>NC_140590.1:1638312074-1647447074 GCF_964204655.1 Triturus cristatus
AGAGATTGCCTTTTCCAGGATGTTGTGTTATCATAGGTTTTTTCAGGCAGCATATTATTCTGATAAAGTGCAGACTTTAAATACTTTAAATTGAGTCAGGCCACGAATGAGATGTTGCTGAAGGCAGTACAAGTTCTGAATACATACTCAGGCAACCCTTGGCCTCTGTGTAAAGCGCACAGAGCAGGGTCACCTATGCGACTTGCAGTTGTGATTCTATGCACATGTGTGTGTGTGTGTAGGGTGGCAATCTGTGGGAATTTTAGTTTCTATGTGTAAGCTATGCCCTTAATTATACAGGCCATGCCCCATTTAGGCCCCCCCATACACACCATTTTTCATCCCACTTAAAAACCTGGCCAACATGTTCACTTCCTTGTGCTTAATTTGTAAAATTTTAAGTCCATGTGCTCATATTTTTGTAGAAGGCCACACCCCCTTTCCTGGATCCACCCACTTCCTCCACTGGCTCCACCCACTTACTCTATTGGCTCCACCCACATCCTCAACTGGCACTGCTGAAAGCCAGATGTAATACCCAACCTGAATTTCAGCAAGGGAGACTTCTGCAAGTAAGGTTTTGATAGGAGGTTGCCCCCACCCCGCAGAAAACTTTTTTAAAAAATGAACACAAAAGTGCATTTAAAGCACAATTTCGGAATAAATTGGCTAAAATTATTAATGTATTGAAAAGGGAACAAGGTCAAACATGTATGCCAGGGTGTACGTATTTATCCCATAAAATACATGGTCACACCATCACCTTTCCCACAAACCACTTAAAACCTTGGTGGGTATCTCTTTCATATGATAGAGGGAGCATGTTTGCAAACATGAAGAATAATAATAAAATCTCTAGTGCTGCAAAATGATACACATCAAAATCCTGCTGCATATGTGCTGCAAACAGATATTAGAAACAATTCAAAGCAAGTCAGTTTTTAAAAAAAGCTGCACTAACTTGAAATGTGTGGAGAGTGGAAACATGCAGAAAGAGATTGTAGATTTTCTCTATCCAAGGAGTGCAAAAATAAACATTTTCTCTCTGCTTGTTTTTGTAAACTATTAAAATTGAGCAGAAGAAAGAAAATCAAAAGCTGTAATCTGCTGCTCTGGATTGACTAGTTGCAGCCAAGCAACAATAAATTCATGTTGCACCTTCATCTTTGCCTGGGAGAGGTGTGAAGAGGTATGAATTGGACACACATCTGAGACTATTCAGGAAAGTAGATGTCCTCAGATTTAGCCCTCTCCTTGTTTACACCCATGAATAAAAGGGAGAGTCAATGAAAGGAAATATCCGCCTAGGATCACACAAATTGGCTAAGCAGGGAAGCTGGCAGTGATCTCAAGTTTTTGATTTTCACTGCAATTCAGCCACCAACTGGGCATGTTTTTCTGACATCAAAGGGTAACGTTTTGTCCTGAAAGACGAGATTATAGGAAAGGTGACAGGCAGAATTCATTTTCTTTTTGAAGGGCACACAAGGGAGACACGGAACACTCTGTTGCCGTCTTGCAGCAGAATGCGGCACCCGTGAAGAAGGCAGCTATGCGCACTTTCTTTATGGTTGGCCTGACTGAAATTAAAATTAACAGAGGTGGTTCATAATCAAATGTATGTCTGAACTCTCGTCCGACCTGCATAGGTGACACATTTATGCATGCTCGCTATGGGAATATGAGGCACACACCTTTTATCCGGCTTGATCTTTGACATATGAGCGTGCAATCTCTGGTAGCACTTTCCGGTTGGTCACGGCAAGTCAGACATTATTTGCAGTTCCACATGATTCTCCAAGCAGTCTCCTTGCTATGAAAATTAGAACTCTTGTGCTGTGCCCAAATCCCATGCACAAAAATATATTTGAGATGTTTTCATGGCAAAATGTTCTTTTTTCATAGTAAATGCACAAAAAACTGTGATTTGACGTGTAGCGATTTCAATGTGGTAAATGATTTATTTCGTGAATGTGGCGGTTGGCTCCCTGCTGCCGTCACTGGGTGTGCAATGAAACAACCACATCTAAGCCATGCCGAAGACCAATAGGGGCTTAAATCAACAAACCACTGAATACCGTCTCACAAGAAGGCCCGCTTCCTTAAAATAAAATGCTGCCCTGGTGAGCACGTGGCACCCTTCAAACCAAGCTGCAGTCCCTGCGAGAGTACCCCTGCTGCAAAGGAAGGTGGGACGCAGGGACTCATACATGATGTCTCAACTTCACACTGCAGATGTCCCATTGTGTGATCTTTGGCCTGACGGCCTGGGACAAATTACTGCACTGTATTTGCTCGTGTACACAGGTCAAGTTTCGTGTAAGATGTTTGGGTCTACCAGGAGATTATTTACAATCTTGCCGATAGTGCTGCCGATA
Organism: Triturus cristatus; assembly: GCF_964204655.1. Classification (NCBI taxonomy): domain Eukaryota; kingdom Metazoa; phylum Chordata; class Amphibia; order Caudata; family Salamandridae; genus Triturus; species Triturus cristatus. Next base: position 1,638,314,453 of record NC_140590.1, read on the forward strand.
GCGCCCCTCATTAGCCGCGGGGAACAACCTTTACAACGCAACTTTTACAACGCACTACACTTACAACACATTTTTTACAACGCAACATCCACTACAACGCATTCCATTACATCGCATGACACTACAACGCATTTTTAAAAACTACCTTTACAACGCATTCCATTACATCGCATACTACCTTTACAACGCATACCATTACAACGCATAATATTACATTAAAACCCCTACACTATCCAACACTTACCCTACTGTTGCACCCCCTGGAGTTAGAATACTAATTTTTACCCCTATACTATCCAACACTTACCCTACTGTTGCACCCCCTGGAGTTAGAATAGTAATTTTTACCCCTATACTATCCAACACTTACCCTACTGTTGCACCCCCTGGAGTTAGAATAGTAATTTTTACCCCTATACTATCCAACACTTACCCTACTGTTGCACCCCCTGGAGTTAGAATAGTAATTTTTACCCCTATACTATCCAACACTTACCCTACTGTTGCACCCCCTGGAGTTAGAATAGTAATTTTTACCCCTATACTATCCAACACTTACCCTACTGTTGCACCCCCTGGAGTAAGAATAGTAATTTTTACCCCTATACTATCCAACACTTACCCTACTGTTGCACCCCCTGGAGTAAGAATAGTAATTTTTACCCCTATACTATCCAATACTTACCTTAAATTCAATTTAATATTATGCGTTGTAATGGTATGCATTGTAAAGGTAGTATGCGATGTAATGGAATGCGTTGTAAAGGTAGTTTTTAAAAATGCGTTGTAGTGTCATGCGATGTAATGGAATGCGTTGTAGTGGATGTTGCGTTGTAAGTGCATGCGTTGTAAGTGCATGCGTTGTAAAAGTGCGTTGTAACGACATACATCCATTAGCCGCGGATATACACACTTCGGGCCTCGTTTATGAAATGGACGCATCGCTGCGTGAAAACAGCGATGCGTCACTTTTCATTGCACCCTCCTGATGACATGCTGGATGCATCATATTTACAGTATGACGCATCATGTTGCAAGGAGTTACAGATATGTCAGTATTTCTGACGTATTTGTTGGCGCAAAAATTCCGTGCTGGAGTTTGTCACGAAAGTGAAGCAACTCCATCAATGGGTCATTTCACATGGGCAAGTCCCATTTCAAATGTGCCTGCATCAGTCTTATGCCTGCTGTGAGGCAGGCTTAAGATATGAAGCATTTGCTTCCTAGAAGTGATGCAGTGAAATCTCATAGATTTCACTGCGTCACCTCCACGAGGCTTACTTGCGTCGGAACGTCCATCCTGCATACATTATACCTGGCGCAGGTATAATGTGCGTAGGGGTTTACATAGTGACACATCTACCTAGATGCGTCACTTTGTAAATATGATGCAACATGGAGCATTTTTTACCCCACTGGTGCGTCACAAAAAGTGACGCAAGGGCACATACATGGCTTAAGTACCATGGCCGTGCCATAACATCGCTATCTATGAAAGACTAGAAGCATGTTTTTTCCCCTTCATATCTTTTTCCCAAGCCCTGGGCTGAGCGCTGCCGGGTAACAATAACAACACCATGTCTTCCTATAAAAATCCCAGGCCAAGCTCCTGGGAACATAAGTTGTTGATTATAAATAGGGTTCCCGGTTTTATGGTATTTATATTTTTGTCATTTCCGTCTGTATTTATCCATATTTATTTTTTGCTAATTTTACCTGTATTTATCCATATTTATTTGACAGATTTCAATGGTATATGCACACTCAGATGGTAAAACATATACTTGTAAGAAAATATGTAAAGTTTTGTATCAAGGTTGTGCAAATCAACTGCTGTTTAAGGCTCTTTATTAAAATCCCTATATAATTTTAATCCCCTTGCCTGTCAATCTACACAGCTATCATCCTGGCAGTCATGATTGACAGCATATAGAATCACTCAAAAACAACCCAATTTCCGTTTTTATCCACCTTTAAAAATAAATACAGACAGGAAAATAAATGTTTTTCTGTCTGTATTTATCTGTAAAAATCAGTAAAAACAGAAAACAGGGAGCCTTAGTTATAAACAGTCAGTGTTAGTGATTTCAAGCTCCTTGTCTACATCTCATTTTATCAAACAGAGGTTGGCGCTTCAACAAAAAAAACATGCTTCTAGTCTTTCATGGATAGCGATGTTATGGCACGGCCATGGTACTTAAGACTTTTATTGTGCATGTTAAATCACTTTCACAATCACCACATACTACCAATAATGCATGGAGATAGCCAGGCCTGTCTGTGTGTGATGGAGGCGCACAGCCATTGATAAGCTTACTCACCGACTATCTTTTCGGCCACAGCATCGCAAGCCTACGGAATGGTTATTTATCTGCCCGTCTTCCCCGCGTGCAACATTCGCTGAAAAAATACAAAATGCTGACTCCTCATGGTTACATCTGCAAAGTAAATCATAAGTAAGGCTCCCTGTTTTCCGTTTTTACTGATTTTTTTAGATAAATACAGACAGAAAACATTTATTTTCATGCCTGTATTTATTTTTAAATATGGATAAAAATGGAAATTGGGTTGCTTTTTGAGTGATTCTAAATACTGTCTGCCAGGACTGCCAGGCAAATAGCTGTGTGGATTGATAGGTAAGGGGGCTAAAAAAAAAAGAATTTTAGTAAAGAGGTTTTAACAGCAGTAGATAAGTGTAAGGTTGATACTGAAATTTGCATAGTTTCTTATAAGTACATTGAGTTTTCTTCTGTGGGTGTTTACAGTATTGAAACCTAGTAGGCATTCAAGCATATTTACCGGCTAAATAAATGTGAAAATATACTAATTGCAGCTTTATTTTTTCATAAAACCCAAAATAAATATGGATAACTACAGATAAAATCCACGAAAAATAAATATGGATTAATACAGATGGAAATGTCCAAAATACCACAAAACCGGGATCCCCAATCATAAGCCATCCTGCTAGCTGTATGGGAATACCACCACCAGAGATGCAAATATGCATTCCTCATTTTACTGTGTGAGTGTGACCCTCTGCATCCCCTCACACATGACGCTGTGCTGAAATGTAATGGTGAACAGTGAGGGAACTATAAAGGAAGCAGCTCAACTCACATGTGTGCCCATCTTCCACACTCCACAATGCCAAGCTCAAGGAAAAGCAGCGTTACTTACTGCCTTTTAATTAATTTGATTCTGAGGCCTGTTACCAGGGTTGGATTGGGATAAAAAAACGGCCCGAGGACGCTAAAAAAAAGTGGCCACATTTGCATATTTTCTCTCCGCTAAACACTGCTTCGGCAAAATTTTATAAAAAAAGGTGGGGGGGGGGGGAGCGTTAAAAAAATGCACAGATTTATTCACACTGGTGAAACACACCTGAAAACAAGTGAGGCCACTTCTGCTCAGGCCCAGGGCCGGACTGGGAACCAAAACCGGCCCTGGCAAAGTGCTCGGCCGGCCCCCTTGGCCCCCCCAGGGGGTTGGGGGTGCAGCCAAGCTCTTTGCCAGCGCCTGTTTTCAGCCGATTTTGTGGCCCTGTAACAAAAACGACCCCCAGGGGCCCACAACCGGCCCCCACCCGTGCGGCACACCGGGGGATTGCCCGGTGCCCGCTACGGCCAGTCCAGCCATGCTCAGGCCCCCTGCTGCCCCCGCTCAGTATGCACACATTAGCGAGAGAAAGGGAGTGACACCTCTGCCCGTTAATAAAAGGGAGGTAATGGACGCCCATCTGGCTTCAGAAAGGCCACTCAGACACCCACTGGGCCGCTGGTGGCATCGAACAGCGCAGAAACCGCCCAAAAGGCCCCCCCCCCCCCCAGGCTGCTCAAAAAAGCAGCCCACAGCTGGAAGTGGACACCGGCACCTCGGGCATTGCCCGAGTGCCCGCGTTACCAATCCGACGCTGCCTGTTACTGCACGACACGCTGCTTGCTTCTTCAACTGACCGACTAGCGCTGCACTATGGCTGCACAGTATGCTGGGGCGGGCGAAAAGACGGGACACTGATCTATATTGGTTGGTTGGTCCGACTCGGGACACTTGACGATTCAACGCCAACGTGGGACTGGGCGGGCTAATAATCTATTTTGAATGGTCATTGGTAGCACTACGCTGATTGATGTACCTGTTAGCTGTGGCAGGGACCCAGGCAGTTTCTGGCTGTGTGTGTGTGCCTCATGATAAGGTGGGTTACATCGAATTTTAAAAGGGGTTGCGCTGCCGCACACAGGACCAAATCCAGCCCCAGCCAGTGACCCACTGCAGCACTGAAATAACCCAGGCATACATTTAAAGTGTTATATCGTCTCTTTCCTGGGCGATAGTGTTAAGTGCTGGTACCGTGTGAACACGTTGCAACTGTTTGAGTTGGCACTCAGGTTTGTCAATAGAGCCGCCCTCCATGATAAATAAGTGCCTGTGTCATAAGCACCGAAAACCACTGGCACAAATTAAGCCTCACAGCATTTTCTGATCTGCAATACCTCTCACATTCCCAAATTTTCTCCCAGCGTGCTTGGTCTATCCGTCTCTCGGAACCAGCTCTTTTACGAATGCCAGTTTTGAGTAGCGGCAATTCTATGTGCTCAAGGAGAGGTCTGTGTACTCACTCATGGCGTGTTGACATCTCGTTCTGTCCTCGTAGGCTCCCCCCACCCAGTTGTGGACAAGGTTTGCATCACTGCCCACTTTCTGCACAGCTAGGGCTCTACGTGGTGAGAGAAATAAGTTTCAGGGCGCCACCTAGTGACGATGCCAAGTCACAGCAAAAGGTCTGCCAATTGTCCTCCTCCTCTGTAGGGGGGGACGCCCCAGTGATGAAATAGTGCTGAAAAAAATCGCCACACGGTTCCTGCTTGCCAGAGTACTGAACTAACACGGAAAAGAGACCCGCCTCCACTATTGTCGCTTGAAGCAGCTAAGCTGTGTGCTGCAAGTTCGGAGAGCGCTGCAACAGACACTTCGAAGTGTCTGACTGCACATTCACTCACCCCTTGCTGCACAATAGTTCTGCAAACTGCCCATCATGCACCAGGAGAAGGAATTCACCTCCGGGACTTGCACTCGACGCCCCTGAAGTGAAGCAGCGTCCGCCTTACCTGCATAGTCACTAATGGCCACACCTGGGGCTGCCCCTTCAAAGGGGCCACGTACACATGAGTCCATAAACATACCTACCAAAGGGTACAGGTACCGGTTCGTCCTGTCACCAAATCTAGACCCTCGCCACTGCACTAAAGCCGTAAGAGAGATCCGAACTTGGGATCTTATTTACAAGCCCCTTGCGCCACCAGTGCGTCACCTTTTCCCATATTAAAAGTGACGCACCGGTGGCGTAAGGAGCTTGCAAATAAGCCCCTAGCGTTCCAAAAGATACACCCGAGAGCTTTCTAAGTCGTACTAAGGGATGGTGTACTATTGACCACTTACGGCATATTTCTGAGAACCAATGTGTCCAATCAGGACATTAATGACAGTGATGCACGGTCTCGTAGATGTACAGTGACCTGACCAACCAGTAATTACATCGTCGGACTGTCTGCGGGCAATTTCTTTCAGTTTTCTTTCATATTGCAGACGGGCAAAAAAAAACAAACACGATGAAGTCCACGAAAATTATACCTTGCAGACCACTGCCACCTAGTGGCCTTACATCTGCCATGCAGGTGAAGGTGTGCTGAAAATGGGCTTTCTTAGCAGGAGACTTGAACATTATCGACTTGAAAGAATCTCCCCGGCGCAGTTATGCAAGTTATGCAGTTTCTCGTTGTCCTGGCTCTGCAGAGAAATGATTGAAGATTCCTTGTGCCTCCAGCTTTCAGGCAACAATAGAAATGCCAAGATAGCTCTTGTGATTAAAGTTTCTGATAGAGAGAGAAATCATAGTTTTGTCTTTTAGCAGTTTTGACTCACCATATAGTAGCGCACATGGTTAATATGCCTGCTGCAAATAGCTGGGGGCAGATTTACAAGCCCCTTGAGCTGCCAGTAAATCACTTTTTGGGACGCCCTGGCAGCGCATTTTTCTGCCCCATATTTACAAGGACAGGAAAAGCCACCCTGTGTGGCTTTTCCTGGCCTTGTAAATACGGCCCTTTTCCACACAGCACTTTGCGTGAAAGGGGCGTTCCATGGGTGTTGCTGTGGGTGTTTCCATGCAACATCCATGGAACCAGACACATTTCCAGATTTACGAGGAATCGTACACCTGGAAATGCGTCAATATGCTATGGCATACCGAGGCGTCACAAGGAGAAATGTTTTTATTTTTCCTCGTTTTTTCCTCTTTCAATGCAAGCTGCCTTCTACAGCACACATTGAAAGAGGAAGATGCCTGTAGTGATTGTTTTTGTGCAGGAAGGTGCCCCCTTCCTGCACAAAAACAATCTCCCAATGAAACAGGCATCCTTGCACCATGGTGCAAGGGTGCCTGCACCGGCGCATGACAGCTGTTTGTGCGCCAGCGCAGGGGAGAGCACATGAATGTGACATATTATTGTGTAAATATGTCGCATTCCTGTGCCCTGAAAGTTCAGCAGCGTGGCGCAGCCAAAGGACTTGCGGTTCCACACTGCGGCACCTTCTTGTAAATCTGCCCCCAGATCTGTATTTTATGTGGATAGCTGAGTAGATTAGTAAAGCCAGGCTTTACCAGAGATTTAAAATACATGAAATGTATGTGAGAGAGCAGCTATGGAGAGATGAGGGGCACTTTTGCTGGGTGGTAGTGAGGGAATCCGATGAGGAGATCTGGAGGAGGGTGTGCCAAAAAAGATTGTCGCACCGGGCGCCACCAGCACTAAAGCGAGGCCTGGTTATGTTCAGCGATTGAAGTGCATAAAAAAGTATGGGAACTATGAGGCTGCATGCAATGGGGATGGGGCCAGTGAGCGTTGAGGCAGGGTCATAGGTGTGGTTAAAAAACAGAGCTGGTTATTTACAAGCCCCTTGCGCCAACAGTGCGTCACATTTTTTGATGCACCAGCGGCTCAGTGTCCTTCCCTTTTATTTACAAGACCGCACAAAACCACCCTGCGTGGCTTTTCATGGCCTTGTAAATATGGCCCTTTTTCATGCATCGCTTTGCGTGAAAGGGGCGTGCCATGGGTGTTGCTGTGGGTGTTCCCATGCAATAACCATGGATTCTGCCGCATTCCCAGATTTACAACATTTCGTAAATGTAGCAATGCATCAGAATCCTTCCAAGGCTTCCCCAGGGGTTCACAATGAGGAGAAATACTTATATTTCTCCTATTTTTTTCCTCTTTCTATGCATGCTGTATTCTCTGCAAATTCCCCCAAAAACATTTAATAAAGAAAATACTTGCTATGCACACCTGTATGAATCCACTTGGCCCATATAATGAATATGAACTTTGTTATTGGTTTTATTGGCTCTTTATCAATGTTGAAAAGATTTGGTTTATGATCACTTGTAAGCAAACACAAAGCATAGAGGTAACAGTTTTACTCAGTAGGTGTGGTCTATGGACAATGTTACCTGTTTTCCACCCTCCTTTAACACAAACAAGCATAAATAAAAAGCACAGCTATATACATACAAACACTGAGTTGCTTTAGATCCACTCTCTTCATCCATTGGTCAGTTCAATTGTCATTGACATTTTGCCTCCACCCATTTCAGGGAACAGCATGGAGAAATGGGTCAGCCAACTTCATCCATTGGCTGTCTTCCACCGTGAGTTGCAACATTTTGTCCGATTACATCTGCACAGCCACCTAAAGGAAGTGCACTTCAGTGAGAGAGAAGGTAGGCCATACTTTACTTTCCAATGCAGGCTTGCCAACTAACAGGGTCTCATTGTGTAACACACGATATTGGCTTTCTATACACGGTCACCCTGTGGGGAACCGATATCACATGTTGGTAGGGAAAACATCTGTAAACGGCTGCACAATAGAAGCTATCCAGCTGTTTTTGGAGGATTTGAACAGCTGATGTCCATTAAGGGTTGTGAACATAACACAGTATATTGGCGGCAACAGCTTCAGCATGTTTTTTTTTCTTTTTCTTTTTCTGGAGGAGGGGTAATCAAGGGGGCAAGGAGGCAAAAGAGCCTGTAAGAAAAGCAGTTCTCTGCATGAGACCCTGCCCCTTTCAAGGACCTGATTTGTCCTCATATGGTGAAATATTTTTTTAAGTTTGTAGATCTGCCAATGCTTTTTGCTTTCCATACATTAATTTTTTAGGGAGTTTTATATAGCGCAAACTTGACCCGAAGGTGTCAGGTATCAGAGCGCTTTACACGTGCACCATTTGCGTTACATGAGGACACATTCGTTTTGGTTAGGCATGGGGAGATTAGGTAATTTGCCCAGAATCACAGGATGTTGCGTGTCCTTGCCGCGACTCGAACCCGGTTCCCCAGATTTGAGGTCGACCGTCCTAGTCGTTAGGCCAACTTCTCTCCGAATCATAATCATTATTAATTTTTATCTTTTGGTCATATTTTTGTGTTTGAACTATATCTTTAGGTTACAGTCATATAGAGCAAATAGCAAATTGTCTTTCCTCATTAGGTATCATATTTTCCTGTCATGTTCATTAAATCATGCACTGCTTCTTAGTAAAATCACCCACACAGTTGCATTAATATTATATGTGGTTATTTTTTTTTACATTAAAAAAAGAATTTGTAAGCATAGGGCACCAAATTTAGGTGGCATATTTCCTTTTAATTTTTATGGCATACCCTTGCATTAATTTTTTATAGTCTTATATATAGCACAAACTCAACCCAAAGGTATCAGAGCGCTTTACATGAGCACTGGTTTCATTACAGACAGACACCTTAATTTTGTTCTTGTTATGCACAGGGAGGTTAAGTGATTTGCCCAGAATCACAGGATGTTGAGCATTGTTGCCGAGACTTGAACCCAGTTCCCCAGCTTTGAGGTCGACCGCTCTAGCCATTAAGCCACATCCTCCCCCAAAATAATTTTAAAAAATCTCACCAGTTTACCCAGGCCAGACTTATTCGTTTTACCTATTCTTGTTTTTTTATATATTCATGTAATGATGTATGGCAACAAGTTTTTAAAAGATTCTGCACTGGTGGATGCATTAATTTAGCAAACAGACAGTGTAATGTTTCAGTGTGAGCTGCAGAAAGTGAACTATGATCCTCTGAGCTCTCTTTACCTTGTGTTATTGACACTGATTTTATCACCTCTGAGCCCTGGGTCTTAAAGCAGTATTCAAGACCACAAGGTGTAAATCAAAGAACACAGCTGCAATCCTTGGTGGCCCCTAAGTGCCATGCCTGAATTTCAATGCACATAAATAAAGCAGCACACCCAGTACAGTGACTACAAGACTGTCCGGACTGAACAGAACATAGGTAAAGTTTGAAAAGTTTTCTGAACTTCATCCATGGAGACTTGGCACTCATTTGTAGAAGGAAGGGAGATCCGCAGCTTACCTCCTGCTATGGAGAAGGCCATACCTCTAGACGTACCATGATTGTGCCCAGCAGCTGCAGCTGGACCACCATAGTGGATCTTAGTGCTCTGCTAGAAAAGTACCATGCAAACCTGGGCACCATAAATCCAGGTAAATAACTTTATGCATGATGAATGAGGTGTGTCCGGTAGGGTGAGGAGCCAGGCGCATAAATGAAACCGTGTATGCTATGTTGGACTATGTAAGATCTCTGCCCTTATTGTATGGACACACTAATACTCCCGATATAATGGGGAAACTAAACTGTATCACAAACTGCTATGTATTGTGTACCTAAGTGGAACTGTTGTATTGTTCAATAAAAACACTTAAAAAACAATTTATGCATGATGGTGAACGCCTTGAGCTGAACTCTCTTTCACTGGGAGCCAGTGCGAAGATCATAGCAAAAGGGAAATATGGCTGCACATCCTCTGACCCCTCAGCTGCATTGCAAAATAATTTTGGATCAGCTGTCAAGAACCTTCTCAGAAGCCTCCATGTGAACACTCTCCTCATGGTCAAGCCATGGCTGAATAAGGGCATTTTCAATGAGAACATTCAGAGTCTGATTCACAAAGGCCCCCGCACTCGTAGCGGAGGTCCCGCAGTCATGGGGGAGTCTCCGCACTCGGGGTGGAATCTCCACACTGAGAATTCTCATTACCGAGATTCCGCCCCAAGTACGGAGACTCCCCTACGACTGCAGGGCCTCTGCCACGAGTGCGTAGCTCTTTGTGAATCAGCTCCGCAAATGGGGATGAGATAAATGGATAGTTTCTGACCACATGGTTTAAATGAAAAAATCAGGCTCTTGCACCGCAAGAGAATGATGGCTGCCATATGAAGCCTGTGACTGCAAACTTAATCCATTTGGCTTAAATGCAAACCCATATTAAGTGCCTATGCCTTAGACGCCCATGGGGCGTATCAGAGGATATCAGAAAAGACCTCTGCTTAGTGATTTGTTGCATCTTGGTAAGGTCTTGGCAAAGGCATCATCACCTTTCAATCCAGAATGTTGTATATCTTATATGTAGGGTTTCTAACCTATGGTGACATGGTGGAGTTTTCTCTCTGGTCAGTTGCCTGCTGGCTGGAGAGGGGGCACCAGCCACAGTCATTGACGTCTTGAATAAATATCTTCTTTAACCATAATGGCCTGACGACTATCACTTCGCAAGACTGCTGACGATTGGTCAATATCAGGAATTTTGCAGAGGTGCATCATCTGACTATATACAGTTGGAAAGATGGCGTAAGGATGTAGCTTACTTTTACTGCCTTTTTTCCTCTGATAACTCAATTATCAACTTTGTATCATCCAGTTAAATATACAATGAAGCAGTCAACAAACGCAGTCCTGCTTCATATGATAAAAAAACAGCAAAGAGGAAGACCCCAGTGTGGTACACCCCAGAGGAGGGCACAAAGAGTAAAGGTAAACAGAACTATGACATTGAGTTTTGTTAGTTAATCAGGAATGATATACTCTAGTTCAGCACCACAGCTTTCCAACCAAAATCACTAAGCATCTTTAGCAGGTGTTGGTCAATGGTATCCAAGGCCGGTGAAAGACCTAACATCAACGTCCACCATTGCCCTCACATTCCAAAAGGTGTTTACGCCTGTTTTCTATACAGTCCAGGCACCTTAGAATTACAGAAATGGCCAGAGATGCTTGTGCAGCCCCTTCTGTAATACTGACACATTTTGCCTTCTCGCGAACCACACGGGAACGTTCCTTCATTTGTAAAGGGTCAGGGCCCCTTGCAGATGTGTCTAAGACTTTGGCCCTGAGCTCGCACTGTATCACAGAAGTGGATATAAAGGCAAGCAGGACTTCAGGAGGCGCACATCTGACACCCTCTTACCAAGAGATGGAAATGGGAAATATTGTTCCAGTAGCCCACAAATTGGAAGGACAGTGGCACAAAATGGATGGAGTTAGGGGGCTGAAGGAGTGGCAGTCAGCCTATAGTCTGCACATACGTATGCATTATTATAAGACATCTGTCCTCAAATAGATCAGGAGGGATACTTGTAAGATGAGTACCTTGTTTTTTTTGTTTTACCACACTCCTGGTGTATTATGTGCTGTAATGTGCTGAAGTAACTGAAAGGCAAAATATGCCACTTTACAACAATGCTAAATAGTAGTTAAAAATAGGTGTTACTATTATCTAATTTAATGGTACTGAATTTACTGAACTCAAAAAGATGGAAGACTGAGCCTGACTCATTACCTGTTACATTACCACCCCATATGTCAGCAAAAAGTGGTTAGCTCACTGAGCCATTTTTATACCAAAGCTTTTCTAACTCACTTTGTTGGTCACAAAAAGATCACATTAAGATACTTTAACATATAAATGTATCAGGTGCTCTTATTTGTGAATCCTAAATCACAGAGTGGACATATGAGAGAATACAGGAGGGTACTGTACTTACAGCAGAGATATGTATGTAATCTATTGATAACAACTTTGGGTCATGAAAAATAGCCTGATGCATAATCTGTAGGTCTCTGGTTTGCAATGCTAATAAGATAGTTTAGAGGGTCAGTGTGTTGATTGCACAGATCTTTGTAAAGCCTGCAGGTTGCAAGCTTCAAAACTGGTAAAATATCGCAGTGAGTAATGTGACCACTGCAAACAGCTGCATGTAGGCATCAGGGACATACATTTAGGATACCAATGTTTCATTTTGTTAAGTCCCATAAAATATAGAGTTACCAAATCCCACCTTGTCACCCAGGATAGAACTTTGCCATCCTAGAACTTCCTTTTACAATTCATTGCTTCCAGGTGTATCAGTCCACTTGGTTCAAATACATTTAACCAAAACTGCAACTACTAGAATGGGCAAAGACACAGAATTAAAACCGTATCCTGGAAATAAGGCGTTGCATTGATAAAGCTTTATAGTAATTAACACCAATTATTTCGAGACAAAAAAAGAAAATTATTTGCTTAGTGTGCTATGTAAATTGTCATTAATAGCATACTTCCTCACCTAGGCCATTATTGACTTCATACAGAGTGTTTAAAAAAGTTAAAATGCTCCATATTATGGTTCCACTCTCGGGGAACATGTGAAGTGGCACAGCAAACCAAATATTCTCACCCCCTATGGTTTGCTGAGGGGCCTGTTGATGAGTTGAGCAGGCCCCTTTGAATTATGACACCTGGCTCCAGCCAGGCCACAACTCTGACAAAACAAATGCTCGAAATAAGGGATTTGGACATAGCCATAGGTACTCTCTGGTTGGGTAGAGGATGCCAGTCCCCCCTAGTCTCCATGAAGGCTGCAGCTGGGTACTTGACAACACACTGAGAGTGCTCTGGCATGGCTGCAAGTGTCAGAATGTTTGCACACTGCACTGTCTAGGGCAAAAACATCCCTATTAGGTAATTGCTCTTCCTAATGTATGAAAGTCTTTTGAGTTTCATTAGCGATTCGTAGTGGGTCACAACTAGACCTACCTCATGAATATTAATGAGGTAGGTCGTAGTTTGTGACCCACTATGATTCGCTGCTATCATGGGGACGGTTGCCTGCTGCGATCAGCAGACCACCATGTCTGTGATTGCTTTTAAATGAAGCACATTTAAAAAAAAAATGTAAAATGCAACCCATTTTTCTTCGGTTACAAAAAAAAATGAAACTTTGAAGTTTCATTTTTTGAGAGTAGGCAGTGGTCCCTTGGGCCATCGCCTGCTCTTAGAAAACATGTTTTTAATCATTCTCAAAGGGGAAGGGGTACAGGGACCCCTTCCATTTGTGAATGGGTTACCACCAACTTACCATTGGTAGTAACTTGCAAATGGTTTGTGACTGCATTTTGGTCACAAAACATTCGTACATGCCATTCCAATTCGATATTAGAAAGGGACGTCTTCAACACACCCCTTCCAAATCCCGAATCGCACAACCCAAATTGCAATTCAGTAACAAGTTATCGAAACGCAAATTGGGCTTTGTACGTCACAAAAAGCATTTTTGTGGTTGCAAACGGCCCGATTCATAGAATCGGGCAGTTTGCGAATGCAAAAATGCTTCGTCCATCTAGCCCCATGCTCCTTTATTTGGTCAACTCATTTGGAATCCAATTTCAGTGTTTAGCAGCATGGAAAAACTACCACCTCTCTCCTGCTGTTGCTCCTAGTTAAAGAATGTCTGAGAGTGTTTTCAATCTTAGGCTTTCTCTTTGTTGCTAAAAATGTGCTTCTTCTTTGAGAAGATGTGTGTGGTCTTTGTATCATCTTCCCACTTATCTCACAGTCATTATTTTAACACTGCCTGTTCCTTCTATGCAGGATAGCACCAAGTGTAAAATTCCCCTCGCTGGGAATGGTAGCGGATTGTGCAAAAACCCATTTATTTCTTCCATGAGGAAATCATTATTGCGCGTGGAAAAAGCTTTTTCCATATACCCCAGGCAAATTCAGCTCCCCTTCCCATCCTGGAGGAGGAGAGCTCTCCTTCCATTTCCAGGAGTTTGTGAATGCCGTTAAGCGTACATGTGTGTGGGCACTCACAGACTTACAAGGTAAAGCACACCTTGTAATGGCAAACCTTGTGCAGCATTTACTACTACAGATTTCTCAACACTTGAGGCTGAGAAATCCACAATAGTAAATACATTTTGCCTACAAGAAAATATATTTTGAATTCCCGACAGGCGTAAATGAGGTACCTTTAGTTAGAAATATACATTTATGGTTGAAAATATCTTTGAGAATTGGACTTTTTGTTTCCTACCATTAATCTTTAGCTTTGCTGTTCTCCATTTGGTAGAAATTCAATCACACTTGTGGCATTTTCTTGCACCTCTGTTCCGTTTGCTTGCTGATGTCTGGGAGTAGCAACATTCCTGTTTGCTGAAAAGGTGGGTCATGCGTGGAGTGGAAGGGATCGCCCTCCCTTTGGAATGATGCATGTGACATGCAGCCTAGCGGGTGATGTAGGTGGCCATCCCTCTAACAAATGAGTGGAAATGTGCATGTACAGAGCGACAACACTTTCTGTCTGCATGCCAAGAACAAGCATTTGCAATGCAAATAGGTCTCGCATTTGTGAGTTAGAGCTATTGACATTGTAAATGGAAATGTTTTTTACCTACATGTTTTATTTTTGGAGTGAATGTATGTAGTGTGTAAAATCCCTTGGAAAAGTCCTGCACTTCATAATAAATATATTGAAAAAGACGCAAAGTGTGGATTGTGTTAACAATTGCTTGGCACGTACCTCATGGGTGAAGTGTCGCCACACATGCACACCGTGGTGCTCTACTAATGCGAAACTCATTAATAAAAGTAGTGCTTACAGATTAACCAACACGATCGGGATTGGAGCATGTGAATCCGAATTCTGGCTTCTCTTTAATTTTCTAAACTATTTGACTCACTCTCCTGCGTCTTGGTTATCCCCAAACACTGGGAGGCAATGACGTTTGCCAAGGGGGCAGGGGGCAGGGGGGCGTCGGGGGTACATGGAAATGTATTCATTGCCTAGTTGTCAAAGGTCGCCCGGTGCTATTAGTTAAAAGTGTGCAGATTTCATTAAGATAATAAGAGGATTTTACTTGCATCGATGAGAAAATCGACATTAACTAAACAAACTGCAAGAATGCGTGTCAGTTTTCACAGTGTTTTAGACAGTACTGGTTGCTTAGTTTCATTGCATTAATTTTTGTATTTACTCTTTTGCACAGCATCCAAAGTAGGTTAACTAACCCCAAAGCCCCGAGTTGTTAAATGACCCATAGAAGGGAGTGTTTTACTGTTGAGCAAATGTGTCCAAATGTAATTTTGGTAGTGCCATGGAATGATCAGCCAATGAGGTACTTGATGAGCAGGTATTTAACTACACGTTCAAAACATACGGTATTGTGGCTGTTGTTTGTTTGTACACAACCACCTCTCTGAATGTGTTTATTAACACAGAGGTTCATCTACCAGAAAGTGCTCACAGAGGAGCGACTAAATCACAGAACAAAATGTATTCATTTATCCTGAGTATGAAGACACCCAGAAGGCTTAGGTGCCTGCCCAGAGAGGCTAGGGATCCCAGCGCTTCCAAAGACTCTGCTGTGCTCCTCTGCACCAGCAGGGCACAGCACAGAATCTGCTGCTTCTGCTAAGAATAGGTGAGGGGGATGAGGTTGGGGCATGCGGGAGTTGCCGGCAGATTTCCAGGTTATTGAAAGTGATGATTCTGACGTGAGGCAATGGAGACTGACTTTGTCTGTTTGTCTTCACCAGTCTATTTCTCTACCATCTACCGGGCTCACTGTCATGTATCCATTTATCTCTCTTTGTTAGAGGTGCGCAAGCCAATATATTATTTAACAGGTAGAGCCTGCCGGAGACGAGCCAAGCGTATACGAGCCAGTGGGCGAGCCGTGAAAATGATCGGCATGTTAATTATACAGTATACATGAAGTAAATGTGAGATAATGTCTCTTCAGAATTCAAAAAAGTGCATTTCTTTACCGCGTCAACTCAGTACACATGATTATAGCACTGAATTGAGAGGAAGCTATTAAAAGTGCTTGTTTTAAGCATGAGTTAAAACACTGCCGCTCCACCCCGCACGACAACAATGCCATTTGTGAACTAAGAGGTGTCAGTTGCCATGCATACCCCAAATGTTGCCTAGAGTCCTATTATATTTAGAGTAACATTGAAATCTAGTTCATTAAACACGAGAAGTTTTTGTACAGCACGCATCTTGAACTCGCATATTTCAAGGTGGCAATAATAAAGATGAAAACGGAAGTGCCGGCAGGCAAGAAAACACAAACGGGTGTTGGGGGGCGGGTGAGAAGTCACAGACTGAGGGAGGGGGCAGTGGGATGGGGAGATAGGGAAGAAAATAGTGTTAGAAGTAAAGGGGCCAATAGCTGTGGAAGGATACACATGATGAATGAGGAGGGACTAACAAGCCTCAAACCAATCGGAAGGCAGCATTTAAGACAAAAGCCAATGGGCAGAGAGTGGGCGGAGCTTCCACAAAGCTTCCACACTACAGTATATACTGCATGTCTCGCAAAGCGATGGCAGCGCATTCGCGCTGCAACGCTAGGCAGACCTAAAAGAAAATAGAGTCAGGAGTAAAGGGGCCAAAAGCCGTGGAAAGATACAAATGATGAATGAGGAGGGACTAACAAGCCTCAAACCAATAGGAAGGCAGCATTTAAGACAAAAGCCAATGGGCAGAGAGTGGGCGGAACTTCCACGAAGCTTCCACACTACAGTATATAGTACACACCTCACAAAGCAATGGCAGCGCATTCGCGCTGCAACGCTAGGCGAGACCTAAAAATGGAGGTGGCTGCAGCTCCCACCGCGGAGCAGTTGAGGGTTGCTGAGGTGGTTTTAGTAGGTGGTGATATACTGCGGCGTGTTAGGGGAGGGAACCACGTGACGCAAGAACAGGGTAGGAGAGCTAAAAGAACAGCTTTAGTTGTAGTGCCTGTCGTTGTAATTACTTGCATGACTACCTGAGAAGAGGGTAGGGTTAGGCCCCACAAGCAACATCGATGGGACCCTCAAAATTCAGGAGAAGCCTGGAGAATTTGTACCAAATCAGAAGGCCCTGAGGACAGCGGCTAAACGATGGTAATTGGCTGAACAGCAGTAAGAGTAAGATAAAATGATGATTGAATATTCACCTATCCATGCATAGAGCACCATAGTTGTAGACTCTTCCCCCAAGTCCCCAGTACACTCTATCATATCAGGCCTAGAAAGGTGGGGGAACCTAATTCACACCAGGTTGCCTGATGGGGTCGCTAGCTGCACACTAAGCCTCTGCCACCACATTCCAAGGGACTTGTACAGCAAAATATTGCGAAAACAATTAGTGGCGCATAAACGTCAAGCTCCAAAATTTAATGAAGGTAAGTGCACACAGATAGGTATGGACTTGCTATTCTTAATTCCACTTCCAGGTACCTTGAAGCTCTATATATCAATAAGGTACATATATATGTGTAAAGCTGAGTTTACTAAACCTCTATGTACCCATACATACTTACCTTCACAATATTTTCATTCAGCCTCGATATTTTGTTACCACAGTAGGTTTCTTCAATACTCTGATGGGAAACCCCCACGGCTGAGCAAGTTCTTCTCACTCAAGACCTCATTTACAAGCCCATTGCACCGCCAGTGTGTCAATTTTTGAGTGTACCTGCCCATATTTACAAGGCCATCTAAAGTTAGCCTGCATGACCTTTCATGGCATGGTATACATGGTCCCCTTTCATGCATTACTCTGCGTGAAAGGGGTGTTCTATTGGTGTTGCTGTGGGTGTTCCCACACAACATCCATGGAGCCTGACATATTCCCAGATTTACAAAGTGTTGTAAACCTGGGAATGCGTCAGAATCCTACGCCTCTCCAGGGGAGGCATAAGAGTGGCGCAACGAGGAGAAATACTTTTATTTCTCCTCGTTTTATGCTCTTTCTATGTGTCATGCTTCCTGCAGCATACAAAGAACGAACAAACCGCCATTGCGGGAAGGTGTGCCTTTCTGCACAACAACAACGATCCCTGCAACACAGGAACCCTCGCACCATAGCGCAAGGGTGTCTGCGTTGGCGCACAGCTGCTCTTTGTGCGCCGGCGCAGGGGAGATGGATAAGAATGCTCTGGGTCTCGTAGATATGGCGCATTCCTGCCCTTTTATTTTGACGCACGACAGCACACTAGGAAGACGTGCTGCGATGTCGTGCGTCAAAATATAGTAAATGAGGCCTTTGTGTTCTGGCCCTCAATAAACCCTGTGAATTAGTGACAAGGGGCAGCGCAGCAAGTCTCTGTGCTGCGCTGTCGTGCCTCACTGGGAAAGGGCAGGAACACACAATATTTATCCAATAAGGCGCATTCCTGTCATTTTCCATTGCAAGGGTGCCATTTTGGCAGCCTAGGGCCAATGAAGGGACCCTTGCACCATGTTGAAAGGGGATTCTACGTTGCATGCAGGATTGTTTTTGAGCAGGAAGGCACACCTTCCTGCACAAAAACAATCCTAAGAGGCTTTTTCCTCTTTCTATGTTTTGCTGCAAAATGCAACACAAAACATGTTAAAAGTTTGAAGGACCTACTGTCATGTTGACTGAGCTGTCTGTCAAACTTTCAATACATTGACAGGATCCACTGCAATGGCGGTTTCTGCCAATGTTAAGAGATGTCCACTGGGGTAGCGGACATCCTTAAATTTCGCAGGTGGAGGATACTCAGTATGGCGGGAGTAAAGTACTCCACCATGTCGACGTTTTAACCTCCATCTGCCAAACTCTAAATAAGTTGGAAAACTTTTAACTTTACCTTCGATGACTAATGAAACCACCTGTTCAGTGGGTCTGAATCCTGATTCCAAGTGATTCAGAATATTACAGAATTCCTGATAAGAATTTAATTGAATGGGCAATGCTCCCTCCAAAACTTTCAGTGAGGAGGGAATGTTAATGATTGGCATGAGGCTGGAAACAAAGAAGAGTCCAGGGATCCTTTTTTAGTAGAGACATGTTAGAAATGGGGATCTCTATTTGGCAGAGGTAGGTGCCTTTGTCCAAATCGGCACCCTTGCTTCTAGTCAGGGTAAGGGGGATACATTCCTAAAATAACCCCTGCTCACCTCTTTGGTAGCTTTGCATGAGCAAACAGGATTATCTCAGAGGCAGTGTGCAAGGCATTTGTGAACACATACAATAATACAGTCAAAGCAGTACAAATGGACACCACACCAGTTTAGAAAAAAAATAAGTAATCTTTATCTAAACCAAAACAGTTCAAAGCAAATTGCATATGCAACACTTTTCTCACAAAGTACCTGGGATGCGTCACGAAAACAAACAAAACAGGCCGCAGGGAAGGTGATGCATTGGTTCCTTACACTCAACGAAGGTATTGTGTCGGTTCCTTGCTTCGAGGGGTGGATGCGTTGGTTCCTTACTGCAGCGCAGGGGAGGTGATGCATTGGTTCCTTACCGAAGAGGAGGTTATGCGTCGGATTCTTACTGCATCCCCCAACGATGCGACGGACTCTGCGCTGTGATGCGATGATGCGGAACGATGCGTGAACTCGTGCAGCCGCACAGCAGGCCTTGCATCGAACTCGGTGAGATGATCTCAGACTTCGGAGTTCGGTGCACTCGATGCGGCGTGCGCCGATTTCTTGAGCTATGGCAGGCGCTGCGACGGTTTCTTCTGCGATGCGTCAGAAACAGGTGCAGATGCGTCTCGCTTCTTCGATGTTGCGTTGCTTTACCAGCTCCCAGCTGCAAACAGTCTCTACAGGTCCAGAACAGCAGCAGGCATCTCTTTGCAGATTAGAATTCCCAGCAAGGAAATTCAGGGGAGCTGGTGGTGAAGTTTTTGTGTCCCTGAGACTTCAGAACAGGAGGCAAGCTCAGTTTCATACCCTTGGGGATCTTTTTTCAGGCAGGTAACAAAGCAAATAGCAAAGTCCTTTTCTCCTTTCCTTGTCAGCAAGCAGCCACTGCAGGCCAACCCCAGACAGCAAACAGTACAGGGGCAATATTCCTCCTCAGCTTCTCCGGCACTTCGCCTTGGCAAAAGTTCCTCTTGATTCCCAGAAGTGTTCTAAAAGTCTGGGCCCCTATTTTTATACACATAAATCCTTTGTTCTTTGAAGGCAGAGAGTGTCTGTACCCAGCCAAAACCAGTTCTGTCCTCACTGGTGCAGCCTCCTGGTAGGAGGTGGAGACGGCATTGTTGAAGGCAGACCAGGCCCATGCAGGTGAAAGGAAATCTCCTCCTCCTACTCTAAATGCAGCACAGGTCTATTCAGCCCAGCCCTGACTCATCAGGCTATCTGGAGCCACTGCACCTTCGCAGCCCCTGTCCTCACACTCAGGGAAGGTGATGCGTCAGTTCCTTGGTCCCAGGGAGGTTATGCGTCGGTTCCTTACCGGAAAGGAGGTGATGTGTCAGTTTCTTACTGCGTGGGGGGGGGTGATGCATTGGTTTCTTACTGCGTCACCTAACGATGCGACAAACTTGGCGCCTCAATGCGATGATCCAGAATGATGCGTGAACTCTTGCAGCCGCACAAGAGGCCTTGCGTCGAAATCGGTGCAGTGATCTTGGACTTCGGAGATTGGTGCACTCGATGCGCTGTGTGTCAATTTCTTGAGCCACGGGCAGGCGCTGCGACAATTTCATTGGCGATGCTTCAGAAACAGGTGCGGATGCGTCTTGCTTCTCGAAGTTGCATTACTTTTCCATCTCCCAGACGAAAACAGTCTCTAGAGGTCCAAAACAACAGAAGGCACCTGTTTGCAGGTCAGATCTCACAGCACGGAATTTCAGGGGAGCTGGTGGTGAAGCCTTTGTGTCACTGAATCTTCAGAACAGGAGGCAAGCTCAGTTTCAGCCCTTGGAGATCTTCTTCTAGCAGGGGCACAGCAAAGAGCTTTCCTTGGCAGCAAGTAGCCACTGCAGGCCAACCCCAGACAGCAAACAGCACAGGGGCAGTATTCCTCCTCAGCTTCTCCAGCTCTTCTCCTTGGCAAAGGTTCCCCTTGATTTCCAGAAATAATCTAAAGTTCTGGGTCTGGGTCCCAATATTTATACTCTAAAATCCTTTGTTCTCTGGTGGCAGAGAAGCCCTGTGCTCAGTCAAAACCAGTTCTGTCTTCTCTGGTGCAGCTTCCTGGCAGGAGGTGGAAACAGCATTGTCCTTGGCAGACCAAGCCAATTCAGGTGAAAGGAAATCCCCCCCCCCCTAATCTAAATGCAGTCCAGGTCTATTAAGCCCAGCCCTGACTCATCAGACTTCTGGAGCCACTGCCCCTCTCCAGCCCCTGTCACCAAAAAGCCAGACATGCAATACACAAACCTAGCAGAGGCACACTGGATGGTTAGGCAAGATAATGCCTACTTTTTAAATGTGGTATTTTCAAACACAGAATGTAAAAATCACCCTCACTAAAGATGCATTTTAACATTCTGAGTTCAGGCATACTAAACTTTATTTTCCAACCTTGTTCCCACGGCCAGTTATGTTTATGAGATGCTATAAACAGTCTCCCCATTCTGGCCTATGGGAACAGGTGGCCTTGCAATAGTGAAAAACGAAATTGGCAGTAATTCACCATCAGGACATGCCACACACATCAGGGCATGTCCGACCTTTCACATACTCTGCACCCTGCCCACAGGGGTACCATGGGCCTACCCTAGGGGTGCCTGACATATAAGAAAAGGGAAGGGTAGGGACTGGCAAGTGGATACACTTGCCAAGTCGTCATGGCAGTACCAGACTGCACACAGGTTCTGCAATGGCAGGCCAGAGTTACATTCACAGGCTGCTAATGTGGGTGGCACAATCAGTGCAGCAAGCCCACAAGCAGCATTTGATTTACAGGCCCTGGGCACACACGGTGCACTGTATTAGGGACTGACTAGTAAATCAAATTGCCAATCATGGAAAGGCCAATACATCACAATAATTTACAAAGGGAGAACTTGCCCTTTGGCACTGAACAGCAGCGGCAAAGTACCCAAAGCATCTAGACCAGCAACACGGAGTCTAACATACAGCAAAAACACAGGAGGCAAGGCAAAAAACGCAGGGGAGACCCATGCCAATGGTGCCAGGTCTAACAAGACAGTATCCTTCTCTCTTGATCAAAGCAGGGGCTTGAAGATCTCTGAGGCACTGACAAAGCTGGTTATGGTATGGAGTAGGAGCAGGAGACGCCCATGCAGGTAAGAGCGGTTGGACAGGGTGGGGAATTTCGACAGACGACGATGTGGGAAAATAAATTAATACATTTTCCCTCTTGGTGGTTTGTCAATTCCCTCTCCCAACCCGGCCCCACCACCCCACCGCTCTTACATGCGCGGGCCGCTCCTGGGTTGGAGCCAGCACAGGGTCTGACCTATTTATGATTACACTCTTGCATTTGTGGCCCAGCAATAAGTCAGTTCCATACTCTATAAAACTCTCAACGAATCCTCCCCAATAAGGTCCTTGAATTGAAAGAATTCATAAGCATGCTTTCATAAAATATACTAATGCATAATATAAAAAAAGAAGGACCCTTCAGTCATGCATTCCACTCTGTGACATTCACAATGGGGACATTATACAGAGTGGAAAAGCCACTTGAAAATTGAGTTCATGAAAGGGCATTGATATTTCCATTTACAGTGCAGTTGGAAAAATGTACAAAAAAATACTTCAGCAAATAGCCCCCCCACCCACCGCCATTTCACTTATATTAGTTTATTGATGCACAAAATAGTATTTCTACAAGAATTACTTTGCTTTACAATTCCTACAAATAAAAAGGACATCTAGGCATGGATGGAAATGTAGCTGGATTAAAGGCAGATTAAGTGCTCATACAGGTACACATGACCTAGCATTATACTGTCTTATTTTGTACATGCAGTGATATAGTACTTACTATCCCGGATAAGAGTTGATGGTATTTGTGGTGGGTAACAGTCTAATCTAGGAAAACCAGGTCTAGTGGTCTAGTGGTTAGTCCATTGATGATTTTTGTCATATAAAACCCTATGTCCTGCTTTAAACTAGCATTTCTGTGGTTACATTTAGGGGCCGATTTCGATACCCGGTCGGACAGCTGTCCATAGCCTTACCGTGCGACCGACACGTACCCGGAGCCGGTCCATCCTGTAGAGTAAGTACGATGCGCATAACTGCCAAAAACCCGACCGACACGTAGGCTGTGATTGAAGCTCCAGTCTCCGTCCGAGCCGTAACTCCTAACGCTGAACCGAGTCGCCCGGAAGCAGTATCCATAGCAGTTTCCGGCATGACAAGTACGATGTGTACTTCCTACACGCCGGACGGGTCGCCACGTACGGTACGTCACAGCATCCTGATAACAAGCATATCAGCTACAATTCGCGCCACAACTCAATACATGGCTACGAGACAGACCAGCTTGTAGCGGGTACGAGACGGAGCAACAAGCAGCGTGTACGACAAAAACACATTATGAATCCCATCGCGCAGGTCATACCAGTACTCTAAATCTATGACTGGCTCAGGAACCGACGCCGACGGCACAGGCGGTAAGTCAGACACCTACCACATAGACAAACGGCACGTACCCGCAAAATGGCACACCCACACAGGGGATCCACATCCTGGCCTCTAACAACAGCCCACCATAGGGGTTGCATGGCCAGCACCACTAACACCCCCACCCATAGGGGACCTGTTGCCCATCACTACTGCCACCCCCAGCCATAGGGCACATGTTGCCCATCACCCCTGCCACCCCCAGCCATAGGGCTTATGTTGCACATCACCCCTGCCACCCACACCCATAGGGGACCTGTTGCCCATCACTACTGCCACCCCCAGCCATAGGGGACCTGTTGCCCATCACTACTGACACCCCCACCCATAGGGACTATGTTGCCCATCACTACTGCCACCCCCAGCCATAGGGACTATGTTGCCCATCACTACTGCCACCCCAAGCCATAGGGATTATGTTGCCCATCACTACTACCAACCCCACCCATAGGGGACCTGTTGCCCATCACTACTGCCACCCCCACCCATAGGGCATATGTTGCCCATCACTACTGCCACCCACACCCATAGGGGACCTGTTACCCATCACTACTGCCACCCCCACC
Source organism: Triturus cristatus (assembly GCF_964204655.1). Taxonomy (NCBI): domain Eukaryota; kingdom Metazoa; phylum Chordata; class Amphibia; order Caudata; family Salamandridae; genus Triturus; species Triturus cristatus. The sequence goes on from NC_140590.1 coordinate 1,638,338,587, forward strand.
CATAGGGACTATGTTGCCCATCACCCCTGCCACCCACACCCATAGGGGACCTGTTGCCCATCACCCCTGCCACCCACACCCATAGTGGACCTGTTGCCCATCACCACTGCCACCCCCACCCATGGGGCTTATGTTGCCCCTAACTACTGCCACCCCCAGCCATAGGGACTATGTTGCCCATCACTACTGCCACCCCCAGCCATAGGGCATATGTTCCCCATCACTACTGCCAACCACACCCATAGGGGACCTGTTGCCCATCACTACTGCCACCCCCAGCCATAGGGACTATGTTGCTCATCATCCCTGCCACCCACACCCATAGGGGTCCTGTTGCCCATCACCCATGCCACCCCCAGCCATAGAGCCTATGTTGCCCATCACCCCTGCCACCCACACCCATAGGGGACCTGTTGCCCATCACTACTGCCACCCCCAGCCATAGGGGACCTGTTGCCCATCACTACTGTCACCCCCACCCATAGGGCTTATGTTGCCCATCACTACTGCCGCACCCAGCCATAGGGACTATGTTGCCCATCACTACTGCCACCCCCAGCCATAGGGCTTATGTTGCCCATCACTACTGCCACCCCCACCCTATAGGGGACCTGCTGCCCATCACTACTGCCACCCCCACCCATAGGGCATATGTTGCCCATCACTACTGCCACCCACACCCATAGGGGACCTGTTGCCCATCACTACTGCCACCCCCACCCATAGGGCTTATGTTGCCCATCACTACTTCCACCCCCAGCCATAGGAGGGGTGATGTGCAACACATCCAGCATACTCCAACATCAGCTATGTCAGCAAAATACATCCCCCCTAATATCATGACAACAGTGTGTAGTCTGTGACAAATGCCCACAACAGTGATTATGACTACGAACATACAATGTAAGTAACAGCACATGTGTGACCAACACATGAGTGTGACATACACAAGGCAAGCATCACCATAGCACTGTGGCAATGTAAAAAGAACACCCCCTCACTGTGCAGAACAGAAGTTAAGTGGGGGCTTCCAAAATGCAGCAGACGTTGAGCATTGTGGTGATGGGGACTAAACTCCCCCTCATCACAGTGACCAAAAGGTAAGTGTCATCATGGTCAAAGCTGCAAATAACAAACAGCATGTATGATCCCTGCTCCCAACACATTAAACACTTCTGGGGCAAACTAGTGGTTGAGTCCCCTTCCCACAGAGATGTGGTGAGGTTAACAGTGCTGTGAAAACATAACACACTCTCGGCCATGTGCAGACAAGCACCACAGATGGGGGCTGACAATGCATACAGTGTGCAATAACACAAGAGCAGAATTAACCATCACCAAGCATGCACACATCTCGAAAATAGACACACCAATCAAAACAACATGTGTAGACTGTAGGTGTCAGCTCACAAACACACATTCCATGGCAGCAATGGCACCTAACAACCAGGATGAATGTGTACAATGATGTGATATGACTCACAGGGACAGCAGGCAAAATCACAGAAACACCATCCAGACAAAGGCCCACAACAGCAATACTAATGCACTGGTGCAGATGCACAAACACAAACATGCAACCTCACACTGCACACCTGACACAGCATGTGTGTGTGTGTCACAGTATCCCCAGGCAACAACACAACACATGAGGGGGGCTGAACCACAGTGACACAGACGTGGACACAGTGCCACACAAAAGTAAACCATCATTGGGACACCCTCAGTGGGCAATCAGGCATTGGGAGATGAGAGGGAGCACAACAGACACATGTGACACAAGCTGGAATGAACACAAACTTACACAGCAAGAGACTGACACACAACAGCATTACCCCAAGGGATCAGACATTGGGGTGACACAAGCATGCATGACACCTCCACTGTGATGACAAAGGCAGATTTCGTACAAACTGGGAAACCCAGACATGTGTCCTGTGCCACAAACGTACATCACACATACACAAACACAAATCACTCAGCATGGCCCCTCATCCATGGACAAACGGGAGCTAGGGGACCATCCATGCAAACATTTACATCAGTACACCCTCAACACCACACACCCTGAACTGCAACAATGTGCATCTGTGAAGCCCACATGGACAGGTGACATTGCACATGCACCCATGACAAACACAGGAATGTTGGGAGGAACTAAGGTGCACAGACACATCACACAAGGACCGTTTACAACCCTGGGGAATGACAGACATACTGCACAGTATGCGGTACATGGCCATGACCTCAAAGCTCACGTAACTTTCAGAATCCCTGCCACAGTCCCAGGACAATGCAGAAGCCAAGGAGAACCACAAGGCACACATGCTGACACCTGCCAGCATCGCAGCCATGAACCCGACAAGTGGGAGCAGTCACACACACATACAAATGTCTCAATCACTGAAAGGTACCGCCCAGGGACAACTACATGATTTAGCAAATAAACAGGTGCCTTGGGGAACCCTGACTGTGTCCCATCTGTGTCTGACAACATTATCACCACTCAGAACTGACAAATCCCAATGATGATACACCAATTAACAGTAGTGTGTCATGCACCCACACATCTGGTAGCCCATTGGAAAAGTAGTGGGATGAACCCAGTACCACTCAGCAAGCATCAACAACAGGAACATATCAAGGGAACACTGTCTGTGTATGAACAGGGATGTGGACACACACACATGCTCATACAACACACACCATGGGCCCAGGCCATGTCACTGGACAACACACTTACTTGAGGGGACCCAACTCCTGTGGAAGCCCAGCTGTGCCAAACATATTCCCCGCACGTCTCACTCATGTCTGCAGAACACTTGGTCAGTCAGCCATCAGTTACCACACAATGAAGGCTCTGGTCACAACAGCCTGGGTACGTGAGTCTCCCCTATGTCATTTGCACATACCCAAAACATATGTTTAGCAAGTTGCACAGAGGACCCAGTTGATCCCATACCAATGTTGCCCACACCTGTAGGTCCAGTGTTGAGGAGCACAAAGTCTGTTGAAGTGACAAATTGGACAATGGGAAGCACATCATATGTGCAGAGGTGCAAGCCACAGATGTGACCATGCAAATGAAATGTTCACAGAGATGTCCACAAATAGTTGATCCTGATACACCCAGGTAGCTGAAAAGTATGACATGGATACCCACCAGAATAGGATACATATCTCATGGACCACAGGGAGTACCTCACAGCAACACATCAGTATTCAACATTGGAAACCAAGCATCACAGGTGCAAGGGCATGTTAAACACCATCCACATAATGTACAGCTAAATCAAGTTCACAGGGATAAAGAAAGAAGCTTTATTCAGCATATTAAAAGTTAAACGTCTGTTCAAACAAAAGGCCAATGGCCAGTCCATGTCCAAATGCCAAGGAGTGAAGTAGAGTGACAACTGTCACACCTTGCTTGCCTGCACTGCTAAGGACCGGGGTCATCCCCTCGGAGGGTCATACATGGGGGCAGGCCACGCACCACAGGGACAGGATCAGGGCGCAGCAGAAGGAGGTAGTGAAGGGGTGGTGGATGCAGGCGAGACATTTGCAGTGGAGCTGACTGAAGTGGTGGGTGCTGTCACAACTGTGGGGCACAAGTCAGATGGGGTGGGTGCCGGCACAACTCCAGTGGGCAGGTCTGATAGAGTGGATTGGGTCACCACTGCAGTGCCCAAGTCAGACGGGGTGGTCGTGGACTCCAATGCAGTGCCTACATCCATGGGAGCGGAATGGCGGGCAGGTGAGGTCGGCAGGGCAGGGAGGGGACACGTTCCCCACATCAGTGGCACTAACCGTCTGACCAGGTGTGGAGGAGCAAGTGCCAGGGGGGAGGGCCTTAGCATTTTGGGGATGGTGTATCTGTGGGTGGGGGAACCCGGGGCAGGGAGTGGCGGTGGAACCTCTGGAGTGGTGGCCTGGAGGATGAAGGATGGAGACTTTGGCTTGGAGCTGCGTGGTGGCGGGGGGTCTTGCTCTTCTGGCACCGGGGGGACTTGCAGGTGGGGGTCTCTGTCTGACTGCGCCTGGGGGATGGTGTCCGGCTGTGAGGGGCACTCCCCTCTGTGTGTGGGGACTTCCTTTTCCCCTTGTAATCAGGATCTCCTGGGTCGGTGGGGAAGAGGTCAAGGTCACAGAGGAAGAGCTTCTGGGGAGATGGGGTTGCTGGTGATGCAAGGGAAGGGGGCTGGGACGGAGAGGTCTCGGAGGACTGCGGAGTGGTTGTGGATGACTGTGTGTGTGTCTGCAAACCAGCCCTTGTGATTGTGTCACCAGTCCCCTGCGCTTGCTTGTGTGCACGTCTAGACCTTGGTTTGGGTGTTTCTGTGCTTGGGACAGGTATGCTGCTAGGAATCGTGGGTGGTGCAGGGGTAGGAGGGGTGCGGGACTGTTGGAGGAGGGACACTGCTGCCATCAGGGAGGAGGCCACAGACTGATTGGTCCTCTGTAGGGCAGACATGCCCGAGGAAATGCCCTCCATGAATGACACCAGTTTTGTCAACAGACCTGTGTGTGCATGGAGGACCTTCAGCATTGACGCCTGCCCTACATGGATCTGTCGAAGTAAGTCCACAGACTCCTCACTCAGGGGAGCAGGGGACACAGGGGCAGGGGGTGCGGTGACGGGCACGAAGGAGACATGCTCACAAACATGGGAGCCCACAAAGATCTCTGGGATGTGAGCCGATGGGAGGGTGGTGGGGACAGCCTCACTAGCTGGGGTTTGGTGGATGCTGACACCCGCCTCCACAAGGGAGTCATCCTCAGAGCTGCTGTGGCCCTCAGCTGGGGGGATGGTGATGACGACTCCTCTGTGTGGCTCCACTCGCCATCCATGCCACTGGGTCCACCCGACTCCTCTCCTTCTGTCCCTGTACAGCTCTGTGGCTTCTCCTGGTCCATGGAGCTGTCCCCTCCTGTGGCCATGGATGTATCTGGATAGGAATAGGAAGTAAGAGAACAACATCAGTCACCTGCACCGACTGCACACACCACAGTGAGTACATCACATCACAGGGCAAGCCCTGGCATCATCAGCTGAACACAGCTCAAAGTGCCAGCACTGTTTAGGATAAGCCAATTGTCATTCTCAACATCAACCATGGCACACATATCTCTCCTTGACTTTCACACATATGTCTGTTGCATGTTGGATGCTAACACCCTAATGTGCCAACACGCACCACCCACACATTAGTTGGACATGCAAGTGAACATTTAGGAGTATATCACTATACACACAGAACATCTCTTGCTACTGACTCAGTACAGGTGTCCGGATGAAGGGATGGGCAGAGACTCATTTCACATGCTTGTGATGCATGCCAGCAACACACACTATGATGTTCTCATGTCCTGATGGGCAATGCCACAATGGTGTGCATGGTGCACACTTGAACACAATGCAGGATCACTCATAGCAAGTTAAATGCCATGGCACTGGGATGCCCTGAAAGTCAGTCAACACTGTCTCCTGTCACAGGGGCAGAGCATCCAGACAACAACAATATGCACTGACTCACAATCCTAGCTCAGGGGTAAAGCTAACTCTGCAGATGACCGGTGCACTTGCCCATCCCATGCAAACAACATGTCCAGGAGCCAGAAGACCCCACATCATGCAAATCAGACATCTGAGTCTCTGCAAACACAAATCCCTGTACATTAACACGTCACAGTCTGCCATGCATGTAACCCAGCTGCCTGAAGGACACAGTTCCATACACCATTGTGCGCTCTCAGATGATCACACACCTATATGTCACACAGGTCTTGTCTCTCACAGTCACAACTAGGCCTGGGCGGTAAATTCCGTTCCGCTCGCGGAATTTGCGTAATTTCGCGTTCCGCGGGGAACGCGAAATTGCTAAAAAGTCTGCTTTCCGCAATTTCGCGAAATTTTTGCTTGTTCGCGATCTCAAAATGCGTGTTCGCGAGATATTTCTCCCCGAGCACGCAAACAGCAATTGTGAACAGGAAAAAAGCATCGCGAACAAGCAATTCCGCGTGTTCGCGGAATTTCTGCGTGTTCGCGGAGATTTTTTACCGTTTCGCGGAGATTTGCGTAACGCAATTCCGCAAATTCCGCCCACCCCTAGTCACAACTCAGATGTCATGCTGACCCTCTGAATCATGGACACCCCAGTTGTAGGTAACAACAAGCCACACCCTAATGACACAGAGGCAGACACCTGAGGGCACGTCACTAAGCACAACCTGCAATTTCATATACAGGAGTGGCATTACAGAGTGTTTCTAAATGCCCTTGAGGAGGCATGACTGGCAAGGTCTACATGAAACAGTGTTTAGACCTGGACAGTAGTCAGGTGGCTAAGCAAGTGTGACATACTCGATATACATGCTCCTGAAGCCCAAAAATTGGAGTATCCTGCTGCATGGGTTTGTTTGGAATACCCCAGCCACATGTTGTGAGACAGACCATCACAAGGGCACACACATATCACATGTCAGATCTCAGGCATTGTGTAAACATTTGACCCACACATGAAACACACAACAGAGTCACGTGAACAGATGCTGACTGGTAGCTGAATCATAGCTGACTGCAGGGACACAGTGCCCTAGTGACACAAGCAACAGACTGTAGGGGCCACACCTGTGGAACAGATGAGGAGGGTGCATCACACAATTGAGGGACATGAGTATTGGACTACAATACCTACGTAATGTGGAAGTGTGACCAGGCCAAAAGACTGCTATTAGCATGTCAGACATAGTACACAGATCAGGCATGGACTTACCCCCTTCCTTCTGCTGTCTGGCCGTCAGCTGCCTATCCAGGTCCGGGAAGACCACCGCCAGTATCCGGAGCATGTGGGGAGTCAGGGTCCGGTATCCGCCCCTCCTGCATGGAGGTGACAGCTTCAGCTGGACTCTAGCTATCCTCCGGGTCCAGTCGCGAAGGTCCTGCCACCTCTTCTGGCAGTTGCGGATCCGGCGCTTGTAGACCCCCACCGAACGAACAGCGTGGGGGATGGTCAGCCAGATCTCCTGCTTCTGGTGGGCATCAACCTGTGAGGATGACAAAGTGAAAAGTACATTAACACACATGCCCCAGATTTGTGCAGCACACATTTGGATATACATATCATCATCACAAAGGGAAATGAATTACACAAGTAGTGCAACCATGGGGAAGGACAAATCACCTGCATGTCTGCCATGTTAACAACGCCTGGATAGTTTAAGCTTGTACTAATGCACTTTAGCAGCAGGAAACCTATTCATTACATGTACCTACACACTTTGGGGGATGAAAGTAGTCAGTGAGAATGCTTGCCACTGGTGTACACACTGCTAGTCCTGCTAGTCAGACAACATGTATGATTAGGAAGGCAGTGGACTGCACACTCACCTGCTCCCCTGGTTTCCCATAGAGATTGCTGTACTGTGGAGGGAGCAAGTCTGGTAGGGCCTGGTTCTTCTCCTCAGTGAAGGCTGGGGCCCTCTCCAGAGTACGTGCCATAGCAGGAGCCAGAGAATGCAGAGACAGCAGCTGTGGTAGCAGGGATGTGGTCCAGTAGCATGTAGTGCAGGCAAGTGAGCTCCCTGGGGGCTAGCCAGACTTATATCTGTGCTGCAGAGGCAGACTCTGTGCCATGTGTCCCAAGTGAAAGGTCCAACATGGATGCATTCTATGAATCTGGCCAATCCATTTAAATGTACGACTCGTTCACGCCTTCCGCATCGTTCAAATCTTCACCTTCATGGAACACTTGAAATTGCAACATTGTTGTAGGCATCAAACTGAATTTCCAGTGCACAACTCGTACAGGTTTTGGATCCGCATCCGTCTCCATGACAGTCCGGAGCCAATGGGTGCGCCCGGCTCGTTCAACTGACTGCATAACGCGTATTTTGAAATTACACATGCACCCGTCTCCATACGATTCAATGACAAAGCGAACACACGGCTTGAACATGACCCGTGCAATGCGTATGCATTGTCACCCGCGTCGGAGCTCATTGCATTCAATGACAAAGCGTACGCACGACTCGGACATGACCCGTGCAATGCGTACGCATTGTCACCCACGTCGGACCTCATTGCATTCAATAACAAAGCGTACGCACGGCTCGGACATGACCCGTGCAATACGTACTCATTGTCACCCGCGTCGGACCTCATTGGTGTGACTATTATACGGATGCAACACACATATACTGGCCAGGGACACCTGTGCACACCTACCACACTACAGCATTGGCCACACAGTGTCCCATGGCATGTAAGGCTGCATTCCCTGGGTGTTTGGGGGGGCACATCTGTTTTTTTTGGCTGGGACTTTGTGCAGCCACTCCCAGGCTGTGCACGTGTACATGGGGGCAGAATCCTTTGTGTGTTGTGCACATTACCACTGTGATGTGCAATTGTACAGTAATGGGCATGAGTCACAGACACAGTTTCAGGTTGGATATGTTTAGGACATGTCACATACACACTGAGTCCTGGGGGTGATGGCATGTACGTCACAGTGAGACCTGTAGCCACAATACTGATGTGCACCCACAGTCTGTGTGCATGTTGTGTCTCAGATGTGTCTGATCAAATGTGCCCAATGGGTGACAGTCTCCACATCCATGTGGTGTAAGCATCACCCTTGATGGGATGTGTGTCTAAGAGACGTACATGTAGGGCCGGCAGGAACAACAGTGGCCACTACCTGTGGGACTTACGCTTGCCTTGTGGTGTGTACGTGCAACGCCATGTGCATTGCTGTGTTGATGTGGCAATACCGGGACCCTGGGTTTCTGCATGGCAAAGATCTGTGATGCCTGGGAGACATGAGGCCTCACTTGTCACTGTGGTGTGTGTTTGTAACGTTGCAGCAGCACATAGGTTGGGTGACACAGCCATATGATTGGCAATTGCACTACATGGGACTCATGTGGACATGTGGAATTGAGATGTGAGGTGGTGGTCTTGTAGGTGACATATGTGTCCATGCCCAACAGCATACACCTCAGTACATTGTGTAATGTCATGATATAGCATGTGATATTGATCCTGGTCATGGCCACATGGGTGGATGAACTGATAATCGTCCTTTGTGCATCTCTGTACTGCAGGGCACCAGCTGTCCATCGGCCGTTCCCAGACCTTGCAACCATGCAGGAACGCGACTGCATCAGACGGTACCGCTTCACCAGGCAACTGATTGCGGAGTTGGCGGAGCAGTTGGTGCCACATCTGCTACCTGGCCGGACATACCCTACAGCACTGACCCCAGAGGTGAAGGTGATGGCAGCTCTGCACTTCTTTGCTACTGGTACCTTCCAGAACACTGTGGCTACTGCTGGTTGGATGTCACAAACGATGTTTAGTCGGGTGCTACGCGATGTCTTGGAGGGGATGTTGCAATTCCTAGACCTGTATACCAAGTTCCCTTGCCCAGCTGAACTCCCTGAAATAAAGGATGCCTTTTATGCACTGGGAGGATGCCGAACGTCATCGGATGTATTGATGGGACACATGTTGCCCTGATACCACCACAGACACATGAACAGGCATACCGTAACAGGAAGCACTACCATTCGATCAATTCTCTGGTGGTCTGTCTTGCTGACATGTCGATCACACGTGTGTGTGCACGGTTCCCTGGTCCTGTGCACGATGCCTACATTATGAGGAGTAGTCGCATTGCAACGCTGATATCACAGATGCCAGCTCAGCATGCCTGGCTTGTCAGTGTGTACTGACTGTTTCTCATTGTGTGTGTTTGTCAATGTTGTATTCCGCACTCCTACAAAACTCAGCTACTTGTTCATTTTTGTGTGTGTAGGTGACTCCGGATACCCCAACATGCCGTGGTTGCTGACACCCCTCAGGAACCCTGTGACACCAGCCGAGCTGCGCTACAATCAGGCACATGGTCGGAGCAGGAGGGTGATTGAGCGGACATTGGGCCTCCTGAAAAGCCGCTTTCGCTGCCTGGACAAGACCGGAGGGGCCCTCCCATATGAGCCTGCAAAGGTGTGAAAAATAATCCTTGTCTGCTGCATGCTACGCAACATGCCAGTGCGGAAGGAGGTGCCTCTCATCCAGGATGGCGATGACGATGACCAACCTCCATCACCTGTGGAGGATCCCGGCCTGGGCCAAGATGCCTGTGATGATGAGGATGAGGGTGACGTCCGCTCACAGCTCATCAACAACTTCTTCACCTGAATGTGAGTTTCCAGGGTCGTTATGTGAATGTATGGAGGTAGCCTGGAATGTGTTGTGCCAGCTCTGTTGCTGTCTGAGTATGTCTGTGTGCCTCTTGACTGGATGCGTGCTGTGATGTGTCCATTCAGGTGGTGTGTACTCCACAATAGGGTATTACTGCTAACTAGTGTTTGTGTAGGTGTCTTGCACCATGTTTTGTGCATGTGTATTGCATTTCTCTCCTGTTCTTCTGTGCTTTTGACTGTATCTTGTCTGTCCTTCCCAGGGTACTTTGCCTGTTGTGTGTTGAACACTGACCCCCAACACCCAGAAGCCAACACCAGTGTGGAAGTTGACAATTCCCATCAACTGATGTACCACACATTCCTGGACTTCCATTCTCCAACACATTGAGAGCGTGTGTCCACTGTTACGTAGAATTACCATGCAACTATTGTGGAATAAACGTGTTGCTGATGTGTAATGAACCTGTGCTACGCTTTGTTATGTGCGTTGTCTGTCTTCCCACATCTGAGTGACATCTGTTTACCTCACCTGTGGACTTGTTACCACTGACTGGGGTTGGTGTTGTGTCTGTGCATGCCAATGCGTTTCAGGTCAACATCATTGTGTGTGATGAGTAACATGGCCATTGTGAGTATGTTTTGTGTTGCCATAGTGGTGTGTTTCCCTCATATGTGTCACATCACCATGATTCACCTTACTTTGGTCACAGTGTTGCAGTATTTGGCATGCACTGTGTTGTGTAGCAGATCGACATCTCCCTGAACATGACAAGTTGGAATCACAACAGAGGAAAGTATGGTGTACTGGTGAGTTTATTTACAAACATGTGTGAGGGAAGTGCACAGGATGGTGGGTGCTGTACATTGGTTTGGGAATCCAAAGTTCACATTGGAGTTGGAAGTGCTGGTGGATGAAATGTCCAGAGTAAAGTCCACAGTCATCTGATACATTGGCCCAACATGAACCCTCCATGTCATGTGGGCGAGTTGTGTGCGATTGGACAAGGTGAACGGGTTGCGCACAAAGGACATTGTCCAGAACAGGTTTAGAGGCCCTGGGGGATGTGCTGGGACATCTGCCTCTCACATATCGGACGACCCCTCTTCTTCTGGGGGGATTCTCATGTGCAGGCCTCTGCGGTGCAGGGGACTCTTCGCCAGAGTCCTCCTCCCTCCCTGTGGCGCTGGCAGATGGTGTTGCAACAGATGTTGTGGCCACACAGGGGGGTGTGGACAGGTTGGTGTTGATCCGGCAGAGGCATTGGAGTATGTCCCGATGCACCGCAGTAATGTCATCCCACTTGGCCTCCATGCGGGCATGGTGGGCAACCTGCTCGTGTTGCATGTCCTTGAGTATCCCCACTACCTGGCCAAATCCTCCGGTGCTATCCTGGTACGCATCTAAGATGCGTGCCAGGTGGGGGTCATCATGCAGTCCAGGCCCCTCTGCAAGACGCGCCCTGTGCCTCCCACCCCTCCCAGCACCCCTCTCCACACTGGCAGGACCAGCGGCGGGACGCACAGGGGCCACTGGGACCCCTTGGGTGGTGTTGCTGGTGGTGTTTGATGTAGCTTCCGGGGGGTCCTGTGTCCCTGTGCTGTGGGTGTTGATTGGCCTTGGTCTGTCTGTGTTGGCGGGGGTGTCCTGTCGGTGTCCAGATGCTGGAGGCGTGGGTACAGGGGGTGCAGATGTTGATGCTGCTGGTGCTGCATGATGGCTCACACCGGAGGGGCCAGGTTGGTCATCGTCATCTGAAGAAGACAGAGAGAGAGTCAGACCAGAGAGCTCAGTGTCCGCCTGAGTCTGGGACTGGTTATCCTCATCATTTGGTGCTGGGTGCCCAGCACTACCTGTGTTTGGAAGAGACACACAATGTGAGTTATGTTTCTACATGCATCGATGGTTCACAAACATGACATTTTCTACTTTTCAAACAGATACCTGCATGTACGCTGCTTTTCCCTGCTTGTCACGGACAGAGTTTGATATTGTTGTTGGCCATTTCCCAGCAAGGCCTTGTGCTCCCCACGACAGAGCCCAGTGTCAGACATCTTGTCAGTCCCTTCCCACTCCCTGTGAGGCGAGTATGGTTCAGTGTGAGATTGCTGGGCAATGTGGGTGGGTGTAGATTGTCTGTGACTGCGACTCCCATCATACTCTTGGCTACACCCCCTTCCCAGCATGCCCATACATCCTCCCTCTTGACTTTGCTTCCCTGTGAGGGGATGTGACAGTAGTAGCAAGATGGCTGACTATGAAATCCTGGTGTTTGTTTGGCTACAAGTCCAAAGTGAGCCCCTGTGCTTCACACAGCAGCACCCAGTACGGGGTATCTTTTACTGATATTTCAATGAGGTGTGTGTCAATGCATTGTACCCGGTGAGTTGTGTGGAGTTTGTGTTGAGGGGGGGTGTCTCCCCATGCTGGCATTGCTGGTAAGTATGATCAGGGCAGTCAGTCCTCTTTCCCATCATGAAACGTGCTTCCATTGTAGGGCGTGAAAGCTGTCTTTCAGGATGTCAGTCAGTGGTGTCCTGCTTCTGATTTGCACACAACCCCTAGCAGGACCCGGTGTCAGCCATCTTGTCAGTCATTTTCCACTCCCTGTGATGTGGGCATGTTTCAGAGAGGTCTTGATGGGCCAATCAGGAGGGGCAGCATTATCTGTGACTACAGGCCCCATCATGCTTTTGGATACACTCATTTCACCTGCATCCCCACTATTCCTTCCTGGCAGTCAGCTGCACTGTGAGGTGGTGTGTTTGTGGTGGCAAACTGTCTGGCAGGGTCTATTTGGCTTTGTGCCCCTGGCTTGCTCTATTTGTTTGTAGGTTGGTGCATGTCATGACACAGTTCCCAGTCACTATGAGATGGCAGGTATTGTGTTTGTCTGACTGGCATACATATCTTGGGTTGATTATCTATTGGTTAGTGTAGCTTTGCTTGCGGTGCATGGTTTCACTGTCCCCTTGCCACACAATCTTGGGTATGTTGTTTGTGTACTCACCAGGCTCTGGTATGTCTGTTAGGCCATGGACGCTCTCTGGTGGTAGGATGTCCCGCACCTTCTCCTCCCAGGTCCTGAAGTAGACTGTTTTGGCAGGAGGGCCACCGCCGGTGCACTGACTGAGAGCGTGATCTTTTTCGATGAGTTTCTTGACCCTCCTGCGCACATGATACCACCTGTTCTGGATATCGTCCTTTGTGCGCCTTGCTGGTGCTTGAGCGTTCACCTTGTCCACAATCCTCGCCCACATCTTGGTTTTCTGTGAGATGGGGGTCCTTTGGACCAATGTACCAAACAAATGTGGCTCTACTCTGATGATCTCGTCTACCAGCACTTCTAACTCACTATCTGTGAACTTTGGATTCTTCTTTGGGGGCATGGTGATGGGTGGTGGGGGTGAGGGATGTGTGTGTGAGGGTGCAAGTGAGCGTGGTTTTGTGTTTTGAATTTGCTGTGTGTATGTGTGTGTGCTTTTGTATGAGGTGCTGATGGTGTGTGAGTTGTGTGATGGGGGAGTTGTGAGTGTGTTTGTGGTTGCTGTGTAGTGGTGTTTGCTGCTGGCTGTGTCTCCTGTTTGCAAGGGATGATGGTAGTGATTGTAGTCCTTTATATTGTTGGAGTTGTGGGTGTGTCTTTGTCCCATGTTTTTTTCTTTGGTATTTATTGGCTTTGTCATTGCTTGTTTGGTCCTTTTTTTGTCTTTTTTCCTTTGGGTTTTGTAGGCATGAAGGAGACGTTCATGTGACGGAAACGGACGCTGCTGTTGTCTCGTGCGGGCTTCTCTGCCCCGTTCACGCTGCCTATCTTCTGTGTTTGGTACGCGGCGGTCACGGCGGTCTCTATTACTTGTGTGCCGGGTTGTCTGTGTGTGTCGGTCGCGGGTACGGGTCGGTCGGGTTCATTCCGGGTTCATGTCGGTCGGTGAAAATCGCGTCAGTTTTCTGGCCGGATCACTATTTTCCCAACGGCTCGGTCGTACAGCTTGTATTCCGTACGTGTCGGCTGTAATTCACACGCGTTGCATCGTACTGCACGGGTCGTATGGTGCTGGTCCGTGCCAGTCGGTATTCGGTCCGGGTCCGTGTCGGTCAGTTCGTTTTGCGGCCGGAATCGGAATCGGCCCCTTAGTGGACTTTATTCTTGAGCTCGCAAGGTGAACTTGTTTAGCATACATCAACAATTCTATGTGATTAACATTAATTCATTTTTCATTGGTTAGGTTAAGTTGGAGTATAGGTTTGAACTATAAGTTAAGTGATTAAATCATTACCGTAAGAAAGTTGGAAAGCCGCTACCCGTAAGAAATGTGTGCAATCATGCAAATGAATTGTAAGGAGGTCAGATGGAATATAAAGGAAATTCAGAGATTGTTATGATCAAGTTTGAAGGTGGATATAAAGTCTTAAAGAAGAAGCCCATCAGTGTAGCAAAAGATTAAGAAGAGGAGTAGAGCAAGTGAGGGGAGATTGACAGGACAGGAGATCCTTCGAGCAGGTAAGTCATGCTGATTTTCATTCATAGCCTTAAAAGGTTGAAGGTCACTGCACACGTGAGGTGATATATGTTCCTTCATCTTGGGCTATAGGTTTGAGCTCCAGCAGAATTGAGTTTCATTCTCTGATATAAACTCTAGTAAAGGTATGACCATACCTCTCGGTTTCATATTTGATGTCTACACATTGTGAGTCTGAGAAAGTGTCTCTTTAGCCACCACTTTTTGCCTGGGTTTGATGTGGTTTCAAATGTAGTGCACAGAATACCGGACATCCAGGTCCCCTGTGTCCGTTCTCTTTTCCAAAAAACAAATCCCCAATTGGTACTTCTGCTTCCTGTAAGTCCCTAGTAAATGGTACCCTGGGTACCTTGGTGCTGGAAGCAGAAGAGGGTCCCTTGGAACTCCCCTCACTGGGACAATGCCATTTTCCTTGCAGCCCGCATGCCCCTGTGAGGGAGAAAACAACAAAGTCGACATGGCACCCTGCCCGGATGCCATGCCAGCTAGCACTGCCTGACAGCATAGATAAGTAGCCCTAAGGCAGGGTGCACTGTACTTCAGGTGAGGGCATAGCTACATGAGCAGATAAGCCCATACAATATTGGGCACCATTTCCCAATATTGGAAGTGCCAGTGAAGAAATAGAGAATACATGGACTGGGAACTCGACAACTCCAGTTCCACAGCACCATGATGGCTTTACGTATCATAGGAATGTTTGGTACCAAACTACTCCTTTCAATAAATCCACACTGATGCCAGCGTGGGATTTATTGTACCATGTACCCAGAGGGTACATCATAGGTGCCCCCTGAATGCCTACAAACCCTGCTGTGATCTCTGACCGGCTCTAGGCAACCAGCCACCAACCAGACATGTTTCTGGGCCTGTAGGCAGAGAGCCCCTGATTTCTGGGACCAGAAACAATACACATCCTGGGCAGAAGTGTCATGACTCCTCCCGCAGGAGGGGCTAGTGCTTGAAAAGGGAAGCTTCAATGGCCTGCCGCCTTTGTAATGCGATCCCCAGCCCCTGCTGCTAGTAACAGATGGCAGCCCCTGATTTACACCCCCAATTTAGTCGGGAAAACTGGTTGGGAAAATTTGAAAAGATAGGAGGTGAGCCCACCTCTGCCAGCCCCATCCCTAAGGTAGGGGGAAGCGAGGTGTAGCACATTTTTTAGTCCCGGCCATATTAAAGGTGGTGGGACCCCACCCATCACGGCTAGGTCTAAGCCCCCTCCTACAGGCGGGTGGCATAATAGACGGTGTACGAAGCAAACACAAGAAGATAATGGACAGAGCACTAAAACTTTTCAGACACTCAACCCTAGTCACAGATCTGGGTTGAATCCATCATCTTCTTTATCTCATTTTACCACCCCAGTTCAGACCCAGCCATATGCAAATTAGTCTTGGCCCTGTTCCTCATGGGAACAGTCCAGCCTGAAGTGCCAAGCCAGGACTTCCCTGGACTGTTAACAAGCCTCCTGGGACCAGTTTGGGGTAACACCCCTCATCAGCCAGGCTAGCTTGATTCCTGTGGCAAAGTGAGCAATGGACCCACGTACAGACATTCCCTGCGAACCTAGGGTGAGCAGAGCAAACACAAGGAGATGATGGATGGAGCGCTGAAACCTTTCAGATACTCATTCCCAGTCACAGATCTGGGTTGAATTGATCATCGTTCTTTAGCTCACTTCACCACCCCAGTTCAGACCCAGCGGTATGCAAATCAGTCTTGACCTTATTCCTCATGGGAAAAGTCCTGCCCAAACTGCCCAGCTAGGTCATCCCTGGACTGGACTGGAAACAAACTTTCTGGGACTGGTTTTGGGGTAACACCCCTCATTAGCCAGGCAAACTTGAATCCTGTGGCAAAGTGAGCAAGGGACCCACGTCTGGGCATACCCTGCCAAATTAGGGCTAACAAAGCAAACACAAGGAGATGATGGACGGAACGCTGAAACCTTTCACACACTCACCCCCAGTCACAGGTCTGGGCTGAATCCATCAACGTTCTTTAGCTCACTTCACCACCCCAGTTCAGACCTAGCCATATGCAAATCAGTCTTGAACCTGTTCCTCATGGGAACAGTCCAGCCCGAACTGTCAAGGCAGGTCTTCCCTGGATGATGGATGGAGTGCTGAAACTAGATAAATAATAGAGTGTGTAGTCACCCCAGGTAAGGTGCCCATAGGCTCTACATGCTGCTCCCCTAAAATGCCTCCTAAATGTAGTATTTATGTGGCTACCCAGACATATACCTTAGATCTGCGATGACATAAGAAGAGAGAAGACACCCTGCAGTAGAAGCCAGAAGAAAACAACTGCCTTGGCCCCAGCGATACAGGCCTGTCTCTAGCTTCGACGACCTTGCAACCTATCTTGCAACAACAACCTTCAAAACCCCTTGGAGGGCTGTTGCCTTCAATACAGACTCTAATCTCCAGAGGACAGCGGACCTGTCCAGAAGAAACAGACTCCAAAGACTCTGGACCCAGGTGGATTTGTGTCCGCAGCCCACTCTGCACAGAACAACCATGGACCAAGTCTGAGTGGCTCACCTGTGTAGTAAAGTCTCCCCAGCGATCCTGACATCCTGCCCAGCATTGGCTGACTTCTTCTGCCCTCCATGAATGTACCTGCAGTATGAACTCAGAGGCTCCCCCCGACCGCGACCTGATCCAGTAAGAATACTCTGACGTCCGAAGGCACCCCCGCACCAAAACCCGTGGGCTTTGGTGAGCTGAACTGACAGTGCACCTGCAACCTCCTACATCCCAACTTACCTCTGCTGTTGCTGGTCTTCCTCCTGCAACCTCCGGTGCCACGCCTGCAGCCTCTTTACCGTCAAGAACATCCTCATTGTACGGCAAGATGCGGAGACAGACTGGCAAAGCCGGGAATACACAGCCCAACACACAAGAACCCTCCTCATTACCCAAAGAGAAAGATGGCAGATAACCTGCGGATTCAGAAACCTCACTACACCTGCACCTAGACAAAGTCCTAGCAGCAATTGTGGACACTGAGGTGTCGATTCCGATCCTGGAGAAGCCGGGTACGAACCGTCGGTCGGAGCGTTTTCTCCGTCCGACTCGTACCCGGTAAAAACACCATACAAACATGCAAGTACGATTCGTACGGAAACACCATTTTCCGTACGAATCATACAAAACACCGACCGACACAAAAATACATACAAATGTGATCCGGGACATGCGGACGGAGTTTGGCAGCTTTTCACTTACCAGCAAGTACGATTCGTACCGACAGCACTCCGGACGGCAATATTTGTACGGCACCCAAAAAGTGCCGGAAAAGCTAAGTACGCCACAAAGCGTGAGGAAAAGGGGGCCCGGTACGTGCCGAATACCCCCCCAGCCCCCCCGTAAGTACACGCCAGACCCCAAGCCCCCCCGCGGACGGACCCGCCAGACCCCCAGCCCCCCCGCGGACAGACGCGCCGGACCCCCAGCCCCCCCGCGGATGGTCGCGCCGGACCCCCAGCCCCCCCACGGATGGACGCGTCAGACCCCCAGCCCCCCGTATGTACGGTGCGTACCCCCACCCGTGTATGTACGGTGCATACCCCCACCCTACCCGTGTATGTACGAGGCGTACCCCCACCCGTGTATGTACGGTGCATACCCCCACCCCACCCGTGTATGTACGGTGCGTACCCCCACCCGTGTATGTACGGTGCGTACCCCCACCCCACCCGTGTATGTATGGTGAGTACCCCACCCCACCCGTGTATGTACGGTGTGTACCCCCACCTCACCCGTGTATGTACGGTGCGTACCCCCACCCCTGTATGTACGGAGTGTACCCCCAGCGCTACGCGCTGGGGGTCCGCACCATACATACGGGGGTGGGGGTACGCACTGTACATACACGGGTGGGGGTACGCACCGTACATACACGGGTGGGGTGGGGGTACTCACCGTACATACACGGGTGGGGTGGGGGTACGCACCGTACATACACGGGTGGGGTGGGGGTATGCACCGTACATATGGGGGGGGCTGGGGGTCTGGCGCGTCTGTCCGCGGGGGGGCTGGGGGTCCGGCGCGTACTTCCGGGGGGGTGGCTGGGGGTCCGGCGCGTATGCGGGCACATGTTTGGACGTCTCCATGGTTGCTATAGTGGTTCGCTCCGTACGGTGTTTTTACCATATGGTTGTGCATTCGGACGCACGGGACGGATCGTACTTGCGCGTTCGGACTTCGGTTTCCCGATCCGTACGTAAAACTGTCCGGGGACGTGTCGGGCACTTTTTCCGACCCGAGGACGTGTTGGGGAATTTTCCCAATGCGATTCGTATGAATTTTTTTACATACGAATCGTACTTGCCAGTTTGTACGGGACTTGTACGATTCGTACGTAAAAAAATCCGGATACGATTCGTATGGGGAATATTTTACACGGATCGGAATCGGCACCAGAGGCTGTGCTGCAACAAGATACGGGAGCAGTCTCCGTGGTACCGGGACTGCTGCAGGCTGAACACCATAAGCTGTCTGACAGAGTCAAAGAAGTTGAAGGTACAGTAGCGGAGCTCTTACCAGAACACAAAATAAGGGCCTCACAACTGGATGACCTCACCTCCAGAGTGACCAAGCTGAAATGGCGTGCAGAAGACATTGAAGGGTGGAATAGAAGCAACAATATCAGGATAGTGGGCATTCCAGAGGGCACAGAAGGCATGGACATGCTGACTTTGTTGGAGAAATGGCTGAGAGAAGAATGCACCCCAACTCCCTCTCCAGGTTCTTTGCCCTCAAAAGAGCACACCAAGTCCCTAGACATGCACGTGCTCTGGGGAAGCCCCCCAACTGGTGGTGGCCAAGCTGGTGCACAGACAGAATATCAAGTTTAAAATGTCGACAAACAAAGATCGAGTTTTAAATATCTTGATACAGAAATAGCGGTAGGAAGAATTTCGTGGTCAAGAATATCGATTTGCAGGTAAGAAATATTGTTTTTGTAGATATCGAAGTTGTTAATATCGTTTGCAAAAATATAGTTGTTTAAAATATCGATGTTTTAATTAGTGTAATGTATTTTGGTATGTATTTTAAAAGTATGTGATCTATTTTTTGGTATAAAAATGTGTGTTGCTTTAAATATTTTGTAGTTATTAATCCTATATTAATTACATTTTGCTTTTTAAGTTCTGTAGCAGGTTGTGGATTTATAGCGGAATAGAGTGGGAGGTTGTTTAATTATAATAAATTAATGAATATATTTTATGGATTAGTATTTATTTAATTTAGATTTTTTATTGTTAATTGTGGGAATTAATTAATTATTTATTAATATATTATTAATTATTTTTAATTATTGTGTAATTTTTTTAGGAGCGGGTTGTGGGTTTATAGGGGAATAGGGTGGGAAGTAATTTAATTATAATAAAATAATTATACATTTTTATGTATTAGTATTTATTTAATTTACATTTTATAGTTTTAATTGTGTGAATTAATTACTTATTAATTAATTGGCTGATAATTATAATTAATAGGCAATTATGTTAATTGTGTCATTTTTAAAGGAGCGGGTTGTGGGTTTATAGGGGAATAGGGTGAGAAGTAAGTTAATTATAATAAATGTATTAATATTTATTTAATTTATATTTTATAGTGTTAATTGTGGGAGTTATTGTATTATTAAATATGTATTAATTGGTTGTTAATTATATTAAATAATGAATTTGTAATTAATTATGTTAATTGTGTCATTTCTTTAGGAGTGGGTGCTGGGGTTTATAGGACAATAGGGTGGGTAGTAAGTTATTTATAATTAATTCATAATTGTTTGTTAATTAATGCTGATTAATTAATAAAAATTAAAATATGGTAATTGTGTAAATAATTTTTGATGTACTTTGTGGGGTTTATAGTGGTAAAGGGTGGGGAGTCAATTTTGTTTAATTAATAAGTTGTTGTTAATTGATAATTTATTAATGCAAAATTAGTGATGGAAATTGTGTAATTATTTTTAGGTGTGAGTTGTGGTGTTTATTGGGATAGCGGGTGGAAAGTAATTTATGTTTAATTAATTAATAATTAGTTGATTAATAACATCAATTTATCAATTGATACATATTAATTGTAAGTGCTTATTGTTATTTTGTGTGTGTTTTGGTTTTATAGGGGTAACGTTTTGGGAGTAAATTAATTTTTATTTGTTTTAAATATTCTTAAACTAATAATATTTGTTTAATTGATAATTAATTATGTTAATTATGGAGGTACATTTAAAAAAACAAATGTGGGTTGTGAATTGTGAATTGGTGTTATAGGGTAGGACATAAAAAAAATATTACATTTATGTAATAATTAATGTTAAAACTTTCTATAAAAAATAGTTATTTGCTTTTAAATTATTTTTGATTTAAAAAAAAAAAAATATCTTTCTAGGTATTTGTTAGATCTTTTTAACATTCTAATCTGTTTCTATATTTTGTAATATTTAAAACTTTTATATATATATGTTTTTTTGTTTTTTTAAATCTTTTGTGTTGTTGTTGTCAATTTGTTTGTTTTTAACTTTGTAATGACTCCAATGGAAATATTAATTTTTACCCCTCCGCTATCCAACACTTTCCCTACTGTTGCACAAACTGGAGTGAGAATAGTAATGTTACCCCTCCCTTATCCAACACTTTCCCTACTGTTGCACCCACTGGAGTGGGAATAGTAATTTTAACCTCTCCGCTATCCAACACTTTCCCTACTGTTGCACCCACTGGAGTGGGAATGGTAATTTTTACCCCTCTGCTGTCCAACATTTTCCCTACTGTTGCACTCTCTGGTGTGGCAATATTAAGTTTTGTCCCTCCGCTATCCAACACTTTCCATACTGTTGCACTCACTGGGGTGGGATTATTAAGGGGTCCATTACGATGTCCGCCCACCATCGCAACGAAGCCAGGGACCAACCGCTGAAGTTGCAGCGGTCGCGCCATGTGTATTAGGATGCGCCCGCAACACTGGCGGGCGCATCCTGGTCGTTTTACATTGCGGATTGATCTGCTGGCTGCAGACCTGCTTGTAATGTAAAAGGACTGTGCACAGCATTGCCATGCACTACATGGCAGGCACAACGTGGTGCCTGCCACGTAGTGCCTTGCAATGAGGGGGGTACTATAGGTACCTCCCATGTGCACCCCCCCTCCCCAGACACCCTGGGGGCCCACAACGGGCCCCCAACAGCAGGGACCGCATGCCTTTCCATGGTGGCAACGCTGCCATGGAAAGGCGAATCTCCGCCTGCATCATAAAATGGATGGTGGTGTCTTGCAGACACCGCCACCATATTATGCCCCTTTTCCGCCCGGTCAATAACTCGGCCGGCGGAAAAGCGGCGGACGGTTTTTCCGTCCGCCGCGGACCACTCAGCCATACTAATATAGCAGGGGGTCATTCAGGCATGGATGGCGGGCGGATCACCCAGGCCGGGTAAGTGGTGGCTACCGCCGGCCCAGCGGGGGTGATCCACCCGCCATCCTAATGGGCTTCTAAGTTTTACCCCTTTGCTATCCAACACTTTCCCTACTGTTGCACTCACTGGAGTGGGAATAGTACATTTTACCCCTCTGCTATCCAATACTTTCTCTACTGTTGCACTAACTGGAGTGGGAATAATAATTTTTACCTCTCCGCTATCCTACACTTTCCCTACTTTTGCACTCACTAGAGTGGGAATAGTAATTTTTACCCCTCCTCTATCCAACACTTTCCCTACTGTTGCACCCAATGGAGTGCACAAGTTTATTTGAAAGACTATTAAAAATGTTTGAATGTTTTAATTTATAATATAATGGTTTTTTATTTTATTTTATGTTATACGTGTATTGAAATATATATATATATTTATTTGTAAATATTTATAAAATGATAAAATAAATTAAAATTATTAGTTTATTAATTGCTTTTAAAGGAAATATATATATATATATTACATTTTATATA
Source organism: Triturus cristatus (assembly GCF_964204655.1). Lineage (NCBI taxonomy): Eukaryota > Metazoa > Chordata > Amphibia > Caudata > Salamandridae > Triturus > Triturus cristatus. The sequence goes on from NC_140590.1 coordinate 1,638,361,278, forward strand.
TGTATGTTTAAATATTTTTTACATTAAATTAATTTTATTATATGTGCTAAAAAGTATATTAAAGCTAAAACAAAATGTAAGTTCATTTTATTATTTAATATATTTAACATTATTTTTTTTTTTAATCTATACTTTTTACATCGATATTTTTCCCCCGATATTTTTGTACTTGTGTATGGGGATAATTTGGGCATCGATATTCTATCAGGGAACCGGCCAAGCTCCTTACGCTATCGGGACTGAGATTCGATCCTACAGCAAGTGAGAGCTCACAGCCCCTACACCCTGGGCAACAGCAAAGTATTGATGTTCCCAGATTTCACAGCCAGGGTGCAGGCACAGCGAGCATCCTTTATTGAGGCCAAGAAGGCCATCCAGAAGGCCGGCTTGAAGTACTCCCTTGTCTTCCAGGCAAAGCTTAGGTTTATCCTGGACTGCACCACTCACTTCTGCAACACACTGGCAAAACCCCAACCGGAACCCCGAGGGATGAAGTGCGAATCCAGGAATCAACAGTGATGCACAATGAAATCGATTACACTGCAGAAACCCACAACCTCCCAGACACAGCAGAATAGGAAAGCAGCTCTACAAGCGGTGGCACAGATTATGTAATTTCTAAAATTGTATAAACCAACAAACTCATCTTCGAAACAGCAAGAACAATCATCAGACTCGGAAGACACTGCAGGCAATGAATCGGTCATGCCAAAAGTCACCCACGCTCTGCAGAAGAAATCATTTAATAATCCCGAACTCTGGAGAACTTCTCTTTCCCTCGTGCCTGAGACCCAGAGACATTACTTACGGTTGCTGGTCAGCCCTCCCACAGTCATCAGAACCGGTACGTAACCAACACCTCTTAAAGTACTTTGACTCCCCCCCCTAACAGAGTGTACGGCTGGAGGAGCTGAAGGCGGCATTCTAAGTGAAGAGATGTTCGTTTACAGGTTTGGGCAGCTGGCCATTGCCAGCCCGCTCTTAAGATGGGGAGTTACAATTTTGGGCTTGCTGTTTGCTACTCTGGGGTCCACCACACATAACGCAGATCGAAGCTTATTGACGAGCCGGATGGGGAGGGGAGAGGGAGGAGGGAAGGTAACCAATACAAAGTTATGTCTAACACACAAAGGTCAGTAGATGAGGTTAAGCTGTTATCCTGGAATATTCGGGATATGGGCTTCCCCTCCAAATGCTACAGTATACTTAACTTCAGAAGACGCAGATGAGCGCAGATAGTGATGCTTCAGGAAACCCACTTGACGACTGAAGAACTCGCCAGACTCCAACGTAGATGGCGGGGACCATTGTTCGCGACCACCTGCTCAACATATGCTAGAGGGGCCCTTTTATGGATTAAACCTGGCACTCCCTCTCACGCAACACACAAAATCATCGATCCGGAAGGGCGTTATGTCCTAGAGAGGTGTAGACTGAAGGGAAGGGAAATAACCCTGGGGTGCATCTATGCCCCGAACCAAGACCAATCTCACTTCTTGCTACAGGTCACTAAACCACTGTGGGGAGTGGCAGCATGTGACATGATCCTGGGGGCAGGGACTATAATTGTGTTGTTGTCTTACACATGGACAGATCCACTCCCCCTTTATGGGGTACAACTGCAGCCATGACATCAAAGGGCCTCTTGGAATGGATGTCCAGGTGGGAACTATTAGATATTTGGAGGCTACAAAATAGACGACTGAAGGAATACTCCTTTTACTCGCGACTTTATGATCTTCATACCAGATTAGACATGTTTCTCTGTTTTAGACAACTAGGTGCCGATTCCGATCTGTTAAAAATATTCCCCGTACGAATCGAATCCGGATTTTTTTACGTACGAATCGTACAAGTCCCGTACAAACTGGCAAGTACGATTCGTATGTTAAAAAATCCATACGAATCGCATTGGAAAAATTCCCTGACACGTCCTCGGGTCTGAAAAAGTGTCCGACACGTCCCCAAACATTTTTACGTACGAATCGGGAAAATGAAGTCCGAGCGCGCATGTACGATCCGTCCCGTCCGTCCGAATGCACAACCGTATGGAAAAAACACCGTACGGAGCGAACTCCCATAGCAACCATGGAGACGTCCAAACATGTGCCCGCATACGCGCCGTGCCTACGGGGTGGGGGTACGCACCGTACATATGGGGGGTGGGGGTATGCTCCGCACCTACGGGGTGGAGTGGGGGTATGCACCGTACATACGGGGGGTGGGGGTACGCTCCGTACATACGGGGGGTGGGGGTACGCACCGTACATATGGGGGGTGGGGGTACGCACCGTACATACGAGGGGTACGCACCGTACATACGGGGGGTGGGGGTACGCACCGTACATACGAGGGGTATGCACCGTACATAGGGGGGGTGGGGGTATGCACCGTACATACGAGGGGTACGCACCGTACATACGGGGGGTGGGGGTACGCTCCATACCTACGGGGTGGGGTGGGGGTATGCACCGTACATACGGGGTGGGGGTACGCACCGTACATACGGGGGTGGGGGTACGCTCTGTACCTACGGGGTGGGGTGGGTGTATGCACCGTACATACGGGGGTGGGGGTACGCTCCGTACATACGGGGGGTGGTTTACTCTCTGTACCTATGGCGTGGGGTGGGGGTATGCACCGTACATACGGGGGTGGGGGTATGCTCCATACCTACAGGGTGGGGGTACGCACCGTACATAGGGGGGTGGGGGTACGCACCGTACATACGGGGTGGGGTGGGGGTATGCACTGTACATACGGGGGGTGGGGGTACGCACCGTAAATACGGGGTGGGGTGGGGGTACGCACCGTACATACGGGGGTGGGGGTACACTCTGTAACTACGGGGTGGGGGTATGCACCGTACATAGGGGGGGTGGGGGTACGCTCCATACCTACAGGGTGGGGTGGGGGTATGCACCGTACATACGGGGGGTGGGGTACGCTCCGTACCTACAGGGTGGGGGTACGCACCGTACATACGGGGGTGGGGGTACGCACCATACATACGGGGGGTGGGGTACGCTACGTACCTACAGGGTGGGGGTACGCACCGTACATACGGGAGTGGGGGTATGCACCGTACATACGAGGGGTACGCACCGTACATACGGGGTGGGGGTACGCACCGTACATACAAGGGGTACGCACCGTACATAGGGGGGTGGGGGTACGCTCCGTACATACGAGGGGTACGCACCGTACATAGGGGGTGGGGGTACGCTCCGTACCTACGGGGTGGGGTGGAGGTACGCACCGTACATAAGGGGGTGGGGGTACGGCGTGGACATGGGGGGGTGCTGGGGTACGGCGCGGACGTGTAGGGATGGGGGTACGGTGCATACCGGGCCCCCTTTCCGCCGTGCATCGTGGCGTACTTAGCTTTTCCGGCACTTTTTGGGTCCCGTAAAAATATTGCCTTGCGAAGTGCTGTGGCTACGATTGGTACTTGCTGGTCCGTAAAACGCTGCCTGACTCCGTGCGAATGTCGCGTACGCGGTGTCCCGGATCGGAATTGCGGGTATATTTTAGCCGGTCGGTGTTCTTTACGATTCGTACGGAAATGGTGTTTCCGTACGAATCGTACTTGCATGTTTGTAAGGTATTTTTCCCGGGTACGAGTCGGACGGAGAAAACGCTCTGTCCGACGATTCGTATCCAGTTTTTCCAGGATCGGAATCGGCCCCCTAGAGTCAACGTTAGCGGGTGTAATACCTGGGGCACTCCATTTCAGACCACAGCCCTCTACTTTTGAGATTCGCCTGAGAGAGCTCCCATTCTGTTATGGGGAAGAGGTGTGGCGCAGCGACCAGGGCATCTGACGCCGGACGCTGGGGATCACGGTTCGATCCCCGGCACCGGCGACAGGTCAGCCCAGCACCATGTGACTCTGGGCAATAGCTCGCTTAATCCTCCCGAGGGCCCCCAGCGCCGGGATGCCTACGGGTAGCTGTGTGCTTTATAAATACTGGATTTACATTTATTAACATTTATGGAGATTAGACTCCAACCTACTTGAAGATGACTGTTTTAGACAGCAACTGTCTACTGCCATTTCAACTTATGAACGAAAACCACAACACTGCAAGTACACCCTTAATAGAATGGGACGCCTTTAAGGTAGTAGTGAAGGGCCAATGTATGGGCCAGGCAGTGGGTGCACAATGGGAGATTAATCAAGAGCTCCAGACACTGGAATCACAAATTCATTCACTGGACAGAGACACCTGGAAAGATGAGGCAGTCAAGAAATGACTGTCAGACGGTAAAAGTAAATACAATGAAACCTGGGAACGCTGACTCCTGAACTTCCAAACATAGCATGAGAAGCAGCACATAGAGGGAGGTAAGGCTAGGAAATTGCTCGCATGGTTGATTCGTCAGGAAGGCAGGGGTTCACCGATCCTCAGTATTCTAACACCGGAGGGACAGACAGTCTTCTCCCCCAAAACCATCAATGATACATTTAGAGAGTAATATGTCAAACTATATGGGAGGCCCGGAGAGGTGCAGGATGAACTGATGGTGACTTACCTGGAGGGCTTGGAATTACAGGGGGTAGACCAGGCCACATGGAAAAGCTTGGAGGCTGCAATCTCCACACAGGAAATTAGCTCAGCAATTAAGGAAATGGCCAGAGGGAAGACCCTGAGGCCAGACAGACTCCCGGCGGAATTTTATTATACTTATGTGGCACTGGTGGCCCCCCATCTGTAATAAATGCACACGCCTATGCTGAAAGCAGACTGCCTCCCAGCTTCGACGTGGGAAGTGCTGGTTGCCCCACTGCCCAAAAATAAGTCGGAGTCAGCGGGGATGGCGGACTACAGTCTGCTGTCCATGTTGAATGTTGATTTCAAATTGCTCAGTAAGGTGTTGGCCACTAGGCTTCTGTCGCACATGCAGCGTTTGGTCCACATGGACCAAAATGGGTTCATCCTGACCAAGTTGACCCCCAACAACCTAAGAAGGCTGTATCACGTATTATTTCATAACAGCCTGATGAGGTAGCCAGATGCTGTTGTGATGGCGGTCGACCTGGTAAAGGCCTTTGACTCCTTCCGGTAGGACTTCTTGTTGCAGGTGAGGTGGAGCATGGGATTGGGAGATGGGTGGCTACAATGTGTCTGCCTGCTATACTCGGGCACCACGGCTAGAGTGCGAGCTGGTGGGATGGTGTCCACCCCGTATTCCATTCACAGAGGGACATGAAACAGCTTCCCGCTATCACCTATGAGCGTTCCTGCCCTGACATAACTGGAGAAATGTCGCTAAGCGACATTTCTCCAATTATCAATGGGCACGCTAACCTGCAGAGCGACAAGCAAAGTAGCGATAACCTCTGTTATCGCTACTTTCCTTACGCCTGCTTCAAGACTGACTTAGCCATGTTATCCTATGTAAGGTGGATATCATGGCTAAGTATGCCTTGCCCTATCAGCAAGCTTTCGCCAAACCTTGTGCGATTATCGCTGTATTTCCAGCGATAATTGCACAATTGGCAGCTTGCGCTCTGAATTTTATCGCTTTGGAGATAAGCGTTGCTGATAGCACACTATCTCCGCGATAAAATTCAGAGTTGGCCGGCGATAATTATCCTCGCGCTAAGAGCGCTGAGCGATAATTATTGCATGGCCTTGATGATATGCCCCTTGGTTTCTTATCCTGGAGAACTGGATTTCTTGATCCAACATTTCCAGTTTGTAGCGTAAGAAGTTGCTAACCTTTCGGACAAACCTTGTGAGATAGGAGCAGAAGCTTGACTGCTTTCCAGGTTTTGGAATTCAATTGATTTTGCCTTTTATGTATGAATTGTATATTTTATTGTATCTGTGACACTGCATTTTGATTCCAGATTATCAACGTTTAGTTTGTTTTAAAGTGAGTATGTTGTAGCAGCATTAAGATATTCAAATGTTTTTTTTTTAAATGAAAACCTGTGTAAAAAAGTGGCAATATGGTGAACGTCCAAGTCACCAGAGTGTATCTTTAAATAGTGAACAGCTCTGGATTACAGAAGATGACATCTAAAAAAATGACCTGCTATGTGGGTTGGTCTTGAGATAATCTGCTGGGGACCATTTGGGGACCGTTTGTTTCGCCTGGGACCAGAGATCTGTCCTCGCTGCTGTCTTGGACCACCAGAACTGGGATTTTACCTGCTTCCAACGCTGCTCCTCGCCGGACCCGCTGCGCGGGTCCCGCTTCATTCTTCCCTCTTGCGGTGACTCTGCGTGCTGTGAGGACCTCTGGGGCATCATTGCTGTTGTTGGTGTGTGTGTGGGGAACTCCAGGGCTGCGAGCTGACCCCCAGGGACTCAAAGTACCAGGAGTCCCTGCGTGAGGTCGAGACCCGCAACACCTGGGTCGCTCTCCCTGCCTGCCCCGCCCCTTCCTCAGCAAATAAGTTCCTGCAGCTGTGTAGCACCATTGGGACCGTTTGTTTCGCCTGGGACCAGAGATCTGTCCTCGCTGCTGTCTTGGACCACCAGAACTGGGATTTTACCTGCTTCCAATGCTGCTCCTCGCCGGACCCGCTGCGCGGGTCCCGCTTCGTTCTTCCCTCTTGCGGTGACTCTGCGTGCTGTGAGGACCTCTGGGGCATCATTGCTGTTGTTGGTGTGTGTGTGGGGAACTCCAGGGCTGCGAGCTGACCCCCAGGGACTTAAAGTACCAGGAGTCCCTGCGTGAGGTCGAGACCCGCAACCCCTCGGTCGCTCTCCCTGCCTGCCCCGCCCCTTCCTCACCACTTACCTTATTACTGGTCTCTGTTCCCGCTGCGCGGGAGCACGCGGGGCGAAGCCCGGGCAAAGGGCGGGCCGTCTGAGGCCGTCAGAGGCTGAGGGAGGCTGGGCTGGGCCTTGTCTCTTTCGCCCGAGCAGGATTGTTTGTTGGTGGGCATTACAGCTGTCAGGGAGTATCATGGCTTCAAGTCCCACTGTTGGTATATCACTGTTAGCAGGGGGACTAAACCAAGGGACCCTAGATGGTTATTTTACTAGGACTTTACTAGAATCTGATAGGGAGCAAGCACTGGTTGAGCGACGAATCGAGCGTCGTCGCTCGATTGAATCCATGAAGGGTAGACGCCCATCTTTAGACCCCCTACAATTGATTGTTTCACCTCCTCTGAGTATCCTTAGCTTATCCGAAGGCCCTGATGTGTCTCAATTAGACAGCACTCCCGTACTCTTTCGCGAAAAATCTCCTGTACCTGACATAACTGCTCCCTTGTCCCTTATTCCTGTACTCCCTGTTAGAGGCCCAACCACAGTGGTGGAGATTCATCAAGAGCCACGTCCTATAGTTGTAGGGACCGCACATGTGAATAGAACTAGGAAAAAAGCGACTTCTAAGGTGCTGGGGCCCCCTCTTAGTAAAAGGAGAAAGAGGGGGGGTGAGCAACCTAAAGCCAAAATTAGTCACTCAGACTTTGGTAAACCGTCTAAATCTCTTGTATTGTCCTTAGATAAGCCAGCAACCACATCCCTACAGGCACAACCTACGGGGAATGAGGTAGTATCTCCTGCTCTCCTAGGTGGCATAGAACAGCTAATCAAATCCCTTATGTTCCCTATCAAACAAACACTAGACAGGTTGGAACAAAGGTTAGGGACCCTAGAGCAAACCATTGCTGCTAATACTGGGTTGTTAAATACTTTTGAGAAATCGGTACTGCCCTCTCCAGCTCCCGCAGCACTTGCTGCTATTAGTACTACTCGCAGCAAAGAGGCAAATAAAACCACTAAATCCACCATTAGTGTTAAGCAGAAGGCTCCGCCTAAAACTATTGAGCAGCCTGCACAGAATGACGATAGAGTAGCTGTGGGGGGGCACAGTATTCTCCAGTATTCTCCACCCAAAACCTGATAGCAATAGAGGGGTATGTAATGCGCAAGCAGTGACCACAGAGTATAATGGGTGTACAGTTGAGCTACCCCCTGAATCAGTACCATACGTGGTAGTCCTTACTGGAGTTCCCGCGCTAGCAGAAGGTACAAGAGAGGGTTTCTTCCAGCTAAAGCACAAAGTTATGCATTGGTTGGCCCTGAATAGACCTCTCCCCTGTAATATCGATGGCGAGATCTTGCATGTTCGGCGCCTCCCGTGGCTAGGTCGCAGGGTTAAGGACCTATAGGGGGATATTATTATTGTTAACTTCAGAGAGCAGGGAGTTGTTAGGCATATATTAAACTGGTTCCCGGGGAGTGGAAGTAATCTTATCACTCCCTACGACCTAACGTATTTCTATCCAAGACCCCTGGTAGGTCCCCCAGTAAATCCTGGGATCTTAGCTTGTGATAGACCTAGTCATCATCCCGCACCCCGAAGCAACTGGCCTGTGCCCCATGTATTGTACCCCTTGGCTCCTAACAGATCTGTTGGGTGGCATAATATTCCACAGATTCAATATGGACGTGCTCCGCGTAGACTAATGGAATTGTAGCTTGCTGTGACAGTGGAGAAACCTCGCTGCCGGCACGAGACGAAAAAAGTCACAGCTACGCACCCAGTAAACTCACAAAGGTAGAAAAGAGATTTGGACTTACTGAGTGAACCGATTAAGGAGACAGTCGTCTCCTAATTAGGAGTCGGCTGTCCCAATTAGACTACGGATTGACCTAAAAGGCCCCAGTGTAAGCTGTTAAAGTAATTGAAGGTTAACGAAGGCTAAGGTCCCATACTGACACACTTTCGGAAGAAATTTGTTGGTCCTGAGGAGAACCTCATAATCACAGAGGTTCGAAACGCGTCGACCAGTTCGGTCCTTTGCACACCCAGTTGAAAAGCTTTTCCCTAAAATGAGCTTTTGTTTCTTTCATTGTATAGAAAAAAAGAGATAATGTCAGAATACATATAAAGTTTGAAAATAATTCATTTTGAAGGGTTAGGTGTCATTAGGACCGTTTTTGTTTACTGTTTGCCGAATGTATGTTTGAATGGATTGGCCAAGAATGTTGGATGAATGAATACAGTTTAAAACCCCTAGGGCATTTACATTGTTTTGTATTGCTTAAAGATATTTGTATGTATATTGTGTCGTTTTTTGTAAAATGTAAATGTGCAAAGTAATAATTGCTGATCGCACAAAAAAGAAATATGTTAAATAAATAATAAATGTTTTTCTGAGCAAAAGGCAATTCTTAAAGCCTTCCTTTCTTGTTTCACTTTTCATGAGAGGTGTTCGTTGAAAAAGGTTTGTAGTTTAACAGTTCTCAGGTTGGACAAGATGTTTTGTTGGTTTGGATAATATTCCACAGAGTCATTGTGGTCCTAGATGGAGAGGTATAACAGGCCCACTGACCCCACTGACCCCCTTGGATGTGTCAAATAGATTTAATGCCCTCTCGGGTATGAGCGATTGTGATTGACAGTCAGGGCCCCTAGGGTATTCCATACCTGCCTCCATGGAAGTGGAGGGTTTGGCTGACTGTGGTAACACCCCTAAGACGCTGATACCCGACCAGGGATTGTACTCTCCAGTGGCCATCCATTCTCTTAATCGATCCACACTAAGCAATCCATTAGTGGTAGCGGAGGTTGTGAATTCAGACGACACTAGTGCTTCTTGTATAAAGAATTCTGCACATGTACAGGGAGGGTCCGATGGCAATGGATCGATGATGGGGGTTATGTGTTGGAATATAGCGGGCATTTGTAGGAATCTGGACCTCCCAAATGGCACTCACAGGTAGAACAGCACTGTATCTGCATCTTCCAGGAAACTTGGAGCCTTGAACCTGTTTACAAAGTTGGATATTCCACATATTATCTGCCTGCCCTTCAGTCACCATCTGGGAGGGGCCGGCCTTTGGGGGGACTCCTCATCTGGGTGGATATCTCTTTGGGGTGTAGAATTACTCAGAAGTATAGTGGCTCAATGGAAATCCTTAGAATGTCACTGAAAGGCCCAGGATTTAGGGGGCACCTAGAGATTCTGAATGTGTATGCCAGAGGTACTAGAGGTAGCTCTTTTTCCCCCACTATAGTATTACTGGAGAAAGTTTTAGATGAGTGTGGTGAGGATGCCCAAGTTATGATTGCAGGAGACTTGAATTGCACGTTCGAACCACTTGCCGCAGAAGATATTCTGGGTGTGGTAGAGGATGATGTGAGGAGGGGTATCCCAGCATTATCTGTTGAGCCGATAAAGAGATGGACAGAGAGGGCGATCCAGTTAAATTCTATGACCCTGGAGCACGGCCTGCGAGCCGTTAATGGAAGAACCACCTCTGATCCACTGGGCAGTCATACATACAACAGGGCTAACCATTCTTCCCGGATCGACTACATCTTGCTTGATTTTGACCTTTGGCAGTCTGTTGTGGATATGGCTGTAGTACCTACCATAGATAGCGATCATAATTTTCTTTCGCTTTCCCTAAGGCACCTATGGTTAAATCATAGCACCCCATCCTTATCACCAGCCAAAAGGTCAACATCGGATGTCACTCTGTCTAATTGTGGTAGGCGTCTCAAATGGCGGAAAGTAGCCTCTGACGCATCAAAATTACAGGCCATAGATCAATTTTTGGAAGCTACACTAAGTGAGATGGCAACAATCTCCTTAGATCATTCTGCTATACCCAGGATTACGCTGATGTTCCAGGAGACCATCAATTCGATTGGTAATCTCTTCAAGGCGCAAGTACGTGTAGGTAGGCCGGATGGCCACCCCAGGTCAAAAGATAAGCAGGGGTGGTATACGTCAAAATGCAGAGAATTGAAGGCGTGCCTTATTCAAGCTGTTAGGACTAAATCGCAGCCCCTTGTGCTGCAGGCTAGAGCAGAATACAAACGAGTGATTGGGATTGCAAAAAAGGAATGGGAAGACGAATACTGGCAAACTCTAAGAGAAGCAAGCACTTGGCGGGATGCAGCCCGTTTTTGGAATACTATTAGGGAAAGGAACAGACCTGATAGTAACTTTATAACGTGCAACATAACTGGTCAGGCCTGGTTCGAACATTTCACTAACTTGTATTCGAATCTTCAAGAGGCATCTGCCCCCCCCGCATCCCACGGACCCTTAGTACCCACGAGAAATGAAATGGTTTCCCCATTTACAATTAAAGAAGTAGAACACGCAATTAGGTGTATTGTGCCACAGAAAGCAGCGGGACCCGACGGAGTTCCGTGGGATCTGCTGCGTTCAAACCTGCAGAGGTGGGGGAAGCTTATTCACCTTCTGATTAGTGCAATCGACAAAGGAGCAGCCATTCCCGAATCTTGGAAGGGGGCAGAGGTTGTCCCTATCTTTAAGAAAGGCCGGAGGGACGACCCTGCCAACTACCGACCAATAAGTCTATTGGATTCAACCCAGAAGGTTGTGGGAAAGGTGCTCCTAGAAAGAATCCTCCAATGGATTAAGGATGAAGAGATTCTGTCGGACTATCAGGCTTGTTTCAGGGCTGGAACGGGCACGATAGAGCAGGCCTTCAGGCTCTTACTACTATATTGGAAGGTGGTAGTGATAGGCGGAGGCAGTCTTTATTTGGCATTTATCGACCTGAAGACTGCCTTCGACCTTTTGCCCAGAGACAAGTTATGTGGCGTGTTAGCTGAAATGGGGATTCCACTAAACATCCTCTCCATCTTAGTGCGCCTGCATGATGGCAATTATGCGCAGGTACGTTGGGGTACCGATGGCCAGAAAACTAGCAGGATCCCAGTGGCAAAAAGGGTGCGTCAGGGCTGTGTCCTGGCTCCAACCCTTTTTTCACTTTATGTGAATGGGGTTGTGGACCATCTACACAAACAACCTTCGGACGCACCATCATTGGCAGGGGAGAGAATTCCCACCCTTCTCTTTGCCGATGATACGCTTCTAATCTCAAAAAGCTCGGCGGGTCTACAGAGACTTTTAAACAACTTTCAGACCTTCTGTGACCAACGGGGCCTAGTAATAAACACAAACAAAACTAAGTACCTGGTATTAAACCCCCCAAAAAAATTAGGCTGACCCCCTGTTCTTAGTGAAACCCCTCTGGAAAGGGTCACTGTTTTTGACTATCTAGGGATCCGTATTACAGATTCCATGCAGTGGACCCCTCATTTACTAAAAATGTCTCTTAATCACAAAAGGGTTATAGGGGCACTTGTTAGAGAGCAGAGATCTTCTTCAACCAAGCCCATTGCCCCTGTTCTGGATATCTACAGGGCAAAGGGAGTTAGTTCCGCTTTGTATGGCGCTGAACTTTGGGGTACCTCTAACATCAGCATCCTAACTAGGTCTGAGAATAAGTTTTTAAAATGTATTATGTCTCTCCCGCAGAGTACACCTACGCTACCCCTTTTTTGGACCTTGGTTGCCAGCAAATTAGTGACGTAGAAAAACTGCGTCCACTGCTTTTATGGGCTAGGCTATGGCGCGTCCCCGAACTCGCCAAGTATGCTAAAGGCCTAGCAGAGGTGATGTCGATGGTAGGCTGGTGTAGGATCAGATGGCTTACTGATGTCAAGTCTATGCTTGGCAAACTAGGCCTTAGTGAAGCTTGGGAAAACAGGTCTTCCCCTCCGAAAGCAGCCTTGAAAACCTTATATTGGAATTGGGTTAGAAGCAGAATTTCCACGGATCCTTCTCATGGTAGGCTCACAGAAGAATTTTTAGTGCATAAGGACTCACCCTGTTTGGAGCCCTACCTGGATTTGGTCTGGAAGCCATATGATCGGGCCCTTTATTTTAGATTTAGAGTGGGGTCCCTCCCTGTGCGTGCCCTAACATCTTGCTGGAAACCGCCCTACCAGACAGTTGCATCTTGTCCCTCTTGTAGCACTCCCAAAGAGACAATTGAACATTTTCTTTTTGCGTGCCCGGCCTATGTTAGCCCAAGGCAAACGTGGCTTAAGCCCGTGTGTAGGGCCTTGGGCACTAGGCATTCATCTGTGGCACTTCGAATTTTAATATCAGATACCCGGCCCTTGTATGTTTTTAGCCTTTCGAAATTTCTGTCATGGGCCTGGTCAATCAGGGCAAAACGGCTGTTAATCACTGTTTAATTGATGATTTTTAATTGTTTATTTGTTTGATAACTCGCTTTTTCTTCTTTGTATAAAAACCTGTATTTGTTTTCCTTGTTTTTAGATACAAAATTTTAAACGATTGTGCTTTTTTTATCTGTCGCTTTTATGATGTAACAATCGAAATAAAGCTGTTGACTGACTGATAATCTGCTGTAAATGTGTGTTCAGACCAGATAGAATGGCCTCTGGTTGAGACAAATTTGGTTTATCGAACCAAATGTTTAAGTCACCAAGAATACAAAGATTAGAGTATTTAGTTGACAGATCTGAGAGTGCTTCCAAAAATGTTTCTGTAAAGACTCCATTCTTGGTGGTGTCTGCCAAGCAGGAGGAAATTGCAAGAGAATGTAGGACTACGGATCCCATCCAATAAGGAGGGCTACACAATAAAATTATCCAATCTGATGACTGCTAGTGAGAAGGATTTGCCTTCTTTCTCTTAAAGATGGTTTCGAATAATGGATCAATATCCTGATGGAATGGCTCCTATGACATATTGGTGTCTTGTCCTGTGTTTTGTCTGGCAGTAGATGGAAGATATTGATTTTGATTTTACTCTTTGAACGTGCATTTATCAGCATAAAAGTGAGGTAGGTTGTTTTGTGGAAGGAATAAATTAGATACAAACAGAGATGAAATTATGGTAGGCATGTGGAATACTAGCAAGAATTTGCAGGGATTGATCTTCATAAGGGCAGTCGAAATGGAAAAAGGTTAGCAATGAGGGCAATATTTCATACTAGGAATGAGGAGGAAACTCATAGCAGAGGATGGATTTATTCTCCATGCGACATCATTGTCTCATATATAACTGCCAGAGATATGTCACCTGGACGTTCTAATGAAATACTCAGGTCTTGCCATAGCACCCCCCCCCTCCTGATATGTTCCCAGAATTGGTAGTATTCACCTGTTCTTCCCCCGGGGATCGATCAGAGTCGGCAGACCTTCCAGGTACATGTGATATGGATGATATAGATGGTAATACCTTTTTGCGTACTGTCCCAGAGGCAGATACCATGTTATGCCTTCCCTGGGTCTCCTCTTCCTGGCATATACTGCTGGTTTCACTCCATCGCCTGCATGGAGAGCCGGGAGGATCATCAGATACCTGCAGCGACTCATTCCCTGATGAATTTGAATGATCCGAGAGTGAGAAGAAGTGATCACCGATATCACCGATATCTGTCACCGGCGGGTTTAAACCAACATTGCCAACTGTTATATGCAACTTGTCTCCTGGTATAGTTATATCCACTAATTCTTGCCTTTTGCCAGCTGATGCTATAGACACCGCCTCTGACATAGTCACAGTCATTATATCTTGTGCCAGAGCCTGCGATTCTTGACCCCTCAGCCCATCAATCCTTGATATATTCGGCGAGGGGTTGCCCAGAAAGTCATCCTGCCCCCCTTGCTCCACATTCTCCATACTCTGTCCCGGAGCCCCTACAACCCCCTGGCTTACCTCTTCTGGAACATCCGAAGGAGCTGCCTTCTCTATGGAGTCTCTTTCCTGGCCAAAATTCCTGCCCTTACTGGCCAGCAGGAAGATTGCTGGAGTAGTTCTTTTCCCGATGCCGATAACGCTTGACAGTCTGCAACTATCCCCAGCCGCTCCACATCTTTGTAGTGACCACACCGTCATCCGCTTCAGTCAACACGCATACACAGACGTCACCCAATGATTACACTGACACTTTATTTGTGGGTGAAGAACTGCTGCAGGTTTATTTCATACAACACAGTATGATAATAAAATTGGGTTATCTTACGGGCGATCCAGGGCAGGCAGCCCCTTGCTGCTCCGCCCGCCTGGTGAGCCAGCACACACGGTGGGTCGATGCCCGGCAGTGTGGCACATAATTATTTACAGATCATCCACTGGGTCACGTGATCTGTCTCCTACTCCCGCCCCTTCCGACAGGGGCGGAGCGTGTTGTGGCACACCCCCGGTTGGTCAGGCCCCCCAACCGCCCGAAGGACTAACGGGGCGCCGTCGCGGTCTTCCCAGAACCCCCTTCGGCTCCTGGACCTTGGCTCGGGCACCCTTACTGTGCCGGACAGGGGTACCCTTACTGTACCGCCTGTCGCAGAGGTACCCTTACTGTACCCGTCTGCATCCAGATCGCCCTGTAACTCCGCCTGCAACGCAAAAAGAAAACATTAAAACATTCCAATAACGCGCCGTGCCTGACACGTGGGGTAAGTGGAAAGGGTGGGAAAACGCGTGTCCAGGCTGGAGCGGCGCGCAGGAAACAGAGGAGGAACAGGGCGAGAGGGCCTCCTAAGTAGGGGGGCAAGCCGCGCCCCCCCCCGCCCCCAATGGCCCGCCTCCAGCTCCACGCGATAGGGGGTATAACCCTAGTGGGCGTAGGCCTCGCGCGCGAGGCAGCAAGGGGGAAGGCTCCGACGGGCGGCCACTAAAATGCTGCCCTGCTGATGTCCCACTGCTTGGGACGCGGGCAGCGGCATTTTTCCTGGGAGGTTTCCGGGGGCTTGATCGGAGCGGTATTGTTTCCTGTACCGCGCGTCTTTCCGCTCCTGGTGGTCTTCTGCAGCATCCATTCCTGAGCTGTACACTGATCCTGACCCTCAGCCGATCGCTGCAAGGCTCCTCGAGGGAGTGCCAGATTAGGCGGTAGTATAGATGTGTGAGTTGGGAGGCGCATGCTGCAAAGCACTGTAGCATGAGTAGATCCCACAGCATTTCCCGCTATCTGTTTTCCTGTTTTTTCCCCGTATACCATGTTTAGCTGCGTTCTTCTTTCGGAAGGTGCGGGGGGGTAAGTTTACGAGAGCTCACTCAGCCGAGCGATCGCCGCCATCTTGCCTCCCAGACCTTTTTGGTTCCCATATCAGAGGATAGAGAGAACTGTAGTGGGAAGGATTGCGCCAATGCATATAGAGATTGGAGGATAGTTCAGATGTGGTTAGATGCAGAGTGCAGTGACCGTGAAGGGATGTATTTGGCAAGGAAAACTATTATTCTCCAACAATGAGGTAAATACTTGTGGTTTTCTTTAAAAATGTGACCTTATTTAGCCGATGGCATGTGACCGGCCATCACTCCAAGTCAGCAGAGTGACATCCTTCACTGCCCTGATGGAAGACCACACGCCACATTTAGCGAAGTCGGACGACAAGGTGCGATGTTTAAAGCATTTTTCGTGCTCGTTTCCAGTTTCCACCATGTTTTGCATTGTATACACGATCGTGGAAAATGAGTGACAGTCGCTCTACCCTCAATAGGGTGGGACTTACATCACTATGACCCAGCAGTCCTGTCGGATAGACCGCTGGGTCAGGGGTTACCATCGGTGGAGCCAATGGAGGCTGTGCTGATAGTAATCCACTAGTTCTCCCGACTCCAAAGAGAGCGGGGTAACTGCGAGATTGGTGGGGTGGGAGTACTGCTGGTTTACAGAATTCCTCTGGGTCTAAGGCACCATCGGTAAGGCACATAGATGTTAACTCTGTAAAAGGTAGCTGTGTCAAGAAATCACCCAAAATGTGTCAGATGTTACGTTTCAGAAGTGGCAACACCACAGCAACCAAAGTACTTCCGTATTTTAGGCAGGGCTGCCAACGCTAATTTTCCTACCTAGGACCAAGCAAAACATGGTGGTAACAGCTGGAATAGAGCACTGTCCCTGAGGTGCTAGCTGTAAACGCCCAGTGCTTCAGTGACATGGACTGTTTGATTTTTATAAACAACAAACGCCACTTTTGAGTTACTGTGCAGGCAAATAGCACATATTTCCAGTATATGGACCTAAAATAAGGGTAAAAATGCAAAATGAGTGTGTTTTAACACATTTCAGCTGATGGATATACTACTAGATGATACTGCATAATAATTCTTGTCCCTCCCAACGGAAAATATAGACCAACAAATCACATGTCAAAAACATTCACTGGTATGCATTCGGCTGCAAACCTTGAGCATAACTTGGAGTGAGGGCACTTAATACTAGCAATAAAGCATGCAAACGTTGATCACAAGTTGCGGCAAGCCTCATTATTGCTCTAAAACAGGTGCAAATAAAATGCATAGGCAAGTCTGAATAATTTGTGCTATTTACATTACTACTACCCTGAATTATGCAATATAAACACAACCCCTAAAAGGCAGAATATTTAACCCCTTCTCTGCTAGGCCTTTTCCCCTCCTGTGCTAAGCCTTTTTTGGGCTATTTGGGGTAGTGCGCGCTTAGGCCCCTGTAACTTTTTGACCACAGTAGGTATCCACGCCAAATTTGCGTCCTTTTCTTCCAACATCATGGGGATTCTAAAAGTACCCTGGGTTTGTGGATTCTCCTAGAGGGTTCCCAGAAATTAGTCAAAATACAGCAACATTTTGTTTTTTTTGTGAAAAATGGGGAAAAGTGGCTGCAAATGAAAGCGTCTGGGTTTTTCTCTGCAAATGATATCAAAAAAGGGTTTGTGGGGCTGAAATCACCATTCCTCCAGCTTTTAGGGAATGACAGATTTTTGTCAGAAATCCAACATTTTTTACACAGTTTTGACATTTTTCTGGGACATACCCTATTTTTGCTATTTTTTGTGCTTTCAACCTCCTTCCAGATAATGGTAGAAATGGGTAGAAAAGCAATAATGGATCCTGGAAAGCTATACATTTTTGAAAAGTAGACACAATTCTGAATTCAGCAAGGGGTCATTTGTGTAGATCCATCAAGGTTTCTTTATAGAAACTAACAGGTAAATATAGGAAAAATTAAACATTTGTTGAAAAAAGCAGCCTTTTGAGTCAACGTTTTCACCTGTAACTTCTTCTAATTATGACATCTCTTTGAAAGCAATATACCGTTGCATCCGGTGGACCTTCCTGGTTGTGGGGATATATAGGACTTGTAGGTTCACCAAGAGCCCAACGAACCCAGAGTAAAAAACTGAGCAGCATTTTGTAAAGGTTTTTTTTTTTTGTTCCGGGTATATAGTAATTATTGTGGGAAAATGTATACATGGAAAAATCGGTATGAAAGACACCTATGTATTTCTGAAATGGGAACAAATTACAGAGTTTAGAAACAGTGCATATTTGCACATTTTCAAATTTGGGAATACTCATACTTGCATGACAATTATTGGTCATTTTTCAAAATGATTTTTTTTTTTACACAATGTCTTTCATTTGGAAGGGAGAAATGCATCAAAAATCAATAGGTCATAACAGTTGCTTTACAAACCTGAACTACCCTAAGTCTCCCGATAAAAATGGTATCTCACTTGTGTGGGTAGGCATAGTGCCCACGACAGGAAGTGGCTCAAAACCTAAGGTGAACACACCACATTTTCACACAGAAAATTTGCACATTTTTTGCGAAGAGTTTAGCTGTAGTTTTTGAACCCTAGCCCTGCCGGCACCTAGGGAAACCTAGCAAACCTATACATTTTTGAAAACTAGACACCCAGGGGAATCCAGGATGGGGTGTCTTGAGTGCCTCCCACCATGGTCTGTTACCCAGAATCCCTTGCAAACGTAAAGAAATGACAAAAAAACACATTTTCCCCACATTTCTGTGATGGAAAGTTCTGGAATCTGCGTGGATCCACAAATTTCCACCCACCCCGCTTTCCCCAAAGTCCTACGAGAAAAATGGTACCTCACTTGTGCGGGTCGACGTAGTGCCCGCGACAGGAAACGGCGCAAAACGTAATGTGGTCACACCTCAATTTTGCAGTGAAAAATGACCCTTTTTTTGGCAAAGTGACTAGCTGTAGTTTTTGAGCCCTGCCGGCACCTAGGGAATCCTAGCAAACCTATAAATTTTTTAAAACTAGACACCCAGGGGAATCCAGGATGGGGTGTCTTGAGTGCCTCCCACCATGGTCTGTTACCCAGAATCCCGTGCAAACGTAAAAAAATGACAAAAAACACTTTTCCCCACATTTCTGTGATGGAAAGTTCTGGAATCTGCGTGGATCCACAAATTTCCACCCACCCCGCGTTCCCCAAAGTCCTACGAGAAAAATGGTACCTCACTTGTGTGGGTCGGCCTAGTGCCCGCGACAGGAAACGGCGCAAAACGCAACGTGGTTACACCTCAATTTTGCAGTGAAAAATGACCCTTTTTTTGGCAAAGTGATTAGCTGTAGTTTTTTAACCCTAGCCCTGCCGGCACCTGGGGAAACCTAGCTAACCTATACATTTTTGAAAACTAGACACCCAGGGGAATCCAGGATGGGGTGTCTTGAGTGCCTCCCACCATGGTCTGTTACCCAGAATCCCTTGCAAACATAAAAAAATGACAAAAAAAACACATTTTCCCCATATTTCTGTGATGGAAAGTTCTGGAATCTGCGTGGATCCACAAATTTCCACCCACCCCGCGTTCCCCAAAGTCCTACGAGAAAAATGGTACCTCACTTGTGCGGGTCGGCCTAGTGCCCGCGACAGGAAACGGCGCAAAACGCAACGTGGTTACACCTCAATTTTGCAGTGAAAAATGACCCTTTTTTGGCAAAGTGACTAGCTGTAGTTTTTGAACCCTAGCCCTGCCGGCACCTAGGGAAACCTAGCAAACCTATACATTTTTGAAAACTAGACACCCAGGGGAATCCAGGATGGGGTGTCTTGAGTGCCTCCCACCATGGTCAGTTACCCAGAATCCCTTGCAAACGTACAAAAATGACAAAAAAAACACATTTTCCCCACATTTCTGTGATGGAAAGTTCTGGAATCTGCGTGGATCCACACATTTCCACCCACCCCGCGTTCCCTAAAGTCCTACGAGAAAAATGGTACCTCACTTGTGCGGGTCAGCCTAGTGCCCGCGACAGGAAACGGCGCAAAACGCAACGTGGTCACACCTCAATTTTGCAGTGAAAAATGACCCTTTTTTGGCAAAGTGACTAGCTGTAGTTTTTGAACCCTAGCCCTGCCGGCACCTAGGGAAACCTAGCAAACCTATACATTTTTAAAAACTAGACACCCAGGGGAATCCAGGATGGGGTGTCTTGAGTGCCTCCCACCATGGTCTGTTACCCAGAATCCCTTGCAAACGTAAAAAAGTGACAAAAAAAACACATTTTCCCCACATTTCTGTGATGGAAAGTTCTGGAATCTGCGTGGATCCACAAATTTCCACCCACGCCGCATTCCCCAAAGTCCTTCGAGAAAAATGGTACCTCACTTGTGCGGGTCGGCCTAGTGCCCGCGACAGGAAACGGCGCAAAACGCAACGTGGTTACACCTCAATTTTGCAGTGAAAAATGACCCTTTTTTGGCAAAGTGACTAGCTGTAGTTTTTTAACCCTAGCCCTGCCGGCACCTAGGGAAACCTAGTAAACCTATACATTTTTGAAAACTAGACGCCCAGGGGAATCTAGGATGGGGTGTCTTGAGTGCCTCCCACCATGGTCTGTTACCCAGAATCCCTTGCAAACGTAAAGAAATGACAAAAAAAACACATTTTCCCCACATTTCTGTGATAGAAAGTTCTGGAATCTGCGTGGATCCACAAATTTCCACCCACTCCGCGTTCCCCAAAGTCCTACGAGAAAAATGGTACCTCACTTGTGCGGGTCGGCCTAGTGCCCGCGACAGGAAACGGCGCAAAACGCAACGTGGTCACACCTCAATTTTGCAGTGAAAAATGACCCTTTTTTTGGCAAAGTGATTAGCTGTAGTTTTTGAACCCTAGCCCTGCCGGCACCTAGGGAAACCTAGCAAACCTATACATTTTTGAAAACTAGACACCCAGGGGAAACCAGGATGGGGTGTCTTGAGTGCCTCCCACCATGGTCTGTTACCCAGAATCCCTTGCAAACGTAAAAAAATGACCAAAAAAACACATTTTCCCCACATTTCTGTGATGGAAAGTTCTGGAATCTGCGTGGATTCACAAATTTCCACTTACCCCGCGTTCCCCAAAGTCCTACGAGAAAAATGGTACCTCACTTGTGCGGGTCGGCCTAGTGCCCGCGACAGGAAACGGCGCAAAACGCAACGTGGTTACATCTCAATTTTGCAGTGAAAAATGACCCTTTTTTGGCAAAGTGACTAGCTGTAGTTTTTGAACCCTAGCCCTGCCGGCACCTAGGGAAACCTAGCAAACCTATACATTTTTGAAAACTAGACACCCAGGGGAATCCAGGATGGGGTGTCTTGAGTGCCTCCCACCATGGTCTGTTAGCCAGAATCCCTTGCAAACGTAAAAAAATGACAAAAAAACACTTTTCCCCACATTTCTGTGATGGAAAGTTCTGGAATCTGCGTGGATCCACAAATTTCCACCCACCCCGCATTCCCCAAAGTCCTTCGAGAAAAATGGTACCTCACTTGTGCGGGTCGGCCTAGTGCCCGCGACAGGAAACGGCGCAAAACGCAACGTGGTTACACCTCAATTTTGCAGTGAAAAATGACCCTTTTTTGGCAAAGTGACTAGCTGTAGTTTTTTAACCCTAGCCCTGCCGGCACCTAGGGAAACCTAGCAAACCTATACATTTTCGAAAACTAGACACCCAGGGGAATCCAGGATGGGGTGTCTTGAGTGCCTCCCACCATGGTCTGTTACCCAGAATCCCTTGCAAACGTAAAGAAATGACAAAAAAAACACATTTTCCCCACATTTCTGTGATGGAAAGTTCTGGAATCTGCGTGGATCCACAAATTTCCACCCACACCGCGTTCCCCAAAGTCCTACGAGAAAAATGGTACCTCACTTGTGCGGGTCGGCCTAGTGCCCGCGACAGGAAACGGCGCAAAACGCAACGTGGTCACACCTCAATTTTGCAGTGAAAAATGACCCTTTTTTTGTCAAAGTGACTAGCTGTAGTTTTTGAGCCCTGCCGGCACCTAGGGAATCCTAGCAAACCTATACATTTTTGAAAACTAGACACCCAGGGGAATCCAGGATGGGGTGTCTTGAGTGCCTCCCACCATGGTCTGTTACGCAGAATCCCTTGCAAACGTAAAAAATGACAAAAAAAACACATTTTCCCCACATTTCTGTGATGGAAAGTTCTGGAATCTGCGTGGATTCACAAATTTCCACCCACCCCGCGTTCCCCAAAGTCCTACGAGAAAAATGGTACCTCACTTGTGCGGGTCGGCCTAGTGCCCGCGACAGGAAACGGCGCAAAACGCAACATGGTTACACATCAATTTTGCAGTGAAAAATGACCCTTTTTTGGCAAAGTGACTAGCTGTAGTTTTTGAACCCTAGCCCTGCCGGCACCTAGGGAAACCTAGCAAACCTATACATCTTTGAAAACTAGACACCCAGGGGAATCCAGGATGGGGTGTCTTGAGTGCCTCCCACCATGGTCTGTTAGCCAGAATCCCTTGCAAACGTAAAAAAATGACAAAAAAACACATTTTCCCCACATTTCTGTGATGGAAAGCTCTGCGATTTGCGTGGATCCACAAATTTCCACCCACCCCGTGTTCCCCAAAGTCCTACGAGAAAAATGGTACCTCACTTGTGCGGGTCGGCCTAGTGCCCGCGACAGGAAACGGCGCAAAACGCAACATAATTACACCTCAATTTTGCAGTGAAAAATTACCCTTTTTTGGCAAAGTGACTAGCTGTAGTTTTTGAACCCTAGCCCTGCCGGCACCTAGGGAAACCTAGCAAACCTATACATTTTTGAAAACTAGACACCCAGGGGAATCCAGGATGGGGTGTCTTGAGTGGCTCCCACCATGGTCTGTTACCTAGAATCCCTTGCAAACGTAAAAAAATGACAAAAAAAACACATTTTCCCCACATTTCTGTGATGGAAAGTTCTGGAATCTGCGTGGATCCACAAATTTCCACCCACGCCGCATTCCCCAAAGTCCTTCGAGAAAAATGGTACCTCACTTGTGCGGGTCGGCCTAGTGCCCGCGACAGGAAACGGCGCAAAACGCAACGTGGTTACACCTCAATTTTGCAGTGAAAAATGACCCTTTTTTGGCAAAGTGACTAGCTGTAGTTTTTTAACCCTAGCCCTGCCGGCACCTAGGGAAACCTAGCAAACCTATACATTTTTGAAAACTAGACACCCAGGGGAATCTAGGATGGGGTTTCTTGAGTGCCTCCCACCATGGTCTGTTACCCAGAATCCCTTGCAAACGTAAAGAAATGACAAAAAAAACACATTTTCCCCACATTTCTGTGATGGAAAGTTCTGGAATCTGCGTGGATCCACAAATTTCCACCCACTCCGCGTTCCCCAAAGTCCTACGAGAAAAATGGTACCTCACTTGTGCGGGTCGGCCTAGTGCCCGCGACAGGAAACGGCGCAAAACGCAACGTGGTCACACCTCAATTTTGCAGTGAAAAATGACCCTTTTTTGGCAAAGTGACTAGCTGTAGTTTTTGAACCCTAGCCCTGCCGGCACCTAGGGAAACCTAGCAAACCTATACATTTTTGAAAACTAGACACCCAGGGGAATCCAGGATGGGGTGTCTTGAGTGCCTCCCACCATGGTCTGTTACCCAGAATCCCTTGCAAACGTAAAAAAATGACAAAAAAACACTTTTCCCCACATTTCTGTGATGGAAAGTTCTGAAATCTGCGTGGATCCACAAATTTCCACCCACTCCGCGTTCCCCAAAATCCTACGAGAAAAATGGTACCTCACTTGTGCGGGTCGGCCTAGTGCCCGCGACAGGAAACGGCGCAAAACGCAACGTGGTTACACCTCAATTTTGCAGTGAAAAATGAGCCTTTTTTTGGCAAAGTGATTAGCTGTAGTTTTTGAACCCTAGCCCTGCCGGCACCTAGGGAAACCTAGCAAACCTATACATTTTTGAAAACTAGACACCCAGGGGAATCCAGGATGGGGTGTCTTGAGTGCCTCCCACCATGGTCTGGTACGCAGAATCCCTTGCAAACGTAAAAAATGACAAAAAAACACATTTTCCCCACATTTCTGTGATGGAAAGTTCTGGAATCTGCGTGGATTCACAAATTTCCACCCACCCCGCGTTCCCCAAAGTCCTACGAGAAAAATGGTACCTCACTTGTGCGGGTCGGCCTAGTGCCCGCGACAGGAAACGGCGCAAAACGCAACATGGTTACACATCAATTTTGCAGTGAAAAATGACCCTTTTTTGGCAAAGTGACTAGCTGTAGTTTTTTAACCCTAGCCCTGCCGGCACCTAGGGAAACCTAGCAAACCTATACATCTTTGAAAACTAGACACCCAGGGGAATCCAGGATGGGGTGTCTTGAGTGCCTCCCACCATGGTCTGTTAGCCAGAATCCCTTGCAAACGTAAAAAAATGACAAAAAAAACACATTTTCCCCACATTTCTGTGATGGAAAGCTCTGCGATTTGCGTGGATCCACAAATTTCCACCCACCCCGTGTTCCCCAAAGTCCTACGAGAAAAATGGTACCTCACTTGTGCGGGTCGGCCTAGTGCCCGCGACAGGAAACGGCGCAAAACGCAACATAATTACACCTCAATTTTGCAGTGAAAAATTACCCTTTTTTGGCAAAGTGACTAGCTGTAGTTTTTGAACCCTAGCCCTGCCGGCACCTAGGGAAACCTAGCAAACCTATACATTTTTGAAAACTAGACACCCAGGGGAATCCAGGATGGGGTGTCTTGAGTGGCTCCCACCATGGTCTGTTACCTAGAATCCCTTGCAAACGTAAAAAAATGACAAAAAAAGCACATTTTCCCCACATTTCTGTGATGGAAAGTTCTGGAATCTGCGTGGATCCACAAATTTCCACCCACGCCGCATTCCCCAAAGTCCTTCGAGAAAAATGGTACCTCACTTGTGCGGGTCGGCCTAGTGCCCGCGACAGGAAACGGCGCAAAACGCAACGTGGTTACACCTCAATTTTGCAGTGAAAAATGACCCTTTTTTGGCAAAGTGACTAGCTGTAGTTTTTTAACCCTAGCCCTGCCGGCACCTAGGGAAACCTAGCAAACCTATACATTTTTGAAAACTAGACACCCAGGGGAATCTAGGATGGGGTGTCTTGAGTGCCTCCCGCCATGGTCTGTTACCCAGAATCCCTTGCAAACGTAAAGAAATGACAAAAAAAACACATTTTCCCCACATTTCTGTGATGGAAAGTTCTGGAATCTGCGTGGATCCACAAATTTCCACCCACTCCGCGTTCCCCAAAGTCCTACGAGAAAAATGGTACCTCACTTGTGCGGGTCGGCCTAGTGCCCGCGACAGGAAACGGCGCAAAACGCAACGTGGTCACACCTCAATTTTGCAGTGAAAAATGACCCTTTTTTGGCAAAGTGACTAGCTGTAGTTTTTGAACCCTAGCCCTGCCGGCACCTAGGGAAACCTAGCAAACCTATACATTTTTGAAAACTAGACACCCAGGGGAATCCAGGATGGGGTGTCTTGAGTGCCTCCCACCATGGTCTGTTACCCAGAATCCCTTGCAAACGTAAAAAAATGACAAAAAAACACTTTTCCCCACATTTCTGTGATGGAAAGTTCTGAAATCTGCGTGGATCCACAAATTTCCACCCACTCCGCGTTCCCCAAAATCCTACGAGAAAAATGGTACCTCACTTGTGCGGGTCGGCCTAGTGCCCGCGACAGGAAACGGCGCAAAACGCAACGTGGTTACACCTCAATTTTGCAGTGAAAAATGACCCTTTTTTTGGCAAAGTGATTAGCTGTAGTTTTTGAACCCTAGCCCTGCCGGCACCTAGGGAAACCTAGCAAACCTATACATTTTTGAAAACTAGACACCCAGGGGAAACCAGGATGGGGTGTCTTGAGTGCCGCCCACCATGGTCTGTTACCCAGAATCCCTTGCAAACGTAAAAAAATGACAAAAAAAACACATTTTCCCCACATTTCTGTGATGGAAAGTTCTGGAATCTGCGTGGATTCATAAATTTCCACTTACCCCGCGTACCCCAAAGTCCTACGAGAAAAATGGTACCTCACTTGTGCGGGTCGGCCTAGTGCCCGCAATAGGAAACGGCGCAAAACGCAACGTGGTTACACCTCAATTTAGCAGTGAAAAATGACCCTTTTTTGGCAAAGTGACTAGCTGTAGTTTTTGAACCCTAGCCCTGCCGGCACCTAGGGAAACCTAGCAAACCTATACATTTTTGAAAACTAGACACCCAGGGCAATCCAGGATGGGGTGTCTTGAGTGCCTCCCACCATGGTCTGTTAGCCAGAATCCCTTGCAAACGTAAAAAAATGACAAAAAAACACTTTTCCCCACATTTCTGTGATGGAAAGTTCTGGAATCTGCGTGGATCCACAAATTTCCACCCACCCCGCATTCCCCAAAGTCCTTCGAGAAAAATGGTACCGCACTTGTGCGGGTAGGCCTAGTGCCCGCGACAGGAAACGGCGCAAAACGCAACGTGGTTACACCTCAATTTTGCAGTGAAAAATGACCCTTTTTTGGCAAAGTGACTAGCTGTAGTTTTTTAACCCTAGCCCTGCCGGCACCTAGGGAAACCTAGCAAACCTATACATTTTCGAAAACTAGACACCCAGGGGAATCCAGGATGGGGTGTCTTGAGTGCCTCCCCCCATGGTCTGTTACCCAGAATCCCTTGCAAACGTAAAGAAATGACAAAAAAACACATTTTCCCCATATTTCTGTGATGGAAAGTTCTGGAATCTGCGTGGATCCACAAATTTCCACCCACCCCGCGTTCCCCAAAGTCCTACGAGAAAAATGGTACCTCACTTGTGCGGGTCGGCCTAGTGCCCGCGACAGGAAACGGCGCAAAACGCAACGTGGTCACACCTCAATTTTGCAGTGAAAAATGACCCTTTTTTTGGCAAAGTGACTAGCTGTAGTTTTTGAGCCCTGCCGGCACCTAGGGAATCCTAGCAAACCTATACATTTTTGAAAACTAGACACCCAGGGGAATCCAGGATGGGGTGTCTTGAGTGCCTCCCACCATGGTCTGTTACCCAGAATCCCTTGCAAACGTAAAAAAATGACAAAAAAACACTTTTCCCCACATTTCTGTGATGGAAAGTTCTGGAATCTGCGTGGATCCACAAATTTCCACCCACCCCGCGTTCCCCAAAGTCCTACGAGAAAAATGGTACCTCACTTGTGCGGGTCGGCCTAGTGCCCGCGACAGGAAACGGCGCAAAACGCAACGTGGTTACACCTCAATTTTGCAGTGAAAAATGAGCCTTTTTTTGGCAAAGTGATTAGCTGTAGTTTTTTAACCCTAGCCCTGCCGGCACCTAGGGAAACCTAGCAAACCTATACATTTTTGAAAACTAGACACCCAGGGGAATCCAGGATGGGGTGTCTTGAGTGCCTCCCACCATGGTCTGTTACGCAGAATCCCTTGCAAACGTAAAAAATGACAAAAAAACACATTTTCCCCACATTTCTGTGATGGAAAGTTCTGGAATCTGCGTGGATTCACAAATTTCCACCCACCCCGCATTCCCCAAAGTCCTACGAGAAAAATGGTACCTCACTTGTGCGGGTCGGCCTAGTGCCCGCGACAGGAAATGGCGCAAAACGCAACGTGGTTACACATCAATTTTGCAGTGAAAAATGACCCTTTTTTGGCAAAGTGACTAGCTGTAGTTTTTGAACCCTAGCCCTGCCGGCACCTAGGGAAACCTAGCAAACCTATACATCTTTGAAAACTAGACACCCAGGGGAATCCAGGATGGGGTGTCTTGAGTGCCTCCCACCATGGTCTGTTAGCCAGAATCCCTTGCAAACGTAAAAAAATGACAAAAAAAACACATTTTCCCCACATTTCTGTGATGGAAAGTTCTGTGATTTGCGTGGATCCACAAATTTCCACCCACCCCGTGTTCCCCAAAGTCCTACGAGAAAAATGGTACCTCACTTGTGCGGGTCGGCCTAATGCCCGCGACAGGAAACGGCGCAAAACGCAACATGGTTACACCTCAATTTTGCAGTGAAAAATTACCCTTTTTTGGCAAAGTGACTAGCTGTAGTTTTTGAACCCTAGCCCTGCCGGCACCTAGGGAAACCTAGCAAACCTATACATTTTTGAAAACTAGACACCCCGGGGAATCCAGGATGGGGTGTCTTGAGTGGCTCCCACCATGGTCTGTTACCTAGAATCCCTTGCAAACGTAAAAAAATGACAAAAAAAACACATTTTCCCCACATTTCTGTGATGGAAAGTTCTGGAATCTGCGTGGATCCACAAATTTCCACCCACCCCGCGTTCCCTAAAGTCCTACAAGAAAAATGGTACCTTACTCGTGCGGGTCGGCGTAGTGCCCGCGACAGGAAACGGCGCAAAACGCAACGTGGTTACACCTCAATTTTGTAGTGAAAAATGACCCTTTTTTGGCAAAGTGACTAGCTGTAGTTTTTGAACCCTAGCCCTGCCGGCACCTAGGGAAACCTAACAAACCTATAATTTTTGAAAACTAGACACCCAGGGGAATCCAGGATGGGGTGTCTTGAGTGCCTCCCACCATGGTCTGTTACCCAGAATCCCTTGCAAACGTAAAAAAATTACAAAAAAAACACATTTTCCCCACATTTCTGTGATGGAAAGTTCTGGAATCTGCGTGGATCCACAAATTTCCACCCACCCCGCGTTCCCCAAAGTCCTACGAGAAAAATGGTACATCACTTGTGCGGGTCGGCCTAGTTCCCGCGACAGGAAACGGCGCAAAACGCAACGTGGTCACACCTCAATTTTGCAGTGAAAAATGACCCTTTTTTGGCAAAGTAACTAGCTGTAGTTGTTGAACCCTAGCCCTGCCGGCACCTAGGGAAACCTAGCAAACCTATAGATTTTTGAAAACTAGACACCCAGGGGAATCCAGGATGGGATGACTTGACTGCCTCCCACCATGGTCTGTTACCCAGAATCCCTTGCAAACGTAAAAAATGGACAAAAAAACACATTTTCCCCACATTTCTGTGATGGAAAGTTCTGGAATCTGCGTGGATCCACAAATTTCCACCCACCCCGCATTCCCCAAAGTCCTATGAGAAAAATAGTACCTCACTTGTGCGGGTCGGCCTAGTGCCCGTGACAGGAAACGGCGCAAAACGCAACGTGGTCACACCACAATTTTGCAGTGAAAATGACCCTTTTGTGGCAAAGTGACTAGCTGTAGTTTTTGAACCCTAGTTCTGCCGGCACGTAGGGAAACCTACCAAACCCACGCATTTATGAAAACTAGACACCCGGCGGCTTCCAGGGAGGTATGGCTTGCGTGGATCCCCCAACGTTTCCTTACCCAGAATCCCCTGCAAACCTCTATTTTAGCTGAAAAAATCACTTTTTTCACACATTTTGGTGTGGGAAAGTTGTGGCATCACCGGGCTCACACAAATTTACCACCACCCAGCGTTCCCCCAGGTCTCCTGGTAAAAATGGTACCTCAATTGTGTGGGAGGCCCAAGTACCCGCGGCAGGCAAGGGCCCAAAACGTAGTGAGGCGACATCAAAATGGCCTACCGCAAAACCACCTGGTTTGACAAGGGGGGTCACTTGGGTTTTTGGCCCGGTGCTCGGCGGCCATTTAGAGCAACCTACCAAACCCACGCATTTCTGAAAATTAGAAACACGGCGGCTTCCAGGGAGGTATGGCTTGCGTGGATCCCCCAACGTTTCCTTACCCAGAATCCCCTGCAAACCTCAATTTTAGCTGAAAAAATCACTTTTTTCACACTTTTTGGTGTGGGAAAGTTGTGGCATCACCGGGCTCACACAAATTTACCACCACCCAGCGTTCCCTCAGGTCTCCCGGTAAAAATGGTGCCTCACTTGTGTGGCAGGCCCAAGTACCCGCGGCAGGCAAGGGCCCAAAACGTAGTGAGTCAACATCAAAATGGCGTATCGCAAAACCACCTGGTTTTGCAAGGGGGGTCACTTGGGTTTTTGGCCCGGTGCTCGGCAACCATCTAGGGAAACCTACCAAACACACGCATTTCTGAAAACTAGACACCCGACAAGAGAGACATCACCATGAACTCCCATGGGTTTTCGACAATATCTACAGTTGGTGGGTTATTCTTACATGGAAAGTGTACCTTGGCAGAGAAACTAAAGACAAAGATTCCTGCACAACCATCTATTCCTCAAACACACACACATACTGGTTGGATTTGGCACGAGGGCGAGTCATAGTTCAGTGTATTAAATTTTATTACCAAGAGATTTCACAAAAATGAAATGCACTGTCAATAATTAAATTCACAAAAAACCAAACCAACGACTCGCAGCTCGTGAGCTGTTAAGCCACGTCAAGGCACCAACCACTTTACAGGCCATTCACACACCTTACATACCTGATACAAACAAGACCATTCGCACCACCAGGAACAAAAGCAACACATTAAAAAAATCACAAAAAGGGACAAGGTACACCCTGCTTCAGAAAGACAAATATTACTGCACAGCCATCTAATCCGCAAGCACACACACATACTGGTTGGATTTGGCACGAGGGTGAGTGATGGTTCAGTAGATACAATTGTATAAGCAAGTGATTTCACAAAAATGAAATGCACTGGTAATAATTGAAAGGGCGAGAAACTGAACCATTGACTCACAGCTCGTGAGCTGTAAAGCCACGACAAGGCACCAACCTCTTTACAGGCCATTCATACACCTTTCATACGTGTGAGACATACAAAACCATTCACACCGACAGCCGCGGGCCCATCACATAACAAAACTCACACCAGCACACAGCACCATTCAAGGGCCCATCACTTTCACACGCCCACATTCCTGACACAGCAACTACACAGGCTGATGGATTGCGTGGAGTGGCACTCAGCTAGCAGTGTGTGTAGTGACCAGCAGAAAGTCAGTACTCACACACAGCCAGCCGAGCACCAGTCCACACACACCGCTAGCAGAGCGCCAGTCCACGCACACCGCTAGCCAAACACCAGTCCACGCACACCGCTAGCCAAGCACCAATCCAGGCACACCGCCAGCCAATCGCCAGTCCAGCCACACCGGCAGCCAATCGCTAATCCACGCACACTGCCAGCCAAGCTCCAGTCCACGGACACCACCAGCCAAGCACCAGTCCGCACACACCACCAGTCCACGCACACCGCCAGCCAAGTACCAGTCCACGCACACCGCCAGCCAAGCACCATTCCACGCACACCGCCAGCCAAGCTCCAGTCCACGCACACCACCAGCCAAGCACCAGTCCACGCACACCGCCAGTCCATGCACAACACCAGTCCACGCACACCGCCAGCCAAGCACCATTCCACGCACACCACCAACCAAGTGCCAGTCCACACACACCAACAGCCAAGTGCCAGCCTACACACACCGCCATCACATTTAGGATTTTTTTAGAAAAAAACACAAACAAATCGCAAATAGATACAAATCTTCAAACACAAAATCAGCAACTAAATACAGTGCTCTAACACCAACCTTGAAACAGAATCAAATTATCCAAAGAATACAGACCAGGCAGTTCACTTTACCACTCATGAATGCTCCCAAAAATTCTTTCGCGTGTGGTATGCTCTAAAACAAGCAGGGACACACAGTGCAGGTTGAGAAGGACAGTCGGGCAGTACTCTCCTTCCGCGTACCTCTTCGCCAACAGAATCTACATCTCCTACTGGGAAAATCTTTTGAGGGTGTGGGAGGAATGTGATCTGGAAAGTGGCGATCTTTCAATCTAGCAACATCCTCCACCACTCCAACTCTAGGAACACTTGCCTGTTCCACTACAACAAGGCCGCCTATTACAGACTCCTGAAACTTAGCAAAAGTCATCTTTGACTCAGGGCAAGAATCCTGGAACACAACAAAAGCATTAAACATTGCCAAGTGGAAAAGATGGATAGCCAACTTCTTGTACCAAATGTAAGCCTTACGAAGAGCAGTGTAAGGTTCCAACCTCTGATCTACTCTGTCAACACCACCCGTGTGCCTATTATAGTCTAAAATGCACACAGGTTTGCGCGCTTCAGCGACCTGACCCCAAACAGTCACAGGTGCAGTGCTTTCATCATGGATGGTAGTCAGCATGTAGACATCTCTCCTGTCTGAAAACTTCACAGCAAGAAGCTCCTGGCACCGCAACACACTGCACTGTCCCCGCACAAGCTTTTGACAAACAAGTTCTTTCGAGAAACCTTTACGGTTAGAGCGGATTGTGCCACAAGCAAGAGTGTCCACTTTGGCCAATTCCCTGAACAACCGCACACCAGTGTAGAAGTTATCTACATATAAATGGTGGCCTTTGTTAAAAAATCCTCTACCAAGTTCCCAAACAATTTTCTCAGTCACTCCAAAAGTGGACGGACAACCAGAGAGGTTAATCCTGGATTCCTTACCGGTGTACACCCTGAAATTAGAGACATATCCAGTCCTACTGTCACACAGCATATACAGCTTTATTCCATAGCGAGCCCTCTTACTAGGAATGTATTGCCTAAAAACCAAGCGGCCCTTGAACAACACCAAAGACTCATCCACTGCAATTTGTTTCCCAGGAGCATAAATCTCAGAAAATTGATCAACAAAGTGATCAAGGACAGGCCTAATCTTAAAAAGACGGTCACACTCAGGGTGATCTCGTGGCAACGCTAAACCATTATCAACAAAATGCATCATCCGAAGCAGAAGCAAATACCTGTCACGACTCATGACTGCCGGAAAAATAGACGTTGCCATCAAGGGACTGCTAGACCAATATGAAGACATTGATGGCTTCCTTAGCAAGCCCATCAAAAAAGTTAAACCCAAGAACTTCTTCATCTCTTCAAGATTTGTGGGAGTCCACCGGGTACCTCTAGAGTGTGGCTTAAGACTGGCACTGTTGTCCCTCAAAAACTGTTCGGCATACAAATTAGTCTGCTCAACAATCTCTGCCAAAAACACATCGTCCATAAACAACTGAAAAAAAATTACCGGCAAAAAGTTTTCAGTATTCACTCTACACCCTGGAACACCAGTAAACTCTGGCAATGCCGGCTGCACCATGCCAGGGGCAACCCAGAGGTCATCACTTTCAAAGGGAAGCCTTGCAGCCCCAGCCTTCAGCCCAGATGCCTCTTGCCGCACTACACCAACGGGAAGCCTTGCAGCCGCAGGCTGCAGACCAGAAGCCTCTTGCCGCACTACACCAACGGGAAGCCTTGCAGCCCCAGGCTGCAGCCCAGATGCCTCTTGCCGCACTATCGGCACATCAGTCTCCTCCTCTAACACAGGCACTTCATCCGCACTAAGAGTATCTTCATCATCCGATGACTCCATACGGAGAGAAAACTCACTGCCAGAATCGTCCCCTGCCTCCTCTCCCTCAGATGCAGAGTCAGTCTCTGAACCATGGTCAGAGGAAGACTCAAACAGCAAACCAACAACCTGCTGAGCAGTAATCCTGCGGCTAGCCATTATACTTACTAAGATAGAAGACTGCACAAACTAGTCAACAACAACCAACAATGTGCAAACCAAGTAAGTAAAGAAATGTGTACCTTTATCACAAAGATCAATGTACTCAAAAACTATACAATTCAATTACAAGAGACAGCTGCACTCACCAGAAACCAACTCTGCAGTGACACAGCAAAAACCAACGATATCCAACTAGAAAGAAGATAAAAAAACAAATTACTCACAAGATGTGAGAAGTTGGCCTGGTATATGATGTTCACTAGTTAAAGTGACCACCTTTTACCATGCCAAGCAACCCTTATGGTGTGGTTGTAAGTCAACCTTTTCGGACTAGCTGCCCTAGTGGTAGCGTAGGCTAAGCAGTCTTTGAGGCTAAACTCGTGAAACGTGTTAAGCAGGCTGTTTTACCAAATGTAACCCCCTTTTATACCAATGAAAGGACACCACACAGATATATATTCAAAATATATATGTATTTATTTCTCAAAGTAACCCCTAGACTCTTTATGAGCACAGGAGCACAAATCGTCAAACAAGATTATAACAGAATACACAGAAGTTGCCCTTTATATGGATAGGCCCTGGTGGCCGCTCAAACCATATACTAAAAGAGTGGTATAAGTACCACGAACAGAAAAGGGAAAAGGCCTAGGGCCTCTAGAATCGCTGGGCCTACAAGGAGCTAACTTCAGTTAGTGACCAGGAGGTCCACGGGTTGCGTGTGCAGAGCAAATAGTCACACGCGAGCTCCCATAGGTTTTCAATGGGTGCGTAAAAAGCACAAAGTTACTGCAAAGAGGATCTTCCGGATGGACTAGGAACTTAAGATTGGAAACACAGACACTAGAGATGATTCTCTACACTTGGGCACCGGAGTGCCAGCTTTACCTCACCCACAGGAAGCGGGTGCATAGGCGTCGATGTGCGTCGGGTTTCTTCTATCTGTTCAATGGAGCCTGTGGACAAAGATGCTGCAGGCGGCCGGTCCGGAAGAGATGCGGTGGATCCAAGAGAGGATCGGAGATGTTGAAGACCTGTAAGCAGAGGGGACAGTGTTCACAGTCACTAGCCAGTGACCAGCGTGGCACCAGGTGGGTACCAGGCGATGTCGGGTGCAAACAGGAAGGAAGGTGTAGCTTGTCTCTGCAGCCACGTGGTCCCTGAAGGTCGACGACGTCCAGGAGTCGAGTCACGAGCTGTCCCACGCAGGCTCGCGGTGTCGGCGACTTTGATCGAAGCAAGCAAGCCTTGGCAAAAGCAATTGTTTTGGAAAACGAAATAAGCTGATGGTTCTGACCAGCAAGGTCAGAGGGATTGCTCCTTTGGAGGGGAGCAAGGGCCAGTCTGGAGCAACCAGACCAGCGGTGTATTTCTTGGAGTTCGTCGCCAAGATGGCCACTAGCCAGCGGGCCAGCAACCGGTTAGGCGCGTCGAGTGGCAAAATGCAGAAGGGCCCCACGCAGATCGTGGAGATGCTAGAGGGCTCGACAACAACTATAAAAAGGTACTAAGTCCAAAAGTTAGAGAACAGCGGCCTCTCGGGAGCTACAAACAAAATGAGAACCTCACCGAATAGTTGATACACTACCGTGTCAGAAGTAGAGAGTCCATCAGCCCACCCTCATTGGCGGAGCTTCGTCATTTGTGACTCCAAAGGGTTTCATGGTTAGGGCCCGTACTCTTGAGCCATCCAGCTCTCTCGGGTACCCGACCAATTTATCCCTGCTTAAAGAAACTCCTGACACAATGTGTGGTCCAACTATTTCAGACTAAAAACTAAAGCTGAAATGTGTGTGCAGTGCTGTAAGTGAAGGTGTGTTTAAAAATGACTACGTGGGCAAAAATTATGTTTAATATGCATTGACCAGGTGTCATATCTAAAAAACCAGATAGTCTTGAAAGAATAGACTATTTCTTGCTTGGTTTCGAAAAGGTCGACATGTTTCAGCCGCAACGGTCAACTGACCCGGCTTTCTTCAGGACCTACGTGAGTGCAAATGAGAGCTACTGCAAAAACAACTCGACTAGTGCAAAAATCAATAGTGAAGGAATGAACATTGATAGTGAAGGAATGAAAAAATTCATAAGATCTGGTGTGGCAACAGCCACCCTACCCAGCAAGCAACCTTGTTTGCTTGATTAGAAGAATTTCATCTTCTTTCCCAGCTTTATGTGGGAGGACAGCCTCACCTCACCCGGCTGACTGCTCGGAGAAGGAGGCACCGCTCTGTCCGTCGATACCTCAGTCTGGACTCCGCGCAGTCTAGGATGCTGGAGGGCTCACCTTTGGTGCAGATGCTGCTCGGGTGTTGGGCTTCTCAGATCCCAAAGCACAACTCGGAGGGAGCCTCGGTTGTTGCGCTTGCAGCTTGTCGTGGTCTTTTCAAGATGGCTGGCTCCACGTGTCTCGGTGCCTCCACGGGTCTCCTCTTCTCAGGGACTGTGGATCGGGCGGTGAGAGGTCTGGAGGTCCAGGTCTTGTCAGTCTCTGGGCTCGGGCTCCGGCGGGAGGCGGCTGCAAAGCAGACGTTGATTCGCTGGATGGTGCTTGCGCTAGCAAGGTGGTCACTCCCTGACCACAGGGGAGATTGGCTTCAGTCCTCTGTGCGGCAGAGCGTCGAAGTTCCCGTCTTCTTCTTAGTTTCAAGTTGATTCCAGGATGTCTGAAGTCTTAGGACACAGCTCCTACCTTTAAGCGGATTCTAGGGGCCGGACTACCTGCTAGGTCCCTCCCTAAGGGTGGGACCAGGAAGGGGGGTGGTTACACCCCCAATCCTTTGTCCAGCTCGCCCCAGGCCCGGGACTGGTGTGCCCCAGGACCGGATTGAACTGGCATATGCACCGAGGCTCCTTGTGAGCCTCAGGCATGTCTGGTTTCTTTCAAGCCCTACCTGACCAATACACAAAATCCTGTCTGGGGTGGTGCACGCACCTCCCCTGGCAGGAAACCCTTTGTCCACACCTCCCAAGCTGGAAGGACTCCCAGCAGCAGGAGGGCAGACTTGTGTCTGTGGTGGCAGCATCCATTTTGTGGAGCTGAGGCTATGTCTGATTTTACCCGGGTTTCAGGTACTGTACATGTCGTGTCCCTCTAGAAGGGTGGAATGCTAACCCCGTCGCCAGAATTGGCGAGGGGTTAGTATTCCAATTCGTATGACACCTTACTCGACATGTTTTGATAAAGCCAAACCAAAGTTAGCATTTAACCGCGAGGTTCATAATGCACTTAAGAGTATATGGTATGACGATATCTGGAAACAGTAGAAGGAAGTTGTTCCGACCACTGCAGACAGGCTCAGCTCATGCCAGAGCACCATCTCACATGGAACCAACCACTCTGCCTTCAGGATTTTTAAGGCCTGCCATAGGAGTGACTTATAGGTTACCAGGTGTCCCATTTAAGGTTAGGTATAGGTATACTACACCTAAGTAAGAGGTGGTTACACCAACTTACCCCAGCTGAGTGATCAGCCAGTTGTGTCAAATTTGTTAGGCCAAGCCTGGGGTGGCATAATACATGCTTCAGCCCCTGGCAGGCCTTAGATACACCAATGCCCTGGGTACCTAGTGTACACTGGTACAGGGGCTGACAGGGTGATCCACTTCCAATTGGTTATGCACCTAGGGTGCATAGTTTTAATTTAGTAGAGAGAACAGCAGGCTGGGGGTTTGATTGGCAGGCCCACAGCCTCAATATGTCAAAAACCAGTGAAGCAAAAAGCAAAGATTTGGGGTGACCATAGGATAGCAGACCCTACTCTCCTACACAACCCCCCCCCCCAAACGCAGGGACATTAAACTAGCCTTGACCAGTCTTGTCTTCATGTCCTAAGTGGAAGCACCTGGAGAGACCATCTGCATTCCCATGGTCAGTACCTGGCCGGTGCTCCACTGTAAAGTCCATCCCCTGTAGGGAAATGGACCACCTAAGCAGTTTGGGGTTTTCACCCTTCATCTGATTTAGCCACAAGAGGGGCTTATGGTCGGTCTGAATCTTGAAGTGAGTGCCAAACAAGTATGGCCTCAGCTTCTTCAGGGCCCACACCACAGCAAAGGCCTCCCTCTCAATAGCTGACCAATTCTTCTCTCTGGGGGTCAACCTTCTGCTAATAAAAGCAATGGGTTGGTCTTGACCATCTACATTAAGTTGTGACAGCACAGCTCCCACACCCAACTCAGAAGCATCTGTTTGGACAATAAACTCTTTGGAGTAGTCAGGACTTTTCAGGATAGGTGCAGAGCACATGGCCTCCTTCAGGTCATCAAATGCCTTTTGACAGCTTACTGTCCACTGAACCTTTTTGGTCATCTTCTTGGATGTCAGATCATTAAGAGGAGTCACAATGGACCCATAGTTCTTAACAAACTTCCTGTAGTACCCAGTCAAGCCCAAGAAAGCTCGAACTTGAGTCTGGGTGGTTGGAGGGGACCAGTCCTTGATGGATTGTATCTTACTCTCCAGTGGTTGAACTTGGCCTCCACCTACAAGGTGGCCCAAGTATACAACCTTACTCTGCCCTATCTGCCACTTAGTAGCCTTGATAGTGAGGCCTGCCCTTTGCAGAGCCTCAAGAGCCTTCTTCAGGTGGATCAGGTGATCCTCCCAGGTGGAGCTAAAGACAGCAATGTCCTCAAGATATGCTGCACAAAAGTCATCCAACCCAGTAAGGACTTGGTTCACCAGCCTTTGGAAGGTGGCAGGTGCATTCTTCAGACCAAAGGGCATCACCACAAATTGGTAGTGCCCACCTGGGGTTGAGAATGCGGTTTTGGCCTTAGACTCCTCAGCTAATCTGATTTGCCAATAGCCAGCTGTCAAGTCAAATGTGCTCAAAAACTTAGCAGAAGCTAGTTTGTCTATGAGCTCATCTGCCCTTGGAATAGGGTGTGCATCTGTCTTGGTGACAGCATTGAGACCCCTGTAGTCCACACAGAAACTCATCTCTCTCTTGCCATCTTTGGTGTGAGGCTTGGGGACCAGAACCACTGGGCTAGCCCAGGGGCTCTCTGAGGGTTCAATGACACCTAATTCCAGCATTTTATGTACCTCAGCCTTTATACAGTCCCTGACGTGGTCAGGTTGTCTGTAGAGCTTGTTCTTTACAGGCAGACTGTCACCAGTGTCCACAACATGGGTACACCAGTCAGTTTGGCTAGGTATTAGGGAAAAAAGATGTTGAAATGATTGTAGAACTTGTCTACATTCAGTCTGCTGATGGGCAGTGAGGTTGCCTCCAAGGGTCACTCCTTCAACTGAGCCATCTTCAGGGTTCTGAGACAACAGGTCTGGGAGAGGGTCACTCTCTTCCTCCTGTCCCTCATCTGTAGCCATGAGCAAGCCCATGTCTGCCCTGTCAACATATGCTTTTAACCTGTTAACATGGAGTACCCTGTGGGGGCTCCTGGGAGTTCCTAGGTCTACCAAGTAGGTGACCTCTCCCTTCTTTTCCAGGATTGTATGGGGTCCAGACCATTTGTCTTGGAGTGCTGCTGGGGCCACTGGCTCCAACACCCATACCTTCTGTCCTGGCTGAAACTCAACCAAGACAGCCTTTTGGTCATGCCAAGCTTTCTGTAAGGCCTGGCTTGCCTCAAGGTTTTTGGATGCCTTCTCCATATACTCAGCCATCCTGGAGCGGAGACCAAGTACATAGTCCACTATGTCTTGTTTAGGCTTTTTGAGAGGTAACTCCCATCCTTCCTTCACTAAACACAGTGGGCCTCTTACAGGGTGCCCAAACAACAATTCAAAGGGGCTGTAGCCAACCCCCTTTTGTGGGACCTCTCTGTAAGCAAACAGAAGGCAGGGTAGAAGGATGTCCCATCTTTGCCTGAGCTTTTCAGGTAATCCTTTGATCATACCCTTTAGGGTCTTGTTGAATCTCTCAACAAGCCCATTGCATTGTGGGTGATAAGGAGTGGTGAACTTGTAGTTGACACCACATTCCTTCCACATAGCTGTCAAGTATCCTGACATAAAGTTGGTACCCCTGTCAGATACTACCTCCTTAGGAAACCCCACTCTGGAGAATACTCCCAGCAGGGCCCTGGCCACAACAGGTGCTGTAGTGGTCCTAAGGGGAATTGCCTCTGGATACCTGGTGGCATGATCCACTACCACCAGTATAAATCTGTGCCCAGATGCAGTGGGAGGATCCATGGGACCCACTATGTCTATTCCCACTCTTTCAAAGGGGACCCCCACCACAGGTAGTGGTATCAGGGGGGCCTTTGTTGTGCCACCTGATTTGCCACTGGCTTGGCAGGTAACACAGGAGCGACAAAACTCCTTTGTATCTTCATTCATGTGAGGCCAGTGAAAGTGAGGGACAAGCCTGTCCCAAGTCTTGTTCTGGCCTAAGTGTCCTGCTAAAGAAATATCATGGGCCAAGGTAAGAAGGAAGCCCCTAAATTGCAGAGGTATAACCAACCTCCTGGTTGCACCAGGTTTAGGGTCTCTAGCCTCTGAATAAAGGAGCCCATCATCCCAATACACTTTATGGGTACCTTGAGCATTCCCAGCAGCCTCAGCAGCAGCCAGCTGTCTGAGGGGTTCAAGAGAGGGACAGGATAACTGAGCCTGCCTCAAGTCAGCCCTTGAAGGTCCCCCTGTCCCCAGAAACTCAACCTGATCAGGTTCAAGCTCTTCAGGGACAGTTCCTTCAGGGTTCTCTAGATCAGCTTCCTGGGAAGGTTGATCATCACTCTGAGGCAGGGGGGAAGGCACAGCCTTTACCCTCCTGTTCTTCTTCTTGGTAGGTGCTTGGTCCATTGTTCCAGGATCCAAGACCTGTGGTTCAGTAAGGCACTTTTTGGCCTGTGACCTGGTCACAGCAAGGACATGTGGTGATATACCTAACATCTCTGCATGTGTCCTGTACTCCACTTCAGACCATAGAGAACTCTCTAGGTCATTGCCCAACAAACATTCTACTGGGAGGTCTGCACTAACCACAACCCTTTTGAGGCCAGTTACCCCTCCCCATGAGAAGTTAACAACTGCCACACTATGTGAAGTAGTGGCATTGCTGGCATTGGTCACCAGGTAATTCTCACCTGGTATGTACTGTCCAGGGTCCACAAAGCCTGGTGTCACCATGGTGACACTGGCACATGTGTCCCTGTAGGCTTGAGCCACTTTTTCATTAATTAAAGGAGTCTGTCTGTACTTGCCCAGGTTACTGGGGCTCACAGTCAGGGACAAATCAATGTCCCCATCACAGATCAGGACTGCCTGTGTCAGGGTTCTGTCTAAGTCAGAATCTCCTTCAGTTCCCATAGTGATTCCCACTACACCCTTTGTCTGGGGACCAACACTGCTAACAGTAGTACTGGGAGCAGGTGCCCTTAGGGGCAACAGTGTTGGGGGCTCCACCCTTTTTGCAATCACTAGTCCAGTGAGTTGTATTCTTGCAATGATTGCACCAGGGTTTCTTTTGACCTTCTTTCTTCTTTTTGGACTGTTGGGACCCACCCTCCTTAGCAGTAGTTTGGGGCCCTGTTGAAGACTTCTGGTCTTTAGGTTTCTGATCTCCACCCTTTTGGTCTGTTTTCTTCTGATCACCCCCTTGGCCCTGGTTCTGGTTCTTTTGCTTAACCCTGGTTCTGACCCATTTGTCTGCCTTCTTTCCCAATTCTTGGGGAGAAGTCAGATCAGAGTCAACCAAGTGTTGATGCAGTTGCTGGTTTTGACAGTTATTTAAAATCTGTTCTCTCATCATCAAATTATACAATCCTGTAAAATCAGATACCTTACTTCCCAGCAACCAACCCTCCAAAGCCTTAGTGGCACATTCAATGTATTCAGACCAGTCCTGAGTCTGTGTCTTCTGGGTGTCTCTGAACATTAACCTGTACTGTTCAGTGGTTAAGCCTAACCCATCAACTAGGACACTCTTCAGGACTCTGTAATTTCTGACATCCTCTTCTCTAACAGTGAGGAGTCTATCTCTGCCTCTTCCTTCAAAGGAGAGCCAGAGGATTGCTGCCCACTGGTCTTCAGGAACCTGCTGCACTTTGCAGGCTCTCTCAAGAGCAGTTATCCATTTGTGGATGTCATCCCCACTTTTGTAGGGGGGCACAACCTTAGACAGGTTCCTATTATCAAAGACCCTATCTTTGTCCCTAGGGACAATGCTGCCACCAGTGGGTATAGGCCCACTCTCTCTAGGTTGCCTAGCCTTGTTCAGTTTCTCTTCCATCAGGGCTACTTCTAGCTCCTGCTTCCTGATCCTCAGCTGGGCTTCCTGCATTCTGGCCTCATGCTCCCTCCTCTGAGGGGTGGTCATCCTTCTTCTGGAGTGACCTTGAGAGCCTCTAGAGGTATGAGAAGCATTAGATTCACCTGAGTGATTCCTTTGCCTCCCAGACCTCTGGTTAAGTCCACTGGGGAGATCCAATGGGATGATCCCATTGTCAGTCCCCAATAGCCTTAGTTTAGCTGGGCCAAGTATAACACTTGGCACTGGGCTAGTTCTCCCTTCATCCTCACTCACATCTGTATCCCCACCACTTTCCTCCTCTGTAGTATGGTGCTCATCTAAGGGATGGCTATTGGAAATGGGTACTTCAGTGGCATCTTCAGAAGGGGGGCCTCCTGTTCCTGTCCCTAAGGGGGCTAACTGGGAAGCTTTCTCAAGCTCTTTCTGATTTTCATCATTCTGTAAGAGTTCTCTGAGCTCAGCAGTGGTAGGGTTCTTGGGCTGTTTAAGGCCTCTAAGAGTTGCCAAATGCCTGAGCTCATTCTGATTTAGGGTAGCAAAGATGGATGGTGCCCTCTGGGGGTCACTCTCAACAGAGATGGGTACCTTGGACCCCTCTGCCCCAGCCATTGCTCTTAAGTGTGGGTGGATGTTGCAATCTACCTACACTTGGGTTTACCTACTAAACCTATCTAGTAGTTGTAGTCAGGGTGTGCTACTCCCTTTGCTCTACAACAACTAAGTTCAGTAGAACTTAAGTATATCTAATCTTGTTTTATATGTACCTATAGGTACCTATGTGATCTTTCAATTGGTAACCAAGAGATTACAATGGTAAAACACAGCAAGCTCAAATCCAACCGCTGCTCACCAATGTGAGAAGTTGGCCTGGTATATGATGTTCACTAGTTAAAGTGACCACCTTGTACCATGCCAAGCAACCCTTATGGTGTGGTTGTAAGTCAACCTTTTCGGACTAGCTGCCCTAGTGGTAGCGTAGGCTAAGCAGTCTTTGAGGCTAAACTCGTGAAACGTGTTAAGCAGGCTGTTTTACCAAATGTAACCCCCTTTTATACCAATGAAAGGACACCACACAGATATATATTCAAAATATATATATATTTATTTCTCAAAGTAACCCCTAGACTCTTTATGAGCACAGGAGCACAAATCGTCAAACAAGATTATAACAGAATACACAGAAGTTGCACTTTATATGGATAGGCCCTGGTGGCCGCTCAAACCATAT
Organism: Triturus cristatus; assembly: GCF_964204655.1. Classification (NCBI taxonomy): domain Eukaryota; kingdom Metazoa; phylum Chordata; class Amphibia; order Caudata; family Salamandridae; genus Triturus; species Triturus cristatus. The sequence continues at coordinate 1,638,404,077 of NC_140590.1, forward strand.
ACTAAAAGAGTGGTATAAGTACCACGAACAGAAAAGGGAAAAGGCCTAGGGCCTCTAGAATCGCTGGGCCTACAAGGAGCTAACTTCAGTTCGTGACCAGGAGGTCCACGGGTTGCGTGTGCAGAGCAAATAGTCACACGCGAGCTCCCATAGGTTTTCAATGGGTGCGTAAAAAGTACAAAGTTACTGCAAAGAGGATCTTCCGGATGGACTAGGAACTTAAGATTGGAAACACAGACACTAGAGATGATTCTCTACACTTGGGCACCGGAGTTCCAGCTTTACCTCACCCACAGGAAGCGGGTGCATAGGCGTCGAAGTGCGTCGGGTTTCTTCTATCTGTTCAATGGAGCCTGTGGACAAAGATGCTGCAGGCGGCCGGTCCGGAAGAGATGCGGTGGATCCAAGAGTGGATCGGAGATGTTGAAGACCTGTAAGCAGAGGGGACAGTGTTCACAGTCACTAGCCAGTGACCAGCGTGGCACCAGGTGGGTACCAGGCGATGTCGGGTGCAAACAGGAAGGAAGGTGTAGCTTGTCTCTGCAGCCACGTGGTCCCTGAAGGTCGACGACGTCCAGGAGTCGAGTCACGAGCTGTCCCACGCAGGCTCTCGCTGTCGGCGGTGTCGGCGACTTAGATCGAAGCAAGCAAGCCTTGGCAAAAGCAATTGTTGTGGAAAACGAAATAAGCTGATGGTTCTGACCAGCAAGGTCAGAGGGATTGCTCCTTTGGAGGGGAGCAAGGGCCAGTCTGGAGCAACCAGACCAGTGGTGTATTTCTTGGAGTTCGTCGCCAAGATGGCCACTAGCCAGCAGGCCAGCAAACGGTTAGGCGCGTCGAGTGGCAAAATGCAGAAGGGCCCCACGCAGATCGTGGAGATGCTGGAGGGCAAATCATTAAATCAACACTTAGAATGCTTGAGTGTTGCTAATTTGAATTATTAATTATTTGTGATTGCCTTTGTAAAGAAAAATGGAAACCTTTTTTGTATGTTGCACTTTATGTTATTTGTCTGTTTAGGTTTATTTTTTTCATTGGGACACTATTTTGTAAATCGTATGTATAATGTCAATCTGTATTGTGTATTTATGTCCACTTCCTATGAAAATATTCTTGTAATATAAAAGAAAAACATTCTTTACAGAAAGACCTAATGTGTATGGCTTTGCCTTTTCTTCTGACATCTCTCTTAACCCTCTTTTTTTGATTATTATTATAGAGTATATACTGTATTGATAAATATTAATCCACACGAGCTATTGTTTTCTCAGATCCCAAAGCACAACTCGGAGGGAGCCTCGGTTGTTGCGCTTGCAGCTTGTCGTGGTCTTTTCAAGATGGCTGGCTCCACGTGTCTCGGTGCCTCCACGGGTCTCCTCTTCTCAGGGACTGTGGATCGGGCAGTGAGAGGTCTGGAGGTCCAGGTCTTGTCAGTCTCTGGGCTCGGGCTCCGGCGGGAGGCAGCGGCAAAGCAGACGTTGATTCGCTGGATGGTGCTTGCGCTAGCAAGGTGGTCACTCCCTGACCACAGGGGAGATTGGCTTCAGTCCTCTGTGCGGCAGAGCGTCGAAGTTCCCTTCTTCTTCTTAGTTTCAAGTTGATTCCAGGATGTCTGAAGTCTTAGGACACAGCTCCTACCTTTAAGCGGATTCTAGGGGCCGGACTACCTGCTAGGTCCCTCCCTAAGGGTGGGACCAGGAAGGGGGGTGGTTACACCCCCAATCCTTTGTCCAGCTCGCCCCAGGCCCGGGACTGGTGTGCCCCAGGACCGGATTGAACTGGCATATGCACCGAGGCTCCTTGTGAGCCTCAGGCATGTCTGGTTTCTTTCAAGCCCTACCTGACCAATACACAAAATCCTGTCTGGGGTGGTGCACGCACCTCCCCTGGCAGGAAACCCTTTGTCCACACCTCCCAAGCTGGAAGGACTCCCAGCAGCAGGAGGGCAGACTTGTGTCTGTGGTGGCAGCATCCATTTTGTGGAGCTGAGGCTATGTCTGATTTTACCCGGGTTTCAGGTACTGTACATGTCGTGTCCCTCTAGAAGGGTGGAATGCTAACCCCGTCGCCAGAATTGGCGAGGGGTTAGTATTCCAATTCGTATGACACCTTACTCGACATGTTTTGATAAAGCCAAACCAAAGTTAGCATTTAACCGCGAGGTTCATAATGCACTTAAGAGTATATGGTATGACGATATCTGGAAACAGTAGAAGGAAGTTGTTCCGACCACTGCAGACAGGCTCAGCTCATGCCAGAGCACCATCTCACATGGAACCAAGCACTCTGCCTTCAGGATTGTTAAGGCCTGCCATAGGAGTGACTTATAGGTTACCAGGTGTCCCATTTAAGGTTAGGTATAGGTAAGAGGTGGTTACACCAACTTACCCCAGCTGAGTGATCAGCCAGTTGTGTCAAATTTGTTAGGCCAAGCCTGGGGTGGCATAATACATGCTTCAGCCCCTGGCAGGCCTTAGATACACCAATGCCCTGGGTACCTAGTGTACACTGGTACAGGGGCTGACAGGGTGATCCACTTCCAATTGGTTATGCACCTAGGGTGCATAGTTTTAATTTAGTAGAGAGAACAGCAGGCTGGGGGTCTGATTGGCAGGCCCACAGCCTCAATATGTCAAAAACCAGTGAAGCAAAAAGCAAAAATTTGGGGTGACCATAGGATAGCAGACCCTACTCTCCTACACAAGACAACAAAATACACATCAAGCACCAATGCAAAAAGTTTTTGACACTCAAAAAACAAACATACTGCTATTATTACACCATTTGCAAAAAAAAATCCATGCAGAGAAATCTAACACATTTACATTGTACAAAAAAAAGTCTCTTACCAAACTACACAAACAGCAGAACCACCAGTAACAAAACGGCAAACTGAAAAGAGCAAAAGCCTTCACCTAGAACAAAAAAGTTAAAAAAAAACATTACAATTGCAAATCACAAAAAATATAACAATAAACATTATAACATGCTATGTTACTACCCAAATGGTCAATCGGGTTGTGTGCCAGGTGGGGCAGAAAACAGAAGGAAAAAAAAAGGCTACTCTGTCCCGGGGCGGGTGGGCCAAATACATATTATAAAAATTGCACCCTGGAAGCGACACTTGCCAAAGGGGTCACTTCCATTTTTATTTACACTAATTCCCTGGTGTCTAGTGGGCTTTTCTGCCCCCCCTGGGAGCGGATACGGCAACAAAATGAAACCGATCTGCCCCCAGAGGGGGCAGAAAAGTCTGACTAAAAAAATGGGGGCCCAGGAAGCGACCCTTGCCCAAGGGGTCGCTTCCTACAACAAACACACACACCCCTGGTGTCTAGTGGGCTTTTCTGCCCCCCCTGGGAGCGGATACGGCAACAAAATGAAACCGATCTGCCCCCAGAGGGGGCAGAAAAGTCTGACTAAAAAAATGGGGGCCCAGGAAGCGACCCTTGCCCAAGGGGTCGCTTCCTACAACAAACACACACATCCCTGGTGTCTAGTGGGCTTTTCTGCCCCCCCCTGGGAGCAGATGCGGCAAAAAAACGAAACCGATCTGCCCCCAGAGGGGGCAGAAAAGTCTTTTCTCACTACTGGGGGCCCAGGAAGCGACCCTTGCCCAAGGGGTCGCTTCCTTTTCAACTAAAAGCATCCCTGGTGTCTAGTGGGCTTTTCTGCCCCCCCTGGGAGCAGATGCGGCAAAAAAACGAAACCGATCTGCCCCCAGAGGGGGCAGAAAAGTATTTTCTCACTAATGGGGGCCCAGGAAGCGACCCTTGCCCAAGGGGTCGCTTCCTTTTCAACTAAAAACATCCCTGGTGCCTAGTGGTGGCATTCCTGCAGCACGATCACGACGCTGTGCACGATCGTGCTGCAGGAATGCACTGTATTGAGACATCAGGGGAGAGGAAATACTCTTTCCTCTCCCCGATGCCTCAATCAAAACGAAAATCACCCCGCGGCCCCACCAGCCAGCGAAACTCACCGTCTCCTCCCTGGAACGCCTGGAAGCAAATGGCTTCCAGGCGTCCCAGTGCTTCCTGATGACGTCGGCGCGCGCTGTGCGCGCTGACGTCATGGGGAAGCGTGGGGGGGCTCGGCGGTGACAGCGGAAACTCTTCCGCTGCCATCCCCCTCTGTGGGGGCACGATCGATGCCCCAGGGAGGGAGCGCCAGCGCTTCCCCCAGGGGCTGTGCTCATTACGGAACGGTTCCGTCATAAGCACAGCCCAACCGATGCTCATGACGGAACCGCTCCGTCATGAGCATCGAAGGGGTTAAAATTACACAAATATACACTTACTTCCTTTCAGTCCCAGAGAGCATCATCACAATATGACAAATCACATTGCAACACTTCAGACCACAAGAACGGCAGCCAGAGTCTCTACCTCTAGAGGGCACAACCATCCCAGCCAGAAAAGAGCAGAACTTCTCACCTAAACTGTTTACAACCCTTTAGTGGTTATCCTTTTTGTGTTCCATCATGCGTAGGGTGGGTACCCTGGTTCCTCTTTTGGGGAGGTGCACTGCTCCAGCAGCTCCCCCCTGCACTTTAGCAATCATTTGGTGGTAACCTCGTTCTCCTGGGGCTATCCCAAACTGAGTGATTTTCATTTTTTAAAATACGGGCAAGTGCCGCAGGGCATTATGGGGTACTCCTTGCTCTTTGCCTTGCATATTATAGCAGAGGCTCTCAAGCTGTGCCGGGGAGAGTCACTTCTTTATTTTCTCTTGCTTTCCTTTGGATTCCTTTATGGTTGTTTGGGTGACCGGTCCCACCCGGGTAAACTGTGTGCCCAGGGCTGGTCTCACTGGCTTCCTGCTCGACCAGCTTGTTGCTGTGGGAACTGGCAGGAGCATTCTGGTCTGCCCGCTCCTGTGGACAGACAATCACCGGGTGTGTGGCCCTTCAACTCCCCCAGACACAGGCGCGGAGAGCAGAGAGGGCTACTCATGTGGGGGGAGTTCAGCAGCACTCCCCCCATCTCTTTTGTGATCCCGGGGCCCAGTGATGCGGTCCTGTGCCCCTTCCTTCCTCCGAGGAAGGATGAGGAGTGCAACAGCTCTCCCTCACTGCGACGATCCTCTCTCAAGTCCAGGGATGGGGGTCCTGGGCCCATTCTCTCCTGAAATGGGGAAGCACGACGGTGCTCCCTCACAATGAATATCTTCTTGGGGTCCAGGGATGGGGTGCTGGGCCCCTTCCTGCTCTTGCAGGGAAAGAGCAATGATGATTCCCCACCTTTTTCTGATTTCGGAAGCATTTCGGATTCTGGCTCACCCCAGTGGCATGCCTGGAACCAGAGATGGATCTCCATGTATTTCATCACCAGTGCATCACAAAAGGTCAAAGGTCACCCCGCTTCACAATGTTATGTTATGTTACTTGGCATTTATAAAAGCGCGCGGCTACTCCCAGGAGTGTCCTGGCGCTGACAAGGAAACCCGTAAAAACAGAACCCTCAGAAAGTCAGACACCCCAGACACCAATCATCAGAACAACAGCGTTTTTAACTTGTGACGAAACTGCAAGAGATCATTTTCCCCACGCAACTCAGTGGGAAAATTATTCCAGAGTGCCGACACACATACCTGGAAAGACTGACCTCCCATCCGAGTGCGATAGAACCTAGGGGTCAATAGCAAACGAGAGGATGAGGACCTTAGATTACGGGCGGGGACATAGTGCACAATGGCATATCTCAGGCCCCGTTGGGCCAATTACAATGATTTCGGTCTTGCTTTGCTCCTGGTGGCAAGCCCTATCCACCTGGAGCTCTTTCTTCAGGCCTCTTGGACTAAAATGGGACTACATTTGCAGGGATCTGGTTTCACTTGCTCCCTGCGCCAGCATTTCACTTTGTTTCCTCTCAGGGCTTCTCTCCCTCCTTGCACAGAATCCCAGTCCTTCTGCCGGCTGTCTCTCAGGGGTGTAAGGGACTGGCATCCCTGGTCCTTAGGGAGTGCTCTACTAATCCTGGGGTCAATCAGAGGCAGAGTCTTTAGTCCAGATGGCAGACGGGGTTTCTTACTTCCAATTGTCCATGGTGCAAGCTTCCAATCCCAGTGTTCAGTAGAAAAACACACCCAAAGAGAGCTCTCTCCTTGCGCAGGACATTTTAAGTGGGAGAGAGAGGCTCCAGCAGGGATGCACCCTTGGCCTATCCTGATGTGCCCCTGTCCCAACCTCCCTGAACAGCCTTCTGGGATACTTCAAGATGGCGTCACCCAGGAGTCACTTGCCAAATGTGCTCTGGGGTCTCAGCTCCACTCCTCACTGACATCACTGTCAGAGCCTGCCACTGCAAAACTTCAAAGGAGTGCCCCTCCTGGTGTGGCTCCAGGGTCTGGGCTCCCACTCTTTGTTTAGTGGGCTTGGACCTGCCCTCTTCCAGGCACAGGGTGACAGCTGGCTGAATGATGCAGAGCAGTCCCCCCACCCCTTTCTTCTGAAGGGGTGAACTAATCAAGGGTAATTGATCCCTGTGGGGGGAGGTCTTTGTTCCTTCCACCAGAGAGAAAAGTAATTGACCCAGCCCAGCAGGGAGACAAAAGGCCTGGGCTCTTACCCTAAGCTGAGCCAGAGGAACATGACATTCCTGGATGAACCATAAGTTGTACAGATATGCCTTTGGACTTTAAATCATTGTTCTTTTCAGACAGATTGCACTGTACATTGGTATGACCCTGGTGTATTTAGACCAAGGAGAAGCAGAGCTGCACTCAAAGGCGGTCTTTCCCATAGTGTATAATGGAGTGTTACTGCAGAACAGACAGTAAAGCACACTGACTTCCCCTATCTGTGTATACCAACAATATGAAGCCTCTCCCAGGTCAATAACCAACCCTGCAGAGTCACTTCTGCACCAGGCTACGTGTGCCCAATTCCTGGACTGTGCACAAGAGGAGTCTCCCACGCGCAGCCTTCACACGTGTGCACACGTGCTCACGTGTAACCAGCCAAGTGCCTCTTGCTGCATTGCAGTGGCCCTATCTTAAAAGGCGGACACTAGTAGTAAACACACACAGTCCATTTTACCATGAGTTTACTTTTGGTAAGCCACAGGTTGTGAGCACTTCGACAGTAAAACGTAAAAAAACAGGTAATCAAAAAGTGAAAAATCCGGGCAGGACAGATGGCCAGAGCCACCTTCTCACAATTATGCAGTCAAATAAACTTAATCTCCAAGTTGGCATTATTTTTGCTGGCCCTGTATGTCTTTTCATAGACTCTAAATTAATCCTTTGATTAATGTAATGGAAAAGATTAACAAGAGAGCTGCAACCTATTTATCATGAATGAACAACATCTATAGAAAGCTATAAATCTCTTCCAAATAATTAACACATGTTAGGAGACCTTGGGCGAAATGTAAATTACACTGGGGTAATTTTAGTAACTGGCAGAATTTCTTGAAACAAAATTTATTAGAAAGTTCTGTGATTACATCTCATCAGATAATTTCAGGGAGAAATCTTAAAGTGAGATATACTGTTTGGATAATTTTTTAATGCAAGCAGCATTTCAGGTAGATTTTTTTACACAAGCAGACTGTTCAGGCAATGTCTCAGATTGAAACTACAAATAGGAATGTGAGAGGCAGAGTTTTGAACGTGAGCAGCAGTACCTTTATGTGTGCGATCAACAAACTGTTCAGGTAAATCTTTTACCTGAGTGGACTGTTTGGATAATTTTTCGAGTACAAGACAGCAAATACGACCATGAGCAGCTGTGTTTCGAACGCAAGAGACCGGAAATAAACTCAATACTACATTTTCAAGTTAAACTTTTTCCTAAATAAACTATTTGGGTTGTTTTATGAGTGTAAGATGCATTTTGTGTAATTGCCTGACATTTTTAGGCAGTTTGTCCTCATTTTGCTTGACTAGGCAAAACAAAATTAAAAGTTTCGCACACCCCTATTATCTAAGTAAAACACCTTATAATTTGGACAACTGAAAGGTCCAAATTGGACAACTCCAACTGGACAATGAATGAGGTAGAAGGCAGAATTCATGTGAGTGGAACCTCCCTTGCTTTGGAAAAAGTTATATGTAGCCACCAAACTCACCAGCCACCTAATTCTTCAAACAATCTACTATATTGAAGAGATGGTGTAGATACTAAGGGGTCTATTAGGATGACGGGCAGACTCCTGTCCACCCGCCACCCTAGCGGTGTAGGTACCGGCCACCAGTGGTGCGGTGGTTCCGCACCACCAATTAGGATGCGACTACCACCCTGGCGGTCGCATCCCGCATATATTGCATTGTGGCGGGCGGTGCTGTAAGCAGCAGCTGCCACAATGCAATATAAGCATGTTGTGCATTGGCATGCACAACGTGACAGGCACAGCACAGGGGCCTGCCACCTTGTGTATGCCAATGTTGGGGGGTACCATAGGTAACCCCCAGTGCAGCCCCCCCCAGAGGGCCCATAACTGGCCCCAACAGTGAATTCCCTCATGCCTTTCCATGGCAGAGTCTCCGCCATAGAAAGGTATCCAACAGCCGGCATCATAATATGGATGGCGTGACGATTGCCTACCGGCGGAAAAGCGGCAGATGGTCTTTCCGTCCGCTGCGGGTCCCCCCGCCATGCTAATGTGGCAGGGATAAAAGGCAGTCCGGGGGGGGTGTTTTGGAGTGTGGATCGCCACCGCCGGTAGGGCAGTGGCAATCCGCACGCCATCCTAATAGACCCCTAAATGTGGAATATTGAGAAACCTTTGGTCATCCAGTGGTGGCCGGCGTGGCTCATAGAGGGTGGGGCGCTGGTCACAGCAGGGTCCCGTGGGGGGGGGGGGGGGGGTTGCGCACATAAAAAAAAAAACATAACAAATAAATAAATAAACTTACCTTTGCCCCGGGTCCCGCGTCTCGGCTACTGCTCTTCTGCATCTGAGACGGAAGCACAGCCAGACTCCCCTGACCAATCTCAACACTGCAATGCCTCCTGGTTCGACACTCAAGCATAGAAGGGGGGGCTGGGATTGTTTTGTTTGTGCTAGGAGTATTGTCCGGGGTTGTTAAAATCTGAAGATTATTCAGCTGATGATGAATTATGTGGCTAATGCAGCAAATCTATAATTATGTAAAAATTGCTACGGCTGCACACTCGCATAATTCCAGTGGCCCTGAGTATGATACACAGAACAAATGCAAGGCTAAGGATTCACAGTAGGCACCAGAGCCATACAACCAAACAGGAAAGTTGCCAGGCAATGGATGCATGATACCAAACAGCTTAACTACTTCCTCTACCTAAGAAGCCCCGGAAGTGTTGAGCTTAACCTGGAATTTGTTACATATACATAAGATGGCATTCTAGTTCTTATTACCGACTTCCATAACCCTGTTCCCAAAGACTACTAAACGGACTACTCGTCATGGTGAACCTTAGGGTTAGTGGTTTAAAGTTTTTTCCGCGTGCACACTCTCTTAGAGGATTCCTCCTTTTCACGCTGACATTCCACTCTTTTTTACTGTTTAATCCCCACATTCACCCTAAGATACCCAGATGACATTGTGCTCCTAAGTAAAATGGAGACTGGCTTGGAAAGACTGCTAACAGCTAAAGCTAATTTGTGAGACACAAACAAAATTACAATTAACTGAGACAAAGCCAAAGTAGTTATCTTTGGCAGGAGTATTCATAGATTGGGGATTCAGAATTTAAAAGGGAAAAAGGTGGCAAGAGTACTAAATTATAAGTACTTGGAAATTATGTCAGAAAAAAGAGGCAGGTTCCAGCTTCATCTAGCAGTCTTGACAGCGGAAGCTTACTCGCTCACTTTTGCCATGTGCACTGTGGCCAACATTAGTCCAATACATCTTTGAGATCATTATTGCCAGCTGTAAAAACCAGATAACACTATATCGGACCTATCAATCAGAAACCTTTAGGGGCAAATTATCCAGCGTTGTAGACAGAGCCCAATGTACTGCTTACAGGGCAGTATTTAAGTTACCCGGATTGCCATCATCATACCAGATTAGGCTAGACTATCCAGAGCGAAGGGAGCCATCTACCTCAAACGTAGTTTGAGTTTCAAAGTAGCCGAGGAAGGGTCTTCGAATTCACTAGTGTGGAAGGGAGCCTTTGAGGGAAGCAGTAACCACTTAAAGGGATTCAGCAATTTCAGTCGTTTGAATTGTGAGAAGTCTGGGACATCGCACCTTTTGTTCTGACTTCTATCAACTAATCAATCAACTCGGATTTGTAGAGCGAGGCTAATCACCTGTGAGGGTATGCAGGCCCTGGGTTCTTGCGGGGATCAGTCAAAGAGCCAGGTCTTGAGTCAAGTTTTTCAAGTCATGGAGAAAGGATGCTGTTTGCAGGTACAGGGGGAGGTTGTTGCAGGATTTGGTGGTGCGTTAGGAGAAAGAGCATCCTCCATTACTGCCTTAGTAGATTGGGGATTGTGAGCGAGGGCGAGGGAGGCAGAGTGCAAGTGTCTGGATGGTTGATGGAAGTTAAGGCGGTAGTTGATGTAAGATGGCCCTTCGTCGTGTAGGGCCTTGTAGGCATGTGTAAACATTTTGATTTGGCATCTTTTCTGGATGGGGAGCTAGTGGAGGTTCCTAAGGTGGGGAGGTGGGATATGTGGGTCTGTTTGGGAAGGTCGAGGATGAGTCTGGTGGCTGAGTTTTGTATCGTCTGGAGTCTCTACAGGAGTTAGGTGGAGAGTTCTGTGTAGAGCGCGTTGCCATAGTGTAACCGTCTTGTGATTAGGACTTGAGTGACGGCTTTCCTGGTGCTGACGGGGAGCACCTGAAGATTGTTCAGAGCTTGTGGAGGGTGTGGAAGCAGGCGGAGGAAACAGCATTGATCTTGCATTTTATGGTGAGTTTTGTGTCCATGATGATGCCGAGATTGTGGTGTGTCAATGTTAATGTGGGTCCAAGTTCAGAGGGCCACCAAGTGTCAGGGAGATGTAGTTCCCAAAAATCTGCACTTCCATCTTGTCCATGTTTAGATTCAGGCAGTTGATCTTCATCCAGTCGGCGACGCTCATCATGCAGTTGTGGATGTTGGTCCTGGTGGTAGAGGGATCTTTTGAGAGCGAGAGGATGAGCTGGGTGTTGTCTGCATAGGCTATTATGTTGAGGTCGTGTGTTCTGAAGATCTCGGCCAGGGGCGTCATGCATGTATTGAACAGGGTAGGCATGAGCCTTGAGGGATGCCACAGATGATGGTCTTGGGTTTCGAAGTGAAGGGTGGCAGGCAGATCTTTTGTGCTTGTTCTGTGAGGAAGGATTTGATCCATTTGAGGGTTTCTCCCTGGATTCTGATGTGGCAGAGTCTTTTGATGAGGGTGTTGGGCAGTCGTGGCTGGTGCTGGTAAGAGTGGTAGGGTGGTGGGGCGGAAGAATTTTTTTTTATTTTTAAAAACACCTTGCTCTCGCCTCATCGCCAACTCAATAATGCGGCGAGTGCAAGGAAAGTGTTTTTATTTCTTTTTTTATTTTGTTTTTCCTATTCCGTCATCTGTCAACTTTCCCCCCTACAACCTGCCTCACCACTCTTACCTGCACCGGCCACGACTGGTGTTGTGGTTAACAGTGTTAAACGCTGCTGCTAGGTCAAAGAAGATAAAAAACTTGCCCGAATTCATGCCAAGAATTTCAATTCTATTGAGGACACGGAGACGGGATTATGCTTCTCTTTCTTTACTGCACAAAATAAAGCAGCCAATGAAAAATCATTTTACATATAACATAAACTACATACCCCATAATTTTGAAAACTGATTGACCTTCTACCTCTATCAGCCAGAAAGACTATTGTGCATGCACTGGTCACATCACAATTGGACTATGGGAACATCCTCTACCTGGGGCCAACAAAGGGATCCTGACGAGACTCCAGCACATTCAAAACGCAGCAGCCCACCTGGTACTAGGTCTCCCCAGAAGATCCTCAATCTCGAAAGCACTGACGACCTTACACTGGCTTCCAGTAGCAAAAATAATTATGTTCAAAGCAATGTGTTATTGCCACAAAATATGGTGGAACAGCGGACCCAGTTACCTGCGCTCTCTAATCACGCCCTATTGCCCATCACGTTACAAACTCTCTGCAAAGACCTACAAACATGGCTATTTGGGTCCATACCAAAACTCTCAAGGCTGTCTTTTGATCTCATCTGCAACCCTGGTTGTCTTGTTTTTAGCGCAGGGACACACCGTCGGGTGTAACCAGGCCCTCTATCAATAACATTACATTACATTACATAATGCTTTGCCCATTAATCACCAATCATGGCCCCGTAGCCCATATAAGTACAGACAAAAACATCTTGAGAGCATCTTTTTTTGCTCAGAACAGTCCTTAATAACTTGAACACCAATGATAACCAACAGTAGCCGAAGGGACAACTTCAACAGGCATCAACAATTTGTGAGAAGCTGCTCAGTTAGCAACAGGAGCATCAACTTAGGGAGAAATTTTTAAACGCTTTCAATCCGTCTTCTAATCGGAATCTATAAAAGACATAAGGCACCATAATATCCATATACACCAGAGAGATAAATACCGGTGGGCTCAACAATGAAAGAAGAGCATTCGACTCATGACATTCCAAATCAATGACTGATATTCCTGGGTGGGATAATCCTCACCGCCATGTCCTTAATGGAATTGAAAATTCTTGGTGCTTACACTAGCACATTTTTTATTCTATTTCAGGACCTGAGGCTTTGATTATTCCAGTTTAAAGTTAATTGAATACCACAGAGGGAATATCAACCATTGGTTTGTAATACAATTGCTTAAAAGTAGAATCAGATTGTCAGTCAGCCGATTTCATGATATCTTCAATAGTGGAGCCTAACATAAAGGATTTAGAGGCCATAGCAGCCCAAACAGAATGAGCTCCAAACACCTGAGTTTCTATACCAACCTCTGCCATCACCCATTTTGGCCACCTGGCTATAGTGGTAGACGACACTGGTTTAATAAAGTTTTTGTAAAGCAATCAACAACTGACCAGAGGTATCATTTCTCAATGCACGAGTACATTCCTCATAAGCTTTTAAGCATTTTAGCACACACAGTTTATCATTAATAGAAACTGCATGTTACTCAATACACTTTGAAAAAGTTTTTGTCCTGCCAGCACTTGTAAAGGAACCACCTTCAGGAGTAAATACTCTACCTGCAATGTCTAGAACTCACACATCTGAATTCCTTCTACACGCAGTGAGACTTAAGAGCATAGCTAGCTTAGCCGAGAACAGTTTTCTAGACAAGTGACCTTTACCAGGCCATCTTTCAAATAGGTATAAGACCAAAGTCACGTCCCATAAAAAGCAATACTTAGTCTTACGAGGATAAGTAACGCTGATACCTTTAAGGAGTTTATAGATGATAGGATGCATCCCTGTAGGCTTATCCTTATCCTGTTCATGTAGAAAAATACTCACCGACCTGTATGATAATGATAAACCCTCTGTTGCTTTATGAGAGAGGAAATTCACTATGGGCCTCATGTAGGTACCTCAATACCGGTCGGTAACGGCCGAAAATCGGTAAATATCGCGTTACCGACCGGTATTGAGGCACTTGAGATGTAGGTGGCTGATTTCAGGATTCGGTATTTACCGAATCGGAATTTTAAGAAATCGGTAAAATACCGATTCGGTAAATACCGAATCCAGCAATGCAATGTAGGGGGCACTCAAGTGAGTGCATGATTGGTGTCTGGATTCGTTATTTACCACCAACTACAAGTTGATGGTAAATGACGAATACCTTACAAAAAGCGTTTTTGTGCTATTTGTAAAGTGCCATGTGGCAGACATACATGCCCTTAGGGCATGTATGTGCGCCACATGTGCACACATGCACGAATCAGGGGTGCAACAGGGTGTCAATGTGACACCCTGCCACCCATGATAATGCCTCCCCTATTACCGATTCGGTATTTACCGAATCGGTAATAGTAACTGGCTTCCCATTCATTCCTATGGGCCTCCAGGCCCATAGGAATGAATGGGAAGGGATGCATTATTACCGATTCGGTAAATACCGATTCATAAATACCGATATTTACCGAATCGGTAATAATTACCGATTATTTACCTACATACTATTTACCGATTCATAAATACCGAATCGGTAAAATTCGGTATTTATGAATCGGTAAATAGTATGTTACCTACATGAGGCCCTTTGTGAGGTAAGTTTGACGCAATGGGATCCACGTGCCGTTCCAAGCACCAACCCTTCCAGCATCTCCATGTTGAAGAATACCTCTTCCTGGTGGAGGGGGTCCAGGCTGATTTAATGAACTTTGAAGCGACACCCAAAATGCCTGGCACACTCCACTGTTGTCGGAAAGCCCCCAGTCCATCAGGGACTTGGAGCATCATCTGAGACAGATGCCTTGCCTTACAGGGGTGACAAGCACCACCTCTTTTCCTGCCACTTGATCTGAGTCGCTACCCTGGGGATCATTGTGAACGGAAGAAAGGGCATAAATCAGGTTGTTCGACCAATACCGAGAAAAGGCGTCCATCGCCTTCACTAACGGACCCGGCCTCCAACTGAAGAACTTGTCCAATTGGCAGTTTAGTCTGGAGGCAAAGAGATCTACCTTGCAGGGACCCCACACATTCTGGATCAACCTGAAAAGACAAGAATGGAGCTGTCAATCAATGTATAAGGTACCTGGAGTTCCAATCCGCCACTTCGTTGGATTGTCCCAGAATGTATTCACTACCACAGATTTCTTGTGACTCAGACAATAGTGCCAAAAGTCCTTGACTTTCTCCACCAGCAGGGACAATCTTATGCCCCCCCAACTTGTTGATGTACCTCGCAGCATACTTGAATAAAGTATAAGTCAATAAACACAGAGGCATTTATGTTGACTGCTGAGCAGGAAAGAAAGAGGCTCTCAATATTGTGTTGTGGGTACTTATATGGGCTACTGCGCCATGATTGGTAGTTAATGGGCCAATCATTATGGGGTATGTAGTTTATGTTATATGAAAAACGATTTTTCATTGGCTGCTGTATTTTGTGCTGTAAAGGAAGAGAAGCATAAGCGGAGCCTCCAGTTCTGAAATAGAATCAGGGCTTGTAGGAGAGTAGGGTCTGCTATCCTATGGTCACCCCAAATTTTTGCTTTTTGCTTCACTGGTTTTTGACATATTGAGGCTGTGGGCCTGCTAATCAGACCCCCAGCCTGCTGTTCTCTCTAACTAAATTGACACTATGCACCCTAGGTGCATAACCAATTGGAATTGGATCACCCTGTGAGCCCCTGTACCAGTCTACACTAGGTACCCAGGGCATTGGTGTATCTAAAGCCTGCCAGGGGCTGAAGCATGTATTATGCCACCCCAGGCTTGGCCTAACAAATTTGACACAACTGGCTGATCCCTCAGCTGGGGTAAGTTGGTGTAACCACCTCTTACTTAGGTGTAGTATACCTATACCTAACCTTAAATGGGACACATGTTAACCTATAAGTAACTCCTATGGCAGGCCTTGACAATCCTGAAGGCAGAGTGCTTGGTTCCATGTGAGATGGTGCTCTGGCATGAGCTGAGCCTGTCTGCAGTGGTCGGAACAACTTCCTTCTACCGTTTCCAGATATCGTCATACCATATACTCTTAAGTGCATTATGAACCTCGCGGTTAAATGCTATCTTTGGTTTGGCTTTATCAAAACATGTCAAGTAAGGTGTCATACGAATTGGAATACTAACCCCTCGCCAATTCTGACGACGGGGTTAGCATTCCACCCTTCTAGAGGGACACGACATGTACAGTACCTGAAACCCGGGTAAAATCAGACATAGCCCGAGCTCCACAAAATGGATGCTGCCACCACAGACACAAGTCTGCCCTCCTGCTGCTGGGAGTCCTTCCAGCTTGGGAGACGTGGACAAAGGGTTTCCTGGCAGGGGAGGTGCATGCACCACCCCAGACAGGATTTTGTGTATTGGTCAGGTAGGGCTTGAAAGGAAACAGACATGCCTGAGGCTCACAAGGAGCCTCGGTGCATATGCCAGTTCAAACCGGTCCTGGGGCTCACCAGCCCCGGACCTGGGGCGAGCTGGACAAAGGATTGGGGGTGTAACCACCCCCCTTCCTGGTCCCACCCTTAAGGAGGGACCTAGCAGGTAGTCCGGCCCCTAGAATCCGCTTAAAGGTAGGAGCTGTGTCCTAAGACTTCAGACATCCTGGAATCAACTTACTACAAAGAAGAAGACGGGAACTTCGACGCTCTGCTGCACAGAGGACTGAAGGAAATCTCCCCTATGGTCAGGGAGTGACCATCTTGCTAATGCAAGCACCAACCAGCTTTTCGACATCTGCTTTGCTGCCGCCTCCCGCCGGAGCCCGAGCCCAGAGCCCGAAAAGACCTGGACCTCCAGACCTCTCACAGCCCGATCCACAGTCCCTGCGAAGAAGGAACCCGTGGAGGCACCGAGACACGTGGAGCCAGCCATCTTGGAAGACCGACGACAAGCTGCAAGCGCAACAACAGAGGCTCCCTCCAAGTTGTGCTTTGGGTCCTGAGAAGCCCAACCACATCAGCTTTCCTCTCTTTCCTCGACTCCTGCCTTTGCCAAGGCTTGTTTGCTTCTTTCGAGTCGCCGACACCGCCGACAGCGAGAGCCTGCGTGGGACAGCTCGTGAACCGACTCCTGGACGTCGTCGACCTTCAGGGACCACGTGGCTGCGGAGACAAGCTACACCTCATCACCTGTTTGCACCCGACATCGCCTGGTACCTACCTGGTGCCACGCCGGTCACTGGCTAGTGACTGTGAACACTGTCCCCTCTGCTTTCAGGTCTTCTACAACTCCGATCCACTCTTGGATCCACCGCATCTCTTCTGGACCGACCGCCTGCAGCATCTTTGTCATCAGGCTCCATTGAATCGATAGATAGAAACCCGACGCACTTCGAGATCTATGCACCCGCTTCCTGTGGGTGAGGTAAAGCTGGCACTCCAGTGCCCAAGTGTAGAGAAACATCTCTAGTGTCTGTGTTTTGAATCTTAAATTCGTAGTCCATCCAGAAGACCCTTCTAGCAGTAACTTTTGAACTTTTACGCACCCATTGAAAACCTATGGGAGCACGCGTGTAACTTTCCTCACTGCACCCGCGACCCGTGGACCTCCTGGTCACTAACTGAAGTTAGCTCCTTGTAGGCCCAGCGATTCTAGAGGCCCTAGGCCTTTTCCCTTTCCTGTTCGTGGTACTTATACCACTATTTTAGTATATGGTTTGATCGGCCACCAGGGCCTATCCATATAAAGTGCAACTTCTGTATATTATAACGTTGTCTTGTTTAACGATTTGTGCTCCTGTGCTCATAAAGAGTCTAGGGGATACTTTGAGAAATAAATACATATATATTTTGAATATATATCTGTGTGGTGTCCTTTCATTGGTATAAAGG
The DNA here is from genome assembly GCF_964204655.1 of Triturus cristatus. Classification (NCBI taxonomy): domain Eukaryota; kingdom Metazoa; phylum Chordata; class Amphibia; order Caudata; family Salamandridae; genus Triturus; species Triturus cristatus. Next base: position 1,638,421,503 of record NC_140590.1, read on the forward strand.
GGGGTTACATATGGTAAAACAGCTTGCTTAACACGCTTTAATGAGTTTAGCCTCAAAGACTGCTTAGCCTACGCTACCACTAGGGCAGCTAGTCCGAAAAGGTTGACTTACAGCCACACCATAAGGGTTGCTTGGCATGGTACAAGGTGGTCACTTTAACTAGTGAACAGCATATACCAGGCCAACTTCTCACATTGGTGAGCAGCGGTTGGATTTGAGCTTGCTGTGTTTTACCTCTGTAATCTCTTTGTTACCAATTGAAAGATCATACAGGTACCTTTAGGTACATATAAAACAAGATAGATATACTTAAGTTCTACTGAACTTAGTTGTTGTAGAGCAAAGGGAGTAGCACACCCTGACTACAACTACTAGATAGGTTTAGTAGGAAAACCCAAGTGTAGGTAGATTGCAACACATCCACCCACACTTAAGAGCAATGGCTGGGGCAGAGGGGTCCAATGTACCCATCTCTGTTGGGAGTGACCCCCACAGGGCACCATCCATCTTTGCTACCCTAAACCAAAATGAGCTCAGGCAGTTGGCAAATATCAGGGGCCTTAAACAGCCCAAGAACCCTACCTCTGCTGAACGCAGAGAGCTTTTACATGCTGATGAAGATCAGAAAGCTCTCAAGAAAGCTTCCCAGTTAGGCCCTTTAGGGACTGGAACAGGAGGCCCCCCTTCTGAAGATGCTACTGAGGTACCCCTTTCCAATAGTCACCCCTTAGATGAGAATCATACTACAGAGGATGAAAGTGATAAGGGTACTGAGACAGAAGGTAGTGGGGATGAAGGGAGAACTAGCCCAGTGCCAAGTGTTATACGTGGCCCAGCTAACCTAAGGCTACCGGGGACTGACAATGGGGTCACCCCATTGGATCTCCCTAGTGGACTTAACCAGGGGTTTGGGAGGCAAAGGAATCACTCAGGTGAATCTAATGCTTCTCGTGCCTCTAAAGGCTCTCAAGGTCACTCCAGAAGAAGGATGACCACCCCTCAGAGGAGGGAACATGAGGTCAGAATGCAGGAAGCTCAGCTGAGAATCAGGAGACAGGAGCAAGAAGTAGCTCTGATGGAAGAGAAACTGAGTAAGGCTAGGCAACCTAGAGAGAGTGGGTCTATACCCACTGGTGGCAGCATTGTCCCTAAGGACAAAGATAGGGTCTTTGACAATAGGAACCTGTCCAAGGTTGTGCCCCCCTACAAAAGTGAGGATGACATCCACAAATGGATGACTGCTCTTGAGAGAGCCTGCAAAGTGCAGCAGGTTCCTGAAGACCAGTGGGCAGCAATCTTATGGCTCTCCTTTGAAGGAAGAGGCAGAGATAGACTCCTCACTGTTAGAGAGGAGGATGTCAGAAACTACAGAGCCCTGAAGAGTGTCCTAGTTGATGGGTTAGGCTTAACCACTGAACAGTACAGGTTAATGTTCAGAGACACCCAGAAGACACAGACTCAGGACTGGTCTGAATACATTGAATGTGCCACTAAGGCTTTGGAGGGTTGGTTGCTGGGAAGTAAGGTATCTGATTATACAGGATTGTACAATTTGATGATGAGAGAACAGATTTTAAATAACTGTCAGAACCAGCAACTGCATCAACACTTGGTAGACTCAGATCTGACCTCTCCCCAAGAATTGGGAAAGAAGGCAGACAAATGGGTCAGAACCAGGGTTAAGCAAAAGAACCAGAACCAGGGCCAAGGGGGTGATCAGAAGAAAACAGACCAAAAGGGTGGAGATCAGAAATCTAAAGACCAGAAGTCTTCAACAGGGCCCCAAACTAGTACTAACGAGGGTGGGTCCCAGCCTAAAGGGAAGAAGAAAGAAGGTCCAAAGAAACCCTGGTGCAAATCTTGCAAGAATACAACTCACTGGACTAGTGATTGTAAGAAGGGTGGAGCCCCCAACACTGTTGCCCCTAATGCACCTGTTTCCAGTACTACTGTTAGCAGTGTTGGTCCCCAGACAAAGGGTGTAGTGGGAATCACTATGGGAACTGAAGGAGATTCTGACTTTGACAGAACCCTGACACAGGCAGTCTTGATCTGTGATGGGGACATGGATTTGTCCCTGACTGTGAGCCCCAGTAACCTGGGCAAGTACAGACAAACTCCTTTAATAAATGAAAAAGTGTCTCAAGCCTACAGGGACACATGTGCCAGTGTCACTATGGTGACACCAGGCTTTGTGGACCCTGGACAGTACATACCAGGTGAGATCTACCTGGTGAACAATGCCAGCAATGCCACTACTTCACATAGTGTGGCAGTTGTTAACTTCTCATGGGGAGGGGTAACTGGCCTCAAAAGGGTTGTGGTTAGTGCAGACCTCCCAGTAGAATGTTTGTTGGGCAATGACCTAGAGAGTTCTCCATGGTCAGAAGTGGAGTACAGGACACATGCAGAGATGTTAGGTATATCACCACATGTCCTTGCTGTGACCAGGTCACAGGCCAAAAAGTGCCTTACTGAACCACAGGTCTTGGATCCTGGAACAATGGACCAAGCACCTACCAAGAAGAAGAACAGGAGGGTTAAGGCTGTGCCTTCCCCCCTGCCTCCAAGTGATGATCAGCCTTCCCAGGAAGATGATCTAGAGAACCCTGAAGGAACTGTCCCTGAAGAACTTGAACCTGATCAGGTTGAGTTTCTTGAGACAGGGGGACCTTCCAGGGCTGACTTGGGGCAGGCTCAGTTAACCTGTCCATCTCTTGAACCCCTCAGACAGCTGGCTGCTGCTGAGGCTGCTGGGAATGCTCAAGGTACCCATAAAGTGTATTGGGATGATGGGCTCCTTTATTCAGAGGCTAGAGACCCAAAACCTGGTGCAACCAGGAGGTTGGTTATTCCTCTGCAATTTAGGGCCTTCCTTCTCACCTTGGCCCATGATATTCCTCTAGCAGGACACTTAGGCCAGAACAAGACTTGGGACAGGCTTGTCCCTCACTTTCACTGGCCTCACATGAGTGAAGATACCAAGGAGTTTTGTCGCTCCTGTGTGACCTGCCAAGCCAGTGGCAAATCAGGTGGCACAACAAAGGCCCCCCTAATACCACTACCTGTGGTGGGGGTTCCCTTTGAAAGAGTGGGAATAGATATAGTGGGTCCCATGGATCCTCCCACTGCATCTGGGCACAGATTTATACTGGTGGTAGTGGATCATGCCACCAGGTATCCAGAGGCAATTCCCCTTTGGACCACTACAGCTCCTGTTGTGGCCAGGGCCCTGCTAGGAGTATTCTCCAGAGTGGGGTTTCCTAAGGAGGTGGTTTCTGACAGAGGTACCAACTTCATGTCAGGATACTTGACAGCTATGTGGAAGGAATGTGGTGTCAACTACAAGTTCACCACCCCTTATCACCCACAATGCAATGGGCTTGTTGAGAGATTCAACAAGACCCTAAAGGGTATGATCAAAGGATTACCTGAAAAGCTCAGGCGAAGATGGGACATCCTTCTACCCTGCCTTCTGTTTGCTTACAGAGAGGTCCCACAAAAAGGAGTTGGCTACAGCCCCTTTGAATTGTTGTTTAGGCACCCTGTGAGAGGCCCACTATGTTTAGTGAAGGAAGGATGGGAGTTACCTCTCAAAACGCCTAAACAAGACATAGTGGACTATGTACTTGGTCTCCGCTCCAGGATGGCTGAGTATATGGAGAAGGCATCCAAAAACCTTGAGGCAAGCCAGGCCTTACAGAAAGCTTGGCATGACCAAAAGCCTGTCTTGGTTCAGTATCAGCCAGGACAGAAGGTATGGGTGTTGGAGCCAGTGGCCCCAGCAGCACTCCAAGACAAATGGTCTGGACCCCATACAATCCTGGAAAAGAAGGGAGAGGTTACCTACTTGGTGGACCTAGGAACTCCCAGGAGTCCCCACAGGGTACTCCATGTTAACAGGTTAAAGGCATATGTTGACAGGGCAGGCATGGGCTTGCTCATGGCTACAGATGAGGGACAGGAAGAAGAGAGTGACCCTCTCCCAGACTTGTTGTCTCAGAACCCTGAAGATGGCTCAGTTGAAGGAGTGACCCTTGGAGGCAACCTCACTGATCATCAGCAGATTGAATGTAGACAGGTTCTACAATTATTCCAGCATATGTTTTCATTGATACCTAGTCAAACTGACTGGTGTACCCATGTGGTGGACACTGGTGACAGTCTGCCTGTAAAGAACAAACTTTACAGACAACCTGACCATGTCAGGGACTGTATAAAGGCTGAGGTACACAAAATGCTGGAACTGGGTGTCATTGAGCCCTCAGAGAGCCCCTGGGCTAGCCCAGTGGTTCTGGTCCCCAAACCTCACACCAAAGATGGCAAGAGAGAGATGAGGTTCTGTGTGGATTACAGAGGACTCAATGCTGTCACTAGGACAGATGCACATCCTATTCCAAGGACAGATGAGCTCATAGATAAACTAGCTTCTGCTAAGTTTTTGAGCACATTTGATTTGACAGCTGGCTATTGGCAAATCAGGTTAGCTGAGGAGTCCAAGGCCAAAACAGCATTCTCAACCCCAGGTGGGCATTATCAATTTTTGGTAATGCCCTTTGGTCTGAAGAATGCACCTGCCATCTTCCAAAGGTTGGTGAATCAAGTCCTTACTGGGTTGGATGACTTTTGTGCAGCATATCTTGATGACATTGCTGTCTTTAGCTCCACTGGGAGGATCACCTGATCCACCTGAAGAAGGTACTTGAGGCTCTGCAAAAGGCAGGCCTCACTATCAAGGCTACTAAGTGCCAGATAGGGCAGAGTAAGGTTGTGTATTTGGGCCACCTTGTAGGTGGAGGCCAAGTTCAACCACTGGAGAGTAAGATACCATCCATCAAGGACTGGTCCCCTCCAACCACCCAGACTCAAGTTCGAGCTTTCTTGGGCTTGACTGGGTACTACAGGAAGTTTGTTAAGAACTATGGGTCCATTGTGACTCCTCTTAATGATCTGACATCCAAAAAGATGCCCAAAAAGGTTCAGTGGACAGTAAGCTGTCAAAAGGCATGTGAAGACCTGAAGAAGGTCATGTGCTCTGCACCTATCCTGAAAAGTCCTGACTACTCCAAAGAGTTTATTGTCCAAACAGATGCTTCTGAGTTGGGTGTGGGAGCTGTGCTGTCACAACTTAATGTAGATGGTCAAGACCAACCCATTGCTTCTATTAGCAGAAAGTTGACCCCCAGAGAGAAGAATTGGTCAGCTATTGAGAGGGAGGCCTTTGCTGTGGTGTGGGCCCTGAAGAAGCTGAGGCCATACTTGTTTGGCACTCACTTCAAGATTCAGACCGACCATAAGCCCCTCTTGTGGCTAAATCAGATGAAGGGTGAAAACCCCAAACTGCTTAGGTGGTCCATTTCCCTACAGGGAATGGACTTTACAGTGGAGCACCGGCCAGGTACAGACTATGGGAATGCAGATGGTCTCTCCAGGTACTTCCACTTAGGACATGAAGACGAGACTGGTCAAGGCTAGTTTAATGTCCCTGCGTTTGGGGGGGGTTGTGTAGGAGAGTAGGGTCTGCTATCCTATGGTAACCCCAAATGTTTGCTTTTTGCTTCACTGGTTTTTGACATATTGAGGCTGTGGGCCTGCTAATCAGACCCCCAGCCTGCTGTTCTCTCTAACTAAATTGACACTATGCACCCTAGGTGCATAGCCAATTGGAATTGGATCACCCTGTGAGCCCCTGTACCAGTGTACACTAGGTACCCAGGGCATTGGTGTATCTAAAGCCTGCCAGGGGCTGAAGCATGTATTATGCCACCCCAGGCTTGGCCTAACAAATTTGACACAACTGGCTGATCCCTCAGCTGGGGTAAGTTGGTGTAACCACCTCTTACTTAGGTGTAGTATACCTATACCTAACCTTAAATGGGACACATGTTAATCTATAAGTCACTCCTATGGCAGGCCTTGACAATCCTGAAGGCAGAGTGCTTGATTCCATGTGAGATGGTGCTCTGGCATGAGCTGAGCCTGTCTGCAGTGGTCGGAACAACTTCCTTCTACCGTTTCCAGATATCGTCATACCATATACTCTTAAGTGCATTATGAACCTCGCGGTTAAATGCTATCTTTGGTTTGGCTTTATCAAAACATGTCGAGTAAGGTGTCATACGAATTGGAATACTAACCCCTCACCAATTCTGGCGACGGGGTTAGCATTCCACCCTTCTAGAGGGACACGACATGTACAGTACCTGAAACCCGGGTAAAATCAGACATAGCCTCAGCTCCACAAAATGGATGCTGCCACCACAGACACAAGTCTGCCCTCCTGCTGCTGGGAGTCCTTCCAGCTTGGGAGACGTGGACAAAGGGTTTCCTGCCAGGGGAGGTGCATGCACCACCCCAGACAGGATTTTGTGTATCGGTGAGGTAGGGCTTGAAAGGAAACAGACATGCCTGAGGCTCACAAGGAGCCTCGGTGCATATGCCAGTTCAAACCGGTCCTGGGGCACACCAGCCCCGGACCTGGGGCGAGCTGGACAAAGGATTGGGGGTGTAACCACCCCCCTTCCTGGTCCCACCCTTAGGGAGGGACCTAGCAGGTAGTCCGGCCCCTAGAATCCGCTTAAAGGTAGGAGCTGTGTCCTAAGACTTCAGACATCCTGGAATCAACTTACTACAAAGAAGAAGACGGGAACTTCGACGCTCTGCTGCACAGACGACTGAAGGAAATCTCCCCTATGGTCAGGGAGTGACCATCTTGCTAACGCAAGCACCAACCAGCTGTTCGACATCTGCTTTGCCGCCGCCTCCCGCCGGAGCCCGAGCCCAGAGCCTGACAAGACCTGGACCTCCAGACCTCTCACAGCCCGATCCACAGTCCCTGTGAAGAAGGAACCCGTGGAGGTACCGAGACACGTGGAGCCAGCCATCTTGGAAGGTCGGCGACAAGCTGCAAGCGCAACAACAGAGGCTCCCTCCAAGTTGTGCTTTGGGTCCTGAGAAGTAGAACCACCGAGCAGCATCTGCACCAAAGGTGAGCCCTCCAGTATCTCCACGATCTGCGTGGGGCCCCTCTGCACTTTGCATCTCGACGCGCCTGCCCGGTCACGGGCCCGTTGGCTAGTGGCCATTTTGGCGACCTACTTTGAAATCAACGATGCTGGTCTGGTTGCTCCAGACTGGCCCCAGCTGCTCTCCAAAGGAGCAGCCCCTCTGACCTTGCTGGTCAGAACAATCAGCTTTCCTCTCTTCCCACGACTCCTGCCTTTGCCAAGGCTTGTTTGCTTCTTTCGAATCGCTGACACCGCCGACAGCGAGAGCCTGCATGGGACAGCTCGTGAACCGACTCCTGGACGTCGTCGACCTTCAGGGACCACGTGGCTGCGGAGACAAGCTACACCTCATCACCTGTTTGCACCCGACATCGCCTGGTACCTACCTGGTGCCACGCCGGTCACTGGCTAGTGACTGTGAACACTGTCCCCTCTGCTTTCAGGTCTTCTACAACTCCGATCCACTCTTGGATCCACCGCATCTCTTCTGGACCGACCGCCTGCAGCATCTTTGTCATCAGGCTCCATTGAATCGATAGAAGAAACCCAACGCACTTCGAGACCTATGCACCCGCTTCTTGTGGGTGAGGTAAAGCTGGCACTCCGGTGCCCAAGTGTAGAGAAACATCTCTAGTGTCTGTGTTTTGAATCTTAAATTCGTAGTCCATCCAGAAGACCCTTCTAGCATTAACTTTTGAACTTTTACGCACCCATTGAAAACCTATGGGAGCACGCGTGTAACTTTCCTCACTGCACCCGCGACCCGTGGACCTCCTGGTCACTAACTGAAGTTAGCTCCTTGTAGGCCCAGCGATTCTAGAGGCCCTAGGCCTTTTCCCTTTCCTGTTCGTGGTACTTATACCACTATTTTAGTATATGGTTTGATCGGCCACCAGGGCCTATCCATATAAAGTGCAACTTCTGTATATTATAACGTTGTCTTGTTTAACGATTTGTGCTCCTGTGCTCATAAAGAGTCTAGGGGATACTTTGAGAAATAAATACATATATATTTTGAATATATATCTGTGTGGTGTCCTTTCATTGGTATAAAGGGGGGTTACATATGGTAAAACAGCTTGCTTAACACGCTTTAACGAGTTTAGCCTCAAAGACTGCTTAGCCTACGCTACCACTAGGGCAGCTAGTCCGAAAAGGTTGACTTACAACCACACCATAAGGGTTGCTTGGCATGGTACAAGGTGGTCACTTTAACTAGTGAACAGCATATACCAGGCCAACTTCTCACAGGGCTGCTGTCTCCTTGCGGTTGAGGATGGACCTGATGTCATCGGTGGTTGTGATCAGGGCGGTCTAAGTGCTGTAGTTTGGGACGGAGTGTTGAACATTGCAAGCACTCACCCCCAGTCAACTGATCTGGGTTTAATCCATCATCATTCTTTAGCTCACTCCGCCACCCCAGTTCAGACAGTTTGGGAGGTGTCCAGCAAATTGTTTCTCTCTAGGTGTTCGGTGAGCTGGTGGTTGATGACCTTCTCAAGGACTTAGGTGGGTAAGGGGACGACAGAGATGGGGAGGTAGTTCTTGAGTTCTCTGGGGTCTGTGGATGGCTTCCTGAGGAGGGTTCTGGCCTCAGCATGTTTCCATTGATCAGAAAAGGTGGCTGTGATGAAGGATTCATTGAGAATGGGGATCAGTTTTCAGCTGATTTCCTTGCTCTTGAGTTTAAAGAGGTGGTGGGGCAGGGGTCTGTGGGTGCTCCATAGTGGATGGAGTTCATGATGGCTGTGGTGCTCTGTATTGCGAACAGTGTCCATTCGGAGAGCGGATGGTTGTGGATGCGTCAGTTGGTTGGTATGAGGAGGCTGTAGAGGTCAGTAGGTTGGGGTTCGAAATTGCTGTAGATGGTGGATATCTTGTTGTGGGTGTAGTCAGACAGGGTGTTGTGGAGTTCCTGCAAAGGGGGATAGTGTTCTTGATGGCTGAAGAACAGGAGAGTTCTCTCACGATTTTGAAGAGTTTCTTGCTGTGGTTGAAGCGTGCTTTGATGCAGTCTGCCAGGCCGCATTTTTTCATGTCTTTCAAGTTTTGATGATATTTGTTGAGGGCTGACTTCAAGGTGACTCGGTCTGTGGGATCTTTGCTGATGCGCCATCATCTTCTCGGCATTTGCAGTCAGTTTCACGGTCCTGAGTTCAGGTGTATACCAGCTGGCTTGTTTGGTGGACCTCTTGGTCTTAGCAGGCTTGATAGGGGTGACTGTCGGCGTAGTTGGTGATCCATTCAGAGAAGTTCTTCACAGCCTCTTCCAGGTTGGTTGTGGTGTCGGGATGGGTGGTGTTGAGGGTGTCCCTCCTTTGAATCTTTGTCACTTTGTTTCAGCTTTAACCAGGCCTGGAAGATTTGGAAACATTTAGTAAAAGGAATCATGATTGGCTAGCTCTTAACTCATAATGGTCAGACCTGATGTGGGCACCTTTAAACGCTAGATTCTCAGCACATTAAAATTTGAGTTGCCTCAATTTTATTTTGGGTTTTTTCCAAGATGGATTTTTCTTCTAAATGGAAACCCTCTCTAACAGAGTAAATTTGTACATTTTGTACATATAAAACATAATCATTGGTTTATATCTTATGTAATTGTGCTACATTGTTTCCGCTGTAGAAAAAAACAATTAGGAACAACTTTTATCCAATTTAAGGTTTGCGCTGTCAGGATATTATTTTTTACCTGTCAAGAATCCACTCACAATTGTCAGTGCGTGTATCAAATTTATGTAGGCAGCTTTGCACGCCATGGGCCGGTTAACACTCCGTCCATCATCCCCTTGGGTTTTGCTTTGTTCGCCCTAAGTTGGCAGGGTATGCGTTACGTGGGTCCCTTGCTCACTTTGCCACAGGATTCATGTCTGAACTGGGGTGGCGGAGTGAGCTAAAGAATGATGATGGATTAAACCCAGATCAGTTGACTGGGGGTGAGTGCTTGCAATGTTCAACACTCCGTCCATCATCCCCTGTGGTTTTGCCTTGTTCCCACCCCCCAACACGTTTGAAAGCAGGACCCCATGATGATAGAATTAAAATGCAGTTTTAATATTTTACTCGTGTTTACTCCATATTACGTTAGCATTTATATGGCTAATACATTATATTTACGTATTGTGTGTAAGATGTAATCAGTCGATACATATGTCACGCCAGTTAGGTTGACATCTGTGCCACCATTTTAGTTAGAAAAGGCACCATGTTCAGGTACAATCGAAACTGTTACTTGCATACTCAAAACTGTATTTTGTTCATTTACGAGAAATAGTCTCTGGCAAGTTTTGTTTCTTCAATCTTTCATGTTAGCTCATTAGTGCATGCCTTTCCTCTGAAATCAAGGCTTTTTCCACACCTGTCTGGGGGGGAGGATAGGCCAAACGACCTTGAAGAGTAGATAACTTGTACCAGGCTCCGAAATCGAGACTTTTGTTCTGTACCCCCATTGTATTTTGACAACCGCCAGTATTTTGCCATAGTAGGCGGATCTTTGAGGGATCTGAAACAAACATAATGTAACTTTATGCTTGTAAACGTCAGTCCCTCGTCAGCCATCATAGGCGGCTGGTCAGATTGGACTCCGCTGCATTGTATCTTGCTAATAAACTAGTTTGCTTGTAATCTCTACTGCGTCATCGACTCTTCATTCTTGGAAGGCTAGAGAGTGACCCGGGTGACCCTATTCGGGTCACTTCCTTCAATGACAAACACAATCTAGAGCAAAAGACACACAGCTGATGGTGGAAGGAATGCAGAGCACATCAAACATTCTCCCCAGTCAATAGATCTCGGCTAAATCCATCATTCTTTTGCTCACCATGCCACCCCAGTTTAGGCACAGCCATGTGCAAATCAGTCTAGACCCTATGCCTCATGGGAACAGTTCAGACTGAACTGCCCAGCCAGGTCCTCCCTGGACCGGAAAGAAGCATCCTGGGACCAGTTTCGGGGTTTCACCCCTCATCAGCTAGCTTGAATCCAGTGGCACAGTGAGCCTGGGACCCATGTCTGGGCATACCTGGCACACTTAGGTCAAGAAAGAAAAAGACACACAATGATGGACGGAATGCAGAGCAAATCAAACATTCTCTCTCAGTCACGGATCTGGGTTAAATTCATCGTTCTTTTGCTCATCTTGCCACCGCAGTTCAGGACCAGCCATTTGCAAATCAATCTTGACCCTGTGCCTCATGGGAACAGTCCAGACCGAACTGCCAAGCCAGGTCCTCCCTGGACCAGAAACAAACATTCTGGGGCCGGTTTCGGGGCATCACTCCTCATCAGCAACACAATCTAGAGGCCTCATTTACAACAAAATGAAGCAGCGCTGCAAGCCATCTTTATGCGTCATTTTCAGAGCATAGGGATGCGTCATATTAACAACAATATGGCGCATTCCTGTGCTTTCCCCAGCGCTTGTGCACAATTGGCTGTCATGCACCAGCGCAGGCACCTTTGTGTCACGTTGCAAGGGTGCCTGATTTGCGGGAATAATTGTTTCTGTGCACAAAAACAATCATTGGTGGTGTTTTCCTCTTACAAGTCGTGCTGCACAGTACAGCACACCTAGAAAGAGGAAAAAACAAGGAGAAATGAAAGTATTTCTCCACGTTGTGCCTCCTTACGCCTCCCTGAAGGATTCTGACGCATTCCCTGGTTTCCGAAATGTTGTAAATCTGGGAATGCGGCAGAGTCCATGGGTGTTGCGTGGGAACACCCACAGCAACACCCATTGCATGCCAATTTCATGCAAAGTGATGAGTGAAAAGGAGCCGTATTTGCAAAGTCATGAAAAGCCACGCAGGGTAGCTTTGTGTGGTGTTGTTACTATGGTCCAGCACAATGCACTACCGGTGCATCAAAAAAAGTGATGCACCGGCGCCGCAAGGGGCTTGTAAATAAGCCCCTTGGGGGCATGTCATCAAGGGCAATATCGGCGCTTTAGCGGCACTTTTTGCCGCTAAAGCGGCGATATTTTTATCACCCTATCAGCAAGCTGTCGCTAAAAGCTGTTAGCGACAGTTTACTGGCAATAGCGCCCCTTGTCAGCACGACTCCCATCGCATTGCTAATGAGATGCAAAGGAGGCGTGCCTGACAAGACTCCCTTGGGAAAATATCGCTAACCCAGCTTCGTCATATTGACAACGAGGGTTAGCGATATTTAAAATCTCGTTGAGTATGCCTTAACGCAGGAATTTAACGTCTGTTAAATTCCTGACTAAGGCATACCTAACATGGGGGGTGGATTGAGTGGCTAAGACCACAGGCCCTATCATCTAGGATATCGCCGTTTTCCACCATGGAAAATGGCGCTATCCACACTATCTCTGGAATTTTTATCGCCTCTGCGATGCGAGTTGTTGATAACGTGCTAACCGGGTGATAAATTCCAGAGATAGCCGGCGATACATATGCATGCGCGCTTTGCGATATTTATCGCCGGCCCTGGATAATATGCCCCTTGGTTTCTACGGGGTGGCTAGCTCTACAAAAGCATGTTGTATTGTGATCAATTGCGTAAATACACAATTGTTTTGTTTAGAAACATCTGTTGCTATCCTATGGTCTGTATTCAGTTTGATTTTTGATGTAGTTGTCTCAAATTGTAATGGTTTTTATTAACTATACAATAAATGTAGGGGCATATTATCAAGGACGGCGTTAAAATTATCGCCGCTTTAGCGGCAGGAAACTGCCGCTAAAGCGGCGATAATGGGCTTGATAATATGCCGCAGAGAATTCCAATAGAAGCCCATGTTCACACCAGAACATGGGCCGCTTTTAGCGGCAGTTTCCTGCCGCTAAAGCGGTGATAATTTTAACGCCGTCCTTGTTAATATGCCCCATTGTTTCAAAGAAACATTGGAGATCAACGTGGTGGGCTCGGTAAAACACAGAATCAGTGACTTTTTTTTTCTACTTACGAACATTAATTTTTTTCTAAACGTTATTTTCCTCATCCTCTTGAAGAACTGAAACTGTTCAACAGACAAAAGGGCGAGAAGGCATTTGTTTGTTGTTCTTGACCTAAATGTCCCACTTTAGACAGCAACAGTATTATATTATAATAAAGCCGCTGAATGCTTGTGTTTGCAGCCGCAGTCTGGCGTTCCTAAAAAAAGAACACAGGGACTAGTCCCCCAAAGGTTCAGTTGGACCATCGAAAGGCGGACGCCTTAGCCACCACTACCGTCAGCAGAGCTTTATTTGCATGCGAAAGAAACGCGGATTCCATAGAGTTACATTTTGGGGCATATTTACAAGGGCTTTATCTCCGCTTTTTTTTCTTTTAGGGGCATATCAGCAAGGAGGCGATATAAAATTATCGCCGCTTTTGCGTACGTTTTCGGACGAAAAGCGGCAGCAATTTCATCGCCTTATCAGCAAGGTCACGCTATCGTGTGAATCCTTGCATTAGCTCCCTTTCCCGTAACGCCCACCTTTGCATCTCTAATGAGATGTAAAGTGGGCGTTCCGTCTAAAAATAGCTGGAGAAATATCGCTAACTGACATTTCTCCAATTATCAATGGGCACGCTAATAAGCATAGCGATAAGAAAAGTAGCGCTAACCTTGGTTATCCATACTTTCCTTACGCCTGCTTTTAGTTTAGTATCCAATGTAAGGTGGATATCATGGCTAAGTCTGCCCTGCCCTATCTAGGCCTGGGCGTAGTTCGCGAAGTAGCACTTCGCGAAGCTACGCGAAGTGAAGTTCGCACTACGCGAGCTACGCGTAGCACTTCGCGAACTGCGTAGTACCTTGTTCGCACTGTGCCAGATGTCGTTTTCAATAATTGCACAGTGCGGACAAGCAACCGGCACTGTGCAATCATTGAAAATGGCATCTTGCACAGTGCGAGCTGTAGTTTTCTGCTGCTCGAGTAGATTTTTACTCGAGCTCCAGCTTTCTCAACGCGAACTGGTAGTTTCTCATCGCGAGCGGTCGCGAGCATACGCGACCACTCGCAATGAGAAACCTGACCTCCTCGCGTTGGGAATCTCGCCAGGAAGTTTATTTTCCATGCTCGCGATCGCCAACTTGAAGTTGCTGATCGCGAACAAGGAAAAAGTCTCGCCGGGATGTCATTTTGCTTGCTCGCGGTCGCCAACTTGACGTTGAGGACCGCGAGCAAGCAAAAAATGACCGCAGCACTACGCAACACTACGCTACGCGTGTTCGCACTGTGCTACGTGCAGTTCGCGTAGTGCGAAGTAGCGCGAACTTCGCAAACTACGCGAGCGTAGCGTAGTGCTTCGCCCAGGCTTACTATCGACAAGCTAACGCCAAACTTTGTGAGATTATCGCTGGATTTCCAGCGATAATCTCACATTTGGCAGTTAGCGCTTGGAATTTTATCCCTTTTGAGATAAGCGTTGCTGATGGCACGCTATCTCAGCGATAAAATTCCACGTTACCTGGAGATAATTATCCTAGCGCTAAGTGTGCTTAGCGATAATTATCGCTGGTCCTTGATGATATGCCCCTAAAAGCCAAAAAAGCGGAGATAAAACTATCGCCCTATTAACAAGAGGGTGCTAACATACATTAGCGCATGTTAGCACCCTTTTACCCAACGCCTCCCTTTGCATCTCTAATGAGATGCAAAGTGGGCGTCACTGGGCAGGACAACCTTGTAAATATCGCTGATGTTCACATCGCGATATTTACAAGGCTGCCTCAGCATTTTTGCACACGTTAGTTTTGGGAGAAAACCTCTGTTTTCTCCAAAAACTAACGTCTGCTAAAATGCAGATTTACCTATCCCTAACATTGGGGTGGATTATGCTGATACGACCATGTGGGTCGTATCAGCAAGGTTATCGCAGTTTTGCAGGGAACATCGCTGGAAAACCAGCAAAGGGGCATATCAGCAAGCAGGCGAGAAAAGATTATCGCCGCTTTTGCGTCCATTTTCGGACGAAAAGCGGCCATAATTTTATCACCTGATTGGCAAGGTCACGCTATTGCGTGAAACCTTGCCTGATCGCCATTTCCCTTAACGCCCTTCTTTACATCTCTAATGAGATTCAAAGTGGGCGTTCCTCCCCAGGATAATGGGAGAAATGTCGCTAAGCGACATTTCTCCTATTATCAAGCCTCACGCAAAGCAGCATAGCGACAAGAAAAGTAGCGATAACCTCTGTTATCGCTACTTTCCTTACGCCTGCTTTGAAACTGACTTAGCCATGATATCCTATGGAAGGTGGATATCATGGCTAAGTATGTGAGGCCCTATCAGCAAGCTATCGCCAAAAGTTGTGTGATTATCGCTGGATTTCCTGCGATAATCGCACATTTGGCTGCTTGCGCTCTGAATTTTATCGCTTTGGAGATAAGCGTTGCTAATAGCACGCTATCTCCGCGATGAAATTCAGAGTTGGCCGGCGATAATTATCCTCACGCTAAGAGCGCTGAGCGAAAATTATCGCCAGACCTTGCTGATATGCCCCGATGTTCCCTGCAAAACGGCGATAACCTCGCTATCTCTGGAATTTTTATCGCCTTGGAGAAACGTGTTGTTAATAACGCAATACCAGGGCAATAGATTCCAGAGATAGTCTGCGATAACAAAATTATCGCTAAACACGGCCCGCGATAATTATCACTGGTGGTTGATAATATGCCCCCATGTTACTTTGTTATATCTAACGAAAAACGATTGAATTATGGTTAGCGATGGATCTGGTTGCAATAAAGCCTGGGTTTGTGCCATCAAACATAGCTCTGCAGTGCCCTCTAGTGTAATCTGTGATTCCCGCACCAGTTTGTTAACAAATTCCGCCCGAGTTTACAGAACCTGGCCTTCTCTCAGCAACTTGATCAAGTACATATAACCATTAGGGAGATGAATTTTAAAGTTTTAGAAGTGGTTCAGACCATTTTGAAAAGTGGCTGCTTCTCGTGCAAAGGTGAAAAAAAGCTCTGCTCATATATTTTACGAGAGAACCCTCTGCCATACACATAATGTAGTTTCTCAGGTGTGTGCCTGCCTGTGGGAGCTGGTTGAACTGCGCCAAGTAGTGCACTGGCCTCACATTTTTACAGCTGTATTATTACACTCCCCAACATATGAAAAACTGAAGAATGAAAACACATTCCATCCTTTCTTAGTGACCCCGCAGATATATTTGCACTTTTAGCAGTGAAACGTTCAGGCAACACTCCTCATCCAACTTGGAGTCATCAATGCATCGATTGAGGTCTACAGCCCTGCACTGGTTATGATCCACAGAAAACAACTGATCGATATTGCCTCACAGAGCAACATAGCTTTTGTTTCAAATTAGTTCCAATTTGAAAAAGAATATTGTTCATACAGTGATATCTGGGGCCCTTAGCAAGATGGATTCTAGGGCCCCTTGGATGGAACAACTTTGGGCCTTTCTTATGAGACCTTGCATCAGTTCTGCGCTGCTGTTGCATCACTTTTTGTGATGCAACGGCGGCGTAAAACATGCCCCCTCTTGCGTCCTATTTACAAAGTGACGCATCTCAGCAGATGCGTCACTTTGCAAACCCCTGCGCTACATTATACCTGCATCAAGTATAATGTATGCAGGGGGGCGTTCCTACGCAAGTAAGCCATGTAGAAGTGATGCAGTGAAATCTGTGAGATTTCATTGCGTCCCTTCTAAGACGCCATTGCGTCAATATCTTATGCCTGCCTCACAGCAGGCGTAAGACTGACGCAGACCCTTTCGCAGGGGTCTTGCCCATGTGAAAGGACATATTGCTGAGGTTGCATCACTTTTGTGATACACTCCAGCAATGCGTCATTTTTGCGCCTACAGATACGTCAGAAATACTGACGTATCTGTAACTCCTTGCGATATGATGTGTCATACTGTAAATATGACGCATCCAGCATGTCGCAAGGAGGGCGCAATGAAAAGTGGCACATTGCTGTTTTCACGCAGTGATGCGTCACTGTTCATAAATTAGGCCCTTTGAATTCATCACCCATTTTCAGCTAATTCAAGCACTCTTCATGCCAGAGAATACAGGACCATGCAAAATTAGCCAAAACCTCTAGCTGTCTGATGTCGGTCGGCTACAGAGCACCGGAGGAAAGCTTGAGCAAACATTGATGAAGCCATTTCCTTTTAGCTTGGTTTTCTGGTCTCACCTATAGACAACACATGCTACCTGGTTGCCAGGGGTGGCTCCTCTGCTAAGGCGGAGGAGCGTCACCCCACCACTTTTCAGCAGTGTAAGGAAAAATTAATGCTAATAACTCAATGCTATTATCATTTTATTTCTTCCCGCTGCGGCAGCTTTGTGGGCGGGGTTGGGCTGCTCTGCTCACTGAGCAGGAGAGGAGTGGCTTGCACTCCCTTCATTTCACATGAATCTTTGTCTGGCCGTCTCAGGCCAGCCACACATTCATGCACACTTAGCATATTCACCACCCCGGCCGCATTACAGCCTGGGAGGAGAACCTGCCCAGGCTCCCACTCCCTGGCTGAGTGCTGAACCATGGCGCTCAGACCAATCACAACGCTGCATTGCAGTATTGTGATTGGCTCCAGGGAGCCTGGGTGCTTGCTGTTCTGGAGTGGAGGGACGCCACCCCCGATCCGTGCCAGCCACCACTGCTGGTTGCATAAAGACCTATTGTGGGCTTACTAAAAACTTTCAGTGAGCTTAGAGCCCACTCACTGCTTACCACTGGCTGGCTTTATTATAATTTACATTTGCTTGCTTCTTATTCGATAGATCGCTTTCCCTTTCTTCTGTTTGTCACTCCTGTGAAGAACACCATCTGTACCATCCTTTTGAATAGATAGCTTGTATACTTCCCCAGCACATTTTTAGGGAAATACTTTTTTTCTTTTTCTTTCAACATGCCATGAAAGTAAGGGTGTTTTTTGCTTTCTCTCTCATGTGTTGCTTCTCTCCCCCAAAAACCCATCACCCCCCACACATCCTCTATGTTGCTCACTCCTTCGTGCACTGTTCTCTCTCTGTTGTGTGTTTCTCCCCCACACTCTAGGGGGCATATTAGCAAGGGCTGGCGATATAATTATCGCCGCTTTAGTGTCTGTTTTTGGGCGAAAAGCGGTGATAATTATATTGCAATATCATCAAGGACACGCTAGCGCGTGTTTCCTTGATGTAGAGCCCGTTTTTCCACAGCCTCGCCTCGCATCGCTAATGAGATGCAAAAGAGGCGTGGCTGTGAAAACAACACATGTTAATATCGTGAAGGCAGCTTCACGATATTAACAAGGAGGTGCAGCGATAAAAAAAATCGCGCTACCTCAGCCTTAACTCAGGAATTTAACACCTGTTAAATTCCTGACTAAGGCATACTTTTAATGGGATATGGATTATGCTGATAGGACCACAGGGTCCTAACAGCAATGTTATCGCTGTTTTCAATGGAACATCGCTGGAAAACCAGCGATGTACCACTGAAAACACCGCTATCGCTGAAATATTATCGCCATAGCGCTATGCGTTGTAAATATAGCGTTATCATGGCGATAATATTCAGCGATAGCTGGCGATAAAATTTCTATCGATATGAACGGCCAGCGATAATTATCGCTGGCCGTTGATAATATGCCCCCAAGTTGCTGTCTTCCTCTTGTGCTGCTTTATCCATCCCGTACCCACCAGACTTATTTATATTTTATCTCCCCCTCCACCAGTGCTTCCTCCCACGTGCTCCTCCATTGCTCCTCCACACCTCTCAGGCATTTTATTTTTTGTTCTTGAGTTCTTACAGCACTTTCTTTGGAATAACTGGCAGCTTCCATTTGCTGCTTGGTGCTATGCTACATCAAAAGCACTTTTTCACACTTAGCATTTCTTTTGTTTTTATTTAATGATCTAAGTGGCATCCACCATCTTGGATTGCTCAACAAAACCAGAAAAATGGCAGCTACATCATTTTGATAGTGCACATTTGCATGATGGCTCAAGTATGCGCACATGCTGCATAGCATCGTCAAACAGTATCTTCAAATTCAATAGGCCCAAAAGGTGAGATCTATTGACTTTGCTGGTGCTGGTTTAATGTGCAACACCTTGACAACAACTCGGTGAGTTTGAGGGCTTTTCATTTTGTCAGGCATGCGCACAAAGTTTCTGGTAAGCCTGCTCAGCTTTTAAATTGAAAAAAAATCTTGTTCTCATGTAGGGCATCTGACTGCCCAATCACTTCACCAGAGTGCCCTTGGAAGATGGGGACCCCTGGGAAATTGCCAATTTTGCCCATGCCTTAAAACATCTATGTGTTCAGAGCACCATCAGCAGCCTAAAACAGAGAGCCACCGTGGTGTGCTTCTCCTTGTGTTCATGAGCGAATGAGAGAAGTTTGTGTGAGAAACCAGAGGTGAGAAACAGAGATAGGGTGTGAGAGTAAGAGGGGGTGTGAAAGAAAGGAGCACTTTAGGGAGGGAACAGAGAGTGAGGGCAAACACCTGTAGGAAGAGAGTAGGAAGTGAGAGTGAATGTCAGAACGCATAATAAAAAGGTGTGAGGGAGTGGATTCTGAATGACAGAGGTGTGTGAGAAGCAAAGAGCTGAAACTGTGAAAGGAAGAGTGAGATTAAGGCACAGAGAGGATGGAGAGAGCAGTCCTGTGTGTGTCTGAGCGGAGCTATAGGAAAGATAGGGGGAGGGCGAGAGATACAAAGAGATGGGGGTCAGAGGGTGGAAGAGAGGAGGCATTTGAGTGGAAAGCATCATTTGAGAAAAGAGGAAAGAGGAGGGTATCTGAAATAGAGAAGATAAGTGCCTAATTTGTAAAACAATGAGTTCCGGCGCCCATAGCTCAGCTCAGAAGCCAGCGGCTGGTGCAAATTTGATGTTGGTATCCCGAATACCAAGGCTGCGGAGGATGAAATCCACCCCATGCCTCTTTGATACACTAACTGACACTCCCTGCCTCTTCACCTCGATCTTGCAGGTTCCTGCGTTCTCCCTTTGTGACAGTTTTTCCGTCTTTCTGTTCCTCATTTTTTCCACTCAGGACTGGCTCTAGGGAAGTGCAGCCGGTGCCCCCACACCAGGTGCTGACTTCAGGTGGGTGTGCCATGTTTACAAGTATATAATGGTTTTAAAAGTACCTGCTATCGCATTCCTTGCCTCCAGTAATTTTCAGACAACAATACAAATGTCAAGATGACTCCAGTAATTAATGATCTTTCTGGAGAGAGATTGGAGTTTAAAGTGAGCGCAGAGGGTTAATGTGCCTGCTGCAAAGAACGTGTACCAGGCAGATCACAAGTACATATAATGTAAATAGGTCAGTGGGATACTGCTTTTGTCAGAGAGATCCTTTTGTTCCTTGCAAGTTATAAGTTAAAATCCTAATATAGAACAATGAGCTATTAACAGTCATCAAAGAGCTGCCTGCAAACTGAAAGGTATAGATTGGATCGTTTTGATTTTTTCCCGACATTCATTATCCTATTGTTGCAAAAAGGGATAATTTGGGTAAAAGTCTATTCTTATTATTAAAGAGAACCCCAACAATCGTTCTACATTTTAAATTCTGAGATTGTGCTTCTCAAGATCAAGCAGTCTTAAACTATACTACCTAGCAGTATGGATGTCATCTGACTCCTACACCTTGAAGTCCTCTTTCTAATGTAAGATGTCCTATACACGTATTTACACACATATGGTTGATTGTCTCTGTGTCACGAATGTGTTATGTAAAGTGCTCTGACACCCTACACTGGTGGAGTGGCAGTTTAAAAATAATTAAATGCATTAGAGGGAGAGTGGTTATGGAGACTTCAGGGGCACTGTTAAAGGCTGGTAGTGAGGGAATCTGTGGCGGAGGTGGTCACTGGGGCAGCCAATAAACATTGTCGCACCGGGTGCCTCCAGTGCCAAAGCAGCCCTTTTTCCACTCTGTGTGTTTACCCTCTCTTGCTCTAAGTAATTGTCTTCTAGTGAGTGTCGGTCCCCAAAAATGTAGTGCCGGTTTGCCCTGCTGGCAACCACTGACTCAAATTAAGCACCGGAGAAAAGGTACAAGAAAGGGTGTGGAAGCATTGCAACTGACAGAAAAGGGTTCAAGAGATGAGGTGTGTGGAATGAGAGGATTCTGTCACTCAGATGAGGGTGTGGGGAAAGTTGGAGGTATGGGAGCACTTTGGGGCCGATTCACAGAACTAATCTGAGACAAAATCCTAAACTTACTACTTTTGGTATTCACAGAAGGCATTTAGTAGTAGTAAAGTTAGGACTACTAACTTTACTACTACTAAATGCCTTCTGTGAATACCAAAAGTAGTACGTTTATGATTTTGTCTCTAGGGGGCATATGTATCAACATCTCCATTTGCGATTCTCAAATAGCGATTTTTAAAGAATCGCTATTTGAGAATTGCAAAACGGGATGTATTTAAAAAATCGCAAAACTTTAGCAATTTCTTAAAATTCCTTAATTGCGATTAGCAAATTGCGAAATCGCAATTAAGGAATACCTTCCCATTCATTTCTATGGGCCAGGAGACCCATAGGAATGAATGGGAAGTAATTCTCAAATTGCGATTCGCAATTTGCTAATCGCAATTTGAGAATAATTTAAAAGGTGCAAGGGTGTCATGATGACACCCTGATGCACCCCTGAAATGAGCATGTGTGTGCATATGGCGCACATACATGCCCTAAGGGCATGTATGTGCACCACGTGGCACTTTGTAAAATTCCAAAAAGTGCATTTGTAACAGAAATCGCAAATTACCACCAACTAGAAGTTGGTGGTAATTTGCGATTTCTTAAGGATAATTCGCAATGCTTTGGTGCGTGTTACATATCATTTAAGAAATCGCAATTTGCGATTTCTTAAATGCTGACGCAAAATTAAGAAATCGCTAAATTAGCGATTCCTTAAATTTGCGATGAGAATTTGCCTCATACATCCTGTTTTGCGAATTTTTAATCGCAAACGCTGTTTTTTGCGATTCGCAGCGTTTGCGATTAAAAATTCGGTTGAAACATATGCCCCCATGTTCTGTTAATCGGCCCCTAAGTGAATACCTAAGGTCTATACAACAAATAATGTAATATTAGCAATAGAAGCAGAAATATGGCACAATTGCTAGTGAGGAAGTGTGGTACAGAAAAAAGTAAGAAAGGAGGAAGGTGAGAGATAGAGGAGGTTGCGGTGGATGTTAGAGCATAGATAGGGAGCTAGAGAGAGAAAAGGCATGTGCAAAGGACTTGTGTGAGGGTGACGAGAATAAGTGGCAAGAGAATATGGCTAAAACGAGATTCAGGTTATCCAAGAGCTAGATGAGACAAAAGACTCAGAAAATAAAGTAATGAGAGCAGAGAAGATAAACACAAGAGACAGAGAGGGAGATTTCAATATTGACCAAACTGACAGAAAGAACACAAGCAGGACTGAAGGAGAAGAAATAAGGGTGGCATAGAGGTGCTTTTTAGGTCTCGGCTAGCGTAGGCTGCGCAGACATGCGCAGTCTCGCTGGCGAGATTTAAGGTTTTAGGGTAGATTTCTCTAGTGGACTTTAAGCCCCGCCCCTCGTTTCCATTGGCTGGCATCACCGTTTATGCTAAACCGTGGCCAGCCATTGGAAAAGAGCATCTACTGATGCACACTTTTCTCTTTTAGAGCCGTCCCAGTTGGACTGGCTCGTTTGCTTTACGTTTGTGGTAAACGATTTGTTATCTTTCTGGGCGTGTTTACCTTTTTTTTATTGGTCCCAGGAATTTTTGGGGGGAATGTTCTTATTCACTTTCTTTTGTTGTTTGTTTGCAGGCGGATGTATTCCTGTTTTCTACTGTGTGCTTTTCGGATATTGAAGGTAAGCGATGTTGTCTTAGTTTGTTTTTGCTAATGTTTTTGTCCTTTGTGCTTTCTTTTAAAGGCGGACCGTCGGAAGGACCGAGCGGCGACGACCGACTGCTGTCGCCGGTATGTATGCAGCCCTGCCAGCATCTGTAAGGTAAACGTTGTTGTCTTAGTTTGTTTTTGCTAATGTTTTTGTCCTTTGTGCTTTCCTTTACAGGCGGACCGTCGGAAGGACAGAGCGGTGACGACCGACTGCTGTCGCCGGTATGTATGCAGCCCTGCCAGAATCTGTAAGGTAAGCGATGTTGTCTTAGTTTGTTTTTGCTAATGTTTTTGTCCTTTGTGCCTTCTTTTACAGGCAGACCGTCGGAAGGACCGAGCGGCAACGACCGACTGCTGTCGCCGGTATGTATGCAGCTCTGCCAGCATCTGTAAGATAAGCGATGTTGTCTTAGTTTGTTTTTGCTAATGTTTTTGTCCTTTGTGCTTTCTTTTACAGGCGGACCGTCGGAAGGACCGAGCGGCGATGACCGACTGCTGTCGCCGGTATGTATGCAGCCCTTCCAGCATCTGTAAGGTAAGCGATGTTGTCTTAGTTTGTTTTTGCTAATGTTTTTGTCCTATGTGCTTTCTTTTACAGGCGCACCGTCGGAAGGACAGAGCGGTGATGACCGACTGCTGTCGCCAGTATGTATGCAGCCCTGCCAGCAATGGTAAGGTAAGCGATGTTGTCTTAGTTTGTTTTTGCTAATGTTTTTGTCCTTTGTGCTTTGTTTTACAGGCGGACCGTCAGAAGGACCGAGCGGCGACGACCGACTGCTGTCGCCGGTATGTATGCAGCCCTGCCAGCATCTGTAAGGTAAGCGATGTTGTCTTAGTTTGTTTTTGCTAATGTTTTTGTCCTTTGTGCTTTCTTTTACAGGCGGACCGTCGGAAGGACCGAGCGGCGACGACCGACTGCTGTCGCTGGTATGTATGCAGCCCTGCCAGCATCTGTAAGGTAAGCGATGTTGTCTTAGTTTGTTTTTGCTAATGTTTTTGTCCTTTGTGCTTTCTTTTACAGGCCGACCGTCGGAAGGCCCGAGCGGCGACGACCAACTGCTGTCGCCGGTATGTATGCAGCCCTGCCAGCATCTGTAAGGTAAGCGATGTTGTCTTAGTTTGTTTTTGCTAATGTTTTTGTCCTTTTTTTCTTTCATTTACAGGCGGACCGTCGGAAGGACCGAGCGGTGACGACTGACTGCTGTCGCCGGTATGTATGCAGACATGGTAGAATCTGTAAGGTAAACGTTGTTGGTTTTGTTTATTGTTGTTAATGTTTTTCTTTCTTATATATAAGTATCAGTAACTTGTGTGTGTGTTTTTTCTTTAGGACTGTTCCGATGGACCGCCAGGAAGCGATCGAATTGCAACACGTGGACACACAGGTACAAGTTCTCTATTTTCTTTTAATATTAGTTACAATTATGTGTTTTTTGGGGTATTTGGAGTGCTTTCTTTTTCTTTACTTCTAGGCGGTGCAGCCGGGCGGGACGCATACACTCTAAGGTAAGCCTAATGTATGTTTGATGTTTTTTCTATTATATAGTTTGTATTATATGTTGTCTGCTCTTTGCTTTTTGTAATTGATTTGTTTTTGTGTCCCTAACTTGTGTGTTTTCTTTTTTTCAGGCCTGTCCCGAAGGACTGCCACGCAGCGACCGATTCCCAACACGTGGAAACACATGTCCAAGTTCTCTATTATTTATTAATTACAATGACGTCTGTTGGGTTATTTGGATTTTTAATTTTTTTTTACTTTTAGGCGGTACTGCAGGGAGGGCCGCAGCCAATGTAAGGTAAGTATAATGTATGTAGGCCGTTGTTATATATTTCTTTTTTAAATGTAGTCAGTTTAATGTATGTATGTATGTTTATATATTTTGTTTATATTTTTAGTTTACAATAATTAATTCATGCGTGCTTACATTTCTTTTTGTTTTGTTATTGGTCTTTAGTTCATAATTGTGTTGTTATCAATGTTGCGAATATGCTTGTTGTCGTTACTTAGTTACGTATGTCATGTCGAATCTACTGGCATTGGTATCCTCTGGTAAGTTCCATCATTCCCGTGACGGCCGGGCGGGACGCAGCCACTCTAAGGTAAGTCTAATGTATGTTTGATGATTTTTATTATATAGTTCGTATTATATGTTGTGTGCTCTTTGCTTTTTGTAATTGCTCTGTTTTTGGGTCCCTAACTTGTGTGTGTACTTTTTTTCAGGACTGTTCTTAAGGACTGACAGGAAGCGACCGATTCGCAACACGTTCGAAACACAGGTACAAGTTCTCTCTTTTTTTTTAATTACAATTTCGTGTGGGTTCGGGTTTTTTGGAGTGTTTTTTTAATTTTTCTACTTCTAGGCAGTTCAGCCGGGTGGGTTGCAGCCAATGTAAGGTAAGTATAATGTATGTAGGCTGTTGTTATATATTTGGTTTTTAAATGTAGTCAGTTGAATGTATGTATCACGTTTTTATATATTTTGTTTATATTTTTAGTTTTCAATAATTAATTCATGTGTGCTTACGTTTGTTTTTGTATTGTTATTGGTGTTTAATTCGTAATTGTGTTGTTATCAATGTTGTGAATATGCTTGTTGTCGTTACTTAGTTACGTATGTCATGTCGGATCTGCTGGCATTGGTATCCTCTGGTAAGTTCCATCATTCGCGGGACGGCCGGGCGGGGCGCAGCCACTCTAAGGTAAGTCTAATGTATGTTTGATGTATTTTATTATATATTTTGTATTATATGGTGTCTGCTCCTCGCTTTTTTGTACTTGCTATGTTTTTGGGTCCCTAACTTGTGTGTGTTCTTTTTTTCAGGACTGTTCCAAAGTACTGCCAGGAAGCGACCGATTCGCAACTCGTGGAAACACAGGGACAAGTTCTCTTTTTTTTGTATTAATTACAATGACGTGTGTTGGGTTATTTGGAGTGGTTTTAAAACAAAATGTTTACTTCTATGCGGTACAGCCGGGCGGGTCGCAGCCAATGTAAGGTAAGTATAATGTATGTAGGCCGTTGTTATAGATTTGTTTATAAAATGTATTCAGTTTAATGTATGTATCACGTTTTTATATATGTTGTTTATATTTGTAGTTTTCAAAAATTGATTAATGCGTGCTTACGTTTATTTTTGTATTGCTATTGCTGTTTACTTCGTAATTGTGTTGTTATCAATGTTGCGAATATGCTTTTTGTCGTTACTTAGTTACGTATGTCATGGCGAATCTGCTGGCATTGGTAGCCTCTGGTAAGTTCCAGCATTCGCGGGACGGCCGGGCTGGGCGCAGCCACTCTAAGGTAAGTCTAATGTATGTTTTAGAATGACGTCTGTTGTGTTATTTGGAGTGTTTTTTTGTTTTTTTTACTTCTAGGCGGTACAGCCGTGCGGGCCGCAGGCAATGTAAGGTAAGTATAATGTATGTAGGCCGTTGTTATATATTTGTTTTTAAAATGTATTCCGTTTCATGTATGTATCATGTTTTTATATATTTTTTTTATATTTTTAGTTTTCATAAATTAATCCATGCGTGCTTACATTTCTTTTTGTATTGTTATTGGTCTTTAGTTCGTAATTGTGTTGTTATCAATGTTGTGAATATGCTTGTTTTCGTTACTTGGTTATGTATGTCATGTCGAATCTGCTGGCATTGGTATCCACTGGTAAGTTCCATCATTCGCGAGACGGCCGGGCGGGGTTCAGCCACTCTAAGGTAAGCCTACTGGATGTTAGATGTTTTTCTATAGTTTGTTTAACTCTGAGTTTTTGGTTAAAGTACTTTTCTGTTGCCTTCTGTTTGCGTTTGTAATTGCAATGTTTTTGGGTCCCTAACTTGTGTGTGTTCTTTTTTTTAGGACTGTTCAGAAGGACCGCCAGGAAGCGATCGACTGGCAACACGTGGACACACAGGTACAAGTTTTGATTTTATTCATTACAATGACGTGTGTTTGGGTATTTGGAATGTTTTATTAATGTTTACTTCGAGGCGGTACTGCAGGACAGTGCATAGCTAATGTATCCTCTGGAAACTTCCATAAATCGCGGGACGGCCGGGACTGACGCAGCGACTTTAAGGTAAGCCTAATGGATGTTTCATGTTTTTATATATTTTGTTTAAAGATTGCGTTTTGGGTTAATATATTAATTAGTGTGCTTTTCTGCTGTCTGCCCTTTGCGTATGTGATTGCAATGTATGTCTCACTTTTCTTTTATATATTTGGTTTATAGATTGCATTTCCATAACTTATTAGTGCATGCTTTTTTTCTGCTATGCTTACGTTTATTTGTGTGTTGTTTTTCTTTTTGCGTCGTAATAGTCGTGTTTTAAAAGTTGTGAATGTGCTTGTTGTCATTATTAATTTATATATTTATCGTCAAATCTGCTGGCATTGGTATCCTCGCGAAAGTCCCATCATTTACGTTACGGCCGGACGGGACGCACCCACTTTAAGGTAAGTCTAGCGTATGTGTAATGTTTTTATATATTTTGATTTGTAAATGTACTTTTGATAAATTTTTAATGCCTATGTTTCTCTCTCTTTTGCTTACTTTTCCTAGTATTTTCTTAGATTTTGTTTGTTCGTAATTGGGTTGGTGCTAATGTTTAGGATATGCTTTTTAGATTTGTTAATATGCATTTGTTTATTGTCGAATCTGCGGCAATTGGTATTTTCGAGAAAGTCCCATAAAAAACGGTACAAGGGCGGGGCACAGCAACGTAAAGTTAAGTGTGTAATGTATCTGTGAGGTTTCTTTTTACATTTCCATGTTTTTCTTGATTCGGCCGAAGCTATTTATCTCTTACAAATCGCTTTGTTATTTGACTTTTCTACTTCTAGGCGGTAGAGCAGGGCGGGGCACAGCCATGTTAAGGTAAGTCTAATGTATGTATCACATTTGTATATGTTTAGATTTTAAATTACATTTTTATAACTTACTATTGAATGTTTTTCTTTTACACTCTGCTTACGTTTCTTTATGTATTCTTTTTTTTTGCGCCGTACGTGTGTTGTTTTAAATGTTGCGAATATGCTTGTTGTTATTGTTAATGTACGTATTTCGAATCTGCTGCATTGCTATCTTCTGGAAATTCCCATAATTCACGTTACGGCCTGGAGGAACGCATCCCATATTTAAGGTAAGTGTAATGTATGTGTGAAGTTTTGATATATTGTACTTATGAATGTACTTTTGATAAATTATTTAATGTGTATGTTTCTCTCTCTTCTGCTTAAGTTTCGTAATAATTTCTTATATTTTTTTTTGTCTGTAATTGGGTTGTTGTAAATGTTTAGAATATGCTTTTCAGATTTGTTAAAGTGCGTTCTTTTATTGTCGAATCTCCGGCAATTGGTATTTTCGGGAAAATCCCATAAATAACGGTACAAGGGCGGGGCACAGCAACGTAAAGGTAAGTGTGTAATGTATCTGTGAGTTTCTTTTTACATTTCCATGTTTTTCTTGATTCGGCCTAAGTTATTTATCTCTTAAAAATCGCTTTGTGTTTTGAGTCACTGATTACATTTTTTGTAAGGTCAGCAATGTGAAATTGGGTTGTTTTTAGGTCTCGCCTGGCGTAAGAATGCGCAGACATGCGCAGTCTCGCTGGCGAGATTTAATGATTTGAAGAGATTTCTCTAGTGGGCTTTAAGCCCGCCCCTCTTTTCCTTTGGCTGGCGTCACCTTTCATACTAAACGGTGGCCAGCCATTGGAAAAGAGCATCTAGTGACGTACACTTTCTCTTTTAGAGCCGTCCCAGTTGGACTGGCTCGCTTGCTTTACGTTTTTAGTAAAGCTTTTTCTTATCTTTATCGGGCCATGAGTTTCAAACAAATGGCCCCATAAAGGCAAGAAAACCTTTCATGTGTGGCCTTCTGCTGCCAACAACCTTTCCCCTGCGAGGCCTGTTTCCCCGCCTTACCCCGTAACCTGACCTTTTGCTGCCAATCCTTACGCCTATCCCCCAGCGCACCTTGGTGCTCCTTTGCCTCAGACCTTGCAGCGCCCCCATGCCCCCCTCCCCCTTCGGTTGTTGTCGGCCGAGTGATCCTGGTGCCGCATCGCGGAGGCGGTGTTTCTCCTGCGGCAGAGCGGCCCTCCCTCCATGTGAGCGCCCGGCGGCGGCGGCATGGTCACGGAGCGGAGAGGAGCCGAGCCCCCGCCGCTGGAGGAGAATGGCTCGGCGCTGCCCGCCGCCCCATCCCCGGACGCCCCCAGCCCATTGCTGCTGGACTTCGACCGCGAGGTGATGCCCGTGGCGGGCAGCTTGGGGCCCTACATGCGGCGCTTGGTGCTGTTCACCTGGATCCCCATGCTCTTCATCGGCTTCAGCCAGTTCTCAGACTCCTTCCTGCTGGATCAACCCGACTACTGGTGCCTGGGCAGCCGGGACAACGCCACGGCGCACCGCCTGCTCGGATCCACCGGGAGCCCAGGGCTGGCCCCTCGCACAACCTGAGCCACAGCCATGGGCTCCTGGAGCACCCTGCCCACGCCGAGGACCCGCAGCTGGGGGAGGACTGCCAGTGACGCGAGTGGGCCTACCTGATCCGGGCCCGACCAGGGGCAGAACGTGGTCAGCAAGGTAAGAGGTTTCCAGAGTTATTTGGTCTATACTGTAACCCCGATCCCAGCAGTACCCACAGCATCCTCAGGAATATACCCTCCTGTGGTACTTCTCTTACAGGGGCAGTGGAATATGATCTGAAGGGGGGGGCTGTGACACGCGCTGTACCACCGGTATCTGTCACAATGTTATACCTAACCGTACTCCTCAATACCTTCCGCACAGATGCAGGGCAACATCGGCACGGTGTAACGTACTGAATGCACATTAGTATCAGTGTCCCCATCCCCCATTTCACAGAGGGGCTCGGCATGGTAGAACTAGTCTGACACCATTCTACCCCACCAAACTCACCCCTCCCCCGCACAGAATTAAAGCAGGCTTTCCCCGGTGAAGCATGCACTGCCCCTCTACCCTGCTGAACCTCTCACTGAGGCAGGGTACCCTGGGCATGGTCCTGCGTGCACTGTGGCACCATTAAACCCCTATATGACACCATTATACCCTATCAGACTTTTCCCTGAAGCAGGGTACACAGAGCTAGTACTGTATGCCAATGAAACTCTTCCCTCGGAGGCAAGGTACCTCTGATTTGTGCGACATGTGCTGCAGTGTGATTATACCCGTTATTGAACTCCTCACGGAGGCAGGGCACCCTTGGCATGGTAAACCAGGTACCGTAGCCCCATTAGACGCCTTCTGCAGGCAGGCTGCCCTGGGCATGGTGTAGCGTGTACTATATACCCCCGTTGAACTCCTCTCGGAGGCAGGGTACTCGTCGCCAGGTTCGACATGGATTGAGGCTCTTTTGTACACCACTAGATTTGTCAGGGAGGCGGGGTACCCTCGGCATGCCACCGCATGCCCTGTAATGCAGCTCAATGACGCCATACAAGGCGCGCAACACCCATTGGACTCAAAGGGCTTCAGCCCCCCCGTCGTGTGTGGCAGCCCGGGATGAGACAGCTTCCCAGGCACACACACAGCCGCACCCGAGTACTTCTCAGGTCTTTAAAAGACCATTTGCATGTTATTTCACCCCTTCTAAGAGCCCCTGCAGCTCCACTCTGCCTATTGCTTAAAGATTCAGCCCCCCGCCAAAAAATTTTCTTAGCCCCCCCTCCTCGAAATTTAGCTCTAGTTGTGCCTCTGCGCCATACTCCATAGGTGCCGCTCCTCTCTGAAGCCAGCACAAGCAGGGGACAACCTGTGCCCAAATGGTGTCCTGAAAGGTATGGTAAGGAACACCCCTCCCCTATACTAAAGCAACTATTGCCCCTCAACGTTCCCTACACTAGCCCTCACTCACACTATATTGTTCTTGAAGACGGCTTCAGCAGACACCATCTCCGCCCCCACCAATAGCAGCACCCTATGGACTCTACCCTCTCATAAACCGAGGGCACCTCGGGACCTACACCTCACCGTCTGCTGCACCCCCTCTATCAGACAGTTCAGGGCACACCGAACCCCCTCTCAACAAAGCTTCCATGGCACATCCAATAATAATAGCCCTCCCGCCCCCACCCGCTCACACACAGTTCCCTTTACACACACATCTCCCCTGGATTACTAAACATTCATGGGCACGCTACGGCTGGGTTGTTGCCCGAAACATCTGTGTGTCTCTGGGGCTAACAGGTATTTAGAGTTCCCGTCTAGAGACTGCATTTCCCCGACCTGCTGCTATGAACATTCCTACACGTGCCAAGAACCTTCTAAGTGCAGACTGCGACCCAGTTTTAAGATGACGAGAGCGCAAAAAAAACTGGAGAGAGTTTGCGAGTCTAGAACAAGCATTGAAAATGCGATAGGCCTCGCCTTTTATTAAGTTAAAGCCATTTGCTTTGCTATATAAGACCATTAGAAAAGCAAATGGCTTTAACTTAATAAAAGGCGAGGCCTATTGCATTTTCAATGCTTGTTTGTTTTGTCCTCGGAAACATTTTGTATTAAAACTACTCTACTCGGTACTAGTCTCTCCTTTTTCTTGCACCTCTTTCGCTCCTCTTAGGAAAGGTCTCTGTAAAGATTTAGTGAGTGCTCCACCCTGTCATTCCTAAGGTTCATTGACAAATCTATGTGTGCATGCATATCAGCATAGTAGCTGCAACAATCTGCCTCAAAATCACAAGGGCAAAAGGAAAGCATTTGAACTATGGGGCATATTTACACGATACTGGTGCAGCATGGTGCCGCAAGCAATTTTGCTGTGTCAAGCTGCTTCATTTTCTAAGGGTGGGAATGTGCCATATTTACAACAATGCGGTGCATTCCTGTACTCACCCCTGTGCCAGTGCAAAAATAGCAGCCCAGTGCCAGCCCAGTTTACCACTGCTTGTGTTGCGGGGATGATTGTTTTTGTGCAGTAAGGGACACCTTCCTGCACAAAAACAATCATCAATGGCGTTTTGCTCATTCTATGTGTGCTGCATTCAGAGCAACAAATGAGGAGAAATTAAAGTATTTCTCCACGTTGCGCCACTCTTATGTATCCCATGGGGAGGTGAACATTTTTGGTGCTACCTCAGATTTAGAGATCCTTGTAAATCTGGAGCAGTGCCTAAAAGCAATGGGTGTTGCGGGGAAATGTTCACAGCACCACCCACTGCACTCACATTTGCTACATAAAACTGCATCGAGGAGGACCATATTTATAAGGCAACTTTAAGCCATGCAAAGTGGCTTAGCACTGCCTTGTAAACATAGAGCAGGGCACAGCACCACCAGAGCATTGCAACAAGCGATTCTCGGGTGGCACAATGCCCTTGTGAATATGCCCCTAGGTTTTAGGATGTGTTTAGCATTCCCTCCTCAGAAGGAATGACTTCATTTGATTTTGTTGAATTCATTTTATTAATTTTCTTTTTCAGAATCATGAATCTTTTAAACAGTTTGCCAGCCCAGCCTAGTACCACTTTCTTTTTAGTCTCTGCCCAACATTCTATCCTTCCAGGTTATAGGTCAGCAGGACCGACTCTATAATAGTGTGCCACCATTTTTTCAATGTACTTTCTGTTGTTGGTCACTCTGAATTTTGGATTGTTGACATAGCCTATATGACTTGAGTTTATCTCTACTCCATTGCATTGATTCTTGAGTATGTGGTCATGCTTGTCCTGCACAGATTTGATATCCACTTAGAGCCATACATCTGAGGGAACTGTCCTTCTCCTGTAGGGTTGCGATTTGCTTCCTTTGTTGTGCCTGTTCTGTGTGGGGTTGAACCTTGAGCTTTCTCTCTTACTGCTGCTGTCACCTGTCATACCTAATATTTGTGTTAGAGAAGCTTGAATTGGTGCTGCCTGTTCTGTACCTGTGATGTGTGTTATTGAAGTTTGGTATAAACTTTATTACCATTACAAAAGTCAGACCTACTGACACGTTCAATGTTAGTTTTAATGCAGTATGTGCATGAATGAGGGCTCTTCCACAAAATAACCGAGTTTACTATTGGTTTGCATGTCAAGAAAACTGTCAGTTTTCAAAGGTGTAGACACTTGATTGCATTTTAAAAACAAGTCTCCCATGCAGCTTTATGCCTTGTATTTGACACCATCCAAGAGTCTTGGCCTTCTAACCAACATCACTTTTCTTTTTCTTTTTTTTAAATTGCAATTGAACACAAAATGAAAAACCCCAGAATACAACATGCCACTGGGTGAAAAGCCACAACAATGTCAATTACAAATGAAAATGTAAAAAAAGTAAATGAATTAAATAGGGAGTCAAAATTAGAGTCCAGTAGTATATTTTTTGCCATCTGTAGGACTGTAAAATATAATCTTCAATGATTCCAAAATTCCCAGTCCTTATCTGTTGGACCTGGCCCTCTCTGCAGGGCCATCCACAAACTATTTGCCTTCACCTTCTATTTTCTAAACCAGTTTATGTTTGCTTTTAGGACGCTGGCAGTGGTGGTACTGCATGTACTCAGGGCAATACTAGTGGGCGTGCAGCACTCTGACAAGCCGCGTGGTGCCGTTTGCACTTATTTTTGATTTCAGAATGAGCTCCCTGCACTAATTTACAGCGCAAGCAGCTCAAAGTGACTATTTCTGCCCATTCACATAATTCCATTGAATCTCACAGAGCTTTTTTGTAACTCCATGGAATTCCACTGACTAAAACTCTGTGAGTTCCACCCAGTCCTAATCAGCACCAGAGTGTCCAAGAAGGTACCTGGGAGTGACCCCAAAAAAGGTGGATCATGTTCCCCTCAGCAGAGTGAGGGGAAGGTCCAGGGTGACACTGACATGTCCCAAAGGTATGGGGTGAGGGTTCCCAAGCCCCTTCTGAGAAACAGGGAGGGGGTTCTGGTGGGTGGTGGCCCAGCGTGCCAATTGCCAACCCTGCCGCTTTGAGGGTTTCCAGTTAGGAAACAAAAAGGGGAACTCTGTCTGTCGTAAGAAATCACCCACTGGCGAGACCTCTACAGTGGTGACCAATGTGGCCCTCAGGGGAAGTAGTCAAGTCAAGTCAAGTTGATCTTTATTCGGTTATTAAAACAAAATAACCATAAAAGTACAAACACATAATTACACATATATTAAAATAACAATTATAGGAACCAAACATAGGAAAAACCGAGTAAGTTCAGATCTCAATTGTTTTCCGTAATTTAAAAACATTTTTAAGGAATGAGGAAATAAATACGACTGTTAAAATGTTATCCAATTTCTGTACAGCTAAAAAAGCAGGGCGACATCGATTAATTTCCATCATTTTTAGCAAAGGAACAACAAACATTTGTCTAGGTCTGGTATAAAATTTACAAAAGAAAAGTATATGCATATCAGATTGCACTGATAGATCATCACAGGGACATTTATTCAAAATTGTTGACCAATTATTCATAGATGGAAAGCTGAGTGATCTAAATAGTAAATTAAATCTAAAACGTATCAATAAAAACCTTTCATAATCACTCGTTTGTAGCTTTAAATATGGCTGTAAACTATTGCAAATTACAATTTGCTCATGAGCTACCACCGTAGTTTTCTTGAACTCTATTCTTACTCTGGTCTCTTGCAAATAGGTCATACATCTATCTTTTAAACATTTCCTAGATATATTACAAAGAGAGGGCGGGTCTGTATAATAGTCCCCCAGCCCTAGTAGCGTGAGAAAATTGTTAATATAATTCAGCCATCTAATTTTCCCACACTTCTCTAGACCCATCGCATTTTCCATGATCATTCGATTTAAACCAGATTCATCTGCGGTCCATATTCTATGCCATAATAGAACTGGTGCAGTTTTTATTATATCTTCTAAATATGGTTCACCAAGTTCTACGTGGCAAACATATGTCGAAACACTCTGTGGGACACCTAGGAGATATTTCATAAAGTTGTTTTCGACCACTTGTAATGTACAGGCGTTTGCATATCCCCATAGGCCTGCCCCATAAGTGACAATAGCTACACAAGTTGCTTTATAAACAGTCAACATTTCCTTAATTGGTTTCCTCCCTATTTTTCGGCTAAAATCTTTTAAAGCCATGATAGATTTGCAGTACAACAATTTCCTTGTCTTAATTGTATTGTTCCATAGCCCGGAACTATCAATTAAGACCCCTAAGTAGGGAAATGTTAAGGTGTCCTCTACTGGGGTAATTCCAATATAAATTGCTTTTTTCTTCCTCTGTGCACCCGGCCCACAGTGCATGGTGAATGTCTTAGAACAGTTTATGCTTAGATCAAGCTGATTCATAAAATCAAAAAAGGATGTAACTACTCTTTGCATGGCCTGCGGTGTTCTAGCCATCAGGACCGCGTCGTCTGCATATAACAAAATTGGGATTGATCTTTTCCCTACCATTGGTACGTCCCTACACTCAGTTATCAATGTCTTTTCCACGTTGTTAATATAGAGTGTAAAAAGGAACGGCGCCAGGACACAGCCCTGTCGTACACCCCTTTTGATTGCAAAGGATCTAGTGCATTCGCCATTTTTTCCATATCTTACTCTGGCCGATGCTCCTGCATAAAGATCTCTCAGGAAGTTAATAATCTGTTTATCCACACCCAGTTTATCCATTACTATCCAAAGTTTACAATGTGTTACTGAGTCGAATGCTGAGGTAAGATCCACAAAAGTTAAAAACATTCGTCCCTCTTTAACTTTGGTGTATTTTTCAATTAAAATATGCAAATTCAAACACTGTTCAATAGTACCAAGACCTTTCCTAAAGCCATACTGCAGGTCACTTAGAATATTAGCTTCATTAGCCCATACATGTAACCTATCTAAGATTACCCTTCCTAGAATTTTAATAGTAGAATCCAGGAGTGATATTGGGCGGTAACACTTGCAGTTTTCACGGTCACCCTTTTTAAAAATTGGGACTATCAGGGATTCACACCACGATGGGAGGAGGCCTTTTTTTCAGAGTGGCGTTAAACAAACGTGTAAGGATTGGAGCCCATAGTTCCCTGTTGTTTTTAAATAAATCAACAGGGACTCCATCAGGGCCAGGTGCTTTTCCCGCCAGACTTGCATCAATGCATTTCTGCACCTCTGTTATTGTTATTTCAGGTTCAAGTTGGCTACTACTCTGTGTATAGTCTCTCAATTGGATATTATCATTGGTACTTTCCATATTGTCCTGTACAATGGAATACAACTTAGCAAAATATTCAGCCCACTCACTCTCAGTAATTGCCACATCTAGTGGGTCCGTGTCGCTGAAATTTAAAAAAGGGGCATTAACAACTTTCCAGAATGAGGCAGAGTCTTTGCTTAACGAGGCGTCACATAAAGCATCCCATGCTTCCAGCTTTAAAGCATTTTTCCTATTTTTGAGGGTCTGCTTATAGACACTCCTACAATTCCTGATTAAATCAGTATCCTTCTCTGTAGCATGTATAGCACGCTTTAGACTTCTATAAGCCTTAGTACATTCTGAATCAAACCACCTCTTCT
This sequence comes from Triturus cristatus, assembly GCF_964204655.1. Taxonomy (NCBI): domain Eukaryota; kingdom Metazoa; phylum Chordata; class Amphibia; order Caudata; family Salamandridae; genus Triturus; species Triturus cristatus. The sequence continues at coordinate 1,638,457,833 of NC_140590.1, forward strand.
GCCTTGTATTCCCACCATTAGTGCCAACCCACAATAACTTCCTTATTTGGGCAATAATCAATAAAAAATTATTAATAAAATCAGAATCATTGGCATTCACATCTGTACATACATAAAATTGGGGCAGCATGCTTTTTATTAGTTTCTCCTGGAAATCTGCGGGGCAAATTTTTGTCCACTTTAGAGCATAACCATTTTTACGGGCCATAGTAATGTTATCTATTATCACTTTAGATTTGACCCTACCACAATATTTCTTAAGTCTCATGGTTATATTAAGGCTTAAAGGAAAATGATCGCTAAGTGGGCAATCCAAAATTCTATAGTTCCGTATCATATCCCTATGTCTAGAAGTCATTAGGGCATAGTCAATAGTTGTATTTGCCCCTCTGCCATTAAACGTTGGTAACAAGGGGATTTCTGGACTAATCAACCTATTTACAAAGTCCAAATCATTTTCAAATATTAATTCATTTAAATAATCCCCTCGTCCAGAGTGTTCAAAATGACTAAAGCCAATGTCTCTATCCAATTTTATCCCACATAACCCACTCTCAGCGCTCCTGCATAGTTGACAGTTAAAATCTCCTACCCAAATAATGCAGGTGAAGTAGTCTCCATGGGCAGGAGGTTGACCAATCCCTAATCTCCCTTAGCAAGAAGGTGGACTCAGAAGGTGAGCTAGTGTTTCCTGAAGGTGAAAGTCATCACTTTCACCAAGTCACAGAGAATGGATCCCTGTCATTGGTCTGAGGCATACCGGTGCCAGCCTGACCTTGGTAGTAAAAAGGCTGGTTTCCCCAGACCAGAACACTGGTTAGGTATATAGGGTGACTCAGTCTCAGAGGCAAGATTTCTTCTATCCTATGAACTTGGTGACCCTGGAATGAAGGGGAGGTGGTCCAGAGTAGGGTCATAGTTAGTTCCACAGATACCCATCGACTGTGTCCTGGAAAATGAATTACCACTGGCATAAGAAGAGCAGTGAGGGGCTGCCACCCAGTGTGCACAGAAAGTCCAGGTTTTTGGGGGTACCACTCCCAAACGGAGGATACACAGGCCCAGATAGAGGTACAGAAGGAAGAAAGGCTCACTCTTGACTCCAGTTCAGCCTCAGTATACAGATCATGGGCTTGAGAAACAGTATCAGGATACCACAGTTGGTCTGGTGGTAAGGAGAGTGGATGTAGGGTGACAAACACCTGAGCTGTTGCTTCCCCCCTCTATGAGAAACTTCAGAGGTCAAAAAAACCTCAGGAGTCCCTAGGTAACTCCTTGCCAGCCAAAGGCTGGAAGTGGGGTGTGTCCTAGTTCCACACATTGGGCTTCCACCTGGCAGTGTATGGCCAGGGGCCTGGTTCTTGCCACTGACATCTGTCAGTGGCCTCTGTTGGTTGCTGTCCTTAAGGGCAGAATTTTCCTTGGGATGGAGACAGATATCTCATCCACGGACTGGGCCACATCACGTTGTTGACCATGGTGGTACTGTCTTGCTATTGGGATGGATCTGTGAGGAGGTTAAGGTTAGGTGCTTCACAAATGGAGTCCAAAAGTGAGGATAAGGGTTCCCCATTGGTCAGTGCAGTTACTCAGGAGAATGTAGACAGAGAGATACATCTGAATACAGAGGAACATAGAACTGAAAAGTGCCACTGCTTGAGAGGGCCTCCATTCATGTTCTATAGCCTAAGTAGGGAAGCCCATCAAGGTACTGAATAGTCTACCCTGGTTTTGGCTGGAGGGCGATCCCATTAGACCTGGCCATCTATGCAGGGTCATGCCAAACTGTTTGCCTTCACCCTCCTGTTTTCTGAACCCGCTTTGTTGGCTTTTAGGACTGTGTACTTTACCACTGCTAACCAGTGCTAAAGTGCTTGTGCTCTCTCCTTTAAGTATGGTAAAATTTGCCTACAAGCAATTGGCATATTCTATTCACTAAGTCCCTACTAAAGTGGTCCTGCACGTGCCCAGGGCCTATAAATTAAAAGCTACTAATGGCCCTGCAGCACTAATTGTGCCGCCCACTGAAGTAGCCTTTTAAAGATATCTCAGGCCTGCCATTATAGCCTGTGTGCAGTGTTAAACTTCCATTACAACCAGGCAAAATAAACAGTTTGCCAGGCTTAAGCCTTCCTTTTTAATACATATGTCAGCCCTACGGTAGGCCCTGGACAGCCTAGAGGACCGGGTGCAGTGTATTTAAAAAGTTGGACACGTGCATTTAAGTTATACATGTGCTAATAGTGAAAAACTCTTCAATTTGTTTTTCACTACTGCAAGGTCTGCCTCTCCCATAGGATAACATTGGAATGACCTTATTACATTTAATAAGATGTAACTCACAATTGGAAGCAGGTAGACAGATCAAGTTTGGTGTCACAAAAATCTGTTTTTAATCCATCGTTCTTTTGCTCACCACACCACCCCAGTTTGGACCCGGCCATATGCAAATCTGTCTTGACCCTGCCCCTCATGGGAATAGTCCAGCCCGAACTATCAAACCAGGTCCCTACTGGACCAGAAACACACATCCTGGAACTGGTTTCGGGGCATCGCCCTTCATCAGCAAGGCTAGCTTGAAACCAGTGACACAGTGATGACAGGACCAACGTCTGGACATAGTCTTCCCACTTAGGGCAACACAAGCAAAAGAAACAAAAGATGGACGGAATGCTGAGCAATGCAAACATTCACCCCTCAGTCACAAAGGTCTTGGCAATTTGACCACATGTCATTTTTTGCATAATTGAGCCACCACCAAAATGTTTCCCTCATATCCATTACTATGCGTTTAACAATCATCAGCTTTTTGCACCTTTTCTAAATCCCTCCACCTGCCTCAGAGGATTGCTAAAACTTGTAGGTGCACCCAAAGAGTTTAAAGTAGTAGTGGCTACTGAATTGCCAATTTCAATAGCCACATTATTAAAGGATGAAGAGACTGCCCTGTTTATAGAATTTGACACTGAGGTGTATAAAAAGTCATAGAGGTTCTTTTTTTCTTCATCTTCATCATAACTCCGGTCTCGCTCTATAATTAAATAAATTGTTGAATATCATTTCACCTGGAGGTTAACCCTAACAATATGCATACATTTCTCCAAAATAAAATAATAAGCAAATGTATGTTTCAAATATTCAGTAATCTCATGTTTCTCTGTCCACTGCCAAGAAACACTAATCAAACTAAACAAACAATGAAGTCAACAATTCATGACACGTTCCACTTGTGTGCTGCAAAAGAACACAATGTTGCAAATGCCTAACCAATCTCAAACTATCTACACAAGGCACATTAAACCAATTAAAATGCTAAATTAATGCACATTGGCCGTGAACTTAACTTGCAAGTAACACCAGAGGAGGACGTTTGTGTAGAGCCAAACTTTTTTTTTAGTTTTGGTGTCTTTCTTTGTCTTATTGCCTCTGCCTAAATATGCAGGATTGTGGGAATTGTATTGTTCTTCAAATGTGTTATGAATACACTGCAGAAACAAGAGACTTCACAATAAACCCTCTTGTCTTGTAATAAAATTTAGAGAGCAAACCGATATTCAGTCTGAACCTGGATGCCCACCAGCATATCTTGGAAATTGCTTACATTTATTTACTCAGGATTGTTTGGAGGAAGGTGCAATTCATATCATCTCATCTTTATAAGTAAGAACAACTATATGCCTGCTATTGTCTAGCCCTGGGCGTAGTTTGCGTAGTAGCGCTATGCGTAGGTACGCAAAGTGCACTTCGCACTTCGCAAGCTACGTGTAGTTATGCAAACTGCGTAGTGCACTGTGTAAAATGCTGTTCGCACTGATTGCACAGTGCCAGATGCTTGTCCGCACTGTGCAATCATTGCAAACGGCAACTTGCACAGTGCAAGCGGTCGTTTTCTGCCGCTCGAGTAGATTTGTACTTGAGCGGCAGCTTTTTCAACGCGGACTGGTGGTTTCTCATCGCGATGAGAAACCTGACCTCCCCGCGTTGAGAATCTCGCCTGGAGGTTTATTTTCCATGCTCGCGATTGACAACTTGATGTTGCTGATCGTGAACAAGGAAAAAGTCTCGCCGGGATGTTATTTTGCTCGCTCGCGGTCGCCAACTTGACGTTGAGGGCCGCAAGCAAGCAAAAAATGACCGCTACGCGTTTTTGCACTGTGCTACATGCAATGCGCGTAGTTGCACAAACTACGCGAGCTTACCGTAGTCCTACGCCCAGGGTTACTATTGTCATCACAAGCAAAGTGCTGATGGAGAGCTTAATTTTATCACCAAATGCTACAGTGTCTTTTCAAAAGCATTATATTTGTCTAGGATTATAGTGTGGAGGAACACTGCATAGACAGTATATATACTTCTTTTTCCTGTTTCTCTTTATGGGATTGTGCTTTCGGATATCCTCTGGATTGAAGGCAAAGCCTATGCTTGTAACATGTATATCTTTGCAAAAAATATTTTTTTTACATTTTCTCCTGTAAGATGGGCAAGGGGCAGATTTATAAGCCCCTTGCAACACTTTTACGCCGCTGTTGCGTCACTCTTGTGACGCACTGGCATCGTAAACTGCGATAGATTTGCAACGTGACGCATCTAGGGAGAGCCGTCATGTTGTAAAGCTCTGCGTCACATTATACCTGCGTCAGGTATGATGTATGCAGGGTGGGCGTTCCCATGTAAGAAAGCCTCGTAAAAGTGATGCAGGGGAGTCACTTTTACAACTCCACTGCGTCAAAACCTTAGGCCTGCTTGAAGTAGGCGTAAGGAGTGGTGCAGCACAATAAGTATAGGCCGCCCCTGAGCATTTCTGGAGTTGCGTCACGTTTGTGACAAGACTCCAGCAATGCGTTACCTTTACGCCAACAGATGCGTCACGCATCTGTCAATCCTTGCTCCATGGGGCGCCGCATTGTAAATGCGACGCATCCATGGTGGCGCGAGGGTTTTTTAGCGTGACGCAAAATAACTGATGCATTTCTGATGATAGGCAGAGATGCGTCAGTTCTTGTAAATCTGCAACCCAATATTTAAGTAATAGGACGAATGGCAGGCGCAAATATAACTTTTCATAAGTCTGCATTTTTAAACTATTTGTTTTCTGCAGATGTAAGAAGAGAATAAGCTGTGATGAAGACTGAGGTCAGGGTGTGCTGGAAGGAGAATTTGATTATTTATTTTGTGCTGGAGGCTCCAAACATTAGTGTTTAGGGCCTGCTTTAGGTAGCAGTGGAAGTGTGGGGGCTACTCTGCCCACTGACAATTTTGCTCAATTGGTATCATTTTTGTCTGTTTTGGAATGCTCCCAGATTTACTCTGGGCTTTCGGTAAGTAATGATGAGAGTGCCCGAAGATTGGTGACCCTATACACAAAGGTATGGTTGCATGTGTTGCTCTCTTCACATATAGATATAGACCTACACGTAAATCTCCTCATGGATGGAATTCCCCAATTCATTTCCAGATTAACACGCAGGTGGAGAACTCCTTATGGAAATTAATAGGGAATTTTAGGCAAAATAATTGTACATTAAACAAATTAAAGATGACTTAATATTCATGTAAAAAATTGTAAAATACATTTCCTTAATTCATATTCAAATATGACTACCTCCGTACCAAGTAGCAACACACATGCTTTAAAACTTAACACATTTATACCTTTTAAATTCGTTTTTTTAATCTGATGTACCTTATTTATTTAATAAAGCACATAAATTAAATTAAAATAGACATTATTTTCTCTACCTCTCCCCTTATAGTAATTATTTGTGTTGAGTCCAATAACCAGTAAGCCCGCCCTCTAATGTCCCCAAGAGGGAGTGGAGAGACTGAGCTTCAACAGAGTGCAAAAAAGTGCACAACTAGAGTGTTCGATCATGCCAGACAGGGCTCACTCTGATTCTTCTAGAGTTATCAGTGTTCTCAGAGTTTCTTATTTGTACAGGGGTTTAACAGTGGAGGTGGGTATTTTTAGCAAGTCTTCATACCTGTCCAAACCAGGCATGCCACATCAGCTGCCCACCCCTAGCTCATCCCTCTCTGAAGCATATCAGGATTTTCCAAGATGGCAAATTTAACCTGTGGTCAGTAACAGTTCTTCCAGATCCTTTAGCTCTGCCTCATTCGGACACAACAAACTGATTCATCCCCTGGAAAAATCAAAAACTTAGGGGGTGATTACGATGGCGGTGAACCCCATCATAAGGTCTTTTACCGCCCGCCCTATCAGGATGGCGGGCGGTGTGTCGGGCGGACGGAAAGCCTGTCTGCCACGGGTCTGACAGAGGCAATCGTTACGACTGCCTGTTGGACCCACCCCCAAACACAAAGTGGTGGGGGTGCTTAGCAGGGACCATCCGCCAGATTTGGATGCTGCAACCCCGTCTGCTTGTCAATGGCGGTTCAACAGCCGTTTAAAGGCTGGCAGGGATGTACTTTGGGGGCTGGTTGCGGCCCCCCTTGTGGAGGGGCATGTGCATTTTGCACTTGGGGGGGACATATGGTGCTCCCCTACAGTTCCCTGCACCAGGTGGCAGGCACCGCTGGTGCCTGACACGTAGTGCAGTGAAATGTACAACATGCATTATTGACATTGTGGCAGGTGCTGCAGACAACAGCACCCGCCGCAATGTTAATAATACCTTTTGAGGCCACCGTGGTGGCGGCTGCATTGTAATATGTTGTGTAGGACCACAGCCATATAGGCGGGCAGTCCCAAACCCGGGACCCGGGGCGATGTCAGACGGACTGAAGTCTGTCCGCCATCGTAATCACCCCCTTAGTTGTGCCAGAGGTCTGGTTGCCATGTCCCCTGTGTTCTTTCAGTGTGAATGAGTATGCCCAGGCTTGTTAGTAAGTGTGAGTTAATTAGCCCATACAGATTAATCTTACGTCTTTGTCCACTCCCAGGAGCAAGCTGTTCCCCTTTGAATGGGCCTATTGTCTAGGGAAGACTTTGATCTACCCTATAGACAGTAGAATAATTAACTTGACCCAACAGGTTAGTTCAAAGCTTGAAGCTCATCAAGGGAGGATTCAGGAAATACGGCAACTCTCAAAGTATATGAAGAAGTTCAAATATTGCGAAATTAATACTATTTTATATGTATATTTGGAAACTTTTTAAACCTTGAAAGAGAGACGTTAATCTTTTCTTTAGATTGAGCCAATGAGAAGTTAACACTTTGGTGTAACTTTTACCTTACAGCGATGCACTAAAGACTTGCAGTAAATCACTACAGACTGACAGTTTAGTGAAAAAAGAGTGAAATTAGGCTGGAGATATCCAATTAAATTATGAGGCAAGCTTAAGCCATAATCAATTTATTAAAGGTGCCCTCAATGGTAACATACTTGCAAAGATAGACAGTAGGCTCACTCTCTCAGCCGACACATGTATGCACATGTGTGTGCACATGCTCATATGTCACTAGAACAGGGTTCCTTACCCCATTTGTGCTGCAGTGCACCTTATTTTCAAAGTTGGGCCATTTTACCGAAGCTTACAGCAAGTGAGACTCAATAAGACTCATTCAGAGGAAAGATCCAAGTCGAAAAATCCAACATATGTGGGGATGAGCCAAGATGGCCGAACAGACGTGAGCCGTTCCCGCTCCGTCGCCAGCCCGCTGGTAATCACCATAATAGTGCAGATCCAATGCTGCTAAACGCAACTCTCGAGGCCGTAATACTTGGTGGATGTGGATGTGGAGGCGCACCGGAGGACTCCTGAAGACAACACGCTACGGTGCAAACAGCCGATCAATTGGCTTGCACGCCGCGACCTAAGATGGTGCCCGTCTGCCGGGACCTCCGAAACTGTCAGAGAGCCCGGGAATAGTGCCGCAACGGAGTGTTGATGAGGCTCGAGGTGGTGGATGCGGCCGGGAGCAGTGAAAGAGGCGTTCTGGTGAGCAAGTGCAGCGAGAAGTGCTGAGGGAGACGCGACCACCGGAGGGCCCACCGGACACGTGGGAAAGCAACCCGAGGTAGTGAGTAGACTGTTGTGGCTCCTTGGGTCATGTCAGCTGTGGGCTCCCGCCAGCTAAGTGAAAGCAGGCAAAGAAAGCGACCACCGGGAGGGGGGGATAGCTCCTGTCTCGGCCTGCCTGACTTCAAAATGGCGGCCGGGACCCCCTAACGAGAGATCACGCAGGTGGCACCCCCGCAGCAGGGAGGGGAGTCTGGAGAGAGTCATTGAGGCACCTTGATAGGGCTTAAAACGAGGAAGAGATGGCACAGGCACAGTGAGACACGGAAACACCCAGCACATGCCTGACCCTAAGATGGCCGCTATGAGTCATCTCGAGGAGACCCATCATTTCAGAGGCTTAGAAGGACCTGGGCACATATCAGGGACAACTCTCTACGGACGCGTCCTCTCCGCGCAGCACAAAGAGTGGACCCCCAGAGGTAAGAGGGGCCCAGCCACACTGATCCCTACCATGTTGTGCTACTACTCTTAGAAAAAACTGACATTGGCCAGTCCTCGAACACATACCCCATCCGGCCTACCCATCAGGATACAGAATCTGTGAACCTACCTCTGACCATGGAGACCTAGCTTTTTGACCAATATCCAGTGGAGCTACTTGATAGCTGAAGAGGAGATGGTGTGTAGACTACCCCTTAAGCAGTCACCTACCCAGCCGGTCTTTGGACAGAACTTACCTTGTCTCTCCATTGTATTCTCCCTCCTACCCCTTTACCCCACCCCCCTTTCTCCTTTACGCTCCATTTATCCCTCCTCTTTGCTCTTTAATTGTTTTTCCCGTTGAGACCTAGCTGTTTGGCTGATGCTCGGTGGAGCTACCTGAAAGCTAAAGAGGTGATGGGCTGTGGACTTTCCCCTCGGCCGTCACCTACCCAGCCAGACTTTGGGCAGACTCTCCTTCGTCTCTCCATCCTATCTACCTCCTACCCCTTTACCCCACCCCCTTACCCTTATAAGCTCCATTTATTTTGTCTTCTACACTCTTGAAATGTTTTTCTAGTAACTGATGTAACGTGTAACTGATGTAATTTTGTAATTTCTGTGGAACCTTATGTAAAGCGCTCTGATACCTTCGGGTCTAGCCAGCGCTATATAAAACTCTCAAAATAAAATAAATTAAAATAACAGGGTTTAAGTGAGTCAGACTCCCCTTCCTCACAACCACATTGCCCCCTTATCTTCAGACGTTTTCACTTATGATTAGCCTTAAATATCATACTTTCTGCATCTGTTGCCTTGCTTTGTATACCCAGCATTAGTAAGGTATGGATAGGTAGTCAGGCCCTTTCAAACACAAATGTTTGTAGAGAATTATCATTGCTTACCAGCAGAGAAGTGTACGTAACTAGACAATAGAAATTCTTTTTCGTTTTGATGAATGTCACTGGAAAATATTAATTATATTGGCAGACAGAACAGGTACTATTGGCTTTGTATTTTTGTAACCTGAAGACATAGCTTAAACACATAAGCATAGCAAAAAAATGATAATCAATGTATCGAAAGAAATGGAATGGCCTACTAGCCATGGCACTGAAGTGCTGTTGTTTTTTAGTCAGCTGAGATCATGTGATCAGAAGAAAATGTTATCTTTCACAGTGAAAGAGAGCAATGGCTGGAGCAGATTGACCCGTTTCCTGATGCTGTGTGCTGTGGAGGGTAGAAACTAGGGGGCAGATTTACAAGAAAGTGACGCATCTGTAGAGAAGCGTCACTTTCCCTGCGCCAACATGCAAAACCATTTCGTCACCATGGATGCGCCGTATTTACAATATGGCGCACCATGGTGCAAGGATTGTCAGATGCGTCAGAAATTCTGACGCATCTGTTGACGGAAAAGTCATGCATTGCTGGAGTCGTGTCGCAAGCACGACGCAACTCCAGCAATGCTCAGGGGCGCCCTATGCCTAACATGCTGCGTCACTCCTTACGTCTGCTTCAAGCAGGCGCAGGGTTTTGATGCAGCATGGACGTAAAAGTGACTCAGTGAAATCTTGTAGATTTCACTGCGTCACTTTTACGGGGCTTCCTGCGACGGAACGCCCACCCTGCATACATTAAACCTGACGCAGGATTAATGTGGCGCAGGGCTTCACAACGTGACGCATCTCCCTAGATGCATCACGTTGTAAATGGGCCGCAAATTTTACGCTGCCGCTGCGTCACAAAAGTGACGCAACAACGGTGCAAAAGTGACGCAAGGGGCTTGTAAATCTGCCCCAAAATGTGAATAATGGCTGAACAGACCAATGGAAGCAGAGGTTTGACCCAAAGCCGCTCGATGTATGTAGATATAAATGTATTTTATTTTATGAATGTTTTTGTTTGCAAATAGCTAGCGAGACTGTTAAAGCCGTCTGGAGACCACACCTAAAAGTGAGTATAAATAGGGTTTAGGTAGGAAAGAAGTCCAGGACAGGTATGGTCTGGTCTGTTAGGAAGTGGCAAATTGTAGTGAGGCTGTCTCAGAAGCTGGATTTGGAAATAGTGGTTGCAAATTGTGCACCGGCATTTCATGAATCCAATGAGATCTCGCAAACCAACCAATGCATTAGTAGATTGGTTCGCAAAGTTATGATTGGTAGTTGATCGCAATCCAACCTGCGTAAATAGTATTCATGAGTTAGGTCACAAATTGCAACTCACTATGATTGCATGCCAACACAGGGCACCATGTTGTAACTGTTAGTTAAATATATTTTTTAAATGCATCTCTTTTTCCATAAAGGACATGGCACTATGATTTAAAAAATACCTTTTTTAAACAGTTTGTTTAAGACTTGGCAGTGGTCTTAAGGGGGCCCTTTTCCTTTGCGAATTGGTTTCCACTTCCTTTGGTGAGTCGGTCACCTATCAATGGTTTCCAACCAAAATTGTGGTCTATAACCTGATATGTAGTATTGTGAATTACAATTTGGAACAAACTCCCTAAGTTTGCCATTTCCAAATAGTGCTTCATCATTCCTTTTTAAACATATTTCTTTGATTCGGTACCCTTTAATGAATCTTAAAATGGGTTCAGTACATTGAAAAACTGTAATTAGCGGTAAAAAAACCTGTGCTTTTTAGTCAATTGCAGGCATTCTGACCACTAAATGGCATTGTACATTGTACATCTGGCCCCACAAGTGCCTAGTGTTTTTTTGCGCTCGCTGTGTCGAGTGTCTTATCCACACAAATCAGATGTAAGTGGGGTAAACCACAAAACACTGGTGCCCCAATTTTCAAAGCTTCTAAGCAATGCAGGGGGCTGCTCTGTATTACCACAACTGGAGAGAGCAGAATAAAGTTTTGCTCTCTGGCGCAATTACTGTGGCCATGCTCCAATGCAGCCACCCTTGCGTCATAGTGCAAAGGTGTCAGCGTTGTGGTCACCATTTACCACAACACATTGAAGTGGGGACCCTTACTGCTGAAAAAACAATGCTGGAAGTAATTTCCTGTTTGTGTGTGTGCTGCAGAATTAATCACACATGCAAAGAGGACGAAACAAAAGTTACACCAGCCCTGGGAGGGGCAGGATTTTGGTGCAAGTCTTTGTACATATGGGGGCAGATTTACAAGCCCCTTGCGCCACTTTTGCGTCATTTTAAACATGGGAAAAATGACGTAAAAGTGGCGCAAGGGGCTTGTAAATCTGCTCCATGTATTTGCATCACAACTCGTGGGTGGATACACAGAACACCAACGCACCATCCATGGAATGCCTCCTTGATGTAAAGTAACACAAGGCCGGACATTGCGCTGTTTTCTATTACTTTTGGCTATAAATCAGCGCAGGTCGTCATTTGTAATACCAACCTGGATTTTGCATCGGGTTTGTGTTCAAATAGTAACGCAAACCCGACACAAAATGCTGCAAATCTGTGCCCAATTTTGCAAGCAGAGGCTCATAACGGGGGTGTCCTTGCAAACGCTCTGCAGTTTGAAAAGCTGAAACAGCTTTCACTAAAACTTCGAAAAGCTTGCATGGAGAAACTTTGCATCAAAACATTCTCCTGGTCTGTAATGGCGTGGGCTCGGCGGGGGTTATGTTTTAAGATTGTCTTCTTTACCTCCCCGCTGTCTTCCACAGAGCTGTCTCTTGCCTGTCTCATTGATCTGAAATAATGCATGCTTGTGACAGAATTCCCAGGCTTTTTCAAGTCTTCCACGCTTGCCTTCCATTGAATTTCTGGAAACTGACAGGAGGGTTGTTGTTGTGAATTGTTTGCTTATCTCGTGTAGCTGTCGCACAGCACACAATCGGAGGCACTGCCACGGCTGAGGGCTTTGGAGGTACTGCACATTGCCTCTGAGGCATCTTCAAGAAGTGTCATCACAGAGGAGATAGCATGTGAATGTGCCTTCCCTCATCTTTGTCCTACATCACAATTTCATTGTTTGCACTGTTCTAATGATGTTGCAGCAGATTCAGGCCACCGTTCCAGTGCCATCATTTTGAACATCCCTTGGTTAAGGCAATGATGACGGCAGTATCTTGAGCTATGCACTAAATGTCAATGGGTTTCACAAGTGCCAGGGTGTACAAGAGTGGATGGGGACATATCTTATGGCAATGTGCATGGAAATTCGCCACTTCTGGTACTCTTTTTAAGACATCCTATAATGGTATTTAGATACTCCAAGGGTACAACAATATATGCCATCACAATGGTTGTCTAATGGTCCATGTAAAAAAACCTCGCAACATTTTCAGGTTGAGCCATTCTGTAATTTTGGCATTACAATTCCAGCAGGTGACTTTTCTAGATGGCAATAAGGGGCGTGGCTAAGATGGTGGCGAGGTAGGACGCTGTGTTCTGAGCTCGTGTCCGTCGCCTGCCCAGCATTTTGTCTTCCCGGATTCTACCCTGTCAACCTGACCGCCTGTCCTACATAGTACTGTCTGGAGCTTCAGGGGGTCCCAACTGGGGAGTCCGGGAGCTGAGTGTCGCCCGCCTGGATCAGCGCGAGGCCGGATACCCGCCGGGGCCTATCAGCTACTGGAACCCACCGAGGCTACGGACCGCGTAGCGGAAGGCCCGCGTGGGTGGCTCTCTCGAGGCACGCATCTACAACACCTGGTCCCAGCCTCTTCGATTCCACTGGATGGGACAGAGGCCCCCCGGCGGCGGGACCCAGCAGAGGTCCCGGCCTTGAGTCCACTGCACGCCCGCAGTGGAGGCGACCAGCCGGGGGCCTCGGGGGTAACATCAGAGCCGAGGGGCTGGTCAGCAGCGCCTTCATCCTCCGGGGCCAGAGCGCCCCCCTCACACCTTGGTAGAGCGGCAGACCCCTGGACTGGAGTGCGTTAGCGGTGGAGGCAGGCAGCTGCAGGCTGGGTTTCTGGACCGGGGCCCATCCCGGCCACTCCTGAGTCTCCACGTGGCCGGCGGGCCGGGGCCTGGCTCGGTGGCTCCACTCCGACCAGCAGACATACCTGCATCCCTGAGGCCCACACAGCAGCACCGGCCCGCTTGCAGCACCCGTACGACACAACTGTGGGGGAGCGAGTGTGACCGCCATTAGAGGGCGGCCACCAAGAGAGGGATGTGGTGGCCCACGGAGGCGGCCTTGCTAGGCCTGGGTGCGGTTTGTGGGCACGCCACATCCCCAGCTCACTTCCTCCTGCACAGCGGAGGACCCCGGCCTTCCCCATAGGTGCCTCACTCCACGACGGCCTCCGTCCTGCTGGCCCGCCCACCTGAGGCATTTCAAGAATCTCAGCGCAGGCAGGTACGGTGCAGCGGGGAGCTCAGCGAGGGGGGCAATGCGCCTGCTAGCAGCGGACCTCACTGAGCCTGAGGGACACCATTGACTTCTGGCATGACACCCTCTGGTCTTGGACTTCTTGCACCCCTGCTGGGTGGATGCCTTAGGCCGAGCCTCCATTAGGCGCAGTCCCAGGGGCGGTACGACATAGCTGTCCCTCAGGCAACACGTGGGGACGGCCTCCCCCTGGCCCAGACTGCACGGCAGCTGCCCTCTCTTGGAGTCTACCAAGGTACCCACGACACGGACGCGCCCCTGTTCATGGATTGGGGGTGACATGGAGGTGGATCTCGGGCTTGGGAGGCGGTTGGGGGCACGCCCTCTGGCATCGGGGAGCTCCGGTCTGACTCTGCAGCGAAGCCATTTTGACAGCTGGTCCCTACATCTGGGGCCTTTGTGTGCTACACGTTGCCGGGGCAATTCGGCGGTACCCTAGTAGCCGGCAGTGGACACCCAGGCAACCCACGCAGGCGACAGCGGGGCAACGGGGGGAGAGATTATGTCCTCCAAGAGAGGTAAAAAGGAGAAATCCCTGAACGACATCTTCGCCCACCAGCAAAGCAGCTCCACGATGGCACACTCTGCCCTAGGAGATTCAACTCGCGCGAAGACCGACGGTTCTGGCGAGGAGCCTGTGACACGGTCCTTTCTGGAGTCCCTTTTCCTGACACTCCGTGAAGACCTCCAAACAGTGAAGAGGGACCACACCGCTGATATCATAGATATACGACAGGACGTAGACAGCATCTGTATATAGGGTTGCTGCCCTAGAGGACAAAGACGATGGTAGAGTCAACGACATGTCCGCTTTACAACAAGAAGTTATCCGACTTCAGGACCAGCATCTTGATATGCAGACTCACCTGGAGGACTTAGAGAACCGCTCCTGGAGACATAAGCTCCGAATCCGGAGCATGAAAATCACAGTGGTCACCGATGACCTCTTCACCTTCTCCAGAGATCTCTTTAACCATATCCTGGGCAATCCTCCTGGCGTTGATATAAAGCTGGATCTAGCCAACAGAGTTGGGCCTCCCAGGGCCGGTAATGCTCCCCCAGTGGACATCCTCGTCTATGTTCAAGACTTCAAGACCAAGGAAGCGATACTCAACAAGGCAAGGTCCATGCACCCCATCACGTTTAAAGACTAGTCTCCGGTGCTGTACCAGGACCTGGCCCTCATCACTCTCCAGCGGCAATGGCAGTTTCAGCCCATCACTGACCACCTGCGTCAGCAAGGCATCTCCTATTCCTGGGGCCACCCGTTCCGGCTCATCTTTCGACACAATCGCAAACTGCTTCAGCTGCGCTCCCTTGCGGAGAATTGCCAGCTGCTGGGGATCGCGCCCCCTCCAGTTGTGGATGATCACCAAAGCCCCACTTCCGGGCCAAAGGTCTCCCCATCGGGTTGGCGGAGGCAAGGCCTCTTGAAGCACCGGATTGGGGATATTTATCCCACTTTCTCTCATTGCCTCCAGGGTGGGCGGCGGGCGGGGTGGAAGTGGCTACATTTAGCCACACCACGGACCCTACAGTAACTACCCTCTGGTCATCTCCGGATGACGGACAATTCTCCTACAAGTTGCAATGTTTCTGCAGTTATGTTTTTGATTGCTTGTTCAGGGTTATTTTAGTTTTGTTTTGGGTCCCTCGTCCACTGTTTTTAATCACTCTGTCGCCCACCACTGTGCCCATCTCATCTCTGGGGATTAGAGGCACTATTTACTATGTGGGTAGGACCCCTTTTTTGGCTGTGACGAAGGTCCTGTACCCTGTAGATGCCTCCCACGACACTTAGAATTCTCACCTTGAATGTGAGGGGACTCAACAACCCCGTTAAGCGCAGGGTGGTTCTCTCATACCTGGAGCATTCCAAAGCGGATATCTGCCTCCTACAGGAGACACATATGCTACCACAAGACTGCCACCGCTTAAAGTCTTGCATCTTCCCTACACAGCTGTTTTCGTCAGGTCCCTCTAAAACTGCGGGCGTGGCTATTCTGGTCTCCTGGGCGTTTCAGGGCAGGGTACTGCAGAAGGAGACCAAAATCAGGGGGAGGCTACTCACCTATCAGTTTACCATAGGAGGGCAGACTTTTGTTGCCGGGTCAGTTTATGCACCTAACAAGGGCCAAGAGACATTCTTACATGAAGCGCTCACAGAGGCCACAGCGACGGCCGACCGTAGGATTTTACTGGGGGGTGACTTGAACCTCGTATTTGACAACTCCATGGATAGATCCAGCCAATGCACGGATCAGACGGGCGCACTCTCCCAGGCGGGCCAAGCTAGATTGAGAGATTTGGGCCTAGTGGATCTCTGGCGCCGCTGCCACCTCCACAGTCGCGAATATTTCTTCTTCTCGAGCGCACATAAAACTTATGCTAGGCTTGATTACCTTTTGAGCTCTGAACCTCTTCACACGCTAGTTTGCGAGATGGAGATCTTGGTCGCCTCTCTGTCAGACCATGCCCCGGTGATGGCCACATTTACACTTCCCCCACTGCAGCGACCCTCAAGTCAGTTGGACTTTCGGGACACTCTTCTGCACCGCCCAGACATCGTTACACAGGTACTGCGTGCCATAGAGGATTACCTATCGCACAACGACAACCAAGACACTTTACTTGCGATGCAGTGGGCAGCGCTCAAGGCGGTCATTGGGGGGAATTTGTAGCTATCTCCACGGCAGACAACGCTGAGCGCCAGCGAAAGAGGGAATATCATACCCAAAAGACCAAAGAGTTGGAGCAGATGCACCAGTGAACGGGGGCACCTAGGGTCTGGTGTCAACTGCGTACCATGCGTGCGCAACTTGCAGGCCCTCAACCAGGATAGGGCAGAATAGGCAGCCCTACGCCTCTGTCACTCATATTACATGGGGGACAGGTGCTGCCGCCTCCTAGCTCACAAACTGCGGGAGTCTAGGCAGAAACAGGGGAACCACGAAATTCGCAATAAGGAGGGCAGCCCAGTGACGGACAATGCAGGTATTGCTGAGACTTTCCGTGACTTTTATGCACAGCTATACTCAGGGCAACCACTGGATAGCATCTCTGGCACCGCCTATCTGGCCGAGGCCCAACTCCCCACCTTAACGTGGGACCAGGCTGACCATTTAGAGAGGGAAATCCGGGCTGAGGAAGTCATAGCGGCTATTGCGTGGCTTTAGCTTGCTAAGTCCCCTGGCCATGACGGCTACTCGGCGGCCTTTTACAAAACGTCTTGCCCATTGGTGGCCCTTCTTTTAACGCAACTCTTCAATTCCTTTGCACTGGCGGGAGCGATTCCGGAGGACATGCTAGAAGCAGCAATAGTGGTTATCCCGAAACCCGGGAAGGACAGAACTATCTGCGGAGCGTATCACCCTATATCACTCCTCAACATTGATCTCAAGCTATATACGGAGATTCTGGCCTCCAGACTGGTGGTCTATATGCCAGGTCTGATCGATCCTGATTAGGCTGGCTTTATCCCCCAGTGCCAGACGAGTGACAACACCAAACGGGTCCTCCACCTCATAGAGAAGGCCTCTCAGACGCAGGGAGAATACATGTTACTTGCCATTGACGCCAAGAAGGCCTTCAACAGGGCCACTGACCATACCTGGAGCAAGTGCTTGCGCGAGTCGGGATAGGGGACACATTTTAGACCCCCGTTTTCAATTGTTATTGATTTCCCACGGCATCTATCCGGGTCAACGGCCACACATTGTCCCGCTTCCCTATAAGTAGGGGTACTCGGTAGGGGTGTCCCCTATCCCCCCTGCTCTTCGCTCTCTATATGGAGCCGCTGGCCCAACGAATCAGACAGAACCCTCTTATATCAGGGATTAAGTTTGGGGGCGACATACACAATATTAATCTATACGTGGACGATGTTTTGGTCTCGCTCTTGAACCCTGTTCCCGCATTGTGAGCCTTTCTTGCAGAACTCGATTGCTCCGCACAGGCCTCGTTAATGTAGAGAAGTCTGTAGCGCTCAACCTCTCCTTGTCACCTCAAACATTGGGGTGTCTTCAGACCCAGCACCCTCTCCAGTGGACGGAGGATACAGTCCCCTATCTAGGCATTCAACTGGCCCCCACCCTATCAGCCATAGTTGCCACCAATTATGCCATAGTACGGGCGCAGATACGCAAGGAATTGCGGCAATGAAAGCACTATCTGCTGTCCTGGTTAGATAGAGTTGCCGCCACCAAAATGACCATACTACCTCAACTACTATATTTATTCCAGACTCTCCCCCTGAGACCCCCTCCTGGGTGGATCCAGTAGGTCCAATCCGAGCTAGCGCAGTTCATCTGGCAAGGCCGCAAGACTTGGCTGAAGAAGTCTATAATTACTCTCCCGCCTGAGGAGGGTGGGCTGGGAGTTCCTGATCTGCAGCTCTATTTCCAGGCGGCGCAGCTGCGCCTTCTGGTTGAGTGGAGTCGGCCAGAGTCTGAGAAGCACTGGCTGTTTTAAGATCGGGCAGTAGCGGCTACGTCCTTACAGAAGGTCCACTTTCTCCGGAAGCCACACAGACCGTCTAACCTCTATGCATCTCATATCACTCGGGTGACTCTAGAGGCGTGAGATCGCACTAACGTTAAACACAAACTGACCACCTTCCCTTCCCCACTCACTCCACTTTACGATAATCCCGACTTTCAACCGGGAATGGGGGAGACTACCTTCATGTGTTGGCGCCCTACGGAATGCAGCTCCCTGGGCCACCTGTTCGATGTTGATGGGATCATACCCTTTGCACGGATTAAAACAGATTATGGAGTCCCCGAAAAGGAAAGATTCCCTGTATCAAAAGCTTCGCCACTGGGCGCTCCACCCGCAAATCAGGCCACAGGCACAGCGTTACCTTACCCCTTATGAGAAATGGCTCGTCACACGTATGTCTGACAAGAAACTAATTTCGGACCTCTATAAAATGTTGCTCTCCCGACACACACACACACACAATGCAGGTCGCAAGCGGTGGGAAAGGGACCTCGGCCAGACCCTCAGTCAGAAGGAATGGGAGGGAGTGTAATTTAGGGCTCGCCACTCGGCATATCACACGGAGCTGACCGAGACGCTCACGAAGGTGGCCACTTATCGGTATTATACACCAGAAAGCCTCCACAGCATGGATTCCCGGCAGAGCTCTGACTGTTGGCGGGGCTGTGGGACCCTAGGCACCTTTGTACATCTCCTCTGGGACTGTGAGCACATACGACCCTACTGGTCCCAAATCCTTGACGAGATTGATAAACACCTAGACACCCAAATACCGAGGTTCCCAAGCTATGTTCTGTTGGGCCTTCCGAATCCATTGACATACCCACTTAAATCCAGGAGGGGCCATCTGATGGCAATGGCTTTAGGTTCAGCGCTTCAAAATATTCTGATCCACTGGCGAACCCCTCGGATTCCCATATTTACGGGTTGGCTGCACCGTCTGTGGCATGTCTTAGGGATGGAGAAGATGTCCCTCATGTTAGCAGGGAAAGGCTCCACCTTCGGAGAGCTTTGGCAACCATTCCTGTCCCTTCCTGCATCTGAATTCCGAGAAGAGACCTGTACAAGGTACTTACGCCTTTCTGCACCACATACAGCAGCGAGCCAGGATGCATAGTCGCACAGCACAGTCTAGATTCCTACCCTTCTCACAGTTACTATGGTGGATGGGGGTGAGGGAGGGGGGAGTGAGGGTTGGGTAGAATAAGTTTCATTTTTCCTGATGTTTTATTTTTGTCTTTATTTGTTGTCCAGGACCTATTCTAGCTGCCAATTATCTATCCAGGGCATATTTTGCCTGAGGAATGATGTATGGATTGGCATGATGGGCTTCTTTTGTCTGTCGATAAAATCCAAAAAAACAGATCTAAACCTAAAGATGGCAATATTTGCATACTCGAATTTCTGCATAAGGCAACTATTACTGCCCTGGTATTGTATGCTTTGAAGTGGCCCAATGTGCCACTCATACATGTAATGTGTAGCTTGTTGGCTGCCCACAAGTCCATTTTAATGTCAGTAGTGTCAACAGCTGACTGCATCTATGTCACTACAGCTATATTACATGTTCCCACGTGTAACACAGATACAAGCATGGTGGAGAAGCATGTGCTGCTTGATACATGTGGGCTATTCAGATAGTTAATTTACACATGCGAGTAATTTACATGTGTAAGATTACTCTTACACTTTTGAATAACTTTATTACTGTTGGGTGTTCACAAAATCCAAGTGTAAAATTACTCAAAACTGCACGCATACAAGTCCCCAATCCTTAGAACAGAGGTGGAGCCTGTGTAAGTTACTAATGCCAAAAAGAAACAATAGTAAGTCCCGCACCACATATGGTCAACCACTGATACTTCAGTGCCAACCCCTTGAAAGTGAGGGACTTAAAATAAAGCCCTAAAGGCCATAATATTAAATTAAATTATTAAAAAGTTTAAATGCTTAAAAATCCAAATAAATATATTTCACTGTTTACAGAAGTATAAAACTAAATCATTTAGGGTCCGATTACGATGTCGATCAGAAAGCCTCCGTCCGCAAGTCGAAGCTTTCCCATTGCGGTCAGAGGCTTTCCGACCAACACGGTCAGTTTGCGGTCCAACTGCCGAATTACAATGTCGGTGGTCGGAGCCTTGAACAGTCCGGTCATTCCGATGCAGTTCTGACCTGCTCTCGGAGTCTCCGGCAGGTCGGAACAACACGGCAATCCCCTATGGACAGCGTTTCCACCTTTGGGATTACGATGTCGGTTTTCAACAGCCTTTCAGTGCTTGCTTTTCCGACATGGAAAAGCTGTAAAGCAAATTTGGGGGCCCCCAGCAGAGCTCCCTTGCATCCGCGGCCAACGGTTGGTGACCGAGGGGGTACCTAGGGTGTCCCCCTGTAAATTCCTGCACTGTGTGGCAGGCACCATGGGGTGCCTGACACAGGGTGCAGGGTTTTAAACATACCCCCATTTCTCTATGGGAGTCTGTATTGCCGTCATTTTACAGCGATAGCACAAGCTCCCATAGAGAAAGTGGAGTATGCGACCGAGCAGTGTTCAGTTGCATCGTAATCAGGCATCAGAACCTCCGACCGTAGGTCGGTTGGTGCCGATTCTGCGACGGTGTTAGTCAGAGGCAGCTACGACCAACATATTAATGAGGCCCGTATTATTTAATTGGAAATATTTTCACCTTTTTTAATTAATTATGGAATATAATGTTACATTTTTATAAAGCATTATTACATTACTCCTAATTAATTCTATACATCACTTTATTATTTATGGATAAAATGTTTCACTTGAGATGATAGTTTTTTTAAATTTAAACGTCAACAAAATAATTTTAATTTCATTTAAAATATTGTAATTAATTAAAGATTAATTAAGTGAAGAGTGCCTTAGCATTTTGTTTTTGTTCTACATTTACAATAAATATACAAAATTAATTTAGATTCATATTTAACGTTAACATATTTTTCCTACCTTTTTCTAAGTTTAATAACATTTTTGCCTATATATAGCAGTATGGAGATTTCCACCTGAACTGTGGAGTCTCCCTGTGGTAAAGTATAGGGCAAAATAAAAACAGAAATTTGTTACACATTTTTATATTTATTATATTTAGGGCCTCATTTGGATGTCGGTGGGAAAGCCTCCGAGCACAGGTCGGAGGATTTCCGACCGACACCCTAGGTTTAAACTCTGACTGCCCTATTACAAAGATGGATGTCGGAGTTTAAACTGGAATGTCAAACCGACTGGCTTCCAACAGGCTCAAGGAGCCTGTCAGCCAGTCATAAACTGCACATAATCCTTTATGGATGGCGTTTTCGCCATAGGGATTATGATGTCGGACAGTGGCGTAACAAAAGTTGTGGGGGCCCCCCTGCAAAGTACTCAGAGGAGCCCTTGCTCCGGATTTAATCCGGAGCTCTCTGCCTGAGCACAGTGCTGAGGGGGCCCCCTGCAGCGCGGCCCCCCTCCCCCCACTGTGGGGGCTGTGGGGTCCTGTGATGCCCCACTGGAACCACGCATATCAACATCAACAACACATAGGGTCTGATTCATAAACCCATTGACTGTCCCAAACCTATGTTTATGGCCCAAAAGGGCTCCATTTAGTCTTGCCAGCTGTCCACACAATGATACCCGTCAGTCTGTCCTAAATGGTATCACTACTGCCCAATTATACGGCAAAACTTCTTACAATTACGGAGTAGGGACTCTAGCACTAGAGGTGAGGAGTAAGAGGTTTTAGTTTGCCTTGGAAGTCGATGAATGCCCACAGCGTCTGGGTTTAATAGCATTCATACACTCTCCGACTCCTTCCTAGCCTGATAACAGTTGTGGACTGGAGTAACTTCCCTAATAGGATGCGAAATGGAACAGAGCAACAGAGGTGTACGGGAAGGGGCTTCTCCAGTCCATGCAGAAAATTGATCTCACAGTGGAGAAAAAAAAGATTTAAAAAATGTGCATTTGCACATTAGACTGCAGTTCCGCAAAGCGTAGTTTATTCTATTCATAAATTCACCTTCGGAAAATGTCAGATGTCTCATGGCATTCCCATTAGTGCAGCTGGAAATCTGCAGCATCCTTAAACTGTACACTAAGCAGACCTGGACGAAATTGAAATTACACCATTGAAATCAGGGCACGAGTCGGGGGTACACGCAGGTACAGGGCGTCCACCCACTATTTTCACAGGGTGGACACCGTGTACCCTGCTAAGAAGTAGGGCCTCACAGAAATATGTTGAACTTGTCCCGGTGTAATTTACAGACATCGGGACACGTTCAGCAGCGCCTGCACGTTGTCTGCTTTCCATTTCCAGCAGCAACATGGAGGCAGCGAGGGGGCTTTTGTTCCACCTCCAGCTGGGCAAAGATAAAGACAGAAGTTAAGGGGCTATCAGGCCTCCTTCTGATCTAGTATGGGACTGGAGGCATCCAGGAACCTCACAAACAAAAGCACACAGCTTGGTACTTAAGAGAGGCAGGCTTTAGACTTTGTTCTGTCCCAGCCACGGCCCGTACAGAGCGTATTACCGGGGCGGTGACGTGGGGCAGAGGAGGGGCAGGGTGGGGGGTTGCAAAATGCGGCATAAGGCCGATTTCAGGTAAGTTACGAAAAAAAAAAAATAATAATTTTGTTGCGCACGCTGCATCGCCAAATGCGATGCAGGGCGCGCAACGAAATTCGTTTTTTTTTCCCCCGGTAACTTACCTGAAATCAGCCGTATGCTGCATTTTGCAACGCCCCACCCTGCCACTCCTCCGCCCCACGTCACCGCCCCGGTAACACGCCCTATACGGGCCGTGGCTGTTCTGTCCCTGTAAATAAGAGATGCATGCACTGTAAGAATGTGAGATGGGTTGGTCTGTCCCAATATTTACACACTATTTTATTTCTTTTATAGTGCTACTCAACCCAATGCAGAGTGTTAGAGCGCTTTACATAACATACACATTATCCATTCCAAATAAATCATGTAAGTGTATAAATCAATGCACAAGATGTGTTACATGAGACAGTCAGGGTTACAAGGTGTAGGAGTCAAATACCCTTCATGGCTCACTGTGGTCTACCAGAAGGATTACAATTTATTAAGTGCAAGTAACAAAATGATCTCCGTGTTCAAAGCAGTAATCCACTTACCTATCTACATACAATAAAAATCCGTGATCTGCATGTTAGATGATGTGCTTTGCAGGAGACAACTTTTAAAAAAAAACATAGTTTATTACATTTTCAGTTGCCACATGTTATAACATACACATATCAGAGCATCACTTCCAGTGAGGTTACTTCCTGTGATGCCACGTGGAATGTCACGCGTCGTGACATCATGTGCTTTGATGACATGCGTCATGATGTCACTTGCAGACTGTCTAACTTGGTCAATCTCCCCACTTCTTCTTTTAGGACTTGTGCCCTGATTAAAAAATTTTATATTTGCGAATTTCACGTTACACGTTTGATGAGAAATTCCAGAAATTGCACCATTGCCCTACATTGTGTGATTATGCTGCTGCTCACCTCAAAATTATTGCGTAGGAGTGCAGGAACAACTCAAACAACAAGAATAACTGTTGTTTGAAGCAATACTTATTTGCACTTTTGTTTGCACAAAGTATGTCGTCACATCAAAAATTGACATGAGGGTGCATTTTGCGCTAAAACATAGTGCAAAATGACCCATTTGCATGTCAGGTAATTACTTACTTAGGGGCATATTAACAATGCAGCGATAACAAATTATCGCCGCTTTTGCGGCCGTTTTCGGGCGAAAAGGGGGGATAATTTTATCGCCTTATCAGCAAAGACACGCTATCGCGTGTTTTGCTGATTTTGCTCCCGTTTCCAGCACGCCTAACTTTGCATCGCTAATGAGATGCAAAGTAGGCGTGTCTGTGGAAACAACATGGGTAAATATCACGAAGGCAGCTTTGCGATATTTACAAAGCGGGGAAGCGATTATTTAAATCGCGCTAAGTATGCCTTAACGCAGGAATTTAACGTCTGTTAAATTCCTGACTAAAGCATACTTAACATGGGGGGTGGATTGTGTGGCTAAGACCACAGGCCCCTATTATCAAGGGTATCGCCGTTTTCCATGGAACATCGCTGGAAAACCAGCGATGTTCCATGGAAAACATCGCTATTGCTAGGATAATTATCGCCATTGCACTGAGCGTTGTTAATACAGCGCTAGCATGGCGATAATTATCAGCGATAGCCGGCGTTAAACATTTTAACGCTAAGAGCGGCCAGCGATAATTATCGCTGGCCGCTGATGATATGCCCCTTAATGTTTCTGAAAATTTGTGTAATTACGCAAAGCACATTTAGCGAATTTGACACACCTCTAGTTTAAATTGATGATTAGCACTTTGGTGCAAATTATTACCGCAACGATCTTAGTTTAACCTTTCACATGTGAAAAAAAGAGAAAATTGTTTCACTGCACCCAAATATAGGAAAGTGAGCAAATTCATAATGCTCCACTTTTTGTTATGATA
Source organism: Triturus cristatus (assembly GCF_964204655.1). Lineage (NCBI taxonomy): Eukaryota > Metazoa > Chordata > Amphibia > Caudata > Salamandridae > Triturus > Triturus cristatus. Next base: position 1,638,482,590 of record NC_140590.1, read on the forward strand.
CAAACTTGTTTCAGTGATTTGGGCTATAGCAATACACTTTGAATATGCATGCAGCCAGCACGAGGCAAATGGATTTTTTCCTTGTTTTGGACGAGTGCAAACTTTACATAATCTATCTTCCGATTCCTAATCCCCGCTTCCCCGGTTGACAGAAATGTTTGATCCTCGGCTGGTGACTTCATCCCCCTCTGCCGCGGTTCTTTTATTTGACAAATCTAAAAGCGCTCAAAACAGGCTCTCCCCAAGATCTGGTCGTGTTCATTTCCAGAGACATCGCCAGCCTTGTTGGAACTTTTGTGTTTTTGATGGAATTATAGTGACTCTATTAAACATCTAGGTATGGGGTTTAAGTTTCTTCAACCTGTTTACCAAAGCTTCAATGTCTTAGGTGTAATATCGGCTTTTACAGAAGCCCATGCGGTTAATGCGCCTGCTGCAGCAGGTCAGTGAGCAGTGGGGTCCTTTCCTCTTTTCTACCCTTCATTGAAGTAAATTCGCCAAAGGCCAGGAAAAACGGAAGTGACATCACCTTGAGCTGGTGCCCTACCATTAGCCTCTCTACAGTCCCATGTTGAGGAAGAGAAGAAGAGGAAATCATAAAAATATAAGCCATAAAGTAGAACCCCAGCCATCCTCTGGTGTGAAGTGTGAAGGTATTAGCTGATGTTATTTCACTGGTGTTATTACACGGTGCATCCGCTCTTGGTGTAATCTCCTATCATCGAGGACAGTGAAAAACTCGTGTGAATCCTCTTCTGCACTGTGTTTACTGCTTGTGCAACAAAACATGGAGCAAACTGGATACGCTCTACTATGTTTTACAAATCAATTTGCACCAAGGCAGAAGTCGAGTACCTTGAATTTCCTAATATGTGTGTGACTATGACATATGAATACTACCCGGTGAAACAAATACATTTATATACTTTTAAAGTATGTAGATGAATCTGAGCGTAAGCCAAAATACGTTTGTTTAATTTTCTTTAAATTAAAGATAGTCCTGGATCATGTGATCTCTGTGAAAAACCTCTGAGCTACACATGTTCGCATTTTTTCCCACTGCAAGGTGCATGGAGCGGCCCCAGCTCCGGCTTTTGTCAGAAGCTCTCGGATGAGAATACTGTGCGGAGGGGGCCCCCTGCAGCTTGGGGGGCCCCCCCGCACCGCGGGGGCTGTGGGGGCCTGTGTTACGCCCTCTGATGTCGGATTCCGGCAGGCTTTCCCTGTCAGGCTTTACAACATGGAAAGCCTGTTGGAAAGTGACTTTGGGCACCCCTATCAGGGCCCCCTTCCCTTTGTGGATTCTGGTTGTTGGCCTGGGGAGCACCTAAAATGCCCCCTGTAAATCCCTGCACCGTTTGGCAGGCATATGAGGCCACATGGGATTTCAACTATCATTGGGACAAGATACATAGAGAGTCGGCAGAGGCTATGTTTGAAACAAATATGACCTCTTTGGATTTACGACAATTGGTAACTTGCCCTACTCATATTAAAGGCCATATTTTGGATTTAATCTGGTCCTCTCAACCTTGGGCAGAGATAACGGACATCAATCCTTGCGCTTGGTCAGACCATTCATTGTTAAGATGTTGGGTCCCGTGCGACTGTCCACCCATGCGGACATCACCCTTGTGGAGGAAGGTTAGATCATGGAGGAAAGTGGAGGCCAACCCTTTAGTCACTCTGCTCCACTCAATCCCTCTCCCAGAGATGTGCGAGGAACTAGCACCAAAAAAGTGCAGCCTTAGTGTCTCGGCTTCAGGTGGCAATTGATGTATTGGCACCTTAACGGAAAGAGAGGGTTAGAGATGAAGGGAAAGGGGCTCCCTGGTTTGATGCTACACTAAGGAAGGAAATACAACTTCTCCGCCAAGCAGAGAGGAGGTGGAGACTCAATTATAAACCAGGGGATCTTGAGACCTACAAAGCCCTCTTTGCTTGGTATAAATCAGCTGTCCTACTCAGGAAGGCAGCATTCTACGAGGATAGGATTGGTTGGGCTGGAAATAAACAAAAAGAGATCTTTGCCATTTTGAAGGAACTTACTCAAATAGGGGGTAAAGTGTCGATAAACGATCTCCCGAATTGTGACACATTCCAGGAGTTCTTCCTCCAGAAAGTTTTGGATATTGTTTTAGAAATTACCACAACCTCGACTGATTTAAGCTTACTAGATTCACCCAGCCCCCCTTGCCCGAGCAGCAATTTGAGTAGCTTTCCCAGCCTTGACTCGGATAGCCTGGCTGCAATAGCAAAACAGATCAAATCTGGCTCCAGATTGGATCCCTGTCCCCCGAGGCTATTTCAAATGGCCTTGCCGGGATTGGAAAAGCAGACGCTGGATTTACTTAATGAGTCCCTGGACCTGGGATATTTGCCAGCTAATCTGAAGGAAGCTAGGGTCATTCCCCTCTTGAAAAAAGTAGGGGCTGACACGAAAGTTTTAAAAAACTATAGGTCCATTTCGCAGCTCCCCTTTTTAGCGAAAAGTTTGGAACAACAGATCCTGAAAACTCTTGCGAAGTATCTTGAAGACCATGAATTACTCCATTCCAGACAGGCAGGCTTTAGACCACACCATAGCACCGAGCTGGTGATGGCTTCTGTCTTGGACGAACTAAGAGGTAGAGCTGACAACAAACAGCCGAGTGCCCTAATTCTTTTAGATTTGTCAGCAGCATTCGACACATCCCGCCATTCCATCTTGCTGAACCGTCTATCGAATATGGGTATAAAGGGGCAAGCATTTTAAATGGCTAAACTCCTTTTTAACTGACCGCACTCAGAGAGTGCAAATGGGAGATCAGCTGTCGAACGTCAGCTCAGTGACTTGTGGTGTTCCCCAGGGCTCTGCATTGTCCCCCCTTGGTGGAAGAGCTAACACGAAGAGACTGCCAAGTCTTCAACTATGCGGACGATACCCAACTTTTGGTCCAACTTGATAATACCAGCCAGGCCCAAGAATCAGTAAAGAATTTACTTAGATTCACTGTCAATTGGATGGCCAGTAACTTTCTGAATGTCAACCAGGATAAAACCGAGGTGCTCACTATTGTAACCCAAAATAGCCCCTGGTGTGATCTTTTTTGGCCCCCTGAACTGGGTGGGGTACCAAGCCCAGGGACAGTAGTAAAGAGCCTGGGACTAAAAATTGATTCGGATTTGTCCATGTCCTCCCAGGTCTCTGCGGTAGTAGGCACATGCACAAGTCTACTTAGGCAACTGCGGAAACTTGTGCCCCTTCTTTCTGTCTCGGCACTACAATCTATCGTGTCCGCCACAGTCATTTCCCAATTGGACTATGGCAATGCACTTTATTTGGGCCTCCCTCGGAAGCTCCTCAGGAAATTGCAAGTCGTTCAAAATGATGCAGCCAGGCTCATTTTTTCACTCCCGAGGAGAACACGAGCCACCCCTCTATTACATAAATTGGACTGGCTGCCCATTGAACATCGTGTGCAATTTAAGTGCCTTTGTATAGCCCATAAGGCCATTTATGGGGATGCTCCAAAATACATCAAAGACCGACTGGTAAAGTATGTCCCCGGCAGAGCCTTGCGCTCCTCCAAGGCCTGCAAGCTAACCTCCTCTAGGTATAAACTTAAAACTAAAGGAGGTAGAGCATTCTCGGTCCTCCTTCCTCAAATTTGGAATGATCTACCAGGAACCTTGCGAGGGGACCGGTTCTGCTATCCTTCAGAAAGCTTCTGAAGACTCACCTGTTCAAAAAGACATTGCCTTTAGTTTAATTGTCAGCTTCGCTGCTTGTGGACTTTCCCATGCGGGCAATCTGTTCTTTTCTTTTAAAGCGCTTAGAGACCAGTGGTGATTTGCACTATATAAAATAAAAGTAACATAACATAACATAACATGGTGCAGGGATTTACCATAACTCCCATTTCTGTATGGGAGCTTGTGCTGCGGCCGGTTTCTGACTGCCGCACAAGCTCCAATAGGGAAATGGGAGTTTGCAACCTTACCATGTGCGGTTGCATCATAATTGCAGTTTCAGACCGCTGACCCGAGGTCGGTTCCTAAACTGCAGATGTACCAGTTGGAGTCAACTCCAACTGACATAATGATCATGCGATAAATAATTAATGTGAATTAATTTTTTTATATTTATTTTAAATGTTGAGTGTAAGAAATACACATGTAATTATTTTAAATGAATCAAATTTAAATCAGTATGCTGAAGTTTGAATTCAAAAATACATTCCCACCCAAAGTAAAAACCAACATATTTTGTATTATGCTTTAATAATGATTAAAAGTGATGCATAAAACTAATTAATAGTAATGTAATCATTTAAAAATAAATATTACATTTAAAAATGTTATTCAAACATTTTATAATTAAATAATAAATATGTATTTTTTGTAAATATTTGTAACATTAAATTATATTTATATATATTTTTAACCAATTTTAATCATTTGATTAAATTTAATGTAATATTATTTCGAAGGGGTTCGATTTTAAATCCTTACCACCATTATTTTTAAAGGGAGGGTGTTGCAGCCCCTGTGGTTGGTGATGTGTGGTGCTAGCCTTACTCCAGGACTGCTGGAGTAATTTACTTTTTGTGGTTTCTTTTTGGCTACAGTAAATTTTTAAGAGCAGCTAATGAATAGCAATGAACTTACTCTTTTGTGGGTGGGTCCACATCCCTCCCTAAACCCTTTCGCCAACACTTTCTAAGCCACCCTTTACTCCTCCCGATTCCCTCCCTTTAAGTCATAAGTATTCCTCATTTTTCAGACACTCCAATTTGTCCCTCCGTTACGGTCATGCGAGTTAGCAATGACATAACCCTTCTGGTTCCTGATGGACTCTGTAGAATTGTGACGTATGTGTTTGTGGGTAGTGAAAGGAATGCAGGTTTAGAATGTGAGTACGCAGTTACAAACAGATGAAGAAAGATGTGTAATACGCAGCTCCATGTGTAGTGTATTCATTTACGAGTACTCAGACTGGGGAGGACACTACAACTGGAGACAAGTTAGGGAATGCATAACCCAAATATCGACATGGATCTCCCTGAGAGTTTTGCCAAGTTCCAGCAAAACTGCTTGTGTGTGCCACATGTGCCCCGGTCGAAGTGAAGATCGACGTTTAGCATATGTGGAGTCAAAGCACCACTCCAGCCAGTGCAAGACCTTAAAGGAAAGTAAAGGCCCAACAGAAAGATTTATTTGTTGTTTGTCAGAAAATTGCTAATACGACCAAGATAAGAGGTACAACGCCACAACTGAATGCCGAGCTGTAATTAATACAGTACGATAATGCTAAAGGAAGTGACAAACAGGCACAGAATAAGCAACAAGCAGCAACAGCTAATTGCAAGAGAAAACCTAAAGGCAGAAATCAGCCAGGTGTAAGAAAGCGCAAAGAAACGCCAAAAACAAAGCAGTCCAGATACAAAAATTGGTCAGCTGATTACCAGAATCAAGAGAGCCATCCGAGCTCAGTACCAGGCGCCGCAAACCAATAGGAAGCACAAGGTTTCTGCTTACAAGTCTGGTGATTCCCGTCAGACCGACCGGAAGGTCATGAGAGGCGGTTGGAATATCGACAGCCTGCTTTTCCAATGGCCACAGTGAAAGAGTCCACAGTTCCACAAACTGTCTGGGAGGATCCAGAGACAAGCACATCACAAGGCTTTAGAGACGGTCTGCATGAAACAGATCCAAGCGGACTACTAACAGTATCAGAGAGAACTCCACTCTCAAAGTCAGCAAGTTACACAAATGGTTATAATGCTGACACTTTCTTGAAACCATCACCTTCATTCGATACAACCAAAAAGCAGAATATTGGGGATAGATGGACTGCCTCGATAGAAACATTTGATAAAAAGCAGTCAGAAGCCCAAGGAAGAAGGGCACAAAGTGATGTCTCCATGCAAAAAGTAGCTGTGCTTCAGGTGTGGCTTTTCATTTTCATTCGGAGGTAAATGTCCCGCCATTGGACATATATGCAAAGACTGTGGGAAAGAGAAGCATTTTGTGATGGAATGCAAGGCGAAGGAAAAGCTAAGTGTATCACAACAAGAAAACCAAATGGATGCCCGAGCGTTCCAGAAGCGATGTTCTAGGCATGCCCACAAGGCCAAGGGGCAACTCCGGCTGAGACAAATCAACACCAAACAAAGTCGATCGTCATCTAAATCTTCATCCAAGAGTTCTTCCATAACAGTGTCAAATGACAGTGAAGAAGATGGATGTGTGATGTCAATGTTTATCTCAGAAAAACATGCGCATGTTGGACTGGACGATTGTGAATGACAATGCGAGTCAAAGAAAAGTCAACAAGTGTCATTCAAACATTGTCCTTAGATGACACTGAAAGTGAACGGTTGCTCCATACCTTTCACAATCAACAGTGGTGCTTCAATAAACCTTATGCCTTAGGAGAAATACAATGAACTGTCTCCACAGCCCCTGCTTACGCCATCAAAAAATAAACAGTGCACATTGGCTGCATCAATGCCATTAAAGAGTCAAGGTTCATTTCAGCCACGATGAAATACAAAAAAACAAAAGTACAAGCACCCATATGCATATTTCAAGGTACTGCGTCAAATGCCTGTTTACTCAGCTTCAGTACTGCTGCTGGTATAGGACTCATATCTGTGAACTACAGTATGAATGCTCATCACGAAATAGTAAGTCAGTTCCCTTCATTGTATCATGGTTTAGGGAAACTTAAGACTATGAAAGTACAGTTACATATTAATGAGGATGTATGTCTTGTTGCTCAAAGACACAGACACATTGCAATTCATCTACAAGAAGCCGTTGAAAAGGAGCTTGAAGCAGTACTGAAACATTATATCATTAAGAGCTCTACTGGTCTAAAGCCCTGGGTTTCTCCCCTAGTGATAGTGTCCAAAACGGATAGTGACAGAGCTGTACGCATCTTTGTTGATATGCATCAAGCCAACAAAGGAATTGAAAAAGAATGACCTCCACGTCTGCACATTGCTGACATGATCACACAATTGAATGGAGAAAAGGTTTTCTCTCGCCTTGATCTGAACAAAGAATATAATCAATTGGAACTCACCACCGTTTCTGCACATATTGGTCTGTTCTGATAAAAAAGACTAAGGCCCTCATTATGATGGCAGCCAGACAAGCATCTGACCACCATCACCATGGGCAGTTGTCCCCCCGACAATGAGTTGGTGATCCTACTTGCCCAATTTAGATAGGACCGCCAGCACGGCAGTCACAATGTGCCTTTTTGTACTGCGGCTTGCACTGCAGCCCAGGAAAAGGGCTGCAGCACAAGCGGCAGTACAAAGAAGCACTTCTAAAAAGAAAAATGCACCATGTGCGAGGCACCACATGGTGCCTGGCACACGGAGCATGGATGTTTGGGGATGCACCACATGTGCCCCCCCTGGCCACTTAGCAGTGGCCGACTGAGTGCAAGGGCCCTGCTTCGAGCACCCAAAGTCCCTTTCTGGCTGCATTTTGATGGTGGTGGGACCTGCATGAAAAGGCAGTCAGAAAGAGACATCCTAATCCCTACAGCCGTGCCTTGAGCATGTTAGAGGCAGCAGTCTTCCTCCCGGCATAATCACTCTGAACACTGGTATTGTAATCTGGCGGTTAGACCAATGTTCTGGATGTCGGATGGAACGCCACCGACGGCCTGTCAGTGGGGGTCTGCCCAACATCAAAATGAGGCCCTAAGTTTTAATGTGCAATCCGCGGCAAAGCGTTTTTTCAAGATGTCATTCGACGTATCATAGACCTTGTTTTGAATGCTTTCAATTATAGTGGTGGCATATTAGTTTTCGGAGCTAAACAGAAGAAGCATTATATGGCTCTCACACAAGTGTGTCATTTACTTGCTGATGCAGTTCTACATTTGAATGCTGAGAAGTGTGAGTTCCATGAGACAAAACTCAAGTTCATTGGGCATATCTTTTCTGATGGAGGTATGACACCTGATCCAGCTAAAGTCCAAGCCTTGTCAACTGCCTGTCCCAAACAAGATGTCACCATGTTATGTTCATTCTTTGACATGGCCTGATCAGTTCTAGATACATATGAGACTTTGCAACATGTCAGTGCTTGATGAAAAAGAAGGTTTTGTTTCATTGGTCATACAAATGATAACAAAGCTTTAAGAAATTCAAACAGGCTATTGAGAATGCCACTGAAATGGCATACTTTGATCGAAAGAGTCATACAGAGGTTGTTGTTGATGCCAGCACAGTTTGGTTAGGTGCGATCCTTACCCAGCACAGTGGACACCCAACTGCTCAAAGGCATATTGGGGCATATGCAAGCAGAGGTTTTTTTCAAAATGAATGTGCCGATTCACAATCTGAGAAAGAAAGACTAGCAGTGGTGTGGGCTTGTGAACATTTCCTCATATTTTTATATGGAAAGCATTTCAGGCTTGATTCAGATCATCAAGTATTGTTGACCATCTTTGGAAATCCTAAAGCCAAGATTCCTCCTCACATTAAACCTTTGGGTCTACGATTACAAGATCCTAACTACACAATTGTGCACCTTCTAGGGAAAGATCAAAACCCTGCTGACTTCTCATGTGTGCCAGTACAGTGTCACAGTAGCGACTCCTGGAGGGAGTGCTGCGGGGCAGTGGGCGGGGCGGGGGAGGGGCAGGTTGGGGGGTTGTAAACTCCAGCATACGGCCGAACGGAGGTAAGTACATAAATAAATAAATAAAACAAATTACATTGTGCACGCTGCATTGCCATTTGGCATTGCAGCGTGCGCAATGTAATTCGTTTTATTTATTTATTTATGTACTTATCTCCGTACGGCCGTATGCCGGAGTTTACTACCCTCCACCCTGCCCCACCTCCCCGCAGTACTCCCTCCAGGAGTGCCTACTGCAGTGTCATGGTACCACATCCAAGATGATTGGGTCCTACATACATTATATAGTGCGATCCAACAGCCTTGCAGCCACTTCGTTGGAACAAATTGCTACTGCCACAAGTAGAGATAATGACATGTTAACCCTTTTGCTGCTAGGCCTTTCCCCCCCCCCCCCCCCCGTGCTAAGCCATTTTTGGGTTATTTGGGGTAGTTTGCTAATAGGCTCCTGTACCTTTTTGTCCACATAAGGTATCCACGCCAAATTTGCATCCTTTTCCTCCAACATCCTGAAGATACAAAAAGTTCCCAGGGTTTGTGGATTTCCCTGGAGGGAACCCAGAAATTAGCCAAAATATAGCTACATTTTTGGGAGGGAAAAATAGGGAAAATGTGCTGCTGAAGAAAGCATCTGGTTTTTTTCCCTGCAAATGGTATCAACAAAGTGTTTGTGGTGCTGAAGTCACCATCTTCCCAGATTTCAGGAAAAGGCAGACTTTTTGCAGAAAACTAAAAAACTTTCACAGTTTTGGGATTTTACTGGGACATAGCCTATTCTTGCTACTTTTTGTGCTTTCAACCTCCTTCCAGTTAGTGGTAGAAATAGGTGTGAAAGCCATAATGGATCCCAGAAAGCTATACATTTCTGAAAAGTAGACAAAATTCTGAATACAGCAAGGGGTCATTTGTGTACATCCTTCAATGTTTTTTATAGAAACTAACCGTTTAAAATAAGAACAATTGAAAATGAGTTGAAAAAAACAGACATTTGTGCCAATGTTTTCACCTGTAACTTCTTCGAAGTGTACAGATTTTTTTAAATGCAATATACTGTTACATCCGCTGGACCCTTCTGGTTGTGGAGATATATAGGACTTGTAGGCTCACCAAGAACCCGAGGAACCCAGAGTTAATAACTGAGCTGCATCTTGCAATGGTTTTCCATTGTGTACTGGGTATTTAGCAAATCATTTGGTAAAATATAAAGAGTGGAAAATAGCTATCAAGAACACCTATGTATTTCTAACCTGGGAACAAAATATAGAGTTGATAAACAGTAGCTTTTTGCACAGCTCGGAAATTGTGGGTACCCATATTAGCATGTGAATTATAGGACATTTTTCAAAATGACTTCATTTGTACACATTGTCTGACATTGGGAAGGAAGAAATGCATAAAAGTCAATAGGTAATAACAGTTGTTCTACAATTATGTGTTCCGCTAAGTCTCCCGATAATAATGGTACCTCACTTGTGTGGGTAGGCCTAGTGCCCGTGGCAGGGAACAGGCAAAAATGGAACGTGGACACACCACATTTTTACATTGAAAACTGACCCAGTTTTGCAAAGTGCCTAGCTGTGGATTTTGAACCCTATCTCTGTTGGCACCTGGGGAAACCTAACAAACCTTTACATTTCTGAAAATTAGACACCCAGGAGAATCTAGGATGGAATGACTAGTGTGGCTCTCACCAGGTTCTGTTACCCAGAATCCCTTGCAAATCTCAAACTGTAAAAGAAAAACACATTGGGCCCGATTCACAGAACTAACAAGACAAAATCCTAAACTTACTACCATTTTGTTATTCACAGAAGGCACTTACTCATTTTGGCATTCACAGAAGGCACTTACTCATTAATGAGTAAGTGCCTTCTGTGAATACCAAAATGAGTAAGTGCCTTCTGTGAATACCAAAATGGTAGTAAGTTTAGGATTTTGTATTAAGTTAGTTCTTTGAATCGGGACCATTATCCTCACATTTCTGTGGTGGAAAGTAAGTTCTGGAATCTGTGTGGATCCACAAACTTCCACCCACCCCGTATTCCCCAAAGTCTCCCAGTAAAAATGGTACCTCAATTGTGTGGGTAGGCCTAGTGCCCGCGAAAGGAAGCAGGCCAAAAAGCAACGTAGATACACCACATTTTTACAGTGACAACTGATCTTTTTTTGCAAAGTGCCTAGCTGTGGATTTTGAACCCTAGCTCTGCCGGCACCTAGGGAAACCTAGAAAACCTATACATTTTTGAAAACCAGACACCAAGGGGAATGCAGTATGGGGTGACTTGTGTGGCTCTCACCAGGTTCTGTTAGCCAGAATCCCTTGCCAACCTAAAACTGTGTAAAAAAAACGAATTTTCCTCACATTTCTGTGATGGAAAGCTCTGGAATCTGCGTCGATCCACAAACTTCCACTCACCCCGCATTCTCCAGAGTCTCATGATAAAAATGGTACCTCTCTTGAGTGGGTGGGCGAGGTACCCGCGACAGGCAAGAGCCCAAACCATATTGTGGCGACATCTAAATTACCCATCACAAAACAACCTGGTTTTACCGAAGGCGGGGTGGGGAGCACCTGGGTTTTTGGCCTCAGGGGCCATCTACGGAAACTTACCAAACCCACACATTTCTAAAAACTGGACACCCTGGGAAGTCCAGGGAGGTATGGCTTGCGTGGATCCCCCAAATTTTTCCTAACCAGAATCCTCAGCAAACCTCAAATTTAGCTGAAAAAAACTCAAATGTTTCTGAAATATCTGTGTGGGAAAGTTGTGGAATCACCGGGCTGACACAAATTTCCTACCACCCATCATTTCCCCAGGTCTCCTGATAAAAATGGTACCTCACTCGTGTGGGTGTACCAAGTACCCGCGACAGTCAAGGGCCCAAAACGTATTGTGCAGACATCAAATTACCTATCACAAAACTACCTGGTTTTGGGGCAGAAAGATTGATTTTCCCCAATTAATTTTGGGGGGAGCAAAGGCCCTTGCCCAAGGGATCGCACCCCCAGCCCTGGTGCCTAGTGGGTGAATCCCAGCAGGGATCCACTAGCGAGGGGTACCATTGGAAAGGGGAGTCAGGATACCTCTCCTGACTTTCTACGTGCTCTGCGGGCTGAGATAGCCCCAGGAGCACATGGAAAGTGAAACAGAAATTAGCCTATCTGCTCATTTAAGTTTTGGTTCAACTGAAATGACGTCAGCGCGACGTGACCGCTGATCGTCATTTCAGGGAAACCAAAGGAACAGCCTGTGGAGCTAGGGAAGCTCTTCCCCAGATCCAGAGGCTGTTGGGGTAAAAGGGAACAGCCTGGGGAGCTGGGGAAGCTCTTCCCCAGCTCCCGAGGCTGTTGGGGGGAAAATGGAATCCTTCTGGGGCCCGCAGAAGAGGGATTCCCTGTGCCATGGAGTCGGATGCGAGGGAGCTGTCCAACGCACATGAGCACTTATACGTTGGACGGCTCCCACTCGTCCGATGCATGGAAGGGTTTAAAACTAAAGGATGGTATTATGCTTCAGTCTTGGAACCATCACACTCAACCTCTTGCCAGTGACAGTGACTACCAGAAATTAAAAAATTTCAAAGATGGACTGTCCGTTACTCAAGAAGGCGTTATTTTACGCGGTTCCAGAATTGTTATTCCGGAGAGTCTGCTACAACAGATAATTGAAGTGATCCATGAGGACATTGTGGAATTGCTGCCAGTAAAGGAGCTCTCCGAGACCAAATCTGGTTTCCTCATCTCGATGAACGAGTTGAAAGAGAATTTAAGGCCTGTCACCTATGCAATTGCTTGTCTTCGAGAATCACTCATCACACCTTAAACATGTCTGAGTTGCCAAGACATGTTTGGGAAAGAATTCCTGTTGACTTCTTTGGTCCTCTTGGCAATGAACATCACCTGATGGTGGTTGTTGATGAATACTCTCATTTTCAGTTAGTAGAATGTCTCACATCTATCACACAGGAAAGAGTCATCGAGAGATTAGATGGCATTATTGTGACATGGGATGTTCCTTCAATCTTAAAGTCTGACAATGACCCGCCTTTCATCAGTCGAGAATTCAGAGACTTGTTTAGTCATCTTAATGTAATGAATCAGAAAAGCACACCTCTGTGGCCACAGGCAAATGACCTAGTTGAACTGTTTATGAGTACAATGAAGGAAACTGTCCAGCGTGCTCCATTATAAAAGCTCGACCTCATGTCAGTCTTCATTCTACTGTCTGAGCTTGCAGTTCGACCTCTCATTCAATGACAGATGAAAGCCCTGCTATGTTAATGTTCAGGAGAGCCATGGCAACCAAGTTACCTCAATGAACCAACAAAAGATTCACTAATGAGAATGAAACTTGTAAAAAGGACTTGGTTTGTAAACAGAAAATGAAAGCATATGCAGACAAGCACAGTCATTTATAGAACATTACTTTCACCAGAGGAGATCGAGTGCTCGTCCATTAACAGAAAAAAATGCAAATCTGACACTCTTTTTCATGCTGAACCTTTCCATGTTGTGACTAGTAAAGGACGCATGCTGACTTCCAAATGTCCTGGAAAGTCCATTATGCAAGATTCTTCACACTTCAGACATTTGGCTCATCGCTCATCAGTCCTTGAAAAGACTGGCTCAGAGAAGACTATTGAGAACTCCCTGACTGCTGCTGTCCCTACATCACCAGTGTAGATCACAGACAATACTCCTGTCTTTTCCCAGTTTCCGAAAACACGATCAGGATGTCTGATTAGAGCTCCACGACGACTCATTGAAGAGGTGAGGTAGTGTTGTGTGAGTTAGCAATGATGGAACCCTTTAAGTTCCTGATGGACTCCGTAGAACTGATACTTAGGTGTCCAGGGGTAGTGAAGGGAATGTAGGTTTAGAATGTTGAGCCTGCGGTTACACACAGACGAGATGTGTTATACAAAGCTCCATGTGTGGCACATTCATTTACGAGTACCCAGGCTGGGGAGGATGCTACACCTCCCACATTTACTACTATAATGTACACTTACATGTACGGAGACTCCGCAGTTGTAGGAGAGATCTCCACACAGAAGAAGACAGGAGAGGTGGAGGCGTGACCTCTGCATGTATGTTTGAGAATAGCCTTTTGTAATATATTAGTAGTATCAATATAGTGCTACTAAATGTAATATAAAGTGCAGTTTGTGAGGAGACCATATGGTTTTTAGAGCAAAGGTCCTGAACAATTCTGATCACACGACCTTCAACAGATGACTACTAAAAGAGATCAAGTGCCAACATTTGGAGCTGCCTTCCAGCATTGAAAGGGGGGATTTGGTAACATTTCCTATCATAAGTAAATGAATCGTGTATTTTTCTTATATGAGATAAATGCTTCGAAAGGAGGCAGATGGGAACAGAATGGAACAAAGAAGGAGGACCAAATGACTCATGACCTGTATGGAGCTGGGGTCATGTCACTGAGCTACTTGCAGAATGGTGGCAGGCCAGGTTTTGATGTGGTGACTTCTCCAGAAGTACAAGGACTGACAAGTTCTGCACCCTGTTCTTCATTCATATTAGGTGATTTTCTTTTTAAATATTTTTTACAGTCTGAATGATAAATATATCTTTTTTTATTATAGGTATAACGCCTTTATGTGTTATACCTATACATACATTATTTATGTATATAATTATTTATATAGTAATGTATTTATGGGTATGAGGACATATCGTATGTATTAGTGTTCAATGTATCATATATTCCATGTCGGTTTATATTTACATATTCATTATTGTTCTTCGACTATTTGCTGTATCGTGATTCTATATCCGTACTTTTTCATGAATATTATTTTTCGCATTTGTCCGTAGAGTTTAAAAAAGACACAGAGGAAGCCTCAAGTGCCCTCCTTTGATGGTGTACAGTTTGATGGCTATTGGGTCTCTAGGTTTTTTAATGTACTCACGGTTTTTATTACTGCAGAATTTTCTAATAGATTTTTGAGAATACAATGTCCTTATCAACTTTGCCAGTGGCAAAATATAACAAATCAGGGATGTGACTTTCCTAACCATGGAAAACGCTGCACTTGTAGTAGGTCCTAAACTTGTAGATGGAATATTCTTATTCGAGACATCATCTTACTTGGGCTATGAATTTGTTGTGTGTGGCGACACATTATCAGAAACACGTTAGGTGAATTATGCCATAATAGATCCCAAAACCCAAGCAGGCATCGTCAATGGAATGGTGACTGCTATACATGCAGGATTAGGAAAAGAGAATTGTTTTTTCTCTACATTGGATGGCCTTTTTAAATTTAGGAGCTACCACTAGATGATCAAGCAAATTGCTTTGTGTGAACTGTATCTATCCAATGTTAATATGATTACATACATGTAATGTTGTTTGCACTGATTTCTTTTCCATTGCCAAAAAATGAGGACAATGATTTTGTACCGTTACAGAGACCTTCTACAATGTAGTGTCTTCCTAATCATTACTTACAAACAGATGTGCCCCCTACTTCGAACTCGTCCTTTACGCACAGGGCGTTGGTGCAGGTAGCATGGTGTTATTTGAGCTGCATGAAAGTTTTATTACGCAATTTTAGTCTGACATAATTCCCAATTTTTGATTTATCCACAGTTTACAAGATTTTTTGCACTTTTCCTGCACCTACACCTTTGTGCAGTTTTTCCTCGTGCACTTGCTGTATTTTCACATGAGTGTCAATATTTCAATGCGAGTGCTAGTTGGTAGTAAAAAAGAATGCGCCAATTGCTCACCAGTTAACTTTCACATCATTTCACTCACTAATTTGAAATCTGAGCACAAGTTGGAGATATTGTTTTCCTCGCAAAAATCGTGATTTTAGTGCAAAAACCCACACCCAGGTAGTTGTATTGTTCGTGACAATCACACAAAGAATGTGAGACACTACCATGGGGTCGATTAAAATGTTGTTAGGAAAGCAATCCGACCGATTTGGTTCCAGAATGCTTTCCGGACGACTTGGATTGGGGAAATCAGACCGAGAAATTTTGATGCATTCAGATGCTTCCGGATAAGATTCGGTCAGATTCCCATTGACTTCAGTGGGAGCCTGTTTTCCAAACGAGAACACAGGCTCCCATTGAAAAAAGAGGTTGTAGGGGAAAACCATGCAGCCTGTGATGGGCACCCCATGGTGCTTGCCACACTATGTATGATTGGAAAGGGGGAGTCCCATGGGTACCACCACGGGTCCAATTTGGAAGGCCCCGGGTGAAGAGGGGCCTGCTACGGATCCCCAAAGTCAGATTCCAACCGCTGATTCGGACCAACCTATTTAGAAAGGATGTCCAAATCTGACATCCTAATTGGTCAGACGGAAACACGATCCGTAGACCACTACGATTCGGCTCCTACCGACTCAGTTAGTCCCAATGCCTTTTGGAACTGAGTCGGACAGTTCGAACGCTTCCCAGCCATCGTAATCGCTCATTGGGAAACGTATCCGGGTCGGTTGGAAAGGCGGGTTCCGAATCGGATTCGGACAAATCGAATGATGTTCGGAGCCTTTCCGGACGACATCATAATCGATCCCTATTTGCTAATGTTCATAGTGTTGCCTCAAGTCCTTTAGGAGCCACATGGATTATCTTAATTGCACCCTTATTAGGGAGATGATGTAAAATAAAATGTTCTCCTTCAATTCACATCTTTATGGGAAAATTCC
Source organism: Triturus cristatus (assembly GCF_964204655.1). Taxonomy (NCBI): domain Eukaryota; kingdom Metazoa; phylum Chordata; class Amphibia; order Caudata; family Salamandridae; genus Triturus; species Triturus cristatus. Next base: position 1,638,498,931 of record NC_140590.1, read on the forward strand.
TAAGCTACGTCAGCAGCATTTTCTGTTTTCTTCCAGAACAATATTTTTAGGACTAGGTCAAATTTAAATTACAGCAGCTTAATTTTGGAAAACTGGTGTTATGCTTGTTACGTGAAATTACACCATGTCACCTAATTATGTCACCATTTGTGGCAAAATTATAGCATGGGAACAACACGAACAACTAGAGAGTGAGTGGCTGTTATTGTTGGCAAATCTGTTTTCGTCACTATTTTTTTATCACGAGGACGCATTTCAAAATATAGTGCAGCATGATGGATTCACATTTTGCACAATTACACGTAACTTTGCATAATTTTCAAAATTTTTGCATAATTAGACAAAAGCAAATTAGGTAAATTAGCACACATTAATACTTTCCAGTATATTCCACTCATCACTGAAGATTGTCTTAACAACATAATTGCAGAAACTAAGTCACAGTTCTTTTATAATCCCAATGCAAATTTGCATCATGCGCTTTTTATTGCACCTGAAGGTTTTTGCAGACTTGGTACACACCATGCTGTACATTATTTAAAGGATTCAGAAGCTTTAACCCCAATCATTGTCCAGGAAGAAGATTCTGTATTGCTGCTCTGTGCTGTTTTTCTGGCAAGATCCAGCATTTTTAGGTGTCCTTCTCACTCAAAGGTATGGATTGTTATTCAGGCAACAATAAATTGTCACAAATAAACAGAAAACTACAAGTCATAAAAACAAATATGATGAGCCATAACAAAGAGGACCTTTATCAGGAGACCTTGAGATTAGACTGAAAAACTTCAAAATTGCACTTTCTTTTAGCCAGCTCCTGTACCGTGGCGAGGTTGTTTCTGCTGCAAATCTCACTCAAACGTGTGTAGGGCTGGGGCAGAGCCATAACAAAGTCAAACACTGAATGGGCTGTACTACCACAATACTACAAATGATGTTTCATGAAAATTAAAACATGTTTAAAAAGTTTCTTAAACAGAGAGCATAAAATCAATTGACTCTACCAACCTCTATAAGACCACGCCTGTAATACAATGCCCCTGTTGCTCCTTTTCAATGCTCAGGGGCACATTAGCATATTTGGAAAATGGAAGAGTTTTTTGAAGCAAAGTCAGGTGGTGATTGACATAGACTGACAAAACAGTTGAACAAACCTCCACCTTCTTTTTGAACTTGAAAAATCTACAGATTAGTGTCAAAATGTTCCTAGTTCACTATGAGCAGGGGATATGCACCTCCAGCCAGATTGGATCTCATCACTCAAGAGATTTGTACTTTGTTTGTCGCCTCATTCATATGCACTCCTCATAATACAGAAGAAACTATGGGCCATGTTTATCAAAAGGTTGTGTTGCTTTTGCAGCATGCAAAGGGGTGCAAAAGTGAAACAACCCATTGGATGTGATTTGTCAAGCCACACAAGGCCCCCTTGAGTGGCCCTGAATAGCTTGATAAATCCAGAGTAACGCAATGCAGAGCAAATCTGAAACCAATGAAAGAGTCACCCTGAGGAAAACGAGAGACTTTTTTTTTTCTGAATCTTCAAAATGAGAAGAAAAGCTGATTGAGGGTTGAAAAGACATGGAGAGAGACTGTTGCAGAGAAACTTAGGGGCATATTATCAAGAAACTGTGTTAAAATTATCGCCGCTTTAGCGGCAGGAAACTGCTGCTAAAGCGGCGATAATGGGCTTGATAATATGCCCTTGAGAATTCCAATAGAAGCCCATGTTCTGGTGTGAACCTAGGCTTCTATTGGAATTCTCCAGGGCATATTATCAAGCCCATTATCACCGCTTTAGCGGCAGTTTCCTGCCGCTAAAGCGGCGATAATTTTAATGCCGTTCTTGATAATATGCCCCTTAATAAGTTGGTTTCCTGGAACTGATTACTAATTTTGATTTGTGAAATGATATACTGACAAGACCTGAGTTAAAAAAAGAAAAATACTCTCTTTGGAATTTTGTTATAGTTTTTCCTCTTATGCTTATGTTTTGTGAAAAAAATAAAGAAAACTTTATTTTTGACTACGAGAACTTTTTGTTTTGTTTATTGTCTCTGTTATGAAGTTGAGATACAGCACTGCCTGTAAAATTGTAGGGATGATTTTTTGAACCATAAAACTAGTAATAGTAGTTGACTTGTTGATGTGCTTAATGACCCCTGTGGGAAATGTTTCACAATAGATCACTAATGAAGTTGTAACTAGAAAGAATCATAAAGAATTAGGAAAGCCAATACATTATAAGCAGTTGGTTAAAGGTATTAGGGATGATGTATATACAAGAATGGTTAGTGAATACATAAATAAACTGTGTGTTAGTGATTGTGCTGCCTGCTCTCTCCTTCGTAAGTCAGCTGGAGAAGGGGCTACTTACGAGCAACTGGAACTTTCTTACCTGCTCTCTTCTAGTGTGTTTGTGGCAATGTTTTCTTATGAGGAGTTCTTTTCTCCATATCTGACTAACTATAATATGACACAAGAACATGTAAATTAGTGAGAATGATAAAGTGACAAAATATGGTAAGCGTTTGAAATAAGTGGTACAGAGACTAATAAATATGCTGCTTATTCATGCTTATTGAATAAAGAATAAGATGATTTCATTATGGAACATAATGAGAGAGGTATAAACGTTTTAAGGACTCAAGAAGAGCATGAGATTACAATGAGATTACAATTGAGGAAATCAAAGAAGAAGAATAATTTAGGTTTTCGAGTTTACATCCAAGGTTGAGAATGGGACTAGAAAGGAGAGGCAAAATGTGTATGGTAAGGCAGAGTTCTATAGAAGGGGATAAGGTGGAATGTATTGGTGAGATTACTTGTGAAAGAATCTATGAAGCCAGAGGGGCATTCTTGACTGGAGGGTAACCTGTGTTGAAGGGAATCCAGCATGTTTGTGGGAAGACGGTTTATTTTAATTTGCTGAAGAACTGAGTAGGATTGTGTTACTTATCTTTAGTTTTTCCAAGAACTTGTTATGTAGAAGAATTGAATAAGGAGCATGTTTGGGAAGTGTAGAGAGAAGATTTGGGCAAATAGTAATGGATATTTTACGGGATATTATCCCTCCCATAGGGACAGCTGAGAATGATATTAAAATTAGACAAGTATCTAGAGTTGTGGATAGTCTTGCCATGGATAAAGCAGGGATATGTTGGCCTTAGTCCTGCTAGCTCACAGTGCACCATCTGTACCTCTAGCCTGACAAGGGAACAAATGAAATGTGGAAACTGAGAACATTCCTCAATGCAATTGTGGTAACAGATCTAGAACGCTTTTGCATAGTTACTTATGCATACCCAAAGAGATACACAAGAAATACACAGTAAAACATTTCAGTATTTATTGAAGCATTGTGATTCTTGCGTAAAATACTCCAGCTGCAATAATCAATAGAAGGAAACAGAATAATGTGATTAGCATTACAAGAATGGTAAAAAAGATAAACAGTTCAACCATTTTGTTTATTAAAGGAATATATGCTTGTATACAGGTACTATAATACCTAGCGCACCCTAACCTATCATGTCTAGGGTGAGTGAATCTGCTAAATCCCTGCAGGATGATCTAACTCCCCTTCACATGTGAGTAAGTGTCATCAGGCTGCCTATCTTGTTGGAGAGCTGGTCAGCATCTCTCGGTGGGCTGGAATTCCAGCATGGGTTGGCCTCTCTGTTCCAGCAAAATGTTCCTCTGTCTAAACAAAGAATTGCTGTTGTTTATATAATAAACAGCATCCATTTTATGATGACGAAGTCCCAGTCAGTCCGCTATTGTTTTTGCTATGATGATAGCTTTGTCACAGAATGACCAAAACAAATAACAACAGTTCGAGTGATGAACGTAGCCCTTGTACAGAATGTTCAAGGTGTTTGATAGTGTGCCTACAAAGTGGCAGTGTAAGCAAACTGAGTTCGAAGAATACTATCCAGGATGTACACACAAATTAATGTGTGTCAAATGTCGTCATAGGGAGAGAAGACATCTTTAAGTTTGTGAGCACGTAAAATGGCATTTCTTTTTGGGCCTAATGTAACCATGTGACATTTAAAATCTGGAAATAGAAAGAGAGCAGAGGCCTATCTTGACAGAGAGGATTATTGGAATCTGATGTACCAACAGTTAGCGCTGGGGTGGTTATTCCATTAGGGCTTTGGGGCTGTGCCCCACTGATATTCCTACACATTTATGTAAACAAATTTTAAATAGATCGATTTATTTAGAGATATGATTGTTTCTCCAAAAAATCAATGTATTTAATTCTGGGCTGTCTGTCCAAGGCTGTCTACCCAGCCTCGCTCTGAAGCAGGAGATGGAAGCCAAGCAGTAAATCAACTTTCTGCACTGTGACGCACGACACAGGGCTTACCTTTCTAAAGGCCTTTATTGTCAATGGTTGTATGCACTGTAGGCCAGTGACACAATCAGCATCATGGTTTTGGGCGTCGCAGACTTCATCACTGCGTGATTCCAGATGTCCGTCATTTACAGGCCCGCCCTTTTCCATTCATTATACGTAGGAGTTGAGGCAAGCACAACTGATTTGGTGCCTTGTCCTCTGTAATGGTAAGTGTAAGAATGTAATCTTGTGTTATGTATATTGTGCTGGGACCCCTCGCCATGCTAACTTCCCCCACTGTGACACCTCAGGCCCTGTCTGCAGGTCACTGACCCCTTCAGAAGAGGAGTTGATATATTTGTTTCCGTGCAAAATTGATCCAAAAGACAAGCACAGTTCTTGTTCCCTTGCAAAGTTGGTCCAAATATCTGAGTTAAGTGCAAAGCGAGAAATATGTGCTTACAGTAGACAGTTATCTGATGTATGACATTAAAACTGTAATTGATGCCATAAACATGGATTGATTTATGAACAATGAATGTTAAAAACCTTAAGGTAATGCATGTCAGCAATTTAGGTCCTATCTCATTTCACATGCTTTACTGAATCTTACATTCCCCAATAGAGTTAGGTATTTTATTATCTTATGTTTCTGTATTTTTTTGTTTTGTTTATCATATTCTTGCATAGCACATACTTTGAGTTGTGTGAGGTCTTTATGAGGGGTTTGAATTGAGAGCAATGGCGCTGACTGAGGCTTAAGGCACAGCAAACTCCCTGACAGTGGGTTGGTGTTTCTGCAGAGCGCGCAAAACAATGTTCATGTATTCTTGTTGGAATTGGAATTGAAATTCTGTGTAACTGTGTGTGAAGGGGGTACACAGATGTCAATATTTAGAAGGCAAAAGAAAAAGGAAACGAAGAGCTTAAATGTGGATGAGTGCAGTGTATATTTGGGGGTGGTAAAATGAGGTAGAGTGAAAAGAGGACATTGAAGAGGAAAGAGAGGAGGTGGAAATGTGTAGATAGATGAGCTGTGTAGACAAAAAGGGCATGTAGTTGTTGTGCTGTACAATTTGCACATTAAAGTAACTGTTGAACATATTAATGCAATAAGATATTGGACAATGTTTTATTTGTTTTATGATTCAAGACTATCCGTTCACACTGCTTTATAAACCTTGCTTTCTCATTAATTAATTTGCTTTCAAATGCACAATTTGTCAATAGTTTTTCTCTGGAGGAGGACCCACCCTGGAACTCACGTTTGTCCATTAAGCTTGCTCACTTTGCACGCTCCATAAAAGTCAGACCCAACTTTTACTCCCTACCACTTTCAAATGCCCCTTGCCGCCATTGGTTAGGGCGATTGGAGGAGGATGCCCAGAGAACAAAAAGCAGCAGACTTCAAAAGCTGATGTTTAGATTAATAAATGAAGTTATTAATAGTGTTTTAATGATGATTTAAAATAATCAGAGAGCGGGGTCTGTTGGAGCATTTTTCAAAACACTAAGGGGTATATTCACAAGAACGTGTGATAACTACCGCAAGAGTAGCTTAACGCAACTCTCGACATCGCAGCCCATCGCGGGGAAAATAACTCTGTGTCAACGTGGAATTCACAACAAGGAGGTACCATGCGATAGACTGCCTAAACCGCGGGAAATGTCATCGATACAACCACCTCGATGGAGATAAAAACACAACACCACAACACAAAAAAACCTGTGATGGGCCAAAGCGCGATGAGGAAATCAGCGATAAGCAGCACCAGGCTTGCAACACACACCTGGTAGGTGGGAAAAATTACCATAAAAGTAGAAAAAACACCCAAACACAAACTGACCAACACCCAAGCACCATGGAGGCAGCCGGAGCAGGCGCAGAGGACGAGCGCAACCCCACAAGCACCCCGACGACCAGCCCGGGACCTCGGAGACAGGGAAGGGCAAGGACAAGAAGAAGAGGAAGATGAAGTTAAGTCCGCAGGCAAACAGGATCATAGTCACGGAGGTGATGGAACACCATCAACAACTGTTCGTCACCTCCAACGTGTCATTGGGCACCAAAACTGGAATATGGCGGGACATCGTGGACATGGTGAATGCCGTCTGAGAGCACAAGAGGACAATGGACGAGGTCAAGAGGCGATGGAATGACATCAAGCGGAAGACCAAGGAGAAACTCGCAGCCAACCAGAAGGCAGCAATGCAGACTGGAGGTGGGGGCCCACCGCCACAGCTCGTGCTGGATGACATGGAGGAGCTGGTGTCGACAGTCATCAGTGTGGATACTGTGGCCGGAGTCGGGGGACCAGACACTGCTCGACAAGACACAACACAACTGCAACAGGGTGAGTGACCACCAGTTACTGGGGGGACGGGTGGAGATGGCCATGATTGCACACATGCACAATCAAACAGAGCACAGTGCACATCCTCAATGACTCTGGGTCATCGCCCAGATCTATAGACTGTCACAATGTACAATGCCATACTGTCTGAATGTCAACATGTACCATGTGGCTACATACATGTGGACACATTGCAATACACCATCTCCCCTTCACATTGCAGAGCCACCATCAACACCCCTTGCAGAGCAGTCCCAGCCACTCTTCACTGATGACGAGGAGTACAACCCCAGCATCGACACACAAGCCCTCCTAGATATCATTGACATCATCCGCGACTCACCTCCAGGGTCAGGGCTGACCAGCTGCATCGAGGAGACCCCACCCACCACCCAAACCACCCAGCAGGAGGCACCCACAGCCCGGCAGTCTCCCAAGACCCCCAGGAACAACACACGGCCTAACAACGCAGTGTGCTGGAGGCCCAGAGGGAGACGGCTGAGCAGGTGCCGGTGGGGTTCGACCTCATGGCCACCAAACTGGACACCATACATGGGTGTCTAGGCCCACTCCATGGTCTCCAACGAGCCCTGACTGACATCGCTGGAGTCCTGATGCAGAGAGAAGAACACCTGTCCGCTCAGTGGGGCACCAGCGATACCAGCTGTGAGCTTGCACACATGCAGAGGCTCATGGAGGACATGGTGCGGATGGAGGCGGAACGGATGACAGCCACCAATGCACATCAGCGAAATGTAGCTGGGATCTACCATGCCCTGCAGATCATCATCATGGCACTGCTGCCACAATGCGTGGCATAGATGAATGCTGCTGCCCCCACACCATCCACATCTCCACCCCCTGGTGTGCCACACAGTGCGACAGACGTAACCACTCCGGCACCTGATGTGCCAGTGGCACACAGTGCCTCAGCCGGTACTGCAACACCCACAGGTGGGGCAGAGCACACATCCGGGAATGAGAACGTGGATAGGTTTGTGATCAGGAGGCACTAGCATTCATTTCTGCCACCTGGCCTGTTTCTGCTTGGTGCCACACATGGCCTCATGACCTTCCACTGACCCCTGATACACTCCGATGCACTCACCTTGGACAGCGACATGGACTGCCATATCCTGTTTGATGACCAATGACACGGCGACCAGACTGCGGACTGTACCCTTCCTCTTCCGCAGTACTTGTCATCCCCAGATGGAATCTGGCTGGCCCTCCACAGGTCCATATTGTGTAGTGTGCTCGGCATTGCCCTGTACTGCTCCAGCTGCAGAACTGCACTGGATGTGCAATAAACATCCAGTGACACACTGCTGTGTCATGTCTTTCATCATTCATGCATGAATGTGTGGATGAATGTAGGGACAGTGATTTCCCTAGCATCAATGATGCACATCCTGTGGGATGCCAGTCAGAGGGTGCTACATTGCATATTGTGTACCAGGTCCCGTGAACATTACAACAGGGACACACGCATCAGTCACTTCCATGTCCAGACATGGACTGAACCAAGCCCAAAGCCCACGAGTCATTGTTGCAAGCCCTGTGCTGGTCCGGCATGCGGCAGGCCACACCACTCCACTTACGCTCCGAGAGGGGCCCTCATTGCTACCCATTGCAGGCGTACTCGCTGGTGGTGTGCAGGTCACTGGTCTAGTTGTCAGCATGTCACAGCCACTCCCTGAGGGCAGGTTTGCACGCACACCACACCCATCCGGCACAGGCCTCACAGGCCATGTGACTCCGCCAGCATAAGGGGCCAACGACGTCACATTCCCCTCTGAAGGAGGTGACTGGATGACGGACGCTCCACGGTTCTCAATCATAAAGGGCCCATGAGTTGTTTCACACAGGGTTAGTGGCACCCGAGGCCTTGCGGCCGTCACGGGCCTACCACCACATGACGCTGACTGTGGTTGCACAGGGTTAGTGGCACCCTGAGCATTGCAGCCGGCACAGGCACCCCGCCACGGGATGGTGACTTTGGGCGCACCTTGAGCTGCTGAGAGGGTGTGCAGCCTGCGATGATGTCGGGTGCACTGGTATGTCCTATGCCATGGGGTAATTAAGACCCAGCACCAAATGTGAGACCTGGTGGCCTGCGGAGCGGGGCTGCATGGTGCGGAGGGTGCCATGTCCGCGGGCCCCGGGCTTGTGGCTTGCAGCGTCACGTGGTGAGACCTCCTGTCTGCACGCCTGTAGCGGAAGGTGAGCAGAGAGGCCTGGGTGTGCGTGGGCAGGCATGCTCCTATGGGAGGTGGGAGGGACTGGGGTGCCTCTGCCTGGGTGTGCATGGGCGGGCAGGCGATATTGTCTTGTGCAATTGTGTGTACTGTGCCAATCATGTATCTGGACTCTGTTTCAGATGACGGCTCTGTCTCAGATGTGTGACCTGGTGTACTGCTATACATACCGGCAAGTGGTTGGTGACGCATCGATAGCAGCAGGTGAGCAGTGTGACCTGGGTGTGCAGGGGCGGCACGCTCTCTCTACCTCTCTTCTTCTCTCTCTCTCTCCCCCTCTCTTCTTCTTTCTCTCTCTCTCTCTTCCCTCCTCTCTTCTTCTCTCTCTCTCCCTCTCTCCTCCTCTCTTCTTCTCTCTCTCCCCCTCTCTTCTTCTCTCTCTCTCAACCTCTCTTCCTCTCTCTCTCTCTCTCTCTCTCTCCCCCTCTCTTTTTATCTATCTCTCTCCCTCTCTTCCTCTCTCTCTCCTTCGCTCTCTCTCTGTCCTTTGATGTGTGCAGGACACACCTTCTCATCATGACTTTTGTCTTGCAGGCTGTGACCTACGGATTGTCCCGAGGGGAGCCGCCATGTGTCTTGATTTCATTTCAGTGTTCATTTTAATAAAGTTTCATTTGTTGCTTCGAAAGTGAATGTGTGATGCTCATTTTTGTGACGACACATGTATGTCACCAGTTGTGATTGTGTGGCATCAAGCGGATTATTTTGTACATGTTTAGGTGTAGCTGATGTGGCATGACTTTGGTCGGGGGGTGCCGGGGAGGGGGGGTCCTGGGGGTGGTGGCGGCAGGTGTAGTTGCCCTTTTGGCCCTCAGGGATGCATGTTCAGTTGCCCGGGTGCATCTGTTGTTCTTCAGGTGTGGCTCTGGGCTGGGCTCCCTTTTGTGGTGCAGGCTGTGGTCCGACTTTGCACCAGGTCAGAGCAGGTGTTATTTTCCTGCTGCTAACGCGCCTTATCGCCTGTTTTGTGTTCTTATCACAGTTCTGGCTGGTCGTTGTGAATGTTGTGGAGTGGTGTTGTCGCGGCTTTTGGCATGGGAACGCCTACCCTGCATCTCATTGGTGATAGTTGCGGGGGTCATCTGTGGCGATGTTTTTTGTGGCTGCTATCATGGGTAAACTGGTGCTGTGGGCCGTTAACACCAGCTTGTGATTGGGGCGATAAGTTTATCGTAACTTTGGCTGCGATAATGTGCCATTAACTCGGCTATAGATCCTTGTGAATATCCCCCATTCATGTGCAAATATTCAGGAAAAATTGTTTTAGAATTGCTATAGTTTTTAATGATGCATAAAACTCTAACTAAAGAATTGATGAGATTATTCCTGAAATGAAATGTTTTGGTTATAATGAAGTCTATATGTCTGTTTTTTCTATAATACCTTTTGAGTTTTTGAATTTAGGGGGAGGTGACTATTACTTTTCCCAACAGCTTTCCGTGAGCTTGATTTTCTTTTTTTTATTGATGGGGATCCTTTGCCATTTTCAAGTGTCCTATTGAGTTATCAGTACTCTGCATGTGTTAGGCACTTAGAATTTTTATTTAGAATTTGCCTACTTTTTATGATGTTGTATTATTTTCCTGCACCCCTGCTATGACCATTTATGGCAATTTTTGCTTATTTTCCTTTGTACTGTCTTTTGATTTTTCTGTAATAAGAATCTCTTTTTGCCTGTGTTTGATCTAGAACTTTGGCCTTTATGAGTCTAATAATTATTCCATTTCACTCTGCTAAAATATTATTTCCTTTATGAGGAATGCAATCTCTAACCGCTAGATCAATTGAGGATTTCTTGATCCAAAATATTTTGGTAAATATCAGGGTGATAAATTATTGGGGTTCAGATAATTATTGGGGTTCATCTCCCACATGATTTCAAGGCATTAGTCTGTGTGACTCACTGTTACCTCTGCAATAGTTCACAATATCTTCTCCCTGAAGTCTCTTATTGTGTGGCAATGCCATAAACTATGGGAAAGGTAAGCAATGCTGTCACATCCCTTACAGCATTTTTCTGTTTTAACCAGGTCTGTTTTATGTATCTTTTTATGAGAGGTACGATCCATACAAGATTTTAATAGTGTTTTTCTGTCTTCAGCATGCCTGGGATGGTTTGTGTTTCTAGGGAGAATGCCTCTTCACTGCCCCTTCACTCCTGTGCTGTTTTAAAGATACCCTTATGTTTTCCTTTGAATTTATGCAGGTTTGTGTAAATATCAGTGATTTCATGTGCCATATCTTTTTGATTTGTCAAGCATTTCCCCATGGATGTGAGGGCCATATTAGCAACAATTTCCGATAATTATCGCAAACCGTGCTTACCGCGATTTTTTTTATCGCCTCCTATCACTGGATACTATCGTGGAGATTACCAACGTTTATCTCCATGGCGATAAATAATCCAGCGATAGCGGCGAATCACATCTTTAACGTGAGATTTCCAGCGATAAAAATCCTACCGCTAAGGAAAATCTCGCTAATAGGAAGGTGGAGACTTAGCTGTAGAATCCACCTCCCATTGACTATTATGACTAAGTCAGGTTTTTACCAGGTGTAAAATCCTGGTGCTAATCGCGGTAAGCGCGCGTTTTTTTATCGCGCCGCGGGTATTGCTAATAGGCGACTGCTTTCAGTCGCTACCCGTTTGGGTACGCCCACTTTGCATTTTATTAGCGATAAATATCGCTGACATGCAAAGCGGGCCCCAAACCGGTCGCTATCGCCTGGAAGCTGTCGCTAACTGCTGTTAGCGACAGCTTGGTAATTGGGCGATAATAAAATCGCCGCTATATCGGCAAAAAGTGCAGATAAAGCAGCGATCTGGCCCTTGCTAATATGCCCCTTAGTTCCTTGGTAGCTCCCTGTCCCATTTAGGGTTGGAGTACCTACAGTCTAACTTGGGTATATCTATAACCTTTCTAATAAGACAACCCCCATTCCCGTCTGAGGTCTTTAAAGCTCTTCAATTTACCCCCAAGATCATGTCCTCCAATTTAAAACATCTTGTTTCATTCTACTTTTTAATGAGCATCCTTATGTATTCTTGACATAAAATCTGTATTGCCCCATAGTGGTGTTAATGGTGGTGGATGAGACGAAAGTGCACCCCTCCTATATAGGGGCCGATTCCGATCCGGGTCGGAAGGGCACCGAACGCGATCCGGCCGGAAAAACTACGAGCCGTATGCAAGTTTTCCGGCCGACTCATACAGCTGTACGAGCGAGCAAGTACGATGCGAGCTACATGAAATTCACCGATCGAGTCGTTTCCGGGTCCGAACTGCTCCGTACGTCTTGGTCATACGCTAACCGTGGCGTGCCTTGGATGCGATTCACGACCGAGCCAGTTCGATGCACGCGTCAGACAGCCTGTGCGAGCCGGAGTGTTCGGCTCGCAAATTGTCCAGGTGGTTGCCTTTGGGGGTCCGCGTCGGACCCCGTCACCCGCAGCCCTACGACTCGGACACAGGGGGAGACCCATGGGTCTCCCCAACACAGGCATGTACGGTGCGGATGGCACCGACGCGTACCCACTGTAGGGGGCGCCCTTGTCCGCCACATACCCATTCAGTCAATGGGAGCCCATGTACGCCTCGTACGACCGGCTCCCATTGACTTCTATGGGAGTCCGACTGAACCGAGTCCGGCAGCATACGGCCGCATCGTACTCGCTCAGTCAGACTGCAGGACTCGGAAAACACTCCGGATCCGGCTCGGTCGGAGTGCTTTCCGACCCAGATCGCAATCGGACCCATAGTGTATCCTAATGTCACATCAGCGAAACTACTACTGGGTATCTATAGAGATATTTATGTTGTTATTTGGGAATATACGGTAGCTCCAATACAGGTGTCCTTGCAAGAGTGTGGTCTACCATGCATTATCCATTCTCTGCTTCTTCCTCCATCCATTCTATCAAGTATCTAAGTTGTGATGTCTGATTGTATTTCTCCTCTTTTGGAACTCCCTGACCACTTTCTTTTAGTTGTAGAGTACACTGTAACCGCTGTATTCTCGGCGTCTTTCCTGCCCATATTTATTTATCAATAAGACTCTAGAGTTTCAACAGATTACCATTTGTCACCATTAGAAATGATGTTTGAAAAATGTATATAATTTTTGGAAGGATGTTCATTTTGAATCCTGCTATATGTCCGACCCACAAAATGTTGTAAGGCCCCAAAACTTGCAGTTGTACCTTGAGTGACCTGTATAGTAGTTGGTAATTTTGGTACATCATGTTGTTTGTGTGAGGAGTAAGATCGACCCCCAAGTGTTTAATGTAATGAATGCTGAGGATCAGCAGAAGAGAGTAATCCACTGTAGCTCAGTAGATTACCCCCAAACTATATCCTTCCAATAGCGATCCCATAAGCTCTTCTCCAATCCCCATGTAATGTAGGGTTGTTTTAATATATTGCCAGTCCACGTGGTCAAATGCCTTTCTGGCATCCATTGTTCCTCTAATAGCTCTACCAAGTGCAGAACTTCTTTTATGTTATCAACAATTCGTCTATCTTCTGTCACTCCTCAATGATCCGCGTAAACTACTTTAGTCTTCATCTATTTCATTAGAGCTGCAAATATTCCAGTGAAAAGTTCTTAATCTATGTTCAGAAGGGATTAAGGTCTCTTAGAGGATGGTATTCCTGAGTCTTGGAATTAGTTCAGTATGGTGCACTCCATATAGTGATGCTCAAATGGTTGTGTGTAGATTGGGTAAGTGGTGCAGTCAGGTTAATCCTCCTGGGTGTGGGGATAAAATCTAGAAAGTGGGTTGATGCAGATCTCTATCGCAGAGGTGCGTACTTTCGTGCACTCAATTTCATTGTAAATCATGTAAGTACTCTTTAATCCATTTATTTAGGAAGTTCTTGCTTTAATTAATAGTTCAATTTTCTATTTTTTAGGTAATTTATATCCAATGGGTATGATCATCTGTTATTACATCATAACATTAGTTATTCATGGCTGGCCATTTGACTCAATGAATTTCGGGTGGGAAACCCTTCCTCAGGGGCTCCGTGGAAAATTTTTAGTTGAAGGTCCGAGAATCGATGGTTTGAAATGTTGATTACTAAGGTCTCTGACTCCGTGTTCCCTTTGCCACAGGTTTCCTGAGTCTTTCCCTTTTTTTAAGATCAGGGCTGTGATAAGATCCCCCATGCTTTTTGATATGCGTTGAGTGGATTTAAAGAGATTAAATAATTTCTACAGCTGCTATAAGGGGACTTGGGCAGGCAGTTTGTTAAAGGTAAGATGTGAACCTGTCTGGGCCTGGTGCCTTACCTTCTATAAGATGTTTAATTGGTAAACGTATTTTTAACTTAGTGATGGGGAAATGTAGCCCGTTCCTATCATCTTTTGGCTGCTTAATTATTCATATTTCTTTTAGCAGAGATACTCAATATATGGCCCTGTCAGACCATTTAATGCAGCCCCTAGAAAGCAGTAACACTCCTCTGTTGTTTATAAGGGGGCCACTGACAATCAGAAAATGGCAGGCTGTAAAGCCTTGAGGTACCCTGCCAGAATGAACCTCCGATTGTAAAAAAGAGCAGAGAGGTGCCTGTGATGGATCAGTTTTTGCTTACATGCTAACTATGATTAAAGTACAGCTGCAACTAATAAAGACACATGTTATCACTTACAGCATAGGAGCTGCCTGAAGCCAACAGGGGAATTCCCTAATTGAGTTAATGACATCCATTGACTTGAGTCCGTTTAACCAGTTTTACTGTCTGCAGTAAAAATTAAAATACAAGTGTGCTTACATTCGGATGTCCACCACTAAAGGATATTTGGGAAGTATCATATTTCCATGCAACTTTACAGTGATCACCTTGCTTCATCACAGGATGTATTGGTTCTCTGTCATTCTGTGCTTCTTGCAGTTAACCTGTTCCTTTTGTGAAAGGGAAGCCTGTCGCTCTGCTGCTGCCTCTGCAGCTTTTCTTGGTACCTTGCCAGTTCTGCATCTGTTCTGTTTGTGGGCAAAGCTTACACTGTTGATGCTTACACTGTATGATTGATCAATTCGTGTGTCAGTGCTGAATCTATTTCTCACTAGCCTGCTGCCCTTTTTTTCTCTACTCTCCAGGGGTGATGCATGCTTCCTCTGCTCTACCTCTTCCCTTTGGGTAACAAAGTTTTCACCACATCTGGCTATCTGCAGTGTAAGGCCTCTCTCCCCAGTCCAAGCTTCTTGGCCAGCAACACCTTGCATTTTAAAATATTTTGAGCCCATACTTGTAATGTAGCAGAAATCGCATTTTATTTGTAGGTGTGCATTATAATCACTTGTGTAGATCACACCCACATATAATTTTTTGTCATATTGACATGAAGTGTTAGGATAGTGGAATGTATTAACTTGAACGTGAAGTGCTTAGGCCAGTCAAAAGTAACATGGAGAGGTAACGCAGAAACTGAATGTAACTAGCAGAAAATATTAACATGAAGAACTCATGTTGTGGAACTGACAATTATTCATGTACTAAATGTGTTAATAATTATGTCGTTTTGCATGTAGGTAAATGCACTAATTGAATGTGCTTTATATCTCATGCAATTCATAAAGCTCATATGCTGTTTTCTTATGTTAGCTGAATTTTGTAGGCCTGAAAGGCAGTTCCCTGGAAACTCTCACTTTAGAATTAACAAGCGGAATTTCATGTGTGCTGGGGAAATTGTTCATTCTCACGTTTTGTGTTGCAGATGAAAGAAGCGCTCTACTTAGCTAGAATAATGTCTTTGTTTTACTAGTCAGGCAAGGAGAGAAGAAGTTACAATCATGTGGCTTGAGTCAATAAAGGAAGGTCGTTGTGCTTCACACAGGACTGTGGCAAGGAAGGAACACCACTGTCCCACGGAAAACCACCTTTAGGACTGTACCCCGAGCAGATGGAGTGATCCCTAATGAATCTTGGGAAAGTTACCTACAATAATGTGATGCTGGGATTAGGGAAAGCGCCCACTTCTTCTTTTGCCTTCAGAGAGAGAGCATCTGAGATCAAGCTCTGTCTCAATAGCTTTATGCTATCTGACCCATTGATGGTGGAGAGACTTCTTAGGAAGACTCCACCGCTGACACCTTTTACACTTCCTCCTGAGGATGCTTAAGTAGGGATGTCACTTTAGTGTTAGTGTAGGGGTAGATGGATGCTTTTTACTCATCAACTCTCGATGCAGGGAAACTTGAACTCATGCTTTCTGATCCTCTGCATTTTATTTCTTGAAATAATTGTTTTATGTATGCTACATAATCTGAATTGGATACGCAGATCTGGCTTTACACTAATTCTGATGTAGTTTTACACTCTCGTCTTGAGGTGTCTTTATATCCAGTTACTTTTGGCTTTGTAATAAATTTACTAATCTCACGTAGTTGTCTGTGGTTACCATGTGCCCAAGAGAATTATTGTTTAATTGATTGGCTGAAATAACAAACTTTCTCCCCTCTACACTTTCCTGCTGCGAAAAAGAAACATCAGATTGTGTTTCTAGAATAGGTCAAGAATTTACGAACCCAGCCCTTTCAGTTGGTAGCAGTGTAGGATGGTTAGCACATGAAGCGAGGGAAGAATCTAGAATTAATCTAGGAAAGTGGAACCTAGAATCGCAAGGCCCAAAATAGAGCCCAATGACCGAGAACAGAAGGCAACGGAATCTGGCAGAGACTGACTGAGTTTGATGGTGAGGCAAGATCAGCAGAGAAAGGAGGGAGTATTAATAGGGTGTATGTTATGCGTTAGATGGCAGGAATGATTTGATTGTGTGATGTCTTGTGGAGTTGGTGTGAGAGTTGAGTGAATGTGTTTCCGGACCGGACGTGGTCCTAGGATTGAAATTTTAGTTTCTGGTCCCGAAGTGGCCTAAGATCCCAGTATATATTAAAGATGTAGAAGACACCGCGATGGAGAATGTAATTGCCTGACCGAAGAATTGAGGAGTTGTTGTGAGAAGTCATTGGCAGTTCCACCTAAGACAGGGAACTTTGTGTGAATGGGATGCATGAGAATTGTTTGGTAAATCTGGTGTACAGGGGTGAGTTATACTTATTCGGGTGACCAGCACGGGTCGAGGGTCACTGTGTGTGGATGTTCTTGGATGATTGAATTCTATCGATCTTTTAGATGGCAGACAATTACGGATTTTAAAACAATTGGGTGAGTGAATGCATACGGAGAAGTTGTGAAGGTGAATGAGTCACTGTAAAGAGTGAAGGTGACGTCAGAGAGTGTTGTGCTGTGATTGGTCGGTTGATGTAACGCCGTGCTGGGATTAGTTGGTAGTCATCGGGAAGTTGTGGTTGGAAGAGATTGTTCCGTCGTAATATTTTAACAACAAATTACAATTGAAATCATGCAATGTTTTAGGGTGTTGTGGGATCTGTACAGAAGTGATGGAGGGGTTGTTACTTGAGTGGGCGAAGAGGTGCCACCCGAGAATACTCCAGCACATTATATGGCGACAAAAGTTGGGCTC
Source organism: Triturus cristatus (assembly GCF_964204655.1). Lineage (NCBI taxonomy): Eukaryota > Metazoa > Chordata > Amphibia > Caudata > Salamandridae > Triturus > Triturus cristatus. Next base: position 1,638,516,375 of record NC_140590.1, read on the forward strand.
CACACTATAAGTTGGCTTCAAAATTGGCATATGATCACTGAAAAAGAGGGTGAATTGTCAGTTTCACGCTTTGATTCATTTCGGCTAAATGTATTGCATCTGTTAAGAGGAGCAATGTTTGCGTTGTGACCTTTTCCTACACCAACACAATTTGAAGTGTTAGATGCGTGAATGAGTGCAGCAGATGCCAAACTGCAGGAGAAATACGAAGAAAGAATGAAGAAAACTGTGAGGTCATACCAGAATGCACAGTGGGATGCACAGCTCAAGAAATTGGGAGTGTATACCAAAGAAGGAGAAAGGTTATATCCAGTACTGGTAGAAGAGGGAGATTCCCAGAACAGGAGAAAAAAGGTAAATGGAAGTGACAGTAGTGACAATGAAGACAGCATGTTGGATGCGTTGTCATCTGAACGTCCTCCACCTTACACTCCACTGACAGGGGACTGGGCAAGACTCAGAGAGTGCAGAAATCGTGGGAAGCACACCAGCTCAGGTGGGTCCTGGTACAGAAGTTGTGGGAGGGATAACTTCAAGAGTAGGGGGAACAGGAGTGTCCACCTTAGGGGGTAGGGAACAGAACAGAACTAGCTCAGCTTCATGGTTGCCGGAAGTTCTTACAGTACCGGTCACTATTGGTCCTGTTGTTCCTGTGTATGACCTGAGTTCAGTGGGAGACCTTAGTCAGTGACAGCCCATACAGGTTGAAGGGACTGGACTGGTACGATCAGGGAGCACGAATGGGAATTGTCCACCTTTAGTGCCTACGGAATCTAGTACTCCTTTAGCAGCTAATGCCTATCCTTCGAGAGTACGCATTGGTTCCAGTACTATACGGTCTATACCTATGGCAAGCACTAGTTCAGACCTACAGATGTGGAAAACACCGGTAAGAGGACCAATGGGTGAGACCTTGGAAGCAAGTATGAGTCAGGGAGCCACTGGAAGTCAGCATGTCTTAGATGTTACAGACTTGGAATCCTGGTTGGGGGATCACAATAACAGCAAGGAGGGTCAGAGTAGTATATCAAGTCAGGGTACCATCAAGGCTGCGATGAAGGCGAAGCTACTGGATGTGGTGAGGTTGAAGGCTGAGATAGACAAGATCATCAGTGGGAATTTGCCTTTGGATATGAAAGAAACCTATGAGCCAGATGACCTGCTGTTTGTAGCAAAGGATGTCACCTGCAGGGCAAGACGAGTGCATGAGAAGTTATCAGAGTTAGCTCAGAGGTACGAGTAGACTTGTCTTGAACAAAAATGTTACAGGGAAATTATAGGCTTAACTACAGTGGCCAGGAGCTGGAGGAAAAGAGGGTGACAGGATTGAAAAAATATATCAGAGAGTTGATTATAGGAATAAGGGCATGGAGTATGCTGGATAAGTGGGAGGAAAGATGGTCGAAAAAGAAGAGTGCAAGGAAGGTGACAGGGGAAACACCAACTCTAGGAGGGGAAACACAGGGAATTGAGGCTTACCCATTAAGGGAGGTGCCTAGCAGAGGGTATGTGCATGTTCCCTGGAGTAGAGGTGACCTTGCTTTATTTACAAATGATTTTCCCAAGTTGAGGGAGAAATCTGCTGAGTGGTATAAGCAAGTCGATCACTTTGTTAAGATCTCAAAGGTGTTATGGATTGACTCAAATACCTTGTTCGAAATTGTGGTTCCTAGTGATCTGTGGTCTGCTTATAAAATAGCCATTGAGTGGCCTGCTGCTGAGCCAGTGAGGGATTCACTGACTCATGATCTTTCGCCGTTGGTTATAAAAAAGTACGATCAGGTGGTTGAAGTTCCAAATAGCCCCTCAAGACATTGATTGGGTTAAGATAGAACAAATGACCCAGGAGCCTAAAGAGACAGTGCATGCTTATTGCTATTGCAATCCTTTAAGCAGTACAGCGGGTTGAACAACCTCGACCCTAAGCACATGGGACAATTCGTATCAAAATTTGTGACAGGGCTGAGGCCGGAAGCTAGCCTCATGATCCAGCAACACTTAATCTGCTGGCAAAATAAGTCAGTGGACGAGATTATACGATATGCCAGGTATTGCAGTGATGAGGTGGATTCCAAGCATAGGAGAATAAGGAGAATAAAGGAGAAGTTGGTGCTGGTTCAAATATGAAATGCACAGAAGGGAGAGCAGTGTACAGGCAACAGGGGGAGCAATAGTTCACAATCAAGGGAATGTCCCAGGAGTTGTCCAAGTTATATCAGTTGCAGGACCAATGGGACAGGGAAGAGGAAGAGGTGTCCCCATAGATCCTAAAACAGGGATAGACGTTACGACCTTGAAAAAGATCACTGCTTGTCATTTTTGTCACAAGATCGGGCATTGGAAGCGTGAGTGTCGCCTAAATCCTATGAATCAGGTGCAGGAAGGAGAGATCTTGGAAGTGGCAGATGTGGTAAATCAGTTACAGACAGTGACCAGGCTGAAATCTCTTAATGGGAGAGAATCAGAACCAGTTAGTGCAAGTGCCATAACCTACGAGAATCTCGCAGGGCAATCGAACTACATATCACAAGCTGTTGACTGAAAACACAGGACTGGCTGGCAGCATCACATTACCCGAGGAGCCATTCTTTATATACCTTTTGTTCTGTATGTTTAGTGGAAGCTTCCTGTATGGTTTCTAGACCATAGTGTAACGGCAGAACACCATATTTACAGCCCTGTGCTTTCTTTTTACGACTAGTTGATTCCAAGTGTGTTAGTCCTCTTTGTTAATTCCAAATACACAAGTTCCAGAGTGCACAGGTTTGTGAACTGAAAGCAGTGACTTGGAGAAGTGGCACACATGCCAGCTCACAGTGACCTGGTAAGCCTATCCTCTGGTGATGAGTCACGTGAGTGTCTCCAGGCAGCAGCAGACACTTTGCTGAAAGTTAAGAAAAATCCACCTGTTGCTATCTGAAAGCTCTACAGAGAATCCAGTTCTTATACATGATAAGGGATCTCATGTCATATGTCAGGCATGTATTTTTAGCCAACACCTGTTGCATTGTAAACATTTTTTTCCAATTATAAACATAGGCCTATGAATCCTGCTGTCCACACTATAGGGGATATTTACAAGGAAATGGCCGTACGGGATGCACACAATTTAGCAGCGTCACACAGCGCCATTTCAAAAATGCAGGGATGCGTCATATTTACAAGAATATAGGGCACCCTTGTGTTTTCCCTTGTGCTGGAGCTAAAAAAAACTGCCTAGCACCAACACAGACACCCTTGCTCTTTAATGTAAGGGTGCCTGTGTTGCGGGGATGATTCCCTGCAATGTAGGCACCCTTGCACCGTGGTGCAGGGATGATTGTTTATATGCATATATACAATCTATAAAGGCGATTTGCTCTTTCTACGTGTGCTGCACACATAGAAAGAGCAAACCCAAGGAGAAATAAAAGTATTTCTCCTCGTTGCACCAATATAACGCCTGCAATTCAGTGGGGTTAGTTTTTGGCGCTGCCTCGAATTTAGAGATCCTTGAAAATCTGGGATAAGCAATGGGTGTTGTGGTTGAATGCCCACAGCAACATCCATTGCACGCCCCTTTCATGCAGATACCTGCATGAAAGGGGACGATATTTACAAAGCGGTGTTAAGCCACGAAAAGTGTAAATATGGAGCATGGCATGTACCACCGGAAGGTCGGAGAAAGTGATTTTCCTGTGCTGCAATGTCCTTGTAAATATGCCCCAAATACTGGTACTGTCTGGATTGCATGAAGGTGTCACACTTGCTGCCTATATGTGCTTTCCCTGTCTTTTGCCGCTCCAGAACAGGCACTTAAGCCCTTCCAGTTTCAGAGTCTAGGGCAACTCAAACTTGTGTTGTAGGTTGTCATTTGCAATTTTCTTTCACCAGCGGTTTGAATTCGAGAGAAGTAAGGGATGATGCACAGGTGCCTGCACCACCTAAAAGAAGCCTGTCTCTATTTGCCTTATTACAGGTGACCTGATGTCTCTAGTTACCTGTAAAAAAGAAATCATGTAGTTGCACACCTACAGTAACTTATTACAGCTGAGTTCTGAATGTATAATGCCTCCTGCCAAAAAGAGCATCAAGGAAGAAAGGCAGGTTATGAGAATAGTTACAGCTGTAGTTTAAATAAGGACAACAGGAACTGTGTTTTTCCTTCTTATCTGTTTTTAAAGAGAAAACGGATCTGCAGGAAGGAGAATTTATATCAACATGTTTATTTTTCCACACTATAGGTCTTACAGGAAACATAGAGTCACTCTGCATCTTTCTACACATTCGGAGCTACAGCATGTTTAATCAAACCTACATTACTCTGATTCTAATATCTTTTTGCAACAAATTTACAAAGTGCTTTTTTGTGTGTTTAATTTTAGACCACAGTTTCCACTTGTATTCTTCATGGATGAAAACAAACTATCCCTTTCATAAGAAAGAGGAAAATAGCAAGGATTTAAGCATTTTATGGGAAGGGTGATGGTGCGGCTATGTATTATAAGGAATAAAATGCCCTCTCCTGTACGTTAAAGGACTATTGGAATTCAATTGGGAGTTCAATAGAACTCATATTGCCACAGAATTCCTCTGTGACTTGCTATAGCCTTCTACTGTGTGACAAGGGTTACTTTTCCCCATATATCAATTACACAAAGGAGGAGAGGATATGAAAAGCACTCCGGCTCGCACAGGCTGTCCGACGCGTGCATCGTACTGGCTCGGTCGTGAATCGCATCCATTGAACGCCATGGTGAGCTTACGACCTAGACGTACGGAGCGGTTCGGACCCGGAAACGAGTCGGTCGGTGAATGTCATGTAGCTCGCATCGTACATGCTCGCTCGTACCGCTGTACGAGTCGGGCAGAAAACACGCGTACGGCGCGTAGTTTTTCCGGCCGGATCGTGTTTGTTGCCCTTCCGACCCGGATCGGAATCGGCCCCTTAATGTTAAATCAAAAAAAGGAGTTTTATAAAAACAATGAGTGGGAAAAAGGAAGAATGGAGCAAGAGGAGAAGGAAGATTCAGGCTTATAGGGGAAGAAGTAATGGCAGGCTGCAGAATTAGGACACAATGCAGGGATGTCAGTGATAGGCGTCTATCAGAAGGGGCTAGAGAGTGAGGGTACTAAATGAAAGCGCAAAGGACCATTAGAGAGATTGGAAGAGAGGGAGCAGGAGAGGGTAATGGTATATTTCTAGTTTTGCAATTCAATCTATAAACATAAAAGGCAAAGAAAATAAGGAATGGATGAAATTCTTAAAAATGACAGGGGTCAACTTAAAATTTGTGATGGTGAAGGAAAATAAAGGCTTGGAGAGAATGAGAGAGCTGGAAGGTGGGAAATGGAAGATGAATTGTAACGCGTAGGAAATGTGTGGCTGTCAATGGAGAGGCAAAAGAGGAGATCTGAGACAAGGAAAAGAGAGAAAAGGTAAACAGTGAAACAGAGAGAAAGGTAAGGAGTCGGACATTGTGAGAAATAGGAGCCTCAAATTATTGCATAAACCCCTCACCTGTCACCAGTGATGTTCCTTGTTTCCTGCTTGCTTGTGCACCCCACCTCCACTCCACCTGCCTAGCATTAACAACCTCTACAAATCCCCCTTTTCCCCTAGATTTCAACTTCAGTGTTTCCCACGCCTGCCTCTAGCTCTCATTTGACTTTACTCCTACCTTCCTACTTCAAGGCAGGGTGGTTCATCAAGCTGCATGCGATGCTCTGGAAGTCATGAGCTCAAAATCCATCAAGCAACACACAGCCTTCCATCTTGCTGATGAATCCATGATCATAAATTGGTTGATTTTAATATCTATTATGAATAGTTCGTAGAAATGGCAGATGTGCATATGAAGCATTATAGAAAAACGAAGTTAGTTGTTCTCTCACCTTCTGTTAAAGACTTGATGCTGAGGAGTTTTTTTTTAGTTCCATTCTTCATTGCCTGATGAAAGGGCGACGACTCCTCCCAGTAGCCACGGCGCCATAATGCACTGATTAGTGTAAAGTGTAAGTGAAATAAGTAAAGTGTCTCCATAACAGGGTCCCAGATCAGAGGAAAAAACACAAATAGCAAGACCTCCTTGACAATCTTGTAGCTCTTGATTGTAGATGAAGATCAATATTAAAGTTCTTAGCAAGTTAGCAAAGACCCCATGGCACAAAGGAGGAACAAGAGCCAAGCGGAAGTATTAAGGAGTAGGCACAGTATAAAATTTAAGTGTCGTCAGAAAAAAAAAAATCAGGAATAAAAATAGTAGCAAGGGGTGAAGAACATGATGAAAAATAAGGGAACTGGTGGACTGGGATACATTAACCAAGCGGATATGCATCCTTATATATGATTCAAACAGGAAATGACATCACAGCAAAATATTTTAGTTCATCTTAGGTTGGGAACCTGAGAGAGAATTGTATTAATGAAACATCACTTGGAAGGGCCATGCACCTTTCTGGGAACTCTTGGCATCTGTTTGGCACAAGAAGAAGAAGCTCAAGTTTAACAACCTTAACATAGCACCAAAGTCAACCCTCCATGTCACCCGTCATGCCTGACGCTCCATGCTTCTCACGAAGCTCGTCTCCGACACAGTTCTTGGCAAACATATAGCAGACCCCCAGTGCCTGTTCCTCTTTTCCATTTGCCATAGCGGTTTAATCCTCTCAATATCAATCTTCAATCTGGGAATCTGGGAATTGTAATCAATCAATCAATCAGGGAATTGTAAGCACGCTACTCACCCGTGAGGGTCTCAAGGCACTGGTGGTAACGTCTATTACCACCAGGAGACGTCTTCTTACATTAACACCATTAAGAGCTTTAGCTGTCAACTGGTCAATGCTAAGAGGATGACATCCAGCTTACCCTGGTTTTCAATTAATAGCATTCCCCTTCCCCATCACTGTCCTCCATTCATCCCTATCTTGCTCATTATGGGCCTTTATTTATCCCCACCGCCCTAGTACTAGTCCCCAGTAGTGTCTGCAGCATATCACCCATCTCCCGCATTATAGGCGTTTGTGCGTCTCCACCTCACTTGTATTATTTTCTATTGTCAGCAATGGGAATCATCATCTCTCTTTATGTACCAGCCTGCTTGCAATCCACCACCTTAATATTAGCGCATAATTCTCCTAGTGGCATGCTAAATTTGAAAACTTACGATCAGAAGACAAAAACCTTGGGTAAAAAATAACAGACAGTAATCAGAACACTGGGAACAAAATCACTGGGAATGGAACATGTAAGTATTAGAAGATAAGGGATATGGAAACCTATTTAAAGGGTAAAGAAAAATTTAGAAAATAACTTTTTTTTAAACTGGGTATTCTAAGTACTCCACCATTCACTAATTTAAATACCTCATAAATATTTTAAAAAATGGGACCGGAAATTAAAGAGAAACGTAAGAAAGATAAAAGAGGTAAAGTAAAAGTGGAGGTGCAGGAGGTTTCCACATATATCAATTAAAAAATATCATTACATTTTAACATATCATTAAGATATTTGAACATAAAGTAAGAGAAGCACCTTGGAAAATAAATTACGAGAAATGCTAAGTAGATGAAGCATCACTGCCAAATGCAGTACAAAGTATGAAATTAATATAAGTCAAAACTGAAATTATTATTTTAATAACAGTGTAAAAAAAAAAACTTTGGAATCTGGTATTAATTAACCCTGGTGTAAGTAATTGATTCTAAATCATCATGTGGACTCCCTCTCCCCCACATATCTTTCAGGTGACCCATATGTATTGCCCTTTTTTTCAAACACTCTTGTTTTTGTTTTTTCAACACCCTCTATGCCTGTTGTGTCTTGTGATTCTATATTTATAATGGGAGAAGTGATATTATAAATCACCCATTCTTTTTCCTGTTGGGTGACTACATTAAAAGCCATCCTCTTGACATGAAACCAGTTGATAAGTATGTTCCTTTCTCTATCCTTCCTTACTGTGGATAGACAGTTCCTTGCTCCACTACCTAACAGCTCCTTCAATAACACACATTGTCGGTCTGCACCAGACATCATTAGAAAAACACAGTTGTGTGAAGGGAGGCCTGACTGCTGTATGTAATTTCACAGAAGAACCATTTCATGGAATACCATTACTGAGAAACCATTTCATCTAAATGGTTAATGGAAATTTTCAGAATGAATGACATTTACCTTTTCATGGAAACCAATTCAAAGAATGTCTTTTTGGTTGAATTTGGCTTTTGAAGGCTTGTTTTTAAGTGCAAATGCAATGGTTGCAGGTCTTACTTTCAGAAACAGTTTTGTCGGATATATTTATTTCAGTGCTTTACTTCAGGGGACATTATTTCAAATGTATATATTTTACATCATCAATTACTTACGATGTTTTTAATTTGCTGACCCATCAAGAACCGTAAACTTGACCTCTCACAACCACTCAACACCATCAAGCCCTGTCCTCTTGTGCCCATCAACACATTTAAACTACACTCATCCCTGAAACCTAAAAGCCCTTTCAAACCAAAACTCGCCCATTCCTGAACCATAAAATCACTCACTACCCCTACCTTCCCCCATTTCTGAATTCTAAAAAACGAATTTAAACCCCTAAACCCAACCCATCTCATTCCCCTTAAAACACCTCAGTACACCCAAACTCTGCCCATCCCTGAACCCTAAAAGTTCATCACTACTCTCAAAAACCAGCCATCCATGACCCATAAGAACTCCTCATCAACCTAAAATACTCATCCCTGAACCCAAAAACCTCTTTCTACATCTAAACTCCAGCCATCCCTGAATCCTTAAAACCTTTTACCACCTTAAACTACACCCCATCCTGAACCCTAAAACCTCTTCACCACCCCAAGCCCCTACTCATAATTGAACCTAAAAAACCCTCACCTGCCCTAATCTCAACCCATCCTTGTACCCTAAAAACACCTTATACACTTGAACAACACTCATGCCTTTCACCACCCCTACACTACACCCATCTCTGATCCCTAAAAACCCCTTTCTATACCCAAACTCCAAATACTCCTGACCCCGAAAAAACCCTCATCGCACTAAACATTACCCATCCCTGAACCCAAAAATTCCACAGTAGTCCTAAACTCCACTCAAGTTTAATGTAATTTAGGATTTGTCCTTAAAATGATTTTTTTTGTATTTCCTTATAAGTGTCTTTCCTTAAAATTGGTTTTCCATGATTTGGTTTCCCCCAGCATGGTTCTCAGTTTTTGTTTTCCAATAATTCAAACACATCACGCCTGGAATGTGTTGCAGAATGCTGGCTATCAGAGACTGTTGTGTTTGGAATTATACAACCCAGAGTATTTATCAAAGTTGCTTATGTTAGGGGGTTGATATAGAGGAAACATAGGTATAAGTAGCAGCAAAGGTGATTTTTATTGCAGCAGGTGATTCTCAAACACAAATTGCTGTACATAGAATAGTGTTGTGTATTTGAAACAAGATGACAGAAACCAGTGCATCATGAAGGGATCTGTTATTGGAACAGTAATAAGACAGCCCCGTTCTTTTACATCAACCATATTTACACAAATTCACATATTTACATTGCATTACACACATTTACAATGCAGTTTCAGACAAAGAGAAATAAAGTGGTTTGTGTGAAATCAAACAATTACGGTTAAATTGGAATTAAACTTCACCTCTTTTAAGTGTAAGGTAAGGACTAAGTCCACACGAAAAAGTAAATTCAGCTGGTGTAATTCATATAATTACAGGAAACGTTACGCTTATTACCTGAATTTGCAGAAATCACACCATCATGCTGCATAGCATAAGAACACGCTTACCGCGAGTGCACGGGAATAACATGAATAACCAGAATGCAAGGGCTTGTTGCTTGTACCAAATGTGTTTTTAAAACTATTTATTTTACTGCAAAATGCGTAGATGTGTAAAAAAGTGAGGAAAGGATGCATTTCATGCTAAAATATAGAGCTAAATTGTATATTTTTATTTTGGATATTTACGTGTAATTTACAGACCTGGGCGTAGTTCGCGGAGTTTTGCTATGCGGAACTCAGCGAAGTGACTAAAAACTCTGTGAAGTTCCGCAAGTGGTGGAGTGCAGTGCGAACTGCCGTTCGTGCTGGTCTTCCTGCCGCTTGGGTAGAAATTCCACCTGAGCGGTTGCTCGCGCTCGCAAACTTACCGTTCGCGAGCAGGGAAAAAACTCTGATGCACTAAGCGAAGTGGAGTTTACTGCACTCCGCGAGCTCCACGAAGTGTGGAGTGCACAAAACTTCACAAACAAAGCGGAGTTCACCGCCTAGGCCTCGTAATTTAGAGTAATTTTTCTTAACTTTCATGTAATTACACAAATGCAAATTACCAAATTTATCAAAATCCCAGTAAAAACTAGATAAAGAAATCAGGTTGATAGAGGGGTCTCTAACATGTGCCCATGCAACAGCCAGTGTGGAGCTTCACTCTCGCCTCCTCTTGGCCGAGACATCATGGAGGAGGAGGACACATCTTTGACAGCAGAAGGGGCCAGTAGTTACCCACATTGTGTTTTAATGATTTAACACACATATATTTGCCTTTGCTGTATTCCATGGTGTAAACAGAGGTAGACTCACGTAACCCAAAATGGGGAGCTTTGCTGAAGGTGGGTCCTATGAATTGTGGCAGGGGTTGGGTAGATTCTGTCACATGCCAGTCCTCTGCCTCTCAAAGGCACCTGAAGCTGTGCAGAAGAAACCAGTTAAAAGTCAGGCTTTTTACTAGGTGTGCAGGGCAGAACTACCACACATTCAGTAATATGTCAGTCCAACAAATTTGAAAGACTTACAGGGCTGGGTTAAAGTCAGGTACACACCAGACTGGTGGCTCTGAATTCCTTGTATGTGTAGCTTAATCAGTCTTGCATGAGTACAGTGACACTAAAAGGCAGGTCAGGCTGGACAACAGTCACGTTGCAGGCTTGTGTCTCTGGGATACTGAGAGGACTCCTTCAAGGTGTGACTTAATGGCTAGAGTGGCCTACTTTAAAGCTGAGGAACCAGGTTTGAGTCTGGCAGGAGGCTCAAACATCCTGTGATTCTGGGCAAAATCACTTTATCTTCCCGTGCCTGAAAATGAATGTGTCTATCTGAAATGCAACTGGTGCTCATGTAAAGCGCTCTGATAACTTCGGGTCGAGTTTGTGCTTTATAAAACTGCAAAAAAAAAATAACATAGGCACACTTGACATGTTACTGGAGCTTCATAGGTGACTTAAAATATCTTTACCCACGTAAAGCCACTCACATTGCTGTCACTTTAAAATGTGAACACACACACACAGGTGCACAAGACCGCAAAGTGACTGTTTTGACCTTGGAGAAGCCTCGTTTTGACTTGTTAAGAGCTTGCCCTGATGATGATGCCTGTGCTTGCTTTACCAGTTCTCCAACAAAAAGAGGAAATCTATTTCTGCTGATAGATTTACTGTGTCTGTTGTGTGTGTGAATGAAACTTGTGTTGCTACTTGCCCGTTGAACCTATTCTGGGTGTGTGGTAGAAACTTGCAATTCTCCTGTTGGAATTTACTATGGATACGAATTGCTGCTGTTCAGCCTGTACCTAATCCGGGCCATATTATCAAGGAACGGCGATAACATTATCACCGCTTTATCGGCAGGAAACTGCCGCTAAAGCGGCGATAATGGGCTTGATAATATGCCCTTGTGAATTCCCATGGAAGCCCAGGTTCACACCAGAACCTGGGCTTCTATGGAATTCACAAGGGTATATTATCAAGCCCATTATCGCCGCTTTAGCGGCAGTTTCCTGCCGATGCCGATAAAGCGGTGATAATGTTGTCGCCGTTCCTTGATAATATGGCCTTCCGTGTGCTGCAAGGGTGCCCGCATTGATGCCAGTCTGAGCGCAGTGCACTAGCGCAAAAAGAGCGCAGTAGTGCTCCATATCTCTGTAAATATAGAACATTTCTACTCTCTCCCTTTCACACAACTTTGAATGCTGCGTTGCTGAAAGATTAGTAAATATGCCCAGACTTGTGTGTTTGAGAGCAGTTTGCTCTGTTGCTCCCTCTCATTGAATACTTGCTCTTTTTGTGAGTGAAGGTGGGGGTGGCTGCCTCTGCTGGACCAATTCCGTGTGTCATAGAAGCACGCCCTTCTGTTCCCTCCACTGTGCGTGCGATTATTTTGCCGCTGCACGTTGTCCTGTTGTATTACTTCAGTGACAAGCAGCTTTTTCTCGTCTCCGCTCGCTATTCCTCCAAATGTCCAGCAGGTGGCAGTACAAGGTCGGAAATAAAATCTTATGTTTACGTTTTTCTAGCCAATAATTAATTGACCCCAATAAATGGTGTTATTAAGATGAAGTGTCCTAATAAATTGGATCTGTAAAACGTCTTAGTTTTTAAGGGATTGGAATAAATAATCTGTGCACCAGGAGAGAGTAATGTGAATTTATTTCTACTCGTAGTGTAGAAGAACCCCACAGCATGTCCTCTCTTCTGATCGAGGAGGAAATTGTGCAATATACCACACTCGCTCCTAGTGGGAGGCGCTCTTGAAACTCAGCGTCTCCTTGCACAACATAGTGAGAGGGAGAAAGAATGGGATGAAACAGGTGGTGTCATTGATGGGTGAATAGATGAATAGATGGCTGGACGATGGATCTGAATGCGTGTGCATGCACTGGATGGATGGATGGATGGATGGATGGATGGATGGATGGATTTGTATTCTTTGATGCAAACTTGATGGATGAAGCGTGTGGATTTAGGCATGTGTATAGCGTTCTACAGTTGCTGCAAAGCAGCAGGATTTTTATTGTTATATTAAATTCCTGATAATTCAATAAATAATTCCCTTAAATAAATAAATAAATAAGAAAATAAATAAATAAACAAACAAACATGCATCGATCTGTGGGTGTATATGTGAAGGATGAACGGATGGATTTGCATAGGTCTGTCCAAGATGGAAGGGTCGATTTTCACAGGTCGGTGCGAGGTATATGTATGTATGATGGATGGATAGATGCATGAATGGATGGATGGATGGACGGACGGACCAGACGGACGGATGGATGGATTTGAAAAGGTAGGTGTAAGGTGGATGGATTTATGTGGATGGGTGGATGAGCTGAATGGCTGGATGCGGATAGGTTGAATGAATGTATGAATAGATGGTTTTATAAATGTACGGATGGATGGAAGGATAGATAGATAGATAGATAGATAGATAGATAGATAGATAGATAGATAGATAGATAGATAGATAGATAGATAGATAGATAGATAGATAGATAGATAGATAGATAGATAGATAGATAGATAGATAGATAGATAGATAGATAGATAGATAGATAGATAGATAAATGGATGGAGATTGGTTATGCGTGCAAGATGGCTAGAAGGATGGAGGTGCCACAGTTCCATTACGTTTTATGTGAATGTAACTGCTCTAGCCACTGTTTTAGGGATACTGGGGCAGATTTACAAGCCCCTTGCGCCACTTTGCGTCACTTTCAGGTACGCAAAAGTGGCGCAAGGGGCTTGTAAATCTTCCCCACTGTACTTATTTAGTGGACACGTTAATGTAACCTTTTCCGGATGCTCCATATCTCCAGTTCGGAGCCTTATGGATGTGATGTAAATGTGTGGGGCCATTTATGAGTGAGACAAAGTGAATGATACCAAATGCACTGGCGGCAGACCCTGGGACCACTGGAAGCAAGGATGAGGGGCAGGAGGTCGGGAACAAGGAGGGAGAAAAGGAGGGAGACGGAGAGAGGACTGAGGCAGCAGAGTGAAGGATGGAGGGAAGGGAGAAGGCAGCAGAGCTGAAGAGAGCAAAGAAGATGTTCAAACAGTGGAGTGTGAATGAGAATGAGGAGTAACAGAAAGATGAGGACAGCGAGCGGGAAACAGCGAGAGGCGGTCGAGAGAGGAAAGCTGGTGGACTTAAGTAAAGGAGAGGAAAGGCGAGAGAGAGAGAGGCGTGAAGAAACGAGAGCGAAAAGAATGAATACATGGGAATAGGGAAGAAGCAGGTGGGGTTTAAGGACAGAGGGAACGAGAGGTGCAAGAAGAGGAAGAAGAAAGAAGACTGGGCGATAATGCGAGTGATGCAGTTAAAAGAGAAGCATTAAAACTGATCTGAAGAGAAAAGAGATTTGAGAGAGAAAGAATCGTGAGAAGCAGATTAGAAAAGTCACGTGAAAAGGAGAGGGGTAAATGAGCTGTTGATATCGGTGCAAACAGTAAAATAAGGCTAGAATGTTTCATATGTTAGCAGAGGACAGAGAGATGAAGCAGTGAGGGGGGGAGGAAGAAATGAGTGAGGGAGCTAGGGGGTGTCAGGGAACTAGAGTGAGACGTGTGTATTAAAGAAGAGAGATCTGGAGAGGTGAGAGATGGGGCTAAAATACGGTGTGTGATAGAATTAGAGAGAATTGGAAGGTGGGAGAGAGAAAGAGATAGACTGCTATATATGATCAAAAAAAGGACATTGGGTGGATGTCTCAGGATGACGTGTGACAGAAGGAGAAGATGGATAGAGATGGGGAGGAAAGATACACGATGACATGGAAGAGGAGGATAGGAGAGGAGAGAAGAAAGGATAGAAGAGTGGAGGGGGGAAGCAGAGGGAGGAGAGGAGAGGAGAGGAGAGGAGAGGAGAGGAGAGGAGAGGAGAGGAGAGGAGAGGAGAGGAGAGGAGAGGAGAGGAGAGGAGAGGAGAGGAGAGGAGAGGACTTTAAAAAGATGTGTGATAAAACAAATGAGAGAGGTCCGAGAGAGATGGAATGAAATGTATATAAGACAAATGGAGAGGTGCGAGACAGCGCTTTCATGAGGTACTAGCAATACAGCGCTATGCAAATCTCTGTTAACATAGCATGTCATGAAAGGAAAGAGAGGCGGACATGTAAACACTGCTGAGCGTGAAAGTGGTGAGAGGTGGGTAGGATTAATGAAAATACTAGGGGGCTTATTTACAAGCCCCTTGTGCCACCAGTACGTCACTTTTTCCCATGTTAAACATGACACCTCGGCGGCGCAAGGGGCTTGTAAATAAGCCCCAAGTTGTACTTATAGAGAGCCAGCCATCTCTCGACACTGGATGAGTGAGTGACAGCAAGAAGGAAGGCGGAGGAACTGCTGGGTGGCGGGACGGGCGGAGAGAGGCAAAGAAACCGAGGGCCTCATTTATGAAAAGTAATGGATCGCTGCGTGAAAACAGTGATGCGTCACTTTTCATTGCGCCCTCCTTGCAACACCAATGGTGCGCCATATTTACAGTATGACGCATCATGTTGCAAGGAGTTAGAGATACGTCAGTATTTCTGACGTATCTGTAGACGCAAAAATGACCCATTGCTGGAGTGTGTCAGAAAAGTGACGCAACTCCAGCAATGGGTCATTTCACATGGGCAAGTCCCATTTCAAATGTGCCTGCTCAGTCTTAGGCCTGCTGTGAGGCAGGCGTAAGATGTTGACGCATTTGCGTCCTGGAAGATGCGCAGTGAAATCTCATAGATTTCACTGCGTCACTTCTACGAGGCTTACTTGCTTCAGAACGCCCACCCTACATACATTATACCTGGCGCAGGTATAATGTGGCGCAGGAGTTTACAAAGTGACGCATCTACCTAATTGCGTCACTTTGTAAATATGACGCAACATGGTGCATTTTTTTACGCCACTGGAGCGTCACAAATAGTGACGCACCTGCGGCGCAAAAGTGACGCACCTGCAGTGCAAAAGTGATGCATGGGCTCATAAATAAGCCCCTGTGAATTAAAAGCAAAGGGGGAAATGAAAGGGGGAGGGGTGTGGGAGCCTGTGCGCTGCAGAAAGCAAGAATTTGCCCCACACCCCCCACAATGTAACACTAGGAGCTCACCCCATGTCTCAGCAGGACCCAGTGAGCTCTCACTATCCATAGGATATCTGTCTCTGTGCCCAGAAGCCCAGGCAAGGCCAGCTTGGAGGAGCTATACTCAGGACTGAGATGCCTCATTGAGCTGTTTGTGGAGCCCCGCAGTGGAGCATGAGAGGGCGCAGAAGGTACAGGCTGGGGTGCATTGACTGAGCTGTATGAGAGTTCCAGGGGTGTTAATGAGACTAGGGCACTCTGGCTGAGACGCGAGGGTCCCACTCCCTGTCCTGGAACACACAAGGGCTGAGGTACATTGAGAGACGTGTGGCTACAGAGACACGGACAGAGTTTGTGTCTCTTCAAGTTCTGGGTCAGCTGAGGGGGTTACAGCTCAGAACTGCAGTACATTTTCAGAGCAGTGTGTGGGCCCCAGTATTTAAGAGGTATTTAAGGGTGCTGCAGATTTGAAATGAGGTTCACACACAGACCCGTGCAAGGATCCGCAGGCTGGGATCATGGAGGTGATACAGGCCAAGATGAAGTCGCACTGGCAGAGATGAGTGTGGCTCTACTGGGACAGCATTGGGCGCTGAAGGCCAGGAGTGAAATCCATTCACTGAGCTGTTTGGGATCCAAGTATTGGAAGGGCAGATGTGCTGCAGATCACAAACGAGCTGCAACGGCAGAGCTGTGAGTGAGTCTCGAAACTGGAAAACAGGAGGAGCTGCAGACCAGGGTGGATGTCCCCTGACAGAGCTGTATAGAACATGGCGAGGTGCATCGCATGGCACGGCAGGCCACAAGTATAGCTCTGTGTGCGGCATTGTTCTGGAACAGCACATGGCGCTACAGGATCGGGCAGCATGGAATCAGTGTGGGAGGGTGGGGTTGTTTGGGTCTCAGTACTGGACACACAGTACTACACAGGTCAGGGAGGACCTCAAGACCTGGCTCTTCGACTGAACCTCCACACCCTGACAGATCAGCAGCTGCCCCCACCCCCCTCGCAGTGCCTTGAGACCCTCACGGATGAGTAGCCGTGCTTTAC
This sequence comes from Triturus cristatus, assembly GCF_964204655.1. Lineage (NCBI taxonomy): Eukaryota > Metazoa > Chordata > Amphibia > Caudata > Salamandridae > Triturus > Triturus cristatus. The sequence goes on from NC_140590.1 coordinate 1,638,533,269, forward strand.
AAACCCCTGATTGATTGAGTACTCCAGGATCAGGGGGTGCCTTAGATATGCATCGACAGAGCTGCGTGTGGGTCTTAGTAGTGAAGTAACAGTGGGTCTGTGTGCCAGCTGTGAGGGGCATGGACAGAGCTGTGTGTGGGTCTTAGTACTGGTATAAGGGGGGCTGTGTGCAAGCTGTGTGGGGCATCGACAGAGCTGTGTATAGTTCTTAGTACTGGTATAAGGGGGGGCTGTATGCCAGCTGTGAGGGGCTTCGACAGAGCTGTGTATGGGTCTTAGTACTGGTATAAGGGGGGGCTGTATGCCAGCTGTGAGGGGCATCGACAGAGCTGTGTGTGGATCTTAGTACTGGTATAAGGGGGGGCTGTATGCCAGCTGTGAGGGGCATGGACAGAGCTATGTGTGGGTCTTAGTACTGGTATAACAGGGGGGCTGTGTGCCAGCTGTGAGGGGCACTGACAGAGCTGTGTGTGGGTCTTAGTACTGGTATAACAGGGGGGCTGTGTGCCAGTCTTAAGGTGCATTGGCAGAGCTGTGTGTGGGTCTCACTACTGGAATAGAATTATCAGTTATTTTTTTAACAGTTTGTCCAATTTGGGCATCAAACCAGTGGGCCCTGGTGGCTTATTGTTGAGGTTTGATGTGTAGTATTGAAGGTACATGAGCCAAATGCTCATGGAAGGTTTTTTTTTTCCTGCAATTTTCTGTCTCTTGCACAGAAATCCCGTGGCTAGTGTTAATACAGCACGGCTCATGAGCTCAGATTCCCACATCCTTCACAGTTTAAACCCTGCCCCACCCGGGTAGAGAAAGTAAGAATCCACAGGTGGCTCCTGGGCGACTCCTGTGAAATGTGCTAGCAGCACCGACCTGTCATGAGTGGGCTTTGGTGCATTTCACTGAACCTCATGGTAGACCCTGGCTGGTGGATATGGGATGCCAATTGGAGTGTGCACTGCTGATGCACATCTGGGGCCACAAAGACACTCCTGCCTCCTCTGGTCCTTACAGCATCCTCAAATGAGGAGTACCTTTCATCATTCTCCTATTTTGCCGAGTCATAAAGTCGTAATAAAGGAAGTCCTCGAAAGCTGGTCGGAGACCTCCACGAGTGAACAGCGGCCATGACTGGGTCGGCAATTGTGCCGACCCTCTGGTCAGGTGGCCCGGCACTCCAGCATCTTCCTGAAGCTCTTCCGGAAGCTGTCATCCAGGAAAGCATAGAGGAATGGGTTAAGGCAGGAGTTGGCGTAGCTTAGGCTGGTGATGAAGTAGGACAGGCCAATGACCAAGGGGGTCTGCTGCAGGTCCGTTGTCAGGGCCACGATGATGGCCAAGTGGAAGGGGGTCCAGCAGAAGAGGCACACTGCAAGCACAATGAAGACCATGACAGTGACCCGCTTCTTGGCCTTGTCCAGGGCCTTGGCGTTGGAGTTCAGCCTCATGTTGCGCAACTTGTACAACATGACGGTGTAGAGGATGCAAATGGTGGACACAGGAATAGCGAAGCCGAGGAAGAGCATGTAGACCCGGCTTACCTTGAACCACAGCCGCTCTGGCTTGGGGAAGCTTAGGCCGCAGCTTTTAATCTTCAGGTTGTCCGTGTAGACGTTGGCGAAGACGGTAAAGGGCAGAACAATGACTGTCACCAAGACCCAGACCAGGAAGCTGACAATCTTGGCTGCCCGGTAGGTGCGGTGCGGCATCCTCTTGGACTGCACAGTGGCCAGAACCACCAAGTACCTGTCGATGCTCATCACGGTCAGGAAGTAGATGCTGGAGAAGATGTTGTAGTGGTCGATGGAGACAATGACCTTGCAGAGGACATCGCCAAAGGGCCAGTAGTGCAGAAGGTGCTCAGCGATGTTGATGGGCAGGACCAGCGTGAAGAGGTCATCTGCGATGGCCAGGTTGAGGATGAACATGTTGGTCACTGTCTTCATCTTGGGAGCCTTGAGAATGACGTAGATGACTGCCGTGTTGCCAGTGAGCCCCACCGCACAGATGACGGAGTAGATGACGGGAAGGATGATGTAGAAATCAGGCCCCTGGTCGAAGTACGTAAAGTTCTGCCCTGTGAAATTGTTATAATCGCAGTTCCCTCTGAGCGGGTCGCAGGAGGCACTCAGATTGCTCACTTCAGAGAGGTTCTCCATGACGGATGTTGAGGCAGCGGTGCAAGCTGCAGGCGGGGTTAATTTGGTGGTCGCAGACCCTGCAGCTAAACCAGGGCCCAACTCCAACATGTGATCCAACCCTCTAAGTCTTGGACTCTAAATGTTCTGGGTCATTGATCAGGTAGCTCTTTGAGGGCTCTTGAATTTCCTAATGTCTTCCCAACATTTTCAGCGTCTGAAACACTTCCGGGTCAGGTTGTGCGCGGGTGTTCTTGGGAGCCTGAGAAGAGAAAGATACGTTTAGGGACAGCACTTCAGAAAAAGTAATACCCAACAATACTTTTATAGGGGAAGAGCGGCATGCCAGGGGGAAGTGGACCGGCCATTGGGAGCTCCCTAGCAGTCAAGGTCGTCAAAAACACGCGATGCACAGAATGCGTCACTTCCGTTCTCTATTTCCACTCAAGAAATATTGGCTCCCCTTTCCCGTGATGTAGTCGCTTGGGTCTGTAAATAGCAAGATTTTCCATTATTTGGCCTGAATCTCACGCATCCATCGACTTCAAGAGGAAGCCTCAGGGCTAGATCCAGTGAACAGCAATGAGATGCTGATCACTGCCGCAGGTGTTTAGACCCGCCGAGTTATCTCACTGTGATAGAAACCTGTGAACTGCAAACCACGTACGCATCACTGTAGCAGATAAATTAACTCCGAGCAGCCTTACTGGGAGTGGAGCTTAGAGTATACGCAAGCACGCTCATTATACACAACCATGCTAGCTACACAACACAGTGAGCCATGACCTATAGTTGGTGCAGACAACTCTACAGCAAGTGCATTAACCCACTGCGTTTGGTAGTTGGGACTAGAATCTAGCTATACCTACCCTTGAAATATTTCAATTCCATGAGGTAGCGGACTCTTGCTCTTTAAAGCCTGCCCCTTTAAACGTTCTGCACCAGCCTGTTCTCTGCGTGACCTATAGGATACCCAATGATTTTCAGAGCCTATGCATTAAGTCTGTGAGCTAATTTACTGAGACTGAAACATTAAACCTGCAGGTGGCAAGAGTGTTTTAGCTGGTGCATTAATCCGCTGAGCTATCTCACTTGAATTGTAAAGTAAGATCGGTAGACTGCATATTGATTGCGCAGCAGGTGCATTAACACGATGAGCTATATTGCCACCTTTAATCCAATTCCCCTTAGTCGACGCTACCCAGCTTTGCTACCCCAGCACCTCAGACTCACTACACTTCTCGCTGGCTCTGAGCGCCTCCGAGACACCTGCGACTCGGGACCAACGTTCCTCTTGGAGGGCAGAGAATGGGCTGGCGAGGAAAGGTTAAGGGGCAGGCTTTAAAGATCAAGAGTCCTTTATCTCGTCTAACCGGACCTGTGCGATATCTTGAGATTTTCACGCGAAACTTAATGAGCTCCCAATAATTACATATTGGTATAGCCACCCACCAGAGCTCCCCCACAATAACACACATGGAGCACTCCGAACACCTGTAGGGCCGTGTCTGAGGAGTGCGCGAGGAGAGGGCAGTGCGAGGGAGTGGAGAGCTTCGGTGGTCGCTGGCACCCGTCCGGCCCCTGGGTGGCAGAGCTGGGCGAGACTGGCAGTACAGACAGTCCTAGCGCGGGTACATGGTTCTCGCTGTGTCAGGGTTGGCATGAAGCGCGCTTACCTTGGTGCGGTGGGTACGTGATCGCTAAGTGGGCACGGGTCCTCTCTTCTGCCTGGCGGGTACAGGGGTCCCTCTGTTCTCCTCAGTGGAGTCGGTATGGGTGTCCTGTTATCATAGGACACAGGGGTCTTCTTATAATGCGTCGGCGACCTCGAGCGAGAACAGGGTCGACCCAGCAGTGCTCGTCCATGCAAGGTGAGCGCAGGGGTCCTTGTGTGCCAGTAGGGTGCGCGCAGGTGTCTTCTAACCAGCAAGGTGGGTGCCAAGATCCTCTGGCTGTGGTCCTCTCAATAGAAGGGTGGGCGCAAGTGTCTTTGCGAGAGAAAAGTGAGAGCATGGGGCATTTCACCAGAAAGGTGGGGGTATGGGTTCTCTCAATAGTATGGTGGGCGTAAAGGTTACTTCCAAATAAAACAGTGGAATGATTACGCTGGGGTTCCCTCACTAGCAGGATGAGCGTACGGGTCACTTCCAGATAAAACGTGGGAGCGGGGCTCCGCTGAGTAGAAATACCGACTCGGGGGTCCTCTCACTTGTAGGAGATTATTTCCAGATAAATCGTGTGCGCAGGAGTCCCCTCAGTAGAAACAATGGCGTAGGGCGTCCCCTCGCCAGGGGGTGTCCTTTTAAGTAGAAAAGTATGCCCAGGGGGTCGCTCAGCAGAAGGGTGGGTGCGGGGTTATTCCCACTAGAAGGGGTCCTTTCAGCAGACGGTTGCGCAGCTGGGCTAATCTCAGCCGAAGGGTGGGCGCAGAGTTGCGCTTTGCTGGAACGGTGGGCGCAGAGATTTCCGTGCGCCACCAGCAGGTTGTGCCAGGCGGTTTGCGCACTGACACGACTTGCTCGTCAGCCTGCTAGCCCCTCTCTGCCTGGAGTTGAAGGAGGTTTCATACAGCGCTGCGAGAAGGATGACGTTCGACGTAGCGCCATCGCGTTCGCAAACACTCGAAAGAAACCCGCTGAACTTTGTCGTTTATCGAACCGCGCGAGAAAAATGTTCGTCTTTCTCGATTGGATCGTTCTGCAAGGAAATGCCAGCTTTCGGGGGATGTGTCTGTGTGTGTGTGTGGGGGGGGGGGGGGGGATTGCAGGGGAGGGGATACAAGTTTAAGTTGCGGGGTGGGGGGAGTGCACCAGTTAATGTGGGGTTTTGCAAGGTTGTGGCTAGCGCGTGAATTTGTGCCTGCCAGAGTCCATCTCTTCCAGAAACAACTCCGGGGTCTTATACTATGGATCCCCCCTCCCGACCTCGAGGTACATTTAGTAGGAGTCCTACTCTATGAGGCGGGAGTTGGGACTGGTGCCTTCTGAGAACTAACAGATGGGAGGGTCAAACTCACAACAGAAAAGGTGTTTTTCTTTCCCCACAGGACTGTGTCTTGAAACTTATTTTTGTTCAGAGGGTTACTCAGGGCTTTAAGTGGGCCGGGTCTCGCCGGTGCTGAGCACCGGCAGGTTTTTTAAAGGGGGCCTCCAAATGGGTCTCTGTCGGGTTCTGGTTTGTGCCCTGGCACAGGCGAGGCGGTCCTTTTGTTCCGGACTGCAGTGACAGCAGGCACATCGATGTGCGCGTGCTCACACTGCTCACTTCTCATCAGTGGAAAAGTTACGTGAGCGTTGTAGCAGAAGGGAAATCCTTTAAAGAGTCATTTTCTCTCTGGATTTCCCTTCTCTTTTTGAAACTTGGGAATAGCAACATTGTCATGGTGTCACCAGCAGGGCACAAGTCCTTAAAAAACAGAAGTGGGGGGGCTAACCTAATTAATCAGTATGCAAGAGGCATAACGGCGCATGACATCACGGCGTGTGACATCACAGCGCGTGACATCACAGCACGTGACATCACAGGAAGTGGCATCACAAGAAGTGACATCAGATCTTAAGCCCTCACATATATGTTTAGCAGGTGTATCGTGAGTACATTTGAGCACATCTCGAGTATACTTGCAAACCCTCCTGATTTAGGCCGAAGATTCACACTGTTGTAAGCTTCACATAAACCAATGTTGCCTTTTGTCAGCGTAAAGCTTCCTCTACCCATAGTGCTTTAAAAGAAAAAATAGTGATATTTAAATTATCACAACACCTCCTCGGGGTAGTCTGCGCTTTATAAATGCTATTTATTTTGTGCTAATACTGGGAAAGATCAACACATCTGACTTCTTACAGTGCATGCACATCTCCTAAACCGAGCCTGAACAAAGTGGAAAGCTGCCTCTTAAGTATGTGTGAAGTGCTACCAAGGTGTGAGCCTCTGTTTCCCCTCTGCTGCATTTGCTTCTAGGTGTGAGCCGTGTTCGAAGTGGGGGAAAAAAAGTAGGGGAACTGTGGGCGGAGAATCAGAGGGCGGGAAAAACCCAAGGATTGGATCAGTGGGTGGAGCCAGAGGCGTGGCCAGAATGCGCAAACATCCCAATTTTTAGTATTTGTTTGGCATTTCACTGCCCAGTTAAATCGACCAATGGATACACATGATTATTTAAGGTTATAATGAGTTATTGACATTAAAATACATTCACAAAGTGGGATATGCTTCTAATCACCAAATGTCCCACATAAGGTAAAATGTGGAAGCACAAGCCATTTGTCTCCGAGCCATGGAGGTTCTGCCTTCAGCACTTCTCCCTTTTTCCACAACAGCAGTTCAAACATGAATGGCAAAATATCCTAGTTTGCAAATCTTCTCTATATAATTATGGCTCTGCCATATTTTCCTCATAATGCAAGATCTGCTGCATGATCTGACCATTTCAACTAATAAATTGTTTGTAGCTCAATCGTATCAAAAGTTAATGAAAAAAGTAACAAGTGTTGCTGCGAAGAGGACGGCCCTTTGCAAAGGTTGACTGATCACCTTTCTCATTGCTGCATTTGTATGTTACACTGGTACAAATAAGGCAAAATCTTTCCAGGGAGTGTTAGCATGTGAACAAATGTCAAAATAATAAAATATAAGAAAATATACTGCATTACACTGCAGCCTTTTTTTAAATGCATAATTTAGTCAACACTGTGGCATAATTTTGTCCTCCTTTGCTGCATAATTGATTCCAGTGGCCCCACAGCAGGCAGCACATGTTAAAAGTGTTTGTGAATGAAGCAGAGAGATTGTAAAGTTTGCCAACTTAGTTTGGTGTGAGTGCCAAACCCCGGTGAGTTGCAGCTACTACTGCTGAAACAAGGCCAATGGGGGTAGCTATGGGTGAGGCAGACTGGCCTCAAGGGCAGCGCCGGCCTTAGCACTGGTGGTGCCCTGTGCAATAATGTTCGTTAGTGCCCCCCAATGACCACCTCTGCCATGGATTCCCTCACTACCACCCTTTAACAGTGCCCCTCAAGTCTCCATAACCACACTCTCTCTCAGATGCATTTAATTTGATTTACAGCGCCACTCATACCAGTGTAGGGTGTCAGAGCACTTTACATCACACACATTACACAGAGACAATCAATATGTGTGTAAATCACTGTATAGAAAATGTTACATGATAAGACTAAGGACAACAAGGTGTAGGAGTCACATGACAACCATACTAGTAGTCTGTATAGGTTAATAGTGATTGGTCTGGAGAAACACAAACTCGGTTCGGTTCGGTTCAAAAATCTTTATTCGATTCATACAATGAATCATAAAAGCACAAAGTTAAAAAACATAATACACAAATAAGGTGATCCATCCATAAAATAAAAATTATAATTCAAAAAAATCCATCATACAGCATAAATACAAATCCAATGGCAAAGCACAGTTCTACAGCTAATTTATCCATAGCGTTTCCTAATCTGAAGTGAAACTCTTATAAAATTTAACATGGCACAGCAAGTATCAACAGAAGATAATGACAGCAAATAATCATAGCCTTCTTTATAAGTGCATGGTTGCCGCCCCTTCAGGACAGGTTTAATAAATCTAATCCTAGGATCTTGATATAAGGAGCAAAACAGGACAACATGTATAGTACTTTGGCTAACTCTGTCATTACAGGGACAAGGGGGTAGCTGCTCACACCAACCCCCTTGTTTAGGAAAGGCGAAAAGAAAATGGAGGGTATTTAGCCTAAACCTCGTGAGATAAAACCGCCATTGGACATTAGTTGTAAAAGTTAAATAAAATTGATGCTGTAACTTAGGTACATAGCCAATAGGGCCTCCCAGACACCGTGAGCCTAAAAACTTCCAGTAATTTGACTTAATTTGGGTTTTTATGTTTCCCTGGATGTTTGCAGGATTTTCATAAACATGACCCAAACCTATCTTATTCAACATGTCCCTGACGTATGACAACCAGGGGATCTTGTTTGCATTATCCAGGCTCAAGCAGTCTGAGAGAATTTCTCTCGAGAGCTGCAAATCGTCAGATAACCATATTTTGCCCCATAATAATAGGGGTGACAGACGAATGATGTCAGTCACTTTGGTCATTCCCATTTCATTATGACAGAAGCTATTCGATGAACCCGATGGAATCAGTAATACCCGTTTTAGGAATTTATTTTCCATCACTTGTACCACTGAGGGGTTTTCGGTCCCCCATACTCCTGCCCCGTAGGTAGCCACAGATAAACATTTAGATATATAAAGAGTTTTAAGGTGCGCAACAGGTTTTTGACCCAACTTACCACAGAAGCGAAAAAGACCTTCTATGGAGCGGGTAGCACTCTGGGCTCGAGCCTTCATTAAAGGAGCCCAACTTAGTTTGCTATTGAAAAGATTTCCAAGGTAATTAAAATTCTCCACCCTTTCAATAGTAGAGTGATTCACCACAAATTTTCTAGGTTTTGTTCCTTTAGGACCACAGACCATTGCAAAAGATTTTCCAAAATTTACCTTCAGGTCAAGATCCAGCATGAAGGTGTTAAAGGCATCTAGGCACAACTGCAAACTGTTTCCAGTGAGGGTCATTAAAACAGTATCGTCTGCATATGAGAGTATAGGAATACTCCTACCGTTTACCTTAGGAAAATCACAACAGTGGTCCAACAAGTACTTTTCTAGTCCATTTGTGTATACTAGGAACAAGAAAGGCGCCAAAATGCAACCTTGACGCACCCCCTCAGTTGAGGGAATAGGTTTAGTTGTTTCCCCCCCAGGTCCAAATCTTATAGCCACGGACGTTGCTGCGTGTAGTCTGCGGAGAAGTGTCACCAGGGGTTCTTCGAAGCCCATATCGTCCATCATCTGCCACAGCCTGCTTCTACAAACAGTGTCAAAGGCGCTTGACAAGTCCATGAAGGCAAGGTAAATTGCAGAACTCCTTGCCTTCATGTACTTGCCAATAATTAGCGCCAAATTCAGGCACTGCTCAACTGTCCCCTTCCCACTTCTGAATCCATACTGGGAGTTCACAATTAGACCAACAGAGTCAGCCCATGTTTCTAATCTGGCCAAAATAACCCTCCCCAATAGTTTACATGATGCATCGATCAAGGATATAGGGCGATAGCATCGGGGATCACACCTATCGCCCTTCTTGAAAATCGGCACCACCACTGCCACCTTCCACGATACAGGGATGCGACCAAGAACAACAGCCCTAAAAACATTCAGTAATAAAGGTGCCCAAGCTTCAATATTATGTTTAAAAAAGTCTAAAGGGACGGCATCAGGGCCCGGGGCTTTTAATGATATGCCCTTCCTCAAAGCTACTTCAACCTCTTCCAGTGTAAGTGAAGAGCTAAGAAGCAAAGCTGAAGATGGTACCACCAAATCCCCTACATCATCCAACAAATCCGAAAGTAATAATGCTTTGGGATTAAAGATTTTACCAAAGTGAACTTCCCAAGATTCACCAGTAATCTGCGTCAGTATACTTTCTTTGGTGTCATTTTTAAACAAGGGACGATTTACTACTTCCCAGAAGAGCCTACTATCTTTTAGCTCAGAGGCCTTCTCTAGATCGTCCCAGGCTCGATTTTTCAATTCCTGCTTCCTCTTTGTGATGGCCTCTTTATAAGCCCTTCTGGTCGATCTTATCAGTTCCTTATTTCTTGGTTTTTGTGTAAGGGCAGCTTTTAAGGATTTATGTGAGGCAGAGCATGCGGAGTCAAACCATTTAAAACACCTTAAATTCTTTTTCCCCACTGGTTTTCTAAGGTGCTCAGCCACGTGCCCACATAATTTTTCAAAACTCCCAATGACCTTGTCTGGATCAGACGTCAGAGACAGGCATGATTCGATCTCAGTTTTACAAACATTCAGAATCTCTACCTCAAGGCCTTCAGCATTTATTTTCCCCCACTTCATGGTAACTCCCTGATTTTTATTATATGTTATGGGTTGCTCCCAAACCAAATGTTTTCTACTAGCAGGGGCACTCAAGGATAGCATTAAAGGATTATGATCGCTTACGGCACTTGCGATTACCTCAAGCCTATTAACATAATGAAGAAAGTTACTAGACACAAATACAAAATCAATAGTACTCATTGCACCTCTTGTTCCCTGAAAGGTTGGTATTGGCGATATATTTGGGGCAGCCCAGGGCTCTACCATACATAAGTCATTTAGAATAATGATATTATTTAAAGCGTCCCCCTGGGGCGTGTGTTTAAAATGCATCAAGGGCTGTTCATTTAGATCATTGATACCACAGACATTGCAGCCACCAAATTTGCACAGTGTACAATTAAAATCACCAACCCAAATAACTACTAATAAAGCTCGATCACTACGAGCCTTACATATTGCTTCCTCCAAACTCTGGATTGTAGATACATCATTTCTATCAAAGACATTATGGTACCAATTAATTAACAACACGGGCTCTGGGAACAAATTTTCCAACAAGAGCAACTGGTACCAAGGAGTATCCACTATTTTTGAGGTTATCAGGTTCTTTAGTTTGATGGATAGAGCTGTCATTAACCCACCCCTTGCCCTCCCAGCTAGTGATGGGACCGCCAAAACATTAAAAGATTGAAAACCATCAATTTCCCCACCCACTCTGCTCCATGTCTCCTGAAAGCACAGGATATCCTGACCACCCACATGCTCCAGCCAAGCTTCATCCTCCATTCTACCCGCAAGACCTGCAATATTCCATGAGATTAGACACAGCCCAGGTTCCCCTAGGCTATTGTCCACAAACTTTATTGGAGTTTCCAGGTCAGGCCCAGTAATTGGTGGGTTTAGCTCACAGGCTAAGTTGCTAACAGTTTGACTATCCGAACGCATATTAGGTTGAGCATTGTGGTCGAAAGCGTCCACCACCTGGTTATCCTCCTGCCTTATCCCCCCGTTTTCCCCCATGACCAAATCTGTGGTAGATAAAATGCTTTCCTTTTTCTTGTCTAATGGTCAATCTAAACCCTCCATTCCCACCAGTGGGTCAAATCGGTTTCTTAATGGAATATTATTATTTGGCATCCACCCTAGGTATTCCTCCCCCTGGAATCTCCTTCTTGATTGGTCATAGGGGGTTTGCCCAAAATTTTTGAAACTTGTTGGCCCCATGAAAGATCCATCACCCTGGAACCACAAACCAGGATGATTTTGAGGGGGTCGAGATATAGTATTAATCTGAGTCCATCCAGAGTAATTATTACCCTGCACTCTCGACCCAGGAAAGCGAGGGTTAGGGGGAAGATGATGCAAGTTGGGATAAAAATATTCAAGACCTATACATTGAATATCCCCCATTCTAGCAAACCTTGCTTTGTTACAGATTAAGTCCTTGACCCACCTGTCCCTAAAATTAATTAGGATACAATCCCCCTCTAAATCCTTCTTGCTTGGGCCAACCCAAGGGACCCTTCGTACGTTTAATATTTTTGTACTAGAGGCTGGGGGGAGTGGTCTATTGTTGTTGAGCCAGAATATGACTTTATTTGATAGGTCCTGATTTGATTCATGTTTATTTGGTGCGACCACCGGGACACCTGTCAGGATGGCCATAAAAGGTGCAGATTCGGGGGGTATATTCACACATATTGGTTTACTTGGAGGTGCCATTTCATCCAGAACTAATGGGCCGCTCAGTGGAGTTTGTTTAACTTGAGATGAGGCTACTGGCTTAGATGTAATTGAGCTCGGTGCTGCTGCTATAGCCATAATCGGTATTGACTGAGAGTCCCCATCAGCCACCAGTGCAGGTCTAGTTGGGACTGATCGTACAGGGGTTCGCTGGGAATCAACAGATGCAATAGGCTGGGGCGGATTACTTGGTTTTTGAATAGAGGTTTTATGAGCCCCCTTCTTTATTTCAATACAATTCCCCTGGGCCTGTGGAAATTTGCTGTTGTTAGCCAAAATTTCCAGCGAATGTGTGTTAACTGATATTAAGTGCTCTAATTGGTCCAATTTTAGGTTAACTATTTGTGTTCTCTCAATAAGGGGTAACAAGAGATTTTTTACCAGCTTCTCAATATGTGTTAACAAAGCTTTGTTGTTGTTGTTTTGGCAGCAATGAGTCAGATCACCAGGGTCTCCCATACGTATGACCCTTCCCTTCAAGTGACCTCCCCCTCTTTTACGTTTACTAGTTTTTGTGACTTCTGGAACAGAGGCCGAAGCTTTGGATTGTAGGGAAATGGGGCCTGACAGGGTCAAATTAGGGTGTTGGATCCCATCCTCAATATTGCTCAATACAGAACAATCTTCTATTGGACCGTTCACTACATCGCCCATAGATATTTCTTGATTATCTGAAGTAACGGCTAAGTCTGGGCTGGCTTCCAAGTCGTTTATTATGCTCTTTTCAGGAGTGACCACAGATGCAAACCGACCCAAAGATGAACGCTTCCCCGTAACTAAGTCCAGAGACAAACGCTTTTCAGTAAGAGCAATTTCCTTATCTAATATCCCCGTGGCACGGGTGATAAAATCATCTAAGGTTCCAGTGGCTTTAACACTACTTGACTTTACTGTAACCCGCCTACCCTTTCTTAGTGATGAGGACATCATAAGACTAAAAATAAGGAATAATGTGTACAATTTAAAATATAAATTAGATAAAAGTTTAAAACTTCAATTACACATTATAACTACATTCAACATCTTATCACATTGATAACTAAAACATACTTTGAGTCCTCGAATCCCGAGAGTAAGAGAAAGGGCCCGGCCCGTCCCTGTACGTCCTTGGACGGCCTTAGACGGCCCGCCCTTTGCCCGGGCTTAGCCCCGGGCGCTCCCGCGCTGCGGATGAGTGGCTGCTTAAGTTTGGAAATTAGGTAGGTGAGGGGGGCGTGTCGTGCAGGGAGAGCAGCCCAGGTGTAGGCAATGGGGCTCGCAGGGACTCCTGGGCAATGGAGTCCCCTGCTGCTCGCAGCCCTGTACAGATGCGCTCACCCCGGTGAAGGCAACCCCGTCCAGGCGCTCTTACGGTGTTCACTGGACGCTGCGGGACCCGCGCAGCGGGTCCGGCGAGTTGTTGGGCCGGGAAAGGCAAGAAAGTCAACTGGTTAGTCCCACGTCGTTCCTGAAAGCAAAGATGAATCCCAGGGATGGGAGCTTGGTGTTCTGCTTTTAATCACAGCTATGCAGGGGGGCGTGTCGTGCAGGGAGAGCAGCCCAGGTGTAGGCAATGGGGCTCGCAGGGACTCCTGGGCAATGGAGTCCCCTGCTGCTCGCAGCCCTGTACAGATGCGCTCACCCCGGTGAAGGCAACCCCGTCCAGGCGCTCTTACGGTGTTCACTGGACGCTGCGGGACCCGCGCAGCGGGTCCGGCGAGTTGTTGGGCCGGGAAAGGCAAGAAAGTCAACTGGTTAGTCCCACGTCGTTCCTGAAAGCAAAGATGAATCCCAGGGATGGGAGCTTGGTGTTCTGCTTTTAATCACAGCTATGCAGGGGGGCGTGTCGTGCAGGGAGAGCAGCCCAGGTGTAGGCAATGGGGCTCGCAGGGACTCCTGGGCAATGGAGTCCCCTACTGCTCGCAGCCCTGTACAGATGCGCTCACCCCGGTGAAGGCAACCCCGTCCAGGCGCTCTTACGGTGTTCACTGGACGCTGCGGGACCCGCGCAGCGGGTCCGGCGAGTTGTTGGGCCGGGAAAGGCAAGAAAGTCAACTGGTTAGTCCCACGTCGTTCCTCGAACATCAGCGCGATGAGCACGCAGACCAGGAGGCAGCACAAACTCAGAATTTAAAACGTAATAACATGGTTGGGGGGGTGGGGGGGGGGTGTTCTCTTTAATAATCGAATTGATTTCTGTCCAAAAGAACACTTTTTGCAATATTAGGATAATCAAAGACTGGGGGGGGGGGGGGACATAACTCTCTAATTTATACCTTGCAGTTTGTATGCAGCTCTTAGCTGACAGTTAATAGCTCACTGTTCTATGTTAGGATGTTAACGTATAGACTGCAAGTAACAAAAGGATCTCTCTGTAGGTCATCTACGTAAAGAATTTGAGGGGTGGGATCTCATAGGCATCTCCAAGGTCGGCGACCTCTGGAGGAAGAGTGGGGTGATACAGTTCGAGAAGCTGCAAGCAGACTATCAGATGAGTCGGACCGAGCACTTTAAATTCTTACAAATACAGCATGCACTACAGACAGCTATACCCAGGGGGACCACCCTACCGGAGTCTTCCCCGCTAGAGGACTGGCTACTCACGGACCACCTCACAAAGAAAGCTATCTCATTGACCTACCGTAAACTGGTGAATCATCAAAAAGACCCCACGGAGCTCCTCAAAAGGAAATGGGAGGCAGCAGTGGGGCCCATGGACGAACTAGAATGGTTTGAAGCGCTGGCGTCCCCCCGAGAAGTGGCCATCCCATCCAAAATAAAACTGGTGCAGCTTAAAATACTACACCGGATATACTACACGAGAGATGCACTCCATAAAATGGGGAGGGCACTTACCCCGCTCTGTCTGCGGGGTTGCGTACTACCTGGCACCTTCTTCCACACGATATGGGAATGCCCAGACATAGCCGCATATTGGGGGGAGGTCATGGCAACGATCTTCCAGGTTACCGGTCATGCTGTCCCGCTAGAACCCCGAATGTGTTTACTGAATGTGTGGGATACTACTGATCTCAACCAGGCTGATCAAACCTGGGTGACCGTCGGTCTCGCATTGGCAAAGAGGTCCATTGCGCAATACTGGGGGGGACAGGCAGCCCCCTCCCACGTGAGGTGGGGTCGGGACATGGATAGTGCCATGACGGCAGAAAGGGTGGTGTGCGCGAACAGAGGCTGCCCCAGGAGATGGCAAAGAATCTGGGGAAAGTGGAATGCATTTAGAGGTAATATCTGTGAACCCCCGGTAACGGACTCAGAGTCCGACCTGAGCGACTGAAACTGAGCCATCCTCTTCACTTGGGGAGCGACTTGATGAAGGGTAGGTGTGCGGGCGGGGGGCGGCGGGTGGTGGATATAGAGGCTGGGGTGTGCATGCGTGATAGCCTTAATTAATGTCAGGAATTACCAATGTGCCAGCAAAGGTATTGCACAGATGTGCTATGTAATGACGAAAGGTGTGTTTTTGCTTTTTGTTTGTACTAATAAAAATTGTTTAAAAAAAAAAAGGATCTCTCTGAGAAAAGCAGTAGCCCACTGACCTTTTTACATTATGTGCACTTTGTGATCTGCATGGTACATGTTCTTTGCAGCAGGCACATTAACCCTCTGAGCTACCTTTCCATGAGTCAAAACTTCCACTAAACAAAATTCTAGGAAGAACATTAATCACCAGAGTCATTGTGACATTTTTATTGTTGCCGAAAATTGCTGGAGGCCAAGAAGGAGGCAGCAAGTGCTTTAAAAACCATAATATACTAGCAAACATAATGCCTCCACCCAAAGTCAGCACCCGGTGCGGTCACGCCGTTTGCACCGCCCTAGAGCTGGCCCTTCTCAAGGGTCCTGTGAGATCAGTGACAGAGTCACTGTCGCTCTAGTGTGTGCTGCTGCATAGGCGTGTCCGCAAGACTGGAGGTGAACTTTAGTATGGATTGTGGTGGAAAAGCCTTGAAAGTTTTTTTTTTTTTAAACCTTTATTTTTGTGCAGGCATGAAACAAAATTACGAATGTGGCACAACCATATCGTCATGTCAAACTTACATCTTGTTATAGGTTCACATCCGTTATGCCCGCAACCCTGCGGCCGGGCCGCGACACCTAGGTATGTCCAATAGAGTGCAAATGTGTCCAATGTTGCGCGTTTCACATGGAACCCCGCGCACCTGCTTTTATACGTTTTCTCCCACAACACCCCCCCCCCCCCCCCGTCCCCCCCTACCCCCTACAAAACTAATAGCACGTCCCCCTCCAGGGTCGACAGACAGCTCCCACGTCCCTCCAGCTATGTGCCCCCAGTCCGCCGGTGGCATTCGGGTATCGTGCAGTCGTGCCTGTCCCCCCCTCCCATAACACAATATCGCATCTCGCATGTGCGGAATCTCTAAATGAATCACTGTCGCTTTCTTGTACAGTTACTCATCGTTATCAGGTGGTCCCTCCCGCTCGTCCCCGCCATCTACCCCTCTATGTGTGACCTCCTATGTGTCCCACCTCTAGGCCATGGTATTGTCTCCATTTGCTCCATATCTTTCGGAATTTTTTGGGCCAGCCTCTCGCTTTGTATGTCACTCGCTCTGCTGCCATATAGAGGTCCAGACCTCTCCTCCATTCCTCTATCCCCGGCCGCTCCGCCACCCCCCAATATTTCGCAATGTCCCTTTTTGCCACAACCAGAGCCAACCCCAGGAAAATAATCTGTGGGCGTGGCAGGTCTATTTCGGTCACCATTCCCAGTAACGCCAGTTTCGGGTCTAGTGTGAGCTCCATTCCCAGCACCTCCCCCAGTTCTGTGAAGATGTGAGACCAATATGTTTGAATTTTCTCACAGGACCAGATAGTGTGATAGAAATCTCCCTGTTCAGTATTACATCGAAGACATGTGGCGTCTGGTATCCTACCCATCTTGTGGAGACGTCTCCGGTCGAAGTATGTCCTGTGTAGTATATTTAATTGGATCAGCCTCAGCCGTGACTTAATGGCGACTTCTCGGGGGTGCATCAATATCAGCTCCCAATCTAAGTCCTCTAGCTGCCCTACTTCCGCCTCCCATGTGCCTCTGAGTTTCGCCAGATTTCCCAACATGTTGTTTGTGAGGGTTTTGTATGTAAGCGAAACCGCCTGGTGTACCATCTGCTCCTGTAGGAGTCTCCCCTCCAACGGTGAATATTCCGGTATGCCCTGCAGTGATATCTGCTGTGCATTCCAGGCATGGACTAGCTGCAGGTGCTTGTATCGTTGTGTGTGGTGTAATCCGAACTCTGCCTGCAACATCGCGAATGTCTTCAGCTCCCCTTTACTAATCACGTCCCCAATGGTGGAGATCCCTATGTCATCCCACCTTTGGAAGCCTTTCAGTTTATGTAGTTCCTTAAACCATTTGCAATGCCACAGTGGCGTCTGACGTGTTGGCTTCCCCTCCCATCCCGTGGATCTGGAGGCTCGGGACCATGCTCTAATCGAAATCAAAGTCGCTGGCAAGAGCGTTCTCTCCGCCTTTCCCCCATACAGATAGTGGAGTATATTGTGTGTGGATAGTTTATACCTCTCTAAAGCATATGTTGGGTGGTCCGCCGGTGCATGCAGCCAGTCATTGATGGGGGTCAGGTGTTCCGCCCAATAGTATGCCTCTAGGTTCGGTAATGAGATCCCTCCACTATATTGATGTAGCTGGAGTGTCTGGAGCGCAATGCGTGGTTGTTTGTCCAACCATATGAATGCCCGCAAGTCAGCGTGTATTCTGGTGAGAGTGTTAGTCGGAAGCGGATAGTACTCATTTTGAAGTGCGTAGAGAAATTTGGGTAGGCTAATCATCTTATACATCGCCGCCCTCCCCAATAGGGTGAGCGGCAACTGTCTCCATCTTGTCATATCCTCTACGGCCTCCTTCAGTATTCGTTCCACGTTTCTCCGGAACGAGAGCCTTTTGTCCAAGGTGACATATACCCCAAGGTACTGGAACCCCTCCGCGGTAGTGAGTAGACGGTCCGGTAGCGTTACTCCCTGTACCGCTCCTCGTGGCATGTACAGGACCGATTTATGCCAGTTGATGGTGTGGCCTGCCATTCCCCCAAAGTCTTCCAACTCTCTGAACAACTGCCCTACGGAAACCTCGGGGTTCGTGATATACAGCAGTACATCGTCTGCATATAACGAAACCTTCTCCTGGGTATCCCCCGACTCTGAACACCTGAAGCCATGGATCTCTGGGTTCTGCCGAATTTTGGCCGCCAGTATTTCTATGGTGAGAGTGAAAAGGAGAGGTGACAGCGGGCATCCTTGTCTGGTGCCCCGCTCCACCCGGAAATCGCGCGACAGGCACCCATTCACTCGCACCCTTGCCTTCGGCGCCACGTATAGCAGCTCTACCCATTTCTGAAAATGGGGGCCAAAGCCAAACCGACGCAATACTGCCATGAGAAAGGGCCAATGCACCGCATCGAACGCTTTTTCCGCGTCCAAGGACAGGAACCAGTGCGGCTCCGTTCTATCTTGTATTTCTTGGAGCCAGTTGTGGGTCCGTCGGAGGTTGTGTTTTGTCGCCCTATCCGGCAAAAATCCAGATTGGTCTGTGTGTATCAGGTCTGGGACCACCGTCCGCAGGCGCGCCGCTGGAATTGTTGCCAATACTTTGACCTCCATATTCAGGAGGGAGATGGGGCGGTACGATGCACATTCCTCCCTCGGCTTGCCCTGTTTGTATATCGGCACTATGGTTGCTAATGCTAGATCTCGTGGGAGTCTCCCTAGTCCGTATGCTTCTACATAGAGCGCCAACAGGTGAGGCGTCAATAGGTCAGCCGTCTTTTTAAAGAATTCCGCCGGGAACCCGTTTGGCCCCGGTGTCTTCCCCGTTTTTAATGTATTGATTGCTGCGGAGATCTCCTCCAGTGTGATTCTCGCCTCCAAAGGAGCGCTAAGTTCCTCATCCAATACTGGGATAGCCAGATTTTCCATGTAAAGTAAGGCCGCGTCTACTGACCCGAGGTCCCGGCCCCTATAGAAGTTCTCATAGTGCCGTGCGAAGGCTTCTGCTATGCCCCTGTCCGTAGTTTCCAGACCTCCCCCATCGTCCCTGATGCGATCCACCCACCTCGCGGCTTGTTCTTTCCTGCTAAGCCAAGCCAGGAGCTTGCCCGACTTGTCCCCTACATCGTACAGGCGGTGTAGCGTTGCTAGCGCTTGCGTCTTAGCCTCATTAGAGACCAGTTCCCTATACTCCTTCTGCTTGTCTTGCAGTTGCCGTAGTATCCCTTCCCCTCGGTTTACAAGGTATTGTCTTTCTAGGGTCAGGATTCCGGCTTCTAACGCTGTTGCCTCCCTGTGCTGTTTGCTGCGCTCATCCCGTAGTCTCCCTCGAAGTCTATCTCGCACCACAGGCTTCATGGCTTCCCAGAAGATAATGTTAGATTCCACTGAGCCCTTGTTTTCCGCTACATACACTTTTATATCTGCCCTCAGACCCCTTACTATTTCAGGGGATTGCAGATCCCAGGCAGCCAAGCGCCATTCCGTCTCGCGCCTTTCGGTGCTCTTCCCTAGGAGCGCAAATAGGGGAGAGTGGTCTGAAATTCCCCTTGCTTTGTACGTGATCTCATCTCCCGCTGACAAATACTGTCTTGCAACAAAAATATAATCCAGCCTGGAGAAGGTTTTGTGGGCCCCGGAGTAAAAGGAGAACGTCTCTTGTGTCGGGTGTCGCCATCGCCATGCGTCGGTGAGTCCCATCTCCGCCACGTATTTCGCAAGAGCTGTTTGTGTCCCCCCTCCGCGTGTTGCCCCCGAGCGGTCTAATTCTTCCGACATGACATCATTGAAGTCCCCCCCCACTATTTGCATCGTATCCGCCGTTTCCAGTAAGATGGACGCTACCTCCCTGAGCGTGCGTGGTTGGAGTTTCGGTGGGGCATATACGGAGATGACTGTAATGCGTTGTCTGTGCCACACTCCCTGTACTCCCACATATGTACCCTGTAGATCACACCATGTGCGCGCTACGGTAAAGGGGTGTGTTTTGTTCACTAGTATTGCGGCTCTCCTGGCGCCAGACGTGTAGCCCGCATGGTTCAGAACTGTGTATCTCCCCCTCGCTATAAATGTACATTTTCCCGCCCTAAGGTGAGTCTCCTGCAGGAGGATGAAGTCCGGGGCGGTCCTCTTTATGTATGAATTCACTAATCCCCTCTTTATTTTGGAGCCCAGACCATTAACATTCCAAGTCATGATGGAGATCCCCTTGTGTAGACCGTCTGAGTTTGTTAGTGTACCTGCCATACTGTGTAGGTCTTCTGGAGGTCGTTAAGCGACCACAGCGGCTGTGTGTGACTGTGTTGACTCCCCCTCCTCAACTTGCGATTCTTCGTGCTATCCCTTGTCCAACTCCCTTCCCTACTTCCCCAACTTGTTGAAGGTCCCCTGTGCCCTCTCCCGCCCCCCACCCCACCTCTCTCCCCTTCCAGCTTCGTCCCCATCACGGTCTAAGCTGTTAGTAGAAGTCGCTCTCCCTCCCTCTACAGAACTGTTGTCCCTACCAAATAAACCGTACCTGTAAACACAAAGAGATTTAACAGAAGGAATCAAAAAAAGAAGAAACAGAAACAACAACTGAAAGGGTGTTGGCCACTTGCGTGTCCTGGCCGCGTCCCGGCCGACAATCCAATCATCCCCATCCTCCAGGGTCACGAATGTGAGTCTTGCGTTGTCGGTACTGTGCTGCAGTGTTTGTCGGAAACGTCCTGTTCCAACAGCCGGATCTCTGTTTCCAGTGGGTGTAAGGAGTGCTGGTCTATGTCTGACACCTCACCCTCTGCATCCGAGTCCCTGAGGCGTTCTCCTTCTCCTTCTGAGCCTGCCGGGCACCGTGACCCTTCCTGTGGTCTGTGTGCCGTCCTCGACGTTCCGGGTGATTCCGATCTCCCCCTCCTGGAACCTGCCGATGTGCGTGAATGGTATGGGGTGCCTGTGTACCTCGAGTAAAGTCTCCTTGATCACCTCCTCTGCTGTTTTGGCGTACCCCCCCGCGTCCCGACCTGCGCCGCCCTCACCAGCTCCTCTCTCCCTGCCGTTTCCCGACCATTGAAGATCGGTCTCTCCTCCAGCCAGTGCCATGCATCCTCCGGATGGCTGAAGAAGTGCGCCTTATCCATGTAGATGACTTTAAGTTTTGCTGGGAAGAGCAGCATATACGTAATGTTCAGCGATCTCAATTTCACTTTCACCGAGTCAAAGGAGTGCCGCTGCTTCTGGACCTCCTGACTATAGTCCGGAAAAATAATTATATGGGTGTTCTCAACTCGGATTTCGCCCATTTTCCTCGCTTTCCGCAATATTAAGTCTCTATCAGCGAAGTTAAGGAATCTTGCGATCACTGGCCGGGGTCTCGCGCCCTCCGGAGGTTTCGCCAGGAGCGCCCTGTGTGCTCTTTCGACCACGAAGCAAGAGGAAAAACGAGCCCCAGGGAAGGTGTCCGTGAGCCATTTGTGCAGGAAGGCCGCCATATTGTTCCCCTCGATTCCCTCTCTAAAACCTACGAAACGAAGGTTGTTCCTTCTTGCCCTATTTTCGGCGTCATCCACCTTCCACAGCAGCTGTCTGTGCGACGCCTGGAGCTCCGCCATTACTCTTCGAAGGGTAGTTATCGAGTCCTCAGCCTCTCCAATGCGTGTTTCAGTCTCAGACACTCTGGCGGAGAGGTTCTTGAAATCTTGGCGCAGGAGTGTGACCTCAGCGCCCACTTCCCCAATTTTGCCCTCCAACGCGGATCGGGATTCCTGGATATCCGCTCTCGATGCCTGGATTGCCGCCAGTAACCTGTCCGTGTCAGTGGCCCCCTCTGGCGCCGCGCCCGCGGTGTCTTTAGAGGACCTCGGCGCCACGAAGAGATCCAGAGTGCCTTGTTTGGGGGGCTTGGGTGGGGGGTCCCTCTTCCCCATCCTGACTGATTCCGTGGTGAGCCCAGCTGGGAGGGATCTGGGTGGTGTGGGTTAGCGGCTCCCTCGTCGTGTGCCCCACCGGGATCCAGAGTGTACCGGCACGGCCCGTCGTGTGTCAAAGCTCCAGAACCAACCCTGTATGAGGCGGCCCCCCCGGCACCACCTCACACTGATCGGCCACGGTGGTGTACTGGGGTTGGTGCTCCACTTCCTCCCCGCCGATCTACTAGCGGGTATTCCGGCCATGGGTCCCCCGGCGACTCTCCGCTCCGTCCGGCCCAGTACACTTCAGCGCCGCACAGTGCGGTGTGCGGCAGGGCCCCTCCGCGGTATCTGTGGTGGGCCCACCTCATGCAGCGGCACGTCCAGCAAGATACGAACTGGCCCCCAGTCTACGCCGCCGCTGGTGAGAATCTCAGTCTTCCCTCAGGGCCCTTCGACAGTGCAGCGTGGAGGTCACCTTCTCCCCAGCTATCCGACCTTACGCAGCACTACTCTTGCTTCTCTACATGGCCAGCCCACTCATCGCCACTGGGCTCCTCAGGGGCGCCTCTTCCCGGAGCGCGCAGCTGTTAGTGCGAGGCGGTCGCCAGTGTCGCCTGCGCGCTCACCTCCGTGGGTTGGCAGTGAGGTCGTGAGGAGCGGGGGGGGGGGGGGGGGGGGTTAGCCGCCACAGAAATTCCTCGTGTCCAGTCAGAGACCCCCACTACCGGCCGCCGTGTGTCAAGGCGCGCAGGGCCGCCTTCTCCCGCTCCGCTCCCCCACCGGGTGCGTCCGAGGTCGTGGCCGCCATCTTGGTAAAGGTGGGCTCTCGGCGTCCGCTGCTCCCCTGCGCTAGCCTTGCCCAACGTACCTCCTCCTCCTCCGTGACTTCGCTATAGCTGGTATGGGCAGAGGGGTCCCCGTCTCCCGCCGCGAAGACCGCAGGGCTCCTCGCTGGCCCTCAGTCCGGTGTAGTGGCCGCCATGTTGAGTAGGTGTGCCTCACGCCTCCGTGACTCCCGCTGCCCCCGGTCCGCTCAGGGTGTGGCCCGGTGTCCCTCTCTGGCCCTGACGAGGAAGCCTAACAGCATGCCCCCCTGGGTTCCGGCCCCTCCGCAGTCAGCTCTCGTGCGGGTTCCGTCACCTGGGCGCCTTCGCTACGCACCGACTCTTCGCCCGGCGGGCAGACCTGCAGGCCCCCGGGCTTGTACAGCACTCCGGGCGCGGCTGATGTCCGTGTCCGATGGCGCTTCGTCGCTCACAGGCAGCTCCTGTCCCTGATGGGCTGCGGCACTCTGCCCCGGGCCGTCCACCGCGCCGCCATCTTGTCCGGCCGTTACCCCTTCACCACGGGCGCCGCGTCAAGGCCGGCCAAACTCCCTCTGGAGGCTTCAGTTTCGGGCTGTACCTCTCTCGCCCCTCTCCAGGCAGCCACCGACAGCCAGTGTGTGGTTTTTGTCCGGTGGAGATGAGTAGTTAGTCGGATATTTAGACGTCGGCCGGGAGCTCCCGGGAGACACGTCTAGCCCTGCATGCTGCTGGCCACGCCCCCCCCGAAAAGCCTTGAAAGTTAACCTACACTTGTCATGCTAGGGTCCACCTGCTGGTGCTAAGACACCAGGGCTTCTAAAGTCTAGCATGGGATTGTGCTCTCTCAGGAGAGTGGTCTGGTGGACTGGTTATTAAGGTTGTACCTGGTTCCCCAGTTCCAAATTCAGCAGCTCTGTCCATATTGCCACATCCTCTCCCCCACTGAACACCATACTGCCCCACTGAGGAAAACTCACACTGCCTTGAACTACAAACCAATTGTTGCCGGCTATAAACACCTGGATGCGGCTCAATTTAAATTACGTACTAGACAAGAGCAATATGCGGCTTACAAAAAAAAGTAACAACATCATGGAAAAAACAAACACTCATAGGGAATGCAAAATTTAGCAAACCATGTGAAATGTAAGCAGGAATAACATGGTTACCTTAACGCTTTTACACTCACTATTCAGAAATCAGTGAGTGCTTTTGCCTAAAAAGTTAAGGACATGAATACAGGGCCCTGAATGCACCCATTTTAATGTCCAATGCTTATATCCTCACAAAAAGTAAGCAGTATGGTAAAAAGACCACTTCCCTGGATGCAGAGCCGCAGTACACATTTTGTTCTCCAATCCACACATTGTAGTACTTCCAGGATTGGTGCACTAGTTGCAAGGGGAAAACAAAGACAAGAAAACAAAAATAGCGCTTCACTGGCAAACTTTGTAAAAGTGGCGCTAATGTGTTTGGGTGTGAATAAAATCAATCTGGCCAGTTTGCTCCCACTCTATCTTACTTTATTTAGTTATTTTTCATATTTTTAACCTTTTATTCCTGATGCTGCACTTTGGAATTAAAATGTCGGAAAAATACGACATTTCCAGCAAAAGTGTTTTTCTTTTTTGGATCCATTTCACAGGGGAGCAAATGAAAGGAGAGGAAAGAGAGTAAGAACCCTGTCTTGAAGTCACGGTTTTCAGTAAGGGAAGAACTGCTAGACAGAAAGAGGGAAGAAGGAAAGAGCGGGGGGCAGCTGAAGCGGCAGAGCAGAAGTGGACACTGTCTTTTTCTTCTCTGGGCAAGAAGGAAAAGACAGAGTCCTGTTACTTCTCTGCCGTCACGAACGCCAGGAACGCCAAACTTTATTTGTAGGTGGTGGCGAATTCTTGCGTCCTGGGACGCATTTTCAGAATAAAAAAGTAGGGGAACGGAATCCTTAAAATTAAAGAAGTAGGGGCATGCCGTGCCCTGCCGTTCCCGCCCACTTCGACCACTGAGTGTGAGGCTCCTGACTGACTGTGGCCAAACTTCTTGGCAGGGTGGACGGCGTCCACCCTGTGAAAAAAGTGGGTGAACGCTGTCCACCCGCGTGTACCCCTGACTCGTGCCCTGGTCACCAGGGCTTTAAGTGGAAGCGTTTTCGATATGATATATGAGCCATAGTTGCTACTTATTTATCATGTGCAACTAACAACCATTGATAAAGCCAATAGTCCTGACTTGTTGTTGGTATGATGTTGTATTATTTATCTGGATGCAATGACAGAAACAGCAAAATACAAGTCGGGTGGAAACAAGATTCCCGGGCACACGTTATTGGGTAAGTATGCTATTACGCAAAGTCTTTGTTATCACAATGACTCTCATAGATGGTCCATTAAAGATAGATAGGAATTTTTCAATTTATTTAATATTTAATATTGGCAGACACAACCAGCCAACATGTGTTTCGTCACAGTGGGAGGTTTCCCGTGAATTCTTCAGGGCTGTTTAACAGAACACGTATGGTGTTTTCATGGAGTCGTCTCGCCGGTGATAATTCTGACCCGGCTGGTCTGCGTTGAGCAAACGAAGAAAAGATGTAAGTTGAAGTCGAAAATCCTCTGTGTGGAGATCTTGTGTAGAAAGTGCCTGTTGAGTGATGAACGGCGGATGCGCCGTCAAAATATACCGATAAAGCCGAAATCAAGGAATGCTGCTTGGTGAGCGATTATGCTGCGGGTGCGCCTTCAATCACAATCTCCAGCGTGAGCGTGAAAGCTAATGTGAGAAACAGGCACTGGTCCTCCTCGTTCACTTCCGAAACAGAGGAGGACCAGTGCCTGTTTCTGACATCAGCTCTCACGCTGGAGATTGTGATTGAAGGCGCACCTGCCACATAATCGCTCCCGAAGCAGCACTCCTTGATTTCGGCTTTATCGGTATTTTTTCACGGCACATCCGAAGTTCAACACTCAACAGGCACTTTCCACACAAGATCTCCACACAGGGGATTTTTGACTTCAACTTACATCTTTTCTTCTTTTGCTCAACCCAGACCAGTCGGGTCGGAATTATCACAGGTGAGGCGACTCCATGAAAACACCATACGTGTTCTGTTAAACAGCCCTGAAGAAGTCACGGGGAGACCTCCCATTGTGACGAAACACGTGTTGGCTGGTTGTGTCTGACAATATTAAACAGTAAATGAATTGAAAAATTCCTATCTATCTTTAATGGACCATCAACAAGAGTAATTGTGATAACAAAGACTTTGCGTAATAGCATACTTACCCAAATACATGTGCCCGGGAATCTTGTTTCTCTCTAAATTGAGCGGGTTCTGCCCACACAGACATAGGGGTTTTAGGTTATCTCCCCAATCCTGGCTGCACCGTGTTACATACTTAGTTACATACATAACGTAAACAGAGCAAGGCGCCATACTTCCTGGCACATCACAAACTCTATCTCTCAGACAAAACAAATCAGGTGGCACACTATGGTAAGCAAAGATTTTTAACTTACGTGTTTTTAAGCTACGCCTTTAAGTACATTGGCTACGCCCCTTTGAGAGACCCCCCCAGTTTTTTCATCCCACTTAAAGCCCTGGGGTTACTGGATGTCTAGAAGTACAATGCATAATTACAATTCGTAGGGGGGATATTTATAAACATTTTGCGTTGGGTTAGCACCACAAAAGTAATGCTAAGCAGCGCAATTTTTTTTATCTGCTATTTACTTTCCAGCGTAAAACTTGTTATGCGCAGCAGAGCACCCTCAAACTTAGCATCAAGGGGGCGTTACATGGGTGGGACATGGGTGGTTCCATGCAACTACCCATGCCTTTTGACGCAAAACCATTTTTACCAAGATTTGTAGATATGGCTTTGCACCAAAAGTTAACGGCCCTTCAAAGCAGGCGCTAACAGGATAAATGCTTTCATTTCTCTGTGCTTTTTCAACTTTGAATGCGTGCTGGACTGTGCAGCATGCATACAAAGTGAAAAAAGCTATGATCCTGACTACGCATAGTAGTTTGTAAAGGAAGGGTACTCTTCTGTACAAAACCTATGCTAGACTCATGCACACTTCCTAGCGGTATGGCGCTAAGGTGTGTGCCTGGCGCACGGCAGCTGAAATCAGCACTGGCGCAGGGGAAAGGGAAGGAGAGAGCCATATCTCTGAAGATATAGCGCTTTACTGCTCCCTCCCTGTCGAACAACGTAGCCAGGGCCGGACTGGCCGTAGTGGGCACTGGGCAATCCCCCGGTGGGCCGCAAGGGTGGGGGCCGGTTTTGGGCCCCTTGGGCCGTTTTTGTTACAGGGCCGTTTTTGCAGCATAGCTGCATTATCGGCCCTGTAACAAAATCGGTTGAAAACCGGCCCTGGCAAAGAGCTCGACCACGCCTCCAAACCCCTGGGGGGCCAGCCGAGCACTTTGCCAGGGCCGGTTTTGGTTTTCAGTCTGGCCCTGAACGTAGCGCAATCTCGCAGGAGGCTGCTCTGTGTTGCTCTGATTTTTGGAAAATCTCCCCCTCAGTGTACAGCTAAAATAAGGAATTTGGCCTCAAATCGTATTATTCCTCCACCTGCCTCTGTTGTGGTTTAAAATAGACACTGTTGGGCAATTCTTTATCCCACCCACCAAAGGCATCACCCTCATAACTAGGACAGGGTTTACGCGGTAACATTTTTAATTTTGTGTATCTTCTGGCATTTCATGTTATGCTTGTTACGCAAAAAGCCCAAAACTGCACGTAAAAATCATACTGTGGGAACATGAGCGACACAAACAAGAGTAGCTGTTTGTGTCATGTGTGATTTTGTGCCTTTTTTTAGTGCCAAAAATGTCCTCGTGTGAAAATGGACATCAAGTAGCATTTCGTTTTAAATAAACACCAAACAACCGATTGGCTTTTTTTAGGAATTTTGCATAATTTTTCAGGCATTTTGAATAATTTCTACAAGGGAAATGAAGTGAATTTCAGACAAGTCTAGGGGCATATCAACAACAACCGGCGATAATTATCGCTGAGCGCACTTAGCGTGCTATTAGCAACGCTTATCTCAATAGCGATAAAAATCTTCACGCTAAGTGGCTAACGTGAGATTATCGCTGGAAACCCAGCGATAATCTCACATTAGCTTGTTGATAGGGACAGACAAACTTAGCCATGATATCCTCCTTCCATAGGATATCATGGCTAAGTAAGAAAAATACCAGACGTAAAAAAGCAGCGTTAACCGCGGTTAGTGCTGCTTTTTTTGTCTCTAACAGGGTTAGCGATATTCTTGATAATAGGATAAATGTTGCTTAGCGACATTTCTCCTATTATTTTACTCTGGAACGCCCCCTTTGCATCTCATTAGAGATGCAAGGGGAAGCGTAGAGTAAAAGGGTGCTAACATGCAAATTTGCATGTTAGCACCCTGTTGTTGATAGGGTGCTAGTTTTATCTCTGCTTTTTTGGCTTTTAAAGCCAAAAAAGCAGAGATAAAGCCCTTGTTGATATGCCCCCTAGTAACTACCAGTTCTCAAATTCCACACACATCACATACTTAACAGTAATCGAACACTTCTTGCATAAATCCAGCACAAAGACCCTTGTACGTAGGTCAGCCTTTGACAGTTGGATAGCTATGGGGGGGCTGTCTGCCCCAGGTGGGACAGGTATTGGGGGCGTCAGAGGTTAGCAGGTTGTTTCCGTTGACTACCACCATTCCCCTGCCCTCGAGAACATGTCATCCGTCAGCCGCAAGACCCACACCCCTACACCCCACCTTTACCTGCACCGGGCGGCAAACTTAGGATCCGCGCCCGGGGGGCAGTAGGTCTAGCTATGCCACTTGCCTTTGCACTTACACTGTCTGCTGTAGTGAAAAAGAGATGTGGCCTGCTGGCTAAATTAAAAACCGAGAAATTTAGCGATCAGAGTTGTTTTAATCGCTGCTGTAAATCTGACCTAAAAAATCAATTAGTCGGGGCAAATGAACAAACTTGTCCCTGTGCTTTAAGTTGTAAATAATACATATATTACAAAGTAAATATATAAATAAGTGTACTGTAGAATGTCTAGCATTGTTTCAATTTGAGGTGTCCATACCTCCTTCCACACCCTGTATTGCTCTTGGTTCCAAGACTTGCAAAGTTTTGTACCATGCACAACTCAGCCAGTAGAAAAGAAACTCAGCAAACCCTACATGTTACATAGAGCCAGATGTACAACCGAATATATGACGTTACAACCCAAACAATTACAACGCATGCCTTTACAACGCAGTTTTTACATCGCAATTACCATTACATCACATGATTTTACAACGCATGCCATTATAATGCATTTTTAAAAACTACCATTACAACACATTCCAAGAGAAGGCATAATATTTTTAGGGTAACAGTGGGGTAAATGTTGGATAGCGTAGAGGTAAAAATTACTATTCCCACTCCAGTGAGTGCAACAGTAGGGAAAGTGTTGGATAGTGTAGGCGTTAAAATAACTATTCCCATGTACTCCAAAACCCATACCCACCCTAAAACTAAACAAGCATTGGCATAGCCAATAGGTCTCGCCTTTGGGACCTTATAAGTGTTTAGCCATGCAACAGTTGCATAGCTAAATACTTATAAGGTCCCAAAAGTCAGACAGTCATCCATTAAGGCAGGGGGTCCCTCAGAGATCTATTCTAAGCCCGACCCTGTTTAATATTTATGTGGGTCCACTGGCGGAGTGTTTTCAAAAGCATGAGGTATCGATCGTATCCTATGCGGACGATACCCAATTAATTGTGTTCTTATCCCAAAATAGAGAACAGGCAGCTATCTGTTTTACAAAATGCCTCGAAGAAGTGGCAGGCTGGATGACTGACCACTGCCTCAAACTGAATGGAAATAAGACAGAGGTATTGGTAGTGGGAAAAACACCTACCATCTGGTCTTCTGCTTGGTAGTCTGAAACATTAGGACAAGTCCCCCTCCCTAAAACAGAAGTTAAGAATCTGGGTATCTGGGTAGATTCCAAATTGTCATTCGACAGCCAGATACGGAAGGTTGCAGGAAAATGTTACGGAGCAATGAAAACCTTGAGGAAAGTCATAGACCTGCTCCCATTAAAGGTCAGGAGAACCATAGTCCATGCTATAATTACATCTCAACTTGACTATGGCAATGTATTGTATCTGGGTGCCTCCAAGAGAGGACTCATTAAATTGCAGAGAGTGCAGAATGCTGCTGCCCGCCTGGTCCTCAGCCTCCCTAGGAGAACGAATACTAGAAGGGCCCTGGCCACCCTTCACTTGCTACCCATAGAAAAGAGAATTTTATTCAAGGCCATGTGCTACGTTCATCGCATTCTGACAGGAAAAAGCCCCCTCTATCTTCAGTCACTGGTGTCAAGATACACCCCAAGTCGTAATCTACGGTCCAGGGATATGGCCTTACTGACTGTCCCTAGAATATTCAGAGCCAGAATGGGAGCCCACTCCTTCAGGTACCTGGTGGCCAAATTATGGAATACTCTGCCAATGACTATGAGAACAGAACCTAGCGAATATATTTTTCGCAGATCACTGAAGACATGGCTATTTCTTAAAAAGGATATCTGATCGGTGCCCGGCTCTATCAGGTCTACCCCTATGATGTCTCAGCGCGGGGACACACCGATAGGTGTAACCAAGCGCTCTATAAATGAATAAATAAATAAATATGCCAAGCGGCCACAAAATGATCGCGATCGCGATCAAACATCAAAGCGACCATTCGGCCACGAAAGTGAAAGTAATCGTGGTAAAAGCGGCGCGCGCGCCCGCCCACGTGCACTGTAGCTCTAGGCTGGCCTGGTAGCACTTTTTGGAGCCCTCTCAATAAGTCTCGCCAGACCAGCGCATGCGCTGGGTCAGGCGAGACCTAAAAAACTCCATTACTTACCTTACAATGTGTTTTAATGGCATGCGTTGTAATGACATGCGTTGTAATGGCATGCGTTGTAATGGCATGCGATGTAAAGGCAGTTGGGTTATAACAGCTGCGTTGTAAAGGTAGTGCGTTGTAATGACTGCGTTGTAATGGTTATTTACCATACAGCCATTCCATTTTGCGACTCGCAAATTGGAATGTACAACAGTGTCTGAGACACTGTTTGCGATTCCCAAATGGGTCCCAAGTGACCTGCCTCATTAATATTCATGAGGCAGGTCGCAATTTGCGACCCATTGGGAATGGCCGGCACTCACAGGGATGGTGGCCTGCTGGGGTCAGCAGACCACCATGTCTGTGACTGCTTTTTCAATAAAGCTGTTTTCTTTTTTGAAATGCAACTAATTTTCCTTAAAGGAAAACAGGATGCGTTTTAAAAAGAAAAATGTCATTTTTCAGTTTAATTTTTTAAGAGCAGGCAGTGGTCCATGGGACCACTGCCTGCTCTTTAAAATTATTTGCGCTCACATTCGCAAACGGGAAGTGGTCCCTTGGGACCCCTTCCAGTTTGCGACTCGTTTACCACCAACTTTCTATTGGCGGTAAAATGCAAGTGTTTTGCAACCGCATTTCAGTCGCAAATTATTCATACATGGCACTGCAAGTCGCTATTAGGAAGGGACACCCTTTGCGCGCCCCTTCCTGATAGTGAGTCCCAAACCCTATTTTGTGAGTCATTAATAGGTTACCAACTCGCAAAATAGGGTTTGTACATATCACAGGCCTATTTAGCAGTCACAAACGGCCCGATTTCCAGTTTGTGGCTACTAAAAACGGTTGTTAGTGTTGCGAAGCAGAAATACTGCACTTAGGAATTAGTAACTACTGGCAAGTTATAACTACACCCATTACAGAGGGAACAAATGTCACCGGCATTAGGTTACAATGTCTTTGTATATTGATATTTCTTTCCACAATAGTCTGATATTCAACCCACTCATGGGAAAAGCATGATCCCATTATGGGAGATGACATGAGGTCTTCACAGAGCAGTAGATCTCTGTCCAGGAGAAAATTCAAATGTGACATTGCCAATACTCACTAAAGTTCCACCAATTTAACCATCGCAAAGCTAGCTAGGATTTAATATCATGGACAAAGTTAGCTATGACTGGCTTAGGTCTTGCTGCGAAGCTCTAGAATTTACCCTTCTGAGGGACGTGGTTTTGGCGTCGTCTTAACATGGCACTTCACTGAGGAGCTCCCACCCATTAAGGCTTCTTTGACTAAAATCCTGGTGGAAGGTGCATTCACTCCCCCCTTCTGCACACTGCGAGAACTGAGGGAGCCCAGCGCTGTACCTTTGGCACCACATGGAAGATCCACCAGGATTGGTGATCGAGCCTGGAGCCTGAAGGAGATGTTCTTTTTAAATGACTTGTAGCTTATATCTTAATAGGGGGTGTAGGCAGGTGACTGACCAACTCAGCTCCGCTGCGGAGTGTGCGGAGATTTGCCTACTCTGCGTTCGCCGCGGAACGCAGAGTAGGCAAATCTCCGCACACTCCGCGGGTGGTGCGAAGTTCTCCGCCCACGGTTAATGAAGGGTACAATCCGGACTCCAACTGCCCAGGAAGTAAGTACCCATCGAGGGACATTGAGACCCCTGAGACCCACTTTGTAAGTGGACTAGCTGTCTGGAAATTATCCCTGCAACCTGCCTGCCCCTGACCATGTAGATGGCATTGATGCACAGAGCCAGGCTGGTTTATCTGCTCTACACAAAACCCACCTGGCCTGGGTACTGAAGAACTAGATGTGCTCCGTAGGTCCTCAGACCTTGCGACCCGATTCCTTGTTTGGGGTCCCCCAGACTAACTTGTAAGTCCTCCTGTTCAGCCAGTTTTTAGGTGGCCCTCTTCTTCATAGCACACCTGTTCCCAAAGACCTCAGCACCCTGCTCCCGGCCGAATCTGGTACGCTCTAGACGATCTGCGGGTTGAACATTGGACCTTGGCCATCTGCTACCCTAAACTCCTATGGGTTATCATTCATTGTGTGTAATTGCGCACAACTGTGAATTATTACCTGAACTTTGAAAAATCATACCTTAAAAAGTATTTGCTCTTAAATTAAGTTCTTGATCTTAAAAATTATGTAAAAACAGTGTTATTTTTGCAAATTGGTCTTGGATTTATTCTTGAGTGTGTGTCTCATTTATTGTCTCGGTGAGTACAACAAATGCTTAGCACTACCCTCTGATAAGCCTAATTGTTGACCTACACTAGCACAAATAAAGCATTAGCATTATCTACTTTTGCCTCTGTGTAGCAATCTGGAATCCACTGGACTCTCTGCACAGTGTACTTTGTTCTAGTGCACCATGTAGAGAGCGAGTTTCCTACATCCTGAATATGTCTTCAACAAGTTCCTGACCCCCAAGTGGTGCCTCTGGACACTTGGGGCCAAATTACGATGTCAGTCGGTAAGCCTCCGACTGCTCGTCGGAGGATTACCGACAAACATGGTAGGTTTACATTCTGACCACCGAATTATAATGTCAGCGGTCAGAGTGTAAACCGGACGGGGAAACCGACTGGGTCGGCCAGTAGGAAGCTGCACATAAAGGGTGGCATTTCCACTGTCGGGATTATGATGTTGGTTTCTGACAGCCTTTCCATGTCGGCCTCTCGAACATAGAAAGGCTGTCAGAGAGAGACTTTGGGGGCCCCTTCTCCCCTGGCTCTCCCATTGAGGCCCTGGGGGGCACCTATGGTGCCCTCTTTCACATCTCTGCAACGTGTGCCACACAGTGCAGGGATGTGCAAAAACTTCAATTTTACAATGGGAGCTTGTGCTGCGGCCGGTTTCAGACCGCCGCACAAGCTCATTATAACATGAAAAGTCTGCAACACCACCATGTGCGGTTGCATCCTAATTTGGTATGCCGAACTGCTGACCTGTGGTCGGGCGGTACCCTCACTGAAATGGTTTTGGGTCGACTTGCGTCATCGCAATGAGGCTGACTTGCCTCATCATAATGAGGACCTTGGTGTGGTCTCGGGTTCTTCAAATCAAGCTTTTGGGCTCTCGAGATCACAAATGGACTCGTTCACACCGAAACCACACCGTTCACACAGAAATCCAGAGCGAGCCGCTGCTAGCCCATCTCTTTGCACAGCAGCATCGACAGTCCACGGCTGACCACATACTCAAAGCTCCAGCCCGCCTGTCCAAGACACCCAGCCTGCTGTTTGCATCATGCAGACTGCCACCCACAATGATTTCCTTGCTCATCGCAACCCTCTCCAATGTTAACGGGACTCCTAGCACAAAGCTTGAGCAGGTTAACTTTCAGCAAGACTAATCTGGGACTGTATCTGGCTCATGCTCCATCGCGGTCAGCCTGAACTTTTGACTTTGACAAGGTCCAGCGCGACCAGTTAGCTGCAGGTGGTGCTTTATGCTTTTTGGTGCTATATTGCAGTTTATTATTTAAAAAATCATAACTTTGCTTCTAGTGATTGGATGTTTGTTGTTTTAGTCTTGTGTTATGTATTAAATGAAGCTCTATTTTTCTAACCTGGTGTGGGATCTTTGTGTGTGGTGTTTTTCACTGTTTTACTATTTGAAGTGTTGCACAAAAACTACCAGGGTGTTGAGCACAAGGTAACTTTGGGTTTTCTTCTGCTTTACCGTGACTAGGATTGTGGTTGCTGCTTGACCAGGGCTCACACCCCAGTGAACCTGTAACCCAATGTCCAACAGCTGCGAAGTGAAAGATCCAGAATGCTTCCTTGAAAACTTTGTCAATAACACTGTATAGCCAGGGGACCTCTCATTGCACTTTGTGGTGGAAAGAGTTCACAGAGTACCCGGGGCTCTCCCTAAACCTGGTGCCAGACCAAGTCTGCTTATCGCCAATATCATGAACTATCAGGACAGGGGTGCAATTCTAAGGGCAGCCCGCACAAACGGTCGACTGTGCTACAAAAATCAAATGAGAATGGTGTTTCCAGATTGTACTCAAGAGGTGCATGTGTGGAGGTGCTCTTTGACAGAGCGAAGCTGGAACTGCGCAAACAGAACTTGCTGCACATGATGACTTTACCAATCAATCAATCAATCAAGGGTTGATAAAGCGCAACTATTCACCCGTAAGGGTCTCAGGGTGCTGGGGGGATGGGGGACGGCTCTGTTTAGTGCTGGTGTTATTCAAAAAGCCAGGTCTTGACATCCTTCCTGAACTGAGGCAGTGTGGGAGATTCCTGGATGTGGAGGGGGATTGTGTTCCAGGCTTTAGCTGCAAGGTAGGAGAAGGACTTTCCCCCTGTTCTAGTCTTGCTGATATGTGCGACGGTGGCCAGAGAGAGGTGGGCTGATCGGAGGTGTTTGTTGGGTGCGTGAAAGGAGAGGCGGCTGTTCAGGTATGCGGGTCCGGTGTTGTGAAGGGCCTTGTATGCACGGGTGAGGAAGATTATTCTTCTTTTGACTAGAAGCCAGTGGAGATTGCAGAGGTGTTGGGTGATGCGGCTGTGAGGGGAGTGACGAGGATCAATCTGGCTGTGGCGTTCTGGACAGTCTGGAGTTTTCGGAGGATCCATCTGTAATTCTTTCGAAGTATGCGGAGGGTGCTGAAGCAGGTCGAGGAGGCGGTGTTGATGTGGCGGTTCCTCAAAGTACGGGATGGTCTCATAGGGTCACCCCTGGTTATTTCCACACTTGAGGCAGTGTTGGGAATGGCTGGATGGCTAGCATCCAGTTGAGGGTTGGGAATGCCCTCTGGAGAGAAAGACGGAGGAATCCGGTCCCC
Source organism: Triturus cristatus (assembly GCF_964204655.1). Classification (NCBI taxonomy): domain Eukaryota; kingdom Metazoa; phylum Chordata; class Amphibia; order Caudata; family Salamandridae; genus Triturus; species Triturus cristatus. Next base: position 1,638,568,484 of record NC_140590.1, read on the forward strand.
GGGGTCTGACAGCCACGCTGGGGACTGATGGGTGACTGAATTAGCCAGAGAAGACTGGCGTGATGCCAGAAAGAGACTGTTAAATAAGGCAACAGCTCAGTCATAAGCCCGATGATTCACGAGGATCAGAAGTACCGAGTAAGAGGCAATGATCGACCAAAGATACCATTCCCACTATGCCGCCACAAGAAGTAGACTACACCTGGTGTTCTATACTAACCACTGTTCTTGTTTAAGGTTTGATGGGGTGAAAGGGTGAAAGGGTGGGTATCAGATGGCGTAGGAATCGGGGTGCACTGCTGACCAGTTTTATGGCCGTTGCCTGGGGCAGTAGAGGGGGAGCAAGGGAGGGGGAACACAAAATAACTTAATTTACAACTTTACAGAGATTGACTCAGCACCAGACCAGTAAGAATGTACAGGCACACAAAAAGGAGGAGAGGCTCACCAGAGGTGGCTAGAACTAGGCTTAGATATATGGACAATATATGGGAGGTAATGTAGATACATGGGGGACAGAGCTGATGCTACTCTCATGGAATGTCAACAGCATGGAAAATAGGGATAACAGGGGGGTGGTGACCCGGTACTTATCGCGTCACAACCATGATATTATCCTGCTACAGGAGACTCAACTTATAGGAAACATATGTGCAGCTCTTGGAATGGGTCGCCATAGGGTCTTAGCCCACATGAGGATTGCCACTGGCTCCAGAGAGGTGGGCATTTTGGATAGGAAATCCCTCCCACTGATGGTAGTTAAAATGTGTTCGACCTGTGAAACTGCTACATCGCAGTGCTGGGAGAATGTGAGGGGGAATGCAGCCTGCTGGCCTCCCGGTACTTACCCCAGGACAGCAATCAAACATTTTGCACGAAATAGGTAAGTGGCTCCTTCAGCTTCCAGAGGTGGTTACAGTGATGGGAGGCATCCTCAACCTTACCATGGAGGGCCGTGAACAGAGGTTATGCAGGGGGGATGCCAGCCGGGACACAACCCCCGGCTATGGTCCTTCGCCGATGCAATGAGCCTGCTCGATGTGTGGAGGGAAGCGCCCTCATTGGAGAGACAATACATATATGCTTCTGGGACCCCAGGGGCCATGTCACAGATGTACTACATCCTGGTTCCTGAGATGCAGGGGGCCCGCTTCTGGAATACTAGCTTCGTGCCCAGGGGCATATCAGATCACACCCCATAGATACAAGCATGAGAAGCACTGGAGAAGGGATGTATGGAAACTTGACTCCTGATAACTGTCAGATTGGCAGACCAGGAAGATGGTAAATGATACTACAGAATTGTATTTTAAAGAAAACACCGGTTTGGTAGACTTTGGAACCGTGGTTTGAGAGGCTTATAAGGCAGTAATGAGGGGCACCCTTATCTCCCATGTCACAGGGAAGAAGAGGAAGCACACAGAGCATATAGCCCTGCATGACAAACTAGCCGTCAGAGAGCAGGAGTACATACAGCAGCCCCCGCAGACTGATGACACAAAATGGCACTCTAAAGGGAAGTTAATGGAGCAGAAGGCCCAAGCACATTTCTGATGCAAGCAACACAGACTGTATGAAGTAGGGAGCAAGGCCGGGAAACTGATAGCATGGCTTGTTAAGCGGGAGGAAGGGACATGGTGGGTACAAAAGGTGATCACTGAGGACGGAAGGGAAGAGGCTGCAGCAGACAGTATCGCAGAGACCTTCATGAGATACCTTGAAAACCTATACTACCCCGTCAGGGAGGCAGGACTTCAGGACTACAGGACTTCCTTGATGACACAACAGTCCCTTCACTGTTGGAGGGAGACTCCAAAATGTTGGATACTGAGGTCACAGAGGGTGAACTACTGGAGGTACTGCGGTAGCTTGGGCAAGGAAAGGGGAACAGGCCAAATGGCTTTCCTCCAGAATTTATTTAATTCATGGGTGACCCCATTGAGGAACACATGCAATTAATGTTTAAGGATGCGAGGCGAGGCGGTAGCCTCCCCAAAGACTAGAGAACTGCCACGGTGGTCCGTATTTACAAAGAGAGTAAAATGGAGAATTCTAGCTCCAGAGAGGTATGAGGCAGGGGTGCCCACTATCTCCCCTGCTATTTGCACTAACACTCAAAACGCTGGCACGCTGGGTGAGAGTAGATGCACAAATCAGAGGTCGGAGATGGGACCCCAATTGGGAAGATATAATTTCCTTCTACGCAGATTTCATTTTATTATACTTAGCAGATCCCCACGCGTCCATACCCTGGGTGCTAGGGATGCTGGATATGTTTGGGAACTAGTCAGAATCAACTGGCATCGATCAGCGGCATTTCCCTTGACCAGTCGATCCCCGATACAGCAATGGAAATACCCGCTTTGACTGACCTCCAAAGGCTTTAATTTCCTGGGAGTTATATCTCCCTCAACCTATATAACTTCCACAGGTGCGAGCTCGGTCGCAAATTCGAAGACTATAAACTGGATGTTGGGCATTGGAGAAGGCTCCCACTGTCTGATGGGAAGGGTGACTCTATAAAAAAATGATAGTGCTAACCAAATTCCTATACGTGTTTCAGAACTCCCTATTCTTCGTTCCAGCGCAGTTTCTAAGGCAGTAGACATGGCCACACAGACCTTCCTGTGTGATGGGGGAGCTTACCGCATAGCCTTACATGCTCTGACTAGAAACCAATAGGATGGGGGGTTGCCCCCCACCCCAGATCTCTGTGTCCATTAATAGGCAACACAGCTCCTAGTGGTGAATGACTATGCTTTTTCGCCTCTATAGGCGAGCTCATTGAAAGCCAACAGATGAGCGATGGAGCCACAGGGGTAGGTATGTAAACTATATGGTAAACCATCTGCTGCACTCCCCCAACGCCGACCACGATGGTGATACAAATTTGGAAAGCAGCGACACAGTGATTGGGGTTAGAGGGATGGTTCACATTGGAGAACCCCTTGTGGGAATCTGACACCCTGGCAGAACTGAAAACCCTGGAAGACAAGAGCCAATGGAACCTAACATGGTGAACTAAATTGGGAGACATGTGGAGTGCACAGGGCCTCCGCTCCTTTGAGGAGCCTCAAGTGGAATATCAATAGGCAGACAGGCAACACTTTGTAATGCCCAGCTACGACATGCACGGGCAAATTATAAGTAAAAGGTTTGGAACCTGAAAGATGAAACCCCACTTGAATATTAGGTGTGATTGACCACCTTCCACAGACACTTGGCCTCAATGATTTACAAAACACTGCAGAACAACAGCCAGCTGCTACTTGGCAAACTATGTAGCAAATGGAAATGTGACTTGGGAACATTAGAGGATGAAAACTGAAGGGAAGCCAGCCAATATCCAAGAGAGGTAGCCATCAAGCCTGGCTTTAGACAGGTACAACTCAAAATACTACACCACACATACTCCACAAGAGCCAGACTGTTTCACATAGGAAAGACTGAGAGTGATAGATGCCTAATGGCCTTTGGACAACAAGGGATGCTATTACATGGTCTTGGAGGATAAACTAGAGATGAGGGCCACAATTGCCCTGCTGGGCATCTGGGGAGGACAAGGAGGGTCTAAGTATGCCAGACTGTTTAGCAACATATCACTCGCAGTGAGCAGGAGAGATATTGCCCTACATTGGGATAGAAAAGAGCGTCCAGCAATAGCTCAGTGGAAGATAAGTCTGTACTGATGTATGCAGGCTGAAAGTGATGCATAAAAGCACTGGGCTGTCCACAAAAGTTCAACACGGGTTGGGGCCCATGGAGAGACTTCAGAGACATGGGATGAACCTGACTCTGATCTGTCAACCCACTGCTGGTGGACCCTGGGAATCCTTGACTCCAAACGGGGACTGCTGATATGAGACAATTTTCTGCTAATATGATTGCTTTGGTGCTACACTATACTAGGCATTTCTAAAGTGCATGGCTACCTGTTGGGCCTCCCAGCGCTAAATATCATGTCTGCCGCATAGTACCTGTCAAGTAGGCATACTAATTGAATAGGTAGGTCTTAAGATGTTTTCTGAAGGTGGGTTTTTCTTAATCATTCTAAGAGGTGCTGGGAGAGTGTTCCAGAGTTTTGATGTCAGATGTGCAAAGGAGAGTCCACTGCTTATAGCCTTCTTAATCCTGGGTACTGTGAAAAGTTTCTGATTGGTGGATTGTAAAGGTCTTTTAGGCTTACAGGGGGTCAGGAGCAGCCGTAATAGAGGAGGGCTTTTGTTGTGCAATGCTTGGTGAGCAAGGCAGAAAAATGTAAATGTAATCCTCCTACATATTGGTTACCAGTGAAGGGATGCGTGGGATGGGGTAACAGATTGATGCTTCAGTATTTTTATCAGAATGTGTGCTGCGGCGTTCTGAACCAAGATGGTACAGAACAAGGCCGTGGACTACTGTTCTATAGGGTGGCCGAGGGAAGCTAGATCAGAACCTTCCTCAAAGTTGTGAGTAAGCCAAAACAACAGGCTGCATGTTTTCTTGCTTGAGCCTCCATAGTGAGTGGTCAAGACTCTTGATTTCTGTTTTTCTAGGGGGGCGGGGGGGTGGAGGGGTAGGTATCCTAAGCAGTTGGGTCAGAAGAGCTCTGTCCATAGAGAGGGGTTGTTACCGACTACCAGGACCTCAGTTTTGCCACCAATTAATTTTAGATTACTATTTGACACCCAGTCGGTGACTGTTCGTAAACAGGCATTAAGCTGAATGGAGTGCTGCAGTATCTGATGTCATAAAGGGATGATTATTTGTGTATCATTCGTGTGGATACTACTGAGAATCCATGCCGTGTTATAATATCTGCAAAAAGAACAATTGATAGACAGACTGCTGAACAATGTCAAACACTCACCAACGTACAGAGATCTGGGTCTAAATCCATAGTTGTTTTGCTCTCCATGCCATTCCAGTTTATACCCAGCCATATGCAAATCAGTTTTGACCCAGTTCCCCATGTGGGGAGGACAAGATCCACTTCAATGGCCTGTGGCATGTGTAACATAGGGATGGGGCTTCTTTAAAGCCCTTATAGTGGCATAAAACTTATTTTCATTGTTTGCACTCTGGTTAGCAACCAATGGCTTATGAAGGTCAACACTCTTCAATTGTCTTTTCTCATTGAGTTGAGCCAGTATAAGACTGACCCCAGGCTCAAAAAGATCAGTCTGTGAGTGTTGCTTGATTGGTTGGCTAACAGGCCATACCCCGTTCCCACACACTGCATCCCAAAAAAAGCAAGAACCAATACATCCATGCCAAACAATGGGACAAGTTAAACATACTAAATAAAGTGCCTTTTTTAAACTTAGAGATTTACCTCAAACAGATGTTGGTGTCGTCTAGACATATTTGAAGAAAACCCAGAGGAATTTTTGTTTGTGCTAGCTCCCTTCGTATGAATGAATGGCACACTGCTATGAAAGGTACTTCAATCTACTTAAGGAGAACCCTGACTAAAGTACAAAAGTCTAGCACAGCAGAAAAATCACCATATGGTTGAGAATGGGCAATAAGGCTGCTGAAGACTGAGCCCTGGATTAAAGTGCGGCATTCTTGCATCTCCAGATCAAAGGACAGTAAATCTGGCAAGACTATATCCCATAGAACCCTCTTCTTGTCATCTTTGAGACTGTGATGAATTGGTGCTAGCAGCCTGGCTTACTGGTCTAATGAGGTCTGCCCATCCGTGCTAATGAATGGATGATGATCTGGGCCAGGTTCTGGAAACCACAGTATGGCTCTTCATCCTTAAATACATATAGCAATGAGGAGAGCATTCAAAAAGTAATCAAAGGCATAGTTTAATTAATTGCTGCAATATAGATGTTATTATATCCACACTCCAAATGTATGGTGCCATTCACTGTTTATTCACAAAAAAAAAAAAATATCACCCCTGAGTCTTACCACCAATTGCAAAAAGTAAACACCCTTTTTTTTTGCAGAGTTTTATATAGCACGAACTTGACCCGAATCCAACCAGGTATCAGAGCGCTTTACATAGCACCAGTTACGTTACATGAGGACACACGTTCATTTTTTTTGTTTTTTTGTTAGGCACAGGGAGATTAAGTGATTTGCCCAGAATCACAGGATGTTTAGCATTGTTACCGAGACTCAAACCCAGTTCCCCCAGGTCCGAGGTCAAGCGCACTAACAGTTAGGCCAACTCCTCTCCCTTGCAAGAAGTGCAGCCGGCAACCAACCAGGCATTCAAAGCTCAACCCAAATTTGAAACAATTCACCACAGATTCCACTGGTCAATATCCTTGAACTACAACTCTGATTTTAATACCCATGTCCACCATCTTGCAGGGGTTAGTACATACAAAATAATCAATTGGCTTCAAGTAACTTCCCGACTGATACCCAAAACACATTATATCCAAGTCAAATAGCTATCAACAAATGTTCATTTATATCAAATGGTGTTTCCGCAGCCACTGTGCTGGGACTGTCAAGGTCTGGGACCCACATGTTAACCCCAAATAGGATCTCATAGGGAGTCCGACCACCAGGGATTTCCTAGGTAGATTGTTCAACGCCCTCTGGACCCCATAGAGGTGATGGACCCAACTATGACCTGAGCCTAGTACCCTTGCTATTAAAAACTGCTTTAGGTCACGTTTTTTTGTCTCCACTACTGATTTCCCTCACAATGGTACGGTGAGGAATACCGCAGGGAAACACCCGAACTTCCCATGGCATCTTTGTAAGCCCTGGAGGCAAACACCGAACCTTGGTTGGAATAGAATGTGCCAACTGAGTGTGTCCTGATAAAGACTTGCAAATCTTTTATAAGAGATCGGGAGAGGCCCATAGGAATTGAGAGCAGGAATCCACTGCCACAAAGATGTACTTGTAAGCCCCATCTGGTGTTAAGAGGCTGTAGTTATCCAAATAAACACAAGCGAGAGTTCTTTGAAATCAGTAGAGTAGTCTGTTGTGGGTGTGCTACGATGGAACCCTTCATCTCCTGGCAGATGTCACATTTGAGGACAAAGTCCTTGGTCTGTTTATGGAGACCTGGCCACCACCACCAATAGCATTGCTGCAATAATAAAATTGCAGCCACCACCCCTGCATGGGCAGATGCAAGACCCTCCTGTGCTGCCAGGATTAAACCTAACCTGCAGTCTGAATTTGGTATTACACTATCCCCTACTCTGGGAATATTAGCAAACTGTATGTTTTGCGCACTTAACTTGTAGGAGTATTTGAGTAGAAAGCCTTTCAGCAGGTGAGTGTCATTGCACGCAACACTGACAGACACCATAATGTCTCTGTCTATTCTCGTACTTGAACAATTGATTGCAGTGACAGCAGCAGTTTGCACTATTGCTTTTGTGGCTTCGTCAGCGATGGAATTCCCTGCAACGTGTACACCTACATGTTGGTGACTCAATGTATGCATAAAATGAGTCTGAGGCAGGCAAGCTTTCAGCTTTGCCACTTGTTCCCAAAGCATGTTGTGCTTAATTGTACACCCTTTAGAGTCTTTAAATCCATTCTGGTTCCAGTAGTGCAAGTATTCATTATAAGACTGGCCACAATAATATGAATAAAACACAATTACTGAGGGGAATCCAGTACCTGTATTCATAAGTCCCACGATTAAAGCTCTCGGTTCAGCAAACTGCCCAGTGCAGTCACCAGGTGACTGCATGTAGGCTTTTTCAGGGTGGAATTCTCCTTCCTGTATGCTACCTTTTATGGCAGTGCATGCTGCCGCGTATTGGTGCTTTGTCCAAAAGGCAGGCTGGGCAGAAGCATCATTATAGATGATATAGTCATATTGATCCAGAGGCACACCTTCATTAGGCAGAGGATATTTGTGTTCATATTGCAGAAAAGCATCTGTTTGTAGTGTAGAGCTAAATCTGTAGTCTACATCTGTTCGGTAAGGGAGCTGGCCCATGGTGTTCATCTTGGATGTAATGCTTTAGCGTTCCTAACGCTGGCTTTTATGACAGCCTCTAAGGTCGGTACCAGGGTCATGACAATTTGTTTCTCTTGAGCTAATACTTGCTCCCTCACCACAGCAGTTTGTACAGCTGTCAGCATTTTTTCTGTCGGTGCAAAACGCATTTCAGCATTAGTATTTTAATGCAATTTATATGCAATTAGTACTGTGTCACCTTTATTGAATGAAAACCTCCACTTTCTCCTCCGTCCAGGTAATAGTCCTACTGATCGAATCCTCAATATCGAAACAGGTACTGGGATATAAATAACTACAGACCTCACAGGTTAACCTCTCATAGTAGGCCTTCTGTTTCTCAGGTTCAACCTAACCTAACCTGAGGTCTTGAGGATTCGATCGGTAGGAATATTACCTGGACGGAGTGTAAAGTGGAGATTTTGTAATCCTGTTCAAGAAACTATAAAAGCGAATTAGGAATCAGTAAGCTTCCTAGCTTAAAAACGTTAAAAGAAATCCTTTTTTTTTTATTTTTATTTTTTATTTTATTCAGCAGTGTCAGCAATACATAAATATTACAAATGAGCAACAATTCATACAGCTCAAAACCACAGAAGATCATTTCATGGCATTACAGATATTGTCTCTATTCCCCGCCAGACAGCCACTCAGTTATCGGTGCCCATAATTGCTCACCAAATTGCTTTCTACTATATCCCTTTAATTTGTATAAAGCAACTTCCATGTGGTATAGAGCGAGAATCCTGGATCTCCATTCAAAGAAGGAGGGTGAGTCCGGACTTAACCACTTCGTGGTAATACATAGACGAATCACAGCCATACTCAAAAATAAAAGGCCCCTTTGTGGTGCCGGCCTTCTATTATTTGACCGTTCAGGCTCAGTACCAAATAACACTAATCCTGGATTAAGGATTACCGGAAGTTCTAGAGAGGAGTTCAGAAAAAATTGCACTTCACCGAGAAAATGGGTCAATGAAGGGCACAAAAAGAACATATGTACAGCCTCCGCTGCGCTCTCACCACAGCGTGCACATTTGTCCCCTCTTCCCACCTTCCATTTTGCAAGCTTGGCTGGAGTGTAATAGAGATCGAAAACTGACATAAAGCACTGGCTCTTTAAACTCCCTGAAAACAGGATAGTGCTTGCCATTTCTAGCGACTCCTGCAAATCTAGATTCAGAATCCCTATCTTTCTATTCCATTTAAGTTCCTGGATTTGGAGATCATCTTGCTGTCCGCGACTAGCTTCTTTGTATAGTTGTGAGAGATTCGCCTTACAGCTTAACACCTTGAGTATCGGAACTCCCTCAAGTGAGCATGTGCCCTCTATGATAGCTCTGTCTACATAGCTGCGCAGCTGTAGGTATTTGAAAAAATCCCCCCTTTCCAAATTAAATTTTTCACTCACAGAAGCATAAGACAATAATTGGCCATGTTCGCATAAATCCCCCACAGTCCTGATGCCGGCCAGCCGCCACTTTCGAGCGACGGAGTCCATAAAGACTGTGGATACAGTCCCGGGGAGCCCGATCGGTGTATAACCATTTACTTTATTTATCCCGCACATCAAGCATATCTTTTTCCAAACAAAAAAAGCTGCAGCCAAAACTTTAAATCTAGTTTTTTTGTAATAGCTAGGTTCGATAACCCTAACTAATAAGTACCGTGCTTCCGTGCCCAGGACCATTTCAAAAATAGAAGGGGTTACAGCCGGATCCAGGACAGCCGTTTCACCATAAATCAAAATACGACAGTATTGGAGCATCGAGATATAATAATACAAACGAAAATTTGGTATAGCCCACCCCCCTCGGCTAAGTGGCATAATAAGCCATTTCATGGCTCTTCTTGACCTTTTGTAGCTCCAAAGGAACCGAGAGCAAAGTCTATCTATCTTCACAAATAAGGAGTTTGGAAAAATTAACGGAATCGCCCTAAATATATACAGAAACTTCGGGAAAATCAACATTTTAATAACGTTGCTTCTTCCGTAAAGTGACAGATGCAAATGGTCCAGCCTCTCCAGGGTCCTATCAGACTCTAATAGAATAGGGTCAGCATTCAGTGCTGGTATTTCCTCAACTTTCGCTGAAATTCTGATGCCCAAGTATACAGCCTGATCAACCATTAGTTTAAGATCAGATGGGCGTCCCTTTTCTGAGTGCAAGACCTGAGTCTTGGTTAAATTTAACTTATAACCTGAATACCTAGCAAAATCACTCGTCAAGATCTCAATTCTATCTAACGCTTGAACAACATCACTAGTCAAGACTGCTATGTCGTCAGCATAGGCTAACACTTTCACATCATGTAGCTGGGGTTTGACAGGGGCAATTAGCGAGTCACATTCCAAACTATGAATCAAAGGTTCTATATAGAGGGCGAAGAGCAAAGGCGAACAGGGACACCCTTCCAGTAGTGCAAGTATTCATTATAAGACTGGCCACAATAATATGAATAAAACACAATTACTGAGGGGAATCCAGTACCTGTATTCAGAACTCCCACGATTAAAGCTCTCGGTTCAGCTAACTGCCCAGTGCAGTCACCAGGTGACTGCATGTAGGCTTTTTCAGGGTGGAATTCTCCTTCCTGTATGCTACCTTTTATGGCAGTGCATGCTGCCGCGTATTGGTGCTTTGTCCAAAAGGCAGGCTGGGCAGAAGCATCATTATAGATGATATAGTCATATTGATCCAGAGGCACACCTTCATTAGGCAGAGGATATTTGTGTTCATATTGCAGAAAAGCTTCTGTTTGTAGTGTAGAGCTAAATCTGTAGTCTACATCTGTTCGGTAAGGGAGTTGGCCCATGGTGTTCATCGTGGATGTAATGCTTTAGCGTTCCTAACGCTGGCTTTTATGACAGCCTCTAAGGTCGGTACCAGGGTCATGACAATTTGTTTCTCTTGAGCTAATACTTGCTCCCTCACCACAGCAGTTTGTACAGCTGTCAGCATTTTTTCTGTTGGTGCAAAACGCATTTCAGCATTAGTATTTTAATGCAATTTATATGCAATTAGTACTGTGTCACCTTTATTGAATGAAAACCTCCACTTTCTCCTCCGTCCAGGTAATAGTCCTACTGATCGAATCCTCAAGATCGAAACAGGTACTGGGATATAAATAACTACAGACCTCACAGGTTAACCTCTCATAGTAGGCCTTCTGTTTCTCAGGTTCAACCTAACCTAACCTGAGGTCTTGAGGATTCGATCGGTAGGAATATTACCTGGACGGAGTGTAAAGTGGAGATTTTGTAATCCTGTTCAAGAAACTATAAAAGCGAATTAGGAATCAGTAAGCTTCCTAGCTTAAAAACGTTAAAAGAAATCCATGGGTGGTTGCAAATACTGAGGAACCAAGCCCAATAAGTTTGGATTTAACAGACACCACATTCCTATTTCTGATTTGAAGTTGTGGGAGACATCTATCCTTGTGCCTGAAGAAGGTGGTTGGATCTTTTAAACACTTCCCCCGAAACGCGTCGATGCTGAGTTACTTAAGAACTAAATCGACTCAGCTTTGGTTGAACAAAGAGACGTTGCCATCATAGTGGTCTGACCGAGGATTGTTTGGTTCGATTAGCTCACCATAATGACAAAATATCTAATGTCTCTGATATTTTCTTCCTTGTCTCTATGGAATTTCTCAAGATTTGGGAAGGTATAGGCTTTAGAACATTTCTGGTGTGATATTTGTGACTGTAAAGAACCAGACTTGCTGTGTATTTTTAATGTCTATTTGAATGTATAAATTGTATTTTTTCAACATTGTTTTTAACTGGTTTTACGAAGGAATAAAATTGCATTTTTTATACTTTGATTGTATTAAGTTTTCTTGGTAATCATTGTGATAACTGGGTACGAATGTAGTTTGAATTGTAATTAGACCCTTCTGAATTATTACCCATGACTGCATTGATTGTTTGTCGGCTTATGCCTGGTGTAGCCAATTGTTGTTGTGCAGCTTGAGCAGCCCTAACTGGATTTAATGTTACTGTTCACATAACAAACTGTATCAAACACCTCTACATGGTTACTAAAGTGTTGTACAATCTGCTTACCTGTTGTGCTGTCATATTTCCTATATTAGGATGTGGTGTGTAACTGGTTAAGGCTGGCCATGTTGATTCCTCCTTGCTGAGGGGACCTAATCTAACCTAATTAATTGTGTGTAGTAGGGCACCTTCAAACCAATTTCTGTGTTTTAGGTATGTTATTGGAATTTCTATTTCTTTGTATGGTGTATAGTTGTTTGGAACTTCAGCCGCTTTGTGTAATTATGAAACAGCCTAGTTATGTTGTCTGCTGCTGGGAATGTAACCCATGAATAGAATACCTCTGCCCTAAATACTTCATGAACCTCAACCACAAAGGTAACATCCCCACCCATAAGTGTGAGACCATGTTGTAGCAGCTTCTGAGTAACTGCATGTCTGCAGTACTCAGCTATATTTAGTGCTGTGTCTTCAGCCATAAGAATATGAGGAATTCAGAGAGGGTATCACAACAGGATAATCGCTTGAAAAATTCAAGCTTGAACAATCTGCAGCCAATACATAGGGGTTACATACTCCGTTGTGGAGGATATTCCCTATCACCACAGATGTCTCTAGTTAAAAACGGCCTGTGCCATCTTGAAAACTCCCAAACAGTGGGTTCTGGGTAGTTTGGTGACATACACCCCCGGATGTGGTCACCTCAGGGGCAGAATAGTCGCAGGACTAGAACCCTTTTGGCTACTAGCCCACACACCCCTCAACACCCCCCAAATCCAGGATTTAAGGGACATTCCTGACACCAAAACTCCAGATCTACTCTGAAGAAGAAGATGACAAAGAGAAGCTGTGTCTGCACAAGGCAAGACTCCACAAAGAAGAGGCGCAAAGTACTGCACCTGTGGCACCTCCTGCACCCTCCAGACTATGACTTGTCCAGAACTAGAGACCAGTCTCAAAAGGAAGGCGAACTCCTCTGCAACCCAAAGACTTCACCAGGACTCCCTAGGACTAGAGGTACTAGTCCCCTGCACTCGGCAGGCACAAACCGCACTTCCACGTTCAGAAGAAGGACCTACCACCAGGCTCTGCAATGGACCAGCCCAAAAGTAGCAGACCGAGTGCCTTCTGGGAAGCATAGTCCCAAAACCCACTGAGTCTCGGTCCTCTACAGCGTTCTCAGGACATCTGGAAGAAGACTGACCCAGCCATACCCTTTGCCAGGACCTCTGCTTGTTGGTGGTCAAGCTGACTACTAACTGCTTCACTCGATGCTCCATGCAGAGGGCACACTTGTTGAGTTCTTGCATCCCAAAGAAGGCTTCGTTAGAACGCCTGGTCAAGTTAGAACCTGCACTCCTGTTCAGCACCACGCATAGCAATCTACACCGCTGCAACAAGATGCCTGAGCTATACAGAACTGTTCTGGTGATTCCTGGTCCAGGGGCCCCTCTAAGCTTCACCTCCAAGGGGCTCCTCTTAACTCAAACTGAAAGAATCGTTTTGCCAAGTGTTGTTTTTGACAGCTCCCTCGGCTCCCGTTCAGTGTCAAGGACAGCCAAATCACCTCTCACCTGGACTCGCTGGGCAAGGTAAAATTGTTCTGAGTGCCGCAGCTTGGGCTCTACCCGCAAGACCTTTACTTCAAGTGAGTTCCGTTGAATACATCCCGCAAGTGACCAAGTGTCAACTGAGAATTTCCCTATTGACAGCAATGGTAAATGTTTGACAGCTCTGCAAAGTATAGATTTCTTGAACACTTTAAAATCCATAACTCCGGTTATCCACCTTGTATTGACTTCATTTTGGTGTCTAAATTTATAGAAAAATAAGCTCTATTTTTATAAATTGGTGTTAGATTTCTTTTGAGTCATGTCAATTACTTATCGTCACTGTTGGTACTGTACAACACTTTACACTTGTTTCTCTAAGGAAGCCTGGCTGCTCTTTGCCACTATACCAGGACTGAGAGAAGGATTACCAGTGTGAATCTGAGGTCCACCTTTGGGGATCGTGTCAATATTACATGCTAAGGTTTCCCAGCCATGCCACATAATATTGCCACCTTGCTACGGGGACCAGGAAATATTTTTCATCATCAGACATTGACCCACAGGAAGCAAAAGAAAGTCATTGCTGGACTTGGCCCTCTCTGCATGGTCACCCCCAAACATTTTGCGTTCACTCTCCTGATTTCTAAACCTGTTTGTGTTGGCTTTTATGACTCTGTGCACTTTACCACTGCTAACCGGTGCTAAAGTGCTTGTGCTCTCTCCTTTAAATATGGTAAAATTGGCTTACACCCAATTGGCATATTTCATTTACTTGTAAGTCCCTAGTAAAGTGGTACTACATGTACCCAGGGCATTTTAATTAAATGTTACTAATGGGCCTAGAGCACTTATTGTGCGACCCACTTAAGTAGCCTTTTAAACATGTCTCAGGCTTGCCATTGCAGCCTGTATGTGCAGCTTCAAACTTCTATTTCAAACTGGCAAAATCAACCGTTTGCCAGGCCTAAACCTTCCTTTTTAATACATATAAGTTACCCCTAAGCTAGGCCCTAAACAGCCCCTAGGGCAGAGTCCAATGTATTAAAAAAGCAGGATATGTATTTTAAAATTTTACATTTACTGGTAGTGAAATACTTTCAAATTAATTTTTCACTACTGCAAGGCCTATCTCTCCCAAAGGATAACTTTGGTTTGACTTATTAAATGTAATAAGTGATAACGTTTGATTAGGAGTAGATAGGAACATCATCTTTGGTGCCTGATGAATTGTAATTTGAAACCTTCTTTAACCCCTTCAGTGCCCGCCCCTTTCCCCGCCCTGTGCCGGCCGTTGCATTAGCGGGCGGGGTTTATGACGAGCTGGTCTCGTCATGGGCACAGCGCAACCGCGGCCCATGACGAGACCAGCTCGTCATGGGCATTGAAGAGGTTAAGTGTAAAGTTGGATTTTAAGCACAAGTCTGAAAATGACACTTTTAGAAAGCTGGACATTTATTTTCCTAACTATTTGGTGCCTGCAGTCTGTATTCTGGGTCACATGACTAGCTGTAGCTGGCAGTTGGTCTTTGGGTATTCCTCTCAAACAGTGAGACAAAGGGGGAATTTATTTTGCCAGGATGGGTCATCTCTGACTTGATAGGTGGTGTGCAGCTGTCATCTACCACACTTGTACTTCAAAGACACTGGCTCAGCTCACACACATAGGACTTCACACTTACCTATTGTGCCCCCAGACAGACTGGGACCTGGGCAAAGAGGCAGGAAGTTCCAGACACCTCTGTATTCAGAAATTCTGGAAGCTTTTCCCGCTTCAAAGTGGGCACCAGAAATGAATATTGGACCCTCAGACCCACTCTTCAGATCCCGTCTGGACTTGACAGAAGAACTAATGCTCAGCTGCATGAGGTCTGCTTTGCTGACCAAGGACTACTTTGCTGCCCAAGACCATGTATCACTTCTGTTCAGCTGATTCGCAAGCACCAACCCAGCACGCACATATCTAAGCCGACAACCGGCACAGCGCAATGCCTCTCAACATATCTTGATGCATCTCAACGCCAAACCAGGTGGCTTCACAAGCACCCGCCCAGTGCAACACATCTCGACGCTGACAACCAGCCGCACTCCACGCAAGTACTTGCAGCCCCAGCAGTTTCATAGATCTCTTGCAGCATGGCGCATCTCAACGCCACATCGCAGCTCCCTTTTGGCAGCTTCACCAGTACCGATTCAGCACGGTGCATCTTGGCGTGGTACCTCGCACCACAGCTCCTATCGATGCCTTTTCGACACCAGCACAGCGCAGACCGACGTAGGACTTCACATCTCAACCCCCCATGACACAAGGAACTTTTGACAGCAGACTAAACTCATCCCTGTATCCGGTCAACGGTCCATTACGGCCAGACTGAACTTATGACTTGGACCCGCTCCACTGTGACCAGATAACCCCAATTGGTACTTCTTGCTTCTAAGTGCTACGTTCCTTCAAACCCTTTAAAATAGCATATCCCCAGTTCTACTATTTGGATTTTTGTTATCATGGTGACAAAAAGTGTATTAAATTTTACTCTATTTCCCTAAATTAGTGTGGGATTTTTTGTGTGTTGTATCTTAACTTTATTACTGTTGAAGTACTGCATAAATAATTTACACATTGCCTCTAAGTTTAGACTGGCTTTTGTGACAAACTACCAGAGGGTTAAGCATGAGCTGATCTAGTGACTTTTTGTGTTTCACCATGAAAGGGATTGTGGTTGTTGCTTGAGAAGGGCTTACACCCCACTCAACCAATAAAAGAATAACTCATAGGTACAAAACGGGGGAGAAAGGTAGGAATACAGTGACAAAGGGAGCAAGCATGTATGAAAAATAACCTGCAAGCGAGTGCTAAAGAGACAGGAAGTATAAAGTGGTGGACGTCAGAGGCATGAGCTGGAATCGTGACAAGAAAGTCATCAATCCTTAGTTTCAGCCGTACCGGCGGAGGACTCCTAAGAAAAACGTTGGGCCGTTGCATTTTTTTTTTTTTTAAACCAAATGCTTTGATCAGCTTTGAGGTATCCTGATTAGGGGTGTGTGGATTTGCATAATTTACTTTTGTGTAATTATGCAAAATTTCAGCAAGATTATGCATAATTACACAAAATACAAAACGGGCATTAGGCCCTGTATTGAAATCTATCCTTGCATCCACTTGCAAGTGAGGATGTGTTTTGCAGTAAAAAAAAAAAAAAACACCAAAAAGCACTGCTAGTAACAGCCACTCACGCTCTGTTGTTCGCATTGTTCCCATGCGCTTCTGGTAAAAAAAAAATGATTTGCAGTAAATTCTTAAAATTTTGTGGGCATATTATCAAGAAACGGCGTTAAAATTATCGCCGCTTTAGCGGCAGAAAACTGCTGCTAAAGCGGCGATAATGGGCTTGATAATAAGCCCTTGTGAATTCCTATAGAAGCCCATGTTCTGATGTCAACATGGGCTTCTATGGGAATTCTCTGCGGCATATTATCAAGCCCATTATCGCCGCTTCAGCGGCAGTTTTCTGTCGGTAAGGCGTCGATAATTTTAACGCCGTGCTTGATAATATGCCCCATAATAATTTTGCATAACAAGAGTAATGTGAACTTAGCAACATTATGCGGACGTTATGTAGATTTTACCCGGGCATTCACCTGATCCCACATTCAACTACTGAAGAGATCACATCATCTTTCTGAAGCCTCTGCTTACAGCAGGCGCGCAACACCCATTGGGCTCACCGGGCTTCAGCCCCCCCCCCCCCTCATGTGTGTCAGCCCGGCTGAGACAGCTTCGCAGGCTGGCGTCCGTCTAATTGCAGCAGGACCCGAGTACTTCACAGGTCTCGTTAATGAGGCTTTTGTTGTGTTTTCACCCCTTCTTACAGCCACTCTGCCTATGGCTGGAAGACCCCCCCCCCCCCCCCCCCCCGAAATTTGTCTCTAGTTGCCCGCCTGGCTTACAGTATGTTTCAGAAATCGAGTTTGACACTGCATGTCAGGATTTTGCCACATTTCGTTCTGTATTTGGAAATCGACAAACCACATGATTAAAGGCGTCATTAGTCCCCTACATATTTTGTCTCCACCACATGGCGAGAAGGATGCGCTGTGATGAACCATGGCGGCGGCGCCGTCAATCCAAACACTGATTAGGAAGCACTTTGATGGGCTTTAATGGTTTCCTTGATTCGTCTTTCATTGCAGTCGAATAAATGACTCTTTCTGCTTGAGGCATGCGTTTTTATACCCCCACAGAGATCAAAATAAAGACAACAAGCTGGCATAATGAAGGGAGTATGTAAAAGAACTGGGCAAATGACGCGACGTAGGGCTCAGTCAGAAATCACTATTAAATATAGAATGCACGTATGTCCGTTTTGCCTCTCTCAGAGTTGGCGACTTCATGGAATTAAATAGAAGTCTCTGAACGCGTCAGAGGGTAATACAGGGAGTCTTGGCAACCGCCATGTCCCCAGCCTGTGGGATATTTGAGTCAAAGGTATGAAAAACATGAAGGGGGCACGGAGAGTCACTTCCCGCCGTGCTCAGGTCTGCTAAACGTGATCCCTGCGACCCTGTGCATGTTACCGGAACCCAGGGGGGCGGGTCTGCTCATGGGGACGAGTACAGCACCTGTCATCGGATGGAAGTGTTTCATTCCCCCCCCTCCTTCCCAATACATGATCTAAAGCTTGCTGAATCTCTCTAAAATCTTTTTTTTTCAAATCTATTTTGCTTTTGTAAATGTAATACTCCATCCTCAAATGCTTTTCATCAGAAATGAATACTGCTGCCTAGAGTCACACATAATTACACGCCATGTACCACTAAGTTCCTATAGGCTACTAGTCCTGCGGCTATTCCGCCCCTGAGGTGACCACATCTGGGGGTGTATGTCACCAAACTACCCAGAACCCACTATCTTTAGGAGTTTTCAAGATGGCACGGGCCATCCTCAGCTGCACAGACCCACTAGCCTGACCTAGAGTTGTGGCTAGCGTTTGGTAGGTGTATGCCTCCCGAATACCTAATTCCTTGCCTACCTGTCCCCCCCGCACTACGGCAGCCTATGTTACACCACTGAAGCTCCTGTAGAATTGATTGGCAATAATTAACGACTTTCTTCCCTCTACACGAACATGCTGTTAAAAAGAACCATCAGATTGTGAGCCAAGATTAGGGCCAGGGCGCCAAGCTCCAGGGGGCCCCCTCAGTAAAGTACCCTGGCCAGAGCGTTCCTGATTGAGTCCGGAGGGGCCTCCTGCACATACCTTGCAGGGGGGCCCCTTCAAATTTCGTTACACCACTGAGGAGCTTCTCTCGACACATAATAACCACAGACACCTACATAAGGTTAGTCAATTTATGACAAAGCCAAAAATAACTGGACATAAAGACACTTCAAGATGAGAGTGTAGAAATACATCAGAATCAGCATAAAGCCAAACCTGTGCATCCCGTTTAAATTGTGCAACATATGCAAAAAATTTGTTCAAGAAGCAGAATACAGAGGATCAGGAAGCATGAGTCCAAGTTTCCCTTCATCGAGGGTTGATGAATAGAGAGCATTAATCTATCCTTACACTAATGACAGTGAAAAGAAATAAAAGGCGTCAGCATGTGAAGTCTTCCTAAGAAGTCTCTCCACCATCGATGAGTCAGAGAGCTTAAAGCTATTGAGACATAGCTTGTTCTAAGGGGCTCTCTCTCCGGAGGCAGAAGCAGGAGTGGGCACTTTCCCTATTCCCAACAACACAATATTGATGAGAACTTTCCCAAGATCCTTTGCAGGTCACGCCATCTGCTCTGGGTACCATCCTAAAGGTAGGTTTCCATGGGACAACGGGATTCTTCTTCTCAGCACATTTGTCCTTGGTTCCCAAGCCCTCTCCTGTGGGAAGGACAATGATCTTCGTTTATTGATTCAGACTGTACGATGTAACTTTTTCTCTCCTTGCCTGACTAATAAAACAAAGACATTATTCTAACAGAAGCACTTCTTTTACCTGCAACATAAAAATTGAGAAACAACAAATTCCACAGCACACATGAAATTCAACTGTTAATTCTAAAGCGAGAGCTTCGAGGGGAAAATGCATTTCAGGTTTCCAAAATTTAGTTAACATAAGAAAATGGCATGTGAGCTTTCCGAAATTGCATAGGAAAATAAGGTACATTCGATTAATGCATTTACTTACATGTAGACAACAAATTAATAAACACATTTAATAAATTAATGATTGTCAGTTACACAACAAGAACTCTTCACGTTGATGTTGCTGCTAATCACATACCCTTTCTATATTAATTCCCCAGGTTACTATTCAATTGCCTAAACACATCACGTTTCATGTTATTACATTTCGAAATTCTAACACTTCACGTTAGTACAACAAAGGATTATATGCGGGTGCACTCGTGGATTGGTGTGGCTCACTGGTTAGAGGCGGCAGACCCGGAAGCAGAGGTCGTCCCGGGACCACGGTTCGATTCCCGTCGCGGCAGGGTCTTGGGCTAAGGTCAGCGGACTCGATAATTCTCGCCTCGGTGCCCGCTCTAACCATTGATCCCACTCAGCAACTCTGGGCAATAGCTTGCTTAATCTCCACTTATGGCCCCATCAGCGCCGGGGATGCCTGTCTTCACCTTGGAGATGCCCAGTAGGGACCATCTCACAGGGAAAGCCAGGATGGGTTCCCCAGCGCTATACAGCGCCGGGACACTTCCGAGTAGCTGCGCGCTTTACAAATTAAAATAACATAACACTCTATATATGTGATTCTGATGCACCCTTACAAATAAACTTCGATTTCCGCTTCTTCACCACCACACAGGAAACAGTCTCCTAGTTATCAAACAGTTGATGGAGTTACTGATTGAATGAACCGTCTGCCAACTGTGTTTCTTTCTACTAAACAATTACCTATTCAAATGTGCCCCTCCATCACTCATGTGAGAGATGCTATCTCTCTTCTCTAAAGAAAACCCCTTGTTGCTTAAAAAGGTTTCAAGCTGGCCACTTCTCTCCCCAACAATGGAAGAAGCACTGTACTGTTCATATGTGGTTCTCCTCCTACCTGAAAATTGCTCACAACAAATACAAATGCCAAAACCTCTCTCGCAACCCCTTCTCTGAGAGTTCTTCATGGCCTTAACCTTTCCTCCACTCTTTTGAAGATATGTAGCACAATTAACCTCACTCCACAGATTCAACAAAATCCGCTTTTCGCGGATGCTACCCAGCTGTACATGAAAGTCTCTTTTCCGGAGGACATTGCTTCCCTTGCTCAGGTACTCATCACTACCCCCCTTATCTAAGTCCTCCTCGCCACAGTCCTAACACATTGAGGTGACCCTCCATCCATGTGTTAGGATTGGTACAAGGAGGAATATTAATTGGGGTAATGAAGATTACCGGTAAGTAATTGAATCAAAATCCAGTCCTGGATGTCAACACAATATCTAAAACTAGACCATATTAAAGCAGAAGTTTTCCTAAAGGCACACAGTATCAGACTCCTCAGAGAATTAGACCTTCATATTTTAGCATGATATTAAATCCGTGGTACATAGCTTAATACTGTCCAGAAAGGATTACGGCAATGCACTACTGAAAGGTATCCACAACTCCACTTGGCCTTCCTGAGAGCTCCCCTGCTGGAGGCAACATGGTTAAGGTCAGGAATAAGAAGGTCCAGCTACATCACACCAGGGATGGTTAACCTCAAATTGCTCCCCACTGAAGCCAGGAACATATTTACAATAGCCTTTACATTGCACATACCTTTAGCTTCTCTTCTCGACCCTGGAAAACATTGCATTCTTTCCAAGGCATCTGACATTACATATCCTGTGCTTATAAATCTATAATACCTTTTCTTATCCTCTTCTGAGGTACCTACAGCTGGAAACATGCCACAGTTGTTCCCCTATTAAAAAAGCCTTCAGATAATCTGAACATACTTAGGGCATACTCATAAACTGCATTTTGTACTAACGTGCTACAAAATGCTGTTTCTAAACCTACAAGTGTAAATCTCCACCTCCACCTCTGATATGTTTTCTATGAGTAGCTACTCTAAATTGTATTGATGTGGATGGGGAGGCGTGGTTGAAAATGGAGCATATATTCACAACAACATTGTTGGGATTTAGGCAGAGGTTATGAGATAGGTTTAAGGAGGTGTTTAGGGAAGGAGAGGCAGCCACCCACAAAAGAGTAAGTCCATTACTATTAACAAACTGCACTTCGAAATTTACTACAAACAAAAGGGACCCAAACCAGTGGCAAAGCTATTCCAGTTCAGAGCTTGAGTAAGCTCAGCACCACACATGACCAATCACCCGTAATGCCCACACCGCCATTCGAAATGATCTAAGTAGAGCAAGGGTTCTTTCATAAGCTGTGGTCCAGGGACAGCTGGGGACCACAAAGTCTACTAAGGGGGTCCGCAACTGTTTAGAAATTAAATAATATTAACAGATTAATTAAGTGTATTTAAATGAAAAAACAAAATGTGAAACAGAACATTTTTAAGGGTTCAGTAAATGTGAAGGAATTTGAAATTGGAGCCTAAAAAATTAAGGGCCTTATTACGAGTTTGGCTATCTTACCGCCACAGCAGTGATCCCAAGAACACCGCTGCAGCGGTGGTCTCCGGCCAGCCATATTACAAAGTCACTGCTAGGTCAGTGGCTGTGTTTCTAATGGTGAGGAATATTTATTCATATGTGTCAATGCAGGTGTGTATATTTTGACGCAAGTGTTAAATATACACATATGTATGACATGTGAAGAAATACCTACTACGAGTTCCCATTGCTGGAGTCCAGCCATATGTGCCCAGTCCACTCAATGGGTAAATAGTGCAAACGGAATTAACTGGATTTCAGTTCCAACAGGGTCATTTTCTTTGGGGTCAAAATGCTGCTGGGGCTTTCGAGGATGGGAGGACGGGGTCCACGTGGGAGACTAAAGGAAAGAAATGAAAATGGGTAAGTCTGCACCCTAATTCCTTCGATTCTGCTTACCGAAAGCAGGCAGTCTTCCCACCACAGTCGGCTCGACAGAAAGCCAACTCTTATTCCGGCGGTGGTGAACTTGTGTGTACCACTCTCTGACTGCTTACCCACTACCGCCATCGTTGTGGTCTGTGAATGGCTGGTGGCGTTGGTGGGACCCCGGGAGTCTTTCCTTTAACAGACCTCCAACATCGTCATTCGGAAAGAAGGAGGTCCACCAGCTATGTGGGGGGAATCCACTGCCAGTTTGACGGCGGTTCCCTTTCTGCCGAACTCATAATCAGGCCCTAAGTTTGTATCCTCAGATTGATTCATGGGGGCAGTGCAAGTGCATCAAATGGACCATAGTATGGACAATGAGGGGCCTCAATTGAATTTAGAAGAGCTCCATCTTTCCCATTAAAATAAAAAAAATAGTTTTTTATATTTGTAAATTAACAAAAATATTTTGTCACTGTGTAGTTGTTTGATGCATGCTTGTTTCTGTGTTTTTTGTGCATTATTTTGTGGTTGAAATCATTGAAAATGCTTAGGCAGGCGTACCCGGCTTCCAGTATTGACTCAGTGAGGGTCCCCGGTTTCAGATAATGATTCAGAGGGGGTCCCCGAATTCTAGTAATGATGAAGTGGGGGTCCACAGAAGTCAGAAGGTTAAGAACCACTGAAGTAGAAACTTAAAATAAAATCCAACAGGAAATAATGTTACACTAAATTAAATAATTTAAATTATTTATAGATATAAATATCTTTAATTTATTGTTTAAACATATGTAAAAACAAACCCTATTTATTATTTAATTGTAAAATAATTTCATGGCCCATTTTAATTTAAAACTAATGACATTCCTTTATTACATACAATTTAATTAATTCTATACATTACCTTTAATAATTATAATGCATATTAATAAAATGTAATTGTTTTACATTTTTTTTTGTTTTAATGTTTACATTTAGTGTCTTTTTTTGTGGTGCCCCCAAACATCCATGCATGGATGTTTTAAAAGTGTATTCAATAATGCTGCAGCACAAGCCACAATAGTAAAAAATACACTTTCTGACCAACGTGAGGGCGGTGGCATTGAAATAGAGGAAGTGGGACTGCCGACTCCTTGTCAGGTGGTCCTGTTTCTGCTACAATGTCGGTCGGACGCTCGTACGACTCACATCGTAATCAGGGCCTTAGGCTTGTAAATTTGGCGCCCTCCTGTTTCCGGGGATGGAGGCATGTAAATCTACACTTTTTAGTAACGTTATGGTTTAAGTATGTTTATTAAAAAATCAGCCAAAAAGGACATACATCGGACTCAAAAACAAATTTGCTATGCTATAACCACCATCCGAATCGTCAACATGTTACTTGCAATCTATGTGCGCTCAGCTGAATGATCATTTAATCAAACATAATGAGTAACTTTATACTCGTAAATGATGAATAGCCAAAAGTTACTCAAAAGTATAAGAGTAAACTTACACCTGTGACTTACTCACAAGTGTAAGTTATCTTTGTGAGTAGATAGCTAGTAATTATTTCCCCATTATCCCTCCATTTCCCTAATCCTTATTTCCCCATCATCCCTCCATTTCCCTAATCCTCCTCCCTTCCACAGCCATGAGAAGTTAATACCCAGCTGTCTTCTTGTCTCGAGTCTTATAACCTTATGGATTACACACAGTCCAGTTTATGTCCTACTTTTAGTACAGAAACCACTCTACTGGAGGTCTCTGAAGATATCAGAACCCTCCTTAGGTAAGGGGGTGCTGCAATTTTAATCCTGGCAGACGTCTCCGTAGCCAAGACACAGTCTGCCAAGCCATCCTTATTAGGCACATCTTTGACAATGGCATCTATCCAATGATTTAACACGTCTCTCTTTTTTCTGGCTAACAGGTAGCAAGCCAGTGTACTCTCATCCTTTCAGTCATTCCCTAGGCCTATCTCTGGTGGAGACCCGCATGGCTCCACTCTCATTTTCAAAACTTTACATTATTTTCCGTGCCTTGGTAATGGATTCATTCTCTTACGCTGACAACATCAACATCCCAAAAACAAAGGAACTCTTCTCAGCTTGCATGACTGCTACCTCTGTCTGGATGAAGATTAACTGCTTAAAATGCAACAAAACTGAAATATTTTTGCGCTAATCCTCTATCCGATCTTCTTCTTTGTGACCGTATGATTTGAGACCCGTTTCTTCTTTGCCAAAAATGTGGGTATCATGTTCGACCCTATCTTTTTTTTTAAAACCTCAAATCTTCCACATTGCCTCTGTCTTCTGCCCATTGCTTAGAATGTTCAGGCAAATTCTTCTCCTTCACCCTGTTTCTTCACTTAAACCTGTTGTCCAAGTCCTGATATCATCCAGATGGATTACGCCAACTCCCTTTTCCTGGGCTTGTCTGTCTTCTACAACAGCTCCGGTTTCCTTAAAGCACATCTGCCTGTGTGATTCTGGAGATACCCCCTTACCAATCATCCTCTCCATCTCTTATGGACCTTCATTTACTCCATGGACGTCAATTCACCAAAATTCCAGAGGTAGTGGAAGTGACATCGCATGCCATTTGACCTTTACTTTGACTCACACACATGATTACATATGCTAACACATTCACACACTCTTGCACACATAAACACACTCACCCGCAAGCATGCATACAATACACATTTAACAGCATTTTTTACTTATCTTAGCTTCCATATTTGGTCATATTCCAGCTAATGTACTCCATTTTTCATTACACTAATACTGAATAATATTATTCACTGTTTGTATAATAATTTATTTTTACAGAAACCAGGCAAGTGGAGCTCTAACCAGCGTCCATTACGACAGCCGAGGCCACTGCAGGTAAGAGCGGTGGGGCCGTGGGGCCAGGTGAGGGGGATTTTGACAGATGACCACAAGGGAAAATTAAGTATTTATTTAATTTTCTCTTGTGGTCGTCTCTCGAAATCCCCCCTCACCTGGCCCCACCGCTCTTACCTGCAGCGGCCGCGGCTGCATTAGGAAGAGCTGCCCCTTTGTTCCAGGTACTAATTTTGCCACCTCTGAGTCCAGGGGTCGCAAAAGCAGTGCCAGAGGTAGCAAGGGGCAAGCCAGGGGTCACAGCTGCAACCGTTGGTGACCCCTAAATGACATCCATGATTCCCTCCTCCTCATTAGGAAACAGGTCATTTTAGAAGTGGCATGCCTCCCATACAAAGTTTATTATCAAATTTGTCCCAGTTGACTTATCACTGGATTTAAGATTCACATTCCTTCGCGACTACTCCGATCCGCATCTGCCTTTCTTCCTGAAGTTACCTGGCTCATAAGGCATCAACTGGGCAGAATTTCCAAAGACTGGTTATTTTAGCAATGCTAGCTTCTGCCCTTTTTCCAGGATGCCTCCTCCCTCACCGACACCAGGGCCCCCTGCGGGGTAAAATCATGTTTCACAAATGCATTTCATTCCTTCATTCATTCAAACATTCAGGAACCCCCGCAATACACAGTCTTAAACTGGATACTTTCCAAGAGAATCTCCAACCTATTTCTTCTTGAAACTCCAACTTTTTAAAGAAAGAGAGAACACTCAACCATTCTCAGGTAGTGCACCCCAGGTTTTGAATTGCATTCACCCAGCAGTAAGCACCACCCCCTGCTTCAGAGCATTTCAATGGCTTTGCCACATTGATTTACATATTGGCTCTGATGTTACTCTTTGCCGCCATCTTATACCCTCCCTCTAGTCCCAAAACACACGCCATTGTTCCAGGATTTTGAAATACTACTACATGTATTTATACAACTTTGATGTTGTTAGTAGGCCAGAACAAAATTGACATCACACCAGCTCAATTTTGGCAATTTAGGCCAGATGTACCAGATTCCTACGCAGCACAGTGCAGCAGCCACAAATGCTACGCAGCACTGCGTGAGGAGAAGGCAGGAGAGAACCACATTTACAGAATTAAGGCACTTTCCCCAGCTCCGGTGCCGAAATTAGCTGCTGTGCGCCACAGAGACACTTTTGCGCTATAGTGCAAGGGTGTCTCCATGAGTTAAGCATAGGTTTTGTAATGGAAAAACATCCTTCCAGTACAACATACTATGCTTAGACACACTTTAACCGTTTTCCGTCATTGTAGTGTGCTGTAAAGTGCAGCACACGTACAAAGTTGGAAAAGGAAGGAGAAACGAAAGCATTTCTCCTTCATTGCATCTATTTCAAATCTTCACAGTTTTCTGATGTTAAACCCTGTCTACTTTATTTAGTAAATTAGATTTAGCGTCAAAAACCTTACGTGGTTGCATGGGAACGCCCATACACCACCCATGGTACGCCCTCTTGGCACTAAGTAATGCCATGTAGCGCTATGCACTGCTTTGTGTTACTTTCAAGTTATTTCCAGTGCTAAACAGGTGTAGCGCTGGAAATTAATTCAGTACAGCTGATTTTGTGCCAATTTGTGTCACAAAGCATAAAATCTTAGTAAATGAAAATCCCCCTTTGTGTTATGCTTGTTACGTGAAATTCCTCAAATAATGCCATTCCACCACATTGCACAATTTCGCGCAATTCATGGTAAAAATTTGCATTATCACGCAAAAGCAAATTAAACAAATTTCATGTACCCCTAGTTCTTATAATGTACCAATATCGTTATGTGGCAACGGTTGCATTTATGTTGCTTTGCTGTCGCTGGTCTCCTTTGTTATCTGTCATGTGCTCTGCTATTCATACCGCTATATGAGAGCACAAATAAATAGGCAAACAAATAAATAAGTAACTAAATAGTCAAAAGCATTGGTGTTAGGTTTTTAGTTCACAATTGGTGTGAAATAAATTGCGACTCCAGCGTTATGAGGCAATACACCTTTGAGTTCCACAACTGATTCTTTTTTATTAGCTCAGGAAAAAAGAACCCCCAACAGTCAGTCC
This sequence comes from Triturus cristatus, assembly GCF_964204655.1. Classification (NCBI taxonomy): domain Eukaryota; kingdom Metazoa; phylum Chordata; class Amphibia; order Caudata; family Salamandridae; genus Triturus; species Triturus cristatus. The sequence continues at coordinate 1,638,595,911 of NC_140590.1, forward strand.
ACACTGAAGAAAATCAGGACATTCACATATGTAAGTATCTACCATGCAAGCATGATATTCAAGTTTTAATAAAAAGATTGTGCTTCAATCCCTGCTCATGCCCCAATTTAATCAATTTAAAAGTGGATGTATTTTAATTCATCAGAAAAAAAACAACGTAAAATGTTCTTCTTCTATTTACCAGAACCACCAATATGGCAAGAAACCTACAACTTGGCATTTAAACTAATAGTACTCTTCACCCACCGGTAAATAATCCCACCATTAACCCAATGCAGCATCATATTATGGAAAATTCTAAAAAGTAAGGGGCTTATTTATGAACCTCTTGCGACACTTTTGCGCCACCGTTTTGTCAATTTACGTGATGCAGCGGCGGGTAAACAATGCTCCGCATTGCAGCATAGTTGCAGGTGACGCATCTTAGCAGATGTGTCACCTTGTAAAGACCTGTGGTGCCACATTATACCTGCGTCAGGTATAATGTAAGCAAGGTGGGCGATGCGACGCAAGAAAGCCTTGTAGGAGTGTTTAAGTGAAATCTACCAGATTTTACTGCGCCATTTCTAGGACGCCACTGCGTCAAATCCTTACGCCTGTCTCATGGTAGGCATAAGGGTGACGCAGTGCTATAATCATAGCCCTCCCCCTGCATTGCCCTGAGTTGCATCACGCTTCCGACTCAACTCCAACAATGCATCAAGTTTCTGCTGATAGATACGTCAGAAATACTGAAGCATCTGAAACTACTTGCGGCATAATGCACCGTACACTAAATACAGTGCATCCATATTGTTGCAAGGAGGGCAAACTGAAAAGTGTTGCATCGCTGCTTTGTCGCAACGATGCAACACTTCCCATAAATTAGGCCCTAAGTTTAAATATAAGACTAAGGAGTCATTTAAACCAAAGTGGATGGTCTGCCGGTCGGTCATATGATCAGAGGCCATGGCGTCCACCCCACAGACAGAGGACTGTCCACCCTATTTGGAGATCTTGTGCCTTCTGTGCTGGGAAGAAATCTGCCACTATGTCTACTCCTTATACAGCAATGCTGGTTTAATGGAAGTGGGGGAATGTATTAAATACACGCTATGCAAACTTTTTTATTTGGAAAAAAATATAAATGCTCAAAGTGGGTACTTATTTTCTCTAAACGAAAACAAATGGTGCAGACACGCAGGATGTTTTCTCCCTGACCATGGGCTTCATTCTGCATTTCCCTGCACGTTTCTTGCACACATTGCATGGCGGAAACAGAAAGGGAAAATGCCCCGGTTACTTACTGGTAATCTTCATTACTTTGAGTCCTGGTCTTCCTTGATGCATGGGGGGGAGGATGTCAAGCAAGAGGACTGCATCAAGGAAGCAGTGTCGGCTCCTCTGTTATGGCGGAGGAGCGTCACTCACACCTGAGCCAGCAGAGGAAAACTTGTAAAATAAAATGAAAATAAAGCAATTAATAAAACTGCTTTATTATCATTTTATTTTACATGACAGAGCCACAGTCGAGTCTTGAGGGTGGGGCCATTCTCTGACAGCAGCAGGAGGAGTGGTGGGCACTGGGCACTGCAAGTGCGCATGTTGTTTTGCCTGGCTGTCTTAGGACGGCCAAACCAGCATCTGCACTTAGATATCTCCAGACCATGGCTTGGACAACAGCAGACAGAGGCTCCCAGTCCCTGTTGGAGAGTAATACCAGACTGCCCCGCCCAATCCCGACGATTCTCTCATGCTGGGTGATAACCAGAATGAGAGCAGCGTCTGGATTGGCGCAGGGGAGTCTGGGACCCTGTGCATTGGGAGCTGAAGAACATCAAGACAATAAGGTGGCTGGCGGCAGGTACGTTTTCTTTTCTTTTATTATTGTCCCACACACTGCCCCACCACTTTTCACTGCTAACAGCCACCACTGTAAGCAAGATGGACAAAGACGTAATGAGTGATGGTTACTTCACCCTCAATAGCGCAGGATGACTGTCACTATGAGCTAGTGACCCTTCCAGTGGCAGGCCAGAGGTTTATACTGGCGGAGACAACATAAGCTCTACTGGTGTAAACACAGCACGTCCCATGACTCGAAATAGAGTGAGGAGGCAACAGGTTTGGTGGGATGGAAGCAACACTGATTTACACTGGTGCTCATGATATGCCAAACTCCAAATGAGGCTGTAAGAGAGGAACCATGGCACAGCAAGGACATCCACTCATTGAAAATATGTCAAAGATACACAAATTGTGATGAAAGAGGCCCATAAATAAGGAGTATTGTTATTATTTATACAGCTGATTATTGATTACCATCAATAATCTAAGCGATTTTTACAAGATGTTCACACACATATAGATTTTTTTTATATAGCGTGAACTTGGCACTTGGTACTAGAGCACTTTACATGAGAAGCAGAGGTTGCACTTTTTTAAGGCACAGGGAGGTTAAGTAACTTGCCCCGATTCACAGGATATCGAGTGAAGCATCAAGTCAAACCTGATCCAAAGGCAGCAGCTCTAGCCACAAGACCACATTTCCACCAAATAAAGGGGCATATGTACAAGAAAATGTCGGAGCGCGGGGCTGCACCAAATTTGGCAGCGCCACTCTCCAACATTTCTAAAACAAATGGATGCACCGTATTTTCAACAATACAGCGCACCCCTGTGTTTTCCCTAGCATTGGCGTTGCAGGAAATGATTGCTCATGTGCATGAAGGTGTCTCTTCCTACATATAAGCAATCGCTATTAGTGATTTGTTACTTCTACGTGTGCTGTGCAGTAGCAAATCGTCATTATTTAATGATTGTTAATGTGCAAGAATGGACAACTTCCTGCACATAAACAATCATTAATGGCATTTTGCTCTTTCTATGTGTGCTGCAGCACACATTGAAAAGGCAAAAACTAGTAGAAGAACAATTATTTCTCCTTGTTTTACCATTCTAACTCCTACTCTTGCATGGCATTAGTTGTTGGCGCTGCCTCAGATTTACAGATCCTTGTACATCTGGGGCAGTGTCAAAAAGCAATGGGTGTTGCGGTGGACCACCCTCAGCAACACCCAATGCACGCCCCTTTCACGCAGATATCTGCGTGAAAGGGTACTATATTTACAAAGCAGCGTAAAGCCACAAAAAGTTTCTTAATGCCACTTTATGAATATGGAGCATGGCATTGCGCCACAGGAACATTGTTAAAATGCCCTTGTAAATATGCCCCAAAGTGTTTGCAGATCTACATTTTTCATGGCATTGGAAACCTTGTTGGATCAGGCAATGGAAAGTGATTAATAAATCGAGACTATTTTTGCTCAACTCACATCTGATTGCATCGTTATTGGAAGCAGTCCCAAAAATATACAAAGATGCTCAGCACCCCCAGGATGCCAAATAATTGCACATATATATTCACAACTAGAACATTTAGCAATTTCTGCACATCGTTGGCTGCATCCATTTGTCAAGGAAATCACTGCCTACTTAAGAAAAACCAGAGACTTCCTCAACAAATTTCAATCAGTCATTTACAATACAAGAGGCAAATTACCTATCGTTCATGCTATATGCACATTTCCATATAGTTATGTGCGCTGCAGGTGGCCTGCAGAGCAGGGAATACGTCTTATTGCTAACCCCGGGCGTAGCACTACGCTTCGCCCACGTAGTGTACGTAGCGCTGCCTGCTTCGCACTTTCCGAAGTAGGCGAAGCAGGGCAGCGCTACGCACACGCCGAGGGCGAAGCGTAGCTGCTTGCCACCCGCCACCCACCTCCCGCCCGCCCTTCTTTTAAATAATATAAGCATTGAAAAATAAATTAAAATAAGTCGACTTACCCGTAAGCGCGGCGTCTCCGGGGCTCCTTCTTTCTGTTTCTAATTTTTTCTGGCAAATGCGCATGCGCGGACACCCGCGCATGCGCATTTCTCGCGAGAAATGCGCATGCGCGGGCGTCCGCGCATGCGCATTTGCCAGAAGAAATTAGAAACAGAAAGAGGAAGCCCCGGAGACGCCGCGCTTACGGGTAAGTCGACTTATTTTAATTTATTTTTCAATGCTTATATTATTAAAAAGAAGGGCGGGCGGGAGGTGGGTGGCACGTAGTGGGGCTACGCGAAGCGCGTAGTGTGCGTAGATTTGGGCACACTACGTGCTGCTTCACGTAGCCCCACTACGCCCACTACGCCCACCCTTACTTATTGCAACCGGATATATAAGCCAAGAAAATCAAATCAGGCAATGTTGCATTTACATTTCATCATTCGCTCTAAATATATATATTTTTTTAAAGCCCATATTATCAACAAATAGTGCCCATAGCAATAGGCTCACATCAGGTCCATCTCATGCATATATGCAAATAAATCTATCTATTGAATACATCCTAGAACATTCAGTCTTAGAAGATAAATTTGCTATTGTGCATGTTGTTCTAGAGACAACGTCCCCTTAACAAAAAATGAAATACAGATGACTGTGGGCCCAGGGGTCATCTCTGCCCATTGAAAGGAACCACTGTCACAGTGGTGCCCTTCCAGGTACAAAAGGTTTGTTGGATGGCCACTGTCGATTTTGACAACCATCCACCTAACTTTTCATATTTTTTTCTTTTTCAAAATAGCCTCCCAATGTCATAGTTGAAGTTTTGCAAAACAGAAAACTAAGGGGTATATTCACAAGAACGTGTGATAACTACCGCAAGAGTAGCGTAATGCAACTTTCAATATCGCAGCCATTCGCAGGAAAATAACCCGGTGGCAACGTGGAATTCACAACAAGGCACTACCATGCAATAGACACCAGACAATGCGTCAAAAGACAGCTTCAAAATCAACACCACGCCTCAAAAATGCAAAACGCGAATGCGGAAATTCATGCGATGAGGCCAATCGTGGCACAAAAAATAGCGAAAACCAGCCACAGGCCTGCAAATCTCACACGTCTTATGGGGAAAAGAACCATAAAAACCACAGACACAACACACCAGAAACAAGCCTAAGCACGGAGCAACATGGATGCCCCCTGACTCAGGGCAGAGGACAACGTGAAACCAACAACCCCCACAGACCACAAGCAAGGAACAACGGGCACGGGGAAGGCCAAGGAGAAAAGGGACAGGAAGACAGGGTGCAGACCGCAGGAAAACAAAACCAGCGTCACGGAGGTGACAGAACACTACCAGCAACTGACCCACAAGCAGACTACCATGAATGCAGCCTAAGTGTCGAGGAGGCTAACGGAGGAGGCCATGAGGCGCCAGCAGGATGTGACAACCTAAACCAGGTACAATCCCCCAGCCAACAGGAAGGCAGCTACGGCCACAGGAGGAGCTGGAGGAAACCCAGGCCACAGTCATCAGTGTGGAGACGGTGCAAGGAGTAGGGAGTACGGACACAACTCAAGAGGACCTGACAACATCAACAGGGAAAGTAACAGACAGGGACTGGGTGGGCGGGGGGAAATGGGCACAATGACACACATGCACAACGAGGCATAGCACACTGCACACACACAATTACCCAGGATCATGTCCCACATCCCCTTGGCACACTGCAGCACACACACATTGCAAGAACAGCACACCCACATTGACGACAACGTAGTACAATGCGCATACCCGACACTGCAGAACAGAGGACACAACTGGCTCGCACATGCACAGAAACATGCCTACCACATCTGACAGAGCAGGAAACTGTGAAATGGAAATGTACGCGTACGACCTCACATCCGTCATGTAGTCCAAATCTACACTGTCCCGCAGAAGAATCTAGTACATCACAAACAGTCACAATGTACATTACCAAACAGTCTGCATGTAAACCAGAACAATGCGCTAACATACATGTCAACACAATGTCAACATGCATCTCCCCTTCACATTGCAGAGGGGCACACAACTCCTCCAGCAGAGCACAGAAGACACCTTATCTGTGATGCCGGAGAGGACACCACACCTTCAACACCAACGCTCTACAACAGCTCATGGATATCCAACGCAAAGCACCACCAGGACCAGGGCAGACAAGCTACTCAGAGGAGAACACAGCCCCTGCAACAGACCACACAGCAGGAAGCACAAGCAAGCACAGCTGGCGCATGACACTTCACCCACCCACACATGGCACCCCAATGCCATGTGTCAGCACGCCAAAAGGAGGTGGCCGAACAGGTGTGGGTGGGGTCCCAACCCATGTAAGGTGAAGTAGATCACATACGTTGGTGTCTATTACCCTTCAGGGACCACCTGCACCCCACAAAGGAGACCCACACTGCCATAGAGACACATGCAGATGCACATTCACAGTACACAACCACGCCCAGGGGCACGCACATATCAGTCACACACCCACATTGGCGTAGTGTACGACGGCCCTGGCTACTACCCTTACTAATTGAGTGGGTGACGACATAGCTACATGTCCAAGCTCCAACCCCCTGCCTGCGGTGACATGTCTGCATCCGATATACACAGCACACTGTAATGTCCTAGGGCCCAGGGCCCTCATGCATACAACAAGACCACAGGGATACACGTAGATATGTCGAACTGGCTACAGACACGTGCACCCGGCCCCTTTATTGGCAGGGCCACATGTACAATGATGCCTGTGCTGGATGTGTGTGGGGTGAGTGTAAGCCAGTCCGCATGGAATGCTTGGAGCTGGCAACAACTTGAACATTGGACACCAGTGCAACAGAACCAGAAAACACATGCATAACAGAGTCAACTTCAGAGCAACATGGAGGGAGCCGGAACAAGGACAGAGGTCATCCAATATTCAGTCAGGAGGTTCCGTGAGTTGCAGTGCACTGAGTTAGGGGCACTAGAGATGATCACGCTCATTTGAAGGAATTGCTAGGATTGTGTCCCTTCAGGTTAGTCCTGATGCAGATGCAATGGGGTGTGTTACACCTGCTCCAACTTCCTCATCAATGTCCCAGGTCTCCCACACTGCCTGAGGTGACAGTTGCGTCGGCAGTCCACAGCTCAATACCCAGTAATGGCTCCGGGTGTGTGACTTGACTACTACCTCCAGTCTGCATTCCTGCCTTGGGGATGTTGCCTCCTGCCCTCCCACTGTCTGTGCCATCTCCCGTACGCACACTTGATACATCTTCCCCATCATATTCCCAGGTCATCCACACTGCATGAGGTGACATAGCTGCGCAACATCTCCACAGCACAAAACTCAATCACTAACGGACAATGGCTTGCGGTGCACTGAGTCACTGGCACCTGGAGTGCTGAGCAGGGTATCAGGCCGATGATGGCATCCACGACAGATCTGAGCAACTCCGTAGGTCTGTCAGGACCACCATATCAACTCTGGCAGATGGCGGTGGTCCTTGCCGTGTTGGCGTGTGCCTCCTGCGGTGATGCGACGTCTGGGCCAGTCAGGACCCGAATCCATGTGTGGGCCCTGGTGGGTTGCAGTTGAGGCCGGAGGTTGCTGACAGCGCAGGGCCACAGACACAAGGCGTTGATGACCCCAAGGCCAACGCTTCAGGGGCCATCCAATATCTCAGAAGAAGGGATCCCGGACCTGACAAGTACAGAGTTAGTGGCCCTGGATGCACAGCGGCCGGCACAGGCACCCAGCCACGGGATAGGGACTTGCGGTGCAGTCAAATGGGCCATGCGACCTGAGCGGGTCACCATCAATGTCCGAGGTGTATGTTGCGGAGGGTTTCGGGGGACAGTGGAAGGTGTCCTCCAGGCCATGACGCCGAAAGGTTTGATTTTATCCGGAAGCAGCAAATGAAGGAATGGAATGCAACAGTCTCGTTGCCACCACCAATTCGGTATCAGCTACAAGAGGATGAAAATTGCCCCCTAGTCCATAGACTCAGACGCAACCAAAGTTCGACCAGAGAGTGTCCATGATTGTCAGGAAACAGACTTAGTGGCACCGGGGCTGAGAGGGGATGCTGTCTGCGATGATGCCGGTACTCTGATATGAACTCAGCCATTGCAAAATGAAGAGTCTGTGACCTATTGAACCGCAGTGTAGGCCGGAGGTGGCGGTCAGCAGTGGCCCACAGCCTCGTGTCATTGGATGGTGAGGCACAGAGTTAATGACACAAGGGCAGTTGTCGGTAGTGTTCGATCACCTCCGTAAAGATGATCTTGTTCCCTCCAGACTGCAATGCGTCATCCTCTTACGCTTCTCCGTGCATGTGATGACATGTATTCTGCCTTTTGAATAACCAATGTTCAGTTCCAAATCTGTGACCCACTCGTGATCAGCGCAGGCCGAGGGCAGTAGTCTGCGTAGGGCCACAGACACGTGTGGTTGTGATGTCATGCACAGACTTGTTGGCACCACATCGAAGTGAGTATAGTGACTTGTCCTATACCTTAAATGCTGTTCACTGCCATGGTGTAATCAAGACTCAGTTCCAAATGTGTGACCTACCTGACCGTGGTGTAGGCCTGAGGCAGCGGTCAGCACGGGCCATTCACCGAGTGTCGCCGTCATAGGTTGGATGGCCCCACCGGCCTGCGTAGTTCAGGTTCAGTGGGACAAAGTGTCGCCGGCTGCCGGCTGGCGTTCAACAGGTTTAGTGGCACCACGTGTCGCCGGCTGGCATTAAACAGGGTTAGTGGCACCACGTGTCGCAAGAAGCCCATATGGAACTATGCCTCACTGATCGGTTGAGGTCTGGTGCTGTTGCCGCTGGTCAGCATTTGGGGTCACTGCCATTCATGACTCAGGACACAGTTTCACACATGGGACCTACTGGGTCGAGGAGTAGGCCTGAGGCGGCAGTAGAGTACGTCAGCGAAAAAAGACTAAAGCGGACCCGTGTCGTGGAGGCCGTGATGGTCTGAGGAGGCTGCCAAGGTCGCGGGACTCGGGCCTGGAGCTTGCAACGGAACGTGGTGGGCCCTCCTTGACACACGCCGGTGTCTGCAGGTGATCAGTGAGGCCTGGCTGCGCAGGGACGGGCCTGACGGGTTTGTGGTCCAGCATGCCAGGGTCCGGCAGCCGCACAGCGTCGCAGGTAACTCCGCTCTAGAGGACGGCATTGGCCTCGTGGCGGGGTGAGAGGCACTGCCCTGGCAGAGACATTGGGCTTTCCGGAAGAGGACCACGCCCAGGGCTATGTGCTTCTTATTCACACTAAGGGTGGGCGTAGTTCGCGAAGTAGCACTTCGCGAAGCTACGCAAAGTGAAGTTCGCACTACGCGAGCTACGCGTAGCACTTCGCGAACTGCGAAGTAACATGTTTGCACTGTGCAAGATGTTGTTTTCAATGATTGCACAGTGCGGACAAGCAACCGGCACTGTGCAATCATTGAAAATGGCATCTTGCACAGTGCGAGCTGTAGTTTTCTGCTGCTCGAGTAGATTTTTCCTCGAGCTGCAGCTTTCTCAACGCGAACTGGTATTTTCTCATCGCGAGCGGTCGCGAGCATACGCGACCCCTCGCAATGAGAAACCTGACCTTCTCGCGTTGGGAATCTCGCCGGGAGGTTTATTTTCCATGCTCGCGATCGCGAACAAGGAAAAAGTCTCGCCAGGATGTCATTTTGCTTGATCGCGGTCGCCAACTTGACGTTGAGGACCGCGAGCAAGCAAAAAATGACCGCAGCACTACGCAACACTACGCTACGCGTGTTCGCACTGTGCTACGTGCAGTTCGCGTAGCGCGAAGTAGCGCGAACTTCGCAAACTACGCGAGCGTAGCGTAGTGCTTCGCCCAGGCCTAATTCACACCCCTACTCTGGCCTGGCGTACGCCGGGCCATCCCACTCCGGTCACGCTTAGGTAGAGGTGTGACAGGCAAGATTTCCACGAGGTCCCCCACTGGCTGTGGTTACATGGTTGCATCCACTGTCCACTACACTCCATTCACCAGAGGTGTATGTCACCATGGATATGGGTGTGTGCTGCATACTGCTGTCTGTCCAGCACATCTCCGCCACTCTTGGCATTGTGTACTTTCCCAATCATGGTACTACTGCATCCTTCACACATGCCTGTTTGCCACCTCTCCCCACATTCGGCTGTTCTATGCATGTTGGTTGTGATTTTGTGATGTGTTCATTGCCAAAGTTGTGATTTGCATGGTTATGGAGTTGAAGTGAGTGGGGTGTTCATTTGGAACTTGCCAAGGGGCTGTGCATTTCCCTTGGTGCCATCCTGGGAACGCTGGTTGCTGATGGACTGGCGGAGGATGGAGGAATCATGCACACTGGCTGTGTATTTGAAGGTGACATTGTTGGAGGTTCCACAGTGTTCTGTTGTTGCCTGCATATTGGGGTGGGACATGTGCTTTCTGTTGCGGTGATTGTGTGCTGTGTTACCAGGGGGCACAGGTGGAACATGTGTGCTGTGGATTGCCCCTAACACGTGGGTGCATCCTGCTATGGCGTATGGTCCTTGCTTGGTCTCCAGCGTGACCTGCGCATTGTGTTGGATGTATGTGGACTGGGGTACTATGGTGATGGTGATGTCCAGGACAGGTGTGAGGGACTTGGGTGTGGCTGGCAGTGAGACTCCTCCAACTCTGGCGGGTGTTGGTTGGGGGTGGCCAGGGGCCAACAGTTACAGCCAAGCCAGCAGCTTGGTTTGGGGTGGGATGTTGGTTGTCTGCTGTGTTGGTGCCGTAGGCCTGTTGGGCGATGATGGTCGGGATGCGTGGGATGGTTGTCCCTTTCAGCCTGTGGTGGATGGTGACATTGTCAGAGGTTGGGTCTGTGTGGCTGGTACGCTTCCTGGGGGTCCGCTGTCTTTGTCTGTGCTGCGTCTGTGGTGGTCCGCGGGGGCTGTTCCGGGTGTGGGTTGTGGTCCTGGGGTGGTGTCGGTGTGTGTTGTGGCCCTCTTGGGTGTCCGGGCCGCATGATAGGTGACTCCATGGCATCTGTTGTCCTTCCGATGTGGCCTTGGGCTGTGCTCCCTTTTGGTGTGCAGGCTGCTGTCTGACTTTACACCAGGTCAGAGCAGGTGTAGATTTCATGGTGCTAACGTGCCTTATCGCCTGTTTTGTGTTTTTATCGCAGTTCTGTCTGGTCGTTGAGAATGTTGAGGTGTGATGTTGTCGCGGCTTTTGGCACGGGAACACCCACTCTGCATTTCAATTCAATGCAATTCAATAAGCTTTATTCGGTTCATAAAAAACAACCATAAAAGCACATTTAAAATATTGTTAAAAGCCAGTACAATTCATTAAATTAATGGATTATGACTATTAATACAACTTTAAAACAACATACTTTTCCTTGCATGAATTGATCTCAGAACATATGTCACAGCATAAAAACAAATATCAGGGTCTCACATTGTAAACAGTAAACTCATAGCAGCATTCGTAGTTTAAGTGCAATATTTTTTAAACAAAGGTTTAAGGAAAGCAATACGGAGGTTCAGATACAAATCACATATAAGGAAAAAGTGCAGAGTACTTTGTTTAGTACGTCCATCACATGGGCATGGGGAGACGGGATACTTTTTTACACAGGGAAATGCTACCAAGTGATGAATGATGCCTAATCTCATTATTGTAAGGACAAATCGATGTGACGATCTAGTTACCTGGCTCAAATATGCTTGGAAATGAATAATAGAACTGGCAAGTTGTTAATTGCTCACTACTTTTTTGTCGTACAAACTTTCTCTCCCTCAGAAACGTATTTTTCAATTCAGTTTTAGACATTTCTATTACTTCATTGGGGTTTTCCAAAATATTTATTTTAAATAGATCCTTAAAAGTTTGTACTATATAATTGAGCCAAGGGATCTTTAAACAATTATCTAGTTGGAAACAGTTGGAAACAGTCTTCAATAATTTTTCTGTTGAACGTGGTCTCTTCTTTCAGCCATATAGATCTCCAGATCAATAATTGGCTTAGCCCAATTAGGTCCGTCAGATAATTAATCCCCACTTTGCTGTGTATTAGATCAGAAGACGCTGAAGTGGGTAAGCAGAGCAACCTTTTAAGAAACATACTTTCCTCTGTTTGCAAATCACCATGGTAATGATGACCCCAAACCCCCGCACCATAAAGTGCGATTGAGGTACATCTTGATTGATAAATGTGCATCATATCTTTACTACGACGGTCCCCTATTTTAGCGGCAAACCTGAAAATCCCATGTACACTGTTTGCCATTTTAGACCTAAAATTCATCATTTCTTGTGACCATTTACCATTACTAGAAAAGGTTATCCCTAGGTAACAGAACTTATCTACTGTTAATATTCTCTGTCCTTCTACAAAAAAGGATTTGGTTCTCACGGGCCTTAAGCCACAAACCATAGTATATGTTTTAGTCTTATCAATCTGCAACTTTCTACCCTTAATAAAATCAACAAACGTATCTATTAACCTCTGTAGGCTTATAGGTGTTCTCGATAAAAGTACAGTGACATCTGCATAAAGCAGGACCGGCACATCTTGTCCTTCCGCCTGGGGTGCATTGGACTTTACAAGTTTGAGTGCTGCGTCCACTTCGTTTATAAAAAGTGAAAAAAGCAGTGGAGCAAGGACGCAACCCTGCCGGATGCCTAATTTAACCTTAATTTGGGGGTACACTTGCCCCTTTGACCATACCGCACTGATGTTATTAGTTTTTCATAAAGCCTAGCCAAAAAGAAAACAATAGACTCTGGGGCACCAAGATCTAGTAAAATCGGCCATAACATGGCATGATCCACTAAATCAAATGTGCTGCTAAGGTCAGCGAAACATAGGAAAAGGGACCCTTGCTTGGCACGTGTATATTTTCCAATGACTAAATCCAAGTTAATACACTGTTCAAGGGTCCCCCGTCCTTTCCTAAACCATATTGGGACTGAGTTAAAATCCCATTTTCCTCCACCCACTCCTCTAGCCTAACAAGTAGAACCCTACTCATAATTTTGATGGATGAATCTAGAAGAGAGATCGGCCGATCATTTTTTGCTTCAGATCTATCCCCTTTCTTATATATGGGGATAATTATAGATTCGCCCCATGTGGAAGGGGCTCCTTCCATTACAGCGGCGTTAAAAACTCTATTTAATATGGGACCCCAGAGAGCAGGTATGGCTTTATAAACATCTATTGGAACACCATCCGGGCCTGGGGCTTTCCCTCCCTTACTGCTATTAATTCCTTGTTCTACCTCTACTAGTGTAATATTAAGAGGTAAAATGGGCCAAGAACTTGAATCCCCAGAATCCATTATGGTTACATTTCCTGGGTTGAAGATGCTAGAGAAATACACAACCCATGCCTCACTGCTGACATAAGATGTCATTTCATTAGCGACAGTTGCAGTGGGCCTCTGTGGCGATGTTTTTTGCGGCTGCTATCGCGGGTAAACTGGTGATGTGAGTTGTTAACACCTGCTTGTGAATGGGGCGATAGATTTATCGCAACTTTGGCTGGGATAAAGTGCCATTGACCCGGCGATAGTTCCTTGGGAATATGCCCCTAAGTATCCTCTTACCTGGGGGGTTTCTCACTTGGTGCGGGCGGTCATTATTTTTTTCTCTCTGTAATCGCCAGGTTTTTCCCAGCAGTGATGTAAATAAAAAAAAGACATCAGGCCATTGACCCTAAACAGGGCATGCAGTGTAATGCCCTTCCTTCGACACTGACAGAGCCCATGGTGCTCCATCGTGCAAAGCTGACTGTCCTCCTGACAGTAAATAAGGAGGGTGGAGCATTAACTTGTTTGACATGGTACTTCGTCATGTCTCGACCTGTCACACTCTAAATCAGCCCCTAGTAAATCTACCCCACAGTTTCCAATTCCTCCTGAGCTGACAATCTTGCACCTGCTTGTTTATATAACACACACCTTCAAGTTGGAGGATAACACCCTTTAGTTACACCTCTGAGAAATTACAAAACATATTGTTGTCATCCATGATATACACAAGGATATACACATGGAAAGTTAATAATAGAGATTTTGGTTTTATGCACCCCAGCTGTGGGAAGAGGCCTTTCCATATGTGTCCCCTATTGTTTGGTGCTGTTGTGTTCATATGCTCTGAAGACCCCAGTATAGTGGCAGGCATTGGGAGGGTGGGGCTGGTTGCCATGTTTTTAAGCAGGGCCGCTATTGCTTACAAGTCAGCAGCGGCCCCTCCATTAAAGCAGAGTAGCATCTCCCTCCTGATGCCTGCGCCTTAAAGGAGAGAAATAAAATGGTAAAACAATGAATTTGTTACCATTTTTTTCCCCTTTCCTCAGCCAGTCGGGTTTGGAGGCGGGGTCCATGCTTCTGACTGGCAGCATGGGAGTGGTGCTCACTCTACCAGTTCACACTGCGCATGTCACTTTGGCCAGCTGTCTTGCAACGGCCAGCCTGACATGCGCAGTTGAAACCTTTCCACCCAGCTGTCTAAGACAGCTATGTGGAGAGCAGGCACAGGCTCCCAGTGCCTGAATAGCATTGAGGCAGCCCACTCCAGCCAATCCTGGCACTGCTGTCATGTGGCTAATATTATCAGCAGCATGAGAGCAGCATCTGTATTGGACTGGAGACTTCAATTGCTGCAGAGATCACCAGTGCCGAGGGACTGAAGCATGAGGAGGACCAGGGCAAGCCAGGGAAGTGGGTAATTACATTTTTTTTTTATTCTTTCCCAATTACAGTCAAGCGATGCCTTCAGCCTCACTAACAGAGCTCTTAGTCTCAGCTTGTTATAAACACTGTTTAAGACGAGCCATGACTGACAGCTTTGGCGTTGACCTCATGCTGGTCAGTGGTTTGTTGGTTGCTGCACCAAATACTTATGGTACCAGCTGCCACTATTACCAGACTGGCCTATGATTGGCGATTTCAAAGGAGGAAAGCATAATGTGTGCCAGTTTTTGCTGTTTTTGTTGTCAAAAAACCTTTGCGCTCTATTGTCAGTGAAAGTGACATATATGACACTGTGAAAAGCAAACGCACATAAATGCCATTTTATTGCTCTGCGAGGCTGTCCCTGGGCTCATATGTGACTCAAACATGCTCCTCTTATAGTGGTATAAAGCCACCCTACAGAAAGCTAGTGACAAGTCCTTCACAAAAATGGATGCCTCACAGATATTCAAAGGTTTTAACTCCGAATTCAACTTCTATGGACAGCAGCCCACCGACCTCCCCCATCACTTGGACAGAGGAGGCTGGAGGCACTTAGGGGCATATTATCAATGAGGCGATAAAAAATTATCGCCGCTTTTGCATCAGTTTTCGGACGAAAATCTGCGATAATTTTAACGCCCTATTAGCAAGGACACACTAACGCGTGAATCCATGCTTCTTCGCCCTTTCCCTTAACGCCCAGCTTTGCATCTCTAATGAGATGCAAAGTGAGCGTTCCTCACAAGAATAACGGGAGAAATGTCACGCTAAGAAGCATAGCGACAAGAAAAGTAGCGATAACCTCTGTTATCGCTACTTTCCTTACGCCTTCTTTGAAACTGACTTAGTCATGATATCCTATGGAAGGTGGATATCATGGCTAAGTATGTGTAGCCCTCTCAGCAAGCTATTGCCAAAAGTTGTGCGATTATCGCCGCATTTCCAGCGATAATCGCAGAGTTGGCAGCTTGCGCTCTGAATTTTATTGCTTTGGAGGTAAGCGTTCCTGAGTTGGCCAGCGATAATTATCCTCGCGCTAAGTGCGCTTAGCGATAATTATCGCCGGCCCTTGCTGAATTGCCCCTAAGTATGCGACATTTTATCATTTACATGAAAGAGGTAAGTAGGGACCATTGTTTTAATCAGGTGGTTCTGGGAAGAGTTCGGTATACAGTAGAAATGGGAAGTCGTAAGCATCTATTTCTTGTAATCAACAACTGTGTTTCATAACAACCAAAGCACCTTGCATGTGCCCAATGGAGGCATAACCGATTATTTTAATCATGTGAAATAAATCCAATATCCCTCAGCAGGGGAAGCATAGTCTCTATATGCCACAGCATCTTTCAGTGTAGGGGGCAGTCAGTGTGAACCCATGCAGGGGTAAGAGTTCTACATCTATGTTTGACTCAGCCCTCTCTGCTGGCTCATCCCCAGACTTTTTGCCTTCACCCCTCCTAATTTCTGAACCAGTGTATGTTGGCTTCTAAGGACTCTACGCATTTCACCACTTCTAACCAGTGCTAAAGTGGATGTGCTCTCTCACTTGAACATGCTAGAATTGGCTTACAGCATTTAATTTACTTGTAAGTCCCTAGTAAAGGGGTTCTACATATACTCAGGACTTGTAAATTAAATGCTACTAGTGGGCCTACAGCATTTAGGGCTGGATGTATGACCCATTTTTGCGTGCATAAATGGGTTAGCGACGCGTTTGCGCAAGCAAAAACTAATAGGTTCATATACAACCCCTATTTAGTGAGTCACAATTTATTTACGACTCGCTAAATAAGATTTGCGACTTGCAATTAGGAAGGGGCGTTTCAAGGGCGTCCCTTCCTAATTGCGACTCGCTACCCTATGTAAGACTGTTTTGCGACTGCAATTGCGGTCGCAAAACACTAGCAATTTACCGCCCTCTTCAAGAGGGTGGTAATGCACTTGCCCAGGGGACCCCTACCCCTTTGCTAATGCAGGGGAAAATATTTTTTAGGGGCAGGCAGTGGTCCCAGGGACCACTACCTGCCCTTAAAAAATGAAACGTAAACGTTTCATTTATTTTTAAAATGAAGCCCGTTTCACTATAAGGAAAACGGGCTGCATTTAAAAAAAACTGCTTTATTGAAAAGCAGTCCCAGATATGGAGGTCTGCTGAGCCCAGCAGGCCACCATACATGGGAGGGCCAGCCATTCCTAATGGGGTCGCAAATTGCGAGTGCCTCATTAATATTGATCAGGTATGCAATTTGTGACCCCATTGGAAATCGCACACAGTGTCTCAGACACTGTTGTACATGGCATTGGTGCTTCTCCAGACCAAGCCCTCTAAAACCACACTGCCTACCAGCATGGATGACATGTACTACACCTTGTAATCCTCTGGCTCTCCTATACACTGATTTACACATGTATGATTGATTGTCTCTGTGTAATGTATGTGTGATGCAAAGTGCACTGACACCCTACACAGGTATTATTGGTGCTATATAACTAATTAAATGCATCTGAGGGAGAGTGTTTATTGAGACTTGAGGGACACTGTTAAAGGGTGGTGGTGAGGGAATCAGTGGTTGAGCTGGTTACCACCTCCACCACAGATGGGGGCACCAACAAATATTGTGTAATGATACTGGCTGGAAATCTTAATTCCGGCGACTGAGGGCCTGATTCACAGAACTAATTTAAGACAAAATCCTAAACTTACTACTTTTGGTATTCACAGAAGTTAGGATTTTGTCTTAAATCTGTCTTAAGTCTGTCTTAAATTTGTCTTAAGTCAGTCTTAAGGCAAATTTAAGACAAAATCCTAACTTCTGTGAATACCAAAAGTAGTAAGTTTAGGATTTTGTCTTAAATTAGTTCTGGGAATCGGCCCCTGAGTATTTCCGCACCTATGTCAGAACAACTCGTAATTGGGATTGTGAGTCCCATAGAGAATAGCAACCCCAAGAGCGAGAAGTTAACACACACAGATGTCTACTCACCTGATGCCGACTACAGGGGAGACACCACTGATCGCTGAATCAGTTTAAATTATAGGGGTGCACTGCACAAGTAAATAATGCACTTTGGTGTCCCTTGATAAAGAGGATGGCCTGGAAACACGTGTTGGCTCCTTTGGGGGTTGATCTTCATGGATTGATTGGAATAATGATGAGTTCAGGATTTCTTCACTTTTGGAATTGACACCTCAAGGCATTTATATTAACCTCCTTCTGGGGATATTGGGTCCCATAGATGCCACTTTCCTGCAGGTCTTCAAGTGACTGCTGTTGTCACAGCAACACCCGGCAGACTAATCCAATAAGCAGCGTGCTTTAGGACGGCTGACATCCCATGGATTTGCGGCATTGTTTTCACTCTGCCCGCTGCTGATAAGAGGGTGGATGCCAGCGTGCCATCAGTCTGAGCAATTGGAATTGATTTGAACACATTATTAATGGCTCTGCTTTGGCAGGGGAAGAAGTGGCACCTGGGACCCGCCCGTGCACAGCTTCCTCACTAAAGAATAACAAAACGTCTATGTCAAAGAGCCAGACAGAGCAGAAACAACCACAAACCAGAGCTTATAGATTGAAGAACTTTGTTTGGAGCTTCTTTTAAACTGTGTTTAACCCCACTCAATGGAGGACTTGGGGGCATATCAACAACAACCGGCGATAATTATCGCTAAGCGCACTTAGCGCTAGGATAATTATCGCCGGCTAGCGTTGATTTTTATCGCTGAGATAGCGTGCTATTAGCAACGCTTATCTCAATAGCGATAAAAATCTACACGCTAACAGGCTAACGTGAGATTATCGCTGGAAACCCAGCGATAATCACACGTTACCTTGTTGATAGGGACAGGCAAACTTAGCCATGATATCCTCCTTCCATAGGATATCATGGCTAAGTCTGAAAATTAGCAGACGTAAAAAAGCAGCGTTAACCGCGGTTAGTGCTGCTTTTTTTGTCTCTAACAGGGTTAGCGACATTCTTGATAATAGGAGAAATGTCGCTTAGCGACATTTCTCCTATTATTTTACTCTGGAACGCCCCCTTTGCATCTCATTAGAGATGCAAGGGGAAGCGTAGAGTAAAAGGGTGCTAACATGCAAATTTGCGTGTTAGCACCCTGTTGTTGATAGGGCGCTAGTTTTATCTCTGCTTTTTTGGCTTTTAAAGCCAAAAAAGCAGAGATAAAGCCCTTGTTGATATGCCCCATAGTTCTGCCCCCTAGGGGATGGTCTGCAAGTAAGCCACATGCCCAACGCATGTTAATAGGTGGCAGAGTGTGCCCCAATGTGACTGTCCTTTAATCCTGCAGTACTGATTTTGCACAGGAATGGGAATATTGGTATAACTGGGGAGAGATAGTTTGTCCCAAATACATATGTATTTAAATTTGCATGGAAGACTCCATTCTGCTTGCCAACAGCCTTTCCTGCCCCCTGAGGCAACCCCGACTTTCATAGGAAACCCTTGGGAACCCCTGTCCTCATACCAGACAGTAAATGATGGCAGAAGTCCACAAGGAAAGGGGAATATATTTTACCCTTAATTTCTCAAAATGTACTTAACTGATTTACACCAACTCACAAAAAGCACATTTTCTGGAACAAGATGTAGCTTCCTTATAAATTTGGTGTAATTCTGTTCCTCAGTTTTTGCGGTACAGCTTCCTAAAAAAAAGTCTACTACTATAACCTCTGAAAATCACAGTCACAGTTTATTGAGATAACTATAATGTCTGCCCCCATTATGCACTACTTATGACCACACATATCATATCACTCATGACATGTTAAATGACCTCATTGATTAAATCACAGATGACATCTCAAATTGCATTACTTATGATACTACTATTAACATCGATCCATAAACCTTCACATTATTTTAATATAGACACTTTTTAGCAAAGGGCCAATAGTCATATGCAGCATAGAGTTCCTTTATGTACATATGTGGTATAAAGAATGGAAATGGTGTAAGCCCCTGAGGCAGGTGTGGGTGTGCATGTTGAAAGTTCTATGCTGCACCATTTACAAACCACTAAAGTTTTGGTTGCAAGTAGTGTTCCATTTTAAACAAGACAAAGTTTGGGTGCACCTGATGTGGGTTGCAGACGCATGCATCAAAGTAGGATGTGATTTAAGGCCAAATCCTGTTGAAAAAATCTGTGAGAAAAGCCAAATATTCTGTTGACACTAGATTAGCCAACAGTGGATGTCTCAGCATGAGCCCATTTTAAGTTGTTCTACAGTGCAGGAGGCAGGGGTAGGTTTCTAATGAGCGCATGCTTATTTTCTGAATTTCACTGAAGATTGTGAGACACGCAGATTGTTCAATAATGTAGAAGGCAGTTGTGACCCACTTAGAGATAGGTTAACTCACAATAGAGTTGTAAGAATGGCTTTTAAGTTGCATGCCATTGTGCTCATGGTGCATGGCCATGGCAGGGACCAAGATGGCCGACTGCCTGTGAAGCTCCGATGGCTGAGGACCATTTATCAGCATGGATCGCTTCATTTGGGGCATCTAACCCCATCTGCCCCACGGGACGGTGCTGTCACTGGTGTGTGCTGCAGGTGGCTGCCTTTACCGGGGCGAAGAACACCCATATGTCCATGAACAGTGCACCGGGCCCGTGCCTCCTGGCGCTGCCTCGTAGTCCCCGCGGTGACATAGGCTGCAGGCGAGCCTGAGGCCGAGACCGGCAGGTCTAGCCGGAGCAGCGGGCCCTCCCTCCTGACCTTCCTATCAGCTGAGCTAGCCTGCTGGATCACAGCCGTCCCATCCTGACTCATCTCTGCAGATGTCCAGCCGCAATGCTATCCTGCTTTCTGATCGCCATGTTGCTGGAGTGGCCTCCACCTCCTGTAGGCCTCCCGACGCCGAATCCATAGTGCCAGGTGAGTGAGACACCAGCGGGTGTTGGAGCCTCTTATTTTACAGATTGCCTGGCTGGCCAACCTGTGCCCCAGTGTGCGGCCCCGCTGTCTCCAGGCGCATCGTGGCAGATGAAATGTGGCTGATATATGTACCCCTGCTGTGCCCGGCCCTCCGTCCCGGCATTCTGCCACTGCGATAGAGGCGGAGCGGTCCCTAACTCAGTGCTATTCCTCACTGAAGTCAGTGCTCACCCTGGGCCCTGCACCCTTGGCTCTCATCAAAGCCTACATCCCCATGTACCGGACTTCACTGGCATTGGCACCACTTTTCTTTCTCATTGGTGTGGGGCCTGACGCTGAGTGGTCGGTCTTTGTCAGACCTAGCCCTGTCCCTGCTGCTCCAAAGGGCGTCAAAGCATAGCCCCGTGACCCCCATAGCGGCATCCTATACAATCTGCCATGGAGCTGCCACACTGAGACTAGCGCCACCCTCCTCCTTTAATGGTCTGGGCCGCTGAGGCGCATATTTGGGTCTCGGATGGACTCTGCATGGCCCAACTGTACTGCGAGTCATGGAGGCTTGGACCAATGACCTCTCTCTAGAAGACCTCATCCCTGCACCACCGGCGCTGCACCGGGAGGATTCTGTATGCGACCCTCCCTGATGCTGAAACAATGTCTCTGTCTGCCTCATTGATCATTTCTGCACCACTACCAGGTGGCTACTAGCTTATCTCATCTGAAGCCATTTGGCCAACACATGCCCTGCCCGATAAGGGGTGTCTGTATAAACTTCGGAAGCCAACACATCTAGTGTGGAGTGCTGAGTGACCGTCCCCCCCAGTTCATGAGACTACAAGACCACAACCCACCCGATCTCTCTTCTAAACCCACCTAATCCACATGATGGACAGCAGAGATCCGAAGCAAAGCACACTGTTCTTTCGAGCAATCTAAACCAGCTTACCTAGGGAGCGCTCATTCTGACACCGACAATCCGCTGGACAGGGAAGCATGCTTGGATGCCATAATGGCAGAACTCAGGACATGGTTCTGGTTCATAGACACCTGTTTCAATGCCTGCACCAGCCGCATTGACCGTATGGGCGTGCCTGGATTGTCAGAATACCAGACATGATGTGAAGAGCGCATCTCTGGATTGGAGGATGGTGCTGTGCCCACAGTAAAGCACCTTGAAAAGCTGGATCATATCCTCTAGACGGTAGCTGTCAAGAACTAAGACTTGGAGGCACATTCCTGCAGAAACAACGTTCGTATTTTGGGGATTGCGGAGACAACAAACATGGGGTGGCCGGCGCATTATTGGAAAAGTTGCTCACCGACATCTTCAACCATGCCAGCTTTACGTCTACATTTGCTATTGAGTGCATGCATCGCTCCCTTGGCCTGCACTCCCCAGTGGGGGCACCTCCTTGACCCGTCTTGGTGCGTCTCCTGAATTATAGAGGCAGGGATACTGTGCTACATATGGCCTGTGAAAATGGCCCCATGCAATATCAGGGGTCCACCATTTAATTCTTCCCAGACTTCGCCATTACTGTTCAAGAGGCATGGAGTAATTACACTGATGCCAAGCATTCACTGCTCATATGGTACCTCAAATATGCAATGCTCTACCTGGCTAGGCTGTGGGTTGAGGTCGATGGGAAACCTCGCTTCTTTGACACCCCGGCTGAGGTGATGGACTATTGCAAACAGTGTGCTGTGGCAGTGCCTGCTTTCAGGTAGAACACTTCGGAATACACAAGCCCTCCCTCTTCTTTGGCGCAGTGCCCCACTGGTTGACACTGGCCTCTGTGTTTATTTCCATTAATGTGATTCTTCCTTCCCACATGGTCACGCTTGTACAGGCGTCATGCTTGCCGCCATCCTTGGAAGATTGCGATGACCTTCACTGACTTTAAGTACCACCCTAATGCTTGAGATCCAGACTAACACTTGCAAGTATCCTTCATTACATAGTCCACACCGACCAAGGTGTTGCCTCCCACCCATGGTGTATACCGACCTGTTACGTGTGGTGTTGTTTAGCTTTGTATTACATGTTCTAGGGATTCGCTGGATGTTTAAGAGTCTAGTGTTGGTGGGGGCCCAGAATGGGCTTCAAATGTATGTTTTCATTTTGACTGGTTTACATTGCATAGTGGAAATTTGATGTGCTGCTCCTTAGCATGGTACGCACCAATCTCTCCCAATCCTCTGAATGCCTACATGTGAGTGTGACAACCAGGACAGAGAGGTAGACATTCCCCTTATCACATGGAATGTCCGCAGCATCAACAACCCATGTAAGGGCAAGCAAGTCCTCTCAAATCTATCCCGTCATGGTGCCAAAAGAGCTTTTCGGCAGGAGACGTATTCCCACCACTGCACCCTCAGACTTTTGAGTCCATTTGGGGCACACATCACTACTTCTCCAGCTATAGCACATATTCTAGGGGGGTGTGTCTCCTTTTCCCTTCTCTCCTGCCACTCAGACCCAGAAGGGCCGATATATTCTACTGACCGGTGTTCTGGGAGGCAAGCGTGTGCTACTGCTTAATGTCTTTGCCCCGAATGTCGACTCCTCCGAGTTTTTCCAGCACATCTATGCACATATGAGTTGGGCGGAAGTGGATTTGGTAGTTCCTGGGGGGGGCCTTTAATCTAGTACAGGGACTGCAGTAGATTCCACCAGTGCACAATCTGAGGGAAGCCCCACACCAGGAGGGTCCTTCAACACATCGCTGACCCCTATGCTCTCAGTGACATTTGGCGTGCACACCATCCCACTTCTGATTATGCTTTCTATTCCACCCTCCCCTCCCCATTATGTATGGACATGGCTTGATTACTGGCTACTGTCTGCCAATATTGTGCTCTAGACTGCTGATGTTAGACATTTGGCACACACTCTCTCTGCGCATTGTCCGGTGCTCCTGAGACTACGCATCCCCGGTGGGGGTAGGCTTCGGGGCTCTTGGAGGTTCCCAGGCAAGGCCCTCCATGATCAGGTCTTCTGCACTGACCTACATGATGCTATTATTGAAACTTTACCTTGAACGTGAGCACCGTGTCGACACAGGCCACCGTCTGGGAGGCATTTAAGGCTTATATCCATGGCATCTGCATGTTTAAACATGGAAGCATTCTTAGAGACATATGTACTCAACTGACACGGATTGAATCTGTGCACCGTGACATTGACCAGGCCGACTCTCATTCAGGCCGCACTCCCCAACTACATAAATGATTGGTCTTAATGATGGAGTTCTGATATTTCGCGGATAGAGAGGGTGCGTACATGGGGAAACCTGCCATTGCCAGGCGGTATGGTGAAAGGGAACGACCAGGGTGCACACTTGCACGCATGCTTCACCCCAATCATCTAGGTGGGTATGTCACTAAACTTCATACTACCACCAGGTAAACCATTACTGACAATGAGAGCTTATTACCTGAATTCAAGCCCTATTATGAACATTTGTACACTTCTTGCTCCTCGGGAGCCTAGTCCGAAACTGCCGCCTATTCAGCTGAAGTCACCATGGTGTGAGTGACAGTTGGCCAGTGAAATTTCCTGAAAAAGCCTATGACATGTGAGGAAATTATACAGACAATAGATGCCTTGGATGGCTCCAAAGCGCCCGGTCTTGATGGCCTCTCCGGAGCATTTTATAAAACGTATCAACATCAACTTTTCCCCCACTTACTAGCCATGTACTTGGAGGCCCTCGATGCTGGCACCCCACCTCCCACATTGCTGCTCATAACTCCCACTCTCCCTTCTGAAACTAATCGCCACACGTTTATCCATACTAATGGAACCAAATTATCTCTCTGTTAAGTCTGGCTTTGTCCCTCACAGGTCCACCTCACTCAATCTGAGGACAATATTTGCAAATCTACGTAGGATCTCCCTGACTACCTCTACAGTAGTGGCCCTACTTGACGCTGATAAGGTGTTCGGCTCCTTGGAATGGCCGTTCCTGAGAGCGACGTTGACAAAGCTGGATCTTTCATGAGTCTTTATATCCTCAGTTATGCTTCTCTACTCTAAACCAGTGATGTGCCTTAGGGTGAACAGCTCCTTCACTGATTGTATCTGCAGCACCTGCACTACGGCCTTCAACTCGCGCATGGCCCTCTCTTACTCTCTCTGTATACAGATGATTTTTGATGTTCATTCAACATCCCTCTGACAACCTCCCTCCTCTGATCCACAAGATTAAAAGCTTCGATAGACTTTCGGGCCTCCTTATAAACTGGGCTACGTCCGAGCTCTTTCCTCTAACTGAGAGTACCCATCCAGTGGAAGTCAAAAATCCCCTATTGTGGAACACAGATTCCACCAAATATTTATGCGTTCGCTTGCACTTAGATAAAGGTCAAATCCTTCAACTCAATTATGGACCGGCCATCGACAAACTGTTGACTCAAGTGGCACGTTAGATCAAACTCTCCCTTTCATTGACAGGACGAGTGACGATGATTAAAATATTTGTCCTTCCTCGATTTTTGTATCTTTTTTAAACATCTCAATACCGCTCACACAACATCTTTTCAATACCCTTCGCAGCCTTCTCTTGCGAGTCATGTGGGCCGTATGCAAACCGGATCCGGTTGGACATCTTCACTCTCTCATATGAGCGTGGAGGTTTTGGGGTCCCAGATTTTGAACTTTATTATCTGGCTGCACAATACCAATAAGCTCACCTCTGG
Organism: Triturus cristatus; assembly: GCF_964204655.1. Lineage (NCBI taxonomy): Eukaryota > Metazoa > Chordata > Amphibia > Caudata > Salamandridae > Triturus > Triturus cristatus. The sequence goes on from NC_140590.1 coordinate 1,638,621,074, forward strand.
TATCATCCAGACACCAGAGTCCCCTACCTCAAACCGGAAAGAGATCCGCTCGGACATGCGCCACTCTTGACTGTTCTCCCTAAGGGTATCCCTTTGGATCCCGCTGATGTTCAGACCCTGTCTACCACTTGCCAGGCATGGCGGAAACTCTGCTGCATATTGGGTGGGGTATCCTTTACCCTCATGCTCTCCGACTGGCGGACAACCCCTATCTACCCTACATGCATTAGAAACTGGTTCTATGACATCTTCGGCGCCATGACCTCCATACTTTGGGAGAAGTATTTCCAGATGACCATGTCCTCACACATACTGATGACGTCTGTTTCCGGAAAGCCTCCTATATCGACCACTTTGTACTCCGTAACACCCAGCGCTCCTGCAGACCAATGTACCCTCTTGCCCGAAATGATTTCTCACCACTGACGCTCATCATATCTGACACAGACGGCGACCATCTCATCTCCAAACTATACCACTCTAGCTTGGCCCTGAAATCCTGCTCCACGAAGCAAGTTAGGGAGGCATGGAGTACAAACGAAACTCGTGTCTGTCTACCATAAACACAAACTCTTACATTTGAAATTCCTGCATTGAGCATACATCACCCCTGCTGATTTGCATGCTTCGACCCCATACGTTCATTTCAATGCCCAAAATGTCATGCTCCAGGTGCCACTTTTGCACATTTTACTTGGTCATGCCCCCTGGTGAGCTGGTATTTGACCGCTATCTTCACCCTCATTTCCATTATGATTGATACCCAAATTGTACCTGACCCTCTGATGGCACTACTGGGTACACTTACAACATCCCCAAAGCTACCCACAGATTCACATCTGTGGCATTACTACTAGCCTAGTGGGAGCTGGCTCTGCACTGGGGCAACGGACGGGTCCTCACTGATTCTGCTTGGCTTAAAAACATGACACCCTGTGACCAAGTCAGTAAAGATTTTGCACAATTACAACTTTTCACCTCCAGGCCTAAGGACTTTTGGAAGCCCTTGCGAGGCTACCTCCGCACTCTCGAAGTGGACAACCCCAGCTAAATTATTTTGCCAGCCCTGACAAGTACCACGCATCAGGCGTTAGACTGACACATTTTAATGAGGTGGCCTTCATGACCGCATTAAAATGCATTGTCACGCATTTAAGTGCCAGATCCCCTGCCCCACGCTGAGCCTGAATGCAGTGACTGATACTCGAGTGTCGTCCTCTCTTGGGCTCCTGCCTCGGTGGGGCTGGACTCTACTAACTGCGTTAGCAGCAGCGGAGACCCTGCCGGCCTGGCTGCCTGAACTTTCTGAGACTGACTCTCTGTAATATCGCTGGCCTGTATAACTTCATACCTATCTGGGGGTTGTCACATGAGTGTTGCTGTTTTCTGGGAATGTGAACAGGCGGCTTCCCCAGCCAGTGACCTCTTTCCTTTGGTGGCTTGGGATTCGGCCCGCAAACGGCACCGCTCTCTGAGGCATGTCCTGTCAATCTCCGGGTCATGTCAGGTCACGCATGGACACACTGTGTGTTGGGGAGGAGCCGTGTCCGGTCACCGGCCATCGGCTAGATGACGTGGAGCAGCAGCATGAGCAGTGGGTCCAGCAGCATGAGCAGTGGGTCCAGCAGCATGAGCAGTGGAGCAGCAGCATGAGCAGTGGAGCAGCAGCATGAGCAGTGGGTCCAGCAGCATGAGCAGTGGGTCCAGCAGCATGAGCAGTGGAGCAGCAGCATGAGCAGTGGAGCAGCAGCATGAGCAGTGGGTCCAGCAGCATGAGCAGTGGGTCCAGCAGCATGAGCAGTGGAGCAGCAGCATGAGCAGTGGAGCAGCAGCATGAGCAGTGGAGCAGCAGCATGAGCAGTGGAGCAGCAGCATGAGCAGTGGGTCCAGCAGCATGAGCAGTGGGTCCAGCAGCATGAGCAGTGGGTCCAGCAGCATGAGCAGTGGAGCAGCAGCATGAGCAGTGGAGCAGCAGCATGAGCAGTGGGTCCAGCAGCATGAGCAGTGGGTCCAGCAGCATGAGCAGTGGAGCAGCAGCATGAGCAGTGGAGCAGCAGCATGAGCAGTGGAGCAGCAGCATGAGCAGTGGAGCAGCAGCATGAGCAGTGGGTCCAGCAGCATGAGCAGTGGGTCCAGCAGCATGAGCAGTGGGTCCAGCAGCATGAGCAGTGGAGCAGCAGCATGAGCAGTGGAGCAGCAGCATGAGCAGTGGAGCAGCAGCATGAGCAGTGGGTCCAGCAGCATGAGCAGTGGGTCCAGCAGCATGAGCAGTGGGTCCAGCAGCATGAGCAGTGGAGCAGCAGCATGAGCAGTGGAGCAGCAGCATGAGCAGTGTGTCCAGCAGCATGAGCAGTGGGTCCAGCAGCATGAGCAGTGGAGCAGCAGCATGAGCAGTGGGTCCAGCAGCATGAGCAGTGGAGCAGCAGCATGAGCAGTGTGTCCAGCAGCCTGGAGAAGGACTACTCCATGAGTAAGTAAATCTACTCCACAGCTCGCACTTCCCTGCGGCACCCACACGGCAAGGGTCCCAAGCCCGGGTGGTGAGTGGGGCAGTACCGTGGGGTTCATAGTTCTTTCTAGCTGTTGGGCCATTCTACTTTAAACACACCCCAGAGGGTACTGACAACACAGGGTAGGAGCTTTTTCTTGCATGCTATATAGCAAAGTTTTCAAAAACTCATTGATTATAGTCAGTCTCTGGAATATGCTCGAGATATCAGATGATATCACACAAAAAGAAAGTTGCAGGTTTATTGAATATGATTTAAATAAATGCTACAGTGACGTTTCATTCCTTCTGTAAGGTATTCTGGATCTCCGCTTGGATTGACTCCTCCTCATGCAAGGCATGCATATTCCCTGCAGCTTCCTGACAGACCCTTCCCCATTTGTGTGTGTTACTTATTGTGGGTCTGTTTCTTTACTATTATTATTTTTAAATCCTTCCCTTCTTCAAGGTGCTGTGGACATTTTCTGGTCTCTCTTCGGGGCTGTCACTGGAAACGGGGTGTGGGCGTAAACACAAACCACAGCGCCACCAGTTGCTGTTTGCTTTTTAGCTGAATTTTGTACTTCTTGTATTGCCCTTCCTCAAATTAACATTTTATTTGGAACCAATAATTCCTTCAAAGATTATGATAAACTTTCAATGTCTGTATTTATTTTATTTGCGAACTTTTGATAGCGCTGTGCCGCCAGCTAATATCCATCTGGCCACTTTTCAGTCCATTTAAGAAATCCAGGAAATTTGACAAACCATTGGTGTGCAGAGCATTACAGAGCTCGGCTGACTACAGCCGCTGTCCGACAAGCTGTAATTGTCTGTATGTTCTGACCACTACCATTTGTAAATATTCTATCCTTCTGAGACCACTAGAGGAGTGGGTGGGAGCAGGCAGCTGTGCTACTTCTGTGCAATCACTGTCACTCACAGATCCAGTTACAGATGGAATTTCCCAGCAGCACCGGTGCTTTGCAGCGGTTTAAAATCTTATATATGTTTAGCGCGTCTTCATGGCTTGGATTTTGCTTGCGAGAAAGTGTCACTCATAGTCATTGAATGTCACTCATAATTACACTAAAATTATGAAAATTTCAATCTAAAACCTTGGCAGCTATGTTTGGATGATACATTTCATGTCTGTTTCATAAGCGTACTTCTATGAGCCTTCTGTATTGCGTATCCAATATTCAATTTCACATTTTCTCTTTACAACCACTGTCCTCCCCTACCTGCATTGTTATAATTATAAGTGCTAACATATATGTTATGCTGTACCATGCAGCTGCTCGACAATACTTCTGTCTTTTTGCATAATGTATATTTTGTATGTTCTCTTGTTTTTGTGGAAAATCCATAAAATATTAATTTTTTTAAACTATAGGGCTGTAAGTATGGCTTGGTGGAACGTGTCTTATCCCTGGCAAATGCATATCTGTCAACATCTTGACATAAAATTGATGGGTCATGTGAAGCCTTTAAGAGAGGGCTCCTGTTAAGGTGAAAAACGTGTGATTTTCCTTTTTGTTTTCTTCAAGGTTTAAAAAGAGAATCACTGACATTAAAGTTTGTGGAGACATTTTGGGGCATATCAGCAATGGCTAAGTGCACTTAGCGCGAGGATAATTATCGCCGGCCAACTCTGAATTTTATCGCAGAGATACCGTGCTATCAGCAATGCTTATCTCCAAAGCGATAAAATTCAGAGCACAAGCTGCCAACTGTGCGATTATCGCTGGAAATACAGCGATAATCACAAAAGGTTTGGCGAAAGCTTGCTGATAGGGCTACACATACTTAGCCATGGTATCCACCTTCCATAGGATATCATGGCCACGTCAGTCTAAGCAGGCGTAAGGAAAGTAGCGATAACAGAGGTTATCGCTACTTTTCTTGTCGCAATGCTTCTTAGCGTGAGGCTTGATAATAGGAGAAATGTCGCTTAGCGACATTTCTCCCGTTATTCTGGGGAGGAACGCCCACTTTGCACCTCATTAAAGATACACAGCTGGGCGTTCAGAATACAGGCGCTAATGCAAGGTTTCACGCGATAGCGTGACCTTGCTGATTAGGTGATTAAATTATCGCCGCTTTTCGTCCGAAAACGGACGCAAAAGCGGCAATAATTTTTTATCGCCTCATTGATGATATGCCCCTTTGTTTGTTAGGTAGTTGTATAGCAGTAAAAAGAGCATAGCATCTATCAAATGTTGGTGACTTGACAGATATGACAGGAGTCCAGCAGGAGGTAACCGCTGTGTCAATTATCACTCGACTAGTGATTAAAAATTGTGCACCGATGTAGTTTATGGTTATATCATTCACAAACCCTATAGGACGCTGTCGCAACGACTGTATGATGTTATGAGCGATCTTACCAATTATGTCATATAATTATAATCATAACACAAATTATGTAATATGTGAGATTAGAAACAGGGCATGATGGCGAGCAAGTTATAGTTAGGTAACATAACTATAACTGGTGAACTTCAGTATTTTTTTCAACACTCAAATATAATTTCATTTTAATTCTTGTTTTGTTCAGTATATATATTTTTTCTCACTGAAAAAAGCAACACGTTGCTGTGATTTGCAAAACAGCTGATTTGTTACAATAAATTAGTCTTTCATCCATGGCCGGCCTGAGAACAGCAAGTTGCTGCTCGACCTACCATGGGAGTGGGGGGGGAGGGGTGCTAGTAAAAAGCACTGCTCCCGCTTTTGTTACAGGGGGCCGATATTGCACCTCTGCTGAAAAACCAGCCCCATGGCCACAAAACCGGCCCCCATCCCTCAGGGAAACGCCTGGTGTCTGCTATGGCCAGTCCGGCCCTGCTTTTATCCCCCTCAAGACTCTACATAGTGCAAGTCAGTTATAAAGTGCCGTAGTGAGCAATGTATCCTGACTATGGATCATCTTCAATTATTTTGATGTATTATAAATTGGAAGTCTTTTCCATCTCAGCTAAATATGAGTTTGCACTTTTTGACTAGATACCTTCCTCAAAATGATGAAGCGACATAATGTAAAAATAATTGGCTAGAGTAATGGACTTGAATGTTACTGTTCCTCTCGTAAAAATGATCGGATCTTTTGACATTATCCAAATTCATGCATAAAAAAACTAGGGGGCATAATTACTAAGGGTGGGCGTAGTTCGCGAAGTAGCACTTCGCAAAGCTACGCAAAGTGAAGTTCGCACTACGCGAGCTACGCGTAGCACTTCGCGAACTGCGAAGTAACATGTTCGCACTGTGCAAGATGTTGTTTTCAATGATTGCACAGTGCGGACAAGCAACCGGCACTGTGCAATCATTGAAAATGGCATCTTGCACAGTGCGAGCTGTAGTTTTCTGCTGCTCGAGTAGATTTTTCCTCGAGCTGCAGCTTTCTCAACGCGAACTGGTAGTTTCTCATCGCGAGCGGTCGCGAGCATACGCGACCCCTCGCAATGAGAAACCTGACCTTCTCGCGTTGTGAATCTCGCCGGGAGGTTTATTTTCCATGCTCGCGATCGCGAACAAGGAAAAAGTCTCGCCAGGATGTCATTTTGCTTGCTCGCGGTCGCCAACTTGACGTTGAGGACCGCGAGCAAGCAAAAAATGACCGCAGCACTACGCAACACTACGCTACGCGTGTTCGCACTGTGCTACGTGCAGTTCGCGTAGTGCGAAGTAGCGCGAACTTCGCAAACTACGCGAGCGTAGCGTAGTGCTTCGCCCAGGCCTAATAATTACAAGGCGGCGATAGAAAATTATTGCTGCTTTTATGTCCGTTTTCGGCCGAAAAGCGGCGATAATTTTATCGCCTAATTAGGAAGGTCACGCTAACGCGTGAAACCTTCCTTTAGCGCACGTATTCTTAATGCCCAGCTTTGCATCTCTAATGAGATGCAAAGTGGTCGTTCCTGACCTGACATGGCAGGAGAAATGTCGCTAAGCGACATTTCTCCTATCATCAAGCCCCACGCTATGAAGCATAGCGGCAAGAAAAGTAGTGATAACCCCTGTTATCGCTACTTTCCTTACGCCTGCTTCAGGACTGACTTAGCCATGATATCCTATGGAAGGTGGATATCATGGCTAAGTTTGTGAGGCCCTATCAACAAGCTAACGCCACATTTCGTGAGACTATCACTGGGTTTCCAGCGATAATCTCATGTTAGGCAGTTAGCGCTAGGATTTTTATCGCTTTTGAGATAAGCGTTGCTAATAGCACGCTATCTCAGCGATAAAAATCCACGCTAGCCGGCGATAATTATCCTAGCGCTAAGTGCGCTTAGCGATAATTATCGCCAGTTGTTGCTGATATGCCCCATAGTACTGTAGTTGAGATTTCTCCTTTTTTGTATGAATTGGTAGTGTAGCAAGGGTACCATGTGCCCAGAGTCAAAGCTATGAAAATGGACCATCTACCACCTCATGAGTGGGGCTCACGCTTTTATGGTATATATTTTTTTGACATTTCCATCTATATTTATCTATGTTTTTTTTTTGCTCATTTCATCTGTATTTATCCCTATTGATGTTGTGCTTGGCATGACAGATGAAGCAGCACTGGGCATATTTACACATTTATTTAACTGACAAATAGTGTACTCATGTTTGACTATTCAATGGGTTTTAGATGTTTACAGTACAATACAGTCACTTGAAACCATTAGCATTGCAGAATAGCTTAACAGCTGTACTGCGGTTATTTATGCTTCTTCTTTTATTTCCCCTTCCTTTTCAATCTGCACAGCTATTGGCCAAGCACTCATGATCCCCAATAGTGAGAATCGTCTAAAAGAAATTACATTTTCGTTATCTATTCATATTTAAAAATAAATACAGACTGGAAATGGCATGGTTTTCTGTCTGTATTTATCTGTACAAATCAGTAAATAAAGAAAAATGGAAGCCTTACTTATGAGTAGTAATGACGCCCATACATGTGGAGCGATTGGTCCTTCGCATCCCTGGCTCCAGCGCCCTTGCATCTGCATCACTAATGATAGCTAAGACCCTGGCCTATTGGTTCTTTCGTTTCTCCAGTTAGAATGAGGACTAGCCTTCTTTACCAATGGCTTCTCTGTAAATCATTACTTATGCAGATTGCCTCCAGCACTGATGCTTCAATGTCAGCAAAGCTAAGAAGGATATTAAAATCTCAGCCTATATACATTGATGGGCTGCACAGATGTAGCCTCCATTGATTTAGTATGGTCATCTATAAAGATTTTCATTACAAAATTGTCTGAGAGGTTTAAAATATGTTTCATTGGTCCTTAAGCCGTGCAGCATATGATTAATAGAGTGTCTGTGAAATTAGTTTTGCCTGGGCATTTGAGGCTCCATCCAGAGTCTCTCTCCTCATTATTACCAGTTGAATGTCTAAACTATTGACATTTTTAACTCTCGCATTTTTGCTGTCCATTAGTATAAGTAGCCCATGAATTATGACGTCACCGGGCCAGTAGCAGAAAAGAAGCCTTATTAGCAAACATTCATTTGAATTTAGTGGTGTAGGAGACAACATGCATTTGAGTGAGCTTCATTAGACACAATTCTTCTTAATCATATTGTTAGAGAAGTTTGCAGAACGTAAATAATGTCCTCTAATATAATTGTTGTCCGCAGTGTCTAATACGTAAAAAAAATATATATATAATTAGTGCAGGCAGCCATTGTTTGTGGCCTTGGCCTGCAGTATGAATGCTGGGTTGCAGAATACCAATTCTGCCTAGGTTTGATTGCACCTCATAACGTTTCCTTCCACTTTCTTTCACTTTCTGTTACTGTCTCACTCTTGCAGGTTCTTTTTCATCCTTGCTTTCTCCGTTTCTCATCGTTTTCCCATCGTTCTTGTGCTCCCACTCTCTACCTCTTCTGCTTTTCTCTCTCTTTTACTAGGTCAAACTCTGATGATGTAAAATGTGTTCCAGCCCCACAAATGAGTTTCAGCGTCGAATCAATGCAACCACCGGAACAAATTAAGCACAGCTGTTCATTGACACTGTAGTGTAGAACAGATTCTCTGGGCACATCAAAGTTCCAATTAAAAACATCAGTTTTAAAGCAAAGGTTGCATCTGCTTTTTTACCCATAGTTCTTTAAAAAAGGAAGGTTTAGCACGTGCTTCGTACAGAGCTAGTATCCTGATTACTTAGTTTTTAACACTGCATATTAAAAGTTTTGTTCTGATTTTACTTTAGTTAGCTTGAATTATTTTGGACTAGTAAGTTAAATAGTTAGCCTTTTACTGTACATTGTGAGTTCCAAACAGCGGTGTAGCTAGGCACTTTGCCGCCTGTGGCGGTCTGTGCCTTTGCCGCCCGCAACGCAATGCTAAAGCGTGGGGGGTTGTGGGGGGTGTAGAGAGCCACCCAGCCTCTCCACTACTTTTACAACCTTCTCCACGCATGTGTGCCTCTGGCGATACACCTGACTCAGCTTTGGCGTTTCCTCAGAGGCCGAGGTGTTCGAGAATGCGATCAAGGAGACCCTCTCGGGCCTGGTAGGAGTAATGAACCTGAGCAACGACACCTTGTCTTGTGGACTGCGGCCTCACCCTACACTGAAAAAAAATGCTCCTTCTACCAGAGTTCAATTGACTTCTTCGGCTATGTCTTTTCATGAGAGGGACTCCAAGTTGATCCCCGGAAGGCGGAGGCCATCTGCAATGCCGAGGTCCCACAGAACCCGACAGTGATACGGAGCTTCCTCGGCATGGCAACATATTGCAGGAGATTCATCCCTGGTCTGGTCACATTATCAGAACTCCTGAGCCAGCTCATGAAGACCAGTGTGCCATGGATGTGGGGCCCCAAGGAAGAAACTTCCTATAACACTATCAAGAAAGCAGTGTTGGACCAAACTACCATGTCCTACTTCCATCCCAGCAAAAGAACTGAACAGGTTGGGCACGCCAGCCCTGTAGGACTTGGGGCGGTACTCCTACAAGATTATACCAAGGGGGTCTGTGTCCCGGTCGCATATGCCAGTCGGGCACTATCTCCTATGGAGACCCGCTATGCACAGCTAGAGCGGGAGGCCCTGGCCATCAGGTGGGCGTGCCAACACTTCCACCTCTACTTCTGCGGCCACCAAATTCAGGTAGTGACCGACCACAAACCGCTTCTACATCTGTTCAATGGATCGTCTGCCTGGCACCACCGAGAATAGAGAGATGGGCATACTCACTCCAGCTAGTGTACAGACAAGGGGCCGACAATCCTCCCCACTTCCTGTCACAACACCCATCACTAGGTCACCCAGGAGGGCAAACGATGGATGAAGAGCACACAGAAGACTTCATAAACATGGTAGAGAGCAACGCCTGCCCAGTAGCTGTCACACGAGAAGACATAAGAAATGTCACGGATGAGGATGACACCCTTGTAAAGGAGGAAGATAACCTGGCTCGAAGGCAATGGTACCAGTTCCTCAACGGTTCCAAGTCATTAGTGGCAGATGAACAGAATGTGTGCCGCCAACTCTGGAGAGTGCGGTACGAACTGAGCACCAGTGAATCCGGCTAGTTATACAGTGACAGAGGATAGTCGTCCCAAAAAGACTCCGTAGTTGGATGGTGGCCGACGCTCATCAGGGCCACCAAGGAGCCTCAAAAACCAAGGTGAGGGTCCACACGCATGGATGAACTGGTGGACGAAGAGATTGGACACTGCCATCCCTGCACGATAACTAGCATCAACCCCGCTCCTGTGCCCATGTGGACGGAAGAGCCATGCCTAACTCCATGGACAAAAGTCAGCATAGACTTTGGGAGTTTCCCAGATGGGCGAAACACTGTGGCAATCATGGATTCGTTGCACAAATTTTCCGTAGTCTAACGGGTGCCATCCACCACTTTCGCACTTGAAAAAACCTTTGCACTGCTCGGACTCTCAGAAGAGATCAAGGCCGACAGTGGACCCCCATTCCAGGGGCAAGACTTTCATGATTTTCTGGCACAAAGGACAATCAAACACCATCAAATCACCCCACAATGGCCACAAGCTAATGGGGAGGTGAAGGGATTTATGAGAACATTGAATCGAGCCTTTGGGATTGGAGTGGATCAACGTCAAGACGCCGAAGACTGCCTGCATCAATTTCTACAGGCATACAGACAGACCCCTCACTCCACAAAAGGATGCGCCCCTGCCACTATGTTGCTGAAACGGCCACCGCAAGACATCATCCCAGAGGACACTGAGTGGGTGCCTCCCAGCCTGGACATAGAAAAGGTATTAAATCCAAGATACACAAAGGTAATTGGAAGCTTCTTTATTCAAGTATCAGGAAGCGTCCTCCAACCTCCACAACCATCAGCAACTGACATTGACTGAATCAGAACATTCCCCACTGTTCTGACCAGCAGGGTTCCATATTCTATGCAAGTAAAAGATGCAAATACAACATATCTCCTCTCTTTAGTAAACAACAATAAACAAAACTATGTACAAAATGTAACATAATAAAAAACAACTGAAATGCAGAATAACATATTGCAGTGCAACTCTAACATATAACAATGCATACATGTGAATATGAATGATAATTCAAATTAACCATAACATACAACTTTAATGTCTATCCAACACTTCAGCATCATAACATTTAGTTAATTTCCTAGCAATCCACACATCACCACCTTCCAACTCCACAGTGTTACCCAATACTTTGAATACTTTGCATGGAGCAGACCACACCGATTCACCCTTCCTTCCCAATCTTCCTTTCCTGAATCGGACCCAATCGACAGTCTTAAAAAACTTATCTCTGCAATTTGTAAATCTTCTATGTCGCAGCTGATAGTCTTGCTGGTACTTATCAACCTTCTCCTTCGCCCTTTCCTTTGTAGCCTCAGCATCATAGACCACTTCTTTCCCTTTACACATCCAGCCAGGATACACCAATGAGTGTGGATTTCTACCTTTTAACAAACAAAATGATGCAACACCTGTGGCAGAATGTGGAGTTCTTATGTAATTCCACATCATTTTCTGCACTTCTTTCCTCCAGTCCAAATTACTACGCACAACCAATTGCATGCATTCCACCAAAACACGATTAAACCTCTCAATCAAACCATTTTCCCTGGGATGATACAGAGACGTGCGATGATGCTCCAATCCATTGACCTTCAAAAACTCCACCATCTGACTAGAAACAAACTGGGGACCATTATCAGTAACTAACTCCTTCGGCCATCCTTCACGTATAAATACTTCAATTAGAAACTCCACCACAGCATCAGTGTTCACACAACTCACCAACTTGACCTCAGGCCATTTAGAAAAATAATCCATTATCACTAAAGCATACTTACCTACACATTCTTTCATGACAAACGGCCCACAAATATCCATTCCAAGTTTCATCCATTGCCCATCAGGAAACTTCACAGGAGTAATAGGTGTCTCTTGAGATTTATTGGTTTTGTCACTCCTATCACAAGGCAAACAATCTCACACTTTACTTTCAATCATTTGATCCATGCCTGACCACCAGAAATGCACTCTCGCCTTCCTTTTCATCCCAGACATACCACCATGACCATCATGTAACAAATCCACCACCCGATCCCTTAGCTCTTCTGGGACAATTAATCTTTCACCCCTATACAATTTACCATCCAAGCAAGTCAACTCATCCCAAATCTTTTTGTACTCATCCAACAAAACCATCTTCTGCCTGTCCTTAGGCCATCCCACAGACAAACACTCTTTGATGGTTGACATAACCCTATCAGAAGACATCTTAGCTAGCCACTCATCTTCTAGAATGGCACCTTTTCCACACTCGGACAAAGCAGCAACAACAATATCCTCATCTTCCATATGATCTTCTTGTATTCCGTCATTATCACAAGATAACGGTAAACGTGATAAACAATCAGCATTGACATTGGTATGACCCGGAACATATTTTATCTGAAATGAAATTTCTTGCAAATAATACAAACACTTGGCTAACCTAGGTGTAGCTCTGCCTGCACCCTTGGTGGAAAACAATCAATCAAAGGCTTATGATCTGTTCTTAACTCGAACGGCCCCAAATGTAATTCTTGAAATGCTTAATCGCCCACCAACATGCTAGAGCTTCCTTTTCAATGATACTGTAGGTTGCTTCAGCCCCTTCAGTGTGCGAGAAGCGAAAGCTACAACACGTTCTTTACCATCTTTTCTTTGCATAAGAACTGCACCAAGTCCATACAAACTGGCATCAGTCACCAATATGGCTGGAACATTTGCATCAAATGGTTTCAAATTAACAGCATTAACAATACAGTCCTTAATTTTCTCAAAAGCATGTTCATATGAAGTTGACCAACAAAATTTAACATTCTTTTTCAATAAATCTCTCAAATCCTTGGCAATGTCAAAAAAATTATCAATGAATTTAGCATAGTATTCTGACATTCCCAGAAACGACCTGAGCTGATCTTTATTGACCGGTGCTGGGGCATTCTTTATAGCATCAACTAACTTCATTTTCAGGCCAACACAATTTTCTGGAATAGAATGGCCCAAATACTCCACTTGTTTTACTGCAAATTTACATTTGTTTAAACTTACAGTCAAACCGGCAGAGCTCAAAATTGTTAACACCTTGGGTAATACAACATCATGTTCTCCTTCATTCTTGCCCCACACCAAGATGTCATCTTGAAAAAATTTCACATTGTTTTCATCAACAAATAGTTTTTGCATAACTCTTTGAAAAACTGCTGAAGCAGAAGCCAAACCAAATGGCATACGTACAAATCTATACAAACCTTCTGGGGTAATAAACGCAGTTAAATGCTTTGAAGATTGATGCAATTTAATCTGATGGCATGCTTGTGATAAATCCAGGGTTGAAAATACCTTAGCTTGACCTACAGTTGCTAACAATTCATTAATATTAGGAAGGGGTATTGATCGACCCAAATGGATTTATTTAAGTCGCGAAGGTCCACACACATGCGGACGCCTCCATCCGACTTCCTGACAAGAACGATCGCACTTACCCAATCAGCAGATTCTATTTGCTCTATAATACCTTCCATTTGCAACCGACTCAATTCATTCTTCAAAGCAGATCTCATAGCAATAGGTACACTCCTTACCTTGTGAATAACTGGTTTAACATCTTCCTTTAATATGATGTTATGGCAGAATCCCTTTAAACATCCCAGTTTTTTCCCAAAAACATTTGGGAAATCATCTTTCCACTTACAGTCACTGTTTTGTTCAACACCGTTGTTGAACAAAACTTGTTCAGGGTGATTTGGATCTAAAATGACACCCAGCAACCGTTGGTCAGACCAACCCAAAAGATTCTTACCTTCTGTGACAACATACACAGTGGATTGTACAGTGTTCTCCTTTAAAACAAATATTAATAGAAAAACATCCTAACATATGTAAACTTTTCCCACAATAACCCACTGTGTTAACCTTTGTATCCGTTAAACCTGAATGCCCTAGGCTTTTGTATGTTGCAAGATCAATGATCGTGTACGGGGAGCATGAATCTGCCCATACACCTACTACTTTGCCACTTATCGTCACATTACATTTAAGTGGATGATAAGAATCACCTAATCAGACCCTCCAGGATATCGCGATTTCGCGATTTCGCGGTTTGCCGCGAAATCGGCACTTTTGCAAAAATGCCGCGATTTTTACTAAAGTGCCCGCGAAATCGGCACTTTTGCAAAAATGCCGCGATTTTCGCAAAATCGGCACTTTTGCAAGTGATAATGCCGCGCTATGGTTTAGCAAGAGAAACAGGAAGAATCTTATCTGAGCCTCTTCTCACCATGCATTTAAGAATAAACAGGCTGACAGTAGAATGGTTGCGAAACTGTATCAGACTCGCTGAGTAAACAAGAGTGACTCCGTGAGCCTGCCTGCCTCTGACGGTTTTGGAAAGTTAGGGATGGGATTAGCAGAATGGAGCTGCTTTTACCTGCATGGAATCTCCAAGAGCAAAGGAGATAGAGCGGCCCCGGCTATACCCCGCTCTCTCCGTCAATGTCCGCGACCGCAGAGCCTGAGAGGCAACAACAGAGGAGAAGAGCAGCCTCTAGAAACTGTCCGGGACAGGAAACCAATGCCTAGTTGAAATGTAAACTCAACGTATGCCATAGAAAATACATACATTTAGCCTGTGAGGTGCGCTGGAGTGAAGTCACCGTAATTAAGCTCCCTGAGGTTAACTGCAGCAGGCCTGCGCTTCAAGACAGAGAGTGAGAGAGGGAGGGAGGAAGGTAGAAAAGAAAGGATCTGAGAGGGAGATAAGAGAGAATACAGAAGAGAGAGAGAAAGAGTGTGGATGGATGAAATGGGAGACATTATTCAAGGACATGAAGGGAGACCATTAGTTTTAGGGCATTTTTGCCAAGGCTGCTTTTGGTTCTGCAGTCTGGCCCTGGGCGGCTCATGAACACACGCAATATCACATCACATGCAGTGGCATCCCAGGAAGAGGGTGCTGAGCCCCAATAATTTACTGAAACCCCAATAATCATGATACCCCCAATTTTACTCAGGTGGTCAGATTCCATGATTCCTTCCTTGATCTAGCAGTAAGAGACACCATCCTCTACAGACATCAATATTTAATGACTAGAGTACAAATCAGGTAACAACTAAGAACAAAAAATGAATGTGTGTCCTCATGTAACGTAACTGGTGCAATGTAAAGTGCTCTGATACCCGGGGTGATTCGGATATAAAACTCTGCAAAAAAAAACAAAAAAAAAACTGAGTTCTAGATCATGGAAAAGTTTAAATGGATTGTGATAGAATTCTTTATAAGTGATGCAAGTAAATTCAATACTGGTGCTTCTATGCGGGACCCGGCTGGGGAGCCTTAGTGTGGTTTGTGCTGGTTTGTTATTACGTTTCAGCTGATTAAAGAATCTCAGAACGACAATGTAGAATTGATAATTTGAGTTTCTAAGCTTCTGAACATTTCTGATAAGCTATCATCATTTCGTTATTCGCATAGAGACATTGACATGGAATTTGGACAAAGACACCATTTTAACTTAATCCGATCGCAGGATCGTGTCACCTGTAAGTGTGTAGGTTGCTTTCTTTTTGGGCACATGAGGCACGCGGCGGGCCCTGGGGGGCATAATTATTTTTTTTAATCACATATATGTAGCCTTGAAGCCAAACACAGTCTCTACATTGTAAATAAACCAAATATACATAGCTTCAGGTTGTTAAATACTTCAAAAAACTAAGATATCTGTGTTTGTTGTAGGAAAAACTGCAAACTAAAATGCCGCAAAATTGCCGCTAAATTTCCATATTTGTGCCGCTAAATTTCCATATTTGTGCCGCTAAATTTGCTAATCCATGCCGCTATATCCTGGGGGGTCTGGCTAATGCATTCACAGATGCTTCCTCAATAACTAATATCTCTTCCTCAGATTTCGTTTCTTCAGCTTTGTCCACTCTTGGTCTTTACATGCACGAGCAAAATGACCCATGCATCTACATTTATAACATCTGACATTAATCCCTCGACAGTTACTGAGAGAAGCAACATGTTTTTCACTACCGCATCAGTAACATTTAGACGTAAATTCTTATTATCCTTAAAACCTTGTTTGTGCGACATCTCCTCTTCATGAGAACTAGTATGTTTTATATTTAATTTCTGTAATTTTTGAACAACATTAATTGTTTTCAACATATCACCCTTGTCAACATCTTGTTGTTTGAATTCCTTCACATACAGAGTGGTATTCTCTACTCTTTTCGCTGCTAAGATAGCTTTATCCAACGAAGGTTCCTTCATGTGAAGTCGCTTTTCTTGTATTTTAAAATTATTAGTTTTATTCACCAATTGCTCCCTTATAATTTCTTCACGTAAGTCGCGAATCTTACAAGTAGAAGAAAACTCCTCAATACTGCAATGTATTGATCAATAGACTCCCCTTTCATCTGTCCTCTAGAAAAGAACAGATGGCGGTCCACAACAACATTTGTCTTAAGTTTATAATTGCTTTCCAAAGGTCTCAGAGCTTGTTCAAATTCATCGTCCTCCTCTTCCTCTTCCTCATCTACAGGAATTGGTAATAATTTTAGTACTTTTCTTCCTTCTGCTCCCAAATTACGTTTTAGAATGGCCAATTTGCATTTGGGTACAAACACATCACCACCAATGGCATCTAAGTAAGTTAAAAAGGCTTCCTGATAATCTATCCACAACATTACTGGATCCCCAGCAGATGTTAAAAATGCAGGAGGGGGCGCTATGGAATCTAGAGTGGCCATGACTGTCAGGGTTCCGCAGTTGCTGCTTGCTGAACAATAACAAAAAATAAAAGTGTAACAAAAAATAAAAGTGTGACAAAGTACCTTGTTCAAACTGAAGAGACAAGGACCGACGTCCCACGTCTCAAAATGATAGAACACAGGTTCTGAATCAGCCGGGAGATATCTGATCATCCGCGATCAGCATTGTTACACCACCATTTTGAAGTCAGGCAACGTCATGATGACTTAGTCACGTCTCACCGGCTCTTCCAATCAACACTGCTGCTGGCACAGGCTCACGCCGTGTTTGTTGTCTCCAAAGCAACGCAAATGCTCGTGCAGCCTCGCGCTCAGTCTCGCGATGCTGTGTTTGCTGTTTCCAAAGCAACGCAGATGCTCGCGCAGGCTCGCGCTACACCTGTGCCGATTTTAACAATGAAATAGCAAACATTCCACACATCAGCGAGGAAAACTCATGAAAATTGGCAGGGTGACAACTCCAGGTAGATAACTTCAACGTGACTAATAAATGAAACCATCGCCAAAGCAACACGGAGTAAGGCAGTCTCTCGTCAATCCATGACGGCCTCAGGAATCACAGGACTGTTGGAGGACCAGAAACTTGTCGCCAGTATTAAATCCAAGATACACAAAGGTAATTGGAAGCTTCTTTATTCAAGTATCAGGAAAGCGTCCTCCAATCTCCACAACAAGCAGCAACTGACATTGACTGAATCAGAACATTCCCCACTGTTATGACCAGCAGGGTTCCATATTCTATGCAAGTAAAAGATGCAAATACAACATAAGCTCAACATAAACGATAGACAACAAATGAGAAAACCACCAAGATGCTGGGCTGTTCCCATGAGGCACTGGGTCAGACTGATTTGTATATGCCCATGTCTGAACTGGGGTGGCGGAGTGAGCTAAAGAATGATGATGGATTAAACCCAGATCAGTTGACTGGGGGTGAGTGCTTGCAATGTTCAACACTCCGGCCATCATCCCCTTTGGTTTTACCAAAGATTGGCGAGCAAGACCCCGGAGCTGCAAGTAGGGACCCAAGTTGTGCTTAAAGATCGCCTCCCAGGGTGGAAGTTCCGCACTCCCTATGAACCAGAGGTGTGGACGGTGACACAGGTGAATGGCACCATGATAGCAGCCCAGCATGGTCAGCATACAGTGGTGAGGAATGTGTCCTGGTTCAAGGCCATACCTGTTGATCCTGCCCAAGCAAACACCCCACGAGGAGAAGGAAGTGGGCTAGCAAGTGGTGATGATCTTCTGGACATGGCAGACAGCCAAAGTGCTACGCCTCCTTCTCAGACGACTGGAGGGATGACCCCGGTATAAAGCAGGCAAGATGGACTGTCCCCGGAACTCCTAGTGGTGACCTAGGGAAGCATCACGGATGCTAGTCTCAGTGGTGAATGTGATCCGGTTGTAGAGCCGAGATGTCAACGGTACCTGTTGTGGCCTAATCCTGTGATCAGCTAGACGTTGGGAGACTTTATGTGTTGACATTTTGATGCCTATCTGTTTCTGTTTTTTTTGTTAACTAAAAGTAGGGAGGGATGAAGAGAGCCACCCAGCCTCTCCCCTACTTTGTAGCTGCTGGCACCCCTCGTAGATGGGCTCGGCCCGATGGTATAAATTAAAAAGGCTAGGGTCGCACGCGACCACTAGCCGAGCAGACACCGACTGTCGCTGTGTTTGTGCTGCTCGCCACCAGGTAGGTCTTCAGGTACTGTCAGGCCAGGCCACTTACAGGGGGGTGCTGGCGATGATTTTTTGTGTTTGCCGCGGCAAACTCGTGCTGCTCAGGCAGGCCTCGCCCTTTCCCCGTTGCTACGCCACTGGTTCCAAAACAGAAGAAAAATGGGGGATTCCATGCGCAGTTATTTTTATTCCACAAACTCTTTCAACACTTACTTGGCTCTTTCTCCAAAGGACCCACGTAAGTTGTACTACATGTTCCATAACCTATAGACGTTAAAGATGGTCGGTTTCCTGAAAGAACTTAGGGGCAGATTTAAAAGCCCCTTGAGACACTTTTCGCCGCCGTTGCGTCACTTTTGTGACGCAGCGGCGGCGTAAACAATGCGCCACTATGCGACATATTTACAACGTGATGCATCTAGTGAGATGCGTCGCGTTGTAAAGCCCTGCGCTACATTTTACCTGTGTCAGGTACAATGTATGCAGGGTGGGCGTTCCTTTGCAAGGAAGCCCCGTAAAAGTGACGCAGTCACTTTTACGTCCCCGCTGCGTCAAAAATTTACGCCTGCTTGTAGCAGGCGTAAGGAGTGACGCAGCACAGCAAGTATAGGTCACCCCTGAGCAGTGCTGGAGTTGCTACGCGCTTGCGACACATCTCCAGCACTGCATCACCTTTACGCGGTCAGATGCGTCATGTATCTGTCTATCCTTGCGCCACGGTGTGCCGCATTGTAAATGTGGCACATCCATGGTGGCGCAAGGGGTTTCTACCGTCATGCAAAATAACTGTCCCATCCTGCTGATATGCAGGGATGCACCACTTATTGTAAATCTACCCCTATTAGTTTAGTCTCCAGACATTGGAAACATAAATATTTTTCGGGAAAGTCTAACCATAAATATTTTTATCATTGTCTGTTTCATCACTCACTTTTTAGAACAGAGCTGTTTTGATTCATATTTCTGAATGTTAGTTTGCTTAATTCTAATTCAATTGTTGAAATAAATAAAGCCCTTTGATGTCGTTCTATTGGTGAATTTTGTCAACTTACAATTTAGTGCTGTCTTGCCATTTACTTATTAATTTAGTGCATTGGCGTTTTTTTGGTTCTCTGCTCTTCTCCCCACTTTAGGGTGGAGAGCATACAGTTGTGCTTGTTTTTCAGCATTCTCAGTTCTTCAGTTGAGCCTAAATAGGTTTTGAATTACTTTATAAAGCATTTTGCTTTTCGGTTTAGAGTGCAGTCATTAGAAACTGATTTCCATTCTTTCAGATTCTGGGTATTTGTTGCATGTATTGCATTAGATTATTGTATGTTTTCAGAGAAAGGGTTCTTATCGATGGTTACATGATCATTGTATATCAATAAATTATCAATCTAGTCACATTGTAACCTAGTGGGGTACGCTGAGATATTCAAAGGTATTTTTTCATAAAAGTATTATGGTACATCAAGTACAAGACTGTTTGATCCTCTGCACATTGTGCCCGCCTAAAAACTCCTTTATACCTGTAATAGGAAGATGATTAAAGGGCCAGCCTGTAGCAGCTTTAAAGAGGTAAATATTGGTGCTGGAGCCAATAGAGTCAGTGGAAAAGACACTTTGTTGGAAGCACCATACCACATGACAATAAAGTGAGGTTCAAACACGATCACAGCTCCATTATTCAAATAAAAGTGCATTAATTTATTCAAAATAGCCCTTTGAACTTGCAATGGCATAGCCATGAAAAGGGCCAGCTGGAAGCAAAGAATCCCTGTCAGTCCTATAAAATGTTAGTGGATTAAAGCTGATTAGCCTGATACAGTGAGTTAATAAACAAAAAAGCAGAAGTGGCGGACAGAGCAGTGAACACTGTAAAAAGACTAGATTTACAGCCTTTGGAGCCCTAAGCAGAAAAGAATATTGCCCAGTGCGCAGAAAGTTCACACACCTTCTCCTGTGCCTCTAGCTGAAGCCATTAGACCTGGGGCATACTTGCTGTAGGGACTCGTGCCATCAGCCTCAACGCTTCTCATTGGCTGGTCTGGAAAATTTCAAAGGAATGAGAGACAGGGTGAGACTGGCACAGACAATAGGCCCAGGCACCAAAATTAAAGTGGCTCTGATTTGGTAACCATAGCTAAAAACACGGCCAACATTTGCAAATCAGGCCAGTTTTGAGCTTCTTAAGACACGCCGTATGAGTATTTTGCAAGGTATGAGAGAATGCATGCATGTCTTTGCTGCAGGCAATGCTTGTGGTGACAGTCGGGAAATCAACAGTAAAAACGGACCTACCTGGCACGAAAACAAACATAGAAATGCCCAACAACAAAAAAAACAGCCCACACACTGATCTGTCAAACCAGCCCCACAAAACCAGTCATAGAAATGCCCAACAACAAAAAAAACAGCCCAGACACTGATCTGTCAAACCAGCCCCTCGGGCACTACCTGATTGCCCTATAGGCCTGTTTGACCATGATGGGAGGATTAGTAATTTCCACCAGCTTCGTACAGAGGAGGACCAACCCCTCTTCTCAGTAATATATTTAAGAACCACTAATATAACCCTTTCCTGGGATCATGCAGTCTTTTTAGGTCTCGCCGGGTCTGGCGAGACTTATTGAGAGGGCTCCAAAAAGTGCTACCAGGCCAGCCTAGAGCTACAGTGCATGTGCGCAGGCGCCGCGATTTAGCGTGATTACGTTCACTTTCGCGGCTGCACGGCAGCTTTGATGTTTGATCGTGATCGCGATCACTTTCACTTTCGCGGCCGCATGGCCGCTTTGCATAGCCAATAGATCTCGCTTTTGGGACCTTATAAGTATTTCGTTATGCAACTGTTGCATGGCTAAACACTTATAAGGTCCCAAAGGCGAGACCTATTGGCTATGCCAATGCTTGATTTTTTTGGGGGGGGGGAGTTTTATATAGTTCAAACTAGACCCAAAGATGGGTATCAGAGCGCTTTACATAGCACCCGTTTCGTTATAGTTAGACACGTTCATGTTTGTTAGGCAAGGCGAGATTAAGTGATTTGCCCAGAATCACAGGATGTTGAGCGTCGGTGCCGAGACTGGAACCCGGTTCCCCAGCTTCGACCTCGACCGCTCTAGCCGTAAGGCTACATCCGATTCCGTTCTTCTGCAGTCTTGCATTTTCTTTGCCTTCTAGTACATTATTTCAGCAGGCCTACAAGTACCAGATCGTAAAAACAGCATTCGACGCAAGTCAAGTAAGGCATGCAACAAGTTGAGAGTCTGTGATGTCTTATGGCCAGTCACACAAAAAATGCTGACAACGCCTGGGTAACATTAACATGTATGGGGCAGATTTACAAGCCCATTGCGCCACTTTTGCGTCACTTTTAACATGGGAAAAGTGACGCAAAAGTGATGCAAGGGGCTTGTAAATCTGCCCCTATGTTTGTGGAAATCATCAGCAAATTGCGTCAATACCACCAGGAACAAGTCAGCCTTATGCTTTTCAGAAAAGTGGGAGGGGCGTTCATGAATTCTGTTTTCTGCATGCCAGATCTAATTGTTTTGTTCATAAGATTATTTTTGGCACAAATGGATTCATTAGCTGTCAAAGGCTGATTTTTCTTTCAAAAATCATGTTCAAAACTATTTTGTGAAATCTGGGGTGCTTTGCTACTCAGTAAAATGCAAAACATATTCAATATTTTCCCTTTTTGTGGGGATAGGGAGATAACATTGGCCCTAACCTTACTTTTGGCATAACACGCCTTCTGTAGAATGTGTGCAGCCCTACAGGCCAATGTGGAAGTACTCAGAGGCCTGCTTTGAGCTCAGAGTCACCAGCTCTCCACCCTGTGACATGTGTCTCTAATCATTTGCTGCACCGATAGGTGATGAGGGAGAAGAGAAAATAAGGGTCAGTGCCAAGGAATTTCAAACTGTTGAGTACATGCGTCACTTATCACTAAATATTTGTTTTGCAAAAAAAAAAAAATATCGAAGCAATACCATATCTTCAAATGCGTTTGACTTACCTAGAAAAAAAGAAGATAATTGTAAAATTCATTCACGTGATTTAGAGGTTCTCTACAGAGCCAACGTGGGAAAATTAACATCTCTTTAAAGGATTTCCATCATTATGGCAAATTCCCAAAATGAAGAAAGACATCCTGGCGAAATTTGTCTGACAAAACTTAATTTTTGTTTAAATGTCACAATGATAAATGTTTTGTGACAAATGTGAATGTTAACTTTAAAAAAAAGGTGAGTCTCAGAAGAATATCTTTTAGGTCATCCCTGACCCAGTAATTGAGAAAAGAAGATGACACAGGAAGACAGAAGATGACACAGGAAGTCAGAGGATGACACAGGAAGGCAGAAGATGACACAGGAAGACAGAAGATGACACAGGAAGAGAGAAGATGACACAGGAAGATAGAAGATGACACAGGAAGACTGAAGATGACACAGAAAGTCAGAAGATGACACAGGAAGATAGAAGATGACACAGGAAGATAGAAGATGACACAGGAAGACTGAAGATGACACAGAAAGTCAGAAGATGACACAGAAAGTCAGAAGATGACACAGGAAGATAGAAGATGACACAGGAAGTCAGAAGATGACACTGAGCTCAATCAATCATAGTTATAATATAGGTGATCTTCTGGATTAAAGTAACCGACAATGTTTGAGGGTTGATTATACCACTGAAACAGGAGGGACAATTATATTTGTAATTTATAATTGATGCGCGTGCCAGTAAAGGGTAACGGAAGGTACCAGGACGTAGAGCTCTTACATCCAGTGAATTTTAAGAATGTTTGATTTCCTTTGCTTGTTTTAGTATCATATTAGTCATACTTATAACCAAAGATATCACTGAAGGGTGTTTTTGAATAACCCCTGATTGGAAGGGATGTTTACCCACACCTACAGAATCAAGGTAGGACAGACTGAGTATATATAGGGGATCAAAGGTCCTGAAGAAAGCCCTGCAGACCTTTGGGAGGGCTAAAAAACGGCTGAAACATGTTGACAAGTTCGCAGTGAGGAGGGGCCGCTAATAATCCCTGTCACCACCATCCCATTCTTCCTTTTAACACTGGCTGGATAATGCAGGAATAAAGCATAAAGGACGGATATATCCGAGTGAGTCTTAGATTTCACAATCTCCACATTTAATTGGTTGACCCCTTTATTATTTTTATGTTTGTACTGTCTTCCCCTTCCCTTTGCTCCACCCCAGGCGTTGTTCTGCCCGGGGAGTGTCAGTTAGCAAGCCATATGATGAAGCATGGCACAGTTTCTGGGTGAGGGTAGTTTTTCCACACGTAACACATGCCACTTAAACTGAATAAGTGAGAAGTTTACATTCCTACCTCTTTTTGTGTGTATACAGATTCTCCACCAGTGCCATGTCTGTCATTTGAGTTACTATTAATAGAATGTATTACCAAACTTCTCTAAGTCCTGGTGCATACCTGTATGTAACCTATTTCACAGGTAGCACAAAAGTCCCTCAGAAAGAAAAAGTCTACCATGAGAAGCAATGACTACTCATGTGTTCTTTTCATGACGCAATAGGGGAGTTTATTATACAAATGGATGCTTCCATGTTTTGTTCAGGTGTATGTTTATTGTTTTGCATAGCCCATATTACAGACCTCATTTGCTTCTAGACCCAGGAAGTCATGCACATAACATGTCCTCTGGTGCCCCAAGAAGCTCACTGAAGGTTTCGTTTTCCTTAAGGATATTTTGGGCAAAGGCCATAAAATAAAATGTAATACACAATGCAGGTTCCCTCTGTGATTGTATCTTCAGGGGCATCTGGCTAGAAACATCCCCGGTGTTTCCTCCTTGTCCTTTATTGCAATTCTTTCTTTGGCATCTAAACATCTCAGGATTTCTAATACTACTGTCAGGTCAGGCAATATGCCCTGCAAATCTGCAACAGCAAGGTCCAGACATAGAGGGGCATTGAAGTGTTGTTTTGCTGGTGGCTGTTTGCAGTTTCACATTTTTGCCCTTCTCAAATTTTCCTGGACTACTTTTCACTTTTGAAAGGGGAAAGGTTTTCACTGCATAAACAGATCACTTTCACTCTCGTTGCACCCAGCCAAACACTAAAAGTTTCTGCTGCAAGTTTTCATTTAGCAACCCGTTCAATTCACAGTGGCATATATAGGCAGAATGTAGTAATAGTGCCTGTTATTCTCCATTCCGATGAACTATAGTTCAGCAAGTGTGCGATTTGCCAGCACAATTTGCACCAGATGTTATATGTCGAAAATTGTGGCAGCAAAAGGCTCCAGTGTGCACAATTCACAACAGGACTTTAATCCTGAGTCAGGCGTGAATGGAAGTAGGATCCTGAATTAGGATTTGCAGCCAATATAGAATCAGTACCTGTTTTCAATGAATTACTTTATTAGCATTAAATAAGGACATTCGAAACATAAATTGTCGCAAAAGTCACATTGTTCAGGGTTTTCTATAGACCTTTGCAAAGGTTGCAAATACCTTATTTTCAACTTCACACATTTCTAGTAAGAGCAGTGAAGTATTGTGTAGTATTTAGGGGAATATTACCAAGAAATTGCAATAATTATCGCAAAGCGCGTTTAGCGCTGTTTTCGCTATCGCTGGATTTCATCGCGGAGATAGCGCATTATTATCAACGCTTATCTCCAAGGCGATAGAAAGTCCAGCGATACCGTCGAAACCCAGCAATAGCGCAAGAAATCCAGCGATAAATCCAACGAGCTAATGAAACGCTTGCTAATAGGCAGGTGAGGACTTAACCTTACAATCCACCTCCCATTGACTAGAATGATTAAGTCAGGTTTTTAGCAGGTTTTAGATTCCAGCGATATTCGCGGTTAGCACAATTTTTATTATCCCTTCGAGGGCATTGCTAATAGGGGGAAGCTGGGTTTGCGACTGTTTTCAGTCGCTTTAAGTTGGGAACGCCTACTTTGCATGTCATTAGCGATATATATCGCTGACATGCAAAACGGTCGCTTTCGCCATAAAGCTGTCGCTAACAGCTGTTAGCGACAGCTTGCTAATAGGGCGATAGAAATATCGCCGCTTTAGCGGCAAAAAGTGCCGCTAAAGCGGCGATAAGGCCCTTGCTAATATCCCCCTTCATGTGGTAAAATATCATGAGGCATATTCTCAAGATGATAGCGCCGCGTTAGCGGCACTTTTCTGCCGCTAAAGCGGCAATATTTTTATAGCCTTATTAACAAGCTGTCGCTAACAGCCATTAGCAACAGATTTCTGGAGATAGCGGCCGCTTATAACACCACCAATGATGTCAGCGACAACTATCGCTAATCATATGCAATGTAGGCGTTCCCGTGCTAACACGCACGCTAACCCCACTACGCTACGTGCTCAACAATTGCCCGGACCGTTGATGCGATAAAAAAACAGCCGCTAAGGCCCGTTAGCTGCAGGAACTTAGGACCAGACAAAAGGAGGTCTTAAAAATGGTGAAAAGTAGCAGTATATAAGGGAGACAAGCCCAGAGCCTCACCTGATGATCCACTGATGCCATGGAGGTACTAATCATGCAGCTTAGAGCACCAAGAAGGCCACAACAACCCCCACCAATGCCACCTCCCCCAGGACCACCACCGAGGCTGTGCCGAATAAGACAGCGGGTCTATCGCCAACGCACCATCCTCACCGACCTAACGCCAGAAGATGTCATTTCCCACTACAGGCTCCAAAGGACATCCATCCTCTGCATCCTGGAACAGATAGCCCACAGGCAGATGACCCAACCCAGCAGATAAGCAACATCCCTCCGCAAACAAAGCTGCTAGCTGTGCTACACATGTTGGCCTCAGGCACATTCCAACCTACAACTGCCAGAGTTGGAGGAGTCTCACAGTCAGCCATATCATAGTGCATCAAAACTGTTTTGGATGGCACAATCAGCCTGATACCCCAGAACCTTCACTTCCCCAACACTGCACAGGAACAGCTGGAGACCGAGCAAGGGTTCTACGCCATAGCTAGATTCCCCCATGTGTTGTGGGCAATTGACTGCACACATGTCCTACTTGTGCCCCCTGCAGACACTGCCCACATATACCGCAACAGAAAGCACACACATTCCATCAATGTGCAGGCAATAGTGGACCACTGGGACCTGTTCACCAATGTTGTAGCCAAGTTCCCAGGCAGTGTGCATGATTCCTACATCTTCCGCCAGTCCATCATTAACCAGCACTTTCAGGATGGCACATATGGAAATGCACTGCTCGTTGGAAAGTACACCACACACCTCAACTCCACAATCATAGAACACACAACTGTGAAAATGCACACATTCCAAACTCACATACAACATGACAATCAACATGCCCACCTACCGGACACAACAACACAAGTTACTGTGGTAACTGGGGCCAGCCATGTAGACAAACCATCTCCAAAGTCATAGCCCCTCTGCCACACAATTGCACATGTGGTGAGAGGTGGGAACCAAGTATGTGCGACAGAAGTACTCGACCGACGAAGAAAGAATGTACACAAGGCCGAGAGTTGCGGTGGTGTGCCGGACAGTCAGAGCATGGACATGTCCATGTGGGCATATAGTGCGTTTCCATTGTCCAGCCTGATGGCAATGACAGGGATGGTGACTGTCCTACCTGGCGGGTTGTGTAAACCATGTGAAGGTAGCATGGAGGATGCAGAGGCTGTCGAAGCAGCTGCAGGCTACTATGTAGACCTGTTTGTACATGGAGAGGGAGGACGCGAGTACGATGCCTAGGTACCTAGAGTTACCTAGAGTTGTGGGGGGGAGGGCTGCCGAAGGCGCTGGTCCACCAGGTGTTGCCACATGCTGATGGTGTGGTCACGAGGATGAAGACTAATGTCTCCACTTCATGGAGCACCCCCGAGCTGTTGAACATCCATGTTGCAAACTGTTGCAATCCTCCTGGGAACCCCAGTCTGGTGTGTGTGTGCGCCTTGTTGAGGGAGAGTATGAGCTTGTAGGTGGTGATGTCCAATGATTCCTTTCATGTAGCTCCAGTTCTACTCAAGGCGTCTGCAGATGCATCTTTCATCTTTGATGTTGTTGGTGACTGAGGTGGCATGCATAGCACGCTGTATGTTGGACTTGCATATTGGTGCAAGTGAGTATGCGCAGTTGGAGATACATGGTTTGAAAATCCGGACAGTGCTGTAGGCATTGTGTGCAGTGGTGTGGCTGTTGCTGTTGATGGTAGAGTGTGCCAGATCCTTGGTGACTCTGCTCCAGTAACTCTGTGTGGTGCCGGCTGTGGGTTTGGATGTAATGGGGTTTCACGATGAGGAGATGTATGCCGTGCTGGTCACACCATGGGTGTTTTTGATGAAGTGGACGAAGTTTCCACATGTGATTATGGGGGTCAAAGGTGTGCCCTGCCTTGTGGATCAGTGTTGAGAAGAGTTGGCTCAATTCAATGTTAGCAAGCATCTGCCAGAGGGTAATGGATTCTGAGTTCTTGTGGTATGTGAGGTGGAGGCTCCGCTCAGGGATGAGTTCGTAGTCCATAGAGTAGATGACGTGGTATGAGATGAAGTTGATGTTGAATGCAAAGCATTCCCGCCCTCTGTAGGCCCTGCAGGTGAGGGTGCCACTGACTGTTGCTTTGTGGCAGGTCTGGATCATAAACTGCAGGTGTTGTGTGGTGGAGAAGGTCTAGCATTAGCAGCTGAACAGAATATGAGCTGTGTCTTGTTTGGCCCATTGGCATCTAAATGTTCTGGCGTTGACTGCGAGGAGTGCAGATGAGTGGTAGCGCTAGATGTTAGGAAAGCCAGGGACCCTGCTGGTGTAGGTGTCAGGCTTGCTGACATGTGCAGACAGGCCTGACATTGGTGCGCTGTTGGACTGCTAGTGATGCAAAGGCACAGTGCACACAAGCAAATTGGCTTGGGGGAAGGGACGAGCAGCTGTGAGGCAATGTAATTCACATAGATGCTGTTCATTTTGTCAGAAGCTACGCATGGCTAACATCAATCCCAAAGTAGCACCAATCACACACCACAAAACTATTAACTCTGCCCACACAGCATGCATAACTACTAATGGATACATCTCTCCATTACATGTTACAGGTGATCACGGATATGCACTCACCTCCTGGATGATGACACCCCTCCAAGCCACCAACACACAGGCCCAGAGGCCGTATAATTTGGCCCTTGGATGCACCAGGGGCACAGTGGAGCGCACATTTGGCGTGCTAAAGTCACGTTCCGGTGCCTTGACATCACACGTGGAAGATTGTTGTACAGTCCAGAAATTGTGTGCAAGATGATCATTGCATGTTGTGCATTGCACAATATATGTGTACACACCAATGTCCCATGGATCCAAGTGCCAGATGCACCAGACGAGGATCAGGATGATGAGCAAGATCAGCCCGAAGGAACAGAATCATCACCAATGTCTTCACCTGAGCACGTCACATCGTGAGTGTCCTCAGCAATCATATATACGTTCAAAATGACCCCAGGCACAATATATGCAAAAAAAAAATATTACACACATACCCTGGGGATATGTCACCTCTAGACAGAGATGCTGTTTAGGTTGAGATATGTTCCAAACTAGACATGTTAGTGTGTCAAAAGGGTTACAAAATTCTGATGTTTGGCGTGTCACATGTGGCTAAAAATTACATATAGGGTGTCAATAGTGGTAAACTATGAATATCAGGGTGTCATTTGGGGTAAAATAATTAAATTAAGGGTGTCATTTGGGGTCAAATATGAAATTAAGGGTGTCCTTTGGGGTCAATTATGAAATTAAGGGTGTCATTTGGGGTCAAATATGAAATGAAGGGTGTCATTTGGGGTCAATTATGAAATTAAGGGTGTCATTTGCGGTCAATGCAAGCTTCTCATGGTGTCCTGTTGAGAGTGTCTCTGTGAAGTGGGGTGTCCTTGTTTTTACGTGTTTTATTGTCTCCTGTCCTCAATCTTGTCGGGTGTTTGTCTTGGGGTAGTTAACTTTAGTTGTAGTTTTTGGGGATATTATCTATGGATTTTTGGCAGTGGGGTTAGGTGTGTACAGGGAATTGGTGGGTGTGGGCAGGGAGGGCAAGATGTCCGAGGGGATATTGGGGGACTTCCTATGGCTCATAAAGTTTAACCTGCCCTTGATGGTGGAGAGGGGAGGCCGTATCCTCGCTGGATACCCAGTCAGTGTGCATAAGCAGAGGTGGGATCATGTGCAGGCGCAGATGCTGGGCGTATTTGGAGTTGACCGCACTGTGCACCAGTGGAAGCACTGCTGGCAGGATAGCCTTGCCCAGAAGGGAGACCTCTTGCACTACATGGGACTCATCTGTGGCCTAGAGTGTGGTAAGTTCAAACTCTGATATTTAATCATGAATACAGTAACAAATAACAAAAAATGGCATGTGGGACACACTGGTGTCCCAAGTGCAAAAATGTTGCAGAGTGAGGCCGGAGACGTAATGCGTTCACGCATAATGGTAGCACATTAGAGATACAAGGCTGCATCATATTGCCAAGCATAGGGTGCAAGTTTGTGTTACCCACTGTGTTGAAGCAATACTTATCACTGTTGTGCCAAAGCTGGCATACCTGTGCAAAAATACGTGCAGGATAAAGATTATTGGGGTACAGGAAGGGTGACTGTACATGAACAATCCAAGGCATTGTTTCTGTGACCTGTGTGCTGGCCAAAAGGAAGTGCAGAAATGCTGTCCTCATAAATTTTGTTATGTTAGCTATGCCACCCTTGTACAGTCTCTATGTGACAATGTATGAGATAGGTACAAATGCTGAAAGCAAATAGGACTTCTCCAGAGTGTCATACACCACCAACATCTGTGAAACTGCTGTGTGCGATCTGCAGCGATGCATTTGTAAACAGAGCATGTATTACATCATGCTGCGTGTACTGTGTAGAAATGGAGCCATGTGAATGTGTCACACCACTAGTATGTGCAGGTTTGCTGGAATTATTGTCTTGTTTGGCCAGACTCAGCATTCACAGGTCTTGTGTGAATGGCAGGCAAAGTAGACCCAATCATACAGCCAACATGTAATGTAACCCTACAGTTACGTAGCATTTGCAGGACTGGTGATGATTTGTATGATGAATATGACACGTGTGATTTAACGTATGATTCCAACACAAATTTCTTTTGTTGTCTCACAGCTGGATGACCTATCATCACACGGGGGACATTGACAGATTCCAGGACCCACACGCCACTGGTGAGTTCGGACATCATATATTGGCACAGTGCGGTATGATAAATGTCTGTGTTAAATGATCAACGTGGTAGTATGCAGAATGGGTGTGTATCACATGTACCAGGACTACAGTGTGATGATGTATTGTGGAAGTCAGAAGTGTGTACAAATCTGTAAGTGAAGGTAGAGCAATGCATTTGTCTCCCAGTTGTGACTTTGCACATCCCCAGCCAGTGATACACATGGAAAATAGGGCTATGGGTTTGGTTACTACAGCACATGCATGTGGATTACAGAGTGCACTGATAGGAGAGGAGACATGTAAGTGGTGTTGCTGATGAGTATCAGCAGACATGGAATGCATGTACATCCTTGACTGAGATGACTGTGCAAGTGTGCCTGATCATGCACAAGGAGGCAGTGGTTTTCAGGCCGTGTGTGCTCCGACACAGGTCTGCACTGTGATTTTGTTGGTATGCTGCATACCAGCTTCACAGAAGTGGCATTGCATAGCTTTGAGTCAAGCATATCAATGGCATGTTCCACAAACACCTAGCAAAGATGGCCCTATGAATCTCATTGGCATGTTTGGCCACTGCAATCATGTTGTCAAGCTGTCTCCTTGGGGTCATTCCCTGACCGACTCTGGATCAGGTATACGAGCTCCTCTGTCCCAATTGTTGACATTATTCCACATGCATTTACCCTGCATGCTTTAGCTCTGCATTTATCTCTGTGCCATATTTTTTACAATGCAGGCCTGCAGAACGCTATCTGTGAGAAAGCATTACCCATAACAACACTATAACCATTATGACTCCAGGGTGCCGTTACAATGGTGAATGCATTGTAACAGTTTGCATTGGTAAGGCCTGCGTATTTCGCTTTACTACGGAGTGATATTAGCGGATCCAAGACATGCATGAGTGACAATTTAGAGGAAAGGCTGTTTCCCCCTTTCTAGCAGCAACGCATCACCCATTGTGAAGTAGTGGTGGAGAGAGGGACAGTGCCTTGTGTACAAGTCAGTGTTCAGCCACCCAACGTGTTTCCATGTGTACTGCATGATGCAGCAAAGATGAAAGTGTGAGTAGGGCTGTCCCAGGATTGCTCCTGTGCAGGTAGGGTAACCTTCCTACAATTTAACAAGCCGCCCGAAACACAGACACCCTTGCACTCTTGTGCAAGAGTGTCTGTGCTAGTGCTGACTTGTTGAACTGCACACAGTTGCTGTGGGACACACAGGGCTGCACATGAACATTCTACATATGATGCAGCACTGTGTCACAGGAGAGGATGAGGGTGGGGCTACACACTGAGGGCTAATGCCTCCCTCCTCCGATTCCTTGTACATGTCACCCAGAGTCAGGGAATGTCACAGCAACATAATTTGACACTGTCAGTCTAATTTGGTTGTGGCAGTACATGTCCTATGCCATGCACTGTCATGTCATTCTCCCCAGCATGTAGTCAGTGATACAGGATTCTACATTTAGTTGTCCAGGTCACTCTCTGACTTCACATAGTTACGCTAGAGTGCAGGCTCCCATGTTGAAGTTATCTTGTATTATAGATTTGAATGGAGAACATTGACATAGTCTAAAGGACTTACATTTTCCCATTGTTCACATTTTACAGACAACAGGACGCCAGCGGAGTCACATGCCTTCCAGGTGAGGAAGGAGCGGTACCTACACAATGAGAAGTCACAAAGAGGTACTGCAACGGGGTGCATAGGTTCCAGGAGGACCGGGCGGCTGGTCCGTGGAAATCGGTGACCGAGGTGGCAACATGTGGCAGACGCAGTGGCACACAGCCCATCTCAGGCCCCTCTGGCGTCAGTGGTGGGTCCCAGCGTGGACAGTCAGTGTCCCAGCCCCCTACAACAACCCCTACGCAAGGAACAATCCCACCTGCCCCGGCGGATCAGGTCTTGACATTTACTGTCCGGAACAAGAGTCTCATTATGGACAATAATGTGCTGCTGGCCGAGATGAGGCGGGAAATGGCCAAGCAGACAAGGCACCTTGAGGACATAAAAAAACACCATGGACTACCATAATCTCTGGACATGTTGTGCCTCATCCCCCTCTTTTCCCTTCCACCAATGTTTTATCTTGTAATTTAGGTAGTGTTAGGTAAGTATTTTAAGTGTTAGGTAGTGTAGGTTTAGTGTAGGTATAGTTAGTGTTAGATTTTAAGGTAGTTTTAGATTTTTATAATTGTATAGTATTTGGAGATAAGTTTCCTTTGGGTGGGGAGTTGAAGTACTGGGTATTTCAGTCCCAGCGGTGCAGGGGCACACACCCTATGACTTCTGGGTTCACCCTGTTCCAGACCTACAGAAACACAGAGTCTTCTGGGTGAAGTCAAAGATTCATTTATTGGCTGCAGACCAATTACAGGTATCCTAGAAGTACAACAGCGTGTATGTTCTCAGGAGACTGCTGAAAATCATAGAAACGGACTTCACCTTAAATACGCTTTTTCCTGCCTCAAGCATACATTCCTAGGTTTTATGATACGGCAATAAACAAGTGTAAAGTTCAAACGAAAGAGCAGAGTCATGATGACCATCCCACATTCCAGTTCGGCCAGCCCACAATGATTTACACAGTAAGGTTCAGATCCCACATTAGATATCAATAGACCCCCCAATAAACATGAGCATCTCCTGTTTTGGGAAACAAGTCATAAAGCAGGAACAGTCAGGTGTGAAAGAGATTAGCCGGAGGCTCGTGTAGAATGAAAGGGTTTTATGACGGGTCAAGCCCTGATGCTAATCACAGGTGGACGGTGGAAGGGGAGCTCGTGAGACCAGTTTGACCCGGGGCAACAGAGCCAGCTGCCCAGGTCACAGAGAAGTCAAAGGAAAAGCCCATGTACTGTGAGGCCCGTATTTGCTCCATTGTAGCCTATGTGAGGGCAATGACAAGATGGCCACCGCTTCCAAAATGGAACCCGCGTAATGAAGCAGAATAACGTGTACACAGTGCATTCATAGCTAGAACGATATATAAAGCACTTGTACATACCGCATTAACCATTTGCGGTTTGCTAATACCAGGATAGACAGGGGTAGGGCCCTGTCCCCTACGCGGTCGCAGAGATTAAAGTACGACAGACCCTCCTTTTGCCCTTACATAGGCAATCACTATACTCATCTTAATCCGAGTCTAGGTCGATGTTCACGAAGTCATGGAGATGTTGCTGTAGCATCATCCTATTACTTAGCTCGTCCCTCGATACAGGTTTCCTTACACATAAGGTAGCACAGAGGCCACATATCGCAGGAGCACACTGTATGCACAGACAGAGCAGGAAAAGAATGGCTAAGATCATTCCAATGACCATTAGAACTTTCCAACCCCAGGCAGATATCAGTTCCCAGAACCACCCCACCAGTGACCAATCTCCTTTATCCACGTGTATGGATTCAGATATTTTATGGAGTTTGGAGATGGCTTGATAGACTGTTGGAGCGTTATCTGGTATGAAAATGCAACAACTAGATTGGATAACCTTACATACCCCACCGCGGTCTGCAAGAATAACGTCTAGAACCATGCGGTTCTGCAAAGTCATAAGGCGATCCGCTTGGAGCTCAGCTGTCAGATTACCAAGGGCACCAGCCGTTACATTGACAGTGGATTCAACCACACGTGTCAGTTGTCTCAGGTTCCTACTATTTACCATAGGTCCCCAAAACGGCAGGAAACCCAAAAAGAAGTCTCCCGCTTCCTGACCGGCAGTATCCTCCTTACTAATTACGCCCCTCACAACTCTAGTCTTGTGATAGTCAGAGGCAGCAGTAAATGTTGGCGGTAGCAAGTTTGCAATATAACATGTGCCCGAGAAGTCAGGGGGCAACCATGTATATGCTCGGTCATTGCAGATGAAATATGTGCCCTTGGCAGCCAAAAACGCAGGAGAAAACTGTGACAGGAAAGTGTACGTTTCAATACAGTCACTTCTCCCCAGTTGAGCTCTAGGATTCTGACCATTACCCTGTAAGCAGAACCGACCCATGTGGGGTACGACCCAGATTGGGGATGAGATTTTTCGCTGTCTTTCACCCAGACTAATACTATACCCCGTCGCGTTCCACCCTACATAAGCTCTCAGCTCTTCTTTGGGAATGGATGAGTATGCATCAATATCCCTACTCATATCGGCAATTCCTCTCACTAAGGCTTTATTATTTGTACCAGGTCTGATGGAACGCGGTTGTCGCGGGGAGTAAGCATCTAGAGCATAGAGGAACATGGTCTGGAATGCCCATGACGATCCATTATAACTAAATGGCAGCACCAAATAAGGAATACCCTTGTTAATGGTATGTGGCATTAACCCACACACCCAGCAATTGGTCGTATTCATTACTAGTTGGTGCTGGTGCAAGAGCTGGATAAACGAGTTATTTACAAACTCTGATCGTCTGGTCTGTTCGTGTTCAGGCAAAGGGTGAAAAGAGTGAGAGGAGGCGGTAGAAAGAGGTATAGGCTGTGGGTGCAATGGGCTTTTGAGCGGAGAAAAACACAAATCCTACGATAAACATTATTATACTACACAATGTAAATAGGCACAAAAATACAAAACATTTACTTTTTACAATTCTACACATCCTTGCTTTAAAGTTCATTTCCTCAATCGGTCTCTCCATCCTAAAAAACTCCATCCTCTAATCGGGCCGCTCGCGGCGGATGAGTTTCTTCTGCTAAGGAGTACACCTGTCAGTCCAGGGAAACGCCCTAGACCAACCAGAACCGTTTACCTAACGTCTTCGGCCTGTACCCCAAAGTCTTGGCACCGCGACCCTGCGGCAGAACCCGGATGGTGGTTCGAAAAACAAAAATCAAGAAAGTCCTTCAGATGGGAGAGCCAAAATGTCAAAAAGGAAATAGTAAGGAAATCTTTATTTGTCCATGGGCCTTGGTCTCAAATTATAGCGGAGACGGCCAGGTGCTGTTTGGTCTTGGAACAAGAGTTCAGGCTCAGTGGTGTCCAGTCGATTTGATGGTGGCACAGCTTCTTGCAGAATATCTGAAACTGTGCCTCTTATGCGTGCGTCACTGAATGGTACAAAACGAGGTACAGTGTCTGCCTCAGAGTCGGCGATACCCTCCTGGACCCACCGGTCATATGGCAGAGGCAAGGGGACTACTTTACAGTGGGTGCCATGGATCCAGTGCTTCTTCCCTTTTACTCGCACCGCTGATCTTGTCGATAAAAGCACAAGGTGAGGGCCGATCCAGCGAGGCTCGTCGTTGCTCTTGCGCTGAAAATTTCGGACCAGGACCCACGAGCCAGGGTTGATAGGGTGTCCAGGAGCTTCAGAAGCTTGGGGAAGAGTATCATGTACCTGTTGGTGCAAAACACGCAGTTTAACAGTCAAATCATACAGGTAATCGAGTAGTACTGGATGCTCAATCTCACTAAATTTCGTAGGCCTCGGTACACCCCATACGTTGGCCGGGCGGCCAAAAACTACTTCATAAGGACTAAGTCCCACTCGTGAGTGTACGGTCATTCTGGTGGACAGGAGTGCTAAAGGCAGAGTGTCAGGCCATTTAAGACCGGTGCTCGCCTGAATTTTGGCCAGCTTGAGCTTTAAAGGCTCCATTGTAGCGCTATACTAGTCCAGCTGATTGGGGGTGATTTGCAGCGTGGAACTTCTGCTTTATCCCTAGCCCTTCACATACATTCTTCATCACTTTACCCACGAACTCACTTTCATTATCACACCACACCATTCTTGGCATTCCAAACCTAGGGAAAAATTATTTCACAAGGGCTTTGGCTGTCGATAGGGCAGTGTTATCTTTCAGAGGATAAGCCTCTATCCATTTCGAGAAAGCACAAACAACCACCAGTACATATTTCAGGTTGTTGCATCGTTCCATATGAATAAAGTCCAGCTGCAAAACTTCGAATGGACATGATGGGGGTGCAAAGTGACCAGCTGGAGTTGGGGTTCCCCTACCAGGGTTGTACTTCAAGCATACCATGCAATTCTTGACCACATTCTCTGCACACTTGGGAATCCCAGCATTCTGCCATACTGGAGCCAACAACTTACAAATTCCTTTCGTACTAATATGTGCCATTCCATGTGCCATAGTAACCACTGGAAGCACATATGCGTCAGGCAACAACCATCGCCTATGTTCTGTCAGATCAATCCAACAACCATTCTCATCCAACTTACCCATACTTTCTCTCCACTTGCTTAACTCTTTCTCTGTGGCTTCAGCTTGAAGCGACCTCACACTCTCTATTGTGTTCTCACACATTCCAACATTATCTACCCATCTTGCGGCGTCTGCAACATACATTCTAGTCTTCACATTCTGTGCTGTTTCTTTCGCGGTCTCATCAGCAAACGCATTCCCACGTCCAACATCATCTGTGATTTTCCTGTGCGCACTGCATTTCATGATCGCAACTTGCAACGGTAGGGTCAGTGACTCAAGGAGATCATTCACCAACTTGCCATTCTGAATTTTAGCTCCATGCGACGTCAGGAAGCCACGCTCTTTCCACAGTCGCCCAAAATTATGAGCCACGCCAAAGGCGTACTGGCTATCTGTGTATATATTTACTCTCATTCCTTCAGACAACACGCATGCTCTTGTGAGGGCGATTAATTCTGCTGCTTGGGCCGAATTATGTGGCACTCGTGCAGTTTCCACGACCGTGTGTAAAGTCGTGATAGCATATGCAGCAGTCGTGTCACCATTAGGGAGCTTGAAACACGAACCATCCACCCATAAAGTACCATCACACTCAGTCAGGGGAGAATCTTTTAGATCTACTCTCCCTTTCGTCTCTTCTTCTGTTCTGAACAGACAGTCATGTTGCTCAATCTCATCTGAGTCTGCTGGAATTGGCAATAACGTAGCTGGATTCAGCGTATTGCATCTCTTTATGTGTATGTGGTTTGCTAACAGTGTAAGCTCATAGCCTGATAATCGCGCACTCGTCAAGTGTTGTGTCTTGGTCCTATTTAATAATGTGTCTACAGCATGTGGAACCATAACGATCAATGTGTTGTCCATTACCAAACCAGCAGATTGTCGGATAGACATTGCTGCAGCAGCTGTCGCTCTCAGACAGCTTGGCAATGCCCTCGCTACAGGGTCCAAGGTTGATGAAAAATATGCGCATGGGCGCGGTCTGTCGCCAAAAGGCTGTGTTAACACTGACAACGCACATCCATCTTTCTCGTGAACATACAATGTAAAAGGTTTGCTGTAGTCAGGAGTACCCAACACAGGTGCCGAACACAATGCATTGCGCAATTCCACAAAACTTTTCTGGCACACTTCAGACCATGGGATAGGATTCGGTGTGTCTTTGCATGTTAAGGCTAACAAAGGTTTTGCCAACAAGGAAAAATTAGGAATCCAATGCCTACAGTATGAAGTGATGCCCAAGAAAGCACGCACTTCCCTCTGCGTTCTTGGCACACTCACCTGTGCAATGGCTTGAATTCTTTCTGGGGTCAGTTTCCTTCCCTCCTTCGATAAGAGATGACCTAAGTAGGTCACTTCTTGTCGACAATATTGCAGCTTAGAGAGAGACACTTTGTGATGGAAAGCAGATAAATGGCGCAACAATGACAATGTGGCTTCTTTACAGATCTGTTCAGTATCCGCGGCGATTAGTAAATCGTCCACGTATTGAATCAGGATAGCGCCACTAGGTAAAACAAGTGCATCAAGCTGCGCTTTCAAAGCTTGACTGTATATGGATGGACTCTCACAGTAGCCCTGGGGAGCGCGTTTGAAGCGGAAGCTTCGGCCTCCCGGACTAAAGCCAAAAATATCTCTGCTCTCCTTTGCAATTGGGATGCTAAAGAAAGCATTTTTTAAATCGATCACTGAAAACCATGCAGCAGAGGCTGGAATCATCGTTAACAAAGCAGTTATATCAGGGACAACTGGAAACTGTGGCACAACAATCTTATTAACCTCCCTAAGATCAATCACAAATCTGTA
Organism: Triturus cristatus; assembly: GCF_964204655.1. Taxonomy (NCBI): domain Eukaryota; kingdom Metazoa; phylum Chordata; class Amphibia; order Caudata; family Salamandridae; genus Triturus; species Triturus cristatus. Next base: position 1,638,659,757 of record NC_140590.1, read on the forward strand.
AACAGGTGGCTGTGAAGGGTCCGTTCGTTTTAAGACGCCTTGAGACCCTACGGGTATGTAGTGCGCTCTATAAATGTCACTGATTGATTGATTGATTGAAGACAGGTAAAATCGGACTATTGCAAACGTTGCCTCTTGTCTCTTCAATCACACCCTTATTAATCAAGTCGCTGACAATGTCTAACAATGCTTTCTGGCCTTCATTAGAGATCTTGTACTGGGGAATACGTGGCAGTCTGACATTAGCCTTTAAAGTCACCACGTATGGCGGTATCTCCAAGAGGCCCACATCATTGGGACCAGTAGCCCAAAGGGCATCCGGAAGGGATGACAATTCAGGTGGCATTGTATTTTTAGACAAGTACATCAGGGAAATCACTTTCTTGCCTAATGTAAGTTGTACTTCTGAAGGAGAACAATACAGTGTAGCGTGCAATCTTTTCAACAAATCTAATCCTAGCAAATTCTCACCACAACCTGTTGTTAGGATCAGGGGTGCTTTCAGCTCGCAAGGTCCAATAGAAAGTGACATGGGACTAGAAATCGGGTTCCTAACCGGGGCGCCAGAAAAACCTACTGAAACATTTATATCGCCAGACAAAGGTGCGCCAGGGAGTTTTGAATGCATGATTGAACTCTTCGCAGCACCAGTGTCTAGCAGAAAGGGCTCCGTTACATTTGCTGTAGTTACCTTAACATACGGTCCACTCTGATCCACTGGCACTGAAACAACTCCCTCTCTCTGTCTACGGCTGTCCTAATAATCATTATTTTCTGCATCACCGTCCTCTGCATAATAATCATTATTATAATACTGAGCCGTATTACTAGTCGCATTGGCTTGCTGATCAAAGCTATTAATGGCGCTTTGGGGCGGAAGAGGACGCGCGTTCTGGGGAACACTTCCACGCCCTCTGCCTCTAGGAGCTTGCTGACCACCCCTACCTCTTGCGCCATACGCATTACCGTTCCGCTGCATTAATTTAGGGCAACTATATTTGAAATGACCTTCCTCTTTGCAGTATGAACATTGATTGGGACCTACAGGGACACGTGGTTGATAATACCCATTCATTTGCTGATTGTTCTGAAACTGTTGGGGTTGGTGATAGACACCTTGGGGTTGCCTATAATTATTCTGACCTCCACGTGGCGGATAGGCCTGCTGTAAAAGGACCTTTGTCTTTAATTCCTTCGTTTTCTTTTCTGTCCTATCTTTCTCGTCTTTATCTCTGTTTTCATAATACTGTGCAGTAGCCAGTATTTGCGCTGAAGAAGAAACAGCCCAAGAACTCTCTGAATCTTTCAACTTTTTACACAGGTCAGGAAGTAAATTCTGCACAAACTTATCCACAAATAACCGTTGGCCACCCTCAGTACTCATATCCTGCCCACTGTGGTCAATAAACGTTTCTTCAAACCTAGTAAAGAAGTCTGACACTGTCTCATCTTTCTTCTGCTTGCATGCAGATAACTTGTCCCAATTTACGCGCATCGCGGGCATTATTGTCTTCATATACGTGATGATTCTACCAGGCAGTTCCGCTATTAAAGGCTCAGGTTTCGCGCCACCAGTTTGTCTAGCATCAGCAGCAATGATGTTAGCCCATGTGTCCCCTAGTTCTGCAGCATGATCCGTATTACGAATGGATCCCCATAAAGGCTGTGGAACCACATTCCCAAACAGCATATCTACGTCAGCCAGGTTCATTACACAAGATTCTGCAGTTTGTGACAACTCCTTATAATAACCGGTAGGGTTTTTACGGGGATCAGGCAATGTCTGCTTAAGCGCTAACACTTCAGAACGCTTCCATGGAACATGCACCCAAATACGCTGGAAATGCGCTACGACAGGTGGAACGGCATTTGGTTCAGCAGGTCTCCAAACTGGAGGAACCTCACGCATCGGATATTGGCGTGCCTTTACCCTTTTTCCCACAGTTACATCAGGTTCAAACAACGACTGTTGACAATCATCATTCCTGAAGGACAATACAACCGCAACTGCTTTATCTACCTCGCGATCCACAATTATACCAGTTCCAAAATCAAACCTCACTCTACACAACTCCTGCGGGCTCGGGTCTTTACCACTATCCTCCAATTCTTCACAGAGAATTTCGCACATTTTCTCAAACACATATCTCTGTTTTGGGGCATCCCACTGATGGAAAACGTTGACAACTGATTCCACATCATACAATGAAGGGAAAACAATCCATCTACGCGCCATGCTATCTATTACCTTTTTCTCATCAGGGTTAGGCAATTGACTGCGCAATTGCTTACGCTGTAAACCAGGAGTCGCACCAGATGACTCAAAGAGAGGCGACATTAACGTAGTAACCACATTAGCTAAGCGCTGTCGCGCTGAATGAGAAGCTGAGGCGAAAACAGGGGGAAAAACAGAGGGGAGAAAAGAGGATGCAGAAACAGGTACTGGAGTGGTGCAAGGAAGAGTGTCAGGGGAGGCAGCTGCTGAATTGGACAAAGTCGCAGGAAGCGCGGGGGCAGTCGGGAACACAACTGGCGGCCCTTGAGAGGGCTGCGCTACAGGGATAGGAGCCGGCTGCAAAGCAGCTGGCGGTTGCGGCAAGGCTTGCAGTATATTAACTGGAGGTGGCATATTCACAAGCTGGGGAGGCGCCGTGGCATTTTGAGCATACGGGGGTGGCGAACTCAACAAATGCGACATCAGGGGATCTTTCTCCTTTTCTTCTAACTCATTCTGCTTAGAGTGTGGTAAGGCTGGGTAACATTTGTCGATCCCTAACTTACGCTGCCTGTGCAATTGCTCATTCATCTGCTCCTCCTCATTGTCTTTGAATTGTACAGCTGCTTGCATTACTGTCATACCTCTTTCTCTTTTATTCTTTTTCGCTAGCTTAATTTCCTTCTGTTTGGCTTCCTTTCGCCATAAGCGGAAAGAGTCAAACATCGCCGGCCGGGCTTTCTTTTTGAACAATTTAATTTCCAAATTATCTAAAATATCGGTATCGAAACTACCATTTTGGGGCCATTTTAAAACACCGTCTTTCCTGGTGTAGTGGATCCATACTTTATTATATGCAATGGGGCCTACGCCATGTTTTACATAGAGCTCATAAGTTGGAGTTCCAACCGGAGGAACCGGGCATGATTCCTCCAGCTGGAAATCTTTTCCACAACCCAAACAGAATAATCTACCAAATATTCTAGAACCAGGCATCTTTGCTCACTAGTCTAGATCCAAACGTCAAAGGATTATCGACTACGATAGTCTCGTGAATACACGAGTCCTCTGGCTTTGGCGTTTGCAAACTCCAAATTACCAAATCAAACGATCCCAAGGGATACCAAAACAAATGGGAGACGCTCCACTTATACTTAACTGAATATTGCTGATCGATGGCGTCACCAGAAGACTCTCTCGATTGTTTCACTCTCTCAAACTCGTCAAGGGTCCAAAACAGGTCGATTAATCAGGGCAGCAGTCCTTCGTAGCCGTCGGGACGCGGAGAACCTCGCAGAAAACACTTTCGGACCACGTCGACATGCAGGGGTCGATGAAGTGGCGGCCTTCCTCTGGAATTTCCACACGAAGCTCCTCACGAACCTCTGGCTTGGACTGGTACCGCTGAAATCGTCCCGAGTTGGGCGCCAAACTGAAGTACTGGGTATTTTAGTCCCAGCGGTGCAGGGGCACACACCCTATGACTTCTGGGTTCACCCTGTTCCAGACCTACAGAAACACAGAGTCTTCTGGGTGAAGTCAAAGATTCATTTATTGGCTGCAGACCAATTACAGGTATCCTAGAAGTACAACAGCGTGTATGTTCTCAGGAGACTGCTGAAAATCATAGAAACGGACTTCACCTTAAATACGCTTTTTCCTGCCTCAAGCATACATTCCTAGGTTTTATGATACGGCAATAAACAAGTGTAAAGTTCAAACGAAAGAGCAGAGTCATGATGACCATCCCACATTCCAGTTCGGCCAGCCCACAATGATTTACACAGTAAGGTTCAGATCCCACATTAGATATCAATAGACCCCCCAATAAACATGAGCATCTCCTGTTTTGGGAAACAAGTCATAAAGCAGGAACAGTCAGGTGTGAAAGAGATTAGCCGGAGGCTCGTGTAGAATGAAAGGGTTTTATGACGGGTCAAGCCCTGATGCTAATCACAGGTGGACGGAGGAAGGGGAGCTCGTGAGACCAGTTTGACGCGGGGCAGCAGAGCCAGCTGCCCAGGTCACAGAGAAGTCAAAGGAAAAGCCCATGTACTGTGAGGCCCGTATTTGCTCCATTGTAGCCTATGTGAGGGCAATGACAAGATGGCCACCGCTTCCAAAATGGAACCCGCGTAGTGAAGCAGAATAACGTGTACACAGTGCATTCATAGCTAGAACGATATATAAAGCACTTGTACATACCGCATTAACCATTTGCGGTTTGCTAATACCAGGATAGACAGAGGTAGGGCCCTGTCCCCTACGCGGTCGCAGAGATTAAAGTACGACAGAGTTGATGTCTTTTTGGAAAAAATATGGAAAAATAAATATATCTTTGGGTAGGTTAAATGTGTAGTTAGTTTATGTATCGCTTAGCTGTCTTTGTCCTGTCTCGTGATGTGCCTTAAGGGTGGGAGGGGGGTTGATGTCTTAGATATGTTTTGCGTGTTTAGGATTAGTTAGGGTAGATAGTTTAGGTACTTTTTCTCTTAATTCTAGTTAGTTTAAATTAGATTAGTACTAGGGATGATTATACTGAGTTTATGAGAGCTAAAGTTTTACATTTTATAATAAATGGTTACTAGTTTTGATTTCTGCTTGCACTTATGTAAGGGGTGATGTGGTGGAGTGTGTCTTATTACCTTGTACGCATCTCGTATCATCAATGGACTCTCCATTGAATTTGTGAGTGTGGTCATGACATGTTACTTAGCAGGATGGGTTGTGTCAGGATAACTTAGATGTGAGCACAATAAACTTGCATGGATAACAAGGTGGCATGTAGGATTTACGGCCTAGTCTAGGGGGCAGTCATTTGGGAAGATATACATCTTACGTGTGACTCACGGAGTTGGCAAGCACATTGTTGCACATTTACAACACAGGGTAGGGACATTGCATTGAGAGGATATTTATGAGAAGTTGGCCTAGCATATGCTGGTCAGTAGTTATAGTGGCCACCTTGCACCAGTCCAAATCGACTCTTATGGTAGATAGGTTCAAGAGATTATAAGGTAAAACAAGCTGCTTTACATTCCTTTGAGACTTAGCCTGAAGGCTGCTCTCCACAGCTACCACTAGGATAGCTTTCTTTAAAAGGTTGTCTTAAACCTATCTACCATAAGAGTCGATTTGGACTGGTGCAAGGTGGCCACTATAACTAGTGACCAGCATATGCCAGGCCAACTTCTCACAATATTGTAGTGGCTACTGTTATCCATCATGTAGATGGATGTATGCGCCGGGTAAAACAGATTGCGTCATAGCCCTGCATCTCACATGCTCATTGCACAGACCTTTGCACACTTGCTGCATAGTGCAAGTGTGTCAGATTATATTGAATTGCATGTTCCTGTGCATGGAGGCTGAACCTCCGGGCCATGCCAGTGGGAGTCTTTCTGTGGGTCCATTGAGAACTGCATATGGCAGAACAGTGGGCTTGATTCACGTAAGTCATCTGAGAGTAAGTCATGAGTTTACGTTTTCCGGTTTTCACAACTGGCATTGAGGTGTAGTGAAGTTAGATGTACTGACTTCACTTCTCCTAAATCCCTTTTGTGAATCACAAAAGTTTGTAGATCATGATTCTGTCACCTTTAAAGTCTTTGTGCGTGCACACAGTTCTGCTCACAAGAGGGGAAATGTTCCATTGTTCCCTCTTGTGCCAGTGTCATGGCTAATTCTCCCAGCTGTTACCTTTTGGCTCACAGTGATGTCACCCTTGAAATGGTGGCACTGCTTCTGACTATATGGTCAGTGCAGTGCACCAACCATCCCTTGTCACACTGCTCTATCCGCTCACAGTGGTCACACCACGTGGGGCTCCAAAGTCAGTAAGCATTGTTCGTCTACAGGAAGGGGCTCACTGATGCATTACACTTTGGGGTGAAACCCTATTGCCAACTCTACTTCACTGATGCAGACATTGTGGTTAAATTAGTGGCTGGTAGACATGTGCCCTTATGTATCTTCATGAATGTGTATGTGTTGTGCACCATCTTGGGATGTGATATGCAATGTGCACCTTCACAACAGGCTTGGTCCACCCTGTAGAGTGTGAGTAGATATACCAGGAGATTTTCTTTCTGCAATTGTACATGGTGACACTACTTGTGGCCTGCAACAGACTTTGCCTTTTTTAAACACATTCCTTTTTCCTTCATGGATGTGGGGCTAAGTTGGGATATTGCTAGATTGGTGTATTGGAGCAATGGGGGCACAGCTGGTCCACACATACCCGGTCCTCTTACTGCCTCACAAGATCACACTAAAAAATTTACATTTGTATTATTTCCCTGGGTGTACCTTTTGGTGGATTCACTGCTCCTACATTTTGCGAGACTGCTATACTGGATTGGTCATGGACAACAGACATCTGTGTGATTGAAAAATATTTATTCACATGTCTGTTGACATAGTTGGAGACTGGACCAGTACTTGGCCATGCAATCCCCACATTACATTGATGCCCAGTGGAGGGCCAGACAGAGTCCTTTAGGGTTAACAAGTCCAAAGGATGAGGAAGAGTTCAGTCAGCAGTCTGATTGCTGTGTCATTGGTAACCAAACAAAATATGGCAGTCCATGTTGAGGTCCAAGGTGAGTGTCACAGAGTGTATTGGGGGACAGTGGAAGGTGATATTCCGGGGCATGATGCTCAGCCCAGAACCAAGTAGAAACTGGCCATGTGGCCTAGAGGAATGCTACCGCTTCCTTCTTTGCAATAAGGCAGATTCATCCTCATCTTTGTCCGCTGATGTGTCAAGTGCCTCACATGTGGGTGGTGGTAGATTGGCTGCAGCACTGTGAGGCACTGACAGATCAGGGGGCAGAGATGTGGATGTAGAGGCAGCAGCATTCATCTGCACCAGACCTTGCTGCAACAATGCAGTGATGATTATCTGCAGGGCATGGAAGATTCCAGCTGGTGTGCAGCCGTGGCAGCCATTTGTTCCCCTGCATCCGCTCCATGTTCTCCATTATCCTCCACATGCAGCCCAACTCCTGGTTGCCATCGCTGGAGCCACTCTGACTGGACAGTTGTTCCTGTCTCTGAGTCAAGACTCCAGCAATGTCAGCCAAGGAGTGTTGGAGAGCATTGAGTGGACTGTGGGTGTCCGTGATGTTTTGTACGTTGTCCCGGATGGAACTCAGACACCCACAAATGGAATCAAGTTTGGCCGTCAGGCTGTCAAACCACACCCGCACCTGATGAGCCATCTTCTGCTGGACCTCTAACACACGGCGTTAAAATTCCAGTTTTGGGTCCGGGAGGTCATGGGAGACAGCCATGGTGGTAGGTGTTTTCTGCTGTGTGGTTTGTGCAGGGGGTGGGGTTTGCACGATGCAACTGGGTTGCCCTGCTCCTGGGGGTGGGCTGCTGATGGAGTCTAGCAACTGTTGGAGGGTGTCCGTGTTGATGGTGTAGAATTCCTCCTCTGGGACAGGCTGCTGTTCAGGAGGTGATGTTTGTCCCTCTGCAATGTAAAGGGGAGATGCATTTTAACTGTGTGTTTCATGTATGATCATGCATTGGATGAGTTTACAAGCAGACTGCATGACAATGTACTGTTTGGGAGGTGATGCCTATTTGTTGCTGGATATTGACTTTTCCGACTACATCATGGATATGAGGTTGTACTTGTACATTGTCATCTCACAGTTTCCTGTTATGACTAATGTGATTGGACAGTTTATACACACAGGCGGCACCAGTTGTGTCCTCTGTTCAGTTGTGAAGGTGATGCAGTTTGTCCCACATTGTAGTCAATGTTGATGAACTCTGATTTTTATGTGTGTGCGCTGCATTGTGGGATACTTGCCCATGCAGCTTGCGTTTTTATGACCCTTATCCCTTTCAGGCAGTGGGCCTCCACTTTTGTGCATTTACAATACTGAGATTTTGCAAGCTGGGCTAAATATGTGTCATGGTCAGAGATGGGACACTTGTGCATTGTTTTCAAGCAGAGGTCTTGGTTACGTCAGGAGTTGTATGTACACAAGGATGTGTCAGAGTATGACCTGTTCCTTTAAGGATGTGGGCCACACTCAGTGACGTGGCCTGCGCCATGTGGAGATGTTTGGGATGCAGGCATGGTATTCATCATGCACTGTCACTTGCATTGTCAGTGTGGCTCACAGACCCACACCTTTTCTGTGTACTGCGCATGTGCATCGGTTTGTTGCAAGATTAGTTATGTGTGAGGATGGCCCCTTTAAGCGCATTGGCTACTAAGGCCTACTTGCTGTTTCAATGTGGGCTGTACTATGCTGTATACATATGCATCCAGGTAGCTATGTCTATTGTGATTTGTCTTGTTTCCATTGCTTAATGCCCTCTTGTTGGCTTACTCTTGTTGGCTTACTCGTTGTTAGTCTGGTGCTGTGTGAGTTTCTATTGTTGTTGCTAGCTGGACAGACAGTGTCAACAACAATTACCCTCTATGTTGACCTCAAGTGTGATGTGTAAGTGGCCCTGGATTAGATGGATGTGGAATTCCAATGCATATTTGTGGTGCTCAGGCCTTGTCACCACCAACCTGCCAACAGATACAAATGGCAGGGTGATGTGTGTTTGTGTATGTGACACTCAGCTGGTCACATGGATGATACATGCTGTCCTGGTTACGAATATTCAATGCATGGAATTGCGGGTAGGTGATAACAAGCATGACTGCATATTTGGTCACTGACACAGTTGACTTAACAAACAGATAGGTTGTCATGGGCAATTGACACCAGGGCTGATGTGGAATGGTGTTTTCTGTATGGCAGATGAGTACACTTGGGAGTGGAGGTGTGCAATTCCACCTAAGGGGTGTGTGTGCCATTTGGCTAGTTGTCATTATTTGTTGCTACTTTGCTATCCTTGCTTGTTGTCTTACTTCTTTACAGGGACATTGTAGTTCTGTGAGTCTGGCACACAGAGAAGACATTCAGTACAGATTTGGTTGACACATTCCTGATATGCATTGTCCCCGCCCTGTGGTGTTGTAGGGATATGCATGTTTGAGCCATTTGGCTGCATGGTCAGTTTGTTGTGACATTGCAGAGCATATTCCCAAGCCCCTATTGCTACCACAACATCACTTTCAGTGATGATGTGGTGGCGACAGGGATCTCGCCTTATTCACAGGGCAGTGTTAAGCCACTTAATGTGGCTTAACGCGGCATTGTGAATAGGCCCACTTTCACGCTGTGTTTAGCGTGAAAGGGGCTTGCAGTGGGTGTTGTGGCCGTTGCGCTGCAACACCCATTGATATTTACACTGCCCCCTATTCACAAGGGCAGCGTAAATAGGAGCCAACGCCAAACTTAAGACCAGGAAAACTCTGGTCTTAAGCTGGCGATATGAGGAGAACTGCTTTATTTCTCCTCGTTTTTGCATTTTCCATGTGTGCTGCCTTGTGCAGCTGTTAGATTTGGGGGGCATGCCACACACATCAGGGCATGTCCTACCTCATACTAACATTGCACCCTGCCCTTGGGCCTACCATAGTGGTGTCTGATATGAAGAAAAGGGAAGGTTTAGCGACTAGCAAGTGGGTGCACTTGCCCAGTCAGCATGACAGTACCAGACTGCACACAGGCTCTGCAATGGCAGACCTTAGACCCATTTTACAAGGCTACTTCTATGGGTGGCACAACCAGTGCTGCAAGCCCACCAGCAGCATTTGGATTTACAAGCCCTGGGCACACTCAGTGCACTATACTAGGGTCTGACAAGTAAACCAAATGGAATCACTAATCCATACATTCATTTATAGTAGGTAGCACTTGCACTGTGGCACTGGACAGCAGTGGCACAGTGCCCAAAGCATCTAACACCAGAAAAAACACATGAGGCAACAGAAAAAATGGAAGGGAGACCCACGCCAATGGTGCCAGGTCTAACAGCAGCACACATGGAAAAACACAAAATGCCATGGTTTGTTTATGTACAGGAAGGGACAACTTTTAAAAAAAATGCTATTTTGTAACTTACATGTGTGTTGCATGAAGCAACACACATGTAAGTTACAAACTTGCATTTTAGGTTTGTTTATGTGCAGGAAGGGACACCTTTCTGTACATAAACAAACCTCCTTGCTTGCAGACACCCATGCACTCTGGTGCAAGGTTGACTGCGTTGGCACTAATGTGAAACTTAGCGCCATCGCAGAGGGAAAGAGAGACGTTAAGCCAAGAAGGCTAACGCCTCTCTCCGCCACTTCCTTGTGAATATACCCCTGTATGTGTTTCTGGTATGCAGACTCACTAGATGGTTTCCTACTTGGTGTACACACAGTGACGGCTCGCAGTGGGAGTTATGCAGGGTGGTGGTGTGGGAGTCTGGTGCAGGGCAGGTGAGGGGCAGGATGGGGGGTAGTGGAGTTCGACACACGATGTGCTTGAGTTAGGTAAGTAATTAATGTATCCTACTATTTACCTTGCACTTGCTGCACCACCGAGTTAGCGATGCAGTAAGCGCAAGGTAATTAGTTGGATTTATTTATTTACTTACCTAACTCCAGCATGTTGTGTGTCCAACTCCACTACCCCCATCCTGCCACTCCCCATCCCACACAACCACCACGCACCATCGGCCCACAGGACTCACGCTGCGAACCGTCACTCGGTACACAGGACTGCATCTCATGGACATGCAGGCAGACACATTTACTGGAGATGTCGCAGGATGTCTACATGGCCCTCTTGCCTCAACATCACAAATTTACAAATCGACTGCACAGGGCCCCATCTCTGTGTGTGTGACTGATCATGTGCATGCCACCACCAGTGTCAGCAGACATGTGGCACTGCGCCCATGTGTCTGCATTGTGTGCAAGATTGTATATGTGCAGTTGTGTCACCCTTGATGCACATGAACATTCTTGCACACAACTCCGACATACGGGCACATGCATATGCGTGGTGTTGAGGCAAAAGGGCCATTTTGCCAGCCTGCCACATCTCCAATCAATCTGGGCCTTTGCTCTTTCATGTAGCCCTTATCTTGTGGTCTGATATGATACTTGGACTATATTTGTTTGACTTTTCTGTGCATATTTCCATGTCTGTGTGCCCACCAATGTGTGTCTGTATTGGGTGAGTAGGGTGAGATGTGTCTATGCCACCAAGGCCAAGGGGATCCAGGACATGATCCCCAGTCATTGTGGGTGTGCACTGCAATATATTTAATTGTGCATGAGTGCCATTGGGCCCATCTCCTCCCATCCTCCCAGGACCTGGTTGGTACTCACCCTGTTGCTGTTGTGTCTGGTCGTGTTGAACAGTATCCTGCTCCGGAACTCCGACCACCGTCTCCTCACTGATGACTTGGGACACCTGTTCCTCCAACGGATCCAGCTCCTCCTGTGGCGCTGGACTCCCACCTCCAGTCTGCATTGCTGCTTTCAGGTTGGCTGCAAGTTTCTGCTTGGTCTTACGCTTGGCATCATATCAGCGCTTCTTGCAGTCATCCACTGTCCTCCTCACCTCTCCGACAGCATTCACCTTGGCCACGATGGACTGCCATATTGCGTTTTTGGTTGCCAATGTCACAGTGGAGCTGACAAAAAGTTGTTGTTGGTGTTCTGTCACCGCCACAATCAGGACCTGGTTTTCCTGCTGACTGATCCACGTCTTCCTCTTCCTATTCTCCTTGCCCTTCCCCTGGGTCTCTGGCTGAGCCTCCTGGGTGTTTGTTGGGTTGTTGTTGGCCTCTGTGCTGGGTCCAGGCTCCTCCACGGTTCTTCTCAAATGTTTCTTTAATTTTTTTTATTTGTTTTGTGTTTGGGCTGCGTAGCGGGCGTTTTATAGTGGTTTTGCACGCCGAACATGGAAAAAGGTACGCTGACGCTAATTAGCATGCAGTTCCTGGTCGCTAATTGGCCCATCGCCACTTTTTTCATGTCAGCGTGACAAATTTTATCGCCGTGACACTAACCTTTTCGCTGGACATTTGACTAGGTAGGGGAAACTATTGCCTGTTAGCGGCGTGTTGTGAATACGCCGCTAACATAGTCATAATTTCCCGCTGTATGCGGCGATAAGAAAACGCATGCTAACTGAGGTTAGCGATAGTTTTTGCCGAATGTTGAGAATATCTCCCCATGTTTCCTATTCTCGCATAAGTTGCTACAGAAAAGTGACACCAGAAACATTTCACTAATAAATTCAGTTTTAAGGCTCATACGGACAATAGCGTTAGGTACCGTGATGCTCCTACCAGCTCTTTAAATGTTACATCCATCCACTTTGCAGAACACAACAGCTAAGAAACAACTTACTTACAAAGGTAGTTAGTCATGTGAAATAAGCTGGAGTTATTTTTAAAAGTTTGTGTCAGTTTTATCATTTCTTTGAGTGCACTTATGTGTGTGTATGTGTGTGTGCACATGTGCGTGTGTGTGTAAAACATGCATAGCCAAGCTTCAATTTGCCATAGGAGTGAGTAATTTTGTAGAAGGGCGAGGACTGCATGCGAAGATGTCCTAATGTAATAATTTCATCCTTTTCATCTTCTGGGGTGAACAGAAACGCAGTGGTTCCTACTTAGCCGTTCCTTGGGCTGCCATGTACCCACCAAAGGCCAGGATTCCTAGTGGTACAATTAAAACTATTTTCTTAAACCGGGGATGACGCTTCGCTTTAGAATAGTAGACAGAGACAGGTCAGATCTGCAGTAGGATAGCACTTGAATGGATAACCTGCAGGCAGACAAAAAGCAAGAAAGTCAGTTGAGAAATGGAAAAAGACATGGAAACTAGAGAGAGTCTCAACCAAAGGATCTGGGGAAAGTTCCATACAAAAGATAAGCACCACCAATCACTAAGAACAGCAAGACAAATTGAGGAAATGTCACAATTAGAAAGCTAAAGTTCCATTTGTAGAGCAACCCAACCAGGGTTTTCCTGGTCTTAATTTTGGTGCTGCCTCCTATGTACACCACCCTTGTAGATAGGGGGTAGCCCCAAATACAATGGGTGTTGCAGTGGAACGCCCACCGCAACACCCACTGCACGCCCCATTCACGCTAACTATAGTGTGAAAGGGGACTTTATGTACAAGGCAGCGTTAAGCCACGGTAAGTGGCTTAACGCTGCCTTGTACATAAGGCAAGGCCCCTATCTCCACGGGAACATCACTAAAAGTGACGTTCCCGTGGCTATAGGAGCTTGTACGTGTACCCCAGAGTTCCTTCAAGGTGGGGGTAGAACTCCCAGATGATCAGGTTGGAAGCTGACAAAACAACCAGAATTATCCAAGAATTTTCAATATGTTTCCTTATTCTTCATTTCTAAACAAAGCAAGTATGGACATACATGCAGCTTTGCACGCTACAATTGCAAACACTGTATCCAGGAAGAAACTGGACACACTCTAGCACCAAAAGAGCTTAGAAATGAAAAACTATACGTATCAGTACGTAAGATCAACACCATCTGAAGCCAAACAACGCCGCCATACCAGACAACATACCCAATTTCAATCTACGTCCCCAATAACAGACAAGACATGGGAAATACATCAAATAAGGAGATCATGAAAGGTCAGGAAGGAGGAGGATGTCCTAATTAACTAAAAAGTTCACACAAAAATGCAGAACTTTAAACCATATTTTTAATGCATAAGGCCTCAATTGCTTGTTTAGCTGAATCAAATTTGTGTAGATAATTTTAATTCTCGAGCCTGATGGACAGTAAAGGGCAACTTTTCAGGTGTGTTGATGCTATCTTGCACAGTCACTATGTGACGCCCATCAGGCTGCTCCCTTATTTCACTCAATGGAAGTGTCAGTCCTGACAAAAGCATATGTCTGGGAAACAGGGGTCTCTAAAGATGGCTCCTGGTAGCATGTGACCATGCTCGGTCGCTGGCTGGTGGAGGTAGTACACATGTATGGCATCTGTTGGACATATTTGTGGCTACAACCCATAGCTCCCCGGCCGTGAGGTAGCAGACCTGATGACCAAGTTGATAGACGCTATAAGGAAAAGACACTAAACAACAGACAAGACATCTTCAATGATGTACATTTTGGTCTTCAAATTCCCACATAATGTAAGAAGCAAGGACTTAGAATTCAGTAGTGACCTCCATCAAAATGCTTCAAATGGGATCCAATTGTACAGCCCCAGACCATGTCTCCATATTGTAATAGTTTGAGTACCACTGGTGTACCTCACATAACGCAAGACTAAAATGCAGAACCATCAAGGTTTAGAATTCAGTCCCTAGCGTAGGTGCAGAAGTAAGGGAAGCTTTCTAATTTAATTTAAAACATTTATAAAGCGCAACGTGCACCGAACGGTTTCTTGGCGCTAGTGGAGGGTATTGGCTACAGAGGCAAAGATGAGAACCGGTGGTAGAGCCGGGAAGGGAGGATTACCCAGGGAATGCCTGTTTAAAAAGAAACGTTTTTAGTTCCTTGCGGAAGGATACATAATGGGTGGCCGCGCGTAGATGGTCCGGGAGGGAGTTCCAGAACGTGGGGGCCAGGGTGGAAAAATTGGACCCACCCCACTTTTTACGCCTGAAACGTGGAATTTGAAGGAGGGATTTGGTGGAGGAACGTAGTGCTCTGGAGGGAACGTATTCATTTATTAATGAGGAAATGAAGGCGGGGGCGGTGCCTTGACGAGCCTGGAAAACCGTGCAGGCGGTTTTGAACAGAGAGCGTTCCTTAACGGGGAGCCAATGGAGCTCCCTGAGGAGTGGTGTGGAGTGATGATAGTGTGGGAGGCCAAAAACCAGCCGGGCAGCTTGGTTTTGGACCAATTGTAGCCTCCTTAGACTGTATGCTGGTATGCCATTGTAGAGAGCATTGGCATAATCCAGTCGTGATATCACTAGAGCGGCCATAATCATTTTGAGTGCCTGGGGGGAGAAGAAACGAGCGACAGTGCGGATAGTTCGGAGGGTGAGGAAGCAGGAGGAAACCACCGAGCTGATTTGAGAGTGAAGGGTGAGCTGGTTATTCATTTTAACCCCCAGTGTTTTGACCGTGGTAGAAGGAGTGGGGGCGGGACCAAGAGTAGGGGGCCAGAAGAGAGAGTTCCAGGGACTGGAAGAACCTCCGGTAAGAACCAACTCGGTTTTGTCCGGGTTTAACTTGAGATGGTTGTGATTCATCCAGTCCCTGATGAATGTAATGGTGTGGTGGAAGCTGGAGACAGAAAGAGGAGAGGAGGATAGATCAAATATGAGCTGGAGGTCATCTGCGTAATTATACACGGTGACCTCCAGCTGCTGGAGAGCGAAGATGAGGGGAAAGATATAAAGATTAAATAGTAGGGGGGACAAAGAAGAACCCTGGGGGACACCACAGGTGACGGGGAGTGGGGTGGTTGTGAAATCTCCTAGCCGGACCGCCTGGGTGCGGTCCCTCAGGAAGGAGGAAAGCCACACCAGGGCTGATCCCTCAATTCCGGCCGCCTTGACACGGGACAGTAAGATGGTATGGTCTACCGTGTCAAATGCGGCGGAGAGATCGAGGAGTACCAGCGCCTGGTGTTTGTTGTGATCCATGCCCTTCCTGAGGTTGTCCAGTACTGATACCACGACTGATTCAGTCGAGTGCCTAGGTCGGAAGCCAGCCTGGCGGGAAGCCAGTCCCCCATTGGCCTCTACATGGGTGCTGAATACCGCGGTGACATAGCGCTCCAGCACCTTGCCCAGGTAGGGCAGCAGGGAAATGGGGCGGTAGTTGGCTGAGATGGAGGGGTCAGCGCCGGACTTCTTTAGAATGGGCACTATGGTGGCTGATTTGAGCGTAGGGGTCACTACTCCCTGTGCTAGGGAGTTGTTAAGGAAGGCAATGGGAGGTTCAGGACAAGAGGAGTAGATTTGTTGGAGGGTTCGCGCCGGACAGACGTCTGCCGGAGAACCTGATTTTACTTTGGGGAGGATCTCCAGAAATACCTCTTCGGTGAGGGGAGGGATGGAGGTGAGAAGGTTTTGAATAGTAGGGGGGGAAGGATCAACAAAGGCAGACGAGGGGGGGGGGGATGTTGGCCTTGATGGTGGCGATCTTGTCAAGGAAGTAGGTGTTTAGTTGGTTGCATAGAGGCTGGGATGGGGGGATTTGAGGTGAAGCCCTATCAGAGTAGGCTAGGTCCTGCACTATGCCGAAGATCTCCCTAGGTTTGTTTTCAGCAGACATTATTTTGGTAGAGAAGTAAAAGGTTTTAGCGGCAAGGATTGCGGTCTTGTAGTCGGCGAGTGATGTCAGATAGAGGGTTTTAAGTGAGGGACAATAATTTTTCCTCCAGTGTCTTTCTGCCTGTCGAACGGACAGTTTTAGTTCTTTTAGGTGGTCATTAAACCACCTATTAGACTCCTTAGGTCGCCGAACGGAGATGCGACGCAGGGGAGCCACTGAGTCACAGCCTCTAGCCAACCAGGTGTTAATGGACTTGGCTTGAGAGTAGGACGGCAAACCGGAGAGGGACGGGATAGAATTCAGAAGGTGGGACGTCAGAGTGGGAAAGTCAACTCTGTTCCAATTCCGCGCCCAGGTATTTTTGGCGTGGAGGACTTTGGGTACCGGATTGGGAGAGATGGAAAAGGAAATAAGGGCATGGTCGGACCAAGGACAGGGGCAAACCGTCACTGGGGAGACTGGAAGATTGAGGGACCAGACCTGGTCGAGTATGTGACCATGAGAGTGAGTGGGGACAGAGATGTGTGACATAAAATTTAAGGATGTGAGAGACTCAGTGAATTCTTTCGGAGCTGGGCACTCAGAAGGGTCCGAGGGCCAGTAATTGAAATCCCCTAGAACCAATACCGATGCATAGTTGACCACCATGTTGGCCAGCAGGTCTTGGAAAGCCGGCAAGAACTGAGGCGAAGACTGGGGAGGACGGTACATTAGAAGACAGGTGATGGGGGGGGAGAAGGCGAGAGAGCGAACTATAAGGAATTCAGTGGGAGGAATGGGGGGAGAGGAGATGGTTTGAAAGTTCAGTTCCGACCGAGCAATTATCGCCACACCACCACCAACCCTACCTGCCGGACGGTCAGTGCGTAGGGCCACGTAGGAGGAGGGAAGGGTAGCCAAGAGAACGGGAAGGGAAGAATCGCAAAACCAGGTTTCGGTCAAGAGCAGTAAGTCAGGCTTCTCGGAATCGAGCAAGACAAAGAGCTCATGATGGTGCTTGACCGCTGACCTGGTGTTAAGTAAGAGAATGGATAGTGACAGAGTAGAAGGAAGAGGGTCGGGTGGGAGAGGGCATTGTGGAGAAGAGGCGGGCGGGGAGAGCGGCAGAGTAGGAGTGGAAGAAGGTACAAGCCCTAGTGATGTTATGTGCCTACGGACAGAGTCCGAAAGTGGCCAATGGCCATGGAGGGTAGTAAGCTCCTGAGAGGAGTACGAGATGAAATTGGCATGGAGTCGTGCCCCTAGCCCCGTCCGGCCACGGACGGGCGCAGACGGGCTTGCCTTAGGCGCGCCTTTGGCGCGCAAACGGCGCGCCCGCTGCGCACGTCCGCTGCGCGTTCTGTAAATGCACATTTGATATAGGCGGCCTCAAGGGCGGGAAGGGGGCGTGGCCTAGCGGTGGGCGTGGCCAGTGGCAAAGGACGCCGGTGTAAGGGGTCACGTGAGCCTAGATCTGCTCCGTGATGCCCTTAAAGTGCAATAGTGCTTTGCAGGATTAAAATACAATTTTAAAAGTGAGCAAGTCTTGAAAATCGTAGCAAGAGCGTCTACTCCCGGCTTTTCGCCTCAGGAGACAACCCAACCGAGCGCTCGAGAAACGGCGCTTATGTAGGGCGGGAAGGGGGCGTGGCCTAGCGGTGGGCGTGGCCAGCGGCGAAGGACGCCGGTGTAAGGGGTCACGTGAGCCTAGATCTGCTCCGTGATGCCCTTAAAGTGCAATAGTGCTTTGCAGGATTAAAATACAATTTTAAAAGTGAGCAAGTCTTGAATATCGTAGCAAGAGCGTCTACTCCCGGCTTTTCGCCTCAGGAGACAACCCAACCGAGCGCTCGAGAATCGGCGCTTATGTAGGGCGGGAAGGGGGCGTGGCCTAGCGGTGGGCGTGGCCAGCGGCGAAGGACACCGGTGTAAGGGGTCACGTGAGCCTAGATCTGCTCCGTGATGCCCTTAAAGTGCAATAGTGCTTTGCAGGATTAAAATACAATTTTAAAAGTGAGCAAGTCTTGAGTATCGTAGCAAGAGCGTCTACTCCCAGCTTTTCGCCTCAGGAGACATTCAATCCGATTAGACTACATGTGTTCACATTTCAATAAAGCTTTCCTAAATCATATTATAGAGCATCGTTTAAAATTTGGCAGATTCAGGGCATCCACCAAAAATCAGAGGATGCTCCATCAGCAAAACCCCCAGTTCCCCTGCTCCCATTTAGATAAGGGTCAACCAACACTAGGATTCCAGTGACTGAACCCCAACTGACCCAACCAGCATAAACATTACGCCGGGGCCCATCCACCACAGGTTCACTGGCTACAAGAGACCAGAAGGACAAGATGCCTATTTTTCATGTTTGTGACTGCCATGTAAACTATGCTACAAACAAAAATTCAGAAATGTAGCCATTGCTCTGGGTAAAGCTCCCAGCCGCTCTGTAACATTTGTTTTCGTTCAGTAGAAAGAATGACTGGCTTTGGTAAAGAACCAAAGAAGGAGGAACAGGCCTCCATGGTGTCATGTCAAATACAACATAGCCCTTGGTGCACATCACACAATAAATAAAGATTTATTTATGGGCCCCCCACTTCTTCCTATTGTACGGGGGGGTCCTAGTACCTACTTATGAACCACCCATATTTGTGTTACCTTTAAAAATTCCTGCAAATCCCATGCATGATATGAATCATACATACACACATTGTGTGTGTGTAGGAGGCGCCTCACATAAGCAGCCACCATGGAGCAATTGGCAGGTTCACTTCTCACCAATGTGCTCACTCTCTCATCATCAGCACTTTCAGAAATTAATGGAATGAAATCAACACCTAAACTATGTATGAAAAAAGTCTAGAGTATATGTGTGTAACCTACACATCTAGAACACGTTTAGGCCATTTTAAGCTGAACGGCCGACATGTTTCATTGAAACTTCACTTTCTGGCAAATTCATCAGGGCACAAGACCCCATTCTACCTTAAAGATGCACAAGACCATTTGGCTGCCAGGTGGGAGCCTACCAGCAGACCACGGGCAGGACCATGGCGTTAATGTTTAGGGAATTATTAGCCACCGTGTTCGGCGTTCTCATGTCTGATTAACCTGATGGTGTCATGGCCAGCTCGACATTGTATTTTTGTTTTTGTTGAAAGTTCTCCCATTATTTCGAAGGGAGCACTTCTATTAAAATGTCCTGTCCTAATGGCAGGCAACAAAATAGAGTGGGCAGACTTCAGGAGAATGGAGGCAGGGCCTCTGTCACCCCAAAGTGCTTGACTGCCCACCAGACAAAGCCAGAATTAGCTCTTCTAATATCCTCTTATATTAATAACCATTTGGCAGGAAAGAATTACAACCTCTGAGCATTGCAGCAAAGGCCCTTTCTCACCAAGAATACCTTGTGCTAAAAATGAAAAGGGGGAGATTAACACCTCCTTTAGACATCGAAACTAGTCAAAGCACAACAGATCAAGCGTTCTGTGACAATTTGGCCTCATATTTTTGTGATAAAGTGATAAAGCCTCTGCTATCTACTACAACACATTCACGGCTCATCTGTTCAACACACTAACTGTTCAGGCTCCAGTAACTGATATTGAAAATACACTTTTAGGCCATCTCGGCTCATGAACGTACTCTACTCTTTAAATTTTACACCAATGTCTCATGAACAACCCGCAAAAATTCTGGTAGCAACTAAGCCAGGATCCCTGTTGGAACCTTGTCCTCCGAGAATAAGCCATATGTTAGTTGAGACACTCACCTGCCCTCTCATGGAGGCTCTAAACACTGCCATTGAAACTACAAATTTCCCCTTGTTGTGGAAAAAGACATTTATTTTACCTTTATTAAAAAAGCCCAATTTAGATAAAACTGATGTACGAAACTATTGTCCCATTTCCCGCCTACCTCTGCCGGCTAAGATTCTTGAAAAACATATGAATCAGGAACTAGGTGCCTTTATTGAGAAAAATCAGTTCCTAAATCCTACCCAGTTTGGTTTTAGAAGCCAACATAGTACTGAACTGGCCTTGCTTACCGCTACCGAGGAAATCAGACTGGCAGTTGACAAAGGAGGATCGGCAGCTTTGATACTGCTAGATCCGTCAGCTACCTTTGACACGGTAGACCACGGCATTCTAATAGATCGGCTTCGTGAGGCAGGAGTTGGTGGTTCGGCTCTCGCACTCCTTAAGTCATTTCTGCGTAGTAGCGAACAATTTGTTGAAATAGGAGGTTTTAAATCAAATTGTTTTAGGCTCCCATGTGAGATGCTCCAGGGCTCATCTCTGAGCCCTACCCTTTTCAACATTTATGTTGCTCCCCTGGCTCGTATGATCAAAACTCATGGTTTTGAATTGGTATCATACGCAGACGACACAGAGATTATTATATCAATCTCAAGCAAAAAACAGGATACTGCATTGAAGCTCAAGGAGTGCATGAGAAGTCTAAGCGAATGGATGGCCAAAAACTGCCTTAAGTTAAATTCGAATAAAACAGAGGTTTTACTTTTCGGCAAGGATACAACATTTTGTTCCTCAGACTGGTGGCCATTAGAATTGGGAACTGTCTTGTCCCAGTCACTAAGGCTAAAAATCTTGGAGTCATTATGGACTCCACCCTCTTCTTCTCCCAGCATGTAAAAATGCTTACTGCATCTATTTATTACATCTTGAAAATCTGAAGGAAAGTACTCCCTTTTATTCCAACAAACCTACAGAAAACTGTGGTGTCAGCCTTAGTGTTATCAAAACTCGATTACTGCAATGAGCTTTTGGTTGGAGTAAACAAATTGGTTGTAGCAAAGCTACAGGTACTTCAGAACTCCGCCGCAAGATTGCTCTTTGGATTAGCCAAATACACATCAGCTAAACATGCCCTCAACACTCTGCACTGACTACCCATGGAGAAGCACATAAGGTTTAAAACCTTATGCATTTCCTTTAAAGAATTACAAAATTCAGGTCCTAGTTACCTGATAAAGCACTTTAAATGACATGTCCTTGGACATACACTTCGGTCGACTTCACTGAAGTTAGTAACAGAGCCTACGTTCCGTCTTCAGAGATGGGGTGGTAAAAGTTTCTTCAGCATTACTTCAAGATGGTGGAATAAGCAACCATTTTATTGGAGGAATGCTTCTGAGTTGCTGTCTTTTAGGAAGGAACTAAAGACATGTCTCTTTACTTAGTAACCCTGCGTAAGGACTGGAAATATGATATCTAGTGTACACTGTGTAGCGATTCTTCAAGCGCCTGGAAGCCCTCGGGTAGCAGTGCGCTATATAAATACTTAAATAAATAAATTCAACATAATACAATTGCCGGGCTTGTAATTTTTTAACTGAAGTGAAATATGAGTAACTATTTTCTTGAAGAAATAACTTTAAAAAGAAAACACCGGAGGCAAAGCTAAAAAATAAAAAAAACTTGGGTAAATTGCGACGGAACTCCACCATGAACTATTTGCTAGAGGGTGCAACAAATATTTTAAATACTTCAGCTTGCCCCAGCTATAAAATCCACCTTTTTTCATGTGGAATCTTCCATCACAAATGTTCCTGCCGAAAATAAAAAATAAACATTTGAGTGGATCGAAAAAAATAACATTTATGTCTATACTTGCACACATCAGCTATCAGCACAAGGAAGCTTTCGTCCACCACTGCAGTTTGCACGACTTTGGGCCAGGCATTATGGCTTACCAGTGGTAAACTAGAGTAGGGCAGCGGTGTAGCTAGTGGGGGGGTGCGGTCCGCCCCATGCGGCACTATTTTGGGGGCGTCCGCGCGGCACTGGTGGCCCGTTGCGGTGGCCTTTATAATTTATTTGGGGACACTCACTGATACTACTGTCAGTCACAGTAGTGTCAGTGTCCCCAAATAAATTATAAAGGCCGGCCCAATGGGCCACCAGTGCCGCGCGCGCGGCCAAGTTTGAAAGTGCAAGCGTGTACCTGATCTGCTTGCTTGTTGTAACTACTGCGTGGCGCCTGCAGACAGTGCTGCCAATTGCCGCCGCAACGTCCCGCGTTTGTGCTTGCTTGTTGGTCCGTCCCAGGATCGTCAATCTTGTGGCGCGCGAGCGCTACCAATGACGGCCCTGGGCATCATTTTGGCTAGCCCTCGCAATGAGAACGTAGCAGTGACGCGTCACGCGCTTCACCACTACGCGCTCTTGTGAGGAGTCATTTCTGGCCTGGGGCAGTGGCAGTGCTGTTGGCCCTGGGCGATTTGCTGGCTGGCGGTTGCTGCAGCAGAAGTGAACGAACCAACCCCTGCCTGCCATATAGACCCTGGAGTGAGGTAAGAGGAGAGCTAATCGCTAAACATTTTCAGAGGGGTGGCTGACTCCGAAGCCCTCAAAGTCTCTGTCCCCCCACCTGTCTTGGCTAGAAAGGTAACTGGGATTTAACCACAGCCACACCCTTCCACTTCCTCTCAGAGTGGTAACAGCAGCTGTAACATGCCAAGGACAGATATCGAAATCAGGGCTGGGTAGCTCCTAAAAAAACACGCAGGCAAAGTCAATAGGTATGGCTTTTAAACGTGTGTGATCACAAGCACGCATGCACTCGCACACAACAAGACAGTCACTTATAACACAAATGCAAGCAGACTCAGGGCCACAGACATACTGCATGCATCCCTGAATGCATATGGGGATGCATCAATGGATACAAACCTGAGTGGTTACAAAGATGAATCGTTGCATACATGTATGACTGTATAGACTGACAGGTATGGGTGTATAGAAAGATAATTACACAGCTGTGGGTCAGTGTATGGATTTATGCATAAATGTGCGGTTAGAAAACTTGGATATGGAGCAATGAATAGATAAAGGAATGCATCAGTATTAATGGGCGAATGGAATAATGAGTACAAATGTGTGGATAGATGCATGGAAATGGGTGAATAGATGGATGAAGGAAGGGGGAGTGGTTTGGTGAACAGAGAGATAAGTGTGTGTGTTTGCACTGTAAGTGGGTGGGTGGACGCATGTCTGACTGTGTTGATGGATTCAGGTGCAGGGCCAGATGGATAGATGAATGCATATGGGCAGATGGATTATCGGCAGCCCTGCCCTGGCGCTGCCTCCCAGCCCGTGTCTCGAGTCTCAGCAGTGACTCCTGGCTCCCTTCCCGTGCCCTGGGTAGACTTGGGGGTATCGGTTACAGGCTCAGCCCACAGACGGCTCTCAGCTCCCCACCATTGGCTGCACTTCCAGCCCATTAGGAAAATGAAGCCCTAATGCCGTTTTGTGGAAACCCGAGACATCCTGCGGTGGGTCACGGGGGCACGCAGAACCACAGGGTGCAGACATTTCTCTCTACTGTACTCACCCTCCCCTGCTCTTGGGATGCCTTTCTTCCCCAACCTGCGCTATGCTTACAGTGTCCTATGCTACCTTGCGTTTTGTTAGAAAAGCTTTAGTGCTCACAACCAAGAACTGAGTCGCCTCATGGCACTAAATTGTTAGGTCTCGCCTGATCCAGCGCTTGTGCTGATCTGGCCGAGACATTTTGTATACAGGCTTTTCAAAGTGCTGCCGTGGCCTAATGCTTCAGTGCACGTGAACGTGCACGCGCGCAGCGCCATGTGTCTTTCCTCCGTAGCACGCGATCGTAATCGCGATCACTTTCACTTTCGCGGCCGCCGCATTGCCAAAGCTTGTTAATGCTTGTTTTGTTTGTTGCAGAATCTACTTTAGAATTTGCTTCAAACTACGCCGTTGTCATTCCCCCACCCCCTTGCAAAAAACCTCACAGCCTACGGCAACTTTTCCATCTACTTCATGTTCATTTTTTCTGCTATTCACATCACCCACCCCTCGTTCGCCGCTTCCCTACCACATCCTGCTTCTCGGTTACCCCTTGCACCGTCCATACCAGCAGTCCCCGGAACGCACGTTTCCCCCCCCCCCCCCCCCCCATCTCGAATCCATTCAGCCGGTTCTGCGCACCCCGCGGGCCGCCCTCACCTCCACTGACACGCTGACAGTCGCGAGAGGCGCCCCAGACGTCCTTCCTTCACGCCCTCCACACGGTCCGCGTCGCGTGCCACGACGCCGCAGCCTCTAATGGGAAGCAGCTGGGCTGCGGCGTCTGCTCGGAAACGGACCGGGAGGCATTATTCCTTTGAAAATGAATGGAAAGGTGGTCTCAAATTATTTAACACTGCTTTCAAAGTGCTGTGACTTCTGGAGGGGCAAGTGACGGGCGAGGCAGATGGATTTATCTACAAGAAAGTCTGACATGTAAATTAACAGCGCTAAGCATTGTGGGACTTGTAGTTTTGTTTTCTGATTAATTTTATAAATCTCCACTTGCTTTAATATATTGCTTTTCTGCTAACTTGTATCTCGCCCAGTTACTCATTTACAACTGGAGTTACTCGATGACGCACAACAGAAGTAGACAAAGCCAACAAAAGAAAAAACAAGCATTTGCAATGCAATAGGTCTCCCATTTCCTCGAGTTTGAGCTATTAACATTGTAAATAACAATGCCTTTTATTTTTGTTTTTGTTTTTAAAACATAAATAAAAGGCAGTGTCATTTACAATGCCAATAGCTTAAACTTGCGTAATTGCGAGACCTATTGCATTGCAAATGCTTGTTTTTCTTTTGTAAACATGTCATTCTCACCACCGCCACTCTTCATCCTCTTCCTCACTCCCTGGCCTCTCTTACTCACACCCACCTCATTCTTTTCATTACTCCCTGGCATCTTTCCCTCCCTCACACTGGCCAT
Organism: Triturus cristatus; assembly: GCF_964204655.1. Lineage (NCBI taxonomy): Eukaryota > Metazoa > Chordata > Amphibia > Caudata > Salamandridae > Triturus > Triturus cristatus. The sequence goes on from NC_140590.1 coordinate 1,638,684,868, forward strand.
TCTCATTCTCTTTATCACTCCCTGGCCTCTCTCCCTCACACCCTCCTTATTCTCTTCATCACTCCCTGGCCTCTCTCCCTCACACCCTCCTCATTCTCTTCATCACCCCCTGGCTTTTATCCCTAATACCGACCCTCCTTATTCTCTTTATCCCTCCCTGGCCTCTCTCCCTCACACCCTCCTCATTCTCTTCATCACTCCCTGGCCTCTCTCCCTCACACCCTCCTCATTCTCTTCATCAGCCCCTGGCTTCTCTCCCTCATACCGACTCTCCTCATTCTCTTAATCACTCCATTCGCCTCTCTCCATCACACCCTCCTCATTCTCTTCATCACTCCCTGGCTTCTCTCCCTTATCCCGACCCTCCTCATTATTTTCATCACTCCCTGGCCTCTATCCCTCACACTGGCCTTCTTCATTCTTTTCATCACTCTCTGGCCCCTCTCCCTCACACCGGCCCACCTTATTCTTGTCATCACTCCCTGGCCTCTTTCTCTCACACCCTCCTCATTCTTTTCATTACTACCTGGCCTCTCTCCCTCACACCGGCCCTCCTCATTCTTTTCATCACTCCCTGGTCTCTCTCCCTCACACCGGTCTTCTTCATTCTTTTCATGACTCTCTGGCCTCTCTCCCTCACACTGGCCCTCCTCATTCTCTTCATCACTCCCTGGCCTCTCTCCCTCACACCCTCCTCATCCTTTTCATCACTCCCTGGCCTCTCCCTCACACCGGCCCTCCTCATTCTCTTCATCACTCCCTGGCCTCTCTCCCTCACACCGGCCCTCCTCATTCTCTTCATCACTCCCTGACCTCTCTCCCTCACACCCTCCTCATCCTCTTCATCACTCCCCGGCCTCTCCCTCACACCGGCCCTCCTCATTCTCTTCATCACTCCCTGGCCTCTCTCCCTCACACCCTCCTCATTCTCTTCATCACTCCCTGGCCTCTCCCTCACACCGGCCCTCCTCATCCTCTTCACCACTCCCTGGCTTCTCTCCCTCACACTGCCCCTCCTCATTCTCTTTATCACTCCCTGGCCTCTCTCTCTCACACCCTCCTCATTCTCTTCATCACTCTGCCAGTCACCGGTGTATTCAACTGTGTAGCCTTGGACCGTGTCATGTATGTGCATGTAACTTGCATGATTGAGGTAACTATGAGAGGCGATACTACGTGTCTCTCAGACATCTTTCAAGTGCTCGCCGTCCTTTTTCCCCAGAACCCCTCCCCCCCAGGGCGGCAATCTGAGGGATAGCCCCGGGCACCACAAGCTCTAGCTACGCCTCTGGAGTAGGGTAGTATTTACCAGCAGGGCCCATCCATATGGACTTAGGGGCCACGCCCCCCACCTTTTTTCCCCAGCAAGAAGCGTATCTGTCTGGCTGAGCAAAGATCAGCCTGACAGATGCTCTTCTTGTTCAGGTCAGGCAGCGAGAAACTAGACATACGCTAAATGTGCAGGCTCCTGGCTGCCTGAGCTGACCTTTGCCAGGCTGAGGATATCACAGCCCCATGGGCTTGACCTCCTCAGCCTGGCAAAAGTGCCTCGAGTCCCTCCCCCTCATGATAAGGAGGAGCATCACTGATTGCTTCAGACGTGGGCAATTCAGTTTTAAGCCCTGAAGTGCCCAGCGCCGAGTGTCAATCAGAGACACCTCGTCACAGAGTGGGATGGGTTCAGATGTCTCACTGACCCCATTCCATTCTGTGACGAGTGAGGGACTGCTGCCTTCCCTCATAGGCTGACTTTGGGTCAGGCAATTAGGGAAGGTATCTTTCCCTACTCTCCTGGGACCTCTGAGGCTACCCTGTTTACAGAGAGGTTTTATGTTTTTTTTGCATGTTTGGTGCGTGTATGTATGAATGTATGTGAATTTGTGTGCGTGTTGCGAATGGGTGTGTGTGTGAATGAATGGGTCTGTTTGCGTGGGTACGTGTGCATGTGTGGCCCCCTGTCCCTTCCCTTAAATAATTACCAGCCGCCACTGTATTTACATGAATTAACGTGCATAAAGATTATAAAGACACATATTTGTAAGAGAAATGAGAATTTGTATTTCTGTCACTGTTTGAGTCTTTGTATGAGTGATGGAGTCTGACAGAGCAAGGGCCTGATCATGAGTTAGGAGGATGTCTGTGCAGGACCACCGGTGGCCAGAATGAACAATTCTACCTGGTATGTCAGGACACATATCCACTTAATATGTGTGAAACCCCACGGAATGGAGACTAAGGGCCAGATTAGTAGCTTGTGTGTAAACCCCTATTTGTGCATGGGTCAGTTGTATAAGTTGGGACACCCACATATGCATGTTACTCCCTGAAACTTCGTAATAGGTGCAATTTATCACATCTGAAAAATAATGTACCACGTGGTATTGCTATTTATGAGCAGTGCCAATGGAATTATGTGATTGTGTGGCCTCAAGGCTTTTTGAATAATTATACATTTACCACATTTGCGACATAATCCATTATCTGCTGCATAATCTGCAAATTTTATAAGAAACATTATACCTAGCTCAAACGGTTGAAAAGTTACTAAAAACGCAGCAACACATGTTGGCTCTTTGCAGATCTTAACTTGTCACCTTTCTGTTGCTTGTTGTTTTATTTGGATGTTAAACCTGTACTAATGAGGTGCAACATCAAGCCGCATAATTTGCCTTTTCTTGCCAGATAATTTACTGAACTCTGTCACATAATTAGACCCTCTGCTGCCACATATTTCCACTGGCCCTATTTATGAGATGCGATAAATAGCTCCTTCACACATAATCAGGCACTTCTGTGTGGCATTGGATTTCAAAGGCAGAAATTCCGCATGGAATTCTCAGTTCTGTGGGGATTATTGTGCACGTTTACCACCTTCTCTGAACAGCTGTTAATTGTGTGCAGGGCAGCTAGTGCAGTGCAGAGGGTTAAAAGGGGTGGAGTTGGTGGGCAAAATAAGGTAGGGTGTTGTCTAGTGGTGGGGAAAATTACATGCTCTCCAGTGCATTGGCTAAGGATTGAGTGGCGACCAGGGCTAGGCCGTACTGGAGCCCGGTCCCAGTCCAAATTCAGGCTGACAAAACCAGGTCCGTTGTTCCGGCACCCGAAAAAATATGTATGTGGGTGCACAGGTCCAATTATAAGTGAGCAGAGAGAAACTCTGCTTCTGAATTCTGCTCCACTTACCTCGTGATCAGGACCTAAATGTATATAAGGGAGCGCTTAATTTGATCCCGAGGTTTGTGGTGCTCAGCACCTGCACCTAATTGCCAACACCTGTACTTATGACTATCTGCCACATGGTGGCGCTGTTTGTCTAAGTTAAAGATCAGCACACAATAGTTATTTATTAATTAAATAAACATTCAAAAGGTCTAATACATGCTGCCCAATCAATTCTCATGGCTTTGGGAGCCTGGAAAACTCTGAATTGTCACGCAGTGACCTCCGGAGGGCCCTGGCACTTATTTTTGTTACAAACTAAGGGGTAGATTTACAAGCCCCTTGCGCCTCTTTTACGCCACCGTTGCGTCACTTTTGTGCAGCAGCGGCGGCGCGAAACCAGCGCCATGCTGCGGGGTATTTACAACGTGACGCATCTGGGAGATGCATCGCGTTGTAAAGCCCTGCGCCAGAAGTAGGCGTTCCTGCAAGATTTCACTCAGTCACTTTTGAGCCCATGCTGCATCAAAACCCTGGGCCTGCTTGAAGCAGGCGTAAGGATTAACGCAGCATTTCAAAGATAGGGCACCCCGGAGCCTTGCTGGAGCTGCGTCGCGCTTGCGACGCAACTCCAGCAATGCGCTGCCTTTACGGCACAGATGCGTCACGCATCTGTCCGTTTTTGCCCCATGGTGCACCGCATTTTAAATGCGGCGCATCCATGGTGGCGGAGCCGTGACGCACAATAGCTGATATGCAGGGATGCGCCAGTTATTGTAAATCTGCCCCTAAGCACTGATTTAAGGAGATCTGTGAGTTTACTAGTGTGTTCCCAAGTGTTTTGAGACAGTGTCCATAAAAATGTGTTCCTGTGCGTAGTGCGTGCGACAAAGGGGCGTTGTGTTCGTGATTTGCGTGCGTGAGACTGAGGAGTTTCTGAAAGAACGCGTGTTCCTCGAGACTGTTATTTGCCTGTCGGCATTCACACGCCTCAGAGGATGTGAACCTCTCATTGAACGCGACTAAATTATTCAGCGCCTGCACAGTTTAAGAGAGATTGTAAAGATCGGTAGTTGAAACTACAAATTCATTTTCCGGCGAAAAACATTGATTTTACGTCAAGGTGGAAGCCGTTCTCGTGATTATCTCAACCACTTGGCGCTTTATTGGATGCTGCAGCTATGCCAGAGAGCTCGAGAGGCAGTGGGGGGAGGGGGCGGGGGTGCAGGGGGCTGGGGGAAGGGGGGGAGCTGTGAGAGTGCCCGCATGATGGCTTATGACAAGAATTAAGGCTTCTCTCCTCGCTCAGCGAGTGTTTAATGCAGTCTTGTCAGCACTCTAAGAAACAAGCATTGACAGAGCCCGGAGACCTGGCTTTGAATTTGCAGTGAAAGGTTTTTGGCTACTGAGCACGGAAATGTGATGCGTTTCTTTTGTGTGATTGAAAGAACAAGGGTCATATTATCAAGCCAGGCGTTAAAATTATCGCAGCTTTAGCGGCAGAAAACTGCCGCTAAAGCGGCGATAATGGGCTTGATAATATGCCCTGGAGAATTCCAATAGAAGCCCAGGTTCACACCAGAACATGGGGTTCTATTGGAATTCTCTGCTGCATATTATCAAGCCCATTGTCGCCGCTTTAGCGGCAGTTTTCTGCCGCTAAAGCGGCGATAATTTTAACGCCGTTTCTTGATAATATGCCCCAAAGGCTGGGTGGCAAGAAAAGGTGTGTTGTTATCAGGTGGAGTCCACTGGCTGTGTATTTACACTACGTCACACACTGTGGTACCACATAGAATGGGATCACGTGTATTGTACCCAACAATGTAAAGAAACATGCAAACATTGAAACAAATAATGAATAAATGCCAATAAATGACTGAGGAGACTTTTAGACCCTGACAGACAGATTACTGGTATTTTTGTTTTTTGCTAATGCACTGACTAATGCATCCTTTGTGTGGGTGTCAATCCATATTTTATACCTGGTCAAATTTGCAGTGTCTTGCATGGTAGACATTGGCAGGCTAAATCAGTGACAGTTGCCCTGGAATTAATAGGACAGGACGATCATCACTGCTCCCTGGCAGCCCTTTGATGGTGCACTGCCAGGTCTGATGTTCACACTGGCAGAGTCGTGGAGGCTCAGCCAGTGGAAAACAGAACGGCCACGACTCTCAACAGAATGGGAGTAGCACGCGCTGGGCAAGGCGAGAGCACTGCTCATTTACAGCTGTGCTCCCACGATCACAAACTCTACATGAAGTCGCGAGACTCCTGGGTCATTTAGGGGCATTTCAGCAAGTGGCCACAATAGAATTATCGCCGCTTTAGCGTCCGTTTTCAGGCGAAAAGCGGCGATAATTCTATCGCACTATCAGCAAAGACACGGTAGAGCGTGTTCTCATGCCTCAGCGCCCTTTCCCTTAGCGCCCAGTTTTGCATCTCTAATGAGATGCAAAGTGGGCGTTCCTCACCAGAATAACGTGGAAATGTCGCTAACCGACATTTCTCCTATTATTAATCTGCACGCTAACCTGCACAGCGATAAGAAAAGTAGCGCTAACCGCGCTTATCGCTACTTTCCTTATGCCTGGTTTCAATCTGACTTAGTCATTATATCCAATGGAAGGTGGATATTATGGCTATGTCTGCCCTGCCCTATCATCAAGCTATCGCCTTTCGCTGTGCGATTATCCCTGGATTTCCAGCGATAATCGCACGTTTAGCAGCTATCGCTTGGATTTTTACAGTTTTGGAGATAAGCGTCGCTGATAGCGCGCTATCTCAGCGATAAAATCCAGCGATAGCCGGCGATAATTATCCTCGCGCTAAACGCGCTCAGCGATAATTATCGCCGGCTGTTGCTGATATGCCCCCAAGTGTTGGCTGCTTATGGTGGAAATGCATTGATAATTGGGTTTCTGCGCCTAACTACAAATCTTGATGATTCAAAGTAATGCTGTGATTACCGAAGAGCAATCTCCGTTTCTCTGTTTCTGCCTTCCACATCTCAATGTTGCATCATAATGTGAGTCCATTCCCCATGTTACGCAAAACAAAATGTAAGAAACACTCTCTTCTCACTTAAACCCATCCCCTACCTTAGGTATGGAGATCAACCCCTGCAATCTTCCAGCTACTGTGCCTTGGTCCATATGATGCTTGGGTTCTAGATGTCCCAAGAATGTATTACTTTTTAATTTACATTCACTGAGCCTAAGTAGATTCGGCAAATCTTGTGGAGAATTGGTGCTGTCATGGCCCGGTTTTGCAGACTGCTTCCTGGAGCCAGCTGAGTGACTCTGGTTCTAGGATTGTGGGGCTGAGATAGGCTTTTATTAGCTTTCATTGTTGATCTCCAAGGGTGTGTTGCTTCTAGATCAGATGGTTTGAAGTTTTATACGTGGGTGGAACTCAGTCTTTTTACCCAAAGGCCAGGTTTAGTTGTATTGTTCTTTAAAGAAATTTACGCTGCCTGGTGGGATGTCTAATATTTACTCTGTAGTTACCTCATACCTCCATTGTTTCCTTCCTAGTAACCTGCCACTGCTCCACTTTGTCTATTTTAGACCTGACTCCCTTGGGTGGTAGTTCTCCAAAGATTTTTCCGTCACCCCTCTTTTACTGAATTCATTTTTGTTGGCTTTAGTGTTAAAGTTCTCGTGCTCGCTCCATAAAACATGGTAGAATTGGCTAACACCCGATTGGTGCTTTTAATTTACTTGTAAGTCCCTATCAAAGTGGTACTACCCAGGTCCTGTAGGTTAAATGCTACTAGTGGGCCTGCAGCACTCATTGCACCACCCAATACAGTAGCCTTTTAAAACATGTCTCAGGCCAGCCACTGTAGCCTGTAGCGCAGTTTCAAACTGCCAATTTTATCAGGCCTAAATCTTCCTTTTTGAAACATAAGCCAGCCCTTAGGTCGGGTGTAAAGACCTTTGGGGCAGGGGGGATTATATTTTAATAAAGTAGGACTAGTGAATCTAAATTTTACATGTCCTTGTAGTGAAAAACTCATAAAGTAATTTTTCACAATTGGAAGGCCTATCTCTCTCAGAGGATAACATTGGGTTGCCTTATTACAATTAATTAGTGTTAACTTAAGTTTGGCAGCAGATAGAAAACTGACGTTCACATTCAAATGAACTGTAATTGTATTCCCTTTTTAATGGAAAAGTCAGATTTTAAATCACAAATCTGAAAATGCTATGTTTAGAATGTTGCCATTTTCATGTCATAACCATTTGGTGCCTTTTGCTTGGGTCCTGGGCCTACCTTTGGGGCCTTCTTCCTGGGTACTGACAAGGTGTAGTTGACAATTGGCCTTTGTGATTATTTCCCAGACAGTGACGCAAAAAAGTACTAGATGTTGTAATCCTGCCATAATGTTAAGGGCAAAACTGTTCTCTGCCTCTATTTCATTTCAAAGGGCCCTAGCACACACTAACAGACTTGACACCAGCCTTTTGCGACCCCTGACAACTCAGAGCTGGAAAGGGGAAGGGAGTTCTTTTTTTCCAGATACCAGATTTGGGGGTGGTATAGGTGTTCCCCCCACTTTGAAGTTGGCACCATGTATAAGTATTGGATCTATTGAACCACTGATCAGATCACTTCTGGACCAGTGGAAGACAAGCAGAAGGACTGCTCAGTTGTTCTGCTGGGACTGCCCTGCTGCCCTCCTGCCTGAGAAAAGAAAACTGGACCTGCTCCTTGAACCCAGAACCATCAAGGTCTAGCCGACTATCCTGCTGTTGTGAGCTACAGCTTCAGCTAATGGGACATAACAACCTCCAAAGACCTCTACGGCATCTGCCTAGCGGACCAGACCCAACAGGACCCGCCTGTAACCCGCTGACTTTTCTGGAGTGAGTTCTGAACCCCAAGAGGTGCCATCCTGGTCCTGGCCCCCTGGAAGGCATCAGAGTGTAGTCCTTCTGGACCAACTGTGGGCTCCATCAGAACTGACATAAGTGACGCATCTCGACTCAGGACCTCACATCGCAGCACCGCACAACTCCTGATTGACAGACTTTTCGGAATTGAATAGCTCAATACATCTTGATTCAGTATCTTGCACCCAGCTGCTTGCAACTCATAATCAGTGGCCTCTTCAGAACCATTGCAGTATGATGCACCTCTATGCAGGACCTCACATTGCAGCTCCTCATCGGCAGCCTCTCTGTTCAGTGGGCTGAACTCAGTCCTGAACCAGGCCCTCGCTCCATCACAGCCAACTTGAACTTAGACTTTGCCCCAGTCCGGTGCAACCAGATAAGCACATTTTGCTATTTGGCTTTCTGATGGCACTTTTACCTAAGATTTTAAAATTGCTTATCTCCAGTTCTACTGATTGGATTTTTGTTGTTCTAATATTTCTTTTTTTAATTGAAATGTACTTTATTTTCTAGATTGGTGTGGGATGTTTCTTGTGTTGTGTTTTCACTTTATTATTGTTTGGAAGCTGCATAATGTATTAGCCATTTCCTCTAAGTTAAGCCTGAGTGCTTTTGTGCCAAGCTACCAGAGGGTTAAGCACAGGTACATTTAGTGACATTTTGTGGTTCACCCTGATGAGGATTGTGGTTGTTGCTTGAAAACGCTTTCACCCCCCTCAACCAATAACCCAATTTCTCAGAGCCTAGTTCTGGAAGACTATCCGGTGTTTTTTTATGATAATTTCCAAATGTACCCCTTGTGGATTGAATGCTCACAGCATTTCTCCTATCCTTCACTCATTTCAGAATGTCCAATTTCAAATAGGCAGCTTTGTGCGCAACCTTGGTCATCTCTACGCTATTCCTGATTGGCCCGCAGAGATTTATTGGGATAAAGTTAATTGTATCTTTAGTAAGGTACACCTTCCATAAGTCATGACTATGCTATGCTAGGAAGTTTGAGGACAATCATTCATGACCATTTAAGAACTGCTGGGCTCTGGGTTGCATATATATACATCACTTATAGGTTGGACCTACAGATTGTTGGATTAATCAGTTGTAAGAACAAATCACTTCTCTTATCTTCTGGACAAGCACAATTTTATATAGCTTAGTGTCTCCACCACCCTCAAACACATGCACAACATTTGAAAACATTGTCATCTCCTTGCAACACTACCCATGGTGTTGCATCCTAATTACACTCAAGAATATCATTGGTCAATAATGTAATTTATATATTCTTGAAGTATCTAGAGCATTGTGGAACATAATAGGGAAAGTAAGAATATCATTTTTTTTACTTTTTAAAAAAATATTGATATTATTCAGGCCTGGGTTCACGGAGTTTTGCTACATGGAACTCCGCAAAGTTACAAAAAAACTCTGCGAAGTTCCGCGACTGGCGGAGTGCAGTGCAAACTGCAGTTTGTGCTGGTATTCCTGCCGCTCTGGTAGAAATTCTACCCGAGCGGCAGCTCGCACTTGCGAACTTCCCATTCGCGATTACGAATTTACCATTTGCGATCGCGAGTGCGGAAAAAACTCTGCTGCACATCGCGAAGAGTAGTTTTCTGCACTCCGCGAGTTCCATGGAGTGCAGAAAACTCCGCAAACTTCGCGAATGGAGTGAAGATTACCGCCCAGGCGTAATATTATTAAGATAGTTTCCTTAATATTGTTTAAGTAATGTAATTGATTCATGTATTTTTAGTCTATTGTTTCACTTGTGGGTTCCTTCTTTACCCTCAGCCTAATCTGCATATTTTCTGCTGAGTTGTTAACAATCATGATCATTCGGGAAACAACCTTTACAACGCGGTCATCACATCTTGTTACCTTTACAACGTGGTCATTACAACGACTGCGTTGTTACAACGCAGTACCATTACAACGCAAGTCATTGCAATGTCTTGCTCTAGATGGCGCTCTAAACTAAGTAATAGTGTAATTTACTATTCCAACACCTTCCCTACTGTTGCACACACTGGAGTTGGAATAGTAAATTATATTATTCCTAAGTCCAGCGCACCATCTAAAGCAGGTCGTTGCAACCACATGCGTTGTAATGGTACTGCGTTGTAACAATGTGGTCGTTGTAAAAGCAGGCGATGTAATGCTGCAAGTTGTAATGAGACATATTCAATCATTCTGATGCACTCTTTAGGTAGGCTAGTTCTGCATAATAAATAACTAAATAATTGTGAAATGCTAATCAATGAAAATTATGAAGGGGGGGCAACTATTCTTAAATGTTCCATTGGGACAGCTCGAGCATGGACCACATGTATTGTTGGTTTTGCACTTTTCCTTTCCACCCTTCACTAAATAACCAATCATTAGTCACAAAATAAACCACAGAATGTATTCATTTCAATCCAGCCTCCCCTGCACCGGCGGTCCCACAGCTGGATTACAACTTGGGTGGTCGGACTGCCATGGCACCACAGCAACCATCAGGGATATTTATTATTAAATGATAATTAATTATGTAGATTGTGTAATTAATATGTTTCTAAAGTTATATTTTAGGTGTGGGTTGCTGAGTTTGTATGTGTGAAGGGTGGGAAGTTAATTAAGTATAATTAAATAATGAATTAATTTAATATTATTTGTTAAATTGCCAATTAATTAGGCAAACTGTGTAATTATATTTTTCAAGTTATATTTTTAGGTGCATGTTGTTGGGTTTGTAGAAGTACAGGTTGGGAAGTTAATTTTGAAATAATTTATTGCTAATCAATTATTAATTTATTTTTGCTATTTAATTGATGATGAACTATGTAAACTGTGTAATTATTATATTTTTAAGTTACCTTTTAGGTGTGGGTTGTTTAGTTTGTAGGGGACAGGGTGGGAATTTGATTAAGCAATAACGAATTGTGAATCAATTATTAATTTTTATTGAAATATTTAATTTATTTGATAATGTAAATTATTTAATAGTTATCAGCCTCATGCATCAAGCCAAAATCCAGTCGGTAAAATACCGAATCGCTAATAGCTCCCGGTATTGAGTTAAAAAAACCCAATCCCAATGCATCAACCCAAAAGCAAAAATCGCTATTTAAGGAATCCTTAAATAGCGATTCCTTAAATAGGGATTCCTTAAATAGCGATTCCTTAAATAGGGATTCCTTAAATAGCGATTCCTTAAATAGCGATTGCATTTAAGGAATCCCAAAGTGAGATTCCTTAAATGCAATGCATCAAAGTTAAAAAATTAGCGATTTCGCTAATAGGGGGAGCAAATTACCATGAGGATGAACTGCATGGTAATTTGCTAAAACTTTGAAAAATGCACTTTTGTGCATTTTTCAAAGTTTCATGTTGCGCACACACATGCCCTTAGAGCATGTGTGTGTGCAACATATGTGCACATATCAATTTCAGGGGTGCAATAGGGTGTCATTTTGACACCCTTGCACCCTTGAAATTGCATGAGCAATTTGCGAGAACCTACTGGTACTCGCTATTTGCTCATGCAATCTCCGATTCATTCCTATGGGCCTGGAGGCCCATAGGAATGATTGGGATGGCATTCCTTAATTGCTACTCGCAATTTGCTAGTAGCAATTAAGGAAAGTTAAGGAATCGCTATTTGAATAGCGATTCCTACATGCATAGCCTTTTGCTATTCCTTATTGGCAAATGCCAATGTTGATGCATATGCCCCTATATTTTTTATGTCATATTTTACGTGTATTTTCTTGTGTTTGTAGAAGAATAGGGTGGGACGTTATTTAAGTAAAAGTACATGAACAGTTATTTGCTCCTTTATTAATAATTGTTTTATTAATTACTTAATATTTCAATTGTGCTGTACTTCTATTTCAATTACATTTAATTGTTGACTGATATGTTTGTGAGAATATAATGTGGCAATTTAATTAAAATATTAATATTTGTTTTAATAGATAATAATTATTAAAAATTGTAATCATTATGTTTTTTTTATTTATTTAGACATAGAATTTTTATATTATATTAAGAATGTTATATTTTTGGTTAGTTGATAGAGTTGTTAAAATATGTTATTTGTTTGAAGTAAACTACTCTCGCTGTACTGCTGCACAGAGTGGAATGGCAATAGTAAATTTTACTCCTATGGAGTACAACTCTTTCCCTACTGTTGCACAGACTGGAGTGGGAATAGTAACTTTTACCCCTCCAGTGTCCAACGCTTTCACTACTGTTGAATGGACTGGAGTGGGAATAGTACATTTTACCCCTTCGGTGTCCAACGCTTTCCCTCCTGTTGCACAGGCTGGAGTGGGAATAGCAAATTTTTCCCCTCCACAGTCCAAAGCTTTCCCTCCTGTTGTATACATTGCAGTAGAAATAATATTATTACTTTTTCAATAATGTTTAAATATATGTCATATTATTGTTTGTTTATTTTATATTAATTTGTATATTATTTCTCGCTCTCTCTCTCTCCTTCTAAAATTATTTTAGGTACATTAATTTTTTTCCTTCCTTTAATTTGTGAATTGTTTTATGTTTTATTTATGTCTAAGTATACACAGCCTGTGTAGGGAGGGCCGGGCCTGGGCATGGGAGGGGGAGAGGAGGAGTGGTAGGTGCACTTTTAAGAGTGCATGTCAATTTGATCAGCCTTCTCAGGAAGGACAAACTGAAATGTGCACTTAGGTTTCTCCAACCGAGCTGTATTCCACAGCCAGGTTAAAAAACACACCACAGACTCCCTGTGCCTAAGCAAACGTTAATCCAACTCGCTCTGGCCAATCCCCATGCTGCTCAACTGCTTGAGAGAAGTGCGGGGATCGGATGCGGAGTCCGTGATCTTCTCCAAGGGACTGCTGGGATCAGGAACAGAGGAGGACGAGGTAGCCGGCGGCCCCAAGTAAGTCTAATCCCCCTGCTGCCTGCTCTCCCCCACACTCCTGACTCCACGTAATCCCCCGGTGCCCATTCACCCGCCCCACCACTCTTTATCTGTCTCGGCCCCCACTGCTCTGTTTATTCATTAATTTGTCTAATCATGTATTCCAATCGTGTTGATGCTGTAATGTGTCTGTTTTATGGATGAAGACCTCCAACATAAAAATGATTTGTTTTTCATCATTTCTATAATCTATGGAGCTTTTAATTTTGAAAGTTCATTTATCAATACTTTGCCAGTTGCACATTTTCATATATATTAATGTCCGCAGCTTTATGTGGAGTACCAACACGTCATAAATGTCTAGGAAATGGATGTCAGAATTGGGCTTGGGAAACGGCATTACAAAGATCCCTTTATCACTCAATGCCTTTACCATGCAGCCTTTACCACACAAGGCCACATGTCTTTACCAAGAAGATGTCTTTACCATACATGCCTTTACCATGGTAAATCTATTTAAGGTAAGTGTATATATATTATACTCCAAATAACGCTAAGGCTAAAATTTAGGGTTTGTGAGTGGGTAGTGGTAAGGGCGATTAGGGTAATTTAAGGATTTAGTGGTGTGTAACAGTAAAGGAAGGGTAGGGTTTAAGCTTGGTAGTGGTAAAGGGAGGTGGGGTAAATTTAGGGTCTAGTGGTGTTTAGTGGCAAAGGGAGGTAAATTTACTTTTAGGGGTTTCAGGTGGGTAGTGGTGAAAGGAGGTTAGGAGTAAATGAAAAAATGCAGGTTCCACCCAAAAATAAAACAAATTAAATTAAATATTGAAATTAGGGTTTAGGTGTGGATTGTGGTAAAGGAAGGTTAGGAGTATTCAAAATAAAGGGGGGATGGGGGTTCCCCCCAAAATATCGAGGCCTTATTACGATGTTGGGCAGACTCAAGTCCTCCCGACACTGTTTCAGTGTGGGAACCGACCGACCGATATATATATATATATTTACATACATATAAATGTGTGTATATATATATATATATATATATATATATATATATATATATATATAGATACACGCATATATATATATACACATATATATATATACATATATGTATGTATTTTTTATATATACATGTATATATATACGCTCCTTCCTTCTTCCCTTTCTCGATCAGGAAAAGCACTCGCAGGGGTCTTTCTAGTTTTGGCAAAGTTTTTAATTCATGCAATCCATAAATAACATGACGCGTTTCGGCTACTACCTTTTTCCAATGTTACAAAATTACGCGCCAAATAACGGCATTTTAAAAGAAATCATCAGTATCCGGTCACATGATGCGAATCAAAGCACAATCAAAATTGACATAGGACCATACTCATTACGTTCTAATACAGGCGCCATCTTGGAACGTCTAACAAGTGGTTGAATCTGAATGTCATACGCTAAATAAGCCTACTAAAGTAAGTACTATATAATACTTACAGTGATTATCATTAGACACATGGTTCAATGAAATCAGGACATTTTCGTGATTCAAACAAGTTGCGCTTAATAATTTGGCCGTGTATCTTGTATGGATTCACAGCAGTCAGACAGTCGCATGCCACCAGGAACTACTAATTTGATCGAAATTCACTGCGCTAGAAAGACTCTATGAACGCGAACAAAGAAAATGGTGGGAGGCTACGTCATTACAAAGTTATATAGACGTAGATCGCGTACCTAGAGGTTTACGCATATATACGATTCCTGCATATGAAAACCCTGACCCCAAACTACTGGATGAATGGGCAGCGCACACGGCAGAATCAAGTAAAGGAATGCTACTTATTCTTGTCAAGTTTGCCTGGAGCGACAGAGACAAAGCATTATTGGAGATAGAAAGAATGGAGGAGGAAATCAATAAGGAAGACGATAAGAACAAAATAGAGGAGCTTAAAGAGCAAATGAAGAAACGACTTGTGAAGAATGAAGCGAAAATCAAGCAAAGGAAAAAAGAGAAATTTGAGTGAGACGAACATGATTACGCTCAGGGAAGAGTACTCACCTTTGCGAGGAAATTCGATGCACCACGCAAAGAGTTAAAAGCTAAGGAAAGCGGACCTGAGCCGGTCAGAATTGAAACCTCGGAGTCAGATTTAACAGGTGGAGAATCCTCGGATGAAGGAGCACGGAATACAACATTTGGGAAAACTCCTTTTCAGGAGGAAATCTGCCTTCTGAGACAAACCTGGCTGAGAGGAGGAAAAACCAGGCCCCCGGAATCAGCAAAAGAAAAACAAGGAGGGGGGGCTGGAGCAGCAGGGTCAAACGAGCAAAGAAGAGTTACTCGCAACAGGAAAACGAAGAAATGGAACCAGAAAACCTAACTATAGTGAATTTAACATCAAAAATTCTAACAACTGCGGAACAGCAAGTCCTGAGATTGGGACTTACTTTCTGTCCTTCGAATAAATGGGAGTATGCTCAAACACGTATTGACCTTTTCAAATTAACTCGCAAACTCAAACTTCACAAGTACTTTAAGACCAAACCAAATTTCTTGAAACGCAAGATACAATCTAATCCGAATCTGGTAACTGATGCTCTAACGGGGAATGATCTTATGGCATTAGAGGTGATGCAATCACTTAGACTCGACAATCAGCAACATATCAATCCAACATTAGATCAGGTTCAAAGAACAGTACAACTGGGTTTCGAACAAGAAAGGGATGAGAGTCCATTTAAACCTACCTCTCAGTTCTTACCCCAATTGTCTCCGGACGCGATCGATGTCTTCTCTGAGGCAGTAATCAAAGATCTTCAAATGCTTAGGAAAAGACAAAAGGGATTTAAAACCCAGAATATAACGAAAGAACAACGAGAAGCGATCAAGAATCTATGTGATGACATTGAGATCATCTGCAAACCCTCGGACAAAGGAGGTAATATAGTCCTTCAAACAAGAGAAGACTATAACACAGAAGCATTAAGACAATAATAACTACCGTAAAACCAATAAGAACATCTACTTGGAAAGCGTGCAAAGGTATCATGATCTTATCAAGATGTGGTTTGACAAAACGATGCTAAATATGGACGAATTCCTTTTTCTTCGATGCCTAAATCCTGTGGTGCCTACTTTTTACCACATTCCGAAGATTCATAAAGATTGTGTAAAACCTCCGGGAAGACCGATCGTCTCCTCACAAGGGGGACTTACGGAACATTTATCAATTTTTGTTGATTGTTTCCTTTTTCCTTTTGTGAAAGAATTACCAGCGTACATTAAAGACTCACGAGACTTTCTGAACCGGATTGAAAATCAACCATGGGATCCAGAGTATAAATTAATTGTCCTGGACATCACAAGTCTCTATACCCGCATAAATCATGAGCATGGTCTGGAAGCGGTGGCCTATTTCTTAAATAAAAAATCTTTGAAGTTCACAGAACATAACAAAATGATTTTACAATTCACGGAATTTTGTTTGACAAACAATATTTTCGTATTTGGTGATGAGTACTATCAACAGATCTCCGGTACTGCGATGGGCACCTGCTTTGCCCCCAGCTATGCGAACTTGTTCGTTGGCTGGTGGGAGGAGCAGGTGTCCAGAACACAGGGAACCATCGATATGAGTAGGGTGGTTTCCTGGTACCGTTATATCGATGATCTGTGCATTCTGTGGAATGGTTCAATGGAGTCAGCAAATTAAATCATTGCCAATCTGAATCACAATGTAGTAAATCTGGAGTTCAGTGGAGAGGTTAGTCCCAATACGGTAAACTTCTTAGATCTAAAGATTACCATCATAGATAACAAACCGAATGTGTCACTATACCGAAAACCCACAGCTGGGAATTCCTTATTACACGCTGCTAGCAATCATCCATCAAGGTTGGTTAGGAGTATCCCGTATGGTGAATTCTTAAGGCTAAAGCGCAATAGCACAAGAAATTCGGATTTTGAATTAGCAGCCAAGGCCAGCCTGAATAGATTTGTCATCAGAGGTTACAATAAAGATTTTCTAGAAGTAACTCTCAATAGGGTTAACAGTATATCGAGAGAAACACTCCTGTCAAATGAAGAAAAAAATGAAAAAAAGGATAATAAAACTATGACAGGAGATAACAAGTTCAGGATGATAACCACTTTTTCTAATGAAGCCAATGACTTAAGACAAATCATGAGAAAAAATTGGCATATACTCAAAACGGATAGTGTGATAGGCTCAGACATTCCAGTTGCCCCTCTAATAACATTTAGAAAGGCTAGATCACTGAGGGATAGTCTAGTCCAAAGCCACTTCTATACTAGACCTAGTACTGGTGGGACCCTAAGGGAGCTTAGGGGTTTTTTCCCTTGTGGCAGATGTAAGGCCTGTACAGGAAGTAGAAGAACGCTCACATATGAAGTCACTGATTTAAAAATAACTAGAACCATAAATAAATTCATCACATGCAACACTACTTATGTAGTATACTGCTTGGAATGTCCTTGTGGATTGAAATACATTGGCAGCACCATACACCCTATAAAGATACGGGTATTAGAACATATGAGGGCGATAGCCAAAAAAGATGAAACCTATCCAGTCGCAAGGCACTATGCAGAAAAACATAACAGCAACAGGGATCTGTTGCGTTATTATGGTTTGGATATGATTGCCGCTAGTATTAGAGGTGGGGACAGGATCAGAAAGTTGTGTAGACTTGAATCCAGATATATTATTGACCTAGGAACCAAGACCCCCAAAGGAATGAATATAGGGGAAGAATTAGCTGTACATTTGGGTGACTGAAATTGAGAACTGTATGTTATCAGCAATTGTAAGGTTTTCTGGGCAGGATTTGCAAGAAAGTTGTCTTTAATTGTAATTTGAATTTTAATCTGTGAATCAATTTGTGTAGTTTAGACCTATATATATGCCTTGTGATTTATTGATGTGACGGTCCATGTGATGCATGCAATTTATCAAGCACAGAAAGGACTTTGCCGATACACGGCATGATTGTACTATGGTTATGCCCTGATCTTGAGGTCATAGGTGGTTTGCGTAAGGATGCCGATACACGGCCAAATTATTGAGCGCAACTTGTTTGAATCACGAAAATGTCCTGATTTCATTGAACCATGTGTCTAATGATAATCACTGTAAGTATTATATAGTTCTTACTTTAGTAGGCTTATTTAGCGTATGACATTCAGATTCAACCACTTGTTAGACGTTCCAAGATGGTGCCTGTATTAGAACGTAATGAGTATGGTCCTATGTCAATTTTGAGTGTGCTTTGATTCGCATCATGTGACCGGATACTGATGATTTCTTTTAAAATGCCGTTACTTGGTGCGTAATTTTGTAACATTGGAAAAAGGCAGTAGCCGAAACGCGTCATGTTATTTATGGATTGCATGAATTAAAAACTTTGCCAAAACCAGAAAGACCCCTGCGAGTGCTTTTCCTGATCGAGAAAGGGAAGAAGGAAGGAGCGTATATTGTACGCGGTTGCACCTCCGCGTTACAGCACCCGTCCGAGAATGCGCTGGCCCAAGGTGCAGTGGAGCAGAATACATATATATATATATATATATATATATATATATATATATATATATATATATATATATATATATATATATATAAAAACACGAAAGTTGCCCCACTGAAGCCATCTCACACGAGGGGGTTAGCACACTGATGCCCCAGGTGGCTGCAGTCACAGCATGTCACTCGCGCTTCTCAATTCAGCCCATTAACCATACGCGTTTCAAGCGTCTCAGCGCTCTTGTTCACTGGCAGGCTAACATCTCATTAATGCAGAGGAGCAGCAAACGTGTGGAAGGACATCATTTATTCAATTAAACAAGCACCGCCCCAGTGGGCGTCTTCAAGGCTATCTGGATGTTGTAGTCCATTTGTTATTCGCCATGCCTGTAGTCCCATATTCACCCGGTTGGGTGTTTGCATGTTCCAACCAAAATTGTAAGCACAAATGAGTCAAAGTTTGATAATTAATCACAATAGATGAACACGCTGAGTAGGCTCACTGTGGTACATGCCAATATGTACCTGAGGCTCCGGTCCCCCTAGTTCCTGTTCAGGATCGCAAATGCGGGCCTTAAGGATCCGCCTTCTCCGGCGGCGGGACGGCTTCGCGGCTGGACAGGCCGCTACACAAAAAAACACGAAAGTTGCCCCACTGAAGCCATCTCACACGAGGGGGTTAGCACACTGATGCCCCAGGTGGCTGCAGTCACAGCATGTCACTCGCGCTTCTCAATTCAGCCCATTAACCATACGCGTTTCAAGCGTCTCAGCGCTCTTGTTCACTGGCAGGCTAACATCTCATTAATGCAGAGGAGCAGCAAACGTGTGGTAGGACATCATTTATTCAATTAAACAAGCACCGCCCCAGTGGGCGTCTTCAAGGCTATCTGGATGTTGTAGTCCATTTGTTATTCGCCATGCCTGTAGTCCCATATTCACCCGGTTGGGTGTTTGCATGTTCCAACCAAAATTGTAAGCACAAATGAGTCAAAGTTTTATTGAATAAATGATGTCCTACCACACGTTTGCTGCTCCTCTGCATTAATGAGATGTTAGCCTGCCAGTGAACAAGAGCGCTGAGACGCTTGAAACGCGTATGGTTAATGGGCTGAATTGAGAAGCGCGAGTGACATGCTGTGACTGCAGCCACCTGGGGCATCAGTGTGCTAACCCCCTCGTGTGAGATGGCTTCAGTGGGGCAACTTTCGTGTTTTTATATATATATATATATATATTCACTTAAAAAACCATAGGTTTCACACATGTTATAGTTAGCTGGACATTTCACTCGTAAAAAACCATTGAAATTCCTCCGTTATAGTTAGTTCAGATAACTATAACTCGCGCGCCCGCAATCCACTGCTGATGACGTCACATATTACATCACTCATTACATGGTCAGTGGCATCACTCATGACATCACTGATGACATCATCCTTGTGATAGAGTGGCGGTCGCGCGAGTTATAGTTATCTGAACTAACTATAAAGGGGGAATTTCAATGGTTTTTTACGAGTGAAATGTCCAGCTAACTATAACATGTGTGAAACCTATGGTTTTTTAAGTGAATTTGCAAGGTTTTTTAAATGCTAATTCCTAACTATAACGTGCGTGAAACCTATGGTTTTTTAAGTTAATTTGTAAGGTTTTTTAAATGCTAAGTTAAGTATGTTTTAATATATTTTTTATATATTTATTTTACAATAAGCTACCTATGTATATAGTTATAGATTGATTGTATCCTGTAATATGGAATGGCTCGTTTAAATTATATATATTTTTTTTAAGGTTTTTCACCGTGCGCGCACGGTGCGCAAATCCCGCGATTTTTTGGAAAAAAAATAAAATGTTTTTTTCACTCTTCGGGGTCCTTCAGGGACCCCCTGACAAAGGCTAGGGGTCAGGAACTCTCTACCCTGCCCCCTTTTTACGTTCTCCACCTTTCTTTTTCACTGTCACACACAAAACACGCAAAATGGCGGCCGACACTTCCTGATTTCGACCGATTCGAATGTTGACTGACATGTAACCACCAATCAGAATTACGCTTGCGCACGTAATGGTGCGCGCACGGTGCGCGCACGGTGCGCGCACGGTGCGCGCCTATAGATATTTATGTCCTTTTAACTGCAATTTGCTCAGGAACTACTGAACAGATTGACACCATATATGCAAAAGGCACATGCCTGACCTGAGGACTACCTCTTTGCCAAATTTCAAGTAATTCTGTTCAGCCGTTCGGGCTGTACCTTCGACTAAAGGTCCTATGGAAAAATGCATGGGGAAAACGTGTTTTGGGACCCCCCTTTTTTCTCAGCCCCCGCTTGACGAATCACCCCGAGACTTTCAGGGTAGGAGCTGAGCGGAGCGCCCCATTAGTTTTGAAACTTTCGCGAGGATTCGTCAACCGGCGCCAAACAAAGCTATTCAAAATAGAATTTTCAGATTTCCTATGGAAACACGGTCCTAACTATAACTATCTACTGGCGCCAGTAGATAATACATATACATACATATACCCAAAAATCTCCTCCAAAAGAGCAGAACAGAGGACACAAACGGGGTTGAAATGGACGTTATTCAGAAAACTGGACGGCATGACCGGTTTCAGCTGTGCGCCTTTTTCAAATGCCACAGTTCGAAGCTGAGTCACCTGTTAGGTTTCTTAAGTAGGCTCCTCCCTGCCTAGTGGTGGAGTGCTCACCTGTGCCACTGTAGTATGCAGAACGTAACAGCAGCCCAATGTCCGGACTGCATTCCCCACAATGCAGCTTGATGGTGAATACCGTGTAGCAGGAGGTAGAATCAGCACAATTACTGGCAACAAACGTCCTTGGGTCCCCTACTGCCAGCCAGCCCAAACACCACTTACCAAGGCTGGAGACTTAAGGACAATGCCAGCGACTCTCCAAGCAGTCTTGGAGTGCAACACTGCAGCAGCGTCTCGGTTACCTGGAAAACGGGTGGCGGGTCGCAATCATCCGATCCCTCGGTAAGTAAAACTTCCATTTGCCTATGTAATTGCAATCTCAAAACGGAAGGGTCCTCTGTAAAGCACCACGAGCTGCATGCTGTGTATCACCAAAAATCTCCTCCAAAAGAGCAGAACAGAGGACACAAATGGGGTTGAAATTAGGGGTGGGCGGAATTTGCGGAATTAACCTTCGCAAATTATCGCGAGAATGTTTAAAATTATCGCAAACAAGCAGAAATATCGCGAAGATGCGGAAGGTTTTTTCCGGCATGTTCGCGCGATTTTCTGCATGGTTGCGGGTCGCAAACTTACCCATGTGGCTGCTTGCGGGCGCGGCCATCTTGTTTTGAGTTGTTCTCGCGGTGCATGATCGCGAGAAGAAAGACGTGATCGCGCGACGCATGACGTCACTGCGGGCGCGAACTGTCGCGAGACAGCGCAAATGGCTAAAAACAATACAACATCTCATGGAGAACGCGACCGGATCAAGAAAACTTGTCGGCGAACGCAGGGAATCAGGTAAGGCGATCGCGCGCGCGCGAGAATGTATCATTTTACAGCGCGAGCAAGAAACAAATTATCGCCAAGCTGCGGAAACCGGAATTTTTGACATCTTCGCGCTCTCCGCGGAACGCAAAAATGTCAAATTATCGCAATTTCCGCGAACGGAACGAAATTTTTGCCCAGGCCTAGTTGAAATGGACGTTTATTCAGAAAACTGGACGGCATGACCGGTTTCAGTTGTGCGGCTTTTTCAAATGCCACAGTTCGATGCTGAGTCACCTGTTAGGTTTCTTAAGTAGGCTCCTCCCTGTCTAGTGGTGGAGGGCTCACCTGCGCCAATGTAGTCTGCAAACGTAACAGCAGCCCAATGTCCGGACTGCATGCCCCACAATGCAGCTTGATGGTGAATACCGTGTAGAAGGAGGTAGAATCAGTACAATTACTGGCAACAAACATCCTTGGGTGCCCTACTGCCAGCCAGCCCAAACACCAAGAACCAAGGCTGGAAAAGTAAGGACAATGCCAGCGACTCTCCAAGAAGTCTTGGACCGCAACACTGCAGCAGCGTCTCGGTTACCTGGAAAACGGGCGGCGGGTCGAAATCATACACACATATATATATGCATATATATATATATATATATATATATATATATATATACATATATATATATATAATCTACTGGCGGTCGCCAGTAGATAGTTATAGTTAGGACCGTGTTTCCATAGGAAATCCGCAACATTCTATTTGGAATAACTTTTGCGTCGATTGACGAATCCTCGCGAAATTTTCAAAATAGGTGGGGCGCTCCGCTCCTTCCCTGAAAGTCTCGGGGGGATTCGTCAAGCGGGGGCTGAGAAAAAGGGGGGGTCCCAAAACGCGTTTTCGCCATGCATTTTCCCATAGGACCTTTAGTCCGCGCTACAGCCCGAACGGCTGAACAGAAAACCTTGAAATTTGGCAGAGAGGTAGTCCTCAGGTCAGGGATGTGCCTTTTGCAGGTCTGGTGTAAATCTGTTCAGTATTTTCTGAGAAAATAGCATTTAAAAGCATATATATATCTATAGGCGCGCACCGTGCACGTACGGTAAGCGCACCCTGCCGTGGGCGAGCGCAATTCTGATTGGTTGTTAGATCTTAGTAAACATTCGAATCGGTCGAAACCAGGAAGTGTCGGCCGCCATTTTGTCTCTTGCAGTCTGAGGGAGGTGAAAAATAAAGGTGGAGAACATGAAAAGGGGGCAGGGTGGACAGTTCCTGACCCCCTAGCCATTGTCAGGGGGTCCCCAAAGGACCCCCAAGGGCCATAAATGTTTTTAATGTTTTTACGAAAAATCGCGGCGTGCGCTTACCGTGCGTGCACGGTAGAAACGTGAAAATTACGCGAACGGCGTAACGTGGGCGCGCGGTGCGCGAAGCGCACAGCGTGCCCACAGAGCGCGCACTGTGCGCGAAGCGCACCGTGTGCGCACGGTACGCGCACGGTGAAAAACCTTAAAAAAAAAAAAATAATTAAAATAATAAATACATAACTTAGCATTTAAAAAACCGTACAAATTCACTGAAAAAACCATAGGTTTCACACACGTTATAGTTAGGAATTAGCATTTAAAAAACCTTGCAAATTCACTTAAAAAACCATAGGTTTCACACATGTTATAGTTAGCTGGACATTTCCCTCGTAAAAAACCAATGAAATTCCCCCGTTATAGTTAGTAAAGGGAACTATAACTCACGCGACCGCAATCCACTGCTGATGACGTCAGATATTACATCACTGATGACATATGTGTCTTTCTGTAAAATAAATTTTTATTAAATATGTATAGCTAAAGGTTAAAGGAAAGAAAAATGGGTAAATAAGTGAATAAATACAGTGATGTGATATCTGACGTCATCAGCAGTGGATTGCGGTCGCGTGAGTTATATATATATATATATATATTTTTTAAATCCAATTCCAAAGTAAGGCGCGCTCTCAGTTTAGGGTATAATAACGATCTTTTATTCCGACGTTACGCGTTTCGAGAGTAACCTCTCTTGCTCACACAAGAGAGGTTACTCTCGAAACGCGTAACGTCGGAATAAAAGATCGTTATTATACCCTAAACTGAGAGCGCGCCTTACTTTGGAATTGGATTTAAAATTTGTAGCCGGCTGTGGCTCTACCGGCCCCGTGCGCCACCAGACTATGGGCGGATATCCCAGGAGGAGCTGAATGAGGTTTGAGAATATATATATATATATATATATATATATATGCATATATATATATATATACATATATGTATGTATTTATATATACATATTATATATATATACACATACACACACACATATATATATATATATATACACATGCATACAAGCACACACACACATGCACACACACACGTGCATATATATATTTTTTCTTCTTCCTTTAAAAAAAAAAGGGAATGGTACAGATTAGTGTAAGAAATGGTGGTATTGTTCGATGAGGGGGGTGGAAGCCCCTCTCAGACAACAACCACCAGCCTTTGTAGGTTAAACACAAAAAGTCACTAAATGAGTCTGCGCTTAACATTCTGGTTGTTTGGCTCAACGCAGTGAGGCTTAACTTAGAGGCAATGTGTACAGTATTTATGCAGCTTTAAATGAATAAAAACCACAAGAAAAATCCTAAACCAATTTAGAAAGATATAGTAAATTGTAATAAATGACCATTATAGTACAATTATAAGATACCAAAAGGAAAAACATCCAATCAGTAGAGCCGGAGATATTAAATTTCTTTATTTATGGTGAAAATAGTACCTAAAAGCACAAAGTGCCACTCAAAGTCATCTGGTTGTGCTTGACCGGGGGATGTCACAAATTCAGGCCAAATATGATAGAGCATGTGTCAGATATGGAGACTGTGGGTGAGAAAAGACTGGGCTAATATAGTGTCAGGTTCCTTTGTGTGTGCAGAAGGCAGAGCCTTTGGAGTGTAAGTGGGGCTAGGTACAGCCCCTTCCCAGTCACTCTGCCAGGATGGCCCAGCCTGTCCACACCTGAGTCCACTTTGCGTCACTATCTGGAAGGAATACACAAACCCCAATCACACGGCCATTCACAATTATGTAACCCAGGACACTGGCAGAAGGTGCAGATGTTTGGGACACGAAAATACCAACTTCCTAAAAGTGGCATTTTAAAAATTGTAGCTTAAATTCCAACTTCAGAATTCATTTAAGTGTATACAGCATATCTTTACCTGTTCCCAGTCCAAAGTTAGCACATATTAAATGTAATAGGATAATCCATTGTTAGTCAATGGAAGAGACAGGACATACAACAGTGAAAATTGACTTAAGGAGTTTTCACTGCCAGGACGTGTAAATCTTAAGTACACATGTCCTAGTTTTTAAACACAATTCACACTACCCCACGAGCCTTTAGAATCTACCTTAGGGTGACTTATAAATATTAAAATGGAAGGTTTAGGCCAGGGAAAGGTTTATTTTGCAAGGGTGAAATGGAAGTTCAAAACTGCACTACAGGCTTCAGTGGCAGGCCTGAGACACAGAATCAAAAAGGCTACTTTAGTGGGTGGCCCAATAAGTGCTGCTGCCCACTAGAAGCATTTAATTTACAGGCCCTGGCTCCATGTAGCATAATTTACTAGCGACCTTCAAGTAAATGAAATGTACCAATCAGGTAGATGCCAATAATATCACGTTTTAGGGAGCAAGTACAAGCACTTTACCACTGGTAAGCATGGAAAAATTGCACACAGCCCTAATTCCAACAGAAATAGACTGATCAAAATAAGGCAACAAGCTGGGGTAATCGTCCGAAAAGGGCCAGGTCCAGCAAAGTGCATTATAGAAAAAGATACAAAGGGTTCAAGGAAAATATATTGTAAGGCAAAGAAGAGGAATTTGGGGCTTGCCCCTATAATAAAAAAAGAAATCATGAGACTTCTCCCCCAAATATTGAGCTTCCTGCCGAGATTAAGGCAAATATAGATAAAAAATAGTAAACTGATGTTAGCTGAAATTAATCATTCCATGATTACTCTCATGGTGATTAATCTTTGTTTTCCATGATTCATTTTAAATTAATTGAATGATTAATTTCACATGTCTTCGATAAATCTCAAATTGATTAATCCATCAGAAAATACCCTGTGTGGTACTCCTAAAACAGCACAATGGGGGCATCCCTGAAAATGTCCTCATTGACCCTCACTGACCTCCGAAGGGTCACATTCTGCTTGATTTCGCTTATTACACTTTAGATGGGATATTTGTCCTGGGAAGGACAAAAAGACATATGATTGACCCCAATGTGCTGTTGGCTAAAACACAAAGGGGCATATTAACAAGCCAGGCGATAAAATTATCGCCGCTTTAGCGGCAGAAAACTGCCGCTAAAACGGCGATAATGGGCTTGATAATATGCTCTATGGAATTCCAATTGAAACCCATGTTAGATGTGAAGGACATTTAACATGGGCTTTAATTGGCAGTTTTCTGCCGCTAAAGCAGTGATAATTTTATCGCCTGGCTTGTTAATATGCCCCAAAGATGGGTGTTAAGTGGGCATCGCGATTTGGAACTATAGGAGAGCCATGATGGTGTGAAGATACATTACAGTTGAATTGACTTGATAGTTGCCATTGCACAAAAGACTGAATAAAATGCAGAAAAATAAATTAAACAAACAAATTAGGTTGTTAAAAGAGAACCTGTGCAGGAAGGAGGCAGTCAAGGACACCAGATAAAATAGGTCTCTTATCAAGGATAGAGCGTAAATTGGTATATTCCCAATAGATGTGTAAGGCAGGTCAATAAAATTCTACACAGCATTTATAACAAGACTCTTGGGGATTGGCACAGTCAATTTTCCTCAGGTTTTGCTAAATAAATGAACATATTAGTACGTTTTCTGCACATCTAGATTCAACCCATGGGGCGCAGACACTGATATCAAAGTGTTCTCACCAAAAATATTGATCTAATATATTTTCCTTAAAACTGGTTAAGCAGCTTTCGCCATTAGACTTTGTTATTTTCAGTGCTTTAATGTCCACATCAGAGGAATACAGGATCTTAATGTTAGCGTTGCAAGCCAGGGAAAGGCATTGTGGAAACTGCATGCCTTTCTTCAGGTTTTCAAAACTTTTTTGTAATAAGGAAGAACTTTCTAATCACTACATTGCAATCGAAAAGTTTTTTTCAAGCAATGATTTTGTATACGGCATGGATCTGAATTTTCATGTATCTTAATATGCAAGGCAGCGAGTTGCAGGTTCTGGGGTGCAGATTTATCATTCTTTCACGCAGCACAATGCAGCAAGCCACCTTCCTGCACTGCGTGATAGGGCAGGAATGCACCATGTTCACCATTACACAGCTAATTCCTGTCCTTTCTTGCACTGGGGCATTTTAGGCTGCCGAGCGCCAACACAGGCTCCTTTGCATCGTGGTGCAAGAGTGCCTGGGTAAAGGCAGGATTGTTTTTGTGCAGGAAGGGACATCTTTTGTCCTCACAAAAAGCAATTGTAAATCAATTCTGAGAGACATTTTCCTTCTTCTATGTGGGCTGCAGAATGCAGCACATGCAGAAAGATGAAAAACCAAGGAGAAATAAAAATATTTCTCCATGTTATGCCTCACCTGGGGAAGGATAGCATTTGACACATTCCCAGGTCTATCACTAATGGTAAATCGGAATGCACCAAAATACGTAAGTTAATATCGGTGAATGCGATATCAATGTATGCCATAATATATGTACATTTAACGATGTCAATACAGATAGATGCAATATCAATGTACGACATAATATATGCATGCATAACAATGGCAATACCAGTAAATACTATGTTGATGTATGCTATTTTAAATGTATGCATAATAATGAGAAGTGTCAGTAAAAGTGATATCAATAACTGCCATGTTGCATATAATAACAAACTCATATCAATGCTGTCGAATTCACCTGAGATGACCTCCCCATCAACCCAGAGTCAAGAAATACATGGTCAGACAGGTCCTGCAACCCAATCCCAAGCCTACCGATTGATAGGTAACACAGCCTGAAGACAAACGAACAAACAGGGAAAACCTAGAGCGATCCCACAGGTAGGCAGTTGCACCACAAACAGGTCTGAGGAGATTGGCCCCAATAAAACATGTTTGGCCCAAGGCGTGCATTCCTAAAATACCACAAAGCCAGATGCCACATGTAGTTAGGATCACTCAGCCAATCAAAATACAGCACGCATACTACATGTAGTCATCATGTGCTCCACATGCTGGACATCTGAACACATACACACTGGCCCACACAAGGTCTCCACGAGGTCGAGAGCCACCTGTGTCCCCCTTAGCAGATGGTTGTATTTATGGTTGATGACTAGGCCCGGATCTACATGCTTTACAAGAATGTGTAATTGTTTTATTGTACCTCAAGAACTGAATATAATATCAGCCGAAACTTCTGTAGATTGAGACTGTTTTCAGACACTACTCTGTTGATGCTCTTCTGGCCACTGCATTTAATTAAGCCAACGTGTCTCTGTTTTACCATTTCCTCTTGTCTTTCAGTTTTTCAAGGTAAATTCATATCCGAGCAACACGTGGGAACACCCTTGCTCCACCCATGGAATGCCTCCCCGCCGCAGAGTAACACAAGGCAGTGATTTGCACTGCCTTGATTACTCTAGATTTATCAAGTCATGCAGGGCCACTTAAGGTCTTCCGTGGCTTCATAAATCTCTTTTAGGTTTTATGTTGCCCTTGCGGCGCATTGCATGGTACAAGGGTTATGCAAAACCTTGATAAATCAGGCACTGGGTCTTTAGGGCTGACATCTGACAAGTTACCTCTAGACTCCCAGAAACTGTCACCCACAATAGGCAGGCTGGGCAAAGGATTGGACAGGAATACCTCAGAGTTCCCAAGGCAAGTAGGACAGCTGTTACATTCAACTGGTTGTCATCATTATTATGATTGTTATTATTATTAGTTTATTGAGTGCGCGATTGCCTTGAGGTGTCCTGGCCCTAAAGAAAGTAAACGTCTGTCTAGGTTATTTAAACAGATGTGTTTTTAGAGCCTTTTAAAATGTTAAATGATTTGGCTGTTGCAGCGTGGAAGATCAAATTCCCCCTTCGTCACAGACCAAATACCACAATAGCAAATTCACTCAAATACATTCATTGGTGGGGCCCATAACACCAACACTCATACTTCACTGATCTGCTTCCCTAGAGGAATAGGCTTCCAAACGCTGACATGAAAGGAATATCTTTGCCTAAAACCCTAAATGCATTTAATACTATTAACTCCAATCTTGTGATATTACCCTCATTAGGAGATGAATCATTTAGTTGTTTTGTAGTTTAGTGGAACCATTCAGCTATCTATACTCTACTCTTTATCCTAGTTTCTTTCAAATAATTGACACAACACATTTATCAATTAATCAAATATCATTTAGCTAAGAAAATTGTTAGAAATCACCATCCAATCCATAGGACATTAGATTTACCTAATCTGGCTAAGAGTCTTTCTCTAAGTCAGTCAAGTCGGGGAAAAACCTTTAAATTCATCAAAATCAGGCCGCAATTCAGTCTCTCAAAGATTCAGGATAACAGCTGTCCAGCAGTGTCACCGTCCTCTCCGTCAGCATAACATCAGGAAATCGAGTTTGTCAAAGAAGAAGAGTGTTTTTTTTTTAGTTCACTTTCCTACCTACTTTTATAATGAAATTAATGTAAAAATTTATCAAGATTGGGGTTTTGGAAAGTTCTGATTGGAGGACTTGGCGTCGTCAGGTAAAGTTCTCACATAGTCCGCAAAATGAAGTCATCGCACTTGCTGGTTCCGGTTTTTAAGACAGTTCTTTGTATTGTCGTTGGCGAAGCTCCCAGAGTGTCCTTGACTAGAACACCATCTCCTGGGGTCAGGACTAGGCCATTGTTGCTGGCGGTAACGCATGCACACTTCACCCAGAACCTCGTGTTGTCAGGAGCAGTCACGTTAAGCGTCTCATTCAGCCATTTTGGATTAGGCCGAAAAGGTCAACTTAAGCAAAACAAACACAAAAACATAATTAAAACATGGAAATGGCTAATAAAATGTTAAACCCTCACTAATTCCCTTATGTATAAGTAATTATCTAGCAGAATAGCGACATTCAAAGCGTTTATACTCACTCAATGAAGCACAACTTACAATTACATCACAAAAGCAACATATAACATGCAATATTCTAATTTTCTACTATTAGTATGCGTACATATGTTAGTTTACAATTAGTTTAGCCATGCAAAGTGCAAATCCCACGTATAATTCTTTTGTTAATAAAGTTGATAAGTCTTTCACTGCAAACAAGTTAATAAAATTACTATTAGTTGATTATTCAGATTAATACAAACATGCAGAATGGGGGGGTATACAAAACGTTGTACTACCCGCTCCATCATGGCTTCCTCTATTACATGTTAGGAAGTTTCTTCCAGGCCTCTGGAGTAACCACAGAGACGTTGCAACCTCCAAATCTAACCTTCTGATTTTAGGCAAATGTAGGGTTCTGGTCGGAGTGTATTTTTTAGGAAATTGTAGATGTAATTAGCATGATGCTTTTGGAAAATAGCGTTGTGACAAAGACACAAGGCCTTTGCAGTGACCTGGATCAGAGGGCACTACGACCCTGCAACCGAACGTTGGGAGGGGACAAGAACCGTACACCACTTCCGGTCAGGGAGTGGGGAGGTCATTCCTGGACAGTGAGGGCAAAGACTTGCGTGTGGGCAGCAGCGTGAACAAGGAGAATAAAGTAACGTGTGTAACTGACCTGTCTCTGCGTGGCTTTTTGGACGAAGAACACGACAACTGGCGATGAAGGTGGGATAAAGAGTCACCACCAGAAGCGTGTTGTGCCCCTCTAAGACATCCAAATGGAGCCAGGAGCCCACCCGAGTCTGCCGACCACCGAGAAACAAACAGCAACGTCGGTAGTTCATCGGATTAAAGAAAATGAAACCAGGAGCCTACCCTGGTCTGTCGCAAAAGAAAATGCGAAATCGGGAGCCCACCCCAATCGAGAGAAAAGCGGAGCCAGGAGCCAATTCTGGTCCACGTGCCAGCACCTGCAGCAACACCGGGAGTCCACTCCGGCCGCATCAAGTGAGGTGAGGTGAGGGGAAGGCAGAAGGCACACGGCCGTGAAGAAAGTTGACCACGCCCACTGCCGGGATAGCCTCGAGCTTCCCGTGTACAGATTTCAAGCTGAAATCTCGCGCGAGCTCGGCGGCCATCTTGGAGTCAGGCAGGACAGCCAATGAGAGGCTGAAGAAGACCCGGCGGCCATCTTAAGGTCAAGCCATACAAAATATAGCAAATCTCGCCACACTGAAATCTCACCAGTCATCTTGGGGTCAGGCAAGAAGGCCATAAAGGAGCCGAAAATAGATAAGCGGCCATTTTGAAGTCAGGCAATACCTATAAAAGACCCAAAAAGGAAGAAAAGGGAGAAATAAAAGGAAACAACACCTAAAAGGTGAAAGAAGGGAAATAAAGGAGAAAAAAAAGAAATTACAAGAAGAAAGGAAAGAAAAAGGAAATTTTAGCACAGCATAAAGATGATCTGCACACCAACAAAATGACCGATCACACAAGTGATAAGAATAGCGCACAGGCAATATTCCGCAGACCACTACCATTCAGCTTATCGGAACTACAGAGAGGTATCAGGTGGGAAAGATGGATTCGACAGTTCAAACGATACATGCGTGCCACTGATATCGCCAAGGCCAAATACACAGATCTATTTCTAAATTTCATAGGGGATGAAGTGGAGGACCTGCTAATAACATTTCCCCAAGATCAAACAGCAACATACAAGGGACTGATAAAGTGCCTCACAGATAAATTTGACCCGCAAAGAAACATAGATTTCGAAAGGTACACATTCAACACCGCGTGTCAAGGAGCAGAGGAATCCCTTGACGACTTCGCAACCAGACAGCAAAAACTGGTCACATATTGCGAGTTCGAGAAGTTTGACAATGAACAAGCGTAAGTAAGTAATGTATTTATTGTACAGTTAGTTAAAACCTTTACAAAATTGACCATCTCTTTTAAAACTGTTAAGCTTCCATTTAAAAGGCTAGTAGCCGCAATTAAGAACACAGTAAAAACTGCAAAGAAGTCCAGTCCCCCAGCCTTGGTGGGTCAAAGTCCAGATTTTTCATCTTTTATAAGCGGCGATTTAGCAGCAGTTCATAGGGTAGAATAGCCCCCCTGTTCTTAGCAGCAAAATGAGGGAGGGCGATTGAGTACAAGTTTAAAGTGCGTGGTGCAGCAACAACTTTTATTGCTCAGTGCAAAGTGGCCGAGGTTAGCCCGTTAATGTTTTTATTCGGGGCTTGGGTGTACAAGAGTGCTTTAACAAGCGATACGACTGCGCATCATTGAAGGCGGACAGTCTGTGGAGTTCCGCACACCAGTTCTGAAAGAGCCGACCTTGCTAGAAAAAATACTGACCATGGCCCGAGCTGAAGCAAGAGCAACAACACATGCAAAAGAGATGGAACTGGGAAAAGAAAGAAGAGTGGAGCAAGGGAACCGTTTAACAGGAAACAGTGGGACGAAAGACAGAACACTGCCACTGCCAAGAAAGAAGCAAGAAAGAACATGCTATCGATGCGTACTCGAGTTTTCACATGTCGGCGCATGCCCGGCAATGGGCCAGAAATGCAGGAAATGCAACAGAGACAATCATTTTACAAGCGCCTGCATGAGTGGACAGTTTAAAAGTGAATCACAGTTCCTCAGCTGAATCAGAAGGAGCAGCTGCTCCAGAGATGGTGGAACAACTATATCGGATGCTCCAACAGAAGAACGAATGCCACACATTCATCTCGGGGGAGAAATATCAAATCAAGAAGACAGCAACAGTGGACTTTGAAGTAGGAAGACACAGTACACGTTTCGTGCTAGACAGTGGGGCCACATGCAACATCATGTGCATGTCAGAGTAGGAGAAGATGAAAGTGAGGCCGCCACTATCACAGTCCACTGTTGATGTATTCACCTGGGGTTCGAAGAAACCAGTAGTAAATATGAGGAAGTTTACAGAGACATTAACTTACAGAGAGAGGTCAAGCAAAGAGGAAATACATGTACTACAGGGAGACATCACAGCACCATGTCTGCTGAGCAACGTCACAGCGCAAGTGATGGGTCTCTTCACAATGACATACAACATGTCAGGGAGATGGAACATTTTGCGAGAAAATCTGGCCATACTACAAGGCCTAGGCAAACTAAAAGAAAAATAAATAACACTGCACATCAGTGAGGCGATAAAACCGGTGGCTCAACATCACCGACGAGTGCCCATACACCTGCAACCACAGGTAGAAGACAAAATACAAAGCCTGCTGGCCCAGGACATCATCGAGCCAGCAGACGGGCCGACCCCCTGGGTGTCTCCAATAGTAGCGGTACCGAAAAAGAACACCTCAAAGGTTTGCATATGTGTTGACATGAGGGTACCAAATACGGCAATTGAGAGGGAAAGACACTCTGGACCACACGTCAATGACATGATCATCTGTCTCATTGGTGCATGCCGATTCTCGAAGCTGGACCTGTGCAAAGGATACCATCAACTGGAGCTCGACCAGCAATAACGGGACATCACCACTTTCTCCACGCACATGGGTTTCGCATCAAACGACTGAGCTTTGGCATATCATCGCCGCTGAGATATTTCAAGAGACCATAAGGCAAGTAATATGGCCGGTAAAGAACAGTTTGAACTAAAGTGATGACATCCTGGTGTTTGGTCGTTCAGATGAAGAACATGACAAGGCCTTGCGTGAGGTCTGCCTGCAGCTGGAACAAGCAGGATAAAGAAGAAAAGTGCAAACTGGGGAGAAATTGACTTGTATTTTTTGGGCACATCTTCTCAAAGAAATGAATGAGGCCGGACCCCAGCAAGGTGGAGACATTAGAAAAGGCTGCTCCTCCAACAGATGTCGCAGAACTGAGGTAATTTCTTGGTATTGCCAGCTACTGTGCTCGCTACATAAAGGACTTCACCACAGTGAGCACACTGCTTCGGGACCCAACAAAGCAGGGTGAGACATTTATCTGGACACAGGAATGCAATCGGGCATTTGAAGCCATCAGACATGCTGTGATGGCTGTGGATCATCTTGCCAATTTCGATCCATCACTATGCACTGAGCTAACTGTGGACTCCAGCCCGGTAGGATTAGGAGCAATCCTAGCACAACACATGCCGGGTAGGGATTTGCCCAGAAAAATTGTAGCATATGCCAGCAAAAGTTTGTCTGACATCGAAAGGGCATACTCCCAGCCAGAAAAAGAAAGCCTAGCAGTGGTATGGGCGTGTGAACACTACCACATGTTCATCTACCGGAAATCATTCACCGTCGTAACTGACCATCAGGCACGAGTGACAATATATGGCAATCCGAACGCAAAGATACCGCCTCGCATTCAGCGATGGGATACAAGGTTGATGGACTATGATTTCAAAATTGTGCACAAGCTCGGAAAATAACACAACTTAGCGGACTACATGTCACGGCACCCCCTTACCACAGGCACCAGAAAACACATCAATAGTAGAAGAATATCTAAATTTTGTTCTAAGACAGAACACAACACCACCAATAACACTAGCGGAGCTAGAACAAGAGACAGCGAGGGATGCCACAATGCAAGCAGTCAAACTAATGACAAGACAGCAAAGATGGAAACACATCAACAACAACAGCACCATGGGTGAAGGAGTTAACAAGGAGGAAATGCTGGCATTCAAAAAGATACATGAAGAACTATCAGAGACTGAAAACGGAATAATGATGCGAGGAACAAGGATAGTCATGCCAAATGCACTACATCGACAGACTGTAAATTTAGCACATGAATCACACAGAGGCATGGTCGCAACAAAAAAAGATGCTACGGGAGAAAGTATGGTTCCCTGGCCTGGATAGAATGGTGGAGAACACATCCTAAATTGTCACATTTGCCAAATAATAGGATGCTCAGCAAAGCATGAACAGTTACAAATGTCGGAGCTTCCAGGGGCTGTGTGGACAACGTTGGCAGCAGACTTCTATGGGCTAATGGACACAGGCAACTACTTACTGGTGGTCATTGATGAATACTCCAGATTTCCAATAGTGCGACACATCTCATCAACTTCAGCAACTGCGACGCTGCCAATACTTGATGACATATTTGCAGCCTGGGGTACCCCACAGACCTTAAAGACAGACAACGTTCCTCCTTTCTCAGGGGAGGAGTTTCGCAAGTTCAGGAACTACCTAGGCGTTCATCACCGGAAGATAACGCCTCTGTGGCCACAAGCGAACTGCATGGTGGAGAGGTTCCCCATGAAGAAGGCAATCCAAAGAGCAAAGCTAGCGCAAATTTCCATAGGATTTCCATAGGATAGGCACTATGTCAGATACTAAGAGATTATCGAAACACTCCCCACAGCTCCACAGAACGATGTCTAGCCAAATTAGTGCTGGGAAGGACGAGCAGGACGAGGTTACCACAACTTGAAACAAAAGCGCCACCACAGCACAGCAGCATTGCTGTTGCTGGAGCAGAGTTTTCTGTTGAAAATTGTTTGGGTTCTTAAGCTCCAGTTTTGTCTATACATCGAGACTTAAAATACTAATTTGTAATCATTAATTATTTGTTTCTGTGTGAAAATATTTACTAATTAACATGGTTAACCTGAGAAACTACACGTGGGAAAGCATATATGTTGTTTAATAATAATGTGCGGGTTTAACTAAATGGATGTTGCTAAGTGCTGTTTGTTTAAAGCACAAAACGCTTTTGAAATAACGTGTACTAATGCTTTATTGTGTTGCAAAAGGCTAGATAATTACATACACATAAGGGTATTAGTGGGGTTAACACTGTTCAATCACTATGCTGTGGTAACGTTGTTTTTGTCTCTTTTAATTAAGATGGTCCGTTTTGGCCTATGATAAAATGGCTGCCTTTTACAGCCTGCACTCGAGTGATCGGATTTTGATGAGAGGGCCTTGCTGAACATGGTTGACAGTCACCTGACCATGGCTTCTGCTGGAGTTTTGAAAGTTTCCGTGATGACAGTGACTCCAGGCAAGCGTCCAAATAACCTTGGAGGACAAGAGAGCCACAATGAACTTTGTGATTACAGTGGTGGTTCCGAGGAAATGTGTGCGCGAAAGTAACATTTGCAAAACTCGAGTTTCCTTCTTCCGTCTTTTTATTTTTGTGATTTTTCTGAGCGGAGATTTTCCAAATGTAGCGATGCTACATCCTTTCCTGCTCGCTCTGCTCAGTGGATTAACGGATATTCAGAACATTTAATGTTGCGTTATTTTTGTAAGATTTGCTATAAGTATTGTTAGCCTAGAGAGGGTCTAAGGCCACTTCTTCCCAAACCTGCGTTGTTGAGGATCGATGCTGTGAGGACGGCGACTCGGGAGACTTCTACTGAGAGACCTGTCCTGACCCATTCATGACATTTAGCTAGAATAGGTAATTATGAGAATAATGATTTGCTTTGATTGAATTTCATTTGAACTAATTTTAGATAAAGCATTATTATTTTAAATACAGTGTTGGTGGTTATTTCTTGTCATTTATTGAGTACTCTATTTTGATTATTGTTGTTTAAATCATGACTCAGGACAGTATCAAACTGATTACATTGGCCTCACTGTAGATACAGGGTGTTTAGGAGTTTCTCTCATGATCAGTTCCCATAGAGTAATTGAGTGTATGTTAGTGAAATGGGCCCAAGCGTATGATGAGTGTATGTGCGTGTATCTGTGAAATTACTCTAACCGTGGAAGTAGGGAGAATTTGTATGCCCTGATCTGCACCAATTTCCTGGTAGCAGAGAATGGTTTTGATTATTGTCTTGATCTGATTAGATTGCTTGTACATTGGCTTTTTGATTCATTGATTATTGATTGATGTTGGTATATGTACTAATACTATATGTTGGAGTCGTCATGTTGAGTTATATGTAGTGCTTCTGGAACTTGGGAGCTGATGGCAGTTCCGTAGTAGGGCAGTGGGAAGTATATGCTGCTCTCGGGAAAGACGGGATTGTTGGTCCTGTACGTATGCAGGAGAAACGTGTGACAATTGAAGTTGCGCGTCACATTGTCTGGGTTCGGAATCAGTGACATCGTCGTGTGTTACTATTAGGGACATATTTTCGGTATAAAAGGAGTGTGTATGATAGTGAAGGTTATCTGTGAAACTCTGGTCTTAAGTCCCAGGGATCCGTAAGGTTCGCCGTTAAAGCTTATCGCGGGAGAAGTAATAGGTATTCTCTGAGCTTGTCTGAAGGACTGGGCAGAGGTAAACACTGCTTGGTTAACGTATGTTATAATTCTGTAGTAGGGCAGATCATATGCTGTTCTCGGAAAATGCAGGATTCTGTGTGTATGTACTATATTTTCTTGAATGAATGTGCGTGAATGTATGAGCATTTAATTGATTGTAAAACTCTTTGGAGCAGTCCTAGAGGAAACAGTTAATGGATGCATGTTAGAAGGGCAGAGTAGAGGGATGTGCTACTGTGTCAACGAGAGTATTAATTCCGTAGTGGAGCAGAAGTGAGTGCTGTTTCAGGGAAAGACGGGATTCTTGTGAAATAGATTTTCTTTACTATTCGGTTAGCGAAGCAGACAATGGAGATGTTTATATGTTGTAACTAATAGATTTTGTAGAATTTGAAACGAAGTCTACTGAGGAGATTTTGTAAAGGAGGGGTAGACGAGTGACAGGAGACAGAGCAGAAGCTGCGTTAAGCGGCTGCTGACGTCATAGAGACCGCGCTCTGATTGGGTAGTGGATCAGAACAGGGTTCGCGCTGGGATTGGTGCGTTGGTGTGAGCCGCGCAAGGATTGGAAGGAGTAGAGGGTGACGTAGACGCTCCAGGATTGGTGCGTTGGTGTGAGTCGCGCTGTTATTGGACAGATTGTATCGTACAGTTGTATTACGGAAGGGATTAGAAAGTTTTGGTAAACGCTAAAATGTATTACCAAGAAGAGAAAAAGAAGAAATCTTTGTTCGGAAAAATTAAAAAATGGTTTGACAAGGATAGAGACATTAAAACAAGAGAAGGTGAATTGTTACCTCCAGCGAAAACGCCTGCATCCTTCATGGTTGCAAAATATGGGTATCATACCTGTATATGGTTGGACAATTGGGTTAGGTACACTAGAGAGGATGGTGTTTTGGCTTTCCCGGAACATGGTTCATTTAATATGGCCGTGTTGAGAAATTTACGGGAAAAAATGTTGTGTCTTGACCCAAGACCAAGGCCGACACAGTTTGAGGCATTGGTGGAATGGGAGGATGAAGTACATGAGCGAGAAAAACAGAGGTCTGGAGGCAACTATAGGTACATGTTCGGGAGGAAATATGATCGTGAAACTCATCATGATCGAATGAGGAGATGGCGAGATGCTAGTATGTCAGAGGGATTATATCCTATGAGAACAGTTGACGAGAAGGAAGAAAGGAAGGGTACGGAAAGGGTTCCTGAGGCAGAAGTGAAAAGATATAGAGTTAATGATTATGAGGATGAGGTCTTGGATGACATGATTTACAAGAGACCACCTCCATATAGACCAGAACCTGAAGAGAGTACACCAGTTGTTTCTCCGATAAGAGATACATTGCGTATCATTGAGACAGAAGTTGTGATACCTGATTTAAGAAGTGATAGTTCTTTCAGGGAGAAAGAGAAAAGATGTGGTGATGAAAATACGAGAGAATTAGCCAGAACTACATCAGAACTGACTGAAAAGATTAGAGAACTGACGAAGAATCTAGAAGCTGTTACGGTGCCTGTAACCATAGGTCCGGTTATGCCTATTTTTGATAAGCCGAGAACGGGTGAAAATGGTTTGGTGGTCCCATATGTTGGGAATAAGATAACAAGTTTGGCTGGTCCCTCAGGAGAGTCAGGAAAAAGGACAGAAAGTAGTGATTTGAGACAATCCAGACATGACACATGTAGTGGAGGATTAGAGGTACAGTCTAATTCGAGATTGGATACTAGTGATACTAGTTGTTCAGGGATGCCAATTTTAGAACCACAGAGGATGCCAGAAAAAGTGGTTCCAGTGAGAAAAACTGCTGAAATAACAGCTGAAGATTTGAATGATTAGATGAGAGTCCTTCAAAGGAGGGATAAAGATTCAC
Source organism: Triturus cristatus (assembly GCF_964204655.1). NCBI lineage: Eukaryota > Metazoa > Chordata > Amphibia > Caudata > Salamandridae > Triturus > Triturus cristatus. The sequence continues at coordinate 1,638,724,091 of NC_140590.1, forward strand.
AGGCAATTGATGTGGCCAGGTTACGCATTGAATTGGAGGAGCTTGTTGCAGGGACAATTTCTACAGACATACTAAAAAACCATCATGATGGAGAACTGTTATTCATGTGTAAAAGCATCACTTGGAGGATTAAGAATACACATGAAAGGTTGAGAACAATAGCGAGTGAACAGGGAGTTGACATGGATAAGGTGAAAGTTTTGCAGAAACCTTACAGGGTGGATTTCATGGATAAGGATATTGAAAATCTAAATGGTGCTGGCAGAACAGGACAGATTAAAGAGATGATTGCATTATTGCGAAAATGGGGTGATGTAGAAAAATGGAAGGATAGGTGGTATAAGAAAAGGGAAGAATCAGTGGACAGGACTTATTCAGCATTTCCTGTGAGAGAAAAAGAGAAAACAGTGGATGCTTATCCTATGAGAGAAATACCTGGAGGAGGATATGTACATGTTCCATGGACCAGACAGGATATTTTATCATTTACGAATGATTTCCCTCGACTGAGAGAAAAGCCTGTCGAGTGGTATAGGCAGGTAGACAGGTTTGTGAAATTGTCAAAAGTGCTGTGGATTGACCTGAATAGTCTGTTTGATATAATTGTTCCAGCAGACTTGTGGGCTGAGTGCAAAATAGTTGTAAGTTGGCCTACTGAGGAATATCCAAGAGATCAGAGAACAGGAGCACCAGATCCAGAGGTAATGAGGAAGTATGATCAGGTGATTGTATACCTGAAAAGTAAAGTACCTCCAAAAGAGACAGACTGGGTTAAGATAGATCGAACACATCAGGAAGTAAAAGAATCAGTTCATGCTTTTTATGAGAGTCTGATACTGGCTTTTAAACAATTCAGTGGAGATGAGCACCTGGGTGACAAGGATTTGAGTCATTTTGTATACAGATTTGTATATGGCCTGAGACCTGAGATTAGTGAGAGAATTCGTGAGCATACAGTGGACTGGCAGAGTAAGAAAATAGATGAGATCCTGAGACATGCAAAGTACTTCAGTGATGAAATTGAAGCAAAACAAAGAAAGCTGAAAGAAAAGGCAATGTGGGCACAAGTGAAGGTTGCGGAAAGACAAGAAGCACAGTTGGTGGAACAGGCAAATAATTCAGGGAATAGGCCCAGATATGCAGGGAAAGGTAAGGGGAATCTTGAGGAAGCAAAGAAAAAGTTCCCTTGTCACAACTGTGGCCAATTGGGACATTGGAGATCCGAGTGTACCAATCCACCATTAGCGAATAACGAGAGTAAACCCTTAAATCAACAGGTGCAGAACGAGGGGAATAATCAACAGCAGCAACAACAGAAGGTTGTGAGACAGCAGAGCCAAGAGCCAAAACCGCCCTTGCCGCAAAATAGAGGGTCACAAAAGTACAATCAGGATTCAGGATTCTACAATGATGAGCAGGTAAACAAACCAAGGCGTTCTAACCAGGTACAACAGTATTTGTTAAAGAATGAAGGGAGTGAGTCTGAAGGTGATTATTGATGGTGCCGAAGAGAGGAGGAAGAGTGCATACTTGGAAAATAAATGAAGAAAGTGTTACTTTTTTAGTAGACACAGGTGCGACAAGATCAACTGTCAGGTCAGCAGATATTAGAAATCTTCCTCTCTCGGATGAAGCAATCCAAGTAGTGGGTGTAGCCAATACACAAATCAAGACACGTCTTACTGAACCAGTAAGGGTGAGAATAGGGAAATTTTCAGACATGCACAGATTTGTGGTCTGTGACACTAGTCCAGTGAACTTGTTAGGCAGGGACCTGCTATGCAAGATGAATTGTACAATTTTTTGTACACCAGATGGAATAGCTTTTGAAACACCAGATGAGGATGTTTTGTACCGAATGACTCTAGATAATAGAGAGAGTGAGATGGTTGGTGCATATGCTGTGTTTAATCCGGAGGATTTGCCTCAAGAGCTGAGAGACACAGTGAAAAGAACAGTTTGGGATTTTACTGGAGAGGATGTGGGATTGATGAATAATGTAGATCCTGTGAAAATTTCAGTGAAAGAGGGAATTACTTATCCTAACATTCCTCAGTACAAAATGACATCAGAAATAATTGAAGGAAAAACTCCTATAATTGAGAAAATGATTCAGCAAGGAGTTTTGAGAGAACTACTGAGTAGCCCGTGTAACTCACCGATAATGGGGCTAAAGAAGCCGAATGGGAAGTTCAGGATTGTACAAGATTTGAGAAAGATTAACAAAATTGTGGTGGCATGTTGTCCCATTGTGCCAAATCCGTCAGTGATTTTGTATCAGATTCCACATGATGCTGAGTGGTACACAGTGATTGATTTGTGTCATGCTTTCTTTTCAATTCCATTGCATCATGACAGCCAGCCGATTTTTGCATTCCGGTTTGGCCAACGTATTTTAGCATGGTGTCGTATCCCACAGGGGTATACAGAGAGTCCTTCGATATTCAATCAGCTGTTGAAAAAGTCATTGGAGAGCTAGATCATGCCTGAAAACTCAGTACTAGTGCAGTATATTGATGACCTACTTGTGGCATCAAAGACACGTGAAGCTTGTGAAGTAGATACCATAACTTTACTGAATCATCTGGCAGATGGAGGGTTAAAGGTATCTCCAGCCAAATTGCAATTTTGCAAAAAAGAGGTGCATTATCTTGGACACAATATTGAGAAGGGTCTGAGAAAGGTGACTGATGACAGGATCAAAATTATCAGGGGAATGAAGGCCCCAAGGACCTAGAGGGAAGTGAGGATGTTTCTGGGGATGGTGGGTTATTGTCGTCAGTGGATTCGTAATTTCTCTCTGATAGCAAGACCACTGATTAAGCTGACAAAAAGTGAGGTAAAAGACCCATTGGAACTAGATGGAGAACAAATGGCAGCATTTGAGGAATTGAAGAGCAGAATGTGTGAAGCCCCTGCTTTGGGAATGCCAGACTATGAAAAAGAGTTTGAGTTGTACTGTAGTGAGAGAAATGGATGTGCACTTTCAGTGTTAATCCAGAAACATGGACAACTGAGGAGGCCTATTGCGTACTTCTCATCGACACTTGACCCTGTAGCTGTGGGTTTACCAGGTTGTCTGAAATCAGTAGCTGCTACATGCAGAAGTCTGGAACAGAGTGAGGGAATCATAATGGGATATCCTGTAAGGGTATTCGTACCTCATAATGTGGCAATTCTTTTGACGAGAAGCAGGACTCAATACATGTCACATAGTCAGCTGACTAAATATGAGAAAGTCATTCTGGGAGCATCAAATGTGACTCTTGAGAGATGTGTAAATGGGAATCCAGCAACATTGTTGCCAGATATTGAAAGTGTGGGTGTGAAGACAGAAGATGATCACAATTGTTTGGATGTGCTTGATTTTTGTACGAAACCGAGACCAGACATAAGAGATCTTCCATTGCCCGAGAGTGACCATGTGCTGTTTGCTGATGGATCATGTCTGAGGAATGATGATGGTGTGCTGAGTGCAGCATATGCAGTGTGCAAGGTTTCAGAAGTTATGGAAGCTTCACCATTGAAAGGAGTAAAATCTGCACAGGTTGCTGAATTGGTAGCATTAACGAAAGCTTGCAAAATTGGGAAAGATCTGAGAGTGACTGTGATGACTGATAGTCAGTATGGATTTGGAGTTGTGCATGATTTTGGCCAGCTTTGGCTACAGAGAGGTTTCTTGACATCGAGTGGGACTCCAATAAAGAATGCTGAAGTGATTGGGAAATTACTTGAGGTGATACAGCTGCCTAAAGAATTAGCAGTTGTAAAATGTGCTGCTCATGGACAAGGAGATGATTTTGTAACACTTGGAAATCGTTTCGCATTGCACAGTATTGTGCGAAAAATAATCACTCGATTAATAGGGAACGAGAAGGGGAAATGTCTTTTTGTTCTGTGATGTTTACTAATGTCCTAGAAACGTGGGATGAAGTGAAACAGTTGCAGGATGAGGCAGGAAAGGAAGAAAAGAAAGACTGGATCAAGGCAGGTTGTGCCCCAAGAGAAACAGATCATGTTTGGGTCTATAGAGATGGTAGACCAGTCATGCCTAACTCTATGTTGTCGACAATGGCAAGGATGTATCATGGCCAGGGACACTTGGGAAGGGATGCGATGATCAGGTCTTTTAAGCAGACTTGGTATAATGCAAAGTTCAGGACGATTGCAGAGAGCATCTGCCAAAGATGTTTGATTTGCCAGCAATTTAACACTGGGAAAAAGACAGTGGTGAGTCTGGGAACGATAGGCAGAGAAGGTGGTCCTTTTACGAGAATGCAAATTGATTTCATTGAAATGCCACAAGTGAACAGATTGAGGTATGTTCTAGTGGTAGTCTGTTTGTTCTCAAGATGAGTGGAGGCCTATCCGACTAGGAGAAATGATGGAATAACAGTTGCAAAGTTACTGTTAAGAGAGTTGATTCCTAGGTACGGGTTTCCAGTGACGATTGAGTCTGATAGAGGTGGACACTTCTATAATGAACTCATGAGTTTGATTTGTGAAGCATTAAGCATACAGCAGAAGCTACATTGTGCATACAGACCAGAGGCTTCTGGCGTGGTGGAGCAGATGAATGGCACAATCAAGAACAGGATTGGTAAAATGTGTTTAGCCACTGGAATGAAATGGCCTGATGTCTTGCCTCTAGTGCTAATGACTATTAGATCTACTCCAGATAGAACTACTGGTTTGAGTCCACATGAGATTTTGATGGGACGCGCAATGCGACATGCATTTGTGCATGTCAATAAATTGATGACAATAACTGATGACATGATTTTGGATTACTGTAAAGGCCTGGCTGACGCAGTTCATTGTGTGTTTCACCAGGTTGGAGAAGACGCTACCACACTTGAGAAGAAGCAAGCTCATGATCTGAGTCCAGGGGACTGGGTGAGGATTAAAGTGCACAGAAGAAGAAATTGCTTGGTTCCAAGGTGGGGAAGGCCAAGACAAGTTATTCTGACTACGACAACTGCAGTAAAGTGTGCCGGTGTGAAAAACTGGGTGCATGCAAGTCATACTCTGAGAGTTCCAAATCCAAAAGATGGGACTGGTAAGGAGTATTTTGAAGAATCAGATTCCAGCGATGATGAAGAAACTGAGTCAGTGAGAAGAAATCAGAATTCTGGAAGAGAGTCAGAGGAGGCTTCAAGAGAACCATTGAGAGTCTCAGAAAAAAGATCAGATTCTGTAAGAGTGTCTGAAGTTCCAAAGAGCAGAAGAGAAAACAGAAAAGAAAGGAACAACTCCACAGTGATTACTGAATCAGAAGAAGAAATTGAAAATCCACTTGAGATTACACCTGAAGAAGCAGGGTCAGTAGAAGATAGAGAGGGACAGTTTGCGGAAGACCCCCGAGGAGGTGTAGGGAACATTCTTGTTAAGCTAGGTGAAGGGACAAGTAGACAGCAAGAATTGCGTGTTGGAGACCCGAGGAGGGACAGAAATAGGGAAGTCTCAAACAGTGGTGGAAAAGACTGTGGAGCGAAAGAAAACTGCTGAAGAACAAGAGGCATTTGAAACAGAGTCGGATAACAGTGAGAATGAGAAATCAGAGGGTCGAGTTCTGAGAAAGAGGACTTGGATTGGAGAAAGGAATAATAAAGAAGTAAGACCGAAAAAGGTTGTGAGAGGAGATCTTTGGCCTAACAACAGGATAAAAAGGCTGAGATACAGACTGATACGAGCAAATACATCAAAAGCTGAACAAGTGAACGAGGTGTCGAGTCAGAATCAGGCAAAGGCTGAAAACCAAAAGGTTACAAAAGAACCAGAGGGGATCAAAAGAATCAGAAAACCTAACCAGAAGTATAGGTCGCCGGAATGGACGTATGTGGCACTGTCTGAAAGTGAAGAGGCAGATAGTCAAGGAAATCCAGAGGAGACCGTACAGGAAGTGGTTGAGGAAGATACAGGTGAAATCCTGAAAGTTATCTTGACTGACATTGATGAAAAGTCAGATACTGAGGATATTGTTGATGATCTGATACAATTCGATGTCGAAGAAGTTGAAGTGAAGAGTGATGAATATCCAAATTGAGTGAACTAAAGGAGTCACTTGGAGAAAAGTGAAAAGAGAAAGTCTGAAATTAAGCTGTTTTGAAGTAATCCAAAGTTCTAGAAGTGCCAGTAGTGAAATAAAGAGGCTAAGTCAAAAGACACGGTCAAAGTAGTAAAATGGCTAACATAGAGAATAATCAAAGTAGATGTGCCTTCTTAAAAAGATGGTGTAGAATGTGCTGCTGCTGTACTGGATTATTAATGCTGTTATGGGGTGTACTAGCTTTATTAGTTACCTTTAGGGTTACATTAGACGCTTTAGGAATACACACTGAGAATGTGACTAATGCAGAAAAGAGTTCGCATAAGGTAGTTCCAACTAGAATTAGTAACACTTACGTACATAAAGATAGGTCTATTAATGATTTTTCTAGCAATGTTTTTTCAAAATTGTTGTACGAATATGTGAAGACAATGGAAGTTAGGGATTGCTACGTATGTATGCAATTACCTGCATCCGTTTCAGAGGGTGTTACTTATCACCATTTACCAGCTACGTATGGAATTTCATGTAGTGTATTGAGTAGTGTTTTTTATTTGCTAGGGAAAGTAGATTATGAAATGTCTAACAAAGATAACATTTTTGGGCAATTGCCAATGAATAAAAAGCTGAATCCAGCTAAAGAAGCTAACATTTTTGGTGAGATTTTTATTGAAAAAGAAGAATTAACATTAGATTACATTTTTAAGAACAATTTAACTTGTAGTTTGAAAGAAGAGGAGAAGGCTTTCCTAAACATGGTGGAGGAAAGGAGAATGAGTATGCATGAAAAGGCAGGGAAATATAAAATGAGTGAGACAATTTGGGACATTGAGATGGGGAAAGAATTGAGAAATGGGGCTAGTCCAACTTTAGCTCTAGATGCACCACAGAAGGGCAAGCTATGCATTACAAGAAAGAGATCCCAATATGATACATATTTTGTTGGGACTAGTGAGTGTCATGATACATACTTCATTGCAACAGGATGGGGTTTCAAGGGAGGAGAGGATCCAGTTTTCCCAGGAGTGTATTATGTTTGTGGGAACAAGGCTTATTACAGGTTGCCTGACCATTGGTATGGCACGTGTTATGTGGGCCTGGTCTTTCCAAAGATCTTTCATATAGATAGAATAGAAGATGTAGAACATATTAATTTACTAACACGTTTTAAGAGAGAAACTTGGTCAGAAATTGTAGGTGATATTTTTGGAGCTTTAATTCCAGCAGTGGGAATTTCTTTAAATGCACATGGGATTCGAAAACTGTCAACAGTGGTGGATCGCTTATCGACAAGTACCGCTGGAGGGTTTCTTTTGGTGAATACGGAGATGATTGCCGTACGTGCCATGTCTATGCAAAATCGACTTGCCCTTGATATTTTATTGGCCAAGGAGGGTGGGGTCTGTGGAATGCTGAAAGTTCAACATTGTTGCACTTACATTCCTGATGAAAGCAAAGACCTGAAGGTCTATATCAAAAATATTACTGATTTGCATGAAGAATTAAAACCACTGGAAGCTGAAAGTATCTGGACTAAATTAGCTAATAAAGTGATAGCTGTTAAGAGTTTTATTGCTGAGATAGGTAGTACTATTATAGGTAAGATATTGTTTCCTTTAACCTGTGTAATTCTTGCTTTGTTGATATTAAGATTGGTGTGTTTGTATTGTAAAAACAGGGGAGGGAAAAAGAGAATAATTAGAAGCAATGCTGAGAAGAAACAAAAGAGGTCAAGGAGAGATCCACAAGAGATAGAATTAGAAGAATTGAGGGAGAGTGTGTACTTGGAGACGAAGAGGGATGATGAAAGGGAGTCTGGTGTGTAGTGTTGTGGAGAAGAAAAAAGACATTTCCAATTTCTCCTAAAATGGGGCTAAATTTTTTTTTTGGGGTTGTTTATTTGGTGATAATATCACCAAAGGGGGGATTGCTGGAGCAGAGTTTTCTGTTGAAAATTGTTTGGGTTCTTAAGCTCCAGTTTTGTCTATACGTCGAGACTTAAAATACTAATTTGTAATCATTAATTATTTGTTTCTGTGTGAAAATATTTACTAATTAACATGGTTAACCTGAGAAACTACACGTGGGAAAGCATATATGTTGCTTAATAATAATGTGCGGGTTTAACTAAATGGATGTTGCTAAGTGCTGTTTGTTTAAAGCACAAAACGCTTTTGAAATAACGTGTACTAATGCTTTATTGTGTTGCAAAAGGCTAGATAATTACATACACATAAGGGTATTAGTGGGGTTAACACTGTTCAATCACTATGCTGTGGTAACGTTGTTTTTGTCTCTTTTAATTAAGATGGTCCGTTTTGGCCTATGATAAAATGGCTGCCTTTTACAGCCTGCCCTCGAGTGATCGGATTTTGATGAGAGGGCCTTGCTGAACATGGTTGACAGTCACCTGACCATGGCTTCTGCTGGAGTTTTGAAAGTTTCCGTGATGACAGTGACTCCAGGCAAGCGTCCAAATAACCTTGGAGGACAAGAGAGCCACAATGAACTTTGTGATTACAGTGGTGGTTCCGAGGAAATGTGTGCGCGAAAGTAACATTTGCAAAACTCGAGTTTCCTTCTTCCGTCTTTTTATTTTTGTGATTTTTCTGAGCGGAGATTTTCCAAATGTAGCGATGCTACATCCTTTCCTGCTCGCTCTGCTCAGTGGATTAACGGATATTCAGAACATTTAATGTTGCGTTATTTTTGTAAGATTTGCTATAAGTATTGTTAGCCTAGAGAGGGTCTAAGGCCACTTCTTCCCAAACCTGCGTTGGTGAGGATCGATGCTGTGAGGACGGCGACTCGGGAGACTTCTACTGAGAGACCTGTCCTGACCCATTCATGACATTTAGCTAGAATAGGTAATTATGAGAATAATGATTTGCTTTGATTGAATTTAATTTGAACTAATTTTAGATAAAGCATTATTATTTTAAATACAGTGTTGGTGGTTATTTCTTGTCATTTATTGAGTACTCTATTTTGATTATTGTTGTTTAAATCATGACTCAGGACAGTATCAAACTGATTACATTGGCCTCACTGTAGATACAGGGTGTTTAGGAGTTTCTCTCATGATCAGTTCCCATAGAGTAATTGAGTGTATGTTAGTGAAATGGGCCCAAGCGTATGATGAGTGTATGTGCGTGTATCTGTGAAATTACTCTATCCGTGGAAGTAGGGAGAATTTGTATGCCCTGATCTGCACCACTGTCAGAGACCAGGAGGCGAAAGAGAAGATGAAAGCATATGCAGACGCCAGAAGACACGCCACTCTGTCGCACCTCAAGCAAGGAGACTCAGTGGGGGTGCGTCAGCAGAAATTGAGAAAATCAGACAGTTCATTCTCAAAGGAAACGCTAACAGTAACAAATGTCAGGGGGCCAATGATCGGGCCCCTACCGGATTTCAAGGAACAGTTCTAACTTCAAGGGACTGAAGACCATGGATGAAGACGGAGAGGACACCGCAGCAGCGAGCAGTGTAGAAATGAAAGAGAAGATGTTGTGGACAACAAAGGAAGAAGGATATACAATGGTGAGAGACAAGAAGTGGGATCACAGAAAGAAAAGGAAGGAACTTGTCCAAGAAGAGCGAGCAAAAAGCCAAAAAGACTGATTGAAGAAATGCAATGATGGGGATAAGGACATATCTCGCCATCTCTGTTTCTCTCTCTCTTTTTCTTCTTCTATATCACTCTCTTTCTCTCTCTCTCCCCCTCTTTCTCTAGTTGTCATTTTTGTTTGACAAGGGGGGAGATGTAGTGACCTGGGTTAGAGGGCACTAGGACCCTGCACCCGAACCTTGGGAGGGGACAGGAACTGGACACCACTTCCGGTCAGGGAGTGGGGAGGACATTCCTGGACACTGAGGGCATGGGCAAGGATGTGCATGAGGGCAGCAGCGAGAACAAGGAGAATAAAGTAATGTGTGTAAGTGACCTGTCTCTGCGTGACTTTGTGGACGAAGTACATGACAGCCCTGAATTCACATTCTTCATGAACAAGAAGCCAATGAAGTTTACTAATGTGCATAGAGATTTTATCAAATTTACCAAGAATAAAAAATCTGTCTAGCAGCTGCATTCTGAATTAACTGAAATTTTTGAATCAAATATTTTGGAAGGCCAACAAAAAAAGCATTCCAAACCCGTGAATTATAGCCTATATCACTTCTTCTGTGTCTAAGCCAAAACCTAGAAAGCTTAGTAAACCAACAACTCTCCCACTATCTGGAAACTAATGGCATTTTAGACCATTCCCAGTCATGCTTCAGAGCCTCCCCCAGTACTGAGACCGCACTGATGGTGATCCTGGAAACCATCAGACTTTCCCTTGATGATGATTTTCCAGCCATGCAGGTGCTACTCTACCTATTTGCAGCTTTCAACATCATCTCTCATAACATCATGGTTCCAGAGACTATCAGAGATTGGAGTCAGTGGCACTGCTCTGGGATGGCTCCAGAGTTTTCTAAGCAATTGCGCCCAAATGATATACCTAGGATATTTTAAATCCTGTGTAATGCCATAGACAAAGGGGTACCTCAGGGCTTTTCACTTATATGTTGCCCCACTGGCTCAAGTAGTAAGATCTTGCGGCCAGGATGTCAACTCATACACAGACAACACGCATTTGAACATTTCCATGGGCCCTAATCCCGAATCTAGAATACTCAAATTCAGAAATGCATGAGGTGTATCGTATCCGGGAACTATCTGAAGTTCAATGGGGCAAAACAGAGATTATGCTGTTTGGCGAAGCCCACATACTGGTCGGATGACTGGGGTCATCAGAATTGGTCATCACCCCACAACCTAAAAAGGTTGTAAAGAATTTAGGCATCTTAGTTGACGAAGACCTTACAATGAAGGATCAGCTAGGCTCCATGTGGGGCACCTGTTTTGGAATAATGTGCATGCTTGGAAAGGCGTTTCAGCTACCTCTTCACTCAAGAAGAACCCTTACGCAGGCTCTTGTGGACTATGGAAACATTCTATTGGTTGCAGCTAATGATTCCCTGCTGTCAAAACTTCAGGTCGTCCCGAACACTGCTGCATGTCTTGTCTGCAAACTTCCCCCAACTTCCTCAGAGCTTACTCTAAGATCACTTCACTGGCTTCCAATCAGGAAACGTGTGATTTTCAAACTTATATGCTCCGTACATAAATTCTTATCAGGCATGGGTGTTGCGTACCTCCAAAACAATATTCACCGCTATCATCCCACAAGAAATCTTAGATCAAAAGACCATCTCTTGCTCTGCACCTGCCGTATCTGCACAACCAAATAGGGAAGCCGTTCCTTCTCCTATCTTGGCCCATATCATTGGAATAAACTACCTCTGCACATTCATGCTTGTCTTAACTCTACCCGTTTTAAAAGAAGTCTTAAAACGTGGCTTTTCAAATTCACATTATTCATCCATTCACTTCTTTTTATTGGGTTTATTTTGTGCTTCTGCTCCGAGATACCACTTTGTGGGTGATTCGCAGCGCTATACTAAGTGTATTTAACATAACATAACATTAAACTATTTAGAAAAACTATGGTCCTGAGAGCATTAACAAAAAATCGACTCTCATAAATAGTTGCCAAAAATATTTCCCATCCTGCCCACCTACACGGAAGGCAAGAATGCGAGGTCTACTCCTAAAGGGCAAGAAGCAAGGTGCAAATTGAAGCCAGATTGCAAACTCAAAACAGTGAGAAGCAGAGGTGAGATAATCTTACATTCTTACTTACAGTCACACTTGGCCCCTAGACACTGAATCTAGGTGTTCTCCTCTCTTCAAGAATAAATAGGTGGTTAGATTAAAAAAATAAAGCAAACCGCACAGGACCCCAGCACATCTATACATAAATGAATAAATGGCTTTGTTCAGTCTGTAATTTAAGCTGCCTCAAAACAATGTTACTCGACCTGTTCGCCCCTACAGATATGGAGATAACCCAATGAGAGATGCCCACCTCTGCACGTGCCTATCTGCTTCTTTTTCCTAGAGGCGCTCTTCACAGTGAGTCATGCCAGCAGGATGGGAACACGTGTTTGCTGGATTTGCAACTAGCAAGCCAAACTTTCTTCCTGCCAGAACATTTGCTCCTCATCTACCTAATAACTGTGAAGTGCAGGAAGACTCACCAGCGATTGGAAAAAATCCATTCAGCTCAGTAAAGAAAGGTCCAACCATCTAGCTAGTTGCAGGTGTATGCATATTTTGGCAGCATGTACATGAATAGCAAATCACAGTGCTTAATCCACAAAACGAAAATTGAAAACAGACTATATGTGAAACTCAAACAATTAAGGTTCCTTGCCTTGACCTTGACCTACAATGACATATTATAGTATTCATGTACATGTGATCAAGGCCATGGCTGTGGTCGAAACGCATCATGTTTGGAAGTAAACTTTTTGCATCTTTTTGCATATATATATTGCTTTTAGAGTACCTTTGGATAGAAAACCACAACCAACAAGTTTGAAAATGTTTGAAGTTTTTGGATCAAAACAATAAACACAATTCAAGTTAAGCTTTCAGTATGCATGTCTATCTGTAACTATTTTATGAATCTATATTAGCATGTGGCTTTAGTAAAAAATATAATACCCCTTATCAATGGTTTTTCAAGTGAATTTCACTGATAGTGCCTTGATATACACTGATGGTGGTGCGTTTGTGGTTTTGTCCAGGAAGTGGCCTAAAGCTCTACCCTCGGTACACTTCATACCCCACAGGAGTGACCAGTAGGAACTGCACACAGAAAAAGACCTTTAACAATTAATGTGTACAGTAGAAATGTTTTCTGTTGCAAATAGGGAGGGCCACTGGAAATATGCGGAATGGGAGGACTAAATTATGTGGCATAGTTGACTATATTATAGGGGGGGCATAAGTAACTCAGTGTAGCATAACCACACAGAAGTATCTAAAAATTACAAAAGATTACACTTGAATAATGCGAGAAGAATAATTCTGCATTTAGCGCTATTTCTCAGCATAAAATGCCCCCTCACTTCCAAAATGGACACAATGACACATCTTGCGTTAAGAAATAGCGCTCAATGCAACAGAACATGAATAGCAAGCGTTAGTGGCCGCTCACGCTCACCAACTGTGCTCTCGGGTAGGATTTTCTCCAAACTTACTACTTTAGTGCTACTTTGTTAGCGTAAAATGCACCCTTGCATCGATAATGGACGCAAAGATGCTTTTTGCCCTAAGAAACAGCGCTTAATGCAGCAGAACACAACTAGTGAGCTCGAGCAGCCACTTGCGCTCGCTAAATATGCTCTTGCGTTAGGCTTTTCTTTCCACCAACCTACTCTTACTTATGTGAGGCATCAAAGAGTCATGCTAAATTACCAACATTACTCCAATTACAGTGGTGTAATTGAAATTCTTCCCAAGACTACTATATTATGCTGCAACAAAATGAAAATTAGGTGGCAGATTTTTTTATAGGGTTTTTTCTTCATCTGTGCACATGTAAACACTGTCTGGACAAAGGTCTCACCTCATTAGTCCCAGGTTAACTCAAACACAGCAATAAGCAATTTAATAGTGATTAGTCCATATTTACATAGAGCTATCTATTGCATGGCAAAATACTTTGCTGTCTTTTTAGTAACATTTGATCTGTTTGAGCAAGAAACATTTTTTTTGTTAAATGTGCTGATTATACAGCAGATGATGCATAACATGATAAATACTGCAAATCAATAATTATGTAGAAAACGCTGCGGCTGCAGAATCACATAATTCAAGAGTCCCTGTGAATAGGTCGCTGCATACAGTCTTGAACTATGTGTTTTATGCCTGTGCATAGTATTCCAAGGAAAAGATCTGTGCCCCTGCGTAATGTATCCTGTAAACAGTTGTTAGACCTGTCAGTATTAGGGCCATCTTCCCCCCAAACCTTTTCCCTGTTTTGCAGTGCACCTTTGAAACATCTCTCCTGCATATCCCTTTCCCAGTCCCTGCTTTTCTTTCCATTACCTTTGTTCCAGTTCCTCGTTTGCGTTCTCCCTATTCCAACTGTCTTGCTCCTAGTTTCCTTGTGTATTTGTTACCTGCTTTCTGCCAAGTGAGCTCTTTCCTTTCCCTTCTTTCCTGTACCTTGAGTCCTTGATTTCTGAGCTGTAGCTAAATCCTTGTTCCTTAAACTAGGACTGCCTTCAGTGCTACCTAGTTTTCTTGAATCCTAAACCAGTGCTATTTAGTCTCTCTCCTTCTGTATTTTTAGTCTCTCTCCTTCTGTATTTTTACCTTTTCCCAGACCCTGCCTTTTTTCCATTTACCTTTTGTTCCAGTTTCTACCTTGCTGTCTTCCTGTTCCTGTAGTCCTAGCTTCCTGTATCCTCATGGGTTTCGTATCATACCTTTTGCCAAGCATGCCCTTTGTTTTCCTTTCTTTCCTGTTAAGCACACCTCCTTGCTAGCTCCTTGTATATTGTGGCTGTGTATTCAGTTGTACACCCTTTCTGCTACCGCCTTGCATGTTGCTGTTTGATCGCCAGGATCCATGGGCACAGCTGACCACCTAGATTGTGTTTCTTGCTACTGTGAGCATTTTCTTTGAGTTACAATTATAACATCATCATAGGTATCAGCTCCACCGACCCTGCCTTTGCATGTGTATCCTATATGTGGGTATTTGCAGTCAGTATCTGTAAGAGCAATTGTGAATAAACTTACTGAGTTTCAATCTTACCATGAGAAGCTCCACATTACCTTTATTGTTATTTTTATATATATATAAAAAAATAATATAAATATATATATATATATATATATATATATATATATATATATATATATATATATATATATATATATATTTTTTCACTTAAAAAACCATAGGTTTCACACGTTATAGTTAGGTGGATATTTCAGTCGTAAAAAACCAATGAAATTCCCCCGTTATAGTTAGTTCAGATAACTATAACTCGCGCGCCCGCAATCCACTGCTCATGACGTCACATATTACATCACTCATGACATGGTCAGTGGCATCACTCATGACATCACTGATGACATCATCCTTGTGATAGAGTGGCGGTCGCGCGAGTTATAGTTATCTGAACTAACTATAACGGGGGAATTTCATTGGTTTTTTACGAGTGAAATATCCACCTAACTATAACATGTGTGAAACCTATGGTTTTTTAAGTGAATTTGCAAGGTTTTTTAAATGCTAATTCCTAACTAAAACGTGTGTGAAACCTATGGTTTTTTCAGTGAATTTGTACGGTTTTTTAAATGCTAATTTATTTATGTATTATTATTTTTTTTTATATATTTATTTTACAATAAACCCCGTGATTTAAAAAAAAAAAAAATAATTTTTTTTTTGGGGGGGGTTTCACCGTGCGTGCATGGTGCGCTCACCCCCGCGATATAAAAAAAAATAAAAAAAATTCTGCCTTCGGGGTCCTTCAGGGACCCCCTGACAAAGGCTAGGGGGTCAGGAACTCTCTACCCTGCCCCCTTTTCACGTTCGCCACCTTCCTTTTTCACTCTCGCACTGAAAACAAACAAAATGGCGGCCGACACTTCCTGATTTCGACTGATTTGAATGTTGACTAACATGTAACCACCAATCAGAATTACGCTTGCGCACGTTAGGGTGCTCGCACGGTGCGCGCACCCTGCGCGCGTATAGATATGGATATGCTTTTAAATGCTATTTTCTCAGGAAATACTGAACAGATTTACACCAGACCTGCAAAAGGCACTTCCTTGACCTTATGGCTACCTCTCTGCCAAATTTCAAGTAATTCTGTTCAGCCGTTCGGGCTGTAGCTGCGTCTAAAGGTCCTATGGAAAAATGCATGGGGAAAATGCGTTTTGGGACCCCCCTTTTTTCTCGGCCCCTGCTTGACGAATCACCCCAAGACTTTCAGGGTAGGAGCTGAACGGAGCGCCCCATTAGTTTTGAAAATTTCGCGAGGATTCGTCAACCGGCGCCGAAGTTATTCAAAATAGAATTTTGAGATTTCCTATGGAAACACGGTCCTAACTATAACTATCTACTGGCGACCGCCAGTAGATAATATATATATATA
The DNA here is from genome assembly GCF_964204655.1 of Triturus cristatus. Classification (NCBI taxonomy): domain Eukaryota; kingdom Metazoa; phylum Chordata; class Amphibia; order Caudata; family Salamandridae; genus Triturus; species Triturus cristatus. The sequence continues at coordinate 1,638,740,214 of NC_140590.1, forward strand.
TATATATATATATATATATATATATATATATATTCTTTAAACAAACAGTTGCCCATTAGGAAACGCCACTCAGGTAAGTATCTCCATCTTTTAATGTGGGTACAGAAGATCGTGCTCGCTCCTCCACTCCATAGTACCATACATGTTTCGGGCCGACGGCCCTTGATCACTGGCAATGAGCGCAGCTGCACAGATTTCAGCGAACTAAAGCAGTAAGTCCCGCCCCAATGGGTTTTCAGGCTCTCAGCATTCTGGGACATATAGTTCATAGTGCCACAGTAGGTACTGCAATAGCTGCGTTGATAAAACAATCCTTTCCCCAAGTGGGTCGCAATGGAGGGCAATCCAACAAAGTCCTGCACCTACTCAGTCCCACATTGTAGGAATTATTACCTCCACATGGCCCCAATGCTTCGGAGCCTTGGTCCGCTGTATCAGCGACGGGGCTTCTCCGCGACGAGGCGCGCCGCAATTAGATTCTTTAAACAAACAGTTGCCCATTAGGAAACGCCACTCAGGTAAGTATCTCCATCTTTTAATGTGGGTACAGAAGATCGTGCTCTCTCCTCCACTCCATAGTACCATACATGTTTCGGGCCGACGGCCCTTGATCACTGGCAATGAGCGCCTCGTCGCGGAGACTGGGGCGGGACTTACTGCTTTAGTTCGCTGAAATCTGTGCAGCTGCGCTCATTGCCAGTGATCAAGGGCCGTCGGCCCGAAACATGTATGGTACTATGGAGTGGAGGAGCGAGTACGCTCTTCTGTACCCACATTAAAAGATGGAGATACTTACCTGAGTGGCGTTTCCTAATGGGCAACTGTTTGTTTAAAGAATCTAATTGCGGCGCGCCTCGTCGCGGAGACGCCCCGTCGCTGATACAGCGGACCAAGGCTCCGAAGCATTGGGGCCATGTGGAGGTAATAATTCCTACAATGTGGGACTGAGTAGGTGCAGGACTTTGTTGGATTGCCCTCCATTGCGACCCACTTGGGGAAAGGATTGTTTTATCAACGCAGCTATTGCAGTACCCACTGTGGCACAATGAACTATATGTCCCAGAATGCTGAGAGCCTGAAAACCCATTGGGGCGGGACTTACTGCTTTAGTTCGCTGAAATCTGTGCAGCTGCGCTCATTGCCAGTGATCAAGGGCCGTCGGCCCGAAACATGTATGGTACTATGGAGTGGAGGAGCGAGCACGATCTTCTGTACCCACATTAAAAGATGGAGATACTTACCTGAGTGGCGTTTCCTAATGGGCAACTGTTTGTATATATACATATATATATATATGTGTATATATATATATATATATATGCCAAACGAAAGGGATCGTCTTTCCTCTCTCAAATTGAAAGGCACTCACGGGTGTATTTTAGTGCAAATACCCTACTAGTAAATCCCAACCTAGCACTTTATGAATTTTGCCCATTCAGGGCTCAACTGTGGCAAACAGGGGTATTAGCAATCTCCTTATATAAGGAATGAATTGATTATAAAGTTATATTAATAATACAGCTAAACGATAGTGAAATATATGAAATTAGGTTCATATTAATTAGCGTGTTTAATATTTAGCTCTTCCCCTCTTTGTAAAAACGAATGCTTTTAACGTATTTTCTTTTTTGCACTATACACTTTATTATTCACTTTTTATCAGAATAGCATTGTAATGCTTCTTTACAAACATCATCTAAGATGTCTGCCATGGCTTTAGAAATGCAATGCAATGTTAGTCCATCATTTCTGTCGCTGAATAATCATGTGACTTGCTATGTTGAAATACTGCTTTTTGTTACACAGGAAACTGACATCGAAAAAGCCGCAAGGCGAAACGCGTCTGTCAGTGCAGGGGGGTCTGCACAATAAAGTACTTGCACTAAAATACACCCGTGAGTGCCTTTCAATTTGAGAGAGGAAAGATGATCCCTTTCGTTTGGCTTATGAAGCGCTTCACCACCGTGGAAAGAAGCACCCAGGACGCAGTGGAGCGGTGATGGTGACGCCCGGTTCTTAAATATATATATATATATATATATATATATATATATATATATATATATATATATATATATATATATATATATATATATTATCTACTGGCGGTCGCCAGTAGATGGTTATAGTTACAACCTAGTTTCCACAGGAAATCTCAAAATTCTATTTTGAATAACTTTGGCGCCGGTTGACGAATCCTCGCGAAATTTTCAAAACTAATGGGGCGCTCCGTTCAGCTCCTATCCTGAAAGTCTCGGGGTGATTCGTCAAGCAGGGGCCGAGAAAAAAGGGGGTCCCAAAACGCGTTTTCCCCATGCATTTTTCCATAGGACCTTTAGACACAGCTACAGCCCGAACGGCTGAACAGAATTACTTGAAATTTGGCAGAAAGGTAGCCATAAGGTCAAGGAAGTGCCTTGTGCAGGTCTGGTGTAAATCTGTTCAGTATTTCCTGAGAAAATAGCATTTAAAAGCATATATATATGTGGACGGAGCCTAACCACACATCTCATCCTGAGATCTGATTGGCTGTCAGCACTTCATCCAAGAAGTGTTGGCAGCCATCTTGGGACCAATATACATGATAGTGCTGGAGCAGGGTTTTCTATTGAAAATGTATTGAAATTTAAACTCCAGTTTGTGTTTATATGTCATAATTAAAATTACTGATAATTAATTATTAAATATTAATTTTGTTGAAGTTTCTGATTAATCAACTTTACTAATGAAAGAATTACACGTGGGAATGCATTTATGTTGCTTTATTAATACGTGAACTAAGTTGGTGAGCAGATTAATTAAATATGTGTGGCTAAAGTGCTATTTGTAATGTGTTTGCGCTTTAAAGTAACGTGCTTTAATGCTTCCTTGTGTTGCAGATGGCTAGATAATTACATACACATAAGGGTATTAGTGGGAATTAACACTGTATAATCATTACGATGTGGTAACGCTGTTTTGTGTTTCTTTTAATTAAGATGGTCCGTTTTGGCCTAGTCAAAGATGGCCGATATTTACAACCTGCATTTGAGTAGATGAAATACAAAGAGAGGCCTCGCTGAATATGGTTGAAAACCACCTGACCTCGGCCTCTGACTGTATTAAAAGTTTCCGTGAGGACAGCAGCTCCGGGCTTGATGCCAGTTGCCCTTGGAAAAGAATAAAGCCACAATGAACTCTGATAAACTTGCGGTGGCTTCACTATGATTCCGAGGAAGAGCATTCATGGATGTTACATTTTTTAGTTTGAGCTTCCTTCTTCCGTGTTTTTATTTTTGAGATTTTCGAGAGCGGAGGTTTTCTAAATGTTGCGAGTCAACATCCTTTCCTGCTAGCTCTGCTCAATGGCTCAACAGACGTTTAGAGTTTGTTTGTAACTTTCAATATGTAAGTTTAAGTATAAATACTGTTAGACTAGGGAGGGTCTAAGGCCACTTCTTCTTGAACCTATGCTCGAGAGGATGGACGCTGATTGAGAGGACGGCGACTCGGGAGACTTTACTGAGAGATCTGTCCTGACCCAAATGCGACATTTAGCTAGAATAGGTTATTATGAGAATAATGATTTCGCTATTAATTGACTTTCATTTGAACTAATTTAGATAAAATAACCCTTTGTTTGAATCACAGTGTCGGGTGGTTATTTCTTTGTCATTTATTGAGTTTCGAATGTATTCCTAATGTTTAAAATCATGACTCAAGACTGATCAATTATGTCGCATTGACCTCAGTTTAGATGCAGATTGTTTAGGATTTCTCTCGTATATTCAGTGTGGATAGAGTAGTAGAGTGAATGTTAGTGTGATGGGCCCTAGCGTATGATGAGTGTATGTGCGTATGACTGTGGAATTACTCTGTCCGTGGAAGTAGGGAGAATTTATATGCTCCGATCTGCAGCAGTTTCCTGGTAGCAGTATGATGGTTTTGATTATTGTCTTGATCTGATAGATTGCTTGTACATAGGCTTTTGGATTCATTGATTTATTGATTGATGTTGATATATGTACTAATACTATATGTTGAGGTCGTCGTATTGAGTTATATGTAGTGTGTATGGCTTCTGGAACGTAGGGAGCTGGTGACGGTTCCGTAGTAGGGCAGAGGGAAGTGAGTGCTGCTCTCGGGAAAGACGGGATTGTTGGCCCTGTACGTATGCAGGGTAAAACGTGTGACAATTGAAGTTGCGCGTCGCATTGTCTGGGTTCGGAATTGGTGACATCGTCGTGTGTTACTATTAGGGACATATTTTCAGTATAAAAGAAGTGCGTATGGTAGCGAAGGTTATCTGTGAAACTCTGGTCTTAAGTCCCAGGGATCCGTAAGGTTCGCCGTTAAAGCTTACTGCTGGAGAAGTAATAGGTATTCTCTGAGCTTATTTGAAGGACTGGGCAGAGGAAAGCGCTGCTTGGTTAACGTGTGTTATAATTCTGTAGTGGGACAGACTGTTTGCTGTTCTCGGGAAAGGCAGGATTCTGTGTGGATGTACTACATTTTCTGGTGTGAAAGTGCGTGAATGTATGAGCAGTTAGTTGATTGTGAGACTCTTTGGAGCATTCCTGGAGGAAACAGTTGATGGATGCATGATATAAGGGCAGAGTAGAGGGATGTGCTACTGTGTCAACGAAAGTAATAATTCCGTAGTGGAGCAGAGGTAAGCGCTGTTCTAGAGAGAAGCGGGATTCTTGTGAGAAAGACTTTTCTTTACTATTCTGTGGTTAGCGAAGCAGACAATGGAGATGTTTATATGTTGTAACTAATAGATTTTGTAGAATCTGAAATGAAGTCTACTGAGAAGGTTTTGTAAAGGAGGGTAGACGAGTGACAGGAGACAAGAGTAGAAGCGACTGCAGCGACTACTGACGTCAGAGACAGACCGCGCTGTGATTGGACAGTGGATTAGAACAGTGCTCGTACTGGGATTGGTGCGTTGGTGTGAGCCGCGCAGGGATTGGAAGGAGTACAGGGTGACGTAGACGCTTCAGGATTGGTGCGTTGGTGTGAGTCGCGCTGTTATTGGACAAAAGATCGTACAATTGCGGAAGGGACTAGAGAGTTGTGGTAAACGCAAAAATGTATTACCAAACAGAGGAAAAGAAGAAAAAATCCTTGTTCGGTAAAATTAAAAGGTGGTTCGACAAGGATAAAGACATAATAACTAGAGAAGGTGAATTGCTACCTCCGACAAGAACTCCTGCATCCTTCATGGTTGCGAAATATGGGTATCATACCTGTATATGGTTAGACAACTGGGCTAAGTACACTAAGGAAGATGGTGTTTTAGCGTTCCCGGAACATGGTTCATTTAATCTGGCCGTGTTGAGAAATTTACGGGAAAAGATGATGTGTCTGGAGCCTAGACCAAGGCCGGCACAGTTTGAGTTGTTGGTAGAATGGGAAGATGAGGTGCATGAGCGAGAAAAGCAGAGGAGTGGAGGCAATTATAGGTATATTTTTGGGAGGAAATATGATCGTGAAACTCATCATGATCGAATGAGGAGATGGCGAGATGCTAGTATGTCAGAGGGACTATATCCTATGAGAACTGTTGAAGAGACGGAAGGGAGGAAGGGTACGGAAAAGGTGCCTGATACAGAATTGAGAAGGTATGGGGCTAATGATTATGAGGATGAGGTCTTGGATGACATGATTTACAAGAGACCACCTCCATATAGACCAGAACCAGAAGAGAGAACGCCAGTTGCTACTCCCATAAGAGATACTTTGCGAATTGTTAAAACTGAAATTGTGACACCTGATCTGAAAAGTGGTAGCTCTTTCACGGAAAGGGAGAGAGAGAGAGAGCGAGAGAGAGAGAATCAAATTGGGGACGAGAAAACAAGAGGATTAGCAAGAACGACATCGGAGTTGACAGAGAAAATTAGAGAGCTAACGAAAAATCTAGAAGCTGTAACAGTGCCTGTAACCATAGGTCCGGTTATGCCTATTTTTGATAAACAAAGAATGGGTGAAAATGGTTTGACAGTTCCCTATGTAGGAAATGGTTTGGTTGGTTCTTGTTCTTTGGGAGAATCAGGAATAAGGACAGAAGAGAATCATTTGAGACAGCTGAGACATGACACATGTAGTGAAGGATCAGATGTACAGCCTAATTCAGGATTTAATACTGGTTGTTTAGGAGGATCAATTTTGGAACCACAGAGGATGGCAGAACAAGTGGGTGCAGTGAAAAGGTCTACAGAAATAACAGCTGAGGATTTGAATGATTGGTTGAAAGTTCTTCAAAAGAAGGATAAAGATTCACAGGCAATTGATGTAGCCAGGTTGCGCATAGAATTGGAGGAGCTTATTGCAGGAACAATTCCTACAGAAATATTGAAAAATCATCATGATGGAGAGTTGTTATTCATGTGCAAGAGTATCACCTGGAGGGCTAAGAGTACACATGACAGGTTAAAAGGAATAGCGAGTGAACTAGGAGTTGACATGGATAAGGTGAAAGCTTTGCAGAAGCCTTACAGGGTGGATTTCTCTGACAAAGACATTGAGAATCTAAATGATGTTGGCAGAACAGGGCAGATTAAGGAAATGATTTCCTTATTGCGAAAATGGGGTGATGTGGAAAAGTGGAAGGATAGATGGTACAAGAAAAGGGAAGATTCAGTGGACAGGACTTACTCAGCTTTTCCTATGAGAGAAAAAGAAAAAACAGTGGATGCTTATCCTATGAGAGAGATTCCTGGAGGAGGATATGTACATGTCCCATGGACTAGACAGGATATTTTGTCATTTACGAATGATTTCCCTCGACTGAGAGAAAAGCCCGTCAAGTGGTATGGGCAGGTAGACAGGTTTGTGAAATTGTCAAAAGTGCTGTGGATTGACCTGAATAGTCTGTTTGATATAATTGTTCCAGCAGATTTGTGGACAGAGTGTAAAATAGTTATAGATTGGCCTGCTAAGGAGTACCCAAGAGATCAGAAAACAGGAGCTCCAGACCCGGAGGTCATGAGGAAATATGAGCAGGTTATTGTGTTCCTGAAGAATAAGGTACCCCCTAAAGAGACAGACTGGGTTAAGATAGATCGAACACATCAGGAAGCAAAAGAATCAGTTCATGCTTTTTATGAAAGGCTGATACTGGCTTTTAAACAGTTTAGTGGAGATGAACACTTGGGTGATAAGGATTTGAGTCATTTTGTATACAGGATTGTATATGGCTTGAGACCTGAAATAAGTGAAAGGATTAGTGAGCACACAGTTGATTGGCAGAGTAAAAAGATTGATGAAATCTTGAGACATGCAAAGTACTTCAGTGATGAGATTGAGGCAAAACAGAGAAAGCTGAAAGAAAAAGCAATGTGGGCACAGGTGAAAGTTGCAGAAAGACAAGAAGCACAGCTGGTGGAACAAGCAAATAATCCAGGAAATAGGCCCAGATACGGTACAGGAAAAGGAAAGGGGAATCTAGAAGAAGCCAAAAAGAAGTTCCCATGTCACAACTGTGGACAATTGGGGCACTGGAGATCCGAGTGTACGAATCCACCATTAGTGAGTAATGAGAATAAATCATTGAATCAACAGGTGCAGAACGACGGGTGTAATCATCAGCAACAACAGCAGAAGGTTGTCAGACAGCAGAGTCAAGAGCCAAAACCGCCCTTGCCGCAGAATAGAGGGTCCCAGAAATATAACCAGGACTCAGGATTCTACAATGATGAGCAGGTAAACAAACCGAGGCGTACTAACCCGGTACAGCAGTACTGGCTAAGGAATGAAGGGAGTGAGTCTGAAGGGGACTATTGATGGTGCCGAAGAGAGGAGGAAGAGTGCCTACTTGGAGCAACTCTAGAAATAGACCAGGCAGGACCATTTGTAGATGGGAAAATAAATGGGGAGAGTGTTACTTTTTTGGTAGACACAGGAGCAACGAGATCAACTGTCAGGTCAGCAGATATAAGAAATCTTCCTCTCTCGGACGAAGCAATCCAAGTGGTTGGTGTAGCTAATACACAGATTAAGACTCGCCTTACCGAACCAGTAAGGGTAAGAATAGGGAAATTTTCAGACATGCACAGATTTGTAGTCTGTGACACTAGTCCAGTGAACTTGTTAGGTAGGGACTTATTGTGTAAGATGAATTGCACAATTTTTTGTACTCCGGATGGAATAACTTTTGAGACACCAGATGAGGATGTTCTGTACAGGATGACTTTAGATAATAGAGAAAGTGAGATTGTTGGAACATATGCTGTGTTTAATCCAGATGATTTGCCTCAAGAGTTGAGACACACAGTAAAAGCAGCAGTTTGGGATTTTACTGGAGAAGATGTGGGATTGATGAATAATGTAGATCCAGTGAAGATTTCAGTGAAAGAGGGAATCGTTTATCCTAATATCCCACAGTACAGATTGACACCAGAGATAATTGAGGGAATAACCCCTATAATTGACAAGATGATTCAACAGGGTGTTTTGAGAGAGTTACTGAGTAGCCCGTGTAATTCACCGATCATGGGGCTGAAGAAACCTAATGGTAAGTTCAGGATTGTACAAGATTTGAGAAAGATTAACAAAATTGTGGTAGCATGTTGTCCCATTGTGCCAAATCCGTCAGTGATTTTGTATCAGATTCCTCATGATGCTGAATGGTACACGGTAATTGATTTGTGTCATGCTTTCTTTTCAATTCCATTGCATCATGACAGCCAGCCGATTTTTGCATTTCGGTTTGGGCAGCGTATTTTGGCATGGTGCCGTATCCCACAGGGGTATACAGAGAGTCCTTCAATATTTAATCAGTTGTTGAAAAAGTCTTTGGAGAGTTTGATCATGCCTGAAAGCTCAGTACTAGTGCAGTATATCGATGACCTACTTGTGGCATCGAAGACACGTGAAGCTTGTGAAGTAGATACCATAGCTTTACTGAATCATCTGGCAGATGGAGGGTTAAAGGTATCTCCAGCCAAATTGCAATTTTGCAAGAAAGAGGTGCATTATCTTGGACACAATATTGAGAAAGGTCTGAGAAAAGTGACCAATGACAGGATCAAAATTATCAGAGGAATGAGAGCCCAATGACCCAGAGAGAAGTGAGGATGTTTCTGGGGATGGTGGGTTATTGTCGTCAGTGGATAAGTAATTTCTCCCTGATAGCAAAGCCACTGATTAAGTTGACTAAAAGTGAGGTGAGAGACCCATTGGAACTTAATGCAGAACAAATGGCAGCATTTGAAGAATTGAAGAGCAGAATGTGTGAAGCTCCCGCTTTGGGAATGCCAGACTATGAGAAGGAGTTTGAGTTGTACTGTAGTGAGAGAAATGGATGTGCACTTTCAGTGTTAATCCAGAAACATGGACGACTGAGAAGGCCAATTGCGTATTTCTCATCAACACTTGACCCGGTAGCTGTGGGTTTGCCAGGTTGCCTGAAAGCAGTAGCTGCTACATGCAGAAGCTTGGAACAGAGTGAGGGCATAATAATGGGATATCCTGTAAGGGTGTTCGTACCTCATGATGTGGCAATTCTTTTGACGAGAAGCAGGACTCAATATATGTCACATAGTCGGCTGACTAAATATGAGAAAATCATTCTGGGAGCATCAAATGTGACTCTTGAGAGATGTGTAAATGTGAATCCAGCAACTCTTTTGCCAGATGCTGAAAATGTGAATGTGGGAGATGATGTTGATCATGATTGTTTGGATGTGCTTGATTACTGCACAAAACCCAGACCAGACATAAGAGATCTGCCACTACCTGAGAGTGATCATGGGTTGTTTGTGGATGGATCATGTCTGAGAACTGATGATGGTGTGCTAAGTGCAGCATATGCGGTGTGCAAGGTTTCAGAAGTTATGGAAGCTTCACCTTTGAAGGGAGTTAGATCTGCTCCAGTAGCTGAATTGGTGGCATTGACGAAAGCTTGCAGGATTGGGAAGAATTTGAGAGTGACTGTGATGACTGATAGTCAGTACGGATTTGGAGTGGTTCATGATTTTGGCCAACTTTGGCTACAGAGAGGTTTCTTGACGTCGAGTGGAACTCCCATAAAGAATGCTGAAGTGATTGGGAAGTTGCTTGAGGCGATACAGCTGCCTAAAGAACTAGCAGTTGTAAAATGTGCTGCTCATGGACAAGGAGATGATTTTGTTACTCTTGGTAATCGTTTTGCAAATGACATAGCACAGTATTGTGCAAAGAACAATCATTCGATTAACCGGGGAAGAGAAAGGGAAATGTCTTTTTGTTCTGTGATGTTTACTAATGTCCTGGAAACATGGGATGAAGTGAAACAGTTGCAGGATGAAGCAGGAGATGAGGAAATGAGAGATTGGATCAAGGCAGGTTGTGCCCCAAGAGAGAAAGATCATGTTTGGATCTATAGAGATGGAAGACCAGTCATGCCTAACTCGATGCTATCAACAATGGCAAGAATGTATCATGGCCAGGGACATCTGGGGAGGGACGCTATTATTAGGTCCTTTAAACAAACCTGGTACAATGCGAAGTTCAGGCTGATTGCAGAGAGCACATGTCAAAGATGTTTGATTTGTCAGCAATTCAATACTGGAAAGAAGACAGTGGTGAGCCTAGGAACAATAGGCAGAGAAGGAGGTCCTTTTACCAGAATGCAAATAGATTTCATTGAAATGCCCCAAGTGAATAGATTGAGGTATGTTCTAGTGGTAGTCTGTTTGTTCTCAAGGTGGGTAGAAGCCTATCCGACTAGGAGAAATGATGGAATAACCGTGGCAAAGTTACTGTTAAGAGAGTTGATTCCTAGGTACGGGTTCCCAGTGACAATTGAGTCAGACAGAGGTGGACACTTCTACAATGAGCTCATGGGTTTAATTTGTGAAGCATTGAGCATACAGCAGAAGCTACATTGTGCATACAGACCAGAGGCTTCTGGTGTTGTTGAACAGATGAATGGCACAATCAAAAACAGAATTGGTAAGATGTGTTTAGCCACTGGAATGAAATGGCCTGATGTCTTGCCTCTAGTGCTAATGACTATTAGGTCTACTCCAGATAGAACCACAGGGTTGAGTCCACATGAAATATTGATGGGACGAGCAATGAGACATGCTTTCGTGCCTGTCAACAAGTTGATGACAATAACTGATGACATGATTTTGGATTACTGTAAAGGCCTGGCTGACGCAGTTCATTCTGTGTTTCACCAGGTTGGAGGAGACGCCGCCACACTTGAAAAGAAGCAAGCCCATGATCTGAGTCCAGGGGACTGGGTGAGGATAAAAGTGCACAGAAGAAGAAATTGCTTGGTTCCAAGGTGGGGAAGGCCAAGACAAGTTATTCTGACTACGACAACTGCAGTAAAGTGTGCTGGTGTGAAAAACTGGGTTCATGCAAGTCATACTCTGAGAGTTCCGAATCCAAAGGATGGGACTGGTAAAGAGTATTTTGAAGAGTCAGATTCCAGTGATGATGCAGAGACTGAACCAGTGAGAAGAAAAAAGAATCCTGAAAGGGGGGAAGGAGAAAGAGAGTCAGGTGATTCTTTTTTCTTCCCGAGAGAGACTTCAAGAGAAACATTGAGAGCCTCAGAGGAGAGATCGGATTCTGTAAGAGTGCCTGAAGTTCCAACAAGCAGTGGAGAAGAAAGAGCAGAAAAGAGCAATTCCACAGAGACTACACCTGAGTCAGATGAAGAGATTGAAAATCCATTTGAGATTACTCCTGAAGAAGTAGGGTCAGAAGAAGATAGAGAGGGACAGATTGCGGAAGACCCCCGAGGAGGTGTAGGGAACATTCCTGATAAGCTAGGTGAAGGGACAAGTAGACAGCAAGAAGATTGCGTGTCGGAGACCCGAGGAGGGACAGTAATAGGGAAATCTCAATCGGTGGAGAAAAAATCTGTGGAGCAAGAGAAAATTGTTCATGGACCAGAGGCAAATGAAACAGAATCGGATGAAAGTGAGAATGAGAAATCAGAGGGTCGAGTTCTGAGAAAGAGAACTTGGATCGGAGAAAGAAATAATAAAGAAGTGAGACCAAAAAGGAGTGTAAGAGGAGATCTTTGGCCTAACAAGATAAAGAGGCTAAGGTACAGACTGACACGAGCGAATTCATCGAAAGCTGAACAGGTGAACGAGGTGTCCAGTCAGAATCAAGCAAAGGGTGAAAAACAAAAGGTGTCAAAAGAACCAGAGGAGATCAAGAGAATAAGAAAGCCTAACCAGAAGTATAGGTCACCGGAATGGACGCACGTGGCACTGTCTGAAGAAGAAGAGGCAGAAAGTCAAGGAAATCCAGAGGGGACCTTACGAGAAGTGGTTGAGGAGGAGAAAACTGTTGGAATCCTGAAAGTTATCTTGACTGACATTGGAGAAGAGTCAGATGCTCAGGATATTGAAGATTTGATACAGTTTGATGTTGCTGAAGAAGAAGTGAAAAGTGATGAAAATCCAAATTGAGTGAACTGAAGGAGTCACTTGGAGAAGAGTGAAAAGAAGAAAATCTAAAATTAGCTGTTTGAAATAATCTAGAGTTCTAGAAATTCAGTAGTGGAGTAGTAGAGGCTAAGTCAAAAGACACTGCCAGAGTAATAAGATGGCTAACACAGAAAACAATCAAAGTAGATGTGCCTTCTTGAAAAGATGGTGTAGAATGTGCTGCTGCTGTACAGGATTATTAATGCTACTATGGGGTGTACTTGCTTTACTAGTTACTTTTAGAGTTACAGTAGACACTTTTGGAATACATACTGGGAATGTGACTAACATAGAGAAGAGTTCACAGAAAGTAGTTCCAACTAGAATTAGTAACATTTACATACATAAAGATAGGTCAATTAATGATTTTTCTAGCAATGTTTTTTCAAAGTTGTTGTACGAATACGTAAAAACAATGGAAGTGAGGGATTGCTACGTCTGTATGCAATTGCCTGCATCCGTTTCAGAAGGAGTTACTTATCACCATCTTCCAGCTACATATGGGATTTCATGTAGTGTGTTAAGTAGTGTTTTTTATTTACTAGGGAAAATAGATTATGAGATGTCTAACAAAGATAACATTTTCGGGCAATTACCTATGAATAGAAAACTGAATCCAGCTAAAGAAGCTAACATTTTTGGTGAGATTTTTATTGAGACAGAAGAATTACCATTAGATTACATTTTTAGAAACAATTTAACTTGCAGTTTGAAAGAAGAAGAAAAGGCTTTCCTAGACATGGTAGAGAAAAGAAGAGTGAGCATGCATGAAAAGGCAGGGGGATATAAAATGAGTGAGACAATATGGGATATTGAGATGGGAAAGGAGTTGAAGAATGGGGCCAGTCCAACTTTGGCTTTAGATGCACCACAGAAGGGTAAACTATGCATTACCAGAAGGAAATCTCAATATGATAATTATTTCGTTGGGACTAGTGAGTGTCATGATATATACTTTGTTGCAACAGGATGGGGATTCAAGGGAGGAGAAGATCCAGTTTTCCCGGGAGTGTATTATATTTGTGGGAATAAGGCTTATTACAGGTTGCCTGACCATTGGTATGGCACATGTTATGTTGGCCTGGTCTTTCCAAAGATTTTCCATATAGATAAGATAGAAGATGCAAAACAAATTAATCTACTAACACGTTTTAAGAGAGAAACTTGGTCAGAAATTGTAGGAGATATTTTTGGAGCTTTAATTCCAGCAGTGGGAATTTCATTAAATGCATATGGAATTCGGAAACTGTCAACAGTGGTGGATCGCTTATCGACAAGCACCGCTGGAGGGTTTCTTTTGGTAAATACGGAGATGGTTGCCGTACGCGCCATGTCTCTTGCAAAATCGACTTGCCCTTGATATTCTATTGGCCAAAGAGGGTGGAGTCTGTGGAATGCTGAAAGTTCAACATTGTTGCACTTACATTCCTGACGAAAGCAGAGATCTAAAGGTCTATATCAAAAATATTACTGATTTGCATGAAGAATTAGTACCACTGGAAGCTGAAAGTATCTGGACTAAATTGGCTAATAAGATAGTTGCTGTTAAGAACTTTATTGCTAAGATAGGTAGTACCATAATTGGTAAGATATTATTTCCTTTGACATGTGTAATTGTTGCTTTATTAATACTAAGATTAGGATGTTTGTGTTGTAAAAACAGGGGAGGGAAAAAGAAAATAATAAGACAGAATACTGAAAAGACACAAAAGAGGTCAAAGAGAGACCCACAAGAAATTGAATTAGAGAAATTTAGGGAGAGTGTGTACCTAGAATCGAGAGAAGAGGATGAAAGAGAGACTGGTGTGTAACATGTTGTTCAAAAAGACATTTGAATTTCTCCTAAGAAATGGGGACTACATTTTTTTTTTGGGTTGGTTTTTGTGGTGATAATATATCACCAAAGGGGGGATTGCTGGAGCAGGGTTTTCTATTGAAAATGTATTGAAATTTAAACACCAGTTTATGTTTATATGTCATAATTAAAATTACTGATAATTAATTATTAAATATTAATTTTGTTGAAGTTTCTGATTAATCAACTTTACTAATGAAAGAATTACACGTGGGAATGCATTTATGTTGCTTTATTAATACGTGAACTAAGTTGGTGAGCAGATTAATTAAATATGTGTGGCTAAAGTGCTATTTGTAATGTGTTTGCGCTTTAAAATAACGTGCTTTAATGCTTCCTTGTGTTGCAGATGGCTAGATAATTACATACACATAAGGGTATTAGTGGGAATTAACACTGTATAATCATTACGATGTGGTAACGCTGTTTTGTGTTTCTTTTAATTAAGATGGTCCGTTTTGGTCTAGTCAAAGATGGCCGATATTTACAGCCTGCATTTGAGTAGATGAAATACGAAGAGAGGCCTCGCTGAATATGGTTGAAAACCACCTGACCTCGGCCTCTGACTGTATTAAAAGTTTCCGTGAGGACAGCAGCTCCGGGCTTGATGCCAGTTGCCCTTGGAAAAGAATAAAGCCACAATGAACTCTGATAAACTTGCGGTGGCTTCACTATGATTCAGAGGAAGAGCATTCATGGATGTTACATTTTTTAGTTTGAGCTTCCTTCTTCCGTGTTTTTATTTTTGAGATTTTCGAGAGCGGAGGTTTTCTAAATGTTGCGAGTCAACATCCTTTCCTGCTAGCTGTGCTCAATGGCTCAACGGACGTTTAGAGTTTGTTTGTAACTTTCAATATGTAAGTTTAAGTATAAATACTGTTAGACTAGGGAGGGTCTAAGGCCACTTCTTTCTTGAACCTATGCTCGAGAGGATCGACGCTGATTGAGAGGACGGCGACTCGGGAGACTTTACTGAGAGATCTGTCCTGACCCAAATGCGACATTTAGCTAGAATAGGTAATTATGAGAATAATGATTTCGCTATTAATTGACTTTCATTTGAACTAATTTAGATAAAATAACCCTTTGTTTGAATCACAGTGTCGGGTGGTTATTTCTTTGTCATTTATTGAGTTTCGAATGTATTCCTAATGTTTAAAATCATGACTCAAGACTGATCAATTAGGTCGCATTGACCTCAGTTTAGATGCAGATTGTTTAGGACTTCTCTCGTATATTCAGTGTGGATAGAGTAGTAGAGTGAATGTTAGTGTGATGGGCCCTAGCGTATGATGAGTGTATGCGCGTATGACTGTGGAATTACTCTGTCCGTGGAAGTAGGGAGAATTTATATGCTCCGATCTGCAGCAATAGCACCTCATTAAAAAGCATTGCAGTTAATAGAAGGTTTTAAGACTTTAGTTACATTATAAATCATTTGTTGATGGTACCATACTCATTTTAGGAATTGTGGTATGTTCTAAGGTGATTTCACCATGTGAAAAAGCCTTCTGCTGGGATATCATGATTGAGAGAAAAATATTTTCCCATGCTTTTACCACAGAGGTTTGGAAGGTGATCTATAAGCTAAACTGAGAGCTTATTTTCTGTAAATTCACATTATCTTTCTCAGTCATGTGAGAATGAAGTCTGACATTCTCAGTAAAACATGTACATCCAACAAGGGCAGAGACTGTCAGTTGATTCCTTTGTGTTCTACTGCAGCTTCCCAGAGTGTTCCAAAGAACTACTAGAGCGCTAAAAGTCCTACTTATGATAAACGTATGGCACACCTGAAGCCATCTTGCTTGGATTAAAGTGGTAACTCTTAAAACATTAAATTTAAAAAGGAACAAAATGAGGGGGTTCATTTTTCCATAAAAAGTATGATTAGTGCTGCAGAAAGAAAAATTAGGGCACATTGTGAGTGACTTCTCAAATCCTCTTCTATTTCATTAAAAAATTCTGACATGCAGACTGAAACATGCACTTTCAATACCAGCAGCAGTTTTCCCTGGTGAACAGTAGCTTTACTATAGTGATCTAATGAGCAACTAGAGTGCTAACATTCAGAATTTATGGCAAATGTGTGACATATCTGAATACCTTCATGATGGAATCAAAGTAAAAAACTGAAAGCATTTCCTACTGAGGAGACTGCAGTACATGAGGAAATTAGGAAACTTCATAACAAATACATCTCCCAAGATGGCCACCGGAGACAAAAGAGCCCAAATGTAGCCCAAAATCACCCAGATGTAGCCCAAATATAGCCCAATGACAGAAGTGTGCAAAACACTTATTATTTTGTGTTTTTGCAGTGTTATATATTGCAGACTTGTCAGGTATTGGAGTGCTTTACATGAGCATTGGTTACATCACACAAGAACAAATTCATTTTGGTTGTAGACATGGGGAGACTAAGTGATTTGACCAGAATCACAGAATGTCGATCTGAAGCAGAAACTTTAACCTGGTTCCCCAGTTGCAAAGTCTGCAGTTCTGGAAGTAACACCACATCCTCTCCCCTAAGTGCAACATTTAATCAAGTGGTCAACTGGATAAAAAAACATAAAGATAACAAATAATTTAAAAGTGCTTTGTCGCTATTTGAAAACTCAGAAAATATGTCCTTATTTTAGTCTTTTAGAGCACTAACAATAATTTTGATGCCAATAAGACCCTCTCATATATGTAATATCTAAAGGAAATGCTCTAGGTATTGCAGTTTTGATTACATCAAGATGATGTCATGCGTTCCACACTTTTGTAATAAATATAGAATGTTAGCAATCCAGTTGTTCATTAGGATACTGTTGAGCGGCAGAGGCCAGGGGCACGGACTCTGAAAATTGAAGGCAGGTAGGAGGGTGCAAAGGCAACAATTTAACCACACTGAGCAGGCAGGAAGGGCCGTGGAAGCACAACAGACTATGGAGGGCAGTAGAAAGGGGGGCAGGGGCAACAAACCAACAATACAGGACTTGCAAGAGAGGCTGTGGCAATGTAATAGACCATTGTGGGCAGAAGGAAGAGGCAATGGTAGTACAACCATACATGCCAACAGACCCGATTCAGCCAGGAAACGTCCAATGTTTTTAAGCTCAAATGGGCTTTATTTGATCTGTCTCCTGTCTACAATATCCTCTTTTTCAATGTAACTCAAAGGGGAAAATCAATACCCCAGTTTTTTTTCAAAATCTCCCTCTTACCAAGTTCAAAATGTTCGCAAGTATGGTACATTGGATCATGGAAGGAAATGGGATAGGGAAATGGACTTGGATAACAGAGGACAGGAGGGACATGGAGAGGTGCACCAAACTGACCCTGCAGGGCAGGCATCAGGGTTTGCAGCAGCACAATACACCACACAGGGCATGCAGGACGGGAGTGCAGCACAACAATCCATAGAAAGCAAGAGGGAGGGGACAGGACCATGCACATGGACAACAGAGAACAGAGGGGCAAGAGACAATGGTAGCTAGCTGACCATAATGGACAGACAGGAGAGAAAGCTGCAGCATAACAGACCATAAAGGGCAGGAGGGACGGATCAGGGGCATTACAATGGAACAGACAAGCCAGGAGGGAGGGAGTAGGGGTCTGCACATGTAAACAGAGGGCTGGGGGCAAGGGAGAAGGGCAGGAGCAGCAAGAGAGCCATGGAGGTCAGGCAGGATGGGCACTAGAAGCAAAACACACCATGAAGAGCAACAGTGAGACTGTGATGGCATACACACAGACCATGGAGGGAAGGTGGGAGGGGGTCAGGGGCAGCTAACTGACCACACAGGGAAGGTGCGAGGGGCCATGGCAGCACAGAAGACTATGCATGGCAAGTGGGAGGTTTAGTGGCAGCACAATGGCTATGATGGGCAAGAAGGAGGGTGCAGGGGCATGCACAAAGGACGATGGAGGATAGAAGGGAGGGTCAGGACCTGTGCACAGACAAGAAAGTTCAGGGGAAGGGGCCTCACAACAGACCACACGGGGCAGGCAGGAGGAGCAGTTGCAGCACAACAGACCAGGGAGGGCAGAAGGGTGTGGCAGTACAATGGACCATGTAGGATAGGAGGAAGAGGATAGGGGCATGGCATGTGGACGGGCAGGGTGGAGGTGGCAGGGACAGGTTACAGTCATCTGACAATGCTAGGCAGGTGGGAGGGGAGTGGCAGCTCAACAGAACACTCAGAGTAGATAGGAGTGGCAGGTCCATGGGACATGGTGGGCAAAGAGGATGGAGCAGGGGCATGCACAAAGACATCGGAGGGCAGGGGGAAGGAGAATAGGGGCAGCAAGCTAAGCACAGAGTTTAAGCAGGAGGTCAATGATGGGGCATATAATTGGGCAATGGAGGGCAGGAGGAGTGGACTGGTACATCATACTAAATTGAGGGCAGTGGCAGCACATCAGACCATGCATGGCAGGAGGGAGGAGGCTAGTCCATGGATTCACACAACAGAGGATAGGGAGGAGGGGGATGGGGCAGAAAGCTAACTGTTCAGAGAAGGCGGGTATTAGGAACTTTATTGTTTTTAAAACATTGTGTCTGTGCGAACTACTTAAAATATGAACAAGTATGCAGCATAATCTCACTTTTATTCAGGAAGAAGAGGACGTTTGTGACTGTGACTCCGGGCTCACTTGGCAGAAACACCCCCTGACCCTCCACCCCCTATCGCAAAATGTAATGCCCGTGAAAAGGGTAGGTGAACACAGTGTTATATAGAACATAGTCCTGAGAGCACGATTGAAAATGAAAACTAGATATAGTGTATGGTATAAACTATGCACCAAAAAGTGTGATATAAGATGAACCGGGCGTGAAATATAATATGCAATACATTGTGCGCAATGACAGATTCATTGGAGAGCGCGAGATAGCACAGGCACTAGCGCGTGCTATGCGATATGCGCCTTGGAGTGTAATATGCACAGGGCAGTGTTGTGTAACCTAACTAGTCTCTAAAGTTGTAATATAAAATATGTGCTGGGGAGTGTAACGTTGCATATGCACTGTGACAAAGATATGGATCCCAGATTGTAATATGTATGGCATAGCACTGTGCGTTATAACATAGGCATCGAGGAAGGCACCTTAGATGGGGCAATATAACCCGTGCGAAGACAAGTGTGGCATGACATATTCACAGGGTGGTGTTACAGTGCACATGGGCTAGAGAGTGTCATAGCATATGCACTAGCTAGTGGAATACAACACAGAGGTGTGTGGCACTCGGCAGGCAATGGTGGGTGTAACACAGCATTGGGCTCTGTCAGGAGCGCGCTGTGACTCTCAAGTGATGTTCGTCCCCTTTCCAGAGAGTAAAATAAAAAGTATTACACATCCAGCAGTGGATGTGTGTTTTATTAACCGTGAGGGGGGTTTCTTGCATAGTTTTGGTCGAATTTTTGTCGAATCCCCTTTGAATGGCTTGGTGTGCATGTGTATTAAATGTGCCCGTCAATAGCTACCCATGTTTATATAAATAAACGACAAGGGTGTCTACCGGGATTAGGCACGGTAGGGCATCAGACATATCAGAGCTTCACTAGTGGTGTAAATACATTCCACGTGGATTCATTGCATGCATAGTCGCCTTTTAATGAATATCACGCAAATCGTCATGGTGATAGGTACGTACGGTTTGTCCAGCATGTCCTAGGTGTGTCGATAAATATATATTTTTAAAAAATAATAAAAAACAGTGGCCGGCCCTGGGGATTGGGGTCAAAAAAATATAATTAGGAGACAGGCCCTGGGGGATGGGGTCATCAGGGCCAATAAATTGGAATAAGAAGGGGAACCACACAGCCCCCCTTCTTAAAAAATTAAAATAAATAAAAGACTGGCATCGTGCCGGAGGCCATGCCCCCTCCGTGCAGCACTCTGCAAACGCGCCCCCAACAGGCATCTCCAGTATGTGCCAGGGAGCTGAGCTGCAGACAGGTGTTCTGAGGCCAAGCCCCTTTTTACACCTCTCTGCAACGCAGCTCTGTGGCGCATACTGGAGGTACCTAGTTGTCTAGTTTGACCCTAGGGACCCTTAGGATTCAAGGGGACTTAATCTCTCAACTTAGAACAGCCACAGGGCGCGTTTACACAGTGGTGAAGGGA
Organism: Triturus cristatus; assembly: GCF_964204655.1. Lineage (NCBI taxonomy): Eukaryota > Metazoa > Chordata > Amphibia > Caudata > Salamandridae > Triturus > Triturus cristatus. Next base: position 1,638,760,603 of record NC_140590.1, read on the forward strand.
GGGGACGGGGCCTGAGGTGACGTGTGCAAATACGCACTATGGCACCTTTTAAATTGGGAATATAATTTCCCTTCAATACTGAGGGCCCCTGGGGGCTAACTAGCCCACCAAGTGCTTCCAGTAAGCGCCACTGAGCTGCATTGCAGAGAGGTGGTCCAGGCCGTGCCACTTTTTACACGTCTCTGCAACGCAGCTCTGTGGCACTTACTGGAGGTACCTAGTGGGCTTGTTGGACCCTAGGGGCCCTCAGGATTCAAATGAACTTAATCTCCCAACTAAAAACGGACACAGGGTGTGTTTACACAGTGGTGAAGGGAGGGGACGGGGCCTGAGTTAACGTGTGCAAAATCGCCCTGTGGCCTGTTTTAAGAGGTAGTTTTAATCCCCATGCCCTATTATATACTAGGGGCTTACAGAGGAGGTCATGCTAATCACAGGGGGACCCCAACGCATAATGTTCCCTAGTGTATATAGGTGTTTTCACTGTATTCTAAGTGTCTTTTAACATAGCACTGGCTCTAGGACTGGTTAGTCAGACTCAGTTACCACCAGTATCCGTCTGAAAAAGTTGAGGGTACAGGATGATTTTGCAACAAGGCTTCTTTCTGCTCTTCTTTTTGTTCTTTCTGCACGTTATCCTTCTTCCTGCACTTATCTTCGTATTTGAGGACTTCTGTTGCTTCTTTCTGCACTTCTTTTGTTTCTTTCTGTGCATTTTTTCTTCTTTCTTCACATGTCATATCTCTGTAGGCATAGTTAGAAATTAGCATTTAAAAAACCTTTGAAATTCACAGAAAAAAACATAGGTTTCAGGCACGTTATAGTTAGGAATTAGCATTTAAAAAACCTCAGAAATTCAGTGAAATAACCATAGGTTTCAGGGTTGTTATAGTTAGCTGGACTTTTTACTTGTACAAAACCATTGAAATTCCCCCGTTATAGTTAGTTCAGCTAACTATAACTCGCGCGCCCGCAATGCACTGCTGATGACGTCACATATTACATCACTCATGACATGGTCAGTGACATCACTCATGACATCACTGATGACATCTCAAATGACATCACTGATGACATCTCAAATGACATCACTGATGACATCACTGATGACATCATCCTTGTGATAGAGTGGCAGACCTCCTCTCACCCTAATATAACCTTTGATACACACATTAAAAAATAGAGACTAAAATTTTCAAAACAATGGACATACCAATACCAGTTACAACAACCTCTTCAGTAATTCTAAGATCCACATACACAGCCACTCATTCACCAACAGTCCTATACAGTCACTCATACATGTACTCACTCATCACATGTACTCATACACCTATACATCCTGTTACACAATGCCACTCATCCATAGAGTTACTCACACACATAGTCACTCATGCTAATAAAGAATCAAACATACATTTACTTGCATATACAGTTATACACACACCACCACACTTACTTCTACGGAAACTTACACATACTTAGTCTTTTAAACAATCACTTATAGAAACACATACTTATTCATACAGGAACTCTTTCAATCTCTCACTCTCACATATACTCACATATATACACCAATAGTCACATATACTAGTTTAAAACATATGTAGTTACTCATAAAGACACTATTGAGACAGTCATTCACTCACTAACACACCCATACACACACTCATCCACCCATCCAGTCCTGCACACATGCTGTGTTCAACACATACAAACAGTCACTCATTCATGCACCTATGCACTACGTAAAACCCCCCACCGAACCATGCAGACACTCAGACTGATACTCAAAAAACCAACTAATAACCTATATAGACACCCATGTAGCTACTCACCAACCCATGCAGCCACTTATACACAAAGTGAGAGACTGATACAGATATTTACATATTTAAACATTACTCACTAAGCCATGTATTCACTATGATACACTTAGGTGCCAATTACGATCCGGTAGAAAAAATCCCCGTGCGACTCGTATCCGGTCTTTTTACCGTACGAATCGTACAAGTTCCGTACGAACTGGCAATCACAATTCGCATGGTAAAAAGTCCATACGAACCGCATTCGGAATCATTCCCCACACGTCCTCGGGTCGGAAAATGTGTCCGACACGTCCTCGGACGATTTACCGTACAAACGTGAAAAGTCAAGTCCGACCGAGGAATCACGATCCCACCCGTGTGTCCGAACTCACAACCGTATGGTAAAAACACCGTCCGCACCGAACTCCCATTGCAACCATGGAGATATGTGCCCGCATACGTGCCAAACACCCCCCAGCATCCATACGTTCGAGTCGTACTCCCCGTTAATGTACACCCCCCCCTGTATGTACACCCGTGTACGTGTCGAACCCCCACCCGTGTATGTACACCCCAGTACGATCGAGTCGTACCCCCACCCCTGTACGTGTCATACCCCCGTGTACCTACACCCCAGTACGTTCGAGTCGTACCCCCACCCCTGTACGTGTCGTACCACCGTCTAAGTACACCCCAGTACGTTCGAGTCATACCCCCACCCCTGTACGTGTCGTACCACCGTGTACCCACACCCCAGTACGTTCGAGTCGTACCCCCACCCCTGTACGTGTCGTACCACCGTGTACCCACACCCCAGTATGTTCGAGTCCTACCCCCACCCCTGTACGTGTCGTACCACCGTGTACCCACACCCCAGTACGTTCGAGTCGTACCCCCACCCCTGTACGTGTTGTACCACCGTGTACCTACACCCCAGTACGTTCGAGTCGTACCCCCACCCCTGTACGTGTCGTACCACCGTCTAAGTACAACCCAGTACGTTTGAGTCGTACCCCCACCCCTGTACGTGTTGTACCACCATGTACCTACACCCCAGTACGTGTCGTACCACCGTCTAAGTACACCCCAGTACGTTCGAGTCGTACCCCCACCCCTGTACGTTTCGTACCACCTTGTACCCACACCCCAGTACGTTCGAGTCCTACCCCCACCCCTGTACGTGTCGTACCACCGTGTACCCACACCCCAGTATGTTCGAGTCGTACCCCCACCCCTGTACGTGTCGTACCACCGTGTACCCACACCCCAGTACGTTCGAGTCCTACCCCCACCCCTGTACGTGTCGTACCACCGTGTACCTACACCCCAGTACGTTCGAGTCCTGCCCCCACCCCTGTACGTGTCGTACCACCATCTAAGTACACCCCAGTACGTTCGAGTCGTACCCCCACCCCTGTACGTGTCTTACCACCGTGTACCCACACCCCAGTACGTTCGAGTCCTACCCCCACCCCTGTACGTGTCGTACCACCGTGTACCCACACCCCACTACGTTCGAGTCCTACCCCCACCCCTGTACGTGTCGTACCACCATCTAAGTACACCCCAGTACGTTCGAGTCGTACCCCCACCCCTGTACGTGTCTTACCACCGTGTACCCACACCCCAGTACGTTCGAGTCCTACCCCCACCCCTGTACGTGTCGTACCACCGTCTAAGTACACCCCAGTGCGTTCGAGTCTTACCCCCACCCCTGTACGTGTCGTACCACCGTGTACCCACACCCCAGTACGTTCGAGTCGTACCCCCACCCCTGTACATGTCGTACCACCGTGTACCCACACCCCAGTACGTTCGAGTCCTACCCCCATCCCTGTACGTGTCGTACCACCGTCTAATTACACCCCAGTACGTTCGAGTCCTACCCCCACCCCTGTACGTGTCGTACCACCGTGTACCCACACCCCAGTACGTTCGAGTCCTACCCCCACCCCTGTACGTGTCGTACCACCGTCTAAGTACACCCCAGTGCGTTCGAGTCGTACCCCCACCCCTGTACGTGTCGTACCACCGTGTACCCACACCCCAGTACGTTCGAGTCGTACCCCCACCCCTGTACGTGTCGTACCACCGTGTACCCACACCCCAGTACGTTTGAGTCCTACCCCCATCCCTGTACGTGTCGTACCACCGTCTAAGTACACCCCAGTACGTTCGAGTCGTACCCCCACCTCTGTACGTGTCGTACCACCGTGTACCCACACCCCAGTATGTTCGAGTCATACCCCCACCCCTGTACGTGTTGTACCACCATGTACCTACACCCCAGTATGTTCGAGTCGTACCCCCACCCCTGTACGTGTCGTACCACCGTCTAAGTACACCCCAGTACGTTCGAGTCGTACCCCCACCACAACCTCCTAAGTACGGAGCGCACCCCATGCCCCAACATCACAACCGCATGTACGAGTCGTGCCAAGCCACACACAAGGACAGCACCGTACAACCAAATGGACCATGTACACACCGTACACACGCTCAAAACGCACGTACACAACCAGGACAAAACAAAACAACACAAGAATACACTATTCGAATGGCACAAAGCCACTAAACATGGCCAACAAACACTAAAAAACACACCTTCACTGACCTGCAACTGCCAAAAACAAACAGAGGCCCAAAACACCACCACTCCTTATAACACACCCACCCAAACTTCAAACACAGCCACACCCACCAATGGACCAATAAAAAGGGCCCAGACACACAAACCATGAGCCTTTGCAACAGACTCACTGCTGCCAGACACCACAGACAACTTACAGCACCTTACTACAAGCTTCACCACACCTTACACTTGCACATCTCCACACAACCACCTTCACAAACACACCCTCATCACATTCACACACACACACACCTGCACAACCACACCCACACACCCACAACCATCCACACACCCCCCCCACCATCCACACACACCCCCCACCATCCACACCCACACCCCTCACCATGCCCACTACCAAGAATCCAAAGTTCAGTAACCGAGAGTTGGAGGTTCTTGTTGATGAAATCCTCAGAGTCGAGCCACAGCTCTTTGGAACATTGGTCAGAAACACCAGCATGGTAGCAAAAACAGCCATGTGGCAGACCATCATCGATGCTGTGAATGCTGTTGGGGACACCAGAAGGACCAGGCAGGAATGCCAGAACAGGTGGTACGATCTGCGGAGGAGGGTCCGAGCCAAGAGGCAGGAGGAACACGACCAGGCCAAGGCCACCGGAGGAGGGCCCTCCCGCAGACCCGTACACTACCAGCCCTGGGAGGAGAGGGTGATGGCCATACTGCCGGTGGAGGCAGTCGAAGGATTAGAAGGACTCCGAGACCCGGGTGAGTACACAAACAACGCACCTCACATGGGGGAACGGCATCCACAACCAAAATCACTAACAGGCACGCAACCACCCCAAGCCATCGCATGACTCAACCACACTCCATGAACACGCACATGCCACTGCTGCCACCATTCCCCATGCACCCAGCTGGACAATGTCAAGTCACAGGCCACAGAAGACACCAACACATGACACGGTAACCCGGATGGCGGGAGGGTGGGCCCCAAAAATCACATAGTGCAACTCCGAAGCAGACAACAATGCCCTCTGCCCATATGGCCCAGGTCACAGCCAGACAAACAGTGTGTCCCAACACAGGAATGACTTGCCAGCAAATGGCGGACGCCTTGCATCAACACATAGGGGTGAAGGCACTGTTTTGCACATGACAGCAGCTAATGAACAGCCAACATTGTGAAAGAGTGGCAGCACACACCACCACAGCACCAGCGCACACACAGACACTACACCCAATGTGTGCCTGGAGATCAGAAACAAACTCACTTCAACAAGCCAAGGCCCATTCAAAGATCTGCTAACAGTGTGTGCCCAGGAAGCTGGCCTGAGGTGACAGAGGGTGACACACAGAGGGAGGGAAAGGGGGACAGAGAAGGAGGGAGAGGGGGACAGAGAGGGAGGGAGACGGACAGAGGGAGGAGGCTGACACACGGAGGGAGGGAGAGGGGGACAGAGAGGGAGGGAGAGGGGGACAGAGAGGGAGCGAGACACAGGGAGAGCAAATCAGCCATGTGGTGTGTGCGAATGTCTGCTCGTCAGCAGGTAGACTGCGTGCATGTAGACAAGGGTGGCCAGTCCCAGAACCCCCCCTCTTCCCCATGGCAAAACACAGGGCCATGTCACAACCTGTTCACGAGCACAACGACAGCTACCTGGATCATATAAGTGTGTGGATCCACTTCATGTGCACATGTACAGTGCTACACGGAAGGCGCCAATGCATGGCTCGCCACACCTGCCCACTCCACTGCTGACTGCAGTCACACTTGACGCAGCAAGTAAGACCGTGCCACACATAGTTAAAGGTGCCAAAGTGGTGCCCAAGGGACACACCCATGCACAAGTGCACTGTGAGTGGAATGCAAGACAGATCCTAATTCCAAGAGGAAAAGTGCCAACTTTGAAACTGATGAAACATGGATGTTGCATGCACCAAAATTAACATTGTCTCTCTCACACACAGGTCAACGTCGTGGTTCACCCCCCAACACTGGGGGGGAAGACTCACAGGACCCGGATCTGCAGGAGCCCGATCCCACCGGCAGCGACCACTCTCACCACTCTGTGGACGACCCCGACCGACCTGGCCCCTCTGGTGTCCAACCACCTGCAGCACCTGCGTCAGGTACAACTGTGCCAACCACCACTCCCACTCCTGCCACATCCCAGGAGACACCCAGGATCCCTGCCCCAACACCACAATGCAGCCAGGCTGGCCAGGAGGGACACGGTGTCCCGGGCACCCAGGAGGAGGCAGGTGACAACGCCAATGCCACCCCTCAGGGGTCCCGGTACCCACAAGGGCAGGTCAGGTGCAAGTGGGCAGGGGTGGTGGGAGTGGAGGACGGCGGAGGCGCGAGCCTGACCAGTTGGCTGGGGAACCGGTATTTGCCCATGTCCGTAACATCATGGACACATACCGGCAGGACACCACTGGCATGGCCCAGGTTGTGTCCACCCTCAATGAGATCAAGGGGACCCTCGATGAGATAAAGACCCAGCAGGCCCAGCAACATGCCTGTCTACTGCGACACCAACGGAGGATGGAGGACAGACAGGCTGAGCAAGTGACGGCGTTCCAGGGGATTCACGATACACTCCGTCGGATGGCCGACAACATGGCCGACCCTCCCTGTGCCAGAAGGCGGAGAACATCACCACCCACAGGGAGGGATCAGGAGGAGGAGGAGGAAACATCCGATGGAGCATCCCAGACGTCGTCACGGCCTGCTGCTGAGGGTCCCCGCAGGAGGCCGGGTCGTCCACGGAAAGGACCGTGAGGGTCGGCGCTACATCACCATCTCCCAGGACACCTGGCCTGGCACCTGGCCCACTGGAGCAACAGCATCACAGTGATCAAGAGACATTCTCTGCCACATGGCCCTGCTGGTCACAGTCTGACCAATGTTGACAACGACTGTGGCATGGACTCTGAGGATTTCAAATGGCAAGGACACCAACTCCCCTACTGAACTTTGGATTCCAAACTCCCGGAAAGCCCCTCACTTTGCCCCCCCCCCCCCCCAATAATAAATCACACTATGAAGAGTAGATGCCTGCTGGTTGCATTATTACCTAACATGTGTCTTGTAAAGTCTAAACATGCCTGAGTCATCTTTTGTCTTCAACCATCCACACCCTGGGGCCTGAGTCTGGCACAGGACACATGGGTCACAGTGTATTAGGCAAGACAGACATGGAGCACCATACACACCCGTGATGGGCCCAACCAGCTGAGGGGGTGGCCGAACAACCGTGCTGACAGACACATTGAGTACAGCAACAGTCATGCGCAGAGGTCAGGGATGCAGTCCAGTGTCCTGGGGGGCACCCAGGTATGTGTAGACAGGTGGCAGAACCATGTCCTGCAAGCTTGAGTCCGGTGGATGCAGAGAATGGGGTCCTGGACAACGTTGGATGCATGGGGATGGCACATGTCACAATACCCACACAGTCATGGACATCATGCCCAATACACAGTCTCAGCCCACACACACAGCTTGCATCTTGCTACTCGACACATTGACACATAGCCACAATCAGGGAATACCATGCCAGACATGCTGGATGCACCGTGGCAACACACCAGCATTGACTGAGAAGAGGCACCTTGGAGGCATAGGGACACCTTCATTAGTCATGTATTCGGGATTGCTGAGGCTACTTGAAGTACACATGAACACATCATGTGGAGTAACATGTGGGTCCAACACTGGCACCCCCCTTCTGCAGCACAAATGCGTGTTCGCCATGGAACTGGCACACAAGCGTCGGCTAACAGCTAAACACCCACAGCTGCTCACGGAGAGCCTGCCATACACCATAGATCCGCTGATGTGGAAGTCCCACACCATGTCAAGCCAATGCTAACCGTATGTGTCCGAGGGCAGTGTCACACACATTGATGCCATCATCACAATCCCCTATCCCATCACTGATGACTGTCAACCAGGCAGACCATCTATTCAGGTGTACACAGCTGCATGTCGTGTCCCATGGTGATGCTACATGGCTGCAGAGGAACCAAACATCGACAGGGCCAGTGTGCATACATCGTGAACACCTGCCACACCCAATACACCCCAGATGCATCCCTTACCCTATGGAGACTTCCAAACGTGTCCGTGCCTGTAACGCTGAGTCAGCCCACGATGTCATGTCCATGAGGAATAGCAGTGCCACAACAATGCAAGCAGCAGACGTCATGCGCAAGTACCTGGGGAAGAGAGACACACAAGAAGTCAGCCACAAAAAGCACAGCCACTTGCATGTGCATGTACTCGACACATGTTTGGATGACAACATGCTAGGTCACAATTATGACTGGGGAAATACAACCATCACTGCCACCATCACTCCAGTGACACACCCACACACACCTCTGACTCACGTGCCATACATGCAGGTGGACACACACATCACAATACATGCCACACGGGGACCAATGCGTGCACACTCAGACACTGGTACTCACCACTAAGCAAAGAAGTCGCGTATGAGCCGAGTCCGGAAGTCCTCTTGCGGCTCCACATCCTCCACATCACTAGCCCCATTGCCAAGCCCTTCGTCCTCCACGGCTGGATGGTCCTCGTCATGTTGATTCAGGATGAGTGGCACAGCTCTTTCAACTGCCATGTTGTGCAGCATGCAGCAGACCATGAAGATCTTGCAGACCTTCGCCGGGGCATATGGGAGTGCGCCGCCGGTCTTGTGTAGGCACCTGAATCGGCTCTTCAGCAGGCCAAACGTCCTCTCGATCACTCGCCTTGTCCGGCCATGGGCGGTGTTGTAGCGGAGCTGGGCCGGCGTGATGGGGTTGCGGAGAGGTGTGAGCAGCCAAGGCATGTTGGGATAGCCAGCGTCCCCTACATGGGAAGCACATGGACATCGTTAGAAGTGGTGAAGCGGTCGTGCTGGTAGGTTATGCAAAATACAGGACAGACAGACTGTACCCACCAACAACACATGCCTGTTCGTTGCGCAGCTGCATCATCATTTCAGGCATCCTGCTACGCCTCATGATGTAGGCATCGTGTGCTGATCCTGGAAAACGAGCACAGACATGTGAAATCACCATGTTGGCCTGACACACCACAAGGGCATTAATGGAGTGGTAGTGCTTTCGATTGCGGTACGCCACCTCCCGTGCGTGTGGTGGTACCAAAGCTACATGTGTCCCATCTATGGACCCAATGACATGGGGCATCCCTCCCAGGGCATAGAATCCACGCTTGACCGCAGTCATCTGTTCATGGGTTGGGAACTTGATGAAGTCATCCAGGTGAATCAACATGGCCTCTAAGAAATCATGCAGCACACGGCCGAACATGCTCTGGGACATGCCACCAACATGAGCTATGGTATTTTGAAAGGTACCCGTGGCAAGAAAATGTAGGGCAGCCATTACCTTCAGCTGGGGTGTCAGTGCGGTAGGATACCTGTGCTGCGGTTGCAGATGTGGTGCCAGTCTCGCCGTCAACTCCAGAATCAACGGTTGGGTGAACCGGTAGAGCCGGATGCTGTCATTCTCCTGCATGGCAGCCAAGTCCGGAATTGGTCGGGCAAGAGGCGGCGCTCTGCAGTAATTTGGAAATGACAAGGAAGAGTGAGTGCACTACGACAACAAATCATATGTACTGAGCACATGTTAATCTGTCAATACACATATGCTACATAGGGAGTCAGGTATGTGCTACATGCCCAGGGGCCAGGACACGTATGGATGCAAGGTGACACTCCTACCAAGACCCAGCTACACACGGAGATTGAGAACCTCCCCATGCCACGCCATGGGAATAGCTGTGTCCCAGTGCAAGTGAACAGCCAGACGCAAGACAGGAGTGACATACGCCCACACATCAGCAGCAGTAGGATGCCGATTGCAGAGACTGGTAGCGGAACACTGGAGCCACAGGTCACATGACATTACACTAGGACAGCCCACACACCTTGCCATGAAGGTGCACATGTCATGACTCACCACACATTCCTTGTGAGGATGCTGACATGTCCTTGTCACGCTACTCCGTGTCCCATGCATACATGTGCACCTCACATCCGATACCACATGTGGCATGGTGTGCGGAACAGTGTGCAATGACAATCTACACACAGACACATGTTGGTTGCTGCAACGGCTGCAGCTTTTGAGGGTGCTCCAACATCAACCTGATGGGAAGCCCCCACACATACATGACATAGTCACATTGTGCACCGTGGGTAGTGACAAGTCAGGTGTGATAACCCCTGTACCGGGCATCAGGGGACACTTCCGTGTGTTGGTGTCCGTGCCATGCCAGTGACGCTCACCCCAAGTGTGCAGTACGACATGCACACATGTCAAAGGAGTCAAGGCCATGCCTGGCACACATTGCACCATCACACAGTACATCTGTACACATCTCATCATACATCTGGTGCCGTCTCGACTCAGAAGTCATGTGCCACATCACAGGCCGTCACCCCTGTGCCCCACACATGTAGTAATGCACAGACGATGCCTTGATGTCAATTAATGGACAAGTATGTCCATCCATGGACAAGTATGTCCATCCATGGACAAGTATGTCCATCCATGGACAAGTATGTCCATCCATGGACAAGTATGTCCGCCCTATCCCTACCTGTGTGCCGCCTGTCACCACTGTGATGTGTGAAAACCGCTGTACTGCTGCGAAGAGGGCCTGTGTACGTTCCCATATCACTATGGGAGTGCTGCCGTATGTGTACCCATCGTGATGGCGAGCGTACAGGCATGTGTACGGCCCGTACCACTACGAGTAGGCATACGCAAGAACACCCATAGTGGTACGGGCCGTACACACGCCTGTACGCTCCCCATCACTATGGGTGGCCTCGCGTATGCGTACTCGTTGTGGTACGGCCCGTACACACGCATGTACGCTCACTATCACTACGAGTACGCATACGCGAGGAGACCCATAGTGATAGTGAGCGTACATGCGTGCGTACGGCCCTATCACTATGGGTGGCCTCGCGTATGCGTACTCGTAGTGGTACGGGCCGTACACACGCCCGTACGCTCCCCATCACTATGGGTGGCCTCGCGTATGCGGACTCATTGTGGTACGGGCCGTACACACGCCTGTACGCTCCCCATCACTATGGGTGGCCTCGCGTATGCGGACTCGTTGTGGTACGGGCCGTACACACGCATGTACGCTCACTATCACTACGAGTACGCATACGCGAGCAGACCCATACTGATTGTGAGCGTTGATGCGTGTGTATGGCCCGTACCACTATGAGTGCGCATACGCGAGGACACCCATAATGATAGTGAACGTAGGCACGCGTGTACGGGCCGTTGCAATGCATTTGAAGTGCCCTAGGGCCCCGAAACGCACCGTACCTGCGTGTGAGGCTCCAAATTACATAGGGGACACATGAGGGACAAGTATTAAGGCCTACATGCATGCTGGTTGTCATGGAGACCAAGTTCAAATTTCGAATTTGTTCTGGAAGGTGCACAGCAGAAGTCAGTTGGAATTCTTCTACTTTGTTGCAATGTGTTTGTGGGGCTGACATCATGCAGGACAAAAAAACAGATTGAGAACCCACAGACTGCTCGGTTTGAAGGGATTGGAGGAAACATAGGATGCAAATGTGAGTGACCAATCACTCGGTACTCCTGTGCATGAGATGGGCCAGCAAGGCAGATATAAGGCAGCCAGGTCCCATGAGGGAGCACTTGCCTGCACATCTCTGTATTCCACGACCCAGCTGCTGCTACTGATTCCCTGGAACCATGTCAAGGGCTGTGGAGAGGTCACAGCCATTCACCCTGGAGGAGAACATGGCTTTGGTGGATGTGATCCTCCCACGGTACCCCATGCTGTATGGGCGACCAGGTTATCAGGTGAGTGCAGTGTCCACTGCCACAGACTGTGTCCCTTTTTTGTGACTGTGACTTCTGCCATTGTGTCCAGGTGTGACACACATGCTATGTACTGTAGGGGGGGTCCCAGGGGGGGGAATGCCTGATGTCTCCCAGCAGTGCCCTGAGACAGGAGGGGTGTGTGCAGAGTACTCCCAGCAGTGCCCAGAGGCAGGAGGGGTGGGTGCAGAGTCCTCCCAGCAGTGCCCAGTGGCAGGAGGGGTGGGTGCAGAGTCCTCCCAGCAGTGCCCTGAGACAGGAGGGGTGGGTGCAGAGTCCTCCCAGCAGTGCCCTGAGACAGGAGGGGTGTGTGCAGAGTACTCCCAGCAGTGCCCAGAGACAGGAGGGGTGGGTGCAGAGTCCTCCCAGCAGTGCCCTGAGACAGGTGGGGTGGGGGCCTATCACTCCCAGCAGTGCCCTGAGACAGGTGGGGTGGGTGTGATGCACAGTGTGAGCCTGGATAATTGTTGTGTAGTTGCCCTCATTCCACCTGCTCCTTACAATGGCACGTACTGCTTTTGGCCTTCCCCCAGAGGATCATGTCCCTATGACAAAGGTGCAATGCGTTGGATGCATACTAGGCCTTGTTGTAAACAGTGAATGTGTTCTAATCTGTGTCCCTGTGACATGTGCCAGGTGTACTGATGTAGTGTCACTTGTCCATCCTCACAGGTAGACGCCTCTGCCAAGGAGCAGATATGGCTGGACGCCGTCAGCGCCGTGAGGAGTGCGGAAGGTCGGAGGCGGCGCATGTCCCAGGTGAGGAAACGCTGGCAGGATATCCGGTGCTGGACGCGGAGGATCGCACGGGTCCTGCTGGGGGACTCACCTGAGAGCCACAAGAACCGCGGGCGCCGCCGTCTCTCCCACATCCAGAAACGTGTGCTAGCGGTGGTCTTTCCTGACTTGGACAGGCGTCTACAGGAGATGCAGCAGCCGGAAGGGGGTAGGTACATGTGTGTGTTTGTTGTGTTTCACCAGCATTTGTAAGTGCAATGTTCCATGGATACACTTCCAGGGTTTATGGTGCTGTGCTGATCCAATCCCCCACAGAATTGCTGTGCTCTCCTGCCTCCCTTCCCCTCCTTGCAATGTGTTCCCTGGTCTGTGTGTAGTCGCTCCATCACAAGGTCATGTAGCCTGACACCTTCTACAAGTGTACAATGCCTGCTGCATAATGTGTGGGGGTGGTGTGTAACAGGATTTGGGACCTTACCTGTGCCCTGTACAGTTCTGGACTTGTGGGTTCCATGTCAGTTGGCACTAATGCTGAGTCCAGACATGGGAGTTAGTCTCTGAAGTGTGAGGCCTTACAGTACGCATGTCCTATGTGGTGGCCTGTGACATGATGTGCATGAGTGTGCGTTACGCATAGTGCAGGGATGTTAGCGTGTGTTGCAGTCATTCCCATTCAGGAGCATGGAGTTGTGTGGCCACTACTGTCCCCAGGGGCATTTTTTCCTAGGTATCATGTGTGTAATCCGAATATGTTGACAATCTCTGTGTCTACAGCATAGGTTGTGCTCTGTGCCATTGTCCCCTGGCACCATGTATATTGACGTGCGATGTATTGCAAGTGTCCACTGTACAGCCTGACCGGATTTTCCAAGTACATACTCACGGTGGCCATTGCCTGTGTGTCTTGTAGCAATCATCAGATGATGCCCATTTGTACATGATTCTTTGGACAGGCGCACCTTGGGTATTTGGTGTGCAACCTTGATTAGTTGCATCCCATGTGTATTTCACCCAGACTAAGAGATGTACGTGCTTCATGTGTCTCCATAGATTTGTCTCATGTAGGGGGTGGGTGGTGCGGGCATGGCCTACATGTCAAGACCTGTCATCTCCTTGCTAGGACTGGCCAGTGTGTGATGTTTGCCTGGACATACACTCAAGGTGCAGTGTGCCAGTCAGGGTGGGCATGTTATCAGTATTACCTATGCTGCATGTGCCTCTTGTTCCTGCCTATGGTCCCTGCTCATCCCTATTTGCTGCCACGCTGTGTGGTGCTGATGCAGCGCAGGATTGTCCCCAGGGCCTTGCTCCTCAGTCAAAATTCCATATCATCTCATTTGCTAGTGTGTCATGCTCTCCATAGTTATTCCATGGCATGGTGGGTAGAGGAACTGTGTTGTGCATGCCCTACATATGTACCTTATTTTGTAGATGTAACTCTTCCTTAGTTTCAGGCTATGCACTGTAACCTACGTAGATTTGACTCATGTGACATATGTATACAGGTGTATGATTACTTTCTGTCTCTTCACCCTGCCCACAGCATCGTCGGGGGACACGGAGGGAGACATGGACACAGACGGCGCGGAGGGACGGAGCACCAGTGCCAGCGGTGACATCGGGGCTGGCACTTCGAGTGGGACTGAGGCGGTGGAGAGTGAACCCGGGGACCTGTCGACTGGCACAACAGAGTATGAAGCCGACGGGTCCGAGGAGGATCACTCCGAGTGGGCGGTGGCTGCACCACCATCTGACAGCAGCCCTACATCTGGCACCGCCCCCTCCATTGGCATCAGCCGCCTCCCACATGCTCGTGTCCCTTCCCAGCGTGCCCGGTCCCCACATGTCTCCTTCCTGCCAGGCACCGCACCCCCTGCCCCTGTCTCCACTGCTGCCGCCAATGCTGAGTCTGTGGACATCCAGCGGCAGTTGCAGATTGGTCAGACTGCGATCCTTAATGTCCTCCATGGCCACAGCCAGGTCCTCAACAACATGGAGGCATACTTGGAGGGCATTCATTCATCGCAGGCTGACCAACGCAACTTGCTGAGGTCCATAGACTCCACACTGACTGCAGCAGTGGGACTCCTGCAGCGCTACGTCCCACCCCCTACCCCTGCTCCTTCCACAATTCCCACTCCCATGCCTGTCCCACATACACACAGACGTAAGCATGCACCCACCACAACAGACACAGGCACCACACCAGCAGAGAAGGTCCGCCACACACCTCCTGACACGCACACACAGGGTGCAGTAGGCACACCCACTGGGTCGGGGGGCAAACGTGTGACACGCAGCCAGAGTGGGAGTCCGCATTCCACCCAATCCACTCCCTCCAAATCCCCTCCCCTCAGCTCTCCTGGCCACATCTCCCCCAAAGACTCCTTCATGGCCGCTCTGTCCCTGAGCCCCACAGTGACGCCACCACGCAAGCGGTCAAGGAAGTCCTCGGTCAGGGTGCTTGAGTCCCCCCCCCTGTCCACATCCTCCCCCAGTGGCGCTGCGACCCATCCCTCTGACCCCCCCTCCTTGGGGCCTGTGGTTCCTTCGGGTGCAGGGGAGTCCCTGGAGGACCTTGCCAAGGTGTGCAGTGAGATCCTAGAATCCACCTTTGGCCCTGCCCCACCCCCTGTGGTGGAGTCCTCCATCCCTGCACCCAATTCGCCTACCCTTTGCCCTCCTGTCCCTGCGGTGCCTGTTCCTTCCCCCCCACATGATGCCCTCACCCCTGTGGAAGACGACGACTCGTAACTGTGCAGGCAAGCTAGGGGACACGCATCCCACTGTGTCCCCCATCCAGCTCGAGCTCCTGGACTGCCCTATGGCCTTTGTTATGATGGGACTTACGTCGACTAGTTTTTTGTTCAAGCTGAATAAAGCTATTTATTTTTTGCCCTTGGAACACTCCTGCATTGCTGGCATTGCTGTTGGTGGGGCTGCTACATGGTTGTGGGTGTTGGTGATGTGTTGGGTGTGTGGGAAATGTAGTGGTGTGCTGCTCATAGGGGGGACCCTGGGATCAGTGTGCCTCACACGGTGTTAGCTACCTTTTTCCATTCATGTAAGCAGTTGCTGCATGTTGCAATTGTCCCAAGGTGTTTTCCTTCCTCTGTGTACCCTGACTTCTTCCCTGCAGGGTGTTCCCAATATTTAGTGCAGAGCTGTGAGTACATTAACTGGGTGTGTGATGGACTCCTTCACCTTGGCACATGCATGCTGAGACATTCTCCAGCTGCATCATTCGTGGCATCCTTGGTAGTCATTGTACATGTGTATGTGGACTATTGACATGACTTCATGTGTCAACGTTTTGTTTTTGGCCCTATGCATGCGTATACTTCCATCCTCGCACACATGTGGTACATGTACTGCAGGATCTTTGTGCACCTGACTGACATTTGTGGGCATGGTATCTGTGACTACTCCACCCTTTGCGTTCCATGGGCACTGCTGGGAGTGATGGGCCCCCACCCCTCCTGTGTCTGGGCACTGCTGGGAGGACTCTGCACACACCCCTCCTGTGTCTGGGCACTGCTGGGAGGACTCTGCACACACCCCTCCTGTGTCTGGGCACTGCTGGGAGGACTCTGCACACACCCCTCCTGTGTCTGGGCACTGCTGGGAGTGATAGGCACCCACCCCTCCTGTCTTAGGGCACTGCTGGGAGGACTCTGCACCCACCCCTCCTGTCTCAGGGCACTGCTGGGAGGACTCTGCACCCACCCCTCCTGTCTCAGGGCACTGCTGGGAGGACTCTGCACCCACCTCTCCTGTGTCTGGGCACTGCTGGGAGGTCTCTGCACACACCCCTCCTGTCTCAGGGCACTGCTGGGAGGTCTCTGCACACACCCCTCCTGTCTCAAGGCACTGCTGGGAGGTCTCTGCACACACCCCTCCTGTCTCAGGGCACTGCTGGGAGGACTCTGCACCCACCTCTCCTATTTCACAATATGTACGCTCATGACATACACGGATGTGGATACGCTCCATGCATTCGAGGTGGTGGTACGTGTCTTACTTACACTGTTGGGGTGGGAGGTACGCTCCATATGTACGCGGGTGAGGGTACGGGTCGTACTTACACTGTTGGGGTGGGGCTACGCTCCATGCATTCGAGGTGAGGGTACGGGTCGTACTTACACTGTTGGGGTGGGGGTACGCTCCATACGTACGCGGGTGGGTACGGGTCGTACTTACACTGTTGGGGTGGGGGTACGCTCCATACGTACGCGGGTGGGTACGGGTCGTACTTACACTGTTGGGGTGGGGGTACGCTCCATACGTACGCGGGTGGGTACGGGTCGTACTTACACTGTTGGGGTGGGGGTACGCTCCATACGTACGCGGGTGGGTACGGGTCGTACTTACACTGTTGTGGTGGGGGTACGCTCCATACGTACGCGGGTGGGTACGGGTCGTACTTACACTGTTGGGGTGGGGGTACGCTCCATGCATAAGGGGTGGGGGTAGGGTCCATACATATCCGTCCCCACGCTGTGTGATGCTTGTGCGGGCCGTACCCAGGCCTTTGCCACGTGGGTACGAGCCGTCCCGCCATTGTTGGGGTGACGTGGGTGTGGGCGTGGTTCGACTCGTACACACGCTCTTCAGGCGTGGGTACGGGACGTACCTGTCTGGTTGTGTTGCCTGTTCGCGTCGTGACGGACTTCCGTTGTGGCGGTCGCTGGATTATCTGGACACGCCCCCACCCCCTCGTAGTGACCAGGGCATGGGAGTCAGGTATGTCCAGGGCATGTGTGCTGTGTGACTTTGGTGGGGGGTTTGTGGCCTGCCCTGGTCCTGCCACCCCCACCCCACCCCGCTTTCCCCCCTCCCTTAGTTGTTCTGACCTTCTGCGGCGTCTGCGTCCGAACCTGTAGAGGAGGTCGATTGCTATGAGGGCCGGGATGACTCGTAGGTCCGGGTCCATGTCTGTCCGTCGCGTACTGGTCCTCCTTGTTCGCGTCGTCCTGTCGCGTACTGGTCCTCCTTGTTCGCGTCGTCCTGTCTGACCGTCGCGTACTGGTAGTCCTTGTTCGCGTCGTCCTGATTTCCCGGCAGTTTTTGGCTGCCGGAAAATATTCACCGTGCGGGATGACGTCGGTGCGAATCGTAATTCCTGGTTCGTGAATGGCAGGCTGCGTGCATCCCGACGTCAGGTCGGCGCTTTCCCGGTTCGCATTTGTATGTTTCTTTTGTTCGGTCGGGAATTTTTTTACGATTCGTACGGAAATGGTGTTCCCGTGCGAATCGTAATTCCATGTTGGTAGATTTTGACGACCGGGTACGCGTCGGACGGAGAATATGCTCCGTCCGACGGTTCGTACCCGGTTTTTACAGGATCGTAATCGGCACCTATATCAGTCAGTTACACAATCAATTTTTCAAAAACCAATCATTCATTTAGACACTTATATACCCATTTATTCTTCCATCGACCTTGAGATATACATATATAAAACGTATTTAATTTTCAGAAAAACACACATTCACTGGATGATGTCATCAGTGATGTCATCAGTTATTTTATTTGAGATGTCATCAGTGTTGTCATGAGTGATGTCACTGACCATGTCATGAGTGATGTAATATGTGACGTCATCAGCAGTGCATTGCGGGGGCGCGAGTTATAGTTAGCTGAACTAACTATAACGGGGGAATTTCAATGGTTTTGTACAAGTGAAAAGTCCAGCTAACTATAACACCCCTGAAACCTATGGTTTTTTCAGTGAATATATATATATATAGATATATATATATATATATATACCTTGTACGTCTGTCCTCGGTGTAAGTTATTCTGAATGCTAAATCGCCTCCTGAGTGCCTCTCCTTTCTGCGTCTTTACCATATTGTTCCCTTGTGCATGCTTCCCCTTTGGATCGCATTTCTCCTCTGACCCCCTGTGTGATCCCAGGCAGTGCTGTACTATTCTTTCTGCTTACTTTTCCTACCGAGCCACCAGTCCTTGTCCAGGTCCATGACTGTGTGTCAGACAGAGTCCCGAACAATCCTGAGGAAAAGGGCTTGTCTCCTTGCCTCCAGTTCAGAAGTGTCAGAGAAATCAAAGACTTCCAGCAACCCTGCAACAACACCTGGGCTCTGTGAGCCCTGCTCTGCCAAATAGTGCCATTACAGTAATGGGCCCTTGGAAGTGGGTTTAAAGTACTGCAACTACAAAAATCCACACATTGCTGCCATTGTGCTGGTAAGAACCGATGCATCTCCCTTGACCCATCACTGAGGTCGAAGACATCGCATCGCCGGCTGGGCAGCTCAACGACGATGCATCATCTACATTCAGCGTTGCTTGACGACAACCCATTCCCTAGTGGTTTGGCTCAAAGACAAGGCATTGCCTATGAATCCTAAGGATTGGAACCAATGGATTGCCTCCCTGCTCCTCGTATCTCACCCTCGACATCGATGCATCCTCTAACCAAGGTCCTGTTTCTGCGGGCCAAGGCTGGTCCTTGTATCTGACCCATGCTCCATCACTGTCGGCCTGAACTTTTTGATTTGACCCGGTCAAGTGTGACTAGATATCCCAGTTGGAGCTTTATGTTTTTAAGCACTACATTTCAGGATACGCTTTAAAAATTAATACCTCTGGTTCAATTTATCAGATGTTGTCATTTTGGTTTTCTTCTATTCAATAAATATAAGCTCTATTTTTCTAACCTGATATGGATTTTTTTGTGGTGTTTTAACTGTTTTACTCTTTTACGTATTGCACAAATACTTTACACATTGGCTTGAAGTTAAGCCTGATGGGTCTGTGGCAAACTACCAGAGGGTGAGCACAGGTTAATTTTGGGTGTGTATCTGACTTACCCTGATTAGGATATGGTTCTAGCTTGGACAGGGTGCATATCTCTGCCAATCAGAAACCCAATTTCCAACATTGGTGATCAGCAGTGAGGATAGGACTTGTGTTTGTGCAGTACCTTACAGTAATTTGCTGTACACTACCATCCACATCTAAGACCATAAAAAAAGCATTCACTGCCTTCCCCCCTTTTCCCAAACTTAAGTGCCCTAAACCTTTGCTTGTTGCACCAAGGATGCCTGCAATCTGGATACACTCAGCAGATCTGAGCCTCTGAATCTTTGCACCCAGAAGGGGCTGAAGGCAGACAAGAAGGCTTCTAAGTTGGATCTTTAGGTAGCCCTCGTGGCCTTTGAGGAGGTACAAAGATGGTAGGCCACTGATAATGAGAATGAGGAGGAAGCACTTTTAGAGATGGAGGAGGATGACCCAGATCAGGTTCTTGTGCTCCCAGGAGATCCCAACCTATCCCCAGCAGATTACATGGATGCCCCTGATACTCCAGATGGAACAGGGAGTGTATCTGCCAGATGCCTGTCCCCACAGGAGCTGGAGGACAAAAGGGTGGAGAGAAAGCTCAAGATGAAGCTGGAGCTAGCCAAATGCAAATTGGAGGTTAAACCGATGGCGCATTAACTTTAACTGAAGGAGCTGGACATCCAAACCAAGCAGGTGGGGTCTAGCAGCAAAGGTGGCTGCATACCTGCAGTGTTCCATGAAGAGGGAAGGATCTACATTTCAAAATACTTGGTGCCCACCCATGTGGTGGGAAACAATATTGACAAATGGTTATCCATTTATGAGATGGCTCTAAGGGTGCACAGGGTGCCTGATGAGTACTTGGGTGGTAACTTGTGGAGGTATATTTCCACGGTTGGGAGGAACACACTCCTTACGCTAGAGGTGGAAGGCCAAACACAGTACACCCTTATGAAGGCTATTTTAGTCAATAAATTTGGGTTGATTCCTGAAAGGTATAGACAGAAGTTCAGAGGTAGCCATAAACTCCCTACACAGACCTGGGTGGTTTTCCTGAACTACTCCATCAAGGAACTTAAGGGCTGGGTAAGAGGCAGCAAGGTAGATGATTTCACTGGGCTGTACAATCTCATTTTGTGGGAGTATATGTTTGATATTTATTTTCCAGAGCTGCACTAGAGCACCCAGTTGCTGACTGACCCCAGAACGCTTACTGAAGAGGCGGACCGCTGGGTCAGCACCATATATTTATAAGGTATCTGGGAACTCCCAAAAGGATGGGCAGGACTCCCACCAGAAGAAGTAGAGGGTGATATAAAGATGGGGATCTCCTAAGCCCCCAAACACAGTTGTCAGGGAAAAGGGTCCCAAAACCAATCTGGCCAAAAGAAAAAGAGCTTCCCTGACAACAGTGAAAACAAGCACCTCAAGTGCTGTGAGTGTTTGAATATAGACATTATAAGATGGGATCCCAAATGTTCTGAGAAGGCACAGCCTCCCACTATAGGTAAGACACCAGAAGTGGCAAGTATAGTGATTGGGGAAGAGTTTGTCCTAGTTAGTGAGGCTGAGGGGGCTCACTGAGTTTACCCTAGTGGTATGATCAAACGGCTGGCAATGTGGAATTTGAGCCTCAGCAGAAAGTGTGAGTGATCGAGGCCATGTCGCTCGGGGGTTTCCAAGACCATTGGATCCGGCCCCGTGAAATTGTTGAGAATAAGGGGGAGGCCATCGACTTGGTGGACCTCAATCCCCCCAGGCACCCCCTAAGTGTTCTCCACCTCAACCGTCTCAAACCACACTATGAGAAGTATGAGGTCACCATGCTGCTGGTGACAGATGGAGGAGAGGAAGAGGAGAGAAACCTCTCCCTGATCTCTTAGCCTCCAAGGAGAAGGATGGGTCAGTGGAAAGTGTGAATCTCTCCCCTACTCTGACTTCAGAACTGCAGAGGGACTGTTGCCAGTTGCTGGAGCAGTTCTCCTCTTTGTTTTCCCTTACTCCTGGAACTACCCATGTACCTTTGTTGTGGACACAGGAGGCAACACCCCTGTCAAGAATAAAACTTACAAGCTATCTGAGAAGGTGAGGGCCAGCATCAAAGATGAGGTTTCTAAGATGCTGAAGTTGGGGGTGAATGAATCCTCTAGTATCCCATGGTCTAGCACTGTGGTGCTGGTACCAAACTCTGCCTCACCAAGCACTACACCTGAACTCAGCTAATGTGTAGATTACAGGGGGCTCAATTCAATCACCAAGACTGACGCTCATCTCATCCCCAGGGCTGTTTGACAGATTTGGGGTTGCACAGTTCATGAATACTTTTGACCTTACTTCAGTATACTGGCAGATTGCGGAACCAAGGACAGGTCAACCATCTCCACTCCAGAGGGCCACTATCAATTTAGTCCTGACACCTTCCAGAGTCTGGTGAACCAGATATTGGCTGATATGGAGGTTTTCAGTGCTGCTAAATTGGATGACATAGCTGTCTTCAGTAACAGCTTGAAGGGACACCTCATTGACTTCCAGAAAGTGCTTTAGGCCCTGAGGGATGCAAGCCTGACTATCAAGGTCAGTAAGTGTCAGATAGGGCAGGGGTCTGTGGTGTATTTGGGACACTTGGTGGACAAGGTAAAGTATAGCCCCGCCAGGCCAAGATAGATAGCATCGTGGCCTGGGAGCCCCCAAACACTCTGACAGAAGTGAGAGCCTCCTTAGGCCTCACAGGATATTGCAGGAGGTTTGTTAAGGGATATGGCACCATTGTTGCCCCCTTGACTGAACCGACCTCAAAGAAACAACCCAGAAATTTGATTTGGACAGAGGCATGCCAAAAAGCATTTGACTCCCTAAAGCAACTAACTTTTCCAGGGAATTCATTGTTCAAACTGATGCCTCAGAGCATAACTTAGGGGCAGTACTTTCACAGGTTAATGAGGAGGGCCTAGACCAACCTGCAGCATTCATCTCTATACTTCCCTGGTAACAGAGGTGGAATGCTATTGAGAGTGAAGTCTTTGATGTGGTCTGGGCACTAAAGAAGTTGAGACCATACCTGTTTAGCACTCACTTCTGAATGAATGAATGAAATCACATCTATAGAGTGCACGGCTACTCAACAAGTATCTTGGCACTGATAGGCATCTCACCACTTTCCCCTGTGCTCCTCAGTTACAGAATACCATGCTTTAAGCTGTTTCCTAAAAACAGCCATATCCGTTATGGCTCTGATGGTCGCTAGAAGCTAGTTCTATGTTTGGGCACCCAGAAACATAAAGGATTTCCCTCCAGATCGAGCCTGACGTATCCTGGGTAAAGAGGCCAGGTGATTCGATGAAGACCTCAGAGTTCTGGATGGCGTGTAATGGGATACTCTCTTCCTGATGTTGTCGGCACCATGCCGCGGAAGGCTTTGAAAGTAAGCACCAAAGCCTTAAATATTATCCTCTTTCTCACTGGTAACCAGTGAAGGGCACTGAGGTGAGGAGACATATGTGTCCTGGGATTTAAAATGATAACCAGTCTCGCCACTGCATTTTGAACTACCTGCAGACGGGTGAGAAGATATTCAGGCAGACCCAGGTACAAGACATTCGCGTAATCTAGTCTACAAGTGATCAGTGCCTGGACCACAATTTTCCTAGTGGTAAAGTGATAGCAGAGGTAAGAATTTCCTCAGCATTTGTAGTAGACCAAAACAGGTGCCTGCTACCATTTGGATTTGATGTTTCAGTGAGAGAGAGCTATCAATAAAAATGCCCAGATCTTTAACTGTGTTTTGAGCAGAGGGTGGTCGAGAATAAGGCCAAAGGCCACCAGAGTCTCCACTCTTCAGAGGGAGGTGCACTAAAAAGATAATCTGCGATTTCTCGGGGTTACACTTCAATTGATTCCTCACCAACCAATTGAACACCCTGGAGAGGCATATTCTAATCATCCGCCGCTCAAATTCTGCCCCTTTTTCACAGTTGAAGAGTAGCTGGGTATCGTCGGCATACAAACTTATTTTAGCCTCGCATGCTTCCGCCAATGATGCAAGTGGGGTCATATACATATTAAAAAGGGTAGGGCTCAGAGCAGAGCCCTCTTAGCCGGACGGCCAAACACCACCTCGTATGGGCTAACTCCAAAACGAGAGTGTACGGCAGTTCTGGTGGATAGCAGAACCAACGGCAAAGCATCAGGCCAATTGAGTCCTGTACTTGCTTGAACCTTTGCTAACTTTAATTTCAAGGTTCCGTTGTAGCATTCTACTAAACCTGCTGACTGTGGGTGATTTGCCGCATGAAACTTTTGCTTGATACCAAGACCCGCACAAACTTTCTGCATGACTTGACCAACAAATTCGCTCCCATTGTCATTCCAGACAATGCGCGGCAGACCAAACCTGGGGAAGAATTCTTTTAGAAGGATTTTAGCTGTGGATAGGGCTGTGTTATCTTTTAGAGGGTATGCTTCTATCCATCTCGAAAAGGCGCATACCACCACCAGAACATATTTGAGGTTGTTGCATCGCTCCATATGAATGTAATCAATTTGCAACACCTCAAATGGATATGTCGGAGGAGCAAAGTGACCTGCTGGAGTTGGGGTTCCCTTTCCCGGGTTTTACATTAAACAAACAATACAGTGCTTTACTACATTGTCTGCACATTTTGGGATACCCTCATTCTGCCACACTGGAGCCAGAAGTTTACAAATGCCTTTTGCACTTAAGTGTGCTGGACCATTTGCCATAGTAACCACTGGGAGAACATAGGCATCTGGTAACAGCCAACATTGATGTTCAGATAGTTCCACCCAACAACCCATCTCATCTAACACTCCCGTACTTTCTTTCCACTTGCTCATCTCCCTCTCTGAAGCCTCTTTCTGAATCGCTTTTACACTTTCCACTGTATTCTCACACATTCCTCTTTCTCTGACCCAATTCGCGGGACCTGCCACATACATTCGACTCGTTGAATCTCTCGCTGTGTTCTTTGCTATTTCGTCTGCAAATGCATTTCCTCAACCAACATCATCCGTAATCTTTTTGTGTGCACTACATTTCACTATCGCTATTTGGGTGGGTAAGGCGAGTGATTCTAGGAGATCAGTCACCAATTGACCATGTTGTATTTTGGTGCCATGTGAAGTGAGAAAACCTCTCTCCTTCCAGAGACGCCCAAAATTGAATGCTACACCAAAAGCGTATTGGCTGTCAGTGTATACGTTCACTCTTTTCCCTTTCGATAATACACAAGCTCTCGTTAATGCTATCAATTCTGCTGCTTGCGCCAAATTGTGTCTAATGCGTGCAGTTTCCACAATGGTAGGTTAAGTGGTTACAGCATAGGCTGAAACCGTATCTCCATTAGGCATCTTAAAGCAAGAACCATCTACCCATAGAGTTCCATCCGGATTCTCTAGCGGTGTGTTTCTCAAGTCAATTCTTCCTTTTGTCTCTTCCTCAGTACGGAAGAAACAATCATGCTGGTCCTCAACATTCTCCTCATTTGGAAGGGGCAACAAAGTAGCTGGGTTTAGGGTATTACATCGTTTAATGTGTATGTGACTAGCCTACAGAGTCAGCTCGTATCCAGTTAAACGAGCGCTCGTTAGATGCTGTGTTTTCGTTCTGTTTAGCAAGGTATCCACTGCATGTGGCACCATGACAATGAGAGTGTTATCCAACACTATTCCAGCAGACTGTCGGATAGAAATTGCTGCTGCTGCTGTCGCTTTGAGACAACTGGGCAATGCTTTAGCTACAGGATTCAACGTAGCCGAAAAATAAGCACAAATTGTTGTGCTAAAACTGACAATGCACAACCTTCTCTCTCATGCACATAAAGCGTAAAAGGCTTAGTGTAATCTGGAGTGCCTAGTACAGGAGCAGAACACAGAGCGGTACGCAAGTCAGTAAAACTCTTTTGTCACTCATCAGTCCATGGAAGGGGCTGAGGCGTATCTTTTAAAGTGAGTGCCAGCAAAGGTTTGGCAATTAGAGAGAAGTTAGGGATCCACTGCCTACAATAAGAAGTGATACCCAGAAAGGCACGAACTTCCCTTTGTGTGGATGGTACAGACATTCGCGAAATTGCTTGCATTCGTTCTGGTGTCAATCGCCGTCCCTCCTTTGATAGGAGATGACCCAAGTAGGTAACCTCTCGACAAACATATTGTAGTTTGGAAGGTGAAACCTTGTGATTCAGTTTAAACAAGTGGCGTAACAAAGCAACAGTGACATCTTTGCAGATATCTTCTGAATCAGCGGCGACTAATAAGTCATCCATGTACTGGATAAGAGCAACACCAGACGGCAGGTGAAAAGTATCAAGATGACTTTTTAAAGCTTGGCTGTAAATAGAGGGACTTTCACAATAGCCCTGAGGTGCGCGCTTAAACCGGAAGCTTCGACCTCCAAGAGAGAAGCCAAAAATTTCCCTACTCTCTTCTGCAATGGGAATACTAAATAAGGCGTTCTTTAGATCGATAACAGAGAACCAAGTCGCTGTGGAAGGTATCATTGTCAACAAAGTAGTGATATCTGGAACAACAGGAAATTGTGGAATCACAATTTTGTTTACTTCTCGTAGATCAATTACAAAACGGTACACAGGAGGCTGAGAAGGATCAGTGTGTTTAAGAACAGGAAGAATAGTACTATTGCATGTATTACCTCTTGTTTCTTCAACCACACCCTTCCGAATCAAGTCATGAATGATTCCCAAAAGCGCTTTCTCACCTTCAGCAGAAATTCTATATTGTGGGATGCGTGGTAATTCAACATTGGGCTTGAGAGTAACAACATAAGGTGGAATCTCAAGACAACCCACATCGTTCGGACCCGTGGCCCAAAGTGCTGTTGGAAGAGAAAGTAATTCAGGTGGAAACTGATCTTTAGACAAATACATTGGGGAGACCAATTTCTGTCCTAAAGTAAGATGTACGCCAGAAAGAGAACAATATATGGTAGCATGCATTCTTTTCAATAGGTCTAGACCCAACAGAAGACCTCACCGCAACCATTCGTCAACAAAAGTGGAGCTTCCAAATCATAAGGACCAACCGAAATAAGCAAAGGGCAAGAAACTGGATTACGAACAGGGGCGCCAGAAAATCCTATGGAAACATTCGTTAAGCCAGACAAAGGTGCCCCAGGGAGTTTAGAATGAATGATAGAACTTCTCATTGCTCCAGTATCCAGAAGAAATGGCTCTGAAACACCCATTGTAGTGACGTTAACATAAGGTCCATTTTGATCTACTGGGATTGGCACAACTCCCTTACTTTGTCCATGGCTGTCCTAGTTAGCATGAAGACTCTCATTCTCACCCTCAACATAATGGTCTTCATTGTAATACTGTGTGGATGTCACAGTTTGTTGATCAAAGTGATTCACAGAATTGGGAGAAGGAAGGGCACGTTGTTCTTGAGTCAACACACTCCGACCTCTACCTCTGTTTGCTGACTGGAGGCCAGCACGGCCTCGTGGAGCAGATAACGCTCCATTGCGCTGCAATAAAATCGGACAACTATTCTTAAAATGACCTTCCTCTCTACAATAGGCACACTGATTAGGACCTAACAAAGGACGCGGATTGTATGGCTCAGGTTTTTGATACAGCCTCTGAAACTGCGGGGGCTGCTGAATTTGAGGCTGAGCATAACATGGCGGATAAGCTTGTTGCAAGAGAACCTTCATTTTTAAATCTTTCGTCTTTTTCTCTTGCTTTTCTTTTTCTTCTTTGGCCCTATTCTCATAATATTGTGCAGTAGCCAATATTTGGGCAGAAGAAGAAGCAGCCCATGAACTTTCTGAATCTTTTAATTTGTGTGACAACTCGGGAAGCAAATTAAATATGTATTTGTCCACGAATAGTCGCTGTCCACCCTCTGTAGCCATATCTTGACCACTGTGGTCGATAAATGTCTCCTCGAAACGAGTAAAGAAGTCAGAGACACTTTCATCTTTCTTTTGTTTGCATGCTGCTAGTTTATCCCAATTAACTCTCAGTGCCGGCATCATGGTTTTCATTAACGTAATGATTCTGCCAGGGAGTTCCGAAATCAGAATGTCAGGCTTTGCGCCACCCACTTGGTCTCTATCTGTATCAGTTATAACATCCCAAGTCGCACCTAGTTCCTGCGCGTGATCCTCTCTACGAATCTTAGCCCATATTGTCTGTGGGACTACATTACCCATTAGCATATCAATATCTGCCAGATTCATAATAAAGGCATCGACTGTCTGTGATAGCTCTTTGTAGTAACCTGCAGGGTTCTTACGAGGATCTGGTAAAGTCTGCTTAAGGGCCAAAACTTCAGATCTCTTCCAAGGGACATGTACCCATATACGTTGGAAATGAGCAGGAATAGCTGCATTAGCACCTGCAGCTGGAACCTCTTCTTTCCATACTGGAGGAACCTCTCTCATAGGATAATTTTTCGATGTCAGTTTAACCGACGGATCGGAATCAAGGAGAATCTGAGAAAACAATAAGGATCTATAAGAGATAAGTGTCCTTACAGCTTCCTCAACTTTAGAACCCACAATAAGTCCTTTTTCAAAATCAGTTTGAACATTTAACAGATCTTGTGAGACCGGACTCAAACTCACTTCTTCCCATTCCTTAATGAGAATGTCGCACATTACATTAAAAGCATATCTTTTCGTAGGCGCATTCCATTGTAAAAAGGTAGGCATAATATCAAGCACACTGTATTGTGGACCTTTCTTGATCCATTTTCGTGCCAGAGAGTCTAACTTTTCCCGTTCCTCAAAATCTGGGAACTGACTACGAGATTGTCTTCGAGCAAAAGCCGGAGACACATTTAAAGCTCCAAAGAAAGGAGATAGAATACTAGTAACAGAGTCTGTAAGACGCTTACGCACAGACGGAGAATTAGACATAAGAATTGGAGACAGAGTATTAGGGGAACTAACAGGAGAAGAATGGATAACTGCAGGAGGAGCAGAAGGCAAAGGAGATCTAGGATCAGGAGATGAGGGCAAAGAAGTTGAGACTGTCGGTAAAACCGGCAAGGGCGGTAATACTGGAGGAGGCAAATGCGGAGGAGCCGGAACAGGCGGAAGTACCACTGGCAGCTGAACAGGCTGTAACGGCTGAGGTAAATTGGCACTTTGCGCATAGGGCGGAGGCAACCTTAATAAATGAGACATTAGGGGATCTTCCTCTACATCTTTCTTATTATCAGAAGGAGAAACAGGCAACACCGGATAGCATTTATCTATCGCCATACGATGTTGTCTTTCTGAAATTTCTGCCGCATTATCAACTTCATCATTTTTGAACTGTTGGGCAGCCTGCATAATTGTCATACCCTGTGCTTTTCTATTTCGTTTAGCTTGTTTAATTTCTTTCTGTTTGGTTTCCCTACGCCAAAGGCGGAAAGAGTCAAACATTGCCGGCCGGGCTTTTCTTTTGAACAAAACTGCTTCCAAATTGTCTAGCACATCAGGATCAAAACTACCATTTTCTGGCCATTTGAGAACACCATCTTTCTTCGTGTATCGAGTCCATGTCTCGTTAAAGGCAATGGGGCCGATACCATGTTTGGAATAGAGCTCATATGTGGGAGTTCCAACCGAAGGAATCGGACAAGAGTCCTCAAGTCGGGAATCCCTATTACAACCAAGACAACAAATTCTTCCAAACTTAGTCAGACAAGGCATCTCAAGATTTTTCCTGTCTGTTCACAAACTTCAAGGGAGTAAAACTCAGTTTACGCAGCACAAATGCACTTATCCTCGGCTTTAACTTTTGCAAAGGTTAAATCTAAGGACCCAAGGAAATTAATCAAAGAACAAAAATTGAGGGCGTGACCCACGAAAATACTTAACTAAGGACGTCTTCTTCCACCAACAGAGGCCCGTTTATCGTCTCGCCTTACCATACATCATCAAAGGAAGGGCCAAAGCAGGGCGGCAGTCAGGGCAGCGGTTGTCAGTAGCCGTCAGGAAGGAGTAACCGCACTGCAAAAGACCTTCGGACCACTTTCGACATACAGGGGTCGCTTAGTGTGGCTCGCGAACCCTCCGGAATTTTCTTGCGGGGTTCCTCACGACCTTCGAGCAGAACCGGTACCACTGAAGCCGCCCCACGTTGGGCGCCAGTTGAAGAACCAGAACCTTTTGGGCCTGGCGGCGCAGGGTACGCCCAAAGTGTCCGGAGTTCACCTGCTTCGCTACACAGAGACACGGGACACTCTGTTGGCGTTAGAAGATTGGATTTATTTAGCTGCAGCTAGTACAGTTATCCTAGAAGTACACAAAGTAGGTTCGCAGGAGACTGCCACTTCACTCTGTGGCGCATCATGTTAAATACAATACAATGATACAATTATTAACAAAATACACTCCCAGAGCATACAAGAAAGAGCCAAAAAGAAAGTTGGAAAACAAGGCAGAACCAATAAGAAAGTTTGAAAACAGAAATATCAGATGACGCGAAGAGACCTCTCCTCTAACCGTGTTTGTCACCCCACCCTCAAGTTAATACATTAACAGATTCATAACTAACTTGCAGGTGGCGAGATACGTTTGTGTGTGCTGGAGGACAGTTATGAAACGAGAGAATGCTAGCAGGAGACAGTGAAGGCCAGTTGATAAGATAAAGTCAGGAAAGAATAGTGTGAGCCAACAGATAGTTGAGACGTGGATTAGAAAAGCCAGACAGGGATTAGTGTACTCGGCTAGTTCTAACACCAGCTTTGCAAATAAAGGCAGAGGGCGTATTTCGACACCGGTCTACAGAACAAGCAGAATAGACTTTGTTCGCCGTGCTGCCTGAGTGATGGCAACACAAAATGGTGGCAGGCCACAAAATGGCGGGTCGATTCAATCGTGATCGAAAATCGAAGTTCCTCACTGCGGGACCCCCACTTTCAAATTAGGAATGGTAGCGGCAAAGGGAGGAGTCCAGACTTCTGTCCTCTAGAAAGGAGGCTAGACACTTTTACGCAGTACCGCCGATACCAAGCTCCTCAATCTTTTCCAAGAGTTTAGCATGCAGGACAGTATCAAAGGTCGCCGGCAGGTCCAACAATACTAGGACTGCTCTTCCCCCCATATCTAACTTCTCTTTGATATGTTCTGTATCCTCCAGCAAGGCTGTTTCTGTGCTGGAGCTAGCCCTGAAGCCTGATCGGCTAATTGCAGTAGATAATTTTTTTACACATAGTCTGAAATGACTGCATTCACATGTTTTTCCAGCACCTTGGAAAAGGCCGTAAGTAGGGATATAGGCCAGCAATTAGCTAGAATTTTAGGATTAGCAGAAGGTTTTCTCAGTAGCGGGAGGATTTTAGCGTGTTTTCATATGGAAGGCATACAACCAGTGTCAGTGAGGTATTATGAACCTTATTAGCCACTGGATTGATGGCTGTGGCCACCTTTGCCAAAAGTTGAGCTGGACAAGGATCAGCAGGGGATCCCGATTTTAGTCCCTTGATGATAGACAGAGATTCTTCTAGCAGCAGGTGCGGTATTTGCAGAAGAGAAGGGGTTTCCTCAGAGGGCTGCCCCATACCTGGAACTATCATATCCAAGTTATCATCTAGAGGCACCCCATCGAAGATGTTCTGTACAGTCACGATTTTTCTGTGGAATAATTAAGCCAAGTGGTTGGTCCATTCCATTGATAGTGGATGATCTCTGACAGGGCCGGTCATAGAACTTCTGGAGCCCCGGGCAAAAGGAAAGATGTGAGGCCCCTCTAATTTGCTTGTAACATAACACGAAGTGACATCAAAGAAAGTGACATCGCAGGACTATTGATCTCGATTGGCATCACTGAAGAGACCTAATGTGGTTATCTGTAACATGTACAAAAAGATAAATATACAAATTAAATAAGGCCATGTATTTTAAAATTGTATTAAATGGATTACATTTGTCACATTGGATGGAAAAGCTAGGTGCAGGTCTCAGAAAGATGGATATTTTTTTCTCCATGTTAACTGATTGTTACCAGATGAATGCATGATAAACATTCCAGTTCTGTCTCATAAAAGGGAGTGATCTTGTTGAGGTAATGAGGGGCGGGATCATTCAAAATATAAAATTATACAATAGAAAACCTCTCACACTATGGATATAATCACAAATTTCGAAAGGCTCCTTTATCTTTCTGTGCCATTATTGTGCCACCTTAGGATGACATTCATACTTAGTAATTTGTTTTAACGTAAATTCTCTCACTAGCATCCCACACGCACATAAGAGTCGTAGGACAATCTTTTTTGTGTGTGGGCGCCTTACTTGCCAGAATTATGTTAAGTGCAAAAACACTAAAGCACACAAAAGAGAAGGGGAGAGGGTACCGTGCTCACCTACGCCAAAACCCCTATTAACTACTTATACACACCAAGAGGAGTAGGGAGTGAGAAAACGTGGTGTTGTGATCTGGTGTGGACACGTGCTGTGTGTTCTAATACTGCCCTCACTCACACAAATGTGTGACATACTTCATCAGAGGGCTGCTTACAATACACCCCAGCACAACCAATGCATGGGGTGGAGCAATAGGGTGGGGGAAGACAAACACAACATAAAAAGAAGAAAACAATAGTCCAACTTGTGACTGGGAACAATGGAGGTGAATGTGCAGTTAAGTGAGTGTTAAAACTAACTCGTAGGTGTCCCTAAACCTAAAATTTATTACTGGATCCTCCAGTCAGGATTAAAAACGTGAATGATGGTGGTGCTAGGGAGATATCATGTGCTCCTTGCACCCCTCCTTACTGGCCAGTGGTCAACATGTTTCGGCCATCTGGATGTGCCTGATACAGGGGTCACGTCGACATTCTTCAGGTGTTTCAAACCCCAGTCCTTCCTCTGAGGAATTTCCCACCAGAGATTCCTTGGAGTTTACTGTGAAAGATAAAAAGACATACAGTCCCAGGGTTAGGCTGTATATTTTCCTTGACGTGCTCTGACTAGTTAAAAATGCTTTATCTGACCAAATTTCTGTGGAAAAATAAACCTCCTCGAATCGCACTTTCCATTCTAAAAGCAGATAAATTATCTGGGGGTCTTAAATTTCCTGACTTTAAATCTTATCATCATGCCTTTTCTTTAAAACAATCCTCTCGCTGGCTCTCTGAAGACCAAGTAATTCACCCGCCTATCTGGGTGAATATAGAAAAACATTTTATATCTCCTTTTGAATTCAAGGAATCTCTTGCCTTCACTAACAATATCTCTCTTTTTCGCTCTCCAATTATCTCACATACACGTAAAATCCTTTCACCTCTTCTTCCTTCTTTTTATCCTTCTTCATCCTCATTAGATCAACAGCCCATCTGGCATAATAATTTACTATGCATCAATAATCGCGCCTTTTATTGGAAAACGTGGAGACTCAAGGGATTGCTCTGGATTTCCCAATTATTGGTTAATAACATTCCTATATCTTTCTTAGATCTTCAGTCAAAATTTTCCATATCATCCTCCTGTAAGGCTAAATATGGTTTACTGTGCTCCTCTTTCTCAATATCTTCATTCTATACCATCTCTCCCCACTCCTCCTTCTAAATGTTCCACTATCTATCCTTTACTAACTTCCTCAGCTTCAGCTTCTTCTTTTTATAGATGTTTATATCTCTCTTCTATTAGGAGCAAGGGAAAAGCTGAAGTGGCTTGGGAAAAAGATCTTGATGAAAGTTGGCCTATCTCTCTCTGGGATAAAATATGGCTGAAAATTCATAAGACGTCCAGAGCCGCTAACACCTCTCAAACCCTATATTTTATCTATAAACGCATTTTATTCACTCCTGCAAAGTTAGCTTCAATTTCTCCAGAATCTTCCTCTGATTGCTGGTCTTGTCCCTGTTTACTAGCTGATTTAAAACATATGCTTTTTACATGTCCTCCCATTTCCCGCTTCTGGCAATTAATCAACAAAATTTTTCATACTCAAATTCCTTTTTCCCTTGTTAACATTTTCTTGGGTTCTTTATCACCTTCATGGTCTACTACATCTCATACCTCTAAGTTAGTGGATTTATTAATAGCAATAGCTTTCCACTTGATAACTTCTAACTGGAAGCAGGCGGATAAAGTCACTTTCAAAGCATGGTGGAATGCTGTTTGTTTTCATCATAGACTGGACACTAGTTATGTTACTCCAGTATCTCTTTCCATTAAAAGAGATATTTTATGGCATCCTTTATCCTCCTACCTTACACGTGCTGCCTCCATTAGCTCCACACCAGTTAACACTTCCGATGAAGTTTTGAAACCACCCTGAAATACCTGTTGGTTTTCTATTTTAATCATAATATATGTTCATGATTACTCCTTTTCGTTGTATTGTTAACTACTGCTACACTATATATTTCAAGACCTCTCTTTCCAATACCTATGCAGTTTGAACTCAGGTGTTGTCCTTAATTTCGACCTTTTTCCCTTCCCTTATTGCTTTTTTCCTTCCCTTTCTCCCCTCCCTGTTTTCCTGATATTTTCATCCCCTTAAGTTAGCTTTGCTGAAAATTATCAGTTCATTATGTTTAATTGTATTATATATGAAGTTATTTCATGTTTAATCAATTTGTTTCAATAAACATTAAACTTAAAAAAAAAAAATGCTTTATGATGCATTTCCCAAAGTACGCTCCACAACAAAGTTAAACACACCAATATCCTGGGTGTTACACCCTGCGGGCATGGGGTTGCCTCAATTAGGTCACAATGGGCCCGATTCACAGAACTAACTTAAGACAAAATCCTAAACTTACTACTTATGGTATTCACAGAAGGCATTTAGTAGTAGTAAAGTTAGGATTTTATCTTAAGTCTGTCTTAAGTCTGTCCTAAGTTTGTTTTAAGTCTGTCTTAAGTCTGTCTTAAGTCAAACTTAAGACAAAATCCTAACGTTACTACTACTAAATGCCTTCTGTGAATACCAAAAGTAGTAGGACAGACTTAAGACAGACTTAAGACAAACTTAGGACAGACTTAAGACAGACTTAAGACAGACTTAAGACAGACTTAAGACAGACTTAAGACAAACTTAAGACAAACTTAAGACAGACTTAAGACAAAATTAAGACAAACTTAGGACAGACTTAAGACAGACTTAAGACAAAATCCTAACTTTAGGACTAAATGCCTTCTGTGAATACCGAAAGTCTTAAAATTAGGATTTTTCTCAGTTTAGTAGTAGTATAGTTAGGACTCCTAACTTTAGGACTCCTAAATGCCTACTGTGAATAGTGAAAGTCTTAAAATTAGGAATTTTCTTAATTTAGTAGTGGTAAAGTTAGGACTCCTAACTTTAGGACTCCTAAATGCCTTCTGTGAATACCGAAAGCCTTAAAATGAGGATTTTTCTCAGTTTAGTAGTAGTACAGTTAGGACTCCTAGTTTTAGGACTACTAAATGCCTTCTGTGAATACCGAAAGTCTTAAAATTAGGATTTTTCTCAATTTAGTAGTAGTAAAGTTAGGACTCCTAACTTTAAGACTCCTAAATGCCTTCTGTGAATACCGAAAGCCTCAAAATTAGGATTTTTCTCAGTTTAGTAGTAGTAAAGTTAGGAGTCCTAACTTTAGGACTCCTAAACTGAGAAAAATCCTAATTTTAAGACTTTCGATATTCAGAGAAGGCATTTAGGAGTCCTAAAGTTAGGACTCCTAACTTCTGTGAATACCGAAGTGAGTAAGTGTCTTCTGTGAATACCAAAATGAGTAAGTGCCTTCTGTGAATACCAACATGGTAGTAAGTTTAGGATTTTGTCTTAAGTTAGTTCTGTGAATTGGGCCCCGAGTTTACCCCTAAGTCATGCTAAAAATGGCGGTAGGCAAGGAGAGCCCCCCTGTTGTCACACTCTAGGGTGGTAAAAGGAAAAATGAGGGAGAGAGACACACATCGTACTCATTATTATTGTCTTAACAGTAGCTGTACATGTTACGGGACTAAAATATCATACTCTTTGTGATTTTATATGGGCTGACTGGTCAGTTCTTGAGGTCTATTTCATGATAATTAGCATTAGTGTGCCATCATGGTGTTCGTATATGCCCAAAAGGTATTTCACCCATAATGTTGTAGTGAGGGATATTACCTCCCCATATCTCCAAAGTTCATCTGCCATGAACCGGGCGGTGGAGGTTCTGTCACTGTTCGCTTGCGTCAGGTCTTTTTATAGAAGTGTAAGAGACTGAAGCCTCTGTAATGGACAATCGGCAGACAGTGCATGCCCAAGAGGGTGCCAGGTGAATTGTGAAATCCTCCTGTTTACAAGAATAAAGCTGATGGTCAGTGTGTGTGCCCCCACTACTATCCTCCCTCTCATTTTTCCTCCTTACTACTCCAAGGGTGGTGCTCCTCCTTCGTCGGTGCTCACTTGCTCCCGCCGTGTAGAAGTGCGAGGAGTCAGGGAGCCCAGCTGTATATGACGGGAATCCGGTCTAACGGATCCACTTCCGAGTATGTTGCAAATGAGGGGTGAGAACCAAAATTGTTGAGGTGGTGCATCTCCCTACAGGGGAACCAACATTGTTGAGGTGGTCCATCTCCCGACAGGGAATGGACTTTATAGCGTATAACAGACCACGCCAATGCTGATGGTCTCTCTAGGTTCTTTCGCCGCAGTGATTAGATCTCCCAAGAGGTTGAGTAGCTCTGCCCACTTTCAGCTGGGAAAAACATGTGTTAGACCTGTCAGCCTTAGGGTGCTCATCCATGAAAACCTTTTGACTGTTTTGCTCACCTTTTGCAGATCTGTTTTTGTTGACCTTAGGACTCTCTGCTGTTTGCTACTGCTAACCAGTGTTAAAATGCAGGTGCTCACTGCCCTAAACATAGTAACATTGGTTTATCCACAACTGGCATATTAAATGTACATTTAGGTCACTAGTAAAGAACTCTATATGTGCACAGGGCCTCTAAATTAAATGCTACTTGTGGGCCAGAAGCACTGCTTGTGTCAGCCACAGAAGTAGTCTTTTAAACATGTATCAGGCATGCCACTGCAGAGAAGTTTCTACATATTGGACTTTGGCTGTTTTTGTCTTGTTTTCTTCAACCAATTAAGCTCTATTTTTCCAAACTGGCCTGGATTATTTTTGCATGGTTTTCTAACAGTGTTATTGTTTTCAGTGTTACACAAATACTTTATACATTGCCTCTTAAGTTAAGCCTGACCGCTCTGTACCAAGCTAGCAGAGGGTGAGCACAGGTTAATATAGGGTGTATCTGACTAACCCTGATTAGGATTGTGGTTCCTGCTTGGATAGGGTGCATACCACTGCCAACCAAAAACACATTTTCTAACAATAGGTCATGGCCTTCTGTTATGCCACAAGTACAGTTCTCCCGTTCACAGACCCCACAGGATACAGTCTGTAGCGTGCACTGTACACCTGAGTTCTGCATCCGCAGGGTAAGACCTGTATGCGTTCATTTAGGATATTACACCTGTGTGTGGTATCCACAGGACTTAGAAATGCAGTGACACTTGGTCTTGTCTTTTTGCTTTTTTAATAAAGTAGAGGTGATTGCCTGAGAAATCTAGCCTAGTTCATGTGCAAGGAACCCCGGTTATGTATACCGCTGTGATTCTATAGAAGGCTTTGCTTACCTGGCTCATCTCAGCTCAGCTGTGAACGGCTGCATGCAGTAGGTTACATTGTCATAACAAACTGATAGTATTGCAGTCTGGAATATATTTATCTGTAGCTTAGCACTTCTTCTGGAAGAGATCCATCACGGGCACAAACAGCTGGGTCTGCGTCAAGATTCTTCATCATGTCCAAAACCACCCAGAAAGAACCATAATGCACTGCTGTCTGACCGGCATGGCCCGGTTGTGGTGAACACACCACAGAGCCAAGTGCACTGTTTAGTAGATGTTTTTGCGCAATATAGGCTTCATCCACCTCCATAGTTGCTTACTATCGGTTTATAGAGCTGACAACCGGGCCTCTACTCATTTGTGCTTACTTGCATGAGGGATCCACTTAAGGTCCAGTTCCAGACAGTAGAAACTTACTGCATCAATGCAACTATGTACTGGCATCTCTTAGGTCATTCCAGGGTCCTCCTTTCTGCTTCACTTACAGCTCAAGTCTCTAGGTCTTGGAATGTGATATTCATCTAATTTTACCTGTTTATACCTGAATACAGGCAAAGTAGCTGCACTTTGCTGTCTATACGTACAGCCTTAAAACTGCATTAAGCAAACTGTATTAAAAGATAAACCTAAAGTTTAGGGCAGAAAGCACAGCTGCTCTATGTATATCCTCAGAGTGCACCTGGACAGCAGCGTCCATGACACCACTACTTGCATTTCCCATTTGAGTCTTTGTGAAGTTGTGTCTTCACAAACCCTCCTGCGTTTTGGCTTCTGGTGGTAAAGCCTCTTTATGGTAAAAACTTCAAGGACGATGCACAGGCTTCCTGTCCCTGTCTGAACACTGAACCACAGCACTCAGATCAATCACAACGCAGCATTGCAGCATTGTGACAGGCTCAGGGGAGTCTGTGTGCCTGGGTGCTTCCTGCTTCAGAGGACCATGCGAGGTGGCAGTCCGGCAGCAAGGAAAGCCACAATTTAATTTATTTTCCAATCCCACCCGCCTCACCCATGCTACCTGGAGGCAGCCGTCACTGCGCCTGATGTGAGCTTGTTTACCCCCTGCGCATTAGTAAGGTGTTTGCTTTCATCACACACATCTCTAGCGCACAGGACCAAACCGTGGCCTGAACCACAATGGTCCTTAACTGTGCATGAAGCAGCATTTGATATTAATAATGTTATCCCACTCTTTTTTATATTGTCCTCCTCGTAGCAATCTGTTCCACTGATCAACACGGTATCGGACCAAAAAAAACAACTACACTATACTTCAAATTCTCAACAATATCTTTCACATAAAATAGTTTTAATGCGACTCACACTGAGCATGCTTCTTCAAGAAGGTCAAAGGTTAGAAGTGGGTTCATGACCTATAGAGAGCAGCACTATATAGAAAAATGATACAACATAACAAAAAAAGTTAAATCAGCTTCTCTTTAGGACCTTAAATTTTATGTAGTGGTTTAACGTCTAGTGACCTGGTTTTACAGTATTGCAGTTATTAGAAATCAATATGTATACAGTATGTAGATGAACACGGGTCCAATAAATGGAAGTAAAAATGGAGAGTTGCTCCTTCCACCCTCATGTGCTTGCTGTGTTGTAAAGGCTCTGTATGTGTAAGGGAAGCTTGCTGTTCTGATGTCTGCACTGCATCTGGTACTTAGAGTGAAGCTTTCGCTATTTGTGTGGAACTGGGTGGTTGGGGAAGAGAGTGAGGGAGGGAGACAGAGAGAGAGAGAGAGAGAGAGAGCGAAAGAGAGAGAGAGAGAGAGAGAGAGAGAGAGAGAGAGAGAGAGAGAGACTCAGACTTTTACCACTAGACCATTTGGACTCTTTACTGTTTCTGAATCAAAACTTAGTAAATTCAAATAGATAACCCACGCATCTGTAGTACAGTAGGTTAGTGTGCAACTAAACATCGTTTACAGAGTGGACTGTGGAAGGATGGGGAGAGAGAGAGAGTGAGAAAAAGAGAGAGAGTGGGAGAGAGGTGTCTTTTATCCTCTTGGGTAAGATGTACTTGAAAAGAAATCTAATGAAAAATAAAGAAATTTCAAACTTTTGTGAAAGAAATGACCTTTCCCTATCCTTGTAACTGAGCACGCACATAACCATTAAAACACCAGAAAGAGAACCCATAACCCTCAGAGTAACAGTCTAAGAACTTAACCACTGGTCTGAATCAAAACGTTTATACGACAGTAAAATCGAAAACCCATGCCTATGTAGTGCAGTAGGTTAGTGTACATCTAAATTAACATCATCCATAGTGTGAAATGGAAGGACAGAGAGAGAGAGAAATAGAGTGGGAGAGAGTAGAGAGCGGGAGAGATAGGCATTTATTCTCTGGGGTTAGACATACTTAAAAAGATATGTATTGAAAGCAGGTGATAGAAAAAAATAGTTTTCAAACATTATCAAAGAAAATGCCATCAACTATACTTTTGATTGAGCTCACAGAACCATTAAAATATCAGGAATTGAACACTTAACATACAGAGTAAGAGACCTTAACCACTAGACCAAATTGATTCTTTACAAGTTTCAATCAAAACGTATATATGGCATTCAAATAAAAAACCCAAGCCTATGCACTGCAGTAGGTTAGTGTACACCTACATAAACAATATTTACAGTGTGCAATGGAAGAGCCGAGCGAGACAGAGAAAAGATTTTTATTCTCTAGGGTGAAGACGTACTTAAAAAGAGATACATTCAAGCCAGGTTAAAAGAAAAAATATTTTCAAAACTTTATCAAAGAACTTACCATTGTCTATTCTTTGACCTAAGTACACAGAACCAATGAATGACCAAAAAGTGAACACTCCAGAGTAAGAGTCTGAGACCTTAACAACTCTGTGCTGGTCTTCATCAACACCAACTGCAACATCATTTACAATATGGGATGGAAGGATGGAGCGAGAGCGATAGCGAGAAGCTTTTTATTCCTTAGGGTAAGACAAACTTAAAACAGTTATATTCAAACCAGGTGAAAAGAAAAGGTGTTTTTCAACCTTTTTCAAAGAATTTACCACTGCGTATAGTGTCACTTAGCACACAGAACCACCATAAATTTGAACACTCAACCTTTCCAAGCTTATGCAGTGTAGGTGGTTAGAGTACACCTATTTAAACCCTGTTTACAGTGTGGAATGGCAGGATGGAAAGAGAGAGATTGAAGCGTTTTATTCTCTGGGGTAAGATGTATTTAGAAAGAGATATATTGAAACCAGGTGAAAAAAATATATATTTTCAAATTTTTATCCAACAAAATACCATTGCCTATTCTTTTAACCCCTTCGCTGCCAGCCCCCCCTATGCCACGCCCTTTTTTGTAAAACTAATTGGAGTACTTCGCGCTTAGGACCCCATTACATTTGTCCACATAAGGCATCCACAACAAATTTGCATCCTTTTCTCCTAACATCCTGAGGATTCTAATAGTACCAGGAGGCTGTGGATTCCCATGGAAGGGACTGAGAAATTGGCAAAATACAGCTAACTTTGTTTTTGGAGGGGGGGGGGGAATGAGATAAAAGTGCTGCAGAAGAAAGCCTTTGGTATCTTCCCTACAAATGGTATCAATGAAGGGTTTGTGGTGCTAAAATCACCATCTTCCAAGCTTTCAGGAACATGCAGACTTTTCTCAAAAAAACAACTTTTCTACACAATTTTGGCCTATTTTTGTGCTTTCAACCTGCTTCCAGTTAGTGGTAAAAATGGGTGTAAAACCAATAATGGAAACCTGGAAAGAAATACATTTTCGAAAAGTAGACACAATTCTGAATTCAACAAGCATTTGCAATGCAATAGGTCTCGCATTTGCCAGAGTTTAAGCTATTGGCATTATAAATGACAATGCCTTTTATTGATCTGTTTTGCTGATTAACACATAAATAAAAGGCATTATCATTTACAATTTAAATAGCTCAAACTTTTGTAAATGCAAGACATATTCAAAGAAGCGACCACCATTGTCCAGGGCTGCTCAGAAAGTGAAAGCGCAAATGCTGCAGGAAAGCATGTTTGTGCCTACAGTAGGAGAAACTCATTAAAGAAAATAGCGCTTACAGACTAAAAAAGACGAACTGTGTAACAACCAAAGTAAAAGGGCCAGTCCTCATGGGAGATTACAAATTAAGACAAGGTGGTACTAAGGAGGGACTAACAAGCCTATTAACAAATCAGAAGCCAGCATTACTTAGGACAATGACACAAGCCAATGACAAATATTGGCGGAGCTTCCATGCTATACTCCAATAAAATATGTTGCAGAGCAGCGCATGTGCTGCCCAGGCTCGACCTTAAAACCTTGGCATTTGTAATGCCAATTACTCATCTCCAACAAATGCGTGACCTGTTGCATTTGCAAAGCTTGTTAATGTACTTCCACCGCTGCATACAATCCTCACTTAGTGCATCTGTTGGACTACAGTTAACAAGCAAATCCTGGGACCTACCGAGACTATACAAGTACCGCCAATGTGTGCACACACGCTAAAAAACCAAAACTGTCAAAAGGTGTTGCAGGCCCTAGAGTGGTGTAACGCAAAATAATGGGCCCCCCTCAGTAGAATGTAATGAGGTGCTCCTGCGTCTCCCATAATTTACAGATTCATTAGCCTTGGGTTTAACGGGGGGCCCTGAAGTATTGGGGGGCCCCTGAAGGTCCGCCCGCCTGCATCGTTGGGGATTTAGGGGCCTGTGCTACGCCCCTTTGCTCATGGACACTGTTGATGATATTGCCTCTTTATATTACGGAAAAATAGACACGCCTATGTATATACTCAAAAGTGAAAATATGAGTTCAAATCACACACAAAATGCCAGAGTATCTGGAGATCTTTGTCATTAACCAGCCTTTGCCTCCCATCACCAATATTCTAAT
Source organism: Triturus cristatus (assembly GCF_964204655.1). Classification (NCBI taxonomy): domain Eukaryota; kingdom Metazoa; phylum Chordata; class Amphibia; order Caudata; family Salamandridae; genus Triturus; species Triturus cristatus. The sequence goes on from NC_140590.1 coordinate 1,638,802,937, forward strand.
TCAGTATTCATTTTAAGGATGCTAAGTCTGCATGACAGCCTCCTTCCATATTGCTTTGCTCAATATTGTATATGGGGGAACGGGATGTGAATGCACACAGAGGCAGTCCGGGCTCCCCTGAACTCTATGCAGTCGCCATGTTTGAGGAACCATCTCTGGTGCAGATCTGTTGACCATAGAACTACTTGAAGTGGTTTCACTAGTTCACAGTTCCTTGAGCCACATTACAACTACACCAAGTACTTCAAACTGACTGACTATTGTAATCTCGAAGTGGATGAAAGTATTAATGAGGAAACATTGTGCTGAAAGAATCATGTAAAACATACCACATCTGAAGACCATCACAACCGATCACTTCCACTGCGCAGCCCCCAAGAGAAGACACAAATACACGCTTCTCTCCCAAAAGCTCTACGCAAATGGCTTTACCCAAATTGTTCCCAACTTGTGCTACTGAGGCATAGCTGGAAGTCAACCCCGCTGACATGTTCTGTTCTCATGTCAGTGGCATCACTTCACCACTAGCGCCATTACAGCAGCGCTGTGCTTCAGGAGGTAACGAAGAGCGCGACTCTGGTTGGACAATTGGACTCTAACAGAGAAAAGGGCTTAAACCAGCTGTATTAAGGGCACCTGGATATAGATTCGTCATTGCGTAATAAGTAAGCCACACTGGTCTCTTCTATAGCCCTTAGGCCATAATAAGGATGCTTCAAAGCACTAGGTATTGGAGGAATGTGAGAGGGAGGATTAGGAGTCTTGCAGTACTCTGAAACAGGATTTGGGTGGCATAACCTTTGCAAGAACACCCAAAATGGCATTTTCCTATCTACCCTATTTCCTGTTCCTTCCTTAGAATGTCCGGTCTCTCCCAGTGCTTCGAGGCAGCTCAAGCACTATTTAACATTCAAAAGTGACAATGAGAAAGACTACCCGCAGTGAAATCTTCAAACAAATTAGATTCATAGGGTAGATGGGAAAAGCAACAAACTTCCAATGCATTATAATTATAGGGTTAAAAAACACTTAAAGCCATCTCCCATCCCATAATTGTAATGCGGCAGAGAATAATGGAAATATGCACAATGTTATGAGTTATGCTCTAAAGCCAGCATTAGTGAAGCCTGTTCAAATTCAACAATTGCCACAACGAGCCATGGTCCTGGTTAATAATAATAAAGAAATAAAGAACAACTCGGTGAAATGCCCCAACTAAAACGGCATAAACACAAAAGAAAGCAAGAGTGGCACAAAAACGAAAACATCTAAACACAAACTGCATCTTGTAAACTTTAATAAAACTCTTTCCTCATAGTTCGAGATGTCTGTTTCAAGGCGGATGTGACGCTATCAAGGTTACCTACCACATCTGAAAGACAGTGTGAGGTAGGCATTTATATTTTACACATTGAAGATAAATATGGCTGTTTTCAGCAGGAAATATGTAAATTCTGACAAACCAAAGGCCCCAGTGTCTACTAAAAGGTACAAAGGAGACCATAACAGACTCTAATCTGTAACAAGCTGCCAAACAACGGACAGCGGGAGGGGGGCGGCAACAAAGGGAACGGGGAAACAGACAGCGGGAGGGGGCGGGAACAAAGGGAACGGGGAAACAGACATCGGGAGGGGGCGGGAACAAAGGGAACAGGGGCACTGACAATGGGAAAGGAGGAGAGGATGGAGAACACACTCAACGGGAGGGGGGGCGGAACAAAGTGAACGGAGAAACGACAAAGTGAACGGAGAAACGGACAGCGGGAGGGGGGCGGGAACAAAGGGAACGGGGAAACAGACAGCGGGAGGGGGCGGGAGCAAAGGGAACGGGGGCACTGACAATGGGAAAGGGGCGGGAGGATGGAGAACACTCTCAACGGGAGGGGGGCGGAACAAAGTGAACGGGGAAACGGACAGCGGGAGGGGGGCGGGAACAAAGGGAACGGTGACACTGACAACGGGAAAGAGGGCGGGAGGATGGATAACACGACCAAAGGGAGGGGGGCGGAACAGGAAAAGAAAATGCCAACACTTCCAAACTCAGCAGCTAGTAGTGAACGGCGGTGGAAAATAAACAAGGAAGTAGTCCCAAATTGAGTAGATAATGCGGAGCAGCGGAACTAAACTGTAGTTGGTCAGTGCTGCTTCCTGCTCAAAGGAAGCAAAACGGAAGTGACGTTTCGGACCACCAGCCAATACATGAGCTACATAAAAAGAGCAATGCCAGATGTAACCAATGGCAAGTGACAAAACAAAGTGAGATGCAATGGGTGGAGTTTCAGTAGTAATACTTATTACTTAATGCCTCGCAGAGGCAGCGCATGCGCTGCTTTATGCGAGACCTAAAAAGGGGTCATTTGTGTAGATTCTTCAAGGTTTTCCTGTAGAAAGTAACACTTAAAAGAATATTGAAATTTAGTTGAAAAAAACAGCCATTTGTGTCTACATTTTCACCTGTAACTTCTTCTAACTATGGTAGATTTTTTAAAGTTATATATTGTTACGTCCGCAGGATACTTCTGGCTGCAAGGTTATATGAGGCTTGTAGGTTCACCAAGAATCCAAGGTACCCAGAGCCAAACACCGAGTTACACCTTGCAATGTTTTTATATTGTGTACAGGGTATACAGTAATTAATTTGTAAAATATAAAGAGTAAAAAATTGGTATCAAGGAAACCTATGTATTTCTGAAATTGGAACAAGATATGGAGTTTAGAAGCAATGGTTATTTCTGCATCTCTGAATTTGTGGGTACCCATATTAGCATGTGAATTAGAGGATATTGTTCAAAATTACTTATTTTTTACACGCTGTCTTACATTTGGAAAGCATAAATGCATAGAAAAACAAATAGTAATAACACTTGTTCTACTATTCTGTGTTTCGCTAAGTCTCCTAATAAAAATGGTACCTAACTAGTGCTCAAAACGCAACATGGACAAATTACATTTTTCCAAGTGAAAACTGACCCTTTTTACAAAGTGCCTAATAGTGGATTTTGGGCCTTAGTTCAGTCAGCACCTCAGGAAGCCTAGCAACCCTATACATTTTTTAAAACTAGACACCCAGGGGAACCCAGGAGGGGATGACTTGTGAGGCTCGCACCAGGTTCTATTACCCAGAATCCCTTGCAAACCTCAAACTTTGTCAAAAAAACACATTTTCCACACATTTCTGATATGGAAAGTTCTGGAATCTGTAGGGAGCCACAAAATTCCACCCACCCAGCATTCCCCCAAGTCTGCCAATAAAAATGGTAATTCATTTGTGTCGGTGTGCGACACGAAACGGACCAAAACACAGCCTGGACACATCATATTGCTCTAGTTAAAGCTTATCCTTTTTTGCAATGTGCCTAGCTGTGAACTCTGGGCCCTAGCTCAGCGGGTACCTAGGAAAACCTAGCAAACCCGGACAGTTTTTGAAACAAGACACCCAGGGGAATCCAGGATGCGGTGACTTGTGTGGCTCTTACCAGATTCTGTTACACAGAATCCCTTGCAAACCGTAAACTTTGTAAAAAACAAAACACGTTTTCCTCACACTTCTGTGATGGAAAGTTCTGGAGTCTGCGGGTAGCCATACACTTCCACCCACCCAGCATTCCCTGAAGTGTCCCGATAAAAATGGTACATAACTTGTGTTGGTAGGCTTAGGACCAGCAGACGGAAACGGCACAAAACGCACCATGGCCATATCACATTTATCCAGGGAAAACTGCGCCTTTTTTCACAAACAAAGCCCACACCTACGTGGTGTAACATATAAGTGTACACCTACAGTTACATCGTTTACAGTGTGGAATGGAAGGACAGAAAAAGAAAGAAACAAGCTTTTTATTCTCTGGGGAAATTAACATTGCCTATACTTTGAACCTTAAACATAGAACCATTGAAACACTGGAAAACAAACACTTACCATTCAGAGTTAGAGTCTGAAACCTTAGCCACTAGGACACAGTGACTTTTTATTTGTCTCTGTCAAAACGTATATATGTAATTCAAATGAAAAAAACACACCTATGTACTGCCTTAGGTTAGGGTACATCGACAATAACATTGTTTACAATATGGAATGGAAGGTAAGTGCTAAGAGAGAGACAGAGACAGAAAAAAGGCTTTCATTCTCTAGGGTAAGAAGAACCTAAAAAGAGATATATTCAAGCCAGGTGGAAATACAAGAAAATAAACACTAAGGGCCTCCTGTAGGTAGCCAAATACCGGTCGGTAACGGCCGAAATTCGGTAAATTTCCCGTTACCGACCGGTATTTAGTCAAGTGAGATGTAGGAGGCCAAAAACCTAAAATCGGTAAATATGAAGCGGTAAATACCGATTCATATTTACCGAGTTCTAAAATACCGATTCATATTTACCGAATACATGTTTACCGATTCGGTAAATATGAAGTGGTAAATATGAAGTGGTAAAACGGAAAAAGACATGTAGGTAAATTCGGTATTTTAGAAATCGATGAAATTCGGTAATTAAGAGTCGGTAATTAACACAGATTGAAAGCAGGTGGTAATCATCAACAGTGCATAAAAGAAATCCCAAAATGCATTAGCGTGGACAACATGGCCGCTCTGTATGTCATTGCAAGGCGTCTACGTCTACAGGCAGCAGGACTGAGGATTTGGAGACGGGAGGAACGCATTTACAGACAGCGCATCACACTATTCCAACTGACTGAGGATGAGATACATGAAAGGTACAGGCTACACCCCCAAACCATCATGGACCTGATAAGGGACCTGCACCCACTCCTGGACCAGCCAACACCAAGGGCGCATGCCATACCACCACATGTGCAGGTACTCTGCAGCCTACATCTCCTCGCATCTGGCAGTTACCAGGTGGTGATAGCTGCGGTGGGCGGTGTATCCCAGAGTTGCCTGTCCCGTTTCTTCAGGAAGTTCCTGGATGCCATGATGCAGAGAATGCACCACTACATCAGCTTCCCAAACACACAGGCTGACCTGCAGAAAACTAAAACTGACTTTTATCGCATGGCACAGTTCCCCCATGTAATTAGCTGTATTGATGGCACACACATCCCAATCTGCCCACCAGCTGCCACTGAGCACATCTACAGAAACAGAAAGTCCACCCACTCCATCAATGTGCAGGTTATCTGCGATGCAGGGAACATCATCTCTGACATTGTTGCCAAGTTTCCTGGGAGCACCCACGACTCATACATCTTCCAGAACAGTGGGATCTACACACGACTGCTTGCCGGAGAATTTGGAGAGGGATACCTGCTAGGTAAGTAACAGTGACGCCCCATGAAACTTGCAAATCATAGTGTATTGAGGCATGTGACTGATGGTTCCCTTTTACTCACCTAGGCGACAGTGCATATGCCGTGCGGTCATTCATCCTCACTCCCTACCTACACCCATCAACCCACAGTGAGAGACGATATAACGTGGCACACAAATCAACTCGCAACGTGGTGGAGCGCACGTTTGGACTTTTGAAAAGCAGGTTCCGCAGCCTCCACAAGAGCGGAGGCGCACGCCAGTACACACCCATCAACTGTTGCAAGATCATCGCCACTTGTGCAATGCTGTACAACCTTGCCACGAGGAGAGGTACAGAGGTGGAACTCACAGATTTTGAGGACAATGAGGATGATACAGGACAGCCAGAGGCCAACGCAGATGGAGTGCCAACAGCAACAGATGGGAGAGTGAGACGGGCAGAGATCACATGCAACTATTTCTGAGTAAGTAAGGGGACACAGGTAGTTGTTGGTTGTCATGTAGTAGTTTAATAATGCGCCACTACGCCACGAAACCAAGATAATGCAAATCAGGTAACATTGCACATTCACAAGTGTGAAGACCAGGGTTACGTCACCCAATAGTCTATTGCTACGCGGTGCAGCATCAAAGTTTGCGGCCACGCGCTACATTGTGGGATGGCACGGATTCAGCCTCCTCACTGGTGCCAGCCCCATGCCGCCTGCTGCTCCTGCGTGTTTCTGGGATGGGGGGTGTGATGCTGCTCCTGCTGCTGGTGTCCATGCTTTCAGCAGCATCCCCTGCACCACTTGTGGCCGCCTGACTGGTCAATAGGACCTCCAGGGCACTGGTGACCTGCACCATCCCCCTAGTGACGTCGCTGCTGCAGTGTGTCAGGCCCTCCTGCATGTTCACTGAGCGCCGGCAGAGAAGTGATGTTGCAGTTACCAGGCGGCTGAGTGCCCTGGTGTGCCTGTCTCCCCTCTGCCGTTCCCGGCGCCTTGCAGCTCTCTCTGCGTCCAACTTGCTGCACAACAGCTGCATGGACTGTGAGACGTCCCGCAGGCCCGCTGCCATGTCAGAAATCCCCGCCGCCATTGCGCCGATGTTCCTGTCCATGTGTCTGAATGTTGTTCTGAGTCCCCGCACATGCCGCTGTACTGAAATTACTGCCTTTGTTTGCAGGCGCTGTTGTTTTAACATGTTGGCCTCAAGGCCCCCAAAGACCCCATGGCTGAGATGGATTGGTGGTGGACTTTGCTCACGTGACCTGCGGCGCCGTCCTGCTCCCGTGTCTTCTCCCTGTGAGGTGGAGGGCCCAGTGGTATGTCTCCCATCCTGGGGCATAGTATTTGGCTCCGGGCCCCTGCTGTCATCAGATGATGTGTGCAACACGCGCAGCCTGGCAGCAGCGCGCCTCCTCGACCTCACTATTGCAGGCGGTGATGTGGCCGGTGACTCCAGCATGAGTGGTGATGCTGGCTCAGGTACTGGGGATGCTGGCTCAGGTACTGGGGATGCAGGCTCAGGTACTGGGGATGCAGGCTCAGGTACTGGGGATGGTGGCAGTGGCAACGCTCTCTGGCCAGAACTTGTGCTGCCCATAGCTGAACTGGATTGACGGTGTGCCCCCTCTCCTGTGCCATCTGCAGTCCTGCGCGATGTTACGTCTGTGGACAGAAATGCAACATCAGCTCAGTGTACCTGAAGGCATGCATTGCAAGCAAGACAAGAAATTGTTGTAACACTCTCACATTGTCCTCTGTCTGCTTTAGGCTACTGTCTGTACCATGCATCATTGTTCTGTGCTATTCTGTTCACGGTGGGGGATCCCTGACTACATCTCCCATAATGCATTGCCTGTCTGCAGTAACACATGGACTGGAGTGGGATACTCATTTCACATTAGGGGTAGGGGTGGCCTACATTGCTGTGCATTCCTCTTACCTTGTTGGGTGGCGGCTCTGGCAGAGCTGTCGGCATCCCCAAGGCCCACGACACTCTCGGGCTCGATTGTCGACTGCACCAGCTCCTCCAGTTCGGTGAGGGCAGGTGCCCTGTTAGTTCCACCTCCTTTCCGGCTGGCCTCCTTCTGGATGTCCCCCATCTTCCTCTTAGTCACGATGCGCAGGTCGTACCAGCGTTTTTTCAGAACGTCAATGTCCCTGTGGGTCACTCCCACGGCATTTACCTGCGCCTGGATTGCCAGCCAAATGGTGTGCTTCTCACACTCTGCCACTTGCAGGGATTGCCTCCCAAAAAGCTTCTGGTGCTGCTTCACCACCTCCTCCACTAGCACCTGGAGTTCCTTGGGGCTGAATTTCACCTTGCGCCTCCTTTCCCCTCCTGTCCTCTGGCTGGACATAGTGTAGTTTGGTCTCAACAATCAGCCACTGGCTCCCTGCCTCTCCTCTGCACTCCAAGCCTCTCCTGAGTCTGTTGATTGAGTGCACCTGCCTGGGTGTGGCCACTTCCTACTTGGGTGGGGTTTGGTTGCACAGGATTGGCTGTTTCAAACAGTCATGTGATTTCGTTTTTCCGATTCGGTATTTTCCGATTCGGTATTTACCGATTCGGTAAATACCACCTCGGTATTTACAGATTCGGTAAATTCCGATTCGGAAAATACCGAATGTTACCGATTCGGTAAATGTTACCGACTTGTTACCTACATATAACTTACCGATTCTTAAATACCGATTCGGTACGGGTCGGTATTTAAGAATCGGTAAATGTTATTTACCTACATGAGGCCCAAAATCTCCAGAGCAAGAGTCTGATGCCGTAACCACTAGGCCACAGTGATGTTCTTCTTTACTAAATCAAAACTTGTATATGACATTAAATTTAAAGCCCAAACCTGTGTAGAAATAGAAGGATGGAAAGAGAGAGGTAGAAGCTTTTTAGTCACTGGTATAAGACATACTTCAAAACAGATATATTGAAACCTGGTGAAAAGAAAAAATATTTTCACATTTTTATCAAAGAAGACAACATTGCCTACACTTTTAGTTGAGCACACATAACCATTGAAACACTTAGAATTGAACACGTAATGTTCAAAGTAAGAGTACAAGGCCTCAACCACTAGGCCACAATGATTCTTAGCTGATCTCAATCATAACTTGTATACAACGCTCTGGGATGGAAAGCCTTCAAGAATACCATACCAAAAGCTGACCCGTGGGTGGCGCGATGGAGGTATTGTTCTGCATGATATTCTCAAATACTACTGGGCAGAACATTTGGTAGCCATCAATTATTGTATAAATCGACCACCAGATGAACCAGCCTTCACAATGGACAAATATGTATTGGGGAAAAGGGGCTACACTGAAGCACTATACACCTCTCCCAGACATCTCTCTCTCACAGGTCCAACAAAGACCACAGTCCACTTGTGGCACACGGTTCAAAGACGGATGGGGCGGGACAACAAGATATTAAAATATACCCCAATATGGGACACAGAAAGATTGGACAACATGAATAGACTCCACAGTTTCGACAAATGGGACCCAATAGGCATATCTGGTGTAGGCGACCTATGGGTGGGGGGAGAGGTGACACCATTCGCAGCGCTCCAGCGGGAGTATGAACTGTCAACGCGAAGACATTCCGCTATCTGCAAATAAAACATGCCTGTCAAGCGGTAATCCCGAAGGGGAAGATAATCCCAGAATCCTTCCCACTCGAGGACAGAATACTCACAGACTACATGAACTGCAAGGCGGTATCCATGACATACCGAGAGTTGATAAACAAATCCCCAGACCCCCTCCTTGGGCTCCGGGTGCAGTGGCAGAGAGATGTGGGGGAACTGGAAGATGAAGGCTGGCAGAGGCCCTCGTGTCCCCGAGAGAAGTTGCCATATCAAGTAAACTCCTACAACTACAGCTGAAAATTCTTCATAAAGTATACGATTCTTGTCACCGCTTGGCGAAATTGGGCAGAGAAGCTGATCCCACATGCCTAAGGGTGTGTGGACAAGAGGGAACATAATATCATGTACTATGGGATTGACCTGTTATACAACAGTATTGGACGACCGTAGTTTACAGCCTGAGCAGGGTCACAGGAGTAGAGATGATTCCTACCTCACAATGGTGCCTCCTGAATATATGGGACACTACAGACCTTAGGGTCAAAGAGAAAATGTGGGTAACAATGGCATTGACAATCACCAAACGCAATATTGCACAGAAATGGGGGATTCCTGATGCACCGAGACTGTGAGATTAGACAGAAGACCTAGGTTGGTGTATGATAGCCAAAAGAACGGTGTATGAAAACAGGAGTTGACCAAGGAAGTGAGAACAGGTCTGGAACAAGTGGAACACATACCGTGGAGGCCTCTGCGGAGTCCTAGGGAGAGGATGGCAGGGGCGCACTGATCAAGGAAATAGATCTCCCAGAATTAATGGTGAATAAGTTGTAGAGCGAAACAAGGAAATGCTATTGTGGTTTCAGCAACTATGATTGAAAAGTATGCATTTGATAAGAGGCAATGGAACTAAGTAATTTACACTGTACCCTGTCAATTTCAATAAACAGATTGATAAGAATAACAGATTGTAAAAATAAAAGTACTTTTATACAATATTCAAATTGAAACCCCAAGCCTGTGCAGTGTAGGTGGTTAGTGTACATCTACAGTAGCATTGTTTACAGTGTAGAATGGAAGGATGGAAAGAGAGCGAGGTAGAAGCTTTTTATTCTTCGGGGTAAGACATACTTATTATTATTATTATTAACAGCATTTGTTAAGCGTGTAGCTACCCGAAAGCATCCCAACGCTGGCAGCAAGACAGAGAGGAGCTAGCTAGTTTAAAGAGAGACATTTTGGAATAGCCATGTTTTGAGGAGCTTTCGGAAAGGTAGGTGACGAGACTCGGATCGAAGATGAATCGGGAGAGGGTTCCATAGTCTGGATACGATTTATGAGAAGGACCTTCCTCCAGATCTCATCCTTTTGACTTTGGGGATAATGGCTGAATTTAGATTAGCTGAACATAGACATTTCGAGGGGTGATAGAAGGTGATAAGGCAATCATTAATTGATGGGCCCTTACCCCATAAGGTTTTCTTGGCTATGCATGGAGACATGAACTTTATTCTATATGAGACTGGAATCCAGTGTAAGGTCTTTAAAGCTGGCTTTGCCGACAGAGTTTTTGGGGTACCGAGTAGTAGCCGAGATGCACAGTTCTGAATGACTTGGAGTTTCCTTATCGTTGAATTAAGAGCTCCTAAATAAAGGGAGTGCCCATAGTCCAAACGAGAGAGAACCAAGGCCTGAACCATGATTCTTAAACAGAGATATATTGAAACCAGGTGAAAAGAATAAATATTTTAAATTTTTTATCGAAGAAAATACCTTTCCTACACTTCTAATTGAGCATACAGAGCCATTAAAGCCATGGGAAATAAACACTTAAACTTCAGAATAAAAATCTGAGACCTTAAAAACTAGGTCACAGTAACTCTTGAGGGGTATATGACATTCAAATCAAAAGCCATAGCCTAAGCAGTGTAGGTGGTTAGTGAACACCTACAGTAACATAGTTTACAGTGTGGAACGGAAGGACAGAAAGAGAGTGAGGAAGCTTTTTATACTCTGGGGTAATAAGTACTTACAAAGTGATATATTGAAACCAGGTGAAAAGAAAAAAATATTTTAAAGTTTTTATCAAAGAAAATTCCACTGCCTATACTTTTGACTAGGCACACAGAACCATTGACACACTGGAAATTGAACACTTAGCCTTCAGAATATGAAACTGATACCATACTCACTGTTCTGAATCAGAACTTGTTTACTACATTCAAACAGAAGGATCAACCCTGTGCATTGTAGGTGGTTAGTGTACACCTACAGTAACATCGTTTAAAGTGTGTAACGAAAAGACAGAAAGAGAGAGAGAGAGGAAGAGAGAGAGGTAGGAGCTTTTTATTTACTGGAGTAAGACATACTTAAAAAGAGATACACTGAAACCAGGTAAAAAGAAAAAAATATTTCACATTTTTATCTACAAATGTATAATTGCTTATACATTTTACTGAGGACAAAGAACAATTGAAACACTGAGAAATTAATACTTACGGTCCCATTTATGAGAAGTGGCGAATTCCTGCGTGAAAGCAGCGATGCGCCACTTCTCAGTGCGGCCTCCTTGCGACACCAATGATTTGCAATATGACGCATCATGTCGCAAGGAAGGACAGATACGTCATTATAACTGACGTATCTGTCGGGGCAAAATGTGGCGCATTGCTGAAGTTGTGTCGGAAGCCTGGCGCAACTCCAGCAATGTTCCTTTCACATGGGGCAAGCCCCATGTAAAAGGCCTGCGTCACCCTTACGTCTGCCATGAGGCAGGCATAAGGTTTTGACGCATTGGCGACATAGAAGTGTCGTAGTGAAATCTCATAGATGTGACTGTTACTGTGGGTGTACACTAACCACCTATACTACATAGGTGGTTAGTGTACACCCACAGTAACATCATTTACTGTGTGGAATAAAAGGACAGAAAGAGAGATAGAGAGAAAGAGGTTTTTATTCTCTGGGGTAAGAGATACTTAAAAAGAGATATATTGAAACCAGGTGAAAAGAAAAAATATTTTCAAAATTTATCATAGAAAGTACGAATGCCTATACTTTTAACTGAGCACAAACAGCAATTGAAGCACTGGAATTTAACTTTCAAACGATTAGTTTGAGACCTTCACCACTAGGCCACAGTCACTCTTGTCACGTGGGAATCAAAACTTGTATATGACATTCAAATCGAAATCCGAAGCCTATACAGTATAGGTGGTTAGTGTATACCTACAGTAACATCATTTACAGTGTGGAATATAAGGAAGGAAAGACAGTGAGAGAAATAGAAGAATTTTTATTTTTTACGGTAAGAAGTACTTAAAAAGAAATATATTGAAACCAGGTGAAAAGAAAAAATATTTGCAGGTTTTTATTGGAGAAAATACAGTTCCCTATACCGTTAACTCAGCACACATAACAATGAAAGCATTAGGATTTGAACCACTTAACCTTCAGGGTAAGAGTCTGAGATATTAAACACCAGGCCACAGTGACTCTTGATTGGCTTTGCTCAAAACTTGCATATGACATTCCAATTGAATGCCCAAGACTATGCAGTGAAGATGGGTTTTTTTTACCCACAGTAACATAATTTAAAGTGTGGAATTAAAGGAAGCTTTTCATTACATACTTAAAAAGACACATATTGATCCAGGTGAAAAGAAAAAAATATTTTCAATTTTTCATCACAGAAACTACCATTGCCTATACTTTTGTCTGAGCACACAAAACCAATGTAACACTTGGAAATGAACACTTAACCTTCAGAGTAAGGGCAATTGCGATCCATTCTATTACTAAGCTGGATGCTACAATAATTGCGTTCTAGCCACGTGACCTGGCCTTCTATCAACAGCACAACCCTGTTCTCTTTATACAATCTAAGGGAAAGACAGATGGTTATGGCACCCAGCGATGCAAAATATACCATTTTCCGCATTGGAAAATTGGACCAATTACCTTTCACCATGGCTGAGTCACCTTCCACAGAATGGTTAATCCATGGCTCTAATACACTGCCAGTCAAAACATTCCAATTTCCATACTGTCTCCAGTATCACCAGGTAGGTAGGAATGAAGCGACAGGCGAAGGATACATACACGAGTACTGGGAATTACCGTACAGATTTAGATGCAGGAATGGAGACACTGAAGTTTTTCGCAGCGGTTCCAACTATGAAAGTGCTTTAAGTGGATCTCTAGTTTGCAAAGACTTCTCACTTCACTGAGCCTGTAATGCTTCAGTTGGTAACTTGTCCTGTCGCATGAAGGGTTCTTCAGCTGCTGTGATTCATCCGGTGTTTGAGTTGCTCTCGAAGGGGAGCTATTAGATGCTGAATGATCAAGCCTATTGTGGGATGATACCAGGCATCGCATATCTAGTCACAGTAAGTTCCAGGGTTACTGGTTGTATGCAAGTATTGTTTCCACCAACCCACACAGTTAGGGAGGCAACGCTATGGAATTCATTGAATGTTTCATTTATACGGTTTGATTCTCTGAGCATAATGAAAGCCATGCTTCTTACAGAAAGATGTGGCCCAAAGGACGCTTGATCTCCAGGTTGCAAGGTCTTCATCTGAGATACAGGCACTACTCCGTACAAACTTACCGCTCCATTTCAGGGAAATGGTTCATCGTATGTTTAACATGTCTGATACTAGGAGGATCATGCACCTATTTAAGCTTAAAGGTTCTGGACTATTGAGCACCTTTCAGACAATCGCCAGAGTTATTAAAGCATTTATGCACTCCGTATTGGGAAGTGTTTTTGGAGGGCTTCCGCTAGTCCTATTACTTGCCTAGTTCATCGAGAGATAGAAAAAGCAGTGTTGGTGCGACGTTGTTGTGAACGCATGGTACTCCATCTGGGCACACCTTGGCTTTGGGAGCTAAGCGAGCATTGGTTCCAATCATTCAGACCAGTCTGGGTTGACTGCATCTTGCCTGTGTTGCGCTGCCTATTTTGCGGATACAAATGCGCTTTGGACATATGTATGACCCTTCCATTGGTTGCGCCACCAGACATAGACGTACTACTGGACCCCTTAAATGCCCACATGTATTATTGTCCTCAGCGCAAATCCATGTTGATGATGGAATTCTTAGACCCTCCACGAGATGCTGCAGGTCCTGTTGGAACAGACAGCAGTTCTAAAACAGGCTCACTGGTTTTGAGCGTTTCCTCAGCAGCTGCTAAGGGAACTGAAGAAAATGACCTTCTCTCCATTGACCTGATACTAGAGGTGTAACAGGGACCATCGTCTGCGAATGCGAGCAATAGTGATGTTGCGTCTCCCACACAGGACACACACATTTGGCTCTCCGTGTGATGGGAAAAATTCGGCTTTTTTCCAAAACAAGACCAAATTGGAATGTAAAACATAATTTTGTTTTATTTTTTTCTGCTCTCACTGAGCACCATGGATTTCGATGTGCTCAGTTGGTCTAACCATATATGGACTCTTTAGTGGACTTGTAGAGCTTTTTACATAGACCATGTTTTTAGATGTTTTAGACACTGGTTTTGTGACAATGTCTTTATGCTTTTTTAACAGGCATATTTTAGCATTAGTTGACCTTATCGACCTTCGCATGAGGAATGGGTGTTATGTACCCCAACCTAGGCCTAAGTAGCTAAACGACCTTTCACCTACATTTGTCCTACCTTGCTCTGCATAATGGTTCTAGCACTGATCTTTTACCCAGTTATGTATTGATTAAATGTCGATTGGTTTCCTTGAAACTAGCCTTATTTATTATGCATGAGGATTCTTAGAAAAGACCCCTGCACATGACGTACATAACATGATTAACATAGTCTGTATAAAAGCCATGGTCATCTTCATCCTAGGGCGAAAGAACAACTTTGCAAAATTGTAAGTATTGATTTAGGCTCATTTACATATTCGTACTCATAACATACCGATTTTGTTATGAACCCTGAGGTTATCCCTTAGTATAAAAGAACCATACATTCACTAGATAGACAGAGGCGACGCTTCCACACTGACACTGGGGTCCTGCACGCCGAAGCTACAACACGCAGCGGTCTGACATCTCTTGCAGGGTGTCCAACTCGTGACCAAGACGGGGTCCTTCATTCTCTCCCAAGTAATGGGATTGGCTCTTTCCTCTGGGATTCTTGGCTTTACGCCCACATACATGCTGTGTACACTTAGGTACGCTTAGGAAGGGTCACATTGGAGGAATGCACTTGATTACTGTTATGTTCATATACCTTTGTATATACACTGTTTTAGCACCATGGTGAAATTCTACCTTTGATTTACTCTGTTGGTGCTTGTAATCTTTTATATTTGCTTCTGACTGATGAATGTCGCAGCAAAAATGTTTTATACTAGAATGACGCTGGTTCAATAAATGCTTATTAAAAACATCCCCAATGCTTGTTCTCTGTATCTCTCTGAGACTAAGTGAGCACAATTGACTGAGCAAAAATGACTGCACTGTTTCCACTAACCATGAAGGATCAAGGGCTGTCATGTTTGATGGTTGCCAGAAACTATTAACTCCATGGTAAGGTTAGGGGGCTTACGGTGGCACTGTGAGCTGGCTGATCTACAGGTTGACATATCTTTTGAGGGTGTCCGGAATCAGTCTAGACACCAATTCCTTAGTTTATGTTCCCTACAAACATTCAGATCTTATGTGGGAGGTCGATCTTTTCGTTCCCTGGCAGCAACCAAATGGAACACCCTTCCCATCAATATTAGGTTAGCAAAAAATGAAGCCACCTTCAGGAAACTTCTAAAAACACACCTATTTGCCCTTTAGGCTCTTCCCCTCCTCTGATCTCTGACTCTATTCCTCAGCGCGGGGATACGCCGGAAGGCGTCACCATGCGCTCTACAAACCCCTTTATTATTATTATTATTATGTATTTTTAGGCACTACACAACAAGCCTATGCAGTGTAGGTGGTTAGTGCTAGCCAGAGTAACATTGTTTACAGTGTGGAATGGAAAGAAGGAAATAGAGAGAGAGAAGCATTTCATTCTCTGGGGTAAGATGTACTTAAAAAGAGATATATTGAAACCAGGTGAATAGAAAAAATATTTTCTAATTGTTACTGATGATAATACCATTGCATATAGTTGTAACTGAGGACACAAAACCATTAAAACAGTGGGAATTGAACACTTAGCCTTCAAGGTAAGAGCTTGAGACATTACCCACTAAGCCACAGAACGCTTACCTGTCTTATTCAAAACTTGTATATGACATTCAAATCAAAGCCCAAGCCTATACAGTGTAGGTGGTTAGTGTGCATCAACAGTAACATTGTTTACAGAGTGGATTAAAAGAACGGAAAGAGAGAGAGATAGAAGCTTTTTTTTCTCTGGGGTAAGACATACTTAAAAATACATATATTGAAACCAGGTGAAAAGAAAAAATATTTTCTAATTTTTATAAAAGAAAATAATACTGCCTGTACTTTTAATTGGGGACACAAAACAATTGAAACACATACACCTGAACACTTAGCCTTCAGAGTAAAAGTCTGAGACCTTAACGACTAGCCAACAGTGACCCTTACCAGGTCTTACTCAGAACTTGTATATGACATTCAAATTTAATGTCCAAATGAGATATATTGAAATCAGGTGAAAAGAAAAAAATAATTTTCAAAGAAAATACTATTGCCAATACTTTTAAATGGGCACACGAAACAATTGAACACTTATTCTTCAGGGTAAGAGTTAGAGACCTTAACCACCAGGCCACATTTCCTCTTTATTGGGCTGAATGAAAACTTGTATATAACATTTGAATTGAAAACTGAAGCCTATGTAGTGCAGTTGGTTCATGTATGCCCACAGTAACATCGCTTACGATGTGCAATGAAAGGACAGAGAGAGAGAAAAAATATATATTCTCGCGAGTAAGACAAACTTAAAAAGAGATCAATTCAATCAAAGTGAAAAGAAAAAATATTTTCCAACCTTTGTCAAAACAATTGCCATATCCAATACTTTTAAAGGAACGCACATAACTAACAATAATTGAACACTTAACCTTCAAAGTAACAGTCGAAGACCTTAACCAATAGCTCACAGTAACTCTTTAGTTATTTTAATCAAAACGTATATATGACATTCCAATCGAAACCCCAAACCTTACTGTGATGTCTTAAGGTATTTGCATTCATAGGGGGTTATTATTGAGCATGTGCTCTTATTGTGATCTGATGAACAGTACTGTTATGTGCTCATTGGGTGGCTCAGAATTCTCTTGTGGAATGTATTATGTTTGCCTTTAAAAGTAAACTCAGTGGAAGTCTGCCTCTGGGCTCTTTACATGTATCCTGAGCAACTGTGCTTTACAAATAAGAATACCAAGATTACTGCCGAGTATGGATTTTTATCTTTAACATATTGGTGACGGGCAGGCTGTACAGGAACAGAGTTCTTTTATCTGCTGGCTGAAAAAGTACTGTTTGTTTATATTTCTAAAAGGCCCAGAGGGGTGAGCCAAAGCTTTGCTAGTGCAGCACAGTTGAAAGCTTTCAGTGTGTTCAGATTTGCAACTACAGCTCCTTTTCTATGAGCTCTTACTTACCTCCCTTGGTGGCAGGAATTGAAGGACAGACATTTACACCGCTTCACTAGTGTGTAACAAGCTGAGCGTTAAATGCCAAGTAGCTGTTGCAGGATATTAAGCGTTGATCTTACAGAGTCAATTTCTTTGTTTGAGCGGTTGTGCGGCCTTGCAGGACTGTAGCTGTGTGAACTCCCCACCATGTCATTATTAAAGCAAGCCATCATTATTTTTATTTTTTTCAAAACTCAACACTTGTCAGATGAGGAATCATCTGGACATACCAGCTTTGTGCACATTATTACTCATCTAAAGTCTCTTGGAATGTGTAAGTGCAAGGGTGTGTGTGTGTAGTGAAGCATCCACGTACGCACTTTTTCTTCTCTTGCTCTTTATCTGGGGTGGTTGAATTTTTTTTAGATTGCATTTCAAGCGCGCTTACCGTGTATTTTTAAATGCTGAAAAAGCGCATCTTTGTTTATGTTAAAGTTACAGATGCGGACAGGTTTTCTTCAACTTCGTCTGGCCACTTACTGATCATCTGGCCAATTCGTGGCAACAGGATATCCTTCATATATATTAGTGGCAAGTTTTTATTGAGAAGGACCAGCTTTTGTGTTTGTTTTCAACAGCACCACCTACTGTTACTACTGTTTCCAAGTAATACAGGCATCAAAGTGTCAACAGCGACTGTCACGCTTTAATTTTCCAGTTTTACAAGCATCACATTGTCAACAGCGATTGGTATGCTTCGGGTTCCCAGTACTGCGGGCATCAGTGGGTCAACAGCGATTGGCATTTTTTTTTCTATGTTTTGCAGCTTTTCTTTTTCACGTGCAAATTTAAAAGCAGTATAATTAATTGGTGCATATTGTTTTACAAGTGTTGAGGTTGGTGTTATTATTATTTTTTTGTATGCAACGCAGATCAAACCACCACCCTCTCCATTTCTACAGGAACCTGGAGAGTCTCCCTTGAGGTGGCAGCTGTGGTTCAGATCTTTTAATGGGTACTTAGGCACTATTGATGGTCAGAAATATATATCGGACAAAAAACAAAAATTGCTATACAGTTCTCTAGGTGGTGAGGGTCAAAATGTGTTCGATCATTTGCCTGATTATTCTTACCATGATGATGAAGAATTTGATGAATATCAGGTTGCAGTGAAACAGCATGACACCTATTTTGAAGGAAAAGTGAATTTAGCGGTACATAGGCACACATTTGTTACTCATGTATAAAAACTAGATGAATCTATCGACTCATATGTTGCTGCTTTAAAAATACATTTTTGCATCATTTTGTGAACTTGAGGGGTTTACATCTCAGTTAATTCGTGACCAGGCTGTGTCTAGGTGTCACTCATAGAAAATCTAACAGAAACTACTCACTTGCAAAAATCCTACAGTACATGAGGCAATAGACATTGTGAAAAATATTGAATGTTCACAGAAAAATGCTAAACAAATAGAACCTGTAGGTTTACCTGTTGCAGTTGTGAATATCAATGTGCAGAGTCAAAGTAAATTTAATTCTTCCAAAACAAGGTTTTTTACAAATGAAAGCCACAGTTTAAGAGTAAAAACACTAACAGAACCTTCACCAAACAAATGTGCTATAGATGTAGATCCAACACTCATATTTCGAGTTACAGAAACTGTCATTGATTGCACAAGAGTGCTGGAAATATAAATAAATTGGTCACTTTGGAAAAATCTGCAGGGGTGGTAAATGCATGCCAGTCAGAAGTGTTCACGACACATACATGGATAAAAAAGTGGAGGAAGTAGTGTTATCTGTAGATTGTGTTTTAATATATAGTGTTGCCGATGAACATAGATACGGTGATCCTCTGTTCTCTGTGAAGCTAGATCGTACCAAGATGTATTTACTTATAGATTCAAGAGCAAGAATTACTATCATCTTTGTTGAGAGATACAGGGAATATTGGTCTAGCAAAGTGTTATCACTAGGTATTGTCACCACTGCTTTTGAGGCTAGAAGAATTGAACTAATGGGATGTTTTTGGGCAGATCAGTCCTTTGAAGACAAAGCTATAAAAGGAAAAGTTTAGGTTGCACATAAAGGTATGAATATATTGGGATGGTGGCACCAGGAGAATTTTGGCAGTATCATTAGACCTGGTCAGAAATGTCCTGTTTGTTGAATTTGTTACTAGTCAGTCATGGAAAGAAAAGTTTATGGGAGTGTTTGTTAACAAGGTGGGCATGATTACAACTTTTGTACATAGCATCAAAGTTAAAGATCAAGTACCACCTGTCAAATAGAGTTCACAATGTACCTCATAGTATTCACAATTAATTAACAAAGATTTTGAAAGAAATGCAAAATGATGGCATCATTGAACGTGTAGCTGCTATGTAGTGGCTTTCGCCAATTGTTTTAGCCAAAAACAATTCATGGGATTTACATTTATGCTGGATCTTAGATCGCTTAAAAAGGTTTTATAGATTGAGAAATATCCTTTACCGAGAATTGAAGTTCTTATTACAGCAGCTGGTCAGGACAAATGGTTTACAAAATTAGATCTCGGGGCGACTTATCATCAGGTGTTCCTGGATGAGACTTCAGGTCATCTTACTGCTTGTGTAACACCTGATGGCATGTTTCAATTTTGCCGTATACTATTTGGACTGGCATCAGCTGCTTCTGTGTTCCAGAAGATGATGTCCAGAATGTTTACTGACATGAATAAAGCTGTTGGGCCCGATTCACAGAACTAACTTAAGACAAAATCCTAAACTTACTACCATTTTGGTATTCACAGAAGGCACTTACTCATTTCGGTATTCACAGAAGTTAGGACTCCTAACTTTAGGACTCCTAAATGCCTTCTGTGAATACCGAAAGTCTTAAAATTAGGATTTTTCTCAGTTTAGTAGTAGTATAGTTAGGACTCCTAACTTTAGGACTCCTAAATGCCTTCTGTGAATACTGAAAGACTTAAATTAGGATTTTTCTCAATTTATTAGTAGTAAAGTTAGGACTCCTAACTTTAGGACTCCTAAATGCCTTCTGTGAATACCGAAAGCCTTAAAATTAGGATTTTTCTCAGTTTAGTAGTAGTTAAGTTAGGAGTCCTAACTTTAGGACTCCTAAACTGAGAAAAATCCTAATTTTAAGACTTTCGGTATTCACAGAAGGCATTTAGGAGTCTTAAAGTTAGGACTCCTAACTTCTGTGAATACCGAAGTGAGTAAGTGTCTTCTGTGAATACCAAAATGAGTAAGTGCCTTCTGTGAATACCAAAATGGTAGTAAGTTTAGGATTTTGTCTTAAGTTAGTTCTGTGAATCGGGCCCGTTGTGTTTCAGGACGACATATTATTTCATACCATTACACAGGAAGCACATGATAAAGCTGTAGAACATATACTCTTGAAATTACAGGCAAATAGTGTCACTCTGAAAGAAGATAAATGCATTTTGGGGTGAATGAGATCCAATACTTGGGGCATGTGAAGGCATCAAACCTAAACCTAGTATTGTAGATGAGATAATCAAAGCTCCCCATTCCACTGACAAAGAACAGTTATGCTCCATTATAGGCTCATGTGAGTTTTACTCAAAATTAATTAGAAAATTCTCTGAGCTTACAGAGTGTTTTAGAATGTTGTTAAAGTAAGAAGCATAGTTTATATGAAACCTCAATTTGTCAAAACAACTTTGAGTAATTTAAGCAATGCGTGGTAAAAGCACCTGCTTTACAGTCTTATGTGGAAGGCCATGAAACATTTCTTATTATGGATGCCAGTTCCTGTGGTATGGGGGCAGTGTTGTCACAGAGAGAGGGAGGAAAAGGGTTTACCATTGGGTTTGTCTCATGAAAGATGAAGGATGTAGAGATGAGCTATTCCGTCATAGAGAAGGAGATGCTAGCCTGTGTTTGGGGTATAGAAAAGTTCAAACCATATTTATGGGAAAGAACATTTTATTTAAGAACTGACCACCAACTCCTAGTGGACATTATATCAGGTAATAGAATTAAGAAAACGACTTCAAGACTGGCCCGGTTAGCAACAAAGCTATTGGAATTTCATTTTACAGTGATTCATTTCCCAGGCGAAAAAGAATGTCAGGGCAGATTTTTTGTCAAGAATCCCTGTCGCTGAGGATTTTAATGAGCAAGTGGTACAAGATGAAATTGAAGAATGCATTATTGCTACTGTGGAAAACTGTATTGATTGTCATGACATGAATGAATGGCGTGATGCCCTCAAAAGTGATAACATTTGGAATCAGGTCACGAAAATGGCTTCACTGATTGGCCAAAAGAAAGGTCCTTGGATTGCTTGCTGCAGTCGTATTGTAAAGTAGCACATGAGTTACCCATTGAGAGCAATTTATTAATGAGAGGTGAGAAGTTGTTTCCACCATATTGTTTTAAATGAAAGATCTTGGAAACTGCACACTCTGGTCATTTGGGAATGACTGCCATCAAACACAGGATAAGACAAGATTTTTGGTGGCCTCGTTTAGATTGGGAAGTAGAGATGGTTGTGAAGGAATGTGTGCAGTGTCGTTACAGTGATAAATATTTGGTTACTTCCACACCTCCTCCCATTCCGGTCAAGTGTCTGGAGAAGGTTTGGCAAAGAATTGGTGTGGAGTTTTTTGGGTCCCTTTCACATGGTACCCAACAACAAGAAATATTTAATTGTGCAAGTAGACCATTTGTCCAGGTGGGTAGAGGTAAAAGGAATATCTGAGCCAAACATGAAGGTAGTTATTTGCTTTTTTTAGGTAGTATTCAATAAAGATTTGGTACCCAATGAAATACTCACTGATAATGGTATTCAATTCACAACTTCCAGCATGACAGAGTTTATGGATAAATTAGGAAGAACACATTTAAACACACCTCTATATCATTCTCAAGCCAATGGTAAAGTGGAGAGGTTTATTCTAGTGTTGGTGGAGTGTAGTCAGAGTGCCAACAAATCCAAAGTTAACTGTGAAACTGCTGTCAGGGAATTGTTGTGGGTGTACAAAACCACACCACATCCAGTAACAGATGTTGTACCATTTGATCTCATGAGAGAGAGAAAAGTTACATTGTATTTAAGTCCTTTTTGAAAAGTGAAAGTGTTAAATCATAAGTGTGGTGTGGAAAAACACTCACAGGATGTCAAAATTGCTAGTGGTAAGCAGAGTGCGAGAGGATGTGAGAAAGAAATGAGATTGATAGGCAACAGAAGTGGGATCAGATGTCCATTTCAGGTTGGTGATTTGGTTTGCATTAAGAATCCGGTGTTACTACAAAAAAGAGCATAAAAATGTAGCGATCTGATTCACATAATTGCAGTTAGCGGTCAAGCAGTCAAAGTGTCTAATGGACAATCTTGGAGTATTTCTCATTTAGCAAAATGTTGTGAAGCAGTTTCGTCTGACGCAGCTGTCAAGAGAGACAATCAAAGTAAAAATAGAAATAGTGGCAAAAAGAATCTAGGTGTTTTAAAGAGTCAAGAGCTTGTTTTATGCAAAAAGCAACAGGTGAAGAAGAGTTCCTTCTAGATTCAGAGAAGAAAGATTGTCTAGATTCAGAGAATATAGATGTACATGTTACTATAATTCTGTTTATCTTAGGTTGTTTACAATCTATTGTATATTTCTTTTGTATTCCTTTGCTTTTCCTTTTACCCTTTCTTCTTGTACACAGGTTGTATTTGTAAATTCTCACATGTAATCATTCATTATGATGAGGGGATATGTGGTGTCTTAAGGAATATGTATTCATTGATATTTATAACTAAGCATGTGATCTTTATGTCATAGTGATGCAACAGTATTGTTATGTGCTCATTGGTTGGCTCAGTATTCTCTTGTGGAATGTATTATTATTGCCTTTTGAGGTAAACTCATATGCAGTCTGCCTCTGCCTCTACATGTATTCTGAGCAGCTGTGCTTTACAATGAAGAATAGCAAGATAACTGCTGGGTATGGACCTTCATGTTTAACACCTATGTAATGCAGTAGGTTAGTATACGCCTAGAGTAACATTGTTTACAGTGTGGAATGGAGGGAGAGAGGGAGAGAGGGAGAGAGAGCGATATTGGCCAATAACATTGTTTACAGTGTGCAATAAAACACTGGAGAGAGAGAGAAGCTTTTTTCACTGGGGAAAGATGTACTTAAAAAGTGGTACATTGGAACAAAGTGAAAAGAAAACATATTATCCCATTTTCATTAAAGACTTTGCCATTGCCTATCGCTATATCTGAGCACACACAACCATTGAAACACTAGGAATTGAACACTTAACCTTCCGAGTAAGAGTCTTAACCACTTGGGGGCATATGTATCAAGCGAATTTTTAGTCGCAAACGCTGCGATTCGCAAAATACAGCGTTTGCGATTAAAAATTTGCGAAATGGGATGTATTAGGCTAATTCCCAACGCAAATTTAAGGAATCGCTAATTTAGCGATTTCTTAAGTTTGCGTAAGCATTTAAGAAATCGCAAATTGCGATTTCTTAAATGAAATGTAACACTCGCCAAAGGATTGCGATTAATCCTTAAGAAATCGCAAATTACCACCAACTACTAGTTGGTGTTAATTTGCGATTTCTTTTAAAAATGCACGTTTTGTAATTTTACAAAGTGCCACGTGACGCACATACATGCCCTTAGGGCATGTATGTGCGCCATATGACCACACATGCTAATTTCAGGGGTGTATCAGGGTGTCATCTTGACACCCTTGCACCTTTGAAATTATTCTCAAATTGCGATTAGCAAATTGCGATTCGCAATTTGAGAATTACTTCCCATACATTCCTATGGGTCTCCTGGCCCATAGGAATGAATGGGCAGGTATTCCTTAATTGCGATTTCGCAATTTGCTAATCGCAATTAAGGAATTTTAAGAAATCGCAAAATGTTTGCAATTTTTTAAATACATCCCGTTTTGCAATTCTCAAATAGCGATTCCTTAAAAATCGCTATTTGAGAATCGCAAATGGTGATGTTGATACATATGCCCCTAAGTCACAGTGTCTCTTTCCTGAACTGAATCAAAAATTATATATGGCATTCGAATAGAAAACACAACCATATATAGTGCAGTAGGTTAGTGTGCACCAAGCGTAGTAATATCATTTACAGTGTGGAATGGAAGGACGGAGAGAGACAGTGACAGAGAAACGCTTTGTATTCTCTAGAGTAAGACACACTTAAAAACAGATATTTTCAAACCACAAGAAAAGAAACATCTTTTCTCACCTTTATCAAAGAATTTTCCGTAGCTAATTCTTATAACTGTGCACACAGAGCCACTAGGAATTGAACACCTAACCTTCATTGTAAGAATCTGAGACCTTAAACACTACTCTACAGTCACTCTTACAGTATGAAATGAAAGAGCGGAGAGAAAGAGAAGCTTTTTATTCCCTGGGGTACGGCGTACTTGCAAAGAGATATATTCCAACCAGGTGAATAGAATAAACATTTTCCAAACTTTATCAAAGAAATTGCCATTGCTTATATTTTCAAGTGAGCACACAAAACCACCGAAACAACAGGAAGTGAACACTTAATCTTCAGAGCAAGGCTCTAAGGGGCATATTATCAAGAACGACCTTAAAATTATCACCGCTTTAGCGGCAGGAAACTGCCGCTGAAGCGGCGATAATGTGCTTGATAATATGCTGTAGAGAATTCCAATAGAAGCCCATGTTGACATCAGAACATGGGCTTCTATTGGAATTGTCAAGGGCATATTATCAAGCCCATTATCGCTGCTTCAGCGGCAGTTTCCTACCGCTAAAGTGGTGATAATTTTAAGGCCGTTCTTGATAATATGCCCCTAAGACCGTAACCACTAGACCATATTGACACTTTTGCAGTTGGAATCAAAACTTATGTATGACATTCAAATCAAAAATCCAAGCCCATGTAGTGCAGTAGATTAGTGTACACCTAGAGTAACATTGTTTAGTGTGTGGAAAAGGGGTAAGATGTACTTAAAATGAGATATATTCAAAACAGGTGAAAAGAAAAAATATTTTCAAACCTTTATCAAGGAAGAACCATTTCCTATACTTTTAGGTAAGCAAAGAGAACCATTGAAACATGAGGAATTGAATGCTTAGCCTTCAAAGTAAGAATCTGAGCCTTTATCCATTTGGTCACAGAGAATCTTTACTGGACTGCATAAAAACATATATATACGACATTCGAATGAAAAGCCCAGGCCTATGTTGTGCATTAGGTTAGTGTTCACCTACACTAACATTGCTTATACTGTGGAATTGAAGGACAGAAAGAGAGAGAAGATTTTTAATTTCTACGGAAAGACGTACATAAAAAGAGATATATTCAAACCATGTGAAAAGAAAAAACATATTTTACAAACTTTAAAAAGCAAATTAACATTGCCTATATTTATATGCGACACACAATTGATGGAAGGAATGCAGAAAAAATCAAAAGATTCACCCCCAGTCAGGGGATCTGGGTTAAATCCATCATTCTTTTGCTCACAATGCCACCCTAGTTTCGACCTGGCCATATGCAAATCAGTCTTGACCCTGTGCCTCGTTCCGTCCATCAATTGTGTGTCTTTTGCTTTCTCGCCCTAAGTGCGCCTGGTATGCCCAGACATGGGTCCCGGGCTCACTGTGCAGAGAGCGAGAGAGAGAAAACCAGCTGAAAAGAAAAAAATATTTTCCAACCTTTATCAAAGCAATTACCATTGCCTATATTTTTACACAGAGTACGCACAACCATTAAAACACACAGAATTGAACACCTAACCTTCAGAGTAGGAATGTACAACCTTAACAACTGGACCACAGAAACTCCTTATTAGTCTGCATCAAAACGTATCTATGACATTGGAATCGAAAACTCACGCCTATGTAGTACAGTAGGTTTGTGTACACCTACAGTAACATTGTTTACAGTGTGCAATGGAAGGATGCAGAGAGAGTGGGAGAGAGAAAGAAAGAACCTTTTTTATTCTCCGGGACCGGGGTCTTTAACCAGTACCTTGTGATATACTGTAGCTCTCCAGCTACCCCGGAGTAGATCACCTGTGTGCAGCTCAGCTTATTAAATTAGAAAGCTTTTGCTTGGTTAAACTAATATATATATAACAACATTTAAAATATTCAACACTAACAATATTAGTAGCTCTCATTACGTTTCATTGAACATAAGTAGCTCTCATTACAGAAATGGTTGGAGACCCCTGAGCGTACTAAAAATTTGATATATTCAAAACAGGTGAAAAGAGAAATTCTTTAATAAACTTTATCAGAGAAGTTATCTTTCCCTATTCTTTTAAGCAAGCACACAGAACCATTGAAATACCAGTAAATGAACACATAACCTTCAGAATAAAAGTCTGAGGCCTTAACCACAAGGCCACAGACTCTCTATTCAGAATGACATCAACATTATATATGACATTCAAATCAAAAGCCCAAGCCTATGTATTGCAGTAAATTAGTTTACACCTACAGTAACATCGTTTACACTGTGGAATGGAAGGACGGAAGGAGAGAGAGACAGTGAAAGAGAGACAGAAAGAAGATCTTTATTCTCTAGGGTAAGACGTACCTAAAAAGAGATATATTCAAACCAAGTGAAAAGTAAAAACAAATGGCCAACCTTTATCATAGAAATTACCATTGCCTATACTTTTAACTGAGAACACAGAACCATTGAAATGCCAGGAATTCAATACTTAACATTCAGAGTAAGTGTCTGAGACCTCAACCACTAGGTCACATTGACTTTTTATTTACAAGACTAAATTAAAACTTACATATTCCATTTGAAAAGAAAGCCCAATCCTATGTAGTGCAGTAGGTTACTGTACACCTACTGTAACATCATCTACAGTGTGGAATGCAAGAACAGAAAGGGAAAGAGAGAGAGAAGCTTTTTATTCTCTAGGGTTGGCTGTACTAAAAAAGAAATTAATTCAAATCAGGTGAAAAGAAAAAATATTTTCCAACCGTTATCAAAGTAATCACGATTGGTTATCTTTTACCTGATCACACAGAACCCTTAAAACACCAGGAAATGAGCACTTAACCTACAGACTAAAGAGATTTTTAGACCTTAACAACTAGGTCACAGCTACCCTTCATTGGTTTGAATGCAAACGTATATTTGACATTGGAATCAAAAACCCAAGCCTATATAGAGTTGTAGGTTTGTGTACACCTACAGTAACATCATTTACAGCATGCAATGAAAGGACAGAGAGGGAAAGAGGGAGAGGGAACAAGTGAGAAGTTTTTTTGCTGGGGTAAGACATACTTAAAAAGAGATTATATTCAAGACAGGTGAAATGAAGAAATACTCTCCAAACTTTATCAAATAAATTACATTTTCCTATACTTTGAAGAGAGCACAAACATCCATAGAAACACTAGGACGTGAACACTTAATCTTCAGAGTAGGAGTCTAAGACCTTAACCACTAGCTCACAGCGACACTTTAGTGAATTGATTAAAAACTTGCAAATTCAAGTCCATGTATTCCAGTAAGTTAGTGTACTCTGGTATCCTTACTACGGTGTAGATTTGTTTGCTGTCAGTCTCCCTCTTGCCTCTGTGTGTCTCATGGAATGTGGAACTCATGCACTGGGCTTCCATGGTGCTGTGATGTTGGTATCTGAAAAAAAGGAGTTGGAGGGCGCTTAGAGCAGGGGCAAATGTAGAGGCTGAGGCTTTTCCTTGGATCCTAAATAAACGCTGTTGGATTCTACCCTTCTTGCGCCCAGTACTTTATTTCATTGGCAACGAGGAAAGGATAGATCACCCTTCCAGGAGCACCTCAACCCACTTAGGAATCCCCGATTCAGACTCTCAAAGTCTCAGTCAAAATTTTCTGCTCCCCTTAAAGTCATTAAAGTGTTTGGGAATGCTGTAAGGACTGAAGATCATAAAATGTAGAACCTGGGAAAAGGGGTGAAAGTGAGGAATGGATCAGAAAACTCTGAAGAAAACAAATATGGTAAAAAGTAGAGTGTTGTATATGGAAAAAAGAAAGAAATTGTAAATAGACAAGAGGTGAGGAGAAGTTGCAGGTCCTTTAAGAGACCTGAATATCTAAAGGAGTACAAGGAAATGGTGTCTTGTTTTCTTGCCATTGTGGTTTTTTTTACTTGGAAGGTAATGGAATTCTTTATCAGTTGTGTGAAGAAGAGGGAGGTGTATGGTATTCTTCCTAAGGTGTAGATTGTAGTACTGTCAGTTTCCCTCTTGCATGTGTGTGTGTTTCATGGAATGTGGAACTCATGCACTGAGTTTCAAGGTGCTGGAATGCGGGCAATCAAAAAAAAGGAACTGGAGGATGCTTTGAGCAGAGGCAAGTTTGGTGGCTGAAGTGTTTCCTTGGATCCTAAAAAAAAAAAACCATTGGTTCTACCCTTCTTGCGTCCAGTACTTTATTTCAGTACACCTAGAGCAACATTGCTTAAAGTGTAGAATGGAAGGATGGAGAGAGAGAGAGGAGAGCGAGAGGGAGAGAGAGCGAGAGAGAGAGAGAGAGAGAGAAAGAAAACTTGTATTCTGTGGAGTAAGACACACTTAAAAAGAAATATATTCAGACAATGTCGAAAAGAAAAATATTTTTCCAATTTTTATCAAAGAATTGACCATTGCATATACTTTTAAAAAGCATACAGAAACAATTGAGACACCAGGAACTGAATATTTAGGGGTCGATTAGGATGAGGCTGCCCGCTATCCTCGTGGTGTTGGGACCGGCCACCAGACATGTGGCGGTCCCGCACCACGAATTAGGATGCGACTACCATCCTGGCAGTCACATTCCACAGTTTAACATTGCGGTGGGTGCTACCATATTAGTGGCCCAAGTCTGCCCGGCCAGTAATCAAAACGATTGCCAACTGGCGGAAAAGCGACGGACACACTTTGTATCCGCCGCGATACCCCTGCCATTATAATATGGCAGGAGGTATTACTCGTTACGATGGCGTAACGGTTGCCACTGCCCGCTCGACAGCGGCGATCGTTACACCATCGTAATGACCCCCTAAGTCTTCAAAGTGAGAGTTGGAGACATTGTCCACCAGGCCACAGTGACTCTTTACTGGTTGATGTAAAAAAACAAATATGACTTCCAATTTAAAGCCCAAGCCTATGTAGTGCAGTAGGTTAGTGTAGAACTACAGTAAGAGATATAGAGAGAGAAAAGCTTTTTATTCTCTGGGGTATATACAACCCAGAAGAAAAGAAAAATATTTTTCTATCCTTTATGAAATAAATTACTATTGTTTATCATTGTATCTGTGAACACAGAGCATTAAAACATCAGCAATTCAAAACTTGAAGTTCAGAGTAAGAGTCTGAAATCTTAACCACTAGGGCAAAATACCTTTTTACAGGTCTGAATGAAAACTTGGGGAGAGGATGAATCCTTACGGCTAGAGCGGTCGACCTTGAAGCTGGGAAACCTGCTTCGAGTCTCGGCAATGACGCTCAGCATCCAGTGATTCTGGGCAAATCACTTAATCTCCCCGTGCCTAACAAAAAGGAATGTGTCCTTCTGTAACTAAACTGGTGCTCATGTAAAGCGCTCTGATTCCTGATTTCTCGGGTCTAGTTCACGCTATATAAAAATCTAAAAAATTAATTTAAAAAAAACTCATATATTACATTTAAATCGAAAGTCTATGTAGTGCAGTAGGATACTGTACACCTACAGTAACATCAATTACAGTGCCGAATGGACAGAAAGAGAGAGAAGCTTATTATTCTTTATGGTAAAACCTGGGCTTCATCCTGGACTCCTCCCTCTCCATGACCAGGCAAGTCAACAACGTCTCCTCGGCGTGCTTCAACATCCTACGCATGCTACGGAAGATCTTCCGGTGGATCCCCACCGAGACCAGGAAGACCGTCACCCAGGCCCTCGTCACCAGCCGACTGGACTATGGCAACGCCCTCTACGCCGGTACCACCGCCAAGCTCCAGAAGAGACTCCAGCGGATCCAGAACGCCTCGGCCAGACTCATCCTCGACATCCCACGAACCAGCCACATCACCGGACACCTGAGAGACCTTCACTGGCTCCCCGTCAACAAAAGAATCACCTTCCGCCTCCTCACCCACGCACACAAAGCCCTACACGACCAAGGCCCGAGCTACCTCAACAGCCGGATCAACTTCTACGCTCCCAAACGCCACCTCCGATCAGCCAACCACGCCCTCGCCGCCGTCCCCCGCATCCGAAGAGCGACTACAGGAGGAAGGTCCTTCTCCTACCTGGCCGCCAAGACCTGGAACTCCCTCCCGACCGACCTGCGCCTGACCCAAGACCACCTCTCCTTCAGGAAGAAGCTGAAGACCTGGCTGTTCGAGCAGTAGCGGCACCCCCCCCCCCCAGCGCCTTGAGACCCTACGGGTATGTAGCGCGCTCTATAAGTGTCACTGATTGATTGATTGATTGATTGATTAAAACATACTGAAAAAGAGATAAACTCAAACCAGGTGAAAATAAAAAAAAATATCAACCTTTATCAAGGGAGCCAGCATTTCCTATAGTTTTAAGTGAATACATAGAAGCATTGAAATACCAGGAATTGTACACTTAATATTCAGAGCAAGAGTGTAAGACCTTACCCACTTAGCCACAGTGAGCCTTTACTAGTCTGAACCGAAACGTATATATGACATTCAAATTGAAAACCAGAGCCTATGAAGTGCGGTAGGTTTGTGTACACCCAGGGAAACATCGTTTCAGTGTGCAATAGAGGTGTAATAGAAGAAAGAAGAGAGAAAGAAAGAGAGACATTTTTTATTCTCTAGGGTAAGATGATCCTAAAAAGAGTAGCATTCATACAAGTTGAAAAGAAATATATTTTCCAAAACTTTGTCAAAAACATTGCAATTGCGCACACTTTTAACGTGACACACAAAACAATTAACAACCCATGAATCAAACACTTAACATTCAAAGTAAGACCTTAACCAATAGAAGACATTGACAATCAAAAACCTATGCTTCTATAGTGCAATAGGTTTGTGTACACCTAGAGTAACATAGTTTACAGTATGTATTGGAAGGACAGAGAGAGAGAGAGAGAGTGAGAGAACGAGAGAGAGAGAGAGAGAGAAAGAGAGAGAAAGAGAGAGAAATAATGTTTATTCTCTGGGGTAGGATGTACTTAAAAAGAGATATATTCAAAACAGTTGAACATTTTTTTTCCAGCCTTTTTTCAAAGTAATGACCATTTCCGATACATTTAACTAAGTACACAGAACCATTGAAACACCAAAAATTGAAAACTTACCTTTCAGAGAAAGAGTCTGCAACCTTGTACACTAGGCCGCATGACATTCAAATCAAAAGACCAGGCCTGTGTTGTGCAGAAGGTTAGTGTACACCTAAGCTAATATCGTTTAAACTGTTGAATGGAAGGGTGGAAAGAGATAGTGAGAAAGAGAGAAGACTTTTACTGTCTAGGGTAAGACGTAGTTAGAAAGAAATATATTCAAACCAAGTGGAAAGAAAAAAAATTTCGCAACCTTTATCAAAAAAATTACCTATACTTTTAACTGAACACACAGAAACAATAGGAACTGAACTCTTTATATTCAGATAAAGAGTCTGAAAACGTAACCACTAAGAGAGACACAGTGACACCTCATTGGTTGGAATCAAAAGTTATATATGACATTCGAATTAAAAGCACAAGCCTGGGTAGTGCAGTAGGTTAGTGCATACCTACAGTAATATTGTTTACAGTGTGGAATGGAAGAGCAGAGAGAGAGAGAGAAGAATGTTATTCTCTTAGGGAAAACCTACTTAACAAGCATTTGCAATGCAATAGGTCTCGCATTTATAAGAGTTTGAGCTATTGGCATTGTAAAATTACAATGCCTTTTATTTATGTTTTGGTTTTAAAACAAATAAAAGACATTGTCATTTACAATGTCAGTAGCATAAACTCGCATAAAAGCAGTGTGTGGAGTGCAGCAGTGTGCGGCGTGCAGCAGTGTGCAGCGTGCAGTAGTGTGCGGCGTGCAGCAGTGTGTGGCGTGCAGCAGTGTGAGGCGTGCAGCAGTGTGAGGCATGCAGCAGTGTGCAGCGTGCAGCAGTGTGTGGCGTGCAGCAGTGTGTGGCATGCAGCAGTGTGCAGCGTGCAGCAGTGTGTGAAGTGCAGCAGTGTTTCGTGAAGCAGTGTGAGGCATGCAGCACTGTGTGGCGTGCAGCGGCGTGCAGCAGTGTGCGGCATGCAGCAGTGTGCTGTGTGCAGCAGTGTGCTGCGTGCAGCAGTGTCGTGCAGCATGCAGCAGTGAGTAATGCAGAAGTGTGCAGCAGTGTGTGGTGTGCAGCAGTGTGCGGCATGCAGCAGTGTGTGACAGGCAGCAGTGTGTGGCGTGCAGCAGTGTTTCGTGTAGCATTGTGCGGCGTGCAGCAGTGTGTGGCATGCAGCAGTGTGAGGCGTGCAGCAGTGTGCGGCGTGCAGCAGTGGGAGGCTTGCAGCAGTGTGAGGCGTGCAGCAGTGTGAGGTGTGCAGCAGTGTGTGGCGTGCAGCAGTGTGTGGCATGCAGCAGTGTGAGGCGTGCAGCAGTGTGAGGCGTGCAGCAGTGTGAGGCGTGCAGCAGTGTTTCATGTAGCAGTGTGAGGCGTGCAGCAGTGTGCGGCATGCAGCAGTGTGCGGCGTGCAGCAGTGTGTAATGCAGCAGTGTGTAATGCAGCAGTGTGTGCAGCAGTGTGCGCAGCAGTGTGTGGCGTGCGGTAGTGTGTGGCGTGCGGTAGTGTGCGGCATGCAGCAGTGTGTGGCGTGCAGCAGTGTGTGGCGTGCAGCAGTGTGTGGCGTGGTTTGTAAACAACAAGAAAAGCGGACATCAAAGGAAGGGTGGGAGGAAACGAGCATATGGGGTGTGAGTTATAACAAAAGTTAATTGTTGTAAGGGGGGATGCAGGAAGTGAGGCCGAGCGCGCGCTGGCGAAAGCAGTCTGCTGCTTTCAAGTCCGATGCCAGATGTCAGCTTCGCACTTGAATGCCTCACATGCACTTGCCATAAACTGCATTCCTGAGGTCTTCTGCCCCTCACTAAATCTCTCTGAATGCGTGAGGCGGCACACGTGCAGGAAGTAGCTGGTGGCAAATGGAATGCGCGTGGTTGTGCGCGTAACCGCCACCCGATCCGCCTAGGAAGCCTTTGGGAGCATTTTCTGAAGCCCCTACATAAGTCTCGCTGAGCGATCGCTTACGCGATTGCCAGGCGAGACCTAAAAAGGATATATTCAAAACAGGTGAAAAGAAAAAATACTTTTTAATATTTATCAGAAAAAGTTCCTCTGCCTAAACTTTTAAGTAAGCATACAGAACAATAGAAAGAGTATGCATTGAACACTTAAACATCAGAATAAGAGTCTCATATCTTAATCACTAGGCCATAGAGACTCTTTACTAGGTTATATCAAAACCTTTATATGACATTCAAATAGAAATTCCAATCCTATGTAGTGCAGTAAGTTAGTGTACACCTAAAGTAGCTGCGTTTACACTGTGGAATGGAGGGATGGAGAGAGAGAGAGAGAGAAACTGTATTCTCTGGGGTAAGACATACTTAAAAAGAGATCTATTCAATACAACGTCAAAAGGAAAAAATATTCCAACTTTTATCAAATTATTTACAATTGCCTATACTTTCAGTAAGCACACAGACCCATTCAAATACTAGGAATTTAATATATATCTTTCAGATCAAGAGTCAGAGGGCTTTAACACTATACCACAGTGTACCTTTACTGGTTGGAATAAAAATTATATATGACATTTGAAGTCGAAAGCCCAAGCCTATGTAGTACAGTAGGTTAGTGTACCCCTATAGTAAATATGTTTACAGTGTGGAATAGGACAGAGAGAGAGATTGAGCGGGGAAAACATTTTATTCTCTAGAGTAAGACAAACTTAAAAACATATATATTCAAACCAGAAGAAAATGAAACATATTCCTAACTGAGCATGCTGAACCACTGAAACAGAAGTCTTAATCTTCAGAGCAAGAGCCCATAACCACTAGACCACAGTGACTGTTTACTGGTTTGCATCAAAACTTATATATGACTACCGAATCAAAAGCCCAACCCTATGTAGTGCAGTAGGTTGGCGTACACCTACAGTAACATCGTTTACAGTGTGGAAGGATGGAAAGAGAAAGTAAGAGAGAAGATTATTATTCTTTAGAGTAAGACATACTTAAAAAGAGATATATTCAAACCTGTTGAAAAGAAAAAGTATTTTCCAAAATGTATTAACTAAATTGCCATTACTTGTACTTTTAACTGAGCACACAGAACCATTCAATTGCCAGGAATTGAATACTCAACGTTCAGAGAAAAAGTTGGAGACCTTAACCACTAGCCACAGTTATTCTGCACTTGTCTGAATCAACACTTATATATGACATTTGAATCGCAAGCACAAGCCTATGTAGAGCAGTAGGGCAGCGTACACTTACAGTAACATTGTTTACAAGATGGAATGGAAGGATGGAGACAGAGAGAATATATTTATTCTTTAGAGGAAGACATACTTAAAAAGAAATACATTCAAACCAGTTAAAAAGAAATCATTTTTTCCAACCTTTATCAAAGCAATTGCCATTGCCTATACTTTTAACGGGGCACACAGAACCATTTGATTATGAGGAACTGAACACAACATTCACCTTAGCCACTAGGCCACAGTGACTCTTGACTAGTTTGAGTTAAAACTTGTATATGACATTCAAATCAAAAAGCCACGCCTATGCAGTGTAGGTGGTTAGTGTACACCCACAGTTAAATTATTTACAGTGTGGAATTGAAGGAAGGAGAGTGAGAAATACTTTTTTATTCTCTGGGGTAAGATGTACTTAAAAAGAGATATATTCAAAATGAAAAGAAAAGTATTTTCGAACCTTTATCAAAGAAATTTCCATTTGCTATGCTTTTAAGAAAGCACACACAACCTTTAAGACGACTGGGATCAAAACCATAACCTCCACAGTAAGAGTCTTAATCCTTAGACCAAAGTGACTCTTCATTAGTCAGGACAAAAACTTAGTTCATATATAGTTTTTTATTCTCTGAGGGGCAAGAATTACCTGCTACACTGTTTGCACTGTAACTGTATTGTGTTAATGTAGCGTGGGCCTGTTATGCCTGTTCCTTTTCTATGCCTTTGACATTTTACCCTGCAGACGTATGCGCTGTAGCTCTACTGTGCAAGGCAAGTACGACTTGCTACTTCTTGTGCCGTCCTTGCTGCTGTCCTTGTACTCTATGTGAGAGCACAAGTGGTACTGTTTCTGCCAGTGCTATATGTTTTCTGTGTAATTGTGGAAATGTGGTGATACTACTGACTGTACTGTGTCAGTTCTGTTTTCACAAGAACACATTCAATGGCTGCTACCATGCTGTAAGTGATCCCGTTGTGGTACAATGTGCACTTCTGATACCTGTGCTTTATTCTTGTATGTAACAAAGCTTGCATTTGGATTAGCGATGTTAATCATGCGCAGGTTCATCACCATGAAGTGGAAGGCTGCCGTGCTGCCTTCAATGGGACATTGGCACGTGGCGATAATTAAGTAGGGTAGGACTGAGACAGTGGTGTTGCCTCTGGAGGAGACTTGGGATTGGGAGGGCTTGTTGGATGAGTTACAGATGGCCCCGGTGGGATCTCCTGGCCGTGAGTGAAGCATCCAGTTGTCTATTTGCAGGTTAGTGTCCTCTGTGACATAGCCTGCCCTCTCCTTCCTGTGATTGTCAAGCCAGTAATGGGAGACGATATGCGTGGGGGTGATGGGAGGACAGATTGAGTTGTTTCAGTGTAAATATCTCTAATGCTCGGGGGGGGAGCCTGAGGCTAATGGTTGTAGTGATGGGGGGGCTGCTTTCTTGTTAGATGTTCCTTTCAAGAACAGATGTGGTTGTAAGGGCTTGTTGCTTCTATTTTCAATTTTTTGGATTCCTTCTTTAAGGAACCAATGACTCCTGCTAATCCTAGTGTCACCTGACATATGCATATTGATGGAACACGATTTTTGAAAATAAAATCTGCTCGATTAAATTTACTCTAAATGCATGTATTTAAAATAACATATGCAAAACTACTAATATAACACAATAGTGTATAACATGAGAAATGTGCACAAGGCACAATAGATGATTTTTCTTAGCTATAATAATGTGAATTATGCTAACTAAATGCTATTCTGTTTTCTTAACTGCAGAAAAATAAACAACAAAAGAAAATGCTTTATTCTACCTGAAAGTAGTGTAGGTTTTTAGAAGTTATTCTTTCTTTGCTGAATTAATGTAGGCCTCAGAATTGTCAGGGGATGTACTTTCCGTGCTCCTGTCCTTCAGATGTTACAAATGCTTTGTTAGAGTGTAGATATTTAGCCTGTTTCTCAAGATCTTCTAGGTTTCTTTACTGTCTAGGCGAGGGATGTAGATGACGAATGTAACCGTTATAAAATAATAAAGACATTTGTGACTAGGTTCTTTTCCTCTTCCTCTCTTGGAAGTTATGCAATATTCAGACAAAGAGTGTTTAGACAATAGTAGCAAAGTCACTGTCAGTAGATGGTCGTACCACTTTGAATAACCAATAGAGAGGCTTCCTGAAGAGAGAGAACGCAACATTTTAGCAGAAGAAAGGAAGTAGCGCACTATAAAGATTCCTGTGGGAAAGTGTTCCTCGACTCTTTCACATGAATGATGACCTGTCCTGCGTTCGTGTTGCTGCATGCTGTGCTGGTTCCTGATTCTCTGGCTGGCAATACCTGCTGATCCTAAGAGATTTTCTAGAGACTTTGTACATCATCGGCTGGTGATGCTGCTCCGTGGGGTTAGCTTTTCAGACTAATTGCACGCTGTGCATTAGTATTTTCTATTTCGTGAGGGAACAATTGTTTCGCTAATGTTTTTCTCTCTCTCTCACTCCTCTTTACCTGATGTTCTGATGTTTCATGAATGAGATGTATTGATTATTGTAAATCTATTTTGTACTTTATAAACTGAATAATGACATTCTAATTTGTATTTTGTACTTGATCATTCAATTTATGAAATAACAAGAAAACTAATAGAAAAGAGTAGTGTGTGTCTTTATTATTGAGTTACTGAGTTATTTGGATAATATTTGTAATGACCAGTGTTTATTGTATCTCTTCATTGTAGGTCCTCGTGGAGAAATACCGTTCCGTCTTTCGTTATGTAGTCCTTTTTAGCTCTACCAAGTTTTATCGGAGGACCTTTGATATTGCTAATCGAGTGATAATGACTTATGAGTCCGTCAATAGAGTTATGCTTCTGATTTTGTATATAATGGTTGTTGTGGATAAGTCAGCAGACAAAAATCCCCCAATGCTTCTGCTGCATCAATAGCGCCTACAGTGGGATTGTGTTACAGTGAGACGCATAAAATGTACGCTTAAACCTGAACTGTGCTATGATAAAACTAATAAAAATGGTTACAAAAAACAAAAGAAAATGTAACGAATCTTGCACTGATGTTCCAGAGTCTTGCTTAGGTGTTTGACAAATAACCCACTTCTGCTGCCTTTGCCACTACTGTCTGCATACAAGAGAGAGGCTTGCACTGCTGATGTTCATGCTATACCCGCAGGGTCATACTGGAACCCCAAAGCAGTCTTGGCAAATTTGCTCAGACCTGCCTCCTTACGGTGCATAACGAGCGAACGCAGCAAGCAATCCCGACCACTACAATGGGGTTTTGGAGATTCTCCCCCCAGGACAATTTGGGATAAAATGGCATAAATGGTGCATTCTACAGCACATTTTTCAGTACATATTCAACAGCATTAGCTTCTAAAACATACTAAATGATGACCTTACAGGGCACCAGGATACAACAATCTTTTTCGGGGCTCTTCAATGATTCCCCGACAATCACCCTCCAAAAGTGTCTCTCATCTGTCCATAGCCTCTCTGTCACATTTATTTCTTTGGTTTTGTTGCGCATCTCATACCAGTGTAGAGTGTTGGAGCACTTTACATCTCACACACACAGACAATGAACAATGACTCATACAAGTGTAAATCAGTGTATAGAAAATGTTACATAACACAAAGGGGAAGGGTTTAGATGTCATCTATACTTGTAGGCATTTTTTAAGAAGGCTTAGGATTCAGAACGTAATACACTGGTTAGCTTTGACTTTAATAATAAGAATTTATTTCTACCCAAACACACCCTTTTAAGAAATATTAGGGAATAAAAAAAACTTTCTAACCTGTGCCATGCAGTTTGCATGCAGTTCTTTATTGGCAGTTCATAGCTCACTGTGCTAGATTACGATTGTAACTTATGAGTTGCACAGTAACAAAGGAATCTCTTTGACAATAACAGTAACCCCCTGAGCAATGCACACAAAATACTGTTCTGTGATATGCATGTTTCTTTGCAGCAGACACATCAGCCCTACGCACTACCTTAGATGAGTCAAAACTGCCACTAGACAAAACTCCGATTTCTCTCCAGCAGGTACATTAATCACAATAGTAATCTTGACACTGATATTGTTCCTGAAAACTGCTTGATATTCAAGGAACTCTGCAGCAGGTGCTTTTAACACTGCTGCATTACTACAAAATCAGTAACAAAACCAGCCCCCGCAACAACACCGGCCCCCACACTTCCAGCCTCCAATGGAAACGCCTGATGCCCTGTACAGCCAGTCCAGACTGAATACCTGGTGTGTGTGTGGGAGGAGCCATACTGTGCTGATCCTGTTTTGCTGCTGTTCTCTGAGTGAGGGAACACTAAATTACTTATTTTGCCACATACTATGTACCTGTTATGTATATCAGAGACACTTGCACGGATGCTTCCCATGCTGTATCTGTGTGGTGTATTA
This sequence comes from Triturus cristatus, assembly GCF_964204655.1. Taxonomy (NCBI): domain Eukaryota; kingdom Metazoa; phylum Chordata; class Amphibia; order Caudata; family Salamandridae; genus Triturus; species Triturus cristatus. Next base: position 1,638,842,236 of record NC_140590.1, read on the forward strand.
GTGAAGGTTGGCAAAAGCTTTTTCACTACACAAGCACCCGAACAATTGGAATTTATTTATTTTTGTTGCATAGTGCGAACTCGACCCGAAGGTATTGGAGCGCTTTACATGAGCACCGTATTCACATTCAGGCACGGGGAGATTAAGTGATTTGCCCAGAATCAAAGGATGTGGACGCGACCCCGAGGCTCGAACCCTGGTTTGCAGCACCAAAGTTGGCAGTCTAGCCGACGGACCACATCCTCTCTCCAATTGTCAGTGGTTAGAGTCAATCCATGCCCCACCAGCCTCTTGGCGACATAGGCATTCCTGAGTATCCCAGTCAGGCAGCATTTGCCTTTTTGGTAGGCCTGTATAAAATCTTCATTACGCTGGCATAATTAGTGTAATTTTGGGAAATTCGCATTATCCTTGTTACATGAAAATCGTGAAATTATGCCATTACGCCACTTTGCTCAATGATGCGGCATTTGTGGTAAAATCTTGCTGTGAATGCATCATTCACAGTAAATATGATCAGACAAAAGGAGAGCAGGGGTTGTTCATGTTCATTAAATGCGCTCTCGCATCAAAAAAAGAATGCTAAATGAAGGATTTGTATTTTGTATAATTAGCATAATTTGGATGAAATTTAGCATAACCACAGAAAGCAAATTACGTGAATTCTTCAGACCTCTACGTTTCGGGCCTATCAATAAGGTGTAGTGCAATAACAAAATACGACCATTTGTATTTTAAAAGGACAGAATGCTACAAAAAAATGAATTCAATGACCTTCGAGAATTAAATGATGAGACATATTTGCATCGAAAATGCAGTTAACTGAGCGGAAAGAGTGCTGTAATTATTAGCAAAGCTCCACAGCCTGTGGATTTATAAAGGTCAGACCCATTCTTTTCATGATACCTCAAACATTACAATCCAATACAATACAAAGCCATTTGTAAAGCGCACAGCTAACTCCGAAGAGGCGTCCCAGCGGAGAATGCAACATATCACCAGCCCGACTTAAAAATTGCCAAAAGGTATGAGAGCACACTTGTGAAAATGAATACTGTGACCAGAAAATAGCTGTAGTGAAAAAAATATATACATTTTATGGTTCACTAAATATTGTGCCTGTTTATGCATGTCGCAGTATTTGCGCTATGCTTGTATAGGTGCTGGGTTTTTTTCAGAAATTTTGCAGGGTAAACTAGTGAAGAGTGTGCAAGTACATGGCTTTGCCAGTCTCTCTGTGAGACACAAATCCTGTGCAATGTGTGAGTTAAGACGTGTTTTAGCGGGCAGAGTGCCTGTGTCTCCCATTCCTTGAGACATTGAGTGTGCTTGTGAGAGTGTGCATGTGTATGTAAGAGTATATGTTTTTGTGTGAGGGTCTGCACTCTTGTATGTCAGTGCTTGTGTCTGTTGAGCTCACACGGAGAGCTGGGCAAAATCTGGAAGGAAATATTTTACTTTGGTAATAACTGTATTACTCATTGTTATTTCTAGATTTAGAAAGGCTGAGTGGGACCCTTGCTAATAAATGGTGGGATTGTTGCTCCATCAAATTTTTGGTTCAACCACCTGATTTGGAGGTATTGGAAGCAGTGGCTGCTGGTGAAATTTGGAAGTGGTAGGGGCGTAAACTTTCCAGATGTGCGTTAAATGAAAAACATGCATATCCATCGTACATACGGGAATCACAGTACATTAAGAAAATTATATTCGAGGACGTTCAGTACTAGAATAAGGAGTCCCCAGCATTGAACATGGCAGTTGTGATTGGTGTATCACAATTTTTGTTTTAGCCCAGAAGATCTATTCTTGAGGAACTAGGTCTGAAAAATTCTGTCAGGACTTGGTACTGATTTCAACTTTTCCCAGGTAGTAGTGACGAGGTGCTTCACTAGCCACATACGCTGAGTGGTTGTCTGTCGTTAATTAGTGGCAGGGCGCTGAATAGATCATTCCCCCCCATATGACCATCCCTGGAAAAAAATGTATTGTTGTGTGGTCCTGAAGAAGGTGGTTGGATGATTGATTCCTATGCACATACCGAAACGTGCGTTGACCGTTTTTGGAAAAATTATCCCATCCCACAACGTTCCAAAGGATAAAAATCAAAACTGTTTTTCCATTGTTGTCTGTTCAGTATGTGTGCAGAATGCTGGGTCAGGTTATGAATATCTTGTATGTTATGTAGTGATACTGGATGCGTGTAGGAGTGAGCGAATTGTTGTGTGGGAGGTATTTCTTATTTAATAAAAAATATTAATACAATTTCTTTTATTGTGAAAAATGGGCTTTTGTCACTGTACATGGCAGGAATTGTTAAAGTTTACTTGTAGACTTTGAGATGTGTATATTGTGATCAATGATCATGACGAAATATGACAAAAATGAATAAACATGATTTGTAAAAATATATTGCATATGTAGCATGATTGTATTTGGGGATCAGAACAAACAGCACTTGTTAGGCGCACAAGAAAAAATACAGGCCAAGTGGGAATTTTCTTAAGAAAATGCATATCTTTACAGTATTCTGCTTTTGTTACTCCCATCTGTGCTAAGATTTTAAATTAAGGACTTAAAAACAGCACTCAGCTGCACTTTTAATTTCACGTTTTTGTGTGAGGGCGTATTTTTAGGGCTCGGCCTGGCAAATGCAGCGCATGCGCTGCCCCCGCCATGCAAGGGCTTCTTGGAATCAATACGGATTCCGAAGCCGTGTCCCAGCTCCTCCTGCATTTTTCATTTGTGCGCGTCGTTTGGCGTCACAAATTATGCCAAAGGCAGTGCAATGATTATACCGGAGGCATTTTAATCCCTCCTGGTCGCCACCCTGTCCCCTTTTGGCCCCGCCCAGGGGGATTGGATCTCTTACCGGCGACATGACACAGTAGGCTTATTTATTAACTTGCTGCAGTTTTTTTTTAAGCCATTGAATGTGTTTGTTATCGCGGGCAGCTTCAATTGCACAAGCGCGGTTATTGTTACATTTTCGCAGCGTCCACTTCAGGGACACTGCGCTCTGTTTGTGTTTGTTTTTTTAACTTTAAAATTGAGCACGGCGCCGCTTCACGGACACCGCGCTTGGTTTATTTATATATTTCTTAACTTTAGCACTGAGTGCAGCGCCAGCTTCAAGGACACCGCGCTCAGTGTTAAAGTTAAGAAATATATAATGAAACCGAATGCAGTGTCCGTAAAGCGGCGCTGTGCTCTGTTTTAAACATACGCATTTTAGCGGGGTTGGAAGGCGGTTATTGACGTCATTTATGTCAATTGTCCCAGAGTTAGCGTGTTCTGAGACATGCAATTTTTAAATTAACATATTCAATAATGGCAGCCACGCGTCTTGTTTTTGGTATAACTTGTCCTCGGGGCTGGTTTCAGGATCCTGGGGGCTGATGCGCCGGCTTCCGATCTGAGTCATGTGGACGAGGAGCCTCCAGCCCTCCCTTTCGTCAGCTGCAGATCCCCCCAGAGCCCTCAGCAGCTTGGGCACGGGTTATTCATTAAGCTCACTCCCCGAAGGCAGCGCTCCGAGACCGGGACGAAGATAGGTCCTGGGGGTGGGTTCTGCGGCCAGGGCTCCGAGAAGCCTCTGTGTCCAGTTTCTATTTGCGTCTCGGCCCTTCCCCGCCCCCTCCCTCAGACTCACACTTCTCCCCTCAGCCACTGTAGCTTCCAGGAAGTTTGAGAGAAGTTTACACCTAGGCAAGCTCAGACGATGTAGTCTGCCTGCTCACCCAAAGCACCGAGAAGCCTGCTGCCTCTTACCACAGAGCCTTTCATGTCTATGTAAGTTTCAGGGGCTTTGATTGAGAGTGGTAAATTAAAAGTAAAATCTGTGGTTGATCATGAAACATTCGAAGATGCTGGAAGTGATAAAGCCACTTTCTTTCTGAGAGAAGTCTGGCTTGCTTGTATGTTTACGAGTTACTGGTGTCATAGTCCGGCCTCAGCTGTCCCAGGGCTCTGCCGCGTATCCGATTTCCCTGGGCACTCTTAGCTTTCACAGCGCTTTGTTCTCTGGCGGCTTTCCTTTCCGTGCGTGCACACAAGCGTATCTTTATTAAATTGTTTAGCTGCCGCTGCTTACTTTCAGCAGATAAACCCGGCTTCTTCTCGTTGTGCAGCGCCTCTCCAAAGGGGGGTTGCTTGCACCACCTCATGCTCCCTTTCGCTGCTTTGCTGTGACAACCGCCGCACTCACCCAGACAGACCACGTTTTATTATAGGGGGTGTGTGAAGACTGCCAAGGCTGCCCGGGGGGCCACGCAGTGGCCCCTCAACAGGGTGGCCGCCTTAGTGCCACAGGCTCAAACCCAGATCTGTTGACTGGGTGTGAGTGTTTGATTGGTTCTGATGCTTCGTCCATCACCACCCCCTTTTGTACAGCTTTGTTCGCCATAAGTTGGCAGGGTATGCTCAGACGTGAGTCCCTTGCTCACTTTGTCACTGGATTCAAGCAAGCCTGGCTGAAGACGGCTGAAATGCCAGAAACCGGTCCTAGGAAGCTTGTTTCCGGTCCAGGTAAGGCATGGCTTGGCAGTTCGGGCTGGACTGTTCCCATGAGGTACAGGGTCAGACTGATTTGCATATGGCCATGTCTGAACTGGGGTGGCAGAGTGGGCTAAAGAACGGTGATGGATCAAACCCAGATCTGTTGACTGGGTGTGAGTGTTTGATTGGTTCTGATGCTCCGTCCATCACCACCCCCTTTTGTACCGCTTTGTTCGCCATAAGTTGGCAGGGTATGCTCAGACGTGAGTTCCTTGCTCACTTTGTCACTGGATTCAAGCAAGCCTGGCTGAAGACGACTGAAATGCCAGAAACCGGTCCTAGGAAGCTTGTTTCCGGTCCAGGGAAGGCATGGCTTGGCAGTTCGGGCTGGACTGTTCCCATGAGGCACAGGGTCAGACTGATTTGCATAAGGCCATGTCTGAACTGGGGTGGCAGAGTGGGCTAAAGAACGGTGATGGATCAAACCCAGATCTGTTGACTGGGTGTGAGTGTTTGATTGGTTCTGATGCTCCGTCCATCACCACCCCCTTTTGTACCGCTTTGTTCGCCATAAGTTGGCAGGGTATGCTCAGACGTGAGTCCCTTGCTCACTTTGTCACTGGATTCAAGCAAGCCTGGCTGAAGACGGCTGAAATGCCAGAAACCGGTCCTAGGAAGCTTGTTTCTGGTCCAGGGAAGGCATGGCTTGGCAGTTCGGGCTGGACTGTTCCCATGAGGCACAGGGTCAGACTGATTTGCATATGGCCATGTCTGAACTGGGGTGGCAGAGTGGGCTAAAGAACGGTGATGTATCAAACCCAGATCTGTTGACTGGGTGTGAGTGTTTGATTGGTTCTGATGCCCTGTCCATCACCACCCCCTTTTGTACTGCTTTGTTCGCCATAAGTTGGCAGGGTATGCTCAGACGTGAGTCCCTTGCTCACTTTGTCACTGGATTCAAGCAAGCCTGGCTGAAGACGGCTGAAATGCCAGAAACCGGTCCTAGGAAGCTTGTTTCCGGTCCAGGGAAGGCATGGCTTGGCAGTTTGGGCTGGACTGTTCCCATGAGGCACAGGGTCAGACTGATTTGCATATGGCCATGTCTGAACTGGGGTGGCAGAGTGGGCTAAAGAACGGTGATGGATCAAACCCAGATCTGTTGACTCGGTGTGGGTGTTTGATTGGTTCTGATGCTCCGTCCATCACCACCCCCTTTTGTACCGCTTTGTTTGCCATAAGTTGGCAGGGTAGGCTCAGACGTGAGTCCCTTGCTCACTTTGTCACTGGATTCAAGCAAGCCTGGCTGAAGACGGCTGAAATGCCAGAAACCGGTCCTAGGAAGCTTGTTTTCGGTCCAGGGAAGGCATGGCTTGGCAGTTCGGGCTGGACTGTTCTCATGAGGCACAGGGTCAGACTGATTTGCATATGGCCATGTCTGAACTGGGGTGGCAGAGTGGGCTAAAGAACGGTGATGGATCAAACCCAGATCTGTTGACTGGGTGTGAGTGTGTGATTGGTTCTGATGCTCCGTCCATCACCACCCCCTTTTGTACCGCTTTGTTCGCCATAAGTTGGCAGGGTATGCTCAGACGTGAGTCCCTTGCTCACTTTGTCACTGGATTCAAGCAAGCCTGGCTGAAGACGGCTGAAATGCCAGAAACCGGTCCTAGGAAGCTTGTTTCCGGTCCAGGGAAGGCATGGCTTGGCAGTTCGGGCTGGACTGTTCCCATGAGGCACAGGGTCAGACTGATTTGCATATGGCCATGTCTGAACTGGGGTGGCAGAGTGGGCTAAAGAACGGTGATGGATCAAACCCAGATCTGTTGACTGGGTGTGAGTGTTTGATTGGTTCTGATGCTCCGTCCATCACCACCCCCTTTTGTACCGCTTAGTGCCACAGGAAGGCACTGGAGTCGGCCTCCTAGTTTCCCTGGGCGTGGGACCAGGGGGACTCCCGGCCGGCCACTTCCGGTAGTGGGAGGGGGGACAGGGGTACATATACTGTCCCCCGCCCACTGAGCAGCCTCTTGTCCGCTGCCCGTCTCGCCTTGCGGTCGCACGACGCCTCGCTGCATCTTCGCCTCTCACCTCGTGTTATCGTGATTCCGGGTGAGTAATCGCAGTGCCCCCCCCCTTGCCATGCACTTAACGATAGTGCAGCATGGCTGGGTGGCCCAGCTTCGGCTGGCTGGCTACCGGGGGCTGGCGGGCAGCTGCCTTGGAGATGGAGCGGGGCTGCGGGGGTGGCACCATGTTTTCATAGCAGACTTTCCCCTGCCGGCCGGCGGTGGGGACAGCACGCTTGGCGGCGCGCTACTTGTCCCGCCTGACCCCGGCCAATGCGCGCTGACCTCCTCCACCACGGGCTGCCGTAGGGAGGGAGCGAGGGGCCGCGGGGAAGGCTAGGTCGTGCGGGCAGTCCTCCGGCGTGAGGGCTGGAGGCCTCGCGCGGCTGTCGACACCGCCGACGGCAAGAGGAGGCTCGCTGAACCCGTCAAGCTCTTCGCTCCCCCATCGCCCCACGTCGCTCAGGCGCGCCCTCCGCGTTCAGTAGGCACCAGATACCACGACGGCGCACCGGGCTGGGCGCGCCCTGTAGGTGCCCCGCCGGACATGCCGCCCACCCTGGAGCCCCAGTTGCCAGCGCTCCCTCCCGTGGGTTAGTTCGCGCTCTACACTATAGTTTAGCCCAGCGCAGGCGCCTGCTCCTGGGGTACAGTGAGGGGTGAATGCACCGTCTGCTCCTGGGTGCAGGACGGAAAAGCGCGGGCGTCAGCTCAGGGGGTGCGGCTCGTGTTGTGGCAGCAGGTGGGGGCCTGCGAGTAAGCACTCGGCTGTGCACAGTAAGGTTGAGCAGCTTCGCCTGGCTACTATTATGTCGTCAATTCCAGCTACACCACAACGCTGCTCGCTCCTGGCAGGGCCAGGGATCGATCCGCGAGCTAGCATCCGCACCCGTGATCCGTGGCATTCAACGAGATCACTTGGACTAAATGTCATTTATATCCGGTGCTCACGGACAGTGCTCCTTACCCTTCGGTCAAATCTTGCGCATACTGCGCCGCGTTGCCGCTCTCGTCAAGTGTGGAGTCTTTCTTATTTAATCTCAGTAACGTTGCTTGCGCCGAGCGGTCCGCGTTGCTGTGGTCCGCGGTGCAGCGCTTCCCTCGGCACCACGGCTGCCATGCCCCCAAGGGCACTGCACGGTAGTCAAGGGGGCGGGGCACCTAGCCTGTGCATGCGCACAGGTCAGGGTCCGGAACTTGGTGCAGGTATCCAGGGATCGAGTCTTGGTCGCGTTCCTCACGTATTACTGATGCATTTTACTTATTATTGCCATGTCTGTATATGCATCGTATTCACCGCCCATGCTCAGCACCCCTATCCTCCGCGTCGAGTCGCACTTGTTACGCCTCGTGGCCCGCTCCCTGCCCGGTGAACGATCTTACGCCACTGCTACAGTGAGGATCCGGGTAGCCGTGTGCCCCCGCATTGCGGTGGGTGGCGGGGCGGGGCGGCGCGCACCGCGGCACCCCATGGTTGCTAGGCCTCCCGGGATGGAGGTGCCATGTTCGGCTGGGGGGGGTGGGGAGTGTCTGCGCGGCGCAAAGAGGCTCAGGCTGCAGTCCCGGGTGCAGGTACCAAGGTTCGAGCGTCGAGGTCGCATTCTCATCTGTGATTCTTGGCAAATCACTTATTCCCCCGTGTCTGAATATGTGGGTTAGTACGGTGCGCATGTACAGCGCTCACATCCTTGGCTCGATTTCACGCCATGTTCAGAGGCAGGAACTGTACTAATTTTGTCCATGGCGCAGGCAACAGGCTCCACCCAGTCGTGCCATGGCGCGACGGGCAGCGGCAACAGCGCCGCGGCGTTGCGGGGCCTGGCCAATTGCCACCCTTGTGCGGGTAATAGGGAAGAGGGGCCCAGCTGCCAGTTCATTGATACCTAGGGAAATATTAGAGTACATATTAAGGCACCACGAGCCTGCAGGCTAGTGGCTATGTTTGGACGCAGGCAGTAGCTGCTCAACACTGGGTTTTACACGAACTGGAGCAGGCATCAGAGACCATCAAGGGGTGTCGCAGTCTAGGGATGGCGGGGCTAAGATGTCCAACGCGGACCAGTGTTTTGGCGGGCGCCTCCTGATGGGTGACACTCGGATGCCTCCTTTGTTTCCTAATGTTTCTGTCTCTCCGGCAGGTCACGATCGTAGGTTGACTTGGACATCCGTTGAGCAGACGGCCCCTCCCGAACACGGGTACCTCTCCCACGTCTTGGCCAAGTACGGAGTATAGATCTCACCTATGACCCAGGGAGCGCCGGGACCTAGCCTGCTAGTGACATAGGAGTGTAAGTTCGTTTGAGCTGGCAGGAACTGAAGAGACACCAAGAGTACTTGAGCGTGTCAATGGGCAAAGACTAAGTATACAGTGTGGGGGGCGTTGTAATCTAATATTTGCTTCATTTCCACTACAGTCTTGGAAGCACACTGGAATGACATCTTGCAAGCGCACTAGCTCAGAGTCAAGCATAGTAAGTACAGGCGCGGGTCAGAGCGTCGCAGAAGGGACATCTGAGGACCTTAAGGTGTGCCTGCGCAAGTTGGTATGGGCTGCAGCTCATAGCGGTTTCTCTTTCAGATTGAGGCGATCCGAGCATGAGGGATGGATAGCCAGGGATCCCCTTCGCTTTTCACGCTGACGTCTCAAGTAGATGAAACACAGCAAGGCACCCCCCAGGACATACAGCCAGCAGCCATCATTGAACTCGCCAAGACCAAGGGTTTGGCCTGGGCTGCTGACCTATTGAAGGCTAGCAACCCCGATGATTCAGGGGTCATATCTGGTGGGTCTCACACAGAGCAGGAGCCTATTGGGGAGGCAGGCCCGTCCCGGTCTAAGCGGATTCGCACAGAATAGCTCCCTCAAGCACAGGGGACCCGGGTGCAGGTACTCAGGGGGTGTCACCAGGGGCAGGTTTACATGAGGTTTTATGGTTGCAGCGACACAAGAGGGGACACCGGGCGCATCACTCATGTGTGGTCACGTGTGCAAGCACGCACGAGGTGTCAAGGCCTGCAAAGCAAGGCACGTTTCCTGGTAAGAGGACCAGCTCTGCCCGGGGGGAGGCCTTGGGTGCTTTCGGCACCGTTACCCAATCGGCTTGCAGCCTGGTCATTAATTTTGTGTTCCCGATTCCCCAAATAATGAGCATGGGTTGCGGGTGCATACGCTCCTGCCCTGCACCCCGGTTATGTTTCGCGGTTTTGGAATGATTTGAGGTGTGCTGTGTCCCTTGGGAGGCCGTGTGCGTTTCTCTTCACAGTTGGCAGTTACTCGACTAGAATATATGGTGTTGATGTTATGTCTGTCATCTTGCTGCCAATCCCAGTTTAATGCGATGGGGTGTGCGTTTCATAATGTGCAGGGTGCCATTGCAGAGATTGTCAACCATGTCCTCTGGGCAGCACAGCGGGACTAGTTTGGCTGTGCAGTCCTCATAGGCGAGGCGAGAGGGGTAATCTGCCGGGGTCAGCACCCGTCTTGGGGGAATTTTTGACATAGTTCAGTGTCAGCAAAGATGTGGGCTCATCGTTAAATTGGTTTACCTTTCGTAATGAGCTTGGTGATTGGGATGACATCAAGAAAGGTTAGGGAAGGGAAGCTTAGCAAATATATAATTATAAGAAGTATGTGGTATGCACGAACAGTACCATGCCTCTCACCGGACAGATATTTCAGTGTCAAGCTCTTTTCCCAGCCTTTGGTTCTTTAAGCAATTATATCCGCCGCCCGGATCTACATGCTCTCCTGGTGGTCATGCGTTGCGGATGTCTTACCATGCGATGAACAACAGCAAATGTAAATATACTTGGGGAAGCAAAGGACTGCCAGAGTTTTCCCAGGCTTACCAGTGTTGGATGGGGAACAACCTTTACAACGCAACTTTTACAACGCACTACCTTTACAACGCATTTTTTACAACGCACAATCCATTACAACGCATGACATTACAACGCAGGACACTACAACGCATTTCTAAATACTACCTTTACAACGCATTCCATTACAACGCATACTACCATTACAACGCATACCATTACAACGCATAATATAGTAATATACTATCCAACACTTACCCTACTGTTGCACCCCCTGGAGTTAGAATAGTAATTTTTACCCCTATACTATCCAACACTTACCCTACTGTTGCACCCCCTGGAGTTAGAATAGTAATTTTTACCCCTATACTATCCAACACTTACCCTACTGTTGCACCCCCTGGAGTTAGAATAGTAATTTTTACCCCTATACTATCCAACACTTACCCTACTGTTGCACCCCCTGGAGTTAGAATAGTAATTTTTACCCCTATACTATCCAACACTTACCCTACTGTTGCACCCCCTGGAGTTAGAATAGTAATTTTTACCCCTATACTATCCAACACTTACCCTACTGTTGCACCCCCTGGAGTTAGAATAGTAATTTTTACCCCTATACTATCCAACACTTACCCTACTGTTGCACCCCCTGGAGTTAGAATAGTAATTTTTAACCCTATACTATCTAATACTTACCTTAAATGCAATTTAATATTATGCGTTGTAATGGTATGCGTTGTAAAGGTAGTATGCGTTGTAATGGATATGCGTTGTAAAGGTAGTTTTTAAAAATGCGTTGTAGTGTACTGCGTTGTAATGTCATGCGTTGTAATGGATTGTGCGTTGTAAAAAATGCGTTGTAAAGGTATGCGTTGTAATAGTATGCGTTGTAACGTCATACATCCGTGTTGGATATGGCAGCCCGCTGTGGATTATGCAGTGGTGTAAGGGAGGTCTAGGTTTCAGGGGCTCCAAGCCAACTGGGGGGGCTCCTAGCGGGAGCTGGCTAGTGTGGCGGCCAGCTCGGCCTTAATTTGGGGCTGGAGCAGGTATTTGCATGCACTAAGTACTTAGATGCTAGTGGTCTGCCCTCAGGGGAGGGTTCCCACAGTACACCCGTGCCTCAGCATCTGAATGGATCAACCTGCGACACACCTGGCGATCATGTGCAACGCGCTATACCTGGGCAGCATGGGCGCATGAGAGTAACTCCGCTTAAGAGTAGTCTCAGGTATTTACAAGACAGTGAAGGAACTACAGAGACTTATATTATAATGGATTCACTATTGGGTAGTCAATACTCCAGGGGGAGGGACCCATACTTTTTTCTCCCCTGCCACATAAAGCCACAGTGATACACTCTTGACATACTTGAACCGTGCAGTATGTCTATCTGCTTGAAACACAGCGTGCAACCCCAGGAGCACCGGGTTCTAGGTCTGCCCCAAGACTCCATTTAACGGCAGGACAGTCATTTGTTCGACCCAAAATGACATTAACTGATTGTGGGCACGCTGCCCAGTGCCAACCTAACAGCTTTGCATGAGTATACAGGAGGGGGGGCTTTACTTCGAGTGCCCGGTATTTTTATGAGTGAGGCAGTTGAACCGATACCACTAGGGCTATCATGACGGTCTTTTGTTGGCTCCTGTTGAAGGTAAGGGTACCCATTTTCCCAGTAACTGTGTGCTTTCCTGTGGTAGGATTTGGTTTGTCGGTTACAGACAGCTTTCCTCCTGCCCAAGCCATCCTTCTAGCCTTGGAGGGGGGGGGAATGGATTGCCTCATTTGTCATACTTGGAGTTCAATGGAAATAGAGGCGTGTCAGCTCTCTAAGTTCGAGGGCCACGTTTGCTGCGCTTCAATGACAGATGTTGAATGTCTCCTGACAAGTGCTGCTTGCAATTTTAGTTTACATTGGGTTGCTGAATAAATTATCCTTTCACTTGCGGTCAGAGAAAGTAGAGAATGGGGTGGGATATAGCATTGCTTGACTTGGGACACTTAGCGGTAAATCCGGATAGCATTAAGCACATATATTGTTATTCGGAAGGGGGATGCAGATGTCAGTTCTGTGTGGACAAATGCTCCGTTAGGAAGGGAACTCCCTGGGTTAAGGCATGCACGGCTAGGATCTGAGGGTAACCAGCATAGGCTTGCTTCCAGGGTTTGTAAAGTTGATCAGATGGGCCAAGCTGTGCTGCAAAGCACCATGCATAATCTATAGGTCACAGTTTTGAATACTAGGTCCATGCACAGTTACTATTAGGTTCTGATTCCTAGACGCCGGCACACCATCACGTATATTGTACATTCAGGACACATGTTATACGTTCCACCGACCCCGATGAGAGGTGACCACACATTTTCAGCGATGTAATTTTCTACGGGTCAAGAGGGGCGAGTTGTGGTGGCAACAAGACACCTGCAGCAGGGAGTGCCACCAGGCGGCAAGAAGTTGGAGAGTAAATGGGATTTGAAGGTCCCGCTGGATGCCGGCCACCTGGCCACTGCAGGTTGTTGATGGTGATCTATAAGGGCTTAGTAGGGGTCATGACAAAATACACAGGCGGGTGTGGTGGTCCCTACCTCATTTCACACGATTCTCCCTGTCGGGTCTGTGTAACATTCATCTAAAAGGGCTTTAAATTAACAGCCTCTCTTGTCTCAGCCATACTGTGAGCAGTATGCAAGCGGTCTGTGCATCAGTAGGTTGGGGTGAGCGCGTCCACTCCCAGCATTGTGGCTGTGATTCCTGAGGTGACTCTTGGAGTCCTAGTCCTGCTTGCTGTCGGTGGCTGATGAGTGTTGATTACATAACTGGATGCGATGGATGAGGAGGCAGAACCTTGCAGCACACTCTGCTAAGCAATGTCCCTGGCGATTTGTTTTGACCCAAGGCCGAAGCGAGAGCCTCTAGTGCAGGGCCAGAATCATTAGACCAACCAGCATGACAAAGATCTTTTAGGCACTGGTAGAATGGTGCATGCTAAGTAGTCCTGCAGGCCCACCCTCCCTGGCTAAGTTGGCAAGCAGGGGTCACATGGGGGACGGAGCTATCAGCTGCCAATCTGTTGAGCATACAACCAGCATGAAAGTCGGAGGGAGGCTGCTGAGTTGCCCTAGCATTGTTTGTCTCGCTTCAGGGCCAGTTGGGGTTACTGTTCATGGTACGGTTAGACTTTTTGGTTGCATTTGGATACTTTGACAGGTTGCCCTTGCTCCGGCAACACGGCGATAAGTGGTAATTTTGTGGGTGTGAACTAGGTGTCCTTCAAGAAACTCATTAGATCTTGCAGTCCCGCCATTGCAGAACATAGATTTGTCAACATTCTTCAAGGAAACCATTATTAGCAGGAAGGTATTGAACCTTGGAGGCCAATGGTTTTGGGTTCGGGCACAACAGTAGTAAGGGAATTACATTCAGTTTCAACAGGCTATGTGTACCATCAATAGTACCAGCAGCTGTAAAGCTTCTTTTTTGCCCGGGACTGGGGCTGGCAATGTCATCAAACTTTGCAGCCAGACACGGAATAGGCAAAGACATACCTGTGATGGTGCAACGTGCACTCAGCAGTAGAGTTAGCTGCGTGTCATCATACCCTGGTATACCATCAGTGATAAACGAAAGGTTAGGGGCTAGACACGAACAGGCACTTTCTGCCTGCTGGGGCGGGAGTGTGCCAGTGCCAAGTGGGTGCGGGTTGCCTGGTTAGGGCTGATATGGATGGGAGGGAGCACTAATACGCACAACCACAAGAGCACATTTTGCAGTCATATAAGGTTAAATTGATAATTTGATGGCATGGTACCAGTTGCTTCAGTTGTGCGCATTTTCCTTGGCAGTTGTCAGCGAACATTCAGAAGGCAATGTTGGTGGTTAGCCTGTTTTCATGCCTTTTCAGAAATGTTTTAGCTCAGGCATGGCCAAGCATGGGTTAGATGCCTGAGGGCTGCCCTGGGATTCATGTTCACAGGCAGGTGGAGCAGCAGAACTTAGAGGGGCTTGTGGGTGCGACCTCTGGTTACAGGTGCAGATCCTGGTAGGTCCACTTAGTATCCCGTCCTTAAGTTCGATGAAATAGGTACCATTGATTTGAGTAACGATAACGTGTAATTTCTCCCACCCTTCAGCCTTGGCTGGCAGCTATGCAGGTTGTGGAAGTTGTCTTCCAACTAGGGTGATATGGTCCATATGTCTGGGGGAAACCCCTGGGTTAAACTCAATTGGGCTACAAAGTATTGGAAGAACACTGGCATTCCCAGTATTAAAAAAAGAGAGGTATTTATACTTTGGTTTCCCTCTGGTTCATTCTGTCCTGTCTGCTCCCTGGTAAACTAGCAGAAGTTTGGGGAGGGCAAGGCTTCACACAGGGTGATGACTGACGGAATGCGATGGACATACTCGACTAGTGCTAGACTCAGATAACTGAGTGAAAGAGGAAGCAAGGCAGGCTTGTCAACTCTTACCTCCACCCGCATTGGCATTTCCTGACAGGAGTGGCTTGTCAAAGGTATGGCTCTTCAGCCAGGCAATGTTAACACTGAACCAACACCTAATTATTGGTTTCAGGTCAGATCAGTCAAAAATTCCACGGGGAGTTTAGAAAGGATGGGGGCACCTGTCCAGAAGGGGCATGCTGGCCTCCGGTCCTGTATGGGCTAAGACTTGTTTTGGCTGGACCTGGGAGAGGCCCGGTATCAGCATGTTGTAAGTAAAGAGGCCTACCTTGGTGGGGGGCCCTGGTTGTGATGGTGGCCACCCCCAGAGCTGTGGAGGAGTTATAGGGCGCTCCAGAGTCTGCAAGTTACCAAGGGGTACTTCATGCAGCAGCACAGTATGGTGCCAAGCCAAGGATACCCAGGGATGTCTTAGCATTGTCCCCTGGAAGAACTACGGCACCCCGTTAGTCCTACGGGCGGTTGTGGGTCTGAGCAACCAGGGGCTGCCTGGAACGCTACGCCCACCTTTTTGGGGGGGGTGAGTAAGGGAGTGGACTTGTGGTCCACTGATGGGAAGGGTGGCCCCTCCCAACAATTGGTAAACACCGATTGGCGACGGCCACGGTGTAATTTGGCTCATCAGACGGGCAGGCTGCATAAGGGTTGGCCTGCCCTGGGATCGCCCGTAAGATAACCCACCATGTTGGCATATTTGTTATGCAAATAAACCTGCAGCAATTTTCTCCACTAACAAGGTGTCGTGTGGTTTATTGATGTATTGTGCTGCATGTATACTGACTACTGTTGCCGATATTGGCACTATGTCAAGGCTGCCCGGGGAGCCACACAGTGGCCCCTCAACAGGGCGGCCGCCTTAGTGCCACAGGAAGGCACTGGAGTCGGCCTCCTAGTTTCCCTGGGCGTGGGACCAGGGGGACTCCTGGCCGGCCACTTCCAGTAGTGGGAGGGGGGACAGGGGTACATATACTGTCCCCCACCCACTGAGCAGCCTCTTGTCCGCTGCCCGTCTCGCCCCACTGCGTACCCTGCGGATGGACAATGAAGAGGATTGGGGGCGGGGTACAATTTCTAACCTATTGTTTTGTGTTGCAGGAGGTGTTACAGGGCGATCCAGAGTCTGCAAGTTACCAAGGGGTACTTCATGCAGCAGCACAGTATGGTGCTAAGCCAAGGATGCCCAGGGATGTCTTAGCGTTGTCCCCTGGAAGAACTACGGTGCCCCGTTAGTCCTACGGGCGGTTGTGGGTCTGAGCAACCGGGGGCTGCCTGGAACGCTCCGCCCACCTGTTCGTCCACTGATGGGAGGGGTGGCCCCTCCCAACAATTGGTAAACACCGATTGGCGACGGCCACGGTGTAATTTGGCTCATCAGACGGGCAGGCGGCATAAGGGTTGGCCTGCCCTGGGATCGCCCGTAAGATAACCCACCATGTTGGCATATTTGTTATGCAA
This sequence comes from Triturus cristatus, assembly GCF_964204655.1. NCBI lineage: Eukaryota > Metazoa > Chordata > Amphibia > Caudata > Salamandridae > Triturus > Triturus cristatus. The sequence continues at coordinate 1,638,858,537 of NC_140590.1, forward strand.
ATAAACCTGCAGCAATTTTCTCCACTAACAAGGTGTTGTGTGGTTTATTGATGTATTGTGCTGCATGTATACTGACTACTGTTGCCGATATTGGCACTAATCCTGGTACATTAAGCATGGGCTCGTTTTGCCTTATTGGAAACACTCTCCTGAAATGCTGGAAACAGCGCAACAAAACCATAAAAAATAATGTTCACATGTTGGAACATTTTCCGTTATACTTTTCACATTTTTTAATTTCTTAGGAAAGGCACCCCAGTTGTCTGTTAATCTCTCTTTTAGCATTTGTTCTCTCTTTCATGTGACTGAACCTCGCTCACTTTCCTGTCTCTCATTGTTCACTCTCACCTTCCAAATTTCTATCTCTCTCTGCATGTCTGTCTTCCTCTTTTGTCACCATCCTTTCTCTCTCCCTTACACTCTCTGTTCCTCTGTTCCGTCTTCTTCCTTTCTCTCTAACGTTCTGTCTCCTATTTCACACACACTCTTTCTGTGCCCTTCCAGCACTTTCTGCGTGTCCTAGGACGCTCACCGCCCCCCGCACTCTCCCCACCCCATCAGTTCCAGGTTGTAGAAGTAGCAGGCACAGCCACTGATGACTAAAGTGCCGTAGGACCCCCGTGTCCATCAACCCCTCACCCCACGCTGACCTCTAAGCACATCCGTCACTCCTTGTACTAAATACTCACTTCTAGCCTTCTACCTGAGCTGGCTGGGTGAACCAGTGTATGTGTGTATGTGTGTGCTGGGGTAAGAGGTCTAACTAAGCCTCCCAGAACAATCATGAGTACACAATCAAAGGTGCACTCGCACTCCAACATGGTCTGCCTGGGGTGGTGCTGGTGAGAGACAACCTGAGTGTGAGCTGAATGTGTTTCATGGTGTGCTGAGCACTCAGTCCCAGCGCTGTCACACCCGGGCTCTCATACCACCAGTAAAGCACTTCTGGGCCGCCAACACTTTCACAACATTCGAGTGCTTTGGCACCCAGCTCTCTCCCCACACCATCACTCCACAACACCTACACTTTCTCGCACTTAACACGCTCACAACAATTGCACTATCCTGGGAGGCTTTCAGCCTGTGAGAATGCCGGGCTATGTCAGATAAAGGGTGGGAAAATACTAACACTGCCAGTAAAACAAGCATGAAAAATGCACTAGGTCTCGCCTTTTAAGAAGTTAAAGCCATTTGCTTTGCTATACAATACCATTAGCAAAGCAAATGGCTTTAACTTAATCAAAGGTGAGACCTATTGCATTTTCAATGCTTGTTTATTTAAAGTAGATGACTTCAGCAACTATAAAACATCAATCAACTGGTGGTCTGATTGTTGCTGCAGTCTTAGGTGTTTTACTTTTCCTGAATTAGCAGTGCTTGATGAAGGCACTAACTTGTTCAGTGGAGATATAGGGTGGTTTTAAAAGCAAACAAATTGATGATAATAATGCCTACATTTTTAATGAAATGCCCACCCTTGTCAGGAGGCCAGTGTAGTTTGCACAACCCATTGCACCTGCCTGCGCTGGCAACAACAACTACTAACCATGAGACTTCTAGAGGGTGACAATTGGACTATTCCAGGCAACCCAAAGCTACAGGAATGGTTTGGGTGGCTGGTTGAAGTAATTTTTAATGTAGAAATAATTATTTAACAACTGTTGTTAAGCTCATTTTAAAAATTAGACATCGCCACCATGTGGTGCACTCTCATAAGTACCGATGCTGACAATTAAGTGCTGGTGCTGAGCACCATAAATCACTGGCTAAAATTAAGTACTGCTGGCACCACCCACTTTCATCTCTGGCACTACCCACTTGCACCTCTGGTAGTATGGCTCAAATATGGATTGCACTGAAAGAGCAATCCCACCTATCAACATGAAGGTAGGTTTGATGACGAGAGGGGTTGAAACATCTTTACCAACTTTGTCAAATAATGCATTTTACAGTCCAATTTTAACTTCACTTTGCTAAAAAGCTATAGGACTTGAGGGGAATCTGTCCAGTCTAATGCCACACTGTGCAGACTCCCAATGTGTATCTTACTCAGTCTTCTATCAGAACATACAGGGGCACGCTGTTCAGGGTTGACTGACATATATCTGTCAGTGCTTTCAGCATCTGTGTTAGGGGAGTGTAGGAGTGTGGTGGCTTCCTTACTGACTGCTTCTCTAACAGAAGTTGCATTCATACACATAGTTCTCCTAATTCTTCTCAATCATAACGTTCAGTCATTTGTTAACCAGCAGCTCCCTAGATATTTGCTGCTCTCTGTAACAAAGCTGTAGTGATGATCTGCTAAGCTCCCACAAGCAGTTTGTGTGACATTGTGGAATTTAATTCACAGATGCACCCACAGCTCTTCTGCATCTCAAGGCTGACCAGCAGCACATTGTTGAGGCATATGTCTGAATTCGGTCATAATCTATTGGTGCTGCACAACTGCAGCCTTTGCAACTGTACAGGTGCAGAAAAATGGGCACAGTTAAATTGTGAGAAAAAAATGTTCAATATTTATGTGCACAGCAATATACTGTAAAACATACCATCAGTTTTACATTTTAAATTAAGTGTGTGTCCTACATTACGCTTTCATCCCCACAAAATACACAGATGCTTCCTCTGATGGAGATACCTTTGTTTCAGAAATACATTTAAGCTGACCTTTCTGCCCCCTCAAAACGAAACAATAGTCCCTGTGCAAAAAGTATGCTTATGGTCCTCAAAAGCTCCTCACTTGGCCATAGCTCAGCTGTATTAATAAGACTTATATCTATTGTTATGCTGAATACTCATTTTACTTTTAATAAAGTTAATCTAAGCACAGTCGCCGCTGGCAAGACTTGCGGTTGAAGGGGGTGGGAGGTCACGTAGGGGAGGGGGCAGCGTGGGGGTGGTTCAATTTTAATTATTGAAAATAAAATAACTTACCCTAGGCGGCCAGATCCGGTCTTGCGTTGTCTCTGCTCCTTGCAGGAAGCAAGCAGCCTTGTAATTGGTGGGGACGGCGCCTATGGGGAGGCCATTTTCTCCATGTAGTCTGCATTTTGCAGGACCGCCCACCCACCCCCAACCAAGCCCTTGTGCTTTCTCGAAGCAGTAGCATAAAATGGTATTTATACCATTTTATGTTACTGCTCCTCGCACTGTGAGAAAGCAGTGGGGCGACACTGCTCCGCCCACATGGAGGACCCGCCCCTGTCTATACGTGACATCACTGCAGTGAAAGTGATCGCGATAAGAGAACAAGGGGATCCCAGCATTCTGTACCGAATAAAAAGGTAGACTTTTCAACCACATAAATGCCTGCCTGACTGCGAAAAATAAAGCATAAATACCCAGGGTTTAGAAGAGAAGTGAACGATGAGCAGCGGTGACTTTTGCATCGGAGTTCAGCAAGCACATTGCCAAGCTGCAGCTCTATGGACAGCAGGACCCAGTAAGGCTGTATACAGCTCCACGGGCACTGCACCGCTTTATAATGTGCTTTGTCCATCTGCTCCCTCTCTGAGTATCTGACCAGTAACAACAAGTGCAGCTTTCCATGCAAGGCCTCTTCAGAGTGCACCAGGCAAACAAGACAACATGCTTGCTATTCAACTCTCCTGGAGCATAAAAGGAACCTCCTCCTGCCTGCCTCTTAACCATGCAAAACAAACCAGCAGTGGGTGAGAGTGGAGGAGGAAGAGCCCTCAAGTGGTTACCGCCCACTATTTACTTGTACTCATCTGACTGCTCCACAGTGTCCACACCCATCCCATTACATCAATGGAATTTTGCTAACCCCAGCCTGGGCCACAGTAGTAAGTGCCCACCTGAAGATCTATTCAGCCCGGGTAAATCTTGCCTCACCCATCCTCATGATGTCACTTCTCTGGCTTGTGCCTCCAGGGCGAGGACTTCTTCAACTGGTACATGTGCAGGGCTTTCGAGTTCTAGCACCGAGTTCTGGGTGTGGGGGAGGTGTAGAATTCTGACGCATTCACAGTTTTACAAAATGTTGTCAATCTGGGAATACATCAAGTTACATGGATGTTGTGTGGGAACACACACAGCAACACACATGGAACGCCCCTTTCATGCAGAGCTATGCGTGAAAGAGGCCTATATTTACAAGGCCAGGAAAAGTCTTGCAGGGTGATTTTACATGGCCTTTTAAATATGGGCAGGCACACTGCGCTGCATCAAAAAAAGTGATGCACTGGCGGCGCAATGGGCTTGTAAATAAGCCCCCATGTATATAGCATGTTTGCTCATTTTTCTACTATGGGGCCAATTACGATCTTGTCGGAAAGCATTCCGACCGATTCGGTTCTGGAATGCTTTCCAGATGACTCGGATCGGGGTAATCTGACCGAGCAATTTGGATGCATCCGGATGCTTCCAGATACGATTTGGTTGTACTTCCATTGACTTCAATGGGAGACTGTGTTCTGTACGTGAACACAGGTTCCCATTAAAGAAAGGGGTGGCTGGGGAAAATCATGCACCCTGTGGCGGGCACCCCATGGTGCCTGCCACACTATGCATGGTTGCAAAGAGGGGACCCATAGGTATTCCCGAGTGAAGGGGGGCCTACAATGGGCCCGCAAAGACAGATTGCGACTGGCGTTTCATTTTGGACAAACCAAATCGGAACGGCTGTCCGAATCTCTCAACGTAATCGCTCACTCAGAAACCGTGTCCATAGAGATGCACGAATCGGCTCCGAAAGGCTCGGCATGTCCAAATGTTTCCGGAACCGATTCACAGACAGCCCTAATGGTTTCCGGGCATCGTAATTGGTTGTTCGGAACTGTGTACCATTCGGTTGGAAACAAGGATTCCGAATCGGATTCGGCAAACGCGAATCCGATTCAGAGCCCTTCCAAATGGGATTATAATTGACACGTAAATATTTTGTAATAATTTGCCAGGTGCTTTATCAAAGCACAGATAATATGTCGCAGAGTAGTACTGCGCAAAATAGCAACATATATTTTTTGTTCTATAAAATGATGTATATCGTGCTTTACATAGCCGCATTCCTAACATACATACCAGCAGGAGATTGGTTCGACCGTGGCACGCACGCATTTCCCACTTCCTGCAATACATTTTTTGTTAGATCCCTTTGCCATGAACGAAAATTAATTATCTAAGAAAGTTTAACTAGGAGACAAGAACAATTATGCAAAATATGCAAAACTCAGCATCCAAGCATTTTTCTTGCATAACAAAAGTTTTTCCTCGGCCTAGTGGAGCGGTAGCAGGGCACCCATCACTCCATTCAGACTTCCATCTTGGGGATCACAGGACCATTTAATTTCATTTCTGCTAGATTACATTTTTAATCAAATTTTTAAGGTTATGTCTGCACAATGAACAGAAAGATGAGAACATTTATATTTTCAGGGTGTGAATTGAAGATTTCAGCTGCAGTCATCTTAAGTTCAGACAATTGGAATGTGCTTGTTCGCATACCTTTTTTATGCAAAAAGGAAATTTAAATTGCTATTTTAACTAAAAATAAACATATTGAGGCAGTGGGATGTACAGGGAATAAAGAAACAAGCCAAAAGTTTTGATTCAGTGGCCCTGAAGAGAACTCTGTTCCAGCCATACGTATTAACTTACACCTGAAATTAAACATGAAAATAGTTTTACATAGACCCTAGAAATAGGTTCTAAGGCGCCCTTCGTGATGCAAGAAGGATGTGAAACTCTTGACTCTTGAGGTAATGGTGTGGCATGAATATTCTAAGGAATGAACATATACCTTTCAGTACGCTGCGACCTTTAAGCTATATATGAGGCTTTACTAGGCCCTTCCAAAATAACTACGTAGGATAAATCTTTGTTACAAAAAGTAAGGACAATGTTGTGAGAATGCGCCTTTGACAAGACTGGATATATGTTGATGTGTACACAAAAAGGCTTATGGAGAAAACCAAAAAAGATTCGGGTGCCTGAAGGGTTGAGAGGATCCTAGGTCAGAGTATAACCTCCCGTGTCAAAACATTAAACCACAAAAAATACTCCAACAGACCATCAGTTGGTCAGAGAAATAAGTACTCAACTACAAAAAGGGAAGTATCTAGTGTGAGGATAGATGTCTAACTTCACCAGAAGGTGAGGAAGGAAGCAGTTCCTTTTAGTTTAGTTGCCCTCACACACCCTAGTGGTGTCATGCTTCATCATCGGGTCACCCCGATGCCTACAGGTTGGGGTGGGCTCAACCACTTCCTTCCTCACCTTCTGGTGAAGTTAGACATCTATCCTCACACTAGATACTTCCCTTTTCGTAGTTGAGTACTTATTTCTCTGACCAACTGATGGTCTGTTGGAGTATTTTTTGTGCTTTAATGGATATATGTTGATACATGGTTACAGATGAGGTTGGTACATGTCATTCAATTGAATTGACACATACATCTTCAGGACTCAACCCTTATGAGCAGACCTCACTCTGGAAATCAGTGATCTTTTTAGGAAATAATTTTTGTACATGATACACTACCCTGAAGAAGCTGTTTTGTTATGTTAAATTGCTGTAACATGTAGCCTGTTTGAATTTTTCTCTTTATTCTCTGATACAAATGAAATTTGATGCTTTAGATGGAATGGATTATTAAATACGATTGTATCAAAAACATCTGTATGGCAACAGTGATTGTGAAAATCTTTTAGTTGTATTCTTAGTAGAAATTAAAGATTACTCTCTTTTTGCTCGCATAAACAATCTGAATCATTGTTAAGTTGGCATAGGAACACTTGCTGATGAAAGATTTTTCTGACAGAGAAATGTGCATCCAGTACCCGTGATAGGGCACTGCTGGGGTACACTTTAACTAAATTACAGATGTACATGCTCACAAGAAGAGATCAAGGAAGCATCGCAGTCACTGACACTTTTGGCGTGTCATGGTTTAAATGCAGAGGGGCTTAGTCACAAAGGTATTTTGGAGTTGTAAAGCACCCCTGTAGAGTATGTAGAGTACTTCTTTATTACTTCTTTATTACTCTTTTACAGTGCTTAATTTGTAAAATATTAAGTGCCAGGGCTCCAACCAGGAGGCCACTGCAGCTTGTACCACCCATCGCCACTGTCATCGCTGTCAAAATAACTACTAACCATCTCTTGCATGTAAGTGCAACAGTTCAGATTATTCCAGGTCCCCAAAGCTAAAGAAATGGATGGGGAGGCTGGTATTAGCAATTTTTTAAATGTATATTGTTTCCCTAAACAACTGCTATACTACTCATCTCTAAATTACATGAGCAGCCCAACCTGGTGGCAGACTGCACTAGGTGTGGTGTTGACAATTAGGTGCCGGTGTCGAGCACCGGAAACCAATTAAGTGCCGGTGCTCAGCACCGGAAAGCACTGGCTCAAATTAAGCACTGCTCTTTTATCTACCCATACTACCCTTTGTTATTTGGCTGTAAAACATCCAAAATGTGAACAAAATAGGAACATCATATGCAGTTAGTACAAATAGAAAGTACTGTGAACTTATTGCACTTTTCCTAATCGGAGGTTGGATATCGTGGGTCGTTGAAATGAAAGTCTCATGCTTGCCTGCCATCTTGAGATTTGGGGATTCTAGGAACTGCATGTTGTCAAGCTGGAACCATTTCTTTCAGCTAATGGGATTTATGGAAAATGCAAAATATATATAGTAGAGCAAGTAATAATTTTGTAGTTTTTTGGAACATACAGAAACGCACTTCATCTGTTCTGGGGGCAATGAAATTGGCCCTGCAAAAGGCCCAGCATGTGTATTTCAAAACAGTCACTTTTTGCATTAAGAAATGTAGCTTGATATTACTTATTATCAGTGGCGGCTCTTCGGCTAAGGCGGAGGTGCGTCGCCCCACTCACTGCTTTGCAGCAGTGGAAGAAAGGAAACATAAAATGATAATAACTTGATGTTTTTATTTTATTCTGCTCCTGCAGCTGCAGCATGGGGGCGGGTGGGGCCATTCTGCTCACAGAGCAGGGCATGGGAGGAGTGGAGGGCACACTGAAGTGTCCATGACGCTTTGGCCGGCCGTCTCGTGCCAGCCAAACAGTCATGCTCTCTTAGCATGATCTGCACCCAGGCTGCATTACAGCCTGGGTGGAGAACATGCCCAGGCCCCCAGTTCCCGCCTGAGCACCTAACTACGGTGCTCAAACCAATCACAATGCTGCATTGCAGAGTTGTGATTGGCTCAGGAGAGCCTGGCTACTTCCTGTTCAGCGGACATAGAGACGAGACGACGTGGGACATAGCAGCGAGGAGCTAGGTGTACACCCCTTTACCCTCTTGTCACACCACCCCAGATCCGTACTGGCCGCCACTGCTTATTACATGGCATTATCTGTTTTTATTCACTCACTCCACTCACACACTTACCTACTACCCAGAGTTCAGCGTGAGATAATTGGCCAATATTATAAACTAAAATACTACTTTGACTGTTCACGCAATGATGTAGTTTCAAACTTTGAAACCCTCTAGATAATGCAACAATGCCTTGGTATTAGCCATTCATTTGATAATCCCATACACTTTCTATACCTGATGCTGTTATAGATAAAATAAACTAGTTTGTGGTCTTCACATCTGAGGATGTTGGGAATTCTCATGTGTGTTTCATGGGAATCACAACTGAAGGCAGAGTACCCTATCATCTTCAAACTCTTGAGCACATTCTTGAGCATCTGAAGTAGGAGTGGGTGAAGTCGAGCAACTTGTAACTTTGTAAACTGTTTTAAAGCTTTGCAAATTGGGCTCTATTTGAGGAGTGCAAGTTTTTTTGTTTTTTTTGTCTTTTTAGAAAGGGGCAGGTTCAGTGGCCATTATTTGGCTCTGGGGAACTGTTCCTGCTGAGGCTGCAAGAGGCTGCAACGGGCAACTGGTGGACTGGCACCACTTGGTAACCATCCCTTGTGAAATCCTCCACCCCTAGAATGTTCCTTGCTCCATACACCACCCTTCACCACATCCCCTTTTGCCCGTTAGAGTGTGTACCCTTTTTGCTTCCCTTCCACTCTGCACTGTCCCCAGGGCCTTCCGATCCCATATACCTTTCCCATGCCATTTTGTGAACCTCAAAGTAACTAAATTAACCTGTGATTAACCCTCTGGTAGCATTGTACAAAAGCATTCAGGCTTAACTTAGAGGCAATATGTAAAGCATTTTTGCAGCATTCGAAAAGGAACAAAGTGAAGCCATAACACAAGAAACATCCCAAGCCAATCTAAAAAATAGAATCAATTTTAATAAATAAAATGACACAAAAATCATTAGAACTGGAGATATCCGTGTTTAAAGTTTTAGGTGAAAATATTGCTAAAAAGCACAAAGCACCACTCTCGATTATCGAGTCATGCTGGACTGGGAAAAAGTCACAAGTTCAGGCTGAAAGCGATGCATCGTAGGTCCAATACAGCTGAGATTGTTCAGGTATGTTGCGTGTATAAAAATAGAAGGAACTATAGAAAAGGGACTGGGAATTTTTAGAAAGAGCCGCCTTTGGGAAAGCCAGTAAGTCCTTTTGGAGCCTCGTAAAACAAATTGGAACAAAGAATTACCCCACTAACACACTCCTGCAAAATAATATACCAGATTCAGACTGGGTTCCCCATTTTAATTGTATCTATCACATAGAGAACGATCCAAATATGTTAGTTTCTCTGTGTAATAGATTACAGGATTCATTGTCTCTTTTTATATCTTTGCAGGAAGTGGAACTGACCATTCAACAGAGTAGAAGCAGGAAATCACCAGATCCAGATGGGGTACTGACTGATTTGATCAAATGTACACCGAGTTATGGGACCCCTTGATCACTAATGTTTTTAAGTACTGCTTAACAACTAGTATACCACACTCCTGGACCTCATCAAAGATTGTGCTCATATTTCAAAAGGGCAATTGTATCTCTCCCAAGTTCACTTATCGATAGCACAATTGAAGTTATTGGCAGAATTATATATGACCGCTTAGTTAAATGGGCAACTGATAAGGGCATTCGTCCCCTTTTCAATTTGGATTTCGTCCACATTTAGATGCAAATGAGCAGTGTCTGAACATAGCTCTCACGGTTAACAAGTACATCTATGCCAGACGTTGCCCCATTTATCTTGCCTTTATAGACCTGTCCACTGCCTTTGATTCAGTGAACAGGACCAAACTGTGGCTAATTGTGCTGGAGCAAGGAGTGTACTCCCCTGGTGAGTTTTCTGTATTCCTTACATGCAGATCTTTCAGCTAGAGTGCATCTAAATGATTACGGCGACCTCTTACCCAATTTCCCTCTGAAGAGGGGAGTGTGGCAGGAGTGCATATTGGCACCCCTGCTTTTTTATCCTCTATATAAATGGTTTAAGAGCCCACCAAATTTCCACCGAAGTGGACACCCTGAAAATGGCGGGCACTCCATTGCCCACCTTACTCTACATCGACAATGCAGTCCTTTTAGCTCTTACTCCTAATGCACAGAGGCAGGTGGTGGACTGTTTCACTCTTTTATGTAAGATCTTGATTTAAGAACGAATTACGATAAGTTGCATATAATGTCCTGCGGGCCTGTTAAATTAAGGTTAAATAAAATTACCATCAAGGGGCAAGCACATGCGAGTGTTGATAACTTCTGTTATCTGGGCTTGACCTTCAGTTCCTCAGGGTCTTGGCACTTCCAGTTTAAAAATTCTAGCCTCAAACTTAGTAGAACTGCAGGGATAGTTTCTAATCTAACTAGGCCTGGTTCTTGAGGGACTGTCTTGCCAACATTGAAGGTTTACAACTCCCAGTTCATTGGTGCTGCTTCCGATGGTGAGGTGTGTGGGGTTTTAATAAATGTTGCTCCCTACAGTCAGAGGAAAACAGTTTTCTTTGTCGGTTGTTTACCGTAATGCCTACCACCTCTAGCCTGATTGTCCATTTAGAGGTGAACCAGGGTTTCATTTCTGATAAGGTCCACCTGGTGCCACTTCTGTTGTGGGTCAGTATCAGGACAAATCCGGCATCAATGTTATGCTGGTATATCATCCTTGAATGTCTTCACCTCGAAAACGCTTTTTCCATTCAATGGTCGAGATATATTCGAGACACTCTAGCATAATTATAATTTATGGGATTGTCTTCTTTGTTTATTGAGACTAGAATATATTTCTCAAGCTGACAAGATAAAGGTGAAAAAAACATTTCTGGAACACTGTGAAGATCTAAGAATGAAAAATTAGATAGTAAAATCCTCTGTCTTGAATCACTATAGATCTTTAGGTACAGGTGAACCCCCTATGTATCTATCTATAGACCTCACACAATGGGAGCAATCACTTTTTTTTTTCGCTTCAGGGCAGTTTCAATTTATTGGTCCCTTTGTTTTAAAAGTGTCTCAGATTTAGAGGGAAATATAGTATCATCTTGCCCATGTGACAATCAACCTGCACAAACACTTTTGAAAGTTATGTTTTTTTGCAATTTGCATAGTTTGCCACACAAGCACTTTATGAACCCCTTGTTTAGTAAATTGGGATTCCAAAGATGTAGAGTAGCTTTGCTCCACTTACAGTTTTTAAGTTTGCCTCAAATTTGTTATTGAGTCTCTGCCTTTCTGAAATCAGCCATTCAGGCAAGAAAAACAATGATAGGGTAACTTCAGACTGGTTTCTGTATTGTTTTATAATTTTTAATGCAATTTTTAGATGAATGTAGGTCTTAGGAAGTCTTAAACATAGGCATGAATTCATTGTAGTGGATCAAAGTGTCTCTCCCGTAGAGCATGCATACTGTAGAGTCATACTTGCGTCCTGGTGTTGCTTTTATCGATTTATATTTTATATTTTTCGTATTAACATCTATGGTTTCTTTTCTGACCTATCTATAGGTCAAATAAAGATTTTGAATTTGATTTGAGTTCAACAAAAAAAGTCAGAGAAAGGCAAACATTTGGGAAGGCCCTTTATAGAAAATTGGAAATCCAAGTCCAGTGTAATTTAGGAAATGTAACTTTACTTCTTCAAATACAGATCTTTATTACCAGGCATATTTATTAAAAATAAAATAAAAAGTTCATTTGTTTTGTGTCATATGAGAATTCTCCATTAATTGCAAGTGTTCAATTTACAGCACGATTGTTAAACTGGTCTTTGTTTTTATTTTGATATTATCATGACCTAAGAGTGCTATCCACTTTATCCATATACGATTTGTTTTCTCATCTTCACCCTTTCTTCTGTCATAATTGAATGAATCCTCTTCAATCTACCTGATCCTTTTGGATTACATAAGTCTCTACCCTTTACCCCACTAGCGGGTCAGCTATGGCAAGGACATTGAACTTTGGAAAGTGCTGTAGTTCATAATGGCTTGACCAAGACTGATACAGGTCAAAACTTGTCTTTTGGTTTTAGCTTTCATCCTTTATTATAATAAATACGACAACTTATTGTACCTGCTTACCACCCTGAGAGCCATGATTTCTCCTTATTTGAAGAGTTTTGGGGTGAAAAAGAGAGGCATAATTGTTCACAGGCTACCACTCATTCCAAGTCTCACCAGGACCTCCACTTTTTCAATGTACTGGTTGTTTCCTATACTTCCATCATTACACAAACATATTTCAAATGTCTGACTTTGTCTCAAAAAATACAATGTTAATGGAATGTTTGTTATTGGTGGAGAAAGATATAAACAAAAAAAACAAATGGGGCCTGAGAAAGTTCCATTAATAGGACAAAAGTAGTTGGCTGATTTATTTTTGCAAGGCAAAAAATGGTTCTGTCGGGAATCACGAAACCTGAGTTTCTCTTGTACTTAATACATTCAGCAAATGTTACATTAGTCATTCAATGAGAGTAAAACACACAAACAACACATCATCAACATTAATCAATAGGAGAAGTACAGTTAATGCAATTCTTTTTTTTACTCTTTAAATTACTTGAACCAATTATAATAGCATAACGCTGTCCACAAAAACAGGTGAGGTGTGACAATTAGAACGTCGACGTTCGTAAGCATCTATTGCGGGTCTTCATCAGGACAGAAGAGCATCAGACAGCCTGATAAAAAGGAAGTGCAGACATATTCCACTTATGGAGGTGTCAGCTGACACCGTCCATTTAATTAGAAGGACGTTTTTTTCTATTAAAATTATTTAATCTTTATGTATCTTGCCGGTTGCTTGAAGGAAGGCCCCGCCGTAGCGATCGATAATTAAATGGACGGTGTCAGCTGACACCTCCATAAGTGGAATATGTCTGCACTTCCTTTTTATCAGGCTATCTGATGCTCTTCTGTCCAGATGAAGACCCGTAATAGATGCTTACGAATCTGCACTACACCATAGGGTCGAAACGTCGACGTTCTAAGCTCAATTTGTCCTTGCAATACCACAACTTCAATAAGGAAATTATATACTCTGCTGTGGTTTAAGTATTCATCTTTTGGACTTTTGTACATAGTCTTGTTGTGTAAATATATGTAATATATGTTACTTTATGTATAGCACCTTATCACCAAACACAATAAGTCACTAATTGTCACACCTCACCTGTTTTTGTGGACAGCCTTATGCTATTATAATTGGTTCAAGTAATTTAAAGAGTAAAAAAAAAGAATTGCATTCACTGTACTTCTCCTCCTATTGATTAATGTTGATGATGTGTTGTTCGTGTGTTTTACTCTCATTGAATGACTAATGTAACATTTGCAGAATGTATTAAGTACAAGAGAAACTCAGGTTTCGTGATTCCCGATAGAACCATTTTTTGCCTTGCAATCATACACAGGTTCTGAGGGTTACTGGGTTACCCCATTATCCTTAATGGGTTTATTTTTGCAAACTGTAAAAATTCATGAATTTGGAATACAAAGGAGCATAAAACTTAAGAAATTAGGTCAAGAACCATTTACTCAGACTGCATTTATAATTAACCGTTCATTAGTAGAATGTATCCCTAACAAAAAATATTTTTGAAATAAACTTTGAATTACCCTATGATTGCAAAATAGCAGGACATTGTAGCTGGGTTACTGGGGCTTTGCACCATGCTACATTTAGAAATATCTGGGAATGATTGGAGTTGGGTGTCGTTTGTCACAGCTGCTATCTTGTAAATTTGTTACTTTAAAGCCTATTCACTTTGGTTATGGTATTTGCTCATACTGTAATTTTATTTTAATATTTTGTACGAATTGCCGACGCAGCCAAATGACTCAAACTCACGCTTGAAAAAAAAGAATTACGGGCCATGGAGACTAGGCTTCATAATTGTAACAAATTAGCATTGGCAAAGCCAATAACTCTTGCTAATGCAAAAGCTATTGGCTTTGCCAATGTGTTTTAGCCATGTTTTACACCAGTGTGGCTGCTCTTCAGCATGGCAAAATGTTTGTGGCGGAGAGGAGAGTGGCCTGGAGAGGATTGTCATAGAGTGGCATGTCATTGAATGGCATGTCACAGAGTGGAGTATCATAGATTGGAGTGTTGCAGACTGGAGTGTCGTAAAGTGGAGTGTTGCAGCGTCATGGAATGCAGTGATATAAATTGCTGTGTTGCAGAGAAAACTAGAGTGGCTTAGAGCGCAGTGGCGTACAGTGCAGGGGCGCACAGTGCAGTGGTGGAAAATGAAGTGATGCAGAACAGAGTTGCATAGAGTGCAGTGGCATAGAGTATAGTGGCAAAGAGTGCAGTGATGTAGAGTGGTGCAGACTAGAAGGGTGTAGAGTGCAAAGTCATAGCATGCAGTGGTGTAGAGTAGAGTGGTACAGAGTAGAGTGGTGTAGGGTATAGTGCGGTAGAGTACAGTCATGAAATGTAGAGTAGAGTGCAGTGGTGTAGAGTGGAGTGCTGCAGAGTAGAGTTCCATAGAGTGCAGTGACAGAGTGGAGTGATGCAGAGTACAGTGGTGTAAATTGTAGTGGCAGAGAGTGCAGTGCTGCAGAGTATAGTGTCATATTCTGCATTGGTGTAGAGTGCATTTTGTAGAGTTCAGTAGAGTGCTTAGAGGAGTGCAGTGCAGACTAGAGTGAAGTGGTGCAGAGTAGAATTGCGTGGAGTTCAGTGGCAGAAAGTGCAGTGTGCAGAGTAAAGTGTCGTAGAGTGCAGAGGTGTACAATAGAGTGGCATGTAGTGCAGTGGTGTGGAATAGAGTGGTGCAGAGTAGAGTAGAGTGACAGAATGGTGTTTTGAGCAGTATTATAGAGTACAGTGATGCAGAGCGGAACAAAGTGGTGTAAAGTGATGTGATGTAGAGTGCAATAGTGTAGAGTTGCATATAGTGCATTGGCATAGAGTGCAGTGGTAAAGAGTAGATTGGCATAGAGAGCAGTGGCCTAGAGTGCATTGCTTTTAAGTAGATTGGTACAGAGTGCATTAGAATAGAGTGCAGTGGTGTAGAGTGCAATGGCTCAAAGTAGAGTGGTGTAGAGGATAATGACATAGAGTAGAGTGGTGAAGATTAAAGTGGAGTGGCGTAAATTGCAGTGACGTAGTGTGGAGTGGTGCAGCGTAGATTGCAGTGGTGTAGAGTACAATGGTGTTGAGTGGAGTGGCACTGAGTAGAGTGGCCCAGAGTGGCATTGCGTGCAGTGGCGTAGAGTAGATTGTTTTAGAGTAGAGTGAAGCGGCATAGAGTGGAGTGGTGCAGGGTAGAGTGCAGTGGCATTTAGTAGAATGGTGTAGAATACAGTGGTGTTGAGTATAGTGGAGCAGGGTGGATTAGAGTAGCATAGAGTGGATTGGCATAGAGTGGACTGGTGTAGAGTGCAGGGGCGTGGAGTGTGGTGTTCCAGAGTAAAGTGCATTGGCATTGAGTGCAGTGGCATAGAATTCTTTGTTGTAGAATAGAATGGTGTGGAGTGGCATAGAGTAAAGTGCTGCAGAGTAGGGTAGAGTTGTGTAGAGTTCAGTGAGGTAGAATGGAGTGGCGCCATGTGGATTGCAGTGGAATCGAGTGAAAGGGCGTAGAGTGGAGTGGTACAGAGTGGAGTAGAGTGGTATAGAGTGCAGCGGCATAAAGTAGATTGTTTCAGAGTAGAGTGAAGTATTTTAGAGTGCAATGATGAAGGATAGAGTGCAGTTGTGCAGGGTAGAGTAGAGTGACTTAGAGTGTAGTGGCCTAGAGTGGAGGGATGTAGAGTGCACTAGGGTAGAGTGCAGTGGTGCAGTGTAGATTAGACTGGCATAGAGTGGATGGCGTAGAGTGTAGGGGCATAGAGTGGAGTGGTACAGAGTAGAGTGCATTAGCATACAGTGCATTGGCGTAGAATGCAGTAGTGTAGAGTGCAGTGTTGCAGAGAAGAATGGCATAGAGTAGAGTGGTGTAGAGTGGAGTGTTGCAGAGTAGAGTGGACTGGCCTAAACTGGAGCAGCATAGAAAAGAGTGGAGTGGTGCAGAGTAGAGTAGAGTAGGGTGAAGTGATGCAGAGTGATGTGGCATAGAGTGGAGTGTCATAGAGTGGAGCGGTGCAGAATAGAGTGCAGTAGCATAGCGTGGTGTAGTGTGGAGTGAGTGGTGTAAAGAGGGTTATGCATGATGTGGTAATGAACTGCCATTACAGGCAACACATTTTCAATTGAAATGAACATTAAATGCGCACAGACATGCAGTATTACTGATAAAAGTATACAGCGTGCAAACGATAATGTGTGTAAATGTAAATGTCTTCATATAGTGTATTGATATGTTTTGATCATATTCAAAAATTTGTTTCCACCACACGTTTCCAGAGTTACAAAAAAATGTGCTTCATTTGTGCTTTTCTAATTTTTATATATTCTGAAATATCCACACAGGTCATTTACAGACATTTAAATTTAAATGTGTGCTAGAAAAAAGCCTTTCTTTCACAGCAAGATTGGCACATACATCCTCTCCCTTAGAAGTCAGAGGATGAAAAGTAAACATCAAGCTCTGTTGGAAAACAAAATGTAATAGGTTAAGAACAAGATTTAAAGGCCTGTTTCCAGAAAGCGAGCACTCTTTGAAGAATACAGTAAATAGGCTATGCTCTACAGGACGTATGAACTCAAGCTGGGCACCCAAAAACAAATAAAGCCAGAAAATAGAAAACAAGCAAATGCTACTTACAAACCCCAAAGGCAATGATATGCAATGTGCAGAATGCATTCACAGGGAAGTTTTCCGGAAGTCCCCATAAAGTCTTCAGCAGACATTATAGCTGCAATGTGTGATAGGCTTTAACCTAAAAAGGATTCAGACTGTCTAGGAGAACTATCTTCTCCCCCATACTGCTACAGGGGTCGACAGGGGCTGGGTTCTGTTGCTGCCCACACACCCTGAATTATCAGGTGTGTACTTTTCGGGCCCAATAATGTCAGAGATAGAGACACTTGGAATTGTAGCTAATTTCACTCAATGCTTGTCCCTAGAGAAATTCCAGTCCTTGCTAATAAGGGTCTTAGTCAATAAATAAAGCAACCATTGCAGACCCAGGCCCATTTAATCTCACATAGTCGGTCCTCAGACTCATGTCTCTCATAGGCGCTGGAAGTAGGGATGCCGGATTAGCAGTGCTCCAAAAATAAACATAAGATGAATGAGCAGCAAAGATGCCTTTAGATTTTGTTTTTATCTTGTCACATTTACTGTGTATTCAAAGACAGGGGGCAAATGTCAAGCTAAGTCATCTGACAAATTGTTACTCATTCTTTTAATATGGAGATTGATGTCTCCTTTTCTTTCTCTGACCACAAACTTAGAGGATTTCTTGGTGATGTGCAAATTATACATATGTGCATAAACCCAGTTTCCACACAATATCATTGTGCTCCAAATAGTTTTATAAGTAAAACTGCATGCCAGAGCACATTTTTTGAAAATGTGCTGTCTGTAAATGAAGGGATGCTGCCTAGCCATGTTTTAGTGATATATTTTGTATTTGTATTTGTATTTGTAAGTTGTTTTTAGATAGCGCATATATACCGACAGGTCTCTTAGCGCTTGACAGACAGAAAGTCACATTCAGGCCGGGATGGACAGTCATGGTAGCGAAGGATTAAAATGTATCTCTAAATAACAGAGTTTTAAGCAACTTCCGGAAGGAGAGCAAAACCGATTCCTTCCGCAAAGTGTCCGGCAGCTGGTTCCAAAGTTGTGGCAGAATTACCGAAGTAGCTTGTCCGCCCTTGGTAACCAGGTTACTCCGAGGGCAGACTAGTTGAGAGGCTTCTGTAGAGCGAAGCACTCGCCCTGGCACATAGTTGACTAGATGTTCCCTTATGTACCCGGGAGCATGACCATAAAGAGCTTTGTGAGCAATGCACAGTCCTTTGAATTTTGAACGCTGTCTGACAGGCAGCCAGTGCAGCTTTCAACAGTGTACTCCAAAGTGCACCACCAGCTGCATACCACACCTTTGCCAATCTCCTGCTGAGCCGGCGTGGCTCATTTGCTATACTTGTTGTCTATGTGATGCTTTGACTTTTCACACTTCCTAAGACTTAACTGAGGTAACATTGGTAGCAGCACAACCACTCTTCAAAAATTGTTCCAGCACCACTGAGTTCACTATATAGAGCTCAGAAGAACCATCAGCGAAGATTGCATCCAAACCTGTGCACAAGAACGGAAAAACGGAGACCATGGCGCTAATCTAGCATTGATTAGAAGCACAGAAAACTCATTTGACGCTGTTCCAGCTGCCTAAAGAGCAAAGGACAAAAACACGACGGCATTGCAATTTTCTTCTCCTGGTTCTCCTTTTCTCTGCCCCAACCACTTACCTACAGTGATTGAAAACACAACCTGGAGGAAAAAAGGTTCCGCTTTCATGGCCTGCCTACTTCCTGGAATTTCATTTCATAGCTGTAACAGTGCCCATGCAGCAAAAATGTAATAGCACTCTGTAAAGAGGACACATACTGTTTCTGAAGTATTTTTTTGCACAATGTGGACTTTACCTCTCTTACCTGTTTCCACTTTTGCAGCTAATGGAGAGCGTGGTGCATGCTTTTGAGAGGTTAGCCAGTACAAGTGGGAAACAAAATGTTGCCAACAAACTTTGCTTATAAAGGGTGCGATTCACTTCATTTTTCCGTGAGTAGGTTTGACTTTCTTTTAATTTACTCCTGCATTTCATTTCCAAGTGTAAGTCACATCTATTTGTTCATGTTATCTTTCTGCTTTGGGGGCAGATGTACGTTTTTAGCGGTTGCAAACGGAGAATCGGGCTGCTTGCGACCGCTAAAATGGCTTTTGCAATGTACTAACCATATTTTGTGAGTTGATAACCTATTACCAACTCGCAAAATAGGGTTTGGGAGTGGCTATTAGTAAGGGGTGTGTCAAGGACGTTCATTCCTAATAGCGAGTTGCAGTGGCACGTATGAATGTTTTGCGACCTGAATGCAGTCGCAAAACATTAATATTTTAATGACTGTGAAGGAAGTGGTAATCCATTTGCAAGCAGGAAGGGGTTCCAAAGGGACTTGTTCCCCTTCGGGAATGTGGTTGATAACAATAACAATTTCTGAGAGCGGGCAGTGGCTAAACGGACCACTACCTACTCCAAAACAAGCATTGGTAAAGGCATTAGGTTTCGCCTATGTGATTAATAATAAGCTGTTTTTGTTGTAAGTTGTAGCTTGCAGAGTAGTTGTACAATGTAAGTTACAGAAAGTCTGTTAAAGCTTTATGTGTATATGAACAAAAAGGCAATATGTTGTGCTGTTACTAGTGGTCTAGTGTGGGTAATAGCAAAAGTTTGAATAATTAAATGACAGAGGGCAATAATAGAGTTAATTGATGTTATAGCAATATTATGTGTTCAAAGGAGTTCTGACAACTTGTGGGCTCGGTGGCACTGAACCTGCTGCACCATTCAAATCATGTCCATAGTGCCTGCAAAATAACTGCATTTGTGACTGACTGTTTAGTAAAAAAATCTAACAATATTTTGTTTTTAGAGGATTTATGATAGCTTGGCACCAATTAAAATATTACCCTTTTACCTGCAGGGTGGCTGCAATTGTTACTGCCTGTTTAGTAGCAAAATATATCAATATTAGGTGTTCAGTGGAGTTCTGACAACGTTTGGGCCTGGTGTCACTGCACCTGTAGCACCATTCAAATAATGACCATGTTACCTGCAAGATAGCTGCACTTGCCTGTTAAGCAAGTAGGCAGTCTAAGTGCACACACTGTAGAGGAACACAAAGAGCCAAAGTGGTCCCTCATGTGGTGAAAAGAGACAAGCTGATCACATGTTTAAATGTGTGGCAAAAATACTAATTTTATTCATTCAAATTCGCATAGTTCACATGCGGTTCCATGTAATATGAAAAAGAATAGTCCAACGATATTGTAGCTGAAACAAAATCACCCAGTTAATGTGTATGTAAACATGTTTGAAAGACTGCTTCAAAAGAAAGCAAATGAACATTACTTCAAAAAGAAATGTGGTAAAAGCGAAGACTGAATTTTTTCTACAAGAAGCCATCTAAATAAAACAATAAATAGATCTGTCAAAGCACGCTGTAAATATGTGCATTCCTCGTGGGAGATATTCTACAAAATATGGGGAAAATTTACAAGTCCCTTACACCAGATTTGCGCTGCCGTTGCGTCACCTTTGTGATGCAGCGGCGGCGCAAAGCCAGCGCCGTGCTGAGGGCTATTTTCAACGTGACGCATCTAGGGAGATGCATCATGTTGGAAAGCCCTGCGCCACATGTGGGCGTTCCTGCACAGGGGGGGGCGTTCCAGCGCAGAAACGCCTACAAAAAGTGGCTGAGTGAAATCTACAAGATTTCACTCAGTCACTTTTACAGCCATGCTGCGTCAAAACCCTGCGCCTGCTTGAAGCAGGCGTAAGGATTGACGCAGCATGTTAGGGATAGAGGCACCCCGAGCCTTGCTGGAGCAACTCCAGCAATGCGCCGCCTTTCCAAGCGTGGGATGCGACATGCATCTGCCCATCTGTGCGCCATGGTGCGCCGCATTGTAAATGCTGCGCATCAGTGGTGGCGCACGGGTGGGCAGATGCGTCGCAACTCTTCTGTCGCATCCCTGCTGATTAGCAGAGATGCGCCAGAAGTAGTAATTCTGCCCCTATATTTTTTAATGTTATAAATAATATGCAGTCACATTACTAAAAGTAGTCATTACACACCAAAACCTAATAGATAACATAGCTCTTAAAAACGTTGACAATGCGTGCTAAGACAATAACATTATGTGATATAAATTGTTGTGCAAACTGAAGGACATTTTAAAATCTTGTCTCATTTTGGTTTTCCCTTCAAAACGAACAGGAAGCCATCTTCCAATTGTTATACAGTGTGGCTGTCACTCCCCTGTGAAGAGATGGTATCAGGTTTTATAAAAGCAAATATCGTCTCGTAAAAGAGAACTGCATTGAGGTGCTCCTAAAAAGTGTTAAGTACTGTAAATCAACATAGTTAAATGGTAGCCACAGTAAACTACTGTATGAAATCTCAAAAAGACGACAGTGGCGCCGATCACGATCCTGTAAAAACCGGGTACGAACCGTCGGACGGAGCATATTCTCCGTCCGACGCGTACCCGGTCGTAACAATATACAAACATGGAATTACGATTCGCACGGAAACACCATTTCCGTACGAATCGTACAAAACCCCGACCGACCAAAATAAACATACAAGTGCGATCCGGGAAAGCGCCGACGTGACGTCGGGACGCACGCAGCCTGCCATTTACGAACCAGGAATTACGATTCGCACCGACGTCATCCCGCACGGACAATATTTTCCGGCTGCCAAAAACTGCCGGGAAATCAGGACGACGCGAACAAGGAGGACCTGTACGCGACGGACAGACATGGACCCGAACCTACGTGTCATCCCGGCCCTCATAGCAGTTGACCTCCTCTACAGGTTCCGACGCAGACGCCGCAGAAGGTCAGAACAACTAAGGGAGGGGGGGAAAGGGGGGCGGGCAGGACCAGGGGCAGGCCATAAAACCACCACCAAAGTCACACAGCACACATGCCCTGGACATACCTGACCCCCAGGCCCTGGTCACTACGAGGGGGTGGGGGCGTGTCCAGCAAAGCCAGCGTCCGCCACAACGGAAGTGCCTGACGACGCGAACCGGCAACACAACTATACAGGTACGTCCCGTACCCACGCCTTAAGAGCGTGGGTACGAGTCGTACCACGCCCACACCTACGTCACCCCAACAATGGCGGGACGGCTGTACCCACGTGGCAAAGGCCTGGGTACGGCCCGCACAAGCATCACATAGCGTGGGGACGGATATGTACGGACCGTACCCCCACCCCCGTATGCATGGAGCGTACCCCCAACCCCAACAGTGTAAGTACGACCCGTACCCCCAACGGCGTACGTATGGAGCGTACCCCCCACCCCAACAGTGTAAGTACGACCCGTACCCTCACCCGCGTATGCATGGAGCGTACCCCCCACCCCAACAGTGTAAGTACGACCCGTACCTTCACCCGCGTACGTATGGAGCGTACCCCCACCGCAACAGTGTGTGTACGACCCGTACCCTCACCCCCGTACGTATGGAGCGTACCCCCCACCCCAACAGTGTAAGTACGACCCGTACCCTCACCCGCGTACGTATGGAGCGTACCCCCACCCCAACCGTGTATGTACGGACCGTACCCCCACCCCAACAGTGTAAGTACGACCCGTACCCTCACCCGCGTACGTATACGTCCCTCCCCAACAGTGTAAGTACGACCCGTACCCTCACCCACGGGCGTATGGAGCGTACCCCCACCCCAACAATGTAAGTACGACCCGTAGCCTCACCCGCGGACATATGGAGCTTACCCCCACCCCACCCCAACAGTGTAAGTACGACCCGTACCCTCACCCGCGGACGTATGGAGCGTACCCCCACCCCAACAGTGTAAGTACGACCCGTACCCTCACCCGCGGACGTATGGAGCGTACCCCCACCCCAACAGTGTAAGTACGACCCGTACCCTCACCCACGGACGTATGGAGCGTACCCCCACCCCAACCGTGTATGTACGACACGTACCCCCACCTCGTATGCATGGAGCGTACCCCAACAGTGTAAGTACAACCCGTACCCCCACCTCGTATGCATGGAGCGTACCCCAACCCCAACAGTGTATGTACGTACCGTACCACCACCCCAACAGTGTAAGTACGACCCATACCCCACCCGCGTACGTATGGAGCGTACACCCACCCCAACAGTGTAAGTACGACCCATACCCCACCCGCGTACGTATGGAGCCTACTCCCACCCCAACAGTGTAAGTACGAACCGTACCCCCATGGAGCGAACCCACACACGTGTATGTTCTAAGCGTACATATTGTTAAATAGGAGGGGTGTGTGCCTATCACTCCCAGCAGTGCCCAGACGCAGGAGGGGTGGGTGCCTATCACTCCCAGCAGTGCCCAGACACAGGAGGGGGGGTGCAGAGTCCTCCCAGCAGTGCCCAGACACAGGAGGGGTGGGTGCAGAGTCCTTCCAGCAGTGCCCAGACACAGGAGGGGTGGGTGTAGAGTCCCCCCAGCAGTGCCCAGACGCAGGAGGGGTGGGTGCCTATCACTCCCAGCAGTGCCCAGACACAGGAGGGGTGGGTGCAGAGTCCTCCCAGCAGTGCCCAGACACAGGAGGGGTGGGTGCAGAGTCCTCCCAGCAGTGCCCAGACACAGGAGGGGTGTGTGCCTATCACTCCCAGCAGTGCCCAGACACAGGAGGGGTGGGTGTAGAGTCCTCCCAGCAGTGCCCAGACACAGGAGGGGTGTGTGCAGAGTCCTCCCAGCAGTGCCCAGACACAGGAGGGGTGGGTGTAGAGTACCCCCAGCAGTGCCCAGACGCAGGAGGAGTGGGTGCAGAGTCCTCCCAGAAGTGCCCAGAGACAGGAGGGGTGGGTGCAGAGTCCTCCCAGCAGTGCCCAGACACAGGAGGGGTGGGTGTAGAGTCCCCCCAGCAGTGCCCAGACGCAGGAGGGGTGGGTGCCTATCACTCCCAGCAGTGCCCAGACACAGGAGGGGTGGGTGCAGAGTCCTCCCAGCAGTGCCCAGACAGAGGAGGGGTGTGTGCCTAACACTCACAGCAGTGCCCATGTAACGCAAAGGGTGGAGTAGCCACAGATACCATGCCCACAAATTTCAGTCAGGTGCACAAAGACCCTGCAGTACATGTACCACATGTGTGCGAGGCTGGGAGTATACGCATGCTTAGCGCAGAAAAGAAAACATGTCCACATGAAGTCATGTCAATAGTCCACATACACAAGTACAATGACTACCAAGGATGCCACGAATGATGCAGGTGGAGACATTGCTCAGCATGCATGTGCAAAGTTGAAGGAGTCCATCACACACCCTGCTAATGTACACACAGCTCAGCGCTAACTATTGGGAACACCCTGCAGGGAAGATGTCAGGGTACACAGAGCAAGGAATACACCTTTGGACAATTTCACCATGCAGCAACTGCTTACATGAACAGAGAAACCTAGCTAACACCGTGTGATGGCACACAGATCCCAGGGTCCCCCCTATGACCAGCACACTACTACATTTCCCACACACCCAACACATGAACACCACCCAAAACCATGTAGCAGCCCCACCAACAGCAATACCAGCAAAGCAGTAGTGTTCCAAGAGGAAAAAAATAAATTGCTTTATTCAGCATGAATCAAAAAAGTCTTGTTTGTAGGAAGTTCAATATTTACAAAGCCCATAGGGCAGTCCAGAAGTCACAGCTGGATGGGGGACACAGTGGGATGCGTGTCCCCTAGCTTGCCTGCACAGTTAGATTCCGTCGTCTTCCACAGGGGTGAGGGCATCATGGGGGGGGGAAGAACCAGGCACCGCAGGGACAGGAGGGCAAAGGGTAGGCGTCGTGGGTGCAGGGATGGAGGACTTCACCACAGGGGGTGGGGCAGGGCCAAAGGCGGAGGCCAGGATCTCGCTGCACACCTTAGCAAGGTCCTCCAGGGAATCCCCTGCACCCGAAGGAACCACAGGCCCCAAGGAGGGGAGGGGGTCAGAGGGATGGGTCGCAGCGCCACTGGGGGAGGGTGTAGACAGGGGGGGGAATCAACCACCCTGACCGGGGACTCCCTTGACCGCTTGCGGGGTGGTGTCACTGTGGGGCTCAGGGACAGAGCGGCCATGAAGGAGTCTTTGTGTGATATGTGGCCAGGAGAGCTGAGGGGAGGGGATTTGGAGGGAGTGGATTGGGTGGAATGCGGACTCCCACTCTGGCTGCGTGTCTTACGTTTACCCCCGACCCAGTGGGTGTGCCTACTTCACCCTGTGTGTGCGTGCCAGGAGGTGTGCGTATGACCTTCCCTGCTGGTGTGGTGCCTGTGTCTGTTGTGGTGTGTGCATGCGTACGTCTGGGTGTACGTGGGACAGGCATGGGAGTGGGAAGTGTGGATGGGGCAGGGGTAGGGGGTGGGACGTAGCGCTGCAGGAGACCCACTGCTGCAGTCAGTGTCGAGTCTATGGACCTCAGCAACTGCCGTTGGTCAGCCTGCGATGAAAAAATGCCCTCCAAGTATGCCTCCATGTTGTGCAGCACTTGGCTGTGGCCATGGAGGACATTAAGGATCGCAGCCTGACCAACCTGCAACTGCCACTGGATGTCCACAGACTCGGCATTGGCGGCAGCAGTGGAGACAGGGGCAGGGGGTGCGGTGCCTGGCAGGAAGGAGACATGTGGTGACCGTGGACGTTGGGAAGGGACACGAGCAAGTGGGAGGCGGCTGATGGCAATGGAGGGGGCGGGGTGCGATGTTGTGCCGCTGTCAGCTGGTGGTGCAGCCTCCGCCCACTCGGAGAGATCATCCTCGGACCCGTCGGCTTCATATTCGGTGGTGCCAGTGGACAGGTCCTCGGCCTCACTCTCCTCCGCCTCTGTACCACTCAATGTGCCAGCCACGATGTCAACGCTGGCACTGGTGCTCGGTCCCTCTGCTCCGTCTGTGCTCATGTCTCCCTCCGTGTCCCCCGACGATGCTGTGGGCAAGGTGAAGAGACAGCAATTAATCACACACCTGTATACATATGTCACATGAGTCCAATCTACGTAGGTTACAGTGCATAGCCTGAAAAGTAAGATCAGTAACATCTACAAAACAAGGTACAGATGTAGGGCATGCAACACACAGTTGGTTGACCCACCATGCCAATGAAAATCCATGGAGAGCATGAAACAATAGCAAATGACATGAAATGGAGTTTGACAGAGGAGCCAGGCCCTGGGGACAATCCAGCACTGCATCTGCACCACACAGCGTTGCCGACAATAGGGATGAGGAGGGACCAAATCCATGAGCTTGAGGCACATGCTGCATAGGTAATACTGAAAACATGCCCAACATGACTGGCTCACTGCACCTTGAGTGTATGTCCAGCCAAACATCACACACTGGCCAGAACTAGCAAGGAGATTTCAGGTTTTGACATTTAGGCTTGCCCCGCACCAACCATCCCCTAGATGAGACAATCTGTTGAGACACAGGTGGCACGTACACCTCTTAGTCTGGGTGAAATACACAGGGGATGCATAAATGCAAGATTGGACGCCAAATACCCGAGGTGCGCCTGTCCAAATAATCATATACAAATGGCCAGCTTCAGATGATTGTAACAAGACACACAGGCACTGGCCACTGTGACTATGAACAAGGAAAATCAGGTCAGGCTGTACAGTGGACACTTGTACTACATTTCACGTCAATATACATGCTGCCAGGGGACAATGGCACAGAGCATAACCTATGCTGTAGACACTGAGAGTGTCCACGTTTTGTGATGACACACATGACACCTCGGAAAATATGCCCCAGGGGACAGTAGTGGCAACACAGCTCCATGGTCCTGAATGGGAATGACTGCAACACACGCCACCATCCCTGCACTCTGCGTATCGCACACTCATGCACATCATGTCACAGGCCACAACATAGGACATGCGCACTGTAAGGCATGACACTTGTGAGACTAACTCCCATGTCTGGACTCAGCATCAGTGCCAACTGACATGGAACCCACATGTACTGAACTGGACAGGGCACAGGCAAGGTCCCAAAACCGGTTACACACCACCCCCACACATGATGCTACAGGCATAGTTCATGTGGAGAAAGTGCCAGCCTAGATAACCTTGTGAAGGAGTGACTACACACAGACCAGGGAACACATTGCAAGGAGGGGAAGGGAGGCAGGAGAGCACAGCTATACAGTGGGTAACTGGATCTGCACAGCACCTTTAAACCCTGGCAGTGTATCCATGCAACTGTGCACTTACAAATGCTGGTGAAACACAACAAGCACACATATACCTACCCCTTCCTGCTGCTGCATCTCCTGTAAGCGCCTCTCCAAGTCTGGAAAGACCACCGGCAGCACACGCTTGTGGATGTGGCTCAGTCGGCAGCGCCCGCGGTTCTTATGGCTCTCAGGTGAGTACCCCAGCAGGACCCGTGCGATCCTCCGCGTCCAGCACCGGATATCCTGCCAGCGTTTCCTCACCTGGGACAGGCGCCGCTTCCGACCATCCGCACTCCTCACGGCGCTGACGGCGGTCAGCCATATCTGCTCCTTGGCAGAGGCGCCTACCTGTGAGGATGAACAAGTGACACTACATCAATACACCTGGCACATGTCACAGAGACACATATTAGAACACATTTGCTGTTTACAACAAGGCATAGTATGCATCCAACGCATTGCACCTTTGTCATAGGGACATGATCCTCTGGGGAAGGGCGAAAGCAGTACATGCCATTGAAAGGACACAGGTGGAATGAGGGCAACTACACAATCAATGATCCAGGCTCACACTGTGCATCACAAGCTACACCAGGATAATGTGCAGAACCTCTAAGCAGTCAGATGCCACAGGCCACTGACGCTACCGCAGCAGAGTACACAGACACACACAGGCACAGGACATTCACCTGCCATTGCCAAATGCAGCGACAAACCTCACTCTGCACATGTGCCACTATTCCGGAGGGGGCTTCACAGGTGTGGGGCTGGCTCTGCACGTCAGACACACAGCACTGCTCCCTGCTCACATCACATGGCCGGGGTATATCCATCCCTCATGCAGCTGGGCTGCTACACTCCACATATGCACCCACCCACATGACAGGGGACTTACACACACACCCATGTCCAGGGTACGAACACATCATGTGGACACTCTCAGCACAGGTACACAGAACTAACACACATCTGTGGGTACAGTCACCTGTCACACTGGGCTGACCACATAATCACATGAGGACTGTAGAGGCAACATTCCCAGGAGGATAAGACAGGCAGAATGTGGCATACACCATGCAGTGATTATCACAGTAAACACGATGCAAGTGAGGATGGCAGACATGCACCACTGCATGCTCTGGCTGGGAGACATCAGGCATTCCCCCCCCGGGACCCCCCCTACAGTACATAGCATGTGTGAGACACCTGGACACAATGCCAGAAGTCACAGTCACAAAAAAGGGACACAGTCTGTGCCAGTGGACTCTGCACTCACCTGATACCCTGAACGCCCATACAGCATGGGGTACTGTGGGAGGATCACATCCAGCAGAGCCATGTTCTCCTCCAGGGTGAAGGGCTGTGACCTCTCCACAGACCTTGACATGGTTCCAGGGAATCAGAAGCAGCAGCTGGGTCGTGGAATACAGAGATGTGCAGGCAAGTGCTCCCTCTTGGGACCTGGCTGCCTTATATCTGCCTTGCTGGCCAGTTTCATGCACAGGAGTACAGAGTGATTGGTCACTCACATTTGCATCCTATGTTTCCTCCAATCCCTTCAAACCTAGCACAGTCAGTGGGTTCTTATTGTGTTTTTTTCTTCAGCATGATGTCAACCCCACAAACACATTGCAACAAAGTAGATTCATTCCAACTGACTTCTGCTGTGCACCTTCCAGAACAAATTCAAACTTTAAACTTGGTCTCCATGACTACCAGCATGCATGGAGGCCTTGATACTTGTCCCTCATGTGTCCCCTATGTAATTTTGAGCTTCACACACAGGTACGGTGCGTTCCGGGGCCCTAGGGCACCCCAAATGCATAGCAATGGCCCGTACAGGCGTGTGTACGGGCCGTACCACTATGAGTACGCATACGCGAGAACACCCATAGTGAGACGGACCGTACACACGCCTGTACGCTCACTATCACTATGGGTGTCCTCGCGTATGCGTACTCGTAGTGGTACGGCCTGTACACACGCCTGTACGCTCACTATCACTATGGGTGTCCTCGCGTATGCGTATTCGTAGTGGTACGGACCGTACACACGCCTGTACGCTCACTATCACTACGAGTACGCATACGCGAAGACACCCATGGTGATAGTGAGCGTACAGGCGTGTGTACGGGCCGTACCACTACGAGTACGCATACGCGAGGACACCCATAGTGATAGTGAGCATACAGGCGTGTGTACGGTCCGTCTCACTATGGGTGTTCTCGCGTATGCGTACTCATAGTGATAGTGAGCGTACAGGCGTGTGTACAGTCCGTACCACTACGAGTACGCATACGCGAGGACACCCATAGTGATAGTGAACGTACGCACGCGTGTACGGGCCGTACCACTATGGGTGTTCTTGCGTATGCGTACTTACTGACCGTACACATGCCTGTACGCTCACCATCACTATGGGTACACATACGGCAGCACTCCCATAGTGATATGGGAACGTACACAGGCCCTCTTAGCAGCAGTACGGTGGTTTTCACACATCACAGTGGTGACAGGCAGCACACAGGAAGGAATAGGGCTGACATACTTGTCCATGGATGGACATCAAGGCATTGTCTGGGCAGTACTACATGTGTGGGGCACAGGTGTGAAAGGCTGTGATGTGGCACATTACTCCTGAGTCGAGAAGGCACCAGATGTATGATGAGATGTGTACACATGTAATGTGTGATGGTGCAATGTGTGCCAGGCATGCCCTTGACTCCTTTGACATGTGTGCATGTCGTACTGCACACTTGTGATGAGCGTCACTGCCATGGCACGGACACCAACACACGGAAGTGTCCCCTGAGGCCCGGTACAGGGGTTACCACACCTGACATGTCACTACCCACGGTGCACGATGTGACTATGTCATGTATGTGTGGGGGGTTCTCATTAGGTTGATGTTGGAGCCCCCACAAAAGCTGCAGCTGTTGCAGCAACCAACATGTGTCTGTGTGTAGATTGACATTGCACACTGTTCCGCACACCATGCCACATGTGGTATCGGATGTGAGGTGCGTATGTATGCATGGGACACGGAGTAGCGTAACAAGGACATGTCTGCATCCTCTCTATGAATGTGTGGTGAGTCATCACATGTACACCTTCATGGCAAGGTGTGTGGGCTGTCCTAGTGTAATGTAATGTGACCTGTGGCTCTAGTGTTCCGCTACCAGTCTCTGCAATCGACATCCTACTTCTGCTGATGTGTGGATGTATGTCACTCCTGTCTTGCGTCTGGCTGTTCACTTGCACTGGGACACAGCTAATCCCATGCCATGGCATGTGGAGGTTCACAATCTCCGTGTGTAGCTGGGTCTTGGTAGGAGTGTCACCTGGCAGCCATACGTGTCCAGGGCATGTGGCACATACCTGACTCCGTATGTGTATAGACAGATTAACATGTGCTCAGTACAAATAAATTGTTGTTGTGGTGCACTCACTCTTCCTTCTCACTTCCAAATTACTGCAGAGCGCCGCCTCTTCCCCGACCAATTCCGGACTTGGCTGCCATGCGGGAGAATGACTGTATCCGGTGCTACCGCTTCCCCCAACGGTTGATTCTGGAGTTGACGGCGAGACTGGCACCACACCTGCAACCGCTGCACAGGTATCCTATGGCACTGACACCCAAGCTGAAGGTAATGGCAGCCCTACATTTTCTAGCCACGGGTACCTTTCAAAATACCATAGCTCATGTTGGTGGCATGTCCCAGAGCATGTTCTGCCATGTGCTGCATGATTTCTTATAGGCCATGTTGATTCACCTGGATGACTTCATCCATTTTCCTACCCCTGAAATGTTGACTGGGGTCAAGCGTGGATTCTATGCCCTGGGAGGGATGCCCCATGTCATTGGGTCCATAGATGGGACACATGTGGCTTTGGTACCACCACAGGCACAGGAGGTAGCGTACCGGAATCGCAAGCACTACCACTCCATCAATGCCCTTGTGGTGTGTCTGTCCAACATGGTGATTTCACATGTCTGTGCTCGTTTTCCAGGATCAGCACACGATGCCTACATCATGAGGCATAGCAGGGTGCCTGAAATGATGACGCAGCTGCGCAACGAACGAGCATGTGTTGTTGGTGGGTACAGTCTGTCTGTCCTGTATTTTGCGTAGACTTCCAGCACGACCGCTTCTCCTGTCCTGCTTATGTCCATGTGCTTTCCATGTAGGGGACGCTGGCTATCCCAACATGCCATGGCTGATCACACCTCTCCGCAACCCCATCACGCCGGCCCAGCTCCGCTACAACACCGCCCATGGCCGGACAAGGCGAGTGATAGAGAGGACGTTTGGCCTCCTGAAGAGCCGATTCAGATGCCTCCACAAGACCGGCGGCGCCCTCCCATATGCCCCGGCGAAGGTCTGCAAAATCTTCATGGTCTGCTGCATGCTGCACAACATGGCAGTTGAGAAAGCTGTGCCACTCATCCTGGATCAAGATGACCAGGACCATCCACCCGTGGAGGACGAAGGGCTTGGCAATGGGGCTAGTGATGTGGAGGATGTGGCGCCGCAAGAGGACATCTGGACTCGGCTCATACGCGACTTCTTTGCTTAGTGGTGAGTACCAGTGTCTGAGTGTGCACGCATTGGTCCCCGTGTGGCATGTGTTGCGATGTGTGTCTCCACCTGCATGTATGGCACGTGAGTCAGAGGTGTGTGTGGGTGTGTCACTGGAGTGATGGTGCCAGTGATGGTTGTATTTCCCCAGTCATAATTGTGACCTAGCATGTTGTCATCCATACATGTGTCGAGTACATGCACATGCAAGTGGCTGTGCTTTTTGTGGCTGACTTCTTGTGTGTCTCTCTTCCCCAGGTACTTGCGCATGCCGTCTGCTGGTTGCATTGTTGTGGCACTGCTATTTCTCATGGACACGTCATCGTGTGCTGACTCAGCGTTACAGGCACGGACACGTTTGGAAGTCTCCTTAGGGTAAGGGATGCATCAGGGGTGTATTGGGTGTGGCAGTTGTTCACGATGTATGCACACTGCCCCTGTCGATGTTTGGTTCCTCTGAAGACATGTTGCATCACCATGGTACACATTACATGCAGCTGGGTACACCTGAATAGATGGTCAGACTTGTTGCCAGTCATCAGTGATGGGATAGTGGATTGTGATGATGGCATCAATGTGTGTAACACTGCCCTCGGACACATATGGTTTGCATTGGCTTGACATGCTGTGGGACTTCCACATCAGCGGATCAATGGTGTATGGCAGGCTCTCCGTGAGCAGCTGGGGGTGTTTAGCTGTTAGCCGACACTTGTGTGCCAGTTCCATGGCTATCACGCATTTGTGCTGCAGAAGGGGGGTGCCAGTGTTGGACCCACATGTTACTCCACATGAACTGTTCATGTGTACTTCGAGTTGCCTCTGCAATCCCGAATACATGACTAATAAAGGTGTCCCTATGCCTCCAAGGTGCCTCTTCTCAGTCAATGCTGGTGTGTTGCCACGGTGCATCCGGCATGTCTGGCCTGGTTTTCCGTGATAGTGGCTATGTGTCTATGTGTAGAGTAGCAAGATGCAAGCTGTTTGTGTGGGATTAGACTGTGTATTGTGCATGATGTCCATGACTGTGTGGGTATTGTGACATGTGCCATCCCCGTGCATCCAACGTTGGCCAGGCCACCATTCTCTGCATCCACCTGACTCAAGCTTGCAGGACATGGTTCTGCCACCTGTCTACACATACCTGGGTGCCCCCCAGAACACTCGACATGATCCCTGACCTCTGCGCATGACTGTTGCTGTACTCAATATGTCTGTCGGCACGGTTGTGCGGCCACCCCCTCAGCTGGTTGGGCCCATCACGGGTGTGTATGGTGCTCCATGTCTGTCTTGCCTAATACACTGTGACCCGTGTGTCCTGTGCCAGACTCAGGCCCCAGGGTGTGGATGGTTGAAGTCAAAAGAGAACTCAGGCATGTTTAGACTTTACAAGACACCTGTAAGGTAATAATGCAACCAGCAGGCGGGGACCCTCAGAAGCAGGCCGTGACGATGTTTGGGATGCTCCATCGGATGTTTCCTCCTCCTCCTCCTGATCCCTCCCTGTGGGTGGTGATGTTCTACGCCTTCTGGCACAGGGAGGGTTGCCCATGTTGTCGGCCATCCGACGGAGTGTACTGTGAATTCCCGTGAACACCGTCACGAGCTCAGCCTGTCTGTCCTCCATCCGCCGTTGGTGTTGCAGTAGACTGGCATGTTGCTCCGCATGTTGCTGGGCCTGCTGGGTCTTGATCTCATCGAGGGTCCCCTTCATATCGTTGAGGGTGGACACAACCTGGGCCATGCCCGTGGTGTCCTGCCGGTATGCGTCCAGGATGTTTCGGACATGGGAATATACCGGTTCCCCAGCCAACTGGTCAGGCTGGCGCCTCCGCCGTCCTCCACTCCCACCACCCCTGCTCACTTGCACCTGGCCTGCCCTTGTGGGCACATCGGGTCTCCGGGACCCCTGAGGTGTGGCATTGGCGTTGTCGCCTGCCTCCTCCTGGGTGCCCGGGACACCGTGTCCCTCCTGGCTGCTTTGTGGTGGTGGGGCAGGGATCCTGGGTGTCTCCTGGGATGTGGCAGGAGTGGGGGTGGTGGTTGGCCCCGTTGTACCTGACGCAGGTGCTGCAGGTCGTTGGACACCAGAGGGGCCAGGTTGGTCGGGGTCGTCCACAGAGTGGTGAGAGTCATCGCTGCCGGTGGGATCGGCCTCCTGCAGAGCCGGGTCCTGTGAGTCTTCCCCCCCAGTGTTGGGGGGTGATCCACGACGTTGACCTGTGTGTGAGAGACAATGTTAATTTTGTTCCATGCAACATCCATGTTTCATTAGTTTCAAAGTTGGCACATTTCCTCTGGGAATTTGGATCTGTCTTGCATTCCACTCACAGTGCACTTGTGCATGGGTATGTCCCTTGGGCACAGCTTTGGCGACTTTACCTATGTGTGGCACAG
The DNA here is from genome assembly GCF_964204655.1 of Triturus cristatus. Lineage (NCBI taxonomy): Eukaryota > Metazoa > Chordata > Amphibia > Caudata > Salamandridae > Triturus > Triturus cristatus. Next base: position 1,638,892,743 of record NC_140590.1, read on the forward strand.
TCTTACTTGCTGCGTCAAGTGTGACTGCAGTGAGCAGTGGAGTGGGCAGGTGTGGCGAGCCGTGCATTGGCGCCTTCCATGTAGCACTGTACGTGGGCACATGAAGTTGTTCCACACACTTATATGATGCAGGTAGCTGTCGTTGTGCTCGTGCACAGGTTGTGACATGGCACTGTGTTTTGTCATGGAGGAGAGGGGGGGTGCTGGCACTGGCCACCCTTGTCTACATGCACGCAGTCCACCTGCTGATGAGCAGACATTCCCACACACCACAAGGCTGATTTGCTCTCCCTGTGTGTCCCTTTCTCGCTCCCTCTCTGTCCCCCTCTCCCTCCCTCTGTGTGTCAGCCTCCTCCCTCTGTCCGTCTCCCTGTGTCTCCCTCCCTCTCTGTCCCCCTCTCCCTCCCTCTGTGTGTCGGCCTCCTCCCTCTGTCCGTCTTCCTGTGTCTCCCTCCCTCTCTGTCCCCCTCTCCCTCCCCCTCTCCCTCCCTCTGTGTGTCACCCTCTGTCACCTCAGCCCAGCTTCCTAGGCACACACTTTTTGCAGATCTTTGACTGGCCCTTGGCTTGTTGATGTGAGTTTGTTTCTGACCAGCAGGCACCCATTGGGTGTAGTGTGTGTGTCTGCGCTGCTGCTGTGGTGGTGTGTGCTGCCACTCTTTCACAGTGTTGGCTGTTCATTAGCTGCTGTCATGTGCAAAAAGTGCCTTCACCCCCATGTCTTAATGCAAGGCGTCCGCCATTTGCTGGTAAGTCTTTCCTGTGTGGGGACACACTGTTTGTCTGGCTGTGACCTAGGCCATATGGGCAGAGGGCATTGTTGTCTGCTTCTGAGTTGCACTATGTGATTTTTGGGGCCCACACTACCGCCATCCGGGTTACCGTGTCTTGTGTTGGTGTTTTCTGTGGCCTGTGACTTGACATTGTCCAGCTGGGTGCATGGGGAATGGTGGCGCCAGTGGCATGTGCGTGTTAATGGAGTGTGGTAGAGTCATGCAATAGCTTGGGGTGGTTGCGTGCCTGTTTGTGAGTTTGGTTGTGGATGACGTTCCCCCCATGTGAGGTGCGTTGTTTGTGTACTCACCCGGGTCTCGGAGTCCTCCTAATCCTTCGACTGCCTCCACCGGCAGTATGGCCATCCCCCTCTCCTCCCAGGGATGGTAGTGTACGGGTCTGCGGGACGGCCCTCCTCCAATGACGTTGGCCTGGTTGTGTTCATCCGTCATCTTGGCTCGGACCCTCCTCCGCAGATCGTACCACCTGGCTTGGCATTCCTGCTTGTTCCTTCTGGTGTCCGCAACAGCATTCACAGCATCGGCGATGGTCTGCCACATGGCTGTTTTTGCTGAAATGCTGGTCTGTCTGACCAATGTTCCAAAGAGGTGTGGCTCGACTCTGAGGATTTCATCGACAAGGACCTCCAACTCTCGGCTAGTGAACTTTGGATTCTTGTTAGTGGGCATGGTGAGGGGTGTGGGTGTGGATGGTGGGGGGGGTGTGGATGGTTGTGGGTGTGTGGGTGTGGTTGTGCAGGTGTGTGTGTGAATGTGATGAGGGGGTGTTTGTGAAGGTGTGTGTGTGAAGGTGTGCAAGTGTAAGATGTGGTAAAGCTTCTAGTATGGTGCTGTAGGTTGTCTGTGGGGTCTGGCAGCAGTGAGTCTCTTGCAAAGGCTCATGGTTTGTGTGTGTGGGCCCTTTTTATTGGTCCATTGGTGGGTGTGGCTGTGTTTGAACTTTGGGTGGGTGTGTTATAAGGAGTGGTGGTGTTTTGGGCCTCTGTTTGTTTTTGGCAGTTGCAGGTCAGTGAATGTGTTGTTTTAGTGGTTGTTGGACATGTTTTGTGGCTTTGTGCCATTCGAATGGTGTATTCTTGTGTCGTTTTGGTTTGTCCTGGTTGTGTACGTGCATTTTTAGCGTGTGTACGGTGTGTACATGGGCCATTTTGTTGTACAGTGCTGTCCTTGTGTGTGGCTTGGTACGACTCGTACATGCGGTTGTGATGTTGGGGCCTGGGGTGCGCTCCGTACTTAGAATGTTGTGGTGGGGGTACGCTCCATGCATACGCGGGTGGGGGTACGACTCTAACGTACACGGGTGTAGATACACGGGGGTACGACACGAACGTAGAGGGGGGTAGGACACGTACACTGGTGTACATACACGGGGGGTACGACACGTACACGGGTGTACATACACGGGGGTACTACACGTACACGGGTGTACATACACGGGGGTACGACACGTACAGGGGTGTACATATAGGGGGGGTACGACACGTACACGGGTGTACATACACGGGGGGTACGACACGTACATGGGTGTACATACAGGGGGGGTACGACACGTACATGGGTGTACATACACGGGGGTACGACACGTACACGGGTGTACATACAGGGGGGGTACGACACGTACACGGGTGTACATACACGGGGGTATGACACGTACACAGGTGTACATACACGGGGGGTATGACATGTACAGGGGTGTACATACAGGGGGGGGTACGACACATACACGGGTGTACATACACGGGGGGTAAGACACGTACACGGGTGTACATGCACGGGGGTACGACACATACACGGGTGTACATACACGGGGGTACGAAACGTACACGGGTGTACATACAGGGGGGGTACGACATGTACACGGGTGTACATACACGGGGGGTACGACACGTACACGGGTGTACATACAGGGGGGGGTACGACACGTACACGGGTGTACATACAGGGGGGTGTACGACACGTACACGGGTGTACATACACGGGGGGTACGACACGTACACGGGTGTACATACACGGGGGTACGACACATACAGGGGTGTACATACAGGGGGGGGTACGACACGTACACGGGTGTACATACACGGGGGTACGACACGTACACGGGTGTACATGCACAGGGGGTACGACACGTACACGGGTGTACATACAGGGGGGGTACGACACGTACATGGGTGTACATACACGGGGGGTATGACACGTACAGGGGTGTACATACAGGGGGGGGTACGGCACGTGTACGTGTGTACATACATGGGGGTACGACACATACACGGGTGTACATGCACGGCGGGTACGACACATACAGGGGTGTACATACAGGGGGGTACGACACATACACGGGTGTACATACACGGGGGGTACGACACGTACAAGGGTGTACATACAGGGGGGGTACGACACGTACACGGGTGTACATACACGGGGGTACGACACGTACACGGGTGTACATACAGGGGGGGTACGACACGTACACGGGTGTACATACACCGGTGGGGGTGTACATACACGGGGGGTACGACTCGAACGTACGGGGGCTGGGGGGAGTGTTGGGCGCGTATGCGGGCACATGTCTCCATGGTTGCTATGGGAGTTCGGTGCGGACGGTGTTTTTTCCATGCGGTTGTAAGATCGGACGCACGGGATGGATCGTGATTCCGCGGTCGGACTTCACATTTCACATTTGTACGGTAAATCGTCCGTGGACGTGTCGGACACTTTTTCCGACCCGAGGACATGTGGGGAATACTTCCCAATGCGATTCGTATGGACTTTTTGCCATGCGAATCGTAATTGGCAGTTTGTACGGCACTTGTACGATTCGTACGGTAAAAAGACCGGATACGAGTCGTACGGGGACATTTTTTACCGGATCGTAATTGCCACCAGTATGTGCGTGAAGTAGAGATTGTGTGAAAACAAACGAGTAAATATGCGGTAATTCACTACTTTGAATTTAACACTTTCTCCTAGCTCATAACCTTTGTTACATTTTTTTGAATGAGTAGTGGCTGGATTTTTAGTGAATCTGAGTATGTTTATTTTATAGTGAATACAAGTACGATGTATTTCCACTAAAAAAGTATTCAGCTTGCAAAAGTAATGACAATGCGCGCAGAGCGATACTTTGCATTTAACACTTTGTCCTAGCTCGTAACCGTTTTTACATTCATTGAAAGGGTGTAAGAAATGTGATGAGCTACAACAAACTGTGAAATACCAAGTAGGGAATAAGATAAACAAAAACTTGCTTTAAATACGTGCAAACATGCACAGATTATTTACACCGCTCGTCTTCAAAAGAAACTCGACAAACAGTAGCCACAAGGAGTGAGTAGAAATGGCACAAATTTAATTTTTAAGCCGTAGATGAAGAAAGTCAACAAAATACTGAAAATGAGGAAAGTAATGTGGAAAGGAGTGTGCTCCAATCGTTAGTCTATCCAAAGATGAAAGTAAAAATAATAACATGACCTGGCATTTAAATCTGCAAGGCACACGCAGTTCGTCTGAAAGTGGGTCCACGTTCAGAGCTTCAAATGCATGCATGCAGGCAGACGCTGTAAATAAATGCTGTGCAGGTAAAAGCCTTTAAAATATAGTTCTAGAAAAGTGGATGAAAACAGTACTTCGGCTCCAGGAATCTGATAAGAAAAGCACAGGAGAGGAACAACACGACGCAGGGAAACAGCGTGCTACGGCCATTAGAAATAGAGGAAATGTAAATGGCAAGCAGTGGAACCAATGAAAAGTGATGAAAGCCAGGGAGCTGGATATAAGCCCCTTTTAAGATATCTATTATTTCAAAAGAATTCACAAGCACAGTGCTGTGCAGATGAAACCTAAAAATAAAAAGGAAGCTTTTCATTTTGCTTTTTTAAATGCATCCCATTTTTCTTTAAGGAAAACAGGCTGCATTTCAAAAGAAAAAAATGCTTTATTTAAAGCACAAGAACAGACATGCTGGTCTGCTGACCCCAGCAGGCCACCATCACTGTGATTACAGGTTATTCCCAATGGGTCACAAATTGCAACATACCTCATGAATATTAGTGAGGTAGGGTCATTTGCGACCACTTTGGGAATCGCTAAATCTGTCTGAGACACATTAATACATTTAATTTTGCGACTCGTTAATTGTGAGCAGCTAAAAACTGTAGTTTGCGAGTCACAAAATGCATTGGTCGTACCTGTTGCCCTAGGTTTAATATTCTTGCAGGATAAAGTTTGAAAGTTGAAAGCCTGTAACTTTTGCAACATAACTATTAATATTTGCATAGATGTAGATATGGTGCACACTATGCTTCTGTTTATAAACTGAGGGCCACATTTATCAAAATTTCATGTAGCGCAGCAAGGCCTTTTGCTGCTCTGCATGAAAGAGAAAGGGCATAAATGTGCCGTGTTTATCATTATACGGTGCATTCCTGTCTTTTGTTTTACTCTGTTTATTGATTTTGAAACAGCACATACAGACACAAAACTGTTGTTATGTTGCAAATATGACTTCAAATTGTATCTATCATCGTGTATATAAGTTGTGTTGTTCGGAGTCATACATTTAAACTAAAGCACATTTATAACAGGAAGGAGGGGGAAGGGAAGGAAAGGACTGCGTGGTCATTGCTCGAAGACATTACTGTCAACATAGTGCAACTGGCGTAGACCCACTGATGTTTGATGGATACAGTGCAGGCAATGTTGACATGCCACCCCAAGAAGGGCAGGCCATTGCCCCGGGTGGATTCAAAAGGGGCAGTTATTGCCTATGTGGCTCCCAAACCACTAGTCGCTAGAGAAGTAGCAAGGTACACCTCCAAAGGAGACCAAGTGTCTTTAGGGCAGACGGTCACTGGCATAAGCTCCCAATACACACTCAATTGTTCCCGATAGTAGACTGCGTCCCTAAGCCAATCCACAGCGCATGGAGCCCTATGTCTACTGCATCCCATTGCTTAACAAGCAGAAGCAGAAGTGCACTCAATCCATGACCTGCTTGCGGAGCATCTTTCACATAGCCCAGTGGCGCAACTTGAGGTGAGCACTCGAGTATATACTCAAGAATCACATCAAGCGCAGCAAACACTTTGCTCCAAAAGCTCTGCATAGCATTGCATTCCCAGGACAAATGCAAAAAGGTGATACAAGGTACCACACCTAATGCGCATCCTCAAGCAGTCCCATTTTGTGTTTTACAAAGGGAATATGATAGAGCCTATGTAAGTACTTAAAGTAAGTACGTGTCTGCCTGTGATTTTCAAATGTAAGCTTAGCCTGTTTCGCATCCACCTTGCCCATCACGGGATGAGTTCATACACACTTGTAACGCAGCAGAGGCAGTCGTCTGGCACAGTGCTCAGGTGTCCATCAGGTCAGGACAATGGCACAGTTCTTACAGTCCCAGCCGCTACATTTCCTGGGGATACACAGACTGTCCCACCTGCAATCCTCACACACAGTCAAAACCGACCTCTGGGGGCCACAGGCAGATGATGTCACCAGAAAAGAGCTTCACAGAACAGTCAGCCCCACCACACCCCAACACCTGGGGGGCAGGAGCAGGCTGAGGATTTATCAGCAACATAGGGTCCTCCCCAACCAGCCTGAATTAGGCCCACAGTACTTGCAGAGCTTGGTCAGTTCCCACAGGCTGCAAACAATCAAGATTAACAAGGTAGGAAGGGCATCAGAGCATCTGGGGCCTGGGCGGTTCCCAATCAGCATGGAGGCTCAAATTGCAACAGGCAGCGGGTGGACAGACCAGGTCCATCTGGTTAACAGTTAACTATATTAGTATAGAGGCAAAATATATAACAGTCCCCACTGCACAGTAGCAGTTCCATGCATTGTACAGCAACCGATTAATGAGATTTTTGTCTCGAGGCTGGGAACTGCCTACAAGCGTAAGGATCCAGACACTCCAGCACCCCACAATGTCAACAAACCATGGGGTCAATCACCTTGTTGCATGGCCTGAGGCTGCCTCATCCACAGTGCTGCAGCCATCAAATGTTCCAGGTACTCATGGCATGGGGTGGTCAGAGCGCCTCTCACATCCGTACTATGCAGATCTGAGGGCGCCAGACACAGGGGCAGTCCAATGTAGCGCAGCGTCACCTTGCCGAGCAGTAGGGCCTCCCCGCTCTCCACACGCCACCAGAGAGGCAATCAGCTGCCACACTGAGTGCCAGGCCAGTAGTCTGGAGCACCCAGCCCACCAAATAGCACCCCCAGCTCCCTGTGCACCAGTGCAGAGACTCGTCGAGGGAAACAGGCAGCACCAGTGGCACCCTGCTTGTCGGCAGCAGCGCCCTCAGCCACAGGTTAGAAATGGTGACTCAGTCTCGTTCCAGGCCCCACCGCATCATATTTCAATATATGAGTTCCACTCAACATTTCGGGGCACCAGCAGGCTCAGTTGTGTGTCAGAGTGTGAGAGGAAGCTTTGTAGGTGTTTATCAGTCTGATGGCATGAGTACTCCAGGATAAATGTGGGATGAATAACTCCAGCCGGCATAGCCTCCCTAGAAGGCGGCCATCTTATGGACCGGCACCCTAGTGCTCCCATGCCTTCCTGTGTTTCCTAGCACTGGTGCACTTTTCGTTGCCTAGCGCCCACGCAGGCACACTTGCGTCATTTTGCAAGGGTGTCTGCATAGCGGAAAGGATTGTTTCCTGCACAAACCCAATCCTCAGAGGCATTCTCCTCTTTCTGAGCGTGCTGCAAAATGCAGCACACTTAGAAAGAGGAAACAATGAGAAGAAACAAAGATAATTCTCCTTGTTGTGCCTCTGGTTTGAAGGCATACAATTCTGACATATTCCCAGGTCTTCCAATGCTTGTAAATCTTGGAATGTGTCAGAAAACATAGGTGGATGTGTGGGCACGCTCCACCCATAGCACACCTCTCTGTCGAAGAAACATGGCAGCGTTTTGTGCTGCTCTGTGTTAATCTATACTTATCAAGCCATGCAAGCTGGCCTCATGTAGCTTGATAAATCTCATTTAGGTCTGCGCGCCCTTGCTTCCACTTGAAAAAGTGACACAAAACCTTGATTAATATGCCTCTAAATACAAAGGACCCCAGAGAATTTTTTTTCTATGGGTGAATGCCGTGTCCGTACACATAGTGCTCGATAGTGACTGTGACGATGAAGACTATGACTCGGAGTAATGAAGAACCAGTAAGTAACTGAGTCATTACACGATTCAATCACCCTCTCTCCAATCTATACACTCCTCCGGCTGGGAAACCAAGAATCCATAAGCAATTAAAGTGTGGTTCAAGTAAACGATTGTGTGTGACTTTCTCCTGTTTCTATTGTATTTCATCAGTTGTGTCTGGGTATGGCTGTGTCTGCATTGGGATTCTGTATGTTGTAATTCACATCTTTTACTGGTTTTCTCTTGAAGATGAATAGCAATAACGCACTATGGGGCATATTATCAAGGGGCCGCGATAAAATTATCGCCTCTTTAGCATCCGTTTTTGGGCGAAAAGCGGTGATAATTTTATCGCATTATCATCAAGCACACGCTAGCATGTGATTCCTTGAATTAGCGCCCGTTTTCCACACGCCGCACCTCGCATCGATAATGAGATGCAAAGGAGGTGTGGCTGTGAAAACAACATGGGATAATATCGCGAAGGCAGCTTCACAATATTGTCAACGAGGGGTAGCGATATTTGTAATCGCGTTAAGTATGCCTTAACGCAGGAATATAACATCTGCTAAATTCCTGACTAAGGCATACCTAACATGGGGTTGGATTGTGTGGCTAAGACCGCAGGCCCTATCATCAAGGATATTGCCGTTTTCCATGGAACATTGCTGGAAAACCAGCGATGTTCCATGGAAAACACCACTATTGCTGGAATAATTATCACCATTGTGCTATGCGTTGTTAATACAGCGCTACCATGGTGATAAATTCCAGCGATAGCCGGCGATAACAATCCTCACGCTAAGAGCGGCCAGCGATAATTATCGCTGCCGCTTGATAATATGCCCCTATGTGTTTTCCCTTTTTCAATTTTACCTGCTTTTATCAGTATCTCTGCTTCAAATGAGAGAGTTCCCTCAGAGTTTGCACTTCTCATTAATGCAGATATTTCCTCTCTCTGGCCTGTTTCTTTTGTGGAAACGTTACAAGTCTGTTTTTCAGGCACACTCTGCCTTGGGAAAATTATTAGAGGTGTGATAATTTTACACAAGATGTAATGCTGAATCAGGAACCACAAGCTGTTTGCAACTGAGTTGGGAATTAGCAGACCACACAAAGTGAGGGCCATAGAATGCAGCAAGGCTGTCAAAATAAGCTTTACCCGTGGGCTTCTACAGTATTGAAAGTGGCTTAGAAGTTCTGCCAGCTGAAGGCATATGCTGCAAAAAGTAAGTGTGTGGTAAAGGTGTTTACGTAAGATGATTAAATCCAACCACGTGGGCGACCGAGACAGCTGGCAAAGTATAGAGGTGTGGGAGTTCAGAAGGTATTAGAGCAATAAAAATGCCTTTATGTTTTGTTTTTATCTTGTTACATTTGCTGCTGTTCCAAGAAAGGTTAAATGTCAGGCTATGTCTTCTGAAAATGGATTTCTATACTTTTAAGTCGAGATGTTGTTTACTTTTATATTTTTATGCAAATTGAGAGAATTTTGGAAAGTGAACTATGTGATACTGTTGCTGGGATACAGACAGGACCAATGGAATTGTACGGTGGGGGGATAAATTATGCGGCAATGTTGACTAAATTGTGTGCACATTTTGAGATAGTTTCACTTGACTATTTTGTCATTTTTACACACGTTAGAACTGTCTGGACAAAGGTTTCACTTCACTAGTACCAGTTCAACAGCCAAATACAGCTAGTGACCAGTCAACACTTTTGCGAAGGCAGCAGGCTTTGCATCATTTTTAGTAATTTTTGATCTATTTGAATTAGAAAGAAATTTGCTTTAGGTAAAAATTGCACATTATACAGCAGATAATGGAATATGTGGACAATGCAACAAATTGATAATTATGCAGAAAATGCCACAGAATCACATAGTTTCAGTTGCTTTGCGTACATGGAGTGAAAAAGAAAGTACTGTGGGATATCAAATTGTTTCCAATTCACACAAAAAAATGTAAACACCTGTAAATGAATTACACAAATATTTCAACTCATACCAGCAGTTATGAAAGCACAAATGAAGCACATTTCGTTTTATAATTCTGAAGTGTGATTAGAACAAATATTTGAATAGGCTCAAAGCAAATCATGGTGATGCACAATAGATAAATAATGTATTTTATTTGTATAGTGCTTACTATCCCTACGTGTGGCACTGAACGGCTTACAAACATGGGCAGCAAGCTACATCCCATAGGGTGGTGTGTGGTTGAAAGGGTGGTGTGGTGGTGTGGATCAGAAATGTTATGAATGAACTTACATAACTATATAATACCTTGGCAAAGCATAGGTCAGCCCTTCTTAACTCACCTGATTATCGAAAGCAGTTTGCTGGTTGAGTTGTTTCCAGCCGTGTAAACTAAGATTGAACTTTAGGGTGTAACTGTCTTTCCAGACTCTGTGGCTGAGATGTGGATGTTGTAGTTGTCTTGGAAATATCCATGTTTACAACTGTCGTCTGAAGTGTATAGGCTCATATGTGCTTCTAATGCTGGCTGGTAGTGAGCTCCAGAGCTTGGCAGCTTGTATTAAGAAAATAGTGCATCCTACGGATTTCTAATGGTAAGATGGAATGATGATAAGTGGTGCAAGCCTGGAGTACAATGGTCTGATTTGTTTGAATTGCTTGAATTTAGCTTCTAGGGATAGCAGTCCTTTTCGTTGGAGGCTCTGTGATCAAAGCAAAGTGCCCTGAAAATTGCCTTTCTTGCTATAGGTATTCAGTGGAGTGATTGCAAGACTAGAGTCATGTGTTCTCTTTGGTAAAGGCAGAGAAGAAGTCTTGCAGCAGCATTTTTGATCATTTGTATTTTGGATATGATGAATGAAGGTGCGCCAAGGTATAGGCTATTGTCATAGTCAAACTTGGAGATTATGAGCGTGAGGATGGCTTGCAGTTTCTTTCCGTATCCAAGGTATGAGAAGATGCAACATAGTGTTTTCATTGTGTAGAAGGCATTCTGTTTTACGTTTTTAACATGTGATATCAAATATAGGTCTGAATCCATGGTTACCACTAGGTTTCTTACTTCTCTTCACATTGTTGGAGGGGCCTAATCTTCCTTAGGCCATACAGCGGTAGGCTGGCATATTTGTCTATATGGCATAAGCTCTGTCTATGTGGTATTTAGCTTTAGATGGCTATTTTTCATTATTGTGTTTATAGCCCAAAGGCAGTCATCAAGGTGCAGCGGTCTTCCAGACCATCAATTTTTTAATTTGGGTGCCATATACATGGTTATAATTGCTGAGGTTTAATGATTTATTCAGGCTTCTTAAGTGGGTTAGGTAGATGTTGAATAATAGAGGGGATATGATGGACCCCTGTGGGATGCCAAAGTGTTATGAGTTAGGAGCTGATATAAAAGGTAGCACCAATGCTAGTTTACTGTCACAGCTAAGAGGCCAATAATTCAATGAGCATTAGCTGAACTCCCTTCTCACCTTTCATACATGGTATGTCATACAAGAATTTGCTGCATGAAGAGATTGCACAACTGTGCAGGACATTGAGTCATGTTGTTCTTAAGCCAATAACGTTCATGATATTTCCTATTCTTGATACATAAGTTGTTGTCACTACCTAAAACCACCAGCCATTCAGAAGCAATGTCGAATCAGGAAACTCCTGATTCCAATATGGCATGGTGCATTGTTTAGCCTATTGTTCTGGGGCAGAGTTATCACAAGTCATGTACGACTGACATTGCATTAGCCCACACTGGCCTGTTGTGAAATATAGCCTGGCGGGATAATGTATCTGCTCTAGAGATCATTATTTTGTTTGCAGAAGCCAGATAGTTTTTTAGGTTAACGTGCCTGTTGCAAAGGGCAGCAAATACCCTAACTAGCAGTACTGTGAATCAGAAATGACCCAATACGGCCTGCTATTTCAAAAAGGGTTGCTATAACAGACTATCTTTCAAAAGAATGTTATATCTAGAAAGCCCTGCCAGGCTCAACAAGCTGAGGATTCATCTCTTTTTGCAACCAAATATTGTAAAAACCATAATCAGGGCATTTGAGAGTGTAAGCATTTGTATTATAATCAGTCTCTCTACACATCTCCGCAGAACATTGACTAACATGTTGTGAGTTATATATATTGTAAGTTAAGACCTGTGTAGTATGGATCTGCTTTTTGACATTTATTGACTCCTTTGAAATTCTGCTTTACATTTACCTAATTTATGGCCATAGTCCATAAATTGCTGTTATGTGGTCCTATATAAGTAATATACTAAATGCACAATATTTGGTGAACATTTGGGGTAGAAGTGTGGGAATGCTAGGTGATAGGAATTTCTATGATTTAGCCAAGGTTTGGTGTTAGCAAGGCATTCTGTGTAAGAAAAGGTACTGGGATCTATGCAAGCTACACCTTCCCAGACTACGTAAGGCACCTTGTTTTTAGATATGTCTGGGCCTGGCAGGTTTTCCTGGATACCAAATGAGCAGTGGCCCAAATACTGCAGCTAGCCATATCACCAAAATTGGTCAATATGTAATGCAGAATTTATACTGTTTCCTCGTCTATTAGGTGCCTCTGAGAGCTTCTCCTTTCATGAGTGATAGCTCAGTCACACAAGTGGGGTACTATTGTTATTAGGAGAAGTGTAGGATCACTGTGTGGTAGGACATTTGTGGATCCCCACAGACTCCACTAGTGCAGTCTGCTTTCACTTTTGTTTTGCTGTGTAACTGTGCTACGCAATACAGCAAAACAAAAAATCGAAATCAGGACTTGTGGGAAGCATTTCCCTTGCATGCTGACTTTGATTTTGGAAAATAACATTTTTCTGATGTTTTTACCTGAAACATTTACTTTTCTATACTGTGGATGAGTTATTGAAGTCCACCGCACTGTGAAAGTAGCGTAGTGGACATCAACAGGTCGTCATCTGCCCTAAAGCAGTCAAAATCCACCTAAACCATGCAGCCTGCTGTGCTGTCTAACAAGAATTGACAACGAGCTGCAGGGATATAATGGCCATAGTGCATAACTTATGATAGTAGGGGACTTGGTTAGTTCCAGGAGGCTCCTAGGATGGTAGGCTTCTGGGACTCGGGACAGTGAAAACCATATCAAAGGAAGCTGGCTGGTGCTGCTAATGGCCATGCACAGCCAAGAGAAAGTTTCAGTTGACATACATGGTCCAGGGAGAAGAGGACTAGAGAGAGAATAACAAATACTGATAGGTACAAAGAAGAAAGAAGACAAGATAGAGAGATGAGGTTCTAGAAAAGGAGAGAAGATGGAGAGAAAGAAAGGAGAGTAAACAGAAAAGGCAAGAGAGAAAATGAGAGATGGAAATTGGAAGGGAGATGCAGCGGCAAACAGAACGGGATAGTGGGGAAAAGGATTAGAGAGGCTGTGGTGACAGAGTTTGGGACAGAATAGAGAAAGTAAGAGAGAACCTAAAGGAGAGAAATGAGAGCGAAGTACACATAGAGAAATGGTGATTCGAGATTGTACGAGGAATTTATAGGTTATCATATTTTGGCCAATTCACCCAGTTCAAAGTGCTTTCAAAGCACAGTTACGCATTTTGATTTCTAGAAGGATCTTAGTGTATGATTCAAAAAATCAACTTGCCTGCTGGTCTTTAAAAATCCCAATTAGGTCTAACCATTGCTACTTAATCCACATTTATTTTTGCGAATTGATGAACCATGGCATCCCTTGTTATTTGTTACCATATGTTCTTGATGAGATGTGATGCTACTTTCTCTTTTAATGCATATCAACCATGCCTACATTTGCTGCTATAGTCGCTGGAAAGGACAACACACTTTCTGAGAAGTTCATGTTCTCCTAAGGAGGTTACTTAGCTTTCTAATATACATTTAAAAATGTCAAGCTCTTAACGGATTCATAACATGAAGTTTGACTTTTATCTGCACCTTTCCATTTCTAGTAGAAATACCAGGCTTCCATGCTTTCAATATTCACCACTCAAAAAATGCATGCTCATCTAAGCAACATTAGCTTCTTACTTGAGGATTCCATGCAAGAAGTCTACTGCATGTGAAAGAGTGGATAATCTCCATAATTATCCTGCTGCCTGCTAATCTACGCTCCCCTAACTTGAGATGAAAGTGGTGTTCCCAGCCAGACCACAGGCCTCATAAAGACCCATCTCAGGCTCACACAATCACCTATCCTTTACTTTGCCTGTCTTGCTGGTGGATGTCTAACAAAGGTTTCCTTTTGTACAACACCTTTCTCACAACCTGCCTGTAACCATGAGGGGTGTATGCCAATGTCAGAGACCGCTTCAAGTCCATGCAGCTTTGACTAGTGATTTTGATTACACATAATTTAACTATCCATCTTTTGTCACAACCTTATAGTGAAATTCAGTGTGGAACCTTCCCAACAACACCTCTAAAATGGCATTTACATTTTATTTAGTTTTCACTATTGTTGCAGCCCTAAAATGTTTCAAAAGCACTGTTTGCAACCAGTTTCCCAAAAGTTTTGCATGTGTATGCTCTAAGCTGTCAGTAAAGTTAGTTTAAATTAGTGGCAAGTTAAATTCAAACTTCGCCATAGAATTTCATCAGAATTAGGAAATTCCCCACTTTACGAATCAGATGAAATTTCCGATATTTACGAGAGGTAAGGTTTATCCTTTTAGGTCTTCCAGGTTTGATGATTTCCTGACGTACAATATTCTTGATCTGACATCCTCCAGCAAAACAGTTTTGAGTGTGGAAGCTGGACATCTACCACATGAGAGTGGGAGGGAGGGCTCTCAGCTGAGGTCAGCTTTTTTTTTTTTTTAACGAACTTGATAAGCTTTGCATTGTGCAAAGTTGTGAGTCAGCCTACTTTACACCCTTCTACTTTAAATCCCATCTAATTGATAGAATTTAACGTTGGATTGTGAAAAGTTGATTGAGTGTACTTTAATATGTAACGTACAATAAGCTACGTATTTCTTCACACAGAATCACATGGTGTGCATCTGAATATTGAAGCGATACCAAAGGGGATGATGGACGGAGCGTTTGAGCAAATCAAACACTCACCTCCAGTCAACTGATCTAGGTTTAATCCATCATCATTTTTTAGCTCACTCCACCACCCCAGTTCAGGCATGGCCATATGCAAATCAGTCTGACCCTGTTCCTCATGGGAACAGCCCAGCCCAAACTGCCAAGCCATGTCTTCCGTGGACCGGAAACAAGCATCCTGGGACCGGTTTCAGGTTCATAACCCTCATCCGCCAGGATATCTTGAATCCAGTGGCAAAGTGAGCAAGGGACCCACGTCTGAGCATACCCTGCCAACTTAAGGAGAACAAAGCAATTCAGTGTGAGGTATGATACACAACAATAGATCTTGTGACATTTCATTGCATTAGATTCACCATAATGTAGAATATGCATTCAGGTTGATGCCCTAGCAAGAACAGGTAGGGGAGTTTGCTGAAGACTGTAGGGGAGGACCTGGCTTGGCAGTTCGGACTGGACTGTTCCCTTGAGGCACAGGATCAAGACTGATTTGCATATGGCTGGGTTCAAACTGGAATGGCATGGTGAGCAAATAAATGATGGATTTAGGCCCAGATCTCTGTTCTGGGGTGAATGTATGACATTGTTCTGCATTCTGTCCATCAACTGTTGTTTTTGCATTTGTCACCCCGAATGGAACGGGTATGCCCAGACGTGGGTCCCGTGCTCTCCCTGCCACTGGAATCAGGCTATCCTGGCTGAAGAAGGGTGAAACCCTGAAACCAGTCCTAGGATGCTTGTTTCCAGTCCAGGGAGGACCTGGCTTGGCAGTTCGGGCTAGACTGTTCCAATGAGGCACAGGATCAAGACTGATTTGCATATGGCTGGGTTCAAACTGGAATGGCAAGGTGAGCAAATAAATGAACGATTTAGGCCCAGATCGCTGTACTGGGGTGAATGTATGACATTGTTCTGCATTCTGTCCATCAACTGTTGTTTTTGCATTTGTCACCTCGAGTGGGACGGGTATGCCCAGATGTGGGTCCCGTGCTCTCCCTGCCACTGGAATCAGGCTATCCTGGCTGAAGAAGGGTGAAACCCTGAAACTGGTCATAGGATGCTTGTTTCCAGTCCACGGAGGACCTGGCTTGGCAGTTTGGGCTGGACTGTTCCCATGAGGCACAGGATCAAGACTGATTTGCATATGGCTGGGTTCAAACTGGAATGGCATGTTGAGCAAATAAATGATGGATTTAGTCCCAGATCTCTGTACTGGGGTGAATGTATGACGTTGTTCTGCATTCTGTCCATCAACTGTTGTCAGGTCTCGCCTGGCTATCGCGTAAGCGATAGCCCAGCGAGACTTTTGTAGGGGCTTCAGAAAATACTCCCAAAGGCTTCCCAGGCGGTTCGGGTGGCGGTTACGCGCACAACCACACGCATTCCATTTGCCACCAGCTACTTCCTGCGCGTGCACTTCCTCATGCATTCTGAGAGATTTAGTAAGGGGCACAAGACCTTAGGAATGCGGTTTATGGCCAGTGCATGTGAGGCATTCAAGCGCGAAGCTGGCATCGGACTTGAAAGCAGCAGACTGCTTTCGCCAGCGCGCGCTCGGCCTCACTTCCTGCATCCCCTCTTACAACAATTAACTTTCGTTATAACTCACACCCCATATGCTCGTTCCCTCCCACCCTTCCTTTGATGTCCGCTTTTCTTGTTGTTTACAAACTGTTAGACGGACCGGGAGGGTCGGCCGAGGACAAGGGGTGAGGTCTCCGGGGAGAGCCGTCTCCAGCGATCGTACAGACAAGTAACTTCCCCCCCCCACAGATGTACACCACACAAGGATAGGCTTTAACGCTCTTTATAAGCAGTTTCTTAAGGTACGATGGAATGGTACAAGGAGGTCTGGACTCCGGGGTCCCCTCGATTTCAGTCTCTGGGTTTGGGAAAGGGGGTAGCGGGACAGTCTGGTTACCAATCTGGTAGATGCAATGATGGATAGCTCACAATCCTCGAGCTTGGTGTTCTAGCTTGGACGGTCCGCGGCAGCGCCAGCAGGTCCCGGTGAAGGTGGTCGTTACACGGTCCGCGGCAGCGCCAGCAGGTCCCGATGAAGATGGTCGTTACACGGTTCGCGGCAGCGCCAGCAGGTCCCGATGAAGATGGTCGTTACACGGTCCGCGGCAGCGCCAGCAGGTCCCGATGAGGATGGAGAATGTAGAAGGCCGCGGCAGCGCCAGCAGGCAGGACGATAGTTCACAAGGCAGGGCTACGGCAGCGCCGGTAGTCCGACTAGGATGAGTGCTTCGCGGTGTCTCTCGACTCCAGGATACAACTGCCTCCCTGCTCTGGAGCTGCCCTAGTTATAGGTCTGGCGCCCTTTGATGTCCAGACCCTCGCACTTGGAGATCGGGAGGTCCGGGATGAGGGAGTCCAGACACCCAGCAGGGGGTGGAGCCAGCGCCCGGGGGAGCTGGAGGGCGATCGGCACCTGGCGGGGGAGAGCCATCGACACTCCTTTCTCCCATCGACCTGCCAAGTGGTCCGTTCACCTCCTGGGTGGATGGTGGTGCCGGGATGGCGGGGCCTGGCCAGGCCCAGGGTTAGGGTCGAGCTGAGGCCACGCGGCCTCGTGGTGCAGTGTCCAAGATGGCGGCTGGTCCGGACGGGGGAGCCGGGAGTGGGTCGGCCCCATGATACACAGATGTCCGGGGGCAGGAGTTCCGTCTGGAGACAGGTTGCGGGCTGGTCCTGTGGGTCACACCTGGAGGGCCGGGGCTTGGGCCGTGTCATGCGGGGAGGGAGCAAGCCCTTCATGTGGCCTGTCCAACATGCGTCCCCCCCAGCTGAAGGCGGGGAGAGTCACCCATCCTCTTGGGGACTTTCCTCGTCGAGGCGGAAAAAGCGTGACAGGCCATCTGCGTTGGCGTGGTCTTGGCCCGGCCGATGTTCCACAGTGAAGTCCATCCCCTGCAGGGAGATGGACCAGCGCAATAGTTTGTGGTTCTCCCCCCGCATCTGCATTAGCCACTGCAGGGGTCGATGATCGGTCTGCACCCGGAAGTGGGTGCCGAAGAGATAGGGCCGGAGCTTTTTGAGGGCCCACACCACTGCGAAGGCCTCCCTCTCGATTGTGCTCCAGCGCTGTTCTCGGGCCAGGAGGCGTCTGCTAATGAAGGCCACCGGGTGGTCCAGCCCCTCGGGGTTCAGCTGGGAGAGGACCGCCCCGATGCCATGGTCGGAGGCATCCGTTTGCACAATGAATTCCCGACTGTAATCGGAGGCCAGGAGCACAGGGGCAGTGCACATGGCGGCTTTCAGCTTCTCGAAGGCCGCTTGACAGTCGGGGGTCCAGTTAACCTTCTTCGGTTGGTTTTTGGAGGTGAGTCCCGTGAGGGGCCCCACAATGCTGCCATAGTCTTTCACGAACCACCGGTAGTAGCCGGTGAGCCCCAAGAAGGCTCGGACCTCGGTCTGCGTGACTGGGGGCTGCCAGGACTGGATGGCAGCAATTTTAAGTTGCAGAGGGGCCACCAGACCGCTCCCCACCTGGTGTCCGAGGTAGGTCACGGATCCCTGACCAATTTGGCACTTGCCGGCCTTGATTGTGAGACCGGCCCGCTGGAGGGCCTGCAGGACTTCTCGGAGGTGGTGGAGGTGGTCGGACCAGTGGCGGCTGTACACAGCGATATCGTCCAGGTAGGCGGCGCTGAACTCTTCGAGCCCCGCCAATACCTGGTTTACTAGTCGCTGAAAAGTAGCTGGGGCATTCTTCATGCCGAAGGGCATGACCTTGAAGTGGTAGTGGCCATCGGGGGTAGAGAAGGCGGAACGTTCCTGGGCCCGGGGTGTGAGGCCGATCTGCCAGTAGCCCGCTGTCAGGTCGAAGATGCTGAGGTAGCGGGCAGCCCCCATGCGGTCGATCAATTCATCCGCTCGGGGGATGGGATGGGCGTCGGTCCTGGTGACAGCATTCAAGCCCCGATAGTCGACGCAGAATCGGAGTTCAGGGATGGTGCCGGGGGCAGCAGCTTTGGGGACTAGCACGACCGGGCTGGCCCAGGGGCTATCCGAGGGCTCGATGACCCCGAGCGTGAGCATCTTGGATACCTCTTCCTGGATGCAGGCCCGCACCCGATCTGGTACGCGGTAGGCCCGGTGTCTGACAGGGGGACTGTCCCCAGTGTCCACGTCGTGCAAGCACCAGGGGGTGACCCCTGGGGTAAGGGAAAACAAGGTAGAAAACTGCAGCAGGAGGTCTCGGCAGCCTTGACGCTGTTCTGGGGTGAGGGCGTCGGAGAGCCGAACCCCGTCCACGGAACCATCCTTCTCCTGAGTCGTCAGGAGATCCGGGAGAGGCTCGGAGTCTTCTTCTGCTCCACTGTCTGTAGCCATCAGGAGGCTGAGCTCTGAGCGCACAAAGTGGGGCTTGAGCCTGTTGGCGTGGAGGACCCGGAGGGGGTTCCGGGGAGACTCCATATCGATGAGATAGGTGACGGGACTTTTGCGTTCGACCACTTTGAAGGGCCCTGTCCACTTGTCCTGCAAGGCACATGGTTCGGTGGGGGACATCACCCACACTTGCTGGCCTGGTTCAAATTCGATGGAGGAGGCATTGCGGTCGTACCATTTTTTCATGTCCTCCTGACTGGCCTCAAGGTTGGCTTTGGCCATCTCCCTGAACCGCCGGGTCTGGTTGTGTAGTGTCAGGAGGTACTTGAAGACGTCTGGAGGGGTCTGTAGGGGGGCCATCTCCCACCCTTCTTTGACTAGGCTGAGGGGCCCTCGCACTGGGTGCCCGTACAAGAGTTCGAACGGGCTAAAGCCGAGGGACTTCTGGGGAACTTCTCGATAGGCGAAGAGGAGGCACGGAAGTAGCACATCCCACTGGCGACGGAGGGGCTCTTCCAACCCCCCAATCATTCCCTTGAGCGTGCGGTTGAACCGCTCGACTAGTCCGTTTCCTTGGGGGTGATAGGGGGTCGTGAATCGGTAGGTGACCCCGCACTGTTGCCAGAGGGACTTCATATATTTCGATGTTAGACGGCGACCCCAGAGGAGCCCGGAAAGGGGTCCTGACTTCCCTGAGTCCCACCCGCGTAGTATTGTAGCCGGGCACTGGCGAGAGATTCCCCAGGGGGAGGAATCTCGCAACTAGGATCGTACTTCTGGCACCACACGACACAGAGAGACCCCATTGGGTATTCTCAGAAACAAGTTTTATCAAATAGGTATCACTGCAAATATGTACAAGGTGAGCACGGGCTCAAGAGTCTCGGAAAGGTAGGGGGTAGCGGGACTGTCTCTGGTAACGGTTCAAAGCAGGGACGTATCCGGCGCACAGCTCACAATCCTCGAGCTGGGGGATACGTGGTCGGAGTCGGGGTCCGGCGGGACCGTGAGAGTCTGGGGGAGCCGCGAGTCACTCAGCAGGGCTCAGGTACAAGTTCGGAGGTCTTACGATCTTCAGGGAGCCGCGAGTCACTCAGCAGGGCTCAGGTACAAGTTCGGAGGTCTTACGATCTTCAGGGAGCCGCGAGTCACTCAGCAGGGCTCAGGTACAAGTTCGGAGGTCTTACGATTTTCAGGGAGCCGCGAGTCACTCAGCAGGGCTCAGGTGGGTTCCAGTTCCAGGAGCCGCGACCACGTCAGCAGGCTCTCGTTGTTCCAGCGTCGAATCTGCCGGACAGTCTCAGAGCACCCCTTGTTATAGGTCGACCCCGCATTGATGTCCGGAGTCTGCGCAGGCAGGGGTCTTGTCACCTGGGGGCCGCTTGTCGGGGTTTCCTGCTATTGTCTTTTGATCCTTTCAGGGCCGGGTCGGGAGGAGTCCCAGACACCCAGCAGGCACGGAGCCAGCCCGCAGGGAGGCCGGAGGGCCGATCGAAACCCATCGTCCCAGGGGAGTTCAGAGGTGCGATAGAAACTGCTCCTCCCTCTCTCATCCCCTGGAAGCGTGATGTCCTCCAGCCGGAGTGGCGCCTCGAGGCCCGGGTCGCGCTGGAGCCGGGCGGCCATCTTGTTGCAGGGAGTGGGCAAGCGGCCCCGGGGTGGCCGAAAGGAGAGAGGCCAGGGACGGGGATGTCCGGGGTTGGTGCAGGTGTCCTGGTGGGAAAGGTCGGCTGGGCCGCGTGCTTGGGCTGCAGGCACCAGGTTTCGGTGGTGCGGGGGCACGGAGGGCCATTCTACGAGGCCGGGTCCAACACGCGTCCCCCCCAGCTGAAAGCCGGAGAGAACTGCCCATCACCTTGGGGGGTTCTCTTCGCTGAGGCGGAAGAACCGGGAGAGGCCGTCAGCGTTGGCGTGGTCCGTACCAGGGCGGTGTTCTACGGTGAAGTCCATTCCCTGGAGGGAGATTGACCACCGCAGTAGCTTGGGGTTTTCTCCTCGCATCTGCATGAGCCATCGCAAGGGCCGATGGTCAGTTTGGACCCTGAAATGAGTGCCGAACAGGTAGGGTCGTAGTTTTTTGAGTGCCCAGACCACGGCAAAGGCTTCGCGCTCTATGGTGCTCCACTTCTGTTCTCGGGGTAGCAGCCGCCGACTGAGGAAGGCGACGGGCTGGTCTAGGCCCTGATCATTCACTTGGGACAGGACGGCCCCAATGCCATGCTCGGAGGCATCGGTCTGGACTATGAACTCCTTGGTGTAGTCGGGAGCCTGGAGGACGGGGGCCGTGCACATGGCCTTTTTTAGAGCATCGAAAGCTTCCTGGCAGGCAGCCGTCCATTGCACCTTCTTTGGCTGTTTTTTAGACGTGAGTTCAGTGAGAGGGCCGACCAGGCTGCCATACCCCCGAATGAATCGGCGGTAGTAGCCCGTGAGTCCCAGAAAGGCTCGGACTTCCGTTTGGGTGATGGGGGGGTCCCAGGCCAGGATGGCGTCGATCTTTGGCTGTAGAGGAGCGACCTGGCCACTCCCGACTTGGTGCCCCAGGTAGACTACGGATCCTTGCCCGATCTGGCACTTGCTGGCTTTTACGGTGAGGCCTGCCTGGCGCAGGGCGGTTAGCACTCTCCGGAGGTGCTGGAGGTGCTCACTCCACTCTGAACTGAAGACAGCGATGTCGTCCAGATAGGCCGCGCTGAACTGTTCTAGCCCGGCCAGGACCCTATTTACCAGTCTCTGGAAAGTGGCCGGGGCATTTTTCATCCCGAAGGGCATCACGCGGAAGCGGTAGTGCCCATCGGGGGTGGAGAAAGCAGACCTCTCCTTGGCCCCTTCGGTGAGCGCAATCTGCCAGTAGCCGCAGGTGAGGTCGAAAGTGCTGAGGAACCGGGCGGCCCCTAGTCGGTCAATGATCTCGTCGGCTCGTGGAATGGGGTGGGCATCGGCTCGGGTAACGTCATTGAGCCCCCGGTAATCCACGCAGAACCGGAGCTCGGGGGCGACACCGGGGGCTGCTGCCTTCGGAACCAGGACCACGGGGCTGGCCCAGGGACTGTCAGAGGGCTCGATCACCCCCAGGGTCAACATCTTCGAGACTTCAGGACCGGACCCGGTCAGGAACCCGGTAGGCTCGGTGTCTCACCGGCGGGCTGTCCCCGGTGTCCACATCGTGAACACACCAGTTGGTGACCCGGGGGGTCAGGGAGAAGAGGTCAGAAAATTGTCTGAGGAGCTGGCGGCAGTCCGCTTGTTGCTGGGCAGTGAGGGCTGGGGAGAGGTTCACTCCCTCCACGGAGCCATCCTGCTCCTTGACACACAGGAGGTCCGGGAGGGGATCCGACTCATCTTCGGCCCCATCATCGGTGGCCAGCAGGAGGCTCAGTTCTGTCCGCACGAAGTGAGGCTTGAGGCGGTTCACGTGCAGGACCCGGAGGGGATCCCGAGGCGACTGGACGTCCACCAAGTAGGTGACTTGGCTCGTCCTCTCAACCACTTTGTAGGGCCCAGTCCATCGGTCCTGGAGAGCGCCAGGCTTCACGGGGGCCATGACCCACACCTGCTGGCCTGGCTGGAACTCGACCAGAGTAGCATTCTGGTCGTACCAGCGCTTCATTTCTTCTTGACTCGCCTCCAGGTTGGCCTCGGCCAGTTCTCGGAACCTCCTGGTCTGGTTCCGGAGGGCCAGGACATATTGGAACACATCTCGGGGGGTGGTCTGGGGTGCTGCCTCCCACCCTTCCTTAACCAAACTGAGGGGACCTCGGACGGGGTGCCCATAGAGTAATTCAAACGGGCTGAACCCTAAGGACTTCTGGGGGACCTCCCGGTAAGCGAACAAGAGGCAGGGGAGCAGGACGTCCCACTTACGCCGGAGGGGCTCTTCTAGGCCAGCGATCATCCCTTTCAAAGTCCTATTAAACCTCTCTACCAGGCCGTTCCCTTGGGGATGGTACGGGGTGGTGAACTTATAGGACACCCCACATTGTTGCCACAGGGACGTCATATACCTTGATATAAAATTAGTGCCGCGATCGCTCACGACCTCGCGGGGGAAACCCACCCTGGAAAAGATCCCCATCAGGGCCCGGCCCACCACGGGGGCCGTAATGGTGCGCAGGGGAATAGCCTCTGGATAGCGGGTGGCGTGGTCTACTAGGACCAAGATGAAACGGTGACCTTGGGAGGTGGGGGGGTCCAGTGGCCCCACGATGTTGATTCCGACTCGTTCGAAGGGGGTACTGACGACCGGGAAGGGTTGGAGGGGAGCCTTGCGCTTCCCCCCACTCTTCCCACTGGCTTGGCACGTGGGGCAGGACTTGCAGTGTGCCTCTACCGCTGCTTTCATCTTAGGCCAATAAAAATGGGTCACGAGACGGCTGTAGGTCTTGTCCTGACCCAGGTGACCGGCGAGGGGGACATCGTGGGCTAAGCCCAGGAGGAAATCCCGGAAGCGGAGGGGTACCACCAGTACACGTCCGGATCCCAGCTCCACTGATTTCTGCTCACTATACAGGATGTTATTCTCCCAATAGATTCGGTGCGTTCCGGTCTGGTCACCTGCGGCTTGGCCCTCGGCCTGGCGCCGCAGCCCGACCAGGGAAGGACAGGTGGCTTGCTCCCGGCAAAATTCTTCCCGGGTGGGCCCGCCCTCGTGGCGCCAATGGGCCAACTCGGGTAGATCCCCCAACTCGGGGACCGGGGCGGGGTCGGATGGTGCGGGTTCGTCGCTGGCGACGGACCCTTCCGATGGGGGAACGGGAGGACCCTCGGCGGGGGCGGTACGGGCTTCTTCGACCGGGGTGCTCTCGACTTCTCTCCGGGGAGTGAGTCGGGCTGTCATAGATCGGGTGGTGGCACACACCCACTCGGGGAGTCCCATCATTCCTAGGTGGGCCTTGCGCTCTACGTGCCTCCAGGGAGAACTCTCCAGGTCGTTCCCTAAGAGGCAGTCGACCGGCTGGGAGGTTCTTACGGCCACCTTGAGTTTACCTATCACCCCTCCCCACTCAAATGGCACCAGGGCTACCTGACACATACTTTCCCTATTGTCTGCAGAGATTACGGGGCAAAAGACATTGGGGAGGATCTGCTCCTCGGGAACTAGGTGCCTGAGGACACCGGTGATACTGGCCCCGGTGTCCCGCAGGGCCTCTACCTGGTGGCCATTGATCTTGACGAGCTGCCCATATTTCTGTGTGTTGGACGGTAGGAGGCTACCATGGATCATTTCCCTATCTCCCAGGGATACTAGGGCCATAGCGGCGGGTTCCCACTCCTCGGCTTCCTCAACCTCCTCCCCCAGGGCTACGTTGGCTATCTGTCTCGCAGGGGTGACTTGGGTGGCCATGGGGCATTCTGGGTCATTGGCGTAGTGCCCGGGTTTCTGGCAACGAAAACATGTGACGGTCACCCGGTGTCCTCATCTCCCAGGGGGCCCTGTTACTGGTGGGGGGGGGGCGCCGGGAAAGGTGGAGGTGGTGTCTTCGGGGGGCTAGGCTGGGACTCTCTCGGCCCTCCCTGGTTCCCTCCCCCTCTCTGGCGGGGTGGTCCCTGACTGGTTCGGGGGTACTCTCCTACCATGCCCCGGGAGACCCGGGTGTTGGTCCAGCGGTCGGCCTCCACAGCCAGCTTCCGGGGATCTGTGAGCTTGCTATCCAGCAGATGTTGACGTAGCTCTACGAAGCAGTTCGCAGCCAGATGTTCCCATAACATGAGGTCAGTGAGTTCGGCAAGGGTGGTGACCTTGCTGCCCTTGACCCACCCATCGAAGGCCCGACTAAAGAAGTTTACATACTCCACCCAGGTGGTGCCCGGGATCTTCCTGCAGTCCCGGAACCGTTGGCGGTACATTTCTGGGGTGAGGCCGTATCTTGTGAGGAGAGCCTCTTTCATGTGGCTGTAGGAGGTCTGCAGGGAGAGGGGTAGGTCGAGCAGGGTGTCCCTTCCTTCACTCAGAAACCGCCCCCACAACCCCGCCCCCCAGTCCTTCTGTGGAATCCGATGGGAGGTCATGGCGACCTCGTAGGCCCGAAACCATTGCTGAATGTCATCGTTTTTATAATATTCTTTGACCACATCCTTGGGGATGTGGACCTTCTGTTCCGCTGGGGGGGGCCGTCTCTCGGTTCCCCGAGGGCCTCCCGTCCTCATTTCGGGCCTTGAGCTCGAGTTCTTTTAAGCTGCGTTCGTGCTCTAGTTGGAGCTTTCTTCCTTCGTGCTCCCGTTGGAGCTTCTTTTCTTCCAGTTGGCCTTGTACGCGCATTTGCTCTACCGCTAGCTTTTTCTCCGCTAACTTCAATTCGCCCTCGATTTTGAGTTTGGCTAACTCGAGTTCATGACTGCGGCTTCTCTCTCTGTCCGCGAGTTCTCCCGGGGATAGGCCCCCGTCTGGTACAATGCCTTGCACCTGATTGTCGCTGCTTTCACTTGGAGGGGGTTCGGCTTCGTCGGGGCGCTCCCCCGTGCCTTCCGGGCGGGATGCCCCGGTCTCCACCCAAGTTTTCAGTGCTTTCTGCAAGTCTTCCTTAGTGTTGAGGCCAGTGGTAGCTATTTTAAGTTCTTTGCAAAATTGTTTTAGCTCTTTGTGTGTGTATTCTTCCAGATGCTCCACCTGGAACACTCTGTTGGCGTTGGTTTCTGCGGAGCTCATGGCGCTTCCTTCTTCCATCTTTGTTGGTCGTGCGTCCGTTGTTCACTGTACGATCTCTAGGTGATGGGCCCGAATCCCGTCGCTTGCCACCAATGTTAGACGGCGACCCCAGAGGAGCCCGGAAAGGGGTCCTGACTTCCCTGAGTCCCACCCGCGTAGTATTGTAGCCGGGCACTGGCGAGAGATTCCCCAGGGGGAGGAATCTCGCAACTAGGATCGTACTTCTGGCACCACACGACACAGAGAGACCCCACTGGGTATTCTCAGAAACAAGTTTTATCAAATAGGTATCACTGCAAATATGTACAAGGTGAGCACGGGCTCAAGAGTCTCGGAAAGGTAGGGGGTAGCGGGACTGTCTCTGGTAACGGTTCAAAGCAGGGACGTATCCGGCGCACAGCTCACAATCCTCGAGCTGGGGGATACGTGGTCGGAGTCGGGGTCCGGCGGGACCGTGAGAGTCTGGGGGAGCCGCGAGTCACTCAGCAGGGCTCAGGTACAAGTTCGGAGGTCTTACGATCTTCAGGGAGCCGCGAGTCACTCAGCAGGGCTCAGGTACAAGTTCGGAGGTCTTACGATCTTCAGGGAGCCGCGAGTCACTCAGCAGGGCTCAGGTACAAGTTCGGAGGTCTTACGATCTTCAGGGAGCCGCGAGTCACTCAGCAGGGCTCAGGTGGGTTCCAGTTCCAGGAGCCGCGACCACGTCAGCAGGCTCTCGTTGTTCCAGCGTCGAATCTGCCGGACAGTCTCAGAGCACCCCTTGTTATAGGTCGACCCCGCTTTGATGTCCGGAGTCTGCGCAGGCAGGGGTCTTGTCACCTGGGGGCCGCTTGTCGGGGTTTCCTGCTATTGTCTTTTGATCCTTTCAGGGCCGGGTCGGGAGGAGTCCCAGACACCCAGCAGGCACGGAGCCAGCCCGCAGGGAGGCCGGAGGGCCGATCGAAACCCATCGTCCCAGGGGAGTTCAGAGGTGCGATAGAAACTGCTCCTCCCTCTCTCATCCCCTGGAAGCGTGATGTCCTCCAGCCGGAGTGGCGCCTCGAGGCCCGGGTCGCGCTGGAGCCGGGCGGCCATCTTGTTGCAGGGAGTAGGCACGCGGCCCCGGGGTGGCCGAAAGGAGAGAGGCCAGGGACGGGGATGTCCGGGGTTGGTGCAGGTGTCCTGGTGGGAAAGGTCGGCTGGGCCGCGTGCTTGGGCTGCAGGCACCAGGTTTCGGTGGTGCGGGGGCACGGAGGGCCATTCTACGAGGCCGGGTCCAACATTCGAGATAAAGTTCGTGCCTCTGTCGCTGACGACTTCGCGGGGGAAGCCCACCCGGGAGAAGATCCCCATTAAGGCCCGGCCGACCACCGGGGCTGTTACCGTTCGCAGGGGCACAGCCTCGGGGTAGCGGGTGGCGTGGTCCACCAGTACCAGGATGAACCGATGTCCTTGTGCTGTACGGGGGTCCAGGGGCCCCACAATGTCTATTCCCACCCTCTCGAACGGGATGGTGACAACTGGGAAGGGTTGCAGAGGTGCTTTGAGTTTGCGGCCGCTTTTCCCGCTGGCCTGGCACGTGGGGCAGGACCGGCAGTGGTTGAGGACGTCGTTTCTCATCTTCGGCCAAAAAAAGTGTGTCACCAGGCGACTGTAGGTTTTGTCCTGGCCCAGGTGTCCCGCCAGAGGGACATCGTGGGCCAAATTTAGCAGGAAGTCTCTGAAACGGAGGGGCACGACCAACACTCGGCTGGCCCCTAACTCCGCGATTCTCTGTTCACTGTATAGTAGGTCGTTGTCCCAATAGATCCAATGGGCTCCGGTGGTGTCCCCTGCGCTTTGGGCGAGGGCTTGCTGGCGGAGTCCCTCGAGGGAGGGACAGGTCTTTTGCTCTTGACGGAACTGTTCCTGGGTGGGCCCCCCTTCTTGACGCCACTGAGCTAGGTCGGGAAGGTCCTGGAGCTGGGCGACCACTTCGGGGGTTTGCTCTGGGGGGTCGGTATAGTCGGTGTCCTCTACTGGAGCGATCGGGGGAGGAGGTGCTGGCCACTCTGGTTCTTCTGGTCGGGGGATGGTACGGGCGGCCATGGACCGAGTGGTTACGCACGCCCAGTCCGGGAGGCCCAACATCCCCAAGTGCTCTCTCCTTTTGACGGCGGCCCACGGGGAACTCTCAAGATCATTCCCCAGGAGACAGTCCACGGGGGCATCATCTCGGACCGTCACCTTCAACATGCTGGAGACTCCTCCCCATTCGAAGGGGACGCAGGCCATCCGACATAGACTTTCGGAATTGTCGGCCGAACGGACGAGGCAGAGAATGTTCGGCAGGATCTGCTCTGGTTTTACCAGGTGACAGCGGACGGCCGTCACACTGGCCCCTGTGTCACGTAGTGCTTCGGCCCGGCGCCCATTAATGTTCACCCACTGGCTATATTTTCTGGTGTTGGCGGGTAGGGGAGCCCGCGGGACCATGTCTCTTCCCCCTAGGCACGCTAGAACCATGGCGGCCGGTTCCCACTCTTGTTGTGCCTGCTCATATTCTTCTTGTTCCTCGGAGATTTGTTCTCCCCCCAGGGCGGCGGCAGCTACCTGGCGGGGTTTTGGCGTTTGGTTCTGCGGGCAGTTCGGGTCATTGACGTAGTGGCCGACTCGCTGGCATCGGTGACACGTGACATTGGCTCGGAACCCCGGGCGCATCGGGGGGTTGCCCCGGCCGGCCGGGAGCGGGGTGCTGGCAGCGGGAGTGGCCGGGGCGGTGTCTCTCCCTCGCCCCGGGCCTCCTCCTCCTCCTCCTCGGGGACGGTGCTGACCTTGGTGGTTCCGGTTCTGCTCGTGTGGCCCTCTCCGGCCCACTCGGGTGCTTTCCCACCGGTCAGCTTCGGCAGCGAGTTGCCGGGGGTCAGTCAATTTACTGTCGAGGAGGTGCTGCCTGAGCTCGACGAAGCAGTTGTTAGAGAGGTGCTCCCATACCATAAGATTAAAAAGTTGCTCGTAGGTCGTTACGTGGCTTCCCTTGATCCAACCCTCGAAGGCTCGGCTGAAATAGTTGACATATTCCACCCAAGTTGTACCCGGGATCCGGGTGCAGTCTCGAAACCTCTGGCGGTACATTTCGGGCATGAGCCCATATCGGGTGAGGAGGGCAGCCTTCATGTGGTCATAGGATGACATCTGATGGTCTGGGAGCTGTAGCAGGGCATCACGGCCTTCGTTGACGAACCTCCCCCATAGGCCGGCTCCCCAGTCACTTCGATCGATCCGGTGGGAGGTCATGGCAATCTCGTAGGCCTTGAACCACTGTTGTATGTCGTCCTCCCGGACATACTCTCGAACGACATCCTTGGGGATGTGGACTTTCTTTTCTGTTGCTCCCGGGGTGCGCGGTCGCTCGGGCACCTCCGGTTCTTTGTTCTGCTTCCGTAGGTCTATTTCTGCCAGTTTGCGCTCGTGTTCGTACGCTAGTCTTTTTTCTTCGAGCTCTCTCTGCCTCTGTTTTTCTTCCCGTTCTTCTCGGAGCCGCAGATGTTCCAGGTTCAGTTTTTGCTCGGCTAATTTTAGTTCACCGTCCATTTTGAGTCGTGCCATTTCTAACTCATGTAGTCTGTTTTTTTCTCTTTCTTGGATCTCTTCCTGTGAAAGGCCCGTTCCTCGCTCCTCGGGAGCCGTGGCGATCCTCTCTGACGCTGCACTGTTTCGGTCTGGGGATCTGGTGACCCCGGTTTCTGCCCACGACTCAATGGCGTGCTTGAAATCGTCTTTGGTACTCAGGCCGGTGGTAGCAATGCCTAGTTCCATGCAGAATTGTTTTAATTCACGATGGCTGTACTCTTCCAATTTATCCATCTGGAATTTCTCGGTAGATCCGCTCTCTTTGGTTGACATTGTGGTTTTGTCGTGGGGTGAGCTACTCTCTGTACGATTACGCGTTGATTCGGATCGCGCCGCTGGCCGCCAATGTTAGACGGACCGGGAGGGTCGGCCGAGGACAAGGGGAGAGGTCTCCGGGGAGAGCCGTCTCAAGCGATCGTACAGACAAGTAACTTCCCCCCCCCCCACAGATGTACACCACACAAGGATAGGCTTTAACGTTCTTTATAAGCAGTTTCTTAAGGTACGATGGAATGGTACAAGGAGGTCTGGACTCCGGGGTCCCCTCGATTTCAGTCTCTGGGTTTGGGAAAGGGGGTAGCGGGACAGTCTGGTTACCAATCTGGTAGATGCAATGATGGATAGCTCACAATCCTCGAGCTTGGTGTTCTAGCTTGGACGGTCCGCGGCAGCGCCAGCAGGTCCCGGTGAAGGTGGTCGTTACACGGTCCGCGGCAGCGCCAGCAGGTCCCGATGAAGATGGTCGTTACACGGTCCGCGGCAGCGCCAGCAGGTCCCGATGAAGATGGTCGTTACACGGTCCGCGGCAGCGCCAGCAGGTCCTGATGAAGATGGTCGTTACACGGTCCGCGGCAGCGCCAGCAGGTCCCGATGAGGATGGAGGATGTAGAAGGCCGCTGCAGCGCTAGCAGGCAGGACGATAGTTCACAAGGCAGGGCTACGGCAGCGCCGGTAGTCCGACAAGGATGAGTTCTTCGCGGTGTCTCTCGACTCCAGGATACAACTGCCTCCCTGCTCTGGAGCTGCCCTAGTTATAGGTCTGGCGCCCTTTGATGTCCGGACCCTCGCACTTGGAGATCGGGAGGTCCGGGATGAGGGAGTCCAGACACCCAGCAGGGGGTGGAGCCAGCGCCCGGGGGAGCTGGAGGGCGATCGGCACCTGGCGGGGGAGAGCCATCGACACTCCTTTCTCCCATCGACCTGCCAAGTGGTCCGTTCACCTCCTGGGTGGATGGTGGTGCCGGGATGGCGGGGCCTGGCCAGGCCCAGGGTTAGGGTCGAGCTGAGGCCACGCGGCCTCGTGGTGCAGTGTCCAAGATGGCGGCTGGTCCGGACGGGGGAGCCGGGAGTGGGTCGGCCCCATGATACACAGATGTCCGGGGGCAGGAGTTCCGTCTGGAGACGGGTTGCGGGCTGGTCCTGTGGGTCACACCTGGAGGGCCGGGGCTTGGGCCGTGTCATGCGGGGAGGGAGCAAGCCCTTCATGTGGCCTGTCCAACACAAACCACGCCACACACTGCTGCGCACCACACACTGCTGCACGCCACACACTGCTACACGCCGCACACTGTTGCACGCTGCACACTACCGCACGCCACACACTGCTGCGCACACTGCTGCATTACACACTGCTGCATTACTCACTGCTGCACGCCGCACACTGCTGCACGCCGCACACTGCTGCACGCCTCACACTGCTACACAAAACACTGCTGCACGCCTCACACTGCTGCACGCCTCACACTGCTGCACGCCTCACACTGCTGCACGCCACACACTGCTGCATGCCGCACACTGCTGCACGCCGCACACTGCTGCACGCCTCACACTGCTGCATGCCTCACACTGCTGCACGCCACACTCTGCTGCACGCCACACACTGCTGCACACCACACACTGCTGCATGCCACACACTGCTGCACGCCGCACAATGCTACACAAAACACTGCTGCACGCCACACACTGCTGCACGACTCACACTGCTGCACGCCTCACACTGCTGCACGCCTCACACTGCTGCACGCCGCACACTGCTGCACACCGCACACTGCTGCACGCCGCTCACTGCTGCACACCGCACACTGCTGCACGCCACACACTGCTGCACACCGCACACTGCTGCACGCCGCTCACTGCTGCACGCCGCACACTGCTGCACACTGCACACTGCTGCACGCCGCTCACTGCTGCACACCGCACACTGCTGCACGCCACACACTGCTGCACGCCACACACTGCTGCATGCCGATGTACGCCACACACTGCTGCACGCCTCACACTGCTGCACGCCTCACACTGCTGCATGCCTCACACTGTTGCATGCCGCACACTGCTGCACACCTCACACTGCTGTACGCCTCACACTGCTGCACGCCTCACACTGCTGCACGCCGCACACTGCTGCACGCCGCACACTGCTGCACGCCTCACATTGCTACACGCCACACACTGCTGCACGCCACACACTGCTGCATGCCGCTGCACACCACACACTGCTGCACGTCACACACTGCTGCACGCCACACACTGCTGCATGCAGCACACTGCTGCACGCCGCACACTGCTGCACGCCGCACACTGCTACACAAAACACTGCTGCACGCCACACACTGCTGCACGCCACACACTGCTGCACGCCACACACTGCTGCACGCCGCACAATGCTACACGAAACACTGCTGCACGCCACACACTGCTGCACGCCACACACTGCTGCATGCTACACACTGCTACACACCGCACACTGCTGCACGCAGCACACTGCTGCACGCCGCACACTGCTGCATGCCGCACACTGCTGCACACCGCACACTGCTGCACGCCGCTGCACGCCACACAGTGCTGCATGCCTCACACTGCTACACGAAACACTGCTGCACGCTACACACTGCTGCACGCCACACACTGCTGCACACCACACACTGCTGCACGCCGCACATTGCTGCACGCCGCACACTGCTGCACGCCTCACACTGCTGCATGCCACACACTGCTGCATGCCGCACACTGCTACACACCTCACACTGCTGCACGCCGCACACTGCTGCACTCCACACACTGCTTTTATGCGAGTTTATTCTACTGACATTGTAAATGACAATGCCTTTTATTTGTTTTAAAACCAAAACATAAATAAATGGCATTGTAATTTTACAATGCCAATAGCTCAAACTCTTATAAATCCGAGACCTATTGCATTGCAAATGCTTGTTTTTGCATTTGTATCCCTGAATATTGAAGGCACAAAATATTGAGGACAGCACAATGAATCTAAAATTAAAACAAGCATGCTTCACACTGCTGTACGCCACACACTGCTGCACGCCGCACACTGCTGCACGCTGCACACTGCTGCACGCTGCACACTGCTGCACGCCTCACACTGCTGCATGCCTCACACTGCTGCATGCCACATACTGCTGCACGCCACACACTGCTGCACACCACACACTGCTGCATGCCACACACTGCTGCACGCCGCAAAATGCTACATGAAACACTGCTGCACGCCACACACTGCTGCACGACTCACACTGCTGCACGCCTCACACTGCTGCACGCCTCACACTGCTGCACGCCTCACACTGCTGCACGCCGCACACTGCTGCACACCGCACACTGCTGCACGCAGCACACTGCTGCACACCGCACACTGCTGCACGCCACACACTGCTGCACACCACACACTGCATGCCGATGCATGCCACACACTGCTGCACGCCACACACTGCTGCACGCCACACACTGCTGCACGCAGCACACTGCTGCACGCCTCACACTGCTGCATGCCTCACACTGCTGCACGCCTCACACTTCTGAATGCCTCACTCTGCTGCATGCCGCACACTGCTGCACACCTCACACTGCTGTACGCCTCACACTGCTGCACGCCTCACACTGCTGCACGCCGCACACTGCTGCAAGCCTCACATTGCTACACGCCACACACTGCTGCATGCCACAAACTTCTGCATGCCGCTGCACACCACACACTGCTGCACATCACACACTGCTGCACGCCACACACTGCTGCACGCAGCACACTGCTGCATGCCGCACACTGCTGCACGCCGCACACTGCTACACAAAACACTGCTGCACGCCACACACTGCTGCACGCCACACACTGCTGCACACCACACACTGCTGCACGCCACACACTGCTGCACGCCGCACAATGCTACACGAAACACTGCTGCATGCCACACACTGCTGCACGCTACACACTGCTGCACACCGCACACTGCTGCATGCTGCTGCATTACTCACTGCTGCATGCTGCACGACACTGCTGCACGCAGCACACTGCTGCACGCCGCACACTGCTGCATGCCGCACACTGCTGCACGTCGCTGCACGCCACACAGTGCTGCATGCCTCACACTGCTACACGAAACACTGCTGCACGCTACACACTGCTGCACGCCGCACACTGCTGCACACCACGCACTGCTGCACGCCGCACATTGCTGCACGCCGCACACTGCTGCACGCCTCACAATGCTGCACGCCTCACACTGCTGCACGCCACACACTGCTGCACGCCACACACTGCTACACACCGCACACTGCTGCACGCCGCACACTGCTGCACTCCACACACTGCTTTTATGCGAGTTTATTCTACTGACATTGTAAATGACAATGCCTTTTATTTGTTTTAAAACCAAAACATAAATAAATGGCATTGTAATTTTACAATGCCAATAGCTCAAACTCTTATAAATGCGAGACCTATTGCATTGCAAATGCTTGTTTTTGCATTTGTATCCCTGAATATTGAAGGCACAAAATATTGAGGACAGCACAATGAATCTAAAATTTAAACAAGCACGCCTCACACTGCTGCACGCCACACACTGCTGCACGCCGCACACTACTGCACGCTGCACACTGCTGCACGCCTCACACTGCTGCATGCCTCACACTGCTGCACGCCACACACTGCTGCACGCCACACACTGCTGCACACCACACACTGCTGCATGCCACACACTGCTGCACGCCGCACAATGCTACACGAAACACTGCTGCACGCCACACACTGCTGCACGACTCACACTGCTGCACGCCTCACACTGCTGCATGCCTCACACTGCTGCACGCCTCACACTGCTGCACACCGCACACTGCTGCACGCCGTACACTGCTGCACACAGCACACTGCTGCACGCCACACACTTCTGCACGCCACACACTGCATGCCGATGCACGCCACACACTGCTGCACGCCACACACTGCTGCATGCCACACACTGCTGCACGCCACACACTGCTGCACGCAGCACACTGCTGCATGCCTCACACTGCTGCACGCCTCACACTGCTGCACGCCTCACACTGCTGCATGCCGCACACTGCTGCACACCTCACACTGCTGTACGCCTCACACTGCTGCACGCCTCACACTGCTGCACGCCGCACACTGCTGCACGCCGCACACTGCTGCACGCCTCACATTGCTACACGCCACACACTGCTGCACGCCACACACTGCTGCATGCCGCTGCACACCACACACTGCTGCACGTCACACACTGCTGCACGCCACACACTGCTGCACGCAGCACACTGCTGCACGCCGCACACTGCTGCACGCCGCACACTGCTACACAAAACACTGCTGCACGCCACACACTGCTGCACGCCACACACTGCTGCACGCCACACACTGCTGCACGCCACACACTGCTGCACGCCGCACAATGCTACACGAAACACTGCTGCACGCCACACACTGCTGCACGCAACACACTGCTGCACACCGCACACTGCTGCACGCTGCTGCACACTGCTGCATTACTCAGTGCTGCATGCTGCACGACACTGCTGCACGCAGCACACTGCTGCACGCCACACACTGCTGCACGCCGCACACTGCTGCACACCGCACACTGCTGCACACTGCTGCACACCGCTGCATGCCACACAGTGCTGCATGCCTCACACTGCTACACGAAACACTGCTGCACGCTACACACTGCTGCACGCCGCACACTGCTGCACACCACACACTGCTGCATGCCGCACATTGCTGCACGCCGCACACTGCTGCACGCCTCACACTGCTGCACGCCTCACTCTGCTGCACGCCACACACTGCTGCACGCCGCACACTGCTACACACCGCACACTGCTGCACGCCGCACACTGCTGCACTCCACACACTGCTTTTATGCGAGTTTATTCTACTGACATTGTAAATGACAATGCCTTTTATTTGTTTTAAAACCAAAACATAAATAAATGACATTGTAATTTTACAATGCCAATAGCTCAAACTCTTATAAATGTGAGACCTATTGCATTGCAAATGCTTGTTTTTGCATTTGTATCCCTGAATATTGAAGGCACAAAATATTGAGGACAGCACAATGAATCTAAAATTAAAACAAGCAATATTGTTTATTCTATACCTACCTCCACATATATGTACCTACGAAATACATATATCTTCAAGGTATATAGACTTAGGGAATAGTAAATCTATACTTCCCTATATATACTTACCTTTCAATATTCTGTCATTGATATTCTCGTACCACAATATTCTGGGGGCTGATATTTAGTGGTGCAACCAGTATTTGGGAAAGAAGGCACCTATGGAGCACAGCTTTAATGTTTGGTCATAGCTGAGGGCCATGCCCCCTCTCTAAAATGTTTGTGCTAACACCGTCCTATTCCCATGTTCACAAGTATCTGTTTAGACAATCAACTCCTTTCCATAGTCATGTGCTCATAGCCTCTTTCGGGTGCCAAACACCTTTTGGCATCCGGTGGTCCAGATGACCGTTTAAGGCTACTTTTTGGAGTAAGGTCAAAGAGTGGGGCCATAATGGATCTATAACCTTTCACAAACCTCCTGTATTACCCAGTCAAGCCAAGGAAGGCCCTGCCTTAAGGGTGGGTTTTGGGAGCATCCAAGTCTAGAATAGTCTGAATTTTGGGTTGGAAAATTTGGGCTTGGCTTCCACGTACCAGGTGGCCCAGGTACACAACAGAACTCTGCCAATCTTGCACTTGCTGGCTTCAAAAGTTAAGCCTGTCTGATGCAGGGCATGTAACACTTCCTTGAGGTAGACCAGATGATCCTCCCAGGTGGAGCTAAAAACAGCTATATCATCTAGATATGCTGCACTGAAGTCATCCAGACATGAACGGACTCTATTCACCAACCTCTGGAATGTAGCAGGTGTATTTTTTAATCCAAAAGGCATTACTCAGAATTGGTAGTGGCCTTTTCGGGTTGAACATACTGACCTCTCCTTTGCTCCCTGGATGAGTCCAATCTGCTAGTACCCTGATGTTTAGTCAAAGGTACTCAGAAACTTTGATGCACCCAGTTTGTCAATCAATTCACCTGCTCTTGGAATGGGGTGAGCATCAGTTTTAATAACTGCATTGAGACCCCTGTAATCCACACAAAACCTCATCTCAGGTTTCCCACCTTTTGAGTGAGGCTTAGGGAAAAGCAGCACTAGGCTTGCCCAGGTACTATCAGAAGCTTCAATAACCCAAGCTCTAACATCTTGCTGACCTCAGTCTTAATGCAAGCCTTAACTCGGTCTGACAAACTGTAAATCTTACTTTTGACAGGGAGGCTGTCCCCAGTGCTCAAATCATGGGTACGCCCTGTTGTCTGACAAGGGGTCAAGGAAAGGAGCTCAGCAAACTGTTCCAGGACTTGCTTGCAGTCAGATTGCAGTTTTGCTGTGAGGGTGTCAGACAAAACACCACCTTCAGCTGACCCATCCCGGAGGTTGTTGAACAGCAGGTTGGGGGGGTTCACTTTTCTCCTCCTGGCCTCCATCAGTGACCATTAGCATGGTCATTCTAGGTCTGTCCTGGTGGGATTTTAGGCCATTTACATGGAGAACTCTGTGAGGTTGACTTGATACCCAAGTCAACCAGGTAGGTGACATTACCCTTCTCCTCCAAGTTTGGATAGGGCCCAATCCAGTTGTCTTGGAGTGCCCTGGGAGCCACAGGCTCCAACACACACACAAGCTAACCTGGTTGGTACTCCAACTGTACAGACATCTGGTTATATCAGTGCTTGATAAGCTCCTGGCTGACCTCTAAGTTCCTGTTTGTCCTTTCCATATACTCTGCCATGCAGGAATGCAGGCTTAGTACATAGTCCACTTTGTCTTCCTCTGGATCTTTGAGCGGTCACTCCCATCCTTTCCTTACAATACTCAATCGACCCCTTACAGCATGCCCAAAAAAATTCTAATGGGCTGAATCCAACCCCCTTTTGTGGCACCTCCCTATATGCAAACAGGAGGCAAGGTAACAGGGCATCCCATCTCCTTCTGAGCTCTGAGTTCAACTAAACCATTTTTCTGAGGGTAATAGGTGGTAGTAAATTTGTAGCTCACACATCCAACATAGCTTTTAGGTATGCAGGCATGAAATTAGTCCATCAGCGACCACCTCTTTAGGAAACCTAACCCTGGTGAAGGGCCTTTGCTACTGCAGGAGCAGTTGCAATCCTGACGGGAATTGCTTCTAGTTATCTAGTGGCATGGTCCACTACCACAAGGATAAATCAATTCCCAGATGCATTTTGAGGGTGAGGGGGACCAACAATGGCAAGCCATACCGTCTCAAAGGGAGTCCCAAACACTTGTAGTGTAATTAAGGAAGCCTTTGGTCATGTGCCTGTCTTACCATTGGCCTAACAGGTCACACAGGAGCAACAAAACGCCTTCACTTTTTTAGACATCTGGGGCCACTTAAAGTGGGCAACCAACCTGTCCCAGGTTTTGGTTTGTCCCAGATATCCAGCTGAGGGGGTGTCATTGGCCAAAGTAGGGATGAACTCTGTACATTTGGGAGACCACCACTCGCTTGGCTGCCCCTGTTTTGGGGTTCCTGGCCTCAGTGTACAGAAGCTCATCCTGGTAGACCGTGTGGGTACCACTGACATCTTCCTTGTCTTGCCTTGTAGCTTGCTGTAGGGGGGTCCCTTAAATCCTAGATTTAGGGGGGGTGTGAGCTAGTAGCCAATAAACATCTAGTCCCTGCAGCTAATCCGCCTCTGAGATGACCATATCCAATGGTGTGGGTCACCTTTTTTACCCAAAACCCACTGTTTCTGCCCTCCTAAGGTTGACAGAATTCGATTATAGGTGAACAGATCAGTATGTCCACCCTAGAGGTGTGGCCAATCTTCTTGGAGGTGAACATCTCCTGCATATCTAATTTCTTGCCTTGCCTGGGTGCAAATGTGCCTGGGGCAGCTGGAGAGCTGTTTCGTCCACTGGGAGTAAATCCTCATGCATATCAGAGGCGATACAGTCTTTGAAGCTTACCGCCTTGATGTGCCACTTAATTAGCCTGCTTGGGAGGAGGGAGGTGTAACCTCCTTCCTGCCCAAGCCTTTTTTCCTGACTCCTTAGAGTGATTAGTCTGGCTGGCAGGAAGTAGAATCCTGTCTTGGTGGCAGCAGGTGTGGGAAAGTGCAGGCTAGTTAGCCAAAGCACATTAAAGCTGGAGCAACTAGGTGGGCAACCTCAAAGGTGCTACCTGGGTGTATGCCATATCACCCAGGGCACGAGAATCGCGTCAGGGTTGAGAAGGCATATTGTTTGATACCAAACATGGCATATTTTAGTGGTACCATAATAGAACTACTAATCTCCAGAGTGCCAGTTTGGCAACCTATTGTATCCTATGAACCCCTAACACTTATAAAAGTTTCCAATGGAGAAAGCCACTATAGGGACATATAGGATTGCACTTCCGTGCCCTCACCTTTAATATACTGCACCCTGCCTCCTGGACTGAGAAGGCCTACCTTAGGGGGTGCCTTACATACATTAAAGGCAGTGTATGTGACTGTGCCACACATGGTGAGGGCACATTCGAGTGTGAGTAGTTTGCACTGCTCCTGCAGTCTGCAATTGCAAGCCTGCTTTCAGTGGTGTGCTTGGGTCACCCATGGTGGCTCAAAACTGTGCTGCAGACCTGGGGAACCCTTTACTATCAATGCCCTGGGTACCCCTGGTACCATTTACTAGGTGCATATAAGGTGGTAAACACTTTGCCAATTTGGGATTACCAAGTCAAACATAACAGTTTTAGGAGCGAGCACAGGCATTGGGGTCTGGACAGCAGACTCCAGGGCACTATCAGAGTCATAACCATCAGCATTTTGGAGCAGAAAGTGGGTGGTGACCATGAAAAAGGGGCCTTTTCCTTCACAATCCTGTAACCTCATGATTCAGGGTGACGTTCCTGCCGGAAGCGCAGCCTCAGGCAGCGGGGGGGGGGGGGGTTTGGGTGTAACACCTCCCTTAATAAATGTAATAGTAAATAGTTGGGTACAGGACCTTTAAGTCAGGTATGGTAAGGTATATGTCGGATTTCACCTGCCATTTTTAAATACTCATGCAGCCAAAAATAACATACACACTCTTGTCTCTGTTTTGAAGGTCTTAAAACGTGGTTATTTTGTGAAATACTGTGTTTTAAGTACGCCACCGCCCTGCCTTCCCTTTCCACTGGTCCTGAAGCCCCCTCATGCACTGCCTTCCATATAATGATTAACATGCTATGCCAGAGTGATTGTTTGAAAATCTAAAGCCCACAACCCAACGCCCCTGCCCTTTTTACTGGCCAACCTACTACGCCCCTGATTCCGGCTCATATGCCACTTAGCCTCACTGCCCTCTTTTAAATGCAAATTTGCATTTCTGTTCATGCATATTAAGTGTGTTCTAACCTAGATCTAATCTGCGTGGAGTGACACAAATGTGGCCTTCCGTGCGTGCAATGTTCCTGGGTATAGCGGAACCACAATGGCGAGGTGAACCCGCACGCACCTCAAAAGCTAGGCTCGGTTTCTCCAACAATCACTTGGTATTTAAGTCAATTATCATAATTACTCATTTCATGTAAATTAGAGGCTTTTGTGAAACGTGACATGTCAACAAAAGATCCGGTAGTGCCAACGCTGCTTACTATGTCCATGTGTCGAAAGGGAAGCAGTTGGGAGCAACTTCCGGGTCATATTCAATCCCCACGGGGTCCTGAGTTCAATTCGCTGGGGTTGCGATGTCAAACACAACTTTTTCAAGTGTGGGCAGCCAGAGCAGAATCCCAATAACAAATCCCGCTGAGTCATTCAAAAATTACGATTTTTAATCCTGAAACTCCTGAAAGGGCCTGAACAAAGAACTGGCTTACATTTATAAATGGAGTATTAAAAGCGCAGTCGCAAATACTAGAAAACTTACGGGTGTGGAAATGAGGTGCTCACTTCTCACAAGATTCTGTAGGAGAGATCTGAAAGCTTCACCACCAGAGTTTAAAACTTGACTTTAACGCAGAATCCACTAAAACTAAGACTGTCATATTTATAACATGCACTCATAGAACTGGAAAGCTCGTGCATGATGCCAGCATTGATGCATTTCAGACTACTTCTTATGTAGGCCTGATTTACCAAGGTAAACTTACACTTTTGTGTTAGCTTACTCTTTTTCGGTATTCACAAACTACGATTTTATAACAACTTTATGACTGCGGAGACTCCGCAGTCGGGGCAGAGAACTGTGCACATAAAACGATAGGATAGACTTGGTTTATCCTAGACAATTTCGCAGTCTCCTCAGTCATAAAGTTACTTTTAAATTGTAGTGTGTGAATACCAAAAAGGAGTGAGGGGCAGATTTACAAGAAGGTGCCACAGCGGGCACCGCAAGTCCTTTACCTGCGTCACGCTGCGGTACTTTAAGAGCACAGGAATGCGACATATTTACAATGATATGTCGCATTCTTGTGCTCTCCCCTGTGCTGGCGCACAAACAGCTGTAATGCGCCCGCGCAGGCACGCTTGCACCATTGTGCAAGAATGCCTGCGTCATTGGGAGATTGTTTTTGTGCAGGAAGGGGCACCTTTCTGCACAAAAACAATCGCTACAGGCATTTCCCTCTTTCAATGCATGCTGTAGAATGCAGCACGCATTGAAAGAGGAAAAAAACAAGGAGAAATGAAAACATTTCTCCTCGCTACGCCACCCCTAGGGTGGAGTAGCCTTCTGACGCATTTCCAGGTTTACAAATTCTCGTAAATCTGGAAATGTGTCTGGTTTCATGGGTGTTGCGTGGGAACACCCACAGCAACACCCATGGAACGCCGCTTTCACGCAAAGTGCTGGGTGTAAAGGGGCCTTATTTACAAGGACAGGAAAAGCCACGCAGGGTGGCTTTTCCTGTCCTTGTAAATATGGGGCGGTGTAATGCGCTGCCAGTGAGTCACAAAAAGTGAAGTACTGGCAGCGCAAGGGGCTTGTAAATTTGCCCCTAAATTTTCACAAAAGTATAAGTTCACCCTGATGAATCAGACCCCTAGTCGGGGCAAAGAGAACCGCGTATCAGTGTTTCAGTAAGTAAAACAATTTTTATTTAGTTACAGCAAGAAGTGTTCTATTTGCCTCACAGATAAACCAAAATATTACTTATGATTTCCTCCACTACTTCAACACTTGATTAAGATATTTTAAAAAGCATTGGCAAAGATTGTAGATTTCAACTGAGACATCTATTTGCTTTGCCAATGTTTTTTCCTTATCCTCAATGTAAATGCGCCTGCATCCACCGTAGCCATCTTTGAATGGGATTTGGGTAAATATTACATAATGCACTCAAACATGGCCATCAAGGATGCAAGGGCTTCCACAGTGCTCAACTTTGAAAGCAATAACATTTTAGGAAATCCCATAAAAAGATTGCCACGTAGGAGGCACGGACATCCGCTGCAGCCATCTTTGAATCTTGAATCCATTTTGTTTCTTTTCATAAATAAGCCTTGCTCCTTTTAAAGAGTACATTCACATCCCTTTGAAAAGATGCAATTGGAACTACTTTGCCTCTCTCTGCACAGCTGGCAGAAAGTCTCAGTAAATTGAATGTAAAGGTCGACTCATCATTATATCTTTTTGACTCAGTGGAGAGCTATTGAATTGGATAATAGAAAGACCTGTTTTATTTCAGAGAAAAAATACCATTAGGTGTGAATTAACCACCCCCATCTGCAACGAAAGGTGAAAGTATTCCTCTAGATGTTGATGAAGAATACAGGTGGATGGTGTAATAATGTCCTTTAAGATGATGCTAAATTGTTTCATACTCTCAGAGGTATCCCATGTAGGAAAAGAGGGTCAGAGTTAATAGTGAAAGCATCACACATGAAAATTGCTTTGATTTGTGTGAATTTATCTCTGTACTACTTTCACCTTTTATATACAAAGACAAGGAGGCTTTACCATGCAGTCTCTTTCCTGTTGTTTATTCATAGCACATTCAAAGAACCCAACAGTTCCCACAATCCTACATCTTTAGGTAAGAGCCAATAATACAAAAGAAAAAACACCAAACAGTATAATTATGTGTGTATATACAGAAAGGGCCTCTTGTCTTGGTGTTAGTAAATTAAATCCATGTCGAATCTGCATGCATCTAGAGTTAAATTGGTTTATTAGGCGTTGTGTATTTGTTTTGAGTTAGGCTAGGCTTTTGTTACATTGTGGTTATTTTGCAACAAGCACTTGTAAAACGCATTGCATGCTGCTTAATTTCATTGTTTGTTTCTTAGCGAGATTAATGTTTCTTGGCAGCGCTCAGGGAAACACAGCATGGCTCTTCACTTGCTTTGCTTCGTAGCCTCCGGGGAATAGTACGTTTGGATACAAATGTTTCATGTACTGAAACTAAGCTTTTTTAACATGAATGTTTGAAACTTTCATTTGTTTTTATTTTGTTTTGGAGATGTTTATGCATATTGTTAGTGTTAACTCCCTGTAGGTGATAATTGATCCACTGCGGGTGGTAATGTGGTTTAGCCAATGTGTCAAAAAGCTGATGAATTATAAATACATGGTAATTGACTCCCCTCGGGGATATGAGGGAGAATGTTTTGGTAAGAGTTCTACTTCACATAGCAGATGGTTACATTGGCACCACCTGGTAATGGGGCATGTTTAGGAGCCCAAACATAAGGCTGTTTGAATTTCTTGATGATCAAAGATTTGTGGACTTGTATTACAGCGATACATATAATGATGGTGTGGTAACATTAATTTTGCGATAAAGTTAAAAGTAATGGCTTATCCATGTGTGGCAGTCATGGATGCAGGGGGTACCCCCATGTTTAAACTGGGGTTGATCAACATCCCTATTTTACCATAATAGTCTTCTGCCGACTTGTATGAGTTCATTAAATCTAAGATCAAGGGCTCTATTGATAGTGTGACCCGAGCAGAAAAGAGAGTGGAATGTCCTAAGTCTATAACTATGGATAATCCAATCATGACACAAATTGTGGACCAGAAACCTGTTAATTTACTGAGTAACAGGGGTAGAGATCTTAGGTTGGGGGTAGAAAGGACATGGGCCTCATGCCAAGACAAGATGATAGACGCTTTGGACCCGATGATTAAGATTCTATGTCTAGAGGAGCAGGCACAGAGTTCTGGTCAATTTTTGGATTCAGTAATAATATTTAATTGGGCAATACGTTTTTTGGAAAATGTGAATGCAGGTTTGTCATATGAGAGGTGTAAAAGTTTATTATAGCATATAGACGCAAAGTAGGGGAATTGTGCAGGATCTGAAGTGGAGAACAATCAGGCATTACTGTTTAATGAGTTAATCAAGGAAACTGGATGCCATGTTTAGACATTTGCAACCTTGACAAGCTTCACTTTCCCCGGGCAAGGTATT
The DNA here is from genome assembly GCF_964204655.1 of Triturus cristatus. NCBI lineage: Eukaryota > Metazoa > Chordata > Amphibia > Caudata > Salamandridae > Triturus > Triturus cristatus. The sequence continues at coordinate 1,638,937,033 of NC_140590.1, forward strand.
CTGGTTGGGTTTGTCTAGGGCCAGCAGGTCTGGTGGTCATTTCAAAGGCTATTCAGCCTTCTTCAATCCCTGTTCCTACAGGCAGCGGTACAGATATTCCAGACCCATGTTCTTCCCAAAAAGAAAGGGAGAACATTTCTCCATTAGCAGAGGTCAAGCAAGAGAGGAGGAATTCAAGGTAAACATACTCTCCTTGCCTCTCTTAAAAGTAGAGGAGCAGATTGGCCCAGTTTTCTCATTGTTGGAATACAATTACCCAAGGATTCTTCAGACAGTTCAGGTGTTTCAGATAGAGTTTTATGCCACCGCAGTAGTTAGGACTCCCAATACCTCTGTAATTTTCCTGGGAATGCTAGGACTTGATTTCGGAGGAGGTGCAGGAATTATTGTGGAAAGGGGCACTAGAGTCTTGCGCAGTGCACTATAGAGGGTTTTCAGCAGCATAATATTGGTGCACAAAAAGAAGGAGCAGTTTAGATCAGTGATAAGTTTGAAGATTTAACTCAGTTTTTTAATATCACCAGAGACCTGGGTGATACTTCTGGATTTAAAAGATGCTTACTTAACAGTGTGAACATTCCATCACCACAGGAAATATTTGCAGTTCCTGTGGCAAGGTTAGGTCTTCAGATTACCTATCCTTCGCTCCTTGGCGCTTTAGCAAGTTGCTAGAGGTGATAGTGTAACACTCCGGGCACAGGGGCTGAGAATGATAACAAGACATGTTTTTTCTTGAACATGAGAATACTCGGTTGGGAGAAGTTCAGAGAGCTATAGGGTTAATTCAGAATCTAAGATTGCCAACGGGGAGAAATCAGATCTCGCTCCTTCAAGACGGATGCAGTTTTCGTTTTTTCAGTAGACTCAAAGAGACTGATACTGTCACTTCCAGATGTGAAATTAAAAACAATTAAACGGGAATTGAGGATGATACTAACACAGCAGTCGATTTTGTTAGCACGATTAGCGAGTCTACTTTTGTCCTTTATTCAGGAGATCTTTCCGCTTGCTGTTTATTACAGGGCTCTTCAACTTTTAAAGGTAAAATATCTAAGAAGAGGGCTGGGATATTCAGAGATGATTTCTTTAGATCAGGAAGCATGGCAAAAATAGATAGTGGTTATATCACATGGATGCATGGAATGGGGGACCCATTTTTCCTATGTCCCCATATCTTGTGTTCGAATGAGATGAAAGTCAATGAGGTTGGGGCAAGGTGTGGCAGGCTCTTAACTGGAGGAAGAAGTTCCAGGGAGAAATTGTTAATGCACATAAGTTCCTTAGAGCTTCTTGTAGGTGCATTAGCAATTCAAAATGTAATCTAAAAAGGGGGAGGGCACAGAGCCTAAACCTTATGTAGTGGACTTTAGTAAAAGTTGGATTAATTTCATCCATGTAAGCGTCAGGAGCAGAGGAAGGCTAAAACTCTAGGAAATATTCAGTTAGATACCCCAGGACTTGCTGTTTGTTTTGCTTCATTTCTGCGTACTCCCAATAGAGGGACTTCAGTTTTTGGCAGAGGAGGATGAAATGCTAGTTAGCCAATTCTCTTACAGGCCCAAAATATAAAGGGTCTGCTTCATGTATTTCAGCAAGGGTAGATTTGTCTGCCCAAGATGTCTCTTAGACCCGCCCTATAATGTACCAGCTCAGGGGTAGACCAGACTTGCAATCAGTATAGCATTGGTTTGAGATGCACTATTAGGGAAAAGGACCGTATGCCTAGGTCCTGTTTGAAAACTGGGGCGGTGCTTTGAGGGAGTTTAAGGGCAACCCTAAAAAATGTGTTTTCAGCTACCCCCATTGGGATCTGTATTACAGTAACCACAGAGTTCAACAACATAGGCTGATGCTGCTAGTGCTTGGGCTCTCCAAACTTCTGAGAGTGGAAAAACAGGATGGAAAGAGGTCTTATTTGCGGCTCCTAGAATAGTAGCCACCCTGTGGTTCAATATAAATGTGCCTTTTGTAACTTGACTAGCCCATGTGCTAGAGCTGTAGAGGAGAATTACTAGTTAATCAAAGTCAACTTCTCTCTCCAGCTCCACCCCCTATAGAGGTAACACCCCTCTGAATTCCCTATGTGGGTAGATTTACATGATCTATGTTTTATTTGTGTTGATGCCCAGGCTGTGATTAAAACAGAATTATTTAAACCTAAGGAGGAAGGTCTCTATGTTTTTGGGAGTTTGAGTTAATAGCAAAGTGTCATCTGTGAACAATAGAGCTGGTATTTTTATGCCCCCGACTACTGGGGAGTCGTTGTTCCAGTCCATGAGATAATCAAAACAACCGTTGATGAAAAGGAGAAACTGCATTGGAGCAAGAACACAGCCTTGCCTAAATCCCTTATCGACCCTGAAGCAGGCTGTGGGTTCCCTGTTTACTCCCTAGAAGATTTGAGCAAATTTATCACCATAGAGTTGAATTACAATATCAAGTAGAGGACTGGGGAGCCTAAAGTCCCTAAGGGTGCACGAGATTTTCTCTGGGGACTTTATTGAATGCATTTTAGGTTGACAAAAGCCATGTAGGGGCTACTCCTGTTAATATCAACCTCTTTCCACCTTCTGAGTTGGAACCTGAAGACCTGGTCAACTGTACTAGTTTTACTGGGACAGGATCTCGTTATCATTGACCCAGGTTAATAAATGGTCTAAAATTAATTAGCAAAATATTTTTGCCTAGAATCAGTGAGGATTATTAACTAATAGGTCGCTGGGTCAGATATACGACCTTTCTTAAAAATGTGGATGATTTCTGCACCTTTCCAGGATACAGGTATTTCAGCACCTGCCATAATGCATTAGCAACTCAGTTGTGGCAGGGGGCCCAAATGGCAGGTTCTGAAATAAATAGGTCCACCGGGATTCAATCTAACCCAGGGGACTTACCAGCCTTCTGGGAACAGATGGCTGGTCTAGTTTCTGCCACATTGAAAAAATCTACAGCAACAGATGGGTCATGGTTTTGGGTAATAAAACTGGATGTTACAGATGACACAGTTCCATGCTTAACTGGGTCCGGGGAACAAGAGGGGGGAAAATGGGGGTTCACTATAAATCTTGTGGAAGGGTGTTAGATGTTGGCCTTATTCTGGTCCTCTTAGCATGAGATATCGTGTGACAGAAAACTTCCTGGTTCCCAGAATGCACTGCAACCAGAATGTCATTCCATATAGCTGTGGCCCAAGTTATTTTTGAGTTTTTTGGGACAGATTTGTAGGATGCTCTAGCAGACTGGATATCTTAGGGAGAACCAACATTAAGAACGTTGATTGGATGGCTCTTCGCTACGCTGCAATCCACATTTAACCACGTGGGATCCGCGGCTGGAGGCGAACTCCTGTTCAGAGGAGGGTTGGTGAAGAACCGAAGTTTCATTTCCCCAAGCCACTTAACGTGAACATCCATGATTTTATGTGGCACAGACTTGATCTCTGCTAGCGTATGCAAGATAGGGACCAAGCCCAGGTATAGATGTGCATAAGAACTCTCATCATTCATCACACTCTCCCACCTAAGCGTCTTCTGATTCAGTGGCGGCTAGTGACATTTGAAGGCGGTGAGGTGTAAAAGCAAACACAACACAAAGCTGGAGGTGCTAATTGCACTTTGTTTGCAGAAACAATAACACTCACCAGCTAGCTCGCATTCAGTTGCCAAAAGCATTTGAAGTTGGTCATAGAACATTGAATGGTTCTGGAAAGACAGCGTTGGGATATAAAAATAAGGAAAATATCACAACTACACCCTACAAGCGAACTGTATGGGCTGATTCAGCAACTGTCGATGGCATCCTTTTTTTACTTATATTTCATAGGCACCAAAGAATAACATGCCTTGGCAAAATCAATAACTCTGACTACTTCCTAAGTGTGTGTGCTTCTTTATTGATCAATAGCACATCATAGCTTGATAGGTTTAGGAATGTGGTGGTGTGGGTAACTTAGTGGGTGAATGTGAGCTTGAGACATTGGTTCAGAGAAGGAATGAGTTGGTAACTGAATGCATAGTAACTGGATAAATAAGTGAATGGCTTAATCAAGAGGTGAGTGCATGGATGATGGTTGAATACATGATAGAGTCCAGTGGGGAAGTACATGCATGGTTGAGTGAGCGAATGCAGGGATCGATAGAGACTAGTTGCTCCAGTTGTACCAGTTCGAGCATTACATACAATCTGGGCACTACTGTTCCATGATTGCCTACAACATATGTAAAATGTTACTGTCATTATTACAGTTTCCCAATTACACCAGTGAGGTGCACGATCAGGTCAAGCATGCCCACAATGTATTCTAATATATGTGTAGTAGTATTTTTATATCTCAGCTCCTCAGGACAACAGAACTAAACACCAAACCTGTACGACATGGAGCGTCTTAGAGCCCATTAAGTGATACAGGGGTCACAATTATGATATGTAAGGCACAGACTCACACATTTTGACCCCACTCAGTTTACAGTCAGCTAAACTATTTAGTCCAAGCACAGTTTAATGACAGGAGTTGGCGGTTCACAGGAAATTTCCAGAGCCAGCACCATCAGCAACAGTCCTACCATCATCAATGGTACCTTGAAAGTCACGTAATGTGCAAGAATGGGAGAGGATACGTGCCTCCATTGTACAACACAAACCCTATCGTGGCCAGCTATAAAAGAACAATGCCATTGCATTTCTCATGTAAAGCACACATAGGGTGACCAGACGTCTGGATTTGCCCAGAGAGTCCTAGTTTATCAAGGACTGTCCCGGAGTCCCAACACATTTAGCTAACATAAATAAATGTCCTGGTTTTTATAAGAGGGTTGGGTGAGCCTGCATATTAATCAGTGTTGTGCAGGCTCACATTTCAACCGGCCCTCTCTCGAAAACTAGGGACAGAAGACCACTTGTTTAGACTTCCTGCTGTGCTGCTGCGCCTCATTCAAACAACACAGCAGGTTTTAATGAGGTATGAATCAGGGCTGCAAGCCCATAAGTCAAGGCCCAGCCCCCAGCAGCATGACCCTGGAGCTCTTCACAGAAAGGGGACATAGCACAAAGCGCACACGCACATACACACACATATAAGGAGCCATGAGACCTAATAGGTCTTAATAGGACATTTAGTCCTATTTCTATGTCTGTGCCCGTTTTTTCATTCTGAAAAGTTGGTCACCCTAAGCGCACATTAAATTGATCTGCTTTCTGGTGCCCATTGCGCCAATACAAAATTATTTCACCCACCTTAAAAGATGTTGGCGCCCCACAAAATTTGGATCATGCTCGCAGACCAATCAGCTTCATTACACTGATGACACATGACAAACAAAGGGACAAATTTACAAGCCCCTTGTGCTGCCAGTGCATCACTTTTTGTGATACACCATCAGTGCATTTTTCTGCCTCATATTTACAAGGACAGGAAAATCCACCTTGCGTGGCTTTTCCTGTCCTTGTAAATGAGGCCCCTTTACATGCAGCACTCTGCGTGAAAGGGGCGTTCCATGGGCGTTGCTGTGGGTGTTCCCATGCAACACCCATTGGACCAGACACATTTCCAGATTTACAAGAAATCGTAAATCTGGATATGCGTCTGAATGCTACACCTCCCAGGGGAGGTGTAGGGAGGCACAATGAGGAGAAATGTTTTAGGAATGTATGAAGAAGTGACCTCCAAGGATTGTTTATGTACAGGTGTCCCTTCCTGTACATAAACAATCCTTTAAATCAATGACGTTTTGCAAGTTCTATGTGTGCTAATGCAGCACACATAGAAGTTGTAAAATTCCATTTCTAATTATTTACGTGCAGGAAGGGAATTCTTCCTGCACATAAACAATCATCCCTGTGACGCAGGCATCCTTGCACCATGGTGCAAGGGGGCCTGCGTCAGTGCATGGCAGCAGTTTGTGCACCAGCGCAGGGGGAAGCACAGAGATGCGACATATTGTTGTAAATATGTCGCATCCCTGTGCTTAAAAATGAACGCAGTGCAACGCAGCAAAATGACTTGCTTCACCACGCTGCATTAGTTCATTGTAAATCTGCTGCAACATCTTGCCTTAGAGTTTATATCACACATCAACTAAAATATAACACACTCCGGCTCAACACACCCATAGTTCTGCTTTAGAAAAGCAATTTTGTGGGCTGGCTGCCAGATTATCACAGTTATAGCGTCAGAAATTTCTGTTTTTGGAATCATGTGGCTTGCCTTGCCTTTCTGTTTCATGTTTTTGCATTCCTCGTAAGCCATGAGTATCTGTTATAGATTAGAGTTATGCAGCGCAAACTGGGGTTAAGAGTGAGGTAGAAAGTGCTGGAAGGTGGATCCTTAGCGCTCAAGCCAGGCAGCGTCAAACACTGTTTGTTTGTGCGCCTGCCACAGGGTTTTAAATAAATTGAAAAATCTTGAGCAAAGAGGGGAGTCAGCAGAAAAAAATATTGGTGCAAATTAAAGGAGCCCAGCCCTCTGGGCTATTTATTGCTTTAAGCTGCCCGAACACCAGACATCACCACTGCACTTAGGCACATGGAGTGTTTACAGACATTCCTGTAGTGTGAGGGTGTACTGGGCAGGAAGCATCAGGACTCACTGTTTGGTATTAAGAATTGTAGGTTTTATTGCATTTAACATTCCCGAGTGCAGGGAGAGCGCCGGGGAACGTCCGACTAGTTCGCGGGTACAGCGCTTACTAACGGCCTACAAAATGGCTGCTGCGCGTCTACGTCATCACGCTAGTGAAGACTAGAGCGCAACTCTACATATCTCCCTTTTTTTCCGATAACAAAATCAACAAGAATACATTTACTTGCGTGCATGCTCCGTTCCGTCTCCCATCTCAAAGTCTCTGAACTTCGATGGTCTCACCACAGTCCTTCCGGTCTGAGTGCATCTCACAGAGGTGCCAGTGGCGTGATCGGTACCCTCTTGGGAGATTCTAGCATCTCCCCCTCCAGTACTTGGTGGAAATCCCTTGTTAGAAGATCCGCTATAGTTTTCCAAGAGTTCTGAGGTACCCAGTTCACTACCATCATGTGCATTTGCATCTCCTCCCCTTTCTCCTTGGCTGCCTGTATCAGCGTCCACCGGGTTGGTTTCAGTCCCTTGTGTCCGGGAAGGTATCACCTGACCTCTTTCCCTTCCGTTCCATTGCATGATCTTATTGCACTTGGACATTCGGTCCTGTGACCAAACCTTCCCGTCACTGAGTAGGGCTGACCAGTTATAAACTTCTTCCACCTGCAACGGCGCACTGAATTTACTGTCCCCTTTTTTCCGTAACTGGGCAAATTTGACTCACACCCATTCTCCTCGCTCTAGCTCCGTCTCTTTGACATTTTTCCTTTTGTTGTAGTGTTCCGTATATATCCTCTGTGCTTTCTCTAGATTGTGGTGTACTACGGCGGGGGACCACTTGCTCGTGATGGTGCATTCCTTCCAGGCTACATTATCTTTTGTGAAGGGGTCTCTACCCCTTAGGATCTGGAAGGGCCTGTACCCCATGCTGGTAGGTGTGATCCTATACGCCCATAACATGCTCTTCAGTTCCTTTTCCCAGTCTTTACCACTCACAATCGCTGACTGTACAGACCCCATAATGACTCGGTTAAATCTTTCGGCTAGACCGTTCCCTGCTGGGTGGTATATAGACGTGTGTTTAATCCTAATGCCATTCCTTCCCATGTAGGTGTTCCATTTCTCTGAGACAAATTGAGGCCCATTGTCACTCAGGAGAGAATGTGGAATACCTTCTCTCAGGAAGACAGCCATTAGGAACTTTAGTATTTTGTCCGTATCCATGTCTTCTTGTACGTCCACTTGGAGTACCTATCAACAAGTACCAACACATATTTTTGGATTCCCTGGTTGTCCAATATCGGACCTAGGATGTTTATGGATAGATCCTCCCATGGGTTCTCTGGATTGTCAAATTTTCCTAGGGGTGGTCGCATCAGTCTCAGAGACTTTTCCTCTTTTTGGCATTGACTACACTCCCGCACATGCCTCTCTATCTGGTTGTCCATCGCCGGCCACCAGTACATCTGCTTTGCTCTCATTTTAGTCTTAACGATGCCCAGGTGGCCCTCGTGGATGAGAGTTAGAAGGTGGGGGATCAACTTGTTGGGGGGAACTACTTTCTCTCCTCTCCTTAGGAAAATCCCTTGATCGCAAACAGACAACTCTTCTCTAAATTCAAAGAATTTCCTGAGCGTCGCCTCCATGTGCCTCTTGTCCGGCCACCCTCTTATAATGCATCGCTTGACTGCTACCATGTCTGTGTCGGTCTCGTACGCGTCCCTCCACTCTTGCTCACTTATCACTCGTTCGTGATCGTCCATGAATGCCACCTTAATATCCTCGTCTTCAAACGCCTTGGGCGCTTCCTCCATGGCTGACGCTCGACTAAGGTAGTCGGCTACTTTGTTCCTTTGTCCTGGGATGTGCTCCACATCATATCTGTAGTCCAACAATTTCAACGTCATCTTCGCGATGCGGGGCGTCGCTGTGGAATGTCCTGATAATGGGAGAACTATGATCAGGGGCTTGTGGTTCGTTCTCAACTTGAATCTCGTGCCCCATAGGAACTAACGGAACTTGTCCCTGGCCCAGACTACTGCCAGCATTTCCTTTTCTATGACGCTATACTTTTGCTCAGTGGGAGACAGCGATCTGGACGCGAAGCTGAGGGTGGACAGTTCTCCTCCTTCCGATTTCTGCATAAGGACTGCTCCCAGGACCCGCTCACTGGCATCTGTCGTCAATACTGATCCGGCTCGTGGGTCGTATCCACTCAGCGGGACGGCTGTGCTGATTAGGGGTGGGCGGAATTTGCGGAATTAACCTTCGCAAATTATCGCGAGAATGTTTAAAATTATCGCAAACAAGCAGAAATATCGCAAAGATGCGGAAGTTTTTTTCCGGCATGTTCGCGAGATTTTCTGCATGGTTGCGGGTCGCCAACTTACCCATGTGGTTGCTTGCGGGCGCGGCCATCTTGTTTTGAGTTGTTCTCGCGGTGCATGATCGCGAGAAGAAAGACGTGATCGCGCGACGCATGACGTCACTGCGGGCGCGAACTGTCGCGAGACAGCGCAAATGGCTAAAAACAATACAACATCTCATGGAGAACGCGACCGGATCAAGAAAACTTGTCGGCGAACGCAGGGATTCAGGTAAGGCGATCGCGCGCGCGCGAGAATGTATCATTTTACAGCGCGAGCAAGAAACAAATTATCGCCAAGCTGCGGAAACCGGAATTTTTGACATTTTCGCGCTCTCCGCGGAACGCAAAAATGTCAAATTATCGCAATTTCCGCGAACGGAACGAAATTTTTGCCCAGGCCTAGTGCTGATGTCCGTTTTTATCCTCTGGAACTCCTCTTGTGTTTCCTTAGTCCACTCGAATTTGGTCTTGTCCCGTAGAAGTTGTCGCAAGTGGTGTGTCTTCGTGGTGAAGTGCTGTACAAATTTGCTATAAAACTCGGCCATGCCTAGGAACGACCTTACTTCCTCCTTGGATTTTGACGGTGGAGCATCGCATATTGCCTTGACGTTGGACTGTTTGGGGGTTATGCCTTGGTCACTGATCACATGCCCCAAATACGTGACTGACGTCATCCCAAACCGGCACTTCTCCCATTCTGCCGTGAGTCTGTTGCGTTCCAGCACTTGTAGAACTTTGAACAACTTGGCATCACGGCCGGTTTTGTCCATGCCCATTATCAGGATGTCGTCTTGAAAGTATTGCACTCCTTCTACTTCGCGGAATAGTCTGTGCATTAACTTCTGAAATACGGCTGCCGCCGAGGCCAGACCAAATGGAATTCTGCGGAACTGGTAGCAACCAAAGGGAGTTATGAAGGATGTTAGCTTCTTGCAGGTCCGGTGTAGTGCGATCTGGTGGTAGGCGGACGTGAGATCAATTGTCGAGAACCACTTCACTCCTTTGGTTTTTGCTAACATCTCATGGCAAGGGAAACCGTTCTACTATGATATTTGTGTTCAGTTCCCTCAGGTCCACACATAGACGTATTTTTCCATTAGGTTTCATTGCGACCACCAATGGAGCCAACCACTCTGCGCTCGTTATCGGTTCTACGATGCCGTTTTCTTCCAGCCGGTGCAGTTCTTGTTGCACCTGTTCTCTGATGGCCAGCGGGATGTTCCTCACCTTGTGGCACACAGGTTTGGCATCCATTTTGAGATCAATCCTGTGCGTGAATTTTGTTAGTTTTCCCACTTTGCCCCCGAACACGTTGGGAAACTCTGTCTTCAGCTTCCCTGCCTCTGGTCGTTTTTCGTCGCCGGTCATTAAGACTTGTGTAATACCAGTTGGATTCAACTGTATACCTAAATCTCCTTGGTCTACCCATCCTAGGACCGATGGACCTTTTTCTGCCACATATAACTTGCAACTGGCGTGTCATTCCTTGAATTCGAACTTCAGGCGGCGGTATCCTACCATCGGGATGGGTTCTCCTGTAAAGGTGACCGGGCAGATGTCTGGAGGCTCCAGATGGTCACCTATGCAGTTCTTGAATTGTTCCTCCCACACGTTGCATTGTATTATGGTGTGGGGGATCCTGAATCAGCTACCATCTGTATTGGTACTCCTCCTATCACCAGGTCACATTGTGGTTTCTTTGAGCGGTTGCATCTTATTCCCATTACATGTTCGTCTATGCATAGTACGCTGTCGTCATCTTCCCCATTTTCCGTTTCTTCCTCCTCCTCTTGTGCGATATATTTGACGGCTATTTTCTTCTGCTTGCGGTGAAATACTTTTTCATAATGCCCTATTATTCCACAAAACACGCATTTGGCTTTGAAGGCCGGACATCGCTTGTCGTACGCTGGGTGTGCCAGACTGCCGCACCTGTAGCACCTGTTCTTGCCCTCTGTGCCCGGTTTCCTCGCCGGAGCCGGTCTGGGCGGCCACTTGGTCTGCGTCCTTGTGTCCCCCGCTGCTCCTTTGCCTCTCTCTGGCGGTTCTGCTTCCCTGACTTTGTTCACCATGGGCCTCGGGGCAGCCTCCTTTTTCGCTGCTTCTGCACATCTCTTCGATAGCTCCGCCTTTTTCACCATGGCTATCACTTCCTTTAATGTCGCGTCTCCGTTGACCCACAACTTGTCCTGTATCGTCGCGTTGGTGGTATGCATGACTATTTGGTCTTTGATGAACTCATCATGCAACGTGCCAAATTTACATGTGATGGCTAATTTCCTCAATGCCGATACGTATTCGTCTATGGACTCCCCTTCTGCCTGCTTCCTTTGTTGGAAGTTATATCTATCTATGGACGTGCATACCGCTGGTCTGTAGTGCTTGTTTAAGTCGTCTATCGCGTGCTGGAACACGTCGTCATCTGCCGCCTGCCTCGGCGTGGGGACTATATTCTGGATACTCTGATTCCTTCCGGTCCCAGATTGTGCAGAAAAATCCTTTTCTTCCTTTTGCTGGGGAATGCTTCTCCTGCCTCGTCTTCCAGGGCTTCTACATAATTCATGAAGTATTCTCTCCAGTCCTCCCATTTCATCAACGGTTCTCCAGGTTTGGGTAGGAAGGGGATCGGTGTCGTGAGTGAGGATGGTTGGGCGCACATTTCTGCTCTTCCCCTCGGTGACTCGTCTTCTCCTCTTGGACTGCCCGGCGCACTTTGTCTCTGCCGGCGCGGTGGGCTCTGGTGTGCCGCCGCTCCTCCGCCTCTACTTTGCTCTGCCTGCCCCGCCAGGGCCTCCCTCTTCCTTTTCCGTCTAGTGCCTAGAGGGCTGCTATATCGTGTGCCCCCGTGCCCGTGTCCTGGACAGCCTGTCGCTCCACACTGCAGTGGCCTGGGAGGATCACGGCTCCCCCCCCACCGCACAGCCTGCTACGTGGTGTGCTGCCTTGGTTGGTTGTGGCTGAGGTGTTGCTCCCCCCTATGCCACGTGGCTAGGACTCTTGCTGGTGGCTCTGGGGTTCGCCCTGTGCGATCACGAGGTGTATGCACCTTATAAGTGGTACTTGAGGCCCAAGCGTCCCCTCTGCCGCCCACTCCCTCCTGAATACCTGTGTGGGTCTATTGTGCTGCTTCCCTGGTTCCTGGCCACGTGCTCTTAATGTCCAGGCTCTCTTCGGTCTTCTTTTTTTTTTTTATTTGCAGATCCCAGCCCTCGTCACCATTTGTCATGTGTGGGTGTACTGGGCAGGAAGCATCAGGACTCACTGTTTGGTATTAGGAATTGTAGGTTTTATTGCATTTAACATTCTCGAGTGCAGGGAGAGCGCCGGGGAACGTCCGACTAGTTCGCGGGTACAGCGCTTACTAACGGCCTACAAAATGGCCACCGCGCGTCTACGTCATGACGCTAGTGAAGACTAGAGCGCAACTCTACATTTCCCCCTGTGTGCAACTCACATCATGGTGTTGCCCACTATCCAGCAACACTACAGGGACCAATCGAAGAGGCAGTCCAGAGATTGCACAAAGTCTCCGAAGGAGTCCCACTGCTGGAGCATTGTCGTTTACCTGCCTCAGAAACCCTCGCCAGACTCAGGCAGTGCTTTGTCAGCAGAACCTGCCTTCCCGCATCTACTTTGTTTGTTTTTCTCACTCTACCTCCATGTCGCCTCTCTGTCCCCGCCTCTTCGCCTCTCTGTCCTTCACTACCCCTTTCTGTCTCGTTCTTTTCCTGACTCTCTCTCCCTCACTTGTGTCCCTCCCTTTCTCTCTAGCTTCTCTCTTGACCTTTTTTCCCTCTACCGCTCCTTACGATTCTCTCTTTCGACTCTCAGTTTCTATGCTATTTTTAGGTCGAGCCTATAGCGGCCTCGCGCATGCGCTGCTCGCTTTGCGAGGCATGCAGTAATGGAGTATGGAGTGGAAGCTCCGCCCACTCTCCGCCCATGTTTTCCATGTTTTTAATTGGCATGTGTCATTGTCTTTCGTAAATGCTGCCTTCTGAATGATTATGAGGCTTGTTAGTCCCTCCTTATTATTAAGGGTGGGCGGACAACTCCGTTCCGCCCACGGAATGTGCGGAGATTTGCCCTTTCGCCTTCTGCGATAATAGGCAGAGAAACGGAAAATCTCCGCACACTCGGGGGCATAACGGAAGCTGTCCACCCGCCTCCCGCCCGCCTTAATACATTAGAATAACAATTGTTAAGAGTAACCCTACCTTATCGGTGGCGTCCCCGGGCTCTGATCCTTCTGCAGCACGTCTTCTTCTGGGACCTGCGCATCCACGAGGAGAGAGAGGTAAGTGGGCAGTGTATTTTTTGGGGTTGTGCAGGTGGTTGTCTTTTAGGATTTAGGGTTGTGTTTATGTAGTGTAGAGTAGTGTATTTGGGTTTAGGGTAGTGGTCGTGCAGGAGGTTGTCTTTTAGGTTGTAGGGCTGTGTTTATGTAGTGTAGAGTAGTGTATTTGGGTTTGGGGTAGTGTTGTGGTGCAGGGAGTTGTCTATTAGGTTTTATGGTTGTGTTTATGTAGTGTAGAGTAGTGTATTTGGGTTTAGGGTATTGGTCGTGCAGGGGGTTATCTTTTAGGTTGTAGGGTTGTGTTTATATAGTGTAGAGTAGTGTATTTGGGTTTAGGGTAGTGTTGTGGTGCAGGGGGTTGTCTTTTAGGTTTTATGGTTGTGTTTATGTAGTGTAGAGTAGTGTATTTGGGTTTAGGGTAGTGGCCGTGCAGGGGGTTGTCTTTTAGGTTGTAGGGTTGTGCTTATGTAGTGTAGAGTGGTGTATTTGGGTTTAGGGTAGTGTTGTGGAGCAGGGGTTGTCTTTTAGGTTGTAGTGTTGTGTTTCTGTAGTGTAGAGTAGTGTATTTGGGTTTCGGGTAGTGTTGTGGTGCAGAGGGTTGTCTTTTAGGTTTTATGGTTGTGTTTATGTAGTGTAGAGTAGTGTATTTGGGTTTAGGGTAGTGGCCGTGCAGGGGGTTGTCTTTTAGGTTGTAGGGTTGTGCTTATGTAGTGTAGAGTGGTGTATTTGGGTTTAGGGTAGTGTTGTGGAGCAGGGGTTGTCTTTTAGGTTGTAGGGTTGTGTTTATGTAGTGTAGAGTAGTGTATTTGGGTTTCGGGTAGTGTTGTGGTGCAGAGGGTTGTCTTTTAGGTTTTATGGTTGTGTTTATGTAGTGTAGAGTAGTGTATTTGGGTTTAGGGTAGTGGTCGGGCAGGGGGTTGTCTTTTAGGTTGTAGGGTTGTGTTTCTGTACTGTAGAGTAGTGTATTTGGGCCTAGGGTAGTGTTGTGGTGTTTGTGTAGTGTAGGGTAGTGTTTTAGGGTAGTGTAGTGGTGTTTGGGAAGTGTAGGGTAATGTAGTGTATGAGGGTAGGGGTAAAAGAGTCAAAAAGGCGTAGAAGTTGTATAGTTAGTAATATACTGCAAGGTAAATGCATATTTAGTACTTTTAAATGTATTTGCGAACTAAACGCATGCACAGTTAAATCTTGTGTAGTAATGGTATTTGCGATGTAAAAACATTGTAGTAAAAACGTGCGAAATAATGGTCTGCTAAGTAGCATCATATATTCTCTGTATCTCCCTCTGTGCGCCACACTCTCTCACTGTTTCAGTCTTCGTTGGTAGCATTTCTTCTGCTTTTCTCTTTGCCTCAGTTATTCATATGCATGTGCCTTCTCCCCAGCTGTGCAATCTATGCTTTGCTCTCTTCTCTCTCTAATGTGACTGGCCCCTGAGAGTGTCGCTATTGCAATACTGCATGCACCATCTATGACGTTCACAAATTCCAGTCTTTGACTGGCCAATGGTTGGCTGGGTCCATTGACTCTCTCCGAATGCCATACTGTGAAAGGACAATGACGGTTACTGCTACACTGGTGGGCCGTGTGCCAGCTTCTGTCAGGAGGACCAATATCAATACCATACTAAGCAGGATCCTGCCATACCTCAACATGTGCGATTCCACTACAGCCACTTAGAGGGTGCTTGTTCCAACTGCAGCCTGGACACAGCTAACTAATCTAACCAGTCCTGGAGCTGCTCTCATGCTGGTTTTACTATGAGAGAAGTGCCACGATTGGGTGGAGCAGGCTAACCCTATGCTCCTTTTGAAACTGGGGCCCTGCATCTGCAATCTTCCAGGCTGTTTAAAACAGCTCAAATTAGTGCAGTCAGAAGTGCACATGCAGGGTTGGCCATGGCAGGAGAACTGTTCAATGCAACATACACACTTTAAGATATTAGGCAAGTCAAGTCAACCCTGATCCTGGTGTTAATCTGCAGGAATAGCCCAACCCACTCCCTCGCACTCGAGCGGCACAGTCTTCAATCATGGTAATGTCATCATGACTATCATTTTATAAATTTGCGTTTACTGCCTGCTGGGCTTGCAGCAGGCAGGGCAACGCTCCACCGCCCTAAAGAGGAACTGCCGCTGCTCCAATTGTTGCTGATCATAAAATCTCCACGGGGCAGTCGTTGGTTCCAGCTTATCTGCCTGTCTGACAAAATTGCCTGGGCTGCTTTGTGTTGCCAGTCTAGCCCTGCTTCCATGTCTACGAGGTTTCCCCAGAAACTGAGGTCTACAAGAATATAATCAATGCGGGTCCGATAGGAGCTCCTACTAAAGGTGGGGCGCCTCTCTGCATTTGACTTTGTTATGCAGTTACTAGCTCTCTAATGGGAGCTCATGAAGAGATCCAGCAACTGCAAGGCTATCTTTCAGAGGGTAGTGAGGCAGGGACCAATATTGGTCTTCCTCACCTGCTATTCCCCTTAATTCCCCTTAATAATGCTGAGGGTTCAAAGCCTGCATTAAAATCCCCGCCCACAATCTCGGCAGCCCACTTCTGGAAATGATAATTCTCAGAAGATATAGGATGGGGAACTCAACAGTCTTCAAAACTCTCCTACTATAGATGTTAAAGAGGAATAGTTTTACTTTATTCCATGAGTAAACTTCAAGTCCAAGTAGATCGAGGGAATCAATGGGTAGGTGCCTTACAAGGCAGCCCAGGGAGATCTTAAACCATATAGCGGGGCCACCCGAGGATCTACCATCACGGGACATGTGGGCTGGAACATGAGAAGTCTTAAAGCCTTAAACACAGTTTCCCAAGTTTCTTGAAATATAATTATATCTTCCTTTTTCAATAAAGGACCCCAGTCCTCTTGGGCATGCTTACTCTTGAGCCCAGCAATCATCCAAAAGACCAGTATAAGATTGCTAATAGAGCTAGTCAGGGGGGAAGCTTGGTTCCCTGGAGTGGAATAGAGGGCTCACTAGAAGGAAGACACAAGGAATTTTCGGCAATAACTAACTTCGCTTCCATACTGGTAGGATGGGTCAGGGCAGGGTGGTTTGACTGGAAAATAGCTGCGATGGAGCTAGAGCTGTCTGAACGCCCTTTAGATGGGCAGGGTTTAGAACCTAGGCTGATTTTCATTGTAGGATTCCTCATTGTCTCCAGTCAGTGGACTTGGGATAAAGATGAAGAGGAATGAAATTGCTCCCCCCGCTGCAGGGGAGATACTCTAGATTTAAACTGGATCAAAGAATTGAAGGGGGTAAGGGTCCATGCTTGGAGGGACAGTAGGCCATTTACAATAGAAGGATGGGAAAACTGGAGTTTAAGGCAGTCTAAATTGTTATCTGAGGATGGCAGATGGATGGCCATAATAATGTCAAAGTTGATAACACTGTAGCACTTCCTAAAATCCCTGATCCACAGATCACTTTGTTGATTAAAGAGGCCACATTTTCTCATGCTAGTCCTGAGGGGATTTTGGCACATGACTTGTGGCGGATAGGATGCAATTTGCCACTGTGGGCTGGGCTCGCAATATGGTCTGCTAAGAAACAGATTAGTTGGAGGATCAGAGTGGAATAATGCCTCCTGTTTATAGAGCCTCTCGCGTCCCTCTTTATGGCCTGCTGGTGTCCTGGGCACTAGAAGCCAGAGGGGGAAAAGGATTGGAAAATAAAATTGTGGGTTTTAGAGGGAGAGATAGATTAGGTAAAATACACAGTTGCGGACTAGCTCTGACAAGAGAGGCCAACCCTTGGCCCTTGCTTCACAGAGGAGCGGCCCGCACAGCGTGGTGATGACAATGTGCTTTATAGAGCCAAATGCATCCCAAGTGGCAATGATGTACAGGGCTTGTCCTTCAGCCCCCTAAGCAGTCTGGGTCAGGTAGTCTCCTGGAGCTAGTCTGCTGAAGCATCCCATGCAACGGGGTGATGACAATCTGCTTTATAGCGAGAAATGCATCCCAGGTGGCAACGATGGAGAGGGCGCCTCCTTCAGGCCCCTAAGCAGATTGGTGCAGGTAGCCTCCTGGAGATGGCCTGCTGAAGCATCCCGCGCAGCGGATTGATGACAACATGCTTTATAGAGCCAAATGCAACCCAGGTGGCCATGATGTAGAGGGCTCCTCCTTCAGGCCTGTAAGCAGTCTGGGGTAGGTAGTCCCCTGGAGCTCGCCTGCTGAAGCCTTCCCACATTAATTTCTGATGCAGGTATTTTGTGGGTTTTTAAAAGACTCTGGTTTGTGGAACGGAACATTGATCCAGGACATTTGGATGTCACATTTATTTTAATTACTAGGCATCTCTGGTAACCTGTCACAAGTTCTATATAACTATATTAAAGGTTACAGGTAGCACACCAGAAAGTTGAGGGTAAAGCAGGGAGGGTGTCCTATGGTATGTAGATTGTTGAAAGGAATTAGATATGAGAATCCTCTTAAGCCTAGATATTCTACATTGTCAGATGCCAACTTGGTTTTACAACTTTTCCAATTATTAGAGGACAATGACAAATTGGCATTAAAATGTTTATCGCCTAGGTTAGGCACACTATTATGCCTAGTTTCATTCAGAAGGGTGTCAAATCTTAGGGCTCTAGATATTTCCCCTTTATAGTTTTCTCCAGTTGGGGTACATATTGCAAACACAAGTAATACGGTAAATTGACCTACACTTATAGAATATTGTTCTTTTTCCTTGCACCCTAAGTTATGTTTCAGTAAATTGTCTCAAACAGTATATACAGATAATCAAAGGGTTGAGAACTTTGGCCTCAAAGTTATTGTTAGTACTACATACAACAGGTGACATCAACCCCACTTAGTAGGAGGATTAACGGGGTAATGGCCATGTCAGACATGGGTATGGGCTGTTTCGAGGCGAACTTAGCACAAGGTGCTGGGCATCAAAAGCATAATGGGATGATGTAAATTGCGTGGATATTCGCAAGCCAGCAGACTGCTCGAGGGTCCCTATGTTTAAAACTTTTTATTGTAAGCCTTTAGATCATGCAGTAGTGAATGTGGAAAGAATGATTTGAACTTGCATATAGAGCATCCTGAGTTGCAATAAAATTGCAGATTGTCCTAGCTAATATTGAAGGAAAGTATTGATTTTATTTAAGACAAAAGAGGGAAATATTTTCCACCCAATCCAATTTCCCACCCTTTGTGACATGATATTACTAATTCTTTGGTTATTCCTGTGCCAATTTCGACTCACCATAGGACATCGTAAATCTCCAAATTTGACCAGGGTGAACATAGAAGATACCACTTGGATGGAGGTCTGTTGTTCTGAGGACTAAATAAAGTGTGAATATAAAATAATCCCAGAGGACGTCACTTTAAAATTTCTGTCTGAACCCCAGTCCTTTGGGTCACCAAGGGTTCCTCTCTTTTTCTAAATAGTGATCTGAGGACTATAGGCAAAGGAAGGACTAACTGTTATGGCTGCTGCTTGGATATTTGTTGTTATTTGTATTCTTTTGATCAATTTGCTCATGGATTATAGATCACTGCACATCAAGAAAAGAAGTTTGTATAGAGCCATACCTGTTCATAGTGTTTGGTGTCTTTCATTTGTGTTATTGACTCCTGCCTAAAGCTGCAGGATTGTGGAATTGTAGTTTTCTTTGAATGTGGTATGAATAAATAGCAGGAAAAGAGACCGAATAATATTCCTCTCCTTTGTCTTTAATGCAAACCAGACTTTCCTATCCCTATTTGCTCAGAAAATCCTCAATTTCTGCTAGTTTTGTTTGCATCTTTATGTATGTCTTGATTTCTTTGAGGTGTGGACCAACTCAGTACACACAAGAACTGAACTATAATGATTACTGATAGAAATAAGATTTCTGGTTGGCTGAGGTATGCACCCAGGCCAGGCAGGAACCACCACTGGGTAAGCTAGATACACAACTAAGGGGCCGATTCCGATCCGGGTTGGAAGGGCACCGAACGCGATCCGGCCCGGAAAAACTACGCGCCGTACCCGTGTTTTCAGCGCAACTCGTACAGCTATACGAGGGAACAAGTACGATGCAAGCTACATGAAATTCACCGACCGACTCTTTTCCGGGTCCGAACCACTCCGTACGTCTCGGTCGGAAGCTAACTGTAGCATGCAATGGATGCGATTCACGACCGAGCCAGTACGATGCACGCATCGGACAGCCTGTGTGAGTAGGAGTGTCCGGCTCACAAATCGTCCGGGTGCTTGCCTTTGGGGGTCCGCGTCGGACCCCCTGTCACCCGCAGCCCAACGAATGTAGGGGGCGCACTTGTCCGCGACATACCCATTCACTCAATGGGAGCCCATGTACGCGTCGTACGACCGCCTCCCATTGACTTCCATGGGGGTCCGACCGTACCGAGTCCAACAGCATTCGGCCGCATCGTACTCGCTCGGTCGGACTGCAGGACACCGGCTCGGTCGGAAAGCACTCCGGATCCGGCTCGGTCGGAGCGCTTTCCGACCTAGATCGGAATCGCCCCCTAAAAGATAAACTGTGCTTACCCTCTGGTAGCTTGGCACAGAGCAGTAAGGCAAAAGACTCCAAACAGTTTTAGAAAAATGTACATTATATTTTGAAACAAACAAGCCCAAAGTAACAAAAATCCAATGTACAGAAGTTGAGATATTGAATTTTAGAAGAATAAATGCTGTAAAGAGCTTAGAAGCAAGTAGCACTAAAAAGGTTACTTTAGGTCATACTGGCCTCGAGCAAAGTCAAAGTTCGGGCCACTGCGATGGAGCGCCGGCAGGCTACAGGACCACACAGGCCCCGGTCAACAATGTACCTTTCCTGGTCGCAAACAGCGAGATGCGTCGATCTTCACCATGCAGTGAATGTGTCAGATCCAAAGATGGGTGGCGGATTAAAGAGTCGTCGAGCACTAAGCTGGATTCTGCAATGCAGTCAAGGGGATTCGTCACTCTCACCAAGCTGCAGAAGCAGCGATACACTGTTCATTGCATCAATGTCTGGAGGGAAGGAGCTGGTTCCGATGCGATGGGTCGATTTTGCTCCCGCTACTCGGTCGATGCGCTGGTTCTGCTACACGCAGACAAGAGATGCATCCCAATCTGTGTTGTAAGTATCTGGGCCGCTTCCAGGGAGCCAGGCACAGGAGCAGGGGTAGAGACTTTCATTTCCCTGGGTCTCAAGCAACAGGAGAGAAGCCAACAAGCTTTTGGAGAGATAACTCAGTGTGAAAGCAGAGTCAGAGAGCAGCAGGCAGCAGGGCAACAAAAAGAAAAGCTGGCCTTCCAGATCAGCAGTCCAGTTGAGTCCTTTAAGCAGCACAGCGGTTCTCCTGGCAGAGCTTCAGTTACAAGTCCAGTAGTGTCTGATTTTAAGGGGTTAGAGACACAGTACTTATACCCAAAAGTGCCTTTGATGTGGGCGTGACTGGAAAGCAGCTCTCTGAATTGCTCAATCATCCTTTTCAACCCAGTCATGTCTGCCAGGCTATATGTGGGGGTTAATCAATCTATTCAGGTGTAGTGTTAGCCCCTCCCTTCCACCCTGCACAGTCAAGGTCATCAGAATGCAGATGTATGTAGATGGGTACTCAGACACGGTGCAGAGACAGAATATCGAGTAAAAAATATCCAGTTGCAGTAATATCAAGTCATTAATATCGTGGGTCAGGAATATCGACAGCAAGAATATCATGGTCAGGAATATCCACTTAAGGGAAGAAATATTGTTTACAAAAATATTAAGATGTGAATTATCGTTTGCAAAAATATAGTCGTTAAAAATATCGTTTTTATTATTGTTATGTATTTTAGTATATATTTTACATGTATGTGATGTATGTTTTTTTGTATAAGATTTGTTTGTATTTTTAATATATGTATTAAATTGTTTGTGGTTATAAAAAACTAAATTATTTGAATTTTGCGCTTTTAGTCTTGTAGCGGGTTGCTTTTTTAGTTCCATAGTGGATTGTTGGTTTATAGGGGAATAGCGTGGGAAGTAATTCAATTATATTTAATTTATTGATTAATTTTTATTTATTAATATTTGTATAATTGAGATGTTATAGTGTTAAATGTGTAAATTATTTTATTATTAGTTAATTAATACGGGATTGATAATAAATTTTAATTAATTATTTGGTAGTTAATTATGGTAATTGTGTAATTAATTTGAGGTGTATGCTGTGGTTTGTATAGGTGTAAATGATAGGAAGAAATGTATTTTAAATTTATGAATTAATAATTGTTTGGTACTTAATTTTAATTAATTAATTCATAATAAATTTTGGTAATTGTGTAGTCAATTATATTTGTGTGTGGTACTTTTTATGGATGTAAAGGGTGGGAAGGGTGGGAAGTAAACAATTTTCAATCAATTAATTAATAATTAGTTGTTAATTAATTTTAATTAACTAATTGATAATTAATTATGGTAATTGTGTAATTAATTATATGTGTGTTGTGGTGTTTATAGGAGTAAAGGGTGGGAAGCAATTTGTGTTCAATTAATTAATATATAGGTGCCGATTCCGATCGGGTAAAACAAATTCCCGAACGTCTCGTATCCGTATATTTTTACGTACGAATCGTACAAGTCCCGTACAACCGGTGAAGTACGATTCATACGTGAAAAATACATACGAATCGCTTCGGGAAAAGGTGTACGAGAGGGAGCCGGACAGTTTTACGTACAAATCGTAAAACTGAAGTCCAAATGCGCAAGTACGATCCGTACCGGCCTTCCAAATACACAAGCGCATGGAAAACGCCCCGTACGGAGCAAACGCAGTACCACTCGTATCCGGGTAAACTTGTGCCCGGGATACGAGTCGTACAGCCCCACCCTCCCCCCGCATATGTCAGCACCGTACCCCCGTATGTCAGCACCGTACCCACCATGTCCACACTGTACCCCAGCCCCATACGTGTATGCGCCGTACCCCACCACCGTAGCCCAGCCCCGTACTTGTACGCACCCTACCCCAACACCGTACCCCGTACATGGACGCACCGTACCCCAGCACCATACCCCAACACCGTACCCCGCCCCGTACTTGTATGCACTGTACCCTAGCACCGTACACCACCACCGTACCCCAGCCCCGTACTTGGACGCACCGTACCCCAGCACCGTACCCCAGCCCGTACTTGTACGCACCGTACCCCAGCACCGTAACCCAGCCCCGTACTTGTATGCACCGTACCCCAGCGCCGTATCCCAGCCCCGTACTTGTACACACCGTACCCCAGCACCATACCCCAACACCGTACCCCAGCCCCGTACTTGTACGCACTGTACCCCAGCACCGTCCCCAGCCCTGTACTTGTATGCACCGTACCCCAGTGCCGTACCCCAGCCCCGTACTTGTACGCACTGTACCCCAGTGCCGTACCCCAGCCCCGTACTTGTGCGCACCGTACCCCAGCACCGTACCCCAACACCGTACCCCAGCCCCGTACTTGGACGCACCGTCCCCCAACACCGTACCCCAGCCCCGTACATGTACGCACCGTACACCACCACCGTACCCCAGCCCCGTACTTGGACGCACCGTACCCCAGCACCATCCCCTAACACCGTACCCCAGCCCCATACATGTAAGCACCGTACCCCACCACTGTCCCCCAGCATCGCGTATGTACGAACCGTACAACAACATTGCATATGTGAGCACTGCACAACAACATTGCATATGTACGCACCTTACATAAGCGAAAACGACTCGTACAGAACCAGGACACTGTCAAACAGCACAAGGAGGGTCAATTCGACTCGTACAACACCACAAAACACGTCTACAGTAGAAAATACATCTAAATGTCTGACCTGGCACATCCAAACAGGCAAACAGAGGCCCAAATTCACAACCACCTCTTATAACACACCCACCAAAATTTCAAACCCAGCCACACCCACAAATGAACCAATAAAAAGGGCCCACACACAAACCATGAGCCTTTGCAACAGACCCACTGCTGACAGACACCACACACAAACAACTGCACCCATACACCTTAACTTACACACCTTCACACAACCGCCTTCACACAGACTCGCTCTTCACATTCAGACCCACACTGTCACATTCACACCCACATACCCACAACCATCCACACCCCCACACAATGCCCACAGACAAGAATCCAAAGTTCACAAGGGAGGAGCTGGACATCCTTGTCAACAAAGTCATCAGAGTCGAGCCACAGCTCTTTGGAACATTGGTCAGACAGACCAGCATAGCAGAAAAATCACGTATGTGGCAGAGGATCGTCGATAGGGTGAATGCTGTTGCGCCCATCAGAAGGACTAGGAATGAATGCCAAGCCAGGTGGTACGATCTGCGGAGGGCAGTCAAGCGCAAAATGAACGAGGACTACGCTCAGAGCAACATCACTGGAGGTGGGCTGCCCCGCAGACCGGTACATTACCATCCCTGGGAGGAGAAGGTGATGGCCCTGCTTCCGTCGGTGGGAGTACACGGAGTGGAAGGAGTCGCAGAGCCTGGTGAGTACACAAACAACTTACGTAACATGGGGGTAATGGCATCCACACCCCAACTACACCAAATGCACGCAACTACCCCCAAGTCCTCACCGGACACAACCACACTCAAAAACAACGCTCATGCCACTAACATGTCCATGCCCCATTCACAAAGCAAGGCCATGCCATGTCCCAGGCTACACGAACCACAAACCCAAGACTGGATGTCCGTGATGCTGGGAGGGTGGGGCTCACAAAACACATTGTTCAACTCAGAAGCAGACACCATTGCCCTCAGCCCATATGGCCCAGGTACATACCCATGCACCATGCTCAATGCACAGGGACTGGCAAAGTACTGACAAGGTAGCTGACACTTGGCCCTGCTGTAGGCAGCACAAGGCCCTCCTGTGACCACTGTACACTCAAACCCCAACACCACAAGCTCAGATTTCTAGCACAGGAACTCACACTCACTGTCATGCCAGCATGCTCCATGAGGGGACAGACACATCACCTGGGAGACCCAATGCCAAATCATACTACACCCAACAGCAGGCCCTGTCACACACACCCCTTACACAAGCTCACTCCCCCGGGGCAGCCAATGGATTTACCCACTCTCACAATGGACATGTGACACAATAATATCAATCCATAGCCAAATAAGCATCCAAGCCAAAAATCTACATGTCAAACACTCAGGAGAACATATCAATCGGTCCCACGCAACATACCCATCCACAACTGAACATTGAGAGGAATGCTAGGCACATCCAACTACCTGGAGGAACTGTGCCAACTTGAATATGTATGAAACATGGATGTCGCATGAAACAGCATTAACATTGTCTCTCTCTCACACACAGGGCAACGTCATGGATCTTCCCCCAACAATGGGGGGGAAGAATCACATTCCCAGGCTCGGCAGGAAGCTGATCCCACCGGCAGCGACGACTCTCAACACTCCGTGGATGACCCCAACCCACCTCGACCCTCTGGTGCCCAAGCCCCTGCAGCACCTGCTTCAGGTACATCTGTGCCAACCACCACCCCCATTCCTGCCACATCCCAGGGGACACCCAGGAGCCCTGCCCGCACAGAACAACTGAGCCAGTCTGACCTGGAGGGACAAGGTTCTCCGGGCACCCAGGAGGAGGCAGACAACCCCGCAAATGCCATCCCTCAGGGCTCCCGTAGACCCGATGTGCCCACAACGGCAGGCCAGGCTCGTATGGGCAGGGGTGGTGGGAGTGGAGGCAGGAACCGGTATGTCACACATACGCCACATCCTGGACACATACCGGCGTGACACCAGGGGCATCAGCCAGGTAATGGAGACCCTCACAGAGATTAAGAACCAGCAGGCCGAGCAACAAGCCAGTCAACAACAACACCACAGGCGGATGGAGGCAACACTGGCTGAGCTCCTGGCGGTGCAAACGGACATAAGCCGTTCACTCCGTCAGATCGCCGACAACATGGGCAACCCTCCCTGTGCCCCCAGGCAAAGACCACCACCAGCCACAGGGAGGGAGGAGGAGGAGGATTCGTCCGACGGAGCCTCACAAACATCATCAAGGCCTGCATCTGAGGGTCCCGAGAGGAAGGTGGGTCATCCACGGAAAAGATCGTGAGAGGCAGCGGACCATCCACATCTCCCAGGTCACCTGGCCTGGCACCTGGCCCTCATGCGCAACAGCAGCACCTCATTTAATGACATTCTCTGCCACATGGACTTGCTGGTCCCAGTCTGACCAATGATGACAAACACTGTGGTCTGGACTCTGATGACTTCAAATGCCAAGGATCCCATCTCGCCCTGTGAACTTTGGATTCTATGCACACTGTATAGCACCTATTTGTCCACACTAAACACGCCCCCACTGAGAATAAATCTAAATTTCTTTAATTAGATGTTGCAGTCATTTTGCATGAGTACACAACCTACGTGTGGGGAAATGTCAAACAATGCCTGAGTGTTGAACTAACTCCAGCCATCCATACCCTGGGATCTGAGTCTGGTACAGGACAAACATGGGTCACAATATCTCATACAATACAGACATGGAGCACAATACTCACCTGTGATGGCCTCAAGCTGCTGAGGGGGGGCTTGCAATACTGTGCGGACAGACCAATTTTGAAGAGTATCATTAAGGCGTAGAGGTCATGGCTCATGTGGATGTTCCCGGGGAGGGAGTACCAGGTATGTTTGACCAGGTGGGAGAACTATGTCCTGCATGCTGGAGTACGGTGGATGTGAAGAATGGTGGCCAGGGCAAGGTTGGATGCACGGAGTTGGCCCAACGGGTTCTCGGATGACAGACGTCCAAGGTTGGTTTAGGGTCTGGGGTTGTGGACTGCCTCCTGAGTGTGGGTGAGGAGTCTGAAGGTCATCCTGCAGCAGATAGTGATCCATTGCAGCTATCTCTGGTGGACGGTGATGTGGCTGGGGCGCGGGATGTTGAAGCTGAGGTGTGCAGATGCACCCTGGATGTGGACAAATTTCCCGTGAGTTTGGATGTACTTGCTCCGTAGAGGGCGGGGCAGTAGTTGACACAGCTGTTGTCGTGGACCTGGGGGATGGTCTGTCTTTCCTTGGAGTGGATCTATCTGTGGATCATGTGCATCATGCAGAGGGTGTTGCAGCATGAGGTACAGATGCTGGTGATTTGCATGGCAAATGTGAGCGACGAATCCATGATGCACAGCATCTTGTGTGCGTGTCCACTGGGTGCTTGTGCAGGGCCCTGGTGGGTGGGACACAAGGAGTTGACCCAGCTGTAAGGGGACAATCCTCAGATGATTACCTCAGTCATGTACAAGTCCAGCCTCAGGTGGCTGATGTTCAGCCATTCATCAATGGACCTCATGCCTTCTTGAATGTTGGAACTGGCAATGGCTGCGTCTTTGGTGAGGGTGAGGAGCACCTGGCTGTCAATGGCATACGAGCTGATGATGAGGTTGTGTGTGCATGTGATGGTGGAGAGGGGGGTCCTGGACACATTGAAGATTGACACGCTGAGAGATGATCCCTGGGCCATGTGCCAGACGACGCCATTATACTACATGCTGAAGGCTTGAGTCCCACTCCCATGACCTTGCTTGTGTACGGAGCCGGTGTGAAGTAGGAGGGACATGACCTGGTTGGTGTGACAGGGCCTGAAAGGCAGGGCAGCGCTGTGTAGGCAGTTGGAGTTGCCCACTCAGCATGCAAAGGTGTTGTGTGTGCGCTTAGGGTATGCCTGAGAGCAGGCAGTTGATTTTCGGATGGACATTGCTTGGAGTTTGGCTGCAATATCAGACTGTAGTGTGATGTGGGTCATGCAAGGACATGAGGGTCGTGCAATGTGCACGTTGCATGCACTGACGGTCCTGCCTTTGGCACTGCGTGGCCGCAACAGTGGCACAGACAAGCTGATGACAGCCAAATGAATGGGTGGAGGGAGGAAGGGAGGAGCATCTTTGAGGCGTGTGTGTTGCCGAATCCGGCAACTTTGTGGGCCCTTGCTGCAGGGGCCGCAGCAGCCGGCGGCATGTCCTGGAAACTATGCCAAAGGTAGCACACAAAGACAAGGATGTCAGAAAGGACAACTGCAACAGGCGTATGTAAAGGAAGGAGTGTCCGGTTACCCATGGCACACCCAGAGAAAATGGATGCACAATCACCACAGATGACTGATACAGGATCAGGAAACAGAAGGCCGAGCTGCGCACAGGAGACACACCATCAGCAGGCTTTGACGGCCCGTTGTGGGGACCAACATGCCCAAATACATACACAACCATGGACTTCATGCACAATGGAGATTCTAATCCATGAAGAACTGCAGGCATGTTGCTAAACTACACATAGACTCATATGCACAATCTTTGACAGCTATGCCAGAGATGCCGCATGCAAAGTGGCAAGAGACCTGCATTGACAGAGATGAGGCACCTTGGAGGGTGAGGAACACCTTTATTACTCAGGCTCACACTAAGGGAAATGCATCAATATGAACAGACTAACAGGTCATTTGGCTGAACATGTGGGACCTACACTGGACACCCCTTTCACAACACAGATGTTGTAAATCCAAATGAACTGGCACACAAGTTAAGGGGGTGAGCCAAACACCCCCTGCTGCACACGGAGAGGCTGCAATTCCCCATTGAGACTCTTATGGGGATGTCCCACACTATGTCCACCCGTAGCATCCCGTATGTTTCTGAGGGAAGTTTTACACACATTGATGCCTTCATCAGACCCCACAAACCATTACAGATGACTGTCACGAAGGGTGACTATCAATTCATGGGAGTCATGCTAAATGTCATGTGCCCCATGGTGAGTCGACATGTATGCATGGTAGCACAACATGCACAGGAGCAGTCCCCACACATTCCAAACCCGTACCACCCCCAAAATGCCTTGCTGCAATCCTTACCCAAAATGACTTTTCACCATGTTCGTGTATGGAACGCTGATTCGGCACACGTTGCAATACTCATGAGGAATAGCAGGAGGCCAACAATGACACGAGCAGACAACATACTCAAGAACCTGGGGATGACAGACACACAAGAAGTCAGCAAAAAGATTGTTATCCGCATACATGGTCATTTACTCTACAGGAATAATGTTGTCACCATGCTAATTTAAAATTTAGTGTCTCAGCTAAAATGTGTGGAATGACATCATCACTCGAGTGACACATCAGAACACACCTCTAAGTCACTTAGCATACAGTCAGCTGGACACACACATTGCAACACATGCCACACAAGGCTCCAAGCGTGCACACTCAGACCCAGTGACTCACCATTATGAGAAGAAGTTGCGTATGAGCTGACTCCGGATGTCCTCCTCCTCCTCACTAGCCTCGTGACCAAGCCCTTCATCCTCCAAGGGTGGATGTTACTGCTCATCCGGATCCAGGATGAGTGGCACTGCCTTCTCCACTGCCATGTTGTGCAGCATGCAGCACACGAGAAAGATTTTGCAGACCTTCGCCGGTGCATATGGGAGGGACCCGCCTGTCTTGTGAAGGCACCGGAATCGGCTCTTTAGGAGGCCAAACGTCCTCTCAATCACTCGCCTGGCCTGCCTGTGTGCATTGTTGTAACGGTGATCTGCAGCTGATCTTGGGTTGTGGAGAGGCATCATCAGCCATGACGTGTTGGGATAGCCAGAGTCCCCTACATGGAAACATCATGTAAAGAAGTGGGTCAGGAGATGCTGTAAGATACAAAGATACCGCTAAACACAGGACAAACAGAGTATACCCACCAACAAGACATGCTCGTTCGTTGTGCAGCCTCATGATGTAGGCATCGTGTGCTGACCCTGGAAAACGTGCACAGACATGGGAAATCAGCATGTTAGCAAGACACACCACAAGGGCATTTATAGAGTGGTAATGTTTACGGTTGCGATAGGCTATCTCCTGTGCCTGTGGTGGTACCAAAGCCACATGTGTCCCATCAATGGACCCAATTACATGGGGCATCCCTCCCAGGGCATAGAAATCACCCTTGACACCTGTCAACTGCTCAGGAGTCGGAAAATGGATGAATTCATCCAGGTGCTCCAACATGGCTGCCAAAACATCATGCAGGACACGGCTGAAAATCGTCTGTGACATGCCACCAACATCAGCTATGGTGAATTGAAACGTACCTGTGGCAAAAAAATGTAGGGCTGCCATCACCTTCATCTTGGAGGTCAGCGCAGTAGGATACCTGTGTCGCGGTTGGAGGTGTGGTGCCAGCTTGGCGGTCAAGTCCTCAATCAACTGTTGAGAAAATCTGTAACGTCTTATGCAGTCACGTTCCCTCATGGCACCCAAGTCTGGCATTGGTCGGGGGACAGGCGGTGCCCTGCAGAAAATTGGAATGAATAACGAAGAGTGAGAACATGACAACATCAATGTCAATGAACTGAGAACATGCTCAACTGCTAATACACATCTGCTAAATACAGAGTCTGGTCTGTGCAATACATCCAGGACACGTATGCCAGCCAGGTGATACTCCTCCGAAAAGCCATCTACACCCGTTGATAGTCAAGTCTACATGACATGCCCTGAAACGAGCTGTGGGCCAGTGTAAGTGAACAGCCAGAGACATCACAGGAGTGACATACATCCACATATCTGCATTTGAAGGATGTCATCTCATACAGACAGCTGACGGCAAGCTAGACGCACAGGTCACATGGAATGTCAAATGTACAGATCACACACATTGCGATGAAGGGGTACACGTGAAAACAGAAAACACAGACATTTAGACAATGCAGATATGTCCTCATGTCAAAATATCATGTTCGATGCATACAGACACACGTTACGTGGGAATCCACATGTGGCATGTTGTGCGTAGATGTGTGCCATGCCCATCTACACACAGACACATGTTGGATGCAGCAACAGCAGATGCAGTTTATGGAACACCAACAGCAAGCTCATGGGAACACATGACACACACATGACATAGCCACATCGGGGCACGCTGGTCGTTAAATGTCAGTTGTTAGTGTCCCTGTCCCTGGCATCAGGGGACAGTTGCGGGTGTTGGTGACTGTGACATACCAGTGATGCTGTGCTTGACACATTTGTACAACATGCACACATGTGCAAAGTGTGAAGGGGAAGTGTGCCACATAGTGCCCCATCACACATGACATGTGTACACAGGTCATCACACATCAATTGTGCTAAAACATGAGGAGACGTGTGCATTATCACTGCCTGACACACCTAGGCCCTGCACATGAAGGACTGCAATGACAATGACTTGATGTACAGCCTTGTGCGAGTCTGAGACCTCCATTCCTTTCGTGTGCGCCTCCTATCACCAGTGTAAGAGTGTGAAATGCACAGTACACACGCTCTGAGGGCGTGTGTACGGTCCGTATCACTATAGTTGCAGTAGGAGTATGCATGTGTGTACGGACCGTACACATGTGTGTACGGTCTGTACACACACGCGTACTCCTACAGCACCACTACTATAGTGATTCGGACCGTACACACGCTCTGAGGGCGTGTGTACAGTCCGTATCACTATAGTAGTGGTGCCGTAGGAGCACGCGTGGTACGGACCGTACACACGTATGTGTACAAGTACGTGTACGCACTGGTAGTACATGTACCTGTACAACTAGTGCGTACACGTACTTGTACGTGTACTAAGGTAGTACACGTACATGTACTACCAGTGCATACACGTACTTGTACAAGTACGTGTACTAAGGTAGTACACGTTTACACGTACTTGTACAAATACGTGTACTAAGGTAGTACATGTACGTGTACTAAGGTAGTACACGTACGTAGGATGCAAATGAGTCTGACCAATCACTCTGTACTCCTGTAAATGAAAGACCCCAGCAAGGCAGATATAAGTCAGCCACAACCCATGAGAGGGCACTTTCCTGCAAAACCTTCCTGTCGACAACACTGCTGCTGTCTGTGTTTCCTCTGACACCATGTCAAGGTCTGTGGAGAGGGCCCAGCCATTCATCCAGGAGGAGAATGAGGCATTGCTGGATGTCATCTTCCCACAGTACCCCAGCATGTATGGGAGACCAGGGGAGCAGGTGAGTGCTGACTCCACTACCTTTGACTGTGCACCTTTTTTGTGACTGTCACTTCTGGCATTGTGTCCAGGTGTGACAGACATGCAATGTTGGTTAGAGTGGGTCCCAGGGGGGGGAATGGCTTATGTCCCTCATGCAGAGCATGATGTAGTTCATGTGTGCACTCCTCACTTGCATTGTGCTTACTGTGACATGCACTGCATAGTGCATGACACATTCAGCCTGGCTAATCCTTTGTGGCATTTTTGGTCTATAGTCCTGAGGTGATTCAGTGGTCCCCCCGGTGTGACAGGTGACTGTACCCACAGATGTGTGTGAGTTGAGTGGAGCTGTGGTGAGAGTGTCCAAGTGATGTGTACGCCCCCTGGACATTGATGTGTGTGAATGTTCCCTGTCATGTGGGTGAGTGTCTATGTGAAGTGTTGCACCACAGCTGCATGGAGGAGGCAACAGCTCTACCCATCTGATGTGAGAATTAAGCCGTGCTGTGTGTCTGACTTGCTGAGCTAGCCCGACACCTGTGACACCCCACAGGCAAGTGGCACATGGGCAGAGTGAGGTTTGTATCCGCTGTTGCCAATGGCAGGTGATTGATCTGTGCCTGTGTGTGTCTGTGTACTCTGCTGAGGTTGCGTCAGTGGCCTGGGGCATGTAACTGCTTTGAGGTGCTGTCCATCAGCCTGGTGTTGCTTGTGATGCACAGTGTGTGCCATGATCAGGGAGTGTGTCGCACCCCTCATGCCACCTGTGTACTTTCAATGCCATGTAGTGCATTGGGGCTTCCACAGAGGCCAATGTCCATATGACAAAGATGCTATTCCTTGGCAGCATCCTATGCCCTGTTCAACATATCAAAGATGTTCAAATGTGTGTCTCTGTGACATGGAGCAGGTGTAGTGATGTTGTCTCACTTTGTCATCCTCACAGGTAACTACCTACGAGAAGGGGGAGATCTGGAAGCGGGCCGTCAGGGCCTTGAGATCTGCGGAGGGTTGCAGTCGGCGCATAGCCCAAGTCCGAAAACGGTGGCAGGACATCCGGTGCTGGACCTAGAGGATCGCCCGGGTCCAGCTGGGGCCAATGCCTGACCCACCAGATGAGGCGTGTCCTGGCGGTGGTCTTCCCTGACATGTATAGGCAGTTCCAGGAGTGACAGCAGCAAGGAGGGGGTAGGTACATGTGTGTTTGTTGTATGTCACCAGCTTTTGGAAGTGCTCTGTCGCCTGGATACACTGCCAGGGTTTATATGTGCAGTGCATATCCTGTTCCCCAAAGTCAACCGGTGCTCTTATCCCTCCCTTCCCCTCCTTGACATGTCTTCCCTGGTCTGTGTGTAATCACTATTGCACATGGTCATCTAGGCTGGCAGTTAATCCAAGTGCACATTGCTTTCTGCATTATGTGGGTGGGGGGGCGGTCTATGACATGTGTTGGTACCTTGCCTGTGCCCTGTCCTGTTCAGTCATTTGGGGGTCCATATTTGTTGGCACTGATGCTGAGTCTCAACATAGGAGTGTGAGGTTTCAAATGAACACACTTGCAGCATGCATGACCGATGTTGTGGCCTCAGACATGATGTGCTTGAGTGGGAGATATACCTAGTTCCAGGACGGTTGCTCATGTTACAGTCAGATCATTCCAGGACCATGGAGCAGTGTGCCCACTACAGTCCCCTGAGACACCCTTGCCTCGTAATCATATGTGTCATCCAACACTGTGTCCATTCTCTGTGTGTGCATCATAGGTTGGCCTCTGTGGCATTGTTCCCTGGCCTCATTTATATTTATCTTAAGTGTGCTACATGTGTCCACTGGACAGGGAGACCCCATTTGGCTTGTGCATACTCACACTGGGCAGTGCCTGTGTGTCTATTCACAACTATCTGTTGATGGTTGTTTGTCACAAATATGTGTTGGCAGCCTCACGAGGTGATGTTGAGTACATTTGGGAATTCTTGCTGCACATTTTGGTAAACCCTGATTAAAAGGTGTCACATCTTGATCTGTCTCAATCACATTGTCTCAGGTAGGGGGGGTTTGTGCGGGCGAGGCCTACATGGCCAAACCTTACGTCTCCTTGCCAGGTCTGACCTGTGTGTGATAATAGGCTGGATAGAGACTCAACATGCAGTGACCCAGTCATGTTGTGCAGGGTTTAATGTTTGTGCTTTGCAGCATGTGTCAATAGTTTAAATACACGATTCCTGCTCATACATTTTTGGCACCAGTGTGTGGTCCAGATGCTACGTAGTTTTGTCTTTGTGTGCTGACATCTGTGTGGACATTCTGGCTTGCCATGAGGGTGTCTCCTCAGTGCAGGTATGCCTCTTTCCAACACAATTGCAGGCCCATTAGCTTATGCATTGACCTGTGTTTGGACATGTGTGCCACTCCACATGACAGGCAGTGGGTCAGATGTGTTGCCAACTGTGTCATCATGGTACGGATGGCCATGTGACAACTGCCATAATTCAAGTTGTTAGTCAAAAAGTATTGTACCTTGGCACTCACTACACTTGTCAACATGTCTTCATGTTTTCAATGCTTGAGCTTGATGTTTTGTTGCGCAGGACAAAAATGTGCCTGCATGACAGATGTCTCCCAAGGAAGTGCACAAGAAACCACCTTTACACTTTCATGTAACACGCTGGCACATTTTAAAGGAAGGCACTGTTCGAATAAGACTGTTTTTCAGATTATACATATCCATGTTCCCACAGTGTGGTGGAATTTGGGTAAGTCCTCGGTTGTTGGTAATACCAACTTATGAGTGTCAAGTCATCCAGACCGCCATGGTCCCATGTATATGTACTTTCTGAAACACCATTTCTTTCTAACAGTGGCTTTTTTAAATAAGGCTGGCAGCTTATACAATGACTGGGTAAATGTAGTTTTGTGTGCACCTCCTTGTGAGACTTCTTTTATACAGGCACATGTGTGTTCTGTTCACAAAGTGGCACATTCACACATTCTAAACATGTCGATTGTGTAAAGTGGTGTGATTCCCAAGGGATCAAAATGTATTTCGTTTGGGTTTCCAAAGTACTTACAGGTCTCTGAGTGTGGGGACACCTTTAGCATTGAGGTCTGTTATTTTGCCTTGGGTGCACCAATACTGTTTCTTTCCCAGTAAACAAGAGGTGGCATGACTTCATAATATTGCTGTGCTCAACGGTTCCCAGACACTAGCTTCTCAGTATATTTCTCATTCAAGTTTTTGGCTGGTGTGTCCTATTTTTCCTTGTTTCCAAGAGGCATGGTGGGTCAACCAACTGGGGAGTACAGGGCTTACATATGTGCGGAGTAATCTAGATGTTACTCATGATGCATTGCCTGATATGCACTGTGACCTATTTTGTTTGGACTCATGTGTCAGATGTATACAGGTGACTGTTTATTTTCTGTATCTTCACCTTGCCCACAGCATCATCGGAGGAAACCGAGGGAGACACCTGCACGGACCTGGAGGAGGGATCCAGCACCGGTGCCACCAATGCTGGCGAATCTGCGGGAGCAAGTGGCACGGAGGACGAGGGGAGTCAGTCGGAGGACCTGTCTGGTGGCGAGATCAA
Source organism: Triturus cristatus (assembly GCF_964204655.1). Classification (NCBI taxonomy): domain Eukaryota; kingdom Metazoa; phylum Chordata; class Amphibia; order Caudata; family Salamandridae; genus Triturus; species Triturus cristatus. The sequence goes on from NC_140590.1 coordinate 1,638,971,904, forward strand.
CTACGACGCTGAGGGGTCCGAGGCTGACCTCATTGAGGGGGCGGAGGCTGCTACAACACCTGGCAGCAGCCCAACATCTGTCCCCGCCTCCTCCATTCCCATCACCGCCCTCCCAGTTTCTCCGGTCTGTGCAGGGCACCAGCATGTCTCCTTTGTGCCAGGCACCGCACCCCCTGCCCCTGTCACCCCTGCTGCCCTCACTGCAGAGTCTGTGGACATTCAGCGGCAGTTGCAGGTTGGGCAGACATCGATGCTGAATGTCCTCCATGACCACACCAGACTGCTGACACAGATGGTGTTGTTCATGGAGGGCATGTCAGCAACAATGTCTGACCAATGGATGTTGCTGCGGTCCATGGACTCTTCACTGACGGCAGCAGTGAGTCTCCTGCAGTACATTGTCCCCCACTACCCCAGCCCCATCCACACTTTTTTTTTTTTTTTTAAAGTTCAAAAACCTTTATTTCAGCATTCCACAATCATACATTTTCACGCCTACAACCTCACGGGCCGGCTATAATAGACATTTTATCGAAGTAACCATCCACCCTGTACACAGCCAATCTACCGACAACCCGGAGGTCCGGCGGCAAGCAAATATATACCTTTCCAAATGTCATTCATGTGAAATGCATTACAATCCCGGGCCTTAAGATGGGTGTTTGTCCATTAGGCACATCTGCTCCATGTGCCACCAGCTATCAACAGACATGGGGTTGGGAAGACCAGGAGCGCATCTTCCTACTAGAGGTCATAAGAGTCACGATTACATTGTGCATACAACCATAGCACCCTACGAAACAGGTCCCTCAGGCCGGTAGACCCCCACATCCCCAGGCAGTCCCTTCAGTCATAACAACGCGAGAAACAGAGCAGCGGGAGGCCTCTCACCATACGGCATATGGCCCTGCCTTTGCAGCACATCTCCCCGTTTCTCACTCCTACGGGCCCCTCACCCGAGTTGCAGAATTAGCCATGTACGCCTGGCTCATGTATCTCATCCACTCCCCGGCCAGCTCCATCAGTCAGCAATGTGAACGACCACGCTTACAAGAGTCCCACCGCAGCCAGAACCACCTGCCCCTACAGTTTCCACCATTACTCATCACTTCTTCACCATGGCTAAGCCGCAATGAGCACCTGCTAGTTGGATGCCATACCAGTCGGTACTACACTCGTCGGTACCTGACTCTCCCCTTCAGCGGAGCTAGTCTGTGCCGCCAGGTATCCTCTAAACGGATCCCATATGTCTTTAGCCCTGCTCTTCAATGGTTGCGTTTCAGCATATATAGCGTTCTGTTCCTGGCAGCACAATACGTCCTCTATCCATTCCTTGAATTTCGGTGCTCGACCCCTACCCCACCTACATGCAACCCGCCGTTTCACAAGCAACAGTACAATGTTCACAAATTTACGATTCACCTTAGGTATCGACACTGTGTGGCCCAGCAGCATCATGAGCGGGTCCAGTTCAATCTCAGCCCCCAACATAACCGTTAGCGCAGTATGGACTTGCGACCAGTATTCGGCCACCCCTGGACACATCCAAGCCAGATGTAAAAAATCAGCCCCCTCCGAGTGGCACCTCTCACATTTATCAGTGTCCGATAGCCGGAATCTAAGCTTTCTAACAGGAGTGTAGTACCAGCACTGCAGAAACTTATAATGAATAATACACAATCTGCAGCTGGAAGAGATCTGGGAAGTGAGCTCACAACAATACGCCCACTGTGCCTCCGTTATGTCCCTGCCCAACTCTACAATCCAACTTCTAAGCACTTTACAGTCTTCATTCCCACCACACTCTCGAATACTGCGGTATAGCTGAGAGACTAAATGCCTACCATCCGTAGAAGTAAGCAGAACTTGCAACGGGTTCACTATCTCAGGTTCCTCCGGATAATGCGGCAGCACCGGTCGCAGCCCTTGCCGCAGCCGGAGATAATAAAAGACATCCAGCGGAGTAGGCTGATAACCCTCGAACAATTGCTCTTTCGCCTTGAACTGACCATTCGCAAAGAGATCGCCCCATTGTCGGATCTTTATCTTAGCACATAACCCGCGGAACCCTCCTTCCTGCAACAGAGACAGGCTCAGATGATAAACCAACGGCAAGGTCGGAGCATACAAAAGACTAAGTGCCATCCTGCGCATTATTCGCTGCCACGCATCAATCGTGCACGTCACTGTGGTGAACGGTGTATCAATCGCACTGACGGGGCCGTGAATGATTCCCTGCAGTGGCAGAGGTCTGACTATCCAGTCCTCCACCACCAGCTGCGGCATGCATGGCGTAGGGGTAAACCAATGGTAAGCAAAGTGTGCCTGTGCGCTCAAGTAATACGCTAGGAAGTCGGGAACGTCAAATCCTCCCTTATTGTATGGCTGGGTGATAGTCGACCAAGCCAGTCTGGGCTGTTTACCAGCCCAGAACAGTCGCAGTAACTCCGAACGCAGCGTCTGAAAAAAAAACGCACCTGGATAGTACGGAATGTTCTGGAAAAAATATAAGAAGCGAGGCAACACCACCATTTTGATCAATGAAGCCCTACCCGCCATGGTCAACGGCAGCGATATCCACCGAGTAACATCCTCTGTCAACTTACTCATGGCTGTGCCATAGTTCAGACGCAAAGTCTCTTCCCGGACCTTGGAAATTTGAAACCCTAAGTATCTTAGATCCGACTCGCACCACTCGAGCGGGTAATCCAGCGAGTATCTCCCCACCGCAGTCGTCAGAGGAAAAAATTGCGATTTCTTCCAGTTAATTTGAATTCCAGACAATCTCCCAAACACCACAAATTCGCGGAGCAGCGGATTGAGGTTATTCTGCGGATCCACCACATATAGCGTTAAGTCATCAGCATATAAGGACACGTCAATCTGCCGCTGAAAACATTTGAAGGCACTGTGCTTGTGCAGCTGTCGGATGCGACATGCCAGAGGCTCAATTGCTATAGCGAACAACAATGGGGACAACGGACACCCTTGTCTGGTCCCCCTGGTTAATGGAATCGGATCAGACATCTCCCCATTGATTAGTACTCTCGCTTTTGGGTCAGTATAGAGCAGTTTTATCCAAGCGACAAAGATTTTGGGAAACCCCATCCCGTACAGAATAGCAAACAAGTAGTTCCACTCAACCGAGTCAAATGCCTTGGTGGCATCAAGGAAAACAGCCGCGACAGGCAGCTCCGGCGCTATGGTATGAATCAAAGAAAAAAGAGTTCGCAGATTACTAGCTGTGGATCTACCCGGGACGAACCCTGCCTGATCAGGAAGGGCAATTTTAGTCATAAGCAGTGAGAGTCTAGTGGCCAACACCTTTGCCAAAATCTTGGCGTCACCATTTATCAAGGAGAGCGGCCTATAAGAGTCGCAGTCCGCCGAGTCCTTATCTGGTTTCAGCAGGGAGGTTATCACAACCTCTCTCATCGTCCCCGGCAGCACTCCCTCCTCCAGGGATTCCTCATAAACCTCACGAAGCACAGGGGCCATGATATCGATATAGCTTTTATAAAATTCCGCGGGCAAGCCATCCAATCCAGCTGCCTTACCATTACTCAGAGACATAATCGCCTCCCGTATTTCATCCAACTCAAATGGGGCACCTAGAAATTGCCTGTGTTCATCACTCAACCAACATAGTGCTACATCATCTAGGAAATCCCCAAACAGAACATCCCCACCATCGCGGGCAGCATATAACCCTTCATAATGCTCAGTGAATTGCCTTAAAATTCCCTTTGTGTCTTGATGTATAACACCATTCGGTGCACGTATCTCTAATATGTGCGATGTTCCCGGTGAATGCCTAGTGATCCCCGCCAAGACCCGACCCGGTCTCTCTCCCTCACAATATCTACGGGCTTGCCAATATTTACCCCTGAATTTGGCCTCTCTATCTGCCTCCTGCTCGTATTGCGACAGTTTTTCCCTAAATTCCTTGTGAAGAAGACCAATCGGCTCTCGGGACATCTTGGTTTCCAGCCCCTTAAGTTCGGACTCTAGTTTGGTAAGCGAGCCTCGTATGGCCCTTAATTCACCAAAGCTCTTAGAGATGTAGTAACCCCTGACCGTTACCTTGAACGCTTCCCAAATGGTCTCAACACTTTCCACCGAACCTTTGTTGCGCGGAAAAAAATCCACTATCTCCTCCCCCAATTTTGCCTGGAACAGGGGATCCAATAATGCCGTGGGTTGCAAACGCCATGGTGGCGCTGCCCTACCGTACCCCGGGATCGCTACCTGGACCAGCACCGGACAATGATCCGAATAGGACCTCGGCAAATGCATCACTCTACCTAAGTCTACCGCTAACCCACGAGACAGTAAGCAATAATCAAGCCTAGCCCAAGTGTTGGCATACGCTGTGAAGTGTGTCCCCTCACGGACCCCAGCATGCATGAACCTCCAACTATCTATGAGTTCTCCTTCCTCCATTATGCCCGCCACAGCATCCCTCGCACATCTGTTATATTGGGGGCTACCATCCGACCTGTCCATCCCAGGAGTCATTGTAATATTAAAATCACCCCCCCATATAATATGCATGGATCCTGTATTCAGTATCATACCCCACAACTTGCTGTAAAAGGCAGGGGAGTCCACATTTGGCCCATAACAGTTTACAATCGCGACCGTATCAGTACCCAGTCTACCCCATAACAGTACAAATCTCCCCCCATCATCCATGCGTTCACCTAGCCGCACAAACGGCACGTTTTTTTAATCAAAATCGCCGTGCCTCTAGCATACCCAGAATATGAGGAGAAGCTACGTACATCCGCCCATTTGCTCGCGAAAGTGGAGGTAGCCCGGGGATTAAGATGCGTTTCCTGCACCAATGCGATTTGCACCTGATGCTGTTCCAGATAGGCCAGCACCCTCCTACACTTCCTCGCGTCATTCAACCCACGGACATTCCAGGTCAGGATCGTTATTCTGGAGCTACGTACTCGTTCAGCCATCTTCAGTCGACCACCCAAGATCCAAATAGCCACCCAACACCAAATGCATCTCCTGCCAAAGGGACCCCTTATACCACACATGACCCCAACGACATCTAAACATTGGGACCCCATTGGTACCCAGGGTTCTAGCGCCTTGCGCTTCTAGCAACTCACTGCTCTGTAGACAACCACCCCAGCTCCCCGTCGATACACTCATCTCAGTACATGAACTCTAAACGTCCAAACCATAACTGAATCCCTTGTACCCTCCCACTGAAGCAATCCCAAACCTGCCAGCATCGTACCCCCCCTTCCCTCCCACATACGCCCCTATAACTAGGGCTAAGACACCTCACAACCCCAAAACCATATACTAGGGTAATTCCCATCGGGAAACATAACTAGACGGCACCACTAATACCCCCCGTGAACACAAGCCCAACCACACAGTGTGTAGCCTAGCCCGGCGATCCGGAGGGGCGTCCGGCGCTATAATCAGAGGCATCTGACACATGCCACCAGCAACCAGTGACATCAATGAGTCTGTAACAATGAAAAACCCCTGCAGAACGGCCGGAGAGGGACCCAATACCGCAGGAACCCCAGAAGCAGCCAGCCATCGCACCGCATTCTCACCCCCACATCAACCAGACTAGTACAGAGAACAGTATAAGGTCTTTCAGCAAGGATACTGCATCCGAACTCTTGGGCAACGCTCTATGCTCTACATTCAGAACAATGTGCAGACAAAGTCCTCCCCACTCACGGTTCACCATCCACCAGCATCTCTTGCCGAGGGTCCATGTCGTCCTCCGCTCCAGCACCGATCCTATGAGTGCGTTTATGCTGCTTGAGAATATCCTCCACCTGCTGTGGATTTGTGAAGAATTTCTGTCTCCCCTGGTACGTGACCCGCAGGCGCGCCGGGTAGAGCAATGCATAGTCTATTTGCAGGTTTCGCAACTTTGCCTTGACTGAAAGAAACTTCCTACGTTCCTCTTGGACCAGTGGAGTGAAGTCCGGATACAGCGTGAAGGAGTTTCCATCATAGGACAACGAACCCGTACTTCGTGCCACTCTTAATGCCGCGTCCCGATCGCGATAATTTAGCATCCGGGCTATGATTGGCCTGGGCGGCGCTCCCGGCTTTGGTCTAGGGCCCAGGGCCTGATGCGCCCTCTCCACTATAAAGTGTGGAGAAAACGCGTCCGAACCAATCGCCTCCACCAGCATCTTCTTGACATACTCCTCCATTTTGCCCACATTTGTCGATTCCGGAATACCCACGATGCGCACGTTATTCCGCCGGCTTCTCGCTTCCAAATCCTCATTTTTAGCTGCGATGACCCGCAGAAGATTGTCCATTCTGGATAACTGCGAAGAGTGCTGTGTCACTGTGTCCTCGGACCCCGATATGCGCTGTTCCGCCTCCTTCAGGCGGTCCTCGTGCGTGTACAGCTTGTGCACCACCGCATCCATACACGACGAGATCCTGCCCACTTTGTCCGCAATTGTCGCAAACCCTTGGCGCACCTCTCGTAGGACATCTTGCAGATTCGCCGCCGTATCCACAGCTCCTCCTGGCACTGCAGACGTCTCCGACGAGCTGCGAGCCGCCTCCCCAGACGCGGTCGATTTCTTACTAGCCTCAAACGTGAGTTTGGGCTGCCTCCTGTACGTCCTTCCCATCGTAATCCCAGGGCAGAGCTCTCCGTTTCTACCAGCGGGCGGCCGCGACAGAGACCCTCGTCTCCGGCGCTGTGATGGCGACGACCCAACTTCCGATCCTTCTTAAGCGTACACGTCGCCAATCTACTGACACAAGCGACCAAGGCAGATGGTCTCAATATTGCACTCCACTCGCAGCAGGCAGCGCCATCAGCGCCCAGTTAAGGACTCTATCGCACGTCCAACAGCCGCAGCACCACCACAGTCCCTCAGGCCACGTGCAGTCTCTCTCCCCGTACCTCGCCTGGTACAACTCCGCACCTCAGTGCACGCGATCGGGGCAGCCATTATCTTCACACCAGGGGGGACACCACGTGTTCGCCGTCTCCAGTCTCCAGTGTCTCCAATCGTCACCGCCACCACACCCCAGCCGAGCAACACCGCACTGCGCCACAAGCGCGCCAGGCACTACCACCTCCGTGCCCAGGGCTCGCGCGCCGTTACTCCCACAATGCCAGGGGGGGGGGCCGACACCACTCGCCCCAATCCCAAGTTCCGAAATCCGCTCAGAGGGTCCCTCCAAGGAGCAGGCCTATGTCGATCCAAATCCAGGCTGCAGAAGGAGCTGAGGCCACGCAGCCACTCCAGGGGGGGAGGGGGGGGAAGGATGCCCCCCTGCACAATCTCCCCGGCAATTCGTCGATCTGCCCCACACTCCTCACCCAGCCAAGCCGCGGCAGACCCGGGGGCCGTCCCACGCCTTCACTTTTATTTTGCGGCCTTCCGCCGGTTCCTCTGCCACGGCCTCTCCTATCAGCCCGATCCGGGATTGCAGCCCAGCGTCTGCAGCCTCCACGTCCGCCGCAACTTTCAACTCGTCTCTCTTCGGCCTCACTGCATCAAGGGCACCCAACGGCAGTCAGTCCACTCCAGCCACCCTGCCGATTCTCCTCATGCGATTATGGCACCCAGGTGTGCAGGTTAAGGAGTAATAAACGGATAATTACCGCCGGACAGCGGGAGCCCTACGTGAAGGCGTCCATTCGCTAGTGCGCCACCTAGCGTTCCCAGCCCCATCCACACTTCCCACTCCCATACCTGTCCCATGCACACCCAGACATTCCCAAGCACGCACCCCACCACACACAGGCAGCACACCACCAAGTAAGGGCAAGCACACACCTTCTGGCACGCACACTCAGGGGAAAAAAGGCCCACCCACTGGGTCTGGGGCACACAGACATACACGCAGCCACAGTCTGAGTCCGCATGCCTCACGACCCAGTCCCTCCAAAAACACTCCCCTTGGCTCCCCTGCCACACAGTCAGACAAGGAGAGCTACATGTCTGTGCTGGCCCGCAGCCCCACTGTGTCACCACCCCGCAAGCGGGCGAGGGACTCCACGGGCAGGGGAGTTGAGTCCCCCCCATGTCGACCCCCTCCCCCAGGAGCGCTGCACTCCATCCCTCGGACCCCTCCCCTCCTTTGTGCCTGTGGCTTCTTCCGGTGCAGGGGATACTCTGGACGACCTGGCAGAAGTGTGCAGCGCCGAGCTCACCTCCACCTTTGGCGCTGCCCCACCCCCTGTGGTGGAGTCGTCCAGCCCTGCACCCACCACACCTACCCTTACACCTCCTGTCCCTGCGGTGCCTGGTCCTTCCCCGCATGATGCTCCCCCCCTGTCGACGAACCTGAGGGTTCCACTGTGCAGGCAAGCTAGGGTAGACGCGTGCCGATGTGTCCCCCCAAGGACTTCTATTTTAGATTGGCACCTGACATCTTCCCTGCAGAGAGTTGCACAATTGTTGTGCTGACCTGTGTCTACATTTCCTTTGTTGGTGATGGATCCCTTCAACTATGGCCATGCCTGCTCAGCAATGTCTCCGGCTGCATCGTCTGTGCCATCCTTGCTAGTCACTGTACTTGTGTATTGAGTATGTTGAAATGCCTTCATGGCGAAATTCTCCCTTTTCAGCACTATGCATGTGTGTGTAATCCCAGCCTAGCACACATATGGTACTTGTTCGGCAGGGTATTTGGGCACCTGACTCACAATTGTGGGCATTGTATCTGTGGGAACTCCACCCTATTCCTTCCATGAGAGACAGCACATGTACATTCCTATCAGTCCTGGGATGTGCGTGACAGTGACAGTGTGTGTTCCCTTTGGCTCTCTTAGTTTAGTAGGCATTGAAATGACTATACAGTCTTGTGGCATGATCTCAGTGAGTGTATTGTGCTGCATCCGCCAGGGGTGGGTATGCATGTGTCATTTTTCCTCACACCCACATGTGGTGTGTCATGCAGTGGGGGAAAGACATCCATCCTCGTGGGACACTGCTGTCAGTGATGTGTTGTTATGGCACTATCAACATAGTCTAAAATTAGGGATGCGTACATACACCCATGGAGTTGTGGTCATCTGCTAATGATGTACACACCCCCATGTCTCTGTTCACTGCTGGTATTCCTCTGCACCCAACCCCATGTCTCTGTCCACTGCTGGGAGTGATAGGCACCCACCCCTCACATGTCTCTGTCCACAGCTGGTATTCCTCTGCACCCACCCCTCACATGTCTCAGTCCACTGCTGGTATTCCTCTGCACCCAACCCCATGTCTCTGTCCACTGCTGGGAGTGATAGGCACCCACCCCCATGTCTCTGTCCACAGCTGGGAGTGATAGGCACCCACCCCCATGTCTCTGTCCACTGCTGGGAGTGATAGGCACCCACCCCCATGTCTCTGTCCACTGCTGGGAGTGATAGGCACCCACCCCTTACATGTCTCTGTCCACTGCTGGTATTCCTCTGCACCCAACCCCATGTCTCTTTCCACTGCTGGGAGTGATAGGCACCCACCCCATGTCTCTGTCCACTGCTGGGAGTGATAGGCACCCACCCCTCACATGTCTCTGTCCACTGCTGGTATTCCTCTGCACCCAACCCCATGTCTCTGTCCACTGCTTGGAGTGATAGGCACCCACCCCCATGTCTCTGTCCACTGCTGGGAGTGATAGACACCCACCCCCATGTCTCTGTCCACTGCTGGGAGTGATAGGCACCCACCCCTCACAGGTCTCTGTACACTGCTGGTATTCCTCTGCACCCAACCCCATGTCTCTGTCCACTGCTGGGAGTGATAGACACCCACCCCCATGTCTCTGTCCACTGCTGGGAGTGATAGGCACCCACACCCATGTCTCTATCCACTGCTGGGAGTGATAGCCACCCACCCCCATGTCTCTGTCCACTGCTGGGAGTGATAGGCACCCACCCCTCACATGTCTCTGTCCACTGCTGGTATTCCTCTGCACCCACCCCTCACATGTCTGTCCACTGCTGGGAATCCTGGGCAGCCAACCACCCACCCACCCACCCGCACCCTTGGTGCAGTACACTGCTGTCCTGGGCATACACACACCCCAATATACTGGTAATATGCTGCACCAGGCCGTAAGCCAACATTTGTGGCGTGTGTACGCCTTGTATCCAAATTGTACTGGTGCCATAGGGGTACGCGTGGTACGGACCGTACCCACGCCCTCAGAGTGTGGGTACGGTCTGTACCACCATTGTAGTGGTGACGTAGGGGTACGCGTGGTACGGTCCGTACCACCATTGTAGTGGTGATGTAGGGGTACGCGTGGTACGGACCGTACCCACGTCCTCAGAGCGTGGGTACGGTCCGTACCACCATTGTAGTGGTGACGTAGGGGTACGCGTGGTACGGACCGTACCCATGCTATGTATGTGTGAGTACGGTGCGTATCACTATTGTAGTGTTGCCATAGGGGTACGGGTACACGTCCACTTCCGTTGTTGCTGTGCAGGGATTGGTGGACACCACCCCCTTTTGTACCTCTTTGTTCGCCATAAGTTGGCAGGGTATGCTCAGACGTGAGTCCCTTGCTCACTTTGCCACCGGATTCAAGCAAGCCTGGCTGAAGACGGCTGAAATGCCAGAAACCGGTCCTAGGAAGCTTGTTTCCAGTCCAGGGAAGGCATTGCTTGGCAGTTCGGGCTGGACTGTTCCCATGAGGCACAGGGTCAGACTGATTTGCATATGGCCATGTCTGAACTGGGGTGACAGAGTGGGCGAAAGAAGGTGATGGATCAAACCCAGATCTGTTGACTGGGTGTGAGTGTTTGATTGGTTCTGATGCTCCGTCCATCACCACCCCCTTTTGTACCGCTTTGTTCGCCATAAGTTGGCAGGGTATGCTCAGACGTGAGTCCCTTGCTCACTTTGCCACTGGATTCAAGCAAGCCTGGCTGAAGACGGCTGAAATGCCAGAAACCGGTCCTATGAAGCTTGTTTCCGGTCCAGGGAAGGCATGGCTTTGCAGTTCGGGCTGGACTGTTCCCATGAGGCACAGGGTCAGACTGATTTGCATATGGCCATGTCTGAACTGGGGTGGCAGAGTGGGCTAAAGAACGGTGATGGATCAAACCCAGATCTGTTGACTGGGTGTGAGTGTTTGATTGGTTCTGATGCTCCGTCCATCACCACCCCCTTTTGTACCCCTCCACTATCCAGCACTTATCCTACTGTTGTATTCAGGGGAGTGGGAATAATAATTGTTACCCCTCCACTACCCAACACTTTCCCTACTGTTGCACTCTTTGCAGTGGTAATAGTAATTTTTGCCCCTCTGCTATCCAACACTGTCCCTACTGTTGCACTTAATGGAGTGGGAGTAATCATTTTTACTCCTCCGCTATGCAACATTTTTCCTACTGTGCACTCATTGGAGTTGGAATAGTAAATTTAATTCCTTTGCTATCCAACACTTACCTTACTTTTGCACTTACTGGAGTGGGAATAGTAATGTTTACCCCTCCGCTATCCAGCACTTTCCCTACTATTGCATGCTTTGGAGTGGGTAATAGTCATTTTTCCCCTCCGCTATCCAATATTTTCCCTACTGTTGCTATCACTGAAGTGGGAATAGTAACTTGTACCCCTCCGCTATCCAACACTTTCCCTACTGTTGCACTCACTGGAGTTGGAATAGTAAATTTAATTATTCCGCTATCCAACACTTTTACATTTGCCCTGAGGAAGTCCAATGTTTTGGACGAAACAGGTTGGCTGTTCTCTGTACACATTGCTTATGTGTGAAAATGACTGAATAAAAAGAAGATTTGATCTTTGAAATCTGCTCTGAATTGGACCACACCTTAGCAGTGGGTGCTTTAATTGTGTGCACAATACCAGGTATATGGCTCTTATTGACAAATTGGAGATAACAGAATAGGTATGATCTCTCCCTTGGGTTTCACTGTCGTGCTTAGGTTAGAATCATTTCAATTACTTGTCTGTTCCTAAACTACTGGGCTACACAACCTAACAATGCACTGCTCTTCTAACCAGAGGATGAGTATATCCAATTCGTTATGATTTCCTGGATTAAAATGCCTTATTTAGTCACTTGTAAGTTGCGACCTACAAACGAATAAATAAGGCATTGCTAGGTTGCGAAGAAAAACGTAGCGGGAGCACCATGGGCAGCTCGGCTGGCAGGTGGGTCTCTGTCTTCTGTTGCTTCTTCTGGCACTTTTTGGTGAGTATTTTTTAAGTCACAACTTTTGGGATTAGACAGGAGCAGCACCTGTAAAACAAATAGCATCACTTACCTGCCGGCCGGCGGGCTGGCTGGTGGCCGCCTCTCTTCCGTCCTCTTCCTGGCTTCTGTTGTCACAGGAAGCAGGAAGCAGAATAGGTTCCCGTAAGCTATTCACCAAGCTGCAATGCAGCATTGTGATTGGTAAGCACCCAGGCTCCCTTGAGCCAAACACAATGCTGCAATGCAAATTGTATGAGCACCGTGGTTCGGCACTCAGATGGGAAATGGAAGCCTGGGCACGTTCTCCACCCAGGCTATAATGCAGCCTGGGTGAATCCCAGGCTCCCCTGAGCCAAACACAACGCTGCAATGCAGATTGTATGAGCACCGTGGTTCGGCGCTCAGATCGGAAATGGAAGCCTCGGCACGTTCTCCACCCTGGCTATAATGCAGCCTGGGTGAAGAACATGCAAAGTGTGCATGAATGTTTGGCCGGCCCTACATTGATGCGCACTTAGGAGGGTGCCACTACTTCTTCCCCTGTAAAGACTAGCCCCACTCCACAAAACTGCCCCAGCACACCTTCTTTGCTGTGCATTAAGGCAGTGGGGCGAAACTCCTTCCGTACCCGCCCCACCATGATGCATCCACCGCTCTTCCTGTGTTGCTTCTGTCTACCACCTGCACGCATCTCTGTTGCTTCCACACCACCCGCTTAAAAAAAAAATGCTTTTGCTGTATCATTTTATAGGTGCGTACATGTGTGGTGTGCATGCCTATAAAATAATGTGGCCCACTGTGTCAAAAGCTTTTTTTTTTCTTTAGCCATGAAGCACGGCATCAGGTGAGCCCCATTGTCTTTGCCAATGCTTTTTGTTGATTGGTGCATCCTGATTCTCAGGACACTCCTGTGGGTGGAGCAGACATGTGTCTTATTCACTTGTACACTGCCGCCATGGATGTCAGTTGACCTCCTGACAGCTTGCAACTATATGCATCACTGTATTATAGCACAAAATCGAGGCATATGTAGTGTGTAGGCCACAAATGTGAAGATTTGTTAATCTTCCTGCTGAGGCAATATTTGTGCAAATTATTTTGCAGTACATATGCGAAAACTAGAACAAAACGTTTAAAAAATTCACACTAACTCACAAAAGAAAACAAAGGCTCCCCTTTTCAAAGTTTATGATCTGCAGAAAAAGAATGTTCTCTGAGTGATAAAAAGGTTTCAGCAAACATCAAAGAAGGTGTCAAGCACCCAAGACAGTGACAATTACTGGGCAGGATTTCAACGTATTTGTGGCAAAGGAAATTGTGTATGTGGTCTGAGAGAAAGTGAACAGATTGTCACTGCAAAGTTCAACATGGAGAGGATTATAGTGCTGAGGCAGTACTTCCATAAATAAAAAAAAGTCTCCTGCTCTCAAACAAGACTCGCCACATTTCACCATCTAAACAAACAAAAACTTCCTCTGTCAGCATCAAGGGCTGTCTTGGACATGGGAAAGATGTGCTGAGTCCTTGCACCTGGAGTAGCATTGGATGGAACGCGCTGAATTTGACCCTGCAGAATTCTGACAAGTTACATAAAAACTCTGCGAGTTTCCACAGAGTTCCGCCAATGGTTGGAAAAAGGCACGTCATGCTGCTTGTGCTGTGATTTAATGCTAGTAGCGCCTTGTGGGCTAAAATATCAGTGTGAATGGCACCACGCGGTGCACCACGCGGTGCACCACAGGGTGCAGCTACACAAGTTGATTTTGCTGCCGCTCAAGTACATTTTCAACTTGAGTGGCAGCCTTCTGACCACGAAAGTCTCACCGGATGTCCTCCTACCAACTGGAAATTACGCTAGGTAATGCTAAATCTTGCTTGTGCTCGCAAATTTCCTTTCTGGAGCAGTGTGCGAGAAACAATTGCACCAAATGGGGATTTGCGGAATTTGGCCAGAAATCAGCGTTACAAGAGTAACACAGAGGGGCCGATTCCGATCTCGGTCGGAAGGGCACCAAATCGGGTTCGGCCGGAAAAACTACGAGCCGTACGCGTGTTTTCTGGCTGACTTGTACAGCTGTATGAGCGAGCAAGTACGATACGAGCTACATGAAATTCACCGACCGAGTCGTTTCCGGGTCCGAACCGCTCCGTATGTCCCGGTCGGAAGCTAACCGTGGCGTGCAATGGATGCGATTTACAACCGAGCCAGTATGAGGCATGCGTCGAACAGCCTGTGCGAGCCGGAGTGTCCGGCTCGTAAAAGCTCCTGGAGTCGGACTTTGGGGGTCCACGTCGGCCCCCTGACACCCGCAGCTATACGACTTGGACACAGGGGGAGACCTACGGGTCTCCCCAACACCGGCATGTACGGTGCGGGTGGCACCGACGCGTACCCACTGTAGGGGGTGCACTTGTTCGAGACGTACCCATTCAGTCAATGGGAGCCCATGTACGCGTCGTACGACCGGCTCCCATTGACTTCTATGGGAGTCCGACCGAACCGAGTCCAACAGCATACGTGCGCATCGTACTCGCTCGGTCGGACTGTAGGGGTCCGGCTCAGTCGTAAAACACTCCGGATCCGACTCGGTCCGAGTGCTTTCCGACCCGGATCGGAATCGGCCCCAGAGTCACCAAACTTTCCCCAATTCGGGAATAGTCGCCCACCCCTAATTTAGAGGAGGGCATAAGGAGCTGACCTAGCAAACTGATTTTAATCATTTTATTTTTGTATCCCAGGTCTCTAGGACCTTTCTATTCTCTCTAAAAACCGAATTTCCTTTCCATTCCCTTCCTTCCGTCACCCTCGGGTTACCTTTCTCCTAATCTCTTTATTTCTCCTTGTTACCCTCCACTCGTCCCTCCACCAATGTACACCTACATAAAGGAGCTCAGGTATGGCATAGATGATGCTGGAGAGGTGAGGTGTAGAAGAGACACATATGTGCTCACAAGCCCTTCACCGCTCCAAGGTAATCAGCTAGGAGCTGATCAGTGAACACAAAAGGGCCCTCAGAGGTCACTAGCATCAGCAAGGAAAAAGATGAGGAGGAAGGAAAGGTCAGTGGCAGGAAAGATCAAAGGCAGGAGACCTACAATAACTCTCTGTCACCAGCCACGAGCACTGCCCTTTATCACTCTACTGTTAGTTAGCATCTGAGTCACAGCAAAGTAACAGGCATACAAAAGTGCAACATTCTGGAATTAGGCCAAAGTTACTGAGTTTCAAATTAAAAAAAGTTGATTTATTTGGCTTTATGCCTATGTAGAACGCCATACACTGATTCACCAAATGTTAACATATATGATACACGGACATTGGAGAAAGAATGGCTGGGTTCTTTTTGAGTCCACCTTATGTTCAGAGGGCATATTTAGTTGAGTTCTGTGATTCCTCTGTACTTGCACTTTTATTCGCCTTCTTTTAAAACTAGGCTACAAGAACCTGGATGCAACAAAAGCATGCATTTTCTAAGCTGCAAGATTGTCCCCGGTGAATCTTCACAATCAAGTGATAAAGTAATTGGTTGCTGCCAGGGTCGGATTGGTGTCACATTTCGACCTGGACACCACCAAAAAAGTGAGTCACATTCCCATATCGTCCCATTCATGGATCGCCCTTTGGTTTATTATTATTATTTTTTTTAATTCTTTTTATTAACAAACATAAACATGTTGGTCACTTCACAGATTTAGGTCTTTGGAGTTACAGTGGTTCAGCCTTGGACTCTTAGACATTCTTGTCACTTAACATGGCACAGCAGAGCAGGAACATACCATCTCATCATGCTATTGGGTTGACATTTCCTCGAGGGGGGGAAGAGCTGGGGGCTCACAGATGTTACCACGGTAAGCATTCCAGGGAGACCAGACCGCTACCCATTTCCTGGGGCACCCCCTTGAAACATACACTATCTTCTCCTGCAGCATACACCAGTCCATGTCTTTCTTCCATGCACCAAGCAGTGGGGGCGCCTCCGCCCCCCACAGACGTGCTATGTTAAGCTTTGCAATCACCAGCCCCAGTGTTACCCATATTCTGCCCTTTACCGGTAGGTCCGTGGGCTCCCAAATGTTTAGGAGGCATCTTTTGGCTTCCGGCCCCAACTGCACTACCCACACCGTGCTCATACAGTCATGTACCTTTGCCCAGTATGTGCAAACTTGTGGGCATTCCCATGCTATGTGAAGAAACGTCCCCCTCTCCCCACAACGCCTTCGACAGAGCCCATCCGTACTCCTCCCCATCAACTTTAGCATGGTGACCGAGACATACACCCGATGTAGTATTTTGAGTTGTATCAGCCGTAACCTTGCCAATATCGCCACTTCTTTGGGAGAGGAGAGCGCCTCTCTCCATTCCTCCTCATCAATTTCCAGGCCGTCCGCCTCCCACTTCCCTTTGAGTGAGCCCAGAGGATCTGGGGAGTGGTGTATGAGTTTCTTATACGTGAGGGATAGTGCCCTTTCTGGTAAGTGCCCGTCGAGCAGTCTGTCCTCAAGGGGGGAGGATTCCGGGAGCGTCGTCCCCGGTGAGATGTTAGATTGAAGAGAATGCCAGACCTGCATGTAGCGGAAGAATTCCGTGTGCGCCAGTTCATGTGACTGCTGTAGGGAGGCGAAAGGCACCATTCCCCCCGCCCCGCAGAGGTCTCCAATACGGGATATACCGATCAGATCCCACTTATGGAATCCCTTAGTGCGTCCCAAAGACCCGAGCCTTTCTGACACCCAGAGCGGGGTTGCCTTCGTAAGTTTGTCAGCCCATCCCAACTTCCGGTTCACAATGTGCCACAGTTGGACCGAGTGTTTTGTAGGTCCCGTGAGATGGAACTTATTAGGTCGCGAGTAGAGTGCAGCCTCAAAATTTCCCGGGGGAGGAGCCATCTATCCATCCCATACCCGGGGTCGTCCCCACTACCATACGTGCCCTGATTAATGGCCGAGAGATGCGCTGCCCAGTAATACTTGCGGATGTCCAGCAGTGCTATGCCCCCATCATACCACCCCAGGGTAAGTTTCGGGAGAGCCATGCGCGGTGTGCCACTCCATAGCAGGTCCCGCTGAGTGGCCTCAATATCTGCTAAATATTTGTGCCGTACCAGATCTGGGTAGTTTTGGAGCGCATACAGAAACCGCGGTAATGCCATCATTTTAAAGAGGGCCGCACGACCCAGCAACGATAGCGGGAGCCTCTTCCAGGTTGCCGCGTCTCTCTGAAATCTCGACAGAGGAGGCTTGAGGTTACTTTCAAAGCGTATTTTTGCATCTCCGGAGATGTAAATTCCGAGATATCTGAACCCTTCCGTGGCTATCTGGATCGGGCATCCCCGAGGAACAGGCGGAGGGGTCCCATGGAGTACGTAGAGCAATGACTTTCCCCAATTAATACTATACCCGGAATTTTTCCCAAAGCTTGTAAGGATGTCTAAGGCCACCCGGAGCGATTTAGCGGGGGAAGCAAGATATAAGCAAGATATAGCAGGATGTTGTCTGCATATAGCGAGATCCTGTCTTCCCATCCCTCGGCCCATTTCAGCCCCCGCATGGAGGGGTCCTGTCTTATCCAGGCTGCCAGAGGCTCCAGACAAAGTGCAAACAGCAAGGGCGAGAGGGGGCAGCCCTGTCTTGTCCCCCTCTCGAGTGAAAAAACCCCGGAGATCTTATTATTAACTACCACCTGCGCCAATGGTTCGGTATACAGGAGGCGCACCCACCCAATGAAGTTGGGTCCAAATCCCAGTCTTGCGAGGACCGCCATCATATAGGGCCATTCCAGCGTATCAAATGCCATAGCGGCATCCAATGATACCACCACCGCGTCTTCCTGGATCGTATGGCGGCGCCCCATCATGCCATGGAGCCGCCGCAGATTGAGGGCCGTATTTCGGTGTGGCATAAAGCCCGATTGGTCGGGATGGACCAGTTTAGTGATTACTGGTTTGACCCGATTCACCAGGAGCTTAGCCAGTATCTTAGGCTCGGCGTTCAACAATGATATTGGCCTATAGGAGGAGCAGCGGTCCCTGGGCTTCCCTTCCTTGGGGATAGCCACCAGGGTGGCAATGCGTTGGTCTCTCGGTAGTTTCCCCAGCTCCTTGCTGTCTTCGAACACACTTTTGTGATGTGTTCCCAGGCAGTCGGACCGGAGCTTGTACAGCTCAATAGGTAGGCCGTTCGGGCCCAGGGCCTTTCCAGTCCGCAGGTCCTTAATAGCTTTGGCAAGTTCGGCGACGGTGAGGTCGCCATCTAGAGTTTCGCAATCCTCCTCGGAGAGCACAGGCAGACTGATATCTTTCAGGAGCGCGGCGGAGTCCTCTTCTGACCTGTCTGTGCCCCTGCTGTACACTCCTTTGAAATGTGCCACAAATGCGCCTATTATATCCTGCGGTTCGGTCAGGGGGAGGTCCCCTACAGAGCGGATTTCAGCCACCACCCTCTGTGCCATTTGTTTTTTATCCAGCCAGGCGATTAATTTGCCCGCCTTGTCCCCCTGGTCGTATAGCCGGCCTCCTTTGTGGCTCGCTAAAGCCTTCGCAGCCTCCGTGGCTAGTGCCTTATACTCAGCAGCTTTCAGTTGCATTTGATGCTGGGCCTTTTGGGTCCAACGCACCTGCACCTCTCTTTCCAGTGTGAGAAGATCCCGCTCCATCTGGAGCATCTGTGCTTCCCTTTCCTTACGCTGGCCGGCGATTTTTGAGAGGGCCTCCCCCCTCACCACAGTCTTAAATGCCTCCCAGAGGGTAGACGGGCCCTCCACTGTCCCGACATTTTCGGTGAAATAATGATCTATGGATCGCGTGAGTGCCTTCTTAATTTCGGGGCTACGCATTAACCAGGGATTTATGGGCGCCACACATCCCACCCTCTGCTCCGCAATCGTTAGATGCGCCCACAGCGGGGAGTGATCTGATATACCCCTTGCCAAGTGCCTGACGGCCTAAACCACAGTGTCATACTGCAGGAGAGTAAGGAGATAGTCTATCCTGGAGAATGTGTGATGTGGTCCTGAAAAGAATGTGTATTGTAGCTGAGTGGGGTGACGTAAGCGCCAGAGGTCCACAAGCCCATACGCTTCCAGTAAGTTAGAGAGCCACATTTGCCCCGGGGCAATGCTACGTGCCGGATGTCTATCCAAGTCTCCAGACACTACTGCATTAAAGTCCCCTTCGGGAAGAGAGAGAAGGAGTTCCCCGAGATCCTGATAAGATGGATTCTGGAGACCAGGCGGTATATACACCGTCACCAGGTTAAGCGTGCGGCCCTCCCATTTTCCCGTGAGTACTGCGTGGCGGCCCAGAGGGTCCGTTTTCTTGTGCTGAATTACCATTGGGAAGTTATGACGCACCAGAATGCCCACCCCCCGGGATCCCGATGTGAAGCCAGAATGCGCGGCCAGAGTGTACCCCCATCTGTTAAGTGCCTGACATGTGTTCCCGATGAGGTGCGTCTCCTGCAGTAGGACAATATCTGGGAGGTGTCTTTTGAGGAATTGGAGTACTATAGTTCTCTTGAGCTTGTTCCCCAACCCATTGACAATCCAGCTAAGCAATTTGACACTCTTATCCCACTTCATAGCCATTCCCAAAGATGATGCAAAGCTGTCGTCCACATGGCATGCCACATCGCTCCATCTCACAAGGATCGTGTTCACGTGACCAAATAACACTCCCGCCCCCCTAAACTTGTCCCTAACAGCCCCATGACCCCCCTGAAACTGTAGCCCCCCCGCCTCCCGCCCCTCCCTGCTACCCTGCTGTGTAGGTTTACAACTACCCACATCCCCCAACTAGCAGAGCGCCTTTCGCCCTAAACAAAAAGGGGAGAGAAAATCCCTTCCCTCTACAAACGTATTGGTGAGGCGTGTGCTAGCACCAACTCCAGCCGGTGGTCACCTCCCCCATTAACATTGTATGTCTTCTCCAGCCCATGCGAACCTGTCACCACAATAGTTTCGATGTTCCCTACTGTATGGACCTGCCACTCTCTTAACCCCTTCAGCGCTGCGCGGATTCCCCCGCGGTGCTGAAGGGTTCGAGCGCGGGCGGGGCCATGACGGAACGGTTCCGTCATGAGCACAGCTCAACCGATGCTCATGACGGAACCGTTCCGTCATGAGCATGGAAGGGGTTAAGTGTTGCATTCAATGTCAGCGGCCAATGGGGCCTACCTCCCATATCTAGAAGTCAATTAGGTTTCCAACCCCTCCAGAGTAGAGGCCGTCCCCAACACACCCCCGAGAGGGCGGCCCTCACACCCGCCACACCGCCCCGGGCACACCCTCCCTTCAGTATCTTAGAATAAAATTATACATTACAGATCACTGTTTAATCGTCCGGGGGGGGGGGAGACATCCACTCCTCAACGCCTACGCCCCTGCAGTCTTTATATGTCAACCAGGTCCGGACTGCGGGATCTGGAACGCCAGGAGCACTGACTCGATTTTATCCACCTCTGATCCGCCGACCTGAGGGGCCAGCGAGCCGGTCCGAGCCTCATCTCCATCGTTCCATGTCGCACCGGCCGATGACCATGAAGGTCCCCTGTCCAGCCAGTCCTGTACCTCCGAAGGCGCAGTGAAGAAGAAGGATCTACTGCCATCGGTGACTTTGAGCTTTGCTGGGAAGAACATCATATATTTGATGCCCCTCTCCCGCACTGTTGCTTTCACCCCTTCAAAAGATCGTCGCTCCATTTGCACCTTGAGCGTGAAGTCGGGAAAGAATCTGACCGTCGCGTTTTCATACTGTATGTCCCCCTTTTGCCTCGCGGCCTGGAGGATGGTGTCCCGATCCCTGTAGTTGAGGATCCGTGCGATAATGGTTCGCGGCGGGGCTCCGGGTTTAGGCCTAGGGACCGGTGCGCGGTGAGCCCTCTCAACAGAGAACATAGCGGAGAGCCGCTTTGGTTTCAGGCTGTTGAGGATTAGGTCCAAGAGGTACAGGTCCACACTAGGCCATTCCGAACCCTTCGGAACACCCACTACCCGTACGTTGTTCCTCTGGACCCTCCCTTCCTGATCCTCCAGCTTCAGGGCCACCTGGCGGTGCTGGTGGACAAGCTCGTTCACTCTCTGTTCAAGTTTCTTGGAGGAGGCCCTGAGTTCCGCGATGTCCCTCTCGTTAGTTCTGGCCTTGTCCGAGGTTTTGTTGAGATCTGTACGCAGAAGGTTCATTTCAATGGACATTTTGTCGATTTTAGTCTCAAGGGTAGTCCCCAGGGTCTGTATGGCGGACATGATCGCTCCCCCGTTGTCCCCTCGGTCTGGGGGGCCGGGCCCCGGGACCACATACTTGTCAAGTTTATTTGTTTGGGCCGCCGCCACTCCTTTGGGCCTCATGATGAGGTCTCGGGCGAAGCCACCGACCACCAGAGCGATTCGCGACTTAGGCCACCTCTCCGGCGGCGCTCCACTGGCCGGCCACTACCGCACACCGTCTGTTTCTGCGATACTTCCTTGCCCTGCCGTGCCGACTGCCACCCGGCCGCAGTGGGTCTCTGTAGGAAGGATAGTCGAACTGCTGTGTGTCGGCCAGTTCTTCTCTGCGACTCAGCCGCCCCCGGGATATCGCCGGGCCAGTCCGATGAAACAGGGGGTGGGGGGTTCCCACACCGATAAGCCCAGTACCAGCAGTCCGAAGGCGAACCAACCGGCGAAGTGCGATTATAATGGCCCTTCCCTAGGGCCCGCAGGCTGGATGATCCCCCTCAATGCGCGATCAAGTGTGGACCCACTGGGGAGAGGCCCAGGCAGCTCATGGGCAGCCCAGCTCAGCTTTCATCGCGGTCCCGAGGGCCTGCCCTGCCGGTCTTCCGCCCAATCCACCGCTCCCACGTCAGCTGGGCGCGCAGAGACGGGGGTCCAGGGGCCACCGTATAGCTCCGACAGGGAACTCCTCCCCCGGGCGTCCCCCGTCGTCCACCGATTCTGTCGCCTCACCTCCGCATCCTTGGATCTGCCGCTTTTGTGGTGGGCCTGCCCGGACACCCCGCCCCAACTCCCGCCGTCACGGGGAAGGCGGCGCTCCATAGCTCAAAGCCGTCCCCGGTCCCCGATCTCCACAGGTGCCGGGTCCGCCTCCGATGCAGGACACGCCAGTGCCACAATGTCGGCTGCAGGCTTCCGGACAGGCCGCCGAGCCGGGACGTTGCGTGCGTTCCTTTGCCCGCCTCCGCGCCGCTCCCATGCGCCGCCCGGCTCCAATGCCATAACTTCGCGACGGAGGCGTCTCTCACTCCCGGGGTCACAGGATTCAGAAGAGCGAGCCACCATCAGGATTCCAGTGCGGTGTGGCCACTCTGCATGGGCGGTGTTGGGCGGATATTACCGGGGAAAGACGCCGCTCCGACGGAGCTCAAAACTAAGCGGCCATCTTCGCTGGCACTTAGCCACGCCCCAAAATGTATCCTTTGGTTTAATTTTTAGAGAAATTTGCGGTGTAAATAAATATTTTGAAGCTCTCTGAGCCAGTAACATTGGTATAACTAGAAGCAATGCATGTTGGGCGAGCAGGCAAGGGGAAATAAAATGGCCCAAGGGTCACAACACCTGATCTGGGAAGGGTTGCCACCTTGACTGATTTTTACTTGCATGACCTGTTTTTTAATATACTGGATGGTATGAAACTGCAGAAAGTCACCCGAAGCCGGCATTATTTCCCTCTTACCTTTATGCACTTTATAGAGTAAGCATAAAGCAGGAGCACTGTCAAATGTTTTCTAAAGCTGCCTGCCCTTAATGATATGTTACTGATATTTTAAGTGAAAAAAGGCAGAAAAGCCATGTTAAAAATTCATAAGGACGTTTTTATATAAAGAGTTATCTTTAATTATTCTGCATTTGCAGAATCTGTCTGGCTATTCTTTATTATAATATTTTTTGTAGCTTCATGTAGTGGCCTATTAGGATGGCGGGCGGACTTTAGTCCGCCTGCCACCCTAGCGGTGCAGGGATCGGCCGCCAGTGGTGCGGCGGTCCCGCACAAGCAATTAGATGCCACCGCCACCGTGGCGGTGGTATCCTCTATTCCCAGCATTGTTGCGGGCGGTGCTCAAAGCACTGCCCGCCACAATGCTGGGAATGCACGTTGTGCATTGTCATGCACAAGGTGACAGGCCCCGTGTGGAGCCTGCCACCTTGCCGTGACAATGTAGGGGGTACCATAGGTACCCCCATGTGCACCCTCCACCCCCCAATACCCTGGGGGCCCGCAACGGGCCCCCGTAAGCAAACTCCGCATGGCTTTCCATGGCGGGATCTCCGCCATGGAAAGCCCTGCACTGCTGCCCATGCTAATTTGGATGGCGGTGTCTTCCGGACACCGCCACCATATCCAGCCCCTTTTCCGCCCGGTCGACTGGTCGACCAGCGGAAAACCGTCGGAAAGTCTTTCCATCCGCCGGGGTCCCCCCGCCATACTAATATGCAGGGGTGGCGGGTGGCGTATGATGTAAGGCGGATCGCCACCGCCATGCGGGCGGTGGCGATCCGCCCTACATCATAATAGACCCCTTAGTATGAACTCTACCTAAAGGCACTGGAGTGATTTAGATGTGCACCAGATACATGAATCAATATCAAATTAATTGTTATTATTTTAGGTAGGGAGATTAGTGATTTGCCCAGAATCGCAGGATATTGAGATGACGCTGGTACCCAAACCTAGATCTGACATCAGCAGCTCTGACCGTAGCTACATCCAATTTTTTTCCTCTGGGAACTGTGGCCTAACAGCGAGGTCTATGCAAAGACCACTACCCCCCGCCCCACAGACAGTGGGGCTGAGGTGACACCACCTGGACCCTAGCGAGGCTGACCCCCTCAACACACCACTATCAAATCAGGCAGCTTAATTTGAGCCAGTTGTTTCTGGTGCTCGGCCCTGGCACTTCATTGTCAACACCAGCGCTTGTGACAGTCTGCCCAAGGTGGCACAGTCTGGCTAATTTAGAGATGACCACAACAGTTAATTATTAATTCAATATACATTAAAATGATTAACGCTGACCTCAGGGCGACGACCTGGCAGGAAAGGGCTCAAACAAAGCACACCACTGCTCCTGCTGCTCCAGGGGGGCTTTGGTGACAAGGCCCAAGGGCCACTAGAACATCTGGCCCCAGGTAGGCCCTTGGATACTCAACCATGCTTAAGTGTAATGGCCCAGTGGGTGATGACACTGCTTGTGGGCCTGGCAGGCCATACAAGGCAGGGGACTTAGGTGAGAATACCACAAAGACTAGAACAACACACAGCCCCAGCCTGTATTTACAGCATGGCACGGAGTGCCCTTGATGCTGGTGCTACATTTCGGTCAAACACAAGGAGATAATAGACGGAGTGCTGCAACTTTTCAGACACTCACCCCCAGTCACAGATCTGGGTTGAATCCATCATCAATCTTTAGCTCACTCCGCCACCCAAGTTCAGACCCAGCCATGTGCAAATCAGTCTTGACCCTGTTCCTCATGGGTACAGTCCAGCCCTAATTGCCAAGCCAGGTCTTCGCTGGACCGGAAAAAAGCATCCTGGCATGGGTATCAGGGTAACACCCTTCATTAGCCAGGCTAGCTGGAATCGAGTGGCAAAGTGAGCAAGGGACCCACGTCTGGGCATACCCTGCCAACGTGAGGAGAACAAAGCAAACACAAGGAGATAATGGGCAGAGTGCTGAAACTTTTCAGACACTCACCCCCAGTCACAAATCTGGGTTGAATTCATCATCGTTATTTAGCTCACTTTGCCACCCCAGTTCAGACCCAGCCATATGCAATTCAGTGTGAGGCATGATACACAATAATAGATTGTGTGTCATTTCAATGCATTAGATTCACCATAGTGTAGAATATGCATTCAGGTTGATGCCCTAGCAAGAATAGGTAGGGGAGTTTGCTGAAGACTGTAGGTGAGTTACTATGTCTCAATTCAAGCAGGTGAGTCTGGCAGGTGTTTCAGGAATGGGAAAGATTTCAGTTCCTTGCTCAGTTGGAGGAGGTAAGTGGGCAATCTTGGATGCACTGTTATGTAACGCAAAGGTCAGATCAGTAGAAAGAATGTTGTCTCGAAGTTCTTTTTCTATTGGATTTTTAATCATGTGACAAAATCACAGTGAGTTGTTCTACTAAAGAGAAGCCTTTCTTACTGGTCAGGTGCTTTTAATAAAAGGTATGTGCCTCATACTATATGACACTCAAAACCCTAAACAAGATCATGAAGAGGGAGTGAGTGCAGATCTTGAGAGGTGATGTGGTCAGAATATGTATGACCAGTTGTGGGACTTGGCACTTCTTGTCTAAAGTTCCCTAAACGTTTTGCTTTTCCCCTAGACCTTTTTTCTGACATGTGTTGCCAACTTAGACGCTTTGGACACTTTGCCACTGCTGAACAGTGTCAAAGGGCAAGTGCTCCCTGTGTAAAGTGTAATGGTGATTGGTTGTCCATTACTGGTATGTTTGCTTTACTAGTAAAGTCCCTCGTAAGGCGCACTATGTGTGCCAGGGCTAGTAATGCAATACTACTGGTGGGCCTGCAGCACTTATTGTGCCACCCACCAGTGGCGGCTGGTGACATTTGAAAGTGGTATGGCGGAAATACTGCACTGTGGTGCGCGAGCCTGAACCACCTGAGAAAATTTTGAAAAACGAGTGGGCAAATGGTGCATTTTCAAGCAAATTTCAGAAAGAGGTGGCTTGGCAAACACATCTCTGGGAGTAGCCAGACAATGCTGCAAAATTGGTCTTCACACTTCATGGATGCCAAAGACACTCCCTCTCTAATGGCACTCTTTGACATGCTGTCACGTCCTCCGCAGCAAAACTTGAGAGACGGCCATGTGTTTAAAACTACCACAACTGGCTACTCCACAAAGTTCACAATGATTAAGACGTGCCGACGTAGTCGGATAATATAAAGGGACTCCATGTGCGCCCTGCCATGATGTCGCAATGTTCAAACAGGCACTCTAGAAAGTAAACAAGCAAACCAATAAAAGCCGCAGAGACAGCAGAAAGAAAGAAAAATTACATTGTCCTTTGTTTTTATTGTGTTTCTTAATCAGATTTTTATAATAATGGCCTCTTTAGTAAATGTTGCATTTTATATTAAAAAGCAAAAGCAAAGTGTCAGTCGAGCTACATTCACTATTAACCGAAGACGCAGGAATGCGCCCAGCGCCCTCGCGTTCGGTGACACATAAACCCTGTTTACTTTACGTTCTTGGGAGCCGCCTGTGCTTTAGCTGTTGTCTCTCCTCTAATCTGTTCGCTAGTACTTAGCAGCTTACCCAGCTTGTATTTAACCTCTTTCTGTAATGGCAATTAAGACGTGTTTTCATTTCTCTTGCAGGGGATTGCCAGTGAAATCCTCCCTCCCTCCCTCTTTCTCTTACTCCCTCTCTTTCTCTTGCCCCCTTCTCTTTCTGGCTCTATGCCTCACTTTCCCTTTCTCTCGCTCCTACTTCGTGCACACCGCTTCACACTCGTCTCAAGCTCCTAGTGTACCTCGTGCACACCGTTTCATACTTGCTTCTCGCTCCTGCTGCCCGTCGCCCTCAGTAGCCCAAACTCCCTCCGGCCCAGCTCTCCCTGAGGTTGTTCCACGCTCACTCACTCTCTCTCGCTGCCTCTGGGCCCAGGGTACCAGCGCCTTCACCTCAGCCTCTGATTGGCTGATGGAATGCCCGTGCATAAAAATAAATGATTAAGCTGCGCAATGTTTGAAATCCAGCTAAATACACCGATCATCATCTGCTTAAAGCTTTCTTACCTGCAGCTGGGTGCTGTTTAATACATTAAGATATGCGTTAAAGCACTATACTGAGCAGTACTTATTAAAAGCGATAGTGTTTATGCATGAACTTACAACCACTCTGCCCCCACCCTAGTGAAAGTGCCTTAGTGAACTAGGAGGCGAAACCGTTGTCACATGCACCCTGTATGTGTTCCAGGTTCTTGAAGATAATGGAACATGTCTTTTAAAACAAACCCAATATATTTTTGTACAGCTGGAATTTGTAACACAGGATTTTGAAGGTGCTTTCATTTGGAAAATGAAGAAAAAGAAGGACTTTGACTTTGTTCACCCTGTCCTGCATAAAAATAGTTTGCAGTCACGCGCAAGCTAAATCCTTCAAAGCTTCTCATTTAATTAACAGAACACATAACTAATGATCTGCACAGTGCCACAGTACCATATGTTCTACAACGCTGCAAATGAATGTTCCTGTCTGGCGACGTGCATCCTTTCTATCAGAGTTGAAATAAAGGAAATATTTCCAGTTGAGTGGGCGCCTCGTGCATACCACGAGACTCAACAATAATAACCCGAGACCCCCCCTTCCCCCGAGACCCCGCTGTCCAGGCCCACTTGAAAGGTCGCAAATCCGTGGGCAGGCGCTTTTATGGATATTACCGTGACGCGTTCCAAGCTAGAGTGAATCTACACAAATAGAATCACACACGCTCAGCGTGCAAGAGTGAAACTACGAAAAGTATCAGCACAATCACAAGCTAACAAGAGTGAGCATCAACGAAAGAGGTACTACAGTACCGAGCACACCGGGTAGCACGGGGGAGCATCATCGGAAAATACCAACACACATACGACGATGACCAGAGTGATAATCTACGAAGCATAGCATCTCAAACACATACTGAAGTAACAAGAGCAATCATCCAGGAGAATTAACAATAAACACACATATGTAACAAATCTTTGAATCTGTCGGGAAAAGCAGCGCACACACGAAGTATGGGCATTTACCAGAAAAAAAGCACAAGTATCGATGTGACAAGTATGGGCAACGTTGAGGAATACCGGCACACACGCTGGAATAACAAGAGCGACCATCGACACTACAGGAGGCCAAAGGAACATGCGAGGATGTCTATAAAACGCACCAGTACACACTGCGCAGCGAGAATCTACCTGCTGGCACAAAATAGTCAGTTGCGGCTCGCAATACTTGCGGGGGGGGATGGTCACACGGGATGGGTGTCGCACGGGGGTGAGGGGCCGGGGGTTTAAAAATAAAGTTAAAAAAAAGAAAACTTACCTGACCGCGCCGCCTTTGCTGTGTGCTCCTGGGCGGAGGTCCACGTTGGCGCCTTCGGTTGAGTGGCTGGTGACAACGGCAACCCCTCTCAGCCAATCCAGACGCTGCTCCAGCAGCGCCAGCATTGGCTTGAGCAGGGACTGTCCCTGCCCATAGGAGACCAGGGGCTGCGGCCACTGGCCAGTAGCAGCCCTCGCTCGCTCTGCTAATGTGCAGCAGCAGCACTGCAGGCTAATACTAGTGCGCAGGTTCGGGCTTGTAAATGTAAATATAAAATGTAAATTTGATACTTGTATAGCACACTACTCACCCACAAGGATCTCAAGGCGCTTGTACAAACACCGCTGTGGAACCCATCCTGGCTTTTTCTGTGAGGCGTCCACTCCTGGGCACCCCCAATGTGGAGGCCAGGCATCCTTAGCGTTGTGGGGGCCATTGTGGAGTTTAAGCAAGCTATTGCCCAGAGTTGCAGAGTGGGACTCCATGATTGGAATAGGTACTGAGGCGAGAATTATCAGGGCCGTGGAATTTTTTAGCCCAAGACCCGCCGAGGCGGGGAATTGAACCCTGGTCCCGGGCTAGACCTCTGCATCAGGGTCTGCCGCTCTAATCATTGAGCCACACTTCTCCACTGCGAAAAATGACTAGCCTAAACCTGAACATGCGCACTGGGCCTGCCCTGCTGCTGTCAGTCAACAACAACCACACCCTGCAGTGCTGCCCGACCCCCTTCAGTGACGCGTTCTGACTCCGGCCAGCCGATTTCGAGTCAGGACGCAATCTTCCTCGTTTAAGTTAACGAGGAAGAATGTGGCCATGCTGTGGGTGGGGCAACGTCCCAACACCCTTAATGGACGCACCGCCACTGCCACCCACTCAAGTAGCCTTGGAAGTGTAACTCAGGACTGCCATTGCAGGGCCTGCGCGCAGTTTCCTAAACTGCCATGTTGTTTTGGTAAGTGCCCTTCCCTTTCCATACACATCAGGCACCCCTATGGTAGGTCTAGGGTACCCCCTGGACAGGGTGCAGTGCATTTGAAAGGTGGGGCATGTACCAAGGTGAGTGTCATGTCCTGGCAGTGAAATAATCTCCATTTCATTTTCACTGTTGAAAGGCCATCTTGCCCATTAGAATAGAATGGGAAGGCTGTGTAATATGTGTTCCAGCCTGTCTTCCCAAAGGGCTTAAGATGGAGAGGTGAAGTTTAGTATGCCTGAACTCACCCTGCAATAACACATATGTTTATAAAGATGGTTTTTGCATTGTGTGTTTGTTAGCCACTCTTTTAGAAGTGACTGAGTTTTTGTGCTTTAAACATTTCTGTGTGTCTCTGCCCTGGTTGTGGATTGACTGGCTGGATTTGAAAGCGATAGGAACTGGGGAATGTCTTGACCCAGGGGAGGAGCTGAGACAGCATGGGCTGACCTGCAGCTGGAGTATCAGAGGAGGAGTAGGCCTAGAGGTGAAGAGGCCTGAGCTGGTGCTATAAAACAATTTTCCCATCTCCTGCTGAGTGATTGAGAATCCAGACCCCCACTAATCAAAGGAAGAAGGTGTCACTGGGAAAGAGGCACCCAGAACTGATTTGAGCAGGGGTCAGTGCCCCCTGTAACACAAAGACTTCAAAGCCATTGAGGGGTATAACTATGCGAGCTGAAGCCCCTGAACTTTGGAGAATGGCTTGATCAAGTGTGAACCAGACTGGAGCTACTTCGTGGATCAAGAGGAACCTTTCCCAAGGAAGAAATAACTGAAGAGACTGCTGGATAGGACTGCTCTTGCTGTGTGATCTGGGGCTGGCCTGCAGTTTGCTGTTTCAACTAAGGAAAGGCTGTAGGGACTTTGCTGTGTGCTGTGTCCCCCTGCTTGAAGGACTTTGCTGTGTGCTGTGTGCTGAAGTAACTATCCCTAAGGGCCCGAGGTGAGCTGGCTCCCTGTTTGGAAACACAAGAACACAAACGTTTCCAGAGAAGACTCTCAGATATGCCATGGGTGTGTGTGCTCTGTCTAGCCTGAGACCTTCGCAAGTTGTGCCCTGTGATCTTGGGCACTGGGAGTTCCAACCGAGACTCTGATACGCGGTGTGCGTGTGCTCTGTCTAGCCTGAGTCCTTCGAGAGGATCGTCCTGCGAACGTGTGTATCGGGGAGCCAAGTAAGTCTCAGCGACGCAGTGTGCGTGTGCTTGGGGGCAGCCTGAGACTTTCATGTGGATTGGCTGTGATCATGCACACCAGAAGAGCAAGTGTGTCTCAGCGACGTGGCGTGCGTGTGCTGTTCTCAGCCTGAGACCCTTGCTGGAGGTGCCCTGTGTTCTGGGGCACCGGAAGATAAAGTGTGTCTCAAGCGACGCGTAGTGCGTGTCTTTTCTACGGCTTGAGATCGTGCAAGAGGTGCCGTGTGATCATGGGTACCAGAAGATCAAGTGTGTCTCAGCGACGCTGCGTGAATGTGCAGTGCACAGCCTGAGACCATCGTGAGGAGTTGTGTGGTTATCATGCACCCGAAGGTTCCGTGAGTCTGATTGACTCAGTGTGCGGGTGTAGTGTGCAGCCTGGGATCTTCCGATTGTCCGGCAAGTCAGAGAGTGCATCGGAGGTCCAAGTCGGGGGACAAAAGAGAGGTGAGTGGGTTCGCGCCCCCCAGGTAACGTGTGTCGATTCCAGGGCTGGGGCGAGGGCTCGGAGGGAGACGCTCTCGGCCTCTCTCTCTGTCCTGCAGCACGAGCCTCTACTTCGGCTCGGATCGAGGCCTGTGTGCCAAGGGAGTGGCGCACCGGGGCCTGAGTTCGAAGCTGCATTCACAGTGTTCTATCTTACCCGTGGGGAAGTAGCAACTGTGGCCGGAGACTAACCGCAAACCAGCACGAGTGGTAGAGAGACCGCCGGTGGCACCGTGAACTGTGCCGGATTAACTTATGTATTGCATTACTCCTGCATAGCAGAGTATCTGATGATTGTATGACGCATTGCTTTATTTCTGCACAAGGGACTTCCTGTTCTGTCGTATTGCCCATTGCATTCGTTTGCCTAACAAACTGCCTGATAAGTTTGTTACGCATTGCACTAGGTTTGCATAACGAACTGCCTGATAGATGTGTTACGCTGTGTCTTAAGTCCTGCATCACGATCTGCTGGATTGTCGTATTACACATGGTATTAGTGTTGCATACCAAACTGATGGATATATGTGTTTCGCATTGCATTCGTTTTGCATAACGAGCTGCTTGATAACTGCATTACACGTTGCATTGGTTTTTCCCAACAGAGTACCTGAAAGGGGACCGCACGCATTGCATCACGGGGGCATAGCAGTTTATCACGTTGTTGCGCTACGCATTGCATTACAGTGACAGTACATATCACCAGATAACCATGTTACAATCTACTTTATTCTTATGTTGTGAAGTACCTGACTGTTGCATAACGAACTGCATATTACGACATTAGGATTACGTAGGATTGTTTAGTTTAGCTCAATAATAATAGGCCAGGGGGAACATCACCCCGACACATATGTTGGTTTAGTATTGTGCGGTTGCATCGTATATCTTTTTATAAACATATGCTTGTTTTATAGGAAACTCGTGAGGGGTCAATTTGTGGTGTCATCATTGGGTTGCTGCTAGCACAATTGCAAATACTTTACACATTGGCCTTGAGATAAGCCTGGCTGCTCGTGCCAAGCTACCAAGGGGGTGGAGCGGGGGCTATCTCTAGAGGCGACCTGTCTTTTCCCTAACATTGGAGCTCACGGTTCCCTGTTTGGCCTACGGTAACTACCTCAGCCAACCAGGGATCCTGGGGATTCTAACACCAGTGATTAGGAAGGCAGCAGCACGGAACCCTATCATTGACTGATGAACATCTTTGAGCAGAGTCTACCTTCACCTTCACTTAAGAAACTTGACTTTATACTGATTGTAGATACTAGCATTATTCTGAGTTTTTGTTTAGAAGAATTCATGCATAATAGTCCATTATTTGGCAAGTTGCTAGATTGTCCTTGTACTTGGATTTTGCAATTACATCTCACACAAAGTGCAACAGGATGTTATGTGGCGGTTATTCAGTAGGAACAGTCCCTTGTCTGCTGCCCAGCTCTGCAGGTAACACTGGTGTATGTCTTGTTCATGTGACTTGAATCTGCATTTGTTACTTTAAGTCTTTATCGCCTAGATGTGTTCTTGCAAAGCACTAGAGTGAAAAACGACGATATTAATGCTAAATTGTACCTGAGAGGAAGATTAAAGTCTTGGAATTAAAATCAGTCTGAAAGCAAAACTTTGCAACCACACATAGAGGAAAGAGGGAGGTGTAGAGTGCTTCCTTCTTTCCTTCAGCATACGCCTAGGGCGGTAAGTGCTTAGTAGAGCTGTGAAAGTGCCAAGCACATTATGTGCTTCATCTGTAAATAATAATATTATTATTCATCATAGGTGCAAAACCCAAATCTTTCCTAGGAGTCTGTCACCGGCCCTGCAGAAAGACAAGTTACCAAAATACCAAAACTGTCTGATCTCAGTTTCCCCACATGCCTCTTTCTTTCAACACCCTAAACTTCTGGCCACTCTATCTCACTCTTGCAGGTTATTTTTCATCCCTCCTTTCGCTCCGTGTTGCTGTTTTAATATCTTTCTCTTCCACTTTTTCTTGCTGTAAGTCTGATAATGAAAAATAAGTCCCAATCCCTGAAAATGACTGCCGGGGCCCATTCTGTGCTGCATCTGGCACAAATGAAAGACAGTGCACTCAGAGTAAGCAGTAGGGTGACATGTTCTGGACTCCACCTCTGCCTGCCACGTGACAGACTCTAAACGCCTCTCCCTCCCCCAAGCGCTGCTGGCCTTTCAGTGAGGGTAGTATGATGTTACAACGCATTCCGCTGCAACGCATGACTTAACCACGTTTACAACGTGAATGCCATTACCATGCACAAACTTTACCACACATATGGCTTTACCACGCATACCTTTACAACAAATTTTGTTGTAAAATTATGAATGTTAAGGGCATACTTGTGATAACAGTTTTACCTGACCCCTGCCCTGAGACCAAAACTGGTCCCTTGCACCCCCTCCGGTTCCCAGTCCTTTTGAAAAAATACCCCTTCCCTGCCCTCAGCCCTAGGAGTGTACCCCTGTGCGACCCTCCCCCAGCTCTTCTAATAAACGGCCTTCCCCTGAGCCCTAGAAGAAGAGCCCTGCGTGACCCCACCCCACTGGCTCCCAGCCCTTCTTAAAATGACCCTGTCCTGAGCCCTAAAATGGGACCCCCGCGCAACTACCACCTCTAAAAAAGTTTATTTCATTAGCTTAAGCAAATATTAAAAATATTAATATAAATAATAAAGGAAAAGTAATTAAAAGTCCCCCTTACCTCTCCAGGACGTCACCTCTCCAGCTCTTCTAAGGCGCGGCGCACATCGTAAAGCAGAAGGGTCTCTCCTTTTCC
The DNA here is from genome assembly GCF_964204655.1 of Triturus cristatus. Classification (NCBI taxonomy): domain Eukaryota; kingdom Metazoa; phylum Chordata; class Amphibia; order Caudata; family Salamandridae; genus Triturus; species Triturus cristatus. The sequence continues at coordinate 1,639,005,595 of NC_140590.1, forward strand.
TCTAACGACTCCGATAGCCTTCACCACCCTTACCACACATACACCTTTACCACACATACCTTTACAATGTAATTGGTTGTAAAGGCACGCGTGGTAAAGGCTATGCGTGATAACGGTGCACGCGCTGGAACGCATACATGGTTAAGGATATGCGTGGAAACAGCTACGTTATAATGGCTGCTTCCCTTCAGGGAGGGGGGCGGCCTATTAGTCATCTTGAGTAGTTACATTGTTGATTAAACCTTCAAGTAAAAATGAAGCTTGCGCTGGGTAGATGGTGATGGCGGGCGAGCGAGGTGATCTCACTCTGTGTAATGCTACAAAATGGTAATACTCGGCTAGAGCACCATGCCTGTGTGTACGCGCGTGCGCGTGCACCAGCACATGAGCGATGGTTCCCCTTGATCCCATCAGCTGCACAGGAAGACACGAACAGGGTCACAGGGGGTAATGACTGAGCCAAGAAGAAAGAAAACATAACTCTTGAAAATAATAATCCCACAAACAACCTTCTGCCTGGGTCGTCAGTGGGCTTGGAGAGAGGGCAGCGCTAACATGATTTGCAGGGGCACCGCGGCCACACTGCTCTCCTCAATAATACATTAGGGGAGCTGTGAGTCTTAGTCTTTTTGTCTGTGAGTCTTTCTTCTATGCTGCCGAAATCCTGGACTGAAAAAGCTTAACAGCAGCACCTTTGCTGAAAGAATATTTTCTTTGGAAATTCGGGCATAAAGATATATAGGGATAGTATAGTGTCTAGTGAAGTGTCTGTTTGCTTTGCTGGATAAGTTTTTGGAAGTTACACATTTTTATCTTTTGTTAAACTCACCACAGTTCCCATATTGTGCTAGATCATTTTTACAACGTAATCCCTCATTCATACTAGATACTGATTAGGCCTGTAACTAGCAGCGGTGGTTTCTCCATGTGGAAGGAGGAGCGTCGTCATCCTCTTTCCCCCCGCCCCAGCTGCAAGAGCAGCAGAGATTAAAAATAGGATGGTAATAAAATGAATTTTATTACCATTTTATTTTTCAGTGCTGCTCTCAGCCTGAGCCGCGGCTGCTGATTTGTAGCAGGGGAGGAATGGTGCCCACTCCCGTTTACAGTACGCATCTCACTTTGCCTGGCTGTCTTGCAATGGCCACCATGACATGCGCACTTTAAACCTCTCGGCCTAAGCAGTCTTAGACAGCTGGGTGGAAAGAAGACACAGGTTCCTAGCGCCTGGAGTGGTAGAGGAGAGGTGGGTGAGGCTCCAGGACTCGCACTGGGACTGTCAAGAACATCGAGGATGCGTGGGTAAGTAAAAAAAGTTTTATTATTTTTTCACCCACTGAGACGCACTGTGAGAAACTCGCACTGCCTTCAGCTTCCACTTCAGAGATCTCAATCATTGCCTGTTATAAATAAAACACTCTTAATGAGCCATGATTGAGAGCTTTGGCATCGAGACTAAAGGCATTTATCACAGTGCCTTTCACTGGGTTAAAACATTCAGGGGCATATTTACAAACAAATGTAAAATCAAATCAAATCAAAATCAGCTTTATTCGGTGCAACAAATCTTACCATAAAAGCACACTATAAAAAGACATTCATACATTTACATAATTATTCCAAATATTTTTGAGAAGAGTCACAATAAGAAAAATAAAAACCATTTGGAACGCATGTTTGACCCTATAACCCTCATTTGATCTTATAAGTTTATAAAAGTACTAGAGTACTAGGAATTTACGAGCTGGTCGGAAGTTAATACATACAGATAATTGAAGATAAAGTGCTAGTGCAAAGATTACATAACATTATAGTATTGTATCGTTAATCAAAACAAGACAATATTTGGAAACAATCATCTGACAGTTTCATACAGCAATGCATCAAGATATGAGTAGTCGTTACGTTTCTTGATCGCAAGCTGTATGAAGCGAATTACAGTACTTATCGTCTTTGTATTTTCTAGACTACATACAAAGTTAAATGCATAGTTATAGTTAAAAAGCATATTAGATAGAAATAATGGTTTTAAAACGGATTTCTGGATTTCCTTATAAAAACTACAAAAAAGGATAAAATGCATCGTTGATTGCTTAGATTTTCCGTCGCAAGGACATTTCGGTAATATCTGGCACCATTTTTCCAGTCTGGGGAAGGCAACTAAATAGTGTAACATGCTCAACCTTAACCTAGTAAGATAAAATCTCTGTTGTATATTTTTCACTAATACTAGGTACGGCTGTAGGCCCCTCACAAATGGCCGATCACAATATGTTGTGACAGTATTTTTTTGACCGACGGACCATCTCTTTCATTTTCTTTTAGTCTTAAATATTTATACTTAAGGTCCTGTTTGCTAAGCTCCAATATAAGGAGTGGATCACTTCTATCCCTGTCTGGATTACAGTATTTTAAAATGTTGTGGATATACTCCAGCCAAGGGATCTTCCTACTATAGTCAAGAGCTAAGCAATCCCTGATAAGGCCTTTAGTAAGTTTTGTTTCATCCTTTGACCAGATATTATGCCAGACAGTAAGACCTGCAACATTTGTTGTGTCACTAATATAGGGAGTTGATAATTCTATATGAATTATATAATTTGCAGTCCCATAAGTGACTGCCAATAATCTTTTTAAAAATTTGTTTTCTTGGTTCTGAAGGGAAACAACGTTAGACCTACCCCAGATAGCACCTCCATAACAGGCCCCTGAAATGCATTTGCTACGGTAAAGTGATAAGATTTCGCGGATAGATTTATTCCCTATCTTCGCCAAAAATCTAAAAATACTCTCTATTGATCTTAAAAATTTCATATTACATGAATCAATATGGGAGTTCCATGAACCCTTCTTGTTAAAAAGCAACCCCAGATAAGAGAAAGATGACACTCTGTTAATTAAAACACCTCCTACATCATGTTGTTTCTTTTTTGAATTTCTACCCCCACATGTCATCACAAAGTTTTCTTTAGATTTATTTTCAAATCTTTGCTTGTCATGTATAAAGCAAAGTTTTATGTGAGCTTTTGCAGACCATTCGCTGTCCTTGATATAAGGACAGCGTCATCTGCGTATAACAGTACAGGGGTTATACGAGACCCAACTTTCGGAGCATCTGCATTCAGGGTCTGTAAAAAACGATCCACATTGTTGACATATAGAGAGAAAAGAAGGGGGGCTAAAACACAACCCTGTCTAATGCCATTTTTTACACTAAAATCCTGTGTGCATTCCCCCCTCTTTCCATATCGAACCCTAGATGTTAAGTGGGTATAAATTTGTGAGAGATATATAATTATATCCGGGGGTGCCCCTAACCCGTTTAGTGTTTGCCATAGTTTACTGTGGTTGACTAAATCAAAGGCACTAGTAAGGTCCACAAAACAAAGATGTAGCACCCCCTCCTTTGCCAAGGTATATTTCCCTATAATAAGTTCTAGGTTTAGACACTGCTCTACCGTCCCAATTCCTTTTCGAAAACCATACTGAACATCAGACAATATTTTCTCCTTATTGGCCCATGTTTCAAGTCTTTCCAGCAATATACGACCCATCAGTTTTGACGTAGAATCAAGAAGAGAAATTGGCCGATAGCAATTTGGCTTCCCTCTATCCCCTTATTTAAAGATTGGGACAATTATACTTTCGGCCCAAGTAATTGGTAAAAAAAAGCCTAAAGTTGAATTAAAATCATTTTTTAAAATGGGTATCCAAAAATCCGTATCACACTTAAAAACATCTATTGGTGCACCATCCGGGCCTGCAGCTTTACCATTGGCACTTTTATGTAAAGCTGATTCAATTTCATCTGATGATATAGGCGAGGAACTAACAGAATTTACCATTATAAAATTTCCTTTTCTGGTTTCAATTATTTTTACACCCTCTGGGTTAAAGATCCCCTCAAAATGGGCCACCCATTCATCTGGGGGTACCACGGTATCAGTGCTTATCATTGTATTATCTTTAAAAAACGGATGATTAACTGTTTTCCAGAAAAGGGCTTGGTTTTTTAGCGCTGCGGCCTGGGTTAATTTCACCCATGCCTCTTCGCGAATTTCCCTTTTCCTTTTGTGCAATGTATTTTTATATAGTTTCCGCAATGTGCAAACTTTGCTACTATCTCTAGGTGTTTGTTTTAGTGCCAGCTTCAACTCCCCATTCAGCTTAGAACATTTATGATTAAACCATCTTGGGTTGGGATCTTGGACCTTATAATGTTTTTTATTGCTTAAATCGTCAGCAATTTCACTTAAAATTTTATTAAAAGCTGTTATAATCTCCTGACTCTGTGAATTGCTGTCCAGACAGATTACTACATCATCTTTTATTTTATCAGTCAATTTTGTCATGAATAATGACGGGATTACTCCTGACCATTTTATTGATACTCCATTATTCCCCTGAGTTTCGATATCATTTTCCAATCTCTTGCCCTGTTCTTTTGGGCTGAGTTTTAATCTAACAAAGACTATTAATGGATGGTGGTCACTAAAAAGGCTGGGTTTAATCAATACGTTTTCCACCAATTCACTACAGTTGGCTGAAACGATAATGTGATCTATGGTTGACGATGACCTTGCTCCTACAAATGTTGGTAAGGTAGTTTCCCCCCCCAACCACGGATTCTAAGATCCGTAAATCGTATTTATGCACCGTCTAGCACATGCATCAACGTAGGCTTTTGCGATTCCTTAATTGCGATTATGAAGTAATCGCAATTAAGGAATTGCAGAAGCCTATGCATGTAGGAATCTCTATAAAAATAGCGATTCCTACACATTCCTTAATTGCGACTCGCAAATTGCGAGTCGCAATTAAGGAATGCCGTCCCATTCATTCCTATGGGCCTCCAGACCCACAGTAATGAATTGGAGATTGCATGAGCAATTTGCGAGTACCAGTAGGTACTCGCAAATTGCTCATGCAATTCCAAGGGTGTCAAAATGACACCCTTTTGCACCCCTGAAATTGATCTGTACACATATGTTGCACACACACATGCCCTAAGGGCATGTGTGTGCGCAACATGAAACTTTGAAAAATGCACAAAAGTTCATTTTTCAAAGTTTTTGCAAATTACCATGAAGTTCAACTTCATGGTAATTTGCTCCCCCTATTAGCGAAATCGCAATTTTTTTTACTTTAATGCATTGCATTTAAGGAATCTCAATTTGGGATTCCTTAAATGCAATCGCAATTTAAGTAAATCGCAATTTAGGGAATCCTTAAATTGCAATTTTTGCATTTGGGATGATGCTTCCCAAATGCAAAAATACCGGTTACAAAGGGGCAGATTCTGAGAATCTGCCCGTTTGCGACCGGTTTTTCCTTTGATGCATGTGCCTGCAAGTTGTTAATGGATTCCCCGTACTGGTCATGGGGGAAATGGGGTATCCTATCACCAAGATAGTCACAATATCCACAAGGCTCGCCTACCTCATAGGTACATATACCAGAATTAAAATCCCCTGCCCATATTAATACATATTCACCACCTATCCCCTCAAGAAAATAGTCTAAGTCTTTTTCAAGACTCGCAATTACTTTACTTTTTGATTTGTCAAAAACATTATTATATAGGTTAATTATGATAACAGCCTGTTTTCCTGCCGATTGTAAGCACAAGAGCTGGTAATATCCTGAAGATATGTACGTTTTCAATAGATTCAAATGTGATGTTGTAGCAATTAGGGTAGCTAGGCCTCCTTTAGCTTGTCCTGCTCTCGATGGGCTTGCATCTGTACAGACAATCTGGTAACCATTTATAAAAAAGGTTCCATAGCCCATGTTTCTTGAAGTACAATTAGTTGGCACCCATCTAGCGTTCTCAACCAGGCCTCATCATTCATTTTATTTTTAACCCCTGCAACATTCCATGTCATTAAATTTAAGAGTCCACTTTGAAAATTCACCGAGATCACTCTGCTTGTATTAAGGGTAGGGGCATGAGAGGTATTACATCTTGTTAACTTAACCTGTTTGCATTTATGCATTAGTGCAGTTGACTTATCGTAGTCTGTGATCTGTGCTAAATTAGATATATCGATATCAATACCATTTTGCGGGATCGACTCGCTTTGTGTGGTTTGGTTAATATCAACTGCTTCCTCTCTCGAATTGGGGGTTTGAGCCCTTTTTATTTCAGAAGACCTAGATGTACCCCCTGTGAGTCAGTCTACATCGCTGCATCTTCTTAAAACTGAAAATCTGTTATGCAGCGGCATGGGTTTTGTAAGGGGTGGCCATTGGCTGGTAGTTGAATTTACTTTGCTATGACTGGGCCTATAAAAGTAACCCAATGCGACAGCTGTTATATGGTTAACTTTTTCAGGCAAATATCCAATTTCATCAGTTTGCAAAACGTTCAACAAATCACCCACCATATTCCGATCCCGAAAGTTTACAACAATACAATCCCCCCCAGATGTTTTTCTAGAATTGCCCACCCAATTTACCCTCCTTAGCATGATTATGGCCTTTTGCAATAAATTCACCCCAAGACCTGCATTAACGGAAAACCAATGGACAACTTGATTTTTCAAAGAATCATATGTTTCCTTCTGCGTTACCGTTAATTTTGGTACGTTGTTTAAAATAATGACATAAGGGGTCGCTTGTGGTGGTAAATTTAATGACCCATGAATATCACTATTCTCATCTTTGTTTCTATACAACCAAGTCCGTTGAGTTTTGTGCTGAATCACTAAGGTCAATGGGGTATCATCCTTTTGCGGCCTCAAGCAGGGTGAGGTTTTTGATGTCAATGTATCCTCTACCACAAGCATTTCCTGACTTTCATTTAGGGGGATGAGTAGCAGTTTTATCCCTATTTATTCTGGCCTTGACCATCAAGGTAGAAGTAGAGTTAATAGGTTTGGGAATGGTAGGAATTCTATTTGAAGACTTGAGGGGTAAAGTTTCAGTCACCATTTCCATTACAAAGGCCATATCTTTCTGTATCAGTTTAATCTCTGACATTAAACGTCTTTCTATGTTGTCTAATTTGCCATGCAGTTTCTTGAATAATGACTCGAGGTCTTGCGGTTTTGGATTAGTGAGGTAATTATCCCCCCTTAAAGTCCCGAATTTTTTATCGCCCTTTTTTTGTCTAGGCTTTGGTACAATTTTGGGATGAGTTAATAAATGTTCCACAGCATTGTTTATTTGTCGCGGCCCTTCCTTCTTCTTTTTAGCAGGGGGAGATGTTGAGGTGCATGTCATCTGTTGATACTGAGATCTCCAAGGATGTATTTAACACACAAGGATTAGTTGTTTTAGATTTTTTGTGTGGAGAATCTTTTGCGGAAGGGTTATCTACTCTCGGCTCTGCTTCTTCCTCTAAATTCCCCAAATTAGGCACGTTTATGGCTGTAGACCTCCAATCTTCATGGACAGATTCTTTTAAGGCAGCATCAAGTGCTGTTTGTGTAGCTGCCAATTGTTCCTCAACATGGACAATTTCACTATTGATAATCCCCACAGCATTTCTCAAATATTTAGTGATTGGCGCGCTCTTTGGGGGCGCTTTACCTTTTAATAATAATTTCCTTTTTCCCATCTTTTAAATCCGGTACAGAAAATATGTTATATGTGGGCCCAGGAAAAACAAAAGGTGGTACTCTCTTACCAGTTTTTCGAAGTGTAGCACTATGCAAAGAGGGGGGGGGGGCCTGCCCTGCCCTGCCTTGTCTGGCCGCGGACGGGCCCGCCCTTGGCCCGGGCTTTGCACGGGCGTGGCGCGGGCACGCCCGCGCTGCGGGAGCCCGGGAATCCCTTTAAGAGCCTCCTGGCACTGATTGCTTGCGTCGGCGGTGTGCGCCACGGGTGGTACCGGGATATGGAGTCTGTTATCCCCGCTCTGCTCGATTATCTCCTGCGGCGGTGTCCCCCTCCCTCTGAAGTGGCGGAAAAAAAAGGTGAGGCAAATCCTTAGTGAGCTCCCGTGCTGCGGGAGCCAGGTAATCCCTTTAAGCACCTCCTGGCGCTGATTGCTTGCGTCGGCGGTGTGCGTGCCGCGGGTGGTGCTGGGATATGGAGTCTGTTATCCCCGCTCTGCTCGATTATCTCCTGCGGCGGTGTCCCCCTCTGAAGTGGCAGCAAAAGAAGGTGAGGCAAATCCTTAGTGAGCTCAAACAAATGTCATAGCGCAGTGCTGTGCAAAATTTGGCAGCGCCGCACTCTGACATTTTTTAAATGCAGGGATATGCTGTATTCACAAGAATACGGCACACCCCTGTGATTCCCCTAGCGCTTGCTTTGGTCTTTTTTAGGGACAGCCTACAAGACATTGCAAGACCTATTAGCAGATTATAAAGAATTAACAGGGACTTAAAGCTCATCCATTGCTCTCTATTAGTTGGCATTTGGACACTCTCACGTGCCTGCTGCTTATTCGATGGCTTGCCTTCTTCATCCTGTTTTTGTCCCATTTTTTTTTAGCATAGCCTCTTTAATTATGTCCTTCCACTGTTCTCTTTTAGAGGACTACTTTTAAGAATTTTTTAAGCATTCCATGAGTACATGTGTTTTCCAGCTGTCTACCTTGTGTACTTCTGTCCCCCAGGCACAGCGTGTTGCTATTTGGGAGCAGTGATGAGCCCTGTACTATGACTGAATGTGCGGGAGGTGAAGTCTCCCGGTTGTCATGGCCGCATGAAGCTTGGACACTGCCAACTGAGGTGGACTGGTATCCCAGACATAGCGTAGAATGGTCAAATCAATCTGCTTCAAATAGGTGTCCGTTATGTGAAACGGGAGCATGCCAAACACATAGTTGAACCTAGGGACCACCATCATCTTGATCATTTGGAACCTGCCCCACACGGTGAGCTTAAGGGACCTAGAGATTTTGAAGCCCGATTTTGTTTTCTTCAGAAGTTGGAGAACATTGTCCTTGACAATGTTAGTGAAGTCAGTGCTAATCCTTATCCCATGATATTTCATCCCCTTTGGGAGGCACCTCACTTGCAGTCAGAGTGAAGATCACCTAGTGGTGGCCGTCAATGGCAAAGCTACTGTTTCAGCCCAGTTGGTCTTGTACCCCGGAAAAGACTAAGAATCTTCAATAATCGCCATCAGTGGTAGCACAGAGGTCGCAGGGTTACTTAACATCAGGAGCACAATGTCTGTGTAGAGCAGAAGTTTGAGATCGCCCGCAGGAGTGATTAATCCGGAGATCGATGTGGACGAGTGTAGGGCAATGGCCATTGGTTCTAAGGCCAGGAGAAACATCGGGGCGACAGAGGGCAATTCTGCCTCGTACCAGATTGAATGCATATCTGGTCAGCCAAGGAGCCTTTGCAAAGGACCTGGGCTGCTGGGGAGATATCAAGGCAGCACACCATGACTAGGAAACAAGACCTGATGCCGAAGCGTTGCACAGTATGAAAAAAATATGCCCATTCGACATGGTTGAATGCCTTCTCAGTGTCTATGGAGAATAACAATTTAACATACACATCCAATCAAACTTGCCAAAGGTCATGCAGCAGGGAGCGTAGATGATTACGGGAAGAACGGCCTGGCACAAACCCTACTTGGTTTTCATGGACGAGAAGAGGGATCACTGTACCCAGTCTACTGGCCAGGACCTTGGCCAGGATTTTCATGTCACAGTTCAGAAGGGAAATTAGGCGATAGTTGGCACAAAGAAGTGGATCCCTATCCGGCTTAGGAATGAGAGTGAAGAGCCTGACTAAATTCCTCCCACAAGGAGACAGAAGTTGTGGCCTTTCTGAACTTTTCTATGAGAAGAGTTACAGTGACTGGCTGTGTGATTTTGTCAAATTTAAGCGGGAATCTGTCTTCACCTGGTGCCCTGCCCATCACTATCCACTTAAGAGCCCCCCCAATTTCTTCCTCAGTAACATCCTGTTCCAGCTTCCTAAAAATGGCTTATCACCTGAATATGGAACTTCCACTTTGGGTTACAATAGAACACAGACTATACAAGGGGGTGGAACACGTCACTGCTGTATTTGCGGACCCCAAATATTTTGTCAGATCCACATAACCCTATTCTCCTGGAAATGCATAAGGTCTCGAAAACAACACATGCACACCTCCAAAATAAGAAGCTTACACACCCTAAGCCCCAACGCTGCTGTTTTCATGGACTCTAATCCCTTTTTACTGTCAGATTGGCGACTTGAGGGAATTTATGAAGTGGACTTGATGCTGACTGACAGTTATGAAACCCATCAAGGAGCTATCAGACATGTACAGGCTATCCAAATCTCATTTTTGGAGACAACTGCAGCTACAGCATTGCTTCCACACGATGCTGAAGACACGTAAATGGCTCCAAACGCTGTCTTCGTTATACACTTACCTTGTTTGATGAAGTCACTACAAGAAACTGGTCACAGGACTTTATAACCTGCTAATCACCAGACAGTTCTCTGCCCCGCTGGACTGTCGTCTTCTGCTCCATTGCCAACACCGGCTTACCACCTCGTACTCCCCGGCACAGTGGATGGTCTCATGAGTGATCACGATAGAGAACTCTGAGAGTCAAAGGTGAAGTTCAGCTAATTTACAATACTCCAAGACTGGCACTAGGCCCCAGAAACGGTTCCAACTGGTGAAATGAGTCCCCTCAACCATCTGCTGAAGATGTGCAACACCCAACAGTGACATTTTGCATAGTCTATGGTCCTGCCCAATGCTTCAACCCTATTGGACCGAGGGGTGGCACGTACTTACAGACACATGTACACTGGGCAGCACTTATAATGTTGCATGACTTCCATAATGTTCCTTCTGTCACCAGATATGAGAGGCGATGGCTCTCTACCACCTTGGCAACAGAAAAACTGTATTCTTCGGAACTGGTCCAAGCCCACTGACCCTGCACTTGAGGACTGGATGGATAGCATGGCACAGACTGCTGCATATGAACACTTGATTTACCAGTTAAATGACCAATCACAACTCTTCTTAGACATTTGGCCAGTTGCCTAAATACTACATGTTAATGCCTTTGACTTATTTCATGTTCACCTCAGGGAGGCCCCTTCTTCATTGTTTACCTGCAGTTCTTCCGGCATGTGCTATGTATCTTTGTACATTATACTTTAATCAGTGGCCACTTCTTCTTTCTGCCAGGCTTCCGGATCTCATCTCTGTGATGCTATATACTTAGTGCATTGCTGATGTTAACTGTTGAGAATGATGGGACCAGGTGTTCCAGTCAGGCAGCTTGCTGATCTGTGGGGGTATGCAACCAGTCTATATTGGGTTTGTTTCTTTACCGTAACTCTGCTGTTTTCCTATTTTTATACTTTTTTCATGTGTAACAGATAAAATGTGTATAATGATGTACCTGTTCTGATATTCTGCATTCATAATAAAAAATGCTTTAAGCACAGTGTGTTGCTGTCTCGCATCCATGTGCTGTATCTCCCCCTGGGTGTATGGGCTTCAGTTCCTATTCTTGGGTTTGTCCCCCATTTTCTATCCCTGCACACTCCTCCATTTGGCCCCGCCCTCCTCCCCATGGGCCTATCTTTTTATATATATATATATACATAATATTAAACAAAATATATATATATATATATGGTGAACAAGCCTGCAGGACAGGCGAAATGCTTCCAGCAGCTGAACATTAACATTAAAATTGTTTATTTTTCCAAGACACGCCGTCGTCATCCTTTACCTTGGTAACGGCAGTTTAGAGAATATATATATATATATATATATATATATGCATGACCTTCCCAAAATATATATTTTTTAAATAATATATATATATATATATATATATATATATATATATATATATATATATATATATATATATATATATCTATATATATATATATATATATATAATTTAAAAAATATATATTTTGGGAAGGTCATGCATGAAAATGCTGCCAGCCCTTCCTTCCACTTTACAGATAATATTGCTTTCATACTACTTCATTGTCATATTCTGGTTTACCAATTTATCTTAGATTGGTATTAAAAATGGTGCCTGCTTCATGGGCATATATCATGATGCCTATGCTTGCATACATCCTGATGCATGCGCTTGCCTACAGAATGACCCAGCCACCAGTGGCCACATCGTCATGCCTTTTCTTTTCCTTTTTGTCATACTATATAGCACTGGCATTTCTGCAGAATCAGAGCTACTGTGACCCATAGCCTAAGGTACCTTAGGCCTTCGATCTAAGGTTTCTGTCGACAGACCCGGCAGGGGGTCTCCTGTCGAAAACATGACGGTTCACATGACTTTAAATAGAGTGGGCCGACGGTCATATTGCTGTATAGGGTCCTCTGCCACATTTGTCACAAACTCTAAAAAAAACTTTTTGTAACTTTACAGACATGTCATTATTAAAGCTCTATCATACAGCTGAACTAGAGGCCCAACATTTTCCACAGCTCTGTCAAGACCAAAAAAGTAATTTGTTTTTTATAGGTTTGGTTAGACTTGACCTTTGTAATGGGCAACATTCACCCTACAGTTTCTCTTGGTGCTAGATGAGAGTTCAATCCATTTAAACTCCTACTATAAAATGAGCCAATCAGACAATCTGTAATATGATGAAGGAAACAGCCAATTTCCGATGATCCAATTCTTGGCGAAGGTTGAGTGGCAAACTATTCCTGTGTATGACTTCAGCCTCTGAAAAAGCACAACCTCCAATTGTTTTCCTGTGGAGCCTGAGCTCTTGCAGGAGAAATCTGCACTAGATCCCATTGCTCACTTTGGCTTATACATTCAACCAATGATGAAGCAGAGATTGGTTAGTAGAAAAGATTCCTTTATGCACAAAGTACAGAGACTTCAACTTAATCTGTTTCTTCATCAGAAGCCAGGGAAGAATGTCTCAGGCCCAAGGGCTGTGCTCTCTAGGCTTCAAAGCTAGCTCTAACCTTGCCGCCAAGTTTTTAATGAGTTGCAGTTTATACATTACACAGACTGGCAGGTCTAGATCGACTGAATTGCAATAGAAAAGACGAATAAATGCATTCGGAATCTGGGCTTTGTATAGTATGGGACACAGATAGCGAATATGTCTTAGCATGAGTAGCAGAAAAAATAGGTTTTGGCAACCTCTGTAGTCTGACTTGTTAAAATCAAGGCAAAGTCAATTTCCACATCACAAATGTTTATACTAGGCACCAGAATAGGTTTGAGGCCCAAAGATGAAGTCCAAAAAGGGAGGCCCCAAAAACGGAAAGACCTGAGGTGGTCGGTTTTGTCTCTTTAGAGTTTACACTGAATAAAGATCGTCAAATACCCTCTGTTTGAAATATGCTAACTTAGTTGAAAAGCAGCATGATGAACATTACCCACGATCTTGAAGACAATTTATTTATGGTCAGAATACAGACATAAGCTGGAAAAAATAATTAAATCAGATGGCCATATACAAATTAAGCAACAAAGGCATGTTCGGACTGGGATGGAATATAGGCCAGGGCACCAAAATAACTGTGGCTCCAACCAGTAAATCAGGTAGCATAAATCAGTGATCCATGTTTGCAAATCGAGGCAGTATTGGACTTGTAAAGACAAGCTGTATAGATGTTCTACAAAGGTATGGAAGATTGTCTGGAATTGTGCTTGCTGCAGGCAATGTGTGATTTAATAACAGGGAAATCAACTGTAAAAAGCAGCCCAGAGGACCATAAAACAGTCCCAAACACAGCCAAAGTAATGCCCTAAAATAACCTGTCAGACCAGCCCTTTGGGCACTGCCTGATTGCACAGAAGGCCAGTACGACCCTAAGCAAAGTGAGACAAAAGAGAGCACTGTGGGACTCTGAGGGCAATAGATCTCACAGAGAACACACAAGGTGGAAGCATTATTTGAAAAGATTTATCACTTTGAAACCAGGGGACGGCTGGATTTTTCACTCCCTACTCAGCAAGCCTATTCAGTAGCGCCCAATGCTTCACTGTATCAAAAGCCGCTAAGAGATCTAACAGTGCTCCTATCACAACCGGGGGCCGTATTACACAAAGCGACCTGGGGGCGCAACAGGCATTTGCCTCGGCTTTGCGCTCCCCCGGGGCACTTTCGTATTACAGAAGGGGCAGCAGACACTTGTGCGGCATCTTCTGTAATACCAATAGCGCTGGCGCACATAAACTGCCAGCGCAATCTTCAGGGGGCAATCCCTCATTTGCATAGGAGCATGCCCCACGCAAATGAGGGAATCCCTTTGCCTCTGTGCCAACGCTGTATTACAGATAAGGGCACAGAAGCAAAGAAGCTCTCAGGAGGCGCACTGTGAGAGCTCCCCTGAGAGCAGCCCTCTAGAGAGGGCAAGGGGGTACCATGGACCCTCCAGACTACCCCTTACAGTTCACGGCTCTCCAGAAGGCAGCGCAATCATAATACAGAGCATTTCCTTCATTGCGCCGGGTGCACCTTTTAAAAGGTGCACCCGGCGCAATGGAGAAAAATGCGCGACATGTATAATGTGGTCCCAGCTCGATACTCTGGCCAGGACAAAAAACTGTCTGACCAGAATGCAGAAGATTGTTATATTCAACAAATGTAGATATTGATGTAAAACAGCATTATCCAGCAGTTTAGCGAGATAAGGCAGATGGGCAATGTGACGGTTATCTTCAAAGTTATCTTTAAAATAGGTGTAAATCAAAAAACTATTTCAGTAAAATAAAGTCAAAGGATAATTAATTTTTTTCGGATAGCTGTATGTACCTGTGGTAAATTGAAAGTCCATGGGCCAGGTATATAACATAGGTTGGATTTATTTAAGCTTAGTTCCAGGTTAAGTTCATTAGAAGAAGATAGGTCGATGGAAAGTAACCCCACCAGAGGGAGCCTCCCTGCCGCTCAGCTTGCCTGCCATCAACTGACACTTTACACTCAAGCCAGGCACTCAGACATTCCATGAGGTCATCAGACATTCTAACACTCATATTAGCTCTGCAAAAGGGAAGACACAGCCAGAGAAAGGAACGACACAAGTCAATTATAACAGTACCCTTGCCAAGTTTCTCAGATCCATGTGTGATCTGCTGCCCCAGTGCAGGTTTTTTATTTTTTTTAATTCTGGAACTTGTAGCCTTGCTTTTCATTATAACACAGGACTACTATTCCCGGAATTAAAAAAAAAAAAAAAAAACCTGGACTGTAGCAGCACATCAGGCATGGACCTGGGAAACTTGGAAGATATGTTGTCGTATTGTGGTTAGTTAATCTAAGCCCGGCTGAGATTGGTTTGACACAAGTGCACTTCACTGTGAGACAGTAAGCTTCTATATTCGAATGTATGAACTGTCAGTCAGAACTGTGCCTGGCTGTGAGGGACCTGGGTGTATCTATCCTCTGTGTGAATAAACTTTTGAAGGGATCATTATTGGCGACGATTTATCCTGCCAGTCCTATGAAAGTGCACAGAGTGTGGAGAGACACAACCAAAAGAAAGGTGTGCGCCTGCAGCAGATGAGGGCATGCCAGTTGCACACTGATGTGAAGAGACATAATGGACATTGTGAGTTAAATGAGGGGCTCGGCCATACAGATACGGATCAGGGGAATATGAGAACAGTTTCAAGCGGACAAACTGAACTGTGTCTCAGGTAATGCCTGCACTGTGAGCGGGAGGACTGTGGGGATGGCGTGAGGCACTGTGGAGCTCGCTGGCTGAGGATGCAGTGAGGTGTGAAACAAAGATTTATTGAGGCTTGGAAACGCCGATGGATGCGTTTACTGTTGGAAAGTAAAATGCTATACCAATTAACTTGAGCGTGACAGGGAGCACGTAAAACCACACAATAGAATGTGTAGTGAATATAAAAGGCGCAAGACCTGAAATAAACTGTGGAGAAGTTGCGTTGACGTTTGGCATGAGTGCGACAGGGAGCGCGTGAGGCTGCATTCCAAGGGGCCGATTTACAAGGCCCTTGCGCCACTTTTGCGTCACTTTTCCCATGTTAAAAATTACAAAAAAGTGGCACAAGGGGCTCGTAAATCTGCCCCCAAGTACGCAGTGAATAGTTAGGGTGTGTGGCCTGAAGAGAAAAGACAGTGCACGCGGCCGATTTGTAGCACGAATGGCAGCACAGAAACACAGGAAGGGCGCAGGATATGCCAAAACACACTGTAGAGTTAAAGTGAAGCGCATTCAGTAAAAAAGGGTACCTCATTAGCGCTGTGAAATGTAGTGGTGAGGAGCGCCAAAGCCTGACATGTTTCGACTCTGAGGTTGAGTAGTGGTGTATAAAGAGACTTGGGGGGCAGGGACTAAAGATAATTTGCTCCCATTCATTGGTGCATCAGGAAGGAAAAGCCGCCAGAGTAGAGATTTGGAGTTACAGTACGTTAGTATCTACTGGCAGCTGAAGGGAAAAAAGGGTCAAATTCAAAAAGGGAAAAACTGTGAAACAAAAACACAAGTCAAAGGGGTGAGGAGTTAACCAGGAGAAAAGTGCCTAGTTATTACCAGTTTCACAAAACATAGCCAATAAGGAAATACGTTTTGGAAATTAATGGCAACAATGCAATAACCGGGATTCAAATACCTGGGTATGTATGTCACCAAGGACCCGGTAATTTTTTACAAATGGAACCTCTTGCCCCCGTTGCAGCGACTTAGAAGCGAAGTCAGGCACTGGAAATTGCTCCCATTGTCACTACTGGGCCGAGCCACATTCCTTAAAATTATGTCCTTGCCACGCTTTCTATACCTCCCACAAAAACTCATTGCGCCCCGTACGAGCAGACTATTTCGAGGATATTGAAAGTGAGCCGAGAGAGATCCTGAGGGAAGGAAAACCTCCCCGTATATCGCACCAAAAACTTAATAAAAGGGTGGTATGACAGAGGAATTGGACTTCCCGATGTCAAAAGATACTATTGGGTGTCACAGCTGGCAGCCATAAATCAAGGCATATATAGACTCCAGGAAGACCCTGGATATCAGATGGATAGGTGGCTTCTCCCGCGAAGGGTAATGTCATCAGAGCACTCTACTCCAAGCCCAATAAACTACTCTCAAGAGGTCCAATGGCACACGCAGTACAGACATGGCACACAGTCAACAAGAGTATGGGATGGGCGGGAAAGATCACACAGGTTACCCCACTCTGGACGCAGACCAATTTAGGAACTTGAGAAACTCCAAGGGATTGGATCGTTGGGATGTCATAGGAATTTCAAGGATTGGCGACGTCTGGAAAAAACGGAGACATGATTCCCTTCAAACAGCTGCAAACAGAGTTTGATCTAGGACCCACAGAGTACTTTAGATATTAACAGGTAAGGCATGCATTGCAGGCTGTCAACCCAAGGGTGAGTTGCTTCCAGAACACTCCCCACTGGAAGACAGAATCCTCGATGAATATATGCACAATAAGTCCATTTCATTTCATTGACGTATCAGAAGCTATTAAACAACATGCCTGACCCCCTCCTCCAGCTTTGTGCACACTGGGAATGCGATGTGGCGGAGATGGAGGACGAAGAATGTTTGGAAGCCCTGGCTTCCCCCAGAGACACCGCAATCTCTTCCAGATTACAACTGGTACAGTTAAAAATAGTACACAGAACATATATATCTGGCTCAGTACTCGCGAAAATGGGCTACAGGACAGACTCTGAGTGTAGGAGACAGTATGGTCAAGAAGGGACATTCATCCATATCGTTTGGAAGGGTGTAAGTATTAGAAGATACTGGTTAGCTCTGACACAGAGTATGGAAGAGGTGTTGGGCATCACAGTAGAACCCAAGATAAGACTCTGCCTTTTGAACATTTGGGGACCCACAGACCTTAACAACAAAGAAAGAACCTGGGTAACACTGGGTGCGATAATAGCCAAGCGTAACATTGCTAGGCTATGGGGCTCACATGAAATACCAACACTCACTGCATGGAAGAAGGATACCGACTAGTGCATGCTAATGAAAAAGACTGTATACAAATTTAGGGCTGTCCCAGAAAGTGGTCACAAATATGGGGAAAGTGGAATGAATATAGAGGAAATGTGTGTTAGCCCCCACGTGCGGAGCAGCCTCGCAGGGAGTTATATGATGACTAAGAAGGGTTGGGGACTGTGTCTCTAAGTGCACAAGTAAATGAGGACTTGTTAATATATATATATATGTCCGTTGCAGCTCCGTGATTTCACACTGGCAAAATCTGTAAAGTATTACTGTTGTCATCAATTAAAAGATTTATTTTGAAAAAAAAATGCAATAGCCATCCCACCACCATTTTTAACATCAGCAGGGGACCCACCTATAGAATGGGACAATTAGATTAATTGCTTTGAAAATTATTTGGTGGCTCTTGATGGCACCACATTTCCAGCACTATGGAAAAAAGCAATATGATTGGAGCATTAGGAAAAGAAGGACAACTCATATTCAAGTACCTTCATGTGACAGGGGAGGAGGTAGAAGATGTGTACAAGTAGGCTGTTCTGAAGTTGAGAACAAAGGGACCTATTATGATCGCGGGCGGATCACCACCGCCTGACCGGTGGTAGTGATCCGCCCGCCATAACTCCCCGCCCGACGGCCATATACCCCCTGCCACATTAGCATGGCGGGGGGTACCGCGACAGATGGAAAGACCGCCTGCCACTTTTCCGCCAGCAGGC
This sequence comes from Triturus cristatus, assembly GCF_964204655.1. Taxonomy (NCBI): domain Eukaryota; kingdom Metazoa; phylum Chordata; class Amphibia; order Caudata; family Salamandridae; genus Triturus; species Triturus cristatus. The sequence continues at coordinate 1,639,024,194 of NC_140590.1, forward strand.
AATTGTCAGGTGGAAAAGGCCCACAATATGGTGGTGGTGCCTTGCAGGCACCGCCGTCCATATTAGGATGGGTGCATGGGGCATGCCTTTTCATGGCGGAGACTCCGCCATGAAAAGTCATGTGGCGAATGCCTTTGGGGTTCCGGGGGATTTGGGAGTGGATGCCTGCACTTGGGGGGTACCCATGGTACCCCCCTTCATTGGCATGCACAGGGTGGCAGGCACCGCGCGGTGCCTGTCACATTGTGCATGCCAATGCACATCATGCATATTTTGCATTGCGGCGGGTGCTGCTGACTGCACCGCTCACCGCAATGTAATAGGTGCATCCTAATTGGTATAGCAGGACCGCCGAAACCTCTGGTGGTCGGTCTCGTTTACTGTTACGGTGGCAGGCGGACAAAGTCTGCCCGCCATCATATTGGGGCTCAACGTTCGCTAAGCAAGACAATGTGTTGATACATCAACACAAGCTTTATAACCAGCCACAAACCTCAAGAGAAACTGTGTATAAGTTTGTGTTCAGGCTGCATGAACTATGGCTAAATGTCAGTTTGGGCAAATGACCGACGAGATGATAAGGGACCTGCTGATTGTTCAAAGCAATAGTAAGAAGGTACAGGAAAGGTTGTGGGCTGCAAGTAATCCCAACTTTAAGGAAGCCATAACTAATGCTAAAGTGGTGGAAGAGTCTGAGAAGTGCGTGTGGTAGATGAAGACTCTGTCACAAGGAAAACGTTCTGATGTGGCTGTGATGCAGTCTAAGGATGATTTGGTCAGTGAGGCGAAAAACAAAAATCTACATGCGGCAGTATCTTTATGCAGAAATAAAGGCCCAAAGGGTACCATATTTGGAAATACATTTAGAAAGAATACTTCTAGGGTCTGTCACAGGTGCGACAGTATCTTTACTCTACCAGATTCCAAGAATTTCTGCGCACAAGGAAAAGATTGTCACAAGGGTGGCATGAAAGGACATTCTGTACACATGTAAAAGGCAAATAGTAAGAAAGAATCCCTGGTGGATGAGGAGGAGCCTGAATACAGGGTGTTGGTAGTCAAGGAGGAGGATTGCACAAATCAATAGGAAGAGAAGAGATATAGCCAAAAGGCAGACTTTAAATTCAATGGAAAATGTGTAACTTTGATGGTGGGTACAGGCTCCTTATACACCATAATACCAAGGAAGACTTATGAGGCACTATGGAATGGTTAGGAATTGACTTCTTCGAACGTGGTATTGAAAGGGTATCAATGTGTGGATATTGAGGTTATATGTTTTATGACTGCCAGTATTAAATTTGTATTGGGAAAATTAATATTGCTCTGGATGGCCAACCCATTTTAGGATGGGCACATCAATAAGATTCTACTAACGCAATTCCCCAATCCCTGATCCTTACACCCCTTACTACGCTAGCATTCCCCCCTCCTGATATCCCTACTACACTCACAGTCCTGCCCACCCTCTCACCTCCCCTTGATGCCTCCCCACTTAACACTAGCTACCCCCTCTTACCCTCCCCTTCCTCCCAAGCTCCCTTATTTTGATCCCCCCACCGCTCGTCCAGTCCCTATCTCTCTTTACAACCTTCTACCCCTTAGCCAAGATGGCTGCCCCATGCCCTCTCCCCATGCCCCTGGGCCCTCTCCCGACATCTATCCTGCCTTTGGAATGGCCCCTTCGCAACCACCAACTTCCCCCACGTCGACTCCTTTGAACACCCCTTTTTTCCCTCTCCCTGGGATTCTGTCCTGCCCGTATACTAGACCTCCCTCCCTGACTAACAGGGACCATGCTCCTCCCCCCCTTGAACCCTCATCCTCCTTTCCATCATCCCTTATAACCCAGTCACTTTTCAAAATAGAACACCATCTCGCAACCCTCCTATTCGAAATTTCATCTCGAAGACAAGGCTTAAATTCCCTCACCTCATCCAACCTGACCAATCGTACCAATAACCTGGGTCCAGTACAATCAAGAACCACATACCCTCAACAAGGGACCTCCACCTCACATTTTAATTGTTCAGATACATCATATTACGCCTCGTGCAATCTCCCCTTCCTCGGACTCCCCCGTTCCTCAATGGCTCTTACCTCCCTATCCCCTTGACTACAGACCAACCTTTCCTGCTTGCAACTATTCCTGTGATTCTTGGGACTAGTAGAATCCCTTCCTCCCCAGTCTCAGCCAGACTATCCTCGGACCTAAATAACTCTTACCCCGCTATCTCCCCGACCACGGACCAATTTTTCCCACCTGCAACCATTCCGGTAAATTCTTGGTACAAGTAGAATCCCTTCCTCCCCAGTCTCACGAGGCCCCCTTCCCAACTTACCACCATCCGCTCCTGCCCCCCCAAAAACATTGCCCAAAATCCCTCTCCTTCGTGCTGGTTAACTGCCGATCTGCTGTCCTACATTCGACTGAAATTGTGGAAACCATCCTAAGTGAAGACATTGACATCGCCTTCCTCACGGAAACCTGGCTCAAGGCTCATTCCTCATCCATTCTCGACCTGCTCTCTTCCCCTGGGTACTCCATCCTCAGGAAAGATAGAATTGGCAAAGTCGGAGGTCTAGCCATAATACATAAAAATTAACTTCAGCTTTCTCTTGTTCAGTGCTCCGATCATACTACTTTTGAATACCTTGGAGCAGAACTTAGAGTTCATGGTTCCCCCCTATACGTCTACATAATATTTATCATCCTCCTGGTTACTCTCTTCCCTTTGCTGAGAAATTATCTGACCTACTTACCCAATCTCACTTTCCAACTCCAAAAACCTCTGCCTCTGAGACTTTAACCTCCACTGGAACAAAAAGAAAGAACCATCGATTCGCCTCCTCAATGATCTACTCGACATTAATGACTTGAAACAACTCTGCCAATCTCCTACACATACTAAAGGGGCCACATTTGACGCCATCATCACTAGCAATGATCTGGCCTCCCTTTTCCACATCCTCCCCATAGACTGGTCTGACCACCACCTTATCCTCTTCACGATCTCCGGCTTATGGCCTGTCCCTCCCCCTAAAACCATAAACCACAGAAAATTGACCAGAAATCTCTATCTTATTCCCCCGGGGGAACTGGAGACCAAGGTGAAAGCTCAACTCCTGCTTGCTCCTCCCTCCCAAAGTGCTAATGACCTCACCGAGCATTTTAACCAATCCATCATCAAGGTCCTTGACCAAATCGCCCCAGCTAAATGAAAACTACAAAAAAATATTCCTTCCAAATCTTGGTTCAACGCTGATCTCAACAAGGAGAGACGTTGTTTGAACGCACGAGGAGACAACATCCGTCCACCCATAATCTTATACTCCTCAGAGCCGATAGGGCCAATTATAGAAAACCCATTCTCAAGGAAAAGGCTAACCCTGGGCGTAGTGGGCGTAGTGGGGCTGCGTGGAGCATCGCATAGTGTGGCCAAATCTACGCACACTTGTGCGCTCCACGTAGCCCCACTACGCGCCGCCCGCCTCTCACCCGCCCTCATTTTAAAATAATTTTAACTATTTTAAAGTATGAAAATTCCTTACCTGAGGTCGGCGTCCCGGGGTTCCCTCTTCCTGGCGCAACCGCAACTTCTTCCTCGCAAAAGCGCATGCGCGGCATTTCTCGTGAGAAATGCGCACGTGCGTCCGCGCATGCGCATTTGCGAGGCAGAAGTTGCGGTTGCACCAGGAAGAGGGAGCCCCGGGACGCCGACCTCAGGTAAGGAATTTTCATACTTTAAAATGATTTTAAAATGAGGACGGGCGGGAGGCGGGTGGCGGGCAGCTCTGTTCCACCGCGCCGTGTGCGTAGTGCTGCCTGCTACGCCTACTTCGTGGAGCACGAAGCAGGCAGCACTACGTACACTCCGTGGGCGGAGCAGAGCACTCCGCCCACCCTTAGCAAAGGCCTCCTTCTTCCGCTCGCAACTTGACCGGACCAAAAACAGACCCAGGGAACTATTTAACATTGTTAAAAATCAAACAGCCTCTGCCCCTCCTAAGTTGTCGGCCACTATTGAGAGATGCGAAGAAATTGCGAACTTCTTTTCGGAAAAAATCTCTAAGAATGATCAATCCTTTATCTCTATCCCACCCCCTTAACCCATTCTCCTCCCAAGACCCTACCGCCAATGCACCTCCCCCCCCACCCCTCCCCCTGGTGCTCCGCATCTCCCTCTTGTTGTCCCTCCTCTCGACCCCCTCTCCACAAACCTCCAGCAAAAAAATAACGCCTCCTGGCATTACTTTCGCCCAGTCACTGAATATGAAGTCCTCAACATCATTACCAAGCTTAAACCTTCCTCCCATTTCTGTGATCCTCTCCCTGCTAACCTGGTTCAAGACATAAATTCACCATTTCCTCATATTGGACCTCGATCATCAACTCATCCTTTGCCTCCGGTTGTGTCTCTGTCTCCCTTCAGCTTTGACAAATTACCCCTATCCTCAAAAACCCCACAGTCGACCCCAATGACTTAAACAATCTTCATCCCATCTCTAACCCTCCACTGCTATTCAAAGCCCTGGAAAAATGCGCCCTACTCCAATTGGACAAACATATTGATACATTCAACCTCCTGGACTCATTTCAGTCTGGCTTCAGAAAGGGTTGCAGTACAGAAACTGCCATGCTTAACGTAATCGACGACCTTCATCACTCCCTCGATCAGGGGGAGTCCACCCTTCTCATTCTCCTGGACCTCTCTGCAGCTTTTGATACTGTCAACCACACCGCCTTGATTAACACTCTGAAAGATCCTTTTGGCTTTAACAGTTTAGTCCTCAAATGGTTCTCCTCCTTTTTCCCGCACAGATCCCAACAAATTACAATATTTGACTGCCTTTCTAAACCCTTGTCGGTCTCCTTAGGTGTCCCCCAGGGCTCTATTCTCTCTCCTTCTCTATGCAGCCTTTTCATGGAACCCCTCACCCTCATCCATAAGCAAGCGGGAATCAATTACCACCTTTCTGCTGATGACACCCAACTTTATTACAAGATTAAATCCTGTGCGGACGTTTTTCACCTCAATAAGACCCTGGCCAAGATTCAATCCTGGTTTCATCACAACCACCTTAAACTCAACCCTAAAAAAACTGAAGTCATTCTTTTCTCCCCTAAAAAACACCCACTCCCAATTCAACACTTGATCACTGACCTTAAAGTCCTCAACTGTTCTCCCACCATATCCAACTCAGTCAAATCCCTCCGAATCAGTATTGTCCAGAACCTCAGTCATACTTCCCACATCAAAAATGTGGCTAAAGGCACACACTACACTCTCCATCACCTTCAGAAAACCAAACTCTTCATTCCTACAGATGACTTTAAATTAGTGGTTCAATCTCTCGTCCTGTCCCGAATTGACTATGGTAACGCCACTCTTTCTGGAACAACGAAAGTCCATTAGCCCCAATCAAGTCCGTCCTTCACCTCGCCGCCAGGCTCTTTACGGACTGCAAGCGAACTGAACACATTTCCCCCGCTCTCAAAACCCTCAAATGGCTTCCCATTAAAGGCAGATCCATCTACAAGACTGCTTGCATTACGTACAAAGCCCTCCATTAAAACACCCATCAATACCTCTCAGATAAACTCCACAAAGTCAGCTGCTCCAGAGCATTAAGGAGCACGAATGCTCTTGTTCTAGTCCCACCTCTGTTAAACAAGAAATCTACTCTATCATGTTCCTTCTCCGTAAATGCCCCTTCCACCTGGAATTCCCTCCCTAAAGAGCTACGTTGTAACCCCACCTACCCTAGCTTCAAAAAGGACCTCAAGCTGCACCTTCTCAACAAATATTGGGGCCCTTAATTTTCTTTTATCTGGACGCTATTCCCCACCACCCTGCCTACTGTTTAGGCTTCCGCCTTTCGATGCCCTGACTCCCTTTCCCTCCCCTCTTGACTTATCTTCCAAGACTACTGTCTCTCTCCCTTTGATTCCTCTTGTTGTTTTTGCCCTTGCACTCGTACTATTTCCCTGCCCATCTCCTTCCACTGTTTCCCCTAACCCTTACTCCCCTCCTCCTCTCCATCCCCATTCACCGTGCCCTCTATATCTGCTGTAGATTGGATGTTTAACCATTGTAAACCTTATTTTATCACCCCCTGTTTTTCCGTATCGTTTTCTATGTCCCCATGGCTTGTATATTTCCTCATTGTCCAAATGTTTAATGCAATCTTTCCTGCCTTATCCCTTGTAAAGCGCTCTGATCCCCTCGGGTCCAGCCAGCGCTATATAAAACCTTTTAAATAAATAAATAAATACATATTAAAGTGGATCCCAGAGCAGCGATTCAGGTCATGGTGGTTGACAAGGTTAACTTGAACAGCATTTTGAAAAGAATACACGTGTGTTTGAGAACAGATTGGGGAGGCAAAAGGATACATGAATGAGCATAAAGAAAGGGACAATGCTGTCCCCTTGAAACATGTTGAGAAAAGGCGTCCCATGGCAGCAAGGGCACAGGTTAGGGAAATAATCCAACAACTCTTGGATGATAAGGTTATAGAGACGATTGAGGCAAAGGAATGGCTAGCCTCCGTTGTCATCACCAAGAAGTCTTAATGGGTCACTTTGTTTTTGTGTGGACTTGGGCAGCCTAATTGAGAATATTATAATGGATAATTTCCCACTGCCTAACATACATGAAAATATGTTGATGTTGTCAGGGGGAAGTATTTCTCGAAACTAGATTTACAAAGTGCATACCACCAGGTAAAGCTTAAGTCACAATCTAAGCATTTCACAGTGTTTATAACATCTAAAAGGACATTTCAGTTCAACAGACTTCCTTTTGGTCTATGCTCAACAGTAAGCATTTTTGAGTGGCTTATAACTCAAGCCTTGACAGGTCTCACTAAGGTTTTCTTTTTCCAAGATGACATTTTGGTCTTTGATTAAAATGAAGAGGAGCATAATAAAACATTGATAAAAGTATTGTCACAGTTGGGTGAGGCGGGGTTAACTTTCAGAGAGAAAAGTGTGTGTTTGGAATGCAAGAGGTGGAGTATTTGGGTTACCTCATCACCAGGGAAGGCATAAAACCAAAACACAATTTGGTGACTGCAATTGTTAATGTAGAGGTGCCTAATGATAGAGATAAATTAATGTCCTTTATGGCCCTCGTGCAGTATTACTCAAAATATGTGCAGGATTTTGCTCACATAACAGAACCATTAAGGGAGTTGTTACACAAAGGAAGGAAGTTTGTTTGGGATGAATTACAGCAGGAAGCATTCACATAGATCAAGGGAAACTGAGCAACAGTTAGAGTTCTAGTACAATTTTAATCAGGTTTGAGGACTTTACTCACTGTAGTTTCTAGTGAAGTAGGCATTGGTGCAGTTTGGACACAGATACATGGCAGAGAAGAAAAGACAGTAGTTTTGCTTCATGTTCCTTGATGGATACTGAAAGTAATTTCTCCATCATAGAACTAGAGGCATTGGCAACAGCTTAGGCAATTAGGTATTTTCGAGTATTTTAAAGAGGGTCCTGCTTTTACTTTACGTGCCAATCATAAACCACTTCTAAGGATATTAGGAACTGATGGCACACAAAACTGTTCCAGGAGGTTGCCAGGCCTGGAAGTTAGGTAACAAGACTACACATGCAGTGTAGAGTTTGTACCTGGATGAAGGCATAGGGTAGCAGACTGCTTCTCAAAACTACCTGATAAGAATGCTGAAAATATTGATCTTCAGCTTGAAGATGTTGTGGCTAGTTTGGATGATGTTACGGAAGGTTTAGGAGAGCAATTTCAAAGGAAGTCTGGATCACTGGGATGCAGCAAGATGAAACTCTCAAGGGTGTGGTGAAATCGATTACAGGAGACATGAGAAGAGTTCCATACCTGAAGGGCTAAGATCATTCCCTAGCATAATTGATGAGATATCTGTGCAAGATGAATGGCTGGTCATAAGAGGAGAAAGATTTGTGACCGCCAATAACACTTAGAAATAGGTTATTTGGTCTAGCTAATGAGGGACATTTAGGCCAAACCTGGAACATCAAGAGAGTAAAGGAGAAGTTTAGGTGACCAATCATGGATAAGAAAATATAGAAATGGGTAAAAAGGTTTGAAAGATCAAAGATTCAGAAAAAAAGGATACGGTTGGGTGTTGGAAAACTGGAAGGACTTCAACATGCAGCAGAGGCTGAACACACATGGGAGGTATTTGTTTAGATTTTATGGACCTGTTTATTTGTTTTTATGATCATTAAAAATATGCTGCTGTGTTGGTAAATGAGAAGTTGATGTGGGTGCAGGTGGTCTTTATGAAGTCCATTACCACAGATGCAATTATTGATGTTTTAATTAAGGTGTTCAGATGGGAGGGCATTCCAGCTGTGGTAATCATGGAAAATGGAATGCAGTTAACCTCTCAGGAGATGGATCAGTTCTTGAAGTAATTTGGGGTAAGACTTGCTTGTACGTCTTTGTACAACCCCCAAGGGAATGGTTTGTCTGAAAGAATTAACAAAATGCTGAAAGGGACAATGCAGTTAGCCTGTACTGCAGGAATTCAGTTGCAAAAAAATATCAAGGAAATGTTATGGGCTTATCGTACCACTGTACGTGCTGAAACAGGGAACAGTCAATTTGAAATTATGTATGGCAGACAACCAGGCACCAAATTGGTACCATTTTGGACACAGGAAAAGGTTGGTGGAATTGGGAGGAAACAAAATTGCTTGAAGAAGAGTAGTCAAGAAAATTTACTTAAGTGGGAGACTGGGTAAAAGTAAAACTGGGAGTAGTTGGCAAGGGTTTGTCTAAGTCCAGTGGTCAATTTAATGTTAAGACTATTGTTGGGATCAGCCACGGGCGGTGCAGGTAAGAGCGGTGAGGCGGAGTGGGCAGGAGTCGACAGACAAAGAGGGGAAAAAGAAAAGAAAACCACTTATCGTGCGGTCGCTGCATCGCTGATTCAGTGAAGCGGCGAGCTCAATGTAATGGTTTTCTTTTTTTAACATTATATTTCCCCTCGTTGTCGTCTTTCGATTTACCCCACCCCGCCCCACCGCCCCTCTGCTCTTACCTGCACCGGCCGTGGCTGGTTAGGACATGAGTTCAACTGGGAAACAAGGTCAGGTAAAGGATATGGCTATGTACAAGTTCACCATGGTTATTTATGAATGACAAGGAGCGTACTAGGTCACAAGCGAGTACAGAAGCACAAGTGACAGAAAAAGCTGTGGGAGTTTGTGAATCAGAACATTTGGAACATCAGAAAGAGAAATAAGAATAAGAAAAACACCTATTTATTTAGGAGTCTATGTCTGTGGTAAGAATATAAATGTGCTTTAGAGCAGGTTGTTATTTGGATTCATTTAAAGAAATTAGTAGAGTTGCATAGATCAAGCATTCATTGTTTTTATTTTGAGTACTAAGTGTTTGATTGTTTGTCTCTCTTGTGTTTTGCTATGTATGTGTGTTGTATGGTGTAAGGGGTCTGTTATGTTGTATTTTTATTGGGTGTTGTGTCTAGTATGGTTTTAGGTTTGAGTGGGGTTGGTTGGTTGGAGTTTATGTTTAAAACCTTGTTTTAGTAACTGATACAAAATTATATTTACTAATATTCAAATGTTGTTAAAGTTGAAGAGTGCTTACTCTCCTTGCTACTCTAACTGTACTGGCCGTTTATGATTACGCAGTCTGATGTGCTTTCATCATCACACAGGCAATGATGAATCTTCTCCCCCAATAGGAGGAGTGGAAATTAGGGAGACCAAACTCCACAATAGATGTACAATGAGGACCCTTAATTGACAGCCAACTCACAGATTTGAAATCAGATTTAGATAGACCTGTCTGAAGACCACGCTGCAGAAATAAACAATCGCAAGTGGAAGACCCAACCTCCTAAAAAAGTTACATCAAGTGAGGATTATGCAAACCAAGAGCTCAGCAATCACAACAAAAAACAGGAGAAGTAATACCTGAAGTTCTGGCAAAGCTTGCTGATTCTCCCTAAACCCATTTAAAACATTAGTCACAGTCAAAATGGAAAAAATCATCAGGACTCAATAATAGACTGACAAATATTTGAGTGAATTTGGTTATTTTATCAAAGAATCAAAATTGATTAAAATAAACAATTTCTTAAGGGCTTTGGTCCAGAATATCACAGCATGCTTTGAAGCACCAAGCATTTAAGCAAATCTTTATCAAGTGGTTATAAAATCAGAATCCGAGTCCCACTACCCTTTAGGGCAGAAGGATTGTTCAAATTCTAACAGTTCAGGTCCTACAGAAAAGGGGGAAAGGTTCAGGCTTAAAGCCCATACCGGCAAGTCCACTAGCTTAGAGCTAAAGGTATAAAAAGAAATCTGAAAAATAGAAATGGTATGGCAAAGAAGGTCTCAGTCCAACAGTTACCAATTGTAGCATCAACAAACAGTTCAAAGTACAAGATCAATCAGCATAGCATCCGGGTCCCAAGAAGGAAAAATCAGAATGGCGGTTGTTGCCTCTCCTTTGGGTTTCTTCTTTTATAGAATTTTAGCAATGTCCGTTGGTGTAGCATAACACCACCATCGAATGACTATCACATGTTACATGTCACAGTTCACATCATGTCACCTGAAATAGTAGAAGCATCAAGCTAATTTGCCATGCTAGTGATGAGAAACTAAAGTTTGCTAGTCCTCTAAGGCCTAATATTGGTGGAGAAGAAATATAAGGTTGTGACTTTTAGCCATTGCTGAAATTCTATTCCCACAGGAATATTTCACTGTGAACTTTGAAAAAGCATTCAAGAATGTCAGGGTGTAGAAGTGCACAGGACAAATATGTAACTATCCATTGTATTAAATCAGGGGAAAGGTCAGCTCTCGAGAAAAGCATTTCATGAAGGCTTTTAAGTTAGCATAGCATGTTTAAATGAAATGAGCTCTGACTTTACTTCAAATATAAGAAACTCAAATCGATTTAAATAAAGAATGTATAAATTTCGCTCAATATTATGACATAGAAATTGCTAAACTTACAAATACCATGTTACTAAAAATTGTTACGATATTCATATAAATGCATGTTTTTCAAATTTCATTCTACTAAAATTATTTCTAATAATTCATAAAATATAAAGTCTCTTGTATCAATTTGCAAAATCCCAAGCATGTACTCCGTTGCCACACATTTTTGCACTAACTTTCCTTTTTTTATTTTTTTTTATTTGTACAGGTACCAAGAACAATATACAATTTACATCTTACAATCCCATTCGACGAACAGCGATACATAATAGTTTATACAAAATAATATAGCTCTGTAATCAACATACTTAGATCTTATTATCTGAGCAAAGTATTATAAATAAGAATCCCTCCATCTCTTTAATGGAGCCCACAAATTCTGTCCCACTTCTCTTCTTTTCCTACCCCAATAAACAAAAAGGGAAGATTCAATATTATGTATACCCAAAAGTCTTGCGAGCCACATATGAAACACCGACGCTTGTGTGTCTTTCCAGCCCGCTGAGATGAGAATCCGAAGAACCGAGACAGAAATAAAAACAAGGGCTTCTTCTTCTTTATTCAGCCCCAACTTACTATCCATTCCCATTATCATAAGAGTAGGGGATAAATTAATCTTAACTCCTAACAGCATCTCCAAAAATGTCTCAATTTCCCCACGAATTACATTTAATTTTACGCATTGCTGAAACATATGTACTAGATTTGCGGGCCCTTCCTGACACCTAGGACAGTTATCATTCTCCCTTTTACCCCAAATAAACAATTTCGCTGGCGTAAAATACAAATTAAAAAGGGTTTTATATTGTTGGGCTCTCAAATTCGTTGAGCAAAACAATCTCATAGCTAACTGAAGTGCTCTGTCGATATCAACATCTGGGTCTCCCAATCTCGATACCCAGGCAGCTTCCATCCTTTCCAAATCATCTGGGATCCCTAACAATAGAAATCTATATACTAATTTAATCTTATTTCCTCCTTTTAATATATAATCCATCACTTTAATTCTGTTCCCTATAACAATCCTTGGTCTTAAAGCCATTATAGTTCTATGAATTTGCACAAACTTAAACACGATTCCCTGGAATATTGTATTTTTGCTGAATATTCTTGAATTCCATCAAGACCTCCCCTTCAAAGATGTCACTTAATGTTTTAATTCCGTGATGTTCCCATAATCTCCCCATACTATCCCCGCTCAATTGCGGGAAAACCTTAGAATTCCACAATGGTGAATACCCATTAACTTTTGGTATTGATAATAATTTTCGAACTTGTTTCCATACTTGCCAAATCCCTTCAAGAGTCTTGTATCTCATTTTTTTAAAATATCTCCGCTCAGTTTTCCGCAGCAAAAGCCCCAGTGCTTCTCTGCCCAGCATAAGTACATAAATAGAGGGTGGATTTTGAGTACCAAATGATGATTCCGAGAGATTAGTGGCAGGATCAAATAGGAGTGCCATCTTAGTCAGCAGACACGCCCAATAATAAAGTCTGATATTCGGCATTGCTAACCCCCCTTTTTCCCGTGGAAGAGACAAGTACTTCATTGATCGTCTTATTTTGCCGTATTGCCAGATAAAATTCACAAAAATTGCTTCTATTGACCTTAATAGACTCTCATCTATAGCAAATGGGATAGAACGAAAAAGATATAAGATCTTAGGGAACATAGTCATTTTCAACACATTAACTCTCCCTATTATAGAAAGATGTAGAGTATCTATTCTTTTAAGGTCTACCGTTATTGATTTCAAAAGAGGGGCAAAGTTTTCTTTTATAATTAAATCTATAGCTGAGCTAACCATAACCCCTAAATAGACTGCTGACTCAATATATCTTATATCCTCTTTTTTAATATTGGCTGTACAAATTATCTGAGTCTTATCCTCATTTAAACGATAGCCAGATGAGCACCCAAATTCCTCCGCTATCCTTTTAAGAGCTACTAATGCCCTAATTGGCTCAGATGTAATTATCGCCAAATCGTCCGCATAAGCCAATAATTTGGTCTCCATCCTATTACACACTACTGGTTTAATATCATTGCAACCCATAATTCTGCATATCAACGGGTCTATATATAAAGCAAAAAGGATAGGTGAGCAGGGGCACCCCTGACGCGTCCCCCTGGAGATATGAATTAGTTCTGAGCTTTCACCCATTAGCTGAATTTTAGCCCTAGGGTCACAATACATGGCCCTAATAGCTTTTATTATATTAGGGCCAAAGCCCCTTTGGTCCAATATCCCCCATAAATACTTCCACGCAACACGGTCAAAGGCCTTTTCTGCGTCGAGAAGGATCATGGCCATCTGGATATCATTGTTTTGCGCATTTTGAGCCTCAACTTGAGTGGAGGTGTGAGCCGTTTCTGCTTCCGTATCTACTATTCTTTCCTCAAGGCTCGTCACCCTCTCCCCTATATTTTAGGGGTGGGCGGAATTTGCGAAATTAACTTTCGCAAATTATGGCGAAAATGTTTAAAATTATCGCAAACAAGCGGAAATATCGCGAAGATGCGGAAGTTTTTTTCCGGCATGTTCGCGAGATTTTCTGCATGGTTGCGGGTCGCCAACTTACCCATGTGGTTGCTTGCGGGCGCGGCCATCTTGTTTTGAGTTTTCTCGCGGTGCATGATTGCGAGAAGAAAGACGTGATCGCGCAACGCATGACGTCACTGCGGGCGCGAACTGTCGCGAGACACCACAAATGGCTAAAAACAATACAACATCTCATGGAGAACGCGACCGGATCAAGAAAACTTGTCGGCGAACGCAGGGATTCAGGTAAGGGGATCGCGCGCGCACGAGAATGTATTATTTTATAGCGCGAGCAAGAAACAAATTATTGCCAAGCTGCGGAAACCGGAAGTTTTGACATTTTCGCGCTCTCCGCGGAACGCGAAAATGTCAAATTATCGCAATTTCCGCGAACTGAACGAAATTTTCGCCCAGGCCTACTATATTTGCACTAACTTTCCTAATTTGTACATTCTCAGCAAAAAAATAAAAAGTACTAGGCCACTTCACATAGGATCACAATGTTTCATTGATATACGTCAATAAACAACATATGCATTAGTAACTCACCAACACAACTTGTTTATATGTATTTGTGTTACCTTATAAATGTGTTTTCTTCATTTCACGTTTTAAAGTACGCTTCTATGATGCTTCTAGTACACTTGTCTCTGTTTCATGTGTCACTGTGTCTAACGCATGCTCTGTGTACTTTCAACCTTTCGTCTCTTCTGTTTATAAATGTGTTGGGTATTGTGATTTTTAAATTATGCTGGATCATTGTAATGAAAGGAGATGTGTCATATTGTGATTAGTTAATGTAAGTCAGGCTGAGATTGGTTTGACACAAGAGCACTTCACTATGACGTAGTAAGGTTATACATGACTGTGTCTGGCTGTGAGGGAGCTGGCTGTGTCTATCCTCTGTGTGAATAAACTTATGAAAACATCTCTCTCTCTCTAAACCTGGTTTAGTGCCTCTTTGTCTGTTTCTAAGTGGTTAAAACTGAGAGCCCTGAATCTAGCAAACTCAGCCTACAATACAGGTTTCTCATTGATCATTTATGACTCCAACACTATTTATTTTGTATTTAGTATCACTTAGAGCTATGTGCATATATTCTGGAATACTGTACCATCAATATGCAGACTGTCCCCAGATCTATGTCACAATTGCAACCCTGAGTGATATTCTGTGGCCATCTAACACCTGAAAGAGTCCTGTAATTAATCAATCTCTGCTATGACCAAGAGCCCATGTTACCAACTCAGGCTACCCCAGGGTATTCAGGCAGTGTATTCCTTTATGTCTCTAGTCATGACCGGAGTGAGAAAATGGATGAGACAGTAATCGTGCAATAGGCAGGGCCATTGGAATTATCGGATTGTGCATCCACAGCGTTTTTCACATTATTGCATTTGCCACATAATCTATCATCTGTTGCATAGTCTGCAAAAATGAACACAAAAAAAATGCTTCTAGCTCAAACAGTTCAAAAGTGACTAAAAAGGCAGTGACACGTGTTGCCTTGCAGTGAAAGGACCTTTGCAAAGGTTGACTGGTCACTTTCCTGTTGCTTCTTTCTATATTTGGGCGTTAAACTGGTACTAATGAGGTGCAAATAATGCCCAGACAGTGTTAACAGGTGTAAAAATAACAAAATATTAAAGTAATACTATCACAAAATGTGCCACATTATGACACATAATTTGCCTATTCTTGCCTCATAATTTTGTCACCCTTGCAAAATAATATGGCACTCCTCTGCCGCATAATTCAAGAGACCCTGGCGATAATCCTCTTTAGTCCTTCTTTTTTGTTGCCCTAACACCTGATTTCATCCAGATCCCCTCTTGCCACATACGCCCTCAATGATCTCTATTACACAGGCAGATTATCCGCATGGCTCATTTGCAATTGGCCCGCCATGTTCTCTCCAATTAGAGATGCTGAAGGGACTCCCGAGGAGATGAGTTTTGGCCTCCAGTCAGCGCAGTTCTCTCCGAATAATCAGACGCACGCAACGAGATGCGCGGCGAAGTTCGCCACAGACCTAGTCGGTTCTTGTATAATTGTTCTTCGTCACGCTCTGAGAGAAGACTTCGTTTTCAGGGATTCCACAACAGCCACCCCATCCCTGGGGGGTTGAAGCCACGGGAGGTGGGTTTGCCTTCAGGATGGTAGGAGCAGTGTAATGAGGCGAGAGATGCCGCTTGCTTTCTCTGTTGATTTATTGAATCGATTCATTGGTGCTTGAAGTACGGCTGGGGATTTGAACTGCAGCTCTCAGGCCTGCAAACTCACCAGTAAAAAAACAATAAAACAACTACGTGCATAATAAATAGGTCCAACCAGGGGTGTAGCTAGGTTAGATGATGGGGGGGTGGTTTGGGTTGAGCTTCAGATTTACCTACAATCTGGCATTTAATGTTTAAATACATGATATGACAAGCAGAGTACATGAGAGGGGCCCGAGGGGCAGTGGAAAGGGAGATGAATGCATATAGATAAGAGTACAAAGAGAGAAAACGCAATATTTTGTAAATTGACTGCTAATATTGCGGACTTTCAAAACAGAGAGGGAGTGAGTGTGTGTGTGTGTGTGTGTATTTTGTTCTGTGTGTATGTAAACATTCCTCATGAATGCCGACTGACATCTCACAATACCCGACTGAAACCACCTGTACCCAACTATCAGAAAAAGCATTCATTAGAAGGGGTGTAACTAGGCCTGGGCGGTAAATTCTGCGGAATATTTTGCTTGTTCGCGTTCTCAACATGCGTGTTTGCGATATATTTCCCCCCGAGCACGCAAACAGCATTCGCAAACAGAAAAAAAGCATCGCGAACAAGCAACTCCGCGTGTTTGCGGAATTTCTGTGTGCTCGCAGAGATTTTTTGCCGTTTCACGGAGCTTTGCGTAGCGTGACTACGCAAATTCAGTCCACCCCTAGGTGTAACACCCCAAACACCCCCTAGAACGGCGGGGCTGGCATCAGCCTCGCCAAAAGTATGTCGGTCGAGCCGGCCCCCTCCGTTACAGCTGGGGGTGTGCCTATCGCGCACCTAGTGACGCGGTGGGTGCACCCCCTACCCCCGTTGGCCTAGGCGCGACCCGGAAGTGATTGGAATCACTTCTGGGTCGCGACGATGGGCTGACGTCCGGCCAGTAGGTCTGGCCGGACCAGTAGAGTATAAAGGGCTGGGGAGCCCAGGAACTGGTCTCTTGGTTCCTGACTCCCCAGCTTGCCCCCCCCCACGCCTCGCTAGGAGGAATTAACCTTATATTTTTCTTTTTCCTTCAGGTGGCGTCGTCACTACGGAGTGGGGTCGAAGGTTGTGCTGGCTTCGGTATCCGAGATCCGGGCGTCGCATGCTGGGGGATATCGCGCGGGGCTGTCTGCAAGAGCTATTGTGTGCCGGCGGGAACAAGAGTGACCTACAGCAGTCGCGGTTGCTGTGTGGTGCTACGACTTGCCGGGCGGATTTAAGGAGGAGCTCTGTGCAGGTATCCAGTTGGGGTGGCGCAGGTACCGGTTTTTGTAGCATGCACCCCTCCGGTTTGTGTGAAGACATTAACAATACATTGTATTGAAGTAACGAAGTCGGGTTGTTTGTAATTTGTGGCGCGTATGTGAGGAGAAGCGCATTTCACGTTGCACAACGTGTTTCGGGAACGCACACGGCATAAACATAGCGGCAGGCACTTTCCCCGCATGTGGAATCAAGTTTGAAATTTAGGCATTGCGGGGCGGCGCCATCAAACACGTGGGGAGCGCTAACAGTACCCAGGGGGTTTATTAAACGAAGGGCAGACATATAATAAGGCCTTTCTCCCTCCGTTGTTAGGCCTGCATGTAATCTAGGCACTGCGCGGCGGTGATCACTGAGTCAGGGCTTTGTTGTTGGGAAGCTATTTTAACTGCATATGCTGACTTAATACATAAACACTCCGATTTAGCAATACTATTCTGTGATTGTGCAGTTTCTTTTCTGAGGGTGTCTCATTATAACTAAAAGGAAGCTGAATTTTTGGGGCATAAGCAGGGCACTTTTTAAATCTGTAGTTTAACAATTTGAAGCGCTGTGAACCATACTAACGCGGTGTGTGCTAGTGACTGTGGCTTTGGAGCTACCAGTCTCCTTGTTTAGAAATAGAACGGTGGTTTGGTGTTCTACTATCTAGTGGCGGGGAAATCTAAGAGGGGGGAACAGGGCTCTCGTATAGAGAAGCTAATGGAGGAAATGATGAGGAAAGTGACCGAGATGGGGCAGGATCTTGCTAACCTTAGGGAGAAGGTGGAGGGGCAGGAGGGGCAGGGAGAGAGGCCTAGGCGCCCCAATGTGCCCCCTAAGGCTGCTTTTCCACTAATCCCCAAACGGTTTAGTGTGAGAAAACGCGTGGGGAAGGGACTGAACCCACCCATTCCACAGGTTCCTAGCAAGACCGACCCCGCATCACCGATCCCGGTCCCTGTACCCGGTCCAGGGACCCCGTTGGCACCAGTCCCACCAACAGCACCCCCGGTGGCACCAGTGCCGGAACCACAGACCCCACCTCCAATTCCAGAGCGGCCAGCGGTCCCAGTGCCAATAGTGTGTCCCCTTACACCGCCAGCTGTCCCTGTGGTCCCAGTGCCCCAACCCGCCCTCCCTCAAGAGATAGTGTCACATTTGGCGGCAATCTTGCCGTGGTTGGGGAAGGCAGGCATCCTCGCTCCGGGGGTTAAAGATTTGGGTACCGATGCTTTAACAGAAGCAACGCGAATTGTGTCTTAGTTCAATGCGGGCTCCAAAGAACAAATAAATCCTGGGCCTGTTGCATCGTTACCTATCATTGCAGAGGGTGGTACCGGCACTCTGGTAAACAAGGGGTTGCCAGTCCCCAGTGCGGCAGGGATGCCTCAGGAAGCTGCGGGGTCCGCAACAACAGGTAAACTGCCAACATTGCCAATGTTGGGCATGGGAGAGTCCAGCTCTGAGCTAGAGTTTTTAGGCAGACATGTGTCTATGGAGTTAAAGAACAGAATATGGGCTGGTGAATATATTAATATGTTTTCGTTATTGATCTGTGAAAGAGAGAGGAAGGAATCAAGGAAGAACAAAGATTATATGCTTCCCAGGGAATGGGCTAATGAGATGCTGAAGTACAGGGTGGAAGAGCACTTACTGAACTGGATCAGAGCCTTTTCCATATTCATGGCAGTCACAGCTGAGCGTTTCCCTAATGTACAGGCGCAGATGGCTTGCTATCAGAACAGGATAGTGCTGGCACATGATAAATTTGCGGGCGGAGGATGGTTAGAGTATGACAGGAATTTTAGGGTGGCAAAGGCATCCGACCCATCGTTGTCATGGGACCGAATTTACACGATATCGTGGTTGGATCTTTTTGGGGGTGAGGGGCATGGTATCACGAAGAGTCACTCCCCGCAGGCAGCGTAGCCCTTTCAGCCCTTTTGGTCACAGGGTAGTACAAGTTATACCTCTGGTACAAATGGCAATGGTGGGAGGAAAGGGACGTGCTGGGACTTCAGCAGGCGGACTTGCACCAGACCACAGGGTCAGTGCAGATTCAAGCATGCGTGTTCCATTTGCGCCAACCCATCCCACCCCGAGTCCAAATGCCTCAAAAGATCAAAGGATAAGGGTAGAAAGAAGCAGGAGTGAGAGGGTGTCCCCGCTCAAAGCTTGGTCCCCCTTTGATGTGACGGCTCTGACACCATGGCTCAACAAATACCCCTGCCATCTTACGGCGAGAACTCTGTTAGAGGGTTTCAGGGATGGTTTTAGGATACCTGCCCCAAACTATAGGGGGTCATCTGAGTGCCAGAACCAACTCTCTGCTCGGACCAATCCAGGTATAATCTCCTCAAAGATTGCCAAGGAGTTGCGCCTGGGTAGGGTGGCGGGCCCTTTCGAGTCTGTGCCGTTTGGGAACTTTGTCTGCTCCCCGTTGGGTGTAGCCCAAAAAAGGTAAAGGGGGAATTCAGACTATTACACAACTTATCAGCCCCCAAAGGTAATTCGCTGAATGATGTAATTGATGATGAGTTCTGCAGTGTTAAATATGCATCCTTTGACCAAGCGGTGGAGATACTCAGGGGCTTGGGCCCTGGCGCTTTGATGGTAAAATCTGACATTGAATCGGCCTTTAGGTTACTTCCGGTGCATCCGGACGATTATCATCTGCTTGGTTTTAAATTTCAAGGGAGTTTTTATATGGATATGTGTATGCCAATGGGCTGTTCCTTTTCATGCGCATATTTTGAAAAATTCAGCTCATTCCTGGAATGGGTTTTCAGACAGAAGACAGGGCACCAGTGGGTCATGCACTACCTGGATGACTTTCTTATCCTGGGGTCATGGGGCTCCCCTGAATGTGGGTGGGCGCTGCAGGAATTTTGCGTGCTCATGCAGGATTTGGGGGTTACTCTGGCCCCAGGAAAGACAGTTGGGCCAGCATCTACGATAGAGTTCCTGGGCATTGAGCTGGATTCTATTCAGAGATGTTTTAGGTTACCCATGGACAAAGTCAACAAGTTCAGGGCTGCTTTACAGCTATGCCTGGACAAACAGAAGGTAACACTACACCAGCTGCAGCAGATAGTGGGGCAACTGAATTTTGCTTTAAGGGGCATTCCAATGGCTAGACCTTTCTCCAGATCCATCTCCCAAGCCATGGCGGGCCTCAAGGAGAAACATCACCACACAAGGCTGTCGGCTGAGGTTCGGCAGGACATGCGGATTTGGATGGCATTCCTGCAGGATTTCAATGGCAGAGTAGTGTGGCCCGGACCGCCCACTGCGTCCGCAGAGTTGGGTTTAATGACTGACGCCGTGGGCAGTGAGGGATTTGGTGCCATACTCGGTACTGAGTGGGTGGCACAACGTTGGCCGGCATGGTGGGCAGAGAATGGCCTAATAGGTAACATTGGGTTCCTGGAGCTCTTCCCCATATGGGTGGCATTGACGATATGGCCTGAACAATTGCGTAATCAGTCAGTAGTTTTCTGGTCAGACAACATGACCATGGTAGAATGCATCAACCAGCAATCCGCACGGTGTAAGATGATTCTCCGCCTCTTGAAGGAGAATGTTCTCACATGCATGAAGCTGAATGTGCAATTTAGGGCTAAACACGTGCCTGGTGTCCTTAATCATGCTGCTGATGCACTTTCTCGCTTTAAGATGCAGGTTTTCAGGGCTCACCTCCCAACAGCGGCAGAGTATGCCACCCTCTTCCCAGAACGACTCTGGCAGATTGGTGCCCCCACCTACCGGACCTCGTGGCAGCCAGCCTAGCATCCAGGACCAGAAAAGCATATGAAGGGGCGTTTTGGCAAATTTGTTCTTTCTTGGGTGCGGATTGGGCTGAACGGTGGCATGACACTGGGGCACTCATTGCATACTTAGGTTGTTTAAGGACCAACGGGCGTTCGGCGGCAGCAGCTAGGAGGCAGGTGGCGGCGATCTCCTTCTTCGCTCAGACCAGCAATAGGGGGGATCCCACTAACAGTTTCACAGTGAGGAAGGCTCTGAAAGGGTGGCAGCGCCTCCAGGGGGCGGTACCAGATACAAGGCAGCCTATTGGTGTGGAGCTTCTGACGTCTATACTAGCAGCCCTCCCCGCAGTTTGCAGCACATCAGGGGAAGTGCGGTTATTCACTGTGGCCTTTTCATTGGCCTTTTACGGCGCATTTCGAATTGGGGAGCTAGTGGCCCAAAACAAACTGGACATACACAGTGGCCTGCAGTTTGAATCCATTAAAGTAAGGGCCGACACCTTACTAATAACGATCAAGAAGTCCAAGACCGATCAGGAGGCCCGGGGTGATGGGGTAGTTCTCCACCGGGCACAGGGTAACCCATGCTGTCCTGTATCACATGTTGAGAGCTACTTACAGGTTAGACCACTAAACGTGGGGGGGGCCTTTCCTGATCCATGCGGATGGGGTCCCGCTGACACGCTTTCAATTCAAAAGGGTGTTGGACATGACAATTCTGAAGTCAGGTCAGAATCCACAGAGTTTTGGTACCCACTCCTTTAGGATAGGGGCTGCCACTGAAGCAACGGCCAGGGGTCTGTCAAACGGCGACGTGCAGAAGATAGGGAGATGGGTGTCCAATGATTACAAACGTTATGTGCGCCTACACATGCTGTGAGTGAGAGTGCCGCACAGCGCTGATGCATTGTTTTTCTGCTTCCATTACAGTTCTCAAGCCTGTCACGCAGGGGAGAAACTCAAGACACTGCGCCAGCATCATTCGGCAACACAGATATCAGCTCCACGAAAGGAAAGGCTTCAGGCTGTGTGGATCATAGGCCATTCATATGTAAAGCGTCTGTCTAACCTTTTTTCTACAGGTGATTATAGGGAAAAAGTGCGGCAGGCGGATTTTGAAATAACATGCCATGGAAAAGGGGGGCTCTGTTTTGACCGGTTTAGGGGTATCATACTGGACCTGTTAAGAAAAAGGGGTCCACCCCCTGATATAATCATACTGCACTTGGGGGGGAACGATTTAGCAAGACTGGGAAGAAGAGGTTTGGTGGAAACTATAGTCACTGAAATAGGCTGGTTAGCTAAGACTTGCCAGGGCTGCACTATTGGGTGGTCTCAGATGATACCCCGATTCCAATGGAGAGGGGGGGAATCTGTAAAGGCTTTGAATCACTCTGCAAGGAGAATAAATAACAAGCTTGAGAGACTTTTCAGGGCTCCCCACCTGCAGACCATCGCCCATAGGTGCATTAGGGGTGAGCCGTGATTCTTAAAAGACGGCGTTCACTTATCCCAGGTAGGCAACGAGGTGTTCCTGGAAAATATGTTGGCATGGTTGAGGGGCCTTAGTCGCAGGGGATGACCTTTCTGGTGAGCACAGGGGGGGGCTAGATAGTCGGTCAACTATGCTAGCCTGTGGCGGTAAGGTCATGATTGGTGAGCAGTAAATTTAAGGTCCTTAGAGGGCGGCACCATTCACGAATGGTGTCGCCCAAGTGGGAGGGACAACTGGTCTCTCCTAGAACTCCAGGGGCAGTTGGGTGCGGGGGAGGAGGTAGTCACGCTTTCTCTAGGCTGATTGGCCATCCCGCACGTGCACAACGGCTGCAAGGGCCCCTTTATGGAGATCAGGTACAGAGCGTACGGGGGTAACCGGGGGCGGAAGCACCCTCGCGGTGAACGGGCCCTCTGCGCATGCGCACTCCGGCTGGAGGGCGTGGTTAGAAAATTGATAAGGATCTGACGCCAGTTAGTGACCTTGCCGTAGGCTCTATTAGGTACACAGAAAATAACGTTTGTATAGATTAATAAAGATATGTTTAGATATGGATAGGAAACCTTTGTATTAGAGCCATCGGATATCTGTACTTGTCAATTGTAATCCGTGTAAAGTATATATTTTCTGCTACATTTCGTAAATATTGTAATTATGATTAATGTGTATTAATTGTATATAATAAATACGGCCGGGGGGTGCCACGCTCCCCGCCTTCCAAAAACTGTCCCGGGTCTTGAATGGGGAGGAGGGGGTGTAGGTAGTACCTGGCCATACAAGCTATACCCCTGGGTCCAACCAACATGTTCACAAAAAAAATGCTATATAGAGGGAATTTTTTATTATTGACAGAACTGCCTTTATTGTTATGCAGTTGTATTCAAATTGGTATTAGACTGGCCCACAAATTTACCGCATGACCGCTTGTGTTATATAACGTACTACTCATATAAGCTCCGCACATGTTAGAAAAAAAATATTTTTCAATGCCCAGTCCTATTGCTGGGTTAAGTACAGAGGTGAGAGAAATTAGGGTCTTTTTTTTTTACCCGATTATGCACAATTTCAAAAAAATTATGCAAATTTACACATACTTATGTGAAATGCAGATGGCAGGTGTGTGTGACCTGATTGACAAAGATTAACCACAAGTTCAGAACTAAAGTGAGGACCCGCCAAAGCATGAGGGGACGGAAGATTCCCGGTGGGAAGGGGAATACTAGCATAATCACTGGATCCATCACTGAGTCCGGCGATCCAGTTGTAAAAGACCTGGAGGGCAAGGTTGCCCATATGGGTGGACAAAAGAGGAAGATAAAATTAATAGGCATATTTACTTACAGTTCCAGTCTTTGGGTGTCTCAGGCCAACACTGTGGGCAATGTTGGTCATGGGGGACTGGAGACTGGAGGCACACAGAAGGTGCGGGGTTCAGTATCTATGCCGAGGCGGTCGATTTCGGCGGTGATACTTACCCTTGTGGTCTGTGGAGAGTAGTGTAGAGCATTGGTTTTCAGTAGACCGCCAACACAGTTACCATCGCAGATGCTGGCGGCAGGCTGCTGTGGTTTGGCTGGAGGAGTTCCACCGACGTCGGACCGTCACAGGAAGGTTGTGGTCGGGCGGTAAGGCTAGAGATGCCGGGGGAGGCCCACAGGCCCACTTTTAGGATGGCAAAGGCTCTTGAGAACGGAACTGGGCACAGATGGGGTCGTGGGGCTGAGAGGATGTCTCGAGGTATTGGAGGTTGGCTGTCTGGGATGCTTTTTTCCTGGTAGGGCAGTCGCATCTACACTGGTGTCGGTCCTCTACCTCTGTGGTCGGGGAGTTCTTTTGTAGCAGTGAGTCACGTCGACACCAGTGTGGGTCCTCACTGTGGCGGTTCTTGTACCAGTGGATGCTGGGGACCAGAGTCTTTAGTCCAAAAGGAGGTTCTTGGCACTTTGGTGAATATTGCAGGGTTTCTTGGAGGTTGGACAGGGTTCCTGGAAAGATAGTAGGTTCAGTGGTCGAACCGGCTGCAGGTAGCGGGATTCTTGCCCGGTTTTGTCTGCAGAGGTTCAGTTCCTGGTCTGGCAGCGGTCGTTTTCTACCTTCTTCTTTGGTCCATTGAATCTGATGAGGTAAGTTTCAGGGGTGCCCCAGAATACTAGATTTAGGGGTGTTACAGGGGTGTGCAGGTCGGGACCAATGGGTTCCTTCTTTGGGGTGTCAACACCTCCTAGTATGCCATCCTCCAGTGTGAGGGAGGCATAATCCTCTTCCTAATTGGCTGAGTCCCCTCATCTTCAAGATGGATTGGACTGAGATGTGTGCTTCACCTCGCCTCCTCCACCTGAGGGGTGGGGTTGGCAAAGGTGGGTACACCTCTCTTCCTGGCTAGGTTTTCCCACCAGTTCTCATGTCCAAATGGGGTCATAACCGGTAGAAGCCAATTGGTGATAGAGGCAAAAGGCTGGGGGTAGCTAACAAAGGCAGCAGGCCTTTGAAGCTCCCCCTTCATGGACCCTGCCCATCCTCGGGGAGGAGGAATCACACCTAGGATGTGCTTTGTTTCCAGACCCAGAAAGCAGAGGGTCCACAAACATGTCTGGTGGTGGCAGATGGCTGGCAGCCCATCAGGAACCACACTGGGGTTGGTTGTGTTTCACAGGGCATCTCTAAGATGCCCTCTGAGTTCATTTTACATTAAATACAACACTGGCATCAGTGTGGGTTTAATGTGCTGTGAAGGATGATACCAAACTTATCAGTCTTCAGTAAAGCCATCATGGAGCTGTAGAGTTTGTGATGACAAACTCCCAGCGCTTGTGCACAAAATGGCTTCACAGTGCTCACAATGTCTGAAAATGGTACCGACAATGTAGGCGCACAGTGCTTGTGCCCATATGCCCTTACCTGTGGTATAGTGCACCCTGCTAGAGGGGTGACTTGTCTACGCCACAGGCAGTGTTTTGTTAGGCAGGGCACCCAGAGATGAGTGTCATGTTGACTTTTGGGTTTGGGCTCTTATTCTGACACACAGGCTGCAGTGGCAGGGTGTATGTGTTGAGTGAGGAGGCTCTGAGGGTGGCATAATACATCCTGCAGCCCTCAGAGGCTGGTGCTGGTCCCAAGGCCCTAGGGTGCCAGTGGTACCTTTTATAAGGAACTTACAGGAGGGTGAAAGGTTGTGCCAATTATGGATGCAAAAGTACAGTTTTAGTAAAGAACACAAGTGCTGGGGCCTGGTTAGCAGGATCCCAGCACACACTTCAGTCAGGTTGGCATCAGCTCCTGGCAAAAAGTTAGGGGGTAACCATGCAAAAAGGGGCACTTTCCTACACCCTTCTCATGCTCAATGATGGTTGAGAGTGATTTGACATCCAGTGTCACTAAAATGTAGCTGCTGTCCCAGTGGATGCCTTCCAATTTACCCAAAAAGTATTTGGTGTCCCTTACATAGGAGGGAAGCCTTGTAACAAAATCCCTCAGGAAATGGTCTACGTATTTGAGTATGTTTTCCAAGCCTATCCCCCTTGAGGACACAATGGGTCTTCTAGGGGCGTTGTGTTCAACCATGTGTATCTTGGGAAGGAGGTATAGCACTGGCAATTTGGGATAGTCTTTTTCCAGAAAGCGTATTCCTCCCACTCCAAAACCCCCCCTGTCTTTCCAGTCTGTGAGTTTGTTCCAAGTGTCCGTGACACTTTCACATATGTCTCCCTGCTGATGGTAGTGTAAAACCTACTGCCGCTGAGTTGGCGTGTTTGCCTCTGTGATGTACATATCCCTACTGAGGAACACCACATTCCCCCCCCTCTTGTCGGCGGGGCGTATGATAATGTTAGTGTCAGCATCCAAGGACTCTATCGCCTGTCTCTGGGATAGGAAAAGATTGTGTTGTGTGCTGTCACCCTTCCATGTGTTGCGTCGGAGTTTAGTAAGATTCTTGGCCATGACCTCATGGAAAGTGTCGATGTTATTGTGTGGCAAGGTGGGAACGAATATGGAGTGTGATTTAAAATCACTAGAGGCATCATGGTCATATGTTATACCTAAATTCTCCAATAGACCACGGAGAACGAGGGTAACCACCCTACCATCCTCACGTTTCCAATTCATGCATGTAGAGTTTCAGTATCACC
Source organism: Triturus cristatus (assembly GCF_964204655.1). Taxonomy (NCBI): domain Eukaryota; kingdom Metazoa; phylum Chordata; class Amphibia; order Caudata; family Salamandridae; genus Triturus; species Triturus cristatus. The sequence goes on from NC_140590.1 coordinate 1,639,050,618, forward strand.
AATTGTAAAGTCACATGAGACAGTTCTACTGTTACTGTCCTGGCCCACCCTGGTGTTACCTCCCTTCAGATAATGCCACTTCTTTAGTTTGAGTTTTTCACAAATGTGTGCAAGTCTATGCATGTCTCTGCATAGTTGAACTGTTCAGATGGACAGAGGAATAAGCTGAGGCATCGGCTTCAGGCACGTCCCCCCCAAAAAAAGCAAAGGGGGCAGGGTACAAATACCCTAAATCCCTAGCCTTGGTCGTGGGGTCTCACAGGGACCCCGGCAGGGCAAAAAAGCATTATATTCACTATGAAAATCACAAATATCGCCATGAATTAGAACAAACATTGGCATACCCAATAGGTCTCGCCTTTGGGACATTATAAGTGTTTAGCCATGCAACATATGATGTTGCACCAAGGATATTGTGCTGCATAATTAGATACTTATAAGGTCCCAAAGGCGAGACCTATTGGCTATGCCAGTGCTTGTTTTCTTATGCAAGTGGTCTACCTCGCCAACCCCAAATGTAGTGAGTTTTCTACATCCCAGCTAAACACCTGGATCCAATCAGGATTAGCACAGCTCAGAACCAGCTCCCAGACCATTGACCTCAGCGCTCTGAAGTCACTGTAAATTTACATATCAGCGCTCCACAAAACACCCAAATAAATAAACCCACTGATCAAAGGAACAAGGGCACATTTATAGTTTTTAAATCTTTAGACCAACTTAATTTTAAATGTTCTTAAAAATAATTTGTGTCCCGTTCAGTGAGTATGGCCAAAGAATAACCTTGCATTGCTTGAATTTGCAAGTGACCACAAATAGCGGGAGGAAGAGCGGGGGGTTAACAAGTGACCACTTATAACAGGAGGGAGGGTAGGGGTTAACAAGAGACCATGGATAACGGGAGGGAGGGCGGGGGTTAACAAGAGACCACGGATAACGGGAGGGAGTGCGGGGGTAAACAAGAGACCACAGATAACAGGAAGGAGGGTGGGGGTAAACAAGAGACCACAGATAACGGGAGGGGGGTAAACAAGTAACCAAGAGAGGGAGGGTAGGGGTAAAAAAGTGACAATGGACAGTGGGAGGGAGGGGGAGATCGGGGGTAAACAAGTGACCACGGAGAACACGTACTTGAAAATTATTCAGCGGCGGCCAGCTGGAAAGCAGCTGCATTTCACGTGATGCCTGCCGCCTGGCTTCCCTCTCTCTGGGGTGGCCGACCGCCTGCATCAGCCTTGCTCTGGCCAGTGACGAGCTCAACTTCACAGCCAGGGGTGCCAGTGCTCCGGGGCCTTGAACGAACCACTCCGGCAACTGCAGTCAGTCTGGATGTAGAGAGTGATGCCGCTGCCCGGGGATGTGGTGAGACCGGCTGAGAGTTGGTCACTTGCAATGCAGAGAGACGCGGGATTCATTACCGCACCAGCAGCTGAGAGCGGAGCTTACGAACAGGGCCCCATTTCTAAATTCAGCTGCTGCCCGCTCGTGTTACGGAAGGCAGCACATGACTAGTGAAAGTGAAAGTAAGCTACTCTACTGCGCAGTCTTTACATTGTAACAAGCAGGCAGCTCAGAGCCCAGCCCCCAAGCAGTCTGCTGCTTAAATAAACAAGTGACGGGCCGCTGCAGAAAGTAGAATAACAAGCACTTAAAGACAATGGTCCCGGAGAGCGTTGCAAACAGGAAGGGGAGTGGCCGCCTACAATAATAAACAAGTGGGAGGGGTGGGGGGAGTACAGCCGACGGCAGGGATACGCAGCGTTTACCTTGCGGGAGCGAGCACGATAATTACAAACAGATGTCACCAAAGCTCGCTCCCGCAAACGTGCACGCGTTGCAATTGAAAGCAATGTAAAGCTGAACGATTCCAAGAGGTCCCCTCCTAAGCAGCGCATGCGCGCTGCGTAGGTGAGACCTAAAACAAGCGTGGTCTCCAGCGCTTGCCCCATTTGTAGCCAGTCCTGGGGGCATTGCTAATTATATGTGTATATTATATATCTGGTGCTAGGCCATCTGAGGTAGCATCATTTCTGAGGCACAGGTTTGCCCAGGAATGTGACCTGGATACCGGGCTCTCTACCGAAGGCCGGGCTCTCTCCCTCAGCCGACGAGTTCCCCATCAAGGCACCCAGTGGGAGATTGCAATGCAGAAGCGCTTGTAAGAGGGCTTTACAAATGTGTATGTCTCTTGTATTTGTGTAATGTCCTTTGTATAACGCTTCAAGTTGCCCAGGCTGTGCCGCGGGGATAGGGCGCAAGAAGTAAAAGTCAGCAGAGCAGGATTGGTGGAGAATAGACCTTGAAAGAGAGAGATTGATGACAGAGAATCAAGCCCTTATTGTGGAAGAGAAGCAGTCTGCTCGATAACCGATAGCCCCAGCGCATCTGATGCTCTTCCAGCTTTCACTGTGAGTCCCAAGCAAGTGTTACTGGAGCAGGGGATGTGCTGGGAGTGACAAAGAAGGAGAGGGTATGGAGAGCAAGGAATGGGAGCCGGAGGACTGGGGGGGATGGTGCAGTTGGAAGAGATAGAGTGGGAAATATAGCGAGTGTGAGGGGAATGAGGTGGAAAAGAGATGGGGGTGGAGAAGAGCATCGGAAGGCCTAAACGAGTTAAGAGTAAGGACAATAACAGGGGCAGAGAAGGAGGAAAACGGCCACAGACCAATGCAAACTCTGAGTCCAACAGATACCAGAGCAGAAGTAACAATGCATGGACAATGCAGGTACCCCAGTGTATGTACTTGGGCTGAATCCATGTCTTTAAATTCTGTCATGTGTGGCAGAGGTTGAGAACCTGTGCGCGCGTGCTGCCAGTACAAACCAAGGAACTGACAAAGGAGTGAACACAGAGTATGTGAGTTGATGTGGCCGGGGAGCCATGTGCAGCAATGCGAACAAATGCAACACACAGTGGCGGCTCCTCTGCTATGGCGGAGGAGCTTCGCCCCACTTCTTTCAAGCAGTGTGAGAAGTAGAAACATAAAATGATAATAACTTTTAATTGTTATCATTTTATGTTTGTGCTGCTTTGGGGTGGTGTTGCCCTGCTCTCGGAGCAGGGCAAGAGAGGAGTGGTTTGCCCACTCCTAAGAGCCCAATGACTGTTTTGTCGACCCTCTCGGGCCGCCCAAACCTGTCATGCACACTTTCCCCTTTCTCCATGCAGGCTGTATTACAGCCTGCGTGGAGAACATGCCCAGGCTCCCATTTCCTGGTTAAGCGTTGAACCAGGACGCTCAGAACCAATCACAACGCTGCATTGCAGCTTTGTGATTTGTCAGTGGGGCCTGACTGTGCTTCCTGTTTCTCGAGGAAAGCAGGAGCAGAGACGCGGGACCCGGCAGAAAGGTATGTTATTTTTTTTATTATGCACAATCGTGACCTGCTCTCCCCTGCGCAACGCCCACTGCATCGCGCCCGCCTGCCCCCAACCCACGACCCCTGCTCCACCACTGAAAACACATAAAGCACTGAAAATAAGCACCAAGAGCAAACACAGTGCCAACAGCATGTGCCACACAGAGAGCAGATGTAAAGCTGAGTACAAGCACTGCTAAAACAACAACACCGAGAGCATCGAGAACGTGTGCCACATTGAGAACTGGTGCAAGACGGAATGAGTGCAGCCCGTAAACACTTACATCACATAGTACCAACTGCAGAAAAGACAGCGACTGCAGGCCCAAGAACACGTACACCAATCATAGCGCCAGAAACTAGTATAGATCAGATGACGTTTGCAACTCCAGACCCAAGTATTATCTCAAGAACATGTGCGAGAGAAAACGTTCAACACTGAGAATACATGCAGTCGCAAGAACAAATGCTGCATTGTGAACATTCACAGCACGGATAACCAGTACAGAACCAAGAACCAGCAGAGCACTAAGATGAACTGCAGAACCGAGTACAGAGAAAAGGCATCATGTGAAAATAAGAACAGGGCCCAAAACAAGAGAGATGCTGATAATACATACAGTACACAGAGAAGTCCAGTTTGAGTAACATGTGTAGTGCCGAGAACAAGTGCAGCGCTGACAACACACATATTTAAAACTTAAACAAGTACAGCACCAATAATAAGTACAACAGGGTGAAAGGAAAAGTATGAAGAACGAGTTCAAATTATACAGAGAGTAAGCACCTAACACAAATGGGCGAGCAGCAAACAAAACAAGTATAGCACTGATAAACTGCGCAGGCCCAAAACAAGTGTAGCGCCGAGAAAATATGAATACCAAACACAGTGAGCAGGCAGAAGTGCAGCAGAGAGAGCCTGTACAGCCCGGAAATAGTGCTTCTACGAGAACAAGCGTTACATAAAGAAGATGTTTATCACCAATAACAATTAGTGGTCAGAGAATAAATGTAGCAACGACACTAGGCCTGGGCCAAAATTCCGTTCCGTTCGTGGAAATTGCGATATTTTGGCATTTTCACGTTCCGCGGAAAGCGCGAAAATGTCAAAATTTCCGCATTCCGCAGCTTAGCGATAATTTCTTTCTTGCTCGCGCTGTAAAATATTACATTCTCGCGCGCGCGCGATCGCCTTACCTGAATCCCTGCGTTCTCTGACAAGTTTTCTTGACCCGGTCGCGTTCTCTACGAGATGTTGGATTTTGGTAGCCATTTTGCGCTGTCTCGCGAGAGTTCGCGGCCGCATTAACGTCATTTTTCACGCGATCACGTCATTTGTCGCGCGATCACGTCTTTCTTCTCACGATCATGCACCGCGCGAGTATGAGAAGATTGAGATCTCCAACATGTCATTCTACATCGCGAGCCAGAGGATGAGGACGCGGGCACGTGAAATCGAACGCGAACAGGAGAAAGAGACCGCGAACACGTCATATCCAACGCGACAGGGACAAAGAAGAGAACGCGATCATATCGTTTTCGACACGCCGGCGGAAGTAATGTGAAGCTCGAGAACTCAACAACGTAAAATTTACAATTTGGAGAGGAATATCGGCTCTAGCAGCATGAAACCATCTGCAAATACTGATTTTGGATGAAAAGAACTCCTTACATTGACATTTGGCTTTCCTTTTTTGTGCAAGGAGTCATTGTTTTACAAGGTGGAGAGAGGGAGGAAGTGACACAGAATCTCCAACTTCCTGTTCCTGTCCAGCAGGCTCCTCCCAGTGCTTTGTCCATCTCCTGCTCATTCTGCCTTTGGATTTGGAGCTGGAAAGATCACTCTTTTTGTCTGCTGCATCATTGCAATTGGATTTCAGGATTTTTGGAATAGGATATTTTACAAGTAAGTGGTTGTTGTGTTTGATTGTGGGCATTGCAGTTGTTGTGTAACTACAATTTATTTTTGATAATTAATTAATTATCATTATTCCTTTTTTTTTATTTTTAATTTTGTGGGTTGCAGTAGTAGGCCCGAGCTAGCCATGGGCATGGCCTCATGGGTGTGTGTGTGCATGATGAAGCAACTGTTCCTTTTGTTTTTTGAATATATTTCATTTTCAAGCACATTTAGGGCATGGATGGCATTGGATTGAGTTGGGGAAGTGTGTTTTTTGGGGTGGCCTTTGTGATGTTGTTGGGCCTGGCCATGTGGCTGGTGGCCATGTGGCTGGTGGCCATTTTGAGGCCTAGGCCTGCTAGCTTGCCTGGCCTTGTCTGCCAACAGGCCTGCTTTCATCCACTAGGACCAGAGCAGGTAGCCACAGCTTTATTAATCTACTGTTTTCTGTGTGCTCTGTTGAATTTAGACATCATTTAGGGCATGGATGGAATTGGATTGAGTTGGGGAAGTGTGTTTTTTGGGGTGGCCTTGCTGATGTTGTTGGGCCTAGCCATGTGGCTGGTGGCCATTTTGAGGCCTAGGCCTGCAAGCTTGCCTGGCCTTGTCTGCCAACAGGCCTGCTTTCATCCACTAGGACCAGAGCAGGTAGCCACAGCTTTATTAATCTACTGTTTTCTGTGTGCTCTGTTGAATTTAGACATCATTTAGGGCATGGATGGCATTGGATTGAGTTGGGGAAGTGTGTTTTTTGGGGTGGCCTTGCTGATGTTGTTGGGCCTGGCCATGTGGCTGGTGGCCATTTTGAGGCCTAGGCCTGCAAGCTTGCCAGGCCTTGTCTGCCAACAGGCCTGCTTTCATCCACTAGGACCAGAGCAGGTAGCCACAACTTTATTAATCTACTGTTTTCTGTGTGCTCTGTTGAATTTAGACATCATTTAGGGCATGGATGGCATTGGATTGAGTTGGGGAAGTGTGTTTTTTGGGGTGGCCTTGCTGATGTTGTTGGGCCTGGCCATGTGGCTGGTGGACATTTTGAGGCCTAGGCCTGCAAGCTTGCCTGGCCTTGTCTGCCAACAGTCCTGCTTTCATCCACTCGGACCAGAGCAGGTAGCCACAGCTTTATTAATCTATTGTTTTCTGTGTGCTCTGTTGAATTTAGACATCATTTATGGCATGGATGGCATTGGATTGAGTTGGGGAAGTGTGTTTTTTGGGGTGGCCTTGCTGATGTTGTTGGGCCTGGCCATGTGGCTGGTGGCCATTTTGAGGCCTAGGCCTGCAAGCTTGCCTGGCCTTGTCTGCCAACAGGCCTGCTTTCATCCACTAGGACCAGAGCAGGTAGCCACAGCTTTAGTAATCTACTGTTTTCTGTGTGCTCTGTTGAATTTAGACATCATTTAGGGCATGGATGGCATTGGATTGAGTTGGGGAAGTGTGTTTTTTGGGGTGGCCTTGCTGATGTTGTTGGGCCTGGCCATGTGGCTGGTGGCCATTTTGAGGCCTAGGCCTGCAAGCTTGCCTGGCCTTGTCTGCCAACAGGCCTGCTTTCATCCACTAGGACCAGAGCAGGTAGCCACAGCTTTAGTAATCTACTGTTTGCTGTGTGCTCTGTTGAATTTAGACATCATTTAGGGCATGGATGGCATTGGATTGAGTTGGGGAAGTGTGTTTTTTGGGGTGGCCTTGCTGATGTTGTTGGGCCTGGCCATGTGGCTGGTGGCCATTTTGAGGCCTAGGCCTGCAAGCTTGCCTGGCCTTGTCTGCCAACAGGCCTGCTTTCATCCACTAGGACCAGAGCAGGTAGCCACAGCTTTATTAATCTACTGTTTTCTGTGTGCTCTGTTGAATTTAGACATCATTTAGGGCATGGATGGCATTGGATTGAGTTGGGGAAGTGTGTTTTTCGGGGTGGCCTTGCTGATGTTGTTGGGCCTGGCCATGTGGCTGGTGGCCATTTTGAGGCCTAGGCCTGCAAGGTTGCCTGGCCTTGTCTGCCAACAGGCCTGCTTTCATCCACTAGGACCAGAGCAGGTAGCCACAGCTTTATTAATCTACTGTTTTCTATGTGCTCTGTTGAATTTAGACATCATTTAGGGCATGGATGGCATTGGATTGAGTTGGGGAAGTGTGTTTTTTGGGGTGGCCTTGCTGATGTTGTTGGGCCTGGCCATGTGGCTGGTGGCCATTTTGAGGCCTAGGCCTGCAAGCTTGCCTGGCCTTGTCTGCCAACAGGCCTGCTTTCATCCACTAGGACCAGAGCAGGTAGCCACAGCTTTATTAATCTACTGTTTTCTGTGTGCTCTGTTGAATTTAGACATCATTTAGGGCATGGATGGCATTGGATTGAGTTGGGGAAGTGTGTTTTTTGGGGTGGCCTTGCTGATGTTGTTGGGCCTGGCCATGTGGCTGGTGGCCATTTTGAGGCCTAGGCCTGCAAGCTTGCCTGGCCTTGTCTGCCAACAGGCCTGCTTTCATCCACTAGGACCAGAGCAGGTAGCCACAGCTTTATTAATCTACTGTTTTCTGTGTGCTCTGTTGAATTTAGACATCATTTAGGGCATGGATGGCATTGGATTGAGTTGGGGAAGTGTGTTTTTTGGGTTGGCCTTGCTGATATTGTTGGGCCTGGCCATGTGGCTGGTGGCCATTTTGAGGCCTAGGCCTGCAAGCTTGCCTGGCCTTGTCTGCCAACAGGCCTGCTTTCATCCACTAGGACCAGAGCAGGTAGCCACAGCTTTATTAATCTACTGTTTTCTGTGTGCTCTGTTGAATTTAGACATCATTTAGGGCATGGATGGCATTGGATTGAGTTGGGGAAGTGTGTTTTTTGGGGTGGCCTTGCTGATGTTGTTGGGCCTGGCCATGTGGCTGGTGGCCATTTTGAGGCCTAGGCCTGCAAGCTTGCCTGGCCTTGTCTGCCAACAGGCCTGCTTTCATCCACTAGGACCAGAGCAGGTAGCCACAGCTTTATTAATCTACTGTTTTCTGTGTGCTCTGTTGAATTTAGACATCATTTAGGGCATGGATGGCATTGGATTGAGTTGGGGAAGTGTGTTTTTTGGGGTGGCCTTGCTGATGTTGTTGGGCCTGGCCATGTGGCTGGTGGCCATTTTGAGGCCTAGGCCTGCAAGCTTGCCTGGCCTTGTCTGCCAACAGGCCTGCTTTCATCCACTAGGACCAGAGCAGGTAGCCACAGCTTTATTAATCTACTGTTTTCTGTGTGCTCTGTTGAATTTAGACATCATTTAGGGCATGGATGGCATTGGATTGAGTTGGGGAAGTGTGTTTTTTGGGTTGGCCTTGCTGATATTGTTGGGCCTGGCCATGTGGCTGGTGGCCATTTTGAGGCCTAGGCCTGCAAGCTTGCCTGGCCTTGTCTGCCAACAGGCCTGCTTTCATCCACTAGGACCAGAGCAGGTAGCCACAGCTTTATTAATCTACTGTTTTCTGTGTGCTCTGTTGAATTTAGACATCATTTAGGGCATGGATGGCATTGGATTGAGTTGGGGAAGTGTGTTTTTTGGGGTGGCCTTGCTGATGTTGTTGGGCCTGGCCATGTGGCTGGTGGCCATTTGAGGCCTAGGCCTGCAAGCTTGCCTGGCCTTGTCTGCCAACAGGCCTGCTTTCATCCACTAGGACCAGAGCAGGTAGCCACAGCTTTATTAATCTACTGTTTTCTGTGTGCTCTGTTGAATTTAGACATCATTTAGGGCATGGATGGCATTGGATTGAGTTGGGGAAGTGTGTTTTTTGGGGTGGCCTTGCTGATGTTGTTGGGCCTGGCCATGTGGCTGGTGGCCATTTTGAGGCCTAGGCCTGCAAGCTTGCCTGGCCTTGTCTGCCAACAGGCCTGCTTTCATCCACTAGGACCAGAGCAGGTAGCCACAGCTTTATTAATCTACTGTTTTCTGTGTGCTCTGTTGAATTTAGACATCATTTAGGGCATGGATGGCATTGGATTGAGTTGGGGAAGTGTGTTTTTTGGGTTGGCCTTGCTGATATTGTTGGGCCTGGCCATGTGGCTGGTGGCCATTTTAAGGCCTAGGCCTGCAAGCTTGCCTGGCCTTGTCTGCCAACAGGCCTGCTTTCATCCACTAGGACCAGAGCAGGTAGCCACAGCTTTATTAATCTACTGTTTTCTGTGTGCTCTGTTGAATTTAGACATCATTTAGGGCATGGATGGCATTGGATTGAGTTGGGGAAGTGTGTTTTTTGGGGTGGCCTTGCTGATGTTGTTGGGCCTGGCCATGTGGCTGGTGGCCATTTTGAGGCCTAGGCCTGCAAGCTTGCCTGGCCTTGTCTGCCAACAGGCCTGCTTTCATCCACTAGGACCAGAGCAGGTAGCCACAGCTTTATTAATCTACTGTTTTCTGTGTGCTCTGTTGAATTTAGACATCATTTAGGGCATGGATGGCATTGGGTTGAGTTGGGGAAGTGTGTTTTTTGGGGTGGCCTTGCTGATGTTGTTGGGCCTGGCCATGTGGCTGGTGGCCATTTTGAGGCCTAGGCCTGCAAGCTTGCCTGGCCTTGTCTGCCAACAGGCCTGCTTTCATCCACTAGGACCAGAGCAGGTAGCCACAGCTTTATTAATCTACTGTTTTCTGTGTGCTCTGTTGAATTTAGACATCATTTAGGGCATGGATGGCATTGGATTGAGTTGGGGAAGTGTGTTTTTTGGGGTGGCCTTGCTGATGTTGTTGGGCCTGGCCATGTGGCTGGTGGTCATTTTGAGGCCTAGGCCTGCAAGCTTGCCTGGCCTTGTCTGCCAACAGGCCTGCTTTCATCCACTAGGACCAGAGCAGGTAGCCACTGCTTTATTAATCTACTGTTTTCTGTGTGCACTGTTGAATTTAGACATCATTTAGGGCATGGATGGCATTGGATTGAGTTGGGGAAGTGTGTTTTTTGGGGTGGCCTTGCTGATATTGTTGGGCCTGGCCATGTGGCTGGTGGCCATTTTGAGGCCTAGGCCTGCAAGCTTGCCTGGCCTTGTCTGCCAACAGGCCTGCTTTCATCCACTAGGACCAGAGCAGATAGCCACAGCTTTAGTAATCTACTGTTTTCTGTGTGCTCTGTTGAATTTAGACATCATTTAGGGCATGGATGGCATTGGATTGAGTTGGGGAAGTGTGTTTTTTGGGGTGGCCTTGCTGATGTTGTTGGGCCTGGCCATGTGGCTGGTGGCCATTTTGAGGCCTAGGCCTGCAAGCTTGCCTGGCCTTGTCTGCCAACAGGCCTGCTTTCATCCACTAGGACCAGAGCAGGTAGCCACAGCTTTATTAATCTACTGTTTTCTGTGTGCTCTGTTGAATTTAGACATCATTTAGGGCATGGATGGCATTGGATTGAGTTGGGGAAGTGTGTTTTTTGGGGTGGCCTTGCTGATGTTGTTGGGCCTGGCCATGTGGCTGATGGCCATTTTGAGGCCTAGGCCTGCAAGCTTGCCTGGCCTTGTCTGCCAACAGGCCTGCTTTCATCCACTAGGACCAGAGCAGGTAGCCACAGCTTTATTAATCTACTGTTTTCTGTGTGCTCTGTTGAATTTAGACATCATTTAGGGCATGGATGGCATTGGATTGAGTTGGGGAAGTGTGTTTTTTGGGGTGGCCTTGCTGATGTTGTTGGGCCTGGCCATGTGGCTGGTGGTCATTTTGAGGCCTAGGCCGGCAAGCTTGCATGGCCTTGTCTGCCAACAGGCCTGCTTTCATCCACTAGGACCAGAGCAGGTAGCCACAGCTTTATTAATCTACTGTTTTCTGTGTGCACTGTTGAATTTAGACATCATTTAGGGCATGGATGGCATTGGATTGAGTTGGGGAAGTGTGTTTTTTGGGGTGGCCTTGCTGATATTGTTGGGCCTGGCCATGTGGCTGGTGGCCATTTTGAGGCCTAGGCCTGCAAGCTTGCCTGGCCTTGTCTGCCAACAGGCCTGCTTTCATCCACTAGGACCAGAGCAGATAGCCACAGCTTTAGTAATCTACTGTTTTCTGTGTGCTCTGTTGAATTTAGACATCATTTAGGGCATGGATGGCATTGGATTGAGTTGGGGAAGTGTGTTTTTTGGGGTGGCCTTGCTGATGTTGTTGGGCCTGGCCATGTGGCTGGTGGCCATTTTGAGGCCTAGGCCTGCAAGCTTGCCTGGCCTTGTCTGCCAACAGGCCTGCTTTCATCCACTAAGACCAGAGCAGGTAGCCACAGCTTTATTAATCTACTGTTTTCTGTGTGCTCTGTTGAATTTAGACATCATTTAGGGCATGGATGACATTGGATTGAGTTGGGGAAGTGTGTTTTTTGGGGTGGCCTTGCTGATGTTGTTGGGCCTGGCCATGTGGCTGGTGGCCATTTTGAGGCCTAGGCCTGCAAGCTTGCCTGGCCTTGTCTGCCAACAGGCCTGCTTTCATCCACTAGGACCAGAGCAGGTAGCCACAGCTTTAGTAATCTACTGTTTTCTGTGTGCTCTGTTGAATTTAGACATTATTTAGGGCATGGATGGCATTGGATTGAGTTGGGGAAGTGTGTTTTTTGGGGTGGCCTTGCTGATGTTGGTTGTCTTAAAGACATGCTTTTGTTGTGTGTGTCTGGTGAGTGTTGGTGTGCGATGCATGCTCCCTGCAGACCTTTTTGGGGCCTGTGAATGTTCGTATTTGCATTTTGTTGCATTAAAAAGGCAGAGCAGTGTGCTTCAGCATGCATCCTTTACCTGACTTTCATAGGCCTTTTGTCAGCTCCTGGTGTTTCCCAGGCCCCCTGCTTGTTTGTGATTTGTGAGTGTCCATGTGGCTGGTGGCCTTTTTTTGTGTTGGGAGTTATTAGTGTCCTGCTTTTTCCATATAGGCCTGCATGGTTTTCCTATTGGCTTACTGCTTCCATCCATCCACCCCCTTTGCCAGCAGCAGCTCCATGGATGCTGAGATGCTCAAATAATGCAATGGTCCACCCCACTTCCATTAGTTTTTTATTTTGTTGTTTATTATTAACTTTCCTATCCTTCCTGAGAGTGTAGTGTGTGGCTGTACACAGTACTAGTAGTATAACATAGCTCTAGTTAAAAAAAATAGTCATAAATGGCTAGACTATCTTTTGTTTGCACTAGTACAGTACTAAGTAACTGAACCACAAATGCAACATTTCACTGATGTTCTTCTCCTGTCTTCTTTGCTTTTAGGTGCACAAAAGACAGAGTAGGAGGTGTCATCGGCATCACCTGGCTACCCGTTGTACTGCCAGCCAGACAGAAGTCCTGCTGCGCATCACGCCCACGTGTGACCAGAACTTGTTGTGCATCTGCCTCCTGCCTGACATCTGAAGAAGATGGCCCCAAAGAAAGGTACCAGGTCCAGTACCAAGAAAGTCGCCGGTGAGAAGAAGAAACAGAAAAAGGAAGTGCCATTAACCACGACTGGTGGTGTGCCGGCCAATGTTTTTTTTGGCACCAAAGCGTTGTCCGGGAACCAAGCTGGGAGCAGCACAGCGGTCCAACCCCACCAACCTAGGCCCAAGGGCTTTAGTGTCGCAGAGGTAGCTAGTCTACTAACGAGCAGCGATGTTGAAGAAATGTCATTACCGCAAAGTAGTACACAATCAAGTTCAACGCAGGCGCAAACTCAGCAGATCAGTGTCAAGCCGCCGCAACCAGAACAGCAGCAGCCGCCGCAACCAGAACAGCAGCAGCCGCCGCAACCAGAACAGCAGCAGCCGCCGCAACCAGAACAGCAGCAGCCGCCGCAACCAGAACAGCAGCAGCCGCCTCAACAGCCCACCATAGTAGTTGTAGCTCCTGACGTAGGGGCATTTCAGGAAATCGAGCTTCCTGCAGACAAAGTGGAGCGAAGTCAAACCACTGTTTCAGAAGATCAATTGTCTTCCAGACCACCAGCAAGGAAAAGGAGGCTTAGTCCATCATCTTCTTCTTCAAGCCCCGCTTCTGATGATCGTGATGACACTTGGGTCCCACCAGCTCGGTCTGAGAGTGAAGTACGCCACAAGATATTGCTTCTGAAAAGGAAGGTCCCAGAAAAACTTAGAGTTATGGAGGTAGATGTAGAAGAGGGGGGTGATGATGTTGATGAAGACGAGGCAGTCATCACGCACATTACTCTCACCCCAAAGGGATTGGAGACCGACATTCTCACCCTATCCAGAAAGGCTGCTACTGAGCGGGATGTAGCACGGATCTCACCAACACAGGTTACACCACCACTACCTCCAGCTGCCATATTTTCCAAGGCCCGGCAGGGACCTACATCCAGCTCAACCATCTCAGTAGGAAGTGGTAGTAAAAGTCACAGTGTAGGTGGACAGGGTCACATATTTTCAAGCACCCCCTCAAGTTCATCTGGTGTTGAAAGTGGCATATCCAGCAGTGCCAGAAAGTTCTCCTCCCCAGTTTGGGACTTCTTTTCTGTTAGCGCCAAGGAGGAGAACGTTGCTATATGCGCAATTTGTCGGCAAGGTGTTCGGCGTGGTAAGCTTGGTACAAACTATGGTACCGGAGGACAAGCAAGTCATCTAAAAATACACCACAATATCGTGTGGGAGGATCACCTACGTAAGTTAAAAGAAAGTGGAAAAACTAAACCCTTTGAAGTTGGTCAGGAATCAGGGAGCGATATTATTGTGGTGGCAGGTGAAGAACAGGGAGGCATTTCTAGTAACCCCGGGCGTAGCACTACGCTTCGCCCACGTAGTGTACGTAGCGCTGCCTGCTTCGCACTTTCCGAAGTAGGCGAAGCAGGGCAGCGCTACGCACACGCCGAGGGCGAAGCGTAGCTGCTTGCCACCCGCCACCCACCTCCCGCCCGCCCTTCTTTTAAATAATATAAGCATTGAAAAATAAATTAAAATAAGTCGACTTACCCGTAAGCGCAGCGTCTCCGGGGCTCCTTCTTTCTGTTTCTAATTTCTTCTGGCAAATGCGCATGCACGGACACCCGCGCATGCGCATTTCTCGCGAGAAATGCGCATGCGCGGGCGTCCGCGCATGCGCATTTGCCAGAAGAAATTAGAAACAGAAAGAGGGAGCCCCGGAGACGCCGCGCTTACGGGTAAGTCGACTTATTTTAATTTATTTTTCAATGCTTATATTATTTAAAAGAAGGGCGGGCGGGAGGTGGGTGGCACGTAGTGGGGCTACGCGAAGCGCGTAGTGTGCGTAGATTTGGGCACACTACGTGCTGCTTCACGTAGCCCCACTACGCCCACTACGCCCACCCTTAATTTCTAGCCCTGTCTCCAGTAGTGCAGTGACTGCAGTGGTAACGCCCACATCCTCCTCAGTAACATCAGAGTGGCACCGCAGTAAGAGCCATACTCAGAGTGTGGATGAGACACCAAGGCAACCGGCGAGTACCTCAATGAGACAATCTGTGTCGTTGAGCCTTAGTCGGTTAATGAAAACAGCACCACTAAGGAAAGTAAGCCAGCCTACCATTGACAGCATGTTTAGGTTGGAGGGGCAGTTCCAACGCAACCACCCAACGGCACGATTGTACAATGCGAAGCTGGCTAAAATGTTAGCGCTGGACCTTCTTCCTTTTTCATTTGTGGAAGGGGTGGGTTTCCTTGAATTTGTGTCTGCCATCTGCCCGAAATGGAAAGTTCCCAGCCGGTGCTATTTCGCAAGAATTGCTGTTCCGGCACTACATCATGATGTGCTGGAATTGGTTGGTCATGGTTTGCGGCAGAGTGCTGTGCACAATATCCACCTGACAACAGACATGTGGAGCCGTTGCCAAGCCACAGATTACATGTGCATCACTGCACACTGGATCTCTTTTGTGGGGGTTAGAGATCAACTATCTGCACAAGGTGTTGTTGACACAGCTGCGATTTTTGAAGGTACTCGGAAACATGCAACTGTAGCCATGTTCGCCATGGAGAAATCTCATACGGCTGTAAACATTTTGGAAGAGGTTCGCACCAAGGTTTTGGAATGGCTGCGGCCCAGAGGGCTTGGTATTGGCTTTGTTGCCACAGACAATGGCAGTAATGTACTGAAGGCCATGGAACTTGGTTCCTATTTCAGGGTTCCGTGTTTGGCACACTGCATAAACATTATAGTGCAAGACTTTCTGAAAAAAGAACCCATAGTAAGCAATTTACTGGCCATCTGCCGAAGAATATGCACTCATTTCAGCCATTCTTTTAAAGCTCGGAAGCAGCTGAGGATCATCCAACGTGAACTTAGGATGCCAGTCAAGGCACTCATCCAGGAGGTGGCAACACGTTGGAACTCAACGTATTACATGCTTGATGGTCTGTACGAACAGCACAGGTCACTCAATGAATATGTCTGGTACAGAAGCAGTGATGCTAGTGTTAAAGGCATGACCCTTCAGAGGGAGCAATGGACCCTAATTCAATGCCTGACTGAGATGCTGTCTCCTTTTGAGGTCTTCACACGTGAAGTCAGCAAGGAGGACTGTACAATGGGCCAAGCTATCCCATTGTTGCAAATGCTAGAGCATGAGCTGAATAATGTTTCTGAATCCTACAAAGGTGTAGAGGACAGAAGGCAAGCCCATGACTTGTTGGAGAGCTTATCCAGGCGCTTATCAGAAAATGTAAGGATACAAAATAAAATTTTGTCACAAGAACATTACATTTGTGCCACAATTCTGGATCCACGTGCAAAATTAGGACTATTCCTTTCTTTTTCCGACAATGATGTTGCCCGCTACAAAAGTTGTATAGCTGAAGCAGCCATCGAGTTTGAAAACGAAGGGCTGCTAATTAAAAGCCCGCCACATCAACCCACAACAAGTACTGATACTGAAGCAGGCCATGCAGAATCAAGTGCAACTTCGTCGGCTGAGGGCAGTGCGGTTGGCTCACAATCGCAACACTCACCATCACCATCGACTACAAAAACAATAACTGGATCATTCGGCCGAGTACAATCATTATCAGATTGGTATGTAAAGATGGGCCTTAAGCACAGTGCTGATGCACAGAAAAAACAGAACAAAAGCTTACCAGCAGCAACCCTGAACATTGAGCGGATGGTCCAGGCCTATCTGGCCGACCCAACAGAGGTGTACGTTGATCAAAACCCAGTGCAGTATTGGTATAGGAAAAGGTCTGATTGGCCACAGCTCAGCAGGCTGGCGATAAGCTATCTGGCTTGCCCTGTCGCAAGTGTCTCTTCCGAACGTGTTTTCAGTGCTGCTGGTTCCATTGTAACCTTGAGAAGGACCAGTCTATCTCCCAAAAACGTGGAGAGGTTAACAATGATCAAAATGGATCAGCACTTCATACCACCGAATTACACAATGCATGAATCAACAGAGGAAGATGAGGACAGCGGCTCAGGTGACGGAAGTATTGTGTCAGATGATTACCTACTACTGGAAGATCCCCCAGAGTTTGAGGACGAGCTATACTTCCCTGACAATTAGGCTCGCACTTACTGTCTTCCTCCCTTTTTTCCCCCTTTGTTTGTGTCTGTCGTTCCGATTATAAACTTGTGAATCGCAACAAATGCATTATCACCGTCTTCTACTCTTCTAATTTAAGATACAAGTTTCAGGTGTCTGCCATTTGACACTACAGTCCTCAGAATCCAGCTCCTCCGCTCGATCATACTGCATCTCCTGGTTAATTCCATTTCCCTCATGAATGATGATTGGATGATGGTAACAACAAATTCAAACTTTCCTCGTCCTTCCAAAACAAGTGGACCATGAATCTGATGACTTCTATAGCTATCCTCCTTCAGAGCCGAGAGAGACTGGCCATTAACTGAAAATAAGATGCAACAGGTAATGATTGATGCCATGCATTGGCCGCAGAATGGCAGACTGAATGATGTAGATTTTGTTGTGTGTGTTGCGCATGAATTGATGTAATTGTGCACTGCTACTAATCAACTTTCTACAGAACACACTAATTTTCCCCTTCTTGCAAACAAGAAATGTGTACTTCTCCTGCATCTTGGTGATACATTGCTTTTAATTCAATACAGGAAGGGGACTCACTCAATCTGCGCAATGCAAATGACTGTGACTTAACAGCACCGTCCATCATGATGATGGCGAAAGAGACGGCCCGTTAACTTAAGATGAGAAGGAACAGGTAATGAATGATGACAATTAATGGCATGCATTGGACACCTGACTCTGAGCTATTGGTCTTTGTGTTTGCGTTGTTTGTTGTGCACAAAGTGATGTCAAAGTGTACTAGTAGTAATCTATCTTTCTGTACACAATAAAGAATGACTCAAGTCAGTAATATTTATATTTCTACTCTGGGTGATTCATAAAAATTATACTTGTACTGCAGGCCGATCTTCAGTCAGTAAAAGTATCAGAGATGATGATGAAGTCAGGAGGAGGATGTTTCAGGAGTGGCATAAAACGGAAAAGCCTAAAGGTAAACACGTCAACAACAACCACAGCAGACCCAAATGTCTGTGTAGAAGTTGAATAGAGTGTAGCGGTGGGATGACTGCAGTGCATTGATTTTACTAACTTTAACTGTAAAATGCTATGTTTGGAATGGATAATGTGCTTTGCGTTTGTCCAACTCTTTGAGAGAAAAAAAAAGGACTCTAAAGTGTTAAGGTAGGATGTGCTAAATTGGTAAGCACTGTGGGCCTGATCTCTCCTGTTACTGTTGAAGGTCAATGCTGGAAACAGACTAGAGTAGAGATGATGCATATGCATACATGCCACCTCGGAAAGTGTTCTTGTTGCACTACACCATCACTTGTGCATTTGTTTTCACTTTCTTTCTCAATATCCCCTTTGGTTTTCAATTTAAAATTACAGGCCGGGCCTTGGCCAAAACTTTGTAAAACATTACAATGCATATTAATTACCTTACCAATCAATCACCTTTTTTTTCCAGCCGGGCAGTGGCGAGTGGCGAGGCGACACACCCAAGATTGATGGACGAGAGGAGCAAGAGGAATGCCGAGATGCAAAAAACCAGTCCACATTTTTGACCAGGATAAGACAGTAACAGTATCCACTTTTAACTTCTTTTAAATAATTTGATTAATATCTTGTATACAATCTTTACAACAGTGTGTTCTTGGAGTTGTTATTATCAATCATCATTACATTTGCTCTGTGTTTACGATTCTTCACTACCAATATTTAAAATTTCTATTTGCTATCTGTTAAAGTATTAAGGCCGGAACAGAACAAGAAATAGAAGTGTATGTAATCCGGGTCTCATCATCATGCATGCATTGCCTTTTTCTCCCTTAACATATGGAATGGATATGGTATGGTAGTCTTCAATGATTGTCGTTTGTTTGTCTATGTATGCATACTGTTTTTCTATGTCAAACCTTTCCCAAAATCCCCCTTCCCATCCATTCAACAAACCCTAACCCTCTTCCCCCGGGCTGTGTGACTTATTGTCGAGGTGTAACTAAATTAAATGTACACCAATACTTAATCACACACTTGCTGGGGCGGATGTGGTGAAAGCAACACTACTTCAATTTCAATGCAGAGCGATGATCTTCTTCTGCTTGCCCACCCATGAGTAGGATATTTCAGAGGTTATTTTATTTAACAAATGAACATATACCTCAGCATGAATTGCCGGCATTGATTGGATTTGTTTGTTGTCATTCCTCATATACAGCACTAACTGTTAGACTGTAGGCATAGTCAAGTGACTCGAGTCGACAAAACTATAGTTTGTAACTCTGTCTAGTAGGCTATCCTCATAATAACCACCATTCAGTTTTTTTGTCAAATATTTGAGCATATAATTGTTGCTCGGTAAATTCTGTGATGTACTTCATTCAACTACTCCTCTAACAGTCTCTCAAAGGCAATTGACTATCTCCTTTTCTTTTTTTGGAAATGCTGCCACCCTGCCAGTGTATACTACTACTACTATACTACCACCACCCCAATCATGGCATGTATGAAAAAGGAAACCATCTTCACCATGCAGCCAGTGCTGTGCCACAGTTGGACATAAACATCAAGCACCGGTAAGAGAGAAGTTTGGGGGAGGCAGAATTAATAATGGACATGTTGTCAATGATTTCATTTTCAAACACCACTCCAAAGAATGCATAGACTAGAGGACAGACTGAAAGTACTAGAAGGACCAGTCAATGAGTGAGGTGTGTCGCATCTATCTGTTTGTGTCTTATACAGTCAGCAAATTATTGAAATCAAACACAGGCTATGGGCGGCCATGCACCAGCAAGGAAACAGTGTGATGTAAAACAGTCTCCCCACCTACAAAACATTAACAACATTGCATGTAACGTAGAAAAATATATTTAATTTACCCTAACAAATAAACTAAACCCACAAAAGCTGACCCACCCACCTCCGTAACCCCAACCACTGTCCACAGTAGAAAAAAGTCAAACGCCAAACGAGTAAAGAACAGAAATTAAAAAAGGGGCAGTGACAGGGACTAACTGGTGGGGCGGGACTGGAGGAGGACACGCATCTGGCGCATCTCGTCCTCTAAATGGGTGACGCGGCGTCTAAGGCCGCGGCAGTTGCAGCCACAGTGGGGGGGGCATCGGAGATGACACGGTGGCGGCGGGCAGCCGCCAGGCGGTGGCGCCGTAACGCTGGAGGGCGGTGGCTGGGGCCCGGGGCACTGGAGGAGGCTTCAATAGCTGCTGCAGTCTCCTCCTCCTTCTCGGCTAGGACCACCAGCCGCCGGTATTCATGCTGGATTGCCTCCAGCTTCCGGCGCCGTGCTTTGGCGGCCAACTCCTTCCGGTTGAGTTTCGGAGTTGCTGTGTATCAAAAAGAAAAAAACAAGACAATTGTAAAATATAGTCTTAATAAAACAGTAGGACAAGGTAATTATTTATACACATAGTGGCATGGTAGAGTAGCACTATAAAATAAAGCACAGTAGTACATAACATTTTAAATGGCGCCCGTCCTTCTTCCTTCCACCTGTCTTACACTTTTTAGTTGAACAGTGCACCAGGTGCTCTTCTCCATAAAACTTTCAAAGCGGAGTTCAAATCAGATAGATGAGGCCATTGGTTACTCAATACTCCGGCTCCTAGTCCTATACCAATTAAAGGGAATTCTAGTCTTCTAGTTCACTCTTCAAACGTCCCCAAGAACTCATACTTACTTACGACATCGGATAGCGGGCGGACTTTGGCCGCCCGCCATCCGACTGCTAAAAAGGGTGGGGGTCCCGTGGGGACAATTAATTAGGATGATGCGCCCGGCACAGTGGCGGGCGCACCCTGTTTTTTAAAATTTAAATTCTGGTTGGCTTTGCTGAAAGCAATGCTAAAATGTTGTGCTGCTTTTCCAAGCACAACATGACGGGCCCCGCACGGAGCCTGTCACGTTTTGCTTTGAAAGTCGGGGGGTACCATAGCATCGGTAGGTACCCTCCATGGGGGCCCCCAAGCATACTCTGCAATGTGTGCATGCCTTTCCGTGGCGGACGGCAATGCCGCCACGCAAAGGCATTCCAAAATGCAGATTATATGGCTGGCGGTGTGGTGAGAGAGACACCACCGCCATATTGAACCCTTTTCCGCCTGGACATGTCTGAATATTTTCTACAGGGATGGCGGGAGGTTTGCCCCTGCGGTGACGGCAGTGAATTCCAGCCGGCCCGGCGGGGGCAATACGCCCACCATCCTAATGGGGGCCCTAAGTCACAACTGTACAGTATACATATACATACAGTACACCCTTGCAGTGAGTGTGCTGTCAAGTTCAACAATAGTTAAAGATTATGACTCTAACTTACCACCGCCTGCCACTGGTGCTGCCACTCCCCCTACCGCTCCGTTGCTATCTGCAACTGCCGCATCCTCGCCCTCGGCGTCGGCTTCGCTGGCCCCAGCAATGGTGGTCGGTAGTGCGCCTAGAAAACATTACACATTTATTAGGCGTCATATACACCTCCCCCCTATTGATCAGTAGCAAGGTTGAAAAATTAGTTAATACTAACATACATCACTAGTACAAATCAGGTAGTAGTAGAGTAGACACTAATAGTTATATGATCATTGTAGCCTTTGCTTGATTAGCCCTAGCCATGCACATGTGACGTTACCTTTACCTTGCAGCTTCTTAAGACACCTTTGAGCCCACATGACCTGCCTCACACTGCTACTGTCTAGTCTACGCGCTGCGTACAAGCGGTCAACAAACATTAACAAGCCACTTTTTTAGGAAGAACTGGTGTACTACTGTTACTGTTAGTCCATATTGCTTATCCATAGATGCTACACTTTTTGGCACGGCTGAGAAATGCTTGCAAGTTGCAATATACTAACGCACACCATTTCTTTTTTCGCATTACAGACGCAAGATTCCCTTCTACGAACCAGAGCTTCTGAACGATGCACCAACTACCAGTACTAGGTTCTTCTGAGGTGAGGGGTCCATTCACTCACATCTTCATTTATAAATGTATATAAACTGAATTGCTATGGGATGGTGGTGCTGCCTTCCACCACTGTTCAGTTATCATGATTTAATTCCCAACTGTATAAGTGTAACAATGTATATTGTTTTAATGTTATTGATTTGCCGGTTGGTGCTGCTAAGAAAACAGTGTACAGACCTTCTCAAATTGAAATAAACATTTTAAACTTACATAGACTTCGTGGTATTTGGTGTGGAGTGGAATAAGTTACACGAGTGAGCAAATTAAAGTAAGGGTGTGCATGTGAATTGCTTCCACGACAGAGGTTGGGTGTGTTATGTTCTGGGTTGTCTACTTGTTGGGTATCTTGGGGGGAGGGTTCCGAGACCTAATAGGTATGACAAGACAGTACTATAGTCAAGCAGTGGAATTGTGGTGGGTGCGGAATTTCTGATTGAGGTGTGCAAGGAAGGTCCAACCTACCATCACCAACATCCTATTTTCTGGTGCAAATGTATGTGCAAGATCCCTACAACAGTGGTATGTCCTATAGGGTATCATATCAAAATATTAAGAAATCTGGTAGGGCTGTTGCTGTGAATTTTCAAAGCCTCAACATCAATAAGAGTAAAAGTAGTACAAGACAACGACCCGACAGATTGTACGAGCTACTGGTGAATATGAGTTTTATATTACAACCTTTCACAAAGAGTGGCACTGGCCAACTGGGCAAGACTAGCTACTACAGTACAGACAGATTGATAGGATGTAGTAGTACTCAGAGTCATCATAGCGGAGGCAGGGATAAGATTTTTGAAACCGTACAGATCGAAGGATAATTGGTGGTAAAAAAATAGCATTTGGAAACACACTATAGTTCGGGAGAAATGGGGCAGTAAAAGTTATGGAATAAGAAATATTATTAAAAACAAGAAGACTTACTGGGGCCAGCAGAGGAGCCCTCAGCGGTGTCCTCCTGGTGGTGTTCCTGTCCCGCCGACTGCCCAGTCCCTGTCGGTCTGCCCCTGGGTGCTGATGGACAGGAAAGATATAAGAAAGAGACAAACATTGATGGATGGTGTCAAACAAATACAATATTTTTCAATAACGGTCAAAAAACACTTATGTAAATGTAAACAACAATTGCAATAACTACATTGACTGATCTCATCTGGTCAACATGTAATATCGGGGGATTCGCAGTTCGACTACTTAAGTTACTATTTATCAACAGTGATCCAGTTTTCCATTCTGATTAAAGAAAACTAAGTTACAACTAAGCCTAAGTAGTAGTACAACGTACCACCTAACCTAGCCCACCTATTCCAGGCATGCCAATTGTACATTAAGTATGCATTTCCACTGTATTCCTCAACAATGCGTATGGTCCAATCATGGAGGACACATGAACATGACTACATTTTTTGTATACACCAAATTTTGGTTTGATTGATGCTGATCTGCTACTGCTAAGTAACTGCTAAGCCTACCTCCACTCATTGAACAAACTAGAAAAGGTTCTAAAGACTGCCGTACTAGCAGCACGTCACATAACTGAGTGAGGGGGGGCATCACGCATACCACTAACCAATTAGAAGGTCCTTACAAAGTACCTAAACCTAAGTATCAATCCGCCCCTATCTATTAGTGACAGGACAAAGTAAGGAGTGGACGTGAGTCACTGTAGCATTACGTAACTTAATTTCTCTAAAATAAACTCGTAAAGAATCACGCTAAGCAAGCGCAAACGCAAAGCTGCAAACAAGTAAGATTAGTAGTAGCGCAGAAGAGCACCTGTGTCATAATCACAGAAGACTTTTAAACGTTTTAACCTGGAATGTATTGTAAGCAGCAACATTCTAGCTGGTTGGAAGGAAAAAAAGATATTCGCAATATATAACATAGAGCAGAAGAACAGACACAAAGTTGTAATAATTAAATAGGTACTCACCAAGCCCCGGGACCTCCACTCCTAGCAGGTCCAGCAGGTCCTGCTCACGGTCCAGGATGTCGGACCACCGGCGCGTCAGCTGTGCCTGGGTGCGCCGGACCCCAGAGATGCGCAACACTGCCCGGCGCACCTTCCCCCACCGCTGCCGACGCTCCCGGAGGCCGTACCCGGACCCAGGCCTGCCACCTGCTGCCAGGGTTGAGGGGAGGTGGTGCTGCACAAAGAAAATGAGTGCAGCCAACTCCACCTCCCCAAATAAGGCCCGTGCCTGCACCCCTTGTGGGCGCCGCCTTCCACATGGAAGGCGGTCGCGGCTCTGGTTGCGGCGAGCCCTACCCTTTGACATGGTTCTGGGGATGAGAGACGGGGTGGGAAAGAAAAGGTAATAAAATTAAAAAAGTAAGTAAAGGAAATAAATAGGCAATAGAAAGAGTGAAAAAGTAGCTAAAAAACAAAAAAAAAGTAGACAAAAACCAAAAATATAGAAGCAGGAAAATAGTTAGAGAAATAATAAGTAATAAAGATCCAAAAAAAGTGGCTATAAACAAAGGATTGAAAAGATTTAGGGATGATTGAAAATCAGGCCCCAGAACCATGCAATAGAGTGAAAAACAAGATGGCAGCGCCCATTGCGACCACGTGCGCAAGTTCGCGCGATTTTTTCTCCCCGAGCAAGCAAAAAGCAAGGCGATCAAGTAAAAGCGGTCGCGAAGAGGAAATATCGACCGCGAACAGGCGCGAAAATGCATTGCGCGACCCGGAACAGGAAGTAAGCATCGCGAGAGGGCGGGACAAGTGAAAACAAGATGGCCGCGCCCATGAGCAACCGCATGGGTAAGTTGGCAACCCGCGATCACTCAAAAAATACCGCGAACAGGCGGCAAAAAACTTCCGCGTCTTCGCGATATTTCTGGCGTGTTTGCGGAGATTTTCTGCATTTTCGCGATAATTTGCGGAAGTTAATTTCGCAAATTCCGCCCACCCCTAAACGACACCAAGTGCAGCCGCCACCATAAGTAAGGTTCCAGAGTCAAGGGAAGCAGAGAGAAAGTAAAGTACACAAAACAAGAGATATGATAGCACGGAGAACATGTACATTATAGGAAACAAGCGTAACTCGATGTAGGTGCAGCACCGGGAACTTGGACCACTCAGAGAAAAGGTGTGCCAAATAGAAGTACATTACCTGAAGTAGTGGTGCAGATCGGAGCTTCCGAATCCCCTCTACTTCCACGGACGGAGTGATTTCACAGTCACACGCACACACACACATCACACGCTGGTGGGGCCCATTACACCAACATTCAACCTAACCACTCTATCCTTACCTTGTATAGGAGAAACACTTTTCAATACCTAACCAATCTGCATGTACTCTGAGGTCAATGGCATCAACTAGTTGCTATAGATTTGGTGAAACAATAAACATTCTGAATATTCAATAAACATAACAAGAAAAATAACCACCCGACACAGTAATTCAAACAGAATATAGTTTATCTAAATTAATTTTTATGAAAAGCCAAATAAATGCAAGATCATTTTCTCCATATTTACCTATTCTGGCTAAAAGTCGTTTTCTAAGTCAGAACTGGTCCTCAGCAAAATAGTTAAAGTTTCTAGCCGTCAGGTAGAGTCACCGTCCTCTCCGTCAGCATCGGGACCTCTGATCATTGGTTCGGAAAGAAGTGGCGCTAGACCTCTCTAGTCTACTAATATTTATACCAAAATCTACATTCTAAATGTTGCAAACATAACTTTTAAACATCCGTTTGGCAGGAAAAGATGTCGTCTTGATACATTAAGAAATTTTCCCATGTATTGATAATATCAATTTCTAAATAGGAATTATAAGTCCATAGCTAATTCGTTACTTTTACGGATGTCTTCTCAGGACAAAAATCTATCTCATCCATGGGACCATTATAAGTTCAACAGGTCGGATTATACAATTGCAACTTTCTTCATTTTCAGGGGCATTTAGCATCTCTCCCGGAATTGTCGTCATATACATGTCTTTTCGGAACATGTAGAGGACAGGGTCACAGTCAGCGCAAAGCCTCTTTTCATATTACATCTACTTGAATGCAGGCAGCGGATGGTGGCCATCTTTCAGCAGGCCACAATGGTCAACTTAAGCAGAAAAAACACAAAAAACATATTTAATACATAGAAATGATTATACAGTGTTATTCCCTTGCTAATACCCTTATGTGTATGTATTTATCTAGCCATTTGCGACATCATAAGCCATTAATGCATTTTTATTAAAGCGCAAAACATAATAACATCACATAAGCAACATTCATACAGTTAATTTGCTCACCAATTTAGTTTACTTATTATTTTAGCCATGCAATTGCATTCCCACGTGTAATTCTTCTGTTAATAAGGTTGGTTAGACAAAACTCGACAAATCTTAGTAATTACCAATTAATCAGTAGTATTTTTAATAATGACATACGGAAATAAAACAGGTATTTGGGTTTATATTGAAAACCCTGCTCCATCAATCCCCCCTTTGGTGATATATTATCACCACAAAAATCAAAACCCACAAATCAATTTAACTTCCCCTTTTGAAGAAATTTAAAATGTCTTCTTGTTCATTTTCTTAAACTCTTGTTTCTCTTTCATGATCTCTTTTTGTTTCTATATACATGCTTTCCCTAAGTTCTTCTAATTCTATTTCTTGTGGATCTCTTTCTGGTTTCTTTTGTCTCTTTTTAACATTTTCTCGTGTTATTTTCTTTTTATTTCTTCTGTATCTACAACACAGACACCCTAATCTAAGAATTAATAATGCTACAATTACACACGTTAATGGAAATAATATTTTACCAAATATAGTACTACCTATTTTAGCTATAAAGTTCTTAATAGAAATCATCTTATTAGCCATTTTAGTCCAGATACTTTCAGCTTCCAGTGGTACTAATTCTTCATGCAAATCAGTAATATTTTTGATATAGACCTTTAGATCTTTGCTTTCGTCAGGAATGTAAGTGCAACAATGTTGAACTTTCAGCATTCCACAGACTCCACCCTCTTTTGCCAAAAGAATGTCAAGGGCAAGTCGATTTTGCATTGCCATAGCATGTAAGGCAACCATTTCAGTATTTACCAAAAGAAAGCCTCCAGCGGTGCTTGTTGACAAGCGATCCACCACTGTTGACAGCTTCCGAATGCCAAATGCATTCAATGAAATTCCCACTGCTGGTATCAAAGCTCCAAAAATATCTCCTACAATTTCTGTCCATGTTTCTCTTCTATAGCGTGTTAATGGATTAGTTTGTTCAGCATTTTCTACTCTATCCATGTGAAAAATCTTTGGAAAGACCAGGCCAACATAACATGTGCCATACCAATGGTCAGGCAACCTGTACTAAGCCTTGTTCCCACAAATATAATACACTCCCGGAAAAACTGGATCCTCTCCACCTCTAAATCCCCATCCGGTTGCTATAAAGTATGTATCATGGCACTCACTAGTCCCTATGAAATAATAATCATACTGGGATTTCTTCCTGGTAATGCATAGTTTGCCTTTCTGTGGTGCATCTATAGCCATAGTTGGACTGGCTCCATTTTTCAACTCTTTTTCTTTCTCAATATCCCACATGGTTTCACTCATCTTATGACCTTCTGCTTTCTTATGCATGTTCAACCTTCTTCTCTCAACCATGTCTAGAAAAGTTTTCTCTTCTTCCTTCAAACTGCAAGTTAAATTGTTTCTAAAAACATATTCTAATGTCAATTCTTTAGTTTCAATAAAAACCTAAAGTGTTAGCTTCTTTAGCAGGATTCAATTCTTTATTCATAGGCAGTTGCCCAAGAATATTATCTACATTTGACATGTTATAATCTAATTTCCCTAATAGATAAAATATACTAATTAACACACTACATGAAATTCCATACGTAGCCGGAAGGTGATGGTAAGTCACTCCTTCTGAAACAGATGCAGGCAATTGCATGCAGACATAGCAATCCCTTACATCCATTGTCTTTACGTATTCATACAATAATTTTGAAAATACATTGTTAGAAAAATCATTAATAGACCTATCCTTATGTATATGTACATTGCTAATTCTAGTTGGAAATACCCTTCTCTAAGTTAGTCATATTCTCAGTATGTCCCTCTAAAGTGTCTATTGTAACTCTGAAAGAGATTAGTAGAGCAAGCACGCTCCAGAGTAGCATTAATAATCCTGTACAGCAGCAGCACATCTTGCACCATCTTTTCATGAAGGTACATCTACTTTGATTATTCTCAGTGTTAGCCATCTTGTTACTTTGACCGTGTCTTTTGACTTAGCCTCTTCTACTCCACTACCGGACTATTTTAGGGCAGCAAGTACCCACCAGATTATTACAATCTATTCATCCTTAATATATTTCTTCACTTTCTTCTTCAAGTGAATTCTTTGGATTTACTCAATTTGGGTTTTCATCATTCTTCACTCTTTCCTCATCATCATCCAACTGTATTAAGTCCTGAACATCCGTTTCTTCTCCAATGTCGGACAAGATAACTCTCAGGATTCCAACAGCTTCTTCTTCTTCAACCACTTTCAGTAAAGCCTCCTCTGGATTTCCTTGACTATCTGCCTCTTCTCCTTCTTCAGGCAGTGCCACATACGTCCATTCTGGTGACTTATACTTCTGGTTCGGTTTTCTGATTCTTTTAGTTTCTTCAGATCTCTTTGTTTCCTCTTCTTTCGTTTGGTTTTGACTTGACACTTCGTTCACCTGTTCAGCTTTCGAAGAGTTAACTCGTGTCAGTCGGTATCTCAGTCTCTTTATCTTATTGGGCCAAAGATCTCCTTTAGCATTTCTTTTTTGTTTTCCCTCTTTATTGTTTCTTTCTCCAATCCAAGTTCTCTTCCTCAGAACTCGACCTTCATGTGTCTCATTCTCACTTTCATCAGATTCTGCTTCAGTTGCTTCTTGTTCATCAACAATTTTCCCTTCATCAACAGTCTCTTTTTCCACCAATCGAGATTTCCCTACTTCTGTCCCTCCTCGGGTCTCCGACACGCAATCTTCTTGCTGTCTACTTGTCCCTTCACCTAGCTTATTGTCGATGTTCCCTACACCTCCTCGGGGTTCTTCCGCAATCTGTCCCTCTCTTTCTTTTTCTGTCCCTTCCTCTTCAAGAATTATCTCAGGTGGAACTTCTCCAATTTCCTCATTTGATTCAGGTATTACCTCTGTGGAAATGTTCTTTTCTTTTCTTTCTTTCTTTTTTCGTTCGTCACTGTTGGTTGGGATTTCAGGTACTTCTTCAGAATCTGGACTCGTCTCTGTAGTTTGCAATGCTCCTTTCAGAATTTCTTCTGATGGGACAAGAGTTTCTCTTGACTCACTTTCCCCCCTTTCAGGATTCTTTTTCCTTTTTACTGCCTCACTGTCTGCATCGTCACTGGAATCTGATTCTTCAAAGTATTCTTTTCCAGTTCCGTCTCTCGGATTTGGAACTCTCAGAGTGTGACTTGCATGTATCCAATTTTTCACTCCAGTACACTTCACAGCAGTCGTTGTTGTCAGAACGACTTGCCTTGGCCTTCCCCACCTTGGAACCAGGCAGTTTCTTCTTCTGTGGACTTTTATTCTTACCCAGTTCCCTGGGCTCAGATCATGGGCTGGTTTCTTTTCAAGTGTGGTGGTGTCTTCTCCAACCTGGTGAAACACAGAATGGACTGCGTCAGCCAGGCCTTTACAGTAATCCAAAATCATGTCATCAGTTATAGTCATCAGCTTGTTGACTGGTACAAACGCATGTCTCATAGCACGTCCCATGATAATTTCATGTGGACTCAAACCTGTTGTTCTGTCTGGAGTAGACCTAATCGTCATCAGGACTAGAGGCAAGACATCAGGCCATTTCATTCCTGTGGCCAGGCACATTTTACCAATTCTGTTTTTGATGGTACCATTCATTTGTTCAACCACACCAGAAGCCTCTGGTCGGTAAGCACAGTGTAGCTTCTGCTGTACACTCAATGCTTCGCAGATTAAACCCATGATTTCATTATAAAAATGTCCTTCTCTGTCTGATTCAATGGTCACTGGGAACCCATATCTTGGGGGATGAATTCTCTTAACAGTAGCTTAGCCACTGTTATTCCATCATTTCTTCTTGTTGGAAATGCCTCCACCCACCTGGAGAACAAACAGACTACCACTAGAACATACCTTAATCTATTGACTTGGGGCATTTCAATGAAGTCCACCTGCATTCTGATGAAGGGTCCTCCCTCTCTGCCTATTGTACCTAGGCTCACCACTGTTTTCTTTCCAGGATTGAATTGCTGATATATCAGACATCTCTGACAAAGACTCTCTGCTATCAGCCTGAATTTTGCATTGTACTATGTTTGCTTAAAGGCCCTTATCATAGCATCCCTTCCCAGGTGTCCCTGGCCATGATACATCCGTGCCATTGTTGATAACATGCTGTTGGGCATGACTGGTCTTCCATCCCTATAGACCCACACATGGTCTTTTTCCCTTGGTGCACAACCTGCTTTCACCCAATCTTTCATTTCCTCATCTCCTGCTTCATCCTGCAACTGTTTCACTTCCTCCCATGTTCCCACCACATTAGTAAACATTAAGGAACAAGAAGACATTTCCTTTTCCTTACTCCGATTAATGGAATGATTATTCCTTGCACAATACTGTGCTATGTCATTGGCAAATTTGTTCCCAAGGGTGACGAAATCATCACCTTGACTATGAGCAGCACATTTTACAACTGCTAATTCTTTAGGCAGCTGTATCGCCTCAAGCAATTTTCCAACCACTTCAGCATTCTTTATAGGAGTTCCACTTGAGGTCAGGAAACCTCTTTGTAGCCATAACTGGCCAAAATCATGGACAACTCCGAAACCATATTGGCTGTCAGTCATTACAGTCACTCTCACATTCCTTCCAATCTTGCAAGCCTTCGTTAGTGCCACCAATTCTGCCACTTGAGCGGATTTAACTCCTTTCAAGGGTGATGCTTCCACAACTCCTGAAACTGTACACACAGCATATGCAGCACTCAGCATTCCTTCATCAGTTCTCAGACAAGATCCATCCACAAACAACACATGATCACTCTCAGGCAGTGGCAGATCTCTTATGTCTGGTCTTGGTTTTGTACAGTAATCAAGCACATCCAGGCTATCATGATCAACATCATCTCTAACACCTACATTTTCAGCATCTGGCAACAGCGTTGCTGGATTCACATTCACACATCTCTCAAGACTCACATTCGTTGCACCAAGAATGACTTTCTCATATTTAGTCAGCCGACTATGAGACATGAACTGTGTCCGGCTCCTTGTTAAAAGGATTGCCACATCATGAGGTACGAATACCCGTGCAGGATATCCCATTATAATGCCCTCACTTTGTTCCAGACTTCTGCATGTAGAAGCTACTGCTTTCAGGCAACCTGGTAAACCCACAGCTACTGGGTCAAGTGTTGATGAAAAGTACGCAATTGGCCTCCACAGACGTCCATGTTTCTGGATTAACACTGAAAGTGCACATCCATTCCTCTCACTACAGTACAGCTCAAATTCCTTTTCGTAATCTGGCATTCCTAAGGCAGGAGCTTCACAGCGCCTGTTCTTTAATTCTTTGAATGCTGCCATTTCTTCTGGGTTTAATTCCAATGGGTCTTTCACCTCACTTTTAGTCAATTTAATCAGTGGCTTGGCAATTAAAGAAAAGTTACTTATCCACTGACGACAATAACCAACCATTCCCAGAAACATTCTTACTTCTCTTTGTGTCATTGGGGCTCTCATTCCCTTGATGATTTTGATCCTGTCAATGGTCACTTTCCTCCGGCCTTTCTCAATATTATGTCCCAGATACTGGACTTCTCTCTTGCAGAATTGCAACTTGGCTGGAGATACTTTTAATCCTCCATCTGCCAAATGATTTAGTAAAGCAATGGTATCTACTTCACAAGCTTCTCGTGTTTTTGATGCCACGAGCAGGTCATCAATGTACTGGACCAAGACTGAATTTTCAGGCATGGTTAAACTCTCCAGAGATTTCTTCAGCAATTGATTAAATATCGAAGGGCTCTCTGTATACCCCTGTGGAATTCGGCACCATGCCAAAATCCGCTGTCCAAACCGAAATGCAAAAATCGGCTGGCTGTCATGATGCAACGGGATTGAAAAGAAACCATGGCATAAATCAATCACTGTGTACCATTCTGCATCATGGGGAATCTGGTACAAAATCACTGATGGATTTGGCACAATGGGACAACATGACACAACAATCTTGTTGATTTTTCTCAAATCCTGTACTATTCTGAATTTCCCATTAGGTTTCTTCAGTACCATTATTGGTGAATTACATGGACTGCTCAATATTTCTCTTAACACCCCCTGCTGGATCATTTTCTCAATTATAGGTGTTATTCCTTCAATTATTTCAGGTGTCATTCTGTATTGAGGGATGTTTGGGTAAACTATTCCATCCTTTACAGTAATTTTCACTGGATCTACATTTCTCATTAGGCCCACATCTTCTCCAGTAAAATCCCAAACTGTTGCTTTTACTGTCTGTTTTAATTCTTGGGGAAATCCATCCGGATTGAACACAGCATATGTTCCAATAGCCTCACTTTCCCTATTATCTAGGGTCATTCTGTATAGGACATCCTCATTTGGTGTCTCAAAGGCTATTCCATCTGGAGTACAAAAAATAGTGCAATTCATTTTGCACAGCAAATCCCTGCCTAACAAGTTCACAGGACTGGTGTCACACACCACGAACCGGTGCATGTCTGAGAATTTCCCTATTCTAACCCTTACTGGTTCAGTAAGATGAGTTTTTATCTGTGTGTTGGATACACCAACTACTTGGATTGCTTCATCCGAGAGAGGAAGATTCTTTATATCGGCTGACCTGACAGTTGATCTCGTAGCTCCTGTGTCAACTAGGAAAGTAATACTTTCACCATTAATGTTTCCATCTACAAAAGGTCCTGCCTGGTCTATTTCTAGAGATGCGCCAAGTACACACTCTTCCTCCTCTCTTCGGCAGCGTCAGAAGTCTTCCTCGGAATCACTTCCCTCATTCCTTAGCCAATATTGTGATACAGTGCTTGCGCGTTTTGGCTTGTTTACCTGTTCTTCATTGTAGAACCCCGAATCCTGGCTGTACTTCTGGGATCCTCTGTTTTGCGGCAAGGGCGGTTTTGGCACCTGATTCTGCTGCTTAACAGCCTTCTGCTGTTGCTGCTGGTGATCACACCCCTCGCTCTGCACCTGTGAATTCAATGATGGATTGTCATTATTAGCAGACGGTGGATTCTTACACTCAGATTTCCAGTGCCCTAGTTTTCCACAGTTGTGGCAGGGAAACCGTTTCTTTGCTTCTTCAATATTGCCCTTCCCTTTTCCTGGGCCATATCTGGGTTTATTTCCTGGATTATTTGCTTGTTCAACTAACTGTGCTTCCTGTCTTTCTGCAACTTTCACCTGTGCCCACATTGCCTTTTCTTTCAGGTTTCTTTGCTTTGCCTCAATCTCATCACTGAAGTATTTTGCATGTCTCAGGATCTCATCAATCTTCTTACTCTGCCAATCTACGGTATGCTCCCTTATCATTTCACTGATTTCAGGTTGCAAGCCATACACAAATCTATATACAAAATGGCTCAGATCCTTGTCACCCAGGTGTTCATCTCCACTGAACTGTTTGAAAGCTAGTATTAGTCTTTCATAGTAGGCATGGACTGATTCTTTCACTTCTTGATGTGTTCGGTCTATCTTAACCCAGTCTGTTTCTTTGGGGGGTACCTTATTTTTCAGGAAAGCCATAACCTGCTCATACTTCTTCATTACCTCTGGGTCTGGAGCTCCTGTCTTGGGATCTCTTGGGTATTCTTTAGTAGGCCAGTCTACGACTATCTTACACTCTGCCCACAAGTCTGCTGGTACAATTATATCAAACAGACTATTCAGGTCAATCCACAGCACTTTTGACAATTTCACAAATCTGTCAACCTGTCTGTACCACTCGACGGGCTTCTCTCTCAGTCGAGGGAAATCATTTGTAAATGACAAAATATCTTGTCTGGTCCATGGGACATGTACATAACCTCCTCCTGGAATCTCTCTCATGGGATAAGCTGCCACTGTGTTCTCCTTTTCTCTCATAGGAAATGTTGAGTAGTTTCTATCTATTGCATCTTCTCGTTTTTTATACCATCTATCTTTCCATTTTTCCACATCTCCCCATTTCTGCAGCAAAGCAATCATCTCCTTAATCTGCCCTGTTCGGCCTGCATTATTTAGATTCTCGATGTCCTTATCTGTAAAATCCACTCGGTAAGGCTTTTGTAAAGCTTTTACCTTGTCCATGTCAATTCCTAATTCACTAGCTATTCCTTTTAACCTGTCATGTGTGTTCCTTGCTCTCCATGTGATACTTTTACACATAAATAGTAATTTCCCATCCTGATGGTCTTTCAGCGTTTCTGTAGGAATTGTTCCCACTATTAGCTCCTCCAATTCTATACGTAGTCTAGCTACATCAATTGCCTGGGAATCCTTTTCTTTCCTCTGCAAAACTCTCAGCCAATCATTCAAATCTTCAGCAGTTATCCCCACAGATGTTTCTGCACCCACTGGTTCTGTCACTCTTTGTGGTTCTAAGATTGATCCTCCAGTCATTCTGTGCCCTTCCACACAACCGGAGTCAGTCTGCGCATTCAATTCTCCTCCACATATGGTATGTCTCCACTGATTTTCTCCTGACCTCCACTGACCTACTCCCGATCTCATTTCTGTCTGTTCTGGAGGAACAACCAGTCTGTTACCTACATATGGAACCGTTAAACCACCTTCACCCGTCCTCTGCTTATCAAAAATAGGCATCACTGGACCTATGGTTACAGGGACCGTAACAGCTTCTAAATTTTTAGTCAGTTCTCTGATTTTCTCTGTCAATTCAAATGTGGTTCTCGCTAGTTCTCTTGTCTTTTCATCCTCCATTTCATTCTCTCTTTCTCTCTCTCTCTCGCTCTCCACAAGAGAACTACTGCTTTTCAATTCAGGGGTCATAGCTTCTGTCTTTATAGTCCGCAGGGTCTCTCTCATTGGGGTCACTGGTGTTCCTACCTCTGGTTCTCGTCTATATGGGGGTGGTCTTTTGTAGAACATGTCATCTAAGACATCATCGTCAGACTCATTTGCCCCATACCTTCTTGTTTCCACATTATGTACTTTCTCAGTACATTTTCTCCCTTCTGTTTCCTCAGTAGTTCTTACAGGATATAATCCCTCAGTCATACTGGCATCTCGCCATCTTCTCATTCGATCATGATGAGTTTCACGATCATACATTCTCCCGAACATATATCGGTAGTTTCCTCCACTCCTCTGCTTTTCTCGCTCATGCATTTCATCTTCCCATTCCGTCAATGCCTCGAACTGCGTCGGCCTAGGTCGAGGCTCTAGACTCATCATCCTCTCCCGTAAATTTCTCAATATGGCCAAATTAAATGAGCCATGTTCCGGGAAAGCTAAAACTCCATCCTCTCTAGTGTACTTTGCCCAATTGTCTAACCAAATACAGGTATGATACCCATATTTTGCAACCATGAAGGATGCGGGGGTTCTTGTTGGAGGAAGTAACTGTCCTTCCCTAGTCACAATATCCTTATCCTTGTCAAACCAGGTCTTAACCTTACTAAACAAGGATTTCTTTTTCTTTTCCCCAGCGTGATAATACATTTTCTTGTTTTCCGCAACCCTTTAGTCTTTTCTACAACTGTACCATCTCCTGTCCAATTGCAGCGCGACTCACACTAACGCACCAATCCGGAGCGTTTACGTCACTGTCTCAGTCCACGAATCTCAGCGCGATTCACACCAACGCACCAATCCTGGAGCATTTACGTCACCCTGTACTTCTTCCAATCCCTGCGCGGCGCACACCAACGCACCAATCACAACGCTTCCACTGTTCTAACCCACTGTCCAATCACAGCGCGGTCTTCCTGACGTCAGCAGTCGCTGCAGCAGCTTCTGCTCCTGTCTCCTGTTTCTCGTCTACCCCTCCTTTACAAAACTACTCGGTAGACTTTGTTTCAATTTCTACGAGTCTTGTTAGTTACAACATACAAACATCTCCATTGTCTGCTTCGCCAACCACAGAACAGCAAAAGACCTTTCCCACGAGAATCCCGCCTTTCCCGGGAGCAGCGCTTACCTCTGCCCCACTACGGAATCGTTACTTCCGTTGATAAAGTAGCACATCCCTCTACTTTACCCTTCTAACAAGCACCAATTAACTGTTTCCTCTGTAAATGCTCCCAAGAGTTTCACAATTAACCAAATGCCTTCTCATTCACACACTTTCACACCAGAAAATGTAGCACATTCACACAGAATTCTGCCTTTCCCGAGAACAGCGAACAGTCTGTCCTACTACAGAATTATATCACACGTTAACAAAGCAGCGCTTACCTCTGCTCTGTCCTTCTAACAAGCTCAGAGAATACCTATTACCTTTCTAGTGATAAGCGTTATTGGAATGCCATAAGGATCCCTGATACCTAAGACCAGAACCTCACAGGTAACCTTCACTATCATATACACTTCTCACACACAGAAAATAAGTTTCTAATAGCAACACTCGGCGATGTCACCAAATCGAACCCAGACAATGCGACGCGCAACTTCAATTGTTACACGTTTTCCCCTGACTGCATACAGGGCCAACAATCCTGCCTTTTCCGAGAGCAGCGCTTCCCTCTGCCCTACTACGGAACTGTCCCCGACTTCCTATGTCCCAGAAGCCGTACACACTACATAAAACTCAATACGACTTCAACATATAGTGTTAGTACATATATCAATCAATCAATAATCAATAAGCTTATATACACGCAAATTCACCAAATCAAGACAATAGTTAACCATCATTCTGCTACCAAGAAACTGGTGCAGATCGGAGCTTCCGAATCCCCTCTACTTCCACGGACGGAGTGATTTCACAGTCACACGCACACACACACATCACACGCTGGTGGGGCCCATTACACCAACATTCAACCTAACCACTCTATCCTTACCTTGTATAGGAGAAACACTTTTCAATACCTAACCAATCTGCATGTACTCTGAGGTCAATGGCATCAACTAGTTGCTATAGATTTGGTGAAACAATAAACATTCTGAATATTCAATAAACATAACAAGAAAAATAACCACCCGACACAGTAATTCAAACAGAATATAGTTTATCTAAATTAATTTTTATGAAAAGCCAAATAAATGCAAGATCATTTTCTCCATATTTACCTATTCTGGCTAAAAGTCGTTTT
Organism: Triturus cristatus; assembly: GCF_964204655.1. NCBI lineage: Eukaryota > Metazoa > Chordata > Amphibia > Caudata > Salamandridae > Triturus > Triturus cristatus. Next base: position 1,639,087,530 of record NC_140590.1, read on the forward strand.
CTAAGTCAGAACTGGTCCTCAGCAAAATAGATAAAGTTTCTAGCCGTCATGTAGAGTCACCGTCCTCTCCGTCAGCATCGGGACCTCTGATCATTGGTTCGGAAAGAAGTGGCGCTAGACCTCTCTAGTCTACTAATATTTATACCAAAATCTACATTCTAAATGTTGCAAACATAACTTTTAAACATCCGTTTGGCAGGAAAAGATGTCGTCTTGATACATTAAGAAATTTTCCCATGTATAGATAACTTCAATTTCTAAATAGGAAGTATAAGTCCATAGCTAATTCGTTACTTTTACGGATGTCTTCTCAGGACAAAAATCTATCTCATCCATGGGACCATTATAAGTTCAACAGGTCGGATTATACAATTGCAACTTTCTTCATTTTCAGGGGCATTTGGCATCTCTCCCGGAATTGTCGTCATATACATGGCTTTTCGGTTCATGTAGAGGACAGTGTCGCAGTCAGCACAAAGCCTCTTTTCATATTACATCTACTCAAATGCAGGCTGCGGATGGTGGCCATCTTTCAGCAGGCCACAATGGTCAACTTAAGCAGAAAAAACACAAAAAACATATTTAATACATAGAAATGATTATACAGTGTTATTCCCTTATGTGTATGTATTTATCTAGCCATTTGCGACATAATAAGCCATTAATGCATTTTTATTAAAGCGCAAAACATAATAACATCACATAAGCAACATTTATACAGGTAATTTGCTCACCAATTTAGTTTACTTATTATTTTAGCCATGCAATTGCATTCCCACGTGTAATTCTTCTGTTAATAAGGTTGGTTAGACAAAACTCGACAAATCTTAGTAATTACCAATTAATCAGTAGTATTTTTAATAATGACATACGGAAATAAAACAGGTATTTGGGTTTATATTGAAAACCCTGCTCCATCAGTAGTAGACGTAGGGCTAAAAACACAGGGGCATATCAGCAACAACCGGCGATAATTATCGCTAAGCGCACTTAGCGCTAGAATAATTATCACCGGCTATCGCTGGATTCTATCGCGGAGATAGCGTGCTATCAGCAACGTATATCTCCAAAGTGATAGAAATCCAAGCGTTAGCTACAAAACAGTGCGATTATCGCTGGAAAACCGGCGATAATCGCACTGCGACAGGCGATACCTTGCTGATAGGGCAGGGTGGATTTAGCCATGTAATCCACCTCCCATTGGATTACATGGCTAAATCAGATTAAAAGCAGGCGTACAGAAACCTGCGTTAAGCGTGGTTAGCGCTTCTTTTATTATCGCTAAGCAGGTTAGCGATTTCCTTGTTATTTGGAGAAATGTCGTTAAGCGACATTCTCCACGTAAGTTTGGCAAGGTACGCCCACTTTGCCTCTCATTAGAGATGCAAAGCTGGGCGTTAAGGGAAAGGGCGCTAAGGCAAGGATTCACGTGATAGCGTGACCTTGCTGATAAGGCGATAAAATTATCGCCGCTTTTCAGCCGAAAACGAACGAAAAAGCGTCGAAAATTTTACTGCGCAGCCTTGTTGATATGCCCCACAGGCAGCACGGAAATAGCACAACTGCACAAAAAACACTCTGGTACCAAGAACAAGTGAACACGAGAGTCCAGGCTTAGCGCCTCAAGCAAGCGCAGCATCGTGAGCAAGTAGATTACTAAAACAAGAATACATGCAGACCCAAGGATAGGTGCAGCACCCAGAACACGTGGTTTATAATTAACCAGCAATGCATCAAGAACCAGTGCAGCACAGTAACAAGTGTACGGGGCCGGGTACATGGTCAGCACCATGAACAAGTAAATCACAAAGAAGCTGCATCTCCTTGAAATTAAAAGCACCATGATTAACAGGTACAGCACTAACAAAGAGGTTATGCCCAGCAAAGGGAGCAAGTATATCTCAGAGAGCAGGGCACATCATTCAGAAGAAGAACAGCACGGACAACGAGCAGATCAAGAACACAAAATAACAGTAAGAAGAACAAGTGTTGTACTTGTACTCTGCGGTATATTTGTACTCCATTGTACACTTATTTTGACCACTCATCTTCTGTTCATACAGGTACTTGGAATACGTGTTGGACAGGGGGCTGGTATGCCTCAGAGACAGAGTACAAATACAACACCAGGAAGAAAATCAGCATTGAGAACAAAAACAGTGCCAAAACAAGCGCAGCACTGAATATAAACAGAGCACAGCAAATAGGAACCTCACTGAGAAGAGACACACTGCAAGCAGCTACCACTTAGAGAATGGGCACAGCATTGAGAATTGGAACTTCAATTATACTGTGCCGGGCTCATGAAATAAACATTGCCCTGCCACTATCAAAGGGTTAAACTCTTTTGAAGCTCGTTAATAAGTTAAAATGTAAACACTGGAGAGGTCAGTGAGAGGGAAGAGGGGGCTAAGCTCTTTCAGGAGATGGTGTGCAAAGATCTCATCTGTGTCTCCCTGCCCCCTTCCCAGGTTACGCTGCCAGAGATCAGTTTAGATCACCGGTGTTAAAAGGAGGGTTTTAAATGAAAGTGCCAACACTTCTTCCCATTCTCGAGGCCCCTGGTAATTAAATCAGCAATCCAGGCAACCAAAAAGGGGAAACACAGCCACGCCTCCTGACGTGTGTTAATACTGTGGAAATCAAAAGCTGGTATTCCTGATAAGGAAAGGTAAATTTCAATATATGTACATTTTAAATGTCTTCCAGGCTGCGTTTCAGACACAGCCTTTGTGTGGGTGTTGGCCCTCACAGCAGGGCTGTCTCCAGCCTGGAGAACCCACAAAAGAGGCACAAAGGGGTGGGAGGGCTCTCCGCTGAATTGTGATCAAGGTAGACAGATGCTTGGCCTCACCTAAAGGGTCCCCTTCAACCTGCAGCTCCTCCCCGGCTCACCCATACAAGGAGGTTATAGTCCGGAAATAAAGCAAAAAAAAGCTTCGAAATTCACAGAAAAAAGACAATGGTTACAGGGATGTTACAGTTAGGAAACAGAATTTGAAAAAAACGTAGAAATTCACTGTAAAAACCAAAGGTAAGGGGGGGATGTTATAGTTAGGCTTAGATTTCACTCATACAAAACCAGTTAAATTCAGCAGTTATAGTTACCTGAGCTAACTATAACTTATGCACAGCCTCGCATATTACATCACTCATGAAATGGTCAGTGACATCACTGATGACATCACTGATGAAATCTCAAATGATGTCACTGATGACATCATCCACAGGACCACTCACTCACCCATACAACCATTCCCACACCCACTCACACACCCATACAGCCACTGACACCCACTCACACACCCATACAACCACTCTCACCCACACAGGCAGTCACACATGCAGTCACACATCCACAAAACCACTGCCACACCCACTCATAGACCCATACAGTCACTCACACCTACTCACAGACCCATACAGACACACACAGTCGAAGAACTAGAAACCCACAAAACCACTCATACAACCACTCACAAACTCATACAGCCACTCACAAACCCATTCACACACCCATACACCCATTCATACACCCACTCACACACTGATACAACCAATCACACACCCATAAAGCCACACACACACACACCTAGAATCCTATATAGCCACTCACACAACCACTTAGCGATCCATAAAGCCACTCATACACTCACTCACACACCCATACACCCGCTTAGACACCCACTCACACACTGATACAGACAGTCACACAGCCACTCAGATATACATATTTTAGAAAAAGTATCACTCATTAGTAGTACAGAAAGTATACCAATTTAACTTTTGTCGTAGCTCAGTATATGTTTAACAATCATAAATTCTTAGAAAATACTTACACTCACTGAATGATGTCATTTGAGATGTTTTCAGTGATGCAATTTGTGATGTCACTGACCTTGTCATGAGTGATGTAATATGTGAGGTCATAAGCCGTGCATTGCAGGTGCGTAAGCTATAGTTAGCTCAGGTAACGATACCTGCCAAATTTTACTGGTTCTGTACAAGTGAAATCTGATCCTAACTATACATTTTTGTGAAGGTTTGTCAAACAGCACCAAAGTTATTAGAAAACCAAAAAATCAATTACCGTTTCTAACCATAACCACATTGCAGCTTCCACTATAATGTATATATACCGCTAACACTTATTTTAAAAAAACATATAGAGGTGTGTGTTTACAGAAGCAGAAACACATACATATATATTTATGTACATATATATGTATATATAAAAATAATTGTGGTAAAGGCATGTGTCATAATGGCATGCGTGGTAATGTCATGCAACTCTATCCATATGCGTCGATGTAATGTCCCCAAAATGGTTCTATCTCAATGTCTTTGATCCTAAGCAGTAGTGGACATACAGTCTTTTGTCTTATTGTCAGACCATTGGAATTCAAGCTATGAATGACTTGCTTATAAGACTCAGTGGAGGCGTATTTCTGCTTCCCTTAAAACACACATTTTCAGCTCACTCCCTGTGGGATTCACCTGTTTGCCCCAATTCATCATGGCTTCTTTTTGTATTCATCGCATGGTGACTGCGTTCTTCAGATGTGACCCTGTATGTGCCTCAGAAACACAATTGCGATTTAGAATTCACCAGCTGTGCAGACTGAATACAGAGACTTGCCACCCAGATGTACAAAATGCCATTAGTATTAGAAAGGGCGGCGGTGTTGAAAACGAGCCAGTATTTCTGCTTTTCTCAAGGACAGGAGCCATGAAATATGGTGAGATTTAGTGATCACATATGGCTGAGAAATTGTATCTTTACAGTTCATAAAATATGGTTTGTCATGCAATACAATATAATGCATATTTTATTTAACCACAACAGATGTAGAGCTTTTAGCCTAAACCCTGCAGCTCTTCCACATTTTGCAAATTGATTTGTTTATTTGGCTGTTTATATATCGCTGTATATTTCAACTGATCACTATGATGTACAACATGAAAGTCCTCAAATATGGGTGAAAGAGTAATTTTTAAGATTTGTGAATTAGCTCCAAAGTGAATTGATTTGATTTGGAAACTTTATGTTGGCCTAATCATTATTTCAGGAAATCCTCTTGAACATTATGAAAGCATAGTGCTGTCTGATAAAATATTGGGGCACATGCATCAAGATTTTTACCGGTCGCAACAGGTAAAAAGCCATTTCCGATGCATCAAACCTAAATGCATTCGCAAAATAGGTAATCGCAATTTTTGCGATTACCTATTTTGCGAATGCATTTAGGGAATCGCAATTTGCGATTCCCTAAATGCAATGCATGAAGCATTTTAAAATGCGACTTTGCATTAAGGATTCGCAAATTACCATCAACTTCAAGTTGATATTAATTTGCAAATCCTTAGAAAAATGCACAAAATATCATTTTTCAAAGTGCCATGTGGCACAAACACCTGTGTGTGCCACATGTGCACACTTACGTTTTTGGGGGGTGCATCAGGGGGGCCTTGGGAACCCTGGCACCCTTGCAATTGCATTCACAACTTGTGATTACCTATTTGGTAATTTCAAATTACGAATGCTTTACCATTCATTCCTATGGGCAATTTGCGATTCACAATTATGGAATATGTAGGAATCTCTATTTATTTTGCGATTCCTACATGCATAAGGAATTCCAACTCCTAAATAGCGATTCCTTAAAAATCGCTATTAAGGATTCGCAATTTCTTATCCGGATTTATGTGCCCCATTGTCTCATGTAGCTATATATCATTGGGAGGTTGTGGCCTCAGAAAATATCTCATGACCATCTGGAGGGTTCTGTGTGGTAGTGTCAGGTGAAATTCCACTACATCCTAAAGGTACAGTGAGCATTCCCCTTAGAAAACCCTCAAACACAACTGTACAACTCACTAAGGATGCAGGATCCTGGGTAATAATAAAAAATAGAACCTAAAAGTAACTCATTGCTTTATTCAAGTGGATTATGAAATTGCAATTATTTTCAGATCAAAAGAATCATACAAACACAGCAGACTATATGTCAATATTTTGACTGCCAACATAGAGTCACGGTTTATAAATACAGGGAAGTGTAAATTTCCTATTCTTAAATCCACATCTACATACCTTGACAGGTTATTTTCCACCAAGTTAAGGTAATATGGACCAAAGAAAGATAAATCTACACTTCCCTTTACGTACGTACCATGATGATGTAAGGATAGTTGATATTCTGGATATTATTCCCAGTATAGAAAACACCAATTTGCTACAGTGGTAGGATGTCCTACAATATGTTACAACAGATCAAGAGAACAATTGCATGACATAGATATTTTTTTTAAGTGCTTAGTACAATAAAATACTCCTGTAGTATAATCAAATTGATATTTCAATACAGTAAAATATGTCTTCATTAGTAACCCAAAAATACACAGCAACACTGATAAATACATAAAAATATACAGCAGTCATCTTAAAATGTGATTGCTTTATTTTTGCGGAGTTAAGTAAAATGCAACCAAATGTTAGTGTTGGAAAAGTTTGTCTAATATAGCATTGGCATACAAGGAGAGCAGATGGATATACATTATGAAAACGGGGACTAGTGGTTTCAATGTATTTACTGATTGGCCCTGATTATTCTCACACAGAGGTGTTTATTTAAGTTGCATGTTATTTTACATTTCTACACGATTTTGGGAGCATTTCCCTCAAAATGTAGCCACTTGAATATGAGAGTTGTGTGTGAACTTGAAGCATTGTAATCTTTATTTCAAGTGCCATGTACATTATGACTTTTCAATGTTATAGCCTTAGCTGGCATCTCATGTTAAGTGTTGTTGCCTCAGGTGTATCATACTCTTTGTGTTTCTTCTCTGTTAGTGTGGTTTGGTGTTGTAGCTGAAGACAGTGTCTCATCTCCATAATGTTGCAGCCTCAGATGATATCTCTCCGGCATAGGGAGAAAGAGGTACTGTACCACAAGGTGAAGTCACTTTGACATTACTGTGGTTGCTGTTTGAGGTCTTTTTGAAATTTCTATACATATTGTGGCTGTTAGGTTTTGTAGCCTCCGACAGGCCTCAAGTAAATTATGAATGTTGCCTCAGATGGAGTAGTGCACATCATACATGTGTTTTGTAGCCTTTTTAACAATGCATGTTCTTCATGTTGGTTTGGTGTTATTCCACAATATTTGAATTTTCTAGCCTCAGATCCTGTTCACAGGTTCATTGCTAAATTCCAATCTCTTGGTGAACAGAGTTTGCTCACAGCTTGGAATTGTTAGCTTTGTGATGATTAAGACAAGACCCCATTACAAATTTCTCATCATACATTTCATGGACATTGTCAACAACTTTAGGGGGTATTTACTTTCCACACATTTACCTGATCTATGTATCCTTTTTACTCTCAGAAAAATGAAGTCTGCCAATGTCTGGTGCCAGAAATGTAACTGTCTGAGAGTCCATCAGTTTCAAGGCAAACTATATGACATAAAATGACATGTGGAGCTCTACTGGCACAGCTGCCAAACACCATAACTGGGAAACTGCATCCACCCTTTAACCAATAGCAATACACAAAGCAAAAGAACTTCTTTTCAAATAAAGTTATGCAAGCAGTGAATAGACCTTGTGGATTATTCCACAAAATAGCTTCTGCTGCTCTATCTAATGCAGATCCAACTTCTGAAGATAGAAGATCTATTACATCATTTTCAAGCCCAAATAAAACAAAATCTGGATATTTAATAGTTATTGCCTCCGATTATGGCCAATGCTGTATCAGAAGCAGATTTTGTAGTTGTCCCAGCCCTACTCCACTATATTTTTTATCTCAAACGATTTTGGATTTAGTAGTTGAATTTTTGATGTTCTTTCCAGTCCATATGCAAAACATGAAGACCCGCTTCATGCCTGTATGGCCACGACCCTTCTGGAGATCCTTGCTACATTTGTTTGGCAATTGATCAGCACATCTTGTTCTCCTTGGGACTAAGCTTTGAGATGCTGATGAAGGCTAAAATTACTCCACTTGTTAATAAACTGTCCTTTAAATGAAACAACTTGGCAGTCATAACCAAATTGCTGGACTGCGATGGCTTGGTAAGATTCTATACAAGTGGTTCAAACTCAGCCCCAGGTTTTGTTGGAGGACATTCTTGATCATTGTCAATCAAGCATTTAGGCCAAGACATAGCAGGCAAACCACACAGGTGGGTGTCTGTGAAGATATGCATGCATTACCTTATGATCAGTGGCGGCTCCTCCGCTAAGGCGGAGGAACGTCGCCCCGCTGCTCTCCGAGCAGTTGAAAGAGGAAAAATAAAATGATAGTAACGCAGCGTTATTTTTCCTACTGCAGTGGCTCAGTTGGCACAGAGCTGGGCTCTGTGATGCCAGAGCACTGCAGGGGGAGGAGTGATGAGTGCCTAGGCCCCCAGACCCTGTCTGAGCGCTGAACGATGGCATGGCAGTGTTGTAATTGGCTATGGGGAGCGTGGGAGCAAAGGTGCTTCCTGCTGCCGGACTCGAGGAAGATGAAGAGGACCGGTAGAGGGGGCGGCCGGTGCGATTCCAGGTAAGTGTTTTTATTTTTTTATTTTTAAATCCTTCCCACCCACCTGCCTCACCACTCCCGTCCGGTAGCAGCCGCTACTGCTTATGAATGATGGGGATAGTGTTCCTCCTTCATTGACTATTCATTTTCGCTTGAGTATTTGAGCTCCACTGTCAAGATCTCTGAAGAGACCCTCTCTTTGTTTTCTTTTCCTTATGATCAAGTCCATTCTCTTCAACCAGGAGAATAACATGTGGAGTATTCCCGGGGTCAGTTGTTGGGTCGTACTGTTTAATGTATATTATCAGCACTTGTTCATTTAATAAGCAGTGAAGGCTTAAAATCTAAATACTATGCAGATGGCAATCAAATCTACAAGTGACATGGGTGTGAGACACATTTGATGTACTTAAGCATCTGCATAAACGTGATTAGTTGGTGTCAGTGGCTTAAATTGGAACTTGCCCAAATGGAGGCCATTTTGCTAGCAACTAAACACATTTGCTTTTCCCCTAACCTCTGTCCTACCCCTCCACCTCAGTGCCATGTCCCAATGTAGTATATTAAGATCGTCAAGAACTTTGGATTCATCATTAATCACTCAATGATGGCTGGCTGAAACTTTGACGAGTGAGAAAGATCCTTGGCATTTTGCCAACTGACCCACACGAGATTGTTGTGGGATCAGTAATCAATGCAAAACTTGATTATGTGAATGCCTTTAATGGTGAATGACATTTCTCCAAGTGACATGTCTGCAGTACATGCCTACAACAAACAAATGATGGACGGAATGCTGACAATGCAGACATTCTCCCCCAGTCAAGAGATCTGGGTTAAATCCATCGTTCTTTTGCCCACTACGCCACCCCAGTTCAGACATGGCCATATGCAAATCAGTCTTGACCCTGTGCCTCATGGGAACAGTCCAGTCCGAACTGCCAAGCCATGTCTTCCCTGGACCGGAATCAAGCATCCTAGGACCGGTTTCTGGATATCAGCCGTCATCAGCCAGGATAGCTTGACTCCAGTGGCGTAGTGAGCACGGGACCCACGTCTGGGCATACCCATCCCACTTAGGGCAAAAAGCGTTACAACAAACAAATGATGGACGGAATGCTGACAATGCAGACATTCTCCCCCAGTCAAGAGATCTGGGTTAAATCCATCGTTCTTTTGCTCACTACGCCACCCCAGTTCAGACATGGCCATATGCAAATCAGTCTTGACCCTGTGCCTCATGGGAACAGTCCAGTCCGAACTGCCAAGCCATGTCTTCCCTGGACCGGAATCAAGCATCCTAGGACCGGTTTCTGGCTATCAGCCGTCATCAGCCAGGATAGCTTGACTCCAGTGGCGTAGTGAGCACGGGACCCACGTCTGGGCATACCCATCCCACTTAGGGCAAAAAGCGTTACAACAAACAAATGATGGACGGAATGCTGACAATGCAGACATTCTCCCCCAGTCAAGAGATCTGGGTTAAATCCATCGTTCTTTTGCCCACTACGCCACTCCAGTCCAGGCATGGCCATATGCAAATCAGTCTTGACCCTGTGCCTCATGAGAACAGTCCAGTCCGAACTGCCAAGCCATGTCTTCCCTGGACCGGAATCAAGCATCCTAGGACCGGTTTCTGGCTATCAGCCGTCATCAGCCAGGATAGCTTGACTCCAGTGGCGTAGTGAGCACGGGACCCACGTCTGGGCATACCCATCCCACTTAGGGCAAAAAGCGTTACAACAAACAAATGATGGACGGAATGCTGACAATGCAGACATTCTCCCCCAGTCAAGAGATCTGGGTTAAATCCATCGTTCTTTTGCCCACTACGCCACCCCAGTTCAGACATGGCCATATGCAAATCAGTCTTGACCCTGTGCCTCATGGGAACAGTCCAGTCCGAACTGCCAAGCCATGTCTTCCCTGGACCGGAATCAAGCATCCTAGGACCGGTTTCTGGCTATCAGCCGTCATCAGCCAGGATAGCTTGACTCCAGTGGCGTAGTGAGCACGGGACCCACGTCTGGGCATACCCATCCCACTTAGGGCAAAAAGCGTTACAACAAACAAATGATGGACGGAATGCTGACAATGCAGACATTCTCCCCCAGTCAAGAGATCTGGGTTAAATCCATCGTTCTTTTGCCCACTACGCCACCCCAGTTCAGACATGGCCATATACAAATCAGTCTTGACCCTGTGCCTCATGGGAACAGTCCAGTCCGAACTGCCAAGCCATGTCTTCCCTGGACCGGAATCAAGCATCCTAGGACCGGTTTCTGGCTATCAGCCGTCATCAGCCAGGATAGCTTGACTCCAGTGGCGTAGTGAGCACGCCTAGGCTGCTGACATGCAGTCTGTAACCAATCTTTGGGATCCAAAAATCTGACTTTTTCTCTCATCTTGGACAACTCGAACATTGGCTACCGGTGAAGTCCAGGACCGACTTGAGAATTTTGACACTGAATTAGGTGTCTTAGGTGTGGCTTTTAAAGGAAAATCAGTATCTATGTGCCCACCAGGTCCCTGAGATCATATGTTCTTATGCTCCTGAGAACCAAATCACAGAACAAATTCCCCATTCTTGGTCATAAGCTATAAACTGCACTTCATCTTAGAATGATGCATGCCTGATGTTCTTTCCCACAGCATTTAATGCTTGGATTCCTGCGAATTCCCTCCATTGTGGCCCAACATTCCCCCGTTCTTGGTTCATAAATGCCATTTCATTTGTTTTATATATATATTTTTTTTAAAACTGCTCATTATTTGTAAAGTGAGCTATTGGCAGCCAGGTAGGCAGTGGGAGTAGAAAAAAATATCCTCCCACGTCCAATCCATGCTGGAATTCAACTTAGGTGGCGCCTCTGTTCTGAATGTGAGTGACCTTCTGTTAACAACTGATTCTCTAGCTCAGCCCACCCATGGCTGCCAGAGCTGAAATTAAGATGGTCTCAATCAAACCTTCTGCTCCATGTGCAACATTTAGAGGTCATCAGGGGCAACGTTGTGACCCCTTGCAGCTCTTGGCACTGCATTTGCGACCTCTGGCCTCAGACATGTTAATTTCTGTGCCAAAGCCCAGGGCATCGGAGCTCTACCCTTCCTTGTTTTCTGTCTGTTTTCTTTTATGTTTTATTAATATCTTTTGGTGCAATAAAAGTGATAGATATTAAACTAAGGATCCAAGTGGAACTGCACCAGTGGTTAATTTGTAAAAAACATAAGCACCGGGGCTCTAGTTAGGAGGCAGCTTGGACCAGCCTTTCTCTCCGGTTAGCACCGCCTAAAACAGAACCATAAAAGGTGGGACAGGATGTGGTGTAATGGCCGAAGCTGCTGACTTCGGAGCTGGGGAACCAGGTTCAAGTCTCAGCATCAGCTCAAAATCATATGATTCTGGCCAAATCACTTAATCTCCCCATGTGTCCCTAACTGGTGCTTGTGAAAAGTGACAGTGTTGATGACTAAGTACCTTGCTGAGCACCGGAAACCACTGGCTCGAATTAAGCACTGAACTACACAAAGTACAACTTAAACTACAATAAATACGTTAATGAAGAGACACACAGCCTATGCAAGTATCCAACTATCCTACTTTATAAAGAAGTTCTCATGAGTGATCAAAAGATAAAATAAAAAAATTACAATGTGTTTTTTAAAAAGTGCAGCAATAAAAATCAAATGAAGAGATAAAAATATAGTAATGGTAATGCATCAAGTTATAAATCTGTGGGTGAATTAATCCACACAGGATCCATCTGCCCTTTATGCAGACAGCATTTCGACTCAAACTTAATAATGGGTCATCATCAGGACTGTTGAAGTCTTAAACAAAGCAGCAGGCCATGTACTTTACTCCTGCCATGGCGGAGGTACTCCACCCACCAAATTTAGGGATGTCTACCAGCACAGCACACATCTCCAGTAACCGTCACTGCATTTCCTGTAAATTAATTGAAAGTTTTGACAGATTGCTCCGTCATCATGATGGAGCCATCCATCAAACTTTCATCTTTATTTTTATTTCCCCCCAAAAAATAATCCTGAAGATTTTGTTTTTGAAAATAAAAAAAGAAATGACCCTCTCGCTAAGGGAGTTTTCTCCAATGGCATTGGGGTAATTTTTCAGTTTTGACGGCCCTTTACCATCATGTTTACTTAGCGGGGATGGACAGGGAAAACTTGACTTGACTTTTGTCGGCCAACTCCAAATATGGAGGGTGGACTAATGACAAAACCTCAGACAGCCCTTTGTTGGGTGTATGTCGCCAACGGAGACAGAGTAGTGTCCTCCGTTGACATCCTGAAGACCCCCCAGACTCTAAATGAGGCGAACGTACCTTAATTTTAGTGGAGAGGGTATCCCGTCACTGTTGCGACAGAGTACCGGCTCCACCAACCTCTAAATCAAGCCCTAAGTCAGAAGGTAAAATCTTGACCAGGCAGAACCTGGTTTGTGCACCCAAACCCAGCTCGATCAGGTCGGCCTCAAATTACTCCTTGGTCCCAGTTTACCACAACCATTGACTATAATTTGCACTTTGTGTTTCTGCCACTATTTTCTCTTAAAACTTTAAACTAAAATATATCTCCAATTCCCCTTATTAGATGTTTGTCATTTTGATGTCAGTTTGTTTATTACATTTTACTCTATTTTTCAAATTCAGTTTGGCATTTGTATCGTTTGGTATTTAGACTTTACTACTGTTTTGGTATTGCATAAATAATTTACACACTGCTCTAGTAAAGCCTGCCCGCCATGTGCCATAGCTACCAGGGGGTTGAGGTCAGGTTAATTTAATAACTTAGAGGGTTCACAATGACATGGGTTGTGATTATTGCTTAAGTTGGGTTCTCCTCAACTCCAAATAATAATCCAATTTCTTAACTACAGCATTAATGTCAAGATTATGGCATATTGTATGTTATCTTTGGCATAGGGTGGCACCCCTGGTACATGGGGGCACCAATAACAAAAAGCTGGCCCAGGCACAATGATGTTGATTTCTGAAATTTGGGGCACCCATGGCATATTTAGAAAAAAGCAAGCCAATTGAGTATTCTTTCAGAGCCTATGGCAGGCTATCAAATTAAAGTGAACATTTTGCTTTAAATTGCACTATTTGATCACATTTTGTACAACTTTTGTTTGGGGGAGAATTTCCTCAGAACACCTCCACCTGAGCCACTCTAGAAGAGATGTGGCTCACTCGGTGCACCAATAGCTACAATTCAGCCAGTATTATGCCGCAGTACTGTGAAATATCATGACAGAACCCTACTATAAAATCTAAAATAGTAATTTGTCTATGTTCCATTGTTATATTAACCATGCAGTTATTATGGAACTTCAGTGATGTTAATTATTGTGATGTCATGTGACGAGTTCCTGCGAAGTTTCAAGGTGAAAGACCATATCATGTCACTTCCTTGATGCCTTTAGGGTCAAAGGGGGTGTGATGTCACTTCCATTAACCCTGCCACTTTTTTTGTGTAGGTGTAGAGGATATGGACAGCAAATGAGGGCTGTGCGACAACTCTATAGAGGCCTATCGCATGATGCAGCACAAGTGGGCTGATGCTGGCAAGCGGGGGCACTTTTCTAGTCTGCCTCCACACTCCACCCCGAGTCCAATTCAATATTAGAGAAGCTTTTATGCAATTATGGTTGATCGGAGCGACTCTATTTTTTATGAATTTGCTTGAAGTTTCAGAGCAAATAGGAGGAGCAGTTAAAGTCCTGCTGAGAAGCTGACGGCAGCAAGAAGAAAAATACTGAACTGGCAAATTTATTGGGCAGCGGGAGAGAAATTAGTCCTGTGATTGAAAACTTTTTATTTTAATTCTCATGTGTCCTTGTTCTTTCTTCTGGATAGCCTAGCTTTTTCCCAGCCACAGGTAGACGGGTCTAAACCAGGAGTCTCCATTGAGTAGCTTTGGAGATACTGGTAGCTCTCCAGCTAACTGTGATTAGCTTACTCTATGTGTTGCCCAACCTAGTTGGGTTGAATTTGGTAAGTTTCCAAAATACAAAAATATGTTTTTAAAAGTAAAATGTGTGTATTTTCAGAGCTGATTGATGATGGTTGCAGCACAAATATATTTAAGACTGATATTTAAATGGTAATTCATAATGTACTGGGGAGTCTAATTACTGAAGTTCTTTCTTAGGTGCTGGGACATTGCATAGATCACTTCTGTGATATTTAGAGGTATTGAAAATTGAAATTGATAACCTCATTGTATGTGGCCGTGCTGATGAACTGAGGTGGTCACTCTCAGTAATACTACAAGCAAATACCATTAATTGAATCTAGTCTGAAGTGGTCACTATTGTAACCCTGATAATTTGTGTTAGGAGATCAGAAAGATATTTATTGAATATCAGTAGCTCTTATCATAGTATTATAGAATAGACTCTAGATCCCTGGTCTAGGCAGGGCTTTCAATGGGCAGGTGCAGTCAGCTATTTGTACTGCTTTTATATGAAAGGGAGAGTATCAGGGTTCGTTCAACACTTAGTAATGAGAGAGTACTGGTAATTCTCAGTAGCAAACAGATGCTAGAAGGTGGTGAAAACGTTCACTTTTATATTTTTATTTCAAGCGCATGTGTTAGAAATGGAATTCCTGGTTGGCTGAGGTATGCACCCAGGTCAGATAGGAACCACCACTCAAGTCAGGGTAAGCTAAGTAGACACTAAAAGATGACCTGCGCTCACCCTCTGGTAGTTTGGTACAGAGCAGTCAGGCTTATCTAAAGAGGCAAATGTGTAAAGTATTAGAGCAGCACACACAGAGTAACACAATGAATACACCACACAGGTTTAGAAAAATATATTATTATATTCAGAACAAAAAAAGACCAGAGTGACAAAAATTCAATGTATAGAAGTTGGAATTTAAAATTTTAAAGGAATAAATGCAGCAAAGCACTTAGGAGCAAATAGTACTAAAAAGATTACTTTAGGTCATGCTAGATGAGGGCAAGGTCAAAGTTTGGCCCAATTATTAAGGAGCGCCAGCTGGCCTCAGGACCCACGTATGCCCCAGTGAAAGAAATACCTTTCCTGGTCTCAAACAGTATGCTGCATCGATGTTGAGGCCCCTAGGTGCAGGATGCATTAATCTTTTCCACACAGTGAAGGCGATGCATCAGTCCCAAAAACAGGTGCCGGAATCGAGAGGCGTCGAGCGATGTGCAAGATTCTGCCACGCAATCAAGGGGGTGTGTCGATCTCACAATGCTGCAGCAGTGGCGATAAGCCGCCTGATGTATCGATCTCTGGAGGCAAAGCGCTGATTTTGGGGGGATGCAACAATTTTACTCCTGCAACCGGGTTGATGCACTGGTTCTGCTACACTCAGGCAGGAAATGTATCAAAACCCATGTTGCTAGTGTCTGGCCCACTTTCAGTGAGCCAGGCACAGGAGCAGGGAAAGTGATTCAGCAGAGTCGGATCACAGCAGGCAGCAGGGCAACAAATAGAAAAGTAGGCCTTCCAGATCAGCAGCCAAGTTGGGTCTTTTAAGCAGTGTAGTAGTTATTCTGGCAAAGCTTAGTTACAAGTCCAGCAGTGTCTAATTTTAGGGGGTCAGAGACCCAGTACTTACACAAGTACTTATACCCAAAAGTGCCTAAGATGTGGGGGTGACTTCAAAGCAGCTCTCTGAAGTGCACAAGTATCCCTTTAAACCCAGTCCTGTCTTCCAGGATATCTGTAAGGGGTAATCAATCCTATGTGCAGGGACAGATTACTGCCTATTCAAGTGAAGTGTTCACATCTCCCTTCCTACCTGCCCAAGCAAGGACATCAAATGGAGATGTATGTAGATGGGTACTCAGAAACACCTATCCTTCCTGTGTTGTGGCTGTCTAGAGGGAATGCTCAAAATGTAGCTGTCACCCCCCACACTGCCACCCCTACCCTCATGCCCCCTCCCCCAGATGTGTATTGGAAACAGGCTGTCAGGCACACAGAGCAGTACATGAAGAGAAATGACCACTTCCTAAAAGAGGCATATCTAAAACAGTAATGTGAAATCCAACCTCACTAGTAAGAAGGCGTTATCATTAACATTCCAAAGATATGAAACATGAAAATGCTATTCCTCTATGATCAGGAATTACAGCTTAAAAGTGTATTAAGGAAATCCCAATGCTAGCCTATGTGAAAGGTAGGCCTCACAGCAGTGAAAAGCAAATTTGGATGTTTGTCAGTACCAGGACATGTAAAGATTAAACCCACATGTCCTATATTTTACTTACATGACACCCTGCCCTTAGGGTTACTTAGGGCCTACCCTAGCAGTGGGATATGTAAAAAATGTTTTTTTTTAAGGCTTGGCAAGTAGTTTTAAATGCCAAGTCGAAGTAGCAGTAAACTGCACACACAGGCACTGCAGGGGCAAACTTCAGACAGTTTTGAAAGCTACTTATGTGGGTAGCAGAATTAGTGCTGAAGGTCCACTATTAACATTTGAAGTGCAGGCCCTGGGTATATGGTATACCACTTTACAAGAGACTTAACAGTACATCAAATATGCCAACCAGGTATACACAAATGTCATCATATTTAGAGGAGAGGCAAATGCACTTTAGCACCAGTTAGCAGTGGTAAAGTGTTCAGAGTCATAAGGCCAACAAAAAGATCCAGCAAAATGAGGAGGAGGAAAACAAAATGTTTGGGTGAACCTTCAGAGAGGGCTATTTTCCAAAAGTTGGTCTTAAAGGGAAACTTCAAGATGCTACAACATGCCAATGCTTCCGACAGGTCGTTAGGACCAGGGTATAGTCAATGACATAGCAAGCTTGCGTTTGAATGTCCTATATATAAAAATATTTCTCAAATATACCACCAGTGCCTCTCAAAGGCTGGTGGGGAAGAGGAAGTGTAAGTCACCTGGCAAGCCTGCCTCTGTCATGTCAGTGGAATTGGGGCAGGCGACACCTTTGAATGTCCAGTTTTGGTGAGAAAATCTTTCTAGCGTTCTAGCACATTAGGCCTTCAGTGTATCCCAGATTGAAAACCAGAGTGCACTGTTGGTTGCAGAACAGCTGAGTGCAAGTTTGCTGAAAAGCCTTCAAGATATCACCTATTTTATAAATGGTGTCCTTGTAGAATGAGGCATGTTGCCGACAGTGAGTTATAAGCAGCAAGTGGTACTGTTAAAACTATAAGAGTGCAGAGTCAAGTGAGGCATTTTTAGGGCATTAATTTGGGCTTGTATAACCTTTTCCCCCTAATAACCAAATCTTTTGAATAAACATAAAATTCCGATCTGTCTTTTATACAGTTGCTGTCACATATACATCCCATGGTGGAAGTAATGCATGACAGTACAGTCTTAAAGACTCTTAATTTGGCATACTTTTCGGGTTTTCCAAGAAACGAGGATTCTATTCATGTATTATGCAGTAAAGTAACCTGCGTGGGATATCCACAGAGGTGCAAATTATGGAAATCCGTAAAGGAAACTCACAAGAGAGAAGAAAGTCACACTTTTACTTTTGGAAAACTTTTGGAAACGTGGCCCTGGCCTCATGCATCATCAGAGTGTATTCTATCTACGCTTCTGCAATGTTACTGCCTGCATTTTCAACTTGAAATTGGTTAATGATTGCTCATCTGAACCCTATAGAAAACATATTTTTCAAGGTCAGTAAGCCTCACACTATTTAGTGGACAATCTTACACCTGGAGATCCACAGTTACAGGCCCTGCAGTTACTTTAATAAATAAATGAGATATTTGATGAGAAACAGAGAGAGTGAGAGAAAGAGAGAAATGGAGAGAGAGAGAGAGAGAGAGAGAGAGAGAAGGATTATATGTGTGTTTGTTGGTGGGGTGTTGTTGTCATTCCTGTCTCTCAGTTCTCAATCCCAATGTACTGTCTACCATTACAAAACACGAGCGATGCATGAGCAAATCAGAATATCCCTAAACCGCCGAAAGTTCTAATGAAGGACATTGTGTTCATGAGAAAAGGGACATTTTGTAATACCCACTGAAAACTGTGGTGCTGTCTGCTTGCAAGAGTTGAAAATCTTGCATAAATCTTTAAAAAATGTGTTTTGTGGTGTATAATGGGACTAGATTAGCATGCCTTAGACATGAATAGGCTAAGTTACATCAAATGATCAGGAGATGCTAGGTTTCAGCTAATTGCTATTTAATCCCATGGGCCAAATGTACTAAAAAACTAGTTGCATGAAGTGCCATAAATTACGTATGCATTTTTTGTGCCCAGTCTTTAATTTTGTAGTGTGACCTAACAGGCACATGCATCAAACCTTTTTGCGATCGCAAACGGTGCGAATCGCAAAAATAGGCCGTTTGCGATCGCAAAAGTCAGTGTTGAAATGCATCAACTGTATATTTGCGAAAAACCATTTTTTCGCAAATTTAAGGAATCGCAAAACATTCTGCGAATCAAATAGCGAATCGGTATTAGCGTGTCCCAATTAGCGAATCGCAAACAACGATTCGCTAAATGTATGCATGACAAATCGCAAATAGCGATTTCCATGAAAATCGCAAATTAGCGATCGCTAAATAAGAAGGATCACAACCAGGTGGTAATCATGAGTGCAAATCACAGACAGGTGAAAGCCAACTGAAACCTATTTAAACACACCCAGAATGAGCCAGCACTGTTCACAATGGCAGGGATTTACCTGATGGCGAGGAGGATGAGGCTGCAGGCTGCCGCACAGAGACGGAGGCGAATGAATGAGCGCATCTTCAGAGTCCGCATAACTTTGCTAGGCCAGCAAGAGGATGAGATATACGACAAGTATAGGCTCAATGCAGCAATGATCCATGACCTAATCAATGAATTGGACCCCATAATGCAACGACAGACACGTAGGACCAATGCCATCCCAACGCATGTGCAGGTCCTATGTTGCCTACACCTCCTGGCGTCAGGCAGTTTTCAGGGGGTCATTGCTGTTGCGGGAGGTGTGTCACAAAGCGCACTTTCAAGAATATTGAAAGCATTCCTTGATGCCATGATGGCCGTGATCGGGTCTCATATCAAGTTCCCTACCACCGCGCTTGACCTTGCAAAAACCAAACAGGAGTTCTACCAGATAGCTCGTTTCCCACATGTTTTGGGTTGTATTGATTGCACCCACGTTGCAATATGCCCCCCTGCAACACAGGAACATATATATAGAAATAGGAAATGTTACCATTCCCTCAATATTCAGGTTGTTTGCAATGCCAAAAACATCATCACTGACATTGTTGCGCAATTCCCAGGGAGTGCACATGACTCTTATATCTTCAGGCAAAGTGGCATACACACCCGTCTTGTCAGGGGAGAATTTGGAGAGGGACATCTGCTTGGTAAATATGTGTTATAGTTTATCACTGTCATTGTACGTATGTCAATGTGAAGCTGCCACTGACTCTTTGCTCCATTACATGTAGGTGACAGCGCATACGCCTTGCGTAATTACCTAATGACGCCTTACCTCAATCCCACAACTGCCAATCAACAGAGGTACAATGCAGCACACATTTCGACAAGAAACATCATAGAGCGCACATTTGGGCTGTTGAAGAGCCGATTCAGATGTCTACATAAGACCGGTGGAGCACTGAAGTACAACCCTGAACAATGCTGCAAGATAGTAGCGGCATGTGCCATGCTGCACAACATAGCGACAAGGGGAGGAATGGACATCGAGGTGTCTGACAGCGATTCGGAGGATGGGAACCAGCAAGTGCCACAACACCATGCAGCACAAGGGGCAAGCGCAGCAGAAGGGCGTAGGAGAAGATTTGACATCACACAAAATTATTTCTGAGGTGAGTAATGATGACACAGAAACTGACTATTGCTATCAAAGTATTCTTTAATTAAATTAAATTGCCATGAGTGTTCAAGCACACTTGTAATCTGACCAGTGCAATGGACATAAGTGGTTTGCAAATGTCAATTCACTTGTCACTCTGTGAAAAGTCAAATCCAAAAAAATGGTTACGTCACCATAGTGGAATGCACTTGTACATGCCAGTCTAGCGCTTTTTCCCACGAACACCCAGACGCCTGTCAGACCCAGCATTGTCATCCGTTATGTTGGAAGCGGCGGGGGTACTGCTGCGTGTGTTGCGTCTTCCTGCAGTGCGGACTGGAACTGCCACACTACTTAGGCTTGAGCCACCCTCACTACCCTCTTCGGGCGTGGAATTGTTGACCGCAATTGTGGAAGCATTTAGCAAATCAACTGCATTGGTGACCTGGTCCAGTGCTTTAGCCACATCGCCGCTCCAATGGCACATTTCAGTTTGCATGGTCACAGACCTACGTGCCAGCAGTGCAGTACTCGTGGCCAATCTATTGTTTGATTTAGCAAACATTTTCAATTGCAGCATTAGTTGACGATGCTGTCTCTTCTGGGATACATTTCCCTCATGCATCACCTTGCTCAGTTGCTGCACACTTTCTGACAGTACTGCTATGTTGCTAGCCATCTTGGCAACTTGCAATTGTACTAATCGTGTGTTTTTTGTCTGCAGGCGCTGCATACGGAGCATCTGTCCCTCAAGACCACCCCAGACATCACTTGGTTGCTCCTCCTGCTGTGTCCTGAGTGCTCTTCCTCTCCTACGCCGGGCTCTGTGATTAGTTCTGGGGACCTGTGGTTGTGTTTGTGTGATGGAAGTTGTCTGGCCATGGCTGCCACCTGGTGTTGCATCAGCCTCATCATCTTCACACTCCATGGTGACTAGGGATGGAACAGTAGCCCTGCGTGACTTTGTTGGACGTGAGGGATTTATTTGCACCACAGGTGTGTCCATCTGTTCACCTGCGCTGGTGTCCTGCATGTCTGGGGAATCGCTATCCACATCTTCTACACGTTGCGCATCTGTGAGGTGAAACAGTGCAACACTGTATTATTTCATGTCTGTGATATTAATTGCACAGTAATACATTTCTGCCTTTGTAAATGATTTTATACTCTATTAAGCTTTTTTGGGTTGTTACTCTGAGATTTGACGTTTTGACTGCTTGACCTGACTACATCTCCCATAATGCCCCTCACCTACTGAATGCATTGTGTACTGGATGTTCAGGGTCTGCACTTGGGCTGTACTGTGGTCGAGTTCTACCTTTACATTTTGTAACACTAAGAAAACATACATTCATCTTACCTTCAGATGTGTTTGCTGCTCCGGACGTGTCCAGCTGGGTCACACCAACAACAGCTTCTGGCTGGATGGTGGATTCAATCAAGTCCTCCATGGGAGTGTTCCCAGTGTCTGTTGGTGTTCCCCCTCCTGTCTTCTTTGCCTCCTTCAGGCGGTCAGCTATGCGCACCTTAGCCCGACTGCGCAAGTCGTACCATCGTTTTTTGAGTTCTTCAATGGTGCGGTGTGTCACCCCAATGGCATTGACCTTGTTTTGGATCCGGAGCCAGATTTTCCTTTTCTCCTGCTCTGCCACTTTCAATGATGCCTTTCCAAACAGCTTGTCATGGCTGTGGACTACTCCCTCAATGAGGGTGTCAATTTCTTTTTCAGCAAATTTAATTTTGCGTTTCCTGCCTGTTTGGCTCTCCTCTGCTGTTTGTGAGGCTTCCATTTGATATCACAAGTTGTTCTTCTGTCTCTGTCACACTCCTGTTCTGCTCCCAGAGCCAGCTCCCTCCTCTCCCTGACACTGTGCACTGGAAATGAGGCTTGTGCTGCTCACTTCCTGGTTGTGATGTCATCAGGATGCATCAAAAAGCGACTTCGGCATTTGCGATTTCGCTAATTGCGAAATCGCTAATAGCGAGTTCGCAAATGCAGAAATCGCAATTTATTTAGCGATTTTTAGCGATTCCCAATATTCTCGCAATGTTTTTGTTGCATCGTGTTTTGCGAGTCTTTATTTGCAATTCCTTAAAAATCGCAAATAAGGACTCGCAAACTCTCTTTTTGATGCATGTGCCTGTATGTGTACTAATAGGTTACATCATGTAAGAAATTGGAGTACTTGTTGAATATGGTAAGTATCCACCTACAGTAATATTCACAGTCCTTGTATGGGTGTACTCTCAAAGTCACTAAATTAACCTGAGCCCACTCCCCTGGTAGCTATGCTACAGAGCAGGCAGGCTTAACTTAGGGCAATGTGTAAAGTATTTATGCAGTACCAAAACAGTAATTAAGTCGAAATGCAAAACAATAAAAATCCCAAAGCGAATTAGAAAAATAATGTAAAATTTAATAAACAAAATGGCATAAAAAAATCCAAAAAGAGGAAATAGAGCTATGATTTTTTTTAAGGTTTAAAGTTTTAAGTAGGAATAGCATTAAGAAGCGCAAGGTGCCTATGATAGTCAATGGTCACAGTAGACTGAGACCTGGCCACAATTTGACGCTGACTGCAATAGAGCATCCACCGGATAAATAAAAACGTTTGTCTTGGTCAAAGATTTTACTTTGTGACTTTCGTCCTTCAAGTCCTAATCCACCTCAGGAGCACACTACTAAAAACCCTCGGGACCTCAGGGAAGACACTTCCGGACTCACAGGGTGTCATGTAGAGTCCAGACCAGGTCCAGTTGCCACTAATCAGCTGGGAAGTTGCAGGAAAAGCATATTGGAGCTTGTATCACTGTAGCTTGAACAGGAGGTTATCCTTATGACCATTGGAGCCTATGTCTTTGTCCTGAGTACAAGAGGGAGAGTAGGTCCAGTCTTCTAGGCTCTATTGAGTCTCAGACAGCAGGTTCAGTACTCTTCTGAGCTTCAGGTCCAAGAGGGCTCTGAAGTGGGTACCTTCAGATGCTTTATTTAAGCCTGGCACAAGGTAGTGGCTGGGAAGAGCCCTGGGCATTCCTTAACCTTTGAGGTAAAAGTTACTGGAGCTAACCCTACTCAATTTGGGCATTTTCAGGATGGTTAAAATCTTCGGATATACTAAACTTGGCCTCTGGGGGAAGGGAGAGTGTATAGGGAGTGTACTGTGGTAATCCTAGGGTCTTCCCACATCTAGCACCAACATTCTGTACCCACATGAAACTCAGAGACAGATGTCTGGTAGAACAAAGCTGAGTTTCCAGCAACAGATTATATTTACAAGAATTGTTTTGGTATTTTATCCTCGCCCTTTGAGGTGCACCCACATGCTAAATATAAAGCCCCAGCATACCTGTCAAGTTGTCTTTGACACTCCAATAGGATTTGATACTAATGTCAAAAAGAACCCCACTGTTAATGTAGCGTGCTTGGCGGACAAAGAAGGGCCTGCCCAATTGTAAGCTAACATTTGATTGTGACAGGGGAGGGTTCCCACTGTGTCATATTAAAAACCCAACAGATCTGCCAGGCAGGACTTGAAATTGTAATTTCAAAAAGGGTTCTGACAGGCCTGCCGTGCACATTTTTAGTTAGGTTCAGAGGGGTCATCTCTGCCCATTCAGGCCGGGCTATTGATTGCACTGGGAAGCATTTCACACATATTTACATGCTAATTGCTGGTGGTCAGAAGTGGGAAAGAGCAAAAATGCAGATTAGTCTACAGAAATTCAGGCTGAGAAAAGGTAGCTCTCTGAACGTTACTATTCCAGAATATTCACTAAGTATTCCAACTTCTCAGTTGAGTTAGATTTTTAATAACTTTTAAAAATAGTTGTTTAATTATTGTTCAAGCTAGTCCCATTCCTGAGATACAGTATTCGATTGTAATATTGCAAACCAGTGGTTTCCTATGGAACAGCCAGCCTAAGGAAATGTGCAATATTAAACTTTTGCATGGCTCAAGGGCAATAAGGTTTACTTTTAAATATTTAAAAAGAAGGTTTAGGGTGGTCAAAAGGGATATTTTGACATGTAAAATTTGCAGTTTAAACTGCACAGCCAGCATACAGAGGGTAGTCCTACTGTCATGTTTACACTGTCGCTGTAGTGGATGGCAAAATGGGTGTGGCCATCCACTAGTGGCATTAATGACCATATGTGGCCTGGGTATCCATTGTACCATATGCTTGAGACTTATAGATATGTTCAATCTTCTAATTAGAAGAATCCCAATTTTAATATTGAAAGGAGGAGCACAAGCACTTTATCTCTGCTTAGCAGGGGTAAAGTGCACAGAGTTCTACAGCTACCACGAATACAGGAACAAGCAAAAGGCGAAAAATCCAGGGTGAAAAGTCTACAGAAACAGGGGGTAGCAGAAACGCCTGCCCAATTAACATTAATTAGGCAGATCACTATTTGCTACACCCTGTGATTGTCTATAAACCAGAGAAAGACGCCTGCAAGAAACAGCAGTCTACCATCCATGTGTTTACACCCAGAGGGTTGGTGGCTTGGAAGCAACAACAGACCATCATCCTTGTATTTGTATTACCAAAAGGGAAACATTTGTTTTTAAAAAGCAGTCCATGATGCTTAAATGATTCAGCGCTGGTAGACCCCCATCCCCACCCCGACCCCAGCGACTGTTGACACATTCACAGAGGTGAAGGTGTGTCAAGGGAACAGCTTCCCTTCTGCTAAATCAGTTTACAACCACATCTTAGAGATGTGTAACTCATTAATGGTTTGCAACTGCAATTATGGTCACAGTGAATTACTTCTCTCTAATTTGAAAATAGGAGGGGGCATCCCTTCCATGCCTACTTCCATGTGCAATTCAGAAAAGAATTGCACATCATTAAAGATCATTAAAGTCAATTTAAGAATGGAAAGAATTTTTCTCCTCTTAAAAGGTTTTTTTTCAACGTTCTAAGTAGCTCTTTTGTTGGCTGCAAACCATGTGATTTTTCAAATTGCAGTGCTTTGTAGTCTGGCGCGGTGTTACACACTGTACGTGGTGTACTGTTTTGCTCAATATTCATCTGGCGAAGACAAAAAACGAACATTGATTTTTGCTGCTTCCAAACTGCCCCAAATGCCACAAAAAAAGTAACGGGGCAAATTAGCACACATGAGCTTAATGCTATGCCCGGATTCTGAGGGGGGTGGTACATTCTAAATGTTGCAGAACCACACATTTCTGTGCGGATCGGAATGTTGAGTTTTGAAGCTCACACCATACCAAAACAATTTTCCCCTGGCAAATTTTGGTGATCAAACCTGGTGAAAGGAATCCCAGAAAAAAATGTGCAGTAAAAGTCAAATGTGTATTCTGGTGTGTTATACTCCTGCCCCCCTTATGCCATACCTGGAATCTGGCACTATAGAGGCCCAATACAATTTAACCCCAGCTCGGAAAGGTATGTAATCTGTGTGGTGTGGCTATCACAAGCACTTTACCACACACAGCAACTATCTAGTAATTGAGGCTCAAAGCTACACGTTCACCTCTCCATGATTTTTTGTTAATGCTTTGTAAGACCAAGGTGCTGATGCACATTTCAGGTCAATGATGATGATATTCATAATCACAACTATCATATGTTTATTTTCCAAGTGATTACCTTTAACTTAACCCTGCAAATGTTAACTTCTCTCTGTTCCTTTACTGTATCAATACGCTGCTGCTAATTTAGTTTTTTAGTGATGGCGTGTATCCATCATTGACCATATATTTACATTCTGAGTGCTGCAATTTTTTTTTGTATCTCAATTCTTTATTAAATTGTTCTTTTTTTTTTAATTAAGGCAAATTATGATCACTAGTCAAATACCATCACAGAAACATAAAGCACTGGTGATACATAAATGTATAAGTAGAACAATGACAAAAGAATAATAGAAGAAAAAATCTCCAAGTACATCGTGTACATACATAAAGGATCAGTCATCTCATCGATATATAGTTTTATGCAATAAAACAAAAGAGATTATGCAAACATCAATAATGAGTGGATAATAAAAGGTTGGATCATAACGAACCTAAAATAGGGCCCCAAATGTTATGGAAATGATGTAAGTTGTCATTTAATGTTTAAATCATTTTTTCCAAATCTAGCCCCTTCAAACCTATCCTCAAGCTTCTTGGCTTGAGTGCTGCAATTTTAATTAACTCTAGAAATACTTTGAGCAATTGTGCACCAAGTTAAACATCTTGAGGTAGATTTACCGAAACTTTGGTCTTGATCAAAGTCACGCAAAGTGACACAAAGCAACTCAAATTTGTGGAAGGACATTAACTTTCTAGGGCAACATTTATTTTGCACCAGAAAGGTACCTTTTTCTCACCATAAATAGTTATTTACTCTGCTTTGTGCCACTTTGCACCAAGGGGGCATTATATAGGTTTATAAAAGGTGGATTGCCTCACGCACCCAACGCTTTTGACGTAAAGCCCAATCTACTAAGATTGACAGACCAGGCTTTGTGTAAAAAAACAAATGCTCCTTGAAACAGGTGCTAACTTGGGGAAATTGTGAAAAGGCGTATGTTTGATGTCTAGATATCCCACACACATTTCTATGCCTTGGTGGAAAGGTTGTGGTGGCCCTCGGCAAAAGCACACAGGATGAGAGCAGCTACGGGTTATTTTTTATAAATATGGCTCCTTTCTCCCCCTTGTGCTGTGTTGCACATAATAACAATAAATATACTCCACTGTCTGTTATGCACCGATAGTCAATGCATAGTGTACTTTTGTGTCTTGCAGTTCCCACTGACAATGTAAACTGTTCTCTAACACCCGGTTTGAAGGAGATTGTAGAGATTGTTCAATGTAAAACAACACAAATAACTAAAATTGGAAGCAGTACACTCTTCTTCTTATGGGTATTCTTGAATAAGCAGTTGCAGATCCTCTTACTCAGGGAATGTTTTAACCCCTTCGCTGTGGGGGTAATTCCCCACGGCGCAGGGGGAGAGGGGGGGGGACGGTGCCGCGGTGTTCGTGACGAGCCCAGCCCGTCATGAGCACAGCTCCACTGTGACTCATGACCCCGCCCACTGATTAATTCTCCCGCACAGGCGGGGAATCAATCACGCGTGGGCAGGCCGCGGCTGTTATGACGAGCCCAGCTCGTCATGAGCACAGCTCCACTGTGACTCATGACGAGCTGGGCTCGTCATGAGCATGGAAGGGGTTAAAGAGGTCTGTGCGATTACTTTAAACACCAAACGTAAACATAAGACAAAATGTGAAAAATTTTATTATAAAAAGAAAGCAAAAGTAGAAATTGTCTCAGCTAAAAGTAAGAGTTCTTCAGATGACTCCAAAAGTGTAGAACACATTTCAGTGACAAACATGGCAGTGCTTCTCGTCAGAATGTGAGATGCTCTAAACTTAAACTCTCTATCAATTTATTTATAACCCCAAGACCAGGACAGTGGACGTATAAATGTTATTCTCCTCTAATCGTCCGTTTTGATAAAAACAAAAACAAAAATTGGGAATTCTCTGGTGTGAGGAATGTGCAATTTGCAGTTTTCTTACAAGCAATGCTATACCCTTTCTAAATGTTAATATACTTTGAATCGAATCCTTTTACAAGTTTTATTTTTTTACATGTATTTGACTGAAAACTAGGGGGCAGATCTATGTTGGAGTTGCGCCACTTTTACGCCGCCGTTGCGTCACTTTTGTAACGCAGCGGCGGCGTAAACCCTGCGCCACGTTGCGCCCTATTTACATCGTGACGCATCTATGGAGATGCGTCATGGTGTAAAGCCCTGCGCCACATGAAACCTGCGTCAGGTTTCATGTGGGCGTTTCCACGCAGGGGGGGGCGTTCCGTCGCAGGAACGCCCCTGAAAAGTGACTCAGTGAAATCTATAAGATTTCACTGAGTCACTTTCCCAACGCTGATGCGTCAAAACTCTGCGCCTGCTTGAAGCAGGCGTAAGGCTTGACGCCCCATGTTAGGTATGGGGTAGGTTGGCACAGTGCTGAAGTTGCGTCGCGCTTGCGACACAACTTCAGCACTGCGCCAACCTTACGCCGGCAGATACGTCATGCATCTGCTTGTCCTTGCGCCACGATGCACCGCATTGTAAATGCGGCGCATCTGCGGTGGCGCAAGGGCAAACTTGCGTGACGCATCTTCCCTGGCGCATCCATGCTGATTTGCAGGGATGCGCCAGGGAACATAAATCTGCCCCTAGGAGTTTGGATTTTTTGTACAACAGTAAAGTTGTCGATTTTTTTTTATTTGTTTGCATTATAGGAAGTTTGCAAAGTTTCCTGATTGAAGATGTTCTTCACCCGTTTAACGTTTTTCTGCACATTGAGAGATTGTAGTCCCTGCATTGAGGAATTATTCTCTTTCTAATCAACCCCAGCCAAAATGGAAACTGTGTCAATCATTTTTCTCTGGAAGGTTACTATTGCAGAGTTTTGTAGTTTTTTTGTGCACATTGAGAACTGTATGCAGCAGAAGTAATGATTTTAAAACAAATGTGGGAAAGCATAAAGCGTTGCAACTTTGTGAAGTTGTAAAGTGTGAATAGCACTTCATGAAGGTTCTGAGAAAAGATCCTCACAGTGGTGCCTGCCTTTATTTAACCCCTTGGCTGCGGCAGGAATTCCGCCGCAGCGCTGGGGGGGGTTTGGGGGCAGCGCGGTGGGGCTGTGCTCATGACGGAGCCACTCCGTCATGAGTCACGGTTGAGCTGTGCTCATGACGGAGTGGTTCCGTCAAGACTCCGCCCACGGCGCTAATCGCCCGCACAGGCGGGGAATTAGCGCCGCGTGGGAGGAGCGGCCGCCAACGGCCGCGGCATGACGGAACCACTCCGTCATGAGCACACGGCACCCGTGGCTCATGACGGAGTGGTTCCGTCATGAGCGGGGAAGGCGGTCTTGTAACTCAATACTCTAATTCATCACTGATGTCTCACTCAAGATTTTAGAGTTCAGTAAATATTAAGATTTTGTAGGAAACAAGACTGTGAGACAAAAGTGATGTTTGCATCAAGCACTATGGCACAAAAAAAATCAAGAATAGACTACAACTCGAGTAAATCACAAGCAATATCAAAAAGAGGCAGCTTAGTACGGTAGTATAGGTCCATACAGTATTATAAACTTCCATATATACTAGAGAGTATAAATAACAGCAATAACAATCACAATCAATAAACAAAATATTTGTCTATTATTATTTGGCAGAGCAGTTGTTGATGCCTCTGCTTCATGCCAGCAGCGACGCCAGCCAAGGACTCCTGGAGGCCACGGATCGCTGAATAGGATCCTCTGATGGCAGTAGAGTTGTCGCTATCGAGACTGAGGCCGCCAGTGTCTCTATCCCCACCTGCACCATATCTGTCAACTCCCGCTGGACTCCTATTGCTGTCCGTTGGAAGGTGATCTGTGGTCATCAGAGTCCAGGGGTGTGGGTGTGGTGGTAGGGGGCGCCCGTTGGTTGTTAGGCACCACAACCCTGCTGACACTCCCCGTATCCGGAGATGGTGTCCCAATGGAGTCCAGCATCTCTTGGAGGGTGTCGTGATTGATGGTTGGCAGGTTGTCATAATCACCATCATCTGTAATGTCCGGGTCAGGGTGCTGGCCAGGAGGTAAGGGTTCATCCTCTGCAATGAAAAGGGGAAATGCTATTGGTGCAGTCTTCTACATGTTGGTTTAAAGCAAAAGGGCATGACATTATATTTTACGTTCTCCATTGATACATAGGTCAGCTGCCACACTAGGCTGTGGATGGTGCTGTATCTTAATTTAAAATAACAGGACCTCAGCATTGTGATCAGCACCACTGTGTGCCTACACTGAGTGGATGGGACCTTTACTAGTAGTCTAAATGTAATCACTGACACTCATGCCATTTCATCATATGTAGAGTTGGTCATCTGCAGAGAGTCAGACATCTCTTTGATCTGGTCTATGCACTTGAAGGTGCTCATTGATCCTTCTGACTGTTTCAAATAAAGTCCTGGCAGACGACTGAC
This sequence comes from Triturus cristatus, assembly GCF_964204655.1. Classification (NCBI taxonomy): domain Eukaryota; kingdom Metazoa; phylum Chordata; class Amphibia; order Caudata; family Salamandridae; genus Triturus; species Triturus cristatus. The sequence goes on from NC_140590.1 coordinate 1,639,117,889, forward strand.
TGCCACACAGTGATGGGAGCTTGATCATATGTAGACTCTCCAGTGCCTACAACACCTACATCATGTTTATGCACCTCCAATAAGCTGAAATGGCAGGCTGTTACAGGGTGACATGTGTCAGCAGCACCCCAAGATTATAGTGTTTCTGGGAATGGTGATATGTGCTTACTGAGGGGAATTTTCACAATTTTATGGGACAACATGGTGCAGTAGGCACTTTTTCTATGCAACCCTGAATCATTGGGCATACACAGGACAGCACCATAATCACAAGAATTGTGCGCACCCCATGTGTTTTCCCTTGCACTGGCAATGATGATGACTGGCAAGCACCAACACAGACAACCTTGTGCCATGGTGCAAGGGTGCTTGTGTTGGTGCACAGCTGTCCTTCTTGCAGCAGCGCAGGGGTGTGCCGAGGGATGGGACATACTCTAGTGTATACGGCCCTTCCATGTATTTGTGAAAGGATGCATGTTGGCAATTCCGATATGTATACATTTACGCCGTCACCCTTTTCACTTTAACTATGGCCCATGTTCCACAGGTGTACGTAGGTTGCATTCATCCCCACACCCAGTCATTTCAGTGTTGCTGAGAGGAGTTCAGGTGGTCTCTGCCATGGCAGTTGGCACATGTGTTGGCTGACCATGCATGCCATGACAGCTGTGTGCCATGTAGTTTGCTCAAGCTGAGTATGGAAGTGACAGTATGCATATCCCCATGTGTAGGTACTAGCCATGGTCCACCGATCCTCCGTCTCTCAGGTGTATTGTTGATCGTGTGGGATACCACTTGTATGCTATGAATTACCAGCCTAGGTTGATGTGCATGGGCCCAGGTGTATGTGCAGCTCAGCACAGTGCAAAAAAGCATTTTGCTGCCCCAAACAGTGTGAATAGGGGAGTGCAGGGTTGCACTGTGTGTAGGTCAGTACAATGCATTCCTGTGCTTTCCTCTCTGCTGGTGCACATTCAGCTGGGTAGGACCAATAGAGGCGCCTATTGGCCTATGGTGCAGGGGTTCCTGCACTGGTGTACATCTTATATATGTGCCCCGGCGCATGTATTTACTACAGGAATGCACCATATCTGTGAGTTAGGATAGCCCAGCTGTGACACTAGCAATGCTGCCCTATGCAAACATGTGAGCAAAACACCAATGAGCTTCCCATTGTTGTAATTTCCAAGCATCAAGTAAACAGTTGGCTACCGTTTGACCTGCAGACATAGCTACCTGGACTGCACGACCCTACGTATTTCCCCCCATTGTCACTTGTTGGTAATTACCCTGTTGCTGATGTAGTTGGTCATAGTCAGCACTGTCCTGTCCTGCTACTCCAACCACTGACTCCTCACAGATAACTGTGGACACCTGCTCCTCCAAGGAATTGAGCTCCTAAATAAGAAGGTCCTTCACACAATTTATCCAGCTGTCGGTCAAATTGTACATCATCTCTACTATTTAGCCTACAGCCATCGAAACAGCTTCAGAGATTATGTACTTTTTTGCTGACCATTGGATAAATAGCAGAGATTATGTATTATTTGGGCAGCGGCCTAGTAAATTACCACTTCCTTAAGGTAAACCTTCTTCCAGGCTGTGCAGTAAACATATAGGCAGAGTGAGGCAGCCCTATTATTTGTCCTACAAAGTTGTTTTCCTGAGTTTTTCAGGCATGCATATTCATATAACCTGGCACACTACCCCCATATGTGGCCATGACCACCCTCTTGCATTATAAATCCTCAAAATAGGTGTAATGTGCATTCTGTCTTGCATTCTTGCAAGGCTCAGGATTCATCTATTGGTTTTACTCAAATTAGGTGACATGTTCATTAATAAAGACCGCCAATATAAATTACCATCAAAAATAATCCCCAGTTAAGGGAAGAATGCTTCCTGTTCAATAGATCTCTTGTTTACACTGATGCATTTAGTTTTGAGGACTTTTTGGGCCCACAGACATATCTATTTTTAGCACTTAACTCACCATGACTTCAACATACTTAGGATCCAGCTGATGAAGCCCCACAGGGGTTCTTTACAATAATACTGTGTCCTCTGCATGAAGGAGCAGGGAGTAACTAGACCTCTCAACCAGAGGTGGATCAGCATGCACAAAGACCAACTCCCTCCCTGAGCTGCTAATATACTATGAAAAAAGGGAGCCGCCAGACAACCTTGTCAAACTCCTCAGCCTAACATGAATCACCATCTGCATGACCCTTTACTCCTGTAGGACTGAAAACCAAAGTGATTGATGTTTCCTTTCCAACATGTTCACTAAACCCGGTTCGACCCCAATCTTATATACCGCCTCTCACAGTTTTGACCTGTCCACAAAATCAAATGCTATTGAAAGACTCATAAAAGCTAGATACATCCACCCCTTTCATAATCTAAACCAATGTGGCAATTAGCAGATACTTCATTGTTCACTTCTACCTAATACATAACTGATGAATCCAAGAGGCATACGGGTTGATTTCAGCTGAGATTCACCCAGTCCTTTCTTAAAGATAGGAATATGTATAGAGTGTGCCTTATTGTCAGGCAGTTCACCCAAATTACAGGCCACATTATATACTTAGGTCAGCAATGGAGGCCATAAGGTACTATTGTGCTTATATAAATCAACTGATACTCAATAAGGCCTTGGTTCTTATTGTCCATGGTCTCCTCGGCTGATTTCCTAACTTCTCAGATGCAAATCTCTAAGTCTTTATGGCCAATTGGCAAAAGATGTTTGCATGTGACCTCCAAATCAAGACTTTCAAATAATTTCCGAAAATGGTTATCCCATTCCTCTTCTGATATCACAAAATCCAGGATAGAATCTTCCTTTTCCCCCTACTTTCACTTCCTTATGGTTTACAATCCCTGGCCTAAAAACATACACCAACACCTTTTCCCATGCTTTATTCCCACATGTGTTCTTATTTAAAGTTTTCATGTTCACTAAAATCTCAGCACCATCTAGGAGTTGTTTCAATCGCTGCACATACACCCCTACATGCTCTTCTAAAATTAGTGTTGATGAGGAACAGAAGAACCTCAGCAACAATGAGGGCTAGGAGGGCCTGAGTGCACCGATCAGGATCAGAGAGGAGAGGACACCAGGGTCATGAGTAGAAGATTCAGGTAAACGGAACGAATATGACCAGTACCAGGAGACAAATGAAAAGAAGGATCAGACACAGAAGAACCAAACCACAATAATCAGATCAAGGAGGACCATTGGGCCAAAAGTGAATGGACCAGGATCGAGAAGACCACAACCGCATAGGACTAGGGCTATCAGGACCAGGAGGCCTTGGATCATAATGACTAGAATGGATATAAAGGAGCAGGAAGCCCAGCCAAGCCCAGTTGGACTAGAATCAGAAAGAATATGAGGGTCAGACTCACAGGCATCCTAAACCAGGGTGACAAGAACGACATGAACAAGGAAGAAACACAATATGAAAACTAGAAGGACCAGAGTCACAGGGATGAGGAAGACCAGACCCAAGAGGACCATTACACGGAGGACAATGATGGACGGGACCATATTCAGATGGACAGAAAGAAGGCAGAACAGGCAAACCAAGAGGTCAGGATGCCTAGAAGCGCTAGGATGGAAAGGAGAACCAGGGGACTAGTAGGGCTAGGGAAACCAAGGCCAGTGAGACCAGCTCCATAAGACCAATACATAAGGACCAGACAAAAGGGTACCAGAACTAAGACCAGGACTGTATGAACCAAGGTGACCAGGAATAGAAAGATTAGGAACAGACACACCAATGGGACCAGATAACCCAGGGGACCAGAACCAGGACTAGGATGAGAATTAGGGTAAGGAAGATGAAAAGATCCAGTACTGGAAGCCTGTGAAAGAAGAGGCACAGAATCCAAAGGACTAGGGGCAGGAATACATAGGAATGACGACCAGCCAAACCAGGTAGTACAGGGCCATGAAGTTCTTAGACTAGATTGCACCGATGATCAACGAACATCAGATCTAGGAAAGGCTAGGATGATCTTTGACAGGGCAAGTTATTGCAGAGCCATGTGAGCAAGGAGCAGGGGGATGTGGGCCTGGAGGATCAGGACCGGAGTGAAGAGGACTACAAAGATCAGGACCTGGAGGGCAATGGATAGTATGTCTAGGATGCTAGGATAAGCAGGACAGGGACCTGAAACACCAGGGTGGCATTACCAAGGGCACCCAGAAGACCAACCGGAACAAGAGGACTAGGTAAACTAAAAGGATCATGACCAGGAGGACCAGACACAGGGCTGAGAGGGTCATGAAGATCATAACCTAGGGGACCAGCGCTCGGATTACAAAGTGGGGCAAAGGACAATCATTACAAATCACAGGAACAGGGTGAGGAGGATAAGATATAAGAAGGCCAACCAGAATCTGGAAGACCAACTGGACTGGACAGTGGTGGCTAGGAGGACCAGGACCAAAATTTCCAGGGTCAGGAGGACCCAATTATAGGGAATTTGGATTAGGGAGAACCTAGACCAATGGCTGCAGTAGATGTAGGACTAAATGGACAATGGAAAGATCCAGAAGAACCATGATAACCCAAACTCAATGGTGGCAGATTTGTGATAACCCTGTGTGGGAGCACATACTTTAATCAAAACATGTCCTGGTATGGAACAGATTCTGGGAAATGCCAGAGAAAGGAAACTTTTAACATAATGTAAATTTGGTAAACTCCCCAAAATGCTAATAGTCCCACTGCTTTAGTCACAGACAGATGGGTTTTCTTGTGATTTTATGTATGGTGATTTATCAAAGTTTGTTATTTGTTACTCCTCACTTTATATACTTTAATTTTTTTTTTTATGATTTGGTGTTATTTTATCTGTCTTCAAAAGGTATACCCAAGCACTCGTCAAGTATCAGTTAGCATAAATGCAAAACCATTTACGGCATGAAACACAATAAGTTAGTCTTTTGCTTCTTTCTTTGCAGTTTCTTTTCTTTAATATTCCTCTTTTAACAGTAGTTCATCAAGCCAGCACGTGTTTCGTCGCCTCCGTAAGATAGTACATGCGACTTGATCACGGCTAAATAAAGAATAATGTGATATTCTACATTAATGTTGTCATTCTTGTCCACATTTTTCATTATTATTCAACTTAAGTGCTCCCAGGGTGAATAAAGTGGCATTGATTTATTTAAGGTGAAGCTGTCACACAATTGTGACATACACTCATGCGGGGTGCACAGATGGTGATGAGCGGTCCGGTCATAGTCCATATACGTGCTAAACAAAAGGGATGATCTGTGCCGAATATGCGAAGTGCACGTGAGAAAACGAGTGGTAATGTGGTAGGAGGTAATGTTATCTGTCACGCATTCTTATGGGACTGTAAGGTATGTATAGTCTCCAAAGATCAATCCCCCGGTGGAAAAATTAAATAAAAGCGGTACTTTTCTTAGGAATATTTTATAAGCGGAAAGGTCTCAAATCTAAGGATCAGAATAAATCAGACCAGCAAGAAACAGACCAAAAAAGGACCACTAACCTGAAAACTGTTCTCAATAGTGGTCTGAAAATATAAAGAGAAACTCATACAACTATGTAAATGGATGCTCAAGAAAAAACATTTGTAGTTCTCTATGCGTCTCACAAAAAAAATATTTTCTGGAATGCCTTTCAATACATACATAAAGTGTGACGATAATTCCAGGTCACACTATCCTGTGACGCAAGGAGGTCCCCTGTTGAGGGTTTGGCACGTTATCATGTGAGATTTTGGATTCCAGGTTTATTTCGTTAAGTCTAAACGTAAAAAGATAAAAGCAATGTATCTGCTATTATGACCTGGTGTCCACTCCCTCATTATGAGTCAAGGCTAATTTCTTCGTATTTCTGAGTCCTCACACATCTATCGTCGTGTGAGAGCAGGTATTAGTAGCATCCCCTTACCTTCCTTTACTTTATCGTAGATCTCGATTGGGGGGTGTATCGCTATCTCCTCGTGCCGGACTCCAAATACAACTGCCGGTCTCCGCGTTGCAAACCGGCTTATCTGGTGCTTCCGTACCACGTGATCAACCATCAAAGTGATTGGATACTGCCAAAGCTAGTGGGAGGGCTAGTTAGGGCATGGCGCACAGGAAAGCTAATCAGTATGTGACCATTGCGTTTGGGGTCGCGTAACTACTAAAGTGTGATACAGTCTGGATTATTATCAAAATTATACCTTTAACATGGGTATACCAGACGGAGTGTAGTTAATCGTTTCTTGCCGTTTCTTCAAAGCCACACGTAATATTTTCTAACTGTGTAAGTGTATACAAAGCCTACGTAGTGGCCATTTTGTATTGGGATCAGATTTCGAACCGAAAAAAATGTTGAAACTTTATTAGCCCCGAGTATGTGTGTTAATGCACAACACGAAATCGAAAAGCGGTCAAATCAGAAATGATTGTCTGCTCAGTGTAAGCAACGATCATGTGTTTACTCAAATCCGAATCCATTTGTAAAAATCTCTAACCCATAAATGTTGCCATCTAATTCCGTTATTTGACATATAAGTTCGTATTGTGAGAAGGAGAGGAACTTAGACGACTGCTATCATTATATTAAAGCACTAACCAAAACCCAGCTTAATTAAAAAAATTTTTTTAAAGAATCATTAGAGACTACACATACCGGTCTATGTGTGGTCGGATAATACCTTCTTTCCGTATCGACGTTCAGTGACTGTTATAAACTTTTGACAGACCCGTGTACATAGCATTGCAGCATCAGAAATGGAAAGATATCTTGTAAGGCGCGATCCCACCCTCAGGATACTATTTTCAACATATTACATGTTCATACAGAGAAAAAGAAATCAAATGCAGTTACATTTCCAGGATACAGAAGACATCTCATATTTATTTGCCCAAGAAATAGTGTAGATATTTCTATCAATAGGTCTTTTGACTGTTCATGATCAGAATACGAATGAGGACTGTATTCGAATGAATAGATTAGTGTCCTGAGGGTTTTTTAATCCGGAGATGACACAATCGAGGTATTAAAGATAAATAGCTTTCATACTTTACTAACTGGCAATATTCTGAATTTCGATTTTAATGGACTGTCGTGTTACTATTACAGCGCACATGTTCTATCTGAATAAAAACTCTGTCTAAAATCATATGAAGACATTTTATGGACCAGATATACGGATAAAACCACGGCAGGATACATAAGGATATTTGTTTCCAAACAAGAAATGTGAGTTTTTTAAAAATTAAAAGAAATAAGACTGACAAACAATGCATAATAAATAGGATAGTGCGTTAATTGCGTTTTTTTTGGCTATCTAAGAATATAAGGAAAACTCCTACCAGCTATTAAACATTAACAGTAGTGTAGAAGTCATAGCCTTAAATGAGATTGTAACATGAGGAGTACCCAAAAAAAATCTTGGACTATCTCAAAGTTTATAAATATGTTCTGTGTGCACTTTATAAAGATATTCCACTATAGCATTAAGTGGTTTATAATAACGCATAGAACCCATATACAATGTATAGTTTCAGGAATGCGTGAGATGTATAATTGCTAGTCTCACCTCTTAGGGTGTGGTATGAGTTGTTGGACAGTAGGATGAGTCAAATAAGGAGATAATTAATTTATTCTGTTTGCCACTAAAATTATTGTATATGGTTTTTTTCAGATTATTGTTTTTAATTGTTACCGATATTGGGATCTTTTATAACATTTCCTGAAGAAGGTGTTGGCTGTGAATCAGTGCCCACCGAAACGCGTCGATGCCCTTAAAAAAGGAAACCACACGAAACCTATGTTCATTTTTGTGACATATATAAACGGAAGTGAGATCGAGTAGGGTCACAATTGATGAAGCTTTGATTTGGTGGTTTTCTTTGATTCAATAGGACTTATATGTTCTTTCTTTTTCTGTTCCCAATTTTACATTTTGTGTTTTTTATCTCATTGCATTTGTAAATGTATTTTTTTTTTAAAGTGACATTTGTTTATGAACATATGATAATTACTTGTGTATTGCATCATATGACACTGTCATTGCCTCATAATTAGCTACATGACAATGTTTATTGTTTGATATTTATGATTATCGATGAATTTTTAATAAATTTGTATCATTTATAATTCGTTGTCTCCCTTTTGACCATTTTCCTGTTGTCCATTCTCAGCCGACGAATGTAAGTGGCTTGTATTGAAAGGCATTCCAGAAAATATTTTTTTTGTGAGACGCGTAGAGAACTACAAATGTTTTCTCTTGAGCATCCATTTACATAGTTGTATGGGTTTCTCTTTATATTTTCAGACCACTATTGAGAACAGTTTTCAGGTTACTGGTCCTTTTTTGGTCTGTTTCTTGCTGGTCTGATTTATTCTGATCCTTAGATTTGAGACCTTTCCGCTTATAAAAAATTCCTAAGAAAAGTACCGCTTTTATTTAATTTTTCCACCGGGGGATTGATCTTTGGAGACTATACATACCTTACAGTCCCATAAGAATGCGTGACAAATAACATTACCTCCTACCACATTACCACTCGTTTTCTCACGTGCACTTCGCATATTCGGCACAGATCATCCCTTTTGTTTAGCACGTATATGGACTATGACCGGACCGCTCATCACCATCTGTGCACCCCGCATGAGTGTATGTCACAATTGTGTGACAGCTTCACCTTAAATAAATCAATGCCACTTTATTCACCCTGGGAGCAATTAAGTTGAATAATAATGAAAAATGTGGACAAGAATGACAACATTAATGTAGAATATCATATTATTCTTTATTTAGCCGTGATCAAGTCGCATGTACTATCTTACGGAGGCGACGAAACACGTGCTGGCTTGATGAACTACTGTTAAAAGAGGAATATTAAAGAAAAGAAACTGCAAAGAAAGAAGCAAAAGACTAACTTATTGTGTTTCATGCCGTAAATGGTTTTGCATTTATGCTAACTGATACTTGACGAGTGCTTGGGTATACCTTTTGAAGACTGTTTTGTTGCTCTGCCACAATAATTTAGGGAGGCTGGTGGTTCTCCCCAACCCTTTAGCACCGTAAATAACGCAATCTCCACTAGATAACAGGTGAATCAACCACAAGCGCCTATTACCTATTAATAATACCACTACCCATAACAAGTACCATGTTATTTTATCTGGTAATGTAGATGTTTTAAGGCTTTCAGTCAAAATAAACTATTTTGACTGACTAATCAGTCCTTTTTTTCATTGCATCATAAATGTATCAGAGTTAAAGTGTGCAACTCACAAGCCAGAGCACCAACCAAACATGGTAGCCTTCATGAAAGTACTGCACATGATGGTTTTACTGAAAACCATTACATTTAGAAGCACTATGATAGTCATCCGTATTGAACATAATATGTCATTATTTTACAATTTGAAAATGGTCATCACCCTTATAATCCATGTAGCAGCCATCTTGGAATAGTATTGCACAGACTTACACATACTGTCTCAGTGTCCTACCATTCCAGCATGGCCACCTTATTTGGAATCACTGTGGTGGCTGTCGACTTTTAATTTTTTGTGAGACTAGCATAGGTCTTGCTGCAAGCACTAAGGACTTATGTTAAGTATCAATAATGGTCGCTTCCTGCTAAACAGTCCTTTAGGTTGAGGTTACAGAACTGAAGACAAAGGTGAATATTTGTAATGCGCTCGTGAGAAAGGAAAGCACAGCTCCTGAGGCAGTTAATTCTATCCATGACCAGCTGGGAACACTCGGGGCCAGATGTACGACCGTTTTTTGCAGTCGCAAATGGGAAATCGGCCCAGTGGCGACCGCAAAATTGGTCTGTCCCATGTACAAACCCTATTTTGTGAGTTGGTAAGCTACTACCGACTCGCAAAATAGGGTGTGCGACTCGTTATTAGGAAGGGGCGAGCCAAGGGCGTCCCTTCCTTATAGTGACTGGCACTTCAATGTACGATTGTTTTGCGACCGCATTTTCGGTCGCAAAACACACGCAGTTTACCATCTACTTCAAGTAGGTGGCAAGCCACTCGCAAACGGGAAGGGGTCCCCAAGGGACCCCTTCTCCTTTACGAGTGTGTGCGAAAATATTTTTTAAGAGCAGGTAGTGGTCCCAGGGACCACTGCCTGCTCTTAAGAAATGAAAAGAAACGTTTAATTTTTCTTTTTTTAATGCATTCCATTTTCCTTTAAGGAAAACGGGCTGCTTTTTGTAAACAAAAACTGCTTTATTTAAAAAGCTGTCACAGACATAGTGGTCTGATGACCCCAGTAGGCCACCATCCCTGTGAGTGCTGGCCATTCCTAATGAGGTAGTGTAAATAAGACGTGGGGAACCCAATAAACCCTTGAAGGCTTGGGGCATGTAACAATAAATAGGTAAAAGTGCCAACAAGGGATTACTATAAAGGAATCAAATAAACACCAATCACATGAATAAATCTGTTGTCAAGCCCAGCAATGGTGACTGACTAATGAACAATCAAGATTAGAATCAACTTATTTATACTTTGATTAATCTTCCAGTAAACAGTTTAAACAAGCGTGTGTGTATAGTTTAACAAATCAGAATATTTAATACAAGCAAATAGACAGGGTACAAAATAATATACCTACATACAGAGACTGAGGTAAATCAGTTCTGTACAAAAATTGTGACCTCAGGGTCCAGTATGTAAACATCTATTCCAAGGTTTTTGTGTAATGGAAAATGAATCTGAGGCAACAGAAAACAATTCCAGAAAAGCAAATAATTGTGGAAATAGATGCGCTAGTCGACGTTTCCGTCTCTATGGCTGATAGCATCTCCCTCATGAATATTAATGAGGCAGGCAATTTGCGACCCCATTAGGAATTGCTAACAGTGTCTGAGACGCTGTTGTAAATTGCATTTTGCGAGTCACAAATTGCGAGTCGCAAAGCAACGCAATTTGTGAGTCGCAAAATGTACGGGTCGTACATCTGGCCTTAGATGCCTCTGTTCCCAGGTTTATGGTACTCTTTTTATCACCCTTACAATTATATAAGGCAGATCCATCATCCATGTCGGGTTTAAAATTAGTAATTTATGAAGTGCCAGCATTTTTCTGCAGTAAGCACACTAACCCGATTTGCTATCTTGGCTTTAAGGAATCCCTCATGGAATAAAAGGCAACACCTCACTCCAGAACAGATTGTGTTTCCAGAGGATACTTTTAAAATCTGTTTAATTTACATTCTACAGAGCCCTTTTCAATCCTCTATAAGCAATGTTCCCAGCACCTTTAATCCTCTTCTGCCTAAGAGACTCTTGCTGCCCTCTTTCTCTTCAGTACCTGGAAGTGGCTGTCCTGAATGTACGTTTTCATCTTTGTCAAAACAAAACGAGTGACTCATTGTTCCTTTGCTTGTCTGGCAAATTACTTCATTGAACAGCATATGCATCTAATGGACATGTTTTGGAATGAGGCACCAGTATAGGCTCGTGTTAGATAAGGCTCAGACCGACAATGCTTTCTTAAGTCGTGTGTGCTGCAGCACCACACACTCCAGCTCTGTCTTGCACTTATACTATGGTTAATCAGCTGTTCCTATTAGTCACGAGCCTTTTCATTCCCAGTCAGTGCTAGAAATAAAGCAAGCATTGGCAAAGCCTACAGATCAAGCTTAAAACACTGGCGTGCAGAAGTAATATTTGTGTATGCTAGCACATTGAAGCCAGGTGGAAATGCCTGGTCGCTCAACTCTTTGTGTGTGGTGTTCATCAATGATGCTATTGACAATATAACTGGCAATGCTATTTGCCACATTGTCGGTGATGTCATCAATGGTGTCATTGGTGATGTCAGATTTAATGATATAAGTGATGTTTTGGAAAATTCCATTTGTGGTGTCATTTTCACTGTTGCGTATGAAGTTATGATCAGTGCATAATGTGTGCCTAATTTTGCGTGGTGGATATTTTAGAGTTTATTGTGTAAACTTTATATATTCCCAAAATGTTGTGTTCAATAGCTTTGCAAGGTATGTACAAGGGCTAAAATCTTCAATTCCATATGATATGTACAAGTCGAGGAAAGCTCCTAATTTTGCCAGATTTGTTTTAAATTTTGTCCAATCAAATTTAGAAGGTTTCTAACTTGTAGCATGCATGCTCAGACCATAGACGGTCAGAACAACCTGATGCCCACCCAGTCTATTTGTTGATGGATCACAGTAACTTAGTGATCACTATCTGGTTAATGGCAGCACTTGGGTACTTTTTATGCTCTTTCAATGGAAGGTGTCCTGCCTATTAGCTACCACACCAAAACACCAAAAAGAACGACACCAGCAAGACACAATTTCATCATGAAAAAAACACTGTAGATTCAAGTACACATGAACTACCTTATAGATACATGTTTTTGAAACTGGTTCACCTGCCAAGAATATTTTGCAAATCAGCTTCATATTCCAGAGACCATCTTAGGCTCCAGAAGACATCAGAAACAGCACTGGCAGTCAGCCAGAAGCAAACTTCTCACCATGACATTGAGACTGTAGTTACACCAATTAACCTCTGGGGAAACAGATGTGCATAAAGGGTTGTAGTTGTAGCCTAGTGTTATGGCCAACATTCAAGATATGAATGCTACATTTGGAAAACTTGTGCTAATATGGAGTGAGGTGGAACTGTATGGGCCTTTTCTGGCAGTGGGAGAAATGCACAAAACGCCACACCAAGGGCTCGTGTCCATTTGTATGTAAGATGCACGTTCACATGATTGACTGAGACAATTGAGTGTGATGAATGCAAGTTATGGATCTAAGTTTTGACTGGGATCAACCGTATATTCCTTCACACTATAGGATTTTGAGCTAGTATCACTGAACAACTTTGGGGCAGTGAAAGGATCATCATGGATAGTCCAGAGCAGAATCAACTAGTTGTATTCCTATATGCCAGCTCCATCGGATCATATCCCTCCTGCCTGTTAGGATGTGTTGGGAGATGTTTGTACGTACATTTTTTAAGGATCAACGCATGTCTCATAAAAGAGCCGGAAATACCCTGCGGTAAAGTCTGTTCCTACCTTCCTGCTCTAGGCCGTAGACGCATCGAGGTCCAGGTGCCTCACGTGGAGGACAAGAGCTTAGTCATCCTCTCTGACAAGGATGGAGACTACCTGCCATAAATGATGCACAGAGTACCTAAGCAACCATTCAGCCTCGCAGAAATGCCAACTCACATCTGTGAGACTCTGTTCTTCAGGTGGGCTTCTTCTGGCTGTCTTTAAATCCTGAAGAAGCCAAAAATTATCTTATAATATGAACCAGAATCTCAAAGACTTTGATCGTTTACATTGTGTTTAAAATATGCCTTCCATCCTGGAGCCTTGGAAATATTCTTAACTAGTTAACATCCTATTTTATTTCCCATTGACATCTCCCTTTCTCTATTCCCTCTGATTAGGACTCTTGCAACCCCTATTGATTGCTATGACTTCCATTTTGCTCTCAGAATTTGGTCCTGTAATTTTATCAGTGTTCGCCCTTTTCGTGCATCAAACACGTTTCTCAATCTCTTGGCCTAAGAGCCAGGGGCCAAGAGTTTCTTAAAGATCTTTCCCATAAAAGAGAAAACAAATCTGCTGCAACAGAAGCAGGCAGTTCTGGTGTTGCTAGGAGATATGTGTCAACTGCGAGCTACATGGGGTGGATACGAAGTTAGGCAGTCATCAATGTACATGAGCAGATGTAGGCAGTGGCGGGTCCTCGAGGGAGTGCTGCGGGGCGGTGAGGCGGGGCAGGGGAAGGTGCAGGGTGGGGGGTAGTAAACTCTGGAATTAGGCCGAACAAAGTTCAGTAAAGAAATAAATAAATAAAACAAATTACATTGCGCGCGCTGCAACGCCAAATCGGCAATGCAGCACGCAATGTAATTCATTTTATTTATTTATTTACTCAACTCCGTTCGGCCCATTTCCGCAGTTTACTACCCCCACCCTGCCCCTCCCCCGCCCCACGTCACCGCCCCGCAGCACTCCCTCGAGGAGCCGCCACTGGTAGCAGGGCTATAGTGGGTGCCAGAAAACAATGGTGCTGAGCCTTCTTGAAGTATAAAACATGCTGACGTAATGACATTTAAAGGCACCGGTGTGGGCTAGTTCGCACCATTGTACTGGTGCACGGAAGGGTCAATTAATAGGATTTTACATTTGTGTGACAAATCATTCTTCTCGGAACTTTGGCAAAAGTTACCTGCAAATCAAACTTAAGAGTTACATTTCTGCATAGGTTCTTAAGAGTTCATTGATCTCCATTCATCTTTCTGTGCAAAGACACTCTCATTCACTTAGTACAGGAAAAAAGGTGGCAATACGTCACTAGTTTGTTAAATTGAGTGACTGTCATGTTATGTTGTGTTACCTGGCATTTGCACTTACCATTACTGTGTCATTGTAAAACACTAGTGCAAGTACACACCACAGGTCCAAGCGACCTGTTTGTTTGATAGGACTGTTGTGGGCAGTAGCGGCCTGTGGTGGGAGTGCTGCTGGGCGCTGATGTGGGGTGGGGGCAGGGCAGAGTGGGGGTAGTAAACTGTGGAATACGGCCGCACAGAGGTAAGTACACAAATAAATAAAACGAATTTTGTTGCGCGCGCTGCATCGCCAAATGCATTTTGCGATGCAGCGCGCGCAACGAAATTCGTTTTATTATTTGTGTACTTACCTCTGTGCGGCCGTATTCCGCAGTTTACTACCACCCTTCCCCTCTCCCGCCCCATGTCAGAGCCAGACGCGTAACACAGGCCCCCACAGCCCCCGTGGAGCGGGGGGCCCCGAGCTGCAGGGGGCCCCCTCAGCACAGTACTCGGGCATGAGAGCTCCGGATTAAATCTCTGTGTACCTTGCAGGGAGGCCCCTTCACCTTTCGTTACGCCACTGGTCAGCGCCCCACAGCACTACCACCACGGGTCGCTACTGGTTGTGGGGATGACCCTTGCAGGAAGAATTCGGTGAGGTGTGTGAGCATCTGACATGAAGTCTGATAATGTTGCATTGAATATAACAATGCTGGTATGCATGCTGAGGTTTAAGGATATGTGAGAAAGATAAGAAATTGTGCTTTCTGCGGCTTTATTATAACAGAAATTGGCCTGTTTCCACTGGAAGAAGCATTAAGCTGTTTTGTGCTGTGGTTCAATAGTTTCGTAATTGGGTGTTTTTGTCGTGGGTTGCTTGAAGATCAATAAGGCCCTAAAAATGTGAAAACGTTTTTATGGTCTTTCGGGTGGTTTTCAAGTTTCATTGCCTAGGTGCAGAGGGAGTTCCACAGTTTTCTAGCTTGGACTGGACGAGACTGACCTCTGAGTGCTGAATCGTGAACTTAGAGTTGTAGGAGTGTGTAGTAGCAGAGATTCGTCTAAGGTTGCGGCCCTGAAAACTTTGTTGATGGAATGTCGGTTTTTATGACATGCAATGCTTAGTGTGTTACGCAGTCATTTGAGCGCAATATGTCGAGACACTGGGAGTCAGCGCAAGTTCAAATGAGCCGGGTGATGTGGGTAGGGCGACCAACTGACACAGGTGCAAATTCAGGACAGTTAATGTAAAAATGCAGGACAAAGGGTCCAAATTCAGGACAAAAATTCAGGCCAGAAGGTCAGAATCCAGGACAAAAATTCAGGACAAAATTTACATTTTGCAGACACAGCAGAGCAGGTTGCACAATATTACATAAGTAAATAGACAACCAACACAAGTACAAGTCAAAATAAGTTTATATTAGGTTGCGAGAACCTTGCACTGCGTCTGTTGTGTCTGCAAGTGAAACTTAAACACCTGCGTTTGCATATTAAAAACAAATGAAGAAAAAGATCAAAGCTGAAGGCTTCTCAGATCTTACATGCCCCCTCTACCCAGTGAAAAAAACACACCCGATCTGATCATTCATCCCAAGGGGATGTGATGTGCAACAGCTAAGGTGGCTCAGAGGGCCATGGTAAACATGAAAATAATAACAGCACAACAGCAGAAACTTTGCCCTATTGGAGAAAAAGAAATAAATAATAAGGGACAATTGTATTTGTACCATTATCGCTGATTGTATGACAGTTTAAGAGGCTAACAGTGGATTCACCTGGGTAACACACGCAAAAAATAAACCTCCGCCTCCCCAGAGCGTGGCGCCTGGTGAGGTGACAGGAGCCCATGAACAAAAGCAGTTTGCCATGCCCTGGGCTCTGGCAGGAGGAGGCCCAGCAAATGCTGTCACTGCTCAGAGGCCCATCATCATTCTGTATGTGATAATTAGGTCGACATACAGAATGATCATGGGCCTGATAGCAGCCTGTGCCAGGCCAGGGAGGGGCTGCTGCAGGCCACTGATCACAGAAGGAGCCTGAGCTGGCCCCTGCAGTGAGAGTTACAGAACTCGCAAGCTGCTTGCAGGGGGAAGCTTGCTCCTATTTCTGAAAATACGGACAAAAGGCGTCTGTGGAAGAAACCCTAACCGACAAGAGGCCCAAATTACGGGCAGTCCGTGAAATTTACGGGCGGTTGGTCACCCTAACTGTGGTGCTGGACTGTGCGATTCTACAGCAGCAGCCGCCTTTCTGTCGTGCTCCACCTTTCAGCATTAGAGTCGCAGTTCTCATTGTCAGCTCTGTAGTTCATTTAAGCTCCTCAGTGTCAGTCGCCATTGTCTGCGGTGCTGTTCTTTCAGTTTTAAAGCATCAGCCGCCCGTCTGCTGTGCTCAACCTTTCAGCGGTACATACGCAGTTCTCACTGTCGACTCTAATACATTCTAGCTCCTCAGTGTCAGCCGCCACTGTCCGTGGTGCTGAAATTTCACTTCTCACTGTCGACTCTAGTACATTTCAGCTCAGTGTCAGCCGCCACTGTCCGTGGTCCTGAACTTTCAGTTCTCATGAGTAGCAACACAGTCTGTAGCGTGACCAACTGGCATAGGTGCAAATTCAGGACAGTGAGTGTATAAATTCAGGACAAAGGGTCAAAATTCAGGACAAAAATTCAGGCCAGAAGGTCAGAATTCAGGACACAAATTCAGGCCAGAAGGTCAGAATTCAGGACAAAACTTTGGGATAAAATGTACGTTTTGCAGACACATCAGAGGAGGTCACACAATATTACATAAGTAAATAGACAACCAACACAAGTACAAGTCAAAATAAGTTTATATTAGGTTGAGAGAACCTTGCACTGCATCCGTTGTGTGTGCAAGTGAAACTTCAACACCTGTGTTTGCATATTAAATACATTGAAGAAAAAGATCGAAGCTGAAGGCTTTTCAGATCTTACATGCCCCCTCTACCCCAGTGAAAAAAAACACCCGATCTGATCATTCATCCCAAGGGGATGTGATGTGTAACAGCTAAGAAGACCAGGGTAAACATGAAAATAATAATAGCACAAAGGCAGAAACTTTGCACTATTGGAGAAAAAAAACAAATAATAAAGGACAATTGTATTTGTACCATTATTACTCCTTGTGTGACAGTTTAAGAGGCTAACAGTGGATTCATCTGGGTAACACATGCGAAAATTAAACCTTAAACCTCCGCCTCCCTAGAGCATGGCCCCTGGTGAGGTGACAGGAGCCTCTAAGACTTGGGGGTCTCTAGTTGGCACAGGTATGCACTTGTGACAAATAGGGACCTCCTCCTTTAGTCAGGGTAAAGGGGTACATTTCCAAAATAACCCCTGCTCACCCCCTTGGTAGCTTGGCACGAGCAGACAGGCTTATCTCAGAAGCAGTGTGTAAAGCATTTGTGAAAACATACAGTAACCAAGTGACAACACTACAGATGGACACCACACAGGTTTTAAATCAAAAATAAGTATTCTTTATATAGATTTACCACAAGGCCATTAAACGACAAAGATCCACAATACTGTTACTTTAGCTACAGTGGCGACATCCCTTTACGTGATGCGACGACAGCGGCCTTGGCGGCGACACTCTTCTACGAGGTAGCGAGACGCTTCCGCTCGATGCGATGTTGCAGCAGCGACACCCCTTTACGCGATGCGATGACAGCAGCTCTGATGGCAGCACGCTTCTCCATGGATGCGAGGCGCTTTTCTTGATGCGATGCAAAGTGACAACTATGATGGCTGCGATGGCGGCACACTTGTTCCTCGATGCGAGACTCTTCTCTTGATGCAGTGCAATGTGTCAGCTACGATGGCTGCGATGGCGACACGCTTCTTCGGCGTTGCGAGACACTTCTTCGATGATGCGAGATGCTTCCGCTCGATGTGATGCTGCAGTGTCGACACACTTTACGCGATGCGATGACAACAGCTCCGACGGCAGCACGCTTCTCCTACTTGAGTCGCGCTTCCAGCTCCTTGCGACACGCAGTCCCTCAGAAGGCCCAAACAGCAGCAGCAGGCACTTCCAAAGGACTCTGGGGAGCTGGGGGGTGAAGTCCGTTGTTCCTGAGACTTCAGCAGGAGGCAAGCTCTTTTCCAAGCACTTGGAGATCCTTCACAAGTTGAGCAAAAGTGCACACAAAGTTCCTTTCTCCTCTCATTGGTAGTAGGCAACCCCTGCAGGCCAATCCCCCAGTTTCAGGAATAGTCTCTCCTCAGTTTCTTCTTGGTTCCTCTCCTCAGCAGAGTTTCTTCTTGTTTCTCAAAGTGATCTAAATTCTTGGGATCAGAGTCCCAATACTTATACCCCAAAATCCTTTGTTCTCTGAGGGCAGAGGGGCCTTTGCGTTGTTAAAACCAGTTCTGGTCAGTCTTGGAGCACTTTGTTTACCTGACTCCTTCTTTCCTTTCAGAGTGCAGGGCAGAGACATCAGGCGCACCACAGGAGGTGGAGCCAGCATTGTGGAGGGAAGGCACAGCCCTATTCAGGTCCCAGTTGCAACTCCTCCCACCCATCTGGATGCAGATCTCTCTATTCACCACTGGGACACCTCACCCTGTCTCCTGGAATTCCCCAGCCCTGTCACTCAAACTCCAGACAGGGAATACACAGCCTAGCAGAGGCAGGTTTGAATGGTTAGACAAGGAAATCCCTACTTTCTAAAAGTGGCATTTTCAAACACAGAATGTTAAAACCAACTTCACTAAAAGATGCATTTTATCATTCTGAGTTCAGGCATACTAAATTCGAATTTCTACCATGTGCCCTGAGTCAGTTAGGATTATAACATGTAATAACCAAACTGCCCATTCTGGCCTATGGAGAACAGGTAGCCTTGCAATAGTGAAAAACGAAAATGGCTGTAATTTACTATTAGAACATGCTACACACACCAGGGCATGTCCTACCTTATCCTTACAATGCACCCTGCCCTTGGGCCTACCATAGGGGTGTCTGATATGAAGAAAAGGGAAGGTTTAGGGACTGGCAAGTGGGTGCACTTGCCCAGTCAGCATGACAGTACCAGACTGCACGCAGGCTCTGCAATAGCAGACCTTAGACACACTTTTACAGACTGCTTCTGTGGTTGGCACAAACAGTGCTGCAGGCCCACCAGCAGCATTTGGATTTACCAGCCCTGGGCACTCCTGGTGCACTGCACTAGGGTCTGACAGGTAAACCAAACAAACCAATCATGGAATCACAAATTCATGCATTAATTTACAATAGGGAGCACTTGCACTGTGGCACTGGACAGCATTGGCACAGTGCCCTGAGCAACTAACACCAGCAAAAATACATGAGGCAACAGCAAAAAAATGGAAGGGAGACCCACGCCAATGTGCCAGGTCTAACAGAGCCCATAAACAAAAGCAGTTTGCCATGCCCTGGGCTCTGGCAGGAGGAGGCCCAGCAAATACTGTCACTGCGCAGAGGCCCATCATCATTCTGTATATGATAATTAGGCTGACATACAGAATGATCCTGGGCCTGATAGCAGCCTGTGCCAGGCCAGGGAGGGGCTGCTGCAGGCCACTGATCACAGAAGGAGCCTTAGCTGGCCCCTGCAGTGAGAGTTACAGAACTCGCAGGCTGCTTGCAGGGGGAAGCTTGCTCCAATGTCTGAAAATACGGACAAAAGGCGTCTGTGGAAGAAACCCTAATGGACAAGAAGCCCATTACGGGCAGTCCGTGAAATTTACGGACGGTTGGTCACCCTAACTGTCTGTGGTGCTGAACTGTGTGATTCTACAGCAGCAGCCGCCTGTCTGCCGTGCTCCACCTTTCAGTATTAGAGACGCAGTTCTCATTGTCGGCACAGTGGTTCATTTCAGCTCCTCAGTGTCAGTCGCCATTGTCTGCGGCGCTGCTCTTTCAATTTTAAAGCATCAATCGCCCGTCTCCTGTGCTCCACCTTTCAGCAGTACATACGCAGTTCTCACTGTCGACTCTAATACATTCTAGCTCCTCAGTGTCAGCACTCAGCATTCTAGCTCCTCAGTGTTAGCCGCCACTGTCCGTGGTGCTGAACTTTCAGTTCTAAACCAGTAGCGGCACTGTCTCTGGTGCTGAACTGAGCAGTTTTAAAGCAGCAGCCGCCTGTCTGCCATACTCCACCTTTCAGCATTACAGACGCAGTTCTCACTGTCGACTCTAGTACATTTCAGCTCAGTGTCAGCCGCCACTGTCCATGGTGCTGAACTTTCAGTTCTCAAGCAGAAGCGACACTGTCTGTAGCGTGACCAACTGGCATAGGTGCAAATTCAGGACAGTGAGTGTATAAATTCAGGACAAAGGGTCAAAATTCAGGACAAAAATTCAGGCCAGAAGGTCAGAATTCAGGACAAAAATTCAGGCCAGAAGGTCAGAATGCAGGACAAAACTTTGGGATAAAATGTACGTTTTGCAGACACATCAGAGGAGGTCGCACAATATTACATAAGTAAATAGACAACCAACACAAGTACAAGTCAAAATAAGTTTATATTAGGTTGAGAGAACCTTGCACTGCATCCGTTGTGTGTGCAAGTGAAACTTAAACACCTGTGTTTGCATATTAAATACATTGAAGAAAAAGATCGAAGCTGAAGGCTTTTCAGATCTTACATGCCCCCTCTACCCCAGTGAAAAAAAACACCCAATCTGATCATTCATCCCAAGGGGATGTGATGTGTAACAGCTAAGGGGGCTCAGAAGACCAGGGTAAACATGAAAATAATAATAGCACAAAAGCAGAAACTTTGCACTATTGGAGAAAAAAAACAAATAATAAAGGACAATTGTATTTGTACCATTATTACTGGCACTGGGGTTCAGAAAAAGAAAACCTTTTTAATTATCAAGCTTGAAAGAACATTTAGTCGAAACCTAGGTAGGTTAAGCCGTCACTCCTGTTATCCAGAAACCAGAGTGAGGGCGTTGTGGACTAATAAAAAAACTACTAAGGCGTTTCAGATCAAAAGACCAAACGTGAGGTGCGCCATGTTGCAGGGATTCTGCTTATGCACAGGACTATGCGCAGGAAACCAGGACCTCAGAGAATTGTGGTGTACCAGAAACTCCCCTCAGAACTAAGAACCCCTATCCGACTAGCTTAGTGTCACATTCGTTATCCGAGATTTAGCTCGGCGGTCCTAATGTATAGACAACCCAGAACAAGCGACTTAGATACTCTCAGGAGTGGTGGGAATCCGAAGTACCCGTTGGTAGCTATATATCAGTCCACAACAGAATAACAAAGACACAGTAAAGTTTAAAGAGTTTATTTTATAAACCTCGCGTCCTAAGATGCAGTACTTTGGCTAACACAAGCAGACAAATGGTTAGGATCAGCACCATCAGCATTGTTACAATACCATAGAAAATGAAAGGAGCAATCATAATAATAATGACAGTGGAAAGCAACCACCCTCCTTTCTCTAGCAACTAATAAAGAAGACTAATAGAAGGTCTCTTAGGCTTGCATGGGGGACCCCATACCTTATAGATCAGCTTAGTGGAATCACATCACAGGATCAGCTAGGCTCTCTCCTGCAACAGCTCTTCGTTTCGAATGTAACAGAAAACATGCTGCTCTGTAATATTAAAGGGCTCGTCTTTCAGGTATTGGCAGCTGTCATAGATTGCTTTCGGTCACGGTTCATTTGCTCCACAACACTATTGCCCTCAGGCCGGTATGGAGACGAAAATTTGACTTGGATCCCCAAACTTCTCGTGGCTTCTTTGTAAGCCCTAGAGGCAAACGCAGGGCCCTGGTCAGAATGAAGGGTACCACATGCAAAACTTCCAATAAAGACACGTAAATCCTTGATGACCGTCCGGGCATCAGTACTCCTTTGCGGCCACACCCACAGAAAACGTATGCACGAATCCACTGCAACCAAAATGTACTTGTGCGCAGTATCAGAGGAAAAAGGACCGCAGTGATCTAAATAAACACACGCAAGTGGTTGATTAGATATAAACAGCTGCGTCTGTGGTGGATGCGCGACAGTAGAAGGTTTAATCTGCTGGCAAATGTCACATAAAAGAACATAAGCTTGCGTTTGTTTGTACAAACCGTACCACCAGTAACGTTGCTGCAAAAGAGATACAGTCGCCGAAACGCCGGCGTGCGCAGACGCAACACCTTCGTGGGCAGCTGCAATCAGAGATGGTCTGCAGTCCGCGTTGGGAATCAATCTGTCACCAACGTCGTTAATCCTCACTAACGGGACGTTATCAGGACTTAAACGATAATGGTAGTGGGAAGGGAATCCTTTCGGAAAGCCCGTCCCTGTCTCGGACGCAGCAATAGCTGCCAAGATGTCATCATCAATCCTAGTTTTGGATCTTGTAACTGCTGCTACTAAATATGTCGCCACTGCGGTTTTTGCTGCCTCGTCAGCCAAACTGTTACCGACAGCATGGACACCAACACGCTGGTGACCAAGAGTGTGAATTACATTCATGAGGGGCAGACCTTCTTTAAGTTCTGCCACTCGAACCCAAAGCGTTTTGTGCTTCACTGTGCTACCTTTCGAATCACGAAAGTCATTGTGACTCCAAAAGTGTAGATTCTCGTTGTACGATTGAACACAATAGAACGAGTCACTCACTATAAGGGTGGTCACTCGAGGATCAGGAAACTCCAGTGCAAGCACCAGAGCTTTCAGCTCAGCCAACTGCGCGGTAACATCACCCAAAGACTGCGTATACACGACATCAGACTGGAACTCACCATTCACGAAAGTGCCCGCAACAATTGCGCAGGCTGCTGAATAGGCGAGCTTTGATCCAGTTGCGGGTTGCGCAGACCCATCAGTGTATATGACACAATGGTACACCTCGAGCGGGCGCAAAGTCACAGGAGCCGGATGAACAAATTCATACTCCAAGAACTCCTGTGTCTGTAATGCCGCGTCAAAGATATATGTGACGTCAGGCGAAGTCAAGGAGTTTGCCCATTGTATCCACCTTGGATGCAAAGCCTTAGAATTAGGTACACTGGCTTTAGTGACCACCTCAAGGGCAGGGTACGGTGTTACCACCAGCATGTGCTTCCCCTGTGATAGCGCTCGCTCTTTCAGGATCGCCATCTGAACTGCTGTCAGTACTTTCTCGACAGCGGAGAAGCGCAGCTCAGCCGAAGTGTACAGATGAGATTTATATGCAATGGGGACGGTGTCGCCCTCATTGAACGTCAAGTAGGTGAAACCCACTGCACCCGGTACAATTCTAATGACTAGGTTAGTGTGATTATCACGAGTTTGTAAAAACTTTGAAGCAAGAAGATCAGACTGCAAAGATTGCAATGCAGCCGAATGCTCAGGCAGCCAGCAAGATTTGGTAAAAGTAGGTTGTACCAAGGCATAAAGCGACTTGATACGCTGGGCATAATCAGGAATGTAGGTACGACCGAAATTCAGAAAACCCAGAAAAGATTGCAATTTCTTCAGTGTCGTAGGAGTACTAAGGCGTGCGCATTTCTCAAGGAACTGCGGAGCCAAGCCTCGACCCCCATGATTGAGTTCGTACCCCAAGAACAACACTGTGAACTCGGCAATGTGGGACTTGGCAAAGTTGAACTTGTAACCGATATCAGCAAACATAGTTATCATGTTACCCACGCGAGCAAGGTGTGGAAGCAACTCGTCGTCCGTCAGGTAGATGTCATCTACATACGAATATGCTTTCGGGTCAATCATCTCCAAAAGTGAGACCACACGAGCAGCAAAGAACCCGGGGCTGTTTTTTTAGCCCATCGGGAGCCTTTTGAACCTCTTTTGTTTGCCACCCGAGGTAAACACCGTCCACTCATAGCTATGAGGAGACAGGTTGTGGCTATAAAAGCCATTGGAGATGTCAAGAGTAGTTTTAAATCGTTTTCTCACGAGACTATCGACAAGAGCCGAACTGTGTGTATTCTGTACCGCACATGTCCTGCAGTGCGAATTTAAGTGCCGTTAATCCAAAACTAGGCGGTACGATCCGTCAGGCTTTGTCACAGTGAATAAAGGATTATTCATAGGTGACACACATGTTTCAATTACTCCCTGATATTCCAATTGCTCAAGGATGGACGCGACGTGAGATCGAGCTTCGCGACGCATCGGGTATTGGGGTTGTGGCTGGGGTTCCGACCGCAACGGAATAGTATGATTGGGAGAAAATTTGTCCCAGCCCACCGAGTACGGTACAATGCAGGTGCGAGCACCTGCGCCCACTCCCCAGCTAACCTATTAGAATGTTCCAGTGGCACTGTGTGCCCAATGGACAGGAGGATTACCACCTCCCCTCTAGGAGCCTCTAACACGAAAGCCGGGGGCCAATCCGCCTCCGCCAAAAGGATATCATAGGTGGAGGTTAGATATCCCAAAATACCACTTTAATTTTACGTTGTATGTCACCCTCAATTAAAAGGTCAATTGTAAACATCCGTTCAGGGGGAGCTACGCGAGTATCAGCAGTTTCAACACTTACAAATGTATCAGTTGCTGTCGCCGCCAGAAACGGACGCAGCGCTTGTCGCAATACTGTAACTTCCGCCGCGCTGTCTAGCAGCGTTAGCGCCCATGTCTGGTTCAGAAGCTGCATCCGTACAATCTGAGGCATATCTCGCAGTCAGAGCAGCAACTTTCTTCTTTTGAAACGGGGGTCTTTGACGTGCAGACTCGTCCTGCTTGCCTTTACCGTCAGTCTGACGGGGCTGCTCACGACCTTGAGCACCCCTTCCTTTCCCACGATCTCCGCCACCGGATTGAAAAGCCGATGTTTCCTGTGAAGAACGAGGAGAGCGTTGTTCAGGAACCTGAAATCTATCAGGTGACTTAATATTAGAATGATCGCGCAAATCATAAGTGCGTTCACTTTGTATCTGCACCGGCGACGCAGAACGAGACCTCCGTTTCTCTTGCTGCTTCCCCTGTTTTTTAGCTCGCCAACTTTGTTTTGGAAAGTTGGGCTTTTTGTCCTTGGTAGACAAACTCACTTTAGGCTGCTGCACTGCAGTCGGAATGATCACGGCGGGTTTCACACCCAAGGTGCTACGACCCACCATTCTGTAGGCTTTCGCTATAATTTTAGCGAATTCCTTTGGCCTGTCGCCTGGATCCACAAGTGCCAACATATTGCACACCTGGAATTGCATGGTATCTCCTTTGAGGTTGCCCATAACCATGGAATAAACCACATCGAAGCTATCGACAAGCCTCAATCCCAACTCAATCGCTGCCTCAGCACCATGATTGTCTTGGACCTTCTTGATGACTGAGGGCAGTACAGACAGAGACGGAGTGCCATAGCACTTCGCATAGGTCACAGCAAAGACCTTGCCCCAATTGTCACAGTCGACAATATCTGGGACTAGATCCTTCGGCAAAGTTATAGTGAGGATCCTGTGTTTATCCACAGGAGAAGTATTTGGAAACACGGCTTCAAATTGATCAAATTTTTCAGCAAGCCAGTAAGGGAATTCATCCCTATTTTGGGGGCGCTTGCCGACAACCGAATTAACCATAACAGGACTGATGACCGTCGCATGATGGCCAGTCGTGTGGCCCGCAACTGCAGGTGCCCCTACCTGTACATTGCGAGACACGTACTGCACTAACGCCCTATGGACTGTAATCAGGGCAGTGTGTAGTACTCGTAACTCCGCCACCGCCACAGTCATGTAGCGGGGATGGGGTGTATAACTGGCCAGCACCGGCAATATGGCCCCTGCAATTGACAACGGGCCCATTCTCGCCGGTGCTACCGCATGGGGAAGGGCGCCATTAAACCAAATAGTATGCTGCCAGGCAGTAAGGGGAATCTCAAGTGTCCGATAAGGGGCATAGGCTGCAGGCATCGCGGTGTGAGTATATTCGTGGAACAAATTGTCGTTTGCATCCACTTTATCAAACGTCACCCAAGAGTAAAACAACTCATACGGGAATGCCGCATCAGCGCCTACCACTAAAATAACAGCCAAGCCATCATCCGGGACCCCATAGACCCTCAAATGTGCGGTCAGGGGAACCCTACTATGCGCGGCAACATTGACCGCCATCGGAACACTCACACGAACAACGAAAAGCTATACTGAAGCACTGGGGTTCAGAAAAGAAAACCTTTTTAATTATCAAGCTTGAAAGAACCTTTAGTCGAAACCTAGGTAGGTTAAGCCGTCACTCCCATTATCCGGAAACCAGAGTGAGAGCGTTGTGGACTAATAAAAGCACTACTAAGGCGTTTCAGAGCAAAAGACCAAACGTTAGGTGCGCCATGTTGCAGGGATTCTGCTTATGCACAGAACTATGCGCAGGAAACCAGGACCTCAGATAATTGTGGTGTACCAGAAACTCCCCTCAGAACTAAGAACCCCTATCCGACTAGCTTAGTGTCACATTCGTTATCCGAGATTTAGCTCGGCGGTCCCAATGTATAGACAACCCAGAACAAGCGACTTAGATACTCTCAGGAGTGGTGGGAATCCGAAGTACCCGTTGGTAGCTATATATCAGTCCACGACAGAATAACAAAGACACGGTAAAGTTTAAAGAGTTTATTTTATAAACCTCGCGTCCTAAGATGCAGTACTTTGGCTAACACAAGCAGACAAATGGTTAGGATCAGCATTGTTACAAAACCATAGAAAATGAAAGGAGCAATCATAATAATAATGACAGTGGAAAGCAACCACCCTCCTTTCTCTAGCAACTAATAAAGAAGACTAATAGAAGGTCTCTTAGGCTTGCATGGGGGACCCCATACCTTATAGATCAGCTTAGTGGAATCACATCACAGGATCAGCTAGGCTCTCTCCTGCAACAGCTCTTCGTTTCGAATGTAACAGAAAACATGCTGCTCTGTAATATTAAAGGGCTCGTCTTTCAGGTATTGGCAGCTGTATGTATGTTATGGCTAAGAAGTGGTACGATCAACCTGAACACAACAACCTGCCCCGTCTAGTGACCCAGACTCGTTCTTTACACGGTGTACAGACCAAGGTCACAGCTCGCTGTTAAGGATGTTAAACAACAGACGGTTCTCATGTGAAGCAAAGTCGAGTCAGCAGTTCTCGAATGAATAACATGTAACAACAGTGTCGCGTGCAAAAGCAGCAGAAGCAGCAAGGCTGGCTTTCTAACAGCCATCGAGGCTATGCTAACTTAGCGTTGTACATAGGGAGTGGGTAACCCATACTACAGCTTGTGTGACAGTTTAAGAGGCTAACAGTGGATTCACCTGGGTAACACATGCAAACATTAAACCTTAAACCTCCGCCTCCCTAGAGGGTGGCCCCTGGTGAGGTGAAAGGAGCCTGTAAGACTTGGGGGTCTCTAGTTGGCACAGGTATGCACTTGTGACAAATAGGGACCTCCTCCTCTAGTCAGGGTAAAGGGGTACATTTCCAAAATAACCCCTGCTCACCCCCTTGGTAGCTTGGCACGAGCAGACAGGCTTATCTCAGAGGCAGTGTGTAAAGCATTTGTGAAAACATACAGTAACCAAGTGACAACACTACAGATGGACACCACACAGGTTTTATATCAATAATAAGTATTCTTTATATAGATTTGCCACAAGGCCATTAAACGACAAAAATCCACAATACTGTTACTTTAGATGGTAGAATTTAGCTCAGTTCTCTTAAGTTCTTAGATGCGACACCTTAAGTCAATGTACCTTTTAGATACGACACGCAGGGCAACGAGAGTGTTGCAACGATGTTGATGCAATGAAGTTTTTGGTGCAAAGAAATAAAGACGTGAAGATCTTCCTGATATGGCACGCTTCTCCGATGTTGCGAGAAGACT
Source organism: Triturus cristatus (assembly GCF_964204655.1). Taxonomy (NCBI): domain Eukaryota; kingdom Metazoa; phylum Chordata; class Amphibia; order Caudata; family Salamandridae; genus Triturus; species Triturus cristatus. Next base: position 1,639,146,047 of record NC_140590.1, read on the forward strand.
CGACTCCATGTGTCAGCTACAGCGGCGACATCCCTTTACGTGATGCGACGACAGCGGCCTTGGCGGCGACACTCTTCTACGAAGTAGCGAGACGCTTCCGCTCGATGCGATGTTGCAGCAGCGACACCCCTTTATGCGATGCGATGACAGCAGCTCCGATGGTGGCACGCTTCTCCGTGGATGCGAGGCGCTTTTCTTGATGCAGTGCAATGTGACAACTACGATGGCTGCAATGGCGACACACTTCTTCCTCGATGCGAGACTCTTCTCTTGATGCAGTGCAATGCATCAGCTACGATGGCTGCGATGGTGACACGCTTCTTTGGCGTTGCGAGACACTTCTTCGAAGATGCGAGATGCTTCCGCTCGATGTGATGCTGCAGCGTTGACACACTTTACGCGATGCGATGACAACAGCTCCGACGGCGGCACGCTTCTCCTTCTTGAGTCGCGCTTCCAGCTCCTTGCGACACGCAGTCCCTCAGAAGGCCCAAACAGCAGCAGCAGGCACTTCCAAAGGACTCTGGGGAGCTGGGGGGTGAAGTCCGTTGTTCCTGAGACTTCAGCAGGAGGCACGCTCTTTTCCAAGCCCTTGGAGATCCTTCACAAGTTGAGCAAAAGTACACACAAAGTTCCTTTCTCCTCTCTTTGGTAGTAGGCAACCCCTGCAGGCCAATCCCCCAGTTTCAGGAATAGTCTCTCCTCAGTTTCTTCTTGGTTCCTCTCCTCAGCAGAGTTTCTTCTTGTTTCTCAAAGTGATCTAAATTCTTGGGATCAGAGTCCCAATACTTATACCCCAAAATCATTTGTCCTCTGAGGGCAGAGGGGCCTTTGCCTTGTTCAAACCAGTTCTGGTCAGTCTTGGAGCACTTTGTTTACCTGACTCCTTCTTTCCTTTCAGAGTGCAGGGCAGAGACATCAGGCGCACCACAGGAGGTGGAGCCAGCATTGTGGAGGGAAGGCACAGCCCTATTCAGGTCCCAGTTGCAACTGCTCCCACCCATCTGGATGCAGATCTCTCTATTCACCACTGGGACACCTCACCCTGTCTCCTGGAATTCCCCAGCCCTGTCACTCAAACTCCAGACAGGGAATACACAGCCTAGCAGAGGCAGGTTTGAATGGTTAGACAAGGAAATCCCTACTTTCTAAAAGTGGCATTTTCAAACACAGAATGTTAAAACCAACTTCACTAAAAGATGCATTTTATCATTCTGAGTTCAGGCATACTAAATTCGAATTTCTACCATGTGCCCTGAGTCAGTTAGGATTATAACATGTAATAACCAAACTGCCCATTCTGGCCTATGGAGAACAGGTAGCCTTGCAATAGTGAAAAACGAAAATGGCTGTAATTCACTATTAGAATATGCCACACACACCAGGGCATGTCCTACCTTATCCTTACAATGCACCCTGCCCTTGGGCCTACCATAGGGGTGTCTGATATGAAGAAAAGGAAAGGTTTAGGGACTGGCAAGTGGGTGCACTTCGCAGTCAGCATGACAGTACCAGACTGCACGCAGGCTCTGCAATGGCAGACTTTAGACACACTTTTACAGGCTGCTTCTGTGGGTGGCACAAACAGTGCGGCAGGCCCACCAGCAGCATTTGGATTTACCAGCCCTGGGCACTCCTGGTGCACTGTACTAGGGTCTGACAGGTAAACCAAACAAACCAATCATGGAATCACAAATTCATGCATTAATTTACAATAGGGAGCACTTGCACTGTGGCACTGGACAGCAGTGGCACAGTGCCCTGAGCAACTAACACCAGCAAAAATACATGAGGCAACAGCAAAAAAATGGAAGGGAGACCCACGCCAATGTGCCAGGTCTAACAGAGCCCATAAACAAAAGCAGTTTGCCATGCCCTGGGCTCTGGCAGGAGAAGGCCCAGCAAATGCTGTCACTGCGCAGAGGCCCATCATCATTCTGTATGTGATAATTAGGTCGACATACAGAATGATCATGGGCCTGATAGCAGCCTGTGCCAGGCCAGGGAGGGGCTGCTGCAGGCCACTGATCACAGAAGGAGCCTGAGCTGGCCCCTGCAGGGAGATTTACAGAACTCGCAAGCTGCTTGCAGGGGGAAGCTTGCTCCTATTTCTGAAAATACGGACAAAAGGCGTCCGTGGAAGAAACCCTAACCGACAAGAGGCCCAAATTACGGGCAGTCCGTGAAATTTACGGGCGGTTGGTCACCCTAACTGTGGTGCTGGACTGTGCGATTCTACAGCAGCAGCCGCCTTTCTGTCGTGCTCCACCTTTCAGCATTAGAGTCGCAGTTCTCATTGTCAGCTCTGTAGTTCATTTAAGCTCCTCAGTGTCAGTCGCCATTGTCTGCGGTGCTGTTCTTTCAGTTTTAAAGCATCAGCCGCCCGTCTGCTGTGCTCAACCTTTCAGCGGTACATACGCAGTTCTCACTGTCGACTCTAATACATTCTAGCTCCTCAGTGTCAGCCGCCACTGTCCGTGGTGCTGAAATTTCACTTCTCACTGTCGACTCTAGTACATTTCAGCTCAGTGTCAGCCGCCACTGTCCGTGGTCCTGAACTTTCAGTTCTCATGAGTAGCAACACAGTCTGTAGCGTGACCAACTGGCATAGGTGCAAATTCAGGACAGTGAGTGTATAAATTCAGGACAAAGGGTCAAAATTCAGGACAAAAATTCAGGCCAGAAGGTCAGAATTCAGGACACAAATTCAGGCCAGAAGGTCAGAATTCAGGACAAAACTTTGGGATAAAATGTACGTTTTGCAGACACATCAGAGGAGGTCACACAATATTACATAAGTAAATAGACAACCAACACAAGTACAAGTCAAAATAAGTTTATATTAGGTTGAGAGAACCTTGCACTGCATCCGTTGTGTGTGCAAGTGAAACTTCAACACCTGTGTTTGCATATTAAATACATTGAAGAAAAAGATCGAAGCTGAAGGCTTTTCAGATCTTACATGCCCCCTCTACCCCAGTGAAAAAAAACACCCGATCTGATCATTCATCCCAAGGGGATGTGATGTGTAACAGCTAAGAAAACCAGGGTAAACATGAAAATAATAATAGCACAAAGGCAGAAACTTTGCACTATTGGAGAAAAAAAACAAATAATAAAGGACAATTGTATTTGTACCATTATTACTCCTTGTGTGACAGTTTAAGAGGCTAACAGTGGATTCATCTGGGTAACACATGCGAAAATTAAACCTTAAACCTCCGCCTCCCTAGAGCATGGCCCCTGGTGAGGTGACAGGAGCCTCTAAGACTTGGGGGTCTCTAGTTGGCACAGGTATGCACTTGTGACAAATAGGGACCTCCTCCTCTAGTCAGGGTAAAGGGGTACATTTCCAAAATAACCCCTGCTCACCCCCTTGGTAGCTTGGCACGAGCAGACAGGCTTATCTCAGAAGCAGTGTGTAAAGCATTTGTGAAAACATACAGTAACCAAGTGACAACACTACAGATGGACACCACACAGGTTTTAAATCAAAAATAAGTATTCTTTATATAGATTTACCACAAGGCCATTAAACGACAAAGATCCACAATACTGTTACTTTAGCTACAGTGGCGACATCCCTTTACGTGATGCGACGACAGCGGCCTTGGCGGCGACACTCTTCTACGAGGTAGCGAGACGCTTCCGCTCGATGCGATGTTGCAGCAGCGACACCCCTTTACGCGATGCGATGACAGCAGCTCTGATGGCAGCACGCTTCTCCATGGATGCGAGGCGCTTTTCTTGATGCGATGCAAAGTGACAACTATGATGGCTGCGATGGCGGCACACTTGTTCCTCGATGCGAGACTCTTCTCTTGATGCAGTGCAATGTGTCAGCTACGATGGCTGCGATGGCGACACGCTTCTTCGGCGTTGCGAGACACTTCTTCGATGATGCGAGATGCTTCCGCTCGATGTGATGCTGCAGTGTCGACACACTTTACGCGATGCGATGACAACAGCTCCGACGGCATCACGCTTCTCCTACTTGAGTCGCGCTTCCAGCTCCTTGCGACACGCAGTCCCTCAGAAGGCCCAAACAGCAGCAGCAGGCACTTCCAAAGGACTCTGGGGAGCTGGGGGGTGAAGTCCGTTGTTCCTGAGACTTCAGCAGGAGGCAAGCTCTTTTCCAAGCACTTGGAGATCCTTCACAAGTTGAGCAAAAGTGCACACAAAGTTCCTTTCTCCTCTCATTGGTAGTAGGCAACCCCTGCAGGCCAATCCCCCAGTTTCAGGAATAGTCTCTCCTCAGTTTCTTCTTGTTTCTCAAAGTGATCTAAATTCTTGGGATCAGAGTCCCAATACTTATACCCCAAAATCCTTTGTTCTCTGAGGGCAGAGGGGCCTTTGCGTTGTTAAAACCAGTTCTGGTCAGTCTTGGAGCACTTTGTTTACCTGACTCCTTCTTTCCTTTCAGAGTGCAGGGCAGAGACATCAGGCGCACCACAGGAGGTGGAGCCAGCATTGTGGAGGGAAGGCACATCCCTATTCAGGTCCCAGTTGCAACTCCTCCCACCCATCTGGATGCAGATCTCTCTATTCACCACTGGGACACCTCACCCTGTCTCCTGGAATTCCCCAGCCCTGTCACTCAAACTCCAGACAGGGAATACACAGCCTAGCAGAGGCAGGTTTGAATGGTTAGACAAGGAAATCCCTACTTTCTAAAAGTGGCATTTTCAAACACAGAATGTTAAAACCAACTTCACTAAAAGATGCATTTTATCATTCTGAGTTCAGGCATACTAAATTCGAATTTCTACCATGTGCCCTGAGTCAGTTAGGATTATAACATGTAATAACCAAACTGCCCATTCTGGCCTATGGAGAACAGGTAGCCTTGCAATAGTGAAAAACAAAAATGGCTGTAATTTACTATTAGAACATGCTACACACACCAGGGCATGTCCTACCTTATCCTTACAATGCACCCTGCCCTTGGGCCTACCATAGGGGTGTCTGATATGAAGAAAAGGGAAGGTTTAGGGACTGGCAAGTGGGTGCACTTGCCCAGTCAGCATGACAGTACCAGACTGCACGCAGGCTCTGCAATAGCAGACCTTAGACACACTTTTACAGACTGCTTCTGTGGTTGGCACAAACAGTGCTGCAGGCCCACCAGCAGCATTTGGATTTACCAGCCCTGGGCACTCCTGGTGCACTGCACTAGGGTCTGACAGGTAAACCAAACAAACCAATCATGGAATCACAAATTCATGCATTAATTTACAATAGGGAGCACTTGCACTGTGGCACTGGACAGCATTGGCACAGTGCCCTGAGCAACTAACACCAGCAAAAATACATGAGGCAACAGCAAAAAAATGGAAGGGAGACCCACGCCAATGTGCCAGGTCTAACAGAGCCCATAAACAAAAGCAGTTTGCCATGCCCTGGGCTCTGGCAGGAGGAGGCCCAGCAAATGCTGTCACTGCGCAGAGGCCCATCATCATTCTGTATATGATAATTAGGCTGACATACAGAATGATCCTGGGCCTGATAGCAGCCTGTGCCAGGCCAGGGAGGGGCTGCTGCAGGCCACTGATCACAGAAGGAGCCTTAGCTGGCCCCTGCAGTGAGAGTTACAGAACTCGCAGGCTGCTTGCAGGGGGAAGCTTGCTCCAATGTCTGAAAATACGGACAAAAGGCGTCTGTGGAAGAAACCCTAATGGACAAGAAGCCCATTACGGGCAGTCCGTGAAATTTACGGACGGTTGGTCACCCTAACTGTCTGTGGTGCTGAACTGTGTGATTCTACAGCAGCAGCCGCCTGTCTGCCGTGCTCCACCTTTCAGTATTAGAGACGCAGTTCTCATTGTCGGCACAGTGGTTCATTTCAGCTCCTCAGTGTCAGTCGCCATTGTCTGCGGCGCTGCTCTTTCAATTTTAAAGCATCAATCGCCCGTCTCCTGTGCTCCACCTTTCAGCAGTACATACGCAGTTCTCACTGTCGACTCTAATACATTCTAGCTCCTCAGTGTCAGCACTCAGCATTCTAGCTCCTCAGTGTTAGCCGCCACTGTCCGTGGTGCTGAACTTTCAGTTCTAAACCAGTAGCGGCACTGTCTCTGGTGCTGAACTGAGCAGTTTTAAAGCAGCAGCCGCCTGTCTGCCATACTCCACCTTTCAGCATTACAGACGCAGTTCTCACTGTCGACTCTAGTACATTTCAGCTCAGTGTCAGCCGCCACTGTCCATGGTGCTGAACTTTCAGTTCTCAAGCAGAAGCGACACTGTCTGTAGCGTGACCAACTGGCATAGGTGCAAATTCAGGACAGTGAGTGTATAAATTCAGGACAAAGGGTCAAAATTCAGGACAAAAATTCAGGCCAGAAGGTCAGAATTCAGGACAAAAATTCAGGCCAGAAGGTCAGAATGCAGGACAAAACTTTGGGATAAAATGTACGTTTTGCAGACACATCAGAGGAGGTCGCACAATATTACATAAGTAAATAGACAACCAACACAAGTACAAGTCAAAATAAGTTTATATTAGGTTGAGAGAACCTTGCACTGCATCCGTTGTGTGTGCAAGTGAAACTTAAACACCTGTGTTTGCATATTAAATACATTGAAGAAAAAGATCGAAGCTGAAGGCTTTTCAGATCTTACATGCCCCCTCTACCCCAGTGAAAAAAAACACCCAATCTGATCATTCATCCCAAGGGGATGTGATGTGTAACAGCTAAGGGGGCTCAGAAGACCAGGGTAAACATGAAAATAATAATAGCACAAAAGCAGAAACTTTGCACTATTGGAGAAAAAAAACAAATAATAAAGGACAATTGTATTTGTACCATTATTACTGGCACTGGGGTTCAGAAAAAGAAAACCTTTTTAATTATCAAGCTTGAAAGAACATTTAGTCGAAACCTAGGTAGGTTAAGCCGTCACTCCTGTTATCCAGAAACCAGAGTGAGGGCGTTGTGGACTAATAAAAGCACTACTAAGGCGTTTCAGATCAAAAGACCAAACGTGAGGTGCGCCATGTTGCAGGGATTCTGCTTATGCACAGGACTATGCGCAGGAAACCAGGACCTCAGAGAATTGTGGTGTACCAGAAACTCCCCTCAGAACTAAGAACCCCTATCCGACTAGCTTAGTGTCACATTCGTTATCCGAGATTTAGCTCGGCGGTCCTAATGTATAGACAACCCAGAACAAGCGACTTAGATACTCTCAGGAGTGGTGGGAATCCGAAGTACCCGTTGGTAGCTATATATCAGTCCACAACAGAATAACAAAGACACAGTAAAGTTTAAAGAGTTTATTTTATAAACCTCGCATCCTAAGATGCAGTACTTTGGCTAACACAAGCAGACAAATGGTTAGGATCAGCACCATCAGCATTGTTACAATACCATAGAAAATGAAAGGAGCAATCATAATAATAATGACAGTGGAAAGCAACCACCCTCCTTTCTCTAGCAACTAATAAATAAGACTAATAGAAGGTCTCTTAGGCTTGCATGGGGGACCCCATACCTTATAGATCAGCTTAGTGGAATCACATCACAGGATCAGCTAGGCTCTCTCCTGCAACAGCTCTTCGTTTCGAATGTAACAGAAAACATGCTGCTCTGTAATATTAAAGGGCTCGTCTTTCAGGTATTGGCAGCTGTCATAGATTGCTTTCGGTCACGGTTCATTTGCTCCACAACACTATTGCCCTCAGGCCGGTATGGAGACGAAAATTTGACTTGGATCCCCAAACTTCTCATGGCTTCTTTGTAAGCCCTAGAGGCAAACGCAGGGCCCTGGTCAGAATGAAGGGTACCACATGCAAAACTTCCAATAAAGACACGTAAATCCTTGATGACCGTCCGGGCATCAGTACTCCTTTGCGGCCACACCCACAGAAAACGTATGCACGAATCCACTGCAACCAAAATGTACTTGTGCGCAGTATCAGAGGAAAAAGGACCGCAGTGATCTAAATAAACACACGCAAGTGGTTGATTAGATATAAACAGCTGCGTCTGTGGTGGACGCGCGACAGTAGAAGGTTTAATCTGCTGGCAAATGTCACATAAAAGAACATAAGCTTGCGTTTGTTTGTACAAACCGTACCACCAGTAACGTTGCTGCAAAAGAGATACAGTCGCCGAAACGCCGGCGTGCGCAGACGCAACACCTTCGTGGGCAGCTGCAATCAGAGATGGTCTGCAGTCCGCGTTGGGAATCAATCTGTCACCAACGTCGTTAATCCTCACTAACGGGACGTTATCAGGACTTAAACGATAATGGTAGTGGGAAGGGAATCCTTTCGGAAAGCCCGTCCCTGTCTCGAACGCAGCAATAGCTGCCAAGATGTCATCATCAATCCTAGTTTTGGATCTTGTAACTGCTGCTACTAAATATGTCGCCACTGCGGTTTTTGCTGCCTCGTCAGCCAAACTGTTACCGACAGCATGGACACCAACACGCTGGTGACCAAGAGTGTGAATTACATTCATGAGGGGCAGACCTTCTTTAAGTTCTGCCACTCGAACCCAAAGCGTTTTGTGCTTCACTGTGCTACCTTTCGAATCACGAAAGTCATTGTGACTCCAAAAGTGTAGATTCTCGTTGTACGATTGAACACAATAGAACGAGTCACTCACTATAAGGGTGGTCACTCGAGGATCAGGAAACTCCAGTGCAAGCACCAGAGCTTTCAGCTCAGCCAACTGCGCGGTAACATCACCCAAAGACTGCGTATACACGACATCAGACTGGAACTCACCATTCACGAAAGTGCCCGCAACAATTGCGCAGGCTGCTGAATAGGCGAGCTTTGATCCAGTTGCGGGTTGCGCAGACCCATCAGTGTATATGACACAATGGTACTCCTCGAGCGGGCGCAAAGTCACAGGAGCCGGATGAACAAATTCATACTCCAAGAACTCCTGTGTCTGTAATGCCGCGTCAAAGATATATGTGACGTCAGGCGAAGTCAAGGAGTTTGCCCATTGTATCCACCTTGGATGCAAAGCCTTAGAATTAGGTACACTGGCTTTAGTGACCACCTCAAGGGCAGGGTACGGTGTTACCACCAGCATGTGCTTCCCCTGTGATAGCGCTCGCTCTTTCAGGATCGCCATCTGAACTGCTGTCAGTACTTTCTCGACAGCGGAGAAGCGCAGCTCAGCCGAAGTGTACAGATGAGATTTATATGCAATGGGGACGGTGTCGCCCTCATTGAACGTCAAGTAGGTGAAACCCACTGCACCCGGTACAATTCTAATGACTAGGTTAGTGTGGTTATCACGAGTTTGTAAAAACTTTGAAGCAAGAAGATCAGACTGCAAAGATTGCAATGCAGCCGAATGCTCAGGCAGCCAGCAAGATTTGGTAAAAGTAGGTTGTACCAAGGCATAAAGCGACTTGATACGCTGGGCATAATCAGGAATGTAGGTACGACCGAAATTCAGAAAACCCAGAAAAGATTGCAATTTCTTCAGTGTCGTAGGAGTACTAAGGCGTGCGCATTTCTCAAGGAACTGCGGAGCCAAGCCTCGACCCCCATGATTGAGTTCGTACCCCAAGAACAACACTGTGAACTCGGCAATGTGGGACTTGGCAAAGTTGAACTTGTAACCGATATCAGCAAACATAGTTATCATGTTACCCACGCGAGCAAGGTGTGGAAGCAACTCGTCGTCCGTCAGGTAGATGTCATCTACATACGAATATGCTTTCGGGTCAATCATCTCCAAAAGTGAGACCACACGAGCAGCAAAGAACCCGGGGCTGTTTTTTTAGCCCATCGGGAGCCTTTTGAACCTCTTTTGTTTGCCACCCGAGGTAAACACCGTCCACTCATAGCTATGAGGAGACAGGTTGTGGCTATAAAAGCCATTGGAGATGTCAAGAGTAGTTTTAAATCGTTTTCTCACAAGACTATCGACAAGAGCCGAACTGTGTGTATTCTGTACCGCACATGTCCTGCAGTGCGAATTTAAGTGCCGTTAATCCAAAACTAGGCGGTACGATCCGTCAGGCTTTGTCACAGTGAATAAAGGATTATTCATAGGTGACACACATTTTTCAATTACTCCCTGATATTCCAATTGCTCAAGGATGGACGCGACGTGAGATCGAGCTTCGCGAAGCATCGGGTATTGGGGTTGTGGCTGGGGTTCCGACCGCAACGGAATAGTATGATTGGGAGAAAATTTGTCCCAGCCCACCGAGTACGGTACAATGCAGGTGCGAGCACCTGCGCCCACTCCCCAGCTAACCTATTAGAATGTTCCAGTGGCACTGTGTGCCCAATGGACAGGAGGATTACCACCTCCCCTCTAGGAGCCTCTAACACGAAAGCCGGGGGCCAATCCGCCTCCGCCAAAAGGATATCATAGGTGGAGGTTAGATATCCCAAAATACCACTTTAATTTTACGTTGTATGTCACCCTCAATTAAAAGGTCAATTGTAAACATCCGTTCAGGGGGAGCTACGCGAGTATCAGCAGTTTCAACACTTACAAATGTATCAGTTGCTGTCGCCGCCAGAAACGGACGCAGCGCTTGTCGCAATACTGTAACTTCCGCCGCGCTGTCTAGCAGCGTTAGCGCCCATGTCTGGTTCAGAAGCTGCATCCGTACAATCTGAGGCATATCTCGCAGTCAGAGCAGCAACTTTCTTCTTTTGAAACGGGGGTCTTTGACGTGCAGACTCGTCCTGCTTGCCTTTACCGTCAGTCTGACGGGGCTGCTCACGACCTTGAGCACCCCTTCCTTTCCCACGATCTCCGCCACCGGATTGAAAAGCCGATGTTTCCTGTGAAGAACGAGGAGAGCGTTGTTCAGGAACCTGAAATCTATCAGGTGACTTAATATTAGAATGATCGCGCAAATCATAAGTGCGTTCACTTTGTATCTGCACCGGCGACGCAGAACGAGACCTCCGTTTCTCTTGCTGCTTCCCCTGTTTTTTAGCTCGCCAACTTTGTTTTGGAAAGTTGGGCTTTTCGTCCTTGGTAGACAAACTCACTTTAGGCTGCTGCACTGCAGTCGGAATGATCACGGCGGGTTTCACACCCAAGGTGCTACGACTCACCATTCTGTAGGCTTTCGCTATAATTTTAGCGAATTCCTTTGGCCTGTCGCCTGGATCCACAAGTGCCAACATATTGCACACCTGGAATTGCATGGTATCTCCTTTGAGGTTGCCCATCACCATGGAATAAACCACATCGAAGCTATCGACAAGCCTCAATCCCAACTCAATCGCTGCCTCAGCACCATGATTGTCTTGGACCTTCTTGATGACTGAGGGCAGTACAGACAGAGACGGAGTGCCATAGCACTTCGCATAGGTCACAGCAAAGACCTTGCCCCAATTGTCACAGTCGACAATATCTGGGACTAGATCCTTCGGCAAAGTTATAGTGAGGATCCTGTGTTTATCCACAGGAGAAGTATTTGGAAACACGGCTTCAAATTGATCAAATTTTTCAGCAAGCCAGTAAGGGAATTCATCCCTATTTTGGGGGCGCTTGCCGACAACCGAATTAACCATAACAGGACTGATGACCGTCGCATGATGGTCAGTCGTGTGGCCCGCAACTGCAGGTGCCCCTACCTGTACATTGCGAGACACGTACTGCACTAACGCCCTATGGACTGTAATCAGGGCAGTGTGTAGTACTCGTAACTCCGCCACCGCCACAGTCATGTAGCGGGGATGGGGTGTATAACTGGCCAGCACCGGCAATGTGGCCCCTGCAATTGACAACGGGCCCATTCTCGCCGGTGCTACCGCATGGGGAAGGGCGCCATTAAACCAAATAGTATGCTGCCAGGCAGTAAGGGGAATCTCAAGTGTCCGATAAGGGGCATAGGCTGCAGGCATCGCGGTGTGAGTATATTCGTGGAACAAATTGTCGTTTGCATCCACTTTATCAAACGTCACCCAAGAGTAAAACAACTCATACGGGAATGCCGCATCAGTGCCTACCACTAAAATAACAGCCAAGCCATCATCCGGGACCCCATAGACCCTCAAATGTGCGGTCAGGGGAACCCTACTATGCGCGGCAACATTGACCGCCATCGGAACACTCACACGAACAACGAAAAGCTATACTGTAGCACTGGGGTTCAGAAAAGAAAACCTTTTTAATTATCAAGCTTGAAAGAACCTTTAGTCGAAACCTAGGTAGGTTAAGCCGTCACTCCCATTATCCGGAAACCAGAGTGAGAGCGTTGTGGACTAATAAAAGCACTACTAAGGCGTTTCAGAGCAAAAGACCAAACGTTAGGTGCGCCATGTTGCAGGGATTCTGCTTATGCACAGAACTATGCGCAGGAAACCAGGACCTCAGATAATTGTGGTGTACCAGAAACTCCCCTCAGAACTAAGAACCCCTATCCGACTAGCTTAGTGTCACATTCGTTATCCGAGATTTAGCTCGGCGGTCCCAATGTATAGACAACCCAGAACAAGCGACTTAGATACTCTCAGGAGTGGTGGGAATCCGAAGTACCCGTTGGTAGCTATATATCAGTCCACGACAGAATAACAAAGACACGGTAAAGTTTAAAGAGTTTATTTTATAAACCTCGCGTCCTAAGATGCAGTACTTTGGCTAACACAAGCAGACAAATGGTTAGGATCAGCATTGTTACAAAACCATAGAAAATGAAAGGAGCAATCATAATAATAATGACAGTGGAAAGCAACCACCCTCCTTTCTCTAGCAACTAATAAAGAAGACTAATAGAAGGTCTCTTAGGCTTGCATGGGGGACCCCATACCTTATAGATCAGCTTAGTGGAATCACATCACAGGATCAGCTAGGCTCTCTCCTGCAACAGCTCTTCGTTTCGAATGTAACAGAAAACATGCTGCTCTGTAATATTAAAGGGCTCGTCTTTCAGGTATTGGCAGCTGTCATAGATTGCTTTCGGTCACGGTTCATTTGCTCCACAACACTATTGCCCTCAGGCCGGTATGGAGACGAAAATTTGACTTGGATCCCCAAACTTCTCATGGCTTCTTTGTAAGCCCTAGAGGCAAACGCAGGGCCCTGGTCAGAATGAAGGGTACCACATGCAAAACTTCCAATAAAGACACGTAAATCCTTGATGACCGTCCGGGCATCAGTACTCCTTTGCGGCCACACCCACAGAAAACGTATGCACGAATCCACTGCAACCAAAATGTACTTGTGCGCAGTATCAGAGGAAAAAGGACCGCAGTGATCTAAATAAACACACGCAAGTGGTTGATTAGATATAAACAGCTGCGTCTGTGGTGGACGCGCGACAGTAGAAGGTTTAATCTGCTGGCAAATGTCACATAAAAGAACATAAGCTTGCGTTTGTTTGTACAAACCGTACCACCAGTAACGTTGCTGCAAAAGAGATACAGTCGCCGAAACGCCGGCGTGCGCAGACGCAACACCTTCGTGGGCAGCTGCAATCAGAGATGGTCTGCAGTCCGCGTTGGGAATCAATCTGTCACCAACGTCGTTAATCCTCACTAACGGGACGTTATCAGGACTTAAACGATAATGGTAGTGGGAAGGGAATCCTTTCGGAAAGCCCGTCCCTGTCTCGGACGCAGCAATAGCTGCCAAGATGTCATCATCAATCCTAGTTTTGGATCTTGTAACTGCTGCTACTAAATATGTCGCCACTGCGGTTTTTGCTGCCTCGTCAGCCAAACTGTTACCGACAGCATGGACACCAACACGCTGGTGACCAAGAGTGTGAATTACATTCATGAGGGGCAGACCTTCTTTAAGTTCTGCCACTCGAACCCAAAGCGTTTTGTGCTTCACTGTGCTACCTTTCGAATCACGAAAGTCATTGTGACTCCAAAAGTGTAGATTCTCGTTGTACGATTGAACACAATAGAACGAGTCACTCACTATAAGGGTGGTCACTCGAGGATCAGGAAACTCCAGTGCAAGCACCAGAGCTTTCAGCTCAGCCAACTGCGCGGTAACATCACCCAAAGACTGCGTATACACGACATCAGACTGGAACTCACCATTCACGAAAGTGCCCGCAACAATTGCGCAGGCTGCTGAATAGGCGAGCTTTGATCCAGTTGCGGGTTGCGCAGACCCATCAGTGTATATGACACAATGGTACTCCTCGAGCGGGCGCAAAGTCACAGGAGCCGGATGAACAAATTCATACTCCAAGAACTCCTGTGTCTGTAATGCCGCGTCAAAGATATATGTGACGTCAGGCGAAGTCAAGGAGTTTGCCCATTGTATCCACCTTGGATGCAAAGCCTTAGAATTAGGTACACTGGCTTTAGTGACCACCTCAAGGGCAGGGTACGGTGTTACCACCAGCATGTGCTTCCCCTGTGATAGCGCTCGCTCTTTCAGGATCGCCATCTGAACTGCTGTCAGTACTTTCTCGACAGCGGAGAAGCGCAGCTCAGCCGAAGTGTACAGATGAGATTTATATGCAATGGGGACGGTGTCGCCCTCATTGAACGTCAAGTAGGTGAAACCCACTGCACCCGGTACAATTCTAATGACTAGGTTAGTGTGGTTATCACGAGTTTGTAAAAACTTTGAAGCAAGAAGATCAGACTGCAAAGATTGCAATGCAGCCGAATGCTCAGGCAGACAGCTAGATTTGGTAAAAGTAGGTTGTACCAAGGCATAAAGCGACTTGATACGCTGGGCATAATCAGGAATGTAGGTACGACCGAAATTCAGAAAACCCAGAAAAGATTGCAATTTCTTCAGTGTCGTAGGAGTACTAAGGCGTGCGCATTTCTCAAGGAACTGCGGAGCCAAGCCTCGACCCCCATCATTGAGTTCGTACCCCAAGAACAACACTGTGAACTCGGCAATGTGGGACTTGGCAAAGTTGAACTTGTAACCGATATCAGCAAACATAGTTATCATGTTACCCACGCGAGCAAGGTGTGGAAGCAACTCGTCGTCCGTCAGGTAGATGTCATCTACATACGAATATGCTTTCGGGTCAATCATCTCCAAAAGTGAGACCACACGAGCAGCAAAGAACCCGGGGCTGTTTTTTTAGGCCATCGGGAGCCTTTTGAACCTCTTTTGTTTGCCACCCGAGGTAAACACCGTCCACTCATAGCTATGAGGAGACAGGTTGTGGCTATAAAAGCCATTGGAGATGTCAAGAGTAGTTTTAAATCGTTTTCTCACGAGACTATCGACAAGAGCCGAACTGTGTGTATTCTGTACCGCACATGTCCGGCAGTGCGAATTTAAGTGCCGTTAATCCAAAACTAGGCGGTACGATCCGTCAGGCTTTGTCACAGTGAATAAAGGATTATTCATAGGTGACACACATGTTTCAATTACTCCCTGATATTCCAATTGCTCAAGGATGGACGCGACGTGAGATCGAGCTTCGCGACGCATCGGGTATTGGGGTTGTGGCTGGGGTTCCGACCGCAACGGAATAGTATGATTGGGAGAAAATTTGTCCCAGCCCACCGAGTACGGTACAATGCAGGTGCGAGCACCTGCGCCCACTCCCCAGCTAACCTATTAGAATGTTCCAGTGGCACTGTGTGCCCAAAGGACAGGAGGATTACCACCTCCCCTCTAGGAGCCTCTAACACGAAAGCCGGGGGCCAATCCGCCTCCGCCAAAAGGATATCATAGGTGGAGGTTAGATATCCCAAAATACCACTTTAATTTTACGTTGTATGTCACCCTCAATTAAAAGGTCAATTGTAAACATCCGTTCAGGGGGAGCTACGCGAGTATCAGCAGTTTCAACACTTACAAATGTATCAGTTGCTGTCGCCGCCAGAAACGGACGCAGCGCTTGTCGCAATACTGTAACTTCCGCCGCGCTGTCTAGCAGCGTTAGCGCCCATGTCTGGTTCAGAAGCTGCATCCGTACAATCTGAGGCATATCTCGCAGTCAGAGCAGCAACTTTCTTCTTTTGAAACGGGGGTCTTTGACGTGCAGACTCGTCCTGCTTGCCTTTACCGTCAGTCTGACGGGGCTGCTCACGACCTTGAGCACCCCTTCCTTTCCCACGATCTCCGCCACCGGATTGAAAAGCCGATGTTTCCTGTGAAGAACGAGGAGAGCGTTGTTCAGGAACCTGAAATCTATCAGGTGACTTAATATTAGAATGATCGCGCAAATCATAAGTGCGTTCACTTTGTATCTGCACCGGCGACGCAGAACGAGACCTCCGTTTCTCTTGCTGCTTCCCCTGTTTTTTAGCTCGCCAACTTTGTTTTGGAAAGTTGGGCTTTTTGTCCTTGGTAGACAAACTCACTTTAGGCTGCTGCACTGCAGTCGGAATGATCACGGCGGGTTTCACACCCAAGGTGCTACGACCCACCATTCTGTAGGCTTTCGCTATAATTTTAGCGAATTCCTTTGGCCTGTCGCCTGGATCCACAAGTGCCAACATATTGCACACCTGGAATTGCATGGTATCTCCTTTGAGGTTGCCCATAACCATGGAATAAACCACATCGAAGCTATCGACAAGCCTCAATCCCAACTCAATCGCTGCCTCAGCACCATGATTGTCTTGGACCTTCTTGATGACTGAGGGCAGTACAGACAGAGACGGAGTGCCATAGCACTTCGCATAGGTCACAGCAAAGACCTTGCCCCAATTGTCACAGTCGACAATATCTGGGACTAGATCCTTCGGCAAAGTTATAGTGAGGATCCTGTGTTTATCCACAGGAGAAGTATTTGGAAACACGGCTTCAAATTGATCAAATTTTTCAGCAAGCCAGTAAGGGAATTCATCCCTATTTTGGGGGCGCTTGCCGACAACCGAATTAACCATAACAGGACTGATGACCGTCGCATGATGGTCAGTCGTGTGGCCCGCAACTGCAGGTGCCCCTACCTGTACATTGCGAGACACGTACTGCACTAACGCCCTATGGACTGTAATCAGGGCAGTGTGTAGTACTCGTAACTCCGCCACCGCCACAGTCATGTAGCGGGGATGGGGTGTATAACTGGCCAGCACCGGCAATGTGGCCCCTGCAATTGACAACGGGCCCATTCTCGCCGGTGCTACCGCATGGGGAAGGGCGCCATTAAACCAAATAGTATGCTGCCAGGCAGTAAGGGGAATCTCAAGTGTCCGATAAGGGGCATAGGCTGCAGGCATCGCGGTGTGAGTATATTCGTGGAACAAATTGTCGTTTGCATCCACTTTATCAAACGTCACCCAAGAGTAAAACAACTCATACGGGAATGCCGCATCAGCGCCTACCACTAAAATAACAGCCAAGCCATCATCCGGGACCCCATAGACCCTCAAATGTGCGGTCAGGGGAACCCTACTATGCGCGGCAACATTGACCGCCATCGGAACACTCACACGAACAACGAAAAGCTATACTGTAGCACTGGGGTTCAGAAAAGAAAACCTTTTTAATTATCAAGCTTGAAAGAACCTTTAGTCGAAACCTAGGTAGGTTAAGCCGTCACTCCCATTATCCGGAAACCAGAGTGAGAGCGTTGTGGACTAATAAAAGCACTACTAAGGCGTTTCAGAGCAAAAGACCAAACGTTAGGTGCGCCATGTTGCAGGGATTCTGCTTATGCACAGAACTATGCGCAGGAAACCAGGACCTCAGATAATTGTGGTGTACCAGAAACTCCCCTCAGAACTAAGAACCCCTATCCGACTAGCTTAGTGTCACATTCGTTATCCGAGATTTAGCTCGGCGGTCCCAATGTATAGACAACCCAGAACAAGCGACTTAGATACTCTCAGGAGTGGTGGGAATCCGAAGTACCCGTTGGTAGCTATATATCAGTCCACGACAGAATAACAAAGACACGGTAAAGTTTAAAGAGTTTATTTTATAAACCTCGCGTCCTAAGATGCAGTACTTTGGCTAACACAAGCAGACAAATGGTTAGGATCAGCATTGTTACAAAACCATAGAAAATGAAAGGAGCAATCATAATAATAATGACAGTGGAAAGCAACCACCCTCCTTTCTCTAGCAACTAATAAAGAAGACTAATAGAAGGTCTCTTAGGCTTGCATGGGGGACCCCATACCTTATAGATCAGCTTAGTGGAATCACATCACAGGATCAGCTAGGCTCTCTCCTGCAACAGCTCTTCGTTTCGAATGTAACAGAAAACATGCTGCTCTGTAATATTAAAGGGCTTGTCTTTAAGGTATTGGCAGCTGTATGTATGTTATGGCTAAGAAGTGGTACGATCAACCTGAACACAACAACCTGCCCCGTCTAGTGACCCAGACTCGTTCTTTACACGGTGTACAGACCAAGGTCACAGCTCGCTGTTAAGGATGTTAAACAACAGACGGTTCTCATGTGAAGCAAAGTCGAGTCAGCAGTTCTCGAATGAATAACATGTAACAACAGTGTCGCGTGCAAAAGCAGCAGAAGCAGCAAGGCTGGCTTTCTAACAGCCATCGAGGCTATGCTAACTTAGCGTTGTACATAGGGAGTGGGTAACCCATACTACAGCTTGTGTGACAGTTTAAGAGGCTAACAGTGGATTCACCTGGGTAACACATGCAAACATTAAACCTTAAACCTCCGCCTCCCTAGAGGGTGGCCCCTGGTGAGGTGAAAGGAGCCTGTAAGACTTGGGGGTCTCTAGTTGGCACAGGTATGCACTTGTGACAAATAGGGACCTCCTCCTCTAGTCAGGGTAAAGGGGTACATTTCCAAAATAACCCCTGCTCACCCCCTTGGTAGCTTGGCACGAGCAGACAGGCTTATCTCAGAGGCAGTGTGTAAAGCATTTGTGAAAACATACAGTAACCAAGTGACAACACTACAGATGGACACCACACAGGTTTTATATCAATAATAAGTATTCTTTATATAGATTTGCCACAAGGCCATTAAACAACAAAAATCCACAATACTGTTACTTTAGATGGTAGAATTTAGCTTAGTTCTCTTAAGTTCTTAGATGCGACACCTTAAGTCAATGTACCTTTTAGATACGACACGCAGGGCAACGAGAGTGTTGCAACGATGTTGATGCAATGAAGTTTTTGGTGCAAAGAAATAAAGACGTGAAGATCTTCCTGATATGGCACGCTTCTCCGATGTTGCGAGAAGACTCGACTCGATGTGTCAGCTACAGCGGCAACATCCCTTTACGTGATGCGACGACAGCGGCCTTGGCGGCGACACTCTTCTACGAAGTAGCGAGACGCTTCCGCTCGATGCGATGTTGCAGCAGCGACACCCCTTTATGCGATGCGATGACAGCAGCTCCGATGGTGGCACGCTTCTCCGTGTATGCGAGGCGCTTTTCTTGATGCAGTGCAATGTGACAACTACGATGGCTGCGATGGCGACACACTTCTTCCTCGATGCGAGACTCTTCTCTTGATGCGGTGCAATGCATCAGCTACGATGGCTGCGATGGTGACACGCTTCTTTGGCGTTGCGAGACACTTCTTCGAAGATGCGAGATGCTTCCGCTCGATGTGATGCTGCAGCGTTGACACACTTTACGCGATGCGATGACAACAGCTCCGACGGCGGCACGCTTCTCCTTCTTGAGTCGCGCTTCCAGCTCCTTGCGACACGCAGTCCCTCAGAAGGCCCAAACAGCAGCAGCAGGCACTTCCAAAGGACTCTGGGGAGCTGGGGGGTGAAGTCCGTTGTTCCTGAGACTTCAGCAGGAGGCACGCTCTTTTCCAAGCCCTTGGAGATCCTTCACAAGTTGAGCAAAAGTACACACAAAGTTCCTTTCTCCTCTCTTTGGTAGTAGGCAACCCCTGCAGGCCAATCCCCCAGTTTCAGGAATAGTCTCTCCTCAGTTTCTTCTTGGTTCCTCTCCTCAGCAGAGTTTCTTCTTGTTTCTCAAAGTGATCTAAATTCTTGGGATCAGAGTCCCAATACTTATACCCCAAAATCATTTGTCCTCTGAGGGCAGAGGGGCCTTTGCCTTGTTCAAACCAGTTCTGGTCAGTCTTGGAGCACTTTGTTTACCTGACTCCTTCTTTCCTTTCAGAGTGCAGGGCAGAGACATCAGGCGCACCACAGGAGGTGGAGCCAGCATTGTGGAGGGAAGGCACAGCCCTATTCAGGTCCCAGTTGCAACTGCTCCCACCCATCTGGATGCAGATCTCTCTATTCACCACTGGGACACCTCACCCTGTCTCCTGGAATTCCCCAGCCCTGTCACTCAAACTCCAGACAGGGAATACACAGCCTAGCAGAGGCAGGTTTGAATGGTTAGACAAGGAAATCCCTACTTTCTAAAAGTGGCATTTTCAAACACAGAATGTTAAAACCAACTTCACTAAAAGATGCATTTTATCATTCTTAGTTCAGGCATACTAAATTCGAATTTCTACCATGTGCCCTGAGTCAGTTAGGATTATAACATGTAAGAACCAAACTGCCCATTCTGGCCTATGGAGAACAGGTAGCCTTGCAATAGTGAAAAACGAAAATGGCTGTAATTCACTATTAGAATATGCCACACACACCAGGGCATGTCCTACCTTATCCTTACAATGCACCCTGCCCTTGGGCCTACCATAGGGGTGTCTGATATGAAGAAAAGGAAAGGTTTAGGGACTGGCAAGTGGGTGCACTTGCCCAGTCAGCATGACAGTACCAGACTGCACGCAGGCTCTGCAATGGCAGACTTTAGACACACTTTTACAGGCTGCTTCTGTGGGTGGCACAAACAGTGCGGCAGGCCCACCAGCAGCATTTGGATTTACCAGCCCTGGGCACTCCTGGTGCACTGTACTAGGGTCTGACAGGTAAACCAAACAAACCAATCATGGAATCACAAATTCATGCATTAATTTACAATAGGGAGCACTTGCACTGTGGCACTGGACAGCAGTGGCACAGTGCCCTGAGCAACTAACACCAGCAAAAATACATGAGGCAACAGCAAAAAAATGGAAGGGAGACCCACGCCAATGTGCCAGGTCTAACAGAGCCCATAAACAAAAGCAGTTTGCCATGCCCTGGGCTCTGGCAGGAGAAGGCCCAGCAAATGCTGTCACTGCGCAGAGGCCCATCATCATTCTGTATGTGATAATTAGGCTGACATACAGAATGATCCTGGGCCTGATAGCAGCCTGTGCCAGGCCAGGGAGGGGCTGCTGCAGGCCACTGATCACAGAAGGAGCCTGAGCTGGCCCCTGCAGTGAGAGTTACAGAACTCGCAGGCTGCTTGCAGGGGGAAGCTTGCTCCAATGTCTGAAAATACGGACAAAGGGCGTCCGTGGAAGAAACCCTAACGGACAAAAGGCCCAAATTACGGGCAGTCCGTGAAATTTACGGACGGTTGGTCACCCTAACTGTCTGTGGTGCTGAACTGTGCTATTCTACAGCAACAGCCGCCTGTCTGCCGTGCTCCGCCTTTCAGTATTAGAGACGCAGTTCTCATTGTCGGCACAGTGGTTCATTTCAGCTCCTCAGTGTCAGTCGCCATTGTCTGCGGCGCTGATCTTTCAATTTTAAAGCATCAATCGCCCGTCTCCTGTGCTCCACCTATCAGCAGTACATACGCAGTTCTCACTGTCGTCTCTAGTACATTTCAGCTATTTCATTGTCAGCCGCCACTGTCCGTGGTGCTGAACTTTCAGTTCTAAAGCAGTAGCAACACTATCTGTGGTGCTGAACTGTGCGATTCTAGTCTGACGTGATCCACCTTTCAGCATTACAGACGCAGTTCTCACTGCTGACTCCGTAGTACATTTCAGCTCCTGAGTGGCAGCCGCCACTGTCCGTGGTGCTGAACTTTCACTTCTAATGCAGTTGAGACCCTGTGGTCCTAGAGTTTATGGTGTAGAATTAGCCTGGCTGTTGAGTTTTGCACCTACTGTACTTTGTTTAGAAGGGATTTCTGGGTTTACTCCATTTGCATAGTCCATGCAAGAGAGCAGAGCACTGCTGTGGCCTAAACTCTGTTGAAGGAGATCTATGCAGCCGAAAATCCGTCCCAGGCATTTCAGCACAATTGCTGAGAATTTCACTACAGCATCCTGTTCCAGGATGAGTCCTAGGCATTTTATTGTGCCCTGAAGTAAAATACATTATGCATTTTTATATAAAATTTAGAAACTTAATTCATGTTTCTGGGTGACTGGAAACCTGTAGTTCATTGGAAGGGAAAGTGCATAAAAAGTTAATGGGTCCTTAACATCAGGTCGTAGCAGAACTACTGCAAATTTAATTTGTCACATCCGGCACTTCTATATCGAAAATATTGGCAATTTTCAACAGGGTTTTACGTTCAATATCAAAATATCTGCACTTTCACCCGAACTTGTATATTAATAGCACAATGCATGCACTTTACAAAGGGGCTGCTCTACTATCGATAGGAAAGTAACAGCATCTCTTAGCTGGGTCGTTTCATATTTAAAAGGGCAATGCAGACACATCTCATAAATCATGCTATATACTTAAAGGGACAGTGCAAGTTCTTATATTCACAGCACTTTGCATTCAAATGGAACACAAACTCACCTCCCGCAGTTCAATTACACTTTTAATGGGAGAACCTCATCACATCTGTGCACTACCCCTACACGGAAGACAGCATCAGTTTGTAAGGCACTGGCTCGCCGTCAGTGAGTATCTTTGCACTGTCTTGCACCGTATACTTACTGTATTTTTAACACACTGGATTTCAGTAAAATGAAATCCGTGATATCAGCCATGAAAGGATGAAACACTGAGCCGCGCCACCGGGGTTTCACACCTGCAACTCAGATGCGTGGCTCCCAGCTCTCTCGCCAGCTTGTCTTTTGGAGAGGGCCGCAGGACAGAGGAGACGAGTGTGCCTCCCTAGGCTGCGCTTCCGACGGGATCAGAGGGAGAGGAAATGGAGCGCCGCTCTGAGAGGGAGTGTGGGGCAGGCACGTGATAACAGGGCTCTAGGCCTCGGCTGCTCCTCAGCCCTACTCCCCGCCTGCCAGGGTCTCTCTCGCTGCACCAGAGCTCTGAGGTGGCGCGTGGCGGCGAGCAGGACGTACACGGAAAGAGCCAATTACAGAAAGGTCACCTGCCCGGCTGCGCCGTCATTACGAGAGCAGCTCAGAAGAAGCAGCTGAGGGAGGCGGTGGCGCGAGACTCCCCACCGCCGAGCCGCGTTTTACGGAAAACAAATGTTAGCGATCGATTAACGATAAAACATGGCCTCCTACACCTAGGAGTCATTGGGCCTGGGGCCGTAGGCCTGAACATATTCTTGTCCACCGGCCTTGACATGTGCAGGCCCAGGTTCCCCAGGGCCGGGCTGCCCTCGATTCCCCGAGAGGATGCTGGACGCCAGTCAGAGCTGGAGGAACGTTGCCCAGGAGGAGAGCGCGCGCCCTGTAGGGCGAATGAGATAACAGGGCACCAGGAAATAAGCGAATATAGATAAGTGGTGCAGAGGCCACTGAGCCCCATCAACAGACACTCAAGAACTACTAAGAGCGAAGAAATGGTCTGGGGACCAGAAGGACCCGTCTACTACTGGTTTTAGGAATGTCGAAGAAAGGGAGTACAGGCACAATGAGTAGGTTCTACTGAGAGACAAAAGGAAGAGAGACAAGAAGAATAGAGAAACAAAAGGAACTTGAATAGAGAAAAACATATCTGAAGACGAGAGCAAGAGTGATGCAGGCTGAAAAGACGAGAGCGAGTACTTGGGGAGGAAGATACAAACACACTGGAATTTTTTTCTGATATCTGCTTTATTCTAAGAGGTGATATTATACTCAGTAAATACAGATTCTGCTGAGTGCAGTATTTACCAGGTGCCTTTATACCTCCCCATTTTGAGTTATGTGCCCCAAAATGGGGTTAGCAGAGTAAAATTGAAAATTGCCCCCATTCAGATGCCCAAAATATTGAATTTTTTTCACCACGTAAATTCTACCAGTTATTACCTGGTGAAATTGGTGCAGGACAAACGCACAGTGCTAGTCATATTCCTCGTATAATCCAGATTAAGGCACAAACGTTGTGCAAACTTTGGGCCTGAATTATATCTTGCTGATATGTACACTCCGCCGCATCTGTGACAGAGAATACATACCACCAAGATAATGGTCTGGCCGCCAAATGTAAAAGCGGGCGGACCTAGGGGCATATCATCAAGGGCATTATCGCTGCTTTAGCGGCACTTTTTGCCGCTAAAACGGTGATAATCTTAACGCCCTATGAGCATGGACACATTAGCGCGTGTTTCCATGCATTTTCACCCTTACCCTGAACGCCCAGCTGTGCATCTCTAATGAGATGCAAAGTGGGCATTCCTCCCCCAAATAACGGGAGAAATATAGCTAACCGACATTTCTCCTATTATAAAACCTCCCGCTAATTGGCAGGGCGATAAGAAAAGTAGCGCTAACCGCGCTTATCGCTACTTTTCTTACGCCGGCTTTTAATCTGACTTAGCCATTATGTCCAATGGAAGGTGGATATAATGGTTAAGTCTGCCCTCCCCTATCACCAACGTTTCGTCGATCGTTGTAAAATATGTAGCTATCGCTGGTATTTCTATCGCTTTTGAGATAAGCGTCGCTGATCGCGTGCTATCTCAGCGATAGAAACCAGCGATAGCCGGCGATAATTATCCTAGCACTAAGTGCGCATAGTGATAATTATCGCTGGTTGTTGGTGATATGCCCCCTTAAGATTAATCACGGCGGACCCTACTCCTTCTCCACCATGACCAAACCCCTCTGATAGCCCTGCAGAGCAAGGGTCGTCAAAGGCAGACGTTTAATTCTGCCTACCTAATTTAGATGGGCAGAATTAGAGCTCAGATTTCACTGCCTGTCACCGCCAGAAAATCCCTTGCGGTAAGTGGCAGTGAATACTGTTAAATGATCACCTTGGCATGGCAGAGGACTGCCATGGCAAGGAGAACATTTTCTTATTCTTTTTAAAACCAAAATCCAGCTTTGGGATTTTCTTTTTGAAAATTAAATACAAAATACTTTGATGTCGGCCTCCATCTTGTTGACCGAGCCCTGCAGCAAATTGTAAACAGCATTGACAGAAACGGTCGTGATGGTGGTTCCTGCCAATGCTTTATAAATGACTGCCAGCTTGGAGGTCATTTCTAAATTTTGCCGGCTGAGTAGTCTCGGCCTGGCAGACTTAAAATCCTCCGCAATGCCAACAGAGATTACTCCATCCAATTAACTTTAAACCTGGCCCTTTGTGTTGCTAATATATTTCTCCATTCCAGGATTAAGCAAAGAACTGCTGCTGAGCCTTGCTTGGAAGACTGAGAAATGAATTGGCAGCAGTGCCCTGAACGAAGCTCACCTGAACTGAAGCCTGCATGGGAGACCATTAGAGGAGGAGTTCTTGCACTGGCACCACGAGATCATGTAGACTGCCTGGCCTGATCCATCTCAAAAACGCCTCTTTGACTACCTGCATCATCTGTTGGTATAGACTAGGCCTGGGCTAAAATTTCGTTCCGTTTGCGGAAATTGAGATAATTTGACTTTTTCGCGTTCCGCGGAAAGCGCGAAAATGTCAAAATTTCCGCATTCCGCAGCTTAGCGATAATTTGGTTCTTGCTCGCGCTGTAAAATAATACATTCTCGCGCGCGCGCGATCGCCTTAACTGAATCCCTGCGTTCGCCGACAAGTTTTCTTGATCCGGTCGCGTTCTCCATGAGATGTTGTATTGTTTTTAGCCATTTGCGCTGTCTCGCGACAGTTCGCGCCCGCAGTGACGTCATGCGTCGCGCGATCACATCTTTCTTCTTGCGATCATGCACAGCGAGACAACTGAAAACAAGATGGCCGTGCCCGCGAGCAACCACATGGGTAAGTTGGCGAGCCGCAACCATGCAGAAAATCTCGCGAACATGCGGGAAAAAAACTTCCGCATCTTCGCGATATTTCCGCGTGTTTGCGATAATTTTTAACATTTTCGCGATAATTTGCGAAAGTGGATTTCGCAAATTCCGCCCACCCCTAGTATAGACATGCTGAGATCATCGAAGGGCTACACCTTTTCATGCCCCTTGACAGGCCTTTCTCTTTGGCCGAGCTTGTATCACAACTTTTCAAGGCTCGAAGGGATATGAGCCTCATTGTCGAAGGCCATTTGAGCTTAACCCTGAATTATTTGAACAACCTCTGCACAGGTCAAGCGGTATTGTGATTTAAAGGTTCAGTAGAAGCTTAACCCTGCACCAGTGCAGCTAAGGTTGATGTTGAGACTAGGGGTAGGCATAACTCGCATAATTCAGTGTAGTGTAATCACGCTGAATTACCAAACACTACAGAGAGATTACCCCTAAATACGCAAGAAGAGTAATTCTGTGCTATTTTTTAGTGCAAAAAATGCCTAAGAAATAGTGAATAATGCAACAGAACATAAATAGAGAGCATAAGCACCCGCTCGCTAAATGAGATATTGTGGTAGGATCTTCTCCAAATTTACCCCTGGCATTTAGTGCTGTTTTCTATCCCTAAATGCACCCCACGCATGCAAAATGGGCATGAAAATGCAGTTTGTGCTGTGAAATAGTGCTAAATATGCTGTTGGGGTAACTTTTCACCGCAATTACTCCCGGCAACAAGTGCTATTTTCCTACATCCTACAAAATGGATGCAAGTGTACATTTTGCATTAAGAAATAGTGCTAAACAGTGACTCATTTTTAAAACATAAGTGCCAGGGCCCTCGCCCGGAGAACAAGGCAGCTTGCACCATCCACTGCACCTGCCAGCGCTGCCAATGACAGTACCATCACAACTACTAAACATCACAATCCTTCAAGTGTGACTGACGATTCATACTATTCAAGGCCCCCAAGTCTATAAGAATGGCTTGGGTGGCACATATGAGTGATTGTTAATGTATATTAAAACAATAAACAGCTGATGTTGTGCTCCTACCCAAATTTGGCAGACAGTGCCACCATGTGGCACATTGTCACAAGCGCCGGAGCTAAGAATTAAGTGCCGGCACCGAGCACTGGAAACCACCGGCTCAAATTAAGCACTGGTGCTAAATGCTGCAGATCCCAAATAGCGAGCATGAGCAGATGCTTTTGGAGGCTAAGGGGTCTATTAGGATGGCGGGCGGATGGCCGCAGCCGGTCCCGCAGTGGCAACTGCGGGACCGGCGGCGGACATCTGCCCGCAATCGCAACCCTGAAAACCGCCGGTTCCATTAGCATGGCTGTGATGACTGCGGCGGTGAGAATCTCCTCTCGCCAATTTTCTGCCGACTCCAGTCTGCACGCATGCATAGCGGGCGGAACTGGATTGCTACAATGATGCCGGTGCAGGGCCAGGTGCCGCTGGCATGATTATGATGTCGGCGGTGGCCAAACTTTCCGCGGTGGTGGAACCGCCATGGAAAGGCATGCAGAGAACATCTCCGGGGGCCCATTTTGGGCCCCCAATGTGTTGGGGGTGTGTGGGTGCACTGGGGTACCCATGGTACCCCCCTACATGTCCCTGTACCAGGTGGCAGGCACTGTGCAGTGCCTGCCACGCAGTGCAGTGACATGCATGACATGCTCCTTTTCACACCTCTGCAATGAAAATCAAATTTTTCTTGCAAAAAGACGACACCTGCTTTTCAACAGACCAGTAGCTGGCAAACTAGAACTACACCAGTTACAAAGGCATGATGCAAATTGTCTAATGCAGTCTGAAAAAGTAAGTAAAACGCAAAAGTAAAAAAATACCCTGACCAGATTAAGCATGGCAAAAAATCTATTGTATAACCTTTAAAGAAATGCAAATACAGCTCAGCTAAAGCCAAACCATGTCGCATTTTCCAAATTTGTAATGATCCCAGAAACTATGCTTTTGGCTGTGACCAATAGGAGCCAACCTTCCATATCCCTCAAAAGACATCTGTCCTGCAAGAATAATGAAAAAACAAGTCCCTTTTTTCAATACTTCTTTGGAATCATGGCAAATTCCTTCAGTATGAAAAAAGCTGTTGTCAAACTATTTAAAAAGATAAAAAAGGTAGCTTTGACTGCAACAATTTGG
This sequence comes from Triturus cristatus, assembly GCF_964204655.1. NCBI lineage: Eukaryota > Metazoa > Chordata > Amphibia > Caudata > Salamandridae > Triturus > Triturus cristatus. The sequence goes on from NC_140590.1 coordinate 1,639,173,987, forward strand.
ACCTATATCTCTCCTCCTATATTTATAAAAAATATTAGACTTCGAACAATAGCGAGAGTATGTGTAATCCAGTTCTCTGCTTGTCTCACCAGCCATCTTTCGCCCTGGACGTAGTAATGAGATTGTGGCGGTCTCCAGGTGGGTGACCTCAGAAGAATGATGGATGCCAGATGTCCAGCAGTTCTAGTGCTTCTAGAGCCATCAACTGTGCTTCATATTACAGAGTCTAACATCCTTATTTGAAGACTGAATGATATTATGTTGAGCAACTCAGTCTTGACTTTTTATAAAGACTTTTTAGCCATCCATCAGCAAATTGTCTCTATACCCCCTTATTCCTTTTCTTCATGGAAAATGTATTATGGTGTACCACATGGGTCTATTTTGTTCCCTCTACTTTTTAATACTTATATGCTTCCTTGAGCTTATTTACCATTATTTTTATATATGCTGACGATACTCAATCGGTCTTCGGCATATTTTCTCCTTCTGATACTGTTATCCACTCTCAAATTTCAACAGTAGACTGTTTGACTGCCACTAGATGGTACATGTCATTCAAGGTTTAAAAATTAAATTCAACTAAAACAGAAATATTATCAGGAGCTCCAACTTTAACTCTGCCAATACTTTTGTGGCCTAAGCCTATATGCCCACAATCTGGCTGCATGCTTTCATTTGTAACAAAGTAGTTCTCATTGACTCTAATGTAGAACTGGTACCGCATGTCGATTCCATCACTAAGATAGGCTTCTTTCATTTAAAAAAATGTTGCAGTCTATTCCACCACTTCTTGAATACTGTTGTAGAATCCTTGTAGGTAATGCCATAGTATAAACCAGAATTGATAAAGGACATTTGTCTTCTTAGCTGCCCTCAAATATTTTGTTGCTCAAATCCAAATCCAAATTATTTTGAATGTTGAATCCTGGCTTCTATGTGACTTTAATTTCAGCTTCACTGCTTAGGGGCCAACCAGGAGGTAATGAATCAGTGGTATGACCAGACGGCTGCCCCTGTGGAATTTCAGCCCGGACAAAAAGTGTGGGTGATGGAGCCCAGGGCCATCCAATTGTTGAGAGGAAAGGGGAGATCACCTACCTAGTGGACCACAAGTCCCCCAGAAACCCCCAGAGGGTTTTCAATATCAACCGTCTCAAGCCACACTTTCAGAGGTCTGAGGTCACCATGTAGATGGTGACAGACGGTGGGGAGGAAAAAGAGAGTGAATCTTTCCCTGACCTCCTAGCCTCAAAAGAGAAGGATGAGTCAGTGGAAAGTGTAAACCTCTGCCCTACACAGACTCAGGACAGCAGAGGGACTGTGTCCACTTGCTGGGAAATTCTCTACTCTTTTTTCACTCACTCCTAGGAATACCAATCTGTGTACCCATGATGTGAAAAAAGGAGACAGCGTCCTGTCAAAAACAAAATCTATAGGCTGTCTGACAAAGTAAGGGCCAGCATCAAGGAAGAGGTATCAAAGATGTTGGAGTTGGGGGTGTTTGAACCCTCAAGTAGCCCCTGGTCCAGACCTGTAGTGCTGGTACCAAAAGCTATCCCATGGGCACCACACCGGAACTCCGGTTCTGTGTGAATGACAGAGGGATCAACTCAGTCACCAAGACTGAGACTGATACTCATCCCATTCCCCGGACTGATCAGCTGCTTGACAGGTTAGGGGCTGCCCAGTTCCTGAGTACCTTTGATCTTACTTCAGGGTACTGGCTTACAGGAGTTAAGCAGCACGAGGGTGTTGGTGGCGACATACCGCATCATGCAATAGATCACTTTTAACCTGTGTCACCGGAGTGAGGCCTACAGTCTCACTTATTTTAAAGTTCCACTGCTGTGTGCTTAACTAACCATTGGCCTATATCAGTTTGGTGTGAAGTGCTGCACAGCACAGAAGTGGTGTATCTGCATTGGGTGTATGTGTGCCTGGGAAGGGTACAATACAAGGATCCTGCAGTACTGTGCAGTGCATGTATGCTGAATGCATGTACTGGATATATGTGTGCTTGTGAGTGGTACAATACTTGGGGGCATATGCATCAACAATGCCATTTGCGATTCCTTATTAGCGAAAAATAAGGAATCGCTAATAAGGAATAGCAAAAGGCTATGCATGTAGGAATCGCTATTCAAATAGCGATTCCTTAATATTCCTTATTACCGAATCGGTAATACCGAATCGGTAATAAGGAATACCTACCCATTCATTCCTATGGGCTTGGAGGCCCATAGGAATGAATGTAAAGCCAGTCTGTATTAGCGATTCGGTATTACCGAATCGCTAATAGCGGGAGCACTTTCAAGGGTGCCAGGGTGTCAAAAGGACACCCTGTTGCACCCCTGAAAATGATATGTGCACATATGTTGCACACACACATGCTCTAAGGGCATGTGTGTGCGCAACATGAAACTTTGAAAAATGCACAAAAGTGCATTTTTCAAAGTTTTTGCAAATTACCATGCAGTTCATCTTCATGGTAATTTGCTCCCCCTATTAGCGAAATCGCTAATTTTTTAACTTTGATGCATTGCATTTAAGGAATCTCACTTTGGGATTCCTTAAATGCAATCGCTATTTAAGGAATCGGTATTTAAGGAATCCCTATTTAAAGAATCGCTATTTAAGGATTCCTTAAATAGCGATTTCTGCTTTTGGGTTGATGCATTGGGATTGGGTATTTTTTCCTTAATACCAGGAGCTATTACCGAATCGGTATTTTACCGACTGGATTTTGGGTTGATGCATAAGGGTGTTGAAGGATGTGGTGCTGTGCAGTGTGAGTAGGTTAAATGCATGTGCTGGATTTATGCTTGCCTGTGTGTGGTACGCATAATACATGGAGGACATAGTGCTGTGCAGTGCATGCATATTAAATATATGTGCTGGATTATGTGTGCCCATGAGTGGTACAGCACAGGAAACATACAGTGCTGTGCAGCATGGGTATGCTGCATACATGCACTGGGGGTATGTGTGGCTATGAGTGGTTCAGTACAAGAAGGATACAGTGCTGTGCAGCATGAGCATGCTATATACATGCTCTGGGTGTACATGTGCCTTTGAGGGGTACTGTAGATGGAGGATACTGTGTTTTTCAGTGTGTGTATTCTGTATATGCAGTGGATGCATTTGTGTCTATGAATGGTACAATGCATGGAGGACCCTGGGCTATATTTTGGGAGATCCAGGCCTACTACATGCTGAACACATGGTGTGATAGAGAAATCCCACCAGATTTATTTGTTGATTGCTGCATTTCTACAAACTAGATGGGACACACCAAGGAGAGGGGGAGAACAATGTTTCCACTCCAAAGGGTATTCTTTGATTCAGTGAATAGTCACAAGGAAGGGGTCGGAGTACATCTCAGGAAGGAGAAAGGGCTGATAAGAGAATCATAGAGAATAGGACTAGGGCCCTGGGCTAACCTTTTGATGCATATCACTGTGGTTGACATCCAGGTGTGAACTCTAGTCACTACCATGGCCTGTGTTGTGGGGCTACGAAGTCACTCCTGTGGTGACAGACTGCTTTTCAGAGAAAGAGAGCAGAGGAGTGGACACTTCAAAAGAACCAAACCCCGACATAAACGTCAACGTCTCAGACCCTAAATCACATTTAGTGTCTGGAAATAGACTAAAAGAAGGGAAGTTATAGACGCCAAAAATTGTCATCCTCCAAGCAGCCAGATGGGCTTGGTAAGAAGGGGTTTTCTGCCTGAGACCAGAACTGGGAGCCAAGGCCTGCTAGTCTCCCTGCTGGGTGAGTGAACATTACCTGGGAAATCCAAGACTACCTACCCTGGAGCACCATTGCCTGCTTATTTGCCAAGACCAGTGTGCCCTGTGAGGAAGAGGAGAGCATTGGACAGAGCGAGGTCCGGTGGGGAATCCCGTTGAGTGGACTCCGCTATGATGTGGGAGGAAACAGCTGTTGCACCGATCGTGTCATTGCCTGTATGCAGCACAAAGTCAGCATCCCCCTTATGCCAGGGGAGGGCTGCTGTGAGGTGAGCCATGGTGAACCCTGTGCTGATCAGGTTGGAGCTCATGGGTAGAGAAGGATTGGCAACCCTACATGCTAGGAGGGGGCTGGTGCAATGTGCATTGTAGTGAACGCTGTGCAGATTGCGCTGGAGCCCGTATGCAGCTAAGGATCGACAAACAAATATGATAGGAGGGGCTGCCACAAAATGAAATGTGGTGAACGGTGTGCTGATTGGGCTGGATCCTATGTGCAGCTAAGGATTAGCATTCCCGTATCCTGGGAGAAGCTGCGGACGGACATCTGCAGTACCTAACAGGTCAGTTCTTGTGGGCCTCAGGTTGCTGCAGGAACATGCCAGGGTCACTGAATGCAGACTGCTTGGGCCACGTACGGTGAACTAATCAGGATCAGCTACCACCACTCTGACGTCTGCAGAGGTGACGCACTCAGGAATCCTCTGAGCCTGCTGGTGTGTCAAGACTTAATTTGGACCAGTCGGCCCCAGTGGAACTGGCTGCTGGATAGCACTGTGAAGCTGGAACACTTTTGTCTTTAGAACAGAGTCAGAGTGGACTCTTGGGACCTGGACTCCTAGTGGGCATACCTAGTAGATACCTGACCTCAAGGGCGGACTGTGTTTGTGAGCGTTGGATTCTTCCTTTGAGTTGTTAGCTGTAGGAATAAAATACTCTTTTCTCATAAAAGTGAGTATTTGGTTGGACAATGATTTAATGCTGTTGCTATGCATATGTTGAGTTGTGAGCCCATGTTCCTTACCCCGCATCCACCCCACCAACCCCCATCCCCCGGAGGAGCCTTGGACTGCTTAACCACATTCCTACTGAGAATCAAGTGCAGAAGGAGCACTTGCCCCAGCTATTCAGAATCCGTAATAGGTCCAGCCTGGGAACATCAGGACGAAAAGACCTCTACTCCCACAGTTGAGCCCTGTAGCCCTTGAATGCCCCGTGGCCCTCTGAAAGGGGTTCTGACAGAGTGTAGAATATTCCTTTAGAAGCTGGTATATGTTATACTATATTTATTTAGCACTAAGTCACGCCCAGCACTCATAATCTTATCACACTCTTGCATATATAATATAGCACATTTAGTATGGCTTCCACTTGGCTCCATTTCAAAAGTTTCAACATTTTAGAATGTACACATTGTGCGTGATAAAGTGACACGCTTAGCACTTTTTTAGTGGTTGTCTTTTCTTTCCTAAAAATTGTGTTCATGATGATGATGCCATATGTTCCCCGGGACGTAATCAAGAATGGAAGCGCCAGAACATACTGATGTACTGCATGAAAGCCTGGAATGAAAACAATGTGTCCTTGTGGTATGGAGTCATTTTCCTGACTCTGACATCATAGTGCGCTTACAGGGCACTGCATTTATCATGTCCCTGTCTAGGTGATGATAACAAATCGTATTCTTAGGGTTAGGAGGGGTTATAATGCAAGATGAAGAGGAAAGAATTATGTTTGACTAAAACTTATGATTTGAGCCAGGCTGTGGGACTTACTGCATGATCAGATACACATTAAACAAATCATTCCACGTTAAGAATGTTCTTAATCCAGGAGTAATGTTCACAACAGGTATAAATCAGAACGGATACTAACTGATCAATATCACTCTCGGCATCTAGCCAGAGTACTGCATTTTCCTAGGTTCCACTTATTATCTTGACCATGTCCCATGATTCTGAATGAATTACATTTCCTTGTTCTCCTGAACCTCGGGGCAAACCAAGGGGCTTCTGAGTGACTTAATAAAACATGAGTTGCCTCAAAAGGATAACAAATAATTGTGAATCTGAAAGCTAATCGAAGTATGCATCTAGAATAAAAATATTTTAATTGAAATAAATAGGTTACACCTAATTCTGGGAATTTTTTGTACAAAGTTTGGTTGTTATATTCTGTAATGTTATATTTCCCGGTGCCAGTGATGCTGTTTCTGGGCAGCAGAGATGGTTCCACTTCTGGAATCTGGTGTATGGATTCTGAGAAGCTGAGCAGGCAGACAGTTGCTGAGGATCAGGGATTGGCCAGGGGTCGTTGTAAGCAGCTTAACAGACCTACATGTTTCTGCAATCTCTGTACATATGTACATGCCCCTATCTCCACCACAACATCACTTTTGCGGACGTTGTGGTGGCGACAGGGGCTGCACCTTATGTAACTTAATGTGGCTTAATGCTGCCTTGTACACAAGACCCCTTTCACGCTATGGTTAGCATGAAAAGTGTCCCTTCCTGTAAATAAACAAACCTTTATAAAAAAAAACATTTTGTAACTTTCATGTGTGCATGAAGGAGCACACATGAAAGTTACAAAATGGCATTTTAGGATTGTTTATGTGCAGGAAGGGACACCTTCCTACACCTAACCAATCCTCCCCTGCACACAGACACCCTTGCACTCGGTGCCTGCGTTGGCGCTAAGTTATTAAATTTAGCACCATCGCAGCGGAGAACGCAAGGCTGCACCACATTCTTGTGAATATGGTGCAGCCTTGCGTTTCAGAAGTGGGAGAGCTTGTCGTTAAGCCCAGGAGGCTAACGACACGCTCTGCCACTTCATTGTACATATCCCCCTCTGTGTCCTGTCTTCGCAAAAGCTTGGTTCACCAAATCAAACTGAATTTTGTACTCTCAATTTTGAAGCAAAGAGCTTCTTATTAAATGACTACAACGGGCCTCATACTGTCTCCCTGTAATTCTGATGGGAACGGGAACAAGGGTTCTCGACCCCGATGGAATTATGGGATTAGCAATTTACATGGGTTCTGGAGTCCTTCACTACATCTGTTCAAAGCAGGTGAGTTTGTGAACGGTCTGGAAAAATGGGGAGAAAAGTAAGGAATTACCATGTGATTCATGCAGAATTACTGACTCAACCTGCAGGTCCCCATTTCTGAGGGTGCCATCGTGGTTTGCCCTGCTGAGTTATCAATACTCTTGGTATCGGTAACTCACGGGGATGTGGGGCATTTAGATTTTAGGGGTGCTCGCAATGAGGCTCTGTGAGTTCAATTGAGTACTTTAACAAAGTCCTTGACCATCATCATCATCTGTGTAGAGCTGAGGTGTTTAAAAGGCTACTTGGTGGTATTTGATCTGTGATTCGTACCCCTAAAATAGAACATGTGCATTTGACAAGACATGTTTACCCTTGGGGTATTTTAGCGCTAAAAGGCAGGTGTTTATATTTATCCAATGGAAGTTGTGTTATTGACCTTGGAAGGATGAAAGGCTGAGTGGGTCCACAGGGTTTCAGCCCTGTCACCATGGGGTCAACACACAGATTCTAGGAGAGGATGCAGTGGTCCAGTGAACCACAAGACCAAATGATATAAACCTGGGCAGGCATGAGGTTCCAGTACATTTTTATAATCAGTAAGCCAAGGTCTCAGGACTCGTCAGCCATAGGAAACTGAAAAAGTGAATTCCCCTTCTCCTGTTGCCTTCACCTTATATAGAATGGACTCGGGGGCTATGGCGACTCCCGCAGCTCCGTAGCACAGGTGATTGCTGCCCCGCCCACTGCAGAGGAGACAGCAGTGAAGGCTGTAATGGATGCAGGGAACGTCGAGACGCTGACAGGACTTTTTTTCAGTCCCAGAGCAGCAGAAATAAGCTAATGGGAATGTTAGGAGCTCCGGAGCTAAAACGAAGCCTAATTCCTATCTCAATTGTGATCTCGAGAATCTGATGAAAGGGCAGCCAGAGGACACGGAGACTGAATCCTCGAGAGTGTTAAGGAGGTACGTGAGCTGCTAAACTGCTGGAGGCTGGAGGCTGCTGGCGCTGGCAGGAGCTGTGTCTGTGCTTGGTGAGAGCATAAACAACAGAGCCCAATTTATATTCCTGCCTGAGGTATCTTGAGCATGGCTGGGTTTTTTAAAAAAACTATTGCGAATTAAGCTTATTAGGTCTGCTGGTAAGCCCCCAGAGAGGCGAGAAAGTGGCTTTTGTTTAGCCCTGAAAGCCGGTACTTGCTGGCTTGAGGCTCCCGAGAAAAGGGGAAAAAAAAAAAAATATATATATATATATATATATAAGATGGGCAGACATTTGAAACAAACCAATGCCGTTGCAAAAGTGGATGGGGCGTCCGGGTTGAAAGCCAAAAATCGCCTGGTACAAGCAAAAGGTGCACGGACTTTGATCAAAGAACCAGGTCTGATTAATTGCTCAGGACTGAATTCAAGCTCTGAGAGCTCTACAGAAGATTTATTTGAGCCACCGCATGAGCTACAGTCACAGCAAGGGGGAATGGGCAATGGTCCGAATGAAGGGGAAAAAGGCCAGTCCAGTGAGCTGAGTGAGACCACGCCTGGAACCAATAAGGCACAATTAAAAAAATTCCAAAGATTTTCCCTTATTTGCTAAGAAGAACGCCCAGTCGTTAGCCATCCAAGACTTAGTACATCTAAGTACAGACTTGCCAGTAACCTCAGTAACCTCAGGGGAGGATCCAACAGGAACTCCTTCTGAGAGGTTCAATATTTTTCAGCCTTCTCAGGTCTCATTAATGTCTCTGGTACCTGTAATATCCTCCTGTCCTGAGGGGGAACAATTGCTGACCCTCCAGGCAAGTCCATCAGCCTCATTTGCTCAACACTCACCCCCTCAGCTGGTCTCCATTGCAGATACCATCTCGGTGCAGCTTCAAGAGAGTCTGCAGCAAATACCGGACATTTCTTGTGCAATAATGGAGAGGGGCCCGGAATCGTTGGGTCAAGTTGTTAATGCAGGGATTCAAAATCCATAAGAAGAATTGCAACTCTTGTCCACTGGGGGTAACATGCAACAGGTGGAAATTAAGACTTTGCTTAATCTAATTTTGGAGGAGATCAGAGACATGAAAAAGTCCCAGGTGCTCGAGACTGCTGCATTTCATCTCAGGCTGAAAAAAATTGAGGAAACGATCTCTGGCATTCCCGTCAGACTTGATGAGGCAGAAACGAGGATAGCTCATTTAGAGGATCAGATGAGCTCTACAATTCAGAAAATAAATACCGTGACGACGGAGAAGATTGCTCTGGAGAATAAGCTGGAGGACTTGGAAAATCACTCACGCCGTTCTAACCTTAGAATCATGGGAGTGCCGGAGTGGAGCGAGGGTACCAATACCCTTCTCTGGGTTCAAGCCCTCCTTAAACAAAAAGTGCTACCGGATTTTACTGGGGATTTGACATTAACCAGGGCTCATCGGGTTCCAGCCTACCCCATCCCAGGCTCTAAATATCCTGCACACTCCTAATTAACTTCGCTGACTATAGAATTAAAGAAAACGTCCTGACTAAAGCTATTCAGCAGAGACAGTTTGTTATCAGCGAGGGTATTAATTGCCAAATTTTTCCAGACATGTCTGCAGGAGCAGCACGTAGGCATAAAGAATTTGTTAAACTTTTGTATTTATTTAAGGCCCAAGGAGCACAGGCATCCATTGCACAACAGTCTAAATTAAGGGTGCTGGCTAAAGGAAAGATCCATATGCTTTCACGGGTAGAAGAAGCTCAGGAGCTTCTGAGGGAGATTACCACGACAAGATGAATTTTATGTTGTTTGTGTTCAACTATGTCAATTTGCTCTACGTTTTGATTCATGTCCACCAGGGTATTCAGGTCTCCTTTGTTGTATAGGTGGGGGGCAGATCACCTAGGGTGCAGTTACAGGGCACCCCATTTGCTAAGGGAGGGAGAGATGTGGGATGCGGGACCGGAAGGGTTGACCACATTTCTGGGGGAGGTGGGTTGGTTCAGGGTTGCTGGGTTTTTCTTTTTTTGTGGGGGGTGCATAGATGCAGGAAAAAATGAACAGGAAAAATGTAATCGATTTTACATATTTACTTTACTCAATGCAGGCCATGTTACTTGGGAATATTTAGATTTACAGATGAATATGTTTAAATGCAGAATGTGAAAATAGTATCCTGTAATGTTAATGGATTACTTAACCCGCGGAAAAGAGCTGCTTTTTTAAATTGGGTTACTTCTCTTTCCCCTGAGATTGTGTTTTTACAGGAAACTCATTTTAGATCTGATAACCCTAAGATAGGACTTCCCAAAAGGTATTCACAGGCTTTTTTTTCTTCTGCTAATTTAGCCGTTCGAGGGGTAGGGATTCTACTTACAAACACACTTGACTGGCAGGTTAAGGATGTCCAGCGAGATGGGAAAGGCAGATGGTTGTGGGTTAAAGTCAAGCTTCAGGAAACAATGCTGAATTTGGTAAATTACTATGGCCTTATCGAGGACGATACTGCAGCACTAGGCCAAATTTACCAATTAGTAATAAGTATGGAAGGTGTTATTGTTCTGGGAGGTGATTTTAATTTTATTCAGAATCTAGCCCTGGATTCATCAAATAAAACGAAGCGTCAACTAAAACCGAAAACCGCAAAATTAATTAATAGCCTAACAAAAGATTTCTCACTCGCAGATCCCTGGAGATTAGCTTATCCTGCTCTCTCCCAATATACCTGCTACTCTGGTAGATTTAGATCGGCCTCACGTTTGGATTATTTTTTAGTGGATAAATTAGTTGCTAGGGGTCCGGCAGAAATTGTCGCCAACTCGTTTTCAGACCACTCGCTAGTTTCTTTTACACTATTATTAAATATGAGCATGAAAAATATATCCAGATGGCAATTTGATAAATCCCTTCTACAAGATAGATCTGTTTAACAGAAACCAGACGGTTTATTAAGGAGTTTTTTCTACACAATGTAAATTTGGCCCCTTTATTTACGGTATGGGAGGCCTTTAAAGCTACATTTAGAGGCCAGGTTATTTCTTATAAGGCAAGAATTAATATCCTACGGAGAAATAAGATTGCCACACTTCAAACTACGGTGGAGGAGGCTAGACGAAAGATATCTCTTGCAGATTCCCCAGCGCCCATAATAAAGGCACAGCAGCAAGAGCTAGCTAGGGCAATGGAGAAGCAGAAAGATTTTTTCTTAACAGAGGAAATTGCAGGAAGTAAGGCTTACCAACAAAAACTTTATGAGGAGAGTCAGCAGATTGGCAGATTCCTGGCCTGGTCCACAAAATCACAAAAAGCTGTACAATTAATCGTTCAAATAAAAAATCCAGCAACAGGTCTCCTAGTAGATGATAAGCAGAGTATCGGTGAGGTGTTTAGTTCACATTTTAATCATATCTATGGAGAAACACAAGGGGTGGATGAGGCAGACCTTGAGCGATATTTTCAGTCATTGTAGCTACCTTTGCTATCGCAGCAGTATTCAGAGGCATTGAGCTCTCAAATAGGACTCCCTGAAGCACAAGTAGTATTAAATAGTATGGCTAATGCTAAAGCTAGTGGAGCAGACGGGATCCCTGTAGAAATGTATAAGATATTTCAGGTCGAACTGCTTCCCTTTTTGGTAAGATTGTTTAATGAAATCAAGGATGGTATAGATACTCCCAAAAGCTTTAAGGAATCGGTAGTAATAGTTTTTCTTAAAAAGGATAAGGATCCTGCCGATACAAGCTCTTATCTTATCGCCCTATCAGTCTGTGAAATACAGATTATAAATTTCTTATGGAAATCTGGGCAAAAAGGATAGCTCCCTGTGCACAACAGGTGGTTCATAATGATCAAAATGGTGTTATTCCTGGACGTTTAATGGCATCGAATACTTATTTTTTAATGCAAGCCATTGATTACTTTTCTATTAATTAGACTGATGCGGTTATTATGATGATGGATGCTGAAAAAGCTTTTGATTTGGTAGACTGGAGTGCGTTATTTTTTATTTTACGGAAGTTTTGTTTTCCACAACAACTTATACAGATGTTAACAAAATGTATAGAGGGGCAGAAGCTACAATCATGATTAATGGTTTAGTAAATGGTAAGGTTACTATCAAAGGAGGCGCCCGCCAGGGGTGCCCGTGGTCTCTCTTATTTTCATTGTTTATTGAACCCCTAGCTGAGAAGATCTGGAAGAGGATATGTATCGTCCCTCCCATTGATGGTATGGCAAAAATTAAGCTTTATGCAGACAATATCATTTTATATCTGAAGGCAGGGGCAGATAACCTACAGAATGTGTTGGATGAAATTCAAAACTTTATGCAAATCGGAGGATACAAAGTTAACCATGCAAAAAACGAAATTTTAGCATTTAATATGACTCCTTCGGATTTCCCACCTGCCATCCATCTAAAACCTCCGCACCCAATTAGATATCTGGGGTTACATGTCACTAATGATTTTGGGCAATTATTTTTTATTAATTATACTAGATTGCTCACGAAAGTCAAAAAGTTATTTGATAGCTGGTCTTTGCTTCAACTGTCCTTAGTTGGGAGGGTCTCAATGGTTGAAATGACGGTCCTTGTTTTTATTATGTTTTTATTTATCAATCTGCCCTTGAAAATCCTGAATAATTATTTTAAGGAGTTGGATCGTTTAATAAGGAAGTTCGTTTGGAATAATAAACAACCTAGGGCACTCCCACAATTTTTAACATATCATCAGGCTTCTTTACTTAATCTGTTTTCTCAATTGGGTAAGGAGAATTCTGTTTTTGATAATTTTTTTCTGATACGTATGTTGAATGGAAGCACCATTGGACTCCCCGTGTTCCTACGTTTGGTGAAACTTCCCAAAAAAACACGATATAAGGTTATCTTCACACTGGCTGACAGAATGCAGTTATTTTTTAAATCACGAGATGTCCCTTTATTTCACACTTACACCCCTATACAGGATGGGGCAGTAGGAGGTCTTAAACTCTCTAGAGGGCTTTTTCAGGACTGGCAAGAACTGGGTTATCTTCAGCTCAGGGATTTCTATAACCTTGATTCCTTAATTAACTGGGAAACGGTTTGTTTCCAGGCTACTAAACCAAATACTGTGCTGGCCCTAAGCTTTGTACAAATATCCAACTTCCTTAAAATTAACTACGCAATGCTAGATGAGACGGTAAGGCCAATTGTCAAGCAGATAGTAAATAAAATGGTAGGGGTTGGCTGTTGGTATCAGCTACTTCATCAAAAAGCCAACTCGGAAGAGATCCTGACAAAAGAGCTCCAAAAAATTCATTCAGAGACAGGGTGCAAGTTCAATACAAGAGAGTGGAAACAGCTTAGTGATCTAGCGAATAAAGCTCTTAGAGGCGCCAATTTTAAAAGAATGAATTTTTTATCTAGATGGTTACTATATTTTACACCCCTGAAACTGTCTAAAATGTTTTTAACCTGCCCGAATAAATGCTTTCGCTGTAACAGAGAGGGTGAAGGGGGCTGGGTACATATATTTTTTGAATGTAATGATTTATAATATTTCTGGAAGAAGGTCTTTGCGGAAATTTTTTGATTTTATCCATTCAAATTAGTCCGTTAGCCATGTTGGTGCTATTTGGTTCTTCAGGAGAAGTGAAATGTTTTACAAAAAATCAGAAATATTTTATTTTAATTGCTACTGCAGTTGCCAGATCACTTGCATTGCACATTAGTTTAATAAAATGACTATGACTTGTAGACTTGAAGAGGCTTATGCCAAACGTGTAGGAGCTGTGGTAAGATTTAGGGGTATTTGGCAACCTTTTTTTGTATTATGGGTTCATAGATGAAACCTGATGATCACAAACTAGTTAAAAAAAATAAGTTATATATGCACACCGCACTTTGTAGAAGTTATCATATTCTTATATTCGTCAGACACTAAACAAAATGACTTGCACTTGGCACTTTGCACTTTATTTATTAATTCTATTTAATGTAACTTATTAATTAAAATGTATTTAGGATATTCTAGTTAGAGGCGGTGGGAGTCTGATTCCTTGTAGGTTGCCATTGTAAATTGTTTTGTTTTTTTAACTGTTGACTATGCTTGATTAATTTATTGGTCTTGCTATTTGATATGTAAACTGACATGTAAACTATTTACTAATTCTTTCCTGTTCTAATAAAAATATTTTTTTAAAAACAAAACTTATATAGAATGATTTGCTCATCAATGAAAAGGGTGAGCTGAACATGTTTACAGCTTGGTATGTGGACTTCAATACTGAACATCATTCTAGGATCTGAAGACCAATGATGTCCCTGGGTGTTTTGTGATGTAGCCCACCAATTTCCTATACCATTTTGGAGGATAACCTGTAATGATCTCTTACTGTATTGTAGGAAGTGTAGTTCAATGATTCCCCATGTCTTTGTTGTTGGATGTTCTCTAGTTAGATCTATAGGCATTCTGTGATGTGTTGTTCTATGTGCTACAATAGACAAGATGAAACTTTCTATTGCACTGGTGTAATCTTGCAAAATTTCTGAAATTTCACATTTTGCTCAAAATCTCCCCAAAATGACCCCACAAAGATGTACATTTTAGTGTCAATTCACAGGAACCACACACACGACTGGAATACGAGTGGCTTGTGCTTTCTGCATTTTTTTGGTGCACTTTTTTAGGTTGAAATGAGTCCTTGTGTCAATCAAAATATACAAAGACTATATTTTGTGCTAAAATAGAGCTCTAAATACCTCTTTTGCATTTCATATAATTTTGTCTTTTTTTGCCGAATGTAGCTATGCAAAAGCAAATTATGTGAATTTTGCATGCCTCTAGTTTACATGACATTTCAGGATTCCATTTGTAATTTCCTAGCGTGACTTGATGGCCCAGTTGAGTCTGCCTGTATTTTTTATATTTTTATTATACAGGGTTGAGCTCTGTATGCCAAAAATGTTCAAGTAATAAAAATAATAATCCACATTTGTAAAGCGCGAACAATCACCCGTAAGGGTCTGTAGGCGCTGGGGGCCGTAGGGAAGATTATGTAAGCTATTGCCCAGAGTCACATGATGCTGGGCTAATCTGCAGCCGGTGCCAGAGATCGAACCGTGATCCCCAGATTCCGGAGTCAGTCGCCCAGGCCGCAGCGCCACACCTCTTCCCTAATCGCTAACAAACATTGTGCATGTCCGCACTTAGTAATCAACGATTTCTGGTCACCTTTGGGACAATTTGTTTGCTTAAAAGAGAATGACTGTCAAACACATCAAAATCCACAGCTTTAACCTGCCAGCAGATGGCAAACTGCAATACTTAATCATTAGCAGCGGCTGTATTGTGAATCAAAATCCACGAGGCAGTCGGTTCTGCAGCATTTAGCAAAGCAGTTCATCATCATAAATTTGGTTGCATAATACGAGCCAACATGGATTCAAATTGCTTTCTGTCCCCTAAGGGAAGATAGTACAATGAAAAATAGTTATTGTATCCTTTTGAGATACAGGTTCACAGAAAAAGTAGCTAATCTTTAAAGACAATAGAGAAGAAAAAACATCCAATCAAATCCATCCCTCGGGCACTCTGATTAGCATACATTCTAACCACTCGAGATGTAGGCCTGACAAGGCATCATGCAGGAAAACAATGGTCCAAGCACCAGAAAGAATGCTGCCTTGGGTGCTCTGTGGCTGGGGTGGACGTGGGTTGTTCTTTAATGGCCGGAATTAGACTGGAGCATTTCTCCTTCAATTTTTTGAAATATCCCAATTTTTTGTGGGGTGTAGGGGGAGGGTTTTCTCCAAAGGAAAAAATGTTTGCAACCAACCCTTCCCAACTCCCCCCCGCCCCACCCACAGAGGTAAACAAACATTTACATTTCAATCTTTCTGGCTTTCGCGAGAGTTAGAGCTATTGGCGTTGTAAATGACAATGGGCCTGATTCACAGAACTAATCTGAGACAAAATCCTAAACTTACTACTTTTGGTATTCACAGAATGTACAGAATGCACTTACTACTTTTGGTTAAAACTTACTTGCTACTTTTGGTTAAACTTACTACTTTTGGTATTCACAGAAGGCATTTACTACTACCAAATGCCTTCTGTGAATACCAAAAGTAGTAAGTTTAACCAAAAGTAGTAAGTTTAACCAAAAGTAGTAAGTGCATTCTGTGAATACCTAAAGTAGTACCTGGTTTAGTATTTTGTCTCAGATTAGTTCTGTGAATCGGGCCCATCGTCTTTTATCCATGTGTTTTCGTTTGGAGTGGAGGGATGTATGTCATTTTTAAGTGGAATTATGTCGGTTGAATTGGAATGTTAGTTGTGGAATTGTGTGGTGTGTAGTGTATTTGTGTAGTGGTATTATGTGGCTAGGTGGATTGGGGTGAGAGCTGGACAAAATAGATAGAGGAGGAGGAGAGCGTGAGTTTGAGGGACGGAAATATTGGAAAGGCATGGGAAAGAAACTGTGCCCGAAGACCTGAAGTGTACCAATATGAGAGAGGCAAAAAGAGTGTGCGAGCAAGCGAGAGAGAGGTGTGAGGGCGAGTATGAGAGAGGTGTGAGAGAGAATAGGAGAGAGAGAGAGAAAGAGGGATGTGCGGGAGGGGCAGCCATGGGGGAGGCGAAAGGTGGTGCACAGCGTGAGGAAATACAGGAAGGTAGCGTTTGTGGGCAGGCAGTATAGAGATGAGACAGGGAGTGTGAGGGAGGGATTAGAGGGGGAAGTAGATTTGCAAGATGGGAGGGGGTAGTGGAAGTGTAAGGGAGAGATTAGAGGGGCAGTGGGTGTGAGATGACAGAGTTGGTGGAGGTGCGATGTAGAGATGGGTTGTGCTGGATTTGTTTATTGTGTAATTGTGTAGTATGGGATTCTGTGGTATGGGATTGGGTGGTGTGAAGTTGTGTAGTGGAAATATGTGGCATGGTGTGCTGTAGAATTATGTGGATAGTAATTAAATGGTATTAACTGTAGCGGAATGTCAGTGAAATTGTTTCTTATGGAGTTAATTATGTGGAATGTTATTTAGTGTTGTGGAGTGGCATGTTGTGGAGTTAAATTATGCGGTGTGTCGTTAAAGTTTGTTGCATGATAATGAAATCAGTGGTGTGTATTGGAAGTATGTGGTGTGTTGTGAAATTGTGCTGTGTAGTTGAAATATGTAGTTTGGTGTTGAATTATGTGATGTGTATTGGAAATGTTTCGAGTTAAATTGTGTGGCGTGGAATATGTGGTGTTGAGTGAAATTATGCTTATTGAAATTATGTGTCATGATGTGTAGTGCATTTATGTGGTTTGCTGGTATGTGGCATGGAGTGCATTTATGTGAGGTGTTTTTTATGCAGTATTGAGTAGAGTGTAAAGATGTGGAGTGTAATTATGTGGCACTGAGTGGTATTGTGTGGACTGTAATTATGTTGTGTGGTGCATAATTGTGTGGCATTGAATTGTGTGGTGTTGTGTGGAATTATGTTGGATGGTTTAGTGTGGTGTTCTTTTATGTGGCATGGTGTGGAGTAATATTATATGGTGTGGAACTATGTGGCATGTTACAGAGATGAATTTATTTTGTGGGCTGTAATTATGTGTTTGGGAATTTAGTGGAGATGTGTGGAGTGTAAATGTAGGTTAGAGTGTAATTTTGTGCAGTGAAATTATCTGGAGTTCAATTGTGTGTGTGGAGTGTAATTATATTGATTGCTATAGAGCGTAATTATTTAGCATAGTGGTAGTTTGTGAAGTGGAATTTGGTGGCATGGAGCAGAGTTGAATTATGTGGAGTGGAGTTGATTGGTTTGTAATTATATGGCATGGAGTGGAATGATGTGGAGCGGAAATATGTGTAGTTGAATTGTGTGGCATGTTATTATAAAATGTTAAAATGTGTAGTGTGTATTGGATTTATGCATCATGGATTTGTCTGTTGTGGCATTGTGTGACACCTTCAGCCAGTTTTGATGCTTTACCCAACTGTGCTTTGCATTTTGGACCTTATAGGTCTATACTCATAATAGGAAAAGTGAAACTGTAGGCTTCGACAATCAAAATGCTACTGAACATCTATGTCACTTGCCGACATTATCAATACTTCAAATATTTTTTTTAAACAGCACACTTTCCCTGCAAACCTCAGAAACAAAAAAAAAGCCAACTTCTGAGAACTTGAAGACCAGCCATATCGCCCCATATTTTCTACCATTGGGTCGATCACAGAGCCTCTCTCCAAATATACGGATAACTTATTGAAGCCCCATATACCCAAAATTCCATCGTACATCATGGACACAAGAACCATTATCAATAAAGTTGAGAACCTCCCGTTCAACCATGTCAGACATATCTTAGTAACATTAGATATTGAATCTCTGTACAGTAACATCCCGCAGATAGAAGCAATTAAGGCCCTCACTTGGTTTATTGATACTTTCAACATCCACTGCCCCAAAACGTTTCTCCTTGAATACCTGAAAATCGTGCTAACTGAAAATACATTTGAATTTGGAAAGACTCTTAACAAATACATCAAATGTGTAAGTATGGGGGCTTCAGTAGCTCCATCTGTGGCTAATATCTACATGGCTCTATTCAAAATGAAATTAATTCACAATGAAATCGCACCTTTTTTGAATCAGTAACACATTGGTCCAGATAGATTGATGATATTTTTTTCATCTGGACCATTACTGAAGAGTGCCTGGCTGAATTTTTAGAGTGGCTAAACCTGTGTGACACCAACCTCAAATTCACGGCTCACCCTAGTGAAACACAAGTGGAATTTTTAGACATCGTCATCCGACACAATATTGCCATTTTGGAGGTCGATCTCTTTGCTAAGCGAACTGCACAAAACACTCTGTTGCATTATGACAGTTACCACCTGCGTGCTCAGAAACAGAGTATACCTTTCGGGCAGTTCCTCAGATTGCGACAAAATTGTTATAATTTACAAGATTTTGACTCGCAAGCGACAACCATGAAAGCTACATTTCTAGCTAGGGGATATTCCCATCGACTCATTCGAGAATCTTACAAAAGAGCAAGATTCTTTGACAGAGATTCTCTCTTGAAATCAAGTACCACCCCCTCAGTCACACATCTAGTTTGTGTCACTAAACATTCAACTATGAATGAAAGAATCAGACAGATTATCAACTCTGATTGGCACATTCTTAACAGCGATACCGATCAAGAACTCAGACTCCCGAAACCTCTATTTGCTCACTGCAGGAATAAAAACATCAAAGACATTGTCGTGCATTCATGGTTTATAGAAGGTCTACCGTTCATTCGGAAATCTATTGATGGTATGATGCCAGAGGTACTTTTAAATGTTCGCAATGCAAATCATGTAACACTGTCATCAAAGGGGATACATTTATCTACAATGGACACGCTACCACAGCTAGAAAATTCTTGAATTCCAAAACTAAAAATGTGATCTACCTCCTACTATGCCCATGTAATTTGGGCTACATAGGAGAGACATCACGTTCTTTTACCACACACCTCACAGAACATCGATCTGCGATCTGCACCTCAAAAACCAATGCACCGCTGGTGAATCATTTCTTGGATCTGAAACATACAGCAAACGACATTAGATGACTCATAATTGAAAAAATTTACATAACTGAGGAGAGTAGAAGTAGTGGCATCCGTAAAAGAATAGAGGTATTTTGGATTTTTGTCTTAGACACTTATAAACATGGACTTAACAGCGAAATACCATGGGAGAATGTTATATGTTGCAACTCTTAGTATCCATATTCATTGTGTTTCCTCATGAAGAACAAATTCAGTATCTGGTTGCTAGTTGCATTTGGCCGTAAGTCAACTTGACCAATTCTTGGTCTAGCTGTCTCATGCAATTCACCATACAAGTTATCCCATGGGTACGGTCTCCATCTGGTTGTTCCAGATACATAGGGATACCATTTGAAAACCCTTCTGTGGTCCTAATAATCATGTAGCAACTGTCTCCAACCATTCACAATACTGCTGATTTAGTCCACAAGCAATCTCTCAGGCATCCTCTGAAGCGTTGATGTCATCTATTTACTTATATTGTCCTTAAACACCTATGCTCAAATGGATATTTTCTTTTCCCAGCGCTGATGCAGATCTTGTTATACTGTTTGCATACATAGATACATCAATGGACATTCTGAATCCTTTAAGTCCACTGGTTTTTGTAGGCAGATCCTTGGGAATTAAAGGGTGATTTAGTTTAACTCATCTGGTTTTGACAAGTCTGCGTAATGCCACATCTGTGACATTCCTATTATCTTTATCTTCAAACCCTCACATTTTCGAATTCCCCTAACCAGGGCTCTGGTTGTGTTGGATTGACTTTTTCAGTAGCAGATTTATATGTTGTTATTGGTGTATTCTTTTTTATCATTTTTCAATTTCCCCATTAGTTTAAATACATCGCTCCTCAGTTAGCGTTCAAGTTGTCAATAATTGCGGAATGCGAACGTACGCAATGACGTAATCACATAGCGTCATGGTTTATAAATCTTTACGCGGCCGCATTTACCATCTCTGATTGACTGACCTCGCTGCTACCTGTCTGTAAGTGATCCTCATTTGTGGGCCTCATTAAAACATATTTAAATAGCGAGATGCAGTAATTGTAAGTTCCAAATGGACAGGAGACATGCCTTCCTTGCATGCCTTGTTTAGTGCCATGATGTTGTTTATTTTGTGTTACTGTTACTAGCTCGGTTGTGTAAAGTGCTCTGATGTTTTGTTTTGCTATGATGCTGTAATTTGTTTTCTGACCGTAACTATCTCTATCATGTAAAGCGCTCTGATACCTTCGGGTCCAGCCAGCACTATATAAAACCTCTTAAATAAATAAAATAAATCGAATTTAGTGCATTATTTAGAAAACAATGGGTCTGTCACATCCCTAATGCCGCAGACCGTGAACCCTCCGTATACTAATCGGGGCACAACAAGAAATAAGGCATTCTGTTGTTATATTCAGTTTGTGAGCAGATGAAGAAGTTGACTTCTGTTCCTCTTTGGTGTTATGCTTAATTACAAACACCAATTAACACATTATTAAACCGCTCGTCTTTTCATTCATTATATTCTCAATAGGACAAGATGCGTGGTTAATGAAACCCTAAGAATCGTCGACCAGAACTACAGTGACGTGAGGCCGTTCTTTGTAAGAACCAACTATTTATCCTTAAAGAAGTCCACATACATCCTTAGCATGTCCAGTACAAGAATACACAGGGGATTGAATTATATGTGCGCTTATTTCCCTTTGTATACCATGCGGTACAGCTTCTACATAATATTAAATATCCGTACACTGATGTTTGTGTTCTTTCAGTCGATAGGGGCATTCGTTCACACCTGACCTCCAAATTCACCCAGAAACAACTTGGGCTCTAGTGCTTTGTGAGACTTGTGGAGGTAATTTTGTCCTTCCCTTTCTCGTATTTTTTAATTACAAAGTAAAGCCCATGCCCTTCTGATTATTCTTATATATGTGAGATTCACATAATTAATTTTGTATTTTCTAGAACCTACTCATATTGCAATTTATAGCATCTACACTCCTACATCCTCATCAGTTTTGGTCCTCATCTTGTTTTTCCATGGTAAGCATTAGATCTATACAACTTGCTTTACAGTCACTTCAGCCACTGTTTCCATTACCAAATCTATCATGGTGACACACTTTTCACATCTTTTTTTGCTCACTCTACTTCACAAATGGAATCTCTTAGTCACGCACTATACGCTAATTAATCTAATGTAGTGAAGGATTATTTCCTTTCTTCTTTCTCCTCACCCTCATTTGGATCACCTTTCAGTTTTTTCTCTTAGTAACGGAGTAAGAAAGGTCTGCCAACCTGTTTTTATCATTAATTTTAAGTAGACTCAGTGTACACTCTTGCATTTGTATGTCTAGGATTCATTGTGGCTTTCCTGAAGAAGGCGTAGATTGCGCCGAAACGCGCTTAGAAAACAAGAAAATTCATCATTCAGCCACCTATTTAATCCTGGTGCATTTAAGCGTTCATGTTCATTTTCCAATTATAGCTGTATCTAAATATATGTTTATTTTGTAGTTTAGTACATTTGTGTATGTTTGTTCATTGTATCTATCTGTGCTGTTCTACTGTAGGAAGCATGTTGCAATGTTACTGTTTAGGTTTTTATGTCTGTGGAATTATTTATCTATTTTCTATTATACCATTTAATGAAATAGTACTAATAAAATGAGGTTTTAATGAAATCTAGTGTACAAAGAGTTTGCAATATCATGTTTGTGGTGGAGTAAGTCATGTTATAATATTGACCATTTGTTGCCTTTGGGGTGCTTTCTTCTACAATTGTAGTTTCCCTGCCCAAGAAACTGTCAGCAGTAGCAGGGTGTCCTTTATTTTTACATCATGCTTCTCATTTTAAACCAATGCGTTGTTAGGAAATATAAAATTGTTTGCCTATGACAACAATGGAGTCAAGAAGCCTGAGGCAGTGAAGTTGCCTATGGGTGGTGCAATTGCAGGGAGATGCCTGTACCAGCCGTCAGACAGATTGTTCAAGACTGGCAACGTTGGAGCCCTGGCCTCAAGGGCCTGACACCAGCAGAGACGTTTTATGTCACAGGAAAAGTGGGCTCTGGCCCAGGTCCCCAGCCTTTCAGGGGGCACCCTGATAGAACCAGGTCTGTTCTGCAGACAGTCTAGCCCTGATGACCTTGAATAATTCTTAAAAGCAATTATTTTAACTATGGTTACTCCCTTAATTTATCTTTAATATGTGAGATGTGTGAGACTCTATTACAGAAATATTGCAGAGAAATGTTGTGTTTATGTTTCATGCAACATCCATAAAAAAAGTTTCTTTTAGATCAAAGCAGGACCTTGCATAAGAGAAAAGGGAGGGTGTCACAGAGATTATTTGCAGTAATATTAGTGAGCTGCTGCTTTGTTACAATAGTGAAAATGCACGTCGCCATCCCTGAATATTAGAAGTAAACACATTAAGAATTTGGTCAAGTGTGCCTGTGCACTGTCAATGACATGGCCAAAGAAGGCATGAAAGAGCTGAAACTCATAAATTCCAGGATTTACACAAAACAGAAAAACAACAGCTGACCAAGGTTGAGCACTATAATTCCACTTGTTTCTTGTACTGTAGTTAGGTGCAGCTACTCCCAGCAACCGCCATTGATGGATGCCAATCTTGCAAAGAAGTTCATAGGTAAGGTGTGTGTTTCCACTCCCAGGCACAATCACCAGGTAGCGCTTGGAGGGGGTCTTTCAACAGCCGTGCACTTTGCCAAAGGCAAGTGTGACGTGGTTTCTACTTTGACAGGGGGCGCCTCTAGCACCGGCCTTCCTTGCTGTGAGCTGCGGACTCCATAGGTATGCCTTCCATGGACAGGGTGTCAAACGGTGTACTACAGACTGAAAATAACGATGTTGTCCATATGTTTTTTTTTGTTGCTAATGTACTACAGCAACTCCGGTTTTATTTGTGTCCTCTGTTTTTCTGAAGTCACAACAAGTAGTCTCTGTGT
Source organism: Triturus cristatus (assembly GCF_964204655.1). Classification (NCBI taxonomy): domain Eukaryota; kingdom Metazoa; phylum Chordata; class Amphibia; order Caudata; family Salamandridae; genus Triturus; species Triturus cristatus. The sequence continues at coordinate 1,639,197,308 of NC_140590.1, forward strand.
TTTTTCGTCATTGCCCCGTCAAATGTGTGTGCCTCTCTGTTTTGCTTTTTTATAAAGTCATAGAAATGTTTGTCTAGGTCTGTTCCATTCGGGCAGATGTGAAAATGAGATGTTTAGGTACATGTTTTCATGCACCAAAAAACCAGGAAAAGTTTTACATATTTGTGATTTCCTCTGCTGACGGTATAAAATGTTCTGTATTTATGCTGTCCACGCGTTTGCTTTTCTCAGATGGTGCAGAGAGATGTCTTTACGGGTATGCTGTGCTGGTTTTTCACAGTGTGAATTCGATTCTGTGACTTGAATTCACGGTGCGTTGTTTATGCTGTTCTGCTATGATTTTACTGCTGGTTGTTTCTGTACACGTTTGCGGCGCTTGCACACTGACATGGTATCTTTTTGTGCCGTGGGGTCACAGTGAGATATTTCTGTTGGTTTTCTAAGTTCTATGTCTCAGTAGAATCATGCTTCTGTAGGTTCACTCATACCTATGGAGTTTTTACATAAGGCTCGCCACGAGGAACAGTAGAAGTGTAGGGCATTCTTTTTCGCTTCTGGCAAAGATTGTCCTCTATAGCTCATAAAAATTGGCAATTTCTTAAATGATAAATAATTCAATCGTATTGCTTTATTAACCTTCCTGCTTTCTCAAATTTGCTTGAAAATGCACCATTTGTCCACTCTTTTTTCAAAATGTTCTCCCCCCCCTAACCCCTGTAGGTTGTTCGGGCACGCTTGCTACACTCACTCACCGCAGTGCGGAACAGCAATAATTTGATGCCCCACCACTTTCAAATGCCACCAGCCACCACTGGGTAAGGAAGGTGCACTCTGATAGAAGAAAAAAGAAACCTATAGCAGGAATTATCCATACCTGCCTGACTATATATGGGAGCCAAAATACGGGACTCCTCTGATCTTCCTTAATACACCGTGTATGGTTTGAAAGGTTATTATTTGGACTGAATTTACTGAGATATATCCATATGGTTTGTGATCCTTACCTTGATGAAACGCATCTGTCAGTTTTTTGTTCTTATTTTGAATTTCCAATCTATTTGTAAACCCTGATGAAGTTCCCTTGGCATCAGGGAATGAAACGCGTTGGCTGTGTGCCAGTTTTTAAATAACAACCTTGAATAAAAGAAGATCTATGGACTATATTTGTCTTGTTTTGCTTGACTTCTATCAGAGTGCACCTTCCTTACCTATGAACTCATAAATACCAAACTGTTCCGAAGAGGGGCCCCAAAATACGTTTGCTCAGGGCCCCCAAAATCCTTAAGATGCCGCTGCACACCAGGTGCCTCCCCAATTGTCAAACGCTGCAGTGTCACCTGTAACGGTAGCTGTGAAAGCCTTGGGCATCAGCCTTGCACTTCAAGCAGACTGTGACCTCGCCCTCCTCCATCTTGTAGCAGTGTGGGGTGAAGTCAGGACCCTAATTAATTCAACCACACCCTATCATGAGTTGGGATGGGATGACGTCAAAAAGCAAGATTGTGAAAGCTGGATCCTTTGCAATGTTCCAGATGACAGTTTTCTGATTCTGTACCTTAAGAGGGAGGTTTATTCCTGACCGAAGGACCTAACAAGGACTGACAGCTGAAGCAAGCCAATGCAGGCAGGTGAAGGCAAGTGAGAGAGTGTTTGCATGAGTTTGTGAGAGTGTGTCTATGTGTGTGTGAGTGACAGCTAGGGAAGTAAGAATAGGTGACAGTAAGTGAAAATGAGGGTAATGATGAGTGTAGCAGAGTGAGAAAGAATAATTGAGACTGAGTAGTAATGAGAGAATGAGAGTGGCACTGTGTCAATAACTGTGAGTCAGAGTAACAGAATGAATGAGTGGGCATTAATGAATGAAAATGAGTCTAAGGAAGTGTGAGTGAGTAAGAGTTTGAGTGAGTGAGCAGAAGTGTGCACAAGTGAGTGTGTGGGTGAGCGATAAAGAACAAGAGTGCATGTATGTGTGTATGTTTATGTGAGTGAAAGAAGTGAGTGAGAGTGACTGGCTGGGAATCAGTGAGAGTGAGTCACTGAGTGTACATATGAATGAGAACAAGTGAAATTGAGTGTGAATGAAAGAGTGAGACTGTGAGAGTGAGTGAAAGTGAGAGTGAGTGCAAGTGATTTTGGTTAAGGGTAATGGAGGGACAGTGAGATTAAGTGTGAGTGAATGTGAGGATGAGTAAGGTAGGGTGTTCATGAGAGTGTGTTGTGCTTACAAGCCTATCACAGAAGCTAGTATACTTCAACTAATTCAGCCTAAGGGAGACCCACATGGCAAAAGACTATTTCTGGCTAGAGTTCATTCTCATCATGTGGGGCATCTGTGGAAAAAAAGGCTGGCGGGGCACGCAAGAGGTAATTCTTACCTCATGGGTCACCCGTGGCAAAAAGCTGGCACTGACATAGTGGATGTAATTCTTGACAAAAGAGGCACACATGGCAAAAGCTGGCACAGTGATATTTAGGGTACTTCTTCTCATGAGGGGAAGCACTAGCACAGATTTACTGCTGATTTAACAAATGTAATCATTGCCATAAGGGACAGTCATGGCAAAATCCTTGTGCAGCACAGGTTATTCTTGGCATATGGCACGACGGAGGTAATTTTTGACAGTAGACAAGCCACTATGGCATAGGGCGGGGAAGGAGTCAGGTTACGGATGACCAAATGCAAGTCCTGGCATTTTAGAGGTAAGTTTTGACAGACCGGTCATCCATGGTTTCTGGATGCAATTAATGGGCAAATTCTGGCACAGGCTTCTGTGGCTAACGACATTCCTGCCTCCCAAGCTTTATGCTCCTCCTTAGCGCAGGCGTTCGAAGATAAGATCGCTTTGATCCTAAGTAAGCTTGCTCCTACAACTACAATTGGTACTCAGCCCGTACTAGGCTCCACTTTAGCGGCCGAAAGGGAGACAGTAAGGGTAGTTGGTAGTCAGGCACAGCTGGATAGTTTTCCCCTTCCATCTTTTGAGGAGTTTTGCCTGCTGGCTAACAGTATATCCTCTGGTTCTCCTTTAGATCCATTGCCTCACAAATATTGGAAAGTATTCCAGACGGAGCTTTTTCCTCCGCTATATGCTATCTGTTGCCAGTCTCTCTCTTTGGCACGTGTTCCAAAGTGTTGGAAATGAACAGTGGTCTCACCTTTGTTGAAGAAGGAAACTTTGGATCCCACCTGTCCAGCGAATTATAGACCTATATCGCTGCTTCCTTTTCCCATCAAAATCCTAGAGAAACTGGTTACTAAACATCTGTCCAGTTTCCTGGAGACCAACTGCTGCTTGGACGCGTCTCAATTTGGCTTCAGACCAGCACATGGCACGGAATCGGCCCTGGTGACCGTGTTGGACGATCTTCGTTCGCGGGCCGACATTGGGCGAGCGTCCTTTTTAGTGCTGCTCGACATGTCGGCCGCTTTTGACACGGTCAACCATGACATCTTGGTCAGAAGACTTGAGGATGCAGGGGTGAAGGGTTCGGCTCGCGATTGGCTGTTCTCCTATTTGGGAGACAGACGCCAGGTAGTGGCTTGCCACCATTCCAGTCAGAGATTAAAACAGTTGAGCAGGGCGTACCGCAAGGGTCTGCCATCAGCCCTATACTGTTTAATCTTTATCTTCGCCCTCTGGTGAGCTTGGTTAAATCATTTGGCATCTCGGTTATTAACTATGCCGATGATACGCAGCTCATCTTTTCCATCGAGGGCAAAGATGCGGTGTCGCTGGAGACTTTCCATCAATGTATGGCGTCAACTGCGGACTGGTTGAGGCAGAATTCTCTGCAGTTTAACAGCTCTAAAACAGAGGTTCTACACTGCTCGCTGGACCACATCCCTCGGCCACTGCCTCCTGATTTTTGGCCTGCCTCTTTTCAAGAAGTTCCTTCTGCAGCAGTATCTGCCAGGAACCTGGGCGTTGTGTTTGGGCCTGATCTCCAACTGGATCTTTTTGTAAATAAAACCGTGTCCACCTGCATGATGTTGTTACGCATGCTGTGGAAGATTCTTCCGCTGCTGCCGGCCCATGTTCGCCCAGAAGTGGTTCGCGGAACCATTTTGAGTAGGTTAGACTACTGCAACGCACTACTTCTGGGAGCTCCAAATAAATTGCTGGCCAAGCTACAACGCGTGCAGAATATGGCAGCCAAGTTAGCCCTGTCCCGTCGTCGATCTGATTCTTCATCTATGGCGCTAGCCGATCTTCACTGGCTACCAGTTTCACAGCGAGTCATCTTTAAGGCGCTTTGTTTGGTGTTTAAGGGACTTCATGGGCAAGGACCTGCTCCATTGCAGGAGCTGTTCCAGTGGTATGTGCCAACTCGCTCCCTTAGGTCACTGTCAGCACATCTTGTGGTAGTCCCAAAGGTATTGAGGGCTCGGATGGGAGGCCGAGCCTTTGGTTTTGTGGCGGCCAAACATTGGAATTCTCTCCCTTTGCTGTTGAGAAGCTCTGGGGAGTTTCCCTCTTTCAAGAAAGAACTAAAAACATTTCTCTTTCCGAGGTCTGCTTAATTCCACCTGATTGCTATGTGTGGTGTTGGTATAATTGTCTAAAGCGCCAGGATACCCTTCGGGTGACAGTATGCGCTATACAAATATGCCATACAATACAATACAATACATTTTGTATGTAATTCTTAGCATAATGACGCATCCATGACATGTGGAGGCCACCCATGATATTAACACTGAAACAATGGAGGTAGTTAAAACATATGGGTGCTGTCTGCTACTCGTTTTGTAATAAATGGTACCAAGTAGATAGAGTCAAGCTTCATTGGCTTGGCCTACCAACAAAGTACTTGCGTATTTAATGATTTACCTTATAGACATAATATCTTTGGAGCAAATGTATGGGATAGTTGTGCTTCAAAATCTACAACCTGACCCCATTTTCTCCAAAATGTTCTCAGGGGAGGTGACCTCTCTTGTCATTGATCCCTCCTACAGGAAGTTGGCCTTGCTCGCTTAAATATGGGCAAGCATTATGTCCCACCACTTTCAGAAGTCTCTGGGCAGAGCAACAAGCGCAACCTCACTTTCACCCTTCTAGGCAGCTGTCACTCAGACACCTGTGCTTCTTGATGCAAAATCGCTTTCGTAGGGTTGGGTATGGATGGGTGACTTTAAAAGGCTGGTAAAGCTGGGGCAGAGTTAGTCATACTTCATGATTCTCAAGAAACTTAAGATCAATATTATTTATTTGTTATTCAAGAAACCTGGATGGTTGATAACTTGTCTATATTTCAGTTTTTACCTTATTTTGTACTAGCGCCAAGAAGTTAAAAGGCAGCGCCTCAGGTAGTCTAATGATTGACATTTCCCCGAGCTCTGACTGTTTTCCAGCCGCATGGTTCTGCAATGTTGATACAATGTCATCGCATTTGTTTCTTTCTTCTTTTATTGTAAGATAGTTTTTAGGCAGTGCAAACACCCTGTATTGTTTCTTAAAATATACACGTCAGTGTGAGGTTCATGTCTCCTACCACATGCCAAAGAAGACGATTTTTACAAAATGTTACAATAGAAGTTTCATTCCATGTCGTCAGACATAGGCGTGACCACATTAACACGAAAGACACAACCGCCCCATTTCTGAAGCTTTCAGTAGAAGTTGGTCTATTAAGCATAAGTCCTCACAAGGTATTTAACAAATGTCCTGCTCAAAAGTGCTGCTCTCTGTGAGCTAAAGATACAATGCATCATGCAGGCAGCCACACAGGTGATTCATTTACTCACCAATAGCCAGTGCAAATGATGTTAAGATCCCTCCTGCAAATAGATAAATTGTCTTTAATTGTAGCAGCTTTTTAGCTGCCATTACCTAAATGACTGTAGTTTGTCAATGCTCTCTCAGGAAGACCAAGGCGAATACATTCCAAAATGCACTAAATGAAAGTGCTAATCACAATAAATCTCTGCTGGAACCATAAAAAGGAAAAAAATACTATCAAATGGTTAAAGAGGTTTGATTGTAATTTGCTTAGATAAATCAATACACTCATCAATTGCTATCCCCAGATTCCTAACAGCCTGATCCAGCTGCAAGCAGGAACCTAAAGATTGGCTCACTGCCCACACACATTATGGCGGTAGGTGAGCAACATAACTTCCACATTCAACAATTTTGAGTTTAAGAAGTTGCAGGACATCCGGATTGCTTCTAGAGCCTGAAGGAGCATCTCAGGTAGACCGAAATGCTCCACACACAAGTTGAGGAGGATCAGGGCTCCAGTTGCATGCACTTAGGATATCAGATGATACTGATGAAAAGGGTATGATATTGCTTGCACAACAGTAACTTCTTTAATGAAGTTTTCATGATTGAGGTTTGACAGAGGGAAAGTTGGGTCACGCTATCACTTGGAATAAACTTGAGAGCGCAAAAAGAAATTACACTGTTGCAAGAACAAAGGTCAAGTGTTGTTATTTAAAAAGGTATTCTACAATTATAGCTACAATTGGAGGTTTATTTACCTGTAAATATATTCTTAGCTGAATGTGCTATATAGATCTTAAGGATAAGAGAGCGCATTCAATGAAATTAAAAAAGGGAGGGTACTCCTAAACATACTGATTTTGGTTCAGATGGGAAGGGTTCTAACTCTGTAAAATGACTCAATGCTGGTCAAGGCAGTACGCTTGATTAACAAACCGGATCCGGAGCTCGTGGTGGCAGTGTTGAATGAGGCAGATTTACCTAAGAAAATTAGGGGCATATTCTCAAGAACGTGTGATAACTACCGCAAGAGTAGCTTATCGCAGTCCATCGTGGGAAAATAACACCTTCATAACGCTGCATTCCCAAGCCGGCGGCACCATGCAATAGTCCCACAATAACACGTCAAATGTCCACGATGAAGTCAACGCAACGCCGCAAAAATGCGAAACACCACGGCAAAAAAGGCTGCGATGAGGCCAAGGTGATAAAAAAAAGCAGCGAAAAGTAGCCATAGGCCTGCCAATCCCACGCATAATGCGGGATAGTGCACTATAAAAGAACTTTAAAGAAACACACCAAAACCCAATCAAACTACGTAGCACCATGGATGCACCCGGTCTGAGTGCAGAGGACAATCCGAACCCCACAAGCCCCAGAGGGGACCAGCCAGGAACCCCGTGCTCCTGGAAGGGCAAAGAGAAGAGGAAGAGGAAGATGAGGTTCAGTCCGCAGGAAAACCGGATCATCATCACAGAGGTGACAGAACACTACCAACAACTGTTTGTCACCTCCACTGTGCTATTGGCAACAGAAATGGAAATATGGCAGTCCATCGTCACCAACGTGAATGCGGTCGGAGTGTCGAGGAGGTCAATGGAGGAGGTCAAGAGGCGCTGGCATGTAGTGCACAGCCTAACCAAGGAGAAACTCGCTGCCAACAGGAAGGCAGCAAAGGCGACTGGAAGTGGGACTTCTGCGCCACAAGAGGAGCTTGATGAGCTGGAGGAAATGGTGGTCACAGTCATCAGTGCGGAGACAGTGCAAGGAGTTGGGGGTCTGGACACAGCACGATATGCCCTGACCCAACAGCAACAGGGTGAGTAACGACCAGGGACTGGGGTGAAGGAGGGAGAAGGGCACAATGGCACACATGCACAACCATGCCCAGCTCACTGAACACCCACAATGAGTGTGGAACATGTCCCCGATACCCTTGGCACACTGCAGCACACATAGAAACACCAAGTAGGCCCCCCTCCACAATGTGCACAAATGGGTCCCCCTCCATATCACCAATGCCACAACCTACCCATGCACATGTGCTGAAGCAAGAAAAGCTGCGGCTCTGTAAGCCACACGGACTATGCAACTGACACTGCATGGCAGATAGCATGGCTGCAGTCACAATACATGACAAGGTGCACAAGACGACTTAGAGCTGGCTGAGTGTGGATCACATCCATAAAAGAGCAGGTCACACTCTGACACATCCACGTGCACCTACAACCCATGACGTCAAAAACACATCTGCAGACAAACAATGCACAAGAGTCCAAAAATATGTCCAACAGCCCCAATGACCCAAGTCGCAAACATCACAGCACCCAAAAAGCACACAAGTCAAAGGCACTTCGACTCATAAGGATGAGGTGCCGCCAAACCAGAGCTGCAGGGCAGACTCACCAAAAATGCAGCACACACACATAGCAATCACAGCACATCAACATTGACGACAATGTGGTACAAAGTGCAACACCTACACCACAGGACAGAGGACACAACTGCTGCCGCTCAAGCATAGAAAATGGCCAATCACATCTGGCATTGCTTGACACTGTGAGATGATGATGTACGAGTACAACCTCACATCCGTCATGTAGTTGAAATGTCCACTGTCTCCCATCAAATAGGCAGCTCCTTCAAAACAGTCACAATGTACATTGTCCTGCAGTTTGTATGTAAACATGTACAATGGGCAACATACATGCAACACACTGTTAACCTGCATCTCCCCTTTAAATTGCAGAGGGACAATCAACACCTCCTACAGAGCAGACCACACATCTCTACAGTGATGATGAAGAGGACACCCTGCACTTCTGCTCAGACACCCTCCAACGGCTCGTGGACAGCCTCAGCACCCCACCCCCAGGAGCAGTGTAGCCCAGCTGCATCAAGGTGACCCCACCCCCTGCACAGCCCAAACAGCAGGAAGCACACACCACCACGACTGGCCCACAGGACCCACAAGACCAACACTTTGAATTCCAACACCGTGTGTTACGTGCCAGGAGGAGTTGGCTGACCAGCTGTGGGTGGGTTTCGACCTCGTGGCAGCCAAACTCAATGCCATACGTGGGTGTCTAAGTCTCATCAGGGACTGCGTAAAGTCCCTAACGGACACCCACATTCCGCACCATGCTCGCAGACAATCCTTGGCTGACCTCGCTGGGGCCATCACTCGGATACAGGAACTGCCTAGTCAGACAGGCTCCAGCAATGACAGCACAGAGTTGGCACAGATGCGGAGGACAATGGAGACCATGGAGCGGATGCAGGCTGGGAGTAGGGCTGCCACGGCTGAACACCAGCGACATGTAGCTGGGATCTTCCAGGCCTTGCAGATCCTCATCTTGCCATTGCTGCCAAGAGCCTGTACCAGATGACTGCTGCAGGAACTTTGACACACACATCTCCGCCCCCTGATGTGTCACACAGTGATGCAGCCCTTACACCTCCGTACCCTGATGTGTCAGTGGCACACAGTGATGCAGCCATAATTCCACCACACACACCAGACACAGAAGACGTCTCAGAGGAGTAAGATGTGGAGTGCAATAACTGTGTGAGGAAGGAGGCAGTAGCAACCGTACCCGCCACATGGCCAGTCCCTGCATGGTTCAGCCCCATCCATCATGCCCTGGTACAACGCATCCAACTGTTCCCCGGAACACTCTTCGACATTCCCCTGGGCCCCGACATGGACTGCCATATTTCCCTTGTACCAATGACACAGCAATCCGGCTGAGGATTGTACTCTTCCTCTTCAGATCAACTTTGCATTCCCCCAAGGACTTTGGTTGGCCCACCACTGGGAAGCCACTTAATGTTGGCTTGAACTGGACATGTACCCCTCCATCTTGGAGACTCCCCAGAATTTGAATAAAACATTCCAAATCACACAGATGTGTCATGTCTATGTTCACCCACGTGTACAAGTATGGCTGAATGTAGGGACGTTGATTGCACTAAGAGGTACACCCTGGTAAATGTCAGCAATGCGCAAATTTGATCCTGACCCACATGTCCAAAATGGATGACTGTGAAGGTGTGAACTAGCTGTGGCCTCATTGCACATGCACAACAATCTTGCATCCCCCAACGTAGCCCCACGTCCATGTATCACATAGGGTTGTGTGTGTCAATGTCCGAATCGGTAGCCTGCCTCAAGTAGTGTCCCCCACCGCATGTGGCTACGGAACTCCTCTTCGCATGATGTACTCACACACATCTGTGTGTACACGGTCTGCTTGAATGGATCATATCGATCCACAAGGCAAGTAGTTTGACACCCTACTTGCATTGCTGAAGACACGTAAGGGCACAGGTCTACCAGCAAGTATCCCAAACACAATGTGTGGCTCACAGAGGTGGAGCTGCCAATAGAGATTCACCACCTACATACCAGAGGTAGTCTGTCCCTCCCTGTGTACGGACAATGCTCATTGATACATATGATTTGTCAGACTAGTCAACCTTCATCACAGTTGTACAGTGGTGAAGTTGCGTAGGCTTCATTAGCATGTGCGTGTCAGTACGGGCAACTGATGGGTAACCCTGGGCGTAGTTTGCATAGTAGCGCTGCGCGTAGCTACGTGAAGTGCACTTCGCACTACGCGAGATACGTGTAGCACTACGGGAACTGCGTAGTGCGCTGTTCACGATGATTGCACAGCGCCGGATGCTTGTCCGCACTGTGCAATCATTGAAAACGGCATCTTGCACAGTGCAAGCTGTCGTTTTCTGCCGCTCGAGTAGATTTTTACTCGAGCGGAAGCTTTCTCAACGTGGACTGGTAGTTTCTCATCGCGAGCGGTCGCAAGCATACGCGACCACTCGCAATGAGAAACCTGACCTCCCCGTGTTGAGAATCTCGCCGGGAGGTTTATTTTCCACGCTCGTGCCAACTACTCTACGCGATTTTGCACTGTGCTACGTGCAATTCGCGTAGTGCGAAGTAGCACAAACTACGCAAACTTCACGAGCGTAGCGTAGTTGTACGCCCAGGGTTAGTAATGGGCCCCAACAGGCAGACAAATGCTGAATACACTTACAGGCAGAATGGGAACGTTTCGAGGTGCATGGAATGGGGTGGCAAACATGTACACATATCCTTGCGGTTGGCAACGGTCTCAGCCCACCTTGCCTTGCTGGTCAAGTCATGTGATGTTTGGCGTCTGCTCATTGCCCCATGTCAGGGGACACGACTCACAGGCCATGGGATCTGCATGGAGCTTTCCCACCGGACTGCGCCAACTGTGTGCTCTGCTGACACTGAGCAGGTGAAAGGGACCAAAAAGGTCACATGTCATGCCACATTGGCATGTGTGTAGTCTACCTCCAGCAGTATGTCAGATTTGGAAACTTTGCCAAAAGACACTGTGCAGCTCCGCCCAAAGCGCTGCAGCACCTTGCACAGGTGTGTGGCAACACGCATAGGGGAACACACATGCATTCTGAGTCCGTGCGAATGCACAATCATTCACTGTTGTACTGGCTTATGGGACCAATCCTCCACGATGCAACATGGTTTTGGGACCTGTGCTCTGGGTGTCAATCAGTTGTGTATGGCTGAAGGTAGTTACTCCTCCACGGATGCGAGCGCTGCCTCGTAGGCAATCAGTTCCAGAAGTACGTTGTTCTCGGATTCAAGGAATACGAGGGAGAGCCAATCCATTAACTAGTCCGGACAGATGTGCTCCGACCACGCAGTTTCGGATGTATGACGTTACAACGCATGCTATTACAACGCATACCTTTACATCGCATTTTTTACAACGCTAGTACTACTACAACGCATTATTTTACAACGAATTCTGTTACAACGCAAAACCTATTACAATACTGAAAAGTGCTGTTACAACGAATTATATTACAACGCATACCATTACAACGCGTTTTTTTTTTTTTTTAAATTAAAAGTACAATAAAATCTGGCACGGGATGCAGGGAAATTAGGGGTTTTAGGGTGGGGAAGTGTATTAAAACGTGGAGAAGAACTGTACGTAAATCGACTAAAATGCAGTACCAAATTAATACTCGGGTATTAAAATTAATAATCGAGTATTAAAATTAATACTCAAAATTCCCCATAAAAATCAGTTTTAAGACATTTTTAAGTTTTTAAATAATAAGGAAAAAATAAATTACAGTGCATGCACATTTTTAACATGAATAGATCGCAAAGTAAGTAAACTAACGAAAACATAACACACATACACGTAGGCGCCATTTTACCCATCTCACTTGTAAAACTTGTCCTACCACAGTTTCTATGTAAACAATACCAAAAGACATGTTCCAAAATGGATGCCAAAATGGAGCAAATGATTAAAAACATTTTTTCTTTTAAAGCATTATTAAATTATCATTTTCCACAGTAAAACAAATCATTAAAAAAAACACAACGAACGCAGTTTTTAAAAAAATTAATAGTGACACACACTAAAACTTATAAATACAAGTGAGACACCATTTTGCACTCAGTTGATTATCAACTAGCAGAGAGACCAGACGTAATAAGCTGACCCTCTGTCACCTGCACTGCGACCTCCTCAGAGAGAGCACAGAATTCACTCGAGAAAGCCTAACAACAGAGCAATTACTAGTAAGTTATTAATATATATCCAAACGTTAGTTTTTAAAAAAATATACTTTCTTAAGGCACAAAAAATATTTTTTCAATTAAGAATAAAAACTTAAGAAATGAACTGTTTCCAATATATTATCAATAAAATACAACAAAAAATTAAAACAAGTAATATATTTCCCTCAACCAGAAAATCGGAAGATTTTTACATTCCACAGCAGCTGAACCTATTTGGCCATCCCCACTACGAAAACGACTGACAAACTCAATTGTTAAGGTAAATGTTATTTATGTGTCATGGTTTTACTTGTCAAATTTAGTTTTAAAAATTTCATTAACTCATGTATGCCAAGGGTTTTGTTTTTTAATACTCAATCTTACCGCATAATAATCTAAATATTACCATGATGCTGGAGTAACAATTTCTACTATGACTTCAGTTAGTTAGCACATCAGCAAAAGCGTTACATATTACATACAAAACTATTTCTAATCTTAGTCCATGAATTTTCTGCATTTTACTAGTTTAGTAATAGTTTGGAAATTACCTCTAATTTTTTTGTTGAAAAAAGCATAAAATATGTAGTATGTTTTCTCTCACCAATTGTTACTCATACTCCTTTTCCTTTTTTTTTTTAAACCAACGAAAACAAAGGAACAATTATTTATCTTTTCTTTTTCTCCAACAGTGAACATCTATTCCCCAAAACCTTGTAACCTCCTGCAAGCATCAGGATAAAGGCACGATAACAAAAAAACTAATAGAAAAGGTATGTTATCTTTTCCATTTTTTTTTAACGATATATTATTAATCCTTCCTTTTGCAATAATTCCTCCTGTATCGTACATAATTTGAAAACTAATGGATAGTTTCGAGAAACAATAATCAATTTCTTCTCTAGGACAGAGCACCATCAGTGATATTTTTGTGTAGGGTAGGGGTACATATCTCTATTTCTACTGCAGTAAGGTGCATTGATTAGGACAGTATCATATAATACTTGTTATATTGTATGTCTGTTTAATTTTAAAGATACTCAGGTACTACATTTCTAACCACCCTTAATTATCTTTTTTTTCCCCTCTTTTCCCCCATAGAAAAGTTTTTTTTTCACAAAACTTAAATTTTGAGCCAACAAAGAAAAACATCTTCAGCAACCTCATCCACAAAAGCAAATTCTCCAAAACAAGGTATTTTTTAACAGCACGTATTCTTTACCATGTAAATATTTGACTAATTCTCACATGGCTAAATTTAAAATAACTAATCAATGTAAGTATTATTAAATTTTCCCATGTTAGATTTATATTTCATGTCTAAAGGATGGTTTATCAATACGGAAATAGTTATGTGCAGCAACTTATATCACATGTGCACTTTTTGTGCAATAATTGTACAAAACGCATTTCTCAACATCGTACTGTTTTCCAATTTTTTCCTTTTTTCACATTTCCAGACATTTATTTATCCATTCTCCATCAAATCACCTCAAAAGTGTCTACACAAGCCAACTCAACAAAACCACTGAACAAGAGTCTGCCAGAAAAACAAATCGGATAAAAAAAGGTAATTTAGACCAACATTGTAAGTTGCAACAATTTTTAAAATGTACCATGCTATAGAGGTAACAATTGACTTTTCCAAAATCTGAAAGGTGCAGCAGTAGGGAAAGTGTTGGATAGTGTAGGGGTATCAATTTACTATTCTAACTCCAGGAAGGTGCAGCAGTAGGGTAAGTGTTGGATAGTGTAGGGGTATCAATTTACTATTCTAACTCCAGGAAGGTGTAGCAGTAGGGTAAGTGTTGGATAGTGTAGGGGTATCAATTTACTATTCTAACTCCAGGAAGGTGCAGCAGTAGGGTAAGTGTGGGATAGTGTAGGGGTATCAATTTACTATTCTAACTCCAGGAAGGTGCAGCAGTAGGGAAAGTGTTGGATAGTGTAGGGGTATCAATTTACTTTTCTAACTCCAGGAAGGTTGCAGTAGTAGGAAAAGTGTTGGATAGTGTAGGGGTATCAATTTACTATTCTAACTCCAGGAAGGTGCAGCAGTAGGGTAAGTGTTGGATAGTGTATGGGTATCAATTTACTATTGTAACTCCAGGAAGGTGCAGCAATAGGGAAAGTGTTGGATAGTGTAGGGGTATCTATTTACTATTCTTACTCCAGGAAGGTGCAGCAGTAGGGAAAGTGTTGGATAGTGTAAGGGTATCAATTTACTATTCTAACTCCAGGAAGGTGCAGTAGTAGGAAAAGTGTTGGATAGTGTAAGGGTATCAATTTACTATTCTAACTCCAGGAAGGTGCAGCAGTAGGGTAAGTGTTGGATAGTGTAGGGGTATCAATTTACTATTCTAACTCCAGGAAGGTGCAGCAGTAGGGTAAGTGTTGGATAGTGTAGGGGTATCTATTTACTATTCTTACTCCAGGAAGGTGCAGCAGTAGGGTAAGTGTGGGATAGTGTAGGGGTATCAATTTACTATTCTAACTCCAGGAAGGTGCAGCAGTAGGGAAAGTGTTGGATAGTGTAAGGGTATCAATTCACTATTCTAACTCCAGGAAGGTGCAGCAGTAGGGTAAGTGTTGGATAGTGTATGGGTATTAATTTACTATTCTAACTCCAGGAAGGTGCAGCAGTAGGGAAAGTGTTGGATAGTGTAGGGGTATCAATTTACTATTCTAACTCCAGGAAGGTGCAGCAGTAGGGTAAGTGTGGGATAGTGTAGGGGTATCAATTTACTATTCTAACTCCAGGAAGGTGCAGCAGTAGGGTAAGTGTTGGATAGTGTAGGGGTATCAATTTACTATTCTAACTCCAGGAAGGTGCAGCAGTAGGAAAAGTGTTGGATAGTGTAGGGGTATCAATTTACTATTCTAACTCCAGAAAGGTGCAGCAGTAGGGTAAGTGTTGGATAGTGTAGGGGTATTAATTTACTATTCTAACTCCAGGAAGGTGCAGCAGTAGGGAAAGTGTTGGATGGTGTAGGGGTATAAATTAACGATTCTAACTCCAGGAAGGTGCAGCAGTAGGGAAAGTGTTGGATGGTGTAGGGGTAAGACTTACTATTCTAACTCCAGGAAGGTGCATCAGTAGGGAAAGTGTTGGATGGTGTAGGGGTAAAATTTACTATTCTAACTCCAGGAAGGTGCAGCAGTAGGGAAAGTGTTGGATAGTGTAGGGGTATCAATTTACTATTGTAACTCCAGAAAGGTGCAGCAGTAGGGTAAGTGTTGGATAGTGTAGGGGTATTAATTTACTATTCTAACTCCAGGAAGGTGCAGCAGTAGGGAAAGTGTTGGATAGTGTAGGGGTATCAATTTACTATTCTAACTCCAGGAAGGTGCAGTAGTAGGAAAAGTGTTGGATAGTGTAGGGGTATCAATTTACTATTCTAACTCCAGAAAGGTGCAGCAGTAGGGTAAGTGTTGGATAGTGTAGGGGTATTAATTTACTATTCTAACTCCAGGAAGGTGCAGCAGTAGGGAAAGTTTTGAATAGTGTAAGGGTATCAATTTACTATTCTAACTCCAGGAAGGTGCAGCAGTAGGGAAAGTGTTGGATAGTGTAAGGGTATCAATTTACTATTCTAACTCCAGGAAGGTGCAGCAGTAGGGTAAGTGTTGCATAGTGTAGGGGTATTAATTTACTATTCTAACTCCAGGAAGGTGCAGCAGTAGGGTAAGTGTTGGATAGTGTAGGGGTATCAATTTACTATTCTAACTCCAGGAAGGTGCAGCAGTAGGGAAAGTGTTGGATAGTGTAGGGGTATTAATTTGCTATTCTTACTCCATGAAGATTGATCAGTAGGCAAATGAAAGGATTGAGTACATGTTATGTTTTGTATACATATATTAAAATATATCAGGCTAAATTTTTTATCTTCTCTCCTTTTTCAGATAATGTCTAGCCTTGGAGCAGCAAACTTCATCAAATCCAGGAAGGGCAAAAATTTGTTAAACCATGGTGGATACATATATAGTAAGGAAAGAATAAGTTTAACTAGAAATCATTGGAGGTGCGTGCAATACTACACTACCCATTGCAGTGGCAGAGCGGTTACTGTTGATAATTTGGTTGTGAAAACCACAGAACATAACCACTCTGCCTCTGCAATGGATGTAGAAATCAGAGAGACAATAAATGAGATGAAAGCTATTGCAAGCACCTCTAATGATTCTACAGGATCCATTTTAAGGGAGGTTGCACAGCATGTCCCCAGTCATGTTGCTAGCAACATGCCTATAATACCCAATTTAAGAAGAATTATTCAGAGACAAAAGCAGGCAAGTAATATTCAATTGTCTACACCACATACATTCTCTGACATTAGAATTCCTCATGATCTTTCTATTTCTTTTTCTGATGAACCTTTCCTTCTGCATGACAATGAAAACCCTCAGAAACGTATTTTAATTTTTAGTACCCCCCGTAACCTTGCTAAGTTACAAAGTAGTGAAATTTGGATGATGGATGGGACGTTTAAAAGTACACCCCATCCTTTCACTCAAATTTACACTATACATGCTAAAATTAACAATAGTGTAATTCCCTTAGTGTATAGTTTGCTACCTGATAAGACTTCTGCAACATACACTGAACTTTTATCAGTGATTAAAAGCAAAACATCTGCAAGTCCTCGAAAAATAATTATTGATTTCGAATTGAGCATGATCAATGTGATCACTAAAACGTACACGGATACCCAAATTCAGGGATGTTTTTTCCATTTTTCGCAGGCATTTTGGCGTAAGCTACAGAAAACATCCCTAGTTGCAGAATATTCTCGGGATAGCAAATTACAGTTTGAACTAAAAAAATTAACTGCACTTTGTTTTGTTCCTCCCGATAGTGTAGACGAGTACTACACTGCAATTATAGAATCTGTTTATTATACGAGTAACGAGGAAAAATTGGCACCCATTCTAAATTATTTTGAGGACACATGGATTGGACACCTAAGCAGATCGGGTCGCAGGAGGAAGCCACGATTCCATGTGGAGTGGTGGAACTGCTACACGAGTTGTTTAGAGGGAGAGGCCAAAACAAACAATGCCATTGAGGGGTGGCATAACTCCTTCAATCATACAATTGGAAAACCACATCCTAATTTCTACTCTTTTTTGGAAACTTTGAAGAAGGAGCAAAGTTTCCAAGAAATGAGATTAGCACAAGCACTCGCAGGTAGTCTAAACCCACGAGTAACAGTCAAAACAAGGGAAATGTCTGAGAGACTATTGGCAATTCTACAACAGTTTACGTTGTGTGTGGCTATAGACTACCTGGAAAATCTTTCTAACATTCTTTCGTTTTAAATCAATGAATTTACTTACTTTCCTGCTTTGCCCAAAATTTATAGTAATTACAATTATTAAATTAGCATATAAAGTTTTTTTTCTAAAAATTTTTTACAAATTAACAAGTCGGGTTTTTTGCATTTTTTCAAACAAATCTTCATTTCATCAAAAATAAACAAATGATGACAAATTTACTGTTCCATAGTATTTCAACCATTTATCATTATCGGTACGCCAATTTTCAAATCACCGAAAAAATCCAATTAAAATTACGACAAAACCAATCACCAATAGTCAATACGATGTATAAAATACAAATTAAACCATATTCCTTAAAGCACATTGCAGCTGAATCATCATTTGTATTTCAATGTTCTATTTTCAAAATATAGAAGTACGCACAATTTTTGTACAAAGAAATGAAGATCGACAGTACATCTTAATCTTCGGAAACAAACAAATCAACTGTCTGAACCGTAACTTTTTATTTTGAAAGAGTTACATATTTTTTTAAAATAACTAACTTACTTTCAACGACCCGACATAGGCATGTATTAATGACATTAATGTGGACATGTTTACCACCTTTTTAAACATCTATTAGTTTTCCAGCAACCTCCCCTTATTCTTTCCTTACTATATATGTATCCCTTTAAAAGGTTTAATCTATAATATCAACAGAAAATTTTTCCTACCTGGACGCAGATCAGCTTCGTGCTGCTTCCTCCTCCGATGCTCTGCAAAATGGCGCATTACGTCGACGCACACGTCCTTACGTCATCGCGTGCTTCTCTGTTTATGGCGGACTACTTTTTTACATTCAACTGTAAATAAATGTTAATATATGTTATTAAAATATTTTTATTTTGTAATAAAAATGAAACTTACTTTGAAAAATGTAAGAAAAAATATGTTTAATTTTTACATGTTTTATAAATCAAATAAAATTGTGAAAAAAATAATTGTTTGCTGTCATTATTTTTAAATAAGTTTTATAAACTCCATTATTGTAATTTAATTTTTTTAAAATTACTAAATATGTTCCTTACCTTGGCTCTATTGTCTTTTGCTTTCAAAACTTCCTCTTACTTCACTTTCTGTACCTTCTTTTCTTGTTCCGCGGGTTGTATATTCTGAGGCTGCCAAAATAAATGAAGGACAAACACGCTCATAGACTTAAATGGAAAACCGTGGGAAATAAATTTAAACAGTAAGTTATAATTATTATTTATTAATTTTTAAATTTTAAAAATGTTAATTTGTTATATTTATTACTGTAAATATTTTTTAATGTTTGTGTTAATATTTATATTATTTAATAAATTTATTTATATTTTAAAAAAATCATAAATACACTTCCATTTATTTATAAATGAACACTTTCTTTTTAACATATAAATACTCTAGTCTTTTCATATGTGATAAAAATACTCAAGTATTTAAATTTCGTTACTCAAACATTTTTCTTTAAATTTTAAAATTATATACTCTTTAATGTTTATTAAAACTTATTGTTGATTAGATAAATACTCTACATTTAAAATAAGTTTGAAATAAGTATCTATTTTTTATTTTTTAAAACACTGTTAGTTTTTTAAACTATCCATCAAATAATTTGCTACTAAAGAAAATGTGCTAGAATTAAAATATAAAAACTCAAGTACTAAACATTTCTACATAATAAAATACACATGTATTATTATTTTGATAATCTACTCACTTGTTCTAAATATTATAGCTTTATTATACCAAACTAAAAATACTAAAGTATTAATTTATCAGCAAACAAACCAAACTTTTCTACTAGTCACAATACTCAAGTATTAATATTTTTATAAACTACTCACTTATTTCAAATCAATATTGCATTTTTTTAAATTAGTTTAATACTCAAGTATTTATTTATCTGCTAACCAACCATTCATTTCTACCAGACAAAATACTCAAGTATTAAAATTTTTATTAACTACTCACCTTTTTAAAATTAATATTGCTATATAAAAAAAAAAATTATACTCAAGTATTAATTTTACTGCTACCCAAGTAATAAACAAGATAAATTTTTTGCAAAAAAAATGCGTTGTAATAGTATATGCGTTGTAAAAGTACTTACAATATAACATCTTGCGTTGTAAACACATGCATTGTAAATGCATGCGTTGTAAAAGCATTTTCTAATAATGCGTTGTAAAGGTATATGCGTTGTAACAGTACTTACCATATAATGGCACGCGTTGTAAAAGCATGCGTTGCAAAAGTTTTTGCGTTGTAAAAAATGCGTTGTAATAGCACAGCGTTGTAAAAGTTGCGTTGTAAAGGTAGTTCCCCCGCAGTTTCACCAATCTGCAGCACAGCCCAATAGGGGAGCGCCTTGATGTGGTCACTGCACACGATGACTTGTGCAATCTCCCATCCACTGCTGCCGGCACAGACACCACATATCACGGCATCCCATGCCCGGGTATCCCGGTTGCACTCCTGTTCGTGTGCCAACAGGGGTCGCACACACAAGTCGTAATCCAGTTCAGCTACCGTTGTGTTGGATAGGCAGACCTCCATGGGCCACTCGAATGTGCATGATCGACAGTGGAACCAGGGCTGGACGCATGTGACATATACAAGCCGGAAACTCAGACGGTAACTGATTTGCAGGACTGCCATTGGCAGAGCTCCAAACAGATGCAGCATTCGTGCACGGTACAGTTCCACGTGACTGTGGTTGTGCATGTGCATGTGCCTGCCATTGCGTTTGTTGGTCTCGTACCACCGGCACTCCTCAGACCGGCGGCGGTTCCGTGGACGATATGTTACAGCTCGGAGTAATGAGTCGTATATGTGTTCAACGTTTTGACGTAGGGGTTGTCCCTTGAACCGATGTATTGGGGGCATGCCATGCAGGTGTAGCTCGAGCAGGGACAAGTGTGTGCCGGGTGTGAACAAGTTGCTCCTTCATTAGCACAGCTCGTGGTGTGGGAGTCGACAGAGTCTGGTATGGAACTCACTCAGGGGATGCCGTGCGCATTGGAGACCAAGGTCAGAGGTTTGGAAGTCCTTCCGCCTTGTGTTTCAAGACAAAGGAGCTTTCATGCCTAATTTTAGTCTAACTACTGATTGCATTTCTGAAATGTGATGTGGCCTTTGCGCTGGATATGTTGCCAGGCCTCAGGTTTTGGGTGCACCAATTGTGAGACACACGCAACAGTTGGCATGTATGTGCCAAGGGCACGATTGTCCTTGCGCTCCTTGTTCAGTTTCTCTTTCTCTCTCTCTCTCTCTTTCTCTCTCTCTCTGTCTCTCTCTCTCTCTCTCTCTCTCTCTCTCTCTCTTTTTCTCTTTCTCTCGCTCTCTGTCCTTTGATGAGTGCCTGATTATCTGAGATATTGTCTTACAGGCTGTCACTTGCAGATTGTCCAGGGATGACCCGCCATGACTCTACCAAATAGTTGTTTGGTGTGATATTTGATTGGGATGTTTTGTTTGGACTTTCAATGGTGAAGGATTGAATCTGCTTTTTCTGTACTCACATGGCTGTTGGTGTATTTCTGCGGCATCAGGCGAATGGTTTTGTGCATGATTTTGTGACTCTGATGTGCATTCTCTTCGTCCGGGCGAGGTGGGGGTGGCCGGGGTGTGGTGGCGAGGGGTGTTGTGTCCCTGTTGGGGCTCCGAGCTGCATGAACAGTGGCTCCATGGCGTCTGTTGGTCTTCAGGTGTGGCTGTGGGCTGGGCTCCCTTTTCTGTTGCCGGTTGTCGTCCGACTTTGCACCAGGTTGGAGCAGGTGTTAGTTTCCTGCTGCTATCGTGCCTTATCGGATGTTTTGTGATCTTATCGCCGATGTGGCTGGTCGTTGAGAATGCTGAGGTATGGTGTTGTCACGGCTTTTTGCTCGGGAACGCCTACTCTGCATCTCATTAGCGATAGTTGCCGGGGTCATCCTTGGCGATGTTTTTTGAGGTTGCTATCGCAGGTAAACTGGTGGTATCGGCAGTTTGCACCGGCTTGCGAATGGGGCGATGGATTTATCGTGACTTTGGCTATGCTAAAGTGCCGTTAACTCGGCGATAGCTCCTTGAGAATATGCCCCTTAGTGCGCTAACCATGTCACTGCTCACTATGATCTTGAGGTCGCCAAGCAGTGGGGTGATCACCACTTCTGTTGGTATTGATGGTCTTGGGGTTTTCCCCAAGTGGGACTTGTAGTGCTAAATGTTTTGAGCTTGTAGTAGTCATTGTGTATTTCCACCTAAGACGGATATCCGGATCTCTGAGCAGAGCTAGAATACCAGTGGATCTGACTTCTAGGGGTCAATCAGAAGCTTTTGTTCTTATCACAAGGAATATTAATGTCAACATGAGTACTTTTGCGACCAACCCCACAGCTGATTCCTATTATTAAGTATGGCATGTGGTGGAACCTATATTTCTGAACCAAAACTATATGTACCTAGCAAGATTTTGCTATAGTATATTTTTAGGGCTAAGTTTAGAATGTTACTCCTTGGATTTTTTGTTTATTTTTGACCATGGACCATTTATGGATAGGCCCTTCTTGTTAAATTGTTTTGCTGAAATCCCTGGCCTTCAATTGATTCGAAGCCATGACCTTGCTCTGGTTCAGGTTCAAAAATATAATAATCCTAGGGGCGCAAGAGTAACGTTTACATCTAAAGCTATCTCCCATTTGATAATGTTACATAGTGATAAATTACGTTGTTGTGGCATTGACGTTAGGCCTGGGCAGTAGCACGACTACGCAAATTCCGCCCACCCCTAATTGACTTTCTTATACCTGAAGTAGAATTAGCTTTAAAAAAAGTGGTCCAAAATCAGCAGTCTAACACTTATCCCAAAATTGCCGCAAGGGGCCTACCTCATTTGGAGAGAGAGAGTATATTGCAGGTCTCTCTAGGTAAAGAAGGCAGGAGGGTCTCGCTACTCACAGAGAAAAAGACTCAGTATGATTTTCCCATTGATGAGGAAGATAAGAATTGGAGCTGGGTAGCAGGCATTCCTAATAAAAATAGATCCCTAGGCTTAAAATGTGGGAACTCTTCCTAGCAGGGATATCTCTGTGATATCTTGGAACGCAGCCGGCCTAAGCACCAACAAAAATAAATTCTTATTTTTGAAAGAGCGAGTGCAGATATAATCTGTCTACAAGAGACTTGGATCACAATGGATTGGTCTACTGAAGATTATATAGTGCTGAGCCGGCCTGCGCTCCATGTAAATAAAGGACAAGCTAAAGGAGGTATTGCTATTATGCTAAGTACAAATCTTAGTTGGTCATATAAAGAATTTTTTCATGCTTTCAAATTAATTCAGGCGATTAAGCTAAATTTCAAGGATGCCCAGGATCACTCAAACTCCCTGATGATCGTAAATGCATATTTACCTCCTGATGCATCTTATTCTTATCTATTTGTTTTTATCTCCTCTACTTTGGAAAGGGAAGATTGCAGGTTTTTAATGCTAGTTGGTGATTTGAATTCTAAAGTTTCTTCGCATAGCATAAGGGTATTCTCTAATACTGAAAAAAACTAAGCCCTAAAAATCCACACTGACCAATTCCCGAATAAAACGGGACAGATAAAAGAGGAGTTCTACTACTCGAAGGACTGAGAAGTTTAGATTGTATAATTGCTAATGGGAGGTTAGAAAATGATATTCCAGCAAATTATAAGGCCCCAACTGGGAGATCTATTGTAGATTATCTAATTGTTTGGAAGTTTTGGGAACTGATTTTAGCGACCATATGTTGATCTGCTCCAAATTTAATTCTACTTGTGCTAACTTTAAATCCAGCACAGTAGGGTTTAATGCAACAAATGGTAGAATCCACTGGAATATTCAAGCGACAGCTAAAGTAAAAGCGAATTTAACAGCTTCGATAAAAGATCAGCAGCATTTAGTAATGGCCGAGTGTGACTATCCTCAATTTGATTTACTGGAAGCCTTTTCCCGAAACGTAGGTTCATTGGCTACATTATGTAAATCGTGCATGCTCCAATTAAACAGAGATCATGTTTTAATCCAATTCTCACCTTAAATAGGGAAATAAATAAATTAGCGAGGGCCCAGTTCCCGAATTTTTCTATCAAACAAAGCAATCTAATAAACCTATTAAAGAGGGAAAGGCAGAGGAAAAAACGTTCCTTAAAGCAAATAAAGGAAGACGGCGCATGGGTGCAGTTAAAAGAGATGGCCTCAAAAAATAATTCCAAAAAGTTTTGGAAAATAATCACTGACTGCTGTGGTACAAGAGTGAAATCTCCTCCTATTCCTATTAAAGAAGAGGATTGGGAACTCCATCTGGTAGAACTCTACTCTGTGAATTTTGATTCTACCAGCTTTGTCCCCGCTGCACTTGACCCCTTTGAAATTCCTTTATCCAACTATGTACATTCACTGAACGACGTGGTTGGGTTTATCAAAAAAATGAGATCTTCGGGAGCAATGGGGCCGGATGAAATCCCCATGACTGTAATAAAAAAGGAGCCACGTTTGTGGCCATGTATTTAGTTCCATTGTTTAATTTTTGTTACTCTCAGAGGAAGATACTGCCATCTTGGTCCGGAAGTATCTTAATCCCTCTGCACAAAAAGGGCCCTAGAACCCATCCGGGTAATTACTGACAAATAGCCCTATTAGATGCAGCGGGGAAAATATTTGCACGCAGTATTCTCGATCACCTCACGGAATGGGTGATGGAGAAGAAGGTCCTCCCTATAGAACAAGCAGGTTTTAGGAAAAATCATTCCACCCTGGACAACATTTCCATGTTAAAACTAATTGAGGAGAAACACACGATCTCTCGTAGGTCAAACATTTACATGGCCGTCGATAAGGTAGACCGGCCGGTACTATGGAGGAAATTATATAATATGGGATTGCCTGCTCCCCTGCTAGCCTTAATTATTGCATTACATTCTCAAACTTGGTGACCGGAACTAATGGGAGGTAAACCAAGGTTTAACATCTGTAATTCCCATAGAAAATGGTCTGAAACAAGGTTGCCTACTAGCACCGCTACTATTTTCCTTATATATAGCAGATTTACCTGATTGTTTTTCCCAGCAAGAGGGAGATGCGCCAAAGATAGGCAGTCGTCCTTTCACATGTCTCCTTTATGCAGACAATATAGTAGTGATGGACCTAATGCCTATTGGGCTGAATAGAAAGCTGATATCATTACAGAATTACACGATGGCTCATTTCTTGAAGATCAATGTATCAAAAAGTACAATTTTAATCATGAAACGTAACAGAAGTAGAAAATCAAGTAATTTCAAATGACAAATTGGTCATGAAAAGTTGGAGGTGGTTGACTCATACTTATATTTAGGGAAAATAATAGCAAGCAATACGAAGAATAAACTTCATATCGAACATAGTTCTTGTAAAGCTATGTCCCACACACATTTTCTATAGTACAATGGGCGGAAGGCATTTTTTCCATCTGCTGGCGGTTTTTAAAGCAAAAATCCCACCAACTCTGCTCTATGCTATTGAATCAATCCCTGTAAAGGACTGGGTTTTTTTAGATAGGATTGAAGGCCAGATTTTGCGTAAACTGTGTAATTTTAACACATTAGTTCCATCAGCTTCTATTAGATTGGAATTTGGCCTGATAAGCACAACTACATCGAAGGTGTTTCCAGAGTTTTACGTTGGGGATACCAGTTAAAAAATAGTGAACCTCATTCATTAAGATGCTTCATGTGTCAATAAATCTTTGGTGGTATTGGGGGGGAAATATTCCCTATATCGTGATTTCTCTCTGGCACTAAAACTCTTCTGTGTACAGGAAGAATGAGTGATTAACCTCCCGCCATTAGAATTTAAATTCTTTAAAAAAATCTTAAGGGGTAAGATCAGCTTTAATAGAGATATTAAGTTCTGTAATACTAAAGAGAGATTAAAGATAATAGCCAGGACAAGCTCCCTGAGAACTTCCCAGAAATATTTATCCTTGAACCAAGAACATGGAATTCGAAGTTGGCTCTCTTTATGTCACATGAATCTTTTACCTCTAAATGATTAACAGTAAACTGGACTCAGAACATGAAAAATGCAAAAAAATTGTAATTTATGTGAACTGAGCATTAAGAACCTGAATCATGTCTTGTTTGTTTGTCCTGCATTGGTCTTAAGTCGCCGTCGCTGGCTTCGGCCGATGTTTTTACAAAATGGTGTTAAGGATGTAGCTTCAGCCCGCGACTTTCTCTTTTGCCCAAAAAATGAACCAGTCTGTGTAAAATGATTCAACTTTTTTAAGGAGTTTATGTACATATTTTAATCTTTTACATATTCTTCAGATGGGCTGTTACCCCTGAGCATGTCGCCCTATTATGTAGTCTTAATATTCTCTCCTTTTCCCGATTGTATTTTGCACATGTTTTAGCTACTACTTAATTGCTCTTTGCACAACTGGGATATGTTTTGTTTTTTGCCCACTGTCTTGTTGCAAAAGTTTAAAACTTGATTCTCTAATGAAGTTGGATATCGGATTGTTTTCTGCACATGACTCTGCCATAACACAACTGTTTTTTCTGAGTTCATTCTCTGCTGAAGCTGGAATTTTGTAATTGTATTTTGCACATGAACTGACCGTTACCTAAATGCCCTTTGCACAATTTAGGATATGCTCTGCTACCTCAATTCTCTTGCTGCTAATCCCAAACTTTATTTGCCGAAACTGCTATGCGTTGAAAATTTGTACACGGAGTTGATGTCATTAATGCATTTCTGCATGTTTTATTATATTTTATGTAGTAATTTGTATGTATCCTTTTGAGTGGACCTCAGTGGAGTTCCAAATCTTTAATAAATATTGAATTGAATAGAATGTCACCTTAAAATATTGGTGGGGACATCATGGACATTTTGAAGGTGACAATGCTGCCACTTTTGCTTTCACTAATGGCACGATCAGTTAAAATACTGATTATTCATTTGTACACAGTGAACACCTGGTGTCCATATCTCCATGTAGTATCCTGGATCTGTGACTCAGTGAACATTTGACCAAAGACTATTTCTTACTTCACCTTTCTTCTCCCTGTGTTAGCAGCGTTAACATGCTTCACATTGCCCAGGGCAGGTGATTTCTGTGTGATTATCTGGACAATAAATGGGCCCTTTAAATAGTCATCATCAAGCCCCATGACATCTGCTGACGAAGTGATGGCGATCGATAATGCTCTAATGACCCATCGTACTAGCAGAATTTTTGACTCTGAGAAATTCTTGCTGTCTGGTGAGCCTGTGGGTTCAATTTCCCAGGAAATTAGAAATTAGTTAGTTGCCCCTCTTCTTTAGCATTTTTAGCAGGACTGTAGGTAGGTGGCTGGAGGTGGAGGGGAGGATGCAGGAGGTAAGGGGACCAGGGCAAGAGGGGTTGAGGACGCGGGTAAAATAAAAACCACCTTCTCGCCACTTTCTCGACGTGTCTCTCCTCTGTAGTCCTTCCTCTGGGCCTCAACAGGAAGCACACCCAGGCTCACAGTCAGCCAATCACAATAGTATCTTAACAGCATTTTGATTGGTCAGAGCACCCTGTTTCTGTGCTCAGATGCTGACTGGGATCCTAGGCATGTTCTCTACGTAGGCTGTAATGCAGACTGAATGGAGCACATGCAAAGTGTGCTAGACTGTTTTGGGTGGCCGAGAGGGCCGGCCAAGCAGTCATTGCGCACTTTAGGAGGGTGCTGCCACTCCTCGCCTGTCCTGCCCCCTCACGCACTGTAGGTGGAAGTAGGAAAAAATAAAATGATAATAACATGATTTATTATCATTTTATTTTTGTTGTGTTTCACTGCAAAAAAGCAGTGGGGCAACGCTCCTCCTCCTTAGCGGAGGAGGCATCACTGCATTTTAGCAATGGTTGGAAGCCGGGAAATCAGACAAAAATTGCTAAGCACCTTAGGGTCTGCATTAGCTTTCTTCAGCAGAGGTAGAAGCATAGCCTGCTTCCTGTCCTGTGGGACTGTTGCTGATTCCAAGGAAGAGTTCATCAGTTTATGAAAAATGGTATTTATTATAGGAATCAACATTTTGAAAATATCTGGGGGGGCAGTGAGGACCAAGACTTGGAACTGGCCAGTAGGGTGGAAGTGCAAGAAGATAAAAAAAGTATCTAGCAAAGGGCCATGATAACTATTCTTGTCAGCAATAGAACTAGGGACTTCTTGTGAGGGAAACGTATCATAAATCATTTGGATTTTATTGTAGAAGTCGTCCAAGAGTTCATCACACTAAGGGCCCTACTACGATGTCGGGTGGAGTTTCCTCCGCCCAACATCGTCTCGGTCATGGGACCAACCAACACTGTTCGTCGCATTCCTAATCTTTACAATGGAAGCATGTATTCCTGCCTGAATGCATGCTCCCATTGCACAATAGGAGGTGCAGTTCATCCCTTCACCCTGTTGCATGCACCCCAAGGTGCCTGTCACGGAGTGCAGGGATCAACAGGGAGGCACCATAGGGGGGCCCCCAAAGTCAAGTTCCGACAGCCTTTCTATGTTGGAAAGGCCGGCACGGAAAGGCTGCTGAAACCCGACATCATATTCCCAAGGGTGGAAAGAACCGCCCTTGGGATTACTGGCTGCATTCCGACTGGCGGATGGGCTCTTTGAGCCACTCGGAAGGCAGTCGAAATGACCGTTGGGTTTCCTTTCCGACCACCTCCATGAGAATGAGGTGGTCGGGAAGAAATCCGACCAGCATATTGTGATGCTGTCGGAAAGGCTCCGACCGACGATCAGGGCTGTTTCCGACCGGATCATAATAGGGCCCATAGTTGTTAATCACACATAGGGTCCATTTCCGATATCGCTCGGAAGCGCTCCTGACGGCATCCATCAGTAGCGAGTCCGAGTCGTACGCGTGATTTACATGCGACTCGTACAGCTGTACGTGCGAGCAAGTATGATTCGATAATCGCCTCGCGCTCCGAGTGACCCGTATGCGTAAGCGATCCCCTCTGGACGACTCCGCCATGGCCGACACGCACAGTGCAACAGGGCAGATTCCCGTATGACCAAGTACGATGCACGCGCCGAGCAGCTGGATCGAATTGGATCCTCCGACTTGAAAAAGCTCCGGAAAGTGGATTTCAGAGGTCTGTAGTGGGCCCTCCTTCACCCAGGCCCCTAAGACTCAATCACTGGGGGGGACCCAAGGGTCCCCCCACACATGCATGCACAGTGCGGGTGGGACCGAGGCGTCCCCACGACAGGGGGCGCCCTTGTCCGAGACTTGCGTTTATTGTCTTTGGGAGCCTATATACGCAACATAAGCCAGACTCCCATAGATTCCAATGGGGCCCCGAGCGACCCGAGTCCGTCAGTGCTGCAGCACATCGTACTCTGTCGCTCTGAACCCAGGAGCCCGAGTCGCTCGGAAAGCTCTACGGGTGCGAGTCGGCCATAGGGCTTTTGGAGCGAGATCAGAATCAGGCCCATAGTTGCTGACAGTGTCAGGGTATTCACAATATCTAATCCTGTGCAAAGTATTAAGCATAACCCTCATCCTCTCCTGAGCTGTAACAATAATGCTAATCATAACAACCACTTAACTCTAATTGTATAAAACAGAACTCTGACCCTAATATCATTCTTGTCTTAACTCTGACCCAACTCCTGACTCTAATCACTGTCCTAAATCTTCCCCTAAACATAACCACCTATCCATAACTCAAGCCAAACGACTCACCCCAAACTTGAACTCAAAACCTTACTCAACTCTAACACCCCTACTTTGATACAATTAAACCTATCACTAGCCCCAAACACACACCAGTGCCAACAATTTCAAAATCATTAATCATAAAAAATATAATTGTAATGTTTAATTGGTTAATTCATTTTTTCTCCTATTACGTCTAGTTCCAGAATATAATTTGCTCAAATGAAAAGCGCGGAAAACAAATCAATAACATGGCCATCCCATTCACTGTGCAGTATACTCCAGGCCATACAAATAGTAATACAGTGCCATATACATATATATATATGTATATATATATATATATATATATATATATATTCACTGAAAAAACCATAGGTTTCAGGGGCGTTATAGTTAGCTGGACTTTTCACTTGTACAAAACCATAGAAATTCCCCCGCTTAGTTAGTTCAGCTAACTATAACTCGCGCGCCCGCAATGCACTGCTGATGACGTCACATATTACGTCACTCATGACATGGTCAGTGACATCACTCATGACAACACTGATGACATCTCAAATGACATCACTGATGACATCACTGATGACATCATCCAGTGAATGTGTGTTTTTCTGAAAATGACATATGTTTTATATATGTATATCTCAAGGTCGATGGAAGAATAAATGGGTATTTAAGTGTCTAAATGGATGATTTGTTTTTGAAAAATTGATTGTATAACTGACTGATTAAGTGTATCTTAGTGAATACATGGCTTAGTGAGTAATGTTTAAATATGCAAATATCTGTATCAGTCTCTCTCTTTGTGTATAAGTGGCTGCATGGGTTGGTGAGTAGCTACATGAGTGTCTATATAGGTTATTAGTTGTTTTTTGAGTATCAGTATAAGTGTCTGATGTCTGTATGGTTCGGTGGGGGGTATTACGTAGTGCATAGGTGCATGAATTGAGTGACTCACTGTTTGTATTTGTTGAAGACAGCATGTGTGCAGGACTGTATGGGTGGATGAGTGTGTGCATGGGTGTGTTAGTGAGTGAATGACTGTCTCAATAGTGTCTCTATGACATATGTTTTAAACTAGTATATGTGACTATTGGTGTATATAAGTGAGTATATGTGAGAGTGAGAGATTGAAAGAGTTCCTGTATGAATAAGTATGTGTTTCTATAAGTGATTGTTAAAAAGACTAAGTATGTGTAAGTTTCTGTAGAAGTAAGTGTGGTGGTGTGTGTATAACTGTATATGCAGGTAAACGGATGTTTGATTCTTTATTAGCATGAGTGACTGTGTGTGTGAGTAACTTTATGGATGAGTGGCGTTGTGTAACAGGATGTATAGGTGTATGAGTACATATGATGAGTGAGTACATGTATGAGTGACTGTATAGGACTTTGGTGAATGAGTGGATGTGGATGTGGTTCTTACAATTACTGAATAGGTTGTTGTAACTGGTATTGGTATGTCCATTGTTTTGAAAATTTTAATTTCTATTTTTGAATGTGTGTATCAAAGGTTATATTAGGGGGAGAGGAGGTGTGCCACTCTATCACAAGGATGATGTCATCAGTGATGTCATGAGTGATGTCACTGACCATGTCATGAGTGATGTAATATGTGACGTCATCAGCAGTGCATTGCGGGCGCGCGAGTTATAGTTAGCTGAACTAACTATAACGGGGGAATTTCTATGGTTTTGTACGAGTGAAAAGTCCAGCTAACTTTAAGGCCCCTGAAACCTATGGTTTTTTCAGTGCATTTCTAAGGTTTTTTAAATGCTAATTCCTAGCTATAACGTGCCTGAAACCTATGTTTTTTTCAGTGAATTTCAAAGGTTTTTTAAATGCTAATTTCTAGCTATGCCTACAGAGATGGGACATGTGAAGAAAGAAGGGAAAACGCACAGAAAGAAAAAAAGAAATGCAGAAAGAAGCAACAGAAGGCCTCAAAGACGAAGAAAAGTGCAGGAAGAAGTATAACGTGCAGAAAGAACAAACAGAAGAGCAGAAAGAAGCCTTGTTGCAAAATCATCCTGTACCCTCAACTTTTTCAGACGGATACTGGTGGTAACTGAGTCTGACTAACCAGTCTTAGAGCCAGTGCTATGTTAAAAGACACTCAGAATACAGTGAAAACACCTACATACACTAGGGCACACTATGTGTTGGGGTCCCCCTGTGATTAGCATGACCTCCTCTGTAAGCCCCTAGTATATAATAGGGCAGGGGATAAAACTACCTCTTAAAACGCATCACAGGGCGTGTTTGAACACGTCACCTCATGCCCCGTCCCCTTCCTTCCCCACTGTGTAAACACGCCCTGTAGCCGTTTTAAGTTGGGAGATTAAGTCCCCTTAAATCCTGAGGGTCCCTAGGGTCCAACTAGACCACTAGGTACCTCCAGTAAGCGCCACAGAGCTGCGTTGCAGAGAGGTGTAAAAAGTGGCACGGCCTGCACCACCTCTCTGCAACGCAGAGCAGTGGTGCTTACTGGAAGCACCTGGTGGGCTAGTTGGACCCCAGGGTCCCTCAGGATTGAAAGGGAATTATTTCCCCAACTTAAAAACGCGCCACAGGGCCTGTGGGCATTCTGAGTTGAGAGATTAAGTCCCCTTGAATCTTAAGGGTCCCTAGGGTCAAACTAGCCCACTAGGTACCTCCAGTAAGCGCCACAGAGCTGCGTTGCATGGAGGTGTAAAAAGGGGCGTGGCCTCAGAACACCTGTCTGCAACGCAGCTCCCTGGCGCATACTGGAGATTCCTGTTGGGCTAGTTGGCCCTCAGGGACCCTCAGTATTGAAGGGGAATTAATTCCTCAACTTACAACTGGCCAGGGGGCGCGTTTGCAGAGTGCTGCAAGGAGGGGGCGTGGCCTCCGGCACGATGCCGGTCTTTTATTTATTTATTTTTAAGAAGGAGGGCTGTGTGGCCCCCTTTCTTTTTCTAATTTATTAGCCCTGGGGACCCCATCCCCCAGGGCCTGCACCCTAATTTTTTTTGTTGAAAAACATTAATTTGGCCCTCCCAAGGCCTTAATCGGCCCGGGGACCCCAACCCCCAGGTCATGGCCTTTTTTTATTTTTTTATTCTTTAGGAGGGGAGCTGTGTTGCCCCCCTCCTCAGGCCACTTATGGCCCCGGGGACCCCATCCCCCGGGGCCGGCCTTTGTTTTTTATTTATTTTTAAAAAATATATATATTTATAGAAACACCTAGGACATGCTGGACAAACCGTATGTACCTATCACCATGACGATTTGCGTGATATTCATTAAAAGGCGACAATGCATACAATGAATCCACGTAGAATGTATTCACACCGCTAGTGAAGCTCTGACATGTCTGACACCCTACTGTGCCTAATCCTGGCGCCCCCGCTGGTGGGTACTCTACAAGTAGACACCCTTGTCATTTATTTATACAAACATGGGTAGCTATTGACGGGCACATTTAATACACATGCACACCAAGCCATTCAAAGGGGATTCGACAAAAATTCGACCAAACTATGCAAGAAACCCCCTCACGGTTAATAAAACACATATCCACCGCCGGATGTGTAATACTTTTTATTTTACTCTCTGGAAAGGAGACAAACCTCACTTGAGAGTCACAGCGTGCTCCTGGCTGAGCCCAATACTGTGTTACACCCACCAGTGCCCACCGAGTGCCACACACCTCTGTGTTGTATTCCACCAGCTAGTGCGTATGCTATGACACTCTCTAGCCCATGTGCACTGTAACACCACCCCGTGAATATGTCATGCCACACTTGCCTTCGCACAGGTTATATTGCCCCATCTAACATGCCTTCCTTGATGCCTATGTTATAGAGCACAGCGCTATGCCATACATATTACAATCTGGGATCCATATCTTTGTCACAGTGCATATGCAATGTTATACTACCCAGCACATATTTTATATTACAACTTAGAGACTACTTAGGTTACACAACACTGCCCTGTGCATATTACACTCCAAGGCGCATATCACATAGCAAGCGCTGGTGCCTGTGCTATCTCGCGCTCTCCAATGAATCTGTCATTGCGCACAATGTATTGCATATTATATTTCATGCCCGGTTCATCTTATATCACACGTTTTGGTGCATAGTTTATACCATATACTATATCTAGTTTTCATTTTCAATCGTGCTCTCAGGACTATGTTCTATATAACACTGCGTCCACCTACCCTTTTCACGGGCATTACATTTTGCGATGGGGGGTGGAGGGTCAGGGGATGTTTCTGCCAAGCGAACCCGGAGTCACAGTCCCAAACGTCCTCTTCTTCCTGAATAAAAGTGAGATTATGCTGCATACTTGTTCATATTTTAAGTAGTTCGCACAGACACACATTTTAAAACCAATAAAGTTCCTAATACGCACCTTCTATGAACAGTTAGCTTGCTGCCCCATCCACCTCCTCCCTATCCTCTGTTGTCTGAATCCATGGACTAGCCTCCTCCCTCCTGCCATGCATGGTCTGATGTGCTGCCACATATTCAGACGCTGTCCTGATATTGAAGGACTCACAAGCATTGAAGGACTCACAAGCATTTTCTCCTACCTGATATCTTGCCCTCGGGTCCCTGACGCTGTGTGTCTCCCCTGCAGCCGCTACCTGCCATCGCGCGGCCATCGCAGGGGGAGACTACAGCTCCCAGAGGGCATAGCGCTCACCAGCTGAATTGAATCTTCGCGCACGGAGGCGCTTAAGAGAAGGAGGCTCCCTCGGTGGAGCGGGTGAATATTCAGACGCTGTCCTGATATTGAAGGACTCACAAGCATTTTCTCCTACCTGATATCTTGCCCTCGGGTCCCTGACGCTGTGTGTCTCCCCTGCAGCCGCTACCTGCCATCGCGCGGCCATCGCAGGGGGAGACTACAGCTCCCAGAGGGCATAGCGCTCACCAGCTGAATTGAATCTTCGCGCACGGAGGCGCTTAAGAGAAGGAGGCTCCCTCGGTGGAGCGGGTGAATATTCAGACGCTGTCCTGATATTGAAGGACTCACAAGCATTTTCTCCTACCTGATATCTTGCCCTCGGGTCCCTGACGCTGTGTGTCTCCCCTGCAGCCGCTACCTGCCATCGCGCGGCCATCGCAGGGGGAGACTACAGCTCCCAGAGGGCATAGCGCTCACCAGCTGAATTGAATCTTCGCGCACGGAGGCGCTTAAGAGAAGGAGGCTCCCTCCGCGTCGCGGGACGCGCGCGGGCGGCGCCGGGCTAAGCCCGGGCAAAGGGCGGGCCCTCTGTGGCCCTCAGTGACCGAGGTAGGCCGGGCTGGGCCCGGTCCCTTATTTCCCATATTTGTTTTTCTTTACACTGTAAGTATTTGTTTGCATTCGTGCCCATTAGAGTAGTTGGGTAATGTGATGCAAACACTGTGATAGCTATCCTGCACCCTTCCTGCTGTGCCAGTGACTGACTCAACTCCAGATTTTATTCATTTTATATTGTCATATTTCTTACCAATTACTGTGGAAAATGTCTAAAACTTTACGTTCAGGAAGGGTAGTGGGAGAAAATCCTGCCCAGACTTTAACTACCTTCCGTACAAGACACAAGGCTGTAACCATCCCACCCTTAAAAAGACAATGTTTGTTATCTGAACTCTGGGTCCCATCTGGTATAAAAGAGCCTAAATGTGCAACTCTACATAATCCTGACACTAAAGTCTTGGAAGCATATGTACCAACTACCTCTGTGCCTCGATCTCCCCAGGTCCAGCAGGGGGCCCCCCAAACTATGGCAGAAGGGTCTCCCTTGCGGGACTCTACAGTTGGGAAGTTGATGAATATAAGTGAGCCAGTGCACATACCATCGACCCCTCAGTTCTCAATGAATGACAGGCCGGGGGATGACCTGTCTGCACTATCCATTGATTTGGAACTTTGGGGACGCTACGTAAGCCCTGCTAAAGTGGAATCCCTGGAGCAATTTAAAGTTCAGGGGGGAGCCACCCCATCAGGGTTAATGCTGTATAGTAGCACCCCGTTGCTAAATAGTCATGAGATTTCTGACTTGTTAAACTCTTCCAAGAGCCCCGACCTCAATCTCCTGGATAATGTCTGTTCTGCAGAAGCACGAGAAAAGCCGATCTCTGAGTCCATGATCGCGCTGGAACAACTCCTTGCTTCAATCTTGCTGCTTCTAGGGAAATTTGTAGGCAGCTCGGACTGTATCCTTGAATCAGTTACCCAGATCTTAAAGGTATTGCTGCAGAAAGTGCCGGATGTGAGTAAGGTCTCTCCCCCTAAGTCTGAACAAGATGCATCTGAGAGGAAATTTAAAACCATTAGAAGCGAACTAACTAGGAAAAATGAAGAGTCTTCTATGGTCCCTCATAAGGAGTTGCCTTATACTGCAGCCTCTAACTGTATCAAGAATTTAGTCCTGGAGATAGAGGAGGAGGATGAAGTTTTGCCAGGACCCAAACCGGTTCAGGAACTATTTCCAATATTTGTCTCGGATGGCGGAAAAGACCTCTTGGCCGATAAATCTGAGGTCAATAAAGAAAAGAGAACATATGGTAAACAAAAAAGTACCAAAGCTAGTAAGAGGAAACCCACTCGAAAGTATAGAAAGAAGAAGCAACGGAGGATCATTTTCCAAAAAAGCACAGAGACAAGGGAGAATGAAATAAGGAATGGGGAATCCTTTTCTACTGCTTTAAAAGTGGACATTGGTGTGAATTTATCCTCTTCAGCTTTGGTGGAGGAGGAAATTGAACAAGGCAGCCTGCCTCCCCCGGAGGATTTACCACTAATTGGGGGCTCTCTCCCAGGCTCTCCTTTTCGGAGTGCTTTTGGAGGTCCAACTCCTAATTCATCTGGGTTTTTAAACCCTTTGGCCCCCCCCTTTGTGGTAACAATTGACTCTGAAATTACTCGCCCTCCGGTCCGGCCTGTAAGTACGTTAAAGGCTCCTGTGGATGTGCGTGTATTAGATTTTGTTCCATTATTTGATACTGACCTCTTATTAAATAGAGCCTGGCTTCTCAAGTGTTTTAGTGAGATTGAATGTCTCTATCACATTCAGTCTAGAGACATTGAACTGGTAATTTTGTTGGGTAGTAGTCGGGTTGTGAGTACTCGGGTGAAATTTTATTCCCCCATTATAACAAATCTGATACTAGAACAGGCTGAAAATTTTCAACGCTTAGGTATTGATATACTACCTATCTCTACCCCAGGCAAGCCAAATTTTTTCGATAAGCAGGGGTTGAGGGGTGGTGAACAAAACGGGGTAACCTCTCCTCTGAGAGACCTGAAAATTTGGGTGTCCAGGGGAAAACGCATAGTATCGCACGTGAAGCCTCTTCCACTAGTTGAGAATTCTATACTCAATGATGATAATAACCGGTGGAATTGGCTACATAGTGCACTTTCAACAAAAAATAAGGATAACCCCAAATTGTTCCACCATCTTTAACCCAGCCTTAAATATAATTTCCTGGAATGCGGCCGGATTCCATAGCAGCCCGGAGAAAATGACTTTTTTATCCACTCTGGAGGCGGATATACTGTGCATCCAGGAAACATGGTGCATAGATAGGTTAACGCCTTTAAAAGATTTTTATGTTTTGGAAGTTCCGGCTGCGTCCTCTAAGAAAGGGCATGCTAGGGGGGGGCTCGCCTGTTTACTGTCAAATAAGTTCCAATGGAGATTTTCCCATTATATTGATTCCAGTAGACTCTTCCACACAATAACATTAGAAAATATGTTCCATGACAATGTAAAATATTCCATGGTAATTTTTAATGTGTATATTCCGCCTGAGGAATGTTTTAATGATAAATTGCAGCGGGTTCTCCAGTATATGGATAAGATAAAAAATTCGCCTCCTTTTCCTGTAACTTTGCTTATCGGTGATTTGAATTGTAAAGTTTCAAATGCTAGTCTAAAACTCTTCAGGGATAAAGCTAAGGAGGAAGCATATTGCATCCCCCAGACGCTCTTCCCTGAAAACTTAAAGACAAATAAAAGGGGGAAGATTTTGTTAAAAGAATTAGTGATCGGGGATGGCATTATCTTAAATGGGAGATTTCCATCCGATGCCCCTGCAAGTCATACCCATAAATCCCCCTTTGGGTCATCAATTTTGGACTATGCTATCGCCAGCTATAGTCTGTTTCCCCAGATTCTTGACTTAAAGATTATACCCACGACTCTGAGCGACCATAGTATATTGTCACTATTAATCTCATTTAATTCTATGAATAAGGCTTCTTGGTCGCTAACTGGCAGGGAGGCTACCTTCCACTCGACATCTGGAAGATGCTTCTGGAATAATGCTGCCATTAATGGGGTCCAGGAGTTACTGACCGATACCCTTAGGGAATTAGAAGAGTGGAAGGGAAATGAAATAGTTTGTTTTGAGGAATTTATGGCAAAGATTTTATTGAATGCTAAAAAAACTGTTCCCCCTAGGAAAAAAGGAGAGGTAGTTTCTCTAACTCTCCGTAATCTGAATAGGGAATTAAACAAACTAATCCGTGCACAGTACGTCGAAAGGGTATTGGAACGTGGGAAGGATATCGCTAGGTTAAAAAGAAAGAGAAGCAGACTTAAGCTAAAAATTAAAAGGGATAGGGAGGATGAAGTATGGATTAAATTAAGGGAATCTGCTGCTTATGGCAACACTAAAGATTTTTGGGCAATAATTGGGAAAGGATGTGGTACTCGCCACTCCCCTACTCCCATAGCTATATCAGAAGAACTATGGTCCTCTCACATCCGAGAATTATATGCAGGGATTGGGACCATAGGTGTGGATAACTTCATGCATGTTGCCCCTGATGACTCGGTCTTCTCTCCCTCTGAGAAGGAAATCGAGTTGGCTATAAAAAATATGAGATCCTCTGGGGCTATGGGACCGGATGAGCTTCCGATGACGGTCCTAAAACAAGACCCTTCAACCTGGAGTAAAATCTTGTACCCCCTGTTTAGGGCATGCCATCTTTCTAAATGTGTCCCTGCATCGTGGAGGGGAAGCATTCTGGTCCCTATCTTCAAAAAGGGAGTAAGGGACAGTCCCAGTAACTATCGCATGATTGCGCTCCTCGACTCCATCGGAAAGGTCTTTGCGAAATGCCTCCTGAGATCTCTTTCTGATTGGGTCGAGGAGCGCAACATTTTGCCGTTGGAACAGACTGGCTTCCGAAGGGAACATGGCACTCTGGACAACCTGACTGCCCTTCAGGTTATTACTGATAAATATGTCCAGGTTAGAGGGGGTGTTGTATACGCCGCCTTCATTGACTTCTCCACAGCGTTCGATAAAGTGGATCGGGGTACGCTGTGGAGAAAATTGATGAGGATGGGTGTCCCTACTCCCCTACTGGAATTGGTACGGGCTCTGCACACTGAGACCTGGTGCAGGGTCTTAATGGGGGGTGAAAGGGGGCTGTCGGCTAAAATACCATCTCAGAATGGCCTTAAACAGGGCTGCTTATTGGCGCCCCTGTTGTTTTCCCTATACACAACCGACCTCCCTGCAGCTGTGTCCCGTAGTGAGGGGATTGCACCGTTGATAGGAGGGGTGCCAATAGCCTGTCTGATGTATGCCGATGATGTGTTATTGCTCGATTTAACTCCCGTGGGTCTGGCTAATAGGCTTCAGGCTCTTCAGGACTTTGCAGGGGAGCATCATATGAAGATCAATATTAATAAAAGTAAAGTGATGTGTATTGCTGGTAGGAAGAAATGTCGCTCCACAAATTTTGGTTGGGCCATCGGAGGGCTTAGATTGGAGGTCGTAACTTGTTATACGTTTTTAGGGAAAATATTCTCAGCCAATATGAGCGAGAATTCTCATATAGAGCATTGCTCCTGCAAAGCTCTTGCCCAAGGTAATGGGTTAAAGTCCCTATACCTGGCAACGGGGAAAAGACATTTTTCTAGTCTTCTAGAAGTATTTAGAGCTAAAATCCCCGCAACCATCTTGTACGGTATAGAAATAATTGAGATAAAATATTGGGACTTTTGCCATAAGACTGAGGGAAAACTCCTAAGATCCCTCTCGAACTTTAATAATGCCTGTTCACTGGCTGCTTGCAGGCTGGATTTCGGACTCAGGAGTGCCTGGGTTCAGGGGCTGTGCGCCTTAATAAGGTGGGTAGCCAACTTAGCCAGAGCGAGAGAGGGAACCCTGCGAGTTTTACTCAAAAATGAACTTTTGGGCAATTTTAAGGAGTTCTCTAAACTTGTTACCAATTTTAGAAGGGCTGTGAAAATCCTTAGACTGGATGAAAGCGCTCTTTTCTCCTATTCTCCCACGCAGTTAAAGCAGGTCCTCAGGGAGGCCTCGTGGGAGTATTGTTTTCAATCCGACAAAAAAACAGTTGGAGATAAAAGGAATGTGGAGCTGCTGGTCTCCTCCTATAGGTTGAAACAGCCCCAACCGTATGCCCAGTGGAACCTGCCACATGGGATTCGTAGGTTTTGGTTTTTATTACGTTATGACTTAATCCCTCTTAACGTGTTGTTGTCTAAATGGCATGGCACTTCACCGTTGTGCAATCTATGTAAATTAAATAATCAGGACTGTATGCATGTACTTTTGATTTGTCCTATGTTACGAAGCTTGCGCAAGCGATGGCTTAAAGTAATTTGTCTTCGCCTTAGCATTGTCACTTTACAAGATTTTCTTCATGCTCTTTATTGCCCACCAAATGAAATGTTTTGTGCTTATGTTTTTAACTTTTTTAAAGGATTTTTAGCTATTTATTAAATTCTCTGGAAGATTGTGTCGGCCCGGCCATGTGGGACTGTTGGTTTGCAATGTACCTATTACGGTTTGAATACTATGTTTTTATAATTTTCGTATTTCTGATGACTGTGTCGTTTTGTTTGTACATGCTTATGTGGCCCTCTTCGAGAGCCAAAACATAATAAATAAAATTTGATAAAATTTGATTTGATG
The DNA here is from genome assembly GCF_964204655.1 of Triturus cristatus. NCBI lineage: Eukaryota > Metazoa > Chordata > Amphibia > Caudata > Salamandridae > Triturus > Triturus cristatus. The sequence goes on from NC_140590.1 coordinate 1,639,237,549, forward strand.
TGCTGCCACTGCCCTGCATTTAGCATGATGTACCAGTCCACTCATCCTGCCCTCCATTGCCCAATTCTATGGCCCATCATTGACCTCCTGCTTAGCCTCTGTGCTTTGCTTGCTGCCCCTATTCTCCTTCCCCTGCCCTCTGATGTCTTTGTGCATGCCCCTGCTCTATCCTTTTTGACCACCATGTTCCATGGACCTGCCACTCCTATCTACTCTGAGTGTTCTGTTGAGCTGCCACTCCCCTACCACCTGCCTAGCATTGTCAGATGACTGTAACCTGTCCCTGCCACCTCCACCCTGCCTGTCCACATGCCATGCCCCTATCCCCTTCCTCCTGTCCTCCATGGTCCATTTTACTGCCACACCATTCTGCCCTCCCTGGTCTGTTGTGCTGCAACTGCTCCTCCTGCCTGTCCCGCGCGGTCTGTTGTGAGGCCCCTTCCCCTGAACTCTCTTGTCTGTGCCCAGGTCCTGACCCTCCCTTCTATCCTCCATGGTCCTTTGTGCATGCCCCTACACCCTACTTCTTGCCCATCATAGCCATTGTGCTGCCACTAACCCTCCCGCTTGCCATGCATGGTCTTCTGTGCTGCCATGGCCCCTCCCACCTTCCCTGAGTGGTCAGCTAGCTGCTCCTGACCCCCTCCCACCTTCCCTCCATGGTCTGTGTGTATGCCATCATAGTCTCACTGTTGCTCTCCATGGTGTGTCTTGTTTCTAGTGCCCATCCTGCCTGACCTCCATGGTCATCTTGCTGCTCCTGCCCTCCCCCCTTGCCCCCAGCCCTCTGTTTCCATGTGCAGACCCCTATTCCCTCCCTCCTGGCTTGTCGGTTCCATTGTAATGCCCCTGATCCGTCCCTCCTGCCCTTTATGGTCTGTTATGCTGCAGCTTTCTCTCCTGTCTGTCCATTATGGTCAGCTAGCTACCATTGCCTCTTTCCCCTCAGTTGTCTGTTGTCCATGTGCATGGTCCTGTCCCCTCCCTATTGCTTTCTATGGATTGTTTTGCTGCACTCCTGTCCCGCATGCCCTGTGTGGTGTATTGTGCTGCTGCAAACCCTGATGCCTGCCCTGTAGGTTCAGTTTGGTGCACCTCTCAATGTCCCTCCTGTCCTCTGTTATCCGAGTTCATGTCCCTACCCCAATTCCTCCTGCTTACCATGATCCAATGTACCATACTTGCGAACATTTTGAACTTGGTAAGAGGGAGATTTTGAAATAAAACTGGGGTATTGATTTTCCCCTTTGAGTTACATTGAAAAAGAGAAGATTGTAGACAGGAAACAGATCAAGTAAAGCCCATTTGAGCTTAAAAACATTGGACGTTTCCTGGCTGAAACGGGTCTGTTGGCATGTATGGTTGTATGACCACTGCCTCTTCCTTCTGCCCACAGTGATCTATTATATTGCCACAGCCTCTCTTGCCAGTCCTGTATTGTTGGTTTGTTGCCCCTGCCCCCCTTTCCACTGCCCTCCATAGTCTGTTGTGCTGCCACTGCCCTTCCTGCCTGCCTAGTGTGGTCAAATTGTTGCCTCTGCACTCTCCTACCTGCCTTCAATTTTCAGAGTCCGTGCCCCTGGCCTCTGCCTCTCAACAGTATCCCAATGAACAACTAGATTGCTAACATTCTATATTTATTACAAAAGTGTGGAATGCCTGACGTCATCTTGATGTAATCAAAACTGTAATGCCTAGAGCATTTCCTTTAGAAATTACATATATGAGAGGGTCTTATTTGCATCAAAATTATGGTTAGTGCTCTAAAAAACTAAAATGAGGACATATTTTCTGAGTTTTCAAATAGCGACAAAGAACTTTTAAATTATTTGTAATCTTAGTTTTATTATCCAGTTGACCACTTGATTAAATGTTGCATCCAAGGGGAGAGGGTGTGGTGTTACTTCCAGAGCTGCAGACTTTGCAACTGGGGAACCAGGTTGGAGTTTCTGCTTCAGCTCAACATTCGGTGATTCTGGTCAAATCACTAAATCTCCCCATGTCTACAACCAAAATGAATTTGATCTTGTGTGGTGTAACCAATTTTCATGTAAAGCACTCCAATACCTGACAAGTCTGCACTATATAAAACTGCAAATACACAAAAAATAAGTGTTTTGCACACTTCTGTCATTGGGCTACATTTGGGCTACATCTGGGTGATATTTGGGCTACATTTGGGCTCTTTTGTCTCTGGTGGCCATTTTAGGAGATTTATTTGTTATGAAGTTTCCTAATTTCCTCATTTACTGCAGTCTCCTCAGTAGGAAATGCTTTCAGTTTTTTACTTTGATTCCATCAAGAAGGTATTCAGATATGTCACACATTTGCCATAAATTCTGAATGTTAGCACTCTAGTTGCTCATTAGATCACTGTAGTAAAGCTACTGCTCACCACGGAAGTCTGCTGCTAGTATTAGAAGTGCATGTTTTAGTCTGCATACCAGAAATTTTTTATGAAATAGAAGAGGATTTGAGAAGTCACTCAAAATGTGCCCTAATTTTTCTTTCTTCAGCACTAATCATAATTTCTATGGCAAAATGAACCCCCTGATTGTGTTCCTTTTTAAATTAAATGTTTTAAGTGTTAACAGTTTATTCCAATCAAGATGGCTTCAGGTGTGCCATACTTTTGTCATAAGTAAGATAGTAAGCGCTCTAGTTGTTCTTAAGAACACTCTGGGACATTCTGTCATTGGGCTATACTTGGGCTACATCTGGGTGATATTTGGGCTACATTTGGACTCTTTTGTCTCTGGTGGCCATCTTGGGAGACTTATTTGTTATGAAGTTTCCTAAATTCCTCATTTACTGCAGTCTCCTCGGTAGGAAATACTTTCAGTTTTTTACTTTGATTCCATCAAGAAGGCATTCAGATGTGTCACACATTTTCCATAAATTCTGAATGTTAGCACTCTAGTTGCTCATTAGATCACTGTAGTAAAGCTACTGCTCACCAGGCAAGTCTGCTGCTGGTATTCAAAGTGCATGTTTCAGTCTGCATGTCAGAAAGTTTTCATGAAATAAAAGAGGATTTCAGAAGTCAAAATGTGCCCTAGTTTTTCTTTCTGCAGCACTAATCATAATTTTTATGGCAAAATGAACCCCCTCATTTTGTTCCTTTGTAAATTAAATGTTTTAAGTGTTACCACTTTATTCCAATCAAGATGGCTTCAGGTGTGCCATACTTTTGTCATAAGTAAGACTGTTAGCGCTCTAGTTGTTCTTTAGAGCACTCTGGGAAGCTGCAGTAGAACACAAAGGAATCAACTGACAGTCCCTGCCCTTGTTGGATGTACATGTTTTACTGAGAATGTCAGACTTCATTCTTACATGACTGAGAAAGATAATGTGAATTTACAGAAAATATGCTCTCAGTTTAGCTTATAGATCACCTTCCAAACCTCTGTGGGAAAAGTATGAGAAAATAGTTTTCTCTCAAACATGGTTCATGATATCACAGCAGAAGGCTTTTCACATGGTAAAATCACCTTAGAACACACCACAATTCCTAAAATGAGTATGGTACCATCAACAAATGATTTATAATGTAACTAAAGTCTTAAAACCTTCTATTAACTGCAATGCTTTTTAATGAGGTCTTATCATGTATATTGGTCCCAAGATGGCTGCCAACACTTCTTGGATGAAGTACTGACAGCCAATCAGATCTCACGATGAGATGTGTGGTTAGGCTCCGCCCAGATATGTATGTGATTTTACTTTTGATTTTCTCAGGAACTACTGAACAGATTGACACCATATATGCAAAAGGCACATGCCTGACCGGAGGACTATCTCTTTGCCAAATTTCAAGTAATTCTGTTCAGCCGTTCGGGCTGTACCTTGGACTAAAGGTCCCTTTGGAAAATTGCATGGGGAAAACGCGTTTTGGGACCCCCTTTTTTCTCAGCCCCCGCTTGACGAATCCCCCCAAGACTTATATATATATTATCTACTGGCGGTCGCCAGTAGATAGTTATAGTTAGGACCATGTGTCCATAGGAAATCCGCAACATTCTATTTGGAATAACGTTGGCGCCGGTTGACGAATCCTCGCAAAATTTTCAAAATAGGTGGGGCGCTCCGCTCCGCTCCTACCCTGAAAGTCTCAAGGGGATTCGTCAAGCGGGGGGTGAGAAAAAAGGGGGGTCCCAAAACGCGTTTTCCCCATGCAATTTTCCATAGGGACCTTTAGTCCAAGATACAGCCCGAACGGCTGAACAGAATTACTGTTCAGTAGTTCCTGAGAAAATCAAAAGTAAAATCATATATATATGTGGGCGGAGCCTAACCACACATCTCATCCTGAGATCTGATTGGCTGTCAGCACTTCATCCAAGAAGTGTTGGCAGCCATCTTGGGACCAATATACATGATAGCACCTCATTAAAAAGCATTGCAGTTAATAGAAGGTTTTAAGACTTTAGTTACTTTATAAATCATTTGTTGATGGTACCATACTCATTTTAGGAATTGTGGTATGTTCTAAGGTGATTTCACCATGTGAAAAAGCCTTCTGCTGGGACATCATGATTGAGAGAAAAATATTTTCTCATGCTTTTCCCACAGAGGTTTGGAAGGTGATCTATAAGCTAAACTGAGAGCTTATTTTCTGTAAATTCACATTATCTTTCTCAGTCATGTGAGAATGAAGTCTGACATTCTCAGTAAAACATGTACATCCAACAAGGGCAGAGACTGTCAGTTGATTCCTTTGTGTTCTACTGCAGCTTCCCAGAGTGTTCCAAAGAACAACTAGAGCGCTAACAGTCCTACTTATGATGAACATATGGCACACCTGAAGCCATCTTGCTTGGATTAAAGTGGTAACACTTAAAACATTTAATTTAAAAAGGAACACAATGAGGGGGTTCATTTTGCCATAGAAATTATGATTAATGCTGCAGAAAGAAAATGAGGGCACATTTTGAGTGACTTCTCAAATCCTCTTCTATTTCATTCAAAAATACTGACATGCAGACTGAAACATGCACTTTTAATACCAGGAACAGACTTCCATGGTGAACAGTAGTTTTACTACAGTGATCTAATAAGCAACTAGAGTGCTAACTTTCAGAATTTATGGCAAATGTGTGACACATCTGAATACCTTCATGATGGAATCAAAGTAAAAAACTGAAAGCATTTCCTACTGAGGAGACTGCAGTACATGAGGAAATTAGGAAACTTCATAACAAATAAATCTCCCAAGATGGCCACCGGAGACAAAAGAGCCCAAATGTAGCCCAAAATCACCCAGATGTAGCCCAAATATAGCCCAATGACAGAAGTGTGCAAAACACTCATTATTTTGTGTTTTTGCAGTGTTATATAGTGCAGACTTGTCAGGTATTGGAGTGCTTTACATGAGCATTGGTTACATCACACAAGAACAAATTCATTTTGGTTGTAGACATGGGGAGACTAAGTGATTTGACCAGAATCACAGAATGTCGAGCTGAAGCAGAAACTCCAACCTGGTTCCCCAGTTGCAAAGTCTGCAGTTCTGGAAGTAACACCACATCCTCTCCCCTAAGTGCAACATTTAATCAAGTGGTCAACTGGATAAAAAAACATAAAGATAACAAATAATTTAAAAGTGCTTTGTCGCTATTTGAAAACTCAGAAAATATGTCCTTATTTTAGTCTTTTAGAGCACTAACCATAATTTTGATGCCAATAAGACCCTCCCATATATGTAATTTCTAAAGGAAATGCTCTAGGTAGTACAGTTTTGATTACATCAAGATGACGTCAGGCGTTCCACACTTTTGTAATAAATATAGAATGTTAGCAATCTAGTTGTCCATTAGGATACTGTTGAGAGGCAGAGGCCAAGGGCACGGACTCTGAAAATTGAAGGCAGGTAGGAGGGTGCAAAGGCAACAATTTAACCACACTGAGAAGGCAGGAAGGGCCGTGGCAGCACAACAGACTATGGAGGGCAGTGGAAAGTGGGGCAGGGGCAACAAACCAACAATACAGGACTTGCAAGAGAGACTGTGGCAATGTAATAGACCATTGTGGGCAGAAGGAAGAGGCAATGGTAGTACAACCATACATGCCAATAGACCCGATTCAGCCAGGAAACGTCCAATGTTTTTAAGCTCAAATGGGCTTTATTTTATCTGTCTCCTGTCTACAATCTCCTCTTTTTCAATGTAACTCAAAGGGGAAAATCAATACCCCAGTTTTTTTTCAAAATCTCCCTCTTACCAAGTTCAAAATGTTCCCAAGTATGGTACATTGGATCATGGAAGGAAATGGGGTAGGGACATGGACTTGGATAACAGAGGACAGGAGGGACATGGAGAGGTGCACCAAACTGACCCTGCAGGGCAGGCATCAGGGTTTGCAGCAGCACAATACACCACACAGGGCATGCGGGACTGGAGTGCAGCACAACAATCCATAGAAAGCAAGAGGGAGGGGACAGGACCATGCACATGGACAACAGAGAACAGAGGGGCAAGAGGCAGGACCATGATGGACAGACAGGAGAGAAAGCTGCAGCATAACAGACCATAAAGGGCAGGAGGGATGGATCAGGGGCATTACAATGGAACAGACAAGCCAGGAGGGAGGGAGTAGGGGTCTGCACATGTAAACAGAGGGCTGGGGGCAAGGGGGCAGGGCAGGAGCAGCAAGATATCCATGGAGGTCAGGCAGGATGGGCACTAGAAGCAAAACACACCATGAAGAGCAACAGTGAGACTGTGATGGCATACACACAGACCATGGAGAGAAGGTGGGAGGGGTTCAGGGGCAGCAAACTGACCACACAGGGAAGATGGGAGGGGCCATGGCAGCACAGAAGACCATGCATGGCAAGTGGGAGGGTTAGTGGTAGCACAATGGCTATGATGGTCAAGAAGGAGGGTGCAGGGGCATGCACAAAGGACGATGGAGGATAGAAGGGAGGGTCAGGACCTGTGCACAGACAAGAAAGTTCAGGGGAAGGGGCCTCACAACAGACCGCACGGGGCAGGCAGGAGGAGCAGTTGCAGCACAACAGACCAGGGAGGGCAGAAGGGTGTGGCAGTACAATGGACCATGTAGGACAGGAGGAAGAGGATAGGGGCATGGCATGTGGACAGGCAGGGTGGAGGTGGCAGGGACAGGTTACAGTCATCTGACAATGCTAGGCAGGTGGGAGGGGAGTGGCAGCTCAACAGAACACTCAGAGTAGATAGGAGTGGCAGGTCCATGGAACATTGTGGGCAAAAAGGATGGAGCAGGGGCATACGCAAAGACATCGGAGGGCAGGGGGAAGGAGAATAGGGGCAGCAAGCTAAGCATAGAGTTTAAGCAGGAGGTCAATGATGGGGCATAGAATTGGGCAATGGAGGGCAGGAGGAGTGGACTGGTACATCATACTAAATTAAGGGCAGTGGCAGCACATCAGACCATGCATGGCAGGAGGGAGGAGGCTAGTCCATGGATTCACACAACAGAGGATAGGGAGGAGGGGGATGGGGCAGCAAGCTAACTGTTCAGAGAAGGCGGGTATTAGGAACTTTATTGTTTTTAAAACGTGTGTCTGTGCGAACTACTTAAAATATGAACAAGTATGCAGCATAATCTCACTTTTATTCAGGAAGAAGAGGACGTTTGTGACTGTGACTCCGGGCTCACTTGGCAGAAACACCCCCTGACCCTCCACCCCCTATCGCAAAATGTAATGCCCGTGAAAAGGGTAGGTGAACACAGTGAACATAGAACATAGTCCTGAGAGCACGATTGAAAATGAAAACTAGATATAGTGTATGGTATAAACTATGCACCAAAAAGTGTGATATAAGATGAACCGGGCGTGAAATATAATATGCAATACATTGTGCGCAATGACAGATTCATTGGAGAGAGCGAGATAGCACAGGCACTAGCGCGTGCTATGCGATATGCGCCTTGGAGTGTAATATGCACAGGGCAGTGTTGTGTAACCTAACTAGTCTCTAAAGGTAAAATATGTGCTGGGGAGTGTAACGTTGCATATGCACTGTGACAAAGATATGGATCCCAGATTGTAATATGTATGGCATAGCACTGTGCGTTATAACATAGGCATCGAGGAAGGCACGTTAGATGGGGCAATATAACCCGTGCGAAGACAAGTGTGGCATGACATATTCACGGGGTGGTGTTACAGTGCACATGGGCTAGAGAGTGTCATAGCATACGCACTAGCTGGTGGAATACAACACAGAGGTGTGTGGCACTCGGCGGGCACTGGCGGGTGTAACACAGCATTGGGCTCAGCCAGGAGTGCGCTGTGACTCTCGAGTGAGGTTCGTCCCCTTTCCAGAGAGTAAAATAAAAAGTATTACACATCCGGCAGTGGATGTGTGTTTTATTAACCGTGAGGGGGGTTTCTTGCATAGTTTTGGTCGAATTTTTGTCGAATCCCCTTTGAATGGCTTGGTGTGCATGTGTATTAAATGTGCCCGTCAATAGCTACCCATGTTTGTATAAATAAACGACAAGGGTGTCTACCGGGATTAGGCACGGTAGGGCATCAGACATGTCAGAGCTTCACTAGTGGTGTAAATACATTCCACGTGGATTCATTGTATGCATAGTCGCCTTTTAATGAATATCACGCAAATCGTCATGGTGATAGGTACGTACGGTTTGTCCAGCATGTCCTAGGTGTGTCTATAAATATATATTTTTTTAAAATAATAAAAAACAGTGGCCGGCCATGGGGGTTGGGGTCAAAAAAATATAATTAGGAGACAGGCCCTGGGGGATGGGGTCATCAGGGCCAATAAATTAGAATAAGAAGGGGAACCACACAGCCCCCCTTCTTAAAAAATTAAAATAAATAAAAGACTGGCATCGTGCCGGAGGCCACGCCCCCTCCTTGCAGCACTCTGCAAACGCGCCCCCTGCCGAGTTGTAAGTTGGGGAATTAATTCCTCTTCAATACTGAGGGTCCCTGAGGGCCAACTAGCCCAACAGGCATCTCCAGTATGCACCAGGGAGCTGCGCTGCAGACAGGTGTTCTGAGGCCAAGCCCCTTTTTACACCTCTCTGCAACGCAGCTCTGTGGCGCTTACTGGAGGTACCTAGTGGTCTAGTTTGACCCTAGGGACCCTTAGGATTCAAGGGGACTTAATCTCTCAACTTAGAACAGCCACAGGGCGCGTTTACACAGTGGTGAAGGGAGGGGACGGGGCCTGAGGTGACGTGTGCAAACACGCACTATGGCACGTTTTAAATTGGGGATATAATTTTCCTTCAATACTGAGGGCCCCTGGGGGCTAACTAGCCCACCAAGTGCTTCCAGTAAGCGCCACTGAGCTGCATTGCAGAGAGGTGGTCCAGGCCGTGCCACTTTTTACACCTGTCTGCAACGCAGCTCTGTGGCACTTACTGGAGGTACCTAGTGGGCTAGTTGGACCCTAGGGACCCTCAGGATTCAAATGAACTTAATCTCCCAACTAAAAACGGACACAGGGCGTGTTTACACAGTGGTGAAGGGAGGGGACGGGGCCTGAGTTAACGTGTGCAAAAACGCCCTGTGGCCTGTTTAAGAGGTAGTTTTAATCCCTCTGCCCTATTATATACTAGGGGCTTACAGAGGAGGTCATGCTAATCACAGGGGGACCCCAATGCATAATGTTCCCTAGTGTATGTAGGTGTTTTCACTGTATTCTAAGTGTCTTTTAACATAGCACTGGCTCTAGGACTGGTTAGTCAGACTCAGTTACCACCAGTATCCGTCTGAAAAAGTTGAGGGTACAGGATGATTTTGCAACAAGGCTTCTTTCTGCTCTTCTTTTTGTTCTTTCTGCATGTTATCCTTCTTCCTGCACTTTTCTTCGTCTTTGAGGACTTCTGTTGCTTCTTTCTGCACTTCTTTTTTTTCTTTCTGTGCATTTTTTCTTCTTTCTTCACATGTCCTATCTCTGTAGGCATAGTTAGAAATTAGCATTTAAAAAACCTTTGAAATTCACAGAAAAAACCATAGGTTTCAGGCACGTTATAGTTAGGAATTAGCATTTAAAAAACCTCAGAAATTCACTGAAAAAAACATAGGTTTCAGGGGTGTTATAGTTAGCTGGACTTTTCACTTGTACAAAACCATTGAAATTCCCCCGTTATAGTTAGTTCAGCTAACTATGACTCGCGCGCCCGCAATGCACTGCTGATGACGTCACATATTACATCACTCATGACATCACTGATGACATCTCAAATGACATCACTGATGACATCACTGATGACATCATCCTTGTGATAGAGTGGCAGACCTCCTCTCACCCTAATATAACCTTTGATACACACATTCAAAAATAGAGACTAAACTTTTCAAAACAATGGACATACCAATACCAGTTACAACAACCTCTTCAGTAATTCTAAGATCCACATACACATCCACTCATTCACCAACAGTCCTATACAGTCACTCATACATGTATTCACTCATCATATGTACTGATACACCTATACATCCTGTTACACAATGCCACTCATCCATAGAGTTACTCACACACATAGTCACTCATGCTAATAAAGAAGAATCAAACATACATTTATTTGCATATACAGTTATACACACACGACCACACTTACTTCTACGGAAACTTACACATACTTAGTCTTTTAAACAATCACTTATAGAAACACATACTTATTCATACAGGAACTCTTTCAATCTCTCACTCTCACATATACTCACTTATATACACCAATAGTCACATATACTAGTTTAAAACATATGTAGTTACTCATAAAGACACTATTGAGACAGTCATTCACTCACTAACACACCCATACACACACTCATCCACCCATACAGTCCTGCACACATGCTGTCTTCAACACATACAAAGAGTGAGTCACTCATTCATGCACCTATGCACTACGTAATACCCCCACCGAACCATGCAGACACTCAGACTGATACTCAAAAAACCAACTAATAACCTATATAGACACCCATGTAGCTACTCACCAACCCATGCAGCCACTTATACACAAAGTGAGAGACTGATACAGATATTTACATATTTAAACATTACTCACTAAGCCATGTATTCACTATGATACACTTAATCAGTCAGTTACACAATCAATTTTTTAAAAACAAATCATCCATTTAGACACTTATATACCCATTTATTCTTCCATCGACCTTGAGATATACATATATAAAACATATTTAATTTTCAGAAAAACACACATTCACTGGATGATGTCATCAGTGATGTCATTTGAGATGTCATCAGTGATGTCATGAGTGACGTCACTGACCATGTCATGAGTGATGTAATATGTGACGTCATCAGCAGTGCATTGCGGGCGCGAGTTATAGTTAGCTGAACTAACTATAACGGGGGAATTTCAATGGTTTTGTACAAGTGAAAAGTCCAGCTAACTATAACACCCCTGAAACCTATGGTTTTTTCAGTGAATATATATATACATATATATATTCCTTTGTAATATAATAGGAACAATATGTTAGTATTTCGTACACTCCCCCCAACACGACATGCGTCACCATGCTGTTTATGATTATTATTTTTTGCAGACTGCCTGGTAGAGCGACATATAGCCTGTTGTGCTATTATACCTATAGGAACCCTTCCGCTCAAGAGGTCACGACGTACATTGGTAAAAGAATGGACAGTTTACCGAGGGATCGGTTTGCCGTGACCCGCCACCTGACCCCTTGGAACGGAGAAGCTACCGGCATTTGCGGGTCCATGACTGCATGGAGGGTCGTGGTCATTGTACACGCGTCCCGAGTCTTGTTTCAAAAGGGAACAGTGTGCTGGAAGTAGGGGACAAAGAGACTTTTGTTTTATATTATCTTCCAAGATTTCTCCCTGGGCCGCATGAAAAGACCTTGCACTTACCGGAGCATTTGGCTGCCAGCGTGCTGCATTGTGGTATCGGCAGTCCATACCTTTGAACTGCCGTTTGACTGCTGCAATGAAACTTGGCCCAGGTGAGCGCCCCACCACCAAGGGAGGAGGCGTCTATATAAAGATACCAATATGGGAACTTTGGTGAAAAGATGATGGAATCTGATGAAGGCAGACCGCCGAAACACGTTATGCCTAATTCTTTTAATAAAAGTCCTTGAAGCCCGCTGCGTCTCTTGATATACTCGGAAAGGGAGGAGATTTGTTTGATATATATATATATATATACATATTACCTACTGGCGGTCGCCAGTAGGTAGTTATAGTTAGGACCTATTTTCCATAGGAAATCCGCAACATTCTATTTCCAATAAGTCTGGCGCCGGTTGACGAATCTTCGCAAAATTTTCCAAACCTTTGGCCAGCTCCGGTCCGCTCCTATCCTAAAAGTTTCATGGTGATTCGTCAAGCGGGGGCCAAGAAAAAAGGGGGGTCCCTAAACGCGTTTTCCCCATGCAATTTCCCATAGAACCTGTTGACGCAGCTACAGCCCGAACTGCTGAACGGAATTACACCAAATTTGGCAAATAGGTAGTCCTCAGTTCAGACTCGTGCCTTTTTCATAAATGGTGTAAATCCGTTCAGTAGTTCCTGAGAAAATTAGAGTAAAAAAGATAGATATATCTATGGCCTCGGAGGATCCGCGCACCCTATGCGCAGCCATTTTGTGCCTCGGTAGAAGCGAGGCTGAAGAAGTAAGGGGAATAAGTGTTTAAAACATATAAAGGGGGCAGGGTAGAAATAGTCTGACCCTCTAGTGTTGCTTAGGGGGTTTCAGAAGGACCCCCTGGGGCCCCCTTTTTAAAAAAAAAAAAAAACGCCGAAATGCGCGCAGGGTGCACGGATCCGGCCATAAAAAAAAAAACCCGAAGCGCGGGCTTCCGCGCTTCGTTAATAATTAGCCCCCGGGTGGGCCAAATCCCGGGGGCAAAATGTTGGTAAATTTATAAGTTGGAGGAGGGCTGCGTGGCCCCCCTCCTGGAGCCCTCGAGGGCCCAGGGGACCGCCACCCCCCCGGGCTGGCTCCTACAGTGTCCTGGGGTGCCCACCCCCAGTACACTGTTGTTTGCTATGAGAGGGCGGGAGTCTCCCACCCTCCCATAGCAAACTGCGTTAGGATTTTGAAAGAGAGAGCAGGGAAACCTGCTCTCTCTTTCAAAATCCAAACGATATTGCTTTTCCACACGGGGAGCTGCATGTCAGCAGCTCCCCATGTGGAAAAGCAATGGTGGCTCCAGAAGGACGCGGGGAGCCGGCTGGGACCGTGGGGGCGTTGGGGCTCCCTCCACAGTCTCCAACGTTTTTTAATAAATGCCCCGGGTCCCCGGGGATAATAAAAATTAGTGATAGGGGCTATTTTTGTACGATAAAATTAGGAGTCGCGCATCCTAAAACGTTGGGTGCACGTATTCTCTCGCGTAGGGTGCGCGGTTCCTAACGCGTTGGGTGCGCAACTCCAAGAAAAAATGTAAAAAAACAAATAATAAAGTATTGAAAATATAGTTTAAAAAATATTTTACAAAATACAAAACAATATTTTACAAAATGTACTATTTTTTTAAAAAAACATTAAAAACAAATAATATTTTTTACATTTTAAAATAATTAATTGAAAAAATAAGTTTAAAAAATGGTGAAAAAAAATATTTAAAAATAACATAATTAAAGGAATTGACACACTGAAATAGAAACATTTAGAAATCCAATGAAAATCATTAAACATCATAGCTTTAGAGATGAGTTATAGATAGGAATTAGCATTTAAAAAACCTTTGAAATTCACTGAAAAAACCATAGGTTTCATGCACGTTATATTTTAGGAATTGGCATTTAAAAAACCTTAGAAATTCACTGAAAAAACCTTAGGTTTCAGGGGTGTTATAGTTAGCTGGACATTTCCCTCGTACAAAACCCTAGAAATTCCCCCGTTATAGTTAGTTCAGATAACTATAACTCGCGCCCCCGCAATGCACTGCTGATGATGTCACATATTACATCACTCATGACATGGTCAGTGACATCACTGATGACATCACTGATGACATCTCAAATGACATCACTGATGACATCATTGATGATGTCATTCATGTGATCATTTGATGCTTCTTGTTACACCCCAATATAACCATTGATACACCCACTCTAAATTACATACTGCCACTCTCAAAACCATAGACACTCCAACACCAATAAGTACATTCCCCATCACTGACTTATAGGTCTAAACACTCATCCACTCACTCACCCGTACATTCACTCATACTTATGGTCACTCAGTACAGGACTAACATATGCACTCATACACCTATATAGACACTCCCACACCACTACTCATCCATAGAGTTACTCACACATATGCTCAGTCATGCAAGTAATTAATCACACTGCCATTTGCTCACCTATACAATTATACACTCACAAGCTCAATTACTCATACAAATACTAGCAAATTCTTATGGTATTATACAATCAATGATACAAGCATACACTCATCCATACAGCCACTCACACTATCACACACTCTCAGTTATAGTTATTTCTGTACTCCAACATACATATATACTGCCATTCACATATGTAGTAAATTACACATGAACTAATGAAATATATATTCACTCACTAACACAACCATACATACACTCACCCACCCATACAGTCCATCACAGATGCACTCAAAACCATGCACCCACTGAATAACCCACTCACACATCTATGCACACCCATACACGTGTTACCATCCTTGTGGGGACTATGTGTGAACACCTGCCTTGTGGGGACTAACCTTTCCCAATGGTTTTAAAATATGCAAATAACAGAAATATGTTAAGAAAAAATTCATAAAACAGGATCCTGCTTCAAATGTGCAAAAATATTGTTTTTTAATCGTGCGCACAGAACCATCCTTGTGGGGTCTTGAACATGTGTTACCATCCTTGTGGGGACTTACTCAATAATTATCATTTGTGATTGAATGCCTTCATAAACAAATGGCTAAATGTAATTTTTCAGTGCTGTACTTAAATTACATGATAGTTTAGTCATATATAAATAGCTCATTGTGTCCTACGAGCACACAGAACATGGACTGTGATGATAATGAATTTCTCAGCGGAGGCCTATAGCATATGAAGTCCCTGGAAAGAGATTTACAGATATTTAGCCTGTTACTGAGTGCTCACAAACTTTCAAGAATAAGGAAACAACACAATGTTAAGATTATTTAGAGGCCAAACATCCTGCAATGTGGTCGGATAGGAAAGTCAAGTTGAGATTACCTAGTTCATTTTCATCAACCTCACCACTAGGCATCATTTTCTTTGCATGTTATGCGATGATAAGCCCCAAAGATTTTGTATGTTATTATAGTAATGTTCTACAGCGGACAGAGAGAGTAATTGATGATAATCATTTTAAGCCACTGCAGAGATACGGCGTGATTTTTTTAAAATTGTGTTTCAATGTAGTCACTCCCAAGTTCCTATAGGCATAGTGTGTGTTTATATTTATGTTCAAGTCCTGCCTAGATTATGTGTGGTTTTACTAATGCTTAAGTCCCCAATGAAGTGGTATTTGATGCTAATTACGTTTTAGTCACATGAGATAGTTTGTCATTATAGGGATGCCAGGTTCTCACACAGATAGTGTGTGATTATAGACATGTTGAAATCCTCCAAAACAGTGACCGATTATAATCATGTTTGATTATAGTCAGGTTCAGGTCCCTCTACAGATAGTGTACAATGACAGTCATGCTGCAATTCATGCAAATATAGAGTGTTATTCAAGAAGTGCCCAGGTCCCCATAGAGAGAGTGTGTGATTATTGGTGTATTCAAGTCCCCGTAAAGATAGTGTGTGATTATTGGTGTGTTCAAGTCCCCACAAAGATAGTGTGTGATTATTGGTGTGTTCAAGTCCCCGCAGAGATAGTGTGTGATTATTGGCATGTTCTAGTCCCCGCAAAGATAGTGTGTGATTATTGTCACGTTCAAGTCCCCGCAAAGATAGTGTGTGATTATTGTCATGTTCAAGTCCCCTTAGAGGAAAGTGTGTGATTGTTATGCTGAAGTCCCCGCAGAGATAGTGTGTGATTATTGTCATATTCAAGTCCCCTCAGAGATAGTGTGTGATTGTCATGCTGAAGTTCCCCCAGAGATAGTGCGTGATTATTGGCATGTTCAAGTTCCCCCAGAGATAGTGTGAGATTGTCAGGTTCGTGCAGAGAGAGTGTGGCACATAGAAAATGTTATAATAGTCATATTCAAGTCCTTGTAGAGATAGGATACAATGATAGTCATACTGATGTTCATGTAGAAATAGTGTTTCATTACATTAATGCTCAGGTCTCCACAAATAAAGCGTTTAATTATACTCACCTTGAAGACCATATTGAGATAGTGTGTGGTTATATTCATGTTGAAGGTCCCTCAAATATATTGTGTGATTATAGGTATGTTCAAAACCCCACAGAGATAGTGAGTGATCATAGTTATGTTCAAGTCCCCACATAGAGAATGTTATAATAGTAATGCTCAGGTCCCTGTAGTGATAGGTTATTATAGTCATACCCAGTTGCGTGCACAGATTATAGTCTTGCTCAAGTCCTGCAGGGATTGTTGTGTTGTATGATTATAGTGAAGCCTAGGCCCCCATAGAGATAATGTGTGATAATAGGGTTGCCCACATCCCCACAATAGTGACTGTAGACCTGCAGCGAAAGTGTATGACAACTTTCAAGTACAAGTCTCTCTATGGAAAAATTATATGAGAGACACACATGTCCCTGCAGAGATAGTGTGTGATGATAATAATGTTCAAATTCCCACAAAGCAGTAGTGTAATTACATTGAAGCCCAGGTCCCAACAGAGACACTGTGTGATTATACACATGGCAAGGTCACCAGTGAGATAGTGTGTGATGATAGCCATGATCAATTCCTCAAGAAGATAGTGTGTGATGAATTATATTGATGTCCAGATCCCCACAGAGATAGTGTGTGATTGTAGGAATGCCCAGCTCCCCACAGAGATAGTGTGTGATTGTAGGAATGCCCAGCTCCCCACAGAGATAGTGTGTGATTGTAGGAATGTCCAGCTCCCCACAGAGATAGTGTGTGATTGTAGGAATGTCCAGCTCCCCACAGAGATAGTGTGCGATTTTTAGGATGTCTAGGTCCTCACTGAGATGGTGTGTGAGAATGGTGTTACCAGGTTGCCCATAGAGAAGGCAGGTGCAGTGTCCTACTGCAAAGATAGCACATGGTTGTTTAGATTGATGCCCAGGTCCAAACAAAGATAGTGTGTGATTATAATTATGCCCAGGTCCCCACAGAGGTAATGGGTGATTATAGGTATGCTCAGGTCCCCACAGAGATAGTGTGTGATTATAGGGATGTCAAGGTCCCCACAGAGATGGTGTGTGATTATAGGGATGCCCAGGTCCCCACAGAGATGGTGTGTGATTATAGGGATGCCCAGGTCCCCACAGAGATAGTGTGTGATTATGTTGATGGCCAGGTTTCTACAGAGATAGTATGTGATAATAAGTATGCCAGTCCCCACAGAGATGTGTGTGATTATAGTAATGTTCAAGTCCCCACAGATATTGTGTGTGATAATAGGGATACCCAGGTCCCCACTGAGATAGTGTGTGATTATAGGGATGGCCAGGTTTCCACTGAGATAGTGTGTGATTATAGGGATGGCCAGGTTTCCACTGAGATAGTGTGTGATTATAGAGATGCCTGGTCTCCACAGGCAGAGATAGTGTGTTATTATGGTATTATAGGGATGCCCAGGTCCCCACACAGATAGTGTGTGATTATAGTAATGTTCAAGTCCCCACAGATATTGTGTGTGATAATAGGGATACCCAGGTCCCCACTGAGATAGTGTGTGATTATAGGGATGGCCAGGTTTCCACTGAGATAGTGTGTGATTATAGAGATGCCTGGTCTCCACAGGCAGAGATAGTGTGTTATTATGGTATTATAGGGATGCCCAGGTCCCCACACAGATAGTGTGTGATTATAGGAATGCCATGTCCTCACAGAAATAGTATGTGATTATATTGATGGCCAGGTTTCCACAGTGATAGTTTGTGATAGTTTGTGATTATAGACTGTTGGAGGGAGGCCCACCGGGTAGTCCGGGAGACTATTCCGGGCACCTTCCTACCGCAAAATTATAGCCGAGCGCCGCTGAGAAGCCCCCTCGGGGAGGTCTTTCTCCTATGATCGTACTAGGCCCAGTAACACCACCACACAGGACTCAATAGTAGTTGCGAGATTAGATTCTTTATCGGCAGCAATACGAGCAATATTTACAGAGGGATCGAGGGATCCTATCAGAGTCTCAATGTTCGTTCAAGAGGGTAGGGTAGCGGGACAGTCTTAGTGCCAGCCAGGCACGGGAGGGCTCTGCGCCAGACCTTGGATGCTGGTCTCAGAGCGGCTCGGACGGGGAGAGCCGCGACGTCGTCTGCAGGGCTCGGATGGTAGTTCCGCTTGGGACGAGCCGCGACACGGTCAGCAGGGCTCTGGTGGTAGGTCCGCTTCGGTCGAGCCGTGACGAGGTCAGCTGGGCTCTGGTGGTAAGGTTCAACAAGGTCGGGCCGCGACAGCGTCAGCAGGCCCCAAAGGTTCGTGAAGGTCTTTAAGCACGGTGGAGCCGCGACGTCGTCAGCAGGGCTCAAGTGGTGGTTCAGGGTGAGTCTTCTTCCATAGGGTCAGCCGCGATCCGATCAGCAGGGCTCTTGACTCCAGGATACAACTACTGCCCTGTTGTCGGGTCGCCCCAGATATAGGACGAGAGCCCTTTGATGTCTGGACCCGTGCGCCCGGAGGGGGCGGAGAGGCCGGGTAGGGGGCGGCCAGACGCCCAGCAGGAGAGGCGCCAGGCCCCAGAGAGCTGTGGGGTGATCACACCCAGGTGTGGAGAGACGGTTGGGGGTCCCATCGATTCTGCCCTCCGCCGGGAGTGGGAAGGGCTCGCGTGGTATCCCCCGAGCCAGGGGTTGGCATCTAGATGTCGGGCCTCGCTGGGACCGAGGCCGGGTAGAGCAGGGTCATACAGGTGGTCACATGGAGTGACGTGCAATCCAAGATGGAGGAGCCCCGATGTGCATGGGACCTCGTGCGGCTTAGCGCGGGGAAACAGGACCACGCCATGAGGCCAGCTCCCACACGCGTCCCCCCCAGCTGAAGGCAGGGAGAGTCACCCATCTTCTTGGGGGTTCTCCTCGCCGAGGCGGAAGAATCGGGACAGGCCGTCAGCATTGGCGTGGTCGTTGCCGGGCCGGTGTTCAACAGTGAAGTCCATCCCTTGCAGCGAGATGGACCAGCGTAACAGCTTGGGGTTCTCGCCCCGCATTTGCATGAGCCACCGCAAGGGCCGGTGGTCAGTCTGGACCCTGAAGTGGGTACCGAAAAGGTAGGGCCGGAGCTTCTTGAGAGCCCATACCACAGCGAAGGCCTCCCGCTCGATGGTGCTCCACCTCTGTTCTCGCGGCAGCAGTCGGCGGCTGATAAAGGCCACCGGTTGATCGAGGCCCTTGGCGTCCAGCTGGGAGAGGACTGCCCCGACCCCGTACTCCGAGGCATCGGTCTGGACTACAAATTCCTTGCTGTAGTCGGGGGCCTGTAGCACAGGGGCAGCGCACATGGCCGCTTTGAGAGTATCAAATGCGGTCTGGCAGCGGGGCGTCCAGTGCACCGCCTTGGGTTGTTTCTTTGAAGTGAGTTCTGTAAGGGGGCCCACAATGCTGCCGTAATCCTTTATGAAGCGTCGGTAGTAGCCTGTGAGGCCCAGGAATGCCCGGACAGCGGTTTGGGTGGCGGGGGGCTCCCACGCCTGGATGGCGTCCACTTTTAACTGGAGGGGGGCCACCTGGCCACTCCCCACCTGATGGCCCAGATAGGTCACAGATCCTTGACCGATCTGGCACTTGCTGGCCTTAATTGTGAGCCCGGCTCTTTGGAGTGCAGCCAGGACTTCCCCAAGGTGTCCTAGGTGCGCGGCCCAGTGGTCGCTGAAGACAGCAATGTCATCGAGGTAGGCCGCGCTGAAGGCTTCGAGACCGGCCAGGACACAACCAGGAAGGTCCAGCGGATGTAACGGTATATTGCTTTCAAAGAGCTGTCATAATTAGAAGAAGTTACAGGTGAAAACGTTGACACAAAAGGCTGTTTTTTTCAACTAATCTTCAATTTTTTCTATATTTAACTGTTAGTTTCTATAAAAAAAACCTTGATGGATCTACACAAATGACCCCTTGCTGAATTCAGAATTTTGTCTACTTTTCAAAAATGTTTAGCTTTCCAGGATCCATTATTGCTTTCAAACCCATTTCTACCGTTAACTGGAAGGAGGTTGAAAGCACAAAAAATAGCAAAAATAGGCTATGTCCCAGAAAAATGCCAAAACTGCGTAAAAAAAGTTGGTTTTCTGACAAAAGTCTGTCATTCCCTAAAAGCTGGGAAAATGGCTATTTCAGCCCCACAAACCCTTTTTTGATACCATTTGCAGAGAAAAACCCAGACGCTTTCATTTGCAGCCCGTTTTTCCCATTTTTCACAAAAAAACAAAATGTTGCTGTATTTTGGCTAATTTCTGGGACCCTTGCAGGGGAATCCACAAACCCTGGGTACCTTTAGAATCCCCATGATGTTGGAAGAAAAGGACGCAAATTTGGCGTGGATACCTTATATGGTCAAAAAGTTACAGGGGCCTAAGCGCGCACTACCCCAAATAGCCCAAAAAAGGCTTAGCACAGGGGGGGGAAAAGGCCTAGCAGCGAAGGGGTTATCCAGTGTGATCAATTAATGGTTATTTATCGTTTGGAACGAACAAATCAGAAATAAGAAAGCAAATAAATTGCACAGTGCATGGAGTAATATGATTTAATCCATATTGAACAAAATTATGAAACATATATGGAATCTCTCTGAAAAGAATTGATTTTTAGAGGTGTTGTATTAGTGTATATATTTTAAGAATACCTATGAATTTAAATATGGTGTTTTTAGAAAAATGTAGATGAGAGATGAACTATTTAAGTGGAGATTTGCACAAAATATTCAAATCATGAAGTTTGTTAGTATGACTTAGGATGATGCAGGCACTTGCCAAAAACCGGTCTGCCTAATGAATGTCATGAAAATGTTTATAATCTTAGTAAATATCGGGTATACATTGTCAAATATAAAATACATGAATTGGTACATTTAAGGTGATTTTAAGCAGTGAATGTCTTTTAAATATGTATTAAACAAGATGGGAACTGCAGTCTGTCTTCCTTGGCTATGGAGACAGCGACCCACATGATCAGGAGTCTGTGGTTTTAAAAATATGCAAATGGCGCAGCGTCTTTGGTGTGAGCAAGCCTGTGGATACAGGCAAAACGCGTTACATGACAACCGAAATAAAAAGAGACTCTCTTTTAAATACGAATGGAGTCCCTGTACTGGATGGTAACTGGAGTTGATTATATATATATATATATATATATATATATATATATATATATATATATATATATATATATATATAATCTACTGGCGGTCGCCAGTAGATAGTTATAGTTACAACCTAGTTTCCATAGGAAATCTCGAAATTCTATTTTGAATAACTTTGGCGCCGGTTGACGAATCCTCGCGAAATTTTCAAAACTAATGGGGCGCTCCGTTCAGCTCCTACCCTGAAAGTCTCGGGGTGATTCGTCAAGCGGGGGCTGGGAAAAAGGGGGGGTCCCAAAACGCGTTTTCCCCATGCATTTTTCCATAGGACCTTTAGTCAGAGCTACAGCCCGAACGGCTGAACAGAATTAGGTGAAATTTGGCAGAGAGGTAGCCATAAGGTCAAGGAAGTGCCTTTTGCAGGTTAAATCTGTTCAGTATTTCCTGAGAAAATAGCATTTAAAAGCATATCAATATCTATACGCGTGCACCGTGCGCGCACCCTGCCGTGCGCGAGTGCAATTCTGATGGGTTGTTAGATGTCGGTAAACATTCGAATCTGTCGAAACCAGGAAGTGTTGGCCGCCATTTTGTCTCTTGCAGTCTGAGGGGGTGAAAAACAAAGGTGGAGAACGTGAAAAGGGGGCAGAGTGGAAAGTTCCTGACCCCCTAGCCTTGGTCAGGGGGTCACAGAAGGACCCCCAAGGGAGAAAAAAACAATGTATTTATTTTTTTAAATCGCGAGGTGCGCGCACCCTGCGCGCATGGCACAAACTGCGAACCGTGGGCGCTCGGTGCGCGAAGCGCCCCGTGCGCGCAGGGTGCGCGCACCTCGCGATTTAAAAAAATGTGTTTTGTTTGAAAAACCTGAAAAAAAAATAAAATAAAAACATAACTTAGCATTTAAAAAACCGTACAAATTCACTGAAAAAACCATAGGTTTCACACACGTTATAGTTACGAATTAGCTTTTAAAAAACCTTGCAAATTCACTTAAAAAACCATAGGTTTCACACATGTTATAGTTAGCTGGACATTTCACTCGTAAAAAACCAACTATAGGCAACTATAACTCACGCGACCGCAATCCTCTGCTGATGACATCAGATATTACATCACTGATGACATATGTGTCTTGCTGAAAATAAATATTTGTAATATATGTATAGCTAAAGATTAATGGAAGAAGACATGGGTAAATAAGTGTCTAAATACAGTGATGTAATATCTGACGTCATCAGCAGAGGATTGCGATCACGTGAGTTATAGTTGCCTGCAGTAACTATAACGGGGGAATTTCATTGGTTTTTTACGAGTGAAATGTCCAGCTAACTATAACATGTGTGAAACCTATGGTTTTTTCAGTGAATATATATATATATATATATATATATATATATATATATATATAGTAAAGCTTGCAAAGTGTAGTCTTTGTTTGAAACAAGAGTGTGTCGCCTCCCCCCCCCCCCTCCCCCAGAAGGCATAAGAAACTCACTGCATTTTACAGACACATTGGGAGAAAGGAAGCAGTCTCCCACTGCGTGAAGGTGATTTGGGTCAGACATACCTTCACTGTCTCCTGTTCTACCTGCTGGATTGGTGTGTTCATCCGGAGCCAGCATTGTTTGGGACACCACCTGGTGTACATATATGCAAATCACTGTATTTGCTCTCGCTACAGGAAGCACAAAACCCAACATAGATTATTGCAGGATGGGCGCAGCCAGAAGTCGTGGAGACGGGCCAGCACTGCAATCCAATGAAATAACATCTATTTGGTATTAAAGACCTGCCCCTAAGTGGAATACCAGAGCTGAAATGAGGCGGGCACTGAAGAAAGCCTATGTAACTCTGTACAAATCTATCTATCTATCTATCTCTATCTATCTATATCTATCTATCTCTATCTATCTATCTATCTATCTCTATCTATCTATCTATCTATCTGTAGAACCCTATCAATCTACCTTTATAATCCTATTGATCTACCTGTATAACCCTATTGATCTACCTGTATAACCCTATCTAGTTATGTTGTACTCACTGCCCATTTAAATCGACTGTATTAAGGGTAGGTCCCAAGTGTAGGTTTACTAAGTGTAGGTCACTTAGTAAACATAAGATTGAAGTTCACAATTATATTGGAGACAATCAACCTGATGCCATGTTTCTTACGGAAACTTGGCTAAATGAGGCTTATCCACTTATTCGACACATCAATTGGGTCCCTTACTACATCCTATTTTCTCAAACTGCTTAGAGTTAGTGGCTGATGCCTCGATTGTAGTTCCCTGGTCCGATAACCATTTTGTGGCATTCTATTTTTTTAGTCAAACCTCCCCTCAAAGTTAGAATAGGCTCAATTGTTCCCAGCAGAAAATGGGCCAGATTCAACACTAAGAGCTTTATTCAAGCCCTTCAGCAGAGAAGGCCTCAATTGGGAGAAGATATTAATGCTGCTAACTCAGCAGTGGACAAGTGGATCGCTGACACATTGGATGTAATTGCTCCATGGACTTCCAATACCCTTCAGAGACTAACCAAATCAGTACCATGGTTCAATAAAGATTTAAGGATGGTCAAAAAATCTTGCAAACGCTTAGAGTGGCTATGGAGGGAAGACTAATCTGACAGCAATAAGGCTGCTTATAAGGTAGCAAAAAAAAAACAACCAGTCTCTTATTAGGAAACCCTGCGCTGCTTATTGTAATGCAGGCGGAAAACTCCTCTAGAGAATTATTTGCTATCCTTAAAGACCTATCCTCCCTAGAGAGAACCATGGCTTCTGCCATTAGTTCTCCAGAGTAGTGTAACCAGATTGCTGACTTCTTTGCTTCGAAGGTATCTAAAATATACGATTCCTTTCCTGATGAGGCCCATAATGGCAATTTTTCCCAATCAGAGAGAACTTCTGTACTTGGGGCCAACTACCTCAGAGTTTCGGCCCCTCGCTGAAAGATTTAAAAGGTATAGATCTAAGTATCAAATCTGGTTCTCCAATGGACCCAGCTTCCCCTAAAACCATTAGGGAAGGGCTAGACATAATTCTACCTTATGTACAGCAACTTCTGGAGCTATCCCTCCATTGTGGTGAGGTCCTGAGCAAGTGGAAGCAAGCAATTGTCCTCCCCTTAAAAAAAAAATCTGCAGATCCGAGTTTGTTGGATAACTTGCGTCCTATTTTACTAATGCCTTACTTCTCTAAAATAGCAGAGAAGGTGGTGAACACGCAATTGGTTGCGCATATTAACCAGCTTACCTATTCCACCCCACGCAATCAGGCTTTAGATCCACGTACTCTACAGAGTCGGGGTTACTCCTCGCTATGAAGACACTATGCAGTCATGCGAATGATGGCCAAACTGTAGCTTTGGTCCTGCTGGACCTCAGCGCAGCCTTTGACACGGTATCCCAGAAACTGCTCCTGTAGCGACTTTGGCCAGGTGGGCTGGAGGGAGCAACTCTAAAGTCGATGATTTCCTTCCTTCAGGATCATAGTTTTCAAGTTGCACAGTGTCCGCATATGTCCAAAAGCATTCCACTCTCACAAGGGGTCCCACAGTACTCAATTTTGAGCCAGACTCAACGCAGTTGTTGTCACTTTATCCCACAACTCAGAAGATGCAGCCATCCAGTTCTCTTCCTGTCTGAGGGACCTTGCTTCCTGGATGTCAGGTAATTTCCTTAAGATGAACCGCATTAAAACTGAGGTCTTGGTCGTAGGGAAGTTCCCTTCCATATGGTCGTCAGCGTGGTGGCCCCAGACACTGGGTCCCACACCCATCACTAAGGAGGAAGTTAAAAATCAAAAATCAAAATGTTGAGGAAAACTCTGGACATCCTCCCCATCTCAGCCAGGAAAACTCTGGTCCACACTCTTATATGTCCCAGTTGGACTATGGATATGTTCTCTATCTTGGAGCAACAAAAAAATGTCTCCATAGGCTACAACCCATTCAGAATGCGGCAGCATGCCTACTTCTCAACTTACCTAGGAGAGCTTCCTCTGTGAAAGCCCTTGAATCCCTGCACTGGCTGCCTGTCAATAAAAGAATTATTTTTAAAACCGTGTGCTTTTGCCACCGGATTCTGCTGGGCAAAGGACCCAGCTATCTCCATGATCTTCTTGTCCCCCCATAATCCGAGGCGTCACCTTAGGTCAATGTGGGCTCACTTGGTTAAAGTCTCTAAATCCAAAGAGCAAGAATGGGTGCACGTTCATTTTGTTATTTGGCAGACAAAAACTGGAATGCATTACCTCTTTTTCTTTGAGTAGAGCCATCAGAGAACATTTTCCGAAAAAGATTGAAAACTTGGCTATCCAGCTCTGAGGTCTTATGTTGGTATTGCCCCGGTTTCACTGCTTTTGGGTCCTCTCAGCCATCATTACGTAGTAGTTCTTAGCGCGGGGACAGGCCAGCTGGTGTAACCAGGCACTTTGTAAATGATTTTTTATTTATTTATAACACTATCTACTTTTGCAACTATATCTATATATTGATCAATCTATCTATCTATGCAACTCTTTCTGTCTATATATTTATCTATACAACTCTATCTATACAACTCTTTCTATCTATACAACTATATCTACCTTAACAACTCTATCTTTATAACTATCTATAAAACTCTATGTATACATCATTGTCCATCTGTCTATCTATCTGTCTATCTGTCTATCTATCTGTCTATCTATACAACTCTATCTACCTATCTATCTATCTTTCTATAACTTTATCTATACCACTCTGTCTATACAATCATTCTGGACTGTGAAAGCCTTTTCTTTCACATCTCACTATCTCCCTCCCACTCCTTTGCTGGAGTTCTCATCTACTGCAGCCCAGGAGGGTACGGCCAATTTCTTAAATCCCTTCCTGAGGTGGCAGCTACGTTAGTGGGCATGTCCCCCAATAGCACCCTCATGGGGGACTTCAAACTACATTTTGATGACCCCAATAATGCGGATGCATCGTAGCTCACCCAGGACCTTCTAGCTATTCAATTTGCACAGAAGGTCATAGGCCCTACACACAAGAAAGGCCATACACTAGACTCTATCTTTAGTAACAGCACCGAACTGTTGGTGGGCGATCCCGTCTGCATTCCCTGGTCGGATCATTTCCTGGTTCCCTTCTGCATCAGCCCTTTATTGCGACCACTGGGCATCAAAGTCATTAATAGGAAAGTACGCCCTTGGGCTAAACTTTCTGTAGACTCATGGATAATAGCTCTTGGCAATCTCAAACCTAAAGCCAACTTAAATCTCACCATAGCCTCGGAAAATTTTACTCGCTGGATTGAGGCCTCACTTGATATGGTCGCCCCAGCTAACCCCAGCCACAAAACTATGGAGGAAAAGACTACTTGGTACTCCCCAAAGCTGCGAGTACTTAAACAGACATGCAAAAGACTGGAGAGGGAATAAAGGAAAGTCTATCAGGTCCTGAATAAACTAAAATATAGAGAAGCCATAAAAGGCTATCAAAAGGAAATAAAAGCAGCGCAGTCCAGCTACTACAAAGGCATCATTACCGCTGCCGCTAATACTCCTAGGGAACTTTTTTGCACTGCGAAAGATCTCCTAGAGCTCCCAAAATCTGAACTAGCTCTCGTGGACTCCCCAGATCATTGTAATGCAGTGGCAGATTTCTTTCAGGGAAAAATCTAAAAGCTTTATACTACATTCCCTAGCACCCCGCCCTAGTGATCTCCTATTAATGGACAAGCCCATGCTCCATCCAGAATATGTGCTTAAGGAATTCTCAATTCTGAATCTGGATAAGTTGTCAGAAATGTTCTCCCAAATAAAATCATGTTCCCCTCTAGATCCAGCCCCCCACACATCCTACATAAAGCAGGAAATGTGATCCTCCCTACTATTTTGGAAATTGTAAATCGGTCCATTTCCACGGGATTAGACCCCAGTCCATGGAAGCATGCCATGGTCAAAGCCTTACTGAAAAAACCCAGCATAGATCCAGATGACTTAAAATTATGACCCAATTTCGCTGCTGCCGGCGATCGTTAAATTTTTAGAAAAACATGTGAACGCTACTCTTTCTGACTTTCTAGAGACTTATGACCTTCTGCATTCCACTCAGATCGGTTCCGTCCTAAACACGGAACTGAAACGGCCCTTCTGGCCGTGGTCAAAGACTCTGAACAAATCCTGGACCAAGGAGGAGCAATTGCCATCATCCTCCTTGATTTAAGTTCAGCCTTCGACACAGTCAATTTTACCATCTTAATAGAGATACTCAGGAGGTTACGGATTCAAGATGAGGCGCTCACCTAGAAACAATCATACCTAGACAACAGAACCTTTGAACTTTTTCAAGGGAGGCAATGCTCAGCTGTGGAGTCCCTTAGGTATCCTCATTGAGCCCCACATTATTTAATGTATATATGAGGCCACTCTCTGAGATCATCCTGCCTCACAGGATTAAAATCGTCACCTACGCGGATGACACATAGCTGGTCATCACTCTTAATGGCCCCCATAATTTCCCCTCCCACTTTGAAACATGTCTGGAGAAAGTGGCATCTTGGATGGAGCAATCCTATCTCAAACTTAACGGAGGAAAAACAGAACTCATGCTCCTAGGTAACCACTCCAGCATGGACTTTAAACAGATATGGACCAAGTGCCTAGCCCCCCCCCCCCCCCCCAACTCCCAAAACTAGGATAAAATGTCTGGGTGTTCGGCTAGACAATTCTCTCAAATTTGACCACCAAGAAGTGAGGGTGACAGGGGCTTGCTTTGGTACACTCAGACTACTTCCAAAGATCCTCCCTCTCCTTCCAACAGCTGTAAAAAGAATCATGATTCAGGCCTTGGTCCTGTCGCGACTAGACTATGGCAACTCCCTCTACCTAGGGGCTCCCAAATCAACATTAAGGAAGCTTCAAGTTGCTCAGAATTGTGCCGCCAGGATACTGCTCGGGATTCCAAAAATCCAGTCAGCCAAACCATCCCTAAATACACTACACTGGCTGCCAATTCCCGAAAGAGTAAAATGCAAGGCTCTTTGCATTGCTCATAAGACTATGTGGGGAACTGGCCCGGCCATCAACAGATCCCTCATCACCCCCTATCGCCCTAAGAAGGACCTGCGATCAGCTAATCTCAATCTTGCAGTGGTTCCCAAATTCAGGAAGACAAGAAGCGGAGGAAGATCCTTTTCATTCAATGTGGCAAAACTCTGGAACACACTTCCCCCACACCTCCGCTTAGAACCCCATCTCTTTCCGTTTCGTAAACTTCTAAAAACCTGGTTATTTCAACAGTCGGTCCTATAATTCCACCCATTTCTCTGTTCAGTCGCCAGCGCTGGGATGACCGAGGGTAGCTATGCGCTCTACAAATGCTGAATAATAATAATAATAATAATAATACAACTCTATCTTTCTATATAGCTCTATCTGTACACCTCTATTCATACAATTCTATCTAAACAACTCTATCCATACAACTCTATCTGTATATACACACTCTATCTATACAACTCGATCACAACTCAATCTATCTATACACAGTGATAGAACTCTATCTGTACAAATCTATCTATACAACTCTATATATCTATCTATCTATCACACCCTATGTGTCTGTCTTTGCAAGTCTGTCTATCTGTCTTTGCAAGCGTCCTTATCTGTCTGTCTTAATAAGCATCTCTATTTGAAGAGCGTTTTACAAAACCTTTTGATGTTTCTAAAAGTTTATGTATAAAATAGTTACTTATAGGAGGTTTCAACCAGACTTCCTCCATTAGACTGTTGTTGTGTCATTTACATTTTTCATCTAGCTGCAATTGGCCAACACACTTAAGCCTCTGGCTGGGCTGACTTTACTGATAAGTATGATATGC
The DNA here is from genome assembly GCF_964204655.1 of Triturus cristatus. Lineage (NCBI taxonomy): Eukaryota > Metazoa > Chordata > Amphibia > Caudata > Salamandridae > Triturus > Triturus cristatus. The sequence goes on from NC_140590.1 coordinate 1,639,266,820, forward strand.
TGCCCTTTCACAAGAAACACATGAACACACAAAGCAGTCCACTTCTGTGTCAGGGGCTACTACAGTAATTTGTGGGGGGGGGTTTAAACCCCCAAATATTGTTGCATTAATCAAATGATATTTTTTGATGACAGTCCTGCTGCTTTCCTAATAATAAAGTTTAGCACAAACCATAATAGAACAAAGAAAGAACTGCAAAAGGCTAGCAGACTATTGTCTTTGCTAATGCTTGTTTGTTTTGAAATTAACTTTGGCGTTTGCTGATAAATCGTCACCAAAATATGGCCAAGAAACGGGGTGTCCTAAAACATGTTAATTCCTGTAGGATGTTTTAGGAAGTGATACAGAAAAAACAGCTGAATTGAATTACACCAAATTTGGCAAAACATTAGAACTTTACAATGAAAGTTTGCTTTTCTTTATTTAACCCCTTCGACGCGCATGACGGAACGGTTCCGTCATGCACGTCGGTTGCGCTGTGCGCATGACGGACCGTTCCGTCATGGCCCCGCCCGCGCACGGAACCTTCAGCGTGGCGCGGAAATCCGCGCCGCGCTGAAGGGGTTAATATAAATCAGGTCAGCCATTTTGGAAAAACTCTTGTTGAAAGAGGTGATCAGCGTGGTCGTGAAGGGGCCAAAACTATAGTGATATCTGGGTGTTGGATCCCATCCAATATAAGTAATTAGGTTATTAGTTGTGAAGTATGTGGGTCCTGCACAAGTAATAATTTCGCAATTACCTGTTAACTGGGAGCCAGGTACCCCATTGTAGCACTAGGCCCTATCAGGGTAATTTAGCAGAGCAGTCAAAGGCATATTTGGGGAGGTGGTGCAGACTAGTAACAATAACAGCACTCAAAATATTTTCCTGTCAGTTCCTATTCTTTTAAAAAGGAAAATAACATTTATTACACACACACTACTAAATACTATGCATCAAATTACAAATATATGCCTAAATTAGATGGAAATCCCATTGTTGACATCCTCAAATTTCATAACACTCCTGACGGGTTCTGAACCCAATAATTGCAATACCCCAACTTTGCCAGCTGCAATAGCTCAATACAAGGGGATGTCATTTTAAATAAGGCAGACCTACTGGCTTTGTCAGTGCGTCTCCACGTTAATAAATTAAGCCACATGTCACTATTAAAAATCAATAGGGACAATAAAGACATTCAAAGGTAATCATCATAAGCATTGCAACATTCATCAGCAATATTGCCAACAAAGTTTTTATATTCAAAACAACCACAAACATGTGTCAGAGCCTTTCTTTTATACTTCTCTGGCCACATAATGCAGCCATAGGGACCATAGGCAACTGGTCCCGTCAGGCCATCAGAAGAGTTTGTCAGTGATGGAGGTGAAGTGGTCTCAGTTGCTGGCATGCCGAAGGTTCACCTAACTCTAAATGAGGTGGGTGAACCTTCAGTTTGGAAGAGAGGGCACTCTCTCTACACTGAGTCAGAGTATCCTCTTCACCAAACTCTAAATCAGCTCCTAAGACTTCGAGATACAGAGCATGGGCAGCATGAGGGGAGCAGAGACAAAGATAAAGAGAGATACAGACACAAACTGGGAGAGAGGCAGAGAGACAGCTAGCGATGAAGAGACAGATAGAGGTGAAACCAGATAGAGGGGGAGCAATGAATAGACAGATAACCATGAACAGAGACAAATAGAATGAATGGTGGACATAGTGAATTCAGGGGGTGCCTGTCTCGCCTTTTTTTCACTTGCAGCCTATTTTTTGGGTGTTTCTCTATCATCCTTCTGTGTCTCTGCCCCCCCTCGTGCTTTCCGCCTTTCCCTGCCTTTGTCTAGCTGTTTTTCTCTTTTCTTACTTCCTCCATATATATCGCTCTGTGGTTATCATTCTGTAAAACCTGCTTTCTCAGACTTTCCCTCACTTTTTCTCACCCTACTGGTCTCTCTTGTCCAGTATTCTCCCTATCTTTCTCTTCCACTATCTCTGTGTCTCTCTGCCAGTCTTTTTCAATCTTTCTCTTAGCGTCTCTTGCTGTCTTTTTCTGTCTCGTGGTCTTTCTGTACATATTTGTGTGTGTGTCTCTCTCTCTCGTTTATTCCGGGCTCTCCATGGCTTTACGTCTCTTTCTTTTCTACCCTGACTCTCCCAGTCTATCTATCCTTGTCTTTCTGCCTACATTCCTGGCATTCTCTGTCTTTCCATGTCTGCCCATATCTTTCTCTTTATATCTTTCCACGTCTCTCTCTTCTGTGCCTCTCTCCTTTTGTCTTTCTCTATCTCTCCCTGTCTTTTTATCCTTCTCTCTCTCTCACTCCCCCTGATTTGTCTCTCTTGCTTTCTCTCTCCCCACCCTCCTTCTCCGACTTTATCTTTGTCTTCTTTCTCTTTGTTTCTCTCTCTCCCTGTCTCTCCCTTTCCTCGGCCTTTCTTATAATGTTGGACAAATTACAAATGGTTTGGTACTCTGCAAGTTATTTTTTGCAGCTTGCTTTGCAGATTGAAATCAGTCTTTTTTATTACTACCCTTTGTCTTTGCATCCGTGGCTACAATAGACTCTTCACCCTCTTAAATCTCAAATATGTTTTTCTGTATTTACAAATGTTCCATAGCACACTAGATAGCACCATTTCTACTTCTTTGTATATTCCACGTACCAGACTTCAAATTCCCTCCTTTCTCCGGTTTCAACCCCAGCTCTTTCCACTTTCTCCTTCGTGTTCCTTCATTTGACAGGTTTCCTATGTTTTACCTTCCTCATATTACACTCTACAAACCTTTCATGCTCTGTCTGCAGTCCCTCCCCTCTCCCCTTAAATGCATTTGCACATCTCAGTCTCCATCCCTTCCAATCTGCCCTTCTCTTCATCTGTCCATTTGTAGTGCACATTGTGCTCAGTGTGAGATTCTTATGACAACGCTACAAAATATGTCGGTGTTCAGCTTTTGAAGGGATTACAGACACATGTTCCTTTTACTTAATGCAAGCGCCTGAACCAGCTGTTGGCATGGACAGAAGGAATTATTTGCAAATGTACATATATTTGAAGAACAGATCCATTTACATGTACTATGCACCTAAAACGTTTGCATGTTGCTTTATTCCTTTTAAAGAAATTCGCTGCGAGCTGGAGGTTACGAGTCAGCCCCTTTTTGAAGGCCTTCGCCCCATCCTTGCTGCAGCCAGGGTCTCAGATCACAGGCACCTGACGCTCCTTGATTCTCAAAGGTGTTTCTATGCACAGGGCCCATCCCCCAGTCTGCAGTGTGAAGGATTCCGGCGGCGCACTGGCCTCTTCACATGCTAATGAGCCTTTTGTTATGCGCAGGTGACTGCTTGTATGGGGGCAGCTGCCCATCCTGAAGTCCTGCCTTGAACTTCCTCTCAAGGCTGATAAAAGCATCTCCAATGGCAGACCGGGGGAAGGACTTTGTGTAGTTGGTGGAGCAAAAAACGGCTTGCATGCTGTAACTAGCGCTTAAAAGCAATGTGAAGAAGAATTTCTTCTTAGACAGGAAATTCTTCCTTTCATTTGATGTGTGTTCATGTGTAAATTACAGGAACTATTCTAAATGCAGTGATTTATGTTACAGACTTTTCCGCAATTGGTAATTGGTCAAAGAGGGCACTCGCATTTTAAAATAATATCTAATATATCGCATCTCTTTTTAAAAGATTCAGGGCTTCCATGTAAAGATTCTTCCTAGTTAAACATTTGTGTTAAATAGGAAATGTGTCTTAATGAAGACAGGCGCGCCCAGAGGCTCTGCAGTGTGAATGCAGCTTATGCCCAACACTGAAGACAAGTTTTAAAACATAAACGAGAAGTGTAGAATGACAAAAGCGCACATTTTATTACAAGTATATTTATGTTTTCTCTAGATTGCAATATATTTGTCATACGCAGACCGTTTTAAAAATATGTTCTTCTTTTTCCTCAAAGCAGAAACCCCATTATGTTGCTGGTGTATAATATTTCGAACAGAATTTGCTGATTATTTCTTAAAAAACGTGCATTATCTATCAAAATTGTAACGTGTCATAAAGACAAAATTGCTAGTAAATATTGTGTGGCAGATTTACAATAAATAAACGCAGCGCGGTGTAGTAAGTCATTTTGCTGCGCTGCACTAGTTTGGAAGCACTGGATGTGACATTTTTACAACAATATGTCGCATCTCTGTGCTTCCCACTGTGTTGGTGCAAAAACTGCTGCCATTCGCTGATGCAGGCACCCTTGCACCATGGTGCAAGGATGCCTGCGTCACGGGGATGATTGTTTATGTGCAGGAAGGGAACCCTTCCTGCACATAAAAAATCAGAAATGGTGTTTTACAACTTCTATGTGTGCTGCATTAGCATACATAGGGGCATATCAGCAAGGGCCGCGATAATTATCGCTCAGCGCTCTTAGCGTGAGGATAATTATCGCCGGCCAACTCTGAATTTTATTGCGGAGATAGCGTGCTATTAGCAACGCTGATCTCCAAAGCGATAAAATTCAGAGCGCAAGCTGCCAAATGTTCGATTATCGCTGGAAATCCAGCGATAATCACATAACTTTTGGCGATAGCTTGCTGATAGGGCCTCACATACTTAGCCATGATATCCACCTTACATAGGATATCATGGCTAAGTCAGTTTCAAAGCAGGCGTAAGGAAAGTAGCGATAACAGAGGTTATCGCTACTTTTCTTGTCGCTATGCTGCTTTGCGTGAGGCTTGATAATAGGAGAAATGTGGCTTAACGACATTTCTCCAGTTATTCTGGGGAGGAACGCCCACTTTGCATCTCATTAGAGATGCAAAGATGGGCGTTAAGGGAAATGGCGATCAGGCAAGGTTTCACGCAATAGTGTGACTTTGCTGATCAGGTGATAAAATTATCGCCGCTTTTCGTCCAAAAATGGACGCAAAAGCGGCGATAATTTTTTATTGCTGATATGTCCCATAGGACTTACAAAACGTCATTCTTTAAAGGATTGTTTATGTGCAGGAAGGGTCACCTTCCTCTGCATAAACAATCATTAGCAGTTATTTCCTCGTTCTATGTGTGCTGCAGAACGCAGCATGCCTAGAAAGAGGAAAAAAAACAAGGAGAAATAAATACATTTCTCATTGTTGCGCCACCCTACGCCTCCCCCTGGGGAGGCGTAGCATTCACACGCATTTCCAGATTTACGATTTCTTGTAAATCTGGAAATGTGTCTGGTTCCATGGGTGTTGCGTGGGAACACCCACAGCAACACCCAGGGAACGCCCCTTTCACGCAAAATGCTGTGTATGAAGGGGCTGTATTTACAAGGACAGAAAAAGCCATGCAGGGTGGCTTTTCCTGTCCTTGTAAATATGGGGCAGAAGAATGCGCTGCCGGTGTGTCACAAAAAGTGACGCACTGGCAGCGCAAGGGGCTTGTCAATCTGCCCCTGTGTGTTTGACTTAATTTCATAATATGCCTCTTATTTTTTGTTTTCTTTGCCTTTTCATGGCACATCATTTGTTGGACGCTAACAATATTTTCCTGCACCACACTGTCACTGCAGTGGTCCTGAGTGTATGCTCTTTTTACAGTGGTCATTAATTCAGCAAGCAGTCCTGCCTAATACTGCACTGGTGAATAAACTCTTTTCTGGGCATGAAAAGTGTCACAGAGGGTGCTTACACATCATTTGTATTTGTACAGCAAAATAAAATCAAACCCTGACTGTTTTCTGAAAAAGCGTTTAGCCATTAGGTATTCTCTTATTATTTTAGAGTAAATCCAGCAAAATAAGTTCATTTTAAACAATATAGCAAAAGGTAATTTGAATGGAAAATATTTGGATAAACAAAGGGTTATGCAACTTTTACTTTGGCAAAGTGTGTTTAAATGCAGTCCTTTCTGCTGTTAGTATGTGTTTCTGGTGAGCAAAGTGTGTTTAAATGCAAAGTGTGTTTAAGACTGCAGTACCACCTCCTGTCTACAGGGGCAGAGCTGAGCAAAAATCTAAACACACTTGATGAAACACAGGTCCCCACAAGGCAATTTTTTCAAAAGTTGTAAAAATCGACACAGATGTTCCTGAAGCCATTTTTTATCATTTAGAAGACATTGCCTTGTGGGGACCTGGGTTCAGGTCCCCACAGTGCAATCAAGTCCCCACAGCGTGAGTGTGTTATCACACCCAAGTCCCCACAAGGATAGTAACACAAACCCAGAGTCACACACACTCCACCCACACAAACACTCAGGCACCCATACAGATACTCAGACAACCAATCAATAACCCATATAGACACTCATGTAGCTGTTCACAAACCCATGCAGCTGCTTACACACCAACAGACAGACAGATACAGACATTCACACAGTTTAGTCACTAGTCCGCAGTTACATAGATTTAATCACTCACTTATAGAGTCAGTCATGTACCTACTAAATCATCCATTCACACACTTGTACACCCACTCATTCTTCCATAGGCCTTTCCCTATATATATAAAACATATTTAAACTTTACAGAAGCACACAGTCACTGGATGATGTCATTAGTGATGTCATCAGTGATGTCATTTGAGATGTCATCAGTGATGTCATCAGAGATGCCACTGACCATGTCATGAGTGATATAATATGTGACGTCATCAGCAGTGCATTGCGGGGGCGCGAGTTATAGTTAGCTTAACTAACTATAACGGGGGAATTTCTAGGGTGTTGTACGAGGGAAATGTCCAGCTAACTATAACACCCCTGAAACCTTTTTTTTTTTCAGTGAATATATATAATATATATATATCTATATATCTTGTTGTTCTCTGACAAGCACCTTAATGCAAATCTGGTGGAAAGAGCACTATATAGATTTGTCAAATAAATAAAATAATTAAGGATGGGCGACAATTGCCGTTCCGCTCGGGGAAATTGCGAAATTTTCGCGTTCTGCGTGGAGCGCAAAAATGTCGAAACTTCCGCGATCCGCGGGGGAACGGAAATATGCAGGGCAGGATTCATTCTGACACGATGCTCCTGTCATTTTAAACCTCTACAGGAAGCACAAACAGATTTAAAGCAGGTGCCAGAGTTGAAGGTCACTTTCAGTAACGCATTAATCAGCACAAAAGATTTGTGAGCATGGTGGAGGCTGGGCAGGTGTGCTTTCTCCCCATATCTACCATCAACAATTTGCTGTAATCCTTGATGGAGGTCTGTGCATCCATGAGTTTCTCGAGCGCAATCCCCGTATAGTTCCTGACACCAGGAGGTTCTGTCTCCTCATCTGCTGCTCTGGTCGGTCTCTGACCCTTTATAAATAAGAGGCATGTTAAGTGCATAGAAACACCCGCCGTTTGGCCCCAGCCCACACACCAGTGGTGTGCAATGTCTTCCCGCCCTTTCCCCACTATGATGGACGGCTCACTCGAGGGACCTTGGTGCCCATCGGCGCGGTGGCAAAAGTTACAGACACACATGGTCGCTGGAGACAACTCTTCTGGCCCTTTACGCAGCTGTAGTGTAGGAAAAGCACTATACATTTCATTACCCACCTAGCACTTACTGATTAGCCAGTAGAAAGTACTCCAGTTGAGTATTGCACAAAACGGTGGCATCTTCTTGTATGCAGGGCAGGATTCCTTCTGGCACGATGCTCCTGTCACAAAAATTAAACCTCAACAGGAAGCACTTACAGATATAAATAAAGCAGGTGCCCGAGTTGAAGGTCAAATTCAGTAACGCATTAATCAGCCCAAAATCTCCACGATCACACGAAATTTCACGTGATCGCGGAGATTTTTTGCTGTTTCGCGGTATTTTGCGAAAGGCACTTTCGCAAATTCCGCCCACCCTTAAAAATAATGCAACAAAATTATTCCATGGAACTCTGTGTAACCTGAAATACACAGGTTCAAATTTGTGGTATGTAGTCAACTTTCATCCTTATGAGGTTGATAAAATGAGTGCCATTGAGGAGGGCAATAATTAATACCTGTTATCAGTGCCTATGGAGAAAAGAAATGGCAGTGTGTGCTCTATAAGCGCAGTAATTATTAATATTAGCATAAAAGTGCTTAAGGGTGTTTTGTGAAACGCTGTCATTCATACATGCCAGAGTGGGGCAGGTCGAGCTCGTGGTCCCTACAGCTGTCACTCAGACGGCAAGCTGTGTCACCGGCTGCGTAGCTGTTGCAGCAGGACTGAGTCACTCACGAGGACTTCAGAAAAGCACCAGCTGAGCGTGTCCATCAAACAAAATATTACTTAATAGGCTGGGTGTATTTCATTGAAAAATTGTTTGTTCGGGCGCAAAAGCAATAGCCATATTCCATCTGGGCAGAAGCACAGCCCGGCATCGATTGCTCGACGGCCTTCTGTCGTGTCACTTCTGTTTAAGGGAAAACAACATTTCCACCATAATGTCTTTGGAGGACTGCGCTTTGGGAAACTGAGTTAGGACGTGCAGAGGGAACAGCGTGGGCGGAGGAGAATACACAGAGATGCTAGACTGGTTTATGAGATGACTGTGGAAACAAAAGGCTACCGACCAGCTCGTGTTATTTTTGTGCTGTAAGACTGTTACATTTCTTGCCCCTCCCCACGCTTGTTTTTCATTCACAAAACCATGCCAGTTTACATGGCGAAGCTGCTCCGAGCTAGGGGCCCTATAGCTAGGGCTAAATGAATGATGTAACAAGGCTGAATAAATTATGTGGCAGGAAAGGCAAATTATACGTCGTAATGCAGGACATTTTGTGACAGTATTACTTTAAATATTTTGTCATTTTGCCTTATGTTAACATTGTCTGGGCAAAGTTTTCATCTTTGTACCGGCTTAACACACAAATACACCAATAAGAAACAGAAAGGAGGCCAGACAGTCTTTGAGAAGGACCTTCCACTGCTCAACAACACCTGTTGCTGAGTTTTTAGCAACTTTTGATCTGTTTAGGCTAGACACCATTTCTTTTCTTGATGTCTGCAGATTATGCAGCAGATGATGCATTACGTGGCAAATGCTGCAAATCCATATATATATATATAAAGGAAGCCCTGCGGCCACAGAATCACATGATTCCAGTGACTGTGTATGTGCCTATGTAAACCAACAGCCCTGAGTAGACCACCAATGTTGATGTGGAAGTGAAAGCCTGATTATCTGCACTCCAAGAAGTAATATAGCACCTTGATACTGATCTACAAATGTCCCCTATTCCAGTGGCGGCTCTCAGCGGTAACACTGTGGGATGGAGAGGCGGGCGGGGTTGGGGCTCGGTGGGGGCGAGCCGCCACTGCCCTATTCACAAAACTTAGCAGTTGGCGGCCATGAAAGCTGCACTAGCTGCAGCTTTCTATGGGTGCTACTGAGTGGGTTTCTATTCCGTTTATGTGTAAATGTAAATAGTGTGCACGTCTGCATTGTGGGCTTGCAGGCATATCTGCAAATACACATTTTGGGGCTCATTAGTATGGTCGGCGTACTTTGTCCGCCCGCCATAGGCCTGGGAAATGGGACTGCCCGCTATGTATGCGGCGGTCCCGCATTAGGCATTAGGATGCCCCCGCCATACTGGCGGGCCCATCCTGCATTCCTGACATTGCGGCGGGCGGTGCTTTCAGCAGTACCCCCCGCAATGTCAGAAATGCATGTTGTGCATTTGCATGCACAAGGTGGCAGGCACCGCGCTGTGCCTGCCACCTTGTACATGCAAATGCAGGGGGGTACCATAGGTACCCCCCATGTGCACCCCCCACCCCCCAACACCCTAGGGGCCCACAACGGGCCACCAAATAAAACAAATGGCACATCTCCGCCATTATAGTAATATGGATGGCGGTGCCTGCGAGGCACCGCCACCATATTGCTGTGCTTTTCCGCCCGGTAGGCAATTGGGCGGATTGCCTACAGGCGGAAAACCGGCAGCCGGTCTTCCCGTCCACCGTGGTCCTCCCCGCCATAGTAATATGGTGGGGGGGATATGGGTTGTGGGCAGTGATGTTTGGCTGGCAGATCGCCACCGCCATACGGGCGGTGGCGATCCGCCCGCTATAGTAATCACCCCCTTAGTTTCTTTGCTAATTTTCTTCCTTGGAGTAAACATTTTTTTGGTGCAGGCAGAGTTGGCCCTACCTGCCTCAGACTCTTGGGGTGATCAATTACCAATCCATCTCTAGAAACAGAGTTACTACAGTCCTTTGCCAAAGTACATCTTATTGGCATCGATTCACCAAAATGCTAGAGGTAGCGGAAGTGACATTATCCAAACATTAGGCCGCTGATGACATTACAGCAAGTGACATCACATTATTTTTTTTCCCGGGTGATGCCACGGGCTTTGACATAATGGCATTAAGATAGTGATGCTGTTGAAGCAACAATGAATGAAGGATTAAACATTAAATGTAAGATTATTATATATATATATAACACGTGTGAATGCCCAAAAATTCAAACGTGTGTTGATGTTCAAACACTTACATGGTAAACCATGACATGTTCCTCACACTACCTACAATTTGGATGGAGTTTACTACTGCATAATTCTACTCACTCCTGAAGACTTATATATTCGCAAATTGATTTATGCCTGGCCGGTAAGCTGCTGATGTGGAGCATACAAAAACAGCCATAAATGAAGATGTACAGCTCTAACTGGCTTTCTATGTCACACCCTCAGAGGGTTAAATCCAACTTTCACAGAAGAACAAATTCCTAAGCAACACACTTTATAACCCTGACCTTTAGCGTTTTTTTAATCTTAATTAGAAAACATCTCCAGAAGCAAGTACAAAACATTATAAAAAATATTAACATTTAAATAACTCAAGGTTACACACGCATTAACCTAACTTAGGCCCCCATTAGGATGGCGGGCGGACTTCAGTCCACCCGCCACCCTAGCGGTGCTGGGACCAGCCACCAGTGGTGCGGCAGTCCCGGACTGTTAATTTGGATGTGACCACCACCCCGGCGGTTGCATCCCGCATATTCAACATTGTGGCAGGCGGTGCTGTAAGCAGCACCCGCCACAATGTTGAAAATGCATGTTGTGCATTGGCATGCACAATGTGATAGGCACCGCACGGTGCCTGCCACCTTGTGAATGCCAATGTAGGGGGGTACCATGGGTACCCCTCAAGTGCTGCCCCCCACCCCCCAGGGGCCCACAACGGGACCCCAAAGTAAACTCCACATGCCTTTCCATGGCGGAGTTTCCGCCATGGATAGGCATTCCACCGCCATTATCATAACCGCCACCATATTATGAGCCTTTTCTGCCCGTCAGGCAATCTAGACGATTGCCTACCGGCAGAACAGCGGCGTACGGTCTTTCCTTTCGCCGCTGTGCCATGCTAATGTGGCGGGTGGTAAATGGCCATCCGGCGGGGTGTTTTGGTGGGCGGAACGCCACCGCCGGTCATGCTAATAGGCCTCTTAACCATCTTTGCTGCGTGACTTAGACACTTACAGTTGAACTTGGCGGGGTATTTGGACAAAATATCGTAAAAAATATCATGTCAAGAATATCGGGATATCAAAAATATCATCGACAGGAACATCGAAGGTGAAAATATAATTTTTAAGAGTCGATTACGAGGGCGGTCGGAAAGCCTCCGACTGCTAGTCAGATGCTTTTTGACACCGGCCGGAGGCATTCCGTCTGATGCGGTTGGTTTGCGGTTCGACCGCTGAATTACGATGTCGGTGGTTGGAATGTAAATTGGCCGGTCATTCCGATGTGTTCCGACCAGTCATTCCGATGCGTTCCGACCGGCTCTCGGAGTCTTCCAGCCGGTCGGACCTGCACCGTAATCCCCTATGGACCTTGTTTCTACCAATGTTCCCAGAGGGGACAGGATCACGCCTGATTTGCATATGGCCAGGTTTAAACTGGGGTGGCATGGTGAGCAAAAGAATGATGGATTTAGCCCAGTTCTCTTGACTGGGGGTGAATGTTTTGATTGGTTTTGCATTCTGTCCATCAATTGTGTGTCTTTTGCTTGTCTGTATTACGATGTGGGTTTCTGACAGCCTTTCCATGCCGGCTTTTCTCACACTAAAAGGCTGTCAGAAAGGGAATTTGGAGGCCCCTAGCAGGGACCCCTTGCCTCTGCGGCCTACGGTTGGTGGCTGAGGGGGTACCTAGTGTGCCCCCCTATAAATCCCTGCACTGTGCAGCAGGCATGATGGGGTGCCTGCCACAGGGTACAGTGTTTTACACACACACACCCATGTCTTTATGGGAGCCTGTATTACTGCCGGTTTACGGACGTAACACAAGCACCAATAGAGAATTGGGAGTATACGACCGAACAGCGTTCAGTCGCTTCGTAATCAGGCGGTCTGAACCACCGCCCTTCTGTCGGTCAGTCCGGAGACCGCGACAGTGTCGATCAGAGGCAACTCCGACCTATATCGTAATAAGCCCCTTTATGTTGTTTTTAATATTGTTGTAAACAATATTGATGTAGAAAATACTGTCGTAAGCAATATCACTTTAAAGTTTTAATTAGAATTTAATTTATTGTAGTGTGTTTGATTGTATGTTTGTTATTTTTATTTATTTGTGTTTTTAGTAATATGATTCTTTTAATTATGAAATTGTTTAAATTTCTAGTTCTTAGTTGCATTAATGTATATGAATAATTGTTTAATTTTTTTAGTAGTCGTAAATTGAGTTTTTAGGGGATAAGGTGGGTGGATTTTTGAAAATATAATATTTTTAAATAATGTTTAAGGTGATAGTTTTCAAAATATGCAATTCATAATTTAGAATTTTTACATGTATTTTGTTACATTGATATTTTTAAAACATGTTATATTAATAAAGATAAATATTAATCACATTAAATAAAATATAAACAATTAAATAGTATACCATTTAAAAATATATAACAAAACCATAAATAAAGTTACATATTTATACATATTTGTATGTAAGTTTTTTTAAATTAAAATGCTTTGTATAAAAAAAAAATTAAAGTGTCAAACTAGTTTACTTTTTGTTTTTTAAAATTTTGAATTTAAGTTATAAAATATTTTTAAATGTTATAAATCATTTAAATATGTTATTCTTTATTGTTTATTATTTCTGTATTATGAATTTATCATAATTTTTCCATTTAAACTTTATGAATGGTAGTAAACATTTTGAAAAATATATTAGTTATTATTGATAGTTAAAATATTTTTTATATTTTTATATTTAAATACGTGTATATAGTTTTGTAGTTTTTTTATAGTGTGTTTTTAGATAAGTTTATTTAATTTTATAGAGAAACAATGTGTGTGAGCATGCTGTATCGTATTTAAAATGTTTAGTTTGTTTTACCTTGTGAATTCTGAAATCAAACAAAACACTTTCCTAACATAGCCTAAGGGCTCATTATGTGTTTAGCGGTACGGCCACCACATTAGGAGTCTTCTCCTGTCTATCCTGTTGTTCTTTGGTGTTCCCAGGACGGTGTCTATGAAATTGGAGTAGGAATAGTAACTGTCACCCCTTTAGCGCCCAACACCCTACCCAAATTGTTTCAGACTGCAATGGGAATATTAAATGTCATCCCTCCATTGTCCAGTACCTTCTCCAAATTCTTTTAGATTGGAGTGGGTGAAGCAAATGTCACCCCCTCAGTGTCCAACACCTTTCCCAAATTTGTTTAGATTGGAGTTGGAATAGTTAATGTCACCACTTTAGGGCCCAACACCTTCCTCAATTTGGTCTAGATTGAAGTGGTAGTAGTGAATGTCACCCCTTGTAGTGTCCAACGCCGTCCCCACATAGGTTTAGATTGGAGTGGGAATAGTAAATGGCACCCCTTTAATGTTCAACACCTTCCTTAAATTGGTTTAGATTGGAGTGGGGAAAGTGAGTGTCACCCCTTTAGTGTCCAACACCTTCCCCAAATATCTTTAGACTGGAGTGTGACTAGTCAATGTCACCCCATTATTGTCCAACACCTTCCCCAAATTGGTAAAGATTGGAGTGGAGTGGAAGTAGTCAATTTCAACCCATTAGTGTCCTACGCCTTCCCCAAATTGGTTCGATTGGAGTAGGAATAGTAGATGTCACCCCTTTAGCGTCCCACACAATCCCCAAATTAGTATAGATTGGAGTGAAAATAGTGAATGTCAACCCTTTAGTGTCCAACGCCTTCCCCAAATTGGTCAGTTCGGAGTAGGTATAGTAAATGTCACCCCGTTAGAGTCCAACACCTACTGCAAGTAGGTTTAGGTTGGAGTAAGAATAGTAAATGTCACCCCTTTATGGTCCGATTACGATTTTGGCGGTGCAGTGCCAGGTCTGCTCCATGTGCCGCACCACCAAAGCCGTGGTCAGGTCGCCTGCCAAATTAGGAGTTTCCTCCTGTCTGGCGGGCTGGTTTTTAGTGTTCCCACAGAGGTGTCTCTAAAAATGGGCACTGCAATGGGAATGGCAAAAACAGTTCCTGCATGGCATGGACTAAAAAGTCCTTGCTGTGCAGGGACTGGGGTGCATGCACACAGGGAGGCACATGTTGTGTCCCCCTATGTACATCCCCATGCGGATAAGGCACAGGGGGCCCTACAGGGCCTCTTTGTTTCCTTTCTGCCACAGTGTTTATGGCGGAGCAAACTCCACGAAAAAGCGGTGGAGAGGAACTTTGCAATATGCTCAGTGGAACAGCGGTGGTTCTGCCAAGCATATTGCAGCCTCCTGACTTCCACAACACCGACAAGGAAGGGCGGTACCCTGGCAACTGCGGCAGGGCTACGGCTGTTGGGAGACCACCACTGTCGTGCCCCAACGAGTGACTCATAAACAAGGCCTTATTGTCCAACACCACCCCATATTATGCGCCTTCTAAATAAGTCCCTTAGATTGGAGTGGGAACAGTAAATATCACCCTTCAGTGTCCAACAACTTCTTCAAATTTGATCAGATTTGAGTAGGAATAGTAAATGTCATCGCTTTAGTGTTTAACACCTTCCTCAAACTGATTTAGATTGGAGTGGGAATAGTAAATGTCACTCCTTTAGTGTCCAACACCTTCCGCAAATTGTTTTAGACTGAAGTGGGAGTAGTAAATGTCACTCCTTTTGTGTCCACCATCTTTACCAAATTGGTTTAGAGTGGAGTGGGAATTGTAAATGTCAACCCTTTAGAGTCCAATACCTTCTGCCAATATGGCTAGATTGGGGTGAGAAAAGTAAATGTCACCCCTTTAGTGTGGAACACCTTTCCAAAAATGATTTAGATTGGAGTGGGAATAGTACGTCACCCCTTTATTGTCCAACGCCTTCCCTACATTTGTTTAGATTGGAGTGGAAATAGTAAATGTTACCTGTTCAGTGTCCAACCGAACATCTGCCAATTTAGTTAGATTGGAGTGGGAATAGTAAATGTCACCCCTTTAGCATCTAACTTTAAAAAAATGATTTATGTTGGAGTGTGATTATTTAACTTTAGATTTCTATTCTGAAATATATAATTTTACTTTTATTTGTAAGTTGTAGAAATAGTTTGTGGTATTTTAGTAGTTTTGTTGGTGATTAGAAATATAATAAAAATAGTTTGTTGCATGTGTGTAGCCAATAATAATATTAATGAATTTTTTGTATAAAAATATTGCTGACTATAGGAGCCTCCAGGCTGAAGATAAGAAATTAAAATAGAATGCAGTGTCCTGTTATCAAAATTCATTCATTAAAATACAATAGGTTTTTACACCCTCGAGGGGTAAAGACAACTGCACATTTACAGGCTGAACAAATGTGATTGCAGGAGCATGCACATTTAGAAATTCCATTAAATGCTCTCCCTCTTAGTCCATGCCAATGGCGACTTTCCATGCCCAACCCATTAACTACCCCCACCCCTCTACCCCGCACCCCTCACTTAGCTTGATGAGTGATGCCTCTTGTTTTTTCCAATGTAAAGTATTCCCTATAATTCCTAATAAGTTGCATGATGTGGATTGTTCTAGAAGGCCACATCTGAGTGAACTGAAAACATGGAGGATTCAGATCCAAGCTAAGAAGACCTAACATCACAATCCTACAACCTTTCATAAAGATCTCTCTCTGCCAAACCATGGTGAGAGTGGTAGGAGTGGTGGAACCTGCATTAATCAGGTACGGTCAGATGCAGACCCATATCAGATTAAACTCAGACCACACCAAGGATTTTAAATTCTTACATATTCAATTGAAGTTCCAAAATGGGTAAGCTCAGATTTTCCTACCAAGAGAAATCCCATGTCTGTGCACAATATGGGTGAAGCATGTGTAAGCACAAGCACATGGAAAATACCTTTTGTGCATGTTACAACAATCATATAAAGAACCTTTAATTGAAGGTAGTAGAGCCATATTTTCATCTTTCAAAAAATATATTGGGTCCTACTCCCCTACGTTGGGGCCTAAGTCTTACTACTGTTTAGACCAGTGGTTGAAGTGGGCAGAATCTGAGGGCTACGAGGTGACCATACTTTTTTTTCAATATAATATAAAGAGTTTCTCTACTTTTTGTAAAAATACAACCATCATGGGATGGTTAATTCGTAGAGATGAAATGCTTCAGCTAAAATGGCAGGGAGGTTCCTGAGCTGTGAAACTAAGAAAGCAGCAGACAGCTCACCAAGCCTTCTTGCCAGGGTGCTTCTTCGCCTGAAATAAATGTAAATGAGCGCAACTTGGTAATCTGCAAATGTAAAGGGTGCTGAGAAGCCAGTATTGGCTTTAATTGATAGAATCCTTTGAAGCTTCCTAATGAGACAGATTTATTCTTATCGAGTAGTATTGCAACGGACCTACCAGCTGAGCTGTGCACTGTATGCTTTTAAAGGACAGTTATATAAAGAAAACACATTATGGACAGTCAGGGTATTACCAAAATCTATATTTTAGAAGACTTTTTTTATCTCAATCCTTTTTGTGCATTTTTTAGCGGCCTATTGTATACTGTATGCGCTGGAAGTTTAAAATAATGATTTACATATTCACAGTGCTTTGTGTCACAGACTGGGTCCTCATAGCACTATACAGAAATCCCTCTTCTCTACTGCACCAACAAAGATTAAATTATGCGGCTCTCTAGTTACAGACACAGACCTCTGCAGCACATTAACTAATAGAGGTTTCTTAATGTACAATATTGCATTTCTCAGTGATTAAATTAAGTTGCATTTATTTTTCATTTAAGCTGTGCCTTATTCTACATGTAGTTAATGAGCGAAAAAAATGACAGGTTTTTTTTTAGCCACACTTTTGACCCTGCCTCTACTTGCACTCATCCCGCACACTTTGCACATAGCATCATAGTTCTCATACTTTTTTTTTTTTTTTTTTTTTTGAAACCGTTTATTACAGAATCCATAAAATATACAAAGATGGGCCTACAACCTTCAGGCCGGCCGCTAGCAAACAGAAGGAGCATGTAATACAGACAATAGAACGCACGCTGCGGCAAAAGGGAATTCACAGGAGTTGAAAGAGGCGTTGGCAGCCACACCATCCGGACCCCACACGACGGTTTCATTTTTATATAAATAACAACAAAAAACAAGTCCACAAGGCAACCCACAGTCGGAAACAACAGCATGTGCTCCCCTAGGGGGGGACCCCACCGATTCATAGGAATATCGAGGGGGGGAATAGGTCAGGACGGGGACTAAGTAAACTCATTGCCCAGAACCGGGAAGACAAACAGGCTAAGGAGACGGGGCCGGTGACGGATCAGGCAGCAGTGGCGGGGTACAGATTCCCCCACGGTAAGCGTTCCAGGGGCCCCATACTTTCACCCATGTCCCAGGCTTACCTCTCGCAACATACACCACCTTTTCCCGAAACATACACCAATCCATGTTGTCCTTCCACGCCGAGACAGTCGGCGACCTCTGGGAACCCCACAGTTGCGCAATGTCACGTTTGGCCACCATATATCCCAGAGTCGCCCACCACGTCTGCGGCACTGAGTAGTCGGTTGGCTCCCATACATTCAAAAGACATCTCCTTGCCTCAGGCAACAGCGGCACATGCGTAACTACCTGCAAAACCTCATGCACACCACGCCAGAATCGCACCACCTCCGGGCATTCCCACAGAATATGGAGAAAGGTCCCCAAAGAACCACACCCACGCTTACACAACCCGTCCACAGCATAGCCCATACGCATCAGCCTCGGCCCCGTAACATAGACCCTATGGAGTATCTTGAGCTGGATGAAGCGAAGGCGGGCCGGTATGGCCACCTCTTTCGGGGAGGCCACCGCAGACACCCAGTCCTCGTCATCCAGCTCCAATCCATCAACCCCCCACGCCTCACGAAGGCCGGTCAGCAGTCCCGAACGGTCATTGATGAGCTTTTTGTAAATTAATGAAATCGTGCCGTCCGGGACATGCCCATCTAGCACTCTATCCTCCAGAGGGGAGTACTCCGGGATGGAGGCCACGTCCGGAAATATGGAGCACAACGCATGACGGATCTGCATATAACGAAAGTACTCCCGGTCCTGCAGCTGGAATTCTGTCTGCAGCACATCGAACGTTTTGAATCCCCCCCTCGTCCAGAGATCGCCCACCCTGCTGATGCCTATCATGTCCCACTTCTCAAAGCCCTTCGAGGTCCACAGGGAGCCCAGCCGCTCAGATGCGTATAATGGCGTCGCCCGGGTCAAGCGATCCTTCCACCCCTTCGCCACGTTAGCCGTGTGCCACACCCGTACCATGACCCTCGTGGGGCCCGTCAGCCGCGCGTCATGCGAGCTAGAATAAAGCGCCCGATTATAGTCACCACCCGGCAGTAACATTTTATCCATCTCAAAGGCCGGGTTTAGGGCGGGCCCGTAAAGGCCGTGATTGATCGCAGCCAGCTGGGAGGCCCAGTAATATCGCTTGATATCTGGGAGGGCAACCCCCCCGTCGTACCACGGGAGCGTCAGTTTCGCCAGGGCGATACGCGGCCTACCCTCCCAGAACAGTCGGCGCTGCAAACTCTCCACCTCGCGAAAGTAGCGCGCCGGGACAACGTCCATTGTATTCTGCAAAGCATACAGGAAACGTGGCAGCGACATCATCTTAAACAATGCCGCCCGGCCGAGCGGCGAGAGCGGCAAGCGCCTCCAACGCGCGACGTCCTCCTTCAGGCGCTGGAGGGGGGGAAGCAAGTTCTGATTATATCGGGCCTCCGCGTCCAGGGTAATGAAGACACCCAGGTACCTAAATCCCCGCGGGGCGATCTGGATAGGACAACCCCGCGGAAGGATAGGATCCTCCCCAGAGAGGACATACACACACGATTTAGCCCAGTTGATGACCAGGCCGGAGTTGAGGCCAAATGAGTGCAATACATCAACCAGTACTATCAGTGATTTACGTGGGGAAGCCAGGTACAGAAGAATAGCATCAGCGTAAAGAGATACGCGGTCCTCATACTCGGGGGTCCATCGGAGACCACGAATAGAAGGATCCCACCGCAGCCATTCCGCCAGGGGCTCCAGGGCAAGCGCGAAGAGGAGCGGTGATAATGGGCAGCCCTGCCGCGTGCCCCTGCCCAGCTCAAACGGAGCCGACACTCTACCATTCACAACCACCTGCGCCAGCGGTCCCGAGTACAACAATTTCACCCAACCGATGAATCCCGGGCCAAACCCAAACTTCGCCAGTGTCGCCCAAATATATGGCCACTCAAGAGTGTCAAACGCCATAGTGGCGTCCAGGGATGCCAAAATGGCCGGTTCCCGTATAAACGGGACACGCGCGAGCACCCCATGCAAGCGCCGCAGGTTAAGCGCAGTGTTGCGATGAGGGATAAAGCCTGACTGATCCTGGTGAATCCAATCGCACACCACGCCAACCAGCCGATTGGCCAACACCTTGGCGAGAATGTTGGGTTCCGCATTCAGCAGCGAAATAGGCCGGTAGGACGTGACCCAGTCCCGCGGCCTCCCCTCCTTGTGAATGACCACGATAGTAGCCAGACGCTGGTCTAGCGGGAGGGAACCCGCCGAACGGGCCGCGAGGAACATCGCACGGAGATGCGGCGCCAGCGTATCCGGTCGCAGCTTGTACAATTCGATGGGAAGACCATTAGGACCCATGGCCTTGCCGGAAGCGACCGCGTATGGCGAGGGCAATTTCTTCAGAGGTTGGGGCAGCGTCCAACAACACTCTGTCCTCCTCCGAAAGGGAAGGCAGCGCGATATCCCTAAGCAGGGCATGGGAATCCTCTTCCGAGCGGGAGGACACCGGGGAATACACCCCACGGAAATGTTCTGCAAAGCAATCGACTATTTCTTCTGGTTCCGTGACACACACACCATCCAGTTTCTCAATCGACGGGACAACTCGACTCGCTCTCTCCTTTTTATCCAGCCACGCAATCAATTTCCCAGCCTTATCACCCACATCATACAGTCTCCCCTGTTGCTCTCTACTGAGGCCCCTGGCCGTCTCCGTGATGAGGGCCTTATAGGCCGCCTGCTTGAGTCGGAGAACATGTAATTTGTCATCCGTCACCCCACATTCGAGGTCGCCCTCCAACTCAGTTATTTCAGTTTCAACACGGGTCACCTCCTCCCGCTCGCGCCTCCGGGAATGGGAAATAAGGGACAGGGCATCCCCCCGAATCACCATCTTAAATGCCTCCCATAGCGAGACCGCAGATGACACCGACCCCACATTATCATCAAAATATCGCTTAAGGGACTTAACCAACTCTGCGCGAATGGTGGGGTCATGCAGGTACCAGGGATTAATCGGGGCCACCCTACCCTCTCCCC
Source organism: Triturus cristatus (assembly GCF_964204655.1). NCBI lineage: Eukaryota > Metazoa > Chordata > Amphibia > Caudata > Salamandridae > Triturus > Triturus cristatus. Next base: position 1,639,287,549 of record NC_140590.1, read on the forward strand.
TCGGGAGAATATCGAAGTGCAATAAGAGCGGGGAGTGGTCTGAAATACCCCGCGCCAAATGGCGCACCTCCCCGATCCTCCCCGCATGCGCCGCCGGCACCAGGACATAGTCTAGCCTTGTTAGACTGCCATGGGCCCCGGAATGAAAAGTGTACTGTTTCTGCGTAGGATGTTTCAAACGCCAACAATCAACCAGCCCCAAGGCATCCAATAGGCCAGACAACCACGCTTGGGCACGGGGGAGATCCCTAGGGGGGTGACGGTCCTCAGTTCCGGAAACCACAGCGTTAAAATCCCCCCCAACCACCAGAATCCCCTCCGGAAGGCCAAGGAGGAGGCGCCCCAGATCCGCAAAGGTGGTCGTCTGCAACCCTGGCGGGACATAGACAGAAACAAAAATAATCACTCTGCCCTCCATTCTACCCACCAGAACCGTGTAACGTCCCCTGTCATCATGGAGCACCTCATCAACTTCCAACGGGAGCGAGGTCTTGGCCATGATGCCCACACCCCTTGAACCCGACGTGAAGCCCGAATGGGCCAGAAGGCGGTAGCCCCGTCGGTTCATAGCACGAAAGGAGTTGCCAATGAGGTGCGTCTCCTGCAGAAAAACTATGTCAGGTGAAATTCGTTTCAGGAACTGCAGGACCACACCTCGTTTTATCCTGTCCCCCAGTCCATTAACGTTCCAGGACAAAAGACTCAGTCCCCTACCCCCCATCATGAACGAAAGCAATCACTCGTCCCCCCGAGAGCACTTTGGGAATAGCACGACGATACTTTTGCCTTGTGGTACAAATGAACAACACCCCACCCCAACCCAACCGCCCCAACAAAACTCCCCCCTCCCTGCACCCCTGCATGAGCCCAAACAGCCCCCCCAACTTGCAGTGTGCCTGTCGCCCCTATATAGTTGAAACTAGGTAAACCCCCTAGAGGAGGAAAGAGTACCCCTTCGAGACCCCGCACCACCCACAAAGGAGGGAGAACGAGTACAAAAAACGAGAGACCCTAAGCTTGGCCGAAAGCGGCAGCATCTTCGTCCAGAGTGAGTCCCAGTATCAGCACCTCAGTCCCGGTCCAGTGGGCCTTCTCCTCCCGCAGCCCCCCCCCCCCCCGCCATCCCGATCCCGACCCCCAGACAAAGTGTCCAGCCAGTCCCCGGCCGTTTCAGGACGGTCAAAAAAGTGAGTGCGACCATCCACCTCCACCCGCAGCCTGGCCGGGAAGAGCATGGCGTATTTTAAGTTCATGTCCCGAAGCCGCCGCTTGACGCCCAAGAAGCTCAGTCTCTGCTTGTGGACCGCTTGGGTGAAGTCAGGATAAAAGTTCACCTCCATGTTCTCCAACTTAATCGGCCCTTGCAGTCTGGAGGCTTGCAGAATCGCATCCCTGTCCCGAAAATTAAAGATACGGGCAATAAGAGGCCGCGGAGGGGCTCCGACCTTCGGCCTTCCCCCGGGAACTCTATGAGCCCTCTCCACCGCAAAAAATTTACTCAGTCCCCGAGGCTGGAGATGGGTAGTGATCAGGTCCTCCACAAAAAGATCCGCCGCCGACTCCTCCCGTCCCTCAGGTACTCCGATGATGCGGATATTATTCCTCCGGGCCCGGCTCTCGGAATCCTCCAGGCGCCGATCCATGAGCGCACTCGCCTGACGAAGCCGGTGTACCTCCGTCTGAAGGGCCGCCACCTCAGTCGTGAGGTCCGACGCGGTGTGGGCCAAAGAATCGACCCGGTCGTTGGTCTTCGAGAGATCAGCTCTCACCAGGTTGACATCAACGAGGACCGCGTCGATTTTATGCGCTAACGTGTCAAACCGCTGGCCCACCGAGGCCTTCATCTCAGCAATGGCGCCCATGACGTCTTGCAGAGTCAGATCTGTGGGCAAATCCGGGGCATCCGGGGGGCACTCAGAGGACTTGTGCGGTCCACCGGGAGATCCCTTCGGGAGGGTGTAGCGGTCCATGATGTTGGCCTGATGTGCGGCGCCACGCCGGGTCGACTTGGCCTTCAACCGATCTCCATCTTGTTTAGTGGCCATCGTCGCGGGTCTCACACCCTCACCAGCCACGCAGTAAAAAGCGAGCAATCAAGGCCACGAGCTCCGGGGGGCCTCCCCAGGACGGCGGAGCGGGCCACAGCAGGCAGGCAGGCAGGGTCTCCCAGCGAGGCCACCCCAACACAAAGAGCGCCGCGATCCCACTTGCAAAGACAGCAAGGGGGCGCGAAAGTGAAAGTGCGGGGTACGCGACTCGCCAGGCCCAGCCCGCCGTTGTTGTTCACTTTGCCACCGGGTCGCCCCCAAGCGCGAATCCGGGGTCAGGAGAGAAGTAGGCCGCAAACTTCAATCGGTGCTCACTCCGGCACCCGACGTCCGATTCGAAAACGGGAAACGGGTACCACCTCGGCTCAGGCTCACCGACACAGTTCCCTCAACCGATGCAGGATGAAGACAGGATAAACGTAGGAGGTTGCGGAGGTCCTCGGGAGCCTCGCACCTACGCGGCCATCTTGGTTGCGCGCTAGGCTCCTCCTCTCTCATACTTTTTTAATGCACTTCGATCACTTGTTTAACCTGAATATGTATATACATGCCTATTCCAGCAATAAACATTATTGAATACATCACTAGATTTGAATCAAAAGAGAACTGTAGTTTTGAAACAAGCAGCAAGTCTTCCTGTGCTTTCTCAATAAATTGGAAGGAGAAATGGGTCACTTCCAGTGCTTAATTTCTGCTGCAGGTTACAGGTGGCGGGAGTGGCTCTCGTTTTTGGAGACTGCAACTTCATTTCAAAATCGTACTATGACACAGCGCAAGAGAGAGGAAGGGAGAAAATGGAGACGGGGAAGAGAAAGACAAAAAGTATTAACAAAGGGCGCAAGCAGGGATGAAAACTAAATTGCAAGAATGAGGTGAAGAGACAGGAATTGAAGGGTGGCGGAAAAAAGAGACATAAGGCATCCAAAGAAAGCAGCCTTTGTGTTGGGCAACAGGGCAGTCGTGGTATCTGTTTGTGAGACTCGGTATTTGGCAGCATCAGGGGCTGCTGCTAAGGAAAAAAGGGAATGGATGTGACCTAACAGCTAGAGCAATCAACCTCAACTCTGAGGATCTGTGTTCGAGTCTCGGCAGGGACGCTCAACATCCTGTGATTCAGGGCAAATCACTTTATCTCCCCGTGCCAAACAAAATGAATGTGTCCATCTGTAACGCAATTGGGGCTCATACAAAAAGCTCTGATACTTTCGGGTCAAGTTTGCGCTATATAAAACTCATAAAAACAAATGAGGCACGGGAAGACCTGTATAGGCACCTGGGACTGGCATACCAAGGGTATCTAAAAACCCAGGGTGAAACATGGTAGGACGTATGCAATGGCAGTGAGCAATGCTTGGGTTCTGGTACAGGATAAAGGGGTGCTGCACGGCAAAGGTCAGAAGCACTAGATGAGCTCTGTGTAGCTCTCAATGTTGCTGGAAAGCTGCAGGTCAGGGTTGGGGTACATTGATAGAGACTTATGTGGGTGCATGTGCTTGGACAGTGGGGCAGCAGATGAAGGTGATTGGCAGAGAATTGTGTGATCACTTTCGTGGGACCATGGGGCGCACACGTGGAGCTAAGGGTTAATTAAGTTGGACTGGCAGAGATTTGTGTGGCTCTGGTTAGTAGGATAATGGGGGACAGAGGTTACTCACAGGGTTCTCTGGGTGAGGATGAAAGGGGATTGGCTGAGATTTGTGTGAATCTCAGCAGTTGAAAAATGGGGTGCTCACAGGCAGGGCTGGAATTGGAAAACAAATCACTCTGGGAACCCACACATTGGTAGTTAAGTTGTGGCAGAGGAAATTGGGTGGAGTCACGAGGAGCACAGTCATGAAAAGTGGAGTCTGACAGTTAATGTATATATTTATTTTTTCTAAATCTGCCACATAGATATTGGTAATGAGGACAAATGTGACAGTAATTATGTTCTTGCTTACTTAACTTGTCACAAAGAAGCTGCATTTTAAAATATCTTGCAGGGTTAAGATATCTGCTGCAGAGATCTGTGTGTGCCCAGCGAATTTCAGGGGATTACAGTAATGGCAAGCTAACTCTGGTGGGTAATTGTTGCCCAAGGGTTCTGTGTCTTATCCACTCACAGTTTTTACTCATGAACTAGCCTATAGAGTTGTTATGCCTTCTGCAAAGCACGTTATGCAACATGGAGATCACAGACGTTATTTTATGTAGATATGTGAGTTACTGCATTTGCTACAGAGATTCTTTTGTTACTCCCAGTTCATAATTTAAAATAATTCCACTATATTACAATGAGCTATGAGCCGTCATCAAGGAGCTACATGCAATTCAAGGGTTAGGATCCTTATTGATATTTTTTCCAAAGTCTGTTAATAGTCTAGGGGCCCGGTTCACAGAACTAACTTAAGACAAAATCCTAAACTTACTACCATTTTGGTATTCACAGAAGGCACTTACTCATTTTGGTATTCACAGAAGGCACTTACTCATTTCGGTATTCACAGAAGTTAGGAGTCCTAACTTTAGGACTCCTAAATGCCTTCTGTGAATACCGAAAGTCTCAAAGTTAGAAGTTTTCTCAGTTTAGGAGTAGTAAAATTAGAACTCCTAACTTTAGGACTCTTAAACTGAGAAAAATCCTAACTTTAACACTTTTGGTATTCACAGAAGGCATTTAGGAGTCCTAAAGTTAGGAGTCCTAACTTTACTACTCCTAAACTGAGAAAAATCCTAACTTTAAGACTTTCGGTATTCACAGAAGGCATTCAGGAGTCCTAAAGTTAGGAGTCCTAACTTTACTGCTCCTAAACTGAGAAAAATCCTAACTTTAAGAATTTTGGTATTCACAGAAGGCATTTAGGAGTCCTAAAGTTAGGACTCCTAACTTCTGTGAATACCGAAATGAGTAAGTGCCTTCTGTGAATACCAAAATGAGTAAGTGCCTTCTGTGAATACCAAAATAGTAGTAAGTTTAGTATTTTGTCTTAAGTTAGTTCTGTGAATCGGGCCCTAAGTTTGCAAAGAAGGGCGGACCTATATTTCTCCCAACCATGCACTCTTAAAATATAATATCTACAAGCATGGATGGTTATGTGACTCCATATACTTTATAATCATCATTGTCTTATATAACATTTCCTGGTCATTGATTTACACATTTGAATAATTTTATTGTCTTTGTGGGTGTGATGTAAAGTGCTTTGTCACTCTACAGTGGGATGAATAGCGATGTTAAACAATTAAATAAAAATAAAGTAGTAAGTGTCAAGTAAGTGCCTTTCAAATAATTGTTTCTGTAATTTCCGTACACACAGACACATCTGCATTCTTACATTGCACATTTACCCTCTTAAATAGGGTGTTGAACAAAGTCAAAAGCTTGCCTGCCAATCATAGTTTCTGTTAAGTACTTCTGAAGTGATAACAAGCTGTGCACCGTTGTTTCCTACCATTGTATTGATGTCTAGGTGTTAGGCTCCAGATGTCTCCCAGCCAAGGTGATACTTGAAGACAAGCAGGACTGATAGTCATTTGAATCAGGCTTTTGTTTTGGGCTTAGTTGAAAGTAAAGTAAAAATGCCCATTGCCGCATGAATGTTGCTCCTCCGAAGAGAGCCTCCTCGTCACCTGCAGGTTTCTCCACTGGACAGAAAGCAATGTGGTGTGGACTGCTGAACTGTGCCCTGGTGTAGGAAAATTACACCAGGACAAATTCAGCACATTTCACTGGGTCGGATGGATACCAACCTGGCTGTCATAACCAAGACCCGGACGGATCGCTTTCACTTCCTGCACTGCTCTCAGGGTTCTATGGGTCAAGATGAAGGTGGATGAGCAGAGATTTGTATGGATCTCTGTAGTAGGGCATCAAGGGTGGAGGCTTCCTGGGGGCAACAGGTCAGAATTAATGTGGATTGCCACAGGTGTGTGGATGTTTTAGTGCTGGCAAAAGAGGTGCACTGCAAGTCAGTATTAAATGGAAATTGTAATTGTTATGTGGCTATCAGCAGTAGACCTGAAGAAGTGTTAAAAGCTATAGCAGACGAGATCAAGAAACGCAATGTTCAATTTGCAACAACTGGGGAAGAGACATCTATGTGAAGACATCATATATAATTGCATTAACTCTGGGCTGCAAGCCTTGCCGACACTTTTAAGCCCAAAGGTAAAGGCAGTAATCCACTGTTAAACTACAAGCCATAGACGAGTCTAGAGATGCACTGGCAAAACGTTGTGTGGATCCGATCTTGGAATAATATTATGTTTTATTGACGGTATAGGCGGAGAGCATCAACTGAGCCTATAATTTATTCCAGAAGGGGCGGTGCTAGAGTGCAAGAAAGGAACTGCTTATACTTTTATCTGCCGCACTTCATGAAACTTTGCTACCAGGACACACCTAAAAACAACAAGTATTGACAAAGCCAGTAGGTCTCGCCTATGGGCAAGACATTGGCTGTTCCAATCAGTGGGGCTGGAAAACCGGAGGGTGGATGGCAGTAGAGAATGGGAGTGAGGGTGGGGGTGGAGAACAGGATTGAGGGATGGAGAACAGGACGTTAAAAGAAACGCACTATGACGCGGCCCTCTCTGGCCCCGTCACAGCATTTGTTTTTCTTTCTCTAGTTTGGGAGAGGGCAGAATAAGAAACAGAGACAGTAGAAGAAGAAATTGCAGGTGAAAGAGACAGAGGCAATGATGGGTTAAGAAGAAACAGAGAAGGGTGTAAGGGTTAAGAAGCAACACAGAAAGTGGCAGGTGGAAGGTTTACAAAGCAACACGGGCAAGTGGGAGGTTAAAGAAGCTACAGGGATTTAAAGGAGCAACACCGATGGGGTGCAGGAGGGAGGGGAAGGAGCAACATGGGCAGGAAGGTGGGAGGGGGAGAACCAAGAAACTAAACAAAAGAGTACCTCAATCAGAGCGTCAGCAACAGAAAGACCCTAATCCCACTGAAACAGTCAGGATTTGGCCTGTGCTCCTGCTGAAAGAAGAGGAAGTGAAGATGGTTCGTGCTATCTAATTAAAAGGCAGCAAATGAGAGTGACAATGAAGACCACAAATGAAAAACAATGGGCGGGCTCCAAACCCATAGAAGAACACAATATGTCATGCAAGCAAGCCCTAAAAAATGGGAAAGCTCACATTGGGCCGCCATGTGGGTGTGGGAGTGTATTAACTGCATTCTGGAAATAACATGTTGCTTATCTTTGGACTCATACTGTTTCTGTGATGTGATTTAAGTAGGATCTTTTTCATATCGATTACCAAACAACCAATAATTTCAAAAAGATATATTGATAAGCTAGGGAGTATGAAGACTAAATGAGCCCAAAGCGGCCACTAGCCTAAAGACCTCCAAAACAGTGCTGGCATGTCGGATTTGAAGTGGCCCGGACTTTAATATGGTTTTGGAGGTCAGTAGTGGGCTTTATAAAACCCAGTGGGTGAGACAGAGAAACACTAAGAGCAGTTTGATTCAATGATATTGAACATTTAATACTTTTAAATAGTGCACATCACAGTTTGAATTTTCTATCTCTTGAATGACAACTGTTCCTTTGATCCAATCAGTGGTACTCATTGTATCCCAATTGTGTTAAAATGGTACTTCAGGAACCTCCAAAACTCAAGTTTGTGAATTTCAGGCTTGTCACTGATCTCTGCTGCAATTGGTAAAACCAATGGGCTGTTGCAGCAGTTGTTGCCAGCACCCTTGACACTGCCCTGCCAACCTTTGGAGGCACCAGCTCTGGGGAACTGTGCCATCCATTTTTCCTCTGGTGCTGACAAACTGTTCAGATGTCAGCCTTGTGAGCAGATGGCAGCTGGAGGCAAGCAGCCTGGTTGAAGGGACAGAGAGGGAAATGTGAAAAGACATCTTGTATTTCTCTACGGTAATGGGGCAGATATGTCTTGGGGGGCCTTTGCACAGAGCTTAACTTGCAACATGTTAAATGTTCTTCACATGAAGACAGCACTAATTAATACCGGATTCTCATCTACCTCGGCAGCCTATCTCTCATGCACTTTATTCCACCAGTCCGCACTACTCGCTTTTTTTTTTAGAACTATAAGTTGTATTTTTATATACATGTTGATGCCAAGAACTTTGTTATCAAGTAAGTACTTTGTACAATATTGAATTTTGCAGGTAAGTGAGAGTCCTTTTTTTACTTTTTTTACTTGTTTTTCTTGTAGCACTGCACATATATCAGATTGCATGTTAACTTTGAAATTTACAAAGTATCAGTGGTGGGCTAATTATCAGTGTGTTATGTCACAGCAGTCTACTTAGGTGCCCATATGCTCAGCTCAGTAGCTTCCTTGCGTGGCGTATGATAAATGTACAGTATACTCACTCTTGCAGGTTCTTTTTCATCTCTGCCTTCTCCCTGTGTCACTGTTTTCCCGACTTTCTCTCCCTTTCTCTAGGTCTCAGTCTGGACATGGTAAATAAGTCTTAGTCCATTAACAATGGCACTGGTGCCCACCACCAGCAACCTCCTGCACAAAATAAGCACTCTCTCTTCAGCTCCCCATCACCCTCCCCCGCTGTTTCACCATGTTTTTATTAAAAGCTATTAACCATCATCAGCATTTATGACTCACTGGCTTCCTTGATGTAAACAAATCAACAACCGTACTGTGTTGTAAATTGCCTGCTCGGATCTGCAGTGATTGCAAACACGTTATTCTGATTCTAGGAACAGAGCAGCGCAAGGTTGACTATCCAGGAAGCAGGCGCTTCATTCATCACTCGATGACAGATATATATTATCAGACCATGATCTTTTCATTGCTTTCTATTTTAAAATATGAGTTAGCCAGAGGATTATGCATCACTTGAGCGGGAAAGATGTTGGATGTTTGAGATGCATTATTTGATCTTCTACAACGACCAGTTCTCAAGGTTTACAGGCAGGTGCGACACACAAGGCTCTGTTGAAATACCGTGTGGCTCACCAATTGTGGAGCAGGCTTAGCTGAAAGACTTAACTCCATCAGAAGTCAGGAGTAGAATTCAACACTTGAAAAACAAATTACCAAATAAAATTCATAGATATACTGCAAAAATGATTTCCAAAAATAGGATGATTGAAACTGAAAACTAAAAAAATGTTGTAAGAGCAAAAATGGAGAATAGTTGTCTATTATTCTCCGCCCGCATGCAATTTACCCCCACCTAATTATGTTGGCGGGGGGTACCGCGGCGGACGGGAAGACCGTCCGCCGCTTCTCCGCCCGGTTGATGAGTCAACCGGGCAGAAAAGGTTTGAAAATGGTGGCGGTGTCTGTTAGACACCGCCATCCATATTACAATGCATGCGGGGAACGGCCTTTCTGTGGCGGCATTGCCGCCACGGAAAGGCATGCGGATGGGGTGGGGGGGCACATGTCACTTTGTGCATGCCAATGCACGATGTGCATTACCAGCATTGTGGCGGGCAGTGCTGTGAGCACCGCCCGCCACAATGCTGGGAATAGAAGATGCCACCGCCACCGTGGCGGTGGCATCCTAATTCCCTGTGCGGAACCACCACGCCACTGGCGGCCGGTCCCAGCTCCGCTAGAGCCCGCCATCCTAATAGGCCCCTAAGTGTTGTAGTGAAGTTCCTTGGGATAAATCCATCAACAATTTAGGGGCCGATTACAATGTCGTTCAGAAAGTATTCCGACCGAATCGGTTTCGGAACGGTTTCCGACCGAATCGGATTCTGAGAGTCCGTCCACTAACTACGATCGTCCCGAACTTTGACTTAAATGGGAGCTTGTGTTCCGACTGAATACACAGGCTCACATTGAAGAAAGGGGTGGTTGCGGAAAATCATGCACCCTGTGGCGGGCACCCCAAGATGCCTGCCACACTGTGCATAGTTGGAAAGGGTAGAACCATGAGTACCCCCACCGGCCCGATTCGGAGGCCCCTGGGGAAAAGGGGGCCTGCTCTGGGCCCCCCAAGTCAGATTCCGACAGCTGATCCATGTTGGAACAATCAAATCGGAAAGGTTGTCCTAATCCGACATCCTTTTCGCTCGGTCGGAAAAGCGGTCCATAGACCTGTACGAGTCAGTTCCGTACGACTCAGTTACTTCGAATTCCGTTCGGAGATGAGTCAGAAAGTATGAACGGTTTCCGAACATCAAAATCAGTCGTTCTGATGTGTTTCTGAGTCAGTCGGAAACAAGGCTTCCAAATCCGATTCGGCCTTTCCGAACGACATCGTAATCACCCCTTAGTGTGAAGGAGTTAATTTAAGTCCACTGGGAAGGTGATAAAGTTAAAACAATGTCGAAGTTCACATATAAATCTTTTCACCAGGACCCCAAGACGGCCCAAGTGATGAATGAACCAATGGATCTTGAGATGTGAGAGTGGGCCATGTTATAAAAGTCTAGGAACTCACTCTGAGCCCTGCAATTTTTGTTTGTGCAAAAAGAAACGTAGTGATGGGGGAATCAAGACAACACGGTTTCAGTATTACTAAAAGCAGTTTTTGTGCCACGTTCCAAGTGGTTCAGGTCAGAATGAGGAATGACGTACAGCTACAGTTTTACTGCATGTCAAAACTACAGACCTTGCACAAATTTCTCCAGGGAGAGGAAATCTTATTTGGGTGCAAATTTCACTCAAATTAGTATCTAAAGTCAGTGTCTTTTCTGGAAAGAAGTCTGTTTTGGGAATAGTTATCCCAGCAATGTGTTTGAGGAGAGCTCTACGAGGCTGGAAACAAAGAAGAGTCAATTGCAGTTAAAGTTCTTTGTCAACTATGGGTGAAAGTTGACTTTCTAAAAAGAAAACTATGAGCCAGATGTATGAAGCCATTTTGCATTGGCAAACCCTGTGATTCAAAGGGTTTGTGATCTCAAAATATACTTTTGCAATATACTAAACCATTTTAGGATTCAGGAATACATTTTTGAAGTTGTAAAATGGGTTTAGTGGCCCATACCAAATCACAATTAGGATGGGGCATAACTGGGTATTCCTTCTTAATTGCTCATAAGTATGGTATGTGTCAATGGCTTGCGACTGCAATTGTTATGGTAGACCATTGACTAGTTACTGACATCTCAAAGAAGCTGGTAACCCATTGAGAATGGTATCATCATGTTGAGTGATCTGGGTGAGGGTCAGTCAGGCGGTGGTCCAGGGGACTACAGCCTGTTCCTGCTGATGTCTTCTCAACCTGTAAACTATTTTTTAAGCAGCATCAGTTCCTTTAAAGAAATGGGAAGCTTTAACCCCTTGTGAGCCCCGCCCTTTCTCCGCCCTGTGCCGGGCGTTGAATTAGCGGGCGGGGTTCATGACGAGATAGTCTCGTCATGGGCACAGCGCAACCGCGGCCCATGACGAGACCATCTCGTCATGGGCACTCAAGGGGTTAAATGAAAAAACGTTTCTCGTTTGGTAATACTAAGACAGGAATGGTGGTCTGCTGTTCCTTACAGGCCACCATTACTGTGTTTTTAGCCAATCACAGGGGGACTGAAATAAGACCTACCCAATTAATAGCCATTCCTTAGGTAATTCTGTGACCCCTGCAACTGGAGATTTTGCAATGTGACCTATTAGGATATAAGTCGCATCGCTGTACAGAGGACTTGGAAAATCGTTGCTCAGTTTGCGACCCCTTTTTCGTACATCTTGCGCCTGTGTTCTTAGAATACTATTCAATTCTGTTTGGTAAAATTATCACAGTCCTTGTCTGATGCTCGTATAGTGTCTGCTCGTAGGTCAGTTCCGTCTGTATTTATTGGACACAATGCCTCAAAGTTGGCTTTGTGGCACTTGATGTGATGGCATAGGTCACATACATCACAGTGGCCTGGAGCAGGAGATAATTGTGATTAGAAGGGCAAATATAGATCTGGAGAATGAAGGGATTCTGCAGCATTGTCACTAACAGGAAGTGGACAAACTATGTAGGCCTGATGGTGTTTATCTTCCCTTTATAACCATGTATTCATGATGCTGATGAGCAGCAATGTTTGTCATTTTAGGGGTGTTGTAGACTCTCGGCCTCTTCCTTCCAGGTGGGTCTAACTCTGCTAATCGCTAGAACACAAGGCCAGACTGCAACTGTGGGTGATGGGACATTTCAGAATGCTCTATCTGGACCACCAGGAGTCAAGGTGGCAACTGGCATTGTAACTAAGTCAAAAGCAAAGCAGGGATAGCATTGAAAGCACTTAAACCAGAGCTTAATTTGAACTGGTTTTTTCCAGTGCTCGGAACCGGCACTTAAATGTCAACACCGGGATTCTGGAAAGCCAGCCATATGGTGGCACTGTTTTCCAGTTTTGTGATGAACACAACAACAGTTTTTAAATAATTTTATATACTTTAAAATGACTAATATCTTCCACTTAACGCTAGAAAAATAGCTTGGGGGCAGGTATTACTCATTTTTAATGTATAAAAAGTCTGAATTGTCAGTAGTAGTGCAATGGGTGGTGCAAGCTGCTGTGATCACCTCACAAGGGCCCTGGCACTTATTCATTTACAAATTAAGTACTGACTTAAACACCTCAGCTTCAGCTTACACATGCTGCAATATACCCTACATCATGCACTGCAGCGCATACTCAACCTTAATGGATGATTAGACTGAACAAACTCTCCTTGATTTGGTGCTGTTTATAGAACATAATCTAACTTTCACCGTGTCTAATTGGATTCTGCATTTTCCTGAGAGATCTGGTTGGTTACTTCTAGAAAGGCATGGTTCGATTCTCATTGGCTGATTTATAGTCAATGTTATTGGCGAATGAATTCGAGAGGAAGCGGGTTTCACAAATCATTCAAGCACTTGAATAATTTCTCTGCATAAGCAGAGTGTGTGTTTGTTCTACAACCCAAAGCTATGCTGATAAATTATAAAGGTCGAAATCCTTAATGGATAGGGCTGCTTTCCTTACTCTAATTTTTACCCACAATCCACAGGGACTGTTACCTTGCGGAAACAATGACTTTCTGCTATTGCACATGTCTGTTGATCAGCCTAAAAGGGTTCATGGAGCAGTCTGTTTACCTTTTATAATTAGAATCCACAGGGACTGTTATCTTGCAGGAAACGCTGGCTCTCTGTTAAAGGGGCCATTCGGTGAACTGTGCCACAGTTTATCTCAAAACCCACAGTTATGAACAAACAAACATGTTATTGACTCAAAGGGTGCTCAAAATAAACCAAAGCAATAAGGGATTTAACTACTTTGTACAAAGCTAAGTCTCTCTTTGGGTGTGTGGGGGTATCTGAATTCTACTCGTTTACAAACTCTAGAAAATACATTTCTGTCCAGACTCTTAGCAGTTTCCTTCTGTACCTCTAAATATATTACTCATGCTGGGGTAAACTTGCCATACCTTGAGGAAACAGTTCTACTCTGTGCTACAATCTGGAGTTCACCCCACACAACTTTTTCCCGTCTTGTCCTTTCTAATTGTATTACTTTTGACTATGGCCACAATGTTCCCTGGCTTGCCTATGTTAGAAAATGTTTTACAGAACTGGGTGTACCACAATTTTCTTATTCGTCAAATGAAATCGATAGAAACTTGAAATCCCCGATTTGTTCCCTTTTTTTGGGCGACAAGCACTTTAAATCACGCTGCAATATAGCAATTGCCTTGCAGGTTGGATCTGGATCATATTTGGACTCAAAACCTAACTTTAAGCATCGCTTTTATTTAACTTCCTTAAAGTTAAACCTTGTTCCCTTTTTGGTAGCTCATCCCAACCAGGAAAGTTGGTTCCCATCTCTATTATGTTGCCCCTGCAATGGTACTAGTCAGCATTCATGTTTACATTTTGGTGACGATTCCGATCCTGTAAAACCCGGGTACGAATGGTCGTACGGAGCGAATTCTCCGTCCGACTTGTACCCGGGAAAACCCCCTTACAAACCCGCAAGTACGATTCGTACAGAAATACCATTTCCGTACGAGTTGTACAAAACACCGACCGGCTAAAAAATACCCACAATTCCGATCCGGGACATCGTGTACGTGACGTCCGGACGGAGTCAGGCAGCATTTTATGGACCAGCAAGTACGATCCGTGCCCACGTCACTCCGCACCGCTCATTTTTTACGGCAGTCAAAAACTCCTGGGAAATTGAGGACGACGCGAAGAAGGAGCACCGGTACGCGGCGGACAGCCATGGACCCCATCCTACGTGTCATCCCGGCCCTCCTAGCCTACGGCCTGGTGCACAGAAACCGACGCAGACGCTGCAGAAGGTCAGAACAACACCCAGGGGCAAAGGGGGGGGGGCGAGGGGCAGGAAACATAACCCCCACCCAATGTAAAACATATATATATCCTGCACATAAATTACCTCCATGGTCTGGTCACTTCGGGGGGCGTGTCCACCAATCCCACGTTTCGCCACAACGGAAGTGGACGTGGACGCGTACCCGTCACCACAACAATGGTGGTGCGGCCCGTACCCACGCCCCCCAGAGCGTGTGTACGGTCCGTACCACCATTGTAGTGGTGACGTAGGGGTACACGTGGTACGGACCGTACCCACGCTCTGAGGGCATGGGTACGGGCCGTACCACGTGTACCCCTACGTCACCACTACAATGGTGGTACGGACCGTACCCACGCTCTGGGGGGCGTGGGTACGGGCCGTACCACCATTGTAGTGGTGACGTAGGGGTACGCGTGGTACGGACCGTACCCACGCCCTCAGAGCGTGGGGACGGTCTGTACCACCATTGTAGTGGTGATGTAGGGGCACCGTGGTACGGACCGTACACACCCTATGAATGCAGGGGTACGGTCCGCCTCACCCGTACCCCTACGGCACCAGTACATTATGGATACAAGGCGTACACACGCTACAAATGTCGGACTACGGCCTGGTGCAGCATATTAGCAGTAAATTTGGGGGGGGTGTATGCCCAGGACAGCAGTGTACCGCACCAAGGGGGTGGGTGGGTGGGTGGGTGGCTGCAGAGGACTCCCAGCAGTGTCCAGACATATAAGGGGTGGGTGCAGAGGACTCCCAGCAGTGTCCAGACATATGAGGGGTGGGTGCAGAGGATTCCCAGCAGTGTCCAGACATATGAGGGGTGGGTGCAGAGGACTCCCAGCAGTGTCCAGACATATGAGGGGTGGGTGCAGAGGACTCCCAGCAGTGTCCAGACATATGAGGGGTGGGTGCAGAGGACTCCCAGCAGTGTCCAGACATATGAGGAGTGGGTGCATATCACTCCCAGCAGTGCCCAGACATATGACGGGTGGGTGCAGAGGACTCCCAGCAGTGTCCAGACATATGAAGAGTGGGTGCATATCACTACCAGCAGTGCCCAGACATATGAGGGGTGGGTGCATATCACTCCCAGCAGTGCCCAGACATATGAGGGGTGGGTGCATATCAATCCCAGCAGTGCCCAGACATATGAGGGGTTGGTGCATATCACTCCCAGCAGTGCCCAGACATATGAGGGGTGGGTGCAGAGGACTACCAGCAGTGTCCAGGCATATGAGGGGTGGGTGCAGAGGACTCCCAGCAGTGTCAAGACATATGAGGAGTGGGTGCATATCACTACCAGCAGTGGACAGAGATGTATGAGGGGTGGGTGCAGAGTATTCCCAGCAGTGGACAGACATATGAGGGGTGGGTGCATATCACTCCCAGCAGTGCCCAGACATATGAGGGGTGGGTGCACAGCAGTACCAGCAGTGGACAGAGAAATGGGGGTGTGTACATCATCCTCAGATGACCACAACTCCATGGGTGTATGAACGCATCCCCAATGTGCGACTATGTTGAGAGTGCCATAACAACACATCACTGACAGCAGTGTCCCACTCCCATGAGGATGTATGTCTTTCCCCCACTGCATGACACACCACATGTGGCTGTGAGGACAAATGACACATGCATACCCACCCCTGGCGGATGCAGCACAATACACACACTGAGATCATGTCACAAGACTGTATAGTTATGTTAAAGCCTACTAACCTAAGAGAGCCAAAGGGAACACACACTGTCACGCACATTCCAGGACTGATAGGAATGTACAGGTGCTGGGACAGCCACCAAATTGTTGTCTCCCATGGAAGGAATAGGGAGGACTTCCCACAGATACAATGCCCACAATTGTGAGTCAGGTGAACAAATACCCTGCAGAACAAGTACCATATGTGTGCCAGGCTGGGAGTACACACATGCATAGTGCGGAAAAGGGACAATTCCTACATGAAGGCATGGCAACATACTCTATACACAAGTACAGTGACTATCAAGGATGGCACAGACGATGCAGCCGGAGACATTGATGAGCAGGCATGGCCATAGTTGAAGGGATCCATCACCCACAAAGGAAATGTAGACACAGAATTAGCACAGCAATTGTGCAACTCCCTGCAGGGAAGATGTTAGGTGCCACAGAGGAAGGAACACTCCTTGGGACAATGTCTCCAAACACAAAGAGCATACACGACCAAAGATTATTTTCTGATACCTTGTGATGGCACGCAGATACCAGCTTCCACCCCATGAGTATCAGACTACAACATTTCCCAGACACCTAACACATGATCAACACCCCAAATCATGGAGCATCAGCACCAACATCAATACCTGAAAACCAATCGTGGTCAAAGGAAAAACAAAATGCTTAATTCAGCATTAAATTAAAAGGTATAAAAGGACAATATTTACAAAGGCCATAGGCCAGTCCAGATGCGAAGTCTTGGGGGGGGACACATGTCCACACTTCTCCCCGAGCTTTCCTGCACATACTAAATCTCTGGTTCAGCGACCGGGGGGGGCATCATGTGGGGAAGGACCAGGCACCGCAGGGACAGGAGGGGGAAGGGTAGGTGTTGTGGGTGCAGGGACGGACGACTCCACCACAGGGGGTGGGGCAGCGCCAAAGGTGGCGGTTAGCATGGCGCTGCACACGTCCGCAAGCTCGTCCAGCATCTCCCCTGCACCCGAAGGAACCACAGGCCCCAAGGAGGGGGGGGTCGGAGGGATGGGTTGCAGCACTACTGGGGGAGGTGGTGGACAGGGGGGGGGGACTCAACTCCCCTACCCGTGGAGTGCCTTGCCCGTTTGCGTAATGGTGAACCAGTGGGGCTGAGGCCCAGCACAGCCAAGTATGTCTCCTTCTCAGACTGTGTGGCAGGGGAGCCGAGGGGAGTGACATTGGAGGGACTGGGGAGTGAGGCATGCAGACTTGGACTGTGGCTGCGTGTCTGCCTGTGTGCCCTAGACCCAGTGGATGTGCCTTCTTTCCCCTGAGTGTGGGTGACAGGAGGTGTGCGCTTGCCCTTCCCTGTTGGTGTGCTGCCTGTGTCTGGTGGGGTGCGTGGCTGGGAATGTCTGTGCGTGCTTCGGACAGGCATCGGAGTGGGAAGTGTGGATGGTGCAGGGATAGGGGGGGGCGACGAAGCGCTGCAGGAGACTCACTGCTGCCGTCAGTGACGAGTCCATGGACCTCAGCAACATCCGTTGGTCAGACATCGCTGATGACATGCCCTCCATGTACGACACCATCTGTGTCAGCAGTCTGGTGTGGCCATGGAGGACAGTCAGGATCGATGTCTGCCCAACCTGCAACTGCCGCTGAATGTCCACAGACTCGGCAGTGAGGGCAGCAGGGGAGACAGGGGCAGGGGGTGCGGTGCCTGGCACGAAGGAGACACGTTGTTGCCCTACACGGACAGAAGGGACCCGAGCAAGTGGGAGGGTGGTGATGGGAATGGAGGGGGCGGTGACAGTTGTTGTGCTGCTGCCAGCTTTCGGAGCAGCCTCCGCCCCCTCGGGGAGCTCAGCCTCGGACCCGTCAGCATCGTAGTGTTGGTACTAGACAGGTCCTCCGCCTGACTCCCCTTGCCCTCCGTGCCACTTGATTCCGCCGACTCCCCAGCAGTGGTGGCACCGGTGCTCGATCCCTCCTCCTGGTCCGTGCAGGTGTCTCCCTCGGTGTCCCCCAATGATGCTGTGTGCAAGGTGAAGAGACATGAAATAATCAGTCACCTGTGTACATCTGACACATGAGTCCAAACAAAATACGTCACAGTGCATTTCAGGAAATGCATCATGAGTAACATCTAGAATACTCCGCACATATGTAAGCCATGCACTCCCCAGTTGGTTCACCCACCATGCCACCTGAAAAAATGAACATCAGGACACAACAGCAAATAACTCGATTTCCAATTATACTGAGAAGCTAGTGTCTGTGAACAGTTGTTCACTATGAAAGAAACAGTATTGGTGCACCCAAGGCCAAATAACAGACGCCAATGCTGAAGGTGTCCCCACACTCAGAGACCTGTGAGTACTTTGTAAACCCTAAAGAAATACATTGTGATCCCTTGGGAATCACAACACTTTACACCATCGACATGTTTGGAATGTGTGAATGTGCCACTTTTGGAACAGAACACACATGTGCCTGGATAACAGAAGTCACACAAGGAGGTGCACACAAAACTACTTTTACACAGTCATTGTATGAGCTGCCATCCTAATGCATATAAGCCACTGTTAAGAAGAAATGTGGTATCAGGAAGTACATATACATGGCACCACGGTGGTCTGGATGACTTGACACCCGTAAGTTGGTATCAGCAATAACCGAGGACTAACCCAAATGCAACCACACTGTGGGAACATGTATATGTATAATCTCTAATCAATTTAATTACAGAACTGTGCCTTTGTTTTAAATGTGCCAGCGTGTCCCCTAAAAGTGTAAAGGTGGTTTCTTGTGCACTTCCTTGGGAGACATCTGTCATGCAGGCACATTATTGTCCTTCACAACAAAATATCAAAGTCAAGCATATAAACTATTGGGACATGTTGACAAGTGTAGTCAGTGCCAAGGTACAAGACATCTTGACTAACAACTTGAATCATGCCACCTGTCACATGGCCATCCGTACCATGATGACACAGTTGGCAACACATCTGACCCACTACCTGTCATGTGGAGTTGCACACATGTCCAGACAGAGGACAATGCATTAGCTAATGGCCCTGCAATTGTGTTGGAATAAGGAGCACCTGCACTTAGGAGACACCCTCATGGGAACCAAGAATGTCCACACAGATGTCAGCACACACAGACCAAACTACGTAGCATCTGGAGCACACACCGGTGCTAAAAATGGATGAGCAGGAAACATGTCTTTTAACTTTTGACACATGCTGCAAAGCACAAACATTACCCCCTGCACAACATGCCTGGGTCACTGCACGTTGAGTGTCTGTCCAGACAATTATCACACACAGGTCAGACCTGGCAAGGAGACATAAGGTTTGGACATGTAGCCTTTGCCTGCACAAACCCCCCCTACCTGAGACAATGTGATTGAGACAGAGCAAGTAGTTACACCTCTTAATCTGGGATTACTAAAATGTGCATCAAGAACTCCTAAATGTACTCAACATCACCTCGTGAGGCTGACCACACATATTTGTGACAAACAACCATCAACAGATAGTTGTACATAGACACACAGGCACTGCCCAGTGTGAGGATGCACAAGCCTAATGGGGTCACCATGGACAGTGAACACATGTAGCACACTTTACGTAAATACAAATGAGGCCATGGAACAATGCCACAGAGGCCAACCTATGCTGAACACACAGTGAATGGGCACAGTGTTTGATGCCACACATGATTCCTAGGAAAAGGTGTCTCAGGGGACTGTAGTGGGCACACTGCTCCATGGTCCTGGAATGATCTGACTGTAACAGGAGCAACCGTCCCGGCACTATGCATATCTCCCACTCATGCACATCATGTCTAAGGTCACTACATCGGTCATGCAAGCTGCAAGTTTGTTTATTTGAAACCTCACACTCCTATGTTGAGACTCAGGACAGTGCCAACAATTATGGACCCCCAAATGAGTGAACAGGACAGGACACAGGCAAGGTACCAACACATGTCATAGACCACCCCCCACTCATGATGCTGAAAGCAGTGTGCACCTTGATTAACTTGCAGCCTTGATGACCATGTGCAATAGTGATTACACACAGACCAGGGAACACATGTCAAGGAGGGGATGGAGGAAGAACAGCACCGGTTGACTTGGGGGAACAGGATATGCACTGCACATATAAACCCTGGCAGTGTATCCAGGCGACTGAGCACTTCCAAAAGCTGGTGAACACAACATACACACATGTACCTACCCCCTTCCTACTGCTGTCTCTCCTGTAACCGCCTATCCATCTCAGGGAAGACCACCGCCAGGACACGCTTCATTTGGTGGGTCAGGTGCCGGCGCCCGCCGTGGGGGTGTGGTGATGAGTCCTCCAGCAGGACCCGGACGATCCTCCTGGTCCAGCACCGGATGTCCTGCCAGCATTTCCTCACTTGGGGCAGGCGCCGACTGCGACCCTCCACCGTATTCACGGCCCTGACGGCCCTCTTCCAAATTCTCCCCTTCTGGTAGGCGGTTACCTGTGAGGATGACAAAGTGAGACTACATCACTACACCTGCTCCATGTCACAGAGACACACATTTTAACATCTTTGATTTGTTGAACAGGGCATAGTATGCTGCCAACTAATAGCACCTTTGTCATAGGGACATTCGCCTCTGTGTAAGCGAAAATGCACTACATGGCATTGAAAGTACACAGGTGGCATGAGGGGTTCGACACACTCCCTGATCATGGCACACAATGTGCATCACAAGCAACACAAGGCTGATGGACAGCACCTCCAAGCAGTCACATGCCCCAGGCCACTGACGCAATCTCAGCAGAGTACACAGACACACACAGGCACAGATCTTTCACCTGCCATTGGCAACAGCGGATTCAAACCTCACTCTGCACATGTGCCACTTTCCTGGGGGGTGTCACAGGCGTGGGGCTAGCCCAGCAAGTCAGACACACAGCACGGCTTACTTCTCACATCAGATGGGTAGAGCAGTTGCCTCCTCCATGCAGCTGTGGTGCAACACTCCACATAGACACTCACCCACATGACAAGGAACATTCACACACATCAATGTCCAGGGGACGTACACATCATTTGGACACTCTCACCACAGCTCCACTCAACTCACACACACCTGTGGGTACAGTCACGTGTCATACCGGGGGGACCACTGATTCACCTCAGGACTTTAGAACAAGAATGCCCAAGAGGATTAGCCACGCTGAATGTGCCATGCACCATGCAGTGAATGTCACAGTAAGCACAATGCAAGTGAGGAGTGCACACATGAACCACATCATGCTCTGCATGAAAGACATAAGCCATTCCCCCCTCGCTGGGACCCACTCTGAACAACATTGCATGTCTGTCACACCTGGACACAATGCCAGAAGTGACAGTCACAAAAAAAGGGGCACAGTCAAAGGTAGTGGAGTCAGCACTCACCTGCTCCCCTGGTCTACCATACAGGCTGGGGTACTGTGGGAGGATGACGTCCAGCAACGCCTCATTCTCTTCCTGTGTGAATGGCTGGGCCCTCTCCACAGACCTTGACATGGTGCCAGAGGAAGAAAAGACAGCAGCAGTGGTGTCGACTGACATGTTGTGCAGGCAAGTGCCCTCTCATGGGTTCTACCTGACTTATATCTGCCTTGCTGGCCTATTTCATTTACAAGAGTACAGAGTGATTGGTCAGACTCATTTGCATCCTACGTTTCCTCCAATCCCTTTAAACATACACCAGTGACAGCATTAGCATCTTTCAAATTTGCAGCAGCATGTCAAGTCAACAACCACTTTGCAATAATGTATAATGTGGCCAACTGCTTTTTCCAGCCCACATGATGGAAATTTTGATCTTGAAACTCGGTATCCATGACAACCAGCATGCATTTAGGCCCTAATACTTGTCTCTTATGTGTCCCCATTGTAATTTTCAAATCCCCACACAGGTATGGTGCATTTCACACGTACCCCTAGGGCACCACTACTATAGTGATACGGCCCGTACATGCGTGTGTAGAGGTCGTATCCCTATAGTAGTGTTGGCGTAGGTGTACGCCATAGTGATACGGCCCGGACACGCGCGTGTACGGGTCGTATCCCTATAGTAGTGTTTCTGTAGGTGTACACCATAGTGATATGACCTGTACACACGTGTGTAGGGGTCATATCCCTATAGAAGTGTTGCCGTAGGGGTACGCCATAGTGATACGACCCGTACACGCGCGTGTACGGGTCGTATCCCTATAGTAGTGTTGGCGTAGGTGTACGCCATAGTGATACGGCCCGTACACGCGCGTGTAGGGGTCGTATCCCTATAGTAGTGTTGCCGTAGGTGTACGCCATAGTGATACGACCCGTACACGGGCGTGTATGGGTCGTATCCCTATAGTAGTGTTGGCATAGGTGTACACCATAGTGATACGACCCGTACACGCGCGTGTATGGGTCGTATCCCTATAGTAGTGTTGCCGTAGGTGTACGCCATAGTGATACGGCCCATACACACGCGCGTACGGCCCGTATCACTATGGCGTACACATACAGCAACACTACTATGGGGATAGGACCAGTGTGTATATGTACATGTACGACCAGTGTGTACACCTAGGTGTACACACTGGTCATACACGTACGTGTACTACCGTAGTACACGCACGTCTACACACTGTTCGTACACGTATGTGTGTACGGTCTGTACACACATGCGTACTCCTACCCAAACCCAATATAGTGATACGACCGTACACACGCCCTCAGAGCGTGTGTACGGTGCATTTCACAGCTTACACTGGTGATAGGAGGCGCACACGAAAGGAATGGAGGTGTCAGACTCGCACAAGACTGTACATCAACTCATTGTCAGTGCAGTCCTTCATATGCAGGGCCTAGGTGTGTCAGGCAGTGATGTGGCACATGTGTCCTCATGTTTTAGCACAATAGATCTGTGGTGACCTGTGTACACATGTCATGTGTGATGGGGCACTATGTTGCACACTTCCCCTTCACACTTTGCACATGTCTGCATGTAGTACAAACATGTCAATCACTGCATCACTGGTATGGCACCGTCCCCAACACCCGCAACTGTCCCCTGATGTCAGGTACACGGATAATTACACCTGACATCTAACTACCATCGTGCCACGATGTGACTATGTCATGTGTGTGTCATGTGTTCCCATGAGCTTGCTGTTGGTGTTCCGTCAACTGCATCTGCTGTTGCTGCATCCAACATGTGTCTGTGTGTAGATGGGCATGGCACACAATTACGCACACCATGCCACATGTGGAATCCCACATAACGTGTGTCTGTATGCATCGAACATGGTATTTCGACCTGAGGACATATCTGCGTTGTCTCAATGTCTGTGATATCAGTTTTGACATGTACCCCTTCATGGCAATGTGTGTGATCTGTACTTTTTAAATGACATGTGACCTGTGCGTCTAGCTTGCCGCAAGCTGTCTGAATGAGATAACATCCTTCTAATGCAGATATGTGGATGTATGTCACTCCTGTAATGTGTCTGGCTGTTCACTTACACTGGGCCACAGCGAGTTTCATGGCATGTTATGTAGACCTTGACAATCAACGTTTGTAGCTGGCTCTTCGTAGGAGTATCACCTGGCTGGCATACGTGTCCTGGATGTATTGCACAGACCAGACTCTGTATTTAGCAGATGTGTATTAGCTGTTGAACATGTGCTCAGTTCATTGTCATTGGTGTTGTAATGTACTCAATCTTCGTTATTGCTTCCAAATTTCTGCAGGGCACCGCCTCTCCCCCGACCAATGCCAGACTTGGGTGCCATGAGGGAACGCGACTGCATACGCCGTTACAGATTCACCCAACAGTTAATTGAGGACCTGACAAACAGGCTGGCACCACACCTCCAACCGCGACACAGTTATCCTACTGCGCTGACCCCCAAGATGAAGGTGATGGCAGCCCTACATTTTTCTGCCACCGGTACGTTTCAATTCACCATAGCTGATGTGGGAGGCATGTCCCAGACCATGTTCAGCCGTGTCCTGCATGATGTTTTAGAAGCCATGTTGGAGCACCTGGATGAATTCATCCATTTTCCAACTAGTGAGCAGTTGACAGGTATCAAGGGTGAGTTCTATGCCCTGGGAGGGATGCCCCATGTAATTGGGTCCATTGATGGGACACATGTGGCTTTGGTACCACCACAGGCACAGGAGGTAGCCTATCAGAACCGAAAACATTATCACTCCATTAATGCCCTTGTGGTGTGTCTACCTAACATGCTGATTTCCCATGTCTGTGCACGTTTTCCAGGGTCAGCACACGATGCCTACATCATGAGGCGTAGCAGGGTGCCAGAAATGATGCTGCGGCTGCACAACAAACGAGCATGTCTTGTTGGTGGGTATACTCTGTTTGTCCTGTATTTAGCGGTATCTTTGTATGTTACGGCATCTCCTGACCCACTTCTTTACATTATGTTTCCATGTAGGGGACTCTGGCTATCCCAACATGCCATGGCTGATGACGCCTCTCTGCAACCCCAGAACAGCTGCAGATCACCGTTCCAACAACACCCATGGGCAGACCAGGCGAGTGATTGACAGGACGTTTGGCCTCCTGAAGAGCTGATTCCGGTGCCTCCACAAGACAGGCGGGTCCCTCCCATACGCACCGGTGAAGGTCTGCAAAATCTTCCTCGTGTGCTGCATGCTGCACAACATGGCAGTGGAGAAAGCTGTGCCACTCATCCTGGATCCCGATGAGCAGGAACATCCACCCGTGGAGGATGAAGGACTTGGTCACGAGGCAAGTGAGGAGGAGAAGGAGGAGGAGGAGGAGGACATCCGGAGTCAGCTCATACACAACTTCTTCTCTCCCTGGGTCTGAGTGTGCACGCTTGGAGCCTCGTGTGGCATGTGTTGCAATGTGTGTGTCCAGCTGACTGTATGCTAAGTGACTTAGAGGTGTGTTCTGATGTGTCACTCGAGTGATGATGTCATTCCACACATTTTAGCTGACACACTCAATTTTCAACTAGGATGGTGTCAACCTTATTCATGTAGAGTACATGACCATGCATGCGGATGACTATCTTTTTCCTGACTTCTTGTGTGTCTGTCATCCCCAGGTAGTTGCGCATGCTGTCTGCTCGTGGCATCGTTGTGCTCCTACTATTCCTCATGAGTATTGCAACATGTGCTGAATCAGCGTTACATGCACGGACATGGTAAAAAGTCTCCTTTGGGTAAGGATTGCAGCAAGGCATTTTGGGTGTGGTAGTTGTTTGGAATGTGTGGGCACTGCTCCTGTGCAGGTTTTGTTACTATGCATACATGTCAACTCACCATGGGGCACATGACATGTAGCATGACTCACATGAATTGATAGTCACACTTCGTGACAGTCATCTGTAATGGGATTGTGGATTGTGATGAAGGCATCAATGTGTGTAAAACTTCCCTCTGAAACATACGGGATGCTACGGGTGGACATAGTGTGGGACATCCCCATGAGAGGCTCAATGGGGAATTGCAGCCTCTCCGTGTGCAGCAGGGGGTGTTTGGCTCACCCCCTTCACTTGTGTGCCAGTTCAATGGATTTACAGCATCTGTGGTGCGAAGGGGGTGTCCAGTGTAGGTCCCACATGTTCATCCAAAAGACCTGTGAGTCTGTTCATATTGATGCATTTCCATAGGTGTGAGCCTGAGTAATAAAGGTGTTCCTCACCCTCCAAGGTGCCTCATCTCTGTCAATGCAGGTCTCTTGCCACTGTGCATGCGGCATCTCTGGCATAGTTGTCAAAGATTGTGCATATGAGTCTATGTGTAGATTAGCAACATGCATGCTGTTCTTCATGTATTTGATTCTCTATTGTGCATGAAGTCCATGGCTGTGTATGTGTTTTGGCATGTTGGTCCCCACAACGGGCCGTCAACACATGCTGAGGGTGTGTTTCCTGTGCGCAGCTCAGCCTTCAGTTTCCTGATCCGGTGTCAGTCATCTTTGGTGATTGTGCATCCATTGTCTCTGGGTGTGCCATGGAAAACCGGACACTCCTTCCTTTACATACACCTGTTGCAGTTGTCATTTCTGACATCCCAGACTTTGTGTGGAACTTGTGGCATAGTTTCCAGGACATAACCAGGCCAGGGACCAGGGTTCAATTCCCGACGCGGCAGGGTCGTGGACCAGGGTCAAAACGGACTCGATAATTCTCGCCTCGGTACCTACTCTAACCAGGAACACACTCGGCAACTCTGGGCATTAAGCTTGCCTCATCTCTACAACGGCCCCCCACAGACGCTGGGGATGCCTGGTTTCACCTTGGAGATACCCAGAAAGGGACCATCTCACATGGATAGCCAGGACGGGTTCCCTAGCGGTCTACAGCGCCGGGACGCCCCGTTGCTGGGGCAGCTGTGCGCTTTACAAGTCTACAACATTTACATTTACATTTACATTTACATGCCGCCTGCTGTTGCAGCCCCTGCAGCAAGGGCATATGAAGTTTCCGGATTTGGCAACACACACACATCAAAGATGCTCCTCCCTTCCTCCCTCAACCCATTCATTTGGCTGTCATCAGCTTGTCTGTGCCACAGTTGCGGCCACGCGGTGCCAAAGGCTGGACCGTCTGCACATGCAACGTGCACATTGCACGACCCTCCGGTCCTTGCATGACCCACATCACACTAGAGTCTGATGTTGCAGCCACCCTCCAAGCAATGTCCATCCACAAATCTACCGCCTGCTCTCAGGCATACACTAAGCGCACACACAACACCTTTGCATGATGAGTGTGCAACTCCAACAGCCTACACAGTGCTGCCACGCCTTCCAAGCCCTGTCACACCAACCAGGTCATGTCCTTCCTTCTCCCCACTGGCTCTGTACCCCAGCATTGCCATGGGAGTGGGACTCAAGGCTTCTGCATGTAGTATGGTGTCGTCGTCAGGCACATGGCACAGGTATCATCTCTCAGCGTGTCAATCTACAATGTGTCCAGGACCCCCCTCTCCACCATCATATGCGCACAGCACCTCATGATCAGCTCGTATGCTATTGACAGCCAGGTGCTCCTCACCCTCACCAAGGACGCAGACATTGCCAGTTCTAATATTCAAGAATGTATGACATCCATTGATGAATGGCTGAACATCAGCCACCTGAGGCTGGACTTGTACAGGACTGAGGTCAACATCTGAGGATTGGCACCTTACAGCTGGCTCAACTGCTTGTGTCCCACCCGCAAGAGCCCTGCACAAGCACCCAGTGTCCACGCACACAAGATGGTGTGCATCATGGATTGCTTGCTCACATTTGCCATGGTAATCACCAGCATCTGTGCCTCAGACTGCAACACCCTCTGCATTATGCACATGATCCCCAGATAGATCCACTCCAAGGAAAGACTGACCATCCCCCAGGTCCACGACAACATCCGTGTCAAATACTGCCCTGCCCTCTATGGAGCAGGCACATCCAAACTCCCGGGAAACTTGTCCACATCCAGGGTGCATCTGCACACCTCAGCTTCAACATTCCGCGCCCCAGCCACATCACCGTCCAGCAGAGATAGCTGCAATGGATCACTGTGTGCTGCAGGAGGGGAACAACCTTTACAACGCAACTTTTACAACGCACTACCATTACAACGCATTTTTTACAACGCATAATCCATTACAACGCATGATATTACAACGCAGGACACTACAACGCATTTTTAAAAACTACCTTTACAACGCATTCCATTACAACGCATACTACCATTACAACGCATACCATTACAACGCATAATATTACACTATACTATCCAACACTTACACTACTGATGCACCCCCTGGAGTTAGAATAGTAATTTTTACCCCTATACTATCCAACACTTACCCTACTGATGCACCCCCTGGAGTTAGAATAGTAATTTTTACCCCTATACTATCCAACACTTACCCTACTGATGCACCCCCTGGAGTTAGAATAGTAATTTTTACCCCTATACTATCCAACACTTACCCTACTGATGCACCCCCTGGAGTTAGAATAGTAATTTTTACCCCTATACTATCCAACACTTACCCTACTGATGCACCCCCTGGAGTTAGAATAGTAATTTTTACCCCTATACTATCCAACACTTACCCTACTGATGCACCCCCTGGAGTTAGAATAGTAATTTTTACCCCTATACTATCCAACACTTACCCTACTGATGCACCCCCTGGAGTTAGAATAGTAATTTTTACCCCTATACTATCCAACACTTTCCCTACTGTTGCACCCCCTGGAGTTAGAATAGTAATTTTTACCCCTACACTATCCAACACTTACCCTACTGTTGCACCCCCTGGAGTTAGAATAGTAATTTTTACCCCTACACTATCCAACACTTACCCTACTGTTGCACCCCCTGGAGTTAGAATAGTAATTTTTACCCCTATACTATCTAATACTTACCTTAAATGTAATTTAATATTATGCGTTGTAATGGTATGCGTTGTAAAGGTAGTATGCGTTGTAATGGTAGTGCGTTGTAAAGGTATTTTTTAAAAATGCGTTGTAGTGTCATGCGTTGTAATGTCATGCGTTGTAATGGATTATGCGTTGTAAAAAATGCGTTGTAAGTGCATGCGTTGTAATAGTGTGCGTTGTAACGTCATACATCCGCTGCAGGATGACCTTCAGACTCCCCACCCACACTCAGGAGGCAGGCCACAACCCCGACCCAAAACCAACCTTGTACCACTGTCATCCGAGACCCCGTAGTGCCATCTCCGTGCATCCAACCTTGACCTGGATACCATTCTTCAGATCCACCGTACTCAAGCATGCAGGACATAGTTCTCCCACCTGGGAACACATACTTGGGACTCCCTCCCCAGGAACCTCCGAATGAGGCATGACCTCTACGCCTTAATGATACTCTTCCAAATAGGTCTGTCCGCACACTATTGCAAGCCCCCCCTCAGCAGCTTGAGGACATCACAGGTGAGTATTGTGCTCCATGTCTGCATTGAATGATACATTGTGACCAATGTGTGTCCTGTACCAGACTCAGATCCCAGGGTATGGATGGGTGGAGTTAGTTCAACACTCAGGCATAGTTTGACATTTACAGACACATATGTTGTGGACTAATGCAAAATGACAGCAACATCTCATGAAAAATTAAGTTTTTATTTACGGTGGGGTACTTGTTTTGGTAGATAAACTAAGGTGCCCTACCGGTTGCATAGAATCCAAAGTTCACAGGGGGAGATGGGATCCTTTGCTTTGGAAGTCATCAGAGTCCAGACCACAGTGTTGGTCATCATTGGTCAGACTGTGACCAGCAAGTCCATGTGGCAGAGAATGTCATTGGATGAGGTGCTGCTTTTGTGCCAGAGGGCCAGGTGCCAGGCCAGGTGACCTGGGAGATGTGGATTGTCCGCTGACTCTCATGGTCTTTTCCGTGGACGACCCACCTGCCTGGGGGGACCCTCAGATGCAGGCCTTGACGATGCTTGTGATGCTCCGTCGGACGAATCCTTCTCCTCCTCCCTCCCTGTGGCTGGTGGTGGTCTTCACCTGATGGCAAAGGGAGGGTTGCCCATGTTGTCGGCGATCCGACGGAGTGAACGGCTCATGTCCGTTTGCACCGCCAGGAGCTCAGCCAGTCTTGCCTCCATCCGTCCTTGGTGTTGTTGTTGACTGGCATGTTGCTCGGCCTGCAGGTTCTTCATCTCATCGAGGGTCCCCTTCATCTCTGTGAGGCTCACCACTACCTGGCTGAGGCCCCTGGTGTCACGCCGGTATGTGTCCAGGATGTGGCGTATGTGTGACATACCGGTTCCCTCAGCTGGCTGGTCAGGTACGCGCCTCCGCCTGCCTCCGCCTGCCTCCACTCCCACCACCCCTGCCCACACGAGCCTGGCCTGCCGTTGTGGGCACATCGGGTCTACGGGACCCCTGAGGGATGGCATTTGCGGGGTTGTCTGCCTCCTCCTGGGTGCCCGGAGAACCTTGTCCCTCCTGGTCAGACTGGCTCTGTTGTTCAGTGCGAGCAGGGCTCCTGGGTGTCTCCTGGGATGTGGCAGGAATGGGGGTGGAGGTTGGCACAGATGTACCTGACGCAGGTGCTGCAGGGGCTTGGGCACCAGAGGGGCCAGGTTGGTCGGGGTCATCCACGGAGTGGTGAGAGTCATCACTGCCGGTGGGATCATCTTCACCCTGAGCCTGGGACTGTGATAGTTCCCCCCCATTGTTGGGGGAGGTCCATGACGTTGCCCTGTGTGTGAGAGAGAAACAATGTTAATGCTGTTTCATGCCACATCCATGTTTCATACATATTCAAGTTGTCACAGTTCCTCCAGGTAGTTGGATGTGCCTAGCATTCCTCTCAATGTACACTTGGGGATGGGTATGCTGCGGGGGACAGATTGATATGTTCTCCTGAGTGTTTGACCAGTAGAATTTTGGCTAGGATGCTTATTTGGCTATGGATTGGTCTTGTTGTGTCACATGTCGATTGTGAGAGTGGGTAAATCCGTTGCCTGCCCCAGGGGTGTGTGCTTGTGTAAGGGGGGGGTGTGACCAGGCCTGCTGTTGGGTGTAGTGTGATTTGTCATTGGGTCTCCCAGGTGATGTGTCTGTCCCCTCATGGTGCATGCTGGCATGACAGTGAGTGTGAGTTCCTGTGCTAGATATCTGAGCTTGTGGAGCTGGTGTTTGAGTGTACAGTGGTCACAGGAGGGCCTTGTGCTGCATACAGCAGGGCCAAGTGTCAGCTACCTTGTCAGTACTTTGCCAGTCCCTGTGCATTGGGCATGGTGCATGGGTATGTACCTAGGCCATATGGGCTGAGGGCATTGGTGTCTGCTTCTGAGTTGCACAATGTGTTGTGTGAGCCCCACCCTCCCAGCATCCCGGACATCCAGTCTTGGGTTTGTGGTTGGTGTGGCCTGGGACATGGCATTGCCTTTATTTGCGAATGGGGCATGGAGACGTTAGTGGCATGAGCGTGGTTTTTGAGTGTGGTTGTGTGTGGTGAGGGCTTGGGGGAAGTTGCGTGCATTTGGTGTATTTGTGGTGTGGATGCCATTCCCCCCATGTTACGTGAGTTGTTTGTGTACTCACCAGGCTCTGCGACTCCTTCGACTCGATGTACTCCCACCAGCGGAAGCATGGCCATCACCTTCTCCTCCCAGGGATGGTAATGTACGGGTCTGCATGGCAGCCCACCTCCAGTGATGTTACTCTGGGCGTATTCCTCGTTCATTTTCCTCTTGACTGCCCTGCGCAGATCGTACCACCTGGCTTGGCATTCATGCCTGGTCCTTCGGATGGGCGCAACAGCATTCACCTTATGGACGATCCTCTGCCACAGGCTGGTTTTTTGGGCTATGCTGGTCTGTCTGACCAATGTTCCAAACAGCTGTGGCTCGACTCTGATGACTTCGTTGACAAGGAGGTCCAGCTCCGCCCTTGTGAACTTTGGATTCTTGTCTGTGGGCATGGTGTGGGGTGTGGGTGTGGATGGTTGTGGGTGTGTGGGTGTGAATGTGACGGTGTGTGTGTGAATGTGAATGTGAAGAGGGGGTGTTTGTGAAGGAGGTTGTGTGAAGGTGTGTAAGTTAAGGTATAGTTAAGGTGTAAGTAAGGTGCAGTTGTTTGTCTGTGGGGTCTGTCAGCAGTGGGTCTGTTGCAAAGGCTCATGGGTTGTGTGTGTGGGCCCTTTTTATTGGTCCATTTGTGGGTGTGGCTGTGTTTGAAATTTTGATGAGTGTGTTATAAGAGGTGGTTGTGATTTTGGGCCTCTGTTTGGATGTGCCAGGTCAGTCATTGAGATGTATTTTGTCATGTAGACGTGTTTTGTGGTGTTGTGCAAGTCGAATTGACCCTCCTTGTGCTGTTTTACAGTGTCCTGGCTCTGTACGAGTCTTTTTCGCATAGGTGAGGTACGCTCATACGCGATGCTGGGTGAGGGTGCTGGGGTACGGGCCTGGGGTACGGCGCATACAGGTACGGGGCTGGGGTACGGTGCTACAGGTACGGGGCTGGGGTACGGGCCTGGGGTGCGGCGCGTACAGGCACTACGGGCCTGGAGTACGGTGCATACAGGTACGGGGCTGGGGTACGGGCATGGGTGCGGCACGTACAGGCACTATGGGCCTGGGGTACGCTGCATACAGGTACGGGCCTGGGGTACAGTGCGGACAGGGGGGGTACGGTGCTGACATTCGGGAGTACGGTGCTGACATATGCAGGGGGAGGGGGGGCTGTACAACTCGTATTCGGGCACAAGTTTACCCGTGTACATGAGTGCTACAGCGTTCGCTCCGTACGTGGCCTTTTACATGTGGTTGTGTATTCGGACAGGCGGTACGGATCGTACTTGCGCGCTCGGACTTCTGTTTTACGATTTGCACGTAAAAATGTCCGGCTCCCTATCGGACACTTTTCCCGACGCTATTCGGACGTAAAAATGTCCGGCTCCCTCTCGTACCCTTTTCCCGACACAATTCGTATGTATTTTTCACGTACGAATCGTACTTCGCCGTTTGTACAGTACTTGTACGATTCGTACGCAGATTTATTTTACCGGATCGGAATTGGCACCTTTATGTTTTTGTTAGTTTTTATTTGGTCCTCATGAAAATATTTATATATCCGATTTTGCAGTCATTTGCTAGTTGTTTCACTAAACCTAGTCTAAAACGTTTACAGTTTTTTCTCCTCTGAATCCGTTTGCCATGCCGTTATTAGTTATATATGTTTTGCTGTTAAGATCATAAAGAAGTGCTCTAGACCTCATATAGTTGAGACCATTTTGGGTAAGAAAGCTCTATAAAAATACAAATATAATAAAGTACAATACAGTTCTTAGAGCTCTTCTTATACCATCATCTTTTCTGCACAAAGGTAAATAACAAGTTCTCACTAATGTGGTAACACACATCTCAAAAGGATATGCTTCTTTTCTCCCCAGCCCTCCCCTAAAGCTCTATTCTATTCTATTTACCAGTTTTATAAAGCACAGGGCTACCCAAGAGTCAGGCTAACCAGCGCGAGAAAAAGGTGTTGGAGTGATGGTTTAAGGATTGAAAATTAAGTGTAAAAATGCATCTTCATTTTTTTTCCTAAAAATCATGAAATTGTCTTCCATTCTGAGACTAATGTGCAGAGCATTCCACAGCTTAGTTGCAAGGTAGGTTAAAGACCGTCATCCATTCCTGGCTCTCTTAATCCTTGGGACAAGGAGCTATAAATGATTATTTGCCCTCAAGTCCCTTCTGGCCTGACAAATAGTGGCCAGTTGCTCGAGGATTGTACTTTGCAGGATGAATAATGAATAAAGCCTTAAATTGTATCCTGCAGCTTATAGGCAGCCAGTGGAGAGTTTTGAGCGCATCATCTGCTGACCGTATTTTCAGTCTACCTAACAGTATCCGGGCGCAGTGTTCTGAATAATGTGAAGTCTTTTTATCACTGATTTTGGAATACCTAAATAAAGCAAATTGCCATTGAATAAGGCCTTGCATCACAGTTTTGCGCGTCTCTGTGGGTAGCCATTTCAGCATCTTTCTCAGTGCTTTTAAGAGACCAAAACAGCTCCCAGAGACCTTTTTTGCTTGGGAGGCCATGGTTAGCTGATTGTCAAGAACCATCCCTAGACTGTCTACTTCTGATTTGGGGACTGGGCTTTCCCCAGGGACGATGGCCAGATAATATGATCCCAGAGTGTTGGTTTGTTCCCTAATATCAAGACCTCAGTATTTTCACCATGCATCACTAGGCAGCTGTCTGCCAGCCATTTTGACACCTTTTCTAGACAGCTATTAAGCCTACTGGCAATGGTGTCCATGTCTGGTGCCAATGTGATGATCAACTGGTTATCGTCTGCGTAGGATACCATCTTCAGTCCTTAGGAACAATTGATGTCTGCCAATGGGTGGCTCTAAATGTTAAAAAGTGTTGGGCTCAAAGACACTAAGCAACTGATGGCTAGGTGACATAAATGGGCCCTTGCTAACCTGAAAGCTGCACTTGTCTAAAAATTAGGCAAGTCACCTAAGGGCTGTACCCGTGATACCAGCATCTTTCAATCTATGTAGAAGATTGGGGTAAGAGACATATCAAAAGCGGCACTCAAATCCAGAAGGATCAGTGCTGCAGATTTGCCGTGGCCCATGATAATTTTTAGATCTTATTTTCTTCTCAAAAGAGCTGTTTCAGTACTATACCCAGCACAAAAACCTGTCTGGGTAGGATGAAGAATGGTATTAATTTCCAAATAATCTGTAATATTTCTATTGATTATTTTTCCCCAATTTTGCTAACCCCAGGTAGCAGAGAGATGGGTCTGTCATTACTGATTATCTCTGGGTCTGAATTCGGTTTGTTCAAAACAACATGTAAATGCAAAAAAAGAGAGCTTCTACAGCAATCCAGTGTAAGCTTTAATTGGCAGAACATAAATTTTGTCATTTTAAAAGAAACCTAGGAAAAGGATTTGCACTAGGTACAGTCAGCGTATTACATAAAACATAATTTTTTAAAGCACTGTCAACATTTCAACACAACTTTTTTGCACGGTTTGTGACAACCAATTTACACTGTGTGCCACCTATCTTACACTGTGTGTAATACACTGTGTAAACTAATGACTTACATAATAACAGGGCTTCCTGCCACAGACTAGGACCTCTTAGCATTGTAAATACCATCCAATCACTCTCACAGACATATGAAATGATGCATTAACTAACCAAGCTTTCCTACCAGAAGAATGAATTTCCCACAGATACATTTAAGTTGAATTTATTTTCATTTAAGCTGTGTGTATTTTTTTTGTATGCAGTTACACATAGGTGAAAGATGGACAAAATATTTACACAATAGTGTGTTCTTCATAGACACATCTCTGACCCCGCCCCGCACTTGCTAACCCCACCCTCTGTTCTCTGAACCACAGTTCCCATACTTTTCTTGATCCATTTCGATGGTTGCGGTCCGATTATTTTACTGTACACTCATGATCAAGGATGTCAGTAGACGTCATGCTTCACCACTCCAGTCTCTACCTCTCTGCGAGAACATGAGTTCCATGTGAACCCTTGTCCCAAGTTCTAAGCTTTCATAGAGCAGCTGGGGATGTGTTTTTTTCTCTTGAAGAAAAATAGATATTGTACTTTCTCTGACCTTAGGCAGGTGTTCTATACCACTCTTGGCACCATGGGTCTGCACTTTCCAAGCCCCTCAGAAGACAGGGAAATTAGGGAATTCTAGGCAGAGAGGTAGAGACTGTCATGTTTGCTTTCTTTATGTTTTTGTTTTTTCTTTTCACTTGGCGTTCTTACAAAGCATCTCTTCACCATGCAACTAACTGTTTGATTTTTAAATTATGATTTTGTTATTTAAAAAAAAAATTAGATTCAGCTGAATCAAATTTAACTAACAAATACTGGCTGGTTTCCCTTCAGGATTAACTTCAAAAATATGTTTCTCTCCAAAATATAACTGTCCTTGATTAGATTAAGTTTATACAGGATTTACTGCATTTTTATATAGAGTTTTTGAAAATGAATTTCATGTGAAAACTTGTCCCAAGTTCTACACTTGATACCCATGTTTACGTGGACATTTGGGTTTGCTTAGATCAGTGAAAGCTTTGCTGCACAAGCCCCTCTTCTGCAGGTCAGGCTTTAAATCAAGATTCTGGTTTCTCAGGATCCTGGTGAAAGGTAGATAGTTATGTTGATTAGTGCCACTTTAGCAGGGCTTAAGAGTGGGGGGTGCTGGCCATCGACATCACCTGAATTAAATCCCCCATTGTAGAGTCCATGCCAGTACCTTCCATTCCTGGGATATAATCAGTGCTTCAAATGGAAATATAGAAGGGAGTGTACTCACTATCTAGAGGACCTATTTGCTCCTAAGAAGTGAAGGTACTATCCCTTTAAATGTATTGTAACTGGTGCTGAGATGTGTAGCAGCTCTCCCATTCAAATTAAACAAGCATTGGCAAAGCCAAATACCTCGCCTATGGGAGAGCAATTCACATTAGTAATGTGTTTTAGCCATGTTTTACACCAATGTGGCTGCTGTTCAGCATGGCTTAATGTTTGTAGAGTGGGTTGGGTTGTGGCAGATTGAAGTAGGGTAGATTGGGGTAGTGTGGAATGGGGTAGATTGGGGCAGAGTGGGGTATATTGGGGTAGAGTGGAGTGGTGGTAGAATGAAGCAGAATGTATTGAGGTGGAGTGGAGTAGATTGCAGTGGGGTAGTTGGGTAGATTAATGTTGTAGATTGGAGTGGGGTAGGTTAGATTGGGGTAGATTTGGGTGGAGCGGTGAGGATTGGGGTAGAGTGGGGGAGATTGGAGTAGAGTAGATTGGGGTAGACTGGAGTAGAATGGAGTGGAGTGGGGTAGACTAGAATGGAGAGGAGTAGATTGGAGTGTGTGGGGTAGAATAGGGTGTAGTGGGGAGAGTAGAGTGGGTTAGATTAGAGTGGGATATGTTGGGTGGATTATGGTAGGGTAGATTGGAGTGAAGTGGGGTAAATTGGAATGGAGTGAGGTAGTTTGGAGTGAGATAGATAGGAGTGGGACAGTTTAGAGTGGGGTCATTTGGGGTAGACTGGAGTGGAGTACGTTGGAGTGGGGTAGGTTGGAGTAGAGTAGGATACAGTGGTGTGGGGTAGATTGGGATGGAGTGGGGTGGATTAGAGTTGGGTACAATGAGTTAGGGTGGGGTATTTTGGAGTGAAGTCAATTGGGTTAGATTTGAGTAGGGCGAATTGGATGGGGTAGATTGGAGTAGTATAGTATGGGGTGAATGGTGTAGGGTAGATTGTGGAGTGGGATGGATTGGGGTAGAGTGGGTCGGATTTGGCTGCAGTGAGGTACATTTGAGTGAAGGGGAGTGGGGTAGATTGGGTACAGTGGAATGGTGTGTGGTAGATTGGGTGGATTGGAGTGAGTAGATTGGAGTGGGCTAGATTGGAGTGATGTATATTGGAGTGGCGTTGGATAGATTGGGGGGTGGAGTCGAAATTGGAGTGGAGGGAGATAGACTGGGGAAGAGAGTACTGGAGTGGGGTAGTTTCGAGTGTAGTGGGGTAGATTAGGGTGGAATGGATTAGGATATATTGGGTGGATTAGACTAGGGTAGATTGGAATGGAGTAGGGTTGGTTGGAGTTGGATAGAGTGTAGTGTGGTTGATTGAAGAGGTATGATTGGAGTAGGGTAGACTGATGTCAAGTGGGGTGGATTTCAGTGTGGGAGAGTGGGGTGGGGTAGATTGCACTATGGTGGGCTGAAGTGGGGTCACGTGGGGTAGATTGGGGTACAGCCCTGAGCAGACTCCAGTTGTTGATATGGAAGTGAAAGCCTGATTCATCTGTCCTCCAAGAAGTCTTATATCCCATGGACACAGATCTACAAATTTCCCCTATTCACAAAGCTTAGCAGTAGTGGGCCAAGAAAGCTGTTCTAGCTGCATATTTCCATGGGTACTACCGAGTGGGTTTCTATCCCACTTAAGTGTAAATGTAAATACTGTGCACGTCTGCATTGTGGACAGGCAGCCATATCTGCAGGATCACTGACAAAATATCGAGAAGAAGAATATCGAATTGCCAAAATATCGAAGGAAAAATATAGAATGCCAAAATATCGAAGCCCTATCTCCAAACAGGTAAGTACAAAAATATAGAATCCAAAATATCGTTGTAAAAAATATAGTTAGTCACAATATCGAATTATTGCAAATGTCTTAAAATTAATGTAAAATTAATTAAATAAAACATGTAATTAACTGAAACATACTTAAAAATACTTAAATTACTTTAAAATTAATAAATAATTAATGTAAGTAAAAAATAAATAATAATACATAAATATTAACGTAATATTAATTTAAAAAATGCAATATTTTTTGCGTAGGATAGCGGGCGGGTAAAATTTACTATTACCACTCCAGTAAGTGCAATAGCAGGGAAAACGTTGGATAGCGGGAGGGTAAAAATTAGTATTCCCACTCCAGACAGTGCAATAATAGGGAAAGCATTGGATAGCGTAGGTGTAAAAATTAATATTCATACTCCAAAGAGTGCAACAGTAGGGAAAGTGTTGGATAGAGTAGGGGTAAAAATTACTATTCCCACTCCAGAGAGTGCAACAGTAGAGAAAGCGTTGGATAGCGTAGGGGTAAAAATTACTATTCCCACTTCAGAGAGTGCAACAGTAGGGAAAGCGTTGGAAAGCGGGAGGGCAAAATTTACTATTCCCACTCCAGTGAGTGCAACAGTAGGGAAAACGTCAGATGGCGTAGGGGTAAAAATTACTATTCCCACTCCAAAGAGTGCAACAGTAGGGAAAGCGTTGGATAGCGTAGGGGTAAAAATTACTATTCCCACTCCAGAGAATGCAACAGTAGGGAAAGCGTTGGATAGCGTAGGGGTAAAAATTACTATTCCCACTCCAAAGAGTGCAACAGTA
The DNA here is from genome assembly GCF_964204655.1 of Triturus cristatus. Classification (NCBI taxonomy): domain Eukaryota; kingdom Metazoa; phylum Chordata; class Amphibia; order Caudata; family Salamandridae; genus Triturus; species Triturus cristatus. The sequence goes on from NC_140590.1 coordinate 1,639,325,994, forward strand.
GGGAAAGCGTTGGATAGCGTAGGGGTAAAAATTACTATTCCCACTCCAGTGATTGCAACTGTAGGGTAAGCGTTGGATAGCGTAGGGGTAAACATTACTATTCCCACTCCAGAGAGTGCAACAGTAGGGAAAGCGTTGGATAGCGGGAGGGTAAAATTTACTATTCCCACTCCAAAGAGTGCAACAGTAGGGAAAGTGTTGGATAGCGTAGGGGTAAACATTACTATTCCCACTCCAAAGAGTGCAACAGTAGGGAAAGCGTTGGATAGCGTAGGGGTAAAAATTACTATTCCTACTCCAGAGAGTGCAACAGTAGGGAAAGCGTTGGATAGCGGGAGGGTAAAAGTTACTATTCCCACTCCAGTGAGTGCAACTCTAGGGTAAGCGTTGGATACCATAGGGGTAAAAATTATTATTCCCACTCCAGTGAGTGCAATAGTAGGGAAAGCGTTGGATAGCGTAGGGGTAAAAATTACTATTCCCACTCCAGTGAGTGCAATAGTAGGGAAAATAATAATTATATATTTTATTAAAAATAAATAAATTATTAATACCAAATAAAAATATTGAAATTAATTACCAATCAAACAATATTTAATAATTACTTTATTAAAAAATACCAATGTTTTTTATTAATAACCTATTGATAATTAATTAACAACTAATTAATTTTCAATACTAAAAATTAATAAATAAAATTAATACCAATTAATAATTAATTAGGAATACATTATTTAGCAATATACAAAAACTATTTCAATAATTAATTATTTACAATTAAATTAATTCCCACCATATTCCCCTATAAACCCACAACCCGCTACAAATAAAAAATAATACAATTAACATAATTATCAATTAAACAAATAATACTAATTAATTACCAATTAATACTAATTATTTACCAATTAATAATTAATCAACACCCAATTAATTTTCAATACCAATTAATAATTACCTAATAACAATTAAATTACTTCCCACCCTTTTCCCCTATAAACCCACAACCCGCTATAGAAGTAAAACGCAAAATTAAATTAAAAATAATTAATAATTCCTAAAAATTATTATTTAATGTACTATAATTAAATTACTTCCCACCCTAATCCCCTATAAACCCACAACCCGCTACGGAATTAAATTACACAAAAATTAAATAACATAAAATTCATTACTTTAAAAATATTCAAACATACATTCCAAAATTTATACATACTTTTAACACATATACTAACACTTAAAACACTATAAAAGATTCGATATTTTTAACAACTATATTATGACTGTCGATATTACTTACTTCTATATTATTTAAATTGATATTTTATTTCTTACCTGATTTTCGATATTCTTCACCACTATATTTTGGCAATTCGATATTCTGTCCATTCTATATTATAAACTGGATATTCTGTCCTGTCGATATTTTGAGTTCGATATGTCTGTTTACCATATCTGCAAATACCCATTTGTTTTTTTTCTTCTTTAGAATAAAAACTTTTTCTGTGGAGGAAGAGTTGACCCTACCTGCCACAAACTCTTGGGGTGATCCATTTAACCATCCATCCCTAGAAACAGTTACTTCTGAACTTTGCTGGAGTAAAACTCATTGGCATCGATTCACCAAATTACCAAAGGTAACGGAAGTGACATTATCCAAAAGTTAAGCAGATGATGACATCACAGGAAGTGACACCATATTAATTTTTGACCGTGATGTTATTAGAGAGGGCATTGCCACAAGTTTTGACCGTATGGAAAAAAGACCGTCCGGAGCGAACTCCTATAGCAACCATGGAGATGTCCAAACAGGTGCCCGGTACGCGCCGAACACCCCCCCAGCCCCCCCTGTATGTACGCGCCGTACCCCCAGCCCCCCCGTATGTACGTGCCGTACCCCCAGCCCCCCTGCGGATGGACGCGCCGTACCCCCAGCCCACCCGCGGATGGACGCGACGTACCCCCGTGTATGTACGGAGTGTACCCCATGTATGTACGGAGCGTACCCCCACCCGTGTATGTATGGAGCGTACCCCCACCCCGTATGTATGGAGCATACCCCCACCCTGTATGTACGGAGCGTACCCCCACCCGTGTATGTACGGAGCATACCCCCACCCCGTATGTACGGAGCGTACCCCCATCCCGTATGTACGGAGCGTACCCCCACCCCGCATGTACGGAGCGTACCCCCACCCGTGTATGTACGGAGCGTACCCTCACCCCGTATGTACGGAGCGTACCCCCCGTGTATGTACGGAGCATACCCCCACCCTGTATGTATGGAGCGTACCCCCATGTATGTACGGAGCGTACCCCCACCCCGTATGTATGGAGCGTACCCCCCGTGTATGTACGGAGCATACCCCCACCCCGTATGTACGGAGCGTACCCCCACCCCGTATGTACGGAGCGTACCCCCCCTGTGTATGTATGGAGCGTACCCCCACCCCGTATATATGGAGCGTACCCCCACCCGTGTATGTACGGAGCGTACCCTCATCCCGTATGTATGGAGCGTACCCCCACCCCGTATGTACGGAGCGTACCCCCACCCCGTATGTACGGAGCGTACCCCCACCTGTGTATGTATGGAGCGTACCCCCACCCGTGTATGTACGGAGTGTACCCCCACCCGTGTATGTACGGTGCGGACCCCCAGCGTGTAGCGTGGGGGTACGCTCCGTACGTACGGGGTGGGGGTACGCTCCGTACATATGGGGTGGGGGTACGCTCCGTACATACACGGGGGGTACGCTCCATACATACGGGGTGGGGGTACACTCCGTACATACATGGGGGTACGTCGCGTCCATCCGCAGGGGGGCTGGGGGTACGGCGCGTCCATCCGCGGGGGGCTGGGTGTACGGCACGTACATACGCGGGGGAGCTGGGGGTACGGCGCATACATACGGGGGGGCTGGGGGGGTGTTCGGCATGTACCAGGCCCCCTTTTCCTCACGCTTCGCGGCATACTTAGCTTTTCCGGCACTTTTTGGGTAGCGTAAAAATATTGCCGTCCAGAGTGCTGTCGGTACGAATCGTACTTGCTGGTACGTAAAAAGCTGCCTAACTCCGTGCCAATGTCGCGTTTGCGCTGTCCCGGATCACGTTCGTATGTATTTTTGTGTCGGTCGGTGTTTTTTGCGATTCGTACGGAAATGGTGTTTCCGTACGAATCGTATTTGCATGTTTGTACGGTCTTTTTCCCGGGTACGAGTCGGACGGAGAAAACGCTCCGACCGACGGTTGGTACCCGGTTTTTCCAGGATCAGAATCGGCACCTTCCTTGTTAATGCCAAAAAAAATCGATCGTGTGTAGATGTTCACACACTTACATGGTAAACCATGCCATGTTCCTCACATTAACCACAATCTGGGTGGAGTTTACAACTGCATAATTCTACTCACTCCTGAAGAATTACATAGGGCCATATGTAGAAAGCAAAATTGCGATCGCAAATGCCGAAATTCGCTGAATTTTGGCGTTTGCGATCGCAATTTTGCTAAGTGGTATGTAGGAAGGCAAATCTGCGTGCAAAATAAGGATTCGCTAAATTTGCGATTCCTTATTGTGCAATTGCATTTAAGGAATCGCAAATTTTGCGATTCCTTAAATGCAATGTAAGAAGCACCAAAAAAGTGCAACTACAGGTTGGTGGTAATTTGCGAATTCTTTCAAAAATGCATATTTTTGCATTTTTCAAAGTGGCATGTGGCGCACACACATGCCCTTAGGGCATGTATGTGCACCACATGTGCACCCATGCTCATTTCAGGGGTGCAACAGGGTGTCCTTTTGACACCCTGGCACACTTGAAATTGCATTCTCAATTTGCGATTCTCTAATTGAGAATCGCAAATTGAGAATGTCTTCCCATTCATTCTTATGGGCCTCTAGGCCCATAGGAATGAATGGGGAGGTATTCCTTAATTGCGAATTGCAATTTGCAATTCGCAATTAAGGAATATGTAGGATTCGCAAAATTATTTAATAATCCTACCTACATTCCGTTTTGCAATTCTCTAATTGCGATTCCCTAAAAATTGCAATTAGAGAATCGCAAAACACGTTCTACCTACATATGGCCCATAGTTGCAAACCGATTAATGCCTGGCAGGTAGGCTGCTGATGTGAAGCATAAAAAACAGACATAAATGAAGCTCTAACTGGCTTTGTGAGTCAGGCCCTTGGAGTGTTGAACCCAACTTTCACACAAGAACACATTCCTAACCAACACACTTTATTACCCTGACCTTTAGCCTCTTTTCTATCTTAATTAGAAAACATCCCAATGAGAAGGTACAAAACATTATAAAAAATATTAACATTCATTTAAAAAACTCAAGAGGTACAACCTATAGGGTTACAGACAGACATCTGCAGCACATGCATTAACCTAACTTACCGAGGATTGCTGAGTGAGTTAGACACTCACAATTGAACTTTGTGGGGCATTTGGACCAAATACCGTGAAACAATATTTGGATACAAAAAATATAACGTCAAGAATATCGGGATATCAAAAATATCATTGACAGGAATAGCAAAGGTAAAACTATTTTTTAGTGTTGTTTTTAATATTGTTGTAAAACATATTGACGTAGAAAATATTGTTGTATGCAAGTATCGCTTTTAAGTGTTAATTAGGATATAATTTGTTACAATGTGTTTGGTTGTATATATGTTTATTATTTTTATTTATTTGTGGTTTTAGTAAAATATTTTTTTAGTTATGAAATTGTTGAAATGTCTAATTCTTAGTTGCATTAATGTACATGAGTAATTGTTTAATGTTTTTTTTAGTAGTGGTATATTGAGTTTTTAGGGAATAAGGGTGGGTAGATTATCAACAAAATAATATTTTAAAATAAAGCTTAATGTAATATTTTTTAAAACATGCAATTAATAATTTAGAATTTTCATTTCAAACAAATTTTGTTACATTAATATTTTTAATACATTTTAATGTCATAGTAATGAAGATAAATAACATTGGCATTAAATAAAATATAACAAATGAAATAGTATGACATCTAACAATATGGTGCCGATTCCGATCCGTTAAAAAAAACTTACCGTACGACTCGTATCCGTATTTTTTTACGTACAAGTACCGTACAAACGGCCAAGTACGATTCGTATGTGAAAAACATCTACGAATAGCATCGGGAAAAGTCTACGAGAGTGCGTCAGAAAGTTTTTACGTCCGAATATCGTCGGGAAAAGTGTACGAGAGTGAGCCGGACATTTGTACGTGCAAATCGTAAAACACAAGTCCGACCGCGCAAGTACGATCCCGACCGTCCGTCCGAATACACAATCGCACGGAAAATGGCTCGTACAGAGCTAACGCAGTAGCACACATGTACACGGGTAAACCCATGCCTGTGTACGAGCCGTACAGCCTCCCCAACCCCAAATATGTCAGCACCATACACAACCCTGTCCGCACTGTACCCCAGCCCTGCAACTGTACTCGCTGTCCCCCCATGTACGCGCATCACCCCCTCATGTACGTGCCGTACCTCCGCATGTACGCGCCGTTCCCCAGGGCCGCAAGTGTACGCACCGTACCCCCACCGCATGTATGCACTGTACCCCCAGCCCCCCCACCGCATGTACGCAGCGTACCCCCACTGCATGTACGCAGCGTACCCCCTGCCCCCCCACCGCATGTACGCAACATACCCCCTGCCCCCCCACCGCATGTACGCAACGTACCCCCTGCCCCCCACCGCATGTACGCACCGTACCCCCTGCCCCCACTGCATGTACGCACCGTACCCCCTGCCCCCACCGCATGTATGCACCGTACCCCAGCACCGCATGTACGCACCGTACCCCCTGCCCCCCCCTGCCCCCCCACAGCATGTACGCACTGTACCCCCACCGCATGTATGCGCCACACTCCAACACAGTACCCCAGCACCCTCACCCGGCATCGTGTATGTACGGATCATACCTACGCGAAAAAGATTCATATAGAACCAGGACACTGTAAAACAGCACAAGGAAGTTCAAATCGACTCGCACAACAGCACAAAACACGTCTACACGACAAAATACATCTCAATGACTGACCTGCCACATCCAAACATGCAAACGGAGGCCCCAAATCACAACCACCTCTTATAACACACCCACCAAAATTCAAACACAGCCAAACACAAAAATTGACCAATAAAAAGGGCCCACACACACAAACCATGAGCCTTTGCAACAGACCCACTGCTGCCAGACCCCACAGAGAAACAACTCCACATTACTCATACCTTCACTACACCTTCACTCACACACCGTCACACAACCTCCTCCACAAACATCCCCTTCTTCACATTCACACACACACACACTCACATTCACACCCACACACCCACAACCATCCACACCCACACCCCACACCATGCCCACAGACAACAATGCCCTCAGCCCATATGGCATAGGTACATACCCATGCACAATGCACAGGGACTGGCAAACTACTGACAAGGTAGCTGACACTGGGCCCTGCTGTATGCAGCACAAGGCCCTCCTGGGACCACTGTACACTCAAACACCAACTCCACAAGCACAGGTATCTAGCACAGGAACTCACACTCACTGTCATGCCAGCATGCACCATGAGGGGACAGACACAACACCTGGGAGATCCAATGACAACTCACACTACACACAACAGCAGGCCCGGTCACCCCCCCCCCCCCCCCCTAACACAAGCACACACCCCCTGGGCAGGCAACGGATTTACACACTCCCACAATGGACATGTGACACAACAAGACAAACCAGAGCCAAAGAGGCATCAGAGCCAACAATATACAGGTCAAACACTCAGGAGAACATCCCAATCTGTCCCCCGCAACATACCCATCCCCAAGTGGACACTGAGAGGAATGCAAGGGACATCCAACTACCTGGAGGAACTGTGTCAACTTGAATATGTATGAAACATAGATGTCGCATGAAACACCATTAACATCGTCTCTCTCTCACACACAGGGCAAAGTCGTCGATCTCCCCCCAACACTGGGAGGGAAGAATCACAGTCCCAGGCTCTGCGTGAAGACGATCCCACCGGCAGCGACGACTCTCACCACTCCGTGGATGACCCCGACCAACCTGGACCCTCTGGTGCCCAAGCCCCTGCAGCACCTGCGTCAGGTACATCTGTGCCAACCATCACCCCCATTTCTGCCACATCCCAGGACACACCCAGGAGCCCTGCTCACACTGAACAACAGAGCCAGTCTGACCAGGAGGGACAAGGTTCTCCGGGCACCCAGGAGGAGGCAGGCAACCCTGCAAATGCCATCCCTCAGGGGTCCCGTAGACCAGATGTGCCCACAACGGCAGGCCAGGCTCAAGTGGGCAGGGGTGGTGGGAGTGGAGGCAGGCGGAGGCGCGAACCTGATCAGCCAGCTCAGGACACCGGTATGTCACACATACGCAACATCCTGGACTCATACCGGCGTGACACCAGAGGCATCAACCAGGTCGTGTCAAGACTCTCCGGGATGCAGGGGACCCTCGATGAGATTAAGAACCTGCAGGTCGAGCATCATGCCAGTCATCAACAACACCAAAGACGGATGGAGGCAAGACTGGCTGAGCTCCTGGCGGTGCACAGGGACGTGATCCAATCACTCCATCAGATTGCCCAAAGCATGGGCAACCCTCCCTGTGCCACCAGGCGTAGACCAGCACCAGACACAGGGAGGGAGGAGGAGGAGGAGGATTTGTCTGACGGAGCATCCCAAACATCGTCAAGGCCTGCATCTGAGGGTCCCCGGAGGAAGGTGGGTCGTCCACGGAAAAGACCGTGAGAGTCAGCGGACCATCCACATCTCCCAGGTCACCTGGCCTGGCACCTGGCCCTCTGGCGCAACAGCAGCACCTCATCCAATGACATTCTCTGCCACATGGACTTGCTGGTCACAGTCTGACCAATGATGACCAACACTGTGCCCTGGACTCTGATGACTTCCAATGCCAAGGATACTATCTCCCCCTGTGAACTTTGGATTCTATTCCCCCGGTGGAGCACCTTAACACATCTACCAAAAGACTCACCCCACCAAAAATAAAATCTTATTTTTCTTCACATGAGATGTTGCTTTCATTTGGCATTATTCAACGACATATGTGTGTGGAAATGTCTAACTATGCCTGAGTGTTGAACTAACTCCAGCCATCCATACCCTGGGATCAGAGTCTGGTACAGGACACACATGGGTCACAAGGTATCATATAATGTCGGCATGGAGCACAACATTCACCTGTGATGGCCTCTGGCTGCTGAGGGGGTGCTTGCTAAACTGTGCGGAGAGACCTACTTGGGAGATTCCCATCAAGGCGTAGAGGTCATGGCTCATGTGGAGGTACCCGGGGAGGGAGTCCCAGGTATGTGTGGCCAGGTGGGAGAACAATGTCCTGTATGCTGGAGTACGGTGGATGTGAAGAACGGTGGCCAGGGCAAGGTTGGATGCACGGAGATGGCCCCACGGGATCTAGGATGACAGACGTACAAGGTTGGTGTGAGGTCGGGTTCGTGGACTGCCTCCTGAGTGTGGGTGGGCAGTGTGGAGGTCATCCTGCAGCAGACAGTGATCCATTGCAGCTATCTATGGTGGACGGTGAGGTGGCTGGGGCGCAGGATGTTGAAGCTGAGGTGTGCAGATGCCCCCTGGAAGTGGACCAGTTTCCTGGGAGTTTGGATGTACTTGCTCCGTAGAGGGCAGGGCAGTATATGACACCGATGTTGTCATGGACCTGGGGGATGGTCTGTCTTTACTTGGAGTGGATCTATCAGTGGATCATGTGCATAATGCAGAGGGCGTTGCAGCATGAGGTACAGATGCTGTGGACTAGCATCGCATATGTGAGCGAGCCAAACATGATGCACACCATCTTGTGTGTGTGCCCAGGGTATGTCTGAGAGCAGGCGTTAGATGTGCGGATGGACATAGCTTGGAGTGTGGCTGATACATCAGACTGTAGTGTGATGTGGGTTATGCAAGGACAGGATGGTGTTGCAATGTGCACCTTGCATGTGCTGATGGTTCAGCCTTTGGCACCGCGTGGCGGCAACAGTGGCATAGACAAGCTGAGGACAGCCAAATGAATGGGTGGATGGAGGAAGTGAGGAGCATCTTGGAGGTGTGTCTGTTGGCAAATCTGGATACTCCGTGGGCCCTTGCTGCAGGGGCCGCAGCAGCAGGCGGCATCTCCTTGCAAAATGACAGAATTTGCACACAAAGACTAGGATGTCAGAAGGACAACTGCAACAGGCGCGTGTGGAAAGTAAGGAGTGTCCATTGTCACATGGCACACCCAGAGACAATGCATGCACAATCACCAAAGAAGCATGACACCGGATCATGAAACAGAAGGCCGACCTGCGCACAGGAGACACACCCTCAGCAGCTGTTGATGGCCCATTGTGTGGACCAACATGCCAAAATACATACACGACCATGTACTTCATGCCCAATAGGGAGCCCAATCCATGAGCTACTGCATGCATGTTGCTAAACTACACATGGACTCCTATGCATAATCTTCCACAACTATGCCAGATATGCCGCAAGCAAATGCAAAGTGGCAAGATACCTGCATTGACAGAGATGAGGCACCTTGGAGTGTGACGAACACCTTTATTACACAGCCTCACACTAATTCAAATGCATCCATTGGAACAGACTCACAGGTCATTTGGCTGACCATGTGTGACCTACACTGGACACCCCCTTCAACACACAGATGTGGTAAATCCTACTGAGCTGGCACACAAGTGAAGGGGTTGAGCCTAACACCCCTTGCTGCACACGGAGAGTCTGAAATTCCCTTTTGAGCCTCATATGGGGATGTCCCACACTATGTCCACCATTAGCATCCCGTATGTGCCTGAGGGACGTTATACACACATTGATGCCTTCATCAGAATCCACAAACCATGACAGATGACTGTCAGGAAGGGTGACTATCAATTCATGGGAGCCATGCAACACGTCATGTGGCCCATGGTGAGTGGACATGTATGCATGGTAACACTACATGCACAGGAGCAGTTCCCACATATCACAAACACGTACCACCCACAAAATACCTTGCTGCACTCCTTACCCCAAATGACTTTTCACCATGTCTGTGCATGTAACTCCGATCCAGCACACGTTCCAATACTCATGAGGAATAGCAGGAGGGCAATGATGACATGAGCAGACGACAGCCGCAAGAACCTGGGGAGGACAGACACACAACAAGTCAGCGAAGAGCTAGTAATCCGCAGACATGTACATGTACTCTACAGGAATGATGTTGTCACCATGCTCTTAAGAAATTTAGTGTCCCAGCTAAAATGTGTGGAATGACATCAACACTTGAATGACACATCAGAACACACCTCCAAGTCACTTAGCACACAGTCAGCTCTACACACACATTGCAACACATGCAACACAAGCCTCAAAGCATGCACACTCAGACACAGGGACTCACCATCATGAGAAGAAGTTGCGGATAAGCTGACTCCGGATGTCCTCATCCTCATCCTCACTTGCCCCGTGCCTGAGTCCTTCATCCTCCACGGGTGGATGATCCTGCTCATCCGGATCAAGGATGAGTGGCACGGCCTTCTCCACTGCCATGTTGTGCAGCATGCAGCACACAATGAAGATTTTGCAGACCTTCACCGGGGCATATGGGAGGGCGCCGCCGGTCTTGTGGAGGCACCGGAATCTGCTCTTCAGGAGTCCAAACGTCCTCTCAATCACGCGCCTCATCTGCCCATGTGTGTCGTTGTACCGGTGTTCTGCGGCTGTTCTGGGGTTGCGGAGAGGCGTCATCAGCCATGGCATGTTGGGATAGCCAGAGTCCCCTACATGGAAACATCATGTGAAGAAGTGGGTCAGGAGATGCTGTAAGATACAAAGATAGCGCTGAACACAGGACCAACAGAGTATACCCACCAACAAGACATGCTCGTTCCCCGTGCAGCTGCAGCATCATTTCTGGCACCCTGCTACACCTCATGATGTATGCATCGTGTGTGGACCCTAGAAAACGGGCACAGACATGGGAAATCAGAATGTTAGCAAGACAAACCACAAGGGCATTAATGGAGTGGTAATGTTTTCTGTTTCTATAGACTACCTCCTGTGCCTGTGGTGGTACCAAAGCCACAAGTGTCTCATAAATGGCCCCAATTACATGAGGCATCCCTCCCAGGGCATAGAACTCACCCTTGACACCTGTCAACTGCTCACGAGTGGGGAAATGGATGAAGTCATCCAGGTGCACCAACATGGCTTCTATAACATCATGTAGGACACGGCTGAACATTGTCTGGGACATGCCACTGACATCAGCTATGGTCAATTGAAACGTGCCGGTGGCAAAAAAATGTAGGGCTGCCATCACCTTCATCTTGGGGGTCAGAGTTGTAGGATACTTGTGTAGTGGTTGGAGGTGTGGTGCAAGCCGGCGGGTCAAGTCCTCTATCACCTCTTGGGAGAAGCGGTATCTGCGAATGCAGTCATGTTCACGCATGGCATCCAGGTCTGGCATTCGTCTGGGGAGAGGCGGTGCCCTGCAGAGATTTGGAAGGAATAACGAAGAGTGAGTACATTACCACACCAATGTCACTGAGGTGAGCACATGTTCAACAGCTAATACACATCTGCTTAATACAGAGTCTGTGCTGTGCAATATATCCAGGACACGTAGGCCAGCCAGGTGATACTCCTACGAAGAGCCAGCCACAATAGTTGCATGGCAATGTTGATGTGACATGCCATTAAAAGAGCTGTGGCCCAGTGTAAGTGAAAAGCCAGACACATTACATGAGTGACAGACATCCACATATCAGCATTTGAAGGATGTCATCTCATACAGACAGCTGGAGGGAGTCTAGACGCACAGGTCACATGTAATCTTGAAAAGGACAGATAACACACATTTCCATGAAGGGGGACATGTCAAAAACTGATGACACAGACATTGAGAGAATGCAGATATTGCTTCATGTCAGGAAGTCATCTTTGAACCATCATGACACATGTAACGTGTGAGTCCACATGTGGCATGGTGTGCGTAGATGTGTGTCATGCACATATGCACACAGACACATGTTGGATGCTGCAACAGCAGATGGATTTGACGGAACACCAATGGAAAGCTCATGGGAACACATGACACACACTTGACATAGTCACATCGTGGCACGCTGGGAGTCACATGTCAGGTGTAATTATCCGTGTACCTGGCATCAGGGGACAGTTGCGGGTGTTGCTGACTGTTCCATACCAGTGATGCAGTGCTTGACACGTGTGTCGTACATGCACACTTGTGCAAAGTGTGAATAGAAAGTGTGCCACGTAGTGCCCCATCACACATGACATGTGTAAACAGCTCATCACACATCTATTGTGCCACAACATGAGGAGACATGTGCCACATCACTGCCTGACACACCTAGGCCCTGCACATGAAGGACTGCACTGACAATGACTTGATGTACAGCCTTGTGCGAGTCTGACGCCTCCATTCCTTTCGTGTGCGCCTCCTATCACCAGTGTAAGCTGTGAAAGGCAGTACACACGCTCTGAGGGCGTGTGTAGGGCCTGTACACACGCGTGTACGGGCCGTACACGTGTGAGTACGGGCCGTATCACTAGGACCTACGCTACCCCCAACTATAGTGATAGGCCCGTACTCACGCGTGTACGGCCCGTACACGCGTGAGTACGGGCTGTATCACTAGGACCTAGGGTACCCCCAACTATAGTGATACGGGCCGTACTCACGTGTGTACGGGCCGTACTCGCGTGAGTACGTGCCTATCACTATAGTTGGGGGTACCGTAGGTCCTAGTGATATGGCCCGTACTCACGCGTGTACGGGCGTACACGCGTGAGTACGGGCCTATCACTATAGTTGGGGGTACCGTAGGTCCTAGTGATACGGCCCGTACTCACGTGTGTACAGCCTGTACATGCGTGAGTATGGGCCGTATCACTAGGACCTACGGTACCCCCAACTATAGTGATACGGGCCGCACTCACGCGTGTACGGGCCATACACGTGTGAGTACGTGCCTATCACTATAGTTGGGGGTACCGTAGGTCCTAGTGATACGGCCCGTACTCACACGTGTACGGGCCGTACATGCGTGAGTACGTGCCTATCACTATAGTTGGGGGTACCGTAGGTCCTAGTGATATGGCCCGTACTCACGCATGTACGGGCCGTACACGCGTGAGTACGGGCCTATCACTATAGTTGGGGGTACCGTAGGTCCTAGTGATACGGCCCGTACTCACGCGTGTACGGGCCGTACACGCGTGAGTACGTGCCTATCACTATAGTTGGGGGTACCGTAGGTCCTAGTGATACGGCCCGTACTCACGCATGTACGGCCCGTACACGCGTGAGTACGGGCCTATCACTATAGTTGGGGGTACCGTAGGTCCTAGTGATAGGGCCCGTACTCACGCGTGTACGGCCCGTACACGCGTGAGTACGGGCCGTATCACTAGGACTTACGGTAATCCCAACTATAGTGATACGGGCCGTACTCACGTGTGTACGGCCCGTACACACTTGAGTACGGGCCGTATCACTAGGACCTACGGTACCCCCAACTATAGTGATACAGGCCATACTCACGCGTGTACGGCCCGCACATGCGTGAGTACGGGCCGTATCACTAGGACCTACGGTACCCCCAACTATAGTGATAGGGGCTGTACTCACGCGTGTACAGGCCGTACACGCGTGAGTACGTGCCTATCGCTGTAGTTGGGGGTACCGTAGGTCCTAGTGATATGGCCCGTACTCACGCGTGTACGGGCCGTACACGTGTGAGTATGGGCCTATCACTATAGTTGGGGGTACCGTAGGTCCTAGTGATACGGCCCGTACTCACGCGTGTACGGGCCGTACACGCGTGAGTACGGGCCTATCACTATAGTTGGGGGTACCGTAGGTCCTAGTGATACGGCCCGTACTCACGCGTGTATGGCCCGTACACGCGTGAGTACGGGCCTATCACTATAGGTTGGGGTACTGTAGGTCCTAGTGATACGACCCGTACTCACGTGTGTACAGGCTGTACACGCGTGAGTACGGGCCGTATCACTAGGACCTACAGTACCCCCAACTATAGTGATACGGGCCGTACTCATGCGTGGCCGTACACGCGTGAGTACGTGCCTATCACTATAGTTGGGGGTACCGTAGGTCCTAGTGATACGGCCCATACTCACGCATGTACGGGCCGTACACGCGTGAGTACGGGCCTATCACTATAGTTGGGGGTACCGTAGGTCCTAGTGATACGGGCCGTGCTCACGCGTGTACGGCCCGTACACGCGTGAGTACGGCCCGTATAACTATAGTTGCGGGTACCGTAAATCCTAGTGATACGGCCCGTACTCACGCGTGTACGGTCCGTACACGCGTGAGTACGGGCCGTATCACTGTAGTGATGGTGCCCTAGGGGTACGTGTGAAATGCGCCGTACCTGTGTGGGGATGTTAGAATTACAATGGGGACACATGAGGGACAAGTATTAGGGCCTAAATGCATGCTGGTTGTCATGGATACCGAGTTTCAGGTTCAAAATTTGACATCATGTGGTCTGGAAAAATCAGTTGGCCACATTTAACATTGTTGCAAAGTGGTTGTTGACTTGACATGATGCTGCAAAATCGAAAGATGCAAAGGCTGTCACTGGTGTATATTTAAAGGGATTGGAGGAAACATAGGATGCAAATGAGTCTGACCAATCACTCTGTCCTCCTGTAAATGAAATAGGCCAGCAAGGCAGATATAAGGCAGCCAGAACCCATGAGAGGGCACTTGCCTGCACAACATGTCAGTCGATACCACTGCTGCTGTATTGTCTCCCTCTGGCACCATGTCAAGGACTGTGGAAAGGGCCCAGCCTTTCACCCAGGAGGAGAACCAGGCCCTGCTGGATGTGATCCTCCCACAGTACCCCATGCTGTATGGTCGACCAGGGGAGCAGGTGAGTGCTGACTCCACTACCTTTGCCTGTGCACCTTTCTTGTGTCTGTCACTTCTGGCATTGTGGCCAGGTGTGACAGACATGCAATGTTGGTTGGAGTGGGTCCCGGGGGGGGATGGCTTATGTCTCTCATGCAGGTCTTGATGTAGTTCATGTGTGCACTCCTCACTTGCATTGTGCTTACTGTGACATTCACTGCATAGTGCATAGCACATTCCGCCAGCCTAACCCTCTTGGGCATTCTTGTTCTATTGTCCTGCCGTGAATCAGTGGTCACCCCGGTGTGACAGGTGACTGCACCGACAGATGTGTGTGAGAGTTGAGTGGAGCTGTGGTGAGAGTGGTGAGAGTGTCCAAATGATGTGTACGCCCCCTGGACATTGATGTGTGTGAATGTTTCTTGTCATGTGGGTGAGTGTCTATGTGGAGTGTTGCACCACAGCTGCATGGAGGAGGCAACTGCTCAATCCATCTGATGTGTGAAGTAAGCCGTGCTGTGTGTCTGACTTGCTGAGCTAGCCCCACACCTATGACCCCCCCCTGGCAAGTGGCACATGTGCAGAGTGAGGTGTGCATCTGCAGTTGGCAATGGCAGGTGATTGATGTGTGCCAGTGTGTGTCTGTGTACTCTGCTGAGGTTCAGTCAGTGTCCTGGGGCACGTGACTGATTTTCGGTGCTGTCCATCAGCCTTGTGTTGCTTGGGATGCACAGTGTGTGCCATGATCAGGGATTGTTTTGCACCCCTCATGCCACCTGTGCACTTACTATGCCATGTTGTGTATTGGTGTGCCCACAGTGGAAAAAGTCCCTATGACTACGGTGCTATTATTTGCCAGCATACTATGCCCTGTTCAACAGATCAAATGTGTGTCTCTGTGACATGGTGCAGGTGTAGTGATGTTGTCCCACTTTGTCATACACACAGGTATCCCCCTACCACAAGGGGAAGATCTGGAAGGATGCCGTCAAGGCCGTGCAATCGGTGGAAGGTCGCAGGCGGCGCCTGCCACAAGTGAGGAAGAGATGGCAGAACATCCGGTGCTGGACCCGGAGGATCGCCCGGTCATGCTGAAGGAGGAGGAGCCTCGCAAGCATGGCGGGCGCCGGCACCTGACCCACCAGATGCGGCGTGTCCTGGCGGTGGTCTTCCCTGACCTGGATGGGCGGATACAGGAGTTACAGCAGCAGGAAGGGGGTAGGTACATGTGTGTTTGTTGTGTGTCGCCAGCTTTTGGATCTGCTCAGTCGCCTGGATACACTGCCAGGCTATATATGTGCAGTGCATATCCTGTTCCCCCAAGTCAACCTGTGCTGTTCTTCCTCCCTTCCCCTCCTTGACATGTGTTACCTGGTCTGTGTGCCATCACTATTGCACATGGTCATCTAGGCTGCCAGTTTACCAAGGTGCACACTGTTTTCAGCATTATGTGTGGGGGTGGTCTGCCTGTGCCCTGTCCTGTTCGGTCATTTGGGGGTGCTTAATTGTTGGCACTGAGGCTGAGTCTCAACATAGGAGTGTGAGGGTTCAAATGAACAGACTTGCAGCATGCATTACCAATGTTGTGGCCTCAGACATGATGTGCATGAGTGGGACATATGCTTAGTGCCGGGACGGTTGCTCCTGTAACAGTCAGCTCATTCCAGGACCATGGAGCAGTGTGCACACTACAGTCCCCTGACACAGCCTGCCCTTCTACTCATGTGTGTCATCCAACACTGTGCACATTCACTGTGGGTACATCATGGCTCTGCCTCTGTGGCATTGTTCCCTGGTATAGGTAGTATTTTTCACATGTGTGATACATTTGTCCACTGGACAGGGATACACCAGTTTGCTTGTGCATACTCACACTGGGCAGTGCCTGTGTGGCTATTCACAACAATCTGTTAATGTTTGTTTCTGACCAATATGTTTTGCCAGCCCTACAAGGTGATGTCGTGTTAATGAAGCAAGTTTTAAAGCACAGTTATTGTAACCCTGAATAAGAGGTTTAACTTCTTGATCGGTATCAGTCACATTGACTTAGGTATGGGTGGGTGTGTGTGGGAGGGGCGTATATGTTCAACCCTGATGTTTCATTGCCAGTTCTGACTTGTGTGTGATGAGTCGCAGTACAGAAAGTCATCGTGCAGTGCCCCCGTGATGTTGGCCAGTGCTTAATGTTCGTGCGTCATTGTGAGTGTCAGTTTTTGACAATCATGTATCCTGGTTGTACATTTTTGTGACCTGTGTGTGGTTCAGATGCTACACAGTTGTGACTTTGTGTGCTGACATCTGTGGGTACATTCTGGCTTGCCATGAGGGTGTCCCCACAGTACAGCTAGGCTTTTTTACAAAACTATTGCAGGCCCATTAGCTTATTCGTTGTCCTGGGTGTGGACATGTGTGCCACTCCAGATGATAGTCAGTAGGTCATATGTGTAGCCAAATGTGTCATCAGGTGATGGATAGCCATGTGACAAATGACATTATTCAAGTTGTTACTCAGAGAAAATGTCCATTGGCACTCACTGCACCTGTCAACATGTCTCAATGTTTCATATGCGTGACCTTGTTGTTTTGTTGTGAAGGACAATGATGTGCCTGCATGACAGATGTCTCCCAAGGAAGTGCACAAGACACCACCTTTACACTTTCCAGGGACACGCTAGCACATTTTAAAGTAAGGCACAGTTTGAACAAAACTTGTTTGGAGTTCATACATATACATTTTCCCACAGTGTGCTAGCAATTGGGTTAGTCCTTGGTTGTTGCTGATACAAACTTACGAGTGTCAAGTCATCCAGACCACCCTGGTGCCATGTATATGTACTTACTGATACGCCATTTCTGCCTAACAGTGGCTGATTTGAATGAGTCTGGCAGCTCAGACAATGACTGTGTACATGTATTTTGGTGTGCACCTCCTTGTGTGACTTCTGCTATACAGACACATGTGTGTTGTGTTCACAGAGTGCCACATTCACACATGCTAGACATGTACATTATGTAAAGGGTTTAGATTCTCCAGGAGTCACAATGTATTGCTTTGGGGTGTCAAAAGTACTCACAGGTCTCTGAGTGTGGGGACACCTTCTGCATTGGCATGTGGTATTTGGCCTTGGTTGCGACAATACTGTTTGTTTCACAGTGAACAAGAGGTGGCATGCCTTCATAGTCTCGCTGTGCTCAACTGGTCCCAGACACTAGCTTCTCATGATCTTGTGATTTCATGTTATTTGCTGTTGTGTCCTAATTTTCTTTTTATCCAGGTGGCATGGTGGGTCAACCAACTGGGGAGTGCAGGGCTTACATATGTGGGGAGTATCCTAGATGTTACTCATGATGCCTTTCCTGATATGCAGTGTGGCCTATTTTGTTGGGACTCATGTGTCAGATGTATACAGGTGACTGATTTTTTCCTGTCTCTTCACCTTGCCCACAGCATCATCGGAGGACACAGAGGGAGACACCGGCACGGACGTGGAGGAGGGATCGAGCAGTGGTGCCACCACTGCTGAGGAGTCGGTGGAATCTAGTGGCACGGAGGGCGAGGGGAGTGAGGCGGAGGACCAGCCCAGTACCAATACTGACTACGAGGCTGACGGGTCCGAGGCTGAGCTCCCAGAGGGGGCGGAGGCTGCTCCCAGAGCTGAAAGCAGCAGTACATCTCTCGCCGCCTCCTCCATTCCCATCACCGCCCTCCCACTTGCTCGGGTCCCTTCTGTCCGTGCTAGGCGACCACATGTCTCCTTCGTGCCAGGCACCGCACCCCCTACCACTATCCCCCCTACTGCCCTCGCTGCCGAGTCTGTGGACATTCAGCGGCAGTTGCAAGTTGGGCAGACATTGATCCTGACTGTCCTCCATGGCCAAACCAGACTGCTGACCCAGATGGTGTCGTACATGGAGGGCATGTCATCAGCGATGTCTGACCAATGGAGGTTGCTGAGGTCCCTGGACTCGACACTGACGGCAATAGTGAATCACCTGCAGCGCTGCGTCCCCCCCCTACCCCTGCCCCATCCACAAGTCCCACAACCATGCCTGTCCCAGGCACACCAAGACATCCACACACACGCACCCCACCAGACAGTAGCAGCACACCACCACATAAGGGCAGGCGCACACTTCCTGACACGCACACTCAGGAGGAAGCAGGCACACCCACTGGGTCTGGGGCACACAGGCAGGCACGCAGCCACAGTCCCGTCCACATGACTCACTCCCCAGTCCCTCCGATGTGACTCCCCTTGGCTCCCCTGCCCCAGATTCGGAGAAGGAGGCCTACTTTGCTGGGCTGGGCCTCAGCCCCACTAGTTCACCTGGACGCAAACGGTCAAGGCACTCCACGGGTAGGGGAGTTAAGTCCCCCAGCCTGTCCACCACCTCCCCCAGTAGTGCTGCAACCCATCCCTCCGACCCCCCCCCTCCTTGGGGCCTGTTGTTTCTCCGGGTGCAGGGGAGACGCTTGACGAACTGGCAGAAGTGTGCAGCGCCGAGCTCGCCTCCACCTTTGGCGCTGCCCCACCCCCTGTGGTGGAGACGTCCGTCCCTGCACCCACCACACCTACCCTTCCCCCTCCTGTCCCTGCGGTGCCTGGTCCTTCCCCACATGATGCCCCCCCCCAGTCGACAACACAGTCTTGTGATGTGCAGGCAAGCTATGGGAGACGCATGGCCATGTGTCCCCCCGCAAAGACTGATGATATGGACTGGCCATTGGCCTTTGTGAATAGTCTCGTTTACACATTCTTATTTTCATGCTGAATAAAGCATTTTCTTTTTCGTTAGTAAAGTCTTGCATTTCAGGTATTGATGTTGATGCTGATGCTACAGGAGTTGGGGTTGTGGGCATGTGTTATATTTCAGGGACATGTTGTACTCTGCTGCTCATGGGGTGGGACCTGGTATCTGCGTGCCATCACAAGGTCTCTGCAAAGCTTCTTTGTCGTGTATGCTCTTTGTGTTTGGAGACATTGTCCCAAGGAGTGTTCTTTCCTCTGTGTCACCTGACATCTCCCCTGCAGAGAGTTGCACAATTGTTGTGTTGCCCTGTATCTACATTTCCTATGCGGGTGATGGATCCCTTCAACTCTGGCCATGCCTGCTCAGCAATGTGTCCGGCTGCATAGTCTGTGCCATCCTTGGTACTCACTGTACTTGTGTATAGAGTGTTTTGCCATGCCTTCATGGAGACATTGTCCCTTTTCCGCACAATGCATGTGTGTAATCCCAGCCTAGTACACATATGGTACTTGTCCTGCTGGGTATTTGAACACCTGACTCACAATTGTGGCCTTTGTATCTGTGGGAACTCCACCCGATTCCTTCCGTGACAGACAACATCTTGGTGGCTAGCCCAGCACCTGAACATTCCTATCAGTCCTGGGATGTGCGTGTCAGTGTGTGTTCTCTTTGGCTCTCTTAGTTTATTGGGCAGTGGCATGACTATACAGTCTTGTGGCATGATCTCAGTGTGTGTATTGTGCTGCATCCGCCAGGGGTGGTTATGCATGTGTTATTTGTCCTCACACCCACATGTGGTGTGTCATGCAGTGGGGGAAAGACATCCATCCTCCTGGGAGTGGGACACTGCTGTCAGTGATGTGTTGTTATGGCACTATCATCATTGTCCTCAGTTAGGGATACGTACATTCACCCATGGAGCTGTGGTCATCTGATAATGATGTACACCCCCCCCCATATCTGTGTCCACTGCTGGGAGTACTCTGCACCCACCCCTCATATGTCTGGGCACTGCTGAGAGTCATAGGCACCCACCCCTCATATGTCTGGGCACTGCTGGGAGTCATAGGCACCCACCCCTCATATGTCTGGGCACTGCTGGGAGTCCTCTGCACCCACCCCTCATATGTCTGGGCACTGCTGGGAGTCCTCTGCACCCACCCCTCATATGTCTGGGCACTGCTGGGAGTGAGAGGCACCCACCCCTCATATGTCTGGGCACTGCTGGGAGTCCTCTGCACCCACCCCTCATATGTCTGGGCACTGCTGGGAGTCATAGGCACCCACCCCTCATATGTCTGGGCACTGCTGGAGTGTCCTCTGCACCCACCCCTCATATGTCTGGGCACTGCTGGGAGTCCTCTGTACCCACCCCTCATATGTCTGGGCACTGCTGGGAGTGATAGGCACCCACCCCTCATATGTCTGGGCACTGCTGGGAGTCCTCTGCACCCACCCCTCATTTGTCTGGGCACTGCTGGGAGTCCTCTGCACCCACCCCTCATATGTCTGGGCACTGCTGGGAGTCATAGGCACCCACCCCTCATATGTCAGGGCACTGCTGGGAGTGATAGGCACCCACCCCTCATATGTCTGGGCACTGCTGGGAGTCCTCTGCACCCACCCACCCACTTGCACCCTTGCTGTGGTACACTGCTCTCCTGGCCATACACCCTCCCAATTTACAGCTGATGTGCTGCACCAAGCCGTACACCTGCATCCGTGGCGTGTGTACGCCTTGTATCCATCATGTAATGGGGCTGTAGGGGTACGCGTGGTACAGGCCGTACCCACGCTCTGGGGGCATGGGTACGGTCCGTACACGCGTACCCCTCCATCACCACTGCAATGGTGGTATGGCCCGTACCCACGCCCCCAGAGCGTGGGTACGGTCTATACACGCATACCCCTCCATCACCACTGCAATGGTGGTATGGCCCGTACCCACGCCCCCAGAGCGTGGGTACGGTCCGTACACGCGTACCCCTACATCACCACTCCAATGGTGGTACAGCCCGTACCCACGCCCCCAGAGCGTGGGTACGGTCCGTGCACGCGTACCCCTACATCACCACTCCAATGGTGGTACGGCCCGTACCCACGCCCCCAGAGCGTGGGTACGGTCCGTAAACGCATTCCCCTACATCACCACTCCAATGGTGGTACGGGCCATACCCACGCTCTGGGGGGGCGTGTGTACGGTCCGTACCACCATTGTAGTGGTGATGTAGGGGTACGCGTGTACGGCCCGTACCAACGCTCTGGGGGCGTGGGTACGGTCCGTACCACCATTGTAGTGTTGATGTAGGGGTACGCGTGTACGGACCGTACCCACGCCCTCAGAGCGTTGGTACGGTCCGTACCACCATTGTAGTGGTGATGGAGGGGTACGCGTGTACGGACCGTACCCATGCCTTCAGAGCGTGGGTACGGTCCGTACCACCATTGTAGTGGTGATGGAGGGGTACGCGTATACGGACTGTACCCACGCCCTCAGAGTGTGGGTATGGTCCGTACCACCATTGTAGTGGTGATGTAGGGGTACGCGTGTACGGACCGTACCCACGCTTTGGGGGCGTAGGTACGGGCCGTACCACCATTGGATTGGTGATGTAGGGGTACGCATGTACGGACCGTACCCACGCTCTGAGGGCGTGGGTACGGTCCGTACACGCATACCCCTACATCACCACTACAATGGTGGTACGGACCGTACCCACGCTCTGAGGGCGTGGGTACGGTCTGTACACACGTACCCCTCCATCACCACTACAATGGTGGTACGGACCGTACCCACGCTCTGAGGGGCGTGGGTACGTCCCGTACCACCATTATGGTGGTGACGGGTACGCGTCCACGTCCACTTCCGTTGTGGCGGGACGTGGGATAGGTGGACACGCCCCCCCGAAGTGACCAGACCATGGAGGTAATTCATGTGCAGGTTGTATTTGTGTTTTGTGGGGTGTGGGTTATGTTTCCTGCCCCTTGCACCCCCCCCTTTTCCCCTGGGGGTTGTTCTGACCTT
Organism: Triturus cristatus; assembly: GCF_964204655.1. Lineage (NCBI taxonomy): Eukaryota > Metazoa > Chordata > Amphibia > Caudata > Salamandridae > Triturus > Triturus cristatus. The sequence goes on from NC_140590.1 coordinate 1,639,348,781, forward strand.
CTGCGGCGTCTGCGTCGGTTTCTGAACACGAGGTCGTAGGCTATGAGGGCCGGGATGACGCGTAGGTTGGGGTCCATCGCTGTCCGTCGCGTACCGGTGCTCCTTGTTCGCGTCGTCCTCAATTTCCCGACAGTTTTTGGCTCCCGTAAAAAATGCTACGTGCGGAGTGACGTCGGCGCGAATCATACTTGCTGGTCCATGAAACGCTGCCTGACTCCGTCCGGACGTCGCGTATGCGCCATCCGGAAAGAGATTTGTATGTATTTTTTTGCCGGTCGGTGTTTTTTACGACTCGTACGGAAATGGTGTTTCTGTGCGAATCGTACTTGCGAGTTAGTAAGGTGTTTTTCCCGGGTACGAGTCGGACTGAGAAAACGCTCCGTATGACCATTTGTACCCGGGTTTTACCGGATCGGAATCGGCACCTATATAACAAAACTTGTAATAAAGTTAAATATTCATAAATATCTGTATGTAAAAAATGTAAATAAAAAAATTTTTGTATCAATTTTTTTTTTTTTTAATTGTAAAAATCGTTTATTTTTTCAGTTTTTAAAATTTGGAATTTTAATTTAAAAATATTTTTAATTTGTTATAAACTATACCATTTATTTGAATATTTCATTTTTTTTATTTGATTATTTTTGTATTATGATTTTATTCTTAATTTTTTCCATTTAAACTTTATGAATGGGGGCGTGGCCAAGATGGCGGGGTGAGCGGACGCTTCCTCCCGTAGCTCCTCCGGCCCGGCCAAGCTAGAGCCCTTTTCTTATGCTTTTCTCCCCCCGCTGAGGCTCAGCGCGGGAGAGGAGCGTGGCGGAGCATCAGGGGTGCACATTGGTGCTGTTTTGGTTCGGATCGCCTCGGGGGAACCCCCCCAAAAACAGTTCGATCGAGACCAAGGAACGACGACGGCGAGCCCGAGGGGCGGAGCGCATTGGAGAGCTGTCCGGGCGCCTCGGCTGGGCCTGGTGCTGAAAGTTGCGATCTGGAGGGGATCTGGCCCGCCGTTCGACGGTGACTGATGGAGCCTTGCGGGAAGGGACCCGACGGTGTGGAAGGCTTGGGACGGGTGCCCCGGCACTCAGACTGGTGACGGCGACACCTCGCACTGCGGAGGCCCTAACCCCTAGCCGAGGTACAGCGGACTCCCTGATGGGGTCGGACCATCTGGGCCCCTGTGCGTGACAGACGGGGGCCGGTGGTGGAACTTATTTTACTGTGGGGTGCCTCGGGGGCCCCGGTGGTGTCGTTGGGCCTGGTCGTTTTGGCCTGCTCCGCCCGGCCGCAATTTTGTCCCCGAAGGAGCAGTGGTGGCAGCCTTCGCCGGAGTCCTGGCTGCTGGATGCAAGTGACCCCCGCTGCTGCTGGGCTGATTACCGGAGGGATGTGCTGATGAGACCCCTCTGCAGCGGCCCCCTTGGTTGTCTCACACAAGCTCTTGCGGCTGACGGTGACCGGCTGGGGCCGCCATTTTGTCACCTGTGACGCAGCGACTTCACTCGTGGGGGATACCCAGGTCGAGTGCTGGCCGGCGGCTGAGCACCCCTGGAGCGCCTGGATCGGTGCCCGACTGCGGAGCTAGCGATGTCTGGAAGAGGAGGCCCGAAGAAAGGGGACCGTACCCTGCCGGACATGCTTGGCAGGGCCCAGCACTTGCGGGACAGGACGCAGCCCTCACCGGGGCCCTCCCGGGCTCCGGCGGATGTGACTGGAGGGGAGCCACCCGTCACGAGGGCCTTTATGGAGGAACTGTTCAGCTCCCTCAGGGAGGACTTCCAGACACTGAAGCGGGAGGTGGCCAGCGAGGTCCGAGAAGTGCGCAGGGAGGTGGAGGGCCTTGGCGAGCGTGTGGAAGCGGTGGAGACGGAGGGCCAACAGCGAGCGGAGGAGATAGTCCACCTCCAGCAGGACGTTCTTCGCCTCCGGGAACAGTGTGTGGAGCTCCAGGCCCACTCCGAGGACCTTGAGAACAGATCTCGGAGGAACAACATCCGAGTGCGTGGCGTGCCGACTGCGGACGAGGGGTCCGATCTGGGGAGCTACCTGCGGGCCCTGTTCCGAGAGATCCTGGGGGAAGCTGCGGACTTTCCCATCAGCATTGACAGGGCGCATAGGGTTGGCCGGCAGCGCCAGTCATCGGCACCTCCACCGGACATTCTGGCCTTCCTGCCCGACTTTCCACTAAAGGAACGCATCATGGCTGAAGCCCGCAGGAAACAGCCCCTGACTTTCCGGGATCGGCCGGTGGCGCTTTACCAGGACCTCTCCGCCATCACTCTGCAGAAACGCAGGTCCTTTAGGATTGCTACTGACTTTTTGCGCGAGCATGAGACGCCGTACTCTTGGGGTCACCCCTTCCGCCTGATTTTTCGGTGGAACGGAGTGTTACACCAGCTACGCTCCTTGCAAGACATTTGTGGTGTCCTGGGGCTCACGGCGGCGGAGGAGGAGGGAGCTACGCCGTCGTGGAGGTCCTCGGAGAGACGGAACCGGCGGAGGTCAACGAGGCGGCGCTCAGCGACCAGTGTGGGGCGCCCGGACTCCCCTACCATCAGAGCGGACATGGCCGACGCCCTGAGGGCGGCGGCCGGGGACTCGACCGGCTCCTCTAGCGTGGCCTTGACGGCCTAACACACACTCCGGGGGGAGATGTCTTTAGCTTCTTTACATGCTTGGTACGGGGCGGGGGGGTTGGGGGGGAGCGGTTGGAGGTGAGTGGCTGGACGTCCACTTCGCTCTTTTCTACGGACTTGCCCGTTTTGGGGCTTGACTGAGACTATGGGGTGTTTGAGTTTGTGGGTGGCTAGTTGCCAGGGTTGTGTTTTGGGTGGGGGAGGGGGTTGTTTTGGGGTTGGGAAGGTCCCGTCCGATGTTGTCTATGCCCGCTTTGTTTTGGCTTGTCCTGCGCTGCGGCCCCGCGCGCCCCACCCGCTGATTCCCTGCCCATCGCATGGCGCTCTCGACCCCCGCGAGGAATGCCGGGCCTAAAGGTAGTGACCCTTAATGTTCAGGGTCTGAACAACCCGGTGAAGCGCAGGGCGATCCTGTCGTTGCTGGAGGGGACGCAGGCGGACATTTGCCTTTTGCAGGAGACACATTTATTGCCCCGAGATTGCCATAGGATGCGCTCTGCTAAGTTCCCTACCTAGTTCTTTTCCTCGGCAGCGAACAAGACGGCGGGGGTAGCCATTCTCCTAGCGAGCTCCTTTCGGGGGGAGGTGTTGCATAAGTGTGCTGAACAGAAGGGGAGGCTCCTGGCGTATCGCATGCGCCTGGGAGGCATAGCATTTACAGTTGGCTCCGTTTATAGCCCAAACGATCACCAAGAGCGCTTCCTAGATTCCGCGCTGGTGGATGTCACTGCTTCCCCCGACCGCCACGTTATCTTGGGGGGAGATCTCAACATTGTCTTTGACTCTGTGATGGACAGATCGGCGCAGCGCTTCCCGCAGACGGGGGAACTGTCCCAGGCTGGGAGGGCCCGGATTGCGGAAATGGATCTGCACGACCTCTGGCGCTCCATGCACCCCACGGATAGGGACTACTCTTACTTCTCGCACGCACACCGAACCTACTCACGGCTGGACTACCTCCTGGTGAGTGGACCGATGCGTGCCGCGGCCACGGCGGCGGACATCGGGGTCTTGACCCTGTCTGACCACTCCCCAGTCACCGGCGTTTTCCAGTGGCCGGCGGCCTCCCCCTTTCGGGGGGTGTGGCGCCTCCGGGATACACTTCTACACAGAAAGTCGGTGGTGCAACGCATTGGGGAGGTCATACGGGACTATCTCACCCACAATGGCAACACTGACACCTCGCAGGCGACACAGTGGGCGGCATTGAAGGCCGTCCTCCGGGGGGAATTCATCTCTATCTCTGCAGCTGAGAATAAGGAGCGGCAACTGAAGAGGGATGAGCTGACGGCTCAAGTCCGGGAGCTTGAGCAGGTCCACCGCCGTACGGGGGCGCCGAGGGTGTGGAGGCAGTTGAAGGCAGCGAGGAAGCTCCTGTCGGCTCTGGATCTTGACAGGGCGGAGTACGCCGCCCTACGCTTGAAACATGCCTACTACACTGGGGGGGACAGATGTGGCAAGCTCCTAGCACACCGGCTCCGGGTCGCGCACCAGCGCAGCGTTGTGAAAGAATTGGTGGGCGCAGACGGGGGGGTTGTCTCCGGGGACGCGGAGGTAGCGGAGTCTTTCCGCGGCTTCTACGAGGCGCTGTATGCTGAGGAGCCCTCCTCGCCACGGGATGCCGACGGCTATTTGGAGTCGGTGACCCTCCCGGTGCTGGATCCGGCTCGGGCTGACCACCTGGAGCGGGACATCCATGTTGAGGAAGTGATTTCAGCTATCGCGCGGTTGAAACATGGCAAGGCCCCGGGCCCGGACGGGTACACGTCGCTATTTTACAAGACTTTTTGCACGGCCGTGGCCCCTGTCCTTACTCGGCTATTTAACTCTTTCTCCGAACCGGGAGCCATCCCTCCGGATCTCCTGAGGGCGACGGTCGCGGTAATCCCGAAACCTGGGAAGGACCGGGCCCTCTGCGGCTCGTACCGACCCATCTCGCTTTTAAATGTCGACCTCAAGTTGTACACGGGGATTCTCGCGTCCAGGCTGAGTCCACACCTCCCCGACCTGGTGGAGGCGGACCAGGCTGGTTTTGTGCCCGGCAGACAGACGGTTGACAACACCAAGAGGGTGACGCATGTTCTGGAGAAGGCCTCAAGGATCTCGGGGGAGCGGATGTTGCTGTCCGTTGATGCGGAGAAGGCCTTCGACAGAGTTCACTGGCCGTATCTTGAGCTGGTCCTCAAGAAACTGGGAATCGGCGATAAGTTCCGCACCATGGTCTTTAACTGCTATAAGCATCCTTCAGCGTCGGTGCGGGTCAACGGGTGTAGCTCCGGTGGCTTTGCCATCGAGCGCGGCACGCGGCAGGGCTGCCCTCTTTCGCCGCTCTTGTTTGCCCTCTACATGGAGCCGTTTGCTCAGAGGATTCGTAATAATCCGGATGCTGTCGGGGTCCGGATGGGCCAGTACGTCCACACCGTCAGTCTCTACGCGGACGATGTCCTGCTGACTTTGGACGACCCTAGGAGGTCGCTGCCTGCTTGCCTCCGAGAGCTGGACACCTTTGCGGGGGTGGCCGGCTTCAAAATGAATATGAGCAAGTCGATGGCATTAGACGTGTCCCTGGCTGCGGAAACCAGGAGGGATCTTCAGCGACTCTTCCCCATGCAGTGGTCCTCGTCTACGGTGCCGTATCTGGGGATTCTGCTGGCGCCTACATTACCGGAGATGGTTACGGCCAATTATGCCTCCCTCAGCAGGAAGATCAAGGACGAGCTTGGCCGCTGGAACAAAGGCCTGCTGTCCTGGCTGGGGCGAATCGCGGCGGTCAAGATGACGGTGTTGCCCCAGATACTATATCTTTTCCGGGCCCTTCCGCTCCAACCCCCGGTGGGCTGGATACGGCAAATGCAGGCTGACATCTCCCGCTTTGTCTGGCAGGGCCGCAGGCCACGCATGAAGAGGGTCCTCTCCACGCTTGCTCCGGAAGCGGGGGGTCTCGGCATTCCGGACCTCCGTAAGTACTTTCAGGCGGCACAGCTCCGCTATCTGGTGGAGTGGAGCAGGTGGGAGTCCGACAAACATTGGCTCTTCCAAGACCAGGCAGTGGCGGGCCGCACCTTACAAGAGGTTCCATTCCTGCGCCGCGCGCATTGCCCCCCTAATCTTTACGCTTCCTCTGTTACGCGGGTCCCCCTGCGTGTGTGGGACGCGGTCTGTGAGGCCCGGGGCCTTACCACCTTCCCTTCGCCGCTCACGCCCATTGCGGGCAACCCGGACTTCTCCCCAGGGATGGAGCCGGGGGTTTTCTCCCACTGGGTGCCGGCGGGCTGCAGGGCACTCTTCCAGATCTATGGCCCGGAAGGAGTGGTTCCTTTTCAGCAACTCCGCCAGGAGTTCGGCCTGACGGAGCTGGACAGATTGCGCTACATGCAAGTTCGGCATTGGGCCCTCCAGCCCCAGGTGCGTGCCACCGCCGCCCGTCCAATTACACCGTATGAGAGGTGGTTGGCTACGCGGACCTCCGACGCTAAACTGATCACCGATCTGTACAAATACCTACAACCCCCGCCGTTTCACTATTACAACCCGGGGAGGGAGCGTTGGCACAGGGAATTGGGTAGGACACTCAGCCACAAGGAATGGGACAAAATTGCGTATCGGGCACGGCACTCTGCATATCACACAGGCCTTACGGAGACCTTTACTAAGGTGTCCACATACTGGTACTACACCCCGGAGAGACTGTATGAAATGCATAAACACACTGACAGGGGGTGCTGGCGGAGCTGCGGGCAGGAAGGTACCCTTACACACATTCTTTGGGATTGCCCAGTGCTGACCGCCTACTGGAAGGAAGTCTTGGACGAGGTGGATAAGCACTTTGGGATAGAGCTGCCGCGACTCCCGGCGTATGTCCTGTTGGGCCTCCCCAATGACCTAATGTACCCACTGAAGTCCCGTAGGGGTAGGCAGATCGCAATCGCGCTGGGGTCTGCGGTTCAGAACATTCTAATCCACTGGCGCACAACCACCGTCCCCTCCATCACCGGTTGGTTGCATAGGCTCTGGCATGTGCTGGGGATGGAGAAGTTGTCGCTTACGGTTGCGGGGGAGATAGACCAATTTGAAGAGCTATGGCAACCCTTTCTAGCGCTGCTGTCCACTGAATTCCGGGAGCTCACCTGCCCGAGGTATCTTAGACTTCTCAGGCTGACGCCGCCGGTGACCCCGGCGGACTAGCTTACATGTGAGACGGGGACCCCCCGGGGAGGGGGGGGGGTGCGGGGCTTCCTGGTTAGGATTACTCTGATGCGGGACCATAGGACGGGGGGGGGGGGAGGGTTGTTGTTTCGTTACTGGGAGGATGGGGGATGGGAGGGGGGGATTGTGTTCTATTGAGGTGTTGATGGGGGGTGTTTTTACTGCTTAGATTTGGGGTGTCGGATACGCGTGCGGGGATTTCACAGCTTGTATTTCTAGTTTTCATTTACTGTGTTTTTCCCCCTGACCCACCGCGCTACCTATTGCCAACCCTCTGGAGTTGCACCCTTTTTCTTTGACTGTATTCCATGTATCCTGCCCTCCTATCCCCCTCCCCCATGGTTTGTTTTGTCTCAATAAAAACGTTTTAAACATAAACTTTATGAATGGTAGCAAATATTTTGAAAAATATATTAGTTATTAATAGTAATTAAAATGTATTTTAGATTTTTATATTTAAATATAGGATTGTAGTTTTTATAGTGTATTTTTAGGTTAAAGTTTATTTGAGGTTATAGGAAAACAATGTGTTTGAGCATGGACTATTGATTGTGTATTTAAAATGTTTCATATCTTTTAACTTATGTAAAAGCTTATATTTTGAAATTGAACAAACCACTTTTTTAACATAGCAAAGGGCCTCTTTATGTGTTAGGCAGTGCAAGAGCCGGTCAACCCATGTACAAATCTCCCGCCAGATTAGAAGTCTTCTCTTGTCTGGCAGGCCGTTCTTTGGCTTTCCCAGGGTGGTGCCTATGAAATAGGCACTGACTGTGATGGGAACGTCAAAGGCATGGACTGCTACAGTTTTTTCCTCACCGCCACACTTTTCTTCCTCACTGACACACTTTTAATGGTGGTCGCACCGCCATGAAAAGTGTGGCGGTGAAGAAGCTCACAGTATGCTTGCCAAGGACGCAGTGACCCCACCAAGCATATTGCGGACTGAATACCGCCACGCCACTGACAGGGATTTCTGATCCTTGCCGGTTGAAGTGGTCCCAGGGCAACCCTTCCACCCTGGTTGTAATGGTGCAGTCGGAAGACAACCACCACTGCACCCTCACGAGTCTGGCTGTCCTTGAACCACCAGACTTGTAATAAAGCTTTTAGATTGAGTGGGAACAGTAAATGTCACCCCTCTACTGTCCAACACCTTCTCCAAATTTGTTTAGATTGGATTGGGAAAAGAAATGTCACCTCTTCAGTGTCGAACACCTTTCCCAAATTTGTTTAGATTGGATTGGAAATAGTTAAGTTCATCACTAGAGTGCCCAATACCTTCATCAAATTGGTTTTGATTGAAGTGGGAATACTAAATGTCACCCCTTTAATGTCCAACACCGTCCCCATATACGTTTAGATTGAAGTGGGAATAGTAAATGCCACCCCTTTACTGTCCAACACCTTCCTTAAATTGGTTTAGACTGCAGTGTCAATAGTCAATGTCACCCCTTTACTGTCCAGCACCTTTCCTAAATTGTTATTGATTGGAGTGGAAGTAGTGAAAGGCAACCTTTTAATGTCCAACCCCTTCCCCAAATTGGTTAGATTGGAGTAGGAATAGTAAATGTCCCCCCTTTATGGCCCGAGTACGACTTTGGTGGTGCAGCGCTGGGTCTGCCCGCTGCCACACTGCCAAAGCCGATGTCGCACCGCCTGCCAAATTAAGAGTTTTCTCCTGCCTAGCGGGCTAGTTTTTGGTATTCCTATGGAAGTGCCTCTAAAAATGCCACCACAATGGCAACTTCCAAAAAAGATCCTGCATGGCATGAACTAAAATGTTCAAGCCGTGCAGGAACTGGGGAGCATGCACATGCAGATGAGGCACAAGGGGCCCTGCAGGGCTCCTTTGTTTCCTGTCCACCACAGTTTTTATGGAGGAGCAACCTCCATGAAACCGCCGCCGAAGAGGAACTTCATAATATGCTTGGGAGGACAGGTGTGGTCCTGCCAAGCATATTGCGGCCTGACTGCCACAACACCGCCAGGGAATGGTGGTTCCCTGGCAACTGCGGCAGGGCTAAGGATGTTGGGAGGCCACCACTGTTGCGCCCCCGCGAGTGCCTCATAAACGAGGCCTTAGTGTCCAACCCCTTCCCCATTTAGATTTAGATTGGAGTGGGGACAGTAAATATCACCCTTTCATTGCCCAACACCGTCCTCAAATTGGTGTAGATTGGAGTGGGAATAGTAAATGTAACTCTTTACGTGTCCACCACTTTTACCAAATTGGTTTAGATTGGAGTGGAAATAGTAAATGTCAACCATTTAGGGGCCGATTACGATATTGTTCGGAAACTCTTCTGACCGAACCGGTTTAGGAACAGTTTCTGACTGAATCAGGTTCTGCGAGTCCACCTGACCGATTACACTGCTTCGCAACATTGTTCAGTCGGACTCACATTGACTTCAATGGGAGCCTGTGTTCTGAACCAGAGCACAGGCTTCCAATGAAAAAAGTAGTGGTTGGGGTAAACCTTGCACCCTGTGGGGGGACCCCCATGGCACCTGCCACACTGTGCATGGTTTAACAGGGGGGTCTCTTGGGTACACCCACGGGCCCCAACCGAACACCTCATGGTGAAAGTGGGGCCTGCTATCGGCCCCCAAGTCAGATTCCAACAGCCGGTTTGTGCCGGGCAGACCAAATGGGAACGGCTGTCCAAATAGGTCATTGTAATCGCTCGCTCATAAACCGTGTTCATAGAGCTGTACGATTCAACTATGAAAGACTCGGGTTGTCCAAATGCCTTTCGAAACTGATTCAGACAGCCGAACGGTTTCCGTGCATCGTAATCGGTCGGTTGGAAATGTGTACGATTTGGTCGCAAACATAGGTTCCGAATCGGACTCTGAGATACTGTATCCCATTCGGAGCCTTTCTGAACGACATCGTAATCGGACCCTTTGTGTCTAATACCTTCCCAAAATTGGTTTAGATTAGAGTGTAAATAGTAAATGTTACCTGTCAAGTATCCAACCCTTCTTCCAATTTGGTTAGATTAGAGTGGGAATAGTAAATGTCCACCTTTAGCATCTGACTTTCTTTTTTTAAATCGGAGTGGGACTAGTAAATGTCAGCCCTTTAGCAACTGACTTTTTTTTTTTATGATTTATGTTAGAGTGGGATTTTTTAAGTTTAGATTTCTACTCTGAAACAAAACATTTTACTTTTAATTGTATGTAGTAGAAAGACTTTGTGTTATTTTTGTCGTTTTGTTGGTGATTAGAACTATAACAAGCATTTGCAATGCAATAGGTCTCGCACTTACGCAAGTTTGAGCTCTTGGCATTGTATATGAAAATGCCTCTTATTTATTTTTTGGTATTTAAAACATAAATAAAAGCATTGCCATTTACAATGCTAAAAGCTTAAACTCTCGCAAATGCGATACATATTGCTTTGCAAATGCTTTTTTTAGAAAGCTGCGTTGTAATTGGCTAAAAACGTAATGCTGCCTTTAGGCTATTCTATCAGTTCAGTCTGTTTTAAATGTATTCACACCTTGTGCTTGTCTTTTATGTTAAAGCAAACCAAATGCTGCGTCCCGCAAGTGGTGCGAGTGTGTCCGTGTGGCGTTGGGCTGTATAGGCGAGCGTGGTGTGAGCGCGCATTGGCAGAGAACAGACGGCGTGAGCGTGCACATGGACTGTCCGGGGGGAAAGTGCACATCTCCTGTCGGGTGTCCAGGCGAGCGCAATGGGAACACGCATCGGCAGATAAGATGGCGAGCGCTGTCACTTCAGAACCCACCAGTCTCGAGCCACGGGGGCGAGGCACCTGCCTGCAGCGCCCACCGCACAGGCCGTCGGGAGCGGACCCCCCAATGCCCGGCATCCCGCGGGCGGCATGGGCCAGGCAAGGAGGGAGCCAATAGCCAGAGCCCTGCGCGCGGGGCCGAGCGCGAGCCGCCGAGACAGGTGAGCTGCGCCCGCGGCCGGGGGGATGGGGACGGGCGGGGAAATGAGGGGGGACGGGAGTTTGGAGAGAAAGAGAGAGAATGCGTGTGATGGGAAGCGGGCAGAAGACACCGGAGAGAGCGGGGCAATAGTAGCTGTTAATGGGCCGGGGAGTGAAGGTAAGAAGACAGCAGAAGCTGCGCACCGAGCGGTCTGTGAGGGGGCGGAGGAGACCCAGAGCACACGGGTGGGCAAGAGAGAGTCAGGGCCGGGTGTCGGGGGCGCACAGACGGAGAAAGGAAAGTTACAGAGAACATGAAAACGGACCGGCCCTGAAGCAGGAGCGGCGAAGACAGAGGCTAAGACACCGAGGAGAGGTTTGAGAGAGGCAGGACTGGGGAGGCAGGTGAAGAGAGAGGGCCGGGAACGAGCGGGCAGGAGGAGAGAGAAGGACATACTGAAGAGAGAGGGACCCAGACAGACAGACAGGGGATGAGCTGAGATGCAACAACTTCTACAATGAGGACGAAAGTGAAACTGCATACTGGCTTGCTGAGGGAAGGGAGACAGGAGATGTGCACGCCGCGTGGCTGTAGGCGCGTACACCAACTCAAATCCGCCGAGACCATGCGCGTGCCCATCTCCTGTCCCACTTCCGAGGCAAGTCAGCAACAATAGATCTCGCTGGCGACAGCGCTTCGCGCTGTGTTCGCCAGGCGAGACCTAATAAAAACTGTTTGTATGTTTGGAGCGAATAATCGTATTAATAATTTTTTTGTATAATAAAGACATTTGATTCATTTTTCTTATTTTATTTATGTTTTCAAAGTTTATTTATTGGATTTTTTTACATTTTTAAGATATATATTACAAGTTAAAAATAAACATTTATATAAAGTTGACTAACTAAAATATTTTAAAATACTTTTTAATGAAAAAACAGGGACATTATTTTCAATAATTTAGTATGTTGTATATCCTCAACTTTTTATTCCATTGTTTAATATTTCGTTACATTTTTATATACATTATTTCAATATAATTGTAATGTATGTTTTTCAGTATATATGAAACAATTGTATATATATTTTATACTATTATTTAATTTATACTTTCAATTTTTTACATTTTATCACAACATTTTTTGACATGTTTTACATTTTCAATAATTGTAATAGATTTTTTCAACATTTTGATAATATTTCCATTTATTTTTACGGGAAGATAGTCTTTTTTAATAAGTTTCATTTACCAGACCTTTGTTTTTTTACCACCAACAACTATTTTGTAACCTATTTGCGTTATTTTCAGTCTATTTTTCTGGAAACAAGTTGCGGGATGGTGCTCCTGTTCATCTGAACAGGTAAGTCCTTTTTAAGGGTTTTGAGGGTGAGGAGGTTCGGGGGGAGGTCTCCAAGTTAATTATAGTGTTGTTTGTGGATTTGTTTTATATTTGGATATATTGGTGTTACTGTTTGTGACTAGATTGGGCTTTTCGTACACTATTTTAGTATTTTATTGCTATGTTAAAATGTGTTATATTTGTTATATTTTGATGTATTTTTGGAAATGTACTGTTTTTTGCAGATGGGCTTTTTAATTCACTTTACAGGTTTTTGTCTACGAGCATGTCCGTTGGGCATAGAGAGTTTGTTTGTTTATGGAAAAAATTTAAATTAAACCAGTGCTTATTACTTTGACTTCCTATTTTGGGGGTTTGCCTGGAGCGTTTCTGTTTTTTTCAAACACTTTTGGGGTTTTTTTATGGTTCCTGGATAGTTTAGATTGCTTTGAGGGATTGCTATTCAAATAATTTTATTTTTGCATTTTTGGGGGCATTTGGACAATATTTTTACCTTTTTTGGTGGATTTCTATTTTTTATTACATGGACACAGAGAAAGGCCTACATCTATAAAACAGTAAGTTTTCAGTTTTATTTATTTATTTTATTTGGAGTGGGAAATCTAATAGTATATGGTTTGTGTAAAAATGTACTTGATTGTTGATTGCAATTGTTTGGTTTATGTATTGTAATTATGTATGTGATGCATTGAGTACGTTTTTAACTTTCTAGGTTGGTGATGGATAAATAAATAAAAAGATTTTCACATAATTTTTATTATATCAGTCTTCATTAACATTCTAATTAAAATATTCTTTTGACTGATGTAATAAATAGTATATTTATTATTTTAAATAAAAACTATTTGGTATTTTGGTTTAGAATTTGTCATAATTTTTGAGGACTTTGGTAAGTTACTATTTATTTCATAATATGTTTTTGGCTCTAATTTCTAAGTAATCTGCTCCTTTGTCATTGATGAAGAGTTTGACTTTAAATTGTAGCATCTCATACATTAATATTATATTGTATTTGAAATTTGGGTTGGTGTCTGTGTCAGGAGCCATGCAGTCTGCCAACCCAACTGTTAGGGGACTAAGTTTGTGTTCATTTCATAGGTAGAAAGGGATTTCTATTGGTAAATTGTAGTGGTTGACTACCTCTGTGACAGGACACAGGCTAGTGCCATAATATGCCTTTAATTTCAAAGGTGCATGGTCTGTTTGTAGAAATTTCAATATTTAGTGCATATTTCTGGAAGCGTCTCCATAAACCTTTACTGAAATGATAGTAACAATCTTGTAAGGCTGTGTGGGGGTAAATTTTGAGAAAAGTTTGAATCATGACTTGCCCAAAGTAAATAACTATTTTGTGTTGGTAGTAGTTTAAAAAAGATTTTTTTATATGTTTTAGGAGGTTGTAATGAGTGATGCTTTGTTTATTTGGTAGTAGGGCATATATAAAAGGGATATTTGTGTTTTAACATTCACCATTTATGGAGTATATCTGAGTGAATGGTTTGGGACACATTTTGAGGGTCCCATCCATCATCCATGTTTGACATTAGCTAAGTGTTTCCTAAGCTATCTGCTGTAGAGAATATTAGGATTTGATTCTCATTATTTAGATTGTCATATAAAAGTAAAGGTTCCTCATTATGTGTAATTGTTAAATGTTCAGTTATGAGTATATCTTGGTATCTTTTAAGGCCAGCTGGGGTATCGAAGGTGACTTTTTTTAGTTTGTGCAATTAAGGGCCTCAATATGCATCGTCTCGGTCCCGACCGACTAATTAGGATGCGACCGAACACTGTTTGGCCGCATTTCCATACTTTACAATGGGAGCATGTATTTGGGCCGGAATATATGCTCCCATTGTACAATAGGAGGTGCAGTTCATCCCTGCGCCACAGGCTTCAGGGATCAACAGGGGGGCACCATAGCTGCCCCCTCGGCCTCCAACCGGAGGCTTTACACCCATGGGGCCCTGCTGGGCCCCCAAAGTCATGTTCTGACAGCCTTTCTGTGTCAGAAAGGCCGGTACAGAAAGGCTGTCGGAATCCGACACCATAATCCCTCTGGCTGAAAGATCTGCCCTGGGATTACTGACAGTATTCCGACTGGTGGGCGGGCTCTCTGAGCCCATCGGAAGCCAGTCGGAATGACTGATCGGATTCCTTTCCGACCGCCTCCATCGTTATGAGGCGGTGGGAAAGGAATCCGACCAACACATTACGATGCGGTCAGAAAGGCTCCGACTGATAGTTGGAGCCTTTTCTGACAGTACCTTAATCAGGCCCTAAATGTCATCAAGTGGGGATAGGTGGTAGTTTCCCTGTTATGTGTTCGGGGACTTTAAGTAGTATAGGCCATATGTATCAAAATCGGTATTAGCGATTCTAAAATTGCGATTATTTGCGATTCGCTATATGAGAATCGCTAAACCCGATGTAAACAAAAGATCGCAAAAACTTAGCGATTCCCAAATATTTGCAGAATAATAATGCGGTTCGCTAAATTGCGATTCCTTATTTGTGAATTCGCAAATAAGTAATCGCAAATCGGCGAATCGGAAATTCAGGTGCAGCTTGATGACATCACAACCAGGAAGTGTGACTACCCATGCCGCACCTGAGTTTCAGAAGCAGAGTGAGAGGCTGGAAGGAGGGCTGAGGCACCAGTGCACTGCTACTGAGAGAGGAGATATGGCCACACAGGATAAGCAGTAGGGGGACACGCCCAGGAAGAGAAAACATAAGTTTCCTGAAAGGGAGCAGGAGGTGCTCATCCAGGAGATGGTGGTGAGCCATGAGCCGCTTTTCGACAAGAAATCCCTGCGTGTACCAGAGACCCGAAAATGCAGAATCTGGGCAGAAATCCAGGAGGTCAACTCAATTGACGTCACCCACCGCAGCGTAGAAGACCTGAGAAAACGCTGGCATGATATGTGCCAGAGGTCTATGGAAAAGGTTGCTGCCAGGCTGGAGGAGGCAAAAAAGACCGGTGGTGGGACGTCCATTGCCACTAATTCCACGCCACTGGAGGAGTTGGTCGAGGGGACCCTGCTGCTGGAGAGTGTGAGTGGCGTGGCAGACCTTTACAGCTCTGAGCCCCCAGACCCCAGACAAGGTAAGAAGCATGCCATCACACCCCTGATACATCCCTACTTCACCCACACACCCAGGAGAGACCCAGGCACCTAACAGAAATGCAAGTCCAGTGCATGCACACAAGCACACACAGCAATGCATTATGGGAGATGTAGTCACATGCACCAAACAGTGGAGCTGTGACACCCAGCAAGGGTCAATCAGTATGTGTGTATCTGGAAAGGCAAAATACAGACAGATTAGACCCATGTAACTCAAATCAGTGTAATTTATTGCATAACCAATGCAAGGCAGGACACCAAATTAATGTTTGCATTTACGTCCACAGCAACCCCAGAAACACAGGGACCGATGGCAGGAGGGGAGGATGAATCCCACAGCGTGGAAGTGTCAGGCCAAGAGGAGGAGGAGGAGGGAGGCAGCCCAGTGATCCCAGCGAAACACAGACGGCCACTGGAGGTAGAAACACTGGACACAGATGAGGATGAGCATCAAGTCCAGGGCCAGTCTGACCCACACCACAGTACACAGTCCCATGCACGTCTCACTCCAGCTATTCCAACCAGGCGTAGGGCACAGCCGTCCAAAGGCTCAGCTGCCGCTGGAGAGGACACCGTCTTCGGAGGGCTTGAGGGCACATGCTGGAGGTACAGCGCCTGCAGGCAAAAACAATAAAATCAAATCAGTGACAAATTAGGGTGGGCTTCATGGGCCTGATGGGTGCCCTGGAGGCACTGTGTGCTAAGATGAAAGAAGACCGTGCAGCCAGGCGCAGGGAGAGACAGCGCCTCCACACATGCCTGGACTTGTATACCAGGACTGTTAACCGACTGTCCTCTACCACCTCAGTGCTGTCACGTCGCTGCATCAGCATGCAGCATGAGTTGGCACACCGCTGCAAGGACGTGGCCAGGGGACTAGTGCAGGTCACAAGTGCAGTGGACCAGCTGCGGGCAGCAGCCACTGCTGGCACAGGAGCCCTCAGCTCACTGGAGGAGGATGGGCAATCGAGCCGGAGCAGCATCACTCCATCCCTCCCACAGGACAGGCACCGTAGTGTGCGTCAGAGTAGGGCTGGCAATGCTTCAGGAGAGGGCACTGTGCACTCTGAGCGAGGGGCTACGAGCTGTCAACGCCAACGTTGAGGAGCCCTGACTAGCACATGGCAATGGGTGAGTTAACCCATTGCACACAGACTCATGTTTATAATTATTATTTTACACTGTGTGTTCAACATGTGCGGGACATTTAGACCAACATAGTGTGCATGTCAGGCTGTGTATGGTAACTTTCCTGAACGTAAGGAAATAAAAGCAGAGTCTAGCACCAATCTGTAGCATTGTGTATTAATTTCTCACCTAGAAATAGTTCTGTGTGATCTCATCTCGCCTCTGGTGCCCGGCAGCCGCTCCAATAACACCGGCTGGCCTGCATCTTGGAGCTGGCCTCTCCAAATCTGATGATTCCGAATCTGTGAGCACCACTGCGGTGCCTTTCCTGGTGGCGAGGTTGTGCAGCATGGCACACGCAACCACGATCTTGCAGCAGGTCTCAGGGCTGTACTGTAGTGCCCCTCCACTCTTATGTAGGCAGCAGAAACGGCTCCTGAGTATTCCAAATGTTCTCTCAATGGTACAATGGGTGGCTGTGTGGGGACTGTTGTACCTCCGCTCCCCAGCGGTGGCAGGATTCAGGAACGGAGTCAGTATGTAGTCACAGACAGCATACGCACTGTCACCTGTAGGGTGAGAAGAATCAGGTTAAACACTGTCCTGCCGCTGCTGTGCTTTACTGGTGTGACCTTGTTACCAATGTATTTACCTAGTAAGTAGCCATCACCAAATTCACCATTTGTGAGTCGTCGGTGAATCCAACTGTGGCGGATGATGAATGAGTCGTGGGTGCTGCCTGGGTATTTTGCTACGATGTCAGTGATGATATGCTTGGCATTGCACACTACCTGTATGTTCAGGGAATGGTAGGACTTGCGATTCCTGAACACATACTCATTCTGTGAGGGGGGGATATAGCGACATGGGTCCCATCTATGCAGCCAATGGCGTGGGGGAATTGTGCAATCTGGTAGAACTCCTGCTTGGTTTGGTCTAGTGCCTGTTGTGTGCTGGGGAATTGGATGTGGTGATGCAGCCTATGTACCATTGCATGACGAAACGCGTGGAAGAAGCGTGACAGCGCACTCTGAGAGATCCCTCCTGCTGTAGCTATCACCCCCTGAAAACTCCCTGATGCCAGTAGGTGCAGTGAGCACAACACCTGTACATGGGTGGGGCTGGTGTTTGTCCTGCGTGTTGGGTGTTCAAGTATGGGTTTGTGCTCCGCTATTAAGTCCAGGATGCTGTCCTCATCCAGCCTGTAGTTCACATGGATCTCCTCCACAGTCCGCTGGAACAGGGTGATGCGTGCTCTGAAGATCCTTTCCTGGCGCCTCCTTCTCTGTGCAGCAGCTCTGATTCGCAGTCTCCTGGCTATCACATACAGCCCAGCCATTGTGGAAAATGCCTTTGGCATTGTGGGCCTCTTTAAATAGGTTGCACCTGGTTACCACCTGCTCAGACTTGGTGTTAATTGCGATTAGCACAATTGTGAATTTCGGGAATTACAATTTGCGAATTGTTCATGCATTTCATTTTGCGAATTCACAATTTGAGATTCCTTATTACCAATTTTCGCTATTTGCGTGGCTAAGATTGCAAATCCGCAAATGTATTCGTAGAATTGATTTCCCGCAAAATTGGTAATCACTAATTTACCAATTAGCATTTTTGCGATCGCTATGGCTCTCATACATAGGGAATCTCTGTTTTGCGATCGCAAACACTATTTGATTGCGATTGGCAGTGTTTGCGATCGCAATACAGCTTCATACATATGGCCCTATATCTTTAATGATTTTCATTCTGGGTTCTTGGGAGCTAGTGCTTGCCTCTCTTGCAACCTGCAATATCTCCATTACTTCTATTTTTGTCACATTTGGGGACTGGTTGTGCTCTTTTACATGAATTACAACATCGTCTTTTGTAGTTGCCCTCCCGTATGCTATTTGAGTATATTAATAGTTTTTTAAATTAATTTATATATATTTTATTTCTTACATTTTTTTTCTGGTTTTACATAGTTGTTATTTTCTGGCAGTTTATCAGTTTCTCACACCGCAGTATTTTACTTTTAGGAAAGTCTATGTTAAGAGATAGAAGTTAGAGAGTGCTTTAATATTTGTTTGTTACTTTACATTTTTAACCCCTTCGACGCGCATGACGGAACGGTTCCGTCATGCACATCAATTGCGCTGTGCGCATGACGGAACCGTTCCGTCATGGCCCCGCCCGTGCACGGAACTTTCAGCGTGGCGCGGAAATCCGCGCCGAGCTGAAGGGGTTAAATTTGATAACAATTATGTCTTAGTTTAAATCTAGGTTTTACTTACTTGGTAAGGTCGGTTTTTTTTGTTGTTTTTTTTTTAATAGAGTTTTATATAGCGGAAACTTGACCCGAATCAGTTATCAGAATGCTTTACATAGCACCAGTTGAATTACATTAGGACACATTCATTTTTGTTAGGCAGGGGGAGATTAAGTGATTCGCCCAGAATCACAGGATGTTCAGCGTCGTTGCCAAGACTCGAACCCAGTTCCCCAGATTCGAGGTCAACCACCCTAGCCGTTAGGCCAACTAAGAGAATCCAACAGTTATCTTGTCTATCAGTGTTTGGTATTCTTGAAGTATTTAGTTATTTAAATTAGTGAGCCTTTTATGTTGTTGATTTAATTGTTTCTTTGATTTTATTGGTTAAAATTGTTTCTAGTTTAATTTTGTTTGTTGGCATAGTTTTTGTTAGAATTTTTGTTATCAGTTGAGTCCTTCTATGGTAAACACTCATTAAGGGTTTATTTTTGATGTATGACATATAGTTTGATAGCTTTTAATATAAATGTATTTATGTATATACTTGCTACTATTTAGGTTGGAGTTTATATGTTTGTAGGTAATGCATATTTTTCTCTGGAGCTGTATTGTTAATCTTTTAGTTATATATTTTCTTGGGGTGTATGATAAATATTTTGTAGATGTTATATAGATGTTATATAGTTTTATTTCATTTAAATATGTGAATGAAATGTTTAGGGTTTATTTGAAGTGATTGTTTTATGTAAAAGGTAGTTTTTAAAGATCGTTAATTGTTGTGGCGATAATATTGTCGTGGATATTGTGTGAATTGATATTTTTGACGTATTGTATGTTTATTTAAAGGTAACAATATTTTTGTATCTGATATTTTTGTTTTCAATGTGGGTAACAATCAATATTTTCAAATGTAACAATATTTGTGTTTTCAATATTTTTGGTTTAACTATTTAATTATAGGAAAATCATATTTTTGTTATAGATATTTAATTTCTGATATTTCTGCGTTTTGATACTCTGTGCCTCGATATTATGTCAGTGATCTGCTTTGCGGTGATCTTCAGGTCATAATTTCAAATCTTCCCATGGCTAAATAAAATGTCCATACTTCCTGGTCACTAATTCTAGAAAACTATGCAATTGGTAGGAAAAAGGCTGTTTATTCAAAGCAATTACAAATGACAGATAGAAGTTATAAATGACGATCTAAAAGCAAAATTAATATTAATGTCAGGATTGGAACTTTTAGCCCTCTGACTAGCAGCATCTCTGCTGCAGTCTACAAAGCTATCTTGCAGTTTAACCTCTGATCCCTAAGGTACATACAGATCTCCAAAACAGATAATCAACCCACAAACATTTACATTGTTTGGGAACCTGTAATTTACAGATCATCCAGATTTCAAGTGGCATTTGCTGATTTCACCATCCCAATCTATCTTAAAAATCTTCTAATCAACACACAGAGGACGGCATATTTTGGCATGATTGAAGGACTTATTCATTTGTTCACGGGTCTCTTGTTCAAAATTGATGTAAGTATTCATTTTGTGCTAAAATATAGCACAAAATGACAGATTAGCATTTTTCAAATTGCTGATGAATGTGTAATGTTTGGTTATTCTGTAATAGCAATGTATGTCATTACCAAATTTTCTGCACACACTGTAATTCAGAAAAGAGGTGCTTTGTGAGAGCTATGTAGACAGCAGTTCTGATAGGCTAGTGGATGGTGCAAGTCATGATGGAGTGCATGATAAAAGTTATGTCAGTGTTTCTGCACTCTAGTAACACATTTTATTGCAAACCAGGTTTGGGGATGCACTCTGAGAGCTGAATGGGTGCCTTGGACGGTACTAGTAAATGGAGAAAATGTGTTGGATAGGAAGTAAGCACTTTGAAAATCACTCTGAATATCCAGGTATATAGTAAACAGTGGATTATTCGGAATACAGGCAGCTTATTTGGATTACGTTAAACTATCATATACATTGGGCCATGTTATGATACTGCATTTCCTATAAAATCACGTCAAGAGTCACAAAGCCCCCTGGGGAGGTGGTGATGGGGGAGGGGGTGCAGGGGCAGTGTAATGATCTGGGGAGAGGAAAGGTGGGGCCAGGGAGTGTGAGAAGTGCTGTGGATGGATTGACCTCCCCTAAAACTATCAGACTTGACGTGGTTGAGGTGCATTCTTTGGACGTCTCACTATGCAAGTAACCCCAGGTCAGGTGTGGGAGTCTCGGTCTGTCCTGGATTCCCCTTTGCAGTCTGGGATTTACTGTCTTACAAAGACCAAAACTAAAAGTATCAGAAAGCAAAAAACTGAGTTAAAATGAGCTGGCAATGCACAACACAGGAGAATGGCAGTTCCTGGGAAGGTGGGTGGGGTCGGGGTTGGGGGTGAGCAAATGCTGGGAATGGGTGAAAGGCAGAAGAACGGTAGAAAGCTGACCAGGGAGGTATATGTGGTGAGAAAGGAGGAGCTGTAGCTGTGGCATGAGATAGCCTCAGAAGCAGACTCTCTCCAAGCAAGGTGCGTGCTGAATGCTGACTGTAGGACCCTCCGGGCTGAAGATAAGACATTAAAATTGAATGCATTGTCCAGTTATTAAAATTCATTCAAATAAAATAGGTTTTTGCACCCTCAAGGGGTAAAGACAACTTCACATTTACAGGCGGAAGAAATATAATTGCATGAGCATGCACATTTATAAATTCCATTAAATCATCTCTCTCTTAGTCCAGGCCAATGGCGATCTTCGATGCCCAGCCCATTAACCCCCCCCACGCCGCTCAGTTAGCGTTGTGAGTGTTGCCTCTTATTTTTTCCAATGTACAGTATTCTCTATATCTCCTAATAAGTTGCATGATGTGGCTTGTGCTACAAGGGCACATCTGAGTGGACAGAAAACATGGAGGATTCAGATCCTGGCAAAGAAGACCTAACATCACACACCTACAACCTTTCATAAAGATCTCTCTCTGCCAACCATGGTGAGAGAGGTAGGAGTGGTGGAACCTGCATTGATAAGTTACGGTCAGATGCAGACCCATATCAGATTAAACTCAGACCACACCAAGGATTTTCAGTTTTTACATATTCAATTGAAGTTCCAAAATGGGTAAGCTCAGATTTTCCTACCAAGAGAAAATCCCATGTCTGTGCACAATATGGGTGAAGCATGTGTCAGCACAGGCACATGGAAAATACCTTTTGTGCAGGTTACAACAATCATATAAAGAACCTTTAATTGAAGGTAGTAGAGCCATATTTTCATCTTTCAAAAAATATATTGGATCCTACTCCCCTACGTTGGGGCCTAAGTCTTACTACTGTTTAGATCAGTGGTTGAAGTCGGCAGAATGTGAGAGTCACGAGGTGACCATACTTTTTAAATATAATAAAAAGATTTTCTCTACTATTTGTAAAAATACAACCATCATGGCATGGTTAATACGTAGAGCTGAAATGCTTCAGCTAAAATGACAGGGAGGTTCCTGAGCTGTGAAACCAAGAAAGCGGCAGACAGCTGAACAAGCCTTCTTGCCAGGGTGCTTCTTTGCCTGAAAGAAATGTAAATGAGCGCAACTTGTTAATCTGCAAATGTAAAAGGGTGCTTAGAAGCTAATATTGGCTTTAATTGATAGAATCCTTTGAAGCTTCCTAATGAGACATATTTATTCTTATCGAGTAGTATTACAAGGGAGCTACCAGCTGAGCTGTGCACGGAATGCTTTTAAAGGACTGTTATATAAAGAAAACACATTATGGACAGTCAGGGTATTACCAAAATCTATATTTTGGAACACTTTTTTTTATCTCATTCCTTTTTTGTGCATTTTTAGTGGGCTATCTTGTACTGTATGTAATGCAAGTTTAAAATAATGAGTAACATATTCACAGTGTTTTGTGTCACAGACTGGAACCTCGTAGCACTAAACACAAGTCCCTATTCTCCACAGCACCAACAAGGAGTCAATTATGGGGCTCTCTAGTTGCAGACACAGACCTCTGCAGCGCATTAATAGAGGTTTCTTTTTTTTTTTTTTTTTTTTTTTTTAGAAACCTTTATTACACAATAAAATACATACAAGGGCCTACAACCACCAAGGCCGGCCGCTACAGAGCCCGAGGGCCCGCAATTCAACGCCACACATTAAAATGAACCAGAAGCAAAGCTCCCGGCAGTTCATGAGCACATGCAACCGGCCGTGGCCATAGGCCAAGAGCAATCGGAAAAAACAGTTTCATTTTCTATTAAATGCAAAACACACTCAAGGCAATGAGAGTCCGAAATAGCAGCGTGCGCTTCCCAGGGCGGGGGACAACGTATAGTATCCAAAGCAGTTCTTGACAGGAAGTGGCAGCGGGGGGCAACGGGAAGACAAAACATAGAACACACTTCACACAATCCCGCAGAATGCGTGGCTAGGGGGACAAAGCAATATCGACCTCTAACGGCAGAGGCGGGGTGCAGATATGTCCACGTTAGGAATTCCATGGACCCCATACCTTCGTCCACTTCCCAGGCTTGCCTCTCGCCACATACACCGTCTTTTCCCTAAACATACATGTGTCCATATTCTCCTTCCATACCGCGATCGTGGGCGGCCTCGGGGAACCCCACAGCTGTGCTATGTTACGCTTAGCCACCATGTACCCCAGAGTCACCCACTGCGTCTGTGCCACATTATAGTCATTCGGTTCCCAGACATTCAACAAACACCTCCTAGCCTCTGGCGACAGAGCGACATGCGTGACCTCCTCCATTACGGCGTGGATACCGTTCCAAAATCGCACAACCTCCGAACATTCCCATAGGATATGAAGAAAGGTGCCCGACAGGCCACATCCACGCTTACACATTTCATCCCTCGAGTAACCCATACGTAGCAAACCGGGCCCCGTGACATACACTCTATGGATGATCTTCAGCTGTACAAATCGTAAGCGGGCCGGGATCGCCACCTCTTTCGGGGAGGCCACCGCCGATACCCAGTCCTCATCGTCCAGTTCCAAGCCGTCGCCCGTCCATGCCTCCCGGAGACGGATCAGCAAGTCTGCGCGATCATTATTAAGTTTTTTGTAGATCAGAGAGATAGTGCTGTCAGGCACATAGCCATCCAACACTCTATCCTCCAGCGGGGAATATTCGGGGATAGCAGCAGCGTCCGGGAAGACGGAACACAGCGCATGGTAGACTTGTGCATACCGGAAGTACTCTCTATCATTTAATTTGTATTCGGTTTTAAGCATTTCAAACGTTTTGAAAGACCCCTTTGCCCAAAGATCACCCACCTTACATATACCAATCATATCCCATTTCTCAAAGCCTTTCGTTTTCCACAAACAACCCAGCCGCCCGGAGGCATACAACGGCGTCGCCCGAGTCAAGCGATCCCTCCACCCCATCGCAGCACTCGCCGCATGCCACACACGTTCTGCGACCCGCGTGGGTCCCGTCAACCGCGCATCCGGGGTCACCGAATACAGCGCCCTGTTATAATCCCCGCCCGGAAGCAGTAATTTATCCATCTCGAAGGCCGGGTTTAAGGCAGGACCATATATCCCGTGGTTCACCGCCGCCAATTGAGACGCCCAATAGTATCTTTTAATATCGGGGAGGGCGACCCCCCCATCGTACCAAGGGAGCGTCAACTTGGCGAGAGCGATCCGCGGCCGCCCGTCCCAAAACAGTTGGCGCTGAAGACCCTCCACCTCACGAAAATAACGGGCTGGCACGACATCGAGAGTGTTTTGCAAAGCGTACAAGAAGCGAGGTAGCGACATCATTTTAAACAATGCCGCCCGTCCGAGCGGCGAGAGCGGAAGTCGTCGCCACCTCGCGACGTCGGCCTTCAATCGCTGGAGGGGAGGGAGAAGGTTTCGCTCACAGCGGACCGTGGGATCAAGAGAGATAAAGATTCCCAAATATTTGAACCCCAGTGTAGCAATCTGGATAGGACAATCCCGCGGTAGGAGGGGGGCCTCGCCCGAGAGGACGTAAACACATGACTTGGTCCAGTTAATAACCAGGCCAGAGTTGCGACCAAAGGAATTCAATACATCCACCAATACAATTAGCGACTGTCGGGGAGAGGTAAGGTACAGAAGGATGTCATCCGCGTAAAGGGAGACATGGTCCTCAAACTCTGGCGTCCATCTAATACCCCACAGCGACGGCTCCCAACGCAACCACGTGGCGAGAGGCTCCAAAGAAAGTGCAAAAAGAAGGGGTGATAACGGACACCCCTGCCGCGTACCTCTCCCCAGTGCGAAGAGAGCCGACACCCTACCATTCACCACAACCTGAGCCAATGGGTCAGCATACAATAATTTTACCCAACCAATGAACTCAGGGCCGAACCCGAATTTCGCTAACACGGCCCAAATATACGGCCACTCCAAAGTGTTGAACGCCATAGTGGAATCTAAAGATGCCAAGATGGCCGGCTCACGTATAAACTCCGCTCTAGCAAGCACGCCGTGCAACCGCCTCAAATTCAGGGCAGTATTCCGATGGGGTATAAAACCGGACTGATCCTGATGAATCAGGTCACCCACGACCCGAACCAGCCGATTAGCCAATACCTTAGCCAGGATTTTTGGTTCTGCTATCAACAGCGAAATGGGCCTATAGGAGGCGCAGCGATCTCGCGGCTTCCCCTCTTAGTGTATCACAACTATGGTGGCGAGATGTTGGTCAGGGGGAAGGAAACCCGCCGCACGTGCCGCGAAAAACATGGCCCGAAGATACGGCGCTATCTTATCGGGACGCAACTTATACAGTTCAATGGGAAGACCATTAGAACCCACAGCCTTACCAGATGTGATCGAGCGAATGGCCAGAGCGATCTCATCTGACGACAACTTCGTCTCCATCAATATTGCATCAGCCTCCGATAGGGTTGGCAATGCAATGTCTCTAAGCAACAGATGAGAATCCTCCTCCGAACGCACAGAAACCGGAGAGTATACCCCACGGAAGTGATCCGCGAAGCAGTCAACGATCTCCACAGGGTCAGTCACACGCACTCCGTCCATTCTCTCCACCACGGGCACCACCCTGCTCGCTCTCTCCTTCTTATCCAACCAGGCAATCAACTTTCCGGCCTTATCCCCCACATCATACAGTCGTCCTTGCTGCTCTCTACTCATCCCTTTAGCGGCTTCCGTGACTTGCGCTCTATAATCCGATTTTTGAGGCTGAGAACGTGCAATTTCTCATCAGTAACTCCCCGCTCCAAGTCCTTCTCCATTTCAGCTATTTCAGTTTCCAGGCGAACCACCTCTGCTCTCTCGCACCTCTTAGCATGGGAGATAAGGGACAAGGCCTGCCCCCTGACCACCACCTTATAAGCCTCCCATAGGGAGACGGCCGACGACACCGACCCCACATTATCATTAAAGTAGTGATCAGTGGACTTGACCAGTTCCGCGCGGATCTTAGGGTTACGTAGATACCAGGGGTTAATGGGTGCTACTCTCCCCTCTGCCCCAGGGACAACCTTCAGTTGCAACCATATGGGGGAATGGTCAGAGATACCTCGGGCTAAATGACGCACCTCCCCAATCATCCCAGCTTGGATCGCCGGCATAAGCATGTAATCAAGTCTCGAGAGACTCCCATGGGCCCCCGAGTGAAAGGTGTATTGCGCCTGTCCCGGGTGCATCAATCTCCAGCAATCTACAAGTCCCAAAGTGTCCAAAAAGCCACCCAACCAGGCCTGAGCCCTAGGGAGATCCCTGGGGGGGCAACGGTCCTCCAACCCGGAGACAACAGCATTAAAGTCGCCCCCCAACACCAGAACCCCCCCAGGGAGTCCCAGGACCAGACGCCCCAAATCAGCGAATGTAGCTGTCTGTAACCCCGGAGGCACATAAACAGCAACGAGCGTAACAGTCCTACCCTCCCATCTCCCCACCAGTGGCACATAGCGCCCCCTATCATCGTGAAACACCTCGTCCACCTCCAATGGGAGAGAGGCCCTAACCAAAATGCCCACTCCCCTAGAGCCAGAAGTGAAACCAGAGTGAGCGGCGAGGCGATAGCCCCTCCTATTTAGGGCATGGAAGGAGTTCCCAATCAAATGTGTCTCCTGCAGGAAAACAATGTCGGGCGGAATCCGTTTCAAAAACTGCAGCACCACCCCGCGCTTGATCCTGTCCCCCAATCCATTCACATTCCACGAAAGGATTCTCAATCCCCTACCCCCCACCCCACTCCCGTGCATGATACCCACATCCCGGAAAGCACAACCCGGACAAGTCAGCAGAGAACTTCACATTGCCTTGCGAAACAAACAGTCCCCAACAACCCCCCTCCCCCACAATCCCAAAATCACAACTCCCCCCTCCCTGCACCCCTGCTTGAGCCCGAACAGCCCCCCCAACTCGCAGTGTGCCTGTCGCCCTAACATATACCTCAAAAAGAACCCCAGAAGGAGGAAAGGGCCCCAATAAGCTCCCCACAACCCCCAGGCATTTGAAGGGCATATTGCGTCAAACTAGTGTCCAGTTGAGCCAAGGTACCAAACGTCACCAATCTAGTCCATCACCAGGGACCAAGTTCTAGCCCTGCTCCACCAATTCCTCTCCGCTCTCCGCCATCCGAGTGTCTCGATCCTGTCCCCGAGGCAGGGCATCCAACCAGTCTCCAACCGCCTCCGGCCGGTCGAAGAAGTGTGAGCGACCCCGGAACTCAACCCGCAGCTTAGCCGGGAATAACATTGCGTATTTCAATACTCCGCCATCCGCGCTCCTCTGAAACACCAAGGTCCCTCAGCCGGTCTCAGAAAACAAACTTGAAAACGAAAGTGAAAGTGCGTGGTACGTGGCAAGTCAAGCCCAGCATGCTGCTGTTGTTCACTTCGTACCCGGGCACCTCACCAACTCGAGATCGGGACCAAGGCAATAGCAGGCCGCAAACTTCGGAGGGCAACCATTCGGGTTCCCGGCGTCCGATCTGAATTTGGAAAACGGGTGGCACCTCAGCGCAAATTCATCAGCAAAAGCCCGTCAAATTAACCAGGATTTAGTCAGGATAGACGTGGGAGGTTGCGGAGGCCCTCGAGAGCCGTAAGCCTACGCGGCCATCTTGGTTGCGCGCTAGGCTCCTTCCCCAATAGAGGTTTCTTAATGTACAACATTGCATTTCCCAGTGATTAACTTGAGTTTCACTTATTTTTCATTTAAGGTTACATGTAGTTACTTGAAAGTGAAAGACCCAAAAAAATTACAGAATAGTTTTTTAGCAACGCTTTTGACCCTGCCACTACGCTCACTCACCCCACCCACTTTGACCATAGCTTCATAGTACCCATACTTTTTTATTGCACTTCGAACACTTCTTTAAACTGAATATGGATATACATGCCTATTCCAGAAATAAAGCATCATTGAATACAGCACTAGATTTAAATCAAAAGAGAAAGAGAACTGTAGTTTTGAAACAAGCAGCAAGTCTCGCGGTGCTTTCTTAATTCATTGGGAGGAGGAATGGGTCACTTGTAGTGCTTGATTGCTGTCGGAGGTTACAGGTGGCGGGAGTGGCTCTCACTTTTGGAGACCACTTACTTTCAAAATCGGACCATGACGCAGAGCAAGGGAGAAAGTGGAGAAGGGGAAAGAGAAAGACAGAAAACATCAACAATGGGTGAAAGCAGGGATGAAAAAGAAATTGCAAGAATGAGGTGAAGAGACAGGAAGTGAAGGGTGGCTGAAGAAAGAGGCATAAGGGATCCCAAAAAAAGCAGAATTGGAGTTGGGCAACAGGGCAGTTGTGGTATCTGTTCGTAACCTCTGTATTTGGCAGCATCAGCGGCTGCTGCCAAGGAAAACAAATGAGGCACGGGAAGCCCTGTATAGGCACCTGGGACTGGCATATCAAGGGTATCTGAGAACCCAGGGTGGAACATCTCAAGACTCATGCATTGTCAGCCAGCATTGCTTGGGTTCTGGTACAGGATAAAGGGGTGCTGCATGGCACAGCTCAGAAGCCCTAGATGAGCTCTGTGTAGCTCTCAGTGTTGCTGGAAAGCTGCAGGTCAGGGTTGGGGTGCATTGACAGAGACTTGTTTGAGTGCCTGTGCTGGGACAGAAGGGCACCTGATGAAGGTGACTGGCAGAGAATTGTGGATTCACATTTGTGGGACAGTGGGGCACACACAGGGTGCTACGGGTTAGGGTTAAGGTGGACTGGCAGAGATGTGTGTGGCTCTCAGTAGTAGGATAAGGGGGGGCAGAGGCAGTGGCGTAACAACAGCATTGTGCTGAGGGGGCACCCTGGTGCTTTGGCTCCCCGCACCACGGGGGATGCGGGGCCTGTGTTACGCCCCTGGACAGAGGTTACTCACAGGGTGTTCTGGGTAAGGAAAGACCATCGGCTGAGATCTGTGTGGATCTCGGCAGTTGGACAATGGGGTCCACAGGCAGGGCTGGAATTGGGAACAAAATTACTCCAGAAATCCATAAATTGGGAGTCAAGGTGTGGCAGAGGAAAGTGGGTGGAGTCACGAAGTCATGAAAAAGTGGAGTCTGACAGTCAACGTATATATTTATTTTTTCTAAATCTGCCAAAAAGATATTGGTAATGAGGACAAATGTGACAGTAATTCTGTTCTTGGTCACTTAACTTGTCATAAAGGCTGCATTTTAAAATATCTTGCAAAGATCTGTGTGTTCCCAGCGATTTTCATGGGAATGTAATAATGGTAAGCTAACTCTGGTGGCTAATATAGTTGCCGGAGAGATCTTTATTTTGTCCAGTCACTGTTTTGACTCATGAAGTAGCATAGAGGTTTAATGTGTCTTCTGCAAAGCACATTATGTAACACAGAGCTCACAGATTTTATTTTATGTTAATATGTGAGTTACCTCTTTTGATACAGAGATCTTTTTGTCGTTTTCAGTTCATGATTTGCAATCACTACACTATAGCATAGTGAGCTATGAGTCGGCATCAAGGAGCCGCATGCAAACTGTAAGTCAGAGGTTTAAATCCTTATTGATTTTATTCTAAATCTGTTAATAGCCAAGGTTTGCCCAAAACGGTTCCTTTGTGTAGTAATAGATTCTTGTTAGTACAAACTTCCACACTCAAGGAGGTACCATTTAAATCCTGACTTGTGTTTCTCCCGACCATGCATTCTTAACATATAATATCTACAAGTATGGATGGTATGTGACACCTAGACTTTATATCCATCACTGTCTTATGTAGCATTCTCTGTTCATTTATTTTCACATCTGTATAATGTATTGTCTCTGTGCATGTGATGTAAAGTGCTCTGTCGCTCTAAGGTGGGATGAATAGCGATATTAGCGAAATAAATAAAAAATATAGTAGTGAGTGCCATTTAAATTATTATTTGTGTAATTATTCATACACACAGATACATCTGGCATTCTACAGTGCACATTTAACCTCTTTGTAGGAAGGTGGATATCTGACTATGGTTACCCCCAACTTTTTGCCTAGTGTCTAGCTGGTTTTTCGACTTAGTTGGCCTGAGATCCTGCCATTCAGGGTCTCAGGCTGTCTGCTCTCCCTTTAAAACGGACTCCATGTACCATAGGTACATTCCCAATTGGTAAGGATCACCTTATTGGACCCTGTACAGTGTACCCTAGGTACCCAGGGCATAGGTGTACCCTAGGCCTCCCAGGGGCTGCAGCATGTATTATGCCACCCCTGGTCTGGCCTTCCCATCAGACACAACTGGCTGATCACTCAGCTGGGGCAAGGTCGTGTAATCACCCCTTGCTTAGATATAGTATACCTATATCTACCCTTAAACTAGACACATGTGTACCTATCAGCCACTCCTATGGCAGGCCTTAACAATCCTGGAGGCAGAGTGCTTGGTAACATGTGAGATGGTGCTCTAGCATGAGCTGAGCCTGTCTGCAGCTTTCAGAACCATGTCCTTATAGCTGTTCTATGATATAGCCTACCATATACTCTTAAAGTGCCTTATAATCTTAAACGGTTATGGTAACTATGGTTTGGCTTTATCAAAACATGTTGTGTAAGGTGTCTAACCCTTTGGAATAATACCCCCATACCATTTCTGGTGATGAGGATATTATTCCCCCCTTCTAGAGGGAGAGACATGTTAAAATCCTACTTTGCTGTTTAACTCTAACCAAAGCCTCAGCATCACAAAATGGATGCTGCTGCCACAGACACAAGTCTGACCTCCTGCTGCTGGGAGTGATCCCGGCAAGGGAGGCTTGTACAATAGGTTTCCTGCTTGGGGAGGTGCTAGCACCTCCCCAGACAGACTTTAGTGTATTGGGGCAGGGAGGGCTGAAAGGAATGAGACATGCCTGGGGCACACAAGGTGTCCCATGCATAGTCCAGTTCAAACTGGTGCTAGGGCACTCCAGCCCCAGTCCTGGCGCGAAACTGGACAAAGGGAAGGGGGTGTAACCACCCCCCTCCCAGGTCCCACCCATAAGGCGTGACCTAGCAGGTAACCCAGCCCCCCAGATTAGTATAAGAGTGGTAGCTGGGCCCCAGGAGAGTAGATTATCCTGAACCTGCAACTTGAACAGAAACTCTGGACCTTCAACATTCGACGAAAGAAGAAGACTGAAGAATCTCCCTTGTGGCCAAGGAGTGGCTACCCTGTGCAAACAGGCACCATCAAGAGACTACCCTTTGCTTTGCTAAAGTTCTACGAGGGACCGACTGCAGAGCCCGACCAGAGCCTTGACTTCCAGACTTCTCCGACCCTGATCCACACCCACAGCCGAGCTGAGATCCGTGGAGGCGACGAGAGATGTGGGACCGGCTACCTGGGAAAAGTGGCTAGTATCTTCCAGCGCAGCTTCTGAGGCACCCTCGAAGTTGTGCACTGGGGATTGAGAAGCCCCAACCCCAAGCACTATCTGCACCGAAGATCAGCCCCCCACACTCCACGAGTCTTGCGTGGGGCCCTTCTGCATTTTCCTGCTTGCTGCGTCTGTCCGGTTGCTTGCCCGTTGGCTAGTGGCCTCTGTGACGACGCATCCTGAAATCTTCACTGCTGGTTTGGCTCCTCCAGACTGGCTCCCCCTTCCTTGCAAAAGAGAAGCACCCCAGACCTTCCTGGTCTGCACCAGAAGCAAGTCCTCCGTTCTCCGTGGGTTCCGCTTGCCAAGGCTTGGTGAGTCCTAGTTCGACTTCGACGCTGCCGACAGCAAGAGCCTTCATGGGACAGCTCGCCTCCTGGTCCTGGTTGTCCTCGACGTCTCCTGGTACCTGTGGCTGCAGCGACAAGCTTCACCTTTCACCTGCAATCTTCACGACATCGCCTGGTTCCTTCCTGGTTCCACATGGTCACTGGCTAGTGACCTGGACTCTGTCCCTTCTGCTTGCAGGTCTCCTCTCTTCTTGATCCCAGCCTTGGGATCCACCGGACACTCTTCACTGACTGCCTGTCAGCAACTTTCCTTCAGGCATCCATAGAAGTCCACGACGAAACCCGACGTAAGTTCACACCTATGCACCCGCAGCCCGTGGGCTAGGTAACTTGGGTACTTCGGTGCTCACAAGGGTAGAGACTATCCTAGGGTCTAGTTTCCGAGTCTCAACTCTCTAGCTGCTTCAGAAGTGTCCTTAAACTGTTAATTTTTAACTGCTAGTAATTCTATCGACTTTTACGCATTACGCGTGAGTGTTTCCACTCTGCACCTGAATCCCGTGGGCCTCCCACTTCCTAACTGTTGCTAGTGTAGTGTAGCCCCAGCGATTCCCTAGGCCTAGGCCTATCCTATTTCCGTGACAGTGGTCCTTATACCACTTCTTTAGTATATGGTTTGCGTGGCCCCTAGGGCCTAACTGTATTACTTACCTGTGTGACTTAATGTATGCTTAAATAAGACTGTGTTGTACTTACCTCTAATCTCATAAAGAGTGCTGAGGGTTTGACTAGAATAAATACACTTTATTTTATATATATATCTGTTGTGGTGTCCTTTCATTTGGTATTCAAGGGATTATATATGGTATCACAGCTGGCTTCACATGCCATTCAGAGTTTAGCCTAAGACTGCTCTTGTCCATGCTACCACTAGGATAGCTGGTCTATAAGGTTGACTTTACAACCAATCACCATAAGGGTTGTTTGGACTGATATAAGGTGTACACTAGAACTAGTGACATCATACATCAGGCCAACTTCTCACACTCTTAAACAGGGTGATGAACAAAGTCAAAAACCTGCCTGAAATCGTAGTTTATCTAAAGTACTTTTGAAGTGATAACAAGCAATGCACCTTTGTTAACTGACATGTATTGGCATCTAGGTGTGTTAGGCTCCAGATGTCTCACAGCCAGGAAGATGCTTGAAGAAAAGCAGGACCGATGGTGATTTGAATTAGGCTTTTGTTTTGGGCTCAGCTGGAAGTAAAGTAAGAAAGCTCCCTTGCCACCTGCAGGTGGCTCCTCCAATGAGAGCCTCCTCATCACCTGCAGGTTTCTCCTCTGAAAAGAAAGCAATGTGGCGGGTGCTGCTGAATTGTGTCCTAGTGTAGGAAATTTACACCAGTACAAATTCAGCATATTTCACGGGGTTGGACAAATCCCAAATCTGGCTCAGAAGTAGTTGTGGGAACCAGGATCCCGGCGGGATACCCTTAATTTCCTCCACTGCTCAAAGGGTTCTATGGGTCAAGATTAAGATGGATTAGCAGAGATTTGCACAGATGTTGGTAGTGGGATATCAAGCGTGGAGGCTGCCTCGGTACAAAGGGTCAGAATTAACGTGGATTGCCAGTGGTGCGAGCGTGTTTTAGTACTGGTAAAAGAGGTATGCTGCCAGTCAGGCTTAAAGTAAAATTGTAATTTGTATGTGGGTGTCAGCAATAACTGTGACTGCAAGCCTTGCCAGAACTTTTGAGCCGAAAGCTAAAGGCAGAAAATCACATTTAAACTACGAGCTATAGAGGAGAACACAGACAAGAACGTTGGTGGATCCATTCCTGGAACAATATGGTGTTAATTGGAGGCATGGGTGAAAAGCATTGACTGAGCCCACCCTAAGGGGCAGTGCTAGAGTACAATGAATGAACTGCTCATACTTTTATCTGCCATGCTTCATGAGATCTTTGCCACCAGGACACACCTAAAAGACAGCAAGCCTTGGAAAAGCAAATATGTATCACCTAAGGGCGAGATATTGGCTTTACCAATTTAGTGGGGGTGGGGAACAGGAGGGAAGGTGGGGAAACAGAATGGGAGGGATCTGGTGGATGGAAAACAGGAGGGTCAAAGAAAAGAAGTATAAAGCAGACAGCATTGGTCCAGTCATAGCATCTTTTTTCCTTCTCTTGGTTGGGAAGGGCAGAATAGGAAACAGAGATGGTTGAAGAAGAAATAGAGACAGGCCATTGTAAGGTAAAGAATAAACAGAGGCGGAGGCAGGGGGTGGGTTAAGAAGAAAAACAGAAAGGGGTGGAAGGGTTATGAAGCAACACAGATGGGGCAGGTGGGAGGTTGAAGAAGCAACATGGACGGGGTGAGTGGGAGGTTAAAGAAGAAACAGGGATTTAAATGTGCAACACGGACTTGGTGCGGGTGGGAGGGAAAGAAGCAACATGGACAAGGAAGGTGGGAGATGGAGAAGCAAGAAACTACACAAATTAGTACCTCAATCACAGCGTCAGCAACAGAAAGACCCTAATCCATTTGAAACAATCAGCCTTTGTTCCTGCTGAAAGAAGAGGAAGTGAAGACGGTTCATGCTGTCCAATAAGAAGGCTGCAAATGAGACTGACTGTAGGAAGTTGGCTCTGAATATGGTATACCACTAGGTGGTTATACCATGCACAGAGTCCTGGGGTTCCCCAAAAGTATACAGGGCTCAATCAAAAACCCTAAGTGCTCTATTAGTGGTAGTGTGGGTAAGGAGTCTTGGGCCTAATACAGAGGAGTGTGACATTTATTGCACAACATTGACCAATAATGGACACACAACTCAAAAAGGAGATCCACACCAATTTTATAACAATAAGATTTGTTTGTACTTTATTTTAAGACCAAGATCATCGTAATAAGGTAAGTACATTTTTTTAACTAAAAATACTTTTCACTTTCAAAAATCAACATTTAGTGAAATTTCTGAACAGTTCAGTATTATCCTGTGGAGGAAAACAATAATGTGGGTAAACAGGTAAGTTCCTAACTTACAGTTTCAGTCTTTGAGATCTAAGGTCAACAAGGGGCCAGGGTCAGGTGAGTAGCAACCGTGCACCACAGGGGCGGCTGGGTGCAGAGGTCAAAATCGGAGTTCAGCCCAATGTGTTTCAATCGAGAATGGGGGGGGCTCAAAGCCACACTGCTTGCAGGTAAGTAAGTCAGTCGCAGGGGCCAAGATTTGGGATTTAGGTCAAGCAAAGGGGGGGGGTCACAAAGAAGCACCAAACATACACCAACTGTGGCACAGAGGCGGCTGGGTGCAGGGTGCTAATTCAGCATTGGGAGCCCAATACTTTTCAATGGAGATTCTGCTTTCAACAATGAGGCTGCAGGCGTCGCACCAGAGGAAGCAGGAAGGGAGAACAATGACAGCAGAGGTAAGTAGAGATGTAGAGGATCATAGGGGCACCAGTGGGTCAGCTCACCAATGCGCAGGGGCTTTGGGTGCAAGGGTGCCTTTAGATGTCAGTCAGAGTCTTCTTACCAGAGCTGGTCGTGGTCAAGGGGAGCCCCTGGATTCAGCCTGCAGACATCCTGGAGTCCTGAAGGGGATAGCCAACGCTGGACTTGAGGTCAGGATTGCTGGGGAACTTGTTCTGGGTTATTGGGCCACCTGGACACGGGCCGTATGCCTCAGATGCAGAGTGGGCAGGACTTGCAGAACTGGAGGGCACCAGAGTCCTTTGTGTTGGATTCTTGGAGACAGAACCACTGTCCTCTGGAGTTCTGGTCTTTCTAAAAGTTCAGGCAGTCTTCCTCAGGTTTCTGGAAGTTTCTGGCTGCAGAACCGGCGTCTTCTTCTTGCAGGTTCTTGGAAGCTGGAGACAGGTCGGTAAGGCTGTGGCCAAGTCCCTTATCGTCTTCAAGCGTTGCTCCACTGCGTCTTCTTCGTCCTTTTTAGTTCACAGGTACTAGTTTCCAGGTCTGGGGGAGCCACCTAAATACTAAATTCACAGGACGTTTTAGGGGAGTAGCAGGTGGGGTCAATGGGCACCTTACCTGGGGTTACTACACCCGCTATTATCCCACCATCCTGTGGGAGGGGGCATAGACCTAGCCCTGATTGGAGGAGTCACCTCATCTTCAAGATGAAGGGGATTGAACAGTGTGGTTAACTTCGCCTCCTCCACCAGAGGGGTGGAGTTGGCAAAGGTGGCACACCTCCTAGCCTTTCTAAGTTTACCCTATGGTTTTGCCGCCCAAAGTGGGGGTATAAACCGGGGGCTGCCATCTACTGCTAACAGCAGAGGCTGGGGGTCGCATTAAAATTGCGGCAGGTTCTTGAAATTTTCCCTTCAAGCACTTTGCCCATCCTGGGGGTGGAGGAGTCACACTCTGCTCAAGATGTGCATTATTTCTGGTCCCAGAGAGCAGAGGATTTCCACCCAGCAGTCCAGAAATAAGTCTGTGTGTGGAAGGCTGCCTAAGCCAGTCCGTCATCACACCAGGGTGGGTAGGTTTTCAGGAGGTACCTCTGAGGTGCCCTCTGAGTACATGGTTTAATAAGTCTCACACTGGCATCAGTGTGGATTCAGTACAAAGAGTTGTTTGGTACTAAATACTCCTGGTTTCAGTGAAGCCATCATTGTGCTAAGGAACTCGAGTTGAAAAGATCCCAGCCCATGTACTCTCTATAGCTTCCCTGGTACTTACAATATTAAGGAATAAACACTGATACTGTAAGGGCATATCTGCTCGTGCAGATATGCCCACACCTGTGATATAGTGCACCCTGCCTTAGGGCTGTTAAGGCCTCCTAGAATGGTGATTTACCTCTATCTTGGGCAGTGCTAGTTGGCATGGCACACTGTCAGTGTGCCATGTCGACTCTGTTGTTTTGTCTGCACCAGGCCATGCATGCTGGAGTGGCAGTTTACATGGCCTAGGTGAGGGGTCCCTAAGGGACCCTCCTCAGTCCCAATGCCCTCGGTACCCATGTACCTTTTACTAGGGACTTACAGGGGCCTGAAATGTCAATTGTGGGTCAGTTTTATGAAAGAACACTGGTACTGGGAACCTGGAGAGTAGGAACCCAGTACAGTCAAAGTTGCATCAAAAGCCAGGCAAAATGTGGGGGGTACTGCAACAGACACTCATTTTCTTACAGTGTCAATGAAGCCTACGAATTAAAAAACAAGGGGGGGTCTCCAAGCCCATAGAAGAGCACAATATCTCTTTCAAGCGAGACCTAAAAAACGGGCGTGCTCATATCAGGCCAACGTGTGGGTGTGGGAGTGTGTTTACTGCATTTTGGAAATAACCTTGGGCTGCATTTGCTATGTGCTATGGAGCATGAAAGCTAAATGAGCCCAAAGTAGCCAATAGCCTAAAGACCTCCAAATCAGTGCTGGCATATTGGATTTGAAGTGGCCTGGGCAGCATTATGGCTTTGGTGGTCAGCAGTGGGCTTTATAAAACCCATGGGTGAGAGAGAAACACTAAGACCAGTTTAAGTCAATGGGGCATATTAACAAGGGCTTTATCTCCGCTTTTTTGGCTTTAAAAGCCAAAGAAGTGGAGATAAAAATTTCGCTAAGCGACATTTTTCCTATTATCAAGCTTCACGCTAACCCTGTTAGAGAAAAAAAAAGCAGCGCTAACCACGGTTAACGCTGCTTTTTTACGTCTGCTAATTTTCAGATTTAGCCATGTAATCCAATGAGAAGTGGATTACATGGCTAAGTCCACCATGGGCTATCAACAAGGATAGCCCTATCCTTGTAGTTATTTCGCTGCATTATCAGCGATAACCTCCCAAAATGCCGCTATCGCTTGGTTAGCGTTGTTAATAACGCGATAACCAGGCGATATTATCCAGCGATAGCGGGTGTTAAAAAACTTAACGCTAAGCGCCCTTAGCGTTAATTTTCCCTGTTCCTTGTTATTATGCCCCAATGATTTTGAACAGTTAATACTTTTAAATAGTGCTCATTACAAGTTGAATTTATGATCACTGGAATAGCAACTGTTCCCGTTACCCACTCAGTAATACTTGTTTTATCTCAATTGTGTTAAAGTAGTATTTCAGGCCCCTCCAAAACTCAAGTTTGTGAATTTCTGTTTTCTCACTGATCTCTGCAGCAGGTACTAAAACTACAGGACTGTGGCAGCAGTTGTCAGTAGCACCCATGACATGGCCCTGCCAACCTTTAGAGGCACCAGCTCTGGGGAACTGTGCCATCCATTTTTCTTCTGGTGCTGACAAACTGTTCAGATGTCAGCGTTGTGAGCAGAAGGTAGCTGGAGGAAAGCAGTCTGGCTGAAGGGACAGAGGGAAATGTGAAAAGACATCCGCTTTATTCTCTGGCGTTATGGGGCAGACCTGTCTTTGGGGGCCTCTTCACAGTGCTTTACTTGCAAAACAAATATGTTCTTCATATGAAGCCAGCACTAATGAATACCGGATTCTCAGCTACCTCAGCTCTCATGCACTTTCTTCCACAAGTCTGCACTTCTTCTCACTTTAAAAAAATATATTTTTTAAAGTAAAATAAGTTGTATTTTTATATACATTTTGTTACCGAGAACTTTGTTATCAAGTAAGTAGTTTTTAAAATATTGAATTTTACAGGTAGGTAAGAGTCCCTTTTTTTCTTTTTGAACTTGTTTTTATGGCAACACTGCACAGTTATCACATTACATGTTAACTTTGCAATTTATGATGTATCATTGGTAGGCTAGTTATCAGTGTGTTATGTCACAGCGGTCTACTTGGGTGCCCATACGCTCCGCTCAGTAGCTTCATCGCTGGGCGCATGATAACTACGGTATACTCACTTTTGCAGGTTCTTTTTCATCCCTTCTGTCTCCCTGTGTCACTGTTTTTCCTACTTTTTCTTCCTTTCTCTAGGTCTCAGTCTGAAGATGGCAAATAAGTCTTAGTCCTCTAAAAATAGCACTGGTGCCCACCACCAGCAACCTCCTGCACAAAATAAGCACTCTCTCTTCAGCTCCCCATCACCCTCCCCCGCTGCTTCACCATGTTTTATTAAAAGCTATTAACCATCATCAGCATTTATGACTCACTGGTTTCCTTGATGTAAACAAATCAACAACCGTACTGTGTTGTAAATTGCCTGCTCGGATCTGCAGTGATTGCAAACACGTTATTCTGATTCCAGGAACAGAGCAGCGCAAGGTTGACTATCCAGGAAGCAGGCGCTTCATTCATCACTCGATGACAGATATATATTATCAGACCATGATCTTTTCATTGCTTTCCCCTAAAAAACAGGAGTGAGACAGAGGATTATGCATCATTTGAGCGAGAAAGATGTTGGATGTTTGAGATGCATTATTTGATCTTCTACAACGACCACTTCTGAAGGTTTACAGGCAGGTGGGACACACAAGGCTCTGTTGAAATACTGTGTGGCTCACCAATTGTGGTGCAGACCTAGCTGAAAGGCTTACATTCATCAGAAGTTTCTGAGAGGCAAAATTCAACACTTAAAATAAAATTACAAAATGAAATTAATAGATATACTGCAGAAATGATTTCCAAAAATAGGATGGTCGAAACTGAAAACTAAACAAATGTTGTCCATAGAGCTGTACGAATCGGCTCTGAAAGACTCGGGCTGTCTGAATGCATTTCAGAACCGATTTGGACAGCCTGAAAGGTTTCCTTGCATCATAATCGGTCGGTTGGAAATTTGTACGATTCAGTCGGAAACCGATTCTGAGATTCCGAATCACATTCGGAGCCTTTCCGAACGAAATTGTAATCGGCCCCTAAGTGTGAGGGAGTTAATTAAAGTCTACTGGGAAGCTGTTAAAGTTAAAGCAATGTCGAAGTTCACTTATGAATCTTTTCACCAGGACTCCAAGACAGCCCGAGTGATGAATGGACCAATGGATCTTGAGATGTGAGAGTGGGCCATGTTCTAAAAGTCTAGGAACTCCCTTTGAGCCCTTCAATTTTTCTGAGCACAAAAAGAAACGTGGTGATGGGGGAATCAACACAACACGGTTTCAGTATTACTACAGCAGTTTTTGTGCCACGTTCCAAGTGGTTCAGGTCAGAATGAGGAATAACACACAGCTACAGTTTTACTGTATATTTTCTCAATTACGAGTCACGATCTTGCACATGTTTCTCCAGGAGGAGAAAATCTCCTGATTTAGGTCATATTTCACTCAAAGTAGTATCTAAAGTCACTGTCCTTTCTGGAGAGAAGCGTTTTTTGGGAATAGTTATCCCAGCAACGTGTTTGAGGAGAGCTCTACAAGGCTGGAAACAAAGAAGAGTCAATTGCAGTTAAAGTTCTTTGTCAACTATAGGTGAATGTTGACTTTCTAGAGAGAAAACTGTAGGCCAGATGCATGAAACCATTTTGCGTTGAAAACCCTGCGATTCAAAAAATCAAAGGGTTTGCGATCTCAAAATATGCTTATACAATATACTAAACCAATTTTAGGATTTTGGGATTTAGGAATGCATTTCTGAACTAGTAAAATGGGTTTAGTGGTCCATACCGAATCGCAATTAGGAAGGGGCGTAAATGGGGCATTCCTTCTTAATTGATAATCAGATTGGTATGTGTCAATGGCTTGCAACTGCAACTGTGGTGGCAGACCATTGACCAGTTACTGACATATCAAAATACTACCACCTCCAATACCACCACCACCAATATCACCACCACCAATGCCACCACCAATACTACCAATACCATCAACACCACCAATATATCCACGACCATCAATACCATCACCAATACCACCAATACCACCACCAACAATATCACCACCACTACCACCACCACCACCAATACCACCACCATCACCACCAATCCAATACCACCGCCACATATACCAAGACCTCCGCCAATACCAATACTACCACCAATACCACCACCACCAATACCACCAACCCCACTAATACCACCACCAATACTACCACCACCAATACCACCACCAATACCCCACCACCAGTACCACCACCAATACCACCACATCCACCATTACCACCACCACCAATATCATCAATGCCACCACCACCAATACCAGCACCACCAATAACTCCACCATCAATACCATCACCACCAATACAACCAATACCAATACCACCACCACCACCAATACCACCATCACTAATACCAATACCACAACCTCAGCGCCTCTTGCTCACTACTAATACCAGGGGCACTGTACGAGGCTGGAGCTGCAGCCGAGACCATCTCTCCCTCACTCCATGCCTGCCATAAAGCACAGCCC
Organism: Triturus cristatus; assembly: GCF_964204655.1. Classification (NCBI taxonomy): domain Eukaryota; kingdom Metazoa; phylum Chordata; class Amphibia; order Caudata; family Salamandridae; genus Triturus; species Triturus cristatus. Next base: position 1,639,389,811 of record NC_140590.1, read on the forward strand.
ACCCTGCACCAGGAGGTGAAGCCAGGGCCCTACTACAGCTGGAGTGTTTTTATTAGGTCAAAGATAGAAATGACATTATGCAATGCCACACTGCACACTCAAATCACGGAGAAGGCAGGAACTAGCCCCCCTCCCGCTCTTCCTCCTGAGCCGTGACAGTGTAATCACAGAGCGAAAGGCGTTGGAGCGCTTTGTTAGTGTTTATAGCTCGGATCATGTGTAACTCTCACTTCACACTTTGTGTCTGTGTTATTTACAACACTTACACATCTTCTTCACTGCACTATTTATCACTACTTTGAAGACGTCACAGGCCGGTCTCTTCCTCTGATATTTACATTCTAACAAGTGGTTGAGAAGTCCCTTTATTGCAATGCAATAGGTCTTGCATTTGCGAGAGTTTAGCTATTAGTATTGTAAATGACAATATCTTTTATTTATGGTTTAAAGCCCAAAACATAAATAAAAGGCATTGTCATTAACAATGCCAATATCTCAAACTCACGTGAATGCAAGACCTATTGCATTGCAAATGCTTGATTTTATTGTACAAAGAGTCTGAATTGTCAGTAGTAGGGCAATAGGTGGTGCAAGCTGCTGTGGTCTACTCACAATTCACTGACATTTATTTACAAATTAAATACTGACAAACACCTCAGCTTACTCATGCTGCTATATACCCAACTTCATGCACCCCAGCGCATACTCCACCTAAAAGGATGATTAGACTAAACACATTTTCCTTGATTTATTGTTAGTCATAGAACATAATCTAACTTTCACCGTGTCTAATTGGATTCTGCATTTTCCTGAGAGATCTGGTTCGTTATTTGAAGAAAGGCATGGTTCGATTCTCATTGCCTGAATTATAGTCAATGCTATTGGCGGATGAATTCGCAAGGAGGCGGATTTCACAAATCATTCAAGCACTTGAATAATTTCTCTGAGCATAATACATGCACTTGAAAATCGAAATGAGCAATTTCATAAGCCAAAAGATTCGAATAAAATGTGTCTAAAATGAACAAACTTTGGTTGAACGATGATTTTCTCATCTAGAATGCAGGTGTCGCATCCTGGGACTGATACACAGTTGTGCATCAGCATTACGTTACATTTTTCGGTGCCAAGGGACAGGGCACTCTCCAGGATTGCACCCTAAAAAGGATAAACTGAATAGAACATTGAACAAAAGGAGTGCGGGTTGCTAATTAACTAAGTTGTTATTCCTTGTACTTCTGGCCATACTTATACGCCATCAGAGGGATTAGACCAAAGCGTAGTCTCATTAAATAGTGTTTCACTGAAGGCTTCAGGGGAGATGTTAAATAGTGCAGTAAAGTTTCACGATCATAAAGTTTTGACGCCCAGCTGCCATGGGAAAGATTTTTCATGGCTAGCGCACCATGTTCAGCTGACAAGATCTTAGCCTGCTTGGTTAACAGTTTTGCAGCTACACCTGAGGGTAACGGGCTTGACCAGATTTCATGGGCTTCCAATACATCCATACAGTGCATTCGAAATTTACTCCGAGTGGATCTATGGTCGTTTATCAGGGACCAAATGCAGCTCTTTAATGTAGAGTCTCGGGCATTTGTAGTTTTTAGACAGTAGGCTACAGATCTTGCTTTCTGTATCCAGAGTTGAGATGACAGGTTAAATTCCATATGGATTTGGGCATGAGAGGTTGAGTTGGGAAGAAGAAACACTCTGCAGAAACAGGCTGATTGCGCTCTATCTAGCCATGTGAACATTTTATCTTTAAAGGTCACCTCACCATAGGCTACTGTCGGTAAACATTTAGCATTCATTACACGAATTAGTGGCGATAAATCTGTAGCATTCAGATCTGTCCATATTCTTAAGAATGCCCCCTCTAGGCTGTGTTCCACTCCTTCCATTGATGTAATATGCAATGCCGAGCTTCCTCTGTGGTCTATCGAAACTCCCAGGTACTTAAATGGGCCACTACCTCTATAGGTTTTCCTTTGATGTGCTAGAGGCATTTTGTTGCTCGTTTTCTCAATACCATCATCACCTTAGTTTTTGCGATGTTAATCTTTAAAGCGTTTGACTTGCAGTACGTGGCTAGTGAGACAAAGAGCCTCTGGAGGCCCACTGGGGTTTGTTCAAGGAGAATCATGTTATCTGCATATTGTATTGATTGGATTTAGGTGGATGCGGGTTTGGGTGGAAATGCCCATGTGGCTGCCAGCCACTCTGGCAAGTATGCTAGGTACAGATTGAGAAGTAGTGGGGCTAAATGCGCCCTTACTTTAAGCCTCTGTTGGTCATGATTTCATTAGTCATTGACCATCCAGAGGAGACCCTTATTTATACCCAGGTATCAGTGTACAAAGCGATAAGAGCATTTAATAAGGATTGCGGGAAGCCCCAATTGTTTAGTATTTCCCACAATCTGGGGCGGAAGACTTTGTTGAAAGTACGACGACTTTCTTTTTGTAGGGAGCGTGCTGTCGATCATGTGAGCTACACAGATCAAATTGTCTTCAATGTGGCAGCCCTTTTGAAAGCCGGTTTGAGTATATGGAATCAATTTGCGATCTTCCACCCAGGTAGTCAATTCTTGCAGTAAAGTAATGGCATAACACTTCCCTTCAACGTTGAGAAGACCGATCAGCTGATAATTTTCGGGGCTGGAGAAGGAACCTTTTTTTGTTCCGCTACAGACACCACCGGTGCATCCAACAATTTGGTTTCCACTGGATCAATGGTTTAGTGTCATACTCCATTTACAGACATACATGCCATTGTTGTCAATACTTTTGTTCACAGTTTTAGATATTACTTGCACAGCAGTAGCTCTTCCTAGATCCTGAAGAAAACCACGACACTCTCTAGGTCACAGGCTGAAACATGTTGATCTAACTTAGTACGATTGGATCTAATGCTTCTTGTGGTACAACTTGTTTTCTTTGTTGTATGTAATCCTAGCACAAGGTAGCCAGAATAAAGGATGTGGTAAACCTTGTACTTGGTTTTAACGCACTTCACTATTAGCACTGCACCTCTCACTACACATTGCTAGCTCACATTAGGTCTTAGTGATAACGCCTCTGAGAACTAAAACACCCCTGAGTTCCTCCCTTGCAGCCCGCACCATGACTAGGTTTCATGGTGAGAGGAGGATTCCCAATGATGAAGCATGCCAACTTTGGTAGGTGAGGGAAACCGTCCTTTAAAGGATGCCTCCTTCTTGGTCAGCCTCTTTTCCCTTTTTTCTCCCTTTCTTGGCAGACCCGAGGGCCTTTATGTGTTTGGTGATTGTTATTGGGAAGTTTGTCCTCGCTGGTCTTTAAATCTCCTCTGGCCCCCTCCTTGTGTGTATACAATGCATTAAAATCTGCCATTATTAGCCACATGTCATTTGGAAAGTGAAAGAGAAGGTCCCTCATGGCGGGGAGCATTTGGCTCAGGGTTACCTCTCGTTTGATTTTGGATGGATGAAAGTAGATGCAGCCGAGGATCATTATTTGTTGTTCCAAGCTATGATCTTCCACTTGCTGGATCCGAGTCTTTAAGAAAATATAATCTCTCCGCCCTTTGCACAGTAAAGAAGCCTGTAGGGCCAAGTTGTTCTTTGTGTAGATTGATATGCCTCCCGAGGCATGGCCACCTGCTTGGGATGCTGTTGTATATGATTCATAAACAGTATAGTCCTGCAATGGGATTGTTTGCAAGGTCCAAGTTTCTTGTAGGGCAATGATGGCATAGCTCATCAGGTAGTAGATTGTCATCTTTGTGGCTTCATCTTTGGTTAATCCTCGGATGTTCCATGAACAGACTTTTCAGAAATAAGCGGCATCCTTATTGAATTTTGTTTTTAACCGTGGTGCTAGGTGTTTCGCCCTAGGGCCTGGGAGGGCCAGGTCCAGTCTTGAGAATTTTGCCATTTAAGAACACACTGGCGCGGACCTCCAGACTTACTTGTGGTGATTTCCAGCAAGCCCTCTGTCCAAGGCATCAGTTTTGTTCCTGCTAGGGGACCACGCAGGACTGAACTGAATGAGGGCACGGTTGTGTTACTGTATATCACACTTTTTAAATTGTTTTCCTTTGGAGTGCTGGGGGCTCTTTCTTTTAGGAATGCAGGATACTTAACTGGAGCTGCGAAATTGACCTGGATTCCCCAAACTCCCAGATGATTTTGGTACTTCATTAGGGCAGAGGCCATGTCTTTACTATAGAAGGTTACTTCCATGGTGTCATTCTCACCCAGTTCTGGGGTAACAAATGCCACACTTTTGATGTCTATGGGTTTAATATTTTCTAGTCCCGGTAGGTGTGAGCACAGCTTTAAGATATTTCCTCTGTTGAGGGTGTCCCATTTCCCTTGGGACACGTACTCCGGGTACAACTTCAGTTTTAAGCCTTCTTGGGTCGGCTGCGTTTTCACAGCAGTGTTCGCTGCCTCTTTGTTCTGCTGCTGTAAGAATTTTACCGGTGAGCCTTTTTTTAGCACCCTAATCTCGGATGGTCAACTTTGCCGATCTGGTCTTTCCTCTTGTGGGCAATTTAGGGAAGCATCGTAAGATGGTTCTTCCCCTCCTTCATTTCCTAGGGGATGCTGCAGTCTGCCATTGGCAATTTCGAGGGGATTTAGTGCTTTCACATTTTGGTTTTTTTCCTGACCAGTCTGTGAGATTTACTTGTGTAGCTATCTGGTGGGTAATTTTTCTCATTTTGACGTCTTGAACTTCTTCAAGCAACTGTGTTGTCTCTTGGCAGCTGGTGTTTTTATATTGGGTGCCCCTGCTTGGGCTTACCTTTGCGACATGCTGGCAGAGAACCCTATCTTATGGTGGTTCGGTACGCTTGTCAGGTATCAAGAAGGATTCTTTGACAACCTCGGGTCTAAAGCATTTCTTTGGTAGTTGGTTCGCCTTTGCTTTTTCAAGGTACTTGGTAGGTCTGAGCCTGCTAAATCATTTGTTGTCTGCATGGTTTTAACGTGTGCCTTGCACTTTGATGTTTTGTTCAGGGGAGCAGGTTGCAGCAGTTTCTCCTCCATGATTGCGGTTGGGCGGAGGGTCTATTTGGGCTTTAGGTTCCTTGTCTTCACACCAGAGCCAGCAAAGTAGGGCACCATCCCTTTTCTGGGACTTATTTAATTTCTTTACTTTTTTCTTGTTTTTCCTAGATAGGCTTTGGCTTTTTCTGGGGGGTGCTTTTGTCTTATTTATTACCTCAACAGGTAAGGTCAAATTGCTGATGTCTATTACGGAGCTTGGTTGTGCGGAATTATCTGCGTCTTTTATTGTTGTTGTTTTTTGGGTGAGGTCATATTCTTGTTTGTCATCAACTATCGGAATGCCGGCCTCGTCCTCTTGTGTGTCAATGGTCCTTTGCACTGGAACCTCAGAGGGATCATGAATGGCCGCCTGGATTTTTGTCATGGTACCAGTCATGTTATCTCCGGGGCGCTCACTGTTGTGCGGATGTTCTTTACTTAATGTGGGCCAGGATTGGTGTTGATTATGAGGTGGTGGTGAATAAGGAGTTGTGTGTACTCATCTCTGCGCCTCATTCTTCAGATCCTCAATTAGGGTAGTCATGTCTGGGTGCGTTTCTAGTGTCTTTAGTTTGGGGTTGCAGCTGCATTCCTTGTACATATGAGGTTGCTCTGGCTTGATCTGAGCTCTACGTATCAGAGAGTTTAGTTGGTCAGGCTTGTTGTCAATTCCAGTTATTAGTTCAGCTATCAGGTGGAGAAAGTGTATTTGTACATCCAGTTTATCTGCGTGCATATGGGCTGCATTAGCCATTGTGGTTATAAGCAGGGTCTCAAAATTATGTGCGGATGCGGTATGGAGGGCCTCCATGTTCAAGAATTATATTTTTGAAAGTTCTTTAGCCTGGGTTTGAAAATGTAAGATTGTTGGATTTGAACAGCAGCTAGTTGGAAAGGGTCATTCCCCTTGGGAGTTTTTTTGTGGTTCTTGCTGTGACTTAGATGTTTGGTGACTGTCACTAGTATTGTTAGTGGTCATCAAAGAGATGGAATCCTCCATCGAGGCATTTGTTATGCGGCTTCTGGATTCAGGCTGGAGTAATTCCTCAAGGTGGTTTTAAAGGGTAGCTTGCAAAAAACTTGTGACGACGGGAGTACAAGTGAAGGCAGGTCAAACCTGAGCTCTAGAGAGCAGGATCCCAGTTCGCCATTAGATTGCTTAGTTACTATTTGAGGACTCATCGGGCTTGAGGGGTTTATTAATAGACTTGCTGAGCTCTATGGGCTAGGAGATGGGATCCATATTGGTTATTTCTGGCTAGTCTAGTGTTCTGATTTAAAGTGAAGTCCTGGTCTTCTCAGAGATCTTGAGGTTCCAAACGTGACCAGGACTGTTGGTGAGCCTCACTAGCTTTTTTAATGAAGGAACTTCCGGGTTCGCTCAAGAGTAGCTTTTTATTTAGTGAGTCATTAAGTCGACTTTCTGGAAATTTCCTTGGAGAGGTGGTAAGGGCTGGTCGTGATGATAATGGATCTTTCCCATAGACAATTATTTCTGGAGATAAGGGAAAAGGATGAGGTGTGCTTATTTCTCACTCTGCTACAGCTGCTGGACGCCATGGCTCATAAAAGGGAGGCTGTTTGCATGTGCTTTTGCATTTTTTTACTTGCCCGATCAAGATAATCCCTTAAGTCTCTGGTGTCTCTGTTGTCTCTGCTGTCACTATTATATTTCTTGTAATTATATTTTATTTTATTTTTTTCTTTTACAGACGTCGGAGTATTTCCTGGTTGTTGCTTCTCATGTGCGCCTTGCTTTCCTTCAATCTGGGATGCCAGGAAATTATCATGCCTTCCTGTTTGGAGCCCCTCATGTGTATCTTGGTTTCCTTCAATTGGAGATGGCTGCTGGTTTCCTCGCTTTCCTCTTTTTGGGGTACAAAATTTTTGTTCTCTGTCTTTTGGCAGTCTTGTGGGGGCGATGGGAGTTTTGTAACTGCATGAAATTCTTGTTCACATTACTCCCCAGATCTTAACTAAGGACTTTTGTAGGGCGTGGCTTTTCTCATTTTCTTTCCGGTTTACCCTCCTACTTTACTGGTAGCACACATCAACAACGGTCAGGTTCCACTCGGTAGTTGAGTAGCTGGGGGGAGCCACGAAGAGGGGCTGAGGCTGGGGGGGGTGAGGGCCATACTGGAACACACTGTGCCATCCGCAAGCTGCACCCAAACCTGGTTGGGCTGCTTCTGCAAGGGTCCATGTTCACACTAAGTGACCAGTAACTATTGCCACTGCAGCTCAGGCCCCTCACCACCACCACACCCCCTCACTTGCCCTCTATAACTCTCCTCTCTCATCCTCGTCCTCTTTCCTGACCTCTTAAAATGGATAGGAGCGCAGAGTGGGCTTGATGGGAGCCTTGAGAGAGATGGGGCCGGAAGTCACCAGGAGCTGAGGAGCTGGGGAGACCGGAAGCTGTAGGTGGAGGGGACAGAGGGCCAGGGGAATGGTCCAGCAAGGTAGGTAGACAGGCTGTTGTACATCCCATTTATTCATTTTACAATTGTTCAGTATTTCTTCTCATTCCTTTCCATACTTACTGTTTACTGAGTATTTTTTTCCTTTCTGTTATCTGATTGTCACGCGCCTCTATGTGTCACTGTAGAACCCTCATTGGGTATTTATGTGACGTCATAGAATGCTTCTGGTGAGTTGCCGTTTCCTTACTGAGCTGTTAAGTCCATTAATCCTATGCTGTCTGTGGGCCTTTTATAGTTATATCTAATTATAATAAATTCCTATTTAATTACCACCATTCGTTTCTGGCCTCCTTCCGCAACAATTTGGCGACGAGTACGAGTGAAGAACCGTGGCCCACAGAGGAGTTAATTCATAATAATGGATGTCTTCGTAACTCTGAACTGAAATCGTGTGAGGCAAAGTATTGGAATCATCATTTAGCAAGTACATCGAGAAATAGCTTAAGAAAAAACGAAAAAGTGAGTCGCTGCTTTAAATTATAATAACGTTGTGTTACCGTTTGGCAATTGGCGTTTAACGGTGTACTGGCTGCAGTGTCCACGAGCGAGCTGTTGTGACATAGGTGTTCTACTCTGCGTTCCATGGAGTAAATGCCGGAAACGTCACATGCACGCGTTACGTGTAGAAACATGCGGACATTTTGAAGTCAGTCATAATGAAAGAAACTGACTAAATTTACACCGAAGGATAACGCGAAAAGTAAACAATTGCTAAGCAACGTGCAGCGCGTTTGTAAACAGTTGAAATACATTAAACTAAGGAAACGTGTGATAATAAAAGACCATACACATAAAGACATTGTTAAAAGAAAGGAAAGAATATGTCTCAAAGCAATAATATATGTGTGCCTCCACATTTTTTGAATGAGCCAGGAAAACCACCATTAAAGTGGAAAAGCTGGTTAAGATCATTTGAAAACTACATAATATCTATTGATGGAAAAGAATATAAAGCAGAACGGAAAAAAGCATTGCTTTTTGGTCTCCCTGGTAATGCAGGTCAAGAAATATTCAATAGTCTGCCAGAATATGAAAGTCCACCAGGTGTGTTCATTCCTTTGGATGAGTACCAAGAGGCAATAAAGAGATTAGAAAAACAGTTTTCAGAAGAAAGTAATGTAATGGTTGGCAGACATAAATTTGCTTTGAGAAAACAAAACGAGGAAGAAACCATTGAGGAATATATTGCAGCTTTGCGAGTTTTGGCAAAAGATTGCGAATTTGAGGAAATTACTGATATTTATATAAGAGACCAACTAGTATTTTATTGCTACTCAAAGAAAATACAGGAGAGGCTACTTGCTTGCAGAAACCCAACTTTACAAGAAGTAATAGACATTGCGAAAGGGATAGAGAGATCTTTGATTTCCACTAAAGAATTGTCAAATACTGATTCTAATACAAATGTCTTCTATTTACAGGAGAATTTATGATAAAAGTAAGAATAATAAGAAAATTGAAGGTAACAATTTTGCATGTTTTAGATGTGGCTCGCATGAGCATTTAGCGGATTGTAAAACATGTCCTGCTATCGGAAAAAAATGCATGACATGTAAAAAATATGGGCATTATTCAACTTTGTGTAAAACCAAAAAGAGTAATGTTAAAGTTAACGCAATTGAAGAATTTGAAGAAGAAATGTGTGCCAATATTGTGTTATCAATAGACTCTGTTGACGGTAAAATAAAAGGACCACTAGGAAATGTACTTATTGGTGAAGTTGAATTGAAAGTCATGGCGGATTCAGGTTCACCAATAACTATAATATCAGACATAACATTTGAAGAAAAATGGAGTAATGTTGAACTTAATGAAACCGATGTAAACCCAAAAGCTTTTGGGGAATATGATATTGATATGGTTGGTTACTTTCATGACACTCTTTCATTTAAAGGCAGAATTATTAAAACAAAAATGTATGTTGCAGAACGTGGACGTAATTTGATAGGGTGGAAAGACTTAGCTAAACTTGGAATTATTTTGAAACCAGGTGCTGAAGACCCCATCATTCTCCATGATGAATATGTAAATACTATTGAGATAAAAGAAAAATGTGAAAGTATTTAACAAATATTAGAAAATAATAAGGATGTTTTTATAGACAAAATTGGATGTGTTAAAGGCTTCGAACATAAAATTAAACTTAAAGAAGGTGCTATTCCAGTGGCACATAAGGTAAGATCTGTTCCACTATCCACAAAGAAGGAGTTAAAAATGCTTTTAGATAAGTTATGCAAAGAAGGTGTGATCGAAACAACCGATTCTTCAGAATGGGTTTCAGCAATTGTTGTCTCAAAGAAAAAGAAAACTGGCGAGATTAGACTTTGTGCAGACCTGAGATCACTAAATAAAAATATTATTGTCAATTGTCATCCACTGACAAAAATTCAGGAAATTTTAACATCTACACCTGGCTCAAAATATTTTTCATTGATAGACGTAAGGTCAGCATATCACCAGGTATGTTTATCTGAAGAGTCCAGGGATTTGACAACATTTGTAACTACATTTGGGGCATTTAGATTGCCATTTGGATTAGCATCCGCATCTAGTGTTTTCCAATAATTAATGGACATTCTTTTTGGTAAAATTGATGGGGTGGAAGCTTTTCAAGATGACATCCTTGTACATGCTAAAAGTGAAAACGAACATAACCACATTTTTAAAAAAGTATTAAATATTTTAAAAGAGAAAGATATGACTGTTTCTAAGGATAAATGCAAATTCTTGGAGAATAACATTGAATATTTAGGTAATGTCTTGTCATCAGATGGAATTAAACCTAAGATTGATTTGAGAATTAGAGAAGCCCCGAAACCCAATGATAAAGAGACACTTAAATCATTCATGGGACTAAGCGAGTATTATTCAAGATTTATTTCTGGATATGCTGATAAAGTAGAACCTTTAAGAAAATTATTACGTAAAGGTATAACATATCAATGGGGTAAAGAACAAGATACAGCATTTGAAATCACAAAAAAAAGTATCGTCGAAGCACCAACACTTCCGCCATTTGATCCAACTCTAAAAAACACTATTACGGTAGATGTTAGTGCTGTGGGCATTGGTGCTGTATTTTGCCAAAAGAAGGATGAAAAAGAAAATACCATTGCTTTTATTTCAAGAAGACTAAGTATTGCTGAAAAAAACTACAGTACTATCGAGCGAGAAACACTAGCATGTGTATGGGCAGTGGAAAAATTAAAGACATTTTTATGGGGAAAGGAGTTTGAAATAGTAACTGACCATAAACCATTAATTTACATGATGGACGGATGTGGTCATGGAAATGGAAAAGCAAGTGCATGGTTGATAAGACTACTATCTAAATTACAAGAATTCAATTTCAAAATTAGACACATTAAAGGTGGATTAAATTGTAGAGCAGACTGCTTATCACGGTTGCCTGTTGGTGATAGCGAGGAAGGTCTACTTGATGATACCGAATGTGTAGTGGCACATGTTGATGCCACTATTGTGTGTGAAGGATCGATCAGCGAAAGGGAGTGGTTAGAAAGTCAAGAAGTGGATGTCATCATTAAAAACGTCTTTGATTTCTTAACTACCAAATGGCCGCCGATGAGAAACTTAAATGCAGGATTAAAAAGTTTTCAACAAGTTTGTGATGAACTAACTATAGAAAATTGATTTCTTAAAAGAAATGGTCTCTTTGTACCTCCGTTAAAGTTATGGAAAAAACTAATACATCTCGCTCATAAGGGGCATCCTGGAAGTACTGCAACAAAAAAAATGTTAAAAAACTATTATTGGTGGCCAGGATTAAACAATGATGTCAACGTTTTCATTGATAACTGTGAACAATGCTTGAAAGCAGATAAACATTGGAGAGCAACGAAGAGTGAAATGCAATTGGTTGAAATACCAAATGGACCGTGGTCTAAAATTGCCATAGAATTTTCAGGTCCGTTTAATGTTCTAGAAAATGACTGCAAATATTTAGTTGTTTTAACTGATTATTACTCTAAATGGATATATTATGAGTTCTTACCTAATATAACTACAGATATTGTGATTCAGTTCCTTTAAAGAATTTTTGCTTTGGAAGGTCATCCTATAATTATCGTTTCAGATAATGGTACTCAATTGGTATCTAAAAAAATGAATGATTTTCTAAAAAAACTTGGTATACAACATGAAAAGACACCACTTTATAGTCCAAATTCCAATGGGCAAGTAGAGAGAGTTAATAGTTTTTTAAAGGAGGGTGTTCAACTTGCTATAGCATCCAATTTAAATATCCAAAAGTATATCAGAGATAAAATAAGCAGTTATAATAACACTATCAATGAGACAACTAAACACACTCCTTTCTTTTTAATGAGAGGTAGGAATTGCAACACCGTTCTCACACCAAAATGTAATGAGTGGTATAGAAAGATTAACACTACTGATACTATAAATGATAGTGTCGTCAAGGTTAAGGAGAAAATTGTAGCTAAACAAAAGATCACTAAAATGTATTACGATTTGAGTAATAAAGCCAAAGAAAAAGTGTTGAAGAAAGGTGATTGGGTCATAATTAAGAAACCATACAAAGTGCCTAAAGGCGAATCTACGTTTACCAACCCATTTTGTGTAAAAGAGGTTTCTAAAGGGGCAGTTTACCTTGGTAAAAATGGTTGGTGGAGCAAAGATGACGTAGTAAAATTAAAAGAAGGCCAGGAAAAAATTATAATGAAAGGTAGTTCAGAACAATATGATATTAACAATGAAACTTTGTTGGATTTTGAAAGCAAATCATTTTGTAACAATAGTTTTTACGATGGTAATTATACATTTAATTCTTCTGAACTTGAAAGAAACACAAACACACTACTAGAGGAAAATCATTTATTGGTTAATGAAAATAACCCACCTAAACAAGTTGATGCTTTGCCCGTAGAAAATTGTAACTAATCTATAACTGAAAATGGTAATGTTGTTCGGGTTGATGATGCTTTTGATTGTCAAACCAACTTTAATCAAAACCGGACTGTGTCAGGAAGGGAGGTCAGGATTCCCAAACGATATGATAATTTTGTTATGTTTTAATTTGTTTTCTTCATTGTAAAGGAGGGAGATGTTGTACCTCCCATTTATTCATCTTACAATTGTTCAGTATTTCTTCTCATTCCTTTCCATACTGACCGTCTACTGTGTATTTTTTTCCTTTCTGTTATCTGATTGTCACGCGCCTCTATGTGTCACTGTAGAACCCTCATCGGGTATTTATGCGACGTCATAGAACGCTTCTGGCGAGTTGCCATTTCCTTACTGAGCTGTTAAGTCCATTAATCCTATGCTGCCTGTGGGCCTTTTATATTTATATCTAATTATAATAAATTCCTATTTAATTACCACCACACGTTTCTGGCCTCCTTCCGCAACACAGGCAAACAGGGTCAGGTCAGATATCACAGGTCAAGCACAGTGCCGGGTGCGGGCGCAGACAGCAGTCCGAGCTGCAGCGTGAGCCGAGGGGGAGTTTAATAGTCCATGGCGATACTTGCACTTGTGCGCACCCTCTTTCTCAGTGTGCTCTACTCTCGCTCCGGGGCTCTGGGCTATGCCGCCACACTTCCGATGCCACACCGCAGGTACCAACCACGTCTCCGTTACTAACCATAATGCTGCCTGCTCCTCGGCTCCGCGGCTCGGCCACTTGGATACACTTGGCTCTGCTGCTTGGCCACTTTGACTGCTTGAGTCGGCTCCTCTCTCCTCTCCTCAGCTCTGCACAACTCGGTGCTATGTATGTGTATGTTTTATGGCCTTAATGCCGAATAATTGGGGAGTCGCCGTCTGGTCGTCAGGCAACCACGTGACCCCGGTGGTTCCTGACGCGATAGCGTGGTCACCGCGCTCACTGGTAAAGGGGACAGAACGGGGAGCACCCTGCCTTCTCCCTCTCCATAGTAAACCAGCTTCTCCCGCACCATCTGTGTCCGTGCCTTCTTCCGGGTGTAAGACCCGACATTACAATAATGTTTTACTTGACTTGATCAAGCAAGCCAGTGTTCTATAGTACCTTTTGTTGATTGTCATCTATGAAAGACTGGGTAAAGAGGAAACCCTCTGTTACATTTTAATCCTAAAGGTCTGCGTGCGAATTTACTGGAAACAGACCAAAGATGACAGGCTTTATTTCTGCATCAACAGGGTTTTCAAATTTCCAACTTCCATACCTGAATACCAGATCCAGTCTATATTTTTCTTTGCATTCTGGGATTTGTAATCCTAATTATCCCAAGGGAAAATCAAGTTTACAATTCCCAGAAGGCAAAGAAACACACAGCACTGGAGGAGTTATTCATATATTAAAGATGGAAATCTGAGAGCTCTGCATCAAAGCAATACAGGTGTGATAGATACAAGTTGCAGTTTGCTGTTGGCTCTGGCGCCATTGCCTTACTAGTTCTGGCAAAAGAGGATTTTGGAATTGTCATCTCAGAGTATTTGTCAGGAGGTCCTCGTGTATCTAGTTCTGGACGTCCCTAGAACAAATAAAAGATTTATTGATTCAATTCAAACAAAGATTACAAAGCCCAGAATGCATCTTTTTTTTTTTTTTAAGAATAGCAATGCACCTAACATATGGTGGTCTCCTTTCTTGTAAGAAAAGGGCTTAGCTACAAGTTTATACATTAGAACATCTGCCCAGGTCTATTCCCTGACTCATCGTCAGAACTGGTTCCTCTTATCACCCTGTAAATACATCGTGGTGTAGGCCGCAACTCCCAGTTCTCACAGACAAAATATCATTGAGTCCTAGAGAACATAGGGGCATATTATCAAGCCAGACGATAAAACGGCGATAATGGGCTTGATAATATGTTCTATGGAATTCCAATTGAAGCCCATGTTAAATGTGAAGGACGTCTAACATGGGCTTCAAATGGAATTCTCTGCGGCATATTATCAAGCCCATTATCGCCGTTTTAGCTGCAGTTTTCTGCCGCTAAAGCGGCAATAATTTTATCGCCTGGCTTGATAATATGCCCCTAAGTTACAGAGTTATATTTCGCTCCTGGGTTGTGCCTTTATGTTACGACCTAATGCATTGTGGGTGCTGTAGTCTTGGTTTGCTTGCGTCTAACTAAATTGACCAACACACCTGGTAGCAAGGATTTACAGACTAAAAGCGCAAAGCTATGAGTAGTATTTGTGATGACACAGTTTGAAGTGACTAAATTGGACAGGTACACATAATGCTCCAATATAAAGTACCCCCTCACCTGCAGTACAATAACCCCTAACTCCTCGCCCCTCCCTCCTGTTGAAGCAAAGAAGTTAGGAGCACTACTTATGCACAGAACGTGGTGTAACACCAAATGATGGGCCCCTTGCAGAATGTGGTGAGGGACCCGTGAGTCTCCCATAACTCACAGATATTTATAGACCTGGTGCTGAATGGGGCTCGCCATGTGTTGGTCCCACCCATCAACGCAAGGGCTACAGGGACCTATGTTACGACCACAAGATCCTCTAAGGGACCGTACCTGCCAAGTGGGCCTATGTCATGTGCGACTCATTATCGACAACACATTTGAATCTATGAAGTTCTTTGCGAAATTGCAAAACTTGACTGCTTGCAAATGTGTGCATCTTTTTAAATGCGTTGGCTTTACTCATCTCAAGATGACAATGATTAATAAATAATTTCAAGAAAGTAGCCCTGAATTACAGAGAGAACTTCCTGCTGCTGCACAAGGGCAGAAGCGGCAGACACTTACCCTCTTTCTTTGCGAACCAGGGGTAATCGTCTGGAGTAGGTATTACTGGTGCACCAGGTCTGTGGTGCTGGGGCATGAGGGCCTGAGGGACATCTGAGGCCAAGTTATGGCTTTATTTAACTACCAGTGGGGTCAGTTTGCCTTACTTACACTGTGTACATGGCGCCCTTGCTAAGTCGCTGGCTCCATCTTCCTTCCCCTCGAGTAGAGGGGAAAGAAAATGCCACAGCCTAGTTGAGGCGTTCGTGTTTACTCGTTGTCATTCGTGTGCTAGCTGTGAAACACAAATCTTGGCATCCTGGTGTCTAGTGCCATATTGCAAGTGCAGTGCCTAATCTGTGGCGGTGTTTGCCGGGGCTTGGCTCCAGCACTTATTTCGAACCACCGGCACATATTTAATACAGTCCACCACATGGGGTCGCTGTCCCTCTATTTGTACAAAGCTCATGCACAAAGTATTTACAGTGCAATATAGGAATAAAAAAAATAACACCAGAGTGCTCAGGTCACTCCTTCAGCTTTGGGTCACCTTGCATAGTCCATTTGTAGGACTATAATGTTAAGTAGGCGTCATTGGCACTGGTATTTGGCAGCGCTGGCAGGGACCGAAGGTGGAGCACCCTGCAGTTGTCTTCTGAGAAATATCTTCGTCCATGGCACGTATTATTTGACAAATTAAGCACTGTACCTGACATCCGGCTTTAGGGAGAGAGGAAGAATACTCTGTCCTTGGAAAATACCAGGAAATATCTTACTTCTTCTAGTCTGAAATTCCAAAACATTTCTAGAGCATGAAAGGTTAATTAAAGTTTCACCTACTTCTACTAACTTTCCAGAGCTGGCTGGCAGTGGACACGAAGTAATACAAATCCCAGCTGCTACTGTACAGGTGAAAGAACAGTAAAGAAAGAAATGCAGAAAATGTAAATCAGGAAAAAGTCCGCAACCATCAAGTGTTGTATTCGAATGGTTTTAAGGTTCTATGCACAGAGCATGTCTCAGATATCCCCCTTTGTTCAGTGTCCGGTTTCAGTGGTTCTTTTAGATTTTGTTTGTGGTCCCTACTTGTAGTTTCACCCTCTCCTGTCATAAGTCAAAGAGGCTTGGATGCTAGAATCAGTGAAAGTTACTCACTTCTATATTCTCAGTCCCACAGTACCTACAATTGTAGAAGCACACCTCACATCTCCATTCCACCCCGGCCATAGATAGTTTCTATTTTCAGGTGAAGATAAAGGTGATTGTAGTGCCAGGAGGCAGGAGCCACAGAAGGATGAATAAAGGGGAGGTGGAGAGCTGGAGGGGCGACAACTCTGATCCCCCAGATTAACTTCAATGCTCGCTTAGGGCTCTAGAGGACTTGGTTCATTATTTCCCTCTCACAAAACATCCCCTAACTGTGACTGAAGCATCTGCAGAACTAAATATATAGCAGATATTAAGCTGAGTAACATTTACATTTCAGTCAACCCATCATCTTACCTGAATTTTGTCTCTGCCATCTGAACAATGTTTACATATCTTAAAGCCACAAAATGGCACTAGTCTACTACATAAACAAACAACAACAAAAACACTTATCAAGTGTATCTGTGTTTGGCTCATTTGTTTCCAGGAAGGTTTTCTCCCACAGGCCACTGCCATGTGGGTTTAAGACTTTTTTTAGGTAATATCACCCTTTCTTAGGTCATCTTGTGGCTCAAACAACAGCATTGTGGGTGCTACCCCACTAAGAAGGATTATGGAAAGTGACACTTCCTTGATCAATATTCTGACTTAAGATCTGGGTTGGCCGCACAATTCTCAATATTCTACATGCAAAGACTCGCTTCTCAATGACCGCCTCCCTCTACAGGCGTCTGCTTGCTGGTCTGTTAGCATCTGTACTGGTCAGAACAATCACCAGGACATCTGCCTGCGTGAACCACCACCACACACCTCCTACTTCAGCTCAGGTTTGACAGGCCTCAGCAATTTCCTGGAGCATTGAATTGCAACCTCTGAACTATATAAAACATATATAAGGCAACCATCAAGAAAACGAAAAGATCACACTAGCCAACTCACATTTCGGGGGCTTGATGCCAAACAGAGGAGCTCTTCAAAATCATCTCTGAGTTTTGCAAAAAAAAGACTGCAAATCAAAATGTGATAATGATTCACAAGAGCTCTGCAATTCATTGGTGGATCATTTGATTGAAAAAGCCAATAGCCTGAAGTTCCACTTCCAAGTGCATTATTCCCCATGAAAATCCTAGAAACATTTTGCCTCTGGCCAGAGTTTTAGTTATGCCAAATCTCAATTCTACCTATGAGCTTTATTTAGGGCTCAAAGACACATGATCAGCAAATTACAATGGACCCAGAACACTGAGGGAAGTCAAGTGCTACATTTGAGCGGTAGCACCACATTTCCCCTGCCTTTTAGGTTTGCATTGACTCCGGTGACTGTAAGAATCTCACTCAAAGCTCTCTCCATCACAACTGTGTGATCTATAAAACAGGAACTTGGCTCATACAAGTACAACACAGGCTTTGTTGCCCAAAAATATCTCTCAAATCTAAAGAATGGCTCTGCACTTGATCATCAACGCAGTGGGGGATCGTTCTCTGTTCACACTTGTGAGATCCGAACCATGCTCATGAAGAAAATAAGGATTCTCCCACCACCGTGCAAAACTGGCTCCTTGATGGAACCCGCTCCTTCTCACTTGCCAGTCACTTTTTGGTGTTCATACCAATATAATATTTGTCAACAGTGAGGGTTAGTTGACTTTGTCACTTACTTCCCAATTCCATGAAAGAGTCCTTTGGATGCCCAATTGCATCCCAGGCAACTTCCCAGAGATTAGTCAACCCTGATCCTTTTGGTGACAAAAACACTGCTCTTGGTTGCGGGAAGGTGGGGGGTCACATTCCCATTCAAAGCTCAGCAGTCTCTCTTCTACTTCCAAGTCATGCACCACATATGTTTTTGGGTGTGTCTTTCATTATTGCATGTTCAGACTTCCAGCTTTGTTCTGTCTCTTGGGATCCTCACATGGCTGGACTCCATGGCTACCCACCCACACACAGGACCTCCTATTGCTTACTTTGGTTATGAGGCATCTATATCTCTGTCTTGCAGTCATCCGGCACCCAAAGTATGCCTGCGTGCAACTGACCCTTCCGCCTGCAACATGCTAACATGCTGCACCTAGCAGAGATGGGGAAAACACCCTTTCTTTGATCCATCATCCCTAATTTACTACCATCTCTGATTTATGGTGAAAAGTCAGTGAAGTAAGTGGTCTTTTTGACGCGTTCAAAAGGTTACACCCATTAAGGTTAAAAAAATGGCCTGTCCTTACATACCCAAGATTTCCTATCCCATGGAAAACAAAGGCTGGTCTCGCCCACAGTGGTGTGGTGACCTCTAATCCCTGGCCTCCCCTTTAAAGCAGGCTGAAAACATGTCTCCTCATTCTAGCATCCTGGCTGTGCATGCCACTTGAACCTTTACTGTGCTCTGAGCCCCGCTCCCCCCCACTTCCTGAATGAGGTGTTCTGTAGCTCTCTCAGAAAAACAACAGGCAAGCTGCAGCTGAGAAACTGAATACAATGAACTTAGATACCATCATCATCACCCATATAAAGACTCTTACCAGTTTCTCTTCACACTTAAATTAAATGCAAGCACTTAGATACCAGTCAGTGGTTTCTCAATGCACACAGTCAAAATACCAGCAGAACCTAGACGAGAACAAAGGGGAGCATCTTGCACTGAAACACATGTTCTGTAGAAGGCTATAAAAACCAGGCTGTTTCCTGAAGCACAATACCAAGTAGTTGGAACTCTTAACAATCACAGTCTGTATATGTAAACTTCAAACCTATCTCTCACACCCGCTTGCTAAATTACTCCCTTAACAGCTCACATAACATGACTCCTTCCCCATGCCTAAGGGAAGTACCCTCTCCACACCATGTTTAATATCACCTCTTCAAACCTCTCAACCTGCACTCCCAAAGAGGGCTAAATACAGCAACACACTTTACAGCCATGAACTCAGAGGACTGCCCAGAAACGTGATGCAAATCAAAGTGCGTTAGCTCCACATCAGGGATTCCAAGTCCTCTGGACCTCATAGAGTTGAGTCCCTTTTGGGTAAGAAACCACTATAAAAATACAAATATAGGGAGCGCGCGGCGGCGGCATCAAGATGGCCGTGCCCTGAAGAGCTCCGGAGCACCGAGCTTCGCCGTTTTCTTAAAGGGACCTCTGCCCCGAATTGCCGGCACCTATCAAGCGGTATGTGGACGTCGGAAGTGGGCGGGACTGTGCACGCCAACTTCCGACGGTAATTTTGCCGGTTTAGACCCCTAAATCTTCATTTTATTCATCGCCTCAGCGCATTTGAATATCGCGGCTGCCATTTTGTGTGCTCTAAACCATTGTGCAACACTCGGCATGAACTTTTTTCACATCACTTCACCTGCCTCTCATATTTGGATTGCTCTACCACCAATGCATGAATTCTAGTGCCGGAATGGTTTAAATGAAGGTTCTGCCCGAGATGGCTCTGCCAGTTTTTTCACTTCTCTCCTCAAGTTCACCTTCTGGATTATTTTAGTACTGCCCGCAACAGTTCCGATATGTCTGCTCTGCTTTACTTTGCGCTCTGATGAAGTATTTTGACTAGCTTATTTAGGGACCTTAGTACTTTTGCTGACTGCCTCTATTTTTTGTATCTCACTGCGCAGAGCTGATATTGTCTGTAGCCAGTGGTCCTTCACATACCAACGTTGTTGGGGCTGTTTGCTCTGCGCTTATGCTGATTCTGCACCTCGATGATCATCTTCATTGTCGTTCTGCTGGTTAACTTCTTCTCCTTATAAGTGTGTGATTGTGTATTATCCTCCTTTTCAACATGGATCACTCGCAACCTAGCAAGCAACATGGGGCCACAGGGTCGTCTTCAGGAGGTCGCAAGGACTCTGCAACAACTACTAGTAAGCGTCTTAAAAAAGACTCTTCTCCAACTAAATCGCCTCTCCCCCTCATGCTAGAGGATGGGATGGATGAATTGCGCCTCCTTCACCCCTTTATGTCTGACACCTCAGCTACACTCCAAAGAATTGAAGAGAAATGGTCTGGCTTAGACTCGAGGCTCTCTGATGTCGAACAAAAGATAAGTGACGCTCAGGATGTTACTGCCAAGGTCGACAGTCTCACCAAAGAAGTTACCCAACTCAAGAAAACTGCTGAGGATTTAGAAAATCATAATCGGCGTAACAATCTGCGCGTCTATGGTATCCCAGAAGGTTCTGAAGGGTCAGACATGATCTCCTTTCTGAAGACTCAAGTTCTGCAGATTGTTGGTCTCCCAAAATCAACGGAGTTTAATATCCAAAGAGCACATCGTCTTGGTCCTCAAAGAGCTTCATCCTCCGCTAAACCAAGAGGTATCATTGCTTATTTTTTGCTGTATTCAGATCTCATGGCAATTCTTGGCGCCGCCAAACAATCTAAACAGTTGATCTGGTCTGGTCATCGGATTTTCTTCAGTCAAGACGTATCTAAACTAACTGCCAGCCGACGCAAAGAATTCCTTGATCTCAGACCTGCTTTGAAATCCATGAACGCTCGCTACGGTTTTATACATCCCTGCTTCTTCAAGGTTACTTACAAAGACAGAACATTTCCCTTTGAAGACCCCGCTGACCTTCGGAAGTTCATTCACACGCATCGGGGAGAGCTTATGGAGCTTAGCAAACCTTGACTGTTTTTTTGTTACGTGTTAACTCTTCTTCTTTTTTTGGTTGTGACCTTTTATTGCTTTTAAATTCTAATTGCACCCTGTTTGTACTCTCTTCCTTTCGTATAGATATTCCCTGTGCTGTTGTCGAGGACCCATGTTCACACCATTCGTCTGTTCATATTGTTTGGTCCATCTTGTTGTTATCCAATATAGTGTCTGGTAAGTTCCTTTCCTTCTTTGTCTTATATATTTATTATTCTTTCTATGAAATCCTCTTTTTTTTTCTTTTTCATCCCTTTATATCGTTAAGTAATATTGTATTTTTCTTCTCGGTGCCCCCTCTGTGTGCTGGCTGTCTTGGCTTTTGCCGTCCCCCCTCCCACATTAATGTTTTCTTTCTTTTCTGGTTCATTATGGCTGAAGCTTTTTGGCTTTTTGTCATCTCTCTTTTCCTACCTTTGTCAGGACGGTTATGTTCCTTCCCTTTTCTGCTATATCCTCTCTCTCCCCTGTCTTTCTTCTATTTTTGGCAATGTTTCTCTTTTCCACCTCCTTCTAACGCTTCCTTCCCTTCTTTCCATTGTATGGTGTTTTACTATTCCCTTTGTCCCTCACTATGGTGGTCTTATGATATTTTTTCGTCCCTCTCTGATGTCCATTTTCATCTTAACCTTTTCATAATTTATCTACTCTTGCTTGCTCTTCTCGGCTCCTTTTCTAACTTGTCTTTACTTTCAAGCTTATCCTTACTTAACTTTTGTAGATGAGTGGTCTTCGAGTTATCTCATGGAATGTTAAAGGTATCCGCAATCCTGTCAAAAAACAACGTGTTTTATCTCCCTTGGCTAGATTGAAATGTCAAGTTGCCTTACTGCAAGAAACGCATCTTAAGCTGCAAGACTTGTACTCATTGCGTAAACAATGGGTAGGAGAAGTGTTTTGCTCCCCTGCAGCTAATAACAAAAATGGTGTTATTTTATTTCATAAGTCGTTAAGTGTTCAGTTACAAAATGAGTTTCACGATGATAATGGCAGATGGTTGTTTTTACATACTATTGTTAATAACGTACAACTGTCCTTTTGTAATGTTTATGGTCCAAATGCTATTGATCCCACTTTTTGGAATGAATTTTCCTCCGTTCTTTCCTCACACGTGACTGAGGATTTGATTGTGGGTGGTGACTGTAATCAGCTCATGGATCCCTTTTTGGACCGAAAATCGCAGACTAGATATATCCCCAATAAAATTCAGAAAACCTTTTTCAAAGCTATATCCTCTAGAGGACTCATAGACACTTGGAGAATCTCTCACCCGGATACATTGGAATTCTCTTTCTTTTCCCCCGCTCATGCATCTCATTCCAGTATTGACTACAGTTTCCTCACTCCACATGCCTTACAATTCATGACCAATTCTGAAATAGGTTCCATTTTAATTTCAGATCATGCTCCCATTATTTTAGACATAGATTACCCTTCTCCTTCCCCCCCCCTTCTCGTCGTTGGCATTTTAATAATTCTCTACTTTTGGATCCTCAGTTTGTTGAGCTTTTTACTCCTTTCATGGAGGAATTCTTTCTAAATAACATTCACTCCACTTCTCAATTTCACTTTATTTGGGATGCTTTCAAAGCAGCTGCTAGAGGCTTTATTATTGACTTTGTATCTTGGAAAAAGAAAAAGGCTCTTTCACAATCCTCTCTCATCCTCAAACAAATTAAAGATCTCGAGCATCAATATTTTACTACCAACTCCACGGACACATTATCCTCTATCAAGGCGAAAATGCTATACAACAAACACTCTTGGGATTCTGCATCTACTAATCTCCTCAAATTCAGTGCTAAAATGTATGGTGGGCGGAAAAAAGCAGGTAAATCCCTTGCTAATTACCTTAAAATCAAAAGACAGAAATGCAAGATTGTAACTATTACCGATGATCGAGGAGTTCCTCATTCCACGGATGACAAAATTCTTGACTGCTTTGTCCAATACTATACCTCCTTATACACTCCAGAATCTAATGCCTCTCCAGAACAAATCGATTCCTTCTTTCAAACTATTCCTAAACCCCCTGATAATCATACAGACCTTTCTTCTCTTGACGTTCCTATCTCCGAAAAAGAAATAATCATTGCCATTACTCTTCTCCCCAAAGATAAAACACCCGGTCCGGATGGCTTTACTGTTCGTTTTTATCTTTTTTTAAAACATATTTTAACACCTCATTTACTCTCTCTGATCAACTTTTTTCTTATTAATGGTGAATCCAAAGGCTCCTTTACCCAGGCAATGTTATGCTTAATTCCCAAAAAGGATAAGGACCCCTCCCTCTGCAAAAATTATAGGCCTATCTCTTTAATAAATACTGATTGCAAAATTTATGCAAACATTTTAGCTATCCGAATTAATAAAGTTATCCCTGGCCTCATCAACATCTATCAATCCAGCTTAGTCAAAGGTCGATCTATTACAGATAATTCGAGAACTCTCCTTAACATTATTCATCTTGCCTCAAAAATGGAATCCCCAGTTGCCGCTATCACATTGGACGCTGAAAAAGCATTTGACAGAGTAAACTGGGATTTTATGTTTGGTGCATTGCGTTGGCATGGCTTTAGCCCGCCCCGATTATCCACTTTATTCAATTACTCTATTCCGCCCCCTCTACTTCTATTTGGGTTAACGGTTCTCAATCTAAGTATTTCCCTCTGCACAGAGGCACCAGACAAGGTTGCCCCCTCTCCCCCCTTCTTTTTATTTTTGCTTGAGAACCTTTCTTAGAAAAAATTCAACGTTCACCATCTTATTCTGGCCTGAAATTACATGATATTGATATCAAATTCACTGCCTATGCGGATGATATCCTTCTATATATCTCTAATCCATCAACTTCTTTACCTTCTCTTTTCTCTTTATTAACAGAATACGCTTCAGTCTCCGGATACAAGTTAAACATTGACAAGTCTGAAGTTCTACCTTTAAATACATTTTGCCTTTCCCATATGTTTTATGGTTCCAGCTTTGATTGGAATCCTAGGTATATTAAGTGCTTAGGAATTCTCTATGCTAATACTATTAGAGAAACCATTAAAATCAACCGTACTGAAATACTTAAAAAGCTTTCCACACTCACTGAGGATTGGTCCCCCCTTTTTTTGTCCTGGTGGGGGAGATTATCAACTATCAAAATGATGCTCCTTCCCATCGTTAATTTCTATCTCTCCATGCTCCCCATCTCTCTTCCTGCTCCTTTCTTTGAAACTATTTACAGTCTTTTAACAAAATGTCTATGGAACAATCGCACGGCCAGGCTTCCCCTTTCCCGTCTCCAGCAACCCAAAGAACTTGGCGGAGTTAATTTTCCCAATCTTACTCGGTATCACTCTGCTTTCACATTAAAACAAATTTGGCCCTTTCTAGCAGACTCCTTGTGCCCCTCCTCAACAGCTTGGAGCTCCCTTGAGCTTGCACAATGTTCACCCTTTTAATTTCTCACATCTACTCGTCTTACCCAGCCTCCGAAGCGTTTTCTCACCCCTATATTTAAACATTCCAAAGCTCTTGCCCTCTCACTGTCTCGTTCCTTTCTTTCGCAAGTTGATTTTCATTCCCAAACTCCGATTTGGTATAATAAATTCTTAAAGATTAATAACAGAGCATTATTTTGGAAGGGATGGATTGACAAAGGTATCATTACCTATAATCACCTACTTAGAGATAATTCCCTGAAAGATTTCTCAGAAGTTTGTGACTCTTTTAATATATCTAACGCATACTCCTCCCTTTTCCCCTTGTTAAAAATCAACCTAGCCTCTATTATTTCCCAAAATAACTCATTATCTACTACTGCTCCTACCCTCTCTCCTATACCTGACTTTTCTATTCCTCTTAAAGCTGCTGCCATTTACAAATTACTCTCCCATCCTTCTGTTGACAGACCCAAATCTAAATTAGAACTTCTATGGGAAAAGGATCTTGCCCAGAATTTTTCCCTACAGATCTGGAACTCCATCTGGTCTAAAATACACACTGTCTCCCGCTCAGCTAGCACTACACAAACTCTATATTTTTTTTATAATAGGCATTTTTTCACCCCCTCTGAGCTCCATATATTTAGATTACTTGAATCCAATAAATGCTGGTCCTGTTCACATACTGAGAGTGACTTCCTTCACATGTTCTTTCACTGTCCATGGATCAAATCCCTCTGGTCTCGCATCTGGTCGAAACTAAATGACATTCTAGACACAGACTTTCCTTTTGTTCATATAATTGTTCATATTTTTTGGGCGGCTTTTCGCCTATATGGAACGTTCAATGTAATGTACGCAAATTTATAGATCTTTATATAGCCATTTCCTTTCAGATTATCACTACAACCTGGAAAGATACCTCAAAAGTTTCGTACAATGCTTGGTGGAATTTATTATGTCATCATCATAGACTTGACCGTGCTTTCGCCACCACAGTACCTCTGTTAATCAAAAAGGATTTGTTATGGTCTCCTTTAACCAATTTTCTTTCTAAATATACTCCCTGACTTTCCTCCCCTTTATTTATTTTTTATTTATTTATCTTCTTATTGACCTATACTTCACTTTTACTTGTCTACGGAACACCTATTAATGCATTTGCATTTTGCATTGCCCTTTCTCTCCCACCTCCCCCCTTTTCTTATCTTTCCTTTTTTTTTTCTTCTTCTTTTTTCCCTCCCACAAAAATACCTTTCAAAAGCTTTTCTCATATGTATTGTTTATTAATCCCTCTTTTGGGATCGAATTGTATTTTTGCTTAATTTACTATTGTTCCACTATCTTTTTGCAATGTTTCTCTTCTGTACTGATGTTTTACTATGCTTAACTTACCCAATAAAGCTTTCTAAACTAAAAAGAAAAAATACAAATATAATAAAGTACCATACAGTTCTTAGAGCTCTTCTTATGCCCTCATCTTTTCTATATAAAGGTAAATAACAAGTTGTCACTGATGTGTGTCGTGTCTCAAAAGAAAATTCTTGCTTTCGCCTCAGCCCTCCCCTAAAGCTCTACAACACGTAAATGCAAAAAAGAAAAAAAACACAGAGCTGCTAGTGCAACCCAATATAGGTTTTCATTGGCAGAACCTGTAATTTGACATTTTATAAACCCTAGAAAAAGGGTTTGCACTAGTTACAGTCAGCGTATTACTAAAAACATAACTTTTGAAAGCAGTGTAAAATTTTAATTCCAAATTTTTTTGCACGTTTTGTGACAACCTATTTATACTGTGTGCAACCTGTGTGTAATACATTGTGTAAACTAATGACTTAGGTATTCATAGTGCTTTCTGTCTGTCACAGGCTTGGACCTCTTAGCATTGTAAATACAGTCCAAACACTCCCACGGACAAAGAAAATGACTCACCAAGCTTTCCTACCAGACAAATGCATTACCCAAAGATAAATTTAACCTCTTCAGTGCCCATGACGAGATAGTCTCGTCATGGAGCACGGTTGCGCTGTGGCCATGACGAGACTATCTCGTCATGAACCCCACCCGCTAGTGCAACGCCCGGCACAGGAGGTGGAAAGGGCGTGGCACTGAAGGGGTTAAGTTGCATTTATTTTTCATTTAAGCTGTGTATATTGTTTTGTGCATGCAGTTACACATAGGTGAAAGACCAACAAAATAGTTACAGAATATTTTGTTCTTTATAGGTACCTCTCTGACCCGGCCCCAAACGTGTTGACCCCGCCCCTTTGTTCTCTGAATCACAGTTCCCATTCTTTTCATGATCCATTTTGACTGCTGCAGTCCTATTCATGTCAGTAGAGGTCATACTTCACAGCTCCAGTCTCTACCTCTCTGCCTCAGCACATGGTGTTAAGTGCAGAAAAGTCCCTGAGGCCCTGTCTTCAGAGGGCCATGGAAAGTGCAGACCCAGTGGTGTAGAACACCTGTCCGAGGTCAGAGAAAGTACAACATCTATTTTTCTTCAAGAGAAAAGGAAAACACATCCCCAACTGCTCTGTGAAAGGTTAGAACTTATGACAAGTGTTCACAAGGAACTCATTTTCAAAAACTCTTATATAATAATAATGCAGAAGATGCTGCATCGACTTAATCTAATCACAGACAGTTATCTTTTGGACAAATAAATTCTTGGAGGTAATCTTTAAGGAAAACCAACCAGTATTTCTTAGTTAAATTCGGTTCAGCCAAATCGAAATTAATTTTTTTAGAAGTAGCAAAATCATGAATCAAAAATCAAACAGTCAGGTGAATGGTGCAGAGATGCTTTAAGAGAACCCCAAGTGGAAAAAAAAAAAATAACGAAAGCAAAAGTGACAATAGGAGTATATTGTTTATTATTCTATAAGACAGCCAAATGCATTACAGCTATTTAAGCACAACGGGTAGGATCCCGGTTTTTAATTCATACAGAAATTAGGTCTGTCTTTGTTGGTGTTGACGACGTTTCGACCCTTTGGCAGATACTAGGGTCTCATCATGACTGAAATGAACCTGGAGAATGGTTCGATTGTTGAGTGTGGTCAAGTTTCATAGTAAAAGACCACTGGGGTCAGCCAAGCATACAGGTCCGGAAACATACCAGGAGAATTTTCTGACTGGTGTGTGCGCTAATTGCAGAACGGGGCAACGATGTTGTCCTGTGTTCATGCCCAGCTGGAAGGTGTATGCAAAAACCTATAGCTATCTGGTATTTGTGAAACAAGTCAGCCAGATGCTTGTGATAAAGGCGGGGCTGTTCCTCGCCATAATGAATCGTAGCTAATAACGTTAATTTTTCTTGTTGGGGATTCTCTGACCGGGAGGCCACCTCACATGGCCTTTATTAGCTACCATTCATTATGGCAGGGAACAGTATGGAAGGCTGAAATAAACGCCCCTGCCTTTATCACAAGCATCTTTGGAGTGGAGTGGGGTACAGTGGGGTGGGGTAGATTCCAGTGGGGTAGGCTAGAGTGGGGTGAAGTGGGGTTGATTGGGGTAGGTTGGAGTCAAGTGAAGTAGATTGGAGTGGAGTAGACAGAGGTAGATTGGAGTGGGATATCTTGGGGTGGGTAGATTAGGGATGGGTAGATTTGAGTAGGGTAGATTGTGGTGGCATGGGGTAGATTGGAGTGGAGTGGGGTAAATTTGAGTAGAGAGGAGTTGGATAGGTTGCAGTGGAGTTTGGAGTGGAGTGGGATAAATTGGTATGAGTGGGGTAAATTGGACTGGGGTAGATTGGAGTGGAGTACAGTGGAGTGATGTAGGTTGGAGTGTAGATGGGTAGATTGGAGTGGAGTGGGTTGGATTGGGGTACATTGGAGTGAGGTGGATTGGGGTAGATTGGAGTGGGCTAAACTGGAGTGGCTTCGAGTGGAGTGGGGTAGACTAGGGTAGGTTGGAACAGAG
This sequence comes from Triturus cristatus, assembly GCF_964204655.1. Classification (NCBI taxonomy): domain Eukaryota; kingdom Metazoa; phylum Chordata; class Amphibia; order Caudata; family Salamandridae; genus Triturus; species Triturus cristatus. The sequence goes on from NC_140590.1 coordinate 1,639,418,206, forward strand.
TGGGGTAGATTGGAGTGGAGTGCAGTAGATTGGGGTGGAGTGGGGTACATTGGAGTTGGGTGGGGTGGGATGAGGTTGAATTAAGTGGAGTGGAGTAGATTAAAGTGGTATAGAGAGGAGTGGCCTAGGGTAGATTGGAGTGGAGTGGGGAAGATTGGAGTGGGCTAGATTGGATTGGAGTGATGTATATTGGGTCATAGTGGAGTGGATTGGGATAGATTGGAGTGGGGTAGATTGAAGTAGAGTGTGGTGGAATGAAGCAGGGTAGGTTGAAGTGGGATAGATTGGACTGGTGTGGGGTAGATTGGGGTTGAGTGGGGTGGGTAAAATGTGGTGGGGTAGATTGGACTGGAGTAGATTTGAGTGGAATGGGGTAGATTGGAATGGAGTGGGGTAGATTAGAATGGAGTTGGATAGATAGGAGTTGAGTAGATTGGGGTAGATTGTAGCGAAGTGGGAAGGGGTGGGGTAGAATGGGGTTCATTGGAGTAGAGTGGTATAGAGTGGAGTCGTGTGGATTAGAGTAAATGACCATTACATTTTCTCCAAAATACAGTTTTATTGCACATAAACGATAATGTGTGCAAATGTCATCACCTAGCGTATTGATGTGTTTTGATTGTATTCAAATATTTGTGTCCTCCGCGCTTCAGAATTACCAAAAGAAAATGCTTCATTTGTACTAATTCTAATATATTCTGAAATTTCTTTTTTTTGCTAGGAAAAAAAACATCCCGCCCCCTCTCCTCTTATATGAGTACTCAACAGGATTGTCACATGGATTGTCACACTTTGAAGTCAGAGAAAGAAAAATGAACGCCAAGTTCCCTGGAAGAGAGAGCCTCACATTTGACCTTTGTCTTCGAGTGCACAGCAAATGTGACAAGATAAGAACAAGATTTAAAGGCATGTTTTCAAAATGTGAGCTCGTACAAGAATGCAGTAAACAAAGTTTGGGCTACAGGAGGTATAAACTCAAGCTGGACAGCCTAAAGCAAATCAAGCCAGCAAACAGAAAGCCAGAAAATGGGAGTTACAAGCCACAAAGCATGTCGTAGTTGTTAGAATGGGGTCTCTAGTTGGCAGAGGTATGCACTTTGTCCAAGTAGGGACCCTTCCTTTCTAGTCAGGATAAGGGGATTACACACTTAGATAGATAACCCCTGCCCACCCCTTTGGTACCTTGGAACGAGCAGACAGGCTTATCCCAGAGGCAATGTGTAAAGCATTTGTACACAACACACACAGTAACACAGTGAAAATACTAAAAATTGACACCACACCAGTTTAGACAGATAAAGTATCTTTATCTTAACCAAACAAGACCAAAATGACAAAAATCTATCAAACACAACTTCAAATATGACTTTTAAAGTTTTCAAGCAATTCTGTCCATGGAAATCTATGGATACGTGATTTTTACTCAAAGTACCTTTTCTGCGTAAAAATCCACACGGCAAAACAGCGGGAGATATCCGTTACAATGCGGTCTTTACACCGCAATACGTTTACAACATGGCCATTACAACGCAAGTCGTTACAACGACTTGCGCTGGAGGGCGCTATACACTAAGGAATAGTGTGATTTACTATTCCAACACCTTCCCTACTGTTACGAAGGCTGGAGGTGGAATAGTAAATCATACTATTCCTAGGTCCAGCGCCCTCCAGCGCAAGTTGTTGTAATGACTTGTGCTGTAATGACTGCATTGTAGACGTATTGCGGTGTAAAGACCGCGATGTAACGTCATACATTCCAAAACAGCTACAGAGAGAGGAAGCACTAGAAAACACAGCAAGGTATCAGTTCCCGAGTCCTTGGGGAGGCGAGGCGACAGTTCTGTTGCACGCAGAAGTGGAGTGTCTAATCTGGACTCAAGGGGTAAGTGAGGCGTTGATTTCCAAGGTGATCTTGGTCTGCGAGTGTTGCGTCAAAAAAAAATTGGCACACGGGTGAGTAAATTTAGTCTTTACGGGACAATGTGGTGGTGATCAAGGCGCTGCATCAATTTTAGTAGTCGCACGTGGGTGATGTGTTGATTCCTTTCACCGCATTGCGGGCCCTGCGTCCGATTTGGTGCAGGGGTCTCGTACTTCAGAGACCGATGCATTGAATTCAGCATGTGGTGATTCTTAGAGCCGCAGGCAAGCGCTGTATCGATTTCTTCGGCCGCGTGGGGCTGTGCGGCAGGATTTTCTCCCCCACGGGGGTGCTGCATTGGAAATCTCAGCTGCATGAAGAGCTAAGCAACAACTTTGCAGATGTCTTCAGATCTGTGTAGATCTTTCAGCAGGAACAACCTCCAAGGGCCCAGAACTGGATTAAGATCTACAAGGTAGGTCAGAACTCACAACAGTGGAGTTCATGGATGCTGCCGGTGAAGTCTTTGTGTCCCTGAGACTTCAGAACAGGAGGCAAGCACGCACAAGGCCTTGGAGAATCTTCACAAGCAGGAAAACAGCAAAGCCCAGTCCTTTTCCTCTCCCTGGCAAATGCAGCAACTGCAGGTCAACCCAGCAAAGCAACACACAGGAGGGGGCAGTACTCCCGGTTACAGCTCTTCTCCTTGGCAGAGGTTCCTCTTGATTCCCGAAGTAGTCTAAAGTTCTGTGGTTTTAGGTCGAGTACTTATACCCCACTTTCTCTTTGTAGTCTTTGTTTCCAGAGTCTCTGAGCTCAGAAAAAAAACTGTTTTGTCCTCCTTGGTCCAGCTTCACTACAGGAGGTGGAGAAAGCATTGTGAAGAGCAGACACAGCCTATTCAGGTACCAGTGAAAACTCCTCCCACCACTCTAAATGCAGAACGGTCTATTCAGCTTGGCTATGAGTCACTCAGGAAAGGCAGGACACACCTCAATCCCCCCTGTGACAGTCAAGAGTGAATGCACATCCCCAGTTCCTGTCACTCCAAAATCAGATGGTGAATACACAAACAGGCAGAGGCACACAGAATGGTTAAACAAGAAAAAGCCAACTTATGGCATTTTCAAACACACAATTATTTAAAAAACACCATTACTAAAAGGTGTGTTATTAAATTCTGAGTTCAGAGAGCCTAAACTCTCAGGGCCTGATTCACAAAGGTAAACTTAGACCAAAAGTCTAAGTTAAGACCTGAAGTCTAAGTTTAGACCTAAAGTCTAACTTTACTACTTCTAAAGTAAGCTTTTTGGTCTAAACTTAGACCAAAAGTTTAACTTTAGTAGCAGTAAAGTTAGATAGTACAGTTAGACTTTTGGTCTAAGTTAGACTTTTGGTCCAAACTTACACCAAAATTCTAACTTTAGTAGTATTAAAATTAGACTTTTGGCCTAAATTAGACTTTTGGTTTAAACTTAGACCAAAAGTCTAACTTTGCAAGTAGTAAAGTTAGAATTTAGATCTAAGGTAGACTGGTCTAAACTTAGACCAAAATTCCAACTTTACTAGTAGTAAAGTTAGACTTCAGGTGTAAACTTAGACTTCAGGTCTAAACTTAGACTTTTGGTCTAAGTTTAGATTTGTGAATCAGGCCACAAATATCTAGCTGTTCCCAATTGAAAGTTACACCTGTGAAATGTTACAAGGTAGCCCCAATGATATCCTATGGGAGAGCTAGTCTTTGCAATAGTGAAAACTGTGCACGCAGACACTGCAGTGGTAGGTCTGAGACCCATTTGAAAGGCTTACAGGCCCTGGTCAAACACAGTGCAATTTATTAAGGACTTACCACTAGATCAAATATGCCAATCATGCATAACCAATCATAATTACAATTTGCACAGGGAGTACTTGCACTTTGACACTGATCAGCAGTGGCAAAGTGCCCAAAGCTTCTAAGGAAGCAAAACGAAATCCAGCAGACAGTCAAAAATGCAAGGGGTAGAGGGAAAACGTCAGGAGAAACCATACCAAGGATGCCAAGCCTAACAGTAAGCAATGGGCAGAATGCATTACTGTCAGCTGTCTGGCAGGCTTTGACCTAAAAAGTGCAGGTAGTCAGACGCACTGGATAAGATGATCAATATTGTGGCATGAGCAGTACAATGGGCCCGGGGCAGTGACATACGCACCAACATTGTGAAATTAATAAAAGAATGACTAAAAAAATAATCTGAGGACTTTATTCTACCGATTGACGTACATTGAGTCAAGGGCACTCTTGGGCAGGATGCAACTAAAATATATCTGAAGAGTAGTTCTCTGCCACCCCAATTATGGCAGCTTTTCACTACCAAATTGGGAGCCTTTTTTCCTTGCTTCCATTAGGGCCCTTAACATCCTTGCCACAACTCACTTCCATACTGCTGATATATATTCTGGGTTATTGATTCTTTACTTTGTAAAACAGCCACATGAGTTTATTAATGCATATATAGGAAATCTCTACAACACTTTTACCTGTACGTCATCAAGCATGCAATTAGTTAAATTATAAAAGAATCTAAATTCACTATCAGAGAAAGAATCTTCAAACATAACTCTCCAAGTTCAGAGAATTTGCCTCTGTCATGTGACAATCATAACTTGAAAGCACAGTAAATTCTCCAAGACTAATAAAAATATCCCAACAATTGTTAATTTTCCATCTGAATTTTATCAAGGATACCTTGGGGTTACGCGACACCCACAGCATCCCTACTTCCAGGGCCACTTGGCTTCATTGTGTCAAGAACTGGACTGGCCTTGCTGTCTCGCTGGAACTTTATTTATGGCCACACTCTATCTAAACTGCTGCTTTCACAGCAGGATGGCTGCCATGACACAGCGATGAAAGTTCAGATTGCCTCATTCTAGTCACGCCCTAATCCAGGATTGGTTGCCTGCGAACATTTTTACCTGAGCTGGTGTTGGTTTTCTGTCAGGCCCTACTTGTGCATCCTCAGGAGCCGTGATGGGCATCGCCAAATGAAGCATGGACCTCACTTCACCAGATTTCAAGCGACATTCCTCTCTCTTTCACTCTGATACCAGAGGTTTGGCTCTTGTCCCACCCTTGTCTTTTCACCAGCCCTTGCCTACTGCGGTGGAGCTAAGGGACAGGCAAGGATTGGGTATTACAGAAAGTCACCAGTTGTTTTTGGATTCATGGTCTCTATGTTGGTGCTTCCGCTGCTTTTATGTGGTGAGGGCAGCGAATGAGGTACCATGAGAAGCAGTGTTTAATTTGTAAATAAATAAGTACAAGGGCCAACACCGCAACTGGCACCACCCATTGCACCCACCAGCGCTGCCAATGAGAGTACCAACACAACCACTTACCCTCATACACCTATAAGTGTAACATTTTAGACTATTTAAGACTCCCAAAAGCTAAGAGAACGGCATGGTGGGCAGGTATCAGTCATATTTAATGTATAGCGAATAAACAATTGTTGTTGTGCTGACCTCTAAATTAAACACCATGTGGCAGACTGTTATGAGTGCCGGTGTTGACTATTAAGTGCCAGTGCCGAGCACCAGAAACCACCAACTCAAATTAAGCACTGATGAGATGCAGATACCCATAATTGCCATGCATCACTTTAAAAAATCGGGACTAGCAGGAACAGACAGTACCAGAGGTTTTAAACGTCAATCCACATGTAGTAGCTGCCGGTAGCTGACATTCATGCCTTAAAATGTGTGGGGGGGGGGTACATATCCATTTAATTTTGTATTAGCTGTGTTGGTTATTTCAGGCATTTGGTTTGTGAAGATCTAACCATGAGTTACTATGAGACTTTTCAGTATAATTCTGGTCAGTAAATCTAGCTATAAAAAAGCAATGTAAGGTGGACTTGTAAAGCCTTTCATTAGGCCAAAGTTGGCTTTATCAATCGGGGAGCAGGTGCAGCCTGAGAATGATCCGAACTGATAGGAAATTCTCACCAGGACTGATCGAGAACCATGGGGCAGAAGCAGTCACTACACCCTCCTTGTGCCAATGTGTGGGCAGGAGATAACTGCTGGGATTGTACTGTATAAGGGGCATATAATGAAGGGCCGGCATTAACATTATTGTCGCTTTTGTGTCCATTTTTGGGCGAAAAGCGGCGATAATGTTAACGCCCTATCAGCATGGACACGCTAACGCGTGAATCCATGCCGTACAGCCCTTAATCTTATCACCTCGCATCGCTAATGAGATGCGAGGTAGGCGTTCCCATGTGAACTAGAGCGATATTAATCGCTAACAGGCGTTCTCCCTATCATCAATCAAATTGCTAACCGGACTAGCGACAATAAAACTAGCGCTAACCGTTTACATCGCCGGTTTCTAACACCTTCTAATTTTCCGTGTTAGCCATGTGTATCATGGGAGGTGGACTGTTATGCTAAGTCCACATCTCCCTATCAGCAATGTTTTTCTCTAGATCAGTTTTTCATCGCAGGTAATCCAGCGATATTGACGCCTATCGCCGCTATTTCCAGTATTTCTATCGCCTCGGCGATGCGCGTTGCTGCTAGTGGGCTAACCGGGCGATATAATCCGGCGATAGGCGGCGTTAGGATTTTGCACCATGCACACGGCCAGCGATAATTATCGCTGGCCATTGATGGTATGCCCCTTAGTAACTAAATAGCGTTTCATGCCCCCTGAAGAGGCGCTGACGTGCATTAGTGGACGGTTAGCACCCTGAATCGTGGGAGAGCACTTGTTTGTAAGAGTTTCCAGATGGATTCAAATGTGACCCTTCAATTACCCCTCAAAAAGGTCATGGAATTCCCTTCGATGTTTACAAGCCTAGTTCTTGTACCCCAGGTTGCACAATTGCCAGGCCGAACCAAATGCTGCCTGTCCTATTTCACAAAATGCATTCTGTAGGAATTGGTCTTCTTGGTGGTTTTCTCTCCTCACTCCAGCAAGGACATCTCAAAGAGGAGAGCTGTGCCCTGCTTCCCTCCGCGAGCTCCCCACGGGAAATGATGGCCACTTCCTAATGACCACTGAGAATCCATTGCACTGTACCAAGTGAACCATGCATTGATTTTGGGGGCACCCAAGGCAACTGAATGATCCCGCTTACAACTGACCTCCTCAAATGGAGTCAGTGGGAAATACCTGTACCTGTGACAGAAATCTGGACGCAGCTCACGGCTCTGCCAGTGTACCTCACGCGTGGTTTGCAGCACCAACCAATGTCCTAGGCAGTTCTTTAAATGGGAAATTAGAAGTGCCGGTACTCTCTAATTAGACTGGGTATGTATTTAGGGGCGTGTCTGGGGGTGTAGCTGTGAGCCAGGAATTTAACAATAGCCACATAAGTAAGCTTTAACGCAAATGCTCTGATTGTCATGTAAAGCGCTTAAATGCCCATGGGCCAAATTTGCGCAAAATCAAACTGCCTCCTTACATAAGAGACGTGGCAAGCATCAGCTTCTATGGCATAGGTGCAGGGCCTAATTTTTGGCAGTTTGATATTGCACAAATTTGGGCCATGGGCATTTAAGCGCTTTACATGACAATCAGAACATCTCCATTAAAGCTTACTTTTTTAAGACCCCTGGTTAAGGGAGTTGTCCAGAACCACAGGATAATGAGCGGAAGTCGGGATTCGACCCTGGTTCTTCATTTCAACTCTCGGCTCCTCTGACCATATCCTCATTCTTGTTGCGATGCCAATGAGAACCAGAGGCGCAACTAGAGTCAAATTTCAGGAGGGGGGGGGGTAATTCTTTCAGCAATGGGCAACAGAGATGCAGGGGCTCTAAGAAGGGGTGAAAAACAACAAAGCCTCCTTAAAAAGCAAATGGTCTTTTAAAGACCTGTGAAGTACTCGGTGGGGCTGTGTGAGCTCCCTGTCTCAGCCGGGTTGCCACACGACGGGGGAGGGGGTGGGGTCTGAAGCCCTTTGATCCCAATGGCCTTGCTCGCCTGATGAGAACCTAACACTGCAGGAGCACCCCAGCGCAGACATACACAGGCTGTTGCCAGCCAGAGCAGCACCTCAACACGCACCATCTGTTGCACGTACCCGTACTTCAGGGCCTGGGCCCTGCTGCTTCATGGAGTACCGGTACTCTCCTTGCCCGAAAATAAGTTCCGGTACTCACAGGGAGAAAACTGAGAAGTGCCGGTACTCAGTACCGGTGAGTACCGGCCCATTTAAAGCACTGGTCCTAGGGCTGTGAGTACACACAGCTCACCGTTTGGCCTCAGCCCTCCTGTCCTGCAGCTCCACCTGCTATCCCAATACTGAAATTTTATTGTATATATTATTTGTAAAGCACAACTATCACTCCGTAGGGGTAACTTGGCGCTATGCAGAAACAAACATGATGCGCAAATGGATGCCGCGGCCCCAAACATAGATGAATTAGATGAGTGAAAAGCAGAGTGAGTCCGTGGCTCCAAAAATCCTGGTTTTCAAGGATTTTCTGAAGCAGAGAGATTTCTGAGTGAATGAGGCGGAGATGATGGGGATATGTACACAAAGCTGTACCAGTGCACTGCAGTCCAGACCTGCAGATCCAACTTCTGTCCCACTAATGACACTTACATACAGCTCGATCAATGCACCTCGGTCCATGCTTGCACCGCCTACCACTTAAAGTCCCGGTAGAGAGACCTACAGCCGGGTCCATCAGTGCACCTCAGTCCTGAGCTGCAGCACCAACCAAATGATGTGCCATTACTGCGACCTAAACACAGCTCTCCCCGTGCACCTCAAGCCTGCAGCATCAGGTGTTGTTCCAGTGCTGAGGTCCAATACACTTGGGTGGTTTGCATTGATAAGGTGCTGGCCTCCTCCTACGCCCCTGTGTGTTGTGCAGGGCCCCTAGACTCATGCCTCCCCCCTGGTCTGAGAACTTCGGGCTGTGTTTCCGTGCCCTTTGACCTACAACCTTCTGTATGTTATGAGGTGACCCTAGGCCCGTGTCCCCCCCCCCCCACTCCCGCCCCACTCCATCAATCTAAGACCCTCCAGCTATCTACATGCGTCCCCAGATCTACAGCCTTTGTACGTTGTGCCCCAAAGTCCACACCCCGCACCGCTCCGAGCTCCTGCGTTCGTATGTTTGTGCCCGCAGTGTTGGGCCCCCACCTCCCTGACACCGCGTGGCCGTGACTCACCGCGGCCGTCTCTCGGCCTCCAGGGGCTTCGATGAAGGTCAGACGTGCGGATCCAGCCGCGGCCCCTGCCCGGCCCTTTACAGTGGCTGCCTCTAATGACCAGGCATTACCAGCGGTTAATGGGATTATAATGTGCCGCCAAATGTGTCTGCGTGCCCTGCACACTGAGCGCCTGGACGAGCGCGCGAGGCCGAGCGCGCCATTAAAAAGCCATGCACTGAGGAGATGTAATGAGGCACCTCTGATTACGGTACTACACGGAGCTCCGCTCCTGCGTGTCACATTGACGCTAATTTCACACACAACAGTTCCATAACGGCGAGGCAATATCTGTTTTTTCCGTGCCCGCTACCAATGCAAGACCGTGTCACTGCCTACCATTGCCCAGGTATTGAGCTGATGGCTGAACAGCCAATCCTGCTGAGTAGTTGCGTTGCACCGACACTGCCTTCTATATTGTACTGGTAGTGAGCACCAGGGCTTTAAGTGGGATGAAAAAACAGGGAGGTCTCTCAAAGGAAGGTGGCAGATGTAATTAAGGGCGTGGCCTAAAAACACCTAAACTAAAAATCTGTGCTTAGTATAGTGGGCCGCCTGTATGGTATTTTGCTGCTTCAATCATTGGATCCTGATATATAATACTACAAGTAACATTACACCTACTATAAGTCAGGATTATTGCCTTTGCTAATGGTTGTTAGTTGCATGCAATAAATAAGTAACAACTATGGCTTCGTTGGTTATAATTAATGCTCCCTGTTTTCCGTTTTTACAGATTTTTACAGATAAATACAGACAGAAAAACATTTATGTTTTTGTCTGTATTTATTTTTAAATATGGATAAAAGCGGAAATTGGGTGCTTTTTGAGTGATTCTAAATACACTGCCACGACTGCCAGGCCAATACTATGTGGATTGTTAGGTAAGGGTTACAAAAGAAAGGAATTTTAGTGAAGAGGCTTATTAAACACAGTAGATATGCACAAAGTTGATCCTGAAATGTACATATTTTCATATAAGTGCATTGATTTGTCTTATGTGGGTGCTCACAGCCATGAAACCTGGCAAGCATTCAAGCGTGACTGCATATTTATTGGTTAAATAAATGTGGAAATATGCCAGTTTCAGCTTTACTTTTTTCACAAAACCCATAGTAAATATAGATAAATACAGATAAAGTTGACAAAAAGTAAATATCAATAAATGCAGACGGAAATGACAAAAAAATAAATACCATAAAACCGGGAGCCCTAGTTAAATTTTTTTAAATGCTTCAGTTCTGAAATGATGAAAGAATGAGTCTCTTTTTTATTTACAGAGTTTTAAATAGCGCAATCTTGACCCGAATCAGGCATCAGAGCACTTTACATAGCACCAGTTGCATTACATGAGGACACATTCAATTTGTTAGGCACTGGGAGATTAAGTGATTTGCCCAGAATCACATGATGTTCAGCGTCATTGCCGAGACTCGAACCCAGTTCCCCGGATTTGAAGTCAACTGCCCTAGCCGTTAGGCCAACTCCCCTCAAAAGGCAGTGAAGGTTGGTGCTGCTGCAGAGGTAAGATTTTTTTCTTTCACGCTGAGGGTGAGGGGGCAAAAATGGAGAGCCTGATAGGGAACAGAACCTGCTTTTTAGAACTGATGGTGCTGAGCACTGGGAGGACCCGGTCCACTTAAAGCCCTGGTGAGCACCATGTTACCAGTTTTTCGTGCTCATATAACGCGACACACAGCTTTACTAGTGAGCTACTATTAAAACACCTTTGCACAGGTCATTGAGTAGGGGGTTGAAAAACAATTGCAACTACTTATCCAAGGTTTGTTGCAGAAAGAGTATCTTTTTGCTCCAGTCCGAGGACTCTGCAGCTTCCTAGCTGCCATCTGTTTGTTGGCTAGAAGCTGCGAGTTAACAGATACTCTGTATTGTAACATTTATATGACACTTACTATCCCTACGTTGGGCGCAGAAACACTTGCCTACAAAGGTCGTGCATGATGACCACCGAGGCTCGGTTATTGTGTTATGGGATGCAGCGCTATGCAAAAACAACAGTTTATGGACAGAATGTAGAACAATGTCATACATTCACCCCAGTACAGAGATCTGGGCCTAAATCCATAGTTTTTTTGCTCACCATGCTGTTCCAGTTTGAACCCAGCCATATGCAAATCAGTCTTGACCCTGTGCCTCATGGGTGCAGTCCAGCCCGAACTGCCAAGCCAGGTCCTCCCTGGACTGGAAACAAGCATCCTAAGGACCGGTTTCGGGGTTTCACCCCTCATCGGCCAGGATAGCTTGACTCCAGTGGCATGGAGAGCACAGGACCCACGTCTGGGCATACCCGTCCCACTTCGGGTGACAAATGCAGTGTGATGGGTAAAGCAGTGTGAAAGATAGGTGCACAGTTTATGGTTTTTGGTAAACTGGAAGCTCTGATCAGAACTGTAGACCCCTTTTGACGATCACAGTGTTAAAGAGTCTCACACCCAATGAGTATCTGAGACTCATTGGATGAGCAAGAACTCCAGTAAGTCAAATGGGATCATGAGACTTATTAATTAATCAATAATGTTCTCCAAGGTCAGTCGTGAGTTGAATTGGTACAGAGAACACATAGGCTTAGGTAACAGCTTGAGAGAGGAACCAGAAATCCCTAAATAAAAGAATGAGAAATAGATGGAGGAAGTGAGAGGAAAGAAAGCACCAAACAAGTGTAAGAACAAGAGGTGGAGGTGAGACTAAAATTAGAAAGAATGTGATAGACAGGACACAGAAACACAGAAACACGGAAAAAAAGAGAGTAGAGTGAGACAGGTACAGATTGAGGGCAGGGCATGATCTAGGTAGACATGTTAGGTGGGAGATGTGATGGACAAGTAAACAATTAGCATCGAAGAGAGTCAAAGAGGGTTGGTATTTTTATGTCTTTCACATCTTAGCTCTTTTCAGGAATCTAGTTTGCACAATTTGTTTCGGTGTCATTTTTGCCTAGCTGTGTCAGATATCTCCAATTTAATTCTCCTCTCCGTCCCATGTCCTCCATTTTCATGCCTCTATTTCTCATAACCCTCTCACTTCTAACTTCACTTCTCTCATTTATTTGACTCTCACCTTCAGCTCAAGATCTCGTTCTCTCACCTCCATGAGTCCCAGTTTTCTGCTCCCATTCCCGCACCTTTATCTCTCCTATTTTCCCTCTAACCTTTGCACCTTTCCCTTCCATGTGCCTGTTTGTAACAGTTTGATTTGCCCCACCTCTGGTAGAACCTCCTTCCCCAAGGCTGACAAACACCTTGCAAATGCTACTTTCGACCCTAGTCCAACTGGACACAGTAACTGCTGCAGACATGGGGCTGATTCACAAAGCGCCTCCGCACTCGTGGCATAGGGGGGTCTCCACACTCAAGGCGGAATCTTCAAAATGAAAACTCTCAAAGAGGAGATTGTGCTCCGAGTGCGGGGACTACCCCACGACTGCAGGGCCTCCGCCCGGAGAGGGGAGGTCCTTTGTGAATCAGGGCTTACTGAGGCTCTAGACTGCCGCCATCTTGTCCCATGCATGCATGATAAGATCTGCCATACCTGAAATACAAAACTCTCATGAGTCCATCTTCTAATGATCCTAATACAACTGAAGGGTATTCTCAGGACACTTTACACATTCTACCTTACTACAGTGCTTAATTTGTGAAAAAAACAAAAAATAAAAAATAAGTGCAGTGGCTCAAAGTTTAATATTTAAATTGATCTGGAGGTCCACTGTAATGGAGTCTCTTGGTACTACCTAGTGTGAAAACTTTACTACACAGTCTACCATCTGGATAGAAAATCTGAAAAAAATCTTTCTGCATTCCGGTGAGTCTGACTGTAGAGCAGAAGGACAGGCAATTGCCCAAGGGAGTTGGGGTGCTTTCGGCTGGTTAGTTGGACTGCGTCCCTGCCCACACCCACTCTCCGCTCACCCTCCCAAGAAATATTTGCAATGGGCAGCTGTAGCACTCATGCACAGTTTGTAAGGAATCTTGGGATATTGGTGGATGCAAAATTGTATTTCACCATCTTGCTTTAGTGAGTAAAGACTTTTTTTATTTTAGAAAGTTTTATTGGTTTTGAAGGACAATACAAGAAGAGTCATGTATATATTATGGAGTCTCGGAGTCCGAGGTACACGCTCAGCTATAACATAGAGGGTTATATAGTATAGCATAAAAGTTGCTTCAATTCACATAAAAAATAGAAAGGTAGAGGAAAAGATGACAAAGTAGAAGAGAAAGAAAAGTCAGGGTTAAAAGAGATAATACAATAGAGAAAGGTAAATAATGTCATCCAGAGTACACATTAGACAATAATAAAGTAAATATTCAGGGAGGTTTGGTTTGTTTTAAATATGAGTCCAGCTTTTCCCTGATGGGTCGAGTTTTATATTTGCAGGAAAATTGGTGGAGTGTGATGTTATCCACCATTCTTGTATAAATTAAAAGTTCTTTCGAAGCTTGAAACGAGATCTTGGATGTACTTTTCCGATTACTTAGAATGAACTTACATCCAATAGTGAGGATAAGGTGCAGAATATGGCCGTCATTTGCATTTGGATTAAGTGGGTCACGTGGTCCAGTTATCAAGTGTGAGAAGCAAACAGTAGTTTTGATTTATAAAATATCTTCAATTAACAGAAATATTTTTGCCAAACGTCTTTAAGTAAATGAAAGTAAAACAATATATGTGGGAAACCTGAAAACATTCCGGCTTACGTATAGTAGCCAACGTGTTCCTTTTCCCTTATGTATGCATGCTGCATATCAAGTGACAGCCGGTTGAAAAGCATGCACGCAGTGACAACACTTTGCCATCCACCTTGTAAAAAACTTCAGATAGGTGGGTAGATAGACACCCCAGGTTACAAACCAATGAGCAAAGGGAATTTGGAAGCATGTAACTATATATTAAAAAACAATATATGTATATATATATTCACTGGAAAAAAACAAAGGTTGAAGGTACGTCATAATTAGGTGAAAATGTCAGTTGAAACATGCTGTTTTGAACAAACATAAGAAACACTGGAATTCACCACACACACACACACACACATATATATATTAGCAAGTCCACGTATGTCCGGCGTGCATCCAAAACATCGGGGGTGCCGAAAAATATGCCGGCACCCGTGTACAAATACCACTCTTCCAACCCAAAATCCAAAAGGAAAGAATGGTACTCATTGAAGCTTGAGTATATTAAGAGGTTTATTCCAACAAAAAGCTCGAAAATTGATAAAAGAACGGTTATGCGTTTCGGCGCAAAGCCCTTTTCAGAACGCGCTGAAACTCTTTTATCGATGTTCGAGCTTTATGTTGGAATAAACCTCTTAATATATTCATGCTTCTAGTAGTGCTGTTCCTTCCTTTTGGATTTTGGGTCAGAAGAGTGATATAAATATATCAAAACAATCCCCTTTCAGACATTGAGTGACATCACTCTATGCCCAAAAGGGTATTGTTTTGACTTATACAGGGTGCTCCCTTGTGTCTGGACAAAGCTATACTTCTCTGAAGAACTCCAATGAGAGCGAAACACGTGTCAGGGGTTGCTTTTATTCATTCCAGGTTGGCTTGGTTGGTATTTTACCAATTGAAAGCTGTAATACTCTGCCTGGAGTGGTAACAAATTTGCATGGACAGCACTGCGCTACTCATATGCTTAAAGACTTTGCTGTAGAAGTGGCAAAAGACATTGTCCCTTTCTATATCGGTGTGGATGGCACTGTGCTAATCCTATGCTTAAAGACTTTGATAGAAAGCAGACATTAGAGGCGAGCAGATCTGGGGTGTCGCTGGTGTTGAGGGTGCTCTAAACTTGGGAACTACCCAGAGTTCTCTGCTTCTTTTTTACATAAATATATATATATAGCAAATGTTGGTGGAAATGGTAGTATTTTGTTTATAAAATAATGTATTCATGTTCAACAATGTACTTTACCAACAGACAAGAGCGTTGGCGATGGGAGCCAGCTTCTCCCCCAGCTATGCATGCCTTCACATGGGTTGGTGGAGGAACTGGTTCTCAGGACCAGACACAGCCATTACGCACACAGTCCCATTAGGCTGTGGCTACGCTTCATTGATGATTTGTTCATGGTCTGGGAGGGTACACACAACCAAGCAACGGAGTTTGTGACTGCAATCAATCACAATGAAATTAATTTACATTTTACAGCCACCATCAGTGATGTCACAGTGAGCTTTTTAGATACGCAAGTATACGTATGGAACAACAAAATTGAGACTCGGCTATATCGTAAAGAGTCGGCCGAGAACTTGTTGGTGCACGCCAGTAGCTCCCACCCCAGGCACCTGATAAACAGTATACCTTATGGGGAAATGTTGAGGCTCAGACGAGTCAGCAGCAACATTATTGATCTTAAGGAAGCACAGGCAGCTAGCAAAATTAGATTCCTATAGCAAGGCTATTCCTACCAAATAAACAACAGGGCAATTATGAAATGCATGACTCAGGAGAAGGAAGAATTACTCAGGGACAAACATTCTAACCTTGTAAAATCTCCCAAAGAACCAGAAAACGGAACTTAACTGAAAGCTGATGAGTTCTGAATAATCATGGGATTTAGCAGGCAAGAAAGAAACCTACAAAAAGTAATCAAACAAAACTGTCCCCTCTTATTAAACGACATAGTAATTGGGCCACTGCTACCACATGAGGTCTCAATCACATGCAGCAGGAGACCATCCATGAGGGATAGTCTGGTCAAAACGAGCCCTGAAGTCATATAAGGAACAAGCTGGCTGCAGACACACAAGGGATTCTATAAAAGCAAAAGCTGTAAGGCCTGCCAGCAGGGCATCAACAAAAATACACATGTAACCCCATTCAGTGCAAGGGAACACAAAATCACGAAACTACTAACTTGCAAGACTGACCACGTGGTATACGTATTGCTATGTCCATGTGGTCTTCGATATATAGGCAGCACCAAACTCCAAGCCCACAAAAGGGTGCTCGAACACATGCTAGCAATAGCAAATCAAGACAATATGTGTCCGGTGGCACGCCACTTTAAAGAGCACCACAATTCCAACAGTCAAGATCTCAGATATTATCTGATTGACTAGAAGAGGAGGAAACAGAGAGATTCAACTCAGAAAGTTAGAAACAATATGTTCCAGAGATGGACTCCAAGCACCCTGAGGGGATTAATACATCTGAGGATATGTACACCTGCCTTTAACAATGTAATACTTTTACAATACTGCAATTTTAGGACTCTATTTAATATTTTATATGTAGTATTTAATATTCAATGTTTTATATCTGTATTGGAAACATTGCATGAGCCTGTTTATTTGAATTAAAGGGGCAGATGAAGCAGGGGAGGAAAATGAAGTATTAAGAATCAAGAATCCCAAAGGTATTTAAACCATGATCTGATAAGGGCAAGGGAAACGAAATGACAGCTGCACTATTAGAATGTATTGTACATAAACAAACAGAAAATCAATAAAAAATAAAAGTGAACACAATGAGGCCTGCATCAGGCCTTTTCGATACACCTGCAACCAAGGTGAACAGCATATATGAGGGGCCCAAACACTGCACAAGCACTTTAGACACTTTGATCACGTTAATCATCACCAATAGCACTTTTCATGGACGATCTAGACATACATAGATACTAAACCAACCAAAACATAACACGTGACACAGGCTGCATCAACGTATTTTACAAATTATTTTTATGTATGTTACTATGTCAGTTTTATCAACTTTACAAAGTTTGTCATGTTATCAAATAGGAACAACAATTATTGTTTAACCAAGAGGATAACATGGTTACGGTTGGAAATATACAATGTATGTATTTACAAACAACATTTTTAACATTGTTCACTTTTACAATATTTTAATAGGAACTTTAATGATAAACAATTAATTTTGTTTCTTTTATGTCTATAATTGCAAATTTGCACGCTGTACGTTGCACATGCACTTGTCACTTTAAAAATAATGGTTGTAGCTGCAGTGCCATGTCATGTGATCAAGGCTCGTCCCGAGCCGAAATGCGTAATGGCGACACCGCAATATACCGAATTTGAAGCTCTTACCTGGTGGTCCGTGTCCGTGGAGATTATCCTGGAGGCAACGGAATCTTTTTATATATATATATATATATATATTCAGCATAGGGTTATCGTTAGCTTCCAAAATAACCATACTGCACTCCCAGGGGAAAAATTTCATTCAGCTTTTATTCTTGAGTTCACATCAACGCGTTTCGATGGCCTCTTGCCACCTTGTTCACGATAGTGCAAAGTCATTCGTTTAATTTTTTTATACAGACATGTGACGTACACGACGTAGATGAGGGACTAACAAATTATTTTGTCAACATGTTGAAAGATAGATAAAAAAGCTTCCGCCATTTTGGAATGTGTTACCTTTCGGTACTATTTACACATTTTAACACGTTTGCATTATGAACAAGTGTTCCAACACAGTGTTTTCATCGGCTTGAATTGCTTTCAATTATTTATACATGTAATTTCACAACCAAGTTAATATGTATACCCACTAAAATTAAACCTTTATATACTTGACCTTTCAAACTTTTTCAAAAGATAAATAGCCAGTGCTATTAATTATCTCGTTTTATTTATAAGGTACTTAAACTTTTTTAGATGTAAACATTTACACATGATCTCAATAAAGTGCTAGTGCATATATATCTCCTCTGTTTACTGTTGTCCATCTTGTAAACTTCTACACTCAATCTCATTAAAGTGCCAGTGCATATATATAAACATTTTTTCACTTGATCTTTATAAAGTGCTAATTCCTATATATCATCTGTTTGCAAAGTGCTAGTGCTTCAAATGCAAACAAATTATTCTTCATATCGATAAAGTGCTAGTGCTTCAAATAAATCAGCGCAAACTACCAAACATCTAAAATATATTTTAAAAGGTTTTAAGTGTATACATAATTCCTACCTTACTCCAATAAATTTTTTACATAGTTCCCTCTTAAAACAAATAATTCATTGAATACACGGCATCTTTTTCTTTTTCATTCTTCTCAGTTACTGTGACTATTATGATTCTCTTTCGCAACTAAAACATTCCTCAATATAGACAAGTGTGTAGATCTTCATCCACATTCAAGCCCTGTGGTTCTTTACAATCAAACTCCAAAATATAATAAGTTTCTAATTTACGGAGTTCCTTTTCTCTATCCCCTCCTCTTTTTTTCTTTGGGATCTCTGCAATACAACTATATTGTAGATCTGTTGGATCACTCTGATGGAATGTTTCAAAATGTCTAGCGATTGGATATGTTCTATCTTTATTTACAATCGCTCTTCTATGTTGCAGGACTCGCTGGAATACTGGTAAGGTGGTGCTCCCTATATACATCTTTTGACAGGGGCATTGCAAGGCATAGACCACAAAACTGGACCTACACGTTAAAAAGCCTCTAATTTTAATAGTTTTATTAAAAGATGTTTTAAAATGCGTCCGATTCACTCCGTGCTGGCACGCCTTACATTTAAAACACTTCCTAAAACCCATTTTACGTGTCAACCAAGTGGATTGTCCCAAATTTTTACTTTCAAAAAATTCACTGCTCACAATACGATCCTTCAATGATTTTGATTTACGAAAACTGATCTCTGGATGTTTTTTCACTTTTGGACCTAGTATGGAATCATTTTTTACTAGATGCCAATGTTTATTTAAAATCATTCTTACTTCTTTATGATTGTGATTGAATGTGGTAATAAACCTACAGTCACTTTGCCCTTGTAAAAATCTCCTTTTCCTCTTCTTCTGTTCTGATTTTGAAGGTTCAAACAGGACTTTCTTCCTATCTAATTTTCTTGCTTTTGAGGCTGCCCCTTCTATTATATTCTGTGGGTAACCTCTTTGTAGGAATCTTTGGCTCATTTCCTCTTCAACTTTTAGATAATCTTCTAGGCTGCTACATGTTCTCCTGGCTCTATAAAATTCACCAAAAGGAATACTTCTGATTAAAGGGGCAGGATGGGCGCTCCCAGCATGTAAAATCGTATTTCCTGAGGTGGGTTTTCTGAAGATAGTAGTTTCTAATTTTCCTTTAGCAGCTCTTACTCTTACATCTAAAAAGTCTATGTGGGATTTACTATATTGTCCAGTGAATCTCAGGTTTAGTGTGTTACAATTTATCTCATTAATGAACATTTCAATTGATGCTTCCGTGCCCTCCCACAGCACGAAAACATCGTCGATAAATCGTACCCACAAAAGTATGTTGGCATTCCAATGTTCTAGGGATGGGCCTCTGAGCACCTGCTCCTCCCACCAGCCAAGATGTAAACTGGCATAGCTTGGGGCCAAGCAGGTGCCGATCGCCGTACCCTGTTCCTGTTGGAACAATTCTTCTCCAAATAAGAACATGTTCTTAGTTAAACACCATTGCATCATTTCTAAAATCATTTCATTTTGTTTAAAAAACCTCAAAGATCTTCTATTTAGATAAAATTTCGTTGCTTTTAAACCATCAGTATGCCGTATGCTCGTGTAAAGAGTAGTAATATCAAGTGTTAACAATAACATGCTGTTCTCATCCCATTTAATATCAAAAATACACTTCAAAAAATCAGTAGAATCCTTGATATAGGAGGTCAAAGTCTTCACTATAGGGTTTAAAAAATAGTCTATGTACTTTGAGGTATTTTCAAAAAGACTTCCACAAGAAGAAATGATCGGTCTTCCCGGTGGTGAAGCGGCATTCTTGTGGACTTTGGGAAGCATATAAAAAACTGGGAGAATTGGATTATCTTTTTTTATAAATTTATACTCATCCCAGTTTAGTAAATTCTCTTCCTTCCAGACCTCTAATCTGGCCTGGTACTTTTCTTTAGTCAGTATGAACTCTCGCATATCGATTCTTTTATAGCATTCAATATTATTTAATTGAGTGAGGGCTTCTTTCTTATACAATTCTCGTCCCCATAATACTATATTGCCTCCTTTATCCGAAGGTTTCACCAGCACACCATCATCTTTGATTAATTTCTCCACCGTTTTCTGTATAATCTCCTTTTTAGGATCTCTTTTCTTTTTTTGTTCTGCTAATTTATTATACAGTAATTTCAGATCCCTTGTGACATTCTCAGAGAAAATATCCAAGTTATCTCGTGCTGTTTGTGGTAAAAACTTGGACCGTGGTCGAAATGGTGTGTGATCACTACTCAATAATTCAAATGCTTCTCCTTTGTTAAAAGTTTCTGTCTGCGATGAGTCCGTTGAAGAACACTCATTCTCTCTATATAGTTCCATTAAGTCACTAAGAGTTGCTGCATCCGAGGTATTTAAGCCACTTGAATTTGTAATTTGGGCAATTTGTGTCTGATTCGTAGGGGTTTCTCCAGGTCGCTTATTGGCAAACAGTTTGGCAAGTTTTAATTTGCGTACGTATTGATACAAGTCCATTCTACTATGGGGATAATTAAATTCATTATCATCACAATATGATAACCCCAATTCCAAAACAGATTGCTCCTCTGCCGTTAAATTGATGGTACTCAAATTTATAATGGTCTTGTTTTTCATTACTTCATTGATTTTTTCACATTCGAACGCATTGAGCGTTTTGCTTGCCAGTCTGGTGCTCCTCCTATATCCTTCTCCTCCCCTTCTCTGTTTCCTCTTCCTACACCTCTTCCCCTTCCGCGGCCTCTCGAAGGTCGATGGTCCGTTTGCAATTCCATTTGTAAAAAACGGAATTCATCTGTAACTGCCAGACGAACATCGCTTTGCCCCTTTCTTCTTTCCTCTTCCGGCTCCTGTTCTGAGCCTGTATCGGAGCTCAGCTCACTGCATGTGGCATCTTGATGTATTACGGCCCCACTTTGAATTTGCTTCCGTCTGACAGAGTCAAATTTTTTGGCGAAGGTATATATTCTTCCTGCCTCGTAATCTAGTCTGTCCCGCGTGAATATTGTGGCTTTTCTGTCCTTGATGCGCTTCTCATATTTTTCTAAACGTGTTTTTAAGTCCATTTAAAAATTTTCTATTTTGCTTTTTTCTCCATGTTTCCCAAAGATATCATTTAATTCCTTAATTTTTTCCATCACTTCCTCTCGTTCCCTCTCAGCATATTTTAGTAATATGCGCATCATGTTGGTTGAGCTATTAGCACTGTTCTCTGCCCACTCCTTCAACATGTCAATATGGGGATTCTCATATGTAGGCGTGTTCATGATTCGTAGTCCTCTTGGGACTCTTCCCACTTGTAAATACTGCCTTAGGGAGGCCACCTCCCACCACCGAGATATTTCTCTTTTTTTTAATTTCTCAAAGTCACATAACTGTTTCGTCAAATCATTTACTCCTCCCCCACTTGGGATATTTCTGCTTTTCTCTTGCATTCTTGTCGTATTCTCGAAGAGCTTTTTAGCTTCTTCTTCACGTGCCGCGTATTCCTCATCACTCATTTTTACTGCTGGCGCGTTCCCCTGGTCTCCTCACACTGAGCTTATAATCACAGAGAAGCCTCTCGTAATAGATCAGTATGTCAGATTCGACTCCCGAGCCTCCCCAAATCCGCCACGCTTACCGGAGCTTCTTGTCGGGTGTTTCGGTCTCCCTCCGCAATCCTCCGATCGTGAAAGTCGACGAAAACCTTCTCCCGTCCCTTGCTCCTTTTTCTTGCGATAAACGGGTTTCCTCAGGGGGCACGCCTGTCTTCAAACAATGCACTTCGGACGGATTTCCTGGCGTGCTTCCTTAACGTCGATGGTGCAGAAATAAAAGACGGCCGCCCCGTCTTTAAACATTCAGCATAGGGTTATCGTTAGCTTCCAAAATAACCATACTGCACTCCCAGGGGAAAAATTTCATTCAGCTTTTATTCTTGAGTTCACATCAACGCGTTTCGATGGCCTCTTGCCACCTTGTTCACGATAGTGCAAAGTCATTTGTTTCATTTTTTTATACAGACATGTGACGTACACGACATAGATGAGGGACTAACAAATTATTTTGTCAACATGTTGAAAGATAGATAAAAAAGCTTCCGCCATTTTGGAATGTGTTACCTTTCGGTACTATTTACACATTTTAACACGTTTGCATATATAAAAAAAAGGGATCTCCCAAAACTAAACTATTTTTCCCCATGTCATGTCTATGAGGATTTATTTATTTATTTAACATGACTGCAGCCCGAACTGCTGGACGGAATTACACCAAATTTGACAGAAAGCTAGCTTTTGGTCCAGAAAGCATGCTTTTTGTGATTTGGTGTAAATCCATTCAGTAGTTTTAGAGATATTAGAGGTTTAAAAATATAGACATCTAGGGATGCGGTCCCTGCCGGTAACTCCGCTGATCCTCGAGTCTGCAGGATGGATCCTTAGATCCAAAACTCAGGGGGAAGAAAAAATACACCCACTCACACACCACAACAAGGAAAACAGTGGTCAATTGTTTAGAAAATCAAGATTGAATCGGATTTTGATGTAAGGTTATACTCAATCCTTATGATTTAAATGGACGGAATGTGTTATTTATTCTGTGTCTAATGCAATGGAGGTTCAGATTATATCAATTGTGTTACTCAGCTCCATGCAATGTAATTTTGTCGAAATGCAAATTTTGTTAAAGTTGCTTTCAAGAAAAAAATGGCCTCGTGAAGTAACGAGTAGCCTTGAAGTCTGTTTTCCTTGTTTACCAAAAGGAATCGCATGACTATTTATTGTACTTCCTGATTCACTTTGCCTTACTCGTGATCAAGGGAGTGTGATCCCGAAACGCGTAGAGTAATTGTTTTGCCTATTTGCTCTCATTAAATGACCGGTTTGAAGCTCATTTGGTGTCCGTGGTTGCTGGGGATTCAAGAAAGGAGGAATTACAGCGTTGTCGGAATACGTAGAGGTTTGCCACCTCGCTGCGGACCACCATCACAAGTGAGTAGGGGGAGGGCTAACGGTAGCGGTTCGCTACTATTGCGGTTTTTGATATTATTAAACCCCCTGCCCGCGCATTTTCTTTCACCAAGGATGATCTAAGCATAAGCGGGATTGAACGTTTAAATCATAGTTCAGGATAGTTCCCGCCTAGCCTTTGTCATACCAGAACGGTGTTTTCATTAATGCGCTGATGGGTCAGAAAGTCAAGGTGAAAGCCAACAGACTACTGGAGCGATAACGGTCACGCTAAACAGCGTTCAATCTGTAAGAGCAAGCAATGGCAACAATAAGGAACAATAAACGCGCTGAAGCTGCGGACAGGATGTTCGATAATGCTGAAACTGTGGAGACAGCTGAAAATAGACCGTCAACTAGCAAGGATAGACCGATATCCAACAAACGACAATTATGGGACCAATTGTGGAAGGCACTAAAAACGGAGCAGAATAAATGGTGGGAAGCCACCACCCTACAAAAATACATTGATGTAGGGAGAGTACCCAGAGAGTTACGGATCTTTATTACACCCACGTTTAGTGATCCGGACCCTGAACTAGTGAATGACTGGGCAAGCAATAACCATAACTGCTCAACCAACATGCTAACATTATTAGTGAAATATGCCAAGAAGGATTGTGAGAGACTGGGAGACGTCATTGATAAATTAACGGAACAGATCAAAGCGCTCTGTGAGCAAGAGGAATTCAAGAAAGAAATGGACAAAATGGAAAGAAATTTGGAAAGGATTGAGGATGACATCAAAGTGAAAAAACAGAGAAAGTTTCAAAGAGATTTGGTGGATTATCAAAAAGGACAAATCCTAACCTTTGCAAAGAAATACGACCAACTTCGAAAAAATCCCCCTGTTGAAATGCCAACAACTGACAATACAAACAGAGATATTATTCCACAAGAAGAACTTATAGACACTGAACCCCAAACTGACGGAAGTATCGCCAGTAGCAGTGAAGTTTCTAATATCTCTAATTTCGATGGGGTAAAAACAAGCATTTTAACAGAATTCAACATGATGGCCAAGGGGAGACAAACCAACAACAAACAAGGAAGTGTACGAGGTCGTGGAAGAGGAGGCAAAGGCGCAAGAAGAGGAAACAAGTCAACACGCAAAGACAATATGAGCCCAGTGGGAAGTCGTACAAGGGGCCAAAGCAAGATGAAGTAATGGATAAGAAAACGGTAATCAATTTATCTGACAGAGTGCTCGGTGATTTTGAAGTAGAACTACTTGCCCTTGGACTTACTTTTTGTCCATCAACTGACTTCAATTACACGCAAAGCCGAATAGATCTTTTCCATTTTACTAGGAAATTACGTATTAAAAAATGGTTTGCAACCAAGGTGGAAACTCAAGTAGAAAGTATGAATGTGAATCCAAGCGCAGTGAGTATTAATGATGCCGAATTACTTCATACAGCTAACGTGTTGGCAGGCTTAGCTACAAACAATGATAATCCGTTTACTGATTTTGAGAACGAAAATGTCATCCTTAATTTGAATGCAAAAAATCCATTTAAACCTAAGTCCATCTTTTTGCCACAAATCAAGAACGATGCAATTGAAGTATTTGAGAGAGGTGTAACTCAGGAGTTAGTGAAACTTTCAAAGAAAAAATGGCATGGATGGATGAATGTTACATCAGCACAAAAAGAGGCTATCAATAGTTTGAAGAATGATAACTCTATAGTTATCAAGAAATCCGACAAAGGGGGAAACGTGGTTGTTCAATCACGAAAGAAATATATAAATGAGGGCTTGCAACAACTAGCAGACAGTGAGAAATATCAAAGGAGCAATAGGATGGAGTACGAACATTCTATAAGACTGTTTCAAACAAGCTTAGACAAATGGAGAAAAGATGGGGTATTAGAGAAAAATGAGTACGATTTTTTAATATGCAGACATCCCAAATTACCAGCTCTATACCTACTACCAAAGATCCATAAGAACCCAACAGACCCTCCGGGAAGACCTATTGTTTCTTCCAGGGGTAGCTGTATGGAAAACACTTCTAAATATGTCGACTTTTTCTTGCAACCCTTTGTCACTAAGCTTCCATCATACATAAAGGACACAGGTCATTTTTTGAAAGAAATTGAGAATTTGGAGTGGAAGAGTGAATTTTCACTCCTATCTTTAGATGTCGCAAGTCTTTACACATGTATACCACATGAGTTGGGACTTGCAGCATGTAGACATTATCTGAATGAGAGATCCATCTCATACCTCAGGCACACTCAGATGCTTGTCGAAATGATGACTTCTTGTTTAACGCAAAACTTCTTCACTTTTGATGGCAGAATTTACAAACAATCTCTCGGTACTTCAATGGGGACTTGCTTTGCTCCTTGCTTTGCCTGTCTCTATTTGGGGTACTGGGAGGAAAAGGTTGTCAAAGAACATGATGCTTTCAAGAATAAGGTAGTTAAGTGGGTGCGATACATCGATGACATCCTTTGTATCTGGAATGGCAGTGAGACCGAAGCAAATCTGTTTGTAGAAAGCCTTAATGACAACATTTACAATCTTCAGTTCACAAGCCAATGGTCACAGAGTACCATTGAGTTTCTTGATCTTTCTCTTACCATCCAAAATGACAAATTAAAATGCTGCCTATTTAGGAAGAAAACTGCTGGAAACAGCCTTTTGCACGCACGTAGCTGTCACCCTAAACCTCTGTTAGACAGTATCCCTTTGGGAGAACTCTTGAGAGCTAAGCGTAACTGTAGCTCCCCTGAGGATTACAAAAAGGAAGAAGGAGTGATGACTCTAAGATTTCTGGAAAGAGGTTACTCAGTGACTGTTGTTAACAAAGCAAAGATAGAAGTAGCTAAAAGATCGAGGGAATCATTACTAACCGAAAAAGAAATAAAAGATGAAGAGACATAAAAAATAAGGTTTATCACCTCCTATAACAATCAAGCCAGTGATCTGCGCAAGAGCCTCAACACTTTCTGGCCAGTGTTACACACTGACTGTGACCTCTCAAAGAGTGTGGAATTGTTTCCACAAGTCACGTATAGAAAGGCGAAATCATTAAAGGATACATTGTGCAGAACCATTGAACCTACACACACCAGCATTCTAGGAGTACAAGGCTTTTACACCTGCAGAAAATGTAAGGCGTGCAAACACAGCAAAAACTGCAAGGAATGCATCCTTTCTCCAAACAATAAACCCCACAAAATTTTGAAACATACATCATGTAATACGGATTTCGCAGTCTATGCCTTGTTTTGTCCCTGTAAAAAAGCCTATATTGGCAGCACCATACATAAGGCCAAAATCAGGATTTTAGAACACCTTCGCGCCATCAAACATGGCGACAAACAATACCCTGTTGCCCGTCACTTCCTGAGTCATCATAATCAAAACAGTGATTTACTCAGTTTTTGCGTCCTTGACACAATAAAGATGAATGAGAGAGGTGGTAATAGGGTACAGGACCTTAGACGATTGGAGTCGAAACTAATAATCCAGTATGGTACCTTGGCCCCGATAGGTCATAACTGTGACGAAGAGTTAGCGGTGCACTTAGGATGAATTTGAACATGTTCATGTTGAATCTTCACAGGCCAGCATTTTTTGAAACGAGAGTCAGCAACTTGTGTACAAATGTTATTGCAAAAAATGTTTTTATGAATTTTAAAGTGTAAAGTTTCAGGAAATATAGTCTTAGTTAATTTTTCTCGATCAATTGTTGATTGATTTATTTGTTTTTTCTTGTAGATGCAAACTTTGATCTTTTCTGGTGACATATGGAAGATTGAGTATCTTTGATTATGCCCACTGGGGCAAGAAGTGTTGACTGAAGATGCATTTATACAATTTTGACGTACCATTTATATGTCAAGTAAAATTAATTTTCGTTCAAACAATAATTGTTGACATGTGAGATTAATACCCACATGGGCTTGAGTGGTCAATTGTTTAGAAAATCAAGATTGAATCGGATTTTGATGTAAGGTTATACTCAATCCTTATGATTTAAATGGACGGAATGTGTTATTTATTCTGTGTCTAATGCAATGGAGGTTCAGATTATATCAATTGTGTTACTCAGCTCCATGCAATGTAATTTTGTCGAAATGCAAATTTTGTTAAAGTTGCTTTCAAGAAAAAAATGGCCTCGTGAAGTAACGAGTAGCCTTGAAGTCTGTTTTCCTTGTTTACCAAAAGGAATCGCATGACTATTTATTGTACTTCCTGATTCACTTTGCCTTACTCGTGATCAAGGGAGTGTGATCCCGAAACGCGTAGAGTAATTGTTTTGCCTATTTGCTCTCATTAAATGACCGGTTTGAAGCTCATTTGGTGTCCGTGGTTGCTGGGGATTCAAGAAAGGAGGAATTACAGCGTTGTCGGAATACGTAGAGGTTTGCCACCTCGCTGCGGACCACCATCACAAGTGAGTAGGGGGAGGGCTAACGGTAGCGGTTCGCTACTATTGCGGTTTTTGATATATATATATATATATATATATATATATTGGCTCCTCCAGGTCTCACCCTTGATCGTCTGAACTCGTGGCAGGTGCAATTCTTCTGCTGAAACGTGGAGGGTGAGGTCACGGAAAATATTCAGGCTACAAAATGCGGAGCACTCACAGGATGCAGTCAGTTGAATTTATGTAAGCAAATGCATTTCGGCGTCTATCATTTTTCAGTGCATGTCAACTTGGCATTAGACATTGCGCAGGTTTAAGTACATTTTAAAATGATCTCATTGTAGAGGCACATAATCATAGCCAGTAATGAGGGACAACCACAGTTCAAGGTCAAATACCTCTCTTCCTGGCTGCCATATTTGCGTGTGTTACATTCTTCACAGCCTGATGGAAAGCATTTCGTTTTTGTAATTCAAAGTTCTTAATCTCTCATGTACGATTGCTTTGATGAAATATGCAATGTCATTTCCACGCTGCATGGTTTATCTAGCCCCTCAAAATTAATCCGGCCATAGTGCCTCCAATTGTCAGTGCCATGATGTAATATTGCCGTCCCTCGACTGCTAGGATCTCAAATGGTGCACCATCCTACAGAATTCCGTATGTATTACTTCTGTCCTCCAATTAAATAATTGTCAGCTGCGCTGGTAGGATGCTTACTCATTTTTTCTCTCTGCTCTGTGGTTCTAGCAGTCTCACCATTGATCTGCTGAACTCGTGGCGGATGCTATTCTTCCGCTAAAAGGTGAGGGTGAGGTCACGGAAAATGCTAGAACCAGAATTTTGAGGGGCCACCAAACGATCCCTTTTTGTCAGCACGCTCACGACTGGTGCGAGTAGTGCAGATAAGAGATCGAGATCTGCAGACTGTATTTTCACCAAACAAAAGAATTACTCGCACTCCAGTAGTTTTGTATCAAGATATTTTACTTCAGTATGATACAGCCACCACCATCAAGTCTTCTCCTAACCAACGCGTTTCGACCACTCCGGTCTTGATCACGGTTAGAGGTGATCCACATTTTTGGTCTTATATACACAATTGCCCATGTGGCCATTATGATGCATTCTGGGAAATGTGGTTTTCCTATGCAAAAACATATACATTTGTGACAGTATTTACAGTGCACAGTCTATGTTTCAATTTAGTATTATGAATCCTTATTTGTTCTACAGGCCACATTTAGGGTATATATTTACACAAATACCCATGTGGCCATTATGATGCATTATGGGAAATGTGGTTCTATTGTGCAACAGGTGACAGTATTTACAGTGCACATTCTTTGTATTTACAATATATTTTTTGTGAATCCATGTGTGTTATACTGGCTAAATGAGTAATGGCTTGGTGCCTGAGTCATTGTATGTTTACCTGAATGTTAGCTATTTTTACTAACACTTCTTTATTTTACCGGTTAGCGCAATTGGACTCATTAGGTCTCGCCTATGCAGCGCTCATGCACTGCATAGGAAAAAGACCTTTAGCCGTCGAGTCGGTTTTGAGGCCAAAAACGGGCACGCGTTGCATTGCTTTCAATGGCAATGCATGCACGTTTGGCGGTTCTCTTGCGGGAGTGAGCAGCGGCGCCATATGTTAGCAATTATCGCGCCTTGCTGCTCGCTCCCGCAAGGGAATCCGGTGCAGGCCCCCTCCCCCTGCTGCCTTTTTTGTTACCCGTGGTTGGTGTTTAGATTAGCGTCCATATATACTTCTCCTAGGCAACGCACTCTGAGACAATGTACAGATCACCGTAAAAACAATCCTCAGAGATATTTAGCAATCACAGATGGAGCCATAACGACAGACTGGAGGTACAGGTGACACGCAACACACTGCAACATTTTTAGTACTTCTGGCTTTTTAGGGAAACAAGTCGCAGAAGGTAAAGTGCCACGTTTTAAATGTCAGGACTGGCTGAAATAGTCAGAGGCACAGGACAGGCCACACAGACATTGGCTACTTTAAACTACCAAAGTTGTGTCTCGGGTAAGAGGGGGCACCAGAGAGGCCTGAGGTGCACAAGATGGCATCGAGGCTTAAACCGCGCCTGGCGACGAGGCTTGAACCCCGGCTTGGCGATGAGGCTTGAACCACGGCCCAAGCTGCGCTGTTTCCTCCCTGCAGGGCTGGAAGGTCGCACTCGCTGACGTACTCCGTTAATTGGGATTTAGAAGTTGCGGCATGAGGAGGACACACAAACCCAATTAGCACGTCGAGTTGTTGACCTTGTTTGCTGTAATGCAAGCGGCTCTGACAGGAAAGTTATATCGGTCGTTTAACCGGAGCTTCACTCCAAGGTAACCCCATAGCCTTCGCCCGGGGTGGCGGTGATGATGTTTCATGACTGTCACTATTAAGAGACCCGAGGAAAGAGTGTAAGCAACAGAAAGGTGACCCCTCCAGCTTTGCAGAGGGTCAACCACTGCCCTGCAAAATGTGTTGCTGCATATTTAGTCACTTTTGAACCGTTTGAGATTGAATCAAATTTTTTTATGGTTAGAATCTGCAGATTATACGGCAGATGAGAGATTATGAGGGAGATGCGGCAAATCCATAATGATGCAAAAAAAGCAGAGGCGCTCAATCGCATAATTCCAGTGGCCCTGGGTAAGAGCCAGGGACGTGCACATCACACAGTGTCCTTGACGTGTGCCTAAGCCATGGCTACGGCCTTTCACATGCTCTGATTGTAAACAACAGACAGAGAGGCCTCAGTGCTTCATGTATGTTTTACACACGATGCTCGGCTCATAGCAACAGCAGTTTTTAGGCACAGGAAGCGTGAATAGCTTGTTAACAAGTGATAACAGTAATCCCAGTGGGTCTCATATTATGAACCTCAAAACTAGAAAGCTGGGGTTGCCCTTGAAGGATTTGATGTTGTGCGTTGTGACGGGAGGTGAGTAAACGTAACGTTCTTTTACTTACCTCCGTGTGTAATGTAACCGGTGCTCATGTAAAGCGCTCCCTATACCTTCGGGTCAAGTTCGTGCTATATAAATCTGCATTGAAAAAACATAAAAAAAAGAAGAAGGGGGGCTCTGCGGGGTCTGTACCCAGAGCCGGTGCAGCCTTCACCCTTGATAGAAATGAGGTGTGAGTGTGAAGGCAGCCTCCTCTTCTGATAATAAGCCAGCCCCAGGCACCGTGCCAGACTTCTGTGGCACCGTGTGCTGTGGCTTCACCGCCGCCTTTGAGCACTTTCACAAGTGCCTTTCATATGCTAATGCCAGGCAGGGTGCCCTTAGGTGATAGAGGGGGGCCAAGCCAGAGAGGGGGTGCAGATCTGCGAGGGAGGGGCTGCCGAACTGAACAGAGATAGGGGGGATGCACCCGCTTCGCGCGCTCCTACCTGTTTATTTTAGGTCCAGTTTTTTATAGCGTGCAGACTTCGTCCAGGTCTATTAGAGCGCTTTACGAGAGAGCCAGACTGTGTTCCGATAACAACTACAGTAAAATAAGCATTGGCATAGCCAATAGGTCTCGCCTTTGGGACCTTATAAGTGTTTAGTTATCCAGCACAATATCCTTGGTGCAATAACATCAACTGTTGCATGGCTAAACACTTATAAGCTCCCAAAGGCGAGACCTATTGGCTATGCCAATGCTTGTTTTTCAATTGAGACCAGTACTGTTTACAAGAGTACTCTGCAAGTGCTTCATTGATGGTCAATGACTTGATGGTAGTGGCTGTATCATACTGAAGTACAAAGTCTTGATATAAAACTCCTGGAGTGCGAGTAATTTTTTTGTTTGTACATATATATATAAAACCGGAGCACTCAGCGGCATGCTTAATATTACTTTAATCACCAATTGTACATGTTGCAGCGATAACTGCTTTTCTCAACACTGAGGTTGCGCAAAAAGTAAAGTAAACAAATTTGAATAGGTTTGCTCTCACACTCACTGGATAATGCAACCTTAACACAGACAGTGGACTATTCTGTCAGCATGTCATTGTTACTGTATGTATTTTCACAATGTTTGTTAATTTTGGGTATAAGCGCACTCCTCACAACTTAAGTAGCTCCTTTCACCAAAATGGGTCTGCGCGGCACTATATACAACTTGCAATGTGATGGCCGTAGGCATATTCAATGTCTTAACAGTGAGTGATCTTTACTTGAATTATGTGCCCCTTGTTGCAGCACTTGCCAATCAGTATGCATACCCGACGGTTGTAGTAGCCCTCGCCTTTCCATTTGGTAATGTTCCATTTCGGTGGGCATTATTCGTGGCTGCAACGGTTCTGGCAGAATAGTTAAACACATATCACCAATGCCATTTCAAAACTGCCAAACTCCTACAAATGGACGACTCCGTACATGTAAATGGCGGGAAACAACCTTTCCATCGTGGTCATTAGACCGCGATGCCTTTACAACGTGGTTGTTACAACGACTGCGTTGTTACAAAGCAATGCCATTACTACGCAAGTCATTACATCGACTTGCAGTAGATGGCCCTCTAACATAAGGAATAATATAATTTACTATTCTAACACCTTCCCTACTGTTGCGTAAGCTGGAGTTGGAATAGTAAATTATACATTCCTAATTTTACAGGGCCATCTACTGCAAGTTGATGTAATAACTTGTGTAGTAATGGCATTGTGTTGTAACAATGCGGTCGTTGTAACAACCGCGTTGTTACGGAATGCGATGTATTTGCATGCGTTGTAGCATGCTATGTTCGTAAATGGCCCCACGTCTTTTGTATCCAAGCAAAGGTTCAAACAGAAACCGCAGCATTCATCGTTTTGCCTAATATTCCTTTAATCACCAGTTGGATACATTTTGGTGATAACTGAATCTCTCAACACTGGAATTGAGCAAAAAGTAATGTAACTAAATTTAAATAGGTCCACACTCACTCTCATTGGATAATACATCCTTAACACAGACAGTGGACTATTCTGTCTCCACAGGCTTTTGCCATCAGCATATCATTGTTACTGTATGTATTTTCACAATGTTTGTTAATCTTGGATATAAGTGCACTCCTCACAGCGTAAGTAGCTCTTTCCTCCGAAATGGGTCTGCGCGTCACTATACACAACTTGCAGTATGACGGCCGTAGGCATATTCAATGTATTAACTGTGAGTGATCTTTTCTTGAAATATGAACCCATCATTGCCTCACTGGCCAATCAGTGTGCATGCCAAAGGCGACGTTTGTAGTAGTCCTCGGCTTTCCGTTTGGTAATATTCCATTTTGCCGGCACATATTCATGGCTTCAGCTGTTCTTGTAGTTTACTTAAACACATATCATCAATGGCATTTCAAAACAGCTGAACTCCTGGGTACCTCCTTACGTGTAAATGGCCCCACGGGGCATGTCATCAAGCCGGCGCTATAAAATTATCGCCGCTTTAGCGTCCGTTTTCGGGCGAAAAGTGGTGATAATTTTATTGCAGTATCAGCAACGTCACGCTATCGCGTGGATCCATGCCTTAGCACCCTTTTTCCCAACGCCCAGCTATGCATCTCTAATGAGATGCAAAGTGAGCGTTCCTTCCCAAAATAACTGGAGAAATGTCGCTAACCGACATTTCTCCAATTATCAATGGGCACGCTAACAAGCATAGTGATCAGAAAAGTAGCGCTAACCACGGTTATCGCTACTTTACTTACGCCTGCTTTTAGTTTGACTTAGCCATGATATCCAATGGAAGGTGGATATCATGGCTGAGTCTGCCCTGCCCTATCAGCAAGCTATCGCCAAATGTTGTGCGATTATCGATGGATTTCCAGCGATAATCGCACATTTGGCAGCTTGGGCCTGGAATTTTATAGCTTTTTAGATAAGCGATGCTGATAGCACGCTTTCAAAGCGATAAAATTCTGCGTTAATTATCCTCGAGCTAAGCGCGCTGTGTGATAATTATCGCCAGCCCTTGCTGATATGCCCCCACGTCTTTTATATCCAAACAAGTTCAAAGAGAAACCAGAGCACTCAGCGGGTTGCTTAATATTTCTTTAATCGCCAGTTGGACGTGAGGTTGCGCAAAAAGTAATGTTCCTAATTTTAAATAGGCCTGCACTTACTCTCATTGGATAATGCACCATTAACACAGACAGTGGACTATTCTGTCTCCATAGGCTCTTGCCGTCAGCATGTCTTTGTTACTGCATGTATTTCCACAATGTTCGACAATCTTGGGTATAAGTGCGCTCATCACAACATAAATAGCTTTTTCCTCCAAAATGGTTATGCGCCGCACTATACACAACTTGCAAAGTGATGGCCATAGGCATATTGAATGTCTTAACAGAGAGCGATCTTTGCTTGAAATATGCACCGCTCATTGCCGCACTTGTCAATCAGTATGCATAGTATGTGCAATCCTAGTGTTGAGAAAGGCAGTTATACTCGAAACGCATACAACTGAATATCAAAGGAATATTAAGCAACCCACTGAGTGCTCCTGTTTCTCTTTGAAATGTAATATGGTAGCTACCCATCACTATGTGAACTGTAAAACAAACTAGCATACTCATTGGATGACGTCAATCAATTATGTACATTAAGAGGTCATCATTGGTCGTAAATGATGTCATAGAACATGTAATGAGTAATGTAATATCTGAGGTCATATACAGTGCATGGCGGGGGTGCACGTTTTAAATAGCTCTGCTAACTATAACTGGTGAATTTCAGTGGGTTTTGTTTAGATCAAAACATTAAAGTTGTCACTGACATATTCACCTAACTATAATGTTAGTTTAACCTTCGGTTTTTCAGTGAATATATTTGAGAGTTGAGTGATAAGGAATGATTGGTCAATGGTGTCAAGGCCACTGAGAGGTCTAAAAGAATAAGATCTCTACTGGCTCCTGTATCCACTAGCCATCCAGTACATAAATCACAACAAATTCATTACTTTTGCTGGGGTGGAAACCAAACTGGCAGGAGTCCAGTAGGATGTTTTGGTCCATGAACCTTTGTAATTTGATACAAACTCTTTCTTCCAAATGTTTCCACAGGTAAGGGATTAGTGGACAGGCACAAAAGATGTTCAAGTCAGTGGGCTGCAATGAAGATTTTTTCAATACTGGTCTGACAACAGCCTTTTCCCACAATTCAGTTTCAAGACAGCAATTGAAAATCAATAAAAGCTCTTTGTACATGATTATGGTTAATTTCTACACACATTTAGGTTGGCATGGACCTCATGGAGATCCGGTTGTGGATGATCTTTAAGAGAAGAATCTGAATGAGTGCATCTTTAAAGCAGATGTTTACATTCTTGGATACATGACAATGAGGTAAAGAGTGATAATTCGGTTGTCAAATACTCATTGGAAAAGAAATGTAGCCTCTGTGTAGGCATGCAGTATTTACTGATGGTCAATACTATTTTACAAATTGTCTTATTCTTCTTAATTTCTATCTTCACGATCGGGTGGATACACTTTGAAGTCTAAAAATGAATGTAATTGAGATGTATGGTTGGGAGTGAATATGGAATAAATGATGCAATCGATGATTATCTTTCATACATGCTGAAACTGATGGAGTACTAAGTAAAACTGAGACCCAATAGTTTTGCGAGAGACATGTAATTATAGAGCATCTCTGCTAATTAGTGTTGGGACTGTCCATATCTACAGCAGGGCAAGCACGCTGAAAGGTGCATAAAGAGTTCCAAGAGAAGTACAGTAGCACTACTGACAAGCACTACCAAAGCATTACAGCCCTGCAAAAAGTGAAAGACTGGCTTAACAGTGCTGGAATATGGGCCTGTGACCAGATGAATGCCCATAAACCTTTGTAGATAGCATTTAAGCCTATTAAGTGTTCCTCCTTCTGTGTGACTGGACAGGGCCAATCCAGACCAGGGTTGTAGTGTCATCCCCAGCTCACGAGCATGCAACAGACATCTGCTGTTAGACTTGGCTTTCTCAGCAGGTATACCCCCAGACTTTTTGCTTTTGGCCTCCTGTTTTCAAACCTGTTTTTGTGGGTTTTAGGACTGTCGGCACTTTACCACTGCTAATCAGTGCTATAGTGCATAGGCTCTCCATGTAAATGATGTTTATGGATTGGTGTTTCCATGATTGGCCTATTTGATTTAATGGTAAGACCCTAGTGAAGTGCACTGAGGCTGTCAGGGCCTGTAAATCAAATGTTGCTAGTCGGCCTGCAGCACTGATCGTGTCGCCCACACAAGCAGCCTTTCAAAGGGTTCTTAGACCTGCCACTGCAGTGTCTGCGTGCAGTTGTAACTGCCATGTCGACCTGGCAAGTGCACCCACTTGCCAGGCCCTAATCTTCCCTTTTATTACATGTAAGTCACCCCTAGGGTAGGCCCAAGGTAGCCCTGTGGGCAGGCTGCAGTGTATGTAAAAGGTAGGACATGTACTGGTGTGTGTGAGATGTCCTGATAGTGAAATACAGTGTATTTCGTTTTTCACTATGGAAAGGCTATCTGTCCCATAGGATAGAATGGGAGTATATTTATAACCTCTTATAAGTATTACTTGCCATTGGGACAAGGTTGAAAGGATGAGTTTAGTATGCCTGAACTCAGGATATAAAAATGCTTCTTTTAGTAAAGATGATTTTTATATTTTGTGTTTGAAAATACCACTTTTAGAAAGTGAGTATTTTCTTGCTTAGCCATCCTGTGTGCCTCTGCTGGTTTTGGATTGACAGGGGCTGGGGAGGTACATTCTCTCAGACAGCCACCGAGGGAGGGGGGGTGAGGTGTGTCCTGCCTTTCCTGGATACACCAGGGCTTGATTGTATATACCTGGATTGCATTTAGAGTAGGAGGAGGAGATTTCCCAGCACCAGAATAGGTCTGGTCTGCATTTAGAGTGGAGGGAGGAGATTTCCCTTGCACCCGAATAGGCCATCTCCCTTGCACAATGCTGTCTCCACCTCCTGCCAGGAAGCTAGGCCAGAGGGGAGATAATTGGTTTGGACTGAGCAAAGAGCCTCTCTGCCATAAGAGAACAAAATAAAAGCTGTATAAATATTGGGGCCCAGACTCCAAAACTTCAGATTACTGCTGGACTAAAAAACCTGCCAGGAAGAAGAGCTGGAAGAGCTGCCAGGAAGAGTACTGCCCCTTTGCTGTATGCTTGTCTGGGTTGGCCTGTAGTTACTGCTTCTGTCTTGGGCAGGGAAAGGACTGGACTGTTCTTGCTGCGTTCAAAGTATCTTCAAGGGCTTGATGTAGAGCTTGCCACCTGTTGAAAAGTCTCAGGGAATTAAAGGCTTCAACATCTTCTGGGTACCGGCTTCTGGAACTGGATGTTTCAGCTGCCACAGAGGAAAAAGTTAACCTGATGCCGTCAATGACGCTGCTTCCAGCTCCGTGACCTGAAGGCACCATAGGGGGCACTGCTGCACTTTGCACTGCCTCGCTTCACACCGCTGCCTTGGTATCCCCGATGACAACGCAACACCATCACCAATGCACTGACTGCACCGTGGCCTGTGAACACTGCTTGTGGAGAACACGGAGCAAGTCCCGCTTCGCACCACGTCTCAACGACAACTCCGCTCCAAGTTCACATCGACGCCGCTGCTTGCACCGTAGTTCAAGGGCACAGCTCGTAAGTTCCACGATGCACCATCCTCATCTCGCACCGCAGCCTTGGCCTCCCAACGCTGGTGCCATCAACTCCAGTTCGTCAGCCGACGACATCACTTCAGCAACAACTACCCTGTTGATTGAACAGTGAACTGCCAGCACGGCGATGAGCATCGCACTACTTTGCACCCCAGCCATTGTCTCAGCATTGCCGCTGGACAACCGTCACCGAGCCGCTGCCTGCACCGCAACCTGAGGGCACCGCACTCAGCACCTCTTTACTTCGCACTGCAGACCTGACGCCTGCCGACGCCAGCACTCCTGACTTCAATCGCGAGCAGTTCGATCTGCAGACTTCAAGTGCCTGACAACTCCTGCACCGACTTCCGGAACCAACGCCTGCAAACGCAGGCTCTTCGGAGCTTAACGAGAGGTCGCTGATGCCCTGCATTTCTAAAGGTACTGTTTTGCGGGTCTTCCCGTCACCGTAGTTGGCCCGCAACACAGTGGTCAGCCAGAACTGTTTGGATTTGTTTTTCACAACGCCATGATAGCCCCTGACGGAGCTATTGACTTCAAGAAACTGTATTTTTAGTTTATTTTTGGTTATTGAGATTTCTGAGAACTGTATTGTGGATTTTATTGTTATTGGTCTTCTTTGCACAGATAAAATACTGTTTATTATTCTAAACTGGTATAGTGTCCTTTTGTAGTGTTTTCACTGTATTACTGTTGGTTTTGTGCAAATGCTTTTCCCACTGCCTCTGCCACATGCTCGCTTCCTGGATGGAGATTAAAAGAGCATGGCCTCTTCCCTCTTTCCGGAAATAAGAGGCAAGAAGGAGGAGCTGCATCATGCGGTAGGGCAAGATCAGATGTGCATTGGCGATCAGTTTCGTTTCCAACAGAGAATGCTGTAAGTAAACAACAATATTCCTAGCACGATTTGAAGTACCAGAATTGCCATGTTTTGTAATACTGTTTATTTGTTACATGTACCAATTTTTTGTTATTAATTATAACACATATAAAGCAAATATGGCACCTATCATAGACACCTTTCATGTCTGAAATATTAGCACAATGCTGGGCCCCGGGGAAAGTAAAGGTCGTGAACCAGTCTTCCCCAGGGGTGATTCGGGCAGGGCCGGAGGGACAAGGTCGGGATAGGGCAAGTTAGGGGAAGAGAGGGTGTTAAAGAGGGCTATATAGGTGTCAGGAAAGGAGTATCCGGCCTCTTCCTGATACCAAGCACCACCGTAAGGGGTTCCAAAAAAGTTAGTTCCTTGCTGTGGCCTACCTTAGTGCGGATCGTCCTGGGGATGAAGCCGGCATGACAGCACTGGACAGCAATGCTGTACGGGCGGCTCTAATCACTTTAGGCGAGGCAGGTAGGTCCAAGTTACTGCAGCCGGGGTCCTCGACCAGACCTGGGTCGGAATGCGTCGCCCGACACGTTGTGCATCGCATGGTGTCACTGCTGGTGTGGCAGCTAGCCTCCCCGAGCGCCACCTGCAGGGAAATCAACAGGAAGGTGCAGACAGGGCACCAAGCGCAAGCCTGGGGGAGCAAAGCGTGGAGGCAGGAGAAAATGCCTCCCGGAGCGTCTCCCTTTGGGAAATGAATTAGAGGAGGACGAGGGGCAGTGCCTGCTACAGCTGAGCCAGCGCTGCAGTGGACAGGCGTTGGGAAATGCACAGTAGAAATGGGGCTCCCAGGGGGAAACAGGCCATTAGATCTCTCAGTGAGGGCTCCCCTGGGAGTACAGCAAAACAAAGAGCTGGGCCAGTAGGCCCCACGATGAAAAAGTCAAAATGAGCCATATCTGGGACAGAGCTGGCAGTGCCGGTTGGGGAGAGGGCCCCTATGAGGTGCCTGGAGTTAGAGGCAGGGGACACAGCTGTGGGGCAAGGTAGGGCTGCCCTCAGGGATACCCAGAGCAGTAAATGGCAGGTTATTGACCTGAAGATGCAGATACGGGAGCAGCGCCTCCTCATACCGCAGACAGAGGAGAGGTGGGAATGCATGGACCGGGCCAGGGAGAGGGCGGCCGCCCTCCCACCGCTGATGGGGGATCCCAAAGATGCCCAGGGGAAATAAGTCAGTGCAGGAGGACAAGGAGGTAGAGGGCAGTGGGTGTGGATCCCAGAAGAGAAGGACAAAGAGGGGTGTAAGGTGACAGCCAGCACGGTGGGGGGCCCAGATGTTCATAGGACCCCCCCAGGTTTGTAGCAGCCTGGTGGGGGAGGGAGGGAAAGGAGACCAGCTAGCGAGGCCGGTAGAAAGGTGGCAATGCCAACGGGTCGCAAGACGGCTTTAGGACACTGGTCCGAAGCAGTGGGGGTCCACGGAAGCCGCCCTCTGCCGAGGGCTCACGTGCGAGGACAGGCGGCCAAGAATGGCGCATAGCAGAATGGATCATCTGTTCAGTGGAAAAAGAATGTGGTGCAGGAACCTGTGTGTAATGAGGTTGAAGATGATGCAGAGCTGGTACTTGATTATGAGAATGATAGTGATGAGTGGGAGGAAGGAGAGTTGCGTGATGATGAAGAGGATGCAGTGGGGAGACCTGGGGCAGCTGCGCAGACAACCAGAAATGTTGGTGTTTTTCAGGTGGCAAGTGCGGTCAAAGGGAGCGACAAGCCCATGGGGCACCGGAGCAGTGGAGCTCGACGCAAGGACAAAGCAGTCAGCAGCTAAGTGATGCCAGGTAATGGCAAGTGGTGGACTTCGTGGGATGTTGGGGATGCGGGTGCAAAATAGAAACCTTGCAGGTCAGTGGGGGTGGGGGATGGGCTGGTGGGGGAACCACAGGCCGCGTGGGCAGGCTCAATAGCGGTGCCTACTGAACTCAAGAAAGGGGACAGTGGTAAACAGTTGGTAGGTACCGGGGTCCAGACAGATGGTACAATGGGGGCAGATTAGAAGGAGGAAAAGACGGAAGATAAACATAACAAAAAACTGACCTACAAGGGTTTGGCAATGCCGTTGGGGTCTCATTTGTGAGAAAAAACAAAGAAAAAAGCTCGTCCACAGAGAGATCCAGAGCAAAGAGGGTTCAAAGGAGGAGGAGTGGGAGGCCAAGGGTGCCTATTAACATGGAAAACTGGACCTCTGCTTCCTTGATTTACGCTAGCATTTACTGCGAGACGCATTTTTAGGGGAATTGCGTTGCTGACATACATGGACATTATTTACAAGGCACAGATGCATTTTGGGGGATATGCCTGGTTGAGCTATGATGAGGAGTTTAGAGCCAGGGTCAGCATTATCCCAGATAAGCCATGGGGGTAGGTGGATTTGGAACTCTGGACGCAGTGGATGTCGTCTACCCAATCCTTCTCTTCCACTCATACAGCCAGTGGGCTGCCAGTGATATATCAGTCCTTTCAGTCCCTTCCTGCTCCAAATGGCGCGGAGGAGCTGGATCTCCACAGAGATGGACAGGGCCCACCACGGGGCATGCTTTAACCTTAAAAACGGATTTTGCTCCATGCACCCCTGCAATTCAAAACATGAATGCTCCAAGTGCGGGGGACGCCATCCTGTCACACAGTGTTTCACTTTGGCCTCCTCTGCAGAACAGTGGAAGACCTTTAGAGGCCGGGGGCAGTATGGACCCTACCCCAGTTAGAGTTGAAGCTATGGGTCCATGGCTCTCGGTTTACCCTGACAAGGAGGCAGCATTGCGGTTACAGTGGGGTTTTACCGAGGGGTTTATGGTACCAGGTGCAAGGGGGTGCAGATGGGCAGGGAACTTGAAATTAGCAAAGGAGTTTCCACATGTGGTGGCAGCGCAGCTAGAGAAGGAAGTAGCGAAGGGCAGGATTACTGGTCCATTCTTCGAATGGCCACTGGCGGATTTGATCATTTCAGCTTTGGGAGTAGTGCCAAAAAAAGGAGCCGGAGAATTCAGGAGGATTTACTACCTATCCTAGCCAGAAAGGGGGTCGGTCAATACGTTCATCGCTGAAGAGGATTCCAGAGTGCTGTTCGCCTCGGTGGATGATGCTGTCCATCTGGTGCGGCTGTATAGGTGGGGAGTGGAAATTGCAAAATGGGATGTCAAGTCCACTTTTCGCTTGCTGCCAATACACCCGGTGAATTTCTCCCTGCTCAGAATGCAATTTGGGGGTGCCATCTATGTGGATAAGGTCCTGCCATTGGTCTGAACCATTACTTGTGCCTTGTTTGAGCTGTTCAGTATGTTCCTGCAGTGGGTGTTCACCAAGAGCAGCAGCCATTAGGGGGTGTCGCATTATTTTGACGATTTCTTGTTTGTGGGGGCGAGAGCTTCTGGTGATTGTGGTCGGGTGCTGCACCACTTTGAGGTCTTAACACAGAAGTTTTGGGTGCCATTGGTACCTGAAAAAATGGTCAGGCCAAGTTGCATACTAACTTTCTTGGGATTTAAGCTTGACCCTGTGTGTTGGGTGGCCTGTCTGCCGAAGGGGATGGTGGAAGAAATCCAGGCTTTTCTTCTGCAGGTGGTTGGAGAGCAAAAGATCGAATTGAGAGCAGAGCAGAGGTTGCTGGGTTTCTTGAATTTTGCATGCAGAGTGGTGAGAGCAGGGAGGACATTTTGCAGGCGTCTCGGCATGGCCATGTCAGGGCCTGTGATTCTGCACCACAGGGTGAAATCTCCTTGGTGGTCAGGGCAGATTTGGGGTGTGGCAGACGTTCCTTGAAGAATTAAACGGGGTGCCTTCTGACTTTTTGGAGGAGAACATGGTCTGGCAAGTCCAGATCTTCTCTGATGCAATCGGATCCTTGGGCTGTTTGGGGATGGGAGAGGGTGCGTGGAGAAGTGGCTGCCACACTGGCTGAGTCAGGGACGGAGCATTGCTTTTTTGAGTTTTTTCCATTGTTGGAACTGGCAGTTTGGGGAGGAGAGCTAAAAAACAGGACAATTCTTTTCCATGTCGACAACATGACTGCGGTGGAACTGTTGAACAGGCAGAGAGCAAGGGAACTGAGGGTTCTACGGCTTTTGCGAATGTTCATGTTAGTGTGCTTGTGACTTAGGGGTCAATTACAATGCCGTTCAGAAGGGCTCCAAATCGGATTCGGGTTTGCCGAATCTGATTCGGAACCCTTGTGTCTGACCGAATCGTACACAGTTACAAATGAATGATTACAATGCCTGGAAACCGTTAGGGCTCTCTGAATCAGTTCCGAAAGGCATACAGACAGGTCACTTTTTTCGGTGCCGATTCGTACAGCTCTATTGACTCGGTTTCCAAGCGAGCGATTACAATGACTGATTCAGACAGCCTTTCTGAATCGGTTTCTCCTAAATGAATCAGCTTCCGGAATCTGTCTTTGGAGGCCCGTAGCAGGCCCTCCTCCACCTGGGCCCTTCCGAATCAGTACCGTGGGGGTACACCCATGAGACCCCCATTTCCAACCATCCACAGTGTGGCAGGCACCATAGGGTGCCCACCACAGGGTGCACAGTTTTCCCCAACAACCCCTATTTTTAATGGGAGCCTGTGTTCTCATTTGGAGCACAGGCTCCCATTGTAATCAATGGGAGTCCGACCGAATCGTATCCGGAAGCATTCGGATGTATCACTCAGTCGGACTGCCCCGATTCGAGTCATTTGGAAAGCATTCCGGAACCAATTCGGTAGGAATTCTTTCCGGACGAGATCGTAATCGGCCCCTTAATGTTGTTTTTAGGGCAAAGCACGTACTGGGAGCCAGCAATTATATTGCTGATTCCTTGTCTCATTCACTGTGGCATTGTTTCCAGAGTCTGGTGCCAGGAGTGGAAGAACGCAAGACAGAGCTGCAGGAGGACATCTGGGCCTGGGAGGAATGAGAGTGATTAGTCTGGTAAAGAAGTCTTTGGCTGAGTCTACCAGGAAGAGCTACAGGCTGGCATAGAGCGTGCATGGGTAATTCTTGGGCCTTTCTTCAGAAGTGATGCGCCTTAAGTGACAGGACACTAAACAGGGAGTGTTGAGTTTTGTTCTTGGTTGCATTTATAGGAGTTTGTCAAATATGACTATTGCAGGTAAATTAGCCGTGATCTCCTTTTACGGTAAACTGTACTTGGGTTTTGACCCTTCCAAAGACGAGATTCTGGGCAAAATATTGAAGGGATGGGGCATGGAACATAGGGTGGTGAGGGGTGCTATGCGGGACGCCATCACGCTTGAGTTGTTGTGGGAGCTGTTAGGGGTGTTGCCTTTGTGCTGTTATTATCCGTTCGAGATTGCAATTTTCAGACTTTGTATGAGTTGGATGATTTTTAGGGCATTCTGGGTCTCAGCGCTATTTGGAACAGCACGCCAAAAGGGGGTTCTGTACGAGGAGGTGCATTTAGACCAAGGGAGCCTCGGGATCTGGCTGATGCGATCCAAATCTGATCA
Organism: Triturus cristatus; assembly: GCF_964204655.1. Taxonomy (NCBI): domain Eukaryota; kingdom Metazoa; phylum Chordata; class Amphibia; order Caudata; family Salamandridae; genus Triturus; species Triturus cristatus. The sequence goes on from NC_140590.1 coordinate 1,639,461,610, forward strand.
AATGGTCAGGGGTCGTTGGGTATGGCTGTCGGAGGGTGGTTGTAGCGATGCTTGCCCCATAAAGGAGTGGTTTTGTTGCCTGGGAGGTGCCTATCAGGGTTCTTTTGTCATGCAACAGGCAGCAGGGATACTGCTTTCCAGTTATTGGCAGAGTTGCGCATGGCTTTGCGCAAATTTGGCGATGGCGGCGGTGCCTCTGGGGTGGTCCTGGGGCAGAATTCACCAGACTGGCAGAAGGAGTTCAAGATGCTGCGAGGTAAATGTGTGAAAGTAGAGGGGGAATGCTAGACTGGGAAGAGAGAGAGGATGCGGGGGGATTTAGTTAACAATCTAATTGTTTATTTTTTCTACTGCAGGGTGTGAGCAGGCTAGGAACGAAGATGGCTACCTGGATTGTGGGACATTACTTTGTGCACTGGGCAGTAAAGTACGCGGACCAACAGGTATATGGACGTAACCCTTTCTTGAGGAGCAGCCTCAATGAGGTTCTTTGGTGGGGTAAAGTGGGGATGCTTTGGGGTGCGCTGCTACCATGACTGACAAAGTTGGTTCCGCAGAGAGGTTGCCCGGACATGCTCTTGATCCATCTGGGGGAGAACGACTTAGTGCAGCTGTTTGGACTGACATTGCTACATATTATGCAGAGGGACAAGGAGATAATCTAAAGGAATTTCTCAGGAATATGTGTCATTTAGACTGAGATTGTGCCACGCAGAAGCTGGAGGGGGGCCGTTAAGCATGTAGCCATTGATAAGGCTCGAAGGAAGTTGAACAGAGCAATGAGGGTTTTCTGCCAGGCACGTGATATCAAAGTGATTGCTCATGTGGGGATTAAGGAGGAGGAACCAGGTCTTTTCAGGGATGATGGAGTGCACCTTTCGCAATTAGGGAATGCGTATTACGTGATGGAATTGCGTGATGTGGTGAGCGCACTGTGGAATGAGTCCATTTGTTGTCACAGGTCCTATTGCTGAGACGGGAAAGGTGCATGGGTTTTTCATGTGGGGCAGGTAACTTCCCTCCGGGGGTTTCCTGGTTGGTGGTACTTTGGAAGGGTGGTGAGTCACATATGGGCAGATCCACTCCTCGGGGGAAGGGTGCACAGGTGACTGATGGTGGTGCGCGGGATGCAATGAGCAACAAAAGGAACTTCAAGGGAGGATGATTTGAGGGCAAGTGAAGGAAAGATTACATATATGGAATGAGGTCAGCGAGTGAAAGGGGGATGAGTGAAGCAAATGAGATGGTGAGTTGTGAATGGCGGAGGAGAATGAAACAGTACCGGTTATGTCAGGAGTTAGATTTCGAATTGTTGTTCAGTTTAATAAAGTTCAATAGTATGTTTGCAACCTTGTCCTAATATATGGCCTTTTAAGCTTCTATAGCAGCTTGAAGTGTGGTTATTGCACAATGCTGGCCCCCGGGGAAGTGAAGGTCACAGACTAGTCTTCCCCCCGGGGTGCTTGGTGCAGGGCTTGAAGGACAAGGTGGGGATAGGGCAAGTTAGGGGAAGGGGAGGGTGTTAGAGAAGGCTATATAGGTGTCAGAAGAGGAGCATACGGCCTCTTCGTGACACCAAGCACCACCGGGAGGTGCTCCAAAAACTTTAGTCATCCCGCCCACCCTACAGGTTGTAGAGGTTTGGGTGGGAAAGACTGGTTACAGCGTTGCCAGTTCAGGACGGGTTGCAGGCATAAGCAGTACTTTGGAGGGGTGGTGAGTCACATATGGGCAGATCCACCCCTTGTGCGGGGAAGGGTGCACAGGTGACTGATGGCGGTGAGTAGGATGCAATGAGCAATGGAAAGAACTTCAAGGGAGGATGATTGGAGGGCAAGTGAAGGAGAGATTGGGTATATGGATCGAGGTCAGCGAGTGAAAGGGTTAGGAGTGAAGCAAATGAGATGGTGAGTTGCGAATGGCGTTTAGGAGAATAAAATGGTACGGGTTATGTCAGGAGTTAGATTTGGAATTGTTGTTAAGTTTAATAAAATGAATTAATATGTTTGCAACCTTATCTCAATAAATGGCCTTTTACACTTCTATAACAGCTTGGAGATTATTGCACCAACCCAAATGTAAATCATACTAATAGTCTGCCGAGGAACATGTAAACAGTCTCATGAAAACTATTGTAGTCTTGCTGAAAAATATGTAAGTACTATTGAAATAGAATGTCAAAATAGGGAATGCCCAACCAAAACATTGTAATGTTTATTGAGTCTGTCATCTTGTCAGTGTTCTCTGCCATGATCCGGCCTCCTGAGGGTGTGTGGTTGTAGGTGTTTCAATGCTTTATGTTGAAATATCTATTCACTATAAGACATGGTTTGGACTGTTGGGCAAGACTCTTAAACTCTCACGAAACTTTCAATTGTAAACAGAAAGAATGCACAAGTCCCTTTGAGAGGTTCTCTTTGAAACGTAAGCACTGTTGTGTATCAGTCAAATCCATGAACTAATATTTGCTTTATCTTGAGACCTAAGGCTGTTTTTCTCAACATTCTCTGGTTTGTGACCGCTTCTTGATTTGTGGATATGTAGATGCCATTGGTCCTCTGAGCAGCGTGAATGTACCTCTCGGTGCTATACCAACCCTCGCTTCACTACAGCATTGCTGGCCTGCGCTGTGGACGGCAGGGGTTTTGCATCTTAAGGGATTCTCAAGGGCCTTAGTACAGGACCTGCGTGGCTATAAGGCGGCCACAGGGCTAGGACTAAAGCAATTGGGAGTGTGGGCTTCCACCTCAGCGCCACAGAACGCTCAGTTTCCCCAGTGCAAATGTGAAAATCCAGTCTTTTGGGGGATAGTGATGGGGATTTCATGAATGTGCATTACCTAAGGGCAGAGCCACAGTAACTACACAGGAGGCTGGAAAACCATCATTTCCTTGCAACATTTGTTCAGTTGAAGGAGTGTCACTTATTTGTGCTATCTCTGTTGTCCCTTCCCTGCCTTTATGTGAAGGAAAGTTGCATTGGTGCTGTCTCTGTTGTCCCAGCCCTGACTTTATGTGAGGGAAACCTGCATTGCTGAGGTCTCTGTTGACCAAGTCCTGACATTGTATGAGGGAAGCTTCCATTGGTGCTGTCTCTGTTGCTCCAGTCCTGACATTGTGTGTGAGAAACTTGAATTGGTGCTGTCTCTGTTGTCCCTGGACATTGTGTGTGGAACACCTGCATTGGTGCTGTCTCTGTAGTTTCAGTCCTGACTTCATGTGAGGAAAACTTGCATTGGTTCTATCTCTTTTGTCACAGTCCTTAAGTTGTGTTTGGGACACTTCTATTTGGTGCTGTCTTTGTTTCCACAGTCCTGACATTGCGTGTGGGGAAACTTGCATTGGTGCTATCTCTGTTGTTCCATTCCTGACATTGTGTATGGGAACCTTGCATTAGTGCTGTCTCTGTTGCCCCAGTCCCAACTTTGTGTGAGGGAATCCTGCATTGATTGCTCTGGCATTCCTTTGATGGATTATTTTGTATTAGTGCCCACCGTTTACCTATGACCTTTGGCCACAAATACTGATTGCTGTGTTTGCATTCTGCATTTAACCATATGGATATTGTTATACTTAAGTGTGCATTTCATTCAAATATCTATATAAATAATGTAGCATTGTGTTTTGCTTTTAATAGTATTCTTTTTTGTGTGTTCATCTATATGGGATCACAGGAATATCCATGCGAATCTTCGCACATTATATCAGTAATCACAATGACACCTTATAACATTCCTGCTGCAGAAACCTTACAAGTAGACATCATGATTTGTCTGAAACATAGAGCTGCTCAGTCTGTCTTACAGCTCTAAGGAGATTCTTGACATTATGCCAGTCAGGCTCCCATAGATTGGGTACTTTACTGTAAGTGGAGGGCATCCCACCTAGGAATAGGGTGTTTCCCAAGGAGGGTAGGAGAGTGGGGGCCGGTTTTGCAGAGATGGGGGCCGGTTTTGTTACTGGAGGCTGGTTTTGCAACAGTGCTGCAATATCGTCCCCCAGTAACAAAACCAGCAAGCAAGCATTTCCAGCCAGTGCTTCCCCAGGGGCTGGTCTGAGAAAATTGCCGGGGCTGCTTTGGGTACCCAGTCTGGCCCTGAGCTGACCCGTGGCGAACGTGTATGTGAGGATGTATTATAGGGGTGACAAAATTCATGTAATTTGATTTTGCATGATTACGAGATATTTGGCAAAATTATGTGAAAGTATGCCTAATTATATGAAATGCAATCCTGCTATTTTGTGCAATATTTTAGCATGAACTAAGCCCTTGCATCGATATTGGAGGCAGTATAAATACACAACATAGCATCATTGTGTAATTTCAGGAATTTTGCATAACAAATGTAACATGAAATTTCCCAAAATACACAACATTAAGCTAGTGTGATGGAAATGTTGGTCCACCTCTGACAGTGGTGGGCCTTTTAACTGCTAATTCATCATAGTGGAAATACAGTGGGAAAAGGAATTACCAAAAATTCCATGTTCTCTCTCATGATAATGTTTATTTGTATTTGCCACTATAAGTGTGATATTTGCTACCATTAATGTTTTTATGGTCAATACTAGCTTAGCTTCAGGTGAAAAAAACCTTTACTAAAACTAATTCCGAGGTATTGTTTGTGTTCTGTCTCTGGGAATAGGGCGAGGAGAACCCAACAAAAATATTTTTCACTTTTTCACTCTGGGAGGTTTGTCTATTCTTTATATGGATTCTTTACAGGTAAATTAGGAGAAGTTAGTGGGACACATGTCTGTTTTCTCTGTTGTAGCTGATAAATTGGGATTACCTCCTCGTCAGACCTCCAGTCACAGACCTTACCACATGAGCAATAGCTCCTCCCACAGAACTTCCAAGCAAAACTCCCATAGCCCCATCCCTACCATCCAGGCCACTCCCACATCCTGTGGCTCATAACCCCTGACCCACTGCAGCATATCCTGTACCACCAAGCACAAGAAGCCGAACAGGGAGGGATTGATGGGAACCAGGACAGTGACGGGATGGTCTACGACTCGGAGTAATTCCTGCGCTGCTTAGGGGTCAAGGGTAGGCTAACAGATGAGAACAAGATTTTCTTGGCAACACAACAAACAAAGCTTGTACTCCTGATGTCCCTCTGCTTTTAATTTAATAAATGGGCAGCCTGCTCTGCTGCTGCCCATTAAATAATTGTACATAAGTGAAGCTTACAACTGCTGCGCACTACTGCTGCGTATGCGGCACATGTTCTGTTGGCCACTAAAACCCCCTGACTTTTGTAATGAATCCACTGAGATACCACCATCACGAGAAGTCAGTTTTACTCAAGTTACCAACAACTCAGCCTCAGCTTTTAATCCAATACAAGAAGGGCTATCTGAAAGAGCAAAGGAAAGATTAAAAAAAGCTCACAACAAATCAAAGAAAACAATAAAAGCAATGAATGCCAGCCCACTCCCTAAACCAAAAGAAATGCATCCAATTTTTCTCATTTTTGGAATCACGTCAGTGCGAATCAACGGATGGGTCGACCCCTCGCCCAAACAAACTAGCTGCGTCACCTTCCCTCGCTGATGCCGCCAATAAGCCAATAATGCCATACCTAATAGAAGCATCAAACCTCCAAGTGGCTGGACTTGGTCTGGTACAACGGCCCACCGGAGGAAGCGGTGACCTGCAGACAGCAGCGCAAAATACGGTAAGAGGAAAGCGAGACCAGAAACAATTCCAATCAACACACAGCTTCCAGCTTTCCCACAATTCTGTAATTACGCTGGTCTATCTGATGCAGAAGATACCGCACCCAGAGATGGGAAGATTCAAGCCTTGTCGATATCATCTAATAACGGTGGACATCTGAAAAATGTATCATTCCGGCATGAATCATTCCATCTCCTCTATGAAAGTAATATTCACCCCACAGTACACCTCAAGGGTTACTCATGATATCTTAAATCATGGTAATATTTTGAAACTGTTGAGTTCAATCCCAGAATTTAAGGACCTAACAACGGATGATTTAGATTGGGTCCAATTCAAACAAGATCCTAATAATCCCACTAAAGAGGTGTCCTGTACAACCTGGCATTGCGAAGAGACTGCTCAATTTTTTTTAGAAAATAGTCCTCAATTTGAGAAATCGGGTATCAAGTTGTAGAAATGCAACAACAATCAATATCAAACTTTATTAATTCCAAAGCAAGTGTCAAAGAGCCCTGCTCTGTAAAATCCTACGTCAAGCGAATCATCCGGGGGCCATATCAGGGTTTTAAAGGGAGCCATAGGCCCTCTATCTAATCCGGAATTGTCTTCTGCGATTAAAGTTACAAGCTGTATCTCTGGCTTACGAGTTTGTGAGGAGCTTAAGAAAAATCCAGTATTTAGTGATGATTGGGGTTGGCTTCCGAAAATTCTCACTAAAGGGAAAACTGGAGTGAACAATTGATGCTTAAATAGCTCGATCAATACAACTAAACCTTTTTATATTTGCTCATGGAATACTCACGGCCTAACAACTTTGCTTGAGGACCAAGAAACAGCAACTTTTAAAAAGAACTTAGAAGTTCTAATATTCCAGGAAACATGGAATATGTCTAAAGCTCCGCTTATTGGATTTCATGAGTATGCGAACTTTGCATCCCGCTCGTCTGCCTATGGTCGCGCAAGAGGTGGAATACCCACCTATGTGTCACTGGCCCTGGATATCAAGCACCATGAAATTGACTTTCAGCAAGCATGCCTCCTATGTATTAAAATGTATTTTAAACAATCAATAATATTTTTTAATGTTTATTTTAGTACAAAATGGTCCGTTAGGACATCCCAATTTACTGCGCTCTGGGAAGTCGTCATAATTTTGAAATATCAATATCCAGCCACTATGTTAATCATCTCAGGAGACTTCAACATGCATTTGCTCTGCAAATAGCGAGCCAATAAACCAAGCAGAGATTTAATGCAGATGTGCTGTTCTCAGCTTAATAAACATAATCTCAAGTTAATACAGGAAGACGTACAAAATAGTACTTAGATTGTTCCAACATTTAAAAATTCTCGGCAACATTCCATCATCGACTACACTATCATCTCAAAGGATCTTGCACCGTCTCTTCGTGACTATCAAGTGAACCCAAGAATAGAAAGCGAACATAACCCACAAATAATGTTACTGGTCTCATCGGTTCGTCATTTGCCTGAGTCATGGTCCATGGTAACCGGCCAATGGCTTAAAATCTGAAAAGGTTAGTGTGGGATTCATCAAATCAGATGGAAATATGGGCATTTATAGAACCTGCAATTGCTACAGCGCTAACTGAGAAAAGTCAAGGGAAGTCAATGATTGAAATCTGGCCCTGTTTTTGTGCTTCCTTGCTAGATCATTTTCCTTCAACAACATCAAGAGGATACCCTACAAGGCCAACAAGATTAGGATGGTACACAACTAGGTTACACCAGCAAAAAATGGAACTTAACAAAGCTACACAGGTCATCTTCAGACAACCGAATTGTGGCCTAAATTCTTCAAAATTGTGCAGTTTAAAACGCCTGAGAAGAACATACATAAATAAAATATGGAAAGCCAAACATACATATTATGAGGGAATATGGACCAAGTTGCACTTTGCCAGCAAAACGAAAAATCTGAAAGCATTCTGGGGACTAATAAATAACCTTTAATATGGTAGTAGAAGAGCAAACAGCGCTTCGCATTCCTGAACCATGCTGGGCAGCTTTCATCCGCAACTTATCCTGGGCCTCTGCAGACACAGCCCTGAGTATAACATCAATTATCCCATGTTAAGTCGACTGAGCAATGGAAACAGTTGAAAAATCAGAAATGACCGAAACCACAACGAAACTAAATTGTTAGCTATGGAAACATGAAAGGTACATCAAGTCAAAATGGCAATAAGAAGGACTAGATCAAATGGTGCGCCAGGCCCCAACGGGTTTCCAAAGTCGGTCTTCAAGGCTAAGACAGATCTTTGGTCAGAAATCCTGACACTGTAAAATCTAAAATGGTTCCTGAATCATGTCAGGGAACCATAATCCAGACAATTCATAAAAGTGGCTCACTGGACAATTCAGCTAACTACAGGCTGATTGCCCTAACAGATGTGGAGGCAAAAATCTTCTCAGGTTGTCTGCTCAACGATTTGGAAGACTGGATTGCTAAAGAAGAAACTATTCCCATATTCCAAACTGGTTTTTGAAGGGGCAAGTCAACGATTACGAACTTGACCTTAATGACTTTACTGGCTGAAAGAGCAAAGCAAAAACGGCAAAAGTTATATATTTGTTTTGTTGATCTTAAGGCCGCTTTTGATTCTGTCCCACGCAATGTACTTTGGGTGAAGCTATCTGCATGGGGCATTCCAAACCAACTGCTAGACATGATTATATTGCTATATTCTAATATGTGGGTCCAGGTTAAGTGGGGGATGGTAGTTGTACAACTTGCTGATTTAAAACGCATAGTGGTCTTAAACAAGGTTGTGTCTTAGCCCCATGTCTTTTTAATCTTTTTATGGCCGATTTACAGTCGCATTTTAAAAATGTTAATGCTCATTCACCTAACCTTGCAGGACAAAATATAAAATATCTACAGTACGCAGACGATAACATACTGATAAGTTATACTGCTATAGGTTTACGAAGATTAATAGATTCATTTAATAACTATATATTAGCCAGTGGTTTACTGATGAACATCAAAGAGCAAAAATAATGACGATTGGTTTGACTAAATCAGACAAGAGCGTTTGGAATATTATTGTGTTAAAGATTGAAACTATAAAATGTTATAAATATTTAGGTATTACATTTGATGACAGATTGTCTTTTAACTTAAAAGTGAAAGCTACGGCGCTATCTTTTGCTTTTAGAAACTGAGAGACACGTTGGCATGGCCAAACCATGAGCATTTACTTAAGGTAATGAAACCAAAGCTGATTCCCTCCCTGGCCTAAGGGTCAGTGATTTTTCAAGGGAAAGACTCAAAGATTCCAATCAGGCGATAAAAGTTTTTAAATCGGTCTTCAGGGTTCCAAAGAATATCGAGCATACCAATGTTAGATTTGAATTTGGTTTCAAAAGACAAACTTTAAAAAGACAATCTGCATTTTTTAAATCTTTATATTCCTTCTTTTGTTCTGACCCAGGCACACTTGCGAATCTTTGCTGGTAGGAAATAATGGGGTATGAGCACGTTAAGGGTTGGAGATCTTATTTAACAGAGAGCCTAAATAATTTTAAGTCTCAGCCCCTTGAAGATGTAGCTAGAAACAAAGCTGTGTTCAGACAGACACAAAACCAAACAGCCAATTTCCTAACGACTTTATTGGATAAGGATGAGTTTGCCAAAAAAAAGAAGCCATGCATGGTCGGTTATTAATTCATTCACCAAATTGGAGCCACAATCTTTATTATTTCCCATTTAAAACCAGTTACAAGAGACAAATTCTTGCTGTGACAATTTGGAAGATATCCCACAAAGGATGGAATCCCCCATGGGTACAAAACTGTCCCTCAAACAGTTGTAGGTTATGTGGCTTTCATAATGAATCACTATTACATATTTTATCCATTTGTCCTCAACTGTTAGAAGAGAGGAAAGCCCTATTAAAATCCATCCTTAAAGAAAACGGGGTGATGACAGGTCGCCAAGCAATTACACCTTGCCTCTCCGGGAAATCGGTTTATTTGATCACACAGTTTGTAAAGTTTATTCTTATTGCATAAAAAAAGTTAACTTTAGAGTGTGCCACCTGATGTTAGGGGTTTGTGAAAACCAATAATCGGTTTGTTCAACGATGCTGTCCCAAAGATGCTATTGTCAACTATACCTCCACATTCTGACAACTACATAGAATGCTGATTGACCTAAGAAAGGCTTCTTTGAAAGGATTTGCACAGTGGCACTTTATCTATGGCACTTTAATTATGGCATTTTAACTCTTGAATCTAAAAAAGGGGTAGTGTAAGCAATTGATAGGAGACTTAAAGAAGGGCTCCTTTGAAAGGAACTGCACAGTGGCACTTTACCTATGGCACTTTAACTATGATATTTTTATCTCTGAATTTTAAAATAAGGGGTAGTGTAGGAAATTCTTGCAAAATTTCTTAGAAAATGTTATTACTTTTATATATAATGCAGCATCATGTTTTGTGACTTGTGTGAAACATCTGATTTCTAATACTAGAAATAGTACAGCAACCATGAGAATGTTGGCACTCTTGTAATGTTTACATATAAAGGCACTTTAGCAATTGCACTTTAAAATAGGGTTTGAAAAAAAAAAGGAAAATACATTATAGTATTGATGGTTATATGGAAGACTTAATCAATCTTCAAAATGCTGCTTAAACATGGTGTGATTACTGAATTGAAATATAATGTATCTTCGATATTATTTTAAACTTTACAATGTACTGTTGTGTCCATGCACAAATTAATGTACTTTACACTTCCTGTTTGTAATGATTTTTATTAATCAACAATAATACGGATCACTCGACCACTCGCAGTCCGGCTTCCGAGCCAACCACAGCACCGAGACCGCCCTCATCGCAGCCACTGACGACATCAGATCCCTGCTCGACAACGGGGAAACAGCAGCCCTCATTCTCCTGGACCTCTCCGCAGCGTTCGATACCGTTTGCCACCACACCCTAGTGCAACGCCTCAGCAACATCGGAATCCAAGCGAAGGCACTGGATTGGATCATCTCCTTCCTCGCCGGAAGAACCCAGAGAGTCCGCCTCCCCCCGTTCAGATCCGAGGCCACCGAAGTCATCTGCGGTGTACCACAAGGATCATCGCTCAGCCCCACCCTCTTCAACGTCTACATGAGCCCCCTCGCGGCCATCGCACGCCAATACAACCTCAACATCATCTCCTACGCCGACGACACCCAGCTGATCCTCTCCCTCACCAACGACCCCGCCACCGCCAGAACCAGCCTACACGAAGGGATGAAAGACATCGCCGAGTGGATGAAGAACAGCCGCCTGAATCTGAACTCAGACAAGACGGAAGTCCTCATCCTGGGATCATCGCCCACCGCCTGGGACGACTCCTGGTGGCCACCTGCCCTGGGCACCACTCCCAAGCCAACGGACCACGCACGCAACCTGGGCTTCATCCTGGACTCCTCCCTTTCGATGACCAGACAAGTCAACGCTGTCTCATCATCATGCTTCAACACCCTCCGCATGCTCCGTAAGATCTTCCGATGGATCCCCACCGAAACCAGGAAGACGGTCACCCATGCCCTCGTCACCAGCCGACTGGACTATGGAAACACCCTCTATGCCGGAACCACAGCCAAACTTCAGAAAAGACTCCAGCGCATCCAGAACGCCTCCGCACGACTCGTCCTGGACATCCCCCGACACAACCACATCTCCGGCCACCTGAGAAACCTGCACTGGCTCCTCGTCAGTAAGAGGATCATGTTCAGACTCCTCATCTACGCACACAAAGCCCTCCACGACCTTGGCCCCAAGTACCTCAACAACCGCCTGACCTTCTACACGCCCACCCGCCAGCTACGATTGACCAGCCACGCCCTCGCCGCTGTTCCACACATCCGCAGAGCCACCGCCGGAGGAAGATCCTTCTCCTACCTGGCGGCCAAGACATGGAACTCCCTCCCCCTCCACCTTCAGCTAACCCAGGACCATCTCTCCTTCAGGAAGCAACTCAAGACCTGGCTCTTCGAGCAGTAAACGGACCCCTCTCCCCCAGCGCCTTGAGACCCTTCCATGTGAGTAGCGCGCTTTACAAATGTTATGATTGATTGATTGATTGATTGAAAGTATTCTTTGAGGCTAAAAAACAAAAAATTTAAAAAAGTAAAAAATAACGGCATAAGTGAAGCTTGCACTACTGCTGCGCATATGGCACATGTTCTGTTGGTACTGGACGCTTACACTGCAGCTTCTGCTGTTTTTGTCACTGTGGGTATGGTCCATGTGCAGCAAGATTCCACCACTGCTGCCAGTGCTACAGTACAGATGTTCTGTATGTGGTGGTGCTACATGTGCTGTGTGTGTGTCCAGCACTGCATGTATCCTGTGTGTAGTAGAGATCTGCACTATTGTGCCATCTGCTGTAACTTGTGTGTGATGATGTTTACATTGCCTCTGCTGATGGGGGCTTTTTTTGCTATGTTTGATGGATGCTTGCATTGCTGATGTTTATCATGCACCTGTTTTGCATGTGTGAAGGGAGCTTGAGGGGAGTATATCCAATGTTATTGCCCAGTGTCATTCCTGTTGTGTGTGTTTACAGGAAGCATAACCTAATGCTGCCTGTTCTGTGCCTGCTACATGTGTGAGCAAACACTGATGCTGTACCTATTCCTTGGTCATGAGGCAAACTTGCAGTGTTTTTGTCTGGTACCTCAGTTTACTTTTTCTTTGTGAAAAGAATCTTGTTCTTGTGGTGTCTGCTGAAGCAGGTCTTCTATTTGTTTGATGAAACTGGAGCCGGTGCTCCTCTATGCTGCATGTGTTCACCCCTTAGGACAGGCTTACACAGGTACTGCCCAGTCCTCTGTTAGTGAGAGTTGAGGTGTGCATGACTGTAATCCCTGTTGAATCTCTTCTGATTGTAAGAGAAGCATGCACTGATCATTTCCCTCACCATGCTAAGTTAATCACCCAGATGGGTCTGTCAAATGTTACTATGTGCTAGAAATGAAAAAATATGTTTTTTGCAGCACAATAACTATTGCCAAATCTACTCCTTTTTTAGGTCGAGCATTCAAGACCTCTTGTATATACTTTAGTATATACTTTAGTATATTTATACTTTAGTATATACTTATATGTGTATGTACTTTGTGGGCTCTGGAGATCAGCCCTAGGACTTGGCTGCTCGCGCTTAGGGACTTTTTTTTATGTACAACTGCCTCTATTTAACTTTCTTGATAGAAAACAGCCAGAGGTTAGAAAAATCCCAGAATCACTTTAGCATTTTCTAGATTCCAGTCCATAGAAATTGTCTTCAACGAGCACCCATGGACAATAATATTTTTTTCAAATCTTGTATTTTCAGTGATATGACCACCGAAGGCCCTGCTTTTTATTAAAAACTGAGCTTTGGACTATATCATTTTCCACTGAACGGCAATATTTCTCTCCATGTGTTCCCATACCTGGCGTGTTACGCAGTTTGGTGCTTACTTTCCCTCCATGTTAAAGAACTGTAGATGTTTCAGCATCCAGGCTAATGTGCTGCATAGCTAAATACATATAAGGCCCCAAAGGCAAGACCGAATGCATTCCAAATGTTTGTTGTACAATACTAATTAGTCTTAGGCAGCATTTAAATCATGCCAGCGTAATTAATGTCATTTCGGGAATTCCACATTATGCTTGTTGTGCAAAATTTCTGAAATGATCCCATTACTTCACTGCTCATAATTAGGCACCGTTACCAATGGACTTCGAATCTTCTCTGAACTGCTTTTATTCCAAATTTGCCCATCACTAGTTTTGACAAAACACTTAAATACTTTTATCACCCTCATTGCTTTAGTGCATTTTGACCACTCCTGACACCCTATTAGTATCTTTACCTTAACCCCAACTATGCAAACCTATTTCCACATAGTAGAGAGACATGTTTAGCCAGGATCAAGTTGGACGGTGATTGCTGGGAGCTCCAGCCAACTTTTCCGCCTATATGCACCAAAAGGTGCCTTGACCAAAAGCAGCCAGATGATCTCTAAACCTGGACACCAATGCACTGACCAAACACATGATCAGGTGAATAATATTCTTGATAATTGACACCATAGTAAGTTACCCCCACACCGGTTACAAGGGCCTCTGTTAGCATTTGGTTAGCACTGGAGTCATGCTGTTGTGGCTTCCTGTGCTTCATACTGTGCACCTGTACGCGTGAGCCTCTATTTGTTCCCTCTCATTCCTGCTCTCTGGTAATTGATTCCTTATTCCAGCTACTCCTTGACCAGAGGTATTACAGCAGGGAACATAGATCATAAAACATGATGTGATAATATGTGGGCCTTAAGGATTCAAATATGACCACAGCTTTTCTCCCTGGAAGGTCTTCTGCTTGGCACAGAAGGATGTGTTATGTTGGACCTCCTCTGCTTCACTGAAAAATGGAGCGTGTCTGCGCCCCAAACCAAACGCACTGCGAGATGTGCTGCAAATGACAGGGGGAGTTAATCAGGGTAATACAAAGTTGAGTTCGCAAGCAAATATTGGTATGAACAAACTTAACATGATATAGCAAAAAGAGTGATTTAACATGTCGAAGCAGTAGGATCAATATTGATTGGTTGTTGTTTCTGTTGTTGTTCACAGTGACCCCTGACGAAGGGCATTTCTTTGCCCGAAATGCATTGGGTTTCATTTAATAAACACTGCCTTTGATGAACTTCGCAGCAGTCATGTTCTTTCAAGAGGTCCGGAGGGGCACAGTCAGAACACTAGAAATTTGGAAAGTAGGCGCATGATGTCGCGTGGGAACAATAAATCAAAAGAGCTAAATAAAGCAGAAGAGTAAAAGGACGAATGAAACAAGCTAAAAGCGGTCAAAAAGGAATTAATTATTGCTAATGCAGAAAATCTCACAATGCGTTTGGTTTGGGGCGCAGACACGCTCCATTTTTCAGTGATGTTAATCTTTAAGGTGTCAATTGGGCAAGGCACTTATACCAAGCTGCACGCATACTAAAGTACGTTTGGACAAACCAGATCAAAATATGGTGTAAAGGTGTGCATTCCCCCCCCTATCACTGTTCATGTAGAAATGATTGCCCAGGTATGGGATTGCACCCACAGGGTGATAAGAATGTAAACAAGATGAAAATACAATTCCCCACGCGATTGTTGGAACATCTAGGTTCATTTTTTAAGTCAGTGTCAATCTGCGAATGGAATAAACTTCGGAGTCCGTCATGGTGTACATAATGACACTAATTCTGTATTACAGCTGGACATTTTGACTGCGAAGCTGAGTTGTGTTGATCATATTGCATTATGGGATATGTAGTATTTACCCTATGAACAGCTTCAGTAGTCTACCTTGTTGGAGGGAAAGTTGGAAGAGCTGATTGATCGGGAGGGATTTAAAAACGCAAGGGAGTGTGGGAGGAATAATGACTTTTGGTTATGAAGAGAAGGACGCGCGGTTTTTAAACATTTTGCGGCAGGTATGTGTGTACCTACGAATGATAATGAATAACGCTAGTTAATTCAATGTGGCACAATGGAAAATGACCGTGAATGTGTGCAGCACGGGGAGAGATAAAGATTCTGGGGATAACTTGAAATGGCACACGCAGCCCTACCGCGATGATGGATTAACGGTTGTCGGACAAGGAGAGGGAGGGAGAGATATCATTCTTCAAAAGCATGTTATTGACAATGATGGGAGACTGGCAGTAAAATGACAGGGAGAGTTAATCAGGGTAATACAAAATTGAGTTCTTCAGCAAATATTGGTATGAACAAACTTAACATGATATAGCAAAAAGAGTAATTTAACATGTCGAAGTAGTATGATTAATATTGATTGGTTGCTATTTTTGTTGTTGTTCACAGTGACCCCTGACGAAGGGCATTTCTTTGCCCAAAATGCATTGGGTTTCATTTAATAAACACTGCCTTTGATGAACTTCGCAGCAGTCATGTTCTTTCAAGAGGTCCGGAGGGGCACAGTCAGAGCACTAGAAATTTGGAAAATAGGCGCATGATGTCGCATGGGAACAATAAATCAAAAGAGCTAAATAAAGCAGAAGAGTAAAAGGACAAATGAAACAAGCTAAAAGCGGTTAAAAAGGAATTAATTATTGCTAATGCAGCACATCTCGCAATGCGTTTGGTTTGGGGCGCAGACGCGCTCCATTTTTCAGTGATGTTAATCTTTAAGGTGTCAATTGGGCAAGGCACTTATACCAAGCTGCACGCATACTAAAGTACGTTTGGACAAGCCAGAACAAAATATGGTGTAAAGGTGTGCATTCCCCCCCCCCCCATAACTGTTCATGGACCTTCTCTGCTGCCATCTACAAACTAACAACACCTGGAGTCTACGTATGGGTACCCTCCTCCCAGCTTTCAAATCACTGGGCTTCTTTTATCAGCTATATACACAAATTGGGAACAGGGAGCTAATAGAGGTCCAGTACTCATGCTCCTAAAACAGAATCATTAAATCCAGAAGGTACTGTTGCTATAGAGGAAAAGGAAAGAAAACTAGGTTGGAAGTGAATAATCCAAGTGAATATTTATGAATATTATTTGGTGCGCTCACACATCCAAATGGATTTCACGCTTCAGCATTGGGGGTGCTCCTCATCGGGCCGGCCCCATGAGAGGGCTCTTTCTCTGTGATCTTTTTAGGAATCTACCATAACGATCAAGGCGTGTGTGAGGGTACGGAATATGTAGGGTGAAGTGAATGTACATAAAGTGTTAAATGAATTAAAACTGTCTAAGGGATACCTAATTAGCTTTAATATGATGGTTCCCTTGGTGGCGGTAAAAACTATGGAAAGCGGGCTATCATGAGGGCTCAATGAACCAAGATAGCCTTAATGTATATGTGACATCAACATGTTTCACACCTATTGGTCCACCCGAATACCTGGCCTTTCTTCAGGACCAGAAAGATCCCTACCCTACACCTAGAAAGGTGTGTAGTGTCAGGTACTCCCCTACTAGGTAAATACCTCAGTTTAGGATTGTCCAAAATAAATAGAAGGAGTAGAAAGACATTATAAACACAGGGGCAAAACACATGTAGGTAGATGGTACCTAGTGTCTCAAACATTTTACTCAAGTCTCCTCATGGTAGATACAACATGCTTCAAAAGGTGCTAACAAGTCGCAGATCAAGTGGTAAGTGCACATACATACAGTAAGCCAGGCAATTGATTACACGTGTAAAAACTTTTAAAACATAATGCATCTGAAACGTACATCAAAAACATTGATAAACATAGGGTAGTTATGTCCAAATAGAAGAGACTAGGGATCTTACCCTGTTGAGTCAATCAGTAAAGATCTTTAGGTCAGAAGCAGAGGATTGCCTGCTGCTGTTAAGAGACTGATATCAACACAATTACACGCTGCACCTCCACTGTCCTTTTTTAGCACCACCACTATCGGCAAGGCCAATGGCATATGACCAGTGTTAATGTTAATGAAATTTATAAAAGCGCACGAATACCCAAGGGTGTCTTGGCGCTAAGGACTACAATCAGCATGCTCTGCGCCTAGCCCTGGAACAGACAGGTTTTTAATTTTCTCCTAAACCCTGTTAAGGAGCTGGCGTTCCTAAATTCAAATGAAAGAGAATTCCAAAGTTTAGATGTACCGTAATGAAAGCTGCAGCCACATCAATGTGCAGTACAAATTCTAGGCACTAACAAAAGTCTTGCCCCCATCGACCGAAGATATGTTGGTCGGTTGGTACCATACAAAGAGTTTCCGAAGAAAAGAGGGGCCTGTATGATTCAAGACCTTGTAGGCAAGACACAGTGCCTTGAATTTGATGCGCTGAAATACAGGAAGCCAGTGCAAGTTGCGGATTTTATTAGATACCATTTTATGCCTGGGGATTTTGAGCAGTAGACGTGCCGCAGAGTTTTGAACCATCTGAAGCTTCTTTAGGCACTGCTTCTGGGCATTCAAGTATAGCCCATTGCAGTAGTCTAATTTGGATTGAATAAGAGATGTGACCACTGTTTTCCTGGTATCCGCCGGCATATACGGAAGTATCTTCCTTATTTTCTTTATAAGAAAATATGAGGCAGAGACAATAGCATTAGTCTGTTAACAGTGGGCCCGATTCACAGAACAAACTTAAGACTAAATCCTAAACTTACTACCATTCTGGTATTCACAGAATGCACCTACTACTTCTGGTATTCACAGAATGCATTTACGACCACTAAACTTACGTCCGCACTCGGGCCGGAATTTCCGCCTCCGGAGCGAAATGTCCGCACCCGGAGTGGAAAATCCGCTTACGGGCCGGAAACTCCGCCTACGGGCCGGAAAGTCCGCATACGGGCCGGAAAGTCCGCATACAGGCCGGAAAGTCCGCATGCGGGTCGGAAATTCCGCTCTCAGGCCGGAAGTTACGATTTGGGCAAGACTACATTAACTGTGGCCATTGATCATTTGAGCCAAGGGTAAACACCTGTCCAAGTCCCTACCATCCCCCATCGTGCATCAGCTGACACACTCCAGCCAATCCTAGCTCGGCAGCACGTATAACTGCAGAGCAGACACACACACAAACCCTTACAACATGTCACTGAATGTGTTTGTTGCACTGCCCCTTGCCATGCGGCAAAACCACTTGAGGAGGAGGAGGAGAGCAGAGAGGATCTACAGACAGAGGATTAACCTATTTGGAATTTCCAGTCAAGATGTAAGGGCCAGGTACCGTTTCCCTCCAGAAGTCATCTTGGATATGGTATGTGAGTGGGAGCAGGAACTTGACTCTGTGACCTGCTGCTCTCATGCAATCCCAGCATATCTCAAGATCCTCTCTGCGCTCCATTTCTTTGCCACTGGCTCTTTCCAAAGGGTCTCCAGTGACCATGTGGGCATTTCCCAGGCGAGCCAGTCGCTGTGCCTGCATCAGGTACTGAGATGCATCACTGCAAGATCCCACAACCACATACAAATGCCACGTACACTGGCCCTGAGACAAAGGGTAGCACGAGATTTATATCTCATTGCACAATTCGAACGTGTGCTGGGTGCAATTGATTGTACCCATGTGGCCCTTCAGCCACCCCGCCATAATGCACACATCTTCTGCAACAGACACCGATGGCATTCCATCAACGTGCAAGCTGTCTGTGATGCCAGGGGGAGGTTCATTAATGTGCATGCGGTGTTCCCAGGCAGTACCCATGACAGCTTCATATTCCGCATGTCACCTCTTGCCCGGCGGATGGCTGCGGGAGAATTTGACAACATGTGGCTACTGGGTAAGTACCAAGCGTTAGAAATGAGGGAAATGTGTTTTGCAAATGTATGAATGCCCCCCAACATTAACCATTGTACAATACGAATCATAAAGCTACATACATGGCCCAACAGATACTGCATGTAATACAGTACAGATCATGTCCTGTGCAAGTCAAAGAGGGAAATGTAACCAACTGCCCTTTCCCCTCTCCTCAGGTGACGCTGGGTATGCATGCACTCACCCCACATCTCCTCACCCCTTACAGGCGTGCAAACACTGTACCACAGCGTAGGTACAATAGGGCACACATACGGACTCGAGCCATCATAGAGCGCACTTTTGGTCTGTTGAAGTCGCGATTCAGATGTCTCAACCGTACAGGGGGGGTGCTGCAGTACTCCTCAGAAGTCGTGTGCAAGATCATATTAGCCTGTTGTGTCTTGCACAACATTGCCTTAACGCATGACTTACACATACCGCTGGAACCTCGGCTAGCTCTGAATCTGGGAAACCGGGCCATGGCACATAACCGAGGTCAGGGCATGCAAGTCCGTGAGCAGCTCGTTGCCACATTTTTCACATGAGCAACCTGTAGTGGAATGGACTAAATGTGGATTGCTGTCTGTGGCCAATGATGAAACTTGGAAATACACGACTGTGTAAAGAAATTCTTTCCTGAGACAACTTTGCAAGCCACACTAACTGCATGTTCATCACAGCTGGTGACAGTAGTCAAAAGGTTGAGCGTGCTTCAGCTCATGGGCCCATGTCAGCGATCAGTGTAGTGGATGTCCCGAAAGAATCTATTGACGCTGATGGAAAATGATACATG
The DNA here is from genome assembly GCF_964204655.1 of Triturus cristatus. NCBI lineage: Eukaryota > Metazoa > Chordata > Amphibia > Caudata > Salamandridae > Triturus > Triturus cristatus. The sequence goes on from NC_140590.1 coordinate 1,639,481,400, forward strand.
CACTGAGAGACACAGCCGGACCTCATGAGGATGGGTCACTGAATCAGAAAAGGCCATAACCATAGCATTGTCGGGCCTGTGCATCAACAGATGTGACTCACCCACAAAAGATGCGCCTACAACGTGAGTGATGTCATGGGTGAATCAGACACCATGGGGCAGATGAATACGCCCCGGGCACCACTTTTGCGCCCCCGTTGCGTCACTTTAGTGACGCAGCGGCGGCGCGGACCCAGTGCCATGCTGCGGGCTATTTACAACGTGACGCATCTAGGGAGATGTGTCACGTTGTCAAGCTTGCGCCACATGTGGGCGTACCTGCACAGGGGGGGGCCTTCTGGCACAGGAATGCCTCCGAAAAGTGGCTGAGTGAAATCCACAAGATTTCACTCAGACACTTTTCCGGCCATGCTGCGTCAAAGCCCTGCGCCTGCTTGAAGCACGCTTAAGGATTGACGCAGCATGTCAGGGATAGGGGCACCCCGAGCCTTGCTGGAGCTGTGTGGCGGTTGTGACGCAACTCCAGCAATGCGCCAACCTTACGCCGGCCAGATGCGTCACGCATCTGCTTGTCCTTGCGCCACGATGCAAGGCATTGTGATTGCGGCGCATCTGCGGTGATGCAAGGGCAAACTTGCGTGACGCATCTCCCATGGCGCATCCCTGCTGATTTGCAGGGATGTGCCAGGGAACATAAATCTGCCCCCATGTGTCTGTGATATATCCACACTTCTCCACCCCAATGTTACGTAACACATCATACAACTCTGCTACTGAGCACCCAATATGGACTACATGTACCATGATGCAAAGCATGAGAAAGTGAAACAGGGGTTTTATGTTGTGTCAGCCCCCCCGCCCATAAGTGCAGAAATGTCATTAAATGGTCTCTTCCCCCTCTTGTTACATTTTAATAATTCACACATGCACTGTCTTTTCTTTTTTATCCACAACAGAACAGCAGGATGGCAGTAGATTACATTCATGATTGTGGATGGATCTGGATGAATACAAAATGGCTGCCAACTATTTCCTGTGATGTATTTCCTGCCTCTCACTCCCTGTCAAACATATCCTGTATAAAATAATCTGTTCCGGGTCATTTTCGGAGTTTACGGCACAAAAGCGGAAGTCCCGATTACGGAGCGTACGGCGCGTGTGCGGACCCTCCGCTCCGGAACCGGAAACTGCGCTCGCGGGCCGTAAACTCCGAAAATGACCCAGAACACATTATTTCATTCAGGAAATGTTTTACAGGAAGTTGGAGGCAGGAAATATATCACAGGAAATAGTTGGCAGCCATTTTGCGTTCATTCTGAGTCGTCCTCACTCACAGATCAGATCCTCTGACAGCCTGCTGCTCTCATCATACTTATTATACCCATAATGGCTGAGGGTTATGAAGAGAAGGCACCCCCTTTCTCTGAAAGTGAGTTAGACATCTTGGCTGAGGGGGTGCTGGCCAAATACCCTCAGCTATATGGGGACCCTGAACACCAGCTGAGCAATGCAGCCCGGGCCAGGCTGGGGGCCAACATCGGGGAGCGCTGCAGTGCAGTGGGAGTCCACACCAGGAGTGCGAGGGCATACCACAAGCGCTGGGAGGACCTGAAACGGTGGTCCCGGCACAAGAATAAGAGATGTGACCACTGTTTTCCTGGTATCCGCCGGCATATACGGAAGTATCTTCCTTATTTTCTTTATAAGAAAATATGAGGCAGAGACAATAGCATTAGTCTGTTAACAGTGGGCCCGATTCACAGAACAAACTTAAGACTAAATCCTAAACTTACTACCATTCTGGTATTCACAGAATGCACCTACTACTTCTGGTATTCACAGAATGAACTTAGAACTTTTGCTATTCACAGAATGCATTTACGACCACTAAACTTACGTCCGCACTCGGGCCGGAATTTCCGCCTCCGGAGCGGAATGTCCGCACCCGGAGTGGAAAATCCGCTTACGGGCCGGAAAGTCCGCCTACGGGCTGGAAAGTCCGCATACGGGCCGGAAAGTCCGCATACAGGCCGGAAAGTCCGCATGCGGGTCGGAAATTCCGCTCTCGGGCCGGAAGTTACGATTTGGGCAAGACTACATTAACTGTGGCCATTGATCATTTGAGCCAAGGGTAAACACCTGTCCAAGTCCCTACCATCCCCCATCATGCATCAGCTGACCCACTCCAGCCAATCCTAGCTCGGCAGCACGTATAACTGCAGAGCAGACACACACACAAACCCTTACAACATGTCACTGAATGTGTTTGTTGCACTGCCCCTTGCCATGCGGCAAAACCACTTGAGGAGGAGGAGGAGAGCAGAGAGGATCTACAGACAGAGGATTAACCTATTTGGAATTTCCAGTCAAGATGTAAGGGCCAGGTACCGTTTCCCTCCAGAAGTCATCTTGGATATGGTATGTGAGTGGGAGCAGGAACTTGACTCTGTGACCTGCTGCTCTCATGCAATCCCAGCATATCTCAAGATCCTCTCTGCGCTCCATTTCTTTGCCACTGGCTCTTTCCAAAGGGTCTCCAGTGACCATGTGGGCATTTCCCAGGCGAGCCAGTCGCTGTGCCTGCATCAGGTACTGAGATGCATCACTGCAAGATCCCACAACCACATACAAATGCCACGTACACTGGCCCTGAGACAAAGGGCAGCACGAGATTTCTATCTCATTGCACAATTCCCACGTGTGCTGGGTGCAATTGATTGTACCCATGTGGCCCTTCAGCCACCCCGCCACAATGCACACATCTTCTGCAACAGACACCGATGGCATTCCATCAACGTGCAAGCTGTCTGTGATGCCAGGGGGAGGTTCATTAATGTGCATGCGGTGTTCCCAGGCAGTACCCATGACAGCTTCATATTCCGCATGTCACCTCTTGCCCGGCGGATGGCTGCGGGAGAATTTGACAACATGTGGCTACTGGGTAAGTACCAAGCGTTAGAAATGAGGGAAATGTGTTTTGCAAATGTATGAATGCCCCCCAACATTAACCATTGTACAATACGAATCATAAAGCTACATACATGGCCCAACAGATACTGCATGTAATACAGTACAGATCATGTCCTGTGCAAGTCAAAGAGGGAAATGTAACCAACTGCCCTTTCCCCTCTCCTCAGGTGACGCTGGGTATGCATGCACTCACCCCACATCTCCTCACCCCTTACAGGCGTGCAAACACTGTACCACAGCGTAGGTACAATAGGGCACACATACGGACTGAGCCATCATAGAGCGCACTTTTGGTCTGTTGAAGTCGCGATTCAGATGTCTCAACCGTACAGGGGGGGTGCTGCAGTACTCCTCAGAAGTCGTGTGCAAGATCATATTAGCCTGTTGTGTCTTGCACAACATTGCCTTAACGCATGACTTACACATACCGCTGGAACCTCGGCTAGCTCTGAATCTGGGAAACCGGGCCATGGCACATAACCGAGGTCAGTGCATGCAAGTCCGTGAGCAGCTCGTTGCCACATTTTTCACATGAGCAACCTGTAGTGGAATGGACTAAATGTGGATTGCTGTCTGTGGCCAATGATGAAACTTGGAAATACACGACTGTGTAAAGAAATTCTTTCCTGAGACAACTTTGAGACAACTTTGCAAGCCACACTAACTGCATGTTCATCACAGTAGTCAAAAGGTTGAGCGTGCTTCAGCTCATGGGCCCATGTCAGCGATCAGTGTAGTGGATGTCCCGAAAGAATCTATTGACGCTGATGGAAAATGATACATGTACTGAGAGACACAGCCGGACCTCATGAGGATGGGTCACTGAATCAGAAAAGGCCATAACCATAGCATTGTCGGGCCTGTGCATCAACAGATGTGACTCACCCACAAAAGATGCGCCTACAACGTGAGTGATGTCATGGGTGAATCAGACACCATGGGGCAGATGAATACGCCCCGGGCACCACTTTTGCGCCCCCGTTGCGTCACTTTAGTGACGCAGCGGCGGCGCGGACCCAGTGCCATGCTGCGGGCTATTTACAACGTGACGCATCTAGGGAGATGTGTCACGTTGTCAAGCTTGCGCCACATGTGGGCGTACCTTCTGGCACAGGAATGCCTCCGAAAAGTGGCTGAGTGAAATCCACAAGATTTCACTCAGACACTTTTCCGGCCATGCTGCGTCAAAGCCCTGCGCCTGCTTGAAGCACGCTTAAGGATTGACGCAGCATGTCAGGGATAGGGGCACCCCGAGCCTTGCTGGAGCTGTGTGGCGGTTGTGACGCAACTCCAGCAATGCGCCAACCTTTCGCCGGCCAGATGCGTCACGCATCTGCTTGTCCTTGCGCCACGATGCAAGGCATTGTGATTGCGGCGCATCTGCGGTGATGCAAGGGCAAACTTGCGTGACGCATCTCCCATGGCACATCCCTGCTGATTTGCAGGGATGAGCCAGGGAACATAAATCTGCCCCCATGTGTCTGTGATATATCCACACTTCTCCACCCCAATGTTACGTAACACATCATACAACTCTGCTACTGAGCACCCAATATGGACTACATGTACCATGATGCAAAGCATGAGAAAGTGAAACAGGGGTTTTATGTTGTGTCAGCCCCCCTGCCCATAAGTGAAGAAATGTCATTAAATGGTCTCTTCCCCCTCTTGTTACATTTTAATAATTCACACATGCACTGTCTTTTCTTTTTTATCCACAACAGAACAGCAGGATGGCAGTAGATTACATTCATGATTGTGGATGGATCTGGATGAATACAAAATGGCTGCCAACTATTTCCTGTGATGTATTTCCTGCCTCTCACTCCCTGTAAAACATATCCTGTATAAAATAATCTGTTCCGGGTCATTTTCGGAGTTTACGGCACAAAAGCGGAAGTCCCGATTACGGAGCGTACGGCGCGTGTGCGGACCCTCCGCTCCGGAAACGGAAACTGCGCTCGCGGGCCGTAAACTCCGAAAATGACCCAGAACACATTATTTCATTCAGGAAATGTTTTACAGGAAGTTGGAGGCAGGAAATACATCACAGGAAATAGTTGGCAGCCATTTTGCGTTCATTCTGAGTCGTCCTCACTCACAGATCAGATCCTCTGACAGCCTGCTGCTCTCATCATACTTATTATACCCATAATGGCTGAGGGTTATGAAGAGAAGGCACCCCCTTTCACTGAAAGTGAGTTAGACATCTTGGCTGAGGGGGTGCTGGCCAAATATCCTCAGCTATTTGGGGACCCTGAACACCAGCTGAGCAATGCAGCCCGGGCCAGGCTGGGGGACAACATCTGGGAGCGCTGCAGTGCAGTGGGAGTCCACACCAGGAGTGCGAGGGCATACCACAAGCGCTGGGAGGACCTGAAACGGTGGTCCCGGCACAAGGCTGAGGAGATGGTGGGCCAGTCCTCCCAGCACCATGTGCATCGTCCTCGCCTATCCCCACTGTACAGGAGGGTCCTGCGAGCAGCTTGGCCGACCCTCCATGCTCAGCTGGAGGAGCATGAGCAGCAGGGACATGGTAAGTGCATCATATGCTAAATGTGTCTGGGAGTATGATGTGAGTGAAACAGTGCTGTACCATTGTGTGTCCGATGCTTCCATTCACTGATTCTGTGTCCATGCAGCAGTCACCAAGCATAAAAAGGCACACTGTGGCATATGGACTGTACAGGGCAGAGTGCATTTTGGGAGTTGTAGTTTCGTCATGACAACTGGCTAAATGAATCTGATAGCTAGGGGTATACCCAACAATTACACCATCCCTTACCTGGGTAAAGTGAACACAATATATGAAGAAACGTGGTATGGAGGAAAAGATATAACAATATTTGTGATCAAGGACACATTTAATGATCCTTTCACATGTGATTAAATTCACTTCTCATTTTCTTTGTATTTGTGCTGAGCATATACAAAAACATATATTTACAAAACATAACCTCTGCACATATAACACAAGTACGCTACTGTCCTAAACATTAATTTTCAATTGTGGGTCCACCCTTCAATAGTGTGGACCACCCCAGAGAGCATATACATTGCATGAGAAGTATCAATGTCCCCATAAATTCTAAGGCAATGAAATGCTAAGGCTATGCGAGTTTGTTCAGGAGAGCACTATCTGCAGCATATGCTGCAGATAGTGCTCTCCTGAACAAACTCGAGTAGCGAGAGTTAGCACCGATAGATGCGGAAGAGCTATCAAGGAGAGGCTAGAGAAGCAAACGTGTAATCACGACGGAAGAAATCTTGACTTTAGAACACGAACAGGGGGCCCAGCTGACTTTTCAATAAAGAGATGGAATAGGGCGTGGATCCCCTGCGTCCCAATCCTGGCTATTGTACAGTAATTACGCTTGGTATGCTGAGTAGAGGGACCAGCCTAAGATTGCTGTGGTTTTCCTTGTCCTGAAGAGGCCAAAAGGAATTGATTGGCTGAAACATGACCGCGTCGACATTTTGGTTTTACAGAGGGGCCCAAAAGATTTTGATTGTGTTGGGATTCAACAACCTTGCATTGCCTTAGAATTTATGGGGACATTGATACTTCTCATGCAATGTATATGCCCTCTGGGGTTGTCCACACTATTGAAGGGTGGACCCACAATTGAAAATTAATGTTTAGGACAGTAGCGTAGTTTTGTTATATGTACAGAGGTTTTGTTTTGTAAATATATGTTTTTGTATATGCTCAGCACAAATACAAAGAACATGAGAAGTGAATTTATTCACATGTGAATGGATAATTAAAAGTGTCCTTGTTCGAATATATTTGTATATCCTTTCCTCCATACCACGTATCTTTATAAACTGGCAAAATGAGTCATAATAGTGCATTAATACTGAAATCTGCTCCTCTCGCACCACTACAATTGGCACTAGGAAATCATGTGTGCATTGGATGAGCAAGGGTACAGACACTGTCCAGTGTGAGCATGGCAGGCCAAAGGGCATTGGATGCTATGACTTGCATTGCATTTGTAGAGTTTGGGTTACAATTGTGACAAATCATCATGTGCCATGGAGTCAAGACAGACTTTGACATCGCTGCAACACTCTTAAGCGCTTTTAAATTTGCAAGGGGTGTCCACTGACAGACGTCTCACCCTCAGTGGGCTGTTTGACATTTCACATGTACAGGTAGCTGTCACAACAATCCCCCACTGTTCAGCGGTGTACTGCATTACCATATCAGTCACCAAAGCCAATATGTGCCACTGGATAGTCAGATCATGTGTGGGGACAGCCCAAGGCTAGACTCACAATGTAGCTACACAAATAGCCCAGAGCCTCAGTGGATGTGTGACCCCCATTCGCCACTTGTCTTGTCCCATACAATGACACAAAGCAGATGACACTTGTCCAGACCTTAAATAGCTGCGACTCCCTATGAATGGCCAAAATCCGAGAAATCAGGACTCTCCATTGGTGGACTGCTTTTGGAACCTGCACATGTAGCAGTGGCAGGACACACAGATCACCAGAATGCCAGGTTGAGGGTTGGCCAATACAGTTGTGTAAGCCACAAACATCCACGTGAGATGGCCATGTCAGACTCAATCCAGTAAATGACAGTGAACATACACGTAATGTCAGCTCATAGACGCTGACAACTATAGAGTGTGATCAGAGGATAATAAGTCTGAGCTTGGCTCCTCTATGTATGTGTCTCGTCCTGCATGACACAACCATAACATTAGGATTTTGCTTACATTTCTGCAGGCACAGCTGGCGAAACGGAAGGGCAGCAGGACCAGGTCTGGAGCGTGAGGCCACCAGTGCGGCGGCGGCTACACCCTCTTTCCACCAGCGAGGAAGAGGAGGATGAGGTGGGACCCTCAACATCAAGGGGATTGCGCACACCCGGACTGACAAGGGACACCCTGATGCTGGTGCTACATCCCGGGTGGAGGCTGAAGACATTGAAGGGGGGGGGTGAACCCTACACCTCGGACCATGATGTGTTGGAGAGCTACTCTCCCCATGACTCTTCAACTGTGGGCCCTGAAGAGGTGTCCTCGGGGCAGGCCAACACACAACCTGGGCCTGCCATCAGCCCCTCCCTACCTCTAGAGTCCCCCATGCCATCGGGGGCTCCAGCTGAATCCCCTGCAACAAGTCCCCCTCATCGTTGCCACCAGCCCCACAACATCATTGGCTCCGGACCTCAGGCACCACATCCCTCCTGTCCCCCCCAGGCCCCTCCCGGTGTTGTTCCTCCTGTGGCTGTGCCAGTGGACTTGATGTGGATGTGTGAGGGTCCGCCAGACATGTCCTCTCGCATCATGCTACAAGTGTGTATGGAGGTACGCATGATGCGAGAGGACATGCTCCGATCTATGGCCACCCTCGCCACCAGCATCAATTCACTGACTACAGCCATGTCGTCTGTTGTCTTCCCAATCCCTTCCCATACCACCGTCAATGTCTCCCCCTGTCCGTTGCCCCACACTGTTTCCCCCCGTACTCCTCGTGTGTCACGAACACATGTGGTGCCTGTTACTGCACCTGCCAGACGTGTGCCTGCATCGGACTCAGAGGACCTGGACATTGTGGTCCTAGAGGATGACCAGAAGGACACTTGACTTTTGACGGAGACATTGACGTGAACAATTATTTCAGTTTCCCCTTGTAAATAGACTGTTTTCCCTGACGCTCCCTGACGTGTTATATTTTTGTTGCACACCCCAATCCAGGTTCCCTTCTCCCTCTGCATCAAGACCATCATTTGTTTTACTTCCTCCCTTTCAAACGGACGGTTGTTCTGTTCATACCTAAATATATTTGAGGAATTCTAATTACTTCTACTTGTTTGACTTCATTTAGAATGTCGGGTTCTGAATCAGGACACATATTTGGTGAGTCATCTGCTATGCACATAATGGCTTGTTGCATACCTTCTCACATCTCGAGACCACCTACATCGTTACACAGGACATGAGACACAACAGATTTCTTTTTTTTTAGGTCTTTAATTGGTGAACACACAATCACGTGGATACATTGTCCTGGGTTCCTGTCACCGGCGGTCGAGCTTGCGACGTCGCAATTTGGGGGGGGAGGACCGCTCGGAGTGCTCAGCTCTGGCTCGCCGCCTACGTGGAGGTGGGTACTGTCCAAAGGACTGTCCAGGGTCATCTACATGTGCTGGTACAGATGGTGTATGCACACTTGATGGTTGTGCCTGGACAAGGGCCGGTTGTGCAAGTGGTGGGTGTGCCTGTACAGGGGGTGGTGGTGGTTGTGCAGGTGGTGGGAGTGCCTGTACAGGGGGTGGTGGTGGTTGTGCAGGTGGTGGGAGTGCCTGTACAGGGGTTGTTGGTGGTTGTGCAGGTGGGGACAGTGCCTGTACAGGGGTTGGTGGTGGTTGTGCAGGTGGTGGCAGTGCCTGTACAGGGGTTGATGGTGGTTGTGCAGGTGGCGGGAGTGCCTGTACAGGTGTTGATGGTGGTTGTGCAGGTGGCGGGAGTGCCTGTACAGGGGTTGGTGGTGGTTGTGCAGGTGGCGGGAGTGCCTGTACAGGGGTTGGTGGTGGTTGTGCAGGTGGTGGGAGTGCCTGTACAGGGGTTGGTGGTGGTTGTGCAGGTGGCGGGAGTGCCTGTACAGGGGTTGGTGGTGGTTGTGCAGGTGGCAGGAGTGCCTGTACAGGGGTTGGTGTTGGGAGTGCCAGTTCAGGCCGCTGGTGTGGATGTCTCCCTTTGCTCTGTTGCTGTGCAGTTGGTACAGGTGTGGCGATGTGCTGTCCTGTAGGCAGATATGATGGCTCCCCTCCCTGCGTTGACCGTGAAGGGAAAGTTTGGCTCACTTTCAATATGCCCTCCATCATCTTCATGGCCAAGGCATGGTGTCTTGCACCCTCTTCCCTTTGGATGGATAGCATGTCTCGCATATTTCTGGACATATCCTGCCAAGTCCTATCCATCCTATCCAACACTTGGCTCAGCCTCTCCACCACCTGAGGGAAGTGGACCATGTCCTGCAGGGAGTCGGACAGGGTAGCCCCTATGGCACTAATGGCCTGCCTCACATCGCTCTGCTGTTGGTAGAAGTCCTGCTCCCACTGGGCATCACAGCCAGGTGCAGGCCCTCTCTGAAGCTGTCTGCCTTGGATGGGACGAGCAGGTCCTACAGCAGGGGGGGGGGGGGGTGGCAGGTGGGAGCCTGTGGGCAGGTGAATGGTGCCCAGGGGATTCCGGCAGCACAACAGGGCTGGTACTACCCCCAGATGGTGGAGAGGATGGCAGGAATACACTGTCTAGGGAAGAGCGTGTAGGGGAACCACTATGTTGGTCCTGGACGTGAGGACTGTGAGGGAGTGATGTCTGTGTTGTGATGCGTGGGTGCTGTGGCTGGTTTGCTCGAGTCTGGGGACAGGCCATGCTATGCTTGGGAGGAGGCTGACGAACGTTGCTTGGCAGAGGATGTGATGCCCTGACTGATTTAGCCAATCTGGCACGATAGCGCGCATTGGCATCTTTATCGTCATCAGACATGTAGTCCTCATCATCCACCAAGTAGACGTCCTCAGAAAATTCATCCTCCTCCTCTTGAGCAGTGCTTGCAGCCGACATCACAACTTGGAGGATCAGGGGATTCTCCCCTCTGATTCCCCGTCGGCCCGCACTGGTCATAGGCCTGTCATCCTTGTCCTCAGCATCCCCTGGAACAGAGGTTGCAACCGTATTAGGGATTGACCTGGTAAAACATGTGGTGCAACACAAGGGTTTGTATTAACTGTACTTTGCATCAACAGATGAGGATCATGTGACCTGTGTAGGGTACCACCACAAATGACAGCTCACACCATAGCACTGAGGTGTTACACAGATACAGGCAAACTCACCAGCTCCAGCCACAACTCTCTGTCCCTTGGTGTTCCCCCCTAGTGTCACCTGCTGGACCTGTCTCCTCACGGCTTTTGTAGGCATAGCTGTCCCTGAACCAGCAGCTGTAGAGGGAAGTGACAACATTCTCAATTATCTGCATCACCAATTGACAGACAGGCACATGACACTCCTGATTTGTATTTCACTTTGTACACAACAACTGCTGATTACATGCAGAGGGGAATCAGGATCTCTGTCATGGCTTTGGAGTCGAAGCCAGTGACACAACTCATGCCAGAATTACCTGAAGGACTGGTGCGCGATGGTTTCAACGCTGCAGCCAGGCTGTCATGCAGTCCCCGGGATGGTGCACGCTGCTGTGGTCTCATCCTGTCAGCAGCTGTGATAAGACATACAGGTCTATGTTTTTCAACCACAGATGGTAGCTCTGAGCCAACATGTCATTCTCAATGACCATTTGTGGGTAATCCAGAACAATGTGCAGCATGTTTAGCTCCTGAACTTTACATTTGGGCACCGGCTCACATGCAGCAGTTGCCAGCCGTTTCCTCCACACAGCAGTGACATCAATAAGATGACACATCAACAGACACACCTCATGCTAGAATTACCTGAAGGACGGGTGCGCGAGGGTTGTACTGCTGCAGACAGGATGTCATGCAGTCCCCGGGACGGTGTCCGCTGCTGTGGTGTCATCCTGTCAGCAGCTGTGATGAGACATACAGGTCTATATTTTGCAATCACAGATGGTAGCTCTGAGCCAACATGTCATTCTCAATGACCATTTGTGGGTAATCCAGAACAATGTGCAGCATGTTTAGCTCCTGAACTTTACATTTGGGCACCTGCTCACATGCAGCAGTTGCCAGCCGTTTCCTCCACACAGCAGTGACATCAATAAGATGACACATCAACAGAAACACCTCATGCTAGAAATACCTGAAGGACGGGTGCACGAGGGTTGTACTGCTGCAGCCAGTATGTCATGCAGTCCCCGGGACGGTGTCCGCTGCTGTGGTGTCATCCTGTCAGCAGCTGTGATGAGACATACAGGTCTATATTTTGCAACCACAGATGGTAGCTCTGAGCCAACATGTCATTCTCAATGACCATTTGTGGGTAATCCAGAACAATGTGCAGCATGTTTAGCTCCTGAACTTTACATTTGGGCACCTGCTCACATGCAGCAGTTGCCAGCCGTTTCCTCCACACAGCAGTGACATCAATAAGATGACACATCAACAGACACACCTCATGCTAGAATTACCTGAAGGACGGGTGTGTGAGGGTTGAACTGCTGCAGCCAGGATGTCATGCAGTCCCCGGGACGGTGTCCGCTGCTGTGGTGTCATCCTGTCAGCAGCTGTGATAAGACATACAGGTCTATATTTTTCAACCACAGATGGTAGCTCTGAGCCAACATGTCATTCTCAATGACCATTTGTGGGTAATCCAGAACAATGTGCAGCATGTTTAGCTCCTGAACTTTACATTTGGGCACCTGCTCACATGCAGCAGTTGCCAGCCGTTTCCTCCACACAGCAGTGACATCAATAAGATGACACATCAACAGACACACCTCATGCTAGAATTACCTGAAGGACGGGTGCACGAGGGTTGTACTGCTGCAGCCAGGATGTCATGCAGTCCCCGGGACGGTGTCCGCTGCTGTGGTGTCATCCTGTCAGCAGCTGTGATGAGACATACAGGTCTATATTTCGCAACCACAGATGGTAGCTCTGAGCCAACATGTCATTCTCAATGACCATTTGTGGGTAATCCAGAACAATGTGCGGCATGTTTAGCTCCTGAACTTTACATTTGGGCACCTGCTCACATGCAGCAGTTGTCAGCCGTTTCCTCCACACAGCAGTGACATCAATAAGATGACACATCAACAGACACACCTCATGCTAGAATTACCTGAAGGACGGGTGCGCGAGGGTTGAACTGCTGCAGCCAGGATGTCATGCAGTCCCCGGGACGGTGTCCGCTGCTGTGGTGTCATCCTGTCAGCAGCTGTGATGGAACATATAGGTCTATATTTTGCAACCACAGATGGTAGCTCTGAGCCAACATGTCATTCTCAATGACCATTTGTGGGTGATCCAGAACAATGTGCAGCATGTTTAGCTCCTGAACTTTACATTTGGGCACCTGCTCACATGCAGCAGTTGCCAGCCGTTTCCTCCACACAGCAGTGACATCAATAAGATGACACATCAACAGACACACCTCATGCTAGAATTACCTGAAGGACGGGTGTGCGAGGGTTGAACTGCTGCAGCCAGGATGTCATGCAGTCCCCGGGACGGTGTCCGCTGCTGTGGTGTCATCCTGTCAGCAGCTGTGATAAGACATACAGGTCTATATTTTTCAACCACAGATGGTAGCTCTGAGCCAACATGTCATTCTCAATGACCATTTGTGGGTAATCCAGAACAATGTGCAGCATGTTTAGCTCCTGAACTTTACATTTGGGCACCTGCTCACATGCAGCAGTTGCCAGCCGTTTCCTCCACACAGCAGTGACATCAATAAGATGACACATCAACAGAAACACCTCATGCTAGAAATACCTGAAGGACGGGTGCACGAGGGTTGTACTGCTGCAGCCAGTATGTCATGCAGTCCCCGGGACGGTGTCCGCTGCTGTGGTGTCATCCTGTCAGCAGCTGTGATGAGACATACAGGTCTATATTTTGCAACCACAGATGGTAGCTCTGAGCCAACATGTCATTCTCAATGACCATTTGTGGGTAATCCAGAACAATGTGCAGCATGTTTAGCTCCTGAACTTTACATTTGGGCACCTGCTCACATGCAGCAGTTGCCAGCCGTTTCCTCCACACAGCAGTGACATCAATAAGATGACACATCAACAGACACACCTCATGCTAGAATTACCTGAAGGACGGGTGTGCGAGGGTTGAACTGCTGCAGCCAGGATGTCATGCAGTCCCCGGGACGGTGTCTGCTGCTGTGGTGTCATCCTGTCAGCAGCTGTGATAAGACATACAGGTCTATATTTTTCAACCACAGATGGTAGCTCTGAGCCAACATGTCATTCTCAATGACCATTTGTGGGTAATCCAGAACAATGTGCAGCATGTTTAGCTCCTGAACTTTACATTTGGGCACCTGCTCACATGCAGCAGTTGCCATCCGTTTCCTCCACACAGCAGTGACATCAATAAGATGACACATCAACAGACACACCTCATGCTAGAATTACCTGAAGGACGGGTGCACGAGGGTTGTACTGCTGCAGCCAGGATGTCATGCAGTCCCCGGGATGGTGTCCGCTGCTGTGGTGTCATCCTGTCAGCAGCTGTGATGAGACATACAGGTCTATATTTTGCAATCACAGATGGTAGCTCTGAGCCAACATGTCATTCTCAATGACCATTTGTGGGTAATCCAGAACAATGTGCAGCATGTTTAGCTCCTGAACTTTACATTTGGGCACCTGCTCACATGCAGCAGTTGCCAGCCGTTTCCTCCACACAGCAGTGACATCAATAAGATGACACATCAACAGAAACACCTCATGCTAGAAATACCTGAAGGACGGGTGCACGAGGGTTGTACTGCTGCAGCCAGTATGTCATGCAGTCCCCGGGACGGTGTCCGCTGCTGTGGTGTCATCCTGTCAGCAGCTGTGATGAGACATACAGGTCTATATTTTGCAACCACAGATGGTAGCTCTGAGCCAACATGTCATTCTCAATGACCATTTGTGGGTAATCCAGAACAATGTGCAGCATGTTTAGCTCCTGAACTTTACATTTGGGCACCTGCTCACATGCAGCAGTTGCCAGCCGTTTCCTCCACACAGCAGTGACATCAATAAGATGACACATCAACAGACACACCTCATGCTAGAATTACCTGAAGGACGGGTGTGCGAGGGTTGAACTGCTGCAGCCAGGATGTCATGCAGTCCCCGGGACGGTGTCCGCTGCTGTGGTGTCATCCTGTCAGCAGCTGTGATAAGACATACAGGTCTATATTTTTCAACCACAGATGGTAGCTCTGAGCCAACATGTCATTCTCAATGACCATTTGTGGGTAATCCAGAACAATGTGCAGCATGTTTAGCTCCTGAACTTTACATTTGGGCACCTGCTCACATGCAGCAGTTGCCAGCCGTTTCCTCCACACAGCAGTGACATCAATAAGATGACACATCAACAGACACACCTCATGCTAGAATTACCTGAAGGACGGGTGCACGAGGGTTGTACTGCTGCAGCCAGGATGTCATGCAGTCCCCGGGACGGTGTCCGCTGCTGTGGTGTCATCCTGTCAGCAGCTGTGATGAGACATACAGGTCTATATTTCGCAACCACAGATGGTAGCTCTGAGCCAACATGTCATTCTCAATGACCATTTGTGGGTAATCCAGAACAATGTGCGGCATGTTTAGCTCCTGAACTTTACATTTGGGCACCTGCTCACATGCAGCAGTTGTCAGCCGTTTCCTCCACACAGCAGTGACATCAATAAGATGACACATCAACAGACACACCTCATGCTAGAATTACCTGAAGGACGGGTGCGCGAGGGTTGAACTGCTGCAGCCAGGATGTCATGCAGTCCCCGGGACGGTGTCCGCTGCTGTGGTGTCATCCTGTCAGCAGCTGTGATGGAACATATAGGTCTATATTTTGCAACCACAGATGGTAGCTCTGAGCCAACATGTCATTCTCAATGACCATTTGTGGGTAATCCAGAACAATGTGCAGCATGTTTAGCTCCTGAACTTTACATTTGGGCACCTGCTCACATGCAGCAGTTGCCAGCCGTTTCCTCCACACAGCAGTGACATCAATAAGATGACACATCAACAGACACACCTCATGCTAGAATTACCTGAAGGACGGGTGTGCGAGGGTTGAACTGCTGCAGCCAGGATGTCATGCAGTCCCCGGGACGGTGTCCGCTGCTGTGGTGTCATCCTGTCAGCAGCTGTGATGAGACATACAGGTCTATATTTCGCAACCACAGATGGTAGCTCTGAGCCAACATGTCATTCTCAATGACCATTTGTGGGTAATCCAGAACAATGTGCGGCATGTTTAGCTCCTGAACTTTACATTTGGGCACCTGCTCACATGCAGCAGTTGCCAGCCGTTTCCTCCACACAGCAGTGACATCAATAAGATGACACATCAACAGACACACCTCATGCTAGAATTACCTGAAGGACGGGTGTGCGAGGGTTGAACTGCTGCAGCCAGGATGTCATGCAGTCCCCGGGACGGTGTCCGCTGCTGTGGTGTCATCCTGTCAGCAGCTGTGATAAGACATACAGGTCTATATTTTTCAACCACAGATGGTAGCTCTGAGCCAACATGTCATTCTCAATGACCATTTGTGGGTAATCCAGAACAATGTGCAGCATGTTTAGCTCCTGAACTTTACATTTGGGCACCTGCTCACATGCAGCAGTTGCCAGCCGTTTCCTCCACACAGCAGTGACATCAATAAGATGACACATCAACAGACACACCTCATGCTAGAATTACCTGAAGGACGGGTGCACGAGGGTTGTACTGCTGCAGCCAGGATGTCATGCAGTCCCCGGGACGGTGTCCGCTGCTGTGGTGTCATCCTGTCAGCAGCTGTGATGAGACATACAGGTCTATATTTCGCAACCACAGATGGTAGCTCTGAGCCAACATGTCATTCTCAATGACCATTTGTGGGTAATCCAGAACAATGTGCGGCATGTTTAGCTCCTGAACTTTACATTTGGGCACCTGCTCACATGCAGCAGTTGTCAGCCGTTTCCTCCACACAGCAGTGACATCAATAAGATGACACATCAACAGACACACCTCATGCTAGAATTACCTGAAGGACGGGTGCGCGAGGGTTGAACTGCTGCAGCCAGGATGTCATGCAGTCCCCGGGACGGTGTCCGCTGCTGTGGTGTCATCCTGTCAGCAGCTGTGATGGAACATATAGGTCTATATTTTGCAACCACAGATGGTAGCTCTGAGCCAACATGTCATTCTCAATGACCATTTGTGGGTAATCCAGAACAATGTGCAGCATGTTTAGCTCCTGAACTTTACATTTGGGCACCTGCTCACATGCAGCAGTTGCCAGCCGTTTCCTCCACACAGCACTGACATCAATAAGATGACACATCAACAGACACACATGTATGAGAAGATTACTGATAGGAAGGGATAAATGACCCGGAATCCTCCCCATTACACTGCTTTCACATTTGCCATTCAGACTTACATATTTCCAGAGTCTCATGTTGTTTGTTGTCAAGTCAGAAAGGGTTTCATGTGTGAGATTTGCAATAGTCAGGGACATGATGTTGCTCATTTGTGCTTCCCCACGCATGAAGTCACACATATTTGTATGAGAGAACACAGATGTCTTAGGTCCATCCTTTGAGTGTCCTCTCTTTGCGTACTCTATTTCCAAGATCATGGTACTACTTAGCTGACGACGATTGGTGTCTTGTACAGCAGACATCCAAACCTCATATGTCAAACACTCACCCATACATGTGAATACAGTAGGAGAGGAGGCAAGCAGAATGTAACATTTGGTTTATATACTCACACATTGCGGATAGGCTGAGAGGCTTTGATGCCTTCTGCCTGCACTGGATTAGTGTGTTGCTCTTCAGCCTAGTCATTTTGCTGGTGTAACTGCATGAAGATTCACCTTAGCAGCCCCTACATTCATCTCAAAGGTACACTACTGGCATCAGTGTTGGCCTCAGCCATGCTATTTTCATCATGGTGTTTCCGATATTTGAATTGCAAGCCGGTTGTGTTTTGGTCACTTCATATGACTCATGGTACTATTGAATGTCCATTCTGCACTCACTTGGCATACATTTTGTGTCATCCTTTCATTAGCCACCAGGGTCTGATCTTGCATGGGTTCAAATGCCATATGTGAGCATATTGTGATGCAGGACAACAGTGTTGTAATACACATACAACATACGGCGGACGTGAAAGGCACATTTCATGAGCAGCCAGCCTGATATATTCTTGGGTTCCTCTCCCTTGGCCCAGCACCGGAACAGTGTGTGGGCTCTGAACAGATGTCACAGCCAACCTTGTAGCAGAAGTCAGTGTGTGTCTTTGATTCTGGGAGGACCTCATTGTACCTACAATTATAAGTGTGTTTTGCTACTTTACATTCCTGCAGCCACATGTGATGCACTAGATTTCTGGCACAAAGGATGAGCACAAGCAGTTGTGGGCACCAGCGTTGCTGAAGTGTGTTATACGTAATATCATGATTGCTCCCACATAACTTCGAATGGGCCCACTACCTGGATGCAACCAATATCACAATGACATGTCTACGGATCCTGATGTGAGGTCCACTATCGTGTTTTGTTGATGGGCAACACAAAAGCCAGACAATGTAAGTGGTACATGACCAGCTGTGTGGACTGGGAATTTGATCTATATTGGAAACATTCAAAGTTGGACAGTGTATGCATTGTCAATACTAATGACCCTGGGATCTCACTTGTTCATCATTGCCATATTTCTGTCAATTAGATTGATTGATTACGTCTACAGACACCATTACAACATAGTGAGGACACCCTTTTGAGTAGTTGTGGCACTCGATAACAGGATTGGATTGCCAGGTCTGGGGCTGTTGCTGAAAAACATGTCATGTTCCGCAATTACGAAGGTTTGATGAGCCAAGGCATGTAATATATTGTCTTCAGCTGTTCACAATTATAATTAGCTAAAGGTGGATGTCCATTGACAACTCCAATAGTAATGCAGCTATTTGTTCATCTCTGGTTGACTTTCATATGTGGGCACTATATGTCCCTCGGTCACTCCTGACAATTTATGCATTTGGACCATCTCCTGGCCACTTTGACTTACCAGTTGGTGAGGGTGGTATGCCTATCACTGTATGGTGGCGATTCCTCCCAGTCGATGCAGGGACCTCTGCTGCGGCAGTTGTCTGTGCTCTGGCTGAATGTGTCAATGGGTGAGAAGAGAGAAAACTAAACATATGGAATATGTGCTTGTGGAACATTTCTGTGATTTCCCCATTTCTTCTGCATGCTAACAGTGTTATGCAGTACTGCCGCAGACTGGGCAGGGAGAAGCAGTGGTGCATTGGGGACGTAATGGCGTGGCAGGGTGGGAAATGTACAACAGAATAGGTGTATGACTTTTTTAGATCTGATGATTCTCTCACCTTCTGCTTTGTGCTTTAAGCTTGCACGGGGTGATTTACTTCTTTGATATTTTGTGGCATGTTTACACGCCCCTTGTAACACATTTACACCGCAGTTGCGTCACTTCTGTGACACAGCGGTGGGGTAATATAGGTGACACATTTAGACTTATTCACAATGTTATGCATCTATGGGGATGCCTCACGTTGTGCGGTCCTGCGCAACATTAAACATGCATCAGCTGTGATGTAGGCTGGGTGTGCGTTTCTTTGGTTATGCCTCGTACAAGTGATGCATTGTAATCAACGGCATTTCACGTAGTCACTTTTCATAGGGTGGTGCCATGCAAACTTACACCAGCTTGAGGCACATGTAATGAGTGGCCCAGAACGTTAGGTGTAGGCGGTCCATGGACATAGTTGGATTTGCGTCACACTTGCGACACTACTCCAGCATAGCACCCCCCTAATTCCATCAGTTGCGACACCCATCTGTCTATCCCAGCGCCACAGTGCACCGCATTTTAATGTGACGCTTCCGCGGTTGCACAAGAGTTGGATTGCGTGTCGCATTGTTACTGGCGCATCTCTGCTGATATTTGTCAATTGCTACTTAGCGGGCTGGTGTATTACTGCAACAGGACAGTGCCCATGTTTTCTGATGTGGAGGAGGGATTTGCCATTTCCATCGCTAAGGATTGTGGGACTTATAGTGCTACATACAGAGGGTGACACAAGAGTCTCTGACTGACGGATTTTTTTATACACTTTGGACTACTTCCTTATTCACACTGACAGTGCAACACAGACAATCTTTTCATGCACTTTTTCTTTTCATCCCACTTACCTGGTACCACGTAGCGGATGTCACTGACAGGCAGCCCATGGACCAAGTGGGGGTGTATCGTTGTCAGGATATCCTCCTCCAGTGGGGTGAGGCGGATGCGTGGTCCAGAGTATGCAGCTGGGAGGATCCGATGTAATTCAATCCGGGAGTATTTCTCCTTTACCCTCAGCCGCTCATCCTGCCATTTTTTTTTAGGTCCTGGACTGTGCGCCTCTCCTCCCCCAATGCTGTGACAGCAGTGGATAATTGCTGCCACAGGGCTGCCTTCTGTGTCCCACTGGTGCAGTAGGGTGGGAGTCCATAGAGGCGTTTGTGGTGCCTGACAATGAACTCCACAAGCATGGTGGTCTCCTCTGCTGTGAAATTCCTCTTTCTTTTCAGGAGGTCCATTTTTCTCAGCCGGTGTCAGCTTGCAAAGACAAACTCTGTGTGGCCAAACCTGTTCCTTCACTGTGTGCTGCTTTTAAATGTTTTTTGCTGCTGGTCAATGAGTGTTAATTGGCTTCAGCTGGATCATGGTTGGGGATGGTAGGCACTAGCAACATGATGGCTAACTAGAGCTGTTGGCTGGGATTGGCTGGAGTGTGTCAGCTGATGCATGGTGGGGGATGGTAGGGACTTGGACAGGTGTTTACCCTTGGCTCAAATGATCAATGGCCACAGTTAATGTAGTCTAGTCCCAAATCTGACTTTCCGGCCCGAGAGCGGAATTTCCGGCCTGAGAGCGGAGTTTCCAGCCCGAGAGCGGAGTATCCGGCCCGTATGCGGACTTTCCGGCCCGTAGGCGGACTATCCGACCCGCGGGCGGACTTTCCGCTCCGGGGGCGGACATTCCGCTCCGGGGGCGGAAATTCCGGCCTGAGTGCGGACGTAAGTTTAGTGGTCGTAAATGGATTCTGTGAATAGCAAAAGTTCTAAGTTCATTCTGTGAATAGCAAAAGTAGTAAGTTCACTCTGTGAATACCAGAAGTAGTAGGTGCATTCTGTGAATACCAGAATGGTAGTAAGTTTAGGATTTAGTCTTAAGTTTGTTCTGTGAATCGGGCCCAGAGTGTTAATCTATTGTCAATCAATACACCCAAGTTCTTTACTTTGGCCGCTGGTTTGGGAGGTATGCCCATCTCTGCCGGCCACCACAGATTGCTCCAGGTTGGCTGCATGTTGCCAAAAATCAAAACTTCAGTTTTTTCGGAATTAAGTTTGAGGCAATGTGTACTCATCCATTTGTTAATAGTACTCATGCAGTTTTGAAACTGCTGAAAAGGAGAGATTTGATGTTTATTTGCAGCTACCCCAATCTGGGTGTCATTGGCGCATGATGTCAGACTAAATCCGAATTCCCGGATCAGTGGGGCCAGTTCGGAGACGTAGATTTTGAACAAAGAAGGGCTCAACGAACTGCCCTGAGCGGCTCCACATGGCAGAACGTAGGGAGTCGAGCTGAATCCGTCAAGTGACACCGTTGATCTCCGATCCTTTAGGAAGGAGGACAGCAGTGCCAGGGCTGCTTCATCCACTCCCAACTTCTCCAACTGATGTTGTAAGAGAACATGAACAACCGCATCAAAAGCAGCAGATAGATCGAGGAGCACAAGAGCAGCTGTCCCTCCTCCATCCGTCGCCGCTCTGATCTCTTTGGTAGCTTTAATAAGCGTTGTTTCCGTACTATCAGCCTCATGCATCAAGCCAAAATCCAGTCGGTAAAACACCGATTCGCTAATAACACCCGTTAGCGATTTAAAAAAAACGAATCCCAATGCATCAACCAAAACGTGACCAAATAACGAATCGCTAAATGAAATCCGGTAAAATACCGAATCGCAATTAACCAACATGCAAAAATACTGAATCGCTAAATACCGAATTAGCAATCACCGAAATCACTAATAGCTCCCGGCAAGTGCCAATGGCTAATAACGAATCGCTACCCAATGCAACAACAGTCGCAAATACCGAAAATCCCAAAATTCGCTATTTAGCATGAGCTAAATAAGGGGAATCAGAACCTGGAGGTAAAGTTAAAAAAAAAATGTGTGAATTAAAAAAAATGATTCTACAGGTGCAACTGATTGTGGTAATCACCAACCCCTTATATGTTGCCAAGGAGACCCTGTTGGCTACCACAAAATGGCAGCCCTCTACGTGCTTGCAAGGAGGATGCGTATCAATGCGGCAGGACAGCGCAGTAGAAGGGTCCAGGAGAGAGTTTTCAGACTGCGCATCACCTTGCTCGGCCAGAATGAGGACGAGGTGTACGAGAAATATCGACTCAATCGTGCCATGATCATGCGCCTCATTGCAGACCTGGAACCATTACTGCAGCACCAGACACACCGGACCAATGCAATCCCTGCGCACATCCAGGTCCTATGCAGCCTGCACCTACTGACCTCAGGAAGTTTCCAGGGGGTAATTGCGGTAGCCGGAGGCGTATCGCAAAGCGCACTCTCACGCTTCTTCCAGAAATTCCTAGATGCCATGCTGACAATGCTACACTCCCACATCAGCTTCCCCACAACCCCACAGCAGTTGGACCGCAACAAACAGGCATTCTACCAGGTGGCACAATTCCCCCATGTAATTGGATGCATCGACTGTACGCATATCGCCATATGTCCACCGGCAGCAAATGAGTACATATTCCGTAACCGCAAGTCATACCACTCAATCAACGTACAGGTTGTGTGCGATGCCAATCACATCATAACGGACCTAGTGGCACAATTCCCAGGGAGCACACATGACTCCTACATATTCCGCAACAGTGGAATCCACAGGCGTCTACTCAACGGAGAATTTGGAGAGGGACTCCTGCTTGGTACGTACAAATCCCGCATCCCAACATGAACACCACACATGTATGAACTTCACCATTGCTAAGTCTTTGCTTCTATCTTCTAGGTGACAGTGCTTACGCCCTGCGTGATTTTATACTCACCCCATACATCAATCCAGCAACCCCACAGGAGCAACGCTACAACGCAGCACACATTAGCACCAGGAATGTAATAGAGAGGACATTTGGGATTCTGAAGAGTAGCTTTCGAATCCTACACAAGACTGGCGGCGCCATGCTATACAAACCTGAAACCTGCTGCCGGATTATTGCCGTATGTGCAATGCTGCACAACATTGCGACCAGAAGGGGGATACCCATAGAGGTGGACAGGAATGGGGACCACCGGGATGACCAACCACCCGCCCAACACCGACAGGCACACGTCCCTAACACAGCAGAGGGCCATAGGAGGCGGACATACATCATGCAACATCATTTCTAAATCAAGTGAAAATGATACATAACTAATTTGTTGGGGGTGCAACTGTTTAATGCACAGTAGCACTGCGGTATGTGCAACATAACAAGCAATTGAAATAATGCACCACATGTAAGAAGTAAAAACAAATGTGCGTTAAAGTCACGGCTGTGCAGACTCAGGAAGGGGAGGACCATGGTTGCCCCACCACGGTCAGGTAGGCCTGTAATTCTGTCTAGTGGCGCTTGCCACGTACACCAAGCCTCCGCTCAGGTGTCTCCGACGCCTCACCACGCCCTGTCCCCGTGAAGGCCCGCGAACTGCGGCGCCTGGTGCTGGCTTCTGCCACTGACACACTGCTGACACTCGAGGCAGCCTCACTGCCATCTTCCCCTCCCAATGCACCAGCACTGAATGTGCCGCTCTGTACGTGTTCGACAGCAGCGGTCATCTGCCCTAGTGCCTTTGCTACATCCCCGCAAAAGTGCCCAAGGTCCACCTGCAAGGACACAGAGCGGCGTGCCAACACTGCGGTGCTGTTGCTGAGCCGTGTGATGGTCTTTGTAGAGGCCGCGGACCGCAACGACTGCTGACGGTGCCTCCTCCTCTCGCACTCATGGCCCTCCCTCATGGCACGGGTGAGCTCTTGGATGTCCTCCCTGAGGTGCCCATTGCCCTCTGCCACCACAGTGGACATGTCCCTAACCGCCGCACTCATGGCACGCATTTCCCAAGCAAGGCGCACGATATTAGAGCTAATTGTTGCCATGTGTCGTCCCTGCAGGCGCTGTACACATAGCATCCTCTCCTCGATGGCAGAAGTGTGTGGGAGATCAAGGTCGCCTGAGGAGACAGAACTTGGCCGAGCCCTGCGCCGCTGTTGGAGTCTGGCGCGTCCAGGTGGTGTAGCAGGCGGTGTGATGGGGTGCTGACTTTGTCCCAATTGTGTGGAGGGTGTTTCCATCACCTGCAAGGGCGCTACTTGGGACCTGCGCCTCTGCGCTTTAGTGGCTGTTGTTGCTGAAGCTGGTGTGGCTGGTGCTGGTGCTGGTGTGGCTGGTGCTGGTGCTGGTGCTGGTGGTGGTGGTGCTGGTGCTGGTGGTGCTGGTGGTGGTGGGGTGGCAGGTGGAGGTGATGGATGCGCATCCTGCGCTTTCTCCATGTCGGAATCCACCGGTGTCTCAGATATGATCAGCTGGCCGCTGTCGTCCGATTCCCCAGGAGATGCATCTGTGTGTGAAACAGTGCATGGTTAGTGGGATAGTTACACCTCCGTAGTGTTGTACACGTACATGTCCCTCTGTGATCCACTAAATAAACACTCTATTTCCATGTTCAACTGATGTGATCCGTAATTGTATTTACGCCTGTACATGCACACTGGGCTGACTAGACTACAACTCCCATGATGCACTAGTGTTAAGAGTTAAGGTGTGTGGCCCAAAGCTGCATACACACTCAGGTCCTGCTGGGGGCATGGGAATGGATTTACGCTATGCTGGGTATGGGCACAGGCATGCATCTTACCTTGGGCACTTGTGGCTGCGCCAGACGTGTCCATCTGGGTCACTCCCACGACGGCTTCCCGCTCGATCGTCCCTTCCACCAGGTCCTCCAGGGCAGTGTTGGATTGTACTGTTGAAGGGCCGCCTCTGGTCCTGCTCGCCTCCCGGAGCCTTTCTGCAATCCTGTCCTTGGCACGCTTCCGCAGGTCGTACCACCTTTTCTTGAGGTCGTCGATGCTGTGGGGCGTTACACCAACTGCATTCACCCTCTCCCGGATGCGCAGCCATATGCGCCGCTTCTCCTGCTCAGGCACCTTGAGGGACAGCTTACCGAAAAGGCGTTTGTGCTTGCTGCTGACTCCCTCTATAAGGTACTCCAGCTCCCTGTCCGAGAACTTGCGCTTGCGCTTGCGTGCTGACTCAGCACTGGATGGCACTTCCTTCTCCATGATGAATCAGTTTTGCGAATTGCACAGTCGGTGTGGCTTCACTCTGCACAGGCAGTCTTCACTCACAGCTCCTGTTTGCTCCTCTGTCGAGGCAATGAGGGTGGGGCTGCAGTATTTCCTGGTTGGTGATGTCATCTGCACGTTCCCGGAGCGACGCGGTCAATTGCGATTTCGCTAATACCGAATTCGCTAATTGCTAATTCGGTATTACCGAACTCGCAAATTGCTATTCGGAGTTTGCATGCCCCGCTATTGATTATTCGGTAAATATAGCGATTTTTAAGGAATCGCTAAAATTTACCGAATCTGTTGATGCATGCTCAGAAGCGATTCCTTAATAACGATTCCTTATTTCTCGTTATTAAGGAATCGCTTTTGGTTTGGTTGATGCATGTGCCCCTATGTTCCTTACGAAAACCGAACTGGGAATGATCCAGCAAACTATTCTCACTGATGAATTGTGACAGTTGAATATTCATTATTTTATCCACTATCTTAGCTGGCATTGGTAGTCTGGCAATTGGTCAAAAGTTGTTGGGGTTGGTGGCATCTAAAGTAGGCTTTTTTAATAGAGGAAGGATGGACGTTTCCTTCCAACTAGTAGGAAAGATGCCAGAGTTAAACATCAAGTTAAGAATTTCCGAAAGCCCGGGGCTCACCAGATCTATTAATTCTTTAAGAAGTGCTGGTGGACATGGGTCCAGAGGAGATCCTGACCTGGCTTCATTTATTTACTTTCCTACTGCTTCCGCAGAGACGGGGGAAAATTTAAGCAAAGTACTTTTGTCGAGGTCTGGACCATGCCTATGGGGCGAAAAACAAGGCCCTGATCCATCCTTAAAAACTTTGAAAATGTCCAGAACTTTTGATTTGAATGTTGCAGCAATATCATTACAGAACTTTTGATTGCCCTTCTTTCCTGTATTAGAGGGCAAGATAAGTTTGTTGATTACCGAAAATAGTTCCTTGGGGGAATTTTTGGCTGACTCAATCTGAGTGAAGTAATTTCTCTTTTCTAGTATAAGTAGTTTTTTGTAATTCATTAAAGCTGTCTTGTACGCTTGCTTTTCCGACTCATAATAATTTATTCGCCAACGACGTTCCATTCGGCGACAGTTCTGTTTTTCCTTCCGAAGTGATTCCGAAAATCAGGGTCAGACGGGGTAGTCCTATTTCCAGACAGTATTTTTGTGGGTACCGAGGCATTAACTGCCTCAGAAATCCAATTAGTGTATTTGGTAACTGCTAAGTCCACATGGCCCTGAAATTGAGGACATGAAGCCTCCAAATGGGTGCGAAGGATTGTTTTGTCCACTCCATGCTTTACAGGATGAGACAGACAGCTTAATAATGCTAGCCTGTCCGACCATGATGCATGGAAGACTAAACTTAATAAGTGAATGGTCAGACCATGACAGAGGAAGGATTTCTTTCACTATAAGCCCATGGGCTGAGGAGAAAACACCATCCAACGTGTGACGGCCTCATGAGTGGGTAATTGCACTAGTTGGGTTAGCCCTACCGCTCCTAGGGTATCTGAAAGCACCGCCGTCTCTCTTGTTACCTATATCTTCCAGATGGAAATTAAAGTCTCCAACGATGGTGAAGTCCTTATTTGAAAAAATGGGTTCAAGCAGGGTATTGAGATTTGTTAAAAAAGCATTTCTCGTGCCTGGTGGTCGGTACAACAAAATACCTTTGAAGGTCAGTTTAGAGCTAAGTTCAAATGTGAATTGGAGAGCCAAAAGGTGTAACATTAAATTATGTTATTTTTCAACAGCTTTACTAGTTCTTCCTCAATGGCTTCTTGTAAGTCAAAAAGAGATTCTGTAGTGCCGTTGTGCAAAAGGGCAAATGTCCTCATGAAATTGCACTTTCACTTTTGAGATTTCCTAAACCATGAAACAAAGATGGGAACTGATTTACAATTTCAGACAGAGTGCAAAGTTTGTAATTGAGAAATATCAGTTCCATGTCAGCAGCAGTGGCAAAGCTGAGTAGGCATGAAATGGATGAGGTTCCTTGAAGGATATGGGTTGGCGCTTGTACTTATGTCAGTTTGTGTCGCATGGTTGATGTGAATGACGCTTGACTTTGCAGTGGTTCAGAAGCATCCCACGTGTACACCTTTGTGCCTGATGGAGTGAGGCAAGGTACAGAGGACACAGGCTGTTACACTTCTCCAGGGGCATGATGTTGATCGAGGCACCACTGTCTATGATGAAAATTCCTGGTTGATCATTCACTTTCTGTTTGATTTTGAGACAAAGTCTGAATTAAGTTTGTTGTTTCATTTGGCGAATTTCTTTTGAACGGTGGTCTTCTTTGCAAGCAGCTAGTGCACACGCACATTGTTTTCGTGCTGATTTAAGATGTATCTTTCACAGTCAATGTTTGGCATTGAATTGAACGTGTCTTCCAATGCTTCTTTGATCTTTTTGTACGATTTTCCTTCAGTTCGCGAGATTTTCTTTATCACTTCTTTCACTCCATCACCAGCAAGGTTCTTTAAGTATATAAGGATCTTCTTATCATCGTCTTCTTATAGCACATCTATGAAGTCATCAAATGTTTTGATCCATGCAGTCCATCTGGCACCTTATTCTGCTTCTTAGCATGGTTATTTTACGCTACCTTCTGTCGTCATTTGAAGTATATGCTGTTCGGGAAGCGTTCATTGCACTGGAAGCAACATGCAACCTTTACATGCATCATCCCCTCACCTGGGCCCGGGTAATCAGGTCTGATTTGAGGCTATTTGGCACTTCACTCGCTTGTGTTTCTGCTTTTGTATTGCCTTTAGTATTTGCTTTGCTTGGATTATGGCTCTGTGCTATGGCACAGTGCAATATCTCTTTTTTCATCTTTTCCATGAGATTGTGGTGGGCTTTAAGAACGCACTCTTCTGTCAGGCCTTTTAAATTCCAGGGTTGTGTTGGTGGAGGAGCAGGGGTTTGACTCCACATTTGCTAACCTCAGGCTGCTTCACAACAATTTAGGGAGCACGAAGCATGCCTGTGTGGTTTGCAGTATTGTTGTACATTCTCAAGGAGAGCAGCCGTGTGTCTTCAAGGCTTGAATGCCATCCTCATAGTCAGTTGAAGCATCCTCCCCATCACAGGAGCCCACAAATGATACACGCTACACACGGAGCTCTTCTACAGATGTCTCTATTCTTCAGCATACAATCACACACTGCATGCATTGTGTCATGACTGTAATAACTACACCTGAACACCTCCCAGCAGCTTGCATAATTCCTTTTTAAAGTCTGCCCAGAACCACGAGGTACCTAGCACTCATAATCTTAAAGACACTACAGAAGGCACCTCCCTAAACAGAACCGAGCAACTACTGCTACCAGCTCTTCAACTCACATACTCTCTTCTACATTCCAAGTTCTATATTACCTATTAACATTCTAATCCCACAAACATCTGAAGCACAACCTCTCAACTAAACAACTTCATTGTAGTAATAGGGAATACAATTGGACTCGTGTATGGCAGGTAGCTGGGTGCAAATTATGTCGAAGGACGTTAAGGAGTGGTGGAGAGTTAAAGGGATTGGGTGGCAACAAAGAAGCGGGTCCATTAACTAGTTTGTTTTAAGACCCATGGCAACACTGCTATGCCACTGGTGATGAAGTCTCTTCAAGAAATGGCCATGGGATGAGTGCTACGATAGGTGATTAGCCGGTCTGCTGTAATGTAACCCTGGCACTGGCATAAGCCTTACCAATAGACCTACCTATTTGCTTGAAATAACAGCTATTTTCTATTGTTGGGCGGTGAACTCTGCTCCCCCAGCGTAGTTAACTGAGTTTTTGGCACTCCGTGCTCCATTTAAAGAGTGGAGGGTTATATCATCAAGCGGCAGCGATAATTATCGCTGCCGCGTGTAGCATGAACATTTCTATCGCCGTCTATCGCCGGATTCTATCGCCCGGTTAGCACACTAATAACAACGCGCATCACCGTGGCGATAGAAATCCCAGCAAAGCGGCGAAAAGCAGCAATATCGTTGGATTTCCAGCGATAAAAAACAGCGATAGGGAAAACATTGTTGATAGGGAGATGTGGACTTAGCTTCACAATCCACCTCCCATGATACATATAGGTAAGTCAGAAAATTAGCAGGTGTTAGAAACCGGTGATATACGCGTTTAGACCGGTGATATACGCGGTTAGCGCAACTTTTCATGTCGCTAGGTGGGTTAGCGATATCCTTGTTGATAGAGAGGAGATGTGTTAGCGACTATTTTTGCCGAATTTCAGTCGGGAACGCCTACCTTGCATCTCATTAGCGATGAGATGCATGGCGTTAGTGAAATGGGTGATAATACAAGGAAACATACGCTAAAGCCTGTTAGCGTGTCCTTATTAATAACGCGTTACAATTATCGCCACTTTCCGGCAGAAAACGGCTGCTAAAGCGGCGATAATTGTCTTGATGATATGCCCCTGGAGTTCTCATAAAAAACTCTACTGACCACTGGCGGGGCGGAGATTACTGGCGGCATGGTCTCACCAGGAAAACAACTCACCAGCAACTGGCGCGTGATAGACCCCAGACCCTTATACATCACATGTGTCCGGAAGTGGCTCAGGGATTCTCCCTCCCTCCCTCAATGAACTTGCAGTTGGCAATGTGGAAATGACTCAAGACAAAGGAGTTTTTTTGTATAGTAAAAGCCCGTAACTTATGGGAACACCTTCTGCAGTGCAGTTTTATTTCAGCTAAGTAACGCGGGGTCTCCACAGAAACACCCTCTAGAATAAAATATGCTTGTCCTCAAGATAATCACCCTGTGGTAGAATGACTATGCTTCCTTGAAAAACAAGTAGAAAGAGATCTGAATTTATGGATTACAGGCACAGCAAACCGATGTCTCACTGCACTTTCCTAGTCCATGCAAAGACTTAATCCTCACGTCCCACTGTCTGCAGCTCTGATTTGCAGTGTAACCATCAGACACATAAAAGGTTACTTACGATAGACAGTTCAGGTCCCGGCTCTGCAATACAGTCACGGCATGCTAGGCTTTAGAAAGTGGCCCGAATGTTCCCCCACATTTCCAAAATGACAGGTATGATCCTACATGCCCAGTTTTAAGGGAACTCCGCTGGCCTGCGGAATTCCACTGAGTTTTTTTTATCACTACGCCCAATTCAGCGGAGTGAAACTCTGCAAGCTCCGCCCACCCCTGCTATTTTCTCCTGCTTCTCAAAATATTAGGTTATTGGGAAATAATGAGGGCATGATGTATGAAATTTCCATTTGCAAAAAGGAGTCCAACTTGCTCTCCAATGTTTTCTGAATGAAAAATAAATTTGTGGACCAACCTATATACTAATATGTCTGTTCACAAAATTCTGAATCTTAGTGGGTTGCAATCCGAAATGCATCATCGGCATTTATGAGGTAGGTTGTCAATTGTGGCTCCCTACTATTGGATGCCATCACAAGGATGGTGGCCTGGTAGGGTCATCAGACCACCATGTCTGTGATCACATTTAAAAAAAAATAATAATTTAAATGCAGCCCATTTACCCTAAGGAAACGGGACTGCATTTAAAAAAGAAAGGGTAATTTTTTTACATTTATTTGAGAGTTGATAGTTGTTTCCCAGACCACTGCCCACTCACCAGCAAACTAAACTACTTGTTTACATTTACACAGAGGAAAAGGTGAAGGTTTCAAGGGGAAGCCTTCCCATTCGCAAATGTGTTACCACCCCACCTCGAGAATAAGTAACTTTTCAATGTTTTGCGACCGGATTACTGTTGCAAATCATTGGTACATCCCATTGTCATTTGAAAAGGGTGCCCTAAACACGCCTCTTTCATTTAGCAATTCGTTGTGGATTTCTAAACTAAATTTGGGATTTGGGATTAATACATGACAAATAGCCATTTTTGCCATTTGTGATTTTACAAATGGCAGGCTTTGTGACCACAAAATGACCTAAATACATGAAACCTGAGATTCTCTACAACCTCTGAATTACCAGTTGGGTTTCACATGTAAGGCCTCCGAAAAGATTACCTTCAAAAGCAGTCCAGTAACAATATAAGGCCTGTAGGGTTGAGGCAGTGGCAGTAGAATATCAAAATGGCAGGAGAAAACTTAAAGGGTGAAGGATTGAGATAACTATGGCATGAAGCCTTGCCAGAGCAGTGCAAGTGCTTCGCTGTTCCACCTATGCAACTGCGTTTCTCACACTCTTCGCTTATACGCTAGTCTGCTTAAGCAAAACCTCATGTTATTTGTTGCGTAGTGTGACTAGTGATTGCCATACACGCACGGGACCAAAACATTTCCCCTATGAGCCACACTGCACGCACGCAGGGGCATATTATCAAGCACAGCGTTAAAATTATCTCCGCTTTAGAGGCAGAAAACTGCCGCTAAAGCGGCGATAATGGGCTTGATAATATGCCCTTGTGAATTCCCATAGAAGCCCATGTTTTGGTGTCAACATGGGCTTCTATTGGAATTCTATGCGGCGTATTATCAAGCCCATTATTGCAGATTTAGCGGCAGTTTCTGCCGCTAAAGCAGCGATAATTTTAACGCTGTGCTTGATAATATGCCCCACAATTTCCTTCCATCCTTGCATCCGTGTTTAATGCAAATGCACCCAAACTTTCGCTCCTATTGGCTTTACTACAAAACACAGTGCCATTGATAAAAAACACTTCCGGTATAGGCTAAATGACACTCACACTCTTCCATCCACAGGACTCCTACGGAGTAGTGTGCTACCCATCTCCGATTGTGCTGTGGTTCCTCGTGTGGAATATGATGCTCTATAGAGCTGCAGCTACAATGCAATGTATTGCACGTCATTGTGCATGCTGGTAGATGGCCCCTGTTCAGTATATTTCCCATCGCCAGACATTTCCCCGCCACTGCTCCACCGAATAACGTAGCGTAAAAACTGACACCTCCTTTAAAATGGTATTAGCTGTAAGTACATTTTTAGAGGCAACCTGGTATAAGCGAAGAATATTTTTAAAAGCAGTTGTTTAATCTCCTATATAACTATTTTAACATTTGCTTAAATTTCGAACATGTAGTTTACGATTTACTTTGGCATTTGATTCATGAAATGCAACTGTCCTTGTATTTATTGCACTTTTTGCTATGTGTTCATAATTAAAATGCTTCTAAAGCACAGGTCACTTTATATTCTGGCATGACCTAACCACTTTGGAGCTTGTGATGTATTATGTAATCAAGCAATTTGAATGCATTTTATGTGTAAGCCTGGGCGGAGATTGTTGAGTGCCGCACTCCGTGAAGTGCATAAAAACTTCGCTTGTGGAGCATTAGATAAATGCCGTTCGCTGTGATTTTCAGCACCGGGTGTTTGCCAGCACTGTGCAATAATTGCGAACAGCACCATGCACCGCACAATCAGGCGCTGCTTTGTTTCTGCCACTCGAGTAGATTTTTTACTCAATCGGCAGCTTTCTCAACAAAAACAGACGGTTTCTCAACACAAGCAGTTGCAAGCATACACGATGACTCTTGCAAAGAGAAATCCAACTGCCTGCGCTGAAAATCTCGCCAGAAGGTTGATTTTCCACACTCGCCAACTGGACATTGACAATCGCGGACGAGTAAAAAATCTTGCCAGGAGGTGAATCTTCCTCACTCGCGCTCACCAACTTAATGTTGACGAGGGCAAGCGAGGAAAAAAACTCTGCTGCGCGGAGAAGATATTTTCAGAACTCTGCGAGCACAGCGTAACGCGGAGTGTGAAACTCTGAAAACTCTGCAAGCGGAGTGGAGCGGAGTTCACCGCCCAGGCTTAGTTATGTGTTTTTTAATCATTTTAAATATATGACATAGTTTTATAATGTCTATTATGGATGTTTACTTTGATGGTTGTAATAACCGAATAAAGCTTTTATATATATATATATATATATATATATATATATATATATATATATATATATATATATATATATATATATATATATATATATATATATATTCACTGAAAAAACCATAGGTTTCACACAAGTTATAGTTAGATGTACATTTCACTCGTAAAAAACCAATGAAATTCCACGTTATAGTTAGTGCAGGCAACTATAACTCACGCGACCGCAATCCTCTGCTGATGCTAATACTGTATTTAGACACTTATTTGCCCATGTCTTCTTCCATTAAATTTTAGCTATACATATATTACAAATATTTTTTTTTCATAAAGACACATATGTCATTAGCAGAGGATTGCGGTCGCGTGAGTTATAGTTGCCTGCACTAACTATAACGTGGAATTTCAT
The DNA here is from genome assembly GCF_964204655.1 of Triturus cristatus. Lineage (NCBI taxonomy): Eukaryota > Metazoa > Chordata > Amphibia > Caudata > Salamandridae > Triturus > Triturus cristatus. The sequence goes on from NC_140590.1 coordinate 1,639,514,795, forward strand.
TGGTTTTTTACGAGTGAAATGTACAGCTAACTATAACTTGTGTGAAACCTATGGTTTTTTCAGTGAATTTGCAAGGTTTTTTAAATGCTAATTCCTAACTATAACGTGTGTGAAACCTATGGTTTTTTCAGTGAATTTGTACGTTTTTTTAAATGCTAAGTTACTTTACGCCGTTCGTGCCGTGCGCGCCCACTTCACGCAGTTTGTTCCGTGCGCGCACGGTGCGCTTCGCGCACGGTGCGCACACAGTGAGCACGCGGTGCGCTTCGCGCACCGCGCGCCCACTTAACGCTGTTAGTGCCGTGCACGCACGGTGGGCACGCGGTGCGCTACGCGCACCGCGTGCCCACGTTAGGCTTGATGGGCCATGTACGCACGATGCCCTTCGCGCACCATCCGCACACGGAGGACATATTATGCGCTTCGTTCTGAAAGGTTTTCTATTAAATGTTCACTTGTTAGTAATATGCCGTGCACAAAAGGTGACCTTCGGGCACCTTTTGCACACGGGGTGGGGAAAATATGGATTTTGTTTTTTTTTAATTAATTTTTTACCGTACGCGTACGGTAAGCGTATTCGGCGTTTTTTCAAAAAAAAAAAATATATATTTTTTGGCCTTGGATGGCCTTCTGGCACACCATAACCAAGGTTAGGTGGTTAGGAGCTGTCTAGCCTGCCCCCTTTTTATGATATCCAACTTTGTTTTTCCTCCACCCCTCCGAGTGCGAGAGAGAAAATGGCGGCCGAAACTTCCTGGTTTCGACCGATTCGAATGTTTACTAAGATCTAACAGCCAATCAGAATCGCGCTCGCGCACGGCTCCGTACGCGTACGGTAAGCTAACGGTGTGCGCTCGGAGCGCGCTTACAGATATATATATTGATTTAAATGCTATTTTCTCTGGAACTACTGAACAGATTTACACCAGACCTACAAAAGGCACTTCCTTGACCTGAGGACTACCTCTCTGCCAAATTACAAGGAATTCTGTTCAGCCGTTCGGGCTGTAGCTGTGTCTAAAGGTCCTATGGAAAAATGCATGGGGAAAACGCGTTTTGGGACCCCCCTTTTTTCTCAGCCCCCGCTTGACGAATCCCCCTGAGACTTTCAGGGTAGGAGCGGAGCGTAGTGCCCCATTAGTTTTGAAAATTTCGCGAGGAGTCTTCGACCGGCGCTAAAGTTATTCCAAATAGAATGTTGCGGATTTCCTATGGAAACAGGGTCCTAACTATAACTACCTACTGGCGACCGCCAGTAGGTAATATATATATATATATATAATCTACTGGCGGTCGCCAGTAGATAGTTATAGTTAGGACCGTGTTTCCATAGGAAATCTCAAAATTCTATTTTAAATAACTTTGGCGTCGGTTGGCGAATCTTCGCGAAATTTTCAAAACTAATGGGGCGCTCCGCTCAGCTCCTACCCTGAAAGTCTCGGGTGATTCGTCAAGCGGGGGCCGAGAAAAAATGGGGGTCCCAAAACGCATTTTCCCCATGCATTTTTCCATAGGACCTTTAGTCGAAGGTACAGCCCGAACGGCTGAACAGCATTAATTTGGCAGAGAGGTAGTCCTCAGGTCAGGGAAGTGTCTTTTGCAGGTCTGGTGTCAATCTGTTCAGTATTTCCTGAGAAAATAGCATTTAAAAGCATATAAATATCTATACGCGCGCACCGTGCGCGCACGGAGCGCACACGGTGCCGTGCGCGAGTGAAATTCTGATTGGTTGTTAGATGTCAGTCAACATTCGAATCGGTCAAAATCAGGAAGTGTCGTCCGCCATTTTGTCTCTCACACTGAAAAGGAAAGGGGGAAAAAAGGTGGAAAACGTGAAAAGGGGGCAGGGAAGAGACTTCCTGACCCCCTAGCCTTTGTCAGGGGGTCACAGAAGGACCCCCATGGGTGAAATAAACATTTTATTATTTTTTTTAAAAATTCGCGGGTTGCGCGCACGGTGCACGATGCGCGCAGCGCGCCATGCGCGCATGGTGAAAAACCTTAAAAAAAAAAAATATTAATAAATACATAACTTAGCATTTAAAAAACCGTACAAATTCACTTAAAAACCATAGGTTTCACACACGTTATAGTTAGGAATTAGCATTTAAAAAACCTTGCAAATTCACTTAAAAAACCATAGGTTTCACACAGGTTATAGTTAGGTGGACATTTCACTCGTAAAAAACCAATGAAATTCCCCCGTCATAGTTAGTTCAGATAACTATAACTCGCGCGACCGCCACTCTATCACAAGGATGATGTCATCAGTGATGTCATCAGTGATGCCACTGACCATGTCATGAGTGATGTAATATGTGACGTTATGAGCAGTGGATTGCGGGCGCGCGAGTTATAGTTATCTGAACTAACTATAACGGGGGAATTTTATTGGTTTTTTACGAGTGAAATGTCCACCTAACTTATATATATATATATATATATATATATATATATATATATATATATATATATATAAATGAACAAACAGCAAAAGGTGCACCACTTCAGAAAATACAATGTATTTTTAAATTAATCCATATCCTTGATGTCTTTTCTATTCAAAAAATTCTTCTTTATTATTCATTTGTTATATAAACATTAAAAACAGCCGACGCGTTTCGTCCAACTTGGGACTTCTTCAGGGCTGCAAAAATTCATAAAACAATACATATAAGTGACACATATAACGACATTTTGACAAACAATTTCTAAAAAGCAAAATGACATAATCCGAGTACACATGAAAGTAAAGTTGAAAATTACAATATCAATTCAATTCTCATGAAGGTTACAAAAGACACCACTAAACAATACTAGACAAACACAAAATGCCTACAATACCTATCATATCAGTGAATATTAAAAAACGATTACAAAACAAGTTTATACATGTTATTTGCACATATTATTTGCACAATGGCTAGTTAGAATTGCAAATCGGCTGGACATACCAACATGACTCAATCACTTAACACATGAGAATATAATCTCAATGTAAAGATTCAATAATGGGCCCCAACCTATATTATAGAGCCATGTTACTTATTAAAGCATTATCAAGGACCTCCGCAAGGAAAAAGGACACAATTGAAATATATAATCATAGTCTTAAGACATAGTGAGAGAGCTCTAGTTTTGTTAAAAGACATATTTTTAAGTAGTATGTCGTGTCATACTACAAATATAAAACTCAGGGAAACGGTTAATGTCCATAGTTTTGCTACAGTAACCCTTATGTTTCCCTATCTAAATCAAAAAGGAAGAAAAAAAGAAGAAAAGAAAGAATGGATGTGTACCCACCGTGAACTGTGATACACCAATGTATGGTTGTAATAATAGCGATTCCAAGAACACCAATCACTGTCACTAGAGAGATCGAGAAGCAGAGAAAAGAATAAGAAAGTTTTATAAGGAAACTATGTGACTGAGTCACCTATCATAGTAACCGTTAGATATAGCATCCATTAACCCAAGGTGATTTAAAAAAAAAAAAAATTTTTTGTTTGAAACACCTGAAAAAAAAAAATAATAAAAACATAACTTAGCATTTAAAAAAACGTACAAATTCACTGAAAAAACCATAGGTTTCACACACGTTATAGTTACGAATTAGCATTTAAAATACCTTGCAAATTCACTTAAAAAACCATAGGTTTCACACATGTTATCGTTAGCTGGACATTTCACTCGTAAAAAACCAATGAAATTCACCCGTTATAGTTAGTGCAGGCAACTATAACTCACGCGACCGCAATCCTCTGCTGATGACGTCAGATATTACATCACTAATGACATATGTGTCTTTCTGAAAAATAAATATTTGTAATATATGTATAGCTAAAGATTAATGGAAGAAGACATGGGTAAATAAGTGTCTAAATACAGTGATGTAATATCTGACGTCATCAGCAGAGGATTGCGGTCGCGTGAGTTATAGTTGCCTGCACTAACTATAACGGGTGAATTTCATTGTTTTTTTATGAGTGAAATGTCCAGCTAACTATAACATGTGTGAAACCTATGGTTTTTTAAGTGAATATATATATATATATATATATATATATATATATATTTCCAATAGTCCTGTGTCGATTTACCCAACACCATCAGGTACAGACCACAAGATGTGCCATTAAGTTTCTTCGTGCTTTTATTTCTCCAAAGTCAGCATGACGCGTTTCGGCTGTGTACACACAGCCTTGATCACATGTCCCCCCGGTGAAACACATGACTGTTTTATAGTGACACATTGGATGTTCTGGTTACGTCGCGTTCAGTTAATTAAAAGAGCTAAACAAAATACTTCTATTACGAAAGTATATGTTGGATTCATAAATATATAAATAATTTTGCAAAAAGATGCCATAGTTAAATATATAAATATAAATATATATTAAAAAAATTTCTTTTAAATAAGTTTTTCTTGTAAAACCTAAATCAAGATCATGTTTATAGCCAAGTGGCTAAATCAATACTAAATTATATGAATCTAGCCCCCATTTGAAATTCCTCTTCACGCAGTAACCATAAAAATAATAAAGTGCTAGTGCTAAAAATCCTTTACTGTGCAAAGTTGTGCAAATAAAGTATTCATCCCTAAAATGATATTATATTCATATCACATCCAACATACCTAATTACCCAAAAAATAATAAGTATAGACAATTACAAAATAAAGTGTGTGAGCAATACACTTGTCGATGCTTCAATTCTTCAGTTCCAAAACAATATATAAATCAAAATTTGTTATAATATTTATACTAAAATATTATTGTAAATCAATAGCCATAAAATGTCATAATTCAATATTAATTCATCGGAATTTACAGAACTAAGCCCCCATTGACCCTTTTCCTTATAAGTTGATAATCTAGTACACTAATGCATTTACGCTGAGAAAATTGCTGATGTAAAATTATTTAGTCCCATTATTGGTGGTCTAAGAGGGTACCCAGAGCGAGATTAAAATTTCCTCAAATGGAGCTCTCTATAATAGCCAGGTGAGAAGATACTTATCATACGTTGAAATTCATTGAGCAGAATATAGAATAAGAATTAGAATTTAAAAATTTAAAAATTACAGAAAATTATGGAGATCCTCTCCTGTATTGAGCCCATTTGGAATTCTAGTGTCTAACAAAAGGATAAAGCTTATATATATATATATATATATATATATATATATATATATATATATATATATATATATATATATATATATATATATATATATATATATATTCACTGAAAAAACCATAGGTTTCACACATGTTATAGTTAGCGGAAATTTTACTGATAAAAAACCAATGAAATTCCCCCGTTATAGTTAGTGCAGGCAACTATAGCTCACGCGACCGCAATCCTCTGCTGATGCTAATACTGTATTTAGACACTTATTTGCCCATGTTTTCTTCCATACATTTTTAGCTATACATACATTACAAATATTTTTTTATATTACCTACTGGCGGTCGCCAGTAGGTAGTTATAGTTAGGACCCCTTTTCCATAGGAAAACCTCAACATTCTATTTTGAATAACTTTGGCGCCGGTCGATGAATCCTCGCGAATTTCTCAAAATAGGTGGGGCGCTACGCTCCGCTCCTACCCTGAAAGTCTCGGGGGGATCCGTCAAGCGGGGGCTGAGATAAAAGGGGGGTCTCAAAACGCGTTTTCCCCATGCATTTTTCCATAGGACCTTTAGAACGAGCTACAGCCCGAACGGCTGAACAGAATTACTCGAAATTTGGCAGAGAGGTAGTCCCTAGGTCAAGGAAGTGCCTTTTGTAGGTTTGGTGTAAATCTGTTCAGTAGATTCTGAGAAAATAGCCTTTAAATCAATATATATATCTGAGCCCGCTTACGGTGCGCTTACCGTACGCTTACCGTAAGCGTACGGTGGCGTGCGCGAGCGCGATTCTGATTGGCTCTTAGATCTTAGTAAACATTCGAATCGGCCGAAACCAGGAAGCGGCGGCCGCCATTTTGTGTATTTCACTCAGAAAAAAAAGAGTGAAAACAAGAAAAGGGGGCAATGAGGAGAGTTACAGACCCCCTTACATTTGTGAGGGGGTCAAAGAAGGACTGTAAAGTACAAAGAAAACATTTATTGATTTTAAAAAAAATCACGGGGTATGCGTACGGTAAGCTTACGGTAAGCGTACGGTAGAAAAAAAAAAAAAAAAAAATGAAAATCAGATTTAAGTGTTTAGATATTAGGGGGCTCTAAAAAGAGCCGTTGTGTTTATGAAATGATTTTTTAGTGGTACCTACAAGTAAGTACCGATGCAGAGTCTAAGGTTCAAGAGGAAGACTCTGTTCCCTTCATCATTGAAGTGCACACCATCTCCTCTATAAATGTCTTGCATGTCATAACGCAAGTTGTTGTGGTAAATGGCACCCATACCATAGTCACGGAGGAAAGCAGAAACAGATTTGTTGACGTGCTTTCTTGCTTTGTCATCGCACCGCGTGCCCACCGTGCGTGCACGGCACTAACTGCGTAAAGTGGGCGCGCGGTGCGCAAAGCGCACCGCGTGCTCACTGTGCGCGCACGGTGCGCGAAGCGCACCGTGCGCGCACGGAACGAACTGCGTTAAGTGGGCGCGCACGCCACGAATGGCGTAAAGTAACTTAGCATTTAAAAAACCGTACAAATTCACTGAAAAAACCATAGGTTTCACACACGTTATAGTTAGGAATTAGCATTTAAAAAACCTTGCAAATTCACTGAAAAAACCATAGGTTTCACACATGTTATAGTTAGCGGAAATTTTACTGATAAAAAAACCAATGAAATTCCCCCGTTATAGTTAGTGCAGGCAACTATAACTCACGCGACCGCAATCTTCTGCTGATGACATATGTGTCTTTATGAAAAAAAAATATTTGTAATATATGTATAGCTAAAAATGTATGGAAGAAGACATGGGCAAATAAGTGTCTAAATACAGTATTAGCATCAGCAGAGGATTGCGGTCGCGTGAGTTATAGTTGCCTGCACTAACTATAACGGGGGAATTTCATTGGTTTTTTATCAGTAAAATTTCCGCTAACTATAACATGTGTGAAACCTATGGTTTTTTCAGTGAATATATATATATATATTCACTGAAAAAACCATAGGTTTCACACACGTTACAGTTAGGAATTAGCATTTAAAAAAACTTGCAAATTCACTGAAAAAACCATAGGTTTCACACATGTTATAGTTAGCTGGACATTTCACTCGTACAAAACCATTGAAATTCCCCCGTTATAGTTAGGTCAGCTAACTATAACTCGCGCGCCTGCAATCCACTGCTGATGACGTCACATATTACATCACTCATGACATGGTCAGTGACATCACTCATGACATCACTGATGACATCTCAAATGACATCACTGATGACATCACTGATGACATCATCCATTGAGTATGTGTTTCTAAACAATTTTAATATGTTTAATATATATAGGGAAAGGCCTGTTGAAGAATAAGTGGGTGCACAAGTGTGTAAATGGATGATTTTCTGTGGTGCATAACTGACTCTATAAGTGAGTCATTAAATGTATCTTACTGCAGACTAGTGACTAAACTGTGTGAATGTTTGTATGTGTCTGTATGTTGGTGTATAAGTGGCTGCATGGTTTTGTGAATAGCTATATGAGTGTCTATATGAGTTATTGATTGCTTGTCTCAGTATCTGTATGGGTTCCTGAGTGTTTGTGTGGGTAGGGTGCGTGTGACTCTATGCATAGATGTGTGAGTGGGTGATTCTATGGGTGCATGGTTTTAAGAGTGCATCCGTGATGGACTGTATGGTTGAGTGAGTGTATGTATGGGTGTGTTAGGGATTGAATGTATATCTCAGTGGTACATTTGTGACTAACTACATATGTGAAAGGCAGTATATATGCGTGTAAGAGTATATAAGTGGGTAGATGTGATAGTGTGTGATTGTGAGAGTGACTGTATGGATGAGTGTGTGCTTGTATCAATGATTCTATAAGAGCGTAAGAATGTGGTACTATTTTTATGAGTAAGTGAACTTGAGTGTGTATAACCGCATAGGTGAGTAAATGGGAGTGTGATTATTTGCATGACTGACTAGGTGTAAGAGTACCTCTATGGATGATTGGTGGTGTGTGAGTGTCTATATAGGTGTATAAATGCATATGATAGTCTTGTATGGAGTGACTGTAAGTATGAGTGACTGTACAGGTGAATGAGTGGAGGTGTATGTAGACCTAAGAGTTAATAAGTGGGTATGTAGTTATTGGTATTGCAGTATGTATGGTTTTGAGAATGGAACTCTTAAATTTTGAGTCGTGTAGGGTGTGAGAACATGTGGTAATTTAGCACATGGATGACGTCATCAGTGATGTCATTTGAGATGTCATCAGTGATGTCATGAGTGATGTCACTGACCATGTCATGAGTGATGTAATATGTGACGTCATCAGCAGTGGAATGCGGGCGCGCAAGTTATAATTAGCTGACCTAACGGGGGAATTTCAATGGTTTTGTACGAGTGAAATGTCCAGCTAACTATAACATGTGTGATACCTATGGTTTTTTCAGTGAATTTGCAAGGTTTTTTAAATGCCAATTCCTAACTATAACGTGCATGAAACCTATGGGTTTTCAGTGAATTTCAAAGGTTTTTTAAATGCTAATACCTATCTATAACTTAACTCTGAAGATATCATGAAAAGCATTCTTTTTTAAAAGTAGGGTGCACATTAGTTTTGTGGAAAAGCATCTTTGTGATTGGTTAAGAAAAAGCAGTTTCAACGTGGAGTACATATCATAGGATAAAATTTGCTCAGCTCAACCACACCTGCTACTTGCATTTGAAAGGCACTGTTCGAACTTAAAACAATTGTCAACTTTTAACCTGCACATGTTGTTAAATGTTCAAGAAAATGTTACAAAAAAATATCGTAAAGTTTTAAAAAATTGATGAACTTTTAACCTGCATGTATTGTAGAATGTTCTAGAAAGTGTGTTGATAGAATACTTTGCACTTCTGACTTCTATGTGTTGTTGAATATTTAAAAAAACGGTTCATATGGAAAATTAAAAAGAAACCAATAGAGAAGTTTTGAAACCTAAAAGAATCAAGGAACTATTCTAATTTATTCTTTACATGTATTTATGTGTGCAGCAACAAAATTAAAGACACAACAGCACTAGGAAAAGGAAGAAGCAGGGAGTGGGCGAGGGGAGGGGGGGAGATGGGCAGAATGGCACACATGCACAATTAAGTACAACACACATATAGACTAACAATGGCCAAAATGAAACACACCAACAAGGAGCACAAGTCACACAACATGCCAACATCACACCACTGAACGAGCATAGAAGTGAAAACCACGCTGCATTCATAGAGGATGTGTACAAAGGCCAGTCGTTGGTGTTGTGGGATGTCTGCGACCGTGGTCATCATGGATGAGATGCCCAGCATGTGGCACATGGTCGAGTTCACTGTGTGTTATGTTGCCAAACAGTTGCTTCTCCCTCCCACAAGCCCCCACACTTTTGTACGGTGAGCTGTTGTATCTCGTACACTCGTACGGCAAGCCATTGTAATGCCTATTTGAGCATCTCCTGCTACATTCCAACTACAACATCACAGTGCCGTTTGGAGGTGGTGCATACCACTTTACAACATCGACTGCTGCGGCTCTTGTAACAGGCCACACCAGAACACAGAAACACACTTACCGCACTTCCTGTACACGGACATGTCCGAGACACCCCGTTCCCCTTGCCGGATAGGCACACCCCTGCACTGACCTGTGAACGACAGACAAGCACACGCCAGTTGTGCACGCAGGAGGATGCGTACGTAGCTACACATCCAGGCTCACTGCCAATGCTGAGGTGACATCACACTGTGATGTTTCAGGGCTCGTGCCTATCATGCTAAGACAATGAACACAGGGACACACTTACTAAGATGTGGGTTTGGGGGGCATTGGCGGTCCTGCAGTTGTTGAGATGAGTCTTCTGGCCCTCATGGCTTTTTGCACGGGAACGGCTACTCTCCATTTCATTATCAGCACTTTAACGGAAGTAAAGTTGAGATAAATCTAACACACTATTCAGAAGTTGGTGCAAACTGCAGATATGAATGAATGAATGAATGAAATTGAATTTATAACAGTGCGAATTGCTGCCCTGAGGCGTCCAAGCGCTAGAGGAACCAGTTGGTAGGGTGGGTGAGGTTGCAGACCGGTAGGGAAGGAGAACTGAGTTTATTGAGGAGAATTGAACAGGTGTGTTTTTAGTTGTTTGCGGAAAGAGGCGAGGTCAGGGTTGGATCTCAAATGAGAAGGGAGGGAGTTCCAGATCTTGGCGGCGTTGAAGGCAAGCATCCTTCCACCCGATCTTGTCCTTTTGATTCTAGGGACTGTTGCCATAAAAGCCTGGCTAGATCGCAGGTCTCTGCCTGGACGATACTGGCTTACTAGACTACGAGTAATTAGGGGTCCCGAGTCCCAGAAGGCCTGGTGAGCAATACACAATGCCTTAAAGGTGACTCTCTTACGCACTGGGAGCCAATGCAGGCTGGTCAGTGCCGCTCTAACTGGCAGTCTGCGTGGGATCTGTAGCAGAGTGCGGGCAGCGCAGTTTTGTACCAGCTGTAGTCTCTTTAGTGTGGACTCTGGTGCACCCAAATAGAGGGCGTTATTGGAGTCTAATCGTGACTGTATCAGGCCCTGTACGGCCATCTGCTTTGCCTCCATTGGGAGCAAAGGAAGAACTTTCTTCAGCGTCCTGAGCAATCCAAAGCAGATGGCTGAGAGCTTTGTGGCCTGGGTGTTAAGTGAAAGACTCCTGTCCAGCCATACCCCTAGGCTTTTGATGTTATCCTTCAGAGCCGGGGGGGGCCTAGACAGGTGGGCCATAGTGAGTTGAAGAAGGTGGGATCAGCCGGGCCCAGGAGCATAAGCTCCGTTTTGTCACCATTGAGCTTTAACGATGACAGAGTCATCCAGGCCTTCACCTCCACCAAGCATTTTGTTAGTCCACCTGAAAGTGGCTGTTGAGCCTCCTGCGCTAATGAGACCACCAACTGGGTGTCGTCCGCATAGGATATGATCTTGACTCCATACAGACGAACTACCTCAGCCAGTGGCCTCATGTAGATATTAAAAAGCGCGGGGCTTAAAGAGGAGCCCTGGGGGACTCCACACTTCAGGGGCATGCTGGAAGACACTGTCTGTCCGTCAAACACTTGGAACGACCTGTTACTCAGAAAAGATTTTAACCAGAGCCAGGCCTTGTCCACAATGCCGACATTCGAAAGACGGTTCAGTAGAGTGTTATGACTGACCGTGTCGAACGCCGCGCTGAGATCAAGGAGGATCACTGCCACTGATCCTCCCTGGTCAAGAATTTTCCTGGACTCCTCGATGACCATTAGGAGGGCGGACTCTGTTCCGTGCTTAGGTCTGAACCCTGTCTGAGTGGTATCTAACAGCTGGTTATCTTCAAGAAAGCTAACCAGCTGGAGATTGACATACTTCTCCACGATTTTACTCACCCAGGGGAGCAGGGAAATAGGACGATAATTGCCAAAGTCCAATGGATCCAGGTTTGGCTTCTTTATCAGCGCTCGGACCATCGCCCGTTGCCAGGCAGGAGGGACGATGCCAGAAGCGATGGAAGCGTTCAGGAGATTTTTGATGATAGGTAGGACAGCCTGAGATGCTAGCAACATGGCTTCTGGGGGTGCCGGGTCAGTTGGGGATCCAGATTTTACTTTCCGAGCCATGGACTCTACAACTTCGAGATCCATGTAAGGAAAGTGGTCAAGCGTGGGTGAAGAGCTTAGAACAGCGTCTGTCCCTCTGGTTTTATCCTGAGCTATCAGAGGAGTGGTAGTGCAGGGGAAGGAAGCGTATATTTTATTTACTTTGGCTGCGAAAAATTCCGCCAGGTCATTGCATTGGGAAACAGATTTTTCCTCATATGCACTGGGGGGAGGTGGTTTTGTAAGTTTTTGCAGAGTTTGGAAGATTTCCCTAGGTTTAGATTTTGCAGCTAGGATCTTGTCAGAAAAGTATGCCGCTTGAGCAGCTTTTACTTCCTTTTTGTAGGCTTTTATTTCTTCTCGATATAGAGTTTTTTCCTCCATGGAGTAGTCTAGACGTCATTTCCTTTCAATTTTCCAGCATTGGCGCTTTTTGTCCCTGAGGGCCTCCGAGTACCAAAGTGCTGTTTTATGGGGACGTTTTACCGTTAATTTCTTAAGGGGGAGGATGGTATCGAGAGAGTGCAGGATCCAGTTCTCATAGGCCTCGTTCGCCAGACATGGATCCTCATTATTAGAGGGAAGTTCTTCCATAAGTTTATTTTTCCATTCGTCTACTGGTATCCGCGCCCAGGATCTGGCATGTCTTATCATCGGTGTTACCGGAATGGGTTTCTGGGTAAACCAAGTTAAGGGCACCAGAGAGTGGTCAGTCCATGGGAGGGGAAGCGGAGGCCCAACCACAAAATCCACACAGTTACTGAACACTGGATCTAAAAGGTGTCCTTTCATATGAGTCGATGTTTTTACTCGTTGGATAAGTTGTAGCGCGGCCAGGTCATCGGCTAGTATAATAGCCGTAGGATCCAGCGGTGAATCAAAGTGAAAATTGAAATCGCCTAACACAGTATAGTTGGCAGCCGCGCTGGTGCGTGGCGCCACAATTGCTGGTAGGAGATTATGAAATTGTTTAGGGGGGCCAGGTGGGCGATATATCAATGTGCCCGAAAAACAGTGGTTGGGAGAAAACTCCAGCGAGAAGGCTAGGCTCTCACAGTCTGGGATAGTTTCCAGGATGAGTCTGCAATGATATTGTTCTTTAAATATAATTGCTAGCCCGCCCCCTCTACGCTCCGGACTGTCTTGTCGAATGATTTGAAAGCCAGAGGGGAGGGATGTTACAACGGCAGGGTCGGAGTCTAACGCCAACCATGTTTCGGTGAGAAACACTGCGTCCGGCATACGCTCTTCCAGTAGGAAGGAGATTTCCACCTTATGTTTTGGCAGGGATCTGCAGTTTAATAGGAACATACAGTATTCATGCTTCAAAGTTTTGGTCTGCCACATGTTAAGGGGGACGTTACATTTTGGGCAAATGGCTGGAAGAGACGTTGCATCAAGGCAATGCCTTTCACAGTCCGGTCCCAAGGACCTCATGCCATGTAGAGCGTCTGCGCTGTAGGCTAAGATCTGTTTAGCCTGGGATGTAGGGGACATGGCCCCTGGCCCGGACTCGGCGCGGACGAGCGCAGACGAGCTTGCCTTATGCGCGCCTTCGGCGCGCATTCGTCGCGCCCGCTGCGCTCGTCCGCTTCGCTTCCTGTATAGACACATGCTTTATAGGAGGCAGGAGTAGAGGAAGGGGGGCGTGGCCTATCCCAGTGGGTGTGGCCTGTGTCCTGGTCAATGGCGGCAGGGGGACGAACAGACATATCACCAGTATTCCAGTGATAAGTGCCCCAAAATTTAACACCATGGTGGACTCCATCAAATAACAGTAATAAGAACAAGAAAGAGTCACACAGCAGTTAAGAGAACAACCAAAAACATTATTAATTTTTTTTTCAAACTTTACGATAAACTATTTTCAAACTTTATTTTTTTATTAACATAAATATAAACAATAAACTAATAAACAAAATGTAACAACAATAATACAAAACAACAAGGCTGAACACTCCTGTGGGAACCACGGATGTCGACGACAGACCTGGAAAATCAGAAAGATTGTTAAAAAAAAAACAACATGGTATTCTCAACAAAATACCACAAGAAAAAAATAACAGATATATAAAATGTATACAGCTAACAAAATTTTATAAGTTTAACTTACAAAAACTGTAAATGTTACCGAATCTGAGGAAAATGTTTTGCAGAAGGCACCACGCTCAAAACGTTTTTCTTCAGTGGTGAAGAAATTTTTAACTTTTTCCAAGGGGCAAACAAAGACCAATGCCACCTTCTTCATTCGCAAGATTTGCCAAAGAGTTCTGTTACGAGGGGATCCTAACAAAAAATACTCGTGCGGCACAGCAAGTATGATGAAACACCTAAGAACCCTTCATCCAAACAATCTTGCACGAGAAGAGTGCAAACAGATGAGAAACACTCCTGTTCTGTATCTGTTAAAAAGAATCACAAATAAATGTATATTAATAACTTTCAAATTTATACTATTCCATTACTGTACAAACACATTTTATATAAAAAATGACTAAGAAACTATAGCCCTGAACCACAAGATTGACGATCGTTAAAACACTACATGCATAGTGCATACTACTTTGAAGCAGTTCATGCCCTAAAGCCTACCTCACTAAAAGACTACATGCTAACTGACTAAATGATTACAGTACTATAAGGAGACACACTGAGTGAGTGACAGGGTGTTTGCTAGAAGAGTATGAATACTAACTAGGGAATTGAAGGTGTGAAACACAACTGTGTAGGTGATTAGAGGACTGCATCCATACTGCATAGGCATTTAAAGCAGTCCATGTGCTAAGGCCTGGCTCACTGCATGACTACTTGGGTACTGACTGAATGATTAGAGTACAGCAAGGAGAGTGCCTAGGTGAATTTATAAGTGCTAGGCTTTTCGCACAGGGAATGGATTAGTACTTGGTACTGAATGGATCACTAGAGGACTGGACTGTATGGATATTGACTAGGAAATTGAAAGTGGTAAAGACAAGTGTCTAGGTGGTTAGAAGACTGCATGCATAGTGCATAGGGGTTTGAAGCAGTCCATGTGCTAAGGCCTGGCTCAGTGTATGAATACTTAGGCACTGACTGAATGATTAGAGTACCGCAAAGATAGTATCTTGGTGAATTTATAAGTGTTTGGGTTTTAGCACAGTGAATGGATTAGTACATGGTGCTGAATGGGTCACTAGAGGACTGCAAAGGGAGTGACAGGGTATTTCCTGGAAGTGTATGGATACTGACTAGGGAATTGGAGGTGAGAAAGACAATTGTGTATTTGGTTAGAGGACTGCATGCATAGTGGATAAGGGTTTGAAACAGTCCATATACTAAGGCCTGGGTCACTGGATGAGTACTTGGGTACTGACTGAATGATTAGAGTACTGCAAGGAGAGTGCCTGGGTGAATTTATTAGGGGTTGGCACAGTGAATGGATTAGTACATGATGCTGAATGGGTCACTAGAGGAGTGCAAATGGAGTGACAGGGTGTTTGCTGGAAGTGAACGGATACTGACTGGGGAATTGAAGGTGTGAAAGACAAGTGTGTAGGTGCTTAGAGGACTGCATGCATAGTGGATAGGGGTTTGAAGAAGTCCATGTGCTAAGACCTGGCTCAGTGCATGAATACTTAGGCAGTGACTGAATCATAAGAGTACTGGAAAGAGAGTGTCTTGGTGAATTTATGAGTGTTTGGGTTTTGGCACAGTGAATAGATTAGTACACACTGTTGAATGGGTCTCTAGAGGACTGCAAAGGAAGTGACAGGATGTTTCCTGGAAGTGTATGGATACTGGCTAGGGAATTGAAGGTGTACAAGACAAGTCTATAGTATGTTAGAACACTACATGCATACTGCATAGACATTTGAAGCAGTCTATTTGGTACTTAGAAACTGACTAAATAATCAGACTACTTCTAGGACAGTGCTTAGGTAAAACTTGTAAATTTTCAGTTCTGCCACAGTGAACAGAATAGTACATGGTACTGCACCTTAGTGTCGAACCCTGACTCATTTTATCAATGCATAAGCAAAGACTAGCTTCTAATGCTACTAAAACTTGACAACATGAGAGGTTTTAAATTAGTTATCTGTCAGCAAATACACAATATTACCAAATGCTTCTCTCACAGTGGTTCTCAAATGCACACAGACTCACAGTGTAATTCTAGACAACAACCACTATACCTAGGAGTTTACCAAAATTCATTCACTACTGTGGAAGTGGTAAGCGAACTGCACACAATCTTCATATTTCAGGACTGCACTTTTGTGTCAAAGCCTGACTCATTTAATCAAAGCAAAAGCAAAGACTGGCTTCTAATGCTAATAAAACTTCACAACATGACCGGTTTTAAAACAGGTATATGTCAGCAAATACACGATGTTACCAAATGCTTCTCTCACAATCCTTACCCAAATGCACACAGACTCACAGTGTGATTTTAGACAAGCAACACTATCCTAGGAGTTTACCAAAACGCATTCACTACTCTGGAAGAGTTAATGGTACTGCACACAATCTACATATTTAAGTACACCACATCAGTGTCAAAGCATGACTCATTTAATCAACGCATAAGCAAAGACTGGATTCTAATCCTACTAAAACTTCACAACATGACAGGTTTTAAAACAGTTATCTGTCAGCAAATACATGATGTTACCAAATGCTTCTCTCACAGTGATCCCAAATACACACTAACTCACAGTGTGATTCTAGACAAGCACCACTATCCCTATGAGTTTACCAAAACTCATTCACTACAGTGCAAGTGGTAAGGGAACTGCACACAGTCTACATATTTCACAACTGCAATTTACTGTCAATGCCTGACTCATATAATGAAAGCATAAGCCATAACTGTCTTCTAAAGCTACTAAAACTTGACAACATGACATGTTTTACAACACTTATCTGTCAGCAAATACACGATGTTACCAAACACTTCTCTCACAGTGGTTCCCAAATGCACACAGACTCACAGTGTGATTCTAGACAAACAACACTATCCATAGGAGTTTACCAAAACTCATTCACTACAGTGGAAGTGGTAAAGGAACTGCACACAATCTTCATATTTCACGACTACACTTTAATGTCAATGCCTGACTAATTTAATCAACGCATAAGCAAAGACTGGCTTCTAATGTTACTAAAACTTGACAACATGACAGGTTATAACACAGTTATTGATGTTACCAAATGCTTCTCTCACAATCCTTACCCAAATGCACACAGACTCACAGTGTGATTTTAGACAATCACCACTATCCTAGGACTTTACCAAAACTCATTCACTACTGTGGAAGGGGTAAGGGGACTGCACACAATCTACATATTTAAGTACAGCACATCAGTGTCAAAGCATGACCCATTTAATCACCATATAAGCAAAGACTGGATTCTAATGCTACTAAAACTTCACAACATGACAGATTTTAAAACAGTTATCTGTCAGCAAATACATGATGTTACCAAATGATTCTCTCACACGGATCCCAAATACACACTAACTCACAGTGTTATTCTAGACAAGCACCACTATCCCTATGAGTTTACCAAAACTCATTCACTACAGTGCAAGTGGTAAGGGAACTGCACACAATCTACATATTTCACGACTGCAATTTACTGTCAATGCCTGGCTCATTTAATGAAAGCATAAGCCATAACTGTCTTCTAATGCTACTAAAACTTGACAAACTGACTGGTTTTAAAACAGTTATCTGTCAGCAAATACACGATGTTACCAAATGCTTCTCTCACAGTGGTTCCCAAATGCACACAGACTCACTGTGTGATTCTAGACAAACAACACTATCCCTTGCACTATATCAAAACACATTTCTTCATCTAGAAGTAGTACTACATTTTAGTATAGAAACATAACATAACTCATTTCACAGATTCATAAACAATGACTGGTTTCTAATTCTCCCCAAAAATAAAAACTGCACAGTTATCTGTCTACAAACGCATGAAAAACACAAATGCCAATCACAGAATGGTTTCTACATGCACACACATTGTAGAGAAAAAAAGTACTCCCTACACTTTAGCAGGAAAAATACATTAGTCTGATTAAAATCAAAATAGTCTACATACATCCCCTCACAATTAAATAACTCATCTTTCAAGTTCTTTTGTAGATTAGGGAGAATATCAATCACTCACCATATTTTCTTTTACAGAATCTCTGCACTGTCCACCTCTCAGCAAAAGCAAAGAATGAAAAAGTTTCCCTTTCATTTTCCACACATATACATGTAAACATCAAATCACAATCCTTCGCACATAAACTCAAAAGCAAACACACATTTCTATTGGTTAAACATTTCAACCCTTTCCAACTGAAATACATTTCAACCCTTCCCCCAATCTGCCTTCTGCCTGTTACCATAGAAACAGGTCATGGAACACTGCTCTGAGCTCACAGGTCACAAGTTCAGCACACAATGTTCCTACACAGACAGAAAGTGTGCTTGACTTTTCAACATATCAGCTTATCATATATAATGTTCCTTACAATCTGTTTTTGTTAACCAATAACAATCATACCTTTAAAAAACAAAAATATACACCCTACCTTTCAGTGTAGAAAGTTGTTATACAACCAATGATTTCTTGTCGTTTTTCAGAAAACGTTGCCGTGGATCCGCGCACCCACTGCGAGAGAATCCGTGCATCCAACGCGATAGGATGCGCGCACCATGCGTGCATTTCGCCACTTTTTTTTTTTTAAAAAGGGGGGCCACAGGGGGTTCTTCTGGGACCCCCTAAGCAGATCTAGAGGGTCAGAGTATTTCCACTCTGCCCCCTTTATATCTTTTACAAACTTATTCCCCTTCCATCTCCAGCCTCGCTTCTACTGAGGCAGAAAATTGCCACCAACAGTTCCTGGTTTAGAATGTAGAGAGACGCTCGACAGCCAATTAGCATTCAGCGCGCGATCGAGAGGGTGCGCGCTCCGTTCGGGGAGGGTGCGCTTACGGTGCGGGTACAGTCCGTGGATCGTCCGCGGCCATAGATATCACTAACTTTTTTACCCTATTTTTCTCAGGAACTACTGAACAGATTCGCACCAAATATGCAAAAGGCACGAGTCCGAACTGAGGACTACCTCTTTGCCAAATTTGGAGTCATTCCGTTCAGCGGTTCGGGCTGTAGCTGTGACAACAGATCCTATGGGAAATTGTATGGGGAAAACGCGTTTTGGGACCCCCCTTTTTTCTCGGCCCCCGCTTCACGGATCACCGCAAAACTTTCAGGGTAGGAGCGGAGCGGAGATGGCCAAAAGTCTGGAGAATTTTGCGAAGATTCGTCAATCAGCGCCAAAGATATTCCCAATAGAATGTTGCGGATTTCCTATGGAAAATAGGTCCTAACTATAACTATCTACTGCCGACCGCCAGTAGATAATATCTCAAACAAACTCGCCTCCAGTAGGGAACGAAAGGGACACAGCGGGTCAGTTTCAGGTAGGTTCACTTGTAGTTGGCATTAACCGTTTTGGATCATTTCCTTCTTCAGATGCCAATCATACTGCACAGGTGCCTGCTACAGTCCCTTCTTTTATGCTGAGTACCTCTCCCCCATTGGTGGAAAACAAAAGGACTGCAGGATCCAGCATCCATCTGGGCGGACTACATGGAGGCTACCTGGACCCAGGATTGTTTCTTCCCACAAACAACCACCACCTCAGCTGCCCAACGCCTTCTACAGCCTCCGTTATGGGCAAAGTCCAGGAAACACACGACAATGCTGTGTGTCTCACCGTGAAGTCACAGTCCTGTTATGGCCGAACTCCTGCCCTCCCGTGGCCGCAGCGTACCAAGCACCATCCTTTACCACGAAACCCTGCTTCCAATTACCACTGCTGTGCTTGGTTCATCAGGGCAGGTCCCTTTACTTGCGCAGTGGTTACGCAAAAAAATATCAAACAAACTCGCCTCCAGTAGGAAACGAAAGGGACACAGCGGTTCAGTTTCAGGTAGGTTTATTTGTAGATGGCATAATGCTTTTCGGATCATTTCCTTCTTCAGATGCCAATCATAATGCACAGGTGCCTGCTACAGTCCCTTCTTTTATGGTGAGTACCTCTCCCCCATTGGTGGAAAACGAAAGGACTGCAGGATCCAGCATCCATCTGGGCGGACTACATGGAGGCTACCTGGACCCAGGATTGTTTCCTCCCACAAACAACCGCCACCTCAGCTGCCCAACGCCTTCTGCAGCCTCCGTTACGGGCAAAGTCCAGGAATCACACGACAATGCTGTGTGTCTCACCGTGAAATATATATATATATATATATATATATGTTTATATATATATTATCTACTGGCGGTCGCCAGTAGATAGTTATAGTTAGGACCGTGTTTCCATAGGAAATCTGAAAATTCTATTTTGAATAACTTTGGCGCCGGTTGACGAATCCTCGCGAATTTTTCAAAATAGGTGGGGCGCTCCGCTCCGATCCTACCCTGAAAGTCTCGGGGTGATTAGTCAAGCGGGGCCGAGAAAAAAGGGGGGTCCCAAACGCGTTTTCCCCATGCATTTTCCCATAGGACCTTTAGTCCAAGGTACAGCCCGAACAGCTGAACAGAATTATCTGAAATTTGGCAGAGAGGTAGTCCTCAGGTCAGGGATGTGCCTTTTGAATATCTGAAGTAAATCTGTTCTGTAGTTCCTGAGAGTATTTCAGTTAAAAGTACATATATATCTATAAGCGCGCACTGTGCGCGTACGGTAAGCTTAGCGTAATTCTGATTGGTGGTTACATGACAGTAAACATTCCAGTCGGTAGAAATCAGGAAGTGTCGGCCGCCATTTTGTGTGTCTCACACTAAAAAACAAAGGTGGAGAACGTGAAAAGGGGGCAAGGTAGAGAGTTGCAGACCCCGTAGCCTTTGTCAGGGGGCCCAAAATGGACTCAGAAGTGTGAAAAATACATTTTTATTCTTTTTAAAAAAATCACGGGGTACGCTTACCGTGCGCGTACAGTAAGCGTACGGCGGAAAAACCTTAAAAAAAAAATATTAATAAATACATAACTTAGCATTTTAAAAAACGTACAAATTCACTTAAAAAACCATAGGTTTCACACACGTTATAGTTAGGAATTAGCATTTAAAAAACCTTGCAAATTCACTTAAAAAACCATAGGTTTCACACAGGTTATAGTTAGGTGGACATTTCCCTCGTAAAAAACCAATGAAATTCCCCCGTTATAGTTAGATCAGATAACTATAACTCGCGCGGCCGCCACTCTATCACAAGGATGATGTCATCAGTGATGTCATGAGTGATGCCACTGATGTAATATGTGACGTCATCAGCAGTGGATTGCGGTCGCGCGAGGTAAATGTCCACCTAACTATAACCTGTGTGAAACCTATGATTTTTTAAGTGAATATATTTATATATACATATATATATATATATATATATATATATATATATATATATATTACCTACTGGCGGTCGCCAGTAGGTAGTTATAGTTAGGACCCCTTTTCCATAGGAAATCCGCAACATTCTATTTTGAATAACTTTGGCGCTGGTCGACGAATCCTCGCGAATTTCTCAAAATAGGTGGGGCGCTACGCTCCGCTCCTACCCTGAAAGTCTCGGGGGGATTCGTCAAGCGGGGGCTGAGATAAAAGGGGGGTCCCAAAACGCGTTTTCCCATGCATTTTTCCATAGGACCTTTAGACAGGGCTACAGCCCGAACGGCTGAACAGAATTACTAGAAATTTGGCAGAGAGGTAGTCCCTAGGTCAAGGAAGTGCCTTTTGTAGGTTTGGTGTAAATCTGTTCAGTAGGTCCTGAGAAAATAGCATTTAAATCAATATATATATCTGAGCCAGCTTACGGTACGCTTACCGTAAGCTTACCGTACGCGTACGGTGGCGTGCGCGAGCGCGATTCTGATTGGCTGTTAGATCTTAGTAAACATTCGAATCGGCCGAAACCAGGAAGCGGCGGCTGCCATTTTGTGTGTTTCACTCAGAAAAAAAAGAGTGAAAACAAGAAAAGGGGGCAAGGAGGAGAGTTACAGACCCCCTTACATTTGTGAGGGGGTCAAAGAAGGACAGAAAAGTACAAAGAAAACATTTATTGATTTTAAAAAAAATCACGGGGTACGCGTACGGTGAGCTTACGGTAAGCGTACGGAAGAAAAAAAAAATTTAAAAAGAAATGAAATGCAGATTTAAGAGTTTAGATATTAGGGGGCTCTAAAAAGAGCCGTTGTGTTTATGAAGTGATTTTTTAAGTGGTACCTACAAGTAAGTACCGATGCAGAGTCTAAGGTTCAAGAGGAAGACTCTGTTCCCTTCATCATTGAAGTGCACACCATCTCCTCTATAAATGTCTTGCATGTCATAACGCAAGTTGTTGTGGTAAATGGCACCCATACCATAGTCACGGAGGAAAGCAGAAACAGATTTGTTGACGTGCTTTCTTGCTTTGTCAATTTGCGGACAGAAATGATTGGACCAGTTCCATTTTTGCCTTTGGCATATGTTGGAAAACACAAAGGCAGTTTTAGGGAAAAGTGAAAACAGTTGTGCAAAGGTGTCCTTCATAAGCATTTCCAGACCTACCCCAGTCAAAGTGCCTAGGTCATTGCCACCACAGTGCACTATTATGAGGTCAGGGTGTTGGATTTGCATGAAGGATTTCACCAATGGCATCAATTGGTGCCACTTTAACCCTCTCTGACCAATCCATTTAATGTCTACATTTGGCAAAGCAAGGTCTCGCACCATACCTGTTTTCTCTGCAAACTTTTCACTCCAGAAGACATAGCTGTGCCCTACAATCCACACTGTGAACATCTTCAAAGGAGAACTGGATGCACTCAGGAGGTGTCTTTCAGTAGAATGGCAATAAGAAAAGAAAGACAGTTTGGAAATGGAGGCATACATATTTTTTTCAAAACAAAAAGAACTGATTGGCTGTTTCATACCATTCTAGAATAAAAACTAGGCTGTATGTGTAAATTAATAGAAGCATGTTTTGTATTGGTACAAAAAAATGTGTTACCAAAGAACAGTACTATGGATTTGCTGTTAGGTTTGAAAAGTCAAGCACTCTTGCTCTGTGGAATTGAAACATTGTGTGGCGAACTTCTGACCTAACTCCACACAGCAGTGTTCCATGAGCTGTTGCTATGGTAGCAGGCAGAAGTCAAGTTGGGGGAAGGGTACTAGGCAGAAGTCAAGTTGGGGGCAGGGTACTTTTGGAAAAGGGTTGGTTTTCAACCAATAGAAATGTGTGATTACATTTGAAAAAAAGGGGGAAGCACTGAGATTTGAAACTTACATGTATATGTGTGGAAAAATAGAGGGAAAGTTTGCCATTATCTGGTTCTGCTGAGAGGAGAGAGGTGTAGAGAACAGAGATCCTGGCTCTGATAATCTGCTGTTTGAGTGCCACATTTCTTTCACAACTAACTAATTTTAAAGGTGAGTTTAGAGTTTGAGAGGGGATGTATATGGTAAATTAAGAAATGAATAATAGAATTGGAATTCCTTTTGTAGAAGTTGTGTTTATTATTTTCTGTTTTGGGAGAAATTTAAATGTGAGGAACATGTAAAATAATATGGACAATTTTTTCATGATAAATTAAGGTGTACTGGTAAAAATAAGGAATACTTTAAGGGTTTGAGGTTGCAGTCAGTAATGCAAATACATTCAGCATCACTAAGGCTGGTTGCCCTTGCTGGAGTGTAGGCAGTCACCGAGGATACACATGGTGGTGGTCTGAAAAAGCAGTTTGGACATGGGCTTTTTAAAAAAATCTAAAAAGTGGATTCATAATGTGTCAGTCTGTAAAAGTGATTTTCACTTGCCAAAAAAAAAGAGCAGTAAGTGTGCATTTAAATTGGCAAAGAAATTTCGTTTTGTGACTAATGTGAAAACATGACTCTGTGTGCAAATAGGAATTACAGGCAGAGATTTATTGCGTTTTGCTCTGGTGATTTCACAGTTGCATTAGTAGGAAAAAGGGGGAGCGATTTTTTGGGGGAAGAAGCAGACTCTTAGCACACAACCAGCTCCTTTCCATGTATAATCATGCACAGTATTTAGAAGCGAGTGGGGTTTTCAGGTTTCAGTCTGTAATGCAAATACATTCAGCATCACTAAGGCTGGTTGCCCTTGCTGGAGTGTAGGCAGTCACCGAGGATACACATGGTGGTGGTCTGAAAAAGCAGTCTGGACATGTGCAATTAAAAAAATCTAAAAAGTGGATTCATAATGTGTCAGTCTGTAAAAGTGATTTTCACTTGCCAAAAAAAAAGAGCAGTAAGTGTGCATTTAAATTGGCAAAGAAATTTCGTTTTGGGACTAATGTGAAAACATGACTCTGTGTGCAAATAGGAATTACAGGCAGAGATTTATTGCGTTTTGCTCTGGTGATTTCACAGTTGCATTAGTAGGAAAAAGGGGGAGCGATTTTTTGGGGGAAGAAGCAGACTCTTAGCACACACCCAGCTCCTTTCCATGTATAATCATGCACAGTATTTAGAAGCGAGTGGGGTTTTCAGGTTTCAGTCTGTAATGCAAATACATTCAGCATCACTAAGGCTGGTTGCCCTTGCTGGAGTGTAGGCAGTCACCGAGGATACACATGGTGGTGGTCTGAAAAAGCAGTCTGGACATGTGCAATTTAAAAAATCTAAAAAGTGGATTCATAATGTGTCAGTCTGTAAAAGTGATTTTCACTTGCCAAAAAAAAAGAGCAGTAAGTGTGCATTTAAATTGGCAAAGAAATTTTGTTTTGGGACTAATGTGAAAACATGACTCTGTGTGCAAATAGGAATTACAGGCAGAGATTTATTGCGTTTTGCTCTGGTGATTTCACAGTTGCATTAGTAGGAAAAAGGGGGAGCAATTTTTTGGGGGAAGAAGCAGACTCTTAGCACACACCCAGCTCCTTTCCATGTATAATCATGCACAGTATTTAGAAGCGAGTGGGGTTTTGAGGTTTCAGTCTGTAATGCAAATACATTCAGCATCACTAAGGCTGGTTGCCCTTGCTGGAGTGTAGGCAGTCACCGAGGATACACATGGTGGTGGTCTGAAAAAGCAGTCTGGACATGGGCTTTTAAAAAAATCTGAAAAGTGGTTTCATAATGTGTCAGTCTGTAAAAGTGATTTTCACTTGCCAAAAAAAAAGAGCAGTAAGTGTGCATTCAAATTGGCAAAGAAATTTCGTTTTGGGACTAATGTGAAAACATGACTCTGTGTGCAAATAGGAATTACAGGCAGAGATTTATTGCGTTTTGCTCTGGTGATTTCACAGTTGCATTAGTAGGAAAAAGGGGGAGCGATTTTTTTGGTGCAGAAGCAGACTCTTAGCACACACCCAGCTCCTTTCCATGTATAATCATGCACAGTATTTACAAGCGAGTGGGGTTTTGAGGTTTCAGTCTGTAATGCAAATACATTCAGCATCACTAAGGCTGGTTGCCCTTGCTGGAGTGTAGGCAGTCACCGAGGATACACATGGTGGTGGTCTGAAAAAGCAGTCTGGACATGGGCTTTTAAAAAAATCTGAAAAGTGGTTTCATAATGTGTCAGTCTGTAAAAGTGATTTTCACTTGCCAAAAAAAAAGAGCAGTAAGTGTGCATTCAAATTGGCAAAGAAATTTCGTTTTGGGACTAATGTGAAAACATGACTCTGTGTGCAAATAGGAATTACAGGCAGAGATTTATTGCGTTTTGCTCTGGTGATTTCACAGTTGCATTAGTAGGAAAAAGGGGGAGCGATTTTTTGGGGGAAGAAGCAGACTCTTAGCACACACCCAGCTGCTTACCATGTGGAATCATGCACAGTATTTAGAAGCGAGTGGGGTTTTGAGGTTTCAGTCTGTAATGCAAATACATTCAGCATCACTAAGGCTGGTTGCCCTTGCTGGAGTGTAGGCAGTCACCGAGGATACACATGGTGGTGGTCTGAAAAAGCAGTCTGGACGTGGGCTTTTTTTAAAAAATCTGAAAAGTGGTTTCATAATGTGTCAGTCTGTAAAAGTGATTTTCACTTGCCAAAAAAAAAGAGCAGTAAGTGTGCATTCAAATTGGCAAAGAAATTTCGTTTTGGGACTAATGTGAAAACATGACTCTGTGTGCAAATAGGATTTACAGGCAGAGATTTATTGCGTTTTGTTCTGGTGATTTCACAGTTGCATTAGTAGGAAAAAGGGGGAGCGATTTTTTGGGCGAAGAAGCAGACTCTTAGCACACATCCAGCTCCTTTCCATGTATAATCATGCACAGTATTTACAAGCGAGTGGGGTTTTCAGGTTTCAGTCTGTAATGCAAATACATTCAGCATCACTAAGGCTGGTTGCCCTTGCTGGAGTGTAGGCAGTCACCGAGGATACACATGGTGGTGGTCTGAAAAAGCAGTCTGGGCATGGGCTTTTTTAAAAAAATCTGAAAAGTGGTTTCATAATGTGTCAGTCTGTAAAAGTGATTTTCACTTGCCAAAAAAAAGAGCAGTAAGTGTGCATTTAAATTGGCAAAGAAATTTCGTTTTGTGACTAATGTGAAAACATGACTCTGTGTGCAAATAGGAATTACAGGCAGAGATTTATTGTGTTTTGCTCTGGTGATTTCACAGTTGCATTAGTAGGAAAAAGGGGGAGCGATTTTTGGGGGGAAGAAGCAGACTCTTAGCACACACCCAGCTCCTTTCCATGTATAATCATGCACAGTATTTAGAAGCGAGTGGGGTTTTCAGGTTTCAGTCTGTAATGCAAATACATTCAGCATCACTAAGGCTGGTTGCCCTTGCTGGAGTGTAGGCAGTCACCGAGGATACACATGGTGGTGGTCTGAAAAAGCAGTCTGGACATGTGCAATTGAAAAAATCTAAAAAGTGGATTCATAATGTGTCAGTCTGTAAAAGTGATTTTCACTTGCCAAAAAAAAAGAGCAGTAAGTGTGCATTTAAATTGGCAAAGAAATTTCGTTTTGGGACTAATGTGAAAACATGACTCTGTGTGCAAATAGGAATTACAGGCAGAGATTTATTGTGTTTTGCTCTGGTGATTTCACAGTTGCATTAGTAGGAAAAAGGGGGAGCGATTTTTTGGGGGAAGAAGCAGACTCTTAGCACACACCCAGCTCCTTTCCATGTATAATCATGCACAGTATTTAGAAGCGAGTGGGGTTTTCAGGTTTCAGTCTGTAATGCAAATACATTCAGCATCACTAAGGCTGGTTGCCCTTGCTGGAGTGTAGGCAGTCACCGAGGATACACATGGTGGTGGTCTGAAAAAGCAGTCTGGACATGTGCAATTTAAAAAATCTAAAAAGTGGATTCATAATGTGTCAGTCTGTAAAAGTGATTTTCACTTGGCAAAAAAAAAGAGCAGTAAGTGTGCATTTAAATTGGCAAAGAAATTTCGTTTTGGGACTAATGTGAAAACATGACTCTGTGTGCAAATAGGAATTACAGGCAGAGATTTATTGCGTTTTGCTCTGGTGATTTCACAGTTGCATTAGTAGGAAAAAGGGGGAGCGATTTTTTGGGGGAAGAAGCAGACTCTTAGCACACACCCAGCTCCTTTCCATGTATAATCATGCACAGTATTTAGAAGCGAGTGGGGTTTTGAGGTTTCAGTCTGTAATGCAAATACATTCAGCATCACTAAGGCTGGTTGCCCTTGCTGGAGTGTAGGCAGTCACCGAGGATACACATGGTGGTGGTCTGAAAAAGCAGTCTGGACATGGGCTTTTAAAAAAATCTGAAAAGTGGTTTCATAATGTGTCAGTCTGTAAAAGTGATTTTCACTTGCCAAAAAAAAAGAGCAGTAAGTGTGCATTCAAATTGGCAAAGAAATTTCGTTTTGGGACTAATGTGAAAACATGACTCTGTGTGCAAATAGGAATTACAGGCAGAGATTTATTGCGTTTTGCTCTGGTGATTTCACAGTTGCATTAGTAGGAAAAAGGGGGAGCGATTTTTTTGGTGCAGAAGCAGACTCTTAGCACACACCCAGCTCCTTTCCATGTATAATCATGCACAGTATTTAGAAGCGAGTGGGGTTTTGAGGTTTCAGTCTGTAATGCAAATACATTCAGCATCACTAAGGCTGGTTGCCCTTGCTGGAGTGTAGGCAGTCACCGAGGATACACATGGTGGTGGTCTGAAAAAGCAGTCTGGACATGTGCAATTTAAAAAATCTAAAAAGTGGATTCATAATGTGTCAGTCTGTAAAAGTGATTTTCACTTGCCAAAAAAAAAGAGCAGTAAGTGTGCATTTAAATTGGCAAAGAAATTTCGTTTTGGGACTAATGTGAAAACATGACTCTGTGTGCAAATAGGAATTACAGGAAGAGATTTATTGCGTTTTGCTCTGGTGATTTCACAGTTGCATTAGTAGGAAAAAGGGGGAGCGATTTTTTGGGGGAAGAAGCAGACTCTTAGCACACACCCAGCTCCTTTCCATGTATAATCATGCACAGTATTTAGAAGCGAGTGGGGTTTTGAGGTTTCAGTCTGTAATGCAAATACATTCAGCATCACTAAGGCTGGTTGCCCTTGCTGGAGTGTAGGCAGTCACCGAGGATACACATGGTGGTGGTCTGAAAAAGCAGTCTGGACATGGGCTTTTAAAAAAATCTGAAAAGTGGTTTCATAATGTGTCAGTCTGTAAAAGTGATTTTCACTTGCCAAAAAAAAAGAGCAGTAAGTGTGCATTCAAATTGGCAAAGAAATTTCGTTTTGGGACTAATGTGAAAACATGACTCTGTGTGCAAATAGGAATTACAGGCAGAGATTTATTGCGTTTTGCTCTGGTGATTTCACAGTTGCATTAGTAGGAAAAAGGGGGAGTGATTTTTTTGGTGCAGAAGCAGACTCTTAGCACACACCCAGCTCCTTTCCATGTATAATCATGCACAGTATTTACAAGCGAGTGGGGTTTTGAGGTTTCAGTCTGTAATGCAAATACATTCAGCATCACTAAGGCTGGTTGCCCTTGCTGGAGTGTAGGCAGTCACCGAGGATACACATGGTGGTGGTCTGAAAAAGCAGTCTGGACATGGGCTTTTAAAAAAATCTGAAAAGTGGTTTCATAATGTGTCAGTCTGTAAAAGTGATTTTCACTTGCCAAAAAAAAAGAGCAGTAAGTGTGCATTCAAATTGGCAAAGAAATTTCGTTTTGGGACTAATGTGAAAACATGACTCTGTGTGCAAATAGGAATTACAGGCAGAGATTTATTGCGTTTTGCTCTGGTGATTTCACAGTTGCATTAGTAGGAAAAAGGGGGAGCGATTTTTTGGGGGAAGAAGCAGACTCTTAGCACACACCCAGCTGCTTACCATGTGGAATCATGCACAGTATTTAGAAGCGAGTGGGGTTTTGAGGTTTCAGTCTGTAATGCAAATACATTCAGCATCACTAAGGCTGGTTGCCCTTGCTGGAGTGTAGGCAGTCACCGAGGATACACATGGTGGTGGTCTGAAAAAGCAGTCTGGATGTGGGCTTTTTTAAAAAAATCTGAAAAGTGGTTTCATAATGTGTCAGTCTGTAAAAGTGATTTTCACTTGCCAAAAAAAAAGAGCAGTAAGTGTGCATTCAAATTGGCAAAGAAATTTCGTTTTGGGACTAATGTGAAAACATGACTCTGTGTGCAAATAGGATTTACAGGCAGAGATTTATTGCGTTTTGTTCTGGTGATTTCACAGTTGCATTAGTAGGAAAAAGGGGGAGCGATTTTTTGGGGGAAGAAAGCAGACTCTTAGCACACATCCAGCTCCTTTCCATGTATAATCATGCACAGTATTTACAAGCGAGTGGGGTTTTCAGGTTTCAGTCTGTAATGCAAATACATTCAGCATCACTAAGGCTGGTTGCCCTTGCTGGAGTGTAGGCAGTCACCGAGGATAAACATGGTGGTGTTCTGAAAAAGCAGTCTGGACATGGGCTTTTAAAAAAATCTGAAAAGTGGTTTCATAATGTGTCAGTCTGTAAAAGTGATTTTCACTTGCCAAACAAAGAGCAGTAAGTGTGCATTCAAATTGGCAAAGATATTTCGTTTTGGGACTAATGTGAAAACATGACTCTGTGTGCAAATAGGAATTACAGGCAGAGATTTATTGCGTTTTGCTCTGGTGATTTCACAGTTGCATTAGTAGGAAAAAGGGGGAGCGATTTTTTGGGGGAAGAAGCAGACTCTTAGCACACACCCAGCTGCTTACCATGTGGAATCATGCACAGTATTTAGAAGCGAGTGGGGTTTTGAGGTTTCAGTCTGTAATGCAAATACATTCAGCATCACTAAGGCTGGTTGCCCTTGCTGGAGTGTAGGCAGTCACCGAGGATACACATGGTGGTGGTCTGAAAAAGCAGTCTGGACATGGGCTTTTAAAAAAATCTGAAAAGTGGTTTCATAATGTGTCAGTCTGTAAAAGTGATTTTCACTTGCCAAAAAAAAAGAGCAGTAAGTGTGCATTCAAATTGGCAAAGAAATTTCGTTTTGGGACTAATGTGAAAACATGACTCTGTGTGCAAATAGGAATTACAGGCAGAGATTTATTGCGTTTTGCTCTGGTGATTTCACAGTTGCATTAGTAGGAAAAAGGGGGAGTGATTTTTTTAGTGCAGAAGCAGACTCTTAGCACACACCCAGCTCCTTTCCATGTATAATCATGCACAGTATTTAGAAGCGAGTGGGGTTTTGAGGTTTCAGTCTGTAATGCAAATACATTCAGCATCACTAAGGCTGGTTGCCCTTGCTGGAGTGTAGGCAGTCACCGAGGATACACATGGTGGTGGTCTGAAAAAGCAGTCTGGACATGGGCTTTTAAAAAAATCTGAAAAGTGGTTTCATAATGTGTCAGTCTGTAAAAGTGATTTTCACTTGCCAAAAAAAAAGAGCAGTAAGTGTGCATTCAAATTGGCAAAGAAATTTCGTTTTGGGACTAATGTGAAAACATGACTCTGTGTGCAAATAGGAATTACAGGCAGAGATTTATTGCGTTTTGCTCTGGTGATTTCACAGTTGCATTAGTAGGAAAAAGGGGGAGTGATTTTTTTGGTGCAGAAGCAGACTCTTAGCACACACCCAGCTCCTTTCCATGTATAATCATGCACAGTATTTACAAGCGAGTGGGGTTTTGAGGTTTCAGTCTGTAATGCAAATACATTCAGCATCACTAAGGCTGGTTGCCCTTGCTGGAGTGTAGGCAGTCACCGAGGATACACATGGTGGTGGTCTGAAAAAGCAGTCTGGACATGGGCTTTTAAAAAAATCTGAAAAGTGGTTTCATAATGTGTCAGTCTGTAAAAGTGATTTTCACTTGCCAAAAAAAAAGAGCAGTAAGTGTGCATTCAAATTGGCAAAGAAATTTCGTTTTGGGACTAATGTGAAAACATGACTCTGTGTGCAAATAGGAATTACAGGCAGAGATTTATTGCGTTTTGCTCTGGTGATTTCACAGTTGCATTAGTAGGAAAAAGGGGGAGCGATTTTTGGGGGGAAGAAGCAGACTCTTAGCACACACCCAGCTGCTTACCATGTGGAATCATGCACAGTATTTAGAAGCGAGTGGGGTTTTGAGGTTTCAGTCTGTAATGCAAATACATTCAGCATCACTAAGGCTGGTTGCCCTTGCTGGAGTGTAGGCAGTCACCGAGGATACACATGGTGGTGGTCTGAAAAAGCAGTCTGGATGTGGGCTTTTTTAAAAAAATCTGAAAAGTGGTTTCATAATGTGTCAGTCTGTAAAAGTGATTTTCACTTGCCAAAAAAAAAGAGCAGTAAGTGTGCATTCAAATTGGCAAAGAAATTTCGTTTTGGGACTAATGTGAAAACATGACTCTGTGTGCAAATAGGATTTACAGGCAGAGATTTATTGCGTTTTGTTCTGGTGATTTCACAGTTGCATTAGTAGGAAAAAGGGGGAGCGATTTTTTGGGGGAAGAAAGCAGACTCTTAGCACACATCCAGCTCCTTTCCATGTATAATCATGCACAGTATTTACAAGCGAGTGGGGTTTTCAGGTTTCAGTCTGTAATGCAAATACATTCAGCATCACTAAGGCTGGTTGCCCTTGCTGGAGTGTAGGCAGTCACCGAGGATAAACATGGTGGTGTTCTGAAAAAGCAGTCTGGACATGGGCTTTTAAAAAAATCTGAAAAGTGGTTTCATAATGTGTCAGTCTGTAAAAGTGATTTTCACTTGCCAAACAAAGAGCAGTAAGTGTGCATTCAAATTGGCAAAGATATTTCGTTTTGGGACTAATGTGAAAACATGACTCTGTGTGCAAATAGGAATTACAGGCAGAGATTTATTGCGTTTTGCTCTGGTGATTTCACAGTTGCATTAGTAGGAAAAAGGGGGAGCGATTTTTTGGGGGAAGAAGCAGACTCTTAGCACACACCCAGCTGCTTACCATGTGGAATCATGCACAGTATTTAGAAGCGAGTGGGGTTTTGAGGTTTCAGTCTGTAATGCAAATACATTCAGCATCACTAAGGCTGGTTGCCCTTGCTGGAGTGTAGGCAGTCACCGAGGATACACATGGTGGTGGTCTGAAAAAGCAGTCTGGACATGGGCTTTTAAAAAAATCTGAAAAGTGGTTTCATAATGTGTCAGTCTGTAAAAGTGATTTTCACTTGCCAAAAAAAAAGAGCAGTAAGTGTGCATTCAAATTGGCAAAGAAATTTCGTTTTGGGACTAATGTGAAAACATGACTCTGTGTGCAAATAGGAATTACAGGCAGAGATTTATTGCGTTTTGCTCTGGTGATTTCACAGTTGCATTAGTAGGAAAAAGGGGGAGTGATTTTTTTAGTGCAGAAGCAGACTCTTAGCACACACCCAGCTCCTTTCCATGTATAATCATGCACAGTATTTACAAGCGAGTGGGGTTTTGAGGTTTCAGTCTGTAATGCAAATACATTCAGCATCACTAAGGCTGGTTGCCCTTGCTGGAGTGTAGGCAGTCACCGAGGATACACATGGTGGTGGTCTGAAAAAGCAGTCTGGACATGGGCTTTTAAAAAAATCTGAAAAGTGGTTTCATAATGTGTCAGTCTGTAAAAGTGATTTTCACTTGCCAAAAAAAAAGAGCAGTAAGTGTGCATTCAAATTGGCAAAGAAATTTCGTTTTGGGACTAATGTGAAAACATGACTCTGTGTGCAAATAGGAATTACAGGCAGAGATTTATTGCGTTTTGCTCTGGTGATTTCACAGTTGCATTAGTAGGAAAAAGGGGGAGCGATTTTTTGGGGGAAGAAGCAGACTCTTAGCACACACCCAGCTGCTTACCATGTGGAATCATGCACAGTATTTAGAAGCGAGTGGGGTTTTGAGGTTTCAGTCTGTAATGCAAATACATTCAGCATCACTAAGGCTGGTTGCCCTTGCTGGAGTGTAGGCAGTCACCGAGGATACACATGGTGGTGGTCTGAAAAAGCAGTCTGGATGTGGGCTTTTTTAAAAAAATCTGAAAAGTGGTTTCATAATGTGTCAGTCTGTAAAAGTGATTTTCACTTGCCAAAAAAAAAAGAGCAGTAAGTGTGCATTCAAATTGGCAAAGAAATTTCGTTTTGGGACTAATGTGAAAACATGACTCTGTGTGCAAATAGGATTTACAGGCAGAGATTTATTGCGTTTTGTTCTGGTGATTTCACAGTTGCATTAGTAGGAAAAAGGGGGAGCGATTTTTTGGGGGAAGAAGCAGACTCTTAGCACACATCCAGCTCCTTTCCATGTATAATCATGCACAGTATTTACAAGCGAGTGGGGTTTTCAGGTTTCAGTCTGTAATGCAAATACATTCAGCATCACTAAGGCTGGTTGCCCTTGCTGGAGTGTAGGCAGTCACCGAGGATACACATGGTGGTGGTCTGAAAAAGCAGTCTGGACATGGGCTTTTTTAAAAAAATCTGAAAAGTGGTTTCATAATGTGTCAGACTGTAAAAGTGATTTTCACTTGCCAAAAAAAAAGAGCAGTAAGTGTGCATTTAAATTGGCAAAGAAATTTCGTTTTGTGACTAATGTGAAAACATGATTCTGTGTGCAAATAGGAATTACAGGCAGAGATTTATTGCGTTTTGCTCTGGTGATTTCACAGTTGCATTAGTAGGAAAAAGGGGGAGCAATTTTTTGGGGGAAGAAGCAGACTCTTAGCACACACCCAGCTCCTTTCCATGTATAATCATGCACAGTATTTAGAAGCGAGTGGGGTTTTCAGGTTTCAGTCTGTAATGCAAATACATTCAGCATCACTAAGGCTGGTTGCCCTTGCTGGAGTGTAGGCAGTCACCGAGGATACACATGGTGGTGGTCTGAAAAAGCAGTCTGGACATGTGCAATTAAAAAAATCTAAAAAGTGGATTCATAATGTGTCAGTCTGTAAAAGTGATTTTCACTTGCCAAAAAAAAAGAGCAGTAAGTGTGCATTTAAATTGGCAAAGAAATTTCGTTTTGGGACTAATGTGAAAACATGACTCTGTGTGCAAATAGGAATTACAGGCAGAGATTTATTGCGTTTTGCTCTGGTGATTTCACAGTTGCATTAGTAGGAAAAAGGGGGAGCGATTTTTTGGGGGAAGAAGCAGACTCTTAGCACACACCCAGCTCCTTTCCATGTATAATCATGCACAGTATTTAGAAGCGAGTGGGGTTTTCAGGTTTCAGTCTGTAATGCAAATACATTCAGCATCACTAAGGCTGGTTGCCCTTGCTGGAGTGTAGGCAGTCACCGAGGATACACATGGTGGTGGTCTGAAAAAGCAGTCTGGACATGTGCAATTTAAAAAATCTAAAAAGTGGATTCATAATGTGTCAGTCTGTAAAAGTGATTTTCACTTGCCAAAAAAAAGAGCAGTAAGTGTGCATTTAAATTGGCAAAGAAATTTCGTTTTGGGACTAATGTGAAAACATGACTCTGTGTGCAAATAGGAATTACAGGCAGAGATTTATTGCGTTTTGCTCTGGTGATTTCACAGTTGCATTAGTAGGAAAAAGGGGGAGCGATTTTTTGGGGGAAGAAGCAGACTCTTAGCACACACCCAGCTCCTTTCCATGTATAATCATGCACAGTATTTAGAAGCGAGTGGGGTTTTGAGGTTTCAGTCTGTAATGCAAATACATTCAGCATCACTAAGGCTGGTTGCCCTTGCTGGAGTGTAGGCAGTCACCGAGGATACACATGGTGGTGGTCTGAAAAAGCAGTCTGGACATGGGCTTTTAAAAAAATCTGAAAAGTGGTTTAATAATGTGTCAGTCTGTAAAAGTGATTTTCACTTGCCAAAAAAAAAGAGCAGTAAGTGTGCATTCAAATTGGCAAAGAAATTTCGTTTTGGGACTAATGTGAAAACATGACTCTGTGTGCAAATAGGAATTACAGGCAGAGATTTATTGCGTTTTGCTCTGGTGATTTCACAGTTGCATTAGTAGGAAAAAGGGGGAGCGATTTTTTTGGTGCAGAAGCAGACTCTTAGCACACACCCAGCTCCTTTCCATGTATAATCATGCACAGTATTTACAAGCGAGTGGGGTTTTGAGGTTTCAGTCTGTAATGCAAATACATTCAGCATCACTAAGGCTGGTTGCCCTTGCTGGAGTGTAGGCAGTCACCGAGGATACACATGGTGGTGGTCTGAAAAAGCAGTCTGGACATGGGCTTTTAAAAAAATCTGAAAAGTGGTTTCATAATGTGTCAGTCTGTAAAAGTGATTTTCACTTGCCAAAAAAAAGAGCAGTAAGTGTGCATTCAAATTGGCAAAGAAATTTCGTTTTGGGACTAATGTGAAAACATGACTCTGTGTGCAAATAGGAATTACAGGCAGAGATTTATTGCGTTTTGCTCTGGTGATTTCACAGTTGCATTAGTAGGAAAAAGGGGGAGCGATTTTTTGGGGGAAGAAGCAGACTCTTAGCACACACCCAGCTGCTTACCATGTGGAATCATGCACAGTATTTAGAAGCGAGTGGGGTTTTGAGGTTTCAGTCTGTAATGCAAATACATTCAGCATCACTAAGGCTGGTTGCCCTTGCTGGAGTGTAGGCAGTCACCAAGGATACACATGG
Organism: Triturus cristatus; assembly: GCF_964204655.1. Taxonomy (NCBI): domain Eukaryota; kingdom Metazoa; phylum Chordata; class Amphibia; order Caudata; family Salamandridae; genus Triturus; species Triturus cristatus. The sequence continues at coordinate 1,639,550,596 of NC_140590.1, forward strand.
TGGTGGTCTGAAAAAGCAGTCTGGACGTGGGCTTTTTTAAAAAAATCTGAAAAGTGGTTTCATAATGTGTCAGTCTGTAAAAGCGATTTTCACTTGCCAAAAAAAAAGAGCAGTAAGTGTGCATTCAAATTGGCAAAGAAATTTCGTTTTGGGACTAATGTGAAAACATGACTCTGTGTGCAAATAGGATTTACAGGCAGAGATTTATTGCGTTTTGTTCTGGTGATTTCACAGTTGCATTAGTAGGAAAAAGGGGGAGCGATTTTTTGGGGGAAGAAGCAGACTCTTAGCACACATCCAGCTCCTTTCCATGTATAATCATGCACAGTATTTACAAGCGAGTGCGGTTTTCAGGTTTCAGTCTGTAATGCAAATACATTCAGCATCACTAAGGCTGGTTGCCCTTGCTGGAGTGTAGGCAGTCACCGAGGATACACATGGTGGTGGTCTGAAAAAGCAGTCTGGACATGGGCTTTTTAAAAAAAATCTGAAAAGTGGTTTCATAATGTGTCAGTCTGTAAAAGTGATTTTCACTTGCCAAAAAAATAGAGCAGTAAGTGTGCATTTAAATTGGCAAAGAAATTTCGTTTTGTGACTAATGTGAAAACATGACTCTGTGTGCAAATAGGAATTACAGGCAGAGATTTATTGCGTTTTGCTCTGGTGATTTCACAGTTGCATTAGTAGGAAAAAGGGGGAGCGATTTTTTGGGGGAAGAAGCAGACTCTTAGCAGACACCCAGCTCCTTTCCATGTATAATCATGCACAGTATTTACAAGCGAGTGGGGTTTTCAGGTTTCAGTCTGTAATGTAAATACATTCAGCATCACAAAGGCTGGTTGCCCTTGCTGGAGTGTAGGCAGTCACCGAGGATACACATGGTGGTGGTCTGAAAAAGCAGTCTGGACATGGGCTTTTTTAAAAAAATCTGAAAAGTGGTTTCATAATGTGTCAGTCTGTAAAAGTGATTTTCACTTGCCAAAAAAAAAGAGCAGTAAGTGTGCATTCAAATTGGCAAAGAAATTTCGTTTTGGGACTAATGTGAAAACATGACTCTGTGTGGGCAGAGATTTATTGCGTTTTGCTCTGGTGATTTCACAGTTGCATTAGTAGGAAAAAGGGGGAGCGATTTTTTGGGGGAAGAAGCAGACTCTTAGCACACACCCAGCTCCTTTCCATGTATAATCATGCACAGTATTTAGAAGCGAGTGGGGTTTTCAGGTTTCAGTCTGTAATGCAAATACATTCAGCATCACTAAGGCTGGTTGCCCTTGCTGGAGTGTAGGCAGTCACCGAGGATACACATGGTGATGGTCTGAAAAAGCAGTCTGGACATGGGCTTTTTTAAAAAAATCTGAAAAGTGGTTTCATAATGTGTCAGTCTGTAAAAGTGATTTTCACTTGCCAAAAAAAAAGAGCAGTAAGTGTGCTTTCAAATTGGCAAAGAAATTTCGTTTTGGGACTAATGTGAAAACATGACTCTGTGTGGAAATAGGAATTACAGGCAGAGATTTATTGCGTTTTGCTCTGGTGATTTCACAGTTGCATTAGTAGGAAAAAGGGGGAGCGATTTTTTGGGGGAAGAAGCAGACTCTTAGCACACATCCAGCTCCTTTCCATGTATAATCATGCACAGTATTTACAAGCGAGTGGGGTTTTCAGGTTTCAGTCTGTAATGCAAATACATTCAGCATCACTAAGGCTGGTTGCCCTTGCTGGAGTGTAGGCAGTCACCGAGGATACACATGGTGGTGGTCTGAAAAAGCAGTCTGGACATGGGCTTTTTTAAAAAAATCTAAAAAGTGGTTTCATAATGTGTCAGTCTGTAAAAGTGATTTTCACTTGCCAAAAAAAAAGAGCAGTAAGTGTGCTTTTAAATTGGCAAAGAAATTTCGTTTTGTGACTAATGTGAAAACATGACTCTGTGTGCAAATAGGAATTACAGGCAGAGATTTATTGCGTTTTGCTCTGGTGATTTCACAGTTGCATTAGTAGGAAAAAGGGGGAGCGATTTTTTGGGGGAAGAAGCAGACTCTTAGCACACAACCAGCTCCTTTCCATGTATAATCATGCACAGTATTTAGAAGCGAGTGGGGTTTTCAGGTTTCAGTCTGTAATGCAAATACATTCAGCATCACTAAGGCTGGTTGCCCTTGCTGGAGTGTAGGCAGTCACCGAGGATACACATGGTGGTGGTCTGAAAAAGCAGTCTGGACATGTGCAATTAAAAAAATCTAAAAAGTGGATTCATAATGTGTCAGTCTGTAAAAGTGATTTTCTCTTGCCAAAAAAAAAGAGCAGTAAGTGTGCATTTAAATTGGCAAAGAAATTTCGTTTTGGGACTAATGTGAAAACATGACTCTGTGTGCAAATAGGAATTACAGGCAGAGATTTATTGCGTTTTGCTCTGGTGATTTCACAGTTGCATTAGTAGGAAAAAGGGGGAGCGATTTTTTGGGGGAAGAAGCAGACTCTTAGCACACACCCAGCTCCTTTCCATGTATAATCATGCACAGTATTTAGAAGCGAGTGGGGTTTTCAGGTTTCAGTCTGTAATGCAAATACATTCAGCATCACTAAGGCTGGTTGCCCTTGCTGGAGTGTAGGCAGTCACCGAGGATACACATGGTGGTGGTCTGAAAAAGCAGTCTGGACATGTGCAATTTAAAAAATCTAAAAAGTGGATTCATAATGTGTCAGTCTGTAAAAGTGATTTTCACTTGCCAAAAAAAAAGAGCAGTAAGTGTGCATTCAAATTGGCAAAGAAATTTCGTTTTGGGACTAATGTGAAAACATGACTCTGTGTGCAAATAGGAATTACAGGCAGAGATTTATTGCGTTTTGCTCTGGTGATTTCACAGTTGCATTAGTAGGAAAAAGGGGGAGCGATTTTTTTGGTGCAGAAGCAGACTCTTAGCACACACCCAGCTCCTTTCCATGTATAATCATGCACAGTATTTACAAGCGAGTGGGGTTTTGAGGTTTCAGTCTGTAATGCAAATACATTCAGCATCACTAAGGCTGGTTGCCCTTGCTGGAGTGTAGGCAGTCACCGAGGATACACATGGTGGTGGTCTGAAAAAGCAGTCTGGACATGGGCTTTTAAAAAAATCTGAAAAGTGGTTTCATAATGTGTCAGTCTGTAAAAGTGATTTTCACTTGCCAAAAAAAAAGAGCAGTAAGTGTGCTTTCAAATTGGCAAAGAAATTTCGTTTTGGGACTAATGTGAAAACATGACTCTGTGTGCAAATAGGAATTACAGGCAGAGATTTATTGCGTTTTGCTCTGGTGATTTCACAGTTGCATTAGTAGGAAAAAGGGGGAGCGATTTTTTGGGGGAAGAAGCAGACTCTTAGCACACACCCAGCTGCTTACCATGTGGAATCATGCACAGTATTTAGAAGCGAGTGGGGTTTTGAGGTTTCAGTCTGTAATGCAAATACATTCAGCATCACTAAGGCTGGTTGCCCTTGCTGGAGTGTAGGCAGTCACCGAGGATACACATGGTGGTGGTCTGAAAAAGCAGTCTGGACGTGGGCTTTTTTAAAAAAATCTGAAAAGTGGTTTCATAATGTGTCAGTCTGTAAAAGTGATTTTCACTTGCCAAAAAAAAAGAGCAGTAAGTGTGCATTCAAATTGGCAAAGAAATTTCGTTTTGGGACTAATGTGAAAACATGACTCTGTGTGCAAATAGGATTTACAGGCAGAGATTTATTGCGTTTTGTTCTGGTGATTTCACAGTTGCATTAGTAGGAAAAAGGGGGAGCGATTTTTTGGGGGAAGAAGCAGACTCTTAGCACACATCCAGCTCCTTTCCATGTATAATCATGCACAGTATTTACAAGCGAGTGGGGTTTTTAGGATTCAGTCTGTAATGCAAATACATTCAGCATCACTAAGGCTGGTTGCCCTTGCTGGAGTGTAGGCAGTCACCGAGGATACACATGGTGGTGGTCTGAAAAAGCAGTCTGGACATGGGCTTTTTTTAAAAAATCTGAAAAGTGGTTTCATAATGTGTCAGTCTGTAAAAGTGATTTTCACTTGCCAAAAAAAAAGAGCAGTAAGTGTGCATTTAAATTGGCAAAGAAATTTCGTTTTGTGACTAATGTGAAAACATGACTCTGTGTGCAAATAGGAATTACAGGCAGAGATTTGTTGCGTTTTGCTCTGGTGATTTCACAGTTGCATTAGTAGGAAAAAGGGGGAGCGATTTTTTGGGGGAAGAAGCAGACTCTTAGCACACACCCAGCTCCTTTCCCTGTATAATCATGCACAGTATTTAGAAGCGAGTGGGGTTTTCAGGTTTCAGTCTGTAATGCAAATACATTCAGCATCACTAAGGCTGGTTGCCCTTGCTGGAGTGTAGGCAGTCACCGAGGATACACATGGTGGTGGTCTGAAAAAGCAGTCTGGACATGGGCTTTTTAAAAAAAATCTAATAAGTGGATTCATAATGTGTCAGTCTGTAAAAGTGATTTTCACTTGCCAAAAAAAAAGAGCAGTAAGTGTGCATTCAAATTGGCAAAGAAATTTCGTTTTGGGACTAATGTGAAAACATGACTCTGTGTGGAAATAGGAATTACAGGCAGAGATTTATTGCGTTTTGCTCTGGTGATTTCACAGTTGCATTAGTAGGAAAAAGGGGGAGCGATGTTTTGGGGGAAGAAGCAGACTCTTAGCAGACACCCAGCTCCTTTCCATGTATAATCATGCACAGTATTTACAAGCGAGTGGGGTTTTCAGGTTTCAGTCTGTAATGCAAATACATTCAGCATCACAAAGGCTGGTTGCCCTTGCTGGAGTGCAGGCAGTAACCGAGGATACACATGGTGGAGGTCTGAAAAAGCAGTCTGGACATGGGCTTTTTAAAAAAAATCTGAAAAGTGGTTTCATAATGTGTCAGTCTGTAAAAGTGATTTTCACTTGCCAAAAAAAAAGAGCAGTAAGTGTGCATTCAAATTGGCAAAGAAATTTCGTTTTGGGACTAATGTAAAACATGACTCTGTGTGGAAATAGGAATTACAGGCAGAGATTTATTGAGTTTTGCTCTGGTGATTTCACAGTTGCATTAGTAGGAAAAAGGGGGAGCGATTTTTTGGGGGAAGAAGCAGACTCTTAGCACACACCCAGCTCCTTTCCATGTATAATCATGCACAGTATTTAGAAGCGAGTGGGGTTTTTAGGTTTCAGTCTGTAATGCAAATACATTCAGCATCACTAAGGCTGGTTGCCCTTGCTGGAGTGTAGGCAGTCACCGAGGATACACATGGTGATGGTCTGAAAAAGCAGTCTGGACATGGGCTTTTTAAAAAAAATCTGAAAAGTGGTTTCATAATGTGTCAGTCTGTAAAAGTGATTTTCACTTGCCAAAAAAAAAGAGCAGTAAGTGTGCTTTCAAATTGGCAAAGAAATTTCGTTTTGGGACTAATGTGAAAACATGACTCTGTGTGGAAATAGGAATTACAGGCAGAGATTTATTGCGTTTTGCTCTGGTGATTTCACAGTTGCATTAGTAGGAAAAAGGGGGAGCGATTTTTTGGGGGAAGAAGCAGACTCTTAGCACACACCCAGCTCCTTTCCATGTATAATCATGCACAGTATTTAGAAGCGAGTGGGGTTTTCAGGTTTCAGTCTGTAATGCAAATACATTCAGCATCACTAAGGCTGGTTGCCCTTGCTGGAGTGTAGGTAGTCACCGAGGATACACATGGTGGTGGTCTGAAAAAGCAGTCTGGACATGGGCTTTTTTTAAAAACTGAAAAGTGGTTTCATAATGTGTCAGTCTGTAAAAGTGATTTTAACTTGCCAAAAAAAAAGAGCAGTAAGTGTGCATTCAAATTGCCAAAGAAATTACGTTTTGTGACTATTGTGAAAAGAAATGTAGTAATATATTTAAATAAAATAAAGGATTTTTTTTTAGTTTTTTTCAGGTATTGCTGAAGAGCAGTGGACAAAATTTAAGATGCCTACAAAATCCAGAGTTCAAAAAACGCACAAAAAAAACCTATATTTGAAGACAACTAGAGGACCAAAGTTAGTAGAAGATGCTCATGTTGGGAAAAAGAAAAAATCTTCTGGTAAGCAGAAAAAACAATTTCTAAAAAATATATTCAAAAGAATGAAAAATGTACAAAATGTCTGTACTCGAAAGGATGTTTTGAACAAAAAAGGAGAGGAAAAAATTGACAATTTAGTTAATGCAAATATACCTTCAGCAACTGAAAAGATTTATATAAATAGAAAAACAGCGTTTAAAGAGATACGTAGAAAAATGTTTCAGAGAAGAGTTATGTCCAATTTGATGAAGGATGTGAAGAAATATAAGAAAAAGACAAAGTTTTATAAAAGAAAAAAAGAAATAGAAGCCATTGCAGCAAAGGCATTAGAATTAAAAAGGAAACTATTCATTTTAATTTTGAATAGGATGCGTACATTAGACAAAATGGTTAATGTACTGAAATCACATAGCAAAAGGAAAAGAGTAGTGAACAGAACAAACTTTTGTAAAGTGTTTTTAGGAAAGTGGATGCATAGTTCAAGTAGTGAACCTTTTTTTAATGAAGAGAGCTATTTTCAAAGTAATAGTTTGCTGCATGCAGTTGACACCAGAGGTCGTTCTTACGAAGTAAAAAATGGTTGCATAATGGAGAAGGAGATAATGGTTCCAAGAGATGAGGTACAAGTGATGGCAGATGAGGCTATGGGGAGACGTCCTAAAGCCCCAGTGTACACTTGGAATTGTAGTAGTATTTGCACTGTGCGTCAGGAATCTATTGACAAATTTCGAGAGTTTCTAAGAGAATATAGTAAAAAAAGTATAAAACAGAAGATTAAGGTGCTTCAAAGTCTGGATCCATGCAGAGTGAGAGAGAATACTGGTTTGCAGGGTCATTCTCTGGCTTTTCTATCTAGAAAAGTGTGCAATAGTGTTTTCCATCATTTTAGGATGCTGGCTGTTCATCATACTGAAATGAGAAAGTTTGTGAGACGGTTGTATTTTGTCAAAAGTCCAGCAATAAAGTTAAATGAATTGAATAGGGCTCTGTTCCGAGGAACGGTATCAGATATAGAGAAGGTTGTTGATGAAATTCAGTTTTGTTACTTTGGTCCTGAACAAAACAGTGCAGAGAAGGACACAGTAAATGAGGAAGAAGTGGAAGAGAATGTAGAACCCTCTGTAAGTAACACATTTAATGATCATATAACAAAATTTGCAATAGTCTCTAATGAAAGACCAAATTTTACTTGTATTTGTTGCCGCAGAACTCATCATAGAAAACAAACTAGGAATGTTGATCTCTACAGAAAGAGTGAAAATGAAGATAATTATAAGTGGAAGGATTTTGCCACATATATATTTCTAGAAAATTGTTTTGATTTGGGTGAAGATCAGCGTATTTGTAAATACTGTTACAACAAGTTAGAGGAAAATAGAATGCCGACCAGAGCTGTACATAATAATTTAGAATTGGATGCTATTCCTGCTGAACTTTCTGAATTAAATACATATGAGTCTATACTCATTCAATGTGTTCATCCGTTCCAGACCATAGTACGTATGTAGCCCAAAACTGGTAAATGACCTCCTTCTGATTTACTGAGAGGTTTAAAAGGAAGAGTGGTGTATTTGCCCTTGGATTTGAAAAAAAATATGGAAACTATTGATGCGGATACTTTGGAAACTGAACCATTAATTATTCTGGTTAATGGTGTACCTACAAAGAATAAGAAGATTTGGCAGGAGCTGGTAGATGTGCGGAAAGTACAAAGAGCAAATTTGTATTTGAAAAGGAATAACAAATGGTATGAATCAATTTATATAGAAGAAGAAGAAGAAGAAGATTTACAAGAAGACACAGAAACACCAACTGGACGAATTGAAAAAGTGGACAAGTCAAAGGAAGAAGAAATTTATGAACATTTTAGCATACATCCTCTTCATTCAAAAGAAGTTATGGGAGATAATATTGATCTCTTTCAGATGAAGAAAGCAAAAGGAACTCCCGTGAGTGTATGGGAGGAGAGCTTGGAAGCTCGATGTTTTCCCCAGCTGTTTCCTAAAGGAAAAGGAGGACGATACGATGAACGTCCAGAACAGATTCCAGCTTCTGAGTATCGGACTACAAGACTATATGCTGAAGATCCCAGATTTCGACAAAGTATTCCTTATTTGTTCCATCTTTTATTTGAAAGCGACTTGTCTGCACTGTCTTATGCAGTAAATCACATTTTAAAAAGTGGAGTACATTTACAAAATGTGTCTGCTAAGGATTTTATGGAGAAAGTGCAGCACCGAGATGATCATTTGGAAACACAACTGATCAATCTGATGGCTTGTCAGCGTGGGACAAATGAATATTGGTACCGACGCCATGGTGAACTAAAATGCATGTTACGGAATTTAGGAACACCAACATGGTTCGTTACCCTAAGCTGTGCGGAGTACGCTTGGGATGATTTACTGGATTTTCTACGAGAGGCAAATTCAAACATTCAAAACATTGAATACAAGACAGCAGGAGAACTGTGCTCATTGGATCCGGTTAATGTTTGCAGATATTTCAATCATAGATTTGAGGCTATGATGTCCTTCATCTGCAATAAAAAAAATCCACCTCTTGGAGAAGTAGTAGATTTCTTTTGGAGAAAAGAGTACCAGGCAAGAGGTGCTCCTCATATTCATATGCTGTTGTGGATCAAGGATGCCCCAAAGTTTGGAACAGATACTGATGAAGCAGTGTTATCTTTCATTGAAGAATATGCAACATGTGCTATACCAAAAAGCACAGAAGAGAAAAAGTTAAAGGAGCAAGTTTTACGTTTCCAAAGTCATCGGTGTGGAAAATACTGTCGACGGAAATACAAGAGCAAAGATAAATACTACACTAAGTGTCGATTTGGATTTCCTAGACCTGTTCTTTCAAATGGAAGAGTCAACAGTTTTATGTCAGCTGTGAGACATACTATCACAAGGAAATCACCTAAGAATACCTACAACCTAAAAAGAAAAGAAGAATCCAAAAATATAAATGACTACAACCCAGTCATTTTATCCATGTGGAACGCTAACATGGATATACAGTATGTAGCTGACAATTCCATTGCTGTTGCTCGATATGTAACGTCTTACATTACGAAATCAGAAAAAACAGAATTGAAGGAAATGTGGGAAGAGATTTCTCACGAGAAGACTGTCAGTAAGAAGCTGTACAGTTTCAGTTTGAAGATGTTATCGCATCGAGAAATTGGATCCTACGAATGTTCAGATAGGTTATCTTCTGCAAGTCTCTACTCGAAGTCAAGAAGAATAATTTGGGCAAGTTTAGGCCTTGCAGCAATGAGAAATCGGGTACTGAAATCTGTTGGAGAATTTGAATATTTGGCCGAGAATGACCCAGAAAGTACAGATATTTTGAAATCAAACATGTTGGACACATATTATCCCAAGAGAAGTCAACATCTGGAGAACATGTGTCTCTATGAAGTGCTGCAGAACTACATTTATTCACGGAAAGCCGCAGAAGACATCAACAATGGAAAATATAAAGTCGTTGGTGAGGAAGGATGTTTGGTGAAGCAAACAAAAGGAAGTTTGATAAATCACAGGAAGCTGAGTTGCGACACTACTGACAAGAAGGAATTTTACTACTTGTCTCTTTTACAGTTGTTTAAACCATGGCGTACAGAGGATGAACTACTGGGAGAATTTCAAAGCTATGAAGATTCTTTTAATGCTTGCAAAGACAGCATACAATGCAGTACATTGTCAAGTTATCTGCAAATGTTAAATGAAGAAATTGAACAGGAAACTACAATTGCAGCAGAAATAGCTAGAGACAGTTCTCAGGACAGCCAAAGTTCAGGAACACTCAGTCCCCTAGGACAACCAATCGTTGAAAATGAAGCATCAATAGCCATGAATGAAGTGGAAACGGCTATGAATCAAGCTCAAGAAGAATGTATAGACTTAGAAAATTTGGAAAGACAACTGAATCAAGAGCAGCAACAAATTTATGAAGAGATCAGAAACAAAATTGAACACGGATTTCTACATGAAAAAAAAGAGTGCTCATGCACATCATTTCATCCAATCAGGATGTATGTAAGCGGACAAGCTGGAACTGGAAAAAGTTTCCTTATAAAAGTCATCAGAAGCTACCTACAGAAAAAACAGATTCTACTTTGTCTTGTGTGGTTACTGCTCCAACTGGGTTAGCAGCATATAACATAAAAGGAATCACTTTACATCGTTTGCTAATGTTACCAGTGGAGCATGAGAACAAAATACAATACAACAGGCTAACTGGAGAAGCATCCTTGGAAGTTTCAAGAGTATTGAAGAAGATGCAAGTTCTCATTATTGATGAGGTGAGCATGGTATCAAACTTAATGCTTGCCTTTGTGCATTTAAGAATGCAGCAAATTTTGAAGACAGACTATGACATGTTATTTGGTGGAAAACACGTCATAGTTTTTGGAGATCTTTTGCAACTTACTCCAGTTAAAGGACAACCAGTGTTTAGTACTGTCACACATGAAGACACGAAAAAGTCATTGGGAAGCATCGGAAATACAAATATGTGGTCCTTCTTTGAGTACAAGGAACTTACTACTAATATGAGGCAAGCAAGCGATGAAGAATATGGAAGTATTCTGAAAGATATCAGAATTGGACTACTCACAGAAGTTGGCAAAAAAGCATTACAGAGTCGGCTGCTACATAATTTATTTACAAAGGAAGAAATAGTTGCAGAGAAAATATACAAGAACATTGCAGAAAACAAAAGTGTCATCTGCTTAATGCCAACTCTACGTGAATGCTCAATATTTAATGAGGAGCTTTTGAAATTGGAAAAGGAAGAGATCAGGAAATTGGAAGCAGTGGACAAAATTGAGGATGGAAGAATTACTGTCACAGTAACAGGCAAACTGAAAAATAAATTGGACTCACTAGAGAAGAACATCTCCAAAACAGCTGGATTAGAAAAAAATCTATATGTTTGCATGAACTGTAGAGTATTTTTAAGAAGAAATTTGGATGTTGAAAAAGGTTTAGTTAATGGAGCTATGGGAAGAGTTGTGGGTTTTATTAATTATCAGAAAAAAGATGGAATTGAATGTTTAAAAATTAAATTTGATCAGATAGAAGAAGTTAAAGATATTTGTCGTTGTACAGTTCGTTTCATGCTTGTGAAAGACTTATATGTACGTAGGAAGCAGTTTCCGTTTTCTCTAGCATATGCTGTAACTATTCACAAGTCTCAAGGATTGACTGTAGATTGTGCATTTGTGAACATTGGTTCAACTGTGTTCAAAGAAGGTATGGCATATGTTGCTTTGTCACGAGTGAAAACATTATCAGGTTTATTCATGATAGACTTTGATGATTCAAAAGTTAGTGCTGATACAAACTGTGTAAAGGAGTATAATAGATTAAGAAGAAGCTATGCTCCTCATTTAGGTCAGTATCCTGTGTTGGAGAAACGTGTAGTTTCTCGTAAAAGAAAAAATGAGAATATCTGTAATGAAGATGTAGAGAAGAGGAAAAAAAAGAGGAGTGATGTAATTGCAAGCAAAAAGAAAAAGGAAAATGAAGAACAGGTTGTAGGATGTCATTTTGAAAATAGCTCTGGTGTCAACTGCTACGCAAATGTAGTGCTGAATGTTGCATTTTATCTGGAAAGTTTGCAAGAGCAGATAATAGTAAATCAGGGAAAAAGATTCTGTTCTGAGCTGAGTCTCCTTTTTCAAAAGCTGAGTAAAGATAAAACTCAAATAGAAAGTGCTACTGAAATTAGAAAACTTTTAGATATATGTTCAGGACGAACACAGTTTTCTCAAAATGTACAGCAAGATGCACAGGAATTCTTGATGTATTTTCTTCAGGTACTGGAAGAAGAAGGGGTTCCCATTGAACATGTATTTGGTCTCTCTTATAAATGGGAACATAGTTGTGAAAACTGTTATAATATATGTGGCTCTAATGTTGATAATGAAAGGTTTATTTATTTGACATTGCCAGGGAGTAAAACAGTCACTTTTGCAAAATTAGTTAAAGATGCTAATCATAGCATGAAATGCGGTGAGTGTAAATCTGACATGTTTTCAACATTAATTTTACAGGAATACGGACAGTATGTAATTTTAATGATGCAACGATGTAGAGCTGATGGTTCAAAATTGGATACTTTAATAAAGAAGTTTACAGGACAGCAATTATCAATTTCAGGAAAAACTTTTGTAACTGTTGCAATAATTTTCCATGATGGACCTACTGTTACTTCTGGACATTACACAGTTTATCTTAAATGTGAAAAAGGCTGGACACTGTGTAATGATTCCCAATTGATTTTCAAGCAACGTTTGCCTTTTGATTTAGCAAATTCCTATCTAATCTTCCTGAAACCTAAATTTTAGAGAGACTTGGCAAGATCTGGACAAAATAATTTTACCATTTTACTGGATTACCATTGGAATTTTCTAAAAAAAAGATTTTTTAAATTATCATTTGGCCTAATGGAAAGATAACCAATTGTAATGTGGACTTTTTTAATTTTTAATGAAACTTTCAAAAACCAATAATTTAGAGATAATCGGTAACATCTGCACAATTTAAATTTTGGAATGTTATTGGAGTGCCATTGGAAATTTTTTCAAAAATGATTTTAAAAATTACTATTTGGCCATGCGGAAAAGTAACCAATTCTATTGTGGACTTATTAAATTATTAAAAAAAAATTCTTGAACCAAAATGTTACAGAGAATCGGTGAGATCTGGACAAATTAAACTTTAGAATTTTATTGGATTACCGTTGGAAATTTAATCCAAAATTTTTTTTAAAATTACTATTTGGCCTAAAGGAATTGGAATCAGATGTATTGTGGAGTTATTTGAGATATAATATTGTGATTATACTTCTGAAACAAAAATATCAGACGGTATTTTAAAGAAATAAGTATTGTTTTTTGATGATATTTTTTTAGAATATTATGCATTTCTGTAATGTTAAGTTTAAGTGAGAAGAGATTCTGGGCTTTTTTAATACAATCTTTGAGATTGTTATTTTTTTTTTGCCCGCTGTTAAATGATGAATGCAATTGCTTTCACAATTTAAAGTGAAATGCAATATATTCTGAAAACAGCAAAAATAAGGCAAAAATATTTTTTGGTAAATATGTAAATACGAGTACTGTATTTCAAAATGTTTAAAAAATATTAATACTTTTTTCTTTTTTTTCAGATTGATATAGAAAATTTTCGAAAACTAGAACCATTTTTAAAGCAATTTTTAAAAAAAAAAAACAAATGAATAAATATTTTTTTGAGTGGGTATGGTAAGTCAATAATAATAATTGTAGTGTTTCAAAGTCCTTGTAATGTGATTATTGATTTTTAGTATTTTTAAAAAAAAAAAAAAAAATTACGCGCACCGTACGCGTACGGTCAAAAAAAAAAAAAGTTTTTAAAAACATCTATAAAAAAAAGATGAAAGATAAGGTTGGCTTTTAAAAGAGCCGTTGTGTTCATGCAGGGAGAGAGGAAAGAAAGAATGGGAAAATTAGTCTCTGTGACAAGTGTGCTGATCTATTTTGAGGTTCACTAGGGAAACACTGGTCTCCCTATGACAAATTAGATCATGACAAGAGGCACATCGAATATCAACCCTCAGAAATCGAGGGTTAATTTCCAGAGGGCCAGCAAAAGGAGATGCTCCCCCCACAGATGAAGGGCTCACCTGACCTGCAGAAGAAGGAGTCAGCCCTGCAGATGATGGTCCAGGCTGAGCTGCTGTGGATGTGCTTGGTTGACTTTCTGAAGGGTTACCTCCAAAAAGTCGAGCATGTGTCCTTCTGTGTACATCCCTGAGGTGCCTCATCATGGTATGATTCCCAAAGGAATACTTCCTGTCAGGATTACCTCTTGAAAGTACACGCTTACACAGCTTACAAGTTACTAAGGGTGCATTTACCTTTTGCTGGCCTTCAGGAAAAGTAAAATAATCCCATACATAAGAGGTCTTTTGTTTCCTCGCTCTCTGCCTCAAGGTAGTGCTGCTAGTGCTAGCCTCACTCTCAGAAGAGCTCTGCTGGTCTGCCATCGTATCACAAAGACAACCCAGCTCCTTCTCCTAAGGGATCACAAGCAGAAATGAGGGGAATGGGTGTGGTGTAGGAGAGTTCTAGAACTGAAAGTAGTTTCAACCAATCAAAAGTTGTGTTTCATGATCACATGACCTACCGTACGCTTACGGTACGCTTACGGTACGCTTACGGCAAAAGTACGCATGCGCGTAAAAAAGACACGCGCTTGCGCGCATGCGCATAACAGTCACTACCCGACACTTCCGCGTAACGTGCACGTGTAGCGTACGTGCGTACGCGTCCCACGCGGAGTACGCGCGGCTACGCAAATTGCGTAACTATACGCAAACAGCGTAGATAAATTACGGGGGTTGTGTAAACCGTACGCTTACCGTAAGCTTACGGTACGCGTACTAAAAAAAAAAGGAAAAAATGTACTGGAAAAAATTATAACATGTTTATTTTATGAAATATATTTAAAAAAACATATTAAAGAATTTTAAAAATTAAACCATAGTCTTTATAAAAGGTTAGAACATTAAATTAAAAATATGTTAAAAAAAATAGAAGAAAAAAAAAAAAAAAACATTTAAAAAACCTTGCAAATTCACTGAAAAAACCATGGGTTTCACACACGTTATAGTTAGGAATTAGCATTTAAAAAACCTTGCTAATTCAATGAAAAAACCATAGGTTTCACACACGTTATAGTTAGGAATTAGCATTTAAAAAACCTTAGAAATTTAATGAAAAAACCAAAGGTTTCACACACGTTATAGTTAGCTGGACATTTTACTCGTAAAAAACCATTGAAATTCCCCCGTTATAGTTAGTTAAGCTAACTATAACTCGCGCGCCCGCAATGCACTGCTGATGACGTCACATATTACATCACTCATGACATGGTCAGTGACATCACTCATGACATCACTGATGACATCTCAAATGACATCACTGATGACATCACTGATGACATCATCCTTGTGATAGAGTGGCAGACCTCCTCTCACCCTAATATAACCTTTGATACACACATTCATAAATAGAGACTAAACTTTTCAAAACAATGGACATACCAATACCAGTTACAACAACCTCTTCAGTAATTCTAAGATCCACATACACATCCACTCATTCACCAACAGTCCTATACAGTCACTCATACATGTACTCACTCATCATATGTACTCATACACCTATACATCCTGTTACACAATGCCACTCATCCGTAGAGTTACTCACAAACATAGTCACTCATGCTAATAAAGAATCAAACATCCATTTACTTGCATATACAGTTATACACACACCACCACACTTACTTCTACAAAAACTTACACATACTTAGTCTTTTAAACAATCACTTATAGAAACACATACTTATTCATACAGGAACTCTTTCAATCTCTCACTCTCACATATACTCACTTATATACACCAATAGTCACATATACTAGTTTAAAACATATGTAGTTACTCATAAAAACACTGTAGAGACAGTCATTCACTCACTAACACACCCATACACACACTCATCCACCCATGCAGTCCTGCACACATACTATCTTCAACACATACAAACAGTGAGTCACTCATTCATGCACCTATGCACTACGTAATACCCCCCATCGAACCATACAGACATCAGACACTTATACTGATACCCAAAAAACCAACTAATAACCTATATAAACACTCATGTAGCTGCTCACCAACCCATGCAGCCACTTATACACAAAGTGAAAGACTGATACAGATATATACATATTTAAACATTACTCACTAAGCCATGTATTCACTATGATACACCTAATCAGTCAGTTACACAATCAATTTTTCAAAAACAAATCATCCATTTAGACACTTATATACCCATTTATTCTTCCATCGACCTTGAGATATACATATATAAAACATATTTAATTTTCAGAAAAACACACATTCACGGGATGATGTCATCAGTGATGTCATCAGTGATGTCATTTGAGATGTCATCAGTGATGTCATGAGTGATGTCACTGACCATGTCATGAGTGATGTAATATGTGACGTCATCAGCAGTGCATTGCGGGCGCGCGAGTTATAGTTAGCTTAACTAACTATAACGGGGGAATTTCAATGGTTTTTTACGAGTAAAATGTCCAGCTAACTATAACGTGTGTGAAACCTTTGGTTTTTTCATTGAATTTCTAAGGTTTTTTAAATGCTAATTCCTAACTATAACGTGTGTGAAACCTATGGTTTTTTCATTGAATTAGCAAGGTTTTTTAAATGCTAATTCCTAACTATAACGTGTGTGAAACCCATGGTTTTTTCAGTGAATTTTATATATATATATATATATATATATATATATATATACATACACAGAGGGCCTCTTCATGAGACTCAGTAACAGAGGTTACAAGTGTGCAGCCACCACCAGAGAGGATCTCATTTTCAAAAACAAGGAGAGCAAAATAGGCCCAAAGAAATCCGCAGAAAACACGCCCAAGCTTATTACAGGGTACAACACATACCACTCCAACCTATGCAAAATCTTGTACAGGCACTGGCCAATAGTGCGTTGTGATCCCACTATAGGACCCTCTTGCACCAAGCTTCCTCAGTTAACTTTCAGAAGAGCCAAATCTATGAAACAAGAGCTTGTGTCCAATGCTCCCGCGCAGGACAAAGGTGGTAGTTGGCTCAAATCCCAGAAAGGTTTTTACAAATGCACATAATGCAAAGCCTGCAACCACGGAACAAACACAAACCCAGTCTCCATTCCTCTCAGAAAAACTCCGCTCGAGATCAGGGAGAATTACACTTGCAAAACTGATTTCGCAGTGTACGTGCTGCGTTGCACCTGCAACAAAATGTACATGGGAAGTACTATTCATCCCGTACATGTAAGGATACTGCAACATCTAAGGGCCATCAGTAACGATGACCCTGCGTATCCTGTGGCCCGCCACATAAATACACTACATGGCGGCAGAGCGGAGGACCTAACCTACTTTGTCATTGACAGTGTACAAAAGAACATCAGAGGAGGCAATAGACAACTAGCCCTCAGGAGACTTGAATCCAGATACATAATCTTGTTAGATTGCAAAATCCCGAACGGCATGAACGCTGACGAGGCAATGAGTGTACACCTTTAATTATCCACCTTTGTCAAACAAGGATAACGGTAGCTGCCCACTCCAGATCTTTAACTCAATCCTTTTTAACATCTGACTCACTCTTCTTTCACATTTTAATCTTCACTAGTTTATCATTGACACACACCATCCCCCTTGTCCTAACACTTTCCATTTCACAAAACCCTTAGATCACTCAACACAGAGATAGCAACTATACACCGGTCCACCAAGTACCAAGGAAACAGAACTGACACAAAGCATGTATCAAACTTAAATATAGAGACACCAACAATCCTGCCCACTTGGGCACAACGAGCATACAAGCGCGCTACACCCCGCATCCGCCCGAATGCCTAAGGATTATTTCAGGCACCAGCGTCTTATCCTGAGACACAGTACTAGCACTCCACTATTACTAATATTGGGCAAAAGCTATGAATAGAAATGGCTAGTGACAGACACAACAGGTTTCTCACAAGGGGTCAATATCCCAGTGACTCGCAATTTATTAACTACAGAGAATGCATTGTAATTGTTTGGTGTATTTTATTAATTTTCCTGTGTTCAGTTTCGTATTTATGAATTTATAACAAGTATTGTACTACATTCGGTATTTGGTTAAAGGTGGACAGTGATGTTTGTTTTTTACATAATGTTGAGTCATGACATGACACAAAATGAAAAAAAGAGATAGTCTTGAAAGGTTGTGAGACACCTCAAAACATTTTTTTTTAAAGAAACAGGGAGGCAAGTAAAAAAAAAGATAATGAGCAAAAACATGGTATGGCGGCCATGGAAGCTAATTGCTTCTTTAATTCTGTTTCATAACCCACCTACCTGTACCTCACGGACTAAGCCTTTCTTCTCGAAATACAACAAAACATTTCCAGGTAAGATCAGCACAACAATACAAAACAAGCATTGGCATAGCCATCAGGTCTCGCCTTTGAGACCTTATAAGTGTTTAGCTATGCAGCACATTATCCTGGCTGCTGTGCAACTAGGGACTGAAGAGCTGTACAATTACTACACACTGGATTATGTAGTCTGATTCAGGAATACAAGCTTGCCTCAGGAAACAGTTATTGACACATTCACCATTCACCATTCACCAGTGCAATGCACTCTGAGATTTCACATGTACCACCAGCGCACTTCAGTCAAAGGTGTTGCAGGTGCCACCACACACTTCACTCAGAGATCTCACATGTACAACCAGTGCACTGCAGTCAGACAGGTCTCAACCACCACTGTGCACTGTACTTAGAGATGTCCTGCTTTCAGAAATGTCACAAGCACCCACAACCTGCCATAATGTGAAAAATCAGAAATCCCACAAAAATGCCCTGGTATCGCAAATGCCATAAGGAGACATAACAAGATGGCTGACTGATTAAATTTCTGCTGGCATCTGCTTTACGTGTTTGGGAAGCCTTTTGGCAGTATGTAGGTCTCTTGTGTTACATGTCATGCACGGAATTCCCAGACAGCAGCTACTTGGATTGCATGGGTAATAAGGTTACAAATATTTTCTGGCATATACGTTCACTTCCCTCTCCTAGCAATAGCCCTAAAATGTGTAAAGATATACAATGCAAAAGGCTAATGAAGTCATAATTCAATAGGTTTGAAAAAACATGAGTATATTATATGCACACATTGTCTGAATTGTTTTTTAAAAAAACATGCTGCAGGTTAGGGTGACAAAATGGTGTGCATGCAGTTTGTGTGCTAATAGTGAGGGTAAGGGCAGACTGTTCTAATGCACCTTAACTATGTGCTTATTACTAAAATTAAGATGGCATAGTGATTATTTATGCATTTGTATGGTGTAGAGTTTGCATGTGGTTACGTTATTAAATACCTGCTTTGCTTTCGGAGCATCCCCCAAATGTAAACAGAGTAGTAGTCTTTAAGACATACACCTGATAAGTAATGTATCCCAGATGCAGCACTCGTTTGACCTGCTATTAACAGGACTATGGGGCAGATTTCATGTTTACCCTTGCGCCCCCACAGATGCGTCGCATTTACAATGCAGCGCATCGTGGCGCAAGGATAAACAGATGCGTGACGCATCTGATGGCGTAAGGGCGGCGCATTGCTGGAGTTGTGTCGCAAGCACGACGCAACTCCAGCAATGTTTAGGGGCTGCCCATACCTAACATGCTGTGTCATGCCTTATGCCTGCTTAAAGCAGGCGCAAGGTTTTGACGCAGCAGCGTCGGAAAAGTGACTGAGTGAAATCTTGTAGATTTCAATGCGTCACTTTTCCGAGGCTTTTTCAGATGGAACGCCCATCCTGCATACATTAAACCTGACGCAGGCTTAATGTGGCGCAGGGCTTTACACTGTGACGCATCTCCGTAGATGCGTCACGATGTAAATGGGGCGCAACGTGGCGCAGGGTTTACGCCGCCGCTGCGTCACAAAAGTGACGCAACGGCGGCGTAAAAGTGGCGCAAGTCTAACATAAATCTGCCCCAGTATCTCTATCTTTTTATTGTAACTTTGAGTTTGGCATAGGATTATGTGCGCTTGAAAAAATGCACCTTTGCTTTGTGTTTTGCTTCTTATGCGGCATATTACGGAAAGTGTGCTTGTGATTTTGTTGCTGTGGATTTGTATTGTGTAATTGTTTCATTCCGTGAAAAGAGAAAGGCTGCCAGAATGCAAGCTGTTTGGTAAGCGCTGACACCTTCTTGTCTAGGCAGTGAAGAGGGTGCGACAAGGAGGGAGGGGTAACTGAGGGGAACTGAAAGCATAGCTATAAAGATCGCTATTGTTCTTCCACACAACATATGGGCTTTGTTTGAATGCAGTGAAGTGTAAATGCCTTCAGCGTGTGTGTAGAGTTTCAATGTACCAATGCAGCTACTAAGTTTTAACCCCTTCGATGCGAGTGACGGAGCGGTTCCGTCATGCGCGTCGGTTGCACTGTGCGCATGACGGAACCGCTCCGTCACGGCCCCGCCCGCGCACGGAACCTTCAGCACGGCGCGGTAATCCGCGCCGCGCTGAAGGGGTTAATAAAGAAAAAAACGAAACATATATATTTCAAATAAAGTGTCAATGCCATCAGCGTGCTTGTTTAGTTTCAGTGCACCAATGCAGCAACAAAGTGTTAAAAAGGTTAAACAAAGAAAAACGAAACTCGCACGAAAACATACCATAAAACGCCAGTCTGTTTTCATAGTGCCCACTAAAACTAAGCGACATGAACAAACCAAAGTAAAACAGAAACAGAACAAGAAACGCCGTGCTTTCTCCCCCCCAAAAAAGTCCGCCAAAAAGTACCTAGTGTCACGCCGCCAGTGAAGCCTCCAGTCTGCGCGTGCACATCTTGTCCTTTTTGTCCCACCACGTGCACATCGGAATCGTATTGATTCCAAAAGGCCCTCGCCATGCGAGACCTAAAAATTACATAAGGTAGGTGGGACAAGTAACAGTGAGTGGCCTGCATACCACAGAAAACTCTCCAAGTGTGCTGGGAGTATTCTGCAGTTGAGATGTCCTAGAAGCTGCACATCTCACCCACTGAGAGAGTGAGAGAGCTTCAACCCCATGCCCATTTGATTCATGGCCTCTCAACTGATATCACAAGTGAATATCTCTAGTCTGCTATTAATAGTGATCAACCATGGTGGGACATGTACTACTGTTCAATGGAAAGTACGGCAGCCTTGCGAGTACTTGCCCATTACATGATAACATCCTCGCAATTCCTTTTTTGGGGGGGTAGGGTTGCAGAGCGTAACCGACCCAAAGGTATCAGAGCGCTTTACATGAGCACCACCTGCTCTACAGTCGGACACATTCATTAGGCATGGGCAGCCGGACTGGCCGTAGCGGGCATCGGGCGTTTGCCCCAGAGACTGGAAGGGTGGGGGCCGGTTTTGTCACTGAGTGCCGGATTTGCAGCTGTGCTGCAATATCGCTCCCCATTAACAACAGCAGCAGTGCTTCAGACTTGCACCCCAAACCTTCCTGGGGGGCTAGCAGGCCCGGCTCCAGGTATTTTTATTTGGGTGGGCCAAGGGTGCATTTGGCCGGGCCACTGCGGGCTCGATTTGTCGCATATATGTTTAGGCAGGCCTGCTTCAGGGCCCTCCTTTATCTCTTCTTAGTCTTACAAGACCCAGTAAAACGCACTCTTTTCCAAATCTTTTTTTAAATATTATCACTCTTAAAAATTGCTTTTCTTCCATGTAATGTCCCTTTGATGGGAAGAGGAGGTTTCTGAGGTGGGAGTATCAGGCAAGTGACACTACTCAGGCTCGTTCTCTGCGTGTCTTCAGGGAGAATCCCTCTTCATTACTACCTCCACCTGACCCCGGACTCTTCAACGCACTCCCTTACAGGCTCCCTCTGTGCGAGTCTTCAGGGAGAATCCCTCATTACTACCTCCACCTGACCCCGGACTCTGCAACGCACTCCCTTACAGGCTCCATCTGTGCAAGCCTTCAGGGAGAATCCCTCTTCATTACTACCTCCACCTGACCCCGGACTCTGAATGCACTCCCTTACAGGCTTGATTATCCACTACTCCTCTCCAGTGCACCTTATCTCACAGCTGACCTTGGGCCCCAGCCCCATATCAGGCACCATTGGGCTTCACTTTCATTTTTCCCGGTAAAAACATTAGTAAAATCACCTTCAAACTTAAAACATTGAATATAGCAGTAAATATAATTAGCACGCACTTTAACCCCTTCGCTGCGGCGCGAATTCTGCCGCAGCGCTGGGGGGGTTTGGGGTGAGCGCGGCGACGCCATGCTCATGACGGAAGCACGCCGTCATGAGTCACGGGCGAGCTGTGCTCATGACGGCGTGGTTCCGTCATGACTCCACCCACTTGCGCTGATCGCCCGCACAGGCGGGGAGGAAGCGCCGCGTGGGCAGAGCGACCGCCAACGGCCGCAGCATGACGGAACCACTCCGTCATGAGCACACGGCGCCCGTGGCTCATGACGGAGTGGTTCCGTCATGAGCATGCAAGGGGTTAAAGTATGTTCCACAGTAGCCCTTATGACCCGACTGCTAATTAAACAAAAACAGAAAGGCCATGACAGGGCCGGCTTCAGCGCTGATGCGAAAGTCTTTTTTGGCGCCACACCAATAACCTCTTTCTCCGTAAATACCTTTACTACCACCTTCCACCAGTGCCCTTAATCCCTCCATGCCCCCCCCATTGACCTCCTCCTCGGATTCCCTCACTGCCACCCTCCAACAGTGCCCCTCATCTTTAAGTAGCCCCTCTCTCATATGCATTTCATTTGTTGTATAGCGCAACTCACATCAGTGTAGTGTGTGTCAGTACTTTACACCACGCACACATTATACAGAGACAATGAATCATACAAGTATGTAAATCAGTCTACAGGGAATGTCACATAAGCCAAAGAGGATTACAAGGTGTATGAATCACATGTCATCCATACTGGTGGGCAGTATATTTTAAGAGAGTTTGGTCTGGGGAAACACAACCTTAGGATTTAAAGAGTATTACATGGGGGTCAGCTTTACTGATAAAAATGTATATCTGCCCAAACATACTCTTTTTACCAACATTAGAATAATGAAAGACTGGGGACGTTCTAACTATATCAGAAAAAAAGAAAGCGAAGTTCTAACTATACCATTCGTGTTTGTTTGCAGCTCTTTGATGATGACAGCTCATTGGTCACTGTCCTATGTTAGGATTGTAACTTCTGGACTGCAAGTAACACAGGGATCTCTATGACAAAGGCAGTAACCCACTGAGCTTCCACATAAAATACAGGTTATCTGCATTTAAAAACTACTAACAGACGGATGATTGCTCTCCAGCAGGATCATTTATCACCAGCGTTATCTGGGCATTTTGTATTGTCTTATTGTTGTCCTGCATCGGCCATGATAATGATAAAAACTGTTTAAATGAAGCACACACGAAGTATGTGTCCTGCTGGGCCTGCGCAGATTTTAAAAAGAAAAAAAATAGTAACAAATTCTCTTACCTACTCCATTAGTCAAACTTTGTGTCACAGCCTGGTGTGATAAGCAGCTGCAGGGGTCAGGAAAGGTGAACAGGAATAAACAAACTTCGTTTCTCCTGCACTGCATAGAAAAAGAAATATCCACGCAGCAGAACATCGTGGCCTTTGCCATGTGGAGATGAAGGGGTGAAAAAATAAACAAAGCCTCGTTAACATGTAAATGGTCTTTTAAAGACCTGTGAAGTACTGGGGTGCGGCTGCGATAATCTCTAAAACTGTCTGTGTGTGTTTGTGCGCGCCTGGGAAGCTGTCTCGACCCGGGTTGACACACACGACGTGTGCTTTGCGCGCCTGCCTTCAAGCCCTGCGAGGGCCAAGGCTCCTGTTTGGGTGGGTCTGGCCCACCCGGCCCACCCGCTTGAACCGGGCCTGGGGGCTAGTCCTACAAAATTGCCAGGGCTTCTTTGGGTTCCAAATCTGGCCCTGAGCAAAGGGGAAATTGAGTGAGTTGCCAAGAATCCCAGGATGTTGAGCGTCCCTGCAGAGACTCCCTGCGGTTCCCCAGCTTCAAGGTCGACGCCTAGCCGTTAGGCCACATCCTAACAAAGTGCTGACATTCACGGGGGTAACGTGGCTTCATGCACCTGCACTTGCCCCTGCTTACTTGACACCACAATTGAGATCATGACCCACGCTGAATCATCCTTGGTAAGGTCATCTCGTTCTACTCGGCTGACCCTGCAAGCTGGTTAGTGCGCTATGCTCAGTGATTAGCAGGCTGTGATTGGCGTGGGTGTCCTTTCTTCTCGACCAATTATAATTCACTGATTCGAGTCTTGCGTTCATTTATAAATGCCACATTTCCATCCTGGCTTTTCTGCCTCGACCCTGCGTCATTCCGCAGTGGAGGTCAGCGAGACCCTTTTTGGCTGTAACTCAAGGACTGTAAGCGGGAACGCGATGGGCTGCCACGGGAGTCGCCCCTTATCATCATGACTCAATAGGAGGCGCGTGCTTGACCGGGGAGAGGCCTGGCAGGCACGCGCAGGGCCATTCACAATGTGCGAAGAGCGATAATGGGAATTGTAGAAAGAGCCAATAGGTAAATGTGGTTAAAGCGCAGGTTGGAGGACAGTAGTTACTGAATAGAAAGGTAATAATAATAATATTTCTACAAAGAATAATAAAAGAATAAACAAGCACTGGAAAAGCCAATGTGTGTGCGGCTGCCTGGCTCTTGGCTTTGCCAGTTTTTAGGTCTCGCCTGACCCAGCGCACGCGCTGGTCTGGCGAGACATTTTGTGAGGGCTCCAAAAAGTGCTACCAGGCCAGCCTAGAGCTACAGTGCATGTGCGCGGGCACGCGCGTCGCGCTTTACCGCGATTACTTTCACTTTCGCGGCCGCACGACCGCTTTGATGTTTGATCGCGATCACTTTCACAGCCGCTTTGATGGTCTCCTGTGAGGCTTCAATAGATTGCAGCAGTTAAAACAAGCATTGGCATAGCCAATAGGTCTCGCTTTTGGGACCTTATAAGTGTTTAGTTATGCAACTGTTGTATGGCTAAACACTTATAAGGTCCTAAAGGCAAGACCTATTGGCTATGCCAATGCTTGTTTAAAGATCTTTTTGTAAATCTTTATTCGATTATCTTGTATTCAAAAGTAGTGATGTGCTGTACATAGAAACGCCTGAGGGAGGTGTGAGTACGCAGCATGTTGATGCATCCACAGCACACTCTTCAGTGCTCATAATAGTAGAAATCAGGATTGGCCATAGGCAGAATGCAGGCTAATTTCAAAGAGGGGTACGATTTGGGGGTTTTTATTTGTCTTATTTGCACCACAATACGGTGCTGTCAGTGCCATATTTTTGGGCCCCTGGCATGACTATTTTCGAGCCTTCTGCTCAGACCAACTTTGAATTAATCACCCAACAACATTAAAGCATATATTATAATTTCAAAAGCAAATGGAAACTCAAGCGTCCCGGTGTTCACCACAAAAATGAACCAAAAGAATCTTGAATAAGCATTGCTAACGCTATTCCTTCATACGATTGTTTCTAGTTTTTTTCTTTCAAAAAATATTTTCTAGTTTTTTTCTTTCAAAAAATATTTTCCATTGAACTTTGGGGCGTGAGGTGAGGGAGTGCGGTGTTACCCTTCCTGGCTTTACGCCGCACTATGCCACTTCAGAAACGCAGGTTGGCACCATATTTGCAATATGGTGCCGCCCGGAGTTTTCCCCTGCGCTGGCGCTAAACTTAGCAGCCTAGCCTATGTAAAAAATATACACGCTTGGTGGGGCTGACTGCTTACTAGTGAATTGAAGGGGGTTTTGAGGTGGCAATAGGATTGATAGGTTTTTCCGTGGCAGCTAGCCGGCGCAGGGCATTTCAGCTGAGTAGGGTAGTAGCCGCTGTAGAATCATGCCTCCTAAACGCAATCCAAAGAGGAAAGGGGGAGAGTCAGAGATTGCGCAGCTATTAAAGTTGGTCCTAGAAAAGTTGGGCAGGGATGATGAAGAAAGTGAGGAAGAACAGCGGGGGAGCCACCGGTGTCCGATAGTGAGGACGTCGCTGAGCCAACAGACAGAGCCCGCCCCCGGAGAACAATAGTCCCTCCCAAGGCAGCATTTCCACCTTTAGTAAAGAAACCTAAGGTGACCAAAAAAGGAAAAGGGGGCAAGGGATCAGAGGATACACCTAACCTTCCGGTAACACCTGAGCAGCCGGTCCTCCCTCTGCCGGTGGTGCTCCCTATGCCAGTCCTAAATCCACCTGAACCGGTGCTCCCTATGCCTGTGGACACCCCGCACCAAGGCTTACTAGCCCTGTGCCAGCTACCCCATTACCTGGGGTGCCAACAGTACCCAGCGTGCCCCCGCTGGTTACTCACGAAATACCCTTACAGACAGGAAGTGTCCCATCGTTGGAAGGGCGGGACGATATAGGGGCAGTCCTAGCAGAGATTAGAGGGGCATTGAAGGCCTTGGTACCCACGCCTACTCCTCCGCCCCTCGCAGTGCCAGAGGTAGCTCCTGTAGTAGCAGCAAGCGCAGTAGGAGTTTCCAGTGTGATAGTCCCCCCTACATCAGGTCAGGCGGGGTCAGCAGCAGAAGAGGGGCAGACGAATAAAGCAGCCATTCTGGCAACAGTGGCGACACTTCTGGCACAACTGGGTGCACCCTTAGCAGGGAGCCCAGGTACCGGCGGCGCGACGGTAGCACCATGGGCGCCAACAATAGGTACACCTGATCTGATAGGCGAGTTGAATAAGCAGGTGGCCCTTTTGAGCAAAGCACAGGAGAAAGGTGCAAACACGCCCCCTCTGGCGGTGGGTCAAACGGCCCCCGCTGTATCCATGACAACAGGTGTGACAGCAGGTAAGACAGGGGAGTATGCAACTAAGGAATTGGATGGTGCTTCCAAACCAGGGGGAAGTCATGATGTTGTATTATCAAAACGTGGGAAATTGGCATCACACGTGGCACAGGAAACATGGGAAAAAATATGGAAAGGGGATTTTATCGATATATTCTCCTTGATTAGACCCAAGAGGAGGGAGGTAGAATCTAAAGAGAAGGAGGGGAAAGACAGTTCCTTCAGAGAGAGGAAACCGAGGGTTGAGGAGTCGATCACGAACTGGTTGTTTGGTTTTAATGTGTTTTCCATAGTAATGCTGGAGAAGAAACCAGAGTTGGCTATTCCCCAGATTTGTTATTCCAACAAAATTTTGAAAGCTCAAGCAATGTACGGGGGTATGGCTTGGCTAGATTATGATAGGGACTTTAGATGGGCCAAGGTAGATGATCCAGACATGGGCTGGGATCAAACTGAGGTAAATGTGTGGTTGGAGAGCGTCAACAACAAGGCGCCCATGAATCAGCCCTTTCGGACTTCCCAGGGAGGAGCGGGGGAGAAGAAAGGAACATGTTGGACTTTTAATAGAAAAACGTGTACTTGGGCCCCCGGGACATGTAAGTTCAAGCACGCTTGTGCCTACTGTGGTCACCCATCTCACCCGGAGTTTAAATGCATCAAGAAGTCCAAAGAAAAGGGTAGAGAGCCTAAAACCCCGCAACAGTGAGCTGCCCACGCCAGTTGATCTAGGGAAGCTGATTTTCTGGCTGAATCAGTACCCGAATAGGAAAGCAGCCAGAATATTGTACGAAGGTTTCTCCATGGGCTTCCGCATCCCAGCGCAAGGTGTGCCACCGGTGGGTTATTGCAATAATCAACTGTCCACACGCTCTCATCCTGCAGTGGTTAGTCAGAAGGTCGACAAAGAGAGGGCGCTGGGGCGAGTGGCTGGCCTGTTTGCTGCTCCTCCATTGCCTGGGTATGTGTGTTCTCCGCTGGGCGTGGTCCCTAAGAAGGAGCCAGGCCAGTTCTGGATGATTCACAACTTGTCAGCACCGAGGGGGGCATCAGTGAACGATGCAATAGACCAGTCCCTCTGCTCGGTGACATATGCTTCATATGATGCGGCCCTGCAAAAGCTACGTGACCTGGGCCCCTGTGCCATCATGGCTAAAACAGACATTGAATCTGCTTTCCGGTTATTGCCAGTCCACCCCAAGGATTATCACCTGCTGGGTTTTCAGTGGAATCACCAGTTCTACTATGACAAATGTATGCCCATGGGTTGTGCAGTATCATGCAAGTACTTTGAAATGTTTAGTTCAATGCTGGAGTGGTTGTTTGTGTTCAGGACAGGGCATAGGGAGGTAGTGCATTACTTAGATGACTTTATGATCATGGGCCCCCCAGTGTCAGCAGATTGTGGCCAGGCATTGACCAAGCTAGTGTGGGTATGATGACTGAGCTAGGCGTGCCACTGGCTCCTGGGAAAACGGTGGGCCCGGCCACTTGCATGTCCTTTCTGGGCATTGAAATTGATTCAGTATTGGGAGAATGCAGGTTGCCGGTGGACAAGGTGCAGGCTTTTTCAGACGCGATAGATTCTGCCTTGGCCGGGCCCAAGGTCACGCTGCATCAACTTCAGGTACTGGTGGGTCAATTGAATTTTGCACTGAGGATCATCCCGATGGGATGTCCTTTTTCAAGGTCTATTGCACGGGCTATGGTAGGATTAACTCAGCGGCATCAGCACGTGCGATTACAGGAAGATGTGAAGGAGGACCTGAGGGTCTGGCGCAGTTTCCTGGCCGATTTCAATGGGAAGGTTATTTGGCCAGAGCCCTCGGTGTCCAACGTTGAATTGGGGTTGCTCACTGACTCAGCCGGCAGTATTGGTTTTGGGGCGGTTTTGGGTCCACACTGGTGCAGGAGCAACTGGCCAGCTTCATGGCATGAGAGTGGTTTGACCAAGAATATAAAATGGTAGAGAAAGAGAGGGAGCGCACTCTGTGGTTCAAGCAAGGTAATCCAGGTAGAGCAGTGTATGGGTGCAGACGAGTAGATCCCCCTGAGTAGGGATGAAATCCAGCGAAAGCACGTTCTAAACAAGAGCGTGTCACTCGAATTGCACTCCAATAGAGAAATTAATCATGCGCAGGTAAATTCGATTATTTTAGATTTATTCATGTGAATAGTTCAAGTAAATCCTTTGAAAAGAAATTTCTTCACGAGATTTCAAACATCACAAACGAGTGTATTACAATTCATAACTCGATGTAGCTCAATGCATTTCGGGCCAGTGTGGCCCTTCATCAGGGGCGGCACTATAATTGGAGGATACAAGGAAGCAGCTTTAATCAATACATTCATATATGGTACAAAATGAAAAAACGTTAAGAGTACACTTCAAATGATTTAAGGAAATGTCTTAGTGGGTAGAATAAAAACATAAACCAATGTGAAAATACATGCTGTTAAATAAAAATAATAATAATATTAATAATAATAAAAATAAAAATAAAAATAGGTCCTGTTAGATGAATGTCTAGCGATAAAAGTAAAAGACAGGCAATGTGAAAGTGACTCGTGTACGGTGGGTAACTAACGGTAAAACGTGGATATATGCGATTTAAATCAAATGAAGGGAAACTGGAAAGTGGCAACCATAGTTTAGTTGCGTGGATAACAGTTTGAGAATATCTGAGGTGTGCATGCTCAAAAGGTACATCAAAAAGTATAAGAGGCTCATAAGAGGGACCTATTTTTATTTTTATTTAACAGCATTGATTTTCACATTGGTTTATGTTTTTATTCTACCCACTAAGACATTTCCTTAAATCATTTGGGGCCTCATGTAGGTAGCCAAATACCGGTCGGTAACGGCCGATTTTCGGTAAATATGCCGTTACCGACCGGTATTCAGACAAGTGAGATGTAGGAGTCCAAAAACCACTTTTCGGTAAATATGAGGCGGTAAATACCGATTCATAGTTACCGATTTCTAAAATACCGATTCATATTTACCGAATACATTATTAACGAATCGGTAAATATGAAGTGGTAAATATGAAGTGGTAAAAATTTAAAATGACATGTAGGAGCAGTCGGTAATTAAGAAATCCAGGAAAATCGGTAAATAAGAGTCGGTAATTAACACGGATGGAAAGCAGGTGGTAACCATCAACAATGCACATAAGCAAACCCAAAATGCAACAGCGTGGACAACATGGCCGCCATGTACGTCATTGCAAGGCGCCTACGTCTACAGGCAGCAGGACTGAGGGTGTGGCGACGGGAGGAACAAATCTACAGACAGCGCATCACACTATTCCAGCTGACTGATGCAGAGATACATGAGAGGTACAGGCTACACCCCGAAACCATCATGGACTTAATCAGGGACCTTCACCCACTCCTGGACCAGCCAATAAGAAGGGCGCACGCCATACCCCCACATGTGCAGGTGCTCTGCAGCCTACATCTGTTGGCATCCGGCAGTTATCAGGTGGTGATAGCTGCGGTGGGTGGGGTATCCCAGAGTTGCCTGTCACGTTTCTTCAGGAAGTTCCTGGATGCCATGATGCAGAGAATGCACCACTACATAAGCTTCCCAAACACACAGGCTGCACTGCAGAAAACAAAAACAGACTTTTATCACATGGCACAGTTCCCCCATGTCATCGGCTGTATTGATGGTACACACATCCCAATCTGTCCTCCAGCTGACACAGAGCACATCTACAGGAACAGGAAGTCCACCCACTCCATCAATGTGCAGGTGATCTGTGATGCAGGGAACATCATCACAGATATTGTTGCAAAGTTTCCTGGGAGCACCCACGACTCTTACATCTTCCAGAATAGTGGGATCTACACACGACTGAGAGCCGGAGAATTCGGAGAGGGATACCTGCTGGGTAAGTAACAGTGACGCCCCTTGAAACCTGCAAATCAGAGTGTATAGAGGCATGTAACTGATGGTTCCCTTTTACTCATCCAGGCGACAGTGCATATGCATGCCGTTCATTCATCCTCACTCCCTACCTACACCCAGCAACCCAGAGTGAGAGACGATACAACGTGGCCCACAAATCTACACGCAATGTGGTGGAGCGCACGTTTGGACTGCTGAAGAGCAGGTTCCGCTGCCTCCACAAGAGCGGAGGCGCACGCCAGTACAAACCCATCACCTGCTGCAAGATAATTGCCACTTGTGCAATGCTGCACAACCTTGCCACGAAAAAAGGTACAGATGTGGAACTAACATATTTTGAGGACAACGAGGATGAGTCAGGCCAGCCAGAGGGCAGCGCAGCTAGAGTGCCAACTGCAATCGATGGGAGAGAGAGACGGGCAGAGATCACATGCAACTACTTCTGAGTAAGTGAGGGGACACAGCGAGTCGTGAGAAGTCATGACGTAGTTTAATGTGGCACCACGCCATGAACACATGAACAGGCCAATCTGGCAATATGCCATCCATACAATGAGTATGTCCAGGGTTACGTCACCCAATGGCAAGTGGATAAGCAGGGCCACATCAATGTTTGCGCATACGCGCTGCAGTGGTGGATTGCACGGCCTGTGCATCCTCACTAGAGCCAACCCCAAGCCGCCTGCTGCTCCTGCGTGCTTCTGGGACGGGGGGTGTGATGCTGCTGCTGGTGTCGATGCTCTCCGCAGCATCCCCTGCAGCAGTTGTCGACGCCTGACTAGTCAATAGCACCCCTAGTGCACTTGTCACCTGCACCATCCCCCGTGACAGGTCGCTGCAGCACTGTGTTAGGCCCTCCTGCATCGTCACAGAGCGCCGGCAAAGTAGGGAAGTCGCAGTTGCCAGACGGTTGAGTGCCCTGCTGGTAGTGTCCCTTCTCTGGCGTTCCCGGCGCCGTGCTTCGATGTCAGCATCTAATTTGCTGCACAACTGCTGGATTGACTGGGACATGTCCCGAATGCCCGCAGCCATGCCGCCAATGTTTGTGTCCATGTTGACTAAGCTTGTCCTCATCACCCGCATGTGCCTCTGGACTGACATTACTGCCTTTGATTGCAGGCGCTGTTGCTTCAACATTTGGCCCTCGAGCCCCAAGAAGACACCATGGCCGTCAGTGGGTGCTGGTGGACTCTGGACACGCGACCTGCGGCGCCCTCTTGCTCCCGTCTGTGCTGCCTGTGAGGTGTGGGGCACAGTGGGATGGCTCCCTTCCTGGGGCCCGGTGCGGTCTTCTGGGCCCATGCTGTCGTCTGACGAGGTGTCGAAGGCTCGTAGCCTGGCTGCTGGACGCCTCCTCATTCTCACACCTGCAAGCGGAGATGTGGCCGGTGAATCGAACATGAGTGGCGATGCTGGCTCTGGTGGTGGTGATGCTGGCTCTCGGTGAGGTGATGGTGGCTCTGTGTGCGGCGCGGCTGGCTGCGTAGGTGGTGCGGCTGAAAGTGGGCCTGCTCCCTGGTCTGAACTCGTGGTGGCTAGAGGTGATTTTTGTGGCCGGTGTGCCGTCTCCCCTGCAGCATGCCCTGTACTGCATGATGTCACATCTGTGGACAGAAAAACAACATTGGCTCAGTGTCCCCGAAGGGCTGCATTGCAAGCGTCACAATAAATCATTTCACATTCCAATCTGTCCTCTGTCTCCTTGTGCCTCGAGTGCGTGACATGCCTTGTTGCCCTGTGACATTTACGTCATGGTTAGTGTTGCCCTGACTACATCTCCCGGAATGCATTGCCTGTCTGCACTGACACGTGTGGACTGCAGTGTGATTCTCGTTTCACAATGGGGGATGTGGGATAGGGGTAGGGGCGGCTACATTGCTGTGCTTTCGTCTTACCTTGCTGTGTTGCGGCTCTGGCAGAGCTGTCGGCGTCCCCAAGACCCACGACGCTCTCTTGCTCGAGTGTGGCCGCCACCAGCTCCTCCAGTTCGGTGAGGGCAGGTGCCCTGTTGGTTCCACCTCCGGTCTGGCTGGCCTCCTTCTGGATGTCGCCCATCTTCCTCTTGGTCACAATCCTCAGGTCATACCAGCGCTTTTTGAGGACCTCAATTTCCCTGTGGGTCACTCCCACAGCATTGACCTGCGCCTGGATGGCCAGCCATATGTTGCGCTTTTCGGCCTCAGGCACTTGCAGGGATTGCCTCCCAAACAGCTTCTGGTGCTGCTTCACCACCTCCTCCACCAGCACCTGGAGTTCCTTGGGGCTGAATTTGAGCTTCCTCCTCCTTTCCCCTCCGTCTTTCTGTGTGCTCTGGCTGGACATGCTGTTCGTTTCCCGCTCGCACATGCAACTGCTCCCTGCCTCTCCTCTGCACTCCGAGCCTCTCCAGGGTCGGCTAATTATGTACACCTGCCTGGGTGTGGCCACTTCGGCTAATTGTGTACACCTGCCTGGGTGTGGGCAGTTCCTGGTTGGGTGGGCTGTCGTTGCACAGGATTAGCTGTTTCGTCAAGTCATGTGATGTTATTTACTGAATCCGTACGTACCGATTCGGTATTTTCCGATTCGGTAGATACCACCTCGGTATTTTCCGATTCGGTAGATACCACCTCGGTATTTTCCGAATCGGTAATTATCACCTCGGTATTTACCGAATCGGTGAATTCCGATTCGTATTTACCGACTGTTACCGAATCGGTAACTGTTACCGAATTTTTACCTACATATAACTTACCGATTCTAATTTACCGATTCGGTACGGCTCGGTATTTACGAACCGGTAAAATTTATTTACCTACATGAGGCCCTTGAAGTGTACTCTTAACGTTTTTTCATTTTGTACCATATATGAATGTATTGATTAAAGCTGTTTCCTTGTATCCTCCAATTATAATGCCGCCCCTGATGAAGGGCCACACTGGCCCGAAATGCATTGGGCTACATCGAGTTATGAAATGTAATACACTCGTTTGTGATGTTTGAAATCTTGTGAAGAAATTTCTTTTCAAAGGATTTACTTGAACTATTCACATGAATAAATCTAAAATAATCGAATTTACCTTCGCATGATTAATTTCTCTATTGGAGTGCAATTCGAGTGACACGCTCTTGTTTAGAAAGTGCTTTCGCCGCGTTGACCAGGAATATAGCCTTCTTGGAGTTATTCCTTATTATTGTGGCAGTGAACATCTGGGCAGGGTTCTTTAGGAACAAATCAGTGATCTTCTGGTCGGACAACATGGCGGTGGTCGAAGCAATCAATAGGCAAGGAGCCACTTGTAAACACTTTTTGAGATTATTAAAACATCTGGTTTTAGCGTGCTTGAAGCTCAACCTGCTCTTCAAAGCAGCTCATATACCGGGGGTGGAGAACCAGGCCGCTGATGCTTTGTCTCACACTAAGTTTCAGGAGTTGCGGAAGTATCATCCTCAGGCAGAACAACAGATGACTGGGTTCCCGACATCTCTGCGGAGGATTGGAGCCCCGCCCTAGCAGGGCTGGTGGGAGCCTCTTTAAGTGAACGTACTAGAAGGATGTATCAAAACCAATTCAAGGCATACAGGATATTTGCTAAATACGCTGGCAAGGCAGCAATTTTTTCCACAGGAGTCCTTTGTAGTTTTCTATTAGCCCTGAAGAATCAGGGGAGGCCAGCATCGTATGTGAGGGCACATGTGGCGGCAATTGGTTTCTTTGCTAAATTAGCGGGCGAGCGGGACCCGGGGGCAGCCTTCATAGTAAGGAAGGCCTTGTCAGGCTGGGCTAGGCTAGAAGGGGTCAAGAGGGATAGTAGAAGACCGTTAGATGTAAAAACCCTGGGTGAGATCCTGGGGGTCCTGCAGACGGTTTGTTCTTCCCACTATGAGAGTATCCTGTTCGGGGCAGCCTTTTCTCTAGCCTTTTATGGGGCTTTTCGATTGGGGGAATTGGTGGGGGCCTCCAAAGCGGATCAGTCTGGGGGATTACAATGGCAAGACACAGAGTTATTTCAAGAATGCCTGGTAGTGCTTTTAAGGAAATCCAAAATGGACCCCTTAGGTAAGGGGGTTACAATTCGGTTGTGCCAGGTGCCTGGGGAGGATATCTGTCCGGTGGCTAGGATGAGGTCATACTTGAGAATTCGTCCTCTGGGGGTGGGGCAGGCCCTGTTCATACATGAACATGGGGACTGCGTGTCTAAGTTCCAATTCAGGGCTGTATTTGGGCGGGCGCTCGGTTACCTGGGGTTGAACTCTAGAGGCTATTCCTCACATTCATTCAGGATTGGGGAGGCGAAGCTGGCGGCGGGGGCCGGCTTACCAACTGAGACAGTTAAGAAGGTGGGGCGTTGGTCTTCAGCGTGTTTCAAGTGATATGTGCGGCCCGAGTTATTATGAGGTTCTTGACTTGCCTACGCTGACTTTTCTATTTCTTCCCTGTTACTAGTATGTCTTCAAAAGTGGTATGGGTCTTCGGCCACTCGTTTGTGTGGCTTGCCACCATCCGTCTACGTCAGCGGCGTGTGTCGAAACCACCGGGTCTGAAGAGGACGGCGTTTCTATGGCGGGGCGTCGGGGGCCTTCGAATCCGGCGACTACGACAGCTGATTGAGGAAATGTGGGCACAGGAGGGACATCAGTCCCCAGACTTGGTAATCCTTCACCTGGGCGGCAACGACATGGTGGAGTTGGGATGCTTGGCGGTCAAGGAAGCCTTACTGGTGGAGTTTTCATGGATTGGGAGGACTTTCCCTCACACACGGATTGCATGGTCCTACATGATGCCTCGCGGGACTTGGGCCTCCGGAGTCCGATCCCGCACCCTGAACATGTCGGTGAGGCGTCTCAATGGGGAGTTGGCCAGGCTGTGCCCAGGATCGGGCCGCCTGTGTCACGTTCCACATCGTCTGATCACAGGGGACATAATGTTTAATCCGGAAGGCGTACATTGGTCCGATTTTGGAACAGACACATGGATCAAAGGGATTTGGTCCTTCGTCGAGAGTTTGTTTGCAGGTGGTGAGGGTGAAGGACCTGTGGGCCCTGGTCACCCTAGTGGCGGAAAAGAGACCACAAAACATTGATTTCCAGGGTAACGGGAGGCCTACTTACATACTCCCGAGGCCAGCACTGAGGGGAGAGATGGTAAGCTCCTCGCAGAGAGAATGGGGACACCGGCTGGGGAGGCAAGGGCACCAGGTCACGAACGCCTCCTTCACAGCCTGGTGGTAGAGGGATGGGCCCCGGAAAGGACGGACAACGATCGAGGGCAAGGGACTCACCGCTCAAGGACGCAGGTGGGTTGCGCCTTGTGTGGTTCTCAGTAAGAAGGGCAAGCCTGAGGGCCCATTGGTACTAGGGGAAGTAGATAAATTTATAACCGGTGGTTATGATCAAAGGTAACATCTGTAAATATGTTAAAAATGTATAGTTGATTTGATGAAGTGATTTTAAAGAATATTTTTTCATGTTTATGAAGCAGTTTTATCTGTTGGTTATTAAACATGGCCATTCTTCAACCCACATTCATGGTCTGGCAAGTTTGATTGTGGGAGTGCTGGGGTTGGGGCTGGGGACTACTTGGGGGGTCCGGGCTCTATAGAAACAGCGTCAAAATCACTGGGTTTTGCGTTGGAACACCCACCACAATACCCATTGACCTTCCCTTTCACGCTAAGTACTTAACGTGGCTTAACGCTGCCTTGTAAATAAGACAAAACCCTTATTACCACAGGAATGTCACTAAAAGTGATGCTGTGGCGGCAATAGGGCTTGAAAATATGTTCCTTTGTGTCCAACCAGCCTGTCCCTCTCATTGTAGGAAAGATGAGGTATGAGTGAATTCATAGACATTTAGCTGCTAGTGCATGGTAATAAAATAAGACATATGCACAAGCTGCTTGAAATTGTAGCTTTAATTTCCAGATATTCGTAATCACAAATATATTCCGCTTCGTAAAATACATTCTGGCTGCAACAGTGAAAATCAACGCTCTGCTTTAAGGAATTTCACAATCCAATGTCACCTAGATTCTATTTCCCTGTTTTGTCCCGCCTCTTCTCTTTTAGTGTATGTACACTTCTAGACAGTGACTTCTGGCTCTGCTGATGAAAATAAAATGGAATGGATGGGAGACAGGAGGACATAAAGGTACACAGAATATTATAACAAGTGAGGGGAAGTAGATGGAGACTGACGAAAGAGATAGAGATAAAGCAGAGAGAAGTGCTAAGGTCAGACATAGCATAAAGAACAAAACGTGAAGTAGCTGAATCAAGATACAGAAAGGTAAAAAGAGGCTCAAAGAGAAAGGGAGATAGAGACCTAGATAACATTTTAGAGTAATGTAGTAAGGTAAAATATATAGCAAGTGATAGATACCTTAGCTGCAAGAGGTGCAGGGGTTCCAGGATCCAGGGTCTAACTAAAGAGCCCACACAACAGTGTCACTTCACCAAAATGCTAGGAGTAACAGTAAAGGCATCATACACTCTTTGATCCATTATGCTGTCTTAGGTTTAATATTTTGCCCTTTTCCCTCTACAGGCTCTAATTTGCTTCTAGGGCAAAGAAGAGAAAGTACAGAAAATAAATATGCCTTTGTTTCTTTCTATTTCTGTTACTGCCTTCATGATATATCTCAGACAAGGTTGTAATAAGTGTAGTCCAAGTGGTACCAAGCAGTAAGCTTGATGTAGTAGCAGTTATTTCTGAGTTCACCTAATTTACCTCCATACATATTCACTGTTCCTTAATTATAGATGTTGTTGGGAGCGCTAGGTGGCGCCTGCCCGTCATGGCCGCCTTTCACTGAGGCTACCGGCGCCGGACCCCGCAAATCCTCCTGGCTCTGTCCCTGACTGCCCTGGCCGGCTCGATCTGGGAGCGGAGGCTTGCGGAGCTGCCCTGCGGTCCTGGGCCCACTCCTGTGCTGCCGCGGACCTCGCCGGACCCGCCTGAGCGCTGCGGAACCTGACCGGCGCTGGACAGCGGCGGCGGTGGAGCTGCGGCGCGGGCAAGCTACAACTCGTGCCCGCGGCGCCCACGAGGGGTATAGGCCTGACCCTGCTGGTGGAGGCGGGGCGGCGGCTGCGCGGCTGCCGTGGGCCCAGACAGCATCGGAAACGCGAGGCCCTGCTTAGCTGAGGGCTCACGATGACCCAGGAGTGGTGAGGCGGACCCCCACCCTAGCAAACTGGGGCAACGGAACAGGCGGTGAGTGCGGCTCCGAGGGATTGGATTGCTGGGGCAGTTGTGGGGGCCGGGTGCGGAGGGGAGAGACCCCCCCCCATCGGGCTGGGCATCGGCGGCCGGGGGCCCGGGCCCCCCCCTCTCCTCCTCTTGTCCACAGTGTGGCGCTGGCCCCGTCGGTCCGAGGCTGCCTGAGGGGCTCCAGGTGCAGGGGGCCCTCTTCTGGTTCGGGCCGCGCTTCGGCGGTCGGGGGGGGTGTGTGCGCCATCCCCCCCCCTCCCATCGCTCCAGGACTGGCCTTGCTGGGGATGTGGTGCTCCGGGCCCTGGGAGAAGAGGGCCAATGGTTGGTGACTTCCCCCCCTTGGAGTTGGGGGGTGATCGCGCTGGTGACGCGCCCCCTCGGAGGGGTCAGCGGCGCACACGCATTGAGGCCTTGGCGGTCTTCACCTGCGACGCAGACGGGTGACGCTACATGGGCCCGGGGCCCTGAACTGAGGGGCTGGACCTTGCCTTGTCCGTGGGACGCTGCGGACGCGGCTGTGGCCGGGGGTGCGACTGGTTGTTTTGCGGGGAAGCCCGTCGGGGCTTGAACGCTGGGTCTGGAGGTGCCAGGCCATTTCTCCACGCGGGATTCCTCAGCCGTGCCTCCTTCTGCCCCCACTTCGTCTCGACCATCCGCCGACGTCCTGAGGGGGTACCCCCAGCCCGTTACCCGGCCTCGCTGAACGCTGCGCCCGGGGCGCCCCCACCATGGGTGAGGACAAGGCCGCCAAGCCGGCGCCCAGGGCCACCCAAACCAGGATGGACAAATTCACGACCTCTAAGAAGGGGTCCGGCTCTGCGGGCGAGCCGGCCCCGGCCCCCGCTGCGGACCTTGCCGCCATCCTACAGGCCATCAACTCGTCTCGCGCCTCCCTGGAGGGCATGGTGGGGGAGGTCAAGGTGGACGTCGCTCTTCTCCAGCAAGACTTGCGGAATGCCACCACCCGCATCTCGGACGCCGAATCCAGGATATCCACCGCTGAGGACGACATCCGCCACCTGCAGGACCAAGTCCGGGAACTAACCACTCACTCTAAAGAACTACACCCCCGGGTCGAGGATGCAGAAAACCGCGCTCGGTGCAGCAACCTGCGCCTGGTGGGATTCCCGGAGGGGGTCGAAACGGGCCGGGCGGACGACTTTATGGAGCGCTGGTTCCGATCCTGGATGCCGGTGGACGGCCTCTCTGCCTCGTTCGTGGTGGAGAGAGCCCATCGATCCCGTGCCCCCAGGCCCCCCGGTGCGCCCCCTCGGCCTTTCATCCTCAAGATCTTAAACTTCCGAGACAGGGACGCCATTCTCCGCGATGCTCGGCGCCTGGACACCCTCCACTACCAAAATCACAAAATCATGATCTTCCCGGATTACACTCGTGAAGTCCAGGAGCTGCGCCGCTCTTATACTGAAGTGAAGCAGAAAATGCGCTCCCTGGGCCTCCAGTACCAGCTTCAGTTCCCGGCCCGCCTTCGGGTCATATTCCAACACAAGACATTGTTCTTTGATACGCCCCGAGCGGCCTGGTCCTGGTTGACCGAGGAGCACCCCCTGGGCCGCTCTGGACGCGGATCGCCTGCGGGCGGGCGGGGGGGGCCCCGGACATCGAGGACCCGCCGGCGGCATCGCACGTTGCCCCGGGAGTGCACGGCGGAGGAGACGATCATCACGCGCTCCGGGGGGCGGCCGCGCCGGGGGTCGAGGGCCTCTTCTGCCTCCTCGGCTGCGCCTGCCAGTCCCGCGGCGGGCGGGCGGCGGGCCGTGTCGCCCCGGCTGGTGGATCCTGCAGCCCGGTCGGCCGAGTCTGTGGACACCTCGGACCTTTCTCGCAGCTCTAACATTTAGCATTTGACATTCTGTGTTTCATCGGGGGGGGGAGGTTGACGGTGCTCGGGCCTGGGCTGGAGTGCTCCGATGTCTCTATTGCTCTCGGCCAGGGCAGGTGCATCAGGATTGAATTCTATTGTATCAGGGGCCCCCTAGTGCTCAAGCCCGAGCGTTTTAGCTTGGTGGTTGTTCCATTTTGTTCGGGCGACAGATGCTTCTGTTTTCGAAGTATAGGGTGGGGGGTGGGGGTTTGGGGATGGTTTGGGGTTGTTTCTTCCTTCTTGGGAAGGTTTTGTTGGTGGGGCGGGACTCCCTCTATGTTGTTCCACGGCATCTTGTAACCTTTGACCTGCTCTCCTGCTCAATGTCCCGCTGTCCTTCCTCTCTAAGGGCTTGCGCAATCGCGCCTCCATTGGCCCCCTCTTCTGTCCTAGATCAAGGCTGACCCGCCTGTTCCTAGGGCCGCCATGCGTGTATTGTCCTGGAATGTCAATGGTCTTTTAGATCGGTTTAAACGCATGGCGGTCCTTAAATATGCGCAGCGTGCAGAGATTGACGTGCTCCTTCTCCAGGAGACCCATCTCCTGGGCAATAAATGTCCCTTTCTTACCCGATATGGTTACGATAGGGTGTGGCACTCAGGTTTTGCGAGGGGATCCCGGGGGGTAGCTATCCTACTCCGCAAGTCCTTTCCCTTCGTCCTGGCCCAGGTGCACCTAGACCCCCAGGGCATGGTAGTGGCAGTTTGTGGCACTCTTGAGGGGCAACCCCTCACCTTGCTGTCGTTTTACGCGGCTCCGTCCCTCCTGTCGGCGGCCCTCTCTCACACCGCGGACCTCCTCCCGACGCTTCCGGCGGGTTCGCTCATTCTAGGCGGAGATTTTAACGCTGTCTACACACCCCATCTGGATTCGACGGGACCGATATCCTTGGCCCGAAACGCTCGCGCGAAGCAGCTCTCGACCTGGGATGAATTTTAGGGCCTGTGCGATGTTTGGAGGGTCTGGCACCCGCAGGCTCGCCAGTACACCCACATGTCGGCAGCTCATCACTCCCATGCCCGGATCGATCTCATCCTCGTCCCGTCTACCGAATGCGCTGGGGTGCAGGATGCCCGCATTCTCCCGCGGGGCCTATCGGACCACTCGCCAATGCTCCTTGCCCTTGGCCCGCCGCCCCTTTCTGCCCGTCCGATGTGGCGTCTGAATGCCTGGTTCCTCCATGACAAGGCTTTTCGGAAGGTGGTCGGTGGAGAGATTGCTGACTATTATTCTCACAATGCGGGATCCGTCCCCTCCTCTGCCGTCCTTTGGAAGGCCGGCAAAGCAACTATTCGGGGGGCCGCTAAAGGGCATGTGCAACGGCAGAGACGTGATCAATCCCAGAAACTCGCGCCTTGCGAAGCTCAGGCCTTGGCGCTGGAGCGCAACCAGGGGATATTGGGAGACGGCACACGGTCGCGCCGCCTGGCCTTCCTGCGGGAAGAGATTCGCCTACACTCTCTGGAGGCTGCAAAGACTCTGTGGCGCTCCTCGGTGGCCCGGGTATACGGATGGGGAGACAAAAACGGTACCCTTCTCCACCGGCTGGCCACTTACCCCCGGGCGGGCAGGATTATTCCTGCCATCAAGGACTCTGCGGGCGGCACCCGAACAGTCTCGGTGGCAATGGCCCAAGCTTTCGCTGACTATTATTCCCGGTTGTATCGAACCCAGGCGTCTGGGCTCTCCCTTGAGGAGTTGCTGGGGACGACTGGGGCGGTGCTTGGGCGGCTGGGACGGGTGGTTTCTGAGACCCTCGATTCGCCTATCGCGCTGCAGGAGATTGAGGAGGCGATTAGCCAGCTGGAGCCCTGGAAGACTCCGGGACCTGATGGGTTCCCTCAGGAATACTATGCTCACTATCGTGAAACCCTGGCCCCGCGGCTTCGGGACCTGTTGGCAGAAGTGGTGGAGACGGGTTCGTTCCGGCCAGAAACGGACACGGCTACCATAGTTGTCCTTCCCAAGACGCAGCCCCCCTCGCAGTCCTGCTCAGACTACCGGCCGATATCCCTTATTAATACCGAGCTCAAGATCTATGCCACGGTCCTCGCACAGTGGTTGCGCCCGTCTCTTGCCTCCTTGGTCCACCCGGACCAATGTGGATTTATGCCGGATCGGGGGACCAGACACTGCCTGCGGCGCCTGCATCTCGCCCTGGCACACCGAGGGCGCCTTTCCCCCTATCTGGCCCTTCTGCTGGTCAACTTTGAAAAGGCCTTTGACTCAGTGGGGTGGGCGTACTTGGGTGATGTCCTAGAGCGCATGGGCTTCGGTCCCCGGTTCCGTGCCATGGTCGCGGTCCTGTACGCGAGCCCGCGGGCCCGTGTATTAGTCAATGGGGCTCTGTCCAGCCCATTTCCTATTCGCTCTGGCCATGGAGCCACTGGCTGTGCTGATTTGGGCGGATCCCACTCTCCGCGGGTGGGACTGGCCGGGCGTGGCCCCTGACAAGATTGCCCTATACGCGGACGACGTCCTCCTATATCTCTCTGATCCAGCGACTTCGGGACCCAGGGTCCGCCAGATTCTCCACCGCTTTGGCCAAGCGTCGGGTCTTCATCTGAACCCCAAAAAATCCATACTGGTCCCCTTACACCCGTCGAGGGAATGTTTTGACTGGCAATCTGACATTCCCCTCTGGAGACTCTCATTTAAATACCTGGGGATCTGGGTCACCCTCCTTCCGGAACTCTGTTGGGCCCTCAACGTGGCTCCCGTAGTCAACAAGACCAGATCAGATATGCTCAGGTGGCAGTCACTCCCAATGAATCCGCTGGGGAGGGTCGCCCTCTATAAGATGATGATCCTCCCCAAGTTTCTGTACATGTTACAAAATACTCCGTGCACCTTTCCGCGCCCGTGGTTCCGGGAACTGGATCAGATGGCGACCAAAATTCTCTGGGGCGGCGGCAGGCCCTGGTTGGCCTTAGATCGCTACAGGGTCCCCTCCTACGACAGAGGCCTGAGCATGACCAATCTATATCTGTATTATTGCACTCGAGGTGCAATGTCTCGGGTTCTCCTCTATCCAGAACATGCTCTATGGGGCAACGGTCACCCTGTCACTCCCCGATGTCGTGCGGGCCTCTTTCCTGGCGTGGCACGCAGCTTTGCGGCACACCCGCTGGTCGGGGAAGATAACACAGCTCACACCGCTTTGGCACGGAACGTGGCTGCGGGAAGTGGTGGGCCTTGAAGGATTTCGGCAGTGGGATCTTCTAGGAATTTCCAGCCTGGGCGATATATGGCGGGGGAGCCACATGTGTTCCTTCCAGGAGCTTCAGACCCGCTTCTCGTTACAGCCTTCCCAATTTTATAGATATCTTCAGCTGCGTCATGCGGTCCAAGCCCATGTCCCTCTGGACTCCAGATTACCTGCGCATAGCCCGCCCGAGGCTCAGGTGATGTTAGGGTGTCTGGGGAAGGGGGGAATATCCCGCATATACAAATCCCTGATTAACAATACCCCGGTAGATTGGAGTGGCCTAAAACAGCGATGGGAGGCTTGGGTGGGGCCCCTAGATGACGCGGACTGGAGGGACGCCCTTATGGCGCCTCGATCGCTTACCACTTCCGCCAGGTTGCGGCTCATCCAACTCTACTACCTCCACGCCGCTTATCTGACTCCGGCCCGCCCACATCGGGCAGGCCTCCGTGTGGACGCCTCATGTGCTCGCTGTGGGGTGGATCCGGCGGATTTCTTCCATATGGTGTGGTCTTGCTCCCGCCTGGAGAGTTACTGGGCAATGATTGAAGCCGAACTCACTGAAGTCCTGGGATGGGAGGTCCCCCATGATCCTAGAATGGCTCTGCTGGGCATCACGGACGGGTTGGATGGGTCCCGTAACGAAAAGTACTTTCTCACTACTGCCCTAATGGTAGCCAAGAGGGATATAGCGGCCATGTGGTCACAGCCGGACCGGCCCAGTGGGGCTACCTGGAGTAGAGGGGTGGATTGGTGCGCCGCTCAGGAGCGGTCACTGTACGCTGCCCGGGGCTGTCCAAAAAAATTCCGCAAAGTATGGGGGAAATGGCTGGGGGCCTGTTTTGAAGGGTGGGGGCGCAGAGGGCGGAGGCGGGGGGTTGAGGAGTAGGGGTGGGTTTTTGCATTTGCTTGTCAATGCTTTCCTGTTTGCATTTACTGATGCCAAGTTCAGCGAACTATTGTCCGTCATCCTTGATTTTGCCTTCTATGCAGAAATAAAAAAAATTTGTTTATCAAAAAAAATTATAGATGTTGTTTACTAATCAACTGGGTTAGCAGATGCTGGCACATTTTTGTGATCTCACTATAGACCACTCTACCTGTCTATCAGAGACAGCTTTCTATACAACCTTCCACGGAGCCAATCCTTGGATAAGATTAGATGGATTTCATGTCAATCTCAGTTGCCTCCCTCTACATTGCTGCTCTCACCCATTTCTATGTTTGGCCCACCCAGAGGAGCTTTCTGGCTCTGCCCTCGGTAGAGGCATCAGTCATCCAGCTCTGAATGCAGCATCAAAGAAAATAGAGCCACATTTCTCTATATTGTTAGTGAGCAGTGATTAAAGCTCTGCATTGGCTTCCGATTCATAAAAGAATCCTTTTGAAGATTCTTTTAATCACTTATAGAGCCATGCTTAAACTAAGACCTAGGTAGCTCTCAGCACGATTCTCCCCATACACCACCACCAGGATTTTTAGGTCATCCACAGCCAACCTCCTGAGATTGCCCACCTTAAGACGGATAACAAATGGAGGAAAAACTGTTGCAGTCCTGGGGTCCAAAGCCTGGAACGCACTTCCAATCAACTTAAGACTACAGGAAACGGAATCTCAATTTAGGAAGGCACTGAAGACATGGATATACATCATTTCCGATGTCTGCTGCCTCGCGCTAATTTAATCGAAACACAGGATGATATCTCACAGGACCCTCCCTTATAGTCTATTCCTCAGCGCCAGGATGCTCCTTGCGGAGTGACAGCTTGCGCTTAATAAATGTCAACTTACATTACATTACATCGCTACAAAAACTGCAGCAGAAATGTGGAAAATACAACATTGGTCTTGACAGACATTGAAGACTACTTTAAACCAGCATTAGAAATGCCAAATGGTCTCCCTTCTCTGTAAAGGTAAGCAAGTCTGGTTAACATTGCCAATGCTCGTTCTTTTTGCATTGAGGCCAATGCCAACTTTTGTACACTACTGAGATGAGAGAAGCAGAGGCAGACGGAGAGGTGAGGTAGCGAGAGAGGTATGTAGAGGTACCAAATAGGAAGAGACTAGCGTAGTAAAGAATGGGGCA
Source organism: Triturus cristatus (assembly GCF_964204655.1). Lineage (NCBI taxonomy): Eukaryota > Metazoa > Chordata > Amphibia > Caudata > Salamandridae > Triturus > Triturus cristatus. The sequence continues at coordinate 1,639,595,456 of NC_140590.1, forward strand.
ACATGAGAATCGGTATGTAAACACAGTTCTGGGAAAGCAAGCAATGAGGTTGAGAGGAAGGCAGAGATACAGGTGACAGGTAGAAAGAGAGACAGGATAGAAAGTGAAAAGAGTTGAAGCAGAGAGACAAAGTTAAGTAAAGAAAAAGTGGTGAGGTAGAGAGATGTATATATAAGTAAAATGCTGAAATAGAGGAGATGCAGAGAGTAAGGCAATTAGAGAGGTGCACAGGAAAGAAAACAGATAGAATGAGTGAGAGGCGTGAGAGGCGTGGTGAAGAGGTGAGGTTGTGCACTGGTGGTAAGGTAAATTGAAAGGCTAGATAATAGGATCAAGAGAAAGAGAGGAGAGAGATGTGGGGTCAAGACAGAGACGAGAAAGTGAAAGAGGTGAGGTAGAGAGTAGGGCGAAAAGCAGCAGCGTATGTATGCCTCTTACATGTTCACCAGGGCCTTTGGAACTATGCAGTTCTCCGGCCCTTGATTCCATATAATTCCAGATGTGCAAAGGTTATCATGTAATCCATCACCTGTGGTACAATTTTCACAGTGGCAGTTCCTGATGACTGGTCACTTTCAGTTGCTGAATACTGTATTCAGGTGCTGAACTATTACTAATGTGGTGCAATATGTATTCCATTGACAACAATCACAAAATGTGCCCGAATTAGCCACATAATTTGCCTTTTCATGCCACATAATTAAAACCCTGTAGCATAATTTGGTCCTCCATCAAAATTGTCCTGATTACAACAATGGGAATGCAAAACCTTTTCCCACTGGCAAAGAGTTGCAAAGTGGTTGATCCGTGCCCTTTGCTTAGGTGCAAAGTTTCTCAGTTTTCCTTCCATAGAAAGTTTTTCTGTGCATTGCAGATAATTTTAGGGTATTTCAGGGTTAATTATTTCTTCAAAATGGATGCAAATATTTCTTTGCATGTTTACCTGCCTAGAAAAGCTTTGTAAATTAGTTTTTCCATGCACAATTGCAATGCACAGAAGAAACACTTTTTCTTAAATAATCTTATCAAGAATCATTTGTTGGTGTCAAACAAAGATAGTTCCTACATAAAGTGCAAGAAAAGTCACACCATGGCAGGCTAAGCTGTAGAAGGTTGACCATAAACGTTCAAGAAAAGTGCAAAACAAAAGCTCTGCAGCTTGGCATAACCCCTATAATAGCTCTTATTTGCTGCACAGAGGCTCCAGCAGCTGATATTCACACTGGTTGATCGATTCATACACGCAGAGCAAAGATGATCCTAGACGTGCTCCTGCTGAGCTGAAGCTGTGAGAGCTGCCACTCCAGCGGAGAAACGCTCTGATCTAGGGACACACGTGAAGAGCCACAAAATGCTCGATGGATGGATCGAGTTGTCTTGGGAGTCTGCAAAGACGCTCCCATCCGGTTGGCTGTTTGCTGATGAAGGGCCACAGGTCTTGGTATCAATCAATTTCCTTCACAGCTAGTTGTTGACAGAACACCCGAGGCCTTTAAAGATTGATCAGGGCTGACCTATGTGCATTCCTTCTTTTCAAAATGCTGTAAGATCTAAGGTAGCCTTAATTAATGTCATCCTTCAGATCAACACAAGCCAACGCTGAGCTAGGGGTGTACAAAGCTGCCAAGGTTTTCTCTAGTAAATTTCCAATAATTCTGACAAACACTATGATTACTACTCAAATCGATTTTATTCACTTGTTATTTTGCACTAATACCTGCTTACCGGCTCTGATGCCCTCTTGCACACCGCACGCTCCCCGGTCCACCGTGGGTTTTCCCAATTGCTGTGGAGGGAGCGGCGACAGGTTAACTTCCGGGCTAGAGGTGGGGGAGTCAGTCCATAAACTGAATTGCTCACAGCTTCGTGCAGTGGACGAGCGCTAGTGTGAGTGTGAATTCTTGGCCTGATCAGATTGACTGCGTGCTAACGCGCTTTTAAAAAACCTGTTACTTTGTCTTTTCAATCGATTTTATTCACTTGTTATTTTGCACTAGTACCTGCTTACCTACTCTGATGCCCTCTTGCATGCCGCACGCTCCCTGGTCCACCGCGGGTTTTCCCGATTGCTGTGGAGGGAGCGGCGACAGGTTAACTTCCGGGCTAGAGGTGGGGGAGGCAGTCCATAAATTGAAATGCTCACAGCTTCGCGGAGCGGACGCATGAAGCGGGTGCGCCGGCGGCGCACCAAAGGCAAGCCCGTCTGCACCCATCTGCAGTCGGATGGGGCTTGGGGCCAGAACCCCTGCTCCAATTGTAAACGGCCAGAGAAACTATTCTAGTAAATCACTACATGCCCTTCGGCCCAAGCCTGGCCCTAACTGTTCACCTCTCTTTCTTGATACAGCTTCCTTGAACTGCTATTGTTGTGGATTCTCCTTTACGACAAAGTCCCATTTGAAATCTACATGTCGCAAATATAATCTGACGCCTATTTCGACCAAGAATGATGATGTTACCCATACTGAATTTTCTTTTTTCAGTCTTAATTGTAGATCACTCCCGAAGCATAAGGGAGATATCCATGACCTCCTGGTTGATTCTCAACCTGATGCCATTTTCCTAATGGAGACTTGGTTAAATGAGAGCTCAGGACCCGATATTGCCTGTGCGCTACCTCCTAACTACACGTATCTTGGTAAGAATTGTGCAAAGAAGATAGGAGGAGGCACAGCAATAATTTTTAAAACCTCTTACATGTGCAAATGGGAGGACTTATGCTTTAAGGAGTGTGAAGCTGGTCTGATTAAAATTTTACTCTCCCCTAATTTTACCCTTTGAGGGATCCTAATCTACCGTCCCCCGGGACCGGCAGGAACATGGGCAGCCACATTCCCAGATCTTATTGCAAGGTGACCTTAACTTACATTTTAATGAAGTTTCTTGCACTACCAGCTCCACTCTTATTTCTGACTTGTCTGCAATGAATGTCTCTCTTCACAATTCAGGCCCTACCCATAAGGCTGGACATTTATTAGATCCCATTTTCTGTAACCTAACCACTGTTTCATGCCAGATTGCCATCCCTATTCCTTGGTCTGACCAGTTTTTGGTAGAATTTAAAGTTAAACATGAAATGTGCCTTAACAATTCCTTTTTTCATCTGGGGTCCAGGAATTGTAGAAATTGGAAAAAAATAGATGTTAACTGCCTGAACCTCCATCCTAATAACCCCATGCCTGTTACCTCCATAACTCATATAGGTGTCATTGATGTTGTCCATAACTGGCTGACATCATCAATTGATGCATGTCTCCCACTGTCTAACAAGAAATTGGACCACCATCGCTCTCTTGCCCCCTGGTTTTCAGAGAAACTTAAAATAGAAAAAACTAAATGTAAAAATTTAGAAAGACGTTGGAGGAAAAATTATGATCCAGTAGCAAAATCCACGTATAAATTGGCTTTAAATAGCTATCATTCAATGTGCAACGTTGCTCGGGCTGAGCACACCACTCAAACTATTTTACGTTCACAAAATTGTCCAAAAGTTTTGTTTAAAATAGTGAAGGAATTGTCAGGTGCCACTTGTCAACCAGAGTCTCCGGGTCTTGACTCAAAACACTGTAACAAACTGGCGGCTTTTTTTGTTGATAAAATCGATACAGTTTATTCTGTTTCAATAACACTAATACAAGCCCAAATTTGCAACCGAATAATTCTGCACCTCTATGTGATGGCTCCTTGCAGGAGGTCCTTAAAGACAGTCGAGGTATCCTGCTCGAGGAATGGATTCCACTCGATATCTCCTCCTTTTGCAATATTCTCACCAGTATTAAATCTGGTTCCCCCAAGGATCCAGTCCCCTCTTCCGTGATGCAAAAACTCGACCTCCCCATACTTACTATCATTATGGAACTCCTCAATGCATCATTACGCAAAATGAGGGTTCCAGCGACTTGGAAACATGCTATGGTCCTTCCTTTGTTAAAAAAAGCTAATTCTAACCCAGAGGTTCTATCTAACTTCCGCCCGATCTCCTTGCTTCCTGTTTTCTCCAAAATTCTGGAAAAATATATTAACCTTCAATTGACGAAGTTTGTTGAGTCACATAACATTCTACACCCGTCTCAATCAGGTTTTAGAATAGCATTTTCCACGGAACTCACACTTTTGGGAGTCACTGAGATTATTCACCAACATGTCGCCAAAGGGGACACTGTGGCACTCATCTTACTGGACTTGAGTGCTGTGTTCGACACTGTCTCTCATACGTCCCTTTTAAGAATTCTACAATTGGAGTATTGTCGGCCCAGCACTCAAGTGGCTGTCCAGGTTTTTGTCTAACAGGACCTTTCAGGTCTTTTCCTCAATTGCTCACTCCCAGACTCAGGTTTCCCCGTATGGAGTCCCTCAGGGCTCCATACTCAGTCCATTGCTTTTCAACATCTATGTCAGCCCCTTGGCCACGATAGCAGAGGAAGCGGGCCTGACAAAATATTCGTATGTGGATGACACCCAGCTCATCTTCTCTCTTTCCTCTAAAGAGATTTCGAAGGGATCATCGCTCCAGTCGGGGCTAAAAAAGATTGCTGACTGGATGCACGCAAACAAATTGAAACTAAATGGTGGCAAAACAGAACTCCTCATTTTTGGTGGAAACAAAACTCTCTGGGGCCCCCAACATTGGCCTTCCCAAATGGGCGATCTTCCCTCCCCATCCCAATCGGCTCGCAACCTTGGCATTAATATTGACAACCAATTGTCTATGAAGCAGCAAGTGGTTAAGGTCACCTCTACCTGTTTTACTAGTCTAAAATGCCTCAGAAAGATTCTCTGGATGCTTCCATCATCTACACAAAAAACTGTCGTCCAGGCCTTGATCGTTTCCAGATTGGAATATGGAAACGTGCTTTACCTGGGTGCTAGTAAGGAAGTGCTTCGCAAGCTGCTGGTAGTCCAGAACTCTGCGGCCCGACTGTTTTGCCAACTTCCCAGAATGACCTCAACTACAGGTTCACTCCGTGAACTACATTGGCATAGACAATCGTGCTAAATTTAAAGCCCTCTGCTACATGCATAGGATATACATGGGCTCTGCTCCTGAATTTTTAGGTGCCTCAGGTTAGTGGGTTTGTGAGTGTCTGTGTGGGTCTGTGAGGGGGTGTGATTGTGGTTTTGTGGGTCTGTGAGTGCATGAATTAATGTGTGAGTGGGTGTGTGAGTGTGTGAGTAGGTGTGTGAGTGACTGTGGGTCTATAAAGTGGTTCAGTAATGGTACTGTGGGTTTGAGAGTGGGTGTGTGGATAACTGTGTGAATGTGTATGTATGTGTATGGGAGTGGGAGTGTGTGAATGGGTATGTGAGTGAGTGTGTGAATGGGTTTGTGAGTGGATCTCTAAGTGTGTGTGCAAAAGGGTGTGTGAGTGGGTGTGGTCATGGTTTTGTGGTTCTGTGAGTGGGTGTATGAGTGTGTCAAAGGGTGTGTGAGTGGATGTGTAAGTGACTGTGTGGGTCTGTGAGTCAGTGTGGTAGTTGTGTGTGTGGTTGGGTGTTGTGTGAATGGGCCTGTTAGTGAGTTTATGGGTGTCAAGTGTGAGTGGATGTGTAAGTGTGAATTGGTGTGTGAGAAGCTGTGTGGGTCTGTGAGTCAGTATGGTAGTAGTTTTGTGGGTACGTAAGTGGGTGCATGAGTGGGTGTGTGAGTGGGTGTGTGAGTGTGTGAATATATGAATGGGTGTGTCAGTGTGTGAAAAGGTGTGTGATTTGATGTGTGTTTGAATGGGTGTGTGGGAATAGGTGTGTGAGTGGCTGCATGTCTGTCAGTGAGTATGATAGTGGTTTGGTGGATCTATGAGTGGCTGCATGAGTGGGTGTGTGTGTGTTAATGGGTGTGTGAGTTTGTATGTGAGTATGAAAGGGTATGTGTGGGTGTGTGAGTGTATGAATGGGAGAGGGCATCGGAGTGTAAATCAGCATGTGAGTTTGTGTGTGAGAGTGGGTATGTTAGTATGAATGCATGTGTGGTTGGGTATGTGAATTGGTAGGTGAGCAGGAGTGTGAATGTGTATGTGAGTGGGTGTGTGAGTAGATGTGTGGATCTGTGAGTGGGTCTAGTAGTGGTTTTGTGGGTCTGTGAATGGCTGTGTGAGTATGTGTGAATATTTGTGTGAGTGGGTGTGTTAGTGTGAATGTGTGTGCTGTTGGGTACACCATTACTGTCCCTCACGCTTACTACGATCATCGAATCAATTAAAATTCCTAGTGCTCAGGATAAAATGAGCTAGACTGGGCGGCCGTTCTTTTGTCTTTCTAGCCCCTTCCCTTTGGAAACTAACTTCCATTTCACTTACACCATGAAACAAGTTATCTTAAATTTCACAAACATTTAAAAACTTGGCTTTTTAATCAGTAGAGCTCAGGCCCTCTTCTCCTTGTAGTGCGTGTCCGTAGGCGCCGGGAAAAATCCGGGTAGCTGTGCGCCATATAAATTTAATAATAAATAAATAAATTGTTCCAGGAGGATGGCTCAGTGTGAGGTAGCATATGTTGATAAATCCAGTGATTTGATGGTCACAACAGAAGCTTGAATCCAGTTGAGGTCAGTAAACTGAGCACCACTACTTGGGATATAGGAGCATCTCCTATTTACAGAGCTTTGAAAATGCAGCCTGAAGCACTATATAAAAATAAGTTATGTCCAGGTTCACACAGTAAAATCATGATTTTTATGCCTCATAAATTGGTGAGGTAAAAAGGTCATATTATTAATCCAATTTCAAAGTCAAAAGGAAACAGTTTAAAGTTACGTAGTTGGTGATATCTTTTAAGATCACCATTTAATATTTGTTCGAAAATTTCGCCTTTGGTGGTTAAAAGATAAAATAGGACATAAACGAGGGAAAATCAGTAAACTTAAAGGACGGGTACACCAGTAATCGAGAGATATGCAAGACTTGGCTCATGTAATGAAAACATTGCACAACCCCTAAACCAACTGGGCTTTTCACAAAGGTAAGTTACACTTGTGAGTAAGTTACAAGTACATGTTTACTCTTCCACTTTTGAGAAACTTTACTACTTTGGCTATTCATAAATGATTTGATGTCATCAGTGATGTCATTTGAGATGATATTAGGGATGTCAGGAGTGATGTCACTGACCATTTCATGAGTGATGTAATATGTGAGGTCATAAGAAGTGCATTGCGGGGTCATAGTTTATAGTTGGCTCAGGTAACTATAACTGCTGCATTTCTATGGCTTTGTGTGTGAAAAATCAGAACCTAACAATAAAGTCGATGTAATATTAGTTTTTTCAGCGAATTTCTAAGGTGTTTCAAATTCTATTTCTTAACTATAACATCCTTGTAACCTTTGGGTTTTTCAGACAATTTCTATGTTTTTTTTATGGTATTTCCTCACTATACCATCCCTGTAACTTTTGATTTTTTCCAGTGACTTACTAATGTTTTTTTTAGCGAAACACATATATTTATTAAGCACACCTAACGACAACATTACTTTAACATTAGTTTTTAAAGTAATTTTAATCAACAAATGTTTATGTTTTTAAAAAAAACGTATATATAAATATCAAAATACATAACTTTAATTATTTTATAAACAAAAATTGTGTGTTTAAAAAAAAGTGTTTTTAGGATTTTCAAATCTACCGTGAGCCCAGCCCATGCATATTTCCTGTTTCGGGCTACTCTGGGGATTCGTGAATCTGGTGTGATTTTTAACAACATTTAAAAACATAGATGGACACTATTAAATTCATGTTTTAGTTAAGTGATTTAGTATAATAACATAGAAACTTATATTCCAATTAATTATTCTGGCATACAAGGTTGTTTTAGTACATATTTCCGGAATCTTGTGATGTTGCGATTCTTCCGTGATGGATCCATGAATGCCTTGTGAGAGAGCAACAAAAACATTGGTTGGAACACCTGCCAACCTCTTCTACAGAAAGTTCCTTCCCATTTCTTCTTCTTTGGGTGTGGCTCCCTAGTCTTGACCCCTCTGCAGTTCAGGTGGAACTCTTTTTTTTTGTGAACCATCATACAAAATAGCTTCAGTAGGAGAAAGAGAGTAGGTAGAAGAGCAGCAGGAACAAGAGGAAAAAACCCACCAGGAACAAAATAATCCATTGCATGAAACTTTTTCCCATACCAGCTGGAGAAAAAAAAGGTGGTAACAAAGGCTGTAAATGCAACTTTTGTAATAAAGAACTTTCTAGAGGAATAAGTGAAAAATACTCTCATGGGATGAACAGCATGTTAAAACATCTGTGGGCCATCCACCCTACAACTGGCGAAGCGGAGATCCAGAGGAATGCAGTGCGGCAGTTCAACTTGCTCCTGGACAACCAATTCCTGCCACCATAACTGTGAACATTCCTGCGGTGGTACCCCAGAAGCTGAAAATCACATTTTATTGCACAGTGTGCAATAAAATCCTTAGTGTGTGAGAGTAGTCCATGCCAGAATTTGTGCAGGCCATTATTAACCATTAATATTAATTTTCTTTTTTTGGAAAAACTGCTTGCACAAGTTCTGTGCATTTTTAAAAGTTATTTTGTATAGTTATACTTTGTTGTAAAAAAAAATTGGAAAACACCAAGGAAGAAAAACTATGGGCTACATGCATCAAATTTGTAAATTGCGAATTCCTGAGAATTGCAATTAGGTAATCGCAATTTACAATGCATGAAATTCAAAGAGTTTCAGATAGCGATTCCTAGGGGATCGCAAATCGCTCTACCTCATTAGTTATAATGTGGTAGATCACAATTTGTGACCCCCTAGAAATCGCAAAAATCATGGGGATGGTCGGCTGCTGAGGTTAGCAGACCACCATGTCTGTGATTGCTTTTAAATAAAGCAATCTTTTTTTTGTAAAGCAGTCCATTTTCCTTAAATGAAAATGAGATGCTTTACAAAAAGTAGAATGAAAAGTTTGAAGACCAGGCAGTGGTCCGTCGGACCACTGCCTGCTCTTAAAAATGCTTTTACAACCATTCACAAAGGGGAAGGGGTCCCCTTCCCATTTGCAAAAGGGTTACCACCTACTTGAAGTAGGTGGTAATATGCAAATGTTTTGCGACCACATTCACGGTCACACAATATTCATGCATACCATTAGGATTCAGTATTTAGAAGTGATGCCCTAAACACACCCCTTCTTAATACAGAATAGCAAACTCATTTTGTGATTCGGTAAGAGGTTACTGAATCATCTGGAAAGCATTTTTTGTGCTTGCAAATGGGCCGATTCTGCAAATCAGCCCATTAACAAAGGCAAACATGCTTGATGCATGTGCCCCTATATGTTATATGTTTGTCAATGTATAAAAGACGGCTGTCATATGTCTACATATGTGTCATTGTGAGTTTGTGGGTTTGTGTGTGAGTGTTTGTATGGGTGTGTGAGTGGTTGTGTGAATGGCTGTCTGTGTATGTCAGTGGGTACAATAGTGGAGTCTATGAGAGGGTGTGTGAGTGTGTGAGTGTATGAGTGTGTTAGTGGGTTTGTGGGTCTGTGAGTGCATGAATTAATGTGTGAGTAGGTGTGTGAGTGTGTGAGTAGGTGTGTGAGTGACTGTGGGTCTATAAAGAGGTTCAGTAATGGTACTGTGGGTTTGAGAGTGGGTGTGTGGATAACTGTGTGAATGTGTATGTATGTGTGTGTGAATGGGAGTGGGAGTGTGTGAATGGGTTTATGATTGGATCTCTAAGTGTGTGTGCAAAAGGGTGTGTGAGTGGGTGTGGTCATGGTTTTGTGGTTCTGTGAGTGGGTGTATGAGTGTGTCAATGGGTGTGTGAGTGGATGTGTAAGTGACTGTGTGGGTCTGTGAGTCAGTGTGGTAGTTGTGTGTGTTGGTAGGTGTTGTGTGAATAGGTCTGTTAGTGAGTTTATGGGTGTCAAGTGTGAGTGGATGTGTAAGTGTGAATTGGTGTGTGAGAGGCTGTGTGGGTCTGTGAGTCAGTATGGTAGTAGTTTTGTGGGTACATGAGTGGGTGCATGAGTGGGTGTGTGAGTGGGTGTGTGAGTGTGTGAATATATGAATGGGTGTGTCAGTGTGTGAAAAGGTGTGTGAGTTGATGTGTGTTTGAATGGGTGTGTGGGAATAGGTGTGTGAGTGGCTGCATGTCTGTCAGTGAGTATGGTAGTGGTTTGGTGGATCTATGAGTGGCTGCATGAGTGGGTGTGTGTGTGTTAATGGGTGTGTGAGTTTGTATGTGAGTGTGAAAGGTTATGTGTGGGTGTGTGAGTGTATGAATGGGAGTGGGCATCGGAGTGTAAATCAGCATGTGAGTTTGTGTGTGAGAGTGGGTATGTTAGTATGAATGCATGTGTGGTTGGGTATGTGAATTGGTAGGTGAGCAGGAGTGCGAATGTGTATGTGAGTGGGTGTTTGAGTAGATGTGTGGGTCTGTGAATGGGTCTAGTAGTGGTTTTGTGGGTCTGTGAATGGCTGTGTGAGTATGTGTGAATATTTGTGTGAGTGGGTGTGTTAGTGTGAATGTGTGTGCTGTTGGGTGTGTGAATTGATGAGTGAGAAGGAGCGCGAGTGTGTGAATGGGTGTGTGAGTGGGTGTGTGAGTGACTGTGTGGGTCTGTGAGTTGGTGTGAGAGTGGTTTTGTGGGTGTGGAATTGTGTGAGTGGGTGTATGAGTAAGTGAATGGGTGTGTGAATATGTGAATGGGTGTGTTAGTGGGTGTGTGAGTTAGGGGTGGACGGAATTTGTATAGTCGCGCTAATCTCTGCAAAATGGTAAAAAATCTCCACAAGCACGCAAAAATTCCACAAACACGTGGAATTACTTGTTCGCAATACTTTTTTCCTGTCCGCGAACGCTGTTTGCGTGCTTGGGGGGAAATATCTTGTGAACACGCATTTTGAAAGCGCGAACAAGCAAAAAATTCCACGAAGTTGCGGATAGCGGAATTTTTGGCAATTCCACGTTCTCCTTGGAACGCGAAATTACCCAAATGCCACGAGCGGAACGGAATTTACCACCCAGGCCTAGTGTGAGTATGTCAAAGGGTATGTGAGTGGGTGTGTGAGTGTGTGAATGTGTATGTGAGTGGCTGTTTGGGTCTGTGAGTGGGTGTAGTAGTGGTTTTGTGAGCCTGTGAGTGAGTGTGTGAATGCGTTAGTGGGTGTGTGAGTAGGTGTGTGTCTTTGAGGGTGAGTTGTAGTAGTTTTGTATGTCTGTGAGTGGGTGTGTGTGTGTGAATAAGTGTGTGAGTGGTGTGTGAAAATTTGAATTGGTTTGTGAGTGATGTGAATGGATATGTGAGTATATTATTGGGTGTGTGAGTGGGTATTGGAGTAGTGATATGGGTCTGTGGGAGTGGATGTAGTAGTGTTTTGTGGGTGTGTGAATGGGTGTGTGAGTGGCTGTGTGGGTCTGAAGTTGGTGTGATAGTGGTTTTGTGGGTATGTCAATGTGTGAGTTGGTGTGTGAGTATATGAATGAGTGTGTGAGTGAGTGTGTGTGTGAATGAGTGTGGGTGTGGGAATGTCTGCGTGGGTCTGTGAGTAGGTGTGGTGCTGGTTTTATGGGTCTGTGAGTGGGTATTTGAGTGTGAAAATGATTATCTGAGTCAATCAATAAAACAATCAGGGATTTGTTAAGCATGCTACTCACCCGTAAGACTCTCAAGGTGCTGGGGGGTATTGTACAGCTTCGTCTCATCCAAAGAGCCATGTCTTGAGGCTCTTCCCAAATGCTTGCAGAGTGGAGGAATGTCTGATTTAGAGCGGGGGTTTGTTTCAGGTCTTTCCCGCTATGAAGGAGTAGGTTCTCCCAACCGGTCTGGCTCTTCGGATGCAAGGGATTTTGGCCCGGGCGAGGTCGGCGGAGCGGAGGCTTTGCTTGGGTGCATGGAAGGAGACTCTTCCATTGAGGTATTGGGGTCTGGTGTTGTGGAGGGATTTGTAGGTGTGAGTGAGTAGCTTGAAGGTCACTCGCTTCTTGACGGGGAGTTAGTGGAGGTCACGTAGGTGCTGGGTGATGTGGTCCTGTCATGGGATGCCGAGGACGAGTCTGACAGTGGTGTTCTGGATGGTCTGGAGTTTTCAGAGTAGGGATTTGTTGATTCCGGCATAGAGGGTGTTTCCCTAGTCCAATTTGCTAGTTATGAGTGAGTGGGTGACGGTCTTTCTGAATTCCAGGGGGATCCATTTGTAAGGTCTTGTGGAGGATGCAGAGGGTGTTGAAGCATGTGGAGGAGACGGCATTGATCTGATGGGTCATGGTGAGGTTGGAGTCAAGTATGATGCCGAGGTTGCAGGCGTGGTCCATGGGTGTTGGGGGGGGGTTGCCGAGGGCAGTCGGCCATCAGGTGTTGTCCAATGTGGAGGGGGTAGATCCGAGGAAGAGGACTTCTGTCGTCTCCGAGTTGAGCATCAGGCAGCTGGTGCTCATCCAGGATGCAATGTCTTTCATTCCTTCTTGAAAGCTGAGTCTGGTGGTGTTGGATACGTTGGTGAGCGAGAGAATGAGTTGGGTGTCATTGGCATAGGATACTATGCTGAGTACATGCCTTCTGACAATGGCAGCAAGAGGGGCCATGTAGATGTTGAAGAGCGTGGGGCTAAGTGATGATCCTTGGAGTACTACGCAGCTGATCACTGTGGTTTCGGACAGGAAAGGCAGGAGTCTGATTTTTTTGGTTCGGCCAGTGAGGAATGAGTGGATCCAGTTCAGGGCAGTTCCCTGTAAGCCCGCTTCGTGGAATCCGGCGGTGTGTGTGCAGTGGAAGACGGTGTTGAAGGCTGCAGAGAGGTCTACAAGGATGAGGACCGCCATGAAGCCCTGGTTGAGGAGAGTGGGGATGTCATTTATGGTGGCTAGGACAGCGGTCTCGGTGCTGTGGTTGCTGTAGAATACGGACTGGGAGGAGTCTAGGGTTGAGTTAGCTTCTATGAAGTTTGCGAGCAGGATGTTGACGATCTTCTCAGTGACTTTGGCTGTGAAGGGGAGGGGCGATATGGGTCTGTAGTTTTTGAGGTCCATTGGGTCTGCGGAGGGTTTCTTGAGGAGGGGCTTGACTTCTGCATATTTTCTCGTCGTCAGGGAACGTGCCGGTTTTGAGGGTAGATTTGATGGTGGTTTGTAATTCGGGTGCTATGGCGGAGTCTCTGTTGAAGATGTGCAGCGGGCAGGGTTCCATGGGGGCTCCGGAGTGTATGCTCTTCATTGTCGTGGCGGTATCTTATATAGTGACAGGGGTCCAAGCAGAGATGGTAGGTTGGCCAGTGTTGCTGGAGTTAGGTGTGGTGCCGGTGCCTTGTTTCTGTTCGTTGAAGTTGTCAGAGAGGGACTTGATCTTGAGATGGAAGTAGGAGCTGAGTTTGTTGCAGAGGTCCTGGGAGGGTGTGAAGTCTGAGGCTTCACTGGCAGGCTTGGTGAATTCTTGTATGATGCTGAAGAGTTCCTTCAAGCTGCGAGAGTTGGCGAGGATTCTGTCCTGGATTAAGTTCCTTTTTGTGGTTCTGATGCGTTGGTCATATTCGGTCATGGCAGTGTTGTAGCTGGTCCGTGCTTACGGGGTTTTGCTGTTTCGCCATACTTTCTTCAGGTGCGCCTAGATTCTCAAAGGTCGGTAGTGAACCAGGTGGCTTTTGTGGGGCACTGTCTGCCGGAGTTCCAGAGGGTGTCGAGTTTGTCTGCGTATTCGGTGATCCATCTGTGGAGTTGGTTGGCTGCAGAGTTGGCATCGGTCATAGTGAGAGCGGAGCGTGGTTGAGGGTGGAGTTGAGGTGCTTTTCGGTGACCTTGCTCCAATTCCTGTGTATAGGGCCATGGTGTGGGTTTGTGTGTGGTGGGTTTTGAGAAGGAGAAATGTAAGCAGTGGGTGGGTGTGAGAGTGTTTGAATGGGTATGGGAGTGGCTGTGTGGGTCTGTAGGTCAGTGTATTAGTGGATTTGTGATTCTTTGAATGGGTGTGAGAGTATGCTAGTAGGTGTATGAGTGGCTGTGTGAGTCTACGAGTGGGGTGGTAGTGGTTTTATGGGTCTGTGAGTGGGTGTGTGAGTGTGTGAATGAGTGGGTATGTGAGTGTGTGAATCAGTGTGTGAGTGGGTGTTGGAGTGGCAGTATGGATCTGTGAATGGGTGTGGTAGTGTTTTTGTGGGTGTGTGAATGGTTGTGAGAATAGGAGTATGAGTGTGTGAATGGGAGTGTGAATGGCTGTGTGGTAGTAGTTTTGTGGGTCTGTGAGTGGGTTTGTGATTGTCTGGATGGATGTGTGTGTGTGTGGCCATTTGGGTATGTGAGTAGGTATGTGAGTGGCTATGTGGGTGTATAAGTATGTGAGGGTGGGTTTATGCATGGATGTTTAAGTTGCTGTGTGGTTCTCTGAGTGATTTGTGCTTGGCTGTATGTGTGTGTTTGGGTGTGTCAATGGTTGTGCTGTATGGGTGTGTGAGTGGGTATGCAAATGGCTGTGTGGATCTGTGAGTGGGTGTGTAAGTGACTTTATGGGTATGTACATGGCTGTGTAAGTGGATGTGTGTGAATTCCTTTTTGGCTCTGTGAGTGGTTCGCTAGATCTGTAGGTGTATGTTTGAGTGACTGTATGGGTGTTTCAGAGGGTGTGCGAGTGACTGTTTGGGTGTGTGAGTGGATGTATTGATATGTGAGTAGATGTGTGAGTGTTTTTGTTGGGGTTTTAGAGATGTGTGAGTGGGTCTGTGAGTGAGTGTCTTTAGTTTTTTAATTGGAATCTGTCTAAGCGGATCCTTGCATGCCTAAGAAGTTTTTTGGTGACAACATTTCTTGCCCATGAGAAATCCATCACAGACCCCTCTATCAATCCCATCGGATCAATATACATCTACCCTGACCCCTTCTATCAATTTTAACTTTTACTCCATCCCACCCCCAGGACTGAGTTCTGATACAAAAAATGGCAGCTGCAACTTTCCTTTTAGGTTGCGGCCAACCAATTACAACATGCTGGTGGTGCATTGATCTGCGAATGCACTGCAGTGGATCCACAGTGGAACCACGTCCCTAGATATACACAAATCCTTTTTCTTTAATAACTACAAAACTACTGAACAGATTTACACCAATTTATGAAAAGTACTGTTTCTTGACCAAGATCTATCCTTCTGCCAAATTTGGTGTAATTCCGTTGAGCGGTTCAGGCTGTAGTCTTGTCTAAAATTACATAGGGAAATCACATTTTGGGCCCCCCCCTTTTTCTTGCCCCCACTTGATGAATCACCCCAAAACTTTCCAGACAGTAGCTGAAGTGACTGGCAAACGTGTTTTGAAACTTTTGTGAAGATTTGCCAAAGTTATGAGCAAAACAAAAAATATTCTAAAGGAAGCAAGGTCCTAAATGAACTACCTACTTGCGCCCGCCAGAAAATAATATACATTACATACTGGTAACATATATTATATAGGAAAAATGCTATTCCTATGGTAACTAAGTTCTAACTATAGCTACCTACCTAGGATAAATATATGTATGTATGTATGTATATATACATATATATATATATTCAAGAAAAAAACATAGGTTTCAGGGTTGTTATAGTTAGCTGGACATTTCACTCGTACAAAACCATAGAAATTCCTCCGTTATAGTTAGTTCTGTTAAGTATAACTCGCACGCCCGCAATGCACTGCTGATGATGTCACATATTACATCATTCGTGACATGGTCAGTGACATCACTGATGACATCATTGATTACATCTCAAATGACATCACTGATGACATCATCCAATGAATGTGGTTTGGTTTGAAATTTAAATATGTATGATATATATACCAATCTGTATTGAAGATTGAGTGGATATATAACTGTCTGGATGGAGGATTTAGTAGCTGTCTGACTGTCTGTTTAAGTGAGTAATTAAAAGTGTCTTACTTAATACATGGATTAGTAACTAAACTATGTGAATGTGTGCATCAATGTCTCTGTTGTTGTATAACATGCTGCATCAGTTGGTCACTAACTACATGAGTGTATATATTAGTTATTGATTAGTTGGGTGAGTATTTGTATGGGACACTGAGTTTGTGTGTGGTTGGAAGGGGTGTGTGTAACTCTATGCATAGATGTGTGAATGGTTGATTGAATAGGTGTATAGGCTTAAGAGTGCATGTGGAAACAGTTGTGTGGGTGGCTGAGTGTATTTACTTGTGTGTTGGTGAGCGAATATATGTTTTAGTTGTACATATTCAACATAGTAAAAAAATAAAAGGCATTGTATGTGAAAGTTGGTGTATATAAATAAGTATATCTAAGAGTCAGTGATTGTGAGAGTAACTATATGAATGAGTGTATAATTGTAATGGGGATTTTTTAACATATTAACTATGAGTTACTATGTGTTTGAATAAATGAGGTGTTGTGTGTATAATTGTGTAAGTGAGTAAATGTAAGTGTGATTAATTTTTTTCATGAGTGAGTAGGATGACTGCATAACTGACTAAGATGACTGCTGATGTGTCAATGTCTATATATGTGTATAAGTGCATTTGATAGTGTTCTATTAATTAGTGACTGCATGTATAAGTGATTCTGTTGTTGAATGGGTAGTTGTGTGTGTATGTAGACTTAGGAATCAGTGAGTGGGTACGTAGTAACTGGTATTGGTGTGTCAATGGTTTCAAATATGGTACTCTGTATTTTACAGTGAGTGATGAAAGGTTATACTAGTGTATGATGAGGTGTATCAGATTGTCACGTAGATTATGTCATCAGTGATGTCATCAGTGATGTTACTGACCATGTCATGAATGATGTAATATGTGACATCATCAGCAGTGCATTGCGAGCGCGCGAGTTATAGTTAGCAGAACTAACTATAACGGAGGAATTTCTATGGTTTTGTACGAGTGAAATGTCCAGCTAACTATAACACCCCTGAAACCTATGTTTTTTTCTTTGAATTTCCAAGGTTTTTTAAATGCTAATTTCTAACTATAACGTCTCTGAAACCTATTGTTTTTTCAGTGATTTTCAAAGCTTTTTTAAATGCTAATTTCTAACTATAACGTCTCTGAAACCTATGGTTTTTTCAGTGAATTTCAAAGGTTTTTAAATGCTAATTTTTAAGTGTAATAGTAGTTATACCTATTTTTTGTACTGATTTTCTACAGTTTTTTAACTGTTTATTTATAAATATTTTATTCATTAAATAACATTATATATTTTTCTGAAAATTGAAAACAAAATTAAAACTGAAATATTGTTTAATTTTTTCACGGTGGGTGTGCGGATTCTAGCCGCCATTTTAGAAATGTCGTGAAGGATCCGCGTACGGTGTGCGACGGCTGCGTGTTTTTCAGTTACATCATATACATTTAATATTACGTGATGTGCGTGATTGGTATGCGACCAGTCCGCGACTCCTGCTCCTGCGCATTTGCGACACATGCGCATTACGGTACGTGACGCTTGCGCGGTGGCGGGTCCCGCGTGACGTCATATACGTACTGGGGCGCGCTGGGTGTGCAACTCCCGTGAAATGTTTTTATGTTCTAAAATTATATGTATGTGTGTTTAATATACATATTAGGGCAAGAGGCTATCTAAGATATTCATAATAATAATATATTTGTTCTTATAATAAACTTATATTATTTTTAAATATATTTTCGCGAAGTCGCGTCGGGTGTGTGCTTCGTGAGCGCAGAGGGCACGGATCCCATGTGACCTCAAAAAAAAATATTTCATTGGTTCAGAACATTTCCCACTGTAACTATTGAAGGACCCCACCCATTTTAATCATTCTTGTTGGAACATCTTTAGAGAGACATCTCTTTTCCTACAAGAACCCTTTTTGCTTGTTTTTTTTGGCGTTTTTCAAAAAATATCAAACAAAATGGCATCTGGACAGCAGCAGGAGTAAGTACTTCTGAAGAAGAAGAATTCTTGCAGGAGGCACCACGTCCACAGAGGCCGGAATCTGTCGTGTGGAAATTCTTCTCTTTTCCACCTGGAGAGAAGAAAGTAAATGCGAGAAAGGTGACGTGCAAAATTTGTGACCGAGTCCTGTCAAGAGGCAGTGAAAAAAAATACTCTTGTGGCACTGCTTCTATGTACAAGCATCTCCGGACCACACATCCTCTCAATCTTGCTCAGGAGGAAGTGAGGCGAGCTGCTTTGAACCCCTCACCTGCTGTAGCAAGTACATCTGGAGCGTACTCAGGAACACCTGCAATGGACGTTAGGCCAGAATTCGCCTTTCTTGAGCAACACTGCGTGAAGTGTAAGAAAAGTATATGCTTCGGTGAGCAGTCGGTGGATGAAGTTTGTGCAGTGCAACGCAACTATCGTTGTTAATTTTTTATTTTTTTTGTTTTTGGAATGATAAGTAATTCCAAATGTTTCCTGTTTTATTCGTTTTTTTTTTGTTCATTTTTTGAAAAAACGACAAAATATACACAATTGTTCAAAAAAAAGAAAAAAAAAAGAGGAAAAAAAAAAAGTTCTTATCAGACCTACCTTATCTGGTTAAAGAAAGAACTATAATTGCAAGGTAATGTGTGAAAGTTTGGTTGAATATATGTATACAGCATGATTGACTGAGAGAATGCATTAGTAGTGTATGGTGAATTTATAGGTGAAGATTTATGAGAAAGTACTGCAGCGTGACACTGCAAGCTCTTTAGCTGTACTGCACTGTGACACTTCCGAAGCACAGGGATGTGACATATGTACATGAATATGTTGCAAGTCTGTGCTTCCCTCTGCACTGCTGCACAAACTGCAGCCATGCGGTGACACAGGCACCCTTGCACCATGGTGCAAGGATGTCTGTGTCGTGTGGAGATTGTTTTTGTGCAGGAAGGGACACCTTCCTCCACAAAAACAATCAGTAAAGGCATTTTCCTCTTTCAATGTATGCTGTGGAATGCAGCATGCATTGAAAGAGGAAAAAATGAGGAGAAATGAAAACAATTTTCCTCGTTGCGCCTTGCTACATGAACTGTAGGATGGGGCAGCATTCAGACACATCTCCAGATTTGCGATTTCTCATAAATCTGCAGATGTGTCTTGTTCTATGGGTGTTGCGTGGGAACA
Organism: Triturus cristatus; assembly: GCF_964204655.1. Classification (NCBI taxonomy): domain Eukaryota; kingdom Metazoa; phylum Chordata; class Amphibia; order Caudata; family Salamandridae; genus Triturus; species Triturus cristatus. The sequence goes on from NC_140590.1 coordinate 1,639,614,469, forward strand.
CCCACAGCAACACCTATGGGACGCTCCTTCAACGCAAAGTTCTGTGTATGAAGGGGTCGTATTTACAAGGAGAGGAAAAACCACGCAGGGTGGCTTTTCCTCTTCTTGTAAATATGAAGGAGTGGCTGGCGCCATCACTACGTTACAAAAAGTGACGTACTGGTGGCGCAGGGTGCTTGTAAATCTGCCCCATAAGTTTAGGTATTGGCAGACTGATACAATAAGAACATAGTGTTGGATGGGTGATTGAAGAATTGCATGAGACTGACAGGAGGTATCCTACGCTGCATGGGTACTACTTCAGTATTTAATGGCGTGGACCAATAGTATGTATCTGCTTAGAGATTTGTAGGGATTATGCACAGAATATTTTATGTGTACTTGTGTTGGTGCCTAGGTCATTTTATAAGATTACCACTAGTAACTGGAATGATGACAGTGCTGCAAACAGAGTGAACACTTAGGGGCAGATTTATAAGCCCTGTGCGTCACTTTTGCGCCGCCGTTGCGTCACTTTTGTGATGCAGCGGCGGCGCAAAGCCAGCGCCATGCTGTGGCAGATTTACAACGTGACGCATCTAGGGAGATGCATCACGTTGTAAAGCTTGCGCCACATGTGGGTGTACCTGCACGGGGGGGGGGCGTTCCGGCGAAGGATCGCCTCCGAAAAGTGGCTGAGTGAAATCCAGAAGATTTCACTCACTCACTTTTCCGGCCATGCTGCGTCAAAGGATTGACGCAGCATGTTAGGGATAGGGGCACCCCGAGCCTTGCTGGAGCTGCATCGCGGTTGCGACGCAACTCCAGCAATGCGCCAACCTTACGCCGGCAGATGCGTGACGCATCTTCCCTGGCGCTTCTCTGCTGATTTGCAGGGATGCGCCAGGGAACATAAATCTGCCCCTCTATTTATAAGTGCTTACGTATTGGTGGAGTAATAGGATAAGTAGATAGTGGTAGATAAGTGATTAAAGAAGTGCATGGGACAGACTGGATGATTCCTACACTGCATGAGTACTAACTGGGTATTTAGAAGAGTGTATCAATAGTATGTAGCTAGTTAGAGGTCTGCTTGGATAGTGCACAAAATATTATAGATTTACTTGTGTTAGTAGCTAGGCCATTCCGTAAGTTCATGACTAGTAACTAGAATAAATACAGTATTACAAACAGAGTGTATAGTGAATTTATAAGTGCTTAGGTATTGGTGGAATAATAGGATAAGTAGATAGTGCTGGATGGGTGATTGGAGAAATGCATGGGACAGACATGAGGATTCCTACACTGCATAGGTACTAACTGGGTATTTAGAAAGGTGTATCAATAGTTTGTAGCTGGTTAGAGGTGTGCATGCATAGTGTACAAAAAATTGTACCTGCACTTGTGTTTTTGACTACGCCATTCCTTAAGTATACGACTAATAACTGGAGTATTTTCAGTGTTGCAAAGAAAGTGCGTGCTGAATTTATAAGTGCTTAGGTATTGGTGGAGTGATAGGATACGTAGATAGTGCTGGATTGGTGAATGGAGAAGTGCATGGGACAGACAGATGGATTCCTAGACTGCATAGGTACTAACTGGGTATTTACTTTACTTTAAAGTGAAAGGCTATCGGCCATATTAATCTGGGCACGTTGCATATTATAATGGTTCTTACATGAAAGATCAGGAAAAAAGGGGTGTTAATATACACACACTATCCCTAAATAAAGTTCTAGCGATTATAGTTCCTTTCCATTCACAGCTCATTAGAGATGTCACGAATAATGTCATGAGTGATGTAACTGACCATGTCATGAATGATGTAATGTCTGAGGTCATTAGCAGTACATTGCGGGGGCGCAAGTTATAGTTAGCTCAGGTAACTATAACTGCTGAATTTAACTGGTTGTGTATGAGTGAAATCTGAGTCTAACTATACCGTCCCTGTAATCTTTGTTTTTTTCAGCAAATTTCTAGTTCTTTTTAACGTTAAGTAAGATGCATATCACAATGGATTGTGGGGGGTTGGAAGCAGGGCCTGGCATTGTGCTGCCCTCACCCAAGCTTGCTGCTCCTGCCTTCCCTCCTCCTAGCCATCCATTGTCCAAGTCCATGTCCCTGCTCCCTTATTACAGCACTGCGTGGCCGTTGTTCTGCCACTGGCCTTCCCGCCTTCTCTGAACAGTTAGCTTGCTGCCCCATCCACCTCCTCCCTATCCTCTGTTGTCTTAATCCATGGACTAGCCTCCTCCCTCCTGCCATGCATGGTCTGATGTGCTGCCACTGCCCTCCATTTAGCATGATGTATCAGTCCACTCCTCCTGCCCTCCATTACCCAATTCTATGCCCCATCATTGACCTCCTGCTTAGCCTCTGTGCTTAGCTTGCTGCCCCTAGTCTCCTTCCCCCTGCCCTCCGATGTCTTTGTGCATGCCCCTGCTCCACCCTTTTTGCCCACCATGTTCCATGGACCTGCCACTCCTATCTACTCTGAGTGTTCTGTTGAGCTGCAACTCCCCTCCCACCTGCCTAGCATTGTCAGATGATTGTAACCTGTCTCTGCCACCTCCACCCTGCCTGTCCACATTCCATGCCCCTATCCCCTTCCTCCTGTCCTCCATGGTCCATTTTACTGCCACACCCTTCTGCCCTCCCGGGTCTGTTGTGCTGCAACTGCTCCTCCTGCCTTCCCCACATGGTCTGTTGTGAGACCCCTTCCCCTGAACTCTGTTATCTGTGCCCAGGTCCTGACCCTCCCTTCTATCCTCCATGGTCCTTTGTGCATGCCCCTGCACCCTCCTTCTTGCCCATCATAGGCATTGCGCTGCCACTAACCCTCCCGCTTGCCATGCATGGTCTTCTGTGCTGCCACGGCCCCTCCCACCTTCCCTGTGTGGTCAGCTAGCTGCCCCTGACCCCCTCCCACCTTCCCTCCATGGTCTGTGTGTATGCCATCAAAGTCTCACTGTTGCTCTCCATGGTGTGTCTTGCTTCTAGTGCCCATCCTGCCTGACCTCCATGGTCATCTTGCTGCTCCTGCCCTGCCCCCTTGCCCCCAGCCCTCTGTTTCCATGTGCAGACCCCTATTCCCTCCCTCCTGGCTTGTCTGTTCCATTGTAATGCCCCTGATCCGTCGCTCCTGCCCTTTATGGTCTGTTATGCTGCAGCTTTCTCTCCTGTCTGTCCATTATGGTCAGCTAGCTGCCATTGCCTCTTTCCCCTCGGTTCTCTGTTGTCCATGTGCATGGTCCTGTTCTCTCCCTATTGCTTTCTATGGATTGTTGTGCTGCACTCCCGTCCCGCATACCCTGTGTGGTGTATTGTGCTGCTGCAAACCCTGATGCCTGCCCTGTTGGGTCCGTTTGGTGCACCTCTCCATGTCCCTCCTGTCCTCTGTTATCCGAGTCCATGTCCCTACCCCAGTTCCTCCTGCCTTCCATGATCCAATGTACCATACTTGCAAGCATTTTGAACTTGGTAAGAGGGAGATTTTGAAAAAAAATTGGGGTATTGATTTTCTCCTTAGAGTTACATTGAAAAAGAGGAGATTGTTGACAGGAGACAGATCAAATAAAGCCCATTTGAGCTTAAAAACATTGGACGTTTCCTTGCTGAATCGGGTCTGTTGACATGGATGGTTGTACTACCACTGCCTCTTCCTTCTGCCCACAATGGTCTATTATATTGACACAACCTCTCTTGCCAGTCCTGTATTGTTGGTTTGTTGCCCCTGCCCCCCTTTCCACTGCCCTCCATAGTCTGTTGTGCTGCCACTGCCCTTCCTGCCTGCCCAGTGTGGTCAAATTGTTGCCTCTGCACCCTCCTACCTGCCTTCAATTTTCAGAGTCCGTGCCCCTGGCATCTGCCTCTCAACAGTATCCTAATGAACAACTAGATTGCTAACATTCTATATTTATTACAAAAGTGTGGAGCGGCTGACGTCATCTTGATGTAATCAAAACTGTAATACCTAGAGCATTTCCTTTAGAAATTAAACATATGAGAGGGTCTTATTTGCATCAAAATTATGGTTAGTGCTCTAAAAAACTAAAATGAGGACATATTTTCTGAGTTTTCAAATAGCGACAAAGCACTTTTAAATTATGTGTTATCTTTATGTTTTTTTATTCAGTTGACCACTTGATTAAATGTTGCACTTAGGGGAGAGGATGTGGTGTTACTTCCGGAGCTGCAGACTTTGCAACTGGGGAACCAGGTCGGAGTTTCTGCTTCACCTCGACATTCTGTGATTCTGGTCAAATCACTTAATCTCCCCATGTCTACAACCAAAATGAATTTGTTCTTGTGTGATGTAACCAATGCTCATGTAAAGCACTCCATTACCTGACAAGTCTGCTCTATATAAAACTGCAAAAACACAAACAATAAAACGTGTTTTGCACACTTCTGTCATTGGGCTACATGTGGGCTACATCCGGGGGATTTTTGTGCTGCATTTGGGCTATTTTGTCTCTGGTGGCCATCTTGGGAGATTTATTTGTTATGAGGTTTCCTAATTTCCTCATTTACTGCAGTCTCCTCAGTAGGAAATGCTTTCAGTTTTTTACTTTGATTCCATCAAGAAGGTATTCAGATATGTCACACATTTGCCATAAATTCTGAATGTTAGCACTCTAGTTGCTCATTAGATCACTGTAGTAAAGCTACTGATCACCACGGAAGTCTGCTGATGGTATTAAAAGTGCATGTTCCAGTCTGCATGTCAGAATTTTTTTATGAAATAGAAGAGGATTTGAGAAGTCACTCAAAATGTGCCCTAATGTTTCTTTCTTCAGCACTAATCATAATTTCTATGGCAAAATGAACCCCCTCATTGTGTTCCTTTTTAAATTAAATGTTTTAAGTGCTACCAGTTTATTCCAATCAAGATGGCTTCAGGTGTGCCATACTTTTGTCATAAGTAAGACAGTAAGGGCTCTAGTTGTTCTTAAGAACACTTTGGGACATTCTGTCATTGGGCTATATTTGGGCTACATCTAGGTGATATTTGTGCTACATTTGGGCTCTTTTGTCTCTGGTGGCCATCTTGGGAGACTTATTTGTTATGAAGTTTCCTAATTTCCTCATTTACTGCAGTCTCCTCAGTAGGAAATGATTTCAGTTTTTTACTTTGATTACATCAAGAAGGTATTCAGATATGTCACACATTTGCCATAAATTCTGAATGTTAGCACTCTTATTGCTCATCAGATCACTGTAGTAAAGCTACTGCTCACCACTGAAGTCTCTTGATGGGATTAAAAGTGCATGTTTCAGTCTGCATGTCAGAACGTTTTTATGAAATAGAAGAGGATTTGAGAAGTCTCTCAAAATGTGCCCTAATTGTTCTTTCTTCAGCACTAATCATAATTTCTATGGCAAAATGAACCCCCTCATTGTGTTCCTTTTTAAATTAAATGTTTTAAGTGTTACCAGTTTATTCCAATCAAGATGGCTTCAGGTTTGCCATACTTTTGTCATAAGTAAGACAGTAAGCACTCTAGTTATTCTTAAGAACACTGTGGGACATTCTGTCATTGGGCTATACTTGAGCTACATCTGGGTGATATTTGGGCTACATTTGGGCTCGTTTGTCTCTGGTGGCCATCTTGGGAGACTTATTTGTTATGAAGTTTCATAATTTCCTCATTTACTGCAGTCTCCTCAGTAGGAAATACTTTCAGTTTTTTACTTTGGTTCCATCAAGAAGGCATTCAGATGTGTCACACATTTGCCATAAATTCAGAATGTTAGCACTCTAGTTGCTCATTAGATCACCGTAGTAAAGCTACTGCTCAGCAGGGAAGTCTGCTGCTGGTATTCAAACTGCATGTTTCAGTCTGCATGCCAGAATGTTTTAATGAAATAGAAGAGGATTTGAGAAGTCACTCAAAATGTGCCCTAATTTTTCTTTCTGCAGCACCAATCATACTTTCTATGGCAAAATGAACCCCCTCACTTTGTTCCTTTTTCAAATTAAATGTTTTTAGAGTTGCCACTTTATTCCAATCAAGATGGATTCAGGTGTGCAATACGTTTGTCATAAGTAGGACTGTTAGCACTCTAGTTATTCTTTAGAAGACTCTGGGAAGCTGCAGTAGAACACAAAGGAATCAACTGTCAGTCTCTGCCCTTGTTGGATGTACATGTTTTACTGAGAATGTCAGACTTCATTCTCACATGACTGAGAAAGGTAATGTGAATTTACAGAAAATATGCTCTCAGTTTAGCTTATAGATCACCTTCCAAACCTCTGTGGGAAAAGCATGAGAAAATTGTTTTCTCTCAAACATGATTCGTGATATCACAGCAGAAGGCTTTTTCACATGGTAAAATCACCTTAGAACACACCACAATTCCTAAAATGAGTATGGTACCATCAACAAATGATTTATAATGTAACTAAAGTCTTAAAACCTTCCATTAACTGAAATGCTTTTTAATGAGGTGCTTTCATGTATATTGGCCCCAAGATGGCTGCAAACACTTCTTGGATGCAGTGCTGACAGCCAATCAGATCTCACGATGAGATGTGCGCTTTTTAAATTCAAGTTGCCCACGTGACCAAATGATTATTTAACGTGGGCAACTTGAATTTAAAAAGCGCACAGCAGACTGCAATCAGCATTTGAATTTTGCCCTTCTACCTGTGAGCAAGGCCGGATGACGCTGAAACGTTAGGAGCAGGAAGGAATCTGCTGTGCCAGACGATAATAAACGTAGATGTTTCGCCAGCAATGGGCCTCTTGTGTGTTTTTCGTGTTGGAGATTGATGGGCTGCTCCGTGCCCATTGTGAAGAGGCTGCCCTGAAGGGTTGGGGCTCCAGTAACGAGAGACTTTGGTTTAAATATATATATATAATATATATATATATATATATATATATATATATATATATATATATATATATATATATATTCACTTAAAAAAACATAGGTTTCACACATGTTATAGTTAGCTGGACATTTCACTCGTAAAAAACCATTGAAATTCCCCCGTTATAGTTAGTTCAGATAACTATAACTCGCGCGCCCGCAATCCACTGCTGATGATGTCACATATTACATCACTCATGACATGGTCAGTGGCATCACTCATGACATCACTGATGACATCATCCTTGTGATAGAGTGGCGGTCGCGCAAGTTATAGTTATAGTTATCTGAACTAACTATAACGGGGGAATTGCAATGGTTTTTTACGAGTGAAATGTCCAGCTAACTATAACATGTGTGAAACCTATGGTTTTTTAAGTGAATTTGTAAGGTTTTTTAAATGCTAAGTTATGTATGTATTATTATATTTTTTATATATTTATTTTACAATAAGCTACCTATGTATATAGTTATAGATTAACTGTATCCTGTAATATGGAATGGCTCGTTTAAAATGTTTTTTTTTTTTTTAAAGATTTAAAAAAAATAACTTTTCACCCTTTGGGGTCCTTCAGGGACCCCCTGACAAAGGCTAGGGGGGTCAGGAACTCTCTACCCTGCCCCCTTTTCACGTTCTCCACCTTTCTTTTTCACTGTCACACACAAAACACACAAAATGGCGGCCGACACTTCCTGATTTCGACCGATTCGAATGTTGACTGACATGTAACCACCAATCAGAATAACGCTCGTGCACGTTATGGTGCGCGCATGGTGCGCGCACGCTGCGCGCTTATAGATATTTATGTACTTTTAACTGCAATTTTCTCAGGAACTACTGAACAGATTGACACCATATATGCAAAAGGCACATGCCTGACCTGAGGACTACCTCTTTGCCAAATTTCAAGTAATTCTGTTCAGCCGTTCGGGCTGTACCTTCCACTAAAGGTCCTATGGGAAAATGCATGGGGAAAACGCGTTTTGGGTCTCCCCTTTTTTCTCTGCCCCCGCTTGACGAATCACCCCGAGACTTTCAGGGTAGGAGCTGAGTGGAGCGCCCCATTAGTTTTGAAAATTTTGCGAGGATTCGTCAACCGGCGCCAAAGTTATTCAAAATAGAATTTTCAGATTTCCTATGGAAACTCGTTCCTAACTATAACTATCTACCGGCGACCGCCAGTAGATAATATAATATATATATATATATATATATATATATATATATATATATCTGTGATTTGCAATCCTCATGGAAACTTCAGGCAAGAAGCAGGCACGAACCCTTCAAGGTGCGAAATTATCTTACATTATTGTTCCTTCTGTGTATGTTCCTGACAGGTTTCGGCCGCGCTCAAACGGCCTTGATCACATAAACGCGATGCGTTCCACATTCTCCCTTTAAACCATTTAATCATGTGATAAACACACAAACTAACAATAGGCATAGACAACAGACCACGTGTTGTTCAGTTTCTTGTCACTCTGTGAGAAAACAGACATTTCCCTGCTATGATGTCTTTCTGTACAAATACAGTATTGCATATGTTTCCTCACCAGTCTTCAAAATAGATGGATCCAATATTATACAGCTCATAAATAAATATATCTAACATTGTACACGATAAAGAACATTATCATTATTATTATTTTACTTAATTTAAACAACATTACTTATAAGCATGATATAAATAATTTAAGAGCTATTTAAAATCACCCGATCATATCTAATAGCAAAAGGCCTGAATATCATTGTCCAATATGAACCATGCAAAGTGCCTGAAAGTGCCCAATATGTAAAGTGCTAACAATGCTAAACAAAGGGAAGTTTTAAAGCAGCGACACCAAACTTTATATGATTAATTGCATAATTTTCACAGTATCTTCTCTCTTACTTCATAGTGAAATGCCTTTATATTCTAAAGTGACTCGTGCTTTAATGATAAAAACATCAGCTAGCAGCATATCCAACTTTGATTTTCATTTTCAATAAATACTCTCTGAGCACCTGGTGGAAATATATATATATATACACACACCTACCCATTTATATATACAAAGCACCAAACTTCTTGTTCACAGGCATGTCAGAAATGTTGCAGTAACGCCGAAATCCACACTTATCTGCATGCAAATGAATTGTATTGCCCTCTGGTGGGCCTCTTCGGTGAGTATTACCTTAAATACATGTTTGGATTTGTAGTGTATTTCAGTCCAAACATCACCTCCAGTGGGGTCTGCGCCATCTCCGGTTATTATTTTCTTTGTTCCTATCCCTCTAGAGGGCTTCCAAATGCAGCTTGCTCAGTTATTTTAAAATGTTCTCAGCTTTTCAGCAGTTCTGCTTTTCAGACTAGAATGGTTCCAGCCCTGCGGCCCCTCCTTTACTTTAGTGGTGGTGCAGTCTACTCTGGCAGGCCAGCCAGTATATATGTTTCCCATAATTTGTCTTAAAATGACTCGCCTGCTGATGTATTCACAGAATTAGTTTATTTGAAAGCAAAACCGGCATGTGAATTCATCAGCAGGCGAGTGCATCTTCATTTTAGGATGATATATATATATACAATCCGCTCGCAGGTGAGTTACAAACACTTTATTCCAAAAAATGCAGCTTCCCATCCCGATATTTCAATCCCTTTGGACTTACGCATTTCGAAGCATTTGCCCTTCTCATCAGAGGCCTGTGGCAGGAAACAGGTAATTGCAGCACACATCTTCCCCGCATGCTCTTCATGTTTGATTGGCTTCCAGTGTGCCAAAGTGTTTGTAACTCACCTGCGAGCGGAGTATGGCCTCATCTTTGAGCACCTGGTGGGAAAAAAAATTATATATATATATATATATATATATATATATATATATATATATATATATATATATATATATATATATATATATATACATATGTATATATATACATATGTATACCCAGTAAAAGGCAATTCGCCGAAACGTGTTGGTCTGGAATTGTAAAGAAAGGACTGTTTAATGCCTATTGTTTGAGCCAGAATAAATATATTTTTTTTTTTAACAACTGACCTAGAAAGCGGAGTTCTATTTTGTGTAGGTTGGACGTGTGCTGTTACGTCTAAAAAAAAATAGAAATTCACTGAAAAATCCAAAGGTTATAGGGATGTTATAGTTAGGAAATATATGTAAAAAACAAAGGTTACAGGGACGTTGTAGTTCAGTTCAGTATTTACACACACTATACCATAGAAGTTCTGGAGTTAGAGTCTTGGGTGAGTAGTGTGCTCCACAAATCCCTGATTGATTGATTGATTGATTGATTGATTGATCGAGAGTTGTCTCAAGAAACTATTACTCATCCCCTTAGGTAACTATATCTCGCACCCTCGCCATGCACTTCTAATTAGCTAACATATTACATCACTCCTAACATCTTCTATGGCATCATTGATAATATCACTGCGACATTTGTTGTAAAATTATTGATGAGAAAACTGTGCAAGGCAAGAATGCAAGTTATAGTTCCCTTAGGGCACGAGTTATAGTTTCTTGATATAACTTTAACTGTAACTACTGTTTTTTTTTTACAGTTTACATTTTTTATTGAGTGATTAATAAAAATCATAGCAATCAAAACACTTCACAATCACCTAATATATCAAAACAGCTGAACTCTATACATCAAATTATATTAATAATTGGACCAATGCATTCTTAAATATCCCATTAAACAAAACATAAACCAGATCATACACTAGGAACTGATTCCAAAGAGAAAAATTATTTTTAAATATGTCAATGATTATTATAGCAAGATATTGCACATATTACATGTTATAGTGCCAACATGCATAAATGGTTAACCCATAGCTCAATAACAATGATAAAGTGCATCAATTATGTCTGACCCAGGGTTATTTTTATAAGAAAGATTCAACAAATACTATAACCAGTTATAGCGCCTATTTTGTGTTAAAGTGCCAATGTATCATTAGTTAAAATGTCATAATTCCGGGACACTAGTAAAGTGCCACAAGTATATCCATCCCAAAATAGGTATTATAGGTTCAGTTTGTACTACTAGGTGTCTGACTGAATTTAATACATCTTAGACTGGTGATACCAAACACTTTTCATGGGAGAACCATATAAAAGAGTTGGTTCTAGCTTAGCTTTCATGACTTTAAGAATATAATCTTAAGATTGAAAATTCAACAATTTTTTAAAACTTTTAAAAGCATGAATTAAAACACATTTTTTGCCCTTAAATCTTTAAAATGAAATTTGAAAGAAACTCTGTTGTCAAACACATCCCTAAATATCTGTATGTTTTAACAACATCAATTGATCCTGCTCTGGCCCTCAATGTATTAAACTTTTGTTTGGTGAGTCCAATTTTCATGATTTTAGTCTTTTTAACATTCAATTCAAGGCCATTCAAGTCTATATAGTCATCAAAAGCATTTATAAGTCGTTGAAGACCAATAGGTGTGAGGCTCAGGATAGTATCATCTGCATATTGGAGGTAGCTAACTTGCACTTCCCCCAACCTTGGCACATGGGTATTTACAGAGTCTAAATGCTGAGCAAGATCTGATAAAAATAAGTTAAAAAGACAAGGAGCAAGGACACACCCCTGCTTTAGGCCATTATATTTACTAATTTTCCTTGTTAATGAACTACCATCACCCAACTTGACTTGGACCCAGGAATCTGTATACAGAAGAATAATGGCCCTCAACAATTTGCCTGGGATTCCCCAGCCCAGTAACTTTTTCCATAACAGATTTCGCGGCACTGAGTCGAAAGCTGCCTTTAAATTGATAAAGGCTATAAATAAATTTTGTTTTTTTAAGACCGCTTTCTCGGCAATTAGAGTTAGTACCAACAGGTTTGTAGTGGTAGATTGGCCCTTCCATAATCCAGTTTGGTTAAACGGAATGATGTTTTCATGCTAGACCCATTTTCCAATTCTATTAATATACTTGAAGCAAAAACCTTTGCATCAACATCTGTTAAAGAGATCAAATAATAATTTGTGGGATTGTCAACCGTACCACTTTTATAAATAGGCTGCAAGATACTGCCCTGCCATGATGCAGGCACAGTTTCCAATGTCAATATGTCTTTAAACAAATTGGACAGAATGTTGGCCCACATGTCAACATTTGCACGAAACAATGCATTAGGCATCCCATTAGGACCTGGTGCTCCATTTGTGCGAAGCCCAAATAACAAAATAACTAACGGTAACTACTGAATTTCCATGGTTTTGTGTGCGCAAATTCATAACGTATCTATAACGTCCCTTTAACCTTTTTTCTTTTAGTGGATTTTTAAGGTTTTTAAAGTTCTATTTCCTAACTATAACGTCCCTGTAACCTTTCTTTTTTTCAGTGAACTTCTAGTTTTTTTTTAACGTTAAGTAATATTTAATTGCCTTACGTTAATCCAGCCCTCCCTGCACACGGCCTTTGGCCTTTGGTCATGCGCTGCAGGGATTGGTCAAAGGGGCAGCTAACCCCCCACTCAACCTTATGCCATGCCAGCCTATGGGTGTGCACGGAATGAATTAGCTGCAGGGCAACCTCTTGTAGGCACCATACCCTGAGCCACATAGGGCCTTTGACCGTTTGTGACGGGTGTTGGCCAAAGGTCCTAGACAAATGCCTAGCCCTGCGGCGAACGCACCGCATGCACCAAACCCCGCTCCATGCACAGCTCTTGGTAATGCGCACAGGTGGGTTGGCTGCAGGGCCTTCAGCTAACTTCCTTCAGGCACCCGCCCTTGCGCCCTGCATGACCTTTGCCTGTGCTCAGAGAGGGGGGTATCAATAGGGCCTGGCCTGTGGCCAGGCCCTGTAGCCCACCCCCATATTTAGGCAACCCGGGAGGGTGACCGTTTTCAGCACTGAGGATCCTTCCTCAGTGACTTAGCCACTTATTAAAAGGGGAGAAGGCCATCTGGCCCCCCCAGTACAAGTTTGGCTCTTGGGACCCCATTCTCCGGGGCCTTGCCAAATGTTGCAAGAGGAAGGGGGCATGCGGTCCCCTCCCCAGGCTGATTTTATCTATTTGAGACCTCATCCCCCAGGGACAGACCAATTACTGAAAGGGGAAGAATGCCTTATGGCCCCCTTCTCTGGGCCAGTTTCGGACCTAGGGACCTCATCCCTCGGCGGACTGCCACTTCATGGTGGGTGCCCTGCCCCATCCAGTATGCAGTGTTGGGGGCATGGGGTGAGCCTTAATGCCCCCATGGTCCCTCCAGCAGGGGCTGGTATTGATCCCACATGCCGGGAGCAGCAAAAAAATCTGCTCCCAGCATTGGGGATCCTTTTTTTCGTATGTTTTCATCCCCACTTGACAGCGGGCAGGAAAACAGATAAAACGTACACTCCCAATGGGCTGGAACAGTTTCCTACTCCCATCTCCTGGGTGTAGACTTACTATTTGCTCTCGCTCAGCGAGACCTGTCAAAGCATCTGCCAAGGGAAAGCAAACATCTATGTCCTGAGGATGGGCACCTCGGGACAAAGGGAGCTTGCCCTGGTGGGGTGGTGGTCCCCAGGGCCATTAATGGCTGTCGAAGTTTGGGCCACATGGCCCCATTCATTTGTATTTGCACGGCCTGGCCCCACTGAGGTGGTGGTCTGAAAACAGCCCGGGAGGGGGTCGTGTGGCCCTCCTCCCCTTATAGAAAATCAGCCTGTCCCCGTGACTGAAAAGAGCCATGGAGGGGGTCCACATGAGCCCCTCCCCTTACAAACATTGGCCTTGGCCCCAGTAGGTTGTGGTCCCAGGGGCTAAAAGTGGCCATGGGAATGGGGGCAACGTGTGCCACCTCCTGAATATACTTATTTAAATTTCCCCCCCAGGACCAGGCCCACTCGGGGGCTGAAGTCAAAATAATCATGGGAGACTGTGCTTTTTTAGAAAAAAAAAAATTGCTGTGATTCGTGGCTCTGTATTTTTTGTGGCAAGAACATGCTTTTTGGCCCTTGTGGTGTCCCTGTGGGACCCCACCACCAGGCCTAGTGGGTCAGGGTATTCCTACCCTGCCCCCTTCTCTTTTTTCACCTTGTTTTTTGAGACTCAGCTAAGTCCGAGTTCCAAAATGGCTGCCAGCGCTTCTTGGTTGAAGTGTCGGCAGTCATTCCGATTTCAGCATGAGATCTGTTTTATCCACCGAGGACTGACACCCCTAGACATCAATATTTATTTTTTCTAAAATAAAAAGGGCTCTTTCTAGACCAAGGGCTAGCTCTCCGCAAAATTTGGTGTGATTCCGTTCAGCGGTTCGGGCTGTAGTAGGAAATTGCATGGAAAAAGTGTTTTGGGACCCCCCTTTTTCTTGGCCCCCGCTTGATGAATCACACCAAAGCATTTCAAGTAGTAGCTGAAGTGAGTGGCAAACTAGTTTTGAAAATGTCATGAAGATTAATCAAACAGCACCAAAGTTATTAGCAAAACAAAAAATTATATTCCTATGGAAACTAGGTCCTAACTATAGATACCTACTGGCAACTGCCAGTAGGTAATATATATGTACACCATCACACGAATCGTGGTCTGCATACAAATAAGCTGATATACTTCACCTCCAAGAGCATGTTTATCATTTCTGAAATTCTGTTCATATTTATGAATTATGACGGGTTTCTCACACCCAGCAGACGTATTTACTGCCACTGTTGGGGTCCACAGTGAACTGTATGTAATGCAAATGTATAGCTGATTATCCCTTATACATCCATAATGCTTTTTATAAATAGTATTATAATATATGTAATGATAATTAAATATTTAGATATAGATATATATATTATATATATATAAACTATACTATTGTATTATTATTATCATAATTATGATTATCATCATTATTATTATTGTTAATAATGATAATAATAATAATAATAATAATAATAATACATGTGAATTAATTTATGTTTGTTGAAAAGAATTGGGACAAACGGTGCTCATGTTATCCCAGGAGAAGCACAGCTGACGTGGCATGTGTTTCAGCAAATTAAAAAATATTTACTGGAATGGTTCAAATGACCCCTTACTGAACACCTTCAAGGCCTTCCTTTCAGATCTCAACTTACCCAGTCATGTAAATGTCCAACCCTCGATCCACCCTCGATCTAATCATTGCCAAGAATAATGTTCTACTCCTGGAATCCATATCCCCCTGTAATTTGTCAGCGCACTATCTTATCTCCTTCCTCATCTTGGAAAAAGATGCCGATTAGACAGGATCGACCTCTTAAACCCAGACTATGATACAGAGACTTGAGAAATAGTAGCCTAATTAAGTTATTTTCTATTAGCAACAACCTCCTACCACCTCCCATCTACATTATGAAGGTGAATTATCTTACCAAATATTACATACAACCCATGTCAGTCATTCTTGATACTATTGCTCCTAAACAACTAAAAAGAATACCCACACCCTGGTTCAACTGCAACCTTAATGAAGAAAGGCGCAACTTAAGGCTCCCTGAGAGATCATGGAAGATCTCTTCCTCATTAGCACACCATAAACACCTGAGGTTGACAAGAAGTTCTTACAAAAAACGTATATCCAAAAGGTCAAAAGCAGATAACTTTAAGGCGCAACTTGGCAATGCTAAAAACAGACCCAAAAAAACTATACAAAATAGTCAAACAAAAAACTATTTACAAATGTAACCACCATTCAGTAGTCAAAGGGTCATTGCCCAGCGGAGCTGAATTCTCTGCCCATTTCATTGAAAAAACTGAGGAGATTAAATCAGAACTGCGACTCACCTCATAGCGCCTACTAAGCCAGATTTGGCGCAGTCTCCACCCACTGCAGACCTTGGTGAGATCCCCTCTTACTGGTTAAAACACAAAAAAATGCTACTTGGAATGCCATCAAACCTCCAGATGAAGACGAGATACTCAGAACAATATTATCAATAAAACCCTCCAACCACTTAAATGATCCTCTGCCTGCCAAGCTCACCAAAGAGCTTAGATCATCCATACTCCCACTTTAAATGAATATTGTAAAGACTTCTCTCTTTCTAAGGGCATGATTCTTGATTGCCTAAAGATAAGTCAAATCCCCTATCCTAAAAAAACAAAATGTTGACCTCAACAATTTCTATCCAATTCACAACATCCTGACTTTAGCAAAATTACGTGAGAAATGGGTACATCTGCAAACACATCAAGAAGTTTCAGCTCCTTGACCTTTGTCAATCTGGCTTCAGAACGGGTCATAGCTCTGAAGCAGCCCCAAAACATATTGTAGATGATGCCCTGAGACTGCTTAACCAGAACAATCAGTGTCTGCTTATACTTCTTGATCCCTCCTCTGCGTTTGACATGGTCAAGCACGACAGCGTGATTGATCTTCTGGAGTGAAGAATGGGGCTATCTAGTCCTGTTTTACATTAGTTTGCCTTGTTCCTACAAAACAGAGCGCAAAGAACCAAACTCAACCAAACCTTTTCTGACATTACTCCCTTCTCGACTGAAGTGCCACAAGGTTCCACGCTCTCACCCACAAAATTCAAATTGTTCATGGAACCTCGAACCGAAATTCTGAAGCAATCCCACATTCACTAACACATGTATGCTGATGACACACAATTATACCTGAAAATCGCCTCATCCAAAGATATTGAAACTCTCAACTGTACCCCACTGAAAACCCAACATTGGTTAGCCCACAATCACCTTATGTTCAACACACTCAAAACAGAATTCCTTTTGATCGCCCCTCTCAATCACTCTGCACCCGTAGAAGAATGGCTCGAACAACTTACAGCTCCCAGCTGCGCCCCCCCCCACATTATTGACTCCACCAGATCACTAGGTATAACATTGGACAAGTGCTTGAATATGCACAATCTTATCAGAGCAACTGCCAAGGAAGTCAAATTCCAACTAAATTCACTAAGGAAACTCAAACTCTTTTTATCCCCTGATGACTTTCAATTGGCATTCCAATCTCTAGTCACCTCCCGTTTAGACTATCGGAGTGGGTCTCTTGCAGGCTTACTCAAAGTTAGACTGGTGCTGCTTAGGGCCACACGGAACACAGCTGCTAAGCTCATCACTGGATCCAGAAGATCTGACCACATCACACAGACCTAATACTTCTAAAATGGCTCCCGTTTGAAGCAAGGATCCAGCTAAAGATAGCCTGTATGACACACAAGAACCTTTACCATAATACCCCCATTTACCTGGCTAATAACATCTAAATGTATGGTGGTAGTCATGCCTTAAGACGCGCTAACTCCCTACTGTTGAAACCACAGAAGTTCAACAAAAAGAAAGCTTACAACCTCTCCTTCTCCCCAAGAATAGGGAATGCTCTGCCTCCTGAAATCAGGTCAAACCCCTCAACTACCTCCTTCAAAAAATAAGTAAAAATGATTATGCTGAATAGATTCCTTCAATAAAAGCCTGGTAGCCCCTCAGATTGACTATTTTCTAATGAGCACTTCCAGATATTGAATCTGCCAGCCATCTGTTATACTGTAACTGCATGCTGCTTGTGTATTCCTTACTGCATCTTTACCTGTGTGTACAACGTGTCTGCTAATTGTACTGCTATATGTATTTGTACAGTGCTCCGATACCTATAGGGGTCATGTTCACAATATATAAAACTCCCCAAATACTAAATAAAATGTACATGCATGTGTGACACACATGGTTCCTGGCTAATACATTTTAAAAAGCCTGTTGTAGTGAATAAACAAAATAAAAGTGGATTGCCTTCTTTACATACAATGTGAGTAAGAGATACATTCAATATGTGATGATTCATTGTGTTTTTGAGATATAAAATAGTCCCTCACATTTTGCAATTCAAACTCTCAGTAGGAGGAGGATTTCTAGACCAAACAACCAAAAGAATGAGATGAGATATTGATATTAGTCTGGGAGGAGTCAAAGGACATACTTGTGTTTTTTTAATTGTCCATCATTTAATGCTCTTTTGAAAGACCAAGCCCCACAGACCAATTGGTATATTTATTTTTTTCTTGTTTGTGGGTAATGGAAAATCCCCATAGACCTTTGTGGCACCGTAATGTTATTCATTTTATGAAATCTGCCGGACACTCTGACCTTTTTTTTAGCACCGGCGAGTGTTGAGTGCGCTCTCTATCCCTACATTGATCATTGATTACCTCTGACCTTGCGCATGAACCAGGGAAGCTTGTGTGGTTGCCTCATAGTTTCTTTCTTGCCTTTGATCTGCCAAGTGCCTGGGAGGCTTGCCTCATTACAAAATATCTTTGAACCAGATGAATTAAGTACTGATTGCAATTTGCCAGTATTTACCAGTATTTTTGTGAAAAGTGCAAAATTTTTCAAACAGACTTAATACTAATAAATACTAAGGGATCGGTTTTCAAAATACCTCATCGTAGTGGGTTATAATTCAACCTACTTCAGGAATATCAATAAGGTAGGTCACAGCTTGATTCACAGCCGTCACAGGGACGGTGGCCTGCTGGGGAAAGCAGAAAACCATGTTGTAGTGGTGGTGTCCCATGTGTAGAGGTGATAAAGGAGATGTAGGTTAGCAGTGTCTTTTAAGGTTATTTATTGAGTCCACAAGATGTGTAGTAACAGCCCCACCAGGAGCAGCCTGCTAGCTGCTCAGCACCTCTTCCAACAGTCAACACTCACACCAGGCACCCAAGCATTCCACTCATGTCAATCACACCAACATTCCACACAGACCACTCATACTGGCTGAACAGCTAGGAACAAGGTGA
The DNA here is from genome assembly GCF_964204655.1 of Triturus cristatus. Lineage (NCBI taxonomy): Eukaryota > Metazoa > Chordata > Amphibia > Caudata > Salamandridae > Triturus > Triturus cristatus. Next base: position 1,639,633,077 of record NC_140590.1, read on the forward strand.
AAGGGGAAGTTATAACAGAACATGAAGATACTACACATGTCCAGGGCTGGACTGGCAGTAGCGGGCATCGGCATTTCCCCGATGGGCCGCCAGGGTTGGGGGCCGTTTTTGTTACAGAACCATTTTTTCAGCTTTGCTGCAAAAATCTGCCGCTGTAACGAAATCGTCCGAAACCGGCTGTGGCAAATAGCTCGTCCGCAACCCCAACCCCCTGGGGGGCCAGCCAAGCACTTTGCCAGGTCCGCTTTTGGTTCTCAGTCCGGCCCTGTACATGTCTATGATTGCTTTTAAATAAAGCAATAGACTTTTTAATGCAGCCCATTTTCCACAAAGTGGAGAAGATACATTCCAGATCGCTTCCCTTTGTGAATGGGATACCACTACTTTTGTGTATTTAAAAATATATCAGTGTTTTGCAACCAGATTTTGGTCTAGAAAAATAAACACATACCATTCCGAATCAGTATTTGGAAGGGACGTCCTATACACGTCCCTTTCTAAACACCGATTCACAAACGAAAATAATGATACAGTAACAAGTTTCTGAATCGCAATTTGTGTTTGCTACATACCAAAAGTCCTTTTTTTGCCACCGCAAACGGCCAGGTTTAGCGAATCAAAGCCACTGCGAACGCAAAAAGCCTTATTAGATTGGGCCTTTTATAACTTTGTCACTTAGCTGCCCAGTTCCTTTTAATCTTGCATCCTTCTGCAGCGGACTGCTGTCCTGTTGTCCTGATCACTATTCATGTCATGTCTTCAGGTGTCCTTCCTCTATAAACCTAGCAGCCTCGGAAGTAGACCCCATCCCTCTCTTGCAGTTGACGGCTCCTCCGAAGCCCATCTGAATGCTGACATTTCCACATCACAGGAAGAAATACACTTTACATGGTGGATTTAGACAGAATTTCAATGTAACTATTTCGCCTTAATAAGCCTATTACTAAGCTGCGATGACTATTGAATGTAATGTGTTGCAGTCAGGCAATTACACAGTCTGCCGGCCGCCCACTGAAGGAGAGAATTAATGAGCTAATAAGGGAGGTCACGTGACCGCACTCCACGCTGGTACCCGGCTGACACCGCTGCCTTCATGGTGGCGGAGCAGCGGGGACGAGCCATCTTTACTCGACACCACAGAGTGGAGCAGTGACACATGCGAGGTCAAGGCAAGATATTGTTATAATATATTGAAATGCTGAAATATTTATTGAACCGCCTCCACAACCATTCTATGCATCGAATACATGTAGCGAGTTACTGCTGCTTACCTCTAATGTCACGAGGCCTCTGGCATCGCGGGCCTGGAGCAGATTTAAATGCATCTCACTGGAAGGAATAGCGGGGCATATTATTAAGCACGGCATTAAAATTATCGATAAAGCGGCGATAATGGGCTTGATAATATGCCGCCGAGAATTCCAATAGAAGACCATGTTGACACCAGAACATGGGCTTCTATGGGAATTCTTAAGGGCATATTACCAAACCCATTATCACCGCTTTAGTGGCAGTTTTCTGCCGCTAAAGCGGCGATAATTTTAACGCCGTTTCTTGATAATATGCCCCAGCATTCGCCACATGAACATTTAAGAAAGTCACATTTCATTTTTTCTGATTCTTTCACGTGAAGTTCTCTCCACAGTTCATACCGGTGATAGGAAACGAGTTGCGCTGGTTCTGGGTAGCCGAGCACCTGTTTTAGTGTGCCTGTAGTGTGTAAAGTGAATGCATTTAACCCCAATAATTCTCCAAGTTAGGTCTTGATTTTCAGACATCCAGGGTTGGACTGATCTATAGGCAGTGCTCGAAGTACATTTAAAAAAGTGCAGGAACTGTGATCCTGAGTGTAATGGGGGTGGAGCCAGTGAGTGTGGTGGGGCGGGATCAAAGGCATGGCCAAAAAGAGCAAAATATTCTGTATTTTGTTGGTCTTTCACCTTTAAGTACATGCATGTAAAGTAACACACACCTTAAATGAAAAATAATTGCAAGTTAAGCTAACAAGTGGGAGATGCACTATTTTACGTCGTAGAAGCTATATTGGTTAATGCAATCACTGCAGATATCTGTGTGTGCAGCTAGAGAGCCACAGAATTGAAGTCTGTTTGGTGCAATGGGAAATAACAACTTTTTAGTGTTACGAGGTCCCAGCCTGTGACAAAGAGCAGCTTGCATATGTAGGTCATTATTTTAAACTTCAATTACACACAGTATAAGTTACACTGCCACAAAGTGTACAAAAGATTTAGGTTTAAGATAAAAAAAAGTGCTTCCAAAATATAGATCTGAGTAATGTGCACACTACCTACTGCAAACATTTTTTTAAATTACGCACTCCACAGCTCATCAAGTCATCTTACAATACCTCCCAAAAAGAATACTCTTCCAGTGACTCCTTCAGCCAATACCGACTTCCAAGCAGCCTTTGCAGATTGAGCAAATGTGCACATTTACATTCCTTTCATGCAGTATGCACCCTGGCAAGAAGGCTGGTTTCTTTTTAAGCTGGCTGTTCCACCCTGGGATTCACATCACAGGAGAGTCTCTCCTCTCCACTTCAGCTAACCCTTCTCAAATGTCATAATTAATCATGCTGGAACGTTTCCCTTTAACTTAAAGCAGGGCATCTGTTTTTGTTAAAATGAAAAAGAATGGGCATGTCATGCCCCTCTAATCCTGCCCACTTCAACCTCTGCAGGTAGGGCAATCTGGCAGTGCCAGAAGGGCTGGCCTGTCAGGTCAGTGTGTGGGTAGGATTACCACCTGACCAGTTTTCTACGGTAACCAGCGGTATTTTGATGTCCTGGCCGGTACATAAATAAGCAAAATCACCTAAAGCCAGTATGTTTAGCCCTTATCTGAACATACTTCAAATAGCAAATATAGATAAAAAACACTTTTAAATGTGTTCTAGAGCTGCATTGGTGATATACATCTAATAATTAAAGTAAAAAGAGAAAAGTGATCTTGCAATGAATACATACGATTTTGTTTAAAGTCCTATTTAGTAGCAAGTCCAGGCTCTTGCAGACTCTAAAAACATCAAATGGCCAGGATTTTACCAGGGGAAAGTGTCAACCCTATGTTCGGGTCGTTGTGTTGGCGCTTTGTAGGTCTGTGTTTTGATCTGCTGGGCCAGTTTTTACTATTGATTTCCCTGATATTACCACTTACATTGCCTGCAGCAAGCACAAAAGCAAGCAATCTCCCATACCGCGCAAAACTCCTGCACATCTTGTCTTGACAAGTTCGAACTGCCCAAATTTGCAAATGTGGGGCACTTTCTTGCTATCCAATTCGCTAATGGGGTTCACGTTTGGTGTTCAGGCCTATGTTCTGTCTCAGTCCAAACCTGCAGGGAGTACAATTCAGAAGCACTAAGCAGGGTTTGCCGCTTTCTGTTTGTGGGCTGTGCTGTCTAAAAAACGGCACACTTGTAGAAATATTGAATTCAATAAATTCTCTTCACGCACTGCAGGCACCCAAAAACAGACACTAAGGTAGGTGCTGAACCACCACAACTCGTCATGGCAGGCAGTGCATAGTTTGACCTGGTAGTTTCCGGTGCTCGGCATCGGCACTATGACAGGCTGCAACATGGTGGCGCTGTCTGTTTAATTTAGAGATGAGCAAAACAGCAGCTGTTTATTATTTCAATATACATTAAAAACGATTCATTCCTGACACCCAAGCCATTGTTATAGCTTTGGGGACCTGGTCTGAATAATCGCACTTGGAGTGTTATGGTTGACAGCCCTGGCAAGGCAATGGATGGTTAAAGCTGTAGTGGCCTACTGGAGAGGGCCCTGCCACATATTTAATTAGAAGTTAAGCACTGATGGCACGGCACCAGCAGTTCAGAGGCCTGTGTACCTTTAATACCTGTAACTTCACCCCTGGAATGCAGCGTTGTGATTGGTCTGAGCGCCGGGGTTCAGCGCTCAGATGGGGAATGGGAGCCAGGGCATGTTCTCCACCCAGACTGTAATGCAGCCTGGGTGGAGAACATGCAAAGTGCGCATGACAGTTTGGCCGGCCCCAGAGGGCGGGTCAAACATTCATGCGCACTTAGGAGGGTTCCACCAGTCCTCCCTCCTGCGCTGCCCAGCCTTGCCCCGCCTCACCTCACCTCACAAAACTGCCCCAGCACGAAAAATAAAATGATAATAAAATTGCGTTATTATCATTTAATTTTTTCTCTTTTGCCCTGCTGCATGGCAGTAGGACGACGCTCCTTCATCTTAGCGGAGGAGCCACCCCTGGCTGGGGCTCTCAGTAGGTGTGGACAGGAATGGACTGGGGAGCGGCAAGCAGGAGGCCTCCAGTAGTTAGGTGGAAAGTCACTCAAGTCTTTATTCTTTTCGGATGAAAGAGGCATAACAAATTAATTCAAAATATACATTCACATTCTTCACTGCCCATTTAAGCAGAGAATAATAAAAAATGTACACAAGTAAAAGCAAACCTACAATTCATCAAACAGTACATGGTGCAGGGGATACAATTTATCTCTCGTTCGATTTTCTTGCTTATACTGGAAGCTCTCATACATTTTTGGAATTACATAATAAAGGTGTACATAAGTTCACCTGAAGGAAATTTTCACAGCTCTGAACTCATAATTCCTAATGTTTCCTGATCAGAATTGCACTTCTTATAACATTTATGGTTGCATGACAAATAGCTGCATCTCTATCTGTTGTAAATATACCACTGGAGACTTCTAGGGCCATATGTAGGTGGCATACACTTTACCGATTCTTAAATACCGAATCTTACCGATTCGGTATTAAAGAATCGGTAAAGTGTATGTAGGTAAAAAATCGGTAAATGTTACCGAATCGGAGTAAGTCGGTAATTACCGAATCAGTATTTACCGATTCGGTAATGAGGCATACCTTCCCATTGATTGAATCAATGGGAAGGTATGCCTCATTACCGAATCGTAAATACCGATTCGGTAATGGGGGGAGCACATTCAAGGGTGGCAGGGTGTCACATTGACACCCTGTTGCAACCCTGATTCTTCCATGTGTGCACATGTGGCGCACATACATGCCCTAGGGGCATGTATGTCTGCCACATTGCACACTTCACAGTGCACAAAAATGCATTTTCACACCTATTCGTCATTTACCACCAACTATTAGTTGGTGGTAAATAACGAATCCCCACACCCACCACACAGTCCCCCTACATCTCATTTCTGTATTCGGTATTTACCGAATTGGTAAAATTACCGATTCGGTAATTTTACCGATTCGGTAAATTACAGAATACAGAAATGAGCCCCCTACATGTCAACAGCCTAAATACCAGTCGGTAACGGTATAATTACCGAAAATCGGCCGTTACCGACCGGTATTAGGCTACGTACATATGGCCCCTAATGTCTAATTTTAGCTTAACATAAAATAGGAGGCAAATAAAAAAAAATGGGTTGGGCAGAATATAAAGTACAAAACATCAAGAATGACATGTGCTTTGAGTAGAAATGTTATCATACGGGCAAGGAGGGGCAGATTCCTGGAAAATGTTCCCTGCGAGAGGAAAGCAAGCACAAAGTGCACCATGCTCACCTTTAGCTTTACCTTTAGATAAGCAGGGTTCATTAAAAAATGCATGTAAGGTTCCAACTCAGAAGATGTGCAAATGGCAGAATACCTATTATCGTTGGCATTAATTGAACCTTTTCCCTCTGTTGCGACATACGATATTCCAAACATAGCTGTTTAAGCGTATCCTTACAGCAAAGGGTTATTTTTTGTGGATTTGTAAACAATTCTGAAACCCAAAAAATGAAACATCTGTTTTACATAAACAAACCAAGGTGTCTGGCTAAAGTTATTAAGGGAAAGCCCCTACCAGGCCCGCTTCTGGTTTTCCCCAACTTTTAATCCATAAAATCAATGGAGCAAGGCCAATTATATCATCCAAATAGGTTAAACCGAACTCCTCATGAGAAAGGAAGGATGCACAACCACTAGGCACTGGCAATAACCTACAGTAAAGGCATTTTCAGTACATCAGAGTGCGCCCAAATTACTAGAGCTCTCCACACCCGCTCCATACCACCCTCCATGTGATGCACTCGCTTTTATAGATAACCACTAATTCTTTAACTAGCTTTTGATGTCACCTGTTTGCAAACTTAAAAAAAGCCTAATTTGTTTTACTAAGTTGTTGCTGTCTCAGAGTTAACAGTGGGCCCAGGTAAGTAAAGAATCAAATAAAATCCACAAATAATTAAGAGTCTTGGGGGCATATCAGCAAGGCGGCGATAAAAAATGATCGCCGCTTTTGCGGCCGTTTTCGGCCGAAAAGCGGCGATAATTTTATCGCCTAATTAGCAAGGTCACGCTAACACGTGAAACCTTGCATTAGCGCAGGAAATCTTAACGCCCAGCTTAGCATCTCTAATGAGATGCAAAGTGGGCGTTCCTGACCTAACATAACAGGAGAAATGTTGCTAAGCGACATTTCTCCTATCATCAAGCTCCACGCTATGAAGCATAGCGTCAAGAAAAGTAGCGATAACCCCTGTTATAGCTACTTTCCTTACGCCTGCTTCAGGACTGACTTAGCCATGATATCCTATGGAAGGTGGATATCATGGCTAAGTTTGTGGGGCCCTATCAAGAAGCTAACGCCACATTTCTTGAGATTATCGCTGGGTTTCCAGCGATAATCACACGTTTGGCAGTTAGCGCTAGGATTTTTATCACTTTTGAGATAAGCGTTGCTAATAGCACGCTATCTCAGCGATAAAAATCCACGCTAGCCGGAGATAATTATCCTAGCGCTAAGTGTGCTTAGCGATAATTATCGCCGGTTGTTGCTGATATGCCCGTTGGTTCTTTCTAGCTGAGCACCCCCCCAACCAATGGGACTTGGATTTTGTCTTGGCAGCCCCACAGGTCATGACAAACGATTTAGTAAAACTAACCTTTAGGCCCAACAGAAATTGAAGACCATTAGCTGTTCTAGAAATAAGGATTGCATCATTTGTGTACATTTTGGATGGGAATTGGACACTTCCCCATGCAAGGTGTGTCTTTCCCCTTCTTTAATAAAAACTATTAACCTTATTTACATAAAGCAAAAAAAGAAAGGGGGGCAAAATGCACCCCTTTCGTCCACCTCTGTGTGTTCTAATTGAAGGGATGGTTTCACTTGAGGGCCCATAACAGACAATTACAGATGTGTCTCAGTGCATATGTCTTACCATGGATAACAGTTCTTTTTCCACCCTCATTTGTTCCATTATGTCACATAATTTAGTACGATTTACCAGGTCCAAAGAACTAGTAAGGTCCATAGAAGCCAAGAGGGGAAACACTTTCTTTGCCAGAACTTATTTCTCTTCAAGAAGATAAAGGTTAAAACATTGTCGAAAATACCGATTCCGGGGCGGAAACCAAACTGTACTTCTGATAAAATGTTGTTTTCGTCTGCTCATGCTTCCAGGTGAGAGAGAAGAACCTGTCCCAAATTGTTGGCATTAAAATCAATTAATGATATAGGACAGTAGCAACTAGGAGCAATTCTGTCCCCTTCTTGAAAATGGGGACTACAGTTGCAAACTTCCATTACCCTGGGAGCTTACCCATTACTGCAGTTCTCAACTTGTTAGTTATCAGGGAGGCCCCTTAGGGAATGTTTGCCTTACAAATGCCCAATGGGACACCATCGGTGTCCGGGGCTTCCCTGAAGTACTCCTTTAAATTGCCCAGGCCACTTCCTTGACCCCTATTGAGTTACAAAAGGCTTACAGTTATGTAGTGACCAAGAGCCCATGTCTCTGTTTCTAGGGTACAATTCTCTACTTCTTCTGATTGGAAACTTTTAGAATGATTGAGCCAGGATTCAGCAGGGTTTAGGGACTCTACTTTGAAAGACATCTGGTGTGAGAAAAATGGGCGATATACAACTTGCCAGAATTTTGCAGAATCCCTTACTGTTAGACCTGGCATCCTTGGTTTGGGTTTCCCTCTAACTTTTTGCCTGCAGACCTGCTGCTTTTGCTGACTTTGTTTACGCTGGCCTTAGGACTCTGCACACTTTAGCACTATTCACCAGTGCTAAAATGCTTGTTCTCTCTCCATTAAACATGTTAGATTGACTTATACCCAATTGGCATATTTAGTTTACTTGTAAGTCCCTAGTAAATTGACACTATCTGTGCCCAGCGCCTGTAAATTAAATGCAACTAGAGGGCCTGCAGCACTGATTTTGCCACCACCTCAAGTAGCACTTTAAACATGACTCAGGCCTGCCATTTCAGCCTGTGAGTGTGCAATTTTAAAATGCCTTTTCGACCTGCCCACGTAGGCCTTTTGTGCATCAAAGCGGTAGAATGTACATCATAATTTCACAAATCTGTAGTTTTATGATGCTCTCAGGCTCTGTATAGGCGTGCCACCCTGGAACGCGCTCCGTTCGTGCGCGTGTATTGTATGAAAAAAACTGGAGCCTCATCAATTCCCCCAGACCCAAGATGCACAGCCATCGAAAATTAATTAATACAGTTAACAAGTTCCAGTACTTTCTTCCTCTTTAATCGATGGGTAATCATGAATTTTTGTTTAATGCATGCATTTTTATCATTCCAAATTTCAACATGTATGTATATGAAGATTAGGCCTGGGCTAAAATTTTGTTCCGTTCGCGGAAATTGTGATAATTTGACATTTTCGGCCCCACGCTGCAACTCTGGGCAATAGCTTGCTTAGCCTCCACACTGGCCCCAACAGCGCTAAGGATGCCTGGCTTCACCCTGGGGGCGCCCAGGAGTGGACACTTCACAGGGAAAGCCAGGAGGGGTTCCACAGCGGTATGAGTATCAGCGCCAGGAAACCGCAAAGGCGACATCGCAAGGTGGCCGTCTGGTGACAGTGCGCTCTATAAGTACCTTGACATTTACATTTACATTGCACAGCTTAGCGATAATTTGGTTCTTGCTCGCGCTGTAAAATAATACATTCTCGCGCGCGATCACCTTACCAGAATCCCTGCGTTCGCCGACAAGTTTTCTTGATCCGGTCGCGTTCTCCATGTGATGTTGTATTGTTTTTAGCCATTTGCGCTGTCTCGCGACAGTTCGCGCCCTCAGTGACGTCATGCGTCGCGCGATCATGTCTTTCTTCTCGCGATCATGCACCGCGAGACAACTGAAAACAAGATGGCCGCGCCCGCGAGCAACCACATGGGTAAGTTGGCGAGCCGCAACCATGCAGAAAATCTCGCGAACATGCGGGGAAAAAACTTCCGCATCTTCGCGATATTTCCGCGTGTTTGCGATAATTTTTAAAATTTTTGCGATAATTTGCGAAAGTGGATTTCGCAAATTCCGCCCACCCCTAATGAAGATGCATGTCCAGGCTTTTCTCCAAGACACATGGGGGTTCACCATTCCTCATAACTCAACATAGAATATACGGACCCCATGCATTTCGGGCAAACTGCCCTTCCTCAGGGGTAACTATGATGAAAAAGATCACATAAGACCCAACAGTAACCAAAAACATTGTCAATCAAACTGCTTTATAAATTATATTTCTACATGTGAAATGTAGAACTATACAGGAGTATAAAATAAACCCACCAAATACATAAAACCATAACATTTCAAACTAATATCATAAGAAACAACCTGCGTAATTGGTGCAAAGTGATGACACACTGTGCTTAAATCAAGAAACCCACTACGTAATCATGCACAAAGCGTGCGTGTCAACACCACTATGTGCAACTAAAAAACTAACATTTTAAACTAATGTGCATCGGTGACTGAAAAACTACGTTAATGTGCAACAATAAAACAAAACATGATAGTCCGAACAGTTGATGACTACTCTGTTAAGCAGGCACAAGTGTGTCATATCCTTTCAAATGATACCATGTGATTAATCCATATCACGACACCTGGACATCCCAGCAGAATGAAAACAAATAAAATACCAAAAAGTTGCTGTGAACAACGTTCCAAAATAAGCGAAATGCCGGTGAACAGACCAAATTTACAAAAAGAAAAACAAGCACATAATACACAATTACTGTAGACATTTGCTGCAATGAAATGACAAAAAGAATGATAATACAAAAAACGCAATTAGTACATGAATAAACATCAACATATGTGAATGTATATAATTGTTGAAACAATAACAGTCCTTTGAAAATATGCTCCATTATTTGCTGTTTAGTTTGAAAACAAAAAATGTTAAAAATAAAATCTGCTGATGTTCTCAGTCCATCAAACTATGACAAAAGTGTGAACCTCCAGGGTTAGATCCTTTGTTCTGACTCCAGTTTTTTTGATAATGATACTAAAACTTGTTGAGCGCATGAATTCATTTTTATAGGCTGCGCATCTTGGGTCTGGGAGACCTGACAAGGCTCCAACTTTTTTCATACAAAGTAAACTTTTCACCAGGCCCAAAACTTCCTTGTTAATACATATAAGTCACCCATATGGTGGGCCCTGGACAGCCCAGAGGGGAGGGTGCAATGTATTTAAAATGTAGGACGTGTACATTTAAGTTTTACGTGTCCTGGTAGCACAAAACTCTTAAATTATTTTTTCACTACTGCAAGGCATACATCTTCCATAGGGTAACATTGGAGTTACCTTATTACATTTTATCACTTTGATTTCCAAATAGGAACAGGTAATCAATTCATGTTTGGTGTCTCTGTAATTGTGATGAAAAATCCTAACTTATGGTGAAGTCTGATTTTAAATTACAATTTAGAAAAATGCTACTTTGATAAAGGTGGTATTTTCTTGCCTTAGCCATTTGGTGCTTGCAGCCTGTCACTGGGCCACATGCCAGGGTGCAGTTGATAGTTGGGCTTTTTGTATTCCTCCTAGACAGCCACACACAATGGGGAGCTTAGGTGTGACTGGATGGGCCATCAATGGCAGAAAGGGATGGAGGAGATGGGCCCAGCCCCACTTACACTTGAATAGACTGTGTCCTGTCTCCACACAAAGGGCTGCATACACCCTGCAGTTACTCTGGAGCCAGGAAAAGGAAGGCAGGGCACCTATTTACTTTAAATGCATGACTCCAGAAGATTCTCCCCACTTCAAAGGCACAACTGGGTATTAATACCGGACCTCAGACACCAACTTTTCAGTACACTTCTGGAGCTGTGGATACTCTGCCAGGACAAAGGACTGTTGTGATGCTGAAAGGACTGTCACTCTGCTGGACTGCTGCTCTGAAGGACTGCTTTCCAGCTGTGCAGACCTGCTGCCTGCTACCCTCTTGCCCGGATGAGAAGGACTGGACCTGCATCTCTTGAACCCAGAACTCAGAGTGACTTCAAGGGCTAGTTGGTGTCCTCCTGAACTGAGCTTTAGGAATACAACAGGCTTCCAATAACCTTGCACCTGGACTATGTCATGTGTGGTTCTACCCTGCCAAGTGGTGCCACCCCAGTTCTAGACCCTTGGAAGTGGCTTAAAGTGCTCTGCCAGTCTTTGTGGATCCATAGAAACGGACTCATTTCCTCTGCTGTGCAGAGCCAACCTGAGCAGAACCGATGCATCGCCGCTGCTGCGTGGGTTGCACCAGTCGCAAAGACCCTCATCACCTTTGCAGCCCCATCGGAACCACGTGGCGCAGGTCACCGCATCCCTCAGTGACGTCAGCCTCAGGGACAACACCAGACTCAAAATTGCAGCCTCACAGCTCCCCGGAACCAATGCATTGCCCAGACTGTGTGCCCTATCCCTGATGCTGAACTTTCCATTTCAAGCCCTGTCAACGGAACCCTCAATGACGATGCAGGCCCTCGCATTGCAGCCTTGCTGCATCTTTGAAACAAGGCGTTTCTTCAGCTCAGCAACCCTCTGCAAATCAGGATTTAAGATATCTGTTCAGTGGTCCTAACTGGGTGCCTATAGCTGACCCACAGTCCATCACAGTCGGCCTAAACTTGTGACATTTTCCCAGTCCACGGTTGACGCTATGTTTACTAAAATCTTTAAAATGACCAATCTCTAGTTCTACTGAGTGGATTTTTGTCATTTTGGTCTTGCTTTATTTATTACAAATCACTCTATTTTTCTAACTTCGGTTGGGGTCCTTTTTGTGTGGTATTTCCCCTTTGTTACTGTTTGAAGTGTTGCACAAATACTTTACACATTGCTTCTAAGTTAGGCCTCACTGTCAAGGTACCAGAGCTGTGAGAACAGATTAATTTAGGGTTGGATTGTGACTCACCCTGACAGGGATTCTGGTTACTGCTTGACCAGGGCTCACACTCCAGTCAAGCAACAACCAAATTTCTTACACTTACCTTTCTGCCTGTGAAAACTCTGCCCATGCCCAATACCTTATCACCTTATGTGCCTTAAACATATTTTTTATACAAAATGCATTCATGCTTTATCTTTTATGGGGATCATGGGTGGGAATGAAGTGCAGTTTGTACTGCTTATGGGGCCCCGAACATGTCACATGAAAACAATCTGGTTGAGCCTTGGATTAAGCTAACTTAAAAGTTAGCATATTTGAGACCTATTTATCAATAGGTGGGCGTTAGGGTTAAACGTTATTTTAAAAATCGATTCACATGATCTTATACAAATTTACAAATGTATTGAAAAGTCCTTCAATCAATGTCACAAATCACACAGCTTATATAAATAAACTCTTGTTTAATTTTATTCAAAAGTTTTTTTTATGATAAATTCACAGTACATCTAATCACACATTGAAAACCAGACATATGTAACTATCGAAGTACATCTTAAATGAAAATCCTTCATATGAGACCACCATCACATATTACACATGACTATAAGGTCACCTGATATACAATCATATCAACAGTTACAAATATGCACAATTTTGATATAGGTAATTAAAAATATACAGAGTTGTCTGTTGGTAATTCAAAACATACAGAGTTGTCTATCGGTAATTAAAAATGTACAGAGTTGTCAACATGGCATTTTGGTGAACAGTAAAATTGTATTTTCTTCACCCTTCTTCAGGACAGACAATTAAAAAGGTTTTTCTGCATCGGTAGCAGTCTTCTAAGAATGCCAACAGTGCACTTATGAGTGCATTATGTGCTCTTCTGGAGCAAACATCCAAGCAATTGTTTCCTTATCTAGGGTATATCTATTGAATGAATGTACCTCTGTGCAATAGGATATTCTCAATGTCTATTTATAAGCTATTTTATTGTGCTCAATGTATTTATTTAAAAATGGTCATGTAACACCAAGTGTACTTGCCCTTTTTTCAAATCATTAAAGAGCAACCAATGCAAAGAAGCTGTCACATAACAGATAGTTCCATATTCCTCAAATTTATGGAATTACCTTTATTTATTTAGAAGGTCTTTGCTCTTGTCGGCTTCTCCCTTGATGTACTGAGTTGAGCAAAGCAAAAGCTTTCTTGTATACAGCAGTGATCATTCTCAGCGGATAAATATGATGAAAAGGCTTCCTTATTCTCAAGAATTCGTTTTCTAGTTTTCTGTTAAAAGCATCCTGATTACTCCTATCCCATTTTATCTTTATGCCCTTATTTTTAAAATACTCAGTCACACAGAATTTCCTTGAAGGACCAGCTGTCTCCAAATTTATGTTCCAAGAAGCAGCAAGGGGATTATGATCGCTAGTGCTATTACTACGAATTTCAAACCCATTAAAAAATTACCAAAGACCAGTTGCGACAGAATAATATCAATTGTCCCCCCTTTCAAATTCCTGCCAAATGTGGGGTTTTGCTTTTTCTCTCTGATGGTCATTTCATTTAATAAGCTTAAATCGTGTTTTATAATAAGTCTGTTTAAGGTCTCACCATAATCTGAATGTTTAAAATGGGCTGCTTTGTTATTTCTCTGATCCTTGAAACCACACACATTGGCCACTGAACTCACAGATATAATGGTGGCCAAGAATCAGGTGAGGACCAAACTTAGTTTGCTTGAATCAAAGTAGATTTAACCAAGATAAATTTAACTAAGCCTCCCTTTGCTCTGCCAGCTGTTGAGGGGTTGGCGTGTTGAAAAAAGTATTGAAGATGTAAAAATACACCCTCACCCACGTCTCTTGGCAATAAACAATATCATAATCACTGACACAGGAAAGCCAATCAGGGTTTGAAATTTTGGAACAACCGCCTGCAATATTCCAGGAAATGAGACTAAGATCCTTGTCAGGGAAAGGAAAGCTGGACAATGGAATATTCACTGTAGGGTTAGCTGGGCGAGGAGCTTCTGGAACAATAAAGAGTTCTGTACCCACATGAGTATGGCATTGATCAGGTTTTCAAAAATATATCGGTCAGTCGTATAGACTTATAGCCCGCCATAGTGGGCTATACCGGCTATTAAAGGCCCGAGCCGAAGGGGAGTCCCTTTAACAAGGGAGTGGCACTTTAATAGCCGGCATAGCCCAGCTATGAAGGGCTATAAGGCTCTTAGAACATTCTGCCACTAGAGGGCAGAATGTTCTAACACATAAAACAAAGGCTTCAGATTGAAATCCCCTCAGGCTCCCTGAAGCCTTTGTTCACAGCCACAGCTGTGAACAAAGAAACATTGGAATGTTGGAGCTCTGGGTTTATACCAGCCCATATAAGCCCGGAGCTACTTCATTGTGTTCAATGGAGCTCCCAACATTCCAATGTTCTAATTAGTATTATATCTATCCAAAGGCTCAAAACAATTCGTTATAGGCGGATGTATGTCGTTACAACGCACACTTTTACAACGCATGCACTTACAACGCATTTTTTACAATGCACAATCCATTACAACGCATGACATTACAACGCAGGACACTACAACGCATTTTTAAAAACTACCTTTACAACGCATTTCCATTACAACGCATACTACCTTTACAACGCATACCATTACAACGCATAATATTAAATTGCATTTAAGGTAAGTATTAGATAGTATAGGGGTAAAAATTACTATTCTAACTCCAGGGGGTGCAACAGTAGGGTAAGTGTTGGATAGTATAGGGTTAAAAATTACTATTCTAACTCCAGGGGGTGCAACAGTAGGGTAAATGTTGGATAGTGTAGGGGTAAAAATTACTATTCTAACTCCAGGGGGTGCAACAGTAGGGAAAGTGTTGGATAGTATAGGGGTAAAAATTACTATTCTAACTCCAGGGGGAGCAACAGTAGGGTAAGTGTTGGATAGTATAGGGGTAAAAATTACTATTCTAACTCCAGGGGGTGCAACAGTAGGGTAAGTGTTGAATAGTATAGGGGTAAAAATTACTATTCTAACTCCAGGGGGTGCAACAGTAGGGTAAGTGTTGGATAGTATAGGGGTAAAAATTACTATTCTAACTCCAGGGGGTGCAACAGTAGGGTAAGTGTTGGATAGTATAGGGGTAAAAATTACTATTCTAACTCCAGGGGGTGCAACAGTAGGGTAAGTGTTGGATAGTATAGGGGTAAAAATTACTATTCTAACTCCAGGGTGGGCAACAGTAGGGTAAGTGTTGGATAGTATAGGGGTAAAAATTACTATATTATGTGTTGTAATGGTATGCATTGTAATGGTAGTATGCGTTGTAATGGAATGCGTTGTAAAGGTAGTTTTTAAAAATGCGTTGTAGTGTCATGCGTTGTAATGTCATGCGTTGTAATGGATTGTGCGTTGTAAAAAATGCGTTGTAAGTGTAGTGCGTTGTAAAAGTTGCGTTGTAAAGGTTGTTCCCCGTTATAGGCACATTAAAGCAACTTTGCAATTCCACCTGGACATCTTGTCCCTGTTCGTAAAGCAGATGGATGTTAGAAATCAGGAGGATTAGCTTATAAAAATACTGCAATGGGTGAACCTGAATCCCGGCCCGGGTGCTGATGAAATGGCACAAACGTTGTAAAAGGTGCCTTAGGAATCTTAGGTCTTTCAAATTCACCACAATACATTCCCCTTTGAGCCCTTCTTCTCTGGGTCAGTCCATCCCATCCCTCTAGCTAGGAGAATCCCGCAATGAAGATCATAACAGTTGTCCAGTTTCGATCCTAGCCAGTGCAATATCCTATTAGAATCAGGGGAAATCATTGGATCATTCTCCAAGGCAATAAAGGGTTGCAATCTAGAGGTAAATCCAAGATGACAAAAGTCAGTCATCATTAATTCTAACTTTTGGAGAAATTGATTACACAATTCAAGCAGTGCGGCTCCTTCCTAGTGGCGTCGCCCCACTGCTGTCTCACAGGGCGAGAAGCAGAAACATTAAATGGCAAAAATACTATTTTATGTTTCTGCTTCTCGCACTGCAAGAAAGCAGAAGTGCCTGGTTGTGGCCGACCAAAGCAGTCATGCGCACTCTCCCCTTTTCTCTATGTAGGCTGCATGCAGCCTACATAGAGAAAAGGGCCTCTCATTAGGCACCCGGCTGGGGCGCTGTGCGCCTGCACCACACCCATTGCAGCGTTGTGATTGGCGGAGGAGAGGGAGGCGACCTGTGGGCGGCTTTCCTCAGGAGAGCAGCAGGAAAACGCAGGACTGCGGGACCGGGACCGGCCAGGAGCTGAGGCTGCGCGGTGAATTTTATTTTATTTTGGTCCCTGATGTGTGTGACATTTCGCTGCCTGACTCCCACTTGCTGTGGGCGCTTGCAATCACTGACTTCTGCTGTAGTGGAAGTGCTTGTGAATTCTTTCCTGGAATTTCAGAGCATGTTGAAACAGTTGTGCTTGAAGGCAGCGCTATTGTAGGGACGGCGGGAGCCGAGTGCGGTCTTAGCCACTGTGTGAGTGCAGCCCTCCCTCCACACTGCTCTTCCTGGGGGAGAGGGTACAAGAGGTGCTCTAGTACCGGCAGTCCTTTGATCCTGCAAATATGAACAGTTCTACAGTGCACTGCACGCGTGGCACCTCTCGGCGCTCTGGCACCAGTAGGTCCTCTCTGATCCCTCAAATAATGACATTTAGGCAGTGCACTGCACGCATGGGGCTGCTGGGCACTGTTGCGTTGGTAGTACTTCGTTCCCGCGCATAAGGAAGGGCATGCATTACTCTGTACGCGTGGCGCCGATGGTGCTGGGGTACCGGTGGTCCCTTAGATGTAGATGAGCAGGTACTGGCAGCTACCTCATTTTGAAATGGACATTACCTGCATCTTTCAGTAGGGGTTCACTGCTTTTAATGGGAGAGTATCAACACTTCTCGTTCATAAACACGCACTCTGCTTAGTCAGAACATTCAATGCACTGAGTACCAGGATAGTACCTCTTTGCACTGTGGTACTAATTGCTTCAAAGTTCCCCCAAACGAGTGATTTTAAGAAGACGGACCGGGGGAGGGTGAAATCTGTGATATAGGTATATAACATCAAAAGATAGGGTTTGCAGAGAGAATCGTCATATTTCAGGATTTTAACCCAAGGGTCCAGAAGGTACGACTTTCTTAAGTGATGGTTGATCCATGGTACACGAAGAGTAGCTTCGTCCAGAGACCACTTTTCCATCATGTGGCACTTTACTGCATGAGACATGAGTTACTGCGGTCAAAATAGGAAATGACCACACACAAAGGCTTTCTCAATCCAGGCGTCAAATCAGAGTTTTGGAACATTACATTATATACTCTCAGTGGAACAAAATACAAACTCTACTTGTTAAACTTACAACACCAACCACAACCAGCACAACCTCTTATCAGTTTTAGTCTGCAATATGTAATCAAATGAAAAGTGCTTCAACGCATTTTGATTAGTAGTTTAAGCCCATGTGCCAGGCACTGGGTCCAGTAAAAATCTTTTCTAACTGTGCAGATGCATACCCACCAGGTAACACCGTCAGGTTTCTATCAATCTTTTAAGGAGGGACAGTTTTTTTTTATATCAGACTTGACTTAAGCCATGGCAAAGCTTTGTTGAGCACACGTTCACCACAGGAATCCAAAATCAAACACCAGGCATTTTTTGAGCTGTCATACACTTACACATTGAGTTCTCAGACACAAGTTATTTTTTCTGCCTATAATGCATGTAGTGGAGAGTCTCCCGGCATTCAAGGGAGTCTCTGAATTTTGCAACATTGTCTGGCTACTCCCAGAGATGTGTTCGCCAAGCCGCCTTACTCAAATTTGCTTAAAAATTCACCATTTGACCACTTTTTTTTCAAAATTTTCATGGAGGAGAACCCCTCCCCCCGAACTTCCCATAGGTGGTTCAGGTACGCACGCTACGCGAGCTTGCCGCAGTGTAGTATTTACGCCTCACCACTTTCAAATGTCGCCAGCCGCCACTGAATTCAAGGACTTGATTTTAAATGTCTTTTAACACTCCACAGTCAGCAATCTCAGCATTGCTGTTTTTCTTACCCGTTCCCATTTTACGTGGGTGCGAGTTCTTTGATATTTGACCATTTTAGACCTGAACAGGTTGATGTTGTGATGGCAAGGAGTTCATAATAAATCTGCTAATACCCTCCTTTCTCATTTTTTTTATGTGGGAAGTGGGTAATGATACTTGAAGTAATTTCCCTTGCATGTTGCATCATGTTTGTTACTTGGAATTGAGCAGTGTGGGAAAGGAGAGTTAATGACAGGGACCAGACTCACCCCTATTGCTACACCCAGTGTGGGGTTGTCAGCCTCAGTTAGTGGATAGTCTCTTAGATTTCCAATACAAGTTCTTGGTATGAATGGGGAGGACAAGATTTCCTCTGGACTGCATCAATCCTTTCTTCAACACTCTCCATTTCAGAGGTTTTTACTCCCATTACTGAACCTAAATAGTTAGTAATCAAGGTTGTTAACTTCTTCACCTACCCTTTGCTAATTTTGGGTGTCACAGCCTTCACTTCCCCACATTTGCATCACATAAGAGAATACATGGCCCACCGCTTGCTTATAAGTACTGTCAGCAGACCAAAATCTTTGGGGCCAAGAGGGCTGGCCCTGCCTAGCTTTGAACAGGCGTGGACGGGTGCAGATGGGCCCACTCTTGCGCGGTCTTTTCCAGGCACATCCCGCGATGTGGGCTGAAGCGGTGATATTTATGGCATCCACATAGTGTTTGAGCAGTGTCCCCGTCTCCTTGGCAGGCACAGGATTCCGGAGGATTGAGCCCCTTCCTCTGATGTCCAAAAGAAGCATCCAGTGCTATGGGCTGAAGTGTTGTCATTTATGGTGCCCACACAGCGCCTCTGCAGCATTCATGCCTCCTTGGCAGGCACAGGATTCTGGGGGATTGAGTCCCTGCCCCCAAAGTCCAAAACAAGCATCCAGTGCTGCGGGCTGAAGCGGTGTCATTTATGGTGCCCACATGGTGCTTTTATAGACAGCACTTGAGCTGTGTCCCTGCCTCCTTGGCAAGCACAGGTTTCTTGGTTACCAAGTCCCTGCCATTAAGTCCATAAGAAGTGTCTCGCGCCATAGGATGAAGTGGTGTAATTTATGGCACCCACACGGCGCTTGAGAAGCGTCCATGCCTCCTTTGCAGGTACAGAAATCTGGGGGAGTGGGACCCTGTCCCTGAAGTCCAAAATAAGCAAAAAAATGTCACTCAAAGCAGCCATGCACACTGTGAATATGAGCTGTACAGTCTTGCTGTGAGGGGCCCAGAGTCTGTGTATATGGTGACCGGAAGAGTGGAGCTGCAAAACAGAAGTTGTTCTGCACAACAAAGATTTAGACAGTAGCTGCTCCTCAAGGAAGTGCTGCGTGGCAGTGGGGCGGGGTGGGGGAGGGGCAGGGTGGAGGGTAGTAAACTCCGGCATACGCCCGACCGGAGTTGAGTAAATAAATAAAACGAATTACATTGCGCGCTGCATCGCCGATTTGGCTTTGCAGCGCGCGCAATGTAATTTGTTTTATTTATTTATTTACTCTACTCTGGCCGGCTGTATGCCGGAGTTTACTACCCTCCACCCTGCCCCTTCCCTGCCCCACCCCACCGCCCCGCAGCAGGCCCTCGAGGAGCCGCTACTGGATTTAGAAACAGGTTTAAACATTTATCATTAGAGATGGAAACATCTGCAGGGATGCAGCCTAATCAACCAGGGAGCCAGCTGAAACCAATAGGGGACCAGACTCCAAAACTTTAATGCAGCAGACCAAGAAGGCATCAAGTAAAATTTTGTATGTGGTCAGTACAAATTTCCCCCTAGGATCAGCAGGACTGGGGACACATACGTGTCCCTATAAAGTGCTGTTGTTGGCTGAACCCTTTTCCCCTCATACAAAGACTGACCATTGTTTAACGTGCATTGTCACCTGATGCTTCTCAATGATCTGATGCAGGAAAGCACTTTAGATTCACTTGAGGTTCATATACATATAACATCAAAATATACTTGCATCATTGTATCGGGGTATTTAGGGGGTAAATATATGTAGGAAGCTGGCTCTGTATACACTATATCAAAGTGAGGTATAGTGTGCACAGAGTCCAGTGGATCCCCAAAGGTGGGCAGAGGGTAAAGTAGATCAGCAAGATGGCGGGCACTGAAGAGTGGGCTTCACTTTGCCTCCTCCACCTGAGGGGTGGGGTTGGCAGAGGTGGGCACACCTTCTGGGATGTGCTAATCTTTCCCGCCTGTCTTCCCGCCGAAAAGGAGGGGAGACAGGAAGGGGTCCTGCTCCTGATAGCAGGAGAGGCTGGGGATCACGTTACAAAGGCGGCAAGGCTTTAGAAGCTCCCTTGCCATAGATGGCTCTTCCTGGCCTGGAGGAGGTGTGACAGTCTCCGCCCAGGAAAGGCTTCGTTTCTGGGCTCAGGGAGCAAAGGCTCCCACCCAAGGGGTCAAGAAACATTTTTGGTGGCGGCAGGCTCTGGTTTACCAGTAAGGGAACCAACCAGAGCCTGGTCGTTTTTCAGGGGGCATCTCTAAGATGCCCTCTGAGTGCATTGTATAATAAATCCCACACTGGCATTGGTGTGGGTTGATTATGCTGAGAAGTTTGCTACCAAACTTCCCAGAATTCAGTAAAGCCGTTATGGTGCTGTGGAGTTCATAATGGCAAACTCCTGTGCCATATACTCTTTATGGTTTTACTGCACTTACAATGTCTAAGAATGGACTTAGACACTGTAGGGGTATAGTGCTCAGGCACCTGTACCCTCACCAGCGGTATAGTGCACCCAGCTAGAGGGGTGTCTTACCTATACCATAGACAGTGGGTTGCAGGCATGGCACACAGGAATGTGTGCCATGTTGACTCTTCACTCTTCTCTGTACCAAAACAAGTAGCCTTCAATGGCAGTGTGTGTGTGTGTTAAGGCACAGGATCTCCAAGGGTGGCACAGTATATGCTGCACCTTTAGAGGCCTTCCCTGGTCACAGTGACCTTGGTACCCTTGGTACCTTTTCCCAGGGACTTACATGTGGCCAGAGAGGGGCCAATTGGGGGTACAAAGGTACAGGTTTGGGAAAGAACACTGGCCCTGGGAACCTGATTGGCAGGGACCCAGGGCACATCAAGTCAAAGTGCATCAGAAGTCCGGCAAAATGTGGTGGGGGTTATTGCAACAGAAACCCAACTTCCCACAATATACAAATAGCATGTTGCTCTACCCCTCTCCCTCACTATCCAGTTTTTTATTCTAAAATTAACCATCTCCCTGTGCACAAAAGTTTGTTGTGTATGCAGCATTCATTTTAGGTTTCATCTGCCAAAGAGTGCAAGCTGTCTGGTTGTGAAAGACCTATTGTGGGCTTATCAAGAATTTACTACTTGAACATTGCTTTCATTGGCTGCACAGCTCTTCTAGCTGTTAGGACAGCTCCTGCCCTTGATGGCAGTCCAGCTTATCTTCTTCTTCAGATCAAAGCAATTAGAGAGTACAGGAATCCAACCCTATTTTAAATCTGATTGAAAACAGCATCCCAACAGAGGTTCTGTATCTGCTGAAACATCCAAAAATTCTCTGTTGATTTATTTCTTTTTTGTTCAGGTTGTATGCTGGTATGATTGAAACCCTGTTCTCTATTTGGTTCAGTCAGTATTCTGAAAACATTGAAACCCTCTGCTCTCTATGGTTTGTGGAGTATTCTGGAAACATTGAAACTCTCTGCTCTCTTCGGTTCAGGTAGTATTATGGAATCATTGAAACCATCTCCCTTCTTTGGTTCACGATTGAAACGCTCTGCTCTCTTTGGTACAGGTACTATTCTGGAACAATTTAAACACTCTGCTTTCTTTGGTTCATGTATTCAGGAATAAATGAAACCTTCTGCTCTCTTTGGTTGAGGTAGTATTATGGAATCATTAAAACCATCTCCCTTCTTTGGTTCAAGATTGAAACCCTCTGCTCTCTTTGGTACAGGTACTATTCTGGAACGATTGAAACCCTCTGCTTTCTTTGGTTCATGTATTCTGGAAAGATTGAAACCTTCTGCTCTCTTTGGTTGAGGTAGTATTCTGGAAAGATTGAAACCTTCTGCTCTCTTTGGTTGAGGCAGTATTATGGAATGATTGAAACCTTGTACTCTCTTTGGTTGAGGTAGTATTCTGGAATGATTGAAACACTCCGTTGCCAGAGAATGTACCAATGTTGCTTGTTAATTCTTATAAAAAATGTCTCTCTCCACCCTGTGACTAATAAATACAGTCTACAGCTGTCAATCCAGCTGCCTCATGGCACGCTTGGCTCACTGGACTGGGATAAAAAAAATGGGTAAGGTGACATCTGTGACATGTTGGGTATTGGAGTCCAGTTGCACATCACCCTCAGAGCACAACAGAGTCAAAGGTGGTCTCTAGAAGCTTGTGTTCCTGTTCAGAAGGGACATGGACTGACAACTTGGTCTAGAATATCCATTGGGATGTGTGGCCATGATCCGTGTGCATACGGTTGGGCCCAGTCTATATGTGTACTGGAACGCAACATGAGTCATTGCTAGTCGCTGAGATTAATTCAGGAATTCTATTCATCACTTTTTGTGCTATGTTCACAATCATGACAAGAAGACACCACTGGAGCCTTTTTTGTGAACTTGAGCAGGTTCCACAGGACAAAGCAAAAACCATTGGCAGTCCCTAAAATTCAAGTAAACTCTAGACATTTACCAATTCAATAAACTGAATTAAAGCAAGTAGACTCCATTACTAAGGTATATTCCTCACCGATGATTGCATTTTGACAGTACCACTTGCAATCCAACAACCTAATACAAGTGGCAAATGCTGCCCAAACTCAAGAAGAGTTATTTTGGTATGAAGTTAAATCCTTAACTTTCACTCTTGGCAACACAATCAAGGAAAATAAATGAAGTAGCCAGGAAGCTCTCAGGTTCTCTTTCTGCACAATTCCTCAGGTAGTAAATCGGTACCTAGATAATGTCACGGATTCTGATTAAACTCCCCCACCATTTTACTCTAAGCCGGTTATCTAATTGCCTTGTCAGCTTACTACTAACCACTCCAGTGGACTCAATATAAGGAGCTATGTCTGTATGCCCAACACAAAATGTATGCACCCTTCACCCTTGGTGCATACACATATACCATCCTGCTGGTGTCCTTCTTAGCATGCATGGCATGCAGTGGCAGATGATGGACTTTAGAAGTAGTGGGGCATAAAGATAAATAAAAGAATAAATGGAGAAAAATAAATTAAACGGCATTGCATAAATGTTTCCAGGATTGCGCTTGCTATGAAAGGCTTCATACTTATGCGGCGGCTTCGATCAAATCGGACAATTTCGAAAGTATGAATCTACCTTACTAATGAAAGGGGGACCACTTAGTAAATGCCTCGCATTCTTAACTTGCCTGATTCTTTGCCAAGGAATATTTGATTAATCAGAGTAATTAGTTGACTCACATACTAAGGGGTCCTGCATCTTCAATCAAGCACACTGTCCTGAAGATAGCCTCACAGAAATATGACAACAGAGATCAAGGCAGACATATGTACTTGCATTTGGAAAGTGGGTTTTACATGCATTGACGGTCAGTATGCCAAAATAAAAAAAAATGATTATTGTGTCTTTTGTCAATGTATGTTGAAATTGTTCAGTAAACCCCTATTTTTATGATTCAGAATTTCAAAATAAATCCGATTAAAAGACAAACACCTTTGTGCTAAAATGTATTTTCTTAAAAAATGAAGTGTATATTTTGCAATTAATTTACTATGCCATGCACCGACATCCCAAATGACTAATACAGGTTTAAAAATATTTCTATTTCTTGTCGGCATCATTCATTACCTACTTGCTCTGCAACATAATCACAAAATGAAATACAGCATTGAGCAGCGTCAGGAAGAGGAACCGAGCTCTGATCTGGTGTACAGTTGATGGCACTGTATATAAATATGATTTGGGGTATTGAGGCATTTGCTAGGTTGGTAGGGCTGTGCTTGCAAAAAAAAAAAAACCTTGGCAAAGTCAATAGGTCTTGCATATGCAAGAATTGTTGGCTTTGTCAATGTTGTTTTTGCCATGTTGCACCGCAGTTGCTGTGCAACATAAAAGCGCTTGGGCATGGCAAACGCTTCTGTTTTTTTACTTTCATCCGGAATGAGCTGCAGGTGAAAGTTTAAAACAATATGCAGTGAAGCAGAGCGCTGCTGCCTCATATTGCTTTTTAGGTCTCGCCTACTAATGCCTAATGCCATCGGCACAGCTGTGGGGACAAAAACGTGCATGCGTTGCATTGCTTGCAATTGCAACGTGTGCACGTCTGGCGATTTCCTTGCGGGAGCGCGCGGCGCCATAGGGTGGCGCCATATGGTCGCACGCTCCCGCAACGGAATCTCGCAGGCCCCTCCCCTGCGCGAAAAGTAAACAAGCATTGGCATAGCCAATAGGTCTCGCTTTTGGGACCTTACTAGTATGTTTACTTTTGCTATAATCGCGGCACGTAAAGCGCAGGTGCCGCAATTATAGCAAAAGTAAAGAAATCGATGTTTTTTTCTATTTCTTTACTTTTGCTATAATCGCGGCACCCACGCTTTACATGCCGCGATTATAGCAAAAGTAAATATACTTTTAAGGTCCCAAAAGCGAGACCTATTGGCTATACCAATGCTTGTTTAAATAACTGAGGAGAAGATAGTCTACTGTAATTCTATGACACCATATAGAAAGTGAGACTTAACCGCCTGACGAAAGAAAAACAGTAAAGATGCTGAGATAAGTAAAAGATTAGGACAATGAGTACAAATTTAACCTTTTCCCCTGAATATTGTGAAATTGTACAACTTGTTTATCTGCACTAGGGACAACAAATAATGCCACATAATCAAGGTCCGACAGCAACCTTGGATTGTGCTTGGCCCACAGGAGAATGCCCCCCTGAACAAACACCTCCCTGGGACAAAAAAATTCAAAGATGTGCTGTACTCTCAATGACCTTGTCCTAAAGATGAAATAGACAACATTCAGAACCGGTCCGAGACTCGGGTACCATGGAACAGAGGAGCATCAGATGCAGACTCCGAAATTTAGGATCCCTTCTTTCAACATGGTTGAAGAGAAAATGCCACAGGAAGAACTATCAATGCCTTGAGACCATATAATGATGCTCTTTTTAACTCATTGCTTAAAGCTATCTTTGGGCATAGAGGAGTGTGCTTAAATCTATTGCAACATTTCTGCTCCTGCAGGCAGGAGCTTGAGAAAGCATTTTGTCAAGAGTTCAAAGCCATTGATTTATCTACCAGGCTTGGAATTTGTCTCTCATTACTAAATGAAGTGATGATGTTGATTACTGTTTTAGTGGACACCATTGACTTGATCTTTGGAGAACTCACCCTGCAGACAGCACATGCCCCCGAAACAAATGTAAAATATATCTGGGCACCTAAAGGCATTGTAAATCTGCGTGAGTGAACAACAGCCCCCACTTATTAAGCGGCGGCTCTGGGAAGTGAACCTCCCTTTGAAAATCCAATGCAATAGAAAGAGGACTTTATTGTGCCACAAAATGACAGCCATCTGAAATGGTTTTGATGTTCCCGCTCAAGATGTACAAATTACAGGGACCATCCTGACATGCTTGTCCTTTAATGTCTAGTATTTCCTGTCCCTCCGACCCAAAAAACAGCCCAACCAAGTTCCAAAAACTGCACAATCCCATCTGATTAACATACCGATGACATTGGGAATGTGTCCCTCCCAGTGACGGCCCGTGTAGGGCGTTTTACCGGGGCGGTAACGTGGCGCAGAAGAGCGGCAGGGTGGGGGGTTGCAAAATGCGGCAAACAGACGATTTCATTTGGCGATGCAGCGCGCGCAACGAAATTCGTTTTATTAATTTTTTTCGTAACTTACCTGAACTCGGCCGTATGCCGCATTTTGCAACCCCCCACCCTGCCCCTCCTCTGCGCCACGTCACCGCCCCGGTAAAACGCCCTACACGGGCCATCACTGGTCCCTCCACCTCTAAGTATGTAATGCACCTGACACAGCTGTGGACGACTGCATGACGCCCATCTTAACCCTTGCAACGCTTGTCTAATTCATACCTTTTAACTCCCATCTTGTATCAGCCTCCCACATGACGGAGACAACCGTTACCCCCAGCTCCCCACAATTGTGCTTTTCCATGTCTGGCACCAATGCTTTCAAGATCAAATATCCCCCAAATCTTTCCAAATATGCAAGGGAAAACCTGAAACATAGTACCTTCAGAGACTACCCAGAAACCCTCTTCTCCGACCAATACCATTGCCAACGCAAAGGAGCCCGTAAAACCAACCTCCTCCTCTTTACGCACACCACTGACCTATGGATCAAGTCCTTACACAATTTTCTCCCATCCTCCTCTCTCTATAACATACCCTTTGGACACGAACTCAAATGATTTCCCTCTTTGGCCTCTCATGCAACCTTTCTATCTCCATCTATAGCAATGGTAAAATCATGTTCCAAGCCTACGACACGATCATTGCCATGATCCACCTCATTTGTCTCATCCTCATGCCATCTGACGACCCTTCCGCTCATCTCAAAAACCCCTGACCCACTTACCACCCCTTATGTTCCACCAAGACAACCCTTCTCTCCCCAGACTCTCCTGGAATCCGACATGACTCCGTTAACCCAAGATTCACCATTAACACCAAACCGTGAACACCCCCATAAACCATCTCCGCACAGTCCATCCCCAACCTCCCACAAACCAGTATCTCCCCCTGCAGCCTCCCCCTCCACCCTCTTCTCTGCCCCACAGTCGACCCATATGCCTGCCTCTCCCTCCCCACCCTTATTGCCCTCTGCCACACTGCCCCGGCCACCAAGTATCAACAACCCACAACCATAAGTGACAAACATAACTGGCCTCTGCTCAACAAACTCCTTTTCTCATTCTCTCACCTCTCTCAAAATCAACATCCTCTTATCGGCTCTATCCCATTTAGGTATCTCTCTATCCTCTCGTTTCTGCTCCTTCAATCACCCCACACCGCAGTAGTAGCTTCTACCGAATGGGCATGGGGGAGCGGAGGAGGAGGGAATTAAAAATACATTTTACAAAACCACTTACCTGGATGCAGCTCGCTGCCACCTCTCTTCTGTCATCTCTGTCCTCTTCCTGGATTCTATGGAAGCACCCAGGCTCCCCTGAGCCAATCACAATGCTGCAGTGCAGCATTGTGATTTGTCTGAGCAATGCGGTTAGGCGCTCAGACAGGGAATGGGACCCAGGGGATGTTCTCTACCCAGGGTGCAATACAGCCTGGGTGGAAAACGTGCAAAGGGGTGGTGACATTTTAGCCAGCCTGAAACAAGGCGGAAGTCTTTCTCTCATTCACAGAAACCCACTCAGATGCAGGAGCCCCCAAACAACTCAGTTTCCATCTTTCATTGCATATTGGTGAAAATGCCCTCACCCACTAGCTCTAACATCAGACTAAATTTAATGTATCATCCACCAGGTCTAAACAGCATCTTCATTGAGGAATACATGGATCTCTTCACCTCTCAACTTATCAGCTTGGACAACACAACCTTCCTTAGAGACTTCAACATCCACTGGGGAAACGGGGGTAAGAGCATTGTGGACACTTTTACCTCCTTTCTCAAAGACAATGATCTCCAACAACACAGCCATAAACCCACACACCACAAATGCACCATTCTGGACCTGGTAATCTCCAAATATCCCAATCTACAGTCATGCAACCCCATTTCAGTCGACTGGTCCGACCACATGCAGATCCCATTTTCCCTCTCCGGTTCTTATACCAAAACTTAAAGGCAACCCAAGAAAATATGGTTCAGGGACACATCCAATGGTGAAAAAGAAGCCATGGCCAGCATGACCCTTCCGACCCAAATTTCGATAACACCCCACCTTGATATCAATGAAGCATCCGATAAATACGAATCCTGTATGGAATCCTTCATCAACAAATGTGCACTCCTGAAGTGCAAACTATCCAGATCAAAACCTTCTAGTTCTTGGTTCTCTAAATAACTCTATGAAGAAAGAAAGCTTATTAGAAAATGTGAATAAGAATGGAAACTAGCACCAGCTCACCTGAGTATGGATAAGCTTTACAGAGTGTGAAAGCAATATAAAGAACAAATAATCAGAGCCAACTCCTCTCATATCAGAGCACTTGGTAATTCTGCAAAGAACATAAAAAAGCACCTGTTTGAGGTTCTTCCAAAAACTCTAAACCCCTCCATCATTTCAGCTTTTGAGTCATCAGTGACCGCTGCAACAACGTTGTGGATTTCTTTCATAAAAAAGTTAGAAACATCCATAACTCACTTCTCACCAGCGAACCCCCAGAAACAGATATTCTACCTTGCAAGACATTACATTCACTGTCATCTTTCCCCCCAATTTCCAAATGAGACCTACAGTGGACAATCTTTCGAACCACCATCAGGACGCCATTCCAGGTTCTATTGGCAAATCTCTTGCTGCACACCTACTACCCCTGTGGACTAACATGGTCAACATCTCTTGCGAACAGGGTCTATTTCCAGAGCAATTAAAAGTGGGTCCGTCTCTCCGCTCTTGAAAAAGCAATCTCTTGACCGAGAGAACATGAACAACTATTGCCCATTCTCCACACTTCCATTTTTCGGCAAAGTCATTGAAAGTTGTGTAGCATCTCAACTCACTTCAAATATTCAAACAAACAACCTCCTAGACACTCTCCAATCAGGTTTCCACCAGGGCCCCCGTACAGAAACTGCGATCCTCCAAATAGTCGCCTACTCCCTCAGAATCCTCAACTCCGGTAACTCCTGCCTGCTGGTCCTCCAGGTCTTGTTTTCTTCATTCGACACTGTCAACCATCAGGACCTTCTCTGCACTCTTGAACAACGCATGGGATGTGGAGGCACAGTCCTCAACTGGTTCTCCTCTTACCTAAATCACCATTCCCAAATTGTGAAAATGGGCAACTCTTTCTCGAGACCAGTTAACTTACATCAAAGGGATCCTTCAAGGCTCAATCCTCTCCCCAGCCCTCTTTAACCTCAACCTTGAACCACTGTGTGTGATTCTCAGAAACTTTAGGATTCTCTTCCACCTCTACACCGACGACACTTAAATATACATGAAAATCTCTTCCCCTGATGCCTTGCCCTCCTTTCAACCGCGCTCCTAAATATTCAAAACTGGATGTCTATACATCATCAAAAACTCAACCAAACAAAAACAGAATTTCTTTTGATCTCACCTCTCAAAGCAAAAACCCAAGTACTGGGATGGATGGCCAACTTTCTTGTCGTGTATGGCTGCCCTGCCGTTGTCCAGAGTGCTGGATCACTTGGCATCACCTAATTAAGCACTTGCTTCTCATCCTGGAAGTCCTGCAAATTGTTAAGAATTACTTTAATGAAAGTTTTTTTTTGTGCTGTGTTGTACAAAGTTTTCCAGGAGAAGAATAATTTGAGATATATTATAAATTGCGACCTGAGTTAGCCCCGCTCCTTTTCATTTTCGTGATAGGCCCCTTTTCTAGTTACTTTACATCTTAAGATGCACAAAACGTTTTCAGAATTCCTTAAAATCATGAAAATGACAAAGCCCATATAGTTGTGAGATTACAATTGGAAATCGTTTTGCTCTGTTTATTATGTGTCGAACAGAACTTTGTGGGAACAGATAATTCAGATAATCAATTACAATGCTTCAGTACAGCAATTCACTGCCCTTAAATTGCTGTACTTAAGCATTGCAGCATCGCTCTTATGTATATTATGAACACGTCGTTTTGGACAGCTCAAGGTCTATACTCTACATAAGTGCTCCTACTGGATAGTTGCTGTTTTGCTGGAACCCAATACGCTTATCTTGTTTGAATATTTCTGATAGCGAACCATGCCCTGATGAGGCCCTCCATGCCCTGTTGTTTATATATGAGGGTGAATAAAGAACATAAAGTATAAAGAAAACCTTCTGATTATAATTTTGTATCTGATTGATTTACTAAAAAAACATTGTTTCAATCTTTATTTATGTATGTTGCCTCTATAATGTAAAAAAAAAACAATTCAATGTTGGGTCATCTGATAGCTGACCTATGGAGGTGGGCAGCAAGTGTGAATATCCTATGGAAAATGCGGTGGTGCAGTATAGAGTTCCTAGCTACCATTGTTTTGGCTAAGTAAAAGGGAAACACAGGATTTGTTTTTGATCAGCATTTTCGTTTTTTATATTTTTAAGCAAAATGTGACCAATATTACATTGTTAACCAAGTGCATGTGAATTTTGAGAGCAATTACCCTGGATCACTGTTTTATATGCTTATTTTGGTAGGGCACAATAAGTATACAAAGCAATGATGGATGGAATGCTTGAATTAATCTCAGCCTCTAGTGATCAGTTGAGGCAACATCCCAATCATCTGTTATTTTGCAGACAATGCCAACTCAATTTGGAACCAGCTATATGCAAATCAGTCTTGGTCCTGCTTCAATAGGAACAGTCTAGCCAAAACTGCCAAGCCAGGTCCACCCCGAACTGGAACACAAGCAAACCGGGACTGGTTTCGACCAAGCTATGGGCTCATCAGCCGGGTTCAGCTTGGTTCCAGTAGCACAGTGTGAATGGGACCCACGTCTGGGCATAACCATCCCACTTACTGTGACACAGTAAGCATACAAAACAGTGATGGATTGAATGCTTGAATTAATCTCAGTCACTGGTGATCACTTGAGTTAGAATCTCAATCCATCAGTATTTCGCACACCATGGCACATCAGTTTGGACCCAGCTATAGGCAAATCAGTCTTGACCCTGCTCCAATTGGAAAAGTCCAGTCCAAAATGCCAGGCCAGGTCCTACCTGAACTGGAACACAAGCAACCTAGGACATTTCGGGCCCTAGTTATGGGCTCATCAGCCAGGTACATTCTGGTTCCAGTGATACAGTGTGCTCGGGACCCACGTCTGGGCATTCCCATCCCACTTAGTGCAAAAAAGTAAGTATACAAAACAGTGATGGATGGAATGCTTGAATTCATCTCAGGCACTGGTAATCACTTGAGGCTGCATCCCAATTTGTTGGTATTTTACACACCATACCACCTCTGTTTGGATCCAGCTATATGCCCAAACAGCCAAGTCAGGTCCTCCCTGAACCGAAACATAAGCAAGCCAGGACCTATTTATTTTGAGAGGGCAGTCATTATTGGTGCGGGAGCTATGTGAAGTTTGAGTATGACATTTCTGCCGACCTTTGAGTGTCACTCTCTAAAAGAGCAGTTCAAAATGTTTCTGTTTATGCTAGAAAAATCTAGCAATATTTAATTACTTGTTGATAACATTTATATCAAGGAATATTTGTGATTGTCGTTTTGCGTCTGTCTAATCTCGCGAAAATTCAAAAAGGCTGCGCTCAGAGATACATTATTTTTGTAGGACGCCCAACCCTTGAACTTTGGGATATTGTTTCGATGTAGAAGCAGTGGTGGTGTTGTGTAGTGCTGCAGACCTGCCTGTGTATAAGGGTAGTTGCTGACCTTTTAATGGGTTTTCATTGGCTGTCATTGGCTTGTCAATATTTTTACCTTTTCCTTTACATGGTTTTGGAAACCTTTCTGGAAGCATGGAGCTGCTGGTCAGTTAACCTGTTCAACATCTTATCCAGAAGCATCTTCAGTCCTGGCACTTAATTTTTCAGAACACTATGAAGGTCCATATCTGCCTTGAGGAGGGTAAATTCAGGTAGCTCTTCTTGTCCTGAGTACACTGCCCATTGCATTTATTGTGCCTACAATGACACTACATCCTAAAATGATGGACTTACTTTTGCAGAGAGATATTCACTTCTTGAGGTTGATTTAACTCTTCTCCACCCTTGAGGACGATTTACTCTTCACCACCCCCTCCGCCGCTACTATTTACTAAAATGCATTTGTGATGTTGAATCGGCTACACCCTCAAACTCTTTTTATGATCTTGCTTAGTTTTATTTTTTTACCTTAAGTTACTTGCATTACATTTTATGTTTGGGCTTAAAAACACTTCTAGTGGAAAACTCTTTTGTTGATGTTATAATAAATTACCTATAACACTGGAAGTAGCAGGACGCTTCAAATAAACTTGCTTCTGTAAAGGAGTGCTTCCATGTTTTGCATGCATGCAAAACTACTCATTTATATAAGCTGGGCGTAGTGATTCTTCTATGCATATTGGTTCTTCCCATCTTTAGAACTACTTTCATTCCATTCAGTCGATGCAGTCGAAGTGCACTGAAAGCTGTGAACTGCCTCCTGGCCAGTAAATATTCACAAAAATCATGGATTTTTATTAGGCCTGGGCTAAAATTTCATTCCGTTCGCGGAAATTGCGATAATTTGACATTTTCGCGTTCCGCGGAGAGCGCGAAAATGTCAAAATTTCCGCTTTCCGCAGCTTGGCGATAATTTGTTTCTTGCTCGCGCTGTAAAATAATACATTCTCGCGCGCGCGCGATCGCCTTACCTGAATCCCTGCGTTCGCCGACAAGTTTTCTTGATCCGGTCGCGTTCTCCATGAGATGTTGTATTGTTTTTAGCCATTTGCGCTGTCTCGCGACAGTTCGCGCCCGCAGTGACTTCATGCGTCGCGCGATCACGTCTTTCTTCTCGCGATCATGCACCGCGAGACAACTCAAAACAAGATGGCCGCGCCCACGAGCAACCACATGGGTAAGTTGGCGACCCGCAACCATGCAGAAAATCTTGCGAACATGCGGGAAAAATACTTCCGCATCTTCGCGATATTTCCGCTTGTTTGCGATAATTTTAAACATTTTCGCGATAATTTGCGAAAGTGGATTTCGCAAATTCCGCCCACCCCTAATTTTTATGACCTTTTCTTTACAAACAAGTGTGACTGTTACACGCTGAAGAAGAGTTAAATTATTTGTATCTGCTGTTGCTCTACAGCTTTTATCCCTGTATCAAATAACTAATAGCCCAGTGCCTGAAAGTGGTGTAAAAGTCTAACGTTTCTATACACACCACTCTGTGACACGCAGTGTTCCCATACCCTCTGTTAGACTTGGTCCTTTCTGCAGGATCATTCCCAAACTTTTTGACTTCACCCTGATGTTTTCTGAACACGTTTTTGTAGGGTTTTAGGATTCTGCACATGTTACCACTGCTAACTCATGCTCAAGTGCCTGTGCTCTCCCCTTAAGGCATGTTAGATTGGCTTGTACACAATTGGCATATTTAATTTACTTGTAAGTCACTAGTAAAGTGGTACTACCTGTACCCGGGCCTGTAAATTATATGCCACTTGGGGACCTTCAGCCCTAATTGTGCCACCCACTTGTACCTCTTTAAACATGTCTCAGGGCCGCCATAGCAGTGTGTTCAGTTTTAAACTGCCATTTCGACCAGGCAAAGTAAACCTTTTGCCAACACCAAACCTGACTTTTTAATACATACAAGTCACCCCTAGGGTAGGCCCTTGACAGTCCAGTGGGTAGGGTGCAGTGTAACAAAGTTGGGCATGTACATTTAAATTTTGCATGCCCTCATATTGAAAATCTATTAAATTAGTTTTTCACTACTGCAAGACCTACCTCTCTCATTGATAACATTGGTGTTACCTTAATACATCTAATTAGCTGTAAATTCCAAATGAGAACAGTTGACCAGTTCATGTTTAGTGTCTTCGAAATTGTAGTGAAAAATCTTCTATTATGGTAAAGTCAGATTTCAAATTACAATTTTGACAATGCCACTTACAAGTTAGCAAACACAAGGAGATGATGGACGGAGCGCTGAAACATTTCACTGACCCCCAGTTACAGATCTGGGTTGAATCCATCATTGTTCTTTAGCTCACTTCGCCACCCAAGTTCAGACCCAGCCATATGCAAATCAATCTTGACCCTGTGCCTCATGAGAACAGTACAGCCCGAACTGCCAAGGCAGGTCTTCCCTGGACTGGAAACAAGCATCCTGGGATTGGTTTCAGTGTAACACCCCTCATCAGCCAGATTAGCTTGAATCCAGTGGCAAAGTGAGCAAGGGACACATGTCTGGGCATAACCAGCCAACTTAGGGTGAACAAAGCAAACAAAAGGAGATGATGGACGGAGAGCTGAAACTTTTCAGACACTCACCCCCAGGCGCCAGCAGCCTATCACTGGGTCACATGACTGGGTGTAACTGACATTTGGCTTTGTATATTCCTCCTAGACAGCCACACACAATAGAGAGCTTAGGTTTCCCAATATGGGCCATCGCTGGCAGCATGGGAGGGCAGAGCTGGGCACAGCCATACTTACACTTTAATTGACTGTGCCCTGCCTTTACACAAAGAGTTGCATATCCCTGTAGTAGTCTGGAGCTAGGGGAGGCAGCAGCCTGTGAACTTCAAAGGGAATCTCTAGAAAACTTCTCTCGCTTCAAAGGAGGCAAGTAGTATAAATATTGGACCTCAGACACCAACTCTTGAGTACACATCTGTACCTGTCGATACTCTGCCAGGAAGAAGCATGCTGTGCTGCTGAAAGGACTGCCACTCTGCTGGACTGCTGCCCTTCTGTATTATTGCCATGCTGGATTGCTGCCTTGCTGCCCTGCTGCCCTCCTACCATCCTGCCCGACTCACAGGGGTTGGACCTGCATATGAGCACAGGATTCTCCAAGGGCTAGTCTGATGGGCTCCTATTTAGAGCCATGCAGACATAACAGGATCTCCATCACCTGAACCAGCACCCAGATCCAGCAGGTGTAATCTCCTGACTTCCAAGTGGTGCCTCTCAGGTCCTAGGCCTTTTGTGTGGCCTCAGTGGAGTGGAATTGAAGTTGTTGGGCTCTTTACTACAGTAAACTGGCCCATTGGCACCAAAACCTTTTCTCTCGCACTGCCTGCCGACATGAAGTTCCATCAACTTGGCACTTTGTGCTGCAGCTTCAACTACTTCTTGGGAGAGCAACTGCAAAGCTCCTGCCCAATTGTGGTTGTGACAACAGGACCTCTGCCTTACATCGACAACTGTCTGTGATGCTCTCTCTGTTCCTCGCTGCCCCCTCCACCATCAAAATGTCTCTTTGAGCTGAACTGAGAATATAACTTTTCAGCTGGACTAACCTGGTTCCAGTATCCAAATTGCGCTCCATCATGGTCAGCCTGAACTTGCGACTTCCTTCATGATTTGTAGAAGCCCCACTTTCTCACTTTGTCCACCAGTTCCCACTTTGCATTTAGTGCATCAGTGTATTTTAAGCAATCTGGCCCCCAGTGCCTCGTTCTCACACTGATCACCAGCACCAGCATCTCATGGTACCCATACGTGTTTGTTATTAAACTGCACACAAATACAAGCTCATCACACCAATTTTCATTTTATGCTGCTCTCTGACTAGTGCCATCTCCTCACAGATTTAATCAGTGCCAGTTCTTTACATGTCTCACTCGTGTGGACTTGTGACACTGGTCACAGGTTCTAGCTCCTCAGTGCCAACCAATGTGAGTTTCCGTAGTACCCAGCGGTGTTAGCTTTTCTGTAGTCCATCAGTGTTGGACCCTCTCTTTGCCCACCAGTACCGGATCCTCACACTGCCTTCATGTGCATTTGACTGACTTCAGAGGATGAAGTGGGTGGGGGAGGCGGGATAAGGAGAGCCTAGACTCCGTCAGTCAGTCTAAACTTGTCCACTGAGATGTCAGCTAGTGTGTTCATGAATTTCTACTTAAACGTATCCATATTTCTGTTATTTCTCTTGTTCTTGTTCTTCTTTCCTTTCTGTAGCATTGCCCTTTTCACTTCCACTCCCCTGACCTCTCTTCCTTTCTCATCTCTCCTCTTTTTATAACACATTTTAACTCTCATCTCCTCCTCATCCTTTTATTCTATTATTCCATTTCAAACTACCACTCACTCCATCCTGCTGACTTCCCTCATCTTTATCTTGCTGATGTTTGTTCTCCCTTTTTTCCTTCCTAGAGCTGTATTGTTATTCTGTTTCATTCTACTCAATCATTTTTTCCAATCCCAGCAGCAACAGAATATCCTGTTTCAGCTTCCCCAAGCTCCCCCATATTCGTAGGGCCGGCCTCTGCCACTGGGTAGCTGTCAGGGGAATAGCAAGGGCTAATGAAATCTAATTACACCCACTTTTATTGATGTATTTTATCTTGGTTGGCTTGCTGGTGTTCTTAAGTCCCTGAATGGAGTGATGAAATAAACACTGTCACAAACCTGCCCTGTCCTGAAGAAGACTCTAGTTATTTCTGCACAGAGGTTGAAACGCCATCGCCACTGAGTAATGAGTAGCGTAGCAAGGATGTGATAGACCCTGCCGCCCTGGTGAAAGAAAAGAAAATAGCTCCTTTGACTTCTGTTTGGGTAGTAACACACAACAATTATCAGGGTTCAAAGGACCCCCTGGTGCTACTGCTCCTGCTGCACCAATGTTAGCTACACCCCTATTTGCAATAATTTGTGAGTCAATCAAATGATGCAGAAGAATGTGTACATTCTACTGTAACTTACAACTGACTGTATTTTTAGTTATTTTCTATATTGGGTCGATTCACTTCTGCGTATTGATCCCAGCAGTGTTGCACAGTTTTGTTTTTTCTCTTTCAATCATTTTAACCTTTGTATATTTCACATTAAGTGTTTTTGAAATTCCACACATACCATAACCTTTCTGTCCTAT
The DNA here is from genome assembly GCF_964204655.1 of Triturus cristatus. Taxonomy (NCBI): domain Eukaryota; kingdom Metazoa; phylum Chordata; class Amphibia; order Caudata; family Salamandridae; genus Triturus; species Triturus cristatus. The sequence goes on from NC_140590.1 coordinate 1,639,670,109, forward strand.
TTTATTGTCATACACTAGATCAAGTGGAACATATATAGTGCGGGAGTTGCTGATTGACACTCTGGTTTTTAAATAAGATTAATTTGCTGGTGAGCATATCCAGCGAAAAGTTTGTCTTTTCACTCTCCTACATCTGCAAACCTCGTGTTTGGAAGGGGCTGGCAAAAGGCAATCAGCAAAAAAAAATATATAGTGATAAAGAAAGGAGATATAGGAGCGGGAATGGGCAAATGTGAGGTAGGTGCCATTAGATTGATATAATTCATGAAAATAATATACAGAAAAAAGAGAAACGCTGTAGGAGAGAGAGGAGGAGCTACAAACTAACGGAGCGAGAGAGAAGAGATGTTGTTGAAGAAGAAGGACCGGATGTTATATTTTTTTAGTCACGGTGTTTAACCTCCACGGGTAGTTAAACCTGTACCGCGTAGACACTTGGAACATATCCCAGTATGCAGGCTGGCCTTCCTACGATGCTGTCGGCGGATGTCCGCGTCTAGGACATGGACAGGCAGTCATGCGGATATATAGAAGGGAAGTCCGTCATAGGGATCTCCCACCGTTTGTACACAACCACAGAAGATAAAGGAAGTTTAAGGAATAAAAGTAGAAGAAAGGTAGTAGAAAAAGAAAAAGTTAATTAAATAAAATGAAAGAATTAGAAGAAATGGGGTTAAGGAAACACTTTTCAATAACAAGGGAATTCACTAAATTGGGTTCTTCAATGTGATGAAAGCCATGCATGTTCAAAATGTTATGGATGAAGATTTGAAACAAATTATTCACGAAAAAGGGTTTAACCAACCCCACGTGTGCCTAATAAAGACAATACAACTCTTCTAACATCACCTTTCATGAGATTCCTAATTGTGTACAGTGTCAACACCAGAACTTTCACCATGTATCGGCTGCATTGAGGATATGGAATCACATTGTGTGACTGGTTATAATGTGGATTTAGGCCCAGATCTCTGTACTGGGGTGAATGTATGACATTGTTCTGCATTCTGTCCATCAATTGTTGTTTTTGCATTGGTTATAATATGTACAGCATATGTTTTAATAATATCTCCCTCATTATAGAATAAATTCATCTTCCTTTTCAGTGACTTTGGTGTTATTTTAACTCTACTGTTATGTGCCATGCTAATAGCGTACTGCAGCTACTGAGGAAGCAGCCAATGGCTGTCTGTGGCCAGGCTTGCGATACCGGATTGGCCTCACCCAGCGCTTACCTGGGGGAGAGGGGGGGGGGGGGAGCGTGTTGGGGGTTGCTGTTTTAGAAATAACTTATGAATATAAAAGGACTTGCTGCAGAGTTCCTTGTGTGTGGGACAGTTTTCGGGCAACAATAAAAATGTCAAGTTAACTCTGGTGATTCATGTACCCACTGGAGAGAGATGTGTTTGTGTCTTGGGACAGTTTTGCCTCATCATAAAGTACCGCTGAGGGTTAATAAGCCTGCTGTAAAGAACATGTGCCCAGCGGCGGCCGACACAGGTAAACACAGTGGGGCGGTGGAGTGGGGGCGTGCGGGGTGGGAGTAGGGGGCGGTCGACAGATGACAGAATAGGTATAAGTAAATAACTAAATAACGCATATTCCGTCGCCTGTCGGCTTCCCCCCGCAACGCCCTGCCCCGCTCCACCGCGCTTACCTGTGCTGGTCGCCTCTGCATATGCGATGCAGAACACATAACTACATTTTATGTGGATAGCTCAATGGGTTACTACTTTTGTCACACAGATGACTTTGTTGCTTGCAGTTCATAAGTTACATTACTAATATAGCACAATGGCTTACGAACTGTTATCACAGAGCTGCATGCAAACTGCAAGGACTAGGATTGGAACCTTATGTTTTCCCCAGTCTTTCATAATCCTAATGTTGCTAAAAAGGGTTAATTTGGGTAGAAATACATTCTTTTTAGTAAAGCCGACTGTGATGACCGATCTTAAAATGTACTGCCTACTAGTATGGATGATATATGATTCCTACACCTTGTAATCCTCATTGTTTTATGTCACATTGTCTATAGACTGATTTATACGCATAGGTCTTATTATCTTGGTTTAATGTTGTGATATAAAGTGCTCCAACACTCTACACTGGTATGAGAAGCGCTATAAAACAAATTAACTGCATTTGAGAGGGGGTCTATGGAAAGATGAGGGGCACTGTTGGAGGATGGTAGTGAGAGAAACCGCAAAGAAGGAGGTCCTGGGGGGTGCCTAAAAAGATTGTTGCAACAGGTACCACCAGTCCTAAAGGCAGCCTTCAGTCAATCAATCAGGATCTTTTAAACACGACTATTCACCCGAGAGGGTCTCAAGGTGCTTAGTGGGGGGTGGGAGGTCTGGGTATGCGGTTCAGTGGAAGAGCCAGGTATTGAGGTTCTTCCTGAATTGCGGCAGCGATGATGATTGCTTGAAGTGCAGAGGCAAGGAGTTCCAGGTCTTTGGAGCAAGTTAGGAGAAGGATTTTCCTCCAGCCGTGGTCTTGCAGATTCATGGGATGGCAATCAGGGTCAGTTGGGTGGAGCAGAGATGTCTGGTAGGAGTGTAGAAGGAGAGGCTGTGGTTTAGGTATGCAGGTTCGGTGTTGAGGAGGTCTTTGTAGAAATGCGTGAGAAGGTTGAAGGTGATTTACTTGTTGACAGGTAGCCAGTGAAGGTCTGTCATGTGGCTTGTGATGTGGTTGTGACAAGGGACGTTCTGGACGGTCCACAGTTTTTTGGGAGTTTCTTGGTGGTGTCTGCGTAGAGAGCACTGCCAAAGTCAAGTCTGCTGCTGATGAGTGCATGGGTGCCCGTTTTCCTAGACTCATTGGGGATCAACTTGAAGATTTTATGAAGGAGGCGGAGTGTGTGGAAGCAGGAGGACGAGACGGCATTGATATGGCGGTTCATTAAGAGCGAGGAGTCCAGGGTGATGCCAAGGTTTGGTATGGGGTCCTTGGGTGTGGGGAGGATTCCTAGCACTGCGGGCCACCAAGAGATATCCCGCGGAGAGGGGGAGAAGCCCAGGATGAGGACATCGGTCTTGTGTGGGTTAAGCTGGAGGCAGAAGTCTTCATCCAGGTGGTGACTGACTTCATCCCTTCATGGAAGTTGCTCTTGTCGGCTGTGGGTTTGTCTGTGAGGGAGAGAATCAGTTGTGTGTTGTTGGCATAGGAGACGATGTTGAGTCCGTGGCTTCTGAAAATGGCTGCAAGCGGGGCCATGCAGATGTTGAAGAGGGTGGAGCTCAGGGAGGATCTCTGAGGGTCTCCGCAACTGATCTCTGTGGGTTGTGATTTGTACGGTGGAAGTCTGACTCTCTGCGTTCGGCAGGTGAGGAAGGAGCGCATCCATTCTAGACCTTTGTCGTTGATGCCGGCTTTGTGGAGTCTTGCGCAGAGGTCTGGTGGCAGAAAGTGTTGAAGGCGGCTGAGCAGTCCAGGAGGATGGGGCCTGCAGTCTCGCCTCAGTCGAGGAGAGTGCAGTTGTCGTCTGTAGCGGTGAGGAGAGCGGCCTCAGTGCTGTGGTTGCTTCTGAAACTTGATTGGGAGGTTAACGATGTTGTTCATTTCAACAAAGTTGGAGAGTTGGGCATCAATGGCTTTCTTGATGACTTACACTGGGAAGGGGAGCACAGAGATTATTCTGTAGTTCTTAGGTCCGTCAGGTCGGCAGAAGGTTTCTTAAACAGGGGGTTGATCTCTGAATGCCTCCAGTCTCTGGGAAAGTTTCAGACTCAACGGAGCAGTTGATCGTGTGGCAGAGTTCGGGTGAGATGGAGGAGCAGTCTCTGTTGAAGACGTGGTGTGGGCAGGGATCCGAGGGGGCCCCGGAGTGATTCTCTTCATGATCCTGAAGGTGTCATAAGAGGTGAGGGCAGTCCAGTTTGGCGATGTCTCCTGGGGGCTGGAGCCAATGGGTGTGGAGGTTGCGGGTTGGGTGGGTGAGTCTTGGGTTGGCAAGCTGTCGTAGATCTCCTTGATCTTGCGGTGTAAGAAGGTGGCGAGCTTGTCACAAACGTCTTGGTCCCTGGGGGTGTCTGCTTTCTCTGTGCTGGGTTTGGCAAATTCTTTGACTACAGCGAAGAGTTATTTGTTGTTGTGTGCATTGGGGTTGATGCGTTCCTCGATGGCTGCTTTCTTTGCTGTTCTGATGACGGTGGAGTTGTGCAGTGACAGCAGATTTGAAGGCTGTATGATCTTCTGTGATCTTGCTGCTCCTCCATCTTTTCTTGCGCCAACTGCAGGTGCGCCTGGACTCTAGGAGGGCATAGGAGAACCAGCTGGCTTTCTTGGAGGGCTGAGGGTTTCTTGAGGGGGGACTAGTGTGTTGGTGCAGTCGGAGAACCAGCGGTGGAGGTTGCGTGCTGAGGTGTTGGCATCAGTGTATGTCTGTGGTGGGGTCTTGCTGAGAAAGGTGGTAAGCTGTTCTTCGGTGACCTTGTTCCAGCTTCTGCGTGGAACGCTGTAGATGTGGTGGCGTATGGTGGGTTTGGTCATGGAGAAGTGGATGCAGTGGTGGTCAGTTCAGTGTGGCTCGGAGGTGTGGATGATGGAGATGTTGTTGATTGCGGAAAAGATGGGGTCAAACGTGTGTCCTGCTGAGAGGGTTAGTATTGTGACCAGTTGTTTGAGTCTGATGGTGGTGAGGTTCTCCAGTAGGGAATCAAGGGGTGGGCGGAATTTGCGAAATTGCCTTTTGCAAAATTCAGCGGAACGGCAAAAAATCTCCACGAACACGTGGAATTTCGCGTGCTCACGGAGATTTCGGGGGCGGGGCTTCTTTGCGAGTTCACACATGCCTCTTGATAGGGTCAGAGACCGATCAGAGCAGCAGATGAGGGGAAAGCAGCCTCCTGGTAACAGGAACTACATTGGGATTCCGCTCGAGAAACTCATGGATGCATCTAGTAAGCCTAGGTTCTCTATGTCCCGCATAAGCTGGGAGGACATGGCCCGGTGTTGTAAACAGGTAGAGGGCCAACTGAGCTCTTGGGTGGCCCGTATGGTGACTGTTCAGGGAGCACTCCCAGTGACTGGGGGCACCCCAACCGCTCATGCCTCCACAGCACGAGCCACCCCAGGCAGCCTGGGTCCACAAGCCGAGGCCGGCAAACATGCAGTTCCAAGGTCTCTATGTGCCCCCAATAGGTGAAGCATCTTACCCGGGGCCACCACCCCCCGCCACCCCCAAACAGGTCCCGGTGTTCGTCGAGAGTCAGGATCAGGAACAGTGAGCATGCAGGCTGGGTCGCACCCCCCCAAGGAGCAGTTGTAGTGGAGGGGGTCCGCCCATGAGACGATCTCCACCAGTCTATTTTAGCACAGACTCCCCCTGGCTAAAGTAATCCCAGCTCTGGCCCCAGGTGCAGGATCAGTCCACCATCCCTAGGTCTGCCCCCGCCCCCATGCTCAAACCAAGCTACTGCCAGCCAGAGGTATACGGATCCAGGGACCATGAGCACAGCAAGCAGTCCTCTCTGCCCCCGTCCTCATGGCTCACCTCTCTAACTTCCCCCGGCTGCCTCACAGGCCTCAGTCCAACAGAGGAGGCCTGGGGTCTCAGTGTCACGGAGCCTCAGGAGGGGTAGTTTAGCTCTTCGGTTTTCCTGAGCCACAGCTGCTGCCAAAGCCACCCCTGGATATCAGCAGGGCTGAGGAGCCACGGCCAACTGAGGGAGCACTGTTACACTCCTAGACGGAGCCTCTTGGTGCTGTGCAGCTCTGTGATCCAGCTCCACAATGTGCAGTAGCAACACGGCCCCCACCGCCGGCAACAGAGAGGTCGCCCTTCCCGTAAGGCACAATCTGGTGGCAAACGGCAGAGTGGGTCTGCTGCATCTGTGACTTGGAGGGCGATCCGAGGGCTGTCAGGCAAGATGGTGGCAGAGGCAGCCAGCTTAAGTGGAGGGCTTCCACTGCACAAAGGCCAGAGTCCATGCAGGAGGGTGAGGCAGCCCCCTCACTGTGTGGACGGAGGAGCAGCCTCCATCACCCGCTGCAGGTGGCCACCCCTACTGAGGGGACAATCTGCAGCGGTGAAAGCATACCTGCCCAGCCACTAATTTTTTGGGCTGATTAATAATACCTTACTGAATTTGAGCTTCAACTCGGGCACCTGCTTTATTTATGTCTGTAAGTGCTTCCTGTTGAGGTTTAATTTTTGTGACAGGAGCACCGTGCCAGAATGAATCCTGCCCTGCATTATTTATCCAGGAAGATGCCACTGTTTTGTGCAATACCTCTACTCAACTGGAGTACTTTCTACTGCCGTCATGCCCCCGAATTCCGTTCCGCGCGGATCGCGGAAGTTTCGACATTCTTGTGTTCTGCGCGGAACGTGAAAATGCCGAAAATTTTCAAGTTCCGCGAGCGGAACGGAATTTGCCGCCCACCCCTAGTAGGGATGACGTGTTGCATTATTCGAGATTGTCCATTTGGAAATTGAGGTTGCTGATGAGGATGTAGTCAGTTGAGGTGAGAGCGTGGTAAGCGATGAAGTCGGCAATGGCTTCGCAGAAGGGGGGGGCATGGTCCAGGAGGTCTGCAGATGAGGGTGCCACAGAGGGTGGCGTTCGGGTTGATCTGGATCCGGAAATGGAGGTGGAGATGCTCCATGTTGGGTGAGTGGTCATCGGAGCTGGTTGTGAGGCAGAGGGTGTCTTTGCATATGATGGCGATGCCTCTTCCTGGTCGATTGACGCAATCCTTGTGGATGATTTTGTATCCATCGGGGATGGCGGTAGTGATGTCTGGGGCTGAGCTGGTGTTCATCCACGTTTCTGTGAAGAAGGCAACATCGGGGGATGTAGAGTCAAGCAGGTCCCTGATCTCCACGGCTTGTCTTTTGTGGGAGCAGGTGTGAGTAAGATACATCTGAGGTGGTCGGGTCCGGTTCTTGAGGGTCTTGTGGTAGGTAGGTCTGTTGTGCTGAGGCTGTAGAATGTGCAGTTGCAGTTGCGGCAGATGAACAGGCCTTGGGAGTTCTTCTGCAATGTGAGGTGGTAGGTGGAGTGGCTTCCGGTGTTGCGTCATAGTGGTGAATGGCCCGAGGACCAGGGTTCATAGTGCTGGACGCTGTCCATGCGTGGATGGGCTTGCCTTCAGCATACCAGTGACGTGTCCGCTGCGCGGCTGCACAGCAGCCACCATTAAGTAGTGTGAGGGGGCAGGCTGGACAGCTGGGAGGCGGGAAAAGTGGGAAGTGGTAAAGCGGCACTGGAGGGGTAGGCTGCGGCGGACAAGCAGCTGTGCGGACACAGCGAGAAAAAAGGCACAAAAATTGCAGAAGTGAGAAAGAGAAAGAAAGTGACAGAAATGCAGAAAAGATTAAATTAAGGAAAAGAAGAGATCAGAGAAGAAAGGCAGAAAGTGGAAAGATAGAAGGCAGAGTAGCAGCAGAGCAGAGGTGCTCTACACTGACCACCAGGGATGAGGCACAGGTGGAAGAGGGCCTCGAACCAGGACCTGTAAGGGTCAGGAAGCAACAGCTACCACGCGGGGCTATGCGGTGAGGGAAGCTACTTACTGACAAGGTCAGTTAGATCTCTCCTTCACCGCGCAGCAGCCACCATTAATTAGCGTGAGGGGGAGGCTGGAAAAGCAGAAAGTGGAGCTGGTGGGGGGGGGGGGGGAGCTGCAGGGGACAAGCAGCGGCAGGGACATGGCGAGAAAAAAGGTGCAAAAAGTACAGAAGTGCAGAAAGAGAAAGAAAGTGACAGGACAGAAAAGACGAAATTAAGGAAATGAGAGATCAGAGAAGAAAAGGCAGAAAGCAGAAAGATAGAGGGCGGAGCAGCAGCAACGATGCTCCCCACTTGACCACCAGGGATGAGGTGCAGGCGGGTGTCTGCGGGTGGAGGAGGGCCTCCAACTCAGGACCTGGAAGGGTCAGGGGGCAACAGCTACAAGGCAGAGCTGTGCGGTGAGGGAAGGTACTTACTGACAAGGTCAGTAAGAGCGCCTTGGCTGTGGCTCATTGCATTCTTATGTCCTGTGGCTGATTTACACAGCTGTGTCTCATTTCTCCTCTTCACAGCACTGCCACACCACATGCAAAAAGTGTCCAGCAGTGCTTACAGCATTTATGCATAGCTTTATTAACCCTACTGGTCCACAAACCTTTTCCGTGGCATTTTACTATGCATGTCAGGTGGACGCTGACCGTCATTTAAACTTGCATGCATAAATCATAATGCTGTGTGTTACACAAGGAACCAACACTCTCTAGCCTCGCAATTCAAAAATGTAGTGTGTAAATTCCTCCCTTATTGCTCAAGGTTGGTATTCGGGACAGCTCCAAGGTCATCGTGGTTTCCTGTGATTACTCCATACAAATGATTTATCCGTACAGTTTTGCTGTCTACATTTTCCTTTAAAGAACACTAGCTGCAGAGAAATTCATAAGAGTGTGTGTGTGTTTCTGTGTGTGTGTAAGTGCTTCTGTGTGTGTATACAGTGCAAAGATCTTTATTACAACAGTACAACAAATGTGCCATGAGAAAATTACTTTTTACTGCCTCTCAGAATGGATTAACAGTTACTTTACGCAGGGAAGCAGCTTTCCTAAAAGACATCGCTTTAGAGTGATTTTACCTTGCTGAACAAATTTAAAAGAATCTGCATGAAGTTTGCAAACATAGGCAAGCTCAACTTTCTCTTTCTATGTCAAGTTTCAAGCACATCTCTAAGGGGGGAGGGAGCGTGCGCTAAGAGGGACCAAAGACAAAGGTAATAAAATTGCTGCTGTTTGACCCATCTGCATAAAATGTGATATATGGCCGATGCTAGTTCTATATTGAATATTTATTAAGTCATCATATCTTCAATGAGAGCTCGCTGGTGATCACCCCAAGTAGAATCGATGCATCAAAAGTGAATATTAGTATATAACTTGTCTAAAAATTCTTGATGGTAGATCCTTAGGGTAACCAAAGAAAACACAATAGGAAACAAAGATAAAACATATTTAATGGCCCATTAGGCACTGGTCTCAAAGACCATCATTTAATTCTTTTTCTTTCTCTGTATCAACAAAAATCCTCAGAAAACAATTACATGAAAAGAACGACAGGGCAAAAACTACGAGCCAGTCTTGTTTCCTTCAAGGCGCGTGCATCTCCTCATTTATATTGTGCCTGAGGGTCTGCGGGTTTCCAATTCCAATATGTGCCAAGACTCTATCCAACATAATTAAAAAATGTGATCATCCCTCATTTCTCAGAATCCAATCCACACCAAAGTACATGGGAAGGATCTTCCTGCTGTGATTCATGTTACCAAAGCGCCTTGCAATGGGGTAGCTGGAATCTGTGCTACAAATAACCTTTCTGTGCCATAAACTCTCTTTTTCACAGGGAATGTTCAAATGCTTCCTAAATAACCCCTAATGCTTTCTACATCTCAGCTGAAAGTGATAAAGAATTTACCCGGAATCATTGCTTCATTCTACCCCTTGCTCTTTCGGGTCCAAAAATTGATACTTTTCTGGTTAAGCAGTCAGGGGCATATTTACAACAGAATGGTGAAGCATGAAGTTAAGCAAAAATTGCTAACGCCACACTTTGCCATTCTGAAAACGAAGGAATGGGCCGTATTCACAAGAATGCGGCGCACCTATGCATTTCCTGTAGCACTAAATAAAGCTGCTAGCGCCACCGCCGGCACCCTTGCACCATAGTGCAAGGGTACCTGCATTGAGGGGAATGATTGTTTATGTGCAGGAAGGTGTCCCTTCCTGCACATAAACAATCTGAAATGGAGATTTGAAACTTTTATGCGTGCTGCTTAATGCAGCACACATTGAAGTTGCAAAACGTCATTTTTTTCATGATTGTTTATGTGCAGGAAGTAACACCTTCATGCACATAAACAATCAATGGCATTTTGCTGTTTCCATGTGAGCACACATGGAAACAGCAAAAGAGGAGAAATTAAACATTTCTCCTCATTTCACCAGGGTAAGACCAGGTTTTCCCTGGTCTTCATTTTGGCTCTGCCCCATATTTACTCCATCCTTGTAAATATGGGGCAGCATCAAAATCAATGATATTGAGGTGGAACGCCCACAGCAACACCCATTTCCCTTCCCTTTCACGCTAAGTATAGCATGAAGGTGGGCTTTATTTACAAGACGGCGTTAAGCCACGTTAAGTGGCTTTACACTGCCTTAAATACTGTGAAGCATGTATCGCCACCACAACGTCTGTAAAAGTGACGTTGTGGTGGCGATAGGGGCTTGTAAATATGCCCCTCAGTTTTTTCTCCTGCCTTCTTCAGTGCATTGAGGAAGATTCAGGCTTGAAAAAGTAATAACACTGCTTTCATCTCATCTTTATACACCTCCTATGGGTCCCAGTGGGTAGCCATGTAGACTGCCAACAGACCTCCATGGCCTCTCATGCATGCTTTAGAGAGAAGAAGGAGAAATAAGATAGCCTTCATAGGTACTGCTGGAGCAGAGTTTTCTGTTGAAAATTTATCGGGTTTTTAAGCTCCGGTTTTGTCTATATGTCAAGAATTAAAATACTAATTTGTAATCAGTAATTATTTGTTTTGTGTGAAAATTCTGATTAACCAACATGATTAACAAAGAGAAATTACACGTGGGAATGCATATATGTTGCTTAATAACAATGTGCAGGTTTTATTAAATGAATGTTGCTAGGTGCTGTTTGTTTTAAGCACGAAACGCTTTTGAAATAACGTGTACTAATGCTTAAATATGTTGCAGATGGCTAGTTAATTACATACACATAAGGGTATTAGTGGGAATTAACACTGTTTAATCATTGCGATGATGTAGTAACGTTGTTTGTATTTCTTTCGATTAAGATGGTTCGTTTTGGCCTAAGAGAAAATGGCTGCCGTTTACAGCCTGTGCTCGAGTGAAATGGATGACGAGAGGCCTTGTTGAAAGTCATCTGACTATGGCTTCTGCTGGAGTTTTGAAAGTTTCCGTGATGACAGCGACTCCAGGCAATCGTCCAAGTAACCTTGGAGGAAAAGAGAGCCACAATGAACTTTGTGATTACAGTAGTGATTTTCATGATGGTTCCAAGGAAGAACATTTACGAAAGAAACATTTGCAAACTCGAGTTTCCTTCTTCCGTCTTTTTATTTTTGTGATTTTTCTGGCGGAGATTTTCCAAATGTAGCGATGCTACATCCTTTCCTGCTCGCTCTGCTCAGCGGCTCAACGGAAATTTAGAACATTTTATGTTGCTTTATTTTGTAAGTTTTATTATAAATATACTAGACTAGAGAGGGTCTGTGGTCATTGCATTCGGAATTCTGAGGCCACTTCTTCGCAAATCTGCGTTGGTGAGGATCGATGCTGTGAGGACGGTGACTTGGGAGACTTCTACTGAGAGACCTGTCCTGACCCATTTATGACATTTAGCTAGAATAGGTAACTATGAGAATAATGATTTTATTTTGATTACTTTTCCATTTGAACTAATTTTAGATAAAGTACCATTATTTTAAATACAGTGTTGATGGTTATTTCTTGTCCTTTATTGAGTACTCTATTGTGATTATTGTTGTTTAAATCATGACTCAAGACAGTATTAATTTGGTCTCATTGACCTCACTGTAGATGCAGGGTGTTTAGAAGGTGTTTTCTCTCATGGTTAGTACTGATGGAGTAATCTGAGTGTATGTTAGTGAAATGGGCCCAAGCGTATGGTGAGTGTATGAGCGTGTATCTGTGAAATTACTCTATCCGTGGAAGTAGGGAGAATTTATATGCCCTGATCTGGATCAATTTCCTGGTAGCAGAATTTGATGGTTTTGATTATTGTCTTGATCTAATTAGATTGCTTGTACATTGGCTTTTTGATTTATTGATTATTGATTGATGTTGGTATATGTACTAATACTATGTGTTGGAATCGTCGTGTTGAGTTTTATGTAGTGCTTCTGGAATTTGGGAGCTGGTAGCAGTTCCGTAGTAGGGCAGAGGGAAGTATATACTGCTCTCGGGAAAGACGGGATTGTTGGTCCTGTACGTATGCAGGAAAAACGTGTGACAATTGAAGTTGCGCGTCACATTGTCTGGGTTCGGAATCAGTGACATCGTCGTGTGTTACTATTAGGGATATATTTCTAGTATAAAAGGAGTGTGAATGGTAGCGAAGGTTATCTGTGTAACTCTGGTCTTAAGTCCCAGGGATCCGTAAGGTTTGCCGTTAAAGCTTATCGCTGGGGAAGTAATAGGTATTCTCTGAGCTTGTTTGAAGGACTGGGCAGAGGTAAGCGCTGCTTGGTTAACGTGTGTTATAATTCTGTAGAAGGGCAGACTGTTTGCTGTTCTCGGGAAAGCAGGATTCTGTGTGTATGTATTATATTTTCTTGTATGAAAGTGCGTGAATGTATAAGCATTTAGTTGATTGTAAGACTCTTTGGAGCAGTCCTAGAGGAAACAGTTAATAAATGCATGTTAGAAGGGCAGAGTAGAGGGATGTGCTACTGTGTCAACGAGAGTATTAATTCCGTAGTGAAGCAGAAGTGAGTGCTGTTTCAGGGAAAGACGGGATTCTTGTGAAATAAGATTTTCTTTACTATTCTATGGTTAGCGAAGCAGACAATGGAGATGTTTATATGTTGTAACTAATAGATTTTGTAAAATTTGACACGAAGTCTACTGAGGAGATTTTGTAAAGGAGGGGTAGTCGAGTGACAGGAGACAGGAGTCAAAGCGACTGCAGCGACTGCTGACGTCATAGAGACCGCGCTCTGATTGGATAGTGGATCAGAACAGTGCTCGCGCTGTGATTCGTGCGTTGGTGTGAGCCGCGCAGGGATTGGAAGGAGTCACCCTATATTCCTGTGACGTAGACGCTCCAGGATTGGTGCGTTGGTGTGAGTTAAGCTGTTATTGGATAAAATATCGTACTGTATAGTTGTGTTACGGAAGGGATTAGAAAGTTTTGGTAAACGCAGAAATGTATTACCAAGAAGAGAAAAAGAAGAAATCCTTGTTTGGAAAAATAAAAAGATGGTTTGACAAGGATAAAGATGTTAAAACAAGAGAAGGTGAATTGTTACCTCCAACGAAAACGCCTGCATCCTTCATGGCTGCGAAGTATGGGTATCATACCTGTATATGGTTAGACAATTGGGTTAGGTACACTAGAGAGGATGGTGTTTTGGCTTTCCCGGAACATGGTTCATTTAATATGGCTGTGTTGAGAAAATTACGGGAGAAGATGTTGTGTCTTGACCCAAGACCAAGGCCGACACAGTTTGAGGCTCTGGTAGAATGGGAAGATGAAGTACATGAGCGAGAAAAACAGAGATCTGGAGGCAACTATAGGTATATGTTTGGGAGGAAACATGATCGTGAAACTCATCATGACCGAATGAGGAGATGGCGAGATGCTAGTATGTCAGAGGGATTATATCCTATGAGAACAGTTGACGAGAAGGAAGAAAGGAAGGGTACGGAGAGGGTTCCTGAGGCAGAAGTGAGAAGATATGGAGTTAGCGATTATGAGGATGAGGTCTTGAATGACATGATTTACAAGAGACCACCTCCATATAGACCAGAACCAGAAGAGAGCACACCAGTTGTTTCTCCGATAAGAGATACATTGCGTATCATTGAGACAGAAGTTGTGACACCTGAATTAAGAAGTGGTAACCCTTTCAGAGAAAAAGAGAGAGAGAAAAGATGTGGTGATGAGAATACGAGAGAATTAGCCAGAACTACATCAGAACTGACTGAAAAGATTAGAGAACTGACGAAGAATCTAGAAGCTGTTACGGTGCCTGTAACCATAGGTCCGGTTATGCCTGTTTTTGATAAGCAGAGGACGGGTGAAAATGGTTTGGTGGTTCCATATGTTGGGAATAAGATAACAAGTTTGGCTGGTCCCTCAGGAGACTCAGGAAAAAGGACAGAAAGTAATGATGATTTGAGACAATCCAGACGTGACACATGCAGTGGAGGATTAGAGGTACAGTCTAATTCGAGATTGGATACTAGTGATGCTAGTTGTTCAGGGATGCCAATTTTAGAACCACAGAGGATGCCAGAAAAGGTGGTTCCAGTGAAAAGAACTACTGAAATAACAGCTGAAGATTTGAATGATTGGATGAGAGTCCTTCAAAAGAGGGATAAAGATTCCCAGGCAATTGATGTGGCCAGGTTACGCATAGAATTAGAGGAGCTTGTTGTAGGGACAATTCCTACAGACATTCTAAAAAATCATCATGATGGAGAATTGTTATTCATGTGCAAAAACATTACCTGGAGAGCTAAAAATACGCATGACAGGTTAAGAGCAATAGCGAGTGAGCAAGGAGTTGACATTGATAAGGTGAAAGCATTGCAGAGGTCTTACAGGATGGATTTTACGGACAAAGATATTGAAAATCTGAATGGTGCTGGTAGAACAGGACAGATTAAGGAAATGATTGCATTGTTGCGAAAATGGGGTGACGTAGAAAAATGGAAGGATAGGTGGTATAAGAAAAGGGAAGAATCAGTGGACAGGACTTATTCAGCATTTCCTGTGAGAGAAAAAGAGAAAACAGTGGATGCTTATCCTATGAGAGAAATACCTGGAGGAGGATATGTACATGTTCCATGGACCAGACAGGATATTTTATCATTTACGAATGATTTCCCTCGACTGAGAGAAAAGCCCGTCGAGTGGTATAGGCAGGTAGATAGGTTTGTGAAATTGTCAAAAGTGCTGTGGATTGACCTGAATAGTCTGTTTGATATAATTGTTCCAGCAGACTTGTGGGCTGAGTGTAAAATAGTTGTAAGTTGGCCTACTGAGGAATATCCAAGAGATCAGAGAACAGGAGCACCAGATCCAGAAGTAATGAGGAAGTATGATCAGGTGATTGTATACCTGAAAAGTAAAGTCCCTCCAAAAGAGACAGACTGGGTTAAGATAGATCGAACACATCAGGAATCAAAAGAATCAGTTCATGCTTTTTATGAAAGGCTGATACTGGCTTTTAAACAATTCAGTGGGGATGAACACTTGGGTGACAAAGATTTGAGTCATTTTGTATACAGATTTGTATATGGCCTGAGACCTGAGATTAGTGAGAGAATTCGTGAGCATACAGTGGACTGGCAGAGTAAGAAAATAGATGAGATTCTGAGACATGCAAAGTACTTTAGTGATGAAATTGAAGCAAAACAGAGAAAGCTGAAATAGAAAGCAATGTGGGCACAAGTGAAAGTTGCGGAGAGACAAGAAGCACAGTTGGTGGAACAGGCAAATAATCCAGGGAATAGGCCCAGATATACAGGGAAAGGAAAGGGGAATCATGAGGAAGCGAAGAAAAAGTTTCCTTGTCACAACTGTGGCCAACTGGGACATTGGAGATCTGAATGTACCAATCCACCATTAGCGAATAATGAGAGTAAAACCTTAAATCAACAGGTGCAGAACGAGGAGAATAATCAACAGCAGCAACAACAGAAGGTTGTGAGACAGCAGAGCCAAGAGCCAAAACCGCCCTTGCCGCAGAGTAGAGGGTCACAAAAGTACAATCAGGATTCGGGATTCTACAATGAGGAGCAGGTAAACAAACCAAGGCGTTCTAACCAGGTACAACAGTATTTGTTAAAGAATGAAGGGAGTGAGTCTGAAGGTGATTATTGACGGTGCCGAGGAGAGGAGGAAGAGTGCATACTTGGTGCAACTCTAGAAATAGACCAGGCAGGACCATTTGTAGATGGGAAAATAAATGAAGAAAGTGTTACTTTTTTAGCAGACACAGGTGCGACGAGATCAACTGTCAGGTCAGGAGATATTAGAAATCTTCCTCTCTCGGATGAAGCAATCCAAGTAGTTGGTGTAGCTAATACACAAATCAAGACACGTCTTACTGAACCAGTAAGGGTAAGAATAGGGAAATTTTCAGACATGCACAGATTTGTGGTCTGTGACACTAGTCCAGTGAACTTGTTAGGCAGGGACCTGCTATGCAAGATGAATTGTACAATTTTTTGTACTCCGGATGGAATAGCTTTTGAAACACAAGATGAAGATGTTTTGTACCGAATGACTCTAGATAATAGAGAAAATGAGATGGTTGGTACATATGCTGTGTTTAATCCAGAGGATTTGCCTCAAGAGTTGAGAGACACAGTGAAAAAGACAGTTTGGGATTTTACTGGAGAGGATGTGGGATTGATGAATAATGTAGATCCTGTGAAAATTTCAGTGAAAGAGGGAATTACTTATCCTAACATTCCCCAGTACAAAATGACACCAGAAATAATTGAAGGAATAACTCCTATAATTGAGAAAATGATTCAGCAAGGAGTTTTGAGAGAATTACTGAGTAGTCCGTGTAATTCACCGATAATGGGGCTAAAGAAACCTAATGGGAAGTTCAGGATTGTACAGGATTTGAGAAAAGTTAACAAAATTGTGGTGGCATGTTGTCCCATTGTGCCAAATCCGTCAGTGATTTTGTATCAGATTCCACATGATGCTGAGTGGTACACAGTGATTGATTTGTGTCATGCTTTCTTTTCAATTCCATTGCATCATGACAGCCAGCCGATTTTTGCATTTAGGTTTGGCCAGCGTATTTTAGCATGGTGTCGTATCCCACAGGGGTATACAGAGAGTCCTTCGATATTCAATCAGTTATTGAAAAAATCATTGGAGAGTTTGATCATGCCTGAAAGCTCAGTACTAGTGCAGTATATTGATGACCTACTTGTGGCATCAAAGACACGTGAAGCTTGTGAAGTAGATACCATAGCTTTACTGAATCATCTGGCAGATGGAGGGTTAAAGGTATCTCCAGCCAAATTGCAATTTTGCAAGAAAGAGGTGCATTATCTTGGACACAATATTGAAAAGGGTCTGAGAAAGGTGACTGATGACAGGATCAAAATTATCAGAGGAATGAGAGCCCCAAAGACCCAGAGAGAAGTGAGGATGTTTCTGGGGATGGTGGGTTATGTCGTCAGTGGATAATTAATTTCTCCCTGATAGCAAAGCCATTGATTAAGCTGACAAAGAGTGAGATGAAAGACCCATTGGAACTAGATGGAGTACAAATGGCAGCATTTGAGGAGTTGAAGAGCAGAATGTGTGAAGCCCCTTCTTTGGGTATGCCAGACTATGAAAAAGAGTTTGAGTTGTACTGCAGTGAGAGAAATGGATGTGCACTTTCAGTGTTAATTCAGAAGCATGGACAACTGAGAAGGCCTATTGCGTACTTCTCATCGACACTTGACCCTGTAGCTGTGGGTTTACCAGGTTGTCTGAAATCTGTAGCTGCAACATGCAGAAGTCTGGAACAGAGTGAGGGAATCATAATGGGATATCCTGTAAGGGTATTCGTACCTCATAATGTGGCAATTCTTTTGACAAGAAGCAGAACTCAGTACATGTCAAATAGTCGGCTGACTAAATATGAGAAAGTCATTCTGGGAGCATCAAATGTGACTTTGGAAAGATGTGTGAATGTGAATCCAGCAACATTGTTGCCAGATAATGAGAATGTGGGTGTGAAAGAAGATGATCACAATTGTTTGGATGTGCTGGATTACTGTACAAAACCGAGACCAGACATAAGAGATCTTCCATTGCCTGAGAGTGATCATGTGCTGTTTGTGGATGGATCATGTCTGAGGAATGATGATGGTGTGCTGAGTGCAGCATATGCAGTGTGGAAGGTTTCAGAAGTGATGGAAGCTTCACCATTAAAAGGAGTGAAATCTGCACAAGTTGCTGAATTGGTGGCATTGACGAAAGCTTGTGAAATTGGGAAAGATCTGAGAGTGACTGTAATGACTGATAGTCAGTACGGATTTGGAGTTGTGCATGATTTTGGCCAGCTTTGGCTACAGAGAGGTTTCTTGACGTCGAGTGGAACTCCAATAAAGAATGCTGAGGTGATTGGAAAATTACTTGAGGCGATACAGCTGCCTAAAGAATTAGCAGTTGTAAAATGTGCTGCTCATGGACAAGGAGATGATTTTGTGACAATTGGAAATCGTTTTGCAAACGATATAGCACAGTATTGTGCTAAAAATAATCACTCAATTAATAGGGAACGAGAAAGGGAAATGTCTTTTTGTTCTGTGATGTTTACTAATGTCCTAGAAACGTGGGATGAGGTGAAACAGTTGCAGGATGAGGCAGGAAAGGAAGAAAAGAAAGACTGGATCAAGGCAGGTTGTGCCCCAAGAGAAACAGATCATGTTTGGATCTATAAAGATGGTAGACCAGTTATGCCAAACTCCATGCTGTCGACAATGGCAAGGATGTATCATGCCCAGGGACATTTGGGAAGGGATGCGATGATCAGGTCTTTTAAACAGACTTGGTATAATGCAAAGTTCAGGACGATTGCAGAAAGCATTTGTCAAAGATGTTTGATTTGTCAGCAATTTAACACTGGGAAAAAGACAGTGGTGAGTCTGGGAACGATAGGCAGAGAAGGTGGTCCTTTTACGAGAATGCAGATTGATTTCATTGAGATGCCACAAGTGAACAGATTGAGGTATGTTCTAGTGGTAGTGTGTTTGTTCTCGAGGTGGGTGGAGGCTTATCCGACTAGGAGAAATGATGGAATAACAGTGGCAAAGTTACTGTTAAGAGAGTTGATTCCTAGGTACGGGTTTCCAGTAACGATTGAGTCTGATAGAGGTGGACACTTCTATAATGAGCTCATGAGTTTGATTTGTGAAGCATTGAGCATACAGCAGAAGCTACATTGTGCTTACAGACCAGAGGCTTCTGGTGTTGTGGAACAAATAAATGGCACAATTAAGAACAGGATTGGTGAGATGTGTTTAGCCACTGGAATGAAATGGCCTGATGTCTTGCCTCTAGTGCTAATGACTATTAGATCTACTCCAGATAGAACTACTGGTTTGAGTCCACATGAGATTTTGATGGGACGTGCAATGCGTCATGCATTTGTGCCTGTCAATAAGTTGATGACAATAACTGATGACATGATTCTGGATTACTGTAAAGGCCTGGCTGACGCAGTTCATTCTGTGTTTCACCAGGTTGGAGAAGACGCTACTACACTTGAAAAGAAGCAAGCCCATGATCTGAGTCCAGGAGATTGGGTGAGGATAAAGGTGCACAGAAGAAGAAATTGCTTGGTTCCAAGGTGGGGAAGACCAAGACAAGTCATTCTGACTACGACAACTGCTGTAAAGTGTGCCGGTGTGAAGAACTGGGTGCATGCAAGTCATACTCTGAGAGTTCCAAATCCAAAAGAAGGAACTGGCAAGGAGTATTTTGAAGAATCAGATTCAAGTGATGAAGAAGAAGCTGAACCAGTGAGAAGGAATCAGAATTCTGGAAGGAGTGAAGGAGAAAGAGGGTCAGGTGATTCTTTCTTTCCAGGAGAAGCTTCAAGAGAAACATTGAGAATTTCAAAAGGGAGATCAGATTCTGTGAGAGAGCCTGAAGTTCCAACAAGCAGTGGAGAAGAAAGAAGAGAAAAGAGCAGTTCCACAGAGACTACTCCTGAATCAGATGAGGAGGTTGAAAATCCACTTGAGATTACATCTGAAGAAGCAGGGTCAGAAGAAGATAGAGAGGGACAGATTGCGGAAGACCCCCGAGGAGGTGTAGGGAATATTCCTGATGAGCTAGGTGAAGGGACAAGTAGACAGCAAGAAGATTGCGTGTCGGAGACCCGAGGAGGGAAAGAAATAGGGAAGTCTCAAACAGTGGTGATAAAGAGTGTGGAGCGAAAAAAAACTGCTGAAGAACAAGAGGCATATGAAACAGAATCGGATGAAAGTGAGAATGAAAAATCAGAGGGTCGAGTTCTGAGGAAAAGAACTTGGATTGGAGAAAGAAATAATAAAGAAACAAGACCAAAAAAGGTTGTAAGAGGAGATCTTTGGCCTAACAACAGAGTAAAGAGGCTGAGATACAGACTGATAAGAGCAAATACATCGAAAGCTGAACAAGTGAATGAGGTGTCGAGTCAAAATGAAGTGAAGAAAAAGGAGCAAAAGAAATCAAAAGAACCCGAGGAGATAAAGAGAATTAGAAGACCCAACCAAAAGTACAGATCACCGGAATGGTCTTATGTGGCACTGTCTGAAGGAGAAGAAGAAGAAACAGTGAATCAAGACAATCCGGAGGGGATCTTGAGAAAAGTGGTTGAGGAAGAGGGAAAATCTGTTGGAATCTTTAAAGTCATCCTGACTGACATTGGAGAAGAGTCGGATGCACAGGATGTTGTTGATGATCTGATACAATTTGATGTTGCTGAAGAAGAAGTGAAAAGTGATGAATATCCAAATTGAGTGAACTGAAGAAATCACTTGGAGAAAAGTGAAAAGGAGAAAGTCTGAAATTTAGCTGTCTGAAGTAATCCAGAAATAAAGAATTGCAGTAGTGGAGTAGTAGAGGCTAAGTCAAAAGACACGGTCAAAGTAGTAAAATGGCTAACATAGAGAATAATCAATGTAGATGTGCCTTCTTAAAAAGATGGTGTAGAATGTGCTGCTGCTGTACTGGATTATTAATGCTATTATGGGGAGTTTTAGCTTTATTAGTTACATTTAGAGTTACAATAGGTACATTTGAGATACATACTGAGAATGAGACTAATGTAGAGAAGAATTCACAGAAAGTAGTCCCAACTAGAATTAGTAATACTTACATGCATAAAGATAGGTCAATTATTGATTTTTCTAGTAATGTTTTTTCAAAATTGCTATATGAATATGTGAAGACAATGGAAGTAAGGGATTGCTACGTATGTATGCAGTTACCTGCATCCGTTTCAGAGGGTGTTACTTATCACCATTTACCAGCTACGTATGGAATTTCATGTAGTGTGCTGAGTAGTATTTTTTATTTGTTAGGAAAATAGATTATGAGATGTCTAACAAAGATAATATTTTTGGGCAATTGCCTATGAACAAAAGGCTGAATCCAGCTAAAGAAGCTAACATTTTTGGTGAGATTTTTATTGAAAAAGAAGAATTAACATTAGATTACATTTTTAAGAACAATTTAACTTGCAGCTTGAAAGAAGAGGAGAAGGCTTTTCTAAACATGGTAGAGGAAAGGAGAATGAGCATGCATGAAAAGGCAGGGAAATATAAAGTGAGTGAGACAATTTGGGACATTGAAATGGGGAAAGAGTTGAGGAATGGGGCTAGTCCAACTTTAGCTCTAGATGCACCACAGAAGGGTAAACTATGCATTACAAGGAAGAAATCCCAATATGATACATATTTTGTTGGGACTAGTGAGTGTCATGATACATACTTCATTGCAACAGGATGGGGTTTCAAAGGAGGAGAGAATCCAGTTTTCCCAGGAGTGTATTATGTTTGTGGGAACAAGGCTTATTATCGGTTGCCTGACCATTGGTATGGCACGTGTTATGTGGGCCTGGTCTTTCCAAAGATTTTTCATATAGATAGAATAGAGGATGTAGAACATATTAATTTACTAACACGTTTTAGGAGAGAGACTTGGTCAGAAATAGTAGGTGATATATTTGGAGCTTTAATTCCAGCAGTGGGAATTTCTTTAAATGCATATGGAATTTGGAAATTCTCAACACTGGTGGATCGCTTATCAGCAAATACCGCTGGAGGGTTTCTTTTGGTGAATACGGAGATGATTGCCGTACGTGCCATGTCTATGCAAAATCGACTCGCCCTTGATATTTTATTGGCCAAGGAGGGTGGGGTTTGTGGCATGCTGAAAGTTCAACATTGTTGCACTTACATTCCTGACGAAAGCAAGGACCTGAAGGTCTATATCAAAAATATTACTGATTTGCATGAAGAATTAGTACCACTGGAAGCTGAAAGTATCTGGACCAAAATAGCTAATAAAATAGTTGCTGTGAGGAGTTTTATTGCAAAAATAGGTAGAACTATTATAGGTAAGATATTGTTTCCTTTGACCTGTGTAATTGTTGCTTTATTAATACTAAGATTGGGGTGTTTGTGTTGTAAAAACAGGGGAGGGAAAAAGAAATTAATCAAAAGAAATATTGAAAAGAGAAATAAAAGGTCAAAAAGAGATCCACAAGAAATAGAATTAGAAGAATTGAGGGAGAGTGTTTACTTGGAAACGAAGAGGGATGATGAAAGGGAGTCTGGTGTGTAGTGAAAAAGAAAAAAGACATTTCCAATTTCTCCTAAAATGGGACTAAATTTTTTTTTTTGGGTTGTTTATTTGGTGATAATATCACCAAAGGGGGGATTGTTGGAGCAGAGTTTTCTGTTGAAAATTTATCGGGTTTTTAAGCTCCGGTTTTGTCTATATGTCAAGAATTAAAATACTAATTTGTAATCAGTAATTATTTGTTTTGTGTGAAAATTCTGATTAACCAACATGATTAACAAAGAGAAATTACACGTGGGAATGCATATATGTTGCTTAATAATAATGTGCAGGTTTTATTAAATGAATGTTGCTAGGTGCTGTTTGTTTTAAGCACAAAACGCTTTTGAAATAACGTGTACTAATGCTTAAATATGTTGCAGATGGCTAGTTAATTACATACACATAAGGGTATTAGTGGGAATTAACACTGTTTAATCATTGCGATGATGTAGTAACGTTGTTTGTATTTCTTTCGATTAAGATGGTTCGTTTTGGCCTAAGAGAAAATGGCTGCCGTTTACAGCCTGTGCTCGAGTGAAATGGATGACGAGAGGCCTTGTTGAAAGTCATCTGACTATGGCTTCTGCTGGAGTTTTGAAAGTTTCCGTGATGACAGCGACTCCAGGCAATCGTCCAAGTAACCTTGGAGGAAAAGAGAGCCACAATGAACTTTGTGATTACAGTAGTGATTTTCATGATGGTTCCAAGGAAGAACATTTACGAAAGAAACATTTGCAAACTCGAGTTTCCTTCTTCCGTCTTTTTATTTTTGTGATTTTTCTGAGCGGAGATTTTCCAAATGTAGCAATGCTACATCCTTTCCTGCTCGCTCTGCTCAGTGGCTCAACGGAAATTTAGAACATTTTATGTTGCTTTATGTTTTATTATAAATATACTAGACTAGAGAGGGTCTGTGGTCATTGCATTCGGAATTCTGAGGCCACTTCTTCCCAAATCTGCGTTGGTGAGGATCGATGCTGTGAGGACGGTGACTTGGGAGACTTCTACTGAGAGACCTGTCCTGACCCATTTATGACATTTAGCTAGAATAGGTAACTATGAGAATAATGATTTTATTTTGATTACTTTTCCATTTGAACTAATTTTAGATAAAGTACCATTATTTTAAATACAGTGTTGGTGGTTATTTCTTGTCCTTTATTGAGTACTCTATTGTGATTATTGTTGTTTAAATCATGACTCAAGACAGTATCAATTTGGTCTCATTGACCTCACTGTAGATGCAGGGTGTTTAGAAGGTGTTTTCTCTCATGGTTAGTACTGATAGAGTAATCTGAGTGTATGTTAGTGAAATGGGCCCAAGCGTATGGTGAGTGTATGTGCGTGTATCTGTGAAATTACTCTATCCGTGGAAGTAGGGAGAATTTATATGCCCTGATCTGGATCAGTACCACCCAAGGGGCATATTATCAAGCACGGCGTTAAAATTATCGCCGCTTTAGCGGCAGAAAACTGCTGCTAAAGCGGTGATAATGGGCTTGATAATATGCAGCAATAGAAGCCCATGTTGACACCAGAAAATGGGCTTCTATGGGAATTCTCCAGGGCATATCAAGCCCATTATCGCCGCTTTAGCGGCAGTTTTCTGTTGCTAAAGCGGCGATAATTTTAACGCCGTTTCTTGATAATATACCCCCAAGCTAGTTATGAATCAGTGGCATTATGAACCTACCCCAGCCTTAAAGGGCTGGAGCATGACAGATCTCGCATTCTCCAGCTTTTCTGAGTGACCTGGCAGGATTGTCTATGCCTTGTCCACACCCAGGCCAATATTTCCCTTCCCATGTGAGACCAATGCTTTCTCTCCCTCTTTGGCAGAGAAAAGGGCCAGAGAGGAATTGTAATCACAAGCCTCTGAAGCACTGCATTGTTCAAGGGAGGACAAGGGTACCCATTCATTTAGCCTGAGGGAGGGAGGCTTCTTCCAGGATAATCCCCCCAACATTCCCCAAGTGTGGAAAGATTTTCTCCTCTTTCTTTCTAATGGTGTATTCCTGAATCATCACTCCATTGCCCTGATGCATAGGAGAATTTTATCCCACCGTACATTGACCATGTTCATTTGGCAATTTGGGCTCTCTTTCCAGTAACTTTTACCCTTCCCTCTCATCTTGCCCGTGAGTAGAGGAAGCAATTCTCCTTCTACTCTGCATTACCTAAAGGGAGGGGTCAGCGTAAAGAATAGCCCAGAACAGGTGACAGCTGCCACGCCAGCAGCCCCAAACCCCCATGACACACAGGTGGTGGCATGTGGTGGATAAGCGGACCAGCTCACTGCTTCCCTTGCACCATTTTTGCATTTGCAATCATGGCGCTGGGGCAGCTGTGAGTTGCCCCACTCATCTAGGGCCCTCCAAATGCTAAGAGTTATGAATGTTGAAGGAAGAATATTAAAGCATGCATTAGAAAAGCTATAGGGTCACACCATAGAAAACTTTTGGCTCTGCCATTGCCTTTTGTTCATGCTGTACACTGTGCGCGTGAGGATGCCTTTTTGCAAGCACGCATGCGCGAACGCACAAGCATGCTTCCACAATGACCAAATTTATTTTTTATTTACCAATCCTAAACGGATCAGTAATAAATTAAAAGTAGTAGTGCGGAAGCACTTATTTAAAATATAAAACATTTCAAACTAATTTAAAAAAAAAATAGGACTACGAAATGAGTGACAACGGAGGATCAGTTGGGGGTGATGAGCAATTATAAGTGGACATGGGGAAGGGAACAGCAGTACATGACGAAGAGCAATTTGGGGTCCGAGAGCGAAGTACACAAGGGAGAAAGATAAACACTGAGGGCCTCATTTACAAGCCCATTGCGCAGCCATTGCGTCACTTTTTTGATGCACCAGCAGTGCAATGGGCTTGCCCATATTTACAAGGCCACATAAAGTCACTGTGCATGACTTTTCATGGCCTTGTAAATATGGGCCCCTTTCACTGATTACTCTGCGTGAAAGGGGCATTCGATGGGATTTGCCATGGGTGTTCCCACGTAACATCCATAGAACCTGACACATTCCCAGATTTACAATGTTTTGTAAAGCTGGGAATGCGTCGGAATCCTACGTCTCCCCAGTGAAGATGTAGGAGTGGCGCAACGAGCAATACTTTTATTTCTCCTCGTTTTTTGACAGGAGGACAGGAATGCGCTATATGTTGTAGATGGTAAATATCCTTCACAACAAATTGTTGACCCTGCATACCATTACTCCGCATTCAAGTACTACGCATGGTGCAACTACCCCGCATACCATTACTACGCGTTTTTTACAACGTGTGTGCATTTACCATACATACCTTTACAGCAAAATTCGTTGTATGTATGGTAAATGCACATGCGTTGTAAAAAAAATATATAGGTAATCCACGTCGTTGTGAGGAAACAGAATCTCTTCTGTTTCCTCACAACGACGTGCACGGCCCCTCAGAGACAGAGGACGTGAAGCAGGAACCAGGAGGAGAGAGAGGTTTGGGGGATTGGGCCTTGGGTGGGGGTTAATTTTTTAGGGTAGTCTCGAGGGGTCATGCGGGGTAGTGTTTCAGTGTAGGGACTGGACCGGGGGTTGGGGGGGTCGTGATGGGGGTAGAGTTTTAGGGTTTAGGGTAGTGTTTGTGTAGTGTAGGGTAGTGTTTTAGGGTTTAGGGTAGTGTTGGGGGGTCGTGCAGGGTAGTGTTTGAGTGTAGGGACCGGACTGGGGGTTGGGGGAGGGTCGTGCTGGGGGTAGTGTTTTAGGGTTTAGGGTAGTGGTGTGTGTGTAGTGCAGAGTAGTGGTTTAGGGTAGTGTTGGGGGGTCCTGCTGGGTAGTGTAAATGTAGGGAGAGGACTGGGTGTTGGGGGAGGGTCGTGCAGGGGTACTACATTAGGGTGTAGGGTAGGGCAGGGTACTCTCACTTACCTTTCAAACTTTCACAATGAGTATACCTTTACCGCACATGCCTTTGTGTTGTAATGGCATGCATGGTAAAGGCATATTCGTTGTAAGTTTGCGTTGTCAAAACTTGCGGGTAATTGAATTTGCGCTGTCAAAAATTTGTGGTAATGGTATGCGGAGTGTTTGTTAGTGGGGTAACATCATATATTCCTTGTAGATACTGCGCATTCCTGCCCTTTTATTTTGATGCACAATAGTGCAGCAGGAAGGCTTACTGCGCTGCCATGCGTGAAAATATAGTAAATGATGCCAGGGCACAAGTCGAGGGTACACGCGGGTGGACAGAGTCCACCCACTATTTTCACAGGGTGGATGCGTTCCACCCTGCCAAGAAGTTGGGCCCCACTGAAAAATATGCTGAATTCGTCCCGGTGTAATTTGCTAACACTGGGACACATTCAGCAGCGGCTGCACATTGTTTTCTGCTTTCGATCCGCAACAACGCAACATCGTGCAGGCGGGGAGGGGGCTTACTTAATTCAGACTCCTGCTGGGCGACTAACAAAGGCCGAATCTGAGGGGTCATCAGGCCTCCTTTTGTTCGAGTCTCTTGGCTGGCAGCAGTCAGGAGCCTCACACCTAGAAGCAAATGAAGCAGAGGGCACTTCACACATACTTAAGAGAGATACCTTTTCACTTTGTTTAGGCTCTGTTTAGGAGATATGCATGCACTGTAAGAATGTCAGATGTGTAGGTCTTTTCCAGTATTTACACAAAATAAATAGCATTTATATAGTGCTTGCTACCCCTGAGGAGGTGTTGTAATAATTTAAATATCACTATTTTTTCTTGTAAAGCACTATGGTCAGAGGAAGTTTACGCTGACAAAAGGCAACATTGTTTTATGTGTAGCTTACAAAAGTGTGAATCTTCAGGAGGGTTTTCCGGTATACTGGAAATGTGCTCCAGTGTACTCATGATAGACATGTTACACATATATGTGAGGGCTTAAGATCTGATATCACTTCTTATGATGCCACTTCCTGTGATGTCACGTGTTGTGATGTCACGCATTGTGATGTCACTTGGATACTGATTAACTAGGTTAGTCCCCCCACTTCTTTTTTTAGGACTTGGGCCCTGAATGATGCCCAGACGTGTGGGGGAGGAGAAAAACACAGGCAAAAGCAAATCATGGAGCACAGGGTGTGGAGAGCCCACAAATGTGAGTGATCACCATGGAGCAAAGGTTGAGAAGCATTAGAGGGTGACAACTGGAGAACAAATACACTCTCAAGCAAAACAAATAACTGGTTCCCTAAAAGTGAGCAATAGATGTACACAAGAGACTATGCTCCAAAGAAGGTACAAACACATGATGAGCAATGCAAGCCATTGAATAAGAAGCAAGGAAAGTGACAATGATGTCACTTAGAGCCCTATTACGAGTCTGGCAGTCCAAGGACCATCAGGCGTGTGCGGACGCGGTGGTGGCGGTCCAGCAACCACCGCACTGGCGATCCCACTGCCCCATTACAAGTTGGGCGGTTGGACCACCCTGGGACTGCCGACACTACCAGGGTACTGCCATTCCCTGGAGGTGGCACGGTGGTCAGAGACCACAATATGCTTGGCGGAACCGCTACGGTCCCACCAAGCATATTATGAGTTTCCTTTTTGCTGGTGGTGACATGGAGGTTCCTTCTCCATGTCAACCCTAGCGGAGAGGAAACAAAGGGGTCCTACATAAATAATGCAATATAATTATCGCCACTTTGCGCCCGAAAAACAGACGCTAAAGCGGCGATAATTGTATCGCCGGCCCTTGGTAATATGCCCCTCTGAGTTCAAGTTAAGGGTGGGCGGCCTTAATACTGCACCTCCCCCTCGCACTTTGGAGTTTACATTTCTTAGCTTAAACTGCCATTCACTGGTTAAATACTACGCTGAAGTGTTTGACCTGATACAAGAGGAGACAACAAATGCCCTTTTTTTAACACAACCCTGGCTTACGCCTGACTCTGTAACTGAGACATTTCTGGCTCCTCCTCAGGGTTATACCATGAGGAAGTACAATGGAGCAGGCAGTAAAGGAGGGGGCATCTCAGTAATCTTTCAGGAGCACCATTCTTGCACCAGTGAGAATATTCCAGTTTCCGAAAATGCTCTTTTTAAAATTACACTTAACTGCAACTTCACACTTTCAGGGCTGCTAATCTACTACCCCCTGGCCCCTCTAAAGCATTTAGGGAAGCTTTGAGTAATTTAGCCTCCACACTGGCTACCAAGTCTGCCAACTTTAACATTGTGGGGGACCTTAATCTCTATTTAGAAGAATGCCAAAACAATGAGATCGCTTATTTCTTGGCTGATCTTGCGGCCTGCCAGCAGGTGCAATTTGTCCATAGCACCGCGCACTCAAAAGGGCATCTTTGAGATCCTGTATTCATTAACTTACTCATGATGAAGGTACACCCCCCTCTCCCCATGGCCTGGTAGGACCACTTTTTAATTTCTATGACATTATGGGGTCAAGGCGCACCATTGCGTATCTAATCCAATCCAATTTTGAAACGCCCGTGGCATAAGCTGGACACAGATCACTTCCGTGACCTCCTTCTAATTTAGATGCCCCAACTGCCTCCTAATACAGGGATAGCAAACAGCCTTTTTCATGCATGGCTCACACATGCTCTTTATTGCTACATCCCAGTCAAACTTACCCATAGTAAAAGAACACAGACCAGTCCTTGGTTAAATGAGACATTGATCTACGCAAAGAAAAATTGCAAGGTACTGGAACGTGCCTGGAGACACTCCTATGATCCTGGCCTAAAAGCACAATATCGTTCTGCCATTAAAGCCTACCAAAACTAATCCGAAAGTCCAGGGCCGATTACTTTGCACTCAAAATAAAAAATAGCAGTAACCCTGTGAAAAGTATCTTCTCTCTTCTTAATGATCTGAGGACACCCACCACAGTAGCGGAACCTACCATCACTTTGAACACTCAGTGCGATGATCTGCCGAACTACTTTATTAGTAAGGTAGAGAATATCTACTCAAAATTCCCCACCACTACTGGTTATGTGAGTTGAAAGGTACTGACGAGTTCCCTAGGCCCCTCACTACTCTCCTTCACTTTACTATCTTCTGTGGAGTTATGCACTCTCACCAGTAAAATCAAATCGGGCTCATCAGCTGATCCACTCAAACCTGACCAGTTCTAGAAATTTCAAGAACACCTCCTTCCGGTCTGCTGTGAGCTGATAATTCTGTCATTGTCGACTAGACTGGTACCCGCCCCATGGAAAGATGCCAAAGTCATCCCTTTGCTGAATAAAACCTTCTTTGGCTATATCTAAACCAGAAAACTTTCGTCCCATTTCACTGCTCCCCTTCCTGGCTAAAACTACTGAATCTTAAATCAACTCCTTCTAACCAAATTTGTGGAATCCAATGATATGCTGAACTCTTCTCAGAATGGTTTTAGATCTCATCACAGTACCGAATTCGGTGGCCACTGAACATTTGCGAGACTCTTTAGACGAGGGCAACACCTCAGCCCTGATCCTACTCTATCTAAGTGCCGCGTTTGATACAGTGTCACATGAGATCCTGGTGCAGCGCTTACAGGAGATAGGTGTTGGAGGTGTTGCCTTAACCTGGTTCATGTCATTTCTCTCTGGGAGACCATTTCAGGTTGTCGCTCCCCCTTATCACTCTCAGGTGCACCCTAGGGACCGGCGCTGAGCCCCACGCTATTTAACATATACATACAACCTCTTGCGGTGGTAGCGAAAGAAAGGGGGCTGTCATTAGTATGCTATGCTGATAACACTCAGCTTGTGATCTCCTTTTCCAACAACTCTAGCCAGAGTTTGACCAAATTTCACGATGATATGGTGGCCATTGCGGATTGGATATTGGCTAACTCTCTGTAGCTTAATGGCAACAAATCGGAGATTCTCCTTTAGGAAGAGATACCCACATATGGGGCAATAAATGGTGGCCCGCCTCAATAGGGTCAGCCCTCCTGCCCAAGGAGGCCGTAAAAAGTCTGGGTGTCTGGGTAGACAGTGCATTGTCCTATGAAGCGCAGACAAAATCAGTGGCGGGTGTCTGTTTTGGACTTCTATGAGAACTCAAGCCTCTCCTAAGGTTCTTCGACCCACAAACTCGCCAGATCATTATCCAGTCCACTATACTCTTTAGACTGGATTACTGCAATTCTTTGTGTCTGGACGCTAACAACGACTTCAGAGGACTCAAAATGCCGCAGAGCGAACTCTGATCGCACTCCCTAAATTCTGCTTGGTTTCTAAATTCATTATCAAATTACAGTGGCTTCCGGTGAACAAGAGAATCCACTTCAAGACATTGTGCATTACTCACAGAATCCTTACCTTCCACGTGCTCCCAATTTTATCCAGGTTACTATCTCTGTACGTCCCATGTAGTGAGTTGCGCTCTGTGGACCTTCCCCTGGCTTGTGTTCCCCGAGTCAGAAGAGCAAGAGCTGGAGGCCGCTCGTTCCGAGCGAAAGCATCGCCCTTTGGAACTCTCTCTTATCGACCATCAGGAGCATCCAGAATCACTGGGCTTTCAGAAAGGCAGTGAAGACTTGGCTTTTTCCGGCCCAATCCCCAGACCTATCTCTCTTCCGCAATCTGATGTGGAACAAGCGATGAGACGCCCCATTGCTGGGGCTGCCAGTCGCTCTATAAAATCCATTAACATAACATAACATAACAATGAACTTTGGGGCTGATTTATATTTCGATAGATGGAATACTCCACCACATATGTGACAGATATCCTGTCTGCTGTATTGTAAGTGCATTATAAACAAGGGCAATTGAAATACAGCAAACGGTATATCCATCATATTTGTGATGGAGTATCCGTCCGCCGAAATATAAATCAGGCCCTAAGTCTCAAATGTGAAACAAATCAATAGAAAATCGGGCAGCATCACTAAAGGCTCAGAAAATCCTTGTTCACCCTAAAATTCAC
Source organism: Triturus cristatus (assembly GCF_964204655.1). NCBI lineage: Eukaryota > Metazoa > Chordata > Amphibia > Caudata > Salamandridae > Triturus > Triturus cristatus. Next base: position 1,639,701,123 of record NC_140590.1, read on the forward strand.
CGGCCTTTTATAATAAGTTTCACCATAGAAAATTATACAAACTGCATAGTAAGCATGGTGTGAGCAAAAGTATCATTAATTCAAGCAAATCACGTTGCATTATTCTAAAATATCATATAACTTTTCATCTCAGCATTATCGCACTACGAGAATATTGATTCACCCCTTCAGGCCTAATGTCATTCGGTGGTGTCAGAACAAACTAGTTACATAAACAAAAGAAAACAGACATGAATTAATGCAATACAGTATGGTAGTGGCAAGAGCCTGGGAAAAAAGCAATAGTGCACATCTAGCTGCTGAGTGTGTTGTCAAACAAGAAATATAAACATACAATGAACATGATACGGCCGCAATTTTATAAAGTTGGTGTTGAGACCTAACTGAGGCCTAGAGTAGCTTAAATAAGAAAAACACTTAAAAACACATGATAACAATTTCGTTCCAGTTGCGATAGCTTCATATCAATACACCCATCTAAATTTAATAGTGGAATTACTAATCTTAAAGGACATATATGATTCAAATGTAGACATTTATCAGCAGTGGAGGCACACTTGAATATGGTGCTTAAAATTCAGGCCAAATGAAAGAGCATCAGAAATTAAGAATTTTTAGGAAAAGTGTTTAGAAGCAGAACAAAAACATCCCCTGGAGACAGCGTACTTTAAAATTCTTTGTTGATAAAGTAAAAATTGTTTATGTTATCAGTCATTACAAAACCTCTGTTACGATTATGATCATTATTTTTATTATCATCATCATAAGCACCACGACCACCACCATCATCAGCACCTTAGTTTCCATTATCACTATCATTAATAATATTCAAATTCATTATTCTGCAGGCAAGAGAAACATGTAATTAGCCACTGGGACAGTTATGAACCAGAGTCCCCATTGTTTATGGGTTATGGGGTAACAGTCACTATTGCTCCACAGGTAAACATAATCAGGGTATTAGCACTTTAACACCGAAAATGGAGAGCAACAAGACCAAGAGCTTCATTTCATTTCATGGAATTGCCTCTGCCTCAATAGAAGTCAATGGAACAAATACATTCTCCCGATAAGTGTTTTTTAAATCTCCCACTTTTCTCTTCTAAAATGTTGCCATGTATGATACTGGACAGTGTTGAACAGACAATGGCAGATTGTGAAAAAACTCCTCTGTTTCCACAGCACACTTGTGGTGCTCTCCACGGGTGCGCAGGCCATGTTATAACCATGATGACCTGGATTATCCCATCTAGTCGGTGGTGAGCTAAGGCGAGCGAACACTGATAGCGAGAAAGAGTGGAATTTAGAAAAGGGATGTATGACGTTAAAACCAAACTATTACAACGCATAGCTTCACAACTCTGTTTTTACAATGTAACCATTACAACGCATGTCATTACAAAGCAAGCCATTACAAAGCATGTACCATTACAACAAAAATGACTATTCTAACACCGACGGGTGCTTACCTCAGGGAAGGTGCTGCTCAGTGAGGGATATGCGTTGTAATTGAACTTGCGTTGTATTGACTGCGTTGTAAAGGCATTGTGTTGTAATGCCTGCTTTGTAATTGATGTTTCCCTTGGAAAAGCCTGGAGAGAGTCACAGGAAGGTACAGAGAAATGCATCAACAAAATGCTTCCAGTGTGGGCCTATTAAGACAGCAGCTTTTGCCAATGAAGCTACACTGGCTGATCAGCTGATCAGCTCCTGATCTTGAATGCTGGGTAATAATAATGATATTACAAATTGTTATGATATAAATACTAAAAATAGAATCATCATCACCACCATCATCAACATCACTGGCAAAGCCAGTAGGTCTCACATGCTTGTGAGCGAGATGTTTCAGCCCCTGGCACAATTTCTGATTGCCACGAAACCTTCCAGTGCCATTTTGTAATGCTTGCAGTCAAGAGCAGATAGGACTGCTTCTCAAGTAGATTTTCTACTCGAGAAGCACCTAAATCATCTCTAAAATACCTTTGCCAAATGAATTTTCTACTCAAACGGATGGTACATGTAGTTTCTTGGCATGAAGCACACTTTTTTATTTTACTTACTTTTTTGGCAGAAAGGAAGTGCCACAGCGACTCCAACTTCCTCTACCTGTCCATAAGGCTCACTGTAGTTAAGGGTGGGCGTAGTTCGCGAAGTAGCACTTCGCGAAGCTACGCAAAGTGAAGTTCGCACTACGCGAGCTACGCGTAGCACTTCGCGAACTGCGTAGTAACATGTTCGCACTGTGCAAGATGTTGTTTTCAATGATTGCACAGTGCGGACAAGCAACCGGCACTGTGCAATCATTGAAAATGGCATCTTGCACAGTGCGAGCTGTAGTTTTCTGCTGCTCGAGTAGATTTTTACTCGAGCGGCAGCTTTCTCAACGCGAACTGGTAGCTTCTCATCGCGAGCGGTCGCGAGCATACGAGACCCCTCGCAATGAGAAACCTGACATCCTCGCGTTGGGAATCTCGCCGGGAGGTTTATTTTCCATGCTCGCGATCGCCAACTTGATGTTGCTGATCGCGAACAAGGAAAAAGTCTCGCCGGGATGTCATTTTGCTTGATCGCGGTCGCCAACTTGACGTTGAGGACCGCGAGCAAGCAAAAAATGACCGCAGCACTACGCAACACTACGCTACGCGTGTTCGCACTGTGCTACGTGCAGTTCGCGTAGTGCGAAGTAGCGCGAACTTTGCAAACTACGCGAGCGTAGCGTAGTGCTTCGCCCAGGCTTAACCGTAGTGCTTTGTCCATCTCCTGGTCAATTTTCATTTGGAGTCTGAGGTAAAAGGATCACTCTCTTTGTCTGCATTCCTGCTGCATATATCATTGAATTTTAAGAACTTTGTTTTTGTGACATCAAGTTAGGCAAACAATGTTTGCATAAGGGTGTTGTTTGATAGAGCACATTCACCAGTACTTATTTGTACCCTTTGTTAAATTTTTAAATTCGACTGTGGCTGTGATGGGTGTCCTGGAGTTGCAGTAGGGACCTATTTTTTGCACTCCATTTTTTAGCTTTTATAAGGGAAACAGGTTAAACAGTTAAGTACTTTTTCTCCATGTTGGTGAAATTTGCACTATTCATGTACTTTACCATGTGGCCTAGTCTGCCCATGAGCCATCCAGTCAGTACTAGGCCTTGGGTATATGAAAAAACAGTTTCTGTGCTATATGTTGTTTATCTATGATGTAGGGACGCATTCGATTAAACGAGAAATGTGTATTTTTGTATTTCCCGTTATTTCTGCAAAAAGTGTATTTTGGTGGGGCAGTATTTTGATGCCTTGGGAGGATGTTTGCTGTTGGAAACTTTTTATAGCTGACTTAATTTTTGGTTTTGGCATTGCTGAAATAATGGTAGAGTGTTCTTCTTTGTTTACCTTGCCTCCTTTGTTTGCTAGCCAAGTGGTCATTTTTTGTCTGGCCAGTATGTGTGTGTGTGTGTGTTTGCCATAGGCCACCATTTTGTCTTTGTTTTCCATGCCATGTGGCTGGTTGCTATTTTGTGTAGTCAGTGTTCATAGGCCTGCATATTTTCTTTGTTGTTAATGACTCCTTGCTTGTTGTTTGAATATGTTGTCTGCAGCCATGTTGTGTAGCCAGCCAGTATGCTTTTGCCATGGGCCTGCATGTTTTCTTTGTTGCAAATGCCTTCTTGCTTGTTGTTGATGGTGCATGATTTTAAAAATCATAATACACGGCACATCTACTGATTAAAGACACAAAAAACTCAAAGTGTACTTTGCACACATTAGACACAGTGACACATAAAACTATAACAAGTGTAGTAGAAGCACCGTAAAGGCTTGCTTCAAAATGCAATATGAAAAAAAACATACATACAAAGCAATACTAATACATATAAACGAGTTGCACTAATGAGAGTTTCTTTTGAACATGTTGTTTATTAACGTGTACTGATTAATTGTCCTGTTAATAAAGTGGCCTGTGTTTCTAATGCCTTCTGTTAGAACACACCATTTAAAAAAGCTAGTGCAAAAATGTGTAGAAACTAGGTATAATCTTGAAATTTTGCATAATAATACTATATATTCTATAGTTTATGAAAATTAGAAAACACATTTTGTAGTATGAACTTAGAACATGATACACTTATATGAATTATGAGAAATTGTGGTAGTAGGGTATTTCTAACGTTAGCTATTTCCACGTAGTAATCTCTGGTGAAAGTTCTATGTATTCCTTATTTGAAATGATTTATTGCAATACATTTGATATTGATTTAGAGTTTATTTCATTTAAATGTGTAATGCCAATTTAAATAAAGGCTTTTTTGAAAATGCTTCTCCTCTAATGGTGACTTTTCCCCTCACCAAATACAGTGGTCCATTTATAACTAGTGAAATGCTGCTTTATTTGTTTTGTACATGTATAACTTTAGACATTCCTAAATGTTTCTTCAATGTTCTCATTGAAATATTCCTGTGGGAACAGGATTTCAGCTGTTGCTATAAAAGGATACTATGGAGGGTTATCAGAATGGCGGACGGACGAAAGTCTGCCCACCACCCTAGCAGTGCTAGGACTGGACGCTAGACGTGCGGCGGTCCCGCACCACTGATTAGGATGCGACCCCCACCCTGTGCATGGCCCGTGGGGGCCCGCAACTGGCCCCCAAAGTTATTCCCCACCAGCCTTTCCATGGCGGCATCGCCGCCATGGAAACTCCTTTGAAAACAAATCCGCATATGGATGGCGGTGCCTGCTTGGCACCGCCACCATATTAAGACCCCAGTCTGCCCAGCCGGCAATCGGAACGATTGTCAACCGGCGGAAAAGCAGCCGCCATCCTAATCACCCCTATTCCATTTCTTTTTTACCAATATTAGGTCTATGTGAACTTTCAAATCTTTTGTTTCTCATGACCAGCATGGGAAAGCATCTCATTGTTACAAGTGGATTAGACGCTGACTGCTCACTATGTAACGCTCTGTGTTTAGCTTAAACCTGGTAAGGCACACTAATTTTGGATATTACAGAGTGCGCAAACTGCTATTTTTAGCCATTTTATGTTATTTTGACTTATTGCTTTCTCGCTGCATCTGTGTTTCTGCTCTGAGAACGCGGATGAACATCGCTGCTTTCATCTTCTTATTAAAAAAACTTTCTTTTTTGTTTGAAATGTTTTAACTGTGTTACGCTTTACATTGTACTCACCACTGTTGAACTGCCATTCCCCCTTCTCCCGAGCCGCTTTCCGTTCCACCACAGCTTGTGCTGGTTGAGTGGAGGAAGCCTTGGCACATTCACGCCCACTCAGGGTTAGCACACTAGCCTTCGCCCTCCCTCGCGCCTATAAAATCTATGCTGCAACGGACACGCAGCGGAGGCGCGCAGCGGGCGCGCCTAAGGCCAGCCCGTCTGCACCCGTACGTGCCCGACCGTGGCCAGAGGCCAGGACCCCTGGCCAGACAAGGTGTTATTCAAGGGGAGAATTGTTACGTTTGAAACCTTTGTCCTCTGGGATTGCTCTCCCGGTGCAAGTCGGTAAGTTGCTGCTAGCTGAGAATCTTTTTTTGGCAGTAGACAGTGATTCGGTCCAGGCGCGATCAGAGGCTCCTTTGGGCTTGAGGACTGTCTTACTAAATACTAGATCTCTCAATAAGCATAGCCTCGAGGTTTTTACTCTGCTACAAGAATCAGAGGTGGACATCTTAGCTCTCTCTGAAACCTGGCTGGATGAAACATCAGCGCCAGATTTAGTGGCTTCCCTCCTCCCTGAGTTCACCATCTGGACTTGCAATCGCCAAGGTAATAAAAGAGGCAGAGGGGTTGCGCTGTTTAGTTGCAGGACTCTTGCTTCAGAGAAAATAGTGGAGGAAAGTGTGGATGGGGCTGAAGTTTTGGGAATCAAACTTGGACTAACTTATTTTTGCCTGATAGTGATAGTTGTTTATCGCCCTCCCCGACCCGCACCCCTATTCAATGATTTGTTTTTCGAAGTAATGAGTGATCTTCGGACTAGATACCAACATATTTTGGTTCTTGGAGATTTCAACTATCATTGGGACCTGACACCGAGAGAAGGTGCGGCTTGTAAGTTCGATGATGTCATGATCACTTTAGGGCTACAGCAAATCATGAAGTCCTCCACACATGAGAAGGGTCATACCTTGGATCTCATTTGCACTACGTCTGCGGCCCATCTTCAGGCTGACTGCACACCTTGCAGCTGGTCCGATCACTTCTTGGTTAGTTTCCTCCTCCCGATTGATAGTCGACTCAAGCAGGTGCCAGTGGGGTGGAAGTCATTTCGGAATTGGAGTAAATTAGAGGCAGCTGTAGCCCCGAGTAGGACGTCAGCTCCTAGGCCCTTGTCCTTGGACCCAGATTTAGAACTTGCAGTACTCTCATTTCGGCTGAAGACAGCCATTGATGAAGTCATTCCTACCTGGAGGATCAAGATTTCGCATAGTTCTACTAGGGTTCGATGGTACACAAGTGAGCTTAGAGGGGAAAAACAAGCTCTCCATCAGGCTGAACGCTTATGGCGGAAATATCTTGCTCCAGGTGACAAGGAGATGTTCAAATCTAAACTAGCCCACTATAAGGCCTCTCTTATCAGAACTAAATCAGCCTATTATGAAGCCAGGATTAGTGAGGCAAGCGACACGCAAAAAGAGACATTTACTATACTCAGGGAACTGAGTAGGCTGTCCGAACAAAAACTGATCACTAATCAGGCTGGATGTGATAAAATTCCGAATTTCTTTTTAACTAAAGTTGAAGACATCATCTTGGCCATTAAGAATACGCACATTGCCCCCTGCCCACAACCAGCTGAGGAAGAGCCCTCCGATTCCTTGAATGTCCCCTTTTCTCAGTTCCCGGTGCTTGAACCAGAGGATTTGGCTCGTATAGTGGCTAAGGTGAAATCCGGGTCTCCTGAGGACCTTTGCCCTCCTAAAGTGTTCAAAATGATCATCCCTCTGGTTGAGGCTGAGGTTCTGTCTGTCCTGAATTCATCTTTGACCTCAAGAAAGGTCCCTCAGAAGTTTACGGAAGCAATAGTACTCCCACTGCTGAAGAAAGCAGGGGGGATGTTAGAAATCTGAAGAACGTCCCCCCCATTTCCCAACTCCCGTTCCTGGCTAAAGTCCTTGAACAGCATGTGCTTAGAGCTCTTGCGTCATATATTGAACAACATCACTTGCTGCATCATCGGCAAGCTGAGTTTCGGGCGTATAACAGCACTGAATTGGTGATGCTTTCAGTCCTGGACGATCTACGTCTTGCAGCAGATAAAAAGACCCATTCAGCTTTAATTCTGCTTGACCTCTCAGCCGCCTTTGATACGGTGAATCATGGGCAGTTACTCACTCGTATGCAGCGGTTGGGAGTAACAGGGATGGCCCTTCAGTGGCTCACTTCCTTTCTGAAAGATCGCCAACAGAAAGTCCAGTTGGGTGACCTCATGTCTAAACAGGGCACTCTTCATTGGGGGGTTCCGCAGGGTTCGGCATTGTCCCCCATGCTTTTTAACATCTATCTCCAACCCCTGATTGAGGCCCTGGCTAAGTTAGACTGCCAGGTGTTTAATTATGCGGACGATACCCAGCTAATAGTCCGCATTGATCACACCTGTGACTCACAACGGAATGTTCAGAACATTCTTAGGTACACCATGAACTGGATGACCTTGAATTCTTTAAAGGTGAACCCAGATAAGACCGAAGTCTTGGTACTCCTTCCAGACACCTCTCCTTGGTCCAGTTTGTTCTGGCCTCAAGAGCTTGGCACTACTTTTACGCCAGTGCCGACCATGAAAAGTCTAGGTATCAAACTAGTCACCGGATTGACCATGAAGAACCAGGTTTCCGCTGTGGTGGGAAGCTGTATTGGATTACCGTGTCAGCTCCGAAAATTATCTTTCCTTTTGTCATCCACCACCATGCAGGCGGTGGTAACTGCTTTAGTATTGTCTCGTCTAGACTATGGTAATGCAGTTTATATTGGCCTCCCTGCATCACTCTTGAGGAAACTCCAGGTGGTCATGAATGATGCGGCAAGGTTGATATTTAAGCTGCCTCAAAACATGCATGCTACTCCCTTGCTGCGCCATCTGCACTGGCTACCTATTAAACAAAGAGTAAACTTCAAGGACTTGTGCATTGCACACAAGTTCCTGTTTGGTGAAGCCCCCAAATATATTAAAGATCGTTTGAAGCCCTATGTACCGGGCCGTCACCTTCGTTCTTCGCAGGCCAATCTTCTTACCTGCCCCCGTTTTAGCATGACGACACTTGGTGGTCGAGCCTTCTAGGTCTTTGTACCCCAGATGTGGAACAAACTCCCAGAGGATCTGTGCAGGGATGCAAAACTACTCCCATTTCGGAGGAGACTGAAGACCATGTTATTTCTGGAGGATTTTGCTTAGGTTTATCAGGATTAGGCTAATTTAGCGCTGTTGCTATGTTAGGTCTGTCGTTTATGAGGCAGCGCTTAGAGACCTTTGGTGATTAGCCCTATACAAATGAAAACAAACATAAACAAGTGTCCGAAGGGACATTGTGTGAATCTAAGCATATGACAGTCTTTCGATGGTGGTGTGATGCTATATAACGGGGACCTTGTTAGAGATTTTATAAAAGGAGGGGCAACACCATACTTTTTCTTTTGCAAGAGGATGCTATGCGGATTGATGGGTACTAAGAAACATCCTTTTACTTTTTGGACTGTTTTCTGATGCTACAGTCGGTAGCTGATGGACTGAAACCTTCTTTGCCAAACCATTTCATTTTCTTTTCTTTTTTTTTTGTTCTATGCTAACGGACTAACCCTTAATGAAATTTAAATCTGAACCATTTCCCCCTCCTTGTAGGATTTGAGCTGTTAGACAAATGATCTATCCTTCTGCCTTAATGGGAGTGGGGTTCTGTAACTCTGTAAACTGATTTTTATAATACCCAAACAAAAGAGCCATGCCTAAATGTGTGGTGCTTTAATGCAAGTTGTGATATTCTTAATGTAACTTCTCAAAAGATTGCTTATTGCTATGAATTTTGAATCTTTAATCCAATAACCAAATTAATCCAATACCTGCCTGATTCTATTATTGACTCTTGTTGGTTCTCCCCTTTAAAATGTGCTTTTATACAATAGTACGCTGTATTTTTAATGTACGAGAATGTGGCATACTTGAACAGGTTTCTATTGGACCATGCACCTTTGATTCTAGTATTGAGACCTGGTTGTCTGGGAAGGAATCCATTATCGTCAATGCAAGCAGTGGTCCTGACTGTCAGGGCCTTTGTGGGCCAAATGAAAGAATACAGAGTTCTCTCACCAAAACCCTGAAACCACAGAATGCAGAGCAACAAAGTGGGAAGCATATAAAGTAGCTATTTGTGTGGAAATTATAGCCTGATAATATGGGGATAAACAGAAATTGGAGAGAACACTTAGGGAGCTAGCGATGACACAGGAACAACTGGACAAGCAGGAGACAGTAGACTCCGAGGCCTCCCGTTAGTGGGGAAATGTACTGCAACAGATAGAAGACACCTACACAAGGACACCTATGCACAGTATAGACAGAAGCTATTCAGGGAGGTGAATAAGACTGGGTGCATGCTTGCTTGGATATTTGTTAGACCTAGCATTCTTGGTGCGATTTCCACCTAAAGGTTTTCCTTCAAACCTCCTATTTTGCTGCTAACCAATGCTAAAGCACTTGTGCTCGTTTCCTAAAACATTGTAACATTGGGTTATACGCAAATTGACAGATTTAATTTACTTGTAAGTCCTTAGTAAGTGGCACTACGTGTGCCCAGCACCTAGGAATTAAATGCTGCTAGTGGGCCTACATCACTGGTTATGCCACCCACTTAAGTAGCACTTTAAACATGTCTCAGGATTGCCATTGCAGAGCCTGTTTTTGCAGTTCAAACTGACATTTTGACCTGGCAAACTAAACATTTTGCAAGGTTGATACCTTACTTTATAATACATATTTTACCCTTAGGGTAGGCCCCGGACAGCCCAGAGGGCAGGGTGCATCATAAGTTTTACATGTCCTGGTATTGAAAAACTTTTACATTCGGTTATCTACAGCAAGGCCTATCTCTCCCGTAGGATAGCATTGGAGTTGCCTTAATATGTTTTCTAAGTGTAATTTCCAAATGTGAAAAGATGACTAGTTCATGTTTGGTGTCTCTGGAATCACAATTTAAAATCCTAACTTATGGTCAAGTTAGATTTTAAATTGCAATTCTGATAATGCCGCTTTTAGAAAGTTACAAACACAAAAAATCACCTAGCCCCGATCTGCTTTATGCTCTTCAAGTTAGCGAGCTGCAAACAGACAATCACTATATCTATTTACATGGACTGTTTATTTATCCACTTCTATTCAATTTGATTTTTTAGAAAAAAAATTATTTTCAAAAATTCAATGTACAGAAAAGAAAATGCTTTAATTTCTAAAAACATCTCACTAGCTATCAAATATATTCTTGTTAACACAAATTACATTCATAAAAACAATAATTCACAACCCACACTCACTCATTTCACTCATAAACATGATCCACCCTATAGCTAATCTATTAAACGTCAACCACTCGCTCTCTCGCACACAGGGAAATATTCGTCAATGCAACTGGAGGATACAATTCACCACTATCCCTCTCAGAGTACACAAATTAATTCGTATTTTTGATTCCTCTGTGGAAAATTTGCCAACGTGTTTCGAGACCTGGGCAACAGCTGCCGGGACTCTCCTCAGGGCTGCCTCTTAGTGGAGATCAACGTTTTCTTTAGGAAAGTACTTCAGAAACACAACATCAGAACTCCATCTCCTGTTCGCCACTCCAACTTAGGTGTATAAAAAAATTACGAACTTGGTTACCTGAGAACCGGCCTCGTGGTCCGACTCTGAGGTTGTTTGCAAAAACAGTAAGGGCTCAATTCCATGTGCGCTTTTTAGAAGCTGTTCATCAAACGAGAAAGGCGGGGCCGGGATCGGCCCTGCAGCAAATATGGCGGGGCGCTGACCCCCTCCCCCCCGCCCTCGCCTGTCCACCCCGCGGCGCGGACCACCGCATCATCATGACGCGGTGGGCGCGCCGTGTCCGGGATTGGCTCGCGACGGTGACCCCCATGGCCCGGAAGCGTTTAATGCGCTTCCGGGTCATGGGAAAGGGGGTGGGCTGGGGGTCAGGCCAGTTAGAACTGGTCTGCCCCCATGTATCAGGATAAAAGGCTGGGGAGCGTGGGACTCGGTCTCTCTGTCCCGCGCTCTCCCAGCATCTGGTCGCAGCCCTTAGGAGGCTGCTTAACTCTTTTTTATTTTTTATTTTCCAGGTGCTGAATCGAGTCCAGCTGAAGGAGGACTTCGTGGCAGCTGAGCCGAGGTGTTGAATCGACTGCCGCAGATTACGGAGCGAGTCCGGCTGAACGAGGACTTCGTCGTGGCTGCGTCGAGGTGTCGTCCCGTTTGAAGGCTGAGGCCAGAGCGGTGCTGTTTCTCAGCAGGATCGGAGGTTTTTTCGTGGTTTACGCTGTGGGTTTGTAGGCGCGCACACGCGCCTAGAAGGTATTTGCGGGTGCAGGGGCTCCGGTTTCGGCGGTGATTTCGGGATCATTGTGGGTGCAGGTTAAAGTTTAGGATCATTGATGTACATCGTTACAGGTTCAATTCCCACTGTTTTCTGCTCACAGGTAAAAATCGTGTCTTAAGAAGCCGAAGTAACACCATTTGCGCGTGTTTGTGTTCTCAGAGTTTCCTAGGGTGATCATTCTCTGCAAGCGATCGTACAAACATCATCACTGCTGGTATTGCTTTCAAGGACTCGTTTGTCTGCATAAATTGCGGGAGTTATTGGGATCGGTGCTTAAAGCAACAGGCATAACATTTGAAGGTTGAAGACTCTTATTAGTGCGTGTTAGGTTACAAATACAATCGCATAGTTTCTGTGGGTGCATTTGCACTGGTACTCAGAGAGGCACTCAGAAGTGCGTGTGGGTTTAAAATATTGCAACTTTTCCTGTTTTGTGTCGCAATTTTACCGCATTTACGTGGTTATAAGGTCTTCATGTGTGATTGTTAGGGGGGGGGGGCATATACAGTGTATTGAACATTTTGCTGTTAAAAAGTGCGCTAAGCTTGTGTTGCTTGTTTTTCTCAGGTAAAGAGCAAGTTGAATTGGGTTGGCAGGGAGATATTGAGGGATAGGTGTGTGGGCCTTATTTTTAGCATGGCAGGTAAGCGGGGAGCTAAGCATTCGCGCATGGAGCATATGCTTGAGGCAATGATGCGCAGGATGGCGACTATGGATAGGAGATGGGGCAAGGTAGAACAAATGGGGCATAGCCTAGCGGAGCTCAGGCAGAAAGTGGAGGATCAGGGCGGGCCGTCCGGCAGGCCCAAGCGGACAATAGTACCCCCAAAACCGAGGGGGGAATTGGAGCCTCTCCCCAAGCGGGTTAGACACAAGAAGGGGAAGAATCAGGATCCCAAAATAGCGCAACCTGTAGAGACACCTGGGGGAGGTGGTCCTTCTGGGCTCCCAGCAATGCCAGAGATTCCTGATTTAGAGCCCAACGTCCCAGGGTCAGCGGTGCCGGTACCTGCACCAGTTCCGGTGTCCCCAGCCATTGAACCAGTAGTGCCAAGTATCATACCGGTTGTGCCCCCAACAGGCCCCAATGTTCCTGTTTTGAACCCTGTGGCCCCGGCCCCGGTATTATCACCAGCAGGGGGTGGGCAGGTCCCGTTGGAATTAGCCACTCAAATAGCGGCAGTTCTTCCATGGTTAGGAAAGGGGGGGGTTGCCCTTGGCGGTGGGCACCGATCCTTTGGCAGAGGCACAAAGAATGGTGGCAAAGATCATGGCGGCCCCGGCCGGGGAACAGAGCCTGGGCCCGGATAAGGCCCAGCAATCACAGCCAGGGCTTCAGGAAAGCGACAGTGGAAAGGCCAAGACGGCAGAGTCTGCGGGTAAGGAACTGGCTTTACCATTGTTGGGCGCCGGGGTGTTACCTTCCCGGAAGGAATATTTAGCGCGGCATGTTGCGCGAGATGTGAAAGAATTGATTTGGTCTGGGGCGTATGTAAACATGTTTTCTTTGTTGATGGATAACAGGGAAATGGAATATGCAAAGAGGCAGAAGGATTGGATGCTTCCCAGTGAGTGGCGGGCGGAAATGTCAAGATTCAGGGTAGAGGAGACACTGACAAACTGGATGAGGGCATTTTCTGTGTTTATGGCCATAGTGGCTGAACGTACACCTAATATGCAAGCAGAAATGGCATGTTACCAGAGCAGGGTGGCAATGACGCATGATAAATACGGTGGTGTGGGTTGGAAGGAATATGATATGAACTTCAGGAAGGCGAAAGAGTTTGACCCTTCACTCACATGGGACCGGGTGGATTCTATTTCCTGGTTTGACCAGTTTGGCCCAGGGCAGCCGGGCAGTACAGGTCAAAATTGGGGCAAGGCACACCTTTCGCCACCACATCAGCCCTTTCGGCCAGGGCACCCCGGGGCGTCGGCACCGGGTACTGAAAAAGGGGGAAGGCGAAAGGGAGTGTGCTGGGATTTTAATAGGAAGTCCTGTACCAGAGCTCAAGGCACCTGTAAATTCAGGCACGCATGCGCCATATGTAATCACCCCTCTCACCCAGAGTCAAAGTGCCTTAAGAAAGGAAACGCCTTTTCAGGGACAAGAGGGGGGAAGAAACAGGACTGAGGAGGAAAGAGAAAAGGTAACGCATTCACCCATTGATGTCTTTGCTATGAATCCCTGGTTAAACCGGTATCCAGATCATGCTACAGCTAGGATGCTGCAGGAAGGGTTTTTGTATGGTTTCAGGATACCAGTTGGGGATTACAAAGGGACATCGGAGTGCAAAAATCAATTGTCTGTTAGATCAAACACAAGGGTGGTAGTGCAAAAGATTAAGAAGGAATTGGGCTTAGGGAGAATAGTGGGTCCGTTTGATGTCCCCCCGGTGCCAAATTTTGTCTGTTCTCCCCTAGGTGTGGTACCAAAAAAGGAAGAGGGGGAGTTTAGGTTGATTCATAATCTATCAGCGCCCAGAGGCAAGTCATTGAATGATGCCATCAATGAGGAACTTTGCAGTGTTAAATATGCATCCTTTGATCAGGCGGTAGAGATGTTGAGGGTTCTGGGTCCGGGGGCCTGGCTGGCAAAATCTGATATTGAATCTGCATTCCTTTGGATCATCACTTGCTGGGTTTTTCATTTCAAGGACAGTTTTACATGGATAGGTGCATGCCCATGGGTTGTTCAGTTTCCTGTGCTTACTTTGAAAAATTTAGTTCCTTTTTGGAGTGGGTTTTCAGACAAGTGACAGGTCATCATTTTGTGATGCATTATCTTGATGATTTTCTCTTTCTGGGACCGGCGGGCTCTCAGGAATGTTCCGTGGCCTTGGAGGGATTCTGTGTACTCATGCGTACATTTGGGGTCCCCCTGGCTCAGGGGAAGACAGTGGGGCCAACAACCACAATTGAGTTCTTAGGCATTGAAATTGATTCAGTACAGGGCTGTTTTAGGTTACCTGAACAAAAGATAATGAAATTCTGTGCAGCTTTGCAGCAGAGTTTGTTAAAGGACAAAGTGACGTTACATCAGTTGCAGCAGGTTGTAGGCCAGTTGAATTTTGCACTAAGGGTGATACCTATGGCTCGACCATTCTCCCGTTCCATTTCTCAGGCCATGGCAGGCTTACACGAAAAACACCATCACACGCGACTGTCATCTGAGGTTTGCCAGGACATGCGGATTTGGATTGCATTTCTGGAGGGTTTCAATGGCAGAGTAGTGTGGCCCGGTCCCCCCACTACTTCGGCTGACTTAGGTTTATAGACTGACGCAGCGGGTAGTGTGGGATTTGGTGCCATACTTGGGAACAAGTGGGTTGCCCAGCTGTGGCCGGGGTGGTGGTTTGAGAGTGGTTTAACAGCCAACATAGGTTTTTTGGAACTGTTTCCCATTTGGGTTGCATTGACGGTATGGCCCCAGGATCTTCAGAATCAGTCTGTAATCTTTTGGTCTTATAACATGACAGTGGTAGAATCCATCAATCAACAGGCGGCAAGGTGTCAAATGATTTTTCGCCTGTTGAAAGAGATAGTGCTGTTATGTATGAAATTGAATGTACAGTTTAAGGCTAAACATGTCCCCGGAGTGCGGAATAATGCTGCTGACGCACTCTCTCGCTTCAAGATGCAGGTTTTCAGGGAACATCTACCATCCGCAGAGGCAACATCAGCACACTTTCCAGAAGTCCTTTGGCAGATTGGTGCCCCCAACTACAGAACCTCGTAGCTGCTAGCCTAGCTCCCGGGACCAGGAAAGCTTATGAAGGGGCGTTTTGTTCTTACTGTACTTTTTTGGGTCAAGACTGGGAGGAGAGATGGGATACGTCAGGCTCATTCCTCTTGTTTTTAGACAGCTTACATAAGGGGGGGCGCACAGTGGCGGCAGCCAGGCGACATGTAGCAGCAGTTTCCTTCTTTGCACAGATCAGAGACATGAACGATCCCACAAATAGTTTCATTGTGAGAAAGGCATTGAAGGGGTGGCGACGAATCCAAGGTGCGATTCCTGACACCAGGCAGCCGATAGGGTTGGAGCGGCTGAGTGCGCTGCTGACGGCGCTGGGCGCCATATGCAGTTCAGTGGGGGAGACTCTATTATTCAGAGCTGCCTTTACATTGGCCTTTTATGGGGCATTCAGAGTGGGTGAATTGGTGGCACACAACAAGCAGGATGGCCAGGGTGGGCTCTTAATGGAGTACGTGAAGGTACAAGGTGATATTTTGCTTTTGACCATCAAAAAATCCAAAACCGATCAGGAAGCTCGGGGAGAAGGGGTGGTACTGCATAGAGCGCAAAATAACCCGTGCTGCCCGGTAATGCATCTTGAAAATTACCTCAGTCTGAGGAACAGCGCGTTGGGTGGAGCGTTGTTATTACATGCGTGTTCTGCTCGATTTTCCCGGTCTTCTTGTATTAACAGGTGATTGAATGTGACTTCAGTCTCTTACCATTCAAGCCTAAGGGTTAGAGTAGTGGATGGAGCCTATTTACTAGGCACTTCGACATGATTCTGTGCTCTTCCCCATAGATCAGGGCTTGCACATATAGCCTAGGGGATAGATTTGTTAGTATTAGGGATAACCTGTCCTGTAGTGAGGGTATTTCATAGAGCCGTGCTGAATGCAGGCCTGGTAGGCCTCAAACGGGAGAGACTCCATCTTTCTTTCTGCTCCGGCAGCTTGGGATTCTTCTAGGTCAAATGTAATGTTTTAGTTATGAGGTGTTATTCGCTTGGAGAGAACCGGTTCAGGCCGGCCCTTATCGAAGGATTGTATTTTTCTTCATGCCGAAGACACTACATCAGGCCGGCCGGCTGGGAACGTGTCCTTGGTACGGGGAGGTACAAGAATTTGGTGGGCGGCAGGTTACGGGCCGGAATTTTCCATGAGGAAATGCACCTCTATATTAGTGAAAGTCTGAGGCAGTTACATGTTCAGTCCGTAGGCGGCATCTAGCCATTAGCATTAGAGCTATTACTTATTCCAGGGAAGACAGACGCCATCTTGAAGGCGGAGAAGAACTGAGAGACAGATGCTTTCCTAACAGAATAACCAGAGAGGAGAGAGTAGCCGATAAGGAAGAGGTCCCAGTGACTCGGAGAAGGGTGATTCCAGGCGAGCCGAGGCACAGACGAGAAGGGAGCCTAGATGATCACTGAGTGCAGGCTACATACTACTAAGGTGATGTCGACCCTTTCTTATTAGAGTGTACAACTTAATCTTTCACTTTTCTTTGCAGGTTATGTGTTATATCGTAATGTTATGTGATTGTATGTGCAATGAGTAATAAAGTATCCAGTTTGTAGTGAACCAACATATGCTGTGTGTTCTTGTATAAGAGGGTAGCCTATTCTTCTAGTCAGCTGCGGCTACATGAACAGATGTTAACCCTGATCAGGTAAGTGGTAACTGAATAAGGGAAAGAGGAGCCCCTCAAACCTGAGAACAGGCTATGCCCGAAAGGGCAATCCTTGTGTGATCTGATGAATAGTGAGACTGATTCCCTTTTTGTATGTTATGGTGATCATAGGATGAACTGTCGTATAAGACTGCCGTCTAGGTAGAGAGGTCTGGATTCGTAGGGGATCGCGAGGCCGCCAATTGTGCTGAGACTGCCGTCTGGGTAGAGAGGTCTGGGTTCGTATGGGACCGCGAGGCCGCCACTTGTGATACTGTCGTATGGGCAGAGAGGTCTGGGTTCGTATGGGACCGCGAGGCCGCCACTTGTGATACTGTCGTAAGGGCAGAGAGGTCTGGATTAGTAGGGGATCGCGAGGCCGCCGATTGTGCTGAGACTGCCGTCTGGGTAGAGAGGTCTGGGTTCGTATGGGACCGCGAGGCCGCCACTTGTGATACTGTCGTATGGGCAGAGAAGTCTGGGTTCGTATGGGACCGCGAGGCCGCCACTTGTGATACTGTCGTATGGGCAGAGAGGTCTGGATTCGTAGGGGATCGCGAGGCCGCCGATTGTGCTGATACTGTCGTATGGGCAGAGAGGTCTGGGTTCGTATGGGACCGCGAGGCCGCCAATTGTGATACTGTCGTATGGGCAGAGAGGTCTGGATTCGTAGGGGATCGCGAGGCCGCCGATTGTGCTGATACTGTCGTATGGGCAGAGAGGTCTGGGTTCGTATGGGACAGCGAGGCCGCCACTTGTGATACTGTCGTATGGGCAGAGAGGTTTGGGTTCGTATGGGACCGCGAGGCCGCCACTTGTGATACTGTCGTATGGACAGAGAGGTCTGGATCCGTATGGGATCGCGAGGCCGCCGATTGTGAGATCTTGGTATGCATAGTAGGAATCCCCTGTCCTTAGGTGATAGATATATGTGGTTGTAGGATTGTAAATAGGTTCTAGGGAGGGGGTAACGTTCTGGCTGGGTTAGTGAGGCTCTGATGAGCGAGTTCTATCTGATCCGAAAACCCAAGCAGAACAATGCGGACGGTACCCCACTTACTGTGTACCAGTTTAAAAAGGTATTGGATATGGCAATCAGCAAGGCAGGCATGGATCCAAGAGTTTTCGGAACGCATTCTTTCAGGATAGGGGCTGCCACTGAGGCAACGGCTAGGGGGTTGCACTTCAGTAAGGTACAGAGGATTGGACGATGGGTTTCCAATAGTTATAAGCGTTATGTGCGGCTGCACATGTTGTGATTACACATTATAATTGTGTACTGATGCTTCCCTGTCTGTCATTTTCTTCACAGTTTCTCAAAATTGTCACGCAGGGGGGGAACTGCCATCATCGCAGCAACAACATTCTCCGCAACAATCAACAAAGCTACAGGTCACAGGGACACGTAATGTGTGGATTGTGGGGCATTCATATGTACGGCGTATGAAATCTGTTTTTCTTGCAGGTGACTATAGGAAACGGGCAGAGCAGAGGGGTTTCACAGTATCTTTCCATGGAAAGGGGGGCCTTTGCCTTAGTCAGTTTAGGGGCTTTATGATTGATCTGCTGAAGAGACACAGTCCTCCTCCCTCTATTGTTATTTTACACCTGGGGGGCAATGACTTGGTCACGTTGGGCAGGAGGGTCTTGTTTGAGGATATAATCTCTGAGATTGGTTGGTTAGCCAAGGCGTGCCAGGGTTGCTACATAGTCTGGTCACACATGATACCTAGATTTAAATGGAGAGGGGGGGACTCAGTGAGAGCTTTGAACCACTCAGTAAAGAGGGTCAATAACAAAATAGGGAAACTGTTCAGATCTTCCAAATTGCAGTGCATTGCACATGGGTGTGTCAGGGGGGAACCGTGCTTCTTAAAAGACGGGGTCCACTTGACTAGGTTGGGTAATGACTTAATGTTAGAGAATTTCATGGCTTGGCTAGAGGGTCTGAGGGAAGGGGCATGTCCTTTCTGAGGGATAGGTTGGGGGGGCCAGATAGTCGGGCAACTATGTTGGCCTGTGGCGGTAAAGTCATGACTAGCGAGCAGTACATTTTAGGTCCTTAGGGGGCAGCCTCATTCTCGGATGGGGTCGCCCAAGGGGAGGGACAAGGGGTCTCTCCTATAACTCCAGGGGCGGTACATCCGGTTGGCTGGATGGGTGCGGGGAAGGGGGGGGGAGTCACGCTTTCTTTTAGGCTGGTTGGCCAGCCCGCAGTGGCATGGACGTCACTAAATGGCGCAGAGTGTAAGACCCCCTAAATTGGCATGGAGTTCAGGGAACGTATGGGGGTAACCGGGGGGGGGGGAGTACCCTCTCGGTAAGCTGGCCCTCTGCGCATGCGCAACCCTACGGGGGGCGTGGTAAATTGATAAGGATCTGACACCAGTTAATGACCTTGCCGTAGGCCCAAATAGGATACGCAGAAAGTAATTAAGGTATGATTATGATCATTATGTTAGATTCGGATAGGAGAACTATGTATTAGAGATATGTTAAGGTTAGCCATCTGAAATCTGTGCATAATAATTGTAATCAAATGTCGTGTTATGTTTCTGCGTATAAAATTTGTGTAAATAATGTTTATTTCTTAAATTTTAATTTGTTTTCATATTTTAATAAATACGGCCGGGGGTTGTTCGACCCCCGCCTCCAAAAGTCATTACCTCTCATGTCCCTCATTACAATTGTGTTATGCCCAGGGGGGGAGGGGGAAATTCAGTAGTCCCTGACCATAGAGAAAGGCGGGGCCGGGATCGGCCCCGCCGCAAATATGGTGGGGCACCGACCCCCTTCCCTCCCGCCCTCGCCTGTCCACCCAGCGGCGCGGACCACCGCGTCATCATGACGCGGTGGGCGCGCCGTGTCCGGGATTGGCTCGCGACGGTGACCCCCATGGCCCGGAAGCGTTTAATGTGCTTCCGGGTCATGGGAAAGGGGGGGGGCTGGGGGTCAGGCCAGTTAGAACTGGTCTGCCCCCATGTATCAGGATAAAAGGCTGGGGAGCGTGGGACTCAGTCTCTCTGTCCCGCGCTCTCCCAGCATCTGGTCGCAGCCCTTAGGAGGCTGCTTAACTTCTTTGTTTACCCACCCTCCATCCCCTATTGCAAGTTATTTAATGGGTGTTTTCAATTGACGGTGTGGTTCCTTCCTTAGGCGTTTCTCCCGTTTGCAGGTCTTCAATCGTCGTATTTATTGCTATTCCTTGGTCAGGCGGTAAGGTCATGACTAGTGAGCAGTAAATTTAAGGTCCTTAGGGGGCGGCCTCATTCTTGGATGGGGTCGCCCAGGGGGAGGGACAAGGGGTCTCTCCTATAACTCCAGGGGCGGTACATCCGGGGAAGGGGGGGGAGTCACGCTTTCTTTTAGGCTGGTTGGCCACCCCGCACTGGCATGGACATCACTAAATGGCGCAGAGTGCAAGACCCCCCAAATTGGCATGGAGTTCAGGGAACGTATGGGGGTAACCGGGGGGGGGGGGGAAGTACCCTCTCGGTAAGCGGGCCCTCTGCGCATGCGCAACCCTACGGGGGGGCGTGGTAAATTGATAAGGATCTGACACCAGTTAATGACCTTGCCGTAGGCCCAAATAGGATACGCAGAAAGTAATTAATGTATGATTATGAACATTATGTTAGATTCGGATAGGAGAACTATGTATTAGAGATATGTTAAGGTTAGCCATCTGAAATCTGTGCATATTAATTGTAATCAAATGTCGTGTTATGTTTCTGCGTATAAAATTTGTGTAAATAATGTTTATTTCTTAAATTTTAATTTGTTTTCATATTTTAATAAATACGGCCGGGGTTTGTTCGACCCCCGCCTCCAAAAGTCATTACCTCTCGTGTCCCTCATTACAATTGTGTTATGCCCAGGGGGGAGGGGGAAATTCGGTAGTCCCTGACCATAACGCTCTGCACTGGGAACACAGCCGCACCTTTATTGCCAAAAAATTATTCCAATCAATGTTCAAAACTTCTCTTCAAGTATCGTCTACCACTACACGCGTCAACTGAATAGTGAATTACCTTAACTATGAGCAGCTGCCCGTCCGGTCAGCGCCTGTGCATAACCCCGCAACCTAGTAACACCTCATATTTTTAAAGAAACTAGATGGCTCCGTCAACTCACCTAATACTCTGCACCGCACCGCGTGTTTTGTCAAAGTCAATGAATCCCTTCTCAGTCGGCGCCAGCAGTGCTTTTATAAAAAAACTTCTCAATGTATCTACAATGAAAATATCGGATATACAAGATTCAGAATTCAGAAACCCAAAGAGAAGCTATATCACATCATGTTTACAACAGGGGCTCAGAAGGTTTCACAACGTAGTCGGCTTGCTTACATTTTAAATGCTCCGATTCGATTTACTGCAGCAACGCCATTCTGAAAACAGCATCTACCGCAAGCGCTCCAAACGGGACCATTTAAACCTCATGTGTGTATATGTCATCCAAAGACCATGTGATCTGGCCTGCCAGCCAATCTAAAAGCCATAGTTGCCAAGAACTCTTCAAGCTGCCGCACTACTGAGTTCTGGGACATGTTGTCTTCTAGAACCCACCTTACGTTCTAGATAACTCAGTCATTCCATTTAGACCCGTAATGGCACAGTTAAACTTCAAGATAAGGTACGCTTCCTTTTGCAGCAATGCAGAATCTATATCAAATGGACGTTTGGATATGTCTAATACACTCAGCACAGACCATTTAAAGTCGCGTTCATTGTGTGATTTGTCTATAAAGTGTTGCACCATTGGCGCAGTGACCGCCTTTTTTTAATTCTTGATCAGTGCTGCGTTATCCGCTGATTTATCTGTTGGTTAGTCTTGCCTACATACATTTTCGAACACGAACAGATAACCGCATAAACAACGTTCTTAGACTTTGTTGACAGTTGGTAAATTCTGTATGGCGCCATTTAGTACCGTCATGGACAAATTCTGTCCCTTCAGTCGTAGAATCACAGGCCACACATGTTCCACATTTATGGTGACCTTGCACTGGCTTCAGTTGTCATTGTGATCTCAAATTGCCTTTGGATTGTGTGGGGAAGATGTTGGCTCGCACAGTTTGCTGACCAATACTTTTTCCTTTTTTCATGGCAAATAAGGGTTTCTGGAACGGACACTCCAGATTTTCCAGTAGATGCCATTTTTTTAACAATATTTGACGGAATTTATTAGTATCATGCCCAAAGGTCGTGACACACACCAATCTTTTCAATGGTGGTTTAACTCTTTTTCGCACCAATTCTTCCCTAGGCGTGAACCAAGCTCTCTTTATGGCACGCTTTCACAATTTTTTGGGGTAACCCCTTTCAATCATTTGTTTTTTAAAAATGGCTGCATGATGTTCAAAATCGTCTTTTAATGAACAATTGCGTCTTATGCGTAATAGTTGGCCATACGGCATGTTGTCTTTCAAACAACGGGGGTGGGCACTTTTGTGGTGCAGAATTGTGTTCTTATCGGTGTTCTTCCTATGCAGGGTAGTTGTCAATTTATAGTCATTACATGACACTTCAACATCAAGAAATGTCAACCTGGTTTGGCTAGCACTCTGGCTGAACTTGATATCCTGATGCTGTATATTAAGCCACCCGTGAAAGGTATCCAGGTCCTCCCTGGACCCACTCCAGATAAACCAAATGTCGTCAATGTAGCGCATCCAATGCGCAATCCGTTCTTCGAATGGATTATTATTGAAGACAAATCGGTCCTCGTATTGGGCCATGAAGAGGACCGCCATCTCTGGAGCAAAAGGACAACCCATGGCGGTCCCCTTCACCTGCAAATAAAATGCATCCTCAAATTTCAAATAGTTCTTTCTTAATGCAACCTCAGCTAGCTGTAAAATGAAGGATTTTGGGACCCTATGCGGGCGCATTCTTGCTTCCAGTTAGAGTTCAATCACTTCAGGTGCTTCATCTTGAGGTATTTGAGTATATAGGGAAGTCACATCAAAGGATATCATCTATTGTAGTGTTTCATCGAATGACTGGCCTTCGATTTTATTTCTAAAATCTGTGGTATCTTGTAGATATGATGGTACATCTACCAAAAAAGGTTTTAAAAAGAAGTCAACGTACTTCGAGATCATTTCTAACAAGGAGTCGCACCCCGAAACTATAGGTCTTCCTGGGGGGTTCTGCAGCCGCTTATGTATTCTAGGCAAAAAGTAAATGACGGGGATCCTTGGGAATTTCTTGGAAAGATAATCAAACTCCTTGGCTCGGAAGAATACACCGCCTAATCCCATTTTAAGGATAACGCAAATGCATTCCTGAATAGATCTAGTGGGATCTTCTTTCACCTTTCAATACCTTTCAATACCACGCTTTTGGAAAGTTGGCATTTTCTTGCCTAAGCCATTTGGGGCCTGCAGCCTGTCTCTGGGTCACACAACAGGGTGTAGCTGATAGTGGGCTTTGTGCATTCCTCCTAAACAGCCACACACAATGGGGAGCTTAAGTGTGACTGCATGTGACACTTCTAGACCTGTGGATACTCTGCCAAGATGGACTGCTGTGCTACTAAAAGGACTGGCACTCTGCCAGATTGCTGCTCTAAAGGAATTGCTGTCCTGCTGTGCTGGCCTGCTGCCCTCTTGCCTGGTGAAGAAGAACTGGACCTGCAACTTCATCTTGAATCCAAGACCCCAAAGTGACTCCAAGAGCTAGTCTGCTGCCTCCTGATCCGAGTCTCAGGGACATAAAAGGCTCCCCAACCACATACTGGACTCAGCATACTGACCCCCAAGTGGTACCCCTTATGTCCTGGACCCTTTGTGGGGCTCAGCACTCTTAAAATTAAGCTTTTGGGCTCTTTGCACGAAGAACGCTGCTCACACTGAAATCCAGCGTGACCTGCCGCCAGCCATTCTCTTCGCACAGCAACATCGACAGGCCGTGGGGTACAGCCAACACGAAGCACCACCCCACCCGTCCGCGCTGCCTGGCCTGCTCTTTGCGCCATGCCCGACGACCACCCACAATGCTCTTCATGCTCCCTGCAACCCTCTCCAATACGAATGGGACTCTTGACACAAAAATTAAAAAAGGCAAACTTTCAGCGGAACTAATCTGGTACTGTATTCGACCCACGCTCCATCACGGTAGGCCTGAACATTTGACTTTGACCCTGTCCAGTGCAACCAGATAGCTGCGGCTGGTGCTTTCTGCTCTTAGGTGCTACTTTACATGTTGTTCTTTCAAAACTCATAACTCTGGTTCTACAGATTGGATTTTTGTCATTTTGGTCTTTTATTATATATTAAGGCCTGCTCTATTGTGTTAACAAGGTATGGAGTCTTTTTGTGTGGTATTTTCACTGTTTTACTGTTAGAAGTGTTGCACAAATACTTTATACATTGCCTCTAAGTTACGCCTGGCTGCTCTGTACCAATCTACCAGGGAGTTGAGCACAGGTTAATTTGGGGTTTGTTTGGGTCATACCCTGACAAGGATTGTGGTTGCTGCTTGACCAGGACTCACACCCCAGTCAACTATTAACAAACCAACTTTTACAATATTGAAGAAGGAAAAACCACAAATGCATTAATTGAGGGTGACGAGTGAAGCAGGTCAGTATATAATTGGAAGGGAGCATATTAACGAGGTGTGCAGTACCAGACCCAGACCCTTCGAGTCCCTGCAAAATGCATAGAGGAATAATTGCAGGGCAAGGAACTGTCACCCCTAAAAGCTTTTGGAGGCACCTCCAGCACTGGAGGAACTAAAGAAGGCCTTGGAGGGCATAAAACAGGAGAATACATTGGGAGTATATGGTATCCCAGCTGACTTCTCTCAAATGATGCTTGCATATGTGTTGCAATGGCTGTTGGAAGTAATGGTCGAGGAGTCTGGACTGAGACAGTTCCCACCCTCACAGAGAGAGGCAATGATAGTCAAGACTCCCAAAGAAGTGAAAGACCCTAACGGTTGGCATTGGAGAGACATCTGACAATGCTTAATACAGACGTTAAGATATTAGGAGGAAAGTCCTAGCAAATAGTTTCCTTGAGATAATTGGCTCTCTGATTGTGTCCGATCAAATGGGATTTATTCTGAGCCAGAATACTGGATTCAATATCAGAAGATTTATGTGTCATGCAGGCACTGGAGATCTAGGAGGCGGATCATGCATTGGTATCCATGGACCTCGAAAGTGCCTTTGACACCGTGAATTGGCAATTTCTGTTGATTGTGCTAGAAGATATGGGATTTTGTTCCATTTCCAAAAGCTGAGTTAAGCTGTTATATAGAGCACTTAGGGCTAGGTGCGCAAGTGAGGTATTGTCTCTGACTCCTGGAATCTGGAGAGAGGGACCCAGCAGGGATGCCTTTATGACCACTACTGTTTGCAAAATCAATCAAACTCCTAACTAGTAGTCTGCTATTGGAGCTCCACCCGTGGGGTAAACATATTGGGGATATAATGCATATTATATCACTATGTACAGACGACACCTTGATATAATTAAAGGGCCCACTTAGATCGGTGCCATAGGTTTTTTACTGTGCCAGATAAGTTTAGGGCAGTGTCGAACCTACATAATAATCATAGTAAATACCAGATGTTCTCCATGGGTCATTGGAGCCGGGGGTAACAGGACAGGACCTACCGGACGACATAGGATTGGAAAGGGGAAGAAGCATCTTTTGATATCTGGACATATGGGTGGCCAGAGACCAAAAAACCCAAAATACATTTTTTTTTTTTTTTTTTAATTCTTTTTATTTGCATTTTTCAAAAACAAACTTAAAACAACATCACTCACTGTTGTGTACATATGACAAGCGATGACGATACGCCTCCACATCCAGCAGCTCATCACAATTTGGGTACCATCACACGAAATCAGCTCTACATTATCAAGTGCATGGCATACATGAGCCGATCATCCCATCCCGCCCGCATGCGGCACCACAAAACCAGTTCAGCACCCAAAAGAGTCCCCCTGGGCAGTACGGTTATCCCCATCTTGCGTCCGCCTTAGGGCATAGTATCGAGTCACAGCGCCTGCAGTGTGGCTTGCTCCAACCATTGTGTGAAAGGCCCCCAAATGTCCTTAGGTCGTGAACGCAGCGGCATAAGCTCCCAGTACAGGGCAAGTTGTGTCTGACAATAGACTGCGCTCGTGACCCACGCTCGAATGCTAGGTGACGTAGCAACTCCCCAGTGCATCGCAACTTGTCTTCTAGCTAGTAACAGGAGCATCGCTGGCAGCTTACGGTGTTTGGGCTTAATCATGTGCAAAATACCAAGCAGCGCAGCCTGCGGGGTGCACGGGATCTGTAGGCCAGTGAGTTCGCATATAATCTCTACTACCCTTTCCCAGAATGACGACAATGTAGGGCAGTTCCATGCCATATGCAGAAAGGTGGCGCCATGAGTGTAGCAGCGCCAACATTCATCCGTGTCTCTTAAACCCATTCGGTGCAGTCGACTAGGGGTACGGTAGGTCATGTGTATATATTTGAAGTGGATCAGGCGCAGCCTGTAGTTGGGGGACAAAATCTCAAGATTCTTACAGCACAAGTCCCAATGTTGTTCCGAAATATCCGTACCCAACTCCGCCTCCCACTTGTCCCGCGCCGCAGGAAGAACCACGGGGTGGCAAGTCTGCATTTGCACATACAAGCGGGATATAAGCTTGCGCCCGGACTCTACCGCTAGTACATTTTCCAAGGCAAGCAGGGCCGGCGGCGGCGCCGGGAACGCAGGAGACAACCTCCGGCACGAGTGACGGAGCTGATAGTAAAGCAGCGTGTCCAGCATCGTCGGAGCCTCTGCATTACACATCTGCTCCGGAGTTAGGAAGGTATCTCCCGGAAACAAATCGCCCCCAGTGCGGAGACCCAGCTCTTCAGCGCGCTCCCCGGTCTGCATGCTGCGCAGCGGCGGCCACATCGGATTCTCGCGCAGGGGCACAGAAGGTGAATAAAGAAGGTCAAGTCCGGCCCTCCGCCGCAGCCCATCCCATGCCCACCTGAGTGCGTGCACCGGGTCTATATCCGCGCATCTCCGGGTGTGTGGCACGTAAAGTGCCACATTCAGCGGCAGCGGTGCTACTCTGTCTGTCTCTATCGCCACATGTGGTTGAAACGGTGTTGGATGCGCCCAGTAATGCAGGAATTGTGCCTGTGCACAGTAAGCATATAAGGAGAAGTCCGGCGCAGCCAGGCCTCCCTGTCGCTGTGGGAGAGTCAGGGTCTCCCATGCCACCCTCGGTTGCTTACCCCCCCAGGCGAGCTCCACCATCTGCGAGCGTAGCCGCCGCAAAAAATGTGCAGTCAGGGGTAGAGGAATATTCCCAAACAGGTAGAGGAGTTTGGGCAGGATCACCATTTTGGCCACCGCAATTCTGCCAGCCAGCGAAAGGGGCAAGTGCTTCCAGCGGTCGACCCTCTCCTCCACCCAATTCATCACCCGTCCATAATTCTCCGTCCATATTTGCTGTTTATCCGTGCTAATCCAAATCCCCAAGTATCGCACCGGGCCAGTGGCCCATTTCAGCGGGCAATCCGGAGTAAAGCGGGGAGTCCCGGACGTCAGGGGCATAATTACCGATTTCTCCCAATTTATATTCACCCCCGATAATTGACCATAATGCATCAGTTCTCCCGTCAGAGGGGAGAGGTTCGTCTAAGGATCAGTGACATATAACGTGATATCATCAGCATATAGTGATATCGTCAAAGCCCTCGACGAGAACCCAATGCCTCTAGCCGCGTGATGCTGCCTGATGCGAGTAGCCAGAGGCTCCGTGGCGATAGCAAAGAGCAGAGGCGATAGGGGACATCCCTGCCTGGTACCCCTCTGAATTGCAAAGGGTGCCGAGACGAGCCCATTAACTCTCACCCTAGCAGTGATGCCAGTATAAAGCAGTCTAATGTAGCTAATGAAGGCTGCACTCACACCCATGCGCTGCAGCAGCGGAAACAGAAACCCCCATTCCAGGGAGTCGAACGCTTTGGTGGCGTCCAATAGCACCGCCGCAGCCTTAACATGTGGGGCCAAATAGTGTAGTACCCCAAAGAGGGTACGGAGGTTGTGAGAGGTCGATCTGCCCGGCACAAAGCCAGACTGGTCCGGACGGATCATGATGGGCAGCACCGGCTGTAGCCGAGTGGCCAGCATTTTCGCAAAAATCTTTGCGTCAGTGTTAATTAATGACAGTGGCCGGTAGGAGTCGCATTGTTGGCTATCCTTGTCCGGTTTCAGGAGGGTGATGATGACAGCCTCTCTAAGCGACCCAGGGAGCACACCCGTCTCGAAAGCCTCCACATACATCGCCAACAGCCGGGGGACCAGGAGATCTGCGTACTCCTTGTAGAACTGCGCCGGCAGTCCATCCGGGCCCGGCGCCTTTCCGGCCGCCAATGAGCCTATGGCCTCCCGCACATCATCAGCCTCAAAAGGCCGATCGAAATAGCCTTGTTGGTGCGCATTGAACCAGATAAGCTGTACAGTATCCAAATATTCAGCAAGCTCCACCGGCGTGCGGGCCACCCGCGACCTGTAGAGGTCTTTGTAGAAGGTACGAAATGTATCCAGGATTTCAGGGGGAGTGCATACGGTGTCCCCTCCCTGTGTCATCACTGAGGATATGAAGGGAGATGGTCTTTGAGCGCGCAGGAGCAAGGCGAGCGTTCTACCCGGGCGGTCCCCCTCACCATATCTACGGGCCACAGCATGCTTAGTCAGGAACTTAAGTTCCCTGTCAGCCTCCTCCTGATATTCAGTGAGCGTTGTGCGAGTTTCGGCCAAAGTGGCCGTCGAGGGGTCCGAGCAGTATTGCACCTCTAAGGAATGCAGGCGATCCTCTAATTTGCCTAGCGAGCACCTGATAGTCTTTAGGACCCTGGCCTGCCCCGCTATGCAGTGGCCTCTTATCACCACTTTAAAGGCGTCCCACAGCGTGCCTAGAGAAGCGACAGATCCCTCATTCAGCTCAAAATAGTCAAGTATTTGCTGATGAATCTCTTCCCGAAACACTTGATCCGTCAGGGCATGTGGTGGTAGCCGCCACGTGAAGGGCGTAATATATGGTTTGGGGACATTCAGAGTTAGTTCGACAGGAGAATGATCAGAGAGGGTACGTGCCCCGTGAGTGACTGCGGAGACCCATTCATGCACCTGCGGGGTTAAGAGCCAGTAGTCCAAGCGGGACCAGGCACCTCTGTGCGGGGTGAAGCAGGTGCCTTCCCGAACCGCGGGGTGCAGCACGCGCCATGTGTCTAATAGAGTGTAATCTGTCATTAGTCCACGGATGAGGCCAGCCGCTAGCGGATGATGTGTGCGGGCCACCCCCTCTCTATCCAGCTCCAGTGAAAGTACAGCATTGAAATCTCCACCCCACAAGCAAGCACCCCCACCCAGGGATTGTGCCAGGTGCCAGACATTCCGGAAAAAACCAGGGTCATCAGAGTTGGGGCCATACACATTAATCAAAGTGATCGGCATATGAAAGAGCTGTCTGAGTAGTATGATGTATCGCCCATCCGAATCAGCTTGCACCTTGAACGTCTGCCAGGGAAGGCCTTTACGGATAAGAATGGCCACTCCACGGGAGTAGTTGGAGCAACCCGATGTGTGTACCTCTCCCCACCGTGCATGTCTGAGCTTGTCCCCGGCAGCGCATGTCAAGTGGGTTTCCTGTAGGAAACATATATCGATTTGGTGTCGCGACAAATGTGCATTGGTCAAGCGTATTTTGCGGTGATCGTTAAGACCACGGATATTCCAGGTAAGGCAGCGCAACGCGGTCAGGGCGGCCTGTGCGTGTATTTCTCATGGAAGCGTGTGGTCACCGAGGGACCCAGAAGAAGGGCCCACCCGCAGGCACCCCGCCCTCCCGTCTCATGAGTCTGCAACCACAGTAAGTCTGCCCGTGTCTGGACCGCATCGTCATGTAGTGGTGTAGCCAGAAAGTGTAGTGATGTAGAACCACCCAACAATAACCCCAACCCCCCCCCACCCACTCCAACCCCCCAATCAGGTTGAGATAGCATCCCCCCCCACCACCCCCCCCAACTGGAAATGTCTTTCAATAGTATCTCGGGAATCATCCCACAGGGGCGTGGGGTCACCGGCTCACTCCCCAGTCTATCAACAACCGGGTGGCCGGACATTTCCGCCTAGCATTTAAATCAGTATCTCAAGGTACAGCCTGGAAGTCCCTGCATGTTTCTCATCACAGGTTTCCGCACGGTACTAGTAGCGTTAATAGTGCATGAACAGCCCAGTCTCAGGGGCGGACCCATCACCCTTTACAGGTCTCAGGTACACTCAGTGTTGGGCAGAGGGCGTGCGTGTCTGTGTGTCATGTTATTCAATGTCACTTAGCTGTCCCATCGGCGGATTCTCATGGTCATCTCTCTTCTCACGTTGCGAACGTTCCGCCTGTCTCGCAAACTTGATCGCGTCCGCCGCCGTAGTGAATACCATGGGCTTCCCTTTATGATGGATCCGCAGCTTGGCCGGGTATAGCATCGCATACTTAGTCCCCACCTTCTGGAAGATTTTCTTGGCCGGTATGAATTCGCGCCGGGCGGCCTGCACAGCCTGCGTAAAATCCGGGAACAAGGAGATAGCCATGTTCTGAAAAGTTAGCTCCCCCTTTTCGCGTGCCAACCGCAGGATGGTATCTCTGTCCCGGTAGTTAAGAACCCGGGCCAGGATTGGCCGCGGCGGAGCCCCCGGCACGGGTCGTGGCCCCAGCGTGCGATGTGCGCGTTCAACCAAGAACATGGCCGACAGTCCCTCTCCAAAAAGTTCACGGAACAGTCCTTCCACAAATAGTTCCATATTGCCAATGTTAGTGGATTCGGCAACCCCAATAATTCGTACATTATTTCGGCGGGAGCGAGCTTCCAAATCTTCGTTGCGCCCACGTATCACATCCAGGACCCTGTCCATTCGGAGCAACTTCTCCTGGGTGTCTCCGTGGCCCTCCTCGCAGTCCGCGATTCTCGCTTCCATCGCCGTGATACGCTCCTCATGTTTGTCGACCCTGTGCGACATGCCATCCAGCCGCTGGGCCATGGAGTCGAGTTTTCCGTCAATTTCCTTTAGGCAGCCCTTAAGGTCACGGAACATACTTTTGACATCATCGTCCGGTGTTGGGTCCAACTGCGTTTCAGGGACCACCGTCTGCGACTCCGGCACCGCATCGGTGCCGCGGGAGGTCTGTTTCTCGAAGGGGAGCTTCCTCTGCTTGGCGTCCGATTTCCCCATGGTTCCCCCACGAGTGCCCGCTACCTATCAACAATGGCGGTGAGGGGTATCAAGCAACAAGCAGGCCACCTAGCGCAAGGTGGAATGGTAATCACACAGGCACCCCCTCCGCACGAGGAACACCGCCAAGTAGGGAAGACCAGGCCAGCATTCGTCCCATTCAGGGCGCGGGTCTGCGTCAGTCGGGTAACAATGGCGGCCCAACCGTCTCTCGCCCAGTAGGCCTCTCCAGTGCAGTGTATCCCCGGCCTGCAGACACACGATGGTTAGAGCAGGTCGTCGGCAGGTACCGGTAGCCGGATATCACCTTCTGCGGGCGGGGATCGGGCCCACCCAGCGGGCGCCACGGCTTACTTCTCCCAACTCATCACTTCAGCAGGCCCAATGGCCCAGTCACCGGATCAGGGCGCAGCCACGCCGGGTAGGCCTAGTCATTCAGTCCGCCAGCTCGGCCTCTTTCAGGCACCAGTTCTCCAACAGGGGCCAGGTCTCAGCACGTCCGGAAGGCACCGCAGCCGCTCGGGCGCCAGTCGCTGGGCTCACCACGTCTCAGTTGGGTCCACGATAGCCGCCTCGTATCTGCCCGATCTCGGCCTTCGACCAGGGCCTCGCGTAGGAGAAGACTCCGCCCAGCTCGGCGCCCAAAAGCCGCTCGGCCAGCCCGGCCGAGTAGCACCGGATCTCCGAGGCCGATTTCAACCGCAGTGGCACCGCTAGGATCCCCTGCACCAGGGCACTTTCCGCCGTGTATTTTGATGGGCAAAGAGCAAGGCAAAGGTCGGATTGTCTGACGGATTAGGTGTCCGGCCGGCAGAGCCCCGTTACACGGCGGCCATCTTGCAGCTCGGCTCGGCCACGCCCCCCCAAAAACCCAAAATACATTTAACGTGGGTGAAGTGATGGAAGAATTGAGCAGAGCAGTGGAATTTTGGAGAACACTGACCCTCACAATTATGGGTAAGATCTCTGTGGGGAAGGTTGTTGCCCTGATGCATGTATGTGCAAGATATATCCCCTCAGGTTTTCTGCATGTAGCAGATGTGGGACCTCCAGGTTTTTTACATCATCATCATGACCTGGGGTGGAAGTTTTCTGGAGGGATGTGGTAATATCCTGAATAAAATAATTGGTATGGATATGAAGAAATCTATTAAGACCTGTTTGCTTGGGATATGGCCCAAGTGAAAACACTGTAAAATGAAACTCTAGATATGGGCATTGGGGATGATCTTGGCAGAAAGGTGAATAGCCAGACACTGGGTGCCCCTGTGAGATCCAGGGATGGCACGCTGGAAGAAAGACTTGGTGGGGTGGGTCCTGCTGATGAACAGCATATCAAAACAACTGGAAGAGATGAAAAGAAGACCTCACTGAATAGGCAGCGATCCTGGTTAATTAAGCTGTCTGAACCTCCAGATAAAAGGCCACCTTGAAAAAGTAGAGTGTATGCGGTGATATGTTGGATAATGAGAGGGCAATGTCGTGGTGGGCACATGGCATTGGTTTTGGGTTCTTAGTATGGGAATGATGTCTCCAAAATGTGAGTGCATTTTGCAATTGGTAATGGCATGGTACTGTCTCTGTTCTCTGTGACTGTGATGATGAAGTTTTTGATTAATGTTTTGAAAGTTCAATTCAATAAGAAAATCTAAAATAAAATGGTGATACTGTTAAAATTGCTCTTTTTGTTTTAACACCTCTTGGTGCATGCAGAAAGGTCATTTTAGATGGCTAAAGTCTAGGCTTTTTATTTGGGCTGATAGAACCTTACCAAGCGTATGCCTAATTATTCTGATGGTATAGACAGTGGTATCATCCTCATCTACTGTGCTGAGACCCAGACTGAAAAACAAAACAACTACTTTTGTGAAGATGACTGTGCTGCACATCTCCAGTGTATGCACGGGAACAGCATATGAAGGGGCATTGAACTTGTTACTTCACAGCTCCAGAACTGGCTAATGGCTGTAGGTTTGCCCAAGTGCTTATGCACAATGTGGCCAGACAATAGGTGTCTTTGCATTCTTTGTAGGCCTAAAATGGACGCCCTAGGGGCACCAGCATCCCTGGCATTGTGCAAACTATCATCCTGGTGGAAGGATATCGCAGCGGAAGCAGCCATGCACACCTCTCTCACATGGAATGCAAGGGGAGAGTATGGACAACAGTTTTGCGAGCTATCCACACACAGATGAGGCTAAACTACCCCATTCTCTATTGAACATTTTGCATTCTGGCGCTCGTAGTTTATCTTATAATATTTAAACTACAACCTGAAATGCCAGCATGCAACATGCTGTTTATTCAACAGACAGGCATGGTTAAAGGTGAAAAACATGATGCATGGTCAGTTAATGGCTATGAAAAGTTATATCACAGGCAGCAGTAATACAAGACTCCCTGAAACAGCACGTCCTTTACAGCCCACCAGAAGTCATGGTATATCCTCAAGATGTGGCTGGAGGCATGGGTGCAGATGATGCCTTCTAATGCCCATGGGCACTTGTGACTTGAGGCTGAGTGCTGTATCCAGTACTTCTTGGCACCTTGTGTATAGTTCGGTAGTTGTGGTGCAGTGCCCTGTGTGCTATTACATTATTAGAATCCTAGATGCTGCCTGGCAGCTGGTGCAGAATGAAAGAGCCGTTTTAGGGAGTAGTTTACTGAACATTACCTAAACGGTCCATGTTACAAGAAGTAACCCGGGATGCTTTTTCTTAACTGTGAACAGTTGTGATGCTGGAATCGAGTTTCCTGTCTGTTGATGTCTGATTTCTTTTTCGGGTGTTACTTACAGTTGATCCTTGGGTGCATCGTTTAGCCCACTAACGATGGATTTAAGGAAGCTACAGCACAGCTTAGCAGCTGGTGTAAAGAGGTCCAAGGTAGGATCTGTTGCAGATTCAAGTAAAACAAAACCTGACCTGGGGTACTGAATCTGGATCCTGGAGAGCAGAAGCAGGGTCTCGGAGCGAGACCTCTGACCTCCTGGTCAGGACCTGCTCTCTCCCCCTGCAGCTCCGTTAGTTAGTGCGGCTGCCCTCACTGCTGTCACGCTCTGCTCCGCCAGGGGTTCGAGGCCCGTATCGTGCCCAGAACAGGTGGAAGAGCCTTCTCCTCCATCGCAGCGAAGACCTGGAACAAGCTCCCACTCAACATCAGACGCGCCCCCTCCTTGAACATCTTCAGGAAGACGCTCAAGACCTGGCTCTTCGACTGAACGGAGTTGCTTATTCCCCCCCAGCACCTTGAGACCCTCAAGGGTAAGTAGTGCGCTTACAATCCCCTGATTGATTGATTGATTGATTGATTGATTGATTTATATTGATTGATCAGTAGCAGCAGGTTCTAACTGCAGTCTCTCGTGGCATTGCTTGCAGATCCTGAGTGAACAGACCTGGAGTTTATGTGCTTATATTGGGGCACCCCTACTATATCAGGGTGTCGGTGTACATTTTCTAATTGCTGATCTAGAGAGGGCACTACCATCAAAAACTGGCAGTCCACCTGACTCAAAACAGAGAGGGCAGACTGAGGTTTGGTGCACAGGGTGCTCTGTCACTTTTGTGATGGATCACCATATCCACCAAACTCCAAATCAAATCCATAGTTTCCTTCAATTGTTAATTATCCTAGAGAATTTATATTTTTTTCTTGGTGCCATATGCAGCCCTTGAACAAACTCAAACCATCCTTTCTGGGCACTCTAGCAATATTTGTGAGTACCTTTCCTCTAGATATAGCCCAATTAATCAATCACACAAAAGGTGATAGGAGGATGCTTGCAATAAGTCCAACCATGGGCAATCGCTCGGGGTAGCATTCTAACCTATCGTTCGTTTGCCCACCACGCCACCTCAGTTTAAACCCAGCCATATGCAAATCAGTCTTGACCCTGCTTGCATGCTCACTGCACCACCGGAACCAAGCTATACCCGACTGATGAACCCTAATCAGAGTAAAACAGGTCTTGGGGTGCTTTTGTTCCAGTTCAGGGAGGAACTGGCCTGGCAGCTTGGGCTGGACTGGTCCTATTGAAGAGGGGTCAAGACTGATTTGCATATGGCTGGGTCCAACCTGAAATGACATGGAGTGCTAAAGAACTATGGGTTGGGATGCTTCCCCAGGTGATTACCAAAAATTAAACAAACTGCAAGCATTCCTCCCAAGATCATTTCTGTGTTTTATATACGCACTAAGGGCGTGATTATGAGTTTGGCGGCGCGGCGGCAGTCTGCCACGCCGGTGGCCCGCTCCGGCACCTCTAAACCTGTGTGCGCACCGCCCAACAGATTACAAATTTCCTCATGTCTGGCGGGTTTTTTTTGGTGGTGCCTCTGAAAAGGGGCAGTGCAATGGCAACACCAAAAATAGTTCCTGCATGGCATGGACTGCAAAGTTTCCGTGCTCACTGCACCACTGGAACTGAAGAGACCAAGGGGCATATGTATCAAGTTCCATTTTTGCAATTCTCAAATAGCGATTTTTAGGGAATCGCTATTTGAGAATTGCAAAGCGGGATGTAATAAAAAATTCGCAAATGTTTTGCGATTCCTTGGCATTCCTTAATTGTGATTAGCAAATTCCTTATCGCAATTAAGGAAAACCTTCCCATTCATTCCTATGGGCTAGGAGGCCCATAGGAATCAATGGGAAGACATTCTCATTTTGCGATTCGTAATTTGAGAATCGCAAAATGAGAATGCAATTCCAAGGGTGCTAGGGTGTCAAAAGGACTCCCTGTTGCACCCCTGAAATATGTATGTATGCACATGTGGCGCACATACATGCCCTAAGGGCATGTCTGTGCGTCACATGGCACTTTGAAAAATGCCAAAAAGTGCATTTTTCAATGAAATCGCAAATTAACACCAACTTGAAGTTGGTGGTAATTTGCAATTTCTTACGGCCAAATTGCAATTTTTCTAGGCTTCGTACATTGCATTTAAGGAATCGCAATTTGCGATTCCTTAAATGCAATCGCAAAATAGAGAATCGCAAATTTTGCGATTCTCTAATTTGCGATGCCCTTTTGGGATGATACATCCCAAAAGGTCTTTTCCCATTCGCAAACGGGCCGATTCTGAGAATCGGCCCGTTTTTGCGAACGGGAAAAGGGTTTGATACATATGCCCCCTGGTCAGGACGAAACTGGTCTTGGGTTGCTTGTGTTCTGGGTCGGGGATAACTTGGCCTGACAGTTTCGGATGGACTGCTTCTAGTGGAGCAGAGTCCAGACTGATTTGCATAGGATTGGGTCAAAACTGAAATGGCATGGTGAGCAAAAGAAAGATGAGTTGGGATGCTATCTTGAGTGACTGTGAGTGGTTAGACAAATTCCTTTGTGTGCTGGATGATAGCCCAATTAATGACATCTGTCTCCCCAGGGCAATGTTATGTGTTACTTAAGTCTACCCAGATGGGTGAAGACAAAATGCTTGGGTGTTTTTTTTTTCTTTCAGTTGGTGGCATCCTTCACTCAAGACTTTCAGCCCCTTCTAGAGGTGTCCTTTTTTTACTTCTGAGAGTATTTTCCTTCATTTAGATTCTTCCAAGCTCAGCGCCCCAGCCTTGAAATTTTGGAAAGTAGTCAATTGTTGAAGAAACATAAAAAGACCTTTGTTATGCTAATGCCTGTGACATTTAAAGGAGTGCAATCTTAAAACTAAACTGTGAGTTAGTCATATGAGTTTTTGATGCACAAACAAAAGAAAACTGAACAATTATTTCTTGTTTCCTACTTAACATATGCATTCTGGCTTTGAAAATTATAGAATTCGGTATTATATCAGCTTTTAACGAAATTTTACCTGTAATACTACTTCTAAAATGCTTGTATTATTTCAATTGCAAGGACGGCGAACAATGACCGAGTGAAAAGCTGGGCACGAGTCATCTCAAACTTTCCACTCTGTGTTCTTGAAGTTTTTAAGTTGGCGCCTGTAACTTTTTGTTTTGAAATAATTTAAACAGGTTGACAAACGAGAAATAAATGTAATTCAAAGTAAGCAATGACAATGCCTGTACTTATTAAATTTGTGCTATTAGCTATAAGTTTTTTACAAGCATTATAACTTTTCCATATTCCATCTTTAATTTGGCTACATAAGTGGTGATGCATAGTGTAGTTGAATTGGAGTAAAAATCCACTTTGAGCTTGACAGTGTCTTTTGTTGGGATTTTTCAGTTTCTTTGTGTATATTTTCAGCAGTTGAATGATACAGAAAATTGATATGGATCCCTTTTTCAGTTCTCAGACACCAAGCGATACTGCTTACATTTGTTTTAAGTTATCAAAATGTGTAAACTCTGTGCTTGCCATATACATTTGTGGTATTATTCCAACAACTAGAAAAGTAAATATTTGATTCTGCACCAGTTCAACAAGGATGGCTTGCACTGAAATAGAAAGTTTAATTCAAAGGAACACTTTCTTGCTTTTCATGTACATTTATAAATATCATCATGTGCATCACATGAAAAAACACTCATGTTTACCACATATTTTGTATTATCAGTATAGAAAATGTTGAGGTAAAAGAGGCCCGATTACATATATTGAAAATAAAATGTGATATCTGTTTTTAGTAAAATAATACTGCATTCTGGACAATTATTTATTGTGGCTCCTAATGTCCTATTTCAAGTTAAAGTTATACCCCACCTATTTCAAGTTAAAGTTATACCCCACCACCAGCATTCAGGATTTAGTCTTGCCTACTCGACCTCTTTTCCCCCTGAAAGAGAAATGCCTAAATTGAAGGGGTCTTATTTATGAGGCCCCTACGCTGCAGTTGTGTCACTTTTTATATACTTTATCTTGGCAGGTGCGTCACTTTGTAAACCCTTGCGCTACATTATACCTGCGACAGGTATAATGTATGCAGGGTGGGCGTTCCGGCACAGAAAAGGCTTGCAAAAGTGTAGCAGTGAAATCAATGAGATTTCACTGTGCCACTTCTATGGCCTCACTGCGTCAAATCCTTACGCCTGCTTAAAGCAGACGTAAGGGGTGACGCAGGCCTTTTCACTTGGGGCTTTCCCCATGTGAAATGGCACATTGATGGAGTTGCGTCTGTTTCCAGACACACTTCAGCAATGCGACATTTTTGTGCCGACAGATATGGCAGGATTCCTGACGTATCTGTCAATCCTTGTGAAATGGAGCACCATACAGTAAATACGGCACATCCATGGTGTTGCAAGGAGGGCACATCGTTGTTTTACTGCAGCAATGCAACACTTTTCATAAATAAGGCCACAGGTATTTGGCCATTCAGCAAGCTCATAATGGTATCTGGTTTCTGGGGTTCCAGGAACTCCACCAATACTTGTGACAGGGATTTGAGTTTCAGAGGGCCCGTGAACTGACATCACAGCCAGTAACCTTAAAATGCACATGCATTGTTCTGCTTCCTTTAAGTTTATGTTTGTTCTGTGCATAACACTAAAGATGGATTTTTAACATATGCAGTTTGCTGGAGTGCGTTATACCAATACTGTTCATGTCTCGGTTGATTGCCCAGTTTTCTAAACTTGCTCATAGAAAGATGTATTTTTGTGCTATGTAGACTTATTGAATCATTTGTACTATATAAGTATTATATATTGTACTGTGAAACTATGGCAAGAGGAGGTAGGCCCACTTCCTGAATTACAGACTGTCGGACAGATGTACGGCCATTCCAAATTGTGATTTGCAATTTGCGCTCAATTGTGAGTCACAAATTGCGAGTCGCAATTTGGAATGTACAACAGTGTCAGAGACACTGATTGCGATTCCCAATTGGGTCGCAAAATGCGAGGCTCATGAATATTAATCAGCCACTCACAATTTTCGACCCCATTAGGAATGGCTGGCCCTCCCAGGGATGGTGGCCTGCTAGGCTCTGCAGACCTCCATGTCTGGGACTGCTTTTCATTAAAGCAGTTTTTTTCAAATGCAGCCCGTTTTCCATGAACGAAAATGTGATGCATTTAAAAAAAAAAATCCCTTAAAAAATATTTTCAGAGCCAGTCACAAAGGGGAAGGGGTCCCCCGGTGACCCCTTCCCATTTTGCGACTCCATTACCACCCTCTTGAAGAGGGTGGTGATTTGAGAGTTTTTTGCAGTCGCTTATAGGAAGGGAACACCGTATTTTGCGAGTTGCAATTTATTTTCGACTCGCAAAATAGTGTTTGTACATTGGCCACAGGTATTTAGCATGCGCAAACGGGTCGCAAACCCATTTGTGCATGCTAATACCGTCGTACATCTGGCCCTGAGTCACCAAAAACACAGGATCTCGACTGCCACACTGAACCAAATTGTCTGATCTCTTGGCCAGATTTATCAAGATTTGAAGCAATGCAATGCAATGCAACTCAGGAAGACCACTTGCTGCACTATGTCAGCTGGAGAGGGCAGGAATGTACCATATTTATTAACACATGGCACATTCTTGTTCTCCCTCTGCGCTGGTGCACTTGCGGCTGCCAAACGCAAAGGCAGGCACACTTGTGCGATGGTGCAAGGTTGCCTGCATTACAGCCAGGATTGTAGAGGCATGGAAAGAGGAAATAAGGAGAAGAAATAAACGTATTGCTCCTGGTTGCACCTCTGTTGGGAAGGTGTAGCATTTTGACGCATCCACAGGTTTATTAGTCTTAGTAAATCTGAGGATGCACCAAAAACCATGGTTGAATGTATGGGAACATCAACTCTTCACCCATGGAACGCCTGGCCAACCCAAAGTAACGCCAGGGAACTTACTGCAGATTTACTAAGCTAGGTGGCTCTGCGTGGCTTAGTAAATCTGACTTAAGGGCTTGTGTTGCCTTGCGTCATCTTGTGCGTTGCAAGGGCAATGCAAGCCCTTGATACATCTGGGGCTTGGTGACCAACTTTACCTTATTATTCTTCAATGCACAATTTGGAAGCCCCAATGGAAAATCTGAACAGAGGTATTTTTTGTTTTATCTATACTCTGGTATTGAATACCAGAGTGTAATGTTGCTCCCTGTTTTATAAAACTATTGACCATATACATAGCATACAGTAAATGTTTAACTGTCTCTTAGTTCATGCATGGAAAATTCTTCTGGTACTCTTCCTTAAATATTTCTATATTCATGTCTAGAAAATATGAATTATTTAATCTATCGTATTTTTTAAATGTATTAAATTTAATCACGTTTCAAAAACAGCATTTTTTTCAATTTTAAGCAATCTTGCCATATTATTGCAAGTCATTTATTTTGTGATTAAAAAGTGTCTCGATGACTCAGGTCGTGCTTTGGTTATTAGGACCAAACCTCAATGCTGGCTTTGTTCTTCCAAAGAATTTGATGAATCGGCACTTCCACTGTTCCGAATATATATTTTTGCAAAGCCCTGCTGTAAAATAATTTGGCCCATTTTAACATATTTGTAGGCAGAGAGTGACCTTCCAAACTTAACTGAGAAGATTTCAAGTGTCTTGTGCTGCACATTTTGTGGCTAGTATTTAAATTGTATTAGGCCCACTTTTAGTTTCCAGTCCAGATTTGTATATTGAGGTCTATCTGGCACTCCCAAAGTACAGGCAGTGCTTAATTTGAGCCGGTGGTTTCCTGGTGCCGACATTTATTTGTCAACACCGGCACTTATTACAGCCCGCAACAAAGTAGTGCTATTTTCCCAATTTTGAGATGAGCACTAAAAGTTGTTTAGTAATTCAATATACATTAAAATGACTAATACCTGCCACCCAACCACTCTTATGGCTTTGGGGGCCTGGAATAGCTTGAATTGTCACACTTGTAGGAGTGTGATGGGTAGTAGTTGTGTTTGTATTGTCCTTGGCGGTGCTAGCAGGGGCAATGGGTGGTGCAAGATGCAGTGGCCTTCTGACAAGGGCCCTGGCACTTATTGTTTTGTAAATAAAGCTCTGGTTCAGGGGAAGGAAAATGTGCTGACATTCCAATGTAACCTATATTAGGTCAACATCATATTGTATCCTCCCAAGGCAGTTTTCCTCGCAGGGAAAAACAGGGGATCATTCTCGGGAGTCCTGAAAATATACTAGATGTGGCGCATGTACAGCTTGCTACTTTTTAAGAGGCATAGTTAAGCAGGGCACAACTATATAAAGCAACAACATATATTATTGCGCATCCGTTCTCTAAATCTGTGTGTTTAACTTGTGTGGGATTAAATTGAGTTCTAGTAGTATCTCTTGTTTCAGTGGTACAAAATGGCATAAACCGTTAACAAAGCGCCTATTGCTAGAGGCAGGGTAATACCTCAGCAGAGTTTTGGCTCCAACATTTGTGCATTTAAGGAATCCATTTGAACGTTTGTTTTTAATGCAACCTCTTGTTTACTCTGTCTCTCTGCCGGTACAAATCTCACGCATGTGAAGGCCAGCTGAGGGGAGGGGGTATCATCTAAGTAGAATTAAAACCTATGACCTGCAAGTGAAATATAGACCTTCACAGTAGGTGTTGTAACCCAGTGAGTGCTCTCTCTGGTTATAGAACATCTGACCTGCAGATCTCGCGACTTCTTGGGGAGACTAGAAGCTGTAGCCTGCAGGTTACACACACATCTCTGCAGTTGGTATGGCAACCCACTAATCTAAACGTGATTTGGTCAAATATAACTTTCAGGCAGGAAGTATGTTCCAGTAATTAGTGCACACTAGTCAAAAACGTCCAATGACTTTCTGCAAAAGAGAGTTGGGCCAATGCACTGCTAGGGATAAGAATGTCCCAAACTACAGACAATGTTATCCCTGGTCCTAATAGTGCAGGACACACAAAATTAGTTGTCAGAGTCACTAGGGCGTTTCTCTCAAGGATGTAAGAGATCAGTACCTGCTACCGTTCAAAGTGGCAGTAATAATCCAATACTAGATTGGCTATAGAGTACACAAAGGACATAAGAACTTCTTCCACTCGTGTTTAGGATTTGTCTAATGGGATGGTGGTGCCTGAGCTCAAGACCACCATGTAGTCACTGATTAGGGTTGTTAGTTTGTCTGCACTGGGTCATTAATATGTCTGTGCCATCTCTTGGAAGTGGGAAACGACCTTTGCCACACAATCTTTACCATGAATCCAGGATCTTGGATCTCGCAGTGGGGAAAGTGGAGGGTTGCCAATGCCTCCAGAGCCGCATTGATTACGACCTGCCTTTCAGCCAGCCTTTTCATGGCAGGGACCCTGCCATGTAGAGGTCGGCGGAAAGTCAGAGAAAGGCCCCCAAACAGGACCTCATGGCATTTTAGTCCTTTGGATTAGGATTTCTGAAAGTGTTTACATTAACTGGAATTTGGGATTACCATGGACTGCTGTGACTGGATCAGTAAAAATATCAGTAATAGTTGAAAAAAAGGCTTCGACCGGGTAGGACATTGTTTTTCTTTTTGTAAAGAAAAGGACAATTTAAAAAATGGCAATTTAATTAGGAGTTTCTGTGAAGGCAGGAGAGTAATGCACTGTAAAGTTTAACAGATTGAATAGTGCATAATGTAAGCAATGTTTTTAGACCTTACCTCTCAACATTTTTGCCACTGGACATTCTGACATTTCTTTACTTTGTTTTTAAACTCAAGGATTCAAACTACCTGCTAAAGATTGTACCAGTCTCATTTCCCCAAAACTGTGTTCCTTTTTAAAATTTCCAGGAAATGTTGTTTCGGTTGGGATGAAGTTTGCCAATTGTTCTATTGAATTAGTTATGCCAACCATCAATGGCATTCTTTGCTTATGCACTTCCTTCTAAGCAGGTTGAGTAGGAGTTCCACCATTCAATTGGAAAGTGTAGCTTTCTCTTGTGACTCAACTTGCTTATATGGCCAATCCGTGTATCTTCAAAATAATTTAGAAGGGGGACCAATTTTTCCATATTGTGTGTATTCTGATTGCATTATTGCTGTTTAGAAGTCACCCACATATTCAAGAGTTACAAAACTGGAAGCTGTATTTTTTAAATTCAAATTGTAGTTTCCTATTCAACCTGTAATCTTCCACTAAGGATGTTTTTGATTGATTTTTTTCCAATATGTCTGAGAAAAGTAAAACAACATCCTTGAATTTGGGTATTTGGGTACAGTTTAACAATAGTGTTAATCATTTGTAGGACCATAACTTAGGGCCTGATGCATCAAAAAAAAGTTTTGCAATTTCCTAATTGTGAATATTTGCGATTCGCAATTAGGGAATCGCAAAATGGCATGCATGAAAGTGTGCAGTACACTTTCTGCGATTATTAAGGGGTCGCAAATTACCTTACGCGTGAATATTAATGAGGTAGGTAGCAATTTGCGACTCAAAAGGAATCGCATAAAAAACACAGGGATGGTGGCCTGCTGAGATCAGCAGACCACTGTGTCTTTAATTGCTTTTAAATAAAGCAATCTTTTTTTTTTGTAAAGCAGCCCGTTTTCCTTAAAGAAAAATGTAGTTTTCTTTTCATTTTTTAAGAGCAAGCAGTGGTCGTGGGACACTGCCTGCTCTTAAAAATGCTTTTGCAAACATTCCCATTTGCAAATGTGTTACCACCTACTTAAAGTAGGTGGTAAAATGCGAATGTTTTGCGACCGCATTCACGGTCACAAAACATTCATGCATACTGTTAGGATTCGCTATTTGGACGGGACGCCCTAAACACGCCCCTTCCAAATAGTGAATCACAAACCCATTTTGCCATTCGGTGACAGGTTACCGAATCGCAAAATTGGGGTTGATGCCTCGCAAAAGCATTTTTTGCAATCACTGACAGGCTGATTCTGTGAATCTGGCCCTTACTGTTTTGGATTTCATATCTGAGAAAAATTCATTACAGGTTGAGGATTGTTTGTTAGGGAGTAAACCATAAATGAATGAGATAGTTGTGTGATTCATGTCAGCATGTATTGTGCAAATATGGGTGAATGGATGAGATTTGGATTTAAAAGTGACATCCATCATCCAAATTTCACTGATTCTTGTGTCACTGTGTTATGAAGGGTTGCAAAGATAACAATATGTTTGTGAGGGTATAGGTTGTCATAAAGAAGGAAAGGTTCATGTTTGAAAGATAATGTTAATTCTGGGGGATTGTTAATGTCAGAGTACACATGAGGAGTTCTTAGTTGGGGATTACGTGCCCGTTTTTGACCTTGCATCATTCTTTT
The DNA here is from genome assembly GCF_964204655.1 of Triturus cristatus. NCBI lineage: Eukaryota > Metazoa > Chordata > Amphibia > Caudata > Salamandridae > Triturus > Triturus cristatus. The sequence goes on from NC_140590.1 coordinate 1,639,745,511, forward strand.
TAAATTTTCATTGTGAGCATACTACTAGCAACATGCATGGAGATGTTCTGATCTACCTCCCTTAATATTGAGCCACATGGTTATTTGGAGGAGGCACCAAGTGCTTTAATGTGCTGTACATTTGGTTATGCACGGTTGTTCTTTCACCTATGTCACCATGTGTAACAGCTCTGCATTTGCAATAGGTTGAGAAGTACTTCACACACATTCAATAACCCCTGGGCTCAGTAGGTCTCTCCTTACAATAAAGTTACCCACCATATTTTAGGAGTTAATTGCCCCTTTTGGAGAAAATCTAGTCAGCTTGTCTTGCATTTTCTATCTTCTTGTTCTGAAAGAAAAAAGTATGTTTAAAATATGTTAAAGTAATGTCTATTATACTACCATTATTTTATAAAAATGTTTTAAAAATGATTATTGATTTTCATGCTCAGCTTTTGAAAGGAAAAATGTTATCTGCTGGAATCTGAGGAGCGATTATATGATTTATAATGACTAAAAAAGATTTAATTATCTGTGAAAAGGAAAAAAGGTTATTTTATCCATGGTGTCCTGCTGAAAGAAAATAGGTTAGTTTCTTAAATTCTTTGTGCGAAGGGATTCAAGAGAAGATTATTTTTGTGTTTGAAGGAGAAAATATATTAAATGTGTTTTTTTAACATGAAATGTTTTTATTATTACCTTTTAAGATGGAGGTTTGCTTTAGTTGAATATTTCTATGTGTAGGCTTCAATGGAAATTGGTGGTAGATTTTCTAATTTTCACTGGAGGAAGTAGATCTGAAAAATATAAAAATCAATGATAGAATGTTTAATACATGCTTAATAAAATGTTGGTTCATGCTGTCGAAGAAAATCAAAAGTTATATATTTGAAACACAGATTGCAAACCAATAATGTTCATGTTGGTTTGCAATTTTGCTTAAGGAAGTTGATCATTGATGTTTTTTAACCCTGTAAAGTGCTGGAGAAAATAGTTATTATTGTTAGTCAAACAGTTAGACAACTTCTTTACCTGATCGATTGTCAAATTGATGTGGTTGTTGCTTTATTTCCAAAGATCGTATTTTTGGGGGGACAATGTTGAGCTAGATATTTACAAGAAAGAAAAGAGAAATTCAAAAAGAAATTGTTAAATGTGTAATTTTTTCTACTTCCTCGAGTTTGCACAGGGTGGAGATGGAATAGTAAGTCTGGCCCCTAGTTAGCGAATAGCATCTTCTTTCATTTTTTTATTTATTTTTACATTTTTTTGGGGGGGGGGAATTGTATTACTTCTATCGTAAAAACATATTTATTGATTTTTTTTAAAATAATGTTTGTGAAAAAACGTACACAATCAACAGAATTGCTTTTCCTCATTTTCACCTACAACAATATGTTTTTCTGTTGTTGTGAAAATGTATTTATTAAATTTTGTCAAGATAGAACATGTTTGCTTACATCATTTACACTGATACAATTTTGTCTTGAAATATGTGCCACCATACATATATACCAAAAAACATGAAACAGTGTAGAAGTTCTGATTTCACTCAAGGGACGGGGTGTCGCCATACCAAATGCCTCAGTGGGTAACTTCCAATGTCTGCGTGCTCATTGTCCACCTCTCTCCACAATATATATTAACATTTAGTACCAAATCTCAAACCAAAAGTATCTTTCTGTATGGTAACATGAAAATAAACATAACTGAAACACCTAAAAAAAACAACAACAGCCAGGAGTCAGTGTGGTTCAATTACGTAAAAGGAGTTAAATGTCGACAATGTAGTGGGGGGGGGGTTCCCGGTAGGGGGGGCCTCAGTCTCCATGTGGGTGCCTATTTTGCAGCCTATGTTCCGTCTCCCTGTGAGTCGTGGTCTACTACATGCTGAGTGTCCCATGATCTGGCGATATCGCCCCAAGGCTCCGTGTAAGGTTTACGCCTTCTAGTGGTCTTATCTTCCGAAATTAGTGCCCGTTCCTCTGCGCGGACCCAGCTGGTGACATCCGCTTCCCATGTGGTAACCAGAGGCGGAGTCTTAGTACTCCAATGAGCGCGATTCTCCTTTTGGCCAGGAGGAATGCCAGATCTACAAACCTATGCCCCAACTTGTGGGACTTGGGTCTCGAAAAAAGGCCCAAAAGCCAGACCTCCAGGCCGCACGACAGAGTTTAAGACAGCACTTTATTGACCAAATCTATAATCCTGTTCCAATAATCGGAGAGCATCGGACAGGACCAGATCATATGGTCAAAGTCCGTGTCTCCCAATAGGCACCTAGCGCAGGCCTGATTGTCTCTATTATAAACCACGTTCAACCTATGTGGCGTGAGGTAAGTCCTATGAAGTATGTTGAACTGAAGGGCCTTAAAGGCTGTATTCCTTGAGACCTTGTTCGGGCTCGCAAGGACTATCTGCCAGTCTTTATCTGTCAATGGTCGCGACAACAGTCCCTCCCACCTAACTCGTAGACCCGACAACATTTTGCGCACCAGTTCCTTTATGGCCAATTAAACCAGCACAACAGGTGTCCTGCGGAACCCAGAGTTACTACCGCTTCCAGTGCCGGATGAGTGTCCGGCTCGCCTGTGGCAGCACCCCAGAGTTCCGACACTGCCCCTCGGAGCTTATGATTGTTTAACTATAACAATATATGGTTGATGTCGTGTTCTTACATGAAATGCACTGTAATAATAGTTAATCTTATTAGAAATGATTAGTAGAAATGAATTATTGGAGCAAACCTTATTATGAGTAGTAATACTTATATTTGGGGTTTGATGGCACTGTGAAACTGAACAATAAACACTTTCTTTCTGTTCTCTGAAGTGTGTGCATTCACATTGGTGGTAAATGACACATTGATTACAAAATGGTTGAAGCCTGTTCATATAATATTTTTGTGGTGAATCTGTAATTGTTTTCAAAGTATGTATTTGAAACATAGAAGTTTTGTGTTTAAAACATGACTCAACCTATAATTAAAGTTGTGTATTAATTTGAAGCTTTTAGGCTTTACCTTTCTTTGTGTAATGGTCTACCATGTTAGTAGGGGAATTTTTACCTTACGTTAAAAAAAATGCTTTTTAGCACCACTTTGTTACGTTATGTATAGAAAGGTTTTAAATATTAATTTAAAATAAAAAAAATGTGTTTTAATGGGTGTTAATAATATGGGTTCTAACAGTATGCGTGGTAGAGGTAGATTTAACAGAAAGACATTGTAATGAATTGTAAAGGCATGTGTGGTAAAGGCATATGTGTGGTAAAGGAATATGTGTGATAGGGGCAGAAAACAGCAAGAGATTGTGAAGAGCTTTAAATTTGGACCTAGGCTTGAGAAGATAGGAAGTGTGCAACTAAAATTGCTAACACTCCAGTAGTCCATGCAGGTAATATTCAATTTAACTCTTCAAATTACTGGAATTGAGTGTCTTATTTGGGGTATCGATTAGAGGTTGTTGGATGCATTGCATCAGAGGCAAAATGGTGGATAGTCCATCTGCCTTCGTCATGCCCTCCACCCCCTCATTTAGAGGGGGAGAAGCTGCAGGGTTTCCATCGGTATTACTATAGCCTGGCTCATCCCTTGATCTGGTGGCCCATCTATCTCAGTTCCACCAGATCATAGTGGTTGTTGCGACACCCTGCTTAGTGTTGGGCAGTCATCACTGGTTTCCCTGCCTAAGTACGCGATTTTAAGTATGGCAGACATGGGCAGAGAAAAGTTTCAATAATCCGTAGTCAGAAATATAGTTTATATAACTAAAACTGTACAGAGTGTCAGGTCCATTGATATTAATATTTAATTAACTTTTGCAGTTTGTGGGAAACCACCAGCAGATACCATGAACACAAAAAGATCAAAAGTAGGTTGGTGGGGTTCTTCACTTATGGCAGATGGTACTCTGCCAAGGGAGCAGAGGCCAGGAATCTCCAATGATCAAGAGGGCTGGCTGGTTAGGTGCAAGCATTTAAATGAACCTCCATGTTTGCAATTTCTGGTAGGTGGACCACTGCCACAGAGGAGGCTCGCATTATTCAAGATGTCAGAAATCTCCTGTTAGAAGAAGATGTAAGAAGCTGGCTTTAACTATGGATTGTAAGTCCCATCCAGGTAGTAAAAAATTATGTCATGTAAGGACTTTCCCCTGCCATTGTTGGCCCTCCAATACTTTCTTGGGGGAGCTGATTGGGCAGGATTTGCTGACAAAAATGGGCAGCTGATGGGAACTGACTATATTGTATGCTGGTGGCCAGGGATCGATAATCCACACAGTTAAGAAGCCTCACAGTCGTAAGAGAAGGCGAAATGATCACCATTACAGAAGTGAGCTAGACTTTACCCCACATCTTGGTAGACTTCATTCTAGTAGTATAGTCATGAGGGAGCCCCAATAACAATAAATCACTCCCACTAGTCAGCAACCCTGCAGTAAGGGAGCTGAAAGGGAATACCTATTGACAACAATTGTAGCCAAATCTTTTGCGATCCTCCTTGTTCCTGCAGTAGCATAGATTTGCAGAGGAAACCATGGGTTTGGTCCTTTGGTGCCTTCCCTTAGAGGCCATCTAAGAGTATCACAAAAATTGCAGAGGAAGTCCGTGTTATTATAATTGAGCTCAGTATTTTGCGTTCTCAACCTCAGAAGACTGAGTTGATCTTTTCTGAATTGGAACTTACAACCCGCAGTTTACATAAAGATCTCTCCATCAACAACTCTTCACCTTACGCTTTCTTACTGTCATTGGAACTGTTGAGCTGTAGGTGAATTGTTGAACTGTTAATCTCACCAGCTAACACAGGAATCAGCTGAACTACTTTACTAGCTCATAACTTGTCACAAGCAACTTGCGCAGACCTTTATAGAAGTAAAATGTTTTCCTCCAGCCTAACCTGTTGGGACTGCAACCCATGACTTGGAGAGTAAATACAAATCTAAGGAGCAGATCCATTACCTATAAGGGCTGATAGGCCACTAACTCAATAGGCCTAATGCTGTATCGACTGGCCGCAATGAAGGATTTGAGCCCAGCTTCTTTATGATTTAGGACCAGTTCACTGCTAGTCCCACATTCCTCCTTGATGGTATCTCTAAAGGAAAACCATGTATCTAAAGCTGAAGTACAGGCCATCTTGTGTGCTGATGCTTTCCTCACTCCGTCACCTTCTAATTGAACATTGGTGCTTCATAGGTACAACTGGATATCACATGTTCATAGTATGTAGGGCTGCATGAGTATTAAAAAAGCCTACTTGAAGCAATGAGCCAGTATGCTGGAACACTAATGTAGGAAGGATGCCACAGGCACTAATGCATACAAAGAAAATTGCTACCCTTTTCTATTAACTAATTGAGGTGTTTTGGGTACTCCACCTGCTACATGACTGATAGCTTCTCTCTTCAGTTCAAAATGTCCTAGTCTGCCCTTGATTACCTGAGCTCGGTGGCCTCTGCTTGCAAAAAGCAAAGAAATGGGTGCTAATCCCGCTGAGCTATTTTACTGGCATTGAAACATCTGACATTCAGGATGCACACAGTACTGTAATCACTCCAACCATGATCTTACTCTTATCCAATTCCTTCCCCTTCCTCCTTCTTACTCCCTAATGTGCATATACCTGTGCACTAGGCATCTGTGAAATAGCATAATGTTAAGCATAATTTCAAAAAATTATACAAATAGCTTGAATGCAATTCTGACAGCAACTTAAATGAAATGCCACTCAGCTAGACATTTTCCTGCAGCTAGAAATGTTTTGCTGAAACCAGACTTCTATGATTAAGAATGTCACAAAACCGCATAGTGTGAACTTTTGTGAAATTTGCAAAATGTCACTGTTGGACTTGACCCTTTCTTCAGGGTCATCCCCAATTTTTTGCCTTCACCCTCCTGTTTTCAGAACCCATTTTTTGGGGCTTTTAGTACTCTGCTAACAAGTGCTAAAGTGATTGTGTTCTCTCCTTTAAACATAGGAACATTGGTTTACACCCAATTAGAACACTTAATTTACTTTTAATCCCGTGGAAAAGCAGGACTGTACCCAGGGCCTGTACATTAAATGCTACTAGAAGGCCTGCAGCACTAATTGTGCCACCCACTTAAGTAGCCCTTTAAACATGTATCATGCAAGATAACTTTTTGCCAGGCTCAAAACTCCCTTTTCAATACTCCTAAATGACCACAAGGTAGTTCCTACACAGCCAGAGGGCATGGTGTGGTGTATTAATAAACTTGGACATGTACTTTTAAGTTTTACATATCCTGTCAGTGAAATCCTCTTAAATTCGTTTTTCACTAATATGAGGCCACTTCTCCCATAGGATGTCGCTGTGTTACCTTAATACATTCAATAAGTGTTAACTTTCAATTGGGAACAGATATGAATGTCTTGTGTGGTGTCTGAGGATTGCAAATAAAAATCGTTTTAATGGTAAAGTCTGATTTTAAGTTACAGTTTTGAAAATACTACTTTTAGAAATGTGGCATTTTCCTGCCCTAGATATTTGATGCCTGCAGCCTGTTCTTTGATCACATGACTGGGTGTGGTTGACAGATGGACTTTGTTTATTCCTCCCAGACAGCCACAAATAGAGGGATTAAGTGTCCCTAGTTGGGCCATCAACTGGCAGGATGGGTGTTCGGATCTGGGTACCCATTTGCAACTGAAAAAGCTATGCCCTGCCTTCACACAAAGGACTTGTCACCACTGCATTGTTCATGCAGCTAGCTTAGAGCCAGGGTAGGTGAAGCAGGAATCTTCAAGGACTTCAGAGAGAATTCTCTAGAAACTTTTCCTACTTAGTGGGCACGAGAAATAAATATTGGACCATCAGACCCAATTCGTCACTACACTTCTGGACGTGTGGATGATACAGAAGAAGGACTTTGGTACTGCTTTGCTGCCAGAAAGAATGCCACTCTTCCACTCTGCTACTCTGCTGCTTTCGGGCCTGCTGCCCTGCTCGCTGAGAAGGAAGACTGGACCTGCACCCTTCATCCCAGGTTGTATTGACTACAAGGTTTAGCAGGCTGACCTCCTGTTTTAAGCTACAGAGACATAGCAAGATCCAGAGGCTCCCTTTAGCTGCCTAGCTGACTTGCTGCCTTGACCTGCCTGAATCCTGTTGGCATCTGCTGGAGTGAGTTATGGGCCCTTGCTGTGGTCTCATTTGAGCTCCTCTCCAAAGAAAAGGAGAAATCCTCAAGTTCTGAGCCCATTCATACCAAGATGTTGCCACCCACACTGTCTGCCAATGCAAAGTTCAGGGAGGGGGAACCTACTCAAGCAGCAACCACATCATCCTTGTCATGGTGAGTCACAAGCAAACCACAAAATAACCTGTGTTCAAACCTGTAGTCGTTTGGCACATAGCAGTCAGGCTTAACTTAGAGGCAATGTGTAAAGTATTTATGTAACACTTCAAACAGTAATAAAGTGAAAACACAACATAAGGAAAATACCACACCAAATTAGAAAATTCTAATCAATAAAACAAGACCAAAACAACAAACATCCAATCAATTAAACCAAAGAAACGCAATTTTAAAGATTACAGTCAAAATAGCGCCAAAAAGTACCAAGTGCCAAATGATCATGCCGGACCAAAACAAAGTCAAAAGTTTAGGCCGACTGTTGAGGAAATCAAAATTAAAAGACCGTTCCCGGCTCTGTCCCCTCACAAACTTCCCTTTCTCATTGTGCTCTAAAACAATTTTAGAGACAGCATCCATTTTAGAATTCACTTCAGCTTGCCCAGGGTCAGCCAGTCCACGTATCCCTTCAAACTGCAGCTGGTTTTCAGACAGTAACCTTCACGCATTTTTGTGGTTAAGCCGATTCTAAAAAAATGGGCCCACCATCTTCCTCTTTTCTAAGAAAAGCAAGTTTATCTCGTATCTCTTCAAGGCCGGCTGGCCAAGGGCCCACTGGGGCCTCGCAGAATGTCACGTAACTCAGTTCTCTCCAAGGCTGTCTGTTCATGACTCGCTCACCACATCCTTATCTTTCAGTCACACAACCCCCCTCTCCCTCTGACAGCATCCACCCGAGTTGCTTTCTTGAAAAATATGCTGATCTGTGTGTTTTTGCATATACGACTTGGGCAATGCTAACTTGTAACATTTTTTTTTTCCTTTGACGCAACCAGGAGGGCCCCTCCCCATGAGTTGAAAGTGTACTGTGATATGTATAAAAACCCGTACTCTGTGAATAAAGCCTCAGACCACTCCTGATCCTTTCATGGTGATGGTGTTTGTTCTCCATTAACCCGGGTTACTGAATAAAGGCCCATTTTAACTCTCACACCACGGACTCCTCAGTTCATTATTTCATTTATATTGATAATTTATAGAAATTCAGATCTGGTAATTAATTAATTTACCACATTTAATGGCGCCCGAATAGGGACGCCCCCCCCTTCCCCACGCGCCGGAGATCTAGGTCCGGTCTTTGTCCCTTCCACACCCTCGACGGACTCTCACGTGCACAAGAGGTGGGGTATTCCTGCTGACTCCCTCGCGGCGAGGAGGAGACAGACTGAGACTGAACATCCACACGAGGCGGTGAGGAAGGCGGCGGAGCGTTCCAGCCCAGAGCCCGACCAGTGAACTTGTCGAGTCCGAGGTTTCCAGAGTCCCGTTATTCTTCATTCCACTGCGCAGCGCTCCAGTCCGATGACCAGGTCTTCAAGTTCTGCTTCTCGGTGAGTACTACTGGGAATGTATAAAGACGGGTTCTGCGATAGAACACGGTAAAGGTGCACTGGCTCCCCAGTGTATAAAGATATCAAGTATATTGTTTTTGTGATTCGATATTTACAAGGCTTAGGCAAGATATTTTAAAAATGCCTTTATTTTCCAAATTACGAGGATTAAGTACCAAGAAAAAGTTATTAGAACAGGCCGTTCCGGTCCCACCTAGAGACACACCTGGACATTTCATGTATACTAAACATGGTATTGAAGGGGTAATGTTTTTGGACCTGTGGTCAGATTATACAAAACATCTAGAGCCCAGACTTAGATGGCCCCCTACAGGTACGTGGGACATGGAATGTATTATGGCGGTAGAGGAACAGTTGTGGACAAAGAAAGTAAGGCCTTCACAAGCAAAAGCAATTGAATTGTGGCGCAAGGAAGCGCATAGGAGGGACCAGAAGGAACAGACGAAGGCTGAAAAAGGTAGGAAAATGTCAGAACAGGCTAAAGAAAAGAAATTACAGGAAGAGGGAGAGAGAGTTATTACTGAACAAAGAGAAAGAGAAAAAAATGCACTTATTGAGGGAATTTATCCTGTTCTGCCTACTGAAACAACTGGAGAGGAGATGTCCATCCAAGAACATATGACACATCGTGTCCTCTTACTTAATAGAAAGTCCCCCGCCTTACGTGGTTCAACCGCAAGCCCTGCAACGAATATCACCAGCACCGATGGGTGGCCAAGAGGCCACCGCTCCTCCCCTAGACGATGTTAACCTCTTCTATGCCCATGACGAGATAGTCTCGTCATGGAGCACGGTTGCGCTGTGCCCATGACGAGACTATCTCGTTATGGACCCCGCCCGCTAATGTAACGCCCGGCACAGGAGGGGGAAAGGGCGGGGCACTGAAGGGGTTAAAGACGGGGCAGAGGATAAAAGTGATATCCCACCTTTGGAATGCCCTTATGATGAATGCCCCGGGGAGGGTAGAATGGCCATAATATCTCATAGATTGAGACAGGCCCTGGACACGCTCCAGAATCTTCCCAACAGCAAATCCCAATTGGACGCAGTTCACGATTTCGTCCGAACGGGTAAAAATGAACAGGCCTTGTTAACAATGATAACAGGTAGAAAGGTCACGACCAAACAGACCATATTACAGTTTACAGTGACCTGTTTCTTAAGGATATTGAACTGCAGTAATCGCGAGGCGCCCAACCATTTGTTGGACCTAAGTAACTCACTTGAACGGTCCAAGTTCGCTAAACACGAACAGATAGAAAAATTACTAGTACAGTTGATATCGGGCATCCATACCATCCATCAGGATTGGGACAGAAAGGAAAACGTCTTGGAAGAGACGAGTGGTGAGGAAGAAGAGGGAGGGAAAACTCCTGTTATGGGACTAGCCCGTAGCCATCGCCGTCACGGATTCCCTCCCCTTCCCCCTCATATCTCAACTGAGTACAAAAATACTAGAACGGATACCGCTTCCACTAAGCTGTTACAGTGCACTGTCCAGTCGTTGGAGCACTGGCTCGAGGACGACCCGCCTTTCACCCCACATGAAAAAGAAATAGCCCGATCAGCCACTGATTAGATTGCCCAGCACCAACTTTATGACCCTGATATGGTAGGACAGATCTTCCTCTCCCTCCCCCTGTCTGATCAAAGAATAGCAGGTATGTTCATGTTACAACATTTGGCAACACTATATGAAAAAACATGTCCCCACCTAAGAAAATATATCATTTACTGCGTGACTGCGCAGACGGGTTTTGGTCCACAAGGGATGAAGAATTCATTACTAAAGTTCTGGATCTAAGGCAACGTTATGTTCAGTTCGAAACTGAAATGTCTGGTATAGGTACCTATGACAAGGGACAATTTCCCCTGAGAGAGGTACACCCAAGGCTGCGTAATGACGGTGAGTATGAGCGGGTGCATGTATACACCCCTCTTACCAAGTTAGAGATATTAGAAATGAAAAAGATGGTCCCACCACACGAAAAAGACCCTGCAGGATTCCATAAAGAAATAAGGGAAATTCTGAGTCTAGGGAATTATACTTTTAAGGATATAAAGATACTGAAGGTTCTCCTTCCTGAGGGGATATACGAAAAGTTGATGGAAAAAGATTGCAACTTAGATGGGGAGCAGTTATAAATTGGACGGCGCTAAGAAATGAGGAACAGTCCCGCAAACCAGGGGATGGGTTGGGAGAATTAATACGTGCATTCCCCGATGCCCTTATGCAAGTATTACCTAAATTGCTAACAACAAAGAAAGAGGATTGGGACGCGATATCAGCGTGTAAACAAAAGTTAGATGAAGAAATAGGAGATTATTTTGTAAGATTACAGAAATGTTTCGCCATTAATAGCGGCCTCTCCTCAGGCAATGATGGTTACCAACGTCTCTTCGTAGCAAAATTGGTAGAAAATGCCCTTCCCCCAATAAAGAACAGACTTCAGAAAGTTGAGAGTACTTGGCAAACAAATAATTCCCAACAGATGCTACAAATGCTACAGTATCACCACAATAGAATTAAGGAGGAAGAGGAACAAGATAAAAGGCGCGTGAAGGACACCAAAATGAAAGCCTTGGTAGCCCAGACAACAACTGTATCACATGCGGGGAAAAATAGCAAATCCACTGAAAAAGGGTCATGTAATTATTGCAAAAAACCTGGCCACTTTGTCAGGGAGTGTCCCGTATTAAAACACAATATAGCAACAGGAAAAACACAAGCCCGTCCTTATGCCCCACGAGGCCAGACCCCCCCTACTAACGCCCCCGCACAAACTCAAATGTACCAGCGCAATGATGAAATGTACCCCGAATATCCTGAATACTCGTGAAAGGGCCTAGAGAGAGAAAAAGACTTGCCCCTGCTTTCTGTCACGGTGGACCAACGTGGCCCCTATGTACAAGCACACATTCTGGGGCAAGACAGAAAATTCCTCCTTGACACAGGGGCCAGTAGGACAACAATAAACCATGATGAGGTCCCAGGGATACCTCTCTCCGGCTCACATAGTATTTCCTTGGGTTTTTCGGGAAAAACAGTAATAAATAAGGTCTCACAAAATATTTCCATAGGAGTAGGTCCCCTAACACGTACTACAGATCTAGTGTTAACAAAGACCTGCCCCGAAAATCTGTTAGGCATTAAGACACTGAAAGAACTGGGTGTCGTGATATGTTGCTCCCCAGAAGGTGTCAGGTTATACCTGCGAGATTTCAAGGGCCATTTCCTGGAAAAGGAACTGGATGCCAGACTTAAAGTCATTCCGCCATCGTTGTGGGCAACTAGCCCCACAGACGTAGGCTGTATGGACATCACACCTCACAAAATTACACTAAAGGAAGGTGTGGTTTTGCCACGAATCAGACAGTATAAAATACCACCTCAGGCTGAGCGAGCATTACTGCAAATAATAAATGACTTGATTGAACACAAGGTAGTAATAGAGACAGATTCCAATACTTGCAACTCGCCTGTTCTTCCAGTTCTTAAACGAATAGACCCAACTGCCGAACCTGTATATCGTTTGGTAGTGGACCTGCGAGAATTAAACAAATGTGTTGTGCCACAATACCCTGTGGTACCTGACATAACATCACTTTTGACAGCAATAGACCCCAAAGCTGTTTTTTTCACTGTCATAGATCTTAAAAATGCTTTCTTCAGTATTCCCATTCACGAGGATAGCCAATATCTTTTTGGATTCTCGTTAAATGGGCGGAGCTTCAGATTTACGAGAGCTCCACAGGGCTTTACAGAAAGTCCCAGTATCTATAGTCAAGCCCTGAAGAGGCAGCTGGATAGCATCCAGATGCCTGAAAATACCACGCTCATCCAATATGTTGACGACATCCTGGTTACAGGCCAGTCAGAAACAGAGTGCGAGAAAGCCTCCCTCCAGGTTTTACTGTTTCTTGCAGACAAGGGACACAAAGTATCTCCCTCTAAATTACAGTTCTGTGCACAGCATGTGGCCTACCTTGGGCACTTGCTGTCCAAGAATGGTAGACAACTTACACAGGAACGAATACAGTTAATTGCCACTATTCCACGTCCAACAACACAGAAAGAAGTACGTGCCTTCATTGGCTTAACATGATATTGTAGGCAGTGGATTCCTCAGTCTGCTCATTTGGCCAAACCTTTGATACAACTGACCACTTTGGAGGCCGGTTTATCGGCATCTTTGCCATGGACAACTGAGCATACAGAGGCCTTTGAGCAACTAAAGCGAGCACTGTGCCAGGCCCCAGTCCTGGCCACTCCAAATTACACCAAATCCTTCACACTATTTGTAACAGAACGAGGTGGTACAGCACTGTCAGTGCTCACACAGGACCAAGCAGGAAGGAATAGGCCCTGTGCCTACTTTTCAAGTACATTAGACCCAGTAGCACAGGCCCTGCCTGCCTGCCTGAAATCTGTAGCTGCTACAGCTTTAGCCATCAGACAAAGTGATGCCATTGTCCTAGGACACCCCCTGACAGTACTTGTACCACACGAAGTGGAACTCCTACTCAACAGAACACAAACACAGCATCTTACAGTAGCCCGATTAACGGGATATGAGCTGACATTATTCCAGCCACACATAGAGATAAGGAGGTGTAACACATTAAATCCTGCTACCTTGCTACCTAATGCGACAAATGATGAAGATGCACACGACTGTATTAGAATGATAGAGATTGTCACCAAACCCAGACAGGACTTGACTGATGTCCCGCTATCAGATGTTGATGTTACTCTCTTTGTGGATGGGTCATGCATGCGGACTAGTGCAGGAGAGTTAACGGCAGCTTATGCCATAACCACTGATAGCAGAGTCATAGAAACAAACAGAATAGACACCCTTTCAGCCCAAGCTGCAGAATTAATAGCCCTCACACAGGCTTGTAGGTGGGCGGAAAATTTGAAAGTAAACATTTACACGGATTCGCAGTATGCCTTTGGGGTCGTTCACAATTTTGGGACTCTATGGCAAGAAAGAGGTTTTCTGACCTCCCATGGAGCAAAGATACAACATGGACCTTTAATACAGGACCTGTTGGATGCCATACACCTACCAGCGGCAGTAGCAATATTGAAATGCAAAGCCCACACCAAAGTTACAGATGATGTTTCCAAAGGAAATGATCTTGCAGATCAAACTGCCAAACACACGGCCCAGACAGCAGCCATTTCCCACACAATTCAACAGAATACAGTTCTGGTAGCAAGAGACCCCTCCAAAGATGTCATAGACATACAGGCCCACGCCACCCCAGAGGAAAAGAAAAAATGGACTGAAGCGGGAGGGACAGAGACTGAACAGGGGTGGGTAACAAGAGACAAAAGAGTGTGGTTCCTACCTCATTCAATGGTGCCCATAATCATAGAAACTACACATAGCCCAGCACACCTCGGTGAGAAAGGAATGTTAGACAGCTTACGACCATTATGGCACAACAAAAACTTGCGAGCTGCTGCAAAACACAAAGTCAGAACCTGTATGATATGTTGTCAGTTCAACCCAGGGAAAGGGGTGTCTGTAGAACAAGGTGGATTTCACCCTCCTGAACATGCTTTTGAGGTCCTACAAATGGATCACATACAAATGGATAGATGTAGGGGACAGAAATACGTGCTAGTGGTTGTATGTGCCTTGACTAGGTGGACAGAAGCCTATGCCGTACCAGACTACACAGCAGAGACAACAGCGAAACAGCTGGTCAGGGAATTTTTCCCCAGGTATGGGTTGCCCCGAATAATTTACTCTGACAATGGACAGCCTTTTTCTTCTAAATTGATGGAACAAGTGTCCCTATTGCTAGGATATACTTGGAAGTTCCATTGTGTCAGGCACCCACAAGCAGCAGGTTTAGTCGAAAGACACAATCAGACACTGAAGACAAAAATAGCCAAAATATGTGCGGAAAAGGGTGTAGATTGGGTCACAGCCATGCCGGTAGCCCTTTTCTACATGAGAATGGTAGCACATTCAAGGACCGGTCTATCTCCTTATGAGGGTTTCTATGGCAGACCTCCTAACATGTGGGGCACACCTAGACCTAAGTCTATCACGGATACTGACAGTAATATGTTGATAGATTATCTTGCCGCCATGATGTCTGCACTACGCTCTTGTCGTTCACAGGTGGCGGCTGCCTTTCCAGATCACACCAATCCCGAAGAGCATGCGATAAAGCCAGGGGACTGGATCTTGGTCCGAAATTTTTATAGGACATCGCCTTTGGAGCCCAGGTGGAAGCAGCCCAAATTGGTCCTCCTTACTACGCGGACAGCAGTAAAGGTTGAAGGAAGGAAAGGATGGCTTCATGCCAGCCATTGTAAAAAGTACTTTGGGGATCCTGAGAACATTGTTCAAAAGAAAGATAACACAAACTATTCACACCCTCTCTTGGATCCGACCCCCCAACAAACTTACAGTTCTAAATTATGGTCTGCCAAAGTAGCTCAAGTTTGATCAATTAAGTCCAGATTGGTACAGACTAACTGGTGAAGCGGTCAGACAATGACTACTGCGGTAGGACAGACTGCCTGGGGGCCGACTAAAAAGACAATAATGAAAAATAAGTACTGCAAAATGTTACGTAGCAGATGTATAATGACTTTGATAGTTTTGTTTTTGATATGTGCTATATTGACATGTGTGGGGTGGATATTACATGTTGCTTTTCCTTCCAAGACACCATCACCACACCAACAAGGACATGTCAATACAACTACAGAACACACGTACCTCACTTTACCCTCCCATGAGCAGAGTCACAGGCTGGCCTTACAGAATAATACCTTTATACAGATGTTACATCATACACATCAGGTCAGCAACACCACAAAGTGTTGGGTCTGTGGTCGCCTTCCGGCACACCAGAGTAAAGGCGGAATGCCTATCTCTCCCCTAGCCTTGTCCTATAATGGGTCATGTCAGGCTTGGGATGCCCTAATGGTGGTCAGGGACGCCTTCCTGGTTTGCCCTGAGGAAAATAATTCTTGTAAAAATGGATGGCCATGGGGAAATTTGAATGCTGTCATCAACAAGGCCTGTTACCCAGATGAAGAGGGGGAACCCCAAGCTAGAGGTTCTGCTTTAGAGAGTGAAGAATATCGGACAGGCAATGAAACAGTAGCATTCCAGATATTGAACAACAGGCCCAAAAATAATAATGGTCCTCCCTCTATATTGGTAACACCTACTAAAGGCCATCTGTGTATCAGAAAGAATGGATCCCTGAAATTAGGACACAGTGACTGCTCCACGATACTAGATTTTGTGGATTGGGATAAGTCTTCATTTGTAGCGTCCCGCCACACTTATTTTGTATGTGGCTCCACAGCCGACTTTCGGTTACCTCAAGGGTGGGGTGGCACATGCTACATAGCATTTCTCCTCCCACCAGTTTTCATAGTGCCCCCTTCATATCATAAGGACCTCCAGCTATATCAGCACAAGCCAAGAAAAAGAGCAATTGATACCTCAGGGGTTGATCAGACTGAAACTGCCTGGGAACAATATACTGATTTTAATAGGGGATTCTTCTTTTTCATAGGCCCTGTACAAAATAGTAAATTAATACGTAGGCTTACCAGGACTCTGGAGGCTGTCATCAATCAGACCATATCTGCCCTTGGAAACTTGACTGAGGAGCAGACAGCCATAAGGACGGTAATTTGCAAAATCGCCTTGTTCTTGACGTCATACTGGCTGACCGAGGTGGTGCATGCAGATTGATAGGTTCTTCCTGCTGTGTATATATACCTGATAACTCGCCGTCAGTTTATGCGGCAATTTCAAAATTGCACAAAATGGCTTCGGACCTACACCAAGAGCCTGGCTCATGGACACTAATGGGATGGTTGTGGGGCATATTGTCAGCATGGGGCTGGAAGGTACTTTCTGGACTAGGTCTCGTGTTGATGGTGATATTGTCCTGCTGTCTCTGTGTCCAGTGTGGCCCCGCCCTATGCGGTCTCTGTGCTACATGCCTGGTCCCGAAGCCAGTTAACAGAGCAAGAGAAAATGAGAAAATTATGTTGCAGGCCCATGTGGATGGCCTCATGGCTATGGATGTAATCTGAAAGAAAGGGATAAGTTTAGCTTGGGGACAAGGAGGGAATGAGGAAATCAAAATTAAAAGACCGCTCCCGGCTCTGTCCCCTCACAAACTTCCCTTTCTCATTGTGCTCTAAAACAATTTTAGAGACAGCATCCATTTTAGAATTCACTTCAGCTTGCCCAGGGTCAGCCAGTCCACGTATCCCTTCAAACTGCAGCTGGTTTTCAGACAGTAACCTTTACGCATTTTTGTGGTTAAGCCGATTCTAAAAAAATGGGCCCACCATCTTCCTCTTTTCTAAGAAAAGCAAGTTTATCTCGTATCTCTTCAAGGCCGGCTGGCCAAGGGCCCACTGGGGCCTCGCAGAATGTCACGTAACTCAGTTCTCTCCAAGGTTGTCTGTTCATGACTCGCTCACCACATCCTTATCTTTCAGTCACACAAGCCCCCTCTCCCTCTGACAGCATCCACCCGAGTTGCTTTCTTGAAAAATGTGCTGATCTGTGTGTTTTTGCATATACGTCTTGGGCAATACTAACTTGTAACGTTTTGTTTTTTTCCTTTGACGCAACCACGAGTGCCCCTCCCCATGAGTTGAAAGTGTACTGTGATATGTATAAAAACTGTACTCTGTGAATAAAGCCTCAGACCACTCCTGATCCTTTCATGGTGATGGTGTTTGTTCTCCATTAACCCGGGTTACTGAATAAAGGCCCATTTTAACTCTCACACCACGGACTCCTCAGTTCATTATTTCATTTATATTGATAATTTATAGAAATTCAGATCTGGTAATTAATTAATTTACCACACTGTGATGAAGTGCAGGCTGGCTAAAGGGGCCCAGTTAGGCCCACTGAACAAGAGTATCTTAAATTCTGGTTGTGAGTCTGGTTGTGGGTCATTGCGAGGCCCTGCACCAGGATGCATTGCGCAGCTGAGTCAATTCCTAGGTGCTGCAAAGCGGACAGGCGAGGTCCTGCATTGTCATCAAGGATCTCGCCTATGAGGGCTTTCAAGGCTCAGTCTGGTGTTAAGGATGCACTGTGCTGTTGAGGTGAATTGTCTGTTGTGAGGAGCTGTGGGGTTCTTATGAGTGGACCTATGCTGCGTAGCAGAGGAGAGGTGTCCGTTTTGCTGGGTCTACCTGTAGGCCCACTTCCAAGGGACCAGGACTGGGGTGTCACCACTTGGCAGGTAAGGACTCACAGATGGTAAAGTCCTGGTGCTGGGTTCAAGGTTGTTGGAGACTTCTGTCCCTGAGGCTCTAGTCAGGAGGCCAGCCATCTAGCCCTTGGACTCACTTTGGGGTCCTGGGTTAAACAGACGAAGCAGGTTAGCACAACAGTGCAGCAGTTCTTCAGAGCAGCAGTCGAGCAGAGTGACAGTCTTTTCAGCAACAAAACAGTCCTTTTTCCTGGCAGAGTATTCACAGGTCCAGAAGTGTACTGAAGCGCTGGTGTCTAATATTTTTACCTGGGTCTTCCTTTGAAGTGGCAGAAACTTCTAGAGGTTTCCCTATGAAGTACAAAGGCATCCTGCCTTCCCTCTCCTGGCAGCTCTTGACTAACTATAGGGGATATGCAGCCCTTTGTTTGGAGAGAAGACACACCTATTCAAGTGTAAGTAGGGCTGTGCCCAGCTCTGCCTTTCCATCCTCGCAGTGATGGCCCATGCAGTCACACCTCAGCTCCCCATTGTGTGTGGCTGTCTAGGAGAAATACACAAAGCCCAACTGTTAGCTACACCCAGTCATGTGGCACCAAATGGCCAAGGCAAGAAAATGCCAACTTTCTAAAATATTTTAAATTGTGATTACAGAGACACCAAACATGAACTAGTTATCTCTTCCCATTTCTAAATTTCACTATAAAAGTGTGGGCATTCCCATGCATCCACCCATGACATTTGGGCCCTTCCCAGATTTACTAATGGTAATAAACCAGGGAATGTGTCAAAATGCTACGCCATCCCAACAGAGTACGCATGTTTATTTCTCTTTGTTATTTCCTTTTTCTACTTGCGCTGGATTCTGCATCACACAAAGATGAAAATGCTTCTGAGGATTGTTTTTGAGCAGGACTGTGTCCCTTCCTACACAAAACAATAATACCTGTTCTGCAGGCACCCTTGGTGCAAGGGTGCCTGCATTGGTGCAAGACAGCAATCAGTGTACCAGCACAGAAAGAGAGCAGGGATGCACCATATCTTAGAAAATATGATGAATTCCTGCTCTCTACATTTGATGCAGCGCATCTAAGCAAGTTGCTGTGTTTCGATTTGTTGCGTCAAATTTTAGTAAATCAGGGCCCAAGTTCATCCACTAAGGGGGATTTCAAGCAGCAGCGATTCTAGTTCAAAATGTGATTCTGTAAATTTCAAGGGGCTTCAGACATTTCTAAACATTCTGATCTTAAAAGCAATAGAATATGTAGGGTATTAATGGCTCTCACACCAGAGGGCCCCTCAGGAATCCCTCAGGCCCCTCCCTCTAATTCATCTCGTAACCCAACCCCAAGTGGGAAGGCGGGAGCACTCTCTCCAGTCTCATTCATCTGGACATGGTAGGTAATGAGAAGGGCTGCGACATTCCCCAGGACTCATATAATGTAAAGTAAGCACTGGGGCTAATAAGTTAAACAAACCTTTGCAATGCAATCGGTCTCGCATTTCTAAAAGCTATTTGTTATAAATTATCTTTTTTATTTATAATTTTTGGTTTGCAGTGGAGTGCTTATTCAATGAAAAAGTGCATGTGACATATATTATAAGCTTTTACAGAAACTGTACACTAAAGCTATGGCTATATTAACATAAAAAATGTAAGCTGAGGTCAAATAATTTACTTGACACCCTCCCCAAAAGGAAAGCCTTTGCATTAATAAATCATATATTCATTCATACAAGTTTAACTTATATGTAGGGACAATAATTTTGCTTTAGAGGAAATCAATCCTCTTTGACAGATCCATACTGTGGTACTGTAAATGTGCAGCCAAAGGGTTTGTGCTACGGGGGGGGGGGGTGATATGAATTCCACACCCCTATACTGAGATTCACCAGCTATGGTTATTATCATCAACTTTCCTTATGGTTCTTTCCACTGAAATAGGCCTGGAAGGAAATCTTTGTTCACTGAGGGTGACCACTATAATTGGTCAAAGTTAGTGTTTTTTGCCATTAACTTTACATATAATTCAACTATAGGTCCAATAACAGACATTTTATGAAAGGCAAGGGCAGACAAACATGCACAATGATCCGTTGGACTGAGGAGGACAAATATTCAATTGCAGGGATCCCACAGAGAGTGGAGGACAAATTTGCAAGTGTTGCCATGCTGCTGCTTGTGGAGGGCAGATATATGACTGTAGTGATCCAATGAGCAGCATTGAAACAAATATAACAGCGCAGTCATCATTTGGTCGCAGGAAGGCAGATATTCAAGGGCAGGGATCATATGGGTTGAGAAGGTTAGAAACAAGAGCAGGCATCCCTTTGACAAGTACATTGATACCTATGGACTGAGGGGAACAGCTATCCAAAAGGAGGGATCCTATTGGCTACGGTGAACAAATGTATGAAAGCAAAGGTCCCATGGGCAGCGAACAACAAATATACATGGTAGTGCTATTGTTGACATAGAATAGTGATTTGGTTGGCTTAAGGTGGAAAAACATAAAAGAACTGTGAAGAAATAAACTAAGGAGTGATATTAAAATAAAACAAGGATAAATACGCATGTGATCACGAGATCCTAGGATTGGAGGAAGATTATCTGCCATGCCTGCTATTTGTAGACAGTGACCGCCTCCCCTTCTCCATGGTGTCCGGCGGGGAGACCGTGCAGGGAAGATGCTCTCAGCCTTACAGTGTGCCTCCATGAACAGTGGATCGTATGACAGTGCTGCCCGCAAAACCAGCTGTGATGCAGTGAAGTCTGACACAGAAGCGGACTACCTGAAACAGCTCCGTTCATTGCAAGTGGTGGGGCAAAAACCTTTGACCTCAGTTTGACATTGGGTATTGATGTGAATAAGCGAGGCGGCATCCAGCAAGCTGAGGAGGCAAAGGAGCTTGTGAATCAGCTTTCACCACCTGCCCCTTTAAGATGAGGGGCAGATTTACAAGAAAGTGAAGCATCTATAGAGATGCGTCACTTTCCTTGCGCCACCCTAAAAAATGCTTGCGCCACCATGGATGCGCCGTATTTACAATACGGGGCACCATGGCGGAAGGATTGACAGATGCATCAGAAATTCTGACGCATCTGTTAGGGCAAATGTCACGCATTGCTGGAGTCTTTACGCAAGCACAACGCAACTCCAGCAATGCAGGGGAAGGCCTATCCTCATTGAGCTGCGTCACTCCTTACGCCTGCTTTAAGCAGGCATAAGGTTTTGACGCGGTGGCGTCCTAAAAGTGACGCAGTGAAATCTTGCAGATTTCAATGCGTCACTTTTACGAGGCTTTCCTGCGTAGGAACGCCCCCCTGCATATTTTATACCTGACGCAGGTATAATGTGACGCAGGGTTTTACAACGTGACGCATCTCCCTAGATGCGTCACGTTGTGAATAGGGCGCATTGTTTGCACCGCCATTGAGTCAAAAAAAGTGACGCAATGGCGGCGCAAGGGGGTTGTAAATCTGCCCCTCGATATTTACTTGAGGAACAGCTGCTCCAGTTTGTCTTCTCCAGGGACGTCCCCTTCAGGCTCCTCCATGAGCTCATTGGACAGCTCTTTTTCGCAACTTTCTGACTATTTTACGTTCACTGCGAATGAGTCTTCCTCTCCTCTGGATTGTCCTTTCCGGTTGCAAAGGAAAGCAGTGGAATCTTCCCATGACTGCACCAGCTTCCACCCATTGTCCATGGCACAGGCGGGAAAGGAGGTAAGTACTTCAGTGAAGCAAGGCATCAACGGCAGTGCACTTTGTGCTGGAAATCTCGTGTGGCCACCACAAAAGAGCCATGGCATCCGGCACCCAAGCTCATGGCTCAGACGTGGCACCTCCACAATGAAAAACTGGTCTCTCAGGATTGGGGAAAAATCTAATCATGAAGACAAAAAGCACAATTCTGGCAAAACAAACAATTGCGAGCCACAGAATAGTGATGAACTTGATTAGACTAAGGGCCATATTATCAAGAAACGGCGATACCATTATCGCCGCTTTGGCGGCAGGAAACTGCTGCTAAAGCGGCGATAATGGGCTTGATAATATGCCCTTGTGAATTCCCATAGAAGCCCAGGTTCACACCAGAACCTGGGCTTCTATGGGAATTCACAAGGGCATATTATCAAGCCCATTATCGCCGCTTTAGCGGCAGTTTCCTGCCGCTAAAGTGGCGATAATGGTATCGCCGTTCCTTGATAATATGGCCCTAATTTTGTAGAAGAAAAAATGTTGCTCAAAAATTCAGTTGCCGCAGAAATTCTATATTTTCCGGAAAAAGGAGAGTTTGGCATTCTGTATTCTGACCAGGGAGTTGTGCAGCTTAGCAGCCAGCCATCTTGTGAAATGGAAGCTGAAGACAGAAACCAGATGTTTCAGGAATGCTTAATTAATCAGAGTACGTTTGACAAAAAATGCAAATGGGCTGAAAGACACTGAATACAACGCAACTACTTGTCAATTTGCTGGCTTGAAGACTGACGGGCCATCAGTAATGGACAAAAAAATACAGCCACACCCCTGAAACTGTATTATATGGGCAGCACGTTTCTTTGTTTTCAAAGATGAAAAAAAGACAAGTGCCCACCTTGTGCATGATGGGAGAGGTTCAAGCTGTGGATGCTAACACTCCTCATTCTTCAGAGGTGGCATCAGGGCTCAGACAGTGTTCAATCATTATCAAATAGGATCTTAAAAGTACATAAAAACAGTGAGACGTGTGAGGTGGACATACGCCCAGAGGCCAAGCGCTGCCTTTTGAATATATGGGAACCCACAGACTTACCTGCGAGGGGGAAACTCTGGGTCGTACTTGGGCAAATGGTGGCAAAGAGGAACATCGCGCGCCTCTGGGGGGCAGCGGCTCCACCGAAACTGGCTGACTGGCAAAGAGACATGGACTGGTGTATGCTGCAAGAGAAGACTGTATATATGGTGCGGGGGTGCCCTCGAAAATGGGGGGAGGTGTGGTCCAGATGGAATGCATTCAGAGGGGACATATGTGAACCCCCACAGGCCCGCCGGCCCGGCCTGGAAGCCACAGACTGAACAGATACTGCTCTAAAGTGATAAACAAGTCGTGCTAGCCTTTATCTCTTGCTGCCTGTACCTAGAGATTTCCTGACTGTGATGAATATGTGATGACCAAGCCACTCTGTTATGTTTGTAAAACAATACAAATTTTAATTAAAAAAACAAAACAAAAAATAAAACAGTGAGACGAGGACAGTCAGGCTGCGATTGGAACGGAAAGAAGCACAAGTGCTACGAGTTTCAAGAGAAATAAAGTCTTGCCTTCCAACATGGACACTACATATACAACTACAAACAGTGCGATTGAAAAGGCGTTCTGTGCATCCCCAAAGCCATCAAACACTGCAGATCTGTATTTCTTTCAACAAGGTGTTCACAAATGCCTTCCCAAAAATAGTGGCCAAAAAACTGCAGTGCTGACAATCCATTCGAAGAGACAGATGAGAGGCTTTTTGCAGAGGAGTCTAATGTTTGAGAGCACTGTTGTTAATTAATGAAGGATCTTGGTGCGACCTCCTTCCAGAAGCTGCTTGTTTCAGTCTTCTCAAGGGATCGATATGGTCACCCGCTCCGAACAATTATAAAAACATGCAAGAGGGCACCGTGCTACAACATGAAGCGTGGCGCTCGTGCATAATGAATTTATGCGCATGGCAATGAAAATAAAAACATGAAAGCAGGCGATATTAAAATAAAACAAGGATAAATACACGTGCTCACAAGATTCCAGGATTGGAGGAGGATTATTTGCGATAGCTGATAATTGTTTAAAGTGACCGCTTCCCCCTCTCCATGGCGTCCAGCGGGGAGACCGCAGAGGGGAGATGCATTTAGCCTTACATTGCTCCTACATGAACCGGTGGGCAGCATGCCTGACAGTGTAAAGGGAGCGAGGGGAGGCGGTACCGGGCCCTTGTAAGAGTAGAAGCCGCAGTGTAAGCCTCATAAATGGTAAACAACGTTTACCGCAAAACTTTGTCCCCGCAGGGAAGCACAACACGGTCGTTATAACGACCTCGTTGTGATTCCCTGCGGGGTAAAAGACTGCGGGATGAGGAGATAGATTCCTCATAAATTAGCTGGTGCCTGCACCCCTTCTGCAGTACTTCTGCTCCTATGCCCATGCTGCCCCTATGCCCAGAGCTGCATTCCTACTGCTGGTGTTCCTGGACTGTGGTTATCTGGGGTGCCCTTGCAGGTGAGTCTTCTGCTTTTGCCCTGGTCCCTGAGCAGCTGGCTGCGGTTCCCAAGCTGGCCAGCATGCTACTGGCTCCAGACTGCTGCACTAACCTGCAAGAAAAAATTGGCAGCAGGCGCCATGCTACAACATGAAGCGCGATGCACATGCATATTAGGGGTGGGCGGAATTTGCGAAATTAACTTTCGCAAATTATCACGAAAATGTTTAAAATTATCGCAAACAAGCGGAAATATCGCGAAGATGCGGAAGTTTTTTTCCGGCATGTTCGCGAGATTTTCTGCATGGTTGCGGGTCGCCAACTTACCCATGTGGTTGCTTGCGGGCGCGGCCATCTTGTTTTGAGTTGTCTTGCGGTGCATGATCGCGAGAAGAAAGACGTGATCGCACGACGCATGACGTCACTGCGGGCGCGAACTGTCGCGAGACAGCGCAAATGGCTAAAAACAATACAACATCTCATGGAGAACGCGACCGGATCAAGAAAACTTGTCGGCGAATGCAGGGATTCAGGTAAGGCGATCGCGCGAGAATGTATTAATTTACAGCGCGAGCAAGAAACAAATTATCGCCAAGCTGTGGAAACCGGAAATTTTGACATTTTCACGCTCTCCGCGGAACGCGAAAATGTCAAATTATCGCAATTTCCGCGAACGGAACGAAATTTTCGCCCAGGCCTAATGCATATTAAATTTATGTGCATGGCGGTCCTTAAAGCAGGTGCCATGCTGAAATAAATAATAATAAAAACATCCAAACGGGCGCTGTGCTACAACATGAAGCATGGCACCCTTGCATATCAAAATTATGTGCATGGCAGCCCTTGAAGTGGGAGCCATGGTGATACGAAGAGGGTGCCGTGCTACAACATGAAGCGCGGCACTCGTGCATATTACATTTTTGCTCATGGCAGCCTGAGTAGTGGGCGCCATTGTGATACAAATAAAATTATGAAAGCGGGCACCGTGCTAGGCGTCATGCTGATATAATATCACTAGCACCAAAGAAGAAGAAGTAGTCCCTAAACGAAATCTATAAACACCTAGTAGCATAAGTAAAAAAACTGTATTTGGCTGGTGCTCCTTGCCAGAAAACGGGCTTGATGTTTTGGGAGTGCCAACCAATAAGGAGCCAGGAAACAAGAGCAACATAGGAGTGAACCAATGACAAGCAGCAGCTGGGATTACCCTCCATATACAGATTACATCAGGTCTTGCAGACAGCTCATGCGCGCTGCCTAGGCTTGACCTAAAAACGGTCTTTGCCAAAGTTTTGGGCTGACAGGTGTATTAATTCATTTTAGAACTGGAGCAACTAAGTCTTTTTGGTAAATGGGTGCTTGTCACAGGAACTTTCAATGTAAATGCTGCTTTTGGCTGGAAATACAACAGCATTTTTTGGCATGTCCAAACAACCAACCATAATGTAATAACCTGGGTTGGACCGGCTTATAGGGCCATCAGGCAGTGCCCGAAGGGCTGGTCTGCTATGTCAGTGTATTGGCCAATTTCTGGCTGTGTGTGGGCCTGTTTTATGATCTGCTGGGCAGGTTTATATTGTTGATTTCCCTGATATTAATACAAGCATTGTCTGCAGCAAACTCAAACGAATTCAGTCTTCCATACTTTGCAATAAACGTATACAGTGTATCCTTGCAAATTCATATCTGTCACAATTTGCAAACATGGGCTATTCTTTTAGCAATCAAATTCAGTAATGGGGAAGCGCTTTTTTTTAAGTGCCTAGGTCGATTTTCTGCCATAGTCCGACCCTTGTAATTACGTACACAAAGTGATACAACCAACACAATTAAAACATAACAGGGCTCAGCACTACAAAACAGTCCAAAGAGAACACAGCCCAACATCAGTAAAACACAGCCAAATCACATTTCAATGATGCAGAACAAAAGTACAGCAGCACAAAAACAACATCAATTAACACCTCTAGAATCCAGTTTTCATAAAACAGTAGAAAAGGTGTTTGGAGCAGCACTGTATTAACTTTACCACCAAGTGCTTGAAATTGCAGCTGTCAAAAATGTTTTGTGATAGGGCCCAGGTACCATTCTTGGTTCATATCAGTAAGAGCCAAGAACAGAGAGAAAGTAGGAGATGCTGACAAGTCCAGCATTCACAGAGGAAAACAGACCAAATCCCTCCGCTGGTTCTCTTCTGCCAGCTGGCAGGAAGCGTCACCCGTGAAATTAATCAACAGCTGCCAAGTAAGTGCTGAATTATGCAACACTAGAACGTGGGTGGATGTGTAGCTGCACATAATGTCTTTATTTGCATTTTGATATTTTCACAATGTAGCTGTCCTTCAGAGGTTGCTCTATGCACCCCTTCACATCAGTATTTAATGACAGGGTCTGCTGCAAAAGAGCTTTAACAATCTCTGCCCTTAATGAAGAAGATTGTGCACTCGTGTAATATATATATATATATATCTCTCTCTCAACAGAGTTACCCCATGGGTGGAGGCACAGCCCCAGGGTTGCTTGCATTTTCACTCACGTCCTCTGAACAATCTGTAGCCGCTGAAGGGTTTCGGGCCATTTGCCCTTCTTCCTGGACGGACTTAATTCAAATGGAGGCAACCAACCACCAGCGTTTTCCTCTTTTATTACATTTCCTGCCAAGTGGTCAAATGAACTGAATTATGGGACTGGTAGTTGCATACAATCAAGGTCCAAATGGAGTGCTGCCAAACAGTCCATTTCAAAATTAAAAACAATTCAGTAGATGACTCATCGTGAGTAAATGCATATCTGAGCATCCCCGTTCCGCACGCCACTCGTGATCTTTGGCGGCAGCGGACCCAAAACAATCAAAATGGTGATGCCATCCGTGGCCGGGGTCGACCACAAGAATTATCAACAGAGTTACCCCATGGGTGGAGGCACAGCCCAGGGTTGCTTGCATATTCACTCACTTCCTCTGAACAATCTGTAGCCGCCGACGCATTTCGAGCCATTTGCCCTTCTTCCTGGGCGGACTTAATTCAAACGGAGACAACCAACTACCAGCGTTTATATATATCTCAAAAAGTAACCCCCATGAAAGGAAACACGCAGGCAGATTAATGTTCGAAATCTTTACTGCAATAGCTTGCCAGCAGGATGCAGTGTGGAACAAGGCATCAGCATACTCTTTCCCCAGACACGTTTCGGGAACTCCGGTTCCCTTCCTCAATGGCTTTAGAACACTGCAATCAGCCAGACAGCAATCTCCGCCCTTCATAGCTTCCAGGTTCCTGCCTAAGTGGGCGGGGCCATCAAGGCCTTCTGGTCCCTGTAGTACGGAGACAAATGACTTACTTACTTTTTGCTGAAATATATATATTAATGTAGTTAGGGTTGAGCTAGCTGTTTCATAGGAAAAGCATTTTTTGTATTGCTAATAACTTTAGCCCCTTTTGACGAATCCCCACAAAACTTTCCAAAAAGTTGACTAGTTTCTGCATGGAAAGTTTTGGGGTGACCCGCCAAGCGGAGACCGAGAAAAAAAGGGGAGGTCCCAAAATGCAAATCCCACTGCATTTTTCATAGACTTCTTTAAGATGGGCTACAGCAAAAACTGCTGAACGAAATTACACCAAATGTGGCAGGAAGCTAGATTGTGGGTCTGCAGATTGTGCTTTTTGTGATTTGGTGTAAATCTGTTTACTAGCTTTTTTTAAATGAAGGGTAAAACAGAATTTTATATCTGGATGGATTGGTCTGCGGGAGGCTCGAGAAACTCTTGCGGGAGCACCATTTAAAATATTGAGCATTCTCATTGGCCCAGGGAGCTTTATTTCCCTTGGGCCAAATTGCTCCTGCAGCAGTCAGAATAACCCGAGAGCGAGGGCTCTGTTTGGCTGCCAGCAACATCAGAAAAATGTTGCTGGCAGCCATTAACAGACTCAGGGACTAGTCCTCTGTCCTGAAGTTTAAGAAAAGTGATATAAGGGGGCAGGGATACACTGCCCTCCCAAGCCTCATGGGGAAGACCCCCACTGGGGCCAAAATACAAAAACAAATTGGCTATTCTTGCTGCAATTCCGCAGAATTGGAAAAAACTAATTGGCAGCCGGAACCTCATGCTTCAATTATAGGCCCTCGGGGAGCCCACCCATACGGCTGCATTCTGTAATTGAGTGGAGGGGCATACGGCCTCGCTCCCAGAGTCATTAGAGGACTGAAGTGCCCAACCCCAGGGTCGCATATCTGAAAGGGAGGGGGACACATGGCCCCTCCCCAAGCCATTATAGGCCCCAGGGTCCCACTCTTGGGGCCTAGAAAGTGACGAAAAGGGTAGGCGGCTGTGCGGCCCCCCTCCCTGAGCCTCCAAACACCCGCACACCTCCCAGGGCTGATTTGATCAATTAAGAGGAGGGGGCCCCGGAGTCCCCCTCCCCAAGGGGCTCATTCTGATGGCAGGCAGACCTGAGTCCGCCCGCCATCGTTGCGGTGTTTGGGACCTCCCGCCAGACATGCAGCGGTCCCACCACTGCAACTATGATGCATCCAGGGCATTTAACATTGCTGGCTGCAGCACCGTACGCAGTGTCAAAATGTCATGCTGCGCATTTCCCTGCGCTACGTGGCAGGCACCACACGGTGCCTGCGACGCAGTGCAGGGAAATGCAGGGGGGTTCCCCTCAGTGCAGAAGCACCTCCCCCACCACAGAGGGGGCCCACGAATCCAGCCTCCGCCAGCCTTTCCATGGCGGTTCCACCACCATGGAAAGGCTGGCTGACGCCAGCATTGTAATCTGGCGGGCCACCATTTCCCCAAGCCTATCCGCTCCACCAGGCAATCATAATGATTGCCTGTGGTGGAAGCGTGGTGGGCAGTCTTTGCGCCTGCCACGATTGAGTAACGATTCCCCCACCATCCTAATGTGGTGGGGGAAATAGGCATTCAGATGGCGGAGGGCCCGCCACCGCGGCATTCAGATGGCGGAGGGCCCGCCACCGCACGGCTGGCGGTGGCGGGCCTTCCGCCATCTTAATGAGCCCCCAAGTCATTATAGACCCCAGGAACCCATCCTCAAGCACTTATTACATTTTTAATATCCCTGGCCACCCCTTCCCCCAAGGCCGACTTAGATACTGTGCCTGCGGGCATGGAAACTTGTATTTGCTCCCAACTGATGGGAGCTTTTTTTTAATCTTCCACCATGCGGAAGCAAACACAAAGTCTGCTCCCAGCCAGCGGAAGCTTTGAAAATGCTCCAGCTGGATTTGAGCAGGTTTTTTATCTCTAACAGATCAAGAGATTGCTCCTGCCCAGAGGGAGCAGCATAAGTAGCTGCTACCTGTGACCAAGAGCAATGCTGGCTCCCTCAGCATGCGGGGAGCTGGCTGGGGCCACAAGAAACCTCCGGCTCCTCCAGCTGTCCCCAACGTTGAGCATGGAGTGTGGCATGGGTGGGCGCCAGGGCACCCATCTTAAAATAATGTGGGCCGCAGGGGATGGGGTCTTTGGAGCTGAAAACTGCTTGGGATGGGGGTCGCCTGGCCTCCCTCCACTTTAACTTATATTGTGGCACCTCGGGGATGGGGTTCCCAGGGAAAATTAGCCATGAGGTATGGGGTACCCAGGGTCTAAAAGACTCGGGTGGGGGAGTCACTTGGCACCCTCCTTTAAAAATTATAAGGCTGTGGGGATAGGGTCCCCCGGGTCTAATGAGGCTAAGAAATTGGGGGCCATGTACCCCCCTTTCCTTTAAAATACTTAAGGCCCTGGGAGATGGGGTCCCCAGGGCCTAATGAGACTCAGGGAGGGAGGCCATGTGGTCCGCCTACCCTTTAAAATCAGAAGGGCCTAGGGGATGGGGTTCCCCGGGCCTATTGAGGATCAGGGAGAGGGGCAACATGGCCACCTCCCCTTTATAATACTTAAGTGCTAGAATGCCTACCAGCGGGATTTCTCAATAGAAGCAGTTGTGGCAAGTCGTTACTGTTCACGTTGAGAAAGCTGCCGCTCCAGTAGAAAATCTGCAGGAAAAAGAAGCAGCGTCCACTGGATTTTACATTGCGGAACAAGTTCCCGGTACGCGAGAAGTGCAGCGTGCCGAATTCCACTGCTTGAGTTTTTATGTAACTTCGCAGAATTCCATGGTGTGAAACTCTGTGTGTGGCGCCCACCCCTACTAATAACGCTCGAGGAGGGGGGACACACAACCCACTCCCCTTTTTTATCATATTTGGGCCTTGGGGATGGGGTGCCCAGAATCCGAAGGCCAACCCTATCTTGTGCATGGCAAAGACAGCAGCCAACACCCAACATGCAGGCAACCTCACACTGCTCATGATATTTGGTCGTATGCAGTGGGGGGGGTAGCCACAAGGCCTGGCCTGCGGCTAGGCCCTTTGGGCAACTCCTGTAAAGGAAGCCAACCCCATACTATGAGGTCCTTCAGTTGTGCACAGTGGGGGGCCGGCCACGGGGCCTGGTTGTAGCCAATCCCCTGCATGCAGCTAACCCCATGCTGCAGTGGAGGGGAGGTGGCCACAAGGCCTGTCCCAGGGGACCCTGTCCCCAGGGCCTTTTTTGCTTAAAGGGGAGTATGTTGCGTGGCCCCACTAAAAGGGTTGTTTGTTTTTTAATTATAGAGGAGGGGGACCATGTGCCACCAATGTGAGCCTTGTTGGACCCTGTAGACCTAAACCCCCGGGCCATTTCTATTAAAAAAATGGGAGAGAGGCCACATGCTCCGTTCCCTGAGCATTATAGACACTGGAGACCCAATCCCCCAGGGCAATTTTTTTAAAGTGAAAGAGGTCACATTGCCCCCTCCCCAAGACGTTATTGCTCCTGAGGACCCCACCCCGCTGGAGCCACTTATTTAACTAAAGGCAAGGGGGGGCCATCCCCCAGGGCCCTGAACACTTAAAGGTGGGTGCCCACCCAGGGCATCCAACATATTGTCATTGGGGACCACGGCTGAGGACCAAGACCTTGTGGCCCAATGCTGCGGGATCCGGCATTGCTCTCACCCACAGGGACTAGCTACTAATGCCGCTTTCTCCAGACAGGGGCAATTCTTTTATCTATTTTCCTGTCTTCTTCAGTGCGGACAGGGAAACAGATCAACAGTCTGCCCCTAGTGGGTGAAAGCCTGTTTTTTTATAGTCAATTTTATTCAGTTTTTACAAACATGATAAACCAATAGATACGGCAACTCATTCTAGTATTGTTGCCAAGCATGGTGCACATCTGTTATCATACTCAAAGTGACCCGCTGCTCGATGATTTTAGTTGTCCACACACCATTCATGAACCCAACAGCCCCAGCCATTTGCCCCAAACTCTCATGTATTTAGCTGGACATCCCTGGGTTTCATACACCGGCTGTTCCTGCTAGGCACACCAGTCAAGTCCTTTGCTCCATTGGGAGATTGAAGGGGGGACAGGGTTTTTCCATCTAGCCGCATATCTCTTTTGGCCACCATAGTGGCAGTCCCCAGGAAAGCCCGATTTGCTCTAGTGCCGCCTTCATCCTCCATTACTCCTACAAGCGGTGGGCCCGATTCACAAAGGTAAACTGATACAAAATTCTAACTTTACGACTTTCAGTATTCACAAAGGAAATTTACGAGTAATAAAGTTAGACTTTTGTCTCAGTTAAACTTAAGTTTTGGTCTTAAATTTAACTGAGACCAAAACTGAGAAAAAAGCCTAACTTTACTACTCGTAAATGGCCTTTGTGAGTACCGAAAAGTGGTAAAGAGTGGAACCGCCTAATCTAGAACACCAACCAGTTCTCCAATCACCTCGGTCTAGTGTTTCTGTATGACCTTGCAGGACCATGTCATGTGATAAATTAATTCAGGCGAGCTTGTGCATCATGGATAACTTGGACTCTGCAGGTGTCCTGCCCGGTATAGCCTAGTAGGTGTGCGGTATGCACAGTGAAGATAGTAACGCTGAATCAGCCTAAGACTCGCTCATTTGGTAATCGTTCGGGGGCCATGAGGGCATCCCTCCAATCATTGTCCTCCAGGGGGCCCACCCATCTCTCCCACCGGTATCGTAACTGATCTAGAGTGTTAGGGAAATGTAAGTCTGGGACAACCCTTCCCTCCCCAGGGTTCCCATGATGATGTTGGCCTCCAGGGGGCTGAATTGTGGTAGTGTGGTGCCAGAGGGGATGAGAGGAGTGTTAGCATGCCGGAGCTGCAGGTATTTATAAAACTGATTGGCGTTGAGGGAGTATAGACCCTGCAGGTCTTGAAAGGTCCGTATATGCCCTCCTGACCAAATATCTCCTATTTGTGAGATACCACTTAGGTTCTACTTTTGGAACCCCTCCAGTGTGCCTACATCCCAGGTCTACGTACCCCACCACAGCGATGTCTGGAATATGAGTTTGGTGTCCCATTGGATATAACGCAGCACTGACCACCAAGCCAAGATGACGGATCCAGTCACCGTTAGGATACATTGCGGGAGTGGTGCTCCATAAAGCGTAGCTTCAAGCTTTGAGAACCCTAGACTTTCTATTTCTTGTTGGTATGCTGGTTCTGACCATCCCCCATTGAACCAGTCATTGATTACCAGGAGACACGTTTCTATATAGTAGAGGAAGAGGTTGGACAATCCCATTCGCCATCAGTACTACCCTTGGTCTGGAACTGCCCCACAGGAACAATGTCGTCAGTTTGTCAAGGGAGTGGAAATATTAGTGTGGGAGATGGAGCGGAAGGTTTTGCAGTACATAAAGGAAGCCTGGGAGAATCATCATTTTGTATAAAGCCGTATTCCCCTTCGAGTTTAATGGAAGGGACTGCCAGTTCTGCAGGTCTGTTTTGGCCTTTTTATCAATGAAGTCAGGTTCAGGGACCTGACCAGCTCCAAATGTAGTGCCACCCAGATCCGCAGGTATGAAAAATTGAGACGCCTAATAGGAATGTTCGATATCCAGTCTATGCATTCCCTCGAGGTGTGGAGGGGAACCAGAACTTATTTATGTGGATTAAGCCTCAGCCCCGATGCCTCCCCAAAGAGTTCTAGAATCCATAGACAGCGGGGGCCTGTGGAACTGGGCTCCGCCATCTACAGGAGGACTTCATCCGCATAAAGGGCAATACGCTCTTCATGAGAATTGCTCCAGCGCCATTCCTGGATTCGGGCATCTCATCTGACGGATAGAAAACTCCTGTGAGAGAACTCCGTTGACCAAGATAGGTTGGAGTATAGTACTTGTGTCAGCCTTCTGAAATATGGGCCAACGCCTGTCCGGACGAGTACATCGTCCATATATCACTAATCAATCGTGTCAAAAGCCTTCTTAAAATCTATCAGGAGTAAGGTTAGATATGGCGAAGGAGGTGTTGATGTTCCAGTGCCATGTGTAGGCGCCTTAGGCAATGCCTTGTTCCACGATGGGGCATGAATCCACACTGGTCAGGATGTATTAGATTGGACAGTACATGTTTGAAGCGAGCGGCAAGAATCATGGCATAAATGTTATCTTCCGTGTTGATTAGTGATATCAGACGATAGACCGAGCAGGACGTAGAAGGTTGGTTCGCCTTAGGTATGACCACGACCGTGGCCAAGTTTATGTCTTGCAAAATCCTCCTCGATCCATCACTTCTTTATAGAGGGCCTGCAGCTGTGGTGTCAGATCTCCCTAAATGCCAAGTAATATTCCACCGGGTATCCTTCTGTGCCTGGAGTTTTACCAGTAGCCATCGCCGATATGGCATGGTGTATTCCTCCTGTGATATGGGCTGATCCAGCATCTGAATCTCAGTCTCCGACAATTGCGGGAGCGGGAAATCTTGCAAGAAATCAGAACTACCCCTTGCTTTTGGGGTCAGGGTCATGGAGTAGAGGTTTTTGTAATACGCTGCAAATGTCTGAGCTATTGCCTCCGGCCTCCTCTGAATGCACCCCACCACTTCCGTGAGTTCGGGGATTATCCAATTCACCAAGGGGCGGGATACATACTAACCAGAACAAGAGCTTACTATTTTTATCAGCCCATCCGTACACGCAGGCCATGGAGGATCCCCACATTTGCTGGGTGATTCTAGGGAGATATGGCGAGTTTCATCCCATAGGAGCTTGAGTTGGCAGGTCTCTGAGTCTTTGTCCGAATCGCTCATAGAGCGCTCCAATCGGAGCGCACAAGCTTCAAGGTGAGAGAGGTGTTTTTTCCAGGATCGGTACATCGCTTTGATGTGTCCCTGTGTGAAGCCTCTGATGGTGGCCTTACCAACTTCCCAGAGCTTGCTTGGTGATCCAACTGTACCTTGATTACGTTGGAAGTATAGCTTAAGTTCTTCTCCCAGCTTTTTTTTGCACTCTTTGTGTTGGAGAAACCAGGCGTTTAACCACCCAAACTGGGCGAAGTGCACTGCTCGGGATCCCCAAGTAAAGGCGTAGGGGTGAGTGGTCAGAAATTCTCTGGGCCAGTTTGTGGACACCTGCCAACATGCGCCAGTCAAGGGCTGGCAGGGACATCAGGTCAATACGTGTTTGGGTATGGTGGGCTGTTGAGGTATGAGTGTATTGGCAGAGCTGGGGTTCCATGTTCTCCAGACATCACAGAGCCCAAGCTTGGAGGCCCAGTCCGATAGCCATCTGGCTCCAGAACACCGGCTCTGAGAAGGGACGCATGTAGCAATGCAGGTCAGGTCTATGACTGCATTAAAGTCCCCACCAATCACTGTGAGTTGCTGAGGGAGGGAGGATGGTAAGGCCATCAGGTCCCAGAAGGATGCCTCGAGGAGTATCAGAAGCACAATGACTGCATTAACATTTAGGGTGTGTCCCCCCATTTTTCCTGTGAGGGCTAGGAAGCATCCTAGTGTGTCTGGGATTTCTCAAGTGACTCTCAGAGTAAGGGAATGGCAGAGGAGAATGGCAACCCCTCTGGAGCCCCGAGCAATCCCAGCATGGTGGACCCTGTCGTACCCCTGCCGGGCTAGAAATGGGCACTGATTGCCTAATACATGAGTTTTTTGCAACATGAGCACAACGGGGCGGAGTCTGTGCAAACTTAAGAACTGCTGCTCGCTTCACTCTATCCAGGAGTCCATCAACATTCCATGAAAGAATGTACAGGGATTCCAGATCAGTGCTAGATGACATTGAAGGTAATACTGATTAGGCAATGATTGCTAGTTCTGGGTGCCCGTGGGCCTCTGTGTACTAAGACTGTGGAAAGAGGGTGGCGACTTCTGTTTAATGTTTGGAGTGTGTAGTTTAAACATGCCGTGTCTGCTGTAGTAAAGAACTGAACAAGAAAGAAGAACATATAGGTAATTCCCCAAACAAGCCCTTCACATGCTTCTTTGCCTGAAGCATCTGCAGCCCTAACGTGAACCGGCCAAACTGGTGTAACCATTATGGTTATAGGATGCAGTGGTGGACCCCTCCAAGTAGTAGGTTTCAAAGAGTCTCAGGAATTCAAGAAGTCTAAGCTCTCTGAGGCCGCTAGAGAGCTGTGGCTGAGTTGTTGGTGGCCTCTCTTTATATAATTGGACTGCAGGAGAGGTCAGTGTCCTCAGTCATATTCAACTGTGGAAACGGGAAGCTCCTCTGACTCGCCACCCCGCTCAGTTTAGATTCTTGCGCCAACTCTTACTGGCTTCTTTCCGCAGGAGATGCAGATTTGCCCTTCACCAACAGTTCTTGTGATCCCGAGGGGCTTCGTCGGGTATTGCGCCCTCTTCGGGACCATGTGCACTGCCACTGTGATTTCAGTGCCTTACTCCTCCTAGTGCCAGTATTGTCCAGTGATGGGGACCCAGCTGGCGCTTTGTTCAGGGCTAAGGGCTATTCTTCTGTGGCCAATGCCCAGGCCACTTCTGAGGTGGCTTTTGTTATTGAGGAATACGCTGAGACGGGCAGGGAGCAAGAGTCGGTAGGATAGGTTGAGAGCCCGTAGATTCTGCTTGACCACAGTAGGATCTTCTCTGCACCTGCACTTGTTTTGTATAGCCCGGGAATATCAACACTTTATTACCTTGGCAGGAGAGTTGGGGAAGAGTGCGCCCTTCCTGTAGGATAGCGTCTCTGTCCTTAAAGTTGAGGACGCATGCTATTATTGGTCTGTCTGGGGCTCTGGGCGGAGGCTTGGGTGCCAGGGTCCGGTGAGCCCGCTCCACCATGAACCATGGCGAAAGGCGCTCCGGTGACATCCATGTCTTAATCCAATTCTCTACAAAGAGAGCGGCCTGAATATGCTCCGCTCCCTCCGGGATGCCTACAATGCAGAGGCTGTTCCTACGGGAACGAATTTCCATGCTCTTCTGTGGAGTTCATCCGTGTGGGATGAAAGTTGTGATATTTGGCCCTTCATTGTTGCCATTTCGTCTTCAAGAGTAGACAAGCAGGACTCGGCCTCTGAAAACCTGGCTGTGGCATTACAGAGGTCCTGCTGGATGAGTGTCACATCCACTCGCACCTCCCTGATCTTGTTTTCCATTGAGTCCTGGGAGGTATGTATTGCCTGGAGAATAGTGGCAAGATCTCCCTCCAGGAGTGGCGCTTTGGTGTGGGCTGCCCCACTAGCACCCGCATTGCCCATAGTGTACTGTTCCATTCGGATTTCATTACTTTGTCTTTATCCATATTTGTATATCTGGCCCCCTCTATGGTCTCCGGCGGTGAGGGGGCAGCCACTTGGGTCAGCAGCTACCCCTGCAGCAGGGATGCCCGGGATCCATTGACACTCCAGTCCTTTTGCTTCATGTCTCCGAGGGAGTGCAGCTAGTTCAGCTCTTTTACCCCTGATCTGCTGGGGATTTCTTTCAAAGAGTAGGAGCCAGGCTCACATTACCAGGTCCCTCTCTTTCTCCTCCTCAAGATCTAGGCTGGGTCGACTCCACCTCTCAATGCAGTGTGGTTGCTCTCAGGGCCAAGGTGCTGACCCGTCTTACTGCTGACAATATTCTTTTCTCCCCGTAGCAGAGTCTGGTGGCACGCCACTCTCTTCCTCTATCTCGTTTTGTACAAGAGGTCCCGCCATGTATCAATGGGCATCCCTGAACTGGTTCCCGTTTCTCCCTCTGTGGGGCCCTTCAGTCATTTCTCAGATGACTAGGATCTCTACCAGGTGGGCGAGGGCCTCTCTCAGATCCTCCTCCCTTGCTGGGGACCAGCTTAAATCAGGGTGGAGGAGGCAAACATATAGTTCTTTGCCTGGTTAGATAATATTTGAAGGGGTCCACTTCCCACTCCATGAAAATCTTCTCCACTTTCTGGCCTCTCCCTCCATCTCCTCACCTGGATTTCTTCTTGCGGTCCGGGGATTGGGCCAGGCAGGACCAGGACACCTCTGCTCCCTGACCAGGGCCGCTTGCCACTGACAGAGCCATTCCAGGACCCAGAAGGGCTCAGGCACTATTTTGAGGTATGTTCCATGGGGAGAGGCAATGGAGTCTCTCGCCTCCGCTCCAGCTCTGACTCTCTGGGTCACCCGGCTCTCCTATTCGTCTGCGTTCCATTCACCCACGTGTCCTCTCTTCTCTCCACAAGCTGTCCTTGGAGCAGGCTTCCTAGAGCATGCCCGTAGTAGTCGTTACTGCATCCACAGTGGGCCCGAAGGCCCGGGACCTCCTCAGCACCTGGCAGCCAATCCACACCAGGTCAGCTCACCCCGCGCCGATGCCACATCTCCAGTGACTCCGCAGGTCTCAGTCGGCCCTGCTCTGGAACGGTCAGTCAGCTCCTCTCACAGGTACCTTCCTGCATTCATATTAGCTTCCAGGCAAGAGGGGACTGAGGCCCTCCCAGCGGGGCCCCGGATCGCAATCCCTTCACACAGCTGCAATGTCCTATGGATGGACTCCACGGAGTATAGTCCGGATGCAGAGGATCGGGTCTATGGGGCCACTAATGGTTCAGGGAAGGGGGCAACGCCACCCCCCTTCTTTTAAATATTTGACCAGGGGGATGGCTTCTCTGGGCCTTTCTAGGCTAGGGACGGGGTCCCACATGGCCTCCCTCCTCATATACAGTAATTTCGGTCCCAGGAGTGGGCTCCTTAGGGCCTCTGGAAGCTTAGGGAGGGGGCCCAAAAAGCCACCCTCCTCTTTGTGAATACATCCCCGGTGTTGGGCCCCCTTGGAGCATAAATATAGTGAATACGACTTTGCAGCCATTCTGTTTTTTTCAATTTTTCAATCCCGCTCGAGTTCCACAGGATCATGACATTTTTTGTGGATTTGTTTTTATTTTTAGCCCGGGGGTCCTTCTGGGTCCCCCCTGATGGGGCCTATGGGGTCTGGGTATCCCTACCCTGCTGTCTTATATTATTATTGTTATTATTTTTTTACTTTAGAACAAGTGACTTAGTCCCCAAGTCCTGTAATGGCTGTCAGCAACATTTTTCTCATGTCTCTCGAGCCTCTCGCAGATCTTACTGTCCAGCTATATAACAATTTTTCAATCTTAATTTCTCAGAAACTACTGAACACTGAATCACAACTAGCAGAATCCGTGAACCAAGATGTAGCTTCCTGCCAAATTAGGTGTACTTCCCTTCAGCAGCTTTTGCTGCAGCCCGACTTAAGAAAGTCTATGGAAAATGCATAGGGATTTTGGTTTGGTTTTGGACCCCCCTTTGTTCTTGGCCCCCACTTGACAGAACCCCCAAAACTTTCCATGTGCAAACTAGTCACAATGTAGCACTTTTTTGGAGGTTTTGTGGAGATTCATCAAAAGAGGCCAAAGTTGTTAGCAAGTAGCAACACAAAAAACACTGTTCCTATGGAACAGCTGCTAACTATAACCACCTAGTTGTGACTGTCACTAGGTAATATATATATATATATATATATATATATATATATATATATATATATATATATATCTATATATATATATTACCTACTGGCGGTCGCCAGTAGGTAGTTATAGTTAGGACCACGTTTCCATAGGAAAACCTCAACATTCTATTTTGAATAACTTTGGCGCCGGTCGACGAATCCTCGCGAATTTCTCAAAATAGGTGGGGCGATACGCTCCGCTCCTACCCTGAAAGTCTCGGGGGGATCCGTCAAGCGGGGGCTGAGATAAAAGGGGGGTCCCAAAACGCGTTTTTCCTATGCATTTTTCCATAGGACCTTTAGAACGAGCTACAGCCCGAACGGCTGAACAGAATTACTCAAAATTTGGCAGAGAGGTAGTCCCTAGGTCAAGGAAGTGCCTTTTGTAGGTTTGGTGTAAATCTGTTCAGTAGATTCTGAGAAAATAGCCTTTAAATCAATATATATATCTGAGCCCGCTTACGGTACGCTTACCGTACGCTTACGGTAAGCGTACGGTGGCGTGCGCGAGCGCGATTCTGATTGGCTCTTAGATCTTAGTAAACATTCGAATCGGCCGAAACCAGGAAGCGGCGGCCGCCATTTTGTGTATTTCACTCTGAAAAAAAAGAGTGAAAACAAGGAAAGGGGGCAATGAGGAGAGTTACAGACCCCCTAACATTTGTAAGGGGGTCAAAGAAGGACAGAAAAGTACAAAAAAAACATTTATTGATTTTAAAAAAAATCACGGGGTACGCGTACGGTAAGCTTACGGTAAGCGTACGGTAGAAAAAAAAAAAAAAAAAAATGAAAATCAGATTTAAGTGTTTAGATATTAGGGGGCTCTAAAAAGAGTCGTTGTGTTTATGAAATGATTTTTTAGTGGTACCTACAAGTAAGTACCGATGCAGAGTCTAAGGTTCATGAGGAAGACTCTGTTCCCTTCATCATTGAAGTGCACACCATCTCCTCTATAAATGTCTTGCATGTCATAACGCAAGTTGTTGTGATAAATGGCACCCATACCATAGTCACGGAGGAAAGCAGAAACAGATTTGTTGATGTGCTTTCTTGCTTTGTCATCGCACCGCGTGCCCACCGTGCGTGCACGGCACTAACTGCGTAAAGTGGGCGCGCGGAGCGCGAAGCGCACCGTGCGCGCACGGAACGAACTGCGTTAAGTGGGCGCGCACGCCACGAATGGCGTAAAGTAACTTAGCATTTAAAAAAACGTACAAATTCACTGAAAAAACCATAGGTTTCACACACGTTATAGTTAGGAATTAGCATTTAAAAAACCTTGCAAATTCACAGAAAAAAACCATAGGTTTCACACATGTTATAGTTAGCGGAAATTTTACTGATAAAAAACCAATGAAATTCCCCCGTTATAGTTAGTGCAGGCAACTATAACTCACGCGACCGCAATCTTCTGCTGATGACATATGTGTCTTTATGAAAAAAAAATATTTGTAATATATGTATAGCTAAAAATGTATGGAAGAAGACATGGGCAAATAAGTGTCTAAATACAGTATTAGCATCAGCAGAGGATTGCGGTCGCGATTGCCTGCACTAACTATAACGGGGGAATTTCATTGGTTTTTTATCAGTAAAATTTCCGCTAACTATAACATGTGTGAAACCTATGGTTTTTTCAGTGAATATATATATATATATTCACTGAAAAAAACATATGTTTCAGGCACGTTATAGTTAGAAGTTAGCATTTAAAAAACCTTAGAAATTTACTGAAAAAACCATAGGTTTTAGGGAAAGTTATAGTTAGTTGGACATTTCACTCGTACAAAACCATAGAAATTCCCCCGTTATAGTTAGTACAGCTAACTATAACTCACGCCCCCACAATGCAGTGCTGATGATGTATTGTATTGTATTGTATAGTGCATTTGTATAGCGCAACCGTCACCCAACGGGTATCCTGGCGCTCAGAGACAAGGTGGAAAAAAACCGTAAAGGGTAAACGATTCAGCTAAACAAGGGGTTGCTGTCTGTTCAAGGCGAATAACTAGGTCTTGAGGCCTCTTATAAACCCCATGAAGGATCCGGCCAGCCTTAAGTCCTGGGGAATCTTATTCCAGAGACGCGCGGCTGCCGTGCTGAAGGCCCTGCCTCCCATCCTGGCTAGTTTGATTTTAGCGATAGAGGCTAGGCCTTGATTGGATAATCGAAGAGGTCTTTTGGGTTCATACCATGAGAAACGCTCTCGCAGAGGAAGCGGCCCAGTATTGTGTAGAGCCTTGTAGACCAAAACCAAAGATTTAAAATTAATTCTGTCTTTTACAGGCAGCCAATGCAGATCCCTCAGGGCCTGTTGCACAGAGGAATCGCGCTGTAGATTCAGTGCCATTTTAGCTGCCATAGACTGGATTCGTTGTAGCCCTTGCACAATGTATTTGGGAGCACCCAGATACAAGGAGTTACAATAATCCAGTCTGCTCAGGATAACG
Organism: Triturus cristatus; assembly: GCF_964204655.1. Classification (NCBI taxonomy): domain Eukaryota; kingdom Metazoa; phylum Chordata; class Amphibia; order Caudata; family Salamandridae; genus Triturus; species Triturus cristatus. Next base: position 1,639,786,927 of record NC_140590.1, read on the forward strand.
CTCTGGACAACTAAAGGCCTTGCCTCGCTGGGTAAGAGTGGAAGAATTTGGCGAAGGGCTCTCAGCAAGGAAAGACAGGTGCTAATAGTTTTGTTGGCCTGAGTAAGCATCTGGAGGTTCTCATCTACCATAACCCCCAGATTGCGGACCGTTTTAGCAGCTACTATGGGGATGTCCTCTGGTCGGAGCCTGAACTCACCCAGAATAGGATTAGGTATTCTAGCAGCATGACATAGCAGCAGCTCCGTTTTCTCGGCGTTCAGCTGCAGTGAGTTGGTCTTCAGCCAGTCTGTGACCCGCCCCATGCAATCCTGGAAAGATCTTATGGAGACCGAGTCTTCCCCTTCAAGGGAGAACAACAATTGAATGTCGTCCGCATAGTTGACCACTTTGAACCCGAAAGATTTTATAATGGGGATCAGTGGACTAAGGTATACATTGAAAAGGATCGGACTAATTGCCGATCCCTGAGGTACACCGTAGCGGACCGGGGACCAGGGGGAGGTGAAGGGAGTGATCATGACTGCCTGCTGCCGGCCCTCTAGATAGGAGCGCATCCAATCCAGGACGCTTCCCTTGACCCCTAGCTCTGTCAGTCTTGACAACAGTACAGCATGGCTGACCGTATCAAACGCGGCCGACATGTCTAACAGCACTAGTACTGAAGACTTTCCTTTGCAGGCTCGCATATGGAGTTCGTCCACTACCGTTGTCAAGGCAGTTTCCGTTCCATGTCCCGGTCGGAAGCCGAACTGATCACTGTCCAGCAGTAGATTCGCTTCCAGATAGTTAGACAGGGATTTACTAACCACCTTTTCCAGAATTTTAATTGGAAAAGGCAGTAGAGAAATGGGACGGAAATTAACGGGTAGCTTGGGGTCGAGAGAGGGCTTTTTCAACAGGGAAGTGACTATTGCCCGTTTCCAGCAGTCAGGTACTGTACCCTCATTCAAGGATTGGCAACAGATATGCCAGAGGTCAGGAAAAAGGCTGCGGCCAGACTCCTTCCAGATTTTATGAGGAAGGGGGTCAAGAGGCGAACCAGATGAAATTTGCTGAGCTATGATACCAAAGGCCTCCTCTGTAGGGGGTGGGAAGCAGATCAGAGAGGTGTCTGTCCTGACAACCTCACTGGTAGGCATCAAATCCATTAAGCTGCAGTCAAGTCCGCCAACGATTTTGGTAACCTTGTCAGTAAAGAAGGAGGCGACCTCGTTGCACAAATTCTGCGATGGCTGGATTCTATTAACCATGCAGCCAGGGTTTCCAAGATCTCTGACAATGCTGAAGAGAGCCTTGGAGCTATTGGATGCCTGTAAGATGGAACTTGCGTAGAATTGTGCCTTGGCATCCTTAATTGCTTGTTTGTATTGGGCTTGGATTGATTTTAAAGCTATTTTGTCAGATTCTTGGTATGCCCTACGCCACCTTCGCTCAGACTGCCGGCGGGCTAGACGCAGCCCTCTCAGCTCCTCGTTAAACCAGGGAGCCGAGGGTGTACTTCTGATCTTAAGCTTTTTCCTGGGGAAATGCTCTTCTAGAATCATGTTAATTGAGTTACTGTATCTAGTGTAACTTTCCTCAACAGCCTCCCCGGGTTTAAGTATGGACTGATAGTAAGATAGGGGGGAGGGGCTTAGTTTGGAGAGTTTCACCCAGTCTCTCCCCCACCGATAGGTGGTTGAGTTATTGCCCGTCGGCTTATTGTTTGGCAAGGTTATCCTGAACTGAATTAAAAAATGGTCAGTCCAGTTCATTGGCACTATGCTAAGAACCTCTGTTTCAGACTGTTTAGCGAAGACTAAATCCAGGGTGTTACCTCCCTTGTGAGTAGGCCTTTGAATAATCTGCTGCAGACCACAGTTCTCGCAAGTTTGACTCAGGTGCTTCCAGATGACTCCCTAGATTCCCTGTGTTCCACAGATTGAAGTCTCCGAGGAGCAGCAGTCTAGAGTGTGAGAGAGCCAAGGTGGTGATGGTGTCTAGCAGGGTCTGATAATGACAATCCGTGCCCGGGGGTTATAGCAGACCATACCTGACAGTACCTTCCCCCTGGGCTCCTGTAGGGAGAAACCCAAGAGTTCAAACCCTGCTATGGCGTTTATCATCAAAGGGACGCAGTCCCATTTGTCTTTAAAGATTATCCCCACCCCTCCTCCTCTCCCCGTCAGGCGTGGTTTTTGGAGAATTTTATAGCCTGCTGGGCATGCAAGTCCCAGCTCCACCGAGGAGTCAGGGGTAATCCAGGTTTCCGTGACAAATAGTAAATCCAGGTCTCGATCCTCCAACAGGTCATGAATCTCCTGATAGCGTTTTATCATTGACTTGCTGTTGACCAACCCACAGATTAGCCCCTGCAGGGGGGCCCCTGACTTCCCCTTACCGATATTAAGTAAGGTGTCCCTGGAGTAGTGGAGATGGGCTGAATCAAATAGGGCAGCATTTGCTGCGCTCGGTGCGGCCAGAGCGCGGACGGGCGCAGACGGGCTTGCCTCTGGCGCGCCAACGGCGCGCCAACGGCGTGCCCGCTGAGCGCGCGCGCTGCGCGCTTGCATTCCCCTGGTTAAAATAGTCCCAGCCACTCAAGCCCAAACAAAGATGGTGCCTGTTGATTGGCCTGATTGGAGGAGGAGGAGTCTCGCTAAAAGCGAGTGAATAATCTGTTTTAAGGTGCGGGTAAGTGGACTGTGCAAGCTTTAAAACAGGTATTTAAAACAAGGTTCTCCTGACACAACAATTTAAAAAAGTTTAATTAGCAGCAGGTTAAAGTTAAAAAAGCGCTATGCTTAGGCTTCCAACCCTCGTGATCGTCCCCCTTCAATGAGAGCGTTCTACAGCGATGTGCGGGTGTTTTGGCTGAAAGTCTCTGGTCGTAGGCTAGCGCGCTTGCATTCCCCTGGTTAAAATAGTCCCAGCCACTCAAGCCCAAACAAAGATGGAGCCTGTTGATTGGCCTGATTGGAGGAGGAGGAGTCTCTCTAAAAGCGAGTGAATAATCTGTTTTAAGGTGCGGGTAAGTGGACTGTGCAAGCTTTAAAATAGGTATTTAACACAAGGTTCTCCTGACACAACAATTTAAAAAAGTTTAATTAGCAGCAGGTTAAAGTTAAAAAAGCGCTATGCTTAGGCTTCCAACCCTCGTGATCGTCCCCCTTCAATGAGAGCGTTCTACAGCGATGTGCGGGTGTTTTGGCTGAAAGTCAAAATGTCACATATTATATCACTCATGACATGGTCAGTGACATCAATGATGACATCTCAAATTACATCACTGATGACATCACTCATGACATCATCCATGTGATAATTAGATGCATCTTCTCAAACCCTAATATAACCTTTGATACACCCACTCTAAATTACAGACTGCCATTCTCAAAACCATAGACACTCCATCACCAATAACTACATACCCACTCACTGATTCTTAGGTTTACACACACATCCACTCACACAACCGTACAGTCACTCATACTTATGGTCACTCAGTACAGGACTATCATATGCACTCCTACATCTATATAGAAACTCACACACCGCCCCTCATCCATAGAGGTACTCACACACCTAGTCAGTCATGAAAATAATTAATCACACTGCCATTTACTCACCTATACAGTTATACACACACCAGCTCAATTACTCATACAAATACTAGCACATTCTTACGCTCTTATACAATCACTGATACAAGCACACACTCATCCATATAGCCACTCCCACAATCACACACTCTCACTTATAGCCATTTTTATACTCCAACACACTCAAATACTGCCTTTCACATATGTAGTTACTCACACATGTACCACTGAGATATACATTCACTCACGAATACACCTATACACACACTCACCCACCCATACAGTCCATCACAGATGCACTCTTGAAACCATGCACCCAGTGAATCACCCACTCACACATCTATACACAGAGTCACACACACCCCACCCACACAAACACTCAGGCACCCATACAGATACTCAGACAACAAATCAATAACCCATATAGACACCATGTAGCTATTCGCAAACCCATGCAGCCGCTTACACACCAACAGACAGACGGATACAGATATTCACACAGTTTAGTCACTACCCCATGCATTCAGTAAGATACGTTTAACCACTCACTTATAGAGTCATTCACACACCTACTAAATCATCTATTCAGACACTTATACACCCACTCATTCTTCAATACGCCTTTCCCTATATATTTTATTAAACATATTTAAACTTTACAGAAACACACAGTCACAGGATGATGTAATCAGTGATGTCATCAGGGATCACTGACAAAATATTGATGCTGAAAATATCGACCTGACAAAATATCGAGGTCAAAATATCGAATACAAAAATATCGAATTCCTATCTTCAAACAGGTAAGTACAAAATAATTGAATCAAAAATATCATTGTAAAAAATATAGTTAATTAAAATATCGAATTTTTTAAAAAGTCTTAAAAGTAATTTAAAATTAGTAAATTAATAAATATAATTAACTAAAAATACTTAAAAATACTTAAACAACCTTAAAATTAATAAATAATTAATGTAAGTAAAAAAAATGAACATACATTTTTATTTTTTTTAATACATAAAAATATATTAACGTAACATAAAGAAAAAATATTCAATATTTTTACTGTAGGATAGCGGGAGGGTAAAATTTACTCTTACCACTCCAGAGAGTGCAACAGTAGGGAAGGCGTTGGATAGCATAGGGGTAACAATTACTATTCCCACTCCAGAGATTGCAACAGCAGGGAAAGCGTTGGATAACGGGAGGGTAAAAATTACTATTCCCACTCCAGAGAGTGCAACAGTAGGGAAAGTGTTGGATAGCGGGAGGGTAAAATTTACTATTCCCACTCCAGAGAGTGCAACAGTAGGGAAAGCGTTGGATAGCGTAGGGGTAACAATTACTATTCCCACTCCAGAGAGTGCAACAGTAGGGAAAGCGTTGGATAGCGTAGGGGTAACAATTACTATTCCCACTCCAGAGAGTGCAACAGTAGGGAAAGCGTTGGATAACGGGAGGGTAAAAATTACTATTCCCACTCCAGAGAGTTCAACAGTAGGGAAAGAGTTGGATAGCGTAGGGGCAACAATTACTATTCCCACTCCAGAGAGTGCAACAGTAGGTAAAGCATTGGCTAGCGTAGGGGTAACAATTACTATTCCCACTCCAGAGAGTGCAACAGTAGGGAAAGCGTTGGATAGCGTAGGGGTAAAAAATACTATTCCCACTCCAGTGAGTGTAACAGTAGGGAAAGCGTTGGATAATGTAGGGGTAAAAATTACTATTCCCACTCCAGAGAGTGCAACAGTAGGGAATGCGTTGGATAGCGTAGGGGTAAAAATTACTATTCCCACTCCAGAGAGTGCAACAGTAGGGAAAGCATTGGATAGCGTAGGGGTAACAATTACTATTCCCACTCCAGAGAGTGCAACAGTAGGGAAAGCGTTGGATAGCGTAGGGGTAAAAATTACTATTCCCACTCCAGTGAGTGCAACAGTAGGGACAGCGTTGGATAGTGTAGGGGTAAAAATAACTATTCCCACTCCAATGAGTGCAACAGTAGGGAAAGCGTTGGATAGCGTAGGGGTAAACATTACTATTCCCACTCCAGAGAGTGCAACAGTAAGGAAAGCGTTGGATAGCAGGAGGGTAAAAATTACTATTCCCACTCCAGTGAGTGCAACAGTAGGGAAAGCGTTGGATAGCGTAGAGGTAAACATTACTATTCCCACTCCAGAGAGTGCAACAGTAGGGAAAGCATTGGATAACGGGAGGGTAAAAATTACTATTCCCACTCCAGTGAGTGCAACAGTAGGGAAAGTAATGATTTAATATAATAATAAAAATAAATTAAATATCAATACCAATAAAATATGAGTTAAAATGAATTTCCAGCTACATATTTTGTTTATAATTAATCAATTATAAATACAAATAAATATTAATGATGACAAATTAATTACCTATTCATAATTAATTAACAGCTAATTAATTTTCAATAACAAAAATTAATTAATAATAAAAAATATGCCAATTAATATTTAATTAACAGTCAATTAATTATCAATACACAAAAATAGTATTAATATGTAATTAATTACAATTAAATTACTTTCCACCCTATTCCCCTATAAGCACTCACCACGCTACAGAAAATAAATTAATACAATTAACATAATTATCAATTAATCAATTAATACAAATGAATTACCAATTAATAAAAGATATTCAACAATTAAAAATTAATTAACAATAAATTAGAAATCAATACCAATAAATAAAAATAAATATTTACATTATTACAATTAAATTACTTCCCACCCTATGAAACCACAAACCACTACAGAAATAAAACGCAAAATTAAATTAAAAAAAATTAATAATTCCTAAAAAATAATATTTAATTTACTATAATTAAATTACTATAATTAAACTACTTCCCACCCTATTCCCCTATAAACCCACAACCCGCTGCGGAATTAAATTATGCAAATATTAAATAACATAAAATTCATTACTTAAAAAAAATCAAACGTACATTACAAAAATAATATACACTTTTAACACATATACTAACATACTAAACACGTAAAAAAAAATCCATATTATTAAAATTTCGATATATTTTAATGCCTATATTTTATACTTCGATATTTTGATAATCGATATTACTTACCTTCAATTCGTTATTTTTAGCCACTATATTGTCCATTCGATATTTTGTCCATTCTATATTTTTACTTCGATATTATGTCCATTCAATATTATTTTTTCGATATTATGACTAGTTACCGTCATCAGTGATGTCATTTGAGATGTCATCAGTGATGCCATCAGTGATGTCACTGACCATGTCATGAGTGATGTCATTTGTGATGTCATCAGCAGTGCATTGCGGGGGCGCGAGTTATAGTTAGCTGTACTAACTATAACGGGGGAATTTCTATGGTTTTGCACGAGTGAATTGTCCAACCTACTATAACTTTCCCTAAAACCTGTTTTTTTCAGTGAATTTCTTAGGTTTTTTGAATGCTAATTTCGAAATATAATATGCCTGAAACCTATGGTTTTTTCAGTGAATTTCATAGGTTTTTTAATGCTAGTTTCTAACTATGCCTACAGAGGTAGGACGTGTGAAGAAAGAAGAAAAAACGCACAGAAAGAAGCAAAAGAAATGCAGAAAGAAGCAACAGAATTCCACAAAGACGAAGAAAAGTGCAAGAAGAAGCAAGACGTGCAGAAAGAACTAACAGAGGAGCTGAAAGAGGCCTTGTTGCAAATTCATCCAGTGCCCACAACATTTTCAGACAGGTATGGTGGTAACTGACTCTGACAACCCGGCCTAGAGGCAGTGCTATGCTAAAAGACACTTAGAATACAGTGAAAACACCTACATACACTAGGGAACACTATGCGTTGGGTTACCCCTGTAATTAGCATGACCTCCTCTGTAAGGCCCTAGTACATAATAGGGCAGGGGGATTAAAACTACCTCTTAAAACGCGCTACGGGGCGCGTTTGCACAGTGGTGAAGGGAGGGGGTCCTCAGGTGACATGTGTGCGAACACGCCCTGTGGCCGTTTGAAGTTGGGAGAGTTTCACCCAGTCTCTCCCCCACCGATAGGTGGTTGAGTTATTGCCCGTCGGCTTATTGTTTGGCAAGGTTATCCTGAACTGAATTAAAAAATGGTCAGTCCAGTTCATTGGCACTATGCTAAGAACCTCTGTTTCAGACTGTTTAGCGAAGACTAAATCCAGGGTGTTACCTCCCTTGTGAGTAGGCCTTTGAATAATCTGCTGCAGACCACAGTTCTCGCAAGTTTGACTCAGGTGCTTCCAGATGACTCCCTAGATTCCCTGTGTTCCACAGATTGAAGTCTCCGAGGAGCAGCAGTCTAGAGTGTGAGAGAGCCAAGGTGGTGATGGTGTCTAGCAGGGTCTGATAATGACAATCCGTGCCCGGGGGTTATAGCAGACCATACCTGACAGTACCTTCCCCCTGGGCTCCTGTAGGGAGAAACCCAAGAGTTCAAACCCTGCTATTCATCCAGTGCCCACAACTTTTTCAGACAGGTATGGTGGTAACTGACTCTGACAACCCGGCCTAGAGGCAGTGCTATGCTAAAAGACACTTAGAATACAGTGAAAACACCTACATACACTAGGGAACACTATGCGTTGGGTTACCCCTGTAATTAGCATGACCTCCTCTGTAAGGCCCTAGTACATAATAGGGCAGGGGGATTAAAACTACCTCTTAAAACGCGCTACGGGGCGCGTTTGCACAGTGGTGAAGGGAGGGGGTCCTCAGGTGACATGTGTGCGAACACGCCCTGTGGCCGTTTGAAGTTGGGAGATTACGTACCCTTGAATCCTGACAGTCCCTGGGGTCCAACTAGCCAACCAGGTACCTCCAGTAAGCGCCACACCGCTGTGTTGCAGATAGGTGTAAAAAGGGGGCGTGGCCTCTGAACACCTCTCTGCAACCCAGCTCTTTGGCACTTGCTGGAGCTACCTGGTGGGCTAGTTGTCCCCCAGGGGCCCTCAGGATTGAAAGGGAATTAATTCCCCAACTTAAAACGCACCACAGGGCGTGTTTGCACACATGGCCCCTCAGGCCCCGCCCCCTCCCTTCACCACTGTGCAAACGCGCCCCGTGGCGCATTTTAAGTTGGGGGATTAAGTCCCCTTGAATCCTGAGGGTCCCTGGGGTCCAACTAGCCCACCAGGTACCTCCAGTAAGCACCACAGAGCTTCGTTGAAGAGAGGTGTAAAAAGGGACATGACCTGGACCACTTCTCTGCAACGCAGCGCAGTGGCACTTACTGGAAGCACCTGGTGGGCTAGTTGGTCACCAGGGGCCATCAGGATTGAAAGGGAATTAATTCTCCAACTTTAAACATGCCACAGGGCGTGTTTGCACACATGTCACCTCAGGCCCCGCCCACTCACTTCACCACTGTCCAAACATGCCTCGTGTTGCGTTTTAAGTTGAGGGATAAAGTCCCCTTCAATTCTAAGGGCTCCTGGGGGCCAACTAGCCTACCAGGTACCTCCAGTAAGCGCCACAGAGCTGCGTTGCAGAGAGGAGTAAAAAGGGGCATGGCCTGGACCACCTCTCTGCAACGCAGCGCAGTGGCACTTACTGGAAGCACCTGGTGGGCTAGTTGCCCCCAGGGACCCTCAGGATTGAAAGGGAATTAATTCCCCAACTTTAAACGCGCCACCGGGCGTGTTTGCACACATGTCACCTCAGGCCCCGCCCACTCCCTTCACCACTGTGCAAACGCGCCCTGTGTTGCGTTTTAAGTTGAGGGATAAAATCCCATTCAATTCTGAGGGCTCCTGGGGGCCAACTAGCCTACCAGGTACCTCCAGTAAGCACCACTGAGCTGCGTTGCAGAGAGGTGTAAAAAGGGGCATGGCCTGGACCACCTCTCTGCAATGCAGCGCAGTGGCACTTACTGGAAGCACCTGGTGGGCTAGTTGCCCCCAGGGACCCTCAGGATTGAAAGGGAATTAATTCCCCAACTTTAAACGCGCCACAGGGCGTGTTTGCACACATGTCACCTCAGGCCCCGCCTACTCCCTTCACCACTGTGCAAACGCGCCCTGTGTTGCGTTTTAAGTTGAGGGATAAAATCCCCTTCAATTCTGAGGGCTCCTGGGGGGCAACTAGCCTACCAGGTACCTCCAGTAAGCACCACTGAGCTGCGTTGCAGAGAGGTGTAAAAAGGGGCATGGCCTGGACCACCTCTCTGCAACGCAGTGCAGTGGCACTTACTGGAAGCACCTGGTGGGCTAGTTGCCCCCAGGGACCCTCAGGATTGAAAGGGAATTAATTCCCCAACTTTAAACACGCCACAGGGCATGTTTGCACAAATGTCACCTCAGGCCCCGCCCCCTCCCTTCACCACTGTGAAAAAGCACCCCGTGGTGCGTTTTAAGTTGGGAGATTAAGTCCCCTTGAATCCTGAGGGTCCCTGGGGTCCAACTAGCCCACGAGGTACCTCCAGTAAGCGCCACAGAGCTGCGTTGCAGAGAGGTGTAAAAAGGGGCGTAGCCTCTGAACACCTCTCTGCAACGCAGCTCCCTGGCGCATACTGAAGGTACCTGGTGGGCTAGTTGGCTCCCAGGGACCCTCAGTATACAAGGAGAATTAATTCCCCAACTTACAACGCGCCACGGGGCACGTTTGCACAGTGGTGAAGGGAGGGGGAGGGGCCTGAGGTGACATTTGTGAAAACACGCCCTGTGGCGTGTTTAAAGTTGGGGAATTAATACTCGACCCTCCCCACACAGGTCTATTATTTTTTCTTAAAAAGCCCTGAGGGGTGGTGGTCCCCGGGGCTGCAGGGGGGCCGTGAGCCCGCCCACAAATATTTAATGAAAACCCCGGGGGTGGTGGTCCCCGGTCTGCGGGGGTCCCCCTGGACCCCCGTAATTCTTTTTTAACATGCCCCCGGGACTTGGCCCACACGGGGGCTAAATAATAATGAAGTGCGGGAGCTTGTGCTTCATTTATTTTATATTTGTTGCCGGATCCGCGGATCCCCCGCGCATCTCGATGATTTTTTGGGCCCTGGGGGATCTTTTGGGGCCCCCTAAGCAGGCCTAGGGGATCAGGGTGTTTCTACTCTACCCCCTTTTCTTGCTTTGCGTGTTTGTTTTACTGTTTTCTTGTGCCTCAGGCACAAGATGGCTGCCAACACTTCCTGGTTTGAAGTGTTGACAGCCAATTAGCATGAAGCTCGTGGTCGGGAGGGTCATCGGATCCACCGCGCCTCTATATATCGAAACTTTTATTTATTGATTTTCTCAGCAACTACTGAACGTATTTACACCATTTAAAAAAATGGCGCTTTCTGAACCAGGCACTACCCTTTTGCCAAATTTGGTGTAATTCCGTTCAGCAGTTTTGGCTGTAACCGTGTCTAAAGTTTCCTATGGGAAATAGATTTTTTGACCTCTATTTTTTTTATTCTCTCCGCAACTACTTAACGGATTTACACCATTTAAAAAAAAAGGGTGCTTTCAGAACCAAGCAATACCTTTTTGCCAAATTTGGTGCAATTCCGTTCAGCAGTTCTGGCTGTAGCCGTGTCTAAAGTTTCCTATGGGAATTAACATGGAGAAAACACGTTTTGGGACCCCCCTTTTTTCTCGGCCCCCGCTTGCCGAATCACCCCGAAACTTTCTAGACAGGAGCTGACCGGAGCGCCTCACTAGTTTTGAAAATTTTGCAATGATTCGTCATCCGGTGCTAGTTATTGGGATAACAAAAAACGTTTTTCATATAGAAACTAGGTCCTAACTATAACTACCTACTGGCGACCGCCAGTAGGTAATATATATATATATATATATATATATATATATTCACTGAAAAAACCATAGGTTTCACACATGTTATAGTTAGCTGGACATTTCACTCGTAAAAAACCAATGAAATTCCCCCGTTATAGTTAGTTCAGCTAACTATAACTCGCGCGCCCCCAATCCACTGCTGATGACGTCACATATTACATCACTCATGACATGGTCAGTGACATCACTGATGACATCACTGATGACATCGATTGAGTATGTGTTTCTGAACAATTTTATTATGTTTAATATATATAGGTAAAGGCCTGTTGAAGAATAAGTGGGTGTACAATTGTGTAAATGGATGATTTTCTGTGGTGCGTAACTGACTCTATAAGTGAGTCATTAAATGTATCTTACTGCAGACTAGTGACTAAACTGTGTAAATGTTTGTATGTGTCTGTATGTTGGTGTATAAGTGGCTGCATGGTTTTGTGAATAGCTATATGAGTGTCTATATGAGTTATTGATTGCTTGTCTCAGTATCTGTATGGGTTCCTGAGTGCTTGTGTGGGTAGGGTGTGTGTTACTCTGTGACTAGATGTGTGAGTGGGTGATTCTATGGGTGCATGGTTTTAAGAGTGCATCTGTGATGGACTGTATGGTTGAGTGAGTGTATGTATGGGTGTGTTAGGGATTGAATGTATATCTCAGTGGTACATTTGTGACTAAGTACATATTTGAAAGGCAGTATATATGCGTGTAAGAGTATATAAGTGGGTAGATGTGAGAGTGTGTGATTGTGAGAGTGACTGTATGGATGAGTGTGTGCTTGTATTAATGATTCTATAAGAGCGTAAGAATGTGGTACTATTTTTATGAGTAAGTGAACTTGAGTGTGTATAACCGCATAGGTGAGTGAATGGGAGTGTGATTATTTGCATGACTGACTAGGTGTGAGAGTACCTCTATGGATGATTGGTGGTGTGTGAGTGTCTATATAGGTGTATAAATGCATATGATAGTCTTGTATGGAGTGACTGTAAGTATGAGTGACTGTACAGGTGAATGAGTGGAGGTGTATGTACAACTAAGAGTTAATAAGTGGGTATGTAGTTATTGGTATTGCAGTATGTATGGTTTTGAGAATGGAACTCTGAAATTTTGAGTCAGTGTATCAAAGGATATATTAGGGTGTGAGAAGATGTGGTAATTTATCACATGGATGATGTCATCAGTGATGTCATCAGTGATGTCATTTGAGATGTCATCAGTGATGTCATGAGTGATGTCACTGACCATGTCATGAGTGATGTAATATGTGACGTCATCAGCAGTGGATTGCGGGCGCGCGAGTTATAGTTAGCTGAACTAACTATAACGGGGGAATTTCATTGATTTTTTACGAGTGAAATGTCCAGCTAACTATAACATGTGTGAAACCTATGGTTTTTTCAGTGAATTTGCAAGGTTTTTTAAATGCTAATTCCTAACTATAACGTGTGTGAAACCTATGTTTTTTTCAGTGAATTTGCAAGGTTTTTTAAATGCTAATTCCTAACTATAACGTGTGTGAAACCTATGGTTTTTTCAGTGAATTTGCAAGGTTTTTTAAATGCTAATTTATGAATGTATTATTATATTTTTTAAATATTTATTTTACAATAAGCTACCTATGTTTATAGTTATAGATTGACTTTATCCTGTAATATGGAATGGCTCAGCTCTTTTTTTATTTTTATTTGGATAAAGTTGAAAAGCATAGTTAATATCTTCTATAAACTCATAAACACTTTTAAAAAACAATGCAATTTTTTTAAGGGTTTTTCACCGTGCGCGCACCGTGCGCGCACTGTGCACGCATGCGTATGTGCTCCACGTGCGCATGCGTACGTGCTCCACGTGCGCATGCGTATGGTGCAGTTCGGGTTACTCAATTTCCCCCTACTTCCACGGACAGAATGATTCCTCAGTCACACGCACATACACACATCACACGCTGGTGGGGCCCATAACACCAACATTCATTCTCTCAAACTATCCGTGCCTACAAAGGGACATCAGATCCGAACCACAACTGTTCTCTTTGATAGAGGAAAACCACTTCTCCTGAAGCACCCTAACGATTCCTCCATCAATAGGTCGATCGAATCATTTAGTTGTTATTTAGTTCAATGATACTTTAACTCTCAACTACTCAATAAACATTTCGATGAAATAATCACCCAACACAGTAATTCAAATAATGATTTTCTTTTATCAATTTTAAATGCAGGTTAAATCCTAATAATGCAATATCATCTTTTGTCATATTTACCTATTCTGGCTAATTGTCGTTTTCTAAGTCAGATCTGGTCCTCAGCAAATTCGTCAGAGTTCTCGTTCATCAGATAAAGTCACCGTCCTCTCCGTCAGCATAAGGATCTCTGATCATTGATTCTCCGTCAGTAGCTTCTGAATAAATGGCGCGAACCTCACTTCCCTCTCTAGTCTACTAATATTTATACTAAAATTTACATATCAAAGTTAAATTTTCTCATTTCCCAGGAATTCGATTGGCTGAATTCAAATACATCTCAGTACATTAGGAAACATTTTCAAATGTTCCCATGCGGAAGAAGTCTCAAAGCAAATGTATGGGAAAGAATAATCCGTGGTCCTAAATGTATCAGTTCGTTGGAAACAGGTTGGGTTCGACAGTTCATATTCTCAATTGCAACAATTTCTTCACGTTCAGGGGCATTGGCACCTCGCCCAGGGTAGTCTTCATGGGCATGGTCTGACAGGTCACCCAAGGGACACGAACGAAGTCAGTGCAGGCGCCTTTCTCCATTGTTCAAATGGTGAAGTAATGTACTTTAGTTAGGTTTCAGTCGGCGGCCATCTTTTGGTAGGCCAGAATGGTCAACTTAAGCAAAGAAACACAAAAATCGTAATTAATACATGGAAATGATTTAAACAGTGTTATTCCCTTGCTAATACCCTTATGTGTATGCATTTATCTAGCCATATGCAACATCCAAAGCCGTTAATGCTGGTTTATTTAAGCGCAAATCACATTAACATTACTCAAGCTACATTTATCGTTTTAATATGCATACAAACTTAGTTCACCTATTAATTTTAGCCATGCAATGCATTCCCACGTGTATTCTTTCTGTTAATAAGGTTGGTTTAGTTCTTTCACATCAAGCTATTAATTATTATAATTAATTATTATTCATTTTAATATAAACATATATAAATGGATTGGGTATATAAAAAGAAAATATTTTACCCGCTCCATCAATCCCCCCTTTGGTGATTTTATCACCACAAACAAGACCCACAAAAAATCAATTTATTTTCCCGTTTTATGGAGATTCGAAATGTTTTCTTGCTCAATTAAAATTCTGTTTCTCCTTTTTGTTTTGTCATACTTACTCTCCTTCCATTCTTCCAATTCTATCTCATTAAAATCTCTTTCCTGTTTCTTTTCCTTCTTTTTGATAATTTCTCGTCTTAATTTTCTTGTTATTTCTTCTATGTCTGCAACACATACATCCTAATCTAAGCATTAATAATATGAAAATCGGGAGGAGCCTAGCGCGGGACCAAGATGGATGCGTGAGCAGAGAGCTCCCGAGACCCTCGTGCCCTCCGGCAACTATCCTGAAACGCATCCTGTGTCAAATATCCGGCAAATTGGAGACGAACCATTGCTGAGGCTAATGTCGTAACCCGGACTGATATCGTTCACCGGGGACCGAAGTTGGGACAAGTGGAAGTTTGCGGCCTACCCCCGGGAGACGCACGGGTCTTGCGTTGGCCTGGGCCTGGACTATAATTGAACAACAGCGGCCGTGTGGGGTGCAGACCATCGGATGGGTGTTATCTTCACTTTCACTTTCGTTTTCTCGGCAACTGCGTGCCTTGGCCCGAGAGTACCTTGGGCAGTGGTCGCCTGTAGCTCGACCTGCCCATGCCTTGACCTGAATCGGGCGTTTAGGCTACAGTGGACCTCGTATTAATTGGCTGGCTGAGTGATTTGTCTTTGCGCTGACTGTCCCGGAGTCGAGGATGTCGGCTAAATCGGAAGCCGAAAAACAGAAGCCCAAGAATACCAGGCGAGGGGGCTACGTTCAAACGAACAATATGGATCGCTATGCCCAGCAAAAGGGATTGCCAAGTGGACCGGGAAGGCCGCAGGAAGTACCGAGAGATGGTTCGCTCCCAGACCCGGAGTTGGCACTGCAAGACATCATGGGCGCCATTGAGGGGATGAAGTCCTCCATTGGGCAACAGTTCGAGGCCCTGGCACACAAAGTGGATACTATCTCAGTGGATGTTAACTTGCTTCGTGCTGACTTGGGGAAAACCAATGAGAGAGTTAAATCGTTGGACCTAAAGACTTCTAGCCTTGCGGGGGACGTCTCTGACCTGCAAATAGAGGTCCGCACGCTGAGGACTGCCAATGACCTCTTTGCCCGCAAGATGGAGGATTTTGAAGGCCGGGCACGCCGCAATAACGTGCGCATTGTTGGTGTTCCGGAAAAATCGGAGGAGCAATCTGCGGATTTGTTTGTTGAGGACCTGGTGGTTAATCACCTGGCGCCCAAGGGCCTCAGCAAGTTCTTTGCGGTCGAGCGGGCCCACAGAGTCCCAGGAGGGAGGCCCAAGGTGGGGGCCCCCCCGAGACAGATTGTTGCCAGGATCTTTAATTTCAGGGACCACGACGCCATTCTACAAGCATCACGAGTGTCCGGACCAGTCACCTTCCAGAACACTGCAGTGAGTTTTTATCCTGACTTCACCCAGGCGGTGCAGAAGCAACGGCAGAGTTTCATGGGGGTTAAGAGGAGGCTACGTGAGATGGGTCTGAAGTACGCCATGCTCTTCCCAGCCAAGTTGCGTGTCGAGTACGAAGAGCGCACCTTTTTCTTTGACTTGCCGGACATGGCCGGGGAATGGCTCGACACATTGCCTCAGCGGCGGACTAGTGGGGATCATGCTGGCAGTGCAGCAGATGGTCAGGACGAACAAGAGTGAGGACTCCGGTGATCGAATATCCTGACTATGCTCGGGACAGTGGTTCGCTGATTTTCGTTCTCTCTCATGGCTATTTTTCGGGGGGGCGGCGGGGGGTACAATGGGAACTCTTTCCTCCTACAGGGTTTCTTCTTGTAGATTAGTTTTTGCTAGGGCGACAGGCACACTGCAAGTTGGGGGGGCTCTTCAGGCTTATGCAGGGGGGTGGTATGGGTCTGTTGGGGTGGATGTTGTTGTTTTTTTCTTTGCAAGGTATCGCAACGCAAGTCTTTTTCGCTCAAGTGAGGCTCTCTGGGGGGGTGGGGATCTCTTACCATTTCGTGATGGGGGGTAGGGGTTTGAATATACTTAGTTGGAATGTCAACGGCTTGGGGGATCGTATTAAGCGTGGGATTGTATTGCAGTTTCTGAAGCGGTGCTCTCCTGACGTAGTCTTGCTGCAGGAGACGCACCTGATAGGAAATATGTGTCATGCACTCAATAGAAAGGGTTATAAATTTGTTGCGCACTCGGGGTTTTCCTCGGGATCACGGGGGGCTGGAAAACTTGTTAGGGCCTCGCTGCCGTTTGAGATTGATTCTACTACTGTTGATGAGTTGGGGCGCTTTGTGGCTGTTGCTGGGAGGTGGGAGGGCAGAACACTGGTTTTGGTTTCTGTTTATGTCCCTCCTGGCCTGCAGACCGCCACGTTTGCCGACTTGGGGAGGGCTATGCTGGATCTCCCTGAGGGCGTGCTATTGGTGGGTGGTGACTTTAATGCAGTTGGTTCCGGACAACAAGACAGACATCCGCCGAGAGACCCCGGGGGGGCGCAGAGATGGCTCCCAGACCTCCTTGATATATTAGGCCTGGTTGACTGCTGGAGGCTGCTGCATCCCACTCAGCGGCAGTACACCTTTCACTCTGGGGCACACGGTAGCCTCTCCAGAATAGATTATGTTCTCACTTTGGCTGCCCAGGCCTCATTGGTGTCCGAGGCTAGGCATATGGCTAGGGGCAACTCCGATCACTCGCCGGTGTGGATTTGTATGGACTTTGGCCGGGGGGGCGTCGGGTAGGGTGGCTCCTATTAACCCCTGGTATTTCCGCGACCCTAGGACTCGTAGCGCGTTGCTGAAAGCGGTCGATCTCTACTTCCTGGAAAATCTTGGTTCGGTTAAATCCGCGGTGTCTTTGTGGGAAGCGTTTAAAACGGTGCTGTGAGGGGAGGCTCTCTCCTTGATTGCGAATGTTAAACGTCGTAGGGACGCGGAGGTGGGGCAGATTGAGTCTGAGATAGCGGTATTAGAGGCAGCTCTGGAAGATGAGGTTACGGCGGATACACTGCACAAGCTGAGATTAAAACAGTCTGAATATAAGGCACTGGTGATGAATGCGCCCAAGGTTCTTAGCAGGGAGCAACGAGGGCGATTGTATGACGTAGGGGACAAGGCTGGGAAATTAATCGCGTGGCTCGACAAAAAAGGACGAGTGAATAGAGTTGTGCCTGAAATAGTGACAGTTGGTGGTGACATTGTCACCGATCCCGATGGGATAGCTCAGTGTTTCGCGGACCACTACCGTACGGTCTACGCTTCCGTGTCGGACAGGCCGGAGGAAGACTAGCAGGAACTGATGCGTGAAATAGCCCTGCCTTGTCTCTCGGACATAGACAGGGCAGACCTTGATGGTGACATCACAGCGGAAGAGGTAGCAGTGGCTATTCGCTCGCTACGCCCGGGCAAGGCCTCGGGCCCGAATGGCTTACAGATCGAGCTGTATAAACTCAGGCCGGATAAGATTGCCCCGCACTTGCGAGATATGTTTGTAGAGGCGCGGGAGAACGGGTGTTTCCCATTCGATCAACGTCTGGCGACAATAGTGGTAATACACAAAGATGGCAAGCCCAGGAATAGATGTGGCTCGTATAGGCCGATTTCACTACTCAATGCTGAGCCAAAAATCCTCGCCAAATTGTTGGCTAACCGTTTGATACGGGTTATTGGGGACTTGATCCACCCGGATCAATCCGGTTTTATCCCACACCGCAACACCGCGTTGAATCTCAGGCGACTCCATGGGGTGCTCGCGAGGGTTGGGACGCTGCGGGAGTCGCCCATCTGTGGAGTGGCCGTACCTGTGGGCAGCTTTGACAAAATTTGGTTTCAGCCCGGGTTTTATAGCCTGGATTAGGCTACTCTATGAGGAACCTTTGGCTAAAGTCGCGGTAAACGGTAGGGCGTCATATCCGTTTAAGCTTGGGAGAGGCACCCGGCAGGGTTGTCCTCTGTCGCCACTATTGTTTGCCCTCGCCCTTGAACCACTGGCGGCATGGATTAGATGGCAGCCAGATATAAAGGGGATCAGATGGTCGCCAGACCACGAGGACCGCATTTCTTTGTATGCGGACGACATTTTGTTATACCTGACCTCACCTAGGAAGTCCCTCATCGTGGTCTGTGACGTCTTGAATTCTTTTGGTAGAAACTCGGGTCTCGCCATTAACTGGGGAAAATTGCATCTCTATGTTCTAAGTGGAGACACCCCTATTGTCCCGCGGAATTACTCTATCCAGATTGCCCAGCAGGGTTTTCTGTACTTAGGGATATATATCTCCACCGATCCATCTGTCCGCTATGAGAAGAACCTACTTCCTCCGTTGTCACGCTTGCGACGGGACGTTGCGGGTTGGCGGCGGCTGCCGCTCTCCCTCCTGGGCCGTGCCGCATTGTTTAAAATGATGTCTCTTCCCCGATTTCTCTATGCCTTACAGAATACCCTAGAATTAGTTCCGGCCAGTTATTTTCGTGAGGTGGAGAATCTCCAGCGCTCGCTGTTGTGGGATGGTCGACCGCTTATAGCTATTGCAAAGTTGACCCTTCCATGGTATGATGGGGGGATTGCACTCCCTGACATCAGAAGATATTACTGGGCTACCCAGTTGGGAGCAATTAAAAACGGCGTTTATGGTCCGGCGTTGAACCCTGGCTTTGCTATGGATCGATGGTTGTTGCGAGGGGGTAATTATCTTAGGGCGCTGTATTCCAAATCGCTGGATGGGTCCCTCACAGGGCCAACCAAGACGGCGGTGCATGTGTGGAAGGCGGTTACAAATTTGTTGGGTTGGAAGGACAGGCTTACTCGGGCTACTCCACTTTTCGAATCCGATAAATTGGGGAAATTGTGGCATACGAAAGGGTTCGAGAAGTGGGACCTAATTGGGATTTCTAGAGTTGGGGATCTGCTGGCTAAGGGTGTGGTGAAATCGTTTGAGATGCTGCAGACGGAGTACAAATTAGGGGGTACTGAGTACTTTTGATATGCCCAGGTGCGTCATGCTCTGCTATCTGTTTTTGCCGAGGGAGGGTCGTGCCTGAGTCCTCCCCTTTGGAGGACAGGATTTTAGATGGCCATATGCCGGAGAGTACAATCTCCTTGATCTACAAGAAGCTTGTTAACGTTCAGACAGATCTCCTCCTCGATGTGCGCGAACAATGGACTAGGGATGGTCTCGAGCTGGATGATGAGGACTGGCAGTATGCCATCTCCTCTCCGAAGGAGGTTGCGATCCCGGCGAGACTTAGGCTGGTGCAGCTAAAGATACTTCACAGGGTTTATGTTACGGGGCCCCACCTGATCCACATGGGTTTTTCTGAAGATGGCCTATGCAAGAGAGGCTGCGGGATGCTGGGCACCTTTCTACACATTATTTGGGAATGCGGGGAGATCACAAAGTTCTGGAAACAAATTCATGATGTGATGGAAGAGGTCACGGGTATCGCACTGCTATCGGAGGCAAGACGTTGCCTACTGAATGTCTGGGGTTCCACCGATTATGATGCCGCGCAGACCCAATGGGTGACCCTGGGAAATATGGTGGCGAAGCGAGATATTGCGCAGCTGTGGGGATCCCAGAGACCCCCCACCTTGGTAACATGGATGGAAAATATGGACTGGGGCATGTTCCGAGAGAAAACGGTGTACAGTGCCCGAGGCCGCCCTAAGAAATGGCATAAGATATGGGGGCGATGGAACCACTATAGGGGTGATATTTGTGTGCCCCCGTCTACTGAAACGCCCGATTTGCAGCTTTCCCCTTAGCGCTATTTCCAACTTTAGATGTAAACCTACTATAACTTGGAGTCCATACCTCTGCTTTCCCCCCCACTCCTTTAGTGTGTTGCACTGACCTGCGGATGGGAGTGGGACCTCGCCCCAACTGCGAACTTGCGCATGTTTACTATATGCTCTGCCTTGCTTTTGTTTTGCATTTTTTTTTTTTAATTTTAAAACTAAACCTTAGTTACTCCTGTTCTATTGACATGGACCCTTTCACGTGTTGTTCTTATCATGCTGCCGGACCTCCGGGATGTCGGCTGAACAGCTGTGATCCTTGCTGGTATAAATAAAGGTTTTTAAAAAATGAATAAATAAATAAATAATATGAAAATCACACACGTTAATGGAAATACTATTTTCCCTAATATAGTACTACCTAATTTACCTAAGAAAGTTTTAATAGCAGCCATCTTATTACTAATTCTAGTCCAGATACTTTCAACCTCCAGTGGTTTTATTTCATCGTGCAGTTCTGTAATATTTTTAATATATACTTTTAGATCTTTGCTTTCATCAGGAATGTAAGTGCAACAATGTTGAACTTTCAGCATTCCACAGACTCCACCCTCTTTTGCCAATAAGATATCAAGGGCAAGTCAATTTTGCATAATCATAGCATGCATAGCAACCATTTCAGTATTTACCAAAAGAAATCCTCCAGCGGTGCTTGTTGACAAGCGATCCACTATGGTTGACAATTTCCGAATATTATTTGCATTCAAAGATATTCCCACTGCTGGTATCAAGGCTCCGAAAATATCACCTACAATTTCTAACCAAGTTTCTCTTCTGCTACGCATTAGTAGGTTATGTGGCCCACTATTTTCTACTCTATCCATGTGAAATATTTTTGGAAAGACCAGGCCAACATAACATGTACCATACCAATGGTCGGGCAACCTGTAATAAGCCTTGTTCCCACAAATATAATACAGTCCAGGAAAAACTGGATCTTCTCCGCCTCTAAATCCCCATCCAGATGCAATGTATCATGACACTCACTTGTCCCTATATAATAATAATCATATTGGGATCTTTCTCACATAATGCATAATTTGCCTTTCTGTGGTGAATCTATAGCTATTGTTGGTCTAGCATCACCCTTTGTCTCCTTTTTCCCATCTATTTCCCAGATGTTTTCCCCCTCTTTATGTCCTTCTGCATTTTTATGTATTTTCAATCTCCTTTCTTCGACCATATCTAAAAATGTTTTCTCTTCTGTCTTCAAACTGCAAGTTAAATTGTTCCTAAAAATATATTCTAAAGTTAGTTCTTTAGTCTCTATAAAAATCTCACCTAGTACATTAGCAGTTTTAGCTGGATTCAATTCATTATTCATGGGCAATTGTCCAAGAATGTTATCTATAATAGACAGATTATATTCTAATTTCCCTACTTGATAAAATATACTGGTTAAAACGCTACATGTTATTCCATAAATTGCTGGAAGGTGATGGTAAGTCACTCCTTCTGAAACAGATGCAGGTAATTGTATACATACGTAGCAATCCCTTACGTCCATTGTTCTTACATATTCATACAATAATTTTGAAAAAACATTGCTAGAAAAATCAGTTATAGACCTATCCTTGTGCATATGCTCAGTGCTTGTTTTAAATGGAACTACCTTTTGTGAACTCTTCACTATGTTAGTCATATTCTCTGTATGCCCTTCTAGTGTATCTAAAGTTACTTTGAAAGAGATCAAAAGAGCGAGTACGCTCCAAAGAAGCATTAATAGTCCTGTACAACAACAACATGTCTTGCACCATCGTCTCATAAAGGTACATCTACTCTTGTTATCATCTATGTTAGCCATCTTGTTAAAATTGACCGTGTCTTTTGACTTAGCCTCTTCTACTCCGCTTCTTGTATTTTCCCTGCAAGAGCTAGGCCCTTATCAGATTATCAAAAAAATCCTCAGTTTCTTATTCACTCCTTTATATTTTCTACAAGGACCTTCTTGAAATCACTCAGCTTGGCCTCTCATCATTTTTCACCTCCTTCTCATCATCCACATACAGAGTTTCCTGATCTTCTGCTTCTTCTCCGATATCGGATAGGATAACTCTCAGGATTTCCGCTGTTTCTTCTTCCTTCACCACTTTCAGTAAAGTCTCCTCTGGATTTCCTTGACTATCTACCTCTTCTCCTCACTCAGGCAGTGCCACGTACGTCCATTCAGGTGACTTATACTTCTGGTTTGGTTTTCTTGATCGTTTGTTTCCTTCAGATACTTCTGTCTCTCCCTCTTTTTCTCTGTGCTGACTTGTTACTTCATTCACTTGTTCAGCTTCTGAGGGTTTGACTCGTGTCAATCGATATCTCAGTCTCTTTATTTTGTTTGGCTAAAGATCTCCTTTAGCATTCCTTCTTGTTTTGCCGTCTTTACTGTTTCTTTCCTCGATCCAAGTTCTCTTTCTCAGAACTCGACCTTCTGGTTCACTGTCTTCAGATTCTGTCTCATTTGACTTTTCTTTTTCACCAGCTACTTTCTCCACCTCTTGTGTTGACCCTACTTCTGTCCCTCCTCGGCTCTCCGACACGCAATCTTTCTGTTTGCTGATTGTCCCTTCACCTAACTCAGTGTTGGTTGTCCCTACACCTCCTCGGGGGTCTTCCGCAGCAATCTGTCCCTCTCTCTCTATTTCTGTCCCTTCTTCTTCTTAAAGAATCTTCTCAGGTGGAACTTCTTCTACTCTTTCGTCTGGTGTAAATATTACTTCTGACTGGACATTCTTTTCTTTTCTCTTCTTCTTTCTGTGCTCGCCACTGGCGTTTTGCTCGTCTCCAGAATTTGAACCATCTGAAATCTGTAATCTTTTCCTCAAAATTTCTTCTCTTGGAGTCGGAACTAGTCTTGGCTCCTTTTCCCCCCTTTCAGGATTTTCTTTTGACTTTGCATTCTCATTGCCTGAATCATCACTCGATTCTGAATCATCTAAATATTCCTTTCCAATGCTATCTGCTGGATTGGGAACTCTCAAAGTGTGACTTTCATGTATCCAATTTTTCAGTCCCGCACACTTCACAGCAGTTGTAGTAGTCAAGATAACTTGCCTTGGCCTTCCCCACCTTGGAACCAAGCAATTCCTTCTTCTGTGGACTTTTATTCTCACCCAGTCACCTGGGCTCAGGTCATGGGCTGGTTTTCTCTCAAGGGTGGTGGCGTCTGCTCCAACCTGGTGAAACACAGAATGGACTGCATCAGCCAGGCCTTTACAGTAATTCAAAATCATGTCATCAGTTATTGTCATCAATTTGTTGACTGTAACAAATACGTGTCTCATGGCTCGTCCCATGATAATTTCGTGGGGACTCAAACCTGTAGTTCTGTCTGGAGTAGATCTGATTGTCATCAGGACTAGAGGCAAGACATCAGGCCATTTCATTCCTGTGGCTAAACACATTTTCCCTATTCTGTTTTTGATCGTACCATTCATTTGCTCAACCACACCAGAAGCCTCTGGTCGATAGGCACAATGCAGTTTTTGTTGTACACCCAATGCTTCACAAATCAATGCCATGATCTCATTGTAAAAGTGTCTTCCTCTGTCTGATTCTATGGTCACTGGGAACCCGTATCTTGGGATGAATTCCCTCAACAAGAGCTTGGCCACTGTGATTCCATCATTTCTTCTTGTTGGGTATGCCTCCACCCACCTTGAGAATAGACAAACTACCACTAGAACATACCTCAACTTGTTATAAGGTGGCATTTCAATGAAATCTATTTGCATTCTGGTGAAGGGTCCTCCCTCTCGGCCTATTGTACCTAGGCTCACCACTGTTTTCCTTCCAGGATTGTACTGCTGACATATTAGGCATCTTTGACAGAGACTCTCTGCTATCAACCTGAATTTTGCACTGTACCAGCTCTGCTTAAAAGCCCTTATCATGGCATCTCTTCCCAGATGTCCTTGGCCATGATACATCCGTGCCATGGTTGACATCATGCTATCAGGCATTACTGGTCTTCCATCCCGATAGACCCACACATGATCTTTTTCCCTTGGTGCACAACCTGCTTTTACCTACTACTTCATTTCTTCATCTCCTGCTTCATCCTGCATCTGCCTCACTTCTTCCCAGGTTCCTATAACGTTAGTAAACATTATGGAGCAAGAAAACATTTCCTTCTCCTTTTGCCCTATTGATTGAATACTGATTTCGGGCACAGTACTGAGCCATGTCATTGGCATAGCGATTCCCAGTAGTGATATAATCACTACCTTGACTATGAGCAGCACATTTTACCACTGACAGTTCCTTTGGCAACTGTATTGCTTCAAGCAATTTTCCCACCACTTCTGCATTCTTTATAGGAGTTCCACTTGAGGTCAGGAAACCTGTCTGCAGCCAAAGTTGGCCAAAATCATGGACAACTCCAAAGCCGTACTGGCTGTCTGTTATCACAGTCACTCTCAGATTCTTCCCAATTTTGCATGCCCTTGTCAATGCCACTAGTTCTGCTACTTGAGCAGATTTAACTCCCTTCAAGTGTGATGCTTCTATGACTGCAGCAACTGTGCATATAGCATAGGCCGCACTCAACAATCCTTCATCTGTTCTCAAGCACGATCCATCCACAAACAATACATTATCACTTTCTGGCAATGGTAAATCTTTTATGTCTGGTCGAGGTTTCGTGCAAAAGTCAAGCACATCCAAGCAATCATGATCAACATCATCTCTTACCTCCACTCTCTCTGCATCAGGCAAGAGTGTAGCTGTATTCACATTCACACATCTTTCCAGACTCATATTGGTTGCACCTAGAATGACCTTCTCATACTTAGTCAGCCGACTATGTGACATGAACTGTGTTCGGCTCCTCGTTAAGAGGATCGCCACATTATGAGGTACAAACACTCTTACTGGATACCCCATCACGATTCCCTCACTCTGCTCTAGGCTTCGGCATGTAGCAGCTACTGCTTTCAGACATCCTGGCAGACCTACCGCCACTGGATCTAACATTGACGAAAAATATGCAACTGGTCTCCTCTGCCTTCCATGTTTCTGTATTAACACTGAGAGTGCATATCCATTTCTCTCACTGCAGTATAACTCAAATTCTTTCTCGTAGTCTGGCATTCCCAGAGCTGGGGCTTCACAAAGGCTGTTCTTTAACTGTCTGAATGCTGCCAATTCTTCTTTGTTCAGTTCAAGGGGGTCTTTAACCTCACTTTTCGTTAATTTTACCAATGGTTTGGCAATCAGGGAAAAGTTACTTATCCACTGACGACAGTAACCAACCATCCCTAGGAACATTCTCACCTCTCTTTGTGTCATTGGAGCTCTCATTCCTCTAATAATTCTGATCCTGTCTATGGTTACTTTTCTCAGCCCTTTTTCAATGGTATGACCCAAATATTGTACTTCTTTTTTACAGTATTGCAATTTTGTCGGAGATACCTTTAGTCCTCCATCTGCCAAATGATTCAGCAAAGCTATTGTGTCCGTTTTACAAGCTTCGTGTGTTTTTGACGCCACCAATAGGTCGTCAATATACTGGACCAAAACTGAATTTTCAGGCATGGTAAGACTTTCCAGAGATTTCTTTAGCAACTGATTGAAAATGGAGGGGCTCTCTGTGTACCCCTGTGGGATTCGGCACCATGCCAAAATACGCTCTCCAAACCGAAATGCAGAAATCGGCTGGCTGTCATGATGCAACGGAATGGAAAAGAAAGCATGACACAAATCAATTACTGTGTACCATTCTGCATCATGGGGAATCTGATACAAAATCACTGATGGATTTGGAACAATGGGACAACATGACACAACGATTTTGTTAATCCTTCTCAAATCCTGCACAATCCTGAACTTCCCATTGGGCTTTTTCAGTCCCATTATAGGTGAGTTACATGGACTGCTCATTATTTCTCTCAACACTCCTTGTTGAATCATTTTCTCAATTAAAGGTGTCACCCCTGAATTAATTCAGGTATCAGTCTATATTGGGGAATGTTTGGATAAACTACTCCCTCTTTTAGTGTAATCTTTACTGGATCTATATTTCTCATAAGGCCTACATCTTCTCCAGTAAAATCCCAGACTCCTGCCTTCACTGACTGCTTCAATTCTTTGGGTAATTCATCTGGGTTAAATACTGCATAAATTCCTGTAATTCCATTTCCTTGATTAGCTATTGTCATCTTATACAACACATCCTCATCTGGTGTCTCAAAAGCTATTCCATCTGGAGTACAGAATATGGTGCAATTCATTTTGCACAGTAGATCCCTTCCTAACAGATTCACAGATCTAGTATCACACACCACGAATCGGTGCATGTCTGTGAATTTCCCTATTTTAACCTTTACCGGTTCAGTAATGTAGGTCCTTATCTGGGTGTTTGACACACCAACTACTTGGATTGTTTCATCCGAGAGAGGAAGATTTTTCACATCTGCTGACCTGACAGTAAATCGCGTAGCTCCAGTGTCTACTAGAAAAGTAATATTTTCATCATTAACTTTCCCATCCACAAATGGTCCTGTCTGATCTATTTCTAGAGTTGCGCCAAGTACGCACCCTTCTTCCTCTCTTCGGCACCGTCAATAAGTCTCCTCTGACTCACTCTCGTCATTTCGCAGCCAATATTGTGACACAGCGCTCGCGCGTTGCAGTTTGTTTACCTGTTCTTCCTTGTAGAATCCCGCTTCTTTGCTATATCTTTGGGAGTTCCTGCTTTGCGGTAATGACGGTTTTGGCACCTGATTCTGTGGATTAACAGCCTTCTGCTGTTGCTGCGGTGGGCCACTCACCTCACACTGCATCTGTGGATTCAATGATGGATTTTCATTATTAGTACTTGGTGGATATTTACACTCGGATTTCCAATGCCCTAACCTTCCGCAATTGTGGCATGGAAACTTTTTTTTAGCTTCTTCTATATTACCCTTTCCTTTTCCTGGGCCAAATCTCGGTTTAATGCCTGGGTTATTGGCTTGTTCAACCAGCTGAGCTTCCTGTCTCTCTGCGACTTTCACTTGAGCCCACATTGCCTTTTCTTTTAGTTTTCGCTGCTTTGCCTCAATCTCATCACTAAAGTATTTAGCATGCCTTAGGATCTCATCTATTTTCTTGCTTTGCCAGTCTACGGTATGGTGCTTGATCATTTCCCCAATTTCGGGACGCAAACCATACACAAATCTGTACACAAAATTACTTAGATCCTTTTCTCCCAGATTGTCATCTCCACTAAACTGTTTGAAAGCTAATATTAGCCTTTCATAATAAGCATGAACTGATTCTTTTGCTTCTTGATGTGTTCGATCTATTTTAACCCAGTCTGTTTCTTTGGGAGGCACTTTGTTTTTCAAAAACACCATAACTTGTTCATATTTCTTCATTACCTCAGGGTCTGGTGCTCCTGTTTTGGGATCCCTCGGGTACTCTTTAGTTGGCCAATCTATAACTATTTTGCATTCTGCCCATAAGTCTGCTGGCACTATTATGTCAAATAGGCTATTTAGATCAATCCACAGTACCTTTGACAACTTAACAAATCTGTCTACCTGTCTGTACCACTCGACTGGCTTTTCTCGCAATTAGGGAAATCATTTGTAAATGGCAAAATGTCCTGTCTTGTCCATGGGACATGCACATATCCCCCTCCTGGAATCTCTCTCATGGGAAATTCTGTCACTACCTTTTCCTTTTCTCTCACAGGAAATGCTGGAAAAGTTCTGTCTGAGGTATCATCCCGTTTCCTATACCACCTGCTTTTCCATTTGTCCACATCTCCCCATTTCCTCAACACTGTGATTATGTCCTTAATCTGCCCTATTCGTCCTGCAGTGTTCAGATTTTCAATATCCTTTTCCGTGAAATCCACTCGGTAAGGCTTCTGTAAAGCTTTTACTTTGTCCATGTCAATTCCCATTTCACTTGCTATTTCCGCTAGTTTGTCATGTAAATTCTTGGCTCTCCAAGTGATACTTTTACACAGGAATAATAATTACCTGGTAATTTTTCAGCTTTTCTGTGGGAATTGTCCCTACTATTAATTATTCTAACACCATGCGTAATTTTGCCACATCAATGTTTTGGGATTCCTTCTCTTTACCTTGCAAGCCCTTCAGCCATTCGCTCAATTCGTCTGTAGTTATACCCACTGATTTTTCTACATTCCCTGATTCTGTCAGTCTCTGTGGTTCTAATATTGGTCCCCCAATCATTCTGCTTCTTTTTACAGTATCAGGATTATAAAATGGATTATTTGACACATGCAGTTCACCTTCACTCATGGTGTGTCTCCAAGGATTCTATTTTGCTCTCATCAGGGGCTGTTCCGCTTGTCTATTGTTCACATACGGAACTGTTAGACCATGCTCACTTTCTTTCTGCTTCTCAAAAATGGGCATAACTGGTCCTATGGTTACAGGGACTGTAACTGCTTCTAGATTTTTAGTCAATTCACTTATTTTCTCTGTCAGTTCTAACGTGGTTTTTGCTAACTCCCTCGAATTTTCACTCTCAACCTTATTTTCCATCTCTCTTTCCCTAAGAGAATTCCTTCTCTTTACCTCTGGAGTCGTAACTTCTGTCTTAATGATTCGCAGAGTTTCCCTCACTGGTGTACCTGCGGTCGGTGTTTCTGATTCCTACTTGTACGGAGGTGGACTTTTGTAAAGCATATCATCCAAGACATCATCTTCTATCTCATTGGCTCCGTACCTTCTGGGTTCTACATTATGCTTTTTCTCTATGCATTTCCTTCCCTCACTTTCCCCTGCAGTTCTTACTGGAAACAGTCCTTCAGTCATACTTGCATCTCGCCACCTTCTCATTCGATCACAATGAGTTTCACGATCATTTGGCCATCCGAACATATATCTATATCTACTGCCATTTCTCTATTTTTCTCGCTCATGCATCTCGTCTTCCCACTCTGTCAAGGCCTCAAACTGCGTAGGTCTAGGTCGTGGATCTAAGCTCATCATCATCTCCCTTAAATTCCTTAATATTGCCAAATTAAAGGAACCATTTACTGGAAACGCTAAAACTCCGTCTTCCTTTGTATATTTTGCCCAATTATCTAACCAAATGCAAGTATGGTACCCATATTTCGCAACCATGAAGGATGCGGGTATTTTCGTCGGAGGAAGTAACTGTCCTTCCCTAGTCACAATCTCTTTGTCTTTCACAAACCATCCTTTTATTTTACTAAACAAGGATTTTTTCTTTTTCTCGGGTGAATGATAATACATCTTCCTTTCTCTCGTGAACCCTTTAGTCTTTTCTGCAATTGTACGATCTTTAGTCCAATAGCAAGGCGACTCACTCACGCACCAATCCTGGCACGTCTACGTCACTGTCACAATCTCCAATCCCTGCACGACTCACACTAACACACCAATCCTGGAGCGTCTACGTCACCCTCTACTTCTCCAATCCTAACGTGGTTTTACACTAACGTACCAATCCAGAGCGTTTTACCCCTCTGACTAGCCGTCCAATCCCAGCGCTGTCTTTCTGACGTCAGCAGTCGCTGCAGCAGCTCCTGCTCCTGACTCCTGTCTTCAGTCTACCCCTCCTTTACAACACTACTCGGTAGACTTTGTTTCAATTTTACAATACGGTTAGTTACAACGTATAAACATCTCCATTGTCTGCTCCGCTAACCACAGAATAGCAAAAGACCTTTCCCAGGAGAATCCTGTTTTCTCCGAGAGCAGCGCTTACCTCTGCCCTACTATAGAATCGTTACGTCCAGTGGCAAAGTAGCACATCCCTCTACTTCACCCTTCTATCAAGCATCAATTAACTCTTTTCTCCAGAATTAAGACACATAGTTGGAAACGCAATGCTCCTGAGAAATAAATCCAGAGTTTCGCAATTAAGCCTTTTCATTCACGCACTTTCACACCCGAAAAAGTAGTACATTCACACAGAATCCTGTCTTTCCCGACAACAGCGAACCGTCTGTCCTACTACAGAATTATAACATACGTTAACAAAGCAGCGCTTACCTCTACTTTGTCCTTCTACCAAGCTCAGAGAACACCTGTTACCTTTTCAGTGATAAGCGTTATCGGTATGCCAATTGGTTTCCTGGTACCTAAGACCAAAATTTCACAGGTAACCCTTTGCTATCATTCACACTTCTCTCACAAAGAAAATCTCACTAATAGTAACACTCGGCGATGCTACCGAATCGAACCCAGACAATGCGCCGTGCAACTTCTATTGTCACACGTTTCCCCCGTGTACCTACGGGCAACCTCAATCCCGTCTTTTCCCCAGAGCAGCACTTACCTCTGCTCTACTACGGAACTGTTACCAATTCCCGACTTCCTACATCCCAGAAGCCGTACAGACAACATAAAACTCAATACGACTTCAACATATAGTGTTAGTACATATATCAATACCATTCAATAATCAATAAGCTATATACATGCCAAAATCATTAAACCAAAACAATAAAAACCATCTCTAGCTACCAGAAATACTGGTGCAGTTTGGGTTACTCAATTTCCCCCTACTTCCACGGACAGAATGATTCCTCAGTCACACGCACATACACACATCACAC
The DNA here is from genome assembly GCF_964204655.1 of Triturus cristatus. Classification (NCBI taxonomy): domain Eukaryota; kingdom Metazoa; phylum Chordata; class Amphibia; order Caudata; family Salamandridae; genus Triturus; species Triturus cristatus. The sequence continues at coordinate 1,639,817,939 of NC_140590.1, forward strand.
GCTGGTGGGGCCCATAACACCAACATTCATTCTCTCAAACTATCCGTCCCTACAAAGGGACATCAGATCCGAACCACAACTGTTCTCTTTGATAGAGGACAACCACTTCTCCTGAATCACCCTAACGATTCCTCCATCAATAGGTCGATCGAATCATTTAGTTGTTATTTAGTTCAATGATACTTTAACTCTCAACTACTCAATAAACATTTCGATGAAATAATCACCCAACACAGTAATTCAAATAATGATTTTCTTTTATCTATTTTAAATGCAGGTTAAATCCTAATAATGCAATATCATCTTTTGTCATATTTACCTATTCTGGCTAATTGTCTTTTTCTAAGTCAGATCTGGTCCTTAGCAAATTCGTCAGAGTTCTCGTTTATCATATAAAGTCACCGTCCTCTCCGTCAGCATAAGGATCTCTGATCATTGATTCTCCCTCAGTAGCTTCTGAATAAATGGCGCAAACCTCACTTCCCTCTCTAGTCTACTAATATTTATACTAAAATTTACATATAAAAGTTACATTTTCTCATTTCCCAGGAATTCGATTGGCTGAATTCAAATACATCTCAGTACATTAGGAAACATTGTCAAATTTTCCCATGCGGAAGAAGTCTCAAAGCAAATGTATGGGAAAGAATAATCCGTGGTCCTAAATGTATCAGTTCGTCGGAAACATGTTGGGTTAGACAGTTCATATTCTCAATTGCAACAATTTCTTCAAGTTCAGGGGCATTGGCACCTCGCCCAGGGTAGTCTTCATGGGCATGGTCTGACAGGTCACCCAAGGGACACGAACGAAGTCAGTGCAGGCGCCTTTCTCCATTGTTCAAATGGTGAAGTAATGTACTTTAGTTAGGTTTCAGTCGGCGGCCATCTTTTGGTAGGCCAGAATGGTCAACTTAAGCAAAGAAACACAAAAATCTTAATTAATACATGGAAATGATTTAAACAGTGTTATTCCCTTGCTAATACCCTTATGTGTATGCATTTATCTAGCCATATGCAACATCCAAAGCCGTTAATGCTGGTTTATTTAAGAGCAAATCACATTAACATTACTCAAGCAACATTTATCGTTTTAATATGCATACAAACTTAGTTCACCTATTAATTTTAGCCATGCAATGCATTCCCACGTGTATTCTTTCTGTTAATAAGGTTGGTTTAGTTCTTTCACATCAAGCTATTAATTATTATAATTAATTATTAATCATTGTAATATAAACATATATAAATGGATTGGGTATATAAAAAGAAAGTATTTTACCCGCTCCATCACGTACGTCATGCGTGCTCCGTACGCGCATGCTCCGTCCGCACATGCGCGCGTGCTCCGTATGCGCGTTCTCCGTACGCGCATGCGCGCGTACTCCGTGCGCGCACCGTGCGCGCACGGCACGTCATGTGATTTACAAACAACACTTTTCATTGGTTTATAGTAGTTTCAGGTCATGTGATTAAGAAACAACACTTTTCATTGGTTTATAGTAGTTTCAGTTCCAGAAACTTCCAACACCACACCCTCTACCCTCATTATTTCTTCTGATTCCCTGGGAGAAGGAGCTGAGCAGCTTTTCCAGTACTCCAGTACTTGAGAATGGCAGAGCAGCAGTCATCTTCTGGGAGTGAGCAGGAGACCCTTTTGAGACAGAGGAAACAGAAAGATTCTTTTATCTGGCAATTTTTTAGATTTCCAGAGGGGCAGAAGAAGGTGAATGCTCCAAAAGTCACCTGCACTATTTGTGGTGTTGTCTTATCAAGAGGAGATCCTAAAAAGAAATACTCTTTTAGTAACTTCACTATGATCAGGCACGTTAAAAGAGTACATCCTGTGGCTTTTGCTCGAGCTGCTAGAGACAACCCTCCAGCAGCTCAGCCGAGCACATCCGCAGCAGCTCAGCCGAGCACATCATCAGCAGCTCAGCTGAGCACTTTATCTGCGGCGGCAGCTTCACCTGCTTCTGTTCCTCTGGATATACACCCTCTTTTCAAGAGGGTGCATATACGGTGCAATGCGTGCAATGCTCTTCTCTCTTATGGGGACACCAGCATTCCCCTAATAGAGAGCCAGATACAGCAGCACACATGCGGCACCCTATAATGTTTTTCATTTTTTTGTTCCTCTGTTCCTCAATTAACACAACGGCTCTTTCTAGAGCCACCTAACATCTAAACACTTAAATTTGATTTTTAATTCTATTTTTTTTATGATTTTTTTTCCACCGTGCACGCACCCCGCGATTTTTTAACAAAAAATAAAATGTTTTTTTCACCCTTCAGGGTCCTTCAGGGACCCCATTACAAAAGCTAGGGGGTCAGGAACTCTGTACCAAGCCCCCTTTTCACGTTCTCCACCTTTCTTTTTTACTGTCACACACAAAATGGCAGCCGACACTTCCTGATTTCGACCGATTCGAATGTTGACTGACATGTAACCACCAATCACAATTACGCTTGCGCACGTTATGGTGCGCGCATATAGATATTTATGTACTTTTAACTGCAATTTTCTCCGGAACTACTGAACAGATTGACACCATATATGCAAAAGGCACATCCCTGACCTGAGGACTACCTCTTTGCCAAATTTCAAGTAATTCTGTTCAGCCGTTCGGGCTGTACCTTCGACTAAAGGTCCTATGGGAAAATGCATGGGGAAAACGTGTTTTGGGACCCCCCTTTTTTCTCAGCCCCCGCTTGACGAATCACCCCGAGACTTCCAGGGTAGGAGCTGAGCGGAGCGCCCCATTAGTTTTGAAAATTTTGCAAGGATCCGTCAACCGGCGCCAAAGTTATTCAAAATAGAATTTTCAGATTTCCTATGGAAACACGGTCCTAACTATAACTATCTACTGGCGACCGCCAGTAGATAATATATAGTTACCAGTCTTTCTCCCTCCAACAGGAAAAAAGTGTGACCATGCTCCGGGGGACTTAAAAGCGGCTTTATTTGTTGTCAATGCACAAGCATAAAAAGGGTCCCTGAAACACTTGGCAGACGTGTTTCTTCCTTCAAATGGATTCCTCAGTGCCTGTTTCAGTTGTATCCTTGTCAGGGGTCCATTACTGTGGTGTTTTATCAGCTGTGACCACTCCCAGTCACATGAACACGCCCCTCCTCTGCCTCACAGGTGCGAAGCTCCTTGTGCTGTGCCTGCTCCCCCACTGCATGCTGGTCATCGTAGTTCGCCGCAGGGACCCATGCAGTGAAGGGACCCACTGAACACCAAGTGATGCTTCCAACTCCGGTTGGTCGGCGTTCCACAGCCGCTGCAGTGCGGAAGGCAGGTAACAAAGTCCTCTTAGGTCCCCCTTATCAGGCAGATAAATACTGCCTCCTCTCTCCCCATGCGCTGAGACAGCACCAGGGGGGGCGACGCGAGTGCTGTGTCCAGCAAAATACTAAAATGTTCGCAGGAAAATCGCATAGCACCAGACCGAGAGGGCGGTCACATAGCCAGCACCTGCTAGCTGGCAAACGCGTTTCTTCCTTCAAATGGATTCCTCAGTGCCTGTTTCAGTTGTATCCTTCAAGAGTAGCACATTCAAATTTGAGTGTGTCCCCCTGGGCACTCAGGGAGAAGAAAAACGTTTACAATTGTTCATATGTTTTGGCAATTTTATTCATTGCTTTGCTTAAATCAATAAAGTTTTCAACGTTGTCAATTCATTGTTTTCTTTAAAGTATATACATCTTTTCATGACATCAATGTTTGTTTGTAATCCAATGCATTTCGGGTTACTGCGAACCCTTCATCAGGGACGAACCTGTAAACGCAATCAGAGATGAGGAGGCTTTAGGATTGTTATGGAGTCGTGTAACACAATCTATTCATTGTATTTACATTTAAACATGTCATACTTCAAATTCTGTCTAGGGGAGAAAAAGTATGCCTCGATTGATTCTGGTACACATATTTGTCAAATCTGCATTTACGGGGATTTTTGTGTTTATTTCTTGCCGTGATGCCGGCTGCAAAAGCTAAAATGGCTGATTTACGTGGTTTTAACTATGAGTGTATTTGGTAGAGTTTTGCAGTAAAAAATGACCGGTTAAGTAAAGTTTTACAGAAGAGAGTGCGTGAATGTTTTAATGTCGTAATGACATTTAGAGAGTTAAGTGAAAGGTACTTACATTTGGTGTCCGAGATTTCAATGGTTCAAGCGTCTAGTAGCTGTGTTTCGGTATAGCGTGTTGTTATGTGGTTTTATAAATAACGGACTCATTGAGTGTGTGGAAACTAAAGAGGGATTCTAATGAATCGTTCGCGTAAGCGGACTGACAGCCATGCTGGAGCGGTAAGCAAAACATTGAAGGATCGTGTGTTTTATGGTGAACATAATTATTCATGTATTCAAGTGAATTTATTTAATCATATAAAAGCTCATTAATATGATGTTGTTGACAATGCTATGTGTGAGCTGAACCTAGCATATGATTGTTGGTGTTGGTTAGGTGGCCATCTTGGACTGGTGTGAATAACCTATAACTGATTATGTATACTAATCAAAGGTCATACTGTAATAATATGATGTTGTTGACAATGCTATTTAAGAACACATGTTTGCGTGAGCTGAACCTAACATATGATTGTTGGTGTTGGTTAGGTGGCCATCTTGGAATGGTGTGAATAACCTATAACTGATTATGTATACTAATCAAAGGTTATACTGTAATAATATGAAGATTATACATTCAGGGATATAGAGTAAAAATACACATAATCAAAAGTATTCAGTGATGATGATGATTTAACAAATGAGAACTCAGTAATAAATTGCGGTGATAAAAAATTTCAGTGATAAAAAATTCCATAGTAGTCTTTATAGATAACATTGATATTCGATCCGGTCATTAAGACCATGTGGTTTGAGGGAGTCCATTTTCTTGATCCAGTAGTTTTCTCGTTGCAATAGAAATTTGATGTTGTCTCTTCCTTCTGTTTTCGTTATGATTTCCAAGATTTGATATTTCAGTTGACTGATGTTGTGTGAATGGTCTGTAAAATGTACTGCTATGCTAGATTTGACATTGTGAGTACGGATGTTGGATTTGTGTTCGTTTAATCGGGTCTTGATTTTCCGTTCAGTCTTGCCTATGTCGACTAAGCCGCACGGGCATTTGAGTAGGTATATCACATTCATTGTGTCACAGGTAGCTGTGACTTGTAGTTTGATGTTGTAACCTTTTCGTGGATGTGTAGTAGAAGATCCTCGAATAATGCTGTTACAATTGTTACAGTTGTAACATGGTAAGGTGCCTTTGTGTGTTGTTTTTATCCTTTCGTCTTTGGTTTTTAGAATCTCACCCAAGTTCTTATTTCTTGTGAATGCAAATGTTGGAAATTCGTCAAATATGTGGTTGAAGTCTACTTCTTGTCTTAGGATTGGCCAATGTTGTTTGATTATTTTTTTGAATTTCTTGCTTGCCGTGGAGTACTTGGATACAAGAACGTTCTGTTTATTGGTACTCTGAATGGATTTTTGTAGCAACTGGTTTCGTGTCTTTTGTTGGGAACGGGTAATAGCTTGTTTGATAATGTTGTTAGGGTATCCTCTTTGTTCAAAACGTTCTGTCATTTCTTGTATCCTTTGGTTAGCTAGTTGTGGTGATGAGAAGATACGTTTAACTCGAAGTATTTGTGAGTATGGCAGGTGGTTTTTAAGAGCTTCTTGATGAAAACTGTTGTAGTGTAGCATATTGTTACGGTCGGTCGGTTTCCGATGTAGATCTGTGTGTAGTGTATTGTTGATTTTAGTGATTGTTACATCCAGGTATGAGATAGTTTTCTCTTGAATTTCATAGGAAAATTGTATTCTCTCATTAATAGCATTGAGGTCGTTAAGAGCTTGTATTAGTGTGTCCTTGGATCCCTTCCAAAGGATAAAGATGTCGTCAATGTAACGCACGAACATTTTGTTGTATGTGTTCCAAGGAGCTTTAGATATGATATGCTCTTCTTCGAATTTCGCCATGAACAAATTGGCATAGGCTGGTGCGGCACAATTGCCCATAGATGTACCGGTCGTTTGTAAGAACCAGTCTTGTTTCCATTTAAAGTAGCTTTGAAATAAGGTGAAGTGCAACAGTTTCATTAGAAAGAGTTGCATGTCGTGGTTGATGTCAGAATGTATCAATGCGTGTTCGATGGCTTCTATTCCTAAGTTGTGTGGAATTGACGTATATAATGTTTTTACATCGATGGTACATAGGAATATTGATTCATGAGGTTCGATCTGTGTTTGGTTGATTAATAAGCGAAATTCCGTGGTGTCCTTGATATATGTTCTCATTTTGGCCACACTAGGTTGTAAGTATTTGTCTAAGAATTGTCCTATGGGTTCATGTAGGCTCCCTTTTGTTGACACAATTGGTCTAAATGGAGGTTTATGCACATCTTTGTGGACTTTGGGTACCATGTATAATGTTGGACTTTTTGGATTGTTCTGTATGAGGAATTTTTTTGTTTTGTCGTTGATGATACCATCATGGTGTGCTTTGTTAACAATTGTAGTCAGCAGATTCAAGAACGACTCAGTGGGATTGTTGTCAAGTTTGATATAAGTTGTTGAATCTTGCACATGTTTCATGACTTCTTCTTCATAGTGCGATGTATCAAGGATTACTATGGCTCCCCCTTTGTCAGCTTTGGTGCAAGTTACGTGAGGGTTGTTCACTAGATTTTTGTGTAAGATTGTTTTTGCTTTTTTTCTCATAGTTAATCTTAGTTAATTCCGATAACACGATGTTTTCGAAAGTATCCAAAGTTTTATGGCTTACAGGTGCCATGTATGTACTATGCGGTTTTAGTCCTAGTAGTTGATCTGGTTTCTCAATGTTCTGATTTGGTAAGATATTGTCAAAGTAGTGTCGCAATCTAAGTTTTCTCATGAATTTGAAAAGACAAATCTCAAGTTCTAGTTGGTTAGTCGATGATGTAGGTACAAAGGATGTACCCTTTTGAAGGAGTTTTATTTGATCATTGTTGATATTGTGTTGAGATATGTTAATCACAAGGTTTGTCAGGGGGACACACTCAAATTTGAATGTGCTACTCTTGATTATATTACATGACGTATAGGGACCGATACGTCACCCCAGGAGCACCGAACAAATTCTAAAACTCAATAAGAACTTTGTGAATCTGGTTGTCGCGCACGCAAACATTTATTCTTTCAGTTGTATCCTTGTCAGGGGTCCATTTCTGTGGTGTTTTATCAGCTGTGACCACTCCCAGTCACGTGATCACGCCCCTCCTCTGCCTCACAGGTGCGAAGCTCCTTGTGCTGTGCCTGCTCCCCCACTGCATGCTGGTCATCGTCGTTTGCCGCAGGGACCCATGCAGTGAAGGGACCCACTGAACACCAAGTGATGCTTCCAATTCTGGTTGGTTGGCGTTCCACAGCCGCTGCAGTGCGGAAGGCAGGTAACAAAGTCCTCTTAGGTCCCCCTTATCAGGCAGATAAATACTGCCTCCTCTCTCCCCATGCGCTGAGACAGCACCAGGGGGGGCGACGCGAGTGCTGTGTCCAGCAAAATACTAAAATGTTCGCAGGAAAATCGCGTAGCACCAGACCGAGAGGGCGGTCACATAGCCAGCACCTGCTAGCTGGCATAACATAGTTACCAGTCTTTCTCCCTCCAACAGGAAAAAAGTGTATCCATGCGCCTGGGGACTTAAAAGCGTCTTTATTTGTTGTCAATGCACAAGCATAAAAAGGGTCCCTGAAACACTTGAAACACTTAGCAGACGCGTTTCTTCCTTCAAATGGATTCCTCAGTTCCTGCTTCAGTTGTATCCTTGTCAGGGGTCCATTACTGTGGTGTTTTATCAGCTGTGACCACTCCCAGTCATGTGATCACGCCCCTCCTCTGCCTCACAGGTGCGAAGCTCCTTTTTCTGTGCCTGCTCCCCCACTGCATGCTGGTTATCGTAGTAGATATATATAGATAGATAGAGAAATGGATAGATAGATATAGCTATATATATTTAAATATATATATATATATATATATTCAATGAAAAAACCAAAGGTTTCACACATGTTATAGTTAGCTGGACATTTCACTCGTAAAAAACCATTGAAATTCCCCCGTTATAGTTAGTTCAGCTAACTATAACTCGCGCGCCCGCAATGCACTGCTGATGACGTCACATATTACATCACTCATGACATGGTCAGTGACATCACTCATGACATCACTGATGACATCTCAAATGACATCACTGATGACATCACTGATGACATCACTGATGACATCATCCAGTGAATGTGTGTTTTTCTGAAAATTAAATATGTTTTATATATGTATATCTCAAGGTCGATGGAAGAATAAATGGGTATATAAGTGTCTAAATGGATGATTTGTTTTTGAAAAATTGATTGTGTAACTGACTGATTAAGTGTATCATAGTGAATACATGGCTTAGTGAGTAATGTTTAAATATGTAAATATCTGTATCAGTCTCTCACTTTGTGTATAAGTGGCTGCATGGGTTGGTGAGTAGCTACATGGGTGTCTATATAGGTTATTAGTTGGTTTTTTGAGTATCAGTCTGAGTGTCTGCATGGTTCGGTGGGGGGTATTACGTAGTGCATAGGTGCATGAATGAGTGACTCACTGTTTGTATGCGTTGAACACAGCATGTGTGCAGGACTGTATGGGTGGATGAGTGTGTGTATGGGTGTGTTAGTGAGTGAATGACTGTCTCAATAGTGTCTTTATGAGTAACTACATATGTTTTAAACTAGTATATGTGACTATTGGTGTATATATGTGAGTATATGTGAGAGTGAGAGATTGAAAGAGTTCCTGTATGAATAAGTATGTGTTTCTATAAGTGATTGTTTAAAAGACTAAGTATGTGTAAGTTTCCGTAGAAGTAAGTGTGGTGGTGTGTGTATAACTGTATATGCAAGTAAATGTATGTTTGATTCTTTATTAGCATGAGTGACTATGTGTGTGAGTAACTCTATGGATGAGTGGCATTGTGTAACAGGATGTATAGGTGCATGAGTACATATGATGAGTGAGTACATGTATGAGTGACTGTATAGGACTGTTGGTGAATGAGTGGATGTGTATGTGGATCTTAGAATTACTGAAGAGGTTGTTGTAACTGGTATTGGTATGTCCATTGTTTTGAAAATTTTAGTCTCTATTTTTGAATGTGTGTATCAAAGGTTATATTAGGGTGAGAGGAGGTCTGCCACTCTATCACAAGGATGATGTCATCAGTGATGTCATCAGTGATGTCATTTGAGATGTCATCAGTGATGTCATGAGTGATGTCACTGACCATGTCATGAGTGATGTAATATGTGACGTCATCAGCAGTGCATTGCGGGCGCGCGAGTTATAGTTAGCTGAACTAACTATAACGGGGGAATTTCAATGGTTTTTTACGAGTGAAATGTCCAGCTAACTATAACATGTGTGAAACCTTTGGTTTTTTCATTGAATTTCTAAGGTTTTTTAAATGCTAATTCCTAACTATAACGTGTGTGAAACCCATGGTTTTTTTAGTGAATTTGCAAGGTTTTTTAAATGCTAATTTCTAACTATGCCTACAGAGATAGGACATGTGAAGAAAGAAGAAAAAATGCACAGAAAGAAACAAAAGAAGTGCAGAAAGAAGCAACAGAAGTCCTCAAATACGAAGATAAGTGCAGGAAGAAGGATAACGTGCAGAAAGAACAAAAAGAAGAGCAGAAAGAAGCCTTGTTGCAAAATCATCCTGTACCCTCAACTTTTTCAGACGGATACTGGTGGTAACTGAGTCTGACTAGCCAGTCCTAGAGCCAGTGCTATGTTAAAAGACACTTAGAATACAGTGAAAACACCTACATACACTAGGGAACATTATGCGTTGGGGTCCCCCTGTGATTAGCATGACCTCCTCTGTAAGCCCCTAGTACATAATAGGGCATGGGGATTAAAACTACCTCTTAAAACAGGCCACAGGGCGTTTTTGCACACGTTAACTCAGGCCCCGTCCCCTCCCTTCACCACTGTGTAAACACGCCCTGTGTCCATTTTTAGTTGGGAGATTAAGTTCATTTGAATCCTGAGGGTCCCTAGGGTCCAACTAGCCCACTAGGTACCTCCAGTAAATGCCACAGAGCTGTGTTGCAGAGAGGTGTAAAAAGTGGCACGGCCTGGACCACCTCCTTGCAATGCAGCTCAGTGGCGCTTACTGGAAGCACTTGGTGGGCTAGTTAGCCCCCAGGGGCCCTCAGTATTGAAGGGAAATTATATCCCCAATTTAAAACGTGCCATAGTGCGTGTTTGCACACGTCACCTCAGGCCCCGTCCCCTCCCTTCACCACTGTGTAAACGCGCCCTGTGGCTGTTCTAAGTTGAGAGATTAAGTCCCCTTGAATCCTAAGGGTCCCTAGGGTCAAACTAGACCACTAGGTACCTCCAGTAAGCGCCACAGAGCTGCGTTGCAGAGAGGTGTAAAAAGGGGCTTGGCCTCAGAACACCTGTCTGCAGCGCAGCTCCCTGGCGCATACTGGAGATGCCTGTTGGGGGCGCGTTTGCAGAGTGCTGCACGGAGGGGGCATGGCCTCCGGCACGATGCCAGTCTTTTATTTATTTTAATTTTTTAAGAAGGGGGGCTGTGTGGTTCCCCTTCTTATTCTAATTTATTGGCCCTGATGACCCCATCCCCCAGGGCCTGTCTCCTAATTATATTTTTTGGACCCCAATCCCTAGGGCCGGCCACTGTTTTTTATTATTTTAAAAAAATATTTATTTATAGACACACCTAGGACATGCTGGACAAACCGTACGTACCTATCACCATGACGATTTGCGGGATATTCATTAAAAGGCGACTATGCATGCAATGAATCCACGTGGAATGTATTTACACTACTAGAGAAGCTCTGACATGTCTGATGCCCTACCGTGCCTAATCCCGGTAGACACCCTTGTCGTTTATTTATACAAACATGGGTAGCTATTGACGGGCACATTTATTACACATGCACACCAAGCCATTCAAAGGGGATTCGACAAAAATTCGACCAAAACTATGCAAGAAACCCCCCTCACGGTTAATAAAACACACATCCACTGCCGGTTGTGTAATACTTTTTATTTTACTCTCTGGAAAGGGGATGAACATCACTTGAGAGTCACAGCGCGCTCCTGACAGAGCCCAATGCTGTGTTACACCCACCATTGCCTGCCGAGTGCCACACACCTCTGTGTTGTATTCCACTAGCTAGTGCATATGCTATGACACTCTCTAGCCCATGTGCACTGTAACACCACCCCGTGAATATGTCATGCCACACTTGTCTTCGCACGGGTTATATTGCCCCATCTAACGTGCCTTCCTCGATGCCTATGTTATAACGCACAGTGCTATGCCATACATATTACAATCTGCGATCCATATCTGTGTCACAGTGCATATGCAACGTTACACTCCCCAGCACATATTTTATATTACAACTTTAGAGACTAGTTAGGTTACACAACACTGCCCTGTGCATATTACACTCCAAGGCGCATATCGCATAGCACGCGCTAGTGCCTGTGCTATCTCGCGCTCTCCAATGAATCTGTCATTGCGCACAATGTATTGCATATTATATTTCACGCCCGGTTCATCTTATATCACACTTTTTGGTGCATAGTTTATACCATACACTATATCTAGTTTTCATTTTCAATCGTGCTCTCAGGACTATGTTCTATATAACACTGTGTTCACCTACCCTTTTCACGGGCATTACATTTTGCGATAGGGGGTGGAGGGTCAGGGGGTGTTTCTGCCAAGTGAGCCCGGAGTCACAGTCACAAACGTCCTCTTCTTCCTGAATAAAAGTGAGATTATGCTGCATACTTGTTCATATTTTAAGTAGTTCGCACAGACTCAATGTTTTAAAAACAATAAAGTTCCTAATACCCGCCTTCTCTGAACAGTTAGCTTGCTGCCCCATCCCCCTCCTCCCTATCCTCTGTTGTGTGAATCCATGGAATAGCCTCCTCCCTCCTGCCATGCATGGTCTGATATGCTGCCACTGCCCTCAATTTAGTATGATGTACCAGTCCACTCCTCCTGCCCTCCATTGCCCAATTCTATGCCCCATCATTGACCTCCTGCTTAAACTCTGTGCTTAGCTTGCTGCCCCTATTCTCCTTCCCCCTGCCCTCCGATGTCTTTGTGCATGCCCCTGCTCCATCCTTTTTGTCCACCATGTCCCATGGACCTGCCACTCCTATCTACTCTGAGTGTTCTGTTGAGCTGCCACTCCCCTCCCACCTGCCTAGCATTGTCAGATGACTGTAACCTGTCCCTGCCACCTCCACCCTGCCTGTCCACATGCCATGCCCCTATCCTCTTCCTCCTGTCCTACATGGTCCATTGTACTGCCACACCCTTCTGCCCTCCCTGGTCTGTTGTGCTGCAACTGCTCCTCCTGCGTGCCCCGTGTGGTCTGTTGTGAGGTCCCTTCCCCTGAACTTTCTTGTCTGTGCACAGGTCCTGACCCTCCCTTCTATCCTCCATCGTCCTTTGTGCATGCCCCTGCACCCTCCTTCTTGCCCATCATAGCCATTGGTCTTCTGTGCTGCCATGGCCCCTCCCACCTTCCCTGTGTGGTCAGTTAGCTGCCCCTGACCCCCTCCCACCTTCCCTCCATGGTCTGTGTGTATGCCATCACAGTCTCACTGTTGCTCTTCATGGTGTGTCTTGCTTCTAGTGCCCATCCTGCCTGACCTCCATGGCTATCTTGCTGCTCCTGCCCTGCCCCCTTGCCCCCAGCCCTCTGTTTACATGTGAAGACCCCTACTCCCTCCCTCCTGGCTTGTCTGTTCCATTGTAATGCCCCTGATCCGTCCCTACTGCCCTTTATGGTCTGTAATGCTGCAGCTTTCTCTCCTGTCTGTCCATTATGGTCAGCTAGCTACCATTGCCTCTTGCCCCTCTGTTCTCTGTTGTCCATGTGCATGGTCCTGTCCCCTCCCTCTTGCTTTCTATGGATTGTTGTGCTGCACTCCCGTCCTGCATGCCCTGTGTGGTGTATTGTGCTGCTGCAAACCCTGATGCCTGCCCTGCAGGGTCAGTTTGGTGCACCTCTCCATGCCCCTCTTGTCCTCTGTTATCCAAGTCCATGTCCCTATCCCATTTCCTTCCATGATCCAATGTACCATACTTGCGAACATTTTGAACTTGGTAAGAGGGAGATTTTGAAAAAAAACTGGGGTATTGATTTTCCCCTTTGAGTTACATTGAAAAAGAGGATATTGTAGACAGGCGACAGATCAAATAAAGCCCATTTGAGCTTAAAAACATTGGACGTTTCCTGGCTGAATCGGGTCTGTTGGCATGTATGGTTGTACTACCATTGCCTCTTCCTTCTGCCCACAATGGTCTATTACATTGCCACAGCCTTGAAGGAGGGTAGATTTTGTATCACAGGGGGCCCCTGGCCCGTTCTGTCCACACCTGAAGTATGAGACCCTTGTCCTTGCTCTGCCAGCCGCATTTGTAGGCCGTATTAAATTGACCAGCGGGTCCTGTGTTGCTATATAATTATCCTGAGACATCCTTACCACTCAGCCAGCATAAAACCCCTGTGTAGGCCCTTCTGTTCAATATGTAGGCCTCTTTGTTAAATTGACCATAGCTCTGCAATTTTAGTGTATAGCAGTCTGAAGGCAGGTCTGCGAGGCCTTCTGCTCCAAACTAGTAGCCCCCACCCTACCCGAGTGCTCTGTGCTCGGTATCAAAGTTCAACATCCCACTGAAGCTGTCGACATACAGTAGGCTGCATCCTGGACTGGTACTTGCTTCCTGGGCAGGTTTCCCGCTTTTAAGGAAGTGGCAACCGCAGAGCGTCAAGTTAGGAGAACTGAGGAGATTTTGTACATGAATATATTGAATTCCCGTACAATACCCATTATTTTCTGCTTGCTCTATGGAACTTACGATAAGCGATTGGCCTGAGAGACTGACCTTTTCACCCAGTCCATTGTCAGCATTAAGTGGGTAAATGACGAAATGTCTGGTAAAATCTGCAGGCAAAGCTTTTGGGTAGCATACGTAGGTAGATGTAGCGTGCAAAGGAGCCCACAAAATGATATAAAAAGGGAGCACCCACAGATATCGACGGACTACCTCGCCGTCTGTATGTAGGTTGACAGGCTGTGCAGGTTTTCCCCAAGAGCTGGGAGCTCTTGTCTTCCTTTGCTTAAAATGTCTTGCTCTGCTTTGCTTGAAGTATCTTATTCTATTTTACCTATATGAAATGTCATGTTATGTTTAACCATTGTTCTCTTTACTTTTGCATTTAAAAGATTTTTTATTGTAATTGCAGGAATGCTTGCTCTAAGAGTAAACGTGAGTGTTCCTAGGTAACATTTTCCTTGGTGTAACTTGTTTCTCATGATGCATTTATAGATGTGTTTTCTCTCTCTCTCTGTCAGTACATTAATTAAGATACAGAGAATATCATGACAGCTGTATGATTATCTGGATTCTGTATTTTGTACTTTATGTCTCTATTCTGCGGTTTCTTTGAAGTTGTATCTTCTCATTAAACTGCCATTGTATTCTGCCACCAATTCCATGTCTCATATGTCTGTTTTCTTCATTTTTGGAGCAAGCGTTCCTAGGCACCCCGGCTCAAATTAAGGTGCCCCTTTTGTCCCTGACTCACTCTCCTGCTCAGTTCTGTGGTGGCTCCCGGGGCTCTGGGGACCGCCTCTAGCTTCCTTGACCCGTAATAGATCTTCCCTCCAACAGCCTCTCTTGCAAGTCCTGTATTGTTGGTTTGTTGCCCCTGCCCCCCTTTCCACTGCCCTCCATAGTCTGTTGTGCTTCCACGGCCCTTCCTGCCTGCTCAGTGTGGTTAAATTGTTGCCTTTGCACTCTCCTACCTGCCTTCAATTTTCAGAGTCCGTGCCCCTGGCCTTTGCCTCTCAACAGTATCCCAATGAACAACTAGATTGCTAACATTCTATATTTATTACAAAAGTGTGGAACGCCTGACATCATCTTGATGTAATCAAAACTGTAATACCTAGAGCATTTCCTTTAGAAATTACATATATGAGAGGGTCTTATTGGCATCAAAATTATGGTTAGTGCTCTAAAAGACTAAAATAAGGACATTTTGTCTGAGTTTTCAAATAGCGACAAAGCACTTTTAAATTATTTGTTATCTTTATGTTTTTTTTATCCAGTTGACCACTTGATTAAATGTTGCACTTAGGGGAGAGGATGTGGTGTTACTTCCAGAACTGCAGACTTTGCAACTGGGGAACCAGGTTGAAGTTTCTGCTTCAGCTCGACATTCTGTGATTCTGGTCAAATCACTTAGTCTCCCCATGTCTACAACCAAAATGAATTTGTGCTTGTGTGATGTAACCAATGCTCATGTAGAGCACTCCAATACCTGACAAGTCTGCACTATATAACACTGCAAAAACACTAAATAATAAGTGTTTTGCACACTTCTGTCATTGGGCTATATTTGGGCTACATCTGGGTGATTTTGGGCTACATTTGGGCTCTTTTGTCTCCGGTGGCCATCTTGGGAGATTTATTTGTTATGAAGTTTCCTAATTTCCTCATGTACTGCAGTCTCCTCAGTAGGAAATGCTTTCAGTTTTTTACGTTGATTCCATCATGAAGGTATTCAGATATGTCACACATTTGCCATAAATTCTGAATGTTAGCACTCTAGTTGCTCATTAGATCACTGTAGTAAAACTACTGTTCACCATGGAAGTCTGCTCCTGGTATTAAAAGTGCATGTTTCAGTCTGCATGTCAGAATTTTTTAATGAAATAGAAGAGGATTTGAGAAGTCACTCAAAATGTGCCCTCATTTTCTTTCTTCAGCATTAATGATAATTTCTATGGCAAAATGAACCCCCTCATTGTGTTCCTTTTTAAATTAAATGTTTTAAGTGTTACCAGTTTATTCCAATCAAGATGGCTTCAGGTGTGCCATACTTTTGTCATAATGAAGACAGTAAGCGCTCTAGTTGTTTTTAAGAACATTCTGGGACATTCTGTCATTGGGCTATACTTGGGCTACATCTGGGTGATATTTGGGCTACATTTGGGCTCTTTTGTCTCTGGTGGCCATCTTGGGAGACTTATTTGTTATGAAGTTTCCTAATTTCCTCATTTACTGCAGTCTCCTCAGTAGGAAATACTTTCAGTTTTTTACTTTGATTCCATCAAGAAGGCATTCAGATGTGTCACACATTTGCCATAAATTCAGAATGTTAGCACTCTTTTTGCTCATTAGATCACTGTAGTAAAGCTACTGCTCACCAGGGAAAACTGCTGCTGGTATTGAAAGTGCATGTTTCAGTCTGCATGTCAGAATTTTTTAATGAAATAGAAGAGGATTTGAGAAGTCACTCAAAATGTGCCCTAATTTTTCTTTCTGCAGCACTAATCATACTTTTTATGGAAAAATGAACCCCCTCATTTTGTTCCTTTTGAAATTAAATGTTTTAAGAGTTACCACTTTATTCCAAGCAAGATGGCTTCAGGTGTGCCATACGTTTATCATAGGTAGGACTGTTAGCGCTCTAGTAGTTCTTTGGAACACTCTGGGAAGCTGCAGTAGAACACAAAGGAATCAACTGACAGTCTCTGCCCTTGTTGGATGTACATGTTTTACTGAGAATGTCAGACTTCATTCTCACATGACTGAGAAAGATAATGTGAATTTACAGAAAATAAGCTCTCAGTTTAGTTTATAGATCACCTTCCAAACCTCTGTGGTAAAAGCATGAGAAAATATTTTTCTCTCAATCATGATATCCCAGCAGAAGGCTTTTTCACATGGTGAAATCACCTTAGAACATACCACAATTCCTAAAATGAGTATGGTACCATCAACAAATGATTTATAATGTAACTAAAGTCTTAAAACCTTCTATTAACTGCAATGCTTTTTAATGAGGTGCTATCATGTATATTGGTCCCAAGATGGCTGCCAACACTTCTTGGATGAAGTGCTGACAGCCAATCAGATCTCAGGATGAGATGTGTGGTTAGGCTCCGCCCACATATATATATGCTTTTAAATGCTATTTTCTCAGGAAATACTGAACAGATTTACACCAGACCTGCAAAAGGCACTTCCTTGACCTTATGGCTACCTCTCTGCCAAATTTCAAGTAATTCTGTTCAGCCGTTCGGGCTGTAGCTGTGTCTAAAGGTCCTATGGAAAAATGCATGGGAAAAACGCGTTTTGGGACCCCCCTTTTATCTCAGCCCCCGCTTGACGAATCCCCCCGAGACTTTCAGGGTAGGAGCGGAGCGTAGCGCCCCACCTATTTTGAAAAATTCGCGAGGATTCGTCGACCGGCGCCAAAGTTATTCAAAATAGAATGTTGCGGATTTCCTATGGAAACGTGGTCCTAACTATAACTACCTACTGGCGACCGCCAGTAGGTAATATATATATATATATATATATATATATATATATATATATATATATATATATATATATATATATATATATATATATATATATATATACACAAAACGCCACAAGGTTTTATAGTCATATATAGGTTAGAATTGCCACTACATAAATTGAATAGAAAAAAATATTAATAAAAAAATATATATATGATACATACACACACACACACACACACACACATTGAAATTCCTCCGTTATAGTTAGTTCTGCTAACTTGCGCACCCGCAATTCACTGCTGATGATGTCACATATTACATCATTCATGACATGGTCAGTGACATCACTGATGACATCACTGATGACATCTCAAATGACATCACTGATGACATCATCCAGTGAATGTGGTTTGGTTCGTTATTTAAATATGTATTGTATATATAGCAATCTGCATTGAAGAATGAGCGGATGTATAAATATAAATATCTGGATGGAGGATTTAGTAGCAGTGTGATTGACTGTTTACTTGACTAATTTATAGTGTCTCACTAAATATATTGGATAGTGGCTAAACTGTGTCAATATCTGTATCACTTTGTCAGTTGTTGTGTAAACTGCTGCACCAGTTGGTTACTAGCTATGTGAAAGTCTATATTAGTTAGTGATTAGTTAACTGAGTATTTGTATGGGAGAGTGAATGTGTGTGTGGTTCATTGGGGGGTGTGTCACTGCCCAAAGATGTGTGAATAGTTGATTGAGTAGGTATATGAGGTTAAGACTACATGTTATAACAGTTGTTTGGGTGAGTGAATATCTTTATGGGTGTGGTGATGAGCAAATATATCTCTCAATGGTACATGTCCAACAAACTAGAAGACTAGAAGACATTGTGTGTGACAGTTGTTGTATATAAATAAGTATACATAAGACTTAGTGATTGGATGAGTGACTGTATGGATAACTGTATACTTGTAATAGTGATTTTATAACACACTAAGTATGAGTTAATATCTATATGAATAAATGAAGTGGTGTTTGTATAAGTGTGTAGCTGAATAAATGTAAGTATGATCCATTGTTTGCATAAGTGATTAGGATGACTGCATAAGTGAATAGGGTGTGTGCTGGTGTGTAATGTCGATATAGGTGTATAAGTATATTTGATAGTGTTCTATTGATCATTGACAGCATGTATGAGTGAATCTATAGATAAGTGATTAGATGTGTGTGTAGATCTAGGAATCACTGAGTGGGTTTTTAGAAACTTGTATTGGTGTGTCAATGGATTCAAATATGGTACTCTGTATTTTACAGTGAGTGATAAAAGGTTATACTAGTGTATGATGAGGTGTATCTGATTGTCACATGAATGATGTCATCAGTGATGTCTTCAGTGATGTCATTTGGGATGTCATCAGTGATGTCATCAGTGATGTCACTGACCATGTCATGAATGATGTAATATGTGACATCATCAGCAGTGGATTGCAGGCGCGTGAGTTATAGTTAGCAGAACTAACTATAACGGAGGAATTTTAATGGTTTTGTATGAGTGAAATGTCCAGCTAACTATAACAGCCCTGAAACCTATGGTTTTTTCAGTGAATTCCGAAGGCTTTTTAAATGATATTTTTTAAATGTAATAATAGTTATATGTATTATTTTATACTGATTTTCTACAGTTTTTTAGCTGTTTATTTTTACATATTTTATTTTTTAAATCACATTATAAATTTTTAATATAAATGGAAATAAAAATGTTTTATTTTAAATATTGAGACTGGAATATTGTTTTTTTTGTTGAATTTATAAGTGCAGAACTATAAGTGTGTTGGTTAGTTAGGGGACTGCATGCATAGTGCCATAATCTCCCAAATTGAAACGGACACAGGGCGCGTTTACACAGTGGTGAAGGGAGGGGATGGTGTAGGAAAGTGGCTCTATATACACTGGACCAATGTAAGGTACAGTGTGTATAGAGTCCCCAGTCCCCAGAGGTTTGGCAGAGGTTAAAGTTAGATATAACCTTACTCTCGAAAGTGGTAGCTTGGTAGTGCAGTAAGGCAGTATCATAGGACAGTGTAAAGCATTTGTTGTACACACTCAGTGAGCAAATGTTCTCACACACTCAAGAACTGAACTCTAGGCCAATTGTTTTGTATCAAAAGATATAGTTGTTTTATTTTAGAACCAACAAGGTATCAAAATATACTTTCTCAGGATGAGTTACTTTAGTTAAATACTTTTCAAATAGGCAATAGACTTTTTGAATGCAATAGTTACAGTTTGTTGCAATAGGCAACACAATTTCAAACACAATGCAACATTGAGCTCAATGTGAATTTCTGGTTAAATGCAATTAGTTACTTTGTAGATTACTTTTCTAACCACAGGACTGGATCCTAGATTCAGTCCCGGGACATGAGCTGTAAACAGTTTAAAGTGTTTTGGTTACAGTAGTTATTTTTAAGGAATATTATTGTATTTTAAAAGTTGACACTTTGAAACTTTTTCAGTTGGAATTACCAATGTTATCCTATGGAAGGAAATTCAATTTGCAGGTAAAGTATGTTCACGTTAATCCAGTGATGGACTCCTAGGTTCAGCACTGGGACCTCTATCTAAGACAGGCAAGTAATTACGTTTTTATCGTTGGCGAGATTTTAAGAGAATATTTGTAAGTTTCAAAAATCGACACTTAGAAACTTTTTCAGAAAAAAGCAGGCAATGATATCCTATGGAAGGAAAATCAAGTTACTGGTAAGTACGGTTAGAATTACTTTACAGGATCAGTACTGGGCTCAAAGATGCAACACTGAGGTCTCTCCTGATAACAGGTGAGTAAATCGGAATTCGTAGTTCGGCTGAATTTAGAGGAATATTTTAAAGTTCCAAAACTCCACACTTAGAAGAATTTCCAAGTGAAACCAGCCAATGTTAGCCTATGGAAGGAAATTCAAGTTACTGGTAAATACGGTTGGGAATTACTTTTCAGGATCAGTACTGGGCTCAAAGATGCAGCACTGAGGTCTCTCCTGATAACAGGTGAGTAAATCGGAATTCGTAGTTCGGCTGATTTTAGAGGAATATTTGTAAGTTTCAAAAATCGACACTTAGAAACTTTTTCAGCAAAAGGAGGCAATGATATCCTATGGAAGGAAATTCAAGTTACTGGTAAGTACGGTTAGAATTACTTTTCAGGATCAGTACTGGGCTCAAAGATGCAGCACTGAGGTCTCTCCTGATAACAGGTGAGTAAATCAGAATTCGTAGTTCGGCTGATTTTAGAGGAATATTTTAAAATTTCAAAACTCGACACTTCGAAGAATTTCCAAGTGAAACCAGTCAATGTTAGCCTATGGAAGGAAATTCAAGTTACTGGTAAGTACAGTGAGAATTACTTTTCAGGATGAGTACTGGGCTCAAAGATGCAGCACTGAGGTCTCTCCTGATAACAGGTGAGTTAATCAGAATTCGTAGTTCGGCTGATTTTACTTTGGTCCAGTATATATAGAGCCACTTTCCTACACCATCCCCTCCCTTCACCACTGTGCAAACACACCCTGTGGCACGTTTTAAGTTGGGGAAATAATTCCCCTTCAGTCCTGAGCGTCCCTAGGGTCCAACTAGCCCACTAGGTACCTCCAGTAAGCGCCACAGAGCTGCGTAGCAGAGAGATGTAAAAAGGGGCACGGCCTAGAACACCTCTCTGCAACGCAGCTCAGTGGCGCTTACTGGAAGCACCTGGTGGGCTAGTTGGCCCCCAGGGTCCCTCAGGTTTGAAGGGGAATTATTTCCCCAACTTAAAACGCGCCACAGAGCGTGTTTGCACCAGTCACCTCAGGCCCCGTCCCCTCCATTCACCACTGTGTACACGCTCCCTGTGGCCTTTTTAAGTTGTCTGATTAAGTCCCCTTGAATCCGAGGGTCCCTAGGGTCCAACTAGCCCACTAGGTACCTCCAGTAAGCGCCACAGAGCTGCGTAGCAGAGAGATGTAAAAAGGAAAACGGCCTAGACCACCTCTCTGCAACGCAGCGCAGTGGTGCTTACTGGAACCACCTGGTGGCTATTTGGCCATATCATTACTTCTAAGTACTTCAAATTCAGGCAGGTAGGCGGAGAGTTGGACATTGGTAAAAAGGTGAGAAACCAAGCAGAAGGGGTATGAATAGTGAAGGAAGAACCTTCATATTGAGAAGCAAAATTGAGAATGGCAATAGGAGAGGGAAACAAAAAGCAGGAGAATTCACAGGAAAGTGGGCAAGGAGATGATAGTAAACATAGTAACACAGGATGAGGCTGATAGGAGGCCTTACAGCACAGCCTGTGGGTGAAGGTGAAAAAGTGGAGTTGGATGTAAAGATGGAAAGGATGCAGGGTAGAGGCGGAATGGAAGTTAAGTTGGTGATTTTGGCAAACTTTCTACGAGCTGAACTTTCCCTATTGTTGGCGGCATGGGTAGGTTTTGAAAGTGAAGACCTTTTGAGGAAATTGGGGGATGCCAGTTAGCTGAATCTGGACCTGACAGGGACTGCAGATAAATTGGGACAGTCAGAAAAGAACCACAATATGGTGGTCTGTGTTATGTTATTTGTGGCAATATAAACTAGTCCCTAAGATTTTTAGCCATTTGATTGACAGAGCCCACAGAGGCCTCCTCAATCGACTTGTTGTTGTAGCTACTGGCCAATCTGTGTTCATTCTGGAGCTTCCTCAGAAGAGAGGATAAGACTGTGAGTATGTCCATGAAACCCCAATCACACTCATGGTCCTTAGAGTTGGTGCAGAGATTAACTTCCTTGTCATAGGCTTGTCTTAGGAACAGTGGGGTGGGAGACGTATAGTGCATTTCCACAACATCGAATCCATTAATGTGTAGTCTTTCACTATTCTGTAGCACTATTGACGGAATAATATTTGACCAGAATTCTTTATGTGCTGTGGAAAGCTTTGTTGCTTTGAAAGCATGAGTACTGAATGAAAAATTAAATTAAGGTTCTCATTATATATGGACCTTTTTTCAACTCCACAATGAGTCATACATCAAAAAATTCTGAAAGTCCTTACAGTCCAACACATATCCCAGGAAGCAATGCTCCCTCAATGAAGCCTTGATTATGGATACCCCATGGTAGATGTGTTAAATAACGCACCTCTTAAAGTCCTACATTGAGCTGTTAGGAATTTATCAGGTCTGATAGCTATCATCTATTTCTCATTGATCACTCAAAAATGAGGCATAGCATGCATCAAAATCTACATGTCTCAGTCAAGAAAAGTTTTTGGGTTATATTCCAACGGATAGGATCTGACGAAATTTAAGATGGAGTGACGACTTGATCTCTTCCGGTAATTACAGATTGTGATAAAATCCACATACCTCTTAATTCCAGACCCTGTACAAATAAAGGTTGTCCAGTGACCAGAATTTAACAAAACAATTGTAATCAAGTCCTTGTTTTCACTCACTTTAATGCAACGTACAAATCTCCATCACTGTCGCTGGTAATAGTAATGGGGTCTTTGATCATTGGCTTTTATAATGTCTGTATCATGTAAACCCACACCTCTTACATTATCCTTTAACACTATTTGCACTATGAATCCTATTAGTTCAAAGGTCTAAGGATGTTCAAACTGTGGGCTGAGGCACCCTAGACAGCAAACACTTTTTATTGTGCAATGGCAAGTTACTGTACAGTTAAATTGGTCTTGTATCTCAGTTGACTATTATGTTAACTGCAGGAGCCTGTGTGTAACTTTGTGAACATTCCATTGAATCATGGTGGGTCAACTCACCTATTCTGCCTTTAGAGGTGGAAGAAATAATCACCATTACTTTGTGTAGTTATACATCTTTTTTTCAGTCTAAAGGTAGCACTTTTGCAATGAAAAAAAGCTTGCAACGCAGACTGCTATGTTTTCATCACACACAAAAGCTAAATTAATATTTAGGGTCTGGGGTGCCTTACCTCATTGTATGTCCATTGTGCCTTGTAACAAACAGGGCACAGCTAGCTAGAATATGTAGCTCATTATTAGTACTGATTGATACATTTTATTCACGTTCTGTTCAAGATCCTGGACCTGCTAATCAATTGTTACAATTTGTATCTTAAACCCTGGTGCAGTGAGAGAGAGGATTTGGCCATGATTACAAACATTCATATACAGTTTATGGAACTAGGCCATGATGATCAATACAATTTTAGGCTGTATTATTTGTAAAGTCTGGGTAGCACCATACTATATATCATGCACCAATGATGTAGGCACTCGTGTGAGCAAACATAGAAGGTTGAGAGATATATCAAACCATTAGGGCTTGTGTAGCACTAACTTTGACTCTCAGGAGCCTTTGTCTGACAAGTCTCTAAAGGCTGGATATACTCTTCACCTGATGAATCAAGCATACAAAGTTACAGCTCTCACTGTCACACATCAGAGGTGAATAGATGTATTTCTGTACTGCGACGACTACGGTGAAAAAATAACTGGAGAGTATAAAAGAACTAAGCCAGGGGAGTGAGCCCAGGATACAATCTAAAGGTGGTAACAAGGAAGCGGACTAAACATAGGTTTCTCTTGGTTATGGTAGTGGGGCTTTTTGGAGAAAGGAGGGGAGTCTTTGATTCCTTTTTGATTTGCAGGCGGATGTAAGCAGTGCCTGCAGTAATTGGATGAAGAAAATCTGACTTCTCATCTTTTCCTTCTTGCATTTCAGCTCCAGTCTGGTGATCGGTGTTGTGTTGTTTTGAAGTGATTACTTCTGTCAAGGTGTGCAGGAACAACATTTCTGGTGGGATTGTGGCAGATGCATCAAGTCTGGAAAATATTGGAGGCTTGAATGGGGATTCGGTGTAGTTCCTTCATTGTCCTGAATTCAGTTTTAGGTAGAAAGGGGTTCACATTTTTCATGAGGGAGAGCAGGCACTATGCTGTTTTGGTTTTTTGTTGATGTATTCTTTGAAGATGAGGTCCGAGTCAAGCGTGAATCCAAGAGCATTTGAGATGGAGACCAGAGGGTGGTGAAGATATCTAGCTTCATATCAGTTAACCAAGCTCAAAACTATGGGCTTAATTCACGAAGGAAATTTACACTTTGTAGTAGGTTTATTATTTTCGGTATTCAAAATACTTCGGGCCATATTATCAAGGAACGGTGATAATATTATCGCCGCTTTAGCGGCAGGAAACTAATGGGCTTGATAATATGCCCTTGTGAATTCCCATAGAAGCCCAGGTTCACACCAGAACCTTAAAGCGGCAATAATGTTATCACCGTTCCTTGATAATATGGCCCTTCGTGCTTACACTTCTACAAAAAGTGTATGATACATGTCTCCATCCCCAGAGTATTGGGCTACTCTTGTGCAGGTGAGTGACGTTTATCACTAAACCCTTCCCTTAGCCTCCCTAACCCATGGCACTCCTCTATAATCCCATCCCCATTAGTAGTAAGCCTGCCCCTTTTCCCACGCACTCCACTGTGTTCCTTGCGCATTTATTCCTAAAATCTATACTTACATGTCTGGAGATTCTGAAGTAATATAGGCACAGCTTACACTTTGCAGAACATTTTGAAGTGCTACAAAGCATACTACAAAGTGCAGTTTGTGAATCTGGCCCTGGGATTTAGGTACAAAAATAAATTATGTTTTGATCAGATTGGCTGTAGGTAACACCTGTAATCAAGTTCTGGATTAGATCAAGCCAGGATAATTGGAGATCGTGATGAGATTTGAAGGTACATAAATGTGTCATCTGCTTACAGATGGATCTTGTTGGTAAGAAGGGAATGAAGGCATTCCATGAAGACAGTGAATATATTGGGGAAGATATTGTTTCTCTGTGGCAATTAGCAAGGCATTAGATTAACCACTAAAGGTCAATTTTAAAGAAGCCCACGTATGTTTCCACTGTCTGGATCAATATTTGGTGTGCTATGTATAAAGACAGAAGTCAGCAGGAGTAGAGTGCAATTTTTCAATTTTCAAATAATCTAGAAAAGAGTATCCTTTGCATTACAGCATCAGCAAAACAGAATAACCAACTATGAGACTGCCAATCTAATTTCACATCATGCTGCTGGTCAGATATTTCTATTTTTTTTTTTTTTTTTTAAACCGTTTATTGCACGATGAAAAAGTTACAAGCATGGGCCTACAACCATCCGGCCGGCCGCTATAGTAGCAAAAGGCATATAACATACATACAGTGAGAGTCTCTTGGCGGAGCAGATTGGCAAATCAGGTGATATCAATAGCGTAGGCCGCATAACTCCTAGCCCACAATACGGTTTCCTTTTGTCAAACAGAACAACACAAAAAAACCACACCCGCAAGGCAACCCGCGATCCAAGTGACAGTACATGCTCCGTAAATGGGGGATCCTAACCAGCAGCAAAACTCTGAAGAGGGGAATGGGAGTATAGCAGGGACTGGGGAGCCACGTGCTAAGGAGATGGGGCTGGCGAGGCTGCCGGTAGGAGTGGCGGCTCACAAATACCCCCACGGTAGGCGTTCCAGGGGCCCCAGATTTTCACCCACGCCCCAGGCTTACCCCTCGCCACATACACTACTTTTTCACGAAACATACACCAATCCATATGTTCTTTCCAGGCCAACACCGCCGGGGGCCTCTGGGATCCCCACAATTGGGCAATGTCACGCTTCGCTATCATGTATCCCAGAGTCACCCACCGCGTCTGCAGGACCGAATAATCATTTGGTTCCCACACATTCAGCAAGCATCTCCTCGCTTCAGGCAGCAGTGCAACACGCGTAACCACACGCAAAACCTCATGCACACCACGCCAGAATCGCTCCACTTTCGGGCACTCCCACAGTATATGCATGAAAGTTGCCAAAGCACCACAGCCGCGCTTACACAATCCGTCACCAGCAAAGCCCATACGTAGAAGCCTCGGCCCCGTGACGTAAACCCGGTGAAGGATCTTAAGCTGGACGAAACGAAGGCGAGCCGGGATGGCCACCTCCTTCGGAGAGGCCACCGCGGAGATCCAATCCTCGTCGTCCAGCTCCAGCCCATCGGCAACCCAGGCCTCGCGGAGGCCAGTCAGCAGGCACGATCTGTCATTGATCAGTTTTTTATATATAAGGGAGATCGTGCTGTCTGGCACATGGCCATCCAGCACCCTGTCCTCCAGGGGGGAAGACTCCGGAATGGACGCAACATCCGGGAAGACGGAGGCCAGCGCGTGGCGGACTTGTAAGTATCGAAAGTACTCACTGCCTTGCAGCTGAAACTCCGTCTGCAGCATCTCAAAAGTCTTGAAACCCCCCCTCGTCCAGAGATCTCCCACCGTGCTGATTCCGATCGTGTCCCACTTCTCGAAGCCCTTCGATGTCCACAGGGAGCCCAACCTCTCAGACGCATATAGCGGTGACGCCCGGGTCAAACGGTCCTTCCACCCCATAGCTGCATTAGCCGCGTGCCATACACGCACCATGACACGCGTCGGTCCCGTCAGACGGGAGTCGGGCGTGCCAGAATAGAGCGCTCGATTATAATCGCCACCGGGCAGGAGCATCCTGTCCATTTCAAATGCCGGGTTCAAGGCGGGCCCGTAAAGGCCATGATTGATTGCATCTAGCTGGGAGGCCCAGTAATACCGTTTAATGTCCGGGAGGGCGACCCCCCCATCGTACCACGGGAGCGTCAATTTGGCCAGAGCAATACGCGGCCTCCCGTCCCAGAACAGGCGTCGCTGCAGGCCCTCCACCTCGCGGAAGTAGCGCGCTGGTACCAAGTCCATAGTGTTCTGGAGGGCGTACAGAAAGCGCGGCAAGGACATCATCTTAAACAAGGCCGCTCGGCCAAGTGGCGAGAGCGGAAGACGCCGCCAACGCGCGACATCCTCTCGCAAGCGCTGGAGGGGGGGCATCAAGTTCCGCTCATAGCGGGCCTCCGGGTCTAGAGTGATATATATACCCAGGTACCGGAACCCCTGGGAGGCAATCTGGATCGGGCAGTCACGCGGTAGGGCCGGAGCCTCCCCGGAAAGCACATATACGCAGGATTTCGCCCAGTTGATGACAAGGCCTGAGTTACGCCCGAAGGAGCGCAAAACATCAACCAGGACTATCAGCGATTTGCGCGGGGAGGCGAGATACAAAAGGATATCGTCGGCGTAGAGGGACACGCGGTCCTCATACTCAGGGGTCCAGCGGAGACCACGGATAGAAGGGTGCCACCGTAGCCACTCCGCCAAGGGCTCCAAGGCCAGTGCAAACAGGAGCGGCGACAAGGGGCAACCCTGGCGCGTGCCCCGCCCCAGCTCGAATGGGGCCGAGACTCGCCCATTCACCACCACCTGCGCCAGTGGGCCCGAATACAGCAATTTGACCCAGCTAATGAACCCCGGGCCAAATCCGAATTTCGCCAGCATCGCCCAGATGTATGGCCATTCAAGCGTGTCAAACGCCATGGTGGCGTCTAAGGATGCCAAGATGGCCGGCTCCCGCACAAACGGGACACGCGCGAGCACCCCGTGCAAGCGTCGCAGATTAAGAGCCGTGTTGCGATGGGGTATAAATCCAGATTGGTCTTGGTGGACCAAGTCGCCCACCACACCGACCAACCGGTTGGCCAACACCTTGGCGAGGATTTTGGGTTCCGCGTTCAAGAGCGAAATTGGCCTGTAGGATGTGACCCGCTCACGGGGTCTCCCCTCCTTGTGTATCACCACAATCGTGGCCAGACGCTGGTCCGGCGGGAGGGAACCCTGCGAGTGGGCCGCCAGGAACATCGCGCGCAGGTGGGGCGCTAGTACATCCGGGCGTAGCTTGTAAAGCTCGATGGGGAGACCATTAGGGCCCATGGCCTTGCCGGACGCGACCGAGCGAATAGCCAGGGCAATTTCGTCCGAGGTGGGAGGAGCGTCCAGCGAATCCCTGTCCTCCACCGAAAGGGAGGGCAGCGCTATGTCCCGAAGCAGGGAATGGGAATCTTCCTCCGAACAGGGGGAAACCGGGGAGTACACCTCGCGGAAGTAATCCGCGAAGCAGGAGACGATGGCTTCCGGCTCGGTGACACGCGTACCATCCATCCTCTCAATCAAAGGAACCACACGACTCGCTCTCTCCCTCTTATCCAACCACGCAATCAATTTACCCGCCTTATCGCCCACATCATAGAATCGTCCCTGTTGCTCTCTACTGAGGCCCCTGGCCGCCTCCGTGACGAGGGCCCTATAGGCCGCCTGCTTGAGGTGCAAAACATGCAACTTGGCATCCGTTACCCCGCTCCCCAGGTCACCCTCCAGTTCCACAATCTCGGCCTCCACCCGGGTCACCTCCTCCCGCTCACGCCTCCGGGCATGGGAGATAAAGGAGAGGGCCTCCCCTCTGAGGACTACCTTAAAGGCCTCCCACAGGGAGATGGCCGAAGGGACAGACCCCACATTCTCGTCAAAATAGCGCTGTAAGGATTTAATCAAGTCGGCACGAATAGTGGGGTCTCGTAAGTACCATGCATTGATTGGGGCCACCCTGCCCTCCCCCCTCGGGAAGACATCAAAATGTAACAGTAATGGGGAGTGATCCGAAATACCCCGCGCCAGATGGCACACCTCTCCTACCCTCCCAGCGTGGGCTGCCGGGACCAGGATGTAGTCAAGTCGCGAGAGGCTACCATGGGCGCCCGAGTGGAAAGTGTATTGCAGCTGCGTAGGGTGCTTTAGTCGCCAGCAATCCACCAGGCCCAGTGTGGCTAAAAGGCCGGACAGCCACGCCTGTGCCCGGGGGAGGTCCCTAGGGGGGTGACGATCCATAGACCCAGAAACTACCGCATTGAAGTCCCCCCCGACCACCAGCAGGCCACCCGGGAGGTCCAGGAGGAGGCGCCCCAGGTCCGCAAATGTAGTAGCTTGTAACCCAGGCGGGACGTACACTGACATGAAAACAATCACTCTACCCTCCATTCTACCCACCAGGACAGTGTAACGTCCCCTCTCGTCATGGCGCACCTCATCAATCTCCAGCGGAAGCGAGTTCTTGATCATGATACCCACCCCCCGCGACCCCGAAGTGAAGCCCGAGTGGGCCACCAAACGATAGCCCCGCCGATTCATGGCATGGAAGGAGTTACCTATAAGGTGTGTCTCCTGCAAGAAGACAACATCTGGCGATATACGTTTCAGGAACTGCAGGACCACACCACGCTTAATCCGATCCCCCAGGCCGTTAACATTCCAGGACAACACAGCCAAGTCCCTACCCCCCATCATACGTAGAAGCAATCAGTCGTCCCCCACAGAGCATTACGAGAACAGCAATACAGTAAAGGGTTTGCCTTGCGGTGCAAACAAACAACACACCCCCCCCGCCCCCCATCCCAGCAGAACTCCCCCCTCCCTGCACCCCTGCATGAGCCCAGTCAGCCCCCCCAAAGTGCAGTGTGCCTGTCGCCCCATAGAGAAAGACTAACTAGTACCCCAGAGGAGGAGGGAAGCCCCCAACAGACCCCGTACGACCTCCATAGGAGGGGAACATACACGATCGAGGAATGGTAAAGAAGTATTGTCCCGAGCAGGGCCTATTATTCACCCCTTAATTCTGATCCGGCAGGCCCTCTCCACCGCCCGCACCCCCCCCACCCCCCCGGCCCCGATCATCAGGCAGAGTGTCCAACCAGTCCCCAGCCGCCTCGGGGCGATCAAAGAAGTGCGTGCGACCTTCCACCTCCACCCTTAGCTTAGCTGGAAAGAGCATTGAGTACTTTAGGTTCAGGTCCCGCAGGCGACGTTTAACACCGAGAAAACTGAGTCTCTGCTTTTGGACCGCCGGAGTAAAGTCTGGGTAGAAACGCACATCCATGTTGTCAAGCTTGACCGGTCCCTGTTGCCTGGAGGTCTGCAGGATAGCGTCCCTGTCCCGAAAATTAAAAATCCGGGCAATGAGAGGCCGCGGCGGGGCACCGGCCTTCGGCCTGCCCCCAGGGACTCGGTGAGCACGCTCAACCGCAAACAGCTTACTCAGGCCCCGGGGCTGCAGATGGGTAAGGATTAGATCTTCCACAAAAAGGTCGGCGGCCTCCGCCTCTCGTCCCTCCGGCACCCCCACAATACGAACATTATTCCTCCTGGCCCGACCCTCTGAATCCTCCAGTCGCCGGTCCATCAGGGCGCTCGCCTGGCCAAGCCGGCGCACCTCCTTTTGGAGGGCCGCCACATCTGTCTCGAGGCCCGTTGTGGTGTGGGTCAGGGAATCGACCCGGTCATTAGTCTTAGAGAGGTCGGCCCTCACCAGGCTCACATCCACAAGGACCGAGTCTATTTTTTGCGCTAGGGTGTCGAAGCGCTGGTCCACCGAGGCCTTCATCTCCGCGATGGCGCCCATGACGTCCCGGAGGGTCAGGTCCACCGGCTGGGCAGGTGTCTCCGTCAGGCCCGCCGGGGACGTGCGCGATGTCTCCGGAGATCCCTTCTGGAGAGTGTAGCGGTCCATACTGTTGGATTGGTGCGCCGGGCCACGGCGGGTCGTCTTCACCTTCGCCCGGTCGCCATCTTGTTTGGTGGACATGCTTGCTTTCCCACCGTCGTGCCAATCTCCTCGAAAGGGCCGATAGACCCGTTCACGGGGTCCGGGGCGGGGAGGGCGGCCACCGCACCGCAGGACGATCCACAGCAGGCGGGTCAGCCGGGCACCTGGACAAGACCACACCACCGCACCCCGCTTCGCGACCCTACCTCGCTGGAGGCGAGGAGGGAGCAAAAGTGAAAGTGAAAGCGCGGGGTACGCGAGTCGCCCAGCCGTGCCCGCCGCTGTTGTTCACTTTGTCCCCGGATCGCCCCACTACTCCAATCCGGGGGGCCGGCACGGGGAAGGCCGCAACCTTCGATCGGCGCTCCCGCCGGTGTTCGGGGTCCGATTCGAACACGGAAAACGGGTGGCGCCTCAGCTCGGGTTCACCGACACAGTCCCCTCAAAAAGGACAGGATATAGCCAGGATTAATTCAGGAGGTCGCAGAGGTCCTCGGGAGCCTCGCACCTACGCGGCCATCTTGGTTGCGCGCTAGGCTCCTCCCTCAGATATTTCTATTCTTGAAGAAGATGACATTCATCTAGACTTCTAATATTAGAGCAGACAATGACACACTGTTTCAAAGGTAGACCTCTCTGTAATGCAGTGTAATGTTTTCCTTATGATGGAGTTGAAAACATGGTTGGTCAAGGTGCTCTCCCCTTATTATCTGCTCTATGTTTCCAAGGTGTCCTTTGTTCAGATTCCTGAAGGTCAATCTTTGGGATGTGGGGCTGATTTCCAATATATCATCCATAGTTGCAAGTGTATTTCAAATGTTTCATTTTGTGGAATTAATTTAGTCATGTTTATATTATAATTTAATAAATAAACTGAACTGAACGGGTCAGAACTCCATGGGGTATAGTCACAAAAAGGCACTTTGAAGTCTGTTTATTTCTTAAACCATTGTGAGAAGATATCTGCCTCACCTATATTTTCTGTGTGGCGATCTGCACCACATGTGCAGGGATGTTTGCACATGTACCTATATGTTTTTTGTAGGGAATGTGGGAGGGAAGAGAGAGAGTCTAGACAATCGGGAATTATTAACCCTAATTTGGTGGCTATTAGTGAGGGGTAAGGAGTGGTTTAGGGAGGAAAATGCAAATAACAAAACACACCCACAAAAGAATTAGCCAATTGCTATTGCATTTCTAAAAATACTACAGCCAGAAATGTCCCAAAACAGTAGCAGATATACTCCATCCAAGCCTTGGAGTAAGCCCAGCTCCAATAACGGTCATGCATAAATACTTAGCTCACTCCCATAGAAAATAATAGAGGCACAAAATAACAATGCACATACGTAGGACCAAAATGTAAACATTGTTTTATAACTTTTTTTAAATGCAATATGTATTTTTTACATTTTTTGCAAGGCTTACAGTATTTGGAACAGTCTTTGTAATGCAAAGAGGGATAGCTCAGGACTCCACCACCAACATTAACCAATGACAGAGGCTGACCACACAGAAATGTTCTCACACACCCAACCTCTTTTTTCTGCTTTCGTTATATCAGTGAATGTGTTTGTTGCTTTGCCTCCTATTTTGCGGAACAACTCTTTGAGGAGGAGAGAAAGAGTTTATAGGCACAGGATCAACAAATTTGGCATGTCTATTGAAGCAGTCATTTCCAGATACTTTCTCCCCTTCCTAGGCAGCCTTTTACCACAAAATCATTCTCCTACTCCTTTGATAATGTAAACCTCCAGTGGGAATGAGTGACAAGATGTGAGGGCCCCTACCTTATCTGACAAAGAGCTAGAAAATATCTGTGAGAAGGTCCTCCAAAGTTACCCATAGCTTTGTGGGGTTCCAGATGACCAGATGAGTAATGCGCCACAGTATGTGCTGGAGTCCAAATTTGGAGGGACACCAGCATGCACTGGCTATCGATACCTGGCATGGAAAGGAGTGCCTCATTTGCTGGAAGGACCATCATGGATGGGCCAGGATTAAGCCCCAGGACTTTCTTGGTTTGTCCTCGGCACCTGCGGATGTAGCTTGGCTGACCCTTCAGACTCGTCTTAAACAGTTAAAGCAGCAGAGACAGCAATTATGTATATACTATGTATATTTTTTTTATTTGTAATAAGTGCAAATGAGTTGTGAAAGTTTTTCCAGTCATGTGTCTATTGTGAGAATTGTTATATCCATGTTGTCTTTATCCTCTATTAATTTTTGTGTATGAATGGCATGAAAGTTTTTCTTTACTAATAGGTTTTTAAATTGGATTTTTTTGCATAAACTAATTATCAGGTGTGTCAAAAAGTTGTGAAATTTGATTTTGCGTAATTTCAAAAAATTTCAGCAAAATATGTGAAATTCAGTGGATTGCAGATCCATTGTCACTCTACATATTAGGGTGAAAGGTGCTCGTGCATCTATTTTTGCCACGACGATGCACTGCTAAAAATGGCTGCTTGCGTTGCGTTCTATTCCCCTGCATTAATTGCGCATTTCCCAGTAAACCTTTACAATGGATGGTACATAATTCCGCAAAGTGGCACAATGGAGTCATTTTGAGAATTCTGAGTAACAAGCGTAATGCAAAATTTTGAAATTATGCTGATGTAATGTAAATTTGCCTTAGTCTGTTAGACATTAAAAAATAACATATGCTTTTTAAATTAACCCCTTCGATGCTGCGCAGATTCCGCCGCTGTGCTGACGGAATCTTGCGCGGGCGTGGTCATGACGGAATGGTTCCGTCATGAGCACAGCTCAACCGTGGGTCATGACGGAACCATTCCGTCATGAGCACCGAAGGGGTTAAAATTTTGTTTCAGAACTAAATTCTGACATAAATTGAACATTTGCACTTTGTTAGATTTACATTTTGTCAAAGTATGTTTATGTAAGGCTGACAGTGCATAAATTTAACTTTCTCTAATTTAATCTGTCATTCTTTAAAAGACATTCCACCACAACACGTTTTGTAAATATGGGATTTTGGTTGTTTACTCATGATAATATGGTATTTTCAATAATTATTTTAATGCTTTTTAGATTGAGCATTCGAGACCTCTTTTGTATATTTTAGTATATACTTATTATATACTTATATGTGTATGTACTTTGTGGGCTCTGGAGATCAGCCCTAGGACTTGTCTGCTTCCGCTTAGGGACTTTTTTCTGTTCAAATGCCTCTATTTAACTGTCTTGATAGAAAACGACCAGCAGAGATCAGTAAAATACCAGAATTGCTTTCTGCTGAGGGACTTTTTTTTTCTATTTTTCTGGCAACTGCCTCTCTTTACCTTTCTTGATAGAAAACGACCATTAGAGGTCAGTAATATACCAGAATCACTTTTAGCATTCTCTAGATTCCAGTCCATTGAAATTGTCTTCCACAAGCACCCGTAGACAATAATAGTTTTTTAAAATCTTGTATTTTCAGTGATATGACCACCGACGGCCCTGATTTTATATTAAAAACAGAGCTTTGGACTATACCATTTCCCACTGAAAGGCAATATTTCTCTCCATGTGTTCCCATACCTGGTGTGTCACGCAGTTGGGTGCTTACTTTCCCTCCATGTTAAAGAATAGTAGATGTTTCAGCACCCAGGCTAATGTGCTGCATAGCTAAATACATATAAGATCCCAAAGGCGAGAACGATTGCATTGCAAATGCTTATTTTTAAAGTTGCTGAAAAGTTGACAATGCACTTCTTGCTGGGGTTTTTCACTTGGCCTGAAATGCATTGGGATAAAGGACGTGCAGGAGCCTACCATAAATATTTAATGAGATGACACAGGATTGCAAATCTTCCAATGAAGAGCATTAGGAAATATTAAAGAGAACTAAGCAACCACAATAGGTTAAAGTGTGATTATTTTGTTTCAAGGAATCGAATTAAGATTGTTCAT
Organism: Triturus cristatus; assembly: GCF_964204655.1. NCBI lineage: Eukaryota > Metazoa > Chordata > Amphibia > Caudata > Salamandridae > Triturus > Triturus cristatus. The sequence continues at coordinate 1,639,852,789 of NC_140590.1, forward strand.
AAAGGATTTACTCTATATTGATCAATCAAAGGCGAGTATGCAGGGGACGCTGTTCCCAGAGGGGGAAGGCGCATTTGACTCCGTTTTTAAAGGCACTCATTTATAGGTCGGGAGCCTAAAGATTGTTATAACTTTGCCCTTTTTTTCGACAAGAATATTCAATCAATTCATATTACTTTGAAAAAACATTTATCCTGGATTGAAAATCTGATACTCATTAAAAATAATTTGCAAACTAATTTGAAATAGTGAGTTTTAAATACAATTTCATAGACAGGTTAGCATGTTTAAAGTTAGTTATATTACACATAATGTCATAATATCTTGCATCTAGGGATCTAGTATCCTTTATCAATAAGATTATCATTAAAATTTCAGATATAAAGTGTTGGATAGTTGCACTTTTTAGGGTCACTGGATAAACTCCGAGATTCAGTAACTGACCAGCACCGACCTTTATGTATCCTCCCGACCTCCCTGATAGTAGCTATAGCAGGGCCGGACTGGCCATAGAGGGCACCAGGCATTTCCCCGGTGGGCCCGTTTTGTGCTGCAATATCGATCCCCTGTAACAAAAGCGAGAGTGGTGCTTTTCACTAGCACTCCCCTCATACCGCCCCGCTCCCAGGGGTGGTCAGGCAGCAATCTGCCAAGGCTGGTTGCTGTTCCCAGTCCTGCCCTGAGCCATAGCATCTTGTCTGCCCCCCCAACCCACCGACCTCCTGTTGTACAGTATTAACTTGTTTCCCCTAGCACCCACAAGCCATGTTACATCAGGATATAAATATTTTTGTGGTGAAAACTGAGCCACAGGGTGCTACCTTGATTTGGGCACCCCTCTGTTTTGGAGAAATGACTTTAATATTATTTAGGATGTGGGACTTTTGTTTGACATTTTGACAATAATTCAGATTTTTGACTGTAATTTAAAGGTCGATCATGGGGTGGTCGAGGAATGAGCCCAAGTAGATGGCACCGGCCTAACCTGGTCGTCCTGGGAGGTTCTAGCGTGTTTGAGGACATCAGAAATGGAGATGGATCACAGATATACATTCCTTAAAGTTCAGAGCACTCAAGGAGGGTACTCTTGGGCTTCACTGTGACCGGACCCCACTTCATCATGCATCACACTGATGGCAGTCAGCCCAAGGAAGGCTGCACTGCATCGCAGCATTCAGTGTTACTAGCGGGCCCAGAACACCAAGACCGGCCCAGCAAAACACTTTTTCCCCCCCAGTAAGTCTCAATGTCCCCACCGCCTGCCGGCTTCGATTCCTTACCCCAGCTGTGTGATGTTGACAATCTCAGCTGCAGTCATCCATGCTGGAAGTGGACGAGCCATACCCTGCATCCACCTGGCCTTACCATGCCTGATCTCAACAGCCACCAGTGACAGGGCCATGGAGCTCAAGACATGTGAAACCACGAATAGGCCCCACCCACTCTTATCTGCTAGATAGAGCAGTCGCATCCACACAGCAACCTACAGCCAGGGGCCAAGGGTAAGTGCCATCGCCTCTAACACATGGTTGGCATGGCTAGAGACTGCCAGACACACTGCCTAAGCCTCACTCACCACAATCTGGCCAACATTTAGGTTGCCATTCTTAAGAGTGACAAAGCTCCCCCAGCAGCTGTCAATGTGGGAGCAGAAATGTCATACTGTACCCCACCACTCACATGCATGCACATGGGCCCTTTTCTCCTTCCTTCCCACCCTGAATCCTCGCAATGTCTATCCATCTCTCCCGGCCCCACCCAATGAACACAGTATCCCAGAGGAACATATTTGTGCATTACTTTTACCTGAATATTTGTGCCTCACTAACAAACTGTGAACCTTGTCCAAGCAGGTATGACAACTACTTTTTACCGAGGTGGTAGTGGGGAAAATTCCCATAATGCCGACAGAGCACGATGCCCTACCAATAGGATCAGCTATGGAGGCCATGCTGAAAGAACTTTCAATCATCTGGCTCTCCATACCCACAGTGGAAGGGGCCACTACTAAGACAGCGGTTGGCATCCGCTCAATCTGTCCTGACATTGCCTACAGTCCACAGAGGACAGGCCACAACAGGTGGTGAAGAAAATTGTGTCCACCATTAAATGGGAGCAGGATCATTGGTTCCTCTAAAAACAATGTCATTGAGCTGGAAGACAGAAGCTGCCAGGACAACCTCTGCTTTCCCATGATAGAAGGACACCCAGAAGGCATGGACACAATGGTGTTCTTAACTTCCATTTTTCCAGAACTCACTGCCCGGAAATTCGTACTGCCCTGGGAATTTCAAAGAGCCCATTGGATAAGAACCAGATGGCAATAGGCATCCGGGGGACGCCGCTAGATGATTGTATGCTTCCTTTGTCATCAACAAGCATGGAAATAATTTTTTAAGCAAAGAAACATAGTCTCTATCAATATCAAGGCATGAGCATCACAACTTCTCAAGACTTGTCCCACAACACAGTATAACGCAGGAAGCGGTTCCTGGCCTTCTGACTATGTGTAAAAAACTGGAAATCGGTTATGGCCATCATGGAGATCACACGTAACAACACAACCTTAGAATATGATGACCCGGGACGAATGGAACACCTCCTGGACTCACTGAAAGAGGCATACACCTATCATAGAGGGTTTGCCCTCTGCTCCAGAGCGTCAAAATTCAAAAAAGAAAACAGTGGAAAAAGAGGGGATCCACTGGATTTTTACTTTTCCACAATTACACCGTAATTCTGACTGGACATCAGTTGCTTGATCATTTGTAAATGATTGGCAGGCCTATTATCTACAGAATCTATATTGTTCCAACTCATCACCATGCAAATAATACCAAAACAAATATACAAAACATACAAACAAATCATGAGCTAGTAAATACATTTCCTTGTGGCTTCCTGTGTTTTCCCGCAGGGGTAGGGTGATTGTCTCAGACCTTTTATTGAGCAATCGACCTAAAATTAGTTCTTTATCCAGATGAAGAAGTGAGGCCCAAAGTCTGCTAATCCTCCTTATTCTGACCTAATCTATTACTAATGTGTGTTATTGGACTTCTTCAACGAATGTCTTCACGTTTTGTCCTACAGTGATTTCAGACCTCCTCAGGACAAGGGAAGTTGAGGAAAATCTGTTAATATCCCATTCGTGCCCTGCGAGTCTAAATGCACACATCGCAAGTATGGCAGGTGGCATACAGTGCACATACACCGTACAGGCAAGTAGGGCACCTGGGGCTGCTTGACGGGGTAAGATCTGCCCTCTGTCTAACCTCGGTGCACTGCAAAAGAGCAACAAAAAACAGCCAGTAGTAGAGAAATGTGCAGCGCTTGCGGAACACTTACAGCAGCTCAAACGGGGTCGGACAGATCCGCTGTCAAGACGCGAAGCGAGTAATGGTCACTCAGGGGTCGGAACACTGGTGGAAGGCATCCAAACTCAGATGACACCAATGTTACGTTCCATAGAAAAACATTGAACGGCGGCCATGATGGATTAGGGTAAATATAAGGAAGCCTAATCCATTCATGGAGACACCAATGTATGCTTGTCAGTGAGCCTGGCAAGCTGACCCATGCAATGCTGACACTGGAACCCCTCTCAAGCCAGACAGCCTCATGGGGACCCCCCAGCAGAACCAGCATCCCCAAGTAATTGCAATTGTGGCCTCGGAACACGCCCAAGCCCTGTCACAGGACACGCCCGACAAGAATGTCCCGGAGCAGAACAATGGTGTGGGTGCACTTGACAGTCCAGTGATGTGCTGCTTGCCTCCAGGTTCTGGTCCCTCCTTGGTAGGTGCACACTCCACCCGTTCAAAGTTTGTTCATTACACTAACACTGCTTAGGCGTCAGAGCGATCATCTACTGACAGGCACCATCCACCAACCAGTGAATATTGCGACCACCCCTACACCACCACACGTCTACACCTGGCTCAGACACCCTGCAAGGTAAATGTCCACATCCTTTCCATCAAATACGCTCAAAGTAGTCTCATGCAATGTCACTGGCCAGACGCACTTTCTCATATGGAAGGAAATACCCTTGTACTTACAAACCCTATGTCCCGACATCGCCCTGCTGCAGGAAACACACTTGTCTGACACGGAAAACTCAAAGTTGCGCAGCGATTGGGCTGGCATGGAATGCCAAATTCACAAGCTGAACTAACCAGACTCTCCACAGGCCCGTACTACCTCTCCCTGGAAAGGGGTTGTAGCAATCCTAATAACAGTGTGGTCTCCCACTCAAGACATAACGTATGGCGTGACCCACTAGGTCATTATATCTTCATAAAGGCAACTGTCCAAAACCAGACTCTCCTCATAGGTTCCATATCTGTCCAGGTCACAGACGAAAGGAATACTTTTCAGGGCTTCTCCAGAATCTTACTTCAATGCACTCGCACAAACACATAACTCAGGAGAAACAGGATCATAACCAAGCCTGGGCGTAGGGGGTGTAGTGGGGCTACGTGGAGCAGCGCGTAGTGTGGCAAAATCTACGCACACTCGCGTGCTCCGCGTAGCCCCACTATGCGCTGCCCGCCTCCCGCCCGCCCTAATCTTAAAATAATTAAAAGAAGGTTAAAAAGTTAATTTAAACCTCTTACCTTCAGCGCGGCGTCCCGGGGCTCCCTCTTCTTGCTGACGATAACTTCTTCACGCAAATGCGCATGAGCGGACGCCCGCACATGCGCATTTCTCGCGAGAAATGCGCATGTGTGGGCGTCCGCGCATGCGCATTTGCATGAAGAAGTTATCGTCAGCAAGAAGAGGGAGCCCCGGGACGCCGCGCTGAAGGTAAGAGGTTTAAATGTACTTAACCTTCTTTTAATTATTTTAAAATTAGGGTGGCGGGCAGCTCTGCTTCGCTACGGTGTGTGCGTAGCGCTGCCTGCTTCGCCTACTTCGTAAATAGTGAAGCAGGCAGCGCTACGTGCAGGACGTCCAGGGTTAATCATAACACCTGAAGCATACATGGACAGATCCCAACACCCACACACATCCAATCAGACAGATGGAGGCCCCCTTAGAGACATCATAGCTAATTTTCCCTACAGGATCCTTGGCATACCTTCTGTAGTGAAGACAGGGGTTTGCCTGCACACATTGCTATGTTAGCATAAGCGTTTTAGATGTTAACGCCATCTTGCCCCTTTGCTGCTTTTGCACACAACACTACAGGTAGCTGTTATTATAAGTAAAACTGCTTGCTTGCTTTTTCTTCACATGAGATCGGTCTGTTTTTCACATCCCTAGACTTGCACCGCGACCTTAGTCTGAACACTGTGTGCAGAAACCATTAACGTCAAATAACAAAGTATGCTGTTGAATTCAGGTTGATCATCCCACGCTCTAGACACAACAAGCACACAGCTGCAAATATCTGAAATCTGGTGCCTTTAATATTGCATTGCATGCATGATGCTGGCACTCTTGGAGAAAACCTTTCCAGAAACAAAGAGCAGTGCTGATCCTTTGATGTGATTCACCTAAGCTGATCTTTGAGGTATGGGGTTCCCCATTCAAACCTAGAGACCTTCTATTATTACTATAAAACTAGCTTACCAGTCAAGGGAGGGTGGTACACAAGGTATTATAGGACCTGTTTCCACTATCATTATAATACGATTTCTCCCTTTGTGTTTTATGGAATTGTAACAATGCAAATGGTTTTATTTCTAATCATTTGTTTGCTTATGTTAGCCAAAGTACTGCATCTTAGAGCACGTGGTTAAAAATAAACATTTTAAACTTTTCCGTGTCTCTGATTATTCATGTTGTGGACTGAGATGAGAATAACAACGAAAAGGTGTTCTTGATTCCCACCATACCTGACAGTATTCTAAGTCGCTTGTTCTGGGTTGTCTAATCATTGGTAGCTTCGAGATAGTACGGAGAACGAATGAGACATTGATGCTAGTCGGATAGGGGTTCTAGGTACTGAGGTGAGTTTTTTGGTACACCACAATTCACTGAGGTCCTGGTTTCCTGCGCATAGTTCTGTGCATGAGCAGAATACCCGCAACATGGCGCACCTAACGTTTTGGTCTTATGATTGAGACACCTTAGTAGTGCTTATATTTGTCCACAACACCCCCACTCTGGTTTCCGGTTGACGGGAGTGACGGTTTAAACCTACCTATATAGTTGACTTATAGGTTAATTCAAGCTTGACAATTACAAAGGTTTCATTTTGAATTGCTTACCCTTTTTGTGCTATGGTTTCATAACAATTATTTTTCTTCTTTGCGTCCGTATGGCTGAAGTTGCTATTGCAGCACATAGTCGCGCACCTCCCCGGCGTCATTTGACGCAGTTCGGGGTGCCAGACGATGGAATGTCGGTTATCTTTCTAGTGAGTGCTGATGCATCGTTCCCCTATGAGCTTTCTTACTCTTCGGTTAGTTTTCCGGAGGTGAATGCGGATGATAAGACATTCCACTCATACTCCCCTACGGCAGTGCCAGCGAATTACGTGCCGTATAGGACACAGGAAATTCCTATTTCTGCTTGGCAGCATCGTATTTGGTTCAATGGCGCCCTCCCCCACACCGTAACTCCGGTTCGGTTAGGTCCCTTGTCCATTCCTAGGGCCACTTGGCCCGTCTTTGCCGGGTTCACACCACATCCACAATATTTGCAAGCCCTGCTGGATGACCTACGTAAACTACATACTGCCTTGATTGCGGTGCATAGGGCTTTGGTGCAATATGTCTCTCGCAATATCCAGGTGGGGGCACCTGGGGTTGCGACGCAACCAGTTGGACCGGCCGGGATCACTATTAGTCCCGTCATGGTTAATTCGGTAATGGGCAAGCTCCCCCCAGAATAAGGACGATATGCCTTATTGGCTTGCTGAGAAATTTGACCAACTGGAAGCAGTATTTCCAAATTCTACTCCTGTGGAGAAACACAGGATTCTTACAATTAGTTTGCAGAAAGACTTAGTCCCAGAGGTAACAGATTATGAGAACTGGGGTAAAGTATTTGCAGCGGTCTACGCGAAGTGCTTTGGCACACCGTCTATGACTGTATTGCCCTCCGTGATTAAGAGTGTTCAGGATGAGCTCGGTCCGGAGGAGGCGGTCGAATTGGAAATAAGGCTAGTTGGTGTGTTCGATGTAGTTGCTGATCTCATCCTTGCTAACGTCAAGGGAGATGCTGTTAACTTTCAGGTGTTGAATGCGCTGCGCCTCGTCGACGACGTCGATAAACCCCGGCAGTTACCAAAAATTATTGCGGAGGCTTATAAGACCATTGGCCGCAATAGTTTGGGTGTTAAGCCTTTTGCTAAAACAACAGCGCAACCGCAAACTCAGACGGTTAAGTCTACTAAAGACGACCGTCCAGCTTTTCCTAAACAAAATTGGAAAACTAAGAAACAGTGGAAGCAGCAACAGAAACAGGGGTCTCGTCCCGCGTCACTGATACCAGTGACTACTGAACTCACTTATGAATCGCGCGATCGCACAAGAATTAGGTCTCCTGATAGATTTCAGGTTTCTGAACAACGTTCTCCTAGTTCTTCACAGGAAACATCGGTCTCGCAAGCCGGTGGAGGTGAATGTGGTAGAAGTCGGGGTGCCCCTCAAGGACGTGAGCAGCCCCGCCCGGCTGATGGTAAAGGCAAGCAGGACGACTTTGCAAGTCAACGACCTCCGTATCAGAAAAATAAAGTTGCTGCACTAACAGCGAGGTATGCCACAGATAGTGAGAACACAGCTTCGGAACCTGACATGGGCACTAACGCTGCTAGACAGCGCAGCAGAGATTACAATAGTGCGGCAAGCACTGCGTCCATATCTGGAGGCGACAGCAACTGACACATTTATTACTGTAGAAACTGCTGACACTAGAGTGGCTCCCCCTGACAGACTATATGACATAGTCCTTTTATGCTGCTTTTGATGCTGAAGATTTATATTTAGACTCAGCAAATTATGGAGAGTTGTTTTGCAACCAACATTATAACAATCATTTCATGCACAAAGCGAATACATTTAGGAATGTCGTTAATTATACACAATGGAAACATTGTCCAGCTCCCATTGAAGGGAGTTCCAAAACTTTAGTGAAGAAATTTACATATTTTACCGATTTCAGTGTATCTAAACCTCAAGCCTTTTATTTTAAAATTTCTGCTGGGTCAGCTTCCAAAGTTAGACTGACACATACAAAATTACTGTATTCAAAGTCCTTTATGGATGATTTGGCTATAGGGGGCTATGAGTTGTGGAAAAATACCATTGATCTTAAATCTGTTTGGGGTTCTAAAACCTGGCAGGTGCAAGGCCCTGAGGCTTTGCATCGTGCGTGCCTTATCCCGAACCATATGTTATTTTTAAATTCTACAATTTTTTAGACCACCTGCTTTGGATTGGCTACTTCTAAAAAGATGAACGCCCCTACTATTCCTGATCTGGGTGCTTATCCTTCCTGGGATAATCACAAAGATCTGTCCATGGATGAATTGCAGTCACTGATTACAAATACATCCTTCAATATTTCCAGCTTAGATCCCCAAGGATGGTTGATATGGCAAAAAACATCTGATTCATGTCAACATCGTTTTCTGGGGCTGAGATCAGGCTACACACAGGTTAGGGTTGACCCCCGGTTTGAATCCTCCCATTCTGTTACTACCTATTCGGTAGGAAAATTATGTCAAAACTGGCTTAAACATTCCACCTTGGCATCAGTTAAGCTTCATTTGTCCAAATTAACTGACAATGTAGATTTGAATGATTTTGTTAAGGGTCCTGTGAGTGGCAGGTCCAAAAGATGGGTATATGCTATTTATAACGAAGTTTGGAAATTATCTCAAATTGAAGCTGCTTCTCGATTGAGAGCTATTGATCAAGCAAATTTAGAAAAAGTGCTTGCTGTCATTGATAAAAGCATTAACACTATTTCTTCCAGGATTTACACATTAGATAATTTTCTTTCATCTGTTGTGGATATTGTACAGGATGACATGTCTGTCTTATACCATAGTCAAAATCATATGCGTTCTATAATGCAGTTTGCATGGACTTTACAAACATTGAAGGCTGGGAAAGTTCCCTGGGACTACATGAATAAATCATCTTTGTTCCTACCATTTAACCTGACAGATAAACAACAGTTCATGTCTGTGAAGGATGCAACATATTCACTATTGCATATTGAAAAGTTGGAACCTTTCCCATTCTCTGTGGCCAAATCGAACTCAGATGTGTGACTTATCCATGGGTTAATCACACTACCTTTTCCATTGTTTAAGTTCAGTTCATGTTTTAAACACTACGCCTTAGGCAGATATGAACCAATAGGTACCGCTTTCCTACATGAAGTTTGGTCACTCCTATGTACATACAGGTGCATGCGAGAAGGTAAAGAGGTTTACTTAAAAGGAGAGGAGTGCAGTAGTTTGTAGGAACATCCAACTGCATGGTGCTTGCAACGTTCACGCCCTGAATTTAGCTTACATTTTAAAGGGAAATGCAGTGCCAGCGATTACACCAACTTTCACGTTATTAGCTAACGGTAGCTATTTGCTTTTAAATAATGAGGCGTTGTGGGGGATGCTAGCAGGGATTCCGTACGTTGTAACTGTCTCCCAACGAGTAGTCTGTTGTAAGAATGTGCTTTTCCCACCCCCGCATGGGAGACTCGATGTATCCATCTGGCCTTCCATACCAACCTTGAAAGCAGAGTTCAACAAGATGAGCAGAATATGCTCTCTATTATCTCAAAAAGAAGCCGCCCTAACTTCCTCTCGTGAAACATTTGTCCTTCACGTAGCTAACACCCGCACCGAGGTGCATGCTCTTTTAAATACTGATCCCCCACTTCATTTCGGTGCTCTGATTCACACTATATTCAATGCCTCGTCAACAACTGGCTTGTCGCATTTTTTCAAAATTGTGGGCTCCGGCCTTGAGACCTCGTTCCAAACAATATTTGGTGTGATACCGGCATTTTTTCATTCCATTCTTTCCAGCGTCTTCGGCGGGCTTCCATTAATCCTCGCCTTGACTGCTGGTGTGCTGCTGTTGGTTTGTTTACTCTGCAACGGCTGCATAATCTGTGTCACATGACAGTCTTCCCCGGCTGCTCCAACTGCACAACCCGATGCTTGAATACTATGAAACACTATCTCTGGCCACTTTGAGCGTAGCCTATGGATTGTCCTTCCGGTTCTCATACTTTACTTGCGTGCAACCTGTTTTCCATTGCCTAGATTGTTCATTTGAATGGGCTCTGGATTTGTGTCTGTCGAACACGGCGTCTCCTGCCCTGGATTATGATCGACTGAAGAGTCTCTTAGTGGCTCATGAGTTGGACTGTTCTGGTATCAGGATTATGGCCTGTGCAGCTGCGCACAGAATCCTAGGAAATTGGGATATATATGCAGCAGCCCATGACTTCCTGGCGCGAAGTTATGTTGAAGAACACGCAAGTTGTTCCGGTTATCGAAGAACATTTATGTTCCTTTACTTTATTAGATTGGATGGCTGAATCATTTACTGAAGATTACAATGACTTCCTTTTGGAGGATGTTGCAACATACTGTGCCTATACGTTGATGGATTAAATTGGCAGTTGTCCATCTTCCGCACGTACTAACTCTAATTATTTTACTTTTTATTTTTTTTACTCCACACTGGGCTTTGTATCGCCCCTGAGTAATGTTTTTGTTTTTTACTTTTTTTCCAACAAACTTTTCGAACTTTCACCACCAATTATATGGATTGGTATTATATGAACTCGGTTTTGACTAATTCGAACTTGAACTCTGCGTTCCTACATTATGTTATGTTAGATATTTTTATAGCGCGCAATAGTTACTCCAAAGAGTGTCCCAGCGCGGAGCCAAGCGAAGAGATAACAGAAGTAGAAGACTATGGAAACAGATGAGTTTTGAGGAGTCTCTTGAAACAGAGCGGGTCCTGAGTATCACGCAGGAAAAATGGGAGAGCATTCCAGGCCAGGGAGGCTTTAACCGCAAGCGAGCTACCCCCCACCCTGGACCGGGAGAAGCGCGGAACCCTGGCCAACAAAAGAGCTGACGAGCGTAGTACTCTAGTCGGAGCGTAAAAGGCAAACCGCCTCTGCAGATAAATGGGACCCAGATTGTGAAGGGCCCTGTGGGCAATGACCAAGGCTTTAAACGTAACCCTCTCAGCCATGGGTAGCCAATGCAGGGCACGAAGATGAACACGTACACTACTACTTCTGGCGATACCAAGAAGCAGCCTTGAGGACGCATTCTGGATCACTTGTAGTTTATTCATGGAGTAACCGGGTAAGCCGACATACAGGGCATTGGCATAGTCCAAGCGGGACAACACCGATGCCCGAATAACCGTTTCCTTGGCAGACCTTGGGAGAAGGGGGAGAAAACTCCTAAGAACCTTAAGAAGGCCAAAACAACCGCCTGAGATCTTATTCACCTGGACAGAGAATGAGAGATTATCCTCAAACCAGACTCCTAGGTTTTTGGCGGAGCTCCCATTAGAAGATTACTTCCCTATTCTGTTCATGGTCCGATCAAGGGAGGGTGTAGTGACAAGGTTTTGCCTGCACACATTGCTATGTTAGCGTAAGCATTTTAGCTGTTAAAGCCATCTTGCCACTTAGCTGCCTTTGGACACGACACTACAGGTAGCTGTTAATATAAGCAAAACTGCTTGCTTGCTTTTTCTTCACATGAGAACGGTCTGTTTTTCACATCCCTAGACTTACACCGCGACCTTAGTCTGAACACTGTGTGCAGAAACCGTCAAGGTCAAATAACAATGTATGCTGTTGAATTCAGGTTGATCGGCCCACGCTCTAGACACAACAAGCACACAGCTGCAAATATCTGAAACTCGGGTGCCTTTAATATTGCATTGCATGCATGATGCTGGCACTCTTGGAGAAAACCTTTCCAGACACAGAGAGCAGTGTTGATCCTTTGATGTGATTCACCTAAGCTGATCTTTAAGGTATGGGGTTCCCCATTCAAACTTAGAGACCTTCTATTATTATTATAAAACTAGCTTACCAGTCAGAGGAGGGTGGTACACAAGGTATTATAGGACCTGTTTCCACAATCATTATAATATGATTCCTTCCTTTGTGTTTTATGGAATTGTAGCAATGCTAATGGTTTTATTTCTAATCATTTGTTTGCTTATGTTAGCCAAAGTACTGCATCTTAGAGCACGTTGTTAAAAATAAACATTTTAAACTTTTCTGTGTCTCTGATTACTCATGTTGTGGACTGATATGAGAATAACAACAAAACGGTGTTCTTGATTCCCACCATTCCTAACAGTATTCTAAGTCGCTTGTTCTGGGTTGTCTAATCATTGGTAGCTTCGAGATAGTACGGAGAATGAATGAGACACTGATGCTAGTCGTATAGGGGTTCTTGGTACACCGCAATTTACTGAGGTCCTGGTTTCCTGCGCATAGTTCTGTGCATGAGCAGAATCCCCGCAACACTTCCACCCTGCCATAGAAGACTATACCGTTATCTCCTGTGTGCATGGGACATGCAAACAAATAGATTTTTTTTTTTATGTTTCCAAATCTCCTACATAAAATCGAAGGCACTACTATCCTACCCAATGGAGTATCAGATCCTGCACCGATCCATTTACAACTGGACTTGGGGCTGAGGGACAGTGGCAACTCAATCAATCATATTAAATAATGCCCACTGACAAACTCAGACTGACCTAAATGCTAAGCACTTTCATGGACGAGAACAAACACACAGTAACCTCAATTCAAACAGTGTGGATAGCAGCTACAGCTGGGGTCTGGAGGAAACTTATGCGGAACTCAGCCATAAGCGAAAATAAAGCATATCAACAAAAACAAGCATTAGAAGACTGCCTCCTTTAACTCACAACTAGATAGGAGGCAATGCAGAATGTCTCAGATCTTCGCACCCTGCTACAGGCCACAAGTAAACTGAATACTGATTCAGTGCTCAGGGACTCATCATTTTCAAATAACAAGGCCCAAATTCCATTACCCAACGAGTCCCTTCACGCTGGGTTAGTAAATTTTGCAAAACTATACCAACTTACCAATTTCCATCTAGACCTCTAATACTAGTATACCAAATTTGGCGATGCAATCTTTATATAGTTGATTACACTTCGCAAACCAAATACTTGTGTCAGAAATTCATAATCTAGAATAAAAATACTCCTAATAAAGACAGACACATTTGTACATTTTATAATGTTTATCTAAATAATGTGAAGTAATGCTCATCAGTAGTAACACACAGTACAAATCATAGTTTGTATCTAGGCAAACATCATCAGAAGAGAAAATGACAAATTCAAATAACAATGCATAAAGGAGTGGATAGGCGTAGAGACAAAGATTCAAAGACAAAATACATTTGCAAAGAAATATGTAAATCAGGTTTTGGTCCATACCAACCCAATTTGGAAATAGGAAATACTGCTCTCTGGCCATGAGAGCAGCAAGAGCCCCTCAAGAAGAATTGAAGAGGCAAAGACTAAGTCAGGATTCAGGAAACAGCTAAGCAAGAACTTTCCCCACACAGGTAAAGACAGCAAACCGACGACAACGATGATCTCCCAAACAGTCTGCAACAGTCTGTCCTAACCCCTCCCACTAGGCACTTCAATTATACCCGAACCCTAAAACCCAAATGTCCAAACCACACATGTAACTAAACTAAGGGTTCCTCTACATTTGATTGGTTAAGGAAGGGGGTGTATTGTCACATCACTCTCGGCATGTCCATCACACTAAATGTCCCATTGTTTTACTTACTTTTCATATCATCTTCCACCCCAGGAAATCCAAATCCAAGCCTTCGCCATTCTTCTCTTCCTCTACTCCGATAATGTAACAAACTTTGTATAACTTTATACTGATTGTGCTTCTGCAGAGGAAGCTTCCCTACGCATGTCGCATTGTTCTTTCATACAAATCTTGGCATGCACTCAGGATTCGAAAGACAAATCATAATCCACCTTCCTTTTCAATCTCGAATTTTCATTTTTTTTTAGTGCATTCTATTTTCTTGCGTCTCTCTCTTTAACCCCATATTTGTCATGCAGAATAGAAAACCATGCTTCTATGGAAAACAAACACAAGCATTTATTATTTCACTTGAAATCTCTTTTCATTTACGCCCCAACCCAATGCTGCATCTATCCATCCGCAACTCATATTAGGATTTTATTTTCCCTGCAAACATTAATAACATGCACAAAAATCAGCATTAGTCCTTTATTTTCGTTAGTCATAAAGCATTTTGCGGCCTACTTTAGTACGCGCTTGCGCAGTATCATTTTCACTCAGGTTAGGTCTTTTCCCGTATAATTTTCACTGCACACTGTTAGTAAATATTACTGAGGGTTCAATACGAGCAGGTTTTATTTTCACGAAAACCCTGCTCCTTCAATACTCACTACCCTTCTTAGGCAGAAAAAGTACTTTTCCACTTGAAACACAGAAAACATGAAAATGGGGAAAAGGCTGCCAGATCTTTAGCTCTACAATTCAAACAGCAGGAATCCCAACATGCGATCCCGGCAGTTTGGGACAGGGACAAGGGGTTTCTCGACCCACCCTACTAATATCACAACCCCCTTTTGAGATTTTTCCAGCACACTATACAACTCAGAAAGCTCCGATCGCAGCCCTGAGGCAGAAGACTTCCTGTTTGGCACCGATTGGCTTAAACTCTCACTTGTTCAATTAAATCAAGCGTTCATAGTGGCAGAAATCTCGCAAGCCATAGACGACTTGCCGTACAATAAAGAACATGTCCCGGATGGCTACCTAGCAGAATTCTACAAACGTAACAAACCCAGAATTGTACCCCTATCGTGCAAACTATTCAATGATATATGGGCAGGTAAATTCAAATCGATTAGCTATTAGGGAGTCAACCACTTGTTCATCTTAATTTTTAATTAATAGATAATGACATACGTTTTTCATGAGGATTTAATTTATTGAAAAAATATTTTAAAGTCTTTGTTTTTCACAATTATATTTATTTAACATTCATAAAGTCTTTTCAATGTACAAAAAGATTCTCTTATTAAATAAAAGAAGTAACATTGTTTTTGTTGTAGTGAAATTTGGAAAACGGGTTCGATCAATGCCATCTTTGAACAATTTCTGTTTTTTAGGTTGCTGCTTGTAATTTGTTGCAAACCAAAATAAGAAGAAATGTCTATTCCACCATTTGTTTTCTGAAAATGTGAGTTAATAGTTCCATACATGTAAATTATGCTTGTTAATAACCTCCTGAATGTACTGGTTGAAAATCCTTTCAGTGTTGAGGTCCCATGACAATAATAGTGCATGAGTTGTTTTCAGCTAATTCACTTACCTTAATGAAAATTATTATTCTTTCCTCCATGCACTGCTTTGAACAGACTTTCAATTTGAGTTAGGCTTAAGTATTCTGCCCTCAGTAGCCTTTTTCATGCTTTAAAGATCTGTTAACGCTTGAAAGAATTTACCTGAGACATGAAGTGGTTTTAGGGTTTAATTGTCAAAGATAATAACATTTTGCAAGAATATGATTAGATATAGAAAAGCAGACTCACTCTGGGGACGTTTCTGTTCTCTTCAGACATTAGGAACATAATGAGAGGAAATTTTTCTCTGAATTGAAATGCTTTGTTTATAATTTGAATGTACACTTAAAATAGCCCAAGGTAATTCAGTTTCTAATGTGTTACATTTGAAAGGAAAACAGGTCGGGGTTTTTGTTCCTGATTAAACATTGCTTAATTTGAAGTGACCGAATGTTAATACATGTAAAAGCATATTTCTGGTTAGTTTGGATACTCATAAAGAAACATTTTCAATTTAAGTTTGGTATTACGAAGCGAAATCTGACCATTTTAGTACCTTATTAGGTAGCCACTGAAATAGACAAAGAAAAGACGCCATTTTTATTGTGTTTGATGAAATCTTATAATCCAGCAAAGCACATGCTTCTATGCGCTAGATGTAAAAAATGCAGACGATATATATGAGTGATTTTAATTGGTTAATAAATTATGGATCTTTCCACAGATGCAGCTGATTTCGATTTTTATTTTGTTTCTTGGTTTGATGTCAATCTTGAAAACTGAAGTTTCTTGAAATTCTGACAGTTATGTGACATTTGCAGAGGTATTAGATTTAACAAAAAGACATTCACAACTGGATGTTATCAATGGACTTGTATCAAAGTTACCTCTGGGTAGGTCCCCCCCCATCCGCACAGCGCCACCTGTGCCCCCACTGTTTTTGCCCTTCCATTCTGTGCCCCCACTGCTGTGCACTGTTTTTCGTTCTGTGCACCCCTGTGCCACTTCTGATTTCTGTACCCCTTCGCCCTCCAATTTCCCGCCGCTGTGTCCCATGTGGCCCCGTCCCCCCTTGCTGACCATTCGCTGC
Organism: Triturus cristatus; assembly: GCF_964204655.1. Lineage (NCBI taxonomy): Eukaryota > Metazoa > Chordata > Amphibia > Caudata > Salamandridae > Triturus > Triturus cristatus. The sequence goes on from NC_140590.1 coordinate 1,639,869,226, forward strand.
CCCTGCCTCCCACCTCCCAGCTGCTCCTCCCTCCCACCTCCACATATATGGAGACCGTCTGCGCCCGTCCGCGCCTGGACTGCACCCAGCGTCAGAACTCCTGGCCCCCGCATCCGCCACGAAGACCGCCTCCGATGCGACGCCAGCACCCTCATCACTCTCAACCCAGGACGGACCTCCACCTGCTTCAAAGCGACCCCGAGACGCACCCATGGTCCCTTCACCTGCTGGAACTGCAGCTTCACCTGCCTCGGAGACCCCGAGACTCCCACCAAGAAGGACCTCAACCATCTCCAGTGCATCCTACTAAACACCCGCTCCACATGCAAACACACCGTCAAGCTCTGTGACTTACTCGACACCTCAGCACCGGACGTCGCCTTCCTGACAGAGACCTGGATGAACGAATCCTCCGCACCCGACATCGCCATAGCCATCCCCGACGGCTACAAGATCCCCCGCAGAGACCGCACCAATGGAATCGGAGGAGGAATCGCCTTCGTCCACAAAGACACCATCAGGGACCAGCATCAACGACACTCTCAGCACCGCCAAACACATGCACTTCCAGATCCACTCGGATCCCAACACCACCGTAAGAGGCACCCTCATCTACAGACCCCCCCCGGACCACGACGCCAGTTCAGCGACTCCTTCGCCGACTTCATCAGCTCGCACGCCCTGACCTCACCGACTACATCCTCCTCGGAGACCTGAACTTTCACTTGGAAAACAACAACAGCAACTCCTCCACCCTGATCGACAACCTCACCAACCTCGGACTGAAACAGCTCATCACGACGCCGACCCACATCGCCGGACACACGCTCGACGCCATCTTCTCCTCAAGCTCCCATGTCTCCTTCAGCCACACCTCCGAACTCACCTGAACCGACCACCACTGCATCCACTTCACCTTCCGGAAACCCGCCGCACACCACCGCACCCTACAGATCCCCCGTAGATGCTGGAGCAAAGTCACCGTAGATCAACTCCAGAAAAACCTCGCACTCAGCCCACCCACCGACCCCTCCAACCCCGACGACGCCGCCCACAATCTCAGACGATGGATGGACGACTGCGCCAACACCGTAGCCCGCTGAAAAAAAACAAACTACAAAAACACCAGCAAGAGAGCCAGCTGGTTCACCCCGGAACTCCTAACATCGAAGCGCACCTGCCGGAAACTGGAGAACAAATGGCACAGCGAGAAGACGCCGGACAGCCGCATAGCCCACAAAAATGCCATCCGCAACCACCATCACCTTATCAGGTCTGCCAAGAGGACCTCCTTTAAAGACCGCCTCGACAACAATGCACACAATATCAAGGAGCTCTTCAGCATCGTGAAGTAACTCCCCAACCCCAGCTCCAACGCCTACGACATCCCGCCGACGCAAGCCCTGTGTGATTCCCTCGCCCCCATCTTCCACCGCAAGATTGCCGACATCCAGGGCAGCTTCGACTCCCGGATGAACCCAACAGGCCACGACAAGGGCCACCAGGAGTCGTCCCAGGCTGATGGGTTGGAGCCGAGGGTGGTGATCTCCGTCTTATCTGTGTTCAGCTTAAGTCGGCTGCACTTCATCCAGTCGGCGACAGCTTTCATTCCTTCGTGGAGGTTGGATTTGGCGGTGAGGGGGTCCTTGGTGAGGCAGAGGATAAGTTGAGTGTCGTTGGCATAGGAGATTATGTTGAGGTTGTGCTGTCGGGCGATGCGTGCGAGTGGAGACATGTAGATGTTGAACAGTGTCGGGCTGAGGGAAGATCCCTGGGGTACGCCGCAGATGATCTCGGAGGCTTCAGATCAGAATGAGGGGAGGCGGACGCTCTGGGTTCTGCCAACACCTTAGCCTATGGCTGAACGGAGATAAGTACATAAATAAATAAAACAAATTACATTGCGCCCGCTGCATCGCCATTTGGTGTTGCAGTGTGCGCAAAGTAATTTGCTTTATTTATTTATGTGCTTTCCTCCATTCGGCCGTATGCTGTAGTTTACTACCCCCACCTTGCCCCTCCCCCGCCCCGCCCACCGTCCGCAGCACTCCCTCCAGGAGCCGCTACTGCCTAAACCAAGTGTTGCTGAATTGGCTACACAGATTGTCATTTCATTGGTGGAATTGAAAAGAACGCATAATGTGGGTACAGAAGTGCCTCGAAGCAAGTAAGAGCATGAAAGGCAAGTATAATAAGAGCTGTGCTTAGTGCAAGATGAAATACAAGATAACGAGAATGCATTGCGCTCATTGCAAGATTAGACGCATAAACAAGCAGGTCGGATTACCAGTCTGATAAATATAATACTATAGGGAGCTGGACTAAAAAAAGTTTTAAATATCAGAAAGAGATGGCTATTGCATATGAACAAATATTGGCAATGAAATGAGAGGTGCAGAGAGAAAGAGAAATGTATGTATTGTTGAATTAACAACATGACTTCATTTGGGGTGATGTTATGATCCCAAGTACCGGACCACACCCCGACCACACCACCATTCTAACCGCCCTAAAAATACAAATGCAAAGAGCCAATAGCGAGATGTAAAATGTAAAATATAAGAAATGAAAGGAAAAGTGAGACTGAATAGCTAGTGAAGGCATTACAACGGACAAATAAAAGATTTACTGAGCTGAGATCTAGGTGAAACAAAGGAGCTCAAAAGACTTCCACCAGTCCCACAATCATATGCAATATTTATGCAGCAACAAGTGCAGGAGGCGCAGAAAGACTGTATTTATCACCTGATAGTTTCTCGGGTGAAGTAGAAGAGGTACTCACTCTTGTGTGGGGACCCAGAGCCCACCTGACCCATGAATCAGTTGGAAAACCCAAAATATTTCAGGGATTAGAAACATGTAACCATCTACATGATTTAGTGCCAGATATACGACCCTATTTTGCATGCGCAAATGTGTTTGTGACCCGTTTGCGCATGCACAATCTCACAGGGACATGTACAATTCCTAAATAGCGAGTCACAATTTATTTGCGACTCGCTATTTAGGTATTGCGAGTCCCTATTAGGAAGGGGCGTTACATTCCTAATAGCGACCCCAAAGCCATGTATGAATGTTTTGCGACCGCAATTGCAGTCGCAAAACACTCGCAAACTACCACCCTCTTCAAGAGGGTGGCAATGCACTTGCAAAACGGGAGTGGTCCCTAGGGGACCTCTTACCCTTTGCAAATGCAGGTGAAAATATTTTTTAGGGGCAGGCAGTGGTCCCAGGGACCACTGCTTGCCCTTAAAAAATGAAACGAATGGAAAACGGCCTGCATTTAAAAAAGCAAACCTGCTTTATTGAAAAGCAGTCCCAGGCACGGAGGTCTGCTGAGCCCAGCAGGCCACCATCCCTGGAAGGGCCAGCCATTCCCAATGAGGTCGCAAATTGTGAGAGGCTCATTAATATTCATGAGCCTCACATTTTGCGACCACGTTGGAAATAGCTAACATTGTCTCTGACACTGTTGTACATTTGCAACTCGCAATGTTTCGCAATTTGCGAGTCGCAAAAGCAAATGGTCGTACATCTGGACCTAGGTCCTGTTTCACGCTGAAAGAGAGCAACAAAGAGAAAGAAATATTTATGGAAAGAGCATACACAGAGAGGACCTGATTTGAGGAGGAAGGTACCGAACCATAAACCATGTCCACAAGACTTATCTTCAGGCTGAAGATAAAAAACAATAGCTCATTTACATATGTGCCTAGAAGTAGGAAGCGGTTCCTTGAGCATAGGGTTTACCAACCAGAATCAAGGAGTAGGGATGTTGGAGCTTGGCAAGAAAGAAATATAGAAAATTTCACAGATCACAACCAACTAGGCTACCATCCTGTTTTGCCAAAGTAATTGGAAATGTAATGCATATGGTTACACTGTATACATCTAAATTAACACACTAGGTTACAGAACACCATGGGTTTCCCTAGGATCTTCTAGATAAGAGGAGTAAATATGTTCATAGGCGATTGATTAGAGATTAAAAAGGTGGAAGGATTTAAAGGTCACTTATTGACCAAGGAATGTCATTGTATGAACTACACCAACAAAACAAATAAACAGGACTCCACCAGACATGAAAATGGCTGCTGCAGAGGTGACCTCTCATTGGAGTCGGAAGAGGCAAATAATATGCCCAGAGTAATGCAGACTGGAGAGCAGAACCACCAATATATCCAAAATCCACCATATCAAAATGTATCCTAAAATCAGGTTAAATTTCAAACTACCAACCATGAGAGGTGTAATTTACAGGCGGATAAAGAGTTTGGTGGACGTGGGTGGCTAAGTACTCTGTTTGTCAAACCCTCAGTCCACCCACTCTGCTATGAGCAAGGTGGGCTGTCATCTTTCTAATGGCTTTGTCCCCACTGGCTCAACTGTCGGAAATATTACTCTGATGACCCCCGACGGAGTAGGGGACTATCGGAGAAAGGATATTAGACCACCAAACCCATTTAAAGCATACAGTCTGATAGATTTTTCTGTCTGTCACTGATGGGAAGAACTTGGCTGTACCATACAAAAACAAAAAAAGAAAAATGACTCCCAAACTCTGGGAAAAAGTCCTACGGTATGGGACTCACTTGTTTTTTTGTATTTCTATAATAAACTTCCACTTTGGGAGCTTGTTTTTGAAAAACAGAAATGTTTGGTGCCCGGTTGCAAAAAAGACAATGGCCACACACCGTATTTGCAGTGCCATCAGGAGAACTGCCATGTCAGCGGTGCTTCTGAAGGTGGAGAGATCAACACTGTGCTAGCGGTAATAGTGGTAATCTCTGAATAAAGTGGACGGTAGTCTGCTAGGGTGGTGGAGGTAATTACCAAACTCCAGATCGGCCCCCATGTTTGTCAGTGCCGTAACAGGAAAAATCTATCCCTGGGTACTGCTATATACTCCCCAAAAGTCCCTTACGCCCCACAAGTGGGACAAAGGCCAAAGAGTGCTCCATTCCTACAGGTTATCCAAAACCCACCTATCTCTCACAAACGCCATATCACGGAAATCAGAACAAGGAACAGGAAAGCAGAATATCCTCTAGACCAATATCCATCCAGAGTGAACTAAAATGATAGAGACTCAATGAATTTTAAAGGCAAATTCAATTTCTTAAATAATATATGCCATGCCTGTTTGAATCACAACCTAGCACTTCCAAATAGGACCCCCCACATAATCTTCCATGAACAGAACACAGAAGGAGCCTATCAGGGCAAAGACCAGTTAACAATACATAACCCTTTGTGGCAAGAGTTAAAAATGTAAGCCAAAGAGAAGCTGAGACAGGTAGAGGCACTGCGGGTCAACTTTTTAAGATGTGCTGAAAAATGGATGCCAAATCACAACAAAAGAAACACAACCACACAATGATATTCAATTTACAACCACTACCAAAAAAAGGCAGAACCAATTTCGAAGACCAAAAAAGAAGACTCAAGTATCTAAAATTACAAAAATAGTTTACTATTAATGAAAAATCAGGTTTTCCAAATAGATGGAGTGCATTCCATGAAAATGAACAAAATGAAATCATGAAAGTCACATTCCAAATATATGATAAAGAGCCTTTCATGAATGCCATGATGTGGTTTTCAACCTGGTGTACAGATTCAGAGGCCCAAAACACTAGTGAGGCAAACCACATAACCTCCTGAATACAATGATCAGGAAAGACTAAACAGAAATGGGAATTGGGTTCCCAATGGTAGCACAGAAAACTCTTTCATTGTCGATAGGGAGAATGCTTATGTAGATCAAAGATTTAACAAATGTTAACAAAGAAATCCTTTTCCAACTTTACCTTCGAGCCTTGAAAACTTCTTCCCTATAGAAAGAGACTCTAAACTTCAATCACAGAGGGTATCAGGTGATCCACAAGTTAACTTCTTTACATCTTTTTGCTCTTGAAATTAAACATAAAGAAAATCCACTGTGGGGAAAAACTCACCAAGGTCATAAACTGGCGATGACGATGAGGATGATGTTTCCCATGAACCAAAACAATAAATTCAACATTCATTGAACCTAATGGTGAAATTGTTTCTAGCATATGAAAAAGAGATGAGGGTGGTTGCACCCAATACAAAAAGCAATGATTTCAAAGATACCCTTGTGAGCCCTATGAGGGTTGAAGACATTTCTACCATGAAACCCAAGGTGGAACCTTCCAAATACAATGCAATGAACTACCCCATTTCAACCCCTGAAACCCAGAGGAATCCAAATGTACCTACAAGTTTCTTAGGGAATGAGATAACTGCAAGTGAGGAGATGGAAACTCTGCAGGTTTTAGCGATCAAACATGTGATGCTTCCCAAGTGTAGAAGCTACAACAAGTAAATAGTGAAAATGCTGAGGACATGAAATCATACAAAGACTGAAAGGTCCATTGTACAAAGACTTACCACATAAGGGGACACTTCTGGGGGATTTTACGTTAGGAGATCCTATTGTTAAGAGGTCCTCCAATTTATCAGCAAGTCAACACCCCAACATGAGATGTGCAGTGAAGGGGTTGCCCGATCAAGGGAGATGAGAAGTCAGGGTAACACAGAAAGTCTAGATGTAGAGAAAAGGGAAAGCTTTGCACCCTGAACCTTGCTGATAATCTAGAAGATATAATAGCCCTCATTGAGCAACAAAAGCTATGGGTTGCTAAAGGGGACACATTTATTATGGAAACTCCCCAGTACCAGAGCTCTCCACAACATCACCTACCAATAGAGGTTATTCCTGGATGGAAATTATTCAAACTGGCACCAAGGAAGGCGGGTCTATGGTAGGGATGTCTGCTGTGGAAGCCACAGTAAAGACCATAGTAGAGGTCATCAATAACCCCCTTCATATCTCAAAACAATGAAAACAATGTCAAAGGGGGTACACTTAAATCCCCATGAAGCAATCTCTTGGAGAATCAAGAATCAGTAGAGCTAGGCTGTACTGGGTTTGGGAATCACATAAATTGAGTTCAGTCCCTCTAGACACCTAATTCTGAAAAAGCTTCTTACAAGAGTTCCTCAGAAGAAACGTCTTTACTCTCAACATCTCTAAAGTAGATGAGAAGAGATGACCTAAAAGTCACCTTCAAAGATTAAAGAGAGAGTGAATGTTAGAAATGGGGTTTCTGGTTGGCAAGGGTCTGCACCTAAGCCAGGCAGAACCCACCACTCTAGTCAGGACAAGGGAGTTACACACTGACGATAACCACTGCTCACCCGCTTGGTAGCCGGGCAGAGCAGTCAGCCTTATCCGCAAGGCAATTTGTAAAGCGTTTGCGTAACACACTCACACAGCAGTGACACACTAGGCACACCACAAAAGAGACTCCACACAGGGTATATAAAATATTATTTGTATTATCCATAAAAACACATTAGATCACAATCACATATATTACTGTGCCACTAGGTACTTGTCATGACTTCACAGGGATTACATAAATCACTTGGCCAATTGGGCCATGGTCACAAACATCACAGTTAGGATGACCAGTAACTACCTGTAAGATTACCTTTAGCATAAAACTTTATGCATGAACATCACCAGCAGTGCATTATAGTAAAAACCTATAGAGTGTACACATTAGAAAATCACCTTCAATATGAATACCCTTGTAGTAGGCAACATTACATCGGGGCGCAACACATACAAAATGCCAGGTGTCCACAAACCATCTGTGAGAACCTGCGTTCCTATGAGGGTACCTGGTGTCCTCCCCATAGGCTTCTGGGCCACACGTCCGCCTACTCCAGGGAATGCAGAAATCCTAGTCAGGGCCAGGGCCTTCGTCAAGGTCTCACCCTGAGCTTCCCAAGACACAGCAATGCCCCTGGTATTTGCACCACAGGTAGGGGAGGCACCCGCTCTGCCCACATTTTCCGGGGCCTCTCTTCACCCAAAAGACTGACCCCCTCGAGTGCGAAGCGCCACGGCTTAATGCTGTGAAGCTCAGCCCCACTCACCACTCCCTGGGGGCTGAGCAGGTTAGGTTGCAGCCGTCCGCTGCAACCGACGACAATTGGCCCGGTGCTCCTAGCCGGAGGTGGCCACAGGCGGTGCTCGGATCCTGCACTTCAGGACCGGGCAGACACGCGGCGCCGTCTCCACCCTCCTCTCCTCTTCTTGCTTTCGGGAACGCCGTCCTGCTTGGCCCCACCCACAATCAGGCTCGGCCATGCGGCCCGTCACCTCTGCCGGACTTCTGGTTGCTGCAGGGGCTTCCTGCTGGGTGGCAGCTCCACTCCCCAGCTTCTCTCTCTCCCAGGCAGGCAGAGCGGTTCTCCCTCCTCAAAGAACCCACAGCCCCTGGGGAACCCCTTGCACACGGGGCTTAGGTACCAAAAGGGGGCACCGAAGTGGATGCCTGCTTGTGCATCGAGGGGACCTCAGAGAGTGCGCTTGATCCAAAGGCTGGTAACAGAGCAAGGCCCACTAAGCACCCGGTCTCCACAGTGCTGAGGGCATCAAGAGAAAAAGCATTTTCCAGGACCTGCCCAGTTCCACATGTGCTGCAGAAATGAACCGGGGCGAAGAACACAGCACTCACCACATGCTGTTTTAGATCAAACAGGTCAATAAAAATAAAGCGCTCTGCCTGTCTCTATCATGAGGACTCGAAACAGGGAAGCAGGCAGCAGGCCAGCACACAGGGTCATTGGGCAGGGATGCAGTCACTCCATCAGATCAGCACCCAAGGTAAAGTCTCAGTGGCGGCCCCCTGCCAGCCCAGCACTCCTCTGGTCCCATGCAGTGCCTTCTCTCCTCTACATGGGGTCACAGCCCCTTTACTTATAGTCCCAAAGTCTTTGTTTCCTGGTGGCATAAGGCTCTGAGCCAAGTCCAAACCAGTTCTGTCCTCACTGGTGTAGTTCCCTGGCAGGAGGTAGACACAGCATTGTTCAGGGCAGATTAGGTCTATTCAGGTGCAGAAAAATCTCCCCCCAGTGGCTGTCTGAAGAGAATTCACATCCCCCTGTCTCTGTCACTTCAAAACCAGACAGTCAAATAAAAAACCAGCAGAGACACAAAGACACATGTGCACAGAGAAATGCCCACTACTAAAAGTGGCATTTCTAAAATAGTAATAACAAATCTGCTTTCACCAATAAGCAGGATTTAACACTACTATTTCGAACATAACAAACGTGGTCACACTACCCCTCTCAGTCAGAAATTACCACTTCAGAACATATCAGCAACAGAGTCCTGAGATAGGTTTGAAAGGTCACTTCTGTGGGTAGTGCAAGCAGCGCAGCAAGCCCACCAGTAGCATTTAATTTACAGGCCCTGGGTACATGGGAGACCACTGTACAAGGGATTTACAGGTAAATTAAATATGCCAAACAGGTATAGACCAATCTTACCAAGTTTACAAGAGAGAGCACAACCACTTTAGCACTGATCAGCAGTAATAAATTGACCACAGTAAAAAAAACAACAGGGCAGAAAAAATACAGGAGGAAGGCAAAAAGTTCTGGGATGATCCTGCAATAAGGGCCATGTTCAACAGTGAAAATATCAAATAACTCTAAAACGATCCATTGCTCAGGGAAGGCTGAATGAAAAGTAGCAATTTTAGCAAATTTACAGTTCTATGTAAAATACTCGTGAAGGATACCGGTGTTATTTCCCATTTGAGTCAGGTGTTAAGCAATGGCAGATTTGAGTTTTGATTGATTTTACCAGTATTTGTACCTTAATCTCCCAAAATGTTTTACTGAACTAAACCATGAATTATAAGGAATAACTTAATTAGCTTCTATGAAATTAGAAGAATTATAACCATCTATGAGGAGAAGCCCATAAAAATTCAAATATGCCAAATGTGGGGTTTATGTTATTTGTTTTCCAGGGAAAGATTTTTTGATTTTAGACTCTGGGAAAATTACTGAAGCTAGAATAAAAAGAAGAAAAAGGCCTTGATGATTATTTATTCATTATGATCAATATCTTCTTACTGGGCTTGTATAACAACATTTCTGTGCACATATGATCCACTGACTTCTCATTTGAAAGCATTGCATATATTTTCACATTCTTAATTACACAGAAATATCCAGCAACAATAATCTAGTGAGAGATTGATTTCAGAATCCAAATAGATGACTCCTTGTGGAATGATCAAGTTCATTAATTTTGTAACCATTATGGTTGACTGCTTATGAAAATTACAATGTTCAATATAGAGTTTGCACTTTTCAGGAAGCGAGGCTTAAGCATTAAGGGGGGCCTTAGCACTGTGCGAGGCGGTATCTCAGGTTGACGTACTTTGCAATAAAGGAGAAATCAGTGGCCAGCGCAGAGTCCTGGCCTGGCGTGGAATGAGGTGACAACCTGGAGGAGGTACTGCACGCCAGCACTCCGAGGGACAGATTTACACATTTTTCATGCAATGCAGAAAAGCAATGGAATTTACTGCACCACACAAGTGGAAAATGTAGTGTTGAGCTATATCTACAAAGTTGGCCTGCTGCTAGTGTCTCCCTCCCCTCTGGAGCACCAATAGTCTGCATTGCATTACGCACAGCCTCACACCATGGTGCAGAGGAGAGTGTGATCTGTCTTACATGGGAGCTGTACTGGAAGCTCACCCTTGCAATGTAGATTCCTACGTCTAGCCAAGCTCAGAAGTATTGCACTCATTGGATGTGTACTGTGCACTGCAGTACACATGTAAGGCATGTTTTTTCTTCTTTAAACCAAACACATTCGCTAACACCTGCTTTAAGGAGCTGCTAACTTTTGATTCAAAGCTCTGTAGAGATATCTTAGTAGGTGGGCTTTGTGTCAAAAACTGGGTATTTGCACTGATTAGCTCCAGTAACACCCCCTTCATGTAGCGCAAAGCAACATAAAGGGTGTTTGCATTAAGATCAAGCATTTGCAATGCATCAGTCTCGCCTTTGGGACCTTGTATGTATTTAGCAATGCAGCATATTAGTCTGGGTGCTGAAACATCTACTATTCTTTAATATGGAGGGAAAGTAAGCACCAAACTGCGTGACACGCCAGGTATAGGAACACATGTTGAGAAATATTGCCTTTCAGCGGGGAATGGTATAGTCCAAAGCTCTGTTTTTAATATATCCATTCCATTCCAAAAACTTTATTTGGATAACAACGTATCCATAAATGTAAACATATACAGATAAAAACACATTAATAACAATGTGAAAGTTCATAAGGTAGCAAAATATAATGAACATAGCTAACGTGCATTTAATAAATAGCAAAATACAATTAACTTCATAGGTCGCACATCGCTTTCCGAGCACCCGTAGCTACTCTCAAAAAGGTGCCGGTACTCAAGATCAGTTCAGCAGTGTCCAATTTAAGTATACAATCAAGAGCTTCCGATAAATTAATAGGAGACAGTTTTTAAAAATATGGAATAAACAGCCATTGTGCATATTTCATATAGTACATACAAAAGAATAAAAATTGTAAAAGTGTTTGTCCACTGTGACCGTCACACGGACATGGCAAAGAGTCTAAATTTGCATTATACCCATAGGGAAAACAAAGCAGGTATCTTACAGACCCTGCTCGTAGACGGAAGAGAAGGCCTCTCTCCCATTGAGACACTGGTAATGCAATGTAGCTCGGTAGACAATGCTCAGCGTACTCAATGCATATACATTTTGCAACAGTTTGTTTCTTCGATTCCCTTTCTAATCATTCCATGCTATAAAGTGCATACAGTGCTGCTTTCAAAACTTTTGTATCCATTGTTACGGCTGTATTCAGATTAGAAAACAGTCTACCCAGATTAACGCTTTCCAAACTCTTAACTACCCCAGCAACCCATGGGATATCCATCCCTTTCTCGCAAAGAAGACAATCATCTAACATAGCCCTTGTGAGAGATGCTTCAGGGTTCTTCATTATGGCTAGCCAAAATAATGCGGGCGGGCCCTTGTAATGTCTTCGATATATCCCAATTTCAATTTGCTGTGGCATATGTATAGGGGGGTGGAGTTTGGAGCGCCCAAAGGTTTCCTGCAAAATCTATTTTCCTCAGATTGCACGCTAAAACATTTGACAATACCCCATACCTCTGCCCCATAGGTAGCTACTGGTACACATTGAGTCTTAAAAATCTTTAAAATAGCAAGAATCGTCCCCTTTCTTTTAGGCCGGGGAAGACTGAGTACTGAGTTAAAGCCCTTCAAAAAGTTATTTTTGCAGTATGCCATATGTTCACACCAAGAACCATTCACAGCGAAAACCATCCCCAAATAAGGGAAGGTAACAGTGCGATTTAGTTTTTGGTCACCCACAGAGATAAAATGTAAAGGATATTTCCTTGGCCCACAAGACATTATAAAGGATTTCTTAAAATTTTTGCAAAATCTAATCCAGTCATGAAATCTGTAAATCCTAGGACTAAAGTGCGTAGTGCATTTGGTGTGCGCCCAATTAAAACTGCATCATCTGCGTATAAAAGCACCGGGTGTATTTTGCCTTCTATTCTGGGGACATCATTAGTTAGTGTAGTCAGTGACTTATGTAAGATATATATATAAATAATAAAAAGAAGGGGGGGCCAGAACACACCCTTGTCTGACCCCTCTACCTTCATTGATGTCATTGGACACTTCTCCCCCACCGCCAATTCTGACCCGCGCTTTCACATCCGTATGAAGATAGGCCAGAAAATGGACAAGAGCCTCATCCAGGACATATTCTAAAAGGATGGACCATAAACGAGATCTGTTAACAAAATCGGAAGCTGAGGTCAGGTCCATAAAAGCTAAGTAAAGTGGCGAGTGCTGTGCAATAGTATACTTCCCTATGATCAGATTAAAATTTAGACATTGCTCATTTGTGCCAACTTTGCCCCTAAAGCCTAGTTGGCATTGTTCTAAAATATGATTGTCCACTGGCTAAGTTAAAATTTTTGTATATAAAACTCTGCCTAAAATTTTAAGGGTGTTATCTATAAGGGAAATCGGTCTATAGCAGCTAGGTTGAGTACAATCACCCTTTTTAAAAATTGGGACCATGGTACTAGTAGACCATGTCTTCGGCAATGGAGCATTCATTAGGTTATTAAAAATATTCAACAACAATGGGGCCCAGAAATCTGGTTTGTATTTAATAAGATCAATGGGCAACCCATCTGGACCAGGGGCTTTATTGCCCGCAGTCTGTCGTATAGCCTACTCGACCTCATTTATTGATATTGGTACTCCAGATAGTACCCGGTTTTTAAAGAGAATGGGTTCAGAGGCAGGCGCTTGGTAAATAGCGGAAAAGTGGCTATCCCAGGTAGCACTCATTATATTGCAGCTAATGGGAGTTAATGATTGCCCCATTGATCTAAACTCTTTAATGGCAGTCCAAAATATATTCCCATTATTTTGACTAGCGGCATTAATGAGCACATCCCAGTGCTTATTTATTAACTGTGCCTTCCTATTAGCAACAGACATCTTATATGCCAACCTAGAGGACTTGACCAGTTTGTTACACCTGGGATTTTGAGATAGGGCTTTGGCAATAGAGCTTTCCTGATTGAACCATCTAGTTTCACGCTGTACTGTAGAAATGATACAAAAGGGGGTGGTGATGGACGGAGCATCAGAACCAATCAAACACTCACACCCAGTCAACAGATCTGGGTTTGATCCATCACCGTTCTTTAGCCCACTCTGCCACCCCAGTTCAGACATGGCCATATGCAAATCAGTCTGACCCTGTGCCTCATGGGAACAGTCCAGCCCAAACTGCCAAGCCATGCCTTCCCTGGACCGGAAACAAGCTTCCTAGGACCGGTTTCTGGCATTTCAGCCGTCTTCAGCCAGGCTTGCTTGAATCCAGTGGCAAAGTGAGCAAGGGACTCACGTCTGAGCATACCCTGCCAACTTATGGCGAACAAAGCGATACAAAAGGGGGTGGTGATGGACGGAGCATCAGAACCAATCAAACACTCACACCCAGTCAACAGATCTGGGTTTGATCCATCACCGTTCTTTAGCCCACTCTGCCACCCCAGTTCAGACATGGCCATATGCAAATCAGTCTGACCCTGTGCCTCATGGGAACAGTCCAGCCCAAACTACCAAGCCATGCCTTCCCTGGACCGGAAACAAGCTTCCTAGGACCGGTTTCTGGCATTTCAGCCATCTTCAGCCAGGCTTGCTTGAATCCAGTGGCAAAGTGAGCAAGGGACTCACGTCTGAGCATACCCTGCCAACTTATGGCGAACAAAGCGATACAAAAGGGGGTGGTTGTGGTAAATATTTCATTACCGGTACTATTTTTTTATGCGGTAAAGTCTATTAAGAATAACTCAGTAAATATAAGAGGCAGAATCCGTGGTATTAGAGGTTTAAAAAGGCTTTATTCCTATACAAAGGAATACAATTCGAATTGTAGGCATTCTATTCCATCACCACGAAAGTTTAGGAAGTAAGGGCATATATTATTGACAGATAGGCAGTTTTATAGAAAAGACATTACAGTGAAACAGATGCAAGAGGCGTAACAGCTGATAGTATAGATAAAAGGTGCATACGTAACTAATAGAGGCGTATACATGGGCGTAATTTAATAAACGTCATCATACATGATGTCATAAGTGGGTGGATCCATAAGAGAATCCTGCAATGTCAGCAGAAATATTTGGCAGAGATGCGCGCGCAGCCGCATGACGTGTGATTGACGTGCAACTAGGGGGTGAAGGGGACTTGACATTTAGCTCTACATGTGGAGACAGAAGTCTGGGGGTCGTGTCAACCTAATCCCAAATCATATCTAATATCCTATGTTTAAAGAACTGTGTTATCCAAAAAGAGAGGTCTCTAGGATAGAATCTATTCTATACTGACTGTTAGTGCGTGTACAAGCGTCTAAGTGTCTACACTAGATGCGAGGGGGTAGGAATATTCCACGGTAACAGGGCTATGAATTACTGGCATGAGGACAGCGAGGCCTGGCCCTTTGCGCGGTAGCTGGAGGAATGTTTACCTAAACTACTAGACAGGAATGCATCGGATGAGGAGCGGAGTAGATAATCTTGAAGGTGAAATACAGTTTTTGGCAGGCAATATGCTGAATCAGGCACCGTTAGCCGCGCAGGGAGTAGGACAAAGTTCATGGATACAGATGCAGGCTCAGACTGGAGCTTTCAGAAGCAGAAGGCAGGAAAAGGCTTGATGACAGAATTCGGGCCTACTCGCCTGAATCTGTAAAATGTGGAAAGTGAACCACATAAAGTCGGTGGCCTTTCATACTTAGGAATGGAATATCTGACCCATTCATGGCGGATCTGAAAGAGGACATGTTGACGGTGGACGCACATATATTTGCGTCTTCAAAACTGGAGCAGGAGGGAACATACATGTACTTATAGCATGCACATGGAGCCGTTGGGGTCTACGATAGGGGACATAACTGATCACAAAATTCATATTTCCTCATTCCCTCCTTGTCCCCTACGGACCCTCAGGAGATATCGATCTTCATCAATCCATCGATCTGTTCATATAGCATCATTTGTTCTTCTTTCTTCTTTCGGGATCTTGAACGAAAACTTGGATGTGGGATACACGAGGTGGCACACAGACCACAAATCGCTGGCCCACATTGTAGACATAAGCAGCAACTGAATAGTATGAGAAAGCCAATACCTAGGAAGGATAGGATTCTCCATCCCCAGGCTGACAACACGCCCCAGAACCAACCGGACCAAGTCCAGGTGCCTGGACTCTGGTGTATCTGGCTTACAATCTTATGAAGGCGAGTTATGGCTTTATATACTAACGGCGAATTTTCTGGTATGAAAATGCAGCAACTTGATCCGATGACCCTACAAGCTCCGCCCCTATCGGCCAAGATGACGTCAAGGACAAGACGATTTTGAAGCACAACAATCCGCATAGCAGACTGCTCTTCTGTTAAATTGCCTAAGGCGGAAATAGTTTCGTTCACTACTGCTTCAAGGGTTCTGGTTAATCTACGTATCAGCTTACTATTAGTGACTGTACCTATATAGGGAAAGAAACCTTTATTGAAATCTGTGTATTTTTCCCATGCTGTTTCAGTGTAATCGACAATTGGGAGATCTCTCTGCTGTCTATGGTGTACTAAATGGGTATTTCTATGATAATCAGGAGGAGCTAGGAAAACAGGTGGTAGAAGGAATGCTATGTAACAGGTACCATCCCAATCTAGAGGTAGACGTATATATGCGGTCTGGCCACATATAAAGTAGGAATGACGAGAAGCTCTAAATGTAGACTTGCCTTGATCACTGAATTTTATTACAGTGGTGCATTTACTATGGCCCATGTGTATGGAACCATTCTTTCTTACACATAATTCCCCTTTTACTGGGAATACTGACATGGCGAGCAAGATTGGTGTAGCTTCAGATTCAACGTTCAGGATCATGAGGTTAAGTGTAAAATTACCTAATCCATATACTTCATTTTCTAGATCAGTTCCTGTTCTTCTGGGAAGTCCGTCCTTGTTAGGGTAGCAGACTTTAAGCAAAACTAAGTTCAGGTTTCCCCATACCCAGTTGTCTTGATAAACTGCGGAATTTGAATCTAGGGAATTAATCAAACTAAACCATGCTCCACAGGAGCCATTGTGTGTGAACGGATAGGGAAAGAGGGGCAAAACTCCCTTATAGTTCTGATAGGGAGGGAGTCGGCCGCATATCCAACAATTTGTGGCATTGCTGGTTTGGTGGGAATGATGTAACATACTAATGAATGTGTTGTTGCGCAGCGCAAATCTATAGGACAACTCATGCGGAGGTAATTCGCTAAAAGAATGTTCTGCAGTTACATTGTAAGCACGTTTAAGAATAGGGTAATACATGTGCAATAGTATGCTGACAATGATGATCAGAAGACTTAGAAAAAACAAAATTAATAATGTTACTGTGCAGTGACTACGAAATGATTTACAATACGCATGCTTCTTAAGCTGCATCTGATGATTTCTTTCTCTATTCCGGTCTAGAGGATACATGTCAGAGACAAATTCAACCGATTCACCTTGGAGAGGACTTAAACAATCAAATTGTCTGACTTACTAGACCTCAATTTTAGTTTGTAAAGTTCTGAGTTCGACTGCTCAACCAAGGGGAGCTTTGAGTCTGTCTGTGAGGGAATACAGGGTTGAGTATTCACACTGGATGGTAGTCCATAAAATTTCTTGATATGACTCGAGTGCAACCACCCTTTCCGTCCCTCGATCTTCACGGCTGTCCTTGTAGTGAGTAGAACCAATTTGGGCGACTTCCACCTAGGATCCAGTTGGGTCTTCCTGTCAAAATTCCTGACCAAAACGAGGTCACCAGGAACCACGTCATGGGGCTTCACCTCAGTATTATCGGGAAAAGCTGCGGTTACCTGTGAACGACAAGATTGTAGTGCAGACATCAAGGAAGCCAGGTAATCTGTCAGCATATTACAGTCAACATCAGTGATTTTGCGAGGTATAGGCGTCCCCCACATATTTGGTGGTCTACCGAAGATCACCTCGTACGGGGATAGCCCTGTTCGAGAATGTGCTACCATTCTCATGTAAAAGAGCGCAACTGGTAAGGCTACTATCCAATCGACTCCTTTTTCTCTACATATTTTGGACAATCTAATTTTCAGAGTTTGATTATGGCGTTCCACGAGACCTGCTGCCTCGGGATGTCGGACACAGTGGAATTTCCATTGGTAGCCTAATAGAAGGGAAACGTGTTTCATTAGTTCGGATGAGAACGGCTGGCCATTATCTGAGTAGATAACACGTGGTAAACCGTACCGTGGGAAGAATTCTCGAACTAACTGTTTGGCAGTAGTCGGGGCAGTGTAATCTGAAACCGGGTATGCTTCTGTCCAACGGGAAAGAGCACAGACAACTACGAGAACATATTTGAATCCTCGACATCGTTCCATCTGGATATAATCCATCTGGAGGACTTCAAAAGCATGATCGGGAGGTTGAAATCCACCCTGCTCTACGGGGATGCTTTTACCTGGATTAAACTGACAACATATCATACAGGTACGAACTTTTTGTTTAGCTGCTGCTCGCAAGTGTTTGTTGAACCAAATGTGTTGAATGCTGTCTAGCATAGCTTTTTCTCCTAGGTGCGCTGGACTATGTATTGTGTTAATGATGACTTGAACCATTGAGTCGGGAAGAAACCATATAGATTTTTCCTTCGTCATCCATCCTTGATCTGTTTGGATCCCTCCTAATTCAGTCCATTTCTTTATTTCTTCTGGTGTAGCATGTGTCTGTATGTCAATTACATCAAGGGCGGGATCCTTAACTGTCATGCAATGTGTTGGTGTCGGAACTATTGTCTTTGTCATGTCAGTTGTGTGAGTCTGATTCTGAGCAGTCTGTTTAGCTGTTCTGTCAGCTAGGTCATTACCCTGAGAAATGATATCGGTAACCTTTGTGTGGGCTTTGCATTTCATAATCGATATTGCAGTAGGTAGATGAATCGCGTCTAATAGGGCTTGAATGAGGGGTCCGTGTTGGATGTGGGCACCGTGAGAAGTTAAATAACCTCTCTCTCGCCACAGTACGCCGAAGTCATGGACGACTCCGAATGCATAACGTGAATCTGTGTATATGTTGACTTTTTTATTTGTGGCTTGAATACAGGCTTGTGTCAGAGCGATGAGCTCTGCTGCTTGAGCTGACAAAGTGTTAATACAATTTATTTCAATGACTTCAGTGTCTGTTGTAACTGCGTAAGCGGCCACTAACTCTCCTGTACTTGTTCTCATACATGACCCATCTACATACAATGTCAAGTCTGGATCTGACAAAGGGATGTCTGTCAAGTCTTGTCTAGGTTTCGTCGTGATAGTAATGACTTCGACACAATCATGTGCCAATGGATCTGTTCCGCCCACTGGTAACAGTGTGGCAGGATTTAACGTATTACAACGTCTGATTTCTATATGTGGCTGAAACAATGTTAATTCGTAACCGGTGAGTCTTGCTATAGTGAAGTGTTGTGTTTGTGTGCGGTTCAAGAGAACCTCTACTGCGTGTGGTACTTGTACTGTCAATTGATGTCCTAACACTATGGCATCGCTTTGTCTGATTGCTAAAGCTGTTGCTGCCACTGATTTCAGGCACGCAGGGAGTGCCTGAGCTACTGGATCTAATGTACTAGAGAAATAAGCACATGGTTTGTGTGATCCTGCTTGTTCCTGAGTGAGTACTGACAAGGCAGTACCTTCGCGTTCTGTAACAAAGAGTGTAAACTGTTTACTGTAACATGGTGTTGCTAGGACAGGTGCTTGGCATAAAGCTTTCTTTAAGCTTTCAAAGGCGTGTGTATGTTCTTGAGTCCAAGGGAGGACAGTCGATGTGGCTGCCTCCTGTGTTGTCAACTGGATGAGTGGTTTTGCTAGAAATGCATATTGAGGGATCCACTGCCTACAGTATGAAGTGAGGCCTATAAAAGCCCGCACCTCCTTTTGTGTTTTGGGTGGCGGCATGTTAGCAATTAACTGGATGCGGTCGGGTGTAAGCTGCCTTCCCTCCTTGGACAGCGAGTGCCCAAGGTAAACAACTCGCTGGACACAGAATTGCAGCTTAGAAGGGGACACCTTGTGCCCCTTGTCGCCAGAAATTTCAAAACCGTCAGTGACGCTGTCTCACATTCAGGTTCGCTTCGGGCGGTGATCAGCAGATCATCGACATATTGAAGCAAGGCAGTGTTAGCTGGCATGTGGATACTGTCAAGTTCTCGTTTCAGTGCTTGGCTATAGATGCTGAGGCTTTCTGTAAATCCTTGAGGTGCGCGTGTGAATTTAAAACTTCGTCCGTTTAAACTGAATCCGAACAGATATTGACTTTCCGGATCTATTGGGACACTAAAGAAAGCATTCTTGAGATCAATTACAGTGAAAAACGTTGCTTCTGAATCAATAGCTGTGAGTAATGAAGAGATATCTGGGACCACAGGGTATTGTGGTACAATACATTTATTTAATTCGCGCAGATCAATAACTAATCGATATACTGGTGGTGCTTTTGGATCCGTTCTTTTAAGAATCGGAATTATCGGGGAATTACATACATTGGAGTCGGTTTCGACAACTACTCCTTGTGCAATGAGCTCGTCAATGATTTGCAGTAAAGCCACTACAGCATCTGGTGGTAACTTGTATTGTCGCATTCGTGGTAGTACAATTCCTGTTTTTAGTGTGACACGATATGGTGTAATATTCATGCAACCAACATCAGTGGGGCCTTGTGCCCATAAATGTGTAGGTAAATTCTGTAGTCGGTGATCCATGTCTCTGGATACGTAATGACCTTTAAAGTCACGTAAAAATAGTCGTACTCCTTCCGGAGAACAACATATTATGGCTCCTAGAGCTTTCAATGTTTTTATGCCTAACAAGTTTTCTGGACATGATTTAGTAAGCAATAAATCTGTAGTACATGTCAATGGACCGACCGTAAGTGGAAGAGGTTGTGTTACGTCATTTATTATAGGTTTTCCTGAGAATCCAAGGGAAATATTCTGTGAGCCTGAGAGGGGTGCCCCTGGAACTTCACTGCGTCTTATAGTTGTTCTGCTTGCCCCTGTATCAAGTAAAAACTTTCTGTCTTCCCCTAATAGTTCACTATGTACATAAGGTCCCTCTTGGTCTACAGGAACCTCAATAAGGGGTAAGCCAACTTCCCTCTCTAGGCTATCTCATGAGTATCGCTGATAATCGGGATAATCTGTTTGTGCGTACTGATACATCTGTTGTGTCGTTGCTTGTGTTGCAGCAATAGGCTGCGCTTGTGGTGGTGCTACGATCTGTTGTGGAGCTGCCTGTTGTGGAGCTAGTTGTTGCGGAGCTAACCTAGGTTGTGCATGCTGAGGGATTTGTTGTTGATTCTGATCCTGTCTAGATGGACGTGGTCTTTCCTGAGTTCTACCTGTAGCAATATTATGTTTCAGGACTGGACAATCGTGTATATAATGACCTTGTTGTTTACAATAGTTGCATGTCCCTTTCGTTGGACCTGCGGAATCACCCTTTTGATGACCATCGGCTGGAACTGACTGTGCAACAAGCATTTTCATTTTTGTATCTTTCATACGTCTTTGTTCATGTTCTTGTTCTTCTCTAATTCTATTGTGGTGATATTGTAACATCTGTAACATCTGTGATGGGGTATTACCTTGCCAGGTACTTTCGAACTTCAATACTCTATTCTTGACTTGTAGCAGGGAATTTTCAACTAATTTTGTCACAAACAGATGTGGATATGACTCGCTACTTGCTTTTATGCCACTATTTATACCAAAACATTTTTCAAATCGGGAATAGAAATCACTAGTGTCTTCCTCTGGTTTTTGTTTACAGGCTGAGATTGCACCCCAGTCTTCCTTTTTCGTAGTTAATAAACGTGGCAGTACCTGTATTAGTAATCCTGCTAGTGCTGTAGTCTTTTCCCCAAGCCCTGCTCCTGCAGCTCGGGCCTTTTCTTCGTTTTCTAATGCTGTCCAATCTATCTTTTGGTCTCCCACCTCCCATTCTTTTTCTTTGAGTTTTTCGTAAACACCGGCGGGTAGTAGGACTTTTAATATTTTCATAATGTCGGGGTAGGTATACTCTCCCATGAGTAACATGTCTTTTATCTCACGGTGGAAACCTGCTGGATCCTTGTCATGGCTGGGTACTACTTTCTTCATTTCTAATAATTCCAATTTAGTTATAGGCGTGTATACAAACACGCGTGTAAAATTATCACCGTCACCTCTGATTGGGTGCACTTCGCGTAACGGGTTCTGTCTATCTATGTGATACATTTTTCTTCCCATGATGGGAACTGGAACGTGTTCTGGACATACGAAATTTAAATATTGGTTTCGGGATTCTAGAATTTCCTTAATCAAATCAGTACCTGACCCTCTCCATATATTCGTGAGTAGTTCTGTCAATATGTCAGGTAAGGGTCCTGGATCGGAGTGTTGGCTTTTATATAATATAAGGAGGTGTTGAATCATGTATATACTAGCTAAGCGCTGTTCGTATGGGTCAAGATTCAGAAACGTGTGTGCAAGTACATCATCATTGTATTCGCCGGGACTGTCAGCCCATTGTACTGCTGACCTGGCTAATTCTTGTTCGTCCATGGAATCGAGCATGTGGTACCCCCTTCGATCTCGGAGTAATTTATCAGCGGCTTGGAATAGGTGTTCAGGGGATTTTGTATTTAACATAGGGTTTGGAAAATGTCTATTATATTCTGGACGTATTGGACGTATCGGTTCGTTAAAGCCTCTAGTATTATTATGGGGTCTTCCTCTACCTACATAAGCTATCGTTTCTAATTGCTCTGATTCTTGCTCCTCCTCTTCTTCTGATTCTACTCTGTCTGTTTCTCGTCTTTCTTTATGTATTCGTTCTACTTCCTTGCGGATCTTTCGACACATGGCGATTATACACGCCTGTCTATCATGTTTCTCTTCTGATATGTTCTGACCCCATTTGGCAAGTCTTTGCATGGTATTGTGATCTGCCCCAGGCCTGTCTTGATTCCTAATTACACAATTTATGAAAAAACGTAGTAGTTGTCTTTGGACATCCACTTTCTGGTATTCCATAGCTTCGTTAATACTTTCTGGACCTCGCCCTATTTGGACAAAGCGATATATTTCGTCTAGATGTTCACCCATTCCTGGTATCGTCATTAAATATAATGTAGCTCGTCTTATACGTAGTGATGATATGAGCAATTTATCCTGTCTACCTGGTACTGGGTCGTATCTACAATCCACAAGCTGTTCTTTAAACATGTCGGATGTCGCTAGTTGGGGTGTACGTTGGAGTGCTAAATCTCTAAGGGTCTGTTTATTTCGCGGCGGTGTGGCAAACATGTCTGTCGTACCTCCTGTAGCACCATCTGAGGTGCTAGGCACGAAAGGATTCGTTGGGCGTAGGATAGAGATTGTAGATGCGGGAAAAACTGTAGAAACGGACGGACCTGTTGGAACTTGCGTAGGAGTTTGTAGTTGCGGGGATACAGACGAATGCTCTTGGTGTTGAACACCATCGACAAGCGGTGTGGGTGGTATGGCATTAGCATACTCGGGAGCTGCGTCATCTAAATAGGAGGAAAGGAAAACGTCCTTTGCTGTTTTGGGATGTGTTTTGGGATGTACTTTTATCGGGAGCAATGGGGGAGTTAAGTCTTTCGGTATGTCCGGGGTAGCCTTAGGTAACCCTTCGGCCAGAAGAGGATACATACCATTCATAAGAGTGTTTCTTTGTCTGTCTACTTGTTCTGATTTTACTCGGGTACCTTCCTCAAGTAATAGATTTTCTCGGGTTCTATCTGAATTCTCTCTACCTTTCTCTTCCTGTCTGAGTGCTTTTTCTGTACGTCTATATGATTCTTTACGCCATAATTCAATGGCATCTTTCTGTGACTGTCTGGCTTTCTTTTTCCATAATTCTTCTTCTACTCTCATGATGCAATCTGCATCCCAGGTCCCCGCTGCGGGCCACCTCTGACTCTCTGGTAATTCTTTGGTGTAGTCCACCCATAAATCAAGAAATAATACGGCATCTAGGCCATGCTTATGATACATAAAGTACCCTGGAGTGTCCCTAGGTGGGATGGGAACAGCTTCTTCGAGTACACCTTTTCTAGTTTTGATCTGTCTTAGTTTCGAAAAGAGCGGCATTTTTAGGCCTTATTACTAGAACACACTTTATACAAAAAAACACAATAATGAACAGTCATTCACACCACAATATATAGAACGTATTTAAAACATTTAACACTTAACAGTTTTGCGAACAATGATAACTAATAGAAAACTAGTTACTGACATAATACTGACACTAGATAATACTTATTTATACTTATTTATATGCAAAACACACTATATATACTGCTAACCAGTACAGATACACTGCTGAAACAGTGCAGACCGGATTTGTGTACCCAAACCCGTCTTGACCGGCACAGACTATGTGCACGTTAAATGCCTCCCCGGTAATGGTACTCACCGGGTAGCTCGGAACGGAAGGCCTCGGAACGGAACTGAAACTGGACCGGACTGGACTCGACTCGACTGGACTCGGAACTTCGGAACCTGGTGGGCCTCTGTATACCTCGGATCTTGCTCTCTCAGCTAGGCTCTGGTCGGGATACTTCGCACTTCTCACCGCCTCGTCTGGGTGTTGATCGCAGCCTCAGTCGTCCCCGCTTGGCCGGAGGGAGATACAGGAAATCCTGCAGGTACGCGTTTTTGTCCGTTCAGCTGTGGCAGGAGACCGGGCCTGCAACGCACCGCCGGCGCGTGAGATGAGAAAGTGTCCCTGTTCGGGCGCCAATTTATGTGGTAAATATTTCATTACCGGTACTATTTTTTTATGCGGTAAAGTCTATTAAGAATAACTCAGTAAATATAAGAGGCAGAATCCGTGGTATTAGAGGTTTTAAAAGGCTTTATTCCTATACAAAGGAATACAATTCGAATTGTAGGCATTCTATTCCATCACCACGAAAGTTTAGGAAGGAAGGGCATATATTATTGACAGATAGGCAGTTTTATAGAAAAGACATTACAGTGAAACAGATGCAAGAGGCGTAACAGCTGATAGTATAGATAAAAGGTGCATACGTAACTAATAGAGGCGTATACATGGGCGTAATTTAATAAACGTCATCATACATGATGTCATAAGTGGGTGGATCCATAAGAGAATCCTGCAATGTCAGCAGAAATATTTGGCTGAGATGCGCGCGCAGCCGCATGACGTGTGATTGACGTGCAACTAGGGGGTGAAGGGGACTTGACATTTAGCTCTACATGTGGAGACAGAAGTCTGGGGTTCGTGTCAACCTAATCCCAAATCATATCTAATATCCTATGTTTAAAGAACTGTGTTATCCAAAAAGAGAGGTCTCTAGGATAGAATCTATTCTATACTGACTGTTAGTGCGTGTACAAGCGTCTAAGTGTCTACACTAGATGCGAGGGGGTAGGAATATTCCACGGTAACAGGGCTATGAATTACTGGCATGAGGACAGCGAGGCCTGGCCCTTTGCGCGGTAGCTGGAGGAATGTTTACCTAAACTACTAGACAGGAATGCATCGGATGAGGAGCGGAGTAGATAATCTTGAAGGTGAAATACAGTTTTTGGCAGGCAATATGCTGAATCAGGCACCGTTAGCCGCGCAGGGAGTAGGACAAAGTTCATGGATACAGATGCAGGCTCAGACTGGAGCTTTCAGAAGCAGAAGGCAGGAAAAGGCTTGATGACAGAATTCGGGCCTACTCGCCTGAATCTGTAAAATGTGGAAAGTGAACCACATAAAGTCGGTGGCCTTTCATACTTAGGAATGGAATATCTGACCCATTCATGGCGGATCTGAAAGAGGACATGTTGACGGTGGACGCACATATATTTGCGTCTTCAAAACTGGAGCAGGAGGGAACATACATGTACTTATAGCATGCACATGGAGCCGTTGGGGTCTACGATAGGGGACATAACTGATCACAAAATTCATATTTCCTCATGGTGATGGACGGAGCATCAGAACCAATCAAACACTCACACCCAGTCAACAGATCTGGGTTTGATCCATCACCGTTCTTTAGCCCACTCTGCCACCCCAGTTCAGACATGGCCATATGCAAATCAGTCTGACCCTGTGCCTCATGGGAACAGTCCAGCCCAAACTGCCAAGCCATGCCTTCCCTGGACCGGAAACAAGCTTCCTAGGACCGGTTTCTGGCATTTCAGCCGTCTTCAGCCAGGCTTGCTTGAATCCAGTGGCAAAGTGAGCAAGGGACTCACGTCTGAGCATACCCTGCCAACTTATGGCGAACAAAGCGATACAAAAGGGGGTGGTGATGGACAGAGCATCAGAACCAATCAAACACTCACACCCAGTCAACAGATCTGGGTTTGATCCATCACCGTTCTTTAGCCCACTCTGCCACCCCAGTTCAGACATGGCCATATGCAAATCAGTCTGACCCTGTGCCTCATGGGAACAGTCCAGCCCAAACTGCCAAGCCATGCCTTCCCTGGACCGGAAACAAGCTTCCTAGGACCGGTTTCTGGCATTTCAGCCGTCTTCAGCCAGGCTTGCTTGAATCCAGTGGCAAAGTGAGCAAGGGACTCACGTCTGAGCATACCCTGCCAACTTATGGCGAACAAAGCGATACAAAAGGGGGTGGTGATGGACGGAGCATCAGAACCAATCAAACACTCACACCCAGTCAACAGATCTGGGTTTGATCCATCACCGTTCTTTAGCCCACTCTGCCACCCCAGTTCAGACATGGCCATATGCAAATCAGTCTGACCCTGTGCCTCATGGGAACAGTCCAGCCCAAACTGCCAAGCCATGCCTTCCCTGGACCGGAAACAAGCTTCCTAGCACCGGTTTCTGGCATTTCAGCCGTCTTCAGCCAGGCTTGCTTGAATCCAGTGGCAAAGTGAGCTGTAGAAATGGGTTTGGACAGCAGGGATTTTATGGCTCCGTAACGTTCAGTGAAGGCGATAATAGCCTCATGGTGTGGATCCAGGGCCTCAAGACAGATATTAATGAGATTCATGTCACCCTTAACCATTGAACTGAATAGGTCGGCGTTGTTAACGCCTCGCCATACCAGTCTGGGGTTATCTTTAGATGGTAATAGATCCCTGCCACCACATTCTATCTGTGGCATTGGAACTGGAGACATTCGTAATGTTATTTGTATTGGATTGTGGTCCCCAAAGGTTGTAGCCATAATCTCGGCTTTAAGCAGGCTAGCTTCTAAAACGGGGGAGACAAAAACATAGTCAATTGTCGATGAGCAGTCCCTCCTTCTAAATGTCGGTTCAGGGGGGGCATTGTCTTTTGTAATTGCAGCAATATCCATAACATTGACTAAGTTATGGATATTCAGATAGTCCATTAGCTCTCTACCCCTATTACATATTTCTTCACTGCTATGTGGGTGTTTCCTTACCCGTGAATGAGATAACTTAACATTAAAATCAGCCCCTAGACAGATTCCCGCTGGCTTAAAAGAGTCTTTGGATTTTTCAGTAGATGCAATAAAATTAAACAAATTTATAAAATGCTTATTTGGAACAGAGTGAAAATCATTATTATTAAAATGTATTATCAAAAAAGAAATTAACCTGTTAAACAATTTACATTGAAATTATTATTATCTGTGCATACAGTTTTTATGCTACCCCCTGTCTCAATGTTTACCCAGATTGATAAGCCCCCAGACGGTCAACCGTTCCTGGGGGTTGTGGCTAAAATATTATGGCATTCGAATCCCTCAATATGCAAATCTTGAGTAGCCCATGTTTCCTGAAATAAAAGAATGTCTTGGTCTTTAATAAGTTGTACCCAGTCTGGTTGGTGAAGTTTAGAGTACAGCCCTGCAACGTTCCAGCTTAGAACGAGCGAGCTGTGACCTTCATTTGCGTATGGGGAATAATAGACTCAGTTACGGGCAGGGCATAAGGTGAGATAATAACAGAATAAATATTTTCCCCAAAAATTGGTAGTCATTCCTGGGTATCTAATCCAGACAGGGCCTGAAACATATGAGGAGTGGTAAAAGTGGGCTTGCAGATACGAGGGACTACCTTGGTTTGTAAAAATACCCAAGGGGTAATGCGCATATATTAGAATTATTGAATGTAGTAAATTCGCAATCCCTTAGTAAGTATCTCACCAAGGATGGTCTGCGAAAGTTAATAACAATACAGTCCCCTTAAATATTCTTTTTAGATGCTACTACCCACCCAACTCTGTGTGCCATAATAATATCCTTTATTTCAGATGCATGAAACCTCCTATGCCTTAATAGCCAGTCCGCACATTTTTTGCGTAGCTGATCCCATGACTCATGCTGATCCTTCTTCAAAGATGGTACCCCTGCCAATACCAGCACATAGGGGCAAGCAGCGGGGGCAGACTCAAAACATCATGATTTGCCATCATGCAGTTAATGCTTGGGACAACTGGTACATTGTTGCTCGTGGTACTAAACAACCTGTTCTGGTCTAAGCAATTGGGCCTGTTTAACCTATTAACGCCAACCCTAGTAGGGTGAATATTTGGGACGGTTATAGGTTTAAGTGAGGTACGGTACCATGTCTATCCAAGGGCAACTGGGGACAACCCCTAGATTGACCGTGTGGCAAGCATGGGGTATTTATGGGAGCAATGATTCTGGTTGTTTGTGACACAGTTTCAGAAATTGGGATACTCATTACTATGTCTTCGCTTACGTTTGCCCCGCACCCGCCATCCTCATTGTCAACCACCATTTGTACATTTCTCATCAACTGGCCAGCCCCTCCCATGAGTATAGCTAAATTGTCTAAGCGACTCTGTATTAGGGCAAACTTTTTATCAATAAGTTCAAAATTGGCAACAATGTCCCCATAATTCTCAAGGCAGGGTGCTGCTTAAGTCTGTGTGCTAGTAGAGCTGCTCAGTTTCACAGTTTGTGTGGGTGCAAATGAATCAGGGGCTTCAGCTATATCAGAACCTGATGAGGGCTGTATCCAAGTGGAAAGACATATTGGGTATGTGTTTGGGTATGAACAGGGGCACTATGAATAGGCTGCTTTCTTTTACTGCAAATTGATTTCCAAGGCCCAGTCTTTCTTTTCCGTTTTATAGCGGGCATTCCTACTAATGTAGCAATGTTAATATCAATAGGCGGCTCTGCTTCCTCACTTATGACTTGCCTACTTGCACCCCCACAAGCAGTTGGAGATTGATAGATCCCAATACCCTCCAGCTGCGAGCAGGACTGGTCCTCCTTATGGTCGGGAAAAGTGCCTTTAAAGATTGTAATATCAGTCCGTCCCTCAACACCCATGGACAGGCGTCGCTCCGAAAGCTCAATTTTACTTGAGACAATACTGACGGCTTTTTCAAGCATACTGTCAATGCTGGTAGTTATGGGGCGTGTTGGTTGTAATGTAGTGCATTTCTCTATAATAACAGCTTAGGGATAGCAACGCAAAGTCAATAGCAGGCTTTTAATAGAGCACTCACCCGTATTGTCACCGTCTTCCAATGCTACTTTAAATGGGGATGGCCCAGCCCAGCCTCGTTCGGTCTCGGACAGGCTCAGACGGGCCCGCCCTTGATCCGTGCGCGTCCTGCACTGCGGGAGCCCACTGCAGTTTTAAATGCGCCTTCGGGCACGAGATGTCAGCATCAGTGGTGGGCGTGGCCAGCCGTTCCCCTCACGGCAATGGATTACCGACTCCCCGTGCTGCAGGAGCACGCAGCAGTTTTAAACATGCCTCTGGGCGTGAGATGTTGGCGGTGGCGTGGTCAGCCGTTTCCCTCACAGCAAAGGATTACGGGCTCCCGTGCTGCGGGAGCCGGCTGCAGTTTTAAACGTGCCTCCGGACCCGAGATGTCAGCGTGGGCGGTGGTCGTTTTTAATATAAAATCAGCGCCTTTTGTGGACATATCACAAAAAATACAAGATTTGAATATAATATTTTTATCTATGGGTGTTCGTGAAAGAAAATTTATATGGAATGTAATCTAGAGAATGCTGCAAATAAAGTCCAAGGTGTGTAATTACAGGGTATGCGTGCACACGGAACCAGGAAAGCAGGATAAGTGCGACTTTGGAAAGGGCCCACGAGCACCGACGTCTGAAACTAAATTTGTCCGCACTCGGGTCTGCGTCCAAGACCTGACCATGCGCCACAGGCGGCATGTGCAGTCCTGTCCTTTTCTGGGGCTCCTTCTGCTTGCTTGCATATGAGCACCGCGAGCACGAGGACCGACATCAGAGGGCTAAAAATATGAAATCTATGTCGTTTTAACAAGTGACTGCTTTAGACTTCAGCAACAGTGGTGACCTAGGATCCTACCGAGGCTCCACGTATACATTTAGGGCGCGAACCTGCGTCTGTTTAGAGAGGAGAAAAAGAACATGCGCCGACTTTGGAGCTGTTAACCAAGCTTCGAGCCTCAGGCTCCACTATACATCCTGTGACCCTGGGCAACTCACTTCATCTCCCCGTGCCTACTAAAAGCCGCCTCTTCTAACAACTGAAGGCATTTCAGCATATAAGGAGATGCGCGCAGCTTTCTCGCCCTTCATTTATGTCTATGCCGTTGAAGTTTGCCGAATGAGTGGATCTGTGTATGCGGGCACTGCACCCTGTAGACTGTGGACATGCCACCAAAAGGGAAAAGTGGTGCAAATGTCACATATAAGCAATTTGAAACCTTGGCAGCTGTGTAGAACCTGACTATACAGGGACATCTAGTAATGACATGAGGTAGTGCACCCTCAAACATCTAACAGGACATCCAACCACAGCCTTAAAACTCAATGGCCCCTCGGAACAAGAATGAATCCTTTTTGCAGTTGCACGTTTTATAGCAAGTTGAAAAGAGAGGAGCAGCATTTTATGCAGCTAATTAATAAAGAGAGCTAAGTCCCATTGCAAGATAGTAGTACAGGAAATGGCGTCTGCAGGAAGCATAATACTCCGTGGAATATTTGCATTCCCACAATCCTTTGCTACACAGCAGCCACGGTTTCATTCTTGCATGATTAAATTCTTTAAGAGTATATCATGTGATAATTTTTTTTTCAGCTTTGTTAATTATTTCTATTTGAGAACGTTTAAGTTGCATTTATACCCCCGTAATATTGGTGTGATCTAAGTTTTATCTGTAAGTTTCTTGTATCATTAAACTTTTCGTTAATGGTAATCTTTTTCCCTTCGTTCACTGTACTTCGTGTGATAGTGAAGGGGGAAATACTGTGCTAAAATTTTAGAGGATTACTGCGAAGATCCGATAATCAGCTCGCGCTGCTTTACGTTTCGATAATCTACATTACAGGGGTGTGCGTGTCAAATAACCTGCAAATAAAGTCCAAGGTGTGTAATTACAGGATATGCGTGCACACGGAACCAGGAAAGCAGGATAAGTGCCCACGAGCACCGACGTCTGAAACCAAATGTGCCCGCACTGGGGTCTGCGTCCAAGACCTGACCATGCGCCACAGGCGGTATGCGCAGTTCTGTCCTTTTCTGGGGCTCCTTCTGGTTGCTTGCATACGAGCACCGCAAGCACAAGGACCGCCATCAGAGGGCTAACAATATGACATCTATGCCGTTTTAACAAGAGCCGGCTTTAGACTTCAATGACAGAGGTGACCTAGGATTCTACCGAGGCTCCACATATACATCTAGGGCACGAACCTGCGTTTGTTTAGACAAGAGAAAACTGACAAGCGCCGACTTTGGAGCTGTTCACCAAGCTTCAAGCCCCAGGGGCCACTCCAATACTGTGATTCTGGGCAAATCACTTCATCTCCCCGTGCCTACTAAAAGCCACCTCTAACACCGGCAGGGATTTCAGCGAGTAAGGAGATGCGCACAGCTTTCTTGCCCTTCATTTATGTCTATGCCGTTGAAGTTCGCCGAATGAGTGGATCTGTGTATGCGGCACTGACTAAACCCTGTAGACTGTGGACATGCTGCCAAAAGGGAAAAGTGGTGCAAATGTTACACATGAGCAATTTTAAACCTTGGCAGCTGTGTAGAGCCTGACTATATAAGGACATCTAGTAAGGACATGAGGTAGTGCACCCTCAAACATCAGACGGGGACTTCCAACCACAGCCTTAAACTCATTGGCTCCTCAGAACAGTAATGAATCCTTTTTGCAGTGACACGTTTTATAGCAATTCGAAAAGAGAGGAGCAGCACTTTATGCAGCTAATTAATAAAGAGAGCTAAGTCCCATTACAAGATAGTAGTACAGTAAATGGCATCTGCAGGAAGCACAATACTCCGTGGAAAATGTGCATTTCCACAATCCTTTGCTACACAGCAGCCACGGTTTTATTCTCGCATGATTACATTCTTTAAGAGTATATTGTGTGAAAATTTAGTTTTCAGCTTTGTTTATTGTTTATATTTGGGAACGTTTAAGGTGCATTTACACCCCTGTAACATTGGTGTGATCTAAGTTTTATTTTGAAGTTTCTTGTACCGACAACATTATGTTTTCCTTAGTTCACTGTACTCCATGTGAAAGTTAACGGGGAAATACTGTGTTAAATATTTGGAGGATCCCTGTGGGGATCTGAGCACTGCCTTCCCTTTAAAGCATGTCAACACGTCATCGTGTGCGTGCCCGCGCTCCCCCTTTCATTCTGAGAAGCTGTGACCTTCGACCGTCAGTGCCAGAAGAAAGTGCGAAGTAAAGGGACTAGTCGCCTTGGAAGGATACAAATGATGACATGATTGTCATGAGGAGGGCCTAAGAAGCCTTAAACCAATTGGAAGGCAGCCTTTACAACCTAAATCAATGAAAAAGATGGGAAGAGAGTGGGTGGAGCCTCCATTAAGCTTCAACACTATAGTATATACTGCATGTCTCGAAGAGACAGCGCAAGCGCTGCCTAGGCGAGACCTAAAAAGGGTACCTTTTCAGAGCAAAACACATTTCATTTTGGATAGTAAATGCTTTTGCAAGGCTTTGTGTCAGATTGCAAAACATTGTGTCATTTTGTTCAAGTGCAGAGCCTTGGTAAACTAGGGCTCAGATGTGAACGTTGATTCCCAGGAGGCCGAACTCTCACATTTTTCAGAAAGTCTGTTGACCTTTTGGATCAGTGAGAATAACTAGCCTCATGAAGGATGGCATAATTCCCATGCAATAGTGCTATAGCCAGGACTTGCTACTTGATTACATGTTTCCCTTTGCTGGGACCAGTTGCCTTTTGAGGAATGTTTGTAACGATGGGTGGGTCACAGAGAAGTCTCCTGCATCCGGTATTGTTGATAAAATCGAACCTTAAACTTGTACTGATTTCAAACTATTGAAAATGGGGTATCAATCACAAAGAATTAAAGTGTACTGTTGTTTTATGATAAAAACTAAATTTGTGTTTGACATATGTTAAGTCTATTGAAATTAGAGTTGAACACTGGGATCAATCTGATCTAGTAGTGACTATTCTATGTCATGTTGCTTAAGGTAGCACATTTGAATAGTCTTGATTGGTTAGTGACTGTACATATATATATGTTGACAAATTTGTAAATTATGTATTACATGTTTTAGTAAGAACATGTCATTGGCAAGTTTATCTTCAACAGGATCATAAATGACATTGGTCATTGTTAGACCCGACATGGCCTTCCCTCAAACCCATAACCTGCACTCTGCCTATTCTGCTGAGGTTGTTTTTGTTGGCTGTAGGACTGCTAACCAGTGCTAAAGTACTTTTATTCTCTCCTTAAAACATGGCAAAATTGGATTACACCACATTGACACATTTAATGGACTCTTAGGTCTCAAGTAAATGGTAAAGGGGCTGCAAATTAAATGCTACTAGTAGACCCCTGCAGCAGTAATTGTGCCACCCACTAAAAGTAACCTTTGAACACGTCTCAGGCCTGTCATTGCAGCCTGTAATGCACTATTAAACGGCTGTTTCAACCTAGCAAAATAAATATTTTTGCCAGATTTAACCCTTCCTTAATAATACTCATCAGTAACAGCTAAGGTAGTTGTTAAGGGCTCATAGTCCAGGGTGCATTGTATTTACTAAGAAAAACATAGAACATGTGTGTTTAAGTTTTACATGTCCTGGCAGTAAAAAACTCCCAAAGTTGTTTTTCTTGTTGCAAGGTTTAACTCGCCCACTAACACTGGGTATTACATTTATTAAGTGCTGATTTGGGATTGGGGGTAGGTAGCAATTGACTATTTATACTCCAATTAATTGTAATTTAAAATCCTCTTTAATGGTGATGTCGAGATTCAAGTTACAATTCTGAAAATGCCAATTTTGTGACCCCCATACAGTTTGGAGCCTTGACAGGGGAAGGGAAATAACTTCCTAGAACCAGATGTGGAGGAAGGACAGGGAGACACCCCCACACAAAGGCTGGCATCAGGTATAAATGTTGGACCTCCAGGGTAACATGGAAGTTACTGAAGAACGACTGCCCAGCTGTCAGATGAGTGCCCTGCTACCTGAAGGACTGCTTTGCTGTCTGAGAGGGAAGACTTGACCAGCTTGCCTTCATCCCAGGCTAACCAGAGTGACACCAAGGGTCAGTTGACTGACCTCCTGTGTGAGCTACAGGGACACAACAATCTCCAGAGGCCTTCCTGTAACTGCCCTGCTGACCTTCTGCAAATGGACCTGCCCGGACCTACAACTGGGCTTGCCTAAGCCCTGCTTGCTTCTGCTGGAGTTCATTCCTGATGCCAAAGAGGTGGCTCCCCTCGTCTTGAACCCTTGGCTGACATCAGAGTGCACTCCTAAAGAAAAGATGGGAATCCTGAAGTTTGGGCTCATCATGACAGTGAACAGGCCCATTCATGGCAAGACTCTACCACCAGCAACAACTGCCGAAGCAAACCTCCAGCTAAACATGCTCTTCGCTCCGACAACAATAACCTGAGGCAACCAGCAATGTGAGACCTGCACTTCAAGCTACAGCAACAACAGCCAGTGATGGCCGCCAACAAAAAGCTGCAGCCATAGCCACCCACAATGCTTGACCAACACGTCACAATACAAAGAAGACCACCCAGATGCCCAGCCTGCTGTTTGCGCTACATCGACTACCATCTTTGATACCCGGTTCCTCCTTGCGGCCTCCTCCAATGCAAACGGAAATCTTTGCCTCGTACTTAGAAGGAAACATTTTAGCGGCACTAGCCTGGTCCATGTGTCCTACCCACTCTCCATTGTGGTCAGCCTGCACTTGTGGCTTTTCCCTGGTCTAGGGGAAAGCACACGGATGTGTCGTATTGTTGTTAAAACGAAGCATCCCAGAACTTTTAAAATGACGCAGCTCGGCGCAGCTAAATGGCTTTCAGCAACGAATTGCGTAAGTTTGTAGTAAATGAGCATCTCAATCCACAGTTACAACCACTGCCCTCTGCTTCTTTTGAGCATTTTGCCATCTCAGGTCAAACATAAAAAGGATTTCAACCAATTCTGAATTTTAAAACTACATGTCTCATTTCAGGGTTCGGTAAGGCAGAAATATATGGAAAAGATGATCACTTCTTCAGAAATCTCTCACAGGAGTTGAGGACTGCTTCTTCAATAAATAACTAAAATCGTGTTCTCTGGAAACTTCATCTGTCCTTATTCTTATTCAAATTTTGACAACTTAATTGGAGATGTGATATGGGAGAGGTTTGAGAGAGCTGTGCCATAATCTTCTCCAATCGCTCTCTTAGTCTCACAGCCCATTTTAAATCACTTCTTGCCACTTCTTTTCAACAATATGTTTCAATTTTATCTTCTGCAGAACTTAATATTCTGTTCCAAAATTGTAATGTTAACCTCATAGATACTAGATTCCAAGATGTCAGACTTGTTTCCATTCTTATCTCCTGGACCTTTGATGACTTGATGACTGGATCCAGTCCCAGATATGTTTCCCACTCATATATAAAATGTCTGTACCATATAGCAGTTTCATCTGGACCATTGCTGTAAATGTTGTCAAGACTGACACTAACTTGGGGCTCTCATAATCTTCCCAGAATTTACTGTACACCGCAATAGTTGCTAGGGCGCATGACTTCATCGTTTCATGGTGTGTTTTTAACTTAACTTTGCGGAGAAATGCATCCACAAGTATCTACATGAGCTAACCTCCTCCACTTGTATTTTACCTAAATACCATTGGAACTCTTCCTTTCTTTCACAATATCTTTGGAAGGCATACTATTTTTTTTCAGACCTCTTTGCATTATGCTCAAAATTACTAGGGGTAGGTGAAACTCGTGGATTCTGAGGAGTTTCACAAGCAGCTGAATTCATTACGTTGAGCTGATTGTTAGCGTTGGGAGCTTGTCCCGCACTGTTTAATCAGCACAAATGGCACCACATAATGCGCCAAAAGGCACTGCTTCTTTCTGCCACTCGAGTAGATTTTCTACTCGACAGCAGCTTTCTCAATGCGGGTGGTAGCGACCTGGGGCAATTGCCAGCATTGACAAATCTTGCTGTGAGGTGGTATAGTGCTCGATTTTCTTGCACACACTTGCCAACTTAATGTTGGCGAGCCGTGTGTGAGAAAAAACTCCGCCACATGGCGGTTGGGTGAGTTTTCTAGGAACTCAGTACTCCAAGCGGAATTTGGAGAGGGCAAAACTCTGCAAATTCCACCCCTAACAATTACCAAGCCATCTGCAGAAGGAAGAAGACATGACATGTGATGTTCTCCTATCTTTGCAAGAAATAAAACTGTACTCAGCAAAACTAAAGGCATATTCATAAGATAAGGTGCAAACCGAGCAGGTGCCAATATGAAAACTTGAGGCAGCCCATTTTTAAGGGGTATTTTCTCAGATAACATGCCATTATGTTCCAATTCCATTCTTGTCCAATTATCCCTATAAAGCTCTTCCAAAAGTCATAGTAAGTCACCTGGCATTGCCAACTCTTTTGGGGGCATATCAGCAACAACTGGCGATAATTATCGCTAAGCGCACTTAGCGCTAGGATAATTATCACCGGCTAGCGTGGATTTTTATCGCTGAGATAGCGTGCTATTAGCAACGCTTATCTCAAAAGCGATAAAAATCCTCAAGCTAGCTGCCTAACGTGAGATTATCACTGGAAACCCAGCGATAATCTCACGCAATGTGGCGTTAGCTTGATAATAGGAACTGACAAACTTAGCCATGATATCCACCTTCCATAGGATATCATGGTTAAGTCAGCCCTGAAGCAGGCGTAAGGAAAGTAGCAATAACAGGGGTTGCTACTCTTGTTGCCGCTATGCTTCATAGCGTGGGGCTTGATGATAGGAGAAATGTCGCTTAGTGTCTGTCATGTCAGGTCAGGAACGAGATGCAAAGCTGGGCGTTAGGAATTCCTAGGCCAACGCAAGTTTTCACGCGTTAGCGTGAGCTTGCTAATTAGGCGATAAAATTATCGCCACTTTTCGGCCGAAAACGGCTGCAAAAGTGGCGATAATTCTATCGCCTTGCCTTGCTGATATGCCCCGTAGTCTGTCCCAGAGTATTTCTCGATTAACTAAGTCAAATGCTGCCCGGAAGTCGACAAAGCAGCAAAAAGACAATAGCGATTCATGAGCCAAGTTGTGCATTGTTCATTTATGGCGCACAGGAGCATTAAACATTTTTTTAACTTTTTCTATATCTTTTCATATCACATGTTTTAATAGATCTATGTGATAATTAAGAACACACACATTGAGAAATAAATTGGCACCACAACTCCATGACTCTTGAATAAGATATGAGAGAAATGCTGGTCTTTACCTAGGTCGGAGGTACTGTGCCACCTGTCTTTTGCTGCCACAGGGGAGAAGGGAGGCTGGGGGTGGGTTCAAGGAATAGAATTTGTATTCCTAGTTGTGATTATTGTTATTGTCATTAGTTGGGCTGTTGGTTTAATTGTTTGAAGATAACAATTCCATAGACCAACTACTGTACTGCTGATAACTGTGCAAGCAACTCGTTCTTACGAGTAATGAGCCTGTAGTATACCCACGAGATATTTTATTAACAATATCAGTGATATTTTGACTATAATCCCTGTAAATGTACTTGTGCGTATTTATACTTGATGTAATGAACGTAGTGTTTAATAAAAATAAGTAAGTAAAAAAAAAAAAAATTAAAAAAAGAACTAGATTGGCGATGCAGTAATTCTTTGTTACTTTTTGCTACTTTAGCTTTCTTAAATGTTCTCTTTATTTTCACAAGGTGCTACGAGGCTGTTTAATGGGTTATCATTCCCACTAACATTTCCCAGATTCATACTTGTGTAGTGAGCACAAACACTGCAAATGCTGAGCATATGATTGGTCAACTTCGTAAACTACACCGCTACACAGGCATCAAATACCCTAATCTGTGTCAGAAACCCATTGGTAT
This sequence comes from Triturus cristatus, assembly GCF_964204655.1. Taxonomy (NCBI): domain Eukaryota; kingdom Metazoa; phylum Chordata; class Amphibia; order Caudata; family Salamandridae; genus Triturus; species Triturus cristatus. The sequence goes on from NC_140590.1 coordinate 1,639,907,146, forward strand.
ATACACAGTTAGGAAGACTACAATGCAACGCTGTAACCCACCTGCTATCCCTTAGGGGATGATGGAGCGCTTTATAAATACTTTAAATTAATTCAATTAAGTACAGCCCCAGCTCAAACTAAAGAGGCGCACACAACTTGGGAGTTGTGCCGGTTAACCCAACAGCAACCAAGAGTAGCACAAGCTTTACAACTACTAAGTGCTTAATTTGTGCCGGTGCTTTCCGGTGCTCAGCACCGGCATCTATTTTACCGGGCCGGGTCTATACCATTTTCTCTGAGTCCTTAAAAATAAATTCCTGCTCACTTTAAGTGGCTGCCTGGTATGTCCTCGGCTCGGAAGTCCCACCCTTGTCCAGGCATACCGAAGGAGCGTCGGCATCACGTTAGTGATGTCACGTCGCTGATTTCATTTTCACGGAACACATTGGTTTATTTCTGTCCGTTGGAGAGTGGCTGAGGGCGGGCTGTTTGTTGGCTGAGCTGGGGGTGGCAAGGCAGGCTGGAAGTGAGCAGGACTGCCAATAAACGTTTTACTTTATTACAAAGTTCAGCAGAAGTGAATATGTACGAGGGCCTGCTATCAATGCAGGTATCATTTTCATTTATAGATTTTACTTGCTTCAAAAAATAACAAGCGCCACTCCAAAAATAAATTTCCGGCATTAAGGCGCGTTCTGTCTCCTGGCTGTCTCCCGTGCTGACTGAGGGCCTGCGCTTCAGAGTTAGGGCCTTGTAAAATCCGCACATGGTTGCCAGAGGCTGCTTTACTTGAGTTTCGTTTTAGTTTGGATTTGCTAGCATTTAGCAGGATTCCATGAAAAGAAAATCCTTCGTAGATTTATTTTGCCTTTCTGAAATTAAAAAAGAGCGCGTAGCATGCAATCCCATCAGCACTGACCCAGAGCTGTCTGTAATGGTGCATTCGAAGTGCTCATGGCTCACCGCTAACGATGGTGTGCACTTGCTGCTCTGCACTCATTAGTCCAAGTCAGTTTTTGTTGGTCGGTGCCTAAAATGTTTGTTTTGGGTGGCTTACAAATGTTGAAAGCTTATTTCTATGCCTTTAGGCTATGTTTATCCAAACAACGATGATCGAATACACACCATTCTAATTCCTTTATTCTACGTTGCTTGAAACTAATTTGACTCTTGCGTGCAGTCTGGGCTTGCGTGTTCTGCCCCTGTAACACGCATGTATGATATCAACAAAACTGGAATGTTTGTATAGTGTAATTATAGCTGCCTCGTCGATCGTTTGCACCCAGGAAAGTTTGAGCAGAATAAGCAACATGATGTTGCATGTAAGGTGATTTGGTAACATCACTTCCACACGTGGTAATTCACGTTTAGAGTTATGGACTAACAGACTTACAGATCATCATTGCCTGTATAAAAATGCTTTTTCATCAACAAATGATCAGTGCTATGTAGAACATCTAATTTGAAAAAATGTTATGTTGTATAACAATAAATTTGGAAATGGTAGCTATTAGAAAGTTGCTGGAAGGATGGGCCATAGGATTTGATGGGGCGGGCATTTTTGAATACACAGGTTCTTGAATGTGTAGTTAGAAGCCAGGGGTTGATTAGTAGGTGTAGGTAGGTTCACAGAGGGGTAGGATGTAGTGACTTATGGGACGTGTCTTTTTCTTGAGAGCACGTGGACTTGAACGGGCAGGTAGAAGCATTTGGTTAATCAGCAGGGTAATAGTAGGGTGTGGTCATGCTGAGGGAGCTACAAGGGGGAGGATCACATGATAGATGCAAATTGAGCACTTTCACACAGAAGATGTGGAAAGCGGTTGGAGTTAATGCACTATGAAATGGAGAATGCAGGTACACAAGAAAGCTCAGTTCATTTTGGTTGTGGCCATGTCTGTTATTACTATAGAGTCAGTTTTTAATCAGTTGATTGCAAACACAATGGATGTGATCTCACTGCCCAAGTACTCAGTCAGGGTGCATGTGAACATGGATGTACAAGATAGAACGACAGCACTCTTTGGAAGGGTTTCTAAATATGTTTTTACAGGCACATTTTGGATGAGCATAAACACATTCTTGAGGGGGATAATGAATAGGCCTGGGCAAAATTTCCGTTCCGTTCGCGGAATTTGCGATAATTTGGCATTTCCGCGTTCCGCGGAGAGTGCAGAAATGTCAAAATTTCCGCATTCCGCAGCTTTGCGATAATTTGGTTCTTGCTCGCGCTGTAAAATAATACATTCTCGCGCCCGCGCGATCGCCTTGCCTGAATCCCCGCGTTCGCCGACAAGTTTTCCCGATCCGGTCGCGTTCTCCATGAGATGTTGTATTGTTTTAGCCATTTGCGCTGTCTCGCGACAGTTCGCGCCCGCAGTGACGTCATGCGTCGCGCGATCACGTCTTTCTTCTCGCGATCATGCACCGCGAGAAGAGTGAAAACAAGATGGCCGCGCCCGCAAGCAACCGCATGGGTAAGTTGGCGAGCCGCGAACACGCAGAAAATACCGCGAAAGGGCGGGAAAAAAACTTCTGCATCTTCGCGATATTTCCACGTGTTTGCGGAGATTTTAAACATTTTCGCGATAATTTGCGAAAGTCGCTTTCGCAAAGTCCGCCCACCCCTAATAATGAAAGGGTGTCTTGGACAGCACAGCTGTGCATTGGTGAGATAGGCCAAGAATGATACAGCCTTGTCACCCCTCAACTATACATATTTAATTATTCTATATTTAATAAAGCAGTGGTGTACTCTATTCTTTCTCTTCCCCAGTATCTTCCTCCCCTTCACATCTTACCCCTTCCCTTCTCTCCATTCTTTTCACTTTCTGCCCTACGTACATGTTTCCTCTTAATCGCCACCTTCCCTCATTAACTGCTTTTCATTGTTCACCTTCTCATCTTTTCTTCCAATTTCTTTTCACACACTCCCGCTGTCTGCTCTTCTTCCCTTTTTCCTCTTTCCTTTTTTCATTCTCATCATGTTCCACTCCATTCTTGCACTCCCTATCTCTGCTTTCCTCACTTCTCTTCACATTCTCTGTCTACCGTATCTATCTTTGCCTTCAGACCTCTCCTCCTTCCTCATTCTCCCTTTTATGTATTTCCTTCTTGCTCATTTTTTTAGATCCACTCCAGGAATCTGTGTTTGTTCTCAGGGTCATAAATTTAAATCTTGGTGCGGCAACTCAGTATTTCCTATATCTGAGGTCGATAAAATATGTGCCAGTGAGCTGGATAACAACATTTCAATTTCAGTGTTAATGCCCCTTTTGGTGAATATGTGCTTTACAAACATACATGGTATGTTAAGGACACAAATGTATTTCAATCTTTTGTTTTTCAATTTCTATGCAATATTACTCTGTCATTATCCTATCTCCTTGACCCAGTACCTTTTATACTCATATTCATTCCCCTGACCTCCTTTCTTTCCTTTGTCTCATCTTTTTCTTTTCCCTTTTTTCTTCCTCAGCATCTCCAGCCATGCCTCCTATACCCTCTTGCTTCCTTACACCCTCATTCCATTCTTGCTTCCTTATACCTTATTCCATTCTTGCTTCCTTACACCCTCTTCCATTCTTACTTCCTTACACCCTCATTCATTCCCCATACTTCCTCCCTGGGTGCATTTAATCCTTCTTCCTCCATTATTTCCTTACTCTTCTTTCCTGCTCCTTCCTTCACCTCTTTAATTTCTTCCTTTCTCAACCATTCCTTATGCTTATCTTACTTCTTTCCTTTCTTCTTTCTTTTCATCCATCACACATAATTCACTTCCTTTCTCCCTCTATTACTTCATTTCCTCCTTTCACAATATTTTCTTATTCCCTCCTTCATTCATCCATTGCTCATATATATCATCACTTCAGTACTCCCCTTCCTGCCTGCATTTGTTGCTGCCTTCTTTAATGTATTCCTTCCTTCACCCTTCCTTTCTTTTAAACAGCACAGTAGAAGCACATTCTCTTAAATTTGCAAAGTTACCTCTAAGTCCTCTAATGACCGTTCCTGAAGCTGCGTTTTGAGATTTACACACCTTCTCCAATTTGAGTTCACTTTTAAGTTGTTGTCATAGACTTCCCTTATGTTACATGATGTTAAGTTATATTTGAGTTCTAGAAAAACTAATAACCCAAGAGGGTATCCTGGCACTTGGTCCCCGAGGTGCTTATGTGAAGAGCCAGGTCTTAAGCTTCTTGCGGAACTCAAGATGTGAGGAGGTGGCTATGGTGTGTTGAGGCTTGTGGATGTGGGTGGAACTGATAAAGGAAGTGGGTGGAGGCTCTGGCACAAGTGGGTGGAGCCGGTAAAGTGGGTGTGGCCTCCTAAAAATATTTGAGCACCTGCGCTTAATATTTGACAAATTATGAACTACTAACAACACAGCAATGTGCCAGGGCACTACGGCACACCGAGGTCCAGTGAGGGTAAATTGCAGTATAGCACACCATCCTGTCTGTACATCATGTTAAAATGGGATCAGTATAGGAGTAGAAATGAACAGGTTATGCTTCTGTTGGGAAGGAGCATGTAGTTTTGATTTACGTCTAGAAAGCACATACAAGAAGGGTAATCTCCTGAGTGTGGATAGGGTCCTAAAGGAACATGTGGGAAGTTGAACTTTTGACCAACGTTAATGATGAAAGTAATATTTGTGAAATAAATTGTGCACTTGATGTTTCTTCTGATTACATCCCAAGATCTTATGTCTAAAAAAAACAATTATTATATTCTAATTACTTATTGACCACATATTATACCTTTACTTTGACTTCTTGGTGCTACATTTGATAATCTGGGGCGTGGTCAGGCACTGTAAGGGACGTGTTGATAGATAGCTAACGTGCCCTTTAACAACACTTCTGAGGAACATATGATGCCAAAAGATACAACGCCATAACGACAGATGATGGTAAATACAACTAATAATAATTGGAATGATTATATGTTTTTTATATAGATCTTCATTGCAGGCTTCTACAGTTTCTAAGCGAAGCCAACAACAGGAGCTATCATTATCCAATGTAACGGCGCTCGATTTACTAGTCTCAGAAAAATGAAAGGCTGGTGTTATCTTGGACAGAGATAATCGAGTTGCCTGCAGAGTACAGCAGATGTCAGCAGTGAGCATTTAAGTCACTGAGATAGCCTGCCAGTAAAATCTGAGCGTTTCAGAGTAATTGAACCAAGGTTTTTATTGGCTCTCGAGGGAGGCAGGCTATCTCGCAAGATAGTCGTCTGCGGCACGAGCCCTAGAGCAACAGGCAGACACTGGGCTTAAAGCCACACTGGAACCTATGAACTGCAACTGAAAAGAAAAAGAGAGCTAACCTGTGACAGCGTGCATAGGTGCACATCATGGTGGTAAATAAATATATTTAGCCATGTATCAAGCAGTCTGGTCCCAGGGAGGGGTGTGAGCTGGGAGCAGCATCACAACTTGGGAACCAGAACATGGGGCAGACAAAGAACGACATAGATGTACTGCTCGATTTTTCCGGTCTTATTGTGTTGAAGGGTGATTTAGGTGACTTCAGTCTCTTCCCATTCAAGTCTAAGGGTTAGAGTAGTGTATAGAGCCTATTTATTAGGCACTTCGACATGATCCTGTGTTCTTCCCCATAGATCAGGGTTTGCATATACATCCTAGGGGATAGATTCGTTAGCATTAGGGGTAATCTGTTCTGTAGTGAGGGTATTTCATGGAGCCGTGCTGAATTCAGGCCTGGTAGGCCTTAAACGGGAGAGACTCCATCTTTCCTCCTGCTCTGGCAGCTCGGGATGTTTCTAGGTCATAGGCAGTGTTTTAGTTAGGAGGTGTTATTCGCTTGGAGAGAACCGGTTCAGGCCGGCCCTTATCGAAGGATTGTATTTTTCTTCATGCCGAAGACACTACATCAGGCCGGCCGGCTGGGAACGTGTCCTTGGCACGGGGAGGTACAAGAATTTGGTGGGCGGCAGGTTACGGGCTGGAATTTTCCATGAGGAAATGCACGTCTATATTAGTAAAAGTTTGAGGCAGATACTGGCACTTGCTTCTAGTCCATGGGCGGCACCTGGCCGTTAGTAGTAAAGCTGCTACTTATTCCAGGGAAGACAGATGACAAACTTGGAGGTGGAGAAAAACCGAGAAATAGATATTCCAAAGAGAAGAGAGTAGCCGATGAGGAAGAGGTCCCAGTGACTCGGAGAGGGAGACGGGAGTAAACCCGTGATTGCGGAGGTGTGACTTCCAGGCGAAGCCGAGGCGCAGACGAGAAGGGAACCTAGATGACCATTGAGTGCAGGCTACATACGACCAAGGTGATGTCAACCCCTTACTATTAGAGTGTACAACTCAATCTTTCACTTTTCTTTGCAGGTTATGTGATATGTATTATGTTCCGCGAGTGTGTATGTAATAACTAAATAAAGTAGTAAAGCAATATGTGCTACGTGTTCTTGTGTAAGAGGGTAATCTATTCTTACTTGACATGAACAGATGTTAATCCTGATCAGGTAGGTGGTAACTGAATAAGGGAGAAAGGAGCCCTTCGAACTGGGGAACAAGTTGTGCTCGGCTAGCTGTCTTTGTGTGATCTGATATATAGTAACACTGATTCCCTTGTTGTATGTCGTGGTAATTATAGGATGAACTCGTGCTAAGGCTGCCGTCTGGGCAGGAAGTCCTGGGTCCGTTTAGGACCGCGAGGCTGTGACTGCCGTCTGGGCAGGAAGTCTGTGGCTGCCGTCTGGGCAGGAAGTCCTGGGTCCGTTTGGGACCGCGAGGCTGTGACTTGTCTAAGGCTGCCGTCTGGGCAGGAAGTCCTGGGTCCGTTTGGGACCGCGAGGCTGTGGCTGCCATCTGGGCAGGAAGTCCTGGGTCCGTTTGGGACCGCGAGGCTGTGGCTGCCGTCTGGGCAGGAAGTCCTGGGTCCGTTTGGGACCGCGAGGCTGTGGCTGCCGTCTGGGCAGGAAGTCCTGGGTCCGTTTGGGACCGCGAGGCTGTGGCTGCCGTCTGGGCAGGAAGTCCTGGGTCCATTTGGGACCGCGAGGCTGTGACTGCCGTCTGGGCAGGAAGTCTGTGGCTGCCGTCTGGGCAGGAAGTCCTGGGTCCGTTTGGGACCGCGAGGCTGTGACTTGTAGGTCTTGGTATATATAGTAGGAATTCCCTGTCCTTAGGTGGTACATATATGTGGTTATTTAGGTGTGAATAGGCCCTAGGGAGGGGGTAACGTTCTGGTTTGGGTTAGAGAGGCTCTGCTGAGCGGGTTCTATCTGATCCGAAAACCCAAGCAGAACATTTGGCGTCACGAACCGTTTACGAAACCTGTGTGCGTTGTGGTTGTCTTGTGTTTGCTTTCGGCGCGTGCGTGGTTTTGTTTGCATTTTATTTTTGTATATTTGTGTGTATAGGTTTTATTTTTCTTCCTTCTTTTCTTTCTCTTCTTTTCTTCTTTTTCCTTTTTCACGATGTTTTCTAGAAGGTCTAAATCTACTTTTAAGTTGCCCGTTGATATTCCCGGATGGGATTCAACGCCTTATGAAGGCTTGGCCCGTGAGTGGGCTGATTCTACTGGTTTGAGTGAGAATTGGAATTCTTCTTTGGAGCTGGCAGAGCCGGCTGATGTGATTGCTTGTTTGCAGAAGGCACCCGTATCGAAGGGTGAGGAGATTCCCATTTTGGGGCGCAGAGGTTGGATTCTTTTGTCTGCATACAGGATTCTGCATGAGAGACTGTTGAAGCTACAGATATCTCTTAAAGATGTGGAAGCGCACTTTGTTGAGATTCAGAATTCTCATACTTTGTTGCGGTGTCAAAATAAGTTGCTTGCTGATAAACTTGAGACTTACCAAACTATTGCCGAACGGGCGGCTGTGCGAATTGCTCGTTATAAATACAAGAACAGGCGCGGTCGGGTTTCGACGCGAAAGGTGCGTCTGGTCGTGGCGACAGCCGGGCTGGATTGGAATCCTGATGAATGGGATGGTAATATCTGGAACTCGACTGATTCTTGTTCCTCGGGTGAGGAGTCTGCCAAGCGTGAGTCTTCTCGCTCCCGCCATGATTGTAAGTCTGCTTCTCGCACCTTTGACGGTGCACCCCGTGATTACGCTCGTTCTTCGAGTGGGATCAATGCTTCTTACACTGATTGTCCCTCTACGAGTACTGATCGGGCTCCTTGTGATGCTCGTCCCGCGGTTTCTGCGCATCCAGTTTTCCGTCGGAAGTTGCAACAGTCTCCCAATGCTCCGCAGGGTATTTCTTTGGACTGTTTAGAAGACTTTACTCAGCAGGAAATTAGTGATATTTTGCAGCGATTTCGGCAGCGAGCTGGTGAGTCCTTGCTCACATGGATGGTGCGCCTTTATGAACTGGGCGCTGCTGGTATTATGTTGGATACTGGCGATTGTTTAAAGTTCTGTTCCTTGAGTTTGGATTCTACTGTGCAGGATCATTTTCGTAACTATAATGGTGTTGGTCAGATTTCTTTACTCCAATTGGCGACTGAGGGTTGTAATCTAAAATATCCTACTGAATCTGACTGGCCTGTGAATGACAAGCCGTGGTATACTTTGCGTGATGCTGCTCAACGTCTCAAAGAGGAGGTGATGAAAACGGCAATTTTTCTGGGTACTGCTGACAGGTTGCTTGATGGTTCATTGACATCTTCTGTGCGGAACCGTATCATTCGATCTTCCCCTGTTGCCTATAAGCAGGTCATGATGACTTTATTGATTAATCAGACTGGTAACGTATTATCTACGGTTTTGGAATCGGTGCGCCAACACGGTGAGTTGGGTGAGTGGTTTAAACCTGAACGTCAGTCCCGGCCTGACACTCGTACTCCTGGTGAAAATAAACTTACTAGACGTGATATTTTTTCTGGTCTTCTGGCTGATGGTGTGCGGAGGGAGGACATTGATGGTGAGACTACCGCTCGTTTGTGGGAGTTGTTTCGCAAACGTGGCTTGGATCGAAAGGAGGGTGCCCGGCGTGTTCGGACCACTGAGTGTGATCGTGGTGGTTCTGACGGTAGCGGTGATGACGACCGCCGTGGGCGCTCTGTTCGTCGTGATGATCGACGTTCTGCACGTGATGTGTCCCCCCGTCGAGAGAGAGACAGGGAGAGAGAGGGGGAAAGAGAAAGGGGGAGAACTGACTATGTTTACAGCAGACGTAGAGATGATAGGGATCAATCCCCTGAGGTGAGGAGGAGAGAGGATCGTCACAGTTTGGTCGATCGTAACCCGCAGTACAATGCAGAAGATACGAATCCGTTCCGTACTGGGAATGGATATGAACAGGAGGTACCGATACCTAAGAAACGTGAGAGTCTTTATCCTGATTTATCCTGGTACACAGAATGTAGTAAGAATGACTAGGAAATAGGTCAAGCTCCGGTACACAGATGGGCTCACAGAGATAATAGACCCTATGTAGATATTGATATTTATTGGAGACATCGTAATATCCAAAGGGCCCGAGCATTGGTAGATACAGGAGCGGAGGCCACTCTTATTCATGGAAAATCAAAGAAGTTTACAGGTCAGCCTTTTACTATTACCGGATTAGGTGGAAAAGAAACCCCTGCAGTTCAAACTTTGCTAGAAATGAGAATAGGTAGAATTCCCAGAAAAGAGTATTCTGTACTAGTAGTGCCACTTCTAGAATTCATAATTGGGATTGATATTTTGAGAGGAATGACTTTGCATCTAGATGACGGATGTTACCAATTTGGAACAACGCATTATATATCGTCCAGACCTATACGGGTTGGTCGTTTAAGAATGCCCCCCATACAAGTTCCCCATGCGACAAAAGTGGTTTGTCAGAAGCAGTATCGTATTCCAGGTGGTCATGAGGAGATTAGTACCACTATTCAGGAGTTAGTGGATGCAGGAGTCATAACCCCAGTTACTTCTGCTTGGAATAATCCTGTTTGGCCGGTGCGTAAGAGTGATAACTCTTGGCGCATGACCGTTGATTATCGAGAATTGAACAAGCACACACCCTCTTTGACTGTTGCAGTACCGGATGTTATTACACTTATTGAGAGAATCCAAAAGCATCCAGGTACATGGTACGCGTCCATTGATATTGCTAATGCTTTCTTTTCAATTCCGATTGCCCCAGAGTGTCAGGAACAATTCAGTTTTACGTGGAACGGGCGTCAGATGACGTTTAGAAGTCTTCCCCAGGGCTATGTGCATAGTCCTACGATATGTCACCGGCTGGTGGCAGAGCATTTGGCTGAGGTACCGGTTCATCCCCAAATTCAGATATGTCATTATATTGATGATGTTTTGATCCAAGGCGAAACACAAGAGGAAGTTCAGACCCAATTAGACAGAGTCATTGAGTGCCTGCGTGAGAAAGGTTGGGAAATCAACCCAGATAAATTGCAAGGTCCGTCCCAGGCTGTAAAATTTTTGGGTATTAATTGGCATGAAGGGCACCGTGAAGTGATCCCTCAGGTTAAACAGAAGATTCTTGATTTTGCAGTTCCTAGAAATAGGAAAGAAGCCCAGAGCTTCATTGGTCTGTTTGGCTTTTGGCGCCAGCATATTCCTCATTTGAGTCAAATATTGGCCCCCTTGTACCGGGTCACGCGTAAAAAGAATGCATTTGAATGGGATAAACCACAGCAAGATGCGTTTAGTCTGGCAAAAGAGGCAATTCAACATGCTCTGGATTTATGGCCTGTACGTGATGGTGACGTGGATTTGAATGTGTCTGTACAGGGCCTTTATGCAAATTGGAGTTTGTGGCAGAAACAAGGCAGGAGTAAAGTACCGTTAGGTTTTTGGACCAAAAAGTTACCTGATGCTGGTGAACGTTACACACCCTTTGAGAAACAGTTACTTGCTTGTTATTGGGCTCTGGTGGATACCGAGCAATTGACTTTGGAACATGATATAGTTCTGCGTCCGGAAATTCCTATCATGCAGTGGGTTCTGAGTTCGCCGAAAACTCACCGAATTGGACACGCTCAAGAGGCGAGTGTGATTAAATGGAAATGGTACATACAAGACAGGGCACGTGTGGGCCCGAAAGGAGTCGCTTCTTTACATGAGCAGGTGGCGCGAGTGCCATCGACTGAGACTGAGAGTGAATGTTCCGTACCTTTAGCACAGGAGTCTCCTGTCAAGTGGGGTAAGCCTTTTGATGATTTGTCCGCAGCGGAAAGAAACCATGTTTGGTTCACTGATGGTTCAGCGAGGTTTATAGGGATGACACGGCACTGGAAGGCGGTGTCCTATAATCCGATCACACAGAAATTGTTGAGCACAACTGGTGAAGGTAAAAGCAGCCAATTTGCCGAGCTTTACGCTGTTTACCAAGTTTTGAAACAAGAGTTACCTGGTACATGTCATATTTTCACTGATTCTTGGTCTACTGCCAATGGACTGGCTGTTTGGTTGCCAACTTGGCATTCCCATAATTGGAAGTTACATTCCAAAGAATTATGGGGAAAAGAGTTATGGCAAGAAATTTGGGAGATGCTCCCACAGAGTACTGTTACGATCTTCCATGTAGACGCTCACACCACGATAGATTCTCTTGACAAATTTTTTCATAACATTGCAGATGAGAAGTCTAAAATTGCTGAGGCAGTGGTGGACAGGCAAGATTCTGATATTGCGGGATTGGCGAAATGGGCACACCAGAAGGCAGGACATTTTGGAGAGAAGGCCACTAGGAGGTGGGCTGCTGATCGAGGAATTTATATTCCCTTAGATTTAATCAAAAATGTTATTTTACACTGCCCCGTTTGTCAGCATATCAGACGGCGTAAGGTGCCCCAAATTGTTAAAGGTCATTTACATCGCGGCAAATTGCCCGCTCAAATTTGGCAGATCGATTACATTGGTCCACTTCCCATGAGTAGGAATTGTCAATATGTTTGCACTATTGTTGATACATACAGTGGCCTGCTGGTAGCCCTTCCCTGTAAGCAAGCTACCCAATTGAATACCATTAAAACATTAGAATTAATTATGATGTACTATGGTGTGCCATTCCAAATTCAATCTGATAATGCATCCCATTTTCGTGGAAGATTGGTACAGGAGTTCTGTGTGGAAAACAATATTGAATGGATATTCCATATCCCCTACTACCCACAGGCCTCGGGCCTGGTGGAGAGATTGAATGGCCTGCTAAAGGACCAGCTGCGTAAGTTAATGGATGACAAGTATAAAAATTGGCGAGACTTTTTGCCCCAAGCACTATTGATTTTGAATAATCGTCCTTTTTTAAATGCTGAATCTCCACTCATGCGTTTGTTTCCCCCGAATGCTGAGGCTATGCCTAATGAAATCAGAGAAACTGTGATGTATTGGGAAATTACTCCCGGAGCTTTGGCTCCATGTAGAGCGACCCCAGGGTCGGCAGGTTTAGACTTGCATGCTATGGATGACATTGTTATAAAAAGTAGAGATCGAGTCATCATAGAGACAGGTGTTGGTGTTCAGATACCACCTGGAAATTTCGGATTGATCGCCCCTAGATCGGGGCTGGCTGTAAAAGGCATTCAGGTGCTTGGAGGAATTATCGACAGTGATTATCAGGGAGAGATTAAGGTGCTCCTCCTGAATAGCAGTGAGGTTGACTTACTGATACATCGCACTGACCGAGTGGCTCAATTACTCATAATGCCTGTTTTCAGTGGTGTATTAATGAAAGGCACTGCTCCAACGTTGCTAACTGTACGTGGCCAGAAAGGTTTTGGCTCCACGGATAATCCTGGGGCCAGAGTTTGGGTGCAGTCGCCTAAGAATCCCCCTGAACAAGCAGAGGTCATTGCCACTGGTCAGGATAATACCATTTTGGTTATGAGACCAGGGAAAGATAGCTGGGAAGCGGTCCCGGCTGATAAATGTTATTTACGAGAATGATTAATGCCTGTATTTGGTTCTCTTTCAGATCATTCTTTGGATTGTTGCTGCAGGATGTGTCGGAGCCGGACTGTTTTCAGACTGGTACGACGAGAAAGGAGGGATCCTATCAACCCGGGATGAACTGGGAACCCGAGTGTTGCGTTCCTTTGCCGCATGGGATTCATCATCGAACTTTTGGACCGCACTTGCTAAGAGGGTGACTGACGCCCCTCACTTCTGTTTGACACCGATGAGATCTGTACATGATATTCTGGCGACCTGCCTGGTTGCTGTCCCCGCCTCATTGGAAACTTTAACTCATATTTTTAATGTCTCGAAGGCCCGTCCCAATATTCTCCTGGGTGATTTTGCTACCCATGTATATTGCCCCCTATGTATTGAATTGCCGAACGAGCAACCCCCCATCCAGTCCCAAATACTTACTTATAATATCACACAAGGTGATTTGTGCTTCTTTCTTACGTGTAATCCTAGTGCGATCTCTGAATGTCTGCGCCTAAAACTAAAAGGCGCCACTTCGTTTACAACTCACGAACGGACTTTGTGCTTTCAAAGGACACCGACCACATGTGTTTCAGTTCAGAACAATATGACTTGTAATAGTTTGGTAGTTACCCCCAGTCACTATCGCACGATGTTACTACCTGCCGGATGGCTTTTCTCATGTGGTAATACTTCCTGGCCATTTGTCCCTGCAAACATTTCCGGAGGCCCTTGTGCCATTACGAGACTCAGTTTGTTGATGTTCGCATCGCATCCGAATGCCAACTCTCGTGTGCTTCGAGATACTGTAATGTTACAGGAGGATTGTGACCCATCTTTGCATTTATATTCCAAGTCTGAATACCTTAGCTTAGCTGTTTCAATTATTGGTGTTCCTGCTTTGGCGGTTTATAATGCCAAATCTATTGGGAAAATGGCCTGCTGGATGGTAAAATCTATTAATCATACTTCTACAATTTTGTCTGACATGCTATTAGACGCCCAGGGTGAACGTAGGGCCATTTTGCAAAATAGAGCAGCTATTGATTATCTTTTGCTTAAACATGGACATGATTGCTCGGACTTCGAAGGTCTCTGTTGTTTTAACTTGTCTGACCATACACAATCCATTCGTGCTCACATCGACAAGTTGCGTGACTTAACAGAAGAAGTTAGAAAACACATTGACCAGGGCTGGTTTGACTGGCTCTTTAATTGGTTACCTGATATACACGTGCTACGCCAAATATTAGGTGGTATTTTGATTGCTGTTGTTGTTTTGATTTCTATCTGTTGCTTTATTCAGTGTATTCCTTCATTATTTCAATTCTGCACACTTGGTACTAGACATAGATCAGTTAGCTTTGTTTCATATTATTCTTCCACAGATGTTAGCTCCATTTAATGAATGTATAATAGACTGAAGTCAAGGGTGAAATGTACTGCTCGATTTTTCCGGTCTTATTGTGTTGAAGGGTGATTTAGGTGACTTCAGTCTCTTCCCATTCAAGTCTAAGGGTTAGAGTAGTGTATAGAGCCTATTTATTAGGCACTTCGACATGATCCTGTGTTCTTCCCCATAGATCAGGGTTTGCATATACATCCTAGGGGATAGATTCGTTAGCATTAGGGGTAATCTGTTCTGTAGTGAGGGTATTTCATGGAGCCGTGCTGAATTCAGGCCTGGTAGGCCTTAAACGGGAGAGACTCCATCTTTCCTCCTGCTCTGGCAGCTCGGGATGTTTCTAGGTCATAGGCAGTGTTTTAGTTAGGAGGTGTTATTCGCTTGGAGAGAACCGGTTCAGGCCGGCCCTTATCGAAGGATTGTATTTTTCTTCATGCCGAAGACACTACATCAGGCCGGCCGGCTGGGAACGTGTCCTTGGCACGGGGAGGTACAAGAATTTGGTGGGCGGCAGGTTACGGGCTGGAATTTTCCATGAGGAAATGCACGTCTATATTAGTAAAAGTTTGAGGCAGATACTGGCACTTGCTTCTAGTCCATGGGCGGCACCTGGCCGTTAGTAGTAAAGCTGCTACTTATTCCAGGGAAGACAGATGACAAACTTGGAGGTGGAGAAAAACCGAGAAATAGATATTCCAAAGAGAAGAGAGTAGCCGATGAGGAAGAGGTCCCAGTGACTCGGAGAGGGAGACGGGAGTAAACCCGTGATTGCGGAGGTGTGACTTCCAGGCGAAGCCGAGGCACAGACGAGAAGGGAACCTAGATGACCATTGAGTGCAGGCTACATACGACCAAGGTGATGTCAACCCCTTACTATTAGAGTGTACAACTCAATCTTTCACTTTTCTTTGCAGGTTATGTGATATGTATTATGTTCCGCAAGTGTGTATGTAATAACTAAATAAAGTAGTAAAGCAATATGTGCTACGTGTTCTTGTGTAAGAGGGTAACCTATTCTTACTTGACATGAACAGATGTTAATCCTGATCAGGTAGGTGGTAACTGAATAAGGGAGAAAGGAGCCCTTCGAACTGGGGAACAAGTTGTGCTCGGCTAGCTGTCTTTGTGTGATCTGATATATAGTAACACTGATTCCCTTGTTGTATGTCGTGGTAATTATAGGATGAACTCGTGCTAAGGCTGCCGTCTGGGCAGGAAGTCCTGGGTCCGTTTGGGACCGCGAGGCTGTGACTGCCGTCTGGGCAGGAAGTCTGTGGCTGCCGTCTGGGCAGGAAGTCCTGGGTCCGTTTGGGACCGCGAGGCTGTGACTTGTCTAAGGCTGCCGTCTGGGCAGGAAGTCCTGGGTCCGTTTGGGACCGCGAGGCTGTGGCTGCCGTCTGGGCAGGAAGTCCTGGGTCCGTTTGGGACCGCGAGGCTGTGGCTGCCGTCTGGGCAGGAAGTCCTGGGTCCGTTTGGGACCGCGAGGCTGTGGCTGCCGTCTGGGCAGGAAGTCCTGGGTCCGTTTGGGACCGCGAGGCTGTGGCTGCCGTCTGGGCAGGAAGTCCTGGGTCCATTTGGGACCGCGAGGCTGTGACTGCCGTCTGGGCAGGAAGTCTGTGGCTGCCGTCTGGGCAGGAAGTCCTGGGTCCGTTTGGGACCGCGAGGCTGTGACTTGTAGGTCTTGGTAAATATAGTAGGAATTCCCTGTCCTTAAGTGGTACATATATGTGGTTATTTAGGTGTGAATAGGCCCTAGGGAGGGGGTAACGTTCTGGTTTGGGTTAGAGAGGCTCTGCTGAGCGGGTTCTATCTGATCCGAAAACCCAAGCAGAACAATAGAGAAAATTAAAACACTTTAGGGCATATTTAGAAGGAGTTAACGCCCCCAGAACATCACTTTTTCCGACGTTCTAGTGGCATTAACTCCTTCACCTTATTTAAAAGGCGGCGTTAAGCCACTTAACATGGCTTAACGCCACCTTGTAAATATTGCCCCTATTCACGCATCACTTAGCTTGAAAGGGGTGCGCAATAGGTGTTGCAGTGGGCGTGTCACCGCAACACCCATTGCTTTTTGATGCTGCCCCATGTTTACAAGATATGGGGCAGTGCCAAAAATAATGCCAGGTGAATACCTGGTCTTAAGCAGGCGATACGAGGAGATTCTGCAGCACATATAGATAGAGCAAATAGTCTGCAAATAGTCTGTAAATATTGTTTATGTGCAGGAAGGTGTCCCTTCCTGCACATGAGCAGCTGCCCTTGCAGTACAGGGACCCTAGCAAATTGGTGCTAGGGTGACAGCTTTTTTAGCGCCAGCACTAGGGATAATGCAGGGGTGTGCCGCATTCTTGTGAATACGGCACATCCTAGAGTTTCGAAACTGTTGGAGCGCGGTGTTACCAATTTTGGAGTAACACCGTGCTCCACAAGTTTCTTGTGAATGTTTCCCTAAGGGAGGTTTGTGTAAACAAATATAGCAGCGACACAAAGCAGCAGAGTACTACATATTTACCTGATACCCAAGGAAGATGTACCATGGCATCTTAACTAGAAGAACAGTGGGTGAAGCTCATGTCACAGGTTATCGACATATTAAGAACCTGAAGCAGAGAAGCTGATCACACAGAATATTTTTCATTACAGTGAAGGAGCAACACTTTGTTGATTGGAGGAACCAAGGGAAGAGAGGAGGGTAGAGGAGCCACATTGATGCCTATGGATAACCAACAGTAGAAGAGGAACAGGACATTTTCAGAAAAGTCACGCACGAGCAGCCACCTACATTTTAGGAGCACGATGCCTGGCCCGAGACTTTGGGTTGACTTACAGACCTCAATGGATGGTCTGGGAGCACAGAGACTCTTGGTGGAGCGTCCACTCCAACCCATTGAATAAAGTCATTATCCGGGGTTTAAGGGAGAGTTACCTATAAAGAAACTAAACTAAAATGTCCACCACAGAAGAATTAGAGCTTTCAGTGACTATGGCTCTTCCAGACTCCATCATTTAGCACATTAAAAAATAACCTTCCAACATTACCCTAATATCAGAAAGACCTTTTTTACCCACTTAATTCCACCCTCTTTCTAGCCTATGTTATGTTATATGTTATGATATGTTATTGATGTTTTTACAGTGCCCTACTCACCCATGAGCGCATTTTCCTTCTCCATCCCCTCCTCATCTGCCATCAATTTGTGACCTTTTTTTTTTAGTTCTTCACAAAAATTGTAAGGGGCATGTGTACAAGAGGACTGTGCCACCGGAATGTCACTTTTTTTGACGTTCCGGTGACGCAATACTCTGCACCATATTTACAAAGAGGCGTTAAGCCATTTTGATTGGCTTAACGCCGCTTTGTAAATATGGTACCCTTTTACGCAGGTATCTGCATAAAAGGAGCGTGCAATGGGTTTTGCTGTGGGCTTTCCACCACAACACCCATTGCTTTTTGACACTGCCCTAGATTTACAAGGATTTGTAAATCTGTGGCTGCATGAAAAACTAACGTCATGCAAAAGCAGGTGTTAGATTGGTGCAATGGAGAGAAATACTTTTATTCCTCCTCATTTTTGCTTTTTCTATGTGTACTGTTATGTTATGTTATGTTACTGGGTATTTGTTGAGTGCGCGGCTACTCCCAAGAGTGTCCCGGCGCTGTATGCTGCTGGGTAACCCATCCTGGCTTTCCCTGTGAGATGGTCCCTACTGGGCATCTCCAAGGTGAAGACAAGCATCCCCGGCGCAGATGGGGCCATAAGTGGAGATTAAGCAAGCTATTGCCCAGAGTTGCTGAGTGGGATCCATGGTTAGAGTAGGCACCGAGGCGAGATTTATCGTGTCCGCTGTCCTTGGCCCAGGACCCTGCCGCGTCGGGAATCGAACCCTGGTCCCAGGCCGACTTCTGCTTCTGGGTCTGCCGCCTCTAACCAGTGAGCCACACCAATCCACTAATCCAGCACACTGCAGCACAGATAGAAAGAGCAAAACATCATTAATGATTGTTTTTGTGCAGGAATGTGTCCCTTCCTGCACAACAACAATCATTAAATAACAGTCCTTTGCTTCTTCTGTGTGTTCTGCAGAATGCAGCACACATGAAGTAGCAAATTGCCATTATTGATTGTTTATGGGCAGGAAGGGACACCTTCCTGAACATAAACGATCATCCCTGCTACCCAGGCACCCTTGCACTATGGCGCAAGGGTGTCTGTGTTGGTGCTAGGCAGCTTTTTTTAGCACCAGCACAAGGGAAAACACAGGGGTGCACTGTATCCTTGTAAATTCTGCACATCCCTGTCTTTTTTAAATGACGCAGTGCGGCATTGCTAAATTTGCTGCCACGCTGCACCATTTCCTTGCACATATGCCCCTAAATTCTCTGAGATTCTAAAAGGGCAGGCACTTATGCCTACCCACGACAATATCACTCATCATATAAGGTATGGCACCAGATGTATGGTTCAGGGTTTACAAAATAATGAATATCCAAGCTTTTAGGCTTTTGGATTCTTCAAATAGTGGTGATTGTAAATGTTTTGAGCTGAAGTGGTAGGGAGAGGAGATTCAGAGAGGAGGTACTTGCTCTAAGAAGTAGCCGTCTCTGAGTATGAAGCAGACAACATTTTGATGGGTGTTATGGTTAAATTAATCTCAGTTACCGGTAAATTCTCAGGCACATCCCAGTTCGTCATTATTTTGCCCACCATGCCACCTCAATTTGGATTTAGCCATATGTGAATCAGCCTTGGCCCTGCTCACACTGAAACAGTCCGGGCAGGCCAGGCTGAGACATGTCCTCCCTGAATCAGAAGACAAGTAACCCAAGACTGGTTACATCCATGTAGGGAGGGGTTGTTCAGTGGGTTTTGCTTGGATCAAGTGGCACAGTGAGCATGAGACCCATATCTGGGCAGACCCATTGCACTTAAGGCATCACATTGAGTATTAAATAATTGTGATGGGTGGAAGGCTTAATCTCAGCTACTGTTAATCACTCAGACTGCATTCCAGTACATTGTTATTTTGCACACCATTCCACCTCAGTTTAGACCCAGCCATATGCAAATCAATCCTAAGCCTGCTTCAATAGGAAATATCCAGCCTGTACTGCCAGGCCACGTCCTCCCTGAATGAGAACAAAAATAACCCTTGACCAGTTTCGCCCTAATTGGGGCTCATCAGTAGAGTGCACCCTGGTTCCAATTTCAGTGAGCACGCGACCCACGTCTGGGCATGCACATCGGTTCATGGTGATGTGTGGGAATAGGTGGGGTTTGGGGTCTTTCACATAACGGGGGGCTCAGGGCAAGGAATCAAGGCCGCTATCAAGCAGCGCCAGACCCACTGATGCACTGATCAGCCCATTGCTGGAGTAGGAACTTATCATCAAGCCTGAACTGCCACTCTCTTTGTGAAGTTACCACATTAAAACAATTGTGACACCGCAAGTCGTATGATTTTGCAGATGCCTAATTGTGAGCCACTGTATGCATTAAATCTGGTACAATCAGTATCTACTAACAGTTTCCAAGCCATGAACATTATCTACCTAGAGAGAGGCTTTAGAGTAGTGGACAGTATCTACAACCTAGAAAGAGGCTTCCAGAGGGTGGTTGAAGACAAAGGTTTAGAAAGCGCATCCAAGTGTGTATCTGCATCCGTTGAACATGAGATTTGGTGCCAATGGGAGCACAGGCCAAGAGAACCAGAGTAACGTTTGGAAGGAACTGAGACTATATGCATGAACGAGAACGTAGAAAGTGGGACATCTGTAGAAAAACCCTTCTGATGGTCAATCCTTTATGAGCATTGGACCAATGGATGGAGAGATGTGTGCCATGCTTGGGCCTCCCTACTAGGAGGTAGTTACTTTGTTTAGGTTCTATGATAGCCTGTCCATTGTTAATAATAGGGTAATTGTAGAGGACTGGGTAGGTCTAAAAGGGGTGCAGCAGCACATACTTCTTATGGTGTGTTCCTACTTGAGCCTCTTCAGTGGGAGAGCAGCACACAACAGATAGATACTTTGATCACCACAAAATTATGAAGAAAAAACTGCGGTAAATGATAGCGTTTCAATCAATCAATCAATCATAGGTTTTGTATAGTACAGGCTACTCACCCGGAACGAGTCTCAGGGCGCTGAGGGAGGTAGGGTACCTGCTGGGTCACGGAGTTCCATCGAACAGCGAGGTCTTGAGTACCTTTAGGAATTTGGGGAGCGATGCTGTTTGTTGGAGGTGGAGAGGGAGGAAGTTCCATGCCTTGGCCGCGAGGAGGGAGAAGGAGCGTCCACCTGTTCTGCTTTTCTTGATTCGAGGTACAGTTGCGAGGGAGAGTTGTGCCGAGTGGAGAGAGCGCTGGGGAGCATGGAACACAAGGCGGTGGTTCAGGTTGGCGGGCCCTGCGTTGTGGAGAAGCTTAAAGGTGATCTGCCTCTCAACGGGAAGCCAGTGCAAGGTCCGTAGGTGTTGGCTGATGTGGCAGTAGTGTGGTAGGTTGAGGACTAGTCTGGCGGTGACGTTCTGGACGTTCTGGAGTTTGCGGGTGAGGTTCTTGTTTATCCCGGCATAGAGTGCGTTACAGTAGTCTAGTCTGCTGCTGATGAGGTCGTGTGTGACCGATGTCCTGTGTCCGGGGGGATCCACTTGAAGGTCTTGCGGAGTAGGTAGAGGGTGTGGTAGCTGGAGGAGGTGATGGAGTTGACCTGGCAGTCCATTTTGAGTTCGGAGTCCAGGATGATCCCTAGGTTGCGTGCATGGTCCGTGGGGGCAGGGGGGCCCCGAGGGCGGGGGACCATCAGGTGTGGTTCCAGGTGTCAGGGTGTCACCTCATGATGAGTATCACCGTTTTGTCCGTGTTGAGTTGAAGGCAGCTGCTCTTCATCCATCTGACGACGGCTTCCATTCCATCTTGAAAGTTGTGTTTGGTGATGTTGGGTTCATTGGATAGGAAGAGGATGAGTTGGGTGTCATCTGCATTTGATGTGATGCTGAGTCCTTGGGATCTGGCGATGACTGCGAGCGTGGCCATGTAGATGTTAAACAGGGTCTGGCTGATGGAGGATCCTTGTGGGACTCTGCAGGTGGTTGGTGTTGGTTCTGAGCAGAATGGCGGGAGTCTGACTTGTTGCGTTCTGCTGGAGAGGAAAGAGAGGATCCAGTCAAGGGCCTTGTTCCGGATACCCACGTCGTGGAGTCTGCAGGCTAGGGTGCAGTGAGATATGGTGTCGAAGGCCGCAGAGAGGTCAAGAAGGATGAGAGCCACAGTCTCTCCTTTGTCGAGGAGGGCGCGGATGTCATCTGTTGCTACGAGGAATGTGGTTTCTGTACTGTGGTTCTTGCTGAAGCCTGATTGGGAGGGGTCGGCTATGTTGTTTTCTTCAATGAAGGCGGCGAGTTGGCGGTCGACAGCTTTTTCCGTGACTTTGTCCGGATAAGGGAGTAGGGAGATCAGTCTGAAATTCTTGAGGTCAGTGGGGTCCACTCTAGGTTTTTTCAGGAGAAGGTGGATCTCAGCGTGTTTCCAGTTGTCGGGGAAGGAGGCGGTCTCGAAGGAGCGGTTGAGGATTCGTTGAAGTTCAGGGGCGATGATGTCTGCGGCTTTCTGGTAGATGTGGTGGGGGCAGGGGTCCTTGGGCGCCCCGGAGTGAGTGGTCTTCATATCCAAATTGCAAATATTGTGGAATCAAGTGTTATTAAAAAAAGGATCAGCCAAAGTTTCCTGATGATTTGCAGCAGGTGTAGTAGAAAATAATAACTATTAGTAGTACCCTGGGCTGGAGCTTGAAGGATTACAAAACAGTGATCTTTGTAATAAAAATCCACTAATGTAGGAGATAGTAACGGAATGGATCCCCCTGGTTATTACTGCTTACGACCTTATTGGCAAAGTATTTTCTATTAGTGGCTATTTAGTTGGGCTAGTCCAGAGTTAGGCGTGATCAACTCATGAACGCGAAATTGCCCAAATTCTGCAAATTCCGCGAACGGAACGGAATTTACCACCCAGGCCTAGTTGTGAGCTAGCACTCACATAAATGTCAAACATACTTGTGTGACAGCATTAATGGCAAATGAAAGACACATATATATGTTGTGTATTTACATTTCATAACTTCAAAATCCTTGAATGAGTTAGGTCTGTAGAAAGTAAGCCATTTCACGGTGTGCGTGGAATTTCAAGGAAATGCGCTTAAAACCTACCGATTTTAAGAGTGCTTTTTTGCCTACCGCCCGTTGTCTTTGTCTCGTGCTGAGATACCCCTTCGGGGCTGATTCGAGCGCGTAATAAATTAAAAAAACATAACATGACATAACATGGTAAACCACGTCCACCTTATTCTGCCTCTGAATGCACCCAATCATTAATGCAAATCTCTCCCCTTGCAACCAGGAGGAAAACAATGAGGGGAGGGATAGAATCACACATTGCAAGGCTATGGCGTCCTGGAGGATGAGCTCACACAACTTTATTTAGTGGATTGACAGCGTCCACTATTTCAGAGCAAAGTTGCCCGCATATAATGCCCGTCCCCACACTGTTACCAAAATAAATGGTGTGGTACCACATTTGTAGGACACTGAAGGTTCATCCAACATATTGTACTCACATTAAAGCATTGGCTACCCTTTGTAAGGCAAGGATCCGTCCTTGCTCCGAAACAGAGCCCTCAAAATCACATCACAGACCTGCCTGATCTTGATGTGTTTAGGGACACAAGAGGTCAAGAAGAGCCTACATAATTTGAATACTAAACCTCTGACCACTCTGTCTCTAGAGAGGAAGGATCTGGTGCGGACAACTTTCTTGATGGAAGGAATGCTTGAAAAATGTCTAGGCACTGGCAATCATTCAGGGTAGCATTCCAAACCATTGTTGTTTTGCTCACCATGTTACTTCAGATTAGACCGGTCCTATGCAAATTAGCCTTGGTCCAGCTCTAATAGGGGCAGTCCAACCCAAACTGCCAAGCCCGGTCATCTCTGAGCCAGAACATAAATAAGCTTAGATCTGTATTGGCCCAAGAGATTGCCAGTAGATAGAGTATTTGCAAGCATTCCTTCCATCACCTTTTGTGTGTGTCATATGAGGGCCAGGAAGGAATACACCCTCACCGCTTTGAGAAAGTAATCAAAGTATGACCAGATGCAACTCCCTACATTGGGTGGTGATGCCAACTCCTACTTATTTTCATCCCAGTGTGTATCAATAGCGAAATATATTCATATGTATATATGCTATGTATGGTTTTTAGCTGAAATAAAAGTGAATATATAATAGTGAAAGCCTGATGACCTCCAACATTCCCTAGCTGAGCCTCGTCTTACTCAGGTAGATTCCAGAGAGGTCTATCCACTGTGTTCCTTCAGGAGAAGGAGGGTTTTCTGTTAAATTCCAGACTTCCGGTCTGCCCATTAAAGTCTTTCCGGTCCCTGTAAAAATCAGCAACAAGGTATAAGGTATAAAAATAAGGAAGGAGAAAATGAAGAAAGAAGAAGGAGGCTCTGGTAGACAAGTCACACACTCTATTTCTGTGTTTGAGTTGGGCTAGTGTGGATAGTGAGTGGGTTAGAAGTAAACCACTGCAGGCCTGCTCAGGATACCGGTTGTGGAATAGTCAGTCTGTGGTGGTACCAACTGCGCAATTTTTTTTTGGGTGCCGACCAACATCATATGTGCTTTCTTATTGGAGACAATCATTTTAAAAATATATATTTAACTAGGGCTAAGGAGCAATATTCTGCTAGATATTAGCTTTACTAAATTGATGAAAAGCAGAGCCCTAAACTAGGATAGTCGATGGGTGAGCAATGACCACTCAAGTGTGCAAAGCAAAAACCTTTCCTGCTGTGGCACCATTATTAGTAAAACCTGAGAAAGACAACAAGAAATAAAATAAATTCTCAAAACTCCTTCAGCAGAAGGGATTCAAATGTTTTTTTAATCAGATAGCCAGGACATGAAACGATAATAAACACATAGGCATAGCTGAGGTGTAACTGTACTTGTCTGAGAGCTGCATTTTCATCTGCTGGCTGGAAAGCTTTTTAATAGATGCTTCGCACAAGGGAATTTTCTTTCCTTTTGCTGCAGGAGACTAAAACGGATTGTGAAATGTTATTAAAAGTACTGGAACTTTGTCCGAATACTTTCTGGCTTTCCTGTGAAAATGTCCAAACGTCACCTAAAGCACTCTTTATTTATTTTTATTGGCGTATTTTATTTTATTAGTTTTATTTTTTAGATTTGGAGAGTGTACCAGCCCTTAGGCATCAGCATGCGTTACAAAATTCTATGAAATTGCAAAACATTAAAAATAAAAAATAAATAAAAAAGCATACAAAAAATACGAAAGCAAGAAAACATTAATTCTTTACCCACTCAGACACATGAGAAACGGCTGAATCTTAAAATATTCAATAAACACGTAGGGCCTAATTTAGAGCCAAGAATGGCAGTTGTCATGCCTACCGTCCTCCTGGACCGCCTTCCTATTTAGATGTAGGAAAACGCAGTTTTGTTTGGCTGGTGGAGCATTGCTTGATTTCACTATTGGAAACTATTGACCGAGCATTTCCTCCGCAACTGGGCCACGAAGCCACCATTACCCAGTGATCGTCACCCAGCCATGTTTAGGACAATGCAACACACATTTGTTTGCTTTGCCCAGTCTTCTGTGTAAGACGTCACAATGACTCCCTGCGCGTCATGGGCATTATGTTTTTTCTGTTTCAGGGCAAAACAAACTCCCACCTCGAGAGAAAAACAAAATAGTAGGGCAAACTTGGCCAGAGAAACCTGCTTGCCCTATCGGTGCACTGTTCTACCACTGGAGGGGCTGCCACTGTAGTGGTTTGTAGTGACCGACTGGTCATGGTCTAGTGTTTCTACAATCATGTGTTTCCACCAGCCACTCATTGAGGGCTGGCTTCCACACTCACCTGACACCCATCCATCACAGATGTCACCGGTCAGGTGACCCTGTTTAATAAAAGGGGCCGGGCGCGAATATGACTTGTTATTTAGCATACCATTACTTCGCAGCTTTTTACTACAAAGTTTTTACTTAGCAATTACCGTTACTATGCAAGTTTTTAGTTCGCATACCTTTACATTGCAAGTGTTAATGTATGCGAATTAAAAACTTGCCTAGTAATAAAAACAGACATTTACCCCAACACTACACTAAATACAAATACAAATACACTACCCTACACATAACAAACTCTAAAACACTACCCAAACCCCCAAACACTACACTACCCTACACTACACAAACACCACAACACTACCCTAAACCCTAAATCACAACCCCCTGCATGACCCTCCCCCTTCCCCAGCTCGCTCCCTACGCTCAAACACTACCCTGCACGATCCCCCAACACTACCCAACACTACCCTAAACTACACAACACCACACTACCCTAAAACCTGAAACACTACCCCAGCACGACCCTGCCCCTCCCCCAATCCTGTCCCTGCTCCCAAACACTATCCTTCACGACCCCCGACACTACCCTAAACTCAAATACTACTACTCTACACTACACAAACACCACATCACAACCCTAAAACCTAAAACACTACCCCAGCACGACCCTACCCCCAGTCCTGTCCCTACTCCCAAACACTACCCTTCACGACCCCTGACACTACCCTAAACCCAAATACACTACTCTACACTACACAAACACAACTACACTACCCTAAAACCTAAAACAGTACCCCCAGCACGACCCTGCCCCTACCTCTACCCCCAGTCCTGTCCCTACTCCCAAACACTACTCTTCACCACCCGACACTACCCTAAACCCACATACACTACTCTACACTACACAAACACAACTACACTTCCCTAAAACCTAAAACACTACCCCCAGCACGACCTTGCCCCTACCCTCAGTCCTGTCCCTACTCCCAAACACTACCCTTCACGACCCCCAACACTACCCTAAACCCAAATACACTACTCTACACTACACAAACACAACTACACTGCCCTAAAACCAAAAAAGAAAAAAAAACCTGCACGGCCCTCCCCCTAGGACAACGCCCCTGGCTTGCCTCTCCTGACGTCCTCCGCGTAGGTGAGGAAACCTATGCGTGACTCCATGGCGCCCATGGCCCCCTCACTCCATTACGACTGGTGCTGCTCTCCCTATCTCTTTTCAGCCGCTCCATGTCACCTCCCCCTGCCGCTTCCTCCTGGGAGGAGTAAGTTGTCTGCATTCATTCTTACACTAGTTAATTGCCTCCGAACTCTTAAACTTCCAATGCGCAGGACAATTACTGATCCTTAACATACCGAGGATCAACTAACTCCCTTAACGCCTTAAATCAGAGGAATAAGAAACACGCTACAAGTGGCACCAACGAAGAGGCTGATATGTCACAGAGGAATACACGTGTGCAAAAGTAAATGGGCTTGACTTACAGTGAAAAGAAATTCAGGAGAGAGAAAAGTCCAAAAAGATCAACACAATTAAAATACTGAAGCAGCAAAGAATTATTCTATGTAATATAGGTTAAATGAATCAGAGTGGAAATGGGGACTCCCTAGTAGCAGACGCACTAACGTAAAACAATTCAAGGCAGTTCAAATAAAAGAACAAACCAGGAGTAAGTAGAAGCCCTCGGGAATTTGGGTACGAGGCCTGAGCGTCAGAGTCTCGTTGGGCGAGTGAGTCGATGTAAATCTTAGAGTTGAAGTGCACGGGGTCGCGGTGGTACCTTAGTGGGTTCTGGATGTAACGGCAGAGATCATCTCCAGCTCTGCTTCCTTCTCACCCTGCAGACATCACCATGCAGTTGTCATCGCGCACCTTCCTGTGTGTGCTCATCTAGTCAGGGTCGCTTCCTGGGAGGAGTTTTGCCTCATCCGCCTTAGTGCCATTGTTTACAAATTACAACGCATGCGTAGTTACAACGCATGCGATGTAACAACTTGCGTGGTAAAGGCTACGCTTTGATACATCGCATGCGTTGTAACGCTTGCGAAATAATGGTATGCGGAGTAAAGCCTCAGTAGTAATGGGTAATTACTGCCAGGCGCACGTGCCCTGGGCCAGTTCCAGCTACACTATGTATCTGTGTGCTTTGCAAGGCTCTATGAGGGCCTAGGGCCCTAAACCCCATACAGTTGAGCTGAAGGCACAGAGATCTCCAATGGGCAGGCAGACAGTATCAACTAAGGCTGGTGGTCCACTGTTGAGGAAAGTGGAAAAAGTTATGGCATTTTGTTTCAAAAGTGTGTGATCTTCATCTGGAGAAAGCCTTATGTCTAGAAATGTTCTGCCCCATAAATGCAATTGCCTATTTAGCCAAAGAAACCAGTCGTCCAAAATGGTCCATTAGGTCAGGCAACCAAGCTTAAATAATAGCCTTTAGAAACTGTGGGACCAAAGGAGTGAGCGCAAAAACAGCGCTTTTCAGTTAAAATTGCTGACACCGGCAACTTGCAGGGCTGCAGAGTCTAGTATAGATATTAAAGGAGACATTACGGATATGGAGTATTTGGAGATACCGCAAGACAGAGCTTCCCACTGCTCAGGTGTGGAATGCCCTGTGCCTGTTCTCAGGTCCTCCATTGAAGACCTGCAGTTTTCCCTGTAAAAGGATATTGCAATTGTAGAGCTAATTACTTTACGTGGGAGTGCAGCCTTGCAGCTCAATGAAGAGTAAAATACAAAGGCTTTGTCGTGTAGTCCCTATATGCGGGTTTGGTGGCAGACTGACTCTGAGCACCCCCACCGGAGATTGTTAACCTGTTTCGTATTAGCTAGCTCACAGTGCCACTAGTGTCTCCTCTTATCGGGGAGAGAACAGTTTCTGGCAACCTTGGAACATGACACCCTGATCCCTCAGAAACAATGTACTACTTTTCGCTCAGTCACTCGTGCGCACTTATCTGTCTCAGAGATACACAGAATAAACAATATGGGTATTTCAATAAGGATTTATTGAACAGTTGTTATTCTTGTGTAAAATATATGAGCTGCAACAACCATTAGACAGTAGCAGAGATATATGATTAGCAGTACAGCGAATATAAAAGGATAGTACAGTTCTACCATTTTGCAGTAAGCATGAATACGTACATGAATAAAAAATGCATGAGCTAGACGACAACCGGGAGGGTATTGGGCCTGTCTGTACAGTTTATGCTGCCATTGTTGAGGTTTTGTTTTGTATAATCTTTGGGCCTGGCGGGTATTTTGCCTGTTCTTCACTGTCTGGATGAGGCGGGTAGCGCCCACGCATAGTCACGGAACCCAGTTGAGGTACGGTTAATGCTGTTACTCCTGTTGAGACCAATACGAGACTGTCAACGAGACTGTGGTTGGCTCCGCTGAGGGCGGCGCTCGCACGTAAGACTGATTGCAAGTCCTGGCGCAGGGGTTGGGGGTTCTATTGCGGGGCGCTCCCTTGCCTATGCTATCAACTCTCTGCTTGCCTATTGTGTCACATGCCAAAGAATGTTTTTTGTTTACTTTAAAACAATAAAAACAGATTTAAAAAAAAAATGAATAAAAAATGCATGAGAAAAGTGTGCATACTCCTACGATGCCTATCTAGATGTACCTAAGTGTACCTACCATGTGAGTAGGTGTGTAACCAAGAATCCCTCTAGAATTTAGTCGAACCCTATTACCTGAAATGTGAGAATGTAGGAGCACTCTCTGGTCTCGAGTTGGACACCCCGCAAGGGATGTTCAGACCACTGTCAGCTGGAGCGTCTGCATGCAGGTGCCTCAGTATCTCTAGTCAGTGTGTCGGCCTGGAAGTCTTGGTTCCCTCTGCCTTATCTGGGCAAGATGTGGTGTATTTATACCCGAAAGTATCTAGGGCTTCTTTGTCCCTTGTATGATTTGTATGGGCCATCGTCAGACTGAGGAAGAAGTAAGGGTTGAACCTTGTACATAGTTATTATGCAGGTGATGTAGTTTCTGCTTTGTTTCCAAGAATCCTCATGCATAATGTATGAACCCATCGAAGATGTTATAGGAGGCCTTTTTTAGGAAAAAACCCTCCCTTGCACCCAGAACTGAAACTAGATAAGGTTCAATCCTCAGAGCTCGTTATTGGGTAGTGTGGGGAACTAATGTAGGTGAAAGATCATGCCTATATAAGGGCATCTCGAATCATGCCTATACTAGGGCATCTACAGTCAAGCCTATATTAGGGCCTCCATATAAAACATGACAGCTTGACATGTTATACCAGAGCCTAGAAAATACCACACACTGCCCTCCCTCAGCTGGTGCTGCACAGGAGTCAAAGTAGCACAGGAAGGGAACAGTGGGGTCTTTAGGCTTGACTTATTCTGAATGATAGAGGAATTGCGTAATCCTCTTTTGGAGGGTTATGTTCTTGTGGAGGACTATTGTAGTAAATGAAGATGCAGGGTAGCGGGCAGAACAGGTGTTAACATGATGCTTTACTCTTTAGGATGAGAGTCTCAGGTTACAGGTAGAAGATGGTAAGATGGTAAGAAGGTATCAGGAAAGCCCCACCGGGAGCAGCATCCTTGCTGCTCCGCCCACGTGCTCCAACTGACATTCACTCAACCAGGCACATATCAGCATTCTAATTACATCACAGTCACTCTGGCTGAGCAGCAGGGGACATACCACTAAGGGGAGAATTGATGGCATAGAAATGATGACACAACAACTGTGTGCCAGAGGAGCACCCTATGGTGGAATTATTTTCAGCAAAGGGAAATTATACAGGAAGTTTTGTCACCAGAAGTTTCTACACCTGCACAGAACTGCCTAGGCTTACTACTGACTCGAGAAATGTGATAATTCTCTGTTACCCTCAAGCTTTATAATGTTTTGTCTGCACTAAAGGTTATCAATGGTGCTGTAACTCAAGGAGTGGGTGAAGTTACCCCATGGTATTTGTACATGACACAATGCCAGGCCATTTATAGGACTCACATGTTGTCTGCTGCAACACATCCGTGTCAGGATTTAGATGCTAGAAGTGGATGTTATTCGGTTCTTTCAATTCATAGGTTTTAAGTGAAACATATCTTCCCCACCATGCTCCAGCAGCCTGACTTTCATTGAAAGTTATAACTAGTTTTAGGCATTCAAGCATGATTTTTAGCACAAAATTGCCCATTGTTTAAGAGTCTGTATTAAACGTGCTATATATCTGGAAACAAAGCAAGCATTTCAATGTTTGAGGCAAACTAAGCATTTTGCTATTACTGTGTTGCCCATCATCAATGGAAAAAGGGACATTTGTTTACCTTTTCTTGAGATTTGCGGCCATCTATTGGTAGTAAGCAGCCTTGTTTAATTAGGTAACAGTTGGACTTAAAATGTGATATATGAAAACATGATAATTCTGAAAGTGTTCTACATGATGCAGCGAACCTATTTCGTGGCAAGCTGCCCATTGCAACCATTAGTGAGTCAAACAGACACATCTGTCAATACGAGTTCCTAACCTGTGAAGCAGCATAGGATGGGGTTTGCACTGTGAAAATCGTTGGCGCAAATTTAAGTACAAGCTGCATTTGAGTGGATGGACCTCGGTCTCAAACTGAGGCTGAACATCAGGCCGTCAACTGTACATCAATAACTGTGAAGAACATTAGGCCTCACAAGGACAACAGAGAATAGAAGATCTGCAAACTATGAAGGTGTAATTAGGAGATTAGCAAAGTTACAAACTCAAATCATTTATTTCGGTCATAAATCAATAATCATCTTACTAGAGCATTGCCCACCATGATCCAAAGCAAGTCAAAATAGAAAATACAAAGACAAGTTATTTAAAGATGATCATATGCAAATCAAATAAGATTGAGTTTCCCCTGAAGGGAATTTTCCTAAAGCTAACCTAAAAACATCAAAAGAGTGAGGGGAATTTCTGAGCAGAAAGTATTAGTGAATGAAGCCTCTAAATGCCAGAATCAAATGGAGATTCATTTAGAGCAATGAGAAAGGATTTGCTCGAGAGTTTAACTCTGTGAGTAGCGTCATATATAAGAAACAGGTCTCAAGACCAGGAAAGGGGCGTCTGCTTTAAGCAAATGGGAAATATCATCTGAATCTAACTCAGCAATGCACAATTAAATTTGCAACAATCTGCTATACACCTCAGGGTTATCAGCGAGACACAATAAATCAGAAACACACAGCACTGATTACATTTCCTTTCTTTTCCAGAATGTTTTATTTATTGTGTAAAGATTTGGTGTTATTTGTATTGTATTTCTTTTATGACTTTATAAAGTCGAAATAAAGATCACGAAACGAAACGAAACGATAACATTTGGGCAGTTTTCTTCCCAGGCATGGCACAATGGATGGTTTAAGCTGCGTGAAGTTTGAGAGATATCTCATACAGGGTGGTACAGCTTGGTCAGCTTGTCCCAGGCACAGGTGTGGAATATTACTATTTACTCTCTGTGAAAGGAATTCTGATAATTAGTTTCAAATTTACTGCAGCTTGGAACTTAGCTTCTGAAACAAGAGAAAAAAGAGGACAGAATCACAACAGACAAAATATATTTCAATGTTAGCGTGAGTGGTTAAACTGAGGACTACATTAACTATGGCTAACTTTTTTAAAAAAATTTGAACAAGAAAGTAGTAAGACAGCAATTATACATTCCTAACAAATGACGTCATCTAAATTACACGTAATAATCAGTAATAACATTTATCTAATTAGTATACTATATTATAACCATAATGCAAACAGAGAAAGTGAATATTGAGAGTGCAGCTTCTACCCAAAAAGATATAGACTAGCATACCGTGCTAACTTAATGTGAATACACTCAAACAATGGTCAACTATTACGTGACAAATCACACTTTACATGCGAGTATATGATGTGTATATTGTATGAACATTAGCACATTTTAACTCAAAAAATATAGACAGAGCATCAGCAGCTGCAAAAGGACCACATGCATGCCTGCTCCTTCACAAGGACATTCCATGCTGTTGGAATACTCCCTCTGCAGCCATGAGTGTAATTGATGGCTTACTTCAATTCTGGAAACAACTTTCTTGTTTCATTCCTTCAACAATTTGGCAGTGTGATCTACCCCACAATAACACTACATTTACAGAATAAGATTTATAATAATTCACATATTCCATATGCTCTTTTAACTAGGCTCACCAGTTGTAAAGCTTGTTAATATCCTTGGGGGTATATTCCATTATGGAAAAAAGTATGAATAAATAAATTCATTAACATCTCATTACAGTCTTTCCCTGGGCTGCTGCACTCTGTAACGCATTTGGAGTCTAGTTCTAGCCTTCCATGCATTTATTTATAGCTTTTTCGTGTTTGCTTTTGTTAAGTGCTGGTGCTTTTTATGGCTGTTTCAGAACCCATGGGTAAATAAAAATATTGACTACTGTGTTTTGTGGTAGGCAGTGAGGTATGCAAAATTAATCATTGGTTAAGTTTAGTCATTTGTGGACATTTTGGAGATGGAAAGAGCCCACAAATCCTTAGAACATTTGGGCAGGAAGCCAAAGATGCCCAGAGACTGCAGTGTGTTTAAACTAGGACTTCCAGATTTGGAGCCTCTGAAGTATTCTTAGCTGATACTCAGTTGTATTTCCCATTGATAGCTCAATGAGCCTCTTAGTCTCATTCCATGCCCTATGCTTTTATTGGAACCCTTTCAAATCCCTCTGCTCGCTCCCCCTTCCCATTGGTTGTCACAGTTCTTATACTTGGCAAGAAAGGCTAGGCATTCAACCCTTTTCCCTGTCTCTTTAAACCCATCTCCAGACAGAAAAGCTAAGTAGGGCAGCATAGCTGGTGAGATAGTTTTGTGAACTAATGCATCTATTATAGAGATCTGCGTGTAGGTCACAGGGTCTGAATTCCAGGGGGTCTACACACCCTTTTGTTCTTCCAAGGTCAACATACTGAATATCATTGAGCTGGGAACTAATTGAAGCCTGTTTTCAGTGCCCAGAAGCCAGCTATATGGTCATAGTGTGCTATATAAATGTAATAATTATTATTCTAAAGGGTATAGCTGAAGTGTACCTTCTTGTGAATGGAGGGATCTCCTTCTAAACCATCTGTAAGTCACCTGGTGGAGAAAGCATCAATTCTTGTGACGGAGCATGGATATTATGTGGTTGTGCATCCTGCAATCTCATTCTTGCTGCTTCTGTTCGCAGCAAGTTGTCACTTTATTTCTCTCTTCCTCTCTAGCTGTTTCTCTGTAATGACCCTAGTCTCAAAAGTAGATGAAAATTTACCCGAGCAGTTTTAATCCAATGTCAGGAGCAAATATATGACTTTTTCACAGTTAATATAGGCACTTCCCTGAAAGTTCTTTTGGATGCCATTTCTCCATTAACAAATATACCAGGAGTTACCCGTCCAGGTAAGAGAGGTGGGGCAGGGTGGGGGGGGGGCTCAGACGTGGAGAAGGGAAGATTTAAATTAATTTTGCCTTGTCGTCGTCTGTCGAATTCCCCCACCCTGCTCCACCGCTCTTACCTGCACGGGCCACATCTGAAATATACACACACAAAATTCCCCAACTAAGTCAAAGTGCACTTGATAACTTTTTCCTTTTTTTCTATCTTTTCTTCTGGAAAATCTCCTTCGCCTACTCTCCCATACATTTTGCTGATATTTCCTACCCATGCCCACCCTAGATACAGATATAGTGCCCTGGCTGGGCTACTTTTCTAGTCATATGCAGGATGGCAGCACAAAGGTTTGTGAGCGTTTACTTTTTTTGCAAAGCATTCCAACCTGTGACAACCCACCTTCCCTCCTCCAAGAGCATCTTTAAACCCAAATATTACTCCAGATTTTGAGCAAGGAAACCGATTTACAAAGTGCTAAGGGGCATATCAACAAGGGCATTATCTCTGCTTTTTTGGCTTTAAAAGCCAAAAAAGGAGAGATAAAACTAGCGCCCTATCAACAACAGGGTGCTAACATGCAAATTTGCATGTTAGCACCCTTTTACTCTACGCTTCCCCTTGCATCTCTAATGAGATGCAAAGGGGGCGTTCCAGAGTAAAATAATAGGAGAAATGTCGCTAATCAACATTTCTCCTATTATCAAGAATGTCGCTAACCCTGTTAGAGACAAAAAAAGCAGCGCTAACCGCGGTTAACGCTGCTTTTTTACGTCTGGTATTTTTCTGACTTAGCCATGATATCCTATGGAAGGAGGATATCATGGCTAAGTTTGCCTGTCCCTATCAACAAGGTAACGTGAGATTATCGCTGGGTTTCCAGCGATAATCTCACTTTAGCCTGTTAGCGTGAGGATTTTTATCGCTATTGAGATAAGCGTTGCTAATAGCACGCTATCTCAGCGATAAACATTCACGCTAGCCGGCGATAATTATCCTAGCGCTAAGTGCGCTTAGAGATAATTATCGCCGGTTGTTGTTGATATGCCCCTTATTCTGATGCACATACATGAATTTGCACTATTAATGACACCACTGCCACATCTAAGTTGACCATAGGTACACACATGGCTAATTGAATCCAGGTTTTTTTTTAATGCTTTCTAATTTTTCTGTGTTTTGTTTCCTCCAGTTTCACTTATTTCTTCCTGTTCTCTTTCTCCTACTTTGTAAGTAGGATGTAGACACTCCTATCAGTTTTCAAGGTCTACTTTTTAGAGCTTTGTAAATGATTTTTCAATAACGTAACAAAGTTTTATACAATATAAAAATAGTACCTTTTTTAGGAGAAAAAAGTGCAAACCCTTTATGAGGGAGAATTGAAAAATCTGTTGTAAAGCTTTTTTTTGTTTAAGAAATTATGACCACAGGCACAGTTCTGAGATGGCGTAATTGTTTACAATTACAAGAGAATGTAAACTATGCCACCTTTGCAAAAACCGACTGTGGAAGTAAAGTTTTGCACACGTATACTATCCAGCTCTTTCTTCTAAAGACCCACTTTTATCAAGATTTGTGCAAAACAATTCTGCCAACACATTTCTCAGGGTGCTTTCTTTAAAAGCAAAACTTGTGCAGTTCCATACTTCTCTCATGTCACTCGCCCTTGATATTATGGGTCACCATTGGCTAAAAACGTCCTGACGATTTAATGTAGGGTTTAAGTTTCACCTATCAGTGCACATCTCTAGTACACATTTGCAGATGTAGACAATTGTCCAAGGGTAAACCACATAATGTATGAAATTGCATGGAAATCACATTTCTTTTCTTTTTTTTTCATTGAAGAATTAAAACAATGAATCAAAACATAAGTCAGTACATCATATTGTCAACAACCTAATAGGATGTGAATATATCAAGATAAACATAAATACAAAATATCAAAAAGGCAAAATAAGGAGCGATAATGTAAAAGAAAAGAAGAAATAAATGTAGAAGGAGAATAAAAGAGAAGGAGACAGAAGAGAGTGGAAAGAAAAAAGTAAGAAGAATATCAACTACACATTGAGGCACATTTATAATATACTAAGAGATGACAACACAATATGCTATTAAAGTCTGAGTGAAACATAGCATGAATGATAACTCATACATAGACGTTTTTCATCAAAAAAGTGGTTAGTCTTGTAAAGACATAATAGCATTAACGATAGCACTATGAAATAAATAATTGGTAGTTGGTATCTGCAGTTTGCCACGTTTAACTGCCAACTGAAGGGAGTTTAGATTAAATCGGTCCAATCTGTGGTTGTGACATGCTAATTTCCACCAACAGTTAGTAGAAATCATTTTGGGGGATTTCTAGTTAGAAGTAATGATCTGTAAAGAATTTTGTTATTAAGAGGTCTACAAGTTTTCTTATCAACATGCTAGAGACCAAACAGAGTGTACCTGTTGGAGTTTGCCCTTTCCAAAGGGTCATCCCTAACTTTCTGCCTTCAGACCTCCTTTTTTGCTGACTTCGTTTCTGCTGGCCTTAGGGCTCTGCATACTTTACCACTGCTAACCAGTGCACTCTAGTTAAAACATGTTGAGTTGGCTTATACCCAATTGGTATATTTAATTTACTTGTAAGTCCCAAGTAAAGTGGCACTACCTGTGTCCAGGCCCTGCAAATTAAATGCTACTGGAGGAACTGCAGCACTGATTGTGCCACCCGCTTAAGTAGCACTTTTAACATGTCTAAGGCCTGCCATCACAGCCTGTGTGCATGCAGTTTCAAACTACCATTTCAACCTGGTAAAATAAACTTTTTGCTAGGCCCAAACCTTTCTTTTTAATACACATAAGTCACCCATAGAATATGCCCTGGAGAGCCCTAAGGGCAGGGTGCAGTGTATTGAAAAGGTTGAACATGTATTTATAAGTTTAACATGTCCTGGTAGTGACTAACTCTTAAAATAATTTTTCACTACCACAAGGCCTACCTCTTCCATACGATAAAATTGGAATTACCTTCTAACATTTTATAAGTGTAGTTTCCAAATGGGAAGAGGTAACCTCTTCATGTTTGGTGTCTCTGGAATCACAATTTAAAATCGTAACTTATAGTGATGTCAGATTTTAAGTTACAATTCTGAAACTGTCAGGGTGAAGCTTTATTGCAACCTGATAAAACTAATTGTCTTACTCTCTCTAATAATAGACGTAGGGTTAGATGGGCAAAATTGGCTAGCAACCGAGATGAATTATCAAAAATATACGTTAGGGTCAGTTTAGCTTTGGAAGATATGGCTGCTCTTGTTGAGCATCAACCCTTGTCTGATTCCTATGGAAAATTGGGTGAACTTAATAAGGCATTATTCCTTAGCCTAACAGATATTTTAAACCCCTTAGCTCCTAGCAGGAGAATCCCACGAAGAAAGCACTCCTGGTATAACCAGGCATGTAGATTAGCGAAGAGTGAATTGTTGGATGCACTAAAAGATAATTTAAATAAGGATGTTATCCAACTTAGGAGACGCGCTTATCGACACCTAATTCACCACGCTAAGCTTGAATGGGGCAATGAGAATTGGGCTAGTTTAACAACTGCCTTAGCGGACAGGGACCCGAGGAGGTTTTGGCAGATCGTGACCACTGGTTCAGCTGAACCTGATCCAGCAATTACTCCGAATATTGCCCCAGAAGTATGGGAAGATCATTTCAGCATGCTGTATAGGGGGGATTCTTCCTGTACGGAGGGTTCATTGGCCCAATTGCTGATGAGTGATGTCACTGACACTGTAGTGATTAGTTTAACCCTGGGTGAGGTCTTGACTGCTATATCTAGGCTTCCTGCAGGCAAAGCTCCAGGGTTGGATAGGGTTCCTGGAGATTTATACAAACATCAGTCTAGAGTATGGGCGCCCTATCTTGTAATAATATTCAATGCAATCTCTGCGTGCATGCCGGTTCCTCTACTTGGCTCGGAGCAGAGGTAGTCCCTATTTTTAAGAAGGGGTCGCCTCTGCTCCCAGCCAATTATAGGCCTATTAGCCTAATAGATGTCGGCCAGAAGCTTTTTGCGAGGCTGATTTTAGATGGCCTCTTGGATTGGATGGAGGAATTTGACATTCTGAGCCACTATTAGGCGGGTTTTAGAAAGAGTATATCAACCATTGATCAGATCTTCAGATTAAAGATGCTTTTCTGGAAGACGGTCAAGGTGGAGGGTGGTTCCCTATATATCGTCTTTGTAGATCTGTGTGCGGCCTTTGACCTGGTCCCACGTATGAAGCTTTGGATTGTATTACGGGATTTAGGAATTCCACCCCCACTCTTGGATATTATAATACGACTTCATACTAATAACTTTGCAAAGGTCAGGTGTGGGAGAGAAGGCAATTTATCCTCTAGCTTCCCCGTCGAAAGGGGGGTTAGACAGGGTTGCGTCTTGGCGCCAACCCTGTTTTGTCTCTATGTAAATGGAGTCATCTCCCACTTGAATAAGGTTACCAACAGAGATGCACCAAGGCTCGCTGGTACAGGGATATCAGCGATTATGTTCACTGACGATACCCTGTTACTTGCTAAGTCTCCAATGGGCATACAGCGAGTTTTGGATGGCTTTGTCTCTTTTTGTCATGATCGGGGCTGGAAATAAATACAGCCAAAACAAAGTTTATTGTTTTTAATCCTCCCAAGACCTCTCGCCCCAATCCGATTATAGATGGTGTTAGCCTGGAAAGAGTCCACATGTTTGAGTATCTGGGATTGACTTTAAATGAAAAATTGGCCTGGACCCAACATCAGACTAAATCTCAACTAAAGTTAACGCAAAAGGCGGGGGGAATTATCAAACTCTGGAATAAATTCCAGACAAAACCTATTGGACCCCCACTTGAGATTTACAAAATGCAGGCTCCAGGGGCAGTAACCTATGGCGGTGAGTTGTGGGGACACAATTGTGCCCCTGCAATTGTTGCAACGGAAAACAAGTTCCTTAGGAATTTACTGTCCCTTCCTACTAGTTCCCCCCTTCTTCCCCTCAGGCTTGACTTGGGAATTAGATCGATAAAGGAGGAACTAGGTTTAAAGCCTCTAACCTTCTGGAGGCGTTTATGGATAACCCCAGAACTTAGTATCTACAGGCAAGAATTTTCGGAATTATTAAAATATCCAATTATACAGAAACTCCCATGGTTAAATTATATAAAGAATGAGTTTCAGAGGCTGGGGTGTCCTCTTCTATGGTCGAACCCGACAGAGGCTTGTATGAATATATCCCGTAATCATTTGGTTAGCATGTATTATGAATCTAATCTGTCTGTTTATTTATTGAGCGATAAAGCGGGCTCAATGACAAGCTCATTTTTATTGATGAAAGACTATTATAAGCTGGAGACAGTCTTGGATGATATCAACCCCACTGGTCTCAGGAAATTGTTCCTCAAATTGAGATATAACTCCCTACCAATCAGAGCCCTTACGAGCAGATGGCACCCACCAACTACTACAAATTGTCCCGCCTGTACAGAAAAATTGGAGAATGATATTCATGTAATGTTTTTTTGTCCTTTTTATATGAGGCCCAGGAAAAAGTGGATTGTTCCCATATGCAAAAAATGGGGGTTTAGAAAACATTTGGATTCTTATCGCATATTAAAATCTGATTTATCTCCATTAACTGTTTTTGCTGTAAGCAAATTTCTAGCTGCAATGTGGAATATCAGAAGAAATTTGATCTCAAAATGATTTCCACTGTACATGATAATCAAATGATGGATGAGTTTTTTGGTGATTCTCTACAAGCAATGATGATGATTTTATTATTATGGCTAATATTGTTATTTAATGTATTTTTACATTGTAAATTTGATAATGATCTGTTTTAAATTGTATTTCATCTCTGTTATGACACATGTATTGTCGAAATAAAGATAATATGAATGAATGAAACTGTCAGTATTAAAAAGTTAGCCTTTTTTGCCTTAGCCACTTGGGGCCTGCAACCTGTCTCTGGGTCACAGACTGGGTGTGGGTGGCAGTTGGGCTATGTGTATTCCACCAAGACAGCCACACACAATTGTGAGCTTAGGTGTGACTGGATGGGTCATCACTAGTAGGATGGGAGAAAGGAACTGAGCCCAGCCCCACTTACACTTGACCAGGCTGTGTCCCGTCTCCCCACAAAGGGTTGCAGACTTCCTGTAGTCTGGAGCAAGGACCAGGATGGCAGGGCGCCTTTACAGTTCAAAGGCATGCCTCTAGAAGCTTCTCCCCACACCAAAGGCACATCTGGATATATATATGCTGGACCTCAGTCACCACCACTTCAGCACCTGTCTGGACCTGTGGCTACTCTACCTGGAAGAAAGACAGCTGTGCTGCTCCAAGGATTGCTACTCTTCTGGACTGCTACTCTGAAAAAACTGCTGCCCTGCTGTGCTGACCTGCTTTCCTCTTGCCTGAGTGAGAAGGACTGGACCTGCACCTCTTGAACCCTAACATAGAGTGACTCCAAGGGCTAGTTGTCTGGGCTCCTGATTTGAAACCTTAGGGTCATAACATGTTTCCAACAACCTTGCATCTCCACCTGGATTATGCCATCTGTGAGTCTACCCTGCCAAGTAGTACCACCCCAATCCTGGTGGACCCTTGGAAGTGGGCTTAAGGTACTTTGTCATCCTCTGTGGTACCAGCAGAACTGACTCATTTCCTCTGCTGTCCAGCGCAAACCTGAGCAGAACAGGCACACCTCTGCTGCTGCATGGATTGGATCCTTCCCAAAAATAAAAATTACCAACACAGCCCGCAATACCTTCAGAACCACCACTGTGTGACGCATCCTCTTTGCAGGCCCTTGCATCCCTCATCAACGGCAGCTTTGATGACGACAACGGACTCCGCATCTCAGTCTCGCAGCTCTTCAGAAACAACGCATTGCCCCGACTGTGCACCGCATCCTCGATGCTGAACTTTACATCGCAAGCCCCGTCACAGGATCCTCGATGACAACGTAGGCACACTTGCCCCATCTCCTAAACAACACATTGCTGCGCTGCTCAACGCATCATTGACATGGATCCTCGCAACACTTCGCAAACCAGGATTTAAGGCACTTTTTTCAGCGAACCTAACTGAATTCACATAACCAGTATGCGCTCCATTACGGTTGGCCTGAACTTGTAACTTTGTCCCAGTCTGGCTCTCCTAGAAATCCACAGTTGATGCATTGTGCTTTTTGGTGCTATTTTCACTAAAATCTTTCAAATGTAATATCTCCGGTTCTAATAATTGGATTTTTGTGATTTTAGTCTTGCTTTATTTGAAAGTACTATTTTTCTAACTTGGTCAGAGATCCTTTTTGTGTAGTGTTTCCATTTTATTACTGTTTAAAGTGTTGCACAAATACTTTGCACATTGCATCTAAGTTAAGCCTGACAGCTCTGTGCCAAGCTACCAAGGGGTTGAGTACAGCTAAATTTGGGGTTTCTGGTACCTTACCTTGACAAGGATTGTGGTTGCTGCTTGACCAGGGCTCATACCCCAGTCAACCTGTAACACAATTTCACACATATCCCCCACAAAAGAATGTATCTATTGAAAATGGTGAGGAAACATTAGTAATAACTTCAACTTTTTTCCAAACATGAGCCCAAATTCAGAAATACAAAGGCATAGGAAAAACATATACAAGTATGAACCAGCATGTGCATCAGAATGCCTACAAGTGTCTTATTAAATGAGTTTAGTTTTAGAAGAAAAGTGGAGTGTAAAATAATCGATTATAAAAAAAAAACATAAAAGGAGTTTGTGGTAAAGGTGTGGAGCTAGCTGTAGAACACACTTTGGCCCAGATTTTATCCCAGGTGGAAACTGTCCAAGTACAATGCAATTCCAATTCTCACAAAGCTTTGTTAGGAAACTTAGGTCTGTCCATTTTGGGTGATCAGAGCAATTTCTATTTAACAGTAGGTTTTGAGAGCAAATTCCTAGAAATAGTACTATCCTGCTCACGAGGAGCAACACGGCTAGAAGGGGTGAGGGGCCCATGTGCAATGTGGAGGAGACCTTTAAGTTCATTATAGTATGCAAACATATTATGTGATGAATAGTTCTGAAAAAGAAGCAATAGAGTTAACCTTTAATAATTGT
The DNA here is from genome assembly GCF_964204655.1 of Triturus cristatus. NCBI lineage: Eukaryota > Metazoa > Chordata > Amphibia > Caudata > Salamandridae > Triturus > Triturus cristatus. The sequence continues at coordinate 1,639,948,929 of NC_140590.1, forward strand.
GAAATGGTGAAAATGCCCTTCTCCGTTCAGTTGTTCTACAATACGGTTTTACCATTTTTCTTAATCAATGTATTATACCGGATGGGACTGCTAACAAACTGATACAAAGTTGATATGTTGGAAGCCATAAATGGTTTCAATAAGTTACACAAGTGTGATACAGTAACTTGCAAACAAAACATGAGTGGATTAGACATAAAATAATATTTTGGGGAGAAAAAGGGAAAACCACAGCCGGTTCTAGATAGAACCTTAACGTGCCAATGTTGGAGGCAGAATCCACTAAATGAACCCAAATTTGTATATTTCCAAATGCCTTGGGATGAGTGGAGAAATCCAGAAAGTTAACATCTACAGACACTTTGGGATGTTTCAATCTATCTAGGGAAATTATGGCTTTCTTCTGATTCCAATGAAACTTAGAAAATATAATATCTAAGGTAGTAAAAAACGTTTACAATTTTTAACCAGCATCAAAATAAGAAAAAAGTTTAAAATTAATAGAATCATCCTCTTGATTGTGTCAATGTGACACCACCAAGATAAAAATAAAAGAGAGCATTTTTGTGTAAGGTGATTTAAAGGGTATCAGACCCCCAAGTATTTGATATTAGCCATATTGCAGGAGAAACCAGCTGCAACAAATGGCTCTTTCGTACAATGTTTATTAAGAGGCATAACCTCTGATTTACCTACATTAAATTTACAACCTGAAACCACAGAATAGAGTTTTAGTTCTGTGAGGAAAATTGGTATAGACAATTCAGGTTTTGACAAATGGAAAAGGCTGCATAAGCAGTACATTTATTATATTGATCTTTACCCTTAAAGTAAAAAAAACTCTCAGACAGTTTTTTTTATATTTTAAAGAAAAATAGTTCTAATGCCAGAATAAAGAGTAAAAGAGACAGAGGGCATCTCTGTCTAGTACCCCTATTAAGAGGAAAATATGGGAATTGGACACCATTTACTATTACTGGCGATTGGGAGAATGATAAAAATACTGACATGGCTTTAAAGATTTGAGGCCAACACTATGCCACTACAATGCTTGCATAAGAAACTGCCAGATAACTTTGTCAAAAGTTTGCTCTGTATTAAGACTGAGTGCAACAATAGGAAAGACCATTTTTAGAAGCTTTATTAATAATATTTTAAAAAGTGCAAAAAATATCCATTACGTTTCCATTTTAACAAAACCAGACTGTTCCAGGCCAATTAAGTTTGGTATGAAGGTAACTAGTCTAAGGACCAGCGCTTTGGCAAATATTTTGCAATCAGTATTAATGAGAGAATTAAGTCTGTAGTTCTTCCACAAAGAGAGATCTCGATATTTTTAGATATAATACAAATCATAGCCCCCATAAAAGAAGTCACAGAACCCTTCAAAGAAGAGAAGTGCTTAGTCAGCTTAAATAGCAAAGGGAACTGAATTAAAAAAAATTACAAATTGAATTCTACTGTGAATCCATCTGGATCCGGTGCTTTCCCAGTTGGGAGAACTTTAACAGCAGAGTATAACTCTTCAATTCTTTCAGAGGAGACAAATCTATATTATCTTTTATCTATATTCCTTTTCTAAAGCCTAAAGAAGTAGAAATTAATGGACACCTCAGAAAGACTAGTGTCAGGGGAGTATCCATTTTGGTAGCAGTTTGCAAAGCAAGCAGTAATATCAGATTCTCTAAACATGTCATTCACAATAGATTTCACAGCTGACTTTTCCCTTTTGCACTTTAGATAATTAGCCAATCAAGAGCCAGCTCTATTCCTCCCACCATAATACCTAGCATTAATTTTAAGAACCCCACAAACTTTTTCAGTAGTGAATTTGTTAAACTGCATTTTAGCCACCATCAACTCATCCAGATCAGCTTTTTGTGTTTAGTATAGTATTTGTGTTCTAACCTCTTAATGTTATCAATAATAGATGCTGATTTTTATAAAAACCTCTACGCTGCTTTAAATGCATGCCAGACAAAGAGGAAAGGAGTGTCCCCTGTAATATTATGATCAAAATATTATTATGAGAAAGCTTCTGTAGGTGCTAATGAAAGTCTTATCTGAAAGCAGGTAATTATTAAATCTCCTTTGAGATTTCCCATTATTGCTCTGCAGGATTTCTAAGTTTGTCCAAACTGGGACATGTTCAGAAATCAGACCCAAGACAATTTCCGAACTAACCAAATGTAGAACCACACTTAATTAAAAATAAATAGTCAATTCTAGTATAAGAATTATGAGTGGTCGAGTAGACAGAGAACTCTCGAAGATCTGGATTAAACAATCTCCAAGAGTCAGATAGGGAGATCTGTGAAATTTATTTTTAAAAGACTTATGAGCACTGTTAGGAAAAAATCCAGCTGAGGAATGCCTATCAAGAAAGGAGTTCATTAATTGAATACAATCCCCTACTAGTAAGAAATTATCATCATAATGTTCAAGAAATTACATGTTTTGGTCATGGAAATAGCACATAATTCAGCAGTGTGCTCACATCAACTATAAATGTAAAAATCTGTTTAGCCCAGTGGCTGAAATGCATAAAAAGTCTGGCAACTTTGATCCTTAATGTAATATGAGCAGGGCCAGTGAGGGTGGGGGCGGGGTCAGAGAAGTGGATAAAAAGAACACAACGATCTGTAACTACTTTGTTAATATTTCACCTTCAGGTAAATGCATATAACATGCAACAAACACCTTGAATGAAAAAGAAATGCAAGTTAAAGTAATGGTTAGGAAATGCACTCTTTTACCTAAGGAAAGTTCAAATCTTCAATGTGATTACTGCAGATATCTGTACGTAGCCAGAGAATCACTGAACTGAATTCAGATTGGCCCATTGGGCAACAATGATATCTGTATTTTTAGGAATGTGCCTCTTTTTCCCGCATACCATTACCCTGCATGTCATTGTTACGACTTGCGGAGGGGGGTGCTGGATGTTGGAATAGTAAAATTTACTATTCCAACTCCAGTCTGTGCAGACTGTAGGGAAGGTGTTGGATTTTAAATCCAACACCTTCTCCCCTCTCCACAAGTCGTTGTAACGACTTGCGGGGTAATGGTATGCGTTGTCACAACACGGTTGTTGTTACGACCACGTTGTAACAACATGCGGGGTTACGGATGCGGGGTGACGGTTGCTTACCGTATTTTTAGTGCTACAATGTCCAGGGCCACAACTGAAAACACTGTGAATATGCAAATTGTTATTTTAAAAATTCATTATACACTACATAAGATGGGACCTTGAATAATGTGCTAAAAGATGCCTTCAAGATATATATACTTTTTTAATAATATGCCACCATACTGTACCTAGTACAAACCTTTTTGCAAGATTCCATTGGAAATACACAGTCCACAACTTAGATGCTAATACACACACATTACCACTCAAAAAATACATCATAGTTACCGAGAAGTTTCAAATTACTACCATCAGTTTAACCACATAGGTGCTTATTTACAAGCCCCTTTCACCACCACAAGGTCACTTTTCTCGATATTGTGGTGGTGATAGGGGCTTCGCCGTATTCACAAGGCAGCGTTAAGCCATTTAACGTAGGCTTAACACCGCCTTGTGAATAAGGCCCCCTTTCACCCTATACTTAGTGTGTAAGGGGCGGGCAATGGGTGTTGCGGTGGGCATTCCGCCACAACACCCATTGATTTTGGTGCTGCCCCATATTCACAAGGGTGGCTTAAATATGGGGCAGCCCCAAAATTAAGACAAGGCAAAACCTGGTCTTATCCTGGCACAACGAGGAGAAATTTTTAATTTCTCCTTGTTTTTGCTGTTTGCATGTGTTCTGCATTGTGCAGCACACATAGAAACAGCAAAAGGCCATTGATTGTTTATGTGCAGGAAGGTGTCCCTTTCTGCACATAAACAATAAAAAAAAATAACGTTCTGCAATTTCTATGTGTGTTACTGCACAATATATAATCATTCCCTTCAATGCAGGCACCCTTGCACTATGGTGCAAGAGAACCCGCATTGACGGACAGGAGACCCTTCTAATTTGCGCCAGAGCAGGGGAAACACAAGGCTGCACCGTATTCTTGTAAATACAGTGCACCTCTGCATTTCAGAAGCGGTGGAGCGCGGGCATTGAGCCAAAAAAGCTGCAGCTGCGCTCCACCACTTCCTTGTAAATATTCCCCAATGTCTCCCAAGCAGCCTTTAGATTTGCTTATTAACCAACTGCTCATTTACATTTCTTTAAGGTAAACAGGCACCCTGGCGAAAAGGTGTCCTTCTTTTTTCCTGCCTCGCACTCGCTTCACAGTACAGGAGACCCTTTTAATTTCCTTTGTAGCCAGAGGCATCCAAAGGTTAGAATTAACTGTCCAAGTATGGTTGTTTTTTCAACAAGAAGTACAGGAACTGTTTCTGTAAGATTAAAAAAGATTTGGGAGCCCCAGTTTTACCATGAAAGTTCATTGTCGCTGTTGTTCATGCTTCTTTGCTTCATGTAGAACCCCTTTGCTTCGTTTAAAAGCTCCACTAATCCTTAGTACATCTGGGGCACAGCTTATGAATTTCTTGTTATTTATCTTCCTCCTCATTCTTAATTGGCTGGCTCTCTTTATGTCTGTTAGTGGAATTCACATTGCCTAGAGGCAACCTACAGCAAGGCACCCATGGATGGTAAGTGGGCTGGAGTGAACAGGTACCACAGAGCGAAATTGCTTTGGAAGTCAGCGAGTAGAACCTATTTAATCATATAGCATGCTCAGGGCAAAGGCAAACTGAATGTGAGGTCCAGGTGGCACTGGAAAACACTTCCAAGCTAGGCACTACAATCGTGAAGAATATAGCTTACACAGATTCCCCCTGCTCCAGTTGCTATAGTGAAATTCCAACATAATAAAGAACTACGGGGCATATCAGCAAGGCGGCGCTATGAAATTGTCGCCGCTTTTGCATCTGTTTTCGGGCAAAAAAACTGCGATAATTTCATCACCTTATCAGCAAAGACACGCTATAGCGTGTTTTGCTAATTTAGCGCCCCTTACAACAACGCCCAGCTTTGCATCTCTGATGAGATGCAAAGTGGGAGTTCCGTGCCAAAATAACTGGAGAAATGTCGCTAATTGACATTTCTCCAATTATCAAGCTGCATGCAAACAAGCAGAGCGATAAGAAAAGTAGCGCTAACCACAGTTATCGCTACTTTCCTTACGCCTGCTTGTAATCTGATTTAGCCATGTAATCCAATGGGAGGTGGATTACTTGGCTAAGACCACCCTGCCCTCTCAGCAAGGTATCGCTGATCGCAGTGCGATTATCGCTGGATTTCCATTGATAGTCGCACTGTTTTCCAGCTAACGCATTGGATTCCTATCACTTGGGAGATAAGCGTTGCTGATAGCATGCTATCTCCGCGATAGAATCTAGCGTTAGCCTGCGATAATTCTCCTCGCGCTAAAAGCACTGAGCGATAATTATCGCAGGCCCTTGCTGATATGCCCCTACTTTCTCCTGGTAAATCTGATCTGTGCACAAGGGGACGGGTGCATAGTAGAATTTTGTGGGTAAACTCTAGGGAAGAATGGCTTATTTGAAGAATGCGACTCAGAAAGCTAATTATCATTCGAAAGAAAGAGCTTTGATAGCAGGTTGGTATCTCCTTAAGGCGAGGTTAGGCTGTAGCCTTAACGTCCAATTTATGATGATACCAACTCACTACAAAAGGCCTCACAATTACATTTGTTTGTGCGTGGTGTGTTATATACACATACAGGCAGGTATTACCTACTGGCGGTCTGCTTTTTAATTAAAACATTATTTTTGCATTTTTAAAACCCACCTTGTTTGGGTGCACTTTGTCTTTAAACGTGTACAAACCATTTGTTTATGGACTGCCACCTGGCTTGCCGAGTTGGAAACAATGCTATCCTCAAAATCCTATTTTAAAATTGAAAAACCTTGTCAAGGATGATATTAAACCCTTATAAAAACCTCAGAACAATCAACCCAGGGCAGGAGACTCAGCTGCCAACTTTGAAACCTTGGAGCCTGAGATCAAATCCCAGCTTCTCACTTGGCCGAAATTCGTGGGATTTTGGGCAAACCAATTAAGACCAATCTCTTGTACTGCAGCTTTTTCTAGACTTAGGGGGCATATTTACAAGCCCCTATCACCACGGGAACGTCACTTTTTCAACATTCCTGTGGCGATAGGGGCTTTGCCTTATTTACAAGGCAGTGTTAAGCCACTGAACGTGGCCTAACGCTGCCTTGAAAATAAGGCCCCCTTTCATACTATGCTTAGCTTGAAACGGGAGGCCAATGGGTATTGCTGTGAGTATTCCACCGCAACACCATTGATTCTGACACAGCCCACTATTACAAGGGAGGCGTAAATATAGGAGGCAGCACCAGAATTAAGACCAGGGAAAACCTTGTCTCAACCTGGCGCAACAAGGAGAAATGTTTCATTTCTCCTCATTTTTGCTGTTTTCATGTGTGCTGCGTTGTGCAGCACACATGAGAACAGAAAAAGGCCAATGATTGTTTATGTACAAGAAGGCCCCCCTTCCTGCACATAAACAATCATTTTTTTAATGCCGTTTTAGCAACTTCTAGTGTGCTGCTTTAAGCAGCACACATAGAAGTTACAATACAGCCTTTAAAGATTGTTTATGTGCAGGAAGGGGCCCATCCTGTACATAAACAATATTCCCCTGCACGCAGACACCCTTGCACTATGGTGTAAGGGTGCCTGCTTTGGTGCTATACTGCTAAGTGAAGTGCCAGTGCAGGGAGAAATGCAAGGCTGCACCATATTCTTGTAAATATGTTGTAGTCTGCATTTCTGAAGTGGCGGAGAGAGGCATTAAGCCGGAAAGGTTAACGCCTCACTCAGCCACTTTCCTTGCAAATATGCCCCAGGATATTTTCATCGGCTACAACACAAATATAGTTTGGTGCTGGCATGCAACTGACTTCTTCAGCCACTCCCCTACGCTTTTATTAGCGTCATGGGTGATGCACTGGGACATACCAATAACGACACAGAGGTGGGTGGAAACAACTAGACAACCCTTAGATAATGTTGGGCATGGTACATTCCATTCCTCCTCAATTTTATTATAAACCCAACAAACAACAACTTTGGAACATGGCTGTGCACCCCCACAAATGCATTGTAAAAAGTTTACCAGGTTAGGTTGAGACAGTGTGTCCTTATTTTAGGGATAGCTCATAGACTGTTGAGTGTCCAAACCAGGAATTTCTTCAAACGGGTGGAGGGCACAGGATTGTTTCGCAGGTGGTATCTCGGATGGTCACTTCGACTTGATGAGCTCTAGGTAGTGGATATCATCGCCGAGTTGCCCTCCGTGACTCCATCCAATGTGATCGGGCTCGACCTTGCTCTGCCTATACTGTCAGGGTCATCTGCTTAGGTGTGAGCAGGGGTTGATGAGGTCACCCACGCTTCATCCTCTGGCAATGAGATAGAAGAGGTGGACCAGGTGGCTTCCTCACAGAATTCTCTTCTGAAGAAAGAGATGTCACAGATGATTACTTCGTCGCTTCTATGGACTGTGACCATTGTGCCTATCGCCTGATGATGACCTATGGGATACTCAGTCTGAACTAGCTTCCTGCATATCGGTCTTTTACTAATACCAAGTCACCTGCCAGGATGGTAGAGGACTGAGCTCTCTAACTGGTGCTGGCTAGATTGTTTGTCTCTCTCCTTCAGTGAAAAACTCCAGCATAATCGATAGGGTCTGGCGCCCACCCCAGGTGGTGAGGGATGGTGTCGGTGACTAACGTTCCCATGTTGGGTTGTCCTGGAGCTTGACCGGTGGTGGAGAGTGGGGTTTATAAATATTCTCAAAAGAACCCATAGATGGCTCTTTCCATGGGTTGTTCATCAGCATGGGCAATACGTATCAAGTTGTTCAGTGTGCTCATAACGCGCTGCACTTCTCCATTGGTTTCTAGCCAGCGGGGGTTCAACTTGCAGTGGTGGATAACCCATGACTAATTCTTGGCTTTGAAATGGAGGTCCCTTGTTTCTCTAATTCTTTCATTGGGCCATGGGTGGCAATCATCTTTTCCAGTTTCGAGATATCAATAGAGGCTGCTTGGGATCCCACAAGTTCAACCTCTGAAAACTTGGTGTAGGCATCGATTAAGACTAAGGCGTATCGCCATCAACGAGATGACCAACATCCAAACTGGTTCACTCCCAGGGCATCTGGGGGCCAGGCTCTGTGAGTATCTTATTCAAACACTAGGCACCATTGGCATGACCGCACTGCTGCCTCTACCATTTCATTCATACCAGGGAACCAGAATTTAGTTCAAGGCCTGTTCTTGGCCTTCCTGGCAATGGTGGGCAAGTTGCACAATTTGGTCTGTTAGGCTGGACGGTATTACTAGGTGGCAGGCACTCACTGGCATCAGTTGTTAGTTTGTGGCATACATTGAACAGGGACTCTAGAACCCTTTTCCCCTCCGGGGTCCTCTTGGATAGGTGCTCCTTTAGCGTCTGCCATCTCCCTGATTAGATTGCTGCAATGGCCAGCTGAAGGCATTCATTGATCTTGGTGGCCAGCAGTATTGTATCAAGGGACAGCAGGAGTGGCTTTGACCTCTCTGAAACATAACATGCATATTCTTCTGTTTCCTCAGTATCTTCGGCTACCTTCTGAGTGGCAGCACTGGGGTGATGGGAGAGGTTGTCAGCTGGATTGTTTGCAACTAAATGGTATTCCACTAGGCAATCGTACTCCTGTAATTGTAGCATTGATTTCTCGATGTGAGGTGGCTGTTTGGCGACTGAGCCTTGAAACATGGGCATGAGGGGTTTGTGGTCACTGGTGACTACAAAAGGGTGTCCATAAACATATAAGTGAAAATGCATGCAGTCCCATTGCATGGTGATGGCTTCCTGCTGCCTTTGCAAATATCATTCTTCTGTCGTAGTGAGGGAAATGCTGGCATATGATATGGGGTCCAGGCACCTTCCTCTTGCTGTTGGGAGAGAATGGCTCCAAGTCCTTTTGGGCTCGCATCAACTGCGATGTTTGTCGGTTTCAGTTGATCCAAACAGGACAGTGTGGTGTCAGCCGAGAGGGCTTCCTTTGTCTGTTCAAAGGCTTGTATTTGCATTTGTTTTTATATTCATTAAGCGCAACACTCACCCCAAGGGATATCACTGCATTAGGATAGATGAAAATCTGCTCAGTGGGAATATAGTGCATGGGACATAAACCATCTGGACTTGACCCTTATCCCATGAAGCAGCATAGCTTAAGCCCTGAAAAACCACATCTTCATATGTTCATCAACAATGCGATGCTCCAACGAGAGTTTGTTTCAGTGAGTAGTCGCCAAATGGGAAATAGAGCAACCTCCAGATCTTTTTTATATGTAGAGTTTGAACTAGGGCGTGATTGCATGACCTAAGGCTCTAAGGCTTCTACTTATGCTGTACCCCACATCCCTGGGATTGTTGTCTTTGGGAGTTCACGGAGGGGCTGAGTGAGGATTGTGAGGTTGGGTATGAACCTCCCACAACAGTTCACCACTTCCAGGAAGCTTTGTACCTCTGACATACTGATGTGAGCGAGGGCCTCCTGAACATCACATACTTACTCTGGGTCTGGTGCCACTCCATTGGCAGAGAATGTATGTCCGAAAAAACTGATCTGTTGTTTTAAAAACTCATCCTTCTTCCAACTGAGAGTTAGCCCTAGAATTGGATTCTTTGGAGGAAGCCTTGCAGGTATGCATGGTGTTCTATCATTGATTTGGTGAATATCAAGATGTCTTTGCTGACATTAATAGCCCCTGGTAGACCAGCCTGCAATTCCTGAAAGGTATTTTGGAATACTTTAGCGTCACTGGATATCCCAAAATTGAGGCGACTGTAGCTCCCGAGGCTGACAAAGGTTAAGTATGTTGTTTTGTACCTTGCTTCGGGTTGGAGTGCTAGCTGGTGACATCCAGAGCGAATGTCAACTTTTGAGAACCACTTCGCTCCAATGAGTTCTTCAACCGTGGGGCTCAGACAGCATTCCAATTTGATTGCAACATTTAGGAGCCACATTTCCACGCAGATGTGGTCCTCTCCAGGTTGTTTTTCTTTCTTAGCCACTATGATTGGAAATACCCACAGTGAGGGGCCGTTCACCTTCTGGATGATGCCAGCTTGTTAAAGCTTTTCCAGTTCTTCCTCCACTTATGGTCTGAGGTGGAAAGTGGTGCGCCTGTGATGCAGGGCTTCTAGTTGAATGGACTAATCAATGTTCAGTCTCCCTCTTTGCCTTTTATTCAACTGACCCCTTGGAACACTCCTGAAAACTCTGCATGGATGTTTGACAGCTCTTCAAATTGCACTCTGATTGCAAAAGAGCATAAGTCCAGAGTTTCTGCCGTATGACCGCTGACTAATGCAAAAAGAACAATTGATTAACAGAATGCAGCACAATGTCAAACATTCACCCCAGTACAGAGATCTGGGCCTAAATCCATAGTTTTTATGCTCCCCATGCCTTTCCAGTTCAGACCCAGCCATATGCAAATCAGTTTTGACCCTGTTCCCCATAGGAACAGTCCAGCCCGAACTGCGAGGCCAGGTCCTCCCTGTGTAGCAGCACCGTTGGATGGCATTACCAGGTTCAGTCTTAACAGCCCTATGTGAAACACTCTTGCGTTGGATAGTTTTGACCTCATATTTCTTCTTGCTTGTTGTGAAAGCTGCAAGTGCTCGCAAGCTCTTTGAGCCTGCCATGGAAAGTATAGAGTGATTCTTTGGGCTCTTGGAGGGCTTGTCTAAAGACAAACCTTTCATAGTCTCAGTTTGCCATGGGCTCTGATCAGTGTTGCGTACGAATTGGGTCACCTCTACTACAGTTTTGTGGATCCTGTCTTTGCCCTCTAAGTGTGCCAGGAGTGCATGGCGCCATTCAACTGCTATGTCTGCACATTCGAAGTAGAACTGGAGGTGCCCACCCAGTCTTTCCATTAGTTTCCATTACCATTTCCAAGCTTTATTTCGATCATTGCAGACTATAAAAGCAAAAGATAAAAAGATACATCACATAATTTTTAAAACATCACAGAATATAGCCAACAGCAATTAGTTGTACAACCTTGATGACAATTAAATAAATTATTGAAATTTAAAAAGCATTTAAAACAATGAGTTCATAATTTAATAGAATCAAAGCAGTAGATAACGGAAGGGGTGTATTTAGTCTGCACTAGAGGGATTTAAAAACTTGCGACGCCTGAGCCACATGGAATTAAGGAAACGGGACACGGCAAAAACAATCGGGGGGTGCGTTCCAGTTCGCATAACTCTGAAAGCCTCCTGTATCTGTCTGAATCCCATGTTCCTGCATATGGGTAGGAGCCAGTACCTTCTAGGTGCAATATAGTCAGGACAGAAGAAGAAAATGTGTGTAAGGGACTCTTCCTGGCTCTCACAAGCAGGACAGCCGGCTGGGGAGGCTTTTGTCCATTTATTCGTGAATGCATGGACTGGCAGGCAACCCCACCTAAACTGAACATACATTTTCTTGCCATGAGTGGATGGACGTCATCAAGGAGAGTCTCAAATAAATATTGGTCTTTGAAGTTAAAAAAATCAGAAGTTAAGCAGCCAGGTTTTATACTCTCTTGAAGTTCACCCAGTCTAAGAAGTCTGTAAGATTTAACTAACTCAAGGCGTGAAATAGTCGGGGACGCTTCCTCGGGGTGGGTCCATAAGTTTGGACTGCCTAGTCTAAAGCACAGGTCTTTTATATGTGCGAGCCAGGATATTTTCCCCACCCCTGGGAGCCCCAGGATCGCCTTAACTTCCGACTGGTAAACTGCTAGTTCGGGAGTCGCCCATAATCGGCGCCAAAAGGTCAAAGGTCGAAACTCAATTTCCTCGTTTATGGGTCTGAGGCCCAGGTCCATGCGTAGGGGGATGAGATGGGTACTTTGCGGTAGGCCCAAAAGTTGTCTCATAAACTTATTCTCGTTTCTGACCAGTGCACCTACGGGGCGGTGTCCCCAAAGTTCTGCCCCATACATAATTGTGCTCCTGATTTGAACTTTGTAAATCTCCGTCAACGAGCCCAGTTGTCTTGATGTTATATTCCTATATAATTTTGCTAGGCCCCCGGTCATCTGTGCTAGCCTCAGGCCTGCCTTTTCTTGATGCAAGCCCCACCCGAAGGTTTTCGTCAACGTAACACCGAGGTAGTCAAAGACTACCACCCTCTCCAGTTGGGTACCATTTAGGACGGGGTTAGGGCGAGAAGTTCTACTAGGATTAAATACCATATACTTGGTTTTTGATGTATTAATCTCTAGCCCCCTGTCTTTACAAAATATAGAAAAGGTGTCAAGAATCCTTTGGATACCCATGGGTGATTTGGAAAGTAACAAGGTGTCGTCCGCAAACATCATTGCTGGCACCTTGTCGCGGGCAAGCTTTGGAGCATCAATATTGGCAATTTGGTTCAGTTGTTCCACCAGAGCATTTATATAAAGACAAAACAATTTGGGGACCAAAACACACCCCTGCCTTACAACCCTATTCACTGGGAAGCGTGAAGTCAATTCCCCATGTTTCCCATATCTAACCTGAGCAAAATTTCCAGTGCGCAATCGCTTGATCAGGTTGAGCAAGTAAGGTGGAATGCCCAGTTCCTCCAAAACTACCCAAAGTTTGTGACGGGGTACCAAATTGAACGCTGATCTAAGATCAACAAAGATCAAATAGAGGCTCCCACCCTCTATTGTCCCCGTCTTCCAATATAGTAATTGGAGCCTTAAGATTTGGTCAATAGTAGAGATGTTTTTACGGAAGCCTGCCTGATATGCACTCAGCGTCTCATGCTCTTCCATCCAGGACTTAAGACGGTCTAGGATAATCCTGGCGAACAGCTTTTGCGTTACATCAATCAGGCTTATTGGCCTATAATTTAAGGGCAGAAGAGGGGATCCCTTTTTGTATACTGGAAAGATTTCGGCCCCATGACAGGTATCTGGGATTTCCATACCGCTTAATATGGCATTAAATATTACACATAGATATGTGCCCCAGATGTTAGATTCTTCCCGAAATAAGTCCCCGGGGATCTTGTCCAGTCCAGGGGCCTTTCCAAGGGGCAGCTTCCCAATAGCACTCAACACTTCGGTCAAAGAGAACCAAGTCTCATCTTCAAAGAAGTTCTCTATGCCATTTAACTGGGATACCTCTGTGGGCTCCCTAGGATCCTGAGTGGAGTACAATGATTGGAAATGAAGTTTCCATGTTTCTGCAGATATGTTTGGCTCAATGGGTGAGCTCCCTGAGGAACTCGCAGTTCTAACCAAGGACCAAAACTCCCTCATATCTCTGTTGGTAAGGGCCTATTTAATCGCGTTCCATCTTTCAGACTCCCACTCATCTTTAGCAGACTTTAAACTATTTCTATAAAGGACCCTCCTAGTTTTTATCAAAGATCGATCTTTGGTTTTTATGGCATCAATAAGGGCACTCTTTGCCATACGGCAAGGGTTGTTGGACCACGTAGATTTCGGGGACCTTTTTCCCTTGGTATGCATCAAGGGATTAAAGATATTAGTTAGTCTGGTGGTCAAGTCCGAGTGGACAGCCATAATTTGGGTGATAGAGTCAGGAGTGCTAAGAGTTTATGTTGCCACTTCCATTACCAACAAAGGGGGAATGATTGAGGGATAGAGTGCGGCTACCTTGTCCGGTGACTTCCTCAAATTATCCCACCTGATTCTCCTTCTGTTGTTGTCTAAGGATAGGCTGGAATAAGAAAAGGGTCCTGCGCAGGTTTTTGAAGCTCTGCCTGTCGCAGTGTGAGCGTCACCCAGCGCCCAATGGACAGGGGCCGCTGGGGGTTGTAGTTCTCTCATTGGTCGTTCACCTCACGGTTTGGTGGGAAGATGCTGGATATCAGGCGTTCCCCTCACCACTCCGTGACAAAGTGCTGAGTGTCGGCCGTTCCCCTCACGGCACCAGAAAACAACGGTTAGCTCGTCCGGCGCTGCGTTGGTCCAGCGCGGCTTTTGAAGCTCCACCTGTCGCAGTGTGAGCATCACCCAGCGCCCGATGGACAGGGGCCACTGGGGGTTGTAGTTCTCTCATTGGCCGTTCACCTCAAGGCTTGGTGGGAAGATGCTGGATATTGGCCGTTCCCCTCACGGCTCTGTGACAAAGTGCTGAGTGTCGGTCGTTCCCCTCACGGCACTGGAAAACAATGGTTAGCGCGTCCCGCGCTGCGTTGGTCCGGCGCAGCTTTTGAAGATCCGCCTGTCGCAGTGTGAGCGTCACCCAGCGCCCGATGGACAGGGGCCACTGGGGGTTGTAGTTCTCTCATTGGCCGTTCACCTCATGGCTTGGTGGGAAGATGCTGGATATCGGCCGTTCCCCTCACGGCTCTATGACAAAGTGCTGAGTGTCGGCCGTTCCCCTCACGGCACCGGAAAACAATGGTTAGCGCGTTCCCAGCCTTTCCCCTTTGGCACTTGTGATAAGGGTTCACCTTCTATGATGAACTGCTCTATGGCTGGTATTGTGGAAATGATGTCACTGATGCGCTATTCTGTGATTGGCTTTTGCGGAACTCACTGTTGGGGTGAATATGTGTGGCTCATGGCACAAGCACTGTGTATCACCACAGTTGTATGTGGTACAGCAGCCTGACCGAGGGCTGGTATGCAGTCCTGGAGATGGTGTAAACCCTTTTTCATGTGTTGCCACTTTATGCACTAAAATGTTGCAGCTGGATGGTCTTTCCCTGGCATGTGTGGCCGGGCTCCCCTTGTGGTATTGTCTCTGTTCGTGGAGTGTTTCAATGTTGTGGGCACACTTTATTCTGTAGTGGAAGGTCACTGCATCTTCTCTTGTGTTTCAGGTCTGCAAATTTCTGTGGCCTTGGAGCTATGTACTTGGCTCATGGTGGCTGGTAATCAGGCAATGCTCCTTAGGAGAGTGTGGAATTAGCTAGTGACCTTCATGGGAGGATCCTCTTTTCTTTTTTTTTGTTAATTTGAATTCGCCCAAATGTCTTAGAAATCGTAGTCGGGCATATATTGCACCAAATAATCACATCTACGGCACAGATGTAGTTTGGTGTTGGCACATGACGGCACACGTGATGCACTGGGACATACCAAAACCCGCACACCTAAACCACCCTGAGATAATGTTGGGGTGGTACATCACAACAAGTATTCAAAAATGTTGATAGGCATATTGAAGCTGACAGAAAAAAAGGAGGGCTGATACTCAAAACCATGCTTTATTTATCTTGTCACGTACTCTAGAAAGTATGTTAATGGATGAATTAGGGAGGAAAACGATTAAATCCATAATCCAAAAAGATTTACAGATCTTCAAATGAATGAATTTGGAATTCAAATTGAACTGGATAATGTAGCAGACACGGCCAGTTAATCTTTGAGACCTGGCAATTTCTAAGCACAAAATCTCCATGATATTTATTTTAAAAATACCTTTTCCCAGACAAATTTCTGTCATGACATAAACTACGTGATTACAGTAATAATTGCCAGTCATGTTGTTCTCTGGATCATATACTGAAGTTAAGCAACTGAAACAAAGTAGAAAAATGATACTTAAAGGGGTGGACAGAGCAAAGCAAAATTATTCCCAATATTTCAAAAACAATTGAGACCTTCGCTCTGTGTGTATCTTCCAACTGAGAGAGGAAAAAGAAAAAACAGAGAAGTGACTCAAATGATTCTAGTTGCACTTGCCTCCCGGTCGCCTGAGGGGCATAGCTCCATCTGCTTGACACTTCAGCATGTGCACTTTCAGCCCTTCTCTAAGCTACTGCGTAAATTGAGTTGGTGGTTCCCCGGTGTCCAGCACTGGCACGTGTCAACTACAGCATCCATGTTTGTCTAAATTAGAGATGAAAACAACAACATTTGTTTATTAATTGAATATGCATTAAAAATGGTTAATGCCTGCAGCCCAAGTCATTCTTATAGCTTTGGGGGCCTGGAATGGTCTGAATTGTCACACTTGTAGGGTGTGGTGGTTAATATTTGTGTCGGTTCTGTCAGTAGCGGTGCTGGCAGGGACAATGGGTGGCGTAAGCTGCAATGCCTTCTGGTGAGGGCCCTAGCACTTCTCATTTTACAAATCAAACACTGCTAAGAACCCCCTTCTCACTCATACCGCCAAGTTCTCCTTATACGTTTAAAGTGGCATAGAAGCATCCAGGAGAGTCAAAGAGGGGGAATGTCACCTCTAACTGGTTCTCATTAGAGTCTTTCTGTCTTTATTAGGTATTTGTCCAGCACTCCTGTTTGTAACTCTCCACTTTGGATCCAAAGAAGCATGCAGGTTGTACTGTTACCAACCTTTTTATTATTTTTTATTGTTTTCTTGCACTTAAGCACAGGTTTTTTGCAGTAGCGATTATATCAAAGGTCCTGACGAAAGACTGGATCAAAGGATCCAGAGGCTGAAACATGTAGACCTGTTATTATTCCCTTGGACTTTTTACAGTTATTTGTTGAAACTGTACACACACTGTTTTAGTATTGACACCAGGACATCACCTAATAAAATTGTTCTGTGTCCTGGTAGCCAATTTTAATCACTTTTTTCACATATGGTTATTTGCACTGCAACCATCACCTTGAAAACAGATATTAGGCTTTTTCTCTGAGACTAAAAGTGTTTGTTACTATTCACAATTTTCTCAATACATCTGTTAATCCACAACCCTCAGTTGTACAAGGGTGTGTGGTCTAATAGGAGTTGACAGATGATGAAGTAAGCCACTCCGGTGGGTGATGGGATCTCATTCCCCATTGTTTTTTAGACTCTTTTAAATATTTAGTTCACTTAGTTGTTGTTTGAGGTCATATATTTTTAGACCTACAGTTTTTCTTGTGTTTTCTATAATTGAATGTCACCCTTGACCTGCACATATGCTCTGCTTCTGTTCTTGTTTGCCTGTGTGAACTACTGCGCCTGCTATTCATTGGTGTCTGCCCAATCTCATGTAAAACAATTTGTTTTTTTATGTTCAATGTATACTGTGTTTGGTAGTTTCTTCTGAGATCCAGACATATTTAACTTCTGCTTACTACTTTGCCTTCTTAATATGCTTCTCCTACTCTGTCCTTTTGCTTCATCCCTGTTAGCTGTCAAGCGTGTCTCTTTTGATCTTTCCCTGAATCTTTACCCTCAACTTACTGAATGTCTTCACTCTACCAAGATCCCGAGAATGAAACAAGCAGAGATATATGACACATAGCGGCATAAAGAAGAGTATAAAACATCTAGGAAACGGAAGTGTGCTTTCCAAGGATGTGAGGGCTGGGTGGTCCCACCTCTGGTTCAAGAATATAATCCTGTGAGTAAATCATGTCTGGAGGTCTGTGCATCCATGGGTTTCTCGAGTGCAATCCCCGTGTAGTTCCTGACACCAGGAGGTTCTGTCTCCTCATCTGCTGCTCTGGTCGGTCTCTGACCCTTTATAAACAAGAGGCATGTGAACTGCATAGAAGCCCCGCCCCACACACTGGCAGTGTGCAACGTCTTCCCGCCCTTTCCCCACTATGATGGACAGCTCACTCGAGGGACCCTGGCGCCCATCGGCGCGGTGGCAAAGTTACAGACACACATGGTTGCTGGAGACAACTCTTCTGGCCCTTTACGCAGCTGTAGTGTAGGAAAAGCACTATACATTTACCCACCGAGGTATCACTTACTGATTAGCCAGTAGAAACTAGTGCCCGGGTGTAGATACATGGGAAGTGTGCAGGATCACACAGCTCACGCGTGGCACCACGTTTGGATTGGCCTCTAGGGCATTCTGGCAGTGCCAGGAGGGTTGGTCTGACAGGCCAGTGTGTGGGGCTGCTTTCAGGGGCTGGGGCGCGCCACTTTATTTTACAAAACGAATTTCGTAGAGCGCGCTGCATCGCATTTTGCGATGCATCGCATTTTGCGATGCAGCGCATTTTGCGATGCAGCGCGCGCTACGAAATTCGTTTTATTTATTTAATTGTTTACTTACCTGCAATTATCCATATTCCGGTTTTTAGAACCCCCCACCCTGCCCCTCCCCCGCCCCGCCTTACCGCCCCACGGAACTCCCTCCACAGGCCGCGGCTGCATGCTGGGTTCACAAAAGGCCTACAACATGCCGAATTTGCCACAGTATAAAAGAGGACTTTATTAATTTAAACTGCCTATGCCCCAAACTCTACACAGCACGAGTCACTTTATTAATAAAAAGCTCTAAACATCAGAGGAAGAAGGACATGCAGAGCGGCTGTAATAAAGGGGTTAGATCGGTCAGATCCTCAAATGAACTGCAAGATGATAAAACTCATCAACCTTCACAACCAGGCATTGAAAACTGAAATTCAAACTATACTGCAGAATGTGAAAATTTTATGAATTATTAATACATTTTATTGTATAGGTTATGAACTTCATTAGATGTACATGAACCCCATTGATCGTAACTCCCGAGAATGCAAAGTCTAAAATGAGAAATATTGTTTTAAAAGTATGAAGATATTTTATTGTTATTTTTTTTATCCATTTTTATCCATGTGAAAAATTGTTAAGGTTTTAATCAACATAACAATAAACATTTATCACCATTATTATCATTATTTACTTGCATGTCTTCCCTGTTTCTTTAAGACATTCCTTGACTGTGTATTTAGTAAAACTGTAAATGTCTCTTTTCTCTTGCTTGATTTTGCTATTTTAAGGTTGTTTGCTCCCCTTCTATCCCTTTTTAAGGGATTTGCAGGAAAGGCTAAAGACGCCAAAGTTAAATAAAATGAACCACAACGATCCTTTCAAGTCAGTCATGTGTAGAAACTTGTTGTAGCAAAACTGTAAAATTGTATTAGTGCTGGACAAATTACTCAGCCTGAAGGGGGACACAATGTATAGATTTAAGTATTGAAGCTTCTTGATATTCCCTTTTGGTTATGAGGATGAAATCAATAATCTCAACAGCATCCTTAAAATCCGGTACAACTACTACTGGGCCCTCGTTTATCCAGTCTATTCTCAAATAAAGGTAATTGTCTACCATTAAAGAGATTCACAATCTTACATACGATGTACAACATTCCACCTTAATGAACTCTTAAATCTCACATCCCATTTGTCTAATTCATAGAGTACTGTGTTAATTCATTCAGGGCTTGTAAGATTTATATGACAAGTTCAAACAATGCAAAATATACAATTTACGATCTTTCAGATAGTCCTCAAGCAAGGCTAATCAACGTTTTCTTGCCATTTAGGATAAACCAGGCATATAAATAATTGGAACATCTAAATGGGCAGGTGAACACTGAATTTGTCCAGTTTTGCTATTGTACAGTGTTGTAGATAGATCTCAGGACACTTCCAGTTAGTTACATGTAGATTTATTGTAGGACACAGCTGAGTGCACACCTCGCCAGCTGACCAGACCATCAACCGACAAAGGTAGAACACCCCGGTATTAGTTAGAACACACACATAGGTATTCTGTAAGGCTAAGGGGTAGGAACACAAAGAAAGGACTAATGACCACTGTCAAGCATGTTACACGAAGAACTAATTTACAACATACAGCAAGAGCCGGTTGCCATTTACAGATGGTAAAGTAGTGACATTAAGTGAACAGGGGAGGGTTGAGGTAGAGCTACAAAACTATTTCAATTTCAGTCATGTTATGATTCTGTTGACTATCGTACTTCTCTTGAATGCCTAAAACAAGGGAATTTGAATGAATTCTAGACTACCTTGATGTTGAATGTGGCACATTAACCAGAGATTTTCCAGGTACCCACTAATGGATGTTATATTATCAACAGAAAATGTGGCCCCTTTGACACAGATGTTTTGGAACAGTCTTTGGCTTTAAGCCTCAATCTACTTTCAAACATACATTAGGTGTGATCTGCCTTTACCTTATTTGATGCGAAGTAGTACTTGTACCACAACATTTTGTGATTTGTAAACGGAGCACCGTGTAACTTTCAACATTCACATTCACACTTGCCTCCAGGGCTTCAACTATACCCATGCTATGAACCGACACGTGAACACTCTAAACTGTATATGACTATGGTGTTATCAGTGGTGTCATCAGCGATGTCATCACTGATGCCATTTGAGATGTCATCAGTGATGTCATCCCGATATGATTTAAAAGACAGGATGTGCTGTTCCGGCCAGAGCTATCAACTCTGGAACTTAGGAGCCAGGTTTGAGTCCTGCCTCGGCTCAACATCTTCTGATTCTGGGCAAATTGCAAATTCTCGTCCTGCCTAAAATTGAAAGAATTGTCCAATCTTCTGTAATGTAACTGGTACTTATGTAAAGTTCTCCAATGACTTTGGGCCGAGTTCGCGCTATAAAAAACTGCAAAAATAAAGTAAATAAAATTTAACGTGTCATAAGTGATGTAACGTGAGCGGTGCATGGCAGGTCATGAAAGTTACAGTTAGTTCAGTAAACCATTGTAGTTGACTGTGATTTCAGGCCAGCCACTGTGAAGCATCGGTCGAATACACCAAGAAGCTTTGCTCCGGCCAAAGATTTAACCTTGTAACTTAGTCATTAGAAATGGAAGTCAAATTCCTCCAGTGGGGCAAGGTTGCAGGCTGTGTCCACCGTAGTCCTCTTGAAGCCGGATAGCTGTCAGACGAGGTCCTACTGATGCAGATGGTTTTGACGGGAAAAGTGCAGAGTGTAAGAAATTCTAATTTTAGAGACGCTGATGTCCTTGCATAGGGCAGATGCTTTGTGCGCCTCCAGCTGTCCAAGATTTTTGGCTTTCAATTTTGTCTTTATATGGAGTTCAAAATCTTCCATGTGGACTAACCCAAAGCTCTATCCAATGAGGTCCCTCTAAAATCTAACACTTTCACCAGGATTGCCTGCTGATGCTCTGGAGGTCTTTGAAGTTCAAATATTTTCCTTACTTTTCAGAGTTTCCGGAACAGCACCTTTTGGACACTTCTAAGATTCCACAGACCCTCAGGTGGAACTTAGGGGCCAGGACTCACTCAGCAAAGGCCACCACAGGTTCCAATTCATGTCCATTTGATACTGGTCAGCTGGGCACTTCAGGAAAAAGGCCTCGTGCAGTTTATTGTGTCCATCTAACCACACAAGAGGTCAGTCAGCTGACCTTTTGAGTCCACTTCTTAGTTAAGGGTGCAAGTGGGAGCAGGTCCCACTCTTCAGATCTGTACATAGGTCTCAAACAGCAAGTCCAGTCCTCCTCTGTTCTTTTGCAGGGCCAGAAAGTGTCCTGATGAGCTGTGGGTGAAGTTCCATGTTTGTAGGAATTACTAGCCAGTGGTAGGTTTGACTCTTGGGCAACCCTTAACCTATAGGGAACACATTCCCAAGGGCAAACCTTGACCTTTTGAACCACATCTTGCTTGCCTTACTGCAAACTATCCGACAGGGCACTATTTAGAAACAAATCCAAAATGGCAGAATCCTTCTATCTTTGGTGGTAGCTTGTGTGCAAGCCAGGGGTGTATTTAGGAAAATGGACAGACCTCCCAAACTCAGCTTCAGTAAACTAGTTCTGGGATCTTCTCCACCCCCTATTGGTCTGGTACCAAACTGGCTACAGAGAGCTCAGGTGACAAAATGCTTCTTTTCCCAGGCCAACCTGTATACCTTATGATGAATGGGCAGGCCTCACCCTGGTCCTTTTCAAGTTAATGAAGTTTCTGAACATCAAATCAGGGTCATCTATTACCCACTATTAAGAGCAGTAAATCAATGTCTACACAGATTCATAACTCTCCCAAACGTACCAACAAACCACTACAACAGCAAAGACAGTTACAACAACATTGCTGGAGAGAGAGAGAGCACATGCTTGTTCCTCATTTTTACTTGCCAGGACATATGGGCATACCTGGATGGCACAGGCCGGTTCCATCCATGTTTCCGCTAACCCAGTGGAAAGTGCCAGCATTAAAATAAACTAGACCTAAATGTTGCATGTGGGGTATGGTCCCTTATTCATTGTCATCAGGGGGAGTATAATGCTTCCAGCGTGGTCTAGAAATAGGCATATTGTCTCCCAAGATTGTGCTATATCCTGTTTCCCCAGTCACAATTTCACTTCTTTCTTGAGCGCAGCTCCTCCACACTCCACCCACTTTCTTTACCCCATCTTCTAAAGGCTAGGATCCTTAGGTGTCTTCCAGCTTACTAACAGCTGATGCCTGGCTATTATCAACACCACAACTACACATATGGGTGTAGTGGTGTTTGCCTAATTCCATGTGAAATGGCCAAGTAAACAGGATGTGTAGGAGCAAAGTATGTTTCTACCAGTGGCAACATTGATGACATAGTCCCAATATTCCCCCTTAGAAGGACAGCTCCATAACATATGATATAATTCAGCTCCTTCCACCTTACATCTCAGGCATCCTACCCACACATTTGGGTATGTCAAATTCATTATTTTATCAGTAATATCAACCTGATGGAGGTTGCAGTACTGACTTACCGTAAATCTAGAATTTCTGGAGGTTTTAAGGGTATTTTTAATTAGGGCTCCTGGCTTTATGGTATTTTTATTTTCTGACATATCCGTCTACATTTATCCATATCCATATTTTGCAAATTGAATGTGAATGTATCCATATTTATAATGGTGTTTATAAAAACTTGAAGCTGAAATTAGTATATTTCCACATTTATTTAACTAATACATGTACGCTATTACTTGAGTTCCTGACTGGTATCAAAGACATGAACACGCACAAATGAGAAATCAATAGGCGCATATCAAAACATGCATATTTTAACGTCAATCTTGTGCATCTCTACATTTTTGGGAGTCTCATTAGTGAAATTTCTTTCTTTTGTAACACCTTTACATGTCAATCCGCACAGCTATTGGCCTGGCAGACATGACTGACAGCATTTAGAATCACTCAAAAAACAACGCAATTTCCATTTTTATCCATATTTAAAAATAAATACACACATGAAAATAAATTTCTTCTGTCGGTAGGTAGTTTGCTGTAAAAATCAGTAAAAATGGAAAAGAAGGAGCCTTATTTTTGTTAAAGAGGACCAACCCCCTCAGTTAGAAGAGGTCCTATATCCTCCGAGTATTGATTATGCATCCACGTCAGATCTCTTTTGGATTGCACTTACAGCACTCTGTATAGGAGAGCGATCACCCTGTGCTTACCATCAAGAGTACATATTGAGTTAAGGCAGTGATTCATTGGGGGTTCCAACGGGCCTCCCTTACACCAATTGTGCAGCGTAGTGACTATTGCTCTTTGTAACAAAGTAATGTGAAGAAATCCATACTTGTCAGTCAATTCCTGAAACTCTTGAAGGCTACCATCTTCATATAACCCGGTCAGTGTGGTCAGTCCCTCTGTTATCCAGTAATGTAACCCATTTCACTTACCTACATGGGGTAAGGCAAGTAGTGCCCCAATGGGATAGCCACTGCCTATGGTCACTGTGTACACATCCTTTTCAAGACTTTGACCATGCATCCAGGATTCCATCCCTTTGGAAGTAGTTTTTTTTGGATGGGTTCAGGAGAAGTGTCGTAAAGAGGCTGTGGTCAGGCGCATCCAAACCACATCCCCCAGGGCACTCCATCAAGCATCCCTCCACCTGGCCGCCAACTGTAGCAGCACAGCTGGATAGCACCGTTTGAAATTTGGGATGGCCAGACATTCCTCGCCAATGAGAAGTCGGAGTTTGGTCAGAGCAATTCTATGCATATTCGTCCCCCATATCAAGTCCAACATATCTATGTCTCTGGACACCCCCTCGGTATTTGTTCTGGCAAAGGTGTAAGAAAATACAACAGCTGGACATTTTAGACATAGCTATGTTCTCTATTACAGAAAGTAGGAGTGTCTGCCAAACTCTGATGGATTACCTTGCAGAGGAGATGGAGGCCATCCATTAGCTGGTCTGCAGTCCTATAGATGTGTACCCCCAATTACTTAATAGTGGTCGGCTTAACTGGTTCAACTTCTGCCAAAGGGGCATGCACAGGGATGGCACTATATTTTCCCTGGTTTACTCTTAATCCAGACAGTCTGCCAAATTGCTCTAGCACATCGAATGCACCCACCATACCTGCCTGCTCACATGCAAAAATAGAAACATATCATCCGCAGAAAGCAAAACATATAGGGGTATCCCATCCAGTGTCATGCCCTGATAGTAATTACCCTGTGGAATCATCAATGCCAATGGTTCTACATACATGGCAAACAGTAACGGTGATGATGGACAGTCCTGTCTCATGCCCCTGGCAATCAGGAATGTCGTTGGTATTACTCCACCCATTTTGATATCTGCTATTTGAATTCTATATAATAATTTAGACCATTTGAAAAAATCATTTCTCATGCTGGCTGTGACCACGTGTGAATTGTTCCATTGCAGGGGTATTTTCAGTGTCTATGTAAAGGACCAGGTTATTAGGATAATTGACATGGGGAAAATGTAACGCCCGCACTGGAAAGCCACTTCTTGCCACTTAATGGGCATGATATGTTTAGAGTTGAGTGGACATCTCTCTGCAGTGCGCACCCAAAATGTTTTTAAATATGGGCCTCCATCTGTGGTGTCGCACAGTCATTGCCAGTCTTTACCCTTCACTAGTCCCCGTCAAACGTCCTCTCTTACACTACAATCAGGGAGCTGCCTCACCTTGGTGCTCGCACTCTGGTGGGAGCGGCAAAACCCCTAGGGCACCCAGAGGCTCATTTGCTGTTGGACAGTCTCATTTTATGGTGGCAGCTCCCATCACAGGAACAGAGGTCCATAGCTCATTAACAACATTGGTGCATAGCACTTGCCATATTGCCTCAAGGCACCCACCTATGCTCCCAGCTCAGTCACTATGCGGCCTGCATATTTGCATTGTTAAGAGCCAGCAGGGGTCCCACATGACCACCGCAGTCTTGGGAGAAATGACATAAATCCGATTTGTGTCATTCAAGGGGCCAGTTCAATCTTCATTGCCCGGGTCGGTCAAGACTTCTTGCCAAAAGTCTTAGCTATTGTGTCTGCTGTGGGAGCAGTTTTCACACCTTATCAAGGGAAAGCACTAATAGGCCAATATTTCAGGCAGACTAATGTAAATTAGCCTACTGGAAGTTCAGGCAGACAAGGTTTAACTTTTTAAAGTCCAACTTTCCCAAAAATGTATTAAAAATCTGACTTCATCAATTAATTGGATTTTAATGAACATTTGATATAGTGTTTTAATTATATGGGTAGCTTTTCCCAAGACAATGTTAGCAGAGTTATGATTTTGTTCTGAACTTTAGTTTTCTCATAGAACAGCTACAGCCCTTTTATGTAAAAATAGCGTCTTTAGGGATATTCATTGTTGGGTATATGTCAACACAAAGCAAACACAAGGATATGTATAACACACATTTTTTTTATATACCCCTTTCAAATTTTATGCATCAGATATTGGGGGCTACAGGGCCTACTTAGGGGTGACTTATTTAAATATGGTTCGTTTTTGTCAAAAAGTATTTTGACTACAGTGGTGAGAAATTCACATCATTCGCTTTTGTGTAATTACATGAAATATTCGCACAATTATGCAAAGTTACAAATAATTAGGTAAAATGCAAATCCCTAATTTCTTGCTATATTTTACCCTGACATGCCACCTAGTGTCAACTTTTTACATGAGTATACATTTTGCACTAAAAAAGTATGAAAAAAGCCACTCCCTTCTGTTCTCCCGTGTGCTTCATGTAATTTTTTTACCGCAATCAGCACATTGGTCGTAAATGTTTAATGCAAATGGCACGTAAGTATGTGAAGTGGTGTAGTGGCATAATTTGATCAATTTTGCGTAAGATTATAATGCAAATGTCCCAAAATTACATGAATAACACAGACTTAATTTACATTTCAACCAGGCCAATTTTGATGAATTAGCCTTAAGCTTTAAAACTTGCAGGCGTCAAGCTGCACAGGTAACTATGAAGCCATGTTTTCTTTGTCAGCCTAGTTAATAGGACAACATGTACTGAAGCCATGGGTGACATTTCAATGTTCCATCCCATTGGTGCATTTCCTGTACTGTATACTATGGACTTACTGGTAAGTTAAATAGGGCAATTACGAGTTAGCCAATTTCACCATGTTTTAGGTGTCCAAACACATAAACTGGCCACTGGACCGCAGCGCTGTCGTATGCAGAGCAAAAAACATAGCAGCATCAGTACAGAACAAATGGAGGTAAACATGCAAAAAGAGGAAAATTATATATATATATATATATATATATATATATATATATATATATATATATATATATATATATATATATATATGAAATCCAACAGGCTGTCTCCCACCTCCAAACGGCGAGGAAGAAGCACACGGACACCAACTCGTGCTTCACAGGTTTTTAATGACAATCAGCACCCACACAGCACGCCATTACACGTTTCGCCCACCAGATGGCCTTGATCACATGAAGTAACTGCCGATTCATTAGCTTTTATATTTTTAGAGCACTCTATAATCTCGTGATGCTTGTGACAATAGACATAGAAAAAATAAATTGGTCTACATAACAAACAAAATAATTTTTTGGTGATGCAGAACATATAACATATACAAATACATTAGTAATTGTAACAGCATGGGTCTGGGACATTTCATAGTTATATCATTAGATATACCTGATTATAACTACCTTTCCTTGTTCACGGAAAAATCCCAACCTTGTAAATACATGGTGGTTTCCAAAGGTTTAAGGTGCAATTGTAGATTGTGCAAATACGCAAATTGTAGGTGCAAATCCTGATATATAAAGTGCAAATAGTGCCACCACTATATATATATATATATTCGCGAAGATTAGGCAAAAGAAAAAACTCTATTTGAATAGAAACGACGTCCTAACTATAACTACCTACTGGCAACCTATATATATGAATTCAAAAGGAAAAGAGACGCTGCACTCCAGAATATTTGATCCAGATCCCTTCCGTTTAATGGCCAGATTAATTGCAGTTAACACCACAGCAACCACTACGCGTTTCGACAATCCGTCTTCTTCATGGTGGTTCTCGTCTGTTCTGTGTAATTAGTCATTCATGCTATCGCTTATGTGCAGCCCACAGGAACGCTGGGATATGTAGTCCCTTCATCACAACAGTGGGGATTATTAACTTTCTCTGAGTTTATAAATATGCGGCTTGCACTTTCCAAAGTGGCTCAAATGGGTAATTTAGCATTTCAATGGCATCTGCCTTTATTTTGAATCCTTACTTTGTCCTATTGGATAGTTTTGTGGAAAGATATGCTTTTATCTAATCCTGAATTCCCCCTGTGTTGTGATCGTTCCCAGTCATTTATTTTTGCAAGGATTTTCACTTGTATGTATGCCCCCAATCCATTCAGAGGCCGCATCAGCATGTTGGAAAATTTCCAGCAGAGCAGTCACTCACACTAATCTCGGTGAGACTGTCCTGTGCTCCACAGAATTGCACTCGACGTACTTGTTAAGTACAAAACGCATGTAAATATAAATATATAGATATATATATATAAATACATACATATATATATTATCTACTGGCGGTCGCCAGTAGATAGTTATAGTTAGGACCGAGTTTCCATAGGAAATCTCAAAATTCTATTTTGAATAACTTTGGCGCTGATTGACGAATCTTCGCGAAATTTTCAAAACTAATGGGGCGCTCCGCTCCGCTCCTACCCTGAAAGTCTCGGGGTGATTCGTCAAGCGGGGGCCGAGAAAAAAGGGGGGACCCCAAAACGCGTTTTCCCCATGCATTTTTCCATAGAGACTTTAGTCGCAGCTACAGCCCGAACGGCTGAACAGAATTACGTGAAATTTGGCAGAGAGGTAGCCATGAGGTCCGTTTGGTGCCTTTTGCAGGTTTGGTGTAAATCTGTTCAGTATTTTCTGAGAAAATAGCATTTAAATCAATATATATATATCTATACGCGCGCAGCGTGCGCGCAGGGTGTGCGCACTCGGCCGTCCGCGAGCGCACTTCTGATTGGTTGTTACATCTTAGTAAACATTCGAATCGGTCGAAACCAGGAAGTGTCGGCCGCCATTTTGTCTCTCGCACTGAGAGGGGGGTGAAACACAAAGGAGAAAAACATGTAAAGGGGGCACGCTGGACAGTACCTGACCCCCTAGCAGGGGTCAAGGGGTCCCAGGAGGTCCCCCAAGGGCAATTAACAAAATTTAATTTTTTTCGGTAAATCGTCGAGTGCGCGAAGCGTGCGCGCACTATAGAAATGAAAACATTCCGCGCGGTGCGCGCAGCGTTGCTTGCACGCCATAAACGCTTTAAAATAAAATCCCAATGTCAATCCCCCCGTGTGTGCACGATGCGCGCAGTGCAGCGTGCGTTAATGGCTTATGTAACCATAACAGTTTATGCCAAAACCCTTTACAACAAAGCGTATCATCTGTCCTCCTTGTGCGGACGGTGCGCGAAGCGCACCGTGCGTACATGGCCCATTAACCGTAACGTGGGTGCGCGGTGCGCGTAGCGCACTGCGTGCCCACCGTGCGTGCACGGTGCGCAAAGTGCACCGTGCGTGCACGGAACTAACTGCGTGAAGTGGGCACAAGGTGCGCAAAGCGCACCGCGTGCTCACCGTGCGCGCACGGAACGAACTGCGTGAAGCAGGGGTCAAGGGGTCCCAGGAGGTCCCCCAAGGGCAATTAAAAAAATTTAATTTTTTTCAGTAAATCGCCGAGTGCGCGAAGCGTGCGCGCACTATAGAAATGAAAATAATTCCGCGTGGTTCGCGCAGCGTGCGCGCACGCCATAAATGCTTTAAAATAAAATCCCAATGTCAATCCCCCCGTGTGTGCACGATGCGCGTAGCGCAACGTGTGTGCATGGCTTATGGACCCATAACAGTTTATGCCAAAACCCTTTACAACAAAGCGTATCATCTGTCCTCCTTGTGCGGACGGTGCGCGAAGCGCACCGTGCGTACATGGCCCATTAAGCGTAACGTGGGCGCGCGGTGCGCGTGGCGCACTGCGTGCCCACCGTGCGTGCAAAGTGCACCGTGCGTGCACGGCACTAACTGCGTAAAGTGGGCGCGAGGTGAGCAAAGCGCACCGCGTGCTCACCGTGCGCGCACGGAACGAACTGCGTGAAGTGGGCGCGTGGTGCGCAAAGCGCACCGCGTGCCCACCGTGCGCGCACCGTGCGCGAAGCGCACCGTGCGCGCACGGCACGAACGGCGTAAAGTAACTTAGCATTTAAAAAAACGTACAAATTCACTGAAAAAACCATAGGTTTCACACACGTTATAGTTAGGAATTAGCATTTAAAAAACCTTGCAAATTCACTTAAAAAACCATAGGTTTCACACATGTTATAGTTAGCTGGGCATTTTCCTCATGAAAAACCAATGAAATTCCCCCGTTATAGTTAGTGCAGGCAACTATAACTCACGCGACCGTAATCCGCTGCTGATGACGTCAGATATTACATCACTGATGACATATGTGTCTTTCTGAAAAAAAAAAAAATATATATGTATAGCTAAAAAAAAAAGGAAGAAGACATGGGTATATAAATGTGTAAATACAGTGATGTAATATCTGACGTCATCAGCAGCGGATTACGGTCGCGTGAGTTATAGTTGCCTGCACTAACTATAACGGGGGAATTTCATTGGTTTTTCATGAGGAAAATGCCCAGCTAACCATAACATGTGTGAAACCTATGGTTTTTTAAGTGAATTTGCAAGGTTTTTTAAATGCTAATTCCTAACTATAACGTGTGTGAAACCTATGGTTTTTTCATTGAATATATATATATATATATATATCCACATATCCACATGAAAAAGGTTGCCCCATATGAAGCTGCCTCCCAGATGGTTTGCTTTATCAAATGGTGAGATCTGTGGCGAGGCCAGCAACGAACACCAAATCCCTTCAAGTGGCCTTATGCGTTTTGGTCTCTGCCGCCCTTGCTCACAGGCCCTGGAAAGCACCAAACAACACTGTTGCAGTTCACCTGTTTTAATTTTTTTCAGGAAGTCCCGCCCCCACTGGGAATTCTGGTAAAGGTAGTCCTGCTTGAAAATTAGACCACAGTGGGCGCGTCGTTTGTGTGCTTTAATATTCCACATAAAAAACCAAGTGGCATGATTAAAATGTCCGCACTGGACGGGCTGCACATAATTATTCTCACCACAGTTCCCTCCGCTCTCTGGGTGGCTCGGGTTCCAAGCCATCCTGGATCCACTTTCCACGTGGCGGGCAAGCTTCGCAAACGGACCGGCCGCTAAAAATCCACACGAAAAAGGTTGCCCCATATGAAGCTGCCTCCCAGATGGTTTGCTGTGTGAAATGGTGAGATCTGTAGCGAGGCCAGCAACGAACATCAAATCCCTTCAAGCAGCCTTACGCGTTTTGGGGATCTGCCGCCCTTGCTCACAGGCCCTGGAAAGCACCAAACAACACTGTTGCAGTTCACCTGTTTTAATTTTTTTCAGGATATCCCGCCCCCAGTGGGAGTCATGAAGTGACTGGGAATTCTGGTAAAGGTAGTCCTGCTCTAAAATTTTACCACAGTGGGCGTGTCGTTTGTGTGCTTTAATCTTCCACATAAAAAACCAAGTAGCATGATTAAAATGTCTGCACTGGACGGGCTGCACATAATTATTCTCACCACAGTTCCATCCGCACTCTGGGTGGCTCCGGTTCCAAGCCATCCTGGATCGATTTCCACGCGGTGGGCAAGCTTCGTGACCGGACCGGCCGCTAACAATCCACACGAAAAAGGTTGCCCCACATGAAACTGCTTCCCAGATGGTTTCCTTTATCAAATGGTGAGATCTGTAGCGAGGCCAGCAACGAACACCAAATCCCTTCAAGTGGCCTTACGCGTTTTGGGCTCTGCCGCCCTTGCTCACAGGCCCTGGAAAGCACCAAACAACACTGTTGCAGTTCACCTGTTTTAAATTTTTTCAGGAAGTCCCTCCCCCAGTGGGAGTCATGCAGTGACTGGGAATTCTGGTAAAGGTAGTCCTGGTCGAAAATTAGACCACACTGGGCATGTCGTTTGTGTGCCTTAATATTCCACATAAAAAAACAAGTGGCATGATTAAAATGTCCGCACTGGACAGGCTGCACATAATTATTCTCACCACAGTTCCATCCACTCTCTGGGTAGCTCAGGTTCCAAGCCATCCTGGATCCGCTTTCCATGCGGCGGGCAAGCTTCACGACCGGACCGGCCGCTAAACCTCCACACGAAAATGGTTGCCCTATATGAAGCTGCCTCCCAGATGGTTTGCTTTATCAAATGGTGAGATCTGTAGGGAGGCCAGCAACTAACACCAAATCCCCTCAAGCGGTCTTACGTGTTTCGTGCTCTGCCGCCCTTGCTCTCAGGCCCTGAAAAGCACCAAACAATACTGTTGCAGTTCATCTGTTTTAAATGTTTTCAGGAAGTCCCTCCCCCAGTGGGAGTCATGTAGTGACTGGGAATTCTGGTAAAGGTAGTCCTACTCTAAAATTAGACCACAGTGGGCGTGTCGTTTGTGTGCTTTAATATTCCACATAAACAACCAAGTGGCATGATTAAAATGTCTGCACTGGACAGGCTGTACAAAATTATTCTCACCTCAGTTCCCGCCGCTCTCTGGGTGGCTCAGGTTCCAAGCCATCCTGGATCCACTTTCCATGCGGCGAGCAAGCTTCCCGACCGGATCGGCCACTAAAAATCCACAGGAAAAAGGTTGCCCCATATGAAGCTGCCTCCCAGGTGGTTTGCTTTATCAAATGGTGAGATCTGTAGAGAGGCCAGCAATGAACACCAAATCCCATCAAGCGGCATTACGCGTTTCGGGCTCTGCCGCCCTTGCTCACAGGCCCCGGAAAGCACCAAACAACACTGTTGCAGTTCACCTGTTTTAAATGTTTTCCGGAATCCCGCCCCCAGTGGGAGTCACGTAGTGACTGGGAATTCTGGAAAAGGTAGCCCTTCTCGAAAATTAGACCACAGTGGGCGTGTCGTTTGTGTGCTTTAATCTTCCACATAAAAAAACAAGTGGCATGATTAAAATGTCCGCACTGGACGGGCTGCACATAATTATTCTCACCACAGTTCCATCCGCTCTCTGGGTGGCTAGGGTTCCAAGCCATCCTGGATCCGCTTTCCATGCGGCGGGCAAGCTTCACGACCGGACCGGCCGCTAAAAATCCACACGAAAAAGGCTGCCCCATATGAAGCTGCCTCCCATTTGCTTTGCTTCATCAAATGGTGAGATCTGTAGCGAGGCCAGCAACGAACACCAAATCCCTTCAAGCAGCCTTACGCGTTTCGGGCTCTGCCGCCCTTGCCCACAGGCCCTGGAAAGCACCAAACAACAGTTTTGCAGTTCACCTGTTTTAACTTTTTTCAGGAAGTCCCTCCCCCAGTGGGAGTCATGTAGTGACTGGGAATTCTCATAAAGGTAGTCCTGCTCTAAAATTTTACCACAGTGGGCGTGTCGTTTGTGTGCTTTAATCTTCCACATAAAAAACCAAGTAGCATGATTAAAATGTCTGCACTGGACGGGCTGCACATAATTATTCTCACCACAGTTCCATCCGCACTCTGGGTGGCTCGGGTTCCAAGCCAACCTGGATCGATTTCCACGCGGTGGGCAAGCTTCGCGACCGGACCGGCCGCTAACAATCCACACGAAAAAGGTTGCCCCACATGAAACTGCTTCCCAGATGGTTTCCTTTATCAAATGGTGAGATCTGTAGCGAGGCCAGCAACGAACACCAAATCCCTTCAAGTGGCCTTACGCGTTTTGGGCTCTGCCGCCCTTGCTCACAGGCCCTGGAAAGCACCAAACAACACTGTTGCAGTTCACCTGTTTTAAATTTTTTCAGGAAGTCCCTCCCCCAGTGGGAGTCATGCAGTGACTGGGAATTCTGGTAAAGGTAGTCCTGGTCGAAAATTAGACCACACTGGGCATGTCGTTTGTGTGCCTTAATATTCCACATAAAAAACCAAGTGGCATGATTAAAATGTCCGCACTGGACAGGCTGCACATAATTATTCTCACCACAGTTCCATCCACTCTCTGGGTAGCTCAGGTTCCAAGCCATCCTGGATCCGCTTTCCATGCGGCGGGCAAGCTTCACGACCGGACCGGCCGCTAAAACTCCACACGAAAATGGTTGCCCTATATGAAGCTGCCTCCCAGATGGTTTGCTTTATCAAATGGTGAGATCTGTAGGGAGGCCAGCAACGAACACCAAATCCCCTCAAGCGGTCTTACGTGTTTCGTGCTCTGCCGCCCTTGCTCTCAGGCCCTGAAAAGCACCAAACAATACTGTTGCAGTTCATCTGTTTTAAATGTTTTCAGGAAGTCCCTCCCCCAGTGGGAGTCATGTAGTGACTGGGAATTCTGGTAAAGGTAGTCCTACTCTAAAATTAGACCACAGTGGGCGTGTCGTTTGTGTGCTTTAATATTCCACATAAACAACCAAGTGGCATGATTAAAATGTCTGCACTGGACAGGCTGTACAAAATTATTCTCACCTCAGTTCCCGCCGCTCTCTGGGTGGCTCAGGTTCCAAGCCATCCTGGATCCACTTTCCATGCGGCGAGCAAGCTTCCCGACCGGATCGGCCACTAAAAATCCACAGGAAAAAGGTTGCCCCATATGAAGCTGCCTCCCAGGTGGTTTGCTTTATCAAATGGTGAGATCTGTAGAGAGGCCAGCAATGAACACCAAATCCCATCAAGCGGCATTACGCGTTTCGGGCTCTGCCGCCCTTGCTCACAGGCCCCGGAAAGCACCAAACAACACTGTTGCAGTTCACCTGTTTTAAATGTTTTCCGGAATCCCGCCCCCAGTGGGAGTCACGTAGTGACTGGGAATTCTGGAAAAGGTAGCCCTTCTCGAAAATTAGACCACAGTGGGCGTGTCGTTTGTGTGCTTTAATCTTCCACATAAAAAAACAAGTGGCATGATTAAAATGTCCGCACTGGACGGGCTGCACATAATTATTCTCACCACAGTTCCATCCGCTCTCTGGGTGGCTAGGGTTCCAAGCCATCCTGGATCCGCTTTCCATGCGGCGGGCAAGCTTCACGACCGGACCGGCCGCTAAAAATCCACACGAAAAAGGCTGCCCCATATGAAGCTGCCTCCCATTTGCTTTGCTTCATCAAATGGTGAGATCTGTAGCGAGGCCAGCAACGAACACCAAATCCCTTCAAGCAGCCTTACGCGTTTCGGGCTCTGCCGCCCTTGCCCACAGGCCCTGGAAAGCACCAAACAACACTTTTGCAGTTCACCTGTTTTAACTTTTTTCAGGAAGTCCCTCCCCCAGTGGGAGTCATGTAGTGACTGGGAATTCTCATAAAGGTAGTCCTGCTCGAAAATTAGACCACAGTGGGCGTGTCGTTTGTGTGCTTTAATATTCCACATAAAAAACCAAGTGACATGATTAAAATGTC
This sequence comes from Triturus cristatus, assembly GCF_964204655.1. Lineage (NCBI taxonomy): Eukaryota > Metazoa > Chordata > Amphibia > Caudata > Salamandridae > Triturus > Triturus cristatus. Next base: position 1,639,983,451 of record NC_140590.1, read on the forward strand.
TCCACTGGATGGGCTGCAAATAATTATTCTCACCACAGTTCCATCCGCTCTCTGGGAGTCTCAGGTTCCAAGTCATCCTGGTAGGGCTTTTGGAACAGGATTTGATGTGGGAAACTGTGACTCTGCAGTCTTCAAGTAAAGGTGTTAACCTCCTGTGTGCGGCATCTTCACTGAGGGCAACCTTCCTGTTTGGATGTTAGCGGCTTGTCCGGCTGTGAAGACGCCCCGCTGACTCCAGTGCAGATCCGAGGCGACTTGATTTCAATGCGCTGATGGAACATCAGGTCCGTTTTGAAAGACATTGAATTAACAGAGTGTGCAGTTTTTCTTGCTTCTAAATCAACCCACTGGGGCAAGATTATGAACTACTGGGGTGACATGGGAGCACTCACTTGGGAATTATTTTGTTATGCAACTACGAGTACCAGCATGCAATTAGGGATACGTCCACTAGGGCGGCACTTGTAATGATTATCAGGTGTTCCACATTCGGCTGCCATTTCACTTTTCTTTTGCCTGTGAACAAGGACAGTCATGTCTATCAATCAATCAATCAAGCGTTTGTTAAGCCCGACTATTCACCTATAAGGGTCTCAAGGCGCTAGGGTGGTGCAGGTTCCAGTCCATGAAGGAGGGGGGCCATCGAAGAGCCAGGTCTTGAGGTCTCTTACGAAGATGGGAACCGATGTTGTCTGTCTGAGGTGCAGTGGAAGAGCATTCCAGGCCTTGGCCGCAAGGAAGGAGAAGGAGCAGCCTTCTTATCTGGTTTTTCTGGTGCGTAGGACCACGGAGTAGGAGAGCTGGGTTAATCGTAGGGTCTTTTGGGGTGCGTGGAATTTTAGTCGGCTGTTCAGGTGTGCTGGTCCGGTGTTGTGGGCCTTGTGTGCGTGGGCGAGCATCTTGAAGGTGACTCTTGCCTCGATGGGGAGCCAGTGGAGTGTGCGCAGGTGCTGGAAGATATGGCAGTGTTTTGGCAGGTTGAGGACCAGTCTTGCAGCGGCGTTCTGGATGTTCTGTAGTTTGCAGTAAGGTTTTTGTTTATTCCGGCATAGAGTGCGTTGCCATAGTCAAGTCTGCTGGTGATCAGGGCTGGAGTGACTGTCTTTCTGTGTTCAAGGGGGATCCATTTGAAGGTCTTACGTAGGAGGTGGAGGGTGTGGAAGCAGGAGTACGAGACTGAGATGATCTGGTGGTCCATTTTGAGCTCGGAGTCTAGGATGATTCCCAGGTTGCATGCGTGGTCCGTGGGAGTGGGCGGGTTTCCAAGGGCGGGGGGCCACCAGTTGTCGTTCCAGGAATCGGGGTTTGGGCCCATGATGAGTACTTCCATCTTGTTGGTGTTTAGTTGTAGGCAGCTGTTTTTCATCCAGTTGCAGATGGCTTCCATGCCTTCTCGAAAGTTGTGTCTGGCGGTGTTGGGTTCATTGGATAAGGAGACGATGAGTTGTGTGTAGTCTGCGTATGACACAATGTTGAGTCCATAGGTTTTGACGATGGGGCGAGCGGAGCCATGTAGACGTTGAAGAGCGTCGGGCTGAGGTAGGACCCCTGAGGGACTCCACAAGTTGTTGGTGTAGGGTCCGAGAGAAAAGGGGGGAGTCTGACCCACTGCGTTCTGTCGGAGAGGAAAGAGCTGATCCAGTCGAGGGCCTTGTCCTGGATCCCTGCATTATGAAGTCTGCGTATTAGGGTGCAGTGGGAGATTGAATGCCGCTGAGAGGTCAAGAAGGATGAGGGCTACTGTTTCTCCTTTGTCCAATAGGGTGCGGAGTGACCTTTTCAAAATGCTTGTGCAATTTGTTTGAACATATATACATATATATATTATCTACTGGCAGTCGCCAGTAGATAGTTATAGTTAGGACCTATTTTCCATAGGAAATCCGCCACATTCTATTTGGAATAACTTTGGTGCCGATTGGCAAATCTTTGCGAAATTTTCAAAACTTTTGGCCAGCTCCGGTCTTCTCCTATCCTGAAAGTCTCGGGATGATTCGTCAAATGGGGGCCGAGAAAAAAGGGGGGTCCCAAAACGTGTTTTCCCCATGCAATTTCCCATGGAATTACATATATATATATATATATATATATATATATATATATATATATATATATATATATATATATATATATATATATATATATATATATATATATATATATTAGAAGAAAAGGGTTCGCCCCTAGGCAGACAAGCAAGAGGGAATGCACTGGTAATGTAGCGCTGGCCATTTTTGAAACACAAGCTGCTCATGAGGAAGGGCGTTGGCCCGAAACGCGTCGAGCGGCAGAGAGGAGTGGGGGCTGCGTCCTGGTAGCTGCCTGTGGGTGAGCGGATGCCTTCAAGCGAGTGCTTGTCTGCCTAGGGGCGAACCCTTTTCTTCTAATATTTGTGGCCTGCCCGGTCATGGACGAGCACCGCCGCGGAACTACAGCGGAGCCGGTGCTGTCTTTCTACAGTGCAAACGGCGCTGGAGGTGCTTTGATTACGACACAGACAGTGATTCAGGACACTTTGTTTCCCTTTTAGAACTTTGAATGTTTCACTAACGGCAGCGGCCCACGTGGGTTGTTAAATCACACTACCAGTCCCATAATGCTTTGCCAGCTCTTGCCATGTATTGCTGTCAGAAGGAAATGAAATAAAAGAGGGAATGCACTGGTAATGTAGCGCTGGCCATTTTTGAAACACAAGCTGCTCATGAGGAAGGGCGTTGGCCCGAAACGCGTCGAGCGGCAGAGAGGAGTGGGGGCTGCGTCCTGGTAGCTGCCTGTGGGTGAGCGGATGCCTTCAAGCGAGTGCTTGTCTGCCTAGGGGCGAACCCTTTTCTTCTAATATTTGTGGCCTGCCCGGTCATGGACGAGCACCGCCGCGGAACTACAGCGGAGCCGGTGCTGTCTTTCTACAGTGCAAACGGCGCTGGAGGTGCTTTGATTACGACACAGACAGTGATTCAGGACACTTTGTTTCCCTTTTAGAACTTTGAATGTTTCACTAACGGCAGCGGCCCACGTGGGTTGTTAAATCACACTACCAGTCCCATAATGCTTTGCCAGCTCTTGCCATGTATTGCTGTCAGAAGGAAATGAAATAAAAGAGGGAATGCACAGGTAATGTAGCGCTGGCCATTTTTGAAACACAAGCTGCTCATGAGGAAGGGCGTTGGCCCGAAACGCGTCGAGCGGCAGAGAGGAGTGGGGGCTGCGTCCTGGTAGCTGCCTGTGGGTGAGCGGATGCCTTCAAGCGAGTGCTTGTCTGCCTAGGGGCGAACCCTTTTCTTCTAATATTTGTGGCCTGCCCGGTCATGGACGAGCACCGCCGCGGAACTACAGCGGAGCCGGTGCTGTCTTTCTACAGTGCAAACGGCGCTGGAGGTGCTTTGATTACGACACAGACAGTGATTCAGGACACTTTGTTTCCCTTTTAGAACTTTGAATGTTTCACTAACGGCAGCGGCCCACGTGGGTTGTTAAATCACACTACCAGTCCCATAATGCTTTGCCAGCTCTTGCCATGTATTGCTGTCAGAAGGAAATGAAATAAAAGAGGGAATGCACTGGTAATGTAGCGCTGGCCATTTTTGAAACACAAGCTGCTCATGAGGAAGGGCGTTGGCCCGAAACGCGTCGAGCGGCAGAGAGGAGTGGGGGCTGCGTCCTGGTAGCTGCCTGTGGGTGAGCGGATGCCTTCAAGCGAGTGCTTGTCTGCCTAGGGGCGAACCCTTTTCTTCTAATATTTGTGGCCTGCCCGGTCATGGACGAGCACCGCCGCGGAACTACAGCGGAGCCGGTGCTGTCTTTCTACAGTGCAAACGGCGCTGGAGGTGCTTTGATTACGACACAGACAGTGATTCAGGACACTTTGTTTCCCTTTTAGAACTTTGAATGTTTCACTAACGGCAGCGGCCCACGTGGGTTGTTAAATCACACTACCAGTCCCATAATGCTTTGCCAGCTCTTGCCATGTATTGCTGTCAGAAGGAAATGAAATAAAAGAGGGAATGCACTGGTAATGTAGCGCTGGCCATTTTTGAAACACAAGCTGCTCATGAGGAAGGGCGTTGGCCCGAAACGCGTCGAGCGGCAGAGAGGAGTGGGGGCTGCGTCCTGGTAGCTGCCTGTGGGTGAGCGGATGCCTTCAAGCGAGTGCTTGTCTGCCTAGGGGCGAACCCTTTTCTTCTAATATTTGTGGCCTGCCCGGTCATGGACGAGCACCGCCGCGGAACTACAGCGGAGCCGGTGCTGTCTTTCTACAGTGCAAACGGCGCTGGAGGTGCTTTGATTACGACACAGACAGTGATTCAGGACACTTTGTTTCCCTTTTAGAACTTTGAATGTTTCACTAACGGCAGCGGCCCACGTGGGTTGTTAAATAACACTACCAGTCCCATAATGCTTTGCCAGCTCTTGCCATGTATTGCTGTCAGAAGGAAATGAAATAAAAGAGGGAATGCACTGGTAATGTAGCGCTGGCCATTTTTGAAACACAAGCTGCTCATGAGGAAGGGCGTTGGCCCGAAACGCGTCGAGCGGCAGAGAGGAGTGGGGGCTGCGTCCTGGTAGCTGCCTGTGGGTGAGCGGATGCCTTCAAGCGAGTGCTTGTCTGCCTAGGGGCGAACCCTTTTCTTCTAATATTTGTGGCCTGCCCGGTCATGGACGAGCACCGCCGCGGAACTACAGCGGAGCCGGTGCTGTCTTTCTACAGTGCAAACGGCGCTGGAGGTGCTTTGATTACGACACAGACAGTGATTCAGGACACTTTGTTTCCCTTTTAGAACTTTGAATGTTTCACTAACGGCAGCGGCCCACGTGGGTTGTTAAATCACACTACCAGTCCCATAATGCTTTGCCAGCTCTTGCCATGTATTGCTGTCAGAAGGAAATGAAATAAAAGAGGGAATGCACTGGTAATGTAGCGCTGGCCATTTTTGAAACACAAGCTGCTCATGAGGAAGGGCGTTGGCCCGAAACGCGTCGAGCGGCAGAGAGGAGTGGGGGCTGCGTCCTGGTAGCTGCCTGTGGGTGAGCGGATGCCTTCAAGCGAGTGCTTGTCTGCCTAGGGGCGAACCCTTTTCTTCTAATATTTGTGGCCTGCCCGGTCATGGACGAGCACCGCCGCGGAACTACAGCGGAGCCGGTGCTGTCTTTCTACAGTGCAAACGGCGCTGGAGGTGCTTTGATTACGACACAGACAGTGATTCAGGACACTTTGTTTCCCTTTTAGAACTTTGAATGTTTCACTAACGGCAGCGGCCCACGTGGGTTGTTAAATCACACTACCAGTCCCATAATGCTTTGCCAGCTCTTGCCATGTATTGCTGTCAGAAGGAAATGAAATAAAAGAGGGAATGCACTGGTAATGTAGCGCTGGCCATTTTTGAAACACAAGCTGCTCATGAGGAAGGGCGTTGGCCCGAAACGCGTCGAGCGGCAGAGAGGAGTGGGGGCTGCGTCCTGGTAGCTGCCTGTGGGTGAGCGGATGCCTTCAAGCGAGTGCTTGTCTGCCTAGGGGCGAACCCTTTTCTTCTAATATTTGTGGCCTGCCCGGTCATGGACGAGCACCGCCGCGGAACTACAGCGGAGCCGGTGCTGTCTTTCTACAGTGCAAACGGCGCTGGAGGTGCTTTGATTACGACACAGACAGTGATTCAGGACACTTTGTTTCCCTTTTAGAACTTTGAATGTTTCACTAACGGCAGCGGCCCACGTGGGTTGTTAAATCACACTACCAGTCCCATAATGCTTTGCCAGCTCTTGCCATGTATTGCTGTCAGAAGGAAATGAAATAAAAGAGGGAATGCACTGGTAATGTAGCGCTGGCCATTTTTGAAACACAAGCTGCTCATGAGGAAGGGCGTTGGCCCGAAACGCGTCGAGCGGCAGAGAGGAGTGGGGGCTGCGTCCTGGTAGCTGCCTGTGGGTGAGCGGATGCCTTCAAGCGAGTGCTTGTCTGCCTAGGGGCGAACCCTTTTCTTCTAATATTTGTGGCCTGCCCGGTCATGGACGAGCACCGCCGCGGAACTACAGCGGAGCCGGTGCTGTCTTTCTACAGTGCAAACGGCGCTGGAGGTGCTTTGATTACGACACAGACAGTGATTCAGGACACTTTGTTTCCCTTTTAGAACTTTGAATGTTTCACTAACGGCAGCGGCCCACGTGGGTTGTTAAATCACACTACCAGTCCCATAATGCTTTGCCAGCTCTTGCCATGTATTGCTGTCAGAAGGAAATGAAATAAAAGAGGGAATGCACTGGTAATGTAGCGCTGGCCATTTTTGAAACACAAGCTGCTCATGAGGAAGGGCGTTGGCCCGAAACGCGTCGAGCGGCAGAGAGGAGTGGGGGCTGCGTCCTGGTAGCTGCCTGTGGGTGAGCGGATGCCTTCAAGCGAGTGCTTGTCTGCCTAGGGGCGAACCCTTTTCTTCTGATATTTGTGGCCTGCCCGGTCATGGACGAGCACCGCCGCGGAACTACAGCGGAGCCGGTGCTGTCTTTCTACAGTGCAAACGGCGCTGGAGGTGCTTTGATTACGACACAGACAGTGATTCAGGACACTTTGTTTCCCTTTTAGAACTTTGAATGTTTCACTAACGGCAGCGGCCCACGTGGGTTGTTAAATCACACTACCAGTCCCATAATGCTTTGCCAGCTCTTGCCATGTATTGCTGTCAGAAGGAAATGAAATAAAAGAGGGAATGCACTGGTAATGTAGCGCTGGCCATTTTTGAAACACAAGCTGCTCATGAGGAAGGGCGTTGGCCCGAAACGCGTCGAGCGGCAGAGAGGAGTGGGGGCTGCGTCCTGGTAGCTGCCTGTGGGTGAGCGGATGCCTTCAAGCGAGTGCTTGTCTGCCTAGGGGCGAACCCTTTTCTTCTAATATTTGTGGCCTGCCCGGTCATGGACGAGCACCGCCGCGGAACTACAGCGGAGCCGGTGCTGTCTTTCTACAGTGCAAACGGCGCTGGAGGTGCTTTGATTACGACACAGACAGTGATTCAGGACACTTTGTTTCCCTTTTAGAACTTTGAATGTTTCACTAACGGCAGCGGCCCACGTGGGTTGTTAAATCACACTACCAGTCCCATAATGCTTTGCCAGCTCTTGCCATGTATTGCTGTCAGAAGGAAATGAAATAAAAGAGGGAATGCACTGGTAATGTAGCGCTGGCCATTTTTGAAACACAAGCTGCTCATGAGGAAGGGCGTTGGCCCGAAACGCGTCGAGCGGCAGAGAGGAGTGGGGGCTGCGTCCTGGTAGCTGCCTGTGGGTGAGCGGATGCCTTCAAGCGAGTGCTTGTCTGCCTAGGGGCGAACCCTTTTCTTCTAATATATATATATATATATATATATATATTACCTACTGGCGATAGCCAGTAGGTAGTTATAGTTAGGACCACGTTTCCATAGGAAAACCTCAACATTCTATTTTGAATAACTTTGGCGCCGGTCGACGAATCCTCGCGAATTTCTCAAAATAGGTGGGGCGCTACGCTCCGCTCCTACCCTGAAAGTCTCGGGGGGATTCGTCAAGCGGGGGCTGAGATAAAAGGGGGGTCCCAAAACGCGTTTTTCCCATGCATTTTTCCATAGGACCTTTAGAACGAGCTACAGCCCGAATGGCTGAACAGAATTACTCAAAATTTGGCAGAGAGGTAGTCCCTAGGTCAAGGAAGTGCCTTTTGTAGGTTTGGTGTAAATCTGTTCAGTAGATTCTGAGAAAATAGCCTTTAAATCAATATATATATCTGAGCCAGCTTACGGTACGCTTACCGTACGCTTACGGTAAGCGTACGGTGGCGTGCGCGAGCGCGATTCTGATTGGCTCTTAGATCTTAGTAAACATTCGAATCGGCCGAAACCAGGAAGCGGCGGCTGCCATTTTGTCTCTCGCACTGAGAGAGATTTTTAAAATCGGAAGCCCAAAAACATGTAAAGGGGCTGTTTTGACAACTCCCTCCCACATAGTCATGTGGAGGGAGTCCCCAAACATCCCCCAAGTGCAAAAACGGTTTTATTTTTTTTTCGGCAATTTCGCGGGGTACGCTTACCGTACGCTTACGGTAAGCGTACGGTAAAAAAATAAAAATAAAAAAAACACTATCCACACTTACCCCACCCCCTGTGCTTTTGGTGGCCGAAGGCCACCAAATGTGCTGGGCTTATTACAATGGAAAAAAACACTATCCACACTTACCCCACCCCCTGTGCTTTTGGTGGCCGTAGGCCACCAAATGTACAGGGCTTATTATAAGGGAAAAAAACTTAGCATTTAAAAAACCGTACTAATTCACTGAAAAAACCATAGGTTTCACACACGTTATAGTTAGGAATTAGCATTTAAAAAACCTTGCAAATTCACTGAAAAAACCATAGGTTTCACACATGTTATAGTTAGTGGAAATTTTACTGATAAAAAACCAATGAAATTGCCCCGTTATAGTTAGCGCAGGCAACTATAACTCACGCGACCGCAATCCTCTGCTGATGACATATGTGTCTTTAGGAAAAAAAAATATTTGTAATATATGTATAGCTAAAAATGTATGGAAGAAGACATGGGCAAATAAGTGTCTAAATACAGTATTAGCATCAGCAGAGGATTGCGGTCGCGTGAGTTATAGTTGCCTGCGCTAACTATAACGGGGCAATATCATTGGTTTTTTATCAGTAAAATTTCCACTAACTATAACATGTGTGAAACCTATGGTTTTTTCAGTGAATATATATATATATATATATATATATATATATATATATATATATATATATATATATATATATATATATATATATATATATATATATATATATATATATATATATATATATATATATATATACAAAACACCTCATTTATTCAAAAGAGAGGAAACCGGCACTCTGTTTGTTTTCACTGCGGCTTATTTATTCTTGCATGAGTGTTATCATGTACACTTTTTGACTGCCAGCCGCAGCCTTGTTGCCGATTATAAATATATATATACACACTGCAGCTTTCACTCTGTAGTTATAGTTATATTACAGTTGCCATTGGAAGGCATTTTCTGTTTCTTTAATAATTGTGGCGACATTTGATGAATCTACACAAAATGTTCCAAAACCAAGGTCATCCATTTTGGCTCCTTCATGGAAAGTTTTGCGCTGATTCATCAAGCAGTGACAATATAAAGGGGGCCCCAAAAGATTGATGTATACTAATTCCCATCTGTGTCTTTGCTCTCCAATACAGATAATATGGCTGAAGGGAATAACACATATTTAGCAAACAGTTAGAACTTTACTCAGAAATCATGCTTTTTGTGTATTTTGTACTTTGAAGTAAACGTAGTCAGCCACTTTCTAACAAAATAGCATTTTAATGGGGGCTTGGGACATGAAGGGGCTAACTGTCAGAAAAGGTGTGACATATTAGGGTGGTTGGTCCCGTGGGAGTCTCAGAAGATCATTGTGACACAAGATGTCCCCCCTGGGCTCGGTGAAGTTCAAAGGCTTTGCGCAGCAATGGGTTGGGTGACATAGGTGGTTGGGTGGAGGGCTTATGACCAACCCCCACTGCGTGCAGCCTTTGGGCATCAGGTGCTCTTAGCCTTTATCTTATTTTTCATTGAATGCTATATTCACCACAAGCTTTACTGGTTTCCAACAGTGCACCATATATCTTTGAACATCTACAACCACACTTGGCTTACTCTTTTTCCATTCTATGCATTCATGCTGTATATACCACAATCAACTTGAGTAACAAAAGAGAACGGAACTGCTAATTGCCCTGGCCATAACTCTGAGTGGGCACACAGGCTGCACACAAGGAGAGAAAGGTATCCTGATTTGGAGTTGTGATGGTGAGGGGCCTTTGAGATTGTTTGCAGTAAGGCAACCAGGAACTATGGGAAAGTGTATATGGTTCTCCCCGGGAAATTTTACTCCATTGGTTTGGAAAGGGACAGGAGTCATCCACACCCATTAGCCACCCATTAGACGGTGCCAAGCATAAATGTAGCATCCATATGAACTCTTCTCAGAACACTTTGTGAACCTCCGGAAGAGAAGGATCAAAGGAGAACTGGACCTGCAGTATCTGACCTTAGAGAAACATTGAAGGACTGGCACTCCTCGAACCCAGTACAAAATTGTGGACTTCAAGAGTCAGTTGGCTGATCTCCTAAGTGGCTATAGGGACACAACAAGCTGCAAGAGGCCTTTTCCCTAAAATGTCCAACTGACCAGTTGCAAATGGATTTGGACTGAACATAGTCTCTTCCTGACACCTGAATCTCTAGGTGCATATCCTGAGCTCCCAGGGGTCGAAGAAGTGTACTCCTTAGGTTGCTGGGGCACCAGAGGAAACTTTTGAAACCTTTTGCTCCAGAGCTTCATATGGACATACTGTGAAAAGTATCTGAGCAGTAGTTCCACTGCGTCAGATTGAATTTGTCCCACTCAGGCTTCTAGCACTGTTAAAATAAGCATTTGCACTGAACTAGGTCTCACATTTACGAAATTCTCGTAAATGTAAGACCTATTGCATTGCAAATGCTTGTTAGTAAAAGCGCCCATATGGCGCTTTCACTTTAATATCAGCGGCACCACTTTCCTTAGACGAGCTACGTCTAAAGAAAGGGCATGGCTGCCCTTAAAGTGTAAGTGCAGTATGGGGCACTTTTACAAAAAAAAATAGGATTTGTTTGTCAAGTTGACAAATAAATGTTTTTTTTAGGAAAAACGCCCCATGCTGCGGTTTCACGTTAATGGTAGCTGCGCCCATTTTCTTAGACGCGGCTCATCTAAGGAAAGGGGGCAGCCTCCATTAAAGTGAAAGTGCAGCATAGGGGGAAGTTGTAAAAAAAGAATATTAGAAATAGTTTAAAAAAACATGTAGCTGCGTTCGGCGCCTCAAATAAACCAAAGGCCCGGCCGCCACTGTACGAGCGTGTCGTGCAGTGCTATGAAAAAAACAATTAAAGCATTTGGTGAGAGCGTGTAATGCCTGCAACAGCTTGCAGGAGCAAACTATTTAAGCAAATAGTGCTCGGAGGCTGTAATTAAAGCCTACTGAGTAACAACACATGTAACAGGGGGTGTCCTCATGGGAGGTTATAAAATAAGACAAGGCAGTAGTAAAGGAGGAACAACTAACCCTATTGACCAATGAAAAGCCACAGTTTCCAAAGTACAATGACACAAGCCAATGAAAAATATGCGCTGCCCAGGCTCAACCTAAAAATGACTAAGTATCTTTCTGCGTTGGGACATAGAAATTTTTCAGCATGAAATATTATATGGGACGGTAAGGTTTTTAAATGTTACCTAACCCCTTTGTCTTGAACCGGCCAGGAAGGTAAGAGGGTTAAAAAAATGTCTTTTGTTAGATCTCTTTTCCGTCGGTATGGCAGGCCAGATGAAGAGTTCTGCAAAGGTGAGCGGGGCCATCCTGCTGCATTGGCTCTTACAGTGATCTGCTCATTTTTCGTTTCCTCCCAATGTTTGGTAACATTGGGCGCGTTGGACACCGAGAAACTGCTGATCATGTGGATAAATGGCACATTCATGTTTTTTAAAATGTTTCCTACTTCAAAATGTATAACCCATTTTCCAGTGATCACAAGCATTCAGGGTTACATACATAGTTAAAGCATGTGCACTCAAATTTTGGTTGACATTGACAAAATATTCAAACAATAATTCACATTTTTCTGAATTTTTGTTTATTTTTTTCGGAGTTACTCAAGGAGACGCTTTCTTGTTGGAAAACCAGGACCCATCTCATTTGTAAAGGCGACACGTTTTCAAAGTTTTGATCTGCTTGAGCAATCTGTGCAGATTTAGGCTTGCTGACCGATTGCATACTGCCACTAGCATAGAAAGGGTGCCATGGGCCCTGGTGCAAGCAAGGAAAATTGCCCATTGGACTCTTGTAGGGGTGGTAAAATACAGCAATTCTCATGGTACGATGGGGCCTTCAGGGCTCTGGGCCCCATGATCATTGCGCTTGTCCCACCAGAGATAGTTATGCCCCTTTTGTACTGCATGTTGTTTTCTCGAAGTCTGGTGGAAATTTCACAAACATTCTCACTCTCTCTCTGTCTTTCTCTTTTCTTCTCCCCATGTCTTCCTCCCTCTGACTCTTTCTATTTCCTATATCTGATGCCATTTCCTCTCTCTCACTATGATTGTCCTATCCATTTTTATCTCTCAGCTTCTCTGCTCTCTCGCCTAGTGAGTGGGCGTTGCTACTTAGCACATAATTGCTACATCTAAATCATTCTCAGTGTGATTGTCTGCAGTGCCTTGTATTCCTGGTGTGATAGTCTTCAGTGCTCTGTTATTTCTTCCATCACTCTCTACTGCACTCTTGAATCTTTGAATCTATGACTGCTAAATGCCTACTTACATCATCAGTCCATTGTCTTCAAGGCAGCTCCCACCATTCCAGTGTTCTAATAACTGTTCCAGACAGGGACCTTTTTGCATGAAAATAAAATATAATATTTATACACACTTGTGCTGCAACTATACTGATAAATGGCTAGCATGCTTCATGCTCAGCACATTCTTAACACGTTTATGTAACGCAGATCTCCCATTGTACGGCTGCCCGTAGCTTACATTTCTAATGATGAATTAAGAGTAATAAATGCAGAGTTTATCTCTCCCATACAGAGGAGGTTCTGCGAGGCCACCCACTAGTGTTGGTAACTAGCAGGGATGGATTGGTCATTTATCCAAACAGGCATTTCCCCGAGGGAGAGGAGGTGGGTGGAGGGGCGGGGGGCAGGGAGCTGGAGCCAGGCTGATTTTAAAACCCAAGGCCACTGCCTCTGTCACTCTCTCAGACTCCCTGGATTTTACGGCAGCAGGCACAGGGTGGGGGGGGGGGGGGCAAGGCAGTGCCGTAACATAATATGATGTGTGGGGGGCTAGAAATGTGGTTCGGGCAGGGCTTTAACTGAGCTGGGTCCTGCCAGTGTTCAGCACCGACAGTTCTAAATAGCAGGTACTGAGACTGGTCCCTCTCGGGCTCTCCATTTTTGCCCTCACAGCAGGGTAAAAAAAAAAAAAAAACCTGCGGTAGTGCCACCCTTCACTTCCTTTGAGGTAGCTTCAAAGAGACTCATAATAGTACTTTCAGTCACATCATTTCAGAAAGTAAGCATTTTCAATCTTATATAAAACGAATCTATAGTTGTTGCTTATTTATCTTATGCAACTAACAACCATTGACAAAGCTAATAGTCCTGGCTTGTTGTTGGTGTAATCTTCCTTTTAATATATAGCTGAATACAAGGACAGGAGCCGCAAAATACCAATTGGGTGGCACACCATACTTAGCTTAGTTAGAATGTGCGCCCCTCCCTCTGAAAAGTGTGGGTCCCCTCCCCTGCAGTGGTTGGGAGGCCCTGCGTTACTCCTTGGGGTGAGGAGGGAGAGAGAGAGAGAGAGAAAAAAAAGAGAAAAACTAAAAAAAACAGCAATAGTGGGGCTGGTTTGGACATTTCTGCCGGATCAGCATTTGGTTCCCAGTTCAGCCATAGAGATTAGTCCAAACTTCCCAAATTTTTGTATTCCAGTAACAGCAATAAAGCATGTTGGGGCATATTATCAAGCACGGCGTTAAAATTATCGCCGCTTTAGCGGCAGAAAACTGCCGCTAAAGCGGCGATAATGGCCTTGATAATATGCCGCAGAGAATTCCAATAGAAGCCCATGTTGACACCAGAACATGGGCTTTTCTGGGGCATATTATCAAGCCCATTATCAACGCTTTAGCTGCAGTTTTCTGCCGCTAAAGCGGCGATAATTTTAACACCGTTTTTTCATAATATGGCCCGTTGTTTTTGGGGGTTACTTAACCCCTTCAGTGCCCCGCCCTTTCCCCGCCCTGTGCCGGCCCTTTCATTAGTTTGCGGGGTTCATGACGAGATAGTCTCGTCATGGGCGCAGCGCAACCGCGCTCCATGACGAGACCATCTCGTCATGGGCACTGAAGGAGTTAAGTCTATAGTTTCAGCAGTTTTTGGCAGAGAGTAAGGAGGGCGGTCCATATTATTACTATGGATGATATTTTGAGGGGCAACATTTACCTGGGCATTTATTTAAGGAGAATTTTTGTATTGTTTTTGCTGATTTTAGTTATTTTCTTACTGACATGAGAGTAAAGATGGACAATGTTAAAAGCGATATTTTAATCACCTTTCACAGAATTGCATGCTGGGATCAGCAAGCTTGCATGCTGACACAAGTATTGGGAAATATTTACCAAAGTTTTGCAAGGGGGCTCACGCGACACAAATCAATGCATACTCCAACTCTGACAAGCTTCCATGCACAAAAGATTTTTTCCACCAAAAATCTGCACAAGTGCATTGCTACATGGTATTGCATTACGTAGCATACATTCCAGATAAAGGTTGCAAAATGGTGTCATGGGTGGGATCTATGCAGTTATCCATTGGCGTTTAGGCAAACTGATACCTCTTAAAGTCACGCTAAGTTCTGCAACCTAGAATTGTGTGGAATACTAGTTCAAAATGAAAACTCGTGCAAGCAATGGGCAAAAGTTGTGATCAGCAACAATTCATGATTTTACAATGTACAATACATGTAAAACTTGAACAAATGTATACAAGTTATGCAATGTATCCTTCGATTGCGGTTTATTTAAAGACAATTGTACTCAAGGGTATGCTTCGTGCACAAATGTCATGCCAGATACTGCTCAATAGATTTTGCACCTTGGTACAACAGTAAATTGTATGTCCGATTATGTCATCAGCACGCAATGTTTTTGAGTACAGCACAGCATGAGTTTGAGCAAATCGTCCAACACAGCTGATTTGTGTGCAGATTTACATTGTGTTAATGAGTTGCTTAGTAAATCTGCCCCATAGACCGGATCTTGCACCAGCTTGCAGATAGATTTTGCACCGTGTTTTGCTGATTTCACGTTACATGAAGTATGCTACATTGTGCCCATGCTTGGTTTCATATCAGCTTTGGGTAACATGATATTGTTTGCAAGACTAAGTGTGCAGGTTGACTACACTGCATGTGAGAAAATGCCCGTGCTTCAAGGCTTGCATCAGGCGCTCTATTGACTGCACATGAGCACACAGGTGGACTGTGCATGTTAGACCATTTGAAGAAGTGATGGTCTAAGCAGCTTATTGATTTCTGACAAATATATCTCCTGCTTAAACATTTTGGACCAGTGACTAGATTGTATGGGGCTTATTTACAAGCCCCTTGCGATGCCGGTACGTCACTTTTTCCCATATTAAAAGTGAAGCACTGGCGGTGCAAAATACTTGTAAATAAGCCCTTGTGTATTATTTACATACTTATGATGTATCATGGTGCTAGCAACGAAGATGTAGGTATGGAAATTGGACATGATGCAACCCATACGAAGAAGCAGGAGCAGGGATCAGCTTGCAGTTTGCCAAAAGGAAATATGGTCCCCAATGGTCCCAACCTACAAGAGTGGGGATTTCATTAGCTCAGTCGTATGAGGCAGAAAGATCGGCCCATATAAGGGAGAAGCCTGAGCTCAGGAATCTTGAGGCAGTGGGGAGAGACAGGTATCAGAGGTCTTTCTGGTACTTGCAGGTTTAATTGTATTTAGTGAAAAATGTAACATGTGCTGCGCCAAGATTGCATGGTGCTGGAATATAGTGGTCTACCATGAATATCATACACTAAATGTTGATTAAAAAATAATTTCTCCATTAGAATTTATAACCATTTGGACGGCATTTTTGTAAAGGATATATAGGGCACCATATTTATGTCTGTCAATACTTCTGTGCAAGATATTCTGAAATATAACTGACAAGATATGGCAAAACATAAGGACACTTCTCAGATCCTAGCACACAGTTTGCCCCAGTGTCTAGAGAGACACAGCACTGGCTGCACCAACACGGGTGAAAAACTAAAGACTGTTACTGAAGAAAGTGTTATCATGCACTGCATTTACCATGATGCATTGGGGCAAACTGAGTGCTGGGATATGAGGCAGTGTGTGCCCACCCTACTCCGGTTTGAAAAGGCTCCCTAGAGCTAATGAGCTGATGAGCTCTGGTTGATGCACCTGCGCCCATTAGTGGTACAGAGACCTAAGAAAACTTTCAGCAGCATCTCCAGCATTACCAAAAGGATGTGTTTCTCTCTACTGACATAGGACAAGTATTCTGAAACGTGTCTACAGAGACACAGCACTGGCTACACCAACACGCACTGCATTTACCATGATGCATGAGGGCGAATTGAGTGCTGGGATGTGAGATAGTGTACTCCCACCCTCCTTTCATTTGATATGGAAAGACATGCATGACCCTCAGGTCATAATCCAAGCTATGTAGATTGAATGGATTAACCCAGATATGTAGATTGAATGGATTATGTTCCATTTTTCATCAGGTGTTTGTGAGAGCATTGCATTGTGTGCAGGAGCATATGTGTAGGGTGAACATGTGATATGTGGTCATACCATAGTCTGCTTTGGAATTCTGTGCCAGTCATTGTGTTGTTTACACAGACAGCACAACCTTGCTCACATTTGTTTACAGGAGGAATTTACGGAAGAATTTCCCTGTATGAAGGAGTATGGGGGCATGCAGATTTGCTGCTACACAGAAAGGTTTCACACGACATTGTAAACTGATCGATTCTGCCTTGATGTTGGACCTCCTGTCCGACCCACTATCTTTCCTGTCAAGTGGACTTGGATCTAAATCCCACCAGGTAATGTTCTTGCATTTCCTGTGACTGCTTCCTCTAGCAGAATTCTAGGCTCCACTGTACAGGAGGGACCCTCAAAGTGAACCAACACCCATAAATGATGTTGGCTACTATTCCCTCACCAGGCTGTGGGAGACTGACATTTGATGCCAGCTGATAATCAATTGCAGGGGTCTATTTGCCTGCACACCTGTGTGGTAAGACACCAGAATATTGTGTTTGAAATCATTTACAAAACTAGAGCCCCAATGGAGTTACTAGTAGAAATACTACACCACATGGGCCAATATTTTTGTAGTCAATATTTATGACATGATATTTCTGTCAGACAATATATTTGTTGATGATATTTTAGCCTACACACCCTGGGTAAAGAGGCTCCAGTATTTAGACCCCTTCTCCTTCTTTATGTGTTGTGGAGCGTGTGCAGTGCTTTGCAGCAGTAACGGTACGTCCCCTGCCAAAGTGGGGGGGTGGGGTGGGCCTGGATCAGATGAGGGATGCAGGAGGTAGGATGGAGGAAGGAAGGAGGTGGGAGGGGTTTGAATAAAAAAATAAGAAAATAAAAAAAATTATAAACTTAAACTTAATTGCTCTGGGTCACAGATTCCCAGCCTGGACTGCGGCCAATCCTGAGGCTGCTCTCACATGAAAGCAGCTTCAGTATTGGCCTGAGTGTCGGCAGCTTGCTCTCCCAGGCAGACTGGGAGCCTGTATCTACTCTCTCCAGCCCCAGCAACGCAGCTGAGGCTGGAAAGAGCTTCACTGCGCATGAGGGGTTTGGCCGGGCTGAGACGGCCAGCCAAACACCTCATGCACAGTGAAGGGAGTGCCCACCACTCCCCCACCATCAGTGTCATCCCCTAGACTCGCCCCCAAGACAGGTCAGAGTCCTGGGGGTGGGTCCAGGGGATTAAAATAAAACGATAATAAAAAGGGTTTAAAACTTGTTATATTATCGTTCAATTTACTGGTGGTGGCAGGGGGGGCGGCGCTCCTCCGCTCTTATGGAACGGCCGCCACTGCTTTGCAGTACTGGTGCAAACTGGAGTCCATTTAGAAGGACAACATGACTATAAGACAAAACCTGATCATTCTCCCTGGAATGTGTCCCTTCCTGTATTCTCAGAGATGTCACTTTTTGTCAGGGAGTAGGTGTAGGTAAGTGTGTTGCTGAGACATTCAGCCAGCATTAGGCCCAAATTAGAAGAGCCAACCCACCTGCTGTTCCCTGCACTGTGAGAGTTGCTTCCTTGATGAGGTATATGCTGGCATTTGCCATTTGTAAAGAATAAACATCAAACACACTAGCAAAGTAAATTTACAATATTTCAGAAAATCAAAGAAAAAGCAAAACAAATGTTAGCTGTTACAAAAAAAGACATTTATAAGTGAAGCAGATTTCAAGATACATTATTGCCAAGCAAGAAACACACTTGAGAAAAGTGAAGAACGCTTGCTTGAGTTTAACGAGACAACAATATCTGAAAATGTAACTGATTCACTTACTCAACAAGGCGACCCGCAGCGAAATGCGCTCTCTCGCAGATGTACTCTGGCACTGGTGTCATTTAAAAAGATGGCAAACAAAATGGAACAAAAATACATTTGATATATTGCGCTGATATGCTTGCAGAAAATTGAAAAGTGTCTTGAGATCGAACGTGTGAATATTGCAAAAGTACAAGTTCCGTAATTGCAGGTGCAATGTCAGCAGAAATGAGGCCACATACTGCTTAGAGAAATTGAACTATATTCTTGAGAAACAAGAAGAAAATTGGTTGTGGAAGTATAGCAGCATAACCTTCTTTGTAAATGTAACCATTAGTCGTTGAACTGAACTGAACCTGGACACAACAACATCATTTTGGACACAGTGTTTGGGATGACATTTTCAGACACGGTTATTTGATGGGCGAGCAAACTCGCGCCCCGGCTCCAACCAAGGGTTTATGGGGTGAAATGCCTGTCTTGCATTTTGTCCAAAGGGACCGCGTTTGAGGGTGGATGAAGTTTTAACTTTGTTAAAAAGTCCACGGATGTTGGAATATTCTTTTTCACAAGGGTGGTGGCAGATTCCTGACTTAGCCAGAATTTGTCTGTGGAGAAGTTAGTTTCGACCTCCAGCATATGTTCCACCAAGGAAGGGTAGGACATCGGCTATGGGGGTTCCTGACATTGGCTGCCAACAAGCTTGTTTTACTTCCTTCCAATCAGCGCTGCCCTTAGTCTGGAGCAACAGCGGGCCAACAGCTGCTGAACTGTAGCTGTGCCTTGGTGGATCCATTGTGTTGGTAATCCTGCACTTTAGACTGGATCCTCCAGCGGTGGGGTATTGCCAGTGCTTGGCTGCTCACAGTTTCAGTGCCTGGATACCCTCACAGGTGACAAGCAGCACTCTACAAATCCATCTTACACTGCATTACAGTTCTGAGTTGCACAGGAATAGTTGTCTGACTGTGGTGCAGAGCTCCTTTATCTGCACTCCTTTAGCGTTTCACAAAGGTGGCAATATTTAAGAACAAATTACACAAAGGGCCCAACTTAGATCTTGTCGGATGGGTTACTCTGTCATATCCTGTATGCAGAAATATAAATCTTATAGGATATAATGGGATTACAATTTAGGTGAACAGGATATGTATCACCATTCTGACGAAGTAACCTGGCCGCTGAGATCTAAATCAGGTCCAAAGTTGCAAGATGCTCCCCATTGTAACTTTACACACCACAAACCTCCCAGTGAAATGGCTGTATTTTAGTAATTTTTAATAGCGATATGAGCCGTCTGCCTACAATGAATAGAGAAACATTGTACAAGGATCATTGAACCTTTAGAATTGTATCTGCACACCACAAAAATATTTTGTGCTTAGTCAGGCACTAACTCATCTGGAAATTAATTGACAAGTTTACCAGTTTTGCTGCTATCACAGGCGTGGTCCAGACAAAGCAATTTCGTATTATCTTCTCATTCTAATTAGCAATCTCATTTTAGTTTCTCCGGTTGACTGTCACGCACACAGCCCCGTGTTTCCAGCACCACAGTTGGACCATAAAGGCTGTGGTAGACTGCAGCTGAACGAGCAGACAAAATATTGAACCTTCTCACTGGCACCGGGCACTTCACAGCTTCATCATTGTTACTGGAAGCCCCTGAACACCCAGAGTGGAAATAACCTTTCACCATGA
The DNA here is from genome assembly GCF_964204655.1 of Triturus cristatus. Lineage (NCBI taxonomy): Eukaryota > Metazoa > Chordata > Amphibia > Caudata > Salamandridae > Triturus > Triturus cristatus. The sequence continues at coordinate 1,640,003,382 of NC_140590.1, forward strand.
ACTGTAATGGATTGGGAAAGTGCTGGGATGTGCCCAGTTGAGGGACTATTGTGCCAACCTGGCCTCCTCCATACCCCTTTGGTTTCTGATGCTCAGGATATGGGACACGGGATTCCAGACTCCACGGGTGAGGCTTCAAAACAAGACCCATGGCACAGCTTGAGTTTCACTATAGACTTTGAATAAGTCCCCGGTATTAGCATCTCTGACACACTGCTACAAATATGTTCACCTGGCAATTACAGACTGACCATGAGAAGAGGATCTGGAAAATGTAAGGGAAGAAGAAACTGTGGTACACAATTGAGAAGCAAAGACAACTAAATCACAGAGCACCATTATTCATTTAATTCCTGATTGTCTTTACTTGGTGTAAGGGAAGTTCCCTTCCCCAACTACCCTGTGACTAACACTTTAGATGGTAGGACATGGTCCTTTAGCTGCAAATAGGCAAGGGGACACTTACTCTCTCACCTGACGCAAGGTAAGTCTACTTGGTTCTTTCCTGGACATATACATCTAAACCATCAGGGCAAAGGCTTGGTGAGTACTATGTATGCAGTTTGCAGGGGTTTTATTGCCTCAGGTGGTCAACCTTTATTGAACTTTGCTGGATCCCCTTAGACCGGCCTTAGTTGTTGTGGCAAACAGCACTCCATTCAATGGCAATACATAAAACAGCACTCCATCCAATCGCAATCTATCAAACAACACTCCATCCAATGGCATTTCATCAGCCAGCACTCCATCCAATCGCAATCTATCAAACAACACTCCATCCAATGGCAATTCATCAAACAGCACTCCATTCAATGGCAATACATCATCGGAATATTAGTTAACTTAACTATGCATAAACCCCATTTAGACCTTGCAACTACTCCGGCCCATTCTAGTTAACTGTCCAACCGCCTGTTTACATTCACATTAACCAATAACCACTGAAATGTGAACAATAAAACACATTTTTTAATGCTCAGCACGTCTGGCAGATTATAAAAATACATTTAGGAATGCTTGGAAAATACAATGTTTCCGAAATCATGTTACTGCATTGGTTAACGTGTTAAGCAGTCTTACATACACTTTTGGTAGTGCATGTGCAATTTAAACCACTCCAAAGCGCATTGTCATTACACCCGGAGGACGTTGGGTAATAAAGTTTATATGTACATGTATCAAAGGTTTCACCCCTCTGGAAAAATAAATGTTCTTTTATGAAAAATAAGCTAGGTTTTTTCATAAGTAGAAGATGCCGCCACGAACAAATTCTCACCTAATATATTTTGATTCTATCCATGCACATTTCAAATGATAGTAACCTCCGAATAGAGGGGCATATTAGCAACGAACTGCGATAAAGATCGCAGGGCGCACTACGTGCGATTTAGCTTAACGCCGGCTATCGCCTGATCAGATCGCCGAGATATCGCGTTATTTACAACGCTTATCTCAACGGCGATGTGAAATCCGGTGATAGCCGCGAAATGCAGGATTATCGCTGGGAATCCAGCGATAGGGGAATTCTTGCTGATAGGGAGATGTGGATTTAGCCACTCAATCCACCTCCCATGTCAAAGATAGGTTAGTCAGGAATGTAAATACGGAGAAGGACAGTTAGCGATCATTTTCAATCTGTTTTCGCAGGGAATGCCTACTTTGCATCTCATTAGAGATGCAAAGCCAGGTGTGAACAAAACTGGAGCTGAATCAAGGAAACACGCGCTAGCTTGTCCTTGTAAATAATGCAATATAATTATCGCCGCATATCGCCCGAAAACGGACTCGAAAGCGGCGATAATTATTTCGCCAGCCCTTGATGATATGCCCCAGAGTCATGCAAGAAGGAAAACAGTTGTTTGCTGAAAGCAGTTCCCCTGCACCGGTGCAACTTTGCAAATAGTAGGGACTTCTGCATGGAACAGTCAAGCAGAGGCAGTTCAGCTGATTGTGGAAGTGGTTTCTCTGAGCTTTCATTTGCACAGCCGGAGTAGTGAGAATTCTCAATGGAGAGGATTCAAACTTGATGTCACGCGTCCAAACTGTAGCAGAAACCAAACTGAAAAAAACTAAAAAATGTCTTTGGGGCACTAATGGCTTAATCACAGTGCAAAAAGAACACAGCATCAAGAGCATCCCAGATGAAATAAAAAAAATTGGTAATTGCCCCTGCTTCCACAATAAAGTATTTGGGAGTGATCTCTATAAAATACTGCCTGGTGCCAACTATCCTTTCCAGTAAAGGTGTGCAATGGTGTCAAATCGCATGAGCAGCAACTTTGCAATCTCTTATTTTCAATGTTCAAGCTTCACAACGTGTGAGGATCACATTTTTAAAAGACAAAGGTGGAATCAGTAGCTCTTTATGGCAGGAGGCCACATTCCTGCTGCCACAAGAGGCCAACCATAACAATCGCCTTTTGACCGCCACCGCCATCCCTTCACTGAGTACCTTCCACTGATGGCAAAAACATGGAAAGACCCCGGCTCTTTTATGCTCAGCTCACCACAATGGTAAAGCACTGTGGGCTGTATCCAGGGCCACTGGAATTATGCGATTGTGGGGCTGCGGCGATTTTTGCATGATTAAAGATCTGCTGCATTTCCCACATAATCCACCACCTGCCGCATAATCTGAAGATTTTAACCCAACGCATCTTTTGTTTCTAGCTCAAATGGTTCAAAAGTTACTATAAATGCAGCAATAGCTGTTGCCACACAGTTTACGGCTCTTTGCAAAGCTGCACTGGTCACCTCTCTGTAACTTATTGCTATATTTGTGTATTAAACTAGTACTAATGAGGTGCAACCAATGGTCAGACAGTGTTTCCTAGTCTAAAAATGACGCAATAATGAAGTAATATTGCTACAAAATGTACTGCAATATGCCGCATAATTGTCCTTTTCTTGCTGCATAATTTACTTAACCCTGCCACATAATGTGTCCCTCTCCTGCAACATAATTCCAATGGCCCTGGCCATAGCCCTACAGGAGGACTAGCCCTGACGTGCACTCTGCTCCACCATTTTGCTCCTCTGACCATAAGCGTCCCCCACTCTTTCACCAACAGCTCTTCCTGCCCCCCCCCCCCCCTTGGGCACCTCTTCTTTGGGTGACATGGGGAGGTCTGTATGCTGGGATGATCTTTTGCTTCTAGATACATTCTAGAGCCGGAAACCATCACGAGAGAGGAGGAGGCGATGTCACTAGGTTTGCTCCGTTTCGGGGAAGTCCGGAAACTTTACTCGAAGTCACACAGGCGGCAGTTTCTCAGCTTTACCCCATTGTGAGGACGTAATTGAGATTTTGCACACCCCTACTATTGTGGTGTGGTTTTCATACATCCCAAGGAGGATTTAGTCATTACATCATTCCTTGTATCACGTGACAGAAAAGTATCCACAATATATTATATAGACCGGGCCACTGACATTATGCGGCAGGAGCGGACCAAATTTAGAGGCAGGGTTAACTAAATTATGAGGCAGGAAAAGGTAAATTCTGCAGGGCAATGTGGCACATTTAGTGTTATACGACCTCATTATTTAGCAATGTGTACACGTTAACACTATCTGGACAAAGGTTTCATCTTATTGGTACCATTTTGACACCCAAATAGAGACATAAGCAAGAGAAAGGTGGCCAGTCAGTCTTTGCGAAGGCCCTTCCAGCGTCCACACTTTTAGTAACTTTTGATCCCAGTGAGCTAGAAACATGTTTTTTGCTGCAATCCGCAGAATATGCAGCAAATGATGGATTGCATGGCAAATGCGGAAAATCCATAATTTTATGTAAAACACCACAGTCACAAAATTGCATACGTTAAGTGGCCCTGAATAAAGTGACTTTCTAATTAGGCTACAATGCCTCACTAGCTAGCCTTACACACCTCCTTCCAGGGATAAGCCCAGGGCTTTATTTTGTTTGTGTGCTTATTGTCATAACAATATGATGCCACAATGCTTTCTTTAAAGAAGTGCCTTCGCTAACTGGGTATAACTACAATATTACTAATCATTACTAACGTACAATTCAGTGATGTTTTATACCCTGGTGTTTTGCAAGAACTTCTTAGGATGAGTGGTTGCCATGCTACTTTGCTCAGCAACAGTTTACTAAGCTACTGAGCCCGGTTGCAGGCTCAAAGCTCCCCCAACCAACAACGTGTCACTAGTTACTAAGCACTTACATATAGCAATGGGTTCCCATGCAATTCTTACCAGGTAAGCACTGTTTCCAGGCACATCTCTTTTTCAGTCACTAGACCTGTGGTCCAGCCATACAGACTCCTCTCCGATATGACCAGACAGTTTTACGTAGCTTAGCATGTCTGAGAAGTAATGTAGGCCAGGATTCTCCCTACAAAACCCTAGGGGCATATTATCAAGAACAGCGTTAAAATTATCACCGCTTTAGCTGCAGGAAACTGTCCCTAAAGCGGCAATAATGGGCTTGATAATATGCACTGGAGAATTCCAATAGAAGCCCATGTTCTAGTGTGAACCTGGGCTTCTATTGGAATTCTCCAGGGCCCATTATCGCCGCTTTAGCGGCAGTTTCCTGCCGCTAAAGCGGCGATAATTTTAACGCCGTTCTTGATAATATTCCCCCTAGTGTTTGATGGGTTTTTTTTGTTTTTATCTCTGATTGTATTCACCTTTGCTGTCCATATTATAATCATGACAATTCTGATCCTTATGTTCTACAACATTTTAGGGTAAAACAAATTTATTATATCCTGCTAATGTCAATCCAATGTTATTCAATCACAAGTGGAATGTTAATGTGATGATGCTATCAGAATGTTGGGGAGTCTGTCAGAGAAGGGACAGTTGACTGGGCTGAGCTGCCTGCTGGCTGCTCCTGGTGGGGTCTTTATCTGATCTAGACTTGATCTTGATGTATCTACTTATAATCTACCTGTGATCTTTTATCAACTTGAAATAAATCTCTTTGAAACATCTCAACTGAGTGGACTTGATCACTACAGAATTTTGGCGACGATTTGAACTTAAAGAACCTGCTACTTCAACCTCATCAATCTTCAATCAACTCAAGCTGGCACCGCTCTCTTCTCTCATTCTAGACCCCACCAGTGACCCCCCATCGGTCGCCTTCTATGCTAAGTGCCAGTTCAAGTCTATTAGCAATCTTCAATCAAAGTGCCTGTTCCAGTCTACACAGCACAGACTGCCTTCAACTTAATGTACCAGTTCCTGTCTGCACAACACAGACTGCCTTCAAATCAAAGTGCCTGTTCCAGTCTACACAACACAGAGTGCTTTCAACTCAATGTACCAGTTTCTGTCTGCACAGCGCAGAGTGCCTTCAAATCAAAGTGCCTGTTCCAGTCTACACAGCACAGAGTGCCTTCAACTCAATGTACCAGTTTCTGTCTCCACAGCACAGAGTGCCTTCAAATCAAAGTGCCTGTTCCAGTCTACACAACACAGAGTGCCTTCAACTCAATGCACCAGTTCCTGTCTGCACAACACAGACTGGCTTCAATTCAAAGTGCCTGTTCCAGTCTACATAGCACAGAGTGCTTTCAACTCAATGTACCAGTTTCTGTCTGCACAGCACAGAGTGTCTTCTAATCAAAGTGCCAGTTCCACTCTATACAACACAGGGTGCCCTCAAATCAAAATACCAGTTCCTGTCTGCACAATGCCCTCAACTCACTGTGAGCCCTCAGCTCAAAGTGCCAATTCCAATATATAGAGGAGCAGAGTACCCTCAACGTGAGCTGCCAGTTCAAGTCTCTAAGCAGCTCCTGCTTTTGTTTGCTGCTCCCACAGTTCCAGTTTCTAAGCAGCTTAACTCTCCACTGCACAGATGATCCTACGTTTATAAATGTTTACAGAACCTCAACAATCATTTTGGGAGCCACATCAGATGTCTACAGTGCCTCTTCTTGGAAGGTAATCTGTGGTTGCCTGTGTTTCTGCCCCAGTGAGGATTAAGCGTTTTGATCATTGTGTGCTACATTTGGTACACAAGAGAGGTACTTCTGGGATGCTCTTCTCTTGTCGAGATGTTAATGAGGGGACACTCGTTTTGCTTATTGAAGTGGGACTTTCGCTTGTCAAATCTACCGTTCCTCAGGTTAAGGTGGGCATGAACTTTTATCGTGTTGTGTCTATGTATGCTTGGGAAGCATCCAAACAGTCTGCGAGGAGTTTGTTGCTATGGGGGAGACATTTCCAAGTTGTAATCTACAGTTTTTTTCGACGTTTAAACTGCCATTTTTTTTCAATATTTTTCAAACTCAGCGCGTGTCTCCTTCTGCATGCGCACCCTCACCTGTGTTTCCTCGAGGACTTTCCTTGCTTGTGTGTGACGCCATGCTCAGATCTCCTCAATTGGGCGTTTAACCGCACGGAAACACCGGGAGCCACCCGGCACGGCGTCATTGTGCGTGCCGCCATCCTGTGGTTGGTGGCCATATTGGACATTGCAGTATGTCTTTGGATGCAACGCGAGTCTTGCCAACCACGTTTTTTTCACCTTTAATTAACTTTATTGCACTCGACGTGTGATGGAGGAAGGTGTACGTTCAAAATGGAGAAGCTAAGTGTTCACTTGTTACTCGATCTCATTTTGTGTCATAAGAGGCGGAGCTGTTATTCAACATGAAGTTGTTTATTTCAGATGCAGCAACAGTTTTTTTGAGCACACCACGTTAACTCAAGGAGTTTGTAAGACATAGTTTGTCGATTTTATGTTGCTGTGCTATTATATTCTGTTCATTTGTTAGTGTAAGAGAGGGGCTGCAATGGTATCTGGCAAGGGTGTTACTGTATTGTGCATGGAGTTTTCCTGTAGGATCTAGGAGTGTCTGTTTGCTGTGTGCTTTGCTTATGTTGTTTTTTTTCATTTAAGCATGGTAGCTCGAGCAGAGTGTTAAATGTTCGTTTTTTTCCAGATATATATTTTTTTTTATAGGTCAAAGACAGCCATCCTTTTGGTCACAAAGTTATGCAGGTTTTGCATTGTCACTGGTTTGTTTTAGAGGTTGCACACCTCGACAGACAGTCATATGGAACGTGAACAAATGTACTGCTAGCTGTTTTAATATCATATGTTTTAAATGGGTTATGTTCCATCTTCGACTAGTGCACTACACGGGCAATTATGCAAAGGTTACAGTCCTTCCGCATAAATCAATTTGCGGGTTCTTATCCGTATGTTTTCTAATGTACCTGTCTACATGGTGCGTCTATGCAAAGGTTACAGTCCTTTCGCATGAATCAATTAGTGGGTTCTTACCTGTACGTTTTCTAATGTACCTGTCTACAGGGTACGTCTATGCAAAGGTTACAGTCCTATTGCATTAGTGGGGGTTTTCAAACATTTACATCTAGTTAAGAATTTTATTATACACTGTTGTCTTTAGATTATATTTTAAAGATTTTATTGATGATGGTGTTTCTTGTAGGTGAGGATCGCCCTTATTTTATCCTCATCTTCCTTGTTTTTTCCTCTTTTCTGTTTCCTTCTGAGGTCTTCTTTTCCTGTCTCTTGTGGATTCTGGACTTTCTTTTGTTTTTCTGTCAGGTTTTCTTCCTCTGTGTTGTCGCAGCCTGTAGCTCTATGTTTTGTTGGTTTTCCACTTTCAGCCCCTTTTCATTCCTGTTCTGGCCAGTGGGTGCGTTTTGGGGAAGTCTTTTGTACTTTCTTATATCCTCTAACGTTGTTTTTCTTCGCTGTTGAGTGAGAAGGGAGGATGGTTTCTATGTTTCATTTCTTTTCTGTTCCTTGATTTCTCTTGGTTGCTCTCCTTTCTATGGTTGTTCTCACATTGCTCTTCTTTTGATGGATGTTCTTTTATTGTTGTTCCTTTTGTTTTGTATAATCATTCTGTTTTCACTTCATCAGGGTTTTCTGAAATTTCTAGTTTTTTTTGTTTCCCGTATAAGAAAGGGAGATATGTTATATCCTGCTAATGTCAATCCAATGTTATTCAATCACAAGTGGAATGTTAATGTGATGATGCTATCAGAATGTTGGGGAGTCTGTCAGAGAAGGGACAGTTGATCTTACAAATTTAATTAATTTCAGGGACGTAGCGTCAGGGAGAAGGGGGGTGTTTGGGGTGTTACACCCCCCTCCCCCCTAATAAATGTCTTTTCAGGTTTTCAGATGAATAGCCAGGTGCTTTCAGTCGGGTATGGTGAGGTGTCTGACAGACTCCACCTTAAATTGCTGCATGTGCACACTGCACACTGCCACGTACACACACACACTCTCTCTCATCTCTGTTTTGAAAGCCCTAAAAATGTTTATTTTACTAAATATTGTGTTTCTCTGACTTAATACTCCTATTAGTCCGTATTCCTCTCCCCTCCCACTGCCTCTTAAGCCTCTCTCATGCGCCCTGCTTGTCATATCATGCATTTTAATATTATATGCCAGCGTGATGATCGGGAAATCTGATGCTCCCCCTCCCCCATCCCCAATCCTATTGACTAACCTACGCCCCTGATTAATTGCTGTGTGCATCTTGCTTTGAGGGCAGGGTAGTTTTGAATTGGGGTACGCTCCTCATAAACCCTGTGAGTCATCAGTAGGGTCTGTTGTTCTCCAAATGCTTCTCATAAGATGGTGCTTGTCCCACGAGAAGGGGTGAGAGATGCCTGTCCATTTTCTCCTTTTCCATCAGACAGATGGCCGCATTAGAAGCTCTGGGGCTTTGGGAGGGAAATCTAATCGTGTAACCTCAGTAATAGGGCAGAGCACAGCACTGTCAATCTTCTTTCAGTCTCGTCATGGAGTCACAAACGAGGCACATTGTCCTTTTGTTCTTGGCAATGTGATATCTGTCTCTCTTCTCTGGGAATGGTAGGTGTGAACTGAGCCACAGAGGAAGGATGCAATGACACTGGTCGCGGTCTTCTTTTTGTGGATTTGGAGAAATTACTCTATGAGCAGGAAATAAGGACCAGCAGCCTGCTGATGGATATTCATTTCTGACAAAAGGGACCAAGGGGGAGTGAGGACTATGACATATCTCCACTGGACTTTTTGGGCAGTTAGTACATTCCACTCGATTTGGGAGTGTGCCATTGGCTAAGTGAAGAGATGGGTGGGTTCAGGTGGGGTTTAATTTTAGTCTATGGGCTTTGTCACACCCAGATGCTGTTAAGGAGATTCTGCTTGTCAGCCAGGCTAGTCTGTTAGGCCAGAGACAGTTTAAGGTAGGTTGAGGGAAAAGATAGGCTATCTGGGCGGGGAAGGCTCCGCTCTATGAGAGTAGTTGAAGCCTTAAAGATTCTTCAGGATTAGGGCAGGGAATAACTCCTGCAGCAGGGGGTGTTGGGATAGGCATTGATGGGCTAGAAGAGGCCAAAGAAGGAGTTCATCTGGGGGGGTTGTCATGGTAGGATTAGCGTATTCACCGCCATGGGGAAGAGTGAGTAGGGGCATGATGAAGAAAGGGGATAAGATAGCGGATGTATTGAGAGGGCTGCAGTATTGTCATGTACCATGAAAAGGTTAGCATGCAGAGTGAGGCTAGAGGCCTACTGGTGTGCCTTGTAGCAGTCGTTGATCTGTATGGGGCTGAGGCCTTACGGAGACAGTTTTTCAAGCAGCATAGGTGGAGGTGAGATTTCTACGGGGAGACATCGGAAAGGAGGGGTGTCTGGTAATGCTGAAGCCCAGCCGTGCATTAACATTACAGTGGCTGTGCATGGTCAGCAGGGGGCACAGGTGCTATCAATGACATGGGGCATAAACTGTGCAACAGAGAAAAGCCCGTTGGTGGCATCCACGGCACCTTGCATTACCGAGTCCGAGCAACTGTAATATCAGACATCAACGAAGGGGAGATAGCACAAGTTTAAGGACATTGGATTAGGGTGGGAATGGGGGCAAGAATTGTTAAGCTTAGTTCAGACAAGGCAGATTGGTGGTGCCTCCAGTATGGCCATGACATGACAGAGATGGCCCTGAAATTCTGGTAGCAATTGCCCATGGTGGTATCCTGACACCAGCCAATCTAGAGACACCCGACGGTACTGGCCCAACATGAGGAAGGGGTATGACAGCGAAAACCATCAATAAAACACAGTGGATGGGCAATGGGATTATTGGTGATGGAAAGTTCTCTAACATGAGTTTGGGGTGTGTTTTACAGAAAATATAAATAAAGTGCAGTTGGTGGACCGGCTGGATTTTGATTGAGGATGAGAGTGAATTAGAGCACGGTGAGATAGTGTAACATAACCAGGTGGGTGATGGAAAATTATTTGGAGAGATTGTGGAGTGGAGGTAAAGGGAAGGGAAGAAGTGTTAACAGTTAAGCAGCGTTTGAGCTTTGCAGGGATATGGAGAGTCCCAGGATGACTGTGAAAATGTGGTGAAAGCAAGCAAGAAGTTGTCATGGTGCACCAAAGGGCGCAAAATCAGTCAGCCCTTATGAGGCCAAGAGTGACAAAATGGTAGGCATCCTTGGATAATGTGGTGAGACAAGATACATGTAATGTTTTGTGGGTGGCTTCGGTTGGGGTAGGCGTTGATGTGATTGATGACAATGGCAGAGCAAAGGCTGCAGGTAAGAAATGTAAAATGGATGGAAAGGAATACATAGGGCAAAGTAATCCAGACTGACATAGCCATGGTAAAGATGTTAAGAAAGGTGAGGGGAAAACAGTTTCAGAATCAGATGACTTTGGTGTTGGTCAAAGTCTTGCAACAGCCAGCCATACATGCATACTTTAAGCCTCTCAAACCAGCTGTCTTGGACCAAGCAAAGGCCTCCAGTGCTCTTAGGAGAGGGCCTGCTCCATCCAATCCTACCACTGCTCTCACAGCATGAGAGCAGCACAAGGATTGTTTAGGGGACTTGGCTGTGACTCGCAGGAGGAAAGGAAAACACCAGGACCAGAGCTAGGATGGAGGTAAGTGATTTTTATTTCCTTTTTGTAATATGTATTTTATGTCTGTATGTATCCCCAAATAGCCGAAATGCAATACATTACGGTTTTACAGTTAAACATTATGTAATACATGTCAGCATGAAGTTCATCTAGTTTACTGTTTGCCCGCCCACCACTCTCCCTCGCAGGCAGCCGCCACTGAATCTGAGCCTTGGAGAGGCGGCGCGAGAGGAGAATCAGTCCCCTTCGGGAGGGAAGAGCGCAGCTGCAGAAAATTCAAACAGTTCCAAACAACCCAGGGAAAACACTTATATAAAACCAATGTGCGCTTTGAACTACTCTAAATCAAACCAACTTTCGCACTTAAGGTGTTCAAATTATAGATTAAGCCAGCAAACAGTTGTAGCCTCTTAGGAAAAACTGACATTGATTAATTTTCAAGTAGGACTGCATTCTGCTCTCCGGCCTTGGATCATGCAACAGTAATGGCGTTGTTTCTGCAAGGGAGAAGGAGGGGAGCTGTGTTTGTGTAATTATAGGCATGAAAACTTGATTACCTATTTCTTAGCACAGGAAGGAAAGTGGCCCACAGGGGCTGCAGAGTTCTTTCTCATTTCCTTTCCAGGCTCCACTTTCAGCAAGGAGAGAGGACATGAGTGCACTTTAATTTACAGACTTTTACTTCACTGTCACCACCCTCTGCCAGCACCTCTGTTAAATGCCGACCTGTGCACAAAAAAAAGCAGCAGCCCCTGCCCCAAGCAATACTAAGGGATCTACAGCACATTACATCGAAGGCTGGGGGGTATTCTCCTGAGTGCTAACCAACAAGAACCTCCCTAGTTTTCTATATCACATATTCACAGAACAAACTTATCAGTCAGAACATCCCAGAGAGCCAGAAATCACAAATAATGTATGAAGTTCCTGAAATAGATTTTCAAGAAGGTATTGTGAGACATTAACAAGAATTTTAGATAAACACAATCAAATTAAAACAGTGAAATGAGGAAAGAACTATAAACCTGATAATGCCTGGTACTAACCAGTAATTTTCATTACTCTGAGTCCATGTCTTCCATGTCACAGTCCTTAAGTATGAGTTTATCTCCACTCATGCAGTACCTAATTACCAAACTTGCCTTTACTTCCCAATTCAAGATGGCCCCCAATCCATTTGAGTACAAATACCTCACTTCCTGAAATAATTCAGCAATGAAAGAAATCAGTAGAACAGTGAGAGGTGGGCGGGAACACAGGACTGGCATTACCTCCACATCTGTCTTCCTCTCACAGTGCTTACTTATGAGTACGTTCCCAAGTCAAGAAACTGATTGAGACAACATATATCATGAATAAAGTGAAACAAGTTAATTTAATGCGATGACCGAAACAACATTACACTTCAGGAGGACCCACAGAACACAAAGCATCAACACCAAAATCCAAGAAGATATCAATACCCAAATGCAAACAGTTCTGGGTCATAAATGTGTGGGGCAGGGCCCAAGTGGTAGCAAAGCAAATGCCTTGAATTGAAGCCCCCTTAAATGCTGTCCAGGAGGCAGAAACCCCCTTAGTAAAACTCCCAGGCAAAGACTCTGGGACAGGCTGGCCCAGACAAGGAATAGGAATGAGAAATGGCTAACTTAATCCAATGGGACAAGGTAGAGAGAGAAGGCTTGAAACACCTCTTTGTCAGACTATAGGAGACAGACAAGGCATCCGCCTTGCAAAGCAGAGCAGTGGAAATGGAGCACCCTGCAATCTCTACAGAACCAGAGTCAAGTCCCAAAGTGGCACCAGGGAATGAACAACAGGACGCCTAAGAAAAGAACTCCCCAGCAAGCAAGCTGCCACAGGGGCAACCGACAAAACACCAGACCCGTAAAAATCTTGAAAAGCCACCCACAGACTACTGATGGTAGTGACAAGTAAACCCAGCTGAAAACAGTCCAGAAGGAACTATTACACATCTGTAGGATTCCAAGAGGAAGATGACAACCCCTTATCCTGATACCAGATAGACAAAGTCTGCCAATGATGGCCATAAGTCTTCAGAGTAGAGGGCTGCCAGGTCTGCTGGATCAGCGCAGCAACATCCAAACAGCACCCTTGTTCTAAGAGGAACTGCCTCTCAAGGCGAAATTGCAAGACTCAACTTGTGAAGGGTGTCCAGCGGAAGAAGCAGATGTGACAGCGGGGATGGCTGAAAAGGCAAAACCCAATGGGGCCTTACTGACAGATGGAGAACCAAGGGTGCCTCGAGCAAACAGCGGCAATGAACAGAATTTCCACCTGGTTCTGAACCACCTTCTGAACCACCCGAGGGAGAAGAGGGATGGGTGGAAAACAATAAAGGAGACCCCTGGGCCAGCGAACAGGACTGCCGCCAGCTCCTTCCAATAGGAAGAGTGAAGAGCCTCCATTCGATTCCATCACCCCTGAGCTGCGAATCCCCCCGAGTGGCACCTCATTCCATCCCACTAGCACTGAAATTGAGGACAAGAACAGGAAGAGGAAGAGGAACCAAAGAAAAACTCCTGTACAGATGAGCGGGATCCAGCCACCACTGGAGATCTCCGCAGATCTGAGGAGTCGGAGGAACCATTGTCTCATACTATCATACACCCAAGATAATGGGTTCCAATGCCTCTGGAGATGGTGAATAGGGGAATACAGGTGCCACCTCCCCCAAGGAACCATGGACAATGAAGAGGACATCTCTCCCTGACTTCAAAGCCATGTCCTTGCAGATGCTGATGGGTGAAGAAGTAGAGAAGACAAATGGGAGTGGACACCAAGACCTCCCCCACGTCTATCCTGAAGCGTGCCCCGATGAAGAGGAGATCTTGGGATGGCTGGACCTGGGATTTTCTTCCAGTTTTTCCAGTTTATCAAGAAGCCATAGTCCTACAACAGCATGGTCACCTTGAGAACTTCCGTCTGGGCGTTGGAAAAAAACCCAGAGGCAGTCGGCCAGTCATCCGGATATGGGAAAATCTGGACACCTTTAGCACGTAAAATCCTCACCAATGGTGCTAAAAGCTTGGTGAAAATCCTCGGTGCAGATGCCAGCCCGAAGGACAGGACCCAGAACTGGTAGGGTTTGCCCAGGACAGCGAACCAGAGGAATTTCTGCTGAGACGGATGCACCCGGACATGAAGGTAGGCATCTATGAGATCGATGGAAGTCAGGAATTCGCCCTTCCACATGAGAGGCAGAATCATCTGGAAAGACACCATCTTGAAGAATACATGAGGGATATACTGATTGACCCCCATTATGTCCAGTACAAGGCAGAACTCTCCTGACGCCTTCTGCATCAGGAAAAGCGGGGAAAAACAATCATGGAAAATCTACTCAGGAGGAACCGGAATGATGGCAGCCTTCTGGAGCAGCAACCGAATCCCCTAGAGTAGTGCAGTCAATTTCTCCGGGGAGCGTGGAGCGGGAGTCTCAAAAAATGGTGGGGAATGTCACAGAAATGTATTCTGTATCTTTCAGAGACCACTTGCATGCCCCATGCATCCGAATTGGTACAAGCCCAAATGTCCTGAAAGTACTGCAGATTGCCCCCCACAGGACGAAATCTGGAACAGTCATGACTTGGGAGGGGTAGGGGTAGATGCTGCAGATGCACAGTATCAGGATTTGCCAGCATTAGGGGTGCCCCGGTCATGACCCCTGACTCAAAAGGGCAGGTGCTAAGGAGCCTTGCCCCCAAGCTGTCAAAGCCTGTTTGTAACCAAAGCCCCTGCCCTAGTGACAGGCCAAACAGGAGTAACCAGCTTCATGTTCTCTGCTGATTTATTGATCAGCTCCTCCAAATCTCAGCGAAAAACCTTGGAAACTCTAAAAGGCAGTTTCAAATGGATCACCTTCTGAACAGCATCTAATAACCACGAGCACATCCAGCTGTTGCCACGGGCTGCAATGGCAGTGCTAGAAGCCGCCACAGATGAGCGAAGATTGTCAGATTTGATGTCGGAGAGAAACCGCACAAGTTGTTCCATCAATGCCAAGATGGCAGAGAAATCCACACCCTCCTGTACCTTATCCATCAAGGAATGGAAATCCTTAAAGTGGGACTGAATGGCATTAGTGGAGTAGGCATTAGCATGGACCACAAAGTTTGAAGCCATATAGGACCATTTCACTGCCCCCTCCACCTTTTTGTCAACAGCGTCAGATGGCAAAGCAGCCTCAGACAGCAGAGCCCCCTGGGTAGACAACCTAGCCATTAAGTTATCAGTTTTCACAGAAGCCGGGAATTCCACCCCAAACTTCTCCAGAGTGTTAAGTTTCAATAAGAAATGAGGGAACGACTGCTTTTCAACACCTTTCTATTCATTCATAAGCAAATGTTAAATAAATCACTTCTAATTACCGTCCAATTGCACGTTTACCTCTCCCGCCGCAAAAATCTGTGGGGCCGATTCACAGAAATAATCTGAGACAAAATCGTAAACTTACTACTTGTGGTATTCACAGAAGGCACTTACGATTTATGGTATTCACAGAAATCACTTACAACTACTAATTTTCCGGCCGGAATTTCTGCTCCCGGAGTGGAATTTCCGCACCTGGAGCGGAATTTTCACACCCGGAGTGGAATACCTGCTAATGGCCCGGAATCTCTGCCTCCGGGCCGGAATATCCGCTATTGGGCCGAATCCCAGCATTTTGGCCATTTGAGCATTACCCTCAATGCTAAACACCTGTCCAAGTGCCTACCACCCCCCACCATGCATCAGCTGACACACTGCAGCCAATCCCAGCCCTGTAGCACATATGAAAGCAGAGCAGACACATAAAAACTCTTCCAACATGTTGCTGAATGTGTTTGTTGCTCTGCCCCTTGCCATGCGGCAAGAAGACTTGAGGATGAGGAGGAGAGTAGAGAGGATCTTCAGACCAAGGATCAACCTATTTGGGATGTCCAGCCAAGATGACAGGGCCAGATACCGTTTCCCTCCAGAAGTCATCTTGGAGATGGTATGTGATTGGGAGGAGGAACTTGACTCTGTGACATGCTGCTCCCATGCCATTCTAGCCTATCTGAAGTGGGCCTGGGCGACAAATTCCGTTCCGCTCGCGGAATTTGTGGAATTTCGGTAATTTTGCGTTCCGCGGAGAACGCGAAATTGCCCAAAATTCTGCTATCCGCGACTTCGCGAATTTTTTTCTTGTTCGCGTTCTCAAAATGCGTGTTCGCGAGATATTTCTCCCCGAGCACGCAAACAGCAACTGTGAACAGGAAAAAAGCATCGCGAACAAGCAATTCTGCATGTTCGCGGAATTTCTGCATGTTCGCGGAGATTTTTTACCGTTTCGCGGAGATTTGCGTAACGCGTTTACGCAAATTCCGCCCACCCCTAATCTGAAGGTCCTGAATGCCACCTTATGTTAACAACCATTCTACAATAAGAATCACAAAACCACATACACGGTCTCAACAGACACTGCATGTACCAAAGTATAGATCATGTTCAGTTCAAATTTAAGATGGAAATATAACCTATTGCCCTATCTTCCCTCCTCAGGCGATGCTGGGTATGCACTCTCCCCTCAACTCCTTACACCTTACAGACATCCAACCACTGTACCTCAGCGTAGGTACAATCGGGCACACATGAGACCTCGAGCCATCATAGAGCACAGTTTTGGTCTGTTGAAGTCGCGTTTACGATGTCTTGACCGTACAGGGGGTGTGCTGATGTACTCCCCTGAGGTCTTGTGTAAGATCATATTAGCTTGTTGTGTTTTGCACAATATTGCTTTAACGCATGGCTTACACATACCTCTTGAACCTCGGCTAGCTCTGAATCCGGGAAACCAGAGCCATTGCTCATAACCGAGGTCAGGGTATGCAAGTCCGTGATCAACTGGTTGCCACGTTTTTCACGTGAACAACCTGTTGTGTCATGGACAAAATGTGGTTTGCTGTCTGTTGTCAATGATGAAAGTTGTATATTTACATCTCCTTCCAAAAATTCCATCCTGAGACTACTTTGCAAACCCCACTAACTGTATGTAAGCCACAGCTGTTGACAGGAGTCAAAAGATTGACCGTGCATCAGGTCATTTGCTGATGTCAGCAATCAGTGCAGTGGATGTCCCAAGGAATCTATTGACTCAGGGGATGAGATGTATATGTTCTGAGAGACCCTCCTGTACCTTTTGACAATGGGGGTCTGGATCAAAAAAGTACATAACTATAGCATTGTTGAGTTTTTGCCACCAACTGATTTGAATCCACAGAAAATGTTGGGTCCACAACATGAGTGATGATGTTCTGGCTTGATCTGCCACTATTTGTCTGGAATACACAGCACTGCTTCCTCCTAATACACTGTAACACAACAGACAACTCTTGTGTTGAGCACTAATATGGACTACATGTACCATAATGCAAAGGAGTAGAAAAGTAAACTGGGGTGTGATGTTGTGCCAACCCCCCCTTGTCCCAGCCCAAATCTCATTACATGGTCTGTTCTCCATTTGTGTCATGTCTATGATTTTCTCTTACACTGTCATTTCACGTTTTTCCACTACAGAATAACAGGATGGCAGCGGATTTGATCTGTGATTGGGGATGAATCAGAATGAACACAAAATGGCTGCCATATTTGGTTCCAGATCAATTTTGCAACTTCCGGCACAATAGCTTACAACAGCACTTACTCCTGGGTCTTGAGCCGGGAGATAGTTAATAGGGACAATTGTATCGTGAATGAATCTCTGCTGCTATATCACGTTCAATGTTAAAACTTCTTTTTAATTGAATCACTGCTGCAACGGCTAAGTTCAACCTTCATTTTGATTTAATTGCTGCTGCTTTACTGTGTTAAATTCAAATCCATTTTCATTGGTTTTACTTGGTTTTAAACATGTGCTGCTATCTGTTCTGACCGCCCACTGCCAGACAGTCTGTTTTTACCTTAAACCGCTGTTGCCTTTTAATTGGACTCACCTCATTTGAGGTCTTTTTATCCGTTGCTGCTAAAATGTGTGTAATCCGCTGACTGGCAACATAGATCTTGATGCACGCTGTGGGAGGGCGGGGCACACTCCTGGAGCAAGCGGTTCCCGCGTGACAGTGCGGGCCGCCATTTTTTTAGGTCAGCAGGCTAGTCTTTTGCTACACCGGCACACTACAAATGTGCGTGCTGACGCGGAGGCGCAGCAAACACGCGCAGCGGGCGCGCCGCTTGGGCACCAAAGGCGCACCTAAGGCAAGCCCGTCTGTGCCCATCCGCTCACTGACCACGCTCAGCGCCAGCCACGCTTCCCGTTTGTGTCAAATCAGATAAAAACAAGGGCCTGGAATAAAGTGGTAGGATCTGAATTACAGAAAATACTTAAAACCACCACGCAGCCAACAAAGGTCGAATACGCTGCCAGATGGTACACTGAATGGGTCGAGTCAGTCTGTAAAAAGCTAGCCCCGGTTAAGCTTGTGTCTCCCAAACGAGTTTTGCCAACTGCTCCTTGGTACGCACAGGAGCTTAGAAGACAGAAACTTACCTGCAAATGGCTAGAACGCAATTAGCGAAGAAAATATCACACAGCTGATAAAGAACCCTATAAGCAAAGCCTCACTGCATAGAAACAAGCCGTTTTTAATGCACAAAAACTTTTCTTTATAAATCAAATCAACCTAGCAAGAAACTCCTCCAAAGAACTTTATAAAACCGAAGCTAGGCTGGCAACCCCAAACAAACCTAGGGTCGAATCAAGCCAAGAACTGAGTGAAGAATTTGCAAGGTTCTTCCAGAACAAGGTAGAAGTCATTTTCTCTGCCTTCATCCAACTCCCGCAAGGAGCTACAGGAAATTCAATGACATGTCCTAAACAAGGCACAGGAGTGTGTCCCACACTGGAGGAATTTACCCCGCTTGGTATCAATGAGACAAAGAAGCTACTGGGCTCCATCAAGTCAGGATCTCCCTACGACCCCTGTCCAGTGACAGTAGCCAACCTAGCCACAGAACCCATTACATACTGACATCAGTATTCAATACCATGTTTGAACTAGAAGACTACCCCAGTTCATTGAAAATGGCCTCAATACTCCCATTACTGAAAAAAAATAATCTGGATCCAAACAACTATAGACCCATCTCCCACCTCCCGTTGCCAGCAAAAATGGTGAAGAAATAAATAAATGCCCAGCTGAGGGTCTTTCTCTACGAGAATAAGCTATTGGATCCCACTCAGTATGGGTTCAGAGAAGGGCACATTACCGAGACTGCCTTGATTAAATCAACAGAAGAAATTAGGGAAGCCTTGGACCAAGGAAGCGAGGCTGCCCTCATTATGCTGGACCTAACCGCAGCCTCCGACACGGTCCATCATGACCTCCTGATGGACCGCTTGTCGGAGGCTGGAGTCAAAGGCAAGGCGTGGAAGCTACCAAAAGCGTTTCTAAGAGACAGGAAACAAATAGTAGCCTTAGGCAAATTTTATTCCAATCCTTTTTCGCTGCCATGTGGACTCCCTCAGGGATCGTCCCTTAGCCCGACCCTTTTTAATATATATGTGTGGCACCCTTGGCCCCTCTAATCAGAACTCATGGATTTAGCCTTACCTCCTATGCAGATGACACACAAATTGTAGTGTCGCTGCTACCAGGGCAGGAAGTAGGGATAGGCAAAAAATGTCATCACTGTATGGGGGCAGTCAAATCTTGGATGTCACAGAATTGCCTAAATCTAAACTCAGTGGTAAACGTAATGGGGCAACCGAGTGTCCCTCAGAACCTGGGTATACGCATTTTCAAAGAAAGATTGGTTCTGTCGGGGTATCAATTACTTAGGACAAGTAGCAACAGCTTACTTATAACCAATATTAATGATTTACAAAGAAAAACAAATAGAGATATATAACACACACCAACATTTTTGAATCAATAATGTATTAAGAGAAAATCAAATATTAAAGGCTGTCGCAATTTACAATTTCAATTGCAATATGAAGTACGTGACTGTGGTGAATCAGTGACATGTGGTGAATGGTGATAAATATAGTCCACTATATACAGAAACAATTGTGCAAAAATTGGGGAGGAGGAGGGAGAAAGATTTCATAAATGTCCTTATTATTAGCACATATGCTTAATGATCCAATGACGAATGGGACTGTGATCCTAAGCTTTGTGTACACATATACAATACGCCGACGTTTCGACCCTGTGTATCGCGCAAGAAGTGAATGAACCACGGACGGAAGGAGGCTTGAATTCCAGATCACGAAACACATCGGACTGGCACAAACACGACTCCAACCGACGGGTGGAAGTCAAATACAGTTTATCTTTGAGGCTCCAAACCGGCTGGTGGAGTTCCTTATGATTCATTTTCCTACCCATACCTGACCAAGAAATTATTACTCGCAGGGCCACCTAGGAATCTGCTTTTGGGCTGCCATCTCCCCCCTCCTGCCCTGAGGAAGACCCGCCAGGACGCACTTCCATTGTTTTTTTGCTCACCATGCCATTCCAGTTTGAACCCAGCCATATGCAAATCAGTCTTGACCCTGTGCCTCATGGGAACAGTCCAGCCCGAACTGCCAAGCCAGGTCCTCCCAGGACTGGAAACAAGCATCCTAGGACCGGTTTCGGGTTTTCACCCCTCTTCAGCCAGGATAGCTTGATTTCAGTGGCATGGAGAGCAGGGGACCCACATTTGGGCATACCCGTCCCACTCGGGGTGACAAATGCAAAAACAACAGTTGATGGACAGAATGCAGAACAATGTCATACATTCATCCCAATACAGAGATCTGGGCCTAAATCCATCGTTTTTTTGCTCACCATGCCATTCCACTTTGAACCCAGCCATATGCAAATCAGTCTTGACCCTGTACCTCATGGGAACAGTCCAGCCCGAACTGCCAAGCCAGGTCCTCCCAGGACTGGAAACAAGCATCCTAGGACCGGTTTCGGGGTTTCACCCCTCTTCAGCCAGGATAGCTTGATTCCAGTGGCATGGAGAGCACTGGACCAACGTCTGGGCATTTCGTTTTGCTTTGTTCGCCCTAAGTTGGCAGGGTATGCCCAGGCGTGAGTCCCTTGCTCACTTTGCCACTGGATTCAAGCTAGCCTGGCTGATGACGGCTGATTAGCCAGAAACCGGTCCCAGGATGCTTGTTTCCTGTCCAGGGAAGACATGGCTTGACAGTTCGGGCTGGACTGTTCCCATGAGGCACAGGGTCAGACTTATTTGAATAAGGCCATGTCTGAACTTGGGTGGTGGAGTGAGCTAAAGAATGATGATGGATTAAACCCAGATCAGTTGACTGGGGGTGAGTGCTTGCATTGTTCAACACTCCGTACATCATCCCCTTTGGTTTTGCTGCGGGGAATAACTGGACACCTCTGGCCAGGAGGGGTGAAGAGCTACTCTCCCTCAGACCATTCACCTGTTAGTTTTGCCGAGGTGTCCCCGGGGCAGGCCACTACGCAACCTGGGCATGCCATCAGCCCCTCCCTAACTCTAGAGGCCGCCATTCCATCAGTGCCTCCAACTGCATCCCCTGCAATCAGTCCCCCTCATCATAGCTGCCAGGTCGACACCAACATTGGCTCCGAACCCGAGGCACCACACTTCTCATGTTAAACACTAACCCCTCCCTGTGTTGTTCCTTCTGTGGCTGTACCAGAGGACTTGATGTGGGCATGTGAGGATCAGCCAGACATGTCTCCATCATGCTGCAGATGTGTCTAGAGGTGTGCATGATGCGAGAGGAAATTGCCCAAGCTCTGGCCACACCTCACTGCTGGTGTCAATTCCGTGACTGCAGCCATGTCATCTTTTGTATCCCCCCGTACTTCTCATGTGTCCCGACCCCATGTGGTACCTGTTCTTGCACTGGCCAGCCAGTAGCCTGCATCTGACTCAGAGGATCTGGACATTGTGGTACTAAAGGATGACAAGAAGGAAACTTGACTTGTTGGACATATTTTTCTTTGTAGGCAAATATTTACCTTTCCCCTTATAAATAGACTGGTTTCTCTGACACTCCTTGACGTGTTATATTTATGCTGCCCCACCCCAATCCAAGTTCCCTTCTCCTTCTGCAGTAAGAACATCATTTGTTTTCCTTTCTTCCTTCCAATCGGACTGTTGTTGTTTTTCAAACCCCAGACTCTCTTTTACATACAATCTTATTTTGAATCATACTTTCTCTTTCTTGTGAATATCTTGTACAAAATATGGACATGTATTTTGGAAGTCATCTGCTCTGCACATGAGGGCTTGCTGCAATGACAGGGTTACGCTTGTACATGTGTCACACACACACACATCCTCACATCTCTAGGCCACCAGAAGTGGTGAACATTAGCCTATCATGACATGATACGCAACAGAGTTTTGATTTGTGAAGAGAATTTCTTTTTATTTACCCATTTTTACACTGGTCAAAAAGTTCCTGGGTTGTGATCAATTGGGATCATTCTTGCGGCTTCGCAATTTTGGTATTGAGGCTCGCTGTGAGGGATCATGTCTGGGTTGTTGCCGAGGTGCAGGTTGGTGTGGTGCATCTGCCTGCACAGGGTGAAGTTCATGTGCAGGGGCGGATGGTGTCTGTACAGTTGGTGTGTGTGTGTGGACAGGGTTTTTTTGTGCAGGTGGTGGTAGTGCCTGTTCACGGGGTGGTGGTGGTTGTGCAGGCAGGTGGAGTGCCTGGATAGGGGGCGGTGGTGGGTGTGTACCCTTGCTGTGGTCCTGTACAGTTTGTGGTACAGGTTTATGGGTGTGATGTGCTGCAGGAAGATGTGATGGCTCCCCTCCTTGCATTGACCGTGAAGGGAGACTTTGAATCATTTGCATCATGCCCTCCATCATCTTCATGGCCAAGGCATGGTGTCTTAAGCTCTCTTCCCTTTGGATAGATATGCTGTTTCTGATATTCTTAGACATGTCTTGCCATGATCTATCCATCCTATTCAAAACATGGGTCTGTCTGTCCACCAACTGAGGGAATTGATGCAGGGTCTCAGACATGTCTGACAGGGTGAGCCCTATGGCACGAATGTCCTGCCTCACATCTGCCTGCTGTTGGAAGAAGCCCTGCTTCCACTGGGCACCATGGCCATGTGTAGGCCATCTCAGCAGGGGTTAGCCATGGAGGAGACCGCCAGGTCCAACAGCAGGGGGGAGGGTGGCATGTGGAAGCCTGTGGACAGGAGAATGGTGCCCAGGGGATACCTGCACCACAACAGGGTTGGTACTTTCCTCAGATGGTGAAGAGAAGGCCTGGGATGCACTGTATAGGGAGGAGTGTGTAGGGGAACCACCACATCTGTTCCAGATGTGAGGGCTGTGAGGGAGTGATGTCTGTGTTGGTGTGTGTGTGAGCTATGGCTGGTTAGCTCTATGCTGGGGAGAGGCAATCTTTTGTTTTGGAGGAGGCTGACGCATTTTCCTGGGCGGAGGGTGTGAGGCTTTGCAAAATGTGTGCGATGTGGGAATATTTCTGTCCATGGCATCAAACTCTTCATTCTCTGAGAGGATGAACAGATAGTCACCATCATCATCCAATCCTTCATCCTCCTCAGGTACTTTCTCCTCCTCCTCTTGCGCAGTACTTGCAACAAACATTACTGCCTGGAGGAGCAGTGGAATTTCCCCTTTGATTGCCCGTCGCCCAACACTGGTGGAAGGTCCATCCTCCTCATCGTCATCATCACCTGGAACACAGAGGTTGCAACAGGATAAGTAATCGACCTAGTATAAGGTCTGTTGCCACACAAGGGTTGGTTCTACGGTACTTTGATCAACAGATGACCCACATGTGGTCTAGTTTGGGTACCCCTACAAGTGACAGCTCACACCATAGCACTGAGGGGTGAAACAGAGATGTACATTGCACAAGCAAACTCACCAGCTCCAGCCACAGCTTTGTGTTCCTTTGCGACCCCCCTGATGTAAACTGCTGAACCATGCTCCTCATGGGTTTTGTTGACGAAGCAGTCCCCAATCCAGCAGCACTAGAGGGAAGTGACACCATTCTCAATAATCTGCATTACTAATTTACAGACAGGCACATGTGACACGTATGATATGTATGTAACTTTGTAAATACCAACTGCAGGTTCTATGCGGAAGGGGATTTTGATCTTAGTCATAGTTTTGATAGGGAAACACTTCACGCCTCATTTACCTGATTGACATGTGTGAGAGGGTTTCACTGCTGCAGCCAGGATGTCTTGCATTCCCTGGGATGGTGTTGTGCGCTGCACTGGTGTCATCCTGTCAGCAGCTGTGATGAGACATACATGTTCATATTTCAGTACACCAGATGGTAGCTATGAGCTAACATGTAAATGTACTTCGCAATAACCATTTATAGTATATTCCTGGACAATGTGCAGCATGTTTACCTCATAGACTTTACATGTGGGCCCCTGCTCACATGCAGCAATTGCCAGCTGTAACCTCCACACAGCACTGACATCAATGAGATGACACATCAACAGACAAACGTCTATGAGACGGTTACTGATATTTAAAGGAAGGGGAGAAATATTCAGGACGCCGCCACATTACATTGATTACACCTTCACCGTTAAGACTAACATGTCTCATGAGTATGATGTTGTCTATTGACAAGTTGAAAGGAGTGTACATCACCAGGCTGACCAGTTTCACATTTGCACATCAGTTCAAACATTGCATTGCAGAGTTCATATGTGAGATGTGCAATAGTCAGGTACATTTTGTGTGTCATTTGTGCTTCCCTACCCATGAAGTCACAAAGCTTATTTTGGATTGAGAGATCACACATTTGTAATGTCCATCCTTTGAGTGTCCTCTGTTCCCATAATCCATTTCCAACATCATGGTATAACTAAGCTGACAACGAATGATGTACAGCAGACATCCTAACCTCATATATTATACACTCACTTATGTGAGTGGATAGAGTAGAAGAGGAGGCAAGCAGAATGCAGCATTTAACTCAGTTACCACATTTTGGGTAAGTTGCGAAGATTTGATGCTTGACGTCTACCCTGGATTTGTGTTGTGCCTGTCAGCCATGAAACTTTATAATGTAACTTCCTGAAGATTCACCTTAGCATCCGATACACCCATCACAAACGTAGACAACTGGCATCAGTGCGACCCTCATCCACACCAATTTCCATATGATTTGTCCATTAGAATTTTGCTAGGGAGTTTTCATATCATTCAATTACAATCCAGTTGTGTAAAGTACACTCAATATGACACAAGATACTATTTTTATGTCCATTCAGCACTCACTTGTCATACATTTTGTGTCATCCTTTCACTAGCCACCATGGTGTGATCTGGTATATGGTTAAATGCCATATCAAGGCACAGGACCGCTTTAGTGCTGGTGGCGCCGCGTGCAACAATGTTTGTTGACGCCCCCCCAATGATCACCTCCACCACCGATTCTCTCACTAGCACCCTTTAACAGTGACCTAGTCTCCATAACCACTATCTCTCATATGCATTGAATTAGTTATAGCGCCACTCACACCAGTGTAGGGTGTCAGAGCACTTTGCATCACACACATATTACACAGAGACAATTAATTATACCTGTGTGAATCAGTGTATAGGAAATGTTACATAAGCCAAACGACTAAAAGTGTAGGAGTCACATGTCATCCATACTGGTAGGCAGTATAGTTTAAGAGTGCTTGGTGTGGACAAGCACAAACTCAGAGTTGAAAAAGAAACAACAAAGTTGGGAGTTTTCTTTAATAATAAAAATCGATTTCTAGCCAAATTAACCATTTTTGCAACATTAATCATGGTCTAATGTATACTTTGCAGTGTGTATGCAGGTCTATGATAAACGTTAATAGCTCACTGTAGTATATAAGGACTTTAAGTTATAATTTGCAAGTAACAACATGATTTCTCTTTTAAAAGCAGTAACCTGCTGATCTGTTAACATTATATGCACTTTGTAATCTACTTGGTACACGTTCTTTGCAGCAGGCATATTAACCCTCTGCATTAACTTCACATAAGTCAAAACCTCAACTATACAAAACACTGATCTCTCTCCAGGAAGATAATTAATCACAGGAGTTATCTTGACTTTTTTGTGAGGCCTGGTAATTGCCGGAGGAAAGGAACGCTGCATCAGGTGCTTTAAAAACATAACATTCTAGCAAACACGGAGCCCACGGGAAGCGAGCACCCGGTGCTGTGGCACTGGTCGCATCACCACAGAGCTGGCCCTGTCTATATATATTATGATGTGGGACAACAGTGATTTAAAACACATACAACATACAGAGGAGATTAAAGGCACATTTCATGGGAATGAGCATTCAGGTACGTTATTCTTGGGTTTACTTACCATGGCCCCGCATCTGCCCAGTGTTATGTCCCTGACCAGATGTCACAGCCAACCTTGTAGCAGAAGTCACTGTGGGTCTTGGAATCCGGGAAGACATCATTGGACCTACATTGATAAGTGTGTTTGCAACTTTACATTTCTGCTGCCACGTGTGATGCACTCAATTTCAGGCACAAAGGATGAGCACAAGCAGTGGGTGCCCTACCGTTGCAGAAGTGTGTAGCACTAATTATCATGAGTGATCACACATTCAACTTATTATGGCCCCACTGCCTAGATGCAATATCTATCAAATTGACACAACAACAATTCCTGAAGTAAGGTCCACTATCATGTTTTGTTAATAGCCAAACAACATATCATCCGATTATGGCATCGATAACCAGCTGGGTGGACTGGACAAATTCATGTATGGAAAAAACATTCTAAGTTGGACAGTAGACGCATTCTCAATCCTACTGACAACTGAATCTCACTTCTTGTTCATCATTGTTATATTTGTTAACATAGGATTTCTTGATTTAGTCTACAAAAACAATTACAATCTAGTGGAGACTCCTTTTTGACATGATGTGGTACTCGATTCCAGGATAGAGTTCACAGTTCTGGAACTGTTGGTGGAATACATGTAATGTTCAGAAATCACAAAGGTATGATGAGCCTAGATATGTTATATTGTGTCTTTCGCTATTCACAAATGTCATTTGCTACCGGTAAATGTCCTTTGAGAATTCCAATAGTTGTAAAGCTAGTTTTTCTTCTCAGGTTACCTTTGAGATTTGGACACTATATGTCCCTCTGTTGTCTGCTGACAATGTATGCATTTTGACCATCTCCTGACCAGTTTGACTTACCAGTTTTTGAGGGTGGTGTGCATTGCTCTGGATGATGTTGTTTCCTCCCAGAAGATGCAGGGACCTTTGCTGCTGTGTCTGTCTGTACTCTGGCTGAATGTGTCAATAGGTGAGAAGAGAGAAGTCAGCAAATGGAAAATGTACATGTGGAACCTGTCAGACATTTCCTCATATCTTCTGCATGCTAACAGTAGGGGCGCACTTGCAAGAACGCAGAGTTCAAGTTTGATAGAATGGAACCAAGGGCATGAACTATAAGTCCATATAAGGTAAGTGCAAAAGTTCGAAGAGAAAAAACAAAGAAAAAAATAAAAAGGATTGAGAAAAAACATTTAAAGGATAAAAAAACAGCATTTAAGGATGTATGACGAAATGAAGGTGCAAAAAAGTCAATCCATCAATGTATAAGCACAATAAGTTGCAACAGCTTCCAAGAGGAAATCTTTGGAACGTTCTGCAAAATTATCTGCCATCCAGTTCAGCACGGGGAAGGAACACACATGCTCCTCGACAACCGGAGCCTCCAGCACCATTCAAGGACAACTGGCGTGTTCTTCAAGATAACTTCTCGCTAAGAAATCAGTTGCAGCCGTTCCGATGTCCCAATTCCCAAGAACTCCATGCGCTGCTCCACAGGCCATAATCCTGACGCCAGAACAGTCCAACACATAAGCCACCAAGGGGCTCATTAGCCGATCATAATCCGGGGCAGGAGACACCGAGTTCGACAGGCACAAATCCAGAGCCCATTGGAATGGACAATCTAGGCAATGAAAGACAGGCTGTACACAAGTAAAGTAGGGAAACCGGAAGGACAATCCATAGGCAATGCTTAAGGTCGCCAGTGGTAAAGTGCCATAGTATTTAAGCATCCGGTTACGAAGATGGAGCAGCCGGGACCTGCTGTCGTGAGACGCAAGTTGTGCATCCATAGCGTAGTATGCAGATCAACAAACGTACCCCAGCTACGAGGGCGAGAAGCAAAGGGAGACCTCCGAAGACGCTAGAAAAAATAGAATGAAAAAATGCCGGGATCACACCAAAAATAGTTTGAAAGGAGGTCACGAGGCCGGAGCCCACAATTTTAAAAAAGTGAGCCAGGCCACTTGTTGACGAGGCATTAAAGATAGTCTGAATCAGGGCCCCAAAATGAAGTGGGAGATCAGTATTCAAAAGCGCTTGCACCTCTGTGCGCGTGTTTGCTACGTGAAGGACAAATGTTTCCCGGGATGAAGTCAACGCAACTTCTTTTTGAGACAATAGAGCCCTTATTCTGCTCATCTTGTTGAACTCTGCTTTTAAGGTTGCAATGGAAGGCCAGATGGATACATCGAGCCGTCCATGTGGGGGTGGGAAAAGGACGTTGTTACAGCAGACTACTCTCTGTGATACAGTCACTATGTAGGGAATTCCCACTAACATCCCACAGCAAGCTTCATTATTTAATAGCAAATAACTACCGTTAGCAAGCAGCGTAAAAAACGGTGTTATAACTGGCACAGGGATTCCTTTCAGGACGCAAGCTAAATTAGGAGCGTGCACATTACATGCACCATGCAATTGAATGTGCCTACACACTACAGAGTGATCCGGAGTGGAAGTGCACTCTTCACCTTTTAAGTATACCTCTTTTCCGTCTCTCACACATCTATACGTGAATGGGAGTGACCAAACTTCGTGCAGGAAGGCAGTACCAAGTTTTTCATATCTGCCAAGGGCATAATGTTTCATGCACGAACTGAACTTAAACAGGGGGAATGGTAATGTGATCAACCCGTGGATAAGCCACACAGCGGAGTTTAATTCGGCAACAGAGAAAGGTAAAGGTTCTAACTTTTCAATGTGCAGCAATGAATATGTCGCATCTTTCATGGACATAAATTGTTGTTTCGCAGTTAAATTAAAAGGGAGGAACAAAGATGAAGTATTCATGTAATCCCAAGGTACTTTCCCAGCAATGTCCATGCAAACTGCATAATGGAACGCAATTGATTTTGACCATGATACAAAACAGACAAATCATCCTGCACAATGTCTACCACAGATGAAACAATATTATCTAAGGTATAAATTCTGGAAGACAGGGTGTTAATGCTATTATCTGTTACAGCCAATACCTTTTCCATATTGGCTTGATCAATAGCTCGTAATCTGGACGCAGCCTCAATCTGTGATAGCTTCCAAACTGCGTTGTAAATAGCATATACCCATCTTTTGGACCTGCCAACCGCAGGACCCATAACAAAATCATTCAAATCTATTTTGTCGTTTAATTGTGATAAATGCAGTTTAACAGCAGCTAAGGTGGAATGTTGCAGCCAAGATTGGCATAACTTCCCTACAGAGTAGGTAGTGACAGTGTGAGAAGACTCAAAACGGGGGTCTACACGAACTTGTGTATACCCCGGCGCTAAATCCAGAAACCGGTGTTGACAGGAATCCGAACTCGTTTGCCACACCAACCACCCTTCCGGATTCAAATCAGAAATATTGAAGGATGTGTTGGAAATGTATGACTGCAACGTAGCAAGGGACAGATCCGTATGATTACCCCAATTAGGATAAGCACCCAGACCGGAATGGAGGGAGAATTTAAGTTTTTTAGAAGTAGCCAATCCAAAACAGGTGGTCTGAAAAATTTACGAATTTAAAAACAACATGTGGTTCGGGATGAGGCAGGCACGATGCAAAGCTTCTGTTCCCTGTACCTGCCACGGTTCAGAACCCCAAACCAATTTAAGATCGATAGTAGCTTTCCACAGATCATATCCACCAATTGCCAACTTGTCCATAAAGGACTTGGAATACAATAATTTGGTGTGTGTCAGTCTAACTTTAGAAGCAGACTCAGCCGCAACCTTAAAATAAAAGGAGGCCGGATTTGACACACTGAAATCAGAAAAATATGTGAATTTGTCCACTAACGTGGTGGAGCTGCCCAGCCTAGGGGTGGGACAGTGTTCCCATTGTGTATAATTTACGAAATTTCTAAACGTATTTGCTTTGTGTAGGAAATGTGTGCCATAATGTTGATAGCAGAATTGCTCATCATAATTAGCAGTATCTAAATACAAATCTTCAGCATCAAATGCAGCATAATATTTCAAATCAGAAAACAGTGCTTCTATTGCTTGCACATCCCAATCATCCGAGTGGATGTTCTGCTTGACTACATCACCCATAGAAACACGAAATACATTTGGCACATTAAATACTTCAGTGGGGCCATGAATTTGAAATTTTACAGCATCCCAAGCGATCCCATCACGTACAGGCCAGGCAGTAATGTTCACAAAAGTCTGGTCCCTTTTCATGATATGTGATGAGGAGTGGGGGGCCAAAGTTCCATTAATTAGTCGAATTGTAGATCTTTCTTTCAGGTAGTGTCCATTGATAAGTCTAAAAAACACTACTACAAAGCCAATGGACATAAACAAAAAAAATACATATGAGCACCAGCCAAATGTAAGTCCAAGGGGGAATTAAAAAGTGTCTTTTGAACCAGGCCACAAAAATCGAAACTTTGGACGGGGCAATGGAAGTCATTGAATTAGAGTCAAAAGAGTATCGTGACTGGGTGGATTGTAAAACAGGCAATGGAACATCCGCAGGATAAGCATACTCAATATCTTCAGGTAGGCCACCAGGTGTCGGTGGCAATAAAGGACCAGTAACTGTATGCATCTCAACGGCAATATCAGGCAAGGTGTGGGCCTCAACAGAATTTCTCAGCATCAAAGGGCAAGAAACTGCCGGTGTCATACTAAGAAGAATCGGCCACTCACTGTAGCTTGACATTGTCAATAGAGATGTACCTGTTATCCTTGCGACCAGTAAGTGGAGGTAAAATGACTGTACGTGTACCCTGTACTCCAAGCACCGGAACTGGTGCACGATAAGAGGGGCCGAACTCCTTCTTGTTCTCCACCTTCTCACGGACCAGATCACCAACTCGAGGTAGCCAGCCGACTACCGGAATCTGAAGCACAGCATCAGATGTGGAGGGTACGTGTTCCTTCGCTAGACTGTCTCTGGCTTCTTGAAGATTCTGCAATACAGCACAGTGATCATCCACGTCAAAGGGTGCGGCTGACGCCGCCATGTCTAGACCATCAAGGTCCGGGACAAACATTCGTATGCCAAAGAGCATCATGTATGGGGTCCGCCCACCCAGAGACCTTCTAGGGAGATTATTACGTGCACGTTGCAGTCATACAAGTGGGCTAGCCAGTTCCGGCCAGTACCTAAAACCCTGGCTGTCAAAGATTGCTTTAAGTCACGGTTCATTCGCTCCACTACACTATTACCCTCAGGTCGGAATGGAGACGAAAATCTGACTTGGACCCCCAAATTTCTCTTGGCTTCTTTGTACGCCTTAGAGGCGAACGCAGGGCCCTGATCAGAATGAAAGGTACCACATGCAAAACTTCCAACAAAGACACTCAAATCCTTGATGACAGTACGGGCATCAGCACTCCTTTGTGGCCACACCCACAGAAAACGTGTGCATGAATCCACTGCAACCAAGATGTATTTGTACGCAGTATCAGAGGTAAATGGACCGCAATGATCTAAATAAACACAACCCAGTGGTTTATTAGATATGTACAACTGAGTTTGAAGTGGGCGCGCCGCAGTTGTAGGTTTTATCTGCTGGCAAATGTCACCATTAAGAACATAAGCTCGGGCTTGTTTATATAAATCGCACCACCAGTAATGTTGTTGTAACAGAGATACAGTAGCTGCAACGCCGGCATGCGCGGACGCCATGCCCTCGTGAGCTGCTAATATCAAAGATGGTCTGCAGTCCGCGTTGGGAATCAATCTGTCACCAACGTCATGAATCCTCACTAATGGGACGTTATCAGGACTTAAGCGATAATGGTAATGAGAAGGGAAACCTCTTGGATATTTTGTTCCCTTCTCTGTAGCAGCAATAGCTGCCAAGATGTCATCATCGATCTTACTTTTGGATCTTGTAACTGCTGCTACTAAGTATGTCGCCACTGCTGTTTTTGCTGCCTCGTCAGCTAGGCTGTTGCCGACAGCATGGACACCAACTCGTTGGTGACCAAGAGTGTGAATAACATTCACGAGAGGCAGATGTTCTTTAAGTTCTGCCACTCGAACCCAAAGCGTTTTATGCTTAATCGTGCTACCTTTGGAATCATGGTAGTCATTCTGAGACCAAAAATGTAGATTGTCGTTGTATGACTGGACACAATAAAATGAGTCACTCACTATAAGAGTAGTGACTCGGGGATCAGCAAACTCCAGTGCAAGCACCAGAGCATGAAGCTCCGCCCACTGTGCGGTACAATCAGCCAATGACTGCGTATGCACGACATCGGATTGGAATTCACCATTCACGAAAGTACCGACCACAATTGCGCAAGTCGCTGAATAGGTATGCTTCGATCCTGTAGCCGGTTGAGCAGAACCGTCCGTGTAAATGACACAATGGTAATCCTCGAGCGGGCGCAAAGACAGAGGAGCTGGATGAACGTATTCATACTGCAAAAACTCATGAGTCTGAAGTGCCGCGTCAAAGATATATGTGACGTCAGGCGATGTCAAGGAAGTGGCCCATTGTATCCACCTTGGATGCAAAGCCTTAGAATTAGGTACACTTGCTTTCGTCACCGCCTCAAGGGCAAAATATGGTGTTACCACCAACATGCGTTTGCCTTGCGATAGCGCTCGCTCTTTCAGAATCGCCATCTGTACTGCCGTCAGAACTTTCTCGACAGTGGAAAATCGCAGTTCAGCCGAAGTGTACAAGTGTGATTTGCAGGCAATGGGGACGGTGTCGCCCTCATTGAATGTTAAGTATGTGAAACCCACTGCGCCTGGCACAATTCTTATTACCAGGTTAGTGTGGTTTTCACGCGTCAGCAAGTATTTTGAAGCAAGAAGGTCAGCTTGCAATGTTTGCAATATAGCTGAATGCTCCGGCAGCCAACATGATTTGGAAAAAGTAGGTTGCACCAAGGTATAAAGCGGCTTGATACGCTGGGCATAATCTGGAATGTAAGTTTGACCGAAATTCAGAAAACCCAGCAGAGATTGTAATTTCTTCAGTGTCGTGGGAGCACGTAGGCATGCGCATTTCTCTAGGAAGTGCGGAGCCAATCCTCGACCTTCATTGTTGAGTTCGTATCCCAAGAACAACACTGTATATTCCGCAATGTGAGACTTCGCAAAGTTGAATTTGTACCCGAAGTCTGCAGACAAAACAATGATGCGATCAATGCGACGGAGATGCGGTCCCAACTCGTCATCTGTGAGATAAATATCATCCACATACGAGTACGCATCAGGGTCTATGCTCTCTAACAGAGAGACCACGCGAGCGGCGTAGACACCAGGGCTGTTTTTATAGCCCATCGGTAATATTTTGAAATGTTTTTGTTTGCCACCCGAGGTAAATGCCGTCCACTTACTACTAAGAGAGGACACGTTATGGCTGTAAAAGCCATTGGAAATGTCAAGTGTGGTTTTAAACCGTTTTCTCACGAGACTATCGACGAGAGCCGAACTGTGGGTATTCTGTACTGCGCATGTCCGGCAATGTGAGTTTAAATGCCGGTAATCCAAAACTAGGCGATACGACCCGTCAGGCTTCGTCACAGTGAATAAAGGACTATTCATTGGTGACACACAGGTTTCAATTGCCCCTTGATATTCCAATTGTTCAAGGATAGCCGCGACGTGAGGTCTTGCTTCGCGACACATGGGATATTTGGGTTGTGGCTGGAGCGTGGACTGCAACGGAATTTCATGGCTGGGGGAGGACAATTTATCCCAGCCGACCTGATTATGATACAGCACAGGTGCAAGCACCAGAGCCCACTCCTCGGTGAACTTTTTAGCTTGGTCCTTTGGCACTGTGTGCGCAAAGGACGGGAGGATTACCTCCTCCCCTCTAGGAGCATCTAAAACGAAAGCCGGGGGCCAATCTGCCTCTGCCAATAGAATATCATATGAAGTGGTCAGATGATCCCAAAAAATCCCTTTAATCGTGTGTTGTATGTCACCCTCAATTAAAAGGACTCTGTTATATAGTCTGTCAGGGGGAGCCACTCTAGTGTCAGCAGTTTCTACAGTTATGAACGTATCAGTTGCTGTCGCCACCAGATATGGACGCAGTGCTTGTCGCACTACTGTAAATTCTGCCGCGCTGTCGAGCAGCGTTAGTGCCCATGTCAGGTTCTGAAGCTACGTCCGCACCATCTGTGGCATACCTCACTGTTAGCGCAGCAACTTTCTTCTTCTGAAACGGAGGTCGTTGACGTGCAGACTCGTCCTGCTTGCCTTTGCCGTCAGTCTGGCGGCTTGCTCACGACTTTGGGCACCCCTTCCTTTCCCACGGTCTCTGCCAAAGGATTGTGAAGCCGATGTTTCCTGTGAAGAACGAGGAAAGCGTTGTTCAGAAACCTGAAATCTATCAGGTGACTTAATACGAGATCGATCGCGCAGATCATATGTGCGTTCGCTGGACGACTGCACGGGCGAGGCAGGACGAGACCCCTGTTTCGGTTGCTGCTTCCCCTGTTTCTTTGCTCGCCAACTTGGTTTAGGAAAGTTTGGGCATTCGTCTTTAGTTGACGAGCTCACCTTAGTTTGCTGTACTATATCAGGAATTATTACGGCTAGTTTAACACCCAACGTACTACGGCCCACTTGCCTGTAGGCTTGCGCAATTATTTTTGTGAACTCCTTGGGCTTGTCAAGCTCATCCACGCTGTCCAGCTTAATTAGTACTTGGAACTGCATGGCATCGCCTTTAAAGTTGCCCATTACCATGGAAGCCACCACATCGAACACTCCGACAAGCCGCATTCCCAATTCAACAGCAGCCTCCGCACCGTGATTCTCCTGAACACGTTTGATAACGGAGGGTAGTACAGACATAGACGGAGTGCCGAAGCACTTCGAGTAGGTCGCGGCAAAGACCTTGCCCCAGTTTGTGCAATCAGCCATATTTGGGACTAAGTCTTTCGGCAAACTAATGGTGAGTATCCTGTGTTTCTCCACAGGAGTGGTATGCGGAAAAACCGCCTCCAGTTGGTCAAATTTCTCAGCAAGCCAATAAGGAAAATCATCCTTACTCTGTGGGTGCTTGCCCATTACCGAATTAACCATAACAGGACTAATAACCACCGCGTGGTGGTCCGTTGGTTGTCCCACAACAGCAGGTGTCCCCACCTGCACGTTGCGCGACACGTACTGCACTAAAGCCCTATGAATTGTAATCAGGGCTGTGTGTAGTACCCGCAACTCAGCCACCGCCACCGTGAGATAGTGGGGATGAGGCGTATAACCAGCCAGCACCGGCCATGTGGCCCCTGCAATAGACAACGGGCCCATTCTTGCCGGTGCAACCGCATGGGGAAGGGCGCCATTAAACCAAATGGTATGCTGCCAGGCAGAGATTGGAATTTCTTGTGCCCTATACGGGGTATAGACCGCAGGTAGCTGTGTGGCAGTAAAGAAATGAAACGTATCGTCGTCATCCACCGCCGGAAAAGTCACCCAAGAGTAAAACAACTCATACGGGTAAGACACATCAGCGCTCACCACAAAAATAACAGCCATCCCATCATCTGGCACCCCATACGTCGTCAAATGACGGCATTGAGGTGCACGACTATGCGCGGCTATCTCGACCACCATTAGGACACACTAAAGAGTATCAACGATATCAACAGTAGCACTGGGGTTCAGTAAAAATAACCTTTTTAATGATCAAGCTTGAATTAATCTATTAGTCGAAACACAGGTAGGTTAAACCATCACTCCCGTCAGCCGGAAACCAGAGTGAGGGTGTTGTGGACTAATACAAGCACTACTAAGGCGTTTCAAATCAATAGACCAAACGTTAGGTGCGCCATGTTGCAGGGATTCTGCTTATGCACAGCACTATGCACAGGAAACCAGGACCTCAGTGAATTGTGGTGTACCAAAAACTCACCTCAGAACTAGGGGTGGGCGGAATTTGCGGAATTAACCTTCGCAAATTATCGCGAGAATGTTTAAAATTATCGCAAACAAGCAGAAATATCGCGAAGATGCGGAAGTTTTTTTCCGGCATGTTCGCGCGATTTTCTGCATGGTTGCGGGTCGCCAACTTACCCATGTGGCTGCTTGCGGGCGCGGCCATCTTGTTTTGAGTTGTTCTCGCGGTGCATGATCGCGAGAAGAAAGACGTGATCGCGCGACGCATGACGTCACTGCGGGCGCGAACTGTCGCGAGACAGCGCAAATGGCTAAAAACAATACAACATCTCATGGAGAACGCGACCGGATCAAGAAAACTTGTCGGCGAACGCAGGGATTCAGGTAAGGCGATCGCGCGCGCGCGAGAATGTATCATTTTACAGCGCGAGCAAGAAACAAATTATCGCCAAGCTGCGGAAACCGGAATTTTTGACATTTTCGCGCTCTCCGCGGAACGCAAAAATGTCAAATTATCGCAATTTCCGCGAACGGAACGAAATTTTTGCCCAGGCCTACTCAGAACCCAGAACCCCTTATCCGACCAGCATCAGTGTCCCATTCGTTATCCGAGGTTTATCTCGGCTGTCCCAATGTATAGACAACCCAGAACAAGCGACTTAGGGTATTCTCAGGAATGGTGGGAATCAGAAATACCTGTTCGTAATTATTCTCATATCAGTCCACAACAGAATAAACAGAGACACTGTACAGTTTAAAGAGTTTATTTTATAAACCTCGTGTCCTAAGATGCAGTACTTTGGCTAACATATGCAGACAAATGATTAAGATCAAAACCATCAGCATAGTTACAATACCATAGATAATGAAAGCAGTAATCATACTGACAGTGGATATCAGCCACCTTCCTTTCGCTAATAAACTAATAGTATTATTATTAGACTAATAAAAGGTCTCTAGGCTTGAATGGGGAACCCCATACCGTAAAGATCAGCTCAGTGAGATCACATCACAGGATCAGCTAGACTCTGCTCCTGGGAAAGCTCTTCTTCCGAATGTAATGAAAAACATGCAACACTGCAATATTAAAAGCACCCGACTTTCAGGTATTTGCAGCTGCGTGCGTGTTATGGCTAAATAGTGTGCCGATCAACCTTAACCCAACAATATGCACCGTCTAGCGACCCGGACTGTTTCTTTACACGATGTTCAGACCAAGGTCGCTGCTCACTGTTCGGGATGTGAACAACAGACAGTTCTCATGTGAAGCAAAGACGAGCAAGCATTTCTCAATTAATAACATGTAACTACAGTGTCGTGTGCAAAAGCAGCAAAAGCGGCAAGATGGCTTTCTAACATCTAACGCGGTTGTGCTAACTTAGCATTGTACGTATATAGATAGCAATCTTCACTACAGTACGTTATTCTTGGGTTTACTTACCATGGCCCCGCATCTGCCCAGTGTTATGTCCCTGACCAGATGTCACAGCCAACCTTGTAGCAGAAGTCACTGTGGGTCTTGGAATCCGGGAGGACATCATTGGACCTACATTGATAAGTGTGTTTGCAACTTTACATTTCTGCTGCCACGTGTGATGCACTCAATTTCAGGCACAAAGGATGAGCACAAGCAGTGGGTGCCCTACCGTTGCAGAAGTGTGTAGCACTAATTATCATGAGTGATCACACATTCAACTTATTATGGCCCCACTGCCTAGATGCAATATCTATCAAATTGACACAACAACAATTCCTGATGTAATATCCACTATCATGTTTTGTTAATAGCCAAACAACATATCATCCGATTATGGCATCTATAACCAGCTGGGTGGACTGGACAAATTCATGTATGGAAAAAACATTATAAGTTGGACAGTAGACGCATTCTCAATCCTACTGACAACTGAATCTCACTTCTTGTTCATCATTGTTATATTTGTTAACATAGGATTTCTTGATTTAGTCTACAAAAACAATTACAATCTAGTGGAGACTCCTTTTTGACATGTTGTGGTACTCGATTCCAGGATTGAGTTCACAGTTCTGGAACTGTTTGTGGAAT
Source organism: Triturus cristatus (assembly GCF_964204655.1). Taxonomy (NCBI): domain Eukaryota; kingdom Metazoa; phylum Chordata; class Amphibia; order Caudata; family Salamandridae; genus Triturus; species Triturus cristatus. The sequence goes on from NC_140590.1 coordinate 1,640,041,492, forward strand.
ACATGTAATGTTCAGAAATCACAAAGGTATGATGAGCCTAGATATGTTATATTGTGTCTTTCGCTATTCACAAATGTCATTTGCTACCGGTAAATGTCCTTTGAGAATTCCAATAGTTGTAAAGCTAGTTTTTCTTCTCAGGTTACCTTTGAGATTTGGACACTATATGTCCCTCTGTTGTCTGCTGACAATGTATGCATTTTGACCATCTCCTGACCAGTTTGACTTACCAGTTTTTGAGGGTGGTGTGCATTGCTCTGGATGATGTTGTTTCCTCCCAGAAGATGCAGGGACCTTTGCTGCTGTGGCTGTCTGTACTCTGGCTGAATGTGTCAATAGGTGAGAAGAGAGAGAAGTCAGCAAATGGAAAATGTACATGTGGAACCTGTCAGACATTTCCTCATATCTTCTGCATGCTAACAGTATTGTGAAGTACTGCCATGGCCGGTGCAGGTCGGAGCAGTGGGGCGTTGGGGATTGAATGGCGTGGCAGGGTGGGAAATAGACAATGGAATATGGGAATGAAATGTTTTAAAATAAGGATTCTCTCACCTTCTGCTTTGTGATTTTGGCAAGCACAAGGTGAGTTACTTGTAGGATAATTTGTAATTATTTTTCCCTTTCCGTTGTCTGCTGATTTTCCTCTGCACCGCACCCCCCACCCCCTTAACGTTCTTGACTGACCCTGCTGCGTCTGGATAAGTGGAAGGAGCACTTTGACAATTGCTACTTAACAGTGTTAGGTATAAGCGGCAGCATTACTGGGCCCATGTTTTAAATAGTGGGAGAGGGATTTGCCATTTCTGATACAAAGGATTCTGGGACTTGTGGCGCAACATACAGAGTGAAACACATGAGCCTCTGACTGACTATATTTTTATAGGAACTTTGGACAACTTCCTCATTCACAATGGCAGTGCAACACAGACATTCATTTTATATACTTGTTCTTGTCATCCCATTTACCTGGTACCACGTTGCGAACATCACTCACAGGCAGCCCATGGAGCATATGGGGGTAGATTGTAGTTAAGATATCCTCCTCAAGTGGGGTGAGACATAGGTGGGTTCCAGAGTGTGGGGCAGGAAGAATACTGTTCAACTCAATCCTGGAGTACTTCTCCTTCACCATCTGCTTTTTGTCCTGCCACTTCTTCTTGATGTCCTTGACTGTGCGCCTATCCTCCCCCAATTCTGTGACAGCAGTGGCTAAATGCTGCCATAGAGCTGCCTTCTGTGTGCCACTGGTGCAGTAAGGTGGCACACCATATAGGCATGTGTGGTGCCTCACAATGAACTCCACAATCATGGTGGTCTCCTCAGTTGTGAAGTTGTTCTTTCTCCTCATTTTGTAAATTTTCCAGTAGCGATGAACAGCAAATGAGAACAGGAACTCTCTGTGGCCAAACTTGTTCCATGGATGAGTGCTGCTTTTATGTGGTTTGTGGTGCTGGTCTTGCAGTTAGTGTTAATTGACTTTAGCTGGAGCATGGTGGGGAATGGTAGGCACTTGAAATGATCATCAGACCCAAATGCGGGTATTCCGGCCCGATAGCGGAGATTTCGGCCCGCAGGCGACGATTCCGCTCCGGGTGTGGAAATTCCGCTCTGGGTGTGGAAATTTCGGCCCGAGTGCAGAAATTCCAGCCCGAGTGCGGACGTAAAGTTAGTAGTTGTAAGTGATTTCTGTGAATATCATAAATCATAAGTGCCTTCTGTGAATACCAAAATTAGTAAATTTGGGATTTTGTCTTAGATTAGTTCTGTGAATTGGCCCATGTGAGAAGATAATAAATTCGGAGCTATCTAAATACATTTTAGACAATCAACTCCTAGACACCTCTCAGTATGGCTTTCGACCAGGGCATAGTACAGAAACCGCCCTGGTCAAGGCAACGGAAGAAGTGAGGAAGGCAGTAGATAGTGGAGGTTCAGCAGTTATGGTCCTACTGGACCTATATGCCGCCTTTGATACTGTTTATCATACTGCTCTTATTGGCTGTCTAAAGGAAATAGGGGTGAAGGGGGACAGATCACAAACAGAGGAGTACGTGATGACCAAGAGTGTTCGGCCGCTGAAGGAAAGCGCGAACACCGAGGCTGCTCGGCCGTTGAAGGAGTGAGTGAAGACCGAGGCATCCTGAACCTCGGAAAGCAAAAATCAAATTGAAGTTCAACAAACCGCCCTAAAAAAGTCCACAGCCCTACAAACACGGCAAGGCATATATAACGGACAGGATCCCACGAAGGGACTAGTCCAACACCAATTATAAGACAAAATTTCACAAATCGGGAAAACGTGTTGTAGTGAGGACATGGGATTAACTGCAGACCTTGCTAAGTTAGCATACGTTAATATATGCTTGGCCGCCATTTTGCCAGCTTTGCACACGGTCCTACATGGCTCTGTTCTCTTATATACTCTGCTTGCGCCTTTTCACATGAGAACTGTCTGCCTTTCACACATCTAGTTGTACACTGTGCTCCTCTTCTGCACAGTGTGTTCAAGGTCGAAAAACAATGTATGCTGTTGATTCACTTTGGTCAGTCCCATGCTCATAGACATAACATAGAACACAGCTGCACTACTGAAACTTGGGTGCTTTTAATATGGCATTGTATGCGTGTAGAAGCACTTGGAGAAGATCATTCCAACGAAGAAGAGCTGTGTTTATCCGGTGATGTAAATCCTTGCATCTAAACTTGGAGGTATGGGGTCCCCCTGACAAAGCCTAGAGGTCTTCTATAATTATATTAGACTAGCTCATAGCACAGGGATGGTGGTAAGGCGCTGTAGTCCTCTTTCCACTGTCATTATAATATGGTTTTCCCTTTTGTGTTTTATGGAATTGTAAAAATGCTGATTATATTGTTCTTATACATTTTGCTGCTAATATTGGCTTGTGTACTGTATTATAGAGCACGTTAGTTAAAATAAACATTTTAAACTATACTGTGTCTCTGTATACTCACGTTGTGGACAAGTATGAGTGTTTGGACGAAAGAATGTTCTTGTTCCCACAATTCCTGAGAGGGGTGGAGTGACGTGTTCTAGGATGTCTAATGATTGGTAGCTTTGCTGTAGTACGGAGAACGAATGAGACACTATAGCTAGTCGGATTGGGGTTCTGGGCACCGAGGTGGGTTTTTTGGTACACCACTACACACCGAGGTCCTGGTTTCCTGTGCATAGTTCTGTGTATGTGCAGAATCACTGCAACATGGCGCACCTAACGTTTGGTCTGGTACTTATTTACAAGGCACTTTAGTAGTACTTTCACTTGTCCACGATACCTTCGCTTCTACCCAATTGCGCTGTCACGCATTAAGTTGGTATTCTTTCTTAGTGCTTATGGCTGATGTCGTAATTGCGGCACATAGCCGCGCTCCGCTCCGTCATCATTTGAACGCATATGGAGTGCCAGAAGCAGGTATCGCTCTTATTTTTGTGGTTGGAGCTGATCCAGCTTTCCACTTTGAGGTGTTTTACTCTTGGGTAACATTTCCTGCAGTGAATGGGGATGATAACTTGTTCCATTTATACACTCACACTGCAACACCTAATGTATATCGACCATATAGATCTCTTGAAGTTCCGATTTCGGCATGGCAACACCGTATTTGGTTTAATGGCGCCCTACCCCATTCAGTGACTCTGGTCCGTTTAGGCCCTTTGTCAATTCCAGGGGCCACTTGGCCAGTTTTGGCCGGGTACATACCACATCCATATTATCTAGCAGTCCCAGTAGACAAACTATGTGTCTTCCACACCTCCTTAATCGAGATGCATAGGGCTCTAGTACAATACGTCTCATGCAATCTCCAGGTAGGAGCACCTGGGGTTGCGGAGCAACCAGCTGGACCTTGCGGACTGACTATTAGTCCTGTCATGGTTAACTTAGTTATGGGCAAGTGTCCACAGAATAAGGATGATTTACCTTACTGGCTTGCTGAGAAATTTGACCAGCTGGAAGCAGTATTTCCAAATACCACTCCTGTGGATAAACACAGGTTTTAACAGTTAGTTTGCAGAAAGACTTAATACCCGAAGTAACCGACTGTGAAAATTGGGGTGAAGTGTTTGCGGCGGTGTATGCAAAGTGTTTTGGCACACCTTCTATGACTGTGCTCCCCTCCGTGATTAAGCATGTTCAAGATGAGCACGGACCGGAGGTGGCTGTGGAGTTGGGTATGAGGTTGGTTGGAGTGTTTGACACAGTTGCTGATCTAATCCTTGCTAACGTCAAGGGAGATGCAGTTAACTTTCAAGTGTCTAATGCTTTGCGCCTTGTCCCAGAGGACAATAAGCCCAGTGAATTTCCAAAAATTAATGCAGATGCTTATAAGGCCATTGGACGCAATAGTTTGGGTGTTAAGCCTTTTGCTAGAATACCAGCACAACAGCAAACACAGACGGCACAGTCTACTAAAGACGACCGTCCTATCTTTCCTAAAAAGAATTGGAAAAATAAAAAGTAGGGGAAGCAACAACAGAAACAAGGTTTGGGTGCAGCGCCACCGGTACCTGAGTCTTCTGAGCGCACTTATAATTTGCGCGACCGCACGAGAATTAGGTCTCCTGACAGGTTTCAGGTTCCTGATCAGCGTTCTCCTCGTTCTTTGCAGGAAACATAAGGCTCACAAGCCGGTGGCGGGGAACGCCAGGAGTGTGGCAGAGGTCGAGGTGCCCTACAAGGACATGAGCAAACTCGTCAGACTTTTCTCATCAGCGCCCACAGTTTCAGAAAAGAAAGTTGCTGCTTTAAAAGCGAGAAATGCCACAGACGGTGAGGACCCGGCTCCGGAACCGATCATGGGCAGTAACGCTGCAAGACCGTGCAGCGAAGGTTACCATAGTGCGACAAGCACTGCGTCCATTTCTGGAGGTGACAGCAACTGAAACATTCATCACAGTTGAAACAGCTGACACCCGTATGGCTTCCCCTGACAGATTATATGATATTGTTCTTCTGATTGAAGGTGACATACAGCATGTGGTAAAAACTGACTTCTTCTTTGACATTTTGTTGGCAGAGGCAGATTGGCCCCGCCTTTTGTTCTGGCAGCTCCACGGGAGAGAAGGTTATACTTCTAAGTTTTTCACATAACGTCTCCAAGGAGCAAGCAAAGGCTTTTGCAGAAGAGTGGGCTTTGGTGCTTGCACCGGTTCTATACCGTACTCAGGTGGGTTGGGATGAAGATTCTCCCCCGCATGAGATACCTTTATGGTCTATGCCACAGCCACAACCCCAGTATCCCCTCCGGCGGGAAGCAAAAGCTCCAGTTTCTGAGATTCTCAATCAATTAGAGTATCAAGGAGTGATTGAGACATGTGTGTCACTGATGAATGACCCTCTTTTTACCGTAACCCAAACCCGATGGGTCACACCGCTTAGTTTTGGATTACCGACATTGGCTCTCACTGTGGCACCTTTGCAGTTCAGAATACCCATAATTCTGCTCTAGTAGACAGTTTTGTTTGTATTTCCAACGTGTTTTTCAGTCACAACTTGTCCCCTGAAAGCAGTCAATGGACCACCTTTACCGCTGGCGGAAAACAAAAACATTTCCGGCGTTTAGCCATGGGCTATAGAAACAGCCCAGGTGTATTCACCGCCCGTGTCGTCTCTTTGTTAGACGGCATAGACCCTGATGCGTACTCGTACGTTGGTGATATATTTATCTCAGAGACGACTAATTATGGCCGCATCTTTGTCACGCGGATCGCATCATAGTTTTGTTTGCGGACTACGGCTATAAGTTTAACTGTGCAAAATCACACATTGCAGAGTACATAGTGTTGTTCTTGGGCTGCGAGCTCAATAATGAAGGCAGAGGCTTGGCGCCTCACTTCTTGGAGAAATGCGCATGTTTGTGACCTCCTACAACCCTGAAAAAACTACAGTCTTTGCTGGGATTTTTAAATTTCGGTCAAATTTACGTTCCTGATTATGCCCAGCGTATCAAGCAATTGTATGCTTTGATACAACCTAAAGTTTCCAAAGCCTGCTGGCTTCCGAAACATTCAGCTATCCTGCAATCTTTGCAGTGTGATATTCTTGAATCTAAATACTTGTTGACATGTGATAACTATACAAACCTGTTGATACGTATCGTGCCAGGTGTGGTGGGTTTCAGTTACTTGACGTTTAATGAAGGTGACACAGTGCCTATTGCATACAAATCACATTTATACACTTCAGCTGAACTGCGGTTTTCCACTGTTGAAAAAGTGTTAACAGCTGTCCAGATGGCGATCCTGACGGAACGCGCACTGATGCAGGGGAAACGCATTTTGGTTGTGACACCATATCCTGCTCTAGAAGCAGTGACGAAAGCAAGTTACCAAACTTAAAGGCTTTGCATCAGCATTGGATACAATGGGCTACTTCGTTGACATCTCCGGATGTCACCTTTATCTTTGACTCCTCATCTCCGGATGTCACCTTTATCTTTGACTCCTCACTGTAAACACAGGAGTTTGTACAATATGAATTTGTTCATCCTGCTCCTCTGTCTATGCATCTGTTGGAGGAGTACCATTGTATCATTTACACCGACGGTTCCGCGCAACCAGGGACCGGGTCAAAGCATTCTTATTCAGCAGCATGCACGATTGTGGCAGGTGCAACAGTGCAGGTAGAGTTCAAGTCCAGTGTTGTACACACACAGGCACTAGGTGACTGTAATGCCCAATTAGCAGAGCTGCACGCTCTGGTGCTTGCAGTTGAGTTTGCAGACCCGAATGTGACTACTTTAATTGTAAGTGAATCTTACTACTGTGTTCAGTCTTTCAATGACAACTTATTCTTTTGGTCTTAAAAAGACTCGTGATTCTAAAGGCAGGGCAATTAAGCATGAAATGCTTTGGGTTTGAGTCGCAGATCTTAAGGAACGTCTGCCTCTCACACATGTGATTTATACTCTTGGCCACCAGCGCATAGGAGTACACACGGCAGACAATAGTTTAGCTGATGAAGCAGCTAAATCGGCAGTAGCCACGTGTTTGGTTGCAGCAGTTACAAGATCCATGAGTAAGATTGATAATGACATCTTGGCAGCAATAGCTGCTACAGAGAAGGGTGGCAATTACACGCAGGGTTTCCCTTCAAAATACTCTTATCATTTAAGTCCCGATAAGGTTCCTTATGTGAGAATTCATGATGTTGGTGACAGATTGATTCCCAACGCAGTCCGCAGACCATCTCTGATAACAGCAGCAACGAAGGCATGGCTTCGGCTCACGCTGGTGTGTCAGCGACTTTTTCTTTCTTGCAGCAGCGTTACTGGAGGCGTGGTTTATATAAACAAACCCGTAATTATGTGCTTTCTTGTGACATTTGTCAGAGGATTAAACCATCTACGGCAACCCGCCCACCACAAATGCAGCTGTGCATTTCTAATAAACCTTTTGGATGTGTTTATTTGGATCACTGCGGTCCGTTTTCTTCAGATACTGCCTATAAATTCATCTTAGTTGCAGTTGATTCGTGCACGCGTTTTCTTTGGGTCTGGCCACAACGCAGTGCTGACGCACGAACTGTCATCATGGATTTGCGTGTCAGACTAGGGTTGCGCGTTTGCCTCTAAGGCGTACAAGGATACCATGATGTAGATAATCATTCTGCTGTATTACAGAACCTACAAGAGATCCGAGACAGTCTTAGGAAGGAACATTTACCCTCTGTCACTAATGCAGCACTGCAGATTCCAGTAGTCGGCTGGCTACCCAAACTAGGTGACCTGGTCTGAGAGAAGGTGGAGAACAAAATAGAGTTTAGCCCCTCTTGTCGTGCACCTGTCCCAGTGCTTCACGTGAAGGGAACTTGTACACTCATTTTACCACCACTTCCTGGTCGCAAAGAAAACAGATTCATCTCAGTGGACAATGTCAAGCTACAACGTCTGGCTGATTCTGAATAGTATAACACCAGCGGCTTCTTGCCCAGCAATTTCCAGAAATCCGTTGTTGGGCGCTTATGACAACTCACAACGTGACACTGCCATAGAGATGGACTCTGTTACTAATCCCTTGCTAAACCCCCCCTGCGTCATAATGAAGGAACTGAAAATCCCACTGCCGAGTCATTGCCTGGTTTGCAACCGGATACCCTTAACCAGTCACGTTTTTCTTTTGACTCGAACTCGACATCATCATTAGCCCCTACCAAATTCTCTATTTTTGTCACCTGGTTTGAACAGACTTATTTAGTTCCGCCTTGGACATACATCTGGTTGGTGGTCATCGCCATTTGTCTGTTCATGTCAATTGGATTTGTGACATTTATTTTCCTTCTAATCAATGGTCACTTCCTAGCTGAATGCTCTGATGTAAAACTGGTTGATGGAACTTTGGCTTCACGCCCCTCTTCTCACATCATGAAAAGAGACCAGACTTTTGTCAACATCTCCGCCTGGCCAGTTGCGGACGGAATAGTTTGGGATGCAGTGGAGTTCCAAATTCATGGCTCTACTGAGATAATTAATGTACAAAATGTACTTCACGTGTCAATGGGTGATGTAGTGAAACATAACATACGGTCTTATCATTGGGACGTACAAGCCGTATTACGCTGCATTTGATGCTGAAGATTTGTATTTGAATACTGCAATTTATGCTGATTTGTTTTGCTACCAGAATTATGGACATCATTATCTGCATAAGGTTAATACATTTAGAAATGTTTTTAATTACACACAATGGGAACATTGCCCGACTCCATTAGAAGGCAGCTCAAAAATGCTTTTGAAATAATATACACATTTTACAGAATTTGATAAGTCAAAACCGGAATCATTCTATTATAGATTAAATGCCTCGTCCTATCCAAAGGTAATGCTCACCCACACTAAATTATTGTACTCCAAATCCTTTATTAATAAATTGTCGGTGGGTGGCTATGATCTGTGGAAGTCCACAGTAGATCTTAAATCTGTTTGGGGTTCTAGATCCTGGCAGGTGAGGGGCACAGAAGCTTTACATCGCGCATGCCTCATCCCAACTCAGATTTTATTTTTAAATGATTCGGTCTATCAGACTACTTGTTTTGGATTGGCTACTTCGAAGCAAATAAATACCCCTACAATTCCTGCTCTGACTACATACACTGGAGCACTCATACCGATTATTCCATAGAAGACTTGCAATCATGGTTTACAATGGTTTACAAATAATACCTTTAAAATTTCAAGTCTAGACCCCCTAGGTTGGTTGGTTTGGCAGACCAGTTCGGATGCTTGCCAACTCTGTTTCCTTGACAAGGCCCCTGGCCACACACAGGATAGGCCTGATTCACGTTTTTCCAACTCACATTCGGTTACCACCTATTCAGTGGGAAAGCTATGTCAAAATTGGTTACAACATTCAACACTATCATCAGTAAAACAACATTTGTCGTTGTTATCAAGTGACATTGATTTGACAGATTTCATTAACGGGCCTGCTGGTCCTAGATCAAAAAGATTAATATACACAGCTACAATGAAATCTGGAAGCCCTCTCAAATTGAAGCTGCTTCACGTTTGAGGACAATAGACTAGGCTAATTTAGAAAATGTACTTGCAGTTGGTGATAATAGTATTAACACACTATCCTCCTGCATTTACACATTGGATAGTATTGTTTCATCTGTTGTTGATATTGTACAGGATGATGTATCTATTATATATCATGGTCAAAAGCAATTGCGTTCAGTTATGCAATTTGCATGGACTTTACAAACTCTGAAAATGGGGAAAGTTCCATGGGATTATTTGAACGCGCCATCTCTATTTTTGCCTTTTAACTTGACAGACAAACAGCAAGTTATGTCCATGAAAGATGCTACATAAACTCTTTTACATATTGAAAAGTCAGATCCCTTACCATTCTTTGTGGCCGAAACAGACTCTGCTGTCTGGCTCATCCATGGGGTAATAACCTTTGTTTAAATTTAGCTCCTGGATGAAGCATTATCCACTAGGCTGCTTCGAACCCTTAGGCAGTGCTTTCCTTCATGAGGTGTGGTCGTTACCATTCACGTACAGATGCCTACGGGATGTCAAAGAGGTTTACCTACTGGTGAATCATGCGATTCGACCATAGGTCATTCACGAGTTTGCAAAAATATACAGTTGCATAGAGCTTTTAACCTTACAGCCCCAAATCTTGCATGTGTTTTGAAGGATAATCCAGTACCAGCTATTACAACTACTTTCACTCTGCTTGCAAATGGTAGTTATCTGCTTTTAAATAATTAGGAATGCTGCGGCATGGTTGCCGGCATCCTTCACATTGTAACAGTCTCATAACGTGTGGTTTGTTGTAAAAATGTACTTTTTCCACCCCCACACGGGAGGCTCAATAACTTGATTTGGCCTTCCATTCCAACCTTAAAGGTAGACTTCAATAAATTGATCAGAATAAGAGCACTGGGGGAGGAGCCTAGCGCGCAACCAAGATGGCCGCGTAGGTGCGAGGCTCCCGAGGACCTCCGCGACCTCCTGCATAAATCCTGACTATATCCTGTCCTAGATGAGGGGACTGTGTTCGTGAGACCGAGCTGAGGTGCCACCCGTTTTCCGTTTCCAAATCGGACCTCGGACACCGGCGGGAGCATCGATTGAGGTTTGCGGCCTTCTCCACGCCGGCCCCCCGGATTGGAGTTGTGGGGCGATCCGGAGACAAAGTGAACAACAGCGGCGGGCGAGGCTGGGCGATTCGCGTACCCCGCACTTTCACTTTCGCTTTCGCGCCCTCCTTGCTGCCAAGCGAGGAAGGGTCGCGAGGCGGCGTGCGGTGGTGTGACTTCATCGGGGTGCCATGCCGGCCCGCCAGCTGTGATCCGCCCTTCGGAGCTGTGGTCGCCCTCCCCCGGAGCCCGTGAACCGGTCTGTCAGCCCTTTTCAAGGAGATTGGCACGATTTGGGGACTGGAGCCATGTCCACGAAACAAGATGGCGACCGGGCAAAGGTGAAATCGACCCGCCGTGGCGCAGCCCCTCAGTCTAACAACATGGACCGCTACACCCTCCAGAAGGGATCTCCAGAGGCGCCGCGTAGGTCCCCTGTTGGCCCGACTGATGCCCCTGCTTTGCCTGCGGATCTGACCCTCCGGGATGTCATGGGCGCCATCGCCGAGATGAAGGCCTCAGTGGACCAGCGCTTTGACACTCTGGCGCAAAAGATTGACTCGGTCCTCGTGGATGTGGGCCTGGTGAGGGCCGATCTGTCCAAGACGAATGACCGGGTCGACTCTTTGGCCCACACCACCTCGGGCCTCACAACGGACGTGGCGGCCCTCCAAAAGGAGGTGCGCCGACTGGGCCAGGCGAGCGCCCTGATGGATCGTCGACTGGAAGATTCCGAGGGTCGGGCCCGGAGGAACAATGTTCGCATTGTCGGGGTGCCGGAGGGACGTGAGGAGGAGGCAGCGGATCTGTTTGTGGAGGACCTGATCCTCACCCGTCTCCAGCCCCGGGGGCTGAGTAAACTCTTCGCAGTGGAACGTGCCCACAGGGTCCCCGGAGGGAGACCTAAGATCGGAGCTCCTCCGAGGCCTCTCATTGCCCGGATCTTCAACTTTCGGGACAGAGACGCTATCCTGCAGACTTCTAGGCAACAAGGACCGGTCAGACTCGACAATATGGACGTAAACTTCTATCCTGATTTTACTCCAGCGGTTCAGAAGCAGAGACTGAGTTTTCTCGGAGTCAAACGTCGCCTACGGGACCTGAACCTCAAGTATGCGATGCTTTTTCCAGCGAAGTTGAGGGTAGAGGTGGATGGCCGCACGCACTTTTTTGATCGTCCCGAGGCGGCCGGGGACTGGTTGGACACTTTGCCCGGGGACCGGGGCCGGGGGGGTGGGGGGGGCGCGGTTGGTGGGGAGGGCTTGCCGGATCAGGACTGAGGGACTAATAGTAGGCCTTGCTCTGGACAACATTATTGTCATCATTGACTGATTGTGTAAGTTCCCCTCCCGTGGAGGTCGTACGGGGTCTCTTGGGGGCTTTCCCTCCTCCTCTGGGGGACTAGTTAGTGTTTTCATCTATGGGGCGACAGGCACACTGCACTTTGGGGGGGCTGTTCGGGCTCATGCAGGGGTGCAGGGAGGGGGGAGTTCTGTTGGGACGGGTGGGTTGGGGTGGGGTGTTGTTCGTTTCTACCGCAAGGCAAACCCTTTACTGTATTGGTGTTTTTGAGGTGCTCTCGGGGGGACGAGTGATGGCTTCTGTATGTGATGGGGGGTAGGGACTTGACTTTGTTGTCTTGGAACGTTAATGGACTGGGGGATAGGATTAAGCGAGGTGTGGTCCTGCAGTATCTGAAACGAATTTCGCCAGATGTGGTCTTTCTGCAGGAGACACACCTTATTGGTAATTCCTTCTTTGCCATGAATCGGCGTGGCTATCGTTTGGTGGCCCACTCGGGCTTCACGTCTGGCTCGCGGGGGGTGGGCATCATGGTTAAGAACTCGCTCCCGCTGGAAATAGATGAGGTGCGCCATGATGAGAGGGGACGCTACATTGCCTTGGTGGGGAGAATGGAGGGCAAAGTGGTTGTCTTTGTTTCAGTGTATGTCCCACCGGGGCTACAGTCTACCACTTTTGCGGACCTGGGGCGCCTCCTCCTTGACCTTCCGGGGGGGCTTCTGGTGGTTGGGGGGGATTTCAATGCGGTGGTTTCTGGGACTATGGATCGTCACCCCCCTAGGGACCTCCCCCGGGCGCAGGCGTGGCTGTCCGGCCTTTTAGATACATTGGGATTGGTGGACTGCTGGCGCTTAAAACATCCCACGCAGCTGCAATACACCTTCCATTCGGGTGCCCATGGTAGCCTCTCACGGCTTGATCATATCCTTGTCCCTGCGGCCTATGCTGGGAGGGTGGGAGAGGTGCGCCATCTGGCGCGGGGTATTTCAGATCACTCCCCGCTCCTGTTGCACTTTGGTGTCCTCCCGAGGGGGGAGGGCAGGGTAGCTCCAATTAATGCCTGGTATCTGCGCGACCCCACTATTCGCGCTGACTTGATTAAATCCTTGCAGCGGTATTTCGAGGAGAATGTGGGGTCTGTCCCTTCGGCTATCTCCCTTTGGGAGGCCTTCAAGACAGTTATTAGGGGGGAGGCCCTCTCCTTCATATCCCATGCCCGGAGGCGCGAGCAGGAGGAGGTGACCCGAGTGGAGGCCGAAATTACTGAACTAGAGGGTGATTTGGGGAGTGGGGTGACGGATGCTGCACTGCATGTTCTACACCTTAAGCAAGCGGCCTATAGGGCCCTCGTCACGGAGGCAGCCAGGGGCCTCAGTAGAGAGCAACAGGGGCGACTGTATGATGTGGGTGATAAGGCTGGTAAATTGATTGCGTGGTTGGATAAAAAGGAGAGAGCGAGTCGTGTGGTTCCGCTGATTGAGAGGATGGATGGTGTACGTGTCACCGAGCCAGAAGACATTGTCTCTTGCTTCGCGGATTATTTCCGCGAGGTGTATTCCCCGGTCTCCCCCTGCTCGGAGGCGGATTCTCATGCCCTGCTTCGAGATATCGCGCTGCCCTCCCTTTCGGTGGAGGACAGGGAGTCGTTGGATGCTGCTCCTACCTCGGACGAAATTGCCCTCGCTATACGCTCGGTTGCATCTGACAAGGCCATGGGCCCGAACGGCATCCCTATCGAGTTGTATAAGCTGCGACCGGACGTACTGGCACCCCACCTCCGCGCGATGTTCCTTGCGGCCCACTCGCGGGGCTCCCTCCCGCCGGACCAACGTCTGGCTACAATCGTGGTGATCCACAAGGAGGGGAAACCCCGAGACCGGGTTACCTCCTATCGGCCTATCTCGCTCTTGAATGCGGAGCCCAAAATCCTTGCCAAGGTGCTTGCCAACCGGCTGGTCGGCGTGGTGGGCGAGTTGGTCCACCAAGACCAGTCTGGCTTTATCCCCCATCGCAACACGGCCCTCAATCTGCGGCGCTTGCACGGGGTGCTCGCGCGTGTTCCGTTTGTGCGGGAGCCGGCCATCTTGGCGTCCTTAGACGCCACCATGGCGTTTGACACGCTCGAATGGCCATACATTTGGGCGATGCTGGCGAAATTTGGTTTTGGACCGGGATTCATCAGCTGGGTCAAATCGTTGTACTCGGGCCCGTTAGCGCAGGTGGTAGTGAATGGGCGAGTCTCGGCCCCGTTCGCGCTGGGACGGGGCACGCGACAGGGTTGCCCCTTGTCGCCGCTCCTGTTTGCATTGGCCTTGGAACCCCTGGCGAAGTGGTTGCGGTGGCACCCTTCCATCCGTGGTCTCCGTTGGACCCCCGAGTATGAGGACCGCGTGTCCCTCTACGCTGATGATATCCTTTTGTACCTAGCCTCCCCGCGCAAATCCCTGATTGTCCTGGTTGATGTCCTGCGCTCCTTTGGCCGTAACTCAGGCCTTGTCATCAACTGGGCTAAATCATGTGTCTATGTGCTTTCCGGGGAGGCTCCCGTCCTCCCGCGGGGATGTCCGATCCAGATTGCCTCGCAGGGGTTTCGGTACCTGGGTGTCTATATCACGCTGGACCCGGCGGCCCGCTACGAGCGAAACTTGCTTTCCCCCCTCCAGCGCTTGAAGGAGGACGTCGCGCGCTGGCGGCACCTGCCGCTTTCGCCGCTCGGCCGGGCGGCATTGTTTAAGATGATGTCGTTGCCGCGCTTCCTGTACGCTCTCCAGAACACTATGGACCTAGTCCCGGCGCGCTACTTCCGTGAGGTGGAGAGTCTACAGCGCCGCCTGTTCTGGGATGGGAGGCCGCGTATAGCCCTGGCGAAGTTGACGCTCCCGTGGTACGACGGGGGGATTGCCCTCCCGGACATTAAGCGGTATTACTGGGCCTCCCAGCTAGCTGCAATTAATCACGGCCTCTATGGGCCCGCCTTGAACCCGGCATTTGAAATGGACAAGATGCTCCTGCCCGGTGGCGACTACAATCGAGCACTCTACTTTGGCGCGCCGGATCCCCGCTTGACGGGGCCCACGCGTGTCATGGTGCGGGTGTGGCACGCGGCCAATGCAGCTATGGGGTGGAAGGACCGTTTGACCCGGGCGTCGCCGTTGTATGCGCCTCAGCGGTTGGGCTCCCTGTGGACCTCGAAGGGCTTCGAGAAGTGGGACACGATTGGCATCAGTAAAGTGGGGGACCTCTGGACGAGAGGGGGATTTAAAACATTCGAGACGCTGCAGACGGAGTTTCAGCTGCAGGGCAGTGAATACTTTCGGTACTTGCAGGTCCGTCATGCGCTGGGCTCCGTCTTCCCAGACGCCGCCTCCATCCCGGAGTCTTCCCCCCTGGAGGATAGAGTGCTGGATGGCCACGTTCCGGATAGCACGATCTCCCTCATTTACAAAAAATTGATTAATGACCGCTCGGGCCTGCTGACCGGCCTCCGTGAGGCTTGGGTTGCCGACGGGCTGGAGTTGGACGACGAAGACTGGATTTCCGCGGTGGCCTCTCCGAAGGAGGTGGCCATACCGGCTCGCCTTCGCTTCGTCCAGCTTAAGATACTCCACCGGGTTTACATGACGGAGCCAAGGCTTCTGCGTATGGGTTATGCTGAGGATGGGTTGTGTAAGCGTGGGTGTGGTGCTTTGGCGACTTTTTTGCATATTTTGTGGGAATGCCCGAAGGTGGAGCGATTCTGGCGTGGTGTGCATGAGGTCCTGCGTCTGGTTACGCATGTCGCACTGTTGCCTGAAGCGAGGAGATGCTTGCTGAATGTGTGGGAACCAACTGATTACTCGGTTCCGCAGACGCGATGGGTGACTCTGGGATATATGATAGCTAAGCGTGACATCGCTCAACTGTGGGGATCCCAGCGGCCCCCGGCGGTGTCGGCCTGGAAAGAACATATGGATTGGTGCATGTTCCGAGAAAAGGTGGTGTATGTGGCGAGGGGCAAGCCTGGGGCATGGGTGAAAATATGGGGCCCCTGGAACGCCTACCGCGGGGGTATTTGCGAGCCACCACTGCTGCCTGCTGCCTCACCGGCTCCGTCCCCCTAGTTGACCCCCTCCCCCAGCCCCGGGCACAGAGTTCCCCCAGTCCTGGACTTGTTTCCCTTCCCCCTCTTCAGATTCCTGTGGATGGTCGGGGTCCCTTATTCGAGGAGCACGTGTGGTTACCTTCGATTGCGGGTTGCCTTGCGGGTGTGTTTTTCTATGTTGTTGCGTGTGTATAAAATGAAACCGTATTGTGGGCTTAGAGTCATGTGGCTTACGTCGTTGATGTCTCCTGATTTGCTTCTCTGTAACGCCAAGTGCCCTTTTGTAAGTTTGTCAGGTGCTCCTGTCACTCTAGCGGCCGGCCGGAAGGTTGTAGGCCCATACTTGTATATACTTGAGATTGCAATAAACGGTTTCACAAAAAAAAAAAAAAAAAAAAAAGAATAAGAGCACTATTATCCCAAAAGGAAGTTTCTCTCACATCTGCCCGGGAGACATTCGTCCTTCATGTAGCTAACACCCAGACAGAGGTGCAAGCCCTTCTTAATACTGACTTCCCACTGCATTTCGGTGCGTTAATTCATACCATTTTCAATGCCTCTCATACTACAGGCTTGGCCCATTTTGTTAAAGGTGTGGGCTTTGGCCTTGTGACTTCTTTCCAAACTATATTTGGTGTGATACCGGCATTTATTCATTCTATTTTTTCCAGTGTCTTCGATGGGTTGCCACTATTACTTGCGTTAGCTGCTGGAATCCTGCTGTTGATTTGTGTGCTGCGAAATGGCTGCTCTTTCCTGTAGCCCTGCATAGCCCAGACTGGCTGCAGATGCTTCGTAGCTGTATACTTGAATGCTATGGTACTCTGCCCCTGGCCACACTCAGCGTGGCTTATGAATTATCCTTTCGTTTTGCATACTACACTTGCGTGCAACCAGTCTTCACCTGCTTGGAATGTTTATTTGAATGGGCCTTGGATCTTTGCCTCTCCAATACGGTATCTCCTGCACCGGATTTTGATCTTCTAATGAGTCCCTTAGTGTCCCATGAGCGAGAGTGTTCTGGTGTTCAGATTATGGCCTGCGTGGCTGCGCTCTGAGTTTTGGCACAATGGGATATCTGTGTGGCTGCACAGGATTTCCTCCAATGGAGTTACATCGAGTATCACGCAAGTTGTCCTCTGATGGTGGTTGTTCTGTTTTTTTATTGGATGGCGTCTCTTTTTTCTGACGATAACAATGACTTCCTCTTGGAAGCTGTTGCAACTTATTGCTCATACACTCTGATGGATTAACTTGGCTGGCGCCCATCATCTGCCGGATATTTTGTGCAACATTTCAAATTAACTCTCTTTGCCTAAATAAGAGGTCCCCTCGATATCGATGTTCTTGATTCTTGCTCACATTTGTTGAACTCTGCGTTCTCCATAAACCTCTGTCCGATGGCCTAACCAGGGGAGGGTGAAGTGAGGACATGGGATTAACTGCAGACATTGTTAAGTTAGCATACGTTGGTATATGCTTGGCCGCCATTTTCCCCGCCTTTGCACATGGTCCTGCATGGCTCTGTTCTCGTAAATACTCTGCTTGGGCTTTTTCACATGAGAACTGCCTGCCTTTCACACATCTAGCTGTACACTGTGCTCCTCGTCTGCACAGTGTGTTCAAGGTCGAAAAATAGTGTATGCTGTTGATTCACTTTGGTCAGTCCCACGCCCATAGACATAACATAGAACACAGCTGCACTACTGAAACTTGATGCTTTTAATTTGGCATTGTATGCATGTAGAAGCACTTGGAGAAAATCATTCCAACTAAGAAGAGCTGTGTTTGTCCGGTGATGTAAATCCTTGCATCTAAACTTGGAGGTATGGGGTCCCCCTGACAAAGCTTAGAGATCTTCTATAATTATAATAAACTAGCTTGTAGCATGGGGAGGGTGGTAAGGCGCTGTAGTCCTGTTTCCACTGTCATTATAATATGGTTTTCCCTTTTGTGCTATATGGAATTGTAACAATGCTGATTATATTGTTCTTATGCATTTTGCTGCTAGTATTGGCTCGTGTACTGCACTATAGAGCACGCTAGTTAAAATAAACATTTTAAACTATACTGTGTCTCTGTATACTCACGTTGTGGACAAGTATGAGTGTTTGGACGTAAGAGTGTTCTTGTTCCCACGATTCCTGAGAGGGACGGAGTGATGTGTTCTAGGATGTTTAATTATTGGTAACTTCGCTGTAGTACAGAGAACGAATGAGACACTATAGCTAGTCGGATTGGGGTTCCTGGCACCGAGGTGGGTTTTTTGGTACACCACTACACACGAGGCCCTGGTTTCATGTGCATAGTTCTGTGTATGTGCAGAATCCCTGCAACAGTGTCCTATGAAAATACTTGCCCTGAAGAAGACCTCCCTCCAAACATCAACACAGGCCCACCCCCGCAGGTCGAAACGCGTCAGCACAAATATCTCAGAGGCAAAGAGCTACCATTCACTGTAACACATAGTGTACAGCGTAAATGTACCACGGGAGAAGAAAGTTGGGAATCCACCTCAAGATATTATTAAAGCTCTGACCTCCATAGGGCCATAGAGTAGTAGGGATACACAAGTTATAGAGAGGATCAAGAAACAGGTCCCCATCAAAACTACCCCAAGGACACCAGTCAGGTTACAGCAATAGATGGTTGCGATATTCTGGATTTATCCTCAGAAACAATGAGGTGTTAGGAGTTTGTAAATACTTTTTGTAGATAAAAAATGGAGAAGTGTATTGTCAGTCATTTTGTGTCCCCTTGAATGTATCATTGGTCTAACCAATTTGTTTCGTATGAGTTAAAGTCTATAATGGTGTGTAAAACACAGTTAAGCACTGATCAACAAAGTAAACAGACAAAACTGCAATTGTTAAAACTTTTTTTCGAATGAAAAATAATTGCGGGGTAGCAATATGTATCTGTAAATGTTTACGGAAGAAAAATCAATTTACGGACAACAATAGGAACACTTTGTAGTTTCCTGTATTGGAAATGTATTTAAATCCATGGTCTGGGAGGCACCACTTTGTTAATAGTCTATATTGATTCCAGCCTCCACAGTCCTGAACTGAATCACTCCCCTATCCAGGAGACAAAGAAACATGGAAAGCATTGTTAAACAGAAGTCCATTATTTTCCTCATACTTATGAAACTCTGACTTTCAACATTATTTGAGCTGCAGAACACTGGTTCAGAAAAGTCTGGGTAGATTTCAAATAAGATGGAGTCATGCAGTTGTGGTAGATGTTTAAAACGTACAAATTTATGTGATAAATTATTTTAAGTACTAATTATTTTTATGAGTAATTCTAGTCATACCCGAAGAATTATTAGTGTTGCAACTGATACGATTTTCTTAACTTGTGTAGAAGTGCATTTAATAATGTGTTTTATTGATGCCCCATTTACTATTAGGGAGCCATTTTAATAAAATGGATGTTGTTTCTGATGATCTGTTTACACTGCTCCTGCTTCTTCTCATTATAATCAAAAAGTTGGTCCCTATGGGGGAAGTGTGGCCTTAGACTTCCACGGCAATAGTATAGTAAATAAACGTTTCAGCAAGGTGACTTAGTTATGGAATAATGCATTTATTTTTGTCAATTAGTGTGAAGAAAAGGGGACCTCTGCTATATATGGACATTCCAGAGGCAGAGAAAATACCAACTAGTGTACAACAACCTCCCCCGGCAACTTAAAATGTAATAAAGTAAATTCTTAGCTGGGTAATGGGCTCAAAGAGGAAAAATGCTGGGGTGAAGTAAACTTTTTATTAACATTGAAGATCAATAAAATAATTCATAGAAAACATATATTGTGAACTGATATTATTAATATGTAGCCATAGTTCATACATAAACATGACAATACATGTGAAGGTGCATTATCATCCTAACAAGATCACAACATTCACTCATTCATTCATACTGCTCACCCAATATTGGTTATCTACAACAATATTGCATGATACCAAGCAAGCATGGGTTTGTACTTTAATAGTTTTCATAACATGATCAATATACTAAACTGCATCATCCAGTTTTTATATCTTTGATAACACAGAACTCACTAATGTGGCCCGAATAGTCAATGATCCTGTGTCTTCTATCATTTACGCACGTTTCGGTGGGTAAGTGCCTTCATCAGGAAAGTCATCATCCATGCATATGACAGTGGGTGCCTGCAATCGTATAACAAAATCTATTGAGCCCAATAACTATATATCTATGTGGTAATTAAAAATAATTTAACAGTGGTCAGAACCTTCACCAAAACTGCCCTTCCTCTAGCGTTCTTCTGCCAGATAAGCCCATAGGTGAACTAGTGAACCTGAATGGTATGAAAGAGCATGCACATCATGCTTTTCAATATGCCAATAGTATAAATCAGTGCTCTGCCAAAGTAGATGTTAATACATTGAGCATGCTCATCATGGCGCCCAACAGACCAAGTGTGATGTTAGCTATGCCTAATTACACAGATACCAACCTAAATTGCACAGTTAACACGGTTGGGAGATTGACATCGGAATATGTGGAACCTACAGTGGTAAATGGAATTGCTATAGGGCAAAACATAAAAAAGCAAAACAGAGAGTAAGTATTAATATAGATTCTCGACTCGTTGAGGTGGAAAAATAAAGGAGTCAGAACCAGTAAGAACATACCAAGGTTACCGACACTGTGGGCTGATCAAAGGATCAAGCCTCAACAGAAGGATAGAACACAAAGACCCGCACAGGTCTATTTATTTTTGCCAATTACATTCAAATAGGGGGGCGTGGCTAACCGAGCAGCGAGATGGCCGCTCTTTGAGTGAGCTCCGCCGGCTGCACATGAATTAATCCTTTAATATCCTACACAGCGCTACCGAGGGGCCCGGCTTCCGTGGGTAACTGATGCGGCAGTCTGGAGGCACGATCAACTGAATCCTGGCCGCTCGCGGGTGACTGCGCGCCGAGATCTGGCAGCCGCGGGTGACGCCGGCCCGCATACCAAAGCCCGCCTGCTGCTGAGGAGCCCGAGGCGGCTGTGACACCTGGCCGAGCCTCGGGGATTACTGGGCCTACGGAGATCGGCGGGGGGGAGACCACTCTGGCGCTCTTGGCGCGGGGCTGGAAGCTGCCGGCGGCCACTACGCGGAGACCATTGTGACCGGAGGCAGGGAGCGGAGCGGCCATTGGACAGAGGTAACAGCTCGGGGGAAGGTCGGGGCTTGAGCTGAAGCGAGACGCCGCCATTTTGCGGTGCGGCCGGGTCGATAGAGGAGAAGCTGCGGACCCGTGGCGCGCTGCAGCCCACACTGCGAGAGCCCCCTGCTTGGCGTGCCCCTGAACCCCTGCAGATCGCCGTTTGGTGTACAGGTGTCGATCTTGCCCTGATACCAGGAGCTCCGCTCCCGGGCACAGCAACGTGTTAGCAACCTCAGCCTGATCCTGCCGGAGCCCTTCCCGTGCTTTGTCCTCCAGCCGGAGCTCGTGGGGGGAACTTGGTGGGGTCGCAGAGGGACACTGGGCAGCCCACCGTGGATTGGGGCTGCTGACCCCCAGTTCCCTCCTGCGACGACTCGCACTGCGCCTGTCGGCCCTAAAAGCCTACGCGGTGTGCCGGGGAGTGCTTCCCACCACAGCCTGCACCCCGTGCTCCACGCGTGTCGGAGATGGGGGGCACGAAGGATGCAAAGCAGCCCAAACTGACTTTTGACCATAAGCAGAAGGCCAAGCAACATACAGCGGACACGGGAGCCGCGTCGTCTCCTCCCAAAAGCCCTGCAGCTGAGATTGACTTTGGCGCTTTAATGATGGAGGTTAGATCTAGCCTGAAGAGTATCGACGCAAAGTTGGATGCTATGGCCACACAGCTAGAGGCGGTCAAGTCCAAAGTGGACGTACACGAAACGAGGCTAGACTGCCTAGAAAACAGGCATACCGAATGTGCCGAGTTTCGGCAGCAGGCGAAAAATCACATCACCAATATTGAGCGCGAACTGGAGTCCATGCGGGCCAAGGCGGACGATCTAGAAGCGCGCTCCCGGAGGTCCAACGTCAGAATCACGGGCATTCCGGAGACGGACAACACCGGAAAGATGGAGGTCTTTGTGACTGATCTACTACACGAGCTGTTTGACCCGGACCTGTCCCAGGTATTCACGGTGGAGAGGGCGCACAGGACACTGGGCAAGAGACCGCCACCAGGCGCCACCCCACGCCCTATATTGGCCAAGCTGCTCAATTTTCAGGACAGGGACCGCATCCTGCAGATGGCCCGTGAAAAAGGCAAGATCATCCATAAAGGGAATCATATCTCATTTTACCCTGATTTCACCCCCCTCGTCCAGGCTGCCAGAAAGGAGTTCATACCTGCGAAGAAACTCTTGATGCAGGCCGGAGTCCAATACTCCTTGTTATACCCAGCCAAATTGAAAGTCTTCCATGAACGAACTGCCCACTTCTTCACCGACGCTAAGTCAGCCTTGAAGTTTGCTAAACATATCAGTGGCCCTGGCGCCAGACGCAAATCGCCGAGGTTGGAGGAGGAAGCGGCCCGCACAAGCGACAATGATTGAGGGAATGAGGGTAATGGGGTCTGTGTTGCCCCTTTCAACTAAAGCTGACATTTGCTGGCTTGTTTGGTTCCCTCGAGAGGTGAAATGGAGGGCACTACTGGAACTGCTGGAGCTGACCCATTCATGTTGGGAGGGTCTTGGTTGTTGACTGTGTCACAGGTCCGAGGTGTACTGGACGGCGAAAACTAAAGTACTGTTTGTTCCATGCTGCTGGGCACCCCTCGGGTGTCGCGTATAAACTTCAGTGTGCAGCCACCCTGTATATTCAGGGGTGTCAGCTAGGAGCACCTCGCCCCATGGGGAATCTCCCGTTGTTTTTGTTCTGGGTTGACTCAAGTGCGATTCAGAGCACGTATGGGATTCTAGCGCAACCTGATTGGGGGGTTGGCGTGGGTGGGGGTTGGGGGGGGATGTTGAATGTTTGGTTACCGGTGCTGGTGGAGCGAGTTGCAATCTATCTTCTCATGACTGTGCTGCGCGGGGGTGTGCGGCGGCCTGGGCCTGTCGGTGTGGGGGGGGGAGCGGGGTGGCGGCCTGGTCGCCCTGGATGTGCTATAGACATGGGGGGAGTTAAACTGTGGACTTGGAACATTCGTGGCCTTGGGGACTATAAAAAAGCCAGATTGATGCATAACATGTTGACCAGACACAATGTTGACATTTGCTTGCTGCAGGAATCTCACATCAACTCGACCCCATCGCCCAGGCTGAAACACCACAGGTGGTCGCATGTATATTCAGCTATCTACTCTAACTATGCCAGGGGGGTGGCTGTCCTCATACGGAAAGGGTTGGATTGGAGAGAGCATCATTGTGTACTGGATAAGGAGGGTCGTTATGTACTGGTGCATGGCTCGTTGCAGGGTAGGCCGCTGGTTCTGGCCGCTATATATGGTCCAAATGTAGACGACCCTGATTTTTTTCGCAATGTTTGGGCGCAAATTGTGTTGCTCGATTGTAACTTGATAGTGGTGGGGGGGGATTTCAATGTAGTGCTGGACGATGATTGGGACAGAAGGGGTGCTAGTAGACCTACGCATGCGAAGGCGAGACAGGCGTTGCTAGATGTGATGGAGGAGGGGAGGCTGACTGATGTGTGGAGACTTCGTCACCCTGGGGAGAGAATGGGGACCTGTATTACGTGTCATCACGACGCTTGGTCCCGCCTAGACTTTTGGCTGCTGTCTCCTGAGGTGGCTACATGGGTGGGGGAGGTGGACATTCAGGCCAGGTCGCTCTCGGACCACGCCCCCTGCATGCTAGAGCTGCGGATACCCAACGTGGCCCCTAGGGCGTTTTCATGGCGGCTGCCGCCCCACGCCCTTACGGATCAGGTGTTCACGGAAGAAATCAGAGATGACATTGTCAAGTACTTTGCCGAAAACGAGGGTTCGGCCTCCTCTGAGGCCGTGGTGTGGGACGCTTTTAAGGCGGTGATACGGGGCCAGTGCATAGCTCGGCAGGCAGGGGTGCTACATACCATACGTCGGACACTGGCTAAGCTAGAGCAAGAACTCCAGGAACTGGACTTGGCCTTCTGCCGAGACCCGAAGTTGGCTATTGCAGGTAGTGTTAAAGCAAAACTGTTGGACTTCAACGAGGAGGCACAGAGGGAGGTGAAGTTCTTAGGGAAACAGGCCGAAGCCCGCAGATATGGGGAGGGTGATAGACCGAGCAGGACACTAGCTAGACTGATCGCTCCCCAGGCTCAGGCGCATTACATACACACTATCAGGAATAGTGAGGGGACACAGGTCACGGGCCAAGAGGCGGTGCTGAAGGCCTTTGCCGATTTTTATGCTTCCCTTTACACGTCCAAGCACTCTGCTGCTCCGCCTCCCCTGGACGGTTTTCTTGATTCTATCGCCCTTGTCTGGTTCAATGACAACCATAGACAATACATGGACCTGCCTGTCTCGGCCCAAGACATAGCTCAGGTTATCAAGAGCATGCCAGCTAATAAAGCTCCCGGCCCGGCCCAGATGGCCTAACCACAATGTTTTACAAGACATACGCTGAAGAACTGGCCCCGAAACTGCACTCTGTATTCGTGGAGGCGCTAGAGCTGGGTGCCCTCCCAGACTCCATGCGCGAGGCACTCATTGTCACCCTATTAAAACCCGACAAAGACGAATTACACTTGGACTCCTATCGTCCCCTTTCTCTCATAAATGTGGACGCCAAAATTTTCGCCAAGGTCATTGCAGACAAATTGCAGCCGCTGTTGCCGATCATCGCTCTCCCGGACCAGTCAGGCTTCATTCCTGGCCGTGCCACCTCGCACAACCTCAGAACACTTTTCTCCATCCTACATTATCTCCACCCCTCTGTCCAGGCCGCAGTCGTGTTTTTGGACGCGACTAAGGCCTTCGATTCGTTGGAGTGGCCGTACCTGTTTCGTGTCTTGAGCAGGATGGGCTTCAGTCGTAACTTTATTACGCTCATCCAATTGCTATATGACAGACCTCGAGCTCGGGTGCGAGTAAATGGCCTGGTGTCCGAGCCCTTTCCCATCTCCAGGGGGACTAGACAGGGGTGCCCACTGTCGCCCCTCCTCTTTGCTATTGCGATGGAGCCACTGGCGGCCAGAATACGCCAACACCACACGGCGAGAGGGATAAGCTTCAGCTCTCGTAGTCTGCTGATCTCTCTTTATGCGGACGACGTCACTCTGTATGTCTCCAGCCCCGCAGAGAATTTGAATCCACTGCTCCGAGAATTTGTACGTTTCGAGGGTCTGGCGGGCGTGTCTATAAATTGGTCCAAGTCCGTTGCGTTCCCTCTAACTAGCGAGACAGCTCAACCTCCTTCGGACTACCCCCTACGTTGGGAGACCGACGCGGTCAAATACTTAGGTATTTGGATTAGTCGGGACACGCAGGAACTATGGTCACTTAACTTCGGCAGAGCGGTCGACTGGCTGGAGCGGAGGGTGGAGGTCTGGAACAAACTTCCCCTGTCCCTGGTTGCGAGGGTTGCACTGGCGAAAATGGTAGTTCTCCCGAAATTCCTATATCTGTTCGTTAATCTTCTGTTGCCCATGACTGCATGCTTCCATGCACGAGTCCGCTCCTTACTTGTATCTCTGGTGTGGGCTGGGCGGCAGGCAAGGACCTCTTGGGCTTTGCTCACACTCCCGCTGCGGCAGGGGGGCCTCGGGGCGCCTGACCTCAAGCTCTACTCGCTGTGCGCTCAGGCTCAATTTTTGCACTTCTGGGTATTCCCCACCCCCTACCAGCCGCATGTAGCGGTGGAATTGGCCGCGGTTGCCCCGCTGCCACTTCGGGTGGCGTTGTATGGCAGGGTTTCCCGCCCCTCGAAGGAGGTGGACACCGTTGAAATGATCCGCTGGTCATGGAAGGAGTTGC
The DNA here is from genome assembly GCF_964204655.1 of Triturus cristatus. Taxonomy (NCBI): domain Eukaryota; kingdom Metazoa; phylum Chordata; class Amphibia; order Caudata; family Salamandridae; genus Triturus; species Triturus cristatus. The sequence continues at coordinate 1,640,067,418 of NC_140590.1, forward strand.
GCCGGAGGGCGGGCCTTCCCTTGCTCTATGCGCCGGCCATTCCGCTGCGAAGCAACCCGATGCTGCCCTGCCTTTGCGCTAGGGGAGATACCATCACGCTCCAGGGGAGGCGGGTGGCCACTTTCGCAGACATCTACCCTGATGGGACGTTTGGAGCGTTGGGTGTCCGTGAGGACGGTCAGCCTACCTCGTTCTCGGACGCGCTTCTGTATCACTCCCTCCGGGAGTCCTGCAAGAAGATGTGGCCTCAATTCCCTGAGGCACCTCCACAACTGGATGCCCTGCAGAACTTGCTGTCACGACCCTCCCCCGCGAAACTGGTATCCAGACTGTACAACTGCATGCAGGAGCAGGCCCCGCTCACTGTGCCTGTGGCCAAGCTGGCTTGGACCGCAGACCTGGACGGTGCCCTGTCAGATGACGTGTGGGAATACTGCTGTAAGCAGCTCACGGCGCTGTCACCGAACTATAGGCTACGACTGGTCCACTTCAAATTCTTGCACCGGTACTATCGCACACCAGTGCTGCTACACCGCATGGGAATCCGCACTGACGCTTCATGCTGGAAGTGTGGTGGAGCTGACGCGTCCTTTCTCCATGTGGCGTGGAGCTGCCCAAAGCTAGATGAGTACTGGTCGAGCATCTTTGAGGCCATCAATCACATTTTACACAGGTCAGATGAACCCACTCCGCTTTTGGGGCTCCTGGGATACGTTAAAGACACCGAACCCGTTGACAGGAAACTGCACGCGATGCTGCTGCTTTACGCTAAACGCCAGGTGGCGATACACTGGGGCCGTGGAGCCTTGCCCACGTTCGCCGCATGGGTTCGAGACGTTACATATGGTCAGACACAACTCACGAACTACTGGGAGACGATGCCCACCGCGTCTAGGCCCAATGACATTTGGGAACCATTCCTGCAGTGGACTAGAGAGCAGGCGGGTTCGGATGCCTCTGTGGACTCCCCTGGGACGGGTGTTTCGGATGACATGGGGTGAACCTTTGGGCCCTGTGTGCATTGTGTTGGGATGGATGGATACATGCTTTGTTGATGTGTGTGAGGGCTGTGGAATGTGTTGCTCTTGCCGGATCCCATGCCTGTTGCATCCTATCGGGTGGACGTATTGCCCCCCTTCCCGTCCAGGCGCCCTGCTGTTTTGTCCTGCCGCGTTCTCTCCCCCCCCTCCCCCGCCCCCGCCCCATGGCCGCTGCCTTGCGTTCCTCCTGCAGCCACCAATACTGCTTGTAGTTGTCCCTCAATGACGGACGGGTCCTTGTACGTGAGCCCCTGCGTATGCGAGATGAGATGTCTGTTGGTTCTTTTTTTCTTCTTTTTGTAATAGCTCTGCACCGAAGTTTGCTGTTTCCTTCCGATTGTTGCGGGGGGGTTGGGTGTAAAGGTGGTAGTGGACGATTTACCTATACAGTATCTCTTTCATGTGCTGCGGTCCTAGTACTCGCCGGAGTGTCTGGATGAGACCGTGACCCTAGGATTCGTTTCCAGTTCACGAACCCAAAAATGTAAGACCAATCCACTCTGCACTGGTTACACCTTGGTACTCCTCACCAGGGTTGAGGGTGTGTATCGCCATGAATGTTAGGATATTACATTGTTTACGTCTCCTAATCTGGTACACCTTAATTGTAAACACTTGTTGATATTGCGGCCTGCCTCCGGGTTGTTGGCGTGACGCGGTGTGACCATTCTTTAGCACAATAAAGGTCTTTAAAAAAAAAAAAAAAAAAAAAAAAACAATTACATTCAAATAGTGCAGAAACGGTTAATGATAATATGACACATTATTTACATTAGTCGAAAGACCAGGTGTTCCTTTAAAGTAACAGTGCAGTGAGAGTGAGTAATGTGTTAAACAAGTGTGTTTATGCTAAACACAAATATATGTACATTTTACTGACTAGGATGATCTGTTATTGTACATGGCACCTATACTATGAGTGTCAAAAACGTCAATCAGAATTTAAAATCAGTCCACATATGCTGTTGTCAACGTTTCAACCCCTTAGCACACTTAATTTGAACACGGTCATCATCAGGACAAAGTAAGAACAGGAGACACCTAGAATTAAAAAAAAACATGTATGAGTTTCTGTGCTCATATAGAGCCACTGAAAGAATAGTAGTCTTTCTTCTTTCCATAAAACTTTTTTCGTTTTACATCAATTGCCTAAATCCTTCTCATAATATAAATTGATCCATGCTTTTAAATCAAATGTATGTATAAATTACATATTCCAGCTGATTTATTAACAAAGTGTATTTATTCAGCCAATTGCATTGATGAGCACATTGAAAACCAATGTAAATGTCTTTGTGACATGAAATATTTATATATTAAGCTAATCACTAGTTAAACCTTTCCATTGTTAATATTGCTGGTGCCTTCACACCAGGATTGGTCCTTCATCAGGAGAAACCTGCACATGTCAAAGCATGTCAAACAAAAATCAGTCTCAATAAGACAATTAAACAATGAGGGTATATTAATGGAAGCCATGAGTACTTGAAAGGCAAACTATAGGAACATTAAATATGAGGTCACCTGGCAAAACAGAAAAGGAAAAAGGAAAAGGTCTGTCAGTTAAAAAAATTGCACAAGTATGGGTGCATTAAGAAAAGAGAGAGACATGAACATATGTCCTCCTGTAATGAAGAAGGGGAAAGGCAACACAATGTCTTGTTTTTCATACCTCATTGTGGCGGTTATTCAGAGCTCATGAATCAGTATGCATACTGACCGGCATTCAAGTTCCATGTCATATGAAATGACGGGAAGAAAACTAGTCCTACTTTTATTTTTATTCAGTTGTAATGAAATCAAATATAGAGCATGTAACGCTGTTAAATAAATTAAATAAAGTGCTAATAAAGCACCATGCTGGATGAACCAGGCTACCTTTAATGAAAGTTCCATCCACCAAAATCCGAATCAGTGTCGGTAAGGAATTGGATTACTGGTTGAGGCGGATGAAACCCTTCTCAAGCAGCAGCCACAATTCGTCTCAGGGTCAAGTAACAGGCAAGCCCTGTGCTCAAACCTCGGGTAACTTGGCATGGAGCTGTCAGGCTTAACTCAGAGGCAAGATGTAAATTATTTGTGCAGCACTTCAAGCAGTAAAACAGTGAAACCAAACCACAAAAGCATCCCACAGCAGATTTAGAAGAGTAGACTAATTTTTAATTTAAAAAAACAAGACCAAAACAAAAACAATCCAACCAGTAGAACTGGGGATATTCAATTTTAAAGATTTAGGTAAAAATAGCGCTAAAAGCCATAAAGTGCCAACTGTGGATATCTGGTCACACCGGACTGGGGAAAACTCACTATTTGAGGCCGATAGTGATGGAGCCTAAGCCGGCTACAGGGACGCAGTTAGGCCCGCTGAACCAAGTACCTTAAATCCTGGTTTGCAGAGCATTGTGAGTATCTGCATTAAAGATACCGCGCACAGACGAAGCGATGCATTGTTACAAGCTGGGGCAAGGCTGTGGAGTAAGGTCTTGTGGCCCCGTCGAGGATCCCATCGACGAGAGCTTGCGATGCAAAGTGCGGCATGGAGGATGCGTTGCACAGTCTGGGTGATGTGGTTGGTCTGAGGAGCTGTGAGACTGTAATGTCCTGCGTCGTCATCGAGGGTGCCATCGACAGGTGGTATAAGGACATGCACCGAAAGTGCATCGTGCAGTGCAGTTATGGGTTGCGCTTCAATGCTGGTCTTAGCAATGGTTCTGACCCATGCAGCAACAGCGATCTATCTGTTCTGGTCAGTGTCGCACCACAGAGCAGAGCAGATGCGCCGGTTCTGCTGAATCCACAGAGGCTGGAAGTGAACCTTCGGCCCACTTCCACGGTCCAGGACTGGGGTGGCACCACTTGGAAGGGTAGATTTACAGATGCCAGAGTCCAGGTGCAGGTGCAAGGTTGTTGGAAGCCTCTTGTGTCCATGAGGCTTCAGATCAGGAGGCAAGCCAACTAGCCCTTGGATTCCCTCTTGGGTTCTGGGTTCAAGAGATGCAGGTCCAGTCCTTCTCACCCAGGCAAGAGGGCAGCATGTTAGCGCAGCAAGGCAGCAGTCCAACAAGGCAGTGGTCCAGTAGGGCAGCAGTCTAGCAGAGCGGCAGTCCTTCAACAGCAAAGCAGTCATTCTTCCTGGCAGAGTATCTACAGGTCCAGAAGTGCACTGCAGAGTTGGTGTTTGAGGTCCAGTATATATACCCAGTTGTGCTTTTGAAGTAGAGGGGAGCTTCTAGAGGTTTCCCTTTAAAGTCCCTAGTCCCCAGGGTTCCTGCCTTCCCTGTTCTGGCTCCAGACTAACTACAGGGGGTATGAAACCCTTTGTGTGAAGACAGGACACAGCTTATTCAGGTGTAAGTGGAGCTGTGCCAAGCTCCTCTCTCCCATCCAGCCTGTGATGGCCCATCCAAGCACACCTGAGCTCTCTATTATGTGTGGCTATCTAGGAGGAATATGCAAAGCTCAACTGTCAACTAAACCCTGTCATGTGACACAGGGACAGGCAAGGGACACTAAATGGCTAAGGTAGGAAAATCTCAACTTTCTAAAAACGGCATTTTCAAAACTGCAATTTAAAATCTGACTTCACCATAAGTTAGGATCTTTCATTACAATTGTATAGACACAAAACATAAACTGGTTACATGTTCCCATTTGGAAATTAAAGCTTTTTAAATGTAACAAGGTAACTCCAATGTTATCCAACTGGAGAAATAGGCCTTTCAGTAGTGAAAAAATGAATGTAAGAGTTTTTCAGTACCAGGACATATAAAACTTAAAATTGCATGTCCTACTTTTTAAATACACTGCACTCTGCCCTCTGGCCTGTCCAGGGCCTGCCCTAGGAGTAATGTATATGTATAAAAAAAGAAGCTTATGATATGGCGAAAAGGTTATTTTGCCAGGTCAAAATGGCAGTTACAAACTACACATGCAGAGACTGCAATAGCATGCCTGAGACATTTTAAGGGCTACTTAAGTGGGTGGGCAAATCAGTGGTGCACCCCACTAGTAGCATTTAATTTACACGCACTAGGCACATGTATTGCCACTTAACTAGAGAATTACAAGTAAATGAAATATGCCAGTTGGGGATAAGCCAATGTTACCATGTTTTAAGGATTTATCATATGCACTTTAGCACTTCCTATCAGTGGTAAGGTGAGCAGTCCTAAGGCCAGCAAAAACAAGATCAGAAAAATGGAGAAGGAAGGCAAAAGGTTCATGGGAAGACGACCTTAACGCAGACAGGTCTAAGAGGGTCTCAGTCTATTTTGGGTGAAGTTTCAAGTATATTTCAGACATCCAAATTTGAAAGAGGTCCAGACATGATCTGAGGTATAGGATGTCATCCAATGACAGCACTTTAAGGTGTAGTTGGAAGTACTCAGTGTATTAGCAGGTAGATATATCTTGTTGAATGGGGAGAACTCTGCCATGTAAAGGTTAATTCATGGGAGTGAGAATAGAACCATACTGAGTTCAATAAGAGACAGAAATTGATGGAAAATTAGAGGTGTCAAGCTATATGGTTTTCTTTTGGCCAGAGAGGTATGAGGTGAACCAGTTTAAAAATAGTGTTGGTGATTCCCATGTGTGACTGGGGTGGGAGGCTGGGGCTAAAGTAAGACTTGTTGATCAATGATGTCAAAGCACCTGGCAAGTCAATATGTGCCAAGTGACATGGATCCCCATTATCAATGATTGAACAAGTGAAATCTTCACCCTGATAAGTGTGCTTTCTATACATTAGTGTGGTTGAAGTAAGTGGTGTTATGGTTGAAGTACGTGGTGTTATGGTTGGAGTAAGTGGTGTAGCTTGATGTATTTTTCGAAGCTGGCACAGTACTGTTCTTTGGAAAAATAATTCATGTAACATCAGGTACTGATAGGGTGGGTGGTAGTTGCATAGTCCATTTGGGTCAAGTTAGGGTTTTTTGAGTTGAAGTGTATGAAGGCTATTGGTAAACCCCTTGAAGAAGCAAGGTCCTCAAACATGCACCAAAAAGAGAACGAGAAGCTTGGGCAAATGGTTTCTATAGGCTACATGCAGGTAGCTTCATATTCCAATTGCCCAGGTCCAAAGACCAAGAAGACGCAGCAGAAACAAGAGGAGCTGAACGCATGGGGTTAACTAGATGGAGCATAGGGTAGCTGCTCTACCTTTGGCTTGTCCTTTGGTACCCATAGCACTGCTCATGCTACACTTGCTCCCAGGAGTATTATGCTGGCAGCAGGAGCAGGAAATAGACTGGCATCTGAAAGCCATGTTCAATTTCTCTCTTTACAACTATTTGCTTTTTCCCAAGCCTCTCAGCACAAATCTGAGACAGTGGAGGAGCTTGAGGTAGGACCAATTATCAAGCATATAATGTCTGAGGGGTCAAACAGTGTTTGCTGTTACATCCACTGTACCTGGGTTTTTTGTTAATCACTGTATGTGTCTGTTAATCTTTTATAATGCCTTCTCTGCTCTGGCTCTTAACAAGCATTGCAGTGGCCAAACTTTCAATTTTTATTTAGGATTTCAGGAAAATTACGTAAAACTATGAGTCATTTTTGCTAAATGTATTTTAGGGTAAATCAGATGAAAACCACATCTGAGGACACACCAAAAGTCTGTCAAAAAAATTGCAAGGGGACTGGCTTGAGGAGGCAATGTCTCCTGTGGTATATTTTTTCCTCAAGCAAGGCTCCCTTGCCTTGCAATTTTCCCCTGATAAACTTCAGCAGGAAAATCCTGCCGATTTTTAGCAGGGCAAAGAAGTGCACAGTACATACCAATACATGTGGATTTTTGCACCAAAATCAGCATGCTGTGCCCCATTTTAAGGCAATCACCTTGTAATAGGCACAAACTTTCACACCTTTTCTTAGAACCTGCCTTGTTGATGTCTCAGCAGCAATCCTATGATATGCACTCACTCACCCCGGGCTACAACAATATTTGTCTGGGGACCTATATCAGCTTTGCCCACTAAATTTTATTGTATCATGTGGTTATTACTTGATCCTTGCTGACTAGCTTTATTGTTTTGCTCTAATGCTGTTTCCAAGTGATGCTGTATCAATATTGTTGGTTCTCTATGCTTTCCTCATGACTACTGTTCTGGTCGACATGCAAGGCGCAGTCCATAATGGCTTCGCAACTTGTATCTCATGGCTGATATTTGTGCTTTAGGTCACAATATAATAGGCAGATTTTGAGTGAAAAAATTTAATTCCCTGTGGTATCAGATTTTAAAAGCTGCAATAATAATCGCCTTCCCAGTCGTGCCACTCGTAATGGCAGCTTTTCGGTTACAACATGCCGGCAGGATTACTGTTGACTCTAAGGCAGCCGATCCATCATGGCACCGAGGTAACTCCACCTAGAACATTTGCTGTCCAACCACCCAACCTAGAGCGATTGACACACTACCAGTGGAAGAGCTACTTCCTTGAACGACCCACAAGAAAATGTGGAGGACTTTATTAGTAAGGTATGGATAGTTTCCCCAGCATGCTAATATATAGTCCAGCATTTCTGTTAGACTAGACACGAGGACATAAATGGTGTATACCCAGTTTTGAAGTTCATTTCCGGTTCCCACATGTTCTACCAGCAGAGACTGAAACTGGTGACTATCCTGCCGAGTTTTCGAGATGTCTACATAGGTTTTGTGGATAAACCACTGCATGCCTGGTGCTGAATTCCAGCTATGTTTATTTTCTTTAGTGGAAAAGGCAAATTGACTGCAACGGAACCTGGGTATTCTACAAACCGAAATCTAATTCAAGAATGTACTCCTTATAGTTTTGGAGGACAAATGTTAATTCTAAACAACATTTCTGAGTATTACAAAAATTGTATTTCTACTCCACCTAGGAATTTACTTAGCTCCAACGACCTCTCACATGGTACTCAGTGGAAGCATGCCCTACTATGGCCTTGATTAAGCTGGTGTGTCATTGGGGTAGGTAATACCACACCCTTTAAATACGTATAGTGTAGAGCGCTGAATTAACCAAGTTTGGTAATAGCTCCCAATTCCAAGCTCTGCATCTAAGAATGGGGTAAACATGCTGTAAGACTGCTTTGTTTTTCCTTTCAAACCTGGATTATTGAGATATTCCTTTAATCCATTCTGCCAGGTTTTACTGTGTGGTAACATTTTTTTATGTTCACTATAATTGTAACCTCCATTTAAGCATTGTTGGACCTGGCCCTTTCTTCAGGTTTACCCCAAATCTTTCCCTTCCTTTGTCTAAACTGTTTTTGTTGGCACATTTTAATTACTTAGAATTCTCTAGCAGAAGGTAATACATGTACCCAGGACCTGTAAATTAAATGTTACTAGTGGACTGCAGCACTCGTTCTGCCACCCAATAAAGCATTGTATAATATGTCTAAGGCCTGGCTCTTCCGCCTATAGTGAAGTTTAAGACTGCCACTTCAAACTGGCACAACAAACCTTTTGCCAAGCCAATACCTTAATTATTAATACTTATTAACCACCCCTAGGATAGTCCCTAAAGTCTCACAGGGCAGAGTGCCTGTATTTATTGTATATATGTACTGGAAGGGGAAAAAAACAAAGTCATTTTTTACTGCAGCAAGGCTAGCTTCCCATAGAGTAAACCCAGGTTGCCTATTACTCCTAATAAGTGATAACTTCAGTTTGGGAACAGCTAGAGAAAAACATCTTCCATTCATTGTAATTGTAATTTTAAATTCTGTTTAATGATAACGTTTGTTTTAAAATTACCATTCTGAGAATGCCACATTTAGAAAGTTGGTAGCAAGGGGAGTTAGGCCCAACGGGCAAGGTTCTGGCTGGGCCGTATATATATATCTGTAACAGGAAAAAGTTGTCCAGAACCTTTATAATTCTTAGAGTTTTTAAATTACCGCTAGACCAAACTATATTATTTTCATTTGATCTGGTATTTTATTAGTACATATTCTTCAACTTTTTTACTCTTTTTAGTATATTCAAAGTAGAAGAGACATTTAAGTCTATATACAGAAAATGCTTTTGTGCAGTGATTCACAAGACATTTAACAACAATATTGAGTATGTGATACACAATATGAACAAACATAAGTGATGAAATAATAAACAAAACATCCTACTATCATAATTTTCTTGTGTTGCCTTTTAGTGTCACAACCAAATTATTTCATATTTACATACTACTTGATGTTACATAATTCATCATTTCAATTAAGAAAGAACTAGGGGAAAAAAACATTAGTGTCATAATACATAGAACTTTACTATAGCCTTATAGCCCGCTGTAGCGGGCTATACCGGCTATTAAATGCCCGCTGCAGCGTTAAAGGCCCGAGCCGAAGGCGAAAGACTTTAACAAAAGCAGCTGGACTTTAATAGCGGTATAGCCCTGCTATGAAGGGCTATAAGGCTATTAGAACATTCTGCCACTAGAGGGCAGAATGTTCTAACAAATTAAACAAAGGCTTCTCGAAGCTCGAGGGGATTTAAATCCCCTCGAACTTCGAGAGGCTTTTGTAAAACATTGGAATGTTGCTCTGCGGGTCTTTACCGGCCCGTAGAAGCATGGAGCACTCCATTGTCTACAATGGAGCTCCCAACATTCCAATGTTCTAATTCTATACATAGACTGAACCAATTCTATAATTCCTCCGTGTTCATATTCTGTGTCGTAGTAAAGCCAACGCGTTTCGAGTCTCTTATATTTAATAAATGGACTCTCATCAGCAAATAAACAGATTCAGACAAACCATCTTGAAGAACTGGCATTTACTAGAACATTTGGAATGTCCTTTTCCCAAACCTTTATTTGCATGGAAGAAAAATCCAAGCATTGGACAACAAATAATCAGAGCTGATACCTGTTTACCCAAACCAAAAAGTGACCTGCTGGCTAAGTGGAACTTAAAGCCTGTTGAGGGACACAGAAAATGCGGAAATTGCATTGCTTGCACAAACACCATAGAAGGGACAGAATTTGTTCACGACAATATAAAATGGAAACACAGCGAATTCACGAATTGTAAGACAAAAAATGCAATTTATGCAATAATTTGTCCCTGTCAAAAAATCTACATAGGGAAAACCAATCAACAAGTCAATACAAGAATATCTCAGCATCGATCCAGAATAAAGAAAAAAGTAATGACAGGCCCAATGGTAGAACACTTTGTAGAAAAATGCCATAATGAGACTCAATTCAAATGGACAATTCTGGCAAGCTTTAAACCCTCAAGAATAACGACAGACATCGAAAATCTACTACTGCGCAAAGAGGCGTACTTAATTTTGAAATTTAATAGTACAACAGTAGGATTGAACAATATGACATAATTAGCGAGATTGTAAACACCATAATCCCTATAATGCACTGATCAAATGTATCAAAATAAGTTAGCTTAAATGGACCGAATTGCAAATACTATAACACCCACAATGCACTGTTTCAAATGTACCAAAATGAGTGAATTTAAATGGCTCCAACTGGTATTGAAAACCACATCCCCCATGATTCCAAGTTAAAAGCCATCTTTGAGATGTCTCCAACCAGCAAATGTCGCCGCTTTATCGTAAAAAACAGATGTGAACGAAGATAAACTTAGGTAAGATGCTCAATTTTGAAGCTCCGCTTTTAAATCTAAAAAAGTTCGCAACCGTGAGCGAGGTCCAATGTCAAACTAAACTCTGTCTTTCAGAGAGAAGAATTTACTGAGGTGAGCGACGTTGTTTGAAGACGCGTGATCGTTCTTAAAGGTATGAGCTCATTTGTTTGAAAAGATAACCGCTGTAATTTAACGCATTTTAAAACATTAATGTCGAAGCTAATTGAGCGTAATGCTTTGCTTTTAGAAAACTAAAATCACCAGAAGAGAAACTCATCGCTTTTAAACAAATGAATGCTTCTTCCAGGTATGAGAAAAGCTTTAAAACAGACTCCTTAGCAAACAACTAATGTTTCTAATGCACTAATGACTTGCCGCTTTCTGTGCAGATACGATTTAAGCAAACATTGAAAAGGCAGGGAATCACGCTGTGAGATCAAATAAAGCAACGTTGCTGGAAGAAGGATGCGTCGTTTAAAAGGTACGCTTTCGAATAAATAACAGATGTAGAAAGCAAAATGTATTCCTTTTAAAAACACTCAAGTTAATTAAGCATCACGTTTCACTTTCAGAGTAAATAAAAATGACAAAGGATTGAGCACTGTCCAGAGAAATCCGTCGCATTTAAATAAGTGAATGCCACTCTCAGATATGTTCACAAGTTAGTTAACATATCTATTAATGAAAGCTGTACGCTTACATTGAATTAATGGCATGCCATTCTCCATGTAGATATGAAAAATAACCAGAGAATCCGGTTGCTAAACGCTGACTGAAGTTTTTACGTTAGATACACTAGAGCTGCAAATAATACAACGCTGTCCAGGTATAATTATCAGTGTGTAAAAATAAAGAGAAAGCTCATATATAAACAAGGGAGCTAAAAATATCGATGGTTTTAAATATGTTTTTTATACATCCTTATTTTAGAAAACCAACAGTGCTGCAAAACCAACTAAGAGCCCTGATGAGAGTCCATTTATTAAATATAAGAGACTCGAAACGCGTTGGCTTTACCACGACACAGAATATGAACACGGAGGAATTATAGAATTGGTTCAGACTATATATAGAAGTAAAGTCCTATGTATTATGACACTAATGTTATTTTCCCCTAGTTCTTTCTTAATTGAAATAATGAATTATGTAACATCAAGTAGTAATTAAATATGAAATAATTTGGTTGTGACACTAAAAGGCAACACAAGAAAATTATGATAGTAGGATGTTTTGTTTATTATTTCATCACTTATGTTTGTTCATATTGTATATGACATACTCAATATTGTTGTTTAATGTCTTGTGAATCACTGCACAAAAGCATTTTCTGTATATAGACTTAAATGTCTCTTCTGCTTTGAATATACTAAAAAGAGTAAAAAAGTTGAAGAATATGTACTAATAAAGTACCAGATCAAATGAAAATAATAGAGTTCGGTCTAGCGGTAATATAAAAAACGCTAAGAATTATAAAGGTTCTGGCCAACTTTTTCCTGTTACAGACATTTAGAAAGTTGGCATTTTTCTGCCTAAACCAAAAGTACCTTTCAGCCAGGGTACAAGGTCACATGACTGTTAATGGTTCTCCTGTGGTTAATGTGTTTTCCTTCACATAGGGGACAAAAGGGCCTTGTGTGTGGGGAGGGTGTTTCTTACCTGAACAGGATAGCTTAGGGGTTGTTGTACCCTGCCCTTCCTGAGTTTCAAATGTAGCCTGAGGGCTGTACCCAGCATCTTCCTAACTTCAGAAGATGCCTACCTTGTTACTGGCAAATGCAGCACACCCCTGGTCCTGGCTGCAATTGGTTTCCTTAGATAAATTGGAGCCATACCCCATATAAAAGGGAAGAACTGACCAGAAACAGTATAGAGTAAAATAATGTGGGTGTCCCCAACACACAAGCTGGCCCTGTGTGTAAAAGTTACACCCTCCGATCCCTAATCCAAACACGCCAGGACCTCCAGATACGCAGAAGAAGGTCTGAAGCCTGAAGGAATCCTGGACTTGCTTGCCTTGAACCCAGTCAAAGGGTTAATTGGCTGGCTTTCTGTTGTTTGAGCTACATGGACACAACAAGGTCCCAGAGGCCTTTCCCTGCAACTGCCTAGCTGACCAGAACCCACTGGGCTTGCCTGTCCCCTGCTGGAGTGAGTCCTAACCCCCAAGAGGAACCCCCAGGCCCAGGACAATTGGTTGGCGTTTGAGTGTACTCACCAACACTAAATTGCAAGTACTGGTGAAAAACCATAGGCTATGGGCTCTTTGCATTGAAAAGAACTGTCCCCAGTCTCTTCATAAACATGATCATATTTTACCGAGGCCAATGCAAGACTCACACCTGAATGTTGACAAGACTTTGCCGTATACAGACCCTGGGCTTCACCTTCCAGACCTCTTTGCGTTGACAACGATCACTCTGCATTTCTCACAAATGCAAAGATCCAGCTCTTTATGCTACTATTCACAGCACCACCCATGCAAGGTTCCAACCAAAGCCTGTGAGCTTAGCACCCCGCTGTCGATGAGTCCCTCTCCAATCCAGCCAGCAGTGCAACCAATGATGACCTTATTGCACAAAACTGGACTAAGTTAGGCCATAAACTTTACACCGGGGCAAGCCTGGTCCCTGTATCTGACCCATACTCCATCGCAGTCTGCCTTTACTTTTGACTTTTTATCCCGGTCCACCGCAACCAGATAACCTTGATTAATGCTTTGTGCTTCTTTTTGGTGCTATTTCGAATGAACTTTTCAAAAATTAATATCTCCAGTTCTACCTTTTGGATTTTTGTCCTTTTAGTTTCATTTTAATTATGAAAATATACTCAATTTTTCAAAATAGGTCTGTGACTGTTTGCACTTTATGACGACTTGAGTTCTGCATAAATACTTTACATATTGCCTCTAAGTTAAGCCTAAATGCTTTTGCGCTAAGCTACCAGAGGGTTAAGCATAGGCTAATTTAGTGACTTTTGTGATTCAATCTGACAAGAATTGTAATTATTATTTGAATGGGTCCCTCACCCCTCTCAACTAATAACCCAATTTCTTAAAGGGACAAACTCCCTTCTGCTCCTAATTCAGGACCACCCCTACTTTTGTGATGTATACTGAAGGGCTTAATGGTGTCCAGGAATATTAATCACATTACATGTCACCCAAGAAAATGAAAAATTAGATCATGTACACGATTGAGAGACACTTCATAATTGTAATCAACTCCTCATATACATTTGTACACCTCCTTCCATGTCCTGCATCCATTAACTACAAACAAAAACAAATAGGAAATCATTGCACTTGCAGAAGGTACACCTAAAAAAGCATAGTATATTCCAAAACTTAAGCTATCTCCTTGATGTATTTCGCCTCACCTCGTAAACAACAAACTGAGGGCCATATTATCAAGGAACGGCAATAACATTATCGCCGCTTTAGCGGCAGGAAACTGTCGCTAAAGCGGCAATAATGGGCTTGATAATATGACCTTGATAATTTCCATAGAAGCCCGGGTTCTGGTGTCAACATGGGCTTCTATGGGAATTCTCTGCGGCATATTAACAAGCTCATTATCGCCGCTGTAGCGGCAGTTTCCTGACGCTAAAGCGGCGATAATGTTATCGCCGTTCTTTGATAATATGGCCCTGTGTGTGTGATATTCAAATTCACATTTCATTCTACAAGAGCGAGTGGGTGTGCGCGTCACCAGGGACTGCATATATAGAGTATTTTTTCAAAGAACTAGTGGGCAGAGAAGTTGGGATTTTCAGAAAAACACGCAGGCAACAACATCAAGAAAACAGACTTATTAAACATAAGAAAAGTTTGTTAACCACGATTTATTTGAGAAAACTAAAATGCATATCCTAATCTTCCCCAGGAGAGGAGCCCTTTGGTACAACCTGACATTGAATAAGTGTTCATGCTGTGCGCCTTGCTGAAAATTGTTGCTGTGTGGGTGTCAGTGCCAATTTAAGGATTATTGGGGCCTGTGCAAGACATATTTTGCACAGACCCCCTTCTGAACACTAAGAATTGATTACACATTCCCAACTAGTTCAAGTCTTTGTGATGCTAAACAATATTGAATTTACATTAACTTTTGAAAAAGAGTTGCCACATAAAGAGATGAAACCTCAAATTATTACCTTAAAGAGAGCTTGAAACTGCATTAATGAAGCCTTTTAATTTGTACTCCTGTCTCCAGACTTTTTTCTCTCACAACAATATTTTGCATGGAATTCATTGTTTAACCAGCCTGTTCCTTCCATTTTAGGAGAGAGAGGGTAAGGGCGGCTTGCAGGATAATTTGTGGACTTTTGCTTAATATTAAAAGACGGCATGCGCCCATAAATAGTATTTTTTTATTGCCAGAGATTCATAATTACAAATATAGCCCCCATCAGAACTGCCATTCTCGCTGCAACAGTGAAAATCAAAGCACTGCTCTGAGGATTTTCACAATCCCATTGGTTGAAACCTGATAATATCCTCGTTAATTTTCCTTTCCTGCCTCCTCGAGTACCATTTTAAGGATTTTTATATCCTTTTTAGTTTAGAATGTCCTTGAATTTATTATACAAGTTCTACTAATTCAATCCCTCTTGTGATGACACACTATTTTGCAATCTACATTGAACCTTCAGAAATGATGGTACATAAAAACAGCCAAAAGCTCAAACTGAGGACCATATGTACAAGGAAATGAGGGAGCGCAGAGCTGCGGTAAATGTTACAGCGCCACCCACTGCCATTTCCAAAATGCAGGGATGCGCTGTATTTACAACAATATGGCATAACCCTGTGTCTTTCCTAGCGCTGGCGCAAAAAATAGCTGCCTAGTGACAACACAGACACCCTTGTGCCATAGTGCAAGGGTGCCTGCGTTGCAGAGAGTGATTGTTTATATGCAGGGAGGTGTTCCTTCCTGCACATAAACAATCAATAAATGCTACTTCTATGTGTGCTGCATTCTGCAGCACACATAGAAGTAGAAAACCACCATTATTTTATGATTGTTTATGTGCAGGAAGGGCAACCTTCCTGCACATAAACAATCATTAATGGCATGTTGCTCTTTCTATGTGTGACATAGAAAAAGCAAAAACAACAAGAAATAAAAGTATTTCTCCTCATTGTGCCATTCTAATGCCTGCTATGGCACGGCGTTCGTTTTTGGTGCTGCCCCAGATTTATAGATCCTTGTAAATCTGGGCAGCGTCAAAAAGCAATGGGTGTGCGGTATAACGCCCACAGCAACACCCACTGCAGGTCCCTTTCATGCAGACATCTGCATGAATGCGTGGCATATTTACAAAGTGGTGTTAAGCCACTTTCTGTGGCTTAACACCACTTTGTAAATAAGGTGCTGGGCATTGTGCCATTGGAACGTCGGTAAAAGTGACTTTCCGGCGGCACAATCCCCTTGTAAATATGCCCCTGAATATTGTTCGGGAGACAAATTGTATTAAATGAAATCTTAAAGATAATTTCTAAAGCCATTTCTTTTTGTGCATGGAGCATAATTTTGTTATGTTTCAGCAACATTTTATGTGGATGTGTCAGGCCATCCTGTTCCTCTGATTGAAGTAAAGACATGCTAAAAGTGACTTGGTGTATTTTTGGTGGACAAGTGCACAATATTAAAAGAATAAACATTCATAATAATACATAAATCCCAATTCACACCTATCATTCTTGATATAAAAGTCGAAACACAGCTATTGCTTTAAAGATGTTCACCACTTCTTTGGGTGAAAATCTATTTTATCCTTAAATCTCTTCCCCTGCATTGTCCGTACTCTCATAGTTTTATGTCTACAATTCCCTGGCTAGGCAGTGACCAGTGACCTTGTTGAGTAGCAGAAATGAGAGGAGGCGGGAGACGGAAAAACAAAGGTAAAAAGAATGGTATAGTGAGAGGGGTAATGTAGAGGGAGGATGAGATAGAGATAGCAATGCGGTAGAGAGAGTGATGAGATTGGCACACACGTAAAGTAAAGAGAGAAAGGTGAGATAGCGAGAAAGAAAGATACATAGAGGAAGAAAATGAAATATACTGAGACATGTAAGGTGTTACAGAGCGGCAGAGAGTGCTGGAAATTGGTAGAAGGAAATACAAGCGCCAGTCCCTGAAGTATATACAAAATTATTCTCACTGATTTATTTCTTTTTTTAATTCACACCCTTAAGTTAAACATCACAAAACAAATTCTCATTCTACAGCCTTTGCTTCCATAAATTAGAAGCTTAAGTACCATTAACACCATTCAGTCACCCCAAAAAAAACATAACTCATAAATCAACATTCAATACATCAACCAAATGAATATAAAAAAGGTACTTATCTCCTCTGGAGCAGCAATTAAAAGAGGAGGAATGTTCAGTGAAGGGGTTATTTATGGACTGGAAGGTTCTGGCTCTAGTGTTTTTATGTGTTGTAAGTTCTTTAAAGGTGCTGCAGAAGTAGCATTAAAGGATGTAAAGCATAATGGTAGATTCCGGTCTTGGAATGAAATTGAGGTTTTGAAGGAAACGCAGTTACATGAAGTGTTGAGGTAGAGAGGCAAAATGAGAAGAAATGTAGAAAGGTCAAATATCAAGAAGGTTGAGGCACACAGAGAGTAAGAGAGTAGAGCACAGTAGCAAGAGAGATGAGGTGAAGTAGAGAAACATATGTGAGTACTATGTTGAACCATGCAGGGGCCCCATGTTCCCATTCCACACAAGGTCAATGAATATCTGTTCTATGAGAAATGAGAGATTTAGGGGCCCCTCTTCACATTCTAATGATGGGCACAATCATTTTGCTCAAGGCCATTGGCTTCGGCCAATGCAATGATGATCTATATTAAAGAGAATAAAGGCCGCGGGTATTAGCAATCCCATTCACATCAAACAAGACAATGAAAAAGAGATCAAGGAGGAGTGATTGTTTATAGGATTTATAGGGCTCGATTGTAAGATATTTCGCAGCAGCAACCTCCTCTTCAAACACATTTCCCCACCACTTTCCATCTCCTGCCTCCATTCACTCCACACACAACAGCAAATTGCAAAATGAGATAAATTGAGCCTGCTGAACAAGCACACAAAAGAGCTTGGATATTCCCAGGAGCAGGCTCCCTCGGTGACGTACAACGCTCCTCCTCGTCCCATAAGCAACAAACCTGTGCGTGTGACATCCTACTACACATTTCATTCTCCAAGAGTGTGGTGTTAATGCGCACCCTACCTAGAACTCCAGATGTTGACTATGTTTCAAAGAACTGGTGGGCAGATGAGTCAGGATTTTCAGAATAACAGGCAGGCAAAAAGGTCATAAAAAGACTTTTAAAGATGGTAAATAAGAAAAACAAAATGTTCTGCTTGAGAGGTAGAGCCAGAATTATTGCATCCAAGCCATAATTTATTTTTGGAAACTACTGAGTGTTGGCGCATAATCTAGTCTCAAATTCTGACTAATGGGGCGTGCCAATGGCTAGGACCGGGAGCGGTGTACTCCCGATATGGACTTTGGTGCTCTCCGACTAGAACAGTCACTATTTATAGTTGGGTAAATTAACATGAATATACTGAAACATTCTCTTAAGAATGACAGACAAGGGTTGCCATTTCAAAGCTTTATATAAAGAAAACATTGGCAGATTACAGTAAATATGCCATGAGTGTTTAGCAACAAAGGATACAAATCATAGGTACAAAGAACACGGTACAATTCTAAGTGAAATTCTGCATAAATGTGCCTTCTAAAGGTGGGGAAAGGGATTCTCTTAGTTACAGAACTCCACATACTTTAATAGTGCTTTAGACAAAGGCGTTCACACATTCTTTGATAATACATGGTTCTCAGGATTTCCACTAATAGGGAATAAGCTAGAAGAAATATTTTACTGCAGAATACATTCACGAATTCTATCATGAAAGTAATAAATTGAAATGTAGTCATTCTCACAGCTTTAGCTAAACAGCTGGACGAATAAATTGCTGTAGCAAGAGCTTGGGATGGTTGAAAAGTTAATTGGTTCGGTACAGTGAGAACATTTCTCCAAGAACACTCTCCGCTTAGTCATGTGGACACTAAAGGTACTTTATTTAGAAACAAAATTAACAATAGCCACATACATTGTGACGTTGAGGCAAGATGGAGGATGGTTCTTAGAAACTGGGTTTCTGGTTGGTAGAGGTATATACCCTGTCCAAGGAGGAACCACAATCCTAGTCGGGATAAGGCAAATTCAAAAGTTCAGGCTGACTGCGAAGGAGAGCGGCCCGCTATAGAGACAAGGCTTGACCTGCTGAGAAAGTGCCTTGTTGCGTTGACGATAACAAGGAGATGCGAGATGCAGATGAGGCATTGAGGCGGCGGCCCACACAGAGAAGGCAATGCGGCAGTTTTCTCCACGCAATGGTAGAGATGTGTCAGTTCCGAGGGCGATGCGATGGCTGGAAAGGGAAAGCATTGACTTTGCTTTGACAGTAGAAGAAGCGTCGGTTCCAAGGGCACTGCGCTGGTTCCGGAATGCGATGCGTCTGATTTTTCCATGCAACGGCAGCGACGCATTGGTACTGACAGAGATGCGCTGGTTCTGAAGGCGATGCGCCAGCTCTGTTTCCACAATGGCGATGATGCGTTGATTCTGCTCTTGCAACAGAGGATCCGTCGATGCTGAAAAAACTCACCTTAGGCCTACTTCCAATGGTCCAGGTGATGAAGCAGGGTGGTTGCAAGTCTTTCATGTCCCTGAGACTTCAGATCAGCAGACTAGCTAGCTAGTCCTTGAAGTCACTCTCGGTTCTGGGGATAACAGAGGCAGGTTCATTACTTCTAATCCAAGTAAAGAGGGCAGCGGGTCAGCTCAGCAAGAAAGCAGTTTTTCCTGAGCAGCAGTCGAACAAAGTGGCAGACCTTCAGCAGCACAGCAGTCATTCTTCTTGGTAGATTATCCTCAGGTCCCAACGTGTACTGAAGTGGTAGGGTCAGTAGTCCAGTTCTTATACCCACTGGTGTCTTTGAAATAGAGGAAACTTCAAAGAAGGGCTTTGAAGTGCACAGAGGTCCTCCCTTCCTGCCCTGGCTACAAACTTACATGCAGCTCTTTTGTGGGGACAAGACACAGCCTATTCAGGTGTAAGTGTGATGCTGCGTCCAGCTTCTCCCTCCCATTCTGCCCAGGATGGCCCATCAGGATATGGATGGCTCATCAAGCCATACTTAAGCTCCCTTTGTGAGTGGCTGTCTAGAGGGAATGCACAAAGCCCAGCCGTCACCCACCCCAGACATGTATTGGAGACAGGCTGCAGGCACACAGGGCTAAGAGCAGAAAAATGACATCTTACTAAAAGTGGCATTTTTAGGTTTTGCCTCCACATCGCTTGCGCTGTGCTTGTGAAATCTATTATATTAAATATATCTTACACTGACTTACATCCCTCCTTTACTTCTTATTGGTCCTTGTGCTTATCACTTCATTTTTCCTCTTTTCTATTGGTTGTAGGCATTCTATTTCCTGTTCTTCCATGTGTGTTTCTCTTATTAGTGTCCCATCTGCAAAGTACTGTGTTCATCAGCTTTGGTGGAACTTCTTTTTTTAGGCGTCTCAAGGAATGATAGGGAAAACAAAATAAAAACAAGATCTATCCCCTAGCTTTAAAGGTACAGCGCTGCTCGATTGCCATGGGCTCAGCGCGTGGAGACCTTGTGATCCCAGTTTTGCGTGCTGGGAAGCCAAGTTCCGATAGCAACGGCACTCACCAATCCCCCGGAGGCAACAAGCACTCACCAGTCACCTCGGGAACAAAGCAGGTACCCACTCTAGTCTGGCATTGCATGACAACACTAGCCACGGAAATGACGCGTCACAGGATAAATAAATTCAATGTACTTTTCATTGTCCAAGATTCTATCCTTGATGACATTAGTTTAAGGTAATTTATTACGTTTGGTTAACTCGTTGTTTCATCAGATTTCAACCAAAATTTATCATCCACTCATGATTCATGGCAATTACCGAAGGTCACCAGAAAGACCTACTGGAGACTTGCGGAAAAGAATGAAGAACAAACTTCAGGAAATAGAAGCAGAGCCATTGAAGTGAAGTACGGAAGAGCTAGCATCTGCAGTCAGGGTAAGAGCACGCTTCCAGGGCTGACTTTAGGGTAGTGCGACGGGTGTGGCCGCACTGGGCGCTGACCTGTGGAGAGAGGCGCCAATCGTATTGGGGGGGTGCTGTGTTTAACAATAGCTTATGATTAGAGAGATGTGGGGCACTTTTGCCCGGAAGTAGTGAGGGAATCTGAGGAGGCAGTCATGGGGTGCCGGGGCGCCAAAAATGATTGTCGCACCGGGCGCCACCAGCACTAAATCTGGCCCTGCTTGCTTCTGTGACGTTTTGTTGCACCATGTTTGCTGAGCTTCAGTTAACATGTTTATTTTGTGCTGTTTCCTACACATGTGTAGCAGGGTGATATGCAAATGAATGGGAACAGAGGAAGAAAACTGAGTGGAAAGGAAAGATGTTATTGAACATAGGGCTGCTTGAACCTCCGTGTTCCCCTAGCTACCTCAAGTCCTAGTCTGAGTAGGATGCAAGCTGCCCGAAAACATCCTGAAAAAAAATTCAACTGTTAACAGATTAGGTAGAACAGTTTTGTTTACTCTCAAAACGCTGGCTAATAATATATAGTTTAGCTAATACGAACAAGGTTGACAAAACAGTTGTGATTTAGTGATTGAATTTGTTGAATAATTTAAAAGAATGCATAAACCAGGCCTGGGCAGTGAACTCCACTCCGTTTGCGGAGTTTGTGGAGTTTGCGGAGTTTCTGCACTCCACGCTTCGTGGAGTTCGCGGAGTGCAGAAAACTCCACTCCATGTAGTGCAGCAGAGTTTTTTCACCACTCGCGCTCGTGAACGGTAAGTTCGCGACAGCGAGCTGCCGCTCGGGTAGAATTTCTACCCAAGCAGCAGGAAGACCAGCGCGAACGGCAGTTCGCACTGCACTCCGCCACTTGAGGTACTCCGCAGAGTTTTTGGCGTCTTCGTAGAGTTCCCCGTAGCAAAACTCTGCCAACTACGCCCAGGCCTGGCATAAACACCACTGCATTTGGTGAAACTTCTCTGGTTACAGTTGATGGCAGGACAACTATGGTGTGAAATTCGCCATTTCAGTTCTCATCACAGCACGCTTAACCATTTACAGATACGTGTAAATACTACGCTTACCGATTGAACACTTACAGTTTGTTGCAAGTTCGACTGATGGGTGCAGCATTGCATCATTTTCCCTCAGACCAAGTCTACAAAGCACAAGTCTTGTTGTTCCCTTTCCTGTGTGGGAATTGGATTGTCTTCAGTGAGAGACTATTTTTATAATGACAGAAATAAAGTCAAAGAATAACATAAATTCTGGCAGGCTCTTAACTGGTACAGAAGGGCTCTAGACCCAGTGACAATGCAAACAAAAAACATTTACTATGAATGCTATGTTATCAATGGGGGCTTGTTTCCTTCCGTACATACCATAACCAAATATACACGCAGTCTCTTGCATTCTAATTAATATGTTTGGTCTAATAAACTAATCATTTGCAATATTATGTTAAGTGCTAAAATGTAGAGGAACAAGAAATGCAACTCATTGAGCTCGCATGGGCCCTGATATTCACACTATAGGTCTTAGGTTTCTCTCTCAAAATAACCCCTACATGCACTGATTGACACATCCTAAATCTCATTCTACTACTATGATCTCTAAATAACCCTTTCTAGACTCTTTCCTCCTGGCGTCACCCCAAACCATTTCACTACTAAGATCTCCCAAACAACCCTTTCTAAATTCTTTCCTCATGTATCCCTCCTTAGACTCATCCGAGACATCATTTTACTTATATGATCTCCCTGAACCATATCTAGAGACTCTTCACTCCTCCATCTCTCCTTTACTCATCACAAACCGCCTCCACCTACTATCATCCCCAAACTACACTTTCTTTACCTCTTCTATCCCTCCATTATCCTTTTCAATCCAACTAACAGACTCACATGTCCATTGCTCAAATTAATTCATATTTTCCTATACTAACTCACCACTAATCCTTTTTAGGCACCGGAGTAGCATGCTACCCGCCGAAAAGTGCTTTGACGCCTCATCAGGGATAGTAAGCGCTATATAAAAACAATTACAATACAATTCACATTATACTTCGTGGTAAATTATGCCGAATCTTGAACGTATATGCTGTGGTCTGCAGGTCACAAGTTCCAATGAAGACAAAGACAACCTAGCCTGTCAACATTCATAGACGGCTGATTCGGGTACCATTACACTTGGGAATTATTAACACCTGTCGTTTACAGTACTTAGAGAATGCACAAAGGTGATATAAAGCACTATATAAAAACAAAGGCATTAAAGCACGCGATTCACATCTTAAAATCTGCACAATGGCTTCCATCTGCATGGTATATATTATTCCTCTGTGCTACACACAGAAAATCAAATGCTAACATTGCCGTCTTTTACTACTATACAGGCAGTCACAATTACAGTTACCTTGCAGTTAAATTGGGCTTGATTTGAATAGTGAAGCAGGCGCAGTGGCAAAGGGCCCAAAGCACTGGGAACCTGTCTAAACACAAAATATTGAAATATTTTACTAATAAACAGGAAGTCACAAGTGTCATGATTTGAATGGTGCAGTAGGTGCAGTGACGACGGGGCAATAAGTTGTCATAACTCCTCTAAACACCAAATATAACATTGAAAACTTAAAAGTACATGTTGTACCTTTTTAATTTCACAACACCCTGCTCTATGGGCTATCATGGGCCTACCTTAGGGGTAACCTTTATGTAATAAAAGGGGAGTTAAGGGCTTGGAAAGGGATTTTCAAAAATGACAAATCGACATGATAGTGAACTGATCATACAGGCTCTGCAATGGCAAGCCTGAGACTTGTTTAAAGGACTACTTAAGTGGGGGGCACAAACAGTGCTGCAGGCCCACTAGTAGCATTTAATTTACAGGCCCTGGGCACATGTAGTGGACTGTACTAGGTACTTATAGGCAAATAAAATATGCCAATTGTGGATAATCCAATCAAACACTTGTTTGGGGAGAAAGCACAAGCAATTTAGCACTGGTCAGCAATGGTAGAGTGCGCAAAGTCCTCCGGCCAACAAAAACGAGATCCACAAAATTGGAGGCAAGCAGGCAAAAAGTTTGTGGGAAGATCACCCTAAGGCTGACAGGTCTAACAACACTGTTAACACAATCTAATGTTAGGATGGACTTAGTTTGTATTGCTCTTTGACATAAAATTAACTTCCACAGTCCACCCTGATGATTTTAAATCACCATCATTTAAATTCTTTATTAAAACACATCATTCATCAACATTGGATTCTTTTGCTTGGCCTCTCCCAGATTCTTTAGAGTGTTGTAAAGTTCACTTTGCATCTCTTCAACTTGGAGATAGAGGTGCCGATTACGATCCGGTAAAAAATGTCCCCGTACGACTCGCATCCGGTCTTTTTACCGTACGAATCGTACAAGTGCCGTACAAACTGGCAATCGCGATTCGCATGGTAAAAAGTCCATACGAACCGCATTGGGAATCATTCACCACACGTCCTCGGGTCGGAAAATGTGTCCGACACGCCCTCGGACGATTTTCCGTACAAACGTGAAAAGTGAAGTCCGACCGAGGAATCACGATCCTACCCGTGCGTCCGATCTCACAACCGTATGGAAAAACACCGTCCGCACCGAACTCCCATTGCAACCATGGAGACATGTGCCCGCATACGCGCCCAACACTCCCCCCAGCACCCATACCTTCGAGTCGTACTCCCCGTGAATGTACACCCCCCCTGTATGTACACCCGTGTACGTGTCGAACCCCCACCCGTGTACCCACACCCCTGTACGTTCGAGTCGTACCCCCACCCCTGTACGTGTCATACCACCGTGTATGTACACCCCTGTACGTTCGAGTCGTACCCCCACCCCTGTACGTGTCGTACCACCGTGTATGTACATCCCTGTACGTTCGAGTCGTACCCCCACCCCTGTACGTGTCGTACCCCCACCCCTGTACGTGTCGTACCCCCGTGTACCTACACCCCTGTACGTTCGAGTCCTACCCCCACCCCTGTACGTATCGTACCCCCGTGTACCCACACCCCTGTACGTTCGAGTCGTACCCCCACCCCTGTACGTGTCATACCACCGTGTATGTACACCCCTGTACGTTCGAGTCGTACCCCCACCCCTGTACGTGTCGTACCACCGTGTATGTACACCCCTGTACGTTCGAGTCCTACCCCCACCCCTGTACGTGTCGTACCACCGTGTATGTACACCCCTGTACGTTCGAGTCCTACCCCCACCCCTGTACGTGTCGTACCCCCGTGTACCTACACCCCTGTACGTTCGAGTCGTACCCCCACCCCTGTATGTCGTATCCCCGTGTACCCACACCCCTGTACGTTCGAGTCCTACCCCCACCCCTGTATGTTCGAGTCCTACCCCCACCCCCGTACATGTCGTACCACCGTGTATGTACACCCCTGTACGTTCGAGTCCTACCCCCACCCCTGTACGTGTCGTACCCCCGTGTACCTACACCCCTGTACGTTCGAGTCGTACCCCCACCCCTGTACGTGTCGTACCCCCGTGTACCCACACCCCTGTACGTTCGAGTCCTACCCCCACCCCTGTACGTGTCGTACCCCCGTGTACCCACACCCCTGTACGTTCGAGTCGTACCCCCACCCCTGTACGTGTCGTACCACCGTGTATGTACACCCCTGTACGTTCGAGTCCTACCCCCACCCCTGTACGTGTCGTACCACCGTGTATGTACACCCCTGTACGTTCGAGTCCTACCCCCACCCCTGTACGTGTCGTACCCCCGTGTACCTACACCCCTGTACGTTCGAGTCGTACCCCCACCCCTGTACGTGTCGTACCACCGTGTATGTACACCCCTGTACGTTCGAGTCGTACCCCCACCCCTGTATGTGTCGTACCACCGTGTATGTACACCCCTGTACGTTCGAGTCCTACCCCCACCCCTGTACGTGTCGTACCACCGTGTATGTACACCCCTGTACGTTCGAGTCCTACCCCCACCCCTGTACGTGTCGTACCCCCGTGTACCTACACCCCTGTACGTTCGAGTCCTACCCCTACCCCTGTACGTATCGTACCCCCGTGTACCCACACCCCTGTACGTTCGAGTCCTAACCCCAACCCTGTACGTGTCGTACCACCGTGTATGTACACCCCTGTACGTTCGAGTCCTACCCCCACCCCTGTACGTGTCGTACCCCCGTGTACCTACACCCCTGTACGTTCGAGTCCTACCCCCACCCCTGTACGTGTCGTACCCCCGTGTACCTACACCCCTGTACGTTCGAGTCCTACCCCCACCCCTGTACGTGTCGTACCACTGTGTATGTACACCCCTGTACGTTCGAGTCGTACCCCCACCCCTGTACGTGTCGTACCACCGTGTATGTACACCCCTGTACGTTCGAGTCCTACCCCCACCCCTGTACGTGTCGTACCACCGTGTACCCACACCCCTGTACGTTCGAGTCCTACCCCCACCCCTGTACGTGTCGTACCACCGTGTATGTACACCCGTGTACGTCAGAGTCGCACCCCCACCACAACCTCCTAAGTACGGAGCGCACCCCATGCCCCAACATCACAACCGCATGTACGAGTCGTACCAAGCCACACACAAGGACAGCACCGTACAACCAAATGGCCCATGTACACACCGTACACACGCTAAAAACGCACGTACGCAACCAGGACAAACCAAAACGACACAAGAATACACCATTCGAATGGCACAAAGCCACTTAAATTGTCCAAGAACCACTAAAATAACACATTCACTGACCTGCAACTGCCAAAAACAAACAGAGGGCCAATACACCACCACTCCTTATAACACACCCACCCAAACTTCAAACACAGCCACACCCACCAATGGACCAATAAAAAGGGCCCACACACACAAACCATGAGCCTTTGCAACAGACTCACTGCTGCCAGACACCACAGACAACCTACAGCACCATACTACAAGCTTCACCACACCTTACACTTGCACACCTTCACACAACCACCTTCACAAACAGCCCCCTCATCACATTCACACACACACACACCTGCACAACCACACCCACACACCCACAACCATCCACACACCCCCCCACCATCCACACCCACACCCCTCACCATGCCCACTACCAAGAATCCAAAGTTCAGTAACCGAGAGTTGGAGGTCCTTGTCGATGAAATCCTCAGAGTCGAGCCACAGCTCTTTGGAACATTGGTCACACAGACCAGCATGGCAGCAAAAACAGCCATGTGGTAGACCATCATCGATGCTGTGAATGCTGTTGGGGACACCAGAAGGACCAGGCAGGAATGCCAAGCCAGGTGGTACGATCTGCGGAGGAGGGTCCGAGCCAAGATGCTGGAGGAACACAACCAGGCCAACGCCACTGGAGGAGGGCCCTCCCGCAGACCCGTACACTACCAGCCCTGGGAGGAGAGGGTGATGGCCATACAGCCGGTGGAGGCAGTCGAAGGATTAGGAGGACTCCGAGACCCGGGTGAGTACACAAACAACGCACCTCACATGGGGGGAACGTCATCCACAACCAAACTCACAAACAGGCACGCAATCACCCCAAGCTATCGCATGACTCAACCACACTCCATGAACACGCACATGCCACTGCCGCCACCATGCCCCATGCACCCAGCTGGACAATGTCAAGTCACAAGCCACAGAAGACACCAACACATGACACGGTAACCCGGATGGCAGGAGGGTGGGCCCCAAAATTCACATAGTGCAACTCAGAAGCAGACAACAATGCCCTCTGCCCATATGGCCTAGGTCACAGCCAGACAAACAGTGTGTCCCCACACAGGAAAGACTCGCCAGCAAATGGCGGACGCCTTGCATCAACACATGGGGGTGAAGGCACTGTTTTGCACATGACAGCAGCTAATGAACAGCCAACATTGTAAAAGAGTGGCAGCACACACCACCACAGCAGCAGCCCAGAGACACACACTACACCCAATGGGTGCCTGGAGATCAGAAACAAACTCACATCAACAAGCCAAGGGCCACTCAAAGATCTGCTAACAGTGTGTGCCCAGGAAGCTGGGCTGAGGTGACAGAGGGTGACACACAGAGGGAGGGAGAGGGGGACAGAGAGGGAGGGAGAGGGGGACAGAGAGGGAGGGAGACACAGGGAGACGGACAGAGGGAGGAGGCTGACACACGGAGGGAGGGAGAGGGGGACAGAGAGGGAGGGAGACACAGGGAGACGGACAGAGGGAGGAGGCCGACACACGGAGGGAGGGAGAGGGGGACAGAGAGGGAGGGAGAGGGGGACAGAGAGGGAGGGAGACACAGGGACACGGACAGAGGGAGGAGGCTGACACACGGAGGGAGGGAGAGGGGGACAGAGAGGGAGGGAGACACACAGGGACACGGACAGAGGGAGGAGGCTGACACTCAGAGGGAGGGAGAGGGGGACAGGGAGGGAGACACAGGGAGACGGACAGAGGGAGGAGGCTGACACACGGAGGGAGGGAGAGGGGGACAGAGAGGGAGGGAGAGGGGGACAGAGAGGGAGGGAGACACAGGGAGACGGACAGAGGGAGGAAGCTGACACATGGAGGGAGGGAGAGGGGGACAGAGAGGGAGGGAGACACAGGGAGACGGACAGAGGGAGGAGGCCGACACACGGAGGGAGGGAGAGGGGGACAGAGAGGGAGGGAGAGGGGGACAGAGAGGGAGGGAGACACAGGGACACGGACAGAGGGAGGAGGCTGACACACGGAGGGAGGGAGAGGGGGACAGAGAGGGAGGGAGAGGGGGACAGAGAGGGAGGGAGACACAGGGACACTGACAGAGGGAGGAGGCTGACACACAGAGGGAGGGAGAGGGGGACAGAGAGGGAGGGAGACACAGGGAGAGCAAATCATCTGTGTGGTGTGTGGGAATGTCTGCTCATCAGCAGGTAGACTGCGTGCATGTAGCCAAGGGTGGCCAGTGCCAGCACCCCCCCTCTTCTCCATGGCAAAACACAGGGCCATGTCACAACCTGTTCACGAGCACAACGACAGCTACCTGCATCATATAAGTGTGTGGATCCACTCCATGTGCACATGTACAGTGCTACACGGAAGGCGCCAATGCATGGCTCGCCACACCTGCCCACTCCACTGCTGACTGCAGTCACACTTGACGCACCAAGTAAGACTGTGCCACACATAGTTAAAGGGGCCAAAGTGGTGCCCAAGGGACACACCCATGCACAAGTGCACTGTGAGTGGAATGCAAGACAGATCCTAATTCCAAGAGGAAATGTGCCAACTTTGAAACTGATGAAACATGGATGTTGCATGGACCAAAAGTAACATTGTCTCTCTCACACACAGGTCAACGTCGTGGATCACCCCCCAACACTGGGGGGGAAGACTCACAGGACCCGGCTCTGCAGGATGACGGAGCCACCGGCAGCGACGCCTCTCACCACTCTGTGGACGTACCCGACCGACCTGGCCCCTCTGGTGTCCAATGACCTGCAGCACCTGCGTCAGGTACAACTGTGCCAACCACCACCCCCACTCCTGCCACATCCCAGGAGATACCCAGGATCCCTGCCCCAACACCACAATGCAGCCAGGCTGGCCAGGAGGGACACGGTGTCCCGGGCACCCAGGAGGAAGCAGGCGACAACGCCAATGCCACCCCTCAGGGGTCCCGGAGACCCGATGTGCCCACAAGGGCAGGCCAGGTGCAAGTGGGCAGGGGTGGTGGGAGTGGAGGACGGCGGAGGCGCGAGCCTGACCAGTTGGCTGGGGAACCGGTATATTCCCATGTCCGTAACATCCTGGACACATACCGGCAGGACACCACGGGCATGGCCCAGGTTGTGTCCACCCTCAATGAGATCAAGGGGACCCTCGATGAGATAAAGACCCAGCAGGCCCAGCAACATACCTGTCTACTGCAACACCAACGGAGGATGGAGGACAGACAGGCTGAGCAAGTGACGGTGTTCCAGGGGATTCACAATACACTCCGTCGGATGGCCGACAACATGGGCAACCCTCCCTGTGCCAGACGGCGTAGAACATCACCACCCACAGGGAGGGATCAGGAGGAGGAGGAGACATCCGACGGAGCATCCCAAACATCGTCACGGCCTGCTTCTGAGGGTCCCCGCAGGAGGCCGGGTCGTCCACGGAAAGGACCGTGAGGGTCGGCGCTACATCACCATCTCCCAGGACACCTGGCCTGGCACCTGGCCCACTGGACCAACAGCATCAAGAGGCATTCTCTGCCACATGGCCCTGCTGGTCACTGTCTGACCAATGTTGACAAAGACTGTGGCATGGACTCTGAGGATTTCCAATGGCAAGGACACCAACTCCCCTACTGAACTTTGGATTCCAAACTCCCGGAAAGCCCCTCACGTTATACCCCCCCCCCCCCAAAATAAAATATCACACCATGAAGAGAAGATGCCTGCTGGTTGCATTATTACCTTACATGTGTGTTGTAAAGTCTAAACATGCCTGAGTTCTCTTTTGACTTCACCCATCCACACCCTGGGGCCTGAGTCTGGCACAGGACACACGGGCCACAGTGTATTAGGCAAGACAGACATGGAGCACCATACACCCGTGATGGGCCCAACCAGCTGAGGGGGTGGCCTCACAACCGTGCTGACAGACACATTGAGTACAGCAACAGTCATGCGCAGAGGTCAGGGATCATGTGGAGTGTCCTGGGGGCACCCAGGTATGTGTAGACAGGTGGCAGAACCATGTCCTGCAAGCTTGAGTCCGGTGGATGCAGAGAATGGGGGCCTGGCCAACGTTGGATGCATGGGGATGGCACATGTCACAATACCCACACAGTCATGGACATCATGCCCAATACACAGTCTCAGCCCACACACACAGCTTGCATCTTGCTACTCGACACATCGACACATAGCCACTATCCGGGAAAACCATGCCAGACATGCTGGATGCACCGTGGCAACACACCAGCATTGACTGAGAAGAGGCACCTTGGAGGCATAGGGACACCTTTATTAGTCATGTTTTCGGGATTGCAGAGGCAACTTGAATTACACATGAACACTTCTTGTGGAGTAACATGTGGGTCCAACACTGGCACCCCCCTTCTGCAGCACAAATGCGTGTTAGCCATAGAACTGGCACACAATTGTCGGCTAACAGCTAAACACCCACAGCTGCTCACGGAGAGACTGCCATACACCATTGATCCGCTGATGTAGAAGTCCCACACCATGTCAAGCCAATGCAAACCGTATGTGTCCGAGGGCAGTGTTACACACATTGATGCCATCATCACAATCCACTATCCCTTCACTGATGACTGTCAACCAGTCAGACCATCTATTCAGGTGTACACAGCTGCATGTCGTGTCCCATGGTGATGCTACTTGTCTGCAGAGGAACCAAACATCGACAGGGGCAGTGTGCATACATCGTGAACACCTGCCACACCCAATACACCCCTGATGCATCCCTTACCCTAAGGAGACTTCCAAACTTGTCCGTGCGTGTAACGCTGAGTCAGCACACCATGACGTGTCCATGAGGAATAGCAGTGCCACAACAATGCAACCAGCAGACGCCATGCGTAAGTACCTGGGCAAGAGAGACACACAAGAAGTCA
Organism: Triturus cristatus; assembly: GCF_964204655.1. Taxonomy (NCBI): domain Eukaryota; kingdom Metazoa; phylum Chordata; class Amphibia; order Caudata; family Salamandridae; genus Triturus; species Triturus cristatus. Next base: position 1,640,098,821 of record NC_140590.1, read on the forward strand.
GCCACAAAAAACACAGCCACTTGCATGTGCATGAACTCGACACATGTATGGATGACAACATGCTAGGTCACAATTATGACTGGGGAAATACAACCATCACTGCCACCATCACTCCAGTGACACACCCACACACACCTCTGACTCACGTGCCATACATGCAGGTGGAGACACACATCACAACACATGCCACACGTGGAGCAATGTGTGCACACTCAGACACTGGTACTCACCACTAAGCAAAGAAGTCGCGTATGAGCCGAGTCCGGATGTCCTCCTGCGGCTCCACATCCTCCACATCACTAGCCCCATTGCCAAGCCCTTCGTCCTCCACGGGTGGATGGTCCTGATCATCTTGATCCAGGATGAGTGGCACAGCTTTCTCAACTGCCATGTTGTGCAGCATGCAGCAGACCATGAAGATTTTGCAGACCTTCGCAGGGGCATATGGGAGCGCGCCGCCGGTCTTGTGGAGGCACCGAAATCGGCTCTTCAGCAGGCCAAACATCCTCTCTATCCCTCGCCTTGTCCGGCCATGGGCGGTGTTGTAGTGGAGCTGGGCCGGCGTGATGGGGTTGCGGAGAGGTGTGAGCAGCCATGGCATGTTGGGATAGCCAGCGTCCCCTACATGGGAAGCACATGGACATCGTTAGAACTGGTGAAGCGGTCGTGCTGGTAGGCTATGCAAAATACAGGACAGACAGACTGTACCCACCAACAACACATGCTCGTTCGTTGCGCAGCTGCATCATCATTTCAGGCATCCTGCTACGCCTCATGATGTAGGCATCGTGTGCTGATCCTGGAAAACGAGCACAGACATGTGAAATCACCATGTTGGACAGACACACCACAAGGGCATTGATGGAGTGGTAGTGCTTCCGATTGCGGTACGCTACCTCCCATGCGTGTGGTGGTACCAAAGCTACATGTGTACCATCTATGGACCCAATGACATGGGGCATCCCTCCCAGGGCATAGAACTCACGCTTGATACCAGTCAACATTTCAGGGGTTGGGAACTTGATGAAGTCATCCAGGTGAATCAACATGGCCTCTAAGAAATCATGCAGCACACGGCAGAACATGCTCTGGGACATGCCACCAACATGAGCTATGGTATTTTGAAAGGTACCCGTGGCTAGAAAATGTAGGGCTGCCATTACCTTCAGCTTGGGTGTCAGTGCCGTAGGATACCTGTGCAGCGGTTCCAGGTGTGGTGCCAGTCTCGCCGTCAACTCCAGAATCAACCGTCGGGGGAAGCGGTAGCACCGGATACGATCATTCTCCCGCATGGCAGCCAAGTCCGGAATTGCTCGTGGAAGAGGCGGCGCTCTGCAGGAATGTGGAAGTGACAAGGAAGAGTGAGTGCACTACAACAACAATTTATATGTACTGAGCACATGTTAATCTGTCAATACACATATGCTACATACGGAGTCAGGTATGTGCTACATGCCCTGGACACGTATGGCTGGCAGGTGACACTCCTACCAAGACCCAGCTACACACGGAGATTGAGAACCTCCACATGCCATGCCATGGGATTAGCTGTGTCCCAGTGCAAGAGAACAGCCAGACGCAACACAGGAGTGACATACACCCACACATCAGCAGAAGTAGGATGCCGATTGCAGAGACTGTTAGCGGAACACTAGAGACACAGGTCACATGACATTACACTAGGACAGCCCACACACCTTGCCATGAAGGTGCACATGTAATGACTCACCACACATTCATAGAGAGGATGCAGACATGTCCTTGTCACGCTAATCTGTGTCCCATGCATACATACGCACCACACATCCGATACTACATGTGGCATGGTGTGCGGAACAGTGTCCAATGTCAATCTACACACATACACATGTTGGTTGCTGCAACAGCTGCAGCTTTTGAGGGTGCTCCAACATCAACCTAATGGGAACCCCCCACACATACATGACATAGTCACATTGTGCACCGTGGGTAGTGACAAGTCAGGTGTGGTAACCCCTGTTCCGTCCATCAGGGGACACTTGCGTGTGTTGGTGTCCGTGCCATGCCAGTGACGCTCATCCCCAGTGTGCAGTACGACATGCACACATGTCAAAGGAGTCAAGGGCATGCCTGGCACACATTGCACCATCACACATTACATCTGTACACATCTCATCATACATCTGGTGCCTTCTCCACTCAGGAGTAATGTTCCACATCACAGCCTGTCACACCTGTGCCCCACACATGTAGTACTGCCCAGACAATGCCTTGATGTCCATCCATGGACAAGTATGTCAGGCCTATTCCTTCCTGTGTGCTGCCTGTCACCACTGTGATGTGGGAAAACCGCCGTACTGCTGCTAAGAGGGCCTGTGTACGTTCCATTATCACTATGGGAGTGCTGCCGTATGTGTACCCATAGTGATAGTGAGCGTATGCACACGTGTACGGTCCGTATCACTATGGGTACGCATACGCGAGAACACCCATGGTGATAGTGAGCGTACAGGCGTGTGTACGGTCCATATCACTATGGGTACGCATACACGAGAACACCCATAGTGATAGTGAGCGTACGCACGCGTGTACGGTCCGTACCACTATGGGTACGCATACGCGAGAACACCCATAGTGGTACGGACCATACACACGCCTGTACGCTCACTATCACTATGAGTACGCATACGCGAGAACACCCATAGTGATAGTGAGCGTACGCACGCGTGTACGGTCCGTACCACTATGGGTACGCATACGCGAGAACACCCATAGTGGTACGGACCATACACACGCCTGCACGCTCACTATCACTATGAGTACGCATACGCGAGAACACCCATAGTGATAGTGAGCGTACGCACGCGTGTACGGTCCGTACCACTATGGGTACGCATACGCGAGAACACCCATAGTGGTACGGACCGTACACACGCCTGTACGCTCACTATCACTATGAGTACGCATACGCAAGAACACCCATAGTGATAGTGAGCGTACGCACGCGTGTACGGTCCGTACCACTATGGGTACGCATACTTGAGAACACCCATAGTGGTACGGACCGTACACACGCCTGTACGCTCACTATCACTATGAGTACGCATACGCGAGAACACCCATAGTGAAGGTGAGCGTACGCACGCGTGTACGGTCCGTATAACTATGGGTGTTCTCGCGTATGCGTACTTATAGTGAAAGTGAGCGTACGCACGCGTGTACGGTCCGTACCACTATGAGTACGCATACGCGAGGACACCCATACTGATAGGGAGCATACAGGCGCGTGTATGGCCCTACCACTATGGGTGTTCTTGCGTATGCGTACTCGTAGTGGTACGGACCGTACACACGCCTGTACGCTCCATATCACTCTGGGTGTCCTCGCGTATGCGTACACGTAGTGATAGGGAGCGTACAGGCACGCGTACGGCCCGTACCACTACGAGTACGCATACGCGTGGACACCCAGAGTGATAGTGAACGTAGGCACGCGTGTACGGGCCGTTGCAATGCATTTGGGGTGCCCTAGGGCCCCGGAACGCACCGTACCTGTGTGTGAAGCTCCAAATTACATAGGGGACACATGAGGGACCAGTATTAAGGCCTACATGCATGCTGGTTGTCATGGAGACCAAGTTCAAATTTTGAATTTGTTCAGGAAGCTGCATGGCAGAATTCAGTTGGAATAAATCTACTTTGTTGCAATGTGTTTGTGGGGCTGACATCATGCAGGACAAAAAAACAGATTGAGAACCCACAGACTGCTAGGTTTGAAGGGATTGGAGGAAACATAGGATGCAAATGTGAGTGACCAATCACTCTGTACTCCTGTGCATGAGATGGGCCAGCAAGGCAGATATAAGGCAGCAAGGTCCCATGAGGGAGCACTTGCCTGCACATCTCTGTATTCCACGACCCAGCTGCTGCTACTGATTCCCTGGAACCATGTCAAGGGCTGTGGAGAGGTCACAGCCATTCACCCTGGAGGAGAACATGGCTTTGGTGGATGTGATCCTCCCACGGTACCCCATGCTGTACGGGCAACCAGGTTATCAGGTGAGTGCAGTGTCCACTGGCACAGACTGTGTCCCTTTTTAGTGACTGTGACTTCTGCCATTGTGTCCAGGTGTGACACACATGCTATGTACTGTAGGGGGGGTCCCAGGGGGGGGAATGCCTGATGTCTCTCAGCAGTGCCCTGAGACAGGAGGGGTGTGTGCAGAGTCCTCCCAGCAGTGCCCTGAGACAGGAGGGGTGGGGGCCTATCACTCCTAGCAGTGCCCTGAGACAGGAGGGGTGGGGGGCTTTCACTCCCAGCAGTGCCCTGAGACAGGAGGGGTGGGGGCCTATCACTCCCAGCAGTGCCCTGAGACAGGAGGGGTGTGTGCAGAGTCCTCCCAGCAGTGCCCAGAGACAGGAGGGGTGTGTGCAGAGTCCTCCCAGCAGTGCCCTGAGACAGGAGGGGTGGGGCCTATCACTCCAAACAGTGCCCTGAGACAGGAGGGGTGGGGGCCTATCACTCCCAGCAGTGCCCTGAGACAGTAGGGGTGGGGGCCTATCACTCCTAGCAGTGCCCTGAGACAGGAGGGGTGGGGGCCTATCACTCCTAGCAGTGCCCTGAGACAGGAGGGGTGTGTGCAGAGTCCTCCCAGCAGTGCCCTGAGACAGGAGGGGTGGGGGCCTATCACTCCCAGCAGTGCCCTGAGACAGGAGGGGTGGGTGTGATGCACAGTGTGAGCCTGGATCATTGATTGTGTAGTTGCCCTCATTCCACCTGTGTCCTTTCAATGGCACCTCCTGCTTTTGGCCTTCCCCCAGAGGATCATGTCCCTATGACAAAGGTGCAATGCGTTGGATGCATACTATGCCTTGTTGTAAACAGCGAACGTGTTCTAATCTGTGTCCCTGTGACATGTGCCAGGTGTATTGATGTAGTGTCACTTGTCCATCCTCACAGGTAGACGCCTCTGCCAAGGAGCAGATATGGCTGGACGCCGTCAGCGCCGTGAGGAGTGCGGATGGTCGGAAGCGGCGCCTGTCCCAGGTGAGGAAACGCTGGCAGGATATCCGGTGCTGGACTCGGAGGATCGCACGGGTCCTGATGGGGGACTCACCTGAGAGCCATAAGAACCGCGGGCGCCGCCGTCTCTCCCACATCCAGAAACGTGTGCTGGCGGTGGTCTTTCCTGACTTGGACAGGCGCCTACAGGAGATGCAGCAGCCGGAAGGGAGTAGGTACATGTGTGTGTTTGTTGTGTATCACCAGCATTTGTAAGTGCACTGTTCCATGGATACACTTCCATGGTTTATGGTGCTGTGCAGATCCTGTTACCCACAGTGTTGCAGGGCTCTCCTGCCTCCCTTCCCCACCTTGCAATGTGTTCCCTGGTCTCTGTGTAGTCACTCCATCACAAAGTTATGTAGCCTGACACCTTCTCCAAGTGTACAATGCCTGCAGCATCATGTGTGGGGGTGGTGTGTAACAGGTTTAGTGACTTTGCCTGTGCCCTGTCCAGTTCTGGACTTGTGGGTTCCATGTCAGTTGGCACTAATGCTGATTACAGACATGGGAGTTAATCTCTCGAGTGCGAGGCCTTCCAGCAGGCATGTCCCATGTGGTGGCCTGTGACATGATGTGCATGATAGTGCGTTACGCATAGTGCAGGGATGTTAGCGTGTGTTGCAGTCATTCCCATTCAGGAGCATGGAGTTGTGTGGCCACTACTGTCCCCAGGGGCATCTTTTTCTAGGTATCATGTGTGTAATCCGAGAATGTCGACAATCTCTGTGTCTACAGCATAGGTTGTGCTCTGTGCCATTGTCCCCTGGCACCATGTATATTGACGTGAGATGTATTACAAGTGTCCACTGTACAGCCTGACCTGATTTTCCTATTACATACTCACAGTGGCCATTGCCTTTGTGTCTTGTTGCAATCATCTGATGATGCCCATTTGTACATGATAATTTGGACAGCCGCACCTTGGGTAGTTTGTGTGCAATATTGAAGTTTTGCATCCCATGTGTATTTCACCCTGACTAAGAGATGTAAGTGCTTCCTGTGTCTCCACAGATTTGTCTCATGTAGGGGGTGGGTGGTGCGGGCATGGCCTACATGTCAAGACCTGTCATCTCCTTGCTAGGACTGGCCAGTGTGTGATGTTTGTCTGGACATACACTCAGGGTGCATTGTGCCAGTCAGGGTGGGCATGTTCTCAGTATTACCTATGCTGCATGTGCCTCTATTTCCTGGATGTGGTCCCTGCTCATCCCTTTTGCCTGCCACGCTGTGTGGTGCAGATGCAGTGCTGGATTGTCCCCAGGGCCTTGCTCCTCAGTCAAAATTCCATGTCATCTCATTTGCTATTGTGTCATGCTCTCCATAGTTTTTCCATGGCATGGTGGGTCACACAACTGTGTCTTGCAGGGCCTACATATGTACCTTGTTTTGTAGTTGTAACTCTTCCTTTGTTTCAGGCTATGCACTGTGACCTAAGTAGATTTGACTCATGTGACATATGTATACAGGTGTATGAATAATTTCTGTCTCTTCACCCTGCCCACAGCATCGTCGGGGGACACGGAGGGAGACATGGACACAGACGGCGCGGAGGGACCGAGCACCAGTGCCAGCGGTGGCATCGTGCCTGGCACTTCGAGTGGGACAGAGGTGGAGGAGAGTGAACCCGGGGACCTGTCGACTGGCACTACAGAGTATGAAGCTGACGGGTCCGAGGATGATCTCTCCGAGTGGGCGGTGGCTGCACCACCATCTGACAGCAGCCCTACATCTCGCACCGCCCCCTCCATTGGCATCAGCCGCCTCCCACTTGCTCGAGTCCCTTCCCAACGTGCCCGGTCCCCACATGTCTCCTTCCTGCCAGGCACCGCACCCCCTGCCCCTGTCTCCACTGCTGCCGCCAATGCTGAGTCTGTGGACATCCAGCGGCAGTTGCAGATTGGTCAGACTGCGATCCTTAATGTCCTCCATGGCCACAGCCAGGTCCTCAACAACATGGAGGCATACTTGAAGGGCATTCATTCATCGCAGGCTGACCAACGCAACTTGCTGAGGTCCATAGACTCCACACTGACTGCAGCAGTGGGTCTCCTGCAGCGCTACGTCCCACCCCCTACCCCTGCTCCTTCCACACTTCCCACTCCCATGCCTGTCCCACATACACACAGACGTAAGCATGCACCCACCACAACAGACACAGGCACCACACCAGCAGGGAAGGTCCGCCGCACACCTCCTGACACGCACACACAGGGTGAAGTAGGCACACCCACTGGGTCGGGGGGCAAACGTGTGACACGCAGCCAGAGTGGGAGTCCGCATTCCACCCAATCCACTCCCTCCAAATCCCCTCCCCTCAGCTCTCCTGGCCACATCTCCCCCAAAGACTCCTTTATGGCCGCTCTGTCCCTGAGCCCCACAGTGACACCATCCCGCAAGCGGTCAAGGAAGTCCCCGGTCAGGGTGCTTGAGTCCCCCCCCCCTCCTGTCCACACCCTCCCCCAGTGGCGCTGCGACCCATCCCTCTCCTTTGGTTCCTTCGGGTGCAGGGGGGTCCCTGGAGGACCTTGCCAAGGTGTGCAGCGCGCTCCTAGAATCCGCCTTTGGCCCTGCCCCACCCCCTGTGGTGGAGTCCTCCATCCCTGCACCCACGTCGCCTACCCTTTGCCCTCCTGTCCCTGCGGTGCCTGTTCATTCCCCCCAACTTGATGCCCTCACCCCTGTGGAAGACAACGGCTTGTAACTGTGCAGGCAAGCTAGGGGACACGCATCCCACTGTGTCCCCCATCCAGCTGTGACTCCTGGACTGCCCTATGGGCTTTGTAAAAATTGAACTTCCTACATACCAGTTTTTGGATCATGCTGAATAAAGCTATTTATTTTTTGCCCTTGGAACACTCCTGCTTTGCTGGCATTGCTGTCGGTGGGGCTGCTACATGGTTGTGGGTGGTGTTCATGTGTTGGGTATGTGGGAAATGTAGTAGTGTGCTGCTCATAGGGGGGACCATGGGATCTGTGTGCCATCACACGGTGTTAGCTAGCTTTCTCAATTAATGTAAGCAGTTGCTGCATGTTGCAATTGTCCCAAGGTGTTTTCCTTCCTCTGTGTACCCTGACTTCTTCCCTGCAGGGTGTTCCCAATATTTAGTGCAGAGCTGTGTGTACATTAGCTCGGTGTGTGACGGACTCCTTCAACTTTGCACATGCATGCTGAGCCATTCTCCACCTGCATCATTCGTGGCATCCTTGGTAGTCATTGTACTTGTGTATGTGGACTATTGACATGACTTCATGTGTACAAGTTTTCTTTTCGGCCCTCTGCATGCGTATACTTCCAGACTCGCACACATGTGGTACATGTACTGCAGGGTCTTTGTGCACCTGACTGACATTTGTGGGCATGGTATCTGTGGCTACTCCACCCTTTGCGTACCATGGGCACTGCTGGGAGTGATAGGCACCCACCCCTCCTGTCTCAGGGCACTGCTGGGAGTGTTAGGCCCCCACCCCTCCTGTCTCAGGGCACTGCTGGGAGGACTCTGCACACACCCCTCCTGTCTCAGGGCACTGCTGGGAGTGATAGGCCCCCACCCCTCCTGTCTCAGGGCACTGCTGGGAGTGATAGGCACACACCCTCCTGTCTCAGGGCACTGCTGGGAGTGTTAGGCACCCACCCCTCCTGTCTCAGGGCACTGCTGGGAGTGTTAGGCACCCACCCCTCCTGTCTCAGGGCACTGCTGGGAGTGTTAGGCACACACCCCTCCTGTCTCAGGGCACTGCTGGGAGTGTTAGGCACACACCCCTCCTGTCTCAGGGCACTGCTGGAAGTGTTAGGCACACACCCCTCCTGTCTCTGGGCTCTGCTGGGAGGACTCTGCACACACCCCTCCTGTCTCAGGGCACTGCTGGGAGTGTTAGGCACACACCCCTCCTGTCTCAGGGCACTGCTGGGAGTGTTAGGCACCCACCCCTCCTGTCTCAGGGCACTGCTGGGAGTGTTAGACACACACCCCTCCTGTCTCTGGGCTCTGCTGGGAGGACTCTGCACACACCCCTCCTGTCTCAGGGCACTGCTGGGAGTGATAGGCCCCCACCCCTCCTGTCTCAGGGCACTGCTGGGAGGACTCTGCACACACCCCTCCTGTCTCAGGGCACTGCTGGGAGTGATAGGCCCCCACCCCTCCTGTCTCAGGGCACTGTTTGGAGTGATAGGCACCCACCCCTCCTGTCTCAGGGCACTGCTGGGAGTGTTAGGCACCCACCCCTCCTGTCTCAGGGCACTGCTGGGAGTGTTAGGCACACACCCCTCCTGTCTCTGGGCTCTGCTGGGAGGACTCTGCACACACCCCTCCTGTCTCAGGGCACTGCTGGGAGTGTTAGGCACACACCCCTCCTGTCTCTGGGCTCTGCTGGGAGGACTCTGCACACACCCCTCCTGTCTCTGGGCTCTGCTGGGAGGACTCTGCACACACCCCTCCTGTCTCAGGGCACTGCTGGGAGTGATAGGCCCCCACCCCTCCTGTCTCAGGGCACTGCTGGGAGGACTCTGCACACACCCCTCCTGTCTCAGGGCACTGCTGGGAGTGATAGGCCCCCACCCCTCCTGTCTCAGGGCACTGTTTGGAGTGATAGGCACCCACCCCTCCTGTCTCAGGGCACTGCTGGGAGTGTTAGGCACCCACCCCTCCTGTCTCAGGGCACTGCTGGGAGTGTTAGGCACCCACCCCTCCTGTCTCTGGGCTCTGCTGGGAGGACTCTGCACACACCCCTCCTGTCTCAGGGCACTGCTGGGAGTGTTAGGCACCCACCCCTCCTGTCTCAGGGCACTGCTGGGAGTGTTAGGCACACACCCCTCCTGTCTCAGGGCACTGCTGGGAGTGTTAGGCACACACCCCTCCTGTCTCTGGGCTCTGCTGGGAGGACTCTGCACACACCCCTCCTGTCTCAGGGCACTGCTGGGAGTGATAGGCCCCCACCCCTCCTGTCTCAGGGCACTGCTGGGAGGACTCTGCACACACCCCTCCTGTCTCAGGGCACTGCTGGGAGTGATAGGCCCCCACCCCTCCTGTCTCAGGGCACTGTTTGGAGTGATAGGCACCCACCCCTCCTGTCTCAGGGCACTGCTGGGAGTGTTAGGCACCCACCCCTCCTGTCTCAGGGCACTGCTGGGAGTGTTAGGCACACACCCCTTGTTAGACGGACCGGGAGGGTCGGCCGAGGACAAGGGGAGAGGTCTCCGGGGAGAGCCGTCTCCAGCGATCGTACAGATGAAGAACTTCCCCCCCCCCACAGATATACACCACACAAGGATAAGATTTAGCGTTCTTTATAGGTGATTTCTTAAGGTACGATGAAATGGTACAAGGAGGTCTGGACTCAGGGGTCCCCTCGATTCGAGTCTCTTGGTTTGGGGAAAGGGGGTAGCGGGACAGTCTGGTTACCAGTCTGGTAGCTGAGATGGTATGGTGGATAGCTCACAATCCTCGAGCTCGGTGTTCTAGCTGGGACGGGCCGCGGCAGCGCCAGCAGGTCCCGGTGAAGATGGTCGTTACACGGTCCGCGGCAGCGCCAGCAGGTCCCGGTGAAGATGGTCGTTACACGGTCCGCGGCAGCGCCAGCAGGTCCCGATGAAGGTGGTCGTTACAACGGTCCGCGGCAGCGCCAGCAGGTCCCGGTGAAGATGGTCGTTACACGGTCCGCGGCAGCGCCAGCAGGTCCCGATGAAGGTGGTCGTTACAACGGTCCGCGGCAGCGCCAGCAGGTCCCGACGAGGATGGATGTTGCAGAAGGCCGCGGCAGCGCCAGCAGGCAGGACGATAGTTCACAAGGCAGGGCTACGGCAGCGCCAGTAGTCCATCAAGGATGAGTTCTTTCGGTGTCTCTCGACTCCAGGATACAACTGCCTTCCTGCTCTGGAGCTGCCCTAGTTATAGGTCTGGCGCCCTTTGATGTCCGGACCCTCGCACTTGGAGGTCGGGGGGTCCGGGGTGAGGGAGTCCAGACACCCAGCAGGGGGTGGAGCCAGCGCCTGGGGGAGCTGGAGGGTGATCGGCACCTGGCGGGGGAGAGCCCTCGACGCTTCTTCCTCTCATTGACCTGCCAAGTGGTCCGTTCACCTCCTGGGTGGATGGTGGTGCCGGGATGTCGGGGCCGGCCAGGCCCAGGGTTAGGGTCGGGCTGAGGCCGCGCGGCCTCGTGGCGCAGTGTCCAAGATGGCGGCTGATCCGGCCGGGGGAGCCGGTAGTGGTTCGGCCCCATGATACATGGATGTTCGGGGGCAGGAGTTCCGTTGGGAGACGGGGTGCGGGTTGCCCTTGGGGGTAACACCTGGGAGTCCGGGGTTTGGGCCCTGTCGTGCGGGGAGGGAGCAAGCCCTTCATGTGGCCTGTCCAACATGCGTCCCCCCCAGCTGAAGGCGGGGAGAGTCACCCATCCTCTTGGGGACTCTCCTCGTCGAGGCGGAAAAAGCGTGACAGGCCATCTGCGTTGGCGTGGTCTTGGCCCGGTCGATGTTCCACAGTGAAGTCCATTCCCTGCAGGGTTTTCCCCCCGCATCTGCATTAGCCACTGCAGGGGTCGATGATCGGTTTGCACCCGGAAGTGGGTACCGAAGAGATAGGGCCGGAGCTTTTTGAGGGCCCACACCACTGCGAAGGCCTCCCTCTCGATTGTGCTCCAGCGCTGTTCTCGGGCCAGGAGGCGTCTGCTGATGAAGGCCACCGGCTGGTCAAGACCCTCGGGGTTCAGCTGGGAAAGAACCGCCCCGATGCCGTGGTCGGAGGCGTCCGTTTGTACAATGAATTCCCGACTGTAATCGGGGGCCTGGAGCACAGGGGCGGTGCACAGGGCGGCCTTCAGCTTCTCGAAGGCCGCTTGACAGTCGGGGGTCCAGTTAATCTTCTTCGGGTGGTTTTTGGACGTGAGACCCGTGAGGGGCCCCACAATGCTGCCATAGTCCCTCACGAACCGCCGGTAGTAGCCGGTGAGTCCCAAGAAGGCTAGGACCTCGGTCTGCGTGACGGGGGGCTGCCAGGACTGGATGGCAGCAATTTTGAGTTGCAGAGGGGCCACCAGACCGCTTCCCACCTGGTGTCCGAGGTAGGTCACGGACCCTTGACCAATTTGGCACTTGCCGGCCTTAATCATGAGGCCGGCCCGCTGGAGGGCCTGCAGGACCTCTTGGAGGTGGTGGAGGTGGTCGGACCAGTGGCGGCTGTACACAGCGATATCGTCCAGGTAGGCGGGGCTGAACTCTTCGAGCCCCGCCAAGACCTGGTTCACGAGACGTTGAAAAGTAGCTGGGGCATTCTTCATGCCGAAGGGCATGACCTTGAAGTGGTAGTGGCCATCGGGGGTAGAAAAGGCGGACCGTTCCCGGGCCCGGGGTGTGAGACCGATCTGCCAGTAGCCCGCTGTCCGGTCGAAGATGCTGAGGTAGCGGGCGGCCCCCAGGCGGTCGACCAATTCATCCGCTCGGGGGATAGGATGAGCGTCGGTCCGGGTGACAGCGTTCAAGCCCCGATAGTCGACGCAGAATCGGAGTTCAGGAGTGGTGCCGGGGGCCGCGGCTTTGGGGACCAGCACGACCGGGCTGGCCCAGGGGCTGTCCGAGGGTTCGATGACCCCGAGCGTGAGCATCTTGGATACTTCCTCTTGGATGCAGGCCCGCACCCGATCTGGTACGCGGTAGGCCCGGTGCCGGATAGGGGGACTGTCCCCGGTGTCCACGTCATGCAAGCACCAAGGGGTGATCCCTGGGGTGAGGGAAAACAGTGTAGCAAACTGCAGCAGGAGGTCCCGGCAGCCCTGGCGTTGCTCTGGGGTGAGGGCATCGGAGAGCCGGACCCCGTCCACGGAACCGTCATTCTCCTGGGTCTTCAGGAGATCAGGGAGGGGCTCGGTGTCTTCTTCCGCCCCACTGTCTGTAGCCATCAGGAGGCTGAGTTCCGATCGCACAAAGTGGGGTTTGAGTCTGTTGGTGTGGAGGACCCGGAGGGGGTTCCGGGGGGACTCCATGTCGATGAGGTAGGTGACGGGGCTCTTGCGTTCGACCACTTTGAAGGGCCCCGTCCACTTATCTTGCAAGGCACATGGTTCGGTGGGGGACATCACCCACACTTGTTGACCAGGTTCGAATTCGACGGAGGAGGCATTCTGATCGTACCATTTTTTCATGTCCTCCTGACTGGCCTCGAGGTTCGCTTTTGCCATTTCCCTGAAGCACCGGGTCTGATTGCGTAGTGCCAGGAGGTACTTGAAGACGTCTGGGGGGGTCTTTAGGGGGGCCATCTCCCAACCTTCTTTGACTAGGCGGAGGGGCCCTCGCACAGGGTGCCCGTACAGGAGTTCGAAAGGGCTAAAGCCGAGGGACTTCTGGGGAACTTCTCGATAGGCGAAGAGGAGGCACGGGAGTAGTACATCCCACTGGCGACGGAGGGGCTCTTCCAATCCCCCAATCATTCCCTTGAGTGTGCGGTTGAATCGCTCAACTAGTCTGTTCCCTTGAGGGTGATAGGGGGTCGTGAATCGGTAGGTGACCCCGCACTGTTGCCAGAGGGACGTCATATATTTCGAGATAAAGTTTGTGCCTCGGTCGCTGACGACTTCTCGGGGGAAGCCCACCCGGGAGAAGATCCCCATTAGGGCCCGGCCGACCACCGGAGCTGTTACAGTTCGCAGGGGCACAGCCTCGGGGTAGCGGGTGGCGTGGTCCACCAGTACCAGGATGAACCGATGTCCTTGTGCTGTGCGGGGGTCCAGGGGCCCCACAATGTCTATTCCTACCCTCTCGAACGGGGTGGTGACCACTGGGAAGGGTTGCAGAGGGGCTTTGAGCTTACGGCCGCTCTTCCCGCTGGCCTGGCACGTGGGGCAGGACCGGCAGTGGTTGAGGACGTCGTTCCGCATCTTCGGCCAGAAAAAGTGGGTCACCAGGCGACTGTAGGTTTTGTCCTGGCCCAGGTGTCCAGCCAGGGGAACATCGTGGGCCAAAGTTAGTAGGAAGTCTCTGAAACGGAGGGGCACCACCAGCACTCGACTGGCCCCTAACTCCGCGATTCTTTGTTCACTGTATAGCAGGTCGTTATCCCAATAGACCCAATGGGTTCCGGTGGAGTCCCATGCGCTCTGGGCGCTGGCTTGCTAGCGGAGTCCCTCGAGGGAGGGGCAGGTCTTCTGTTCCTGGCGAAACTGTTCCTGGGTGGGCCCCCCTTCTTGACGCCACTGAGCCAGGCCGGGAAGGTCCTGGGGCTGGGCGACCCCTTCGGGCGTTGGCTCTGGGGGGTCGGTATAGCCGTTGTCCTCTACTGGAGCGACCGGGGGAGGAGGTGCTGGCCATTCTGGTTCTTCTGGTCGGGGGACGGCACGGGCGGCCATGGACCGGGTGGTTACGCAGGCCCAGTCCGGGAGGCCCAGCATCCCCAGGTGCTCTCTTCTTTCGATGGCAGCCCACGGGGAACTCTCAAGGTCATTCCCCAGGAGACAGTCCACGGGGGCATCATCCCGGACCGTCACCTTCAACATGCCGGAGACCCCTCCCCATTCGAAGGGGACGCAGGCCATCCGACACAGACTTTCGGAATTGTCGGCTGAGCGGACGGGGCAGAGAATGTTCGGCAGGATCTGCTCTGGTTTCACCAGGTGACAGCGGACGGCCGTCACACTGGCCCCTGTGTCACGTAGGGCTTCGGCCCGGCGCCCATTTATGTTCACCCACTGGCCATATTTCCGGGTGTTGGCGGGTAGGGGAGCCCGCGGGACCATGTCTTTTCCCCCTAGGCACGCTAGGACCATGGCGGCCGGTTCCCACTCTTGTTGTGCCTGCTCATTTTCTTCCTGTTCCTCGGAGATTTGTTCTCCCCCCAGGGCGGCGGCAGCTACCTGGTGGGGCTTTGGCGTTTGGTACTGCGGGCAGCTCGGGTCATTGGCGTAGTGGCCGACTCGCTGGCATCGGTGACACGTGACGTTGGCTCGGAACCCCGGGCGCATCGGGGGGTTGCCCCGGCCGGCCGGGGGCGGGGTGCTGGCCGCGGGAGTGGCCGGGATGGTGTCTCTCCCTCGCCCCTGGCCTCCTCCTCGGGGACGGTGCTGACCTTGGTGGTTTCGGTTTTGCTCGTGTGGCCCTCTCCGGCCCACTCGGGTGCTTTCCCACCGGTCAGCTTCGGCGGCGAGTTGCCGTGGGTCAGTCAATTTACTGTCGAGGAGGTGCTGCCTGAGCTCGACGAAGCAGTTGTTAGACAGGTGCTCCCACACCATAAGATTAAAGAGCTGCTCGTAGGTCGTTACGTGGCTTCCCTTGATCCAACCCTCGAAGGCTCGGCTGAAATAGTTGACGTATTCCACCCAAGTTGTACCCGGGATCCGGGTGCAGTCTCGGAACCTCTGGCGGTACATTTCGGGTGTGAGCCCATATCGGGTGAGGAGGGCAGCCTTCATGTGGTCATAGGATGACATCTGATGATCTGGGAGCTGTAGTAGGGCATCGCGGCCTTCGTTGACGAACCTCCCCCATAGGCCGGCTCCCCAGTCACTCCGATCGATCCGGTGGGAGGTCATGGCGATCTCGTAGGCTTTGAACCACTGTTGTATGTCGTCCTCTCGGACATACTCTCGGACAACATCCTTGGGGATGTGGACTTTCTTCTCGGTTGCTCCCGGGGTGTGCGGTCGCTCAGGCACCCCCGGTTCTTTATTCTGTTTCCGAAGTTCTATTTCCGCCAGTTTGCGCTCGTGTTCGAATGTTAGTCTTTTTTCTTCGAGCTCTCTCTGCCTCTGTTTTTCTTCCCGTTCTTCTCGGAGCCGCAGATGTTCTAGATTTAGTTTTTGCTCGGCTAACTTTAGTTCACCGTCCATCTTGAGTCGTGCCATTTCCAACTCATGTAATCTGGTTCTTTCTCTTTCTTGGATCTCTCCATGCGAGAGGCCCGTTCCTCGCTCCTCGGGAGCTGTGGCGTTCCCCTCTGGTGCTACACCATTTTGGTCGGGAGATCCGGCGACCCCGGTTTCCGCCCACGACTCAAGGGCGTGCTTCAAATCGTCTTTGGTACTCAGGCCGGTGGTAGCAATGCCTAGTTCCATGCAGAATTGTTTAAGTTCGCGATGGCTATACTCTTCCAATTTATCCATCTGGAATTTCTCGGTGGAACCGCTCTCTTTGGTTGACATCGTGGTTTTGTCGTGGGGTGAGCTACTCTCTATACGATTACGCGTTGATTCGGATCGCGCCGCTGGCCACCAATGTTAGACGGACCGGGAGGGTCGGCCGAGGACAAGGGGAGAGGTCTCCGGGGAGAGCCGTCTCCAGCGATCGTACAGATGAATAACTACCCCCCCACAGATATACACCAAACAAGGATAAGATTTAGCGTTCTTTATAGGTGATTTCTTAAGGTACGATGAAATGGTACAAGGAGGTCTGGACTCAGGGGTCCCCTCGATTCGAGTCTCTTGGTTTGGGGAAAGGGGGTAGCGGGACAGTCTGGTTACCAGTCTGGTAGCGAAGATGGTATGGTGGATAGCTCACAATCCTCGAGCTCGGTGTTCTAGCTGGGACGGGCTGCGGCAGCGCCAGCAGGTCCCGGTGAAGATGGTCGTTACACGGTCCGCGGCAGCGCCAGCAGGTCCCGGTGAAGATGGTCGTTACACGGTCCGCGGCAGCGCCAGCAGGTCCCGATGAAGGTGGTCGTTACAACGGTCCGCGGCAGCGCCAGCAGGTCCCGGTGAAGATGGTCGTTACACGGTCCGCGGCAGCGCCAGCAGGTCCTGATGAAGGTGGTCGTTACAACGGTCCGCGGCAGCGCCAGCAGGTCCCGACGAGGATGGATGTTGCAGAAGGCCGCGGCAGCGCCAGCAGGCAGGACGATAGTTCACAAGGCAGGGCTACGGCAGCGCCAGTAGTCCGTCAAGGATGAGTTCTTTCGGTGTCTCTCGACTCCAGGATACAACTGCCTTCCTGCTCTGGAGCTGCCCTAGTTATAGGTCTGGCGCCCTTTGATGTCCGGACCCTCGCACTTGGAGGTCGGGGGGTCCGGGGTGAGGGAGTCCAGACACCCAGCAGGGGGTGGAGCCAGCGCCTGGGGGAGCTGGAGGGTGATCGGCACCTGGCGGGGGAGAGCCCTCGACGCTTCTTCCTCCCATTGACCTGCCAAGTGGTCCGTTCACCTCCTGGGTGGATGGTGGTGCCGGGATGTCGGGGCCGGCCAGGCCCAGGGTTAGGGTCGGGCTGAGGCCGCGCGGCCTCGTGGCGCAGTGTCCAAGATGGCGGCTAATCCGGCCGGGGGAGCCGGTAGTGGTTCGGCCCCATGATACATGGATGTTCGGGGGCAGGAGTTCCGTTGGGAGACGGGGTGCGGGTTGCCCTTGGGGGTAACACCTGGGAGTCCGGGGTTTGGGCCTTGTCGTGCGGGGAGGGAGCAAGCCCTTCATGTGGCCTGTCCAACACCCCTCCTGTCTCTGGGCTCTGCTGGGAGGACTCTGCACACACCCCTCCTGTCTCAGGGCACTGCTGGGAGTGATAGGCCCCCACCCCTCCTGTCTCAGGGCACTGCTGGGAGGACTCTGCACACACCCCTCCTGTCTCAGGGCACTGCTGGGAGTGATAGGCCCCCACCCCTCTTGTCTCAGGGCACTGTTTGGAGTGATAGGCCCCCACCCCTCCTGTCTCAGGGCACTGTTTGGAGTGATAGGCACCCACCCCTCCTGTCTCAGGGCACTGCTGGGAGTGTTAGGCACCCACCCCTCCTGTCTCAGGGCACTGCTGGGAGTGTTAGGCACACACCCCTCCTGTCTCTGGGCTCTGCTGGGAGGACTCTGCACACACCCCTCCTGTCTCAGGGCACTGCTGGGAGTGTTAGGCACCCACCCCTCCTGTCTCAGGGCACTGCTGGGAGTGTTAGACACACACCCCTCCTGTCTCTGGGCTCTGCTGGGAGGACTCTGCACACACCCCTCCTGTCTCAGGGCACTGCTGGGAGTGATAGGCCCCCACCCCTCCTGTCTCAGGGCACTGCTGGGAGGACTCTGCACACACCCCTCCTGTCTCAGGGCACTGCTGGGAGTGATAGGCCCCCACCCCTCCTGTCTCAGGGCACTGTTTGGAGTGATAGGCACCCACCCCTCCTGTCTCAGGGCACTGCTGGGAGTGTTAGGCACCCACCCCTCCTGTCTCAGGGCACTGCTGGGAGTGTTAGGCTCACACCCCTCCTGTCTCTGGGCTCTGCTGGGAGGACTCTGCACACACCCCTCCTGTCTCAGGGCACTGCTGGGAGTGTTAGGCACCCACCCCTCCTGTCTCAGGGCACTGCTGGGAGTAATAGGCACACACCCCTCCTGTCTCAGGGCACTGCTGGGAGTGTTTGGCACACACCCCTCCTGTCTCTGGGCTCTGCTGGGAGGACTCTGCACACACCCCTCCTGTCTCAGGGCACTGCTGGGAGTGATAGGCCCCCACCCCTCCTGTCTCAGGGCACTGCTGGGAGGACTCTGCACACACCCCTCCTGTCTCAGGGCACTGCTGGGAGTGATAGGCCCCCACCCCTCCTGTCTCAGGGCACTGTTTGGAGTGATAGGCACCCACCCCTCCTGTCTCAGGGCACTGCTGGGAGTGTTAGGCACCCACCCCTCCTGTCTCAGGGCACTGCTGGGAGTGTTAGGCACACACCCCTCCTGTCTCTGGGCTCTGCTGGGAGGACTCTGCACACACCCCTCCTGTCTCAGGGCACTGCTGGGAGTGTTAGGCACCCACCCCTCCTGTCTCAGGGCACTGCTGGGAGTGTTAGGCACACACCCCTCCTGTCTCTGTGCTCTGCTGGGAGGACTCTGCACACACCCCTCCTGTCTCAGGGCTCTGCTGGGAGGACTCTGCACACACCCCTCCTGTCTCCGGGCACTGCTGGGAGGACTCTGCACACACCCCTCCTATTTCACAATGTGTACGCTCATGACATACACAGATATGGGTAGGCTCCATGCATTCGAGGTGAGGGTACGGGTCGTACTTACACTGTTGGGGTGGGGGTACGCTCCATGCATTCGAGGTGAGGGTACGGGTCGTACTTACACTGTTGGGGTGGAGGTACGCTCCATGCATTCGAGGTGAGGGTACGGGTCGTACCTACACTGTTGGGGTGGGGGTACGCTCCATGAATACGAGGTGAGGGTACGGGTCGTACTTACACTGTTGGGGTGGGGGTACGCTCCATACGTATGCGGGTGGGGGTACGTGTCGTACGTACAATGTTTGCATAGGGGGTACGCTCCATGCATTTGAGGTGAGGGTACGGGTCGTACTTACACTGTTGGGGTGGGGGTACGCTCCATGCATTCGAGGTGAGGGTACGGGTCGTACTTACACTGTTGGGGTGGGGGTACGCTCCATGCATTCGAGGTGAGGGTACGGGTCGTACTTACACTGTTGGGGTGGGGGTACGCTCCATGAATACGAGGTGAGGTACGGGTCGTACTTACACTGTTGGGGTGGGGGTACGCTCCATACGTACGCAGGTGGGGGTACGTGTCGTACGTACAATGTTTGCATAGGGGGTACGCTCCATGCATTCGTGGTGAGGGTACGGGTCGTACTTACACTGTTGGGGTGGGGGTACGCTCCATGCATTCGAGGTGAGGGTACGGGTCGTACTTACCCTGTTGGGGTGGGGGTACGCTCCATGAATATGAGGTGAGGGTACGGGTCGTACTTACACTGTTGGGGTTGGTGGTACGCTCCTTGCATACGTGGGTGGGGGTACGTGTCATACTTACACTGTTGGCATGGGGGGTACGCTCCATGAATACGAGGTGAGGGTACGTGTCGTACTTACACTGTTGGGGTGGGGGTACGCTCCATGCATACGGGGTGGGGGTACGGTCCGTACATGTCCGTCCCCACGCTATGTGATGCTTGTGCGGCCCGTACCCAGGCCTTTGCCACGTGGGTACGAGCCGTCCCGCCATTGTTGGGGTGACGTAGGTGTGGGCGTGGTACGACTCGTACCCACGCTCTTAAGGCGTGGGTACGGGACGTACCTGTCTGGTTGTGTTGCCGGTTCGCGTCGTGAAGGACTTCCGTTGTGGCGGTCGCTGGCTTGGCTGGACACGCCCCCACCCCCTCGTAGTGACCAGGGCCTAGGAGTCAGGTATGTCCAGGGCATGTGTGCTGTGTGACTTTGGTGGGGGGTTTGTGGCCTGCCCTGGTCCTGGCACCCCCCCCCTTTCCCCCCTCCCTTTGTTGTTCTGACCTTCTGCGGCGTCTGCGTCGTAACCTGTAGAGGAGGTCGACTGCTATGAGGGCCGGGATGACACGTAGGTTCGGGTCCATATCTGTCCGTCGCGTACGGTTACTCCTTGTTCGCGTCGTCCTGTGTGTCCGTCGCGTACTGGTACTCCTTGTTCGCGTCGTCCTGTGTGTCCGTCGCGTACTGGTACTCCTTGTTCGCGTCGTCCTGATTTACCGGCAGTTTTTGGCTGCCGGATAATATTCACCGTGCGTGATGACGTCGGTGCGAATTGTAATTCCTGGTTCGTGAATGGCAGGCTGCGAGCGTCCCGACGTCAGGTCGGCGCATTCCCGGATCGAATTTGTACATTTTTTTTCGTCGGTCGGGCTTTTGTACGATTCGTACGGAAATGGTGTTTCCGTGCGAATCGTAATTCCATGTTGGTAGATTTTGACGACCGGGTACGCGTCGGACGGAGAATTTGCTCCGTCCGACGGTTCGTACCCGGTTTTTACAGGATCGTGATCGGCACCTTTGTCTTTTATGCTTTCTTCCTCTCATTGCTGACAGCTTCTTATACCCCCAATTCACCCCCTTCTGTGATGAAATTCCTTTGCAACACTTCAAATAAATGAGCACACATGCAATGCCAATAAGTATAATCAAGAGAGAAGTTTGAAGCAACTTCAGAACTCCTCCCCCAAAACTAGCAAGCCATTCTCCTATTTTAGCAAACTCTTTGCCAATGGATCCAAAGATTGATCCTAATCCACCTGTTTCTTTCAGCTCAGCTAATTCATGCGTTATGCTTCTAATGTTTGTAAGATAGCAGCCAAGCTGCTTTTCTATGCGAGGAATGTATACAAACATTTTTGAGCATGAATGACCTTGCAATGTCCGCCTTCCTTTCTGAGAAGTAAATCTAGTGCAAGATGGATTTGCAAAATCATAGCTATCATTGCGAGCATTTCTTTATTGATTACTGTCAGTGCACCTGCGGTGTTATTGCAAGTCGATAAGGTGGACGGTTTTCTAATCTTTACATTGTTTAATGCCACTCCTATGGATCCTGTGGGAAACTAAAGTGGCATAACAACTGCCTACTCAGGGGCCGATTCCGATCCAGGTCGGAAGGGCACCGAACGCGATCCAGTCGGAAAAACTACGCGCCGTACGCGTGTTTTCCACCCGACTCGTACAGCTGTACGAGCGAGCAAGTACGATGCGAGCTACATGAAATTCACCGAACGACTCGTTTCCGGGTCCGAACCGCTCCGTATGTCTCGGTCGCAACTAACCGTGGTGTGCAATGGATGCAATTCATGACCGAGCCAGTACGATGCACGCGTCGGACAGCCTGTGCGAGCCGGAGTGTCCGGCTCGCAAATCGTCTGGGTGGTTGCCTTTGGGGGTCCGCGTCAGACCCCCTGTCACCCGCAGCCCTACGACTTGGACACAGGGGGAGACCGATGGGTCTTCCTAACACAGGCATGTACGGTGCGGATGGCACCGACGCGTACTCACTGTAGGGGGCGCACTTGTCCGCGACGTACCCATTCAGTCAATGGGAGCCCATGTACGCGTCGTACGACCGGCTCCCATTGACTTCTGTGGGAGTCCGACCGAACCGAGTCCGACAGCATACGGCCGCATCGTACTCGCTCGGTCGGACTGCAGGACTCCGGCTCGGTCGGAAAACACTTCGGATCCGGCTCGGTCGGAGTGCTTTCCGACCCGGATCGGAATCGGCCCCTCAATTGTGCGGTAAATGACAATAAACTGATTTACTACACACATTATAAATTCCCTTAATGCTAACCTCTAAATTGGAAAATGTTTTCCCTTTGACTAAATTAAAATGCTCACACTCCCTTCATCTTAATTTCGCAACTGTTTCATTTCCCTCTGGTTCTTGTATTAAGCATAAAGACGCTTTCTTGGTGATCTCAATGCTCAGTCTTGGAGACGGTTCCCTTAAGATCTCCTTACCTTTTCCAATAAAATGTTCTGCACTCATCTTCTTTTCTCCCACCCTTTAATCTTGGTTAACTTTGCAAGTTACATCATGCATGCTATGATTAGTAATGCTCGTGTTAGTCACAGGAGTAATGAATTTCATCATATTCTCAAGTTGATCCCTTGATTCTGACCCTTTGTAAAAGCACAAAATGTGTTTATTGGCCCACAAATAAAGATTTTCTCCACTATCAATTGGCACATTTTCTAAAGGATCATTTAAGTCAGAATAGAACAGTTTAATAGAGTTTTTCTGGTAAAAAATTTTTAAGAAGGTGGAGCAGGAAAATAAGCATGACATAGGTAAGTGCAAGTAAGCTGTTCCTTCCACTGCAGAAGCTGGAAGATAAAAGCAGACAAAGAAGCCCTCTACCTCTATGATCTTTCCGTGTTCAGACAACATCTGGTAATATACATTATACCTGTAGACACACTCATGCTTTTTGAGGTGTGAAACCTTACTCCCGGGCAAGGGAAGTCTGTCTACAGGTTTAAGGGTGAAATTGATTGGAACGTGAAGATTATCTCCTCCCAGCAAGCAAACATCCAACTTACAATCAAAATTTTGCTGCATAGCTGCACTATATTTAGCTAAATCTGATCAAGGAAACATCTGATTATGGGTTAGTCCTCTAGTTATTATCCTATTGTCTTTACCCTATCTTGAAATCTACCAGGATTTTTATTCTGTGTTAGGTGGAGGCCTAAAGGAGCTACCGTCCTCTGACTGTTACCCTAACATTCAAATTATTCTTTTGATGTTTGTTAGTTGGCAATGTGAAGAGGTTTTTGTCACCACAAGCCTTTAATCTCAGGGAGGCTCATCAGGGTCAGTCAAGCAGTCATCGCCATCAAACTTGATCTTTGGGAGATATGTCCAGTCTGGATCTGAATAGTTCTGATTGGTCTTTCTTTCTCTTTTAGGTTGTTTTGTTTTGCTCAACTCCAAGCCTACTTCTGTGATGTCAACCGGGTCCAACTGTTCTTGATCTTCTAACTCACTTTCTTCCCAAAACATCTCTGGTCTTGTCTTCCGCATCAACAGTCACTTTCGGGTGGAGGTAGTTCTTGGTCAACCTTCCTTGGAAGTGCTCGAGATTTCTGGCTTTGATGTGGTTGATTCACCTTCTGAGGAGGAGCTTCCTTGTTCCACCCCAGCCTCCACTCCTTGGAGAAGCTGCTGTCGCAAGTTAGTCTCAGCCGTCCATGAGTTTTCTCTGTCCCAGTGAATGGTTACTCTCAATCCAGAGGTTGATATCATAGTGGTTGTGGGGGTGATAGTAATTTCATCGATATCTGGATCTTGTATGATTCTCGTTCAATAGAAATGGTGAATCTCTGGTCTGGTCTTTCTCTTCTTCCTCTGTAGCCTCAGACACTTCAAATGTGGGGTGACCCAAGGAGTTGGCAGATGTTGGCTCTGCTTCTTCCCCTTCGTACTTTGCCCTCTTGGTATGGAGACGTGTATCCAATTCAGCAGACCAGCACACTTGACAGCAGTTTTTGTGACCAGGATTACCTGGTAGGGTCCTCTCCAACCTTTTTCCAGACAAGACTTGGGGACGTGTTTCTTGATACATATCCAGTAGCAAGAGTTCAAGTCATGCCCTGAAGACTCTCTCACAGCTGGAGTAGTGATGTTGACCTGGTAAGAGATAGAATGCACCACATCAGGCAATCCTTCTCAGTACTCGTGGACCATGTCATCTGTGATATTCACAAGAACAGCAGTCAGGACAGGGGGTATTTTCATGGCTCTCCCCATCGGCACTTTGTGTGGAGACAATCCGATTTTTTTTACAGGGGGTACTTTTCGAATAGCTTTAGCCAATTTACCTTTTTTTTTTGTTTAAGAATTTTATTAAGTTTTCAGAAAGAAATAAAACACAAAAATACAGAGGAAAACCATCAATCAGGATTTCAAAAATTGTACCTACATAGTATAAAAATCAAGTAATAAGAGCAAAAGTTCAAAATAGTAAGGATAGAGAAAAGAAAAGATAAGAAGGAAAAGCGCAAAAGATAAGGAGGAAAGAGATGAAGAACGAAATTAAGGAGTAGAGAAGATGAGAAATGTCCTAAGACTATGTAAGCGACCAGATAGAAGAAGAAAGATCAAAGTTATGGAGGATGAGCGCATGAAGAAAGATAAGAAGTAAATGGTAACCAGAGAAGATCAGATTTGATTTTTTGTGAGAGGAGAGAAGAGGAGACAGAAGCAATGCGATGTTCATCACATATAAAATTCCACCACGTTAATAATGAAATTTTCGAAGTATCTTTCCATGAAGATAAAATAACTTTGAATGCTAATGCAATAAAAAGATCAAACAATAAAGAAATAGGAGTGGAATCATCCAATTCAGGTGATGAGGAGCCAAGCATAACATTATGAAATGATAAACTCAAATTACATTTAAAGATGTTCATGCATTTTGCCCAAACCGACTCCCAAAACTTCATAACATTGGAACAATCATAAAGAAGGTGTCTCAAAGTGCCAGTATAATTAGAACAAGACCAGCATAGTGGAGACGAGGTGGGGGAAAACTTGGATATACAAACAGGAGTAATAAGAGCTCTATTGTAAATAAAATACAAGGATTGAGTTATATGAGCAGCAGCAGAAACATTAAATAACTTAGACCATAGTTTGTCCCATACAGCAATAGAGAAGGAAAGGGATAGGTCTAATTCCCAAGCAAGTTCAGTGGTAGATTTAGGCCGCTCGGTTGAGTGAGATAACAACAATTTATAGACAAGGGCCGCTTTAGGTATATGCAAAGAAAATATACTATAAAGGGGTGAGGGAGGTGTAAGGGAAGGCATTGATATAGGTACATCAAAGGAAGATAATTGTGATTGTAAGGCGGCTGAAATTAAGAGATATTCAGCACGGTATGTGTCAGGTAGCTGAAATCGTGTTTGCAGATCAAGGAAGGGAATAATAGAATGCTGAAGGATTAATTGGTGTACGAAAATAATACCCTTCTCCTTCCAGTGTTTGTAGTAGAATGATTTGCCTTTGTATCGAAGAAACTTATTATACCAAATCGTGGAAGAAAGAAAACATTGAAAAGGAGTTAAACGTTTAGTAAACGTATTATATAGCAAATTTTGGGAATATTTTATAATCGGATTATTAGAAATAAAAGTAGAATTGGACATGTAAATCACATTTTGAAAAGAAAAATCCTTTAGGGGGGGATCGTTCAAAAACAATCCATCTGGGAATAGGAGTATTCGCAAAATCGAAGGATAAAGCGAAGGATTGTTTGATAAGAAAGGCTGAGTGGTAAGCCTTAAAATCAGGAAAGCGTACTCCACCTTCGGATTTTGGCCGTTGGAGTTTTGTAAGGGCAATACGAGGGTGTTTCTTATTCCATAAAAATGTTATACAAATAGAATTGACTTGCAAAAAATACCTAAGAGGAATGCGAAAGGGCAACATAGACAATGTGTAAAGTACATGAGGGACAATCATCATTTTTATAGTGTCTAACCTGCCCCACCAAGAAAGAAACAACGGGGACCATGAGAGTAACAGCGACTGAATTTTAGTAATTAATGTTGCAAATGTAGACTTTATTGTGGCAGGTATGGATGCAGAGAACCAAATACCGAGGTATTTAATTTTTGTTGGGCACCAAGTAAAATTAGAATCATGAAATATATACTGAGAGCATAATGAGTTCAAGGGCAGTACTTCTGTTTTAGAGAGGTTTAGTTTATACCCCGAAATGCTGGAATATAGTCGAACCTCATCCATAAAGGAAGGAAGGGATGTGAGAGGATTGGACATATAGATCAATATATCATCCGCATAAGCTGATAATTTAATTTCAACCGAGTTGTATAGAAAGCCAGAAATGTGAGCATTAACCCGAATACGCTCAAGGAAGGGTTCAAGGCAAAGGACAAATAACAAGGGGGAGAGAGGGCAGCCTTGACGAGTCCCACGGGCTAATAGAAAGGATTTAGAAAAGTGGTTATTTACAAAAATACTGGCTCGGGGACAGGAGTACAATAATTTAATATAAGAAATAAAAGTTGGACCAAATCCAAACCATTGAAGGGTTCTAAACATAAATTGCCAATTAATACGGTCAAAGGCCTTTTCGGCATCTAAGGATAACGCTGCAAGAGGAGACTTAAATTTCTGTGCAAGCGAAATAATATTCGCAAACATTCGAGCATTATCTGCTGCTAATCTACCCTTAATAAAACCAACTTGATCAGTCAACCAATAGTGGGAGCAGACTCTCAAGATGGGTAGCAAGAATCTTTGCGAATATCTTACAGTCATAATTAATCAATGAAATAGGGCGGTAATTTTTACATAGTGAATGATCCTTATCAGGTTTAGGGATAATAATTATTAAGGCATCCATAAAGGATCCAGAAGCCTTAGCCTCACTAATAAAGGAATTAAACAGCGTCATAAGTTTAGGGACACAGATCGATGCAAAGGCGGAATAAAATTCGACCGAAAAACCATCCGGTCCTGGAGCCTTTGATTTTTTTAGGGAATTAATGGCATTATTAATTTCTTGAACAGTAATTGCACCCTCCAAGGCATCAAATTCATATGGCAACGAAGGGGGAGAAGGAAGGCCCGAAAAAAAGGTATCAAAATTTTGGTCGGAGGGATTCGTATCATCAGAATAAAGGGCCTCATAATAGTCATGAAAAATATTAGCAATATCATCGTCTGAGGACACTAGGCGTTTAGTGGATTCATTTAAAATAGGGCCAATATTTCTATGTCCAGATTTGATTTTTAAATAAGTAGCTAACATCTTACCAGCCTTATGCTGGCCACCATGGTATTTGGATTTAATTTTGAGGAGAATATTACAGGCTTCCACTGTCGCCAGTTTCTTAAGCTCGGACTTGGCCTTAATGAGGTCGTGAAGTACCAAAGGTGATTTAGAGGTAAAATAGTTATGCTCCAGTATCTTAAGCTGTTGTAGCAAAGCTAAGTATTCATTCCGAGCATTTTTCCTTTTCCTAGAGACATAAGAAATAGTAAATGCTCGAAATGAAGCCTTAAAAGCATCCCAATTATTGGAAATAGAGGTTGCTAGGGGATCATTGAACATAAAAAATTCTCTAGTAAAGGAGTTAGCTTCTTTTACAAAAGTAGAGTCCGACAATAAAACATTATTAAGTTTCCAACGAGAAAATTTTTGGGAGGTTAATGACAGGTCTAAAACAGAAAGGACTGGTGCATGATCTGAAATAAAAATTGACCCAATCTCCGCAGATTGAATAGATGGGAGCATGGATTTACTAACCAGAATATAATCAATTCTAGAACGTGTATGGTGAACACTGGAAAAAAACGTAAATTCAAGAGAATCTGGATTACATGTCTTCCAAACATCAACTAGAGGGCGAGAGGCAATGGCCGACTGAAAGGCTTTATGGGATCTGTCAGGATGAAACTTAGACTGAGATTGTCTATCTGAAAATGGATCTAACCATTGGTTAAAATCACCAGCAATAACAATATTGGGGCAATCAAAGGAGGAGAGTAAAACCTTGATATCTTGCCAGAATTTGGGGTCAGGCTTGACCGGGCCATAAATATACAATAAAATCAAATCCTTGACTTGTATAATCGTCCTGGCCATTACCCATCGTCCCTCTGCATCATTTTGTGTAGAAACAATTTGCACAGATAAAGATTTATGAAACAATAGAGCAACACCCCCTTTTTTACTGGAAGCAGGAGAGTACACAACTTGGCCTACCCATTGTCTTTTTAGCTTAAGTGATTCCGCTTCATTACAATGTGTTTCTTGAATGAAAGATACCTGAGAATTTAATTTGGATAAATGGGAAAGTACCTTTTGTCTTTTGACGGGGTTGCCCAGACCACGAACATTCCACGTAACAAAATCACACATTTTGAGGGAACGGAGGGGAACAATACGGAATAAGATGATACACTTCAGGAAGACATCTAAAAAAAAAGAGACACCAAAATTGATCAAAACAAGATTGGGAACATGAGAATACAATAGGATAGAACACAATTCTAAAAAACATGCGCAATAAACAAAACATTGTCAAAATATTAATAGGACATACTGATGGAAATAGTGAAAAGGCAAAGGAAAAAAAAATAGAGAATAGAGAAAGAAGAATAAGAAGATAAATCAAGGAAAGATATCCAGATCTAAAGAGAAACAACGATAAAGACGGATGCATGGGGCATAACAGCACCAACAAGAGACGAAGCGACAGAGAAAAAAAAAAGGATAAAAGTATAACACTAAGAAACAGCCGCATTAAAAGGTAGAACAAAAGGACACAGAGAGATTAAGTAGATGAAGAAGAGCCAGATGTAGAACGTGAAGACAGGTTTTGAAGAAAAGACTTCAGTTTAAGAGGGTCATCAAAAGACCGAGAGGAACCATCATGAGTGATTTTACACAGACACAGATGAAGAATGCCATAGCGAATATTCAATTGTCTCATGAGAGGGCGAAGTGCCAGAAATTCCTTCCTTCTCGCATTGGTAGCATTAGATACGTCCTGTGAAATAAAGATGTTATGACCGGACCAAGTGAGATGACGCTTCACTCTGGCAGCTGAAAGAACACGCATTAGGTCCGTGAATTCCAAAAACAGCATGATGATGCCTCTAGGCTTAGAAGCATTAGGCTGGAAACGACCAAGTCTGTGTGCGCGCTGAATGTTCAAAGCAGGTTCCGGGGGAATATTTAAAAGTTCAGTCAAAAATTTCCTCAAGAAAAGAAGTAAATCAGGACCCTCCAAATTTTCTGGCAAGCCATAAAGGCGTAGGTTGTTACGCCGATTGCGATTTTCCAAATCCTCGGTGTGAAGTTTAAGGCGTTGAATTTCTTGTTCCATACTTGGAATTTTAGTGGAGACATCCTGGATATCACTAATACGTTGCTCCATATCAAACACCTTAGCTTCCATAGAAATCCACCTATCCTCAATTAATTGTAGCTTCTCATTAGTAGTGGCCATAAAAGATTTAAGACCCCTCACCTCATCTAAAATAGTATCCAGGACAGGATGTTGAGAGGAAAGGATGGGAGACGGAGGGTCATTTTTGGCTCTTTTGGACTCGGTACCCGACGAAACTGCTCTAGTCGAGGTAGACGCCTCACTGGCCATCATGAGACGGTAAGGCAGATGAGAGGTGATCTTCAACAAAGATTTCTGCCTGCCCATCCGTCAGAAAGCTACACCAAATAGAAGACGTCACCCTCTGTCAGCTCTCTAAAGGTAATTAGCAGACGTCAGCAAAACAGTCTCGCAATACGCCAAAGAAGTCAGCAGAAGGCGAAGAAATATAACATTGAGGGAATGAGTACAACTGCCACCGTCATCCAAGGCAATTAAAAAATTAATAGGGGGAATAATATGCTGCACGTGAGGCCTGTGGAGCTTAAAAAAAAAAGCATATCACTTGTCCATGACAAAACATGGTAGCAAACTGAAGAAACAGTTCAAATGGCAGTGTGGTGAGGAGAAAAATAACATTAAAGAGTTCAGAGGCAGAAAAATAATGAAGAAGAAAAAAAAAACGTTGCCGCGCGCTCAAATTGTACAGCACCGGATTACCTCACAGGTGTTAAGCATCTTTGCGACGTGCCAACTCAAAATGGCGGCCGCATCATCACTAGCGCTGAGGAAATCACCGCCACAGCCACCGGGTCCGTGAGAGGAGATTACAGGGTCGGAGCGGGCGAAATCACCGCACCGACCCTTCCGCACGCACAAATCAGCCCCAAAAGGTGTCCGTGGGGAGAAAGAGAGGCTGATAGTAAGAAAAGTCCTCCGCGATCGAGCGGAGCTCAGAGGTCCGTCGCCATCTTCTCGTGGCGCGAGACCACGCCCCCCGAGCCAATTTACCTTTGATTGCCTCATTTAGTCTCTCTATGATTCCTAATACTTCCAGTTTGTAGCTACAGTGGATCCTTTGGTCAATCTCTAGAGCTGTACACTGCATGAGCTCACTTTTAAAATGAGTTCCTTGATTCAATTCAAGATGAACTGGCATCCCAAATCATGGTATTATCTCCTGAACATCTCCAGGTAGAATATGCCTCAACCCATCGTGAGAACAGACTCACGATGACAAGGATATACCCGAACTGATTGAATTGTGGCATTTCCATGAAATCAATCTGAAGACAGTTGAAAGGACCATCAGATTTTCCAATGTGATTCATGATTACCGCAACTCTTTTGTCCACATTTTGCTTTTGGCAGGTCATGCACCAATGGCATAAATCTTCTGTCATCATTCTGAAACGAGGATTAAACCAATATGCGTGAAAGGTAGATACCATTCCATCTCTTCTTACTTAAGTTGGACCATGCATGTGCCTCACCATCGCAGGCAGGAGGGAATCAGGAATAACAGGTTTTCCCTCATTGGACACCCAAATGTCACTAACCTCTTTCACACATCCCATCCTTTCCCATTTGGCTTTTTTTATCTCTGGGGCAGTGTGTTGCTATTCCCTTAACTCATTGAAGGTGTGTCAGTCTCTCCTTCAGTATTACATGGTTTATCTAGGTGGAAGGAACTGTTTTCAAGAGCTCAGTGTCGAGGAACTACATCAGCATAATGATTGCCTCTGGTGACAAAGTCACTGCCACTCTTGTGTGCAGCACACTTCACCACAGCAATTTCCTGTGGCATTTGGAGAGCATTTAGCAAATTTTAATCAAACAGCCAATTTCGGATGGGGGTACCAGCCAAAGTTAGAAATCCTTGCTGCGACCATAACGGGATGAAATCATGCACAACTCCAAACCCATACTGTCTGTCAGTATAGACAGTGACATGCAATCCTTCTAAGGTACAGTAAACTCAGATAAGGGCAATTATTTTAGCTGCTTTTGCAGAGGTTACATGGTTTCCATTACTCTGTTTCACATACGGCTCTCAGGATGCAACATTAGTCTCTCAAACAAGACCCATCAACAAAGAGGGTATGGTCAGATTCAGGAAGGGGAACATCCAATATGTCAGGTCTTGGTTTTGTCCACAATTCACTTACACTGACACAGTTGTGGTCAAAGTCACCCTCATCATCTCCCTCTGGGGTTGGTAATACAGTAGCAGAGTTTTGTGTGTTACATCTCTGAATGAAAACCTTTTCAGCTGCCAAAAATAATTCTCTCATAGAGGGTTAGGCGGCTATTTGTCAAGTGCTGGGTTCTGGTACAGGTCATGAGGATCTCAATGGAATGCGGGACCATACAATTAAAGGACATCGTTTTGTACAGGATCATTGACATCAGTATATGTCAAACGGGGAAGGGTACTTGCCAAAGACAGTGTGCTTATTGCAACAGACACAGGGTCTGAGTGAAGGCTGGAACTGTTGTACCTGAATAACTTGTGATGAGCGAACCTCTCCTGAAGGTCCCGCAGCTATTCCTGTCTCGAGGGGCACCGGTGCCTAGCACTTGGTGCATCTGCTGTTGCTGCATTATATGGGGGTGGGCTTGTACTAAGGTGCTCTTCTATGAGAACATTCCCCTCCATGCTCTCTGTGTCGGATTACTTTGTTGACTTTTCCTTTTCCTCCTTCTCTATCAGAGGATAGCCCCTGATGGCCTAAATGACTTCCTTCGAGAACTTTTCAGCTTTTCCTTGTCTTGCCCCTTTCCCCATGAATGAGCCCTTTAAAGGATTTTAAATTCAAACTTCTTTCTTTCCTTTATGCTTGCCATTTGTTCCCAAAGATGTAATGCCTCAAATTGTGTGGGTCTAGGTTCTTGTTTTAAATTATACATTCTGCTCCCCAAATTCTCTATTCGAGGGATGTGGAAAGTTCCAATCAATGGGTATTGAAGCTCCCCATCTTTGGATGCATATTCGTGCCATTGGTTAAACCACATGCGATGTATAACCCAATTTTCCCTGCCGGTTCCGTAGCTGGGTTACCTTCGGGAGGAAAAGATTTTTCTTTATTGACGTCCTTATCCTTTTTGTCAAGGGATTCCCCATTGTAACAACAATCTCAATCAATCCCAGTTCAAATTCTCACTTCTCTCACACCAATAAACGAGCTTTTCATCTGCCAATGCCAGCACATCTCAGACAAAGGTCACCCTATGGCAGCGAGGCTACAGCATCTGCCAGCCAATCACTACATGGCACCTTAGTGATGCAGTGCTACAAACTGCTTCTATGTCCATTTAAATCTTTTCACCATTTGCCTGCTTCAACTACACAAAACTTTTTTATAACAATAAGAATACTACCTACTTCCGTGCAATAGTGAACCCTCGCAACTATGAAAACCACTACACTCCGCACATCCAATTCCCACACACTAGGAGCGAACCGCCATAGAGCTCAGTTAGTACATTTATGCAGAAAAAGATAATTTCTCTACTTTAGCATGACTGATAGCACCTCACAGTACACCTCTCCTAGCAGGCAAGTTCACTAGTTCAATATTCAACTTGAGGTACCTCTCTTCAAAAGTTTAACAACATCATCAGAACCACAATAATTATCGCTCCAACAAATCAGACAATCAGAGCCACAGAATATTTTTTCTCAATTACCCTCCACTGCTTCCCCTCACTATGGGCCTTATGTAGGTAAATTACATTTACCGATTCTTAAATAGCGAATTTTACCGATTCGGTATTTATGAATCGGTAAATGTAATTTAGGTAAAAAAATACCGATTCGGTAAGTGTCGGTATTTTAGAATCGGTATTTACCGATTCGGTAATGGTAACTTGTTTCCCATTGATTCCTATGGGCCAGGAGGCCCATAGGAATCAATGGGAAGCCAGTTACCATTACCGAATCGGTAAATACCGATTCGGTAATGGGGGGAGGCATCATCATGGGTGGCAGGGTGTCACATTGACACCCTGTTGCACCCCAGATTCGTCCATGTGTGCACATGTGGCGCACATACATGCCCTAGGGGCATGTATGTCTGCCACATTGCACACTTCACAGTGCACAAAAATGCATTTTTACACCTATTCGTCATTTACCACCAACTTTTAGTTGGTGGTAAATAACGAATCCCCACACCCACCACACACTCCCCCTACATCTCATTTCTGTATTCGGTATTTACCAAATCGGTAAAATTACCGATTCGGTAATTTTACCGATTCGGTAAATTACCGAATACAGAAATGATACCCCTACATAGCAAAAGCCTAAATACCGGTCGGTAACGGTATATTTACCGAAATTCGGCCGTTACCGACCGGTATTGGGCTACCTACATATGGCCCTATGTGCTTAGTACAACTCTGAACATGCATTGCTCCACACTTACTTCATTTCCATATTTTGATGCAATCCCTCATGATACTCATGTCGTTGTTCTTCTTCAGCAACCTCGACTCTCCAGAGCCAGGATCAGATTGGGACTGGGCCAATTTAAATCTCAGGGTACACTGTCTGCACCTTAAAGGTACAGCGCTCGATTCTACAGCCAATTAATTTATCCGTGAATGGGCTGCTCAAATCGGAACCATCACCTCTGCTACCAGATCTATTGACACACAAACTAGTCTCCAATTCTAGCTCATAGGGGCGAGCCAACGGCTAGGACTGGGAGCGGAGTAGTTCCGATACGGACTTTAGCATTCCCCAACTGGACCAGTCACTATTTCTAGTTAGGTAAACTCACATGAATATGCTGAAACCCTCTCTTAGGAATGACAGACGAGGGTTGACATTTCAAAGCTTAAAGAATTAATAATGGGCAGATTGCAATAAACATGCCAGAAGAGTGTTTAGCAGCGAAGCATACAAATCATAGGTACAAAGAACTCGGTGCAGTTCTAAGTGAAATCCGGCATAGATTCGCATACTGAAGATGGGGAAAGGGGTTCTCCTGATTCTGGAACCTCAGATACTTTAATGGAACTTTAGACAAGGGCTTTCATACATTCTGTGGGAATACATGGTTCTCATGATTTGCACCAATAGGGAACAAGCTAGGAGAAACATTTTACTACAGAATGCATTCAAGGATTCTCTCATGACAGTAATACATTGAGATTAAGTCATTCTCACAGCTTTAGCTAAATGACTGAACAGGTACATTGTTTTAGCAAAAGCCTGGGACTGTTGAAAATGTCCTTGTTTCGGTACAGTGAGAACATTTCCATGAGAACACTTTCTGCTTAGACATTTGGACACTAGCAGTACTTTATTTAGAACTAAAATAAGCAATGTCCATCATGTGGTACAATGTGACATTGAGACAAGATGGAGGACAGTATAAACACAGTCTAATGTTAGCATCAGCTCAGTTCGTGCAAAAAGTGTGATATGTTTACAGGTTGCCATCACAGGTTCGGCACTTTCTCTCTTTTACACCGGAGGCAACCATTCAGAGGGTCCCCCTTCCCATTCAGCCAAACATCAATGAATAGGTGTGAGACAAGAGAGATTCCGGGGTCCCTCTGCACATTCTACTGATGGGCTCAATCATTTTGTGCTAGGCCACAGGCCTCGGTCAATGTAATGAGGATTTATATCAAAGAGCTTAATGACAGCTGGTATTAGCAATCACATTTCACATCAAACATGAGAATGGAAAAGAAATCAATGAGGAGTGATTGTTTATAGGGCTCGATTGTGAGATATTTCGCAGCAGCAACAACCTCCTCCTCCTCCTCATACACATTTCCCCACCACTTTTCATCTCCTGCCTCTGTTCTCTCCACACACAACAGCAAATTGTAAGATGAGATCAAATGAGCCTGCTGAACGTGCACATAAAAGAGCTAGGCTATTCCCAGGCGCAGGCTCCCTCGGTGACGTATTCTGCCCTTCTCTTCCTCTCCTCGTAAACAACAAACCTGCGCACGTGACATCCTAAAACACGTGTCATACTCCAAAGGCGAGGTGAGGAGGGCGCGCGTCACCCAGAACTGCAGATGTGGAGTATTTTGCAAAGAACTGGTGGGCAGACGATTCAGGATTTTCAGAATAACAGGTAGGCGACAATGTCATGCAAAGACTTTTAAAGATGGCGAATAACACAAACAAAGTGTTCTGCGTGAGAGGCAGAGCCCGACTAATTGCTTCCAAGCTGTCTTGTATTTTTGTCAGGAGTGCAAATTCCAATGGTGCTGCAGATGCAGTGAACCCGGGGCCCATGTGTGGGAGGGGCCACTGACCTTCACGTAGCTGCCAAGATTTCAGATTGCTATGTGTGACATTTTCATAATTTCAGTGTTATTATGAGTGACAGTCAATGACTGTGCGTGACACTTTCTCGCAAGCCAAAGTCAAGTAGTGAAGACGAGGGAAGCATATAAATATTATAAATTACATCCATTTGAGCAACCAGAAATTCAAGAAGATTTTAAACCGCTGCAAAGCACCAGTTCTGCTGGGAAATTCCATCTGTGACTGGATCTGTGAGTGACAGTGATTGCACAGAAGCAGCGCACCTACCTGCTCCCACCCACTCCTCTAGTGGTCTCAGAAGGATAGAATATTTAAAAATGGTAGTGGTCAGAACATACAGACAATTACAGCTTGTAGGACAGCGGCTGTAGTCAGCCGAGCTCTGTAATGCTCTGTACACCAATGGTTTGTCAAATTTCCTGGATTTCTTAAATGGACTGAAAAGTGGCCAGATGGATATTAGCTGGCGGCACAGCGCTATCAAAAGTTCGCAAATAAAATAAATACAGACATTGAAAGTTTATCATAATCTTTGAAGGAATTATTGGTTCCAAATAAAATGTTAATTTGAGGAAGGGCAATAAAAGAAGTACAAAATTCAGCCAAAAAGCAAACAGCAACTGGTGGCACTGTGGTTTGTGTTTACGCCCACACCCCGTTTCCAGTGACAGCCCCGAAGAGAGACCAGAAAATGTCCACAGCACCTTGAAGAAGGGAAGGACTTAAAAATAATAATAATAGTATAGAAAGAGACGCACAAAAAGTAACACACACAAATGGGGAAGGGGCTGTCAGGAAACTACAGAAAATATACATGCCTTGCATGAGGAGGAGTCAATCCAAGCAGAGATCCAGAATACCTTACAGAAGGAATGAAACGTCACTGTAGCATTTATTTAAATCATATTTAATAAGCCTGCAACTTTCTTTTTGTGTGATATTATCTGATATCTCGAGCATATTCAAGACTGACTATATACAATGACTTTTTGAAAACTTTGCAATATAGCATGCAAGAAAACTCATCTACCCTGTGTTGTCAGTACCCTCTGGGGTGCGCGTAAAGTGAAAATTGCCAGCAGCTTGAATGAACTGTGAACCCCACGGTACTGCCCCACTCACCTCCCGGGCTTGGGGGCCCTTGCCGTGTGGGTGCCGCAGGGAGGTGCGAGCTGTGTGGTAGATTTCCTCACTCCTGGAGTTGTCCTGCTCCAGGCTGCTGTGCCCACTGCTCATGCTGCGGCTCCACTGCTCATGCTGCGGCTCCACTGCTCATGCTGCTGCTCCACTGCTCATGCTGCTGCTCCACTGCTCATGCTGATGCTCCACTGCTCATGCTGCGGCTCCACTGCTCATGCTGCTGCTCCACTGCTCATGCTGCTGGACCCATTGCTCATGCTGCTGCTCCACGTCATCGAGCCGATGGCCGGGGCCAGGAGGGCGAGGGGCTGCCAGCACAGCAACTGCACAGGTCGAGGTCAGGAGATGTGGCTTCCTCCTGTTTAACTCAGAGCCATGCAAGGACCGATGCACAACAGCAATGAATTCCTAGGTTCCTGGGGGCCCAGCCGGTGGGCAGGAAATTGGCCATTCTTCCACAGCATGCGCTGACCGGACACGGCTCCTCCCCAAGAGGGACCTGACGTGACCCGGAGACTGACAGGACATGTGAGAGCCTCAGAGAGCAGTACCGCCAGTGGACCGAATCCCAAGCCGCCAAAGGAAAGAGGTCACTGGCTGGGGATGCCGCCTGTTCACATTGCCAGAAAACAGCAACACTCATGTGACAACCCCCAGATAGGTATGAAGTTATACAGGCCAGCGATATTACAGAGAGTCAGTCTCAGAAAGTTCAGGCAGCCAGGCCAGCGGGGTCTCAGCTGCTGCTAACGCAGTTAGTTGAGTCCAGCCCCACCGAGGCAGGAGCCCAAGAGAGGACGACACTCGAGTATCAGTCACTGCATTCAGGCTCAGCGTGGGGCAGGTGATCTGGCACTTAAATGTGTGACTATGCATTTTCATGTGGTGATGCGGACCACCACAGTACAATGCGTTAGTCCAACACCTGAAGCGTGGTACTTAGCAAGGCTGCCTTCAACTATAGCTGTATTGTACTGCCCTAAAGGGCTGGAGGGAGTAGGGGTATTTTCTTTCTTTGCATTAGGGCCCATGGTGTTCTTGCTACTCATAAAATATGCAGACCTTCCAACTCAAATGGTGTCGCATGATTTCAGCTCTCTTCACAGGCGTGTATACAAGTTTCTGGAAACCCCTGAAGAGAGCAGGTGTCCAGCTAAGTTTTTCGATGCTCTGCACAGCCGATGTCCATTGCAAGGTGTCAAACCTCCCCATGACACTGACAGCAGTCTCCGAAGCTTTGTGTTTTGGTATTGGGTTTGGGTGGCAGTGAATTTAAAGTACCTCCTCTCATGGTGAAAATGTTTAATACATTGGCAGGTCTGAATATGTGTCAATGCAACACATCTTGTTGAGGAGAATTGGTAGTATAGAGGAAAAATTGGCGTTTAAAATATCACTTGAAGACAATAAAAAATAATCCTGTGTAACCTATAGATGAGGCTTCTACACAGTTGCCCTAACTGCCCACCTCTGGCAGCCTATATCAATCTAGAATCTTATTTGGGCACTAAATTACACACCTTGTTGGTGCGAACATGTGCTTTAGGCAGGGTCACTGGAGTTAAGCGGCAGGAGAGGGCCACATTATGCAGCAAGGTGGAGTAAATTATGCGGCAAGAAAAGGAAAATTATGTGGGATAATCCACCACATTTTGTGATAGTATTACTTTATCATTTTGTCATTTTTACACTTGTTAACAATGTCTAGACATTTGTTGCTCCTCAATAGTCCCGTCTTAACACCCAAATATAGCAATAAGCCACAGAAAGGTGACCAGTCAACCTTTGCATAGTGACTTTCACTGCTCTGCAACACGTCAATTCTTTTTTAGTAACCCTCGAACCATTCAAGCCAGAAAAAAAATATTTGATTAAATATGGAGACAATGCAGCAGGTAAAGGATAATGTGGCAAATGCGGAAAATCTATAAGTATGCAAAAAACACCACAATCACATGATTTCACTGGCCCTGGTTTAAGTAAAATATACAATGACCCATCATAAGTATTCACAGTGGCTATAGGAGTACTGCGGCTCCTGGAAACCTGTTGTGTGAGTCTTACGCTGATGTAATAATCACACACACTGGGATATATTGGGTGGCATACCCTATAAGTTTACACCAGCCCTGCTAAAGAAGCAAGAATAAACTGTGCTCAGTCCCATGACCCTACAGATGGATGGGTAATATTCACAAGTGCTTTTTGTTTTTGTGCATATTTGGGACAAATAAATCATTCACTCCTAGCTGTACTCTGCAGCTGAATAGGTGTCATGCACACAATTTGTTGTCTTAGCAGAGGACAGTTATGGCAATTTGGAAGTAAAAATGGCTGGCCTTTTAAATAGAACTCGTTTGGCTAAGACGTTTTAGTAACCTGCAGCCACTGCAGAGGTCCAGACACCCAAGGGTCATAATAAAGTGCCCTGGGTGTGAAACGGCTATCAGTGGGCACTCGACAAGATGTACTAAAGGGTTTTACCCACTCTGGGTAAATGCTTTAGTACATGTGGCCCATTGTTTCTATCTTGGGGCTCGAGTATCACAGAAGTGGCTTCAGATGCTTACAAAAAGTCAAAGGGCCTAATTTATTTTCTTGGGGATGGAGTATTCTATCTTGGCCTGGCAGTGGACTTTACATCGTCAGGCCGAAACTACTCCGCCCATCAGATTTATAAATGACCACCTACCTGGCATTGACAGCAACCGCCATCACAGCGGTTCCTGTCAATTCATTTTACTGTTTGCATTGGGCTACATTGGAAGGACGTACCGCAGTAGCAAACAGTATTTTCTTCTTTTCAAAAATTAAATCCCGAAACTGGATTTTCTTTTTGAAAAAAAAAAGTAATTTTCCTCTTCACTGTGGGAGGCTTCTCTCATGGAGGTAGGTGCATTATAATGGTTTTACTGTTCCTCACCGCCATGTTTTACCAATATGTAAGGGACAGTAAATAATTGCTACATGTCCATGCATCTAGATTGGGTGGGTAGACATCTAGCCATTTCTCTGATGACCCTGACTCCCCAGGGCCATCGGAGGATATTAATCATGGTGGAGATAGCGTAGTCTCTGCTGTGATTAACCCTAAGGTACATCCACATGTAAATGTGGCAGGAGCACCACTAAGGAGCCGATTCCGATGTCAGACGGACTCAGGTCCGTCCGACATCGGTCAGGAGCCGTAACCGACTGACCTGCTGTCCTCAGTTATGGCCCTGCTAGCACGTGCGACCGAACAGGGTTCGGTCGCACTCGTATACAAGACAATGCAGGAATGCATTCCAAGCGGAATGCATGCCTGCATCCTTGAAAGCAGGGGTGCAGTTCATCCCTGCACCCTGTGGGCGGCACCCCAAGGTGCCTGCCACCGGGTGCAGGGATCCACAGAGGGGCCCCCAGGTTGCCATTCGGCAGCCTCGCACCCATGGAAGCCCTACTAGGGGCCCCCAAAGACAGTTTCCGACTGCCTTTTCGTGCCGGAAAAACTGGCACGAAAAGGCAGTGAAAAACTGCCATCGTACTCCCCTGGTCGTGAAGAGGTGGCCGGGGGAGTACTGGGAGATTTCCGGATGACGGACGGGCTCTTTGAGCCTGTCGTCCACAATCCGGAAATCCTTGTCGGATTCCTTTCCGACCGAGCCCATCGGAATGGCTCAGTCGGAAAGGAATCCGGCCGACATGATCCGAATCGGTCGGAGCCCTTCCGGCCGGAATCGGAATCGGCCCCTAGATTGTGGAAAGGGAACTTTGTCACTGTTGCAACAGAGTACCATCTCACCCAATATATAATTCATGCCAGAAGTTCACACCCACGCGGAGGACAGCACATTTTTTGTGTAATCAGGTGCACTGTCTCGGTCCGGGGGCACCGTGGTGCAAACCTAGACAGTCTGCCCTCATGGATGTCAATTCATCAAACTGCTAGGAGTAGCGTAAGTGACTTCACATGCCCCCTGGCCTTCACTTCCACTCACACATACACATGCTTACACATAAACACACATTTACTTATACACACACACTCACACATACACATACTCTACCCACACATGCACACACATTCACACACTCTCTCTTACATAAACACACTCAAAACTGCAAGCACGCACACAACATACATACACATCAAAGCATGTTTTTTTAACTTACACCAGCTGCCAGGGAAAGTCAAATTCCAGCTATTTGTACTCCATTTCGAATTAAACGAATAGCGAATAATGTACTATTATTCACAAGTAGTGTAATAAAAAATTGACAAAAAGCAAGGAGAGTGAAGCCCCCACCGACGTCCATAAGGACGAGCTGCTTCTGTTACTGGCATATTTTGCCACTGCTGCCGCTGTGGGTCTCAAAGGCAGTGCCAGGGGTCACACAAGGGGCATGACATGGGATACAGTAGCGACACCTGGTGACCACTAAATGAATCTATATCTGCCCTATGTATATTTCAGACTCAGATCTCCAGAGTGTGTAAACATTGGGAATGTGGCACAAAAAAATTCCTCACAAGGCCAACATAATAGCTATTTCAGAAAATGACAAGTTGATGCCTGGGGTCAAAATCTGTTTTTTTTTGCTAACAATGAAAAGCTGAGAGTTGACGGCGTAATTAGTGGGTTTTTCAGAAAATGACAACCGGAAATTTGTCTAAAAAACAATTGATGTACTTAACATGAAAATCCTGTGCTTGGGGGTCAAAAACAGTGTACGTTTAGAAATTGGCATAAAGATTTTTTTTAAGTGATTTGCAATTGCTGAAAATAATAAGCCAGCATTTGCAAATAGGAGTATTTTAGAAAATGACAAGCTGACACTTTCTAATAAAATTTCTGCATGTCAAAAATATGTTTAAAGCTGAGGTTGGAGTGAAAAGTCATGCTGTTTTATAACCAGGCTGCTGACCTAGGTTCAGCATGTCCCTTTTCCCGAATCCAAGCGCGCAACGCCCATTGCACTAGAAGGGCTTCAGATCACCTCCCCACCAGGGCCGGACTGGGAACCAAAACCGGCCCTGGCAAAGTGCTTGGCGGGCCACCCGGGGCTTGGGGGAGCCGCCGAGCTATTTGCCAGAGCCGGTTTTTGGCCGATTTTGTTACAGGGCCGATTTTGCAGCTATGCTGCAAATTCGACCCTGTAACAAAAATGACCCCCAGGGGCCCAAAACCGGCCCCCACCCGTGCGGCGCACCGGGGGATTGCCCAGTGCCCGCTACGGCCAGTCCGGCCCTGCTCCCCACCCACCTCCTGTGCTTCAACCAGGGCTGCTGCATCTTCCATGACACAGAGGGTTCGCATCTGATGTTTGTGCTGGACTCTAGTACTTCACAGGTCATTCAAATGCCTTTTAAAAGTGGGAAGCTCTGGACAGGTGCCTAGACCCCTACGAACCTCCATAATCAACTGGCCCTCACTTCCATTGTACCGACCCACAGCCCAAAGGCACAGCACAAGGCAGAACCTGGGTGGGCTCGAAGACGAACTCAATAACCTTGATTTGCGATAAAACGAAATGCAGTTGATAGAACGGACGCTAATGTTAAGCCAAAAAAGTGTACCTCTCTATATGCCTGTCCTATCCCCCTTTTTCTTTCATCTCTAACTTTTCTGTCCTTTCCTCCTTACATCTCCTTCTCTATCAAAATCTAACCAGCAAGAGGGTAACCACATATGCAGCATTGTACGAGCGGTCTATGCCAGGTGTGGCTAACCCTGAAACAGTATTTGTGAATGTATACAGTTTATAAAAATATTAATACAAAACAAAAAGTAGAGTAGGCTTTTAAAAAAAAATGTATTGCTTCCTGTGCCCTTGATGTCTCGCACTCTCTTGGCTCACTTGCACAGGGTCATTTAAAGATTCGGTGGGGACAGATAAACAGAGATTAATGGCTCCATTAGCATATCGCTCTTCATTGACGAATACACTGCAGTAGTACCTTATCACACACTTAACTACTACAAAGGAGAGGTTATGCAAGTAGCCTTTGAAATATACCTGAGCAAGACAGTTACATTGCATAACATTGGCTTTTCAATAGAGCTATCCTAAACCTGGTGAGTCCCATGAAGCTGTCACATAAATATGTATGACAGAATACAAATGTTAATGATGTTTTTTTCCCAATCTCTTAGCGCCTTGAAACCATTCATAACAAAAAGCACTATTTAAACAGAATTTTTAATGAAAAAAGCTATATTCTGCCATCAGGTTCAATAAATGATTGTATTTAATGGCTCAGCCCTCCATGTTCTCTGCTCATCTCATTCCAGGTAATTGTTGCCTTTATTAAAGTATATTGTGGGTGCTGTGGACCTGTTGCATTGCAAAGTGCATGTTGCATTTTTCTTCTAAGAAAGCTGTTTTTGGGGGGTGACTGGATGCAATTATGGGCCATCTAACTGCTTAAAGCACTTGATTTGCACCTCTGAAGGTTGGTACCCTTCATAGGTCACATGGCGCTCACTCATTTCTTTCTATCCATACCTTAGAATCTTTCAGGAGCAACCTATCTCTCACTCCTTTTCACCCCAAATACATGCATAAGAGCAGCAAAAGCACATGGTAGGAGTACAACTGTGAACATCACATACAACATATATGCGACGGGAGACATCCATTACAACGCCGGCATTGCATCACAATGCCTTTAGATATCCGTCATTACAACGCAAGTCGTTACAACGACTTGCGCTGGATGGCACTCTAAACTTAGGAATAGTATGATTTACTATTCCAACACCTTCCCTACTGTACGTAGACTGGAGTTGGAATAGTA
This sequence comes from Triturus cristatus, assembly GCF_964204655.1. Taxonomy (NCBI): domain Eukaryota; kingdom Metazoa; phylum Chordata; class Amphibia; order Caudata; family Salamandridae; genus Triturus; species Triturus cristatus. The sequence goes on from NC_140590.1 coordinate 1,640,142,158, forward strand.
AATCATACTATTCCTAAGTCCAGCGCCCTCCAGCGCAAGTCGTTGTAACGACTTGCATTGTAAAAACCGCGATGTGACATACTGAATTGTAATGGAACGCGTAGTATCGCCATATATTCATATGCAACCGATGGTCATTAAACTGGTACTAATGAGGTAAAACCTCTGCCCATACAGTGTTAGGATTTGTAACAAGCATTTACAATGCAATGGTCTCGGCATTGGTAAAGTTAGAGCTATTGGCATTGCTCATGACATTATTTTTGTTTATGTTTTTGTTTTTAAAACATTTAAAGAAACGTCATTGTTATTTACAATGTCAATAGCTTAATCACTCTCAAATGCGAGACCTATTGCATTTGCACCCACACACAGAGCCACCTACACACACACTGATTCAGCTATTGACATTGTAAATAACAATGCAGTTTCTCTACATGGTGAAGATCAGTGAACAGATCAAGTGAAAACATGTGCCCTCACTCCCACTTAGTCACAGGTCTACGCCAACCGTTAGTCCACTACTGTTATATCACTAAAGAAAGCTCTTGCTTTCACAGTTCCCCCATGCGTCACAGATCTTAAAAGACCCAGAGCAAGCAATCGAATGGTACCTGATGTTCTGCCAGCTTATCTGCCTCTTTGGCCTTCACAAACCAGAGGTAGGCAGGACACTGTGGGTAGCCAACATATCTCTGCCTAGTCAGGCAGCCGCAGTTCGAGTTTAATAGAATTGCAGGCCTTGCTGATGCAGTACTCACCAGCTATCCGAGTAGCTGCATTTAAGGAGTGAAGACACAAAGTGTGGAGGCAGAAGAGACACTAGGTATCACTTTTTAGGCAAAAGCTCAGGTCATCACACAACATGCATTCTAACAATAGACTTATAATCAGACACCTTAACCAAGACTGAATCCCCATACAGGCTACAGAAACGTCACCAGTATACATATTACACCTGACTATTTTCTATACTAAAGGACATGCAATGTAGATTAGGCTAAAGTGATTTTTTTACAGCAAAAATTAAATTCTCTGGGACACTAGACAAGACTGCCAAATTACAGAGACTCCAAGTAACAAAATAAGTACAAAACCAGTTCAGCAGAATAACTAGAAACAAATATTGCTGAGCAAAATTTACTTTAACCCCTGCTCTACTAACTGTTTATCTAACCTCAGGAAAAGGGGTCCCTGATCTCCTGTTACTTTATACCCAAGGCTCCCTAATTTCGAATTTTTGCAGATACAGACAGAAAACCATTTTTAAATGGGGATAAAAACAGAAAACGGATTATTTTGAGTGATTCCAACTACCGTCCATCATGACTGCTTGGCCATTAGCTGTGCAGATTGACAGGTAAGGGGTTAAAAAAGTAATTTTTAGTAGATATGCACAACCTTGATACTAACATTTTTATGTTTTCATATGTGCATTGATGTATCATCTGTGGGTGGACATATTAAAACTCACCAGGAGTTCAAGCATGAAGGCACATTTATTGGTTACATAAATGTGGAAATATACTAGTTTCAACATCATTTCTTCACAAAACCCAAATATGGATAAATATATATACCATTAGCAAAAACAAATATGTAGAAATGGAAAAAAAATACCATAAAAATGGAAACCCTAGTTATACATGTAAGTCATACATGGGACAAATATCAAAAGATGTATCCCATATATGTTTGCTCCACAATGTCAATGCAAATATTGGTGGAAAGGGCTGGTACCCAGGGCCACTAATTATACGATTCTGCGGCAGTGCAGTTTCCTGCACAATTATGTGTTTACCTCCTATGCCACATAACGCATCATCTGTTGCACAATCTGCAGAGTTCAGCAGAAATGTAGGTTCTAGCTGAAACAGGTCAAAAGTTACTAGAAAAAAAAGCTGTGGCAACTGTTGCTGCACATTGGATGGCCCTTTTCAAACGTTGACTGGTCTTTGTTGCTTATGGCTGTACTCACGTTTTAAACTGGTACTAGTGGCCTTTGTCCATGCAGTATTAACATGTAAAAATGACAAACTAATGAAGCAATACCATCACAAAATGCACCGAATTATGCAGCATAATGTGCCGCCCTGTGCTCCATAATTTAGTCAATCCTGCAACATAATTGGCTCCTTTACTGTTGCATAAGTCAAGTGTCCTTGCAGGTACCATCTTGCACCAACAGCACTACGGTATTAATTGGGACCATTAACTGTCTCAAATGTAATGTTAACTACGTGACGTGCGCTGCCATATTTAGGTAAATACATTCTCGCATCTCGAAACTAAGGGGCGCACAACACAGCAGGCCCAAATTGAAACTATTACTAAGCTACAGCAGCGCCACATGCACTACTCGCACAGGAAAGCACTTTCCTCTGTCCAAAACCCGAATCTAATCCCGCTTCTTGCACCCTGCGAGACTTCCCGTACCTTACATCTAAGAACCACATAAAACACACAAAGCCCGCAGCCTGCTCTAGAACCTTTTAGTTTCTTACACATATACCAAGTCCTTTTCTTGCATCCAACTAACACACATTATCCTTTTAGGGCTGGGTATGGGGACATACTGTACAAAATTGGGTGTGCATAACAGATTATAAATTTCCGATGCTAGGAAGAGTTCTGGCCAGAAGTCGGTGAAATTAAAGTAGTCGGAGAAAGCCACCAAGGATTGGGCAGGGTAGGGGGAATTCTTGACACCAGCAAGGGCGAAGGGCGAAGGGCTTGTCAAGAGTACCCTGAAGAGAACATGGCAGTGTTGGAGTACCAAGAAAGTGAACAATATTAACATGGGTGGAGTTCGCGTATTTCACAGATACGCTTAAATTGGCCGAGAACAGCAAAATAAAGGGTGTTTGGAGAACATATGGTAAAACGAACTATCTCGAGACCAACACCTTCCACCCAGCAAACCAATCCCAACATAACAAGGTTCCCAATCTACAAAGCACCGCGAGACCACAACTTACAACACCCGCAGCATTCTTACACAGTTTCTGCTTCTTTCACCAGGTCACACCTTAAGCTATCACCTCCTTAACACCCACAATGTTCTTGCAACCACAAAGACCCTAAAAAGTCATACTCCAAGTTCCATACTCGCTGCTACCGGGAAGTACACCCAGCTTACACTGAGCAGTCTGCTAAACGCGGCGACCCTTCTTAACCTTAAAACAAAGAGACCTTCCCTCATCAAACACTGTGCCTCCATTCCGCAACGCTGCCCCTCACACACAAGTAAATTCCCTGCCCAATATGCGTCCCCAAACGCGACCAACCCTGCGTCATCCTCTACTGCCACGTGCACCAAACAAAGGATACCAGCACCAAGGCTTGAGCTGCTTCTTCTTCTTCCGCCCCATGTCGTCCACGCGCCGAGGACCGAGTACTGCAGAAAAGGGGCAAACACAGAGCAGACAAGACGCAGCCACCAGCAAGGAGCCACAAAATGGCCGCACGTAAGCTTACACTCCCAGACTTCACTGCGGTCAGAGGAAGAGCGGTGACGTCGAAAGTGAGAGAAACAAACCAGGGAAACAACGGGGAAGCCCTGTAACAAAGAAACAAAGAAAAAGTTAAATCCAAAGCAAGAAAACAAACATACATTAATTAAAAAAAAAAGATCGCTTACCAGCCAACTCCAGGAATCCTTCGCCTCACAGCAACAGACACGAAATGACAATAGAAAGAGTGAAAACAAAAAAAAAAAAAACACGCCCACCAGCGGAAAAAGGGGACGGCCGGCGATAATTAAACTTCTTGCAAAAAACACGGCCCCCCGATCCGAAAAGGACGGGGCCTAATCGGAATGACGGACCTCTTCTCCAATGGCTGGCCAGCATTCAAGAGGCCAGCCAATGGAGAACAGGGGAGAAGAGGGGCGGGTTCAAGCCCCTCTTCTCCAAGTCATTAAATCTCGCGAGCGAGACTGCGCAAGCGCAGCCTTCGCTAGCCGAGACCTAAAAATGAGGTGGGTGAGCCAACAAATTTACAGGGAGAGCCAAGCTGAGGGTCTGGCTCAGATCTTAGAGCCCATCTACAAAATGAGCCCTGAAAATGTTTGCTATGTAAATCGCACATCAAATATCACTCCAGAAAGTTCAAAAAAGTGTTTTTCTTTAACAAGCGAAACTTTGACATTAATGCTTCACACCATAGCACTGCGCTGAGCAGTACTTCTAAAACTGATACTTTTAAGCATAACCCATTACTGCACTAAGAGGCAAGACAACAGTTATGCAAACCCCGAACATGGTCCAGAACATAAAGGAGCAACAATATGGTTTATGAAATAAAGGACAATAGTTTCTTTATAAATTATATTCTGAACTCACATATTTGAAAGTGCTATCCTATGTGATAATGAAGAAATAAGAGCTTTTGTGAAATACAATATTTGCCTAAGATCACACAATTTAAGTGGGGAAGCAGCGGTTTATCCATGTTTTCTGGTTTCAAAATGGGTTATCTATTTGTCTTTTTTTATGTTAAGGTTTTTTTTTTACCTCTTTGTAGATTATTTCAGTTTTTATAAAGCGTGAACTCCATCCGTAGGCATTGGAGTGATTTACATATTCAACAAGTTAAATTACACAAGGTCACATTCGTTGCTTATAGACATGGGGAGACTAAGTGATTTGCCCACAATCACAGGAAGTTGAGCCAACACTGAGATTTAAACCTGGTTGCCCAGATCCAGCAGCTCTGGCTGTAACGCCACATCCTGGGTGAAAGGAGGGAGGCAGATAGAAGCCACATGAAGCTTGGCTCGCTAAGGGCGCGAGGATCCATCAGAACCTCGAACTGAGCCAGAGCCAGGCTTCAGACTAGAGTTTAGCTCCAGCTTTCAGTTGCTCATCCATCTTTAAAATTGGCAATATAATGAAGTAACACCATCACAAAAATTGTCACATTATTCAGCATAATTTGCTTTTACTGCTGTATAATTTATTGAATGCTGTCACATAATTTGGTCCTTCCTGTCACGTAATCCCAATGGCTCTGACCATGGGAAGTAACAGTATGCAAAATATAATTGCAGATAGCTTAAATGAAAGATAAATGCAAGATAAGCTCATCTGTGGGAAATCCATTGTTCTGAGAGTATAACTCGGGGGCATATTATCAAGCCTGGCGATAAAATTATCGCCGCTTTAGCGTCAGAAAACTGCCGCTAAAATGGCGATAATGGGCTTGATAATATGCTCTATGGAATTCCAATTGAAGCCCATGTTAGACGTCCTTCACATTTAACATGGGCTTCAATTGGAATTCCATAGAGCATATTATCAAGCCCATTATTGCCGTTTTAGCGGCAGTTTTCTGATGCTAAAGCGGCGATAATTTTATCACCGGGTGTTGCTGATATGCCCCCTGGTTGGTTAATATGGAGATGGGCGAGCTAACAAATTACCAGGCCGAGCTGAGTCAGAGCCGAGTCTAAGGTCTGGCTTGGCTTAGTCCTGAAAAGGGTTGCCATGAAAATCATACACCAAACATCACTTCAAATATCATAAAATCTCATCAAAATTAAAAAAAAAAGTGTATTTCTTTTACATGTGGAAGTTTTGACATGAATAGGTCACATTATATCACTGCACTAAGAAGTATTTATTAAAACTGTTTTTTAAACATGAACTTAGAAACATTCCTGTTCTGACAGTTGTCAGTGAATCATTTATGCAGCTCACATTCTTATAAATAGACCAACATTATAGTCTATTAAATGTAACACAATCAATAAGTTTTGTATAGCTGGTACTCTGAACTCATGTACTTGAAGGTGCTTTCATATGCAATACTGAAGAAAAGAAAGATCAGTAAAATCAAACATTTGCCTAAGATCACACAATTTTAGTAAGCGGAGAAGCCATGATTAATTCAGTTTTTCTGGTTTCTCTTTGTACAGTTCAGCACCTAAATTTGTATGTATTTGTGTCTCCTTTTTACCTCAAATGCTAATGTTTTGTTTTTCCCTTTTTGCACATGAGATTAGAGTGAGGTTGGCAGGCAGAAGCCATATGGCTCATTATGGGCTCGCGGTCCCAATGGGACCTCAATGTGAGCCAGACCCTGGCTTCAGGCTCCAGCCTCATTGAGCTTTCAGTGGCTCGCTCACCTCGAGGTTAATATGATTACTTTAAATATCTTTATGTATAACTGGTTAGTGCACTTGGGACTACTGACGTGTGTTTATACACTAATGAGGTCCCAGCCTGGGAATTAAAGCACTGTGAATATGATGGAAAATTAAAAAATGGATCACAGGCTGCATACAGTATAAGATATACTGCCAGAAAATGTACAGAAAGCATCAAGGGGAAATTTACTAACTTTTGTCACCAGGTTTACATCTAAAAAAAGTGAAGAAAACCCAGGACGTGTGCACTTTACAATACACATTTTGATTTGCATTGGAAAGTTATCCAACATAACGCAAAGTAGAGCCAAGCACTACTTTGCGTCATGGGTACTTTCCGTGAGTTGTACATGTGCCTTCCCATACAACCACCCATTGGTTTTGATGCAAAGCCTTATTTACAACAAAAAAAGGTAGCTAGGACTTTGGTCAAAAATGTACACGTCCTTGAGGCAGGCATAAAGAATAAATAAAGATGTATTTTTTCTAAACTTTTGAAAGTTTAGTCATGTGTAGCACTTTACCACATACACACAGTGAAAAAATATTTAACTATGTTAAAGATTAGTTTTATCAACAGAGGGTACCCTTCCACTACAAAAACCCATGCTTGACATCACACACACAAACACACACACGCACATGCACTAAATGCATGGATGTGTGCATTGACACGAGGCCGACAAATTTGCACCACAGCAGAGAGACACAAAACAGGCATTATAACTTAGTATATATGTCGCTGTTCTACTCCGTCCTGTTGATGCAGGAATGCAACTTGGTACCTGTGCTATGTTGCATCAAAAGTGACAAATTTCTCTAGGGTGACAATGGAAAAGTGTCAAGGTCTGTGTGAGTGTTCTGCGGCAGCCCCTTTGAAATTTAATTGGACCAAGATACAGCGCTGCTCCTTGCATCCTGCCAACACCTAATCCCCCTTTGTTTCACTGTCTGAGAGGAATACACAAAGGCCAACGGCCAACGGCACTCAGTCATGCGACCTAGCCCACCGATATCAACACACTGCTACATTACTCGAGCTACTGACCAAAAGTCATAAGGATAGTATTCCTTTTGGACAGTTTCTCCAATGGAGGAGCACCTGTACATCAGTCGATTACTTTTATAGACACTCAGATAATTTTGAAAAAGAAGTTGAGAGCAAGGGGCTATCCAAAAACGTTGATCAACCATTCATCTAAAAGGGAACTTTTTTTGATAGTGACAGTTTGTTCAAGAAGGATAAAAAAGATGTGAGCAATAATAGAATTGTACGCCACTTTTCAAAAGTTAGCAATCAGATTACAAATGTATTTAATTAAAATTAGAATATCCTGAATAGTGAAGAGAAGGTGATTTTAGCCTTTTGGCACAATAGAAACTTGAGGAATACCTTAGTACACACATACAGAGAGGATATATCCTGTACACAAGTGACCTTAGGAAAGGAATGGGCCGTTGGGGGACTATAGATGTGGCGACTGCTGTATAGGCCTGGGTAGAGTTCTGCAATGCGGAACTCCACAAAGTGCCAAAAAAAAACTCTGCTGCACTCCGCGGAGTTCCTCAAGCGACGGAGTGCGTCAAGTCACGCTGCTCGCACTGATTTTTTGTGCCTAGAGTTTGTGCTTCACTGTAAAATCAGCGCAAACAGAATCACATGCAGCACAAGCCGGTGTTGCTTTTCCTCGAGCAGCAGCTTTCTCAAGTGAGCAACAGGTTTCTCAACACAAACGGTAGCGTTCTGGTGCGACCGCCCGCATTTTAGAAATCTTGCGGGGAGGTGGTCTAGCGTATGATTTTCCTCACCTGCGTTCGCCAACTCAACGTTGGTGAACCATGCACAAGAAAACTCCCCACTCCACGCTTCTTTGCAGAGTTTGTCAGAACTCCACGCTCTACTTGGAGCGTGGAGTGGGCGGAGCAGAATTAGTTCCCCACTCCTACTGCAGTATTTGTGATCAGTGCATTAGGCCAAACGTGTAGACTGCCAGGGAGTTAATTCACAGCAAACCCCTTTTAACAATTGTTATAACAAAACTATTGTCTCTCTCCTAGTGTTCCCATAATTAATTTTTCCTTGTCATCGTCTGTTGAAACCTCCCCCCAAGCGCGCTTACCTGCATTGGCCCGGCTCGTCTGTTGGAACCTTTCATGCTGATGTAGTTACACAATTGAAAGGTAAGAACTAAAGATCAAGTGGAGTGACGTAATTGAAGTTTAAAGGAATATTTGTGAACAAATGATTGTGCATTTACTTACAGGTTCCCTCTACTTACTTGACATTGGCTGAAATAGACATATATACTTATGTGATCTCTCGATTTTAGAGAGGACTGTCGCCACTGGATGATTTGTATCCATATGAACGCCATTTTTCTGTGTCAAAGTGGAGTGCAATGGGTGTTGCTGTGGGCATTCCAGCTTTGGATGTTCCCCTGCAATGCCCATTGCTTTTTCACACTGCCCCAGATTTACAAAGATCTGTAAATCTGAGGCTGTGTTAAAAACTAACGCCATTGGAAAGCAGGCGTTTTAGAGGTGCAACGAGGAGAAATACTTTTATTTCTCCTAGTATTTTACTCTTTCTATGTGATTTTGCAGCACACATAGAAGGAGCAAATCACCTTTAATAATTTTTTATGTACAGGAAGGTGTCTCTTCCTGCACATAAACAATTATCCTTGCAATGCAGGCACCCTTGCACCATGGCGCAAGGGTGTCTGTGTTGTCGCTAATCAGCTTTTTTAGCACAGGTGTAAGAGAAAACACAAGGGTGTGCCATATTCTTGTGAATACAGTGCATTCCTGCGATTTTTAAATGGCGCAGTGCGGCGTTGCTAAATTGGTTGCAGCTCCATGTTGCGTCATTTCTTTGTAAATATGTCCCAGAGTGTAGTTGGTAACCAATTAGCATGTGGTTGTGTGTGGTGTGGTGTATAGGTTATACACACCAAAAGGAGTAGGGAGTGAAGATCGTGGTGTAGTGGTCCAGTGGTGGCATGTGCTATGTGTCCTAATACTGCCCTCACTCACACAAATGTGTGACATGCTTCATCATAGGGCTGCTTACAATACACCCCGGTGCAGCCAACGCCTGGGGTGAAGCAATAAGGGTGTGGAAGACAAACACAACACAAAAGAGAGAGAACCATGCTTTCAATAGTGACTGGGAACACTGGAAGTGAAAGTGCAGTGTGGTGTGTGTTTAAAACTAGCTCGGAGGTATCTCCATACCTAAACTTTATTTCTAGATCCTCCAGCCAGGATTAAAAACATGAAGGATGGTGGTGCTAGGGTGATATAATGTGCTCCTTACACCCCTCCTTACTGCCAAGTAGTTGACATTTTTCGGCCGTGTATCAGTGCCCAGTCTTAGGGTCACGCCGTCCTTCTTCAGGACTCTACCGGTCCCAGTGAAATATGTTGTGCTCTAACCTCCGTTAAAGGTTAGTGGGTAAAAGCAGGACGTGCTCGCTGCTTCCCGCATACCTACATGGCAGGAACAGGCGAGTACTAACTCGGAGGAGCACCATCCTTGATGCAGTAATGAGAAGGGGGAGAGAGAGGAGGGGGCACTCTGTTCCCACTCCACTTACGGGCTATTCTTACCGGGGGGGGGGGGGGTTCCTTTTTTTCTCCCACCCTTATTTGTTAGGTGCATGAAGATGTTTTTCCACATATTTTCTAATTACTTTCCAGAATGTAATTAACAATAATACAAACTTATAGACTGTGACAACATGTCCTCCTTTCTTGGTATTTCACTTCAGAACTATGCGACTGCCTACATTTATCGAAGCCTGTGACTTTCGGACGGCAGGCACTTTTATAGGGACAGTGAAAAGTCCTCAAGGCTGTTATTGTCCCTCCAGACATTAAGGGCCTCATTATGATGTAGTTCGGAGTTGCCTTCGACCTACATCTCTGCAGTTGCAGAACCGGCCGACCTCCGTTTGGCGGTCCACAAACCGCAATTACGATGTGACCTCACATGGAGCGGTCGCAAACTCTCCTTTGTCTATTGGAGCTTGCGTGGCGGTCTGAAACTGGCTGCAGCACAAGCTCCCATAGAGAAAACGGAGTTTCTGTAAATCCTTGCACCGTGTGGCAGGCAACTCATGCCCCCAATGCCCACAACCAGAGGGCCAGGGGAGAAGGGGGCCCTGCTAGGGTCGGAAAGCCCGACATGGAAAGCCTGTTGGAAACCAACATCATAATCCTGACAGCGGAAAAGCAGGCCTATAGGGATTATGTGAGGTTTCCGACTGGCCGACGGGCTCCTTTAGCCCATCAGAAGCCAGTCGGATTGCCCGGCCGGTTTGGAGTTCAAACCAAGGATGTCGGTCAGTAAGCCTTGATGAGCTGTCAGAGGAGCGGGCGGAGGCTAACCGACTGACATCCAAATCAGGCCCAGAGTGTCTCCTACACCCCTAAATACACCCACAACACATTACATCTTGGTATGAGGTTCCTCTAGGAACAAATTATCAAACATCTAGTTCCTTTCTAAGGAGATAACAAGGCACTTTGCCTGACCTTAAGAAAATACCTGTGATGACTTTAAAAAAGCTAAGTAGGAAAACCAATACTGCAAAAGTAGAAAGGAAAACATCTTGTGGCATCCTACATTTCAGAATATTTGGAGTGGATTCTTTATCTATGGATGCAGGGTAGAATGCTGTGAAGGGAGAAGCTGAGAAGAGGCTGTTGGCTCTAAGATGTGCCCTGTGGTTTGGGTCTCTGTACAACTAATAACTTAAATAAAGAATCCTGATATTACTTCGTGTTCAACGTGGATTGTCTATCTTTTACATTTGGCGACAAGCGACCTACGTGAGCAACTAAACACCGTATCGACAGAGATCGTGTGCCGATGCATAAATGACGGTGAAGATATTTACCACTTCAGAAGTAAACAGAGAACTTAACGCAATAACTCTTTGTGGAATGGCTCAATCAGATGTTGAATTATTACAAGGTATAACTCTTTTACCTTTTTTAAAACTTTATTCTGTCTTAAAGCTGTCTGTTGGTGGCTCAAGTGGACCACCAGTTGTTTCCAAGTTTGCTCGCGCTAGGGAGGGTGACGTATGACAGCTCTCCTCAAGCGCAACACCAGGTGGTTCCATGCTTGCTCACGCTAGAGAGTGTGACGTATGACGGCTCCCTCCTACACTCATCAAGGACTTGAGTGTCAGAGCGTTGAGCATTCAGTCACACTACGCGGTGACGTGTGTCCGTGTGGCTGCCATATTGCTTTGGGAACTGTCGGGCACAACATCGAGTGCCGATACTGAAGCAGTCTAACCAACAGCTGATTCAACAAGAGGAAGTACAGCGATCATTACACTCTGTGAATTCTCCGGCACATAATCAAGTGTCAATGTGTTCAGTAACAATTTAAAGAGTTGTTTCGTTTTGTGCAATTTTCGGGGACATCATCAATTGTAGGTGTGCTCAACATTATCTTAAGAAGTTATGCTGTATTGAATGCCGGTCCCTGTAAAGTACTTTTTCTTTGCATAAAACATTAGATTTTTTCATTCTGAGAGAGTTGAATACCGTACCCCTGGAACCTCATTACCTACAGTTTAAATCAACGTTCGCTTGACATTTTGTGTTTCATTTTGTGAAGTTAGTGATATAAGTAGCTATTTCATAATTGTTTTATCATTCTAGCCACTTGTCTAATATTGTTTTATCATTCCACTTCCCAACATGAAACATGTAACAGCTCCTCCATTCTTTTTGATCTCTCCTGGGGATCCACCCATGTTGTGGGTCAAATGGAAGAAGATTTTTGCTCATTACCCAAAAGTGTGTGGTGCGTCTTTGATCTCAGAGTGAAAAACTTCTCTGTTAATGCACTGTTTACGGTCTGAAGGGCAAGAGGTATTCGAGCATTTTCCTGAACTGTCTGAAGATGAAGTTACTGACCTTAATGAGTATGAGATTTGTAAAAAAAAAAAACTTGACCGTCTATATCTTCCTAAAATGGGCACAGTGCTTGAACGCTATCATTTTGGCTAGAGAATGCAAGGTCAAAATGAAAGAGTAGAACAATATATTACAGAACTACGCAAGTTAGCTTTGAGTTGCGGTTTTGGTAATGCCTTAGATGAACATTTAAGAGATCAATTTATGTTAGGATGTACCATAGAAAAAGCAAAAGAAGCAATGTGGGAGAAGGACAACCCTTCATTACATGAAGTTTTGACTATGGCCAAAACACAAGAGCATTCAAAGGCATGTGTTGCAGTAATTCACATAGAAGCTATTCAAACAAGCACAAGTTATGTGCTTCTGTCAAAGTAGTGTCAGAAAAAGAAAATGATAACAAATCCGTTGAAGTGAAAAGTGACACTGTTAACAAGACAAGTTGCACATTCACAGGCAAGTGTTACCGCTGTGGTGAGACAGGTCACATGGCCAACTATAAAATGTGCCCAGGATGGAAAGCTACTTATAAAAATTGTGGGAAGAGAGAGCATGTAACCAAGTGATGAAAAAAAAAAAACATAAAGCAAGAGAGAGAATTGGATTGTGAAGTTGATCTGGTGTAGGAGGTAGAAGTTTTACAAAACAACGATGTAAGTTTAGAAGGGCCTGTTGAAGTGGTGCATGTCAATGAGGAAGTAGTCAAAATGACTCAAGAATTAACATCCTTTACAACAGCCTATTGAACCTGTGTTCCAGAGGGCTATGGAAACAGTATTGAAGGATGTTGTGGGAGTCAAAGTATGCCAAGATGATATTTTGGTTTCAGGGAACACAATGACAGATTATGTGAAGTTATGAAAAGATTATGGAAAGCATGACTTACCTTGAAAAGGGACAAGTGCAAGTTCAATGTCCCTGAGATAGAATACTTAGGGCACTTTATTTCTGGTTCAGGAATCGGGCCAAAAAAGGGTTTAGTGGGCACCATTAAAAATTGAACTTCACCCAAGTGCAGAGATGATTTAGTAAAGTTTTGGGACATAGCTGAATTTTATACCAAATTTGTGCCAAGATTTGCGAAGAGAACTGTTTTACTCAGGGCCTTGTTAAAGAAAGGGAGGATTTTTTGTGGAGTGTTGGTTGTGAAACTTGAGTTTTGTGATATAAAACAGGGATTAGAGAAAGCCTCTGACTTAGAAAGTTTTGCTACCAAAGACGATACCATTGTAATGACAGATGCCAGCTCAAAGGGATTAGGATCTGTTTTGTTACAGAAGTCTAAAGGTGCATATAGAACCATTTTATTTTTATCTCGTGGTTTGAGGGGAGCTGAATTTAACTACTCTGTCATAGAGAAGGAAGCGCTTGGTGTATTTTGAGCAGTGAGAAAACGTAAAAAGTTTCTTTGGGGATGGAAGTTTGAGATAAAGACTGATCACACACCCCTCAAAAAGTTTTGGGGAAAAAAAGGAATTGATCAAATTTCTAGTCATATTAGAATGTGGGTTGTGGCGCTTCAAGAGTTTCAGTTTGGGCTGTCATATGTCCCAGGAGCATGTAATCTACAAGCTGACTGTCTCTCAAGGTTGCAGGCAACCACCATGACTGATGATGAGTTAGCAGAGGAGGACTTTGGTGGAGAAGAGTTTGACAAGGAAGTAAAAGTATGTGTCATCACTGATGGTATCATACAGGAAGAGGAATGGAGAAGAATGATGCAGGAGGATGAGTGTCTTCAATATGTTATTAGGATGATCTTGGAAGGATGGTTGTGCAAGAATTTGTGTTAACAGAATGCCCTGGCGTTTTGGGAGGCGCGTAATGAGTTGTCTGTGGTGGATGGAATACTCTTGAGAGGGAGTACATTAGTGCCGCCTCTCAGTCTGAGACACAGGTTAGTTAAACGTGCCCATGCCAGTCTTATGGGTATTTCTAAAACTAAAGAGAGAATCAGGGAAGCTTACTGGTGGCCATCAATGGACTTAATGATTGAAAGAGAAGTACGTGAATGTGTGGAATGTGTGCAAAGTGACAAGGTGTTGAAGTGCAGGACACAGCCAATAGCTATCAGGAAACAAGCCTCAGGACCTTGGGCTGACATTGTGTTGGATATTCTTGGACCTGTGAAATTGGGCTCCCATGACAACTATGAGTTGGTTTGTCTAGACATGTTTTAGCGATGGCCAGAAATCAAAATTGTGAACTCTATTGAATCAAAATATGTGCTAAATGTTTGGGAAGAATTGTTTGAAAGAGGTTTTCCCACAAGCATACTAACTGATAATGGGGTTCAATTGACTTCCATAGCTGTAGAAGAATTTCTGAGAGTGAGAGGAGTGAAGCATGAAAAGGGTGCTCTTTGTCATCCTGAATCCAATGGAGTTGTAGAGCGATTTATCAAAGTGTTGAAAGAATGTTTGCAGCAATCTTTAATGTCTGGCATGAACTTGAAGGAAGGCTTGAGGAAGAAAGTGAGGGAGTACAGACTCACTCCACATTCTACAATGGGTGTGTCTCTTTTGATACTATTTAAAGGGAGGTTGCAAAGCTGTGAGATGGTACCTACTTGGGTAAATGAGAAAAGAACTTGGTTAGATTAACATATTGGTGATGTGAGTGCATGGAAAGAGAGAGAACAAAAGAATTAAATGAAATCAAAATTGCATTATGACAGGCGCCCAGCTGTTAAGGAGACATGTGTACATGTAGGTGAGTGGATTAGGATTTAGTCTCCCAGGAAAGAAAGAAAGTTGGCGAAATTGGGTCACCCGTGAAGAGTGAAGAAAGTGTTCAAGAATGCTATAAAGACTGATGACAATAGAATCTGGAATCTTAGTAGAATTGCCAAGTGTAAACCTTTGGAAGGTGATATGTTACCGGCGAACAACAGATTGGCTAAACAGTTTACGAGTTGCCCCAGACGCAAAAAAAGGAGACCAGCACGTTTGGGTGACTATATTTATTTTGAGCTTATATACAACAAAGTATTGTTTTTGGGATTGTTCATACTGAAAGTTTTTCCTAGTTTTGTTTCTTTTGTTTCAGCTTTCCTTCTCCCCATCCCGCTACCCTTTTGTTACAATTTTTAACCTGTTTAATTTTATGTGGATAAGGGAGATGGTGTGGTATCCTAAGTTACAGAATCTTTAGCGTGTGGGTTCTGTATCTATGGATGCAGGGTAGAATGCTGTATAGGGAGAAGCGGAGAAAAAGCTTTTGGCTCTCAGACATGCCCTGCAGTTGGGGTCTCTGTACAACTATTAACTTAAATAAAGTATCCTGATATTACTTTGTGTTCAACATGGAATGTCTATCTTTTACACATCTCTTTTCAGTTGAGGAATTACTAAGAAATGATATTCCTTTTGAATTAATGTCAGGCATGATCAGAAGAGAAGGTGCATATATATAACCATTTTAAGGGTAAGATTCTTCATGGAGAATATAAAAATACATATGTCTTACAAGTAACAGTAATTTCCTTGAGGAGTAAATTGTTTTATTTATATCTATTGTTAATGTCATGTAATTGCACAGCAACAATGTTATTAGATACAGTCTCTCATTACAAGAAGCTCAGTTATATTGCAATTATGTGTTTTGTGATAAATATCAGCAAGTTAAACTTGCCAATATTCATGAAAGATGAATGCCAATAAGCACCAAATTCAGCATGTAAAATCCATAATTGGGTGGAATTTATTGCACCCAATAAATTCTGAATTGTTAGTCGGATTTTATCAGATGTTACACATATCACACCAATACCGGGTTCTCCTAATGAGGACTCAAGAGTGGTAATACATTAAGCTTTGACTGCATATATATCCGCAAACAGACAGAAAGTGACTGAAGCCCCTCACTGTCCTTGGATGGAATAAATGCTGAGGAAACCTTGCCAGAAATCCATGTTTGAAGACCCTGAGACTACTTTTCATAGGGATCCACCAGGACTATGATCTGCTAGTGCCATAGTGAGCAGGATGGCTGTTCAGAGGAATTACTGCTGTTGATAAAGAGGCTTTGAACGTCACACTGAAAGTGAGAGACTTTAGTCATCCCATTAAACACAAGAATCCAAGGCATTGGAGAGGGTTTAGTGGATAAATATCCATAAATAGACCACTATGGTCACACACTAGAATAACTTGGATTCAGAAACCTTTACTTAGCAATAACACAACAAGCCTATGTAACTAGCGTACTTACGCCCACAAATGTTCTTTAGGCTCTATTGACTGGTATCGGACATTCTTTTTACCCAATTCAGTGGAACTTATTTTATCGACTGCTGAAGGATGAACAGCTGAGAGGATCCAACAGGATACTGTGAAGCACTGAATACAAAGAATTAAATAAAACATTTCTGGATACCCAAGTCAGGAGATTAACCTTCAGTCTACACACCCTCTTTTAGATTGAGAGATAGTCACAAAAGTTAAAGCCTTTGTATGGAAGAGTATCCGTCAATATATTAAGAGTTATAGCGAAATCTCCACCCCAGGGTGCGAAAGGCTCTCCTCACTCAAGCCGTAACTGTTTTACAATACAGTAGTAGATTAAAATGAAGTCCATTTTCATAGCTCACATTTTTTTATTTTACAGAGGTTTATATAGCGCAAACTTGACCCGAATCAGGTATTAGAGCGCTTTACATAGCATCAGTTGCATTACATGAGGACACATTCTTTTTTTTTTTTTTTTTTTTGGCACGGGGAGATTAAGGGGCAGATTTACAAGCCCCTTGCGCCACTTTTGCGTCATTTTGAACATGGGAAAAGTGACGCAAGGGGTTTGTAAATCTGCCCCTAAGTGATTTGCCCAGAATCACAGGATGTTCACCGTCATTGCTGAGACTCGAACCCAGTTCCCCAGATTCGAGGTCGACCGCCCCAGCCGTTAGAGCAACTCCTCCTGCAGCACTTTTGCTACAGCAGAGGGCTGTGTATTTGTGTAATGTTGCGCATAACCACTCAGATTTTACAGCGTGCATTTCAGCATTACACAGCTGTTGTAGAAACATGTGTATATAATTACTATCAAACTCATGCAATTCGCATTTAAGTCTGGGAGCAAGATGTCATTATTAGCATCATGGCATTGTACATCTCTCTGTGCCGAGGCTATGCATGTCACAGATGCTTGACATTGAGTTTACAATGTTAAGATTAGCACTATCTAGTGCTTCTTTGAAATATAGCACTTTTTCAGGGTTGGCCTGGTTGCTTACTGGTAATCTTCTTTACTCCAAGTCTATGTCTTCTTCATCACAGTCCTTACACCATGAGTTATCTTTGAACCTCAGAGAATTGTTTACCTAGTTCAACCTAAAAATCTACTCCCTATATGGCACTCAATACACATAGCTCCCTAAAAGAGGAACTCACAGTGATCAAATCTTGTAATTATCAAGCACC
Organism: Triturus cristatus; assembly: GCF_964204655.1. NCBI lineage: Eukaryota > Metazoa > Chordata > Amphibia > Caudata > Salamandridae > Triturus > Triturus cristatus. The sequence goes on from NC_140590.1 coordinate 1,640,159,666, forward strand.
TCTAAATCAAAAAAATGCATCAAGAAATCAACTACCAAAAACTGAGAGGTTTACGGAGGGAGGGGCTCAGAACTGTTGCTAGGAAGACCTGGACTCAGAGTGATGAAGATTACCAGTAAGTAACCAGATTATTACCTCCTCGTCTGTCTTTCTAGTACAGTCCTTCCCATGAGAAAATACCCAAGCAGAAAACATTGATTTATTGATTCCCATCCGAATGAAATGTAGTGAGATGCAGCACCTGTGACTTTATTTCAGATAAAGAAAACTATTCTGTCATGTACTGAAGGCAAGATGGGGAGCTAAAATATGCATTAGAAACATTGACCCAACTGTAGACGAGAATGGAGCATAAAAGTGTGTGGAGCAGACCAGGTAGTAGCACAACAGATGTCTTTAAAAGATGCTGCCTAGGGGGCAGACATTACCCTCGTATATTCTCACTGAATTGAAAAAGGGAGCTCCTGACCAGTTGTTGCATAAGCTTTGGAGATGTCTACCTTAATCTATCTAGAAAAAGTGGAAGAAGAAGGACGAAGACCTCTTCCCCAAACACTGAATGTGACAAAGAGAGAGTCATCGTTCCAGAAAGCGGCTGTCCTATTTAGATAGAAACAGCCCTGTGAACATCCAGAGTATGGAGTGAAGATTCTCCATCTGAGGATGGATTTGGAAAGAATGCAGGTAGGATTGTGAGTTCAGAGCAATAGAATGGGCTTTAAAGTTTTGGGAGCAATAAAGGACTTAGGCTAAAGATCACTTTATCTGGAAACAATCTAAAAAAAAGGTGGGGACAAAAGTAAGACACCATTTTCGCTAATCCTTCTCCCTCAACAGAAAGCCACTAGAAAAATTACCTTTGCAGAAAGATATTTGAGATTTATTGAAAAAAGAGATTCAGTGGTGCCTCTCAGAGGACTCTGAAGACTATAAGGAGATTTCAGCATGGGACCAGAGAATGGATAACAGGTCTGCAAAGACAAAATCCTCAATAGATGAGAGGCCAAAGACAAAATGGATAAAGAGTCAACCCCTCAAACAGTGTGAATGGCAAGTCACTGGCTTCTGATTGTGGAGATCACCAGATCTAACATGAATCCACAATCTTGTTTAGGTCACAGGAAAAGGGAGGCACACCATTGTCCCCAATTCAGGCCTTGAAGTTACTCCAGTTTCTGGGGTATGATTTTAAAGCCTATGATATTCTAGACTACTGAATACTCCTTGGAACAACCCTGGGCAATGAGATTCACCCTCTCAAAAGATATACCCCTAGATTGAGATACCTGATGGAGGCTTGAGAAAGGAGAAAGAGTCTGAGAGGAGAAGGGTGAATCAGAAACTGAAAATGAGGAACTACTGACATCTAAAGCATGACAGGGAACGATTGCCTTCTCAACCAATCCATGACCTCCAGAAAAACTTCTGAATGATCCTCGACAATCTTTTTTGCCACCCTGGGAATCATCTGGAAGGAAGGAAAACAGTACAAACGACCTGGAAGCCAAGAAATCGGTAGGACATCTATTGCCCAAGCTTTGCGAGAAGAAACCAGGCTGCAGACATAGGAAAGAAGTGTGTCCATTCTGTTATAAATAGATCTAACCTGGGGAGGCTGAGTCTCTCTCTGTGATTTTCAGAAATGGAAGGGGACAGAGGGATACGGGCTCTGTGGATGGGAAATTCAGAAGGTCTGCAGTCCCCATCTCCTTCCCCAGAGCTCACACTGCTAAGAGAAATAAGAGATTCCCTTCTGCTCAAAGGCAAATCTTGGGGAGAGGGGAGCCAGAGATGATGACCAAATGCACCCCCTCCCCTGGCAGTTGATAGAAGATCTGACCACATTGCTGTTGGTCAGGGCACAAACTGGTTGATGTGAACAAGAGGAGAAAAGTGAAGGACGGTTCTCTAGACAACTGCCAACTCCCTCCATTTGGAGGATCGGACTGGTTATTGAGCTGATCATCTGGCCTAGGTGTGGAATCCTCTGAAAATTGCTCCCCATCCTCTCATGCTGGCATCAGTCATGACAACCAACATGGGAGGAGATGACATCTGTTTAGATTTAAAGAGTCCATTCATGATTGAAGACTGTTCCGAATTTTCACAATCACTGGAATGAGAGCCTCATGGTCATGTGATACTGGATTCCAGAATTGCAGGAGATGGTGGACTGAGGTTAAAGGTGAAGATGGCCCCAAGGTGAGATTGAGAGAGTGGAGCCATCTCACCCTGAGTTCTTTGATAGAAGATTCATCAGATGAGACGATAACTTCCTATTGCCCTATTTCATCTACAACACCTGCCCCAGGTCTACGCGGAACATCTCCCCGATGAACTGGAGACATTGTAAAGTGTGAGGAGTGTCATTTGCAGTTAAAAAGAAAGATGTGCTCCCGTAGCACTCTGCAAGCTTGCTGGATGTCTTCATCCACCTTGGAAATAGAGGAAGAAGCTATTAGCCAACCATCCAGGTAAGGGTACACTTTAAATTCCTAGTGCAGTTAAGATACCCTCCACAGGAGCTAAAAGCCTTGTAAAAACTCCTGGTGCTGGAGCAAGACCTAAGGTAACACTTGTAATTGAAAATGGTCATTGCACCTTGCAAACTGAAACATTTCTGAAAAATGTACATGAATCAGCATATGTAATTTCTGCAGCCTTGTCCAACAGAAGCTGAATCCCCTCTTTTAGAGGTTGACGTCTGATAAGACATTGAAGCATTGGTGTCTGATGAAAATGATGAGGAGGATATGCCAGAAAAGGTATTTGGTAACCTCTTGCAACAATGTCCACAGGCCATGCATAGAAGATAGATGCCTGACAGGTCTCTATTAAACAGCAAACGATGCTCCCCTGTGGAAATTTAGCGTGCAAACTGAACATTATCTGCGCCATCTTGCCTCTCCCCAGCGCCACGCATAGCAAATGCACGGCCGCCATTTTAGGCACCCCACTCTCTCTCCCCGCTCACTCTCGATCGCCAGCGCTTTCCCCCGGCGCTGCGAGCATCCCCCGCGCGCCGGCCACCCCCGCTCTCTCATACAGGCCATAAACCCTCTCCTTCTGCGCGACCCTGCTACGGAACCACTTCCGACCGACAACCCATACATGGTCATGCCTCTCCTGTGATAACCCCCTTCCTCTGCGCCCCATTGTCCGAACTGGTCCCAGGCCATCACCTAGCCCTGCGGATGCAGTTTATTGCCCCTACTGTAAGGGAAACACCCCGCATCAAAGGGATTACAGTAGATCAAAGCCCCTACCCCCTGAGACCCGGCCGGTTGCACACACCCCCGGGAATTAGCGGAATTCCCTGCTGCGCGATAGCCATCTCCCACTGCGGGTAGGGTGGGAACCTCTACTGTAACCATGTGTGGGATCGGATCTGAGCCGGGGCTTCAGGGGATATTTCCCCCGCGCATCAAGGGAATCTCAAGAATGTACTATGTATAATAAAGCAATAAACCAGTGTATAAGAGACCAGGTCTCAGAGATGCAGTTAGAGCACCTCGTGACGATACCTTGCTGTCTGATCTGATGTGTTCTGCTCCGACGGAATAAAACTTTGTTTCCTGCCTTCCAGTCTCCGGCGCCTGCCTCTTTTATTGGTAAATTATCGAGTGGTATGAGAGGCGATTACCGCCGGGCAAATACTTGAAAGGTTATCAACTGAAACTGCCGCTACCATTTAACAATTGGCGTCCCAAACGTGGGGCCCATCAGCGACACGTGGATCCAGTGGGAGAGGTCCCGACGACAGAGTGAACGACTGCAACGATCGGGAGAGCTCCTGCCCAATAGACCCTCGTCTGGCAGCCGATCATCCGAACTTCACTGGTTCCGAGCAGACCTCTCTCGAGTGATCTACGGTCCTGACTGGGAACCATCAGGAGTGCCGCGGCAAATACGGAGAGTAGAGGACGATCGGGCGCTGGAGGCGGAAGACGAGAAACTGTCCACGCGGTCCGGGTAAGGTCGTGATACACGACAAATTGAGAAATAATTGATTGATTGTTTGATGCTCTGGAAATACTAGTATTGCTCATTGATTGTGCTCATTGATTGTTCTCTTTGAGATATTCGCTGTCTACAAACGGGGAGGAGTAGAAAATACTCTCTCTCTCTCCCTTTGCAGATAGTGAAGGGTAGGTAACGCAGACTTTTGTCCCCGTTGAAACCCGTCGTGCCTATCTTTATCTCCCCATTGATTGATTGTCCGAACATTGATTGTTTTGGAGTATAGTGCTTTTTGAGATATTCTCTGTTTGCAAATAACGTAGAATAGGAATATTCTGTCTAGTCTTTGCAAATAGTGAAGGGTAGGTAATGCTGACTTTTGTCCCCGTTGAAACCCGTCATGCCTATCTTCATCTCCCATTGATTGATTGATTGATTGATTGTCTGAACACTAGTTGTTCGATATTGGTTCTTTGGAGGTATTCTCTGCTTGCAAATAACGAAGAATAGAGATATTCTGTCTAGTCTTTGCAAGCAGTGAAAAGATAGGTAGTGCTGACTTTTGTCCCCGTTGAAACCCGTCATGCCTATCTTCTCCCCACTGATTGGTAGTTGGTTCTGCCCGGACCGCTTATTAGAGGTGAACCATCCGGCTCCACTGGAGGGCACCCCTAATAAGGACATGTTCACTAAATATGGACTAGTCGCCGTAGCTTATACCAAGCTATGGCATAAATATACAAAGAAGGACCCCGAGAGTCAGTGGCCACTGATGGGATCCTTCGACGACCATAAGATAGAAGCGCTAGAAATAGCTCTGCGTAGCAATAAGACGATGCCTACTATGCTTGACAGTATCGGCATGTGGCGCAAAGAAGCGACGCAACGGAAAAAGAGGGAAGAAGTAAAAGCAGAAAAGGAATTACGAAAGGCAGCTCACCTTGCCGCTAGAAAGTTAGAAGAAGACATAAAGGAGAGAAGGGAAACTAAACTAAGACAGGAGCCCGAAACCTCAGGCCAGTACGCTGTTAGGACCCCTTCCTTGCTCTACCCTGAGTTGTCCTCCTAGCAGCGAACGAATGACGAGTTACTGTTAGGTCCCCCGATCATTTACATGCCCCCTCCGTATGCACCCTCCCAATCAATAGTGCAACACCCACAACCCCCGAACACGAGCGAAAGCAGTACAGGGGCCTCGGCCCTCACGGCCTCCGCGCCGGCTGAGCCTCTTGTGCCGAACCCAACGTCGACTACAACGCTAGACGACCATGAGATAGGAAAGAAAGAGTCCACCAGAATGAATCGATTAACTAAGGATGAACGAGCAGGAATTGACAAGATAGTAGGGACGCTGGTGGAACGAAAAGAAAGTGAGGAGTATATAACAGACGTGTATAACTCGTATGCCGACAGCCGCAGACGACACTTCGTCGTACAGCTCTGTTATCACGCCCTGAATGCATATGAGGATAGGTACCACGATAAAGGTCCCGAAGGCTTAGCGGCCCTATATAGGAAGGTAGACATTGGGGAAGAGAGAGAGGGCGATGTAACGAACCTCTTCACTCGTACACTCGAGGTCTACCGACACCTTAAAGAACATGGACAGACCACCAAAACAGAAACCCCCATAGCAACTAATCCCCAGGGAGGAAGGGCCGATGCCATGATGCCCATTAAAGAAGCTGCCCCCTACTGGGTCCCCCCACGGGGTCAGGGAACACACGACGACATCAACAACCCAGATGCGAAGGGAAGGGTTGTATATAACTGGGTCTATCAGCCGTGGGACCGGCAAGATATTTTGACTTTTAGAAAGACTCTACCCGACTTAAGAAAGAACCAGACTGCCTTCTACACGGAATTGGGTACAGCCTTAGGCTCAACGATAATGACGTTAGCAGATATCGACTTGTTCTTTGGGCTATGTCTGCCGGCTGATGTGTGGAAACAAATCCGGAAAGTTGACCACGCTGAGCCGTTCGGATATACCTGGGTACAACTCGATACCATAGATAAACAGCGAGAGCCAGGACAGAAACCCCCGAAAGCCATCTTAGAGCTCCCAGACAAGATTGTACAAAAGCTGAAGACTCTAATCCCAGAAAGAAAGGTAGACTGGTCGATAGTGACGGCTTGCCATCAGAAACCCCAGGAAGATGTGTCTGAATACTTCTCCCGATTCGAGACTGTGTTTTCCGATTACAGTGGCCAAGACATGACCACCGCAACCGGACACCACCTCTTTGTCCAGAATTACGTAAAGGGTCTGTCACAGGAAGTTTCCCAGAAGCTACAGACCAGCGAGAGTAGTTGGGCAGCCTCCAAACCCGCAGCAATTCTCCAGATGGCCCAATACTACGAAAACCAGAAGAACGAGAACGATAGGGCGTCAGACAAAAAGAAAAAGGAACTAAAGGAGAGGGTAATGATAGCACAGTTGCAAGGGGTGACCATAGGAAGAGAACCTCCAAAAGAGAATTACCAACCAACCGCCCCTAGAAAGCTACCCCCTAGAGACCATACACCTACACCCTACAACGGACGGAGGGACTTAGATGGGAATCAATGCGCGTTCTGTAGAGGGTTCGGACACTGGAAATCCCAGTGCCCGGTCCTTCTGGAAATGAACAAGAATAGGGACCCCAGAGACACAGCATATGATCCCAGAAATAGAGGACAGGGACGAGGGCACACGAACAACACCATCAACGACAGGCCAGGCAGACCAAACACCTTTGATCGCCCCCGACAAAACCAGTGTCAGCAGTCCGACTATGAAAGCACCCATGACTTCGCATAGGACCGCCAGGGGCAAGGGAGGGATCCAGTCGAACTCCGTGTTGACCAGCAAGGCCCTTACGTCACTGCTAAGGTCTTGGGCACAAAATCTCCATTCCTGGTAGACACTGGGGCGACACGTAGTGCGTTATCCAAACGACTGATCCCTAGGGCACCCTTGTCTGGCTCACATGTAACCTCAATAGGCTTCGATGGAACGCCCTCCACTAACCCCTTATCAGCACCAATCTCCTTTGACTTAGACGATAACACCACTGACACGACCTTTCTGCTCTCCTCCAACACCCCCGATGCTATTATGGGACTTGATTTGCTAAAACATTTTCGAGCTACCATCAGATGCTCCCCAGACGGAGTTCGAGTCATCCTACACGATAACCCAGATCTGTCCAGACCCTGTCACACACGGCGTATGCTCTCTATAACCGATGCTGACATGTCCCTACTTGACACATTACCTTCACATCTATGGGCTAAAACCGACTCAGATGTAGGGCGCATGGTGATCGACCCGGTACACATAACCGTCCGACCGGACGCAGTGCTCCCAAAGCTTCCACAGTATCGGATATCACCCGAAGGCGAGAAGGCATTGGTGGAAATCATCGAGTCCCTAGTCGAGGCAGGAGTGGTAGAAGAAGTAGTGAGTAATGTTTGCAACAGCCCTATCCTACCCATTGTAAAGAAGCAGGGCGAGGGGGATGAGAAAGCCTACCGTTTCATTGTTGACTTGCGAGAGGTTAACAAAGTAGTCATACCCCAGTACCCCGTGGTCTCAGACATCACCACCATCCTCACCCTGATTCCATCCACTGCCACCATCTTTACTGTTATTGATCTCAAGAACGCATTCTTTTCCATCCCCATCCACCCAGACAGCCGCTACCTGTTCGGATTCACTTTAAAAGCCCGTTCATACAGATTCTGCAGGGCACCCCAAGGCTACACTGAGAGTCCCAGTATTTACAGCCAAGCCCTCAAGAGGCAACTGGATGCAGTCCAACTACCCGATGGAGTGGTGTTGATACAGTACGTCGATGACATTCTTTTGGCGGCCGACACCGCTCCACTTGCCGTCACAGCCACCATTCACCTCCTCCACTTCCTTGCAGAGAACGGTCACAAGGTCTCCAGAAAGAAATTGCAATTCTGCCAGCCCCAAGTAACGTATCTAGGCCACCTACTATCCAAAGACGGGAGGAAACTTACCCCTGACCAAATTCAAACCATTCTAGAAACCCCTGTTCCCAAAACTCAGAAGCAAGTGCGGTCCCTAGTGGGCCTCACCTCCTTTTGTCGACAGTGGTTGCCAAATTTCAGTCTCATCGTAAAACCTCTGCTTTCCCTGCTGGCTAAAGATACCCCCTTCCCCCTCCCCTGGACACCCGAATGCCAATCCTCCTTCAAAGAATTACGAGACGCCCTCTGCTCAGCCCCAGTCCTAGGAACCCCAGACTACACTAAACCTTTCTCCCTCTACACCCACGAAAGGGAGGGATGTGCGTTGTCTGTCCTAACCCAGTCCATAGGCCCTAAGCAACGCCCTTGTGCCTACTTCTCTGCCACTCTTGACCCCGTAGCCAGAGCTTTGCCCGCCTGCCTTCGAGCAGTAGCCGCCGCTGCTGTCTCTATCCGGCAAAGTGAGGGGATCGTGCTCTCGAACCCCCTCACAGTATTGGTACCCCATGCTGTTGATACCCTCCTGAACCAAACCAAGACTCAACACCTGACTAGCGCACGACTGACTGGGTATGAACTGACTCTGCTTGCACCCCATATCACATTGAAACGATGCACCACTCTGAATCCAGCTACTCTACTACCTCTCCCTGACGCTGACCCCAATGCATCCCCTATACATGATTGCGTGACCCTCACCGACGAACAAACCAAGAGTAGGGTTGACCTCCGGGATACTGCCTTCCCGGACCCTGACGGAGAACTATGGGTGGATGGCTCATGCATCAAGCTCCCTGATGGCACCACCTCAGCTGCCTATGCAGTCACCACAGCTCGAACAGTTGTTGAGACAGCCCGCATCACACAGCGATCCGCACAGGCGGCTGAACTAATTGCCCTCACACGAGCCTGCACCCTGGCAGCAGGGACAACCGCAAACATTTACACAGACAGTCAGTATGCCTTTGGGGTAGTTCACCACTTCGGGCTCTTATGGAAAGAGAGGGGATTCTTGACTTCTCATGGCACACCCATCCTGCATGGAGATCTAGTCTCTGCCCTGACCGAAGCAGTCCTCCTCCCCACACGGTTAGCTGTGATCAAATGCCAGGCACACAAGAAGGTGACAGACATTATAGGACAGGGAAATGCACTGGCTGACATTACTGCCCGAACCACAGCCGAAAATAGGTCCACGACCCGTATGTACGTGACCAGGTCACAAACTGAGAAATGGAAGGATGCTAGGGAAACAATTAGGGATATCCAACTAGCCAGCACACCACACGAGTTAACTGAATGGGCCCGGGTGGGATTGAAGGACGATGACGGTTGCTGGCGAACCAAAGACTTGAACAAATGGTTGTTACCAGATTCATACTTGATCCCCATGCTGACCATGGCACACTCCCCCGCACACATAGGGTCTGCCCCCATGATCGAACTCATCTCCAAAGTCTGGCACAACGACAGAATACCAGACTCAGCCAAACGTCTGGTCCAACAATGCCTAGTATGCCTCCAACACAACCCTGGGAAAGGAACTGCTGTACCCCGGGGAGGGTTTGGGGTCCCCAATCACCCCTTTGAAGTCCTACAAATGGACTATGTCCAGCTAGAAAGGTGCCAAGGTTTAAAGTATGTACTTGTCGTTGTGTGTGCCTTCAGCAAGTGGGTGGAAGCCTACCCAACCCATGACAACACCGCTATGACTACCGCAAAAGTACTGCTGAAGGAATTCTTCCCCCGATACGGCCTTTGTCGAATTTTGTGGAGCGACAATGGCCCCCACTTCGTAGCCGAAGTTATCCAACTCATCTTAAAAGGGTTGGGTGTAAAACAGAAGGTCCATGCGGTCTTCCATCCCCAATCTGCAGGCCTGGTTGAGCGACACAATGCCACATTGAAGCTTAAGATAGCAAAAATAGTCGCCACCACAGGACTAAGATGGCCAGACGCTCTCCCACTAGCATTGCTATCAATGCGTTCCACCCCCACCAAACACCACTTAACCCCCTACGAGGTCGTCTTTGGGCGGCCCATGAACCTTTGGACTGCACCAAAACCAACATCCATCCACGACGTCCCGGACGTCCTCATGTCTGACTATTTGTATAACCTAACTAAGACGTTGTCTGTTATCCATCAGCAGGTGCTGCACGCCATTCCCGATGTTTCCAGGGGCCCGGGACACGACATCCAACCCGGTGACTTCGTCTTAGTGCGTAACTTCCAGCGCACCAAGAGTCTGGAGCCCCGGTGGACGGGCCCCCTGCAAGTCCTGATCACCACCCGAACAGCTCTTCGAGTGGAGGGGAAACGCAATTGGCTGCATGCACACCACTGTAAGAAGGTATCACCGACCCTGACAACCACGGACAACATCACCGCCCAAGAGGAACTTCTGGACAAAGACCGACCATCCCTGAGCCGCTGCCCGGATACAGAGACACTTGAATTGATTGAATATCCCGATCCCACTGTGCCATCCAAAGAAGGGTATAACTTGCGACGAAAGGAGAGAACTTCGGCTAAGCAGACCACAGGCTAAGTGGAAATCTCAGAACGGTAGCCTAGTCACCTCAAAGGCCACCAGGAGAGAAACTAAAACAAAGTCTGTGGTTCTGCCCGCTACCGAGTCTCTTGAAGGTGATGGAAGCGCCCGACATGAAGATGATGGAAGCCACCGGACGTCCGAAGATCCACTTCAAAAACCCAAAGACTGACCGAATGCACAGCTTTAAGACAATAGCGCTTTTCATTTCCCTTCTCTTTTGCCTTCTCCTCGTGGTCACCTTCTGGATCATGGAGGAGAGCACACCCGCTCATAAGACATTGCTGACTACCGTTCAACCTACCACCACGAAAGAACACCATCTGATCTCACTTTCACCCCAACTCCGAGAAAGGCGTAAGGAGTTCTGGAATAACTCTTTTGTGCAGTTGCTCCACCAACACAATCTTGCCACCAACGCCACTAACTGCTGGATCTGTGGATTGCTGCCCCATGCCACTGGGCACTCAATCCCCTTCATCCCTTCACCTTTTTCTGTCCATGGTTCCTGCCTCGCCTGGCTGATCCTCCTGCAGGAGAGCTACAAGGACAATGCCACTTCCGGCAGAACCATGTCACACTTCTACCATGGGTTCTGGCTGAACAAAACTGGTAGAACCTCCGCCCTCTTCTGCCCTCTGAGATCGAACACTTCCTTTCACATGGACATCCCCGCCAAAGAACGAATTGAAATGCAAGTGTTCAACAATCCAGCCAGACCCACCTTCTCTTACCTCCGAAAACGGACAGCCGCCACCCTAACAGTGGCCCTGTCCGTCATCAACATCACTGGATCTGTATGCCTCGAAGGCCTGGGGGCACAGCTGGTGGGCCACAGCTCCTGCCTCATCACCCGAACATTGGACTCAGTTGACCCACCCTCCTTTGTTGCCTCCCCGAATATGTACTTCGTCTGTGGTACTAAGGCCTACACCTGGCTCCCGAAAGGTTGGGGAGGCACCTGCTACATCGCCTTTGTCCTTCCTCCGACGTATGTGGCTCCAGCAAACCATCACCGACAGAAACGTGCCAAAGACATTGTACAAACCGACTCCACCGGAGCACAGTTCATGGACGCAGTAAAGGGTCTTGTTCCGCTCTGGGGTCCGATGGCAAACAGCCGTGCCATCTGCCACTTAACCCAGGCAGTCGAAACAGCAATGAACATTACAGCTGGCGCCCTCGCCAACAACACCGCTGAGCTTCAGGCCGTCCGCCTGGTGGCTCTCCAGAACCGCCTTGTTCTAGATGTGGTTCTGGCTGATCGCGGAGGAGCATGCCGCATCATTGGGTCCAGCTGTTGTACCTACGTACCGGATAACTCACCCTCAGTCTACAAAGCAATTGAACACCTCCACAGACTGTCCACAGAGGTCCATCAAGAGCAAGAAGAATGGTCACTGGGGAGTTGGTTTTGGGACACTATTAAAGGTTGGGGATGGAGGCTGTTTTCATTTATCCTCATACCAATCATGATACTATGTGGATGTTGCTTGGGGATTCAGTGTCTGCCACCTTTATGTTCGCTTTTTATGAACTGCATCTGCCCTAAGACTTTGGACTTTGAAACTGAGCGGATGAAAGCTCTGAATGAGGTGGAGGTACGGGGTATTATGGGGATAGATCCAAACTAGGCAAGCTGGCGAGACATGTTAAAAGGGAGGACTGTGGAAATTTAGCGTGCAAACTGAACATTATCTGCGCCATCTTGCCTCTCCCCAGCGCCACGCATAGCAAATGCACGGCCGCCATTTTAGGCACCCCACTCTCTCTCCCCGCTCACTCTCGATCGCCAGCGCTTTCCCCCGGCGCTGCGAGCATCCCCCGCGCGCCGGCCACCCCCGCTCTCTCATACAGGCCATAAACCCTCTCCTTCTGCGCGACCCTGCTACGGAACCACTTCCGACCGACAACCCATACATGGTCATGCCTCTCCTTTGATAACCCCCTTCCTCTGCGCCCCATTGTCCGAACTGGTCCCAGGCCATCACCTAGCCCTGCGGATGCAGTTTATTGCCCCTACTGTAAGGGAAACACCCCGCATCAAAGGGATTACAGTAGATCAAAGCCCCTACCCCCTGAGACCCGGCCGGTTGCACACACCCCCGGGAATTAGCGGAATTCCCTGCTGCGCGATAGCCATCTCCCACTGCGGGTAGGGTGGGAACCTCTACTGTAACCATGTGTGGGATCGGATCTGAGCCGGGGCTTCAGGGGATATTTCCCCCGCGCATCAAGGGAATCTCAAGAATGTACTATGTATAATAAAGCAATAAACCAGTGTATAAGAGACCAGGTCTCAGAGATGCAGTTAGAGCACCTCGTGACGATACCTTGCTGTCTGATCTGATGTGTTCTGCTCCGACGGAATAAAACTTTGTTTCCTGCCTTCCAGTCTCCGGCGCCTGCCTCTTTTATTGGTAAATTATCGAGTGGTATGAGAGGCGATTACCGCCGGGCAAATACTTGAAAGGTTATCAACTGAAACTGCCGCTACCATTTAACACCCCAACTGGAAGGAGGAGACGTTGAGGAAGAAGAAGGAGATTGGAACTGGGTCTTGTCGGCACAATGGGGTCCCTCAGCCATGGCCATCACCTCAAAAGGCCTGGTTATTTCCCTGGGAAGTTCCAGGATATTTAAGCTCTCTGGACAAAGATCAAATCGGCGTCATTAGTTTCTTGCTCTTTGCTGACTTTTTGACCAACTCCTCAAGATTCTGACCAAACACCTTAGATCCGCCAAATTTCAGTTTCATGAGATTAGCCTTCTGGAATGCATCAATTTTCCTAGAACACATTGAAATATGCCTATGGATGGCAATGAAAGCAACAGAGGCAGCAGCCGGTGCTCTCAAATTGTCAAATGAAATGTCCCACAAAAACTCACCTGCTCTTCCATTACTGAGTGTGCCGATAAATAATCTACTCCCGTTTGCATGTGGCAATGTTTCTTTAAGGCAGGGCATGAAGAATGCTCCTGGAGCATCTGCAGTGCAGGGAGGCACCAACTCTCCAGGGGGCCCCCAACTGTTCAATTGGGGCCCAATTAGGCTGAAGGTTAATGAATATCTGTGAGATATGGACAATTTGGGGGCCCCACATCACAATCTGCCAGGGTGCCATTTTTTGCGTTATACCACTGCTTTCAGTAGTGACTATGCAAAACACGCAGTGTAGGCATTAGTCCGAACAGCACAATTTGATGCAGCATATGTCCTCCTCACTGCACCCTCTATCTTCTTATCTGCAGGTATATAGGGCATGCATCTTCAGAGAGCGCCTTGCCTTAGGATGACAAGCCAGCCAACAAATTGCCCACTAGTAGTAGGGATCTCTTCTGAAAATGTTTGTAGATGATTACGCTTAGTAAGTAACCTCAGAAAGGATAACTTATCCAAATCTTTCAACTCATAAGACAAAACATGCGATACAGCTCTGTGAAGAGTGAGGTACTCTGGGTCAAGTGCTGAAATTGAGAAAGTAAATCTTCATCTTGAAATGTTGAGATGGGTGGAGAAAACACCACGGGGCATATTCTCACGAACGTGTGATAACTACCGCAAAATTAGCTTAACGCAACTTTGCATATTGCAATCTACCATGGTAAAACAACGGCATGTTAACGTGGTATTCCCAACACGGCGGTACCATGCGATCGTCCAACAATCGCGATACAAAAATCTGCGAAAACTAGCCACAGGCCTGCAATTTCCACGCATCATGCGGGAAAATGCACTAGAAAACTAGAAAAAAAACATACAAACAAAAGCCAAACAACAGCGAAGCACAATGGAGGTAGCCGGAGCAAGTACAGAGGACAACCAGAACCCCAAAAGCCCCCCCCCCCCGGAGGATCAGCTCGGACCTCGCGGTCAGGGAAGGGCAAGGTCAAGAAGAGTAGGAAGAAGCGGTCCAGTCCGCAGGAAAACAGGATCCTGAAAACGGAGGTGATAGAACACCATCAACTACTGTTCGTCATCTCCATTGTGTCACTGGGAGCTAAAAATGGAATATGGCAGACCATAGTGGACAAGGTGAATGCAGTCGGAGTGCTGAAGAGGACAACGTAAGAGGTCAAGAGGCGCTGGAATGATGTGAAGCGCAAAACCAAGCAGAAACTCGCAAACAACCAGAAGGCAGCACTGCAGACTGGAGGTGGGAGTCCAGCGCCACAGGAGGAGCTGGACGAGATGGAGGAAATGGTGTCCACAGTCATAAGTGGGGAGACGGTGGCAGGAGTTGGGGGCCGGGCACAACAGCAACAGGGTGAGTAACGACCAGGAACAGGGGTGACGGGGGGAGATGGGCACAATGTCACACATGCACAATTAAGCATAGCACATCTGTGGACAAACCATGCCCCAGACCCCCAACTCCAATCAATCCAATGCACCCAAGTATGCAACATCTCAGCACTGTATAACCACAGAAGCCAGAGGCACGCCGCATATAAGGGATAAGGGGCAGATAAACCAGAGCTGCAGGGGCGACTCCCTCAAAATGCGTTACATACACATTACATGCAGACCACATCAGCATTGACAACAATGTGGCACAAGCCGCAACACGTCCACAACAGAACAGAGGACACAACTGGTGCCGCATGTGCGTAGAAACTGGCCAATCACATATGGCATCTCAGGGAAATGTGAGATGACCATGTACAAGTACAAACACACATCCATGATGTTGCCGAAATGTCCACTGTCCCACATCAAATAGGCAGCTCCCCCCCAACATTCACAATGTACACTGTTATGCAGTCTGAATGTAAAACCAAAGGGGATGATGGACGGAGTGTTGAACATTGCAAGCACTCACCCCCAGTCAACTGATCTGGGTTTAATCCATCATCATTTTAGCTCACTCCGCCACCCCAGTTCAGACATGGCCATATGTAAATCAGTCTGACCCTGTGCCTCATGGGAACAGTCCAGCCCGAACTGCCAAGCGATGTCTTCCCTGTACCGCAAACAAGCATCCTGGGACCGGTTTCTGGCTAATCAGCCGTCATCAGCCAGGCTAGCTTGAATCCAGTGGCAAAGTGAGCCAGGGACCCACGTCTGGGCATACCCTGCCAACTTTGGGCGAACAAAGCAAAACCGAAGGGGATGATGGACGAAGTGTTGAACATTGCAAGCACTCACCCCCAGTCAACTGATCTGAGTTTAATCCATCATCATTCTTGAGCCTAAGGTCTGGCTTGGCTGAGTCCTGAAAAGGTTTGCCATGAAAATTGTACACCAAACATCACTTAAAATATCATAAAATCTCTGCAAAATTAAAAAAAGTGTATTTCTTTTACATGTGGAAGTTTTGACATGAATACGTCACATTATATCACTGCACTAAGAAGTATTTATTAAAACTGTTTTTAAACATGAACTTAGAAACATTCCTGTTCTGACAGTTGTCAGTGAATCATTTATGCAGCTCACATTCTTATAAATAGACCAACATTATAGTCTATTAAATGTAACACAATCAATAAGTTTTGTATAGCTGGTACTCTGAACTCATGTACTTGAAGGTGCTTTCATATGCAATACTGAAGAAAAGAAAGATCAGTAAAATCAAACATTTGCCTAAGATCACACAATTTTAGTAAGCGGAGAAGCCATGATTAATTCAGTTTTTCTGGTTTCTCTTTGTACAGTTCAGCACCTAAATTTGTATGTATTTGTGTCTCCTTTTTACCTCAAATGCTAATGTTTTGTTTTTCCCTTTTTGCACATGAGATTAGAGTGAGGTTGGCAGGCAGAAGCCATATGGCTCATTATGGGCTCGCGGTCCCAATGGGACCTCAATGTGAGCCAGACCCTGGCTTCAGGCTCCAGCCTCATTGAGCTTTCAGTGGCTCGCTCACCTCGAGGTTAATATGATTACTTTAAATATCTTTATGTATAACTGGTTAGTGCACTTGGGACTACTGACGTGTGTTTATACACTAATGAGGTCCCAGCCTGGGAATGAAAGCTCTGTGAATATGATGGAAAATTAAAAAATGGATCACAGGCTGCACACAGTATAAGATATACTGCCAGAAAATGTACAGAAAGCATCAAGGGGAAATTTACTAACTTTTTTCGCCAGGTTTCCATCTGAAAAAGTGACGCAAACCCAGGACGTGTGTACTTTACAATACACATTCTGATTTGCATTGGAAAGTTATCCAACATTACGCAAAGTAGAGCCAAGCACTACTTTGCGTCATGGGTACTTTTCCGTGAGTTGTACATGTGCCTTCCCATACAACCACCCATTGGTTTTGATGCAAAGCCTTATTTACAACAAAAAAAGGTAGCTAGGACTTTGGTCAAAAATGTACACGTGCTTGAGGCAGGCATAAAGAATAAATAAAGATGTATTTTTTCTAAACTTTTGAAAGTTTAGTCATGTGTAGCACTTTACCACATACACACAGTGAAAAAATATTTAACTATGTTAAAGATTAGTTTTATCAACAGAGGGTACCCTTCCACTACAAAAACCCATGCTTGACATCACACACACAAACACACACACGCACATGCACTAAATGCATGGATGTGTGCATTGACACGAGGCCGACAAATTTGCACCAGAGCAGAGAGACACAAAACAGGCATTATAACTTAGTATATATGTTGCTGTTCTACTCCGTCCTGTTGATGCAGGAATGCAACTTGGTACCTGTGCTATGTTGCATCAAAAGTGACAAATTTCTCTAGGGTGACAATGGAAAAGTGTCAAGGTCTGTGTGAGTGTTCTGCGGCAGCCCCTTTGAAATTTAATTGGACCAAGATACAGCGCTGCTCCTTGCATCCTGCCAACACCTAATCCCCCTTTGTTTCACTGTCTGAGAGGAATACACAAAGGCCAACGGCCAACGGCACTCAGTCATGCGACCTAGCCCACCGATATCAACACACTGCTACATTACTCGAGCTACTGACCAAAAGTCATAAGGATAGTATTCCTTTTGGACAGTTTCTCCAATGGAGGAGCACCTGTACATCAGTCGATTACTTTTATAGACACTCAGAGAATTTGAAAAAGAAGTTGAGAGAAAGGGGCTATCCAAAAACTTTGATCAACCATTCATCTAAAAGGGAACTTTTTTTGATAGGGACAGTTTGTTCAAGAAGGATAAAAAAAGATGTGAGTAATAATAGAATTGTACGTCACTTTTCAGAAGTAAGCAATCGGATTAAAAATTTATTTAATTGAAATTAGAATATCCTGAATAGTGAAGAGAAGGTGATTTTAGCCTTTTGGCACAATAGAAACTTGAGAAATACCTTCGTACACACATAAAGAGAGGATATATATTGTACACAAGTTACCTTAGGAAAGGAAAGGGCAGTTGGGACTATAGATGTGGGGACTGCTGTATAGGCCTGGTTGGAGTACTGCAATGCGGAACTCCACAAAGTGCCAAAAAAACTCTGCAGCACTCCGCGGAGTTCCGCACTGCTTGCACTGATTTTTTGTGCTGAGAGTTTGCGCTACACTGTAAAATCAGCGTAAACAGAACCATGTGCAGCACAAGCGGGTGTTGGTTCTATTCGAGCAGCAGCTTTCTCAAGCGAGCGGCAGGTTTCTCAACGCAAATGGTAGCGTTCTGATGCGACCTCCCGCATTGAGAAATCTCGCCGGGAGGTGATCTAGCGTATGATTTTCCTCACCTGCGCTCGCCAACTTAACGTTGGTGAACCATGCAAGAAAAACACTCACCACTCCACGCTGCTTTGCAGAGTTTGTCAGAACTCCGCGCTCTACCTGGAGCGTGGAGTGGGCGGAGCAGAATTAGTTTCCCACCCCTACTGCAGTATTTGTGATCAGTGCATTAAGGCCAAACGTGTAGACTGCCAGGGAGTTAAATTCACAGCGAACAATTGTCATAACAAAACTATTGTCTCTCTCCTAGTGTTCCCATGTGGCCTTGGATATGTTGGAGAGACTGGCAAGGGAACTTAGGATAAAGGTAAATAAATATAAATCAGCGAACAGGATGAAAAAGAGTAATGCTCCATTGGTGGATTTCTTCGTAGAGAAAGGCCACTGAAACCCTGATTTCCATTGGTTTATTTTGGAGAAAACGACTGCTAGAAAAAGAGGTGGCAATATTGGCATGAAAAGGAAACATATGGAGTAATGGTTTATGCCTAAATTCAACACTGTTGGATGAGGCCTTAACAGTAGAGAAGAGTAGGAACGCCTTATAGCATGAACATTGATGCAACATCCTCCATAAAAAGATGGTAATTATCCGAAGGTGATGATTCAGGTGGGTTAGGGTCACAGCAGGACCCACCATGACAAATGTATTCCTACGACTTTGGTTCTATATTTTGCACTTGTTTCATGGGACTCTCGAGGTTGATATATTGGGATTTTCAATAAATGTTAAAAAACGAGCCCATAACGATTTTTCATAAGAAATTCATGCTAATAACTCTAGTTCCCCCACGATTTATTTAATTAATTTATAGTTTTACATAGAATAATTTTGAGGCAGCTAGATAACCTCAAAAAACAGGTTTCTAAATGTTTCTTTAGCAATTAAGTGAAAAGCTGTGCGGTACATAATAATGATGATAACCCCAGAATTGTTTGAGCACATGTATTTGCACATTCAAAGATGGCGCCGATAGGCTGAAAGGGGGCAACTTTCAGGAAAGTTCATAGCATCACGCTGCTTAGGTTTACGCGCGGGTCACATATGCGTGAGGCAATCAGCACCGGTACTTAATGCCACTTCTACAGTGGGTAGTTTCTTTAATCCGATTCAGACTCCCAGCCGAAGCAGGGAATCCACCAGGTCTGTCAAAAGAGCGGGGTATTGAGAGGCGCATTGGGCTAAAACACATGAGACCATTTTGTATGTCTCACGGCTAATGTACTGCAGGGGAATGGAGCGCTCTGAAGAAACTGAGGCCTTTGATGTTGGTCTTTCCAGCACTATAATACTGGCTTTGTGATTTATAGCTGAACCGGTTTGTAACTAACAACCCGGTGCTCAGCTGTAGTGTTATGGCAGTACCCAGAATGGCATGGCAGTGGGCCCTTCTGTAATATGTCGCTTTCTCGGTGAACGCTGGGGATTTAAACAATGTAGATTTGGGCTGAAAAAAAAGTAAATGTCCAGCATCACTTTGAAAATCGCATGCCAACTGCTATTCAAGGTGTGTCTCTCAGCATTATGCTTCCCATGACAAGATTATGTTGCTCATTGAATTCCCTGTTTACTAGTAATTTTTGGGTTGGTCATTTCAGACTGAGCACAAGTATGTCTGTAGTATTTGGGTCCTCTGTGCCAGTTTGTTCATCATAAGGCCCACAGAACAGAATACAAACCTCAAAGTCATTTTACGTGGCACTCTGCTCTATTGCCCTGGCCGCTGCACCACACCTCTCCTGCAAGTCTTTATTGCTTTGTAATCCTCTGAGGCGGAAGCCGGAGGACTGTGCCCACTTGTAATTTTAAAAACTGTATTTTCTTTTGGTGTTTGATTTTAAAAAACCCTCAAGCTCACCTGCATTGAAGCGCTAACCGTCACGCGCTATCACAGCCCTCCTTGACCACCCCTGACACAGCGACCCCAGCGCTGATACAGGGAAACGCCCAAGGTGAAAGCCACGCCCACTGCGAGGCCACGCCCACTTTTCTAACCACTACAAAACGCTGAGAACAAGCGTCCCGCTTATTATTGCTTTGTAATCCTCTGAGGCGGAAGCCGGAGGACTGTGCCCACTTGTAATTTTAAAAACTGTATTTTCTTTTGGTGTTTGATTTTAAAAAAAACCTCAAGCTCACCTGCATTGAAGCGCTAACCGTCACGCGCTATCACAGCCCTCCTTGACCACCCCTGACACAGCGACCCCAGCGCTGATACAGGGAAACGCCCAAGGCGGAAGCCACGCCCACTGCGAGGCCACGCCCACTTTTCTAACCACTACAAAACGCTGAGAACAAGCGTCCCGCTTATTATTGCTTTGTAATCCTCTGAGGCGGAAGCCGGAGGACTGTGCCCACTTGTAATTTTAAAAACTGTATTTTCTTTTGGTGTTTGATTTTAAAAAAACCCTCAAGCTCACCTGCATTGAAGCGCTAACCGTCACGCGCTATCACAGCCCTCCTTGACCACCCCTGACACAGCGACCCCAGCGCTGATACAGGGAAACGCCCAAGGCTGAAGCCACGCCCACTGCGAGGCCACGCCCACTTTTCTAACCACTACAAAACGCTGAGAACAAGCGTCCCGCTTATTATTGCTTTGTAATCCTCTGAGGCGCAAGCCGGAGGACTGTGCCCACTTGTAATTTTAAAAACTGTATTTTCTTTTGGTGTTTGATTTTAAAAAACCCTCAAGCTCACCTGCATTGAAGCGCTAACCGTCACGCGCTATCACAGCCCTCCTTGACCACCCCTGACACAGCGACCCCAGCGCTGATACAGGGAAACGCCCAAGGCGTAAGCCACGCCCACTGCGAGGCCACGCCCATAACACCCACTAGAAATGTGCTGGCCATACCAGCGCAGCGGACGAGCGCAGCGGGAGCGCCGTTTGCGCGCCGAAGTTGCGCCTAAGGCAAGCCCGTCTGCGCCCGTCCGCGCACGACCGGGCCCAGGGCCAGAACCCCTGCCTAAAACAGCCAACCCAAAGGTAAGCTACTCACGTAGAGAGCTACTAAGTCTTAGACCCCCAACCTCTTCCTGTGACTATGTCCATGATCTAAATGGACCTTTCACTCGCTGCTCCCTCTGTAAGCCAGCCCAGCTCACACTCCCCACAAAATCTCACAAGCCCGCCTCCCTCAAACTCGCTTCACTAAACTGTCGCTCACTTCCTAAACACGCGACACAGATTAACCATCTTATAGAAGACCTGGAGATAGACATCCTTTTCCTCACGGAAACGTGGCTTGCCCCACATTCACAATCAGACATGGCACTAGCAACTCCACCTGGCTATCTAATTCAGTCCCTACCCCGCCCCCTAGGTAGAGGTGGTGGTGTCGCCATTATTCACCGGGACTATCTTCACTGTAAAACCAGTGATGCGCAGATTCCCGAATCAGAAAGTCTTCAGTTTACTATCAAGCTAAACCCAACCAACTCACTAACGGGAATACTTGTGTACCGTCCTCCTGGCCCCCCAGGTCCCTTCGCTAGTTCCCTCCTGGACTCAGTAACAACCCAGGCCCACTCTCTATCGAACTTCATGATAGCAGGTGACCTGAACATTCATCTCGACGGCCCGGTAGACTCGGTAGCTAATGACCTGATCTTAGATCTGGCGGCACTTGACATCCGCCTCCTTAACTCCGGAGCCACCCACATCAAGGGTCATCTATTGGACCCGGTGTTCACTAGCTCCCCCTCGATGCAAGCGAAGGAGGCTCTTCCCCTTCCTTGGACAGACCACTTCTTAGTCTCCTTCCAACTACCTGGAACCTTCAGGAAACCTCAAAAACCGCCCACCTACAGCAGGGACAGGACCTGGTCCAGACTCCCCACTGAAGAATGGGCCAAGATCCTAAAAAGGACCACCCCTGCATACGCGGAAGACCCGACTATCGCCGACAAAAAATTCAGAGAGTGGATCACCTCCTCCCTGGACTCAGTGCTCCCACTTAGAACTAGGGAGGACAAAAACGGCAAACCTGGTTCGGCCCCGTGGTATACCGCGGACCTCCGACTACTTCGCAAAAACTGCAAAAAAGCCGAACGACTTTGGAGGAGAAACTGGCAGCACGCCAACAAAGAAGCTTACCAGAACACAGTCAGGCTCTACAAAGAGGCCATCATACTCGCCAAAGCTTCACATTATGACAAGCGGATACAAGAATCATCCAACTCAGCCAGGGAATCCTTCCTAATTGTAAAGGAGCTGCTCAAAGTACCCAACACTCCCTCCTCCATCACCCCTAGAGTCGACCGAAGTAATGAACTAGCTACTTACTTCAACGACAAAATCACCCGTATCCTGGCCTCCCTCCCACCCCCCGGTCCCCCTAGTCACATGGATAGCCGCTTATCCCTCGACCAGGCCGAAAGCAATCTACGCCCCACACTGCCGACATTCCGGCCAGTAACTTGCTTAGAGGTAGAACGAACCTTGATGAAAATGAAAAGCGGATCACCTCTGGACCCAGCACCTATCAGGTTCCTCAAAACCGTAGCCTCAGTCATCGTGCCCACGGTCACGGAACTTATCAACAGCTCGCTTGCCCAGGGATCTGTCCCGGACAGCTGGAAGAGTGCTGTGGTAAAGGCACTTCAAAAAAAAACCCAGCTCGACCCAGCAGACATGTCAAATTACCGACCTATATCACTCCTCCCTGGTATCAGCAAGGTAGCAGAGAAATTGGTCAACGGACAATTATCTCAGTTCTTTGAGACCAACAACGTACTTAGGCAATCCCAGACTGGATTCCGCCCGGGTCATGGCACAGACACCGCCCTTCTTGCCGTCATCGAGGAGGCAAGGCGCATACTGGATTCAGGAGGGTCAGTGGCAGTGATCCTCCTGGATCTGAGCGCAGCCTTCGACACAGTCAACCACCGTGTCCTTTTACATCGACTGGCGGATGCAGGACTTACCGGGACGGCACTTAGTTGGATTGAATCCTTCCTCACAGGACGCACGTTCCAAGTGTGGGACGACAATCACCACTCGTCCACCCTTCCACTTACAAGCGGTGTCCCTCAGGGCTCTTCCCTGAGCCCGACGCTTTTTAATGCATATATGGCCCCCCTTGAGGACGTAGTGACACCATTTGACATAAAAATGGTAAGCTATGCTGACGACACTCAGCTGGTCGTCTCCTTATCCCAACTGATCGACCACCCAGAAAACCTGACCAATTGTCTCATAGAAATCCACAATTGGATGAATAACTCATCATTAAAACTTAATGGGTCAAAGACGGAGGTGATGCTCCGGGGGAAACAATGGACGACCATCCCTCCAGCACTCTGGCCCGACGTGTTCGGGGAAATTCCCCCCCCCGAAGCGTGAAATTAAGACACTCGGTGTGTGGCTCGAACCAGAGCTTTCTATGAAGACACAAGCAGCTAAAACTTCGGGCACCTGCTTCGGGCTCATGCGCACGACCCGCAAGATTCTCCCCTTACTGCCACCTACTTCCAGGAAACTGCTTATCCAGGGACTGGTATTGTCTCGCCTAGACTACAGCAATTTGGTCTACCTGGGAGCCCCTGAGGCCACCCTGACGAAACTCCAGCGGACACCGAACGCTGCAGCACGCCTGCTCACCAACCTCCCCTCCAGAATGTCCGCCAAGCCGGCCCTCAAAGCTCTGCACTGGCTCCCTGTGCGCCAAAGGGTGCAATTCAAAGCCATGTGCACGACACATAAGCTGATCAACGGATCTGGCCCGGCGATCCTTAGCAACATGATCACCCCCTACACAGCACCCAGATCCCTACGATCCCAGAATGAGAACCTGGCCAACACTCCTAGATTCAAAAGGACTCGCACAGGAGGACGACGATTCTCCGTTCAAGCAGCTGCTGGATGGAACGCTCTTCCTCGCTCCCTCAGACTTGAACCCAACTACCTGGTATTCCGCAAAAAATTAAAGACACACCTATTCCCGAAATAGAGTCCCTCAATAAGTGTCTCTCCTCTCTCCCTCCCCCTCAACAGGATCACAATTCTTATAGCGCGGGGATGCCCTTGGGTCACCAGGCGCTTTAGAAATCGTTATTAAATTAAAAATTAAATTAAATTAAATGATCTTAATCGATATTCAGGGGAAAACATATTTTTGATACAAAATTGGAAATCTTTGGTGGATATTCGAGTCAAACGGAGACTTTGACAATGGTAACTGCCCTATATATCTAAAAGGGTTTCTGTTTATTTATTAGCAGTGTGGCAGCCATAGAACAGTTGGACCTTCAGTACCCTTTACATATCTATATATAGAGGTAAGAAGTCAGGGACATAATATAGTTACAAAAACGGATGTTTATAAAACAAAGGCTACATTACTCTGAATAGGTAAACAACCTTTACAACGCAGTCATTGCATCGTACTACCTTTACATAGCAGTCATTACATCGCAACATCCTTTACATTGCATGTCATTACAACGCAGCCATTATATCGCATGTCACTACAACGCATGTCATTACACTGCATGTCACTACAACGCAGGCATCACATCCCAAGTCATTACAATGCATACCATTACGGCACATAGTACCCTTACACTATCTAACACTTACCCTACTGTTGCTCTCACTGGAGTTAGAATAGTAAATTTTACCCTTACACTATGCAACACTAACCCTACTGTTGCACTCATTGGGGTTAGAATAGTAATTATTACCCCTATACTATCCAACACTTACCTTAAATGCAATGTAATGGTATGCATTGTAATGGTATGCGTTGTAAAGGTATATTGCGATGTAATGGAATGCATTGTAAAGGTAGTTTCTGAAAATGCGATGTAATGGCATGCAATGTAAAAGAATGCGTTGTAAAGGATGTTGCAATGTAAAAACTGCGTCGTAAAGGCATGCATTGTAAATGTATGCGTTGTAACATCATACATTCCTCTGAATATGTTTATCAAATAGAAAGAAGAAATATCCTTAAATATACACCCTATTGGAGGTATAAACCCAAGGGTCTGTTGGAACTTTTGATACTGATGTAATTACAAAATTGAATGGTGAGAACTAAAGATCAAGTGGAGTGACGTATAAAAGGTTTAAATATATATTTGTGAACAAATGATAGTGTATTTACTTATAGGTTCTCTCTGCTTACTTGCTATTACCTGAAATAGACATATATGCCTATGTGATCTCCTGATTTTAGAGAGGACTGTCGCCAATGGATGATTTGTATCCATATGAAGGCCATGAATTAGCAATCGTGGTCTTCTCTATTGTGAGTCGAATACATACCTCATCAGCATGGGAGTGATTCCATATTAGGGTCACCTCGCGATAATTGGGTGAATGTATTAAGTTTGTGAGAGTTGCCGAATGAGATGAGTTGCTGTATAGTTAGATAAATGGGCTGTACGTGACCATGTGAAAAGGGAAAGTATCATTCAGACTGACTATTAAATGTGTGCATGAATTCATATATGAATAGTCGACACTCATGTAAGGGTGTTTGAAACAGCAGATGTCCATAGAAATGGAAATAAACACATGGAATGAGTGGCTGAATAATCTGGGTTAAATGTAGCACACAAGTGAGTACCACTGGGGTTGGGTTGTGCACTTTGTTTTAATGAATGGTTGTATTGAGAGAATCCATTTTTTAATCGAATGTACTGTATACATTTTAAATAATGTATGTTCCATATATTTTTCCATACTTATTGTGACTGAATCGTTTGTACTGTCCTGAAGAAGGTGATTGATATTGATATTTCCACCGAAACACGTCGACGTATATGTGTGCAGAATTTGCTTGACACTGAGAAACCCTAGATGAGAAATTAAATACATAATGATTCTCTGTTGATATTTAAAGTGGATCTCAACAATTTAGTATGTTTTCTTCTCCTTTTTTTCTAATTTTTTTTTTGTAGTATGGGTTTGTTTTTATGGGATACTGTATGTTATTTATGATGTATACATTTTTGAACAATGTTTAAAGTTATCGATAGACATTAAAAAAGAGTAGATATGTATTAATGCTGTGTCGTACATTAAGGCTTTGTGTATTTTCCACAATTTCAAGATGTTACAAACAGAGGGGCATATTTACAAGGGCATTGTGCTACCAGAGCATCACTTTTTATGACGCACCGGTGGTGCAATGCCCCGCTCCATATTTACAATGTGGTACTAAGCCACTTTGTGTGGATTAACGCTGTATTGTAAATATTGTACCCTTTCACTCCGTTTTCTGCTTCAAAGGGGCGTGCAATGGGTGTTGCTTTGGGTGTTGTGGTTGCTTTGGGTGTTTGATAACAACACCCATTGCTTTTTTATGCTGCCTCTGCTTTACAAGGATCTGTAAATCTGAGGTAGGGCCAAAAACTAACTCCATTGAAAATCAGGTGTTAGAGTGGCACAACAAGGAGAAATGATTTTATTTCTCCTCATTTTTTGCTCTATGTGATTCTGCAGCACACATAGAAGGAGCAAATCACCTTTAATGATTGTTTATGTGCAGGATGGTGTCCATTCCTCCACATAAACAATCATCCCTGCAAAGCAGGCACCCTTGCCCCATGGCGCAAGGGTGTCTGCGTTGGCGCTAGGCAGCTTTTTTAGTGCTGGCGCATGGGAAAGCACAGGGGTGGGCCATATGCTTGTGAATGCAGTACATCCCTGCGATTTTGAATTGACGCAAAATGGTGCTACTAAATTGCTTGCAGCACCGTACTGCATAATTTTTCTGTAAATATGCCCCAGGGTGTGGTTAGTGACCAATTGGCATGCAAAGTGGCTTTGTTTGTGGTGTGGTATTTAGGTTTACTAAGGAAAATTTCTTGACTTTACTGACATAATAGTTTGGACCAGTAAATATCAACTTTCTAAAAGTGGTATTTTCAGAATTGTGACTTAAAATCCAACTTTGCTCTTAAAGAGGGTTTCAAATTAAAAAAAATTTAGATACCAAACTCAACCTTCCTAACTGTTCCCAATTCGAAGTTATCACTTATTAAATGTAATACGCTAACCCAATGTTATCCCTCGGAGGAGGCAGGCTTGCAGTAGTGAAAAATGAATTAAAGAGTTTTTCACTACAAGGACATGTTAAACGTAAACGCACATGACCAACTTTTTAAATATACTGCACCTTGCAATGCGGGTTGTTTAGTGCCTACCGTAGGTGTGGCTTATATGTATTTAGTGTAGCAAAAGGTTTAATTTGCCATGTTTCAATGTCAGTTTAAACCTGTATTTTAGGCTGCAGTGGCAGACGTGAGGCATGTTTTAAAGGGCTACTTAAGTGGGTGACACAATAAGTGCTTCAGGCCTACTAGTAGTACCACTTTACTAGGGTCTTATCTATAAATTATATGTGCCAATTGGATGTAAGCCAATTTTACCATGTTTCAAGGAGAGAGCACATGCACTATACCACTGATTAGCAGTGGTAAAGTGCACAGAATCATAAAAGACACGAAAAGCAGGTTTGGAAAACAGGAGAGGAGAAGGCAAATATTTTGGGGGTGACCCTGCATGGAGCGCCAAGTCCACCAGATACTGTGTTTATTATTGGTGTCCCATTACCTAAGATTCTCTTAAATTCCAATTCAATCAGCCTTTGTGCAAATAACTCTCCAAAAGTAGCAACAGTGGGCAGTCAATCTTTAGTCAAGCTAATAGGGGGATGGTGACCTCCTTACAGCATGATGCATTAATCACACCCAATTAATTACAGTGATTACAGTTAAATCTTTCAAACAGACTGAGACTTATTGTAGAGAATGGCGGTATGGACTGAAACCTCTAATATGGGTAAAGAGACACACATATGACACAATTGGTCAATACCAAGAAATTGACCCTTTACCATCCTCACCACAGTTAATTATATTATGGAGTATATTTAAGTACTCTTCATGGCCAGAACTTGCAGACATACTTTAGAAAAAGGCATCCAACAGAAACATATTTTTTTCATAGATTGAGGAGCTTGAAAAGCTACAACTGATTACCTTAGTTATTCCAGTATCTTCTTTGAGGTTGAGAGAGACTTCATTGGTCTCCACCAACTGAAAACTTGATTAAGGTCAATTATATACCAGAAAAGACTGATTCATGCCATACGCAATATATATAAAGAGATGAAGGCATCATTTGACATATCAACAATAGCAAAATAATTTGTCCTTCACAATGAAAAGTGCAAGAAAATATTTGTTTTTCCAAACAAAAGTTCATTAATTTACAGTAACTGCCTGCAGCAAAAATAATGGTTTCTGATTAGTCTAGTTGTATTTCAAGGTCAATGATGTCTCTGAGAAGATTTTGTTTATTCTTCCTATTTTCTCTCCCAGCCTTGCTTGTTAGGTGCATGAAGATGCAAGGTTCATGTTTTTTCACACATTTTCTTATTACTTTCCAGAACATAAATAACACTAATGCATACTTATAGACTGTGATGACATGCCCTCCTTTCTTGCTATTTCACTTCAGAACTATGCCAATGCATACATTTATCAAAGCCTGTGGGCACTGCTATGGGCTCAGTGAAAGTCCCCAAGGTTGTTATTGTCCCCCAGAAATGTAATGTCTCCCACACTACTTAATACACCCACAACACATGACATCTTGGTATGAGTTTCCTCTAGGAGTAAATGATCACAAATCTATTTCCTTTCTAAGGAGATAACAAGGCACTTTGCCTGACCTTCAGAAAATACCTGTGAGGACTTTAAATTAGCTAAGTAGGGAAAACAATCCTGCAAAAGTAGAAAGGAAAACGTCTCTTCTCAGTTGAGGAATCACTATCAATAAGCAAGTATATTCCTTTTGAATAAATTTCAGGTGTGATCAGAAGAGTGGGTGCATATATATGACCATTCAAGGTTATGATTCTTCTTGTAGAATATAAAAATACATATGTCTTACAAGTAACACTAATTTCCTTGAGTAAATTGTTTTTTTATATCTATTTTTCATGTCATGTAATGGCAAATAAACAATGTTATTTGATAGAGGCCCCCATCATGAGCAGCTCAGTTTTATCGCAATTATGAGTTTTGTGATACACATCAGCAGGTCAAACCTGCCAATATTCATGAAAGACAAATGCTTGGTATTTAATGGAGCAGGCAGACTGAGGTGCAATCCGCACCAAAATCTGCATGTTGGTCCCCAAAAATCCATAGTTCGGTTGTATTTTTTGCACCTGATAAATTCTGACTTGTTACGGTCTAATTTTATCAATGTGACACATATCACACCAACTACAGGGCCACTCTTAATGAGGACCCAAGAGTGGTAATGCATTAAGCTTTGACTACATATATCCGCAACCGGAAATAAAGTGACTGAAGCACCTCACTGTCCTTGGATGGAATAAATGCTAAGGATGCCTTGCCAGAAATCCATGCTTGAAGACCCTGAGACCCCTTCTCATAGGGATTCACCAGGACTATGATCTTCTAGTGTCATAATAAGCAGGATGGTTGTTAAGAGGAATTACTGCTGTTGATAACGAGGCTATGAACTTCACACCCAAAGTAATAGACTTTAGCCATTCAACTAAACACAAGAATCATAAGTCCAGGGCATTGGAGGAGGTTTAGTGGATAAACATCCATAAATAGACCACTATGGTTACACATTAAGATAACTTGAATTCAGAAACCTTGACTTAGCAACAACACAACAAGCCTATGCGACTAGCACACATACACCCACAAACGTTCTTTTGGCTCTATTGACTGGTATTAGACATTCCTTTTTACCCAATTCAGTGGAACTTATTTTATCGACATCTGAAGAATGAACAGCTGAGAGGATCCAACAGGATTCCAGTGAAGCACTGAATACTAAGAATTGAATAAAACATTTCTGGATACCCAAGTCAGGAGATTAACCTTCAGTCTACACAAACTCTTTTAGACTGAGAGATAGTCACAAAAACGAAAGCCATTGTATGGAAGAGTATCTGTCAATATATTGAGAGGTATAGCGGAACCTCCACCCCAGGTTGCGAAAGGTTCTCCTCACTCAAATCTTAACAGTTTTACAATACAGTAGTAGATTAAAATGAAGTCCATTTTCATAGATTACATTGATACCTGCAGCACTTTTGATACAACAAAGGGCTGTGTATTTGTGTAATGTTGCGCATAACCACTCAGATTTCAGCATTACACAGCTGTTGTAAAAACATGTGTATATAATTACTATCAAACTCATGCAATTCGCATTTAAGTCTGGGAGCAAGATGTCTCTATAATTAGCACCATGGCATTGTACATCTCTCTGTGCCGAGGCTATGCATGTCACAGATGCTTGACATTGAGTTTGCAATGGTAAAATTAGCAATATCTAGTGCTTCTTTGAAACATAGCACTTTTTCAGTGTTGGCCTGGTTGCTTACTGGTAATCTTCTTTACTCCAAGTCTATGTCTTCTTCATTACAGTCCTTACACCATGAGTTATCTTTGAACCTCAGAGAATTGTTCACCTAGTTCAAACTAAAAATCTACTCCCTATATGGCACTCAATACACATAGCTCCCTAAAAGAGGAACTCACAGTGATCAATCTTGTAATTATCAAGCACCTCTGAATCAAAAAAATGCATCAAGAAATCAACTACCAAAAACTGAGGGGTTTAGGGAGGGAGGGGCTCAGAACTGTGGCTAGGAAGACCTGGACTCAGAGCGAGGAAGATTACCAGTAAGTAACCAGATTATTACCTCCTCGTATGTCTTTCTAGTACAGTCCTTCCCATGAGAAAATACCCAAGCAGAAAACATTGATTTATTGATTCACATCCGAATGAAATGTAGTGAGATGCAGCACCTGTGACTTTATTTCAGATAAAGAAAACTATTCTAACTGTCATGTACTGAGGGCAAGATGGGGTGCCAAAATCTGCATTAGAACCATTGTACAACTGTAGACGAGAATGGAGCATAAAAGTGTGTGGAGCAGACCAGGTAGTAGCACAACAGATGTCTTTAAAAGATGCTGCCTAGGGGGCAGACATTACCCTCGTATATTCTCACTGAATTGAAAAAGGGAGCTCCTGACCAGTTGTTGCATAAGCTTTGGAGATGTCTAACTTAATCTATCTAGAAAACGTGGAAGAAGAAGGACGAAGACCTCTTCCCCAAACTCTGAATGTGACAAAGAAAGAGTCACTCCCCCGGGCACAGGATTAGTGAAAGGTTTCAACTGTTTGAATAACTGAGTTCCATTACATGGATCCTTTAGTTCAAGTAGTTTTTAATATTGTTGTTCTCATCACAAGCAATATTTTCAAAAAAACTTCAATTCCCAAAATGCATCATTCCTGGTGCTTGGTTTAACATTCTTTCAAGCTTTCACTCCCAATGCATTTCGGCCGATGGCCTTCATCAAGGGGATTGTCTGTAAATGGATAAATAACTCTTATGAATCTATGTTAAACAATTGGAGACCACATCGCCATTCGTGATCTTAAGTGAAAAAAGTGCGGTTAGTCATGCCGTGCTGTCGTAATCAAAGAAAATGCGTAGTGAAAGTTAAATAGTGTGATGTTATATGAGAAATGCTCGAGCGTCAACCGGTGTGTCCTGTGTTGCGTTCGAAACCGTAAGAGGTTCTCCTTTTCGTGTCCGTGTGAATGAAAGAGTGCTCAGTGATCGATTTAAAAAAACTCGTAATGCTATGAATGGGCTGAAATATCATACAAACTTCACGTACGCGGCAAGCGCTATTACTAACCGTGTTAATCAACGAAGCTGTTATACTATAAAACAACGCTATCTTAGTTCGCGCTTACCGTTATGTTTCCTAACATGATTATGTTGGCGTGTATACCGCGTCAGTCTCCCTGGAGGAATTCAGTGGGTGTGTCATAAATCGGAAGTGCGGTTTAAATCTCAGTCACTAGGATTGAGTAATCAGTGAAAACGGACTAAGCGCACTATGGAATACCCGAGTGCATAAGTGCAATAAAGTTATATTCAAAAAGTGCAAAAAATGTGATGTGTTGTTTAAAACGTAAATAAGGAATCTCTAACAAATGATAAGCAGTGATTAAAATTCAAACGATAATTACAAAGACATGTGAAAAACATGTAAATAATATGATATCAACGTTCACAATAGAGGTACAGTATATCTTCATAAATGAAACCAACAGTTGATCTTCTAAAGGTAACATTGAAATTCTAAACGTTCGTTCATCCCGTTGGGTTTCAAGGAGCTTAACTGGCTTATCCAATAGTTCTCACGTTTTAAGAGATGATTGTGGTTATCTCTTCCTTCCTGTTTGTTCACAACTTCTAAAACACAAAATTTTAATTGACTGATGTTGTGGCCTACTTCAATAAAATGTTGAGCTACAGTAGATTTTGTTTGTTTGACTCTTATATTGCTTTTATGCTCGTTTACTCGTACTTTGATTTTTCTTTCAGTCTGTCCGATGTACGGTTTCCCACATGGGCACTTTAACATATACACCACGTTTGATGTATCGCATGTGGCATTTACTCTCAATTTAATCTTGTGTCCTTTCATCGGGTGGGTGATATATTCTCCCCTCATCAAATTGTTGCAATTGTTACAATTCCAACATGGGGTGTTACCTTTGTATGTAGTAGGTGTTAGACTGTAGTTTGTGTTTTTTATGATTTCTCCTACATTTTTACTTCTAATATATGCGAAGATCGGTTCCTCTTCAAACACCGATTGAAGTCTGTTTCAAGTCTCAGGATGGGCCAGTGTTTTTGTATGATTTTCTTATATGTAATGCTCATCATAGAGTATTTTGAAACTACGGTCGTGCGTTCCTTGATCGGTTTCTGACTGGGTATCAATAGTTCTTATCTTGGTTTCAATTAACTTCGTTCCTTGGCCTTGGTCAGAATATGGTCAAAGAGAGAGTCATCACTCCAGAAAGCAGCTGTCCTATTTAGATAGAAACATCCCTGTGAACATCCAGAGTATAGAGTGAAGATTGTCCATCTGAGGATGGATTTGGAAAGAATGCAGGTAGGAATGTGTCTTCAGAGCAATAGAATCGACTTTAAAGTTTTGGGAGCAATAAAGGACCTAGCCTAAAGATCACTTTATCTCGAAACAATCTAAAAAAAGTTGGGGACAAAAGTAACACACCATTTTTACTAATCCTTCTCTCTCAACAGAAAGCCACTAGAAAAATTACCTTTGCAGAAATATATTTGAGATTTGTTGAAAGAAGAGATTCAGTGGGGCCTCTCTGAGGACTCTGAGGACTATAAGGAGATTTTAGCATGGGACCAGAGAATGGATAACAGGTCTGCGGAGAAAAAATCCTCAATAGACAAGAGGCCAAAGACAAAATGGATAAAGAGTCAACCCCTCAAACAGCGTGAATGGCAGATCACTGGCTTCTGATTGTGGAGACCACCAGATCTAACATGAATCCACAATCTTGTTTAGGTCACAGGAAAAGGGAGGCACACCATTGTCCCCAATTCAGGCCTCAAAGTTACTCCAGTTTCTGGTGTATGATTTTTAAAGCCGATGATATTCTAGACTGCTGAATACTCCTTGGAACAACCCTGGGCAATGAGATTCACCCTCTCAAAAGATATACCCCTAGATTAAGATACCTGATGGAGGCTTGAGAAAGGAGAACGAGTCTGAGAGGAAAAGGATGAATCATTAACTGCAAATG
Organism: Triturus cristatus; assembly: GCF_964204655.1. NCBI lineage: Eukaryota > Metazoa > Chordata > Amphibia > Caudata > Salamandridae > Triturus > Triturus cristatus. Next base: position 1,640,193,490 of record NC_140590.1, read on the forward strand.
AGGAACTATTGACATCTAAAGCATGACAGGGAACCATGGCCTTCTTGACCACTCCAGGACCGCCTGAAGAACTTCTGCATGATCCTTGACAATCTTTTTTGCTTCCCTGGGAATCATCTGGAACGGAGGAAAACAGTACAAAAGACCTGGAAGCCAAGAAATCGGTAGGAGATCTATTGCCGAAGCTTTGCGAAAAGGAACCAGGCTGCAGACGTAGGAAAGAAGGGTGTCCATTCTGTTGTAAATAGACCTAGCCAGGGGAGGCTAAATCTCTCTGTGATTTTCAGAAACTGAAGGGGACAGAGGGAAAGGGGCTTTGCGGATGGGAAATTCACAAGGTCTGCAGTCCCCATCTCCTTCCCCAGAGCTGACAATGCTAAGAGAAATAAGAGATTCCCTTCTACTCACAGGCAAATCTTGGGGAGAGGGGAGCCAGAGATGATGATCAAATGCACCCCCTCCCCTGGCAGTTGATAGAAGATCTGACCACATTGTTGTCGGTCAAGGCACAAACTGGTTGATGTGAACAAGAGGAGAAAAGTGAAGGACGGTTCTCTAGACAACTGCCAACTCCCTCCATTTGGAGGATCGGACTGGTTATTGAGCTGATCATCTGCCCTGGGTGTGGTATCCCCTGAAAATTGCTCCCCATCCTCTCGTGCTGGCATCAGTCATGACAACCAACACGGGAGGAGATGACAATTGAAAACAGATTTAAAAAGTCCAGCCATGATTGAAGACTGTTCCAAATTTTCACAATCACTGGAATGAGAGCCTCATGGTCATGTGATACTGGATTCCAGAACTTCAGTAGATGGTGGACTAAGGTTAAAGGTGAAGATGACCCCAAGGTAAGATTGAGAGAGTGGAGCCAACCCACACTGAGTTCTTTGATAGAAGATTCATCAGATGAGACGATAACTTTCTCTTGCTCTCTTTCATCTACAACACGAACCCCAGGGATATGAAGAACATCTCCCTAATGAACTGAAGATATTATAGAGCGTTGAAGAGTGACATTTGCAGTTGAAAAGAAAGCTGTGCTCCCGTAGCACTCTGCAAGCTTGCTGGATGTCTTCATCCACCTTGGAAATAGAGGAAGAAGCTATTAGCCGATCATTCAGGTAAGGGTACACTTAAATTCCTGGTGCAGTTAAGATACCCTCCACAAGAGCTAAAAGCCTATTAAATACTCCTGGTGCTGGAGCAAGACCTAAGGTAACACTTGTAATTGAAAATGGTCATTGCCCCTTGCAAACTGAAACATTTCTGAAAAATGTACATGAATCAGCATATGTAAATTCTGCAGCCTTGTCCAACAGAAGCTGAATCCCCTCTTTTAGAGCTTGATGTCTGATAAAACATTGAGGCATTGGTGTCTGATGAAAATGAGGAGGAGGATATGCCAGAAAAGGTATTTGGTAACCTCTTGCAACAATGTCCACAGGCCATGCATATAAGATAGATGCCTGTCAGGTCTCTATTAAACAGCAATAGATGCTCCCCAACTGGAGCAGAGGAATCATGGTTTTGCCTTTGGGGGAGGAGGAGACGTTGAGAAAGAAGAAGGAGATTGGAACTGGGTCTTGTCAGCAAAAGGGGGTCCCTCAGCCATGGCCATCACCTCAAAAGGCCTGGTTATTTCCCTGGGAAGTTCCAGGACATGTAAGCTCTCTGGACAAAGATCAAATCGGCGTCATTAGTTTTTTGCACTTTGCCGACTTTTTGACCAACTCCTCAAGGTTTTGACCAAACACCTTAGATCCGCCAAATCTCGGTTTCATGAGATTAGCCCTCTGGAATGCATCAATTTTCCTAGAACACATTGAAATATGCCTATGGATGGCAATAAAAGCAACAGAGACAGCAGCAGGTGCACACAAATTGTTAAAAGCAACGTCCCACAAAAACTCACCTGCTCTTCCATTACTGAGAGGGCCAATAAATAATCCACACCCTTTTGCATGCGGTCTGCCAATGTTTAGAAGTCTTTAAGGCAGGGCATGAAGAATGTTCCTGCAGCATCTGCAGTGCAGGGAGGCCTCAACTCTCCATGGGGGCCCCCCAACTGTTCAGGTGGGGCCCCATTAAGTTCAAGGTCAATGAATATCTGTGAGATATGGACAATTCAGGGCCCCCTGATCACATTCTGCATGGGGGCCATTTTTTGTGTTATACCACTGCTTAGCAGTAGTGACTATGCAGAGCACGCAGTGTAGGCATTGGGCCCGAATGGCAACATTTGAGCGGCATATGTCCTCCTCACTGCACCCTCTATCTTCTTATCTACAGGTTCATAGTGCATGCATCGTCAGAGATCACCTTGCCTTAGGCTGACAAGCCAGCCAACAAATTGACCACTGGTAGTAGGGATCTGTTCTGCAAACGTTTGCAGAGGATTACGCTTAGCAAGCAACCTCGTTAAAGACTGCTTATCCAAATCTTTCAACTCAGAGACAAAACATGCGATGCAGCTCTGTGAAGAGTGAGGGACTCTGGTCCAAGTGCTGAAATTGAGAAAATAAATCTTCATCTTGAGATGTTGAGAAGGGTGGAGAAAACACCAAGGGGCATATTCACAAGGACTTGTCTCCGAATTATCTCCACCTTAACGCATCAAAAGTGGAGATAGATCTAACACCCCATTCACAAGCTGGTGCAACCTGCAGACATCGCCAGTATTCACGCGATAACTGCCACAAAATCTATCTCCACGGTGGACACCACCAACCAACCTTAATGAGATGCAGAGTAGGCGTTCCCATGCAAAAACACACGAAAAAACCACAACACCACTTTCACAACGAAATGCCAGAACCGTGATGGGAGTCAAAAACACGGGATAAGCCGTGTTAGCCGCAGGTATTTAACACCTGCCTCAAGCAAGTGTAAAGGCGGATGACTACCTGCAGTAGGCAAAGGAGCCCCGCACAAGGCCACACCCGAAGAACAAACGATGCCATGGAGCTACTCAACATGCCGCTCAAATGTAAATTGTAAATGTAAATCCAACAGGGCCAGAACACCCACCGTCACCACCCCCAGGACCTCCACCACCCCCAGGACCCGGACCCCCCCCCCCCCCCCTCCTGGACCACCACAGCGGCAGCGTAGAGTAAGACAGCGGACCTACCGAAAACGCACCACTCTCACAGATTTAACACCCAAGGAAGTCATTGCCCACTACAGGCTCAAAAGGAAAACCATCCTCCGCATCATGACCCACATCGCCCACAGGATGACTGTCCCAACACAGCGGAGAACCAACATCCCTCCGCAGACAAAGCTGCTGGCTGTGCTGCACCTGTTGGCCTCTGGTACCTTCCAACCAACAACTGCCAGAGTCGGAGGAGTCTCACAGCCAGCCCTATCAAAGTTCATTACACCTGTCCTGGATGCCATCCTCAGCTTCATACCCCAGTACCTTCACTTCCCCAACACTGCGCAAGAACAGCTGGAGACAAAGCAAGGCTTCTACGCCATAACCGGATTCCCGCATGTGTTGGGGGCAATTGACCGGACACTTGTGCCCCCTGCGGATACAGCACACCACTACTACAACAGAAAGCACACGCATTCCATCAATGTGCAGGCAATAGTGGACCACCGCAGACTCTTCACCAATGTCGTCGCAAACTACCCTGGCAGTGTGCACGATTCCTACATCTTCCGACATCTTCCGACATTCCATCATCAACCAGCGCTTCCAGGATGGCACGTATGGAACTGGACTGCTCGTTGGCAAGTGCCAAATCAACACATCACACACCCCAAAGCCACCAACAGACAACGCACAACTGTTGGAATGCATACGTGACCAAACCACACACAACATGTCAAACAACACGAGCACCTACCAGACATGACAACACCACTCCATGGTCATCCTGGGCTACCCCTGCACGCAATGCAGGGGCACCACATCCAAACAACAGCTAAACGTGTGGAGATGCGGAATGCAGCCATGTGCGGAGGATGCAAGTGACCTGTGCATGGGAATGGACACAACGACAAGTGAGGTGTGGATGTGCAGGACAGACATGGGTATGCAAACCACAGACATGTCCATGCAGACAACAACTGCTGGTGACTGGAGAGTAGTGAGCAGTGGACGCAACCATGTCACCCCAGGCCGTGGGTCAGATAGCAGAACTGTCACACAATGCGTCCTCCCCTGTGTTTGTGAGTGTAGTGGGTTGGCCCTGTGTACGCCAGGGCTGTGCAGGAGTGTGGTCAAAAACCCCGTTTCGCAGAGCGTGGTTCACTCCCTGGAAGGCCAACGTCACTGACAGTGTGGAGCCTCGCAGCCTACCATGAGGCCGACACCGTGAGCAGCGGGTCCTGTGACCCTGTGCCCCTGCTGCACCCCAGGATGCTGATGCACAGACCAGGCCTGCCCGCCCCAGCGCACCAGGGCCGCACTGCTCACCTGCCGACACTGTCATGTGTCAAAGAGGGCCCACCACGTGCCGGTGCAAGCTCCAAGCCCCAGTTCCGCGACCTCTGCAGCCTCTGCAGACCATCGCTTGCCCCCCCGATGCTGACCCACATCACTCCTTTCTTATTAACATACTCCGCCGGTGTGCTCTTCGGCCCAGTAGGTCCCACATGTGGAACTGTGTCCTGAGTCCAGAATGTCAGTGACAGCATCTACAGCACCAGACTCCCTTCAATCAGTGAGGCATAATTCCATATTGCAGGCCTGCGACACGTGGTGCCACTAAATCAAATCCAATTGGCCGCACTCTGCTCGTCACACCAGCAAGTTGCCCCAAGGAACTGTGGTCAATGTAGTGGCGACGGCGAGTACGCCTATGCCACAGTGTTTGCAAAAAAGTATGTGTCGCATTAGCCATCCCTGGACACGTGTTTCCAGGTAGTTGCCTCTCGTCAGCAGGGAGCAGGTAAGTGTATAGGGGTGCCGCGTGGACTGCCAAAAGTAATTAAAACAGGTAGAGTACCTCTCATGGCGCGCAGGTGCAGGTCCAAGGCTCGTCAGCCCGATGGCTCAAGGGAGCCGTAATAAATCAAATCCAATTGGCCGCACTCTGCTCGTCACACCAGCAAGTTGCCCCAAGGAACTGTGGTCAATGTAGTGGCGACGGCGAGTACGCCTATGCCACAGTGTTTGCAAAAAAGTATGTGTCGCATTAGCCATCCCTGGACACGTGTTTCGAGGTAGTTGCCTCTCGTCAGCAGGGAGCAGGTAAGTGTATAGGGGTGCCGCGTGGACTGCCAAAAAGTAATTAAAACAGGTAGAGTACCTCTCATGGCGCGCAGGTGCAGGTCCAAGGCTCGTCAGCCCGATGGCTCAAGGGAGCCGTCATAAATCAAATCCAATTGGCCGCACTCTGCTCGTCACACCAGCAAGTTGCCCCAAGGAACTGTGGTCAATGTAGTGGCGACGGCGAGTACGCCTATGCCACAGTGCTTGCAAAAAAGTATGTGTCGCATTAGCCATCCCTGGATACGTGTTTCGAGGTAGTTGCCTCTCGTCAGCAGGGAGCAGGTAAGTGTATAGGGGTGTCGCGTGGACTGCCAAAAAGTAATTAGAACAGGTAGAGTACCACTCATGGCGCGCAGGTGCAGGTCCAAGGCTCGTCAGCCCGATGGCTCAAGGGAGCCGTAATAAATCAAATCCAATTGGCCGCACTCTGCTCGTCACACCAGCAAGTTGCCCCAAGGAACTGTGGTCAATGTAGTGGCGACGGCGAGTACGCCTATGCCACAGTGTTTGCAAAAAAGTATGTGTCGCATTAGCCATCCCTGGACACGTGTTTCCAGGTAGTTGCCTCTCGTCAGCAGGGAGCAGATAAGTGTATAGGGGTGCCGCGTGGACTGCCAAAAAGTAATTAAAACAGGTAGAGTACCTCTCATGGCGCGCAGGTGCAGGTCCAAGGCTCGTCAGCCCGATGGCTCAAGGGAGCCGTAATAAATCAAATCCAATTGGCCGCACTCTGCTCGTCACACCAGCAAGTTGCCCCAAGGAACTGTGGTCAATGTAGTGGCGACGGCGAGTACGCCTATGCCACAGTGTTTGCAAAAAAGTATGTGTCGCATTAGCCATCCCTGGACACGTGTTTCGAGGTAGTTGCCTCTCATCAGCAGGGAGCAGGTAAGTGTATAGGGGTGCCGCGTGGACTGCCAAAAAGTAATTAAAACAGGTAGAGTACCTCTCATGGCGCGCAGGTGCAGGTCCAAGGCTCGTCAGCCCGATGGCTCAAGGGAGCCGTAATAAATCAAATCCAATTGGCCGCACTCTGCTCGTCACACCAGCAAGTTGCCCCAAGGAACTGTGGTCAATGTAGTGGCGACGGCGAGTACGCCTATGGCACAGTGTTTGCAAAAAAGTATGTGTCGCATTAGCCATCCCTGGACACGTGTTTCGAGGTAGTTGCCTCTCGTCAGCAGGGAGCAGGTAAGTGTATAGGGGTGCCGCGTGGACTGCCAAAAAGTAATTAAAACAGGTAGAGTACCTCTCATGGTGCGCAGGTGCAGGTCCAAGGCTCGTCAGCCCGATGGCTCAAGGGAGCCGTAATAAATAAAATCCAATTGGCCGCACTCTGCTCGTCACACCAGCAAGTTGCAGAGTGCGACCAACCTTTGATTCATTTATTACGGCTCCCTTGAGCCAACGGGCTGACGAGCCTTGGACCTGCACCTGCGCGCCATGAGAGGTACTCTACCTGTTTTAATTACTTTTTGGCAGTCCACGCGGCTCCCCTTTACACTGACCTGCTCCCTGCTGACGAGAGGCAACTACCTTGAAACACGTGTCCAGGGATGGCTAATGCAACACATACTTTTCTACATACACCGTGGCATAGGCGTACTCGCCGTCGCCACTTCATTGACCACAGTTCCTTGGGGCAACTTGCTGGTGTGATGAGCAGAGTGCGACCAACCTTTGATTAATTTATTACGGCTCCCTTGAGCCAACGGGCTGACGAGCCTTGGACCTGCACCTGCGCGCCATGAGAGGTACTTTACCTGTTTTAATTACATTTTGGCAGTCCACGCGGCACCCCTTTACACTGACCTGCTCCCTGCTGACGAGAGGCAACTACCTCGAAACACGTGTCCAGGGATGGCTAATGCAACACATACTTTTCTACATACACCGTGGCATAGGCGTACTCGCCGTCGCCACTTCATTGACCACAGTTCCTTGAGGCAACTTGCTGGTGTGACGAGCAGAGTGCGACCAACCTTTGATTCATTTATTACGGCTCCCTTGAGCCAACGGGCTGACGAGCCTTGAACCTGCACCTGCGCGCCATGAGAGGTACTTTACCTGTTTTAATTACATTTTGGCAGTTCACGCGGCACCCCTTTACACTGACCTGCTCCCTGCTGACGAGAGGCAACTACCTTGAAACACGTGTCCAGGGATGGCTAATGCGACACATACTTTTCTACATACACCGTGGCATAGGCGTACTCGCCGTCGCCACTTCATTGACCACAGTTCCTTGGGGCAACTTGCTGGTGTGACGAGCAGAGTGCGACCAACCTTTGATTCATTTATTACGGCTCCCTTGAGCCAACGGGCTGACGAGCCTTGGACCTGCACCTGCGCGCCATGAGAGGTACTTTACCTGTTTTAATTACATTTTGGCAGTCCACGCGGCACCCCTTTACACTGACCTGCTCCCTGCTGACGAGAGGCAACTACCTCGAAACATGTGTCCAGGGATGGCTAATGCGACACATACTTTTCTACATACACCGTGGCATAGGTGTACTCGCCGTCGCCACTTCATTGACCACAGTTCCTTGGGGCAACTTGCTGGTGTGACGAGCAGAGTGCGACCAACCTTTGATTCACGTGGTGCCACTAACCCTGTTCAACGCAAGCCAGCGACATGTCATGCCACTAATCCTGTTCAAAGCAAGCCGGCGACTTGTGGTGCCACCTACCCTGTGTGCCATGAGTGACAGTCATCTTCTGGCGGGACATCGTTGGTATCTGAGCCTGTGGCCTGGGGGTTGTCATCAGCAACGGGCAGGTACGGACATGGTGTCTGGCATGGGTCTGTGGCATTCGTATCCGCCATGCTGCTGGGAACAGCTGGAATGTGCCTTCTGCATCATGCCCTGGCGTAGACCTCCCATTCTCCCCCGTGACACTCCGCGGAAGGCACCTATGTCACATGCTCTGCCCTGCTCTGCCCTCATGACCCTACCCGTCTCCAGCAGGTCAGCGTCCCGTGGCGGTGGGCCTATGTCGGCAGCTGTGCATCCGGGGCCACTAGCCCTGTGCGACTCGAGTCTTTACGCCTTGGGGTTCTGACATTGAATTTCAGAGTGCCTGATGACTGTTGGAGATGTTGCCAGCACCAGCTACTCCCTGAGGGCTGGCTTACACTCACCCCACACACAGCCAGCAGAGGCGTCACTGGCTTAGTGGGCCTGCCATCACATCCTGCTGAACCAAGTATTGACTCTTTTCTCCCTGCACTGTCACAGGTGATCAAGGATATGCACTCTGCCCTTGGATGATGACACCCCTCAGAAACCCAAACACACCCGCCCAGAGACAGTACAATGCAGCCCACATACGCAACAGGGGCATCGTTAAACGCACATTCGGGGTGTTCAAGTCACGTTTCAGGTGCCTGGACGGCACAGGTGGAAAGCTCCTGTACAGCCCGGACATCATGTGCAAGATGATCGTTGCATGTTGTGTGTTGCACAACATCTGTGTTCGCATCAATGCCCCATGGAGCCCAGTTCCAGAGGTACCGGACAGTGATGGTGACGATGGGGCAGGTCACATTGTGGCCATCCATGGTAATCATGGGACAATACAAGATGTCCAATTGCACAGCATGTGTGATTAAAACATATTTGCAGGTTACAGGCTGTACTTGTACATTATCATGTTACATTTTCCTGTGGTTACAGATGTGATTTGCCATGTTGTGCACATTTGTGGAACCAGTTGAGTCCTGTGTTCTGTTGTGGAGGTGTTGCTGTTTGTACCGAGATGTTGTCAATGACGAGGTGCACTTCTGCTTATGTGCGTATGCTGCACGGTGGGTGAGTCTGATTGGTCTGCCATTGGTCTCTTTCATGCGGTGTGCCTGTCGGTTCTGTTCTTCCATGGTGCTTGGATGTTGTGGAGTACATGTTGTCCTCTGCAGTCAGTCAGGGTACATCCGTGGTACTCCGCAGTTGATGTCTTATATTTCTGTGGCATTTTCCGTAGGCTGTTCGTGTGCTTTTTCCCACATTACGCGTGAGTATTGCTGCCCTTGTGCTGGTTGTCACTGTTTTCTTATTGCGCTTTGGCCCATCGCAGGTTTTTTTGTGTTGTGGTTTGTATTTTTATCTCCATCGAGGTGGTTTTATCGCGGACATTGTCCGCGGTGTCGGCAGACTATCACATGGTACCGCCTTGTTGTGAATTCCACATTGACACGGGGTTATTTTCCCGCGATAGGCTGCGATGTGTAAAGTTGTGTTAACATTTTTTGGTGTTGTTTATCACACGTTATTATGAATATACCCTCAAATTGTTCCTTAGATGCTGCATTATTTTTGTCAGGTCAGTGCCTTTAATCAGCCGACATGGAGAGGTGCTTGTTATGTGGTTTCCTGGTATTTGGACGCCAATAGATAAAGGGAGAGCAACAGACAACCAGATGGTGGGAGAGTTGAATGAAGTTGAAAAACTACGAAATGCTACAAAGGTGTGGCTGTATCAGTGGGAAGGCAAAGAGATGCCTCTTGATAAGAACCCAGGCAGGGACGGCTTCTGGGGCCACAGGATCCCCTATCAAACCTTGCTACATGTTGGCTGTGCTTGCAACTTCAAGAAAACACTATAAACACTGGATACTGTGAGTAGATAGACAGCCTTTTATAAGAATTACCAGGCTGCACTGGGTATGACTAGGACAGTCTTGCCAGTCAGTGTAAGATTCCACCACTTGCGACTGCTTTACGGCTCTGTGGATAATTTTATTATATAATAAAAGGTAAATGACATCTATTTTATGAATTTTCATAGTGTTTCCTGCTGTTTTCCTAAAATGTGAAATCCCAAAATGTCTGACATTGTGCATATAACACTGTTTTTGTAATTGAATGGTATTGGAATGGCTGCTCATGCAATCCTTAATAAATAACACTATTTCAGGATGGCGTGGCTGTTTAATTGAAATTCACAAAGCAGCAAATAACAGGAAGGCACAAACAACAAGATGATGGAAGAAATGTTCAAACTAATCTCAGCCACTGGAATTTACTAAGGACGCATCCCAATCCATATTTATTTTGCCCACCATGTCACCTCAGTTTGTACCCAGCTATATGCAAATCAGTCTTGACCCTGCTCCTGTTGGGAACAGTCCACTCCGAACTGCCAGGCCACATCTGCCCTGAACTGGAACACAATAAGACTGATTTCACCCTACTTAGGTCTCTTCAGGCAGGTATAGCCTGGTCCAGTGGCAGTGAGACTACGACCCATGTTCTGGCATACCCAGAGCACTTAGTTCATCAGTTGCACAAACAACAAGGTCATGGTTGTAATGCTCAAATAAATCCAATTGCATGCAGCTAAGTCCAAACTGAGGTGCCATAATGTGCAAAATGACAATGGATTGGGATGCGGCCCGAGTGATTACTTCAAGCATTCCATCTGTCACTGTTTTATATACTTATTGTGTCACCCTAAGTGGGACGGGCATGCCCAGACATGTGTCCTTTTCACACTGTGTCACTGGAACCAAGCTGTGCCTGTCTGATGAGCCCATAATTAGGGTCAAACTGGTACTGGGTTGCTTGTTTTCCGATTGAGGGAGGATCTGGCTTGGCAATTCTGGCTGGACTGTTCCTGTTTGGTTTAGGATGTGGCCCTGATTATCAGTGACTGAGATTAATTCAAGCATTCCATCCATCGCTGTTTTGTATACTTATTGAATTACAGGAAGGCAGCAGTAATCTATCTACAAGAGTTTTGTCATCCAAGTTGAGCCATGAGCAAACCAACACAATTCATTATGAAATCTGCAAAAGTGTATATATTCAGTGCCTGAAATCAATGGTGGATACACCTTAGATTACATTTCGCCCTTGTGCACTTAAGTCCCACTCCACCAAATGGTAAAAGTCCTGAGCCCTATGCAGGACAAAACCTTCAAACACTGGCAGAGATTAACATTTCTGCAGTCAGATAGTTTTACATTTTTTTAAGAATTATTCCCAGCAGCACACCTATAAAGCTCAACTATATAAAAATGTATAGATGTGCGACTGACAATTTCACGTGACAGGATCCTATAAGCAGAATTCTACATAACCTAGAATTTTGAACTGTGGGACTGGAGTTTCATGCACGTATGGACATTTTGTCTTCTCAATTTTTTTTTTTTTTTTTTTGTTTTTACCGGTGAAGAAAACTCTTCACATGCACTGTTATTATTTGTAGCATTTGTAAAGCGCACTGTGACCAGACTGGTTTCCTGGCGCTGAAGCATAACGTTGTTTAGAGGGGGGGACAAAGAATAGAATACTGCTGCAGGCATCTACTGCTTTGGAAATAACCAAGACTTCAAGGCTTTCCTGTATCTCAACAGGTCCATGTGTGCTCTTAGATTGGGCAGAACTTATTCCACACTGCCACTTAATGTGGTGTGATTTATTCTGTTTCCTATCCTAGAAGGAGAGCTACTCCTCCCTTTGTCCGGAGTAAACCTCAGGCCATTACTAGAGTGAGAAGAGGATGGACTAATTATTATATTTGTGTCAATTCTCAAAGTTCAAAGACAAAACACAGTAGACCGTCCACTTGCCACTTCTTGTGTTGCATTTATTACTGTGTACTACTCACTTGCAGCAGAGACATCGACAGTAGTAAATGTTTTTACACCTTCTAGGATTTCCTCTTTGAATTCCTGGCAGCCATAAATTATGTATTTTTGGCCTTAAACTTATCTTTACAGCATAAAATACCTTTGTTCAATGGGATGAAAGCAAGGACAGAGCTGACAGCATACAGGGCCTACAGTGTCACAGGAGGCAGGGAAATTGGATGTCTGAGTGCATCAGAGGGATTTACCTTCTTTTCACATTTATGTATCTGTGCTTCACAAAGGTCTGAGGTCCACACAAGGAAGGAAATTGCATGGAAATGCATTACAATCTGCCTTAAAGAACCTGTGCCTCTTGTGATCTAGTGGCCTCTGATCCTTCTCCGACCCTTAATGGTGCCAAGCTGACACATTATTTCTTCCAGCCTTTGCTGTTTACATACATCTCTTTGTATATGTCTAGAGTAATCTTGATGTTCATTGGTGGCGGCATGCAACCAGGGCCGCGACGGTGCAGAACATCAGCTGGGACATCCGTAACAGGCTCCATTACCATTCTAAGCTGCAGACAGGCCATCTTCAGTCCCCAATGGGCGCTTAGCTTTTTCTTGTGTTATTAGGAGCACTTATTCTATTCCCTGGTGGAACAAACACAGAATCTGCAATTATGCAGATTCTCTGCTGTGAACGTCCTGCGAAGGCTGCATTCCCACAGGGATATTAAAGAAGTTGGAATAGATTGGCTAAACAGGAATTAAGGAGATTTCTCCACTGACTGGTAAGTGTTTATGTGAAGCAATATAGTAAAAGGAAGATAATAAAGTGCAGCGTGCACAATAAAACGGTCTTTACATTCTTAAAAGCCCTAAGTAAAATACAGCACTGGTGTGTTCTATATTCGCCTAGGAAAATTTTCTTTGTAGTTGTGTAATCTCACGTTATTTTCGATTTTTCTGTTGTAATGTGTTTAGGCAGTTCCTGCTAGGCTGGGGCTCAAGCCCTTTGTGATGTCTTTGTGTTCTGGGATGATGTCATGGTGTTGTCAGTTGAGGGACCAGCTGTGCCTGGTGAAGTTGTGGAGAGGGGTTTTACCTCTGCCTTTATAAATTCACTTGGATAAGCAAAGTGTGCCCTTGTGGTACCTTTAACCCCTTCGCCGCGGCAGGAATTCCGCCGCGGCGCTGGGGGGGTTTGGGGGCAGTTGCAGTGGCGCTGTGCTCGTGACGGAACCACTCCGTCACGAGTCACGGGTGAGCTGTGCTCATGACGGAGTGGTTCCGTCACGTCTCCGCCCACTGCGCTAATCGCTCGCACAGGCGGGGAATTAGCGCCGCGTGGGCGGAGCGGCCGCCAACGGCCGCAGCATGACGGAATCACTCCGTCATGAGCACACGGCACCCATGGCTCATGACGGAGTGGTTCCGTCATGAGCACGGAAAGGGTTAATAATTACAATTTTGGTGATGATTTAGCCAGGCACACGGCAGTGGCAGAGGTAAAATTAAGCCCCAACCACAAACTCAACGCGTGTGGAGCATCAGCAGAAGAACTGAGAAGCAGGCTGACTAAACAGTGTGCCCGACTTAAAAATATAGGGGCGACTGCTAATGGTGTTAATGAGAGCATAGGCAGTGACGACAACAGGGAGCGTGAATCCGGCCTCACCGAGCGAGTGGTGAAGTGGAAGATGCCGGAGCTGAGGGCGGTTGAGCGTGAGTCGGGCCTCACAGAGCGGTTGGCGAAGCAGAAGACACCGGCGCTGAGGGCGGTAGGGAGCGTCAAGTGAGGCGTCCTGAATACCGGTCTCCCAGCACGAGAAGTGCAGCAGCAGGCGATCGGCGCTGAGGCCCAGAGGAGCAACTCTTGAAGTTCGTCGAGGGATGGCGAGGGAGGAGACGTGCTTCCTAGGCGAGCAGCGGCCTTCTAGATGTAGGCCGGCGACAAGCCGTGCGAGCACGAGACAGGGAGTCCTCACTCCTCATTGAAAGCTGCTTGGCAAATGAAGTTGAAGCAGAGGTAAGCCAACAGCATGCGTGTGCAGGAGAAAAAGGGAGATTTTAGAGCTTACTCACACTTAGGGTAGCCTCTGCCTCGTAATAAAGTACAGTCCCGCGAGGGTCACGCCTTCTCAGAGACGGTGACATTCTTTCATTTGGAAGTCGACGCTGTCTTGGTTTGTAGCAAGAACTTTGGGAGGGCCAAAAGGGTGATATATGCTCGATCATTGATCCTTGAAACTGGGATTTCCTTTTCCTGTTGCCATGCATCCTCTCATTGGCTACTTGTGCAAAATAACCACAACCAGTCAGGGAATAAGTTCAGTATACTTTAAATAAGTCTATCAATCAATCAATCAGTACATTTGTAGAGCGCTCTACTCACCCGTGAGGGTCTCAAGGCGCTGAAGGGAGGGGGGGGGGGGTGCTGCTGTTGCTCGAATAACCAGGTCTTGAGGTGTTTCCTAAAGGTGAGATGGTCCTGGGTCAGTCGTAGGTGTGCGGGGAGGGAGTTCAATGTCTTGGCTGCCAGGTAGGAGAACGATCTTCCTCCGGTGGTTCTGCGAATCCGTGGGACGAGGGCGAGGCTGGTGGAGCAGAGCTGGCGGGTGGGTGTGTAGAGCGAGAGGCGGTTGTTGAGGTATTCGGGGCCCATGTTGTGGAGCGCTGATGCAATCTTCTGGGCTAGGAGTGGTTTGTGTGTGAATTTGGAAGAACATTCAATTGAAATGGATCTGAGTACTGCCATCGTTACTCCACCTCCTTTTCTGAGGATCCCAAGAGAGCCCCCCCATTGCATGGGAAGACTGGATTGAGTGTTTTGAGAACTATCTCCTAGCCTTAGATGATGCACGGTTCCCAGCTATAGGAAAGAAAGCTTTGTTTTTAGGCTCATTATGTAAAGAGGGGCAACATATTTTTTAATATCTGCCACCTGTGGGGAATACATAAGGAGGTGCAATGGAAGATGTTTACAAGGAAGCTGTTCTACTACTGCAAACAAGGTTTTCAAAGCAAGTCAACATAGTCATACGACATCAAAAATTCTTTACGCAGCCACAATGTTCCAATGAAACCATTGACGATTTTGTTGCCTGGTTAAGGTAGCTTTCTGCCAAGTGCCAATTTGGAGTCATGACGGAGGAAATGATCAGAGAACAGCTAATAGTGCATTGTAATAGCAAAAAGATACAAGAAGGATCATGGGCTTCTAGCAATCCAATGCTCAAAGATGCAATAGTAATTGCTAAGTTAGTAGAAGAATCAGAAAGGTGCATGCGAGAGATGAAGATTTCAAACACTGGCAACAAAGAAAATGTGGTGGCATTGCTTGTAGATGTCGTAGAAGGTGTCATTGTAGTCAGAAACAAAACTCAAAAATCTGTGGTCAGCAGCAGCAGAAACAAATATTCGAAGGGGTTTAGTAATGTACAAGGAAAATTTGAGGCTCGCCATTGCCTTAGATGCAGCAGTATCTATCATATGGCCGATTCAAAGCAATGTTACGTGGTTGGTAAAGATTGTCCAAGTGTGGCAAGAAGGGGCATCTAGCACGGATGTGCAAGCATTCAGAGAGAAAAGTGGGAGTAGTGGACGAAGAACAAATGTTTTACAGGGTTCTAGTGGTTCAGCAAGAGGCTATCATTGGGGATGTGGAAGTTGATGAAAGAAGGAGGATACGCCCTAAAGCAGAGTTTGACATCAATTGCTGTCTGGTTTCCTTGATGGTGGACACAGGCTCACTGTACACTGTCGTCCCACAGGATCTCTTTGTTGAAACATGGCCTGGGGAGTAGTTACCTTCTTCTGATGTTGTTCTAAAAGGGTATCAAGGCACTGACATAAGTGCTGTGGGGTTCATGTCAGCTAAGATCACGTTTGAAGGAAGGCACACATTTGGTAAGATATATGTGGCCAAGGAGGATCCACCCATTCTGGGTTGGATACATCAGTATGACCTGAACATCATGGTGAACCCCCGGGGAACTGATCAAGGGATGTTTGTGGATGCGGTGGGGTTGAAGGAGCTGTTGGTTATGCACCACAGGGTATTTGAAACAAGGTTGGGGGAAGCCAGGAATTATGAGCATGTTATCAAGCTCAAAAAGAACTCAATACCAGTCAAACATGTTGCAAGAAGAGTGCCCATGGCAGCAAGAGGTAAGGTGAAGGAGATGATGAGTGTGATTTTATCTCCTGAGGCTCAGCCAGAAGTTTGCTCATTGGAATTGCTGCTATTTGTGTTATTTGCACTGACTTGCTCATTTTTAATTTAGTGAAGTTTTTGATATAGAAAAACGACTTACTTTGCTCTCTGTCTTTTGGGGTTGTTACATCTCTCCCGCAATCACGAGTGCTGCCTTGGCTTTCCCGCTTTGAGAGCGCGGGTCCGCCATCTTGGGCAGGATCGGGGTTGGCGGCCTAGTCTTTGTCCAGGTAAAGACTATTTAATCACGCACTGGCGCGAGCGCGCTCCATGTGATTTTATCTCCTGAGGCTCAGCCGGGAGTTTGCTCATTGTAATTGCTGCTATTTGTGTTATTTGCACTGACCTGCTCATTTTTAATTTAGTGAATTTTTTAATATAGAAAAACGACTTACTTTGCTCTCTGTCTTTTGGGGTTGTTACATCTCTCCCGCAATCACAAGTGCTGCCTTGGCTTTCCTGCTGTCAGAGCGCGGGTCCGCCATCTTGGGCAGGATCGGGGTTGGCGGCCTAGTCTTTGTCCAGGTAAAGGCTATTTAATCACGCACTGGCGCGAGCGCACTCAGTGGGATTTCATCTCCTGAGGCTCAGCCGGGAGTTTGCTCATTGTAATTGCTGCTATTTGCGTTATTTGCACTGACCTGCTCATTTTTAATTTAGTGAAGTATTTAATATAGAAAAATGACTTACTTTGCTCTCTGTCTTTTGGGGTTGTTACATCTATCCCGCAATCATGAGTGCTGCCTTGGCTTTCCCGCTGTGAGAGCGCGGGTCCGCCATCTTGGGCAGGATCAGGGTTGGCGGCGTAGTCTCTGTCCAGGTAAAGACTATTTAATCACGCACTGGTGCGAGCGCGCAGCAGACGCGCTCAGCGGGCGCACAGGCGACACGCCAAAGGCAAGCCCATCTGCACCCGTCCGCGATCGTTTCGCGATCAGCGCCAGCCCCCCTGATAGTGAAAACTCAGGTATTTTTACTAAATTACAATATGATAGTCTATTATTACAAAGTATTAACCTCAACATCTACCCTATTTATAGGTCCCATCCATGCCTTTGCATCAATCTAGAGGATGGCCCTACGAAGCATCTTAAGGAATGCCCAGGGTGTGGAATGGAAATCCCAGAGTTTCTGTTTCAAACTATTGACTCTCCTATTATGGAAGAAAAGGCAAAAAGGGAGTTGAATATCAATACTTGGAAGTGTGTCCTTATGAATGTAAGATCATTAATAAAACATAGCTTGGAATGTGCATCATTTATAGAGGATGAAGGAGTAAAAATTGCTTTCATCACAGAATCATGGACAGATAATGCCTCAGGCCCGGATCTAGTTAAAGCCACGCCTCCCAACTATGTTTGCTACACTTTAAACAGGCCCACTGGAAGAGGAGGGGGTCTAGCGGTCATTTATCACTCTTCATTGGCAGCCACTTTTAATCCTGGGGGGGTGGAAGGCTGCGAAGTGTTGGACTTCTCCTTTCACCTATCCCCTAAATACACCTTTCAAGGTTCTTTGATTTATAGGCCACCAGGCCCAAAAAGTAGTTTCTGTATTCAGGCTGGAAAATTTGTAGAGAGTAGCATTACCGCTAGCTCCTACACGGTTTTAGGTGATTTTAATTTTCATCTGGAAGCCATCTTAGATACTGACACAGCCAAACTATTGGACCTCATGAAGTGTAACAACTTAGTGCAAATGGTGTCGGGTGCGACCCATCAGGCACGACATACACTTGATGGTATCTTTTCAAATAACCCACAACTGCAGGTTTTATCTATTCTTCCTTTACTTTGGTCTGATCATAAGGCGGTCCTTTTCAATCTTACCACTCCTGAGCGCCTTGTTCAAAAACCTACGAAAAAGAAAATTGATGATAAGAGCCTGGAATAAGGTATCAGCTAGAGATCTCACAGAGGTCCTCAATGATACCTTAGTTTTGCCTCCTAACAATCTGGACAGGGCCACACGATTTTACTTAAACTATCTTCGAGTAAAATATGCCAGTTTACAAGACAAGCACCATCTGCCCCGTGGTATTCACAGGACTTTAGGGATCAAAAGCTAATTTGGAAACATCTTGAGAGAAAATGGCAAAAGAACTATTTAGATTGTGACAAGGAGGATTATAAATGTGGACTTGCTCAGTATAAAAAGTTGATCCACAACGCTAAGGCGTCTTTCTTCTCCATGAAGATTAGCAAAGCAAAAAACTCAGCTAGGGAACTATTTATTACAGTTACTAATCTGGCTAATCCGGGAGCTATCACTATCATGCCTAGTAAGGGACTCTGTGACAAACTTGCTCATTTCTTCTACGAGAAAGTGAATGTCATCTTCTCCTCCTTTTCTCAAGTTAAATCTGAGACAACTCTGGACAATGGGGATGATCCCACAGTTATAAATAAAGCCCGTCTGGATCAATTTTGTGAGCTCACAATCGATGACACTATTAATCTTATGACAGGGATCAAATCTGGATCCCCCTCAGATCCTTGCCCGATATCCATAATTAAATTAGTGGCAGAACCAATTTCATGAGTTCTTACTCCCATTTTTAATACTATGTATAAGGAAGGATACTTCCTTTTAGAATGGAAAAAAACTCTATTCTGCCTCTCTTAAAAAAAACAAATTTAGACATAAAAGACCCCAACAGCTTTAGGCCTATTTCCAGATTACCGCTGCAGGCCAAAATTGTGGAGAAAAACCTAAATACGCAACTCAGTTTGTATCTTGAGGCGGCACATGTTTTGGATCCCACCCAGCACGGCTTTAGAGGAGGCCATAGTACGGAATCTTAAATCCACTGAAGAGATCCGAACCATTTTAGATAATGGAGGTAAGGCCGCTCTCATCATGTTAGATCTCTCTGCAGCCTTTGATACGGTCCACCACAATTTGTTGATGGACCGGCTGCAGGAGATCGGAGTTCAGGGATCCGCATGGAAACTATTGAAGTCCTTTCTCACTAATCGAAGTCAGTCAGTGTCAGTAGGGGAATTCTCTTCGGAATCCTTCTCTCTCCCTTGTGGGGTCCCACAGGGGTCCTCTTTAAGCCCCACTTTGTTTAATGTATATGTCTCTTCCCTGGCGCCGCTCATTCAGTCTTTTGGGTTCAGCCTGACCTCTTACGCCGACGATACACAAATTGTGGTTTCTCTACAAACAAACGAATGGCATGGTACGGCAATTTGTTTCAGGGACTGTATGAGCGCTGTTGGGAACTGGATGGCCAGAAATTGTCTTAAATTGTACTCTAATAATACTGAGGTGGTCTGCTTTGGCAATGCCCCTACGTTTTGGACCCCTGAGTGGTGGCCTGACACCATGGGTCCGCTCCCCACTAATAGTAAAAAGGTAAAAAATCTTGGAGTTTGGGTGGATCACAAGCTTAGTTTTAGCGATCAAGTCAATTCAGTGTCTTCTGCCACATCTTTTGCCTTAAGGTCCTGCAAGAAAGTTCTCCCGCTCCTTCCTATAGAGTGTCATCAAACAGTAGTCACAGCACTCACTATGTCTAGGCTGGATTACTGCAACAGCCTATATCTTAACATGCAGGAAGGAATAATGAACAGATTGCAATTATTGCAGAACGCCGCCGCTAGGCTGATATCAGGCATCCCTAAGTATGCTTCAGTCTCCAAGGAGATACGAAGGCTTTATTGGCTTCCAATTAGAAAACGCACCCAGTTTAAGGCCTTGTGTCTGGTGTACAAGGCTATTCACGGAATAGGTTCAGCGTATTTAAAAGAGCGGTTAGTATGGTATACTCCTGCCAGACCGCTCCGGTCCGTGGCAGCTAAACAAGTTTGTGTACCTCTGGTAAAAAAAAGCCTCTGGGGGTGGCAGAAGTTTTGTGGTGAACGCAACTAAAGCCTGGAATAAACTCCCACTACATCTAAGAGGGCTGACTAATCTTTTGGCTTTTCGTAAGGCCTTAAAAACGTGGTTGTTTTCGGAATAATTCTCCTCTTTGATGCTGAGCTTTTTTGGTAATTCTCACACAGCGCCAGGACACCCTTGGGTAACAGCAGCGCTCTATAAATGTTATAAATAAAATAAATAATCCAACAACTGTTGGAAGATAAAGTGATTGAACTGGTTGAAGTAGCAAAGTAGTGGTCCCCGGTCGTTATCACCAAGAAGGCCAATGGATCATTCAGGTTCTGTGTCGACTTGCGCAGCTTGAACAAGAATGTCAAAATGGACAACTTTCCCCTACCTAATATAAATAAACTAATCCTCATGTTGTCTGGGGCCAAGGTCTTTTCAAAACTTGACTTGAGGAGTGCGTACCATCAAGTAAAACTTAGCAAACACTCAAAACATCTTACGTCATTCATCACATATGAGGGGACTTTTCAGACCTGCCGACTTCCCTTTGGATTATGCTCTGCTGCCAGTGAATTCCAGTGTTTGATGTCTTCTGTACTTTCAGGGCTGGACAAAGTAGTTGTATTCCAGGACAACATCTTGGTGTTTGGAGAGGATGTGTAGGAGCACAATCGATTGTTGAAGCAGGTCTTGTCTTGCATTGGTTAAGCAGGCTTAACCTTGCGAAAGGAGAAGTGAGAATTTATGTTGCAGGAGGTAGAATACTTGGGGTATTTAGTGACAAGGGAAGGTGTGAAGCCAAAAGTGAACTTAGTCAGTGCCATTGTGAATGCTCAAGGGCCTCATGATAGATAGACTCTAAGATCTTTTATGGGGCCTGTAGAGTAGTATTCGAAATTCGTACATGATTTTGCACACAGGACCGAACCTTTGAGGGAATTGTTGAGGAAAGGGAAGAGGTTCAGGTGGGGTGAGCAGCAATGGTCATGGATAATATTGCACATGAGGGTGTGTTTGCTGCATTTCAGAGTGGGGCTAGAAAGATTAACAAAGTGGATGCAAGTGTGGTGGGAATTGGTGCAGTCTTGGCACAGGTACATGGCAAAGAGGACACGACGGTTGCGTTTGCAACCTTTGAGGGAATTGTTGAGGAAAGGGAAGAGGTTCAGGTGGGGTGAGCAGCAACGGTCAGCCTTTTCCATGGTCAAGGATGATATTGCACATGCAGGTGTGTTGGCTGCATTTCAGAGTGGGGCTATAACGATTATCACAGTGGATGCAAGTGTGGTGGGAATTGCTGCAGTCATGGCACAGGTACATGGCAAAGAGGAGACGACGGTTGCGTTTGCCTCGCGTTCATTGACTGAAGCAGAGCCTAACTACTCCGTGATTGAGCGTGAGGCACTGGCAGCAGCATGGGCCACCAATCATTTCAGAGTGTTCCTGTGGAGCAGTGCGTTCCACTTACAAACTGACCATAAACCTCTACTTAAAGTATTGGGGCCAGGTGGTACCAAGAAATGCTCAAGGAGGTTGGCGAGACTTGCAGTTAGGGAACAGCAGTTTGACTGGAGAGTCGAGTATGTTCTAGGGTGAAGGAATCGTGTTGCAGATTGCCTATCAAGATTGCCTGACAAAGCGGCTGTTGTATGTGATTTGCCTACTATGGAAGTGGTGGTGAATGTTGATGGAGCCACAGAGGGTTTTGCTTCTGCCATTCCAAGGGAAGATTGGGTCAAGGTGATGGAAGATGATACCACTTTGAAAGGGGTTGTACACTTGGTGAGAGGGAGCGTGTGGATAGAGAGCAATATACCGGAAGGGGTGAGAGCATATCTGAAAATTGTGAATGAGTTATTTGTAAATGATGATGGGTTAATCCTGCGGCAAGAGAGATTTGTTCCTCCAATTGCATGCCAGATTGATAAGTTTGACACACAAGGGTCATCTGGAGCAAACAATGATCATAAAGAGTTTGAGGTAGAGCTATTGGTGGCACCTTATGGATAGACAGGTCGAAAACTGGGTGGAGAGATGTGAAGCCTGTAAGGACTCTGAGAAACGCCTGAGGGTTGGTTTAGGGATTTCACACGAGCCACAACATGCGTCAGAGGCTGAGAAGGTTTGAGAGAAGGTTTATTTAGATTTTATTGGACCCTTTGGATTTCTCCCTTATCATGAGAGATTTACAGCCATGTTAGTTGATGCCAAATCTGAGTGGGTGGAGGTTGTGTTTGTGAGGAGTGTCACCACCGCTTCGACCATTGGGATGTTGAGTGATGTATTTAAGATCGAAGGGGTTCCTTCTGTACTGCTGACTGACAATGGCACTCAATTAACCTCGCAAGAGATGAATACGTTTTTGTATACCTTGGGAGTCAAACACACATGTTGCTCATTGTACAACCTGCAAGGCAACGGTTTGGTTGAGAGGATCAACGGAATGGTGAAGGGCACCATGCACTTGGCACATAGTGCAGGTGGTTGGTCAGTGCAAGGTGCTGTCAGTGAAATGCTGTGGGCCTACCGCACCACTAACAATAGTACTTTGGGGGAAGGCCAGCTTGAAATGATGCATGGAAGATCTCCAGGGACTAAACTGGTACCATCATGGATGCGGGCAGTAGTGAAGACACAGGGCTTGATTGCCAGGCAGGAGAATTGTAGACGCTTTATCGATGTAGATGATTGGGTCAAGGTGAAGCCTGGGGGTTGTGGAAAGTTTTTGAGCAAGTTCAGAGGGCCTTTCAGAGTCAAAGCTGTTGGAGGTAATTAGGTAAAGTTGGAAAATGGCCAGACGTGGAATTTGAGGGTTGTTGCGCTTTATTAGAGACAAGGTGGTGATGAGAAGTCTGTGGAGTAAGTAGACTTCCAAGAGATTTAAGTTCACCTTGGTTGATGATGAGTGATGGGGACTTTTCGGGTGTGCACATAGATGTAAGTGTGAGGGAAGCTGAGGGTGCTGGGCCATATGGTGAGGAAGAGGTGTTAGGAGGAGATGAGTCAACGGGTACACCCATGTTCAAGAGTGTGGTAAGGGAGAGAAGAGCTCCAGCCTATCTGGGGGACTATGTTTGTTAAATGCTCCCTGATTCTCTTTCCATATTGTTAGCTCTGTTTGAACCAATGCATTTTTCAGAGTTTTTATCTTTTCTTTTGTTCAAGGGGTTTAGTTGTTGTTTGTATTATGTGTGGGTGGGTCACTGTAATTTTGTTTTCTCTGTGGGTTAGGGTGTATGTGCATTCAGTGTTTTTCTTTGCTGTTGTATAAGATGGGGAGATGTGTTGTAATGTGCTTAGGCAGTTCCAGCTAGGCTGGGGCTGCAGCCCTTTGTGATGTCTTTGTGTTCTGGGATGATGTCATGGTTTTCTGGGGGACGGTTTGTCAGTTGAGGGACTAGCTGTGCCTGGCGAAGCTGTTGCGGGGGATTTTACCTCTGCCTTAATAAATTCACTTGGATAAGCAATGTTTCCTTGTGGTGCCTTTAATCATGACAATTTTATGTTAGGATTTTGATGTGTAAAGCCCAAGAATAACTTGACTTTATCATATCTAGCAGCTGTTGTATGCACTGTCATATAATGTCAGGCACTGGCTACTAAGCAAAATGCATTTTGAGTTGAATTTTTTACTGGAGTGGACCATTCATGCACATTTTTTAGCATAAAATCCATTTGTTCGCCAGGGAAATGACATAAAGAGAGATGATACTGAAGGAACCATCTCTTCCTGTTCAGAAATAATCCCCCTCCTTGTTCTCTGTCAAGTTCTTGGACATTTTGAATTCTGGAGGGAAAGCATCACTCGCTCTTTGTGCAGACATCAGACAGAGTTATTGACTTAACTGCAAGGCTTCTATTACCAGGTGAAATAAACCTCTTGAGCAAAGGTTTCTATTTCTGTCCTGCTCCTGCGGAATATAATACTTCTACCACTTAAAATTTTTAACACCCTAAAACGTTCGAGAAAAGTTGCAGGCTTGCAGAATACTCTGACAATATTTCTGATGTTGATCTGCCAAGCTACCTCATGTCTATTTAAGAAGATCCACCATCCCAAATCATGGACTCCCCAATGTGGTAGAAATCCTGTTCTTGATACATACATTTTATCCATAAACAAACTCATCGAGGAATCAACTCCTAAACGGATTTTTGATAACATCACCAGAGAAGAAAGTAAGTCTCTCCACCACCCTAAACAGAGAATAAATGCCATTATAAAACCAATAGGCAAAGGTGGTGCAATGGTTGCTATGAACATAAGTGATTATATTAAGGAGCGGGTGAGGCAACTAATGGATTCCATCATTTCCAACCCTTTAGAAACAGATCCCACAGAAGACTCAATCAATCAATCAGTTACATTTATAAAGCGCGCTACTCACCCATAAGGGTCTCAAGGCGCTGGGGGGGGGGGGGTCAGTGCTCGTAGAGCCAGGTCTTGAGCTGCCTTCTGAAGGAGAGGTGGTCCTGTATGGCGCGAAGGTGGCTGGGAAGGGAGTTCCAGGTCTTCGCTGCCAGAAAAGAGAAAGATCTTCCTCCGGCGGTGGCTTTGCGGATGCGGGGTACGGCTGCCAGGGCTTGTCCGGTCGAGCGTAGGGTGCGCGGAGGAGTGTAGAAGGAGATGCGGTGGTTGATGAGTTTTGGTCCGAGGTTGTGCAGGGCTTTGTGTGTGTGGGTGAGGAGTCTGAAGGTGATCCTCTTGTTGACTGGGAGCCAGTGAAGTTTCTTCAGGTGTCCGGAGATGTGGTGGTGGCAGGGTATGTTCAGGATGAGTCGTGCGGCAGCGTTCTGGATTTGTTGCAGTTTCCTCTGCAGCTTGATGGTGATGCCGGCGTACAGAGTGTTCCCATAGTCCAAGCGACTGGTGACGAGGGCGTGGGTGACGGTCTTCCTGGTGTCGGTGGGGATCCAGCGGAAGATCTTGCGGAGCATGCGGAGGGTGTTGAAGCATGCCAAGGTCACCGAATTGACCTGTCTGGTCATGGAGAGGGATGAGTCCAGGATGAAGCCGAGGTTGCGTGCGTGGTCGGTGGGTTGGGGAGTGCTGCCCAGGGTGGGAGGCCACCAGGAGTCGTCCCAGGCGGAGGGTGTAGGGCCGAGTATGAGGACCTCCGTCTTCTCTGTGTTCAGTTTAAGCCGGCTGTCTGTCATCCAGTTCGCTACTTCCTTCATGCCTTCGTGTAGTCTGGTTCTAGCTGAGGTGGGGTTGTTGGTGAGGGATAAGATGAGCTGGGTGTCGTCGGCGTAGGATATGAGGTCGAGTCCGTGTTTTCTTGCGATGTTCGCCAGGGGGGTCATGTAGATGTTGAAGAGGGTGAGGCTGAGGGAGGATCCTCGGGGGACGCCGCAGATTATCTCTGTGGCTGTGGATCTGAAGGGGGGGAGGCGGACTCTCTGGGTTCTTCCGGAGAGGAAGGAGATGATCCATTCCAGGGCCTTGCCTCTGATGCCGGCGTTGCTGAGGCGACGTATCAGGGTATGGTGGCATACCGTGTCGAAGGCTGCAGAGAGGTCCAGGAGTATGAGGGCCACGGTTTCTCCTTTGTCGGTCAGGGATCTGATGTCGTCCGTGGCTGCGATGAGGGCGGTCTCGGTGATGTGGTTAGCTCTGAAGCCGAACTGTGAGGGGTAGAGTGAGTCGTTGATTTCCAGGGCGGTGGTGAGTTGAGCGTTGACAATTTTCTCAATCACTTTGGCGGGGAACGGTAGGAGCGAGATGGGCCGGAAGTTTTTGAGTTCGGTGGGGTCTGCTGTTGGTTTCTTTAGGAGGGCGTTGAGTTCGGCGTGTTTCCATTTCTCCGGGAAGGTGGCGGTGGTGAAAGACACGTTGATGATGTCTCGGAGGTGGGGTGCGATGATGTTGTCGGCTTTGTTGAAGATGTGGTGCGGGCAGGGTTCAGATGGTGATCCTGAGTGGATGGAGTTCATGATGCGGGTGGTTTCCTCGGTGGTGGTTGGATTCCAGGTGAGGATGGTGGTGTTGTCGGTGGCGGGTTCCAGTGGTGGGTTCGTGTTGGTTGTGGTGAAGCTGTTGTAGATGTCGGTGATCTTGTGGTGGAAGAAGGCTGCGAGGGAGTCGCAGAGGTCCTGTGAGGGAGGGATGGAGATGTTTTCTGCGTCGGGGTTGGAGAGTTCTTTGACGATGCCAAATAGTTCCTTGCTGTTGTGGGCGTTGTTGTCTAGTCTGTTCTGGAAGGCTGATTTTCGTGCGGCGCGGAGGCGTTGGTGGTGTTGGCGGGTGGCGTTCTTGAGAGCAGACATGTTCTCCTCGGTCTGGTTGAGGCGCCAAGTCTTTTCGAGGGTGCGGCATTCTTTTTTGGAGTCCTTGAGGTCGGGGTGAACCAGGAGTTTTTCTTGTGGTTGTTGGTGTTTGCTTGGGTCTTCAGGGGGGCCAGGAGGTTGGCGCAGTCGGAGATCCAGCTCGTGAGGTTGTTGGTGGCTTCGTTGGGGTCTGTGGTGCTGGTGGGTTGCTTCTGAGAGAGGGTCGATGTGAGTTGTTCCGTGGTGATTCGATTCCACTGTCTTCTTGGTGGTTGCTAGGTGTGGTGGTGCACGGTGGTCTTCTTGAAGCTGAAGTGGACACAGCTGTGGTCCGACCAGGCGAGTTCGGTGGTGTGGCTCAAAGAGATGTGTTTGCTGGAGGAGAAGATGGGGTCGAGTGTGTTTCCGGCGTAGTGGGTGGGGGGTGTTGACTAGCTGTTTCAGTCCCAGGTTGGCGAGGTTGTCCAGTAAGGCGGTGGTGTTGTTGTCGGTGTGGTTCTCCAGGTGGAAGTTGAGGTCCCCTAGGAGGATGTAGTCGGTGGACGGGAGTGCATGTGGGCTGACGAAGTCTGCGACGTCTTCGCTGAACTTAGTGCGTGGTCCTGGTGGTCTGTACATGAGGGTGCCTCTGAGGGTGGTCTTGGGGTCGCTGTGGATCGCGAAGTGGAGGTGTTCGGCGTCGGGGAGTGAGTTGTCGACGTGGGTCGAGATGCGGATGGAGCTTTTGTGTGCGATGGCGATGCCTCCTCCGGTGCGGTTGGTGCGGTCTTTCCGGATGATTTTGTAGCCGTCGGGGATGGCTATGGCGATGTCGGGTGTCGAGGAGGGGTTCATCCAGGTCTCGGTGAGGAACGCGATGTTTCTTGAACAAAGAAATTAATAACATGGCTGTAAAGTACAGGAGCTTAAACCTCATCGATGAAGCAACAGCAGTTCATCTTAAACCAAGTCCTGGGAGATTTTATATGCTTCCCAAAATTCACAAAATGAACAATCCTGGCTGTTCCATCATCTACCGCAATGATACAGCCACCAAGTGACTATTTATTTGTTGACCTGCACCTCAAGCACCTTGTCCCAGAACTTCCACCATTTGTTAAGGTTGACAGTCACTTCCTTCAGAATATTGAAAACCTAAACCAAACTTAAACATTTGATGGTAACACTCTCCTGGCTACATTTGATCTTACATCATTATACAGCAACATACCACAGGAGGATGGTCTTATGGCATTATCTGAACGCCGAATAAAAGAACTTTACCTTCAGTGATAAATACTATCTTCAGATACAAGGAACTTCCATGTCACCCACACCACTATAAACCCAGCATCATCTACAGCCAAGAATTCTGAAAAAAACACATCTGCAGCAATGAGGACCCTTGTAAAGAACATCTACTAAAGGTTACTAGATTATTTCAAACACGAGGCTATCCTCTGCTTATTATACAACAACATATTAACAATTATTTGCCGTTACGCAGGGAAGCACTTATTTGTAATACTAACAGTCAAAACAGGAGTGACAGAATCCCACTTGTGGTTGACTATCATTCATCAGCTCCCAACTACAAAAACACAGTGCATAAAGGAAATGGAAATGGAGAAAATCAAAGCAGGAGGTAGACAAACTAGCCTATAGAACAGCTCTTAGAGCACATTTAAACAAGTGTAACATTGCTAAAAGATCTCACTTTTTTTTTGTTGAAAATATTTTTTTATTGAGTATCACATTAAAATTACATTTACATATTGCAATTAGTAACCGTACTGGAGTCATTTCTAGAAGTTCAGTGGTGCGATAGCGAGCTCCCTGATTGTAGCCCCACTGCTAAAAGATCTCACTCAGGGGCTAGAATTAGTGAAGCTGTTCAAGATTCTTAAAGATTTCACCAACTCGAGGGTTAATAATCCTTCTATCCTGTTGACTCAAAAGTTTTGTGATGATCTTGCAAATCCTTTTAAGTTGAAGATTGATAAAATCTACAGCTCTTTTAGCACTGAGAACTTAGCGTGGCATTGCAAAATCATGAAGATATAGGTGCCGATCACGATCCTGTAAAAACCGGGTACGAGCCGTCGGACGCGTACCCGGTCGTCTAAACATACAAACATGGAATTACGATTCGCACGGAAATCCTATTTCCGTACGAATCGTACAAAACCCCGACCGTCGAAAATAAACCTACAAATGCGAACCGGGAAAGCGCCGACGTGACGTCGGGACGCACGCAGCCTGCCATTCACGAACCAGGAATCACGATTCGCACCAACGTCATCCCGCACGGACAATATTTTCCGGCAGCCAAAAACTGCCGGGAAATCAGGACGACGCGAACAAGGAGTACCTGTACGCGACGGACAGACAGGACGACGCGAACAAGGAGTACCTGTACGCGACAGACAGACATGGACCCGAACCTACGTGTCATCCCGGCCCTCATAGCAGTCGACCTCCTCTACAGGTTCGGACGCAGACGCCGCAGAAGGTCAGAACAACAAAGGGAGGGGGGAAAGGGGGGGCAGGACCAGGGCAGGCCACAAAACCCCCACCAAGTCACACAGCACACATGCCCTGGACATACCTGACCCTCAGGCCCTGGTCACTACGAGGGGGTGGGGGCGTGTCCAGCTAAGCCAGCGACCGCCACAACGGAAGTTCTTGACGACGCGAACCGGCAACACAACAATACAGGTACGTCCCGTACCCACGCCTTAAGAGCGTGGGTACGAGTCGTACCACGCCCACACCTACGTCACCCCAACAATGGCGGGACGGCTCGTACCCACGTGGCAAACGCCTGGGGACGGCCCGCAGAAGCATTCCTCAGCGTGGGTACGGATATATACGGACCGTACCCCCACCCGCGTACGCATGGAGCGTACCCCCTACCCAACAGTGTAATTACGACACGTACCCCCACCCGCGTATGCATGGAGCGTACCCCCCACCCCAACAGTGTAAGTACGACACGTACCCCCACCCGCGTACACATGGAGCGTACCCCCAACCCAACAGTGTAAGTACGACACGTTCCCCCACCCGCGTATGCATGGAGCATACCCCCCAGCCCAACAGTGTAAGTACGACACGTACCCCCACCCGCGTATGCATGGAGCGTACCCCCCACCACAACAGTGTAAGTACGTCACGTACCCCCACCCGCGTATGCATGGAGCGTACCCCCTACCCAACAGTGTAAGTACGACACGTACCCCCACCCGTGTATGCATGGAGCGTACCCCCCACCCCAACAGTGTAAGTACGACACGTACCCCCACCCGCGTATGCATGGAGTGTACCCCTACCCAACAGTGTAAGTACGACACGTACCCCCACCCGCGTATGCATGGAGCGTACCCCCCACCCCAACAGTGTAAGTACGACACGTACCCCCACCCGCGTATGCATGGAGTGTACCCCCTACCCAACAGTGTAAGTACGACACGTACCCCCACCCGCGTATGCATGGAGCGTACCCCCCACCCCAACAGTGTAAGTATGACACGTACCCCACCCGCGCATGCATGGAGCGTACCCCCCACCCCAACAGTGTAAGTACGACACGTACCCCCACCCGCGTATGCATGGAGCGTACCCGCCACCCCAACAGTGTAAGTACGACACGTACCCTCACCCGCGTACGCATGGAGCGTACCCCCTACCCAACAGTGTAAGTACGACACGTACCCCCACCCGCGTGTGCATGGAGCGTACCCCCCACCCCAACAGTGTAAGTACGACACGTACCCCCACCCACGTATGCATGGAGCATACCCCCTACCCAACAGTGTAAGTACGACATGTACCCCCACCCGCGTATGCATGGAGCGTGCCCCCCACCCCAACAGTGTAAGTACGACACGTACCCCCACCCGTGTATGCATGGAGCGTACCCCCTACCCAACAGTGTAAGTACGACACGTACCCCCGCCCGCGTATGCCTTGAGCGTACCCCCCACCCCAACAGTGTAAGTATGACACATACCCTCACCCACGTATGCATGGAGCATACCCCCCACCCCAACAGTGTAAGTAAGACACGTACCCTCACCCGCGTATGCATGGAGCGAACCCACACCCGTGTATGTTCTAAGCGTACATATTGTGAAATAGGAGGGGTGTGTGCAGAGTCCTCCCAGCAGTGCCCAGAGACAGGAGGGGTGGGTGCCTAACACTCCCAGCAGTGCCCAGAGACAGGAGGGTTGGGTGCAGAGTCCTCCCAGCAGTGCCCACACATGAGAGGGGTGGGTGCAGAGTCCTCCCAGCAGTGCCCACACATGAGAGGGGTGGGTGCAGAGTCCTCCCAGCAGTGCCCGGAGACAGGAGGGGTGTGTGCAGAGTCCTCCCAGCAGTGCCCAGAGACAGGAGGGGTGGGTGCAGAGTCCTCCCAGCAGTGCCCAGAGACAGGAGGGGTGTGTGCCTAACACTCCCAGCAGTGCCCAGAGACAGGAGGGGTGGGTGCCTAACACTCCCAGCAGTGCCCAGAGACAGGAGGGGTGGGTGCAGAGTCCTCCCAGCAGTGTCCACACATGAGAGGGGTGGGTGCAGAGTCCTCCCAGCAGTGCCCACACATGAGAGGGGTGGGTGCAGAGTCCTCCCAGCAGTGCCCAGAGACAGGAGGGGTGGGTGCAGAGTCCTCCCAGCAGTGCCCAGAGACAGGAGGGGTGGGTGCAGAGTCCTCCCAGCAGTGCCCACACATGAGAGGGGTGGGTGCAGAGTCCTCCCAGCAGTGCCCAGAGACAGGAGGGGTGTGTGCAGAGTCCTCCCAGCAGTGCCCAGAGACAGGAGGGGTGGGTGCAGAGTCCTCCCAGCAGTGCCCAGACATGAGAGGGGTGTGTGCAGAGTCCCCCCAGCAGTGCCCAGACATGAGAGGGGTGGGTGCAGAGTCCTCCCAGCAGTGCCCAGACGCAGGAGGGGTGTGTGCAGAGTCCTCCCAGCAGTGCCCAGAGACAGGAGGGGTGTGTGCAGAGTCCTCCCAGCAGTGCCCAGAGACAGGAGGGGTGGGTGCAGAGTCCTCCCAGCAGTGCCCAGACATGAGAGGGGTGTGTGCAGAGTTCCCCCAGCAGTGCCCAGACATGAGAGGGGTGGGTGCAGAGTCCTCCCAGCAGTGCCCAGACGCAGGAGGGGTGGGTGCAGAGTCCTCCCAGCAGTGCCCATAGACAGGAGGGGTGTGTGCAGAGTCCCCCCAGCAGTGCCCAGAGACAGGAGGGGTGGGTGCAGAGTCCTCCCAGCAGTGCCCAGACATGAGAGGGGTGTGTGCAGAGTCCCCCAGCAGTGCCCAGACATGAGAGGGGTGGGTGCAGAGTCCTCCCAGCAGTGCCCAGACGCAGGAGGGGTGTGTGCAGAGTCCTCCCAGCAGTGCCCAGAGACAGGAGGGGTGTGTGCCTAACACTCCCAGAAGTGCCCAGAGACAGGAGGGGTGGGTGCAGAGACCACCCAGCAGTGCCCAGAGACAGGAGGGGTGGGTGCAGAGTCCTCCCAGCAGTGCCCAGACATGAGAGGGGTGTGTGCAGAGTCCCCCCAGCAGTGCCCAGACATGAGAGGGGTGGGGCAGAGTCCTCCCAGCAGTGCCCAGACGCAGGAGGGGTGTGTGCAGAGTCCTCCCAGCAGTGCCCAGAGACAGGAGGGGTGTGTGCCTAACACTCCCAGCAGTGCCCAGAGACAGGAGGGGTGGGTGCAGAGTCCTCCCAGCAGTGCCCAGACACAGGAGGGGTGGGTGCCTAACACTCCCAGCAGTGCCCATGGAACGCAAAGGGTGGAGTAGCCACAGATACCATGCCCACAAATGTCAGTCAGGTGCACAAAGACCCTGCAGTACATGTACCACATGTGTGCGAGGCTGGGAGTATACGCATGCATAGGGCCGAAAAGAAAACATGTCCACATGAAGTCATGTCAATAGTCCACATACACAAGTACAATGACTACCAAGGATGCCACGAATGATGCAGGTGGAGACATCGCTCAGCATGCATGTGCAAAGTTGAAGGAGTCCGTCACACACCCAGCTAATGTACACACAGCTCAGCGCTAAATTTCGGGAACACCCTGCAGGGAAGATGTCAGGGTACACAGAGGAGGAATACACCTTGGGACAATTTCACCATGCAGCAACTGCTTACATGAACAGAGAAACCTAGCTAACACCGTGTGATGGCACACAGATCCCAGGGTCACCCCTATGAGCAGCACACTACTACATTTCCCACACACCCAACACATGAACACCACCCACAACCATGTAGCAGCCCCACCAACAGCAATACCAGCAAAGCAGTAGTGTTCCAAGGGAAAAAAATAAATTGCTTTATTCAGCATGATCCAAAAAATCTTGTTTGTAGGAAGTTCAATATTTACAAAGCCCATAGGGCAGTCCAGAAGTCACAGCTGGATGGGGGACACAGTGGGATGCGTGTCCCCTAGCTTGCCTGCACAGTTACATACCGTCGTCTTCCACAGGGGTGAGGGCATCATGTGGGGGGGAAGGACCAGACACCGCAGGGACAGGAGGGCGAAGGGTAGGCGTCGTGGGTGCAGGTTAGGAGGACTCCACCACAGGGGGTGGGGCAGGGCCAAAGGCGGAGGCCAGGATCTCGCTGCACACCTTAGCAAGGTCCTCCAGGGAATCCCCTGCACCCGAAGGAACCACAGGCCCCAAGGAGGGGGGGGTCAGAGGGATGGGTCGCAGCGCCACTGGGGGAGGGTGTAGACAGGGGGGGGACTCAACCACCCTGACCAGGGACTCCCTTGACCGCTTGCGGGGTGGTGTCACTGTGGGGCTCAGGGACAGAGCGGCCATGAAGGAGTCTTTGTGTGATATGTGGCCAGGAGAGCTGAGGGGAGGGGATTTGGAGGGAGTGGTATGGTGGAATGCGGACTCCCACTCTGGCTGCGTGTCTTACGTTTGCCCCCCGACCCAGTGGGTGTGCCTACTTCACCCTGTGTGTGTGTGCCAGGAGGTGTGCGGGTGACCTTCCCTGCTGGTGTGGTGCCTGTGTCCGTCGTGGTGGGTGCATGCTGACGTCTGGGTGTACGTGGGACAGGCATGGGAGTGGGAAGTGTGGATGGGGCAGGGGTAGGGGGTTGGATGAAGCGCTGCAGGAGACCCACTGCTGCAGTCAGTGTCGAGTCTATCGACCTCAGCAAGCTGCGTTGGTCAGCCTGCGATGAGTGAATGCCCTCCAAGTATGCCTCCATGTTGTTGAGGACCTGGCTGTGGCCATGGAGGACATTAAGGATCGCAGCCTGACCAATCTGCAACTGCCGCTGGACGTCCACAGACTCGGCATTGGCGGCAGCAGTGGAGACAGGGGCAGGGGGTGCGGTGCCTGGCAGGAAGGAGACATGCGGTGACTGGGCACGCTGGGAAGGGACACGAGCAAGTGGGAGACGGCTGATGGCAATGGAGGGGGCGGGGCGAGATGTTGTGCCGCTGTCAGATGGTGGTGCAGCCTCCGCCCACTCGGAGAGATCATCCTCGGACCCGTCAGCTTCATACTCTGTTGTGCCAGTCAACAGGTCCCCGGCTTCACTCTCCTCCGCCTCAGTCCCACTCGATGTGCCAGCCACGAAGTCACTGCTGGCACTGGTGCTCGGTCCATCTGCTCCGTCTGTGCCCATGTCTCCCTCCGTGTCCCCGACGATGCTGTGGGCAGGGTGAAGAGACAGCAATTAATCATACACCTGTATACATATGTCACATGAGTCCAATCTACATAGGTTACAGTGCATAGCCTGAAACAAAAGAAGAGTCACATCTACAACACAAGGTACAAATGTAGGGCATGCAAGACACAGTTGTTTGACCCACCATGCCACTGAAAAACTATGGAGAGCATGACACAATAGCAAATGAGATGAAATGGAATTTTGACTGAGGAGCAAGGCCCTGGGGACAATCCAGCACTGCATCTGCACCACACAGCGTGGCAGGAAATAGGGATGAGCAGGGACAATATCCAGGAACTAGAGGCACATGCAGCATAGGTAATACTGAAAACATGCCCACCCTGACTGGCTCACTGCACCTTGAGTGTATGTCCAGACAAACATCACACACTGGCCAGTCCTAGCAAGGAGATTTCAGGTTTTGACATGTAGGCCATGCCCGCACCACCCACCCCCTACATGAGACAATTCTTTGGAGACACAGGAAGCACTTACATCTCTTAGTCTGGGTGAAATACACATGGGATGCAAAAATTCAATAATGCAAACAAAATACCCAAGGTGCGCCTGTCCAAATAATCATGTACAAATGGGCATCATCAGATGATTGTAACAAGACACACAGGCAATGGCCACCGTGAGTTTGAACAAGGAAAATCAGGTCAGGCTGTACAGTGGACACTTGTACTACATTTCACGTCAATATACATTGGGCCAGGGGACAATGGCACAGAGCACAACCTATGCTGTAGACACTGAGAGTGTCGACATTTTCGGATTACACACATGATACCTAGGAAAATATGCCCCTGGGGACAGTAGTGGCCACACAACTCCATGCTCCTGAATGGGAATGACTGCAACACACGCTACCATCCCTGCACTATGCGTACCGCACACTCATGCACATCATGTCACAGGCCACCACATAGGACATGCGTGCTGTAAGGCCTCACACTTGAGAGACTAACTCCCATGTCTGGATCAGCATTAGTGCCAACTGACATGGAACCCACAAGTCCAGAACTGGACAGGGCACAGGCCAGGTCCCAAAACCTGTTACACACCACCCCCACACATGATGCTGCAGGCATTGCACACGTGGAGAAGGTGCCAGGCTACATAACCTTGTGACCGAGTGACTACACACAGACCAGGGAACACATTGCAAGGAGGGGAAGGGAGGCAGGAGAGCACTGCAATACTGTGGGTAACAGGATCTGCACAGCACCATTAAACCCTGGCAGTGTATCTATGGAACGGTGCACTTACAAATGCTGGTGAAACACAACAAACACATATGTACCTACCCCCTTCCTGCTGCTGCATCTCCTGTAAGCGCCTGTCCAAGTCTGGAAATACCACCGCCAGCACACGCTTGTGGATGTGGGAGAGACGGCGGCGCCCGCGGTTCTTATGGCTCTCAGGTGAGTCCCCCAGCAGGACCCGTGCGATCCTCCGCGTCCAGCAAAGGATATCCTGCCAGCGTTTCCTCACCTGGGACAGGCGCCGCTTCCGACCATCCGCACTCCTCACGGCGCTGACGGTGGTCAGCCATATCTGCTCCTTGGCAGAGGCGCCTACCTGTGAGGATGAACAAGTGACACTACATCAATACACCTGCAACATGTCACAGAGAAACATATGAGAAGAAATTAGCTGGTTACAACAAGGCATGTCATGCAGCCAACGCATTGCACCTTTGCCATAGGGACATTCTCCTCTGGGGAAGGGCAAAAGCAGTACGTGCCAGTGAAAGTACACAGGTGGAATGAGGGCAAAGACACAATCAATGATCAAGGCTCACACTGTGCATCACACCCACCCCTCCTGCATCTGGGCACTGCTGGGAGTGTTAGGCACCCACCCCTCCTGTCTCTGGGCACTGCTGGGAGACATCAGGCATTCCCCCCCTGGGACCCCCCCTACAGTACATAGCATGTGTGTTACACCTGGACACAATGCCAGAAGTCATAGTCACAAAAAAGGGACACAGTCTGTGCTAGTGGACTCTGCACTCACCTGATAACCTGCTCGCCCATACAGCATGGGGTACTGTGGGAGGATCACATCCAGCAAAGCCAGGTTCTCCTCCAGGGTGAATGGCTGTGACCTCTCCACAGCCCTTGACATGGTTGCAGGGAATCAGTAGCAGCAGCTGGGTCGTGGAATACAAAGATGTGCAGGCAAGTGCTCCCTCATGGGACCTGGCTGCCTTATATCTGCCTTGCTGGCCTATTTCATGCACAGGAGTACAGAGTGATTGGTCACTCACATTTGCATCCTATGTTTCCTCCAATCCCTTCAAACCTGGCAGTCAGTGGGTTCTTAATGTGTGTTTTTCTTGAGCATGATGTCAACTCCAGAACCACATTGCAACAAAGTAGATTCATTCCAACTGACTTCTGCTGTGCACCTTCCTGAAAAAATTCAAAATTTAAACTTGGTCTCCATGACAACCAGCATGCATGTAGGCCTTTATACTTGTCCCTCATGTGTCCCCTATGTAATTTTGAGCTTCACACACAGGTACGATGCGTTCCGGGGCCCTAGGGCACCCCAAATGCATAGCAACGGCCCGTACATGCGCGTGTACGCTCCGTCTCACTATGGGTGTGCTCGCGTATGCGTACTCATGGTGGTACGGACCGTACACACGCCTGTACGCTCACTATCACTATGAGTACGCATACGCGAGAACACCCATAGTGGTACGGAGTGTACACACGCGTGTACGGCCCGTCTCACTATGGGTGTGCTCGCGTATGCGTACTCATCGCGGTACGGACCGTACACACGCCTGCACGCTCACTATCACTATGAGTACGCATACGCGAGAACACCCATAGTGGTACGGAGCGTACACACGCGTGTATGGCCCGTCTCACTATGGGTGTGCTCGCGTATGCGTACTCATGGTGGTACGGACCGTACACACGCCTGTACGCTCACTATCACTATGAGTACGCATACGCGAGAACACCCATAGTGGTACGGAGCGTACACGCGTGCGTACGCTCACTATCCCTAGGGGTACACATACGGCAGCACTCCCATAGTGATACGGGAACGTACACAGGCCCATTTTGCGAAAGTACGGTGCTTTTCACACATCACAGTGGTGACAGGCAGCACACAGGAAGGAATAGGGCTGACATACTTGTCCATGGATGGACATCAAGGCATTGTCTGTGCAGTACTACATGTGTGGGGCACAGGTGTGAACGGCTGTGATGTGGCACATTACTCCTGAGTCGAGAAGGCACCAGATGTATGATGAGATGTGTACACATGTAATGTGTGACGGTGCAATGTGTGCCAGGCATGCCCTTGACTCCTTTGACATGTGTGCATGTTGTACTGCACACTTGGGTTGAGCGTCACAGGCATGGCACGGACAACAACACACACAAGTGTCCCCTGAGGCCCGGTACAGGGGTTACCACACCTGACATGTCACTACCCACGGTGCACGATGTGACTATGTCATGTATGTGTGGGGGGTTCCCATTAGGTTGATGTTGGAGCTCCCTCAAAAGCAGCAGCTGTTGCAGCAATCAACATGTGTCTGTGTGTAGATTGACATGGCGCACTGTTCCGCACACCATGCCACATGTGGTATTGGATGTGAGGTGCGTATGTATGCATGGGACACGGAGTAGCCTAACAAGGACATGTCTGCATCCTGTCCATGAATGTGTGGTGAGTCATGACATGTACACCTTCATGGCAAGGTGTGTGGGCTGTCCTAGTGTAATGTCATGTGACCTGTGGCTCTAGTGTTCCGCTACCAGTCTCTGCAATCGACATCCTACTTCTGCTGATGTGTGGATGTATGTCACTCCTGTGTTGCGTCTGGCTGTTCACTTACACTGGGACACAGCTAATCCCATGCCATGGCATGTGGAGGTTCACAATCTCTGTGTGTAGCTGGGTCTTGGTAGGGGTGTCACCTGGCAGCCATACGTGTCCAGGGCATGCGGCACATACCTGACTCCGTATGTAGCATATGTGTATTGACAGATTAACATGTGCTCAGTACAAATAAATTGCTGTTGTGGTGCACTCACTCTTCCTTGTCACTTCCAAATTACTGCAGAGCGCCGCCTCTTCCCCGACCAATTCCGGACTTGGCTGCCATGCGGGAGAATGACTGTATCCGGTGCTACCGCTTCCCCCAACGGTTGATTCTGGAGTTGACGGCGAGACTGGCACCACACCTGCACCCAAGCTGAAGGTAATGGCAGCCCTACATTTTCTTGCCACGGGTACCTTTCAAAATACTATAGCTCATGTTGGTGGCATGTCCCAGAGCATGTTCTGCCGTGTGCTGCATGATTTCTTAGAGGCCATGTTGATTCACCTGGATGACTTCATCCATTTCCCAACCCCTGCAATGTTGACTGGGGTCAAGCGTGGATTCTATGCCCTGGGAGGGATGCCCCATGTCATTGGGTCCATAGATGGAACACATGTGGCTTTGGTACCACCACAGGCACAGGAGGTAGCGTACAGGAATCGCAAACACTACCACTCCATCAATGCCCTTGTGGTGTGTCTGTCCAACATGGTGATTTCACATGTCTGTGCTCGTTTTCCAGGATCAGCACACGATGCCTACATCATGAGGCGTAGCAGGATGCCTGAAATGATGACGCACGAGCATGTGTTGTTGGTGGGTACAGTCTGTCTGTCCTGTATTTTGCGTAGACTTCCAGCACGGCCGCTTCTCCTGTCCTACTTATGTCCATGTGTTTTCCATGTAGGGGACGCTGGCTATCCCAACATGCCATGGCTGATCACACCTCTCCGCAACCCCATCACACCGGCACAGCTCCGCTACAACACCGCCCATGGCCGGACAAGGCGAGTGATAGAGAGGACGTTTGGCCTCCTGAAGAGCCGATTCCGATGCCTCCACAAGACCGGCGGCGCGCTCCCATATGCCCCTGCGAAGGTCTGCAAAATCTTCATGGTCTGCTGCATGCTGCCCAACATGGCAGTTGAGAAAGCTGTGCCACTCATCCTGGATCAAGATGATCAGGACCATCCACCCATGGAGGACGAAGGGCTTGGCAATGGGGCTAGTGATGTGGAGGACGTGGTTCCGCAAGAGGACATCCGGACTCGGCTCATATGCGACTTCTTTGCTTAGTGGTGAGTACCAGTGTCTGTGTGTGCACGCATTGGTCCCCGTGTGGCATGTGTTGCGATGTGT
Organism: Triturus cristatus; assembly: GCF_964204655.1. NCBI lineage: Eukaryota > Metazoa > Chordata > Amphibia > Caudata > Salamandridae > Triturus > Triturus cristatus. The sequence goes on from NC_140590.1 coordinate 1,640,232,508, forward strand.
GTGTCCATCTGCATGTATGCCACGTGAGTCAGAGGTGTGTGTGGATGTGTCACTGGAGTGAGGGTGCCAGTGATGAGTGTATTTCCACAGTCATAATTGTGACCTGGCATGTTGTCATCCTTACATGTGACGAGTACATGCACATGCAAGTGGCTGTGCTTTTTGTGGCTGACTTCTTGTGTGTCTCTCATCCCCAGGTACTTGCGCATGCCGTCTGCTGGTTGCATTGTTGTGGCACTGCTATTCCTCATGGACACGTCATCGTGTGCTGACTCAGCGTTACACGCACGGACAAGTTTGGAAGTCTCCTTAGGGTAAGGGATGCATCAGGGGTGTATTGGGTGTGGCAGTTGTTCACGATGTATGCACACTGCCCCTGTCGCTGTTTGGTTCCTCTGCAGACATGTCGCATCACCATGGAACACATTACATGCAGCTGGGTACACCTGAATAGATGGTCAGACTTGTTGACAGTCATCAGTGATGGGATTGTGTAATGTGATGATGGCATCAATGTGTGTTACACTGCCCTCGGACACATACGGTTTGCCTTGGCTTGACATGCTGTGGGACTTCCACATCAGCGGATCAATGGTGTATGGCAGTCTCTCCGTGAGCAGCAGGGGGTGTTTAGCTGTTAGCCGACACTTGTGTGCCAGTTCCATGGCTATCACGCATTTGGGCTGCAGAAGGGGGGTTCCAGTGTTGGACCCACATGTTACTCCACATGACCCCTTCATGTGTACTCCGAGTTGCCTCTGCAATCCCGAATACATGACTAATGAAGGTGTCCCTATGCCTCCAAGGTGCCTCTTCTCAGTCAATGCTGGTGTGTTGCCACGGTGCATCCGGCATGTCTGGCATGGTTTTCCGTGATAGTGGCTATGTGTCTATGTGTAGAGTAGCAAGATACAAGCTGTTTGTGTGGGATTAGACTGTGTATTGTGCATGTAGTCAATGACTGTGTGGGTATTGTGACATGTGCCATCCCCATGCATCCAACATTGGCCAGGCCACCATTCTCTGCATCCACCTGACTCAAGCTTGCAGGACATGGTTCTGCCACCTGTCCACACATACCTGGGTGCCCCCCAGGACACTCCACATGATCCCTGACCTCTGCGCATGGCTGTAGCTGTACTCAATATGTCTGTCGGCACGGTTGTGCGGCCACCCCCTCAGCTGGTTGGGCCCATCACAGGTGTGTATGGTGCTCCTTGTCTGTCTTGCCTAATACAATGTGACCCATGTGTGTCCTGTGCCAGACTCAGGCCCCAGGGTGTGGATGGTTGAAGTCAAATGTGAACTCAGGCATGGTTAGACTTTACAAGACACATGTGAGGTAATAATGCACTCAGTAGGCATCTTCTCTTTATGGTGTGACTTTTTATTTTGGTTGGGGTGGGGGGGGGGGGGTTTGACATGAGGGGCTTTCCGGGTGTGTGGAATCCAAAGTTCACTAGGGGAGTTGGTGTCCTTGCCATTGTAAATCCTCAGAGTCCATGCCACAGTCTTTGTCAACATTGGTCAGACAGTGACCAGCAAGTCCATGTGGCAGAGAATGTCTTTTGCTGCTGTGCTGCTGTTGCTCCAGTGGGCCAGGTGCCAGGCCAGGTGTCCTGGGAGATGGTGCTGTTGCGCCGACCCTCACGGTCTTTTCCGTGGACGACCGCCCTCCTGCGGGGACCCTCAGAAGAAGGCCGTGACGATGTTTGGGATGCTCTGTCGGATGTCTCCTCCTCCTCCTCATCCCTCCCTGTGGGTGGTGATGTTCTCTGCCTGCTGGCACAGGGAGGGTTGCCCATGTTGTCGGCCATCCGACGGAGTGTACTGTGAATTCCCGTGAACACCGTCACGAGCTCAGCCTGTCTGTCCTCCATCCTCCGTTGGTGTTGCAGTAGACAGGCATGTTGCTCCGCATGTTGCTGGGCCTGATGGGTCTTGATCTCATCGAGGGTCCCCTTCATCTCGTTGAGGGTGGACACAACCTGGGCCATGCCCGTGGTGTCCTGCCGGTATGTGTCCAGGATGTTTCGGACATGGGAATATACCGGTTCCCCAGCCAACTGGTCAGGCTCGCCGTCCTCCACTCCCACCACCCCTGCCCACTTGCACCTGGCCTGCCGTTGTGGGCACATCGGGTCTCCGGGACACCTGAGGGGTGGCATTTGCGTTGCCGCCTGCCTCCTCCTGGGTGCCCGGGACACCGTGTCCCTCCTGGCCAGCCTGGCTGCATTGTGGTAGTGGGACAGGGATCCTGGGTGTCTCCTGGGATGTGGCAGGAGTGGGGGTGGTGGTTGGCCCAGTTGTACCTGACGCAGGTGCTGCAGGTTGTTGGACACCAGAGGGGCCAGGTTGGTCGGGGGCGGGTTCGTCCACAGAGTGGTGAGAGTCGTCGCTGGCGGTGGCTCCGTCATCCCGCCGAGCCGGGTCCTGTGAGTCTTCCCCCCCAGTGTTGGGGGGTGATCCACGACGTTGACCTGTGTGTGAGAGAGACAATGTTAATTTTGTTCCATGCAACATCCATGTTTCATTGGTTTCTAAGTTGGCACATTTCCTCTGGGAATTTGGATATGTCTTGCATTCCACTCACAGTGCACTTGTACATGGGTAGGTCCCTTGGCCACAGCTTTTGCGACTTTACCTATGTGTGGCACAGTCTTACTTGCTGCGTCAATTGTGACTGCAGTCAGCAGTGGAGTGGGCAGGTGTGGCGAGCCATGCATTGGTGCCTTCCGTGTTGCACTGTACATGGGCACATGGAGTAGTTCCAAACACTTAGATAATGCAGGTAGCTGTTGTTGTGCTCGTGCACAGGTTGTGACATGGCCCTGTGTTTTGTCCCCCTCTCCCTCCCTCTGTGTTTCGGCCTCCTCCCTCTGTCCGTCTCCCTGTGTCTCCCTCCCTCTCTGTCCCCCTCTCCCTCCCTCTGTATGTCAGCCTCCTCCCTCTGTCCGTCTCCCTGTGTCTCCCTCCCTCTATGTCCCCCTCTCCCTCCCTCCGTGTGTCAGCCTCCTCCCTCTGTCCGTCTCCCTCTGTCTCCCTTTCTCCCTCCCTCTGTCAACCTCCTCCCTCTGTCAACCTCCTCCCTCTGTCCGTCTCCCTGTGTCCACCTCTGTCTCCCTCCCTCTCTGTCCCCCTCTTCCTGGGCACACACTGTTAGCAGATCTTTGAATGGCCCTTGGATTGTTGATGTGAGTTTGTTTCTGATCTCCAGGCACCCATTGGGTGTAGTGTGTGTGTCTGCACTGCTGCTGTGGTGGTGTGTGCTACAACAAACAAATGATGGACGGAATGCTGACAATGCAAACATTCTCCCCCAGTCAAGAGATCTGGGTTAAATCCATCGTTCTTTTGCCCACTACACCACCCCAGTTTAGACATGGCCACATGCAAATCAGTCTTGACCCTGTGCCTCATGGGAACAGTCCAGCCCGAATTGCCAAGCCATGTCTTCCCTGGACCGGAATCAAGCATCCTAGGACCGGTTTCTGGCTATCAGCCGTTATCAGCCAGGATAGCTTGACTCCAGTGGCGTAGTGAGCATGGGTCCCACGTCTAGGAATACCCATCCCACTTAGGGCGAAAAGCGTTACAACAAACAAATGATGGACGGAATGCTGACAATACAAACATTCTCCCCCAGTCAAGAGATCTGGGTTAAATCCATCGTTCTTTTGCCCACTACACCACCCCAGTTTAGACATGGCCATATGCAAATCAGTCTTGACCCTGTGCCTCATGGGAACAGTCCAGCCCGAATTGCCAAGCCATGTCTTCCCTGGACCGGAATCAAGCATCCTAGGACCGGTTTCTGGCTATCAGCCGTCATCAGCCAGGATAGCTTGGCTCCAGTGGTGTAGTGAGCACGGGTCCCACGTCTGGGAATACCCATCCCACTTAGGGCGAAAAGCGTTACAACAAACAAATGATGGACGGAATGCTGACAATGCAAACATTCTCCCCCAGTCAAGAGATCTGGGTTAAATCCATTGTTCTTTTGCCCACTACACCACCCCAGTTTAGACATGGCCATATGCAAATCAGTCTTGACCCTGTGCCTCATGGGAACAGTCTAGCCCGAATTGCCAAGCCATGTCTTCCCTGGACCGGAATCAAGCATCCTAGGACCGGTTTCTGGCTATCAGCCGTCATCAGCCAGGATAGCTTGACTCCAGTGGCGTAGTGAGCACGGGTCCCACGTCTGGGAATACCCATCCCACTTAGGGCGAAAAGCGTTACAACAAACAAATGATGGACGGAATGCTGACAATGCAAACATTCTCCCCCAGTCAAGAGATCTGGTTTAAATCCATCGTTCTTTTGCCCACTACACCACCCCAGTTTAGACATGGCCATATGCAAATCAGTCTTGACCCTGTGCCTCATGGGAACAGTCCAGCCCGAATTGCCAAGCCATGTCTTCCCTGGACCGGAATCAAGCATCCTAGGACCGGTTTCTGGCTATCAGCCGTCATCAGCCAGGATAGCTTGACTCCAGTGGCGTAGTGAGCACGGGTCCCACGTCTGGGAATACCCATCCCACTTAGGGCGAAAAGCGTTACAACAAACAAATGATGGACGGAATGCTGACAATGCAAACATTCTCCCCCAGTCAAGAGATCTGGTTTAAATCCATCGTTCTTTTGCCCACTAAACCACCCCAGTTTAGACATGGCCATATGCAAATCAGTCTTGACCCTGTGCCTCATGGGAACAGTCCAGCCCGAATTGCCAAGCCATGTCTTCCCTGGACCGGAATCAAGCATCCTAGGACCGGTTTCTGGCTATCAGCCGTCATCAGCCAGGATAGCTTGACTCCAGTGGCGTAGTGAGCACGGGTCCCACGTCTGAGAATACCCATCCCACTTAGGGCGAAAAGCGTTACAACAAACAAATGATGGACGGAATGCTGACAATGCAAACATTCTCCCCCAGTCAAGAGATCTGGGTTAAATCCATCGTTCTTTTGCCCACTACACCACCCCAGTTTAGACATGGCCATATGCAAATCAGTCTTGACCCTGTGCCTCATGGGAACAGTCCAGCCCGAATTGCCAAGCCATGTCTTCCCTGGACCGGAATCAAGCATCCTAGGACCGGTTTCTGGCTATCAGCCGTCATCAGCCAGGATAGCTTGACTCCAGTGGCGTAGTGAGCACGGGTCCCACGTCTGTGAATACCCATCCCACTTAGGGCGAAAAGCGTTACAACAAACAAATGATGGACGGAACGCTGACAATGCAAACATTCTCCCCCAGTCAAGAGATCTGGGTTAAATCCATCGTTCTTTTGCCCACTACACCACCCCAGTTTAGACATGGCCATATGCAAATCAGTCTTGACCCTGTGCCTCATGGGAACAGTCCAGCCCGAATTGCCAAGCCATGTCTTCCCTGGACCGGAATCAAGCATCCTAGGACCGGTTTCTGGCTATCAGCCGTCATCAGCCAGGATAGCTTGACTCCAGTGGCGTAGTGAGCACGGGTCCCACGTCTGGAAATACCCATCCCACTTAGGGCGAAAAGCGTTACAACAAACAAATGATGGACGGAATGCTGACAATGCAAACATTCTCCCCCAGTCAAGAGATCTGGGTTAAATCCATCGTTCTTTTGCCCACTACACCACCCCAGTTTAGACATGGCCATATGCAAATCAGTCTTGACCCTGTGCCTCATGGGAACAGTCCAGCCCGAATTGCCAAGCCATGTCTTCCCTGGACCGGAATCAAGCATCCTAGGACCGGTTTCTGGCTATCAGCCGTCATCAGCCAGGATAGCTTGGCTCCAGTGGCGTAGTGAGCACGGGTCCCACGTCTGGGAATACCCATCCCACTTAGGGCGAAAAGCGTTACAACAAACAAATGATGGACGGAATGCTGACAATGCAAACATTCTCCCCCAGTCAAGAGATCTGGGTTAAATCCATTGTTCTTTTGCCCACTACACCACCCCAGTTTAGACATGGCCATATGCAAATCAGTCTTGACCCTGTGCCTCATGGGAACAGTCTAGCCCGAATTGCCAAGCCATGTCTTCCCTGGACCGGAATCAAGCATCCTAGGACCGGTTTCTGGCTATCAGCCGTCATCAGCCAGGATAGCTTGACTCCAGTGGCGTAGTGAGCACGGGTCCCACGTCTGGGAATACCCATCCCACTTAGGGCGAAAAGCGTTACAACAACCAAATGATGGACGGAATGCTGACAATGCAAACATTCTCCCCCAGTCAAGAGATCTGGTTTAAATCCATCGTTCTTTTGCCCACTACACCACCCCAGTTTAGACATGGCCATATGCAAATCAGTCTTGACCCTGTGCCTCATGGGAACAGTCCAGCCCGAATTGCCAAGCCATGTCTTCCCTGGACCGGAATCAAGCATCCTAGGACCGGTTTCTGGCTATCAGCCGTCATCAGCCAGGATAGCTTGACTCCAGTGGCGTAGTGAGCACGGGTCCCACGTCTGGGAATACCCATCCCACTTAGGGCGAAAAGCGTTACAACAAACAAATGATGGACGGAATGCTGACAATGCAAACATTCTCCCCCAGTCAAGAGATCTGGGTTAAATCCATCGTTCTTTTGCCCACTACACCACCCCAGTTTAGACATGGCCATATGCAAATCAGTCTTGACCCTGTGCCTCATGGGAACAGTCCAGCCCGAATTGCCAAGCCATGTCTTCCCTGGACCGGAATCAAGCATCCTAGGACCGGTTTCTGGCTATCAGCCGTCATCAGCCAGGATAGCTTGACTCCAGTGGCGTAGTGAGCACGGGTCCCACGTCTGGGAATACCCATCCCACTTAGGGCGAAAAGCGTTACAACAAACAAATGATGGACGGAATGCTGACAATGCAAACATTCTCCCCCAGTCAAGAGACCTGGGTTAAATCCATCGTTCTTTTGCCCACTACACCACCCCAGTTTAGACATGGCCATATGCAAATCAGTCTTGACCCTGTGCCTCATGGGAACAGTCCAGCCCGAATTGCCAAGCCCTGTCTTCCCTGGACCGGAATCAAGCATCCTAGGACCGGTTTCTGGCTATCAGCCGTCATCAGCCAGGATAGCTTGACTCCAGTGGCGTAGTGAGCACGGGTCCCACGTCTGGGAATACCCATCCCACTTAGGGCGAAAAGCGTTACAACAAACAAATGATGGACGGAATGCTGACAATGCAAACATTCTCCCCCAGTCAAGAGATCTGGGTTAAATCCATCGTTCTTTTGCCCACTACACCACCCCAGTTTAGACATGGCCATATGCAAATCAGTCTTGACCCTGTGCCTCATGGGAACAGTCCAGCCCGAATTGCCAAGCCATGTCTTCCCTGGACCGGAATCAAGCATCCTAGGACCGGTTTCTGGCTATCAGCCGTCATCAGCCAGGATAGCTTGACTCCAGTGGCGTAGTGAGCACGGGTCCCACGTCTGGGAATACCCATCCCACTTAGGGCGAAAAGCGTTACAACAAACAAATGATGGACGGAATGCTGACAATGCAAACATTCTCTCCCAGTCAAGAGATCTGGGTTAAATCCATCATTCTTTTGCCCACTACACCACCCCAGTTTAGACATGGCCATATGCAAATCAGTCTTGACCCTGTGCCTCAAGGGAACAGTCCAGCCCGAATTGCCAAGCCATGTCTTCCCTGGACCGGAATCAAGCATCCTAGGACCGGTTGCTGGCTATCAGCCGTCATCAGCCAGGATAGCTTGACTCCAGTGGCGTAGTGAGCACGGGTCCCACGTCTGGGAATACCCATCCCACTTAGGGCGAAAAGCGTTACAACAAACAAATGATGGACGGAATGCTGACAATGCAAACATTCTCCCCCAGTCAAGAGATCTGGGTTAAATCCATCGTTCTTTTGCCCACTACACCACCCCAGTTTAGACATGGCCATATGCAAATCAGTCTTGACCCTGTGCCTCATGGGAACAGTCCAGCCCGAATTGCCAAGCCATGTCTTCCCTGGACCGGAATCAAGCATCCTAGGACCGGTTTCTGGCTATCAGCCGTCATCAGCCAGGATAGCTTGACTCCAGTGGCGTAGTGAGCACGGGCCCCACGTCTGGGAATACCCATCCCACGTAGGGCGAAAAGCGTTACAACAAACAAATGATGGACGGAATGCTGACAATGCAAACATTCTCCCCCAGTCAAGAGATCTGGGTTAAATCCATCGTTCTTTTGCCCACTACACCACCCCAGTTTAGACATGGCCATATGCAAATCAGTCTTGACCCTGTGCCTCATGGGAACAGTCCAGCCCGAATTGCCAAGCCATGTCTTCCCTGGACCGGAATCAAGCATCCTAGGACCGGTTTCTGGCTATCAGCCGTCATCAGCCAGGATAGCTTGACTCCAGTGGCGTAGTGAGCACGGGTCCCACGTCTGGGAATACCCATCCCACTTAGGGCGAAAAGCGTTACAACAAACAAATGATGGACGGAATGCTGACAATGCAAACATTCTCCCCCAGTCAAGAGATCTGGGTTAAATCCATCGTTCTTTTGCCCACTACACCACCCCAGTTTAGACATGGCCATATGCAAATCAGTCTTGACCCTGTGCCTCATGGGAACAGTCCAGCCCGAATTGCCAAGCCATGTCTTCCCTGGACCGGAATCAAGCATCCTAGGACCGGTTTCTGGCTATCAGCCATCATCAGCAAGGATAGCTTGACTCCAGTGGCGTAGTGAGCACGGGTCCCACGTCTGGGAATACCCATCCCACTTAGGGCGAAAAGCGTTACAACAAACAAATGATGGACGGAATGCTGACAATGCAAACATTCTCCCCCAGTCAAGAGATCTGGGTTAAATCCATCGTTCTTTTGCCCACTACACCACCCCAGTTTAGACATGGCCATATGCAAATCAGTCTTGACCCTGTGCCTCATGGGAACAGTCCAGCCCGAATTGCCAAGCCATGTCTTCCCTGGACCGGAATCAAGCATCCTAGGACCGGTTTCTGGCTATCAGCCGTCATCAGCCAGGATAGCTTGACTCCAGTGGCGTAGTGAGCACGGGCCCCACGTCTGGGAATACCCATCCCACGTAGGGCGAAAAGCGTTACAACAAACAAATGATGGACGGAATGCTGACAATGCAAACATTCTCCCCCAGTCAAGAGATCTGGCTTAAATCCATCGTTCTTTTGCCCACTACACCACCCCAGTTTAGACATGGCCATATGCAAATCAGTCTTGACCCTGTGCCTCATGGGAACAGTCCAGCCCGAATTGCCAAGCCATGTCTTCCCTGGACCGGAATCAAGCATCCTAGGACCGGTTTCTGGCTATCAGCCGTCATCAGCAAGGATAGCTTGACTCCAGTGGCGTAGTGAGCACGGGTCCCACGTCTGGGAATACCCATCCCACTTAGGGCGAAAAGCGTTACAACAAACAAATGATGGACGGAATGCTGACAATGCAAACATTCTCCCCCAGTCAAGAGATCTGGGTTAAATCCATCGTTCTTTTGCCCACTACACCACCCCAGTTTAGACATGGCCATATGCAAATCAGTCTTGACCCTGTGCCTCATGGGAACAGTCCAGCCCGAATTGCCAAGCCATGTCTTCCCTGGACCGGAATCAAGCATCCTAGGACCGGTTTCTGGCTATCAGACGTCATCAGCCAGGATAGCTTGACTCCAGTGGCGTAGTGAGCACGGGTCCCACGTCTGGGAATACCCATCCCACTTAGGGCGAAAAGCGTTACAACAAACAAATGGTGGTGTGTGCTGCCACTCTTTCACAGTGTTGGCTGTTCATTATCTGCTGTCATTTGCAAAAACTTGCCGTCACCCCCATGTGTTAATGCAAGGCGTCCGCCATTTGCTGGCAAGTCTTTCCTGTGTGGGGACACACTGTTTATCTGGCTGTGACCTAGGCCATATGGGCAGAGGGCATTGTTGTCTGCTTCTGATTTGCACTATGTGATTTTTGGGCCCCACTGTCCCGCCATCTGGCTTACCGTGTCATGTGTTGGTGTTTTCTGTGGCCTGTGACTTGACATTGTCCAGCTGGGTGCATGGGGCATGGGGCATGGTGGCGCCAGTGGCATGTGCGTGTTCATGGAGTGTGGTTGAGTCATGCGATAGCTTGGTGTGGTTCGTACCTGTTTGTGAGTTTGGTTGTGGATGACGTTCCCCCCATGTGAGGTGAGTTGTTTGTGTACTCACCCGGGTCTCGGAGTCCTTCTAATCCGTCGACTGCCATCACCGGCAGTATGGCCATCACCCTCTCCTCCCAGGGATGGTATTCTACGCGTCTGCGGGGCTGCCCTCCTCCAGTGACGTTGGCCTGGTTGTGGTCGTCGGTCATTTTGGCTCGGACCCTCCTCCGCAGATCGTACCACCTGGCTTGGCATTCATGCCTGGTCCTTCTGGTGTCCGCAACAGCATTCACAGCATCGACGATGGTCTGCCACATGGCTGTTTTTTCTGAAATGCTGGTCTGTCTGACCAATGTTCCAAAGAGGTGTGGCTCAACTCTGAGGATTTCATCGACAAGGACCTCCAACTCTCGGCTAGTGAACTTTGGATTCTTGTTAGTGGGTGTGGGTGTGGATGGTGGTGGGGGTGTGTGGATGGTTGTGGGTGTGTGGGTGTGGTTGTTTGGGTGTGTGTGTGAATGTGATGTGGGGGTGTTTGTGAAGGTGTGTGTGTGAAGGTGTGCAAGTGTAAGGTGTGGTGAAGCTTCTAGTATGGTGCTGTAGGTTGTCTGTGGGGTCTGGCAGCAGTGAGTCTGTTGCACAGGCTCATGGTTTGTGTGTGTGGTCCCTTTTTATTGGTCCATTGGTGGGTGTGGCTGTGTTTGAAGTTTGGGTGGGTGTGTTATAAGGAGTGGTTGTGTTTTGGGCCTCTGCTTTGGATTTTGGCAGTTGCAGGTCAGTGATTGTGTTGTTTTTGAGCTTGTTGGACATGTTTAGTGGCTTTGTGCCATTCAAATGGTGTATTCTTGTGTTGTTTTGCTTTGTCCTGGTTGTGTACGTGCGTTTTTAACGTGTGTACGGTGTGTACTTCGGGCATTTTGTTGTACAGTGCTGTCCTTGTGTCTGGCTTGGTACGACTCGTACATGCGCGATGTTGTGTGAAGGTGCTGGTGTTGGGGCCTGGGGTACGCTCCATACGTCTGCGGGGAGGGTACGGTTCGTACATACACGGGGGTACGACACGTACACGGGTGGGGGTACGACTCGAACGTACACGGGTGTACATACACGGGGGGTTTGACACATACACGGGTGTACATACACGGGTGGGGGTATGACTCGAACGTACACGGGTGTGGTACGACTCGAACGTACACGGGTGTACATACACGGGGGGTACGACACGTACATGGGTGTACATACAAGGGTGGGGGTACGACTCGAACGTACACGGGTGTACATACACGGGGGGTACGACACGTACACGGGTGTACATACACGGTTGGGGGTGCGACTCGAACGTACACGGGTGTACATACACGGGGGGTTCGACACGTACACGGGTGTACATGCACGTGGGGGTTCGACACGTACATGGGTGTACATACACGGGGGTTCGACACGTACACGGGTGTACATACACGGGGGGTACGACACGTACACAGGTGTACATACACGGGTGGGGGTGCGACTCGAACGTACATGGGTGTACATACACGGGGGGTTCGACACGTACACGGGTGTACATACACGGGGGTTCGACACGTACACGGGTGTATATACACGGGGGGTTTGACATGTACAAGGGTGTACATGCACGTGGGGGTTCGACACGTACACGGGTGTACATACACGGGTGGGGGTACGACTCGAACATACACGGGTGTGGTACTACTCGAACGTACATGGGTGTACATACATGGGGGTACGACACGTACACGGGTGTACATACACGGGTGGGGGTACGACTCGAACGTACACGGGTGTACATACACGGGGGGTACGACACGTACACAGGTGTACATACACGGGGGTTCGACACGTACACGGGTGTACATACACGGGGGGTTCGACACGTACACGGGTGTACATACATGGGTGGGGGTGCGACTCGAACGTACACGGGTGTACATACATGGGGGTTCGACACGTACACGGGGGTTCGACACGTACACGGGTGTACATGCACGTGGGGGTTAGACACATACACGGGTGTACATACACGGGTGGGGGTACGACTCGAACGTACACGGGTGTGGTACGACTCGAAAGTACACGGGTGTACATACACGGGGGGTACGACACGTACATGGGTGTACATTCACGGGTGGGGGTGCGACTCGAACGTACACGGGTGTACATACACGGGGGGTACGACACGTACACGGGTGTACATACACGGGGGTTCGACACGTACACGGGTGTACATACACAGGGGGTTCGACACGTACACGGGTGTACATACACGGGGGTTCGACACGTACATGGTTGTACATACACGGGTGGGGGTGCGACTCGAACGTACACGGGTGTACATACACGGGGGTACGACACGTACACGGGTGTACATACACGGGTGGGGGTGCGACTCGAACGTACATGGGTGTACATACACGGGTTTTGACACATACACGGGTGTACATACACGGGGGTTCGACACGTACACGGGTGTACATGCACATGGGGGTTCGACACGTACACGGGTGTACATACATGGGGGGTTCGACATGTACACGGGTGTACATGCACGTGGGGGTTCGACACGTACACGGGTGTACATACACGGGTGGGGGTACGACTCGAACGTACACGGGTGTGGTACGACTCGAACGTACATGGGTGTACATACACGGGGGTACGACACGTACACGGGTGTACATACACGGGTGGGGGTGCGACTCGAACGTACACGGGTGTGGTACGACTCGAACGTACATGGGTGTACATACACGGGGGGTACGACACGTACACGGGTGTACATACACGGGTGGGGGTGCGACTCGAACGTACACGGGTGTACATACACGGGGGGTACGACACGTACACGGGTGTACATACACGGGGGGGTTCGACACGTACACGGGTGTACATACACGGGGGGTTCGACACGTACACGGGTGTACACACACGGGTGGGGGTGCTACTCGAACATACACGGGTGTACATACACGGGGGGTGCGACTCGAACGTACACGGGTGTACATACACGGGGGTTCGACACGTACACGGGTGTACATACACGGGGGGTTCGACACGTACACGGGTGTACATGCACGTGGGGGTTCGACACGTACACGGGTGTACATACATGGGGGTTCGACACGTACACGGGTGTACATACACGGGGGTTTCGACACGTACACGGGTGTACATGCACGTGGGGGTTCGACACGTACACGGGTGTACATACATTGGGGTTCGACACGTACACGGGTGTACATACACAGGGGGTTCGACACGTACACGGGTGTACATACACGGGGGGTTCGACACGTACACGGGTGTACATGCACGTGGGGGTTCGACACGTACACGGGTGTACATACACGGGTGGGGGTACGACTCAAACGTACACGGGTGTGGTACGACTCGAACGTACACGGGTGTACATACACGGGGGTACGACACGTACACGGGTGTACATACACGGGGGGTTCGACACTTACACGGGTGTACATGCACATGGGGGTTCGACACGTACACGGGTGTACATACACAGGTGGGGGTACGACTCGAACGTACACGGGTGTGGTACGACTGGAACGTACACGGGTGTACATACACGGGGGTACGACACGTACACGGGTGTACATACACGGGTGGGGGTGCGACTCGAACGTACACGGGTGTACATACACGGGGGGTATGACACGTACACGGGTATACATACACGGGGGGTTCGACACGTACACGGGTGTACATACACGGTGGGTTCGACACGTACACGGGTGTACATACATGGGTGGGGGTGCGACTCGAACGTACACGGGTGTACATACACGGGGGGTGCGACTCGAATGTACACGGGTGTACATACACGGGGGTTCGACACGTACACAGGTGTACATACACGGGGGGTTCGACACGTACACGGGTGTACATGCACGTGGGGGTTCGACACGTACACGGGTGTACATACATGGGGGTTTGACACGTACACGGGTGTACATACACAGGGGGGTACGACACGTACACGGGTGTACATACACGGGTGGGGGTGCGACTCGAACGTACACGGGTGTACATACACGGGGGGGTTAGACACGTACACGGGTGTACATACACGGGGGTTCGACACGTACACGGGTGTACATGCACGTGGGGGTTCGACACGTACACGGGTGTACATACACGGGTGGGGGTACGACTCAAACGTACACGGGTGTGGTACGACTCGAACGTACACGGGTGTACATACACGGGGGTACGACACGTATACGGGTGTACATACACGGGTGGGGGTACGACTTGAACGTACACGGGTGTACATACACGGGGGTTCGACACGTACACGGGTGTACATACACGGGGGGTTCGACACGTACACGGGTGTACATACACGCGGGGTACGACACGTACACGGGGGTACGACTCGAACGTACACGGGTGGGGGTACGACTCGAACGTACACGGGTGTACATACACGGGCGGGGGTAGGACTCGAACGTACGGGGGCTGGGGGGGTGTTGGGCGCGTATGCGGGCACATGTTGGCATGGTTGCTATGGGAGTTCGGTGCGGACGGTGTTTTTTCCATACGGTTGTAACATCCGACGCACGGGATGGATCGTGATTCCGCTGTCGGACTTCACTTTTCACATTTGTACGGTAAATCGTCCGGGGACGTGTCGGACACGTTTTCCGACACGAGGACGTGTGGGGAGTTATTCCCAATGCGATTCGTATGGTCTTTTTCCCATGCGAATCGTAATTGGCAGTTTGTACGGCACTTGTACGATTCGTACGGTAAAAAGACCGGATACGAGTCGGACGGGCCATTTTTTTACCGGATCGTAATTGGCACCTATATCTGTCCCCCATTGGAAGTTTTTGATGCCATCACCTTGGAGCAAGTCCAGTCCTTACATATAAAATCTGGCTCCCCTCTGGACCTGGCCCCTCCTTTTATCATTTCAGTTCTGGCCCGGCCATTGCGGCTTCCATCACTGAAATCTGTAACTTATCACTAACTACAGCCACCTTCCCTCAGAAATGGAAGAAGGCTCAAATAAGACCCATTTTTAGAAAAAACCTTGGCCGATCCATTGGATTTACATAATTATAGACCCATATCTCTTCTTCTTTTTCTTTCTAAAATTATGGAGGCTTTAGTCAATAAACAGTTAACGAAATATCTTGAATTGAATAACTCACTTGACCCTTCCCAGTCAGGCTTCCGTGCGTCGAATTGTACCAAATCCGCACTAACTGAAGTAACGGATACGATTAAGTTGGCCTTAGACAAAGGGACACCAACTATGTTGATCCTCCTTGACCTGTCAGCAGTGTTTGACACCATCTTGCATTGTATCCTAGTGCGTAGGTTACGAGAGATAGGTGTCAGCGGTACGGCATTAAAATGGTTTGAAAGCTTCCTGGCTGACAGAACACAGCGAGTCCAACTACAGTTGTTCACTTCTCAGACTATGGCTGTAGATAAAGGGGTCGCACTGGGTTCCATCTTAAGCCCCACTTTATTCAACATCTATGCGTCCTACCTGGCCACCATCATTGGATCTTGTGGGTTTAATACCATCTCGTACGCGAACGATACACAATTGATGGTCACTATTGACACAGACCCTGCGACGACCAGAGAAAAATTTCAAAAAATCGAGATCTTGTTGTTCGGAAAGGCGGAGGAGCTCTAGTCCACAGATTGGTGGACTTCTGAGCTGGGTGTACCCTCTACGCCAATAAAATGGGTGAAAAACCTAGGTGTTCTAGTGGATGACAAACTCTCCATGGAAGAACAAGTGAAAAGCATCTCAGGCACATGTTTTGGCCTGACGCAAATGCTTAGAAAGATATTTCTTTGGATCCCTCTCTCAGCAAGAAAATCTCTCATACAGGCATTACTAATGAGTAGACTAGACTATGGAAATCCCTACTAGTAGGGATTAGGGAAGATCTATTCTCTAGGCTGCAGGTTGTGCTGAACACAGCCGCATGTCTAGCCCTTAATCGGCACTCTAGAACACCTTCTAAACCCCTCCTGCAACTGCTTCACTGGCTGCCCATCAGGTAAGGAGCAGTGTCTAAGCTTCTGTGTCTGGTATTCAAAACACTACAGAGGAGTGGTCCAGCTTACCTGAGAATGAAGCTAAAATTGTATATTCCTTCCTGCCAATTGAGATCGAGTGATCGGCGGCTCTTGTGCCCTATCTTGCCCCATTCCATTGGAACAAACTGCCAGACAACATCCGCGCATGTTCCAACCTCTGGCAGTTTAAAAAACTTCTTAAAACCTGGTTGTTCAGTCACTAATCAGTTGTCTCTACTCTGCTCTGTCTGATATTGTGGCGCCGAGAGATCCCCTTGGGGATGATTCGTTTTGAGCCTGAGAAATATAAATATATACACATATACATATAAACATTTCCTTTATTATCCACTTTGAAAAATTACAAAAGGATTTTTTAAAACAGCCAGTAATTGTTTATCGCAAAGCTCCTAATTTGTGATCTCTTATTGTGAAAGCTGAACTCAGGCAAGTTTAAATAATGAATGGGTTTATTGGTGTGATTCTACAAGGAGCAACCCATTTGAATACCTTTTACAAACATCATTAGTAATAAGTTCTGTTACAAGATGAACCTCTGGCATAAGATAGCATCTTACATGCATTATTTATCTGATTCATTGCCATTGCCAAAGCTGTAAAAAACAATATGTATCATGGTTCACTAATAGAATATCGATGGTAAAAACATTGATGGTAAAAATATTGAGAAAAAAATATAGATAGTAAAAATATCGACTCCCTATACTTAAACAGGTAAGTACAAAAATATCAAAGTTAAAAATATAGATGTAAAAATTATCGATTTTAACATATAGGTAAAATATAATAATATATATTAAAAATATAAATGATAAATGTAATATACATTTTAAATAAATATGCAAATTAAACTTAATTTAAAAAATATAAACACACAAACATAATAATGTATACATATACATATATTTACTTCAACATAATTTATTAATGATTATCTTTATTTAATTTTTTAACTTTTAAATTATATAAAAATAAAATATATACATATATCAATCATTTTTTAAAATAAAAAAACATTCTGTAATTAATTAAAACATTAAACTATCAAAACAAATTAAAAAGTACATTTCGCAACACAATAAATACAACAGTAGGGAACATGTTGGATAGCGAAAGGGTAAAAATTACTATTCCCACTCCAAAGAGCGCAACAGTAGGGAAAATGTTGGATAGCGGAAGGGTAAAATGTACTATTCACACTCCATTGACTGCAAAAGTAGGGTACATGTTGGATAGTAGAAGAATTAAATTTACTATTCCAACTCCAGTGATTGCAACAGTAGGGAAAATGTTGGATAGTGGAGAGGTAAAAATTACTATTCCCACTCCAGTGAGTGCAACAGTAGGGAAAGTATTGGATAGCGGAGGGGTAAAAATTACTATTCCCACTCCAGTGAGTGCAACAGTAGGGAAAGGGCTGGATAGCGAAGGGGTAAAAATAACTATTCCCACTCCGGTTAGTGCAACAGTAGGGAAAGTATTGGATAGCGGAGGGGTAAAAATTACTATTCCCACTCCAGGTAGTGCAACAGTAGGGAAAGTACTGGATAGCGGAGGGGTAACAATTACTATTCCCACTCCAGTGAGTGCAACAGTAGGGAAAATAATTAATAATGAATTTAAAATATATTATTAATAAAAAAAGATAATAAACATTCATTGAGCACACATTCATTAACACTATAATATCCACAACACACACCTAAAATTAATTACACAATTACGATTATTATTTACTCATTGATTAATTTAACTTAATTAACAAATTATTAATAATTCATCAATAAAGAAAATACTTTCCACCCTTTCCAACATGTACACCTATAAACACCACAACACACACCTAAAATTAATTACACAATTACCATAATTAATTACTAATGAACTAGTTTAAAATAATTAATAATTAATTATTAATTCATAAATAAAAAATAAATTACTTCCCATCCTTCACACCATTTACACCTACAAACACCACAAAACACACCCACAATTAATTATACAATTACCATCATTAATTACTAATTAATTTAAATTAACAACTAGTTATTAAACAATTATTAATAAATGAGTTTACACATTCAACACTATAACGTCACAATTAAACATATAATAATAAATAAAAATAATTCAATACATTTTATATACTTAAATTACTTTCCACCCTATTCCCCTATAAACCCACAACCAGCTACGGAACTAAAAACGCAAAATTCAATAAAAAGATTATTAACAACTACTATAAATAATCAATAACATTTATATAATTAAATTACTTCCCACCCTATTCCCCTATAAACCCACAACCCGCTACGTAACTAAAAACGTAAAATTCAATTACAACTTTTTTATTAACTACTAAAATTTTAACACAGATAATAAAAATACAAACAATTCTTATACAAAAAAACAAACATCACACACATATAAAATATATACTAAAATACAAACATTAATAAAAATCGATATTCTTAACAACTGTATGTTTACAAATGATATTAAACACTTCGATATTTTTTACATCGATATTACTTACCCTAAATCGATATTTTTGACCAAGAGGATTTTACTGTCGATATTCTGACCCACGATATTTTTACCACGATGTTTGTGCAATTCAATATTTTTACCTCGATATTCTCACTTCGCACCATGTATTATCATAATAAACACATGCAACATCTTTCACTGTAACATCCTGAGAGAATAAATTGATGGTTTGTTTCTTGCCTTTATTTGGAAATGTCCAATATTAACACATTCCCACTGTTGTCTGAAGGTTTGTTTATTATATTATTAGGGAACAGTTCCAAATGTTTATTATGATATGCTTTTGAAATGGAAAGGCAAGTTTTTTCTAAAGAATGATCATCCAGTAAGTCCATGTTTTAGTCTCCTACCCAAAGTACATAAGGACATGGCGAATCCACCAGAGTTTCCTAAATGGTCATCTAATCAAAGTCTTCTAGAAAATACTGTGATTTATCTAGATCAATATCTGTCACCTATAGTGAAAAGTCTTCCATCATATTGTAGGGAAACCACAGGTTGTCTACAAAAGATACATGATATACATTGGGAACACTCATATGTGTTGACGGCAATAGATGTTAATTCCTTATACACATGTATAGGACACAACTTAGGGTTACAGGTTTTTGCACATTTTCTAAAAGGGAGGGCCATAAAGTTACTTGATCGTATACACATTACTAGATATGATCAACTTCTGTTTAAATAATAATATATTTCTATTTGAGAGACAGTTGTTTAAACACCTGTCTGGGACTCGATACCCTAAGATACACACATATTTTGATGGGCTGGTGGGAGGAGAAGGTGGTCAGGAAGGAATATTGAAAGAAGATTCAACATATCACACTTTTGATTTGTTACATAAATAAGGTAATACTAACAGCAGTATAGGCTACTGATAGCTGCACAGGTATATTAGTTCTCAAGTTTACATTTTTCAGAGTTATGCTCAAACATTTCGTAATCCCACTGCATAGAACTCACAATAAAAATAAAATTCAAAACCACAAAAATGAGTACAGTCAGTATCATAAATCCATAAGATCCACAAATATTATTGATCAGGGAGTCATGGAATATCTTTTCAAGGGAACTGGACCCTGATACTTTGCGAAATCACAGCGCAGAATAGTATCGCGGTAAAGAGCACATTCGCTTGTTCCCTTGAAAAGATCTATCCAACCCTGAGGAAGTCCATGTTGGACAAAACGCGTTGGCTGGGCTGATGTACACATGTCAATTATTATGAAAAATAAAGAAATACTGGGAAAAAGATATTCCATGACTCCGTGCTCAATAATATTTGTGGATCTTATGGATTTATGATACTGACTGTACTCAACTTAAGAATTGTATATAATTGTATGCTCCTTTTCATTTTTGTGGTTTTGATTTGTTACATTGATGACATTCATAATCTGACATGGAGAGCTACAAGAGGCCAATAACTTTGGTCAAAGTCACTGTCAATGATTGGAAACTAATTACGGCACTCTTTCGCAAAATGACAGTGTGCAATAGTATATTGCACAGTGTGAGCTATCACCCCATTAAGCTCAAATGGAGCATCCCTTATGGTGAGTTCCTAAGAGCAAACAAGGATTTGTAGTACTACAGCTAGTTTTGTTGCATTATGATGAAGAGAACTGAAAGACAAGGGTATTCCAAAAAGATTCTGGATGAAGCCAAAAGTAAGGTAGATTTTCTGACTAGAGAAAAGAGCCTCTTCAATAAAACAGTAAAAACTGAGAATAAACAATCAAGATTGATATGCACTTACAGTAAAGCCAGTACTGGCATCAGAAAAATACTTTACAGACACTCAAATACTCACAGCTGACATTGGATCTATACCCCTTGACTGCATATTGCAAATCAAGATCCCTACAGGATATACTTGTATGCAGTTACTTGAAAGAGAATAGCACCTCTAGCTGGTTAAGTCCAAGATTATGTTTCTTGAATTGCTCCAAATGTAAGACATGAAAAAAAAGTACCAACTGCGATTCATATGTTTTACCTACAGGTAAAAAGAAACATCACTAAACATCTTATATGTGCCTCGAAATACTGTGTATATTTATTACATTGCCCATGCATACTGCTATATGTGGGAAGCACAATTTTAAGCCTGGGCAAAGCACTACGCTACGCTCGCGTAGTTTGCAAAGTTTGCGCTACTTAGCACTACGCGAATTGCACGTAGCACAGTGCAAACATGCGTAGGGTAGCGTAGCGTAGTGCAGCGGTCATTTTTTGCTTGCTCGCGGTCCTCAACGTCAAGTTGGCGATTGCGAGCAAGCAAAATGACATCCCGGCGAGACTTTTCCCTCGTTCGCGATCAGCAACATCAAGTTGGCGATCGCGAGCGTGGAAAATAAACCTCCCGACGAGATTCTCAACGCAGGGAGGTCAGGTTTCTCATTGCGAGTGGTCGCGTATGCTCGCGACCGCTCACGATGAGAAACTACCAGTCCGCGTTGAGAAAGCTGCCGCTCGAGTAAAAATCTACCCGAGCAGCAGAAAACTGTGCGTTTTCAATGATTGCACAGTGCCAGATGCTTGTCCGCACTGTGCAATCATTGAAAACGGCATCTTGCACAGTGCGAACAGGGTTCTACGCAGTTCGCGAAGTGCTAGGCGTCGCTCGCGTAGTGCGAAGTGCACTTTGCGTAGCTACACGTAGCGCTACTTCGCGAACTATGCCCAGGGTCACACAATTTCACCTGTAATGAAAAGAATCGTGGAGCATATGATGGCCATTAAAAAGCAGATGCGATCTATCCAATAGCCAGACAGTTTAAAAAAACACACAAACAGGATCCCGATCGCTTGCATTTTTTGCTAGTGACAGAAGGATAGAGGAGAAAACCATGAAAAGCTCCTATGAAGACTGGAGAGCAGGTATGTCCTGGATCTCAATTCAATATTTCCAAATGGACATAACATGGACGAGGAAGTGGCAATATTTCTCTGACTATATAACTGACTGGTCCAACCATCATGGATCCTTTGAATTTTGGAGATACATCCCAAGATGTCTCATTTCTTTATTATACCAATCGCGCAATTTAAAATATGAATACATTCATTTTTCTGTTTACTACATGCCATTCACTGTGTACACATACCTGCATCAAAAAACAAAACCTTTGATATGATGGAGCTTGCATACCTACTTGAGTAACAATATTTCCAGGTTCAAACATGCACACACTTATGTTTGATTGGCTCATAACCCATATTCTGGTGTTTGTGACATATAAATGCTGACAAATTGTTAGGGTTCCTAACTGGAAAACTACACATACCGGATTTCCTAGGTATTGTGACATGTTGATAAACAGTTGCTGCCATAACATCAGCAAGGATTTGGCAACAGCCATTTTATGACTCAGTCCTAAGCAAACGTTAAAAAAAACAGGTCTGGGTATGAATACCTTGACCCCTAGGGCCTTTCCGACGTCACGCGATGTGGAGTGAAGGAGTAATCTTGGTATTTTTGCTTATATTTTGTTATTCAGAATTACATAAATTACACCGGAGTAATTAAAGTTTCGCCCAGGCCTAGTGAGAACCAACCTCAAATTATAATAATCACAATACTTGCCAGGGTGAACCACTAAAGTTCCTTAATAAACCTGAGCTTAACTCTCTGACAGTTTGGTATAATGAGGCCAGGTTTAACTAAGAGGCAATATGTAAAGTATGTATGCAGTACTCAAACAGTAATAAAGTGAAAACTTGAGAATATTTGTATAAATAAAATGGCACCTCAATGACAAAAATCCAATAAGTTAAATCAGAGTAATGATTTTTGGGTCAGATTTAGGGATCAGGTTCATGGAACATTTACGTTTGGACTTAGGAACTTTTAGGGAGAGAAGTAGTCATCAACGAGTCATCAATGGGGTAAGCAGGATATGAAGCAAGTCTCAATGACGGCAAGGTTGATGAAGAGCGGGGTCCCAGTGTGGTCGTTGATGAAGGCGGGAAAGCTCCAAGCTGCCAAGTTGAAAGTCCGTACCCTGGAAAGCCTCAATATCTATGGGATGCTGCTCTGCTTCATCAGTTGTTGGCAATGAAACCCATAACATTTGGACTTAGAATCTTTTCTGGAAGTCAGAGCTGCTTTAGCAGGGCAAATCAGCAAGCTGAGGCTGACCAGCGATTCAACGTCGATGGCTGTGGTTTATACAACAATGCTAGTCTCCGTTGCTGCTCTACGCAGAAAGTTAGAAAAATGTTTCTAAGCCCTACTTCCTGCTGTTTGGGACAGGAGGAGTACACTCCAACACCAGCTAAGGGTCCATTACCTGGGTAGACCTCTTGTGGGTTAAGACTTTCTCCTAGAGAGGCCAGCAGAAGGGTGTATGGTAGGTACGGTTGGTACATTTCAGATGGGCTGTTTCAAGGAACGGGCCTCTGGAAGCTTGTGATGTCACTATAGTTCAAACATAAAGTTAGCCAACTGACCCGTGGAATCACTTCTGGGGTCCTGGGTTCAAGGCAAACAGATCCAGTGTTCCTCCGGGTTCTTCAGTCAGTAATTAATTCCTTATTCTGATTCTTCATAGATCCTGGAGTGTTCTGAGAAGAGGTCTGTGGGATCTATTTTTATTCCCAGTGCAAGCCTATGTGTAGAGGGCAAGCCTTTGTCCACCCCCAAACAAGTTTTGGTCTGTTCCACTACCCCTATTGGGTTTGGTGCCAGGCTGACTAGAGAGACAAAGTGGAGGCAGGCTGAGGTATGAGTTTCATCTGCCAGTGACAAACCGGCACCCTTTGAAGCTCAGGAATGGGGTGAGCACAGCCCCCAGGAGTCCCCGTACCCAACCTCAGGGCCTTTTTGTCTGAGAGCAATGCACATCTCACCACAAGGGAGCCTTCAGTGGTCAGGGGACAGCTAAACACTGGCAGCAAAGCCTTTTGGTTTAGGGCAGGAAAATGAAAACGTTTGAAAAGTGTAATTTCCAAAATAGTAATATAAAATCCTACTTGACCATTAAGATGGCTTTCAAATTACTATTAAAGTGAGTCCTTGAACCACATTCCATGCTGCTCCTAAACTGAATTTTTCACCTATTAAAGGTAATAGTGAATATCAGTCTTAACCTATAGGAGGGCCAGCCTTGCCACAGTGAAAATTGACTTTGGATGTTGTTGAATGCCAGTACATATAAAATACTAAATTTACAGGCCGGTCCTACTTTAAAGCGTGGCATAATGAGTGCTACCACCCACTAGTAACATTCAAGTTGCAGGCCCTAGGTACAGGAGTTACCATGTACCAGGGACATACAAGCAAACTAAATGTGCCAATCATGTGCTAAGTAATTCTACCATGTTTAAGAGAGAGACCACAAACACTGTACCACTGGTTAGCAGGAATAAAGAGCACAGAGTTCTACAGTCAACAAAACTAGGATTCAATAATGAGGCAAAAAAAACGAGTGACCCTGCAGGAAGGGTAAATTAGGAACAATACTCATTGATGACATCATTCATGACGTCACTAAGAGCATCACTTGTATCACTTCTCCTAGACATCAGAAATAAACAAGACTAGCTCTAAAACCTAAATAAAAATAGCACATGCAGAGCACCATTTCGTCAGGGTCAGACTTGTGAGCATAGACACATGCTCAGAGACACACTTAGGAACAGACATTTGCAGTACAACACTTATTTCATATCAAGAACCACACTTAAAATCGCCGTAGGCCCATGACTATCTCAGACCTTTTATGACATCACATCTGCACAGAGAAGAGCCAAACATAAGAATAGCTATATGTACAATACCACTGTCATTTAAACTCAAAGGTATAGCAATACACTTCGAGGCATACACAGGAACTCTATTGGCACAACCCCTGAGACTCAGTCTGATCGTAAATTCTGCATGGAGACACAATGTGAAGCATACTCACGACACACATTTCTTCACCACTACTTGGTCATCGACAAAAAAAATTCAAGGCAAATAAACTGCATGTAAAAAAACTGAGAGGAAAACTCTAAAAATCATATTTAACTACAGTCAATTCAATTCAGTTTATAATCTTTATTCGGCATAATGAACATTAGTCATAAAAGAACAAGAATAAAATACAGTAAGCAGTAATTAAAAAACAGTTAAAAACAAAATACACCCAGGAAGTATATAACCATGCAATAAAATCCCCTGCTTCATCTTTTTATACAGCAATTAAAATATAATACTCTTTTTAATTTGAATCGCTCCCCAAATATATGGGGCAATACTGAAACATTAAAAAGATCCACCAAGGCACACTATAGTCTTAATGCAACACTGTAATCCCTAACAATATGTGCAATAAAAATGTGTAATATTTCGGTTATAATCTGGCAGTTGGTACTTTCCGTCCACCCCCCCTCCCTCCATCTCCTTGGTTCATCTTACCTGGTTCTGAAGATTCAGTCAGCTGACTCCAGCTGACTGGACTGTGGTGGTGTAACGGAATAAAGTCTTCTTCAGCACTTACCTTAGTGTTGTCCTCAATTGCATCAGTATCCTTAGACCATCATAAAATCTAAAAAACAGAATAAAGTGCTGTCTGCTCTGTTTTGAGGTACAGTCACAGAGACAAGGTACCAAATCTCCTGCAGCTGCCCTATCCAATTACAGCCTAGAAAGAACAAAATGGTATTGAGTGTTAGGCATACAGGACAAATATGGTTGGAGGCCCTCCTGAGAAGTAAATGACTTACAAGAAGAAACAGTGATGTTTTTTAGATTTGGTGATGACCCTATTTTTATACCTGTCATCTTAAAAGTGGGCCTTAACCGCGCTCTCATAGAAGGCTAACACTCTGGTGCCGATTCCGATCCGTTAAAAATTTTTTCCGTACGACTCGTATCCGTATTTTTTTACGTACGAATGGTACAAGTGCCGTCCCGCTGGTGAAGTACGATTCGTACGTGAAAAATACATACGAATCGCATCGGGAAAAGGTCTACGAGACGTCCCCGGACAGTTTTACGTACAATTGGTAAAACTGAAGTCCGAGCGCACAAGTACGATCCGTACCCCCCTTCCAAATACACAAGCGTATGTAAAACGTCGCGTATGGAGCGAACTCTGTACCACTCGTATCCCGGGTAAACTTGTGCCCGGGATACGAGCCGTACAGCCCTACCCTCTCCCCGCGTATGTCCGCAGGTACCCCCGTATGTCAGCACCGTACCCACCCTCCATGTCCGCACCGTACCCCAGCACCGCACCCCAGCCCCCTACTTGTACGCACCGTACCCTACCACCGTACCCCAGCCCCTTACTCGTACGCACCGTACCCCAGCCCCTTCTCGTACGCACCGTACCCCAGCACCGTACCCCAGCCCCGTACTCGTACGCACCCTACCCCAGCACCGTACCCCAGCCCTGTACTTGTACGCACCGTACCCCACCACCATACCCCAGCCCCGTACTTGGACGCACCGCACCCCACCACCGTACCCCAGCCCTGTACCTGTACGCACTGTACCCCAGCACCGTACCCAGCCCTGTACTTGGACGCACTGCACCCCACCACCGTATCCCAGCCCCGTACCTGGACACACTGCACCCCACCACCGTACCCGAGCCCCGTACTTGGACGCACCGCACCCCACCACCATACCCCAGCCCCGTACCTGTATGCACCGTACCCCAGCACCGTACCCCAGCCCCGTACTTGGATGCACCGTACCCCACCACCGTACCCCAGCCCGGTACTTGGACGCATCGTACCCCACCACCGTACCCCAGCCCCGTACTTGGACGCACCGCACCCCACCACCATACCCCAGCCCCGTACTTGTACGCACCGTACCCCACCACCGTACACCAGCCCCGTACTTGTACGCACCGTACCCCACCACCGTACCCAACCACCGTCCACCGTCCACCAGCATCGCGTATGTACGGACCTTACAACAACATTGCATATGCGAGCACAGGACAACAACATCGCCTATGTACGCACCTTACATACGCGAAAACGACTCATACTGAGCCAGGACACTGTAAAACACCACAAGGAGTGTCAATTCGACTCGCACAACACCACAAAACACGTCTACAGTCGAAAGTACATCTAAATGACTGACCGGGCACATCCAAACAGGTAAACAGAGGCCCAAACTGACAACCACCTCTTATAACACACCCACCAAAAATTCAAACTCAGGCCCACCCACAAATGGACCAATAAAAAGGGCCCACACACACAAACCATGAGCCTTTGCAACAGACTCACTGCAGCTACAGAGCAAACCCCAACAACTGCACCCATAGACCTTTACATATACACCTTCACACACACTCCTTCACACAAACCCCCTCTCCACATTTCCACACACACCTTCACATTCACACCCACACACCCACAACCATCCACACCCTCACCCCACACCATGCCCACAGACAAGAATCCAAAGTTTACAAGGGAGGAGCTGGACATCCTTGTCAACAAAGTCATCAGAGTTGAGCCACAGCTCTTTGGAACATTTGTCAGACAGACCAGCATAGCCGAAAAATCACACCTGTGGCAGAGGATCGTCGATAGGGTGAATGCTGTTGCGCCCATCAGAAGGACCAGGAATGAATGCCAAGCCAGGTGGTACGATCTGCGGAGGTGGGCTGCCACGCAGACCGGTACATTACCATCCCTGGGAGGAGAAGGTGATGGCCCTGTTTCCGCCAGTGGAAGTACACGCAGTCGAAGGAGTAGCAGACCCTGATGAGTACACAAACAACTTACGTAACATGGGGGTAATGGCATCCACACCCCAACTACACCAAATGCATTCAACTACCCCCGAGCCCTCACCGGACACCACCACACTCAAAAACAACGCCCATACCACTAACATGTTTATGCCCCATCCACAAAGCAAGGCCATGCCATGTCCCAGGCTACACGAACCACAAACCCAAGACTGGATGTCCGGGATGCTGGGAGGGTGGGGCTCACAAAACACATTGTTCAACTCAGAAGCCGACACCATTGCCCTCAGCCCACATGGCCCAGGTACATACCGATGCACCATGCTCAATGCACAGGGACTGGCAAAGTACTGACAAGGTAGCTGACACTTGGCCCTGCTGTAGGCAGCACAAGGCCCTCCTGTGACCACTGTAAACTCAAACACCAACACCACAAGCTCAGATATGTAGGACAGGAACTCACACTCACTGTCATGGCAGCATGCACCATGAGGAGATAGATACATCACCTGGGAGACCCACAGCCAAATCACACTACACCCACCAGCAGGCCCTGTCACACACACCCCTAACACAAGCACACACCCCCGGGGCAGGCAATGGATTTACCCACTCTCCCAATGGATATGTGACACAACAAGATCAATCCATAGCCAAAGAAGCATCCAGGCCAAACATCTACATGTCAAGCACTCAGGATAACATATCAATCTGTGCCCCGCTACATACCCATCCACAAGTGAACAGTGAGGGGAATGCTAGGCACATACAACTACCAGGAGGAACTGTGCCAACTTGAATATGTATGAAACATGGAGGTCGCATGAAACAGCATTAACATTGTCTCTCTCTCTCACACACAGGGCAATGTCATGGATCTCCCCCCAACAATGGGGGGAAGAATCACAGTCCCAGGCTCCGGAGGAACCTGATCCCACCATCAGCGACGCCTCTCAACACTCCGCGGATGACCCCAACCCACCTGGACCCTCTGGTGTCCAAGTCCCTGCAGCACCTGCCTCAGGTACATCTGTGCCAACCACCACCCCATTCCTGCCACATCCCAGGAGACACCCAGGAGCCCTGCCCGCACTGAACAACTGAGCCAGTCTGACCTGGAGGGACAAGGTTCGCCGGGCACCCAGGAGGAGGCAGACAACCCCGCAACTGCCATCCCTCAGGGGTCCCGTAGACCCGATGTGCCCACAACGGCAGGCCAGGCTCGTGTGGGCAGGGGTGGTGGGAGTGGAGGCAGGCGGAGGCGAGAACCTGACCAGCCAGCTGAAGGGACCGGTATGTCACACATACGCAACATCATGGAGGCATACCAGCGTGACACCAGGGCCATCAGCCAGGTAGTGGAGACCCTCACAGAGATCAGGAACCAGCAGGCCGAGCAACACGCCAGTCAACAACAACACCACGGACTGATGGATGCAAGACTGGCTGAGCTCCTGGCGGTGCAAACGGACATAAGCCGATTACTCCGTCAGATCGCCGACAACATGGGCAACCCTCCCTGTGGCACCAGGCGAAGACTAACACCAGCCACAGGGAGGGAGGAGGAGAAGGATTCGTCCGACGGAGCGTCCCAAACCTCGTCAAGGCCTGCATCTGAGGGTCCCGCGAGGAAGGTGGGTCGTCCATGGAAAAGACCGTGAGAGGCAGCGGACCATCCACATCTCCCAGGTCACCTAGCCTGGCACCTGGCCTTCATGCTCAACAGCAGCACCTCATTCACTGACATTCTCTGCCACATGGACTTGCTGGTCACAGTCTGACCAATGATGACAAACACTGTGTTCTGGACTCTGATGACTTCAAATGCCAAGGATCCCATCTCCCCCTGTGAACTTTGGATTCTATGCACACTGTGTAGCACCTATTTTTACCACCAAACATGCCCCCCACCGAGAATAAAACTACATTTCTCTAATTAGATGTTGCAGTCATTTTGCATGAGTCCACAACATACGTGTGGGGAAATGTCAAACTATGCCTGAGTGTTGAACTAACTCCAGCCATCCATACCCTGGGATCTGAGTCTGGTACAGGACACACATGGGTCACAATATATCATCCAATACAGACATGGAGCACAATACTCACCCGTGATGGCCTCAAGCTGCTGAGGGGGGGCTTGCAATACTGTGCGGATAGACACATTTGGAAGAGTATCATTAAGGCATAGCGGTCATGGCTCATGTGGAGGTTCCCAGGGAGGGAGTCCCAGGTATGTTTGGCCAGGTGGGAGAACTATGTCCTGCATGCTGGAGTTCGGTGGATGTGAAGAATGTTGGCCAGGGCAAGGTTGGATGCACGGAGTTGGCCCAACAGGGTCTCGGATGACAGACATCCAAGGTTTGTTTGGGGTCTGGGGTTGTGGACTACCTCCTGAGTGTGGGTGAGGAGTCTGAAGGTCATCCTGCAGCACACAGTGATCCATTGCAGCTATCTCAGATGGACGGTGACGTGGCTGGTGCACGGGATGTTGCATCTGAGGTGTGCAGATGCACCCTGGATGTGGACAAGTTGGCCTGGAGTTTGGCAGTACTTTCTCCATAGAGGGTGGGGCAGTAGTTGACACGGCTGGTGTCGTGGACCTGGGGGACGGTCTGTCTTGCCTTGGAGTGGATCTATCTGTGGATCATGTGCATCATGCGGAGGGTGTTGCAGCATGAGGTACAGATGCTGGTGAGTTGCATGGCAATTGTGAGCGACGAGTCCATGATGCACACTATCTTGCGTGCGTGGCCACTGGGTGCTGGTGCAGTGCCCTGGCGGGTAGGACACAAGGAGTTGACCCAGCTGAAAGGGGACAATCCTCAGATGATTACCTCAGTCCTGTACAAGTCCAGGCTCAGGTGACTGATGTTCAGCCATTCATCAACGGACCTCATGCCTTCTTGAAGGTTGGAACTGGCAATGGATGCGTCTTTGGTGAGGGTGAGGGTGAGGAACAGCTGGCTGTCAATGGCATACGAGATGATGATGAGGTTGTGTGCGAATGTGATGGTGGAGAGGGGGGTCATGGACACATTGAAGATTGACACGCTGAGAGATGATCCCTGGGCCATGTGCCAGATGACGCCACTATACTACATGCTGAAGGCTTGAGTCCCACTCCCATGGCCTTGCTGGTGAGCTACTTGGTGATTTCATCTTGGTCCATCCCCTGGATACCAGTGTTTGAGATGTGTGAGCTGACAGTTTGTGAGCACATCATGCATAATGCTGTGGTGAGGTCAAGGGGGGTGGCCCCACCATTGTTGAGCAGGGCAAAGTTGTATGTGTTGGTGGCAATGATGACGGTTGCAGTGGAGTGATTACTGTGGAAGACGGTCTTGTGTAGGTTGCCTGGAGCTCTTTACGTGGAGGAAGTCTGTCAGTTGCTCCTTGACTGTCTTCCTGATGACATTAGCTGGCTAGGGAAGCACGGTGCTGTTCCTTGAGAGCCAGCGTTCCTGCCGTCCATTGTCTAAGAATGGCCTGGTTTACTGCATGCCTCTATCTACCATGGAATGTGGCTAACTCAAATGATACATACATGACGTGCTGGACGGGGGCTACAAGGATGGGGAATGATGTGGTTGAGATGTTGTGTGGGAAGGGGCCTGATGGAGATCCCCAGGGGATGTTGCACACGGGTGTTGCATCTGCTGATGATGGAAGTCCAAAACCTGAGGGGGGTTTGTCCAGCGTATAATAGTGCGTTTTGCCTGTGTGCCAGGGCTTGCATGTATGTCCATGAGCTTGCAGTGTTAGAAATTTGCAAGGGATTGGCTCAGCCTTGCAAGGGTGGGGTGTCTTTTTGGATGGAGAGCTGATGTCAGTGCACTCACGATGCTGATGAGCTCCTTGATGTCGTGCGTTTTTTTTGCCTCGGGCCCATCTGAAGGATCTCCAATTGTCCTTGCTGATGATATGGTGATGGCTGTGTGTGCCGTTTTCCAGGGTTGTAAGGCCACTGATGGTTATTAGTGTTGCAAGCTGTGCACAAGAGTCCTGCTAGACGTGTATGAGTCCAGTCGGTCTGCCTTGTCCCAGGTGGCTTACTTGTTGATGTGCCTCACAGGAAAGTCCGTCAACATGGCTAGATTGTTGCCTCAGTTGCTGATCCAGTGTGTGAGGTTGCAGGGTGTGGCGGTGGTGTTGGTTCCAGTGTCCCACACAGCATGTCTGTGTTGACGTACATCAAGCTTCTTCGGGGGATTGGTAGCGGGGTGTGTGGCAGTGTGTTGCTCGTCGGAGAGGTGGATGCTGATGTGGATGGACCAATGATGGATGCTGGTGTGGTTCTCATCCAGCCAGAAGTTCCTGGCCCACAGCCAATATGTATCCTGTGGATGTGAGGGCGTGCGTGACGATGGATGTGTTGATGGCTTTGCGTAATTGTGGATGTAGGCCTGGAGATCTGTAGATGAGTGTTGCTCTGAGGGTTTGCAGGGGGTTTGTGCTAAACCGGATTTGTGACCCTGAGTGCGTACTTGGGAATAGATATCAATTCATCCTCCGGGATTGTTAGTGCCGTCCCTGCGGATGCCCTTGTATCCGTCTGAGATGGCAATGAAGAAGTTGTGTGCTGAGGATGCTTTCATCCTGGTCACTGTCATGAATGTGATGTGAGGGCCTGTTGTGTTGAGGAGGTAACAGAGTCCCATGGCGTGCTGGTGGACGGAGCCGGTGTGGAGTTGCAGGGACATGACCTGGTTGGTGTGACAGGGCCTGGAATGCGGGGCAGCGCTGTGTAGGTAGTTGGAGTTGCACACTCAGCATGCAAAGGTGTCGTGTGTGCGCCTCGGGTATGCATGAGAGCAGGTGGTTGATTTTCGGTTGGACATTGCTTGGAGGGTGGCTGCAACATGAGACTGTTGTGTGATGTGGGTCATGCAAGGACATGAGGGTTGTGCAATGTGCACGTTGCATGCGCTGACGGTCCTGCCTTTGGCACCGCGTGGCCGCAACAGTGGCACAGACAAGCTGATGACAGCAGAATGAATGTGTGGAGGGAGGAAGGGAGGAGCATCTTGGAGGTGTGTGGGTTGCCGAATCCGTGAACTTGGTGGGCCCTTGCTGCAGGGGCCGCAGCAGCAGGCGGCATGTATTGGATACTAGGCCGAAAGTTGCACACAAAGACAAGGATGTCAGAAAGGACAACTGCAACAGGCGTACGTAAAGGAAGGAGTGTCCGGTTACTCATGGCACACACAGAGAAAATGGATGAACAATCACCAAAGATGACTGACACAAGATCAGGAAACAGAAGGCAGAGCTGCGCACAGAAGACACACCCTCAGCAGGCGTTGACGGCCCGTTGGGGGGAGCAACCGGCCCAAATACATAACAACCATGGACTTCATGCAGAATAGAGATTATAATACATGAAGAACTGCATGCATGTTGCCAAACCACACATAGACTCATATGAAACAATCTTTGACAACTATACCAGAGATGACGCATGCAAAGTGTCAAGAGACCTGCATTGACAGAGATTTGGCACTTTGGAGGGCGAGGAACACCTTTATTACTCAGGCTCACACTAAGGGAAATGCATCAATATGAACAGACTCACAGGTCATTTGACTGAACATGTGGGACATACGCTGGACACCCCCTTCACAACACGGATATAGTAAATCCAAATGAACTGGCACACAGGATAAGGGGATGAGCCAAACACCTCCTGCTAAACACGGAGAGGCTGCAATTCCCCATTGAGCCTGTTATGGGGATGTCCCACACTATGTCCACCCGTAGCATCCTGTATGTTTCGGAAAGAAGTGTTATACACATTGATGCCTTCATCAGAATCCAAAAACCATTACAGATGACTGTCACAAAGGGTGACTATCAATTCATGGGAGTCATGCTACATGGTATGTGCCCCATGGTGAGTCGACATGTATGCATGGTAACACAACATGCACAGGAGCAGACCCCACACATTCAAAACACGTACCGCACCCAAAATGCCTTGCTGCAATCCTTACCCAAAATGACATTTTGCCATGTCCGTGCATGGAACGCTGATTCAGCCCACGTTGCAATACTCATGAGGAATAGCAGGAGGACAACGATGACACGAGCAGACAACATGCGCAAGAACCTGGGAATGACAGACACACAAGAAGTCAGCTAAAAGATTTTTCTCCGCATACATGGTCATTTACTCAACAGGAACAATGTTGTCCTCATGCTAATTTTAAATTAAGTGTCTCAGCTAAAATGTGTGGAATGACATCATCACTCGAGTGACACATCAGAACACACATCTAAGTCACTTAGCATACAGTCAGCTGGACACACACATTGCAACACATGCCACACAAGGCTCCAAGCGTGCACAGTCAGACCCAGTGACTCTCCATTATGAGAAGAAGTTGCGTATTAGCTGACTCAGGATATCCTCCTCCTCCTCCTCCTCCTCCTCCTCCTCACTTGCCTCGTGACCAAGCCCTTCATCCTCCACAGGTGGATGTTCCTGCTCATCCTGCTCCAGGATGAGTGGCACTGCCTTCTCCACTGCCATGTTGTGCAGCATGCAGCACACGAGGAAGATTTTGCAGACCTTCTCCGGTGCATATGGGAGGGACCCGCCTGTCTTGTGAAGGCACCGGAATCGGCTCTTCAGGAGGCCAAACGTCCTCTCAATCACTCGCCTAGTCTGCCCGTGTGCATTGTTGTACCGGTGATCTGCAGCTGATCTTGGGTTGCGGAGAGGCGTCATCAGCCATGGCATGTTGGGATAGCCAGAGTCCCCTACATGGAAACATCATGTAAATAAGTGGGTCAGAAGATGGCGTAAGAGCCAAAGATAACGCAACACACAGGACAAACAGAGTATACCACCAACAAGACTTGCTCGTTCGTTGTGCAGCCGCAGCATCATTTGTGGCACCCTGCTACGCCTCATGATGTAGGCATCGTGTGCTGACCCTGGAAAACGTGCACAGACATGGGAAATCAGCATGTTAGCAAGACACACCACAAGGGCATTTATAGAGTGGTAATGTTTACGGTTGCGATAGGCTACCTCCTGAGCCTGTGGTGGTACCAAAGCCACATGTGTCCTGTTAGACTGAGGAAATATGAATTTTTTTGGTCAATTGTGTCCCCTATCTAGACCCCAACGGCTCCATGTACATGCTACAAGTACATGTATGTTCCCTCCACTTCAAGCTAAGAAGACGCAAATACAATTGTGTCCAACGTTAATATGTCCTCTTTCAGATCTGCCATGAATGGGTCAGATATTCCGTTCCTAAGTATGCCTGGCCACCGTCTTTATATGGTATACTTTTCACGTTTTCCAGCTCTGGCAAGGTAGGCCCTGAATTCTGCCATCAAGCTTTTTCCTGTTTCTGCCTCTGAATGCTCCAGCCTGGACCTGCATCTGTATCCATGAACTTTATCTTACTTCCTGCGCTGCTAACGGTGCCTAACCCGGCCTGTTGCCTGCCAAAACTGTATTCAGCCTTCAAGTTATCTGCTCCGCTCTTCAAGAAATGCATTCCTGTCTAGTAGCTTAGGTAAACATCGCTCCAGCTGCAGAGCAAAGGGCCCGGCCTTACTGTCTCCGTGCAAGTAATTCATGACTTTCGTTACCATGGTAGGCCCATGCCCCCTCGCATCTCATGTAGACACTTAGACGCTTGTACACGCACTAGCAGTCAGTATAGAATAGGATCTGTCCGAGAAGACCTTTCCTTCCAGATAATATAGTTCCTTAAACACAAGATATCAGATATGATTTAGGACTAGGTTGTCCTGACACTCCAGACTTCTGTCTCCTCATGTAGGGCTAAATGTCAAGTTCCCTTCACCCTCTAGTTACACGTCAATCACACGTCATGCGGCTGCGTGCGCATCTCTGCCATGTATTTTTGCTGACTTTGCAGGATTCTCTTATGGATCCACCCACTTGTGTCATCATCATAATGACGTTTTTAGTATACGCCTCTATGCACGCCTATTGTAACGCCTTTTTATTACGTATGTGTATTCTTATCAGCTGTTACGCCTCCTGCATCTGTCTTTACTGTAAATGCA
Organism: Triturus cristatus; assembly: GCF_964204655.1. Lineage (NCBI taxonomy): Eukaryota > Metazoa > Chordata > Amphibia > Caudata > Salamandridae > Triturus > Triturus cristatus. The sequence goes on from NC_140590.1 coordinate 1,640,268,058, forward strand.
CTTTAATATAAATATGACAACTTGTCAATAATGTATTGCTGACCCCTTCCTGAACCTTCGTGGTGACGGAACTTGATTGCCTGGTTCGAACCATCATTCCTTTGTAAGGAATAAATTCCCTATTATACCCTCGAATACCACGGATTCTGCCTCTTATTTTTACTGAGTTATCCGTATTGTATTTTACCGCATAAATTAAGTCTAGGTAATTTAAATTTACCACATAATTGGCGCCCAAACAGGGACTCCTCTCACACCCCACGCGCCGGAGGTGCGTTGCAGACCCGGTCTCCTGCCACAGCCGGACGGACAATTACGCGTACTCGCAGGATTTCCTGTATCTCCCTCAGGCCAACGGGGGCGACTGAGGCTGCGATCAACACCCAGACGAGGCGGTGAGGAGTGCGGAGAATCCCGACCAGAGCCTAGCTGAGAGAGCAAGATCCGAGGTATACAGAGGCCCACCAGATTCCGAAGTTCCGAAGTATCTAAGTCACGAGTCGAGTCCAGTCCAGTTTGGTCTAGTCCAGTCCAGACTTCCGAGGCCTTCCGTTCCGTGCTTCCCGGTGAGTACCGTTGCTGGGGACGCATCTAGACGTGCACATTAGTTTGTGCCGGTCAAAACGGGTCTGGGTACACAGACCTGGTCTGCACTGTTTTAACAGTGTATCTGTACTGTTTAGCAGTACATACAGTATATTTAGTATTATGCAGTTAACTAGTTTCATTCTAATTATTATTGTTCGTTCTAAAATGTTTTGATATGTTTTAAATGTCGTGGTATGAGTGATTGTTCGATCTTCCTTATTATGTTTATTGTAATTATTGTGTTCAAAAACCGAGTAAGAATTAAGTAACAAGGTTCAAGATGCCGTTATTTTCAAAATTAAGACAGATAAAAACTAGAAAAGGGATACTCGAGGAAGCTGTTCCCATCCCACCTAGGGACACCCCAGGGTACTTTATGTACCATAAACATGGCCTAGATGCCGTATTGTATCTTGATCTATGGGTGGACTACACCAAGGATTTAGCAGAGAGTCAGAGATGGCCCGCTGCTGGAACATGGGATGCAGATTGCATCATGAGAATAGAAGAAGTACTATGGAAAAAGAAAGCCAGACAGTCACAGAAGGATGCCATTGAACTATGGCGTAAAGAATCGCATAGACGCACAGAGAAAGCGCTCAGAAAGGAAGAGAAAAGTAGGGAAGATTCAGAAAGAGCCCGAGAAAACATATTAATTGGCGAAGGTATCCGAGTAAAAACAGAACAAGTAGACAGACAACGAAACACTCTTATGAATGGTATGTATCCTCTTCTGGCCGAGGGTTTGCCTAAGGCCACCTTGGAGGTACCAAAGGATCTGCCACCTCCATTACTCCCAATTAAAGTACATCCCAAGACCGCAAAGGACATTTTCCTTTCTTCCTATTTAGATGATGCAGCCCCCGAATATGCTAATGGTGCGCAGCCACGCACACCACCCGTTAACGATGCTCAACCCCAAGATCAGCTGCACCCACCTCCGCAGCAACAAACTCCTACTCACGTTCTAAACATTCCATCTGTTTCTACAGTCCTTCCTGCACCCACACTCTCTACCCTACACCCAACAAATCCTTTTGGACTTGGCACATCAGGAGGTGCGACAGGAGGTTTTTCCACGCCACCGCCAACAACTAGATTGACTTATAGGGATTTAGCATACCAACGTACACCCCAAAGAGCTAATGACAATATATTAAATGAGCCTCTTACAGATTGTAGATATGATCCAGTGCCAGGTAAACACGACAGAATGTTGCTATCTTCAGTACGTTTACGACGAGCTGCAAACTATTTAATGACGTTACCAGGAATGGTTGAACATCTAGACAAAATATACCGCTTTGTCCAAACAGGGCAAGGTCCTGAAAGTATTGCCGAGGCCATGGAATACCAGAAAGTAGACATGCAAAAATTATTGTTACGCTTTTTCATAAACTGCTTGATCAGAAACAGGGATAGGCCTGAGGTAGATTCGGAGGAAATGCAAGTACTTACCAAATGGGGTCAGAATATAACAGACGGGAGACATGATAAACAGAAGTGTATAGAAGTCATGTGCCGAAGGATCAGAAAAGAAGTAGAACGAATACATAAAAGAAGAGTAGAAGCAGATAAAACTGAATCAGAGGAAGAGGAGGAGGAACAGTCAGAAACGAACACAGGACAATTTGAATTACCAGCTAGACCAACGATAGCTTATGTAGGGAAAGGAAGATCTGTTAATAAAACAATACGTCCGACACATCCAGAATGTAACAGAACTTTTCAAACAGTTATCACAAATCCAAGGACCCCTGAACACCTATTCCAGGCTACTGATAAATTACTTCGAGAACGAAGGGGGTACCACGTGCTCGATTCTATGGATGAACAAGAATTAGCCAGGTCAGCAGTACAATGGGCTGACAGCTCTGAAAAATACAGTGATGATGCGCTAGCACACACGTTTCTGAATCTCGCCCCAGACGAACAGCGTTTAGCTAGTATATACATGATACAACATCTCCTTATATTATATAAAGGCCAACACTCCGATCCTGGTCCCCTACCTGATATATTGATAGAACTACTCATGAATAATTGGAGAGGTCTAGGTACCGATCTAATTAAAGTAATTCTAGAATACCGACATAGATATAGTGCCTTTTTTTGTCCAGAACATGATCCAGCCCCTTCCATGGAGAAAAAAATGTATTACATAGACAGACAGAATCCCTTACGCGAAGTGCACCCAGTCAGAAATGATGACAATACGTTTAGACGCGTGTTTGTGTACACGCCCATAACTAAAATAGAACTATTGGAAATGAAAAAATTAGTGCCCAGCCATGACAAAGATCCAGCAGGTTTTCACCGTGAACTAAAGGACATGTTACTCATGGGTGACTATACCTATCCCGACATTATGAAAATATTGAAAGTATTATTGCCTGCCGGTATTTACGAGAAACTCAAAGAAAAAGAATGGGAAGTGGGAGACCAAAAGATTGATTGGACCGCATTAGAAACCGAAGAAAATAACCGAACTGCAGGCGTAGGGCTTGGGGACAAAACTAAAGCATTGCCAGGATTATTGGTACAAGTATTGCCACGTTTATTAACTACGAAAAAGGAAGATTGGGGAGCAATCTCAGCTTGTAAACAGAAACCTGATGAAGACACTAGTGATTTTTATTCCCGATTTGAGAAATGTTTTGGTATTAATAGCGGCCTGAAAGCAAGTAGCGATTCATATCCACATCTTTTTGTAACAAAACTAGTCGAGAATTCCCTGCCACAGGTTAAAAACAGAGTATTGAAAGTTGAGAGCACTTGGCAAGCTAACACTCCTTCACAAATGTTACAAATGTTACAGTATCACCAGAATAGAATTAGAGAAGAACAAGAACACGAACAAAGACGTATGAAAGACACGAAAATGAAAATGCTCGTCGCTCAGTCAGTTCCAGCTGACGGTCATAAAAAGGGTGCGACACAGTCCAGTAATTCAGCGGTTCCCGTTAAAGGGACATGCAACTATTGTAAACAGCCAGGTCATTAGATAAACGATTGTGCAGTTCTGAAACATAATATTTCTACGGGTAAAACCAAGGAGAGACCACGTCCGCCTAGACAGGATCAGATCCAACAACAAGCACCTCAGAATGTACAGCCTATGCAAGCTGCACAACAGACCATAGCGGTACCACAGCCACAGCCTATTGCCGCAACACAAAACACGACACAACAGATGTACCAGTATGCACAAAATGACTATCCAGAGTATCAGCGATACACATGAAATAGCCTAGAGAGGGAAGTTGGCTTACCCCTTATTGAGGTTCCTGTAGATCAAGAGGGTCCTTATGTACAGAGTCAAGTATTAGGGAAGGACAGAAAGTTTCTACTTGATACAGGGGCAAGCAGAACAACTATAAGTCACGACGAAGTCCCAGGGGCACCCCTCTCAGGCTCACAAAATATTTCCCTTGGTTTTTCAGGAAAACCTACTATTAACGAAGTATCGCAACCGCTTGCATTCACAGTCGGTCCATTAACACGGACTACAGATCTATTGCTTACGAAATCTTGCCCAGAAAACTTGTTAGGTATAAAAACATTGAAAGCTCTAGGAGCTATAATATGTTGTTCTCCGGACGGAGTACGACTATTTTTGCGTGACTTTAAAGGTCACTACGTGTCAAGAGACATGGATCACCGGTTACAGAATCTACCTGCACATTTATGTGCACAAGGCCCCACTGATGTAGGTTGTATGCACATTACACCATATCGAGTTACACTCAAAACAGGAGTGGTATTACCACGAATGCGACAATACAAATTACCTCCAGATGCTGTAGTAGCTTTACTGAAAATCATTGACGAGCTTATTGCACAAGGAGTGGTTATAGAAACGGACTCCAATGTATGTAATTCCCCGATTATTCCAATTCTTAAACGAACTGATCCAAAAGCACCCCCAGTATATCGATTAGTTATTGATCTGCGCGAATTGAATAAATGCATTGTACCACAATATCCCGTGGTCCCAGATATCTCTTCATTACTGACAGCTATTGATTCAGAGGCAACGTTCTTTACTGTAATTGACCTCAAGAATGCCTTCTTTAGCGTCCCAATTGATCCGGAAAGCCAATATTTGTTCGGATTCAGTTTAAATGGACGAAGTTTTAAATTCGCACGCGCGCCTCAAGGATTTACAGAAAGTCCTAGCATCTACAGCCAAGCACTGAAAAGACAACTTGACAGTATCCACATGCCCATTAACACTGCACTGCTTCAGTATGTCGATGATCTGCTGATCACCGCCCGAAGCGAACCCGAATGTGAAAAAGCATCACTGACGGTTTTACATTTCCTAGCCGACAAGGGGCACAAGGTGTCCCCTTCAAAGCTGCAATTCTGTGCCCAGCAAGTTGTGTACCTAGGGCACTTGCTGTCCAAATGGGGGAGACAGCTCACACCTGACCGCATCCAGTTAATTGTAAACATGCCACCACCCAAGACACAAAAGGAGGTACGGGCCTTTATAGGCCTCACTTCGTACTGCAGGCAGTGGATTCCCCAATATGCATTTTTAGCAAAACCACTCATTCAGTTGACAACCCAGGAGGCAGCGACATCGACTGTCCTCCCTTGGACTCCAGAACATACACAAGCTTTTGAAGACTTAAAGAAAGCTTTATGCCAAGCACCTGTTTTAGCGACACCATGTTACAGTAAGCCTTTTACACTCTTTGTTACAGAACGTGAAGGTACTGCCTTGTCAGTACTCACGCAGGAACAAGCAGGATCACACAAGCCATGTGCTTACTTTTCTAGCACATTAGATCCCGTAGCTCAAGCTCTTCCTGCGTGCCTGAAATCAGTTGAGCGACAGCTCTAGCGATTAGACAAAGCGATTCCATAGTATTAGGACATCAATTGACAGTACAAGTACCACATGCAGTAGAGGTTCTCTTGAACCGGACACAGACACAACACTTGACTATAGCACGACTGACAGGTTACGAACTGACATTGTTTCAACCACACATAGAAATCAGACGTTGTAGTACATTAAATCCTGCCACACTTTTGCCATTAAGTGGAACAGACCCACTGGCACATGATTGTATTGAAGTCATTACTATTACGACGAAACCCAGACAAGACTTGACAGACGTCCCATTACCAGACCCAGACCTGACACTTTATGTGGATGGTTCATGTATGAGAACAAGTACAGGAGAGTTAGTGGCCGCTTATGCAGTCACGACAGACACCGAAGTCATTGAAACAAATTGTATTGAAACATTATCAGCTCAAGCAGCAGAACTTATTGCTCTGACACAAGCCTGTATTCAAGCCAAGAATAGAAAAGTTAACATATACACAGATTCACGTTATGCTTTCGGAGTTGTACACGACTTCGGAGTCCTTTGGCGAGAGAGAGGTTATCTGACTTCTCACGGTGCCAACATTCAACACGGTCCCCTCATTCAAGCTCTATTAGATGCAACACATCTGCCTATTTCAATATCTATCATGAAGTGTAAAGCACATACAAAAGTCACCGATATTATTTCCCAGGGTAACGACCTAGCAGACCGAACAGCTAAGCAAACAGCACAGAATCGGACTCATGCAACTGACTTGACAAAGACAATAGTTCCGACGCCGACACACTGCATGACAGTTAAGGATCCCGCCCTTGATGTAATTGACATACAGACACATGCTACACCAGAGGAAATAAAGAAATGGACTGAATTAGGAGGGATCCAAACAGATCAGGGATGGATGACGAAGGGAAAATCTATATGGTTTCTCCCCGACTCAATGGTTCAAGTTATCATTAACACAATACATAGTCCAGCACATCTAGGAGAGAAAGCTATGTTAGACAGTATTCAACACATTTGGTTCAACAAACACTTACGAGCTGCAGCCAAACAGAAAGTCCGAACTTGTATGATTTGTTGTCAGTTCAATCCAGGTAAAGGCGTACCTGTAGAGCAGGGTGGATTTCAACCTCCCGATCACCCTTTTGAAGTCCTCCAGATGGATTATATCCAGATGGAACGATGTCGAGGATTCAAATATGTCCTCGTAGTTGTATGCGCTCTTTCCCGCTGGACAGAGGCGTATCCCGTCTCAGATTACACTGCCGCGACTACTGCCAAACAATTAGTTCGTGAATTCTTCCCTCGGTATGGTTTGCCCCGTATCGTGTACTCAGATAATGGCCAGCCTTTCTCATCCGAGCTAATGAAACACATTTCACTCTTGTTAGGCTATCAATGGAAATTTCACTGTGTCCGACATCCCGAGGCAGCAGGTCTCGTGGAACGTCATAATCAGACCCTGAAAATACGACTTTCTAAAATCTGTAGAGAGAAAGGTGTCGACTGGATAGTAGCATTACCGGTTGCACTATTTTTCATGAGAATGGTAGCACATTCTCGCACAGGGCTATCCCCGTACGAGGTGGTCTTCGGTAGGCCACCAAATATGTGGGGGACGCCTATACCTCGTAAAATAACTGATGTTGATTGTAATATGCTGACAGATTACCTTGCTTCCTTGATGTCTGCACTACAATCTTGCCGTTCACAGGTAGCTGCAGCCTTTCCCGACAACACCGAGGTAAAGCCCCATGAAGTGGTTCCTGGAGATCTGGTTTTCATCAGAAACTTCGACAGGAGGAGCCCGTTGGAGCCTCGCTGGCAACAACTAAAGCTGGTTCTTCTAACGACGAGGACAGCAGTGAAGGTCGAGGGTCGCAAGGGTTGGTTACACTCGAGTCATATCAAGAAATTTCATGGACTACCACCCGATCTGAACTCTCAGCCCTGCCCCCTTCCAGAGACTGATTCAAAACTCCCCTTGGTTGAAAAGACCGAATCACAGGAATATAAACTGAAACTAAGGTCTAGCAAGTCAGACAATTCGATTGTTTAAGTCCTCTCCAAGGTGAACCGGTTGAATTAAGTCTTTGACATGTATCCTCTAGACCGAATGAGAGAGAGAAATAGACAGAAACAGCTCAAGAAACATGCATACTGTAAATCACTTCATAGTCACTGTATAGTGACATTGTTGATTATGTTTTTTCTAAGTCTTTTTATTATTGCTGCAAGTATACTGTTACACATGTACTATCCTATTTTCAAGCGTGCTTACAATGTTACTGCCGAACATTCTTTTAGTGAACTACCTCCACATGAGTTGTCCTATAGAATTGCGCTGCGCAACAACACATTCATTAGTATGTTACATCATTCCCATCAGACCAGCAATGCTACAAATTGTTGGATATGTGGCCGACTCCCTCCCTATCAGAAGTACAAAGGAGTTCTGCCTCTCTTTCCGTACCCGTTTACACACAACGGTTCCTGTGGAGCATGGTTTAGTTTGATTAACTCTTTAGATTCAAACACTGTAGTTTACCAGAGCAACTGGGTATGGGGAAACCTGAACTTAGTTTTGCTTAAAGCTTGTTATCCTAACAAGGAGGGACTTCCCAAAAGAACAGGAACTGATCTAGAAAATGAAGTATATGGATTAGGTAATTTTACACTTAACATCATGATTCTGAATATAGAATCTGAAGCTACATTAGTCTTGCCTGCTATGTCCGTATTACCAGTCAAAGGTGAATTCTGTGTAAGAAAGAATGGTTCAGTACACCTGGGTCATAGTAAATGTACTACTGTGATCGAATTCAGTGATAAAGGCAAGTCTACATTTAGAGCTTCCCGTCATTCCTACTTCATATGTGGTCATACCGCATATATACGCCTACCTCCAGACTGGGATGGTACCTGTTACATTGCATTCCTTCTGCCACCTGTTTTCCTAGCCCCTCCTGATTACCATAGAAATACCAATCTAGTACACCATAGACCCCAGAGAGATATCCCGATTGTTGACTACACCGAAACAGCATGGGAACAATATACAGACTTCAATAAAGGTCTCTTTCCTTACATAGGTGTTGTCTCAAACAGTAAACAGATACGTAGATTAACCAGAACCCTTGAAGCAGTAGTGAATGAAACTACCTCTGCCCTAGGCAACTTAACAGAGGAGCAGTCTGCGATGCGGATTGTTGTTCTCCAAAATCGTCTTGTCCTTGACGTCATCCTAGCAGATAGGGGCGGAGCTTGTAGGGTCATCGGATCAAGTTGCTGTGTATTCATCCCAGAAAACGCGCCATCCGTATATAAAGCCATAACTCGTCTTCACAAGATTGCTAACCAGATACATCAGAATCCAGGCACCTGGACATGGTCCGGTTGGTTCTGGAGTATATTGTCAGCCTGGGGATGGAAAGTCCTATCCTTCCTAGGTATTGGCTTTCTCATAGTATTCAGTTGTTGCCTGTGTCTACAATGTGGACCAGCGATTTGCGGCCTGTGTGCCACATCGTGTATTCCACGTTCAAGTTTTCATTCAAGATCCCGGAAGAAGAAAGAAGAGCAAATGATGTTACATGAACAGATTGATGGATTCCTGAAGATCGATATTTCATGAGGGTCCGTAGGGGACAAGGAGGGAATGAGGAAATATGAATTTTTTTGGTCAATTGTGTCCCCTATCTAGACCCCAACGGCTCCATGTACATGCTACAATTACATGTATGTTCCCTCCACTTCAAGCTAAGAAGACGCAAATACAATTGTGTCCAACGTTAATATGTCCTCTTTCAGATCTGCCATGAATGGGTCAGATATTCCGTTCCTAAGTATGCCTGGCCACCGTCTTTATATGGTATACTTTTCACGTTTTCCAGCTCTGGCAAGGTAGGCCCTGAATTCTGCCATCGAGCTTTTTTCTGTTTCTGCCTCTGAATGCTCCAGCCTGGACCTGCATCTGTGTCCATGAACATTGTCTTACTTCCTGCGCGGCTAACGGTGCCTAACCCGGCCTGTTGCCTGCCAAAACTGTATTCAGCCTTCAAGTTATCTGCTCCGCTCTTCAAGAAATGCATTCCTGTCTAGTAGCTTAGGTAAACATCGCTCCAGCTGCAGAGCAAAGGGCCCGGCCTTACTGTCTCCGTGCAAGTAATTCATGACTTTCGTTACCATGGTAGGCCCATGCCCCCTCGCATCTCATGTAGACACTTAGACGCTTGTACACGCACTAGCAGTCAGTATAGAATAGGATCTGTCCGAGAAGACCTTTCCTTCCAGATAATATAGTTCCTTAAACACAAGATATCAGATATGATTTAGGACTAGGTTGTCCTGACACTCCAGACTTCTGTCTCCTCATGTAGGGCTAAATGTCAAGTTCCCTTCACCCTCTAGTTACACGTCAATCACACGTCATGCGGCTGCGTGCGCATCTCTGCCATGTATTTTTGCTGACTTTGCAGGATTCTCTTATGGATCCACCCACTTGTGTCATCATCATAATGACGTTTTTAGTATACGCCTCTATGCACGCCTATTGTAACGCCTTTTTATTACGTATGTGTATTCTTATCAGCTGTTACGCCTCCTGCATCTGTCTTTACTGTAAATGCACTTTAATATAAATATGACAACTTGTCAATAATGTATTGCTGATCCCTTCCTGAACCTTCGTGGTGACGGAACTTGATTGCCTGGTTCGAACCATCATTCCTTTGTAAGGAATAAATTCCCTATTATACCCTCGAATACCACGGATTCTGCCTCTTATTTTTACTGAGTTATCCGTATTTTATTTTACCGCATAAATTAAGTCTAGGTAATTTAAATTTACCACATAATTGGCGCCCGAACAGGGACTCCTCTCACACCCCACGCGCCGGAGGTGCGTTGCAGACCCGGTCTCCTGCCACAGCCGGACGGACAATTACGCGTACTCGCAGGATTTCCTGTATCTCCCTCAGGCCAACGGGGGCGACTGAGGCTGCGATCAACACCCAGACGAGGCGGTGAGGAGTGCGGAGAATCCCGACCAGAGCCTAGCTGAGAGAGCAAGATCCGAGGTATACAGAGGCCCACCAGATTCCGAAGTTCCGAAGTATCTAAGTCACGAGTCGAGTCCAGTCCAGTTTGGTCTAGTCCAGTCCAGACTTCCGAGGCCTTCCGTTCCGTGCTTCCCGGTGAGTACCGTTGCTAGGGACGCATCTAGACGTGCACATTAGTTTGTGCCGGTCAAAACGGGTCTGGGTACACAGACCTGGTCTGCACTGTTTTAACAGTGTATCTGTACTGTTTAGCAGTACATACAGTATATTTAGTATTATGCAGTTAACTAGTTTCATTCTAATTATTATTGTTCGTTCTAAAATGTTTTGATATGTTTTAAATGTCGTGGTATGAGTGATTGTTCGATCTTCCTTATTATGTTTATTGTAATTATTGTGTTAAAAAACCGAGTAAGAATTAAGTAACAAGGTTCAAGATGCCGTTATTTTCAAAATTAAGACAGATAAAAACTAGAAAAGGGATACTCGAGGAAGCTGTTCCCATCCCACCTAGGGACACCCCAGGGTACTTTATGTACCATAAACATGGCCTAGATGCCCTATTGTATCTTGATCTATGGGTGGACTACACCAAGGATTTAGCAGAGAGTCAGAGATGGCCCGCTGCTGGAACATGGGATGCAGATTGCATCATGAGAATAGAAGAAGTACTATGGAAAAAGAAAGCCAGACAGTCACAGAAGGATGCCATTGAACTATGGCGTAAAGAATCGCATAGACGCACAGAGAAAGCGCTCAGAAAGGAAGAGAAAAGTAGGGAAGATTCAGAAAGAGCCCGAGAAAACATATTAATTGGCGAAGGTATCCGAGTAAAAACAGAACAAGTAGACAGACAACGAAACACTCTTATGAATGGTATGTATCCTCTTCTGGCCGAGGGTTTGCCTAAGGCCACCTTGGAGGTACCAAAGGATCTGCCACCTCCATTACTCCCAATTAAAGTACATCCCAAGACCGCAAAGGACATTTTCCTTTCTTCCTATTTAGATGATGCAGCCCCCGAATATGCTAATGGTGCGCAGCCACGCACACCACCCGTTAACGATGCTCAACCCCAAGATCAGCTGCACCCACCTCCGCAGCAACAAACTCCTACTCACGTTCTAAACATTCCATCTGTTTCTACAGTCCTTCCTGCACCCACACTCTCTACCCTACACCCAACAAATCCTTTTGGACTTGGCACCTCAGGAGGTGCGACAGGAGGTTTTTCCACGCCACCGCCAACAACTAGATTGACTTATAGGGATTTAGCATACCAACGTACACCCCAAAGAGCTAATGACAATATATTAAATGAGCCTCTTACAGATTGTAGATATGATCCAGTGCCAGGTAAACACGACAGAATGTTGCTATCTTCAGTACGTTTACGACGAGCTGCAAACTATTTAATGACGTTACCAGGAATGGTTGAACATCTAGACAAAATATACCGCTTTGTCCAAACAGGGCAAGGTCCTGAAAGTATTGCCGAGGCCATGGAATACCAGAAAGTAGACATGCAAAAATTATTGTTACGCTTTTTCATAAACTGCTTGATCAGAAACAGGGATAGGCCTGAGGTAGATTCGGAGGAAATGCAAGTACTTACCAAATGGGGTCAGAATATAACAGACGGGAGACATGATAAACAGAAGTGTATAGAAGTCATGTGCCGAAGGATCAGAAAAGAAGTAGAACGAATACATAAAAGAAGAGTAGAAGCAGATAAAACTGAATCAGAGGAAAAGGAGGAGGAACAGTCAGAAACGAACACAGGACAATTTGAATTACCAGCTAGACCAACGATAGCTTATGTAGGGAAAGGAAGATCTGTTAATAAAACAATACGTCCGACACATCCAGAATGTAACAGAACTTTTCAAACAGTTATCACAAATCCAAGGACCCCTGAACACCTATTCCAGGCTACTGATAAATTACTTCGAGAACGAAGGGGGTACCACGTGCTCGATTCTATGGATGAACAAGAATTAGCCAGGTCAGCAGTACAATGGGCTGACAGCTCTGAAAAATACAGTGATGATGCGCTAGCACACACGTTTCTGAATCTCGCCCCAGACGAACAGCGTTTAGCTAGTATATACATGATACAACATCTCCTTATATTATATAAAGGCCAACACTCCGATCCTGGTCCCCTACCTGATATATTGATAGAACTACTCATGAATAATTGGAGAGGTCTAGGTACCGATCTAATTAAAGTAATTCTAGAATACCGACATAGATATAGTGCCTTTTTTTGTCCAGAACATGATCCAGCCCCTTCCATGGAGAAAAAAACGTATTACATAGACAGACAGAATCCCTTACGCGAAGTGCACCCAGTCAGAAATGATGACAATACGTTTAGACGCGTGTTTGTGTACACGCCCATAACTAAAATAGAACTATTGGAAATGAAAAAATTAGTGCCCAGCCATGACAAAGATCCAGCAGGTTTTCACCGTGAACTAAAGGACATGTTACTCATGGGTGACTATACCTATCCCGACATTATGAAAATATTGAAAGTATTATTGCCTGCCGGTATTTACGAGAAACTCAAAGAAAAAGAATGGGAAGTGGGAGACCAAAAGATTGATTGGACCGCATTAGAAACCGAAGAAAATAACCGAACTGCAGGCGTAGGGCTTGGGGACAAAACTAAAGCATTGCCAGGATTATTGGTACAAGTATTGCCACGTTTATTAACTACGAAAAAGGAAGATTGGGGAGCAATCTCAGCTTGTAAACAGAAACCTGATGAAGACACTAGTGATTTTTATTCCCGATTTGAGAAATGTTTTGGTATTAATAGCGGCCTGAAAGCAAGTAGCGATTCATATCCACATCTTTTTGTAACAAAACTAGTCGAGAATTCCCTGCCACAGGTTAAAAACAGAGTATTGAAAGTTGAGAGCACTTGGCAAGCTAACACTCCTTCACAAATGTTACAAATGTTACAGTATCACCAGAATAGAATTAGAGAAGAACAAGAACACGAACAAAGACGTATGAAAGACACGAAAATGAAAATGCTCGTCGCTCAGTCAGTTCCAGCTGACGGTCATAAAAAGGGTGCGACACAGTCCAGTAATTCAGCGGTTCCCGTTAAAGGGACATGCAACTATTGTAAACAGCCAGGTCATTATATAAACGATTGTGCAGTTCTGAAACATAATATCTCTACGGGTAAAACCAAGGAGAGACCACGTCCGCCTAGACAGGATCAGATCCAACAACAAGCACCTCAGAATGTACAGCCTATGCAAGCTGCACAACAGACCATAGCGGTACCACAGCCACAGCCTATTGCCGCAACACAAAACACGACACAACAGATGTACCAGTATGCACAAAATGACTATCCAGAGTATCAGCGATACACATGAAATAGCCTAGAGAGGGAAGTTGGCTTACCCCTTATTGAGGTTCCTGTAGATCAAGAGGGTCCTTATGTACAGAGTCAAGTATTAGGGAAGGACAGAAAGTTTCTACTTGATACAGGGGCAAGCAGAACAACTATAAGTCACGACGAAGTCCCAGGGGCACAATTATGGGCACAAGGCCCCACTGATGTAGGTTGTATGCACATTACACCATATCGAGTTACACTCAAAACAGGAGTGGTATTACCACGAATGCGACAATACAAATTACCTCCAGATGCTGTAGTAGCTTTACTGAAAATCATTGACGAGCTCATTGCACAAGGAGTGGTTATAGAAACGGACTCCAATGTATGTAATTCCCCGATTATTCCAATTCTTAAACGAACTGATCCAAAAGCACCCCCAGTATATCGATTAGTTATTGATCTGCGCGAATTGAATAAATGCATTGTACCACAATATCCCGTGGTCCCAGATATCTCTTCATTACTGACAGCTATTGATTCAGAGGCAACGTTCTTTACTATAATTGACCTCAAGAATGCCTTCTTTAGCGTCCCAATTGATCCGGAAAGCCAATATTTGTTCGGATTCAGTTTAAATGGACGAAGTTTTAAATTCGGTCATCGGATCAAGTTGCTGTGTTTTCATCCCAGAAAACGCGCCATCCGTATATAAAGCCATAACTCGTCTTCACAAGATTGCTAACCAGATACATCAGAATCCAGGCACCTGGTCCGGTTGGTTCTGGTCCCAGTGACTCTCCATTATGAGAAGAAGTTGCGTATTAGCTGACTCAGGATATCCTCCTCCTCCTCCTCCTCCTCCTCACTTGCCTCGTGACCAAGCCCTTCATCCTCCACAGGTGGATGTTCCTGCTCATCCTGCTCCAGGATGAGTGGCACTGCCTTCTCCACTGCCATGTTGTGCAGCATGCAGCACACGAGGAAGATTTTGCAGACCTTCTCCGGTGCATATAGGAGGGACCCGCCTGTCTTGTGAAGGCACCGGAATCGGCTCTTCAGGAGGCCAAACGTCCTCTCAATCACTCGCCTAGTCTGCCCGTGTGCATTTTTGTACCGGTGATCTGCAGCTGATCTTGGGTTGCGGAGAGGCGTCATCAGCCATGGCATGTTGGGATAGCCAGAGTCCCCTACATGGAAACATCATGTAAATAAGTGGGTCAGAAGATGGCGTAAGAGCCAAAGATAACGCAACACACAGGACAAACAGAGTATACCACCAACAAGACTTGCTCGTTCGTTGTGCAGCCGCAGCATCATTTGTGGCACCCTGCTACGCCTCATGATGTAGGCATCGTGTGCTGACCCTGGAAAACGTGCACAGACATGGGAAATCAGCATGTTAGCAAGACACACCACAAGGGCATTTATAGAGTGGTAATGTTTACGGTTGCGATAGGCTACCTCCTGAGCCTGTGGTGGTACCAAAGCCACATGTGTCCTGTTAGACCTGGCACCTTGGCGTGAGTTTCCCTTCCACTTTTTGCTTATGTGCCTCATTGTGTTTTGTTGGTGTTAGCTGCTCAGGGCACTGTGCCACTGCTAATCAGTGCCACAGTGCAAGTGCTCCCTTTGAAAAGTGTATACATTGATTGGTGTCCATGTTTGGCTTATTTGGTTTACTATCAGCCCCTAGTAAAGTGCACCAGGAGTGCCAGGGCTTGTAAATACAAATGCTGCTGGTGGGCTTGCAGCACTGGTTGTGCCACCCACAGAAGCGGCCTAGTAAAATATGTCTAGGATCTGCCACTGCAGAACCTGCGCGCGGTCTGGTACTGTCGCGCTGATTGCACAAGTGCACCTACTTGCCAGTCCCTAAACCTTCCCTTAACTACATATTAGTCACCCCTCTTGTAGGCCCAAGGGCAGGGTGCATTGTAGGCATAAGGTAGGACATGCCCTGATGTGTGTGGCATGTCTTAATAGTGAATTACAGCCATTTTCGTTTTTCACTATTGAAGGCTACCTGCTCTTCATAGGCCAGAATGGGCTGCTGGAATTACTACACGCTGTAATCCCAGTGGACTCATAGAGCATGGTAGAAAGTCATGTTTAGTATGCCTGAACTCAGAATAATAAAATACTTCTTTTAGTAAAGTTTATTTTAATATCCTGTGTTTGTAAATACTAATTTTAGAAAGTTAGTATTTACTGACCTGGCCATTTCAGTCCGCCTCTGCTGTGTGTGTGTGTGTTCTGCCTAGTAACAGTAAAGGAGCAGGGCTGGGGAATTCAAGGAGACAGGCTGGCTGCCAGGTGGTGGGTAGAGAGATTACACCAGGATGGGTGGGAGGAGTACACCTTTGACTCTGAATAGACCTGTGCCCTGCCACCACAATGCCGGCTCCACCCCTGTGGAGCGGCTGATGTCTCTGCCCTGCTGCTGAAAGGAAAGAGCAGAGTCACCACAACAAAGTGCTCCAAAACTGGACTGACCAGGCCCAGGCCCCCTGGCGACAAAGAACAAAAGAATTGCTGTATAAAAGAAGGAGCCCTGCTCCTAAGAAATCAGATCCTGTTTGCGCCAAGAAGAACCTCTGCCCGAAGAGAAAGACCTGGGAAAGCTGCATGGATAACTACTGTCTCTGACCTGTGAGACTGGCCTGTGGTGGGTGCTTTGCTGCTGAAGGAGAGGAGGAAAAAGACTGAAAGACTTTTGATCAACTTGTGCTTTAAACAATCTCCAAGGGCTTGCTGGTGAACTTGCCCCCTGAACTGCGCCCCAGGAACAGTGGGCGCTACCCCCCCTGGAAGGAGAAGAAGCTGCCGTGGGTGATTCTACAACGCTGACCCCAGAGAACCTGTGCACCCCCTCATCTCGCTGAGCAACGCGACTTCTGCCGCCGGAGCTGCTGTGAGCAACGTAAAGGCCTGCCAGCCTGAGCAAAGTAAGCAACTGCCCCCTCGAGCCGTAGCTCGCAACGTAAGGAGGAGATCACCATGTCTGAGCGCTGAGCCCCTGCGACTCCCTCCGGGCCGTAGAGACTACTGTAAAGACCTGAAGTGCCCTGGTTCACCACATCCGGATGAAGCTAACAGCGCGCTGCGCTGCGACATCACCCCCAGGCTGCCCCTCCTGCTTCCCCCTTCGCTGGTGAGCTGAGAAGTCAGAAAAGTGCCCCCGCGAAGCATCATCGTCCACGGAGGAGCCGGGACCAGGACGCGACGTGGGACACTCGTGAAAGACGTCTGCAAGCTTCCGCAAACATTGCCCCCAAAGAACTAAGGTATTTGTGACTTGTATGCCGTGGTACGACCCGTACTTGCCTTTGTACGAGCCGTACCTGCTCTGCCGTCCTTGTGCGGCGCGTCCCTGCCTCTGTACGATCCGTACAGTGTGAAATCCATTGCCGGCGCTCACGCGGGAAGCGTGGGACTTGGCAAGAGACGTCCCGAACGTGTACGATGCGTACCAACGAGGGTACGGTCCGTACGGTTCACGTCCGGCATACGCGTACTCACGTGAGAAGTGTGAGGAACGGCACGAAGCGTCCAGATAGCGGTACGACGCATACCGGAGGCGCTATGAAGCGTACAATAACCCAAAGAAGCATTTTTAAAGTAGAACTTTGCCATTTTAAGAACTGTGGACTGCCTGAAAGCATTTGAAAGTAACTGGAACATTATTTATACAAGAGAACTGTATTTTGACAACCTGCCTAACGAAATCTTTTATATAAAGAACTTTATTTTGATATAAATACAGCCTTGTGTCTTTGTGTGGTGGGGTGGTGATTATTGTGTGAGACACTTTGAATGCTTAACCTAATGCCCTCTGGAAATCTAGCCTGACTGCTCGCGCCACGTTACCTAGAGGGTGAGCAGGGCTTATTTTTAAAGAGGTAATCCTTTGCCCTGACTTAGAGGAAAGGGTCCCTGCTTGTCGCAAGTGCATACCTGTGTCAACCAGAGACCCCGGATTCTAACATTGGTGGCAGCGGTGAGGATTTCGGATTTGCGTTCTTGGTGTCGGCGCAGTGATTACTAGCCATTGCACAGTGAGGACAGTCCAGTAGCTTAAGCCACAGAACTTTTAATTTTAATTTCACTTGCCAAGAAAAGAAGGTCCCTTGTGTTTGGAGTCATGCCGGGCCCAAACAGCATAGAGAAAACAGCATCTGAAGCCTCAGAGGCTGGAGAATTGGAATGGGATGAATCAAAGCTGGACAGCTACACAAAAAACCAACTCAGGTACTTTTGCAAGAAGTTCAAGGTTCCACATGTAGGATGTGGGCTCAAACCAGATCTCTACAAGGCGCTGAAAGCCTGGATGGAATCAAGAGGTGGCGTTGAGGAGATTGTGCCAGTGGAGCCAGCGGAGAGCATCCACAATATTGGCGGAGGCCTGTCACCAGAGGAGCTGGCAGACAGACAGGCCGCCAGGGAGCAAGAGGTCACTTTGGCAAAACTGAAATTAAATGGCCAGTTGGAGCTAGAGAGCAAAAAACTGGCTCTGGAAGAAAAAAGAATGGCTCTGGAAGAAAGAAAGATTCTGATGGAGCACGACGCAAGAATGAGGGAGTTGGCGATAAAGGAGAAAAGTTTGGAAAACCCTCCCTCTGGTGGCAGCGTAATGCCGGTGCAGGTAGAGTCAAGGGTGTACATGCCAAAAGATGTAGTTAAAGAGTATTCCAAGAATGATGACATAGGGCAATGGTTCTGGGCCTATGAAATAGCCATGTCCTCCCACCGGGTCCCTGAGAGATATTGGGGAGTGGGGTTGTGGGGGCGGTTCCTCAATGAAGGGCAAGACACACTCTTAGATTTGCCCTCTGATTTCTACAACTCTTACCCCCACATGAAAGAAGCTTTAATGACCAGATATGGGCTAACTCCTGAATTATATAGACAGAGGCTCAGGGGGTGTACCAAGATTGTGGGCAGTACGTATGTGGAGTATGTAACCTTTTTCTGCAGAGCACTGGATGGCTGGGTGAAGGGTAGCAAAGTGAATGATTACCAAGGTCTCTTTGATTTAATTGCATGGGAGCACTTGTCGCTTAATTGTTTTCCTGAGCTACGCCAACACCTGATAGATAGCAAGCTGACTAACCCTAGGAAGCTTGCTGAAGAGGCGGACCGCTGGGTCAGCACCAGGGTCCACAAGTGTCAAGTGGGAGACTACGCCAAGGGTGGGCAGGGTCCCCAGCAGAAGAGTGGGGGGGACAAGGGAAAACAGAAAGGGTTCCAAAAAGGCCCCCAAAGTAATCCCCAAGGGAACCAGCAGAAAGGTTCTCAGCCTCCCCCACCCCCGAAGCCGACAGGGGCCCCGACAGGTAAACCTGTTCCCAAGGGGCCCCCTCAATGCTATAAATGTGGTGAACTAGGTCACTTTGCCAGTGATTCCAAGTGTCGCCAGAATGTGAAACCAGCACCCACTGGTGCTCTACCGAAGCAAGTGGCTACAGTAGCCTTTGGGGAGGAGGTAGATGTCCCAGGTGGGTGGGACCCCGTCCAACTGACCTTAGTCTCACTAGGAGACAGTGAGATGGTCCCAAACGCCGACTTGCCCTCTAACACTAAGAACTATGGGCAAGTGGTGACCGTCAATGGGAAGAAGGTAGAAGCTCTTAGAGACACAGGAGCCAGCGTGACTGCAGTGCGGCAGCACCTGGTATCTCAAGAGCAGGTCGTACCCCATGCCTATTGTCGGGTTGTCAATGCTGACAACACGGAGAGTCATTGTCCAATGGCTCAAGTCCCATTTGAGTGGGGGGGGTCTCTGGTACTCTGCAAGTCGCTGTGAGAACTGCCATGCCTGTAGACTGTCTCCTAGGTAATGACTTGGAGAGCTCCCCTTGGGAAAAGGTGGAGAAGACAGCTCACCTGCGGATGGTGGGTTTACCTGATTGGGCGTGCGTGACCACCCAGTCGATGGCAGCCAGTAGGGATGTTGAAGGGACCCTGGAGCATGAGGGAGAGGCCCAGGAAACGGCTTTAGGGAGAGGGCGTGGGAGGCACGGGAAACCGGCTCCTAAAGTTCCCACGGCCCAGGAGGAAGCAGACCTTGAGGGGGATGCCCTGGAGCCTACCGGGGAACAGATAGCCAAACTGGGGGACCTGCCTGAGCTGTCCCATTGGCATCAAGAAGGAGGCCCCACCAGGGAGGAATTCTGCAGGGAGCAGAAAGAGTGCCCCTCTCTAGTGGGTATGCGGCATCAGGCTGCAGCCCAAGCCAATGGTGATCAGTCCGGTACTCACTTGATCTACTGGGAGAACGACCTCCTGTACTCAGAGCCTAAGGTTGCTGAACCTGGTTCAGCCCGTGCGCTGGTAGTACCCCAGAAGTTCAGAGCCTTCCTACTGGGGCTGGCTCACGACGTTCCGTTAGCAGGACATTTGGGGCAGGACAAGACCTTCGAAAGGCTTGTCACCCACTTTTATTGGCCTCAAATGCGCAGGAGTTCTGACACTCACTGCAGGACATGCCAGACTTGCCAGGCAAGTGGTAAGAGTGGAAGGAAGCTGAAAGCTCCACTCCAACCTTTCCCTGTGGTCAGTACCCCATTCCAGCGAGTGGGGATTGACATTGTGGGGCCACTGGACCCCAAGACAGCCATGGGCAACAGGTTTATCCTGGTCTTGGTGGACCATGCCACCCGGTACCCTGAAGCCATCCCTCTGAGGACAGTGACGGCCCCCGTGGTGGGACGGGCACTGATGGGAATTTTCTCACGAGTAGGATTCCCTCTAGAGGTGGTGTCTGACAGGGGGACCAATTTCATATCGAAATATATGAAATCCCTTTGGCAAGAGTGTGGTGTGACGTACAAGTTCACCACCCCTTACCATCCCCAAGGATACTAGTTGGTTGAGCGCTTCAACCGAACCCTAAAAGGCATGATTATGGGTCTTGAGGAACCCATGAGGCGTAAGTGGGAAGTCCTCTTACCATGCCTTCTCTTCGCGTACCGTGAGGTGCCACAGAAGTCTCTGGGGTTCAGTCCCTTTGAGCTTTTGTATGGCCACCCAGTACGAGGACCTCTTAGTCTGGTCAAGGAAGGCTGGGAGCAATCTCCCAGGAAACCTCCCCAGAATGTATACAGTTACATGCTGGCCTTCCGGAACCAGACTCGGCGTTTCAGGCAACTTGCTGAGGCAAACCTGGAAGCCAGCCAGGAGGAAATGAAGCTGTGGTACGACCAGAACGCCACTCTGGTTGAGCTTCAACCTGGTCAAAAGGTATGGGTCCTGGCCCCTGTGGAGCCTTGTGCACTCCAGGACAAGTGGACAGGACAATTTGAGATTGTGGAGCGCAAGAGTTCTGTCACCTACTTGGTGGACTTGCAGTCTCCTAGGAACCCCTTGAGGGTCCTCCATGTCAATCGACTGAAGCCCCACTTGGAGAGGTCCGAAGTGGGCATGCTCTTGGCCACCGATGATGGGACGGAGGAGGAGTCTGAGCCTCTTCCTGACCTCTTGGTAGCCTCAGAGTGAGACGGGTCAGTGGATGGAGTTAACCTCACCCACCCTGACCCCTGAGCAACAGTATAACTGCCGCCAGCTGCTGGGGCAGTTTCCTGACCTGTTCTCCCTGGTTCCTGGTATCACAGATTGGTGCGTCGATGCTTTGGATACAGGAGACAGCTTACCTGTGAAGCACAAGGCTTACAGGGTAACTGACAGGGTCAGAGCCTGCATCAAAGAGGAGGTCTCAAAGATGCTGGCTCTTGGGGTGGTTGAGTCCTCCAGCAGTCCTTGGGCCAGCCCAGTGGTCTTGGTCCCAAAGGCTGCAGCGCCGGGTGCCACACCCGAACTCCGGTTCTGTGTGGACTACAGAGGACTCAATTCAGTCACAAAGACTGACGCGCACCCCATCCCCAGAGCTGATGAGCTCATCGATCGGTTAGGGGCTGCACGGTACCTCAGCATGTTTGATTTAACGTCTGGGTACTGGCAGATCGCCTTGACTGATGGGGCCAAAGAGAGGTCCGCATTCTCCGCACCAGATGGGCACTACCAGTTCCGGGTTATGCCGTTTGGGATGAAGAATGCCCCTGCCACCTTCCAGAGGTTGGTCAACCAGGTGTTGGCTGGGCTGACCGAGTTCAGCGCCGCATACCTGGATGACATCGCAGTGTTCAGTGGCACATGGAAAGAACACCTGCAACATCTCTGGGAAGTGTTGATGGCACTGCGCAAGGCAGGCCTCACGATCAAGGCAAGCAAGTGTCAGATCGGGCAGGGTTCCGTGGTGTACTTGGGACACCAAGTAGGGAGCGGCCAGGTGGCGCCCCTACAACCCAAGATCGAAACCATCCTGGCTTGGGAGCCCCCAAAGACCCAGACGGAGGTGAGGGCCTTTTTAGGACTCACAGGGTACTACAGGAGGTTTGTCAAGGGGTATGGCAGCATCGTTGCCCCCTTGACAGAGCTGACTTCGAAGAAGCAGCCCAGAAAAGTGATATGGACTGACACCTGTCAGAAGGCCTTTGACACCCTGAAAACTGCCATGTGCACGGTGCCCGTGCTCTTGGCTCCTGACTTCTTCAAAGAATTCCTAGTGCAGACAGACGCATCAGAGCATGGTGTAGGGGCTGTTCTCTCACAGATGACTGAGGAGGGCTGGGACCAACCTGTAGCCTTCATAAGTAGGAGGTTACTTCCACGGGAACAAAGGTGGAGTGCGATAGAGCGAGAAGCATTTGCTGTGGTCTGGGCGCTGAAGAAGCTGAGGCCCTACTTGTTTGGGACTCACTTCCGGGTTCAGACCGACCACAGGCCCGTCAGATGGTTGATGCAAATGAGGGGTGAGAACCCAAAACTGTTGAGGTGGTCCATCTCCCTACAGGGTATGGACTTTACGGCGGAGCATCGCCCTGGCACAGATCACGCCAATGCTGACGGTCTGTCCAGGTTTTTCCGCCTTAGTGAAGAGGAACTCCCTGGGGTAGGGTAGTTCCCCCCACATTTCAGCTGGAGGGGACACGTGTTAGACCTGGCACATTGGCGTGAGTTTCCCTTCCACTTTTTGCTGATGTGCCTCATTGTGTTTTGTTGGTGTTAGCTGCTCAGGGCACTGTGCCACTGCTAATCAGTGCCACAGTGCAAGTGCTCCCTTTGAAAAGTGTATACATTAATTGGTGTCCATGTTTGGCTTATTTGGTTTACTATCAGCCCCTAGTAAAGTGCACCAGGAGTGCCAGGGCTTGTAAATACAAATGCTGCTGGTGGGCTTGCAGCACTGGTTGTGCCACCCACAGAAGCGGCCTAGAAAAAGATGTCTAGGATCTGCCACTGCAGAACCTGCGCGCGGTCTGGTACTGTTGCGCTGATTGCGCAAGGCACCTACTTGCCAGTCCCTAAACCTTCCCTTAACTACATATTAGTCACCCCTCTGGTAGGCCCAAGGGCAGGGTGCATTGTAGGCATAAGGTAGGACATGCCCTGATGTGTGTGGCATGTCTAAATAGTGAATTACAGCCATTTTCGTTTTTCACTCTTGAAGGCTACCTGCTCTTCATAGGCCAGAATGGGCTGCTGGAATTACTACACGCTGTAATCCCAGTGGACTCATAGAGCATGGTAGAAAGTCATGTTTAGTATGCCTGAACTCAGAATAATAAAATACTTCTTTTAGTAAAGGTTATTTTAATATCCTGTGTTTGTAAATACTACTTTTAGAAAGTTAGAATTTACTGACCTGGCCATTTCAGTCCGCCTCTGCTGTGTGTGTGTGTTCTGCCTAGTAACAGTAAAGGAGCAGGGCTGGGGAATTCCAGGAGACAGGGTGGCTGCCAGGTGGTGGGTAGAGAGATTACACCAGGATAGGTGGGAGGAGTACACCTTTGACTCTGAATAGATCTGTGCCCTGCCACCACAATGCCGGCTCCTCCCCCTGTGGAGCGGCTGATGTGCCTGCCCTGCTGCTGAAAGGAAAGAGCAGAGTCACCACAACAAAGTGCTCCAAAACTGGACTGAGCCAGGCCCCCTGGCGACAAAGAACAAAAGAATTGCTGTATAAAAGAAGGAGCCCTGCTCCTAAGAAATCAGATCCTGTTTGCGCCAAGAAGAACCTCTGCCCAAAGAGAAAGACCTGGGAAAGCTGCATGGAGGACTACTGTCTCTGACCTGTGAGACTGGCCTGTGGTGGGTGCTTTGCTGCTGAAGGAGAGGAGTAAAAAGACTGAAAGACTTTTGATCAACTTGTGCTTTAAACAATCTCCAAGGTCTTGCTGGTGAACTTGCCCCCTGAACTGCGCCCCAGGAACAGTGCGCGCTACCCCCCCCCCTGGAAGGAGAAGAAGCTGCAGTGGGTGATTCTACAACGCTGACCGCAGAGAACCTGTGCACCCCCTCATCTCGCTGAGCAACGCGACTTCTGCCGCCGGAGCTGCTGTGAGCAACGTAAAGCGTTACAACAAACAAATGATGGACGGAATGCTGACAATGCAGACATTCTCCCCCAGTCAAGAGATCTGGGTTAAATCCATCGTTCTTTTGCCCACTACACCACCCCAGTTTAGACATGGCCATATGCAAATCAGTCTTGACCCTGTGCCTCATGGGAACAGTCCAGCCCAAACTGCCAAGCCATGTCTTCCCTGGACCGGAATCAAGCATCCAAGGACCGGTTTCTGGCTATCAGCCGTCATCAGCGAGGATAGCTTGACTCCAGTGGCGTAGTGAGCACGGGTCCCACGTCTGGGAATACCCATCCCACTTAGGGCGAAAAGCGTTACAACAAACAAATGATGGACGGAATGCTGACAATGCAGACATTCTCCCCCAGTCAAGAGATCTGGGTTAAATCCATCGTTCTTTTGCCCACTACACCACCCCAGTTTAGACATGGCCATATGCAAATCAGTCTTGACCCTGTGCCTCATGGGAACAGTCCAGCCCGAACTGCCAAGCCATGTCTTCCCTGGACCGGAATCAAGCATCCTAGGACCGGTTTCTGGCTATCAGCCGTCATCAGCCAGGATAGCTTCACTCCAGTGGCGTAGTGAGCACGGGTCCCACGTCTGGGAATACCCATCCCACTTAGGGCGAAAAGCGTTACAACAAACAAATGATGGACGGAATGCTGACAATGCAGTCATTCTCCCCCAGTCAAGAGATCTGGGTTAAATCCATCGTTCTTTTGCCCACTACATCACCCCAGTTTAGACATGGCCAGATGCAAATCAGTCTTGACCCTGTGCCTCATGGCAACAGTCCAGCCCGAACTGCCAAGCCATGTCTTCCCTGGACCGGAATCAAGCATCCTAGGACCGGTTTCTGGCTATCAGCCGTCATCAGCCAGGATAACTTGACTCCAGTGGCGTAGTGAGCACGGGTCCCACGTCTGGGAATACCCATCCCACTTAGGGCGAAAAGCGTTACAACAAACAAATGATGGACGGAATGCTGACAATGCAGACATTCTCCCCCAGTCAAGAGATCTGGGTTAAATCCATCGTTCTTTTGCCCACTACACCACCCCAGTTCAGACATGGCCATATGCAAATCAGTCTTGACCCTGTGCCTCATGGGAACAGTCCAGCCCAAACTGCCAAGCCATGTCTTCCCTGGACCGGAATCAAGCATCCTAGGACCGGTTTCTGGCTATCAGCCGTCATCAGCCAGGATAGCTTGACTCCAGTGGCGTAGTGAGCACGGGTCCCACGTCTGGGAATACCCATCCCATTGCAGTAGTCAATTTTCGACATTACAAACGTGCTGACCAGAGTTTTTCCTGCATTTGGGGGGAGGAACGGTAAAAGTTTTTTGATCATTCTGAGAGTGTAAAAAGATGATGAGACGATGGCGTTTGTATGGGCTGAGAAGGTTAGTTTGTCATCAAATATGACCCCTAGGTTTCTAGCTTTAGGTACAGGGAGGGGTGGAGGTCCTAAGGTGGTCGGCCACCAAGGAGGGGACCATGCTGGATGTAGGTTGCCGAAGATCCCGACCTCCGTTTTATCGGAGTTTAACTTTAAACAATTCTTAGCCATCCAGGAACTGATGGCAAGCATGCCAGTCTGAAAGTTGGCTGCAATTGCTTCTCCGTCGTTGTTAATTGTAAGAACCAGCTGTGTGTCGTCGGCGTAGGATGTCAGCCTCATCCCATGAGTTTTAATTACCTTGGCCAGGTCCGACACATAGATATTAAATAGTGTCGGACTCAAGGATGATCCTTGTGGCACTCCACAAGGGAGGGTAAATGGGGGAGAGTTAAATTCGCCGAGACTCACCAGCTGAGTGCGGGTGGATAAGAAGGAGGCCAATAGATCCTTTGCTTTAAGTTTGACGCCTATGTTTGAGACACGGCCGATCAGAGTAGTATGGTCGACCGTGTCAAATGCCGCTGATAGATCCAGCAGCATCAGGACTGCTGATCCACCTTGGTCTCGGGTGGCTCTGATTTCATCTGCCACCTTAATGAGGGCGGTTTCTGTCCCGTGGCCCTTTCTAAAGCCAAATTGTGTCTCATCCAAGAGTCTGTTTTCTTCTATATAATTAGTTAGTTGCGTGTTCATTATTTTTTCAAAAATTTTGGCTGGGAAAGGAAGGTTTGTGATGGGTTGATAGTTTTTGGTGTCTAGTGGGTCCAGATGCTGTTTCTGTCATCAGCCAGGCTAGCTTGAATCCAGTGGCAAAGTGAGCAAGGGACCCACGTCTGGGCATACCCTGCCAACTTAGGGCGAACAAAGCAAAACCAAATGCCCAGACGTTGGTCCAGTGCTCTCCATACCACTGGAATCAAGCTATCCTGGCTGAAGAGGGGTGAAACCCCGAAACCGTTCCTAGGATGCTTGTTTCCAGTCCAGGGAGGACCTGGCTTGGCAGTTCGGGCTGGACTGTTCCCATGAGGCACAGGGTCAAGATTGATTTGCATATGGCTGGGTTCAAACTGGAACGGCATGGTGAGCAAAAAAACGATGGATTTAGGCCCAGATCTCTGTACTGGGGTGAATTTATGACATTGTTCTGCATTCTGTCCATCAATTGTTGTTTTTGCGTGAGCAACGTAAAGGCCTGCCAGCCTGAGCAAAGTAAGCAACTGCCCCCTCGAGCCGTAGCTCGCAACGTAAGGAGGAGATCACCGTGTCTGAGCGCTGAGCCGCTGCAACCCCCTCCGGGCCGTAGAGACTACTGTAAAGACCTGAAGTGCCCTGGTTCACCACATCCGGATGAAGCTAACAGCACGCTGCGCTGCAACATCACCCCCAGGCTGCCCCTCCTGCTTCCCCCTTCGCTGGTGAGCTGAGAAGTCGGAAAAGTGCCCCCGCGAAGCATCATCGTCCACAGAGGAGCCGGGACCAGGATGCGACGTGGGACACTCGTGAAAGACGTCTGCAAGCTTCCGCGAACATTGCGCCCAAAGAACTAAGGTATTTGTGACTTGTACGCCGTGGTACGACCCGTACTTGCCTTTGTACGAGCCGTACCTGCTCTGCCGTCCTTGTGCGGCGCGTCCCTGCCTCTGTACGATCCGTACAGTGTGAAATTCATTGCCGGCGCTCACGCGGGAAGTGTGGGACTTGGCAAGAGACGTCCCGAACGTGTACGACGCGTACCAATGAGGGTACGGTCCGTACGGTTCATGTCCGGCATACGCGTACTCACGAGAGAAGCGTGAGGAACGGCACGACGCGTCCAGATAGCGGTACGACGCGTACCGGAGGCGCTACGAAGCGTACAATACCCCAAAGAAGCATTTTTAAAGTAGAACTTTGCCATTTTAAGAACTGTGGACTGCCTGAAAGCATTTGAAAGTAACTGCAACATTATTTATACAAGAGAACTGTATTTTGACAACCTGCCTAAAGAAATCTTTTATATAAAGAACTTTATTTTGATATAAATACAGCCTTGTGTCTTTGTGTGGTGGGGTGGTGATTATTGTGTGAGACACTTTGAATGCTTAACCTAATGCCCTCTGGAAATCTAGCCTGACTGCTCGCGCCACGTTACCTAGAGGGTGAGCAGGGGTTATTTTTAAAGAGGTAATCCTTTGCCCTGACTTAGAGGAAAGGGTCCCTGCTTGTCGCAAGTGCATACCTGCGCCAACCAGAGACCCCGGATTCTAACATGTCCCATCAATGGACCCAATTACATGGGGCATCCCTCCCAGGGCATAGAAATCACCCTTGACACCTGTCAACTCCTCAGGAGTCGGAAAATGGATGAATTCATCAAGGTGCTCCAACATGGCTGCTAAATTATCATGCAGGACACGGCTGAACATTGTCTGTGACATGCCACCAACATCAGCTATGGTGAATTGAAACGTACCTGTGGCAAGAAAATGTAGGGCTGCCATCACCTTCATCTTGGGGGTCAGCGCAGTAGGACACCTGTGTCGCGGTTGGAGGTGTGGTGCCAGCTTGGGGGTCAAGTCCTCAATCAACTGTTGAGTGAATCTGTAACGTCGTATGTAGTCACGTTCCCTCATGGCACCAAAGTCTGGCATTGGTCGGGGGACAGGCGGTGCCCTGCAGAGAATTAGAATGAATAACGAAGAGTGAGAGCATAACATCATCAATGTCAATGAACATAGCACATGCTCAACTGCTACCACACATCTGCTAAATACAGAGTCTGGTCTGTGCAAGACATCCAGGACACGTATGCCAGCTTGGTGATACTCCTACGAAATGCCAGATACACCCGTTGATTGGCAAGTCTGCATGACATGCCCTGAAACGAGCTGTGGGCCAGTGTAAGTGAACAGCCTGAGACATCACAGGAGTGACATACATCCACATATCTGCATTCGAAGGATGTCATCTCATACAGACAGCTGACGGCAAGATAGACGCACAGGTCACATGGAATGTCAAATGTACAGATCACACACATTGCGATGAAGGGCTCCACGTGAAAACAGAAAACACAGACATTGAGACGACGCAGATATGTCCTCATGTCAAAATATCATGTTCGATGCATACAGACACTGCTTATGTGGGAATCCACATGTGGCATGGTGTGCGTAGATGTGTGCCATGCCCATCTCCACACAGACACATGTTGGATGCAGCAACAGCAGATGCAGTTGACGGAACACCAACAGCAAGCTCATGGGAACACATGACACACACATGACATAGTCACATCAGGGCACGCTGGTCTTTAAATGTCAGTTGTTTGTGTCCCTGTCCCTGGCATCAGGGGACAGTTGCGGGTGGTGGTGACTGTGCCATACCAGTGATGCTGTGCTTGACACGTTTGTACTACAGGCACACATGTGCAACGTGTGAAGGGGAAGTGTGCCACATAGTGCCCATCACACATGACATGTGTACACAGGTCATCACACATCAATTGTGCAACTACATGAGGAGACATGTGCAATATCACTGCCTGACACACCTAGGCCCTGCACATGAAGGACTGCAATGACAATGACTTGATGTACAGCCTTGTGCGAGTCTGAAACCTCCATTCCTTTCATGTGCGCCTTCTTTCACCAGTGTAAGCGTGTGAAACGCACCGTACACACGCTCTGAGTGCGTGTGTACGGTCCGTATCACTATAGTTGTGGTGCCATAGGAGTACGCATGTGTGTACTGACCGTACACACACGCGTACTCATACGGCACCACAACTATAGTGATACGGACCATACACACGACGTGTGTACAGTCCGTACGCACACGCGTACTCATATGGCACCACAATTATAGTGATAAGGACCGTACACACGACGTGTGTACGGTCCGTACACACACGCATACTCCTACGGCACCACTACTATAGTGATACAGACCATACACATGTCGTGTACAGTCCGTATCACTATAGTTGTGGTGCCGTAGGAGTACACGTGTGTGTACGGAACGTACACACACAATGTGTGTACGGTCCATATCACTATAGTAGTGGTGCCGTAGGAGTACGCATGTGTGTACGTACCGTACACACGACGTGTGTACGGTCCGTATCACTATAGTTGTTGTGCCGTATGAGTACGCGTGTGTGTACGGTCCGTACACACACGCAAACTCCTACGGCACCACTACTATAGTGATGCGGACCGTACACACGCTCTGAGGGCGTGTGTACGGTCCGTATCACTATTGTAGTGGTGCCGTAGGAGTACGCGTGTGTGTACGTACACACACGTGTACTCCTACGGCACCACTACCATAGTGATACGGACCGTACACACGCTCTGAGGGCGTGTGTACATTCCGTATCAATATTGTAGTGGTGCCGTACGTGTACGGGTATGTGTGAAATGCACCGTACATGTTATTTGGACTCAAATTTTACATAGGGGACAAGTATTAGGTCCAAAGCATGCTGGTTGTAATGGATACTGAGATTTCAGTGGAAAAGTCAGTTGGCCCAAAAATTACAATGTTGCAAAGTGGGGTCTGCCTTGCTATGATGCTCAAAATTTGAACCATGCAAATTTGTGTCATTGGTGTATATTTAAAGGGATTGGAGGAAACGTAGGATGCAAATGAGTCTGACCAATCACTCTGTACTCCTGTAAATGAAAGACCCCAGCAAGGCAGATATAAGTCAGTCAGCACCCATGAGAGGGCACTTGCCTGCACAACTTTCCTGTCGACAACACTGCTGCTGTCTGTGCTTCCTCTGGCACCATGTCAAGTTCTGTGGAGAGGACCCAGCCATTCACACTTGAGGAGAAAGAGGCATTGCTGGATGTCCTCGTCCCACAGTACCCCAGCCTGTATGGGAGACCAGGGGAGCAGGTGAGTGCTGACTCCACTACCTTTGACTGTGCACCTTTTTTGTGACTGTCACTTCTGGCATTGTGTCCAGGTGTGACAGACATGCAATGTTGTTTAGAGTGGGTCCCAGGGGGGGAAATGACTTATGTCTCTCATGCAGAGCATGATGTAGTTCATGTGTGCACTCCTCACTTGCATTGTGCTTACTGTGACATCCACTGCATAGTGCATGACACATTCAGCCTGGCAAATCCTTTGTGGCATTTCTGGTCTATAGTCCTGAGGTGATTCACTGGTCCCCCCGTTGTGACAGGTGATTGTACCCACATATGTGTGTGAGTTGAGCGGAGCTGTGGTGAGAGTGTCCAAGTGATGTGTATGCCCCCTGGGCATTGATGTGTGTGAATGTCCCTTGTCATGTGGGTGACTGTCTATGTGAAGTGTTGCACCACAGCTGCATGGAGGAGACATCAGCTCTACCCATCTGATGTGAGAAGTAAGCCGTGCTGTGTGTCTGACTTGCTGAGCTAGCCCGACACCTGTGACACCCCACAGGCAAGTGGCACATGTGCAGAGTGAGGTTTGTATCCGCTGTTGCGAATGGCAGGTGATTGATCTGTGCCTGTGTGTGTCTGTGTACTCTGCTGTGGTTGCGTCAGTGGCCTGGGTCATGTAACTGCTTTGCGGTGCTGTCCATCAGCCTGGTGTTGCATGTGATGCACAGTGTGTGCCATGATCAGGGAGTGTGTCGCACCCCTCATGCCACCTGTGTACTTTCAATGCCATGTAGTGCATTGGGGCTTCCAAAGAGGCCAATGTCCATATGACAAAGATGCTATTCCTTGGCAGCATACTATGCCCTGTTCAACATATCAAAGATATTCAAATGTGTGTCTTTGTGACATGGAGCAGGTGTCGTGATGTTGTCTCACTTTGTCATCCTCACAGGTAACTGCCTACGAGAAGGGGGAGATCTGGAAGCGGGTCATCAGGGCCGTGCGAAGGGCGGGGGGTCGCAGTCGGCGCCTAGCCCAAGTCCAAAAACGATGGCAGGACATCCGGTGCTGGACCCGGCGGATCGCCCGGGTCCAGCTGGGGCTCTCACCTCCACGCCGCCACGGCGGGCGCCGACGCCTGACCCACCAGATGACGCGTGTCCTGGCGGTGGTCTTCCCTGACATGGATAGGCAGTTCCAGGAGAGACAGCAGCAAGGAGGGGGTCGGTACATGTGTGTTTGTTGTGTGTCACCAGCTTTTGGAAGTGCTCTGTCGCTTGGATACACTGCCAGGGTTTATATGTGCAGTGCATATTCTGTTCGCCAAAGTCAACCGGTGCTCTTATTACCCCCTTCCCCTCCTTCACATGTGTTCCCTGGTCTGTGTGTAATCACTATTGCACATGGTCATCTAGGCTGCCAGTTAATCCAAATGCACATTGCTTTCTTTATATTGTGTGAGGGTGGTTTGTGACATATGTTGGTACCTTGCCTGTGCCCTGTCCTTTTCACTCAGTTGGGGGTCCATATTTGTTGGCACTGATGCTGAGTCTCAACATAGGAGTGTGAGGTTTGAAATGAACACACTTGCAGCATGCATGACCGATGTTGTGGCCTCAGACATGATGTGCATGAGTGGGAGATATGCATAGTGCCAGGACGGTTGCTCATGTGACAGTCAGATCATTCCAGGACCATGGAGCAGTGTGCCCACTACAGTCCCCTGAGACACCCTTGCCTCGTAATCATGTGTGTCATCCAACACTGTGCCCATTCTCTGTGTGTTCAGCATAGGTTGGCCTCTGTGGCATTGTTCCCTGGCCTCATTTGTATTTTTCCAAAGTGTGCTACATGTGTCCACTGGACAGGGAGACCCCATTTGGCTTGGGCATACTCACACTGGGCAGTGCCTGTGTGTCTATTCACAACTATCTGTTGATGGTTGTTTGTCACAAATATGTTTTGGCAGCCTCACGAGGTGAGGTGGAGTACATTTGGGAATTCTTGCTGCACATTTTTGTGAACCCTGATTAAGAGGTGTCACTTCTTGATCTGTCTCAATCACATTGTCTCAGGTATGGGAGGTTTATGCGGGCGAGCCCTACATGGCCAAACCTTATGTGTCCTTGCCAGGTCTGACCTGTGTGTGATAATTGTCTGGACAGAGACTCAACATGCAGTGACCCAGTCATGTTGGGCAGGGTTTAATGTTTGTGCTTTGCAGCATGTGGCAATAGTTTAAATACATGATTCCTGCTCATACATTCTTGGCACCAGTGTGTGGTCCAGATGCTACGTAGTTTTGTCATTGTGTGCAGACATCTGTGTGAACATTGTGGCTTGCCATGAGGGTGTCTCCTCAGTGCAGGTATGCCTTTTTCCAACACAATTGCAGGCCCATTAGCTTATGCATTGTCCTGTGTTTGGACATATGTGCCACTCCACATGACCGGCAGTGGGTCAGATGTGTTGCCAACTGTGTCATCAGGGAACGGATGGCCATGTGACAGGTGGCATAATTCAAGTTGTTAGTCAAAACGTATTGTACCTTGGCACTCGAGTCACTACACTTGTCAACATGTCTTCATGTTTTAAATGCTTTAGTTTGATGCTTTGTTGTGAAGAACAATAATGTGCCTGCATGACAGATGTCTCCCAAGGAAGTGCACAAGAAACCACCTTTACACTTTCAGGGAACACGCTGGCACATTTTAAAGTGAGGCACAGTTTGAATAAGACTGTTTTTCAGATTATACATATCCATGTTCACACAGTGTGTTGGAATTTTGGTAAGTCCTTGGTTGTTGGTGATACCAACTTACGAGTGTCAAGTCATCCAGACCACCGTGGGCCCATGTATATGTACTTTCTGCAACACCATTTCTTTCTAACAGTGGCTTCTTTAAATGAGGCTGCCAGCTTATACAATGACTGGGTAAATGTAGTTTTGTGTGCACCTCCTTGGGAGACATCTTTTATACAGGCACTTGTGTGTTCTGTTCACAAAGTGGCACATTCACACATTCTAAACATGTTGATTGTGTAAAGTAGTGTGATTCCTAAGGGAACACAATGTATTTCGTTTGGGTTCCCAAAGTACTTACAGGTCTCTGAGTGTGGGGACACCTTTAGTATTGAGGTCTGTTATTTAGCCTTGGGTGCACCAATACTGTTTCTTTCCAGGTAAACAAGAGGTGGCATGCCTTCATAGTATTGCTGTGCTCAACTGTTCCCAGACACTAGCTTCTCAGTATATTTCTCATTCGAGTTTTGGGCTGGTGTGTCCTATTTTTCATAGTTTCAAAGTGGCATGGTGGGTGAACCAACTGGGGAGTAAAGGGCTTACATATGTGCAGAGTAAGCTAGATGTTACTCATGATGCATTCCCTGATATGCACTGTGACCTATTTGTTTTATACTCATGTGTCAGATGTATACAGGTGACTGATTTTTTTCTGTGTCTTCACCTTGCCCACAGCATCATCGGAGGAAACTGAGGGAGACACCTGCACGGACCTGGAGGAGGGATTCAGCACCAGTGCCACCAGTGCTGGCGAGTCTGCGGGAGCCAGTGGCACGGAGGGCGAGGGGAGTCAGTCGGAGGACCTGCCTGGTGGCGAGACCAACTACGATGCTGACGGGTCCGAGGCTGACCTCATCGAGGGGGCGGAGGCTGCTACAACACCTGGCAGCGTTACAACAAACAAATGATGGACGGAATGCTGACAATGCATACATTCTCCCCCAGTCAAGAGATCTGGGTTAAATCCATCGTTCTTTTGCCCACTACACCACCCCAGTTCAGACATGGCCATATGCAAATCAGTCTTGACCCTGTGCCTCATGGGAACAGTCCAGCCCGAACTGCCAAGCCATGTCTTCCCTGGACCGGAATCAAGCATCCTAGGACCGGTTTCTGGCTATCAGCCGTCATCAGCCAGGATAGCTTGACTCCAGTGGCGTAGTGAGCACGGGTCCCACGTCTGGGAACACCCATCCCACTTAGGGCGAAAAGCATTACAACAAACAAATGATGGACGTGCTCACTACGCCACTGGAGTCAAGCTATCCTGGCTGATGACGGCTGATAGCCAGAAACCGGTCCTAGGATGCTTGATTCCGGTCCAGGGAAGACATGGCTTGGCAGTTCGGGCTGGACTGTTCCCATGAGGCACAGGGTCAAGACTGATTTGCATATGGCCATGTCTAAACTGGGGTGGTGTAGTGGGCAAAAGAACGATGGATTTAACCCAGATCTCTTGACTGGGGGAGAATGTCTGCATTGTCAGCATTCCGTCCATCATTTGTTTGTTGTAACGCTTTTCGCCCTAAGTGGGATGGGTATTCCCAGACGTGGGACCCGTGCTCACTACGCCACTGGAGTCAAGCTATCCTGGCTGATGATGGCTGATATCCAGAAACCGGTCCTAGGATGCTTGATTCCGGTCCAGGGAAGACATGGCTTGGCAGTTCGGGCTGGACTGTTCCCATGAGGCACAGGGTCAAGACTGATTTGCATATGGCCATGTCTAAACTGGGGTGGTGTAGTGGGCAAAAGAACGATGGATTTAACCCAGATCTCTTGACTGGGGGAGAATGTCTGCATTGTCAGCATTCCGTCCATCATTTGTTTGTTGTAACGCTTTTCGCCCTAAGTGGGATGGGTATTCCCAGACGTGGGACCCATGCTCACTACGCCACTGGAGTCAAGCTATCCTGGCTGATGACGGCTGATAGCCAGAAACCGGTCCTAGGATGCTTGATTCCGGTCCAGGGAAGACATGGCTTGGCAGTTCGGGCTGGACTGTTCCCATGAGGCACAGGGTCAAGACTGATTTGCATATGGCCATGTCTAAACTGGGGTGGTGTAGTGGGCAAAAGAACAATGGATTTAACCCAGATCTCTTGACTGGGGGAGAATGTCTGCATTGTCAGCATTCCGTCCATCATTTGTTTGTTGTAACAACACCTGGCAGCAGCACAACATCTGTCCCCGCCTCCTCCATTCCCATCACCGCCCTCCCAGTTGCTCCGGTCCCTTCTGTCCGTGCAGGGCACCACCATGTCTCCTTCGTGACAGGCACCGCACCCCCTGCCCCTGTCACCCCTGCTGCCTTCCCTGCAGAGTCTGTGGACATCCAGCGGCAGATGCAGGTTGGGCAGACATCGATGCTGAATGTCCTCCATGGCCACACCAGACTGCTGACACAGATGGTGTCGTTCATGGAGGACATGTCAGCAACGATGTCTGACCAACGGATGTTTCTGCAGTCCATGGACTCTTCACTGACGGCAGCAGTGAGTTTCCTGCAGCGCTTCGTCCCCCCTACCCCAGCCCCATCCACACTTCCCACTCCCATACCTGTCCCATGCACACCCAGACATTCCCAAGCACGCACCCCACCAGACACAGGCAGCACACCACCAAGTAAGGGCAAGCACACACCTCCTGGCACGCACACTCAGGGGTATAAAGGCACACCCACTGGGTCTGGGGCAAACAGACATACACGCAGCCACAGTCTGAGTCTGCATGCCTCACAACCCAGTCCCTCCAAAAGCACCCCCCTTGGCTCCCCTGCCACACAGTCACAAAAAGAACGCTACAAGTCTGTGCTGGTCCACAGCCCCACTGTGTCACCACCCCGCAAGTGGGCAAGGGACTCCACGAGCAGGGGAGTTGAGTCCCCCCCCATGTCCACCCCCTCCCCCAGGAGCGCTGCACCCCATCCCTCGGACCCCCCCCCCTCCGTTGTGCCTGTGTTTTTTTCCGGTGCAGGGGATACTCTGGACGCCCTTGCAGAAGTGTGCAGTGCCGTGCTCACCTCCACCTTTGGCACTGCCCCACCCCCTGTGGTGGAGACGTCCACCCCTGCACCCACCACACCTACCCTTACACCTCCTGTCCCTGCGGTGCCTGGTCCTTCCACACATGATGCCCCCCCGGTCGACGAACCTGAGGGTTCCACTGTGCAGGCAAGCTAGGGGAGACACGTGCCCATGTGTCCCCCCAAGCACTTCTATTATGGACTGGCCATTGGCCTTTGTATATAGTGTTATTTCCGATTTATTGTTTTATGCTGAATAAAGCATTTTCTTTTTACTTTGAACACTATTGCATTTCAGGTATTGATGTTGGTGCTGAGGCTCCAGGAGTTGGTGTTGTGGTAATGTGTTATGGTTCTGAGAAATGTTATAGTCTGATGGTCATGAGGTGGACCATGGTATCTGCATGCCATCACAAGGTCTCTGCAAAGAATCTTTGGTAGTGTGTGTTATTCTTCTTTTGAGACATTGTCCCAAGGAGTGTTCCTTCCTCTGTGGCACCTGACATCTTCCCTGCAGAGAGTTGCACAATTGTTGTGCTGACCTGTGTCTACATTTCCTTTGTTGGTGATGGATCCCTTCAACTATGGCCATGCATGCTCAGCAATGTCTCCGGCTGCATCGTCTGTGCCATCCTTGCTAGTCACTGTACTTGGGTATTGAGTATGTTGAAATGCCTTCATGGAGAATATCTCCCTTTTCAGCACTATGCATGTGTGTAATCCCAGCCAAGCACACATATGGTACTTGATCTGCAGGGTATTTGGGCACCTGACTCACAATTGTGGGCATTGTATCTGTGGGGAACTCCACCCTATTCCTTCCATGAGAGACAATATCTTGGTGGCTGTCCCAGCACCTGTACATTCCTATCAGTCCTGGGATGTGCGTGACAGTGTGTGTTCCCTTAGGCTCTCTTAGTTTAGTAGGCATTGACATGACTATACAGTCTTGTGGCATGATCTCAGTGTGTGTATTGTGCTGCGTCCGCCAGGGGTGGGTATGCATGTGTCATTTGTCCTCACACCCACATGTGGTGTGTCATGCAGTGGGGGAAAGACATCCATCCTCCTGGGAGTGGGACACTGCTGTCAGTGATGTGTTGTTATGGCACTATCACCATAGTTGAAAATTAGGGATGCGTACATACACCCATGGAGTTGTGGTCATCTGATAATGATGTAGACACCCCCATGTCTCTCTTCACTGCTGGTAGTGATATGCACCCACCCTATGTCTCTGTCCACTGCTGGTATTCCTCTGCACCCACCCCCATGTCTCTGTCCACTGCTGGTATTCCTCTGCACCCACCCCCATGTCTCTCTCCACTGCTGGGAGTGATAGGCACCCACCCCGTTTTCTCTGTCCACTGCTGGGAGTCCTCTGAACCCACCCCTCACATGTATGTCCACTGCTGGTATTCCTCTGCACCCACCCTATGTCTCTGTCCACTGCTGGTATTCCTCTGCACCCACCCCTCACATGTCTGTCCACTGCTGGGAGTGATATGCACCCACTCCCATGTCTCTGTCCACTGCTGGGAGTCCTCTGCACCCACCCCTCACATGTCTGTCTACTGCTGGGAGTGATAGGCACCCACCCCCATGTCTCTGTCCACTGCTGGAAGTGATAGGCACACACCCCCATGTCTCTGTCCAATGCTGGGAGTGATAGGCACCCACCCCCATGCCTCTGTCAACTGCTGGGAGTCCTCTGCACCCACCCCTCACTTGTCTGTCCACTGCTGGGAGTGATATGCACCCACCCCTCATATGTCTGTCCACTGCTGGGAGTCCTCTGCACCCACCCCTCACATGTCTGTCCACTGCTGGGAGTGATATGCACCCACCCCCATGTCTCTGTCCACTGCTGGGAGTCGTCTGCACCCACCCCTCACATGTCTGTCCACTGCTGGGAGTGATATGCACCCACCCCCATGTCTCTGTCCACTGCTGGTATTCCTCTGCACCCACCCCCATGTCTCTGCCCACTGCTGGGAGTGATAGGCACCCACCGCCATGTATCTGTCCACTGCTGGGAGTCCTCTGCACCCACCCCCATGTCTCTGTCCACTGCTGGTATTCCTCTGCACCCACCCCCATGTCTCTGTCCACTGCTGGGAGTGATAGGCACCCACCCCCATGTCTCTGTCCACTGCTGGGAGTCCTCTGCACCCACCCCTCACATGTCTGTCCACTGCTGGGAGTGATACGCACCCACCCCTCATATTGCAGGCCACTGCTGGGAGTCCTCTGCACTCACCCCTCACATGTCTGTCCACTGCTGGGAGTGATATGCACCCACCCCTCATATGTGTGTCCACGGCTGGGAGTCCTCTGCACCCACCCCTCACATGTCTGTCCACTGCTGGGAATCCTATGCAGCCAGCCACCCACCCACCCACCCCCTTGGTGTTGTACACTGCTGTCCTGGGCCTACACACACACCAATATAGAGGTAATATGCTGCACCAGGCCATAGGCCAACATTCGTGGCGTGTGTACGCCTTGTATCCCAAATGTACTGGTGCCGTAGTGGTACGTGTGATACCACGCGTACCCCTACGTCACCACTACAATGGTGGTACGGACCGTACACACGCTCTGAGGGCGTGTGTACGGTCCGTTCCACCATTGTAGTGGTGACGTAGGGGTACGCGTGGTATGGACCATACACACGCTCTGAGGGCGTGTGTACGGTCCGTACAGGGCGTACCCCCACGGCACCACTGATATAGTGCTATGGACCGTACCCACGCTATGCACTTCCTTTGTTGCGGTACGCAGGGATTAGTGGACATGCCCCCCGAAGTGACCAGACCCTGGAGGTAATGTATGTCCTCCATATTGTATGTTTTAATTATTTGGGTAGGGGGTATGTTTCATGCCCCTCACCCCCCCTTGACCCTTGGGTGTTGTTCTCACCTTCAGCGGCGTGTGCGTCGGGTTCGGTGCACCAGGTCGTAGGCTAAGACGGCCGGGATGACACGTAGGATGGGGTCCATGGCCGTCCGTCGCGTACCGGGGCTCCGTTTTCATGTCGGACTCAGGTTTCCGGGGGTTTTTAGCTGCCATAAAAAAATAGCTGTGCGGAATGACGTAGGGACGAATCGTACTTGCTGGTCTGTAAAACGCTGCCTGACTCCATACGGACGTCGCCTACGCGCTGTCCCGGAACAGAATTGTAGGTATTTTTTAGCCGTACGGTGTTTTGTACGAATCGTACGGAAATGGTATTTCTGTACGAATCGTACTTGCTGGTTTGTACGGTGGATTTCCCGGGTACGAGTCGTACGGAGAATACGCTACGTACGAAGATTCGTACCCGGGTTTTACAGGATTGGAATCGGCACCTCTATGTGGGTCTTGGAGCACAGGGATGTCAAATAATGAATTTAAAGTTCCATTAATATGGGAAAGCGAGGGGATATTAAAATCATAATCATGTTCTTGGCAATCCAAAATAATGGCTTTCAGGAAGGCTTATTAAGGTTTAGACCAAATTGAGCGCCATAACATAATCGATTTAAGCATGAGTAAAACCTCTAGATGGATGAACTCAACCTCTTTATGGAGACCATAAGATGGAACAAAGGTGGAGGAACATAACGAATGCCCAAGAAAGACATTCTCCTCAACCTGGAGAGGACCACCACACATAAAGACCCACAGGCCTCCACTATAAGGAGCAGCAGACAATGCTTTTGCTTTGTAAATGTTAATCATTACATTAATAGAGCGACTACCTAGTTTGCAGGATAACCTAAAGACACCCTTGCATACACTGCTCATTTTAGATCTAACATTTTGAATTTGTTGGTACCATCAGCTATTACTGGTAAAAAGAATTCCCAAGTAGTTGAATCAATTTACACTCACAATTTGGGAACCCCTTCTAAAAAAGGTCCTGCACTTTTGGGTGTTTTACCCACGTGCCATCGTAAATGGCTTGGCTTCATTGAGCTTTAATTTCCTAGTCTCCATGAAATCAGCAAACGTATCCATCAGTCTCTGCAAGCCCACTGGGATCCTCAACATCAGGACTCCATTGTCTGATGACCATAGCACCAGGACCGAGCAACCAGCAACTATAGCTGCATCGGCTTGCAGAAACCTCAGAACATTGTCCACCTCATTAAAATTAAGGGAAAATAAAAATGGAGCTGATCCAGCTCGAGACCGGAGAAAAAAGGGGAAAATATCTATATACACAACTATCCTTCCTGCGTCCTAGACCCAACGTCACACACGCAGTCATTGGTTGGGCCCATACCACCAACACTCACACGTCTCCACTCACAAGTCTGCACACAGGAGGGATGAATAATTCAAGCGCTGGACATGTGGGGGGTACCTTATAAACTATAGGGAAGAAAAGTTATTTTACAAATATACATTAGCATTCACCACCTATAGATTCCTAATCCCAAACATCAAGGCACTCCACCCACTTGGTCGACGGACCAATTCTTTGTATTGGTTGATGGTGATTTAGAACCAGCTAAAACACATTTTAAGACTCAGAATCCTTTATTCTCTTCATCAAAAAAAAACACAAACTCGTAATTTCTATTAATCAAATATTTGTTTATCAAAATATTGTTTGCAATTAGTTTCGACATTTACTGACTGGCCAATCCCAGCGCGGTCTTTTCTGACGTCAGCTTTTCTCGTTACTCCTGCTGACCCCTCCTTTACAAAACTTTTTGGCAAACTTTCTTACATTCACTTTTTACTCAAATTCTGTTAGTAACGACATAAATACGCCCCCATTATCTGTTTCGCTAACAAAAGGATAGTCTTGACCGTTTTCACAAGAATTCTGTCTTTCCCAAGAGCAGCGCGTCAATCTGCCCTACTACGGAATCCTTACATCCGTTGATAAAGTAGCACTTCCCTCTACCTTACCCTTCAAGCAAGCATTAACTAACCGTTTCTCTGTAAATAAGACACCTGTTGGAGACACTTTGCTCCTGAGAAATAAAACCAGAGTTTCACAATTGAGTCGAATGCCGTTTCATTTACACACTTTCATACGGAAAATGTAGTTCTTTCACACAGAATCCTGGCTTTCCCGAGAGCAGCGCTGCAATCTGCCGTACTACAGAATTATTACACTCGTTAATAAAATAGCATCTACTTTACCCTTCTATCAAGCTTAGGGAACACCTATTACCTTTCCAGTGATAAGCGTAATCAGAGTTCATGTCGACTCCTGTTACTTAGGACCAAAATTTCACAGGTGGCCTTCGCTACCCATACACCTCTTTCACACAGAAATGTCCCTAACGATAACACAAGACGATGTTACCAAATCGAACCCAGACAATGCGTCGTGCAACTTCAATCGTCACACGTTTTCCCCGTGTGCCACAAGGCATCTGACTTCCTACATCCCAGAAGTCTTCAAAAACAACATAGAACTCAACGCAACTCAACATAGAGTGTTAATACATAAACCAATACTCATCCAAACATCCGTAACCAACAATCAATATTCAAAAAATAAGCAATCAATAAGCAGTGATCAAATCTATAAGCAATAATCACCAAACCAATGCAATAAAACCATCATTCTGCTACCAGAAAAACTAATCCAGCGCAAGACCGGAGAAAAAAGGGAAAAATATCGATATACACAACTATCCTTCCTGCGTAGCAGACCCAACGTCACACTAGCTCATTCACACACGCAGTCATCGGTGGGGTCCATAACACCAACACTCACACGTCTCCACTCACAAGTCTGCACACAGGAGGGATGAATAATTCAAGTACTGGACATGTGGGGGGGTACCTTATAACCTATAGGGAAGAAAAGTTATTTTACAAATATTCATTAGCATTCACCACCTATAGATTCCTAATCCCAAATGTCAAGGCACTCCACCCACTTGGTCGACGTACCAATTAGTTGGATTGGTTGATGGTGATTTAGAACCAGCTAAAACACATTTTAAGACTCAGAATCCTTTATTCTCTTCATCAAAAAAAACCACACAAACTCGTAATTTCTATTAATCAAATATTTGTTTATCTAAATATTGTTTGCAATTAGTTTAGACATTTATGATTAATCAAAGTTTAGAAATCAAGTCAATTAATACAAATCGCAGGACATTTATATTTACCCATTCTTGCTATCTGGAATTTTCTCTAATTCATTTGGCTCTGCATAACCGCATTTAGCTGTTAATTGTCCATATAAAGCAGGCCAAAGCTCAAAGTCCAAAAGTTCTTTGCTCAGCACGTTACAGTCCCAAAGATCTCCAAAGGACCAGAAATCGTGCAAGCATCTGTCATCGCTTGTGGGGTCGAAGAGGGTGTACAGTCATCGAAACCGCCGAATGCCAGACCCCTCCCTATTCTACTATTCTTTTATAATAAATTTCAGGATAATATGAAACATTTTTAGGCGACGAAGAGTTGTGATTGGCTGATTGGGAAACGGCCGATTTTTATTCTATGAGATTCTCATGGATTTTGCTGGTTCACTTCCGAAGCTCATGTTGCCCTTATGCAACAATGTTTAAGGTTTGCTTGTATGTTCCAATTGTTCATTTAGACCAGTTTTTACTGACTGAAGTTTGGCAGTCCACCAGGATCCCATCCTTGAATAAGAACACGGTGAACTGAGGTCGTTAGGAAGTTCACAGAGCCATCCGAGTCTGCGCAGTAGGCATTGCGCTCACGAGACGGTGGCCACTTCTGAACTCGATTTCGGGCGCCATTTTTTGGTAGGCCCAAATGTCAACTTAAGCGAAACAAACACAAAAGAATAATTAGTACAAAGAAATGATGATTCTAATGTTAAACCCTCACTAATCCCTTTATGTATGAGTATTTTCCTAGCATATAGCAACATTTTAAGCGATAATACTCACCTTTAGGATCCAAACAGGAACACAAACATCACATAAGCAACGTAAATCATGCGACATCCTTTTACCACATGTACTACTATTAATATGCGTACATATTTTAGTTATTAGAGTTATTTTGCCATGCAAATAGCAATTTCCCACGTGTAATTGGTGCATGCAAATGGTTGGTTTAGTTTCACACTGCACTCTGTTAGTAAAATTATAATCAGTAGTTTATATAGTTAGTGTTCTCATGCAAAATAGAGGAGGTATACAAAATGTTGTTTTACCTGGTCCATCAGAGCCAAAAAGCAGCTTTGTCTAATTCCCGACTTGATATTAAATGATGGAGAACGTTGCCATTAGGGCCAGAAACGGACCTTGGCCGAAATATTCCAGTACAACTGTGACAAAAAAAAGCGTGACGTTCTCAGGAGTCCCTAATGAGAGCAGTATGTCCCAGAGGAATGGATGGTCCACCAAATCAAAAGAGCTACTGAGATCGGCACAGCACAAGTAATGAGAACCAGGCTTTGCCTTTGTGTACTTCCCAATGAACATGTCCAAATTCACAGACTACTCCACTATCCCCACCCCCTTCCTGAATCAATATTTGAAGGAAGACTCTACCTATCAGTTTTGCAGAGGAATCCAGGAGGGAGATGGGATGATAACACTTTTGGTCAAATCTATCACCCTTCTTAAATATAGGCACTATGATGGAATCAGCCCAGCTGGAATGGGTCGGACCCCCAGCTGCTGCCCCAGAATTCACCCATTGCCTTGAAGGCATCAACTGGTACACAGTCAGGACCAGGAGGTTTCCCCCCTGCGCTACATACTAGGGCGCCAAAGGCCTTGTCCAATGTAACTAATGAGGGGCCTATTACTTTTTTGATTGATCTTCCTTTGAGGAAACCAAAAATCTCTGAAAAATGGTCAACCCATGCTTAAAGGAGGACTAGTAAAGTAAATTCA
Source organism: Triturus cristatus (assembly GCF_964204655.1). NCBI lineage: Eukaryota > Metazoa > Chordata > Amphibia > Caudata > Salamandridae > Triturus > Triturus cristatus. The sequence goes on from NC_140590.1 coordinate 1,640,312,276, forward strand.
AGGGCGGTATCATTTTTTTAAAAAGGGGCATTAACCGTTTTCCAAAACACAGTGGCATCAGTGGTCTCGGCTCCCAGAGCCAAATTGATTTAAGCCTCGTTCCTAAATGCGTTTTTCCTTTAGAATGGGGCCATTTTATAGTCCTTCCTTAATTGTTCAATAGCTGGGTTCTCCCTAGGTGAATTATGCAGAGCAATCCGGAGCCGCTTAGAAGCCTGAGTACATGAATGGTCAAACCAGCCATGTCTCTTTTAAGACCTCGATCTAGGAAATCAGTCAGTAGGGCATTGAGGGATCTAGCAATGATTTCAAATGGACAAATCACGCCAACATTGTCCACCTCCTTACCCAGGCAATAATTGAACTCAGGAGCATGTGTTGTTAACAATTTTGCCAGTACACATGGGGGAGAGGGGGGTCTACCTCCGCCCATTTAATTCGAACACCATTAGATCTAACTGGGTTAGCATCACCATCCTGGGTATTTATTGCAGTGGTGTTGGTTTAAAAAGACACCGATGATACTAAAGGATTATGATCACTCACTGCCGTTAGTAGTACCCTAAGCTTGAGGATAGAATCACTAGTAATGGAGGTAATTAAAATATGATCAATAATTGTATGGGCTGCTTTACCAATTAAAGAGGGCATCTGCACATTGTTCTCTGTATTAGAATGCTCTAAAAGTAAAAAGTAATGTTTGAAAATTGACAGATAGGTGTTGTATGGGAAGTGTGAAGCACCGACACCCGTATGATTGATTATGCCACGCATGCCTCGCTGGAAGGTAACATTTTTGTTTATTAAAATCACCAGCTCAGAGGATAGGACAATTTGATTTAATAGGCTGCAAAAACACATCGAGATCGGCAATCCCTCCAGGAAGAGTCAAACACATTGTTGTAAAAATTGATTCCCACCAAATCCGACTCACCCATTAAAAGACAACCACACGAGCTGATAATAAGGTGAGGCAGTAGCAGACCTTCTGATAACAATAGGTAACAAATTGGAAATTTAAATGTGCAAACCACCTTCAAGCTGACGTGAGTGCGATGGAGGGGCTGTAGTAAAAACACAGAGTTAAACCTGTCAACATAGATGGGTTCAATACCCCAGGTTTCTTGGAGGCATATCAAATGGGTGATAGTCCAGGGCAGTTAATTAATTTTGAAGACCAAAAATATTCCAGGAAGTGAAATAACAAATCCCTTTGTAGCCCAGATGTATTAAGGGTGGAAATGGAGGGGAAACAACCGTTACAACGCATGTGTTACAACGCATGCCATTACCCCGCATGTCGTTACAATGCAAATGGCTTGTTGCAGGGGGTAGAAGGTGTTGGATTTAGCTCCAACACCTTCCCTACTGGTGCACACACTGGAGTTGGAATAGTAAATTATTCTATTCCAACTTCCAGTTCATCTCAGACAGCAAGTCGGGGTAAAGATTTGCGTTGTAACGGCACGCGGGGTAATGTCATGCGTTGTAACGTCACACAACTGAAATGGAGATGAAAGAGGGGAACTAGATGAAATTTGTTGTATCGTCCAAGCTGTTAAAAAAAAGAACAGTTGGAAGCAGAAGCAGAGAATCCAGGTATAGGTTCAGATTAAGGGCATAAGGGATGGGCAGTCTGGTCGGTAGTGTCATCCAGACTAGTGGAGTGACAAGTACCTATAGGGGGGTTATGGTCAGATGGTGGAGATTCAAGGCCAGGCTGAGGAACCCCTAATGCCTTATGGGTGGACCAAGCCGCTGTGCTCGCAGGTTTAGTAGGGCACATTCTTTATTACCACACCACACATCTTCAACCCCCCCAAACCGTGCATAAATAGCGGACAATAAGCATTCCACTGCCCCTTCACACAGGCCATCAGTTTACCGTGAAGCAAATCCAACTCTACAGTAGAGAGCCCCATGTGGACTTCCAAGTCAGGGACAATAGTACTGGATTGAGAGTCTAAAGAAGGATTCAATTTCATTGCCCCCAGGCATCTTTTATGCTTAGCAAGTGAACCACTATTAGTAGGCGAAGTCTAAATCAGATTACCATGGGGGGCAGGGCATGAAGTCGTAGACTCCGGCACAGATGATGTACCCTGGGCAGACGTCGGGGTATTACCTATAGCAAGCTGAGAAGCTGTTACTATAGAGGATATTGACTCTGGAACTGCAGTCAGGGTAGCAGATGGAAGGTGCTCGGCATCCGTAATCTCTTTATTTAAGGCGCCCACTGCACTCTCAATGTAACCATCTAAAGAGGAAATTATGCACCAGTCTTAGCTGGATTAGTAGGACTAGAGACCTTTCACTTCATCCTTGTGAGAAGAGGAGAAAAAAAGAGGAACTGTAGTATGATGCCAATAAGAGGGGGTAACAGCAAAGTCTCAAAAGCTTCCACAAATCTCAATGAAATTCGGAAGGATGGTATAGAGTGTCAGTCACTCCTTCTTTGTGGCCTCTACAGGGCTGGACTGGCCGGGCACTGGACATTTTCCCCAGTGGCCACCCTCGCCTACACAGGGCCCCGGGAGTGTGGCAGTCTGCGGATGCAGGCCAAGTGAGGTCGGTGTCCATCCTTCTGAGAGGGGATCTCCGACCAAGCCCCCCTTTCAATGACCTGTGGTGCCGCGGACCAAACACAGAGACCCATCTAGCGTCTCAACACTTGCCACCTCAATGACCCCAACTTTGAGGCTTCCTTAGTATCCGAACTCCAGGCCTACTTTGAAACCAATCAAGGGTAAATTACCTGGATGGTCACTTTGTGGGAGACCGGTGAGGCAGTGATTTGAGGTTTGGAGAAAGGGTTCATCCGAAGGAGTGAAAGGGAGAAAATGACACAAATTACTGACCTTTAAACCCAAATCCATGCCCTGCAATGTCAGACCCCTGTCCACCTTACCCCCTCCCATGCTCTCAATGGTCAGAAGTCACTTACACAAGACCGCCCTTGAGGAGTCTAACCAGTGTTGGTGGCACGTAGGAGCAACATTTACGAACACAGTGATAAGTTGGGGATTCCAATCTACTGGCATTCCTTTCCCAACACTATCTCCAGACTAGTGTCCCAACGCACAGACGAAGATGGCTGTCACCTACTACACATCCCTGATATCCTACACACCTTTGCAGCCATTTATCAAGACTTCTATGCCTGTAGGCCTCAGCCCCCAGTCCTCCTGGGAGATAGAACACACACAACTGTGTGATATCCCGCTCCCTGCGATTCCTTCTTCCCCGGCCGTGAGCTGGATCAGCCCATTACTTCAGTAGATGAGATTGACTCTGCCCACTCTGATATATCCTCCGACAAGACCCCCAGTCGCAAAGGATTCCCTGTCAAGTACTATAAGGAATTCCGTACTCAATTGACCCCATTCCTGCTCTCGCATTAAACCGAGGTGCCTGAGCAGGGAACATTCCAACCTGAGCTTGACCTAGCCTCTATAGTACCTATCCCTAAACTACTACACCCTCCTGAGAAGTGCTGCTCGTACAGGCCCATCTCATTAATCAACACAGATATTAAGCTCTATGCTAAAATCCTGGCAATTTGGCTGTAACCTACTTTACCATACTTAATTTACCACAATCAATGTGACTTCATGCCCAGACACAGCATGAGACACTGTATGAGGAGAGTCCAGGTGGCACTCTCCAGGCTGGATGCATCCAAACCCACAGCGGCACTACTCCTTTTAGATTTAGAGAAGTCCCTTGAAGTGGTGGACTGGTCCATTCTCGAGGCAGTTCTCGAGTGCGCTGGACTAGGGAGACGCATGAGGCCCCTTACTGGTGCCCTTTATCGCCAGACCTATGAGCAAATCTGGGTCAATAGCTCCCTCTCTGACTGCTTCCCTATTTGCAGGGGCACATTGTAGGGCTGCCCCCTATCTCCTTTATTATTTGCCCTTGCAATAGAGACCATGGCATGGATTATAAACTGTGATGCCCAACTCAGTGGGTGGTCGTGGGATTGAGGACCAGAGGACAGGATTGCCCCATACGCATACAGCATCCTACTGTTCTTAGCTGACCCGCAGACCACCGGGACCGATGTCTTGAACTCTTCACATTATTTGGTGAGGCCTCATGTCTCCAGGTGAATGCAGCCAAATATATATTGCTCCCGGTACAAGGAGATGCTAGCACCCACATGTGGCAGTCTGACATACTGGTGAAGCGCCTCTTCTTCAAATACCTTGGGTTCGACATCTCCCAACTCCCCGAACTTAGAAGACAACTCAATCTGACCCCACTGGTGTCCAAGATGAAAACAGACATGGGCGCAGCTCCCCCTGCACATGATTGGCTGCATCGTCCTCTTTAAGATAATGACTCTTCTGTGCTTCTTGAATTTATTTCAGCACTTCCCACTCGTTATCTGCCCCCGATGCAGCCATAGACTAAACTCCACCATTCATTCCTTTATCTAGTCCGGTAATTGACCACAAATCTTATTCCCCAGTGGTAGGCAATCCCCATATTATTGCGGACAGAAAATGGTGGACCTCCAGTGCTTCTATTATGCTTCCGAATTGATTGTCATTAACGACTGGTTTTGCAGCAGATAAGATAATCCAACTTATTGAGGGGAACTCTCTCTTCTGGGGCTTTACCGCATCGTTGATATATTATATGGCGCCCTAATTCCCCACACCCTCCTGACATCACTTGTGTGGTCTTCCTTTGTTGGAGAGTCGCATTGAGATTCTTAGGTTGGAACGTAGAGTGACTGAGATGAACCCCCTCTGGAGGGAGTGACAGTTCAAGTGCGCAGCAAGGCTGAAGGGGTTCCGTAAATGGGACTTGATAGGCATCACAGACAGTCCTGGGAGATGTCTGGGCCGGAAAACACATCTTGACTTTTCAAGACTTACAAGACAAGACCTATACAACCTCAATCGGATGCAATTCCACAAATATTTACAACTGTGCCACACCCTCATGGTCAACATTCCTCCTGACACTGACATCCTTGAATTTAGCCCCCTCAAGGCCAAACCGCCCCAGGGATGCATTAATAAGGGCGCCATATCCCAGATTTACTGATCACTCATCGCAAATGCCCAGCACAGTTTTGCCACTCTTAAACACCATTGGATGAGGCAGACTGGAGGGAGACTAGGTTGGCTCCACAAACGTCCTATTCTACAGGCCTCTAGTTGATCCATCTTAATTATCTTCACACAACATTCCTCACCCCACCCTACTGGCTTCCATTGCTCAGCAACCCCAGCCGACTTGTACCACATGGTTGTGGCCTGCCCAATCCTCTCACCTTACTGGGAATTAATAAGATGCGAACTCTCCGAGGCCTTGGAATGGGACTTTGAACTAATCCCTAGAGTGGCCCTCTTGGGCATGGTTGACGAGATTGTCACCCCCCTGCCCCGGGGCTGATCGAATACTTGTAGGCAGTGCGACCTAGGTCGTTAAACATGATATTACATATAGGTGAATCCTCCCGAATGCCCCTTCCCTGGCAGAGTGGAAGGCAGGAGTGGACTATGTGCCCAATTGGAGAAGCCCATATATACTGTATGAGGCTGCCCGCAAAAACATGGCAAGATGTGGGGACGGTAGAGGACTTTGTATGGTTTGTGATTTATCATGTGGTTAATTATTAAGTGGTGGTGCTATGCAGATGTAATTATTCTTTAAGTGGTGTAATTCAAAAATCTAATAAAAACAAATAGGGAAAAAGTGCTATGACGCAAAGACAGTTGTATTAGAATCCATGTATTGTGAATGAAACTTTCCAACCTGTACCTGATGCATCATTTTGAAGTATTTTCCACTGAAAGCTCCAATGCAAGGGTGCAGAAAAACATACATTCTATGAGCTGTGGTTTAAGAAATGTTTCATATTATGTTGTACATCTTCGGAGTGAAGTTGGTGAGGAAGCAGGCGGAAGATTTCTATTACCTTAAAGAAATGGGTTAGTGTTAAGAACTTTTATAATTTCAAAGTTGTTTTTGATATGCCAAGGCGACCTAACCATGATTATACCATTCTGAATTTGCTATTTTGTTATTTGATATGTATAATTGGGGTATATAACCCTTGACTTTGAAGGATTGAGGGCCCTTCATATTTTCCTCCCGAGACTTTGTCCGATTATTTGGAGACTTTCTTTCCTTCCTTAGGAGCTCTCAGTACTCTTTACGAGTTTGTTACTTAGCATCTGAAGAGGTGTAATTGCCTAAGTAGGGATTATCAAGTCCAAGTGTGCTTCAGTAGATCAAGTAATAGGTGCAGCTAATGAAGAGCATAGGTCTACTAGCCCTTACCACTGTCTGCTTTTTAGCATTCATTTATTCATGAATTCTAAAGAAAGTCTGAACATTCCAAATGCAATCAGTGCCCACTGGTAGCTGCACTAAAAAGAAAACAGGTGTATTTCAGTGGTTGGGGGGTTTCCAACGTAACTATAATGTCACGTAAACCTTTGTTTTTTTCATTGAATTTCTAGGCTTCTTGTAATGTATGTTAAAGTCTTAAAACCTTACCTAACTATAACATTACTTTAATCTTAATTTTTTCAGTGAATTTCTGAGTTTTTAATAATCATTTTCTAAATTGGACGAATGGCCAACCCTTCAAATGCAGGCAACCTCACTTGCACATGGTCTTTGGGTGTGCATGCCCTACCCATATTTTCATCTTTTACTTCTGCGGTACCCGTCACCGTCATGCATGCTTCCATGTGATGGTACCAAGGTACTGTTCAAGATTACACGAGGAAGTTTCTACAGTACTACAGTACCATAGGGTGAAAGGCTGCATGGAAATTCCCCCAAAAGTACCATAGTATTTCACAGAATGGCCACTCTGGGTCCTGCGGTACCTGCAGGCCAAATGTTTCTTTATCTTTTTTTATTTTAATCTCTGGTTGCATCCTTCAGGCTCAAGTTGCTGGGGGTCAGGGTGTCCCTGCTCTGGCCTCTTATACTTTTTTAAAAACTTTCCAAGTACTCGAGCCCTGTAATGGTCACTGCAACATTTTGCTGAGATGTTGCTGCTGGCCCATCAAACTGAGAGGCACTGCAGTACTGTCAGGGGGGGATACCATGGCATCCCATTGACTGACAGGAGAAAAGACTTCCTCAGCCAATGGGATTCAAGGATTTTTTGGCACCGTGGGAGTCCCACTGGAGTCCTGCTCTACATAACGGTCCAAATATCGCTAATATTTCTGGAAGATTAACCCTAAGCACCTATTCAAACACACATTTCTCAACAACTGCTAAATAGATTTTACAGCAAATCATGAAAAGGATGCTTTTGGGGAAAATTTATAACTTTCTGTTAAATTTGGTGTAATTCCGTTCAGTCATTTTTTTCTGTATTAGAGAGCAAATTTCCTTCAAATTTAAAATCAGAAATCAATGTTTTGGTATACCCCCTTTTTTTCTTGGGCCCCGCTTGACAGATCAGTGTGAAACTTTCCATGGAGGAGCTGATGTGAGTGAGCTTATTGTTATAAATATTGGTGCAGATTCCAGACTAGGCGAACCATGGCAAACTTATTAAAGTAAAAACATAAGATCCTATGGAAAGTAAATAATGCTAGTGCTACCATTGTACCATTGCACTGTGAATATTTATGAGCCATCCTCCTCATCTTCCCACCATGAATGGAAAGAGAAGGCAAGAAGGTTCAGTGAGGCAAGGCGGCTAATCAAGCTATTGAGAAGCATGACAGTTGTTAACATTTGTTTAGAAGGTAGCCAGATAGCACTCTTTTGTGTACAATCCACTGCTACGTAGCCTTGACAAAGGCTAACGCCGAAACGCGTCATCCTTGAAGTTTAGCGCACAATCAAATTATTGTGCCGTTTCCTGGTGTGCCGCCTCTTGATTCCCTACCAACTGGTTGCGAATAGAGATATCCATAAAGTACTAAGTGGTTGCTGCTACCACGGGCTGGCACCAGTGTCGCAGAAAGGGAAACCGCAGCAGCAAAACCTATGAAATTCAGCCGTTATAAGTAGCTAAGCTAACTATAACTCGCGCCCCTGCAATGCACTGCTTATGACCTCACATATTACATCACTCATGACATGGTCAGTAACATCACTCATGACATCACTGATGACATCTCAAATGACATCACTCATGACATCAGTGATGACATCATCCAGTGACTGTGAGTGTTTTTAAAAAGTTTATAAGTGTTAAATATATCTACCAAGGTGTATTGTTAAATCAGTGGATGTATGAGTGACTGTATGGATGACTCATTGGGTGCGTTACTGAGTGTATAAGTGAGTGAATATGTGTCTCAGTGAATGTATGGTTGCGTGAATGGTTGTATGAATGTGTGTATCTAGCTGCCAGTTGATGTCTAAGTGGGTGTATGAGTGTGTTAGTGGGTATGTGAATGGCTATATGGGTGATTGATTGGTTGTCTGACTATGTCTATGCTTTTCTGGGTATCTGTGTTTGTGGGTGAGGAGGTGTGTGACTGCCTTTATGGATCGGTGAGTGGGTGAGTCTGTGGCTGTATGGGGTACTGTTGCATGTGTGAGAAGTTGTGTGGGTTAGTGAGTGTCTGTATGACTGTTGAGTGCATGTGTCAGTATGATGAGCAATTGAGTACGTGAAAGGCAGTATACATGAGTGATGAGGTATATGAGTGACTACATGCGTGAGTGACTGAATGTGAGAGTGACTATATGGATGAGTACATGCTTTTGTTAGTGACTGCATAGCTAAGTTAGTATGTGTTACTATTTGCATGAGTAAGTGGGTGGTTGTGTAACTGTTTTGGTGAGTGAGTGACTGTATGACTGACTGTATGGATGAGTGTTTAGGTGTGTGAGTAGTTCTATGGGTGACTCACTCAGTGTGTGAGCACCTGTATTGGAGTATGAGTGGATATGTCAATGGCTGTATTAGTGAGTAAGTGGGTCTATGAGTGGCAGTATGGGTGAGCGAGTGGATTTGTGTGTAGATCAATTAATTAGTGAGTGGGTGTGTAAGTACTGGTATGGCTCTGTGAATGGGTTTGTGAATGGTTGTGTGGGAGTGCCAATGGATGTAAAAAAGATTCTATAGGGGTGTGAGTGGGTGCGTCAGAGATGCTGTGGATGATGTTATCAGTGATGTCATCAGTGATGTAATTTGAGATGTCATCAGTGATGTCACTGACCATGTCATGAGGGATTTAATATGTGAGGTCAGAAGCAGTGCATTGCAGGGCCATGAGTTATAGTTAGCTCAGCTAACTATAACAGCTCAATTTCAAAGGTTTTGTATGAGTGAAATATCAGCCTAGCTATAACGTCCCTGAATCCTGTGTTTTTTTTCTGTGAATTTCTAAGGTTTTTTAAATACTAATTTCTAACTATAACATCCCTGAAACCTGTGGTTTTTTCAGTGAATTTCTAAGGTTTTTTAAATGCTAATTTCTAACTATAACGTCCCTGAAACCTGTGATTTTTTAAGTGAATTTCTATGGTTTTTTAACTAGCAGTTGCATTTGCAGAGTGATGGAGAAAGGGGACGGGCTGCCAACCAGTGCTCAGGAATTCCACTGTGTAGGACTTACAGGAGGTATCAGGAGGGCTTCTTGGCCCCCAAGGTCCCTCAGAAGTAAAGTAGACTTTATCCCTCAACCAGTAGTGTGCCAGGAGGCGTGTTTGCAGAGTGGTGGAGAAAGGGGGCTTGGCCTCCGAAAACCTCTTAGCAAGCCCACAGTGTGGGACTTACTGGAGGTAACAGGAGGGGTAGTTGGCCCCAAAGGACATCCTTGGGTGCTAACGACCCCTCCTATTACCTTCAGTAAGTCCGACACAGCAGGATTGCTGAGTTGTGATACCAGGCCATGCCACCTTTGTCCACTACTCTGCAAACATGCCTCCTACCTGGTTGGAGCCGGTCCTAGGTGGGTGGCAGTCCCTAGGGCCATTTACAGCCCACAAAGGGACCCATGCAGCCCCCCTCCAACATGATTAAAGCCCTAGGGAGGTGGTGGTCCCTGGGGCTGTTGGGGGGCCACATGCCCCCCGCATTTCACAAAATTAGCTCCGGGGAGGTGGGGGTCCCAGGGGCTGCATGGGGGCAGGAGCCCTACCATGCCTTTCTTTTAAAAGAAAAGCCCTGGGGAGGTAGCAGTCCCTGGGGCTGCATGGGGGGCAGGAGCCCCATGCCTTTATTATTTTTGTAAAGCCCCAGGGAGGTGGCGTCCCCCGGGACCTTGCACACCTGGGACCTAAGGGAAACAAAGCGCTTTGTTCTTTGTTTTTTTTTATTTTCTGCCCCAACGCAACTCCCACCGAAATAATTTAAAAAAAAGGTTTTTTTGGCCCTCGGGATCCCTGTGGTACCCTCTCAGCAGGCCTAGAGGGGCAGGGTGTTTCTACCCTGCCCCCTTTTCTTAATTTTAAATGGTTTTCAACCTTTTTCCTTGTGACTCGGTTCAACAGAGTCACAAGATGGCTGCCAACACTTCCTGGTTGGAACTGCTGGCAACCAATCAGCTCGCAGGCTCGAGATCGGGAGGGTTTGCGGATCCTGCGTGGCCATTTTTGTATATTTGAGAAATGTATACATTTCTCAGGAACTAATCAACGGATTTACACCATTTTACAAAAAGAGTGCTTTCTGAACCAAGGGCTACCTTTTTGCCAAATTTGGTGTAATTCCGTTCAGTAGTTCGAGCTGTAGCCGTGCCTAAAAATTCCAATTGGAATTAACATGGAGAAAACGCGTTATGGTACTCCCCTTTTTCTCTGCCCACTTGATAAATCACCCCGAAACTTTCAACACAGCAGCTGAAGTGAGTTGGCATTAGTTTTGAAAAGTTCACGAAGATTTGTCAAACGGCACTAACGGCACTAAAGATATTGGCAAAATAAAAAACCTTTTTGAATACAAACAAGTTCCTAACTATAAATACCTACTGGCGAATGCCAGTAGGATATATATATATATATGTCATGCCGGTGCTGACTTCTAATAAATCTCCGTGAAGCACGATTGGTGTCCGTGTGCTTTCCTCCTCGCCTGCCAGGAAGTGGAAGAATGCGTTTGGTGCTCGCATATATATATTTTGAAATGGTAGAATTTCTAATCTGCAGCCACTCTTCACTTGGAGAATAAATACTGTGAATCCGTGAATTGGCCTCAGCAACTTTCTTTGGTGTATTTATTACCAGGATGCTTCGTCCCTGGCAGCTGAAGCCGCTCTGCAGGGTTGGGTGCCCCGACGACGAAGGAGTTTTTGTGATATATATATATATATATATATATATATATATATATATAATCTACTGGCGGTCGCCAGTAGATAGTTATAGTTACAACCTAGTTTCCATAGGAAATCTCAAAATTCTATTTTGAATAACTTTGGCGCCGGTTGACGAATCCTCGCAAAATTTTCAAAACTAATGGGGCGCTCCGCTCAGCTCCTATCCTGAAAGTCTCTGGGTGATTCGTCAAGCGGGGGCCGAGAAAAAGGGGGGGTCCCAAAACGCGTTTACCCCATTTATTTTTCCATAGGACCTTTAGACACAGCTACAGCCCGAACGGCTGAACAGAATTACGTGAAATTTGGCAGAGAGGTAGCCATAAGGTCAAGGAAGTGCCTTTTGCAGGTCTGGTGTAAATCTGTTCAGTATTTCCTGAGAAAATAGCATTTAAAAGCATATCAATATCTATACGCGCGCACCGTGCGCGCACGGTGCGCGCACCCTGCCGTGCGCGAGCGCAATTCTGATTGGTTGTTAGATGTCGGTAAACATTCGAATCGGTCGAAACCAGGAAGTGTCGGCCGCCATTTTGTCTCTCGCAGTCTGAGGGGGTGAAAAAAAAAGGTGGAGAACGTGAAAAGGGGGCAGAGTGGACAGTTCCTGACCCCCTAGCCTTGGTCAGGGGGTCACAGAAGGACCCCCAAGGGAGAAATTTGTTTTAATTTTTTTTAAACAAATCGCGAGGTGCGCGCACCGCGCGCGCACGGCACGCACTGCGAACTGTGGGTGCTCAGTGCGCGAAGCGCACCGAGCACCCACAGTGCGCGCACGGTGCACGCACCTCGTGATTTTAAAAAAATAAATAAATTTCACGGTGCGCGCACGGTGAAAAACCTGAAAAAAAAAAATTAATACATAACCTAGCATTTAAAAAACCGTACAAATTCACTGAAAAAACCATAGATTTCACACACGTTATAGTTACAAATTAGCATTTAAAAAACCTTGCAAATTCACTTAAAAAACCATAGGTGTCACACATGTTATAGTTAGCTGGACATTTCACTCGTAAAAAACCTATGAAATTCCCCCGTTATAGTTACTGTAGGCAACTATAACTCACGCGACGGCAATCCTCTGCTGATGACGTCAGATATTACATCACTGATGACATATGTGCCTTTATGAAAAATAAATATTTGTAATATATGTATAGCTAAAGATTAATGGAAGAAGACATGGGTAAATAAGTGTCTAAATACAGTGATGTAATATCTGACGTCATCAGCAGAGGATTGCCGTCGCGTGAGTTATAGTTGCCTACAGTAACTATAACGGGGGAATTTCATAGGTTTTTTACGAGTGAAATGTCCAGCTAACTATAACATGTGTGAAACCTATGGTTTTTTAAGTGAATATATATATATATATCTCTGTGTGTGTGTGTGTGTGTGTGTGTATTATATATATATTTTTTTATTATTATTTTTTTCTATTCAATTTATGTAGTGGCAATTCTAACATGTTTGGCATACAAACATCTTCACAACAGAGAACGTATTTGGTGCTAGCACATTAACATCACGGGCCACAATGTGGTCCTTAGCATAGGAAACATCTCAGAGTATTTCTTCTAAATAACATATCCCAGCCTCTAGAGCTCTGTTAGAAGTCTGTGTAGTTAACAATAAACATGAAACTTATCAACAAATAACAATCAGGAGTATAATCAAAAATCTTTGTATTTTCTATCCTCTCGAATGGAGCCAACTGTTCAATTTGTAATAGTTGCCATATCAAATCCTTAAATCGTGCAATATGCATAATCCATATCAATGATTTGCTTAAGTGCTGATTCATCAAAGGCATACCGTACTGAATATTATTTACTTCTCAAGCAATCAAAATCATAAAAAATTATGACCTGGGTCATAAATAATATTGAGATCAAAGGTGCTACTGTATATCAGATTAAAAGCAAGTATAAATTATTGCCTTCCTATGTGTGCTGCCTTAAATATAATTCTCAGAGAACTTACATAATAAACATTCAACTACATAAAATGCCAACATTTAGAAACATGAATATAAATGCACAAGCACTTAACTGCATTGGAATTCCTTTTGTGAAGTAATAAAAAAATTAAGAAATGTTAAACCTCACTTACAGTTCACTACAACCTCCACGCCTAGCAGGTCAAGCAGGTCCTACTCCTGTTCCAAGACACTAGCCCAGTGGCATTTCACCAGCCACTTGGGTGTGCGAAATGCTGATGTGATGCTGACTGTTGGGCCACATTTACCCTGAGTAGAGCTGGTTTTCTGCCATCTGCCGCCAACAAGAGGGGGAGGTGGCACAGCACATAAATATTAATGTTGCCACATATTGTGGGGGTCAGGCCTGCACAATCAGTGGGAAAGGGTTGTGAAGCCTTCGTCTGCTATGACTGGTGGGCAGAGTGGTGATAAAAAGAGGAACAAAAAAAGAACATTAAAACACAGGAGCAGGTGAACAGGGCAGAAAGAAAAACTAAATTTAGAAAAGCATTGGCAACGCCAATAGGTCTGGTTTATGAAACACTGTCAAGCCAGCCCTAAAATCCACATAGGTTAACCACTGCCCCCGTCCCATTTGTGCTGCTACCAGAAAAAAACACCATAAATGATCTAGTGATGTAAGACACTTTACATTTACATATTACAATGTCAGGTGTGTGCGCCTCTGAAAATTCAATATCAGGCAGCTAGATAAACAACCTAATCATAGCTGTGTGGAGAGCAAGCTCTTTTTTTATGGGAATGCACAACTTCTGCCCAATCAAAACATGTACTCCAGGCTCCCAACATCTGGGGGGGAGCCAAAGCCCCTCTCTAGTGATGGGCACATAATTGACGAGCGACAGCTGCGCTGTCAAGTCAGACCCTAAAAACTGGACAGGATGGTTGGGAATTGGGAAACGGAGAGCTTGAGTCTGGGGGTGCCCTCATCAAAATGATCGTCTGTAGGCGTTGTGTCATGCACACAAGATCGTGTGCAACTATTCTAGCATTAAATACATCCTTGTGTCAATTTTTGGACGCAATAAGACCTGCTCATTCCATGTAATTTCACATAGTTGTTGGCAATTTTGCATAAATCCCCCAAATAATTATGTAAATCATGCCCATCCCTAAATTTGATTCAGAGATGCACACCCCTAAATTATGTATGGACACAAAGACCCTTCAGAAGGACTCTGAAGATCTCCACAAAGACAGGTGCAGTCTGAAACTTCGCCCATTTTGGTGGGACCCTTTAGGGTCCTTATCAAGGGAAGTAGTGCACTCTGGATCCACACACATGGCAGTGCAGCCCCTGAAACACCACAGGTATCTGCTCCTGAAGAACGGTCTACGTAATAGGGTGATGGAAACCCACATGTGCTAATTAGCACAGATTAGGGGCCGAACACCAGGACCCATTTTGTACACTGGGCTTGTTTTTCATCTAAACACACAAAGAATGTGTTTATTTTTCATCTTCAGCCATTGACTCAGGCCAAGAGAGAGAAAGACAGATAGGAGAAAAAGATGGAAGAGGAGAAAGATAGGAAACTAGTTACTACGTGAAAAAGAATCAGCAAAAGTGAGATAAATGAAAAGAAAGACTGGGGAGCAGTGTACCTCACTAGCAGGTTCATGAGAAAACCTTTGGGCCCCTGCACTTTCCTTTTCTTTTTTTTTCTTTACTTTCCTTCTTTTCCCCCACAAATGAAGCACTGTGTACCCCACAAAGTGGAGGAGGTAATTGCAGTTTGCACCCTTTAATAGGGAGGTTGTCTGAAAGGTCTCAATACACCTTCTGTGCTTCCATTAAAGGGGTGCTGTGAGGGAGGGCAGTGAATAGTGAGTACCTGAGTGGTACACATTGGGGCATAATAACAAGTACCGCGCTGAAAGCAATTTAGCAGCACAGTGCTGCGTCATTTCAAAAACACGGGGAGGTGCCGTATTCACAAGAATATGGTACACCCCTGTGTTTTTCCTTGTGCCAGTGCTAAACAAGCTGCTTAGCGCCAGCGCAGGCACCCTTGCACCATGGTGCAAGGGTGCCTGAGTTGCAGGGATGATTGTGTTTGTGCAGGAAGGGGCACCTTCCTGCACAAAAACAATCATTAATGGTGTTGTGTTCCTTGTATGTGTCCTGCGAATGCAGCACGCATAGAAAGAGCAAAAAACTAGGAGAAATTAAAGTATTTCTCCTCGTTGCACCACTTTAATGCCTCCTTTTCAAAGGAGTTGTTTGTTTTTGGCACTGCCTCAGATGTACCGATCCTTGTAGATCTGGGGCAGCATCAAAATGCAATGGGTACTGCGTGGGTGCACCCACAACGACACCCTTTGCACGCCCCTTTGCCGCAAAAAACTACCGCTATGAGGCCCATATTTAAAAGGCGGTGTTAAGCCACGCAAAGTGTCTTACCGCTGCCTTATAAATATGGAATATGTCCCTGGGACATCACAGTAGGTGGCACGCTGCAATAATACCAGCTGCTGCATAAGAGTGGTAGCCCATGGCATATTACAGAAGGGCTTTGAGGGCCTCAGCATCACAAACTGCCCCAAGGATCGCTTTTCCAGATGTGGATTTTTGTTAACCATTAGCTAGATGATTGGAAAGGTTATACGGCTTAGTATCTGAGGAAGCAAATACAGTGACTGCTCCAGGCTAGGCTTGTCTGAATTTCAAAGCACCAGACACCCATCCTTCAGTGGGAGCATGGGACCATATGCAAGCTTTGCAGATGGGACCACAGGCCTTTTAAGGTCGATCTGCTTGAGTTGTGTTCAGATGGAAAGCTCCCCTTCCTTTGTGGATCCTGATGAATGGCATTGAGGGGCTGCAATCTGCATAAATATTCTAGATGGTGGAATATTTTCATTAATGCAACATGTCAGATGCTTCTTGCGCTTTTAACAGAGAACGGATGTACATTGTTACCCAACTCAGTGGTACTTCTTTCTGCTAACCACGCAGTGATGAAAGACAGAGTGGACTAGGGGGGTCAATCACGGGTACTATCTGTGCAGTGGATGCATTATTCTACTTAGCCTCTGAATTCAGCAACCAATTGCAAATGGGCGAAATCTGGCTTTATTGCAAGGCCCCTCTGATATAAGGGTAAGGATGAATAAATCAGAATACCTAACTTCTGTACTACTTTGGGGGGTATTAATAAGAACTCCATTCAGGGGAACCACGTTGCCAATCACGGAGAGGCAAGATTTCCATACTTGGCCCGGATAACAAGTACCCCTAAAACTGGCCTGGCTGTTACCCAACCCAGGAGGTACTGATACCCAGAGTATATTTAACCTGAGGGGTGGAGAAAATCCATCCTAATACGAGTTGAAAACTTATGATCCACTAAAAAATTAGGAATTATCTGGGAATCTGTAATTCTGGGTTCTATTTTCCATTAATGACTTATTTTGCCCCAGTCCTTTAAAATAGATTTCAGCTATGTTTACAGCAATGGACATCTCCAGATAAAAGGAAACAGATCCATGGTGCTCCAGTGGATCCTGTTTGTCTGATTGGGCAGGTAACTTTTACCAGGCTGCGACCAATTTTGTCTCCATACATTTTGTCTAGAACCAAAACCCTCCTGGCAAATGCCCATTTATGGACTGGCAATAACTGTGCTTCCAATATCTGGAATTAATTGAAGGTTATTCACATAGATAATGAAAATAATCTCATATGGTAAAAGAAGCATACATAAGTGTAACAGTTTTCTTAGAAACAGCGCACAAACGTGACAATGGTGAAATACATCAACCCTATGTTTATTTCAGATTTTTACTCTTTTTTTATATACATTACATTTCTATTATATTACAAACAAAAAACAGACTCATGTCCTCTTAACCTGAATTAACATTAAGAATAAATTAATACAGGAAAATAAAAGTACAACAGTACAACACTTTCCCTTTCTTTATCTACATCATATATATCACCCATTCTTCAATAGTAGAGGTTATTGTGCTATTGTGTTTTCAGATTCAAAGCTGTAAGGAAAGCTCTTAGAAATACTCTTTTTTCTCCCACTGACATATTTTAATTATCTGTGAAAAACAGAACCACCAGTAATTGAAGGGAGTTTACCAAACATTTCTTATCACCAATTCCACTCTATCATATACATTTGACTAGAGTGATGTGACTTTTGGCATTCCCAAATCACATGGCCCAATGTCTCATTCCCATATTGACATGACCAACAATTTTCCCGCTACTAATAAATTAAGATTTTTCATTCTTACTGATAGTGGTGGTGTTGGTGGTGGTGGTGGTGGTATTGGTGGATAAACATTGCATTGAGATCTGGTTACATCTTGTGGATTTCATGGAAGACCTTCAACCACATGTTCTATAATATTCTCTGATTGTTCTTTTGATCATAAACATACAATTGTACCCAGAAATTTATTTCAGTCATCTTCAATGTTTTGAAACAAACTCAACATCATAGAGAGAAGGAACTGGTTACTTCTGAATAAAAAGCATACACTAGGCAAGTCTCAAAATATTATTATTCATTATCCCTGTCTAAGTTTCCTGCAAACTATTCCCTATAGCCTAGCAAGTAGTCTCTCTTCTCAAGTTTAAATTGGAATCTCAGAACTCCAAAAGGACGGATTCAGTTTTTTTACTAGACTTCTTTGAGATAAAGGATGTCAGAAGAAATTCACCCACACCACCATAAGAGTCTGCTATTATCTGATGTAGTGGCTTTTCCCAACTAGAAGCATCACCATAAAGATGGAAGGCTCTAGCACTAAAAAGTAGTTGCAGAGTTGAAACTGTAAAATGTACCATTGAAGGTAAACTTTTTTTGGAAGTTATTACCTGAAATTGCCTGACAAGATGGAGGAAAGGTAAAAACTGAGGAATAGAAAACTGCCACTAAAGCGGCGTTAATGGGCTTGATAATATGCCCTTGAGAATTCCCATTGAAGCCCATGTTCTGGTGTCAACATGGGCTTCTATTGGAATTCTCTGCGGCATATTATCAAGCCCACTATCGCCGTTTTAGCGGCAGTTTTCTGCAGCTAAAGTGGAGATAATTTTAACGCTGTGCTTGATACTATACCCCCTTGTTGTTTTCAGCAAATCACCATTCAAATGTATCTGTCTTTTTCTTTTGAAACCAAAAAAGCATTAGTCTCACTAAAGGATTTATGATATTTTTCAAATATAGAAAACTAAAACCACCCTTCGCAATCCCCATCTGCGATGTGTATCTGAAAAATATTGATTTCTTCTGTCAACTCTAAAAATATTGCCTATTAAGTCATTCAGCAAATTCAAAGCAGATGAACCAATAACTTTTAATAATGATTAAAGTGTATGAAGTAGTCTTCCTTCACTTGAAAAGTCTAGTTTCTGTTAACATTGCTGGGCCTTAAATGAACCTACCATCCCATGTCAAGGGGACTTTGTGCCTGCAGAAGGGGAAATTAGTAGGAGGTCATCTGACAGAACAGATTTTTAAAGGTCCTCACCCTTCCTCTGCTCTTTTATGTGAGGGACTGTAGTGGGGAAGCAGGTGTAAAATAATATCTCACATGAAACTCCCACCTCCCATGAGATAGAATGTCCACTGGTTCCATAGCAAAGTAAAATGTGTGTAAACAACTAGAGTAGTCAAGCTTGTTGGAACTTTCCTGCCTTACCCGTAGCACAGTAACCCAGGTGGGGCGAGGCACCCTGGTTGATGCGGTTCTTTGTCATTCAGTCTTCAGATGATGTATTTTAAGATATTGGGACATATTCTCCTAATGCCAGAGGCGGTTAGAGCCTGGATGAGCCAAACTTTTCTAAAATTCAATCTCTCTGAAAAGGAGACTATATTTACCAAACATCAGTCCAATATTTGGGATACCTAGCTATCAGCACTCCAGGATGCTTGATATCTGTCCTAAATCTATTCCGGTAGTGCGGAATCTTGGCATGATAATCTATTCTAAGATTTCTTTCACACAGCAATTACCTGCCACCAATAAAATTTATTGTTTTTATCTTGGGAAAGTCCTATCAAGCACTATTCCTTTTTATTTCTAACTTCACATTTCTTGGATGTGAGTGCAAGCATTCAATCTCTACTTTACTTAGCAGCATGATTCACCTATGGCCACCCGAAAGAGATATTGCCAAGTTGCACTACATTCAAAATTCTACAAAAATGTCACCATGGCACGCAGGAAAGTAGGATCTGCTTCTTATGGTTACCCCCACTTTTTGCTGGATGTTACACTGTGTTTGACTAGTCTGACTGGGGTCCTGATAATCAGGACCCCAGTCTATCTGCTTTCTCCCTAAAATGTAATGACATGTACTTAGGTACACTCCAGATTGGATACTGGGGTACCCGTGTACCCAGGGCATAGGTACCCCAGAGGCCTCCCTTGGGCTGAAGCATGTATTATGCCACACATGAGAGGCCATGCAAAATGGAACTACAGGTATGCCATTGCATCCTGTGTAAGTTGGTGCTAGCACCACTTACTTTAGATATAGGTTTACTATATCTATAAGTCACTACACTTAAAACTTATGTCACCCTTATAGCAGGCCTTGACAATCCTGAAGGCAGAGTGATGTGTTTTACGTCAGAGAGTGCCCCTGCATGAGCTTAACCTCTCTGCAGTCTTCAGAGACCATTCTCCCGGGTTATCTGTGACTCAGCCAGGCATATAGATAGAGGTGCATTATAACCTCGCGGTAAATGCTATCTCGAAAACGGCTGAAACAAAACATGTCGTGTTTGGTATCAAACACCTTGGAATCATACCTCCACACCAGTAACTTGTGTGGGAAGTATGATTCCACCCTTCTGAAGCGAGCTTCGTGGGGTTACTGGTCTTTCCGGTGTCAGCCTTCTAGACCCGGGCAACACAAAATGGTTGTTGCCGACCAGAGACACATTTCTGCCCTCCTGCTGCTAAGCCAAGCTCGAGCAGGGGAAGGCAGGACAATAGGCATCCTGTCACAGGGAGGTGTGACCACCTCTCAGACAGGATTTAGTGTATTGGGGCTGGGGGGGTGCACTTCCAAAGTGCCTGAAAGTCTGCATCTGGGGCACACTTAGTGTCCCTGTGCATAGTCCAGGTCAAACCACTCCTGGGAGCCGTTGGCTCCTGCTATGGCACGAAACTGGACAAAGGAAATGGGAGTAACCTCCTCTTTGTCCCGACCCTCCCCTAGGAGGGTCCCCTGAATCTATCCTACCCTCTCCCGTGGGTTCATAAGGGCTTACCTGGCTGTAGGACCTTAGATTTGACGTGGACAAGATTCTGAACAAGAAACCACTGACCTTCGACCATCTAGATACTCTGGACTTCGCCGGACTTCGACTGGGCCCGACTTCATCTCCCTCTCTGTCCAAAGCCTCATCTGTGCCCATGCACCACACAGGTTCCATGCAGGACCTGTGGAGCATCAAGGACATCTGAAGAATCTCCATTGGGGTGAAGGAGTCACTCCCCTGCATTCACAGGGACGGAAATGCAACTGACCAGTCTGCTGAGCCTGATCTCCTGCAAACTCCGAAGGCTCCAGCAACACAGGAGGTGGATTCTTATGTTCTTTGAGAATGAGCTGCCATCTCACCGAGTTTGAGGCCAGTATCTCTTGCGGGAACCGCATAACTCGAACCCATGTGCACTGCGTACTTTTGCAAGTGTATATGCTTGTTGGTAATTCCTGGGCTTGTGCATTGGGCTCTGTGTAGTCCTGACCCTGAGCAGTATTTGCACCAAAGAACTCTGGCCTCCTTGCACCGAGTGCTCCGTGGGCCGGTACTTTGTGATCTTGCTTGAGGCCCGCTTGCGACTCCTGGTCATTCGGCCTGTGGGTCATCTTTAATTCTGTTGGGCCTTCCTGGTTGCTCCAGATGTGCCCTGACTCTCCATCACTTGGTGAGTCCCCTGGACCTTGCTGGTCCACACCGTAAGCTGCTTGACCTTCCTGCGTGGGTTGCTGTTGCCAAGGCTTGTTGGTGCCCCAGCCGGACACCGACCCATCAGCACTCGACATCCCTCGTGGGACAACTTGCATCTGGATCCTGGTCATTGTCGACATCTCCTGGTCTTCGTGGCTGCAGTCAAGCATCCCTTCTTTGCACCTGAAGCACTCGACATCAATGAGCATTCGTCTACTGAGCCCCTGGTCACCCTGAATTGACCCAGACTCTGTCCCCTCTGCTTTTAGGTTCTTTTTATCACAAATCCACCCTTGGATTCCAACAGACACTTTCTTCCTTCCCGGCAGCAGCTCTCCTTTGCGAAGGACAGCGGGTTCCGACACCACTCCAGACCTATGCACCTGGCTCTCCTGGGATAGGTAACTCGGGTACTCCGGTATCCACAGGTGGGGTGGCTCTTCAAACTCCTAAGTTCCAAACGGTTTCCTCGAAGTCCCCTGAGAAGGGCCCTTAAACTTTAAAACTGTAACCGCGACTTCCCCGTAGAATTGTACGGAGCCCGTGGTCATGTTAGCACACTGCACCCATCCTCCGTGGGGTCCCTGTGTACTCACCTTTGGTGGTTTCTTTGTTTCCCAGCAATTCTACGTGTTCAAGACACTATCTCGACTCAAAACGTGGTTCTTATACCACTATTTTAGTATATGGTTTGGTCTCCTCCTGGAGCCCACTGTGTATTGTGCTACTTACAACTGTTTCTTTGCTAAAGTATTGTGTGCTTTGTGTTGTATCCTCGTGTAGAGGAGACTAGCGAGTGTTATATAAATAAATACATATTTTTATAACTACTGTGTGGTTCTCCTTTCATTTAATTAATACTAAAGGTGATATTCTGGTACAACAAGCTGCTTTACACTCCTTTAAGATTAAGCTTCAAGGCAGCTCTCCACAGCTACCACTAGGATAGCTTTTTAAAGGTTATCTTTGACCTCTTTCATCATGAAGGTCATTTGGACTGGTGCAAGGTGCCCACTTTAATTAGTGGACAGTATATACTAGGCCAACTTCTCACACTTGCTTCTCAGTTGTATCAATTCCTGTATGCAAACAAATCCACTTTGAAGTCTTTTGCATAATGAGCAATCAAATGTACACTCAGAAGGATGGTGCACAGAAAAATCTTAAATTTGCCTCTAAACTTCTTTCTGAAATTCTAAATTGTATTCATAAAATGGGCGGGGGAAGGGGCAGAAGAGCATTCATACTTCAAGATGCTAAATTATGGACTTCTATTACTTTGGAGATTCAGAAGGAACAGGTCTAGCTCAAATTCCAGGGGCATTTACAAAAAATGATTTTCCCTATTTAATTGCTGATGCTTTAGCTGATGCTGGTGCCAGGATAGCTAGTGTACAAGACTATATGTAGCAGCAGGGGGCCCTTATATATGTGCTCTATATATGGCATCATGATGATGATGATAAAGACGCATGCATATAATTTTGTTTATTTGGGGTTTCCCATGTACATAGCTCCCATTTTTCTCCCCTCTCCATTGCTCCCTTGCCCTTTGCCTCCACCCTTTTGCTGAATGAACTCTCCCTGCCATTTTCCCTATTTTTTATTTGAGCAGTTAAAAACCATGTGCTGTTTCCCTTCTTTTTTCCACAGTGCATTTTAGGATGAAAACAATTTTGGAACATTATGGATTTAAAAATGTATGTCTATTATTTGGATGCATGACTTTATTAGCCAGTCATTGGTGTTCTTTGTGACCCTGATAAGTGCGAGAAGGGTCCTATTCTGTTGTATACCCAGAGGGGGAAATTCACAAGGAGCTATCACCGAGTTAACGGCACTTTATCGCAGCCAAAGTTGCGATAAATCGATCACCCCATTCACAAGCTGGTGTTAACAGCCCACAGCACCAGTTTACCCGCGATAGCAGCCGCAAAAAACATCGCCACAGAAGACCCCCCAACTATCGCTAATAAGATGCAGAGTAGGTGTTCCGGTGCCCAAAGCCGCGACAACACCACTCCACAACATTCACAACGACCAGCAAGAACTGCGATAAGAACACAAAACAAGTGATACGGTGCGTTAGCTGCAGGAAAATAACACCTGCTCTGACCTGGTGCAAAGTCGGACAACAGCCTGCACCACAAAAGGGAGCACAACCCACAGCCACATCGGGAGGGCAACAGATACCATGGAGCCACTGGTCATGCGACCCGAACACCCAAGAGGGCCACAACACCCACCGCCACCAGCCCAGGACCCCAACACCCACCCGGAACGTCCCCCTCCTGGACCACCACAAAGGCAGCGGAGACAAAGACAGCGGACCCCCAGGAAATGCACCAGCCACACAGACCCAACACCTGACAATGTCATTGTCCACTACAGGCTCAAAAGGACAACCATTGCACGCATCCTGACCAACAAAGCCCAACAGGCCGACGGCACCAACACAGCGGACAACCAACATCCCACCCCACACAAAGCTGCTGGCTGTGCTGCACCTGTTGGCCCCTGGTACCCCCCCAACCAACACCCGCCACAGTCGGAGGAGTCACACAGCCAGCCACATCCAAGTGCCTCACACCTGACCTGGACATCACCATCAGCCTGTTACCCCAGTCCCTATACGTCCAACACAATGTGCAGGATCCGCTGGACACCAAGCAAGGCCCATACGCCATAGCTGGATGCATGCGCGTGTTGGGGGCAATCCACAGCACACATGTCATACCTGTGTCCCCTGCCGACACAGCACACAATCACCGCAACAGAAGGCACACGTCTCACATCAATGTGCAGGCAACAACCGAACACCGTGGAACCTCCACCAATCTCGCCTCCAAATACCCAGCCACTGTGCACGATTCCTCCATCATCTGACAGTCCATCAGCAACCAGCGTCCCCACGATGGCACCAAGGGAAATGCACAGCCCCTTGGCAAGTTCCAAATGAACACCCCACTCACCTCAATGCCACAACCATGCAACTCACAACTCTGGCAATGCACACGTCACAAAATCAAAATCAACATCCTAAACAACATGCCCACCCACCCACCAGACACGACAGAACAACTCACAATGGTAACCTGGGAAAGCCGTGATCATGAGCCATCAACGGCAAGGCACCTCAACCACACACTTGTCCAATGTGGGGAGAGGTGGCAACCAGGCATGTGTGAAGGAGGCAGGAGAACCATGACTGGGAAAGCACACAATGCCAAGAGTGGCAGAGATGTGCTGGACAGACCGCAGTATGCACCCATATCCATGGCGACATACACCTCTGGTGTAAGGAGTGTAGTGGACAGTGGACGCAAACATGTCACCCCGACCAGTGGGGAAGTTTGCAGAAATGTTGCTTGTTACGTCCCCCCCTGTAAGCGTGAGAGGAGTGGGATGGCCTGGCATACGCCAGGCCAGCGTAGGGGTGTGAATAAAAAACACGTAGCCCTGGTCATGGTCCTCTTCAGGAAAGCCCAACATCCCTGCCAGGGTGGCGCCTCTCACCACGCCACGAGGCCGACGCCGTCCTCGTGAGCGGAGTTGCCTGCAATCCTGTGCGCCTCACGTACCCCGGCCCGCTGGTCCATGAACCCGTCAGGCCTGCCCCTGCGCAGCCATGCCACACTGATCACCTTCTGACACCGGCGTATGTCAAGGATGGTCCACCACATGCCGGTTCAAGTTCCAAGCACCAGTTCCGTGACCTCTGCAGCCTCCGCAGACCATCGCTGGCCCCCCGATGCAGGTCCACATTACTCCCTCCTCATTCACATACTACACCGGGGTCCTCTTCGGCCCAGTAGGTCCCATATGTGAAACTGTGTCCTGAGTCCTGAATGGCAGTGACCCCAAAGCCAGGGCAGTGGCCACAGCACCAGACCCCCCCCATCAGTGAGGCATAGTTCCATATGGGCATCTTGCGACACATGGTCCCACTAACCCTGTTCAATGCCAGCCGACAACACATGGTGCCACTAACCCTGTTCAACGCCAGCCGGCGACACGTGGATGAGGGACCAGGACTACCCTGTGGACCAGTAGGTCCCACATTCAGCACATAGTCGTGAATCACGAATGGCAGAGTCCACACCAGTGGTCGCACGGACAGGAGTAAGAGTAAGATGTGGCTCAGTCCAGACAAAAGCCAGGTCACAGTCACACAGGTGAGTGAACATTATCAATAACTGACCTGGTGCCATCAACCCTTTTCATCGCAAGTCCGCGTCCCATGGTACCACTGAACCTGAACTACGCAGGCTGGTGGGGCCATCCAACCTATGCCGGCGACACTCGGTGAATGGACCATGCTGACCGCTGCCTCAGGCCTACACTGCGGTCCAGTAGGTCACACATGTGGAACTGTGTTTTGGGTCCACACGAGTGGACACGCCTCATCGCAGGCGGTATCCTCTAACTGCACTGGTGCCACTAACTCTGTGCGCAATGAGTCATGGGCACCATCTGGTTGGACCTTGGTGGCATCAGAGCCCATGGCCTGGTGGTTTTCTGCATCTTCTTCTGGCTGGACCAGACTTAGTGTACGACATGTGTCTGTTCCATTCATCTCCACCATAGTGACTATATCAGCGTGGGCCTGCCCTCTGCATCCTGCCCTGGGGGTACACCTTCCACTGTCCATCGAGACAGTCCGCAACAAGGCCCCATATCATCCCGTGAACCTGCACTGCACCTGTGACCCTGCCCCAGTGCCCAGCAAGTCAGCGGCCCATGGCGGCAGGCCCGTGCAGGACGCTGTGCATCCGGGGATACTAACTCTGTGCAGCACAACTCATGGGGCCTTTATGGTTGAATGGTTGTGTCCTTTACGATGTACACAGTTGTCGATTTCTGACTGCACCAGGCAGCCCTTGCCAGCTGATGTGCACACACCCCACACACATCCAACACAGGTGTCACTCGGTAAGTGTGTGCCTGATAATAAATGTGGCCGTGCACACGTGCCTGTAGCCATTCACACCATCTGAGCAAGTGTGTCCGTGTGTTCATTGTGTCAACTTGATGGGCACAGGCCCTGCAACATCACAGTGTGCTGTCTTCTGCAGACATTGCCATGTCACCCCAGTGTTGGCAGTGACCCTGGACATGTAGCCCCACACCTGCCCCACTGCATGCACAGGCTGCGTGTGCTGGTTCGGCAGGGGGGCAGGGCGTGGTCCAGACCTGGCCCGGTGCAGGAAGTGCAGTAAGTGTGTCTCTGTTTTGGGGTGTTGTCGCCACCAGGGCCACAGTACACGAGGTTGCAATGTGGCATGTACCAGGAGGGCGGGCCTACAGGTACGGGGACATGTAGGAGCGCAAGGATGCTCGGGGTCTTGGAACATGCATGCCAGGTGTGATGTGTATCAGTCTTGTGGATGCTAAGTCTGTTGCCTGGCCTCATTCGCAGCGCGATCCCAGCCAGCCATGGGCTGGACACCTGTGTCCGCCCTGTCCAGACCATTGGCCTACACCCAAGTGGGCGAACACCTTCGAAGGCCAGAGTCGTAGTGTTGTTGGCCTGGCGCTGGAAATGCGCGGACAGGCATTAGAATGGTGTCCCGCAGGAGTGCATGTGAAGCACCCGTGTAGCGCACACAAGTGTGGGTGTCCGTGGCAGGGAGGAGCAGCTGTGTGGCAAAGTGACACACAGTAAGTCCGCTCATGTGCATCGTGCTGGGCATATCATCCATGATTCCCAGGGTGGCAGACGTCCCACCACACCCACGACCGGCCTCCGTACGTCTCCTGTATGCATGCAGCTGGTGAAGTTACTGTAGGGATGAAAGGTCCTTTTTCTGTACTATCAGGCGGTAGCACATCTGCAGCTCCGAGCAGGAACTTGCATGTTTCCAGCACCCCGACAGATACGATAGCATTTGCTTATGACTCCCACACTACGCACTGCCCGGCGTGAGACCAACATGTCCACATCCCACACGCAGTCGTACTTGGTCGTAGTTGGCGTGCGTGATATGGCCTTCACACGTACTCCCACCCCACCCAAGGCCTGCACCCGTTGCACACAGACACTGCTCATTGCACCGAGCTGTGCCATTTCAACCACAGGACTGTCTCAGGGCAAGCCAGTGCCAATTCAAGCAGAGCCACTGACGCAATGGCAGACCATCCGGGACACATGGTCTACTCCAGTCACGTGGAGCTGTATGTGGAGCTGTACCGTGCCCGTCTGCTGGGGGCACTTACCGGCTGAGCTTCCGCCTTGCACATGTCACCTGCGTGCAGCCTGTATTGCATTGAAGCTCCTGCATATTCGAGTTGTCCATGGATGTCTGCCTCTCCAACTTAATGGTAGCTGACCTGGATTTCGACGTGTGTGTGCGCCCCCTGTTGGCCCACGACCAGGAGTGTCACCAGGATGACCGCTTATGACATGCATGCATGTTTGGCTTCCAGGCTGGAAACTGGACCTGGGAGCTTGCAGGAGTCATTGTCTGCAGTGAGCACATTGAGCCACTACCCGATTGGGCTTTGGTGCACATTGGGACCAGTGGTTGGAGTCAGCACATCTGTCTGGGTCAGCTGATGGATTACATCGACGGCAGGTCAGATGTGGTGGACGACGATCGCTCATTGGAGATGTTGGCCTACGCAGCTGCACTCGCGTTCATGGACGAGTGACAAGGTACCTGCAGGCACAACTGGATGTGAGCCATTGCACTTGTCACGACACATGGTTGTATGTTGTAAATATGGTCACAGGTTCCAAGATGACAGTGGACATGGCTGCATTGGCCAGGACTCATGTTCCAGGTGCGGACAACCAATGAGGGTTGGCACTGACTTGTGTTGGTGAGGGACTCCCCCGAGGTGGAGATGGGCGCTTTCCTACGTTCCTCATTCAGACATGCTGCTGAATTTGTTTGCATATCGTGGCACTTTGCTTGGCCGTACTGACTCGCACTTGTTGATAAAGTTTCCGCACTTTCACTTGTCTCCAACTGTGTTGTGTCTTGATTTGTATGCCAATGTTTGTGTCACGGACTCTCTGGCTCCCTGCCATCCGTGCATTGCTACCCCATCAGGACTGTTTGTTTGTACTTGTGCATTATCATTTTCCTGTTTCGTGCTTTGCTAGATGTGTATGCCCGTTTACCGGCCACAGGCGTTGCACTTGGGTCCTGTGTTTGGTTGTGCACAAGTTGGTGTTTGTACCACATTGTGTTCGATGTTGGGGTGCTCTGCTTCCTATGTGTGTGTGCTGCATTGTGTGTGAGATGTCCCTTTAGATCTGATTTGGCTCACACTTCTCCCTTTCAGGCAGTATTGTCTTCACTTCTGTGCTTGTTCAGTGGTGTGACATTGCAGGGTTGTGTGACTTGTGCTCCTGGTTGGTGTAGATACTCTTGGACATGGTTTGTCTGCAGTTGTGCAGTGATTAGTTGTGCATGTGTGCCATTGTGCCCATCTCCCCCCGTCCCCCAGTCCCTGCTGCTTCCTCTCCCTGTTGCTGTTGTGTCTGTTGTTTGGTGCAGTTTACGGTCCCCGAGTCCTGCCACCATCTCCATACTGATGTGGTGGAGACCATTTCCTCAATGTCATCCAGCTCCTGGTGCGGCGCTGGACTCCCACCTCCGGTGTGCATTACTGCCTTCTTGTTGTTGACGTGTTTCTGCTTGTTTGTGCCATTCGCATCTTTGCTGGCGTTCTGGTTTTCTGCCATTGACCTCCTCCGCTCTCAGGCTGCATTCATCTTATCCAAGTTGGCCAGCCATGTACAATGTTTTGTTGCCAATGGGTTTGGTGGGGTTGTCTGCTGGCTCGGGTTGCCTCCATTGTGGTTGGCTGTTGTTTTCTGTTTGGTCTGTCTTACTTTTTCAGGCTTTTATTGTGCTTATTCCCACCTGCCGCGTGTTTCGCGGTCTTGGCGGTGCTTATCCCTGCTTACCTCATCGCAAGTTTTCTGGTGTTGTGGTTTGTGTTTTTATCTCTGTCTGGGTGGTTGTATCGCGGACGTTGGCTGTGTTTTCGGCAGACTATCGCATGCTACCGCCGTGTTGTGAATTCCACGTTAACACGGGGTAATTTTCCCGCGATGGGCTGCGATGTGTAAAGTTGTGTTAGCATTTTTGGGTGATGTTTAGCACACGTTCTTGTGAATATACCCCTGAGAGTAATAACCACACAGAGAAGAAAGTGTAGGTTTTGGCACTAATATATGGAAATAGGATACCTCCAGGGGATTTTTTGAGTAAGGGTGTGCAAAATAAATGTAATTTACTTTTGCGTAATTCCTCAAAATTTCAGCAAAATTACAGGAAATTACATGGAATTATGAAAAATGCAGAGCCATCATTTTTCCCTCCATTTTAGGGCGCAACGCATCCGCATTTAAACGAAATCCCTATAAACACCAGCGGCACACTTTCTCTTGCTCCCATGCATTCCCGGTAAGTTCGACTGCTCTGAAATTATGCAAAGTGGTGTGTAATGGTGTAATTTCGAGATTTTTGCCAAACAAGCGTATTGTGAAATTTCCGAAATTAAGGAAATTATGGCGGTGTAATATAATTTTGCCCAGGCCTGGTTTTGAGAAGAGAGAGATCAGGCCTTTCCTAAGGGGGGTTGAGAGAAGAATAGCTTTTATTACACAAGCAAGCATTGTCCTTTAGAGATCTCGATTTATAATAAACCTTTTCCTGAGTTTCATACGTCTTTGCATCTTTATTAGTTTCAACCTATAAACTAAGCACTATTTCCATGTGTGTGGCATATTTCCTTGTAGTTGCTAGTTGTGACTGAATATGGATTTGCCATTGTCCCATGTAGTTTATTTTAAAGCCGGCTTCCTTACAACTTAGGTGCTGATTAGGATCCTGGAAAAAAATTCCCCGTACGACTCGTATCCGGTCTTTTTACCGTACGAATCGTACAAGTGCCGTACAAACTGCCAAGTACGATTCGCATGGGAAAAAGTCCATGCGAATCGCATTGGGAATAATTCCCCACATGTCCTCGGGTCGGAAAATGTGTCCGACACGTCCCCGGACAATTTACCGTACAAATGTGAAAAGTGAAGTCCGACCGCGCAAGTACGATCCATCCCGTGCGTCCGAATTTACAACCGGATGGAAAAAACACCGTCCGCACCGAACTCCTATAGCAACCATGGAGACATGTGCCCGCATACGTGCCCAACACCCCCCCCAGCCCCCGTATGTACGCGCCCAACCACCCCCCCAGCCCTCGTATGTATGCGCCGAACCCCCACCTGTGCATGTACTCCCCCGTACGTATGGACCGTACACCCACCCGTGTATGTATGGAGCGTACCCCCACCCCAACAGTGTATGTACGGCCCGTACCCTCACCCGCGTATGTATGGAGCGTACCCCCACCCCAACAGTGTATGTACGGACCGTACCCCCACCCGCGTATGTATGGCGCGTACCCCCACCCCAACCGTGTATGTACGGACCGTACCCCCACCCGCATATGTATGGAGCGTACCCCCGCCCCAACAGTGTATGTACGGCCCGTACCCTCACCCGCGTATGTATGGAGCGTACCCCCACTCCAACAGTGTGTGTACAGACCGTACCCTCACCCGCGTATGTATGGAGCATACCCCCACCCCAACAGTGTATGTACGGCCCGTACCCACACCTGCGTATGTATGGAGGGTACCCCCACCCCAACAGTGTATGTACGGACCGTACCCTCACCCGCGTATGTATGGAGCGTACCCCCACCCCAACAGTGTATGTACGGCCCGTACCCACACCCACGTATGTATGGAGCGTACCCCCACCCCAACAGTGTATGTACGGACCGTACCCTCACCCGCGTATGTATGGAGCGTACCCCCACCCCAACAGTGTATGTACGGACCGCACCCTCACCCGCGTATGTATGGAGCGTACTCCCACCCAACAGTGTATGTACGGACCGTACCCCCACCCGTGTATGTACGGAGCGAACACACACCCCACCAGTCTAAGTACGGAGCGCACCCCAGGCCCCAACACCAGCACCCTCACCCAACATCGCGCATGTACGAGTCGTACCAAGCCAGAGACAAGGACAGCACTGTACAACAAAATGGCTGATGTACGCACCGTACAGACGCTAAAAACACACGTACACAACCAGGACAAAGCAAAACAACACAAGAAGACTCCATTCGAATCGCACAAAGCCACAAAACATGTCCAACAAGCACAAATACAACCTATTCACTGACCTGCAACTGCCAAACTCCCAAACAGAGGCCCAAAACACAACCACTCCTTATAACACACCCACCCAAAGTTCAAACATAGCCACACCCACCAATGGACCAATAAAAAGGCCCAACACACACAAACCATGATCCTTTGCAACAGACCCACTGCTGCCAGACCACACAGAGAAACAACTGCACCATACTACAACCTCCACTACACCTTACACCTGCACACCTTTACACAACCACCTTCACAAACACCCCTTCATCACATTCACACACACACCTGCACAACCACACCCACACACCCACAACCATCCACACCCACACCCCCCACAACCATCCACACCCACACCCCCCACAACCATCCACACCCACACCCCTCACCATGCCCACTAACAAGAATCCAAAGTTCACTAGCCAAGAGTTGGAGGTCCTTGTCGACGAAATCCTCAGAGTCGAGCCACACCTCTTTGGAACATTGGTAAGACAGACCAGCATTTCCGAAAAAGCAGCCATGTGGCAGACGATTGTCGATGCTGTGAATGCTGTTGCGTCCACCAGAAGGACCAGGCATGAATGCCAAGCCAGGTGGTACGATCTGCGGAGGACGGTCCGCCGCAAAATGACCGACGACCACAACCAGGCCAACATCACTGGAGGAGGGCCGGCCCGCAGACACGTACAATACCATCCCTGGGAGGAGAAGGTGATGGCCATACTGCCGGTGGTGGCAGTGGAGGGAGTAGAAGGACTCCGAGAGCCTGGTGAGTACACAAACAACTCACCTCACATGGGGGGAACGTCATCCACAACCAAACTCACAATCATGCACGCAACCACCCCAAAGCTATCGTATGACTCAACCACACTCCATAAACACGCACATGCCACTAGCGCCACCATGCCCCATGCACCCAGCTGGACAATGCCAAGTCACAGGTCACAGAAAACACCAACACAAGACATGGTAACCCGGATGGCGGGAGTGTGGGCCTCAAAAATCACATAGTGCAACTCAGAAGCAGACAACAATGCCCTCTGCCCATATGGCCTAGGTCACAGCCAGACAAACAGTGTGTCCCCACACAGGAAAGAGTTGCCTGCAAATGACGGACGCCTTGCATGAAGACATGGGGGTGAAGGCACTTTTTGCACATGACAGCAGCCAATGAACAGCCAACACTGTGAAAGAGTGGCAGCACACACCACCACAGCAGCAGCGCAGACACAGACACTACACCCAATGGGTGCCTGGAGATCAGAAACAAACTCACATGAACAAGCCAAGGGCCATTCAAAGATCTGCAAACAGTGTGTGCCTAGGAAGCTGGGCTGAGGTGACAGAGGGTGACACACAGAGGGAGGGAGAGGGGGAGAGAGAGGGAGGGAGACACAGGGAGACGGACAGAGGGAGGAGGCTGACACAGGGAGGGAGGGAGAGGGGGACAGAGAGGGAGTGAGAAAGGGATACACAGGGAGACCAATTCAGCCTTGGGTGGTGTGGGAATGTCTGCTCGTCAGCAGGTGGACTGCGTGCATGTAGACAAGGGTGGCCAGTGCCTGAATCCCCCTCTCTTCTCCATGGCAAAACACTGGGCCATGTCTCAACCTGTGCACGAGCACAACGCCAGCTACCTGCATTATATAAGTGTGTGGAACAACTCCATGTGCCCACGTACAGTGCAACACGGAAGGCGCCAATGCATGGCTCACCACACCTGCTCACTCCACTGCTGACTGCAGTCACAATTGACGCAGCAAGTAAGACTGTGTCACACATAGGTAAAGTCTCAAAAGCTGTGGCCATGGGACATACCCATGCACAAGTGCACTGTGAGTGGAATGCAAGACATATCCAAATACCCTGAGGAAAAGTGCCAACTTTGAAACGAATGAAACATGGATGTTGCATGGAACAAAAATAACATTGTCTCTCTCACACACAGGTCAACGTCGTGGATCACCCCCCAACACTGGGGGGGAAGACTCACAGGATGTGGCTCTGCGGGATGACGATCCCACCGGCAGCGACGACTCTCACCACTCTGTGGACGACCCCGACCAACCTGGCCCCTCTGGTGTCCAACCACCTGCAGCACCTGCGTCAGGTACAACTGGGCCAACCACCACCCCCACTCCTGCCACATCCCAAGAGACACCCAGGATCCCTGCCCCACCACCACAACGCAGCCAGGCTGACCAGGAGGAACACGGTGTACCGGGCACCCAGGAGGAGGCAGGCGACAACGCAAATGCCACCCCTCAGGGGTCCCGGAGACCCGATGTGCCCACAAGGGCAGGCCAGGTGCAAGTGGGCAGGGGTGGTGGGAGTGGAGGATGGCGGAGGCGCGAGCCTGACCAGTTGGCTGCGGAACCGGTATATTCCCATGTAAGAAACATCCTGGACACATACCGGCAGGAACCCACGGGCATGAGCCAGGTGTGTCCACCCTCAACGAGATGAAGGGGACCCTCGAGGAGATCAAGACCCAGCAGGCCCAGCAACATGCGGAGCAACATGCCTGTCAACTGTGACACCAAGGACGGATGGAGGACAGACAGGCTGAGCTTGTGACGGTGCTCACGGGAATTAACCGTTCACTCCGTCGGATAGCCGACAACATGGGCAACCCTCCCTGTGCCACCAGGCGAAGAACATCACCACCCACAGGGAGGGATCAGGAGGAGGAGGATACATCCGACGGAGCATCCCAAACATCGTCACGGCCTGCTTCTGAGGGTTCCCGCAGGAGGGCGGGTCGTCCACGGAAAAGACCGTGAGGTTCGGCGCAACAGCACCATCTCCCAGGACACCTGGCCTGGCACCTGGCCCACTGGCTCAACAGCAGCACATCAGCAAATTACATTCTCTGCCACATGGACTTGCTGGTCACTGTCTGACCAATGTTGACAAAGACTGTGGCATGGACTCTGATGATTTCCAATGGCAAGGACACCAACTCCCCCAGTGAACTTTGGATTCCACACACCCGGAAAGCCCCTCTTGTCATACCCCCCCCCCCCAACACGTACCCCAACACAAATAAAAACTTACACGATCAAGAGATGATGCCTACATTTTGCATTATTACATTACATGTGTCTTGTAAAGTCTAATCATGCCTGAGTTCTCATATGACTTCAAACATCCATACCCTGGGGCCTGAGTCTGGCACAGGACACACATGGGTCACAATGTATTAGGCAAGACAGACATGGAGCACCATACACAACCGTGATGGGCCCAACCAGCTGAGGGGGTGGCCGCACAACCGTGCCGACAGACATATTGAGTACAGCAACAGTCATGCGCAGAGGTCAGGGATCATGTGGAGTGTCCTGGGGGGCACACAGGTATGTGTAGACAGGTGGCAGAACCATGTCCTGCAAGCTTGAGTCAGGTGGATGCAGAGAATGGTGGCCTGGCCAACGTTGGATGCATGGGGATGGCACATGTCACAATACCCACACAGTCATGGACATCATGCACAATACAGAGTCTAATCCCAGACAAACAGCTTGCATCTTGACACTCTACACATAGACACATAGCCGCTATCACTGAAAACCATGCCAGACATGCCGTATGCACCGTGGCAACACACCAGCATTGACTGAGAAGAGGCACCTTGGAGGCATAGGGACACCTTTATTAGTCATGTATTCCGGAATGCAGAGGCAACTCGGAGTACACATACACAGGTCATGTGGAGTAACATGTGGGTCCAACACTGGCACCCCCCTTCTGCACCACAAATGCTTGATATCCATGGAACTGGCACACAAGTGTCGGGTAACAGCTAAACACCCCCTGCTGCTCACGGAGAGCCTGCCATACACCATTGATCCTCTGATGTGGAAGTCCCACACCATGTCAAGCCAATGCAAACCGTATGTGTCCGAGGGCAGTGTTACACACATTGAGGCCATCATCACAATCCACTATCCCATGACAGATAACTGTCAACAAGTCTGACCATCTATTCAGGTGTATCCAGCTACATGTCATGTGTCCCATGGTGATGCGACATGTCTGCAGAGGAACCAAACATCGACAGGGGCAGTGTGCACACATCGTAAACAACTGCCACACCCAATACACCCCTGATGCATCCCTTACCCTAAGGAGACTTCCAAACTTGTCCGTGCGTGTAACGCTGAGTCAGCACACGATGACGTGTCCATGAGGAATAACAGTGCCACAACAATGCAACCAGCAGACGGCATGCGCAAGTACCTGGGGATGAGAGACACACAAGAAGTCAGCTACAAAAAGCACATCCACTTGCATGTGCATGTACTCGACACATGTAAGGATGACAACATGCTAGGTCACAATTATGACTGTGGAAATACACTCATCACTGGCACCATCACTCGAGTGACACATCCACACACACCTCTGACTCACGTGGCATACATGCAGATGGACACACACATCGCAACACATGCCACACGGGGACCAATGCGTGCACACTCAGACACTGGTACTCACCACTAAGCAAAGAAGTCACGTATGAGCCGACTCCGGATGTCCTCTTGCGGAACCACATCCTCCACATCACTAGCCCCATTGCCAAGCCCTTCGTCCTCCACGGGTGGATGGTCCTGATCATCTTGATCCAGGATGAGTGGCACAGCTTTCTCAACTGCCATGTTGTGCAGCATGCAGCAGACCATGAAGATTTTGCAGACCTTCGCCGGGGCATATGGGAGGGTGCCGCCGTTCTTGTAAAGGCACCTGAATCGGCTCTTCAGGAGGCCAAATGTCCTCTCTATCACTCGCCTTGTCCGGCCATGGGCGGTGTTGTAGCGGAGCTGGGCCGGCGTGCTGGGGTTGCGGAGAGGTGTGATCAGCCATGGCATGTTGGGATAGCCAGCGTCCCCTACATGGAAACCACATGGACATAAGTAGGACAGGAGAAGCGGTCGGGCTGGAAGTCTACGCAAAATACAGGACAGACAGAGTGTACCCACCAACAACACATGCTCGTTCGTTGCGCAGCTGCGTCATCGTTTCAGGCACCCTGCTACGCCTCATGATGTAGGCATCGTGTGCTGATCCTGGAAAACGAGCACAGACATGTGAAATCCCCATGTTGGACAGACACACCACAAGGGCATTGATGGAGTGGTAGTGCTTGCGATTCCTGTACGCTACCTCCTGTGCCTGTGGTGGTACCAAAGCCACATGTGTCCCATCTATGGACCCAATGACATGGGGCATCCCTCCCAGGGCATAGAATCCACGCTTGACACCAGTCAACTGTTCAGGAGTTGGGAAATGGATGAACTCATCCAGGTGAAGCAACATGGCCTCTAAAAAATCATGCAGCACACGGCTGAACATGCTCTGGGACATGCCACCAACATGAGCTATGGTATATTGAAAGGTACCCGTGGCAAGAAAATGTAGGGCTGCCATTACCTTCAGCTTGGGTGTCAGTGCCGTAGGATACCTGTGCAGCGGTTGCAGGTGTGGTGCCAGCCTTGCCGTCAACTCCTCAATCAATGGTTGGGGGAAGCGGTAGCAGCGTTTACAGTCATTCTCCCGCATGTCAGCCAAGTCTGGAATTGGTCGGGGAAGAGGCGGCGCTCTGCAGTAATTTGGAAGTGACAAGGAAGAGTGAGTGCACTACAACAAGAATTTATATGTACTGAGCACATGTTAATCTGTCAATACACATATGCTACATACGGAGTCAGGTATGTGCTACATGCCCTGGACACGTATGGTTGCCAGGTGACACTCCTACCAAGACCCAGCTACACACGGAGATTGTGAACCTCCACATACCATGGCATGGGACTAGCTGTGTCCCAGTGTAAGTGAACAGCCAGACGCAATACAGGAGTGACATACATCAACATATCAGCAGAAGTAGGATGTTGATTGCAGAGACAGGTAGCGGAACACTAGAGCCACAGGTCACATGACATTACACTAGGACAGCCCACACACCTTGCCATGAAGGTGTACATGTCATGACTGACCACACATACATTGAGAGGATGCAGACAGGTCCTTGTTAAGCAACTCCGCGTACCATGCATACATACACACCTTACATCCGATACCACATGTGGCCTGGTGTGCGTAACAGTGTGCCATGGCCATCTACACACAGACACATGTTGGTTGCAGCAACAGCAGATGCTTTTGAGGGAACACCAACATCAAGCTAATGTGAACACACCACACATACATGACATAGTCTCATCGTGCAACATGGGTAGTCACATGTCAGGTGTGGCAACCCCTGTAGCGGGCATCAGGGGACACTTGCGTGTGTTGTTGACTGTGCCATGCCAGTGACACTCATCTCAAGTGTGCTGTACGACATGCACTCATGTCAAAGGAGTGAAGGGCATGTCTGGCACATAGTGCACCGTCACACATAACATCTGTACACATCTCATCATACATCTATTGCCTTCACAACTCAGGAGTAATGTGCCACATCACAGCCTAGCCTTTCACACCTGTGCCCCACACATGTAGTACTGCACAGACAATGCCTTGATGTCCATCCATGGACAAGTATGTCAGCTCTATTCCTTTCTGTGTGCTGCCTGTCACCACTGTTATGTGTGTAAGGCACCGTACATTCGCTCTGAGGGCGTGTGTACGTTCCCTATCACTATGGGAGTGCTGCCATAGGCCTACCCATAGTGATAGTGAGCGTACACGCGTGTGTACGGACCCTATCACTATGGGTACGCATACGCGAGCACACCCATAGTGATAGTGAGCGTACATGCGTGTGTACGGTCCGTATCACTATGGGTACGCATACGCGAGCACACCCATAGTGATAGTGAGCGTACAGGCGTGTGTACGGTCCGTATCACTATGGGTACGCATACGCGAGCACACCCATAGTGATAGTGAGCGTACAGGCGTGTGTACGGTCCGTTTCACTATGGGTACGCATACGCGAGCACACCCATAGTGATAGTGAGCGTACAGGTGTGTGTACGGTCCGTATCACTATGGGTACGCATACACGAGCAAACCCAAAGTGATACGGACCGTACACACGCCTGTACGCTCACTATCACTATGGGTGTGCTTGCGTATGCGTACCCATAGTGATACGGACCGTACACACGCCTGTACGCTCACTATCACTATGGGTGTGCTCGCGTATGCGTACCCATAGTGATACGGACCGTACACACGCGTGTACGCGCCGTTGCTATGCTTTTGAGGTGCCCTAGGGCCCCGGAACGCACCGTACCTGTGTGTGAATCTCCAAACTACATAGGGGACACATGAGGGACAAGTATAAAGCCCTACATGCATGCTGGTTGTCATGGAGACCAAGTTTAAAGTTTGAATTTTTTTCAGCAGGTGCCCAGCAAAAGTCGGTTTGAATGAATCTACTTTGTTGCACAGTGGTTGTGGAGTTTACATCATGCTCAAGAAAAAAATAGAGCAAAGCCACTGACTGTGCTAGGTTTAAAGGGATTGGAGGAAACATAGGATGCAAATGTGAGTGACCAATCACTCTGTACTCCTGTGCATGAAACAGGCCAGCAAGGCAGATATAAGGCAGCCAGGTCCCATGAGAGAGCACTTGCCTGCACATCTTTTGATTCTACAACACTGCTGCCACTCGTGATTCCCTGGCACCATGTCAAGGTCTGTGGAGAGGGCCCAGCCTTTCACCCTGGAGGAGAATCTGGCATTGCTGGATGTGATCCTCCCACAGTACCCCATGCTGTATGGGCGACCAGGGTTTCAGGTGAGTGCAGAGTCCACTAGCACAGACTGTGTCCCTTTTTTGTGACTGGGACTTCTGGCATTGTGTCCAGGTGTGACACACATGCATTGTACTGTAGAGTGGGTCCCAGGGGGGGGAATGCCTGATGTCTCCCAGCCAGAGCATGCTGTGGTGCATGTCTGCCGTCCTCACTTGCATTGTGTTTACTGTGACAATCACTGCATGGTGCATGCCACATTCTCCCCAGCGGTTTGGTGCTCTAATAGGATGACACGGATTAACGGAAGTAATCTGTGCTCTGTAGCATCATTCTTCGCAAGGTAGAGGTAAATTAGCATTACCCCTAGAGACATTGTACCGGACTGCAGCTGGTCCTCTTGTCATTTACACCGTACCAACGAGTATGGTCTGTAATTCATTTATTTTGATTATACGAGCAGAGTGATAATATTGAGAGGTCCTGATGAATGCCGCGAACAAATAAGTCATCTGGCAGAAACATGTCGACCACCAATAACTAGGATATTTTGTCAATCCTAGATCACCTCATTTTAACTCTAGCTGATGGGAACTATTATTAAATTTGACTTTGTTACCCTGTAGCTAGTTTTATTTACCCACATTTTGTTTAAATTCACACTCTGCCCCTTACTCCCCCTGTCAACTTTGGTATCCCCATTAAAACACCTCACGCTCCTCTCTTGTCCCTTTTTTGAGAGTTGTAGCCCACACTGTATACCTTGCGGTTACAGTGTGCAAGAGGGGACCCAATGATGAAGCATGTCACCCTCGGGTGAGTGAGGGTTCTCGTCTTTAAAAGAAAAGATTTCTTTTGCCTTCCTTCCTTACACACACTTATTTTGCTTCTTAAGGACAGTAGCATTTCATCACTTTTAGTGAGATGCATGCCACATTCTGCCTGTCTAATCCTCCAGGGAATGTTGCTTCTACAGTCCTCATGTTATTATGTGGTCAGCCCAGTGTGACAGGTGACTGTACCCACAGATGTGTGTTAGTTCAGTGTACCTGTGCTGAGAGTGTCCACATGATGTGTTCGTACCCTGGACATCGGTGTGTGTGTAAGTCCCCTGTCATGTGGGTGGGTGCATATGTGGAGTGTAGCACCCAAGCTGCATGAGGGATGGATATACCCTGCCCATCTGATGCGAGCAGGGAGCAGTGCTGTGTGTCTGACGTGCAGAGCCAGCCCCACACCTGTGAGCCCCCCCAGTCTAGTGGCACATGTGCAGAGTGAGGTTTGTAGCTGTATTTGGCAATGGCAGGTGAATGTCCTGTGCCTGTGTGTGTCTGTGTACTCTGCTGAGGTAGCGTCAGTGGCCTGTGGCATGTGACTGCTTTGAGGTGCTGCACATAATCCTGGTGTACCTTCTGATGCACAGTGTGAGTCTGGATCATTTATTGTGTCGTACCCCTCATGCCACCTGTGTACTTTCAATGGCACGTGGTGCATTTGCCATTACACAGAGTAAAATGTCCCTATGACAAAGGTGCAATGCTTTGGCTGCATACTATGCCTTGTTGAAACCAGCAAAATTGTTCTAATGTGTGTTTCTGTGACATGTGGCAGGTGTATTGATGTAGTCTCACTTTTTCAACCCCACAGGTAGGCGCCGCTGCCAAGGAGCAGATCTGGAGGGACGCCGTCAGTGCCGTGAGGAGGACGGAGGGTCGCAAGCGGCGCCTGGCCCAGGTGAGAAAACGCTGGCAGGATATCCGGTGCTGGACGCGGAGGATCGCACGGGTCCTGCTGGGGGACTCACCTGTGGGCCCTAAGAACCATGGGCGTCGCCGTCTGACCCACATCCACAAGCGTTTGCTGGCGGTGGTCTTTTCAGACATGGACAGGCGCTTACGGGAGAAGCAGCAGCAGGAAGGGGGTAGGTACATGTGTGTTTGGTGAGTGTCACCAGCATTTGTAAGTGCGTAGTTGCATGGATACACTGCCAGTGTTTAAATGTGCGGTGCAGGTCCTGTCACCCACAGTATAGCAGAGCTGTCCTTCCTCCCTTCCCCTCCTTGCCATGTGTTCCCTGGTCTGTGTGTCGTCACTCTTTCACAAGGTCATCTGGGCTGGCAGTTTATCCACGTGACCAATGCTTGCAGCATCATGTGTGGGGGTGGTGTGTAACAGGTTTTGGGACCTTGCCTGTGCCCTGTCCAGTTCAGTACTTGTGGGGTCCATGTCAATTGGCACTGATGCTGAGTCCAGACATAGGAGTATGTCTCTGAAGTGTAATGCCTTACAGCAAGCATGTCCTATGTTGTGGCCTGTGGCATGATGTGCATGAGTGTGCGATACGCAGAGTGCAGGGATGGTGGCCTGTGTTGCAGTCATTACCATTCAGGACCATGGAATATTGTGGCCACTACTGTCCCCTGGGGCATATTTTGCTAGGTATCATGTGTGTCATCACAATATGTGGACACTCTCAGTGTCTACAGCATAGGATGTGCTCTGTGCCATTGTCCCCTGGCACCATGTATATTTACATAACGTGTTCTACAAGTGTCCACTGTACAGCCTGACCTAATTTTCCTCGTTCATACTCATGGTGGCCAGTGCCTGTGTGTCTTGTTACAATTACTGATGATGGCCATTTGTAAATGAGATCGTTGTACAGGCGCACATGGGGTATTTTGGGTCCAATATGGGTTTCTGGCAGCCCATGTGTATTTCTCCCAGACTAAGAGATGCAAGTGCTTCCTGTGTCTCATCAAATTGTCTCATGTAGGGGGTGGTTGGTGCGGGCAAGGCCTACATGTCGACACCTGAAATCTCATTGCTCGGTCTGGCCAGTGTGTGATGTTTATCTGGACATACACTCAAGGTGCAGTGTCCCATTCATGTTGGGCATGTCTTTAAGTTTTACCTTTGCAGCATGTGCCTCAAGTTCATGGAGATGGTCCCTGCTCATCCCTAGTTACGGCAACGTTGTGTGGTGCAGATGCAGTGCTGGATTGGCCCCAGAGCCTGGCTCCTCTGTCCAAATCCATATCATGTCATTTGCAAATGTGTCATGCTCTCCATAGTTTCTCAGTGGCATGGTGGGTGAACCAACTGTGTGTTGCAGGGCCTATATATGTACCTTGTATTGTAGATGTTACTCATCTTTCATTTCAGGCTATGCACTGTAACCTATGTAGATTTGACTCATGTGACATATGTATACAGGTGTCTGATTAATTCCTGTTCATTCACCTTTCCCACAGAATCGTCGGGGGACACGGATGGAGACACCGGCACGGACCGTGCAGAGGGACCGGGCACCAGTGCCAGCAGTGACACCTTAGCTGGCACATCTAGTGGAACTGAGGCCGAGGGGAGTGAGCCAAGGGGAGTGTCCACTGCCACCACAGATTATGAAGCTGACGGGTCCGAGGCTGAGCACTCCGAGGGGGCAGAGGCTGCTCCAACAGCTGACAGCAGCACAACATCTCTCCCTGCCCCCTCCATTGCCATTACCGGCCTCCCACTTGCTCGTGTCCATTCCTGGCGTGCTAGGTCACGACGTGTCTCCTTCCTGCCAGGCACTGCACCCCCTGCCCCTGTATCCACTGCTGCCGCCAATGCCGAGTCTGTGGACATCCTGCGGCAGTTGCAGGTTGGTCAGGCTGCGATGCTTAATGTCCTCCATGGCCACAGCCAAGTGCTCACCAACATGGAGGCATACTTGGAGGGCATTTCAGCATCGCAGGCTGACCAACGCAACTTGCTGAGGTCTATTGACTCGACACTGTCTGCAGCAGTGGGTCTCCTGCAGCACTTCGTCCCACCCCCTACCCATGCCCCATCCACACTTCCCACTCCCATGCCTGTCCCACATACACGAAGATGTCAGCATGCACACACCCCACCAGACACAGGCACCACACCAGCAGGGAAGGCAAAGCGCACACCTCCTGGCACGCACATACAGGGTGAAGTAGGCACACCCACTGGGTCGGGGGGGAAACGGAAGACACGCAGCCAGAGTGGGAGTCCACATTCCTCACGACCACCACCCTCCAAATCCACTCCCCTCAGCTCTCCTGGCCAAGAGTCGGACACAGGGTCAGTCCTGCCCAGTCTGTCCATCAGCCCCAGTGTAGCACCACCCCGCAAGCGGTGGAGGCAGGACACCGGCAGGGGAGTTGAGTCCCCCCCCTGTCCACCCCCCCCCAGTAGCGCTGCGACCCATCCTTGTGACCCCCCCCCCTCCTTGGGGCCTGTGGTTCCTTCGGGTGCAGGGGAGACGCTGAGCGACCTGGCAGTAGTGTGCAGCGCCGTGCTCGAATCCACCTTTGGCGCTGCCCCACCCCCTGTGTTGGAGTCGTCCGTCCCTGTACCCACAACACCTCCCCTTGCCCCTCCTGTCCCTGCGGTGCCTGGTCCTTCCCCCCAACATGATGCCCCCCCCCCCCTGTGGAAGACAAAGGAGTCTGACTGTGCAGGCAAGCTAGGGGACACACGTACCACTGTGTCCCCTATCCGGATTGGAGTCATGGACTGCCCTATGGGCCTTGTATATATTGACATTTATGATGATTATTACTTACATCCTGATGAATAAAGCAATTTGTTTTTTCCTTTGAACACTACTGTTTATCTGGTATTGCTGTTGGTGGACCTGCTCCATGATTTTGGGTGGTGATAATGTGTTGGGTGTGTGGGAAATGTAGTCTTGTGCTGGTCATAGGGTGGACCCTGGTATCTGTGTGCCATCACAAGCTGTTGGCTAAATTACTTTGTTCATGTGAGCAGTTACTGCATGGTGACATCGTCCCAAGGTGTGTTGCTTCCTCTGTGTAACCTGACATCTTCCCTGCAGGGTGTTTCCACTATGTGGTGCTGAGCTGTGTCTACATCAGCTGGGGGTGTGACGGACTCCTTCAACTTTGCACATGCATGCTGAGCGATGTCTCTACCTGCATCATTCGTGCCATCCTTGGTGGTCACTGTACTTGTGTATGTAGACTGTTGACAAGACTTCATGTGGACATGTTCTCTTTTAGGCGCTATGCATGTGTGTACTCCCAGCCTCGCACATATGTGGTACATGTACTGCAGGGTCTTTGTGCACCTGACTGACATTTGTGGGCATTGTATCTGTGGGTACTCCACCCTTTGCGTTCCATGGGCACTGCTGGGAGGACTCTGCACCCACCCCTCCTGCGTCTGGGCACTGCTGGGAGGACTCTGCACCCACCCCTCCTGCGTCTGGGCACTGCTGGGAGGACTCTGCACCCACCCCTCCTGTGTCTGGGCACTGCTGGGAGTGATAGGCCCCCACCCCTCCTGTGTCTGGGCACTGCTGGAAGTGATAGGCCCCCACCCCTCCTGTGTCTGGGCACTGCTGGGAGGACTCTACACCCACCCCTCCTGCGTCTGGGCACTGCTGGGAGTGATAGGCCCCCACCCCTCCTGTGTCTGGGCACTGCTGGGAGGACTCTACACCCACCCCTCCTGCGTCTGGGCACTGCTGGGAGTGATAGGCCCCCACCCCTCCTGTGTCTGGGCACTGCTGGGAGTGATAGGCCCCCACCCCTCCTGTGTCTGGGCACTGCTGGGAGGACTCTACACCCACCCCTCCTGCGTCTGGGCACTGCTGGGAGTGATAGGCCCCCACCCCTCCTGTGTCTGGGCACTGCTGGGAGGACTCTACACCCACCCCTCCTGCGTCTGGGCACTGCTGGGAGTGATAGGCCCCCACTCCTCCTGTGTCTGGGCACTGCTGGGAGGACTCTACA
This sequence comes from Triturus cristatus, assembly GCF_964204655.1. Lineage (NCBI taxonomy): Eukaryota > Metazoa > Chordata > Amphibia > Caudata > Salamandridae > Triturus > Triturus cristatus. The sequence continues at coordinate 1,640,357,143 of NC_140590.1, forward strand.
CCCACCCCTCCTGCATCTGGGCACTGCTGGGAGGACTCTGCACCCACCCCTCCTGCGTCTGGGCACTGCTGGGAGGACTCTGCACCCACCCCTCCTGCGTCTGGGCACTGCTGGGAGGACTCTGCACCCACCCCTCCTGTGTCTGGGCACTGCTGGGAGTTTTAGGCCCCCACCCCTCCTGTGTCTGGGCACTGCTGGAAGTGATAGGCCCCCACCCCTCCTGTGTCTGGGCACTGCTGGGAGGACTCTACACCCACCCCTCCTGCGTCTGGGCACTGCTGGGAGTGATAGGCCCCCACCCCTCCTGTGTCTGGGCACTGCTGGGAGGACTCTACACCCACCCCTCCTGCGTCTGGGCACTGCTGGGAGTGATAGGCCCCCACCCCTCCTGTGTCTGGGCACTGCTGGGAGTGATAGGCCCCCACCCCTCCTGTGTCTGGGCACTGCTGGGAGGACTCTACACCCACCCCTCCTGCGTCTGGGCACTGCTGGGAGTGATAGGCCCCCACCCCTCCTGTGTCTGGGCACTGCTGGGAGGACTCTACACCCACCCCTCCTGCGTCTGGGCACTGCTGGGAGTGATAGGCCCCCACTCCTCCTGTGTCTGGGCACTGCTGGGAGGACTCTACACCCACCCCTCCTGCATCTGGGCACTGCTGGGAGGACTCTGCACCCACCCCTCCTGCATCTGGGCACTGCTGGGAGAACTCTACACCCACCCCTCCTGTGTCTGGGCACTGCTGGGAGTGATAGGCCCCCACCCCTCCTGTGTCTGGGCACTGCTGGGAGTGATAGGCCCCCACCCCTCCTGTGTCTGGGCACTGCAGGGAGGACTCTACACACACCCCTCCTGCGTCTGGGCACTGCTGGGAGTGATAGGCCCCCACCCCTCCTGTGTCTGGGCACTGCTGGGAGGACTCTACACCCACCCCTCCTGCGTCTGGGCACTGCTGGGAGTGATAGGCCCCCACCCCTCCTGTGTCTGGGCACTGCTGGGAGGACTCTACACCCACCCCTCCTGCGTCTGGGTACTGCTGGGAGTGATAGGCCCCCACCCCTCCTGTGTCTGGGCACTGCTGGGAGGACTCTACACCAACCCCTCCTGCGTCTGGGCACTGCTGGGAGGACTCTACACCCACCCCTCCTGTGTCTGGGCACTGCTGGGAGTGATAGGCCCCCACCCCTCCTGTGTCTGGGCACTGCTGGGAGGACTCTACACCCACCCCTCCTGTGTCTGGGCACTGCTGGGAGTGATAGGCCCCCACCCCTCCTGTGTCTGGGCACTGCTGGGAGGACTCTACACCCACCCCTCCTGCGTCTGGGCACTGCTGGGAGAGATAGGCCCCCACCCCTCCTGTGTCTGGGCACTGCTGGGAGGACTCTACACCCACCCCTCCTGTGTCTGGGCACTGCTGGGAGGACTCTACACCCACCCCTCCTGTGTCTGGGCACTGCTGGGAGTGATAGGCCCCCACCCCTCCTGTGTCTGGGCACTGCTGGGAGGACTCTACACCCACCCCTCCTGCGTCTGGGCACTGCTGGGAGGACTCTACACCCACCCCTCCTGTGTCTGGCCACTGCTGGGAGTGATAGGCCCCCACCCCTCCTGTGTCTGGGCACTGCTGGGAGGACTCTACACCCACCCCTCCTGTGTCTGGGCACTGCTGGGAGTGATAGGCCCCCACCCCTCCTGTGTCTGGGCACTGCTGGGAGGACTCTACACCCACCCCTCCTGCGTCTGGGCACTGCTGGGAGGACTCTACACCCACCCCTCCTGTGTCTGGGCACTGCTGGGAGTGATAGGCCCCCACCCCTCCTGTGTCTGGGCACTGCTGGGAGGACTCTACACCCACCCCTCCTGCGTCTGGGTACTGCTGGGAGGACTCTACACCCACCCCTCCTGTGTCTGGGCACTGCTGGGAGTGATAGGCCCCCACCCCTCCTGTGTCTGGGCACTGCTGGGAGGACTCTACACCCACCCCTCCTGTGTCTGGGCACTGCTGGGAGTGATAGGCCCCACCCCTCCTGTGTCTGGGTACTGCTGGGAGGACTCTACACCCACCCCTCCTGCGTCTGGGCACTGCTGGGAGGACTCTGCACCCACCCCTCCTGCGTCTGGGCATGTACGCTCCATACATACACTGTTGGGGTGGGGGTACGCTCCATACATACGCGGGTGGGGGTACGGTCCGTACATACACGGTTGGGGTGGGGGTACGCTCCATACATACGCGGGTGGGTGTACGGTCCATACATACACTGTTGGGGTGGGGGTACGCTCCATACATACGCGGGTGTGGGTACAGTCCATTCATACACGGGTGGGGGTACGGTCCGTACATACACTGTTGGGTTGGGGGTACGGTCCGTACATACACTGTTGGGGTGGGGGTACGCTCCATACATACGCGGGTGTGGGTACGGTCCATTCATACACGGGTGGGGGTACGGTCCGTACATACACTGTTGGGGTGGGGATACGCTCCATACATACGCGGGTGGGGGTACGGTCCGTACATACACGGGTGGGGGTACGGTCCATACATACACTGTTGGGGTGGTGGTACGGTCCGTACATACACTGTTGGGGTGGGGGTACGCTTCATACATACGCGGGTGGAGGTACGGTCCGTACATACACGGGTGGGGGTACGCTCCATATGTACACTGTTGGGGTGGGGGTACGCTCCATCCATACGCGGGTGGGGGTACGGTCCATACATACACTGTTGGGGTGAGGGTACGGTCCGTACATACACGGTTGGGGTGGGGGTACGCTCCATACATACGCGGGTGTGGGTACGGTCCATTCATACACGGCTGGGGGTACGGTCCGTACATTCACTGTTGGGGTGGGGGTATGCTCCATACGTATGCGGGTGGGGGTACGGTCCGTACATACATGGATGGGTGTACGCTCCATATGTACACTGTTGGAGTGGGGGTACGCTCCATCCATACGCAGGTGGGGGTACGGTCCATACATACTCTGTTGGGGTGGGGGTACGGTCCGTACATACACTGTTGGGGTGGGGGTACGCTCCATACATACGCGGGTGTGGGTACGGTCCATTCATACACAGGTGGGGGTACGGTCCGTACATTCACTGTTGGGGTCGGGGTATGCTCCATACATACGCGGGTGGGGGTACGGTCCGTACATACACGGGTGGGGGTACGCTCCATATGTACACTGTTGGGGTGGGGGTACGCTCCATCCATACGCGGGTGAGGGTACGGTCCATACATACACTGTTGGGGTGGGGGTACGGTCCGTACATACACTGTTGGGGTGGGGGTACGCTCCATACATACGTGGGTGTGGGTACGGTCCATTCATACATGGGTGGGGGTACGGTCCATACATACACTGTTGGGGTGGGGGTACGGTCCGTACATACACTGTTGGGGTGGGGGTACGCTCCATACATACGCGGGTGGGGGTACGGTCCGTACGTACCCGTGCACACGCTGTGGAGTGCTTGTGCGGCCCGTACCCAGGCCTTTGGCACATGGCTACGGGCCGTACCGCCATTGTTGGGGTGACGTGGGTGTGGCCGTGGTACGACTCGTACCCATGCTCTTAAGGCGTGGGTACGGTACGTACCTGTATTGTTGTGTTGCCGGTTCGCGTCGTCGCCCACTTCCGTTGTGGCAGACGCTGGCGTTGCTGGACACGCCCCCACCACCTTGAAGTGACCAGGGCCTGGAAGTCAGGTATGTCCAGGGCATGTGTGCTGTGTGACTTGGGTGGGGGTTTTGTGTCCTGCCCCTGCCCCCCCCCTTTGCTCCTGGGTGTTGTTCTGACCTTCTGCGGCGTCTGCGTCGGTACCTGTAGAGGAGGTCGACTGCTATGAGGGCCGGGATGACACGTAGGTTCGGGTCCATGTCTGTCCGTCGCGTACAGGTGCTCCTTGTGCGCGTCGTCCTGATTTCCCGGCAGTTTTTGGCTGCCGGAAAATATTCTCCGCGCGGGATGACGTCGGTGCGAATCGTACTTCCTGGTCCGTGGAACGCAGGCTGCATGCGTCCCGACGTCACGTTGGCGCTTTTCCGGATGTCATTTGTATGTTTATTTTCCTCGGTTGGTGTTTTGTACGATTCGTACGGAAATAGTGTTTCCGTGCGAATCGTACTTGCATGTTTGGAAAGTTTTGCAACCGGGTACGAGTCGGACGGAGAATACGCTCCGACCGACGGTTCGTACCCGGTTTCTCCAGGATCCTAATCGGCACCTTAGTATCTGGTTGGATATTGGAGATCTTTTTCCAACTAAACAATTTAAAAGGTGTGCAAAATTCCCTTTTAAAGTCAAACCCCACAAGCAGAAACCTCCTGTACTGCAGTCAGTAATCATGGTATTGGTACTAACTACAGGAAGATCATTACAAAAAACACTTTACACCCACTCATATATCTGCATATCCCACAAAGCCTGCAGGCTGCCATGAGAGAGAGGGGGCAGGGGGGCTCTTGGCCAACATTTTTGGCAGAAATTGTCCAAGAAGCAAAACAACACGTGTGCCCATACCGTGTGGCATAAGGAAACATAAACAATTAAGTAAAGCAAAACAATCACTCAAACTCCTGTTAATAAATAATTCTGGGTTTAGAATGCACACGGTACACATATTTCTGTACACACTAGGGATGAAGATCTTGTTAGGCGTGTATTTACATAATTATGCAGTGGTTTCATCTGGTAACCACCGCTGGCTTGCTCCAATAAACAATGACTTTCTAACACATAAGCCCACATACAGAGAGAGCTATAAACATTCACAGCGCCAAAATGTCGATTCAATGTGGTTTTGCTCGATAGTATATCCAGTATAAAATATTGTTGTACAAAAACATTGTGACTAAAATGTTGTTTAGACAACAATATCGCATGGACAAAATATTGTGTCGAGAATATCGAGGACTAAGATATATAGTGATGGTAATTTTCTATAGGTAAGCAACGTTTTACTATATATAACTCCACATATATGTGCCTTGACGATATATATATATATCTTCATGGAACGTAGATGTGGAGTTAATAACAGTAAGTCTATACTCACCTATTTGCACTTACTTTGTTGATATTTTAGTCCTTTATATTTTCGACATGATATTCGGTCCACACGATATTTTTGGTTTTGATATTCTGCTAGTGATCCAACCAGAATATTGGCTGCCATAAAAGTGTGAAGGTAAGTAAAGCTGACATAGATCTACTCCTTTTTTCTAGGCCTGGGCGGAGTTCACGGAACTCCTCAAAGTGACCGCACTACATGGAGTTCTGCAAGCGGTGGTGTGCATTAGGTCGTGCCGTTTGTGCTTCTTTTTAGCAATGGGTGTTTGTCCCGTGCTGGAAAATCAACGTGAACTGCACCATGTGCAGGGCAAGAGGGTGCTGCTTCTTTCTGCCACTCGAGTTGATGGTCTACTCAAGCTGCAGCTTTCTCTACGCGACGGAAAGTTTCTCAACTCGAGCGGTCATGGCCATCTGCGACCGCCCATGTTGAGAAATATCGCTGGGAGGTGGTCTGGAGTAAGATGTTCCTTGCTTGCGCTAGCCAATTTAATGGTGATGAACGCGAGAGAGGAAAAAACTCTTCAAACTCTGCAAGGAGAGCAGAATCACACGCCCAGGCCTTCTTTTTTCTCCACATCTACGTAGTTTGACAATATACATTATACCAAGTTTCGTAGATGTATTAAACATTGAACATGTACACTCAAAACTATCCCCCTTGATAAGCTGTGAACCAGATATGCAACACTGACTACAATTTAAATGAATTTAACAACTATCATTTTTACATTCATTTGGATCCATATCACGTGAAGTCAATCCATGGGTTCTGTAAACCACAAGAGGTTCATAATGATTACAATGTGCATATTGTGTTTGAGTCATTCCTAACAGACGGTGGGTAATTACTTTAATCAGCAGGGTAGCATTTCTAATTTACTGGACAATGTAACGACTGCAGAGGGCCTTGGGATGGCTTGCTTCTTCCATCTGCAGCATGCGCTGTGAGTTGGTGCAAGACGTTCTTTTAAGAAATCCCTTTTTTCTGAGTTATAGCCTCTGTTTAATTTAATTGAACCAATCAACATAATAAACAAGTATTTGCAATGGAAAGTTGGGACTGGACTGGGTTTGGAATACAAGAAGCAAATGGTAAAGAATTCTGCCATATGCTACTATTCAAGCCGGAATCACGGTGTGCCTTCACAGAACCGTCATTTGAACAAATGCATCTTTAGTACGCATTTGTCACCCATGCAAGTCGTTATAACGATTTGCTTTAAGGGAGCGCTGGATTTTGGAATAGGGTAATTTACTATTTCAACTCCATTATGAGCAAGAGTAGGGAAGGTGTTGGACTTTAAATCTAACTTCATTCAACCAATGCGCCCCCCAAGGCAGGTAGACTTACGTGCTGAGCAACCGCGTATTAAAGACGCATTCATTCTTTTGCCGGCACTGTAAAGGCACAGTGGGATTTCGGTTTTGGTCTGAAGGACGTTTCCCCTGCAGTCCTATCTAAATGGTGATAGTAAACACTCGACAGGACTGGAAATAGAAGTATTCTATCTCCCCTCATAAGTATTTTCTCCAAGGCCAAGCCAAGGTTGCAGAAACATTGCCACCACTTTTTCCTTTGCTTAACATTTTATTTTCTCTGCAGAGTGGCTACAGATGAACTGTGGGTGAGTATTGAATCTAGTTGTTCTGCAGTGATTCATCCATTTATCTTTCTGCCCTTATTTCCCGCACTCCCTCAAGGTGCCTATTCGTGTACTGACTGCATTTGCGTTCGGTGGGATTGTATGTGGGTTTGTTTGTTCATTTTCGGTGTGTCGGCTTCTGTGTTACTCTGTGGATGTGAGTCCTTGAACCTGTCTAGTTTGCTTTGAAATCTCAGCCCACCATGAGCCTCCTTAAGATGTCCGCGGATTTAAGTTGGTGTAACTGTACATCCACCGAAGAATTAAAAAAACACAGAGGTTCTGGTATCTCCAAATTGGTGGAATTACCTGGGGATTATAAGAGGGATCATTAGGTTCCCCTAAGAAATTAGGAATTACCAGAAAAATACCGGACATAATTACTTTGCTCATTTGTCATGAGTCCACATTATTTCGCTTGAACATTCAGACTAATTTCAGCAATTGGGCTGTCCAGGTGAAAGTACCGGGTCTGCAAAGTCCTAGTTAGCTCTATCAGAGATACAGGGAACCTGGTAATGAAGCAACTGTTTCCTGACTACAGTGGCGCTTCTGTGGCATTTAAGTGGTGAGGCGGTGTGGGGAGGGCAGTCAGGGGAGGACAGTGAGGGGAGGGCAGCACGGGGAAAATAAAAAAAATTATGCTTAGCTGCATTCTGCAGCGTTGGTGCTCTTCTGGCCTCTGTTCCTCCACTCCCGCATGCCACAGGGTCTTCTACTCCAATCCAGATGCTGCTCTCATGCTGATATTACCCAGCATGAGAGCAGCACCGTGATTGGTGTGAGCGCCATAGTTAGGTGCTCACTAGAGGACTACGACCCTCTGCTTGTTCTCCACCTGGCTGTAAAGCACAGCTTGGGTGAAGAGATCAAAGTGCGCATGACAGTTTGGCCAACCTTAGACGGCCGGCCAAACCATCATGCACACTTGAAGCAATGCCACCACTCCTCCTCCTTCCTGCGGCTGTGTAGACATGTCGGAATGGACGGCTCTGTCCTCAGTTCAGCTGCAAGAAGTAAGGGAGGAAAAATAAAATGATAATATACTGTGTTATTATCATTTTGTTTTTAATTTTTCACTGCTCAAAAGCAGTGGGGCGATGCTCCTCCACCTTAGTGGAGGAGCCGACGCTGCCTGACTATCTATCAGGTTAAACTTCTCACAATGTATACCCTTCCCGCTTGACTTCTACATCGTCTACTCTTTCTCCCTCATCTTGTTCCCTTCATTTTCACTTAGTCCCGAGAGATGCAGGCATTTTGGGTAGGGTAATTCCATTTAGAATTCCTTTCTCATTCTCACTATTTTGTTCCTCCTTGGTGGTGAGACCTGGTAGTGGTGAGACCTGGCACAGAAGGTTGGCCATGTATCATCCAGTAACCAATATAAGTATATATGTCTGTTAATTGTGCATCGGTGTGTTTGGTACAGAATGTTCAATGGTGTTCGTTTGTGTGTGCTATATGTCTGTATAAATGGGTGCCAGTTAGTCAGCTAGTCTGCATGTGTCTCTAGGTAGGTGTGTTTATGTGAAAATATATATATATATATATATATATATGTATATATATATATATATATTCACTGAAAAAACCCTAGGTTTCACACATGTTATAGTTAGCTGGACATTTCACTCATAAAAAACCATTGAAATTCCCCCGTTATAGTTAGTTCAGCTAACTATAACTCGCGCGACCGCAATCCACTGCTGATGACGTCGCATATTACATCACTGTATTCACTAAGATACTGTTAATAAGTCAGTTATACAATTAATTTTACAAAAAAAAACATCCCAGTAGATAATATATATTATAATATATATTATCTACTGGCGGTCGCCAGTAGATAGTTATAGTTAGGACCGAGTTCCCATAGGAAATCTGAAAATTCTATTTTGAATAACTTTGGCGCCAATTGACGAATCCTCGCGAAATTTTCATAACTAATGGGGCGCTCCGCTCAGCTCCTACCCTGAAAGTCTCGGGGTGATTCCTCAAGCGGGGGCTGAGAAAAAAGGGGGGTCCCAAAACGCGTTTTCCCCATGCATTTTCCCATAGAACCTTTAGTCGAAGGTACAGCCCGAACGGCTGAACAGAATTACTTGAAATTTGGCAAAGAGGTAGTCCTCAGGTCAGGCATGTGCCTTTTGCATATATGGTGTCAATCTGTTCAGTAGTTCCTGAGAAAATTGCAGTTAAAAGTACATAAATATCTATTTGCGCGCACGGTGCTCGCGCCAAATGCCCGCGAGCGTAATTCTAATTGGTGGTTAGATGTCAGTCAACATTCGAATCGGTCGAAATCAGGAAGTGTCGGACGCCATTTTGTGTGTGACAGTGAAAAAGAAAGGTGGACAACATGAAAAGGGGGCAGGGTAGAGAGTTCCCAAACCCCTAGCCTTTGTCAGATGGTCCCTGAAGGACCCCGAAGGGTGAAATTATTATTTTTTTTTTTTTCAAAAAATCGCGGGGTGCGCGCACGGTGAAAAACCCGTAAAAAAAACAAAAAACATTTTAAACTGTTTATAAGTTTATAGAAGATATTAACTATGCTGTTCAACTTTATCCAAATTCAAAATAAAAGAGCTGAGCCATTCCATATTAAAGGATACAGTCAATCTATAACTATATACATAGGTACTTTATTGTAAAATAAATATATAAAAAATATAATAATACATACATAAATTAGCATTTAAAAAACCTAACAAATTCACTAAAAAAACCATAGGTTTCACACACGTTATAGTTAGGAATTAGCATTTAAAAAACATTGCAAATTCACTGAAAAAACCATAGGTTTCACACATGTTATAGTTAGCTGAACATTTCACTCGTAAAAAACCATTGAAATTCCCCCGTTATAGTTAGTTCAGCTAACTATAACTCGCGCGACCGCAATCCACTGCTGATGACGTCGCATATTACATCACTCATGACATGGTCAGTGACATCACTCAGGACATCACTGATGACATCTCAAATGACATCACTGATGACATCACTGATGACATCATCCAGTGAATATGTGTCATTCTGAAAAAAAAATATTTTTTATATATGTATATCTAAAGGTTAATGGAAGAATAAATGGGTAAATAAGTGTCTAAATGGATGATTTTTTTTGTAAAATTAATTGTATAACTGACTTATTAACAGTATCTTAGTGAATACAGTGATGTAATATGCGACGTCATCAGCAGTGGATTGCGGTCGCGCGAGTTATAGTTATAGTTAGCTATGGTTTTTTCAGTGAAGATATATATATATATATATAGCAGCTAGTCTGCATGTGTCTCTAGGTATACATACATATATATAAATATGTGTGTGATCTAGGTTAATTTGCCCACAGACAATAGATAAGTCAGACCTAATGTCTTTGCTGTTGTTTGTTATCCTCTGTTGTCCACACAATATTTACGTTGTGAAACCAGAGGTACTCTCATATAGACCAATGTTTTCTTGGAGGTTCCTTCTCTTGATGTGTGGTACAAGGAGACAGAGGGGCCAAATTTGAAAGCCCCTATCACCACCGGAGCATCACATTTTTTTGACGCTCCAGTGATGTAGTTCCATTTTCGATATGTACAAGGTGGCGCTAAGCCACTTAGCATGGCTTAACGCCATCTTGTAAATATGCCCCTGGGCATTCCACCGCAACACCCATTACTTTTGATGCTGCCCCAGTTTTACTAGGAGGTGTAAATATGTGGCAGCGCCAAAAACTAACTCCATGCAAGAGCAGGAGTTAGAATGGCTCATGAGGAGAAATTCATTTATTTCTCCTCGTTTTTGATTTTTCTATGTGTGCTGCATTCTGTAGCACACATAGAAAGAGCAAAAAGTTATTGGTGACTAGTTATGTGCAGGAAGGTGTCCCTTCCTGCATATAAACAATAATTAAATAAGGACGCTCTGCAGTACACTTAGAAGTAACAAATAGCTATTATGGTTCAAGGGTGCCTGCATTGGCGCTAGGCAGCTAATTTTAGCGTCAGCACTAGGGAAAGCACAGGGGTGCGCCATATTGTAGTCAATACGGTGCATCCCTGCAGTTTGAAAATGTTGGAGAGCGGCACTGCCAAATTTGGCGTTGCTCCGCACTCCGACATTTTCTGTAAATTTGCCCCACAGAATCTCAAGAATTTTGGCAAACACATTTGAGCTAAAGATATTTCTGTTCAGCAGCAAAGTGTAAGGATTTGATTGGGTAGTTACCTAGATGGTGCAAGAGTTACCACCAATGTAACACTGTAGCTGCCATTCTGTGGTGATTTGTTCTTACTCTCTACTCCACAATCCTTCCTGCAGGTCTCACTGCACCTCAACTGGGTCAAACATAAGGCCTCTTCTCTCGTTGCTTCAGTCTGTCTGATTTCAGTCGGTAACCCTGGCCTGCGCTGTGCCCTACTTTTCAAAATGAGTCCAATTATCTACTTATTGGATGTTCCAATTATGAAGAGCACCCTCTTCCACAGACTGTGCCTCCTCTGCATATTACAGAGTAGGGGTGGCGAGAGGAGATTGGGTGAATTTCGTCAAATACTTAGATGGAGAAATTGGTGGACTAAAGATGTCATCGGACTCAGGTGCAACCAAGTGCAAACTAAAATTGCACCCGCCACTGTGAGATCAAATACTGCCCTGAAAAGGGTGAAGTGTCTTTCATAACGACCCTCAAAAGAATGTTGGTGAATTAAAAAAACAAAATTCTTGCAAGCATATGCCGCTCAAATAAAAAAGAAAATAGAAAACATGCTCTACCTAAAAATTGTGACAATATATTTGCATTTAAAAAAATGATGTTAATTAATTATTGCATACAGAACTGTATGGGCGCTCTGTATGCATAGAACAAGTAGAGAAAATATTTATATTTTAATTCACATGACTGGAAAATATGAGTCTTATTTAATTACGCACACGCTCGACGCCATCTTCTCGTCAAGCCCCCACGTCTCCTTCAGCCACGTCTCCGAACCCACCTGGACCGACCACCACTGCATCCACTTCACCTTTCGGAAACCCGTCACACATCACCTCACCCCACAGATCCCCCGTCGCTGCTGGGGCAAAATCACCGAAGTACAACTACAGAAAAATCTCGCACTCAACCCACCGACCAAGCCCGCCAACCCCGACGATGGTGCGCGCACCCTCAGACGATGGATGGACGACTGCGCCAACACCCTAGCCCCACTGAAAAAACAAACCCTCAAAGACACCAGCAAGAGAGCCAATTGGTTCACCCCTGAACTCCTAGCGTCTAAGCGCACCTGCCGGAAGCTGGAGAACATATGGCTCAGCGAGAAGTCACCAGACAGTCGCACAGCCCACAAAAACGCCATCCGCAACCACCACCACCTCATCAGGACCGCCAAAAGAACCTCCTTTAAAGACTGCCTCGACAACAAAGCACACAACAGCAAGGAGCACTTCAATGTCGTTAAAGAACTCTCCAACGACATCCCACCATCGCAAGCCCTGTGCGACTCCCTCGCCACCTTCTTCCACCGCAAGATCACTAACATCCATGACAGCTTCAACTCCCGGACAACCCCATCAGGCCCCAACACGCTGGACCCACCGCACCCCACCGACCATGACCCCCTGACAACCTGGGCCAATGTGAGCATCGACAACACAATCAAGACCATGAGTACGATCCACTCCGGCTCACCGTCTGACCCCTTCCCACACCACATCTTCAACAAAGCCAGCAGCTCCATTGCAACCCACCTGCGCAACATCATCAACCTCTCCTTCGAGACCGCGACCTTCCCTGAGAGCAGGAAGAACGCCGAAATCAACGCCCTACTGAAGAAACCCAAGGCGGACCCAAGCGAACTCAAAAACTTCCGGCCCATCTCCCTGCTTCCATTCCCAGCTAAGGTCATCGAGAAGATAGTCAACATCCAGCTCACACGCTACCACGAAGACAACAGCATCCTGGACCCTTCACAATCAGGATTCCGCAGTAACCACAGCACCGAGACCGCCCTCATCGCCGCCACAGACGACATCAGGCTCCTACTGGACAACGGCGAGGCTGCGGCCCTCATCCTTCTGGACCTCTCCACCGCCTTCGACACCGTCTGCCACCGCACACTACGCACACGACTCCACGACGCAGGGATCCGAGACAAGGCTCTGGACTGGACTTCCTTCTTCCTCTCCGGCAAAACCCAGAGAATCCGCCTCCCCCCGTTCTGATCCGAAGCCTCTGAGATCATCTGCGGCGTCCCGCAGGGATCCTCCCTCAGCCCAACGCTGTTCAACGTCTACATGGTGCCCCTCGCATGCATCGCCCGACATCATGACCTCAACATAATCTCCTATGCCGACGACACGCAACTCATCCTCTCCCTCACCAAGGACCCTCTCACCGCTAAATCCAACATCCACCAGGGAATGAAGGCCGCGCCGAATGGATGGAGGATAGCCACCTAAAGCTGAACACAGACAAGACAGAGATCCTCATCCTCGGGCCCAACCCCTCAGCATGGGATGACTCCTGGTAGCCCGCATCACTGGGGACACCCCCTGCACCCACCAACCATGCACGCAACCTGGGAGTCATCCTCGACTTGCAACTCACCATGACCAAACAAGTCAACGCTGTCTCCTCCACCTGCTTCAACACCCTTCGTATGCTCCGCAAGATCTACAGATGGATCCCGACAGACACAAGAAAAACAGTCACCCAGGCCCTAGTCAGCAGCAGACTCGACTACGGAAACGCCCTGTACGCTGGCGCCCCGACCAAGCTCATCAACAGACTGCAAAGAATCCAGAATGCCTCTGCATGCCTGATCCTCGACGTCCCGCGCCGCGACCACATCACCCCCCACCTCAGGAACCTGCACTGGCTCCCTGTCGACAAAAGAATCTCCTTCAAGCTCCTGATCCACGCACACAAGGCACTCCACTAGACCGGCCCAGCCTACCTCATCAGCCGACTCTCCTTCTACGTACCCAACAGGAAACTCCGCTCCGCAGACCTCTCCCTGGCCACCGTCCCACGCATCCGTAGAACCACAGCCGGAAGCAGATCCTTATCCCACCGCGCCGCCACAACCTGGAACACCCTCCCCCTCATCCTACGACAAACCGAAGACCAATTAATCTTCAGGAGACAACTCAAGACCTGGCTGTTCGATCAGTAGCTTCAGCACCCCCCTTCTCCCCTCCCTCAGCGCCTTGGAACCCTTGCGGGTATGTAGTGCGGTCTACAAATTATTTGATTGATTGATTGATTGATTGATTAGCACATACAAAAGCTAAAATTGGCTTTAAAATACAGTAACACAAGGACATAGTTTAAACACACATGGATTAATTTTAAAAAGTACAAAAAAGGATGAAGAATGGAAAGAAAAAAGACTGGATAGTTCATCAGCTTCCTGACCCTGGTACTAAGAAAACGAACCTAAAAATAAGGATACTAGCCGGGATGATTGAGCAGTTAATGACCCTCAAGCTAAGAAACCCAACCATCCCTAGATGCGCCTCCCTTCGGATGGTGGACTGTTGACACACCTGCTTCACAAAGGTCAACTACCATTATTTGGCTACACAAACTCTGATGAGCGAGCACGACCAGTCACTGAGGTACACGCAGAGAAGACTCTGAGGCATATTAGCAAGGGGAGTATTGCCGCTTTAGCGGCACTTTTTGCCGATAAAGCGGTGATATTTTTATCGCCCTATTAGCAAGCTGTCGCTAACAACTGTTAGCGACAGCTTAATGGCGATAGCAGCCGTTTTTTTAATGCTTTGCATGTCAGCAATATTTATAGCTAATGACATGCAAAGTGGCCGTTCCTCAGTAAAAGTAATAGGAAGAAGTCGCTAACACAACTTCTACCTATTAGCAATGCCCGCGAAGCGACAAAAAAACTTCCGCTAACCGCGATTATCGCTGGATTTTAACACCTGCTAAAATTCTGACTTAGCCATTGTTTTCTATGGGAGGTGGATTCTATGGCTGAATCCTCACCTGCCTATTAGCAACCTTTTCCTTAGCGATAGGAATTCATCGCTGGTATTCCCGCGTTATTGAAGGAGAATCGCCGCTATCACTGATTTATTATCGCCTTGGAGATAAACGTTGATAATAACGCGTTATCTCCACGATCTAAACTAGCGATAGCCGGCGATAAAATATACAGCGCTAAGCGCGCTTTGCGATGATTATCGCAAGTCCTTGCTAATATGGCCCTTTGTTCCTGAAGAAAGCAGGGAGACCATTGTTAGGGCTATTAATGGAGGGCTGAAACCTGCCTTCTGCTCCACTTTGTTCCTAACTTTACAAACCGGAGGCAGTAATAAAATCATATTGTGGACTTAGTTATGAGCTGCTTTATGTTTTTTTCTGGCTTATTTATTAATTTTTATTTGTTTTACTTGCACTGTATCTTTCATGGTTGCATTTTTGTACACCGAATAAAGATTTATCTGAACTGATCTGAAAGTCACATTGTCAATCAGTAGGCAGTTTTAGCTGCAGTTCTCTCCCCTTTGACAATCTCTAAGACACCCCATCACTGGAGCATGCACACACAGGGAGTGAAAGAGCTCCCTTTTGGGTTGTGGCCTACACTGGTGCAAACACAGACTAGTGTCGGCAGGAGAGCTATGATGAAGGATTCCACCACCAGATGGGTGAGGGGTCACAACCTTAAAACTAAGGGTTTTTTATAGGACAAACCAACACCAGATGTATTTCACATTTACCTGTGGTTGGATAACCCCACATGTAATACATATGAAATATGGTAATCCACTGTACGTACCAGAATGTAACAAGCAATGGGAAAGCCAATATGTCCCGCCTTTGCAGACCTCTGTGCTTTGCCAATGCTTTTTTGCAGATACCAAACAGTATTGACAAACAAACGTAAAATATAAGTGCAATGATGCATATGCTGTCTTGCATCATCATGTTCGGAAGCCACCGTGTCGACTGACCATTTCAAAATGGTGGGTGGACGTCCATCTTGGAATGGTGAATAAAAAGACGCTCAATATGCTTGAAGTGCATTGTTCTGTGCAAAGCAGGAGCCCAGCAGTAGACTGCAGATGCCCCGCCCTACAATGAAAAAATATATAGAAAAGAGGCAGGGAGTCTGGTGGGAAGAAGTCAGCTAAGGGTTGGTAGAGTGAGAGGAGGGAGCAGTGGGGCAGCAACAAAGCTCCTTGGTGAGTAGGGGTTTAATCTACACAAAGAAGAAAGAAAGCAATGTACGAGACTCGGGTGCATGGGGGCACCGCATGGACAGTGTGGGTCCTGGGACAGGGAGAAGCAACAGACACGTTTGGAAGGGAGGGAGAAGCAACACAGAGACCTCAGCGGAGAGAATCTGACGTAAAGCAGCACACAAGGGAGAGAAAATATATGCACTCGCACAGAACGCTGAAAGAAAAAGGAAAAAATAGTTTCTTGAATGTAAACAGTGGAAGAATGCAAATGAAAATGATAGTAAATAAGATATCCTCCAGAGGTGGAACAAACACAGGAAAAGTCATCAAAACAAGAAGTAAGTAAATGCGACTGGCAAGACAGGCAGCCAAGGGTAAGCAATAGACTGGCCTAAAACCCACTGTAAATTTCAATATTGTCCACAATTGGTCTTTTCGACAACAGACAGCTAAAAGGTACCTGTAGGCAAGACCTAAAAGGTACAATGGTGCATGCCATTTAGACTAAGAGGGTCATTGGAGAATGGCAAATGCAGGCCTTCCATCAATAAAGAAGCAGGCGCCGCGTTCACCAGCCTCGTGGGTCCATCCATTCGCAACTGGGGGAACCAGAGGTTTCCTGCCCTTTACCTGGTGACTGGTCTGCCACAGGGCCACTGGGTCACCTTGCTTCGGCATGGTTACTGCTGCATCCACTGCACAGTCAGATGTATTGAAGGCATAGACATTTCCAGCAGGCAGGCTGGGATCTCTAGCTATGGTGAACGGGCACCAGGTAGAACAAACACCAGGATGACAATGATATCATAAGTGCATCAAACAACGCACACGCAAGTGTATGGTCAGCCTGCATGATGCGGGATGCAGCTCCCAACAATGCAGTTGAACGTTTTGAACTAGTAATCCTCCCTGAACTTCTTTTTGCAGTCTCTAATTCTGTGCTGAGAAAACGCCTCCACTCAACCAAGTCTAAAAACTAATGAAAGCAGAGATCTTGGATATCTAATCGAGGAATGATCAGAATTAGTTTCAATATTATTTTATTGGAAGAAAAACAATTTTATTGAAAATCTATGTGTGTCCTTGGTGAGTTTATTGTAATAAACTGAAAAAACAAGCATAGACAAATTAAACTGACCAGTGCACAACAAACTGTGCTCAAGCGATGTATCCAAGGCTAAATCAATTTCATCATAATGATGTTATATGCCCAGTGTTGTAACTCTGAGCACCCAGCCATGTCCACATACTGTACACAACAAGCATCGGCAATGCCAATAAGTCTGGCTTATGAAGGAAAGTGCCTTTCTGTCACTGATATGTCCAACAATTCATCATACATGCTCTCTGTCACTCATGCTCTCATTCGACATTCCCCTATCTCATCCTTCCATTTGACCTCTGGCGCAACCACAATACAAGATAAAATAAAAGAATACAAGCACAATAAAGAAAAGATGCTGCCTTCTAAACACTGCCGTCATACATTTAAATATTTTTATTACAAGATCCTGGCAAACATCTAGGAAGAGATTCTAGCAAGATTTATTACAGTGCAAATTTCTTTCTTCTAGAGTCTGTCAGTAACCAACATCATTCACTATGTAGGTAATTTGAAATGTTGTGCATCAAAATACCCATTTGTAGACTTTAATGCAGATACATAACAATCCACCCTTAAATACTTGAAGAAGTTGACATATGCTTTTCTGAATCGATGTCAAGCCTAATGTGTTTATAAAAACTTTTCATAATACACTGATCAGACCAATGGCACCGGCAATAACATTTCCCTGCAGACAAATCAAGTCTATAGCTGTTAACATTAGTTTGCCGCCATATGCAACTCAAGCCTACTGCATTGAGCAAAAGCTTCCCCACAAATAAACCATCAGGCATACAATCATAAAACTGCAAACGTGTGCAAAATTACATTTGGCAAAGAAAAATATTATCTCTCAGTACAGGGTTCAACAAGGCTCCTCACAGAGCAAACCTTCTATCTTCGTGGTGTGTCTGAGGGGGCAACCAACATAAAGAACTCCTGCTTACTATGGGATTCCAAGTAACAAGAAACCTATATGTAAGTTTTAATGCAGAGTAACAACAATCCACCCATAAATTCCTATTGACTTAAAAATATGCTTTTCACAATCAATACATCAGGCCACCTGGCTTTATCGTAGCTTTTCAAATAAACAATCAAGCATATAGCATTTACCATTGGTTTGTCACCATTACCAACTTATGCTCATTGTACTGCTTGTAAGCTTTCCACAAGGAAGCCATTCGGCGCACAGTCATAAAAGTACAAATGTATACAAACTTGCAAAATACTACGAGACCTAAGAGAGTCTAATAAGAATTATTGTAGTGCATATCTTCTATCCCACACAAAGAAAACACCTATTTGTAGGTTTTAACATAGAGTATGGACTACCCTCATCTGTGCTGCTGCAGGATAAAAACATTGCAATTAATCTATTTGTCTAAGACACTCTAGTAGCATTACAATGTCATGTATGTGCCCCTGAATGTTTATGCTCAAACCGCTTGATAATCAAAATGGTCACAGATGCAGGGAGGGCAAGCATTTTTATTTGGAAACACACAGCTTTTGCCCAAACAAAATATGTACTTCTGGCTCACATCACATGTATGGAGTCAAAGCCTCTCTCCTGGTGATTCACACATAGTTGTCTGGCGACAGCTGTGCTGTCAAGCCAGACCATAAAAAGGACCCACCTGAATGGTGATCCCTTTACCTTTACATGGGGTCTCTCCCTGGTTGCGAGAGGCTGCTTTAGCAGAAACGGGTCAGCTGGCTCTTTTAAGATTCCAAGTACTCCCAGGCTGCTGATTCTTATTGTAATAACCTTGCGACCAGGGCATTAACCGTGGTTAATGCAGCCTCAGTAGGAATGGCGTTACCACTAATAATTGCCTGTCAGGAACCAAGTTGAAGGTGAGGTATAGTCAGATGAGCACTAGAAACCAAAACCAGCCCTAGCAGAAATATTCAAACCAGTTCCACAATGCAGGAGGACACCCCTTGAATGCAATCAGTGGGCCTTTTTGGGGTCTTGACAGCCCATTCTGCTTTCAAGGCAGCCCATTAACGTGCAGCCCACTGGGGGAATGTCAGAGTGGCAGAACGGCCAAACAGACCCTGCTTGCAGCAAAGGATACGATGATTCACAGTGACTAACACCTCGGCAGAATTCGCTAAAAGCAATTCATTTACTCTCACCCACGAAAAACAAATCAATAAGCTGACCCCTCTGTGCCCGCTTCATGCCCCTGCCACTGAGCTTCGAGTGCAGGCAAACAGCTGCGCCTCGTGCAAGCCCACAGACATTCTGATTGGCTGCTGCCTGCACCAATCGTATCCCTCATCATTCTGTACTGGCTGCTAATTAACATAGTCCCCAGTGCTGACGGAACCGTCTTTCCGTAGATAAATGACAGATATTATAACTATCCGGTACAGTGACACTAATTTAGCATCCGTTGAAAGATGCCTTTGATCCTGGGAGGATCGACTCAGACTCCCTTCAACTGTTGGTAAATTAGTGTCATTGAACCAGATAGTGATATCTGTCATTCTTCTTCGAAAAAACTGTTCAGTTAGGGAGCTATGTTAATAACCTTAGTGGTGTACGTATCTCACTTAGACCAGTGCACAACCCATTGAGCTAGATTCTCTGATCTTAAAACTCTAGCTGTCCCACACGTCATCCACACAGTGAAAGCTCTAAATGCTCCCTTGAGCCCTACCTGACACTTGCAGCCACAGCAGAGGAGCCTGTCTTGCTACCAATGCTTAATTTATTAAAAAAATAAGTGCTCTCGTCAGAAGGCCACTTCAGCTTGCACCACACATTGCCCCTGCCATGCTGTCAATGATACTAAAAAAACGAACAATTGATGGACAGAATGTAGAACAATGTCATACATTCACCCCAGTGCAGAGATCTGGGCCTACATCCATCGTTTTTTTGCTCCCCATGCCATTCAATTTTGAACCCAGCCATATGCAAATCAGTCTTGAACCTGCGCCCAATGGGAACAGTCCAGCCTGAACTACCAGGCCAGGCCCTCCCTGGACTGGAAACAAGCATCCTAAGACTGGTTTCGGTGTTTCACCCCTCATCAGCCAGGATAGGTTAACTCCAGTGGCATGGAGTGCACGGGTCCAACGTCTGGGCATGCCCGTCCCACTCGGGGTGACAAATGCAAAAAGAACAATTGATGAACAATATGCAGAACAATGTCATACATTGACCCCAGTGCAGAGATCTGGGCCTAAATCAATATTTTTTTGCTCCCCATGCCATTCAAGTTTGAACCCAGCCATATGCAAATCAGTCTTGACCCTGAGCCTAAGGGGAACAGTCCAGCCAGAACTCCCAGGCCAGGTCCTTCCTGGACTAGAAAGAAGCATCCTAGGACCGGTTTCTGGGTTTCACCCCTCATCAGCCAGGATAGCTTGACATGGAGAGCACTGGGCCCACGTCTGGGCATCCACTTGGGGTGACAAATGCAAAAATTATAGTAACAACACAACCACTAACCATCAAACACCTACAAGTGTGACAAATCAGACTATTTCAGGGCTGCAGAGCTATAAGAACGCCTTGGACGACAGATAATAGTCATTTTTAATGCATATTGAATTAATGATTACCTGTTGTTGTGGTCATCTCTAAATTAGCCAGACTGCGCCAACTCGTGGCAGACTGTCACAAGTGCCGGTGTTGACAATTAAGTGCCGGTGCCGAGCACCGGAAACCACTGGTTCAAATTAAGCACTGCTTGCTACTCATCATAGTGGGAAGGCTTTAAGCAACTGGACCAGCAAGAGCAGCTTTGCCAAAGCGATGAACTCTGTAATGTGTGAATAACAGGCTTGCCTTATGATTTCAGGTCATGTGGAAGATCGTACTGCAGTCTTGTTCTGTTTTAATCTAGTTCTTATGTGCAAGTGGTTCAATTGCGGTGAATCAGACCTACCTTTCCCAGAATGCATTGTAGTTCATCTGTTTCTTTTTCAAAACATATTATTTCATCTGTTTAGTCCAATTGGTTTAAGTCATGAATTCCCCGGAATGGAACATTATCTTCCAGATGTTATTGGGTCATCTGATAACCCACAGTGGCTAGGTTTCCCAGGTCCATGCGTGATGTGCTTCTCCAGCCCCTTTTCTTTTACTTTGAATTCGGATACTTGTCGTCCTGTTTTATAATGGCATAAACAGTACTACACATCCCAGAATCCAAAGAAAAAACCTGGACTGGACCAGCACATCATGCATAGACCTGGGAAATTTAGTGGGAGTGGTAACCTTAGCAGAACTCTCAAGTCTCCCCAGTTCATGCACGCGTAGCCCTAATTTTACAATAGGATTGGGATCACCCAGACTACAAATCACAGATTGCAAAGAACGGAGCCTGGACTGCATACCTGCCAACTCACACGGTGCCACAGTGTGACACACAGTATCGACTCCCATCACACATTCTACCACTGAGGAGCTGCTATCACATGGTGGCAGGGAAAACAAGCTGATAACCACTGTAAATAGTGGGTTTCCACCTCGTTTACTGAGGCTTTGAACTGCCGACGTCCATTAAGGGGTGTGAAACGCCCCAGGACATCGGCAACAGCCTTAGCAAGGTTGTTATTTTGGTGGGGGGAGGAGGGAGCTAGAGGGCAGGTTGGGGTTCAAAAGTGCCTCGTGGGTACTCCTCACATGAGGCCCTGCCCCTTTCAAGGCTCTGTCCCCTTCTCATGCGGTGAGATTGTTCTTCAAGTTGGCAAGCATGGGACTGGATGAGCAGCTCACGCATAGAACTCAGAAACACAATAGCTCTGTCTTAGGAATACTACTAACGTCGTAGTTTCTGTCTGCCACTCAAGATTCCTACCGCTTAGAAAATCGCATCAAGAGGTTATATCTGTGAACCACCTGCGCTGGAGACGGAAGACATATCCGAATAAGGGGAGGGGAGGATGGAGTGGAAATAACAGAATGTCATCAGAGATGTTTACGCTGCAACAGGTATTGTTGATGTATGCAATGTCACCGATGGTTGAGACAATGATTACTGCCATATATGTATGCCATGTGATTATATTATGTCCTGAATTTCGTGATAATAAAAAAGTTTTTTAAAAATAAAGAAAATCACATCAAACACCAGATCATCACTCCCCAAGATCTCCGAGTCAAGGTGATCACCTCACTCCAGTTCACTGCTGACAATGTCTCCAGTCTTGGTCTTTTCACTTCCAAATCATTGTTTCTAAGTGAGTTAGATTACCTAGATCAATGAAAGCAAAACTAGACTACAGCACCCAGAATGCATTAGATTATCATAACAAAGTCCAGGACTGGAAAGAGTGTTCCTAATGACCTGAAGGGAGGTGGTCTGGGTTAGCTCAAAATGATGCAGTCTTGCCCTTCATCTCTTTGGTAATTCTTACAAATCAGAGCAAATTGTGAATCTTTTTAGTCACCTGACCCTTTTACAGTGATACGTGCTCTTTTGGCATAAACCATGCTAAATACTTAAGGTTTTTAAAAGAGGATTTGGAAATTAATAATAAAAAAAGAAAGAAATAAAATTCAAAAAACAGTTACCCGCAAAAAATAACATATAACAAGAAAAGGAACAGGAAACACAGGAATCAGCTTAGACGTTTATGCAAAATAGCTTTGAAAGCAATGCATGGCAAGCCAAAGCTCAGGGACATCTTTGGATTTAATATGAGTCATAAACGTCTCCAACATTTCAATTTTCTGAGCAATTACAACATTTTCACTTCCAAGCATGACTGAAGCCATGGCAGAGACAGATCTGTCAGCTTGTAAATTAATTTTGCGGTGCGAGGAGGGGGCAGGGCCTTGGAGGGGGCAGGGCGCCATGCCAAGACCTACCTGAAAGGCTCTCTCCACCACTCCCTGTCCCCTAAAAAAATATGAAGGGTCACCGTGGTTGTCACCGATGTCCTGCATTATTTTCACACCCCTTAATGGACCTCAGCTGCTTACTGCCTCCAAACACATGCTGGAAAGCCACTTTGTACTGTAATTTCCGGCTTGTCTTTCCTGCCATTGTGTGATTTTGACTCTTTACTGGATGACCGTGTGAAGGGCACTGAAATCGGGTGTCTTAATTAAAATAACATAACTTACCTGACCACCGGCGCCCACCACGTTGAGCTCTTCCAGTCTTTTTCTGGGCACCAGCTGCCAGAGTGCACTGCGGCCAATCCTGACGCTGCTTGAAGGCATCGCCAGGATTGGCCTGAGCGCCGCCAACTCGCGCTCCCAGGCAGACTGGGAGCCCGTGCCTGCTCTCTCCAGCCCCAGCAACACAGCTAGTGCTGGAGATCGTTCCATTGCGCATGAGGGTTTGGCCGGCCCGAGACTACCGGCCAAACCGTCATGCCCACTGTAACTGTGCCCACCACTACCCAACCAACAGTGTCATCCCCCCTGGATCTGCCCTCAAGACTCGTAAGAGTGCTGCGGGATAGTCCGGGGGATTAAAATAAAACGATAATAAAACAGATTTAAACCCAGTTTTATTATCATTTCATTTGAGGGTGGTGACGGAAAGGGGGGGTGGCCTTCCTCCGCCGGATGTATGACGATGCAACGCAAACAAACACAACGCACACCATTACATCGCATTCCTCACACCGCACGCACCGTTACATCGCATGCATTCACCACGCAAACCATACCATCGCACTGCGCCCTCACATGCATGCAAAAGACCTTTACAAAGCACACAAAGACCACGCATTCTATCACATCGCAAAATTCTCCCTAACGGCCACCCAAACACAGTACAACGCCCTGAGACTTCCCTCAACCCTAAGACGTA
Organism: Triturus cristatus; assembly: GCF_964204655.1. Lineage (NCBI taxonomy): Eukaryota > Metazoa > Chordata > Amphibia > Caudata > Salamandridae > Triturus > Triturus cristatus. The sequence goes on from NC_140590.1 coordinate 1,640,380,972, forward strand.
AACAGTAAAAACAGTAGCATACATTAACATTAACCCTAATACCTAAAACACTACGACTCCTAACCCTAAGCCCTAAGCCCTAACTCCAAAGCCTAAAACACTCCCATATTCGACTCTTAACCCTAAGCCCTAACCCTAAAGCCTAAAACACTACCATATACGACTCCTAACCCTAAGCCCTAACCCTAAAGCCTAAAACACTACCATATACGACTCCTAACCCTAAGCCCTAACCCTAAAGCCTAAACACTACCATATACGGCTCCTATTCCTAAGCCCTAACCCTAAAGCCTAAACACTACCAAATCCGACTCCTAACCCTGAGCCCTAACCCTAAAGCCTAAAACACTACCATATCCTACTATTAACCCTAAGCCCTAAAGCCTAAAACCCTCCCCTCCACTACACTCCCCATAACTACCCCAAACCCTATCCTTACCTGTCTCTCGTCGTGGTTCCAGCGTTGTCTCCCCGCCGTCCGTGTCCCGGCGCCTGCGTTGTAAAAGCTCCCGCAATCTAATGGTGCCCGCAATGTAACGTCGTGCGTAGTGAACGCATGTGTCATAACGTCGCATGCGTTGTGACGGCACGTGACGTAAACGCATGCGATGTGACGAATGCGTTGGGATGGTCGTTCGCCTCCTCCGCCCTAATGGAGGGATCGCCGCTGAGTCTGCTTCCCCTTTTCCACTTTCCCTTAAGCCCTCTTATGCCCTGCTTCTCAGATGTCTTTTTTTCATGACATAACTGCGTGATTGTTGGGAAATTTGAAGATCAAACCCCGCCAATCTTACTGACCAATCTACGCCTCGCCGCCATTGCTTTGAAGATGAACAACGCCATTTCCACTGACTCAAATGTGACTTCAGTGGAGACACCTGCTGCACCCGAACCCATCGTGTGTGCATTCCCACCAGATCAAAGGAGAGCCGTGGTTGCTTCTCTTCAGATGCCCCTGGGGCACCTCTTTTTTTTCCTTGAAACAAAGTAATCGAAGGAACAACTGCTCTTCCTCAAAGCATATGGAAGCAGAAGTAAATACATTTATTTGCCGCTCTACAATTGCAGGCGAGATTCATACTACTCTGTGCAAGAGTCTACTGTCTGGGGGAAAATGTAAATAAATGTGTTTAACTCAAAAAAGTCGCATGTGGTATCATACTTCTTGCTGGTCTCTTGCCCTTCTACACCCCTCCCCCCCACAAAAAAATCTGTTTCTGTCCCATGTACAGCTTTACGCACGTCTTTTCATTCAAGATGCTATACCCTTGGTACAGTGCTCCATTGATTTGCTGCTAGGTTCACACCATATATTTGCACCACATCATGAACCCCCCGTCCCCAACTTTAGCACATTGAGAGGTGGTGGTCCCACTGGGCAATCTGTCTGACATAAAACTTTAACATTTAGAGTATGTTTACTTTAATTTTGATTGGAGACACTGGTGAGAAAACCATGACAAAGCAGGGGGAGGAAATAAAAAGGCAACAAGTGATCACAAAATATAATAAGGAAAGGAAAGATGGATGGAGACATAGTTGAATGCATAAATGGGTGAAAGGATGGGTGGAAAGAGATGGGTGACTGAATTGGTGGATAGTGAATTGAAGGGATGGCTCTGTGGATAAGGGGTGGCTGGATGAGTGAAACAATGAGGACAAAGATGGAATGATGAAAGAAGGATGGATTAATGTAAGGCTGATGGATAGATAGACGTAAGGATGATGATGGATAGAAAGAAGTAAGGATAATGGGTGGATGAAAGAAATATGGATTATGGGGAGGAAGACAGATGAATAGGAGTACGGATGCATGGAGGGGTGGATGGAGAGCAGGATGGATGTTTACGATTGATGGATAGGTGGATAAAGAGAAGAAAGGGTGAAGAAAAGAAGGATGGATGAATGGATGGATGGATGGATGAATGAATTCACTGAGGATGCAGGTGTAAAAGGCACAATTTAGCCACTGTGTTTTTGGGATTTTCTCGGGAAAGCCGCCAAATGAGTGTTGGGTTTGCTCTACTCACTCAGGGGCAGATTTACATTCCCTGGCGCATCCCTGCAAATCAGCAGGGATGCGCCAGGGAAGATGCGTCATGCAAATTTGCCCTTGCGCCACTGCAGATGCGCCGCATTTACAATGCGGTGCATCGTGGTGCAAGGACAAGCAGACGTGTGACGCATCTGCTGGCATAAGGTTGGCGCAGTGCTGAAGTTGTGTTGCAAGAGCGACCCAACTCCAGCACTGTTCCAACCTGCCCTATCCCTAACATGGTGAGTCACGCCTTATGCCTGCTTGAAGCAGGCATAAGGATTTGACGCACCAGCGTCGGAAAAGTGACTGCGTGAAATCTTGTAGATTTCACTGCGTCACTTTTCTGAGGCTTTTTCCGATGTAACGCCCACCCTGCATACATTAAACCTGACTCGGGTTTAATGTGGCGCAGAGCTTTACAACGTGACGCATCTCCCTAGATGCGTCACGTTGTAAATCTGTCACAGCATGGTGCTAGCTTTGTGCCGCCGTCGCGTCACAAAAGTGACGCAACGGTGGCGCAAAAGTGGCGCATGGGTTTGTAAATCTGCCCCTCAGTGTCATTTGGGCTAGAGTTCAAAGTGGGACGTATTTTTTATTTCGGGCTACTCCCTTGCTTGTAGCCATGCAGGTCACAAATCGATGCCTGTAATTATGATTTTGCCACGAAGTGCAGGAGGCCAAGCCTGTAAAAATAAGGTAAGATGGGTTGCATTGAAGTATATGAGGCCAGTGATCACTGATCAGAAGAGTGAGATTCCACTGACGTTGATGATATCAGTGACAATAAGGGTGAGGCTTAATCGAATTGTCAGAGGGAAGTTATAAGGAGCAGTCAAAGCTCCACCGAAGCATATGAGATGGGTATCAAAGGACGGGTGAGGCTCCACTGAAGTACACAAGGCCAATGAAATAAATCGATGAACCTCGTGGAAGTATTTTGAGGCCAGTGGTGAAGAATAGAGGAGGCACAATTGAATTGAATGATGCTAGGGATGAGGAATGGGTGAGGCTCCATTGATGTGTATGAGACCAGCTATGAAGAATGAGTGAGTCTGTTTTCAAGTTCAAGAAGTCAATAAGGGGTAAGGTCAGACTCCAATGAAGTGTATGAGTCCCATGATGAAGAATGTGTAAGCATCTACTGAGTTGCATGAGGCTAGTGATCATTAATGGGTGAGGCTTCATTGATAGACATTAGGCCAGCAATGGAGAATCAGAGAGGATCGTTTCACGAACACAAGTCCAGTGACGAGGAAGAGTGAACTTCATTGAAGTATATAAAGCCAGTGATGGGGATGGTTGACTTCTTTTAAGTCATTGATGCCCGCAATGAGTAGTGACACAGGCACCACTGAAGTATAAGATTGCAGCAATGTGGAAAGAGGCCCCTATCGAGTGTCTGAGCTCAGCCATGTGCAATGGGTGGGCTCTACTGATGGGTATAAGGCCACTGGTGAGGAAAGATTGAGGCTCCATAGAAGAATTTGAGTCTAGTGATGAAGAATGGGTGAAGCTCTACTGAACCGTATTTATTCCACTTATGAAGAATGAGTGATTCACATATTGTGTGTAGCGCCAGTGTTGAAAAATGGACGAGGCTCTTCTAAAGTGTATGCGGCCAGTAATGAGGGGATCGGGTGAGGTTCATTGAGTTGTATGAAACCAGTGACAACAAATGGATGATGCTCCTCTGAGCTTTTGATGTGAATATACTTGAGGTTTCATTCAATTTATGTGTCGAGTGACGAAGAACTGTCAAGGCTCCATTCAAGTTTATGAGGCCAGTAATTGAAGCGTACCAAGCCAGCGAAGAGGTATGGGTAATTATACTAGGTGAAACTCCGTTCGAAGTTTATGAGACCAGAAACGAGGAATGGGTGAGGCTTCATTCTTGTGCACAAAACAAGTGATGAGGAACGGCTGAGGCTTAAAGAGTTGGTGAGGCTCCAGTGAGGCATGTGAAGCAGCTGATGTGGAAGGGCAGAGTTTCCACTGAGGTGTATGAAATGAGTGATAAGGAATGGGTGATGGTGGAGGAATTGGGGAAGCTTCATTGAGCTGTGTGAAGCCAGTGATGAGGAACAGATGAGGCTTGATTGAAGCGTGAGAGGAATGACAAAGAATTGGTGAGCTCCCATACAAGTATATGAGATCAGTGATGAGGGCCGGGTGAGCCGCAGTAAAATGTCTGAAGCAGGGATGGGTGATTTCTTGAAGCATATGTGACCAGTGACGAGGAATGAATGAGGCCCCTTTGTAGGCTATGAGGTTGGTGATAAGGAATGGATAAACCTTGACTGAAGCACATGAAATGGGTTAAGAGGAAAAGGTATGGCTCTATTGATAAATAGGAGGTCGTTGAAGAGTAATGAATGAAACACCATTGATTAGGTGAGTTATGATGAAGATGTGATTCCTCATTGACATTTATGGAGGCCAGAAATGAGAAATGGATGAGGCGCTACTGAAGCATATGAGGCCGGTGATGAAGGAGGAGTGAGGTTCTTTTGAGGGATAAGGGGCTAGTGATGATCAATGGATGATGCTCCTTTGAACCATATGATGCCAGTAATAACGAATGGGAGAGGCCCAAATTCAGCAATATGAGGTCAGTGTTGAGGGACGGCTGAGGCTCCACTGAAGTATAGGAGGCTAGTGAAGAAGAATGATTGAGTCTCTATTTGATTGTAAGACACTATTGATGAGGAATGGTGGAAGCTCCATTCATGTGTATGTGGCCAGTGATGAGAAACGGATGAGACGCCATTCGTTGTGTATGAGGCCAGTGATGATGGAATCATGAGGCTCAAATGACGTTGATGAGGTCAGTAGAGAAGAATAGTTGATATTCTGTTTAATTGTAAGATGCCACTGATGAGGAGTGATAGAAGCTCCATTCTTGGCTATTGAGGTTGAGATGAAAAATTGATGAGGTTTTATGGAAGTGTAGGAATTCACTGATGAGGAATGGGTGAAACTCCATTTAAGCGTCTGAGGCCAGTGATGATGAATCGGTGAGACTCCATTCAACTACATAAAGTCAGTGATGGTGGAAGAGTGGCCTTCATTGAAGTATATAAAACCAGTGATGGGGAAAGTTTACTTCGTTGAAGTGTAAGGGGTCAGTGATGAGGAATCAGCAGGAGTCCACTGCTGAGTATAAAGTCAATAGAGACAAGGGTGAGACCAGTGAAGGGATGATAGATGTGTGAGATTCTGCTAAAGCAAATGAAGACTGTGGTGAGGAATGCCCAAGACTTCACTGGGATGAGTCTGAGGCCATCGATGGAGAATGGGGGAAGCACTATTGAAGCCGATGAGAGCAGTGAAGAGGAAAGTTGAGCCTCATTCAAGTTTGAGACAAGCTATGAGGAAAGGGTGCTGCTGTACTGTTGTGTTTAAGGCCAGCTATGAGGAAAGGGTGCTACTCCTCTGACGTGTTTAAGGCCAGTTCTGAGGAAATGGTGCTTCTCTACTGAAGTGTATAAGGACAGTTATGAGGAAAGGAGGCTGCTCCACTGAAGTGTATAGGGCCAGTGACGAGGAAAGGGTGCTGCTCCACTGAATTGTATACAACCAGTTACGAGGAATGGGTGCTGCTCCACTGAGATGTATGAGGCCAGTTACAAGGAAAGGGTGCTGCTCCACTGAATTGTATAAGGCCAGTTCCGAGGAAAGGGTGCTGCTCCACTGAGATGTATGAGGCCAGTTACAAGGAAAGGCTGCTGCTCCACTGACGTGTACTAAGGCCAGTTATGAGGAATGGGTGCTGCTTTTTTTAGATGTATAAGGCCAGTTATGAAGAAAGGGTGCTGCTCCACTGAGGTGTTTAAGGCCAGTTATGAAGAAAGAGTGCTCCTCCACTGACGAGTATTAGGCCAGTTCCGAAGAATGGTTGCTGCTCCACTGAAGTGTATAGGGCCAGGTGGGAGAAATGGGTGCTGCTCCACTGCTACTCCACTAAAGTGTATAAGACCAGTTACGCGGACAGGGTACTGCTCAGTGATCAGTTATGAGAAATGCATGTTGCTTCAATGAAGTGTATAACGCCAGTTATAAAGAAAGGGTGCTTCTCCACTGATCAGTATTAGGTCAGTTATGAGGAATGAGTGAAGTTCCACTGACGTGTATAAGGCCAGTTACGAGGAAAGGGTGCTGCTCCAGTGACGTGCAAGAGGCTAGTTATGTGGAATGGGTGCTGCTCCATTGATGTGTCTGAGGCCAGTTTCGAGGAAAGTGTGCTGTTCCTCTGACGAGCATTAGGCCAGTTCCGAGGAAAGGGTGCTGCACCACTGACATGTATGAGGCCAGTTACGAGGGAAGAGTGCTGCTCCACTGACGTGTATAAGATGAGTTAAAAGGGATGGGTGCTGCTCTACTGAAGTGTATAAGGCCAGTTATGAGGAATGGGTGCTGCTCCACTGAATTGTATAAGGCCAGTTCCGAGGAAAGGGTGCTGCACCACTGACATGTATGACGCCAGTTACGAGGGAAGAGTGCTGCTCCACTGACGTGTATAAGATGAGTTAAAAGGGATGGGTGATGCTCTACTGAAGTGTATAAGTCCAGTGATGAGGGAAGAGTGCTGCTCCACTGAGATGTATGAGGCCAGTTACAAGGAAAGGCTGCTGCTCCACTGACGTGTACTAAGGCCAGTTATGAGGAATGGGTGCTGCTTTTTTTTAGATGTATAAGGCCAGTTATGAAGAAAGGGTGCTGCTCCACTGAGGTGTATAAGGCCAGTTATGAAGAAAGAGTGCTTCTCCACTGACGAGTATTAGGCCAGTTCCGAAGAATGGTTGCTGCTCCACTGAATTATATAAGGCCAGTGACAAGGATAGGGTGCTGAATCACTGACATGTATGAGGCCAGTTACGAGGAAAGGGTGCTGTTCCACTGACGTTTATAAGACGAGTTAAAAGGAATGGGCGCTGCTTCTCGGATGTGTTTAAGTCTCGTTACGAGAGGGTGCTGCTCCATTAACATGTATAGGACAGTTAAGAGGAAAGGGTGCTGCTCCAATTAATTGTATAAGGCCAGTTATGAAGAAAAGGTGCTTCTCCACTGACGAGTATTAGGCCAGTTATGAGGAATGGGTGCTGATCCACTGAAGTGTATAAGGCCAGTGACGAGGAAAGGGTGCTGCTCCACTGAATTGTAGGGGTGGGCGGAATTTGCGAAATTCACTTTCGCAAATTATCGCGAAAATGTTAATCTCCGCAAACATGCGGAAATATCGCGAAGATGCGGAAGTTTTTTTCCGCCCGTTCGTGGTATTTTCTGTGTGGTCGCGGCTCGCAAACTTACCCATGCAGTTGCTCGCGGGCGAGGCCATCTTGTTTTCACTTGTCTCGCGGTGCATGATCGCGAGAAGAAAGACGTGATCGCGCGACGAATGACGTTACTGCGGGCGCGAACTGTCGCGAGACAGCGCAAATGGCTACCAACAATCCAACAACTCGTGGAGAACGCAACCGGATCAGGAAAACTTGTCGGCGAACGCGGGGATTCAGGTAAGGCGATCGCGCGCACGCGAGAATGTATTATTTTACAGCGCGAGCAAGCAAAACATTTCCGGTAAAATGCGGATTGCGGAAATTTTGACATTTTCGCGCTCTCCGCGGAACACGAAAATGTCAAATTATCGCAATTTCCGTGAGCGGAACAGAATTTTAGCCCAGGCCTACTGAATTGTATAAGGCCAGTTATGAAGAAAGGGTGCTTCTCCACTGACAAGTAGTAGGCCAGTTATGAGGAATGGGTGCTTCTCCACTGAAGTGTATAAGGCCAGTTACGAGGAAAGGGTGTGGCTCCACTGACATGTATGAGGCCAGTTACGAGGAAAGGGTGCTGCTCCACTGATGTGTATAAAACGAGTTAAAAGGAATGGATGCTGCGTCTCTGAAGTGTATAGGGCTTGTTACGAGGAGAGGGTAGTTCTCCACTAACATCTATACGTCAATTATTAGGAAAGGGTGCTGCTCCAATGAATTGTATGAGGACAGTTATGAAGAAAAGGTGCTTCTCCACTGATGAGAATTAGGCCACTTATGAGGAATGGGTGCTGCTACACTGAAGTGTATATGGCCAGTGACGAGGAAAGGGTGCGGCCCCAATGAATTGTATAGGGCCAGTTATGAAGAAAACATGCGTCTCCACTGATGAGTATTAGGCCAGTTATGAGGAATGGGTGCTGCTCCACTGAAGTGTATAAGGACAGTGACGAGGAAAGGGTGCTGCACCAATTAATTGTATGAGGCCAGTTATGAAGAAAGGGTGTATTTGGCCAGTTATGAGGACTGGGTGGTGCTCCACTGAAGTGTATAAGGCCAGTGACAAGGAAAGGGTGTGGCTCTATTGAAGTGTATAAGGCCAGCTAGGAAGGAAGGGTGCCTCTCCACTGATGAGTAGTAGGCCAGTTTAGAGGAATAGGTGCTGCTCCACTGATTTGTATAAGACCAGTGACGAGGAAAGGGTGCTGCTCCACTGACGTGTATAAGATGAGTTAAAAGGGTGCGGCTCCATTGAAGTGTATAAGGCCAGCTAGGAAGGAAGGGTGCCTCTCCACTGATGAGTAGTAGGCCAGTTTAGAGGAATAGGTGCTGCTCCACTGATTTGTATAAGGCCAGTGACGAGGAAAGGGTGCTGCTCCACTGACGTGTATAAGATGAGTTAAAAGGAATGGGTGCTGCTTCACTGAAGTGTATAAGGCCAGTTATGAAGAAAGGGTGTATTTGGCCAGTTATGAGGACTGGGTGGTGCTCCACTGAAGTGTATAAGGCCAGTGACGAGGAGAGGGTGCTGCTCCACTAACATGTATACTTCAGTTATGAGGAAAGGGCGCTGCTCCAATGAATTGTATAAGGCCAGTTATCAAGAAAAGGTGCTTCACCACTGATGAGTATAAGGCCAGTTATGAGGAATGGGTGGTGCTCCACTAAAGTGTATAAGGCCAGTGACGAGGAAAGGGTGCTGTTCCAATTAATTGAATAACGCCAGTTTTGAAGAAAGGGTGCTTCTCCACTGACGAGTATAAGGCCAGTTATGAGGAATGGGTGCTGCTCCACTTAAGTGTATAAGGCCAGTTACGAGGAAAGGGTGTGGCGCCACTGAATTGTATAAGGCCAGTGACGAGGAAAGGGTGCTTCACCACTGACCTGTACGAGGCCAGTTACAAGGAAAGGGTGCTGCTCCACTGACGTGTATAAGACGAGTTAAACGTAATGGGTGCTGCTTCTCGGAAGTGTATAAGGCTTGTTACGAGGAGAGGGTGGGGCTCCACTAGCATCTCTAGGTCAGTTATGAATAAAGGGTGCTGCTCCAATAAATTGTATAAGGCCAGTTATAAAGAAAAGTGCTTCTCCACTGACGAGTATTAGGCCAGTTATGAGGAATGGGTGGTGCTCCACTGAAGCGTATTCAGCCAGTTACAAGGAAAGGTTGCAGCTCCAATGAATTGTATAAGGCCAGTTATGAAGAAAAGGTGCTTCTTCACTGACGAGTATTAGCCCAGTTATGAGGAATGGGTGAAGCTCCATTGAGATCTATGAGGCCATCGGTGAAGAATGGGTGAAGCTCCGTTGACGCCACGAGAACATTAAGGAGGAACATCGGACCCCATTCGACTCACGAGGCCAGTGTTGAGGAGTGGATCAAACTCCACTGGAATTTATGAGAAAAGTGAAGTAAGAACTTGTGAGAAGCCATTGAAGTGAAAGACCAAAGCCTTCATGGAATGAGAATTCAAGGACACAGTGGTGTCAGCAGGCAGCATGAGGCTTGTGTCCATCGGGAACTTCACTGAACTCTTCCCACTTTTCCCATCTGCTGATCCTTGTATGATTCTAAGCATTCCCTAAAACAAGAGGTGAACTCCTCCAACTGACTCATCCCCAGCTCTACTGACTGCTAAACATGAATCATGTCACTGACTCCCGTGAATACTTTCCGGCCTTTCAACGAAGCCCACTTGTCAGGAAATCTTTCCATTATCATTCCAGTCCTCTCTTTGATGATAAAAATGCCCTGGGTTCCGTGCTGGAGGGAGGGGGATTGGGGAGGTGGGGGGCTCAATCTTCCTTGCCTTCTGAAATATCTGTATTGGAGGTTGGAGGGTTCGGTGGGTAAGGGTCGACGAATCCTGCTCTGGGGTGACGTCACTTGGCATGGTCTGGGAGGTAATTTCTTCTCCCAGGCAGTAAGAAAAAACATATTACATTTTGTATGGGTTCTCTTTCGAGGGATCAGATGCCGGGCGTTGCTTTTTAACTGGAAAGCGAGTCGAGGGGCTACTTTTAAAGTGCGCAGATGTGCACTGTACACACATATGTACTCCCGCGACAGACGTGCACGGAGGCTCACTCACTGGTCTGGCCTGGAAGTCCCTTGGTGACGTCAGCGTTTATGAACATGTTAAAATGTATGTACCTAGATAGGGGGCTTATAAGTATATATGTATGTAACGTGCCATAACACGGGCAGAATAGTAAACTCTTTATCAGACTAAAGCGCCAGGCTGGCAGCCATTTCAAGCATAAATGAACCAGGAATGTTTGTGGAATTTCGCCTGAATTATTCATAAACCTGAATTAATCGTGCACTTCCATGAATTATTCATGCATTATCATGAATTATTCATGAACAAGTCATGAAAAATCAAGTATTATTCATGCAGCAGAACGGCTGGGTGCTGGCAGACCCATCTCCGTGTGCAGCACCAGCGCTGGAACCCAAAGCTGGCCACGGTGAGTGGGGCAAGGAAACAGGGAGGACAGTGGGCATCGAATGCCTCCTGGGCAGGGGCTTCTGCTGCGGTCTGCAGACGAGAGAGCAGGGTAGAGATCCGGCGTTGAAGGCCTCGGCGAAGAGAGCTGCTAGTGATTTTGAGATGAGCTGGACAGTGACTGAATGAAGGTCACACCTGTGCCAGCTGTTGGGGTCCCGGGACGAAGGAGGGGGACATGGTTCGGGATTACAAGGCCTCCGGAGGATGGTTGCTGGCATCTCTGTACCCTGGCGCAGGCAGACCAGGCGTCGAAGGGCTCTGCGGGGACTCAATGGTGGTAGTTCAGGGCGGAGGTGCGGTGCTGAACAGGGCACAGACGTGACAGTGAATGACGTCATGGGGACTCGAGCTCAGTGTTGGCAGCTCAGGGCGAAGGTGCGGCAAAGGGCATGTTCTGAAGGGCGCTCCATGGGCTGAGGAGTACCGTGGGCATCCCGGGGTAGAGATCATGCCACCCGGGTTCTTGATGAGAAGTGGTCTTGGCTGCAGGCGAGTGGATGTGGCTGAGATCATGTTGTCGATAGTGATCCAAGTGTGTAAAAATGTTTAGGAAGTGTGATCTTGAGGGCAAAGGAAGGGGCGGGGCACTGTGGGCGGAGTTAGTGGATATGGGGGCGGTGCCAGAAGGGTACCTACAAAGTGCTGAGCATGTCATCGGACTTTCATTTTCAGGCAGGGCTTTAAGTGGGCCGGGTCCTGTTTCGGCACCTGCTTTTTAGAATTGACGGTTCGTCAATTCTCAAACGCAGGTGCAGGTGCCGAAACTGATCCCTTACGGGCTCTCCATTTTTGCCGTAAGGGTGGGAAAAAAAGTTTAACTCTGCGATCGTACCATCCGCCACTACTTTTGATGTAGATTCAAAGAGACTTTTTTTCAGTATTATTATATAGGCAAACTTGGAGCAAACATTCATGTTTCTTTTGAATCACAGGATGTTGTGCCACATCAGGTTCAAACCTGCTTTCTCAGCTCGAGTGTCGGCTGCTCTAGCCTTAAGCCCAGGGCTTTAAATGGGATGAAAAAGCTACAGGGTCTCTCAAAGGGGCTTATCCGACGTAATTAAGGGCGTGGCTTAGTATGCTCAAAATAGCATAGTGTGCCGCCCGACTAGTATTTTGCTGTTTCTGTCACTGCATCCAGATATATGATACAACAAGTAACATCATACCTAGAACAAGTCAGGACTATTGGCTTTGTCAATGGTTGTTAAGATAAACAAGCAGCATCTATGACTTGTCTATAATATTGGAAAAGCTTCCAATTACAGCCCTGGTGAGACCACGACAATGTTGCTGCTCCTGAGTTTTAAAAAAGAGAAGGGAAATCCGGAGAGAAAATTACTCTTTAAAGGATTTCCCTTCCCCTACAAGATCAGCTGGCATGACGTCATGGTGTAACTTCTCCACTGGTGAGAAGTGAGCAGTGTGAGCATGCGCACATCGATGTGCCTGCTGTCACTGCAGTCCGGAAAAAAGCGGACCGCCTGTGCCAGGGCACAAAACAGAGCCTGATAGAGACCCGTTTCGAGGTCCCCTTTAAAAAACTGCCATATCTATATCTGGATGAATGGACAGAAGTAGGAAAATATCAGTGGGGCGGCACACTATGCTAAACACAGATTTTTAGCTTGCTTGCTTTAGGTCACACACTTAATCACATCGGCCACGCCCTATAAGAGACGCCCCAGTCTTTTCATCCCACTTAAATCCCCGCCTTCAGGTAACTGCACACAAACAAGTACACCGACTACTGATAGTGAGACATATTTTATTTAATTTCTAACATAGATTGCTGAGATTTAAATAATATGCTAAATACAATGGTCAAAGTGCATTAAGAAAAGTATGGGAACGGTGATCCTGGCGGCGCCTGGTGCGACAATCATTTTTGGTGCACCTCCCAATAATTTCATCCTCGGATTCCCTCATTAGCACCGGGCAAAAGTGCCCCTCGTCTCTCTCTCCAGATCCCCTCTCTCACATTATTTTAAAGTGCTGATAGCAGCTGGCTTTGCTAATCCAATAGTGACGTGTTTTTAGTTTCATGAGTTCACATCTGTGACAGAAAGCACTGTGAATATGTAAGTCATTATTTTAACTTGCTTTACACACAGTATAAGATAGAATTCCACAAGTGATGGTGCCGCTAGCGCTGGTGGAGGCCCTCGCTGCGCACGCTCGCAGCTTCAAGAAAGGACACCACACTCCGTGCCTGGGTCTCGGCGCCCGACTGCCTCCGCAGGCCGCGCCCCTTTATTATATACATTGGCGTACGCCACGAACGTGGCGTACGCATTGCGTAATATCCTCTTGCGCTCTAGCGTCTAACGCTAGAGCGCTAACTGTAACATCCCTCCCCAACTTGGATAACAAAATAAACTGAAGTCCATAACAGTCACTCACTTGCTTGGCAGGCAAAGTCTTTAAGGCGGCTGCTTGGCGTGGGGTTCTCTCTCAGACCATACCTTGCAGTGGCACGAGTGCCGGAGCTGGTTGGGTGGCTGTTCGGGGCTTCACCTTCCGCCGGGGCCTGATGGCTCTGCTCTGGGGCGCTGCTGGCTCCGCTGGGCGTCAGTCCAGGTTCCAGCTCTGGGGTTGAGATCTCTTCCTCCCCTCCGTTCAGCCCCCTCTGGCCGCGGTCAGTGGCCTCCGGAATGCGTTTGAACCACGAGATGTTCCTGGTGGTCGACTCCACCCCTCTTTCCGCTGTGATCATTGTACCCCGCCTCTGTGCCACAGTCCAACTACCTGGTTCATATCGGGGTCTGAATTTTCCTCCCGGCCTTCGATCCTTCACGAGGACGCTGTCCCCTGGTCTGATGTCGCGGTCTCGACTGCCTCTGGCCCGGCTCACTTGCCGGTTTCGGTGTGCTCGTCGTTGAAAAGCCTGCTCCGCTTCGAACGGTGGGGGCGCCCACCCAGGGACTGTGGGTAGCCCATCGCGGCGGGTGCCATTGAGCATGAGAGACCACGGGGCTTGTTTGGTGGAGCAGTGGGGCGTGCTCCGATATTCTCCCAGGAATCGCTGGATTTCCCTTTCGGGGTCTAGTTGCTCCACGCCGGCTATTCGAATCACTTTATTCAGGGTCCTCATGAATCGTTCTACTTCTCCGTTGGCTTGTGGCCACTGAGGGGTGATTCGCCGGTGTTGTATTCCCTGGTGCTGGAGGAACTCCCGGAATTCGTGACCGTGGAAGGGTGGCCCGTTGTCGCTCTTCAGCTCCGAGGGGCGCCCAAACATGGTGAATATTTTCTCCAGCGCTGGTCCCACAAACATGAAGGCTGTGGACGGTAGAACTTCCACCACGGGATATTTCGAGAAGCTGTCAATAACCACCAGCGACACTTTTCCGTTTGGGAGGCTTCCGAAATCTATACTAATCTTGTCCCATGGGTACCTTCCTGGTTCTTCTGTCACGATGGGGGCCGGAGGCTCCGGGCCGCTGGTCACCTGGCACGCGGAGCAGCTTCTTACCACATCGTCCACCATGCCATCCAGCCCCGGGAACCATATCTTCGCCCTCATCCTGGTCTTCATCTTCTCCGTCCCTTGATGGCCGTTGTGAGCAATGATCGTGGCTTGATGGCGTAGTGCGGTCGGCATGACGATCTTGGACCCTCGCAGGACGACACCATCGCGGGTCATACTTAGTTCATTCCGCACTCGCCACATCTGCTGCAAATCCTTCTTCTCCTCGTCTGCCCACGAGTTGGCGGTGTGTAGGAAAATCAGCCCATGACCTTTTCTGAAGAGCTCCCCGTGTCCTTGCAAACACGGCGTCGTGCTCCCCGGCTTGTATGATCTCCTGGATTGTCAGTACCCGAGGGCAGGTCAGAGCGGCCAGGAGGTCGATGTGTGCTTCGGTTTCATCTTCCTCTTCTTTCCCGATCGGGGACGTCACCCCACTTTCCGGGTGTCGCGACAGAAAGTCCGCCGGGTTTTTCGCACCTGGCCGATATGTCACCTCCATCTGGTATTGTTGTAGTCCGATGGCCCACCTTTCGATCCTTGGGGGGGGGTGGGGCGCTGTCCCCTTGAACAGGGGCACCAATGGTTGGTGGTCTGTCACCACAGTAAAAGGGTGCCCGCAGACGTAGAGGTGGAAGTGCCGGCAGCCCCATCGAATGGCTAGTGCTTCGCGTTCAATCTGAGAATACCTCTGTTCAGTTGCGGTGAGTGACTTGCTAGCGTAGGCCAGGGTGGCCCATCTCCCCGGTTCTTGCTCTTGTGTGAGGACTGCGCCCAGCCCCACCGGACTGGCGTCGACAAGCAGTTCGGTCTTCCTGGTCGGATCAAAGTAGACCAGAGTAGCTTGGTCCAGCAGTGTGGTCTTGATAGCGTGGAATGCATCCTCTTCCTCTTGCCCCCAGCGCCACAGGGTGTCTGTCTTCGTGAGGCGTCTGAGAGGTTCAGCCGTGGTAGCCAAATTTGGGATGAACCGCCCACAGTACGTGGCCATCCCGAGAAAACTGCGGACTTCCGACGCGGAAGTCGGTGCTGGGGCGTTTTTGATAGCCTGGGATTTCCTCGGGTCCACTTGAATGCCATGATTGGTAAACGTGTATCCAAAGAACTCGATACTTTGCTGAAAGAACTGGCACTTCTCTTTGTGCAACGTGACCCCAAACTCCCTCAGCCTCGTCAGTGTAGACCGGACCCGTCGGTAGTGCTCATCCACCGTTGTGGCGTGTATCAGTATGTCATCACTGACGTTTAGTACCCCTGGTAGCCCCTGCAAGATGTCTCTGATAGTGTTCTGAAATATTTCGGCTGCCGAGGAGATGCCAAAGTTAAGGCGTCGGTACCTTCGCAGCCCCAGGTGCGTGCTGAAGGTAGTTATATATCTGCTCTCTTCGGCCAGCGTTAGTTGGTGGTAACCCGCATTGAGGTCCAGTTTGGAGAACCACCGGGCTCCGTTAAGGTCTGCGATTATGTCATCCATCGTGGGCGTGATGTGTCTCTCCCTTTTGATGGCCTTGTTGGGCAGCCTCATGTCGATGCACACCCGAATCTTGCCTGGTTGCCGGGGCTTTTCCGCTATCACCATGGGTGATACCCAGGGGGTGGGTCCGGTCACTGTCTCGATGACGCCTTGCTCCTCCAGCCTCCTCAGCTCCTCTTCTACTAGCGGGCGTAGGTGGAATGGAATCCTCCTGTGTTTTAACGCTGTGGGTGTGACTGAACGGTCAATGTGGAGCTTGACCGGCGGTCGTCGGATGTTCCCCAGGCCAGTGAACAGCTCCGGGAACTGGTCCAGCAGGGTAGTCATCTGGGACTCTTGTACCTTCCGGAGGAATGCGATCAGCCCTAGGTCTTCGGCTGCGTGCCCGCTTAGGAGGGTGTCTGCCTCCTGATTGATCACATGTATGTCAATCGTTATCTCTGCGTCATCCGACTTCACAGGCACCGTCATCTTTCCTGCCAGGGGCAGCGGTGTGTCACTTCCGTAGGCATAAATCTGGGCTTTTGACCGTCGGAGCTCGGGCTTGGGTCGGAGGTGATTGTACTGTTGCACTCCCATCACGGTGACTGACGCCCCCGTGTCAATCACGGCGTTTATCCGGGATCCAGCGACTAGGACGTCGCACCTCGGTTGTGGTCTTCTCGAGCTCTTGAGGGCTCTGGTGAATGAAATCAGGTATGTTTCCCCCTCGTCATCATCGGACTCCATTGCTTCTTCCCGCAGGGCCTGTGCTTGCTTGCGCCCTGAGTTGGTGGGGGAAGACAACGACAGCTGGGATAGCTGTCTCACCATGGTCTTCTCTGGCCTCTTTCCCCTTCGGTCTCGTTGCGTGGATCGTTTTCGGCAAACAGACGCAAAATGGTTCATCACGCCGCAGTTGTCACACGCTTTTCCTTTTGCGGGGCACGTCCTGCCCCAGTGCTCGTCATACCCGCAGTACCCACACGGGGCCGCAGGCTTCTTTGCCGCCGGTCGGCGGGGTGCTTCACGCGTCTGTACTGCGTCGGCCCGCTCCATTTTGACTGTCACTCCTGACCCGGCCCCTCGTGTGAGCGCCATCTCCATCTCCTCCGCGCGGGCGTCGGATAGATCATGGGACCGTGCCAACACTAGAATGTCCGCCATCGGGATGTTTGGTTGGCGGAGGATGAGCGTTCGTAACTTTTTGCTTCGTATGCCGCAGATTATCTGTGCTCTGATCTCTTCCTTGGCTCTATCACCGACAAGGTGCGTGTCTGCCAGCACCCTCAGTCGAGCGTGGAATGCATCCACCGACTCCCCTTCCCTTTGCCTCGCTTGGCGCAATTTGAAGTGTTCAAAATCCGGGTTCAACTGGGGGTCGAAATGTGCATTGAGGGCCCTCACGTCCGCATCATAGTCGTCTGCGTTCCCGGTGTTAGGGAGATGCTTGAATAGGAGATATACTTCCTCCCCTGCATAGTGGAGTAGTAGGGACCTCTTCACGGTGCCATCTGTCTCTCTGGTGCCAGCGAAATAATTATCGAGTCGGCCAATCCACGTTTGCCAGCGTGGGGCGGCAGTGGCAGGGTCATCAGCCTCACTGAAGGGCGGCAGGACGCCGGACGCGGGGTGCAGTGGCACCGACTGGGCGGGGCGCTCATCATCACCCATGGCTCCCTGGGGCACAGCACAGCAGGAGAGGCGGGAGCAGACAGAGGAGGCCGCAGTAGCAAAAGATCCCCACACCCGGGATGGACAGAGGGCTTCAGGGCCCAGCCAGGGCACAGCAGCTAAACAGAGTCACTCAGTCAGGAGGCAGGAATGTTCATCTGCCGAAATGGGCGTGATTCGGTGCACACGTGCACTCACCGGTGGTCGTGTCAGACACGAGGGGCCCAGCTGCACTGCCTGCGGGAGAAGGAGCCGGTTCCAGTCGGGCCGTCAGGTCCACGTGCGCGCGCGTGGGACTGCCGCGGGGCGCGTTTAACAGCTGGGGCACACGGGTCGATTTCCCGTACTCGTCGCCAGTGTGATGGTGCCGCTAGCGCTGGTGGAGGCCCTCGCTGCGCACGCTCGCAGCTGCAAGAAAGGACACCACACTCCGTGCCTGGGTCTCGGCGCCCGACTGCCTCCGCAGGCCGCGCCCCTTTATTATATACATTGGCGTACGCCACGAACGTGGCGTACGCATTGCGTAATATCCTCTTGCGCTCTAGCGTCTAACGCTAGAGCGCTAACTGTAACACCTTACGGGCTCTCCATTTTTGCCGTAAGGGTGGAAAAAAAAGTTTAACTCTGCGATCGTACCATCCGCCACTACTTTTGATGTAGATTCAAAGAGACTTTTTTTCAGTATTATTATATAGGCAAACTTGGAGCAAACATTCATGTTTCTTTTGAATCACAGGATGTTGTGCCACATCAGGTTCAAACCTGCTTTCTCAGCTCGAGTGTCGGCTGCTCTAGCCTTAAGCCCAGGGCTTTAAATGGGATGAAAAAGCTACAGGGTCTCTCAAAGGGGCGTATCCGACGTAATTAAGGGCGTGGCTTAGTATGCTCAAAATAGCATAGTGTGCCGCCCGACTAGTATTTTGCTGTTTCTGTCACTGCATCCAGATATATGATACAACAAGTAACATCATACCTAGAACAAGTCAGGACTATTGGCTTTGTCAATGGTTGTTAAGATAAACAAGCAGCATCTATGGCTTGTCTATAATATTGGAAAAGCTTCCAATTACAGCCCTGGTGAGACCACGACAATGTTGCTGCTCCTGAGTTTTAAAAAAGAGAAGGGAAATCCGGAGAGGAAATGGCTCTTTAAAGGATTTCCCTTCCCCTACAAGCTCAGCTGGCATGACGTCATGGTGTAACTTCTCCACTGGTGAGAAGTGAGCAGTGTGAGCATGCGCACATCGATGTGCCTGCTGTCACTGCAGTCCGGAAAAAAGCGGACCGCCTGTGCCAGGGCACAAAACAGAGCCTGATAGAGACCCGTTTCGAGGTCCCCTTTAAAAAACTGCCATATCTATATCTGGATGAATGGACAGAAGTAGGAAAATATCAGTGGGGCGGCACACTATGCTAAACACAGATTTTTAGCTTGCTTGCTTTAGGTCACACACTTAATCACATCGGCCACGCCCTATAAGAGACGCCCCAGTCTTTTCATCCCACTTAAATCCCCGCCTTCAGGTAACTGCACACAAACAAGTACACCGACTACTGATAGTGAGACATAGTTTATTTAATTTCTAACATAGATTGCTGAGATTTAAATAATATGCTAAATACAATGGTCAAAGTGCATTAAGAAAAGTATGGGAACGGTGATCCTGGCGGCGCCTGGTGCGACAATCATTTTTGGTGCACCTCCCAATAATTTCATCCTCGGATTCCCTCATTAGCACCTGGCAAAAGTGCCCCTCGTCTCTCTCTCCAGATCCCCTCTCTCACATTATTTTAAAGTGCTGATAGCAGCTGGCTTTGCTAATCCAATAGTGACGTGTTTTTAGTTTCATGAGTTCACATCTGTGACAGAAAGCACTGTGAATATGTAAGTCATTATTTTAACTTGCTTTACACAGAGTATAAGATAAAATTCCACACATTATGCAAAAGAATTGGGTTTAAGATGAAAAAAGCACTTCCAAATACAGATTTTAGTAATATACAGACTATAGTTAGTGCAAGCATTTTTTATAACTATCCATTAAACACATGCACTCCACAGCTCAGCTACTAACATCCTTACAATAACTATGAAAAAGAAGAAATCTTTGTCATCAGGATGATTGAAGTGAATCTATAATTAACACGAATACCAGCTTCCAAGCAGAATACATTTATAGATTAACCAATTACGCACATTTAGATTTCTTTGAAGGCAGCAGGTGCCAGAGCAAGAAGGCCTGTTTCTTGTTTATGTGTCTGTCCCTGGAAACATTCTTTATCACGAAGCTGGAATCACGCTGTGCCTTTACAATGTCGGCAATAGAACAAACGCGTCGTTACCACGCATTCGTTTAGCAAGAAACAATGACTTGCTTTAGGGGGCGCATTGGTGGAGTGGTGTTGGATTTTAAGTCCAACACCTTCCCTTACTGTTGCGCAGACTGGAGCTGGAATATTAAATAATACTATTCCAAAGTCCAGCGCCCCACTAAGGCCAGTCATTGTAATGACTTGCATGCTGAAGGAAATCGTTGTAACAATGCATTCGTTTTAATGCCGGCGTTGTAAAGGCATGCGTGGTAAACACATGCAAGATTCTGTAATAGAATCGTGTGTTCCTTCCTCAGCTTCACAGCACAGTAGATTCGGTCCCGTTCCATTTCAGTTGAGGAAACTCAGCTGTCGGGACTAACTGTCCCAGAACGGTTGTCTGTGAACAAAAAGTAGGGGAACTATTTTTGTCAAAAAAGGAAGTATGGTTACCTTGTGTCCCTCAGATCCTGCCCACTTCAGCCTTTAGCTGAATGTGAGAATCTTGCAGTTCTTGTATACCAATCACTGAATGCTCCACACAGTCAGTCCGTTGCTGGGAGTGAGCTATCTTAGAAGGACTGGATCATGAAACATGCAATTATATCTTTGCTGTTCCTGCATTAACCAGGAGATTTATATCACTGTGATTGTTAATGACTAATATACGTCGCACATAGTGCTTAATTTGAGCTAGTGGTTTCTGGTGCTCGGCACCAACACTTAAACGCTAGCACCGGCTCTAGTGACAGTCCACCACACGGTGGCACTGTCTTTAATTTTGAAATGAGCACAACAACCATGTTTATTAAGACAACACACAATGAAAATGAATAATACCAGCCTCTCTCGTCATTATTATAGCTTTGTGTGGCCTAAAATAGTCTGAATTGTCACACTTGTAGAAGTGAGATGGTAAGGTGTTATGTTGGTACTGTCCTGGGCAGCACCGGTAGGGGCAATGTGGCCTTCCGAGAAGGGCCCTGTCACTACATTTTTTACAAACTAAGCACTGGCCTCACACACACACACACACATGCATGCACATCTCTTCAGTATGTGCATTTTCTGCAAGTAGTAGGTGAGGCCTACAGACAACACCTGGTTCCCTGCAGTCATTCTATCAACCAATTGAACTATATCACAACCACTCTATCAACCAATTGAGCTATTTCACAACCATTCTATCAACTAATTGAAACATATCAATGTTTGCAGCCACTGCCCTGCAGAGCTAACATGGGATTACAAAATTCAGTGAACAGTCTGCAGGTGTACTTCCACTTTGATTCTTTTATCTCATTTCCCTTGATTTCTGTTTACTAATTTCTCTATTTTCGTTCTTTCTCCCTCCCTCCCTCCCTCTATTGCTCTCTATTCTACCGTTCTGTTCTGTTCTGTTCTGTTCCATTCCATTCATTTTATATTCAGTATCTGCTTTCATCTTCCAGCCTACCAGTACAAAATGGTTGTCTGACGCAGTTGGAAAAGCCTATGTTTTACTTTTCTTCAATAAAGTGTCTGCTGGTCCAATTATTGGGAGAGAGACAGTCCAGTTTTTGAGAATAGCATCAACGTTTCGACGCGCGAGGGCAGAGTAGGCCGAGGTTGCCCATTGTATACTTACATCAATCTACTTTTGTACACTACTCTCTGCAAAAAACAATACACAGTTCACTTTAAGGAGTACTGTAGTATATTGTTGTACCAGTTATGTTTGATAGCAATATATGAAATGTATGTTTATAAATATGACAATGCATTTGTAACAATACATATTGTGGCCTTTGAATTGAAAAGTCTCTTGTTTATATAAAAATACTCATTATTGCACAGTGCCAAATCACTCAATGATTCTTCAACAACTTCATAAGTGTATGGAAGGATTCTTCTGAAAGGAGAAGCTGTTCTTTTCTTTGCATTATTGCCCAGGGTTCCAGAGTTAATGGTTTGCATTATTGCCCAGGGTTCCAGAGTTAATGGGACAGCCCATTATATATTTGTTGCTGAACCCAATAAAGGGCAGACTGTAGGATTTTACCAGCATGTCTGGCCGTATGGCCAACAAAGATAAATAAATCATGCCTGATCCCACTACAACAGTGAGATGCCCAAGCACCTGATTGGGTGATGTGCAGTATGGCTATCGCCAAAATGGTCTGGCTGAAGAGGCTGCTGTATTATTTTGTCATTATGCCAGTATAAGTACCATTTATGGCATAAGATGGGCAAACCCTGTATTCCTAGGAACCTGGGCTTGTGATACAGTGAGAGCAAAAGTGGTTCCCTCAGAGTCATTCAGTTGTAGATTTTAACACTTTGAGGGAATTCATGTATGGGTTCCCAAATGACTAATCCAAAGATATGGAAGCCCATAGCCAGAAAACCCCACACACTTTTCTATTGCTTTTATATGGAATAGTAGATATAACAAACATATGAGGCACTCCAAGAAAGTGAAACCGACCAGTGCATGTGGGTTGTGAAAAAAGTGAATGAAAAATAGACACTCAAGGACAACTCTTTTTGTTTTTTGTATGTTAAACAATACAAAATTAATTACAGTGACATTATACCTTGCTGCTCAGCAAGAAATGGGAAAGGGGAAAATTGCAGCAGCAATTGGCAGAGAACCAAAAGGGTAATGAGTCAAGAACAACTCTTAATACATAAGTCAATGGCTGGGACATGAAGTGTGAACAATGGCAAGTTTCCCATTAATCATAATGCTCCTTCTACAAAAACCATTAGATTCAATCTAAAATAAAGTTGTTAACATTTTGTCAACAAATGTGGTGAGCGGGCAATATATGCAGTTGTGTTGTGTTGTACCACTTACCATGCAATCAACAAAAAGAGACTACAAAATCCCCTACTCCTTTAAAAATATGCAAGAGAGAGGGACTGTTAGTATGCAAAAGTCCTCCGCATGGTAATGGATGTGCACCCCTGCACTGCGTGTCCCAACTATACTGATATTCAGGGTCACTAATGCTGATTTTGTTGTCATAGGGAAACATGGATCATGCTTGCTTGCCGTGACATAGGCCTGTCTCACGGATTGCAGTCTTACTGGACCAGGTGGGGCGCCCAAAGCGCTAGCTCATAGTGGTGGAAGGTTACCGCTTTCACTGGGAGTTAAGCAGCACGAGCGTGGTGATGAGAGTATACCATGTAGCGATCAGTAGAAGTGAGCAGGTCCTTCTTAACCTGTCAGTGGAGTGAGGCCACAGGCTCACTCATTCAATGTCCTGCTGCTGTGTGCTTAACTCACCCAGTGGCCTACGTTTGGTTGATGTAGAGTGCTGCGCAGTCATTTGTGGTGTATCTGCTCTGGGTGTATGTGTGCCTGGGAAGGGTACAATACAGGGGTAATTCGGCACTGTGCAGTGCATGCATTGTTGAATGCAGGTATGGGTTGTATGTGTGCCTGTGAGTGGTACAGTATATGAAGGTTATAACGCTGTGTAGTGCATTCAGGTTAAATATATGTACTGGGTATATGTGTGCCTGGGAGTGGTAAGATAAATGAAGAATACAGTGCTGTGCAGTGTGTATATGTATTAAATGCATGTGCTGGGTGTATGTATGCCTGTGAAGGATGCAATACATGGAAGACCCAGGCCTGGATGGAGAAACATGAGAGGACGTAGAGGATACCCCCCACCCATAGACATATCTGTGTATTGCTGCATTCCTGTAAGCTGGGTGGGACACTCTGGAGAGGGGAAAGCCAGGCTTTCCCTGTACACTTCAAAGGGTGCTCTACTTCAGAGGGAGAGGTCACAAGAAAGAGGCCTGGTCAAATCTCAGGAAAGAGATGGGACTCATGCGGGAATCATAAAGACTCAGACTCTAAATCACATTTGGTGTCTGGAAATGGACTATAAGAAGGGGAGATTGAGATCCCAAAATGTGTCAAATGCCAGGCAGCCAGATGGGCTGTGTGAGATGGGGAAGCCCCGTAAGACCTCTGACTGTGACCAGGACTGGTGCTGAGGCCTGCTAGTCCCTCTGCTGGGTGAGGGGACCTCACCTAGGGAATCCAAGGCCACCTGCCCTGGAGCCTGGAGCACCATCACCTGCCTGCTTGCCAAGACCAGTGTGCCCTCTGAGGAAGAGTACAGCGCTGGAGGGACCCTTTGTGAAGTGTGAGGAGACTGCTGCTGCACCGATTGGATTATTGCCGTGAAGTCAGCTCCCCTTATATGCCAGAGGATGGCTGGTGTGAAGTCAGTTGTGTGCATCGCTGCGCTGATTGGCCAAAGCCTGTCCCTAGTGAGGAGTCGGTGATCCCGTATGCCAGGAGGGGTAGCCGCTGAGGACTTGGCTGTGCTGATCTGGGCCAGAGCCTGTGCACAGTGAGGCTACGGTGTCCCTATATTGCCAAAAGGGGTTACCGGGTCAAGAAAGAAGAGTCATTTGATCGGAGTTGTCACCAACAGGAAAGATGATGCCAACTGGACGCTGCGTACCTGCACCGGGATGAAGGATTTGCACCATTACCTTTGCACCATCCCACCACCAACACCCTAAGATGGACCAATGACTTACCCTGCATGAAGGATCTGCAAGCAACCTCCGGTTGCTGAGGTGGCGCAGTTGTGCGTGAGGACCACTGCAAACACTGAGTGCAGTCCACTAGGGCAGCGTGAAGCAAATTCTCCTGAATCAGCTACTGCTGCCAGGGGCGTAACACAGGCCCCCGCAGCCCCCGTGTTGCGGGGGGCCCCCCGTGCTCCGGAGGCCCCCTCGCTTCAGAGCCCCTTCACTCAGCGGAGGAATTTAATGGTGCGAAAGGCCATGGTACGCGCACGGCCAAGGGCTTAAAACAGGAGGCCCCTGCAGCCCCGGGCCGCATTGCGGGGGGCTGTGCTCCAGGGGCCCCATCACTAACAAAATGGTGCGCACGCTGCATGCCCGGCCTCTTAATCAATTAAATGGTCCGCTGGCCCCGGCGGACCTCTGAGGTAGGTTCTTTATTAATTATGGCGCGCGGCGCGCAGATGTCTCCGTGTTCGCGTGTGCCGCAAGCGTGCGTCTTCAGGGTGGGGGATGTCATTACAGTGCTGAGAGCGAGGATGGCGCTTTTCTCACCGCAGCAGCAGGTGAGAAAAGCAGCCATCCGTGCATGCACGAGTCCGAGAGGGACCGTGGGCGCAGCACCTGTGGTGAGCTGTGCCAGAGTCTCTGCTGCTGCACCCCCGCTAGAGCTGCACAGCCCATGGATAGATCGAAGTGAGTCACGAGACTCTGTAGTTAAACTCTAAGCGCTCTACAGAGAGCCCTAGCCCTGTGAAGTAACTAGCTGCACAAGCAGCTTCAACACCCCTACTGCCAAAGTTCCTACATTGACTTTGGGCACCAATGCACTTCCGTTTTCCATTGGTGCATGCTTTTTGTTGGCAGTCAGTGGGCACCCACGCTCCTGTTGTTATATTATGTTATGTTAGGTTACTTTTGTAGAGCGCACAGCTACCCAACAGGGGTTTCCCAGCGCTAAACCTGGCAGGGGACCAAAAACAGTAAGATAGAATCAAAGATTTAAAATTATTGATTAAATAGCCATGTTTTTAAAAGTTTACGAAAAATCGGAAATGAGGTTTCATTGCGAATTGCAATGGGGAGGGAGTTCCAGAGCACTGGACCAAGATAAGCAAATGAACGACCACCCATTCTTTAAAGTTTAACACTAGGCACCACAAATTTACCCTGGGTGGCTGAGCGCAGCACACGAGAGGGCAGGCAGGGGTGAACCAAAGTTTGTAAATATTTTGGAGAGGAACCAATTTTAATTTTGTCCATATAACTCATGGCCTTAAACTTCACATGGTTTTCAACCTTAAGCCAATGAAGTTTACACAGAGCACTGGAAATTGATGAGTTTTTAGGAAGCCGGCATAACAACCTGGCAGCAGAATTTTGGACCACTTGTAGTTTCTGTGTAACATCCTTATTAGAACCCAGATAGAGGATGTTTCCGTAGTCCATTCTCGAGGTCACAAGCGCCTGGACTATGGTTCTCTGGGTGGAAACCGGAAGCATCCAAATGATGTTTCTCAACCATTTTAAGATGGTAAAGCAAGTGTCAGCCACCTTTACAGCCTGCTGCTTCATAGATATATTATCATCAATCAAGACTCCCAAATTGCAGACATAGGCAGAGGGCTGCACTCTGCAAATCGGTGCATGCTCTCATCTAGCACCCAGTGGGCATCCCCGCTCTTGCACTCTGTGCATAGGTGCATGCTCTTCTGTGGCACCCAGTGAGCACCCACGCTCTTGCACTATGCACATCGGTGCATACTCTTCTGTGGCACCCAGTGACCACCCACGCTCTTGTACTCTGCAAATCGGTGCATGCTCTCCTCTTGCACCCAGTGAGAACCCATGCTCTTGCACTCTGCTCATCGGTGCATGCTCTTCTGTGGCACCCAGTGAGCACCCACACTCTTGCACTGCGGCCCGGCCTCTTAATTAATTTAATGGTCCGCTGGCCCCGGGCGGACCTCTGAGGCAGGCTCTTTATTAATTATGGCGCTTGCGGCACGCAGATGTCTCCGTGAGTGCACGTCTTCAGGGTGGGGGATAGGGTGGGGCTGCTGGTGAGAGCATACCATTTTGTACAAAACAAAGAAAGTGCCAACTAACCAATGTCTATAAGGATTAGTTGGCCCTCTGTTCCTGGCACTGTGTTTGCCACCTTTGGGGCCAGGGGTCGCAAAGGCAGTGCCAGGGGTTGCAAGGGGCAAGCTGTAAGATATGTCCATGCTTTCCAGTCCAAGAGGAGTCAAAGCAACACACACAACTCCCTGCTCCTTCCAAGAACATTACATTGAGGTTGACAGTTCACCTTACTCAAGAGGTCAGTCTGGAGCACTCAGCCAGTCCCTCTTCTCTGCTCATTCAGCGGTGGTCAGCTGTTTCTGGGGCTACTATGAAGACATGAACTTACCTACAGTGGTAGATCACACAGTAGGCGCTTCTGCAGAGGGATGCGCCCTGTGTTTTTTAGTGGCTACACTAGTGACGTACTGAGGTGCATGGAGTCATTCTCCAGTGGACTGGACAGTCTCCTCTGGAGCTCTCAGCCCTTCCCCGGCCCAGGGCCGGTAGGACATTGTGTGCTCATTTGCAGGTTCCGCCGTTGTTTAGTGAAGCTGCTTCTGGTGAAGATATTTCCTGTGGTGTAAAGTGTGGGGTCCTTCTGTGAACTGTTCCTGGCCCCCCTCTGTGGGTCTCACAAGGATTGTCTGGTGATGTCTTGTCCTTCATTGGTGACCTGGCATAAATTGACAAGGTCTCGTCTCACGGCATCGGTACAGCTGGATTCTTTTTAGCAGTAATTCGACTGATGATGAGGCACAGTGCTCGCCTTTATTACTAGGCTATAAAATATATTATTTGAAGAATGGTTTAGGTTGAGGAACTCGTGTCCGAAAGGAAGATCTGGAATGACGTCTTTTACTGCTACTTAGAAGGCTGTAGTTATTGCTTCAGATGATTCAGTTCGCAGAACTTAGTCTTTAATTAATCTGCACAGTGACTCGTCTTCAGTAGACGATGAAGGCTATGGTGGTCCTATGTTGTGTGCGCTGTGAGGGCTTGTGTAAAACAAGTTGGCGCTGTAAGATGACTCTTGAAACACTGGTGAGAAATGTATGCTGATTATCCTCTCCCTTTGAGTAAACTTCGAGACTTTGCAACTGCCAGATCTTGGATTTTGGTATTGACAACACATTGATTGAGTAAGAAGGGAGAATTTGTAGCATGGTTCCATGAATTAAAGATTTTTTTACTACACCCATTCTCCAGAGAGGTGAAATGGGAATCATCTTTGTTAAGAGTGTGAAAGACGTGGTGGCCATCTTACTTGAGAAGGAAAAGGCTCTGCCTGTGGCCACCAGAGGGGAGCAACTGTTAGACCCAATCAGAGCTGGGACTGTGGTGGAATGTGAAAGTTCTCAGTGTTGCAGTGAAAATGAGGTCCCAATATATTCACAGTATTCTGAGAGAGGGGCCTGCAAAAACTAACATTGCTCCTGTAACTGCCTCCTGGCAAAGAAAACTCAGTTTCACATTTCGATTAAGTCCATAAAATTTTTATTAGAAAAATTAATTATCTGTGTATGTCAGAGATTACTGACAGAGGATGCAACATACATCAACAACAGTCGCACATGGCAATCTGAAACCTTGGCAGCTAAGCCCCCAGCAGCCCCCGTTTTCCAGTCTCCAGGGGCCCCGTCAGCGCTGTAGCACACACAGGCAGCACTACACTCTCTCCCCAGCGTTGGTTGCAGCAGTGAGTTGCCTCGTAACAGTCCTACCTCATAAATTAAATAGTGCGTGCCGCGTGCGGTGGGTGCAGGTGACCTGAGCTTCCAGGCACAGAAGCAAGGGGGTTGAAGGCAGCTCCATTGAGGCCAGAGACCATTTGCATATTCACATACCTTTGTTAACTGGTTACAGAGGCTTAGTTTTTTTCTAGCTCCAGTACTCCCTGGTCCCCCACTCTGCCTATTCCTTGCATTTGAAACTTACATTTACTGTTATAGTGTGACGGTATTTCATGCAAAGGAATATAAAGCAGGGTTGCCAAAAGAAAAATGCCAGTCTATTTCTCTTGACTTTTTCACAATACTGAGTTATATTTTGTGTACTTCTCATGGATATTGTCAGTCGAGTTTTTATGGAATTGCAGGTTTGGGTTTGTCTTTCAAAGTTTCAAGTTATTGTCCATTAAAGTCAATTCTATTTCAGACCCTTCATAGTTCTTTGTTCTTCAGCCATAGTGTTCCTGAGACAATAGGAGCGCTCCATGGCATTGTTCTGATTGCTGCCTCAGTTAAGTAATCTGCTTTTGACAGTATTGTTACAAATGGCGTAGCTTGTATGTTAAGAGTGTTTCCCACTTTCTCATTAGAACGTAGAGAGACAATATAGAGGCATTTCATTTAAATGTTGGAGGTTTCAAATCGAAATATACTAGATTTCTGGGTGGTAGGGCAAACTGGTAGGTGGTGAGCCGGGCTGTCTGGGGGGGGCACCATGTGCTTTGCAGGGGGGCCCCTCAAGTTTCGTTACGCCACTCGCTGCTGCTCCAACACCCGTGGAAGGGGCACAATCTGGAACTCCAGTTGCTCTGAATCTGCAGATGCATGTAAGACGGATTTCTGGTCAGTTGGCCCTTTGCGAACTTGCTTGACAGATAGCGCTGCAGTGCTGGAACACTCTTGACGTTAATCTAGAGCCAGAGTGGATACTTGAGATTCGGACTACTAGTAGGGCTTACCGGAGGGATAATGGAGTAGGACACATGGAACTGCCTACAAAACACTAGAGGCCTGACCTCAGGGGAACTGTGCAGTTGTGTGTGAATGCCGTACTTACCTTTCTGATGTTAGCGGGAAAATAAAATACTTCTCTTTTTCCATAAAAGTGAGTATTATTTAGCTGGACAATAACTTATTTCCGCTGCGTGTATTTTTAAGTTGTGAGTCTGTGTTCACCTCCTGTATCTATCTCCCCCTGAGGGAACCTTGGACTGGCCGGTCCACACATTCCTGAGAGACAAGTGCTAAAGGGGTACTTGGTCCAGCTGCTCAGAATCCATGATAGGTCAGGCCCTGGGTCATCAGGAGTAAAAGGTAACCCCGGGCGGAGCTGGCGCAGTGCGACTACGCGGAGGTCCACGGAGTTGGGAAAAACTCAGTGGAACCCCGCTCCACCACCCACTTCCAACCCCCTAAAAAAAAATATTGACAAATTAATTTAAAAAGAAATAAAAACACACTTACCTGTACTGTGGTGTTCCTGGGCTGCCCTCCTCCTCGCCGTCTCTCTCCTACATCGGACGTACATCTTGCGAGAAATGCGCATGTGCGCACTTCTCGCAAGATGTATGTCTGACGTGGGAGAGAGATGGCAAGGAGGAGGAGGGCAGCCCGGGGAGGCTGCAGTACAGGTAAATGTGTTTATTTTTTTTCAAATTAATTTGTAAATATTTTTTATTAGGTGGTGGAGACGGGGAGCTTATTTAGCAGGGAGGGCTGGCTATCTCCGCTCCGCTGCGGAGTCGGAGTTTTGCCCTATTCTCCGTGTTCTTAGCGGAGTGCGGAGTAGGCAAATATCCGCACACTTCGCAGGCGGAGAAGAGTTCTCTGCCCACCCTTAGTAAAAAGCCTCAACCCCCACGGATAGGTGCAGTAACCCCTGCTTGCCTCGTGGCCCTCAGAAAGGGGTTCTGACACCCTACCCCTTTGAGGCCTCACACCATTAAAAATGTTCATAAGTTGGCAGATCTGCTGATGAGTGGGTGGCTTACTCTGGGAACCTAGCTGTGGTGTCCAATAATGCACTCTTTAAGTTACTTCAATACAATTATTTGCACTGTACCCGGTTTATGCCTAAACACCTACCTGGGATGTGTGCTGGTGCGTCCGACAGCTGTTCTAGATGTAAAGGAACAGCTGCAGTATTTTATCATAGGTTATGGGATTGCTTAGCCCTTCAGCAGTATTGGGACGGGGCGAGAGGCATGTTCAGAACACATCTTAGACCTTCCTCTACCATTACACCTAAGCAAGAGAAAATACATTGCAGATTACTTGAACTGGTGCTTGTACTGCTAAGAGGCAGCTAACCAGGAAGTGGTAATCCTCACTGCCATCAAACATGGTGATTAGGAGATCGGCAGTGAAGAAAGGGGCAATGGTGGAAAACTGAATAACACGTTATTATACACATTAGAAAGAATAGAAAATAAACCTGAGAGAGAGCGGTGGAAGTGTACAGTATCATGCACTCTCCATTCAAGACTAGACATTGGAGAAGATACTTTTTGAGTAGGGGCCCTGATTACCGGTCCAAAGTTTTATTTTGGCTCATTCCCCTGTCTGCTCCCTCCAAAAGAGCTCTCTTTGTGTTACACTATGGATAGTTTAGCCCCACGAATCACGCTAGAGTTTCTCTTGGTGCTTAAAGTTTTTAACATGAACGTCATTCAACTTTCTTTTGATAGATTTCAACTCATTATCCACTGAAGGCAGATTCTTAAGTTCAACCATGGCCCTCCATCTCTTTGAGATAGGTTTTTCCCTGTTTTTCATGAACTAGGCAACATTTCTAGGTTTGTTATTAAGCTTAACAAAAGTTGATTTATTTCAGTTCACGTAGCTATACTCTGTTACAGCTTTTTATTGCATGTCTTAAATAATGTATGTCTAACGTCTAACCACAGTGGGATAGTATCTCCTTGCTGTCAGTCTGATGGGCAAAAATTTAACTTAGGGTTTGATACCTCAATGTCACTTCACACGAGTATTTTTCGGTAAATTGCAGGTGTTCAATTTACTTATCAAATTCATTGTTACATGTCATGACGTTTACTTAAAGCCTCATTCAAAATTCCATTTCAGTCATTCCATCTTCAAGTATGACCCTTATGTAGATGCCCATTATCCTACATTCTACTGGTGGACGGCAAGATTATATGGTACCTCTAGAGGGCTAGACTCTGCAAGGACTCACTGTTGGGGAGGTCAAGAGTGACAGAATGCATCTGATAGATCATTGACTATTTGTTGGGGCTCAAAATATTCCAATGCTGCCAAAGTACTGTTGGACAGGTCTAGTGAATGTTTCGCTTGACCAATCCAAAAATCAATACAATTCTTGACCAACTAGTTATGTCTGAGAAATACCAGCAGATGTTCTACTAAAAGTCCTGGATGTCCCACAGTTATTGGTGGGGTCCCTAAATATTGAGAACATTTTATTTAAGGTGCCAAAGGTTGTGGCCTCTTTGGCCCAATGGCCCTGAACACCTAAGGCATTATTTTAGTTGTTGGTGGCATTTACAAGCCTCCTTAACATTTACAGTCAAGCGTAAACTGTACTCCAGTTGATGAACAACCAGGGGCGTCCCTAGCTGCCCTGTTGGTTATCAGTGCATGAAATGTCCTGGTGGTGAACTGATGTACACTTTGACGAGAGGAGTAAAAGCCCCTCAAAGTGTGGCTCTGGACACTACTCCATCTCATTGAAGAGTTGAGCCACCTGTTCTAAGTGAACCCCTGTGACTGTTGTGCAGGTGTGGGGGGGTCTCCTTTAAGAGAAACTACACTTATTTTGCAGCAGGTTAGTGTTCTCCCTAGGCAGACTCATCTTGCCAGAGGTCTTCTAGGGACGTTGGTGCTTGGGATTGGTGGCTCTCAACCAGGAGGTCACCAGATGAACAGGTGGATCTCAGGGGGGTCCACTGGGGTTTTGTTTCATTGTTGGATGTGACGCTGTCCTCAGACAAACATCCTGGCACGTGGGCAGATGCACGTCAGCTCTGTGTATTCTCAGTACCGGGTACAAAGGCTTGTCCTAAAATCAGTGAGCAGAGATCTTGCTCCAATCAACAACAGAGAAACTTTCAGAATGTTGGTCAACGTCCTATCAGGGGAGTGGGAGGGACTCTTGCGGGCTTTTTTCATTGCTGAGCCGGGTAATGAAGTTTGGACAGGAGTTGGCTGTTGATTCTGCTCCAAAGGTAAGCATAAAACCCACACCTTTATATAGAGTGCTTCTTTCCTGATCCGGGAAGTATTCATTTGCTTTTTCCTACATGTTGAAAAGGGAATGGATTGGTGGAAAGTTTTTTATATCCAATCAAGCAGTGGCTGCTAGAGCCGCGCTGCATCCTTTGTTTTTTACTAGGCACTTGAAGATTTTCCCTAGAGAGAACTGCATGGTGCCCGTAGGATACAGTATACGAGCTGCACCCCAAGAAATGTAAAACTTGCATCCATTCATTTGGCAGGCCTAATAAGTGCCCAAACAGGGTTACCCCTTCAGGTAAAGCAAAGTATCCATCTAGGTATCCCACCCCCACCCCTTTTCTGTGCAGTTGGAGCACTAGAGACCATATTCAGATGAAACGTTGCTGTGCGAAAATCTAAAAGAAAGCCCTTGTCCAGCTGCAACAAACACAAGCAGCTTCATAACTACCTTTAGCATATTTCGTTTCCATTGCTTCACCTGTAATACAGGTGAAGACATGAGGGAGGTTTGCCTGTAGGATTGCTTCCAGCGTCTTAATCAGGGCCAGACTGGGAAACCAAAGCAGTCCAGGCAATTTTATGGGGTGAGGGGGTGGGAGGAGGGTGCAAGTGTGAAGCACTGCTGCTTTTGTTACTGGGGACCAATATTGCAGCATCGCTACAAAATTGGCCCCCAGTAACAGAACCGGCCCCCACTGCTGCAAAAAGGCCCTCCATCCTTCCAGCCTCCCGGGGAAACACCTGATGCCCACTACAGCAAGTGCAGCCCTGGTCTTAATATGATGGTCACTGAACACTTGACTCTAAACGGACCTCATTATGAACGCCCCTTATAATTAAGATATATGTGGTTAGTTCTGTTACAGCATGTATTGGAATTATGAGTTTTGGGGATTGTTAGGCCTGGCCCTTTTGGAAGGGCTATTCTCAGACTTTTTGCCTCCTTCCTCTTATTTTTCTAACCTTCTTTTTGTTGGCTTTAGGACTCTCTGCACTTTACCACTGCTAACCTGTGCTAAAGTGCATTTGCTCTCTCCCTAAAATGACATGGTAATAGGTTTCTCCATGATTGGCATATTTGATTGACTTACAAGTCCCTAGTATAGCTCACTGCATGTGCCCAGGGCCTGTAAATAAAATGCTACTAGTGGCCCTGCAGCACTGATTGTGCCACCCGCATGAGTATCCCTACAAACATGTCTAAGGCCTACCACTGCCTTAGCGGAGGAGCCGTGTTAGGCCTGGCACCATTGGCGTGGGTCTCCCTTCCATTTTTTGCTGTTGCCTCCTGTGTTTTTGCTGGTCTAGATGCTTTGGGCACTTTGCCACTGCTATTCATTGCCAAAGTGCAAGTGCTCCCTATTGTAAATTGTTGTATTGGATTAGTGACTCCATGATTGGCTTATTTGATTTACTTGTCAGACCCTAGTACAGTGTACCATGTATGCTCAGGGCCTGTAAATCAAATGCTGCTGGTGGGCTTGCAGCACTGGTTGTGCCACCCACAGAAGCAGCTTGTAAAGTGTGGCTCAGGCCTGCCATTGCAGAGCCTGTGTGCAGTCTGTGACTGCCATGTTGACTTGGCAAGTGCACACACTGCCAGTCCCCAAACCTTCGCTTTTTTACATATTCTACACCCCTAAGGTAGGCCTAAGGGCAGGGTGCATTGTATGTAAAAGGTAGGACATGCTCTGATGTGTGTGGCATGTCCTGATAGTGAATTACAGCCAGTATCGTTTTTCACTATTGCAAGGTTATCTGTTCCCATAGGCCAGAATGGGCAGTTTGATTATAACATCTTATAATCCTAACTGACCCAGGGAACAAGATGGGAAGATGTTATGTTATGTTATGTTATGTTATAAATTTTGTATAGCGCAACTGTTACCCGTAGGTGTCCTGGCGCTGTTTGGAAGTCCTCCTTCAGGTGAGTGAGATAGCCTAAATCGCCTGTTAGTTTACAAAAAGCCAGGTTTTTAATGCCTTCCTAAAGCTGAGGTGATCCTGAGTGTCTCTTAGGTGTAATGGTAAGGTATTCCAGGCCGTAGTGGCTCCAACCAAGAAGCTCCGACCACCCCAGTTGGCTTTTTTCACTGGTGCAGTTTTGGCTAGTTTGGCCTCTGAGGAGCGTAGTGTTCTCCTGGGTTTATACCAGTGGATGTGCTTGGTAAGGTATGAAGGCCCCTTACCCTGGAGTGACCTGTGCACTATGCATAGGGCTTTAAACAAGATGCGTTTTTTTACTGGGAGCCAGTGTAATTTTTTTATTTCGGGTGAGATGGCAGCATACTTGGGAATTCCTGTAATAAGTCAAGCTGCCGCGTTTTGAAGCAGTTGAAGTTTGTTCAAAAGCCCTTCTCGCATATTTAAATACAGGCTATTACAGTAGTCTAGTCTTGAGAGCACAAGTGCTGATACCACAGTTCTTAAACTCTCTTTGGGAAGAAGGGGTAAGATTTTTTTGCAGGATTTTAAAGTAAATGAGGTGGCCGAAGCCACCGCATTGACTTGATCTTTGTGGGATAATTGATTATCTATCATTATCCCTAGATTTTTGACTTTCCTGCTGGGTGTCGGGAGTGGCCCCATTGAGTCAGGCCACCATTCTGGAGTCCATAAATTTAAGTCATTCCCAAAGATGACCACCTCCGTTTTACTCGAGTTCAACTTGAGGCAGTTTTGAGCCATCCAGTTGCCAATCTCTGTCATGCAGTCCTTAAACCCGGAAGTAGTGCTCTGCTGATCTCCCGATTGCAGAGACACCACAATCTGGGTATCATCGGCGTAGGAAGTGAGAGAAAATCCGAAGGAATCTATCAGAGGGGCTAGCTGTTTCACATATACATTAAAGAGAGTTGGGCTGATGGACGATCCCTGTGGGACTCCACAGGGAAAGGTGAAAGGTTTGGCTGAGAAATCACCCAGAGTGACCGTTTGCACTCTATTATCCAGAAAGGATTTAATCAGATTCCAAGCCAAACCACGAACACCGATCTCCTCTAGTCGGTTCATCAGCAGCCCGTGATGGACCGTATCAAAGGCTGCTGATAAATCCAACATGATCAGTGCCGCTTTTCCTCCTTTATCAAGAGTGGCCCTAATCTCTTCCGTCGATTTAAGGAGTGCCGTTTCTGTGCTGTGGCCCGCTCGAAAGCCATATTGAGTAGGGTCCAACAGCTGACCTGTCTCCAGAAAGTTGCTAAGTTGAGTATTCATAATTTTTTCAACAATTTTAGCCGGAAACTGAAGCCTGGATATGGGCCTGAAGTTGTTAGGGTCATTATTATCCAGTTGAGGTTTTTTTAGGAGCGGGAGGATTGAAGCTGTTTTCCAAGCTAAAGGAAAGTAACCTGTTGTGAACATAGCATTAATTATAGATGCTAGAGATTTTGTCACTGGTTCGGGGGCGAGTTTGAGTACAGATGCAGGACATGGGTCCTGTGGAGATCCTGATTTTATTTTAGTCATTAGCTTCTCCAGTTCTGGTATTGAAATGGGAGAAAACTGGAGTAGCTGGTTTGTAGTGGGATTAGGGTTAGTCTGATTAGACATACTTGATTGGGGCTTTTTAGGTAGTTGTGAGAAGGATGAAAATATCGCATTTACCTTATCAAACAAGTGATTGGCTATCCTGTCACAGAGTTCTTGGGAGGAGAATAGGGGAGGGGGAACAGGGTGAGCCAACATCATGACTGTTTTAAATAGTTCTTTAGATGAGTTAATGTTCTCATTGATTTTGAGGGCAAAGAATTCTTGTTTCGTTGTAAACACCAAATTTTTGTATTCCTTGATACACTCTTTGTATAATAATTTTCCTACTTCATCATAATTCTTCCTCCAGTTTCTTTCAAGTGATTTGCATCTGAGTTTTTTTTCTCTAAGTTCGGGTGAATACCAAGGGGACGTTGGTCGTTTCCTCGTGTTCTTGCATGTTTTTAGTGGGGCCAGCTTGTTACTGGCGGCTTCCAGCCAACTATGGTAGCATCTGGCGGCGTCTTCTAGATTAGAGGGAAGGATAGGAAGGGTGGCACCTAATAGGTTGTTTAATTCCTGTCCGTTTACCTTCCCCCAAGAGCGATATTGCCGAAATGAGGTTTTACCTAGAAGATAAAGTTTAGTATGCCTTAACTACTGTTGTACTAGTGTAGGTGATTTTTACATTTTGTGTTTGAAAATACCACTTTTAGAAAGTAGGTATTTTCTTGCCTAACCATCCAGCATGCCTCTGCTAGGTTTGTATATTTCATGCCTGGTTTGTGAGTGACAGGGGACTAGAGAGGGTCTTGGCTCCAGCAGTCTGATGGGTCAGGGCTGGGCTGAATAGGACCTGCATTGAATAGAGAGTAGGGGGAGGAGATTTCCTTTCACTGACCTGAGCCTTCATAGAATAGAGAGTAGGGGGAGGAGATTTCCTTTCCGCTACCTGGGCCAGGTCTGCTTTCAACAATGGTGTCTCCACCTCCTGCCAGGAAGCTGCACAGAACTTGTTTTGGCAGGGCACAGGCACCCTCTGCCTTCAGAGGACAAAAGATTTTGCAGTATAAATATTGGGGTCCTGACCCCAGAACTTCAGATCACTTCTGGGAATCAAGACGAACCTTTGCCAAGGAGAAGAACCAAGAAAGCTGAAGGAGGAGACTGCCCCTGTGCTATGCTATTTCTGGGGTTGGCCTGCATTGGTTTATTTATTTGCCAAGGAAAGGGAAAGAGAACTTTTGTGAACTTTTCATCATCTTGAAAAAGAATCTCCAAGGGCTTGAAGTGTGCTTGCCTCCTGCCTGAAGTCTCAGGGATACAAGACTTCACCACCAGCTCCCCTGAATTCCCTTGCTGGGAATTCTACCTGCAGAGAGGTGCCTACTGTTGTTTGGGCCCTCTGAGAAGACTGCGTGTTGCTGGGAGCTGGAAGCGCAACGCAATGAGGAGAATCATGTCACCACCGCAGCAGTTGCCGTCGTATTGCCGAAGTGTGCCGCCACCGCAGCTGTTCACTGTCGCATCACCGACAAAGAATGTCGACGCCGCAGAGGTTGCAGGGCCTGTCGCGGCTCAGAAGTCACTGAGTTTGCCGCACGGCCATTGGGCGTGCACGCATCGCATCCACATTGTCGCATCGCATCAAAGACGCCATTTTGTCGTATCGCACTGGATCGTCGCATCACATCGAGGCGCCATCTTGTCACATCGTAACCGGAACGCTGTAAGAAACTGACGCATCACCTCCTCTCCAGTAAGGAACCGACGCATCACCTCCCCTGCAGTAAGGAACCAACGCATCACCTTACCTGCGAGCCTTTTGTTTGTATTGCGTGACGCATCCAAAGGTACTTTGAGAGTAAAGTGTTGCATTTACCATCTACATTGAACTAAGCTATTTCTACCATTTTAAAGTCTATTTTTGATTACAGTATTGTGGATGTTTTGTCGTTTGGTCTTGTGTTAAGTCTAGTAAAGATTACTTATTTTTCTAAACTGGTGTGGTGTCCATTTGTAGTGTTTTTACTGTATTACTGCATGTGTTCACAAATGCTTTACACACTGCCTCTGAGATAAGCCTGTCTGCTTGTGCCAAGCTACCAAGGGGGTGAGCAGGGGTTATCCAGGAGCGTTCCCCCCCTTTCCCTGAGTAGATGCAAGGGTCCCTACTTGGTCAAAGGTACCTACCTCTGCCAACTAGAGACCCCCAGTTTTAACAAGCCGCCCCTGCCAAAATCTGTAAGTTATTCCCCAAAACTCATACTTGTACTGTATTTATCAAACTGGGTAAACAGTGACTCCAGTGTCACAAATATCACACCAATTGCCAGGCTGCTTATCATGAGTGCCTTACGAAGAAGACTCTTTAAGTGGGTGGGCATACATTCAGGAACAATCCAATCAACTTCAAACTTCGAGACGCTAGAAAACTTAAAAAAAAACCACAAGGTTATTCAGGTTGTTACTTCGCAAACCATTACAGTGGGTGTCCTTTCTACAGCTGACAATGTAACCACCATGGCCCTCATATCGGGTGCGATGAATACCGCACATTAGAGATTTTTGGGGGAATAACATAATCCTATGTGTACTGAACCACAATCCGCATGTTTTGGTGAATGCCAGCATGTCACCCCTGATACACATTAACGGCCATTTAGACACTCAAAACCGTGTGTCATTTCCACGAATCAATCTCCTAAGTCAGAAAGCACAACAAGGGACTCGAGTTCTCAGAAGCAGCCCAGCCGTTCACCCTGAACTGAACGGCGATGCAAGGATTTCCAAAAACCACTGCTTGAAATGGAAAAATAGAAGTGCCTGTACTCTGTAGCAGAGTACCTGCTTGTTTCTGGGAAGTGCCGGTACTCTCCAATTAAAAGTATAGCATTTCTCTTGAGAAGTGTCAGTACTCTCCCTCCCAAAATAAAAAAGTGCCGGTACTCCATACCGGACAGTACCGGCCCATTTAAAGCACTGCCTAGAACTTAGGCAAATTGTCACCAGGGTTCAACGGTGGCAGACCGTAAATACATAACCGGATCGACCACCACACAGCCTTTGCCAGGGGAGTCTACATCCGATCCACCTGGACCAATTTCCACCCGTTAGTCTCTCTGCGACCACCGACTGAAACGGGCACGGCTCAGGCCTTCCCAGTAAAATAGGGACTGCAGGAGTATTTGTCCTTCCTCTATGTCCTTCACCTAGCCAGCGGGCCACTTTCAGGAACAGGTATCACTTGCAGCATAACAATAAACACGTTTCAAGGTGGAAAGAGCAAATGGACGATATGTGGCCAAGGTCGCTAGAAAAAAAGACTTGTACAAAAAGTAAAGCCGGGAGCATTTAACAGAAATACGAAATATTTGTTTTTTTTATTCGGACTAACCGGTGCTTAATTTGAGCCCGTAACCGGGGCTTATTTTCACAGTAGACTTTTAGTCATCACAAAAGACAGACAGTAAGTAGATACAGAGCTGAATTTGTTAAAAAAAAAAAGTGCCAGGGCATGAGGCCCCTGCAGCTTGCACCACCGTTTGCCTCTGCCAGATGTGTCCTTGCCTCTAAATTAGACTGACAGTTCCACCCTGTGCAGACTGTCATGTCAGTGCCGAGCAGGCGCGCAACACCCATTGGACTCACCGGGCTTCAGCCCCCCCCCCCCCCGTCATGTGTGTCAGCCCGGCTGAGACAGCCTCGCGGGCTGGCGTCCGTCTAATTGCAGCCGCACCTGAGTACTTCACGGGTCTTTAAAAGACCATTTACACGTTAATAAGGCTTTTGTTGCGTTTTCGCCTCTTCTTACAGCCACTCTGCCTATGGCTGGAAGACTTAGCCCCCCCGAAATCTTTTTCAGCCCCCCCCCGAAATTTGGTTCTAGTTGCCCGCCTGGTGCCGAGCACCGGAAACTACCACCTCAAATTAAACACTGAGGTAGAAAAGAGGGAAAGAAAGAGGAAGACAAATATGGGAAAACCGTAACAAAGGGACAAAGCAGAAATGAAAGTACCTGCATGACTTGGATAAAGGGGCAAGCAGTGTACAGCGGTGGATGAAAGAGACGTGAGGTGGAATTAGGACTACGCAGCCTTGGCAGTCAGCAATCCCAACATTCAGCACCATCATTTCCTGAGGAAAACTTTGGTCCCGGCACATATTATTTTACAAATTAAGCGCTGATCACATTTTAGTCTGTCAATGTATCAGTTTAAGACATCAACATTGTATGCTTTATGGGTAAACCCGAGCCAAAGCCTTTACTTCCCAACATACATAGTGTCAATCAATCAAAGACTGGTAACACATTATCCAACCCCCAAACTGAGCTAAGTGGTGTCACCAGAGTGGGGACTACCCTGAATCAAAGCATATCACCCCAGTAGGGAATGTGTACATTGTCTTTTTACTTCTTCATCAAAGATCTTTCACTTAGGGGGACAAGAAGAGGTCTAAAGTCATATTAATGCCTTATGATACTTAATATGGTGCATCTCAGTGGTGTTCATTGTAGGTCAACGAGAGCCAAATTCCACATTCAATAAATTTGCATGCACTGAATCGAAATGAGAATCATTTATATAGTAACGAGTTATGTCTAAACTCTGACATGGATCCAGATCTCTTGGACGAACATTAGACACAGCCGCCATAACCTGCCCATGTTTCCTCCTGTGTATGGTCTTGACAATGGGCAGAGGAAGCACGTGGACTGTGGCACACAGGTATGACAGCAGCTGTGGAGACTGGTCAAAACTAGACTCGGGGGTTCATCTTTTAAAATATACAGGGGTAAACTTGCATCAATGCTGATAATTGCATTTAGTGTAGTTTGGGTAATTTTTCTTCACCTGTTTATGCTTTTTCACATACGTTGCACCCATAGGAGACTTACTAAAGCAGAACATTTCCAGCCAGAAATGTACAACTGGACGTGTACTGTGGAGTATGTTTTGCACAATCATGATTCCCAGCGTTACTCTAGAACCTGTGAGGATATCTTGGCATCGTGAGTGACTTTTGGACACTAGGACCCATCATGCATACAAATTTCACATGGGCCAATGGCTAAGTGTACTTTGAGTAATGCAAACATTTTCCATCCATTTAGCAGGAAACCCCGTTTACAATTTTGCCTGGGCCTAGTTAAAACTATTAGTTGTTTTCGGGAAACAAATCATAGGAAAACTGTCTTTAAGTGCTTTGTAATTAAGCAACCAGACTCTGTTCCCAGATAGGTAGGTAGGGAAGAACAATTATATTTGCGTGAACAACAATTAATCTATACCCTTAATGCCACAGAGATGGGTCTGAGCAAAGTACTCGAAATAGCATATTAGATGAAATCAAAGGAAGTGGTGTTTCACAAATTCACAAGAAGTAGCATCAGTGGCACATGATGAAACAATCTAAATACATGTAAAATATTAAAAGAACGTCTACACTTGGCTAAGAGAGCTTTAAAGTTTACAAAATTAGGGGAGCTGCACTTTGATGTCCCCATGAGTGCTCCTACTACAAGGTGTTGCACCTCACTTCATGTCATCATGGACACTGTTTCAGGTTCTGGGCATTCACCTGACAATCTAATGCATCTGGACATTGAATTGAAAAAACATCTGTATAGCACATGGCTACCCGGAAGCATCCCAGCCATGGGCAATACTAGGAGAAACAGAACCTTAAGGGAAGAATAATGTCTTTAGTTGTTTTCGAAAGGCAAGATGGTTGGATTCCCTGCGAAGGTACAGCGGTAAAGAATTCCAGAGCTTGGCGGCGTTATACGAGAAAAGCTGGCCTACTTGATCGTGGCGACCCCAACTAAATGGAGCTCATCCGAGTGCAGCTTCCTATTTGCCTTGTAGGGGTGGATCATGGCTGAATTTATCAGTGGCCCGTTCCCTTGCAGAGATTTATGGACAACGCAAAGGGCCTTAGGGCTCATTCTTTCCTGCACCGGAAGCCAATGAAGGGAGTGTAGTGCAGGTTTTGCTGAATGACAATTGGAAACTCCCATCAGCAGTCTGGCTGCACAGTTTTGAACAGTCTGAAGTTTAGCGACTACTGCGTTTGGGGCGCCTAAATATATAGCGTTGCCGTAATCTATCCTGGATAGTATAAGCGATTGTACTAGCACTTTTTTTGCTTGAAAGGGAAGAAGAGGAAGCCCTTTGCGGGCCATTCTTAGCAGGCCATAACAGGTGGCTGCAGTCTTCCTGGCATGCACCTTGAAGGTCAGGTTCTGATCAAGCCAGATGCCCAGGCTCTTTATCTCGGCTTTTGGGGCCGGTACCAGGCCCATGCACACTGGTCACATAGTGCTGGATTTAAAGCTTAAAGGATTGCCCAGGCTCATAAGCTCGGTTTTCTCACCGTTGAATTTAAGGTGTGACAAACCCATCCACTTAGAAACTTCTTCAAGACATGAGTGGAGGCCATTAGACCTCTCATCTGTGGTTCAGCGCTACGACCTGTTGAGTATCGTCGGCGTAAGTTACAATGTGGATCCCGAAGGGGGCTACAATATCCGCCAACGGGGCCATGTAAACATTAAAAAGAGTCGGGCTCAACAATGAGCCCTGAGGGACTCCACACTGTAAAGGGATGGGTTTTGAGGTGATGTCATCCTCAAATACCTAAAAGAATCTTCCCTCCAGAAAGGAACGCAGCCATTAAAGCGCCGTGCCAGTCACTCCTGAGCTCATGAGACGGTGAACCAGAATGCGATGGTTCGCCGTGTCGAAGGCTGTGCCCAGGTCGAGGAATATAATGGCTGAAGACCCTCTTGAATCTAGAATCTTTCTAGATTTTTCCACCACGGCCAACAGGGCAGTTTCCGTGCTCTGTCGCGGGCGCAATCCCATTTGGGAGGGATGGAGCAAGTCGTGGGATTCAAAAAAGCTGGAGAGAGTGTGGTTTACATATTTCTCCACGATCTTGCTGATTCCCGGAAGGAGGGAAATGGGGCGATAATTGCCCAAGTCCGCAGGATCTAGATTGGTTTTCTTTAATAGCGTTTTCACCATATCCCTTTTCCAATTGGTAGGGACTGTACCTGTAGAAAGTGAGGCATTAATCAGGTTGGTGATAGTGGGGGCAATTATTGGTGCTACCATTTTCAGGGTTTTTGGTGGTGCCGAATCGCTGGGCGACACACTTTTAACCGAGGACAGAAGAGTTAAAAGTGATTCCTGGGGTAGAGATGCAATGGTCTCCAGTGAGTATTCAGTACATACGGACCCATATCCGTGAGCTCGCTTGTAATATTGCACTCACAGTCATTCTGGGGTAGGCACTTAAGAATATTCTGTACCTTGGTGGTGAAGTACTCTGCCTGTTCGTTGCAATGCTGACCTGAGGTGTCTGGTGCAGCTGGAGGGGCGGGGGCTTTAAGTAGTTTTTTTTATAATAGGAAAAGTTTCTCTGGGGGAGTTGGCAGCTAACGAGATCTTTTCCTCGTAATAGGAGACCTGGGCTCTTTTATTTCAGCCTTATAAATGCCAATAGCTGCCCTATATTCCATCTTCTTGTTAAGTGAGAAATCTTTCCTCCAGCTTCTTTCCAGTATTTTATAATGCCGTTTTAAAGTGCGTAGTTCAGAGGAGAACCATGGGAACTTATGAGGGCCACCTGTCTTTTTAATCGATATTTTTGGAAGTAGCACATTCAATTAATCCTCTATCCAGTTACAAAAGTTATTATTGGCTTTGACTAGGCTGGAATCAGGCTTCGGTCTGGTTCTTTCCAGTTCTTGGGCCCACTTGTCCAAGGGAAGCTTGGACAAGGGACGGATTGAGGTGCGTATGGACTGGGTTTGAGGTGTGGTAACCAGAGGGGACCAATGAAGGGAAATGAGGAAGTGATCAGACCACGGGAGGGGGATGGGATCTTTCCCTTTCAAATCCTCAGGATTAGGGAAAAAGGGGTCAAGGAGATGCCCTTTGACATGAGTTGCTCGCATAATCTTCTGCAGTAATTGGAAGGCCGTAAGGTCTCGTGCTAATTCCAGTGCAGTAAGTGCTCCTGGGTCATCGAAGTGCAAATTTAAATCTCCAAGGAGAGAAAAATTAGCCATAGTACTGGCCTGATTAACAACTGCTTCTAGCAGACATCTTAGTCTTTCTTTGCTCCTTCTGAGCTTATTGACTACACACACCTGACACCAATAACTTTTAAGTAAAAAGAAAAGGGCGGGAAACACTATTCATGAACCTATGAGTGAGGAGGTCGTTGCTCTGCACCCCGCTGTAACTGTTTCTCTCTGGCAATGGTGGATGGCTGTTTTTGGGTTGCCTTCGAGGCGGCGGCCCTGTGCGTTTCCCACGGCAGCTGCCCTTGACCCTGATTTGTTTTCCCCGGTCGGAGCGGGGAGAGTGCACAAGGTTCCTGTCTGTGGCCCTCTCGTTTCCCCTTGGCGGACCCTCTTGGGGTCCGGGAGCTGGAGCAGCCTTCCTCCACTGGCAAGTCAGTTGGGTACCTGGGGGCTCTCCATTCTGCATCTGAATGTTTGAGGTCTGTGAGTCTGGCGAAAATGGTTGAGACCTCCTTCCAATGTGGCGGGGGTCTTTGACGAAAACACAGTTTGCAGCTTGTCTCGTCAGTTTGAATTTGGGCATCGGCGACCTGGTCTGTTCCTAGAGAAGGACTGTAGTGATTTCCATCTTGCTCCCCCATCGCTTCTCAGCTGCGTCTTTTCGGTGGAATCGGTGGGTGTGATGCGGCCATGTTTCCCCCATCTGCTGGCCTTCTCGGCGATCTGCCAGTCACGGTTCTGGAATCGAAGCCATCCCGCTGCGCTGCTGTGCAATGACCTCTATCACATCTAGCGGTTTTACACCGGACTCGGGTCAGGTCTGCCTTTGTTACCGGCCCGGTGGGATGGACTGGCCCCAGATGCCTCCCCTAGTTGGTGCCGGTCTGCTGAACTTGAAATTAATTTTATCTAACGACCGTTTCTGCCCTATTCCCTACCCCCCTCTACTCTCCTGTTACTTGTACCAGTGTTTTTCCCTAGCTCTGCCGCATTTCTTATGTTTTGGTGTTCATTACAATTTGCATCTACGAATATGTAACCTGTGCAACTATCTATGTAAAGCGCCCCTGCAAGGCCCCGCCCCCTCCTCACACAGTGAGATTGTTCTTCAAGTTGGCATGCATGGCACTCCAATACCCTTGGGTCGAGTTTGCGCTGTATAAAACTGCACACAA
This sequence comes from Triturus cristatus, assembly GCF_964204655.1. Lineage (NCBI taxonomy): Eukaryota > Metazoa > Chordata > Amphibia > Caudata > Salamandridae > Triturus > Triturus cristatus. Next base: position 1,640,425,942 of record NC_140590.1, read on the forward strand.
AAAAATGCTGTTTCATTTTGATTAAAAAAACAATTGGGAACACAAATGGAGCCCTGTGCGACACAGAAGAATTGTTCCAACTACCAAGTCGCACCGCAAATGAGCCGCTCACCAGCCGCTTACCCTCTCTGCTTGTCAATCTTGTCAATCTGGGACTTCCAGCAGCACGGAAGGACATGACACATCTGCCAACTGGTGGCTGATATGTTTCCCCATCACGGCTCAGGGTTATGCAGCGCTGGGTCAGAGTGAGGACACACAATACTCTGCAGTCAGGTGTCCTGATCCATATTGATGGGGGACGAGCTAGGTAAAGAGGACATTCGTGTAGGGCGACATTGGAAAACTTTGTCTGTTTTCTCTATTCACAACTTATTTTTGACATGGCAGGCACAGAGTTTCACTTTCCCAGCAATCGCAAAATCATACACCTGAAGTGCTTTATATTCTGGGGCAGATTTACAAGCCCCTTGCGCCACTTTTGCGTCACTTTTAACATGGGAAATGTGACACAAAAGTGGCGCAAGGGGCTTGTAAATCTGCCCCTCTGTTCTTTGCAGCGGGTTCCTTTGGTTGCTGATCACTGCCTGAGCCCTGAGGTTGGTCGCTTCATGGGACTTTTGGTTTTTAACTCTCGAATATAGGTCATGTAAATAAACCACAAATGGTGCTGCAAAATATGTTTTGTTACATCATCTAAGACTGAAGTTACTATGCTTTACTGAGAGCAGGTCACTCTAAAAACTTTTACATGGCATAATGCCTCACACCTAAATGACAACCCTACCATACCAATACAATAAACATTGCTAACTCCTCCACAATTTTTTATGTTTTTGGACCTTTCTAAGGCAGATATGGGCAAGAGTGAACGTGGATAGTCTAGCCCTCCATAAGATGGAGGCTTTTCCAAAATTATAGATATGAAAAAAGACAATCTGACTGACTGTAACCCACACTCCCTCCAACTCTTTTCTGGGAGTGATGCATTGTGGGCAATGATAAGTCCTGTGAGGCTACAGGATATTTATATGTGAGTTTTAGAGCCTTTTCCCCTACATGGATGGAAACATATAGTAATCCACCGTGAATATTTTAAAAGGCGTTAATGTCAATTAATGCCCTAGCTTCGGGCAGACGATGTGGATACATGTTACCACCAAAATAAGCAGAGTTGTTACAGTAATAACTGAAATTAAAGTGAAAACAATAAAAAGTGGCTGCACATTTCCCTGGCTACCGTCCCACGCATCCGTAGAACCACAGCCGGAGGCAAATCCCACCGCGCCGCCAAGACCTGGAACACCCTCCCCCTCACCCTACGACCAACCGAAGACCTTCTAACCTTCAGGAGACAACTCAAGACCTGGCTGTTCGACCAGTAGCAACAGCACCCCCTTCCTCCCCTCCCTTCAGCGCCTTGAAACCCTTGCGGGTATTTAGTGCGCTTTACAAATTGATTGATTGATTGATTGATTGATTGACATTTGAGGATTCTCCATACAATCTAGTTTGAAAATCACTCCACGGGTTTATAATGCTGCGCTAAACCTGCTTTGTACTAAAACGCTGCGTTGTGAATTTCTTAAAATGGCTGCAACTACCCTGGAATTAGAAAAATATGTTTTTCAAACTGCTGCTGTTCAGACAAGTCTTACTTACGAGTGATATATTTAGTTTCCAATGTGTCCTCAGAGGAGCACAGATAAGAGACCAGCAAAATACTAGCCCGTGGCCTGGGGTATGTCTGCATCGCAGCGTTTCAGACCTTCCTTCTTCCTTGAATTTGGAGCAGTCCCCTCCTAGTTGTAATTGTAAATTCAGTTTAATACATCCCAAGACACTCTCTTGAAACGTCAAATCTTGTGGTGCATGAAAAAGGTACTGTTAAATGCTGTGCAATGCTACTATAAGCCTCTACTCACATTCCCCTTGCGTTGCACACCTACGTCAAACATAAAATATATAATTCAAACTCTTCTATAATAGATAAACTAATGTCATACTATTGTAATAAAACACACTCTAAATGAATATATAATGTGCCGTGCATAAAATGATTAATAAATGAAAACATGCACTCACTACACAGGCTACCAGTGGAAGAACTAACTATCTTCAAGACAGGGTGTATTATATATTATTTACAAATCCCTCTACGGCGAAAGCCCAACTTTTATATCATCTAGAATTAAAAAAATAAATGCCAAACCGTAAACTAAGTTCCACTCACTTGAATCTTCTCAAAATACCCACATTAAAAAAGAAAAGCCTGGGGGGGAGTCGGGGGGTGGGGGGGTGGGGGGGGAGTCCAGATTCTCTGTTCTGGCACCTGCATCTGGAACTCCTCCCCCCTTGAGATCAGATCCACCCCCGCTACGTGAGATTCAGGTGACTTCTGGAGGCTTGGCTCTTCAGACAAGCCTAAATTAATTACCATGAGCACAGCGGCGGCTCCTCCGCTAAGGCGGAGGAGCGTTGCCCTACAGGAAAATTACAATGATAATTACAATGTTATTATAATTTTATTTGTCACTATTGGCTCTGTAAAAGTGCGGCGGGCGGGCCTGTACTGCCCGCAGAGCAGGAGGAGGAGTGGTGGGCACTCTCTTAAGTGCGTATGACAGTTTGGCCGGCCGTCTTGCACTTTGCATGTTCTCCACCGGCTGCATTGCACAGCCTCGTTGGAGAACATGCCCAGCCTCCAGACAATCTCTGAGTGCCGAACGACGGTGCTCAGACCAATCACAACACTGCTGTAACCCAGCGTCGTGATTGGCTAGGGGAGTCTGGGAGCCTGGGTGCTTCCTGCTTTATCGACCGAAGAGGACGGAGGAGAGGTGGCCACCGGGAAGGGGAGTAAAATGTTCTTTCTTTTTCTTTTTTTTAAAACCCCCCTTCCTGCCTCAGCACTACTGCCCGGTAGCAGCCGCTACTGCGTGAGCTGTGTGTTTGCATCTCTTGCTGGGCGCCAAGAAACTGATCTAATGTACGTGCGCTTTACAAAAACGTATAACCTAACAACATAACAACACATAACTTACATATCTATGAATAAATAAAGGCAATACAAGCAATGGGGAGCACACAAGTGGCAGGCAAAAATAAGAAATAGGTCATGCCTTAAACCTTCCTCTCTGCTACACCCCTGTCCACAGCCTATCAGTCTCCTTACCATGGCTCCCTGTCCATAACCTTTCAAGTGCCAAGTCTCTTGCCAATGTTCAGTCTCACAGCTATGTAGTGCCCCCCTTGACCCCACTCCCGTAGGTGCCCCATCTGTCCAGGAGCCTGGCCATGCCTTCTGTCATCTCTTGCCCGCCTCTAACCCTGCCCCTTTTGATCTTCCCTCTTCATCCATAGACCAGTTCTCACCAGTAGCAACTGGAGTATTCCCACCCTAAACAAAGGTAGCCAAATTAGCATGAACATAAGTCAAATAGCGCACTCCTTGATTTTCTGAAATAAAGGGCGGGTTGGGGGTAAAACACGAAACACGAAATGACTCACTGACTGGCCAGGGAAAGGCAAGACAGAGGAGGCCTTTCCCTGGGTACACACCCAAAAGCCTCCTAACCCATCTACCCTACCAAAACCCCAAACCAACGGGAATCTGACATCTCATCAGCCTGCAAAAAGTTGCCCGCATAGCCGTGGGGGATAATGGAACAAACCCATCTTCTCTCAGGAACCCTCCTTTATTGAACCCTTTCCCATAGTGCTCAACTTAGGATACCCTCACACCTTTCCTATTTGCTTTGTATCAGTGGTTAAATTGTAAAAAAATAAGTGCTGGGGCTCTCGGTAGGAGGCAGCTTGGCCTAGCCCATTTCTCCTGTTAGCGCCCCCTAAAACAGAACCAACGGGAAAGTGGGGAGAGGAAATGGCCAGAGCTGCAGATTTCAAAGCTGGGGAACCAGGTTTGAGTCTGGGCCTTGGCTCAACATTTTGGGCAAATCTCTTAATATCCCTGTAAATGAATGCGTCCTTAACTGGTGCTCATGAAAAGCGCTGGTGTTGATGATTAAGTGCCGGTGCTGAGGACAGGAAACCACCAACTCAAATTAAGAACTGCTTTGTATGCTCGTAAAATGCAGCTGATGGGTCTGTCTATGGGTATCTGAGGCCAGGGAAGTGTGTGTGCAGGGGATGAAGGAGTGAGAGAGGAAGTGTACCACCTCCAGAGCTCAGACACTGAGGATGAAGGTCTGACCTGCCTCAAGAGGGCTGGAGAGAGACCCTGAAACCTTGATCTAACCTGGATTGGTGAACAATGACTAAAGTTGGGGGTTTACTGCCTCCTGCATTCCCTGTGGAGCCTGGACCGCTTTTCTGTATAGGCAGCAATGTATGGAGGTTGGAACTAATGGTGGCCAATTGGATTCACCCGGTCTTCTCAACACAGCTGTTAGCAAACAAAGGGATGGGACATTTAGAATGATATGCAAGCCATTAAACTTTTGTTTTCTCTCAGTATTGAGCTAAAAAAACATCTCAAACCAGGTTCATGAGAGAATTGGAATCTGGTAAAAGTCAGAAGCAGGCCTGAAAACAAAAGCTATTGCTCAAGGAGCTACAGCAGGACAAGACGACACATGTCATGTACGATATCTTCAGCTTGTCCTGGCATTAACTAAACTGAGCTTTGCATTCTGGGATTTGTAGTTTGGTTTTTAGAATTAAGCATATGAAGTAGAATATCTAAGCATGCATATTTTATTACAATATTTTATTCAATTACAAATAAAACAGATTTGCTCAGCAAAACTTTGGTGATTCTTTTGTTAATTTCTGTGCTCCTCAAAATATTTTTTAAAGGATTTATGTGTTGATTTGTTTTGGGCTCGGTTTGTGCTTTAGCTCTTAGAACCAATCCTGATTACTAGCTCAGCTTGTCCCATAAAATCTGTGGCTTACCCACCTATGTCACCAACACCTTTCAGCAGGTAAGCATGCTTAAAATGGACACACTTATAGGCCGAGCACATACCGGCAGGGGCCACCTTTAGCACTGGCGGCGCCCAGTGTGACAATCTTTTTTGGTGCCCCCAACAATAAGCTCCACCACGGATTCCCTCACTGCCACTCTCTCCAACCGTGCCCCTCATCTCTCCATTGCCTTTCTTGCACATGCATTTCATTTGTTTTATAGCACTGTTCATACCAGGGTATGGTGTGAGTGCACTCTGCCACACACACGCACACATTATACAGAGACAATCAATCATATGTTTGTACATCAGTGTATAAGACTATGCATACGACAATGAGGACTACAGGGTGTAGGAATCACATGTCACTGATACTAGTAGGCAGTATATTTTAAGAGTGTTTGGTCTAGAGAGAACCAGTCTCAGGATGTAAAACATACAACAATGGGTTAGGTTGGCTTTACCAATGGAAGTGTATTTCCACCTAAACAAAATTAATAGTTTTTCGTAATATTAGGATAATGAAAGACTGGGGAGAAGACATAATGTTCTAGCCTATGGACCTCCCTAAAGCTAGCCCTGCAAACCAGCATATTTTATGGCATCTTAGCCTCCCAGGCAGTAGAGATGCTGCTGCCCCCCTGGCTTAGGCGTGAACTACTCTGTGCAGAGCCCAGAAGGACACTGATTGAAGAATTAAGAGCCCAGCTCAAGACCAGCAGGTTCTTGTCTCAGCCAGAGACATGTAAAAACATGAACAATCTCAGGTCCAAGCATCCAGCGCTTTAAGTGGTAAGGGCCCTGCCGAGTAACCGATCAACTTTGAAACGGGCCCCTATTGACAGAGCCACTGGAATTATGTGGCAGGAGCGGGCAAAATATGAGGCAGGGTTGAGTAAATTATGCGGCAAGAAAAGCCCCATTATGCGGCATAATGTGGCACATTTTGTTATAGCATTACTTCATTTATTTGTCATTTTTAGGTCGACCCTAGGCAGTGCACATGCACTGTCTGCAGGACCTGCTGTAATCACTATTCGTAGTGTAATCCCACCTGCTTCTTGCAATTGGTTCTCTCCTGCGTTGTTTTTATTTCCTGGCTCCTTATTGGTTGGCGCTCCTGATACATTATTTTTAGTTTTAGATGAGGAGCACCAGCCAACTACAGTTTCCTTACACTTGTAAGTGTTATGTGTTCTTTGGGGACTACTTGTTTACTTCATTTCTTGCTATATCTTGCTCTGTTTTTTTTTCACACCGGCGCCCGCTTAGCGGGCCACCGCATGACTAACTTGTACGTATTCATTATGTTTGGACATTCCCACTTGCTTTTTGGCTACTTTCTGAAGAAAAAATATGTATATATTTCACCCAGGTACTCAAACAAAAAAAGCAGAGCTCTCTCTCCCCGTTCCCACATGTTTGCATTGATGGTTGGTTGCTTCTCTTAAAGACTTGGGGGAGGACAGACTAAAGTTGTTTTGCAAAGAAAATTAATAACAATCCAAGCGGTGCAAGCTAAGTGTTACAGTGGAACAGAGAGGTGCATTTCCCCCACCCCGTGGCACACTTGTGTGAAACCATACTCACACATTCCTGTTTTGAGACACTACGGAGGGTGTAGCAGCAGACTGCAGGGTGTTTGCACAACAGAAGCATAACTAACAAGCATTTGCAATGCAATAGGTCTCGCATTTATCCGATTTTGAGCCAATGCCATTGTAAATGACAATGCGTTTTATTTATGTTTTGGGTTTTAAAACATAATTCAAAGGCATTGTTATTTACAGTACTATTAGCTAATAGCTTAATATGATGTAATGAATAAATGTATGTATTGTGAAAAAAAAGGCCGCCTGAAAGTCTGCTAAAGTGTGACTTTCTCTGAGATGCCCGACACTTGAGAAAGGAAACCAGGCCGGGCTAATTAAGCGTAAACAAGCCAACTGAGAAAGACAGGACTCTATTCCTCTGCAGCATCTGTTGGATACAAATGCATGACAGCAGGATCCTAAAGTCGTTAAGGCAACAGAGGTCACCACTAAACAACACGTATCTGCAGCTGCATAGACCACGTGCATTTTGTGGGAAGTTCCCTTTAAAATTAATATACACGCAAATAGTAATTGTCTCAAGTTTTTATGTACTTTAACTGATAGACAACAAAGTAAAATAAACTTCAGCTAAGTGAACATATAAACATTATATGTGAAGTAAAATGCGCTCATGAACAATAGAATGTAAAGAATATACAAAGCACATATGGCCGTTTGGATTACATATAGGTGGGCGTAAAAGCTACGTTTGTAATAGGATACATGTGGAAGTTGTAAGACACACATTAGTGGTGATACACATATAAAGAACAATTTATACAAATGTGTTGTACAATGCATATAGATTGCTTGCACAGAAGGGAGATACGCGTACAGTGTGTAAAACACAGAAGTAAAAAAAAATGTTGAGGTGAGAAAAGTGAACGCGATGTAATCAAAAGTTTAGACACTGAAAAAAGCCACATATAAAGTTTAACGTGCACACCTAAAAACGTGAAAAGCAGCACCGTGCAAGCGGATGAAGCTAAGCCAGCAAAATCAAGGAACTGCAGCTGTCTAGGTACACTTGCATTGTGATGGAAGTTGCTTGTAAAAGTAAAAAAAACTTAAGTGCTGATTGGTGCTGCATTTTGCCTTTAAACAACATGTCCTCCTATAAAATACGGTTTCTGTTCTCTTTCTTAGGCAGACTAACACAAAAAACATTTTATCGAAAACTGCCACCTAAAACTAATGCCTAATAAAAGCCCCGGCACCTTTGTCATCTCAAATTAAACCGTTGGAAAGCGGATGTAACCAGCACCGTGAAAGCAGCTGAAGCTGCACAGATTCCAAAGGCTGCACAAGAGCCGCTTTTAAGCCAGAAATGGTGATGAAAAGGCACAACTGGGGAAATAAAAGTTACATATTACGAAAAAAGTACATGTTTTGCCTCCTCACGTCCCCAAGCAACACCATTTTCTGGTGGAATAAGGTTGTGTAAAAAAAGGGACAGTTTGAATTTTATTGTAAGTTATACAACGAGCCAATAAGTCGAGGCCTGCTGCCTATGTAAAACACGGGCATTGTCGTTGTCATATGGAACAGCTAACTCCTATACCACAAAGTAAAAAACGCATACTGATTAAAATTTGAAAACACGTGTATTTTGTGATAAGTTGTCTTCAAAATTAATATAAACGTAATGTCAGATGTTTTTATGTACATTCACTCACAGACAACAAACAACAAGGAACTGCAGCTGGCTGGGCACAGGTGCATTTTGTGTTAAGTCTCCTTTAAAATTAATATATATGCAACTGCTAAATTTCTCACTGTTTGCCTTCAAAGAACATGCACTCTCCAATTGCACGGTTTATGTGCTGTTTCTTAGGCAGGCTAGCACCAAAAACATTTTTTTAAAAGCTGCTGCCCAATAAGAGCCCCAGCACCTCTATTTTCACAAATTAAGCTCTAAGAAAGGGTCTGTAACCAGGACTGTGAAAGCGTGCATGTAGCTAAGCCACAATCAAGGAACTGCAGCTGGCTGGATTTGCCTTTTAAAGTAAAATAAAGACGAGTGCTAAACGTGTCAGCTTTTGGCCTGTAAACAATATGCCCTCCAAACTGTACGTTTTCTGTGCTGTTCCGTAGGCAGGGTAACACAAAACAAATTATTAAAAAATGCTGCCTAATAACAGCTCCGGCACCTATCACCTTACAAATTAAGCTTATTGAAAGCAGCTGTAACCAGCATTGTTAACAAGGCTGTAGCTAAGCCAAAAACAACAAGGAAGCGCAGCTGGGTACACCACACCTACATTAAGAGAGAAATTAATTTAAAAATGTATTGAACAGAAAGTGCTGAATTTTACAATTTTCGCCTTTCAAGAACATGCCCTCCCCAATAATACAGGCTCAATTTTGTTTCTTATGCATGGTAACACCTAAAAATTGTTATAGAAAGCAGCCGCCAAATAAGAGCAACGGCACAAAAATGTACAATAAGGGTACGTATAAAAAATAAGTAGCGTGCTCAGCTGGACTGATTTTGTGCCAAATAATTCAGACGCAACAAACATAAGCCCCAAAATTAGCGTTAGTTATCAATTAACAATTATTGAGAGAATTAGACATTAAAGCTCGTCCCCAAAAATATCCGTTCCTACTTTTGGATTTATTAGCTGGATGTTAGTGAAACTTCTAAAATATGCACAATATAAAGCTGCTACCTGATTAGGAACACAGCATGTGTTACGTCACAAATTAAGCAGTTCGGAAACATCAGCAGGTAAAACACTAATTAAGGTTTAGTGCATATTTTCTTTGTTGCAAATTAAGAACTAGGAATGCGGCAGTAGATACGTGTCTAACAGAACATCTGTAGCCGCATGTTTGCAGCTACACACAACAAGAATTAGTAGCGTGAAATAAAATCAAAATCAATTTGTAAAAATAGGCTACAATCTTTTTTTAAAATAACTTGCACATTGCTTTATTAACTGGGTTAACATAATGTAATGAATAAACGTATGTATTGTGAAAAAAGGCCGCCTGAAAGTCTGCTAAAGTGTGACTTTCTGTGAGATGCCCGACACTTGAGAAAGGAAACCAGGCCGGGCTAATTAAGCGTAAACAAGCCAACTGAGAAAGATAGGAATCTATCCGTCTGCAGCATCTGTGGGATACAAATGCATGACAGCAGGATCCTAAAGTCCAGGGCCGGACTGGGAACCAAAACCGGCCCTGGCAAAGTGCTTGGCCCCCGGGGGCTGTTTGTTCCAGGTTAACTCTCTACACAACTAACACAATGGGCTAATGTCGCAACAGCAAAAGTCCCATGAAAATGTAAGAACCTACACACTTAAAATAAAACGCTGCGATACGAGCCAGTAAAAGCGCCAAGAAGATCCGAAAATGCACTTTAAAAAGTAAGAACCGCCATGATGTATTAAAAGAGGGCAAGATGAAGATGAAAGCAGGCAGATTGAAGCCAGTGAACTGAAAACAACTAAAAAATAACGGACAGATGCAGCTAAGGCTCCTTCCAGTCTGCTCTCTTCCTGTTCGCAATATAAATAAAGGTTTCACGGACATGAAAGTGGTGGCAGCATGCTTGTTACAATCCACAACACTTTGCTTTTAGAATAATTCACGACGAACAGTAGATGGTGTCATAGATAAGATTAAGAAACTAACCCCCGAAACAGTAAAAACAAGCATTAAACAAGCATTGGCCGCACGCGCTTAAAGTAAAAAAAAAAACAAGCGCGCACTGAAGCTGACGAAGTGGGAGGGGGAGTGGGGGCGGGCACGCAGGCTGCCAAATGGTGCGATGAATCACGGCTAAAGTGAAAGCAAACAAGTGGTTGCAGGACTCCAAATGGTGCGCGCGCCCGGACGGGTCACATGCACTGTAGTTGGAGGCCTGCAAAGCCACTGTTTGCACTTCCAAAACGCGCTTACTATAAGTCTCGCCAGAGCAGCGCTAAAGCGCTGGTCAGGCGAGACCTAAAAAGCACAACTTTGCACGGATGCCAGGGACTGACGTCCACACATAAAGCAGTTCAGGAAATCATGAGGTGCATCTAGAAATTGTGCAGTCAGGGAACTTTAGTTCCCTACTATGTCAATAATATGCGAAAATCGTAGTTAAAACGATTGTATGTTTGGGTAGAAAAGCAACAACCCCAATCTACGCCAGAAATTGGTATCATTAAAATCTGAAATCACAGGACATACAATGCTTTTGTCAGTGGCCTTCATTTTACAGAGCGTTAAATGTACTGTGGGTGTTGCAGCCTGGTGGTGAGTTGTGGCTGCACTGCCACCGCCGGCAGAGCCCGCCGAGCTGGAGCTGTGAGCAAAACCATGTTAGGCACAGTGCTGGTTCCAGTACTGTATTGCTATCGACTGGCATCATTGTTCAACCCCTGCCACAAGAGTTTCATGTTGTGCTGCTTTCGAGATGTCTGTACTCAATGGTAGCATATTTTTATAATGGTAATTGCAAAACTACAAACCCCATAATCCAGTTTACTGTTGGCTAAAATGTCGTTATCTGTGGTTTCTTATATATGCTTCTCATCCCAGCGAATGGGGGCCACATGATACAGGCCCACTTGGAGTCTATCCAGGTGGGTACGTGCTCAGGAGCGCCAATAGTATTCCTCTTATGTGCTATAAGCCTTGTTGATCACATACATGTAGAAACATGCACACACATGTAAAGGACACTGCATGTAGGTAGCAGATCATGGACAAAGGCCCCTCCCCCGTGTTCACTAAACACAAAGGGTACAACCGTGTTGTCACTTACAGTTGCCACTTTTCTAAGCAATGTTTTTTAGGGGCAAAAGTTGTGACTTCACTGGTCCTAAAGCTAGACTACTGAGTTGCACAGGCCAATGCGGCTCTAACAATGAAGGACCTGACAAGCAAAACGTACACATTTTAGCAATAAGAAGAGGTTGGCCCTTGAAAGGCAGGATGGGTGGCAACCTGATCTGGCCTTACCACCCCACCGCCCCGAGGCCAGCTTGCCCCGCCCCTCTTCTCATTTGAGAACCTCCTCCCCAGAAGTACAGCGCATCTTCACAACATCAAAGTTCACAGGGAATACTACTGAGCACGTGAAAAGGTCCAGCTTACTCCAGCTAGCCACACATGCTTTGTCGCATATCTGACCATTAGTGCAATGCTCTGGTGACATCAATAGACGTCCCATGCTATCACAATGCACCCAAGCGGTAATCCTGTCTCCCATTTTAACCTTTTTTGCACCAGCTCAAAATACTGCGACAGCACAGTTACCAACTGCATCCAAGCATGCAAAGTAGCCATTCAGTTTTCTGAAACCTATCATGCAGTTGTCCAGTAAACACAACTCTTGTATGAACTGGGCATTTGTTTCACCAATAAGAAAAATACAGATGACTGTGTCATCAAGGACATAGTCTTCCAGTCCATTTAATCCTTCTGCAAAGGTTTGTGATGAACTACTACTACCGGAAAACACTTGCTAATTGAAAGCCATCAACTAGACTTTAATGTCCTGGTGGCATGACCTTATCTGTCAGCAGTGTGGAGACCCATTAGTCCATGCACTGGATACTCCCAAGGCACTCCTGCATTGCAGTGCTCAGTGTGCTGTCTGCAAGACCTGCTGTAATTGCTCTATACGGAATGAAATCCCGCCTTCTGCTTCAATTGGTTCACTCCTGAGTCACTTGTATTTTCTGGCTCCTTATTGGTGGCTCTTCCGATACTTCACTTACGTTTTTATAGTTTGGCCAACTACATATTTCCCTACACTGTAGTTGTTTATGTATTTCTTCAGGGACTACTTGCTTTTTTTTGGCAGCTGCTCTTCGCGTAATGGCAGAGCCGAGTCACGCGCTATCTCTTCACTGCACAGATGGTCTGTCTTCTCAGTGCTCCGCTCCGGACTCAGCTCTGCCATCATTTCAATTTACGACTTTCAATCCAGTTGGCGCTCTAAATCTCCTCTCGTCTCACACGGCACTCTGAATTCCCTCTTATCTTGCCAAAAGTTTATAAGTGTGTCTGTTTACTTCTCCATCCCATTATTTATGCTGACAATGTCCATCCTCCTCTCCCTGTTTACCTAATTACTTTTCCATTTGGAAAGCCAATAGCGCTGCATTTAACTAATGCAAGACTTATTGAATTGTAAATGCTAGTTAAACTTGATAACACTGTCTGGGCATTGGTTGCGCCCCATTAGTACCAATTTAACACCCAAATTTAGCAATAAGCAACAGAAAGTTGACCATTCCAGCTTTGCAAAGGGTCTTCCACCATGCGGTAACATGTGTTGCTGCATTTTTAGTAACTTTTTAACCTTTTGAGCTAGAAACAAAAACATGTATTATTAAAATCTGAAGATTATGCAGCAGATGATGGATTATGCGTCAAATGTATAATTATACAAAAATCACTGCAGCTGCAAAATTGCATAATTCCAGTGACCCTACCTACAGGCTTTATTTTCATGTCTTTAACTTTACTGGCAAAAATAGATAGAAATTTCTCAGCACTGACTGTCAAATATAATCCGCTATGGTGTTCAATGTCACTTCACATTTTACATCAATTTGCAATCCCTAAGAGTATCAGCTTTTTTTCAAGATAATATGGTTCTGTGGTTTCTTTTTTCATGTAACTTATAACTCTTGTATAGTACATATTTTAAACTAAGCTTGACTTGAGGTGTCTGAGTTCATGTTGTGGGTGAGTGTGTAAGACAACATTCACAACAGAAGGCAGTGTGAGCTTCTTATAGTGCCTGTCAGCGGGTCAAAATGCGTGCGGACTACATGCACATCCAATTCCTGGCCTCTCTGCCAAGCGTGTAGGGAGATAGTCGCTTATGTGGCTGTTGCAATTGTGGGAAAATGTGAAACATGCAGACGGAGGATTTCAGAATGATTTGTGGCGGAAAAGGGCATGTCAAACAGAGTGAGAGAAGAAAGTGCAGAAAAAAGTGGTGTGAAAGGGAGATCAGAGTGTTTTAGATATTTCAAAGGCCAATGCCCCTTCCACAGACCTCAGTTTTAAGACACAGTCTAATATTTTCACACTTAAAACATTTTCAATTGTAACTATTCACAGCAAAATCATTGTTATTATTCATCTGTCTGCTAAAGCTAACAAGCACGGGCAAAGCCAATAGAGCTGGCTGGTTTTAGATATATGTGCTCGTTGTTGTGTGACATGGCTGGAAGCAATAGCAGATAACTCACTCAGACGCTCCCAAATACTGCTCAGGGGGCACACTGTGTGACGCACAGGATTTTAGGTCATTCCCTGCCATGTCCTTACTTTCATTTGATTCCTGGTCCTACTTCTATTGCCATGCCTTTTTTAGAAACCCCACCTCTCACTTTTTTCATCCCAAATAAAGCTTGCACGTGGCTGGGGTCAGGCAGCACCATCCGTCCAGGTTTTTTTCTAATGTTCAGAAGTGGAAACCACCTCTGTTGTGGACAAGGAAGACATAAGTAGGAAATAATCAAACGTTTTTAAAACTGAAGAAAGAGCACAGTCTTCATTGCGTTGCCTTTTTTTTTGCCTTGTGTGTCTTGTTGGTCGGCAGATGTGCTTTTATGTACACGGTTGTTGCTAACACTTAGGAGCTTATTTATGCAGTGCTTAATTTGAGCCTGGTGGTTTCCGGCGCTCTGCACCGGCACTTAATCGTTTCATGAGCACCATTTAAGGACACATTCATTTATGGTAGGCACAGGAGATTAAGTAATTTGCCCTGAGTCACACAATGTAGAGCCGTCCCCAGCTCCGAAGATGGCAGCTCTGGCCATTAAGCCACACCATTTCCCCACTTTCATGGTTAGTAGTTGGTTCTGTTTTAGGCAGTGCTAGCAGGAGAAATGGGCTGTTGCAAGCTGCCTTCTGGAGCGAGCCCTGTATTTTTTTCAAATTAACCACTGTATTTATGAAAGCCCTGCATAACTTTTGCACCACATGTGTGACACAGTGCTCTCATAAACATTCATGAACCCAGACAAGGTGGCTTTGAGTGGCTTCATAAATCATGAGTAAGGCAACCAAGCTCAAATCGCTGTATCCCCGTACTCTGCGCACGAAGGCCTTCCATTTTTCCGTGTCCCTCGTGTCTGCGCCATGTCCTAGTTTTTGAAAACGTGCTCTACCTGTCTTCAGTTTGCTCGAGGGTAGTAGTTCCATAAAAATTCGTGGTTGCACTTCTGTTACCCCTCTCAATTTGAATAATGACGTTCTTGAAAATCTCATTCTGCGTGAGAGTTGTCCTTCTTTTATCTCCCTGCACGTGCACACTGACCTGCTGCAGTAAAGGCTGGTTCTGATTGGTGGCGCGGTTTCACTGTCTGTCACGCATCAGACGGTTGTAAACGGAATCCGTTCGCTGGAGCGGGAAGGCTTTTCAGCAAACTGTCAAAAGAGCACCTTTTGAAGATTGCTTTAACAGTTTAAATTGCCGAGTCGGGTATGCAGGCCCGGAGTCTGCCGTGCAAGCCTTTGCCGCTTCTTTTACAACCAATCCCGGGCTTCGCGCGCCCCACTTTACCACTTTGCGAACAATTGGAGGCGCGCTTTTCATATCCACTTAGCGTCGACGCCTAGGAAAATTGGAAACATTACTGCAAAGATCGGGAACATCGAGTAACATCGAAATATGGCGGAAGTGCGACAGGAATCCAGGTTTCATTGTCCCAGAAACAAAATGTGCAAAGACGCCGAGCTGTCTGATTACGTTAATGCGCCTGCTGCAGTAATCTACGCGCTACCTGCGTTGGTTCCATCTTTTGGGAGTGTGGGGGGGGGTCGGAGTAGAACAATCGGCGGAAGGGGGGTGAGATAGCACCTGTTCAGACAACGAGCCCATTTCTCTAGGAGGGAGGAGGCAGAGGACAACCGTTTGGGCCCGATTCAAAAAGACTGGAGGCCGAGTCTCCGCACTCCTGCCAGAATCGCCATTCGGAGTAGAATCACCGCATGATGCAAGAGGTGTGGCCTAACGGCCAGAGCTAGGAAACCAGATTACAGTCTCGGCATCAGGTCAACACCCTGTGATTCTGGGCAAATCACTTAGGGGCATATTATCAAGCACGGCGTTAAAATTATCGCCGCTTTAGCGGCAGAAAACTGCCGCTAAAGCGGCGATAATGGGCTTGATAATATGCCGCAGAGAATTCCAATAGAAGCCCATGTTAACACCAGAACATGGGCTTCTATGGGAATTCTCAAGGGCATATTATCAAGCCCATTATCGCCGATTTAGCGACAGTTTTCTGCTGCTAAAGCGGCGATAATTTTAACGCTGTTTCTTGATAATATGCCCCTTAGTCTCCCTGTGCCTACCAAGAAATGAATGTGTCCTTGTGTAATGTAACTGGCGCTCATGTAAAGCGTGTGTTGCAGGCCTGGCTGGACACGTGGCTCCAATACCTTCCGATCGAGTTTGCGCCATATTAAAAAAACAGCAAAATAAAAAAAAGAGCGCTCCCTGTGAAGATTCCGCCTGAGTGACGAACCCAGCGCCCACTGCTGAGAATCAACAAAGGTAACTTTAGGAGTCGTAGGGTCCCTTTCTGAATTGGGCCTTTGGTGTTTTAATAGGACATGAACAATGAAGACCCAACCTCCAGTCCTTTGGAAGTCGATGAAAAAAACATAACATTGAGTCGAAAAAAAATAGTGCCATCTGTAAATTAAACCCAGGGCCACTTGTAATATATGACAGGGGAGGACCAAATTATGCGGCAGTGTTGACTAAAATATGCAGCAAGAAAAGACATATTATGTGGCGAACTGTGGCACATTTTGTTGCAGTGTTTTGTCTTTTATTATGCGTTAACTCTGGGCGCAGGTTTCACCTCACTCGCAAAAGTTTATCACCACACCTTAGTACATGATCAACAACTTAAAGGTGTGCAGTAAGAGGCCTGCCACCGCGCTGCCTGCAACACCTATGGGCGTGTTTTCAGTAACTCAAGATCCTTCTGATCTAGAAAAAATTTTTTTCTTGAAAACTGTAATTTATGCAGAAGATGATGGATTTTGTGGCAAGTGCGGCTGATCTCTAATTATACAGAAAATACCACGGCAGAATTACATAGGCGACCAACAAGAGTGATGTAGAAACAAGTTATTAGTCTTAGCATCCTTTTTAATATTGTTATTATTAGTAGTGTGATCGAGAGCAGTAGAGGGTTTGCATCACGCGTAGGTATGCTTCACAAATTATCAAAAAACTCCGGGTTCATTTTGGGGTGACGCCGGAATGCAAATGCGAAACCGGGATAAAGACAGAGACTAAAATGCATTGCAAGCGTTGTAGGGGTAATGGAGCAGGCAGGCATCTATGCCTCCTGCTCACATTTGCCATCAATACACTTATGTCAATTTAAATATTCCTGGCATGCGGCACGGTGTGATCCTCTGCAATAATGCATGCTGCCATGGTTATCTGAGCTGTGATGAAGGTTCTAATTTTCCTTTCTATTGGCCTGTGGAGGCCCTGAAAGCCACAGAGCTGGTATTTAGGCAGATGTATGCATCCAGCGGATCCTAACTTGGGTTATTTGCCTATTTGCATGTAGAGTGGGAAGACATTTAGAGAACTTGCCAGAATGGTCTACAGTAGAATGTTCAACCCATAACAGCACTGGAAGACGTTTGAGAGTGAGTTTTCTGTTCTTCATTCTAGATGCACTCTGGAATGGAAAGTAATCCTGAGGCATTCGAAACACAGGCAGAGGTGGGATATGAAGTTCTGTTAAAGAGCCTGGAATGTGTCTGCCCGTGCACCAGCCCTCCTAGCCTTTCAGAAGCCTACCAATTCCCATTAGACAGAGGAACACAGCACTGCCTTTTTAAGGTCTGCAAATCATATTGTTAACAGTTATTTAAAATATACATACAATGGGCTATGGCTCCTCCCAGAGGAATATGATTATCTCACCAATTGTCTAGTTGGTGTATCGTTCCACCTTCCGGACAAAGCTTTTCATTGGAATGCATGAGGGACTATTTTACATCTGAAAAGTACACTGAATCATGAGTAAGAAATGTGACTGTGTTGTGGATGGTATTAAGTGAAATAGATTGGATGTGATGAAGTCTCGTGGTTTGGCAGGATTTTGTGATGTCTTTAATGATGTTGTATGGATGGTGTGATTGTAATACAATGTGGTTCCTGTATTGTCTAATCTTCTGGATGTGGTATTGTAAGCAGTGGTGCTACTGCCAAACGATGCAGTGTGGTGCAGAGAAAGACGTGTAGTGGTGAATCTTTTCTAAAGGGTAGTAAGGAGGGTTGTTGATTGGATTGTGCTAAGGATACTCTACTGTGGAATAGTGCCATATCATGTGATTTTGTGTTTCATATCGTAAAATAGAGTGGTGTTTTTAATTTGTCTTGTATTATGTGGGATACTGTGCTAGGATTAACCCTGGGTGAAGTTCATATAGCCGTGCTACACGAGTCTACGCAAAGTTGTACGATAACTCCGCAATGCTACGCGTGGCTATGCGAGCATGCTGAGTTGCTTGTTTCCGCATGCTCGCATTGTCTCGCGTATGCTCGCGTTGTGCTCGCCTATGCTCGCAAGACGTTTTTGACGTGAGGCAATGCGGATTACGTGTTTGGGGGAAATATTGCGCAAACTTCACCACGCGGTCGCCAATGGGCACGGCTATCTTGTTTTCCTATCTTTTGCATGGTTCTGGGGCCTGTTTTCCAATCCCTCTCCAATCTTTTCAATCCTTTGTATTTTACCCTGTTTTTCTGATCTTTTTAATTTATTATCTATCCCTTTCTGTCCCTAAGTCTATAGTTTGCGTTTTATTTCTAGTTTTACTGCGCTTTTTTACTTTTTTACAGTTTTATATTACTTCCTTCTTTACTCTTGTACTTCTTCCCCTAACTTTATTTTTTCCTGCTAATTTTTCTTTTCCACCCCCCGCCCACCCCAGAACCATGGCTAAGGGAAAGGAAACCGGCACCAAGGGCAAGGCGCCTGCGCCCAAGAGCCGCCTGCTTTGCGGAAGACTGCGCCCCGCAGGGGTTCAGGCCCGGTTCCTTTTCAGCAAGGTGGAGGTGGCCGCCCTCCCCTTGACCTTGGCAGCAGGCCTGGCTCCGGTTACTCTACCCAGGAGCGTCACTGCCGGTGGGCGAGGGTGCGCCGGGCAGTGTTTCGCTGCTCTGAGGTCCGGCGCACCCATAACCAGCTGACCCACTGGAGGTCAAACATCTTGGACGGGGAGCAGGACCTGCTAGGTGTCGAGGCCGTGGGGCTTGGTGAGTAGCTAACACTATTGTGTGTTCTGTAGACTGTGTTACTGTTATTGCGGATATAATTTTTTTCCGAATATCAAGAATGCTGCTGCTTACATTGCAGGTAAATTGAGGTTAGAAATCTTTAGTAATTGTTATTCTTCTAGACACAGGTGCCCGGCGCTACTAATCTTATTTGTTTGCAACTTTGCGCTCACTTGGGCTGATTATGTAAGTGTTTACTTTAGAGAACTTAAGTTAGGTAAAGCTAGAGAGACTCTAGTCTTTCCTTTGTCCTCCTGTCCGTAAGATAGTGGTGGATAGGTAGTTTAGTTACTTAATATTAGTTGGTAATTCTTAAGCGGTCTGCGTGATGGTGACGCAACCTCTTTCACGTGACTCACGTCACGTGCTGCTGAGTGCTGCTTACTCCAGACCTTAGCAGAACCTTTTGTAGTTTGTTTAGTGAGTGAGTAATAGGCTTAGCAGAACATCAGCAGCAACCAACCAACAATTTGGTGTATGTAAAAATGTGTGCATGTGTCCGCCATCTATGCATTTTAGATATAAAATAAATGGAAATGCAGAGTTAGTGAACAATTGGCCCATCTGAATAGGTGGGCAAGGTCAAGTGGTACTTGGCGTACTATTCTGAAATCAGAATGGAACACTGGATTAGTGTTCATAAATAATAACTAGACAGTCCGCGAATCCCGCAATACTACCAGTCGATCAGATTAGATAGGTCAATTTTATTGCAATTGTTGTTTCCAAAAATGTTTTTGGAGCGTTTAAAAAAATATTTTGTTTGTTTCACACTAATCATCAATGTTTGTCTCTTTCTTTATTATATCTTACATGATCAGCACCCAGGGGCAAGAAGACGGGGTCGGAGTTGGTAGGAGCAGCTGGAGAAGAACACCACGGCCAGGACCAGGACCCCTCCTCTACCGAGGGCTCTGCTGCTGTCCCCAGTAAGTCTTCCTCCTGTTAATATTAACCATTCCCTCACTTTTACTGCACCTTATTTTTTCTGAACTATTATTTCCATTTCCTAATTCCATTTTACCTAATCTTCTTCAAGCTAGACTATCTGTTTCTAAATTCTTGTTTTCCGTGCCTCTAACTGCCTCTACTCTGACTCTCTGTACTACTACTATATTATTAGTCTGTCTGTAGCTAAGCTTGCCCAGTTGGCCTCTCTTTATTTTTATTTAAAAGGTTTTAAAACTCAGATTCACCAATAGCTCTAGCCACTGAGTCCAGTCCTTTGGATTGTCCTCTTCTAGTCTTCTTAATCTTGATAGGCTTTGATAATTCCCACCAACAAAATGCCCAACCAGATATTTTACTATTTTTGTTAGGATAGGACATACTCCTATTAGTGTCTACTCTCTACTCTAGTACCCGGTTTGTACTAGTGATGTATGTGGAATATATATGTATTGTAACTATTTTTTCAATCTTGCTAGTGAAAAAGAATAAATATGGGGAGGCGTATATGGCATCTAAACAATGTGTAATGTTTTTTCTAGGCATTCTGACCACCAGTGCCGGGGCCAGCGGCGGGGCAGGCGCCGCCAGCAAGGAGGGAGCAGCGGATGTGGCAGCTGCCACAGGGTTGGGTGAGGCAGCAACAGTTGCGGGCAGTGGTAAGTTATACTTATATTTCTTACTTATTGACAATAGTTACACACTCGCTGCAAGGGTGTACACTGTATGTTGAGAGAGACTAAGTTGTTGTGAACAACGGTTGAAGAAGAAGACACCCTTTACTTAGCATTAGAGGTGAGCAATAGCATTAGCGGTGGGAGTAGTTGAGTAACTAATGGCCTCTTCAATCTGACTTCAACACAGCTGGGAAAGTTTTATGGAGAAGACTAAGAGTCAGACGACGTTGATGGATGGGTTGAACGAAAAGGGAAAGAACGATGAAGGACGAAGGGCAGGCAAGATGTAAATTTATATGACTGGCAGAGAAGGATACTTGCCACGTGGGATGCATTCATAGGTGGCTGATAGGAAGGAATCAGATGCCTGGGTGGTTGAAGGATGGGTGGAAGGTAAAAGAAGAAAAGATGCCTGCCTGGGTGGATGAAACTGTATTGGTAATAGCAAGAATCCTCCGGGGTGTTTTATGGGTCAAACTCAAAGGCAAGTAAGGAAGGAAGGTCGCATGGGTGGCGGTTTAAAAAAAAAAATGTTTGTTGTTGTTAAAACAAACTACGGCTTGTTGAGAGGTTACGAAGAATGATAGACATGTTTACTTTGAATGGATGATGGCTGGATGGTATTCATCACTTCATATTCATAGCATAGGTGGAGACTGTCACTGGATGAAGAGTCTTTGAAGAGAGTGTAAAAGGAACCGCACCAGAGTAGCAAGCAAAGCAATGAGAATAGAAGCTATGGAGACTTCCGCAGCTCCGTAGCACAGGTGATTGCTGCCCCGCCCACTGCAGAGGAGACAGCAGTGAAGGCTGTAATGGACGCAGGGAACGCTGAGACGCTGACAGGACTTTTTCTCAGTCCCAGAGCAGCAGAAATAAGCTAATGTGAATGTTAGGAGCTCTGGAGCTTAAACAAAACCTAATTCCTATCTCAATTGTGATCTCGAGAATCTGATGAAAGGGCAGCCAGAGGACACGGAGACTGAATCCTCGAGTGTGTTAAGGAGGTACGTGAGCTGCTAAACTGCTGGAGGCTGGAGGCTGCTGGCGCTGGCAGGAGCTGTGTCTGTGCTTGGTGAGAGCATAAAAAACAGAGCCCAATTTATATTCCTGCCTGAGGTATTTTGAGCACAAAAGATTCCACAGCTTGGCTGGGTTTTTAAAAAATTTTTTTATTGCGAGTTAAGCTTATTAGGTCTGCTAGTAAGCCCCCATAGAGGCGAGAGAGTGGCTTTTGTTTAGCCCTGACGCCGGTACTTGCTGGCTTGAGGCTCCAGAGAAAAGAAAATATATATATATATATATATGTATATATAAGATGGGCAGACATTTGAAACAAACCAATGCCGATGCAAAAGTGGATGGGGCGACCGGGTTGAAAGCCAAAAACGCCTGGTACAAGCAAAAGGTGCACGGACTTTGATCAAAGAACCAGGTCTGATTAATTGCTCAGGACTGAATTCGAGCTCTGAGAGCTCTACAGAAGATTTGTTTGAGCCACCGCATGAGCTACAGTCGCAGCAAGGGGGAACGAGCAATGGTCCTAATGAAGGGGAAAAAGGCCAGTCCAGCGAGCTGAGTGAGACCACGCCTGGAACCATTAAGGCACAATTAAAAAATTCCAAAGATTTTCCCTTATTTGCTAAGAAGAGGGCCCAGTCGTTAGCCATCCAAGACTTAGTACATCTAAGTACAGGCTTGCCAGTAACCTCAGTAACCTCGGTAACCTCAGGAGAAGATCCAGCAGGAACTCCTTCTGAGAGATTGAATATTTTTCAGCCTTCTCAGGTCTCATTATTGTCTCTGGTACCTGTAATATCCTCCTATCCTGAGGGGGAAAAATGTTGACCCTCCAGGCAAGTCCATCAGCCTCATTTGCTCAACACTCACCCGCTCAGCTGGTCTTCATTGCAGATACCATCTTGGTGCAGCTTCAAGAGAGTCTGCAGCAAATACCGGACATTTCTTGTGCAATAATGGAGAGGGGCCCGGAATCGTTGGGTCAAGTCGTTAATGCAGGGATTCAAAATCCACAAGAAGAATTGCAACTCTCGTCCACTGAGGGTAACACGCAACAGGTGGAAATTAAGACTTTGCTTAATCTCATTTTGGAGGAGATCAGAGATATGAAAAAGTCCCAGGCGCTCGAGACTGCTGCATTTCATCTCAGGCTGAAAAAAATTGAGGAAACGATCTCTGGCATTCCCGTCAGGCAGAAACGAGGATAGCTCATTTAGAGGATCAGATGAGCTCTGCAATTCAGAAAATAAATACCGTGACAGCGGAGAAGATTGCTCTGGAGAATAAGCTAGAGGACTTGGAAATTCACTCACGCTGTTCTAACCTAAGAATCGTGGGAGTGCCGGAGGGGAGCGAGGGGACCAATACCCTCCTCTGGGTTCAAGCCCTCCTTAAACAAAAAGTGCTACCGGATTTTACTGGGGATTTGACATTAACCAGGGCTCATCGGGTTCCAGCCTACCCCATCCCAGGCTCTAAATATCCCCGCACAATCCTAATTAACTTAGCTGACTATAGAATTAAAGAAAACGTCCTGACTAAAGCTATTCAGCAGAGAATAGAAGTTGTATGTTCAGAATACTCCCTTGACTCACAGTAGTTTGCAAGCACAGCATATATTTTGTGTATATATGTTATCAAGTGCCTCCCTCCGACTCCGATGCCCACTCACTACCTATGTGAATTTATTTTCAACTGTTTCAGCCTGCCATGGGTGGCATTCACTGGCCTATCGGCTGCATGGATTGGTTACTAACCGGTTACACAGTCAATCAAAACAAAGTACCTCATGTCGTCCCATACATATATATAAGCAATGATCATTTGGATAAGATATCATCTGCCTTGTTGTAGTAGGCAGGGTGAAAGTGAAACTGATCAGTTGCCCTGGCCTTGATGTAACAGAGAGTATGGCCAGTGCCACCCATAATAGAAAAAATAAGATGATTGTGTAGTCAGCTTCCCCACCTGCAGAGTGCAGACCGTAGTAAATATAAATAATAAATAACTTGAGTCTGCGTCACGAGTATAATGTTTGTCTTGAGCATAAGCTGACTGAGCTGGCATGCTGGCTGCAACAAGGTTACTTAATTTAGCTACACAAGAGAGAAGAAAAAAACTTGTGTACTCGAGTCCATACTACCACAAATGTTATGTCATGTGCTTGCTAGTGCTACTGTGCCACTATGTGTAGAATTAATTTTGTGTTACTGTTTTGCTAACAGTATTACAATAGTATTTTTTCTTTTTTGATATAGGCACTCCTTCCCAACCAAAAAGACCAGACAGGAAGGAGTTGGCAGCCATGGCCTGGCGCCGAAAGCTTTAGGCCATTTGGAATGAGTATCGGCTGCTGGTGGCTCTGGCGGAGGAGGAGGAGGAGGCGGCAGCAGCTGCAGCCTCCTCCAATGCCCCGGGCCCCAGCCAGGCCCCTTGCCCTCGAGTGGTACGGCGCAGCAGTCTGGCATCCTTCCGCCGCACTACATCCAGCAAACATCTTCTCTTACCTGTGATTGATGTTTAAACTTAGGCACAGCGATGGCTGGTTATACTGATGATGATTTGGATTCCCAAGATGCCATGGTTGTGGTGGTAGTAGTAGACACTGGCAGTAGCATTTGCAAAAAAATAAAATGAGACAGTCAGTCGCCTGAGAGAAACTCTGGAAGGAGTAGTAGAATGAAGTACAGTACACAAGAAGACTGCCAAACAATAAACCATAATAATGCTGATTAGCAATGCTAAAGTAAAATAAAACATAATGGTGGCGGAGATAGCCTAGTACAACAAGTTACAAACTGTAGTTGTGCCGAGTCACTCGACACAAGCGTAACCTTTAGTGCTGTAAAAGGAGAATGATGAATCCAATTGATGCCGGCAATTAATGCTCGATTATCTTCCTTTGGAACAAAATTGACTTGCAAATATATACTGAGCATGAGTGGGCAAGCAGAAGAAGATCCTCACCCTGCCTTCAAATTGAATTAGTGTTGCTCTCACCACATCCGCCCCAGCAAGTGTGTGATCAATTATTGGAGTAAATTCAATTTAGTCACACCTCAATATAAATCACACAGCCCGGGGGAAGAGGGTTAGGGTTTGATAAATGGTTGGGAAGGGGTATTTGAGGAAAAGTTTTGACAAAGACAAACAGTACACATGGACAACAACAACACACACACACAATCTTGGCAGACGACCATCCTATTCATAAATCTGTTAAGGGAGAAAAAGGAAATGCATGCATGATGATGACTTGATGGTTAATGATAAGTAGTACTTACTAACTAGACTAGTAGACAGTACAGGGCAGCAGTATATTCTTAATTATTATTATGCTATTTGCTTTGACTGTTGCCCTCATAGAGAGAGACCCAAATTACATACATTGTATGTTCTGTTGTACAGGGCTTCCTTTTAAAGCTTGCAAATAAAATTCAAAAATAGCTGTAGGGATCAATAAGCAAAGAGCAACAATGACAACACACAGTTGTAATAATTGAAGAGAAAAAATGAATCAAATTATTTAAAAGATGATGATACTAAAGTTACTGTATGATCCTGGTCAAATTGGGGAGTAGCATCTCGGCATTCCTCTTGGTCCTCCCTTCCATGGACGCTGTGTCCATCAATCTTGGGTGCCACTGCCTGCCTGCCTGGTGGATGTGGATTGGTAGGTGAGTGTGAGTTGTTTTTCTCTGTTTAGCACAGGGTAAAGGCCGGCCTGTAAGTGAAGAAGGAAAAACAAAAGGGATATTGAAAAATCAAGGAGGAAAAAAAAGTATAAATTATGGAGGAGTGCATGGCTAAATCACGTCTACTCTGTTGTCTGTTTCCAGCATTAACCTACAGCAACAACAGGACAGAGCAGGCCCACGGTGCCCACCCAACCTCCACTTAGCTTAGATTTTGAGTGAGCCAGACAGAGCACACATATACAGCAACATAGCATTTCCAAAGTAAGTAACTAAATCAATAAACAGCTGTCAATCATACCACTACTACGGTCGTGAGACTCGTGACTCGACTCCACCACTACACAGACATGTAGGTCTGCTGTGGTTGTTCTTGACTTGTTTACCTTTTATGCCACTCATGAAAAACGCCCTGAGTTATTACATCAATCATCTCCGATCCTACCAACTGACTGCGAAGATACTATGTCACTGTGGTCATCATCATGGTGTTGCTGCAATGGATTGACCTGCAGTAGAAGTACAATTTTGTTATTAAACAACAAGAAGGGAAACATTGACTTGAGTCACTTTTAGTGTGTCGATATACTAGTACACTTTGACTTCACTTCATGCACAACAAACAGCAACAACACAAACACCAATCCCTCATAGTCAGCGTCCAATGCATGCCATTCATTACCTGTTCCTTCTCATCTTAAGTTAAGGGGCAGTCTCTCTCCGCTCGGAAAGGAGGATAGCTATAGTCATCATGTTGTAATTTTGTTCCACTTCTTTTAGAGTGACTCGACGAGTCAACATTTCTTGTACTATTCTCCATCCAATGTCTGGCTTGAGGGAAATGGATTTAGGGTGAGTCAGGAGGATGGAGCAGGACTCGGAGGAGTGGACTTAAATGCACACAGCTGCAACTCCAATATGTCAATAAAAAGAGAAGGCGGTGGGGATGGATTTGTTGTGATTCAAACCAGAAAGACAGAGACACACACAAATAATAAAAGTTAACAAGGAAGAAAGAAAGTAACAAGTTGAAAGCCTAGTTGTCAGGGAAGTAGAGCTCGTCTTCAAATTATGGTGGTTTGACCAGAAGTAGTTAATCTAACACACTACTTCCGTCACGTAAGTCACTGTCCTCATCTTCCTGCTGTGTTTCATTTATTTTGTACTCCGGTGGTATAAAGTGCTGATTTATTGATTCATTTCTTTGTTTACTTACCTTCGTTGGGCTGTATCCATAGTTTACTACCCCCACCCTGCTCCACCCCGCTCCGCCCCACCACCCCGCAGCACTCCCACCACTGGCCACTACTGAGAACTCATGGTCGCGATATGTGCGATAACAGGTTTACCACCCACGGGGGCGTGGCCAAGATGGCCGCCGAGACGGACGCGTCTAGCTGAGGCTCCGGGACCGGGCTTTCACCTCGCCTGTTCCCGGTGAGCCTGGGGGCGACCTACACCATCCTACAGCTGCCCTGAGGCGCGGGGAGTCCAGCGCTGGTGCTCCGGTACCGGAGCGGCTCTCGGATGTCCATTCCTCGCTGCGGGAGCCGCCCAGACGCAGAGGAGCGGTAATCAAGATGGCGCCCACCCGGCTCCGCCGAAGCCGTTGAGGACCTGCAGACCCGGGACGGAGGTGACGGAGCTGGGCATTGCGGGGAGGAGCGGCACGGCGCGGAGTGCTGTGGTCTGTGGCGCCGACCGCTGAGAACTGCCGCCATTACAGCTCATCGCGACTGGGAGCGGACCCGGGGGAGACCGAGGAGCGGCCCTGCGGAACGACCTTGGGAGCAGTGGTGCAGGTGGGCCCACGAGGAGGTGCACGGAGCTGGAGACGGCGCCCCCGGGGGGGGTGACTCCTGCGGGGAGGGCCTCCGATGCTTCCTGCGAGAGCGTCTGCCTGATCCGAAGATGGCGGTGAGTGGCAGTCCGGCAGCGTGAAGCGAGAGGTGGAGCGGCGTGACTGTGGAGTGCTGCGCAGCGGCCCCTGGGTCCCGGAGGTGCTGCCCGGATCCCGTTCTACCGGCAGCGATCCCCTGGGATCTGTCCGGAGCGCAGGAAGGACGGCGAGGGATTTGTGAGGCGCCAATGTCGACCTAATCTCCTGGGCTGAGCATCACTGATCTAGCGGCGGAGCCTGACGCTGACCGCGGGAGCGGGAGAGACTGGTGACGGCGCCGTCCGAGGTCCCATCAACCCCACCAGCGGTGCGGCCCAGCGGCGGCGGCGGCCGGGGACGGGTGGCGGTGGAGCACAGGAGGTTCCGGGGCTGACCACGACCACACCTGGCCCGGATACCGCGCCCGTGCCGTGCCTGCGCCAGCCCTACCAGCAGTCACCATGGGCAAGTCCAGGGCGGGGGTACCGGCCTCCGGAGCAGCGTCGGGGGGCCTGGCCGGCATGCGTGGGGGTGGCCGCAGGGTCGGACCCCTCCTTGTCGACCAAGCTGGATCAGGTCCTGGCGGCGATCGAACAGTCGCGACTCTCTTTGGAACAGCAGCTGGGCACCCTCACTACGGACGTCAATCTCCTCCGCGACGACCACCGCAAACTGACAGACAGAGTTACAGACAACGACAAAGCAGTCGCCGACCTCCAACCTCTGGTGGACACACACGGGACTCGATGCGTGCCTTGATGAGTCGCATGTCCACCATGGAAGAACGCGTTGACGACCTGGAGGGGCGGTCTCGACGCTGCAACATTCGCGTCCTTGGGCTGCCAGAGGGAATTGAACGAGCTGATGCGGTGGAGTACGTTGAAGCCTGGACTAAGTCGTTCACCCCTGGCGAAGACCGTACGGCCTACTTCTCGGTGGAACGGGCGCACCGCATGCCAGCTCGTCGGCCGCAGCCTGGAGCCCCACCTCGCCCGCTGCTGGCTAAATTCCTCCACTTCAGGGACCGGGATGCGGTGCTGCGGGCGGCCCGACAGGCGGGCCCATTACGCGTCGAAAATAACACTGTCATGATCTTTCCCGACTACTCACGCGCAGTCCAACGCCAACGGGCGTCCTTCCTGGAGGTGAAACGGCGCCTTCGAGCGGAAAACATACAGTACTCTCTACTTTTCCCGGCCCGCCTGAAGATCATCCATGGCGGTGTCACCCATTTCTTCACAGCGCCGGAGGAGGCACACGACTGGGCGGACCAGAACTGCACGGGGGCCCGGCGGAACGGGCGTCCCAACGACCAGCGAGCGACTGCGGGGGGCCGCAGGAGGCAGCGCTCGCGGCGACGAAACCGCCCAGGTACCCCCGGGGGGCCGTCACACACCTTGGGGTCACCGGACTTGGAGCAGATCGTCCAGTAAAGGCACCAGGCCCTCAAAGCGGCGGCGGGCCTTTGCCCAGCCTCCCCGGCAACGGACCTGGAACGGGCCCCCCATGTCTTCACATCGGAGGAGGAGGAGGACAGTGAGGCGACGCAGTCCGGGGTGGATTCGGGGGCCCTGCCTTCAGTCACCCCGCGAACAGCTGGCGATTTGATATGAGTGGCTCCCGCCACCTGCCTATGCTGACCTAGCGCTCCGAGGGCTCTCCCCGTTGCCCAGGACACTTCACTCTCCAGCAGCATCCACATTCCCCTAGCGGCTAGCCATGGCTACAGCGCACAGCCCACTCGTTGAGCCTACTGCAGATGCCGGCCGATCCCCCCTTTCTTATAGGTTCATGCTCCCATGCAACCTGGGAGTCTGTTTGGACGTATCGTGTTGGGCGATAGGTCCTTCGTGTTGGGGCAAGTTCTGTTCGCCTCGCCATAGTTCCCCCTTCCCTCCCCACGCACACCTTTTGCACTATGTCCCTACCCATGCGCTGCTAAGCTGCCGCGTCGATGCGCAAGACCCATGGGGGTGGGGGCACGGAGATAGAACCCGGGGGGCCTCTGGGGGTCCCGACTGTCCCGCCTTGCGAGGAGCACTAGACACATGCCCTGATGGCACAAGCCGGTAAACTCACACTTCTTACACTGAACGTGCGAGGCATGCATACGGCACGCAAGCGCTACTCCGTATATGCATACATCAAGCGTCACCAGGCACACATCGTGCTCCTGCAAGAGACACACCTTGCGGCGGGGGAGGTGACGAAACTGCGCAAACGCTGGCGGGGGGCCCTTTATGCCACAACTTACTCTGCATTCGCCCGCGGCACCCTCATATGGGTGCGCCCGGGGGTTCCCTTTCAGGAATTATCGCACGTAATAGACCCGGAGGGTCGCTACGTTCTATTACTTGGTCGGTTAGACGGCCAGACGATATTACTGGGTAGCATCTATGGACTGAACGTCGACCAATCCAAATTTTGGGACACGCTCTCCAACCCCTTAAGCGCATATGCGCAGGTGCCGTGGATCCTGGGGGGCTATTACAATTGCGTACAAGATATAATCTTGGATAGATCCCATCCGCCCCTCCCCACTTCCCCCATCGTCACACAAGCAAAACGGTTCTCAACCTGGCTGCAACATTGGTCTCTGGCGGACGCTTGGCGGGCTCGGAATCCCACCACTAAACTATACTCCTTCCACTCCAGACCGCACAACCTTCGAGTGCGCCTGGACTGTTTCCTTTGCTCCCCCACCGTTCTTCCTACTGTTCTGGACGCTGATTAACTGTGTAGAACTATATCAGACCATGACGCCCATACGATCACGCTACAGTGGCGCCCGCCACATCCCCCCGTCCCCACGTGGCGCCTCCCTCGGGATAGCCTTGAGGACCCGGTCTTCAGCCAAACCTTGGCGGAACACATCGGCCATTATTTCAGGGAGAACACCGGCACGGCTAGTACCCGAGCGTTGGAGTGGGATGCCTTCAAAGTTGTGATGCGTGGCACTTGCATTCGTCATATTACGGGGGTCCGGCGGGTCCTCGAAGGGGACATTCAGTGGACGGAAGAGGCACTGGCCGAGCTCACCAAGGAGACGGATCCCACTAAAGCCGCGCCGGCTGCGCTAGCTAGTGCCGAGACTGCGTACGCCGTAGCGTTAGCAAGCATGCGTCGGTTTAATTTCGCGGCGTACGCTGCTAGGGCCCACACTGAGGGCGATCGCGCGGGTGCCCTGCTGGCGTGGCTCATAAGACAGGACTCGAGTCTCCCGGCCATTACGGCCATCCAGGACGTCCGGGGCACCCTGGTGTATTCACAGGGGCGGATTCTCCAGGCCTTCCACGAGCACTACATGCGCTTATACACGAGCCCCTGCTCCTCGGTGTCGGCTGCCGCCCCGGTGGACTTCCTGGACCGCACTCAGCTTCCCCGCATAGACTGCGATACGCGCCAGGACCTCGATCGCCCTCTCAAGGCGGCCGAACTTCGGCGTGCCATGAAAGCGTTGGCCACCCACAAGGCGCCTGGCCTCGATGGCTTTCCCCTTGACTTTTACCAGACATTCGCGCCCCAGCTGGTCCCTCACCTGGAGTTCCAGCTCCAAGCGGCGTTGGACGCGGGAGTCCTGCCTCGATCCATGCGCGAGTCCGTTATCGTGTCCCTCCTTAAACCGGATAGAGACCCGCATCAGCTAGGCTCCTACCAACCCATAACTCTGCTGTCGGCGGATTACAAAATTTATGGGAAAGCCCTGGCAGACAGGTACGCCACGGTCCTCCCACGGCTTGTCCACCCCGATCAGAGCAGATTCGTGCCCAGTAGGCACACCCCCTCTAACATTCGGCGGCTGTTCCACGTACAGGACCAGGTGCGGGAGCGGTTCCCTCGGGCGGCGTGTCTGGTGCTAGACCTCGAAAAAGCGTTTGACACGCTCTCCTGGGCCTACCTGTTTCAGGTCCTGTTACGCATGGGCGTCGGGCCCAAACTGTTAGCCTATACTCGGCTCAGCTACTCCTCGCCCAGCTCAAGAGTGAGCATAGGCCCTCTCATCTCGGATGCCTTTCCGATCAGGCGCGGGACCAGGCAGGGATGTCCCCTCTCCCCCTTGCTATTCGCGTTGGCGATGGAGCCGCTGGCGGCCGTGTTGCGCGGGGCGAGTGGGGAGTGGGGCATTCCGATCGGCGATCATATCCATGCAGTATCAATGTACGCCGACGACGTCCTCATATATATCCGGGACGTCACGGCCGATTTGACCCCTATATCACGTATTCTGCATGATTTTGCTGAGGTGACGGGCCTGAGGGTGAACTGGGCCAAGTCCACTGTCTATCCCTTGACGCAGGTTGTGCCCCAGGGTCCGATATGAATAGGCGACGTTGAAGTATCGTGGAGCCCCCAGGCGGTACGCTATCTCGGCATTAAACTATACCATACGCCGCAAGATATTTACGAGGGTAATTACCGCGTACTGATGGGTAACATCCGTTCCCAGGTCCATTTCTGGAGGGGCCTCCACTTGGCTGTTCCGGGAAGGATCGCTGTTGCAAAGATGATCCTGGTCCCGTGCCTGCTGTACCTCTTCTCCAATCTTCCGGTGGTCCCTCCGCGATCCCTGTTCCGGGAGTTGGATACCCTGCTTGGGACCCTTATTTGGGGCAACGGCCGCCGGCGGATAGCCCTGGCGAAACTGCAACTGCCCCTCGATCAGGGTGGGATGGCGGCTCCCTCATTCGAGGCGTATTTCCTTGCCGCCCAACTGCAGTGGGTGTCGCGTTGGACGGCAGGCCGGGCGCAAGAGGAGCTGATAATGGAGGCGGGGCGGATCCCGGTCCCAGCTGTCCACCGCATGCTGCTGCCGGGTGCGGCACCGCCGTTATCCCGGCCCTTTCAGGTCATGACGGTGCGCGCCTGCCTGGCGCGCGTTCATCGACTTAGTCGGGGTACTCCCCTGTACTCTCCACTGCTACCGTTGGCGGGGCTCCCCAGGGGCCGGGCATACTACACGGAGCAAATGATGCGGGTATGGACGGAGCACACGGTAACGGAAGTGGGGATGCTGTTCTCCGGTGAGAGTTTGCAGCCCTTCGAGGCACTAGTCGGGGACTTCGAGCTACCCGGGGGACAATTCGTCTGTCACAGGCAGCTCCTCACGGACTGTCGCAGGCAATGGGGTGGGATCAAAACGGAGCCCCCCACACACCCGGTCATTCATGCGATACTGCAGATGGGGCTGGGTCGTCATCTCGTCACGTGGATCTACAAAGCGGTGAGATCCCTGCGGAGCCCTACGCTTGCGACCCTCCGGGAACACTGGGAGGATGACCAACGGCCTCTGCACGACAGGGAGTGGGCCAGGGCCCTGGAATACACCAAGAAAGTGTCCCGCAATTATCGGTTCAAAAGCATACAGCTGCATATCCTGCACAGGGCGTATTTGACCCCCGAAAAGCTGCAGAAATATTTCCCCGACGGGGTGTTTGGTTGCCCTAGGTGCTTAGAGCCCACTGCCTCGTTTAAGCACATGTTCTGGGACTGCCCGACGCTCTACAGTTACTGACACGCTGTTCACGCTGCCCCACAAGCGGTCACAGGGTTCCGGGACCTAGACACATGGGAGGCGTGTGCGCTGGGTATTCATGCACGACAGAAGTCACAGAAAGTGGAACGGAGGTTCGCCTTTTTAACGCTGCTCCTCGCCAAACGCTGCATCGCGATGCATTGGAAGACGCCGGGGGGCCCCTCGTGGCGGCATGGGAGGGTGCAGTCAGGAAATGGGGCAAGGCGGAGGAGACTATACTTAGAACAGAGGAGGCCCGAGGGGTGCGCAAACACCCGATCTCCATGCCCTGGGCCATGCTCTTGCACGCCTTCACGCAGGAAACAGTGGCTGCGGCACATACACAACCGATCGATCCCCTGGGGGCGCCGGCGACCCCGGAGCTCACCCCGGGAGCGACACGGGCAATCCAAGTACGCGGTGCCTCGCAGAGGCGGGTGGCACAGGCCCCACCGCCAGACCCCTCATAGGCTACGACCGATATCATAGCCCATCCGGCCTCCCCCTCTCTGCATCCGGGACCAGCCCGACCCCCCCCCGCGTTGATTCAGCTCTCGAGCGCATAGCCACAGGCATTCCTGATAGACGACATAGTGCACCCCCATCCCCTGGTTCCCTGCCCCCAGTTCGTTCATAGTTACCCATTGGCGGCACTTCTCCAGCCCCTGAGACACCATTCACAGGGGTTCACTCACATTGCACAGCGACCCCGCGGCACGGCGATCAGGGCGCGCTTTGGTGTGTCTTACCCAGCGGCTGATCCCGGCCATGCATATGCAGCCCTCCTTTAGGATAGGGGCGGATGGCCTGAGCGCCCACGAGACTGTGAGATCGGAAGGGCTGCGATTGGGCACTCTTGCTATGTAAGTCTCTGAATCAATGGCGATAATTGTGCTTATGTATATTATTACCTATAAATGCCAATAAAAACGTTTTAAAAAAAAAACAGGTTTACCACCCACATCTTAATTCATGGGTCGCTCAAGGTGATTCCGCGCCGTTTACTGTGGGGAGTATATACGTTGAGGCGAAGAAACCAAATATCTGTCCCAAATCACCAGGTGTCCTGCCTGTCCTCACTACAGCTCCCTCGAGGTATGCAGAGGTGGAATCACTGTAGCCCCGCGGCTTCTGGCATCAGAACCCCTCTGCTGCTGGCCTGTCTGCCCCCCAGCGGCTCAGTGCCCCCACTCCCCGATAGCCCTGAAATGACACTTTATTGACCACAGAGGTTTTGAGAATATGAACTATTAATGTGAGCGTAAGCGGCTCCAAAGCTGTCCTTCCCTAGAGGGGGTGACCAGGCTTCCCTCCGGCATGTCCAGAGCTGACACAGGCTAAGCATGTTCAACCACACAGCAAGACAGCTCATGTGTGTGGTTTCAGTCCCCTGCACCAGACCCAGAAGGCTGGGCACAGAGTACATGCTTTCAGACACGACCTGCCCCCTGCACATACACCATTTGCCGGGTCTTTTATTCAGCTTCACCTGGGGCTGTGGGGGCGGCCTCTCACCTCCCAGGGTTCACCGCGAGCCGCTCTCCTCTCTGAGTCATTCCTAAATGTTATGTCTTCAAGTCAGTCCCCGAGCTGGAGATGCACAAATAAAGGCAAGATATTTTATTTCCTTCTCTCTTGTTTGGACAGTCTATTGAGATTTTATAGATATGTTCGCATTACAGTGTCAGGTCATAATAACATCACAAGGGTGTTTACAGCGTGATTAGCAATAAAAACAAGTCATGTTTGGGATCACATCATGAGATGTTACGAGCACGCGTCCCATAGAGATCTGAAATCGGCTAGAAAGGACGGCAGTGCACAGACAGCCATCCTACACCTAGATTACAAAAGGAACAAGTTACGTGTGCTCCGAGGCTGGGGAGTGGGGGTCTAAAGTGAGGAGAGGCACCCTGAGCGGATGTGTGCTGGGGGGTACGCTGAAGGGAGGAGACCTCAGTGCGCAGGGTAGTGCCTGCAGACTTTCTTATCTTTAGGGGGGCCATCTGTTTCTAATTAGCATGGCCGAGCTAAACAGATGACCCCCCTAAAGATAAGAAAGTGCTTCACGACAGCCGTGAAGCAGACTACCCAGTCCGGATGGGTCGTCCAAAAGGGAGAAAGGGCAGTGACCCAAAAGCATCCTTTTCAATGGGAAGCCAGCGTTTAGCATAAATGCTGATGCCACCCAATGAAAATGATGGGCGGGTCTTCATGTCCCCTTCTGAAATCTCCTCTCTCACTATAGGTCTCGCCGAACGATCAGCGCATGGGCTACAACGCTAGGCGAGACCTAAAAAACTGATGAAAAGTACAACAAAATGTAGTTTCAACTTGCAATGCCCCAATCAAACAAACAACACCAATTCTCCAGCTTACTTGTAAAATCTCAAATCCAAACGTCCTCAAATCCAATGATATATGATGCAGCAGACACAAAGAGTGATCCTTCCCGCTCCAAATCCAAATGAAAAGTGAACAGAACATGGACAAAGCACTGGGAGGAGCCTGCTGGACAGGAACAGGAAGTTGGAGACTCTGGGTCACTTCCTTCCCCTTAATAAAATACATAAAAAAAGAAAAAGGACTCCTTGCACAAAAATGTACAGCCAAATGTCAATCTGATGAGTTTTTTTCATCCAAATCATCATTTTCGAGAAGGTTTTATGCTGCTCGAGAGATATTCTTCTCAAGATTGCAATTTCTGCATGTTTGGCATAGCGAGCTTCACCGAATTTCCACCAGCGCGTCCGAAGGAGGTGTTTGCGATCGCATTCTGTCGCGGGATTGTGCGGCCGGCTACAAAATCTCGTGGCGAACGGATAGGAAATCTCGTCGGCAAACGCAGTGATCCCGGTAAGTCACTACCACGCACGCGAAAAAGCATTTTGAAAGCGCGAACAAGGAAACAACTCTGCTACGCCGCGGATCTCGGAGTTTTAGGTTACTCCGCATCGAGGAACGCGGAGTTGTCAAAATCCATAAACTCCACGAGTGGAGCAGATTTTAACGCCCAAGGTTAGCTAGGATGCGGCATTGGATGCTATTTTAGGAGGTGATGGGTTGTGATACACCGGGGTGCTTTTTAGTTTCAATGTTGGTGTTTTACTTTCCCAAGTATTTACTGACTTCTCTGATTAAAGCTTTTTGCCTAGTTATATAGTTTTGGAGTGCTGCGGAGTCCTGCTAGTGAATTAAGTCTTGGAATCCTTATTTAATGGAGGAAGTTGGAGAGCTATCAGCAAAGAGGTGAAGGATGGACCAATATTCATCAGTCTCATTGCACATTCGTATGGAGATCGGGCAAAGACAGTCCAGAACAGTTCAGTTATCGGTCCTTTCCTTAAAACCAGATTGTTGGGTCCTGCTCTGAGAACTAAATTCACTGTGCTCTGCATTTGGGGATCATCCTGCACTCCCTCTGTGTTTCATGCTCCTGAAAGATCATTGGGTGACGAGGTTTGCTCTTGTTCAGTGGAGGACTGTTTTTGGGGTCTAACGTGGTGCAAGTTTGTAGTCGTATCCTGGCTTTTGCCCCAGTAGGGCTTATAGACTGTACAGATGGACATCGACTTGATTCTTGAGTTCAGTGGGAGCAGGTGTAGCAGTTTCACGGCAGGTTTGATTCGTTCATATTGTTCAGTGCCTGGATACCCCTACAGGTGACAAGCAGCGCTCTACAAATCCATCGTACATTACATTGTTGAGAAACATTTTTTGTACCACAGCACTCAAACAACAGTCAACATATAATGTCTCCACTCCACAAATCAAAAGGTCAGGAGCCAATGCAGTATGTATTAAATTCAAAAAGCAGCGGACACGTGTTTTGTCACACAAGTGACTTCTTCAAGGCTGCAATTACATAGGTACAACAATTCTGAGTATACGGTATCCATAGACAGGAGATATGTAATAATTATGCATAATGTTTGTCTAGACCTTGAAACCAGGAAAGAGACGGGAGAGACCACTCCATATTTAACACCCAGAGATTTAACGTATAACCACTAGGTGCAAGGAAAAGTGATGGCATTCCGAAGATGCCTAAATTGTCATGCATTGACCAACTAGCATTGGCCAGGAAAGAAACGTCATTGAGCATGTGTTTTATGTGATATTTCAAAGAGTAAAGTTAAAAAAGATTCATTGTGGTAGTGCATCTATAACCCAGAACAAAGCCCGTGAAATTTAAAAAGACACTTTCATTGTCATAAGACTGACCTAGATATCTGGTCAAGTAGTTCCGGTCTCATGGAGCAATGTGTCACATACCATAAGGTATCAAAGACTGGTGGCAAGAAAAACGTGACGCCATTACTCATTTGGTAAGTCCAACATAGAGAGATAAGTCTGTCATTCATAAGAGCTCCTGCATTTAAACTTACATATAAGTGATCCAACAAGTGTTTTCATACAATATTTAGATGGTCCAGAACGTAGTCTTCCTACTATTCGGTTCCAATTAATCACAAAGTACTGGAAAAAGGTGTTAAAAAGACATAAATTGTAAACCATCTTGTAATGATGTCATGATTCGTCAAAAGGTTATCTAAACGTCATTCTAAATATATATCAAACGCACCTACTAATTTACCATAATAAGATTCCTGTGTAGGCCAATAGAAACATTTGTCGCTGGTCCGTGAAACAAGTCGAAACAATCTCCGGAGTAAATAATGAGTATCCAACATTGTCATGCATGCAAATGTGTGCAAAATGTCACTGCTGAAATTTTCTAGAATAATGTGGGGAATAAGCTGTCTGGCTTCATGGGCCTAACTCGGGAATATAACACCCACTCCTCATCCTAATGGTCGATATATAAAAGCTATCTTAAAAGCCAGTATGGCGGTATATAATAAAAATGGAATAGAAAGGTAAAAACTGCTCTTAACATCGTGTAAAAGAAAGCTCCCCTTTAAAATAGTCAAAAAACCTAAAAGTAATTATACTTTCTGAAATCCTAAGCACTCCGAAAGCCATGGTGCCTAGAAAAATAAAAATAAAACAAGTCTGTTTTGGACAAATTTAGTTTATAAAACAAGCCAAATTGTTTTCACACGGAAAAAGGCCAATTATTTCAAGTGTACCGAGTAGCAGACACAACATTATTGTTATCCATAACCACAGACGACGATCCCAGGGATGCACCTCGAAGCAGATTTATGGAGGAAAGATGATTCGAATCCAATTCCCACAGCAGCCGCTGAGGGAGAAACTGCATCCTGTATATGTATTTCAGAGCCGTTGTCCAGGTCAGTAGGAGCCGAAGCACCCCAGGGTGGCTCAAGAAATGCATTCATCAGCAACGGAAGACGCTGGGGACAACAATACCCATGGGCCATTAACGGGTCCAGTAGTTCATCAATGTTCAATGACCAACCAATTGTGATCCGCGGTATATGTCTTAATATGCATTTGTGGCCGCAAAGCAGGCAGTAGAATACAGGTTGTATGGAGTTAAGCCAGACAGGCCTGAATGACAAAAATCAGTACTTATCCAGTTCTCGAAGCCGAAGTGTGCCGAACATGTGAACCATGTGCTCACGGCATCGTAGCACAAGCAGTGCTGTCTCCATTCCGAATCGAACTGGGATGTCCATTGCAGATGAGAAATAATTAAATCAGGATTCAGGCCAAAAGTAGCAGGACAAGCGGGAGTCCTCCAAAAACCCTTCCCAGCACGGAGGATATGAATGATGGAATAACTCCAAAGACTGTCTGAAAGGTGCTAACCAGTCCAGAGCTGATACATTTAAAAAATGCACTACTCCTTTAGTATTAGAAATGTTAAAGATAGGAAGGACTAGCTCCCCAAAATGCAGCGGGAAGTTAGTGTGCAGCAGTGTCTGTAGCTCAGATGAGGACCTTGTGACCTGGAGATCAAACGTCTCTCTGGCAGAAGTTAAGGCCACATCTTGTTGAAAAAGCATGGCTTTCAGTCTGCTAAGGGAATCAAAGCATATGTTAGAAACATTAATCAAAGGCCACAGCGCTGCCTCCCCAATTTTGTGGGCAGGTGGAAACTAAGGAATTAACAGTCACCAGATAAGCGATGCCCTGTTCCATTCCACAGCAACCATGATCATTCAGCATCAAGTAGCTCCCACTCAAGAGCAATTTGAAAACCGGACGTATCATGGCAGTGGCAGCTGGGGAACCCTTCAGATAACATGACAAGTTTGCAACAGAAGCATTGCATGCTCCATGAAGAGAAATGTCTTTGCAAACCAAGGACCCACTCAAGGCTTCCTGACAGTTGGAACCACTAAGAAAAACTTCTGCGTACCCGTTTCTGCATTTAAACCTGAACAGTGACTCCCAATTCTCATGCACATAACCTTCCCCTAGCGTTTCGTATCTGCCTACCTGTTGATATTGGAGACAATATTGGAATTGGATAGTCATGACCGGTAGTGTCTCTGCCACAGTAAAAGCTAATTGGTCTAATTTTTCAATGTGCAACATGGTGTATTTCACATCTCTGCGTGCCATTGTTATTTCACTGTCTTTCCATTAGATCATATTCAAAAAACAAACTAGTGACGTTGATGTAGTGCCACAGCACGTGGCCAGAATGTAGTGTTTGCAACGTCCAGCTCAGCATAACAATGGAATGTAATTGTGACTGTCCTTGTTGTAAAATAGTGTCAAAACGAGACCGAGGGAAACCCAGGACCTGCGTGCAGCACAGCCTAGTACTCAAAACTTAGTCTCTCCGATTTTTAAATATTTTATTAAAAACTAAACTATCCTCAGACAGTGCTAACCATTACAAAAAAACTACAGACTCAAAAATATATCAATGAGAGTTATTTCCACTCTCTTATATTCAATAATATGACATTCTTAAATATACATCATCAATATCTTCCATCTTTGATATCAAATGTCAAAATTAGAGCAAAAACATATTGTAGACTTTGCCAAACAGTGTTACAACAAGACCCAATGCATTTTGGGTTTATACAAAACCCTTCGTCAGGGGAAATCTAATTCACAAATTCGCAAGTTAACTGTCGGTGTCTCCTCCGTTCAGTGCTACAATAAAAATCAGATGAATACAAAATTAGCATATATAAAACTGCATTGTGAACAGAAATACAACTGAATAGGATTTGCACTTAAAAAGAATGACAAGTAAAACAACCTGTAACATCAGTATGGTGTGCGCTAGAAAAACACTGTGGTGTATTAAATGTGTTACTAAAAAACAATAACCAACATCCAATCCCCACTCACCAACGTAAGAAGGGTGCTTGACAAACTGAAATAACTTTGTAACCTCTTACCCAAAGCTTCAACCATAAGCTCCGGTTAGTGACAATCCTCAGAAGGCTAATCCTTTGAAGGCTCGAGCACTGAAAAAACAGGGATTAACTCAATAACGAGGAGTGTTACACAAGCACACTTTGCGATGAATGCACAAACTGGCAGTCTACGCTGCCCCAATGTGGAAAAGCTTACCGAAACGTGCAATCGAACCGCCAGTTTGTCCCGTTGTGAACAACTAACGAAATCCGGAATATGCCCTGTGATAAACAAAGGTAGAGTTACTACCATGTTTCTCCAAAGGTATTAATGATCTCCACAACCCTTCACGTAATGGAGAAATTCACCAAAAACAACGCCGTGCATACTCTTCGGTGCTCTCGCTCTGCCGTCTGTAACGTGCGTGATGACATCCATATTATGACAACCAACCGGGGTCAAAAAAGGAGCGGTAATCTTCGCAACTTTATTTACACTGCTTCCAAAGACAAGAAAACAGTTTCTGATAACCCGAAGCGTCATTCCCGAATGAGTTACAGCTCCATAAAGGAAAAGCTCATGCATATAAAGGACTGATTATGGGAGCATCCATTAGGAGAAGACTGCATAAATGTGTAGTGCGGGATATTATACAGACACGTCCTCTGTGACTCATACCAAGCCTACCAGATGCCTCTAGTGATCCTAAAAAACTTAGCGTCTCGTACCTAGTGTGCAAAATGGGTGAACTGAAACCTAGCATGAAAAAAAACATTAAAAAAGGAGTGCAAATCCTTTACAATATTAAAACCTGTACACATTTTCATATAAGTGATACAAGGATATCCTCTTGAAAACACAATAGAGAAAGTATAATAATTCATAATGATCATTAAGACCCCGGGGGATAATTGTGTCTAGATATTCGATCCAGTAAGTCTCCCTACGTGCTAGTGCTACGTTTATCTCTATGCCTGGAGTCAAACTGATTTTTTCAAGAATTGTGTATCTCAACTGAGGGATCGTATGTGGAGTGCTAACCCAATGTGCTGCCAGGGATGAATTTAAGTTTTTGTTTCGGATTCTGCTCTTGTGTTCAATGATTCTTGTTTTAATCTTACGGCTAGTTCGCCCTACATAGACCAGCCCACATGGGCATTTAACGGCATAGATGACACCCTCTGTGTTACAATCAGAAGTGTGGCGTAGTTTCAATTGTTGACCCGTTTGTGGATGGTCAAAAGTATCTCCCAAAATTACATTGCCACACTGGCCACAATTATGACACTTCCTCATGCCTTTGTGATGTGTTTTATCTTCAGGTTGACAACATTTAAGAAGTTCCCTCAAGTTTTTTGACCTGTTATGTGCAAATAATGTTAAATCTCGAAACAGTCCTGCAAAATCGACCTCTTGTTCAATAATATCCCAGCGTTTCCTTATGATTGCCTTAATTCGGGGTGCTTGAACAGAGTGTTTTAGCACAAACACTTCACGTGTGTTAGAAGGCTTCTTCGTCTTCTTTAATAGATCTTTCCGTTTTTTTGAGGCAACATTATCCTCTGCTGCTTTGAGAATTTCTTCTGGGTACCCTCTCTCTCTATATGTGTCCAACTGTGCTGTAATCGAAATTTTACATGTTGTATCATCAGAGGTTATTCTTTTTATTCTTGTAAGCTGTGATACTGGTAAATGTTTCTTAAGGGAATGAGGGTGAGCACTGTTATAATGTAGTGCATTGTTCACATCAGTGGGCTTCCGGTAAACTGCCGTTTCCAATCCTGCATCAGTCTTACGAATCACCACAATATTCAAGAAATGAATGCTTTCTGACTGAA
The DNA here is from genome assembly GCF_964204655.1 of Triturus cristatus. Classification (NCBI taxonomy): domain Eukaryota; kingdom Metazoa; phylum Chordata; class Amphibia; order Caudata; family Salamandridae; genus Triturus; species Triturus cristatus. The sequence continues at coordinate 1,640,467,574 of NC_140590.1, forward strand.
TTTCATGAGTGAATTTTGTTCTTGGGTTACATGCATTCAATTTTTCTATACATTCCTCCAGAAGATCCCTGGTTCCTCTCCAGATTACAAGTATGTCGTCTATGTATCTCAAAAAAATCGCTGCATTGTCACGCCACAACTGGTTATTCAAAATGTGCTGGTACTCAAAGTAAGCCATAAATGTATGTGCATGGGATGGGGCCCCCTGAAAACCCATGGATGTTCCTGTTCTCTGTAAATAATAATTGTCCTTCCAAATAAAATAACTGTGATACAACGAAAAGTGTAATAATTCCAAAAGAAAGATTCCCTTCTCGTGTGTTATAGAAGATTGTAACAATCTCCATTCCACCGCCTCCAGCCCCTCATTGTGGGCAATTGACATATACAGAGGAACCACATCGATGTTACATAACAAAACTTTCTCATCAAAGTAATGTCTGACATTTTCCAATTTCAACAGACAGTCCGTTGTATCTTTGATATATGTTTCCCACGATTGTACAAGTGGTTACAGATGGAAATCTAGGTAGTGCCCAATTGGTTCATGGATCGATGCACATCCAGCCACTATGGGTCTGAAAGGAGGATGTACGCTGTCCTTGTGCATTTTAGGAAGCATATAAACATGCGGAGTCTTCGGTGTTGATGGTTATCATCAATTTGACCATCATCCATTCCTTTTTGTAAGATGTTGTTCAATAAATCCATGAATTCTTTGGTTGGATCATGGTCCAACAGAATATACGTGTCCATATCATTCACATGGTCATTAACATTACGTGTGTAGTAGTCTGTGTCGAGGACCACCAAGGCTACCCTTTATCTGCAGGTTAAAAAGTGATCTCCTTATCCTGTCTCAATGCATTCAAGATGTGTAATTCCTTCCGTGATAAGTTAGTATGTTTCGGTTTAGTGTATTGAATTTTTTCCAGATCTTTCTTCACCAAAATCTCAAAACTATCCAAAGTCTTATGAGTGAGTGGAGACATGAATTTACTTTTCGGACAGAACGGTGGTATTGATTGAGCATGCCCATCCTGAACAGTATTGGTGGCAAAGAGCCATTTTAATCTCAACTTCCGCATGAATTTGAAAAAAGATATTTCCATCTCCATACTGTTGGACACATATGTCGGAACAAATGAAATTCCTTAATTCACAAAGCTCATTTCCTCTGCACTTAAAACCCTTTTAGAGATGTTCATCACAAGGGAACTTATTTCCTGGGATTTCTCTGTGGTCTGCCTGTATCTGGCGCCTTTTTTGATTTTTCCCCTTCGGTCGTAGGTGTCTGTTAGTACATTGTCTTTGTCTGGTGGTTGCTTTGACATTTGACCCTCCGGCAAAAAAGACGGTTTTATGGCTGATGTTGTAGTAGTTTCTTCCGTACGTTCTCTGGATTGTTCTGTAACTGATCTAGCTGATGGTCGTTGAAGGGACAGGTCTTGGTCAGTGACTACACTTTCTTCCGATAAAGTAGCTCCTGGTTTTAAAAAAAAAACGTTTTTGAGCATAGGCTTCAGCCCATGAGTACACCTCATCCAGTTTATAGTCAATCGTGTCCCGTCGAAATTTTCTAATCTTTCGCTCATGCACCTCCTTGGCATGGACATCTAATCTGTTATTAATATCTTCCAGGACTTTATCCCAATCTTCCTGTTCCATCCGTCGTGATAAATCATCTTTAAGTTTACTGATGTCTTGTGCTAATTCAGTGAGTATGGATGATATCTCTTCAATAAGTAATAGAACCAAATCCAACAAACATTTGTTCAAAATCGCGTACCAGCGAGACATGAATGTTTTGTTAAATTTAAATAGCATAGGTCGTAGAGCAATCCTCAGACCTCTAGGAATTCGCTTGACTTTGTGGTACTCAATGAGTGTGGCGGCGTGGAGACGTTGATTGATCTCCTTCCTCATCATGTATTCTAGTTGACGCAGTTGTTGTGTTGTAGTTCCTGTGGAGGAGCTAAATATCCGTGTTTCTCTAACTAATTGTTATAGTTATTGTTATTGTTATTGTTATAGTGGGTTTGTATAGCGCCTGGGTCACCTGCAGGTCTCAGGGCGCTTTGACCACAGAACATAACATCCGGGATATCGAAAAGGGGGAGTACTTAGGCTGAGCTGAGTGCTGTTCTGAACAAATTTGTCTTCAAGGCTTTCCTGAAACGGAGTAGATTTCCCTCCTTTCGGAGTGTCTCAGGCAGGGCGTTCCAGAGGTTCGGTAGTAAAACCGAAAAGGATCTCCCTCCCATTGTGGACAGTTTAGAACGAGGACATACAAGGAGATTGGCATCAGCGGACCTGAGATTTCTTTCCGGCCTATATATCTCGATCCGCTCCTTGATATAGGTCGGGGCCTTCCCATAGATGGCTTTGTGGGCTATACAAAGGCTTTTAAAAACGGACCTCTGTCCAATTGGCAGCCAATGTAGACTTTTTAGTAGTGGAGAGGCGTGCGTTCTCCGCGGAAGGTTAAAAATAAGTCTTGCGGCGTCATTTAGGACTACCTGAAGTCTGTTTGTCAGCATTTTTGGCAGGCCTAAGTAGAGCGCATTGCCATAGTCAAGTCTAGATACTATGGTGGCTGAGACCACAGTGCGTAGCATCGACTGGGAGAGGAGAGGGACTAATTTGCGCAACTGTCTTAGAAGACCTGTACAGGTGCCAACCACGGTAGAAACCTGGTTGGTCATTGAGAGGGCACTGTCCAATTTAATACCCAGACTTTTTACCGTGGCTGCTGGCTGTGGAGTTGGGCCCAGCTCCTGGGGCCAGTACACATCACTCCAGGAGGAGCACTTGGATGGTACTACCAGCACCTCTGTCTTTTCGGGGTTAATTTTAAGCTGGTTGGTGGACATCCAGTTGACCGTGTATCTAAGAATGTCCTGAGCGTGGGACTGGGCTTGTGCTGTGTCACCTATGCCCAGCAGCAACTGTGTGTCGTCGGCATAGTTGAACACCCGGCAGCCCATCCCCGCTAGTGTATGAATCAGGGGCTGTAGATATATGTTGAACAGGAGTGGGGATAGAGCTGAACCCTGGGGGACGCCGCAAGTCAGACTTCCCACTCCTGATACATTATCTCCCTAATGAGTAAATGGATTCTGCATCATCTGTGGAGTATGCTTTTGTTTCTGCCTGATTAGTCGTAAGATCTGCAATCTCTTTCCATGACATGTGTAAGGTGGGTGCTAGGCCATTGATGGGGCTAAAAGTAAACAATACAATTTGAAGAGTGGTCCTGCACACCTAAACTTTCTCCATATTTCATTCAAAACACTATGTGTAATGTATTCAATTTTAAACACAGTTTAGCGTGCATGCATGCTACGGGGTTAGCCCTATACCCCTCACAAGTAAAATTGTCTTGTTGTAAAATAGACATGTCCTGATGTAATATGTCTATTGCAGGAGACACAATGTTGCCCAGTGAATACATTCTGGATGATAGAGTGGTCACACCATTGTCAACCACAGCCAAGGACTTTTCCGTATTTACCCTGTCGATCTCTTGCAATCTCTCTGCAACTTCCTGCTGAGAAATCTTACCTAGCTTGTTGTATATTCCATACAAGAAGCGCTTTTGACATGGGTTTCTGGGACCTAGTCAAAAATCCCTGAGATCCAGGTCATCAGAGAGAAGGGACAAGTTTTGTTTCACCTGAGAAAGTGTTGAGGTCTTTAGCTAATCTAGGCATAACTTCCCAACACTTTATGATGTCACCACCCCTGTGTGTTCTTTTTGTATATAGCAGAGGTCAGGCATATTGATCTTAAACCCTCCTGTGTTACTCAGGTATCTAGTTTGACATCTGTCGGTGTTTAGAGGCCAAACCAACCATCCCTGCTGAATGGGGTCTGATGTATTGTATGATCCATTACAGAGCATGGCATCTAAAGTATCCCCACTGTAGTTTGTGTATTGTTGCAATGTTCAAAGCGTGCAAATGTTTGAATGTGTGGTATGTTAAAATCGTTTGCCTTAGCTAAACCAAGACAGGATGTCTGTTGCATTGATTCATTTAGGAAAATTATTTGATGTGGTATGAGGCAATCTCTAAATAGCACCCTTTTCCCCTGAACCTGCCGATCTTTTGTTCCCCAGCCAGATTTAGTGTCTATTGTGTCTTTCCAAAAGTAGAAACCTTGTATAGACAATTGGGTAATAAAGGAAGAAGAGTAAATCAGCTTGGTGTTTGTGAGCATATTCTTCTTTGCAGGTGTTGGTGCAAGCCTATAGTAATAAGAGGCTAGGTCTGATGTGTCAAAACCAGAGAAATATGCAAACTTCTTTGCAAATGTTCTTGAACTACCTTTTGGAAGTGTTGGGCAGTATTCTCATTGGGTGTAGTTGTTAACAGCATGTGGGATACTAGCTTTGTGTAAAAAAAATGGTGACCATAATGTTGATAACAAAACATGTCTCCAAAATGATTTGTGCCATCATACAATTCATCATTAGAAAATGCTGCTTATTGCTCTAGATCTTAAAGCAAATTATGCACAGTTTCAATGTCCAAATCATCAGATAATGTACTAGAGCTGATGATATCATTTAAATAAATCTTAAACAAATATGGAATTTGCAAAGTTTCAGTAGGACCATACACATCATACGATACCCTGTCCCAAACTATTCCATCAGGAACTGGAACCGTTGTAATGTTTAACTTGGATAGGTCCCTCAGTTCACAGTGCGATGATGCATGTGGTTTCAGTACCAAGTTCAAATGTTGGACTGCAGAGCATCCTGGGAGATAATGTCCATTCAGAAGTAGGAAAAAGACAGTTACCAATCCAATCCAGAGTACCATGAATATTAATCCAGTTTTGACCCTAATATGTATCCAGGGAGCAATAAGGTATGTCTTTTTCAGCCAAAGATAGAGAGCCCGATTCACAGAACTAACTTAAGACAAAATCCTAAACTTACTATCATTTTGGTATTCACAAAAGGCACTTACTCATTTTGGTATTCACAGAAGGCACTTACTCATTTCGGTATTCACAGAAGACACTTACTCATTTCGGTATTCACAGAAGTTAGGAGTCCTAACTTTAGGACTCCTAAATGCCTTCTGTGAATACCGAAAGTCTTAAAATTAGGATTTTTCTCAGTTTAGGAGTCTTAAAGTTAGGTCTCCTAACTTTACTACTACTAAACTGAGAAAAATCCTAATTTTAAGACTTTCGGTATTCACAGAAGGCATTTAGGAGTCCTAAAGTTAGGACTCCTAACTTCTGTGAATACCGAAATGAGTAAGTGTCTTCTGTGAATACCAAAATGAGTAAGTGCCTTCTGTGAATACGAAAATGGTAGTAAGTTTAGGATTTTGTCTTAAGTTAGTTCTGTGAATCGGGCCCAGAGAGAATAAACTTGTAGCCTGAAAGGGAGTGACGGTGTCAGCAGTTCAGGTTCACTGGGATCTAATGATAAATCGTCATAATGCATGACGTAGCCAGACGCTGTCCGGTCTATTTTTGGCAGCTCAGCAGGTTTGTCAAACTGAGAGTTGACTCAATCTGTGGCATGTGGACATAGAAATTGTGATATGTTGAATTGACATTTCTGTACTTGTTGACTGTACAGTTGTAGTTGTTTCAACTGGGAGAAGTATCATTTCATTGTTCTTAACTGCTTTTCTTAGGAAAATGGAGTCATTTGATATTAAAGCTTCCATCTGAACTTCCTGCACGGTAGCCCAGGCAGCCTACTGTTGAGAATCGACCATATTGTGTGGTTTAATCATATCGATGGAGACAAACCTTTTGTCTCAGCGGCCACCAAGAGGCGGAAGAAGTACAGTTCTGGTACCTTCAACAGCCAGCACAGGTACAGGCGCTCTGTAAGATGGCCCAAATTCTTTCTTGTCCTCTATTTTCTGTCTGACCAGTTCCCCAATCTTCGGGAGCCATTCAGGTCTTGCCGATACTGCTTTCACTTCTCCAGTGGCGGTGCGTTTCACTTGGGCACTGCTTTGTAAAGCTCTGTATTTTTTTAGGTCCTGTAAAACATCCAAACGATCAATGAGATCAAATGGAGTTTCAGCCACCACTATGCTGACACTATCGAGGTCTGGTACCCACATTCTCACCCCAAACAGGATTTCTTAGGGTGTACAACTCCACAGGGATTTTCTTGCCATGATATTAAATGCCCTCTGGACCCCGTATAGGTGATTGACTCAACTGCCACCCTGCCTAGTACCCTAGCTGTTAAGGATTGCTTTAGGGGCCGGTTCTTCCTCTCAATGACCGAATTTTCCTCCTGATGGTAGGGGAGGATTACCGAAAGGCCTCATCCAAACATCCGATGGCTTCTTTGTAAGCCGAGAGCTAAACGTCAGACCCTGGTCTGAATGTAGTGTGCCAATTGTGTATGTCCCGATAAAGACTCTCAAATACTTTATAACAGTTCGGGTGTCAACCGAGCACTGGGGCCAAACCCATAGGAATCTAGAGCATGAATCCACTGCCACCAAGATGTACTTGTAGGCCCTATCAGAGCGTAAGGGGGCCACAGTCATCACAGTCAAGGCATTTGTCTGAGATCAATAAAGGTGTTTGTAGTGGACGTGCCACTGTGGAGCCTTTCATCTGCTGGGAGATGCTGCTTTTGAGGACAAAGTCCATGGTCTGTTTTGTTCGACCTGGCCTCCAGTAGCGCTGCTTTGGTAATGAAACTGCAGCAGTAATCCCTGGATGTGCTGAACTCAGACCCTCATGTGTAGCTAGTATTAATCCCAATCTGCGATCAGTGTTTGGTATTACTCTATACCTCACTCCTGGAATCTGAGCATATGGAATATTTTGGGCATATAACTTATAGGAGTACTTGAGTGGAAAGCCTTTAGATGGTCCTGAGCTGTTGCGCGTGGCATTGATACCTATCATAGTTGTTCCCTCTATTTTCGTGCTAAAATCGAGTGATTGCAGCAACGGCAGCAGTATGAACTGTTTCCTTGGCGGCTTCATCCGCCACTGAATTCCCTTCAATGTGAACGCCAACACGCTGATGTCTCAATGTATGAATAACGTGAGCCCGTGGCAGGCCTTCTTTCAGTTTTGCCACTTGTTCCCAAAACATCTTGTGCTTTATTGTACAACCCTTTAAATCTTGAAACACATTTTGGCCCCAATAGTGTAGGTATTCATTGTAAGACTAGGCACAGTAAAATGAATCACACATGATAAGTGTGGGGAATTCACAATCCGTATTTTGCAGTGCCAGTATCAGGGCTTTTAATTCTACCAGCTGCACTGTATGTTATTTCGGGAAGAAGCTTTCCATCTCACATTCGCCCTTTTAATATCGCGCATGCCGCCGGAATATTGCTGCCTCGATCCTACGGCAGGTTGTGCAGCTCCATCAGTATAAATTATACTTTCATGTCAATCTATAGGCATAATTTTATTCAACAAAGGATATTGTTTTTTGTATTACAGGAATGTTTGTGTTTGTAATGTAGAGTCGAATCTGTAATCTACATCTGTCGCAGTGCGGGAATTAGCCCATTGAATCCATCTTGGATGCAACTCTTTTTCCTTTGGAATGCTTGCTTTTGTAACGGCCTTTAGGGTCGGTACTGGGGTAGTGACAATTATGCATTTTCCTCGAACCAGGGCTCTCTTTCTCATTACAGCAGTCTTTACAGCTGTTAGAATTTTCTCAGTGGGTGCAAAACTCATTTCAGCGTTTCTGTACAGATGTGATTTGTATGCTATAGGTACTGTATCACCTTCATTAAAAGTGATATAGATGCACATGGTTGATCCAGCGACTACATGGATCACCAGGTTAGTTGTATTGATACGTGTATGTAAATGCCTGGAAGCTAGCATGTCAGCTTGTACGGAATGTAAAATATCAGTATGTTCCTGTGTCCAGGGTTGTACTGAAAAATCATGTCTAACTAAGCCGTACAATGGTTTAACTTTTTCTGTGTAATCCAAAATATATGTTCTGCCAAACTTCAGAAATCCTAAAATGGATTGTAGTCCTTTCAGAGTTGTCGGAGGTTGGTGCAATGCACATTTTTCTAAAAAATGTGTTGCCAGACTTTTGCCTTCACTTGATACCCCGTATCCCAGAAACAGGACACTTAGATGGGCTATTTTAGATTTTTTTTTAAATTAAATTTGTCGCCCAGATAAGCAATCCCCCCAATTATGTTGTTCACTCTAGCCAAATGTTCCATTAATTTGTCGTCCGTCAGATAAATATCATCTACACAGGACACTGCCTCCTCATCAATACTTTGAAGCAACTCTGTTACACTGGTTGAACACAGCCCAGGGCTATTCTTATACCCTTGTGGCAGGCAAAAAATTGCCCTGTGACCCTAGCGCCAAAAATGCAGTCAAATATCTACTTTCAGGTGCTATGTTCTGGCAGAAAAATCCATTTGAGATATCTAGTGTTGTTTTGTATTTCATCCGCACAATGTTATTCATCAGCGTGGCACTGTGTGAATTCTGTACTGCAAATGTGCATTTTGATGCGTTCAAATGTCTATAATCTAAGACTAAACAATATGAATTGTCAGGTTTCATTACGAAAAACAAAGGATTATTCATAGATGAGATGCAATTTTCTATTACACACTGGTACTCAAGTTGATCTCGGATCTCCCTGACTTGTTTCTTTACTTCATGTTTAATTGGGTATTGTTTCTGCTGTTGAGCGATTATTTTCAATGGGATTTTCTGATGAGGAGACTTATCATCCCACCCAACATGATTGCATTATATATAGTATAGGCGCTAAAGCTGACGCCCACTCCTGCACCAATACATTTTTAACTGTTTCTGATACATGGAGAAAGCAGGTGAAATTATTTTTTCCCCCATTGGGCAATCTATTACGAACTCGGGTGACCAATCCTTTTCAGGCAAAAGAATGTTGTAACCATGTGTCAGGTCCTCCGAAAAGAGACCCTTCACTTCTCTTTGTATGTCCCCTTCTATCTAAAGCGTTATTCTATGTAAACGATGTGGGACACTCACTTTCGTATCAGGTTTCTCCATTGTGATATACTCGCTCAGTCCTACTACTTCCAGAAAATCCACCATGTTCTGGTGAGCTATTGTGACTTCTGCTGCGCTGTCCAGCACTGTTGCTGCCCTTTCCCCATTCAGAAGCATAGTCCTCAGCAGCCTGGCCTTTTCTAATTTTAATCCCTGCTGCTTTTTATTTTTAAATTGAGGTTTCGCCAATTATTATTTATCTTCTTGTTTGATGATGTAGTCGGAAGTGCAATGTGTCTCCCTTTTCAGCTTGGCTCACTCTTCTGATCTTTGCTCTGGCTGTCCTCTTCTCTCTGAGCATTTCTCAGATTGAATCTGAAAGGAGCAAGATGAACGTGTATCATTATCCTGGTATTTGTCAGGTTTTCTAATGTTATCACGGTTTCTGAGATTGTATCTTTTTTCATTGTGCTCCTCTTGAGGACACCCACTCCGTGATTGTTGTTTATTTTGTTTATTGTTTTTTTGTTTATTGTCCCATTTCTTCTTGGAGGAATCGGGTGCTTGCTTAGAGTTATCCTTTTCAGAATTACCCTTAACCACTGGTTTCCCAGGTCTGGCTCCCAGATTATCTCTTCCCAGGGAAGCGTATGTTTCTGCGATAATTTTAGGTAACTCCCTCTGCTGTTGTATAGGAGGGAGTTCCCTCAGGTGTTGGTGTATAGCCGTCATGGCTTCCTCCCCTTTTATGTTGTTTAGCATGATTGCAGAAAGTTGGGCAAAATTGCCTAGTAATTTCATCCCTAAATCCAGGGCAGGTTCTGCCATCTACTCATTCTGTATTTGTTTCAATACATCTGGTATTACCGCTATTGAAGGGTTACCATGAGTTCTGGTGTAAACGGCAGCAAAGTCTATACCCCAAGCTGCAGAATCTTCTATTGGGGGAGCCAACCCCATTGGCAAGCAATTTGTTAAAATTCTGTAATTTTCCTGTAGACCTGTATGGGTAAAAAATGCTTGAAGCTGTGCAATTTTTTGTGCTATCCAGAACGGTACTTGTTCCCGACTGGTGGGAATTCTTCCCAGTACGGCATTCAGTGTTTTAGGGCTGATACCGTGGTAGTCAATTGAGGTTGTGCAGTCTGGGTAGGTTGAACTATAAGTGTTTGCATTATGTATTGTGTAAGATTTCTGTTAATTTTCACAAAATCTTCCTATAGTGTGCACATTTCTGCTGCTCCTAATGTGTGAATGTCAGGGTGTGGTCTATACTAAGCTAAGACCGGCCAGGTCGCTCCTTTTCTAATGAGTGGACCGAGTTTCACATTTTCTATGGTGTGGGTGACGGCGCCTTTAAACCAATTTATATGTTCTTGGAAAGTTAACGGGACTTCTATGTCCACGTATGGAAAGTATTCCTCTGGTGTCTCATCTTCAATGTAAGTGTGAAACAGTTTTGTGCATGCGTCTGCAGCTGGGAATGTAACCCAAAAATAGAATACCTCTGCCCTGAATGCTTCGTGTGCCTCGACCATGAAGGTAACATCTCCACCCTTTGCCAGGAGGCCATGGTGTAATAATTGGCCGGGTACTGTTGGCATGTCTTCAGGACTGGATGGGTGAACATAACATCATAAGTCCATTTCAAGATGGTTTTAGGAAAAACACCTCCACCATTGATCAAATATTTAGGCTCCAATTTCTTTATAGGAAAACGGTGTCTCTACCTAATATTTGTCAATTTAAAAATCAAAACTGCATTTGACCTGGTACCCAGGTATAAACTATGGCCTGTATTAAGTGACATTGGGGTCCCTAACTATTTCAGGCACATGCTTAGGAGATTGCATGAAGGCAATTATGCCCAAGTTAGGTATGGGAAACATGGTGAATTCACTCCACTTCTTGTAGTTAATAGAGGAGTCAGACAGGGATGTGTGCTCGCCCCTACCTTGTTCTGTCTATCTATCAATGCACTGGTCCACATATTGAACGAGGAGAAGGACATAGATGCCCCAAAGATAGTTCATAACAAAGTATCTGCAATGATGTTTTCTGATGATACTCTCCTGCTTTCTAAGTCAGCAATGGGCATTCAGAAGATAGATTCTTGTTAGCTTTGAAGCTTTTTGTAAGTATAGGGGATGGAGATTAACATTCAGAAGACCAAATATATGGTCTTCAACCCAGTAGGCACAACACGTCCCAATCCTTGTCTGATTGGTATCCCGCTCAAGAGGATACCCATATTTTGTTATCTAGCTGTTACCCTATCAAAAAAGTAGACTGCGTACCACAAATAGATAAAAAAAAAACCTCAAGCTAGCCCAGACTACAGGGCGGTTGGCCAAGCTATTTAGGAATTCTTTCAACAAACCTGTTGGTCCAATAGTTGAGATTTATAAAGCGCAAACAAGGGGGGCCACAATGTATGGTGCCCAACTTTGGGAGCACAGTATTACAAGAAATATCACTAAGTCCGAGAACAACTTCATTAGGCAGCTAGTTAGTCTCCCCTCTATTACTCCACTTGTTCCTCTGCATTTGTACCTAGGGGTGAGACCGATCCCAGAGGAAATACGTCTCAGACCTCTAACCTTCTGGCACCGCCTATGGGTGACCCCGGAATTGGCTGCATACAGGTCGAAGCTAAAAAGAGGTAATGGGTCTACCGAGTATAGGGAAAATAGCATGGTTACACACATTAGGGACACACTCGTAGTATAGGTAGAATGAGCTAATGCAGTAACCCGAGGTAGCATGTCCTGCAATAACAGGGAATGTACTGGCCAGGAGTTATAGGAAAAGCAAACTTGCTTATCTGCAGGAGAGCTCAGCAATCGGTTCTCTAACAGTCACCTTTATGAGAATCAAAGATCATTACATTCTTGAGACTTTCCTGGATGATATACAACCAGCATTAGCAAGGAAACTATATGTTCTATTCAGACATGGGTAATTTCCTAACAAATGGGCAGGCACCTCTCCACTAGGGTGTCAGGCCTGTAGCATTGAGGCAGAGACAGAACTTCACATGTTCTTTTTTTGTCCTGGCTATTAAAAAGCCAGACATTGATGGCTGATACTGTTGTGCAGAAATTTGGGGACTAAGCATTGTGCAGATGTATTTAGGTTCCTGAAATATAATACTCAAAAGCCAATTGCATTTACTGTTTCATGTTTCCTATTTTCTATGTGGTGTGCGCGCAAGTCGCTTTTGGGCTCCAATTCTTAGACCTAAGCTGACATATTACTCATATGGGACATGCCCCATGCTAATGTATCAAAACTATTAATGTCTCAAACAGGTTTTTAAAGCTAATTTTATACCTGAGGGAGCAATAAATACTTATTTAAGCACATTTTAATAGGGGTTACTTTTACTTTGCAGGTTGCTCTTGGAGGGCATGGTGTTTTATTTTTGGTGGTTGCCAATTGCATATGTAATTAAGGATTTCATTGGGTTATCTGATTGTTTACTTTGGCAAAGCCTAGTATCTATATTGCACGTTTTTAGCATCTTTTAATAGGGCTCATCTAATTTTGTATGTCCCTTTTCAGATACTTGATGGGGCGTAGGTTTATTAACAGTATTTGTAACTGAGGACTTCCCTGGTTACTTGAAAGTGTTTTTTGATAATCATTGTTTTAACGTATTGTATTATTTTATTGTACTTGCTCTTTTATGGTATATCGAACGAAATTAAGTATTCAAAAGAATAATTTCATAGTAATTGACTGTCTGCAATTTTCTGAAATATTTAGAGTACCTGCTTGTACTTCAACGTCCTCTCCATGTTCGGACATTGTAAAGCTTGAAAATTGTTTAGGTGAAAAATGAATTTATTGAGATTCAGTTTGTACAATATGGGAATATTTTTAATCCTCTAGGCTTGATAAAACCTTCAACCAATACATAGGACGTACCTACTCGGCTGAGGCGGATTCCCTATTCCCACTACGGATGTGTGAGTATCAGCCTCTGAAAAAGCATGACTGAACTACTGATATTTGACCATTAAATAAGTGTCTAACCAACATTGGTGTCGCCATGTTGTGTAGTTCCTACTATTCCGTAGGATCTGCACGTTGTTTGGACAACATGAATTAAGGGCTTGTTGTCTAGACTGATTCCGGACACCCCCGCAGGATATGTTGGCCTATAGACCAGCTAGCTCATAGTGCCACTGTAAGCCCCCCTCACCTCCTAGGGAGCGAGCAGTTTCTGGCAATTACTGAACATGACAACCCTGATCGCTCAGGGATCGTGGAAACAGTACAGAATTTTTCACTCAGTCACTCGTGCTTACTTATTCTCAGAGAAGTATGCAGAATACACAGTGGGACTTTTCAATATATTTATTGAACCAACGTTATTTTTGTATAAAATACATGTGCTGCAATGATTAGGAGACAGAAGCAAATAAAGGAGATTACCAGCACTGAAAGAGTGAACAGTAGATACATTTCTACCATGGTGCTAAGCAATGAATATATGCAGGCATATATGCAATGTGGTAATGTAACGTACTCCTACGATGCGGACCCTACACTAAGTGTTTCTAGAGTGTATGTGGGTGTAGACCCAGGAATCCTCCCAAGGGATGATCCAACCCCATTACCTGATGGGAGAGAGTGAAGGACCCTGTTTTGGTCTCGAGTTGGACAACCCTCACTGAATGTCAGACCGGTGCGAGGTGATTTCACAGCATGCATGGACCTTCGGGGTCAGCAGTAGTGCCTCCTCCACCAATCTATCGGGATGCTTGTTATTTATAATAAAAAACAGCCTCTGAGATGTGCGTGCTAGATTAGTGATGTTATGGATATGTGGATAGCGCTGTAGCCCATGGATGACAATAGGACGACTTTTGTACATAGTGCGTAGAGAGGCCATAGTACATGATGTTCAAAGCATCGTGATAATGTTGTGCAAAGCTGGATGTATAAGCAAAGTAGTTTCGGAGAAACTAATCCAACATTGTCGTGAATACGGTCACAGCTGAATTTATTTTTACTAGGATAATGTGGGGAATAAACTATCTCGCTACATGGGCCTGACTCTGGAATATAACAGAAGTATTCATGTGCAATCCTGTAGAGCTAGAGCCTGAAGCAAAAATCACCCCCTGCCATGGTGTCTCCTACAGTCCTTTACCCCCAGCCTGGAATGACATGTGTCTTTAACGTTGATGAGAGAGTATGCATAGATGGCAGACTGTGGCAGGGGGTGGCTTTGCTTTGACACTGGTGTCCAGGATAGAAGATTCAGATAGGCTGTGCTGTGTTGTCATGTTGAATGGATACAACAGGACAGGGATTGAGGGGAGAGCCTCTCTTAAATCCGAGAAGTAAGCATTGGTGGATACCGGTTTCTACTTTGAGTGGTAAAAGCAGAGTTGTGGTATTGTGTACATCCCTTGCTGAAGTCATAATGGTGATCGGGGGAACAAACTAAGGAGTACCCCATTACTAATGACTAATCTAGGCAAATCCCTCAAAAGCTAAAGTGCTTATGACACACCAAGGTCACCTCATACTCTGAGTGAGACAGAAGAGGTGGAAATGAACGAGCAGGAGAGTGGAAAGGATATGACAAATAAGAGGTAATTTAGTGAGGTTGGGAAAAGTAGGATCATAAGCCTGTGATATCGGGTAATCCAGGAATCTCCACCATTTGTGAAGAAATCCAAAGTTTGTTGACTTCTTCTGTGTTCCTTAGAGCCGGACAGCTTGCCCAGATGCATAGAATGCCCACTGCAGGGAACTATTTTCCCTTCATCACTCATTGCTGCTCTAACCATAAGTTCTAAGGGGAAACATATTAGCACTGCTCGTCAGCCTCACCAACCTCCTTTCCCCTTCTGAAAGTCCCTCCCTGGGTCTTTCGAAAGTGGAAAATGGAATGATCATGAAAGGGAATGGTAAGTGACCTCAGAGCGGTCCGCTTGCGTCTCTACATAACAGCAGGGACATTTCTGCTGCACGCATGACTCCATTTGTGGTGGGTGAGGTACCTGGAGACAGCTTGGCTGACTTTTTGCCATCCTCAAATAAGCAAGAAAAACATAAATAAGAAATCCACACAAATATTTATACAAATAGAAAGGATTTGAGTCTTCTATCTTCAACCATTGGATTGTTGAACTGTTGATCACATTTTTCTTTCACCTGCCACAGCATACAACTGTGGCAGTGGTTCACCTTTCTTCATCGATTGACTTCTTTGCACTGCAAGAGACAGAATTCCCTCATCGTATGTGCACATGCACCTAAAAAGAAGTGCACTTCTCTGGCTTGACTCGTGGACCAATACTTTATTTTGCCAATGCATTGGCCTTTCCGCTCTTTGTTTTTTTTTTGTTTGTTTTGTTTTTTAGTAATCCTTTTGTCTTTGCATTAAGTTTTCAAGTCACAGTAATTCAAAGACAATAGTACATTTTGATTACAACTTTTCCTTTTATGTGCAATATAACTAGAAGATTTCTGTAACTACCTGCTAGGAAACACACACACTATTATATTAAATTCATATGAAATGGTTAATTTTTTTTAATTTGCAATTGTTATTGATAGGATATGGACAGTATGTATAATCGGTGGCTTGTTAACGTTTTTTGTTTAATTTTTCATGGGATATGTTTGCAATAAAAAAAGTATACAGCGGCAGTTTCTTCTTTAGGGCATTGGGGCCCCACCCCTCTGGTTTACAGTCATGTAGAATTTCAGTCTTGCACTTATAATTGACTGCTGCCTCCCATTTTGAGCATCACCAAGCAACCAAGCAATAATTGGATGACAATTGAACATGTGTATTAATCTCTCCATTAGAGCTTACTTTTAACAGCCCTTCATTGTTCTGCTAAAGATGCTGCAGGAGTGACGCCATCACACCGATGAAATTCAGTCTCACTGGGCATAGTACGCAGAAGCCCTGCCTGAAGCTGTCAGACAAATGTCACTCGTTCAGTGATTAATGTCTGTTTTGTAGAAGTCTTCTTCAGTGTTTTAAGATGACAGACTGTGTGCTTTGACTGTGTTGTGGTGCTCAGGGAATTTACAGCAAATGCCGCTGTATCATGTACTTTATTAACTGATGTAGTAAGGATCCATAACTGGGCTTCATGCTTTTTAGGGCAATTCCTCCATGACCCTTTTTCCCAGTAAGTGATATAAGTACAATTTTAATTACTAGATGTTAGTGAGCAAGTTAAACCCACATGTCTTATTTCATTTTTTATAATACAGTTTTATATATTACGTTATTCTCTTAACAATGGTCAGGAGACAAGTTTTTCAAAAATGGTGTCATCAAGGAAATTAATGCATGTTTGTCAGCTCTGCTTGAAATTATTTTTAATTCATGAGCAAAAGTGCTGTATTCTTATCATATTTACAGCCCTATTTCGGCAAAGACAAGATTATGCAGCTTATACACTGGTTGTGGGTCTTCAAGACATGTTGTATTCCCTATATGAAGCAAACACAAGGAGATGATGGCCGGAGCACTGAAACTTTTCAGACACTCATCCCTAGTCACAGATCTGTGTTGAATCCATCATCATTCTTTAGCACACTTTGCCACCTCAGTTCAGACCCAGCTATATGCAAATCAGTCTTGACCCTGTGCCTCATGGGAACAGTTCAGCCCGAACTGCCAAGCCAGGTCTTCCCTGAGCCGTAGACAAGCAACCTGGGACCAGTTTCGGGGTAAAACCCCTCATCAGCCAAGCTAGCTTAAATCCAGTGGCAAAGTGAGCAAGGGACCCACGTCTGGGCATCCGTTTCAACTTAGGGTGAACAAAGCAAACAAAAGGAGATGATGGACGGAGCACTGAAACTTTTCAGACACTCACCCCCAGTCACAGATCTGGGTTGAAGCCATCATCATTCTTTAGCACACTTCGCCACCTCAGTTCAGACCCAGCTATATGCAAATCAGTCTTAACCCTGTGCCTCATGGGAACAGTCCAGCCCGAACTGCCAAGCCAAGTCTTCCCTGAACCGGAAACAAGCCTCCTGGGACCGGTTTTGGGGTAACACTCCTCATCAGCCAGGCTAGCTTGAATCCAGTGGCACACTGAGCAAGGGTCCCACATCTGGGCATACCCTGCCAACTTAGGGTGAACAAAGCAAACACGAGGAGATGATGGACAGAGCACTGAAACCTTTCAGACACTCACCCCGTCACAGATCTGGGTTGAATCCATCATCATTCTTTTGCACACTTCGCCACCTCAGTTCAGACACAGCTATATGCAAATCAGTCTTGACCCTGTGTCTCATGGGAACAGTCCACCCCGAACTGACAAGCCAGTACTTCCCTGAACCGGAAACAAGCATCCTGGGACCAGTTTCAGGGTAACACCCCTCATCAGCCAGGCTAGTTTGAATCCAGTGGCAAAGTGAGCAAGGGACCCATGTCTGGGCATACCCTGCCATCTTAGGGTGAACAAAGCAAAAACAAGGAGATGATGGAGGGAGCACTGAAACTCTTCAGATACTCACCCCAGTCGCAGATCTGGATTGAATTCATCATCATTCTTTAGCACACTTCACCACCTCAGTTCAGACCCAGATATATACATATCAGTCTTGACACTGTACCTCATGGGAACAGTCCAGCCTGAACTGCCAAGTCAGGTCTTCCCTGAACCAGAAATAAGCCTCCTGGACCGGTTTTGGGGTAACACCCCTCATCAGCCAGGCTAGCTTGAATCCAGTGGCAAAGTGAGCAAGAGACCCACGTCTGGGCATACCCTGCCAACTGAGGGCGAACAAAGCAAACACAAGGAGATGATGGATGGAGCACTGAAACTTTTCAGACACTCACCCTAGTCGCAGATCTGGGTGGAATCCATCATCATTCTTTAGCACACTTGGCCACCTCAGTTCAGACCCAGCTATATGCAAAACAGTCTTGACCCTGTGCCTCATGGGAACAGTCCAGCCCAAACTGCCAAGCCAGGTCTTCCCTAAACTGGAAACATGCCTCCTGGGACCGGTTTTGGGGGAACACCCCTCATCAGGCAGGCTAGCTTGAATCCAGTGGCAAAGTGAGCAAGGGACCCACGTCTGGGCATACCCTGCTGACTTAGGGTGAACAAAGCAAATACAAGGAGATGATGGACGGAGCACTGAAACTTTTCAGATACTCACCCCAGTCACAGATCTGGGTTGAAGCCATCATCATTCTTTAGCACACTTCGCCACCTCAGTTCAGACCCAGCTATATGCAAATTAGCCTTGACCATGTGCCCATGGGAACAGTCCAGCCCGAACTGCAAAGCCAGGTCTTCCCTGAACCAGAAACAAGCATCCTGGGACCGGTTTTGGGGTAACACCCCTCATGAGCCAGGCTAGCTTGAATCCAGTGGCAAAGTGAGCAACGGACCCACGTCTGAGCATACCCTGTTAACTCAGGGCGAACAAAGCAAACACAAGGAGATGATGGACAGAGCACTGAAACATTTCAGACATTCACCCCCAGTCACAGATCTGGGTTGAATCCATCATCATTCTTTAGCACACATTGCCACCTCAGTTCAGACCCAGCTATATGCAAATCAGACTTGACCCTATGACTCATGGGAACAGTCCAGCCCGAACTGCCAGGCCAGGTCTTCCCTGAACCACAAACAAGCATCCTGGGACCTGTTTTGGGGTAACACCCCTCATCAGCCAGGCTAGCTTGAATCCAGTGGCAAAATGAGCAAGGGACCCACGTCTGGGCATACCCTGCCAACTTAGGGCAAACAAAGCAAACACAAAGAGATGATGTACGGAGCCCTGAAACTTTTCAGACACTCCCTCCCAGTCACAGATCTGGGTTGAATGCATCATCATTCTTTAGCACACTTCGCCACCTCAGTTCAGACCCAGCTATATGCAAATCAGTCTTGATCCTGTGCCTCATGGGAAGAGTCCAGCCCGAACTGCAAAACTAGGTCTTCCCTGAACTGGAAACAAGCATCCTGGGACCGGTTTCAGGGTAACACCCCTCATCAGATACGCTAGCTTGAATCCAGTGGCAAAGTGAGCAATGGACCCATGTCTGGGCATACCCTGCCAACTTAAGACGAACAAAGCAAACACAAGGAGATGATGGACAGAGCACTGAAACTTTTTTGACCTGTTTCGGGGTAACACCCTTATCAGCCATGTGAATGTATGACATTGTTCTGCTTACTGTCCATAAATTGTTGTTTTTGTATTTGTCACCCCGAGTGGGACGGGTATGCCCAGACAAGGGTCCCATGCTCTCCATGCCACTGGAGTCAAGTTATCCTGGCTGATGAGGGCTGAAAGCCCGAAACCGGTCGTAGGATGCTTGTTTCCAGTCCAGGGAGGACCTGGCATTGCAGTTCGGGCTGGACTGTTCCCATTGGGCGCAGGGTCAAGATTGATTTGCATATGGCTGGGTCCAAACTGGAATGGTGTGCAAAAAAGCGATGGATTTATGCCCAGATCTCTGTACTGGGGCGAATGTATGACATTGTTCTGCATTCTGTCCATCAATTAGTCTTTTTGTATTCACTATATGGACTGTAATCCTGCCTGCTGCTTACCACAGGTTGATTCCAGTGTCAATCTTCTTTGCAGCCTCCTAACTGATTCCCAACTTGATACATCACTTCCGTTTTCGTGGTCAGGAGCCCAGCTCACCTACAACTTTCCTGTCCCGGTGTGGGAATGAACTCCTTTCCAGATTTATGGTCTCACAACAAATGGTCGCACAACAGTACTGTTCTAAGAGTTTTGGTCCCTTTTAGGCTTCCTCTATCAGAGCATTTCACCATGGTTCTTTCTTCCCCACCATTTTTGATTTTACCAGCCTCCACTGCCGCTTGTCAAAACCAGGCTTCTTAGCTCTACCAATGCTTGTTTAAAAAGCTATCACCAGCTTCTCACTATACAGGGGTAGCAAGTGTAAAAGAAAATGTGAAGTTGTGAGGTCATGAACTTCCCTATTTCGCACATCCTCACATCCTTAGTCAGGTGGATAGAGTGAGCTTTCCTTAAATACGGAATCTGTAATTGAAACCTTCCTGTTGCCAGTGTCTCTAATCAGTGGATTTTTCAGATTTTCAGCCCGATTCATAATTAAAAACGCATTGCTCCAAACTCAGCTGTCTATAATCAGTAAAATATCTGCTGCAAAATTGCAGAAATTGTCAAAAAGACATTTGTCTAACTTACTTAATTAGCCACAAAGAGGCTGCATTTTTAAAACATCATGTAGGGTTAGGACACCTGCTGCACAGATGTGTGTCCCCAGAACATTTGAGGGGTCTATAAGAGAGGTATTTTAGCTTTAGTGGTTAACCAGGTTTGGGAGAGTTCTGTGTTTTGTCCTATCACTGTTTCGATTTATAAAGTAGTATAGAGGCATAAGGTGCCTGCTGCAAAGCACATTCTGTGAAATGCAGATCATAGATTTGTTTTTTTATGTAGACAGGTAAGTGGGCTACTACTTTTGACACTGGGATCATTTTGTTACTTCCAGTTCATAAGTTGCAACCCTTCCAATGTTGCACAGTGATCTAGTTTACTGGCATCAAGGTGCTACATGCAACCTGTACATCATGGGCTTAGATCCTTATTGCTTTTTATCTCAATCATTTGTTATTCTAAGATTGTAAAGAAGGGTTCCTTTGGGAAGTAATAAAGTCTTGTTAGTACTGACCACCACAATCACTGTGTTAAGTTTTATATCCTGTTTTTGTGTTTCTCCCGACCATTCACTCTTAACACATAAGGTCTGATTTAAATCTCGGCGGACGGGTTATTCCATCACAACGGTGACAGATATCCCATCCGCCGAAATATAAATCGCACTGGATATAATGGGATTTATATTCTGGTGGATAGGATATCTGTCACCATTGTGACGGAGTAACCCATATGCTGAGATCTAAATCAGGCCTATAATGTCTACAAGTATGAACTATGTGTGAATCCCTCCCCTTATAAACCTCATTGTCTTTTGTAACATTTCCTGTAATGATTTACACACTTGTATCATTTATTGTGTTAACCACCTTATCTTCCATGCTGTATTTTTTTTTTATCCCTGGTTTTGCTTCCTTACTGCCTGCCTACTATGTAATGCAATTTCCGTCTGTTTTTCTTTACAGTATGTATGTAAAGCGCACTGATACCTACGGTTCAAGCTAGCGCTATATAAAAGTTTTAAAATTAAAATAAATAAATAAATTGTGCCTCTGTGTTTGATATAAAGATCTCTGACTCCCTACCCTAGGATGAGTAGTGCTGTAAAAGAATTAAATAATAAACAAATTAGTAGTTGCTATTTAAATCATTATCGTGTGATTGCTCATACACACAAATAAATCGTGCATTTTACAGTGCATGCACATCTCTTACATAGGGGAGTTGACCAAAGTCAAAAACTTTACTCCAAGTCATAGTTAGGCTAAATTACTTGTGAAGTGATAAATTGTGTGCCTTCACTTCCTTCGATTAGATTGGCATTTAGGTAATAGGGTCCAGGTACCTCCCAGCCAGGGTGATACTTGAGTAAAAGGGATGATGGCTCTTTAAATCAGGACATCGTTTTGGGACCAGCTGGAAGTGAAAATAAAGAAGCCCCCTCACTGCCTCCACATTGCTGCTCTGACTGGAGTGTAGGCAATGTGCAGATGATGCTAAATTGTGTCCCCGTGTTGGAAAATGACACCAGGACAAATTCAGCATGTTGCCCTGAGTCGGACAGATCTCAGATCCTAGTTGTGGCCAGACTGTGATCCAGTGGAATCCCCCTACTTTCCTGTGCCTTTAATGGGGAGACACTGCAGGTTTATTGGGAGACATGGACGGCAGCGGAGAAACCATAGTTGTCAGGAAGGGTTACTGAAGGTGAGACATAGGAAGACGAAGGAGACATATGCAGGCTCATGTGGACAATGGGGATGCTAGGGGCAACCTCAGGAACCCCAAAAACATACACACATCCCGATAAGCAAACAAAGAGGATCATTGGGGGTGTTTTTAGGATTGCTAGAGAAATTGGACATCTGCACCCTCTCTTCCTCTTGACATGGTGCACATGTTCTTATAGCTTCCATGAATAGAATTGTGTCAGGATACCAGCTGGATGATAAAGTGGATTGACTGATAGCTATGTGCAACTTTGCAAAGCTTTTTCCCATGAAGTATTGCATAATGTTCGCGAGAACTGTAGCCATGGCATGCACTTTGTGAAATTTGGCTTCCCTTTGAAAACCCACACTTTCACAATGCTTTCAATGCAAGATACAGAAGTTTGCCATCTGTTTGCTTATACAATCCAAGTTCGATAAATAAGACAATACCACTTCTGAAAACAACACGTGCATCATCTATTATCTGTAAGTCGCGCAGGAGAACATTGCTGGCTAAACGCAGCAAATTAGCGACATCAGTGGCGGAGCAGCAGTACCTTGGGCCCTAAAGCAATAAGGGCAATGGGCCCTCAACCAGTTGAGAAAACAGCCAATATTGGGCACAATAGGCTCCTCACAACCCTGGGCCTTGTATCACTGCACCTGCTGCACCATTCATAGCCATGTATGTAATTTAGGTGTTGCTAGTTCTTCCCCTGGCTTACCCTTTCCGACCCTGGCACGGCCTTTGTGACCCCGGGCTTCAGAGGTGGCAAAATCAATGCCTGGAATACAGGAGAAGCTTGTCCTAATGGATATACCTAGTTTTCTGTCAATTTGTTTACTACACAAATAGTGAATAATATTATTCACTATTAGTGTAATACAAAATAGAGTACAATTACCTGGAATATTAACCTATATGGCACCTGAGGTAAGCAAAAGATAATTTTAAATGTGTGTTGTATACATGGTTATATGAGAGAGTGTGTTTATGTGAGAGAGTGTGTGAGTGTGTGTGTGTGTATGAGTAAGCATGTGTGTGTGAGTGAAAGTAAAGATGATATTGTCTTTGATGTCACTTCCTCTACCCCTGGCAGTTTGGTGAATTGACGCCCATGGTCAGAGCTGCACCCATGTGCGACATATGCCCAGTCTCACTATTTCCAAACAGACATTTCTGCTCCAACCAGGTCCTGCAGAAGCAAAGCTATGTGGGCATCCTAAATATAAGAAAAACAGGAAATGAAATGATATACATGCTCTCCAGTGACTTTGGTGAGCAGAATAGAAGGTTCAGGACTAAGAATAGAAAACTCTGCCAGATTACACTTGTGTACTAAAAACTTTGAACACAAACAGTGGACCTTTCAGCACCACAATAATTACAAGATTCAGTGACATTACCCTGAAAAACACCATGCACCACTACAGTATGGCTGAGCTTTTTTTTTACCCAAAGTTCATCCCTTTGAAGGACTTGAATGACTATGTATGTATGTGGTGTTTCTGTCGCACGAACCTAGCCAAAAGTCAGCAGAGTGTTGTACAGGACCACGGCAAGCATAAGTCAACGAGTGATAGGATAGGCAGTAGCTTGTGGACAGTTAATGTTTTGTGTTGTAGTGTTCTGTAAAAAGGTTGGTCTTCAACTCTTTTCTAATTTGGAGCAGCGTTTGGATGATCCTGACAGATCCTGGGTGCATAGAAGGAAAAGTCCTGCTGTCTTTTGTTTTTTTCACTTCTAAGGGGCCGATTACGATTTCGTTAGGAAAGCATT
This sequence comes from Triturus cristatus, assembly GCF_964204655.1. Lineage (NCBI taxonomy): Eukaryota > Metazoa > Chordata > Amphibia > Caudata > Salamandridae > Triturus > Triturus cristatus. Next base: position 1,640,491,223 of record NC_140590.1, read on the forward strand.
CCCAACGAATCAAGTTAGGAATGCTTTCCAAACAATTTGCATTCGGGGTAGTCCATCGGACTGATTATGATGTGTCCCGATGCTTACGAACTCGGTTCGGTTGGATTCCCATTGAATTTAATGGGAGCCTGTGTACCACACACAAACACAGGCTCCCATTGGAAAAAGGGGTGGTTGGGGAAAACCTTGCACCCTGAGGCGGATACCCCATAGTGCCTGACACATTGTGCAGAGGGATCCCTTGGGTACCCCCACGGGCCACATTTGGTCACCTCCGGGTGAAGGGGGGCCCGCAATGGGCCCCCAAAGACCAATTCCCAAAGCCATTTTGTCTCGGGCAAACCGATTTGGAACGGCTGTCTGAATAGGTCATCGTAGTTGCGTGTTCGGAAACCGTCTCCATTGGGCTGTACAATTCGACTCTGAACGACTCGTGTTTCCTGAATCTCGTTCGGAACCGATTCGGACAGCCCATGCGGTTTCCTTGCATCATACTTGGTCGCCTGTAAGGGTGACCGATTCGGTCGTATATAAGGGTTCCGAAACGGATTCGACAATACTGAATCCTATCCAGAGCCCTTCCTAACAGCATCGTAATCTGCCTCAGAATTTTCACTTTGGTGGTGGCCTGGTTGTGGGTGTGCCGAGAGCCACCAGAGATGGTGAGCTTTTGTCTAAGATCAGTAAGGGTGCTGGTTGTAATGGCTTTGTAAATGATGCAGCTGGTTTTGAAGATGGTGCAAGCCAGCAAGAAGGGTCACACTGGAACAAAAAATAGGCCCTGGCATCAAAATATAAGTTGCCCTGTTTACTGAATTAGATACCTAAAAAAAAGTGGTCCATGTTTTCAAACTGGGACAGTTTTGAGCCAGTAAAGACATGCTGTACAAGTATTTTGCAAGGTATGGGAGACTGCATGTATTTGAGATTGCTGCAGGCAATGTTTGTTTGTAATCAGGGAAATTAGCAGTAAAAACCAGCCCAGCAGCCCATAAAGCACACAGACACACAGACAGCAAAAAATATGGCCCATATGCCGACCTGCCAGACCAGCTGTAAACAATTGAGTTGATGGTTGAAGCGGGCGAAACCCATCTCAAGCAGCTGCCACAATTCTTCTCTGGGTGTGGTCACAAGCAACCCTAAATTAACCTGTGCTCATCCCTCTAGTAGCATTGCACAAAACAGTCAGGCTTAACTCAGAGGCAATGTGTAAAGTATTTGTTCAACACTTCAAACAATAACCTAGTGAAAACAGACCACAAAAGTAAGGGTGGGCGCCAATTTCCGTTCCGCTCGCGGAAATTGCGAAAATTCGTCATTTTCGCGTTCCACGCGGAACGAGAAAATGTTGAAACTTCCGCGATCCATGAGGGAACGGAAATTGTCGCCTAGGCAGGAGTGCTTTCTCCCCATATCTACTACAGTCAACAATCTGCTGTCATCCTTGATGGATCTCTGTGCATCCATGAGTTTCTCGAGCGCAATTCCCGTGCAGTTCCTTACACCAGGAGGTTCTGTCTCCTCATCTGCTGCTCTGATCCGTCTCTAGCCCTTTATAAACAAGAGGCATGTGAACTGCATGGAAGCCCCTCCTGTTTGGCCCCACACCCTCCACCCCAGCGGTGTGCATCGTCTTCCCTCCCTTTCCCCCACTATGATGGACAGCTCACTCGAGGGACCCCGGCGCCCGTCGGCGCTGTGGCAACGTTACAGACACACATGGTCGCTGTAGACAACTTCTGGCCCTTTACGCAGCTGTAGTGTAGGAAAAGAAAACAAAGCACTATACATGTACCCAATGAGGTAGCACTTACTGATTAGCCAGTAGAAAGTACTCCAGTTGAGTAGAGGTATTGCACAAAACGGTGGCATCTTCTTGGGTAAATATGCAGGGCAGCATTCATTCTAGCACGATGCTCCTGTCACAAAAATGAAACCCCAACAGGAAGCACTTGTATTTGACCTTCAACTTGGGCACCTGCTTTATTTATATCTGTAAGTCTTACAGATATGAATAAAGCAGGTGCCCGAGTTGAAGGTCAAATTCAGTAACGCATTAATCAGCAGCACACAAAAATCTCCGCGATCACGTGAAATTTCGCGTGATCGCAGAGATTTTTTGCCGTTTCGCGATATTTTGCGAAAGGCACTTTCGCAAATTCCGCCAACCCTTACACAAAAGTAGCCCACAAGAGAGTTAGACATATAGAGTCAATTTTAATAAATACGAGACCAAAAAAACAAAAATCCATTCAGTAGAACCGGAGATACTCAGTTTGAAAGAGTTTAGTAAAAATAGCTCCAAAAGGCTATCTGCAGAGATTTTATTGGTCCGGACCGGGACAAAGTCTCAAGTTCAGGCTGACCACAACAGAGAACGGTCTGGCTACAGGGACTTAGCTAGGCCCGCTAAACAAAGTACCTTCAATCCTGGTTTCCAGAACATTGCGAGGATCCAGTCAAAGATGCGTCATGCAGCTGAAGCGATGCATCAGTTCCGAGATGCAGGAATGCTGCAGTGTGAGGACCTGTTGCATCGTCGCCGAAGATCCTGTCAGTGAAGGCTTGCGATGTGAAGTTTGGAGGCGGGGAGGTGTTCTACAGTTGGGGTGATGAGCTCTTTCCGAGGAGCCGTGAGGTTGCGATGCAGTGTCTGGTGTCTTTGTTGAGGCTGCTGTTGCCGAGGGATGCATTGCGCATTGGCGGTTCCGAAGGTGAGGTGGGTGGCGGTGGCGATGCAGGTCTTTACGATGGGTCCAAGCCACCCAGCAACAGAGATGAGTCGTTCCTGCTTGGGGAAGCGCCGCACAGCCAATGGAATACATAAGTTTCACTGAGTCCACAGAGACTGGCAAAGTACCTTAAGCCCACTTCCAAGGGTCCAAGACTGGGGTGAAACCACTTGGCAGGGCAGACTCACAGATAGAGTCCAGGTGCAGGTGAAGGATGTTGGGGCCTTCTGTCCCTGAGGCTCAAGCCAGGAGGCCAGACAACTAGCCCTCTGGGTCACTCTAGGTTTCTGGGTTAAGGAGTAGGGTAGGTCCAGTCCTTCAAACCCAGACAGGAGGGCAACAGGCAGCAAGTCAGCATAGCAAAGCAGCAGCACAAGGCAGTAGTCCAGTAAAGTGCAGTTCAGCAGAGTGGCAGTTCTTCAGCAGCACAGCAATCCTTCTTCCTGGCAGAGTATCCACAGTTCTAGAAGTATAATGAAGTGGTGGTGTCTGATGTACAGTATTTATACCTAGTTGTGCCTATGAAGTGGGGGAAAAGCTTCTGGATGTTTCCCTTTGAAGTACCCAGGCATCCTGCCTTCCTTGTCCTGGCTCCAGACTAACTACAGCGGTATGGAGGCAGGGCACAGCCTATTCACTTGTAAATAGGCCCATCCTGCCTTTGGTGACCCATCCAGGCACACCCAATCTCCCTATTGTGTGTGGCTATTTAATAGAAATACACAAAGCCCAACTGTCAGCTACACCCAGACATGTGACCAGAGACCAGCCCCAGACACTAAATGGCTAAGGCAGGAAAATGGCAGCTTCTAAAAGTGGCATTTTCAGAATTGGAATTTCAAATCTGACCTAACCATAAGTTAGGATTTTAAATTTGGATGCCAGAGACACCAAACATTAAGTGGGTACCTATTCTCATTAGGAAATTACACGTACATAATGTAATAAGGTAGCTCCAATGCTATTCTATGAGAGAGGTGGGCCTTTCAATATTGAAAATGAACATAGGAGTTTTTCACTACCAGAACATGTACAACTTAAAAGTACATGTCCTACCTTTTTAATACATTGCACCCTGCCCTCTGTGCTGTTGTGGGTCTACACTAGGGGTGACCTATGTGTATGAAAAGGGAAGGTTTGGGCCTGGAAAAAGGTTCAGTTTGTCAGGTCGAAATGGCAGTAAAAACCTGCACACACAGGCTGCAGTGGCAGGCCTGAGACATGTTTAAAAGGGCTACTCAAGTGGTGGCAAACTCAGTGCTGCCGACCCACTAGTAGCATTTAATTTACAGGACCTAGGCACATGTATTGCCCCTTTACTAGGGACTTATAAGTACGTTAAATATGCCAATTGGGTATAAGCCAATGTTCCCATGTTTAGAGGAGAGAGCACTAGCAATTTAGCACTGATTAGTAGAAGTAAAGTGCACAGAGTCCTAAGGCCAGCAAAAACAAGGTCAGAAAAATGGAGGAGGAAGCCAAAATGTTTGGGGGAAGACCATTCTAAGGCTGATAGGTCTAACACCAGCCATTTGGGTGCTGTCTGACTACTCTATAATCCAGTCCAACCATGCCCGCAAGGGGAGCAAATGGAGTTCCATCAAGATGAGCGGTTGCTAATTAATGCACTTTTGTTTGCTCACATCAGAGATGTAATACATAAAAGAGTGAAACACATTTTCATGGGTCATATTGGATTTAGGAGTCCTTCTTTTTTTGTGCCCCAGGAGCAGGGAAAAGATTTGAGATGAGCAGCACCTAACCCTTGTAAAGTCATTCCAGTCTCTTGGCGCTAGGATAAGTCAAAAGTCCTTGAATTGTCTTCTTCAATAGAATTAAGGGGAACCTCAATGATTTCTCTCAGCAGGAGTTAGGAGTCTTTTTTCTTTAAATAGGGCCTCTTGTACAGTTGCAGTGTTCCCAGTGTCAAGAATATTCTTAGGAGATGGTGGTTGATGTGCAAACATTATCCTGTGTTTGGAGAACTTCTGATGCCCAATCCTAATTAATTTCTCCTCACCACTTCCCGCCTCCTTTAGAGCCCTTCCTCTGTGCCTTACTTTAAAAGTATCCAAGAATCGTGTTTATCCTCAACTTTCTAGCCATTCCCCTAATTAGAGGAGCACTCCTTCCACCTAATAGGTTCAGAACTGGTTCTCTCCCCAACTGTGACTGGACTGGCGTCCGGCTGTCTTGGAGGGTCTTGGGGATGAATAAGAGTCCCCTTATCGGGCATCACCAACTGAAAAAAAGAAGTGTCAAGGCTGTCCTTTGTTCAGCCAGTTGTGATGCTGTTCACTCCCATATAGCTATTCTCAATTAAGGGGACAGGAGGTAACCCTGCTGTGTTCTTCCTGGGTTCAGTGCCAGACAGTTGTTTAATGAGCTAAAGTTGTTAACTTTCCCAACAAATTATATGTATTCCAGCTCTAGAGGAACTGAATGGCAAAACTGTTTTTGCACCAATGTTGTCTCAGTCAGCACAAAGTACATTTTGACAACGTTGGTTTTCCACCAAAACTATCAAAAATCAGATTTCACCATTTAGTCAGCAATTGAACCTGAAGTGTGAAATAATTTTGAATTATTGCTCTAGCATTTTCCCAATCGACAAAGTAGAATAAATATTTTAACCAAATCTAGCACGCCTACACAGTGAACCTAGCCTTTTAGTTGTATTAGACAGTGAGGGCACAGCAAATTCACTATGCAGTGTTCCCTATTATTATTTACATCCAACTCTCTGGGCTTACAATGTTCACTTTAAGAGTGACATATGTATATGTAAAATATGTTTTTCTACTCAGAGAAGCCAATTTCCTGTTAGTTATTACTTTGGTGCATATTCGGTGTATATCATACATACATTCATAGAAAGCTATCTAAGAACAGAAATCATGAACTATAATATGAACATGCTAAACTTTTTGAGCTTTATTTTTTGGATCACTTATGGAGAAAATTTTATGAAGACTTTAAATAGATTATAATCCTGGCTCTCTTGCTTATAATTTAATAATTTGTCTAGATCAACTGTGTTTGGGAAGATCATTTGTACTTGTTAATATTTCTATCACGGTTAATAGCTCCTTGAAGCTAGATTTCACTGCATAAAGTAGTATTTGATGTGACACATGACTCCGTCCGTGGAACAAACCCAGGTACTTCTGGAATTTAAGGAGGATGTATAGTCTTCTAAATGGGAACTTGAGGATATGTCAACACTCTTAATTCCACCAGACAGATCCAAAAAGAAGAGGAGAAGGCACACTAATCGGAGAAGAGAAAGTACATCATGAATATTTCATTAGCCATCCTACACTACACAGCAGGACATTTCCCTAAAATGCTTTACTAGTATAGGCAAGCCAGCAGGAGTTCATGTTCTGTCTTGCACTGTTCATTATTTATAGTACACGAGAGGCCTACAATATCTGTATGAAACCTTTATATAACACAATAGTTCTAGTCTGATTGTTGTCATGGAAAAAGAGGAGAGAGAGAGAGAGAATTTTATAATAGGCTCTCATACATCCATCCAGAATTGGCTATTGTTATAAAATTGTATGCTATCCTCTGTACCAAAGAGCCCTAACTAATTCTCTGCACCTATCCTGTCTCATGTCTCATGGTAGAGCCCTCAGACACTTAGCGTGGCATGCTTCATCCTGGGGTCCCCTCATCTAGTACCGGCTGAGTGGCTTGAGTGGGTCACTTGTGTCAGTCACAGTTTGAATCCAATATAAATCTACTGTAAAAATGAAAGATATTGTCTACTACTCTATTCCGGTGAGGGGTTCCTTGCAGCACTTGGCTCAACAGACATGACACAGATCTGTGAGGAGTTTGGACAACATGGATAGACAGTGTTGGGGCTTATAGTGTTTGTAAATTTGTAAGGAACATGGGACACATGTAACGATAGTGTGAAGAACCAAGAAAAACTAATAGTTTTAGGAGGTTAGTGCAAATATAAACATGGGGCAAAGAGTGTGGGGTATACAACACAGTGTGACGAACTTGGGGTAAAGAACAAAGTCTAAGAAGCTTGATTTATGTGAATAATAGACACAATGGCAAATTTGGGACAGATGAAAAGTTGTTGTGAGTAGCTAGGGACACATTGAGAGAGTGAAGAGATAAAAGTACAAGGACAGGAGGCAGAAAGAGCTTGGGGCATGTGCATAGACAGTGTAAGGTGACATGGAACCAAAATAAAAGCAAGAGGCTCTAGGCCATCTGTACAGATGTGGTGAGTGTTGGACCTGGCGGTCTCTTCAGGTTCATCCCCACACATTTTGCCTTTGCCCTACACCTTTTTGCTGAATTCTTTTTTACTGGCATTAGAACTTTGTGCACTTTATATCTGCTAAAGTTCCTGTGTTTCACTCCTTAAAACATGATAGAATTAGCTTACACCTAATTGGCATATTGAATTTAGTTATAAGTCCCTAGTAAAGTGGTACTTTATGTACCCAGGGCCTGTAAATTAAATGCTACTAGTGGGCCTGCAGCACTGATAGTGCCTCCCACTTACGTAGAACCTTAAACATATCTCAGGCCTGCCATTGCAGCCTGTGTGTATAGTTTTAAACTACCCATTTGACCTGGCAAAATAAACCTTACCCATGTCCAAAACTTCCTTTTTAAAAAAAACATTTTTGATTGAAGAGCAAAAGGAAAAACAAGAAAAATGACACTTAATGCATACAAAAGGAAGAACATGTCCACCGGAAGCAGTCAGCTTAAGACAAAAGGAAACAAAAGAATAATATGAAAGTCATCCGTCACAGGTGATGATCCCGGGATAGATAAAACAGAAGCCATAGAAAACAGCACAATTGACAGCTCCAATAAATGTCCTATATGACCCATCTGGCTAGTGTGCCACATATAAAGCGACCGCCCATCTAAATACAGTATAAACACAAGGGGCTACAAGGATCCAAATGAGGGGCCCCACGCATACTCAAAAAACCACAACACCTCCCAGCACACATCAGTCACTGTAGCCTCCTTTTTGGCCTGCAAGGCCCGCAGTATCTATCAGTTCATAGGGGTGTATTGTATACTTTGGCGAAAGAAAGCCATGTGCCAGGCTCCGTGGTGGTCACACTTTCCATAGCATTCAGGTCCCACATCTTAGCAAGAATCATGGTTGAAGCCTCTGGGCCCTTCCAACAGAAAAGCAGCCACCATTCTAGCAGCAAGGAAGCAGTGCGTAATTAATTTGTCCGAAGGAGGGTTAAGTGGGTAGATACGCTCCTCATTTGGTACCCCAAAAAGAGCCTGGGGGGGATGGGGTCAAGCGTAATATTCAAGATCTCTGACATTTGGTGGAAGACTTGTTTCCAGAAATCGGCCACCACAGTACACTCCCACCACATATTAAAATATGTTCTGCGAGAGCCACAACTCCGCCAACAGGTGAATCTGACAGCGTAGGAGTCATTTATATGTGTTTTCTCTTTATTGGGTACAATTGGAGGTCTTAGCTGCTCTTTGCCATATAGCACCCCAATCTCCCTCTTCTATGTCCATGCCAAGGTCTCATGACCACTGTGCAATGCAGTTAACCTTAGTGATGTCTATAGGAGTTTCCAGTGTTTTGCAGCGGAGTAAGATCCCTTTTGCCCTGTTACCTCCCCTCATGACATCCTCCATTAGATGCATGTCCCACGCCCCTTTATGGATTTTATGGTACTTTCCAGCCCAGTGTATGAGCTGTGTCACCCTGTAAAGATCAGTGCGATGTAGAGAATAATTGGTTGAACTTTGGTCTCTGAGTTTGGGAACCCTGTCAACATACAAATTTCTAAGGGTAAGGTCTGCACACCCATGCCATTGCAGGATCTTCCTATCCAGTATGCCCAGAAGGAAGTCTGGGTTATCTATAATAGAGGTATATGGTGAAGGAAATAACTTAATCTGCTGAGTGCACACCGCTTTCCTTCGATGATACTTACTGGTCAGAGTAGAGGATAGCGGGCAACCTATAGCAGTAAGGATTCACTGAGGAGGCCATGGTAGATGTTTATGGGGAATTGAAGTGGATTTCTTGAATATCTTTAAATGTCTTCTGTCGTATTAAATGACTCACCAGACTTCTTTTGTAGCTTCATAAGGTTTTATTGCAGAAAACAGGAAAAGCCAAGTACAAGTGAAGTGAGGGCTCAGGATGGCTGCTCCAACTGACACAGCAGTGTTCCAGACCATCGCCCAAGAATTCCAATGGTAATAATACATAGATTACATGCACAACTGAAAAAAATGGAATTCCGTATATAACCTGTAAAACAAGAGCACTGACAAAAATCACACTTTTAGATTACTAAACCCAAATACCATATATCTCCCCCTTTAACAAGAAAAAATGAAATAAGGAAGAAAACAATTAAACCAAAAATCTACTGGGGTTCTTCTTGACTCTTGAACTTCTTCTAACAGTAGGATTCCTTTGAACATACATTTGTGTACCATGACGAAAAAATTTCTTTTGGTTTTAGCCAAACGGCCAAAATTCCACCACTGGCCATTATCAAACTTCACAGCTTGACACCTAATACTAACAATGGGTGCAGGATCTCTGAATTTTGATTTTCCCGTCTGTAGCATTAAAGGATCCTTGACACACACCCAGTTTCCAATAGCAAATTTAACCTCCTTTTTGGTGATAGGAAGTTTGGATCTTTCACATCTGCGGAGACTAGCTTCATCACTCCGAATTTTTGCTTTAATGGAATTCTCTATTACATTACATTCTTTGTTTGAAATATCCAACTTCCAAAATGGGTTAAGAGTGGAGACAGCTTTTCTTCCTTTCATTAATTCAAAAGGAACAGAACCCAAAACAGAGTGAGGAGTAGTTGTGTATGCCCACACAACATCCCTGACAGCAGTCTCACAGTCCTCTCTCGCTTTGATTGCACTCATACATTCAACCAACACTGTTGAATCGTTCAACTTTACCATTTGCTTGAGGAAAAGAAAGAGGGGTGCGAAGATGCTTGACATCCATCTTTGGCAAAAATTCTTGCATAGACACTGAAGTAAATTGTACCCCATTATCAGTTAGCAGCTCTTCAGGAACACCTTCTCTAGTAAAGATATGTTGAAGAAAACGAATGACAGATTTAGTATTGGGCTCAGAAACGCCTCTAACCTCCACCCATCTGGATAGGTGATCAATCAAAACAATGAAATATTTCATGCAATTTGGAAGAACATGAAATGGTCCTAGGAAATCCAAAGCAATTCTTTGCCACACTTTGCTTGGAGACACTGTGGGTTTGGGACATGGAGATGAAGTAGATAAATGTTTATCACTGTACAAACATTGAGTGCATTCATTCACCAAAAGCTCGACTTCACGATCAACAGAAGGCCACCAAAAATCATTACGGATTCTACGTTTGGTAGCAGTCATGCCTAAATGACCGGAATGGGCAGTTTCCAGAATTCTTCTTCTGAAACAAGAAGGAGGAATTCATTTACCCTCTCTGACTAACAACTTGCTTTCAATAGATAATTTATCGGCAACCTTACACAAAGGTTGTAAAATGGTTTCATTGGATATTTCCTTAGGCCAACCTTTCACAACAAAATTCATAACTTGCTTTAAAACTGAGTCATTTTCTAATGCCTAACACTAATCCTCCATATTTGCGCACACCACAGTGTCTTCAACAGAAGCAATAATACATTCTTCAATGTCCTCCTCCTCTTTTTCATCAAACTTAGGATTTTGGACAGGAAGTCTAGATAAGAAGTCAGCTTTGATATTCTTGCCCCCAGCTATATGTTGCACTGAAAAATTGAATTCCAAAAATTTGGTAGCAAGTCTGGCCAATCTGGCAGTGGCTTTCTTAATCTTATTGCCAGAAAGAATATCCACTAATGGCTTTTGATCCGTTCTAAGCCAAAACTTTCTCCCCCACAAATATGATTTGAATTTCTCTACTCCCCACACACAAGCAAGCATCTCCTTTTCAATAACAGAGTATCTCAACTCCACATCTTTCATCCTTCTTGATGCAAATCCAATGGTAACCTCAGAATTGCCAACCATTTGTGACAGAACAGCACCCATGCCATAAGAACTGGCATCCACAGTAATGTACAAATCATGACTTTCACCATAGGCTTGAAGTGCCGGAGCAGAAACAATGCTGTCTTTGATGAGTTGAAAATGCTCTTGGCAAATGGATGTCCAAACAAAATCAGAACCTTTTTTTTAGTAGACTTCTAAAACATTCAGTGAGAGAGGCAACATTTTTGATAGATTTCGAATAAAATTCACACAGGCCAATGAAAGAACGAAGCTGATCCTTGTCAGTGGGATGTGGTGCGTTAACAATGCCATCCACAATACTTGGTTTAGGTTTGACACCATCTTTAGAGAGAACATGTCCTAAATATTCAATTTCATTTACAGAAAAGATGCATTTATCCTCCCTAATGGTGACACAATTATTCTGTAAAATGGTCAAAACTTGCTCAATTACAACATGATGTTCTTCCTTTGATAAAGTATGAATCAAAATATCGTCTTGAAATAAATCCTTGAAACATGTCGGTCATAACCTTTTGAAAAACAGACGTGGCCGACGCCAGTCCAAATGGCATTCTGCAAAATTGAAATGTCCCATCAGGCTTGACAAAAGCTGTTAAATCAACAATTGATTCACAGAATGCAGAACAATGTCATTCATTCACCCGAGTACAGAGATCTGGGCCTAAATCCATCGTTTTTTTGCTCACCATGCCATTCCAGTTTGAACCCAGCCATATGCAAATCAGTCTTGACCCTGTGCCTCATGGGAACAGTCCAGCCCGAACTGCCAAGCCAGGTCCTCCCTGGACTGGAAACAAGCATCCTAGGACCGGCTTCGGGGTTTCACCCCTCTTCAGCCAGGATAGCTTGATTCCAGTGGCATGGAGAGCACGGGACTCACGTCTGAGCATACCCGTCCCACTCGGGGTGACAAATGCAAAAACAACAATTGATGGACAGAATGCAGAACAATGTCATACATTCACCCCAGTACAGAGATCTGGGCTTAAATCCATCGTTTTTTTGCTCACCATGCCATTCCAGTTTGAACCAAGCCATATGCAAATCAGTCTTGACCCTGTGCCTCATGGGAACAGTCCAGCCCGAACTGCCAAGCCAGGTCCTCCCTGGACTGGAAACAAGCATCCTAGGACCGGTTTCGGTGTTTCAACCCTCTTCAGCCAGGATAGCTTGATTCCAGTGGCATGGAGAGCACGGGACTCACGTCTGAGCATACCCGTCCCACTCGGGGTGACAAATGCAAAAACAACAATTGATGGACAGAATGCAGAACAATGTCATACATTCACCCCAGTACAGAGATCTGGGCCTAAATCCATCGATTTTTTGCTCACCATGCCATTCCAGTTTGAACCCAGCCATATACAAATCAGTCATGACCCTGTGCCTCATGGGAACAGTCCAGCCTGAACTGCCAAGCCAGGTCCTCCCAGGACTGGAAACAAGCATCCTAGGACCGGTTTCGGGGTTTCACCCCTCTTCTGCCAGGATAGCTTGATTCTACTGGCATGGAGAGCACGGGACCCACGTCTGAGCATACCCGTCCCACTCGGGGTGACAAATGCAAAAACAACAATTGATGGACAGAATGCAGAACAATGTCATACATTTACCCCAGTACAGAGATCTGGGCCTAAATCCATCGTTTTTTTTCTCACCATGCCATTCCAGTTTGAACCCAGCCATATGCAAATCAGTCTTGACCCTGTGCCTCATGGGAACAGTCCGGTACAAAAGGGGGTGGTGATGGACGGAGCGTCAGAACCAATCAAACACTCACACCCAGTCAACAGATCTGGGTTTGATCCATCACCGTTCTTTAGCCCACTCTGCCACCCCGGTTCAGACATGGCCATATGCAAATCAGACTGACCCTGTGCCTCATGGGAACAGTCCAGCCCGAACTGCCAAGCTATGCCTTCCCTGGACCGGAAACAAGCTTCCTAGGACCGGTTTCTGGCATTTCAGCCGTCTTCAGCCAGGCTTGCTTGAATCCAGTGGAGAAGTGTGGCTCAATGATTAGAGCGGCAGACCCTGATGCAGAGGTCTAGCCCGGGACCAGGGTTCAATTCCCCGCCTCGGCGGGTCTTGGGCTCAAAAATTCCACGGACCTGATAATTCTCACCTCAGTGCCTATTCCAATCATGGAGTCCCACTCTGCAACTCTGGGCAATATCTTGCTTAATCTCCACAACGGCCCCCACAACGCTAAGGATGCCTGGCCTCCACCTTGGGGGTGCCCAGGAGTGGACGCCTCACAGGGAAAGCCAGGATGGGTTCCACAGCGGTATTCGTACAAGCGCCTTGAGACCCTTGTGGGTGAGTAGTGCGCTATACAAGTATCAAATTTACATTTACATTTATCCAGTGGCAAAGTGAGCAAGGGACTCATGTCTGAGCATACTCTGCCAACTTATGGCGAACAAAGCGGTACAAAAGGGGGTGGTGATGGACGGAGCGTCAGAACCAATCAAACACTCACACCCAGTCAACAGATCTGGGTTTGATCCATCACCATTCTTTAGCCCACTCTGCCACCCCGGTTCAGACATGGCCATATGCAAATCAGTCTGACCCTGTGCCTCATGGGAACAGTCCAGCCCGAACTGCCAAGCTATGCCTTCCCTGGACCGGAAACAAGCTTCCTAGGACCGGTTTCTGACATTTCAGCCGTCTTCAGCCAGGCTTGCTTGAATCCAGTGGCAAAGTGAGCAAGGGACTCACGTCTGAGCATACCCTGCCAACTTATGGCGAACAAAGCGGTACAAAAGGGGGTGGTGATGGACGGAGCGTCAGAACCAATCAAACACTCTTTTTGTTGCCAAAATTGAAGTGGATTTCTTGAATATCTTCAAATGTCTTCTGTCATATTAAATGACTCGCTTTTGTAGCTTCATATGGTTTTATTGCAGAAAACAGGAAAAGCCAAGTACAAGTGAAGTGAGGGCTCAGGATGGCTGCTCCAACTGACACAGCAGTGTTCCAGACCATCGCCCAAGAATTCCAATGGTAATGATACATAGATTACATGCACAACTGAAAAAAATTGAATTCCGTATATAACCTGTAAAACAAGAGCACTGACAAAAATCACACTTTTAGATTACTAAACCCAAACACCACAGGAATCTTGCAGGAAAGTTGTGCCAAACGATCCCACAGTTTAGGCTCACAGACCCAATCTAATGCCAGAGTAATCTGGGCAGCGAAAATATAACAAGAAACGTGTTGGGACACCCAGTCCACCATCCCACGAGGAACGATAAAGAGCTGTTCTAGCAATCCTAGGCAGTTCATTGTTACGTGTGAAGGCCCATATTTTCCTTTGGATGAGGGAGATCACTGTTTTGGGGATTTGAAGCGGAAGAACTCTACAGTATATAATAGCTGCAGTAAAATTTTTATCTTAAGGCAGTGAATTCTACTCATCCAGGAAACCTTGAGTTGACCCAATTGATAAAGGTTCTTGAATATATCGAGGAGAGGTGAGATGGTAAAAAGGAACATGTCAGAGGGATCCTGAGGGTTGGATACACCTAAGTATTGGAAGCTGCTTTGCCCCCATGTAAACCCACTAGTCTGTTGAAGGCTGGATGCCTCGAGGCCAACCCACATTCCCACTAATTTGTTATAGTTTATTTTGAAGCCAGAAAAAACTCCCTAAACTCTCGTAAAGTAGCTTGGAGGGTGACCAAAGAGTCAGCAGAAGAGGTCAATAAACAAAGCGTATCATCTGCAAACATTGTGATTTTTTGTTGCATGTCACCCAATGGGAGCCCCCCTATAATATGTAAGCCATTATCCAGTTTAGTGACTGTGTTTGGAAATCCCCTCCTAATCCCGCCCAGATCATTTTATAGTTCATCCATCATCTTGCGGATATCAGCCTTACTCACCAGGGCTGCAGAATCAGATGTTGGCAGTTGTCGATGATCTACAGTTGCCATCATGTAAGTATCAGGGTCGCTAGGCTTAGTGGTTTGCAGGAGGAGTTCGGCTATGCTCAAGCCCCTGTGATGTTCTGCCTCTTGGCAGGCATTGGACGAGAAAAGGGCCACATGAGGACATTGTATGGGAGCATTGTGTGTCTGCTAAATCCTACATCACAATCAACCCCTCTAAATGGTCACAAAAAGAGGGGTGGATGTGCAGGACAGGCCCCATTCGCTCTGGGAAGAGGTAGTTGACAACCCACCATCCTGTAACACAACACCATAGTAGCGAGGAAGCTTCCATCCGGGTTGGCATCCTGAGAAAGCTAGAAACTGCCTCCCGGGTGAGCAGCTGGACAATGGTCGCACCCAAAATCAGAAGTAGATATCTCTCCACTCCCCCTAGAGGAAAAGGCGATCCCAACAGGCAGATTCAGTCAGGTTTCAGGTGGTCCTCTACAGGAGATTTGTTGTGATCTCACCACAAACCACTTTGGCTGGCGCTCAGTCAATCAACCAGTCCACCTCTGTTTAGTTCATACCCGGTACCTGCGCAGTCATCTCTGAGATTACATAGAGATGGAGTGCTCTACACCACTAGGGAAGGCCAGAGGAGGCCTGAGTTCAAACTGTGGGTGTCTGTTGCCACTGGATTCAAGCTAGCCTGGCTGATGAGGGGTGATGCCCCGATACCCGTCCAAGGATCCTTGTTTCTGGTCCAGGGAGGATCTGGCCTGGCAGTCAGGCTAGACTGTGCCCATGAGGAGCACGCTCAAGACTGATTTGGATATGGCTGGGTGTAAACTGGGGTGGCATGGTGAGCAAAGGAATGATGAATTTAACCCAGATCGCTTGACTGGGGTGAATGTTTGATTTGTTCCACATTCCGTCTATCAATTGTGTGTCTTTTACTTTTAGAAAGATGATATTTTCTTTCCATAGCTATTTTGTGCCTATAACCTGTCTCTGGTCACATGACTAGGTGTAGCTGACAGTTGGGCTTTGTGTATTCTTTCTAGACAGCCACACACAATGGGGAGCTTGTGTGTAACTGGATGGGCCCTCACTGAAAGGGTGGGTGGGAGGAGCTGGGCCCAACACCACTTAAAATTGATTAGGTTGGATCCTCTGTAGTTAGTCTGGAGCCTGGGCCAGGAAGGCAGGGCATCTGTGAACATCAGAGGCGTGCCTCTAGAAGCTTCTCCCCACCTCAAAGGCACAATTGTGTATAAAAGAAGGACCTCAGACACCAACTCTTCACTACACTTCTGGAGCTATGGGTACTCTGCCAGGAAGAAAAACTTCTGTGCTGCTACAAGGCCTGCCACTCTCCTGCACTGCTGCTCTAAAGCAATGACTGCCCTGCTGTTCTTACCTACTGCTGGCTGCCCTTTGGCTGGGTAAGAAGAACTGCACCTTCCACTTCATCTTGAACCCAGAACCCCAGAGTGACTGCAAGGGTTAGTCTGCTGGCCTGCTGGCCTGCTGGCCTGCTGACCTGAACCTCAGGGAACTAAAAGTCACCCAAACCAGCTCCTGGACCCAGCTGCAGCAAGGTCCTGACCCTCAGGTGGTGTCCCTCAGGTCCTGGACCCTTGGTGTGGCTCAGCAAGCTTAAGTCAAGTCTTTTCGTGACCTCATCACTCACACCATAATTCAGCACAAAACTCTGTCAGCCTGACTCTTCGCACTGCAGCTTCGACCACTCACGGGGACTGCTACCATGAAGCTCTGGTGACGCCCACCCATGACACTGGCCTGGTCCTCGTGCTTTGCCAACAACATCCCGCAACACTCTCCTTTGCTCCCCACGGCCCTCTGCAACACAAACAGGGTTCTTGGCATGAACGTGAGAAGGTAAACCTTCAGCAGGACTAAACTGGGACTGTATCCAACCTGTACTCCATCACAGTTGGCCTGAACCTTTGAATTTGACCCAGCCCAATTAAACCACATATCCCGAATTAGCGCTTTGTGCTGTTTCGGGTTATATTCTCTTTATTCTTTCAAAATTAATAACTCTGGTTCAACTGATTGGATTTTTGTTGTTCTCGTCTTGTTTTATTTATTAAATATTGCTGTATATTCCTAGCTTAGTGCAGAATCCTTTTGTGCGGTGTTTTCACTGTTTTAAGTGTTGCACAAATACTTTACACACTCCCTCTAAGTTCAGCCTGACTGCTTTGTGCCAAGCTAGCAGTGTGTTGAGCACAGGTTAATTTGGGGGTTGATTGTGCCTTATCCTGCCAAGGACTGGGTTGCTGTTTGACCAGGACTCATACTCCAGTTAACCAGTAACCCAATTTCTCACACCCAGGAGCTTATGTGGTTGATGACTAGAGAATATAGAGTGCTTGGGATGGCATGGTGTTAGCAATTGTCAACACATGAGCAGGTAGACTGATGTACTTTAGGAACATGCATAGAGAGTGTGAGGATCTTACAGCCTGTGAACTGACAGAGTAAAGAGTTTGGTGTCCATAGACAGCGTGAAATTTAAGAGGCACCAAGAACTGTGGGACATGAACAGACAGGTGCATGGAGAGTTGCTGTAATGAATAAAGGACTGAAGTTATGTTTGATGTACAGTGAAGAGCTTGGCGCCTTTGAACAGTGTAGGGAGTTAGGTGAACACGGACATTGGGAGATTACTGAGGGACAACAGACTAGAATTGTGGTTACATACACAGTAAGCATCAAGGGGATGGGGCCAATACTCAGCCAGTGTGAAGAGCTGTATGCAGATGGACATACGGCAGGAATTAAGTGATGGCACTGCAAGGAAAATGTGAACCTCCAGTGATAACAAATGGTCAAAGTCACTTGTGCGGAGGCATGTCACCATGAGGCAGTTTAGCTCAACCTATGCAATATCCTGTGGACGAGAAACTATAGTCAATACAGAGCACAATGAAAAAGACTAGTTCCAGATGGACAAGTAAGACAAGGCTCGCGATTGTCATCCTACTAGTTCAGCTTGTATGCTGACTACTTAACAAGACAAGCTGGTCTGGAAAATGAGATTAGATTAAAAATCAGCAGAAGAAACATTAACAACATTTAGTGGAATTATGACACATTTCTTGTAACCAAAGATGAGGCAGACATGATAAATCCATGTGAAAAGTCAAAGAACATAGTGAAAGAATGGGCCCATGGCAAAATGTAAAAAAGATTAAAGTCAAGGAAATGGGTGCAGCACCTACTTTAAAATTGATGGTGAAAGCCAAGAATGGTGGGCAGATTCTGTCTTCTGGTATCAACCATCAGTAATAAAGGTTCCTTCAGTCAGGACATACACCGCAGATTAGCACTGGGCAGAGCTGAGTTGGCTTGCAAAAGATTTTCAAATAAAGGGATGTCCCTACAAGAACAAAGATCAGGCATCTACAGGTGATGGTATTACTTGTGACTTAATATGGTTGCAAATGTATCACAACGAGGAATCAGGGCAGGAAGAAGATAGATGCCTTGGAACTGTGGTGCTTGGGGAGACTTCTAAGAATACCATGGGCCACTAGGAAAACAAACAGATGTATTCTATATTAAATCAAGACTGCACTTTCACTGGAAGCACAGATGAGTAGAGTGTAGCTCTTGTACTTTGGACACTTAGGGCCTCAGTTATGAGTCCCTACCGGCACTATTGTGCCAGCAGAACGCCACGTTTTTGATGTTCCGGTGGCCCGATGTGCCACTGGCATATTTATAAGGCCATGTAAAGCAATGTCACATGGCTTTTCATGGCCTTATAAATATATTCCTCTTTCATGCAGGAAATTGCATGAAAGGGGAATTCCATGGGTGTTGCTGTGGGTGTTCCCAGCAGCATCCATGGCTTTTTCACACTGCCTGCATTATGACAAATCGTAAATCTGAGGCAGCACCAAAAACGTACACCTCCCCAGGGGAGGAGTGAAGAATGTACAACGAGGAGAAATACCTTTATTTCTCCTCATTTTTCCTCTTTCTATGTGTGCTGCATTCTGCAGCACACATAGAAAGAGGAAAAAGCCTCGTGTGATTGTTTCTGTGCAAGAACGTGTCCCTTCCTGCACAAAAATAATCATCCCCACTACACAGACACCCTTGCAACATGGTGCACAGGTGGCTGTGTTGGCGCACGGCACCTCACTGTGCGCCAAAACATGGGAAAAGGACAGGAATGCACCATATCTAGTAGATACTGCGTATTCCTGACTTTGCCTTAGGGCAGTGCAGTAGCAAGGCGGGAAACAACCTTTACAACGCAGTCATTACTACGCACTACCTTTACAACTCAGTCATTACAACGCAACATCCTTTATATCGCATGCCATTACATCGCAGCCATTACATCGCATGTCATTACAATGCGTCACTACATCTCATGCCATTCCAACGTATTATAAGGTAAGTAATAGGGAATAGTAATTTTTACCCATACACTATCCAACACTTACCCTACTGTTGCACTCACTGGAGTGAGAATAGTATTTTTTACCCCTACACTATCCAACACTTACCCTACTGTTGCACTCACCGGAGTGGGAATAGTACATTTTACCCCTACACTATCCAACACTTACCCTACTATTGCCCTAAAAGTAATATGCTAAGGAATAGTATGCGTTGTAATGATATGCGTTGTAATGGAATGCGTTGTAAATGTAGTGTCTAAAAATGCGTTGAGATGGCATGCATTGTAATGGATGTTGCAATGTAAAAACTGCATTGTAAAGGCATGCGTAGTAAATGTTTGCATTGTAATGTCATACATTCCAGCAAGGCCTGCTGCGCTGTCCTACAGCAAAAAAAACATGAATGAGGCCCATAATGCTCAATTCCAGGCCCTTGGAAAAGACTTTGCTGCATGGAAAAAAGAGGAGGAGGACGACAAGCAGCAAGGTGGATGGACTTCATCACAGCAGCGATGAGTGCGCCTTTGAGAAGTCCTAGGGGGTCTGCAGGAGGCTTCATAGACTTAATGACACATAATAAGACAAGAAGCAAGATAGTGAAAATAATATATAATTATTTTTTAACTTTCACCTCCCTAAATAAGATTAAAAAAAACAGAGTAACCTTTTTGGAGAGTTGACATGGATGTGTGCTACCCTGCCTGCTCTAGCAGATTCGGATAATTATCCGCCTCCCTGCCTTGCCGGGAAACATGATAACATTAATTATGTGGCATCCACTTCTCCCTCTAGCTCTTTTGTATTCGTTTTTTTTTTCACAATGAAAATGTTGTACGTGGACCCCCTGGCAATTGTATGAGTAAAGAAGCAAGTGTGTGTACGTGTGAGTGTGGGTGCTTGCATGTGCATAACCCACTCTGTGTGTTCATATGTGTGAGTGTGTGAGTGCATACTTAAATGTGTGAACTATATATCATCTCACCCAGCACCTCTTTCCTTCCACAGAACAGGAGGAGGCCTCAGAGAGAAATAGAGCGATGGACAGAGAGTGCCCTGGAAGTTTAAGTAAGTAATGAACTTTCAGATCGGGGACAGGTAGGCAAGTACCTGATGTATTTGAGGTTGTAGGTGCAAAGTCTGCAAACCGGAAAACTGAAGCCTTTTTGACTACAAAACACAAAGTCACAATGTACTAGATGTACACTGTGATCTGCAAATGTGTTTGGGACTTGCAATGTACGCACTGAGACTCCATGCAAATCATTGGAAAAAGAAGCTTCAACTGGGCTCTGGTTCCTAGGGATTCAGGAGATGAGTGCAATTTTTGTTGCAAATTATAAATTTTACCCAAAGACGCACACACATGCATGCACGCATACACACACCCGTGCGCACACACACATTTAAGAGTGGTGGTAGCGTCCCCAACGCCTACTTCGTGGCGATAGAGGCTGCGCTGCGCGACCTCCTCTGGGCCGGGTCGCCCCGAATCTCATTGACTAAACTCACATTGGGGTGGTATGACGGCGGTATAGCCCTCCCTGACATTCGTAAATACTACTGGGCGGCCCATCTCACAGCGATCAATCACGGGACATATGGCGACGGGAACGACCCAGCCTACGGTATGGATAGATGGCTGCTTCCCGGAGGGAACTATGAGAGAGCACTCTACTCTAAACGAGGTACACATAATCTCACTGGCCCTACACTTCACTCGGTACAGATCTGGCACATTGCTCAGAGGAAGCTCGGATGGGCGGGAGTCCTGACACTAGCCACGCCACTCTGGGCATCTGAAAAACTGGGCAATCTGGGACGCACCAAGGGCTTCCGGAACTGGGATTTGATCGGCATCTCCCAAATCAGAGACATCTGGGGCCCCACGGGGATCCGCACGTTCGCCCAACTGCAAGACACATATGAGCTGGCACACACTGAATACTTTAGATACCTACAGGTGCGACACTCCCTACAGGCCAATATTCCATTGGAAACCAAACCACCGCAAACCTCCCCGCTTGAAGATAGGTTACTGGATGGGCATCTCCCAGAACACGCAATATCCCTAACGTACAAAAAACTAATTAACAACCCCCCCGATCTGCTTCTGCCCCTTAGAGAAAAGTGGGTCGCTGATGGGCTGGAGATAGACGACGAGGAATGGCTCCACGCTTTAGCTTCCCCCAGGGAGGTCGCGATATCAGCCCGACTGCGACTGATCCAACTCCAGCTCCTACATAGAATTTATATCTCCTGCACTAGGCTACACACAATGGGTAGGGCGGACACAGTACTCTGTAGAAGGGGATGTGGGGGTACGGGTACCTTCTTCCACGTGTTGTGGGACTGCCCTAAGATTCAACGGTATTGGAGAAGGGTGGTACAGTGTATGGAGGAGGTATGGGAGGTGGAGATTCGCCCGGAGGCCAAGAGGTGTCTCCTTAACATATGGGAGCCAACAGACCTGCCACCGAAGGGGAGGCTCTGGGTGACGCTCGGTCAAATGGTGGCAAAAAGGAACATCGCCAGACTCTGGGGAAGCTCTATTCCACCAAAACTGTCGGACTGGCACGGCGACATGGACTGGTGTATGCTGCGAGAAAAGACTGTATATATGGCAAGAGGGTGCCCCCGGAAGTGGGTGGAAGTGTGGTCCAAATGGAATGATTTCAGGGGGGGGCATTTGCGAGCCGCCTGCCGTCGAGCAGGACGGCGCAGGGGCTGTATAGGACTCCCAACGCTCCTGTTGCTCCTGGGGCCAGAGAGTGGGTGCCGTGGTCGCCCACCGGTACAGAGGAATTTATGCTGTTCGAGTGGTGACTGGTTATTGGGGTGTTGGGGGGGGAGGGTAGTTGATCGTTAGGCGCCCTGGCGCCATTGTGGTATTCTCCCTTTGTTTTATGGCTGTAACACAGGGAAAAAGGAGTCCTGCAGTATCCTCCTCTAACCAGTGAGATGCTTGCACCTTCTACCGCCGCCGTACCCCCGGGTTGACGGCACTGGGCTGTGTTAGATACGACAAAGTGCATGTGTACGAACTGCGCGGCCAGCCCGAGGGGTTGTAGGCTAAAGCTGTGTATTGTGAAACATAACAATAAAGGACTTTAAAAAAAAAAAAGAGTGGTGGTAGCAACTTTGTAGCTATAGTTATGATTCGCAGAGAAAGGAATTCCTTTAATTTTTTATTGGTTATAGTTTTTCCACCGTTTGAAGAATCTCCACAAAACTTTCCAGACCTATTGTTTTTTCCGCATCTGCTGTTGATGCAAGGTTTTGTGCTGATAAATTAAGGGGGTGCAAAAAAAAAAAACGGTAGTCCCAAAACACGTTTTTCCCAAATGCGTTTTCCACCGACTTTTTAGTCTGACGTAGTGGCAAAATGACTGAACGAAGTTTTAGAAAATTGGGCAGGAATGTAGATTTTGGTGTGGAAAGGACCGTTATTGTTATTAGATGTGAATTGGTTCAATAGTTTTTTACTAATAAGGAACAAAAAACGTAATGGTATACTGGGCTGATGTATATAGTTTGTAGTTTTGTGGTAGACAAAACACCATATTATTGGTTAATGAAAGCCTCACAAAATTAAAAGGCAGTCATATTGTTTAGACCACACTCGGGCTGTGTGCTGGGTTTCTAAGTGAGATAATGGTCATTACAATTTCTTAAGTTATAAAAAGACATGAGGCGCTTTACAAAAGTTTTAATAGTTAGGGAAAAATATCTATATTGTTGTATCCATTTAAAACAAATGT
The DNA here is from genome assembly GCF_964204655.1 of Triturus cristatus. NCBI lineage: Eukaryota > Metazoa > Chordata > Amphibia > Caudata > Salamandridae > Triturus > Triturus cristatus. Next base: position 1,640,514,122 of record NC_140590.1, read on the forward strand.
TTACGGAGTAGCGCAATACTACCTACATAGTTCCGTATTACCTATTGAGATAAAAAAAGAATTATGACAACAGACGCTCTAGGATACACCATTCCACTCCAATCTATGTCACACTACTCCACTCTACAGCACACCAGTTCACTCTATGACATGCTACTGCACTCTTCATCACTCTGCAGCATTCTACAGTACAGCACGCCACTAACTGTATGGCACGCTTCCACTCTATGACACACCACTCCACTCTACAACATGCCACTCCACTGTACACCACTCTAATCTATGCACCTCCACTCTAAGACACTGTACGACACAGCACTCTATGACATGCCACTCCACTCTTCTGTATGACACACTACTCCACTCCGAGGTCCCTAGTGAAATAAAAAAATATGTACACACATATGACAAAAGACACTCTATGACACTGTGCTCAACTCTACTGTAAGACACTCCATTCAACCACTCTCCAGTCTATGACACTCTACTCCACTCTATGCCACTTAACTCAACACACTCTACTCCACTCTATGCCACTTAACTCAACACACTCTACTCCACTCTATGCCACTTAACTCAACACACTCTACTCCACTCCATGCCACTCTACGATACATGAAAACTCTGCGATATTCCACAAAGTTCTGCAAACGGGCGGAAACAAGCAGGTAATGCTGCTCGCGCTGATTTTTAGCGCCGGGAGCTTGTTCCATGCTGCAGAATCAGTGCAAACGGCATCGTGTGTGCCAGAGGGTGCTGTTTCTTTGCTGCTGCTCGAGTAATATTTATCGTGAAGTGACAGCTTTCTTACCGCGAACGGTGGCAAAAATATGTATTAAGAAAATCACATTGGGTGCCGTCTATGCACCTGAAAATAGAACTAGGCGACGCCAATTCTCACTTGTGCTAGCAACTTGCGATTTGCTAGTAATCATGATGTTATAGGTGCCAAAGGGCTTCTGGCCATGGGGTTGATATGCAATGGAAAAATTGAAGATGTCAAAGGATTTCTAGGAGCTGTGGAGGCACAAAAGGTCATATATATATATATATATATATATATATACAAAGCATTTTGGAGGTCGCAAGTAGCCCAATTTGCAGAATCGAGCCGTTTGTGACAGCAAAAAGCATTTTTAAATGTTCAAAAGCGAAATTTTGATTCAGTAACTTGTTACCGAATTGCAATTTGGGTTTATTTGAAAGGTGCATGATTAGGTCGTCCTTTCCAAATACCAATTCGCAGTGGAATGTATTAATGTTTTGCGACTGCATTACGGTCACAATTTTTTTTTTTACCAACTACTGGAAGGTAGTGGTAATCATTCGCAAATGGGAAGGGGTCCCCATGAGGCCCCTTCCCCTTTGAGAATTTAAAAAAAAAAAACATTTTTAGTAGTTCCGTGGACCACTGCCTACTGTAAAAAAATGAAACTTAAAAGTTTAATTTTTCTTTTGAAACGCATCCCATTTTTCTTTCAGGAAAACAGGCTGCATTTCAAAGAAAAACGTGTTTGCTGGATTAAAAAGCAATCACAGACATGGTGAACCTATGATTGCTCTGATTTTAAATGTGTCACAATTTGCAACCTTGCTCGTTAATATTCATGAGGTAGGTCAATTTGCAACCCCACTAGAAATCACTATTTTAAAATATATTCTTTAGCACATTAGGAATTGTTTTTCCAAATTGCAATTCGGTAAGAATCACAATTTGTAAATCACTATTCCTAATTTCTGTGCATATGGTCCATGGAGTCATGTGGATGCTAGAAGGAATCAAACACAATTGGGCGGTGCTAAGAGACGCGAAAGGCGCAGGGGGTCCTGGAAGAGGGGTATAGGAGCTGGGAGAGAACTGGGGGAGATATTAATGGCTATGGTGACTGATGCCATGCATTACAAGACTGCTTTGGCGGCTGATGTTCTTATGGGTGTATTTTTTATCATTCCCAGAGGAAAGATCAATGCACCACAGCCAGCTCCCACCTGCGCCTAAAAAGCCAAGGAAAACCTCCCCAAAGTCATTGCCAGGAAATCCAGTCAAGAGGTACCTGGGTGACCGTGGGCTGCGATTTGGCCCTGCTGGAGTGGCAGGGGTCCATAAAAGCCCCCTCCCAGCAGATAATCTCTTCGAGAGATCCGAGAGGACACACACAGAGGATGAAGATGTTGGGCCCCACTGCAGGGTGCAATGGACAGACCAGATGAATGGGGGCCTGGGGAGACCCCTCTCTCCATTCCAGAGTCATGCTGACCAGGGGTCTGCACCGGACAGAGATGGAAGCCCCAGCCAGAGCAAGGGCAGCAGTGGCACAGGTGAGTGAGCGAGTTAGATTAGTAAAAGTGAGTAAGGACGAATGAGTGAGTAAAGGAGTGAATGAGGACAGCAATCTTAGAGTTACAGGGGAGTAGGCGATGGAGTGAGTGAGTGCAACAATGTCAGGGGTACAACTGACTGAATGAGGACAGTAATGTCAGGGGTACAGGTGAGTAAGTACGACAATGTCAGTTGTACAGGCATGTGAGTGGGCACCACAATGTCATTAGTATAGATGAGCGAGTAAGCGAGTAAGTGAATGAGTTAGTGAGTCAGTATAGCAATTTTGGTGCAGGTGAGTTAGTAAGGACAGCAGTATCTGTGATACAGGTGAGTGAGCGAGTGTGTGTGTAGGTGAATTGAAATTTAGGTAGTTGTGTTTTGAGTTTAAAAGTTGATGATGAGAGTGTGGCACATATAAGGGTCATGGATAGGAAGATATTTCAGAGGAACCGACTTACAGTTTTGAGTTCCTGAGTTGCTAGCCTTAGGAATTTGTTTTACCATCACAGCCGACACAAGACAACCTGGAATACTGGAGAAGTGGTACAGTACCAGCACCACTAGAAATTATTGTTAGTAGGGAGCAACATTTTTGTTACACTAGTGTAATCTCACTTCACTTTAGTAATTTCTTGTTAAATTTGTTATGTCAGATTCCAATAATTATACAATTATGCCACGTCGTGTAATTACGTGCTGTTCGTGGTAAAACATTTGCACAAGCACTGGTGAACAACGCAAACAACCAATATGCGAGCAGCTGCTGTTTGCGCCACTTGTGATTGTGTGCAACTTTTTCTAGCACAAAATACATCTTCGTGTCCAGCAAAGATGGATTTTGTGCTAAAATATAGCGCCAAATGTTGGTTTTGCATTTCACCTGATTTCATGCAATTTGGCTTAATTTTACAGCATTTTGTATAATTATGCAAATACAAATTACACGAGTTTTACACACCCCTAGTGGCCACCAATAGTGAGTAATTGTGAAGAGCATAAGCACACATCTGTGTTTGTATGATTAGTGTAAGCAGCACAGTACAGCCTTCACCTGAAGTGACACACTTAATTTAAAGTAATTTTGCATTTGGTTTGCTTTGTCTACATATACCCAGTTCCAAAGCCCATTACCCTGTCTATTCACACACTATTAGTGTATTACATAGTGACATACATTGATATTGATGGTAGATGGTATTGATGGCAGATGAGGCCCATCCGATATGGCCATCTTCCTGCCTTGTATAACCTCATAGACCCACTTAGTCGCAGTCCCTGTCTTTGTTACTGATGTTTTAAGGCTGTTAGTGTGGACTGCATGTCCATATGTGTCTTTGTGCTTGTGTATACATGATATAGGTAAAGATATATGGATAAAAATAAATTTGTTGAAGGTAGGCGACACTAGGTCCACGATTTTGCCAATTTTCCTCCCTGCTATGAATTCATAGCCTTTAGACTCCACCTTTAACTTTTGGTTTGACACTATTTACCTTGACACTATAGTAATACCTTATATACAGAACTAGGTGTATGTGTTGTGTTAATGCACACGTGTGTATATGAATGTGGCACACCTGTCCTGTCCATGTTCCTATTGTCTACAACACTAGCTGCAGTCACCGGCTATGTCTATGCTTCTGTACTATAATGTCATTGTAAGAGAGAGGGCTGAATACATTACAATAGTCAGATGAGACTGGACACATGTAATTAGATTTCCCATCTTTCTTCCTCCTCTAACCTTAAAAACCCATTTTATGCCCTAATTCTAATTTTTCTGGATTTTGATGCAGGGATACTCTCTGATTCCGGCTGGTATCCCTGCGTCAACATTTGATGATCACAAATGTTATCCCCAGAAAGGGGAATCAAGGAAGTAGCCAGAAGAATAAGGTTGTGGGAAGTGATCCCCTGAGTGGAAACAGGGTAAAAAATTATGCACTCAAACCATGATTTTAAAATAATTTGGCGAAACAGCAATTTTTTTCATGAGTTCTTTCCATCTTTTTTATTTCATTCTTCATTTCTATTTTCTTTTTCAGTTATTCATTTGTTAGATCTTTTGTCCTTTACCATTCTTTCCTTCTTTCTATTCTCCTTTGAATTGTTGTTTCTTTCGTTCGCTGCATTTTTATTTCATTCTCCCATCTCCTTGCTACCTTCCTTCTTTATATTGTTATTTCATTCTTTCAGCTTTCCCTTCCTTGTTTCCAACCCTCTTTCACTTTTTTTCCTATCTCCTCATCTTCCTGCCCCTCCCTCACCCCTTTTTAGGTCGAGCCTGAGTTAGCACTCATGCACTGCTCTGGGAGACTTGTTGTTGTGGAGTATGTAAGAGAAGCTCCGCCCACTCTCCACCCATATTTTTCATTGGCTAGTGTCATTGTCCGGAAATTGAACTGGGGTGGCAGAGTGGGCTAAAGAACGGTGATGGATTAAACCCAGATCAGTTGACTGGGATGAGTGCTTGCAATCCGTCCATCATTTCCTTTGGTTTTTGCTTTGTTCGCCATAAGTTGGCAGGGTATGCTCAGACGTGAGTCCCTTGATCACCTTGCCACTGGATTCAAGCAAGCCTGGCTGAAGACGGCTGAAATGCCAGAAACCGGTCCTAGGAAGCTTGTTTCCGGTCCAGGGAAGACATGGCTTGGCAGTTCGGGCTGGACTGTTCCCATGAGGCACGGGGTCAGACTGATTTGCATATGGCCATGTCTGAACTGGGGTGGCAGAGTGGGCTAAAGAACGGTGATGAATTAAATCCAGATCAGTTGACTGGGGGTGAGTGCTTGCAATGTTCAACACTCCGTCCATCATTTCCTTTGGTTTTTGTAGTGGCATTGTCCTTCATAAACGCTGGTTTAACTCGTTGTTAGGGTTGTTATTCCCTCCTTGGTACCACCTTGTCTGCATTTGTAAACATCCATCGCGACTGGCCCCTTTACTTCGGATGTGACAAGGTGAATCTTATTAAGTTTGTAAGCACTCTTTTCTTTAATGTGTTTCTCCTACTGCAGGCATGACGTGCTTTCCTCACCATGCGCACTTTCACTTTCAAGCCACCCCGGACAATGGTGGCCGCTTCTTTGAAGTTAAATAGATCTCACATTTACAAGAGTTTGAGCTATTGCCATTGTAAATGACAATAACTTAAACTCTCGTAAATGCCTGATCTATTATATTGCAAATGCTTGTTATTTATTAATCTGTTTCTGAACAGTTCTACTTGTGTGGTGTTCAGGCAGTAACCGCTGTAATCTGGAAGGTGGCGCTGCGCACCCCATTAGGGCCTTGTTTCTGCTAACAGTGACTCAGCAAAACAATCAGAGGCCGCAACGTCGTCTGTTTTCCGTCTCTGCAGGCCTTTAACCTCTTCTGTGCCCATGACGAGATAGTCTCGTCATGAAGCACGGTTGCGCTGTGCCCATGACGAGACTATCTCGTCATGAACCCCACCCACTAATGCAATGCCCGGCACAGGAGGGGGAAAGGGCGTGGCACTGAAGGGGTTAAGATTGTTAAAGAGCCTGTGACCGATGGCGCCCCCCCCCCCCCACTCCATGAAAAGCAGGGACCCATCACACTGTTTGCAGACAGCTGGCTGCTGAGCTCTCAGGTGCACGCTACAATGCATCATATTCCGGGGTCCGAGAAACAGCTGTCCTCGACAGGCCCACTACCTTTCAGCCATTGGATGGGCATGTATTCCCAAGTTAACGCGCCAAAAGAACATTTTCTGTGTAAACATGACTTTCTTCGCCCCCATTACAGCCGGGTTTGCGCTCATTTGCATGAGCCATGGCAGGAACGGACATACTCGACTCAATTTTATAGCACAAGGGGGTTTGGGGGGCAGCCGCCCGGGCACATTGGGAGGGGCTTGGCTGGCCTGCCCAGCCATTTTGTATATTTTTGGGCTGTTTTTGTGTTTGGGCTGTTTTTGGGCTACAGACCAATTATAGTCCAATTGTATAAGGGACTCATTCGCTCTTTCTCAGCCACCATTTTAGTTTCTGGTGACCTGGTGGCTGGGAGCTGGGTAGGGTGCAGAAACCATTTTCCTTCTCTTCCATCCCTCTTTTTATGAAATTAGGGTTCCTGGGTGGTTTGTTTTTCTTTTTCTTTTTCGGGGGGACGCATTTGTTGAGGAAAGGGGCATACTTGGCAATTTATGTACGCTGTCGCTTGGAACAGGTGCTGGCGGGGTTTTGAAAAGTTGGCCAGGGTTGGCAGAGGTTTTTGGTTAAGTGTTGGAAGTTTGTGAGCAGGGGCAGGGAAAGGTAGGCCGGTAGTCTAACTTTCAGGGTAGACGTTTGTTAGTTACAGTTGCAGAAAGGCAGGTATGGGATTTGGGTTCCTATTGTAGCGCATAATTTTTAACTGCAATACAGTGTAATGTTGTTTATGCAAATGGCAGGGGGGGGATCGTAGGGGCAGGAGGTCAGGGGTCAGTTATTTAATGTATAGCAAGGTTTTAGTTTTGTGAGGCAGTTGCCAGGTTTGGAATTTGTTATATGCACCTGTTTCAATAAAGCGGCCTTTTTCACACACAAATTGGTCTCGGTATGGCTTGCCCACCTCCCTCCCAAGTTTCTAAAGTGGCATTTTTACCTTCCATGTTAAGAAGAGACCCATTAGTATTTTTATTTCTAGTTCAAACTAGGTTTACTTCAAGCCCCCATGTTCTCAAGAACCATTGCTTGCAGTTACTGAATATATCCCACAGACATCCCTGTTCTGTTTAGAGTTCACGAGCTCACCAAGTTTGTTTTTATGTGCTGGGGTAATTTTTTTATTTTAAAATAACTTATTACACCCCCCCCAACCCCCTCCCCCTAGAAACATCCCTGCAATATTCATCAGAATCTATGCATCCGAGAAATGTTATTTTCCCCAGGTCTGGCATTAGGAAAGACCTTTTGAATTTTACGGTAATATACTTATAATTATAACATACTTCTACTTATAATGACTTTCAGCCAGACCTCTTCATTCGTTGGTCTGTTGTCCTTGCCATTTTCTTCTGCCCCCCACAGTCAGGGGCAGTGGGTCAACCCACGGGAGCCACCGGCAAACTTCCGTGTAAGTGACCGCGTTCAGCCTTCTTATAAAGAACGCATGCATCCTTTCCTTAAGCGCCAGTGACTAATATGGAAAAGTCTATGTTTTCAGACCAAACCCATTTTAGCTATTTAACAAAAAAAAGATTGACGAGGGTCAGACAGCCAAAGTCAAAGTACATTTATTTCAGTTAATAAAAACCATTACTTTCTCTACATGGAAGCTAGAGTTGGAATGTTAAACATCATTATGCTGATAAAGGAACATCATGTTATTTCAGCCATACTTTCAGATTAAAGTGCAAGGCATTAGTGCAAATTTCGCTAAAAAGTGAAATACAGTAAAATTGTAAAGTAGTACTAGCAGAATCTCCACATCCATATATTCTTGTTTGCTTGGTCAGCAGCAGTAAAGGTACAAATATTTGAGCAAACGTCGGTAGAGAGTGCAAAAGCCGTAAAAGTATACACTAATGGAGATAATATCGTAGTCTCATGTTATTACAGCCATATTCTTCAATTAAAGTGCAAATCTCACTGAAAGTGCAGAGCAGGAAAGCTGTAAACATGACACATGAAAGCCCTACTTCAATATTTTCTTGTTCTCTTAGTCAGATTGGGTAAGGATGGGGATAATAGTGCAAATTTCACTAAAAGTGTATGGCATTAAAATTGTTACCATGTACAGAGTTTCGCCACATCCATATGTTCTTTATAGAGTGAACAATGATACAGCCTCATAACTGTAGCTCGCTTTCTTTATTATGCCTGTTGCGAAATGGTCATTTAGCCTTTCGGTGCCAATGACCTGTCCGCTATTGTATACATTTTATGAAGGCTGCAATTGCTTGAGGAAATTCGCCCTTCAAACAAAACATGAGTGCATGTCGACATGACCTAATACCATGCTGGTTAAAAATTCTCAGCAACAAACCCTTGCATTCAGTTAGCAGCATGGGTCCGATCGAAATGTTAATCAAGCTTTCTTCTTGTAAATGACTAAGTCAGCACTTAGTTGTGGATGGTTTTGGCAGCCATTTAGAACAGTCAATTGTTTGACACAAGCCAAAGCGCAAGTGGTGGGGCTTATTTTTAGGTCAAGCCTGGGCAGCGCACTCACTGCTCTGCGAGGCATGCTGTATTCGAGTATGGAGTTGAAGCTCTGCCCACCCTCCGCCCATATTTTTCATTGGCTTGTGCCATTGTCCTTTGTAAATGCTGGCTTCTGATTCATTAATAGGCTTTTTAGTCCCTCCGCAGTCCTACCTTGTCTTCATTTGTAACCTCCCATGAGTACTTGCCCTTTACTTCTGTTGTTACACAGTATGCCTTATTTAGTCTGTAAGCACTATTTTCTTTAATGAGTTCCTCCTACTGCAGGCTTTCCTGCAACATTCAGCGTTCCATGCGCACTTTCATATGGCCAGGTACTACCTACACCCCCTCCTCCCCACTCAAGACCCATGACAGGAGAGAAGGTTTTGGATGCGGGGGGCGTGACACCCCCCGGCCGTATTTATTATACAAAATTAATAAACATTAATCACAATTACAATATTTACAAAATGGAGCAGCAAATATACTTTACACTGATTACAATTGTTGAGTACAGATATCCGATGGCTAACCTTAACATAACTCTAATACAAAGGTTTTCCTATCCATATCTAAACATATCTTTAATAATCTTTACAATCTTTATTTTCTGCGTACCTAATAAAGCCTACGGCAAGGTCACTAACTGGTGTCATATCCGTATCAATTTCTAACCACGCCCTCCAGCCGGAGTGCGCATATGCAGAGGGCCCGAGGGCCCGTTCACCGTGAGGGTACTTCACCCCCCGGTTACCCCCATACGCTCTGTACCTGATCTCCATAAAGGGGCCCTTGCAGCCGTTGTGCACGTGCGGGATGGCCAATCAGCCTAGAGAAAGCGTGACTCCCTCCTCCCCCGCACCCAACTGCCCTTGGAGTTCTAGGAGAGACCAGTTGTCTCTCCCACTTGGGCGACACCATTCGGGAATGGCGACGCCTTCTAAGGACCTTAAATTTACTGCTCACCAATCATGACCTTACAACCTGACCAACAAAAATACGACGATAGAAGACCTGTGGGTAAACAAATTGTCACTTATACACAACTTTGACAATTATCTTATCCTCCCAAAGCTAAGAATAGCTTAAATATTCCTTGAACCAAACCCCTACAACCTATTTGCTTCTAGGGGATGGTGGGTGGGAAAAGCAAAAGTTACTGCCTCCTAGCGAGGCGTGGGGGCAAGCTGGGGAGTCAGGAACCAAGAGGCAGATTCCTGGGCTCCCCAGCCCTTTATACCCGGAATGGTCAGGCCAGACATACTGGCCGGACGTTTGCCCATCGGCGCGACCCGGAAGTGATTCCAATCACTTCCGGGTCGCGCCCAAGACTGGGCCAATGGGGGTAGGGGGCGCGCCTGCCGTGTCACATAGAGGCACGCCCCCTGCTGTAGCGGAGGGGGCCGGCTCGACCGCCATACTTTTGGCGTGGCCGATGCCGGCCCCGCCATTTTCTATATGGCCAGGTACTACCTACACCCCCTCCTCCCCACTCAAGACCCGTGACAGGAGAGAAGTTTTTGGATGCGGGGGGCGTGACACCCCCCGGCCGTATTTATTATACACAATTAATAAACATTAATCACAATATTTACAAAATGTAGCAGAAAATATACTTTACACTGATTACAATTGATAAGTACGGATATCCGATGGCTAACCTTAACATAACTCTAATACAAAGGTTTTCCTATCCATATCTAAACATATCTTTAATAATCTTTACAATCTATATTTTCTGCGTACCTAATAGAGCATACGGCAAGGTCACTAACTGGTGTCAGATCCTTATCAATTTCTAACCACGCCCTCCAGCCGGAGTGCGCATGCGCAGAGGGCCTGTTCACCGTGAGGGTACTCCCCCCCCCCCGGTTACCCCCGTACGCTCTGTACCTGATCTCCATAAAGGGGCCCTTGCAGCCGTTGTGCACGTGCGGGATGGCCAATCAGCCTAGAGAAAGCATGACTCCCTCCTCCCCCGCACCCAACTGTCCCTGGAGTTCTAGGAGAGACCAGTTGTCCCTCCCACTTGGGCGACACCATTCGGGAATGGCGCCGCCTTCTAAGGACCTTAAATTTACTGCTCACCAATCATGACCTTACCGCCACAGGCTAGCATAGTTGACCGACTATATAGCCCCCCCCCTGTGCTCACTATAAAGGTCATCCCCTGCGACTAAGGCCCCTCAACCATGCCAACATATTCTCCAGGAAAACCTCATTGCCTACTTTGGACAAGTGAACGCCGTCTTTTAGGAAGCACGGTTCGCCCCTAATGCATCCATGGGCGATTGGCTGTAAGTGGGGAGTCCTGAAAAGTCGCTCAATCTTGTTATTTATTCTCCTCGCGGAGTGATTCGTAGCCTTTACAGATTCCTCCCCTCTCCATTGGAATCGGGGTATCATCTGAGACCACCCGATAGTGCAGCCCTGACAAGTCTCGGCTAACCTGCCTATTCCAGTGACTATAGTTTCCACCAACCCTCTTCTTCCCAGTCTTGCAAAATCATTCCCCCCCCCAAGTGTAGTATGATTATATTAGGGGGCGGACCACCTTTCTTTAACAAGTCTAGTATGATACCCCTGAACTGATTAAAATATAGCCCCCCTTTCCCATGGCATGCTATTTCAAAACCTGCCTGCCGTGCTCTGTCCCTATAATCACCTGTAGAGAAAAGGTCAGACAGACGCCTTACATATGAATGGCCTATGATCCAAACTGTCTGTGATCTTTCCTTTAGTGGTGATGATATTCGCTTTGTCAAAAGTTGCTGACGCAGTGCCCTGAGTTTCTCCCCTGCGTGACAGGCTTGAGAAACTGTAATGGAAGCAGAAAAGACATGCATCAGTGCTGTGTGACTCTCTCACTCACAGCATGTGTAGGCGCACATATAGTTTGTAACAATTGGAAACCCATCTGCCTATCCTCTGTACGTCGCTGTTTGGCAGACCCCTGGCCGTTGCTTCAGTGGCAGCCCCTATCCTAAAGGAGTGGGTACCAAAACTGCCTGGATTCTGACCTGACTTCAGAATTGTCATGTCCAACACCCTTTTGAATTGAAAGCGTGTCAGTTGGACCCCATCCGCATGGATCAGGAAAGGCCCCCTTACGTTATGTGGTCTAACTTGCAGGTAGCTCTCAACATGTGATACAGGACAGCATGGGTTACCCTGTGCCCGGTGCAGAACTACCCCATCACCCCGGGCCTCCAGATCGGTCTTGGACTTCTTGATCGATATTAGTAAGGTGTCGGCCGTGACTTTAATGCATTCAAACTGTAGACCGCCGTGTATGTCCAGTTTGATTTGGGCCACTAGTTCCCCAATTCTAAATGCGCTGTAAAAGGCCAACGAACATGCCACTGTGAATAACCGTACTTCCCCTGATGTGTTGCAAATTGTGGGGAGGGCTGCTAGTAGTGCCGTCAGGAGCTCCACCCCAATTGGCTGCCTATTGTCTGGGGCCGACCCCTGGAGGCGTTGCCAACCTTTCAGAGCCTTCCTCACTGTGAAACTGTTAGTGGGATCCCCCCTGCCGCTGATCTGAGCGAAGAAGGAGATCGCCGCCACCTGCCGCTTAGCTGCTGCCGCTGAACGCCCGTTGGTCTTTAAAAAACCTAGGTATGCAATGAGTGCCCCAGTGTCGCGCCACCTCTCAGCCCACCCCACACCCAAGAATGAACAATATTGCCAGAACGCCCCTTCGTATGCTTTCCTGGTCCTGGGTGCTAGGCTGGCTGGCACGAGGTCCGGTAGGTGAGGGCACCAATCTGCCAGAGTCGTTCTGGGAATAGGGTGGCATACTCTGCCGCTGCTGGGGGGTGAGCCCTGAAAACCTGCATCTTAAAGCGAGAAAGTGCATCAGCAGCATGATTAAGGACACCAGGCACATGTTTAGCCCTAAATTGTACATTCAATTTCATGCATGTGAGAACAATCTCCCTCAAGAGGCAGAGAATCATCTTACACCGGGCTGCTTGCTGGTTGATGCATTCAACCACGGTCATGTTGTCTGACCAGAAAAATACTGACTGATTACGCAATTGTTCAGGCCATACAGTCAATGCCACCCAGATGGGGAAGAGCTCCAGGAACCCAATATTACCTGTTAGGCCGTTCTCTACCCACAACGCCGGCCAACGTTGTGCCACCCACTCGGTACCGAGTATGGCGCCAAATCCCTCACTGCCCGCGGCGTCAGTCATTAAACCCAACTCCGCGGAAGCAGTGGGCGGACTGGGCCACACTACTCTGCCATTGAAATCCTGCAGGAATGCCATCCAAATCCGCATGTCTTGCCGAACCTCAGCCGACAGCCTTGTGTGGTGATGTTTTTCCTTGAGGCCCGCCATGGCTTGGGAGATGGATCTGGAGAAAGGTCTAGCCATTGGAATGACCCTTAAAGCAAAGTTCAGTTGCCCTACTGTCTGCTGCAGCTGGTGTAGTGTGACCTTCTGTTTGCCCAAGCATAGCTGTAAAGCAGCTCTGAATTTGTTGACTTTGTCCATGGTTAACCTAAAACACCTCTGAATAGAATCCAGTTCAATGCCCAGGAACTCTATCGTAGATTCCGGGCCAACTGTCATTCCCGGAGCCAAAGGAACCCCCAAAGCCTGCATGAGCGCGCAAAATTCCTGCAGCGCCCACCCACATTCAGGGGAGCCCCGAGTCCCCAGGATAAGAAAGTCATCCAGGTAATGCATGACCCACTGGTGCCCTGTCCTCTGTCTGAAATCCCATTCCAAGAATGAACTGAATTTTCCAAAATATACGCATGAAACAGAGCAGCCCATCGGCATACACATATCCATATGAAAATTTCCTTTAAATTTAAAACCAAGCAGATGATAATCGTCTGGATGTACTGGGAGTAACCGAAAGGCTGATTCTATGTCAGATTTTGCCATCAATGCTCCAGGGCCCAAACCACTGAGGATCTCCACTGCTTGGTCAAAGGACGCGTATTTAACACTGCAGAACTCATCATCAATTGCATCATTCAGAGAATTACCTTTGGGAGCTGCCAAGTTGTGTATTAGTCTGAATTCCCCTTCTACCTTTTTGGGGACTACACCCAACGGGGAGCAGACAAAGTTCTCAACCGGCACAGACTTGAAAGGGCCCGCCACCCTACCCAGGCGCAACTCCTTGGCAGTCTTTGTGGAGACTATACCTGGATTGGTCCGGGCAGAGAGTTGGTTCTGGCACTCAGATGACCCCACATAGTTTGGAGCTGGTATCCTAAAACCATCCCTGAAACCCTCCAACAGAGTTCTTGCCGTAAAGTGACATGGGTATTTGTTGAGCCATGGTGTCAGAGCCGTCACATCAATGAGGGAGCGCGCCTTGAGCGGGGACCCCATCTCACTCCTGTTTCTTCCTACCCTTATCTTTTGATCTTTTGAGGCATTTGGATTCGGGGTGGGATGGGTTGGCGCAAATGGAACACGCGTGCTTGAACCTGCACTGACCCTGTGGTCTGGTGCAAGTCCGCCTGTTGAAATCCCAGCACGTCCCTTTCCTTCCACCATTACTGCTTGAACTAGTGGTGTAGCTTGTGTTACCCTGTGACCGAAAGAGCTGAAAAGGCTGAGCTGACTGCAGGGACTGACTCTTTGTGTTACCATGCCCCTCGCCCCCAAAAACATCCAACCAAGATATTGTGTAAATTAGGTCCCATGACAGGGTTGGGTCGGATGCCTTGGCCACCCTGAAATTTTTGGTAACAAGCCATCTGCGCCTGCAAGTTTGGGAAACGCTCAGCTGTGACTGCCATAAATATTGAAAAGGCTCTAATCCAATTGAGTAAGTTCTCTTCCACCCTATACTTCAGCATCTCACTAGCCCATTCCCTTGGGAGCATATAATCTTTGTTCTTCCTTGACTCCTCCCTCTCCCTTTCGCAGATCAGTAACGAAAACATGTTAATATATTCACCAGCCCAAATTCTGTTTTTTAACTCCAGCGACACATGCCTGCCTAAAAACTCCAGCTCGGAGCTGGTCTCGCCCACGCCAAACATTGGTAATGTTGGCAGTTTACCTGTTACCGTTGTCCCTGGTGCCTCCGGCGGAATCCCTGCTGTCGCACTGGGGACTGACACCCCCTTGTTCTCCAGAGTGGCGGTACCCCCCCTGAAATGACAGGTAACGATGCGACAGGCCCAGCAGTGATCTGTTCCTTGAGCCCTGCATTGAACTCATACACAATTCGCGTTGCTTCTGCTAAAGCATCAGTACCCAACTCTTTTACTCCCACTGCCGGGGCGAGAATGCCTGCCTTCCCCAACCATGGCAAAAATTGCCGCCAGATGTGACACTACATCTTGAGGGACCACCCCCCCTCCGGTGGTGTCCTCCCCACGAGTGTTGGTAAAGGAACGGTGACCGGGGTGGCCGGGACTGGCGCCCCTAGGGGGGCGGGTTGGGGCACTGGGACCACGGGGATCGCTGGTGGCACTGGATGCAGAGGTGGGGTCTGTGGTGCCACTGGTGGTGCAGGTACTGGCGGGGCTGTTGCCGGGACTGGTGACAAAGGGCTCACTGGACCTGGTACTGGGACAGGCAAAGGGGTAGGTGGCACCGGGTCGTTACCTCCTGGGGTCTGGGGAGTGGGTGGAGGTATTCCCTTTGCCACGCGCTTCTTTGTTCTCACCCTTTTAGGGATTGATGGGAAAGCAGCCTTGGGGGGCACATTTGGGTGGATGTATGTCGTTACAACGCACACTTTTACAATGCATGCACTTACAACGCATTTTTTACAACGCAAAATCCATTACAACGCATGACATTACAACGCATGACATTACAACGCATTTTTAAAAACTACCTTTACAACGCATTTCCATTACAACGCATACTACCTTTACAACGCATACCATTACAACACATAATATTAAATTGCATTTAAGGTAAGTATTAGATAGTATAGTGGTAAAAATTACTTTTCTAACTCCAGGGGGTGCAACAGTAGGGTAAGTGTTGGATAGTATAGGGGTAAAAATTACTATTCTAACTCCAGGGGGTGCAACAGTAGGGAAAGTGTTGGATAGTATAGGGGTTAAAATTACTATTCTAACTCCAGGGGGTGCAACAGTAGGGTAAGTGTTGGATAGTATAGGGGTAAAAATTACTATTCTAACTCCAGGGGGTGCAACAGTAGGGTAAGTGTTGGATAGTATAGGGGTAAAAATTACTATTCTAACTCCAGGGGGTGCAACAGGAGGGTAAGTGTTGGATAGTATAGGGGTAAAAATTACTATTCTAACTCCAGGGGGTGCAACAGTAGGGTAAGTGTTGGATAGTATAGGGGTAAAAATTACTATTCTAACTCCAGGGGGTGCAACAGTAGGGTAAGTGTTGGATAGTATAGGGGTAAAAATTACTATTCTAACTCCAGGGGGTGCAACAGTAGGGTAAGTGTTGGATAGTATAGGGGTAAAAATTACTATTCTAACTCCAGGGGGTGCAACAGTAGGGTAAGTGTTGGATAGTATAGGGGTAAAAATTACTATTCTAACTCCAGGGGGTGCAACAGTAGGGTAAGTGTTGGATAGTGTAGGGGTAAAAATTACTATTCTAACTCCAGGGGGTGCAACAGTAGAGTAAGTGTTGGATAGTATAGGGGTAAAAATTACTATTCTAACTCCAGGGGGTGCAACAGTAGGGTAAGTGTTGGATAGTATAGGGGTAAAAATTACTATTCTAACTCCAGGGGGTGCAACAGTAGGGTAAGTGTTGGATAGTATAGGGGTAAAAATTACTATTCTAACTCCAGGAGGTGCAACAGTAGGGTAAGTGTTGGATAGTGTAGTGTAATATTATGCGTTGTAATGGTATGCGTTGTAATGGTAGTATGCGTTGTAATGGAATGCGTTGAAAAGGTAGTTTTTAAAAATGCGTTGTAGTGTCATGCGTTGTAATGTCATGCGTTGTAATGGATTTTGCGTTGTAAAAAATGCGTTGTAAGTGTAGTGCGTTGTAAAAGTTGCGTTGTAAAGGTTGTTCCCCCATTTGGGTGCCTAGCCCTCTCTCCCTCTTGCCCCTCAACTTTCTCCCTGAGGTTAGCAAGATCCTGCCACATCTCAGTCACTTTCCTCATCATATCCTCCATCAGCCTCTCCATACGAGAGCCCTGCTCCCCCCTCTTAGCCTTAATGCAATAGATCCTAATAAAACCACAAAAACGTCCACTAGAACCAACCCTTACCCTAACTCGAGCTTACTGCGATCGCTCCGATGTGCACGGAGGGTACTACACTTAGTGGCCTTTAACCGTGAAGGGAGGGTATTAACAGTGGCGTCACTAGGGTTGGTGTCACCCGGTGCGGGTAACTCATGGTGTCACCCCCTCACGACTTACCGCATGGACCTCCTCCGCTCTGAGTCCACCAGTGGACACAGTTGGCAAATAACGGGACCATACAGAATCCTTAGTAACGTTTGTAAATGTAGGTCCTATATTTACAAAATATGCCTGTTAACAACAGTGTGATAATGACTCATTAATCAGGTTGTACAGTGGGCTACCTGCTAGTCAATAGTTTATTGGAATTTATAATATCATAGGTATGGTACTTTGTACTGGTGTGGTGTTCCCACTATCCAGCAACACAATATATCAGTGGTCGAAGTGGGGGGAAAAAAGTAGGGGAACTGTGGGCGGCGAATCAGAGGGCGGGAATAACCAAAGGATTGGATCAGTGGGCAGAGCCAGAGGTGTGGCCAGAATGCGCAAACATCCCAATTTTTTGTATTTGTTTGGTTTCACTGCCCAGTTTTATCAACCAATGGATACACATGATTATTTGAGGTTATAATGAGTTATTGACAGTAAAACGTATTCACAAAGTGGGATATACTTCTAATCACAGAATGTCCCTAAATACGATAAAAAGCACAAGCCATTTGTCTCCGAGCCATGGAGTTTCTGTCATCAGCACTTCTCCATTTTACTCAACAGCAGTTCAAACATGAATGGCTAAAAATCCTAGTTTGCAAATGTTTTCTAAATAATAATGGCTCTGCCATATTTGCCTCATAATGCAAGATCTGCAGCATGATCTGACCATTTCAACTAATAAATTGTTTGTAGCTCAAACGTATCAAAAGTTAATAAAAAATGTGACTTGTGTTGCTGCGGAGTAGATGACAGTTAATAGCTCACTGTTCTATGTTAGGATTTTAACTTATAAACTGTGAGTAACAAAAGGATCTCTCTGACAAAAGCAGTAGCCCACTGGCCTATTTACATTATGTGCACTTTGTGATCTGCATGGTACATGTTCTTTGCAGCAGGTACATTAACCCTCTGAGCTACCTTTCCATGAGTCAAATCTTCCATTAGACAAAATTCCGATCTCTCTCTAGGAAGAACATTAATCACCAGAGTCATTATGAAATTTTTATTGTTACCGAAAATTGCTGGAGGCCAGGAAGGAGGCAGCAAGCGCTTTTAAAACCATAATAGACTTGCAAAAATGATGCCTCCACCTAAAGTCAGCACCTGGTGCGGTCACACCGGTTGCATCGCCCTAGAGCTGGCCCTTCTCAAGGGTCCTGTGATCTCAGTAACAGGGTCACTGTTGTTCTAGGGTTTGCTGCTTCATAGGCCTGCCCGCAAGACTGGAGGTGAACTTCAGTATGAATAGTGGTGGACAAGCCTTGAAGGTTAACCTACACTTGTCATGCTAGGGTGCACCTGCTGGTGCTACGACACCAGGGATTCTAATGTCTTGCGAAGCCTTCTAAGGTCTAGCATGAGATAGTGCTCTCTCAGGAGAGTGGTCTGGTGGACTGGTTATTAAGGCTGAACCTCGTTCCCCAGTTCCAAATTCAGCAGCACTGGCCATAGTGCCACATCCTCTCCCCCACTGAACATCATACTGCCCCACTGAGAAAATCTCAGACTGCCTTCAACTACAACCCAATTGTTGCCAGCTATAAACACCTGGATGCGGCTCAATTTAAATTACGCACTGGGCAAGAGCAATATGTGGCCTACAAGTAACAAGCATTTACAATGCAATGGTCTCGGCATTGGTAAAGTTAGAGCTATTGGCATTGCTCATGACATTATTTTTGTTTATGTTTTTGTTTTTAAAACATTTAAAGAAATGGCATTGTTATTTACAATGTCAATAGCTTAATCACTCTCAAATGCGAGACCTATTGCATTTGCACCCACACACAGAGCCACCTACACACACACTGATTAAGCTATTGACATGGTAAATAACAATGCCGTTTCTTTACATGTTTTAAAAACAAAAACATAAACAAATGAGCAATGCCAATAGCTCTAACTTTAACAACACCGAGACCGTTGCATTGGAAATGCTTGTTAGGACAAGGGCATTGGATATCTCTGAGATAGTGGAGGCTCAGGGGCCTCTCATCTCATGTTTAAGGGGGCACCGCCATTTTGCGGCATGCCACTGAATGTACGGAAGAGCTGCCTTGGTGTGATTCGGCCTGGCGGAGCCCTCTTTCACAGAGCATCAGAGCTGTACATCAAACAGGCCTTTCATTTTCCACACTCTGCTGTGTCCTACCTTACAGCTGCGCAGCAGTCTGATGCAGCCCTTCGTGCAGCACTTCTGCGGTGCCACCCTGGGGTGCTGGAATGAGAGACCTTGGTTTCCATTCCCCTGCCATACACCACGCCCAAATCGCCCCTTCTCACCCTTCAGGCTCAGTCATGTTGACTGCTGCAAAAAGAACAATTGATGGACCGAATGCTGAATGCCAAACATTCACCTCGAATACAGAGATCTGGGCCTAAATACATTCTTTTTTTGCCTACCATGCAATTCCAATTCTTTGACAGTCATGAATATGCAAATCATCTCCGTTAATCTAGTTTAGTTTGTTTTTTTGTTGACAGGAGCTCTCCTGTTTCTTTCCTGGGTGCTATACAACTCCTCCCAAAGACAACCAGGCCGAAAAATGTGAGCCCGCATGACATATATAAAAATACCTAATGATATGAAATAGATTGCATATATAGGTTTCAGGCGAGAGGGTGCGGTGGGCGGTTGGATCTAATTTACCCAGATTGACTAAAAGCCTGATTAGAACCCAGGTGCCAAAATCAGCAGTTTAGTCAATAAACACAACTCCTCTCGAGTCCCGAGGTGATTTAGCCGCATGCATTCTGGGAATTGTAGTCTTGGCCTAAGTCAAAGAGATAACAGTACAAAACTACAAGGAGTACCAAACGTGCCAGGGAATGAAAAAGATCGTCAGCTTTCCCTTCCGAGGGTAGAAGAGTTCCCCGAGTCCCTCCATTACAAATGCCTCGAGGTTATAAAATCCACTAGTTCTTAGGATTCTGCTAATGTGGGGGGGGGGGGGGGCGATGTCTCAGCGACATAACACTCACCTCACACATCTGAAGGGCAGAGCGGCAGAGACTGAACCCTGGCAAGGCAACCCCCCTTTTCTGAGGGGCTCCTTTAAAATACAGACACGTAAACTCTTTTTGAAATAAATGAAGGAGTAAGGCAGAAATGCTACCCCACACCATGAAGGAGCGGAACAATCTACATGCTAAACTGACAGAGGTAGTCGCTGTCTTCATCAGTCAGTAAAAGTTTTTAGAAAAAATTGAGATATGAGCACACAAACAAGTAAGAAGGCTTAGAATTGTTTGACCAAATTTACTTCAAATATTATATGGGGCAATCTATCCAATGGCTTACAACTCTAAAGTGGGCCAAGAGGCCATTTAAATAGGTTGGTTTTGCGCTATAAAATGCTTCATTAGATTAAACATTAAAATAATTGTGCTTTACCTTAACGTAAAAATATTTAAGTGCAAATGGTTAATCATGCTAGGTACATAGTTAAAGGTGACGGGTTCTTGAGATGTTGGGCAGTGCGTGTTGTAAATACTCACCCCTGTATCATTAGAAAGCAATGCGTTGCAACCGTTGATTCTGTAGTCGTTATTACATAACCACAAACTTCTAAACAGTGAAACAGCAGATCCACGTATCACTGCAAACAGTTAATTTGTCTTTGCTCTTGAAATAAACTCTTTCGCGCGCTCCTTTGTTCGCTCAGTTCGTGTAAACTGTATTAAGTAAAGAGGTGGCATTCTTAGGTAAATCGTGATAACAATGGCTCAGAGTCTCTTTCATGTCGGCGCCCTTCTGCTCCCACCAGTTATCAGGCCCGAAGGCGTAGTCATAAAATATAATTTGCATTGTCACTGTAGTTTGCTTTCTTTGTCTTTTTTTTTTCCAATCCTCTTTTTTGCCCCCCACAAAACTGAAATCCTAGACCCCATAAATACCTTGCACGGTCCCCTTTTTAACTGTCAGGTAATTACACACAGTTCCTTGATAATTTAACCCGTCAAAGGTTGTCTCATTACTTTGTTCCTTTGGGTAGCGTCTCCCGCTTTGTGTCTGATGAACACTAAACAGGGCCGATATTAACTGTCAATTAATTACACACCATTTCTCTTCACTATTTACCCGATGAAATGGGCAGGTAGGCCGCATCCCTGCCATCTCAATCACTGTCTCCCCGACAAAGGAACCAATAAAGATGAGTCACTCGGAGTCACCCGGTGTCTGGTGCGCAGAGCCGCCCATTCCTAATTGCCCTTAGAGACGGCTGATAATACAAACTTTGTATTGAAAATCAGCCTAATGAGCGCCATGCTGGGTAGGGAGATCACATGTCAGAGCAGTTTGCAAATGCTCGGGGGCAAACAACGCCTGTTATCCTTTAAGAGCTGAGAAACTTACTGCAAGTCTAGGGTCCGGATTCCGGCAGAGACAGGCGCGCAGCAGGAGACCGCGGGCTCCTGTGAAATGGCGCTGCCCGTCGCTCTCACCCACGGCCCGCACTGTCTCTGAATGGTCAGTGAGAAAAAAGCCCTCGAGGTCTATCTAATATGGCGTACAAAGAGAGCTTAACCATGTAAAGTATGCTTGCAGAAGAACTCCATTAAAGAGTTTTTTTTGGGTGCAACATTGGAGGGAAGGGGGCAGCTGTGTGCAGCCTTCGTACAGACCTGCAAGAGCCGTAACGCGCATCTGAGATGGCGTCTCGGAGACGAGCAGACAAAGAGCCGCTGTGGCATATGCTGCTCCGGGAACAGGCGCACTCGGAATGCCTGTGCTCGTCATCACCCCTACCTATTGCCACCCCCCTCACACACAATCTGTCGGTTTGATTTCACCAGGCGCTCAAGAGGACACTTTCTCTTGCCCAAACACAAGCTCCTTATAGCGGCCCAGATATACGAGGGGGACACTGATTGCTTTATTTTACTACCCATCCAGCAGTCAGAAGGCCCTTTGTCCTTGCTTGCACTAGGGCCCAGGGTACCCTAGCTACACCACAAATGTCGAGTATTATTTACCAGCCATGGTCTTCTATTCAGCAGCCAAAGCATTGTGGGAATGGTAGTTCTGGTTTATCTCAACATGCTGCCCCATATCAAATGGAGCCATTGGTTAACATTAGATGGGGGCTAGAGATTCCTGCCAGCTGCAGGGCACAGCTGGCGGCTGACCAGGCACACAGAGCCGGCCAGGGAACAGCAGCTTTCTGTCCCCGCCTCGGCTTCCAATAGTGAACCCTTGTGAACTGACATCCAGCTGAGCTGGGGGCTGTGGGGCGAGGGAGTGGGAGGGAGCGCTGAAATTTATTTCCCGACGTTTCTGGGAATGATGGAGGGGGTAGAAATATCAGACCAAGCAACTGAGGAGGGCATTTGATTAATTTTTGTGCTGGGTAACTGTTTTTAATGTGCTAATGTAGCGCAAAAAAGTCTTGGCTTTTCATCATTGACCACCGAATAATTAACAGAGACGAGGATGAAAGCGGAGCCTGGAAGCTCGTGACTGGCCCCTCTTACCGCAGAGTATTAAGACACAGAGGTGGGGGGTGAGACAGCGAGTGAGGGGGGGCAAGAGTAGAAAAGAGAAGGGGAGGGGAGTGAGAGGGATAGGAAAATAAGTGAGCGTGACAGAGAGATAAAGTTAGAAAGGGAGAAAAGACGACAACCAGGTAAGGGAAGAGAAGGGAAGAAGAGACTGCTAAAGAGCGAAAATAGGGGGACGGGCAGAGAGGTACACCAAGCAAGGAATGAGACAGAGGAAACGAGGGCGAGCACGAAGTGCAGAGGAAGGAGGGAGGGAGCAAGCGGAGCTAAGAAAAGGGGGGAGGGGGGTGGGTGGAATAGCGGAAGGAAGAAATGTGAGCCAAAAAGGAGAGATTTATGGAAGCAATATGTGTACGCTTTCATCACGACTTTCATGTGTCTGAAAGCATGCTGCCTGGGAGCGCGTGAGCTCATGTGCGGCTTTACAATGCGCATACTGAAACTTGTTAAAACAAATGAAGAGCAAAAGGCAACGGGCACAGCGCAGATAACGGGAGAAACTTCAAAGGCAGGAGAGGGGCTCATTAGCATACTCGACAGCTTCATGCGTGTCTGGCGAGGGGGGAAGGAGGAGAGGCAGGATGCACTATTGAAATGTGCTTCCCCAAGGCGGGCCGCGTGCACAATCAGGCGAGCTTTGACAAATCCTCTAGGTGGGACCTTTTAGCTGTGCCGTGACCGGGAGTTGTGTTGGGGGAGGGGGGGGGAAGACCTAACCACTGAAGGATAAGAAAGTTATCCGATTAGAAGCCTGAACAAGCCGAGGGCACCGGAAGACACCACCGCCTTTCTCCAAGGCAGAGTAGAAATGCCTCGGAGAAACGCAGTGTCCTTTTCGGATTCGGGGGCGTGTTTGTCTTTTCTCTCCTCCAGCCATTGGCTGGAGGAGAGAATGAGACTTTCTTTAAAAAACACGCCCCCCGATCCGAAAAGGACGGGGCTACAACGGAGTGACTGGACCTCTTCTCCAGTGGCTGGCCTGCATTTAAGAGGCCAGCCAATGGAGAACAGGAGAGAAGAGGGGCGGGAGCAAGCCCCTCTTCTAAAAGTCACTCAAAGTCATTAAATCTCGCGAGCGAGACTGCGCAAGCGCAGCCTTCGCTAGCCGAGACCTAAAAAGTGACAGCATCCTGGAAAAAGCAAACAATCATAGGGAATGCAAAATTTTGCAAACCATGTGAAATGTAAGCAGGAACAGCATGCTTACCTTAACGCTTTTACACTCACTGTTCAGAAATCAGTGAGTGCTTTTGCCTGAAAAGTTAAGGACATGACAACAGGGCCCTGAATGGACCAATTTCAATGACCATTGCTTATATCCTTACAAAACGTAAGCAGTATGGTAAAAAAAGACAACATCCCTAGATGCAGAGCAGCAGTACAAACTTTGTTTTTCAATCCTCACATTGCAGTACCTCCAGGATTGGTGCACTAGTTCCAAGCCCTGGGAAAGCAAGGCCAAGACAACAAAAATAGCGCTTCACTGGCAAACTCTGTAAAAGTGGCGCTAATGTGTTTGGGTGTGTATAAAATCAATCTAGCCAGTTTGCTACCACTCTGTCTTACTTTATTTAGTTATTTATTTTGCATATCTTTAAACTTTTATTCCTGATGCTGCACTTTGGAATTAAATGTCAGAAAAATACGACATTGATTTTCCAGCAAAAGTGATTTTCTTTTTTGGATCCATTTCACAGGGGAGTAAATGAAAGAAAGGAGAGGAAAGAGAGTGAGAACCCCATCTTGCAGCCACTGTCTTCAGTAAGAGAAGAACTGCCGGGCTAGCAGGCGAGAGGCCTCAGATTGTACACAGAGCTGCTGTGCCTGAAAGTCGTCTTCGCAGGCCTCCCGACAGCTCAAAAGATGGGCCCACAACTCGGTGATTAGAGGCAGGCAACCTCGCTCCGTGCTGCCTTCGCCCTCCCCCTGCGCCCTCCTGGGTGTCACCCCATGTGAGGGTGTGACCCGGTGCGGTTCGCACCCCCTGCACCCCCATAGTGACGCTGCTGGGTATTAAGATGAAATGAGTTAACAGGCTAAACAGGCTGAAATTGCATAAAAAACACCCCAAAATACTGAGGCCCCACACAAAATAAGGCCCAAGGCAACGTGTTAGAAGTTCAAACTCACTCAACAAAGCCAATAATTGCCCTCCCCCCCAGTTAGGATGCTTCTCACGTGCCCCACAAAGCAAGCAACGTTTTATGAAGTTGAATACAGCAAATACTTGCCCCTAAAACTGATTTTAGTGTGCTCCCATGTGTTCAAATGATCACACATTCATATGGCATATGGTACCAACCCCTCATTTGTCAATGGACGCTGCTGTCAATAGTTCGCCGCGTGCACGCTACTCTTGTAGGACGCGCGGTGAGGTACCCAAACAGACTGTAAACCGGGTCCTGAAACAATATGTTGATGGCAGAGAAATTCCCCCAGCGCTACTATTTTTGGACGCGCGGTGAGGAACCAGACCGGACTACAATGTAGATGCCCCCTTCCTGCGTGCACATAAATCACAACTTAAACGCACGGTGAAAACATCCCAACGTAACGCGCCTGATCAAATACTTTTGCACAGTGCAAAAACCGGAAGGGTGCGTGCCGTTACAAGGACCTGCACGACCCCAAACCGGGTACCTGACCAGGGAGCTCATGCCCCTCCGCCTCCGTACGTAACAAAGCAGCCTCGCTGAGCCCGCGGCTCCCTCCGTTTGAATCGCCTGGATTCCGCCGATGTCCGGGGGAGTTCAGCAGCAGTCAACGGCCTACTCCTTCTTCCGGCTTCCTCTGGTGAATTCGGCCGTGTCCAGCAGCAGTCGACGGCCCACCCCTTCTTCCGGCTTCCTCTGGTGAATTCGGCCGATGTCCGATGTCCGTCTTCGCCACCGCTGACCACGACCTGAAAAAACAAAGCAAAAGCAAAAGTTACCGCCTCCTAGTGAGGCGTGGGGGCAAGCTGGGGAGTCAGGAACCAAGAGGCAGATTCCTGGGCTCCCCAGCCCTTTTTACTTGGGATGGTCCGGCCAGACATTCTGGCCGGACATTTGCCCATCGGCGCGACCCGGAAGTGATTCCAATCACTTCCGGGTCGCGCCCAAGACCGGGCCAATGGGGGTAGGGGCGTGCCTGCCGCATCACATAGGTGCACGAGAGGCACGCCCCCTGCTGTAGCGGAGGGGGCCGGCTCGACCGCCATACTTTTGGCGTGGCCGATGCCGGCCCTGCCGTTCTACTTTCCAAGCAGCCTGGGACAGTGGCGGCCGCTTCTTTGAAAAGAAATAGGTCCTTCATTTACAAGAGTTTCAGCTATTGGCATTGTGAATGACAATGCCTTTTACTTATGTGTTAATGATCAAAACAGATAAATAAAAGGTATTGTCATTTACAATGCCAATACCTTTAACTCTTGCAAATGCGGGACCTATTGCATGGCAAATGCTTGTTTCATTAATCTGCCCTTTCTTTAATACATTGTCTTTCTCTTCTTTCACTTCCTTTCCTTCCTGCCTGTTTCCCTTCTTCCTTTGTCTATCATGTCTTTCTTCCATATTTTTCTTCTTTGCTATTCCATTGTTTTAAAGTTTAACTTCTGTTTTTTCCTTCTTCCAATTTACATTTCTTTATTCCTTTCTTATTTATTTTTACTGTCCTTTACCTTTGTTTCTTTTTTCTTTCTCCTTATCCACCTGTCTTTTCTACTCTTTCTCATTCTTTACATCATTCTTTCTTTCTTTTCATTTGTTAGTTTTATTTACTTCTTTCAATCCCGTTTCCTTTTTTAACCATCTTCTTTTCCTTTTTTTCAATCTTATGCCATTTCTTCTTTCTCTTTCTCCCACTCTCACTCAATTATCTTCTCCGTGTTGTTTTCCCCCTGTCTCACAGCTTAGCCATGTTCTTTCCTACAATATTTATTAGTTTCTAGCTTCTATCTTATGCCCTGGGGTCGCAAAGTAAACTGGAGACATCAAGAGCCAGTTATTCTGACTCCAGCTGAAGCTTCACTACACCCTTGAGGGGAATAACCATACAGAACCTTTTCTGAATGTTATTCCTGAGATTCCAGGGACAAATCTGCTGGCATTTCCTTCCTACTCTGAGCAAGGGGACGACGACCGGTGAGGATGGGGGTTGTGGTGCACGGTTCGGGGGGCCAGGAAAGGCCAGAGCATGGTTGGGAAGGAGATGCAGGGGTCAGTTATGGTCCTGGCACTGCTCCTGCCCCTGTCCTTGCAGCAGGGTCAAGTGCCTGCAGGCCTGCACTTATCTTTAATGCTGCCAGTGTCTAGTGGGTGTATGTAGCGCCTAACAAAACAACACTTAAATTATCTGATGACGTCCAAATCGGGTTTCTTTAGACAGCAAGGCAGTCTAGAAATAGGTTAGAGTTCTTAGCTAGAGAGTTCCCCTAGAATGTAAGACACATACAATCTGTGTAAGCTGATGACATTTAAATGTGGCCGAGTTCAGATGCCTGACCTGAAATATATCAAGTTAGGAAGTCAAGTGTGGGGACCAAGACCAACTGTTCCAGAAAGTGATTTGCTGAGAGGTCTCAATCAAAATTTAGAAAAATAAAGGGCACATTGGGGCATTTACATCACATTTTGTCGAAGAAATTGGAATAAAAACACAGTTCTCAAGGGGAACTAACTACAGATTCAATTTCTTGTA
Organism: Triturus cristatus; assembly: GCF_964204655.1. NCBI lineage: Eukaryota > Metazoa > Chordata > Amphibia > Caudata > Salamandridae > Triturus > Triturus cristatus. Next base: position 1,640,541,179 of record NC_140590.1, read on the forward strand.
AGTGTGCTTCTTATTTTTAAAGCCAGTACAAATTATGTTATTACAAACCAACATCACTTTTTGAAAAAAATACCCATTCCAGTAATGTAAGGCACATCTATATTTGATTTCGTATATGAGACAAAATCATTAATATTGTTATGTTATTGTTACATTATGCAGATTTGTAGAGCGCACTATCAACCGGGAGGATGTCCTGCTGCTGAGCAGGCGTGAGTCTAGCCGCACCTCGGGCCTAGTGAGAGTACTCAAAAAGCCAGGTCTTTTGCTTCTTGTGGAATTCAAGAAGCGAGAAGGAGGTTCTTATGTGGAGTGGCGGGTCGTTCCATGCTTTAGGAGTGATGTAGGAGCAGGCGCAGCCACCAGATCTTCCATATGTGTGGGATAGGTGCAAGTAGCAGTCCCGAGGAGCGGAGGTGTCTGGAAGGTTTGTGAACGCAGATGCGATTGTTGAGGTATGCTGGATCGCAGTTATGTAGTGCCCTGAAAGAGTGGGGGATTGCTTTCAAAGCGACTCAAACCCAAATCACCAGCATGAATTTCTTCACCAGGTGAGAGTGAGAATTTGCTGACACTCTTTGTGAAGGGATACTCTAATACATATTGACTTCTGCATGGGGACATAGCTCGCCTCCATGATCACAATGGCTTTACTTTTCCATATTCTGCAGTTTTTACACAAAAAAACGAAGTAGCTACTTGATCAATTAGACAGCTGCTGGTAAAGAACAACTGACAAATGTTGCCTGCTGCCACCAGGAAGGGAAAGGGCAGAGTGAATATATACATGATCTGTGTCAGACACAGGGGCGTAACACAGGTTCCTGCAATCCCTGCGGCACGGGAGTGGGGGGATGGGTGGGAACCCACCAAGGCCCGCAACACTTCAGGAGGCACCCCATTCATTGCAAGGCACTGAATATCTGTGGGATATGGAAACTTGGGGGGCCCCTCAATCGCGTTCTGTGGGGGGGGGCATCATTTTGCGTTACGCCACTGGTCAGACATTGATTTTAAGCCTGTCCAAAATAGACTGTATATATTCAGACTGAAACTTGCATTTGCAGCAAATTATGAAAGAAATAAGCACCCACAAGCCTTCCTACATAGTGCTCCATGCCACAGCTCAGTTTTTTCTCAGCAGTTGGGTGCAAATACTGTGGCAGCAATGGCAGTCATTGTGAGGTGGCGCAAGGGTGGGAGGGGTGAGTAGAAATGCAGTTGGGCACGGGCCGCCACCTAGCCTCACCCCAGTGAGGCCTCTGTGCTATAGACCAAAAATGCTTCTGGCAACAATATGCATGCCCTTCTACAAGAAGAAAGTAATGAGATTAGATTGTACTCATGAACGAGTGTGTGGTGCAAACCAATGTAACAATTAATATGCAGACAGGTTCTTAGGAGGAAAGTTTCCTTTCCAAAGTGTTGCTGTTCAACCACACACAATTATGGATACCGAGTGATCATTGGCGATTGGCCCTTATGGTGATGGGTAGAGGTGAAAATGCAAGAGGCTGAAAACTGGAACTTGCACTGGCTCTAGCTCTCAGTTTCCTGCTTCAGTGTCTGATGAGGGAGGGATTTGTGTGTCTGCCCCAAGGGTCTTTCCAGGACGGGCATTTGAACCAATCCGACACAGAAAGCTCAAGGTAGGTTCAAATAAAATCTCTCAAATTTGTGTATGTATGAGAGTGCTAGAATGTGTGAGAGTGTGTGTGTGGTTGCACTTGTGTTTCTGAGAGTATAATGAATGACAGAGTAATTGCGGAAGTTAGTGAGTGAGAGTGGTTGAAACTGAATGAGAGAAAATTATTGAAGTAAGTGTGAATACGTGAGACTGAAAGTGAGTAATAGCAAACGTTGGTGACAGTGAGAGTGAGTAATAATGCATGAGAATGAATGAGAGGGTGAGGGACTAAGTGTGAGTGAATGTGCAAGTTTGAAGGAGAATGTGAGGGAGTGAGTAGATGTATGATTGAGCAAGAATGTGTGTGTGATAGTGTTACATGTGACAAGTCTGCACTTTACCCTCACATACTGGAAGTAAGTCTTGAAAGTATACCAGGGGCAAAATTTCAGTAGTTGAATATTTGAGGTAAGTCTTTGTAAAAGAGGCACCCATGGCGAAATGCTGGTTTTGGAACGCTAAAGGTATAAGGGATACACAAGATAAATGTTTGGCATTATGGAGTATGGCAGGCATCAATGACATAATACTGTCCTGTGCACACTACGGGTATATTTTGACATATCAGTCAATGTGAGAAATTGGGTTGTTGGTTGACTGGGGTGTGAACCCTGGTCAAGCGGTAACTACAATCCTTGTCAGGGTGAGGCACAAGCCAGCCCTAAATTAACCTGTGCTCAACCATCTGGTAGCTTGGCACAGCGTGTTCAGGCTTAACTTGGAGACAAGGCGTAAAGTATTTGTGCAACACTTCAAACAGTAATAAATTGAAAAACACCGCACACAAAAGATCCCACAGCAAGTTAAAAATAGAGCTTATTTTAATAAATAAAACAAGACCAAAATGAGAAAAACTCAATCAGTAGAACTGGAGATATGAGATTTTTAAGATTTTAGGGAAAATAGCACCAAAAAATTACAAAGAGCCATCTTTGGATAGCTGGCCTCACCAGACCAGAGCAAAGTCACAAGTTCAGGCCAACCGAGATGAAGCACGGGTTAGGCCCAGGTAGGCAAGCAGAATAAAGTACCTTAAATCCTGGTTTGCAGAGCGTTGCTAAGATCCACGTCAAAGATGCATTGTGCAGCCGAAGCAATGTGTTGGTTCCGAGGCTACGATTAGAGGGCCTATGTTGTCGTCGAGGAACCCATTGGTGGAGCTTGTAATGTGAAGTCCAGCCTCAATGATGCGACATGCAGCGGGGGGATGCGTCAGTTCCGAGGAGCTTTGAGAATGCAATGCGGAGTCCGGCTTGTTGTTGAGGATGTCATCAATGAGGGATGTGAGGGCCTGTACTGAGGAAGCACCACGTTGCAGCAGTTCCGATGGGGTTGTTAAGGTGGTGCAGGTCTTTGCGACGAGTCCAATGCATGCAGCAGTGGCGATGTATCAGCTCTGCTCGGGTTTGCGCTGCGTATCAGAGGAGACATGTCGGTTCTGCTGGGTCCACAGAGGCTGGCAGAGCACCTTAAGCCCACTTCCAAGGGTTCAAGACTGGGATGGCACCACTTGGCAGAGTAGACTCACAGATGGCTGAGTCCAGGTGTTGGTGCAAGGTTCATGGAAGCCTGTTGTGTCCCTGAAGCTTTAGAGCAGGAGGCCAGCCAACTAGCCGTTGGATGTTCTGACTCTGGGTTCTGGGTTCAAGTGGTGCAGGTCCCGCCCTTCTCACTCAGGGAAGAAGGCAGCAGGTCAGCCCAGCAGGGCAGCAGTCCTTCAGAGCAGCAGTCCAGCAGAGTGGTAGTTATTTCAGCAGCACAGCAGTCCTTCTTTCTAACAGAATATCCACAGGTCCAGATCTGTACTGAAGAGTTGGTGTCTGAGGTACAGTATTTATGCCCAGAAGTGCCTTTGAAGTGATGAGAAGCTTCTAGAGGTATGCCATTGACGTGCACTGGTCGCCTGCCTTCCTGGCCCTGGCTGTACACTAACTACAGGAGGCATGCAGCCCTTTGTGTGAAGACAGGATACAGCCTATACAAGTGTAGGTAGGGCTGGGTCCAGCTCCTCCCTCCCATCCTGCCAGTGATGGCCCATCCAGTCACACCAAAGACCCCACTGTATTTGGCTGTCTAGGAGTATTACACAAAGCCCAACAGTCAACTACACCCAGTCATGTGACTCAGAGACAGGCTGCAGGCACAAAATAGCTAAGGCAAACTTTCTTAAAGTGGTATTTTCAAAATTGTAATTTAATATCCAACTCAACCATGAGTTCGAATTTTTTTATTCCAATTCCAGAGATACCAAACATGAACTTTTTACCTATTCCCATTTGGAAATAACACATACAAAATGTAATAAGGTAAATCTAACCTTATCCTATGGGAAAGGTAGGCCTTGCATTAGTGAAAAACAAATGTAAGAGTTTTTCACTACAAGGACATGTAAAACTTAAAAGTGCATGCCCTACTTTTTAAATACATTGCACCCTGCCCTCTGGGCTGACCAGGGCCTATCCTAGGAGTGACTTGTATGTTTTAAAAAGGAAGGTTTGGCCTGGCCAAAGGTTTACTTTGCCAGGTCAAAAAGACCGTTTAAACCTGCACACATACAGGCTGCAATTGCAGGCCTGAGATGTGTTAAGAGTGCTACGTACGTGGGTGGCACAATCAGTGTTGCAGGCCCACTAGTGACATTTAATTTACAGGCCCTGGGCACAGGTGGTGCCACTTTACTGGAGACTTACAAGTAAATTTAATATGCTAATTGTATATAAGACAATGTACCATGTTTTAAGGAGAGAGCACAAGCACTTTAGCCCTGGTTAGCAGTAGTAGAGTGTGCAGAGTCCTAAGGCGAGCAAAAAACAAAGTCAGCTAAAACAGGAGGTCTGAAAGCAAAAAGTTATGGGAAAAACCATGCCAATGATGTTCTATCAGTCTGCCCCAGGTCATCTTTCACAGGACGGACACTCCAGGTTAGTCCTTGTGTCAAGCTTTAATTGCAGATTTATAGTTTCACTTGAACCTTTGCCTCTGCATGCCCTTATTGGGAGTTTGTAGGATGCATATATTTAGAAGAGAAAACAAGTTCTTAAATAATCTGACTCTGTTTGATTCATTTTAGGGATTTTACTTTAATAAGCTCATTTCTTTCCATTTTTGAATTGAAGCCATAATTATTCCTTTGTTGAGGTTTGCTTGAGCCTCATTTAGCAAATGACCTGGATACCTTGTGTAAACCCACCTCCCTGCTCGCGTCTTACTAATGGCTGTTCAAAAAACATGCTTGGTCTCACATGTGGTTGTCCCTTCCTCCGTCTTTTGAGATATGCCAGCCTCTCAGTTAATCTCTTGATTTCCCACACAGGCCAGTCCATTGCTGAGGGAGACATGTAGACTCAAGCTTGCAGTGTTTGTCCTCCATGAGGACACAACCCAGCCCTGACTTTCATTTGTGTCTCTCTTTATTTCTTCCAGAATACATGGCTATGACTTTGAAGCCTAAAGCGGAGCCCAACGTAGACCATAGGCCGCAGGTCTATACCAGGTGAGGCCATACACTACCTGAAAGGAGGTTGGAGATCTAAACGGTCCCACCAGAAGGTATATGATGAAATAATGTCTCCAATTATTGATTATCACATTGACAGTATGGGCCGGATCATGAATGGCCTGGATTTCCGGCACCAGGTTTTCCCAGTAACAGCTTGGCTTCACATTAAAATTGCATGGGGCGTTGACTGCAACAGCAATAAAGCATCATCCATCTCAAAGCCCTTGCTAAGCTTTTTCTGACAAAATTATTCTGCCATTCCCTCTCCTGCGCTCCCAGACCCCTCCCTCCAACCCAACGTAACATTAAGTCATGGCTCCCATTCACCACCTGCTCCAACACATGACGAGACCATGCATTTTGACGAGTTAAAGTAACCTTTTGCTAATATTTCATTACCAACACATCATATACAATTGTGTTTTGTTCCTATATAGTCTATGAGTTTGACAAAACACATTTTTGTTAATGGTGACTTCCCTAAACAACTTGTAATAATTGTATTGCTGGATTTGTCTATATGATTTAGAAAAAATATATGGTTATCAATTTCTAGGGTTATCACTATCAGAAACCTAGACCACAGAGCACTATCAAAACCTCATTCCTCTCTGTGGTTGGAGGATATATAGAACTGTACACACTTTTATTTTCAGAAGGATACTAGCAGACGTTAAATGTTAGAAAGGGGTGTAGTGTTAGGTGGAGTGTTTGGGGGTGTGGCACCCCTCAAATAAATGCATTCTTGGCTTTGTAGATGAGTCTGGGGGCCCTGAGTCAGGTCTGCTATCTCTGTGTTGGGTTTTCTTATCCTGAGCCATGAATGAAAGACAAGAATGAAAGACAAGACAGTGACCTTTGATGTAAAATGGAGGAAGAGACTGAGATATCCATCTGGTGGCTGAATTTTAAAATGTGAAACCAGACAAACCGGAATCAATACCAGCCTCCCCGGATGACTAAATTGTGTGATCCTAGGCAAATATTTTATTTTACAGAGCCTCATTTTTTTCACTATCACATATGAGTGCACTTGTAAATATTTGAGTTCAGAGTGTGCTCTTTACTAGCACCTCTTATATTTGATTTAGTAAACTGGTTTAGTAGATATTACCTCATCTATAGCAGTTACTCCATCTGTAATAAGAATCTAGAACACATTTAGGGTTTACATGTCTACTCTTAGTTCACTAATGGCACTGCTTTTGGGGTGCGGGATCCATTAATTTTTCTAAAGACTTTCCCTTTTAATTAATATCTGTCAATGCAGTGATATAATCTGATGTATTCTGGTGAAATACTTCCGCATATTCAATAATTACACTGTTTTTAATTTTGTTTTCATAGCTAGGCTTGTGCACAAACTCCTAAAGTGAAGCTCACCTGCTCGTCTCTGGCTCAGCTCACCCTGTTCATTTACCTGTGCACCCTCCTCTATTTGCATTGGGCTATCAGGCACTTCAGAAAATTATTTGTAAAAAGTGAGGCCTAGAAACATAGTCCCCTGCCCACATGCACTGATTTGATGACTCCACCAGCAAGGCTTTGTGTAGCAAAGATGAAGAAGTGTGCCTGCAGTGAAAATACATTTGAAATAAGCGATCCCAGGCCAGGAACTCCAGGCTGGTGTGATATATGTGACCATAGTCATGAGTTCCCAGGGAGAACTACCAAACCCAGATAGGACAAACATGGGTGTAGTTTCAGCGGGGATCTTCTGAGTGTGTCAAAATAGTTTCTCCTGGTACCCTATGTTTTAACGCACCTTCTCATTGAAAACAGAAGGAGCACATACTAAGTCGGACAGTTGCTCACTTGCGTGCGTTGCATCATGGTCCATTCCGCCATTACATAGCAAAGACAATGAAATACAGTGAATGTGAACCCCTCCACCCTGCAGCCCACTGCTTTTTTAGTTGGGAAATGTAGGATTCACATTCACTGAATTCCATTGACTATGCTATGTAATGGTGGAATGGACCATGATGCAACGCGCGCACTTATGCAACAGTCCGACTGAATATGTGATGCTTTTGATTTCAATGGGAAGCCGCGTTAAGATGTAGAGTATCAGGAGGAGAAACAATTTTTTCATGTTTATCAGGGGGTTATTTTTGTAGCCCTGTACTCTGCTGTGGTATCCTCAAACAGACTGGAGCCTCCTCTGTCAGAATTTCAATTGCTTTTTAAATAGTTGCAGAGTTTTGGAAAAATAAACCTGGTTTCAGTAAACTTTAATGTCTGAATTGATAAACAGTCAGCACTGTTGAAAACTTTTTTAATTAGTTATTAAAAAAACTGCATTAAGACTGTGCTCATGAAGCCCAACTAATACACAGGGACTCTTGCTTTATTAAGTTTTAGATTTCAACCTGACCCCTCAGGCTAATGGACTTTTTGTTTATCATTTTCAGAACATGTTTAAATTCAATTTGTTTTGTCTATTCCAGTTAGCAATAAATTTACTAGATCTGCAGTAAAAACCAGCTCCAAAGTGTTTTGAGATTATAAAGAATGATTGCCTACCATTTTTTCAGATGTGTATTTAAAATCTGATAAGATTATAAATTCAGCCAGAGCCCAAGATTCAATGCTGGAACAATTTGCTGATAAGCTGAAGGTCACCTTGGCTGTGGTTACTCCTTAGAGGAGACAGAAATGTTCTTTCATAAAGCATGCAAGCAGTGATCCGCTTCCCTCTAATCCTCCTATAATGGAACAACAGGGTAGGAAACCAGAAAAACATTGAAGCAAGACTAAGCAGAAGAAAGAACATCATTTGCAAAACATCATTACAGCCTGTCATTAAAGCTTTCCTGGTGGAAGACATACTCTCATAAACTTTTGATTATATAATCCTGTGACTCCAGCCAAGAGTTATTTTCATTATGTATACAGCAAACAGTACCTAATTGATAAATTAATAAGTGCCAGGGCCCTTGTCAAGAAGACAGTGCAGCTTGCACCATCCATTGCCTGTGCCAGTGCTGCCAATGATGGTACCAAAATAACTACTTACCATCACACACTTACAAGTTTGACGTCACACTGTATAATTCCCCCAGTGCTATAAGAATGGCTTAGGTGGTAGGTAGTAGTCTTTGTTAATGAGTATTGAATTCATAAACAGCTGTTGTTGTGCTCATACCTAAATAAAGGCAGACATCGCCATCATGTGGCAAACTGTCATAAGTGCCGGTGCTGACAATTAATTGTTGGAGCCAAGCACTGGATATCACCGGCTCAAATTAAGCACTGACAGCAACTGTTAGGTAACAAGCAAATGAAAAGTGCAGACTCACTCCAGCTGACACCTTCTCTCATAGTTGTCCTTTAATACCTGATTCCGACATTAGCGGGTGAAAAGAACTCCGCGAAAATGAGGGAACAAAACAATGGAGGAGTCAGATGTTGGCCACCAAAAGGGGAGAGCTAAAGGTGATAAAGGTATTTGGTGAAAAATGCAGGCATTGGAAATGTGACAATTTGAATAAGCAATTTTAGTAACACCGTGAAGTGCACTTGTCTCTACTGTTGTGTCAAGTGACAAAGAAGCAGACAGATGGTGTCTCCATGCACTTTTAAGGGCAGCAGAAATTCACTATGTAAATGCAAATGAGATGAATGAAGGCCAAGAAAGCACAAGTGAATTTTCAAGGGAACCCGGGGAGAAAAGTGAGGGGAAAACAAAAAAGGTGCACATCTAAGGAGAGGCTGCGTATGAAATGCACAAAACTGAAGTAAACTCACTGACAGGCAATATTGCCAGCACAGACTTCAACTCTTTTACTGCCACCACCATCCCTGCTCTGGAAAAGGAAGTACTACTGATGTAAATGAACGAGGCAGCCATAATGAATAACTAGAGATTATCACATAAGGTCACTGTGAGCATGAGGATGCTGAGGCCAATCCCTCCCTCGATCCCTAGAGATCGACTCAGCCCCCCTCGATTTAGGTCAAGGATGGTAACAAAGTCCCATATAGATGGGGGGAAAGGGGTGAATAAACAGAAAGGGAGAGAAAGACCCCCCTATACGTTGGTAATGGAAGATCAGGACTGGATGCCTCGGGAACAAGGTCTTGAGTTCAGACTATCAAGGTTAGGTCTCCATCTATGGTTGAGGACACAAATACCTAACGGGTCAAACCGCGGGAGGGAAGTAAGGCATGCCTATGTCACAAGTTGGGACTTACCCAGTGCCAGCAGATGGCACACTGTAACTGGCCCCGGTGTACCATGAAACCAACACAGGAGCCGGAGAGGAAGACCCTTGCAGCACTGGGATGGAGGAAGTCTGGAAGGGAAAGAAAAACTAAACAAATGGGCAAGGAGGCAGATAACAAGTCACAACAGGAGGAGTGAGTGGAATGGAAGAGGGAAAACAGCTTTGGTGAAGGAACCAGTCAAGCTGGTTGCAAACTAAAGAGAATAAAGAGGAGTCACAACAACCTCCGTTGCTAGACAAGGGAGCTCAGCGTTCGTCAGGCCTACTCTGTGTGTCACTATTGACCCGGAAGTGCGTCTGAATGCGCCTCTGACTCTGGGTGATGTAGTTTTACGTATCAAGTGGTGTAATTTCCATTGTCCTCCACACCGTCTCTTCCATGTTTGTCTTCTCTTGTACCTCACTGTGTCTCATGACCTGACACAGATTTCTTTCTACAACTATGGAACATGGTGGTCTCGACAAAATCCAATATGGCCAACCCATGTCCCCCCCCAACAAGATCTAAGCTTACCAAGGAGGCCAGACTCGTCTACCCCCTACATACAGCTGCATTCTCCTCAAAATCTCCTGTGGAGTATCATGCTCTTTAACAACCATGGTAAGAAGTTATGTGTGCCTAAGCAGTATCTATATCATGACAAAGGGGAACGAGAACTAATATTCTTAACTCTTTCAATCCAGTCCCTGACAGCTGCACTGGGTACCTGAATACTTCTCTGTCCTCAGTCCATAGACTGTGATACTGTCTCACTGGGATCTTTTGTATATAATAAATGAACTATCCATTTGAAAATGTTAGCAATGCATTTCTGCTACCATCGTCACCCTGCTCTTATACGCCTACCACAACCTTCCCCCAGATATCATCAGAGCCTTTAAACGTGCTGCAGCTATGTCGATTGCAAACAGTTAATCCTAAAACTGGAAAAAGCTAACCTTGAAGCTTCGCTGCAGGCCATCTCTTACTTGCAGTGGACCACTGGATAGCTCGAAATCACCTAAATATATGTTCTTTGGAAACAGACATCATCACTTGTGAAACAATTCCCTAGCAGCTCCCCAGTGTTAAGTAACTTCTGGAAATCTGACCTGCTCTGGAAAAGTAAGGAACCTCTGTGTGATTATGAGCTCCAAACTCCAACCTCCTACTGAAGGTAGGGCAGGTGGCAAAGCCTTCTTCTACCTGTTGAGGACACCGAGACACCTCTTCTCCTACCTTCTCCTGCATGAGTTTTCCACCCGAGTGTTAAAGTTGCTATTTTTCTTGTCTTTTTTTGTCTAGTCGACCTCAAAAAACCTACAATATGGTGCTCCAGCTCCCTCCTCTGTGCAGACTACTGCAATTGCCAAACACTATCACTAGATTTTTTCTTCTGAAGACACATTCCTTCAGCCATTAAAGCTCCCTGTGGCTCTCTGTGGTCAGCCCCTTTGATTAAGGACTCTGCATAGCCCATCGACCAATTCATGGATCAGGGCCAAAGGTTCATCAACAAAAGCTGTGAACATAGCCAACTAAGAAGAAAATTAACAAAACGCTGCAACTTTTTCTCAAACTGGATCAGAGAGCTTTCAAATCACCTGCAATTCTGCAAAGCAATAACGACTTGGCTAGTGCCCGCTGCCTTTCAAATCACATTTAATAATATCAATGAAGCTGGGGGATGCGAGGCTCCATGCTCAAGTGTTCCTGATGTTGGATGCTACTGCCCATTAAAACTCTACCCTATCAGCCACTGTTTTTCCAACAAGAGTCCACACAATACCAAGTCTGAAGCAACAAGACGGACCCCCCTTCTGCTCTTTACCCACAACACCCAACATTTCCAACATTGATCACGTTATAAAAACATGCTGTGCCTCCCATACATGCTTGGCAGTGCCAGGATAATCCAGGAAAAATCTTGTCCAAGGTATTTTGAATTTTGAACTCATTAGGAGTCGAGATGGCATTAATAGACTAGTTGAAATGAGAACCTCCAACTCCTACATGTATACTCCGATGAATCTTTATTCAAGGTTCATAAAAAGTTTTAAGCTGACGGTTTGGCACTTATTGCTAATGCTTCTCCATACTTTGGGTCATATCCTGATGACATTAAAGAACTAATTTTCCTTACAACATTAAAAAAAAACTTTATTCATCTGATCCTACTCATTTCGTGGGCATATCTCTATTAGCTAATGCAGTAAAGAGTAAGGAAGCAGAAGTTACCAATCACTTCCAGGGCTATCTTGAAGCAACTGGTTTGGGGCTGATCTACAAATGGGGTTTCACCTCCATAGAGGACCTGGAACCTCTCTAAAAGATGTAAAGGAAAATGTACCAGATCTGAGAGTCTAAGAGAGACCGGCTGAATTGATCTTGCTTTTTATGTCAGTGACATTTGACATTGTGGATCATGATATTCTCTTTGGTCATAAGACCTGGTGATTGGAATTCATCCCAGGGCACTGGGAATGGATTTGCGACTTTCTTAGAAGAAGGGCAAAGATGCTGATATAGGTCACCTTCCCTTATATTCAGTGCCACTGAGCTGTGGCCATCCAGGGCTCAACACTGGTGTCTAATCCCTTTTAAACATTTGTAGAATGTCTCTGGCCCAAGTAATCGGAGATTATAATCTTTGGTGCTAAATGTTTACCAACAATGCCAAGATTTTTCTTGACCTTCATGGATGTTCTGGTGAAGAGTCGCATGTGGAAAGATGGATGCAGGAACAGTGTTAAATTTAATTTAAGATAAGAGGGTAATCTACCTAATCATATGCAGTACTGTTGATTCACTTCTTTTGGAGGAGAAACAGCATTTACAACGCTATCATTACATTGCTGTACCATTACAATGCGATCGTTACAACGACTGCGTTGTTAGTACGCGATGCATTTACATCGCAAGTCATTACAACTTCAACTAGGGGGCGCTGAGGTATTGGAAATTAATTCCAACACCTTCCCTACTGTTGTGCAAACTGGAGTAGGAATAGTAATTAATACTAGTCCTAAATCCAGCGCACCCCCTAGTGCTAGTCGTTGTAATGACTTGCGATGTAAATGCATCGCGTACTAACAACGCAGTTATTGTAACGACCACTTTGTAAAAGCATGTGATGTAATACATTGCGTTGCAATGTACCATATTCCTTTTGAAGTGTCATTCATCTGCAGGTGGACTAGCAAAGTAACAGCTGTAGCGAATCTAGGGATTAGATGATAGTGAATAAATATATTAGCCATCATTCAGCAGTACTAGTAAGGTGGCACATAATTATTTTAATGTAGAGTCCTGATCTGTCCTTTGCTCTACCTTCAGTATTATACGCCTCTGATTCAGATGTAGTTTTCTACAGCCATCACTACTGTACGGATATATAGCTCAATTTGTCTAGCAAGCAAAGTATTAAAAGGACTATCCGGTGACTTATGCTATAATGCATTTCACAACCCAAAGTGAGATCATCAAGCAAAGGAACATTCTAGAATGTCTACTGTTAATGAATTTTAGTAATGCGATAACGAGAACAGTTTTTTTCTCAATACTGAATGGTCCCTTAAGCAACAGTCAGTACAAAATCATCGTATCAGGTTTATTTATCCTCAGCGGGAGACATTTTGACAGAATCACAACAGTTACTGTGTGGGTTGAAAATTGAATCACCAGGGTCCATGCGGAAAGCTGTCCACAGTCTGTTATCACAATATTTTTCATTCTTAGCTTTTTCAAGCAGCCCGCTGGGTCTCTTCTCACAGCTCTGATGCTATACTTGTGACTCCATGATGTTTACTGATTTACCGCGGTAGTACCTCATAAGTAGTAGGAGCCCGCATCTATTACTGTCACTTGAACAATGTATTTGACATGGTACAAGAGTCTAGAATTTTAACAAGAGAGAGTAAAATCATCTCCGCTTACAACCCAAATCTATTATTGTAAATTGCATTTATATAGCACTTACCACAAATGATGAGGCATTGAAGCTCTATGCAGCGAGTTTCCCGCTACTCCGGAGCCCGAGGTAAATAGGTCGTAGTTTTATATAGTTACATGTGCTTCCTTTTCCTAGTAGGCTTGGTTGTATTAAGTTTGTTTAGTTTGTGCTCTTGAGAACTCATGCATTTACTCTGTTGTTTTGAATAGGAATAGATTAATGTAAGTAGAATAATAAAGTAAGATGAGAGATTTTATTAGGGGTGGTGAACATATGGGCCTGTTAGCGGGATGAATCGGATGGAAAAAGAAAAATAGTTTGGAAAATATGTTTGGTAGTTCATTGTAGACAGAGAGGTTTGTGGTGAGACAGAGAAGAGAGAAAAGAAGAGGTGAATTTAAAAAAAAATGTATACATGTATATAGACATTCTCACCCACATATCTAGATATATACATATATGTATTATATATACAGACACATATGCACATTTATGTAGTACTCTAAGATTATGGATTGTTGCATTCTATGGAATACTCCCTCAGTATTCCATAGAATGCTGCATTCCCCAGAGTGGAATGTTGATATTCAACGGTTGACAGTTGAGACTTTTCACAGAGGCTGTGATGTTTGCAGAAAAAACTATAATGAAGACACCCACCAGAACTTGTGTGTGTCATTTAAACAAGATTACAACAACAATTATGATGGCGAAAAGTGGAGCGGAGCTGTAGAAGAACCCATACGAGTCAAGAAGTACGGAGTCGCTGAGTTCAAAACACTCGTGTCAGATAAGCAAATGTACCTTTTGACTATTGTCACCCGGACTTGGATACGCCTGAAAGGTGGTTTCCATGTACAAAGCTTTTTCGGTGAATTTAGAGGCCTTATGAACTCGCTCAATTACAAAGGCTTTGCATCACTCATTTTCCAGGCCCCATGCGTTTCACGATCGTAATTTACAAGTTGCGTGCGTTCCACATGCATCATCAGCGCACAGCATCGGATGCATAGACATTCTGGTGTTCAGTCCATTGGAGGCCATTTTAACTTGGGAAGCCTCGCACCTTATAACCCTCTTTTGCGACAATGTGCATTTCGTAGCATGTACAGAGACATTTATAAGGAGGTTTTCTCTCACAGAATACAGCAATTGTGCCGAACCTGCTGCGTTGGACTTTTACCTCAGTACAACAAGAGAGACCACGCTCATGAGTGGGGTCACAAGGCAAAATATATGAAAGTTAACTAACAGTGATACCACACTTATCTTAGAAGCGTCTCATCAATCAATGCATGTCAACAGTCAGTGACATGCACACTTGATAAAAAGCTACACTCACAGGTATCTACAAGTGATAAACTCACTCATTTGCAAGCATGTTGACAGATAGCACACTTTTGTATGCGTGTCAGCAACCAGTGATATGCACACTCATTTCATGCATGTCAAAGGTCAGTGATTCGTGCATTAAAAAAACAAAACTACACTTACAGGTGTGTCCATAATAAGTGATATGCGCACTCATTTCAAGCATGTGAACCGTCATTGATATGCACGTTTAATTAAAAGCTACACTAACAAGTGTCTACAGAAAGTGATACGCTGACTCATTTACAAGCATGACAAGCCTGGTATCACATTAATAACCCCCTTCTTTTACTGTTCCCTCAACTGTGTCTCAAATGTCAGTCAGTGATTGGTACACATTTAGAGATGTTCTATTTTGAAAGAGCATGCAATCACTAAATCTACCTCATTCTGTCTTGTAATCCTCTGGTTATCCCCATGTAAAGTGGAGGAACTGATTGGATACATTCCAAACTTACTTGGGTGGCATTGGTGCATCAAAATGTCACCCAGAAACAAAGATACCTTCTCTAACATTCAATTGGCTTAGCAGGTTGGTCTATTCTTAATTCCTTACTTGATGTGGCAAGAGCAGAAGATGCAGTAATTGATGAACATATCGAGGCCATAAAGAAATTGGAGGCTATGTTTGATGTACAACCAAGCATTGTGGTACTGCACCATAAATATTTTATGAGAAAGTAACTTACTGGTGAAAATGTTGACACCTATTTCTCGGAACTTAGGAGATCAGTGGCAGAATAGAACTTTGAACATTTTAAAGATCAGTTGGTCCGCAACCAATTTATTAGTCATTGTACTAACAAGGCAATCCAACAAAAGTTGTTGTCCTTCAGCAATCCAACATTGGATGAGACATTACGCAGTGCTAAAAGTATAAAACGTCTCATCTCTGTAAAGGAATTGGAAGAAAAAATGACACTGCGAATGTTGTAAAACTCGGAGACATCAATGTTACTAAAAATTTACAGAATGATTTGAAAGACATGGTTTTAGTAATCAATGGAGGAGAGGTCAGGTCAGGCGATTCATCAGATTGTGGTGACTCCTACATTGATGTATTTGTGGGTGATCAAATAATCATATTACTGGTTGATTTAGGAGCCACGATCACAATGATTACTGATGAACTGTTCCAGGAAAAATGGCCTGGAAAAGTTTTAGTGCCCCTGGATCGTGCCACTGTTTCATAAGAGGGTACGAGAATTGAGTTAGCTGGATTTTTCAACAAAACTTTGGCTTTCTGGGGTAGGGAATTCTTTGGGAAATTTATGTGGCAATCAAAGATTTGTGCATTTTGAGTTGGTTTCACCAAGGGCTTTTCAAAATGGTTTTGAGGCCGGGAACAAAAGACCAAGGGCCATATGTAGGTAGCCTCACATTTATCGATTCATAAATACCGAATTTTACCGATTCGGTATTTATGGATCGGTAAATGTGATGTAGGTAATGATTCGGTAAATATTACCGATTCGGAATAATTCGGTAATTATGAATCGGTATTTACCGATTCGGTAATGAGGCATAACCTTCCCATTGATTCCTATGGGCCTGGAGGCCCATAGGAATCAATGGGAAGGTATGCCTCATTACCGAATCGGTAAATACCGATTCGGTAATGGGGGGAGCATATTCAAGGGTGGCAGGGTGTCACATTGACACCCTGTTGCACCCCTGAATCTTGCATGTGTGCACATGTGGCGCACATACATGCCCTAAGGGCATGTATGTCTGCCACATGGGACTCTTACATCTGCAAAATATTGCGTTTTGCAAGGTATTCGTTATTTATCACCAACCTGTATTTGGTGGTAAATAACGAATTCTTAATTCTAATTTGCACTCTTTAGAGTGCTCCCTACATTCAGGATTCGGTATTTACCGATTCGGTATTTTACCGATTCGGTAATTTACCGAATCCTGAATCATGCCTCCTACATCCCAAATAGCTAAATACCGGTCGGTAACGGGATATTTACCGAATTTCGTCCGTTACCGACCGGTATTTAGCTACCTACATGAGGCCCCAAGTCTCTGTCATTTGGGTATATCACATGGAAGAAGTAAGATCCTAATATTCTTTAGTATTTTCTGAGAAAGTAGGCATGATAAAAGGATTTTATCATGAAATAAAGATTAAAGAGGGGTCCATTCCCATAACGCATAAACTTCACAGTGTCCCATTCTCAGTCAGAGATGATCTAGGGAAAGAGTTGAGAGGTTTGTATGACAAAGGTAGAAAAGAGCCCATTAAATCATGTCTTTTGTTGTCTCCATTGGCGAATGCATGCAAACAGAACAGGGAATTGAGGGTTTGCATAGATTTGCGTAGCCTCGTCAAAGCAATATGGGTGGATTCTCTTCGACTCCCAAAGATTTCCGACCTGTTGTCATTTATTGCTGGAGCTCAGTGGTTCAGCAAGTTGGACTTAGCCTCAGTATAGCATCAGCAGCCGCAGCCCATGCAGGTAAGAGCAGTGAGGAGGTGGGGGAGATTTTGAGAGACAACGATGAGGGGAAATTAATTATTTATTTTATTTTCCCTCGTCTTGGTCTGTTGAAATCCCCCCACCAGGCCCCACCTCCCCACCACCCTTACCTGCACGGGCCCCGGCTGACCATCAAGTGGTCTTAGAACCTGAATCTAGACATTATGCAGCTTTTGTCTCACCCTTTGGCATGTTCCAGTACTGCAGGAGGCTGTTTGAGTTGGCTACTGATAGGACAGTATTCCAAAGAATAATGCACCAACTTTTTAAGGGAAATGAAAGTAGTGGCAGCATTTCAGGATGATGTGTTTATCTTTGCAGCATCTAGAGAAGAACATGACAGCATTCTTGACCAAGTGCTGTCCATTTTACAAGAAAAAGGGGTGGTGCTTAAAATGGAAAAATGTGAATTGCTCAACGACAAAGTGAAATATTTAGGTCATGTTGTATCGAGAGACAGCATTGGACCAAGGCCAGGTTTAGTTGATGCCCTTATCAATGCAGTGGCTCCCATGGATAAAACAACTCTAAAGTAATTGATGGGTTTATGTGAATATTATGACAGTTTTATTTCCGATTATGCCTCTCACGGTAAAGCTTTGACTGAACTGTTAAAAAAGGTCTTGTTTGATTGGGATATCAAGTGTCAGGAGGCGTCTAAAAGTCATTTAGCAAGTTCCAAGGTTTGTAAACCTTTTCACCCCAAAGTGTCTTGCTGCATAGCTGTTGATGCCAGCAATCATGGTTTGGGGACTGTACTTACTCAGAGTGAGGAAGGTGTACAAAACACTATTGGATATCCGTCCAGAAAACTCAGGGAGCCCAAGACACGCTTCTCCACTATTGAGAAAGAATATTTAGCTTGTTGGTGGGTTATAAGAATAAGCCCCATGTGTGAGGAACCAAGTTCACTGTAAATACCAACCACAAACCTTTGGTGACAATATTAAGTTTTGATAGGGTAAAAGATCAAACTACTTGCATAGCTAGGTTGTCAATGAAGCTCTTGCAATTTCAATTCGACATTGTTCACATTCAAAATGTGAAATATGCAAGAGATGATTTCTTGTCTAGATGCTGCTCAAAAGAATATGATGATGTGGATGAAGAACGATGAAAGGAAAGTTGTTTGATTGCAGCAATCAACTTGGAGGAGATGTGTGCTATATTTGAAGCAGAATGGAGGACGAAAATTGTAGCTGATGAAGAAATTAAAAAAACATCAAGAATGTCATGAAAGGATGGGCTGATGAGAAATCTGTTGAGGTAGCATGCCAGCATTTTTGGAAAGTTGCGGACTATCTGTCAGTGGAGTACGGCTTGTTGCTCAGAGGTGAGAAATTGGTACCACCTGCAGGGTTGAGGTACAAGCTTATCAAAATGGCTGATGAGGAACACTTAGGGGGTACCTTTACTATATGCCATCTAAGGCAAATGTTTTGGTGGCCTTCGATGGATAGAGAGGTAGATGAATGTGTCAGTAAGTGTGCAATTTGTGCCACTTCAGAGAAAATCTTTGTTGCAAGAAAACTCCCTTTACAACCGATTGAGTGGGCATCTCGTGCATGGGAAAACGTTTGGATTTACATTGTTGGGCCCAGTTTATGCCCTTCCAAGCCATTGCATGCTTTGGCTAACTGATTGAGTGCCCATCTCGTGCATGAGAAAAAGTTGGGATTGACCTTGCTGGCCCATTTTATGTCCTTCCAGGCCAGTGTAGCTTTGCATTAGTTGTCCTGAGGTGAAGTTTGCATCAGAGCCTAATGCAAATACTGTAGTTTTTAAAGAATATTTTTATGCGAGAAGGCTTTCCACAGTTTCTATTGTCAGACAAAGGTGTCCAATTTATAAATGGAGAAGTGAAAAGTTTTTTAAGGTCTGGAGATGTAAAGCACTTGAGAACATCACTGTACCATCCCCAAAAGTAATGGTCAGGTGGAGCACATGAATTGGGTGATGGTACAGTGTGTTTGGTGTGCAGTTTGAAATAAATATGTTGTTATGAATGCTGTAAGTTCCATGCTATGGTTCTATTGGAATAGCGTACAAAGTTCTACGCTAGTATCTCCCTTTGAATTGTTGAGAAGAAAGCCATTCACCAAGTTATGTCAAGTTGAATGGGGAAATTGATCAAATTCAGTGTGTCGTTAGAAGAATGTGAAGTGACAGTCAAGAAGAACACTGTTGTGGCAAAGGCCAAGCAAAAATAAGTCTATGAAAGTCAGTCTAAGGTGAGAGAGATTAAGTTAACAATAAGTGATGTCATTCGTATCCGGAAGGGAGTGCATGTGCAAAGGCAATTAAAAGTTCAGTAGTCCTGTTGTGATGGACAATATCTGCGGTAATGCAGTTAGAGGTGATCACAATGAGTTTATGCTCCAGTGAGAGGTGATGATGAAGCCAAAGGATGGTGGTGGTACTAGTTCTGACTACTAACAGAAGAGTATCCCTCTGGAGCTAAGGTACCTACAAAAGGGTAAGGGACGTTACATGCCTCACCTATGCACCACTCCTAAGGAAGTGGGGAAGGGAAAAGATCCCCTTTTTTAATATAGCCCTCACCCACTCTAATAGTGGCATGCTAAATCATCAGATTCACCCTCACTCCTAAAGGTCAGGCTGGGCTCAACCATATTTCAGGAAACTCCCATGAAGATAGCTAAATACCTGAAGAGATAAAAATTCCTCATCCACTCCCAAGGTATCCCTTTATTAGTGGGGCTGGATGGGAAAGATTAAAAATATATAATATACAAATTGGGGTTTAGGATGCAATGGTCCTATGACCCTAAAATTACCAACATGTTTCAGCCCTATACTAATGACCTGAAGAGTTCCTGGGCTTTTGTCAGGGTGGGTTAGTAAATTTAACACTCCCCCAGTGATGTATTTTACTTGTTCTTGTTCGGCATGCAAATATACTCAAAGCATGCACAGGCAGTGCAATACTGGCCACTCTGGATTGTACCTGTAATTACAAAATATATGTGGAATGAGGAAAGGTGCCATCAAGTGGCTTCTCATACGTGACTCGCACATCTTCCCTTCTTGTGTGCCTAATCACATGCTATATATTGTGAGCATTATTTGTCACTCATTGTTCTCTTTTCGACCTAGTTTCTGTTTGAAAAGGTTTATAGTAAATCCTCAAGCGGGGGCCAAGAAATAGGAGCGGTCCCAAAACGCAAAATCTCCATGCATTTTTCATGGACATTTTTAGGCAACTCCACCATAAAAACTGCTGCACAGAATTACATCCAATTTGGCAGGAAGCAAGATCTTGGCCCAGAACGTGTCCTTTTTGTTAACCCTGGGCGGAGCTTGCGTAGTGGTACTCAGCGGAATTTCACGGAATTACTTGAAATCTCTCTGAAATTCCAAGGAGTTCCATGGCCTGGTGGAGTCACTCATTGTCCTCCCCATCACCCCTGCCCCGCGAAACACCTGCCCCCCTCCCGCTAAACCCTCGGCCCCTGCCCTCCCTCCGGCTAAACCCCCGGCCCCCACCCTGCATAGTAAGGCCTGATGGCTGGGAGACTTACCTTCCTCCCAAATCGGTGTTCTGCTCCTGCTGCTGGCTCCACTCGGCTTCCGCTGCTCCGGTTCAATTAACAGGAAGGACTGCAGTGTGCATGGCGTAATGCGTGAAGGCATGCCTGACACCATGAAATCCCATAATGAAATCCCATGTTATTTTTTTTCAATTTATACATATATACGTATATCCTTATAAACAGAAGAATAAACCTATATCTCAACATGAATATATACAACCTCATCTACTTATACCATCACCATACATAAATATTTTGTTATGTTAGAATTTACATTCTTTTTTTATTTAATAGCTAAATATATTGTTATGCGCTTAGAAAAAGATTGAAAACTAATATGCTTAGGTTCAGGCACCTATCCTATAATCATATTTACATAATCTGACATATTAATTATCATGCAAATAAGCATAAAACCCATATACATAGACTCATGCACATATATGTTATCTACATACTATGACTTACATGTATATGTAAAGCATAAACATACATTTATTGACATAGACATAAGAGGTTTTTAAAAAAAATATATATATCATATATAATATATAATATATCCTTAAAATAAGGACAAGCCTACCTCCTCTGTCTAGGTCCGCAATCTGGGAATTATTTTTGATAACAAACTGTCCCTTGAAGATCGTACTACAAAAGTAGCCGGGATGTGTTTATCCCTTCTCCGGGCCTGCGAAACCTGCTTTCCATGTTGCTGCCCTGCGCCAAAACCTTGATCATTCGCAGCGTGATCCTAAGTCGGCTTGACTTTTGCAATTCTCTCATCCTAGGTTCCCCTGACTTTTTAATAAATAAACTGTATAGAGTTCAAGCAGCCAAATTGCCTTTGAACCGGTCTAGAAGACCGTCCGCTTCTGGCGCTATGAAAGAGCTGCACCGGCTACCAGTCAAGCAGAGAATAGATTTTCAATCCTTATGCATTGTCTTCAAAGATTTTCATGGCATTGGACCAATCCCTCTGCAGAACTGCTTTCAAAGATATTCCCCGAGGAGATGTCTGTGCTCCTCCTTGGCCAACCTAATCTGTATCCCTAAATTCAAGACAACCAGGCAAGGGGGTGGGCTTTTGCAGTGAGACCAGCTCTACTCTGGAATCAGCTTCCTGCCTCCCTTAGATTTTCAGTGGGCTTGCTGCATTTCAGAAAAGCCCTGAAAACTTTGGGGCATATTATCAAGGACGGCGTTAAAATTATCGCCGGTTTAGCAGCAGAAAATTCCCATAGAAGCCCAGGTTCACACCAGAACATGGACTTCTATTGGAATTCTCAAGGGCATATTATCAAGCCCATTATCGCCGCTTTAGCGGCAGTTTTCTGCCGCTAAACCGGCGATAATGTTTAACGCCGTCCTTGATAATATGCCCCTTTGTTCTTTCCTTAGTAATTCTCGCGCTCTTTTGTCGGCTGCGCAGCTAGAATCCCCACAGTACTTAAGGTTACTAGCGCCATGATACCTTTTTGGTAAGAGGTGCACTCTATAAAGCTAATTGTTAATAAAATAAATACAATTATACAAGATATACTCTCAAGTGCATATATACCATATTTACATAGGCGTACATACATGTCCATGTAATGCATACAAGTACATGTCTTCTTCTAATAATAAATGATTTTTTGTAGATTTTTGCCCATCGCACTGTTTGCACTCGAACGCTGGCATTTCAGCCTTGGATGTCAAATTGTCTTTTAAATATTTTTAATGATTCAGTCCATTTTTCGGTTTGCTTCCTTCTGATCACCCTCAGGCTAAGAGGCTCTCGATGAAGAATAGAGCCTTGTCGAGAAATTTCCTGTACAGTGGGACTAATTGACCTTTATTTGTACTTTCTGGGTCTCTGACAAGAAAACGATAAAGCAGGAAACAGACAAAAAACACAAGAGAATAGAGAATTGGGCCGTCGTATGCGAGGCATCATTCTCCCGTCGAACTCCACTCCTTAATAACACAGGGGAAATGAAAACAGGCGACGAAATGGCAGGCTTTAATTAACTTTAGAAGAATATTGCAGATAGAGCTGTCGGCCGCCCAGTGGTGGTGAACTTGCTAAATCTGGTCTTTCCCTGTTTCCAGCTGTGACGATGCACGGAGTGAAGATTCACCGCCCCCCGAGGCCGACAGCTTCGAGATGGTTCGGAGAGGCTGCAGATACTGTGAGGGGCAGAGGTAAGTCTGACCCACCGTGTTCAGTGTTACCGACAGTACCTAAGGCCTGGCCCAGATTTTTGCAAAAATTCACATAACACAGAGCAGAAATTAAGGGGCTTATTTACAAGCTCCTTTTACTTCCGGAACGTCATTTTTTCCCATATTAAAAGTGACGCAACGGGCTTGTAATTAGGCCCCTCAGACTGGTGCTCTGGGTTGTGTGAAAGTGTGAAAGCAGAAGAGTGCCATTACCTACAGGTTCCACCTCAAGTACAAATCTCATATAAGGAAGTGCTGGACTGTAGCCATAGAGCAATGCTTAGAGCAATGCTAAAACAGCTTTTGTTTGCAAATGCGCAGCCAATCACATGATCTTATGCAAAATAGTTTTTCTGCAGGAAGTGATAGATTCCTGCACAAAACTTACTCTTAGAGGCTTTTTCCTCTTTGTATATGTGCTGCAGAATGCAAAGAGGAAGAAATACATATCGTTCTCCTTGTTACACCAGTTTCAGGTAAGTGCACCATTTTGCTGCAAACCCATGTTTACTGACTTTAGTAAATATGGGTTATGTCAAAATGCATGGGTGGGTGCATGGGAATGCCCTTGCTCCACCCAGGTAATGCCTCTGCAACGCAAGGTAACGCAAGACCATGCTGTACACTGTGTTCCAATCCTTTTTTTATAAAGTCACACATAGCCACACAAATTGAGCTTTGCTTGGCTTTGTCAACGCCAAAATACATTTTGCTTCAGGCCTGCGCTTGGCCCTATTGATGTTGAATTAACATTCCTGCTGCTAAGCATTGCAGATTTTCATTCAGAGCCTCATGAATGTTTGTTAATCTGAACCAGTGATTTATTTACATAAACTACTAGTTCTGCGGCAACTGTTATGGTAAAAACTGTTATATTCATAAAAATGTATTTGTGACCACATTAAAAACAAGCATTTGCAATGCAATAGGTCTCGCATTATTAAAGTTTGTGCTATTGGTGTTGCATTATTTAGTAATGCCAATAGCTCAAACTTTAATAATGCAAGACCTATTGCTTGTTGATCTTTTTAAGAAATATATAGGTTCGTAATATTCTGTGTTTCCGGGTTGCATGAAAGCAAATCCGATTGTTGGACATATTCTGTACGCCCCTTGAGTGTGAGAGAGTTGTACTATGTAAAACGATCTATGATTGGAGCTTTCTCAGCATCTCAACCAATCCCGGTGCGTGCGTGGAACTTCTAAAAGCTAATCGGCTGTGAAGCTACTGCTAGGCATGAACACTTTCTCAGCTGTATACTCTCCAGTTCAGTGGGTGCCACGCAGGAGGGAACTGGCTGGCTGACCAGGTGCTAACATTTGGTCTGTAGGGCATGCGTGGTACCGGTCTCTTTCGCGTGCCCAGTGGCGGTGCGTGCAGCCGGTGAAGACAGCGCCTGTCCCCTTCCGGGGCTCCCGTGGTGAAGAGGGAGCCCCGGCGCCAAAGAGGAAGTGCGGGAGCAGAAGTCCCGGGTCCCAGGAGGGGGCCCGGGTGAAGAGCGGCCAGTCGCCGTTCAGGAGGATTCCCCCCGCAGACTGGGTGAGTGGGGGATTCTCCATTCGTCCAGTGGTTTGTTTCCTGAGCGGAGTGGAGTTTAAAAAAAAAAAAAAAGCGAAAGTGAAACTGAATGCTGGCTTGCGAGGGAAGGGGGACAGGAGATGTGCACGACGCGTGGCTGTAAGCGCGTACACAGGCTCCAATCCGCCAAAAGCCTGCGCGTGCCCATCTCCTGTCCCACTTCCGAGGCAAGTCAGCAACAATAGATCTCGCTGGCGACAGCAGCGCTTCGCGCTGCATTCGCCAGGCGAGACCTAAAGATGCAGAATTAGTGATTTGCAAATTAGCAAAACAAAGTCACTGATTTACAGCTGAGTAGAGTGATGAATTTGCTGAGTCTTAGCCATGCCTGTAAATGCTTTCATAAGAAATATGTGCTAAATAGCGTAGTCTTGCAACAGTTGTGATGTAGATGAAAGTCACGCTAACGCCTGCACCCTGGATGAGACTGAGAGACCCTCAACCAAGTTCGTAGATGGATCAACTAAGACTCAACACAATGGACTCTTTACCAGTCAATTTTGCCCTATCCCGGGTTATAACTCAAACTCACATCCATCTGGATTATGCTAATTTTTTGGGTACCATATCTGCCAACTGTGATTTGGCTACACTTACTAATGCCGACATTCCAGAGACTGGCGTGGAATCCAGAAGTTGATCCGATCAATTTTGAGAAAACTGGTTTTAGCAGGAAAACTGCTGGAGCTAGGTCGAAACACACCAACCTCCACCATCACCACCAATCTCCTCCCCAATCACCAGTCATATTGGTGTTACTGTTCTTCATGTCATACCACACTATGGACTGATATTCTTGGGTTGATTTATTTTTAGAAAGATTTTGCCTCCCCCGATCTTATCGACTGCGTCTTATCGGGTGGTATTATGTTTAGTTCCTCGAGATAGCAGGAACCTGTGAGTTCCCAGAATTCTGTTAAGGGTTACTCTAAAAAGATGTCCCACGTGTCAAATTTTTGCATTTTATATGTTATTGTCAGGAATATCTTTTCAATTACCAGTATTTCCCATGAGCAGTGATGCCATTTTAGGGTCGTGAGAACCCTGGTCACTTTCCATTTGGCTGTGATTCTAGTTTTGCAGCAGCAAGTGCTAAAGCTGTTTGCGTGCCTCTTCATCAGAGGAGTGGGAACGTAAGCCCGTTTCAGAGCCCTAGCAATATATAATTAGGAAATCTGGGAATGTTCATGTGGAAGATATATTCTACTGCCTGTGAAACCAGTTCCCAGTATCTCTGAAGTTCAGGGCATCCTGAGAGCAGACAACCCAACATTTGAACTCCTCAACACTCTCTCCCAACTATACGGTTTGTTGAAAGCAGCGTACCAATAGCTGATGACTTATAGCTTGGTTTACATCATAGAATTGGCTCCTGGGATCCTCTAAATTCTAGCATGGATCTGATCCAATTCCTAATCTAGCAGATTGCTGCCAAACTCCCCCTTCTACTACCTTTGGCCTGGTTCTTGCATTTTACGAGAAATTTGTAGAAGTTTGAAATCACCCCTTGTCTCCTTTCAGAAGCAGCTCCATCTCAAATTTTATCAGGGCTTGGCAGGCACTCACTTTGACTTGAGGCTGTATCATCCAATATCGGACGTGCCAATTAAAAACACTCCTCTCTTCTGCAGGCTATATTCTTTCCTTAAGCTGGTCGAGGTCCTTGATTCTCCGAAAAGTGAAAAGTCCCCTATTCAATGGCATCTTCCTATTGTCAATGCCTGAACTAGAGGGAATTCTCCAGTGGAGTCATCAAATGATTCCCGACAGTTGCGTTGAAAGGAGAGGGAAAGGATGTGAGTGCACCGTGAATGGCCAACCTGTCCCAGACTCCCATATTGGTTCTGGTGACTAGGAAGGAGTACAGCCCCCATGCCCAGTGTTATTTCTTCAGTCAAGGCACTTTGCTTGTATGGATGCTTGTGATCACTCCATCAATGATGCACTTCTGTTTCTCAGATTCTGGTTGTTCCCTCTCCACCAGGAAGTATAGCTGGGTTGCTTGGTAGTATTTTGCTGTATCAGGCAAGCCTATCCCCCTGTGGCGGGTGGCAGGGTCAGCCTGTGTCTGGAAATTCTCAGGTGACTCCACGCCCGGATAAAGTTTCCAATCATGCGATGCAGCTCTTAAATTGTGTGAACAGGTGGTAGTGGGGGGGGGGAGTGGTATAATTTGCATGCCGAAGAGTATCCTGACTAGTATCACCATATTGATGTCCTCTACACTGGCCAGTCATAATAGATGCCCCTCGTGTGACAATACTGCAGATACTTTCAAATATTATGCAGTAAAGATCTGTACTTGAACTCCACAAGATGGAATCAGGAAATACATTATGTGTATTCCCAAATTTTGAATGTGGCATGTAGCTCATGAAAAAAATCTAAATGGGTTTCAGTACATCCATTTGAACCACAGTTATGGAAAGATTCAAAGCTTCAGATTCCTGAACATTTACATTGAAGCCATAGACTGCTCCATATTCTTACAATTCTCTCATCAGCAGCAGGTTGGATCTGCAGGGGTCATTGAGCATTATCAAGACTTCCACCCCATATATTGCCATCTAATAGGTGCACTTAACCAGTCTTGACCCCTTGGATCTCCATATTGGTGAGATTTGTATCATCTCACATCTTCATCGTGAGTGCAAAGATGACAGGAGATATCCATGCCTCTTGCAACATCTAATCCCAAGGGGCACCATTTACACTACCACATACATGTGGGTTCTTATATTATAACCACACCAAATCGATTCTCTAACTTAAGGGGAGGTCCTAACTTCTCTAGGGAGAGGTTTAAGAATTGTCTAGCTACCCAGTCAAAAGCTTTCTCTGTGTCTAGGGAGCAGGATCACAGTTATCTAGGTCCTGTGAATGTTATCACTGATGTGCCTATTTTAGCTTGTGTTATTCCCACAACTTCCTCGAAGAACAAAACCTGAAGTCCACTTTTTTAAAGACATACCCGATGACTGTATCTGGGTTTACAAAATCACCAATCTGGGCTGCAATTAACATTGATAATAAATGTCCAACTATGGGCCCGATTCCGATGTCGTTTGGAAGGACTCCGAATCGGATTTGGCTTTACCGGATCCAATTCATAGCCCTTGTTTACGACCGAATCGTACAGAGGTCCGAACGACCAAGTACGATGCGAAGATCGTGTACGCGCCGAGCGAATCGTTTCCGAACGTGATCATGCCCGTACGACTCATTCGTAGACGAATTATGCCGTGCAATGGAGCCGGATTCCGACTGAGCGAGTACGATGCACGATTCGGACAGCTGCTTCGCCTTGGTCTCAGTGAGACAAAACAGCTGTCGAAAGCCTACTTCAGGGGGCTGTAGCAAGTCCCCCTACACCCAGCACCCACCGAATCTGTCACGGGGGGTGCGCATGGGTCCCCCCAATCCAAGCATGCACAGTGTGGCAGTCACCATGGGGTGTCCGCCATAGAGTGTACGCTTTTCCCCACCCACCCCTTTTTTGCTGTACGCAGGCTCCCATAGACTTCAATGGAAGTCCGAGCAAATCGAGTCCGTATGCTTACGGATGCATCGTACTTGCTCACTCGGACTCCTGGAGCACATTTAGTCCGGAAAGCCCTCCGGATCCAAGCCATACGGAGGGCTTTCCAGACAAGATCGGAATCGGGCCCTATGTGTTGATCATTATTTCTGACACAATTTCCAGCTAATTTTTATATAGGCCCAGTATGGATGCATACATGTTGTTTTTAGAATTTAGTAATATTGAGTAAACTCATCTCCTTTAAGGAAGATCATAAAGAGCTTGGGAAGAAGAAACATAAGACAATATTACTGAGTCTAAATCCTGGAAAAAGCCAAAATAAATCCATTTTCTAGCAATCAGGACAAGTTGGAGGTTTCTACACTTGCTTTTGTTGTTTATTCCTTTATGCCAATTTAGACAGAGACTAAAGATATCATCAGCTGATTTTGAAGTATGAGTCTCACTTATTGCCCACATATTGTGCCATTCCAGACTTGAACCCTTTAAAAAGATTTTCTGAAAATGTGATTAAACAGGTTAGGTATGAAGGAGATGCTTTCTTTACTTAACTGTACATTTATTAGTAACTTTTCAAATTGTATGGATGCGCCTTTGTGAATTTGAGAAAACTGTTGGTAACCAAGCATTTTCCCCTGCAGCACTTAATTGAATACTTTATTCTCTAGAGAGGACACTTTGGTGTAATTATGTATGGAGTTAATTGGTTGTATTTGTTGGAATTGTGAAGATTAACCACACAATAAATATTGACATGACTTGACATGAACACATCAGTAGCACAGTGGATTTGTCTATCCAATCTCCTCTGCTCTCTTTTTTGTCACAAGTCTCTCTTTGCATGTTTCCTGCAGACTGTCCCTGCCAAGAGACGAGAAGCTTCACCGCCTGGAAAAGATGGTCTTCCACCTCCAGCATGAGGTGATGTACCTGAAAAGGAAGGTGCAACACCTGGAGGCCACAACTCTTTATGAGGAGCCTTGTCCCCCGCCCCGTCCTGCACCAGAGCTGTTCAATGGCCAGACCCGGGAGCAGCTACGTGAGGCCATCCGCTTTGACCAGAAGATCAGCACAGCCTGCAAGACCTTGCTCCACAAGCTCTTCACTTCTGACTACATTCAGAGCCACTCAATCACCGGTCGCCGCGGAAACACGTTCCGCAAGGCCAAGCCCATGATGGACGAGCGCTGCATCAAAGTTATCCGTGTGCTGCTGAAGCACAGGTTCGGGGACCACTTGAGTGACACAGTAATCACAGAGAAAATCCAGAACGTGCAGAAAGCGCTGCGACAGAAATTCAAGACAGAAATGACCTGAACCCTCATCTCTTGGGTGCCACCTACTTATGTAATAATTATAAAAAATTTTTTTAGCAGTTTCTTAATCCTAAGAGATTCAATACACCTTACTATCACCAATCTCAATTATAAAGTAGAAGGATAAAAGGCAAAGTTGACTAACCTTAATTACGAACGTTGACCTTGCGTGTGTGTGAAAATAGGATGACCAGAGAAATGAGTACATAGGACTGCGTGAATACTGTTCTGCATGCCATCCCTCTTTCCTCTGTCCTATTTGTTCCCTGTGTCTAACCCCACACCCTGCATCAGATATAGCTTTGCAATTGTCTAGTTTTAGTGTTCAGTCCCCAAATAGATAATCCCGGCACCATCTAGGAGGAAATACTGCTTGGAATTTCAGCTTAGGGAGGTCCTGAAACGTTAGCTTTTTCTCTGGCTCCCGATATGGGTGTCAGTGAGACTTTCATCTCTGGTTAGATGATCCCTAAATCTGAATGTATAGTGATTTTTTTTAGCAGAGTACAGTGGGTTGTTCATCTTGTCTTGTAGGACTTGTTTATTGCTTGTTCTCAGAAAATGGATTATTTGTGGCCCACTCTCTCCAAGTTAGAACTAAGTTGGTACATTGACTGCCTACATCCTGGCTATAGAGCTACCTGGAGTGTAGGACTGCCCTAGATTAAGGATCAGACCTGAGTTCAGGATCCTGAGATCGTCCTTGCGCAAAGAATATGGATGTGGCATGAGTGATCAATACGTGATGGCAAAGAATCTGTTCCAGGAGCCCAAGAGAACCTCGGTTACCTGGAGTATAGAGGTTAGCAATCCCATAACATTGGCTTTTTCTGGTCCCGGATCAATGAAAGAACACATACCTATCCCACTAGGCAAGCACGCTAGATCCTACCACATCTTCGACCTGTTGGGTAACCAAGCTGGGCAGTGGTCTGATGTTAATCCCCTCCCTTGCCGGCTATTAGTTCATCTGGTGACACAAAATGATTCCTGATCTCGGAGTTGAGCTTTTGCTTGGATTTTCTTTCGATGGCTTCAAGTTCCAGTGCTCCCACAACATTGTCACCCCAGACTCTGGAAAAAGTTCTTGCAACAACATGGACTTAAAGACCCTAAGCCCACCCATTGGTAATTTCCCAGTTGGGGACTTAAATGGTCATGTCCTAGGTACTCGTTGGCTGCTGCCTAAACCACAGCAGCCTAAGCGCACAGAGATTCCTTGGACAAAAAAAAGATGCGAAGACTGTGTGCTAGACTTGGCTAGCGCCTTCTGATACTAGGCACCTTGTTTTTCACATCTGTGATTCTAGTGACCTTCTCTATTTTTCTATATGTTCATTATAGAAGTAATTGGTAGAAAATAAATACCTGTAACTGAACATCCATCTTTATTATCTGTGATACGTGCTGTGTTATGTTATGTTATACAACCTCTTGAAATGTGGCTTAACTGCTGGAACACAGTTGACACTTGAGAATAACACTAATAGAGTCTTGGCCACCCTTTGCAAACAACAGTAGCCATATTCTTGGGTCAGCCAGCAGGAACAGCATTAGCAAAAATAGATATTGCTCCAGGTTCTGGAAATGCATGTGCCAATATCCTTGTACTTCTCTTTTATTCCAAAGTTCTCTTTTGTGTGACGGTCACCAGCTCTTTAAGCCAAGTCACTGTAGAGCATGCAAGGAGGTTGCAGACAAAACAGTATAATTTACAATTTTAGACTGAAATTGGTGTAGTCCGTTGCTTTATTCTGGGATTATTAAGGAGGCAAGTAGGCGATGGATAAAGGGTGTTGTTGCCTTAAACAGAACATCATCTACATGGTGAAGGTGGAGGGTTGCAGCCTTGGGTGGATTCACTTGTGTTTTTGGGCATTGTGACTTTAGATTGAATCTCATGCTCCTCTTGATGACTGGAGGCTGTGCCTTTGTGGGCGCGGGAAACCCCTAAATAGTACACACTAAAGTATTACTTCAGCAGCACAAACACATGTGGATGAATCGGGGATGGCGTTAAATCTCAGTTTCATGAGGCAATGTGTCCCCGAGATAAAGCAACATAGAGCATATACAGATAGAGTCAGTTCAGTAGGATGGGCTTGATATAGAGTTCTAGGGCGGAAATGGAAATGGAAAAGATTTGTTACAAAAATGCAATAGGTGCGGTACATAAATTGTAAATGCAAATGCATAAAGTCATTGCCATTAAGGCTATTTATTTATAAAGTTTTATATAGCGTGGACAAGATCCCGAAGGATATCAGAGCGCTTTACAAAAAGATGGAAGGATGATAATAAGTACAATATCGACATCAACAAAAGCATAACAAACATGAATAATTACCGTACAATGAGCAAATTGAGCATTACAGGATAAGGCGCAAAATTGTACAATTCAAGTACCCAATTAGCAGAAAAATCAAAAGGAAATCAGAGAGCATCCTTTGTAGTACCCAAGGAAATGCGGAAAGTGTTCTGGCTCACCTATAATTTGATGGTTTATTTACAGTTTTCTCACGTAGGAAAACATCAATTTCTGCAAACTCATCATGGTGTGAGCAAAATATTGATACTTCCAACAAATCAAAGCGCAATTCGATTAAATGGGGTATTGTCTCACCATCTAAGCATTATCCCACTACAAGAATATTGATTCTGCCACTCCATGCCAATGTCATCCGGAGTGGTCGAACCAAGTAGTTACAAGAACAACAGCAAACAATTATGAATTAATGCAGTATAGTGAGCCAGCAGAAGGGCCTTGGAGAATGCAACTTTACTGTGTCCATGGTGAAAAAGTTTCTTCAAGAACAGCAAGAACAATGTCAATGGAAATAAACAAACATGACTCTGCTTGATTGTGTGTGGTAGAAATAATGAACAGTACAAATGCAAGAGGAGACATCCATTATAATCTAGATGGTGTTATGGCCTGAGGCCTAAATAGCATAATCAGCAAAACTAAAAGCAAAGACATTTTTTGACAAGTTGTAGCAAATTCATTTCAAGTGCTATAGCACCATATCAGTATTGCTATGTACATTTGAAAGTAAATCTACATTCTACATGTTGTTAAAAATACACAAAAATATAAAATGCACAAAAACTAACACCTTCACATAGAGATTTGAGTACATCATGAAGGCAGAGTGTTCTAGCGATGGGTGTATTCTCATGTGTCTTAATAGGGTTGGCTCAAGTCTCCTGTAGATCATGAGGATGTTATGTTGAAGCTTCAAATGGAGTCTTGTGTACAGGTGCAGAGTAGGCCTCAAATAAAATCTTGCATGCTTCATGCAGATGATTGGATGTTGTCCAGTTCACAACGGGTGCTGCTCTAGCTTGAGAAGAAGTCTTCCATATATGTGGATGGTTGAATGTTTTTGGCTCAGAAAGAGTTCCAGACACAAGATAGCAAATTGTGATGCAACCTGAACTTAAGCAGGATGCATCCCATAGTCAGGGTCATTTTAATTACTTGATTTTGCAGCTGCAGTGTCTTTCGCATAATTATGGATTTTCGGCATTTGCAACAAAATCCCTCATCTGCCGCATAATCTGCCAGATTCTAATAAAAAGAACATTGTTTCTAGCTCAAATATATGAAAAGGTAATAAATAGCCAGCAACACATGTTAATGCACAGTGAAAGGCCCTTCACAAATGTTGACTGGTCATCTTTCTGTTGCTTATTGGTCTACTTGTGTGTTAAACAAGTTCTGAGAAGAAACATTTGCTCAGACTGTTAAAATGAGCACATATGACAAAATAATGGAGTATTTTATCACACAATGTGCAGCATTATGCTGTATAATTAACCTTTTCTTGCCACATAATTTAGTTAACCCTGCCACATAATTTGGCCCTCCCATTTAGCTTAATTCCAATGACCCTGCCCATACTGAAGCTACAGACTGAACATCCATGCACACTGGCACAGCAGGCATGCTTGTAGGGCAAGGACAATATCAAGGGTACTCAATGGCATGTCAAGGGTAGCATCCGAAAAACAGGGGTAGCAAGTTCCACCCCTGGTTATACATAATGTATGTCCCTTTGGCGGATTATACTAAAAGACCTAATTTTGGCTCAGTGTTCACCCTTCACCAAATATAATTATTTTTATTTTCTTCATATTGACTTTTAAGGTCTTCGCAGTGTTATACAAATCGAGGGCTTTTAATTGATGTATAATGCATGTTCTAGTAGAATCCATTGTCAACATATTGTTCGTACATTGTAATATTTGTATGGCCTGTTTCCCACTTTGCATGGGAAAGGCTCTCATGTTGTCATGGGTTCTGCCTAGATGAGCTGTATATAAGATGAAGAAAAGGGGTGCCAACATGCATCAACGTTTCAGTTCCTTTGTTGTTTCAGTCCCTTCAGCTATGTATTGGCCCTTTCCCAATGTCTCCCATACCCATATGTCTGTATGTAATGATTTGATTTCTCTAAGAAGTTTAGTTGGATGTCCTATGCCCTAAGTCTACTCCTGAGGTAACAAGGTCCACTTAATGGAAACCAGATGTGTAATAAACAAGCACAGTCTAAAGCAGCAGCGGTTTCTTCATGAGGGCGGAGGAGAGTCACCCCTAAGGGCAGGGGAGGGTCACCCCCCACCCGCTGCGAGCTGCGCAGGAAAAAATAAAATATCAATGAAAAGATTTCATTGCCATTTTACTTTTAGGTAGAGCCTAGCGTTGCAGCACATGCACTGCTCACTTTGCGAGGAATGCAGTATTCAGTATAGCGTGGAAGCTTTGTCAAAGCTCCACCCACTCTCTGCCCATCTTTTTCATTGGCTTATGTCCTAAATGCTGCCTTCCATTTGGCTTTAGGCTTGTTAGTCCCTCCTTATGACGAGCATGTTGTCATTTGTATCCTTCCATGGTTACTGGCCCCTTTACTTTCAACACTATTTTCTTCCCGTGCCCCCCCCCCCCCACAGTCCGTGACTTCTCGGCCCCCCCCGCCCCCTCCCCCTCCCGTTCATGCCTTTTTGCCCTCCCGCAGTCCCGTTTCCAATGCAATAGGTCTTGCGTAAATGCAATTAAATTGTAAATGCTTGTTAATAAGTGAATGTGCTCTGAATTTGAAGTGTAAACCTAACGGTATTACGATATAGGGAAAGACATGCAGGATGACTGATCATTAATTAACGTTTCCTTTATGGATGTTATTACCAGTCTTGAAGAAGAGTGTGCCCGAGGTTTCATAACATTTCCTTTATATGAGGCGGTTCTAAAGGGAATTTGTTGCGCCATATTGTTTATCGCCGAATCTAATTGGCTGTGTGTTTTGTAGCGAGTGTACTTTGGTGTAGCCCGCGACTTCATTTTCGGGGTTACGCCAGTGTCCGACAGGCGACGCCTCAGTAGACCTCTGTTTAGCCTGGTGCCCCAGCCAAACAAATGAGCCCCCATGTAACTCTGCACGATAATACCTCATCCGTCAGCAGCGCTGCAAGGGGTCACACACTCGCTTGAGGAGCAGCCACAGCACTTCCACTGGCCCAGGACGTTCAAATTAGTCACGCTCCTGTCATAAGGAGATCCTCGATTGAGGGCGCAGCAGGTCCCCCTGATCTCCTTTTACTGTGGGCCAGCTCCCGACTTACAGCGCCTGCCTATTTTCTGTGGCCTCAGCGAGTTTTTCTATTTCTAGCTTAACTCATTTCTTTCTATATGCGTACCTATTCATTTTCTAGTTCTTTTTTTATTTTTGCCGAGTTCTTCTTATTTGTATTATAATCGCCCCAGCTTATTTCCAGTTCAATTTTTAGATTCAAATTGCTGAATTATTTTCCTTGTGTGTAGCCTATTTGTCCTTTTTATGTTCGAGTCCCTGAGCCCCTTCATGATTCAGAACCTTTTGCTGCGGTGGACCTTATTCCTCGTCACCCATTTGGAGCCCTTCGTCTATTCATTGCCCCATTCTATTTATAGTATTGTAATACTTCTAGGCTCCTTTTTCTAACTTCAGTACTTTTTGCATTTCTGCCTTTATATCTGTTTGTAGATTGCCACTTTTTCTAAACTCATATATAGTTTCCTGCCTGCACTGTTATTTTTCTGCATTTTCTAATCTTCCTTTTATATTTTCGGTGCTCCTTTTTTGTTACTTTTAATGTTTCTTTCCACTGTGGCCTTTATGTTGTAATGGTCACTCTGTGCCTTAGTTCTAGTTCCCTAATTTTTATTCATTGAGTTCTAATTTTCTTGTCTTGTTTTTCTGATTATTATTCTTAGCGTCATTGCACTTTTATATGTGTTGTTGGCTGCTTGTCTCCAGCCTTTCTCTCATTCACCTTAGTTCCCACTATCCATGGTGCCCTCAGGCCATTTGAAGACCTTCACGGTTCTTTTGCGGGAGGATGAGGGGAAGCCGGGGTACGCAGAAGGCGAGTCTGTACGGGGTCAGGGGATACTAGAGCTGGGGTCAGAACTGGCTTTCTTGGCCCTGGTGGGGCCAGGGTGAGTTTGATAGAATTCAGGCACAACAACACCATCAACGAAGAGGAGGCAAAGTATTTGGATTTGACCCATACCCTGAAGGAATCAGGTGAGAAAGCAAGTGTCAGTTTGCGATGATTTATAGTGTACTCTATCACACTCTGAAACACGCATCTGTTAAAGTCTTCACCTGTTCAATGGGAGGTCTTCACCTGTTCAATGGGAGGTCTTCACCTGTTCAATGGGAGGTCTTCACCTGTTCAATGGGAGGTCTTCACCTGTTCAATGGGAGGTCTTCACCTGTTCAATGGGAGGTCTTCACCTGTTCAATGGGAGGTTTGTAACCGATCTGGTTAGTCGTACCTTGAGCTTCCACAGGAAGGGCGTGAGGTCCTTTGATTGTGGTACCTTTAATTTATTAGCCACAGCTAGCACAAGGCTTTTAAGTTGCTTAAGGTAATTGAGATGTATCGGTTCAACTGCCTTTACCTCCTTTTAAACCCATGATAGCTGTTAGGCACATATGCCCTTCTGTACATCAGTGCTTATTTTCAGACAGCATAGTTAAAACAGCCAGCTAGACTAGTTTGAGTAACATTTTATGTTAATTATAACCTGTGCTTTAATAACGTGAATCACTGAACTTTCCATTATTACTGAAAGCAAGGTAAACACTGTTTACTTTGCCACTCACTTGTAGTTAACATCTCTTCCAATGCCCTTTCTCAGATTGTTTCTTGTATGTCTTCGCAAAATGATATCAACTGAAGTTTGGTTTTCCCTCCATGTTAAAGAACAGTAGATGTTTTAGCACCCAAGTTAATGTGCTGCATAGCTAAATACATACAAGGTCCCAAAGGCGAGACTGATTGCATTGCAAATGCTTGTTTAATGATGTGTGCACTGTAGCAGTCAGCCCATTCCGAGCCCAGAGACATGTGGGGTGAGTCCTCTGCTGCCGATTGCTAGCATGGAGGACTGAAGCAGTAGGTGGCCAGTGAAGCATGTCACTTTAGCTGTCTGTCTTGTGCCAGACAAAGTGGCATGCACACCTTAGAAGCTCTCCACCCAGCTGTCCTAGAGCGGAAGCAGCGTTACGGTACAACACATGCAATTACAACGCGGTCGTTACAATGACTGCGTTGTTACAATGCTAACCATTACAACGCAAGTCGTTTCTACGACTTGCTGTAGGGGGTGCCCTAAACTAAGGAATAGTATCATAGTATCATTTACTATTCCAACACCTTCCCTACTGTTGCGCACACTGGAGTTAGAATAGTAAATTATGCTATTCCTAAGTCCAGTGTGCCCCTACAGCAAGTCATAGAACAACTTGCGATGTAATGGTATGCGTTGTACCGCATGCGATGTAACATCGCATATTCATCCTAAAGGAGTGTCCAGCCCGCCCATGGCATCCAATCCAAGTGCTTGTCTCATGCTGGTTAATAGCATGAGAGAAGCATCTGGAATGCTTAGGGGAGCTCGACTTTCACAGCAGACTGCATATTCAGAAGTGGAACACTGAGGAGGACGTGCAGCCGAGGGCGAGTACCATTTATTTTATTTATATAAAACGTTATTGTAGTTGTTTTTTCGTTTTTTGGAGGGAGGGGTTGTTATATTTTGGGCTTTTGGAGGAAGGGGTATTTAATTTTGGGCTTTTGGAGGGAGGGATGTTATACTTTGGGGTTTTGGAGGGAGGTTTTGAGTAGTTGTGGGGCACTTCTCTCGCCTTACCACTTTCAAAGGGTACCAGCCGCCCCTGTTCTAAAGGCAACATTTCAGAATATCTATTGCCCAGTGAATTTGAAAGGAGAAAGCAAGCATGTCAGAGTGCTACATTGTGTCTAAAGTGGCAGGTCCCCAACCTTTTCTGTACTGAGAGCTGCTTATGTTCAATGAAAATACATTGAGAGCTACTAATATTATCAGTGTTGTGTAATCTCAATTTCGTTATATGTATATTAATTCGACCAAGCAAAAGCTTTGTAATTTAATAAGCTGGGTGTAGCTGGAGAGCTACAGTGGCTCATGAGCTACTTGTTGGAGACCCCTGGCAACCCTGTTTGATAGAAAGGGACATTTTCACTGTCCTTAACCCATACTTCAAGCTCCCTTTGTAAAACTCTTCCACAGTTTGGCATCTATGTCCAGATTGGCGATTGGATGATCATTTGATGGGTGCGATGGTATCATTTCTTATGAAAGGTGTGTAATATTGATCCTGTCCAGTAACCTGCAACTAAATAAATGGGCAAGTTGACCACCCAAAATATTATGTACTTTAAAGACAAAGGCTTGGATGGTATTCACCATCTGCCCTGGTCTTTATTATACTTTTTGTGATTAATTTTGGTTGTAATGGTTTAACAAAAGTATGATAGCTGATTGTCAGAGAGACATTTATTATTCATATGTTCACAAGGTGAAAGATGTTTTTCTTTTGTTTGTCCAGTATACAGCTGTTTATATAGGACACCCCAGTACACCACTTTTCTTATTGAACAGGCATGAGTAAGTTCAAACTTTGGACCAAAGTGCATGCAGGCTGATTTGAGTTTGGAGGGTGACAATCATGCCTGCATGTGTCATACCAGTGACCAGCCTTGTT
Organism: Triturus cristatus; assembly: GCF_964204655.1. Lineage (NCBI taxonomy): Eukaryota > Metazoa > Chordata > Amphibia > Caudata > Salamandridae > Triturus > Triturus cristatus. The sequence goes on from NC_140590.1 coordinate 1,640,579,655, forward strand.
CTGATGATGGTGTCACAGCTCTGTGTTGATCGACAGACACTACAAACATTTCCCAAATGAGATTATCCCATTCAGTGATTAAGTACTGTGGTTCCATTGCTTGTGTCCCATACCAATTTTTTTTCAACTCCTTTTATTCAGTTCAGTTCATGAAGCTTTATTCGGTTCATACATATAATGACCATAAAAGCACATGGCAAAATGCAAGAATACAAACTAAATAAAAAACACATTTAAAAAGTCATGCTTCTCCTATAATAAATAGATTTACAGATAAAACTAGCAGTATAAAAACATATATCTGGAGAATTCATATTAAAAAGCAACCTCATTGCATCTTCCATATTAGAAATCCCATATTTTAAAAACAAGGGTTTTAAAAAAGTAATCCTTACATTCAAAAATAGTGTGCAAATAAGAAGCATAAAGTGCATACTGCTTTGTTTTGAATGACCATCGCACGGGCAAGGGCCAACAGGGTACCTTTTTTGTTGGGGGAAGGCCACCAAGACATGTGCCATTCCTAACCTTAATCTGGTTAGGACAAATCTATGGGCTGGTCGGGTTACCATGTTCAAATACTGCTGGAAACCTTCGCTTACAATATATTTGTTATAAAGTTGAACAGTAGTAAGAGGACCAGTCCCAGCTAAACGTTTTTGGGTTCTAAACAGCATAAAAGATTTTTTCATATCATGTTTAACAAGAACTCGGGGGGGGGACATGAATCTAACAACAAGTTCAACCCAAAAATAGCCTGGTAATTCTCAACGACATACTTGAGCCATGGGATTTTCATACAATTATCTAATTTGAGGCAATCTTTAAGAACAAGTTGGTTTAACTCGGTCTCTTCCTTGCGCCAAATTGCTTGATAAAGCGACAAAGGCCTAAATGAAGCAAGATCACTCAAATAGGCAACCCCAACCTCTTTATGAATCAAATCTGTTGGGGCAGAAGCAGGTAGACACATTAATTTCTTGATGAAGATGTTTTCTTCCCTCTGTAGACAACCAACATTAGAGTAACCCCACAAACCTGCCCCATATAGGGCAATGGAGACACTTTTAGCCTTGTATATCTCCATCATGTCTCTGATTCGCCTGTCCCCTATATTTGCGGCAAATTTAAATATGCCATAAGAACTTTTAGCCATTTTCGTCCTAACACTTATTAAGTCCTGGGCCCAACTGCCATCACTCGAGAAAGTGACACCCAAATAGCAAAAGTTATTTACTTGCTGCACTTTCACACCTTCAATAAAAAAAGCATGATTCTTGCTAGTCTTGGCCCCGCAAATCATGGTGTGGGTTTTGCTTTTGTTTATCAACAACTTCCTCTCCCCTATGAATTCAGAAAAACGGTCCATCAGGCGCTGCAAACCAATAGGTGTCCGGGATAGGAGCACAGCGTCATCCGCATAAAGCAGAACTGGCACACTTATCCCGGCAACCTGAGGTGCATCAGCCTTAACTGTTTTCAGGACGGTTTCCACCCCATTGATAAATAAAGTAAACAACAAAGGGGCGAGGACACAGCCCTGTCTTATTCCGCGTTTCACATTGAAATTCGGGGTACACTCCCCATTAACCCCGTATCGGACACAGGCCTGCATCTTATTGTATAGTCTAGCGAGGAAAAAGATGATTTCCTTGGGGGCGCCTAATTCTAACAAAGCTGACCGAAGGAGCGAATGGTTAACTAGGTCAAAAGCACTACTTAAATCGGCAAAGCAAAGATACAGGTTACCATGCATGGCCTTAGTAAACTTGCCGATTAATAGTTCTAAATTCAGGCACTGATCTAGGGTCCCACGGCCCTTTCTAAAGCCATATTGGGAGTTGGCAAGAATCCCATTCTCCTCAGCCCACGTTTCCAATCTAGACAACAGCACCCTGCTCATAATTTTCACTGATGAGTCCAACAGACTAATCGGCCGATAGTTACAGGCTGATGCCTTGTCCCCCTTTTTGTAAATAGGGACAATAATAGAGTCACCCCATGTGGGTGGAATCAAAGTGGTTGCCGCTGCATTGAGAACCAAAGTAAGTATCGGTCCCCAAATCAGTGGTTGGGCCTTATAAACATCGATGGGGACTCCATCGGGCCCCTGTGCCTTTCCCCCCTTGCTAGCTTTTATACTACATTCCACCTCCCCTAAGGAGATGTCTAATGAAACAATGGGCCATTGCCTTTGCTCGTTGTCAGTCAGGGCATTATCTTGGAAAATGGCTGAGAAATGGGTCACCCAAGCCTCACTCCCCACATTTGATGAAAGTTGGGGGGTTTTATCATCTTGTAGGAAGGGGGAATTAATGGTAGACCAGAATAAGCGGCTGTCCGAGGTTTCTGCCGCCTGTGTTAAATTATCCCAAGCTTCCTGCTGTAGTTCCTTCTTCCTTCTAATAAGTGCCGTTTTATAGTCGTATCTTAAAAGTGCGACTTGATTCTTATCCCTTGGTATAAGGGCTAAAGCTTGTTTGAGTTGGGAAAGTAGGGCTGTGCAAGCATGGTCAAACCAGCCCTTGCCCATTCCTCTTGTACCCGGCTTTCTTCCAGTAAATATGTTATTTATAGTCATATTGATATTAATAAAATTAGTCACAACAAAGGTAGGCAAACACCCTGGTGTTAAAATAGCGTTAATGTCTACCAAATTTTTAGATATGATTATGGGCACTACTACTGCAGATTTTTCCCCTTTCCACCTTAACCTAGTCCCGTTTACTCTATGCGGTTCGATGTTATCTAAAATTCTTATCGCCAGCTGGTCTCTACACTTCCATGATTCGATTCGCATAGTAATACAATTATGGTCGCTCAGATTAGAGGCATCCCTTATCTTGATAAGACAATGGGGCACTAAACTGGATGATACCAGAATGTGGTCGATGCTGGAGCTAGCGTTCCTCCCAATGAATGTGGGAATAAAGAAATCACTGGCCTCTACATCAGGCCTCGCCAGCTCTAAATCATATGTTGCCATTAGACTATTAATGGCCTCCCCATAGGCGTTATGTGGGAAATGGGGCATGTTCTCACCATTATTATTTTGTACCCCGCAAGCCCTAGAGGAGGACAAACCACAGGTTGTGGAATTAAAATCGCCTAACCAAATAAAAGTAAAAATACATTTTGCTTCTGCTACAAGCTTCATGAGGGCACTATCAAGCTCATCTATCACTTTGTGCCGAGAATTATTAAAAATATTATTATAAAAATGTATTAAAAGCACTTCTATGCCTTCTGGTAGTCGCACCCAAAGAATTTGGGAATGGGTTCCGACTGACAGATGTTTAACAACCGTCAGCTTTAGGTCTACTGATATAAGGAAAAGCAGTCCCCCCTTAGCTCTTCCATGTCTGGACTCTGAGGCTTCAAGGCTATAACATACAGAGCCGTTAAGACTTGGTTTGACAGTACACCAAGTTTCTTGGAGACATAAAATGTCATATGATCTAATCAAAGCCTCCGATCCCAGTTTGTTTCCTTCGGAGGCCCAACCAGCTATATTCCAGCTGGCGACGGAGATACCCCCAGTGGAACGACTATTGGGCTCATCTTGGGCAATATTGGGGTTATCTCCGTCACCACATACTTCAGACACAGTCACACCCGGAGTCCCGACTACATCGTTAATCACTTCCTGGTTCTTCTCGATAACATTTACTACCGTTGACCCCCTATTATTAGTTTCCAGGTTATCATTCACCTGAGGACCCGCAATGGCCAACCCTGTCGCACTAGATTGATTATACAGGTCACTCAGGGTAATGGCCAACTGGGGTTCAGATACCCTCTGACGTCAATCATTCTGATCTAGGGAACTCAGGGATTGATATCTGTTCTGGACAGGGATTTCAAAAAATGATCCATGATTGGGTAGAAATGGACGATCTCTAGTGATATCATGATTAGGAGGAAAGGCTCTGTCTCTGGTAATAGCATGTATTGTCCTACTAAGATGATTGTAAAAGTATCCCAAAGGTCGTACAATTACATCAGTCTCGTTTTGTGTTAGGGAGGCAGCTCTTAACAGGATCGTCGCAACATGCTGGGGGTGTTGGAAGTTAACAATGACACAGTCACCCCTGCAGGACTTTCTTGTATTACCGATCCAACTAACCCTTCTGGTTGAAATAATTTGATCAGTAAACTTAACCGGGAACCCACAGTGCCTGTTTAGCCAGAAAATCGTTTTATTTTTTAATGAATCCTGCGACTCTGGAGTGGTTCTGGTCTGGTTAAGATCTGTGGAGGGGACATTGGTTAGAACAACAACATAAGGTACACATTCAGGTGGAAGGTCTATGGATCGATTATTGTTGGGTGCAGCTTCCCTTACCGGTCTCGCAGTCACTACAGGCACCTGCACGTTTCTACTAATCTTACATGCAGATGCTCCACTCAAGGTTGCTGGTACTGCATGGGCCTGCATCGCTTGACTACCTGCTTGTGAGCCTAATGTAGCTGCTTTCACAGAGCAGGTGCTTCCATTAACTAGGTTTGGGGCAGATTCAACTCCTGAACCATCCCTCACTGGGGGCCTAGCATTAGCCATCTTAATCATGTGCCCGTCTAGGAGACTCCCTAGTCTAGATACTTCAGTTGTTAATTGATCTATTTTAATAATTAATGGTTTAACAATCAGCTCAAGTTTACTTTCTAAAATACCAACTAGCAGATCAAATTGCTCGGTGTTAATAGTAACTGTATTGTCCTTGGTCAGGGTCCCCTTGTCACAGACAGAATTCTTTGGTGCAGGTTCTGCTATTCTTCGGGTAATATTTCCTCCCCGTTTAGTAGTCGTTTTTCTGCATGCCCTCACTGAACGTGGGACCGACGTGCATTGCTGTGGGATGTCCTCCGGGGCTACTAGTGGTTCTTCAATGGGGGCACAGACATCTAAAACTACCGAGGATAAAGCTTCAGAATTACAGCCGGTGACCACGGACTCAGTAATGTCAATAGTATCCTCTTTAGAAAGTCCCAGGGGCGGATCAATTACATTATCTCGCCCTAAGGATTTTCTCCTGTCGCTGTTAATCTTACTTGCGACTTTAACCAGGTAATTGTCCATGATTGACTTTTGTTTAGTCATCATGGGGTTAACAGATGCCACAACTACTTATTGATGTAAGGGCTGTAGGTCTATGGGGGTACAGATCCGAGGTGCTCAATGTCTCAAATGCACAGGAAACCCACTGGCTCCCAAAGTCTTCCAACACAGTCACAGAACACTTACTGGTATTTGGGTGCAGCAGCCAAGGGGTGTGGCCCAGCCCGGCCTCAATCGGCCCTCGGAGGGCCACAGAGGACCCGCCCTTTGCCCGGGCTTAGCCCGGCGTCGCCCGCGCGCGTCCGCGACGCGGAGGTGGCAGCCGGTCTTTATGCGCCTCCGGGCGCGCTCAGGCGGGAAGTGGGCGGAAGCAGGAAGTCGCAATACAGCTGGGAGCTGTAGTCTCCCCCCACGGCGGCCGTGTGAATCAGCAGGCAACGGCAGCGGGGGAGAACAGACAGCGTTAGGGCCCCAGCGATGACGGTAACAGCCCCAAAGGTGAGTGCAGCAATCCCCCCTCCTTTTATTCAAACTATGCTCTTCATACAGTGTGTGCAGAAAATACATGCTGAATATCATGCTACATACATGGCAAGTAAAATAGACAGTGTTAAAGGCAGAGCATGGATATGAAATCAGAATGGCGCCTTGACGGTCTGTAACTTTTCATGTGGCTTACGTCAGTGTCGAGTCAACCATAGTGTTCTATCCTTCCCTTAGAAGAACCACTCTCCCTGTCAATAACCCCGCGAGTCCCGCCACACCTTCTCCCACTTCTTAGGGCTGCTCCTGCTCTGATAGACTACCTTTTCCACTCTCTGACACCAGTCTAGATCAAACTCCCAATCTTCAAGATTTGGGGGAACAACACTGCCCTCAATTTTTAATTGAAGGTAAGACCTGTAGTTATTCCCGGCCCAGCTCTCCATGCAGAGCCAGTTGTTAAATCCGTCGGTAGGACAGTTACCAGCTGTCAGCAATGGAAAGTTCCATGCACACCATAAACATGGGAGAGCAGGAGGAGACGGAAGATACCACTATAAGACTTATGGGGAAAGTGATCAGGGTATACCAGTTTGTCATAGAGCTTGGAATGGATTTCAATGAGAAACAATCATCTATAGCATTTTTGGCTAGATGAGGGATTGCCAACATTGCTCCAGCAGGGTCAAATCCAGGCCAGATGTTCAAAGCAATCAGTAAGCGAGTGCCATTCAGATTAAAAATATGTAAATGTATTTTAAGAAGATATCATATAAGCCTGGCATGGATTCATTGTCCTGGAGTTATGTTTGACATCTCCAGGTTAGACCTACATGCCTGTGATCGCACTTCTCCAGGACATCCAGAGCATCCTCAAACCATTAGTAGCATTGCACTAAAGACCTTGGTCATTGGTAACCACCCACCAATATTACCCACCTGTCAACCTATATCAATAACATTAATAAGGATTGCATACTGTAGGATCTGTGAAATCACTCATTCTAATCTAGTCCTTTTTTCTCTTGGCCAGCAGAACATTGCCTTTGGCTTGTGTTCAAAACACCTGCAAGGTTTTGAGGCATGGGCGAAAGGGAGCCTGGCTGGGAAGAAAGCAGTAAGGGAAAATCTGCTAAGAAAGGCAGATATATCGTTAGTGCCTCCATTGTCATATTTTCCCCTTTTTGAACTGAGGTGAACATCCCACCGCCATCTTACATACAGAAGCTCGTTTTGTTCCACCACTAGGTCTTCCAATGTAAAGAGGCAACTCCATCATGAATATTCCTTCGAAGTAGATCATATGATGTGTGGCAGAAATTCTGTGAGCGACAACTACAGTGTCCTGAGCATCCGTAGGATATCAGGGAGGCTAGGTATCTTCTTGCTCAATATGTGCTCACAGCTGTTTCTACCACCAGTGATGGATTTAGAAAGTTTTCCCAAAAGTGGCTTCTCCCATGGCAGATACAGCCACTTGAGTGGAGAATTAAGCTGACTTGTGGAGAACTCTAAAATAAGCAGATGTTTAACAGGTATTCACCCTCACGCACCTCCCCAGCGACCTGGCAGTCTTTTTAAGGTAAATTGCATTTGTGAAATGACTGTGTGGAACATATTTGGTTGAAATAAATAGAATAACATTGCATCACATGGCATCCATCGATGAGCCTGGGATGAAAGAAGCATCCTGGGTTCTGCTGCTACAAAATGTCGGTCTCTCGCGTTATTTTCTCATGTGCTTCTCATCCCCCCCCCGCCATTTAAGTAGTGAGCAGGGATTTCTGGCATCTGCTGCACATCCTCTGTCTTGTTAACGACTTAATGAGAGAAGTGTTCCTGCACTTTGCACAGCCTGCTGTCGCGCATTGGGGACCGCTCATCTCTCTCTGACAGAGAGAACTATGTGCTTCCAAATTAAAACAAGTTATCTTCTCCCCAGAGGGCGTAAGTCTCTCCGATCCACGTGATCCATACCACAGTGTGTGGGCTGGCCCTGGCAGAGAGAGGTGAGAGCTGGGGCCAGTAGAGGGATGTGGTCCTCAGTGCCCTGCAGAGATGAACCCTGTAGGGATCTTTACTTATGGGTCCATTTTTCATCTGCAATAAATGAATGATGTCCAAAGCATGAGCCTGTTAAAGCTGGTGGTCTAGGGTGTGGGTGGTGGAGACGTGGCCCTAGAAATGAACCTGTTAAATAATGGAGGTCTAAGGTGTGGGGTGGTGGAGAGGTGGCCACAGCAAAAGCCAGTAAAAGATGGCGGTCTAAGGTGTGGGGTGGTGGAGAGGTGGTCAAAGGCATGAGTCTGTTAAAGATGGAGGTCTAAGGTGTGGGGTGGTGGAGAGGTGGTCACAGGCATGAATCTGTTAAAGATGGAGGTCTAAGGTGTGGGGTGGTTGAGAAGTGGTCACAGGCATGAGCCTGTTAAAGATGGAGATCTACAGTGTGAGAGTGGTGGAGAAATGGTCCTGCACATGGGTCATTTAAAGTTGTGGGATGGAGAAGAGGTGGTCCTCCTAGGCATGAATCTGTTAAAGATGGAGATCTAAGGGGTGGAGTGGTGGAGAGGCGGTCATAGACATGAGCCTGATAAAGATGGCGGTCTAAGGTGTGGGTGGTATAGAGGTAGTTCTAGGCATGAGCCTGTTAAAGGTGGAGGTCTACGGTGTGGGGATGGGGGTGGGGGAGAGGTTCAGAGACGTCAGCAGTGCTCCTTGCAGGGACGGCATCCAATACCAGAGCTTATGGGATTTCGCATCAAGCACAGGCTTTTATTAAGCAATTTGCTTTTATTATTGCCCCTGATAGCAGAACGAAAACAGAATGTTCAAATGAACAATTCTAAAATTAGATTTCTTTAAAACAGTAAAGACACTGGAGTAAATCCAATAGGTCTGCTTACTTCTCTTCTGGCAGCTAAACACTGTTGATGTTGTTGATCGAGTCATTTCTGCAGGTCCTGTGGCACATAGGGTGTAATGATCAACAACATTGGTTGGTGCACTGATTACTCCTGCTGTAGTAGGATCAAAGTAGATACTTGCTATTAATTGGCCAGCCAAATACTCATTCGCTTTGTGTCCTCCTTTGTGCAGTGGCAGCTGTGCTCGAACAGTTAATGTCTACTGGAGGAAGTGTTTAAGTGTTAAGGGTTCAGATGCCTTACGGCACATGTAATCACTCATGATAAAGGCCGGGGTGTATTTTGTGTACTTGGATCAGTGGTATTTCTTTAAGAAGCATTGCCAAAGTCAATAGGTCTGGCATGAAAGCGCTTCTTCAGTGTTTGTTTGCATGTTTAGTTGTGTTGAAAGGTGGGTGTGTGAACAAACAAGCTTTTGTAATGCATTTGGTCTCGCCTTTGGGACCTTATATGTATTTAGCTATGCAGCACATTAGCCTGGGTGCTGAAACCTCTAATGTTCTTTAACATGGAGGGGGAGTAAGCACCAAACTGCATGACACGCCAGGTATGGGAACACATGGAGAGAAATATTGCCTTTCAGCGGGAAATGGTATAGTCCAAAGCTCAGTTTTTAATATAAAAGCAGGGCCTTCGACCCTGTCACTGAAAATACAAGATTTGAAAAAAATGTTATTGTCTACGGGTGCTCTTGGAAGACAATTTCTATGGACTGGAATCTAGAGAATGCTAAAGAGAATCTGGTATTTTACTAACCTCTGCTGGTCGTTTTCTATCAAGAAAGTTAAATAGAGGCAGTTGAACAGAAAAGAAAGTCCCTAAGCGGAAGCAGACAACTCCTAGGGCTGATCTCCAGAGACCACAAAGTACATACACATATAAGTATATACTAAAGTATATATTCTAAAGTATATACTATATACTAAAGTATATATCAGAGGTCTTGAATGCTCGACCTAATAAATAAATAGATACATGAGTGCCCGGGTGAATGAGTGAGTGCATGTATAGACGAGTGAGTGCATGAACGGGCAGTTCCCTCTGCAGGCAAACTGGACTAATAGATCCACTCTAGGAACGTGTGTAACTTCACTGCCACAGGTTGGAATCACAGCAGATTTACTTAAAACCACGTTCTACTGAGCTGATCAACAGAAAACATATTTTATTTAGGAGTAAACAGACACTTTGCAAATACATGTTCTGTCTTATGCTAGGTGGGTGAGTGAGCTCATGAATGAAGGGTCAAGGAGGTGGGGGGGAGACTGGACCAGTGTGGGAGAGAGGGTAGGGTAACTTCGGCACCTATCACAGTATTTAAGACTCACCACCTGCAAGCATTCTGCTTAGTGCCTTCTCTGTGGGCCACTGGCTTGTTTTTCGTATTCCTTTTTATTGTGACTTTCAATGACAGAAAATTCAAATACTGAATTCCTGTACCATCCACCAAAGCAAGATCCACTCCACTCCTTACCTGAACCTCAGTGCCCTTCCAACATGCCCTGCGAGAGACCTCCTCAAATACCTGCACCCAGTATATAGTTGTACATACCAACAGACCCGATTCAGGCGGGAAACTCCCGATTTGTGAAGCCAACAATGGATTTGTTTTAGCTGACTCCCATCTAAAATTGCCTTGGCTTCAATATAAGTCAATGAGGAAAAACATCCCCCAATTTTTTTTTCCAATGTCTTTTCTTTTTTAGCTGTCTCCCACCTAAAATTGTATCGACTTCAATATAAGTTAATTGAGACAATACATTCCCTATTTTTTTTCTAAATCTCCAACTTTCCAGTTTTAAAATCTTTGTATGTATGTATTGTTCTCCATTTCTGGTTCGCCACTGTTGGGTGGTACACAGAACAACGTGACTAGGTGCAGGAGTGCAAACTTTTCATTCTAATCACTTTTCTCTCTTATCCTTACAAAAACATTTCTAACATTCTATTCCTTCATAATTACATGTAGCAGTACTGAACCACAATACCCAATAATTGAGGCTTACCTGATTCGCAAATTCTCTTTTACTCTTTGGCCCTTACAAAGAGTGGTGTGACTCCTGTTACCACATAATATATTGGAATTATGAGTTTTGAGTATATCGAACCTGTTAAAAACCACATCTTCTAGATATATTTTGGCAGGTCAAACCTGTTGATTTTATCGGGGAGTAATTCCTGGTAAATGCTAGGGTGTGGATTTTGGTGTGGTAAATAACCCTGGGCGGTGAACTCCGCTCCGCTCGCAGAGTTTGCGGAGTTTTCCGCACTCCGCGTTACGCAGAGTTTGCGGAGTTCCCAAAAACTCTGCTTCGCGTTGCGGATGCAGAGTTTATTTCCTCGCTCAAGTTCGTCAACATCAAGTTGGCGAGTCCGAGTGTGGAAACCTGCCGGCGAGATTTCTAAACGCGGGGGTCAGATTTCTCATTGTGAGTGGTCACGTATGCTCGCAACCACTCGCATTGAGAAACTGTCCATTCGCATTGAGAAAGCTGCAGCTCGAGTAAAAATCTACTAGAGCGGCAGAAAGGAAAGCACCACCCGCTTACGCTGTGCATGGTGATGTTTGCGATGATTGCACAGTGCGGACAAGCATCTGGCACTGTAAATCACTGCGAACAGCATTTTTCTATCGCACTACGCCGTTGGCGGTGCTCTGAATAGCGCGGCGGAGGTTTTTTCCACTCCGTGGAGTTGGAACTCTGCGAACTCCGCCCAGAGTTAGTGGTAAGCACCAATCTTGTCAACATGATGATAATTTATGTAATGAAGAACTGATTTCTTTAAAGTTTCTTATGTTGAAAGACGTGTTGAGAAAAAGGAAAAAAACTCAATTCAATTAATAAATTTACCAATGAGACACAAGTACAAATGCAGAAGTCAAAAATGGCTGGACTGTTACTTAGAAGTAAGCAGCAGATTAATAAAGGACATATTTTATTATAATATTTTTTTCTTTTTTTGCTAATTTATATAGTGCAAACTTGGCTTTACATGAGCAGTAGAACATATAAAATATATATGTATCTTTTGGTCGCAGGGAGATTGAGTGATTTGCATTGAATAACAAGATATTGAGAAAAGGCTGGTGGTACTCCAGCTAATTTTTACAGTGCTGAAGTTGACATTGCCCTTTGGCAACATCTTCTTCCATAGGAAACCACAATATAACAGGTAAGGTGCTTTATGATATGAAAAAAAAAACTGTACGGTGAGGCGGTGCCCATCCCACTCCAACCACCTCCTGAGGACAGATGAGTGGAGGAAGGGAGACGGGTAAACTAACAAGTGACAAAATGGCAGCTGTATTGTACCGGAATGACCAGTGTAATTTTAAGGATTTTGTGGCCCTGGCAAGATATATTATGGGGGCATCTGTTTTGAAAATGGTTGTACTTTATTACTCATTGTCTGCTAATTTAGGCCCCCGTGATGCCAAACACAGTTTAAAAAATGAGGATACAAAAACAGTCTTCGGGAAGACCCTAAAATGCTTAAGTTGACAATGGACAAATAGGGATGGATGGTCGAAAGATGGAGAGAGGCTGAGATACAGAAATAGACAAGGTGAAAAAGGGAGAGGAAGTTCACTTTCCCAGAGAGCTCCTTGGAAAGTGGGGGCCAAGAGTAATTGCTCATTTCACTCATGCCTTAACCCCTCCCAAGCGTGCGAGTTCGCCCTGCCTTACGGCTGTATTGTGCCCCACCCTCCCCCTTTAAACATTCTGGGACACAGTTTGATGTGCATAAAAGCATAAATGCAGCAGTTTTTTACACAAAATGGATCATACATATTACAACTTCCTGGTTGGTCATTGGTTGCCAGGCGATGAGTTTAGCCAGCTATGCCAAGTGGGGGAGGGGGGCTGACCCCTTATTACCCCCTTTAGCCTTCCCGCCTCCTGTTCTCATTGGGCGGCTCCTGCAATTCAAAAGTCGAGTAAAATCAGATGGCATCTTTTTCCGCATGCCCGCAGCCCTTCGAAGGGGTTCCCAACAACGGTAGCGGTTACGTGCAGGCCCGTGTTCGGTCCGGCTTGCCTAACCCGGCCCGCCTCCTAGAATTACTCTGAGAATGGCAGACGGTAGCACCTTCCTATGCATAGGGTGCCAAGTGGCAGGGCACAGATGAGGAAATGTGGGGACTGGGGACACAGTATGGTGGGGGAGAAAGAAGACATCCTGCAGACTAGGAACCAGAAATCAGGGGCTCCCGTGAGTGCAGCTATTACCAGGCTGCTGCTGGAAAGTACAGGAGGCGAAGGCAGAAGTGGAGTCAATAAATGATTACTGGGGCAGGTAACATTGACTGTCACACTTAAACACTGCACTTTACAAACCTTACTGTCCATCGATGCTTGGAAGTGGACTTCTTATTGCTCAACGCAATGGCATTTGTGTTACCGACCTCTGAAGGCTTAGAAGCTGAAGGGATCTGCAGCGGGAATTCAAAACTTGGGGGCATATCTACAATGCGGCGATAAAAAATTATCGCCGCTTTTGCGGCCGTTTTCACCCGAAAAGCGGCAATAATTTTATCGCTATATCAGCAAGGTCACGCTTTTGGGTGAATCCTTGCCTTAGCTCCTGTTTTCTGAACGCCCAGCTTTGCATCTCTAATGAGATGCAAAGTGGGCTTTCCTTCATGAAATAATTGGAGAAATGTCGCAAACCGACATTTCTCCAATTTTCAATGGGCACGCTAACAAGCATAGCGATCAGAAAAGTAGCGCTAACCGCGGTTATCGCTACTTTCCTTACGCCTGCTTTTAGTTTGACTTAGCCATGATATCCAATGGAAGGTGGATATCATGGCTGAGTCTGCCCTGCCCTATCAGCAAGCTATCGCCAAACGTTGTGCGATTATCGCTGGATTTCCAGCGATAATCGCACATTTGGCAGCTTGCGCCAGGAATTTTATCGCTTTTGAGATAAGCGTTGCTAATAGCACGCTATCTCAGCGATAAAATTCGGCGATAGCCGGCGATAATTATCTTAGCGCTAAGTGCGCTTAGCGATAATTATCGCCGGTTGTTGCTGATGTGCCCCTTGGATATTCAGGAGAAACATGGATTTCCAGACAAATGAAACCCTCTCAAAGGCTTGCAGGGTCGGCGAAGAGCCAGTTACGTGTAAGGCAAGTGCTGAAGTGCTATTAGTCTTCCAGAAGTCACATCAAGGAGGAACATCTTCCGATGTCCATGGAAGGCACACTGCATCTGTATTCTAATTACAAGGCAGCACGCCATTCACAAAATGGAATAAGATGTCATCCGATGCAAACTAACCAAACTAAGCAGGGGATGAACTCTGAAAACAATGATATTAGACTTACTCTGTGCAATATACAACGAAGAGGAGGAAACACTCACCAGGGCTGCTGCAGATGACTTTTAGATAAAGTTATGAGGTAACTCTGTCACCATAAATGTGATGCTTCGATCCTGGGAGTTTCTGTTTACACATGTTTGTCCTTAGGTTTCTTAGTTTAATTGGGCCAACTGAACAGATCCAGGTTTACAAATCCCAGAGTGCATTAGGCTGTTAAATAAAACACAGCTCTGGAGCCGCGTGTCCATGGGGACGCAGTTATCTGGTAGCTTTTCTTATAAATGGTCATTACTGACGTATTTTAGTGCAGGTGAAAAGGGGCTTTTTCATTTGAAAGCATGTTCCCACAACGAATTGCCTAAGAGGCACATGCACTATCCTATCAGCACATGCAACAATGGATGGAAGCCCGCCGATGGTCAAGGAGCCAGCGAGGGTCAGAGGGCGCATAACATGGCATCAGCGTCTCCATGGAAACTGCCTCACTCCTGCTTCCGATGCAGATAAGCACACGTTGTGTATGAAAGAGAACCAGAGCCTGGTCTTATTAATTTATTATGAGAGGGACAAGAATCAGTTCAATCTGCAATTCGAGTTCCACAAATATTTCTTTTATACCTATTTTTGTTATTATTATGTTTATTATCTATTATAAAAGTTATCAGCAGATTCTGCTGGATGTTGAAGTCGGCATGGCCGGTGAGATGCCTACTGACCCGGACCACACTCTTTATAGGGTCCCACGCTGCCTTTGCTGAAGGTATTTATCATAAAAGCAGGTAGTGTGAGATATAAGGACCTGGCCCCATAGACTGGTGTATTACCTAGGCCCTGCAAAATCCTCCGACAGGTACACATAAGTCTGGTGGTGACTAGTAACAAGCAATATTGACAATTGCCTAAGTAAGTAGGGCTTATTACAGATGTGTCTCTTAGCATAAATAGTGTTGTGTTTGAATGACTAACCACTAGACTTGCCTCCCATACTCATACTTTCTGATTTAGTGGAGGCTGTTTTTGTGAGCTTCTTGGAAAGGGAGGAGACAAAAGCATCCTTGGAAAATGTACTTCCTAGCTCAAATGGAAGAAAGATGGCACTGATGGGCCTGGGGTGGTCGCGGAGCGGGCATTAAGGTTACTCCCAGAAATAAATATAGAAAAGATTGTGAATTCTGGAATTTATGTGACACCTGTGTGTTTGTTGTGGAATCAGGAGAAGTCCTGTGATTAGTCAGGCACTTAGGGGCATATTTATCAAATATTCACGCAACACAATGCAGCAAGCCACCTAGCTTAGCTGCGCTGTAGTGCGTGAAAGCGAGAGGGCAGGAATGCGCCAAATTCAACAATATTCGGCACATTCCTGGTTTCTGCCTGCACTGACGTGCAAGCTACTGCCTAGTGCCAATGCAGGCACCCTTGCACCATTGTGTGAGGTTGCCTGTGTTGTAGGCAGGATTGTTTTAGAAAGCGGCCCCTTTATGCACATAAACAATCCTCAGAGGCATTTTCCTCTTTCTAAGTGTGATGCAGGATGCAGCGCACTTAGAGAGAGGAAATAACAAGGAGAATTAAAGATATTTCTCCTCCTTGCACCTTTGGGCCCATATTACAGATAGGGAACACTTTCCCTGTTTGCACCATGGTGCACCTTTAAGCAGGTGCACCGGGTGCAAACAGGGAAAGTGCACCCTTTTATGAAGTATATGCTGCCCTCAGGGCAGCCGCGAACTTGCGTTGCCCCCAGGTCAGCACATTCAAGAGGAATACAGAGCAGATTTTTAAAAGCTGCTCCATGATTCTCTATACAGGCAGCAACCCGACTGCACTTTCAAGAGGGGAGAGAGATCCCCTTGCAGGTGGGTGCCATGACATGGCACCTCACAGCAAGGGGTTGTCTGGTGGGTCCATGGATCACCCTTTCTGTCCTCTAGAGAGCTGCCTTTAGGAACCCCACTGAAGGTACACCATTTTTCGTGGTAGAAGATTTGCTACATCACAGCATTTGCTGTGGCCAAGGTTTGTTGGTGGTCAGGCTAATTACTGATTGCTTTACTCGCGCTCCAAGAAGAGGGAAACATCCTGCACTCCTCTACTTCTGTGGCGCAGTTGTCTGAAACATGTCTGCAATGGCATGCCTGGTAAAGTCAGCCCTTGCAGCTCCCATTCAGCACCACGGCTAGGCAGGTACACCTCTGCCCCCGAGAAACCTGAGCTAGATAGAGCTGTTCTGCCTGGTGATTCCTGGGCCTTGGGTCCCTCCAAGCTTAACCTTCAAGTGGTTCCTCTGAACTCAAACTGCAAATGACTGAGTGTCACAAGTGTGTTTTGGACAGCTACCACAACTCCACGTTCAGGACCAAGGGCAGCCTCTGCACCCGAATTCCATGAGCAAGATAAAATTGTTCTGACTGTCGAAGCTTGGTCTGGGGACCCACAAGACCTTAACTCCAAGTGGGTTCTGTTAAACTCACCCTGCAAGTGACCGTGTGTCACATAGTGTTTCTCCATTGACCGCTCGGCAAAGTACTAATTTTCTGAACACTTTAAAATTGATAACTCTGGTTATACCTCTTGTATTGATTTCATTTTCATGTCTAAATTTATATAAAAATAAGCTCTGTTTTTATAAATTGATGGTGGGTTTCTTTTGAGTCGTGTCAATTACTTATCGCACATGTTGGTGCTCTGAAATGCTTAACACATGTTCCTCTAAGTAAGCCTGACTGTTATTTGCCACACTAACAGGACTGATCTAAGGATTACTAGTGTGAATCCAAGGTCTACTTTTGGGTATTGTGTTAATATTACAAGGTTGGGCCTCCCAGCCACACCACCTAATATTTCCACCTTGCTCCAGGAACGATTGCCAGCTGACCCTTTCCTACGTGATTCGCACAATGCTTCAGGTCACAAGCAGCAGGGCAGATGTCACCAACCTCTGTGACCTGTTACTTTACAGTGAAAAGGAACAAAGGGTCGCTGACCTGTTTCTCCATGGGCTGCACCACTGCATGGCTTACCTGTGGCAGGTCACCTATTAACTGTGGTTGCCCAAAGTTCCAATTTTAGAAAAGGGCACATGGGTGCGTTTCAGGTGTCTCTGACTGCTTATAGGTGGTCCGCAGAATGCTGCAAGTCACAGAACTGTAAATGAGCTGTCACTTGCCCCTGTGATCAGTTCCTCAATTGAAAACAGGTTGCAGGGGTGGGTGGCATATGATTCGGACCCAGTCCTCTATGGCCTGCCCAATGCTATTGGCCATGGCAGAGCGGGTCAGCTGTCATCCACCCGTGTACCTTCATTTTTTTTAAATCCCCCTCACCCTTGAGAAAACATAGCACTAGTACTACTACTACTAATAATAATAATAATAACAATAATAATAATATCGTTTTCTAGAGCATGACAGCTACTCAACTTGAGTGTCCTGGAGCTAGTGAGTCTGGAAGACATAAACTTGAATAGCATGAGCCCAGTGATCAAACAGACAGTTTTTAGGCCTGTTTTACAAAACTGAGAGGTATATTTATGGGATTTGCCACGCAGTGCAGTGTGCCTGCAGCAGGATTCATCTGTGATAATACATGCGGCAACACATCAGCAAGAAGGTTCTGCTGGTTTTGCAACACAGCAGCAACGCTGCGGTGGTTGGCAGCCATGGCAGCCATGTGGGAGTCCTGCTTCCACTCCATTGACTCCAAGATTGTTCGGATAGCCCCCAGCTCTTTGGCCACATCGCTGGTACCACTTTGGCAGAGCAGTTGCTGATGCCTCTGCCTCATGAGACCAGCAATGTCAGCCAGGGCCAGCTGGAGGCGACAGAGCGGAGAGTAGGTGCCTCTGATGGCAGCAGCACCCATGGACCCCCTCTAGGGCGGCTGCCATGGTCTCCATCCCTGCCGGCACCTGATCTGCCAACTCCCACTGGCCTCCTACTGCAGTCCATTAGAAGGTAATGATTGGGTCCTCGGAGTCCAGGGGCATGGGTGTGGTGGGAGGTGGTGCCTATTGGTTGTTAGGTGAGCTATATGGAGACGCCACGAAGCTGCTGACCTCCTCGGGTCCAAAGATGGTATCCCAATGGAGTCCAGGAGCTCTTGAAGAGTGTCATGGTCGATGGTTGTTAGGTCGTCATAATCTCCATCATCACTGATGTCCAGGGCAGGGTGCTGACCAAGAGGTAAGAGTTCATCCTCTCCAATGAGATGAGGAAATGCTATTTGGTGATGTCTTCTACAAGTTGATATGGTTTTAAGCAGTTGATAAACAAAGTGCATGACATGACACTTTCAGTTCCTCATTGATGCGTAGGACTGCTGTTACGCTAGGGCGTGGATGGCATATAGCACTGTATTTCCATTTCAGACGACAGGAACTCAGCATTATCATCGCCAACTTCTTCCTCACAAATGCGCATGCGCGGGCGCCTGCACATTTGTGAGGAAGAAGTCGGCGATAGAGCAGGAAGAGGGAGCCCCGGGACGCCGCAGTTCAGGTAAGTCATTTTCCTTACTTTTAAACATTTTAAGTGATTTTAAAATGAGGGCAGCGGGCAACTCTGCTCCGCCGTGGCGTGTGCGTAGCCTGCCTGCTATGCCTACTTCGTGGACCATGAAGTAGGCAGCACTATGCACACTCCGCAGGCGGAGCGGAGCACTACGCCCACACTTAGACATTATGTAGTTCCCCCCCATTGTCCCTTATTGGCACTTGCTGATGTAGTTGGCCATAGTCAGCACTGTCCTCTCCCGCAACTCCAACCACTGAATCCTCAGTGATGATGATGACTGCGGACATCTTCTTCTCCAAGGGATCCAGCTCCTCATGGGGCACTGGACTACCACCTCCGGTCTAGAATGTTGCCTAGAGATTTGTTGCCAGTTTGTACTTAGTTTTGGGCTTAGCATCATGCTAGCACTTCTTACAGTCAGCCATTGTCCCCTTGACTTCAGAAACACTGTTCACCTTGTCCACTATGGACTGCCATATGGTCTTTTTCCTCCCCAATGGCACTTTGGAGCTGACGAAGAGCCGGTGTTGGTGCTCTGTCACCTCTGCGATCAAGATCTCATTCTCCTTCTGACCGAACTTGCACTTCCTCTTCCCCTTGGACTCTGGCTGGCCATCCTGGCTGGTAGTGGGTTTGGGGGGCGGTCGTTGTCCTGTGCTGTGGTCATTCCTGGCTGCTCCATACTGCTTTCAGGTAAATGTACCTTTTTAGCTGCGTTTTTGTGTTTTTCTTCACGCTTGGCGCAGAAAAGTGACGTTAGGCTGGATAACGTGTATTTACTTGCCACTAATTGGCCCAATATCACTTTTTGTTCTGTAGCGTTATTTTTTTATTGACTTGACACTCGTGTTAGTGCCACTTTTTTCCTCCATTAATCCGTCCTAACGCCATGTAGAGCTGTATTGTAATTACAACGCTAACATGGCGTTAGGAATTGTCGTACGGCAGCTGTAACATTTTTTACACTCTGCTCTATGAACACAGCGGAGCGCCATATCTTGTAAATATGCCCCTATGTTTTTTAAGTACATTTTTTTGTTGTTTAAGACTCAGGGAGCCCCAAAGAAGCTTTATTCCATCTCGGTCTGAACATTTGAAACCTCCAAGCCTAGTGCATCCTGATCCTAGGTTCTAGAGATTCAAAATTCCTGCTCCACACTTTGTGCGTGAACTACATTATAGAGCACAAGCTATCTGGCACCAGGGTGCATCTTGATCACCAGCTTGGCATTCTGAAGTTTCCCAGTCCTAGATGTCCATCTTCTTTGTGCTACAGCAAACAAATGATGGACGGAAGGCTGATAATGCAGACATTCTCCCCCAGTCAAACGATCTGGGTTAAATCCATTGTTCTTTTGGCCACTACGCCACCCCAGTTTGGACCCAGCCATATGAAAATCAGTCTTGACCCTGTGCCCCAATGGAACAGTCCAGACCGAACTGCCAGGTCAGGTCCACCGGAAACCGGTCCTAGGATACTACGCTACTGGAGTCAAGCTATCCTGGTTGAAGAGGGGTGAAACCCCGAAACCGGTCCTAGGATGCTTGATTCCGGTCCAGGGAAGACATGGCTTGGCAGTTCGGGCTGGACTGTTCCCATGAGGCACAAGGTCAACACTGATTTGCATATGGCCATATCTGAACTGGGGTGGCGTGGTGAGCAAAATAACGATGGATTAACCCCAGATCTGTGACTGGGGGTGAATGTTTTGCCAATGTGCAATATTCCGTCCATCATCTTGTGTGTTTTGCTGTTCGCCCTATGCGGGAAGGGTATGCCCAGACGTGGGTCCTGTGCTCACTACGCTACTGGAGTCAAGCTATCCTGGCTGAAGAGGGCTGAAACCCCGAAACCCGTTCTAGGATGCTTGATTTCGGTCCAAGGAAGACATGGCTTGGCAGTTCGGGCTGGACTGTTCCCAAGAGGCACAGGGTCAAGACTGATTTGCATATGGCCATGTCTGAACTGAGGTGGCGTGGTGAGCAAAATAACGATGTATTAAACCCAGATCTGTGACTGGGGGTGAATGTTTTGCCAATGTGCAACATTCCGTCCATCATCTTGTGTGTTTTGCTGTTCGCCCTATGTGGGAAGGGTATGCCCAGACGTGGGTCCAGTGCTCACTACGCTTCTGGAGTCAAGCTATCCTGGCTGAAGAGGGGTGAAACCCCGAAACCGGTCCTAGGAGGCTTGATTCTGGTCCAGGGAAGACATGGCTTGGCAGTTCGGGCTGGACTGTTCCCATGAGGCACAGGGTCAAGACTGATTTGCATATGGCCATGTCTGAACTGGGGTGGCGTGGTGAGCAAAATAACGATGGATTAAACCCAGATCTGTGACTGGGGGTGAAAGTTTTGTCAATGTGCAACTTTCCGTCCATCATCTTGTGTGTTTTGCTGTTCGCCCTATATGGGAAGGGTATGCCCAGACGTGGGTCCCGTGCTCACTACACTACTGGACTCAAGCTATCCTGGCTGAAGAGGGGTGAAACCCCGAAACCGGTCCTAGGATGTTTGATTCCGGTCCAGCGAAGACATGGCTTGGCAGTTCGGGCTGGACTGTTCCCATGAGGCACAGGGTCAAGATTGATTTGCATATGGCCATGTCTCTACTGGGGTGGCGTGGTGAGCAAAATAACAATGGATTAAACCCAGATCTGTGACTGGGGGTAAATGTTTTGCCAATGTGCAACATTCCGTCCATCATCTTGTGTGTTTTGCTGTTCGCCCTATGTGGGAAGGGTATGCCCAGACGTGGGTCTCGTGCTCACTACGCTACTGGAGTCAAGCTATCCTGGCTGAAGAGGGGTGAAACCCCTAAACCGGTCCTAGGATGCTTTATTCCGGTCCAGGGAAGACATGGCTTGGCAGTTCGGGCTGGACTGTTCCCATGAGGCACAGGGTCAAGACTTATTTGCATATAGCCATGTCTGAACTGGGGTGGCGTGGTGAGCAAAATAACAATGGATTAAACCCAGATCTGTGGCTGGGGGTGAATGTTTTGCCAATGTGCAACATTCCGTCCATCATCTTGTGTGTTTTGCTGTTCGCCGTATGTGGGAAGGGTATGCCCAGACGTGGGTCCAGTGCTCACTAGGCTACTGGAGTCAAGCTATACTGGCTGAAGAGGGGTCAAACCCCGAAACCGGTCCTAAATGCTTGATTTCGGTCCAGGGAAGACATGGCTTGGCAGTTCGGGCTGGACTGTTCCCATGAGGCACAGGGTCAAGAATGATTTGCATATGGCCATGTCTGAACTGGGGTGGCGTGGTGAGCAAAATAACGATGGATTAAACCAAGATCTGTGACTGGGGGTGAATGTTTTGCCAATGTGCAACATTCCGTCCATCATTTTGTGTGTTTTGCTGTTCGCCCTATGTGGGAAGGGTATGCCCAGACGTGGGTTCCATGCTTACTACGCTACTGGAGTCAAGCTATCCTGGCTGAAGAGGGGTGAAACCCCGAAACCGGTCCTAGGCTGCTTGATTCCGGTCCAGGGAAGACATGGCTTGGCAGTTCGGGCTGGACTGTTCCCATGAGGCACAGGGTCAAGACTGATTTGCATATGGCCATGTCTGAACTGGGGTGGGATGGTGAGCAAAATAACGATGGATTAAACCCAGATCTGTTACTGGGGGTGAATGTTTTGCCAATGTGCAACATTCCATCCATCATCTTGTGTGTTTTGCTGTTCGCCCTATGTGGGAAGGGTTTGCCCAGACGTGGGTCCCGTGCTCACTACGCTACTGGAGTCAAGCTATCCTGGCTGAAGAGGTGTGAAACCCCGAAACCGGTCCTAGGATGCTTGATTTCGGTCCAGGGAAGACATGGCTTGGCAGTTCGGGCTGGACTGTTCCCATGAGGCACAGGGTCAAGACTGATTTGCATATGGCCATGTCTGAACTGGGGTGGCGTGGTGAGCAAAATAACGATGGATTAAACCCAGATCTGTGACTGGGGGTGAATGTTTTGCCAATGTGCAACTTTCCGTCCATCATCTTGTGTGTTTTGCTGTTCGCCCTATATGGGAAGGGTATGCCCAGACGTGGGTCCCGTGCTCACTACACTACTGGAGCCAAGCTATCCTGGCTGAAGAGGGGTGAAACCCCGAGACCGGTCTTAGGATGTTTGATTCCGGTCCAGGGAAGACATGGCTTGGCAGTTAGGGCTGGACTGTTCCCATGAGGCACAGGGTCAAGAATGATTTGCATATGGCCATGTCTGAACTGGGGTGGCGTGGTGTGCAAAATAACGATGGATTAAACCAAGATCTGTGACTGGGGTGAATGTTTTGCCAATGTGCAACATTCCGTCCATCATTTTGTGTGTTTTGCTGTTCGCCCTATGTGGGAAGGTTATGCCCAGACGTGGGTCCCGTGCTTACTACGCTACTGGAGTCAAGCTATCCTGGCTGAAGAGGGGTGAAACCCCGAAACCGGTCCTAGGCTGCTTGATTCCGGTCCAGGGAAGACATGGCTTGGCAGTTCGGGCTGGACTGTTCCCATGAGGCACAGGGTCAAGACTGATTTGCATATGGCCATGTCTGAACTGGGGTGGGGTGGTGAGCAAAATAACGATGGATTAAACCCAGATCTGTTACTGGGGGTGAATGTTTTGCCAATGTGCAACATTCCATCCATCATCTTGTGTGTTTTGCTGTTCGCCCTATCTGGGAAGGGTTTGCCCAGACGTGGGTCCCGTGCCCACTACGCTACTGGAGTCAAGCTATCCTGGCTGAAGAGGGGTGAAACCCCGAAACCGGTCCTAGGATGCTTGATTTCGGTCCAGGGCAGACATGGCTTGCCAGTTCGGGCTGGACTGTTCCCATGAGGCACAGGGTCAAGACTGATTTGCATATGGCCATGTCTGAACTGGGGTGGCGTGGTGAGCAAAATAACGATGGATTAAACCCAGATCTGTGACTGGGGGTGAATGTTTTGCCAAGGTGCAACTTTCCGTCCATCATCTTGTGTGTTTTGCTGTTCGCCCTATATGGGAAGGGTATGCCCAGACGTGGGTCCCGTGCTCACTACACTACTGGAGTCAAGCTATCCTGGCTGAAGAGGGGTGAAACCCCGAAACCGGTCTTAGGATGTTTGATTCCAGTCCAGCAAAGACATGGCTTGGCAGTTCGGGCTGGACTGTTCCCATGAGGCACAGGGTCAAGACTGATTTGCATATGGCCATGTCTGAACTGGGGTGGGGTGGTGAGCAAAATAACGATGGATTAAACCCAGATCTGTGACTGGGGGTGAATGTTTTGCCAATGTGCAACATTCCATCCATCATCTTGTGTGTTTTGCTGTTCGCCGTATGTGGGAAGGGTATGCCCAGGCGTGGGTCCCGTGCTCACTAGGCTACTGGAGTCAAGCTATACTGGCTGAAGAGGGGTCAAACCCCGAAACCGGTCCTAGATGCTTGATTTCGGTCCAGGGAAGACATGACTTGGCAGTTCGGGCTGGACTGTTCCCATGAGGCACAGGGTCAAGAATGATTTGCATATGGCCATGTCTGAACTGGGGTGGCGTGGTGAGCAAAATAACGATGGATTAAACCAAGATCTGTGACTGGGGGTGAATGTTTTGCCAATGTGCAATATTCCGTCCATCATCTTGTGTGTTTTGCTGTTCGCCCTATGTGGGAAGGGTTTGCCCAGACGTGGGTCCCGTGCTTACTACGCTACTGGAGTGAAGCTATCCTGGCTGAAGAGGGGTGAAATCCCGAAACCGTTCCTAGGCTGCTTGATTCCGGTCCAGGGAAGACATGGCCTGGCAGTTCGGGCTGGACTGTTCCCATGAGGCACAGGGTCAAGACTGATTTGCATATGGCCATGTCTGAACTGGGGTGGGGTGGTGAGCAAAATAACGATGGATTAAACCGAGATCTGTGACTGGGGGTGAATATTTTGCCAATGTGCAACATTCCATCCATCATCTTGTGTGTTTTGCTGTTCGCCCTATGTGGGAAGGGTTTGCCCAGACGTGGGTCCCGTGCCCACTACGCTACTGGAGTCAAGCTATCCTGGCTGAATAGGGGTGAAACCCCGAAACCGGTCCTAGGATGCTTGATTCCGGTCCAGGGAAAATATGGCTTGGCAGTTCGGGCTGGACTGTTACCATGAGGCACAGGGTCAAGACTGATTTGCATATGGCCATATCTCTACTGGGGTGGCGTGGTGAGCAAAATAACGATGGATTAAACCCAGATCTGTGACTGGGGGTGAATGTTTTGCCAATGTGCAACATTCCGTCCATCATCTTGTGTGGGTTTTGCTGTTCGCCCTATGTGGGAAGGGTATGCCCAGACGTGGGTCCCGTGCTCACTACGCTACTGGAGTCAAGCTATCCTGGCTGAAGATGGGTGAAACCCCGAAACCGGTCCTAGGATGCTTGATTCCGGTCCAGGGAAGACATGGCTTGGCAGTTCGGGCTGGACTGTTCCCATGAGGTACAGGATCAAGACTGATTTGCATATGGCCATGTCTGAACTGGGGTGGCGTGGTGAGCAAATCAATGATGGATTAAACCCAGATCTGTGACTGGGGGTGAATGTTTTGCCAATGTGCAACATTCCGTCCATCATCTTGTGTGTTTTGCTGTTCGCCCTATGTGGGAAGGGTATGTCCAGACGTGGGTCCAGAGCTCACTACGCTACTGGAGTCAAGCTATCCTGGCTAAAGAGGGGTCAAACCCCGAAACCGGTTCTAGATGCTTGATTTCAGTCCAGGGAAGACATGGCTTGGCAGTTCGGGCTGGACTGTTCCCATGAGGCACAGGGTCAAGACTGATTTGCATATGGCCATGTCTGAACTGGGGTGGCGTGGTGAGCCAAATAACGATGGATTAAACCCAGATCTGTGACTGGGGGTGAATGTTTTGCCAATGTGCAACATTCCGTCCATCATCTTGTGTGTTTTGCTGTTCGCCCTATGTGGGAAGGGTATGCCCAGACATGGGTCCCGTGCTTACTACGCTACTGGAGTCAAGCTATCCTGCTGAAGAGGGGTGAAACCCCGAAAACGATCCTAGGATGCTTGATTCCGGTCCAGGGAAGACATGGCTTGGCAGTTCGGGCTGGACTGTTCCCATGAGGCACAGGGTCAAGACTGATTTGCATATGGCCATGTCTGAACTGGGGTGGCGTGGTGAGCAAAATAACGATGGATTAAACCCAGATCTGTGACTGGGGTGAATGTTTTGCCAATGTGCAACATTCCATCCATCATCTTGTGTGTTTTGCTGTTCGCCCTATGTGGGAAGGGTTTGCCCAGACGTGGGTCCCGTGCTCACTACGCTACTGGAGTCAAGCTATCCTGGCTGAAGAGGGTGAAACCCCGAAACCGGTCCTAGGATGCTTGATTTCGGTCCAGGGAAGACATGGCTTGGCAGTTTGGGCTGGACTGTTCCCATGAGGCACAGGCTCAAGACTGATTTGCTTATGGCCATGTCTCTACTGGGGTGGCGTGGTGAGCAAAATAACGATGGATTAAACCCAGATCTGTGACTGGGGGTGAATGTTTTGCCAATGTGCAACATTCCGTCCGTCATCTTGTGTGTTTTGCTGTTCGCCCTATATGGGAAGGGTATGCCCAGACGTGGGTCCCGTGCTCACTACGCTACTGGAGTCAAGCTATCCTGGCTGAAGAGGGGTGAAACCCCGAATTCGGTCCTAGGATGCTTGATTCCGGTCCAGGGAAGATATGGCTTGGCAGTTCGGGCTGGACTGTTCCCATGAGGCACAGGCTCAAGACTGATTTGCATATGGCCATGTCTCAACTGGGGTGGCGTGGTGAGCAAAATAACGATGGATTAACCCCATATCTGTGACTGGGGGTGAATGTTTTGCCAATGTGCAACATTCCGTCCATGATCTTGTGTGTTTTGCTGTTCGCCCTATGTGGGAAGGGTATGCCCAGACGTGGGTCCCGTGCTCACTACGCTACTGGAGTCAAGCTATCCTGGCTGAAGAGGGGTGAAAACCCGAAACTGGTCCTAGGATGATTGATTCCGGTCCAGGGAAGCAATGGCTTGGCAGTTCGGGCTGAACTGTTCCCATGAGGCACAGGCTCAAGACTGATTTGCATATGGCCATGTCTCAACTGGGGTGGCGGGGTGAGCAAAAAACCGATGGATTAAACCCAGACCTGTGACTGGGGGTGAATGTTTTGCCAATGTGCAACATTCCGTCCATCATCTTGTGTGTTTTGCTGTTCACCCTATGTGGGAAGGGTATGCCCAGACGTGGGTCCCGTGCTCACTACGCTACTGGAGTCAAGCTATCCTGGCTGAAGAGGGGTGAAACCCCGAAACCGGTCCTAGGATGCTTGATTCCTGTCCAGGGAAGACATGGCTTGGCAGTTCGGGCTGGACTGTTCCCATGAAGCACAGGGTCAAGACTGATTTGCATATGGCTGAGTCCAAACTGGGGTGGCGTAGTGGGCAAAAGAACGATGGATTTAACCCAGATCGTTTGACTGGGGGAGAATGTGTGCATTGTCAGCATTCCATCCATCATTTGTTTGCTGTACCACTTTTCGCCCAGACGTGGGTCCCTTGCTCACTGTGACACTGGATTCAAGCTAGCCTGGCTGAAGAAGGGTGATATACGCTGAAACCAGTCCTAGGATGCTTGTTTCCGGTCCAGGGAGGACCTGGCCTGGCAGTTCGGTCTGGACTGATCCCATGGGGCACAGGGTCAAGACTGATTTGCATATGGATGGGTCCAAACTGGGGTGGCGTAGTGGGCAAAAGAACGATGGATTTAACCCAGATTGTTAGACTGGGGGAGAATGTTTGCATTGTCAGCATTCCTTCCATCATTTGTTTGCTGTAACACTTTTCGCCCTAAGTGGGATGGGTATGCCCAGACATGGGTCCCTTGCTCACTGTGCCACTGGATTCAAGCTAGCCTGGCTGAAGAAGGGTGATATACCCTGAAACCGGTCCCAGGATGCTTGTTTCCGGTCCAGGGAGGACCTAGCCTGGCAGTTCAGTCTGGACTGTTCCCATGGGTCACAGGGTCAAGACTGATTTGCATACGGCTGGGTTCAAACTGGAACGGCATGGTGAACAAAAAAACGATGGATTTAGGCCCAGATCTCTGTACTGGGGTTAATGTATGACATTATTCTGCATTCTGTCCATCAACTGTTGTTTTTGCATCTTTCCTTGTGCAACATTGAAATGAAGATGAGGAGCTTGACAATAACTATGCATTTGCCAAGGACCTGCGGGACCCTAATTTAGAGGTGTAACATTACTACTTTCACTAGGGTGAAGATTTCCCTATGTTAAAGTATAGAAGAAATTGTAAAAAGTTTATTTTAATACCAATTTTGAATAGAAATTAATTTTGGGTATTGATTTTAAAAGCAGAACAAATTAAATGTAAAACCAATTTTTTTTAAACTAAAGTAAAATGTTGATATTTATTTATTAGCTACTAAACATTACTTAACATTATTCATATAATTATTTAAATGAATGTAATTTTTTTTTTAAAAGTAATATAATTTTTTTTTAACTAAAAGGGATTAAAATAATGTAAAAGAATTATTTATTTTTATATAGTTTGCTTTTTTAATAAGTCAAAATGAATACATTTAATTTAACATTATTTCCTATGAGGTGCTCTGTTAATTCCCTGCCTCCATTACTTTCTATGGCAGGGTGTTGTAATACCAGTGTTTGGCAATGTGTAGTGCTGGACTTACTCCAGGTCAGAGTTGGAGTTCATTTACTACAGCTTTTGGTCCTTCTTATCTGTAGTAAACTTAGATGTGCAGTTGGTGGATAGAAATAGTCTTACTCTTTTTTAATTGGGTGCATATCCCTGCATAAATCAATCTCACACACTCCCTTAGCCCCTCCTTGCTTATCCCTAAACCACTCCCATTTAGTGACAAGTATTTTCCAAACACTCTCCCCAGTTCCATCCACATTTACATTCATAACATGGGCGTACTTGTGCGGAGACCTCTGCACATGAAACGTTGGAGCAGGGAGGCAGATACATCCTCATAAAGGTTTGTGAATAGCATGTAGAACTATTGTAGTACTACGTATTGTACTGCAAAATGTAGTTTGTGATTAGTCCGAGAACTGTATGCCTGTCATTCCAAAGGGAGGGCACAGTGCTTGATCAGTGTAAGTGATTGGAAGTGGTGGGCACCAGCACTCATTTTTGGGAACCTGGATTTCATTTTCATCATCAGACTTTGACCCAGACCAAAAGAGAGGAATGGATAACGAAGGTAGAGAAAAATAATAAAGAAACAGTGACAAAGGATGATAGCAGGTATGAAAATGAACCTGCAAGAGAAAGAAAAAGAGGCATGAAGTGTACTGTGGTGGAAGAAAGAGGCTCAATGTGGAATCAGAAGTAGACAGCCCCAGAGTTCAGCAGGCCAGGCATTCAGCAATGCTGTGACAGCCTCTTAAGAAATACCTTCAGCCCCTACACTCATTTCACTAGTTTGTTTCCCAAATTGACTGGGCAGCTGGTAGAGAGTGCAATTTATATGATGAAGCAGGCTCAACCAATGAGTAAAGAGTCCCTCTTGTCTTCCACAGGAGGCCTTTTCACATTGAAGCCCCTTGAAGCCTCTTTCCTTTACTGTGACAGCAGAAAAGATGTGGCCTTCTCCTGTGCTGGAATTAAAAAAGGTGCATTCTGGGAACTTAGGGGCTCATTACGATTGCGTTGAATCCGTCACCGGCAGCCTGCTCACTGCCAAATTGCGGCCATTCTCCGCCTGCCAAATTATGATGGCAAGCAGTTTTCTGGCGGGCGGGAATTCTGTCCACCACGGGTCCACCACATGCAATCGTTCAGGTTGCCTGGCGGACCTGCAAAGCATACCTAGAATAGTAGCGGTGCCTAACAGGCACCGTCCGCTATATTAGGATGCTTCATCTCCGCCAGACTAGAATGGCCGTTCACCCGCCATTCAAAGGCTGGCAGAGATTGACTTTAGGGGCCTGTTGCGGGCCCCCCTTCAGCAGAGGCACTTCCCTACTGCACTTGGCATTTCCCCTTTACTATGTGGCAAGCACCGCATGGTGCCTGCCACGTAGTGCAGGGAAATGCAAACCCTTCATTTTTACCATTGCGGCGGGTGCTGCAGCCAGCAACACCCACTGCAATGGTAAAAATGCCCATTGCTACCGCCACCGTGGCGGTCACATTGTGATTCCATGGGCAGGACCGCCGCCATATAGGCGGACGGTCCCAATTCCAGTAATGAGCCCCTTAGTTAGCATGGCTCTAGTTATTTTGCATATGGCTGTGGACTCAGTTATTGTTTTTGGGAAACAGATAGGCTGTCTTTTTGTCTCAAGAATATTCAGAAATATTACAGACGAGCATTATATGTCAATGTTATGCCCTCTTGATGCTAAGAGCCATTATATAACAATGTAGTTTAGTGTAGACCATAGACTTGTTTATTCTTATGCTTATGGTCGAAGTGTCCCTGGTTTCTCTGTTTATCACACAGGCCTAGTCTTTGTGTCCATGCATTCGTGTGGTTATTTCCTCATGTGCCAGTGACATTGTGTAACTTTCAGTGTCTTTGCCAGCACACAGTGTGCCTGTATCCCTATGTCGATATGTCAGTTTCACAGTGTGTCTTCCAATATTAATTCACATTGTCAGTGTTCACACATCATTGTCCGTATGAAAGTGCCAGTGTCTCCTTGTCCACCTGCCCCTCTGCCAGTCTGTGTCCCTGTGTCAGCATCCCAGTGCCAATATTCCCATGCCAATGTATATGTCACTGTGCCAGTGCCTCATTTCCAATGCCAGTGTTCCATGTGGTTTAACTGTCCCAGTTCAGTGTGTGAGCTGAGTGCTAGTGGCAGCAATGGGCTTCTCCATGTAAAGGCTGGTGTTGGCTCCCCAATCTGTTTCCTCTGGTAGTTTCCTTGTGTCAGCTTTGGTACTCAAGTGCCAGAAACCCACTGTTAGTGCCGCCATGCTGGTGTGTGGTGTTGAGACATTTCCTAGTGTTAGTATCCATACATCGAAGCATCCTGCATGTCCCAGCAATGGTGCCCTTGTGACAGTGTCTCAGCGTTAGTGTTTGTAGACCTATCTGTGTTCCTGGGTCAGTATCTCCTTGTCCGCGTTAGTGCATATGTGTCGGTGCCCCTCTGTTTGTTACCCCCATCTGTGTTATAGTATCAAGACCAATGCCCCTATATCCCTATCTGTCCAGTGTCCGTGCCTCGGTGTGAGTGTCCGAGGGTCAATGTCCATATTTCATTTCTTTTGTTTCATTCTCCATCTGCCAATGGCAGTATTACAATATTAGTGTTTCCATGTCAGTGTCTTCTTGTATGTGTTACCCAGGAAGTGTGACTGTGGCAGTAACCCTTGGCAGTGTTGTGGGGTCCGGTGTACATGTTAGTGTCCAGTTATCAGTGCCAATGCCAGTGCATGTGTCAGTGCCCTTGTGTCAGAATGACCCATGTCAGCAACCAGAGGTCAGTACCCCGGCCTTGCGTCTGTCTGGTCAGTGCTCTTGTCGTAGTGTAATTGTGCCATTTCACCTCCTGCTGCGGTGGCCAAGCATCAGTAATCTAGACTGAGTATCCTAGTGGCCCAGTTTTAATCTCCAAGTATCACTGCCCTTTACTATTTTTCAAAAGACACACAATTGAGCTATCCTGGCTGAAGAGGGGTGAAACCCCGAAACCGGTCCTAGGATGCCTGTTTCCAGTCCAGTGAGGACCTGGCTTGGCAGTTCGGGTTGGACTGTACCCATGACGTACAGGGTCAAGACTGATTTGCATATGGCTGGGTTCAAACTGGAACGGCATGGTGAGTAAAAAAAACAAAATATGGATTTAGACCCAGATCTCTGTACTGGGGTGAATGTATGACATTGTTCTGCATTCTGTCCATCAATAGTTCTTTTTGCATTTGTCACCCCGAGTGGGAAGGGTATGCCCAGACGTGTGTCCTGTGCTCTCCATGCCACTGGAATCAAGCTATCCTGACTGAAGAGGGGGGAAACCCCGAAACCGGTCCTAGGATGCCTGTTTCCAGTCCAGGGAGGACCTGACCTGGCAGTTCGGGCTGGACTGTTCCCATTGGGCACAGGGTCAAGACTGATTTGCATATGGCTGGGTCCAAACTGGAACGGCACGGTGAGCAAAAAAACGATGGATTTAGGCCCAGATCTCTGTACTGGGGTGAATGTATGACATTGTTCTGCATTCTATCCATCAACTGCTCTTTTTGCATTTGCTATTTTTCAGCATCAATGTTTGCGCTCCATATTGGTGTTCCAGTTTTTTTGTTTCCATATCAATATTCCCTTCTCAGGCCAGTGTCTCTATGTCCCATTGTATATATCCTTGTGTCATTGGAGCTGCTGTGTCAGGGTGTTAGCGTCAATATCTTGACCCATGTCAATGCTCCAATTTCATTGTACCCATGCCAAAATACAAAGTTAGTGCTGGTGTTCCTTTGTAATTGTTCTAGAGTCCTTTTCCCAGTGGCATCTCTGATGCGCTGCAGCAGGGCTAAAGAAAACAAAAAAAAAAAGGTGCGTTAACTCAGCAGCCTTATGATTTTGTAGGCATGAGCACCACGCATGCACCCACCTACAAAATGACATGAGTGCTTTTTTACTGAGTTGGTTTGGTAAATAAAAAATAAGTATTGTGAAAGCTTTTTTGTTAACGCGCTATTGGGGGAGCAACACGGAGGGTGCAGATGGGAGAAGCATCACAAAAGATGCGGGTGGAATGAGTAATTACAAATGAGGTGAGACGGAGAAGAGACACAGAAGGCGTGGGTGGGGGGCAACAACGCAGAAGGCGTGGGCGGGCTGGAAGCTGCACAGAGGGCAGGGGTGGGGGAAGAAGTAATTAGTGAGAGAAAGCAATGTGGAGCAGGCGAGGACAAAGCACATAGGAGAGGACGCAATGCAGAGGGGGAGAAGTGCACATGGGCAAGTGCAACATAAAGTCTGGGAAGAAGCACATGGGTGACAGAGAGAAACACGGAACGCAACTAGGAAAGAGGGTGACAGCTGGAAAACACATACACTCTCATGGAGTGGGTCTCCCAAAAGAAAAAATGAACGCCTAAAAAGCAAGCAGTCGGAGGGCACAATTAGTGCATACTTGCTCCATGGGAGAGACAAACACATATGGAAGGAAAAAACGCCCACACAAGCAAACATACAAGCAAAAGAGAGTAACAGTAAATCCAACCAAGAGTAGGCAATGGGTGGGCTCTAGGCCCACTGTAAATTGACAATAGGCCTTTTCACCAACAGACAGCTATCTCCCTTCCTCTGCACTGTTGCACACACAGGCTTCCCTGAGGCATGCACAAACCTCAGCACCAGGGTGAAATGGTGTTTGGGTGAGATGACTAGAATAGATTTTGTCTAGGAAGTTTTCCCTTCTAGTACAAAATCCTATGCCTCAGCAATTTGTATAACATTCCACAACTTGGATGTGTACTGCACAGTGCAGCACACATACAATGTCTTGAGTATTAGAAATAAAATATTTCTCCAAATTTACGCCTCCTGCATGGAGGCATAATTTGTGTACCTAAATCATAATTTGCACCAAGAAAAAGCCATCTTTCAGCACAAAATCCCTGTGTTGCAAAGTAAATCTGATTTGAAGACGTTGAGAGAGAGGCCCACCTCAAGTAAGGGACAGTTGACAAGTAGAACATATATTTCACTAATGACCTCATCTAGAGTGATGGGAAGCTCGAGGCGTCTCCAAATATCACAACTTTTCAAGGTCAATCTTTTGGTTAATTTGTATCTTAAATAATTGCCCCACCTTCCTACAATTCCACAGGTTGCTCCAGGTAGAGATTTGTATAGAAAGTTTGGAATGCCTTGAGGTCTAATTGAATCCAACAAAGTGCGAATATTTCTTTGCACCACCTGTAGACATAAGTGTCCGGCCAGGAGAGAGCCAATTTTGTTTGCATGCTCATAGAATCGTTTTCAGATCTCTCTGCGGCCAGAAGCCCAATCTGGCCCCGGATAGATGTTATTTTCCAGAAACCATCAGGGACTCCGTGATTCTGAACCCGTCCTCCAGGGATCTCAGTTCTCGTTCAAGAGATTCACAATAGAGGATGCCGATCACTGACTTAAGGTTGTCCCGCATTTTGGGAGACCTGTCTAGTATCATTTTGTTGGAAGTAATGGGAGATGGACTCCCTCAAGGATTGTTGAATAGCCCTATTGCTGAGAAGTGATTTGTTGATTTTCCAGCCAGCCTTCCTGCACCTATTGTGGGTTAAATCCCAATCCATATCTGCATTTCATGATCAGTGATAGCTATGACCACGTGTGTTAGTCATCGTTATGTTCTACGAGAACTTCCACTGGTGCCGTACGGGATGTTTGTCCCATCAAATATCTAATAGGCCAGGACCTTCATGTCCCTACATAATACAGTGAACATTGTTCCCTGCATGTAACAATTGTGAGGATGTCTGTCGATAGTGACTTCAGGCACCAGGTGTAAACCCCAAACCATAAAAAGGTATCCCATCCCCATTCTCTTATTTTCCCCAACATTTGAGTCAAGAAGTATTCTTGTCTTTGGTTGGGTGCATATGTATTCATAATTATGTGTCTGAGTCTCAGAAGTATCCCTGCCAGGTATGCAAACCTTCTGTAAGCCTTGTCCCTTTCCACTCTAAGTGGAAGTCTTTCTGCAAGCCTATCATAACTAAGGGTGGGCGGTTAACTCTGCTCCGCCAGCAGAGTTTGCAGAGTTTTAGTACTCTGCACTCCATTTGGAGTGTGATGTTTGCGAAAACTCTACACTCGCAGTGAAGCGGAGTTTACCGGTGCCACAGACTAGGAGTCTAGGACTTACCTCCCAAATGTTGGCCATCCACGGTGGCACACAGCGGAACAGAGTTTACCGGTGCCACGGCGAGCACCTAGTGAAAAAAGGAAACGGCCTAATATTTGTCTTCTGTTCAATCGCAAAGAGCCCATATGGTCCATTGGGGCATATCAACAACAACCGGCGATAATTACCGCTGAGCACACTTAGCGTTCGGATAATTATCGACGGCTAGTGCCGATTTTTATTGCTGAGATAGCGTGCTATTAGCAACGCTTATCTCATCAGCGATAAAAATACTAGCGCTAACTGGCTAACGTGAGATTATCGCTGGAAACCCAGCGATAATCTCACGTTAGCTTGTTGATAGGGACCCACAAACTTAGCCATGATATCCACCTTCCATAGGATATCATGGCTAAGTCAGTCCTGAAGCAGGCATAAGGAAAGTAGCGATAACAGGGGTTATCGCTACTTTTCCTGACGCTATGCTTCATAGCGTTAGGCTTGCTGATAGGAGAAATGTCGCTTAGCGACATTTCTCCTGTCATGCCAGGTCAGGAACGCCCACTTTGCATCTCATTAGAGATGCAAAGCTGGGCATTAGGAATCCTGACGCTAAAGCAAGGTTTCACGCGTTAGCGTGACCTTGCTGATTAGGCGATAAAATGATCGCCGCTTTTCTGCCGAAAACGCCCGCAAAAGCGGTGATAATTTTTTATCGCCTGCTTGTTGATATGCCCCATTGTTTGCACCACTATTAGCAGTTATTAAAGCAAAACTTCTGCCAACTGTGGCCAAAGCAAGTGAAACCCAGCATGGGAAAGACGCAGCGATCCTGGAGAGCCTTCAAATACGGACATATAGAACAGTATTTTCTTTACCTCGGAACTCCTCACTGGAGCAGGTCCGGTTGGAATTCGGACTGCAGCAGCAGTACCTAGACAGAAGTTATGCAACAATAAAAACATGGCACAAAATTTGGACCAACCGACGAAACCCAATCAATAACGCGCTCTGTAGGGCACAAGAGTATGATCCCCCCACCACCCCCCCCCCCCCTCTGCCTACACCAAGTATTTACAGTCATCCTTAAAGCTCACAAACACTACAGGCCTCTTGCAACTGAATTTACCATTCTTTTCTTTCCAACAAACACTGAAGAAAGCGGCAAGAAACCACTTGCTAACAGAAGATAAAATCTGATTAAGCAAGCAAGCCCATGCATGGATGGTCCTGCAATCGTACACAAAACTGCAACCTGCAACATACGTTGGTATGACCTACCTCCCCTATTTAAAAACAAAGCTACTAGCAATACGTCTTGGATCATTACCATCCAATGCAGACCAACCAAGCTGGCAATATGAGGGACCAAAGTCTTGCCGTCTTTGCCGAGCGCCAAAGCTTGACCTCATCCACCTAATATGCATCTGCCCAGTTTTAAATCCATACCGACTTTTCCTATTAAAAAATCTATTTAATGCAAGGGGCATCCGCACTTGCAGATCTGCAATATTAAAATATCTCGACCCCAATGACCCACAGCTTAATTGTAACTCAGTAAAGTTCTTAATTCTGTATGAGAAATTACTAAGACACAGACTGA
Organism: Triturus cristatus; assembly: GCF_964204655.1. Classification (NCBI taxonomy): domain Eukaryota; kingdom Metazoa; phylum Chordata; class Amphibia; order Caudata; family Salamandridae; genus Triturus; species Triturus cristatus. The sequence continues at coordinate 1,640,615,420 of NC_140590.1, forward strand.
GGGGTAAAGCACAACAGCACCTCTAAGATCATGCTTCACAAAATTGGCTACCTACCTCTTCGTTCCATTTTACCCTATCATTGCAAATCAAAACTTGTAATATGTATATTTTAATTGTTGTAATACCCTTAGTTTTATTGGTATATTGTTATGGTTTTAGTTAACTGAAAGAAAAAAGAATATCCTGATTCAGATACCGGTGCCACAGACTAGGAGGAGACTAGGACTTACCTCCCAAATGGTGGCTATTCACGGGGGCTCAGCCTGGCTGCCAGTCGCTACTAGCAGCCACTGCCTTCCTGTTCCTGCTGGCTGCACACACTCCGCTCAATAGGGAGAAGCCTGCCCTGAGCCCCCGCTGCTTCGGCTCGGATTCAATGCGGGAGCCTCAGCCAGCTTAGTGCAGCAGCTAACCACAACCCAAAGGACAGCAAGAACTGCAGTGCACATGTCCTATTGCTTGAAGGTGAGCCTGTCCCGATGAAGTCCCATGATAGGGTCGGGCATGCCTTCACGCAATCCGACATGCACTCAGACCACCTATGCCCGAAACCCTACTAGTGGCAGTGGGGTCACACAAGATTTTACCAGTCTCAGCCTACCATGTACAACTATATTACTCACTGTAGGATTAGCCCTGATAAAGTCCGCTGTTACTGAATGAGCCAGAGACGAAGCAAGTGTTGGCGAGGGCAGAATGGAAAGATGGAAGTTCAACACAGAACACATGTTGAAACCACAACCTCAACTATTGATTTCTTGAGTGCTCGGAGAATCTTTATCACATTTGGAATCAGTCCATCAAAGGAAGATTGGGTGGCTCTTACTCCCTCTAGCAGCACCAGACACTTATTAACATCGATACATATTACAGACTTTGATTTTGTATTTCTAATCACTGTGCTGTGTGCACCGACATTCCCAGCCACCACACGTATATCCCTAACACCTTCTGAAGGAGGTAGTCTCAAAACGTATATCATAGACAGAACGTACAAAAAACAAAACAAAGGACCCAGCCTCTTTCTGTGTGGAGTTAATGGTTTCTCTGTTCCTTCACTTTGGGGAAAACACACATTTTCCATAAAAATCTCAGCCACCAGGGTTACCCCTTGGTGGCATGCTTCATCATAGGGTCCTTCCCGTTCTGCTACGGAACGGGGCATGCTGCGACTAGACGAATTACGCTGGAGCACTGAATATAATGACTATGTGAGGCAGGTGATTCTACTAGAGAGGAGTGAAGTAAAGATAGGTGTGTGTTTAAAAATACCTGGCTAGTGGGTGATGCTACCTTTATTCTGACCCCTAGTCGGTATGGTTAAAAAACAGGGGAACAACTTAGGACTTCATGGGGTTTTTTTGTTATCAAACGTTTATTAATTTTTTAACAGGTCGTGCAAGAGGTAATACACAGCTTATGCGCCTACAACCTTATAGGCCGGCAGCGAACAGCCTACACACAGCAGAAAACAATTTCAGAGTCAGGGAAGCCTGGGGGACCCAATGATGCCCCGGAGGTAGGTCTATGAGCAGGCGGCCCCCAGCCAGGATCCCCGGTAGAGGCCCCATACCCTGCGCGAGCCCTCCATCTGACAAGAGAGTGTATAACATTACAATATTCGCTAAGCGAAGGCAACCTAGTCGAGCGACACCAAGCACGCCCTTAGGAGCCAATGGTCCTGTCATTCTAGAGACTTCACTTGGCACCGTTGCCATGCATTTCCCTGTGAGCGCATCTGTATACACATGCAGCTTGTCTCGTATATTATACAGTTTGGTCACGACAAGCAGTGCATCGTTACGTATCGCGCCCGTCTAACGGACAGCGTGTAGGGATACCCTCCATCACGTCCTCCATGATTCCCCATTTATGGCCTGCAGTGAGTATAGCATGAGAGGGCTGGCAACTGCCAAGCGCTGTGTGGTATAGGCTCGCTAGCATCCAACAGGGTCGTATCAGGTATTGCATAGGGCAGCAACCAGCATGCAAGTCATGGCACAGTAACAACATATTAGGAACCATTCCATCTTCCCCGTGCTGTGTTCGTGCTAAAGCTATCCACCACCGCACCTGCATCAAATAGATAGAAAAGAGGCGACCAACCAACTAATGGGGAAGGGAGACAGAACGAAGGGGTAAGAAGGAGGGGGTGTGGAGTCTAGGGGAGGAGGTTCAGCATGGGGGGGGGGAGTGTGGGTCCCACCAGTACCACAGGGCATGGGCCAGAGGTCAAGGCCACCCAGGGGCGGGTTCCCCCCTAACCCGGGGGTGTCTGGAAGAGTCGGAGACCCCAAATTGCTTGCCTGTCTCCATAAATGCCCTGGATCAGTAGGGTCCACTACGTCATCGAAGAGCTTCAGGGCTCGGAGCCGTGGAGGCTGCAGTCTCGTATGCTCTAGTCTCCCCAAATGGTCGATCAAGGGCTTCCAACGCTGGCGATACTTGGTATCGCGGAGTTGAAGACGTGCCGTGAGGAACTCCATCGCCACCACATGCCACAGGCGGGTAAACCATACATTGATTGAGGGTGTGTCGGGTTTCTTCGAATAGAGAGCCACTGTTTGTTTCGCAGCACCCAGCATGTGGAAGCTAAGGTGTCTGTCACGGCCCGTCATAGCCCGTAGAGTCGTCGGCCGAAGGCCCAAGAGTACCACCAGCGGATCCTCCGGGAGAGGATACCCTAAAACCTTTTTTATGTGGCTGAGGACTTCCTTCCAAAAGGTGATCAGGAGAGGGCATGTCCACCAAATGTGGATGAAATCTCCCGTCGCCTGAGTGCAGCGCCAGCAGAGGGGGGATGTCGTAGGGAACATTTTTTGGAGCCTAGCGGGAGTGTAATACCATTGGGTCATCACCTTGTAGGTCGATTCCTGTTGGGGAATGCTACGTAGGATCTTGGGAATGTCGCTCCAGAGCCGAGACCATTGGGAAGGGGTAACACCTGAGCCAGTGACGTTGTGCCATCTCACCTGGTAGGGATGGGAATCCGGTCGCTGTGCGTGTTGGAGCACCTTGTATATGCGGGAAATCAGCCCCTTGTAGGTGCCGAAAGTACGCGCCAACCGCTCGAACGGGGTGTAGGGCCACGTGGCCGCCTGCGCCAAGGAAAAGCCCTGTATCCAATGGCGTAATTGTATATACTGGAATTTGTCCCTCTCCGTAAGCCCAAACTCCAGCTTACATTGAGCAAAGGTTTTGAGACAGTCCCCAACGAACAGGTCACGGATCGTCCTGCAGCCGGTTTCGGTCCAATTCTCGAAATAGGGAGGGCGAGCCGCCGGCGGGAACTGCGGATTACGGGCTATCGGGGTGTGGGGAGACGGGAAAGTGGTCAGGCCCAGACGAACTGCCACCTTGTCCCAGATTTCAAGGACCGTTTTGGTGGGAACCGCCATGTAAGCACTACGGTGACGAGCCTCCCGGGGTAACCAGGCATGATCCCAGAGTGGACGACAAGTGACTGCCCGATCCATGTGGAACCACACTTTTTCGCTCTCCCACGCCACCCATTCCAAGACATAGCGGAGGTGGGACGCCCAGTAGTAGTCTAAAAGGTTGGGGTAGGCCAGCCCTCCCCGATCCCGAGGGAGTTTCAGGATCCTATTGGAAAAGCGGGGTTTCTTCCCCCCCCATATGAATGTGGTGAGGTCACGCTGCAGCCCCTGGATGTGGTGCTCCGGAATAGGAGTCGGCAAGGTTTGGAAAAGGTATAATATCTTCGGCAAGATAGACATTTTAACCGTGTTCAGCCTGCCAAGCCAGGAGAGGGGCAGGGCCTTCCATGTTCGGAGGTCGGCCATGACTGAGAGCTTACATTCCTGCCAGTTGGCCTGCGTCCAAGTATCCAGGTCCGGAGTTAGGTTAAGACCCAGGTACCGCACCGACTTGCTCGCCCATTGGTACGGAATGGAGGCCTGGATCGCCGCAAGTTCCCCGTCCGGAATCATAAGGTTAAGGGCCCAGGACTTCCTATGATTGATTTTCAGCCCAGAGGCACCTTCAAAGGTTTGGAGTAACGAGTGGACCGCTGGCAGCGAGCGCGGGGGGTCAGAGAGAGTAAGGAGGAGGTCGTCCGCAAAGAGAGCGATTTTGTGCTCAACCCCCCGAAGAGATATGCCACCTATATCTGGTGACTGGCGTATCCTAATGGCCAGGGGTTCCACCACAAGGGCGAACAGCAGGGGCGACAAGGGGCAACCCTGCCGAGTACCTCTGCAAATGGGGAAAGGCTGCGTGAGTTGGCCGTTGACCCGCACTCTGGCCATTGGTGAGATATAGGGGGCCATGATACGTGCCACCATCTTAGGGCCCAACCCCACCTTCCGCAGGACCGCCCTGAGGAAATTCCAGTCCACTCGGTCGAAGGTCTTTTCCGCATCGAGTGATAGTAAGCATGCTGGGATCTTCCAGTGTTTGGCCTTCCCCACTATGTGCGCTATGCGGCGCACATTGTCTGCCCCCTGGCGTTGGTGGATAAACCCCACCTGGTCGGGCTCGATGAGGTTCAGGAGGTGGGTACTAAGCCGTTTAGCCAGGATTTTGGTGTACAATTTCAAGTCTGTGTTTAATAGTGCAATAGGCCGGTAAGAGGAGCAAAGGGTATGATCCTTCCCGGGCTTCGGAATGAGGGTTATTTCAGCCATTGCCATGTCCGACGAGGGCCCCACCGATTCCGCGAACGAGTTGAAGAGGCGCAGGAGATACGGCTGTAATTGTGGCAAAAAGGCCCGATAGAAGGACACCGGCAGCCCATCCGGGCCTGGCGTTTTGCAGAGCGGAAGATCCATCAGGGCGTCTGCCATTTCCGTGCGGGTGATAGAGTCCTCCAGGGTCTCAGATTGCCGCTTGCTCAGCGGCTCCCATCCACAGGCGTCAACGGTTTCCGATATCAGATCCGTCGCCGGCGGGTCACTCGCATAGAGAGCCGCGTAGTAGTCGCGGAACGTTTGGAGCTTTGCCGGTTCTGCAATGGCCCATGACCCGTCCGTCTTTTGCAGCTTGGCAATATGGGCTCGGGCTGCTCGTGTTCGCAGGCGTCGCGCCAAAACAGCACCCACCTTATCTCCGCCCTCGTAGTACCGCTGCTTGAGTGAAAGCAGGGTGCGCTCAGCCTTGTTCGTACGGTGCGCGCGGAGCTGCCCGTGCAGGACGGCCAAGCGTCTCTTACGCGACGCCATCGGGCGCTCTTGGTCCAGCTTCTCTAACGTTTTTACTTCACGCTCGATTTTGGTTTCATAGAGCCTGGCTTCTCGCGCCCTGGCGGCAGCTATTGCCGTAAGGGTACCCCGTATCGTAGCCTTAAAGGCATCCCAGAGGAGAGGGAGGGGAGTCCCCGGCACGTCGTTATCCGCGAAATACGCCAGGATGGCCGCCTGGACCTCCTCCCTATCCACCGGGTCGCGAAGGACGTGGTCCGGGAATCTCCAGCGGCTCAATCGCGTCGGGTGAGTGGAACACTCCCGTATAAGCAATTCCACATGAGCGTGGTCCGAGATCGAAATGTTGGAGTGTGACACCGATATGATGTCTTTAAGCAAGGAGTGCGACGCAAAGAGAAGGTCGATGCGGGAGTATGAGCGGTGTACATGGGAGTAGAAGGTGTAGTCCCGCAGTCCCGGAGAGTAGTACCGCCAGGTGTCCACCAAGTTTAAGGAAGTGAGGGAGCTCTTCACCGCTGCAGACATAGCCCCCGTCCCGTGGAGCGCCCCCCCACAGCGATCCATCTCCGCGTCCCACACCAAATTGAAGTCACCTCCAACTATGAGGTCGGTGTCTACTGGCTCAAGGTGTTCCCTAATGATCCCGCGTATAAATGCATCCTGACCCTGGTCGGGGGAATAGATATTGCACAAAGTGAGTGGGTGATTCCCTCTCCTGAGCTCCACCCGCAAGAACCGACCCTCGGCATCTCTGCTGACCCTAGTGTCTCCCCGGAGGAACCCCGCCCTACAAAGGATGGCTACTCCCGCTGACTTAGTGTTGGCCGAGGACCAGAACTGGTGGGGGAAGCGGGGGTGCGCCATTCGCACCACATCCGATTTGAGAAGGTGGGTTTCTTGGAGGAAAATTACTTCGGGGCTCTGCAGGATCAAATAGCGCCATATTTGGCGTCTCTTATTGGGTGAATTAAGCCCTTTCACATTGAGGGATACAATCTTCCAAGCAGGCAAGTCAGTCATTGACGCAGAACCACTAGCAAGGCATCTTTCATGCTGTCGTTCCCCTCAGTCGTGTGGCCCCCCCACCAAAAGGATACAGAAGGAGAGGGAGAGGAGAGAAGGGGAACATGGCAAGAAAAACAACCAGAACACTTAATCGGCCAACAGGGCCAGCAAGACCTATTCCAGTCTAGGGAGTAGCCAGGCACAATGGCACAGGCTGTCCCGGAGATGTCACTCTCCCAGAAATAGGAGTGGGGGTTAATCATCACTTATCTGTCGATCCCTGATGTCGAGGGTCCGCTCCGGACCACCGCCGCAGCCGTACAGGTGTCACGCCAGAGACCAGGCGGGTGTGCGCCTCCCAGGGGGACTTCCCGGGCGTCGTGAGAGGTAGGACCAGGGCCGCCACAAGTAGTCCAAGCCCACAGCCATCTCAGTGTCCAAGCTGCCACCAGAGAGGAGGTTCCACCAAGAAACATTCATTTGGAGGCGAGCGCTTGCGATCCAGATGGGGATGGACCACCCTCCAGGGATTTGATGTGCTCTATGATGTCCTGCTTGTCTCGGGAGGATCGGCTGCCATCCGGCGAGGAGGGGTGCCTAGGGCGGCGCACCGTGGACCACTGCGGCTTCAGAGGGACGCGGAGACCAGCAGGTCGACGCGAGGGGCTAGCCGGCGGGGAGTCTGGGATCTGAAGCAGCTGGGCCGCCTCTCGATAGGAACGCAGCACACGTCGCTTAGATTCCCACTGGAACATGAGGGCAAAGGGGTGGGCCCATTGATATCGAATGTTGAGTTCCCTCAGCTTCTCCGTAATGGGCCGGAAGTCCCGCCGGCGCCGGAGGGTAGTAGGGGCCAGGTCTTGAAATAGCTGGATGGGCTTGCCCCCACAGAGGATTTCAGGTTTGCTTCTAGCCGCTTTGAGAATGGCTTCTTTCTCGACGAAGAAGTGGACCCGTGTTAAGATGTCAGGGATGAGTCCTGGCCTTCCAGACGGTCCGGAGACCCTATGCGCACGGTCCAAGGTGGGCGGCGAAGTGTCATCATCCCCTCGAATATCCTGGAGCAGGTCCGCCACAAATGACATAATGTCCGCTCCTTCTGCTCCAGTTGGCACCCCCGTATGCGTATGTTGTTTCGGCGCCCCCTATTTTCCAAATCTTCTTGCTTGATTTGCAGCTCGACATGTTGTTCTTCGAGGGTGGCGATCCGCTGCCATAGGCGTTCCTGGTCCTCCGTACGTGCGTCCAAGGTTTTCTCCAAATCATCGACCCGGCCCCCGAGTTCCCCCACATCTCTCCGCAGCTCCTTGACACAGGCCTGGACCTCCGTGCGAAGTGACCCAATTTCTGTTTTGAGCTCCTGCATGAACGACGCCATGAAGGATTGTGTGACCGGCGCCGCAGCGGCCCCAAGGTCCGACAATGCTGCACTCGTCGACGGTGCGTTCAGCTTACTCCACAAGTCCTTGACCGAGGCGTCTTTGGGGGCCGCGGGCGGCTCCTTCCCTGGCTTCGTGCGTGTCATGCTGCAAGAGGGTCAAAGGGCAGCGTCCCAACGGGGGGGAGCAGGGACCCCGGAACCCCGGAACGCACACTCAGCGTAAAGCGCAGGTCACTGGGCCACGCAGTCCATTAATGGCCCCGTTCCAAATGGCCCTCCAGATGCTGCGCAGCCGGGAAAGGGGAGCGTCAGGTTCGCCAGCCCCCACGTGGTGCCTGGCTGTCGGACAGGCAATCTGCCCCCCAAAAGGGGTCCCACCTACTCAGTTGAACGGGGGAGGCGCAGTGCGGGCGCCGCAGCACCCGACGGCTCGCCGCTTCAGTCCCGGTCCACCAGGTGGGGCCCCGAGCAGTCCATCAGCCGTGCCCGGGGGGCGCCTTCACGCGGGGGTTAGCCTCTCTCCCCGCCCCCGCCAGCCCGGGCAGGCTCCAAGCAGATCCAGGCCACCGCGCCCCAGGCAGAGGCGCACTCCCGCCGTCCTCAATTAGGCCTCAAGTCGAGCCGGTCGGGGGTCCCAGAGCAACCCCCAGGGACAGCGCGGCAGTGCGGGCTCCGTGATCCCTCTCCAGCAGCTTGCTCTCATGTCTCAGCTCTCCCCCGAGCACCAGTAATCGCAGGTCTCCAGGGCACAGTGCAGCAGGCGCCAACCGGGGTGCAGTGAGGCAGGGCCCCGGACACTCCCAGGGTAGGGGCCCAGCAGACAGCCAACGCCAGTTCACTGGAGCCCGGCTCACCAGGGGCGATGCTTTCCCTCAGCCGTCACCCACACCAGGCCGCCTCGTACGCCAACCTCTCCACCAGGCCGCAGCCACGTAGCAGTCAAAATGGCGGCGGGCGCTCTTCAGCCACCGCACTGCGCCCCCAGTCACATCAGCCAGCCAGGCGTCCCCTTCAGGAAGCCGCCACTCTCCCTCCTCAAGTTCGGGTCGCTCCGTACACCCAGCGCCGTCAGCAGCCTCCGCCGGGCCCGCAGCGAGCCCCCAACGCACCCGGGAGCGCCCCGGCCTACCAGGTTCCGACGCCGGAGATCAGCGTCTCCGCTCGGGCCTCGAAGTCGTCGCTCTCACCGCTCACGCTGTCCGGGGTCGGGGGTCCTCTACTATCGGCGCCCTCCGGCAAGGAGCCTGCAGCAGCCACCAGCGCGACGCCTCCTCAGCTCCGGGCGCGCAGATCGGGTGGAAAGAAAATGGCGGCCTGCCCGGCCGGCACCCGGCTCTTCGTCTGTGCGGTGTATGTCAGCCTCAGCAGCCACCGCCGACCGCCTAGACCGGTGCCCCCAGTGTTCCGCCCTCCCCGGGCTGTGTCCCCGGTCCAAGTGTTGCCGTCACCCCGCTGTAAGTGGCAGTTGATAACAGCGGCGGTCCGGAGCGGCCACGACCTGCGTCCTATTCCATTCCTGGCGAGACCACGCCCCACTTCATGGGGTTTTAATGTGCCCAAATTCTAATTGGTTGACATGTTTCCAGCCTACCCCTACGGCTATTCTTCAGGACCTAGTATCTGCTAATATTATACCTCATTTACTCCTACTGTTGGTTCACTAAACCAAATTCAACAATAGTGCCTCATTCACACACTAATACATGAATACACAGGTGCAGTACTGAATTAATACCACCTGATAATCCTACTGGAAATAGTTTTTCTAGGTTACAACCTAGGCTTCATGGTTCAATTGCGGGAAGTTCCGCTTATAGTCACACGCTCGTCAAAGTCAGAACCTTGATAGATTACCTATTGATGATCCGCTGCGGTTCCCAAACTATCGAGGTTCTGGCTTTGAAGAGCGTGTGACTATAAGCGGATTTCCCGCCGGTTGAACCATGAAGCCTACCTTTCTTTACCTCACTCCTCCCTAGCAGAATCACCTGCCTCACATAGTCATTATATTCAGTGCTCCCGCGAAATCTGCCTGGTCACAGCACGCCCCGTTCCGTAGCGGAACAGGAAGGACCCTATGATGAAGCATGCCATCAAGGGGTAACCCTGGTGGATGAGGGTTTTACGGAAAACTTTGTGTTTTCCCCAAAGGAAAGGAACAGAGAAACCATTAACTCCACACCGAAAGAGGCTGGGTCCTTTGTTTTGTTTTTGTACACGAGGCCTTGGAGGGTGGCCCCAGTCCAATATCCTTTGACTCCCCCCTTATTTTTTGTATACATAGACCGAACGTATCCAGAGTGGGACACAACCAAAATCTGAAAGTTAGGAGGTTTATGCTTGATGAGTTTCCATGGAGATAACCAAGGAACTGCAGTTACCAGCGAAGTCCTCTAGTGAAGGCATCACTTGTGTAAAGAACATCTAAGGTGTCGACTTTTTCCAAGTTCTTCTTCAGTTCATTGTTAGAAGACAGTTTCTCTTTAGGTGAGGATCTTGCTTTCTTGATTGGTGGCCCCAAGATTTCCTGAGCGCTGTCGATCTTTCAGACTATGTGCAATGAAGAATTTAGTTGGAACCAGAGAGCAAAAGAAAGGGCCCACCTGTTGCTGATCTATCGTATACATAGCTCCACTGTCACCAGCTCAGCACCGCTTACCTCCTGTTCAGAGTTGTCCGTGGCATATCCTGGTAGTCCTGGAATGATGTCTCTCCAGCCTGCAGAGTAGACAAACACATAAAGAGGAAAGAAAGCCCACACAAGCAAACATCAAGCAAAAGAGAGTGACAGTAAAGCCAACCAAGAGTAGGCAATGGATGGGCTCTAGGCCCACAGTAAATTGACAATAGGTCTTTTCACCAACAGACAGCTATCTCCCTTCCTCTGCACTGTTGCATACACAGGTTTCCTAGAGGCATGCTCAAACCTCAGCACCATGGAGATAGATTTTGTCTAGGAAGTTTTTCCTTCTAGTACAAAATCCTATGCCTCAGCAATTTATATAACATTCCACAACTTGGATGTGTACTGCACAGTGCAGCACACATGCAATGTCTTCAGTGTTATAAATAAAATATTTCTCCAACTTTACGCCTCCTGCATGGAGGCATAATTTATGTACCTAAATCACAATTTGCACCAAGAAAAAGCCATCTTTCAGCACAAAATCCCTTTTGTGTTGCAAAGTAAATCTGATTTGAAGACGTTGAGAGAGAGGCCCACCTCAAATAAGGGAGAGTTGACAAGTAGAACATAATGTCCTAATGACCTCATCTAGAGTGATGGGAAGCTCGAGGCTTCTCCAAATATCACAACTTTTCAAGGTCAATCTTTTGGTTACTTTGTATCTTAAATAATTGCCCCACCTTCCTACAATTCCACAGGTTGCTCCAGGTAGAGATTTGTATAGACAGTTTGGAATGCCTTCAGGTCTAATTGAATCCATCAAAGTGCGAATATTTCTTTGCACCACCTGTAGACATAAGTGTCCGGCCAGGAGACAGCCAATTTTGTTTGCATGCTCATAGAATCGTTTTCAGATCTCTCTGCGGCCAGAAGCCCAATCTGGCCCCGGATAGATGTTATTTTCCAGAAACCATCAGGGACTCCGTGAGTCTGAACCCCTCCTCCAGGGATCTTAGTTCTCGTTCAAGAGATTCACAATAGAGGATGCCGTTTCGGCATTGGGCAGCTCTTTCCATCTACACCTGATCACTGACTTAAGGGTGTCCCGCATTTTGGGAGACCTGTCTAGTATCATTTTCTAGGAAGTAATGGGAGATGGACTCCCTCAAGGATTGTTGACTAGCCCTATTGCTGGAAGTGATTTGTTGATTTTCCAGCCAGCCTTCCTGCACCTATTGTGGGTTAATTCCCCCATCCATATCTGCATTTCATGATCAGTGATAGCTATGACACCGTGTCTTAGTCATCGTTATGTTCTACGAGAACTTCCACTGGTGCCGTACGGGATGTTTGTCCCATCAAAGATCTAATAGGCCAGGACCTTCATGTCCCTACATAATACAGTGAACATTGTTCCCTGCATGTAACAATTGTGAGGATGTCTGTCGATAGTGACTTCAGGCACCAGGTTTAAACCCCAAACCATAAAAGGGTATCCCATCCCCATTCTCTTATTTTCCCCAACATTTGAGTCAAGAAGTATTCTTGTCTTTGGTTGGGTGCATATGTATTCATAATTATGTGTCTGAGTCTCAGAAGTATCCCTGCCAGGTATGCAAACCTTCTGTAAGCCTTGTCCCTTTCCACTCTAAGTGGAAGTCTTTCTGCAAGCCTATCATAACTAAGGGTGGGCGGTTAACTCTGCTCCGCCAGCAGAGTTTGCAAAGTTTTAGTACTCTGCACTCCATTTGGAGTGTGATGTTTGCGAAAACTCTACACTCGCAGTGGAGCAGAGTTTACCGGTGCCACAGACTAGGAGTCTAGGACTTACCTCCCAAATGTTGGCCATCCACGGGGGCACACAGAGGAACAGAGTTTACCGGTGCCACAGCAAGCACCTAGTGAAAAAAGGAAACGGCCTAATATTTGTCTTCTGTTCAATCGCAAAGAGCCCATAAGGTCCATTGGGGCATATCAACAACAACTGGCGTTAATTATCGCTGAGCGCACTTAGCGCTCGGATAATTATCGACGGCTAGTGCCGATTTTTATTGCTGAGATAGCGTGCTATTAGCAACGCTTATCTCATCAGTGATAAAAATACTAGCGCTAACCGGCTAACGTGAGATTATCGCTGGAAACCCAGCGATAATCTCACGTTAGCTTGTTGATAGGGACCCACAAACTTAGCCATGATATTCACCTTCCATAGGATATCATGGCTAAGTCAGTCCTGAAGCAGGCGTAAGGAAAGTAGCGATAACAGGGGTTATCGCTACTTTTCCTGACGCTATGCTTCATAGCGTTACGCTTGCTGATAGGAGAAATGTCGCTTAGCGACATTTCTCCTGTCATGCCAGGTCAGGAACGCCCACTTTGCATCTCATTAGAGATGCAAAGCTGGGCGTTAGGAATCCTGACGCTAAAGCAAGGTTTCACGGTTAGCGTGACCTTGCTGATTAGGCGATAAAATTATCGCCGCTTTTCTGCCGAAAACGGCCGCAAAAGCGGTGATAATTTTTTATCGCCTGCTTGTTGATATGCCCCATTGTTTGCACCACTATTAGCAGTTATTAAAGCAAAACTTCTGCCAACTGTGGCCAATGCAAGTGAAACCCAGCATGGGAAAGACGCAGCGATCCTGGAGAGCCTTCAAATACGGACATATAGAACAGTATTTTCTTTACCTCGGAACTCCTCACTGGCGCAGGTCTGGTTGGAATTCGGACTGCAGCAGCAGTACCTAGACAGAAGTTATGCAACAATAAAAACATGCCACAAAATTTGGACCAACCGACAAAACCCAATCAATAACGCACTCTGTAGGGCACAAGAGTATGATCCCCCCTCCTACCCCCCCCCCCCCTCTGCCTACACCAAGTATTAACAGTCATCCTTAAAGCTCACAAACACTACAGGCCTCTTGCAACTGAATTTACCATTCTTTTCTTTCCAACAAACATTGAAGAAAGCGGCAAGAAAGCACTTGCTAACGGAAGATAAAACCTGATTAAGCAAGCAAGCCCATGCATGGATGGTCCTGCAATCGTACACAAAACTGCAACCTGCAACATACGTTGGTATGACCTACCCCCCTATTTAAAAACAAAGCTACTAGCATTACGTCTTGGATCATTACCATCCAATGCAGACCAACCAAGCTGGCAATATGAGGGACCAAAGTCTTGCCGTCTTTGCCGAGCGCCAAAGCTTGACCTCATCCACCTAATATGCATCTGCCCAGTTTTAAATCCATACCGACTTTTTCTATTAAAAAATCTATTTAATGCAAGGGGCATCCGCACTTGCAGATCTGCAATATTAAAATATCTCGACCCCAATGACCCACAGCGTAATTGTAACTCAGTAAAGTTCTTAATTCTGTATGAGAAATTACTAAAACACAGAGTGAGGGGTAAAGCACAACAGCACCTCTAAGATCATGCTTCACAAAATTGGCTACCTACCTCTTTGTTCTATTTTATCATATAATTGCAAATCAAAACTTTTAATATGTATATTTTAATTGTTGTAATACGCTTAGTTTTATTGGTATATTGTTATGGTTTTAGTTAACTGAAACAAAAAAAGAATGTCCTGATTCTGATACCGGTGCCACAGACTAGGAGGAGACTAGGACTTACCTCACAAATGGTGGCTATTCACGGGGGCTCAGCCTGGCTGCCAGTCTCTACTAGCAGCCACTGCCTTCCTGTTCCTGCTGGCTGCACACACTCCGCTCAATAGGGAGAAGCCTGCCCTGAGCCCCCGCTGCTTCGGCTCGGATTCAATGAGGGACCCTCAGCCAGCTTAGTGCAGCAGCTAACCACAACCCAAAGGACAGCAAGAACTGCAGTGCACATGTCCTATTGCTTGAAGGTGAGCCTGTCCCGATGAAGTCCCATGATAGGGTCAGGCATGCCTTCACGCAATACGACATGCACTCAGACCACTGATGCCCGAAACCCTACTAGTGGCAGTGGGGTCACACAAGATTTTACCAGTCTCAGCCTACCATGTACAATAATATTACTCACTGTAGGACTAGCCATGAAAAAGTCCGCTGTTACTGAATGAGCCAGAGATGAAGCAAGTGTTGGCGAGGGCAGAATGGAAAGATGGGAGTTCAACACAGAACACATGTTGAAACCACAACCTCAACTATTGATTTCTTGAGTGCTCCGAGAATCTTTATCACATTTGGAATCAGTCCATCAAAGGAAGATTGGGTGGCTCTTACTCCCTCTAGCAGCACCAGACACTTATTAACATCGATGCATATTACAGACTTTGATTTTGTATTTGTAATCACTGTGCTGTGTGCACCGACATTCCCAGCCACCACACGTATATCCCTAACACCTTCTGAAGGAGGTAGTCTCAAAACTTATATCATAGACAGAACGTACAAAAAACAACATGCCATCAAGGGGTAACCCTGGTGGATGAGGGTTTTACGGAAAACTTTGTGTTTTCCCCAAAGGGAAGGAACAGAGAAACCATTAATTCCACACAGAAAGAGGCTGGGTCCTTTGTTTTGTTTTTGTACACGAGGCCTTGGAGGGTGGCCCCAGTCCGATATCCTTTGACTCCCCCCCATTATTTTTTGTATACATAGACCGAACGTATCCAGAGTGGGACACAACCAAAATCTGCAAGTTAGGAGGTTTATGCTAGATGAGTTTCCATGGAGATAACCAAGGAACTGCAGTTACCAGCGAAGTCCTCTAGTAAAGGCATCACTTGTGTAAAGAACATCTAAGGCGTCGACTTTTTCCCAGTTCTTCTTCAGTTTATTGTTAGAAGACTGTTTGTCTTTAGGTGAGGATCTTGCTTTGTTGGTTGGTGGCCTCAAGATTTCCTGAGCGCTGTTGATTGTTCAGACTGTGTGCAATGAAGAATTCAGTAGGAACCAGAAAGCAAAAGGAAGGGCCCACCTGTTGCTGATCAGTCGTATACGTAGCTCCACGGTCACCAGCTCAGCACCGCTTACCTCCTGTTCAGAGTTGTCCGTGGCAGATCCTGGTCATCCTGGAATGATGTCTCTCCAGCCTGCAGAGTAGACCTTATAACTCTATCCTTTAGTGGTGAGGAGTCCAACTTCGCTATAATGTCTCTATGGGGCGAGCTCCCTCCCCTGACCATACGCGCCACTCCTCGGGGCTCCCGCCCTATGTGCACAGATTATAGAAATAAGGAAAGTTGCAACCCCCTTTTTATACGTGGCAGTAAAGAGTCAGACAATACTCGACAACATCCTCTACCTCCTCACCGTCTCTCACATTACAAATTCTAATGTTGTCCCTCCATAATCGAGCCTCCATGTCTGCACATTCCTCCCAAAATGGTCTTATACTCTTCTCCATTTTTGCTTGAGGGTCATACAGTTTTCTGCAGTCCTGGTTCATTGCAACAATATCAACTTCGTTGGTTCCCACTCTGTTCCCCAAAGCCTGGATGTCCTCAGTGGCTTCAGAAAGGCCAGATGCCAAGTCTGACTCCAGGGCTTGCAGTGAGTTGTGAACATGCTCCTATGTTTTCATGCAGGTCTCCCAAACATGCTTGAAGGTTGTCCTTTTAATGGTCGCGGCTGTGTCCATTGTCTTCGCTTCTACAGCAAGTTGTCCTGGGCCGCAGGTGTCTCAGTATGCCCCAAGAGTACAGGGAGGCTTTTCTGAGCAAGTGTTTGCCCATGAGCACTGAAACAGTGTAGGGGCCCTGACCTCGCTAGTCCTATCCCATAAAGGCCTCATACAGTCCGTGGACAAAGGGCGGTTTGTGGTCCAAGTCAGGCTTAAGTGGGTAGACTGCATAGTGACCACACCGTCATCCGCTTCAATCAACACGCATGCACAGACGTCACCCAATGATTACACTGACACTTTCTTTGTGGGTGAAGAACTGCTGCAGGTTTATTTCATACAACATAAGTATGACAATAAAATGGGTTATCTTACGGGCGATCCAGGGCAAGCAGCCCCTAGCTGCTCCGCCCGCCTGGTGAGCCAGCACACACGGTGGGTCGATGCCCGGAAGTGTGGCACATATTTATTTTCAGATCATCCACTGGGTCACGTGATCTGTCTGCTACTCCCGCCCCTTCTGACAGGAGCGGAGCGTGTTGTGGCACACCCCCGGTTGGTCAGGCCCCCCAACCGCCCGAAGGACTAACGGGGCGCCGTCGCGGTCTTCCCAGAACCCCCTTCGGCTCCTGGACCTTGGCTCGGGCACCCTTACTGTGCCGGACAGGGGTACCCTTACTGTACCGCCTGTCGCAGAGGTACCCTTACTGTACCCGTCTGCATCCAGATCGCCCTGTAACTCCGCCTGCAACGCAAAAGAAAACATTAAAACATTCCAATAATGCGCTGTCTCCGCCACGCAGGGTAAGCGGAAAGGGTGGGAATACGCGTGTCCGAGCTGGAGCGGCGCGCAGCAAGCAGAGGAGGAACTGGGCGAGAGGGATGCCTAAGTAGGGGGGCTAGCCTCGCCCCCCACCCCCAACGGCCCGCCTCCACCTACACACTATTGGGAGGTCTCCTCCCTGGGTGTAGCCTCGCGCGCGAGGCAGAAGAGGGGGAAGGCTGCGAAGGGCGGCCACTAGAGAGCTGCCCTGCTGATGTCCCACTGCGTGGGACGTGGGCAGCGGCATAGTGACCACACCGTCATCCGCTTCAATCAACACGCATGCACAGACGTCACCCAATGATTACACTGACACTTTCTTTGTGGGTGAAGAACTGCTGCAGGTTTATTTCATACAACATAAGTATGACAATAAAATGGGTTATCTTACGGGCGATCCAGGGCAAGCAGCCCCTAGCTGCTCCTCCCGCCTGGTGAGCCAGCACACACGGTGGGTCAATGCCCGGCAGTGTGGCACATATTTATTTTCAGATCATCCACTGGGTCACGTGATCTGTCTCCTACCCCGCCCCTTCTGACAGGGGCGGAGCGTGTTGTGGCACACCCCCGGTTGGTTAGGCCCCCCAACCGCCCGAAGGACTAACGGGGCGCCGTTGCGGTCTTCCCAGAACCCCCTTCGGCTCCTGGACCTTGGCTCGGGCACCCTTACTGTGCCGGACAGGGGTACCCTTACTGTACCGCCTGTCGCAGAGGTACCCTTACTGTACCCGTCTGCATCCAGATCGCCCTGTAACTCCGCCACAGCTCTGGGGAGGCAACCGTCGCTGCCAGAGCCCCCCCTTCCTCCCTTTGCTGTTATATGTGCCCTGCCCCTGCGAGCCAGCTTAATGGGCTAAATTAGGGTCCTGTTCTGTAACCCGTAAACGACTGCATAATTTGCAACATTACTCAAAAGCCCAGGGCAGACGAACAAAGGATGTCTTTTGGCCCCACTGCCGTAAGCTTAGACGTGACTGGTGTTCCTAACCTTCTAAGCGAAGCCACAGCAGATCATCCTAACGTAATTACGGGAGGATCTAGCACCCGCACATGGAGCCAGAACTGAACCATAGCTGAATTCCTCAATCCATCGATTCCCTTCATATCCTAGCGCGAAGGTTTTGATTTCCACCCTATCTACAAAGGTGACGTATTGATAGCGTCATGGTTCCTGAGTTGCTGCTGCTACTGCGAGGATTGCATGATTTCTCGGCTGGGCAAAACATTTTTAACGCAACTGCTAATCGGACGCCGTTTATCATGACTCCGGGTAAAGCCAATTTGACTGACCGAACTGCCGAAGAATACATCTCTCAGCTCGGGGACCCAAATATGTGAATGTTTCCCAACTCCCTGGCTCCAAGAAAGGCTGAGCGGGAAGTGCAACACCTAAATCTGTTTCTCAGGCTGGGAAATATGGCATAGGTAACAGGCATAGGTGAATTAGGCACTAACCTGCAATCCTATTAAGATTTTCCAATTGGCCAAATTAAGTGCCTTCCTGGCTTGTGATTGCGTTCCCAACAGCACAACAAGCAGGGGGAAGGTAGCGTGTGATTCAGCCACTTTACCTACGTATATAAACACAAGCTGACATCACGGGTATATAAATTTGCTTGCTTTCACAAGGTATTATCCTATTGTTTACTGCAAACTGACCCATATCTTAGGAACATCTCCTCGGTTTAGCCTGTCTACTTGCAATTAAGTTACATTAAATTGGACGCTAGAGTCTTATACTAGTCCCGCTGTCCATCCCAATCTTTTCTTGCTCCCCACTGGGACAGCGTATCCGATGAATAGAAGCTGGCTTTCGGACTTTATTGCTGCTGGAAAGGGTCAATAGGTGTGCCTACAGTCCTTGTTATACCGGTGTTGCTGTGCTATAGGTAATTCGTGGTGCCGCCATAGTGGCTAGAAAATGAAACGTCTTATTTTATCAAATGATTTGTTGTGAGCCCCAGTTATGATTTTGTTCATATCTTCATAGTTGACAGTGTCTCTATCTTGCCACTACCTGGGGCACGTCCGCCTTAAATGACGACATTACATCTGGCTTTTCCGCTAGCCTTGCCCATTACCCTGTCAAATGTCTGTGGAGAGCTGCACGTCTCTGGTCATGCTCATGGTCGCTCTCTGCTCTTTTCATTATTACTATGTAGCTGAGGGCATGCCATACACGGGTGTCTGGTTAAAGTATGCACAGGTCATTGACACTCTCCCACGTGCGGTGCTGTGACCGTTTGAAGTAGTTCATCAGATTCAGCCAGCCACCCCCCAGGTGGAGGCTTGCACTCCCAAACTTCTGCTTGTGTAAAACCCGGCCCACCTCCAAGTCAGTGAAATTTAGCAATTCGCGACACTGACAACCCCAGGGGCCAAATACTGGGCTGTGTAAATGTGGCCCAAAACCACCATGAACAATTGGCTTGGCGTGGATGGGCGTTGCCTAGGCTGGCTGAAGGCAAAACCTTTGACCATCGCACCTGGCAAGATGTGCCAACGCAGGTAGAATAAAGAGTTATCCTGCCCTCCTCACTTCCTTTCCCAGTTCGACACAGGTCGAAGAAGAATGCCCCTTCCAGAAAGGTCACGGCCTTATCCCTGAAGCCTATCCATACCGCATTCCACCGGAAATCTACAGCATTGCTTTGTAAAGCGTTTTCTGGTTCCCCAATCATCTGTGGTCGATATGCTTTCCCTCAGTTTGACCAAAATCTTAGCTAATCGTACGCCTGCCTAATTCCCAGGGCTGTCTGGTTTAATGCTTTCGCCTGGAATTGCCCCCCCAAATGTGGCCTCACACTGAACCTTCATCTGGCCCTGGCGCCTATCAAACCACAGTGACAGCCTCTGTCACCTTCATACAATACATAAACCAACCTCACAAGGTCGCAGAAGCGGCAAGCCAGGCTAAGTCTCGGTCAACCATGTCACTCTGTGCTTTCCCTGGCCTCCCTGTGGAACAGGGAGAATAACCTCAAAAATTGCTAAGTATGATAGACAAACCCAGGCCTTCCGCCTGTCTCAAAACAGCTCATGCTGCTGCCTTCCTGTATAGACTAAGCTGCCACTATGACTGAGTTGCAGAAAATATCACACCAGCCGTTTCCTAAAGCAAGGCTAAGGATGAAAGGCCGCCGCATCTCTTGACCTAAGCGTGGAACTACACAATACCTTCAAGATGTTATGTATGATACACAAACCCAAGCCCACAACTTGCCTCAACTCAGCACAGGCTGCTAACTTTTCTATATACGCTAAGCCGTCACTATGACTAATTTGAGAAACCTTACCCCAGCTGTTTTTTAAATAGCAAGGCGAAGAGGAGAGACAGCAGCATCTCCTGACTCAAGCGTTTAACTTACATTAATAACATTGGTCGCTCAATTTCTGTGTTACACCTTTCCACAAGCTGACCATTGCAGCATGGTTGAGACTGGGATTTAGGCTGAACCTTGACCTATTTGTACACCTGCTGCCAGGGAACATATATCTACCTATAGACCTGCCCTTATCCTGTTGCACCCCTTGGGAGACACAACTTTGTCCACTCGTACCCACCGGCATGGAACTAATGCCAACGAGATTAGTGACAGTTGCACTGTTCGAGCTAGAACCTGCGACTTTATTCATGTAATCAATTAATCTGCAAAGCCTGCCATTCCCCAACTTGGGCATACACGCAACCGC
Organism: Triturus cristatus; assembly: GCF_964204655.1. Taxonomy (NCBI): domain Eukaryota; kingdom Metazoa; phylum Chordata; class Amphibia; order Caudata; family Salamandridae; genus Triturus; species Triturus cristatus. The sequence continues at coordinate 1,640,635,693 of NC_140590.1, forward strand.
CTCTAGTGTCTTGCGATACCAGCTATTCCGAATCTGGCTGACGAAAACTACCATTGGCCAAGAGCTAAACTAGTAAAAAAAAAAACTATACCATATGTTACTCAAAACGCTTACCATAAACCGTAATGAGTACAGACTCGTCATAGATCACCCTGGCCCCCCCAAACCTTTCCCAGGGAACTGGAGGGAAATGGACTCAATTGCGCAGGGCATGAAATACCAGAAGTTACTGATGACGACGTTTCCATGACCACTCGCAGATGCATTTAATTAGTTATATAGCGCCCCTCCTACCAGTGTAGGGTGTCCGCGACTTTGCATCTCACACAAAAATTCCGCCAAGCCAATCAATCATATGCATATGGGTCAGTGCATAGGAAAGGTGACCTAAGCCAAAGGACTCAAAGTGTAGGCGATTCATGGCCTTCCCCACTGGCAGGCAGTATAGTTTAAGGCTGCTTGGCGTGGAGAAGCACAAGCTCGGTCGAGTCTGCCAAATTAATCCTCTTTGCAACACTAATCAATGTTCTAAGGATGTCTGCTTAGTGGTGTGAATGCAGCTCTAGGATGAGCGTTCGTAGCTCACGGTTGACTATGAGGGCTGTAAGATCTACATTGCAAGTGACAAAAGGGTGCCTCCTTTGAACACAGTAACCTGCTGACCTCTATACATCATACACACTCTGAAAATCTACTTGGCACACGTTCTTTGCAGCGGGCCTATTTAACCGTCTGCACTACTACACTGAAGTCAAAACCTCCACTCTACAAATTCTTGATCTTTCTCCAGGATGGTAACGAATCGCACGAGTCATCCTGACTCGTGGCACCGACATAGTGGCGTGAAAAAAGAAACCTTATTTTATCAAATAATTCGTTGTGAGCCTTAAGAATCTGGCGCTTCCTGATCACATCTGGGATGACACTATGACCTTACATCCTTTGGCGCCCGATAAATTGAATACCATTCAATTGCGCATTAATAGAACTTGTTATGTGCAGCGCGTTGTAAGTAGTGCTGGGCTCTGATTAGATGCGCTATATAACAAATAAGTTGATATTATTATCACTCGTGTTCCATTCTGGGGGCTTAATAGAACTATCATCAGGTTGTCAGGCTTGGGACACACTGCAGCTGGCCCCTACGCTACTCTGCCAGTCTCAGGCCTATGACCGCAAAGCGCAGCGACACGGGGCGAACACAGCAGATATTCTATGCGCTTACGGCTGAAAATTGTTGCATATTTGTATAGCGCGAACTCGTCCCGAAGGTATGGAGCGCTTTGCGTAGCACCGTATTTACATTAAACATTCTGGCATATGCTTTCCCCCCCCCTGGCTGTTAACTCTGCTTTGTTGTTGCCTATTTATATAGCGCGAACTCTACCTGCGAGCGTATCTGCAACAATTAAACAACCCAAAAACAATGCATGTCCCGAAAACAGGGCGGCGTAGACCAAATTGTGAACATGCGTCTGGCACAAAGGTGCTCGGCGTTTGTCCCGAAAATTTCACTCTTTCTCGACCACACAGTGCATTTCAGATAAATAGAATGCTTTAGACCACACCGTAAACATCCCTGCACTACAAGCGCCCGGAATTTGTACCGTTTTCGTTGCTGCTACGAAAACAATTGACGCCCCTGCCATCTAGCCTCGTCCCTCCGCTGAATATTAATTCTTGACCCACAGTTCATATATTAGGCCGGGATCGACCGAGATTTTGATGGGAGGAGCCATATAAATTAGACATGGCCCGCGTCATCAGCAATTTTACTGACACTCATTGCGTGTCGAGTAATAGAACCACCCCCATAGTGTCCGCCAGGTGGCATATATCTATCCCCAGCCGGAACCCAAAACCACGCCACTAATGCTGTGTCTCATGGTGTGCAGGTCAATTTCCCCGATTCAAATAGTGCGCCGCCTTTCTTACCCTGCCCTTCGTGCTTTCTATGGGTACCTGAAATCACAATATGGGAACGGACCAGACTGCAATTGGAACATAATGTTCACCGGGGATCATCACACGTCTATAACATGCGCGTATTATCGATGCATCTAAGCCATAATTATTCGCATATCCAACTGTTGTTCGAGGGTTGCCTGACGTCTACAGTATATCCTACTTTAAACCCGAGGGATGTGTCCCCACAGATAAACACACAGTGACTTCACCGATAAAAGCATTTTCAACAAATAAAGCACAATTATACCAATACAGCATCTTTCCAATTTCCTGCAGGCTGCTTAAGGTGCCCCAGGCCCCACGTGCTTTTGGAGGCTAAACATAGGAGGAGAAATTCGCTGAAGCGCCTGGGAAAGGATTCTTGGAAAGTTGTGTCACCCCCAGACCTGCTCCCGCCCTGTATGTGTCCGGTGCTCACCTCCCGCACAGAATATTGAATTCGACATTTCCAGTCTTTATAAATGGTGTGGTTTGTTTTCAAACAGACCGCTTCAACTGTGGGAAACACGACAAATATAAAATAAGGAAGTGTAAACACTTATATCGGCCTAACCTACTCTCACAAAATCTCGGAACTGAACAAACTCCGGCACATGATTATTTGTTGTAGCCAAGGGAGCAGATCTCCGGGTCTCTCGGAGAAGAAAAGCATCCTTAATCATGCGAAGTGCACCTTGTGCCTAACGTACCGGCCAAGCGTGAATACCTCCCCAGCATCATCCAAATCTTTTTAAGTCACAGTCAGAACCGGCGATAAAACAATACAATCCTTGAAGTGTGGCTTAATCACGCCCTGGCAAACAACATGCAAACATGCCCATTACTGTGCTTCTACAGATGAGTTCGGAGAGGTGGCTGCTCGACAGTGAAAATTGCCTTCACTTTTCAAGCGTATATGAGAAATAGTGTTTCAGAGCACTTTGCACGGCTCTGGCAAAGTGTTTCAACACACAAAGAATTAAACAGCTCTCCATTTACATGTCCTGGACACACAACGGGCCCCCTCCCACCACACGCAGAGCCTGACTTGCTCGATATCGGAGGGGGGGGTGGGGGGGGGGCATACTCACAGAAGCACGTGCGCCTTTCAGCCTGGACTGCCCGGTCCAAGTTGGGTGGAGAGGCGCTGCCTCTCGGCACTGCAGAGAGTGGATACCCTTTGTGCACGCCGCGACCACAGAGGCCGAGCACCATCCGTCACCTGCCCTACACACGCCCTCGTCAGCAGCCCTGCAAATCACTCCTGTGCCTCGTATCGATTTCAGGGCGACGAGTAGCTGCCGTTTTATTTCGCCGTCACCAGCCCGCTTTCCGGCCTGTAACCCAAGCGAAACTCCCTTTCACGCAAGATGAGCAACAACAACTAGTAAACTTGCGTCTTTAAGCTGCACGTGGTTCCATTATGAGGTACAATGTAAGAAAAGATGAACTACGTTCAGAAATACACACTGTACTTATAGTACATATATATTAGGCCAACGGTGACAAGGTGGCTCAGCCAGCCAGGTGGAAAAACAAACCATGGGCAAATTACGGGACGTGCCATGGCCAACGGAAGTGGAATTATTAAAACATGTCGGACAACGGCCGCCAACAGCACGAGCCACAAAAAACGCTTGCTGCCAGAAAGCCAGGTGGAAAACCAACCACAAAGCTCCTCGCTAGTTGCAATTTTGTTCAGTGTGGCGCTTTCCACGGCCGTAACGTCTGCCCTCACTATGCACCATACGTGGTCGCTGTGCTCGCATATATTACCCGCGCGCACTTTGCAAATTCAAATAACCCGCTCGACTGATGCCGCATGTAAACTTCTTTCAGCGCTGATCCCTAACTCCCCAACTCAAAACTGCTCCGGCTGCCGCGCCTCACCACGCTGATCCCTGGATACATTCGGAAGGGTGGCCCGAGCCCCCGAGCAGCTTCTGAGGCAACCCCAAGGATCGACTGCGCACTACACAGGTAAGGAGTTCTGGGTCCGGGGGCCACCCACAGGCACGCCTGCGCAGCCACAGCCAGCAATGGCGTCAGGGCAGCGCGATCGCCAATTCATGCAAGGGCTTATCAACAGCCCAGGACCCCACACGGGCAACCAGCGAACCACTTACCGCACAAACCCGACCCCCACTCCAAATGGGGCCCGGGACAACTGCCACGGCGCCCGGCTGTCACCGCATAGCCCATACCTCCGACAAAAGACTACGTGGGAGGGAGCAACAACACCCCTACACTCACCGGAAAAATGCCGACGCCAGGACCCGACAGCGGAAGAACCGACAACCAGACAATGGACCCATATCTCGCGTGGCCAGGAGCGCCAATTCGCGCGGCCAGGGGCGCAGGAAGCAGAGAATACGCGTGTCCGAGCTGGAGCGGCGCGCAGCAAGCAGAGGAGGAACTGGGCGAGAGGGACGCCTAAGTAGGGGGGCTAGCCTCGCCCCCCACCCCCAACGGCCCGCCTCCACCTACACACTATTGGGAGGTCTCCTCCCTGGGCGTAGCCTCGCGCGCGAGGCAGAAGAGGGGGAAGGCTGCGACGGGCGGCCACTAGAGAGCTGCCCTGCTGATGTCCCACTGCGTGGGACGCGGGCAGCGGCAGTCCCTATGCTAATGACGCAGGTTCTGCCCTCCAGGCTCCTCGGTATCTCAGGAACCAGCCCGCAGTTAGGCAAACCTCTTTGTGTCCCATGAAAGCTGCCACGTGTACCACCGCCAGTTGAGTGCTGGGGTGCCCGATCAGGGTGGCATGACTAGTGCAGCCGCACCTGGCGCTGAGCTCGGGAGGGGGCGCTGTGTGTAGAATAACTTCTGGGTTTAAAAGCACCTGCTGCAGAGTTTCTTTATCTAGAAGTTTTCAGTCAACAATAAAATTGTCAAGATAACTCTATTGAATAATTTTCCTGATAAAGAGAGGTAGGAGCTTTGTCTAGTAGCAGTTTTGACTCATCATAAAGTGGTGCAGAGAAATCACGTGCCAGCTGCAAAGAATGTGTACCATGCAGATGGCAAAATTGTATTTAATGTGGATAGCTCAGTGGGTTCCTGCTTTTGTCACAGAGATCTTTTGGTTACTTGCAGTTCATAAGTTACCATGCTAATATAGCACAGTGAGCTATGAACTGTCATCAAAGTGCTGCTTGTAAACTCCATGGTATAGGTTACAATGGTATGTTTTCCACCCGTCTTTCATTATCCTAATGTTGCTAAAAAAAAGGTTTAGTTTGGGTGAAAATACATTCATATTATGTGCGAGAGTGACTATGGAAAGATGAAGGTAACAGTTGGGGGGGTAGTGAGGGAATCTGTGGAGAAGCAGGTTATTGGGGGGTCGCCAGAAAACATTGTTGCACTAGGCACCATCAGTGCTAAAGCAGGCCATGTGCCCTACTCCCGAGTACTCGGATGTCTCATCTGTGAGCGACCACTAGATGTGTGCAAAGTTAGAAGATGAGTCCCGTCCAATTATGAACTCCTGTGCCCGCATTGTATGCATTTCGCCCTGCGAGCGCAGCGGGTGCATGAATGCTCTGACCTCCTGAGATTTCGCAAGCTCTTGAAGCCCTCACTGTTCTTCTAACTCACTCCCTGTTTCTGTTCAACTATGCAGTTCGCAAGAACGGAGATACCCCTTGGGGGTGATTCAGGCAGTTTATAAATCCTAAAGCAAATCAATTCAAATCAAACCCGCTTTGAGCGCCCCGAGGTACAATGGTGCTACAGAAGGGGCCGCAGATGCTTGTGCGTCCCCCACTGTATTACAGATAGCCCTGGCACACATGTTGTACCAGCGCTTTCATGACAGGGCGTTCCCTCATTTGCATTTACATGCAAGTGAGGGAATCACTTTGCCTCTGTGCCTACTCCATATTACTGACGTGGGCGCAGAGGCAAAAATGCTTTTAAGAAGTGCACTGAAAGTGTGCCACAAAAGCGTGACGCTTTTTTAAAGGCTACCCTCTGGGGGGGTGAAAAAGGGTGCCCCATAGACCCCTCTCCCCAGACATCCCCCTGCAGGTGGGAGCAGTCACTCATTGCACTTGCCTGTAAAGGGATCTCTAATCCCACTTAAAAGTGCAGGCATGTGGCCGTCCGCACAGTGAAACAGGAAGCAGCTTTTATGCAGCAGCTCTGTATTTCATGGGCAGCACATTCATTTGGGTGCAAACAAGGAAAGTGTGCCATATCCGTAATAGGGCCCCTGGTGGCTTTGTGGTTGCAGAAATAGGGCTCTGACTGCTTTTGCATTCAAATCAGGAGCTTGCATTTACAGTCTGCTCACCATTCCTGAGGGGCAGCATGATGCATGACTTGGACCTCTCACCGGGAGAAATCTTCAATCGTGGTTGAGGCCACAACTTGAGGCTGGTCTGGTATTTATGCTGCCGGAGATTTCTAAGGTCCCACGGCGGCTACTGCCACACTGCTGCCCAGCTCTGGTCAAGGTTGCCTTTTCCTGTGGCCATTAACCCTGGGCATAGTACTATGCTAAGCTCGCGTAGCGTGCGTAGTTTGCACTACTACGCGAATTACACGTAGCACAGTGCAAAACACGTAGCGTAGCGGGCATTTTTTGCTTGCTCGCAGTCCTCAACGTCAAGTTGGCGACCGCGTGCGAGCAAAATCAACATCCCGGCGAGACTTTTTCCTCGTTCGCGATCAGCAACATCAAGTTGCCAATCGCGAGCGTGGAAAATAAACCTCCCAGCGAGATTCTCAACGCGGGGAGGTCAGGTTTCTCATTGCGAGTGGTCGCATATGCTCGCGACCGCTCGTGATGAGAAACTACCAGTCCGCGTTGAGAAAGCTGCTGCTCGAGTACAAATCTACTCGAGTGGCAGAAAACGACCGCTTGCACTGTGCAAGATGCCGTTTGCAATGACTGCAAAGTGCGGACAAGCATCGGCACTGTGCAATCAGTGTGAACAGCATTTCCCTACCGCACTACGCAGTTCGCGTAGCTACGCTTAGCGTGCGTTTGTGCGAAGTGCACGTTGCATAGCTACGCGTAGCGCTACTACGCAAACTAGGCCCAGGGTTAGGGACAAAGTGCTCACACAAAGCTCATCCCGCCCCTCCTCCCCCATTCTCCTTGGGGAGCCCACCATCAGATTCAGAAGCCTTTGAGTCTGACCATCAAATTTGGTGTTGTCGGGAGGTCTGGTTCCAGAGCTCACCGGGCAGACATCTGCAGGCCACGCCCCCGATTCTTTTACATTCCAAGCAGAGATTCTAGAATGCTGCAGTGATTTGCCAGTATCCTTGTTTACTTTGATTTACCCTTCCACACCACAGACCTTAAAACCAACCCTCTAACTCAGAGATGCCTCTACCTGAAATTCTCCTGTTTTTGAATGAATGGGTGTGGTTGAGTTGGCCTCCTCAAGGAGCCAGACGGAATTACATTGCACCGCTCACTTAATATGAATTCTTATTGTACCACTGACCGATGGTCACTTCAGTTCCATCAGCATCCGGAGCATTTAGGCCTTGGGGTCTGGAATTCTTAAACTGCCTGAGTATTTTTATTTATTTATTTTATTTATTTTTGTTGAGCAGACACATAATACACTGAGTTAATAATCATTATTTCATCAACAATGTACATCATTAATTGAGGCATTTGGTTCATATGGACATTAATCTAGATTTTTACTCCAGGCATAAATAAAAAGGCATCATGCCAGAACTATGTTAAAAAATTTCGACACAGTGCAGATGTACTAAGAATACGCATATTCTGATATTCATAGAAACCATATTATTCAATACTTAAAGTAAAGCGCCATACATTAATATATTTTCGACAAAGTATATGCATATTTTGATATTCCTGTAAACAATATTATTTAGCAACTAAATAAAGTGCACCATATTTTACTTCAATATATTGTGGCGTGCTTTGGTGTTTTGTTGCTGCACAAAGCCTCGTAATTTGTTCTTCTCCTCTTGAAAAACCATTTCTGTCTTTAGGGAGGGTCACCATGGTCAAGGTCCAAAGAAGAATCTCGAAACAGACACCACACAGTGCATTCTGGGGGGTGTAGTCCAAGTTTCAGTTTAATAAGCAGGTGCCCCCATGTCAGTTGCACAGTACTTCTGACTAGGTATAAAATACAAAAGAAAAAAGAAAGGTTCGCCGAAATTGATGTCTTTGGAATGCATGTCGGGGACATATGCAATGAAGTTTTTGTTTTATCAAGCAGAGATGTTTTCATCTTTTCAGCTCAGGGACGTTTGCACTGCCTGCTTTCATAATCAAAAACCAATGGCCTGTGTGTGTAAACTCAGAACCAGCTTTGCTGTGGCGGCAAGAGCTCAAAATAGTGTTTTAGCATAAAAATATTAATATCTGTGAGCGATGTGCAAAACATCCGAACTGGTATAGAAAATGAGTAATAGGAAAATAAAATGTGATGCCTCGGAGGCTCAAGGGGGGGGCGTGCGGGGGAGGGATTAGTCTTCAGCTCACATTTATTACGTTCTACATGGCTGGGAGAGAGGGGGCGGTGTGCAGGCGAGGGGGGCAGGTGGAGGGAAAGCAGATTACAGCTCAGGAGACTGGGAAAGGTAGTGCCAGCAAGCTGGCCCTTGGCATCACTGCAGACACACACCGGGGGCAGACAGCAAGGGCCAAACAGGGTTAGTTTCCTTCAGACAAGCAGCTTCCTCAAACAGTAGTGCAGGGCTCAAGCAATAAAGAGGTGCTAATGTGAAGTCGTAAAAAATCCGAATTAGGGGGCATATTATCAAGGACGGCGTTAACATTATCGCCGGTTTAGCGGCAGAAAACTGACGCTAAAGCGGCGATAATGGGCTTGATAATATGCCCTGGAGCATTCCCATAAAAGCCCATGTTCACACCAGAACATGGGCTTCTATTGGAATTCCATAGAGCATATTACCAAGCCCATTATCGCCGCTTTAGCGGCAGTTTTCTGCCGCTAAACCGGCGATAATTTTTAACGCCGTCCTTGATAATATGCCCCAAAATCCCTTTCAGTGCATTCCGTGCTCTTGTAAAAGAATAAGGGGCATATTATCAAGCACAGCGTTAAAATTATCACCGCTTTAGCAGCAGAAAACTGCCGCTAAAGCGGCGATAATGGGCTTGATAATATGCCCTGGATTATTCCAATAGAAGCCCATGTTGACACCAGAACATGGGCTTCTATGGGAATTCTCAAGGGCATATTATCGAGCCCATTATCGCCGCTTTAGCGGCAGTTTTCTGCCGCTAAAGCACCGATAATTTTAACTGCGTTTCTTGATAATATGCCCCCGCGTTCCAGGGCCAAAGGTTCTCACAGAAACTTGTCGCCGGCTCTATTGAATGTCGGGGTGCTGAATTCAGCCGCGGTCAGTGCAGGCAACAGCGGTGGGGCGAGGTAAGGGGGAATTTTAAGGGACGATGCTGAGGGAAAATTAAATAAATATTTACTTGTCCTTTGGCATCTTCCCTCAAAATCCCCCTTACCCGGCCCCACCGCTGATTCCCGCACAGACAGCGGCTGGCTGAATATGGAGGCTACGTGCGGTTAATTTCACCCCATGTCTTTAATCCACCACCAGACATTCCATGCTTCTTTACCTCATTCTTGCAGGTTCTTATTCATCCATGCTCAGTGGCGTAGCTAGACCTATCGCGCCCCTGCTTTTGCCGCCGCGCGGGCCTATGTAAGAGTGAGGGGGTGCTGGTGTTTTCCTCAGCGGCCGCTCTGCGCCGGCCGCAGGTAAGAGCGGGAGGGGTGCTGGTGTTTTTCCCGGCGGCTGTCCCGCGACAGCCGCAGGTAAGAGCGGTGGCCCCCAAAACGTGTGCCCCCCCCACTGTCCATGCTTTCTCTCTTTGTCACTGTTTCAGTGTCTTTCTCTTACACTCTTGTGTCTGTCTTGACAGTGCCGCTGTCGCCAGACAATTATGTGAGCATCATTCTGGAGGGGCTTTGGCTCCTCCCACATGTTGGGAGCCAGGAATAAATGTTTTGATTGGGAAGATGTTGTGTACTTCCAGAAAAAAAACATGCTTGCAGTCAACGCAGCTGTGATCATTTTCTTTATTTATCCAGCTGCCTAAGCTTGAATTTTCAGGGGCACACACATGGCATTGGAATGCTATTAAAGTGTCTTAAATTACTAAATAATTTATGTTGTTTTTCTCTGGAGGCAGCACAGATGGGAGGTGGGTACCTATTAACCTACATGAAGTTGTAGGTCTGGATCGACAGTGCAACTGTAACTTAACCTTGTAACCTACATCCATATTATCTACAATTCTTTGCTTTCACACAAACACATATCCATCCACATGCTGTTTACTTTCAATGCTTCATATTACCATATATCAATACTTTAAAGCTAGACCTATTGGCATTGGCATACTTGTTCACTCTTTTACTCTGGATCAATGTGTTTTGAAGAACTATAAGTGCCAGTCCCTATAAAATAGCGCCGGGGGTCCCACCTGCAACCACTGACTCAAATTCAGCACTGAATGAATTAAGGGAAATTCAGAAAATTCTGGGTTGGATTGGCACAACGGGCTATCTGACAGTAGCCAGAAGAGCTGGTCTGACATGTCACTTATGTGAGCTGTTTTGTTTGCTGTCTGTGGGCCTGTTTAATAGTGTGGTGGGATGGTTTTTACTGTTGCTTTCTGTGATTACTGCAAAAATGATCTGCAGTAAGCTCAAATGCATTCAGTCCCCTATACTTTGCAATACACCTATAGAACGTATCTTTACAGATTAAAAAATGACTGTCAATTCAATTTAATCAGCTTTATTCGGTGCAATAAATCTCACCATAAAAGCATACTTTTTAAAAACATTCCTACAACGACATTATCATTTCTGGTTCATACAAAAAGAAAAATTTTAAAAATACATTTATAGAATATTCAAGATCCATAAAGTAGTCATTTAACATGCTTGAAGGACTAAAAACAACAAGGCATTGTAGGATAATCAGGAGATATTGCAACCAATCCTAAAAAATAAAATATTAGTACATAAGGGTACATAACAATTCCTAAAGTGCAGGTGCCATATCTTTAACAAAATACATAAAAATACCACACAAATGCAAATAAGACAATATTATCCACATTCAGTTCAGTTCATTTGCGGAATAAGACATTTTAATTAAATACCTTCAGCCATTTTTTAATCCAAACTGCCCTCTAGTATTTCTTAGTCTAAATGCAACCTTTAAAAAGTTTGTTATACATGCAAGGGTCAGTGGATCCTCAGCCCTTTGTAAATGTAATAAGGCAACCTTAACTTGTCTAAACTAGCCATTTTTTAATATTCTTACTAGATAGCGACGCCTGAGGAGAGACTAAAAAGGGCATAACAGTACAAAATGAAGGGTATCCTGCGGAGATTTGTTATCGCCGCCGCAGGTACCTTTCTGCTCAACTGTAGTGGTGAAACCAGAAGGGTCCGCTAGTAAATGGTGTATAAGGTTGAGCCTAAAACGAGTGAACAGAAACCTGTTTTGTGCATTATGCATGAGAGTAAGGTATGGTTCCATACCGTCTATTGTTTTTACCATGCTATAAGCACAGACTATAAGCTTCCTACCTTCAATATAGGCTCTGCACTCAACAGCTTTGGCCAGGAGCAAACTCTTAATTCTATTCTTATCGTGGGGAACAATTATAGTAGGGTTGGTAAAAAGGTCTATACATTCTATTCCCTCCAAGGTAGTTTTTACGTATCTAAGCCACGGGATACACATCCCTTTGTCCCTACTGATGCAGTCTCTGATGATTTGCCTGCTCAGATCTGCATCAGTGTTAGACCAGATCCTAAGCCAAGCCATAATAGGTCTGGCCTTGATCAGGTCCTCGATGTATGACCTCCCTAGTTCGGCATGAATGATATGGGCCGGGGAACTCTGAGGGGTTTTGAGTATCGTTCGCAAAAATGTATTTTCCTCAACCTGTATTTGCCCCAAACTTCTGCTCCATACATTACTTTGGAGCAGCAAATAGAGCCATACAGGTGCATAACCTGCTCTGGTGACCACCAGCCCAGCCTTCATCCATAATTCATTATAGCCCCTGATGACGAGACCAATTTAGTGCTCCGTTCTTCAATTAAAAATTTACAATTTAAAAGCCCATCAAATAAAAGACCCAGGTAAGAGAAAGTTTTCACTTGTTCTAGTATGTGTGTGCCTATTCTGTAAGTAAATTTTTTACAGGGTTTCATTCCTGCTAGCAAGACATAGGATTTGGTTAAATTGGCTGACAGGTCTAATGTATCCATAAAATCAACTAAACCGTCTATTAGACACTGCAGGCCTTTCGGTGTTCGTGCCACTAGGACCGCATCGTCGGCATATAACAGCACTGGGATTGAACGAGGACCCACCCTTGGAGTGTCTACATTCAACTTGCACAGTGCCTGTTCCAATTCATTAATATACAAAGAGAACAAGAACGGGGCCAATATACAGCCCTGTCTTACTCCACTGGTACAACAGAAGGATGCAGTTGTATCTCCAGCCAAATTAAAGCGTACTTTGGCGGAGGTATTCCAATGGAGTGCTCTCATAATGTTTACTAGGCCTGGATCTACTCCTAATCTAATCATAAGGCCCCATAATTTTTCTCTATTCACGCGATCAAATGCGGCCGAGAGATCCATAAACCCCAGATATACTGCTTGATCACTAGCTATAGTATATTTGGCCACTAATAAATAAAGATTCAGGCACTGGTCTGTAGTTGATCTGCCAGTCCTAAATCCATATTGAAGATCTGAAATGATGTGATGTTCTTCAGCCCAGTCTAACAAACGGTTTAATATTACTCTACCTAAAACTTTTGCTGTCACATCAATTAAAGATATGGGACGGTAGCACTGCGGGTCGTCTTTGTTGCCTTTTTTAAAAATTGGCACTATAGTGGCTGATGCCCATGAACGTGGCATGCCTACGGCAATAGCTACATTAATTACGCGTGTCAGTATAGGAGCCCAAAATTCTATTTTATGTAAAAAAAGGTCTGGGGGAATCCCGTCTGGACCTGGTGCCTTATTGCGTGTTAACCCCTGGATGCCCGCTGTAACTTCTTCAAGAGTAAATTCAATCGCTGCCCTCCAAGGGCACATCTCCTCTTCGGCCTGAGAATTCTCAGTTGAATAGCTATATAAACTTTTTAAATGATTAAACCAGCGCTCGGGGGGGATAGATGTGCCGATTACCGGGGCTGCAATATCCTGGAAACAGGGATTTTAGCAGCCTGTCTATTAAGCTGGCCATTATTTCAAATGCTTTAGTCACGGCCAAGCCATCTACCAAGGGATCGGTACAGATCTCTACCTCTTTTTTACCTTTCTCGATTAAGAACTTATAAAAGGCATCTCCGTCAATTCTGGACCACCTTAGACGCCTCCCCTGATCCGTTACCTTTTCTAAACTACGTTTCTGTACACTTCTTGTTACTTTATGGGTGGACCAATTTTTAATCCATAATGTGAGTGGATTATGGTCACTAAATATGCTCCAATCAATAGTAGCTCCTTTTATCCAGTCCCGGAATAGGTTGGAAACTAGTATGAAGTCTATAATGGAGCTACACCCTCTCCCCTTAAATGTTGGGGTAACCCCAATACCTTCTTCTACACCCACCAAATCAAGTGTGTGTTTTAGTGAGTGGATTTTTATAATTTTCTCTAGTTCCCTCCCCTCCTCGGTGTGTTCAAGGTGCAATCCCTTTGTCACAGTGCACCCGGACCAATCACCCATACTAGGTTTTAATTTTGGACACAAATGGCAATTTAAATCGCCCACTAGAAATATACATGAGGCCACTGTTGATTTACTCTGCTCCATCTCAACAGTCAAATGACTATATAAATCGCGTAATATGGAACCTTCCCTGCTCGAAGCTATGGCATTATAAAAGTTGATAAGAATAATGCTTAATCTATTTATTTGAAGTCTTAAGGCTTGAAAGTAGTTAGAGTTCCAATTCAAATTAGTCCATACTCCTTCCAATTGCAGGTCCACATAAATAATTAGTCCTCCTTTAGCTCTACCTGATGCTGATTTCTGTGCGGGGACGGTAAAACACCCGTAACCTTCTAGCTGAAAAGGGTCATGGTCTACCGCCCACGTTTCCTGTAGGCAAAGAACATGAAACCTAGTTATGTATTCCCTCCATTCATGATTGTCAAATTTGGAGGACAGGCCAGCTATATTCCAGGACACTAATCCAATTCCATCTATCGGTTGCATCTCCGTAGGAATGTGATTACTGGAAGGTAGGGTAGAGGGTCAATCTACCCCCTCCAGTCCAGAAAGAGAGGCGAAGTGATTGGAGGTGGCAATATTAAACGTAGGGGCTACCATTGTCCGGATATTTGAATGTGTTGAACTCACAGGATTTCCTACTAGGGTCTTTGGGTAGAAATAACTTAAATCATGAGTGGATATACCTCCCTCATAGCCCTCTGGGTACCAGTCTCTGATGTGATTTATCACCCTGTAATGCCTAAAATTAATAATAATGATATCCCCCTGTACATCCTTTGGTCTTCGTCCCACCCAGCCTAGCCTTCTAACATGTTGAATTTCACCATCTAAATTGGGGGGTAATGGCCTATTCACTCTTAGCCAGTGCATAACCTTGTTCTTAAGAGTCTGGTGACCTTCATAATTCTCTAATGATAGCTCTGGTACCCCAGTGAGTACAATAACATAAGGTTCTGCCTCTGGTGAAAGATCTATATGCTGAGAGAATCCTTTTGGGTTTTTATCTATATAGGCTCTCCCACCAATTTTACTATGCTCGTAATTTTGCTTATTTGGAGCCCCACTATCTCGTACCTCCCTAGGGACCATGGGGCAGATTTATGTTGCACTTGCGCCACTTTTGCGCCGCCGTTGCGTCACTTTTGTGATGCAGCAGCGGCGCAAATCCTGCGCCATGGTGCGGGGTATTTACAACGTGACGCATCTGGGAGATGCATCACGTTGTAAAGCCCTGCGCCACATGTAGGCGTTCCAGGGCAGGTGGGGGCGTTCCGGCGCAGGAACACCTCCTAAAAGTGGCTGAGTGAAATCTACAAGATTTCACTCAGTCACTTTTAGGCCCATGCTGCGTCAAAACCCTGCGCCTGCTTGAAGCAGGCGTAAGGATTGACGCAGCATTGTACAGATAGGGCCCCCCCAGAACATTGCTGGAGCTGCGTCGCGCTTGCGACGCAACTCCAGCAATGCGCCACTTTTATGGCACAGATGCGTCACGCATCTGTGCCGTTTTTGCCCCATGGTGCGCCGCATTATAAATGCGGCGCATCCATGGTGGCGCAGCTGTGGCGCATTATAACTGGCGCATCCCTGCTGATATGCAGGGATGCGCCAGTTATCATAAATCTGCCCCCATATTCTTAGTCTGTGTAGCCAAGCTGTTTCCATTAGAAGGGGATGACAGCTTAGCGCCATTTACAGAATTAATTGATTTCAACACTGGCACCGACGCCGGGCCAGGGGGATTCGAGGTACACCTTTTAACTGATAGTTCCCTCAATAAATTTGTATTAGCCGTACCAATGTCTTGAATAGACCCCAATTGCTCCGCCATTCTCTTTACCCTTTCAACAAGAGGTAATAATAAAGACTTAATTAATTGTTCTATATTCCTCATTAGGTCTTGATGAGAGTGTACTGACAGGCTATCTAAATCAGACTTACGTTCTACTGAGTCTTTAGTTCTCGTGGGGCTCATGCTAATGTTTGGTTTAGTACGACCTCCTTTTTGCTTGTTTACACCACGCTTTCTTTTTATTGGGAGGCCAGGTCCTGAACCTTGTATTTTTGCTATACTATTCTTCTTTGTGATAGGCTTACTCACTGGTGTCGGTAACTGCTCCTCAATGGAGGGTTCAGTTTGCTATCCTATGCTATTATCTATAGTGATAGATTCCCTAGTTCTTAGTTGCGAATCTGATAGATCTTGTAATTGTAGGGGGATACCTGTGTCACTTGTTTGTTCTGTGTATTTACTGTAATGGGATGGGGTTGTTGCTAACTGGATAGCCCCCAGTGAGGAGCGTTTCCTCTGTAATTCAGAGGATAAACGCCGCTCAGTATGTACAATTTCGCATTCTAACATTGAGACAGCCCTTGTGATGAACTGATCTAAAGTCCTCTAACAGATCCCCGAACCGACGATTTCCTGCTCATACTGGGCCTAGTATTCATTATTTACAGTGTCGTTGAAACCTTTCTATTGACCCCTCCAATGTAAAATGATGGTGTAATATTACTTAAGTGACCAAAATAATAATTAAAGTTAAAGACCCAAAGAAGTGGGCCAACCCAACCTCCTTTCGCCCTCTGAAGGCCCTCAGACGAACTCGCTTTTTATCATACGTGTCCAACATATACAGCGAGTACCTAAGATGGGCGATTGGCACAAGTAAGGAAATATCACAAATAGGCCTGGGACATAAAATCTCAAACAACTTGAGGATGTTGGCACTTACACAACGAACAAAACGACTCCAGGAAACAGCAATCCACAGACAAGCGGGGTCAAACAGATATAGCACTCGTCAAGAGTCACAGCAGTACTTACAGTTCAATACCCCTACAACGGATGTTAGAGAACGTGCCCAGCCTTTTCCGGCCTCTGACGGGCGCGGACGGGCCCGCCCTTGGCCCGGGCTTTGCCCGGGCACGCCCGCGTGCGTCCCGCGCAGCGGGAGGCATGTATTGCTTTTAAGGGGGCTCTGGTGCCCTCTATTGCCGCTTGGCGCTCCTCGCGCTGTGGCCTCTGGGCGATATAGTCTTTCGAGGTAAGCTGTTCCCCTCACGGCGCGATTGCAAGGTGATAGGGCTGGTTACCGGTATGGCGAGGCAGGCAACAAAGGCACCAAATGACCCTGAACAGCCGTTTCCCTCACGGCGCTATCAGCAGAAAGTTCCGCGTTAACTTCAGTCATTCATCATGCATTCATGCTTATAAATAGATTGTTTGCAATTTTGTTCTTTAGATAAAAGTACAACTCATTGGTAGAAAATGTCCATTGAACACATAATTTATCGGGTGGTTTCCAAAGTTATCCCTCAACGTGCGTTTCGGCAGCCCACACTGCCTTCCTCAGGAGTTCCACCTCCAAAATGGTATGTTCACTGAATGAGTAATGCTGGATTCTACAGATGGTTATTCTTAGTCAGTATAAATAAATGTATCCAATGTAACTGACAATTGCAGGTCCGGTTAACTCATAGCAGAGAGCAGGCAGCTCAGAGTCTATTACCAGATGAGTAGCAAGCGTCCGATTACGATGGCGGATCAAAAACTGACTGATTTGAACATGTGGACCACTTTTCTTACTATTTGATTCGGGTCAACTTTTAATTTGGTGCCCAGGTTTATTTTCCGTCCTAGTCTGGCACTGGATATAATCAGGGCTGGACAGGCCTTTTATTCCACTGGCATTTCCCTGATGGGCCGGAGTAACAAAACTTAAGTGCGCCCCTGCAAAGGACAAGGAGCCCCCCTCATGATCCGGACCTAGTCAGGAACTCTCAGCACAGCCCGTGCACATTGCTGGAGGGGGCCCCCGGTGCGCGTTGCTATAGTTAGGGCACTGAGCAAGGCGGTGCCTCTCTCACTCTCCCCAGCTTCATAATGTTAATTGCAGCAGGCACAGGAAAGCTTGAAGAGAA
This sequence comes from Triturus cristatus, assembly GCF_964204655.1. Taxonomy (NCBI): domain Eukaryota; kingdom Metazoa; phylum Chordata; class Amphibia; order Caudata; family Salamandridae; genus Triturus; species Triturus cristatus. The sequence goes on from NC_140590.1 coordinate 1,640,653,342, forward strand.
GAAGAGGAAAGGAAGTAGGAAGGTAGAGAAAAAGCAATCAGGGACTGAGGAGAGAGAGAATGGATGGATATAAAGAGAGAGATTGTGCGAGGAGACGCAGAGAGCTGGGATGGTTTGATAATTTTTGGCAAGGTGCTTTTGGGTGCCCCAGTCAGGCCTTTGATATAATGGGAAAAGGAAGGATGGATGGGAAGAAGCAGTACAGAAAAGTAGAAATAAGGCACGGGGAAAGAGAATAAAGGAAAGAGAATTGTATGAAAAGAGCAAAGGAGGAAGAGAGAGAAAAAAGGAAGTGGGAAGGGGTGGAAGGTGAGGAAGAATGGATGGAGATCAAATTGAACAAGCATTTGCAATGCAATAGGTCTCGCATTTGCAAAAGTTTGAGCTATTGGCATTGTAAATGACAAACCTTTTATCTATGTGTTGGTTTTGAAAAGATAAATAAATGGCATTGTCATTTACAATGCCAATAGCTTAAACTCTCGCATTGTAAATGACAATGCCTTTTACTTATGTTTTTAGAAAAAAAACATAAATAAAACGCATTGTCATTTATAATACCAATAGCTCAGTGAGTTTATTTCTCGGAGGGCGAACCGGACTACAGGAGATCTGTGTGGGGAAGAGGGCGTCATGGGGTTTGGGGGTGGGGGACGGTAGTTGTGGTGCTTGCCACAGCTTGGAGCTTGGTGCTTGGTTGGGCATACGAGGGGATCGTGTAGGCACGGTGGGGTTGGTTCTAGAGGGTAGGTGCAGGCAGGTTACATGTTGCTGGTCAGAGCCAACGCAGACAAGGTGCAGGCGCTGCTGAATGTGCCCCGGTGTCTGAAAAAGTCACCGGGCCCATTGCAGCACAAGTGCGTGGGACCCAACTTCTTAGCACGGTGGATGCCGTCCACCCTATGAAAACAGTGAGTGGAACCGTCTACCCTTCAATAGTGCCCTGTATACAGGCTCCACGCACACACGTGTGCATACACGCACACATTGATGGAGTGATACATGCACAGAGTACTCGCGGACATGCGCCAGGCGGGTAGATGGGCGTATACCTGGTGCTCGCGGTGGATGCAAGCGTAAGATTTTGTTAGCGGTCTTGCAGATTAAATCCCTTTACAGGTGTAAAGTGGAGCATTCGTACCAGTTCAATCTTTGCCCTCCTACTAGGGCCCTACAGACATTTCCCCATGCACCCAGCCCAGCTGACCTCCACATGCACAGCACATACAAACAGTGACATACAGCTGTGGGTGAACTCTTGCATCACTCAGCTTCTAGCATTCAGCAGCCTGGGTCCTCTCCCACCAGTCGGACTGGACTGCCCTCGCAAAGTGAGTAACAAAATGGTAATAGCTACAAAATGTGTAAATGTGAAACCTATTGCATTGCATTTGCACTAGTGTGAGCTATTGGCATTGTAAATGGTACTGGCTTTTATTAATGTGATTGTTTCTTAACAACATAAATATAATGCATTTTCAAAGCTAATAGCATAAACTCATGTAAATGTGATACATGTATTGTAAAGAACCACCGAAGAACTTCAGGTAGGGTAGTAAATAAAACATGTTTTTGCCAGGACAGTCTTATCAAGTGTAACGTATGAGCAGTGATGCATATAACAGATGCCACAAGCTGAAATATAGGTGTAGCTGTATACAGTTGTAGGGCATATTAACTCAATATGCAGACTAAACTTTAGAACACCTGGACACAGACAGGCATAGGTCTTAAAAGTTGGTTCTAAAAGGATATCCTAATGAGAACAACACAAAACCGACCAACAAAAGAGGAACAGACGTAGCTTGACAAGAATGGATGAATGAATGAGTGAGTGAACGAATGAATGAATGAAAGAATTAATAAATAAGGAACCTGCATAATGCAGCACTTTCATTCTATGGCATCTTGGTGCTTATTAGACAGGGAGGTTAAAGGGCTCTCATGGGTGTTGCGTTTGCAAATGTGGCTATCTTAAGAAGAGACAAAGAGGCAACACAAGCAGATGACATCAGAGCTGTATTTCTTTGTGTTTTTAAAGATAGGTAGTACTGTTACTCAGCAGCACTGAGCCATCGAGCCCCTTTGTCTGCTCTTCATTCTTATTCATTCACTCTATAGTCCACACGGATGTAAAATATTACTCTAAGGTACAGACCTGTATTTAGGAATTCGCAGCGAAGTGTATTCTGGGATTATACATTATTCAGCAAGATTTGTAGTCATCTTTTCTTAAGACTTGAAAAAAGGGAGCAGGGGCGTAGCTAGAGCTTCTGGCGCCCGGGGCTATCCCTCAGATTGCCGCCCATGGCAGGTAGCGGGGTGGGGGTGCTGGGTAAAAAAGGCGGCGAGGAGAGGGAGGAGCCTAGCGCGCAACCAAGATGGCCGCGTAGGTGCGAGGCTCCCGAGGACCTCCGCGACCTCCTGAATTAATCCTGGCGATATCCTGTCCTTGTTGAGGGGACTGTGTCGGTGAACCCGAGCTGAGGCGCCACCCGTTTTTTGGGCTCGAATCGGACCCCGAACACCGGTGGGAGCATCGATTGAAGGTTGCGGCCTTCTCCTCGCCGGCCCCCCGGATTGGAGTAGTGGGGCGATCCGGGGACGAAGTGAATAACAGCGGCGAGCGGGGCTGGGCGACTCGCGTACCCCGCACTTTCACTTTCGCTTTTGCGCCCTCCTTGCTTCAGGCGGGGTCGGGCTGCGGAGCGGGGTGCGGTGGTGTTGCCTTGTCCAGGTGCCCGGCTGACCCGCCGGCGGTGGGTGGACCAGCGGCCCGGTGGTCGCCCCCGCCCCCCCCCCTGACACCCGTGATTTGGTGTGGCGGCCCGTTTGGAGATCTTGGCACGACGGTGTAAGGGCCAGCATGTCCACCAAACAAGATGGCGACCGGGCGAAGATGAAGACAACCCGCCGTGGCACGGCGCACCAGGCCAATAGTATGGATCGCTACACGCTCCAGAAGGGTTCTCCGGAGACATCGCGGTCATCCCTGGTGGGCCCGACGGAGGCACCTGCCCAACCGGTGGACCTGACCCTCCGGGACGTCATGGGCGCCATCGCAGAGATGAAGGCCTCAGTGGACCAGCGTTTCGATACCTTGGCGCAAAAAATTGACTCGGTCCTGGTGGATGTGGGCCTTGTGAGGGCAGACTTGTCAAAAACAAACGACCGAGTCGACTCCCTGGCCCACACCACAACGAGCCTCACGACGGACGTGGTGGCCCTCCAGAGGGAGGTGCGCCGGCTTGGCCAGGCGAGCGCCCTGATGGACCGGCGACTGGAGGATTCCGAGGGTCGGGCCCGGAGGAACAATGTTCGCATTATTGGTGTGCCGGAGGGCCGAGAGGCGGAGGCGGCAGATCTCTTCGTGGAAGAATTGATCCTGACCCATCTCCAGCCCCGGGGGCTGAGTAAGCTTTTTGCGGTGGAGCGTGCCCACCGGGTCCCCGGGGGCCGCCCTAAGACCGGTGCCCCGCCGCGGCCTCTTATTGCCCGGATTTTTAATTTCCGGGACAGAGATGCCATCCTCCAGACCTCCAGACAACAGGGACCGGTCAGGCTGGACAACATGGATGTACACTTCTACCCAGACTTTACTCCGGCGGTCCAGAAGCAGCGACAGAGCTTTCTTGGTATTAAACGTCGCCTAAGGGACCTAAACCTCAAGTACTCTATGCTCTTTCCGGCTAAGCTGAGGGTGGAGGTGGATGGCCGTACGCACTTCTTCGACCGGCCCGAGGCGGCTGGGGACTGGTTAGATACTTTGCCTGGAGATCGGGGTGGGGGGGGCGCGGCTGGCGGGGAGGGCCCGCCGGATCAGAATTGAGGGGTGACTGTATAGGCCTTGCTCTGGATATTGTTCCTTTACCATATATTGCTTTCGTATGTTCCCCTCCCATGGAGGTCGGGTGGGGTCTGCTGGGGGCTTCCCTCCTCCTCTGGGGGACTAGTTAGTACTTAGCTATGGGGCGACAGGCACACTGCACTTTGGGGGGGCTGTCTGGGCTCATGCAGGGGTGCAGGGAGGGGGGAGTTCTGTTGGGACCGGGGGGTGGGGGGGGGTGTGTTGTTTGTTAGCACCGCAAGGCAAACCCGCAACTGTTTTGTTGTTTTTAAGATGCTCGGTGGGGGACGACCGATTGTTTCGACGTATGATGGGGGGTAGGGATTTGACTGTGTTGTCATGGAATGTTAACGGCCTGGGGGATAGGATTAAGCGTGGTGTGGTCCTGCAGTATTTAAAACGTATTTCACCAGATGTTGTCTTCCTGCAGGAGACGCACCTTATAGGTAACACCTTTCATGCAATGAATCGGCGGGGATATCGTTTGGCGGCCCACTCCGGCTTCACTTCGGGCTCGCGGGGGGTGGGTATTATGGTCAAGAACTCGCTCCCGTTGGAGATTGACGAGGTGCGCCATGATGAGAGGGGACGCTACACTGTTCTGGTGGGACGAATGGAGGGTAGAGTGTTTATCTTTATATCAGTGTACGTCCCGCCTGGGTTACAAGCCACTACATTTGCGGACCTGGGGCGCCTCCTTCTGGACCTTCCGGGTGGCCTGTTGGTGGTTGGAGGGGACTTTAACGCGGTTGCCTCTGGGTCTATGGATCGCCATCCCCCTAGGGACCTCCCCCGGGCACAGGCGTGGCTGCCCGGCCTTTTAGACACGCTGGGCCTGGTGGATTGCTGGCGCTTAAAGCATCCCGTATTGCAACAGTACACCTTCCACTCGGGGGCCCATGGTAGCCTCTCGCGGCTTGATTACATCCTTGTCCCGGCGGCCCATGCAGGGAGGGTGGGGGAGGTGCGCCATTTGGCACGGGGTATCTCAGACCACTCCCCATTGCTGTTGCATTTCGATGTCTTCCCGAGGGGGGATGGCAGGGTGGCCCCGATCAATGCATGGTATTTGCGCGACCCCACCATTCGTGCCGACTTGATCAAATCCTTACAGCGCTATTTCGATGAGAATGTGGGGTCGGTCCCGTCTGCCATCTCCCTGTGGGAGGCTTTCAAGGTGGTTCTTAGAGGGGAGGCCCTCTCCTTTATTTCCAATGCCCGGCGGCGCGAGCGGGAGGAGGTGACCCGGGTTGAGGCCGAGATTGCAGAACTGGAGGGTGACCTGGGGAGCGGGGTAACAGACGCCAAGTTGCATGTTTTGCATTTAAAGCAGGCGGCCTATCGGGCCCTCGTCACGGAGGCGGCCAGGGGCCTCAGTAGAGAGCAGCAGGGGCGATTGTATGATGTGGGTGACAAGGCTGGCAAATTGATTGCGTGGTTGGACAAGAGGGAGAGAGCGAGCCGCGTGGTGCCTTTGATTGAGAGCGTGGATGGTGTGTGCGTCACTGAGCCGGAAGCCATTGTCTCCTGCTTCGCGGATTATTTCCGCGAAGTCTACTCCCCGGTTTCTCCCTGCTCGGAGGAAGATTCCCATGCCTTGCTTCGGGACATCGCACTGCCCTCCCTTACGGTGGAGGACAGGGATTCGCTGGACGCCCCTCCCACCTCGGACGAAATTGCCTCGGCTATTCGCTCGGTTGCATCCGGCAAGGCCATGGGCCCCAATGGTATTCCCATTGAGCTATACAAGTTACGCCCGGATGTGTTGGCGCCCCACCTGCGCGCGATGTTCCTTGCGGCCCACTCGCAGGGCTCCCTCCCGCCGGACCAGCGTCTGGCTACAATTGTGGTGATCCACAAGGAGGGGAAGCCCCGTGAACGGGTCACATCCTATAGGCCGATTTCGCTTTTGAACGCGGAGCCCAAAATCCTCGCCAAGGTGTTGGCCAACCGGTTGGTTGGCGTGGTGGGCGATTTGGTCCACCAAGACCAATCGGGCTTTATACCACACCGCAACACGGCGCTTAATCTGCGGCGCTTACACGGGGTGCTCGCGCGTGTCCCATTTGTGCGGGAGCCGGCCATCTTGGCGTCCTTGGACGCCACCATGGCGTTTGATACGCTCGAATGGCCATATATTTGGGCGATGCTGGCGAAGTTTGGGTTCGGCCCGGGTTTCGTCAGCTGGGTCAAATTGCTATATTCGGGCCCGTTGGCGCAGGTGGTGGTGAATGGGCGAGTATCTGCCCCATTCGCGCTGGGGCGGGGCACGCGACAGGGTTGTCCCCTGTCGCCTCTCCTGTTCGCCCTGGCCATGGAGCCCCTGGCGGAGTGGCTGCGGTGGCACCCTTCTATCCGTGGTCTCCGCTGGACCCCCCGAGCATGAGGACCGCGTGTCCCTCTATGCTGACGATATCCTTTTGTATCTCGCCTCCCCGCGCAAGTCACTGATCGTCCTGGTTGATGTTTTGCGCTCCTTCGGTCGCAACTCAGGCCTGGTCATCAACTGGGCGAAATCCTGTGTCTATGTGCTCTCCGGGGAGGCCCCGGTCCTGCCACGGGACTGTCCGATCCAGATTGCCTCCCAGGGTTTCCGGTACCTGGGAATATATATCACTCTTGACCCGGAGGCCCGCTATGAGCGGAACTTGCTGCCCCCCCTCCAGCGTCTGAGGGAGGACGTGGTGCGCTGGCGGCGTCTGCCGCTCTCGCCGCTCGGCCGAGCGGCCTTATTTAAAATGATGTCCCTGCCGCGCTTCCTCTACGCCCTCCAGAATACCATGGACTTGGTCCCGGCACGCTACTTTCGCGAGGTGGAGGGCCTCCAGCGGCGCCTGTTCTGGGACGGGAGGCCGCGTATTGCTCTGGCTAAATTGACGCTCCCGTGGTACGATGGAGGGGTCGCCCTCCCGGACATCAAACGGTATTACTGGGCCTCCCAACTAGCTGCAATTAATCATGGCCTTTACGGGCCCGCCTTGAACCCGGCATTTGAGATGGACAGGACGCTTCTGCCCGGTGGCGATTATAATCGAGCGCTCTACTCTGGCGCGCCCGACTCCCGTTTGACGGGACCGACGCGTGTCATGGTGCGTGTCTGGCACGCGGCTAATGCAGCTATGGGGTGGAAGGACCGTTTGACCCGAGCGTCTCCGCTGTATGCATCTGAGAGGTTGGGCTCCCTGTGGACGTCGAAGGGCTTCGAGAAGTGGGACACGATCGGAATCAGCACGGTGGGAGATCTCTGGACGAGGGGGGGGATTCAAAACTTTTGAGACGCTGCAGGCGGAGTTTCAGCTGCAGGGCAGTGAGTACTTTCGGTACCTACAGGTCCGCCATGCGCTGGGCTCCGTCTTCCCGGATGTTGCATCCATTCCGGAGTCTTCCCCCCTGGAGGACAGAGTGCTAGATGGCCATGTCCCGGACAGCACGATCTCCCTCATATACAAAAAATTGATTAACGATAGATCGTGTCTGCTGACTAGTCTCCGCGAGGCTTGGGTTGCCGACGGGCTGGAGCTGGACGACGAGGATTGGATTTCCGCGGTGGCCTCTCCGAAAGAGGTGGCCATCCCGGCTCGCCTTCGTTTCGTCCAGCTCAAGATCCTTCACCGGGTCTACGTGACGGGGCCAAGGCTTTTACGTATGGGTTTTGCCGGTGATGGAATGTGTAAGCGTGGCTGTGGTGCGTTGGCGACTTTCATGCATATACTGTGGGAGTGCCCGAAGGTGGAGCGATTCTGGCGTGGTGTGCATGAGGTTCTACGAATGGTTACGCGTGTCGCGCTGCTGCCTGAAGCGAGGAGATGCTTGCTGAATGTCTGGGAACCAAATGACTACTCGGTCCCGCAGGCGCGGTGGGTGACTCTGGGATACATGATAGCCAAGCGTGATATTGCCCAATTGTGGGGATCCCAGAGGCCCCCTGCGGTGTCGGCCTGGAAAGAGCATATGGATTGGTGTATGTTTCGTGAAAAGGTGGTGTATGTGGCGAGGGGTAAGCCTGGGGCGTGGATGAAACTCTGGGGCCCCTGGAACGCCTACCGCGGGGGTATTTGTGAGCCGCCACTACTTCCGGCCGCCTCGCCTGCCCCGTCTCCCTAGATGGCCCCCCTCCCTCGGCCGCGGGCGCGCGGTCCCCCAGTCCCTGATCTACTCCCGTCCCCCTCTTCAGAGTTTTGCTGCTGGTTTGGATCCCCCGCTTATGGAGCACGTGTTGTCACTTTGGATCGCGGGTTGCCTTGCGGTTGTGGTTTTTTGATGTTGTTTTGCTTTAAGAAAATGGAACCGTACTGTGGGCATGGAGCTGTGAGGCCTGCACCATTGATTACTCCTGTCTTCCTACTGTGCACCGCTGAGAAATTTTTTTGCTGTGTGTATGTAATATGCCTTTGATGCTCTAGCGGCCGGCCGTGTGGTTGTAGGCCCATACCTGTAACTTCTATAAACTGCAATAAACGGTTTCAAAAAAAAAAAAAAAAAAAAAAAAAAAAAAGGCGGCGAGCACTTGAAAGGTGTGAGAGGTGCATCATGAAGTCCCACTGCCCTAGCTGTTGTCCAATACAGTACAGGCTGTGCTGCGCGTGTGCCGCATACTAAGTATATTCTTCAATTTCTACCGAGTTTTGGCTTACAAAAGTTGAAACCATAAACCGAATGATAAGATAGCAAAATGTACTCCTTGAGAATTACTTTATTGTCGGTTGTTTTAGGACATTGACTGGGCTGTTTCTCAGCCTTCACTTTTATCTGAGTGGCAAATGAAGCTCCCATGGCCTCATGTATTTTCTCTGGAGTCAACCGTGTAGCTTGGCTCTATTGCACCAAAAACCTCCAGCTGATTATTGATATGCATGTTCTTCCTGGTGCGTTGCTTGTAATAGACTCTCATAACTGCTGCGGAGCATTGCCTGGCTGTGAACAAGGAGGACCTCATTCCCTCCTGCTACCATAATATGAGGGAAGTGGCTGAACCATCTTGGAATTGATTTGTTATAAGAGGTGTGTATAGGATTGTCCTACAGTGTAGAGTTTCACCCAACCTGTTAATCCAAAAATACACAACACATTTCATACGGAGGGCATGGGGATTAATGAGCAACCGTTTGTCATCAACCGTTCAGCTGTTGAGTTATTATTTTTATACACTTTTGTTTAGTATTTTAGAAATCGAGATGGTGCAGATAAGCCAGGGTTCTGACAACAAATAGCAGGTGAAGATTCTTTTTTATGGGTCAATAAACAGCTTTAAAATTGAAAACAAAATGTTTTATTCTGTTCTAGGACGTAGCTGGTTAATCCTGTATATTCAAATATATCAGTTAAATGGATTTATGGATGTTTTAGCCTAAAGAAATGAATGAATGAATGAATGCATAATATGTTTGTCATCGACTTGACCGGCACCGGCTTTCCCTGTTGTGCTGTGACTTCTGGCATCGTACTTGCCCCAAAGTATTGGCCTGGGGTTTCTTATTTCTGCTCTGTTGAGGGTTCTCAGAGGGATTTTCCATGTGGTCCTTCTGTATTTCTCCCTTCTCCCCACTTGCAATAACTTTTATTACATTTTCGAGCTTGATATTATTGCTGGAGTGGCTAGAAGTATCACCATTTTGATCTTCTTTGTTCCTTTCCCCCGTCCAAATTGAGTATCTCTGCCCCCTTCACAGTTGTCCTGTATCTGTAGGCAGCCAGCCTCTGCTAAACTGGGCATTTCCAGATTAAATATTGCTGGATTGTCATTTACTTGCTGGCTGGCCGTTAGTGCTGTCTTCTGGGCCCCTTCATCCAGATCCTCTGCTTTGCCCTGCTCCTAGTTCCCGATTCCAGCTCCCAGTCCTGGTCGCGGTCTGGAGCCTCCGAATAGATCCAAAATTGTCGAACCGGCAGGTGTTGTTGGGGCACTGGCCCACCCTTCCCCTTCCTCTCTGAAACGTCATCCTTCCGGGTCCCAGTTTGCCCTTGGCATCCAGGCAGTCAAGCCACTGCCTCTGTCCCAGCGCATATCTCAGGGGCTGAGCGGGCAGATGTCGGGGCCACACTTAATGACGGACTGCCAGCAGCCAGAGCCGCCCCGGTCTAACCTCGAGTTACTGGTTGCCCCTGTGGCTTCATCCCGAGTGGAAAATGCATCTCCGAGCAACAGCAATCAAACCCGCTCAGCGTGCTGTAGAGCTTCTCACAGGTTTGTAGGAGTTCTTGCTGTCTGGCCGCAACTCTGCAAGTGGGGGTGCAGCTAGCTGCTGACCTCCTCACTCAGCAATTTCAGCAGTGTTCAAAACTTCCAATAGCATCCTTATTTTAGAACAGGCACATTGGGGGGTTTCAATAGATCAAGGCGTTATGAGCTGTGAGCGGTCACCTCAGCCGACCACCATCCTGCTTCCCATGTGGTTGCTTCTTGAGTGTGGCATCCACTCTCCTCAGCAACTAACCCAATTTCCCAAACTGGAGAATATCGCTCTCATTGCTCCTGAGTGTGGTCTCTCTAGGTCCATATAGAGCTTTCGGCCCTAGACTGGAGCCCCGTATAAGGTTGCTGGGCGAATATGGCTCTGAGTATGTCTAGGAAGCAGCCATCTTTTGGACTCTTTAGTTGTTAAGAAAGCTCTTCATGTGGGTGTGATTCATTTTACTTTCACATGAACCATTTATAAAAACAAAAACAAAAAAAAAATCGCTGCTAACCGCACATAATCATCCGCGGCCTAAAAAAATAAAAAATACACAACTGATCAATCAAAACTTATAGCCATATGATAAGAGTCTAGAGCAAAATATGCTAAGGTGCTATGCAGATGGTAGATTGCACTATACAAATGCTTGTAACATAACATATAGTAAAATAGCATAACAAAGCATAGTATAGAATCACATACAGCAGTGTTCACTGAAAAACATTGCAGATTAATTCCTCTACAAAAACATGTCGAAAGATTGCATTTAATTATAATCACTGCTAATTATTACTCAATGTGCAAATGGAGAAATTGCTAAAAATCACTGGCAATATCTCACTTACGCTTGTGAAACAAAATTGCTACATTGGGGATATACCTTCAAATTTAGCAACAATCTCTACATGATAGTCCAAGCATTGCTACTGCATTGATGCTTTTCTTATATTTTTTCTCCTAGAATTCTTTTGGCTGCTGTGATTGATTGATTTTTCAGACCTGCTGCCTTAAGCAGCCAAATTTTCGAGCTTATCAAATCATAATGAAAAAGTACATGGCGTGAAGTTGTGGCCAAACGGCAAGAGCGGTTGACTTGGAAGCTAGGCAACCAGGTTCGCATTGCGGCAGGAACAGCTCAAAATTCGGCGATTCTTGGCAAATCGCTTAAAATGAATCTATACGTCTGTAACGCAAGTGGTGCTCGTGTAACTCTGACACCTTCGGGTTAAGTTTGTGTTCGGGCAAGTCATCCATTTTCTTTTATCATCAAATGACAAATATTTTTTGTTCAATTACTTTATGAACACAATCAATGAATATGTGTATGATATGCTAAATGATTCTGACACAATATACATTCAGGGGCGCAGGAAGGGCAGCTTGCAAAGAAAATGGGCCCCAACATTCTGCCAAGGTGATGAAATACAGCAATACTCAGTTTCGGTTGGGCCCATTAGGCTTTTGGATCTTGGTGTAAGCGCACCTGCTGCACACTGATAGCTACACCCCTGTATACCTACACATGAAACGTCTTTCTGTGAGGAGGTATGAAGTTAAGCATAAGGAAAGTCAGGGGACTTCTGTTTTTAATTTAACATCCATACCTATTCCTGACTTTTCAACCAGCACGATTTCAAGAGAGAGCCGACTGTGAATGACGACATGTACATAGTCAGCAAAACAGAAGGGGGTTCGGGCAACTCACAGAGGCTGCTCTCCGATAACCTATTGTCAATTAAATGTGGATTGCAGCGCTGGTGCAGAGAGCCACTCACAGCATTAAAGCACACCACACGTTCACACATCATGCCCTCAATTGACCCCCTTTGGCAGTTTGTATCTTTAAAGCGCATTAGGAATGAGAGTGCATTGCCAAAGGTGCCAGGATGGACGCCCAGAGTCTTACTCACCGTATTTCCTGAGGTACCCTCGGTGTATTCCCAAGGAGCTCGTGCCGATCTGCACCGTTCATCAGAGAGAAGGGTGAAGTAGTAACCGCTGCCAGAGCTGCAGGTGCGGGGGTCACGAGCAGCAGGAATTAATCCCTCGCAGGGAGAAACCACTCTGAAGTCGGCGGTGGCCAGTGAGAGTGGAGTCCGTCAGCTGGACCCGCACGGAGCCAGCGGATAATCCGCCTTCAGGGTGCAGAAGTGCCCGGGCCCCGCTCAAGACCGGGGCCATAACAAGGAGTGGGGAAGCGGCCCTGTGGCGCACGTGATGCGTCACTGCTGCGTTTTCGGCGCGGGGGCTGGCCAAAAATTATGCCCAGGGCCGTCATTGGTAGCGCTTTCACGCTACAAGATTGACGGCCCTGGGACCCACAAATGCAGTACTTCGCACACTTTACACATAACTGCACGTCACGTGCATTTGCTCGGTGCTCGTGGGGGGTGGTGGGTGGTGGGTGTACTGTGTTCATCATTCACCAGTGTTGCAAGGCCACCAGTGTCGCAAGGCCGCCGCCCCAAAACTAGTGCCGCCTGGGGCGGACCGCCCCCACCGCCCCCCCCTAGCTACGCCACTGAAAGGGAGGTCATTGAGTAACCACTTCACTTGGGCACATCTCAGTGCAGAGGGGGAGATTGCACTTTCACTCCATTAATCTGATCTTGTGGTTTGTGCAGATGGAGGCGAGGCCCCCTCCAGCGATGGGTGAGTCAGATAGGCCTCTGATTACACTGTCCAGCTGCCTTCTCTCGCGCCCATTCTCCCCACAAGCGCACATCTGCATCACAGCGCTGTTTAGTGTCTCGATGTAATAGGAGGGCACTTTTCAAAAGTATGTGGTGCAAAAACCGTCATGCAAATGACCACATATTGTAGAAGGCCCCATTCTTTTTTTTTTTTTTTTTTTTTTTTTTAAAAACCTTTATTTTGGTAAATGCACAATACACAGCGTCTGCCTACAACCCCTCGGGGCCGGCCGCTATGACATATCAGAAAAGGATAAAAGAAAAAGAAAAAAAGAAAGACCAATTGGGCAAAGCGCCGTTGAAGCAATCTCTGAGCAAAAAGTACCGTGTAGAGCATAGAACAATAATGTCAGGATAAGAAAAGGTTTAATTTTATGATTTTGTCGAGTACAATGTAGTAAACTACAAAAAGAATCAAAGCTGATCACTGACCAGGAGAGACATCACCGTTCACGGGGCACCCAGAAGGAGGCGTTATATAGGAGGGCATTTGTAAGGAAAAAGGTGGCCACCATCCAGGAACTAAGAGCAAACACTATACCACAGGATGATAGAACACAATAAACTCTCTACTAACACTGAACCCCGACCCCGAAGAAACAAAGAAACATAAAAGAGAAAGAAACCGAAGAAGAAGAGAGGAAGAAAGAGAAAGAGGGCCATAGAGACAAAGAAAGGACATAGAACACATCCCATCCCCCCACCCTGCATACCAGCGGAAGGCCACGGCCCATCCCCCCCCCAATAGGCATGCCTGTCGCCCCGAAAGAACCCCAAGTGAGAAAGAGAGTCTGGAGAGTGGGAAAGAACATCCCAGTCTCCGACTCCCAGAGAAGGCAGGAGGAGAAAATTTTATATACTCCCGGTCACCACCAGCCCCATAAGCATCCCCCACCCTGAATATCATCAGCACAACTGAAGTAGCAAGCAAAGCAGCAGGTGGGGAGACTCCATTCCAAATGTGCGAATAAATCAGCTAATTAGCAGTCCCATCCTAGTCCCCGCCCGCCAATACGTACAGCAAACTAAAGGAAATCGCCCAGCCCTGGCCCGATCCTAAGCGGCCCCACAGATCCACCCCCGCAATCAACAATAGCAAATTACACGCATGCGGCACATCAAATACAGAGACAAATATTCTAGTCCGGGTCATGCCAGGCGGTCAGGCAGGATCATCAAGGGAGGCAACATCAGCCCTGGCCAGAACGCTGAAACCCCACCAAGCATGGCCACCGCTGGGAGTGTACCTCAGGCAGAACAAAGGAGCAAGATGGCCGCACCCGGCATAGAAGACGCAGAGGAAGAGGAAACGAGAGTTCCCAATCATGGACCATCACCACACCGATAGTGACCAACACAGTTTTCCCCACAGAACGACACACACTCCGGCGATGTTGAGAAAGCCGTGGCAACACTTGCGGAGGCAGAGTCTCAGCTTGTAAAGTGGAAGGGAGCTTTGTATCTGCAACTTTGTCATTAAAGGAACACTCAACACTGTAGCCAGGGAGAGGACGTTCCACAGTATCCCCCTGTCGCCACACTGTATCCGCATCGAAGGGAATGAGAGGCATTGGGGGGTCAGACAACCGCATTAGTTCCCTGGATGGCATAGCGACATCGATCTTCCGCTCCAGTTCTCGAGCTTTTTGCCACCATGTCGCCCTCAAGTCTTCCAGGGCTAGAAGGATATCACCATAGGTCAGGTCTGCTCCCCGCGTCAGCATGTCGGCAGTATGCAAAGGCGCCACCGGGACACCCTCCAGCTCGACAGTAGGCAGGGCAGCTTGCATCAGGGATACGGAGGCTGCCGTCTTTCCGGCGAGGTAGACCGGCACCGCCACCATTTTTGCAGTCAGCCCACATCGGAGGGGTGAGGGCGACTCCATAGGACGGAGGGATAGCATTTAAGGCAAGAAGAGATACTACTCGCTATACGGGGCTCACACGATGTGAGAGCCCACGGCTGTATAGCAATGCGGGTGGTGGGCGCTCTGAAATGGATACCGCTCTGACCGCTGGTAGCATGACAAAGGAAGGCTCGCCAGCCCGGACCCAATCATACAGGAATTCTCTCCGTCGCGAAGAAGGCTCCGCCAAGCCGCCCACTCCACAACCGGTCACATTTCCCCAGGCGCCGGTCCGGCCCCAAGTCGTCTCACCGTACGTGATAAGCGGTGTCCGGCGGCGGTGGTCGGGCCAGAGTGCGTGGGCAAAGTCCAAAGTCGGCAAACTCTATGAATCCTCGACCAAAAAAGGCGGCGGGGACATCGGAGGAATGCGGAAAGTGTCAGCGCATTCGTGGTTACATTTGCTCGCACCGTAGGCAGGATTAAAGATCAGGATGTCATGTAAAACAGCAGACGGGCTGCGGAGCCGGGAGCTCAGACGTCCTGTCCGTCCGCCATCTTGGCTCCTCCCCTCGAAGGCCCCATTCTTGGAGTGCCTGGCCTCCATATCTGAGGCTCGAGCACAGTCACAAAACACCTTCCGGATAATCACCTCTGCCTAGCACCATCCTGGATTTTAAGTATTCGATGCAATAAATTGTATGTTTTATGCAACTACGAGAAAAAATACAGCTTGCTGTCCCTGAAAGAGGGTAAGATTGAGGAGCAGCCAGTCCTGTGTGGATATTACTTGACAGTTCCCTTCTCAATGGCTGCGAGGGCCGGGGCTGAGCCAGTCAAATGTGTAAGTCACGGAGCTCTGAAGACATTGAATGGCTGATGGTTGGTAAGGTTAGGGCAAAGTCGGCCATGGTAATCTGAAAATTGTGTGATAGGCAACTGCCTCTGAAGGACTGGATGCAATGGAGATTCTGTAACAGGCTGTCGGCTGACAGGGCTGGGGTAGAGTCCGTCACATGTCAGTCTCACCAGGCTGTGGTGGTAACTCCTGCTCTCCCTACAGGTAAGCCAGGTTTCGTGCGCTGTCTGGTACCACTGTGAATGCAGGGGCCTATGTCTGTGCAGGCAGCTCTTCCTATGCAGATCTGTTTATGCAAGCGCAGGAAGGGTGGGGGGCGGGGGATTTTGGAGTACACGGCTATTAGACCAGCAGATGGCTCACAGTGTCAGCCTCCCATCCCCTGGCCACACCGAGGGCCGAGAGGCGGTCATCCTGCTTTTAAAATCGGGGTTAGTGACGACCTTAAGGGAGTGTCGGTGGTCATCTGCAATGTGAATGACTCCTCTGCTTCGACGGGCAACCCACTGGAGGAGGGGTACACGCGTCCATACCACGATGGCTTATTCGAGAGTCCTAATTGGTTTTGTACAGCGTCACTTGCTGCCTTCTTGCATATTTAGAGCGCTTTGATGCAGCACAGTACATACACAGAGGAGGCATCCTGCGTGTACCGGAAGGAAGATGAACACACAAGGGTCATTTGGGACAAAGCAGAATTGAATACACCACTAGCTCATGCCAATATATACAACAGGAAGAGCATTCAAGTGTCTAGTGGGGGATGTTCGAGGGACATGTATAAGAACATAGAAATGATTGTATTGAAAACTGATATACATTTAATCTTCTAAGATAAAAGCGGGAAGAAGGAATTGCGCATGAAATGTGTAATCATGTCCTGCTAGGAAGCAGTGTAAAGGTTCTATTTTTTTAATGGCGCCTAGGTGCAACACAGAGCCAGGTTCTAGGCGCTGTCAGTCTTGGCAGATACGGGACATAACGTGTTAACCACTGTGCAGGACAGATCGAAGTAGAGGCAGAGACCCTAACATGGTCATATCGCTGTGTATAGGGTGCATGCATACTACATAATGCAAACATATAACATGACATAGCAGCAGAATTGGAATTAACCGCTTCCAAGCCACAGCTGCCCCAGTAACAATCATCAGTACAAGTGATACCCTGCTCCCAAATACAAATCCCCCACCTCCGTGAAGCGTGTGCCACAATAGCGACAATAAAAACAGGCGTAAACCATAGTACATGCGCAGAATACAAAAAAAAGCAGAATGCATGAGCACACTCAGAACCCTGAGTAAAGTACACAATGACTACAACACTATGGGGCAGATTTATGAGCCCCTTGCGCCACTTTTGCGTCACTTTTCCCATGTTAAAAGTGACGCAAAAGTGGCGCAAGGGGCTCATAAATCTGCCCCTATGTTCTTAACGTGCAGATAGTACATGAAAGGCATCGAGCACGCATTAATTGTAGAATAAACAAATAGCAGAGCGCACAGACAACACACAGCACAAAGGAACAGTGCTTTGAAGCCGTGCGCACTAAGCCTTGCAATGCAGCTCTCTGAAATACCCATGAAGAACAAGCGCTCGCCATGACTATTTGCTCGGCTTTTTTCTGCCGTCCCACTTGGACGGCCTCGCCTGCTAAAAGGTTTCTTGTCTTTATGGGGCCATGTGTTTGGCCCCATAAAGATAAGAAACCTTTTGCGACTAACGCAAAGCAGGCGAGGCCATCCAAATGGGACGGCCGAAAAAGCCAAGCGAATACGTCACAAGGAGCTCTTTTCCAATGGCTGGCCACCGTTTAGCATAAACTGTGACGCCGGCCAATGGGAAAGAGGGGCGGGGCTTAATGCCCCTTACAGAAAATACCCCTATCATTAAATCTCGCCAGCAAGACTGCGCATGCGCGCAGCCTACGCCAGGCGAGACCTAAAAAGGAATGAGGGAAAGTAGATAGATGAATCGTGCTTAAGGAAGGTAGTAGGAAAGGAAGGGAAAAATACCTTTTGAATGAAGGCGCAAGATTGTGAGTATTAGAAAGCTTTGGCCAGCCACCGTGGAGAGGGCAAGCACGGAAAGAAAAGTTAGAAAAGAAACTTCAGCAAGAGAAGGTGGAAGGCTGTGGAATACGCAGGATGTGTAAGTACTACTGAGAGAGGGTTGGGTCAGAAAGAAGAAGAGTTGAAACTGCTGTGGAGAGGGAACCTGAAGGATGGGAGCATTGGAACGCAAGAATTTAAGATGAAATTATTCATGTAATGTGTCAAGGTAGATTTAGCACTATGCAGAACAGAACGTTCAGACAATTTGTTGAAGCAAAACTGTTATTTCAGTGAATGCACATTGACAGCTATTTGCATAAGTTTACTTCTGCAACACCCTGTCCTCAGCAGCAGAAGGCACAGACCATTAAACCACATCGTTTGTCATGCTTGATAACATTGTATGCTGGAGCGGGCCCTTGTCTATACCGCACCATCGGAATATTATCATATTATCATCATTCTTGTAGCTTATATCCTGGATGATTCCTATTGGCTGCTCCAGAGTTTATGTCTGCAAAGTTGCAAATGTTTTCTCTTGTGAACTTCCCTACATTTTTGCAAATACTGTAATTATTACACACAGTTCACAAAGTTTGTGCTTGCCAGCTTTCACGCTAATTTCGGGACTTTCAAGTCCGTGATAATTTGCTTCCAGGAACAAAGAGGATACACACGTTCATCCAGTTTAAAATAGGCAAAGAGGAATAGTTTTAAAGTTAACTCGTGATAAAACGGCGCGCCCACTTTAAGCGCCAAACCACACTTGTGAGGAAATATCAATTTGCAGGAAAAATTCTGCCATGGTGCAAACATTTGTAAAGAAGCAAACTGTGCAAACTATGGGTGGACCAATAATCGTGATCTACACAAGACTTCACTCATGCAATAACACTTTTCACACCCAGACTTTGGTACGAGAGGAGCCATCGGCATAAAAGTGAGGCTACATGAGAATAAAGAGAGGGCCATATTGCTAGACCTCCCCCCCTCCAGTCTTTACTGATAAACTGAGTCTCAGAATTTTCTACTCCTTCATAAGACACATTCTCCATCTTTTCAGTAAAACAAACAGGATGGAGCTCCGTTTGTGTTGGGAGTTTGGTGGGGAGTAGACACAGTCTCTGTGGGGAGGTGGAACACCAGAGAGTTGGACTACAGTGTGATGGGAACAGCCTGTGTGGGGGATTCAGGGTGGCATGAGAAATCTGTGTGATGACGCTCAGTGTGCAGCAGGAACGTCATTGAGGTGGGCCTAGCAAGAAACTCAGGGGCATATTTACAAGGGCTTTAGCTCTGCTTTTTTGGCTTTTAAAGCCAAAAAAGCGGAGATAAAAATATCGCCCTATTAACAAGAGGGTGCTAACATGCATAATCGCAAATTAGCACCCTTTTTTCCAACGCCTCCCTTTGCATTTCTAATGAGATGCAAAGTGGGCGTCACTGGGCAGTACAACCTTGTAAATATTGCTGATGTGCACATCACCATATTTACAAGGCTGCCCCAGCATTTTAGCAGACGTCGCGGTTTTCTCCAAAAGCTAACATGTGCTAAAATACAGACCTACCTATCCCTAACATTCGGGTTTATTATACTGATACGACCCTGTGGGTCGTATCAGCAAGGTTATCGCCGTTTTGCAGGGAACATCACTGGGAAACCAGCTATTGCTGGAATTTTTATCGCCCTGGAGAAACGCGTTGTTAATAACGCGCTACCAGGGCGATAAATTCCAGAGATAGCCTGCGCTAACAAAATTATCACTAAGCATGGCCAGCGATAATTATCGCTGGCCGTTGATAATATGCCCCCTAGTCAGTGGTGCAGATCACTAGGGAGATACTCTTGGTCTTTATGGGGCACTCAATGTGGTCTTGTTTTGGGGGTCAGCAAATCCAATGCATGATTGTTCTGAACCTGTTTGAGATAGTTCATTCTAAGGGTGACGTGAGGTGATGCAGGGAAGCTCACAGTGGGACACACTAAGAGCTAGGAGAGATTAATGTAAATAATTCTCAGGGTCTGTCTGTCTGGGAGGCCTCTGTCAAGTGGAGAAGTGCTTGGGAAATTATGTTCTGAAGCAGCAGCACATTCTGTCTCCTGGTGAGGAGCTAAAATATTGAGTTTTAAATACCGACCTATACATTCATCGACTCCAAAATATTAACTTGCCTTTTGTCATCAAGGTACGATGACGTAGAGATAGAGTGGCACACCTATACTTCCGTAGGTTTGCTCACCTTGATCATATATTGCAGGGCAATGTTTTGGAGTCAATGTAGTTCAAGCCAATATTTTAGTCGAAACATGTGCTGGTTGAAATATCTGTGGTGGATATTTTAACATGAAAAGTTTGGGATAAATCATGTGGGACTAGGGGTAGCCACCTGGGTTGAAGTTCAGTGTGTGGTGAGAACACCGTGCGTTGCAGGGATTAGTAAAAAACTGTCGCAATGCAGTGAGGGTGGGGATTGTCTGTGTGTTACAGTTGAGTGTGGGATCAGAGCCAAGGTAGGGAGGTTTGGGGGTTCCCTGGGTTACTTTGGAACAAAGGGATAAGTACACTCGAGTATGTGGGGAGTGTGTGATTTTAGTGTGTGGGGAACTATGGAACTCTTTCACAACAAAAGGATGCAGCACAATGCCACACACCATTTTGCTGCGCCGAGCTGCATAATTTTAAAAGCACAGTGATGCGTCATGTTTACAACAATATGACGCATCCCTGTGCTTTCCCCTGCACTGGCGCACAATTGGTGCAAGGGTGCCTGCGTTGAAAGGATGATTGATGGTGTTTTCCTCTTTCTATGTGTAATGCAGAATGCAGCACACATAGAAAGAGGAAAGAACGAGGCAAAATAAAAGTATTTCTCCTCGTTGCGCCTTCTTACGCCTCCCCAGGGGAGGCATAGGATTCTGACGCATTCCCAGGTTTACGAAATGTTGTAAATCTGGGAATGCAGAAGAGCACATGGGTGTTGCGTGGAAACACCCACAGCAACACCCATAGCACGCCCCTTTCACTCAAAATGATGCATGAAAAGAGGCCATATTACAAGGGCATGAAAAGCCATGCAGGGTGGCTTTGCGAGGGCTTGTAAATATGGGCCAGCACACTGAGCCACCAGTACGTCAAAAAAGGGGCGCATCGGCGGCGCATGGGGTTTGTAAATAAGCCCCTGTGTTTTTCAATGTACATTGGTTATCAGTGTGTGGGCGAAGTGTGGTTATTTTCTTGTCAGTGCGCGAGGGAGGGGCTGTCTGGTTATTTTCTCCCATGAATCATTGATCAGATAGCTTCTTGGCCTGCAGTGCTGAGAGGTAATTAAACTCTTTCAACAGGTTAATAACACTCCCCGAGTCACAGAAAGTGATATTTTCCGACTGATGGAATCTAGCAGAGTAGCGACTTCTGATTGAGAGAAATGTCTGGCTTTGCTCTTCTGCATTACCAGCCTCTCCAGTGCATCCCGCACCTCTCTTCATCATCATCACACAGGTACCCGTCCAATATCCCCATGCCCTCATCTCCCGTCGGGGCCTCCTTCTGAGGCTCGCTCCATTCTCTCTTCGTCCACTTTTTATTTCCTTTTCCTATTTCACGTTTCTATAATGAACATTTGTATTCTGTCTTTCACAATCTTGTTTGTGGGGAGAAAAAAACCAGCATTTGGACCATTCTGTTCTTTTGGCTTTCTTTCGGTCGTTTTAATCCCTCGAACTTTTTCTTACTATAACTATGAATGATTTGTGTACTGCGATTTCTTCAAGCATTTTCTGTCTCTTTATTTCTTGAAAAGTAATTATTACACAAAAACAGTATCTAGAGTCTCGCTCCAATATATTGCTTAAAGGAGTAACAAAATTGAAGAAAACGTCCTAATAATGAATCCACGTAAAACTGAATTCATGCTATTCTAATATACATCCAAAAACAAAGGGATCCAAAAATTCCTCCAGGAACTCAACATAACATGTGCATTTGTAAAGTGCACATTCACCCAGAAGAGTACCTTGAGACTGAATAACAGATATTTATTGTTACTCAATGGTACTCATTTTATTGACCTCAGAAGATGAAAGGCTGAGTTGCCAAGATTTGAACCTGTGAGCATGAGGCCAAACACAGGTTCCTGGAATGGATGAATTAGTCCACTGAGCCATTAGATGATTTCATATCTACTCTGGCCCGACTGTAAAGTCACTAGGCTTCACGATTAACTTGAATATAACTTCTAATCATCACACCAATAAAATGTCAAAAGGTCAGTGCTTAATTTGAGCAGGTGGTTTCCGGTGCTCAGCACCAGCTGACAGCACCAGCACTTATGACAGTCTACAAATTGGTGGCACTGTCTGTTTAATTTAGAGATGCGCACAACAAAAGTTAATTCATTCAATATACATTAAAAGGACTAATAGTAATACCTGCCACCCAAGCTATTCTTATAGCTTTGGTGGCCTGGTATAGTCTGACTTGTCAGGCTTTTTAGGAGTTTGATGGCTAGTAGTTGTGTTGGTAGTCATTGGCAGCAATGGAAGGGGCAATGTATGGTGCAAGTGGTAGAAGCCTCCTGACCAGGGCTCTAGCACTTACCTTTTTTTGGACAAATTAAGCACTGCGCTAGCTGAAAACATTTCTTTATATGCCCATAAGGAACAATAAAAACAAGTTCTCATCAATTAGCTGAAACCACAGCACATCTTCTGATAATTTCTAGAATTAGGTACGACAACATTCTGTTAGCGGAGACTCTAGCCAGCCACCTCCCTCCCATGAGTGCTGAGTTCTGCGAAACAGAGAGAATTATGAGGAAAAAGAAATTCAACCACCAATGCCAATTCTATGTGCTCTGCATTGGCGCCACTCGAGGCCAGAATAAAACTCAAAATTGGCTTCATAACTTACAAAACCCTCCACCAGAGAAGACCCAACAACCTGACCGAACTCTTGACATACTTGGGTGGATCCGGAGAGTCCAGAAGCCTACTAGTACTGTCAGGCAAGTTCAAAACATGTCCATCACAGAAGAGATCCTTCATAGAGGCTACAAAAAGCCTGTGAAACTCTCTAGCAACTAACCCTAGACGACAGCTGGACTTACTCTCCTTCAGAAGAGGCTTAAAAACGTTGCTATTCACAACACACTTAAACTAAGTGCTACCTAGAACTTAACAAGTGCTGCCCAGAGGCTTAAATACGTTGCTATTCACAACACACTTAAACTAAGTGCTACCTAGAACTTAACAAGTGCTCCCCAGAGGCTTAACAACTTTACTATTCACAACAAACTTAAACTAAGGGCTACCTAGATCTTAAAAAGTACTACCTAGAGGCTTAACAACTTTACTATTCACTACAAACTTAAACTAAGTACTATCTAGAACTTAAAAATTACTACCTAGAGGCTTAACAACTTTACTATTCACAACAAACTTAAACTAAGTACTACCTAGAACTTAAAAAGTACTATCTAGAGGCTTAACAACTTTACTATTCACAACAAACTTAAACTAAGGGCTACCTAGATCTTAAAAAGTACTACCTAGAGGCTTAACAACTTTACTATTCACAACAAACGCAAACTAAGTACTACCTAGAACTTAACAAGTGCTGCCCAGAGGCTTAAAAACGTTACTATTCACAACACACTTAAAAAGAGTACTACCTAGAACTTATTTTGTACTCACTGTTAAATGTGACCATTCCGCTTCCTCCTGTTCTTGTAAGTCTCATAACTAACCCTGCTTACCTTGCTGAAACACCGACATTCTTTTCCTTAACACACCATACCTAAAATGCCTTATCCTCAACTTCAGCATCACAATATAGTCATTGTTACACATTAAGAACACAAATTATTTGTACACGTTATAAGTGTAACAGACTAAAACCACCAGGTGAAGCTAGGATATGTAAATGTGTCAAATAAATAACCTTTTATTTATCCAAAGAAATTGCAGATCAACTAATATTTTCTAACAGAAACTTTGCTGTCTACTCGTTTAATTCTTATTTTTCAGTCTCTGCATATAAATAATGTTGCAATGCACTATTATACCATTGATCAGTATGTTACAATATAACAGAAACATCAGAAAACATAAAAATATGGGGTCTATGTACCAGTTTGTGGGTGGAAAAATGACAGCCAGCATAAATATTTTGAGATTTGTGTGCACAGACTTTAATGTGTTCTCTCTTATTCTGATACAAAATTCGATTTTTGTGAGTGCTACAGTGAATATAATTAAATAATATTGACGCTATTGAAGAAGATTTATGGCACATATGATTTTTGTTCAGGCTGTGATGAATTGATTAATGTTCTGGAGAAAAAAATGTAAACTGTTGCCAATGCACAGCGAGAAAACTCTCTGAGCGATGGAACATTGCATTTTTTTTTCCATTAAGGGAAAAGAGATTCATTTTGGGAAAGCAAAAAAATAATACAAGGCTGCCCTACAAAAAGTGCTCCCACTGTGTTGGCAGGAGCATTTTTGATGAAACGTCACCGCCTGAGTGTTGATGAACTCACAAATATGGAACATGGCTACCGGTGGGCTAATGGATGTAGAGCTTCTGGTGCCCATTCACCACACTATAAATTATGCCAAGGCTCTTGAACTAGTCCCAAATCATTTTTTATATCTACTTTTAACTTTTGTAACCAGAATAAGCAATTTATAAGTTTAGTTTAGTTTAGTTTAAAGGAGCTTGTAAAGCGCCTGGTGACGCCTCCCGGCGTGTCCCCGCGCTGAGGAGAGAGTGATATGAGTAGAAAAAGAGAGCCTATCACAGCTCAAAGAGGAAAGTTTTCAGTTTCTTCCTAAAAGAGGTCTCATTCACCTCTAACCTGATGTCCATGGGCAGGAGGTTCCAGGACTTCGCTGCCACTGTGCGGAAAGATCTACCTCCCATTCTGGCCTTTTTAGGACGGGCACTTCTGAGCAGCCCTGTACCTTTGGATCTAAGGGTTCTGTTAGGTTCATATGGCGAGGCCAGATCCGACATATAGGCAGGTGCCTTGTTATGGAGGATCTTGTGATGTAGAATGACTACACCCAAAATCAGAAATTGTGCCATTATTTTCTCATTAGGGTCATTTATGAAGGTAGTAACTCAGCCAACCTAGGGGTGTTGCAACATTTGCAGTTTATGATTAAGGGGTTGATTTTGGAAGCTCCCTGTAGAAGCCAGTAGGTGAACTAGTGCAAACCCATCTATTTAATGTTATCGCCAAATCCCTTTGCAGCTACTTTCACACACTGGAAAAGTGAAAAAGTGTGCTTCTGTCAAAGGCAAAAGTAAGTATGTTTCCACGTTAAGGATGGGGAGGAATGTAAGGGGAAGCCCACGTGTTTAATAATGGGTAAAAAAGTTAAGAAAACCAAGTTACATCAGAAGAAGAGTGAAGGTGTGAAACATGCTGGATTTCCACCTGTTGGACTTTCTGCAAGATTAAATGATGGAGATGTCATGACGTACTCCTTGAATGCTTTACTGTTCCCCAACGTTCCAAGGGTAGGATTACAACAGTAACTTCTTTTAATCCCGGCCTTTGTGGACGTGTCCATCATGTGTCTTAGTCTAGCTTTAAATGCAGTTGTCTGCTACTTCTCTTACGCAAACCAAATCCTACCTAGATTTTGAATATTTTAGCTTTGTATATATACATATATACTTTAACAACACAAGAGTCCGCGGGTCTGTAACAGTCTAACTGAGGCACAAAGACAACAAACCAGCATATTCAGACATACAAAGTCCTCAAATAAAGGACCAAGTCCCATCACCCACCGAAGTGGCATGCTTCATCATCTGGGACCTCCCTTAACTGCACCTGGTGCAGTTAAAGAGCTACAACTCCTTTATTTACTATAACAAGGAGGAGCTCATGGATGTTTTATGATGTAACAGGGAAGGGTGAAGACTCTCCTAGTGACAAAAGCTGCCAATAGTGTGGTGGAGCTAAGCGCAGTGTGTATGAAAAAGGTGTGAGTTAAAAATGACTACCAGTAGAATTTTTTTTTTACTCAGTATCTAGTGGTGTCAAAGTAAAACGCAGAAATTGGAGGAAAACGTGTACACAAGAATTAAAGGAACACGTCCTCAGTGGTCTACATGTTTCAGCCAACTCATGTCTAAACCATATGACAGTGGCTTTCGTCAGGACCAAGTAATAAAACTACTGCAATTATTGAAAATCAAGTGAGTAACACAACATAAAAGGAACGATACAACCTACAAGAGTACCTGCCTATCTTCAGATATGCGGCACAGTAGGGATGTAAAATAATCACCTGTTGAGAAGGAAAAGATTGGATTTAATTATGTCAAAAGAACAAATAAATGACATAAGCTGGTTGAGGTCAGAAGTGCTCAATGACTTAAAACAAAATGCGCCAATCGTAAGCATTTGCCATGAAGGGATCTAAATAGCCTCCTTACCCGTGATCAATCGGGGATGCGTCCTACACTCCTGGTGACAACTCAGGGCGTGAGGCAACGCTCTAAAAAACAAACAAACATAGAAGGAACAAACTAATACAATGCCAAAGAACAAAGAATAGTTCGTTCACCAAGCCGAACCTGGATAGGCTACAACTCTAAAAAGACACAGCAAGTAAGTCGATTGACTGTAGAAGACGTGTATGTATCTCGAACCGAATGCGGAATATTTTCAAAACAAGGTTGCCCACAGATGAAGACGCACTCAGTGTAGGTTGAAATTCCGCAAAGCAGAATCCTTTTTATTAGGCGAACCGGCATCAGCAGCAGGGTAATTTTCACCAGCCCTACGCGTTTCAGAGATCCCTTCCCCTTGATCACGGGCATGAAATGGGCGGAAGCAGGAACACAACAAGTCTCTAATGGCCCTTATATCGCCCTATGGTGGGTGTGAATAGTCTTAAGGCTTGTTGGGACTTGTGGGCAACCTTGTTTTGAAAATATTCCGGCCAGTCCAGGTCGGGAAGATGCACCGCCGCATGATGACAAGCGGACTGCTGACATGGCTCATTCTAGAGCTCTGAACACATACACGTTATGAGGCGGAACCTATTACGGTAATATTTTAGCAGGACTACAAGTCCGAACAAGCCTTAAGACTATTCACGCCCACCAGAGGGCGATATAAGGGCCATTAGAGACTTGTTGTGTTCCTGCTTCCGCCCATTTCATGCCCGTGATCAAGGGGAAGGGATCTCCGAAACGCGTAGGGCTGGTGAAAATTACCCTGCTGCTGATGCCGGTTCGCCTAATAAAAAGGATTCTGCTTTGCGGAATTTCAACCTACACTGAGTGCGTCTTCATCTGTGGGCAACCTTGTTTTGAAAATATTCCAGCCAGTCCAGGTCGGGAAGATGCACCGCCGCATGATGACAAGCGGACTGCTGACATGGATACACTGTGTCATCAAGCAGATTGGAGGTTGGCTGAAATTGGACTTGCACTGCAACTGGGGGGCTCATTCTAGAGCTCTGAACACATACACGTTATGAGGCGGAACCTATTACGGTAATATTTTAGCAGGACTACAAGTCCGAACAAGCCTTAAGACTATTTACGCCCACCAGAGGGCGATATAAGGGCCATTAGAGACTTGTTGTGTTCCTGCTTCCGCCCATTTCATGCCCGTGATCAAGGGGAAGGGATCTCCGAAACGCGTAGGGCTGGTGAAAATTACCCTGCTGCTGATGCCGGTTCGCCTAATAAAAAGGATTCTGCTTTGCGGAATTTCAACCTACACTGAGTGCGTCTTCATCTGTGGGCAACCTTGTTTTGAGAATATATATAGATATATATATACATATATATACAAATATATATATATTCACTGAAAAAACCATAGGTTTCAGGTACGTTATAGTTAGGAATTAGCATTTAAAAAACCTTAGAAATTCACTGAAAAATCCATAGGTTTCAGGGGCGTTATAGTTAGCTCGACTTTTCACTCGTACAAAACCATTGAAATTCCCCCGTTATAGTTAGTTCAGCTAACTATAACTCGTGCGCCCGCAATGCACTGCTGATGACGTCACATATTACATCACTCATGACATGGTCAGTGACATCACTCATGACATCACTGATGACATCTCAAATGACAGCACTGATGACATCACTGATGACATCATCCAGTGAATGTGTGTTTTTCTGAAAATTACATATGTTTTATATATGTATATCTCAAGGTCGATGGAAGAATAAATGGGTATATAAGTGTCTAAATGGATGATTTGTTTTTGAAAAATTTATTGTATAACTGACTGATTAAGTGTATCTTAGGGAATACATGGCTTAGTGAGTAATGTTTAAATATGTAAATATCTGTATCAGTCTCTCACTTTGTGTATAAGTGGCTTCATGGGTTGGTGAGTAGCTACATGAGTGTCTATATAGGTTATTAGTTGGTTTTTTGAGTATCAGTATGAGTGTCTGAGTGTCTGTATGGTTCGGTGGGGGGTATTACGTAGTGCATAGGTGCATGAATGAGTGACTCACTGTTTGTATGTGTTGAAGACTGTATGGGTGGATGAGTGTGTGCATGGGTGTGTTAGTGAGTGAATGACTGTCTCAATAGTGTCTTTATGAGTAACTACATATGTTTTAAACTAGTATATGTGACTATTGGTGTATATAAGTGAGTATATGTGAGAGTGAGAGATTGAAAGAGTTCCTGTATGAATAAGTATGTGTTTCTATAAGTGATTGTTTAAAAGACTAAGTATGTGTAAGTTTCTGTAGAAGTAAGTGTGGTGGTGTGTGTATAACTGTATATGCAAGTAAATGTATGTTTGATTCTTTATTAGCATGAGTGACTATGTGTGTGAGTAACTCTATGGATGAGTGGTGTTGTGTAACAGGATGTATAGGTGTATGAGTACATATGATGAGTGAGTACATGTATGAGTGACTGTATAGGACTGTTGGTGAATGAGTGGATGTGTATGTGGATCTTAGAATTACTGAATAGGTTGTTGTAAGTGATATTGGTATGTCCATTGTTTTGAAACTTTTAATTTCTATTTTTGAATGTGTGTATCAAAGGTTATATTAGGGGGAGAGGAGGTCTGCCACGCTATCACAAGGATGATGTCATCAATGATGTCATTTGAGATGTCATCAGTGATGTCATGAGTGATGTCACTGACCATGTCCTGAGTGATGTAATATGTGACGTCATCAGCAGTGCATTGCGGGCGCGCGAGTTATAGTTAGCTAAACTAACTATAATGGGGGAATTTCAATGGTTTTGTACGAGTGAAAAGTCCAGCTAACTATAACGCCCCTGAAACCTATGGATTTTTCAGTGAATTTCAAAGGTTTTTTAAATGCTAATTTCTAACTATGCCTACAGAGATAGGACATGTGAAGAAAGTAGAAAAAACGCACAGAAAGAAAGAAATGCAGAAAGAAGCAACAGAAGTCCTCAAAGACAAAGAAAAGTGCAGGAAGAAGGATAACGTGCAGAAAGAACAAACAGAAGAGCAGAAAGAAGCCTTGTTGCAAAATCATCCTGTACCCTCAACTTTTTCAGACGGATACTGGTGGTAACTGAGTCTGACTAACCAGTCCTAGAGCCAGTGCTATGTTAAAAGACACTCAGAATACAGTGAAAACGCCTACATACACTATGGAACACTATGCGTTGGGGTCCCCCTGTGATCAGCATGACCTCCTCTGTAAGCCCCTAGTATATAATAGGGCAGGGGATTGCACACGTCACCTCAGGCCCCGTCCCCTTACTTCCTCACTGTGTAAACACGCCCTGTGGCCATTTTAAGTTGGGAGATTAAGTCCCCTTGAATCCTGAGGGTCCCTAGGGTCCAACTAGACCACTAGGTACCTCCAGTAAGCGCCAAAGAGCTGCGTTGCAGAGAGATGTAAAAAGGGGTACGGCCTAGACCACCTCTCTGCAACGCAGCGCAGTGACGCTTACTGGAAGCACCTGGTGGGCTAGTTGGCCCCCAGGGTCCCTGAGGATTGAAGGGGAATTATTTCCCCAACTTAAAACGCGCCACAGGGCTTGTTTGCACACGTTAACTCAGACCCCGTACCCTCCCTTCACCACTGTGTAAACACGCCCTGTGGCCGTTTTTAGTTGGGAGATTAAGTTCATTTGAATCCTGAGGGTCCCTAGGGTCCAACTAGCCCACTAGGTACCTCCAGTAATCGCCACAGAGCTGCGTTGCAGAGAGGTGTAAAAAGTGGCACGGCCTGGACCACCTCTCTGCAACACAGCTCAGTGGCGCTTACTGGAAGTACCTGGTGGGCTAGTTAGCCCCCAGGGGCCCTCAGGATTGAAGGGGAATTATTTCCCCAACTTAAAACGCGCCATAGGGCGTGTTTGCACACGTCACCTCAGGCCCCGTCCCCTCACTTCCCCACTGTGTAAACACGCCCTGTGGCCATTTTTTACGTTGGGAGATTAAGTCCCCTTGAATCCTGAGGATCCCTAGGGGCAAAATAGCCCACTAGGTACGTCCAGTAAGAGCCATTGCAGAGAGGTGTAAAAAGGGGCACGGCCTGCACCACCTCTCTGCAACGCAGAGCAGTGGCGCTGACTGGAAGCACCTGGTGGGCTAGTCGGCCCCCAGGGTCCCTCAGGATTGAAAGGGAATTATTTCCCCAACTTAAAACGCGCCACAGGGCGTATTTGCACACGTCACCTCAGGCCCAGTCCCCTCCCTTCACCACTGTGTAAACGCGCCCTGTGGCCGTTCTAAGTTGAGAGATTAAGTCCCCTTGAATCCTAAGGGTCCCTAGGGTCAAACTAGCCAACTAGGTACCTCCAGTAAGCGCCACAGAGCTGCGTTGCATAGAGGTGAGAAAAGGGGTGTGGCCTGAGAACACCTGTCTGCAACGCAGCTCCCTGGCGCATACTGGAGATACCTGTTGGGCTAGTTGGCCCTCAGGGACCCTCAGTATTGAAGGGGAATTAATTCCCCAACTTACAACTGGCCAGGGGGCACGTTTGCAGAGTGCTGCAAGGAGGGGGCATGGCCTCCGGCGCGATGCCGGTCATTTATTTATTTATTTATTTTAAGATGGAGGGCTGTGTGGCCCCCCTTCTTTTTCTAATTTACTGGCCCTGGGGACCCCATCCCCCAGGGCCTGCACCCTAATTTGTTTTGTCGAAAAAAATAAATGTGGCCCTCCCAAGGCCTTAATCGGCCCCGGGGATCCCAACCCTCGGGTCATGGCCTTTTTTTGTTTTTTAATTCTTTAGGAGGGGGCTGCGTTGCCCCCCTCCTCAGGCCACTTATGGCCCCGGGGACCCTATCCCCTGGGGCCGGCCTTTGTTTTTTATTATTTAAAAAAAATATATATTTAGAGAAACACCTAGGACATGCTGGACAACCCATATGTACCTATCACCATGACGATTTGCGTGATATTCATTAAAAGGCGACTATGCTTAGAATGAATCCACATGGAATGTATTTACACCGCTAGTGAAGCTCTGACGTGTCTGACGCCCTACCGTGCCTAATCCCGGCGCCCCCGCCGGTGGGTACTCTCCAAGTAGACACCCTTGTCGTTTATTTATACAAACATGGGTAGCTATTGAAGGGCACATTTAATATAAACGCACACCAAGCCATTCAAAGGGGACTCGACAAAAATTCGACCAAACTATGCAAGAAACCCCCCTCACGGTTAATAAAACACACATCTACCGCCGGATGTGTAATACTTTTTATTTTACTCTCTGGAAAGGAGACAAACCTCACTTGAGAGTCACAGCGTGCTCCTGGCTGAGCCCAATGCTGTGTTACACCCACCAGTGCCCGCAGAGTGCCTCACACATCTGTGTTGTATTCCACCAGCTAGTGCGTATGCTATGACACTCTCTAGCCCATGTGCACTGTAACACCACCCCGTGAATATGTCATGCCACACTTGCCTTCGCACGGGTTATATTGCCCCATCTAACGTGCCTTACTCGATGCCTATGTTATAATGCACAGCGCTATGCCATACATATTACAATCTGGGATCCATATCTTTGTCACAGTGCATATGCAACGTTACACTCCCCAGCACATATTTTATATTACAACTTTAGAGACTAGTTAGGTTACACAACACTGCCCTGTGCATATTACACTCCAAGGCGCATATCGCATAGCACGCGCTAGTGCCTGTGCTATCTCGCGCTCTCCAATGAATCTGTCATTGCGCACAATGTATTGCATATTATATTTCACGCCCCGGTTCATCTTATATCACACTTTTTGGTGCATAGATTATACCATATAGCATATCTAATTTTCATTTTCAATCGTGCTCTCAGGACTATGTTCTATATAACACTGCATCCACCTACCCTTTTCATGGGCATTACATTTTGCGATGGGGGGTGGAGGGTCAGGGGGTGTTTCTGCCAAGTGAGCCCGGAGTCACAGTCACAAACGCCCTCTTCTTCCTGAATAAAAGTGAGATTATGCTGCATACTTGTTCATATTTTAAGTAGTTCGCACAGACACACATTTTAAAAACAATAAAGTTCCTAATACCCACCTTCTCTGAACAGTTAGCTTGCTGCCCCATCCACCGCCTCCCTATCCTCTGTTGTCTGAATCCATGGACTAGCCTCCTCCCTCAGCCATGCATGGTTTGATGTGCTGCCACTGCCCTTCATTTAGCATGATGCACCAGTCCACTCCTCCTGCCCTCCATTACCCAATTCTATGGCCCATCATTGACCTCCTGCTTAGCCCCTGTGCTTAGATTGCTGCCCCTATTCTCCTTCCCCCTGCCCTCCGATGTCTTTGTGCATGCCCCTGCTCCATCCTTTTTGCCCACCATGTTCCATGGACCTGCCACTCCTATCTACTCTGAGTGTTCTGTTGAGCTGACACTCCCCTCCCACCTGCCTAGCATTGTCAGATGACTGTAACCTGTCCCTGCCACCTCCACCCTGCCTGTCCACATGCCATGCCCCTATCCCCTTCCTCCTGTCCTCCATGGTCCATTTTACTGCCACACCCTTCTGCCCACCCTGGTCAGTTGTGCTGCAACTGCTCCTCTTGCCTGCCCCGCGCGGTCTGTTGTGATGCCCCTTTCCCTGAACTCTCTTGTCTGTGCCCAGGTCATGACCCTCCCTTCTATCCTCCATGGTCCTTTGTGCATGCCCCTGCACCCTCCTTCTTGCACATCATAGCCATTGTGCTGCCACTAACCCTCCCGCTTGCCATGCATGGTCTTCTGTGCTACCATGGCCCCTCCCACCTTCCCTGTGTGGTCAGCTAGCTGCCCCTGACCCCCTCCCACCTTCCCTCCATGGTCTGTGTGTATGCCATCATAGTCTCACTGTTGCTCTCCATGGTGTGTCTTGTTTCTAGTGCCCATCCTGCCTGACCTCCATGGTCATCTTGCTGCTCCTGCCCTGCCCCCTTGCCCCCAGCCCTCTGTTTCCATGTGCAGACCCTTATTCCCTCCCTCCTGGCGTGTCTGTTCCATTGTAATGCCCCTGATCCATCCCTCCTGCCCTTTATGGTCTGTTATGCTGCAGCTTTCTCTCCTGTCTGTCCATTATGGTCAGCTAGCTACCATCACCTCTTTCCCCTCTGTTCTCTGTTGTCCATGTGCATGGTCCTGTCCCCTCCCTATTGCTTTCTATGGATTGTTGTGCTGCACTCCCGTCCCGCATGCGCTGTGTGGTGTATTGTGCTGCTGCAAACCCTGATGCCTGCCCTGTAGGGTCAGTTTGGTGCACCTCTCCATGTCCATCCTGTCCTCTGTTATCCCAGTCCATGTCCCTACCCCAATTCCTCCTGGCTACCATGATCCAATGTACCATACTTGCGAACATTTTGAACATGGTAAGAGGGAGATTTTGAAAAAAAACTGGGGTATTGATTTTCCCCTTTAAGTCACATTGAAAAAGAGGAGATTGTAGACAGGAGACAGATCAAATAAAGCCCATTTGAGCTTAAAAACATTGGACGTTTCCTGGCTGAAACGGGTCTGTTGGCATGTACGGTTGTACTACCACTGCCTCCTCCTTCTGCCCAAAATGGACTATTATATTGCCACAAGCCTCTCTTGCCAGTCCTGTATTGTTGGTTTGGTGCCCCTGCCCCCATTTCCACTGCCCTCCATAGTCTGTTGTGCTGCCACTGCCCTTCCTGCCTGCCCAGTGTGGTCAAATTGTTGTATCTGCACTCTCCTACCTGCCTTCAATTTTCAGAGTCCGTGCCCCTGGCCTCTGCCTCTCAACAGTATCCCAATGAACAACTAGATTGCTAACATTCTATATTTATTACAAAAGTGTGGAACGTCTGACGTCATCTTGATGTAATCAAAACTGTAATACCTAGAGTATTTCCTTTAGAAATTACATATATGAGAGGGTCTTATTTGCATCAAAATTATGGTTAGTGCTCTAAAAAACTAAAATGAGGACATATTTTCTGAGTTTTCAAATAGCGACAAAGAACTTTTAAATTATTTGTAATCTTTATGTCTTTTTATCCAGTTGACCACTTGATTAAATGTTGCACCTAGGGGAGAGGATGTGGTGTTACTTCCAGAGCTGCAGACTTTGCAACTGGGGAACCAGGTTGGAGTTTCTGCTTCAGCTCAACATTCTGTGATTCTGGTCAAATCACTTAATCTCCCCATGGCTACAACCAAAACGAATTTGATCTTGTGTGATGTAACCAATGCTCATATAAAGCACTCCAATACCCGACTAATCTGCACTATATAAAACTGCAAATACACAAAAATTAAGTGTTTTCCACACTTCTGTCATTGAGCTATACTTGGGCTACATCTGGGTGATATTTGGGCTACATTTGGGCTCTTTTGTCTCTGGTGGCCATCTTGGGAGATTTACTTGTTATGAAGTTTCCTAATTTCCTCATTTACTGCAGTCTCCTCAGTGGGAATACTTTCAGTTTTTATTTTTTTTTCCATCAAGAAGGCATTCCGATGTGTCACACATTTGCCATAAATTCTGAATGTTAGCACTCTAGTTGCTCATTAGATCACTGTAGTAAAACTACTGCTCACCAGGGAAGTCTGCTGCTGGTATTCAAAGTGCATGTTTCAGTCTGCATGTCAGAATTTTTTTATGAAATAGAAGAGGATTTGAGAAGTCTAAATGTGCCCTAATTTTTCTTTCTGCAGAACTAATCATAATTTCGATGGCAAAATGAACCCCCTCATTTTGTTCCTTTGTAAATTAAATGTTTTAAGTGTTACCACTTTATTCCAATCAAGATGGCTTCAGGTGTGCCATACTTTTGTCATAAGTAAGACTGTTAGCGCTCTAGTTGTTCGTTAGAACACTCTGGGACATTCTGGCATTGGGCTATACTTGGGCTACATCTGGGTGATATTTGGGCTACATTTGGGCTCGTTTGTCTCTGGTGGCCATTTTGGGAGACTTATTTGTTATGATGTTTCCTAATTTCCTCATTTACTACAGTCTCCTCAGTAGGAAATACTTTCAGTTTTTTACTTTGATTCCATCAAGAAGGCATTCAGTTGTGTCACACATTTGCCATAAATTCAGAATGTTAGCACTCTAGTTGCTTATTAGATAACTGTAGTAAAGCTACTGCTCACCAGGGAAGTCTGCTGCTGGTATTGAAAGTGCATGTTTCAGTCTGCATGTCAGAATTTTTGAATGAAATAGAAGAGGACTTGAGAAGTCACTCAAAATGTACCCTAATTTTTCTTTCTGCAGCACTGATCATACTTTCTATGGAAAAATGAACCCCCTCATTTTGTTCCTTTTTAAATGAAATGTTTTAAGAGTTACCACTTTATTCCAACCAAGATGGCTTCAGGTGTGCCATACGTTTGTCATAAGTAGGACTGTTAGCGCTCTAGTTGTTCTTTAGAACACTCTTGGATGCTGCAGTAGAACACAAAGGAATCAACTGACAGTCTCTGCCCTTGTTGGATGTACATGTTTTACTGAGAATGTCAGACTTCATTCTCACTTGACTGAGAAAGATTATGTGAATTTACAGAAAATATGCTCTCCGTTTAGCTTATAGATCACCTTCCAAACCTCTGTGGGAAAAGCAGAAAATAGTTTTCTCTCAAACATGATTCATGATATCACAGCAGAAGGCTTTTTCACATGGTAAAATCACCTTAGAACACACCACAATTCCTAAAATGAGTATGGTACCATCAACAAATGATTTATAATGTAACTAAAGTCTTAAAACCTTCTATTAACTGCAATGCTTTTTAATGAGGTGCTATCATGTATATTGGTCCCAAGATGGCTGCCAACACTTCTTGGATGAAGTGCTGACAGCCAATCAGATCTCACAATGAGATGTGTGGTTAGGCTCCGCCCAGATATATATGTGATTTTACTTTTGATTTTCTCAGGAACTACTGAAAGGATTTACACCATTTAAGCAAAAGGCACGAGTCTGAACTGCGGACTACCTCTTTGCCAAATTTGGTGTAATTCCGTTCAGCACTTCGGGCTGTACCTTCGACTAAAGGTCCTATGGGAAAATGCATGGGGAAAACGCGTTTTGGAACCCCCCTATTTTCTCAGCCCCAGTTTGACGAATCACCCCGAGACTTTCAGGGTAGGAGCTGAGCGGAGCGCCTCATTAGTTTTGAAAATTTCACGAAGATAAGTCAACCGGCGCCAAAGTTATTCAAAATAGAATTTTCAGATTTCCTATGGGAACTCGGTCCTAACTATAACTATCTACTGGCGACCGCCAGTAGATAATATATGTATATATATATATATATATATGTATATATATATATATATATATATATATATATATTCACTGAAAAAACCATAGGTTTCAGGCACGTTATAGTTAGGAATTTGCATTTAAAAAACCTTAGAAATTCACTGAAAAAACCATAGGTTTCAGGGCCGTTATAGTTAGCTGGACATTTCCTTCATACAAACCATTCAAATTCCTCCGTTATAGTTAGTTCAGCTAACTATAACTCGCGCCCCCGCAATGCACTGCTGATGACGTTACATATTACATCACTCATGACATGGTCAGTGACATCACTCATGACATCACTGATGACATCTCAAATGACATCACTGATGACATCACTGATGACATCATTCAGTGTCTGTCTGTTTCTGTAAAGTTAAATTTTGTTTCATATATATGCCAAGCTGTATTGGGGAATGAGTGGGTGTATAAGTGTCTGTATGGAGGATTTAGTAGGTGCATGACTGACTGTATAAGTGAATGATTAAACGTATTTTACTGACTGCATGGGTTAGTGACTAAACTGTGTGAATGTCTGTATGTGTCTGTCTGTTGGTGTGTAAGCGGATGCATGGTTTTGTGAATAGGTACATGAATGTCTATATAAGTTATTGATTGGTTGTCAGAGTATCTGTATGGGTGTCTGAGTGTTTGTGTGGGTGGGATGTGTGTGACTCTGTGCATAGATGTGTCAGTGGGTGATTCACTGGGTGCATGGTTTCAACACTAGGTCTGTAATGGACTGTATGGGTGGGTGATTATGTGCATGGTTGTGTTAGTGTGTGAATATATATTTCATTAGTACATGTGTAATTTACTACATATGTGAATGGCAGTATATATGTATGTTGGAGTACAGAAATGACTATAACTGAGAGTGTGTGATAGTGTGAGTGGTTGTATGGATGAGTGTGTGCTTGTATCATTGATTGTATAAGACCATAAGAATGTGCTAGTATTTGTATGAGTAATTGAGCTTGTGTGTGTATAACTGTATAAGTGAGTAAATGGCAGTGTGATTAATTATTTGCATGACTGAGTATGTGTGTGAGTACCTCTATGGATGAGTAGCGGTGTGTGAGTGTCTATATAGGTGTATGAGTACATATGATAGTCCTGTACTGAGTGACCATAAGTATGAGTGACTGTACGGGTGAGTGAGTGGATGGGTGTTTAGACCTAAGACTCTGCGATGGGGTATGTACGTATTGGTGTTGGAGTGTCTTTGGTTTTGAGAGTGGCAGTATGTAATTTAGAGTGGGTGTATCAAAGATTATATTAGATTGTGAGAAGATGCATCAAATGATCACATGAATGACGTCATCAGTGATGTCATCAGTGATGTCATTTTTCAGTGAATTTCTAAGGTTTTTTAAATGCTAATTCCTAACTATAATGTGCCTGAAACCTATGGTTTTTTCAGTGAATTTCAAAGGTTTTTTAAATGCTAATTCCTATCTATAACTTATCTTAAAACCTATGATTTGAAATGATTTTCATAGGATTTCTAAATCTTTATTTTTCAATGTATCAATTACTTTAAATTTTTTTTATATTGTTTTCACCATTTTTTAAAGGTTTTTTTCACCTATTTCTTTTAAAAATTAAAAAATATTAGTTTTTAATGAATTTTGTAAAAAAATATTTGTAAATTTTTTTAAACTATTTTTTATATTTTTTAAACTATATTTTTAATATTTTGTCATAATTTTTTTTACACATTTTTTGGGATTCGAGCACCCTATGCGCACCTTTCTCGATCCCTGCGCGTAACATAGTCGCCATTTTACGATTGTAGTGTAGGATCTGCGTATGGTATGCGTTGGGTATGTATTTTCGTGCGCGAATGCTATGCGACCGGTACGCGACTCCAAACCCATACGCGACACGTATGAAGGACGTTACGCGACGCTCGAACGCTTCCACGAAACGTCATGTGCGTGTTTGACGCAGTGGGTGCCCGAATCCCGCGAAATATTTTAAATGTCAAAAAACATATATATATGTATTTCATGTAAATATTAAATGAAGACATAATCTAAGCTACTCATAAAATTAATATATTTTTACTTCTAATCCTATATTGCTTTTAAATGCAATTTCGCGGATTCGCGCTCGGTGCGTGCTGCCTATGCGCACGGTGCACGGTTCCCATGTGACCTGAAAAAAGGAGATTTGATTGGTTCATTACACTTCCTATTCTAACTATTGAAAGACCACACCCATTTCAATCATTCTTCTTTGGCCTTCTTTGGAGGAGCATCTCTCTGCTGAGAAGAACTAACTTTTTTTTTACTAAGTTTACATTTAGATCAAACTTTTTTTTCAAAACAATGGCTTCAGGGCAGCAGGCATCTCCAGCATCTGCTCATTCATCTGAGGATGAATTTTTGGAAGAAGCATCACACCCACAAAGATACTCATCTGTGGTGTGGAAATTTTTCACTTTTCCTGAGGGGCAAACCAAAACTAATGCCACCTTAGTGACATGTAAGATCTGTCAGTGAGTGCTCTCCCGTGGGGATCCCACCAAAAAATATTCATGTGGCACAGCCAGCATGATGAAGCATCTGAAGACCATGCATCCGATCAACCTGGCTCGTGAGGAATGCCGAAGAATGCGAGTTCTTCCAGGTCCATCAGACGCATCACAGCCGAGTACTTCGAAGGTGGATCCATCTGTCCAAAACTTGGACATCCGTCCACAGTTTGCAACATTAAAAGTGCTCTGCATAAAATGCAACTCTGTCCTTTGTTATGGAGAGCAGTCCATTGACCTCATTTGTCGAAAGCAAGAAAACCATCATTGCTAGTTTTTTTTTTTCCTGAAGTTCATTGTTTTGTTCCTCTAGTTCTGTTTTTTCCTTTTTTTTCAAGAAAAACCCCAAAAAATTAAAAATTGTTCAAAAAACCAAGAAAAGTAATATAAAAGAAAAAAGAAGAAAAAAAAAGTTCTTCTAAGAACTAACTTTCCTGATTTAAAAAAAGAGCTATATTTGTTTGTTAGTGTGTGAAATTTTAAATGAATGTATGTGTAGTGAGTAATTGACTGAACGAATGCATTAGTAGCGTATGGTGAATGCAGAACTATGAGGAAGTGCTGCAGCATCACACAGTAACCTCTTTAACTGCAGTGTGCTGTAGTACTTCCGAAGCACAGGGATGCAACATATGTACATAAATATGTTGCAAATCTATGCTTCTCTCTGCACGGCTGCTTAAACTGCAGCCATATGGTGACACAGGCACCCTTGCACCATGGTGCAAGGATATCTGTGTCATGTGGTGTTTGTTTTTGTGCAGGAAGACACACCTTCCTGCACAAAAACAATCAGTGAAGGCATTTTTCTCCTTGAATGTATGCTGAACATTTTAGCATGCATTGAGGGTTAAAAAATGAGGAGAAATGAAAACAATTCTCCTTGTTGTGCTTTGCTACACCAATTGGAGAATGGTGCAGCATTCACACACATGTCCAGATTTATTATTTTTGATAAATCTGGAGATGTGTCTTCTTCTATGAGTATTCTGTGCAATCACGCACAACAACACTTATAGAACACCCTTTCAACGCAAAGTGGTGTGTATGATGAGGTCGTATTTACATTGAGAAAAAAAGGTACACAGAGTGCCTTTCCCTGTATTTGTAAATATAAGAGAGTGTCTTGCGCTATAACTTTGTTACAAAAAGTAACATATTTCTGTTTGGAAAATTACTTGTGAATGATAGGAGGTAAGCACCGATTTTTGTCTGCAAAGATGCTCAAAGAAGAATGATTGAAATGATTGCAGTCCTTCAAGACGTAGAATGGGAAATATTATGAACCACTCAAATCTGTTTTTTTGGAGG
The DNA here is from genome assembly GCF_964204655.1 of Triturus cristatus. NCBI lineage: Eukaryota > Metazoa > Chordata > Amphibia > Caudata > Salamandridae > Triturus > Triturus cristatus. Next base: position 1,640,693,410 of record NC_140590.1, read on the forward strand.
TCATATCATATCCTTTTTCAGAGAGATTCCAAAACTACATAGGTATAAACAGGGTGTTTTGAAAAACGGATTAAAACTTTGTACCTTCTTGCAGATGTGCCCATTGTCCATATTAATACTTAGTTAAACTTACCTTCACAGTATTGGAAATTCAAAATGGTACACATTTTTTTCAGTTTTTTTTGTAATGTAAATTGTGGCAAATTGCTTATTTTAGAATTAGGATCTGTGAAATAAAAGAAAAAATAGTTATAACATGTAATAATACATTTTTAACAACACAACATAATTTAAACAAAATAATTTGTTTGCCGTTTTTGCTGTTCTCAGAATATATTGAATTTCCCTAGAAATAGTGATTTCAATCGTACTCATCACATAACAGAGGGCAAAAAAATACAATCAAAAAGATTGTCTAAAAAAACCCAACATGCTATTCTCAGTAAAATACCAGAAAATACAACTCACACATATATGAAATGTTTATTGCTAACAAAATTTTATAACTTTAAATGTTGTCGCTTTAAAATATTCACAGAGTCAATGAGTAAGAAAAAGTCCATAATTCAAACATATACCTTTCCCTGAGGCCAAATGGTATTTTTGCACTGTTTTGTTATGTAAATTGTCCAATGGTAATCCTAATAAATTATAATAATAAATTCCTCAGAGAGTGAATTATCTTCCTAAAACATTGGCTTTAAAAATATTAGGTAGGAATTTGGTAATTCACTAGGCAAACGTTGTTTGAAAACCAACTGGGCATCATTACAAAGTGTCCAGCCTGTGTCACATTTTAGATAGGCAGTGTAATGTCCAGATGTTGTGGAAGGACCATCATGGAAAATGTACAAAAGTCCTTCCTGATATTGATAGTTGTGTTTCTACAAATTGGTTTATTAAAGTATCCAATTTTCTTCCATCAGCTGTACAACGTTGCATCATTAAAATTATATATTCTCCATATTTTTTGTTTAAATAATGTGGATAACATTTCTGATTTACATTGGCTACACTCCATATTTTGATTTGCACCTTTAACTAATTTATTGAAAGACACTGATTTACAGTCCGGTAATGTTAAATATAGAAATCTTTCAGTGTCTACATTAGTGCTAGATGTATACATGCAATTTTCACAATGATATTCCCATTTGTAACAAAGGCCAAAAATATTTTCTATTTCTACACCTTCATTTTCTAAAACGGTAAGCATATACATTAAAAATTCCTGAGCATCTTGTTGGATATTTTGCGTAAATTGTGTAGAACCAGAACACACATCCAAAAGATTACGAACATCTGAAACAGTTTGTATTTTACTTGTATCTGTTGTCAATTTTTCATAAACAGAATGCAACAAGGAACAAAATCTTTTTTGCCGATTCTGCATAATTTGTTCTTGCAAACCTTCAAGATAAAAAACAACATTGACCACTACATTTCCATAGCAGTTGACACCTGAACTATTTTCAAACTGATAACCAACAATCTCTTCAATAGTGTCCTTTTTCTTTTTACTTGCTATCACAACATTATTTTTGTTCTTTTCCCTTCTCTACACCTTCAGTACAGATATTCTCAAACCTTCTTTTTCGACCAACCACACGCTTTTCAAATACAGGATATTAACCTAAATTGGGAGCATACACCCTTCTTAACCTATTATATTCTTTTACACAGTTTGCATCTGCAGTAACCTTTGTGTCATCAAAATCAACCAAAAACAAACCAGATAATGTTCTGACTCGCGACAAAGCAACATATGCCATACCCTCTCTAAACACAGTAGATCCAATGTTCACCAATGCACTGTCTACACTTAATCCTTGAGATTTATGAATAGTTACTGCGTATGCCAGAGAAAATGGAAATTGTTTCCTACGGACATATAAATCTTTAACAAGCAAAAAACGAACTGAACAACGACCAATTTCTTTAATTTCTTCAATCTGATCAAATTTAATTTTTAAAAATTCTATTCCTTCTTTTTTCTGATAATTAACAAAATCCACCACTTTACCCATTGCTCCATTAACTAAACCTTTTTCTACATCCAAATTACGCCTTAAAATTACCCGACAGTTTACACATGCATATAGAGTCTTTTCTAAACCAGCCGTTTTAGATATCTTTTTTTCTAAATAATCCAGTTTTGTTTTCAATTTTCCCGTCAAAATAATAGTGATTCCTTCATGCTCTATTTTATCGATGGCTTCCATTTTTATAATTTCTTAATTTTCCAGTTTCAATAGTTCTTCATTGAATATAGAACACTGGCCCAGTGTTGGCATTAAGCAGATCATTGATTTATTTTCTGCAATTTTCATGTACACTTTCTCAGGAATAACATTTTAATTTGGAAACAAATTGGAAAGTAATCGACTCTGCAAAGCTCGTTTGCCATGTTCTGTCAGAAGTTCAATTCTTATATCTTAAAGAATACTTCCATATTCAGCATCATTTGCCTGTCGCATATTTTTCGTCAGTTCTTTATATTCAAAATATGTCCAAATGTTCACGTTTCCAACACTACCGAGAGACTTTCGGGTATCTTCATGCGCAAGTGTTTTAAATACCGGTTGTCCTTTTACCGGAGTCAGTTGCAGTAGATCTCCAAAAACTATGACGTGTTTTCTTCCAAATAACACATCATACTCTGTTTTAAGAATTTGCTGCATTCTTAAATGCACAAAGGCAAGCATCAAGTTTGAGACCATGCTTACCTCATCAATAATGAGAAGTTTCATTTTCTTCAGGACTCTTGAAACTTTACAACAAGCTTCTCCAGATAGCTTGTGGTATTCCAATTTGTTCTCATGCTCTACTGGTAGCATTAGTAAACGATGCAAAGTAATTCCTTGAATGTTATGTGCTGCCAACCCAGTTGTAGCAGTGACAACACACGACAAATGCGACTCAGTTGTTCTCTGCAGATAACTTGTAATTACTTTAATTAAGAAACTTTTTCCTGTTCCAGCTTGACCACTCACATACATTCGGATAGGTTGAAATGATGTACATGAGCACCCTTTCTTTTCATGAAGTAATCCATGCTAAATCTGTTCTTTCACTTGCTGATATATCTGTTTCTGTTCAACATTTAGTTGTTCTTCCAAGTTTCCTAACTGCATTACATCTTCTTGAGCTTGATGCATTGCTGTTTCCACCTCATTCATGGCAATTGCTGCTTCATTTTCAACAATTGGTTGTCCTAGTGGATCTTGACTCAGTGCAGCAGAACTTTGACTGTCTTGAGAACTGTCTCTAGCAATCTCAGCTGCAATTGTAGCTTCTTGATCAATTTCATCATTCAACATTTTCACATAATTTGTAAAAGCACTGCATTGTATGCTATCTTTACAAGCATTAAATGAATCTTCATAGCTCTGAAAATCTCCAAGTAATTCCAGTTCTGAACGCCATGGTTTGAACATTTGCAAAAGGGCTAAAATGTAAAATTTCCTTTTATCAGCAGTGTCGCAACTCAGTTTCCTGTGATTAATTAAATTTCCTTTCCTTTGTTTCACCAAACATCCTTTGGAACCAATCACTGCATATTTTCCATCATTGATGTTCTCTGTAGTATTCCGTTTAAAAGTGTAGTTTTGCAGCACTTCATAGAGACACATGTTCTCAAGATGAGGACTTCTGTTTGCGTAATATGTGTCCAACATATTCATTTTCAAAATATCTGTACTTTCTGGTTCTTTTTCTGCTAAATATTCAATTTCTTGAGCAGATTTCAGTACCCTATTTCGCATTGCTGCAAGACCTAGACTCACCCAAAGAAAGACAAGTGTGTAGGTGGCTAGAGGCCTGCATGCATAGTGGATAGACGTTTGAAACAGTCCATGGGCTAACGCCTGGGTCACTGCATAACTACCTGGGTACTGACTGAATCATTAAAGTACTGCAAGTAGAGTGCCTAGGTTAATCTTTTTAAGTTTTGGGGTTTTGGCGCAGTGAATAGATTAGTACATAGTGCCGAATGAGTCAGTGGAGGTGTGCAAGTGGAGTGACAGGGTGTTTATTGGAGTTTATGGATACTGACTGGGAAATTGAAGGTCTGAAAGACAATTGTGTAGGTGGTTAGAGGCCTCCATGCATAGTGGATACGCATTTGAATCAATCCATGTGCTAAGGCCTGCCTCACTCCATTAGTACTTGGATACTAACTGAATGTTTACAGTATTGCAAGAAGAGTTCCTGGGTGAATTTATAAGTGTTAAGTTTTGGCGCAGTAAATGGATTACTACATGATGCAGAATGAGTCACTGAAGGAGTGTAAGAGGAGTGACAGGGTGTTTGTAGGAACTGTATGAATACTGTCTGGGGTATTGAAGATGTGAAAGACAAATGTGTAGGTGGTTAAAAGACTGCATGCATAGTGGATTGGCGTTTGAATCAATCCATGTGCTAAAGCCTGCCTCACTCCATTACTACTTGGATATTAACTGAATGTGATTCTAGACAAGCAACACTATCCCTTGGAATTTACCAAAACTCATTCACTACTCTGGAAGTGGTAAGGGGACTGCACACAATCCACATATTTCAGTACTGCACTTTAGTGTCAAACCTGACTCATTTTCTGAATGCATAAGCAATAACTAGCTTCTAATACTACTAAAACTTGACAACATGACAGGGTTTTAAGCCATTATCTATCAGCAAATACATGATGTAACAAAATGCTTCTCTCACAATGGTTGCCCAAATGCACACAGACTCACAGTGTGATTCTAGACAAGTAACACTATCCCTTGGACTTTACCAAAACACATTCACTACTCTGGAAGGAGTAAGTGGACTGCACACAATCAACATACTTCAGTACTGTACTTTAGTGTCAAAGCCTGACTCATTTTATCAATGCATAAGCAAAGACTGGCTTCTAATGCTACTAACACTTCACAACATGACAGGTTTTAAAACAGTTATCTGTCAGCAAATACACGATGTTACCAAATGCTTCTCTCACAATGGTTACCCACATGTACACAGAACCACACTGTGATTCTAGACAAGCAACCCTATCCCTAGGAGTTTACCAAAAGTCATTCACTACTCTGGAAGGGGTAAGGGGACTGCACACAATCTACATATTTCAATACTGCCCCAGAGTGTCAAAGCCTGACTCATTTTATGAATGCATAAGCAATGACTGGCTTCTAATGCTACTAAAACTTGACAACATGACAGGTTTTAAAACAGTTATCTGTCAGCAAATACACGATGTTACCAAATGCTTCTCTCACAATGGTTACCCAAATGCACAGAGACTCACAGTGTGATTCTAGACAAGCAACACTATCCCCTGTACTTTACCAAAACACATTCACTACTCTGGAAGAGGTAAAGTAACTGCACACATTCTACATATTTCAGTACTGCATTTTAGTGTCAAAGCTTGACTCATTTTCCAAATACATAAGCAATGACTGGCTTCTAATTCTACCAAAACTTGAGAACAGGAAAGGTTTTTAAGCAGTTATGTGTATGCAAAGATATGAAGTACCCAAATGCTTCTCTCACAGTGGTTCCCAAATGCACACAGACTCTCAGTGTGATTCTAGACAAGCAACACTCTTCCTTGTACTTTACCAAGACACAATCACTAGTCTAGAAGGGGTAAGGTGACTGCACACATTCTACATATTTCAATACTGCACACTACTGTGAAAGCCTGACTCATTTTGCAATTGCATAAGCAATGACTGGCCTCTAATGCTACTCACACTTGACAACAAAACCGGTTTTAAAGCTGTTATCTGCCAGCAAATACATGAAGTTACCAAGTGCTTTTCTCACAATAATTGCCCAAATGCACACAGACTCACAGTGTGATTGTAGACAGCCAACTATCCCTTGTACAAAATACATTTACTAGTCTACAAGATGTAAGGTGACTGCACACATTGCAGAAAATCTTCTACTACACATGAGTACCAAAAAGTTTCTCTCAAAATGATTCCTAAATGCACACAGACTCACTGTGTGTTTCTAGACAAACAACACTATCCCTTGCACTGTACCAAAACACATTTCTTAATCTAGAAGGAGTACTACATTTTAGTGTAGAAACGTGACTCATTTTGCAAATACATAAACAATGACTGATTTCTAATTCTTCCAAAACATAAAAACAGCACAGTTATATGTATGCAAACACATGAAAAACACAAATACTTATCACAAAATGGTTTCTACATGCACACACACTGACAATAAGATTGTAGACAAAAAAAAATACTCCATGCACTTTAGCAGGAGAAATACATTAGTCTGATTAAAATCAAAATAGACCACATACATCCCCTCACAATTAAATAACTCCCCTTTCAAGTTGTTTTGTAGATTAAGAAGTATGTCAGTCACACACCAGATTTTCTTATACAGAATCTCTGCACTGTGCACCTGTCAGCAAAACTAAAGAATGGCAAAGTTTCCCTCTCATTTTGCACACATATACATGTAAACATCAAATCACATTCCTTCCCACAATAATTCAAAAGCTAACACACATTTCTATTGGTTAAACAATTCAACCCTTTCCAAATGACATACATTTGAACCCTACCCCAAATCTGCCTTCTGCCTGTTACCATAGAAACAGTTCATGGAACACTGAACTGAGCACACAGGTCACAAGTTCAGCACACAATGTTGCTAATCAAAACAGCAAGTGTGTTTGACTTTTCATCATATCAGTTTATCATATATAATGTTCCTTTCAATCACTTTTTGTCAACCAATAAAAATCATGCGTTTAAAAAACAGAAACATGCACCCTAGTTTTCAGTGTAGAAAGTTGTCAAACAACCAATCATTTCTTTTCTTTTTTCAAAACTGCATCTTATCCACCATTTTAGAAAAATATTACTTTTCAAACTACCATTTCATTTACAGAGACCATCTGAGTGCATCCAGATCTCCCTTCAAGATGCTTAGAGTGTGGATTGTGGGATACAGCTATATTTTCTGGAGCCAAAGGTATGCAGAAAACAAAGGCATTCACTAGGTTTGCCAAATGTAGACATTAAATGGATTGGACAGAGAGGGTTAAAGTGGCACCAATTGATGCCATTGGTAAAATCCTTTATGCATCTCCAGCACCCTGACCTCATAATAGTGCACTGTGGTGGCAATGACCTAGGCACTTTGACTGGGGTAGGTCTGGAAATGCTTATGAAGGACACCTTTGCAGAATTGATTTCACTTTTTCCCAAAACTGCCTTTGTGTATTCTAACATATGCCAAAGGCAGAAATGGAACTGGTCCAATTATTTTTGTCCACAGATTGAGAAAGCTAGGAAACATGTGAATAAATCTGTTTCTGCTTTTCTCCGAGACTATAGAATGGGGTCCATTTACAATAACAATCTGCGTTTTCATATGCAAGAGATGTATAGGAGAGATGGAGTACACTTTACTGATGATGGAAACAGAGTCTTCCTCAACAACTTTAGACTCTGTATAGGTACTTACTTATAAGTACCAAAAACTCTCAATGAGCACAACGGCTCTTTTTAGAGCCACTCAAGAATGAAACACATAAGCTTGATGTTTATCTCCCAAAAATTTCAGGTTTTTTGCTCTGATTCACGCACCCAATGCGCTAGGAACCGCGCACCCTACGCGAGAGAAATCGTGCACCCAACGCGTTAGGATGCGACTCCTAATTTTACCGTAAAAAAAAATAGCTCCTATCAATAATTTTTAATATCCCCGGGTACCCCATCCCCCGGGGCTTATAAAAAGCCGTTGGGGACCATGGGGGGAGCCCCAACGCCCCCACGGTCCCAGCTGACCGTGTGGAAAAGCAATATGGTTTGGATTTTGAAAGAGAGCAGGTTTGCCTGCTCTCTCTTTCAAAATCCAAATGAAGTTTGCTATGGGAGGGCGGGAGACTCCTGCCCTCTCATAGCAAACAACAGTGTCCTGGGGTGGGCACCCTAGGACACTGTAGGAGCCGGCCCTGGGGGGTGGCGGTCCCCAGGGCCCTCGAGGGCTCCAGGAGGGGGCCACGCAGCCCTCAATCAATAAAGCCCCAGGGAATGGTGGTCCCCGGGGCTTGGGGGGGCCGTGCAGCCCCCCACGCTATTTATTTTCTTATCACTGGGGGGGTAGCGGTCCCGGGGCTGGGGGGCCCCCCTGGGCCCCCCATTTTTTTTTACGCATTTTGCCCCCGGGATTTGGCCCTCCCGGGGGCTAATTATTAAGGAAGCGCAGAAGCCCGCGTTTTTTTTACGGCCGAATCCGTGCACCCTGCGGGCAATTTTGCCGTTTAAAAAAAAAGAAAAAAAGGGGCCCTGGGAGTCCTTCTGGGACCCCCTAAGCAACTCTAGAGGGTCAGAGTATTTCTACCATGCCCCCTCCATATCTTTCACACACTTATTTCCCTTACTTCTTCGGCCTTGCTTCTACTGAGGCACAAAATGGCTGCCAACAGTTCCTGGTTTCGAATGTTGACAACCACTTGACAACCAATTAGCATTCAGCGCGTGATCGGGAGGGTGCGCGGATCCTCCGAGGCCATAGATATATATGTACATTTAACTCTAATTTTCTCAGGAACTACTGAACGGATTTACACCATTTAAGCAAAAGGCACGAGTCTGAACTGAGGACTACCTATTTGCCAAATTTGGTGTAATTCCGTTCAGCAGTTCGGGCTGTAGCTGCGGCTAAAGGTCCTATGGGAAAATGCATGGGGAAAACGCGTTTTGGGAAACCCTTTTTTCTCGGCCCCCACTTGACGAATCACCCTGAAACTTTCAGGATAGGAGTGGACCGGAGATGGCCAAAAGTTTGGAAAATTTCACGAAGATTCATCAACCAGCGCCAGACTTATTGGGAATAGAATGTTGCGGATTTCCTACGGAAAATAGGTCCTAACTATAACTACCTATATATATATATATATATATTACCTACTGGCGGTCGCCAGTAGGTAGTTATAGTTAGGACCCCTTTTCCATAGGAAATCCGCAACATTCTATTTTGAATAACTTTGGGGCCGGTCGACGAATCCTCGCGAATTTCTCAAAATAGGTGGGGCGCTACGCTCCGCTCCTACCCTGAAAGTCTCGGGAGGATTCGTCAAGCGGGGGCTGAGATAAAAGGGGGGTCCCAAAACGCGTTTTTCCCATGCATTTTTCCATAGGACCTTTAGACAGGGCTACAGCCCGAACGGCTGAACAGAATTACTTGAAATTTGGCAGAGAGGTAGTCCTCAGGTCAAGGAAGTGCCTTTTGTAGGTTTGGTGTAAATCTGTTCAGTAGATTCTGAGAAAATAGCCTTTAAATCAATATATATATCTGAGCCAGCTTACGGTACGCTTACCGTAAGCTTACCGTACGCGTACGGTGGCGTGCGCGAGCGCGATTCTGATTGGCTCTTAGATCTTAGTAAACATTCGAATCGGCCGAAACCAGGAAGCGGCGGCCGCCATTTTCTCTCTCGCACTGAGAGTTAGGTTGTTAAATAAAACCAATACACATGTAAAGGAGCTGTTTTGACAGCTCACACACACATAGACATGTTGAGGGAGTCCCCCATAACCCCCCAAGGCCAAAAATGCCATTTTTATTTTTTCGCTAATTTCGCCGATTACGCTTACCGTACGCGTACGGTAAAAGATATTTAAAAAAAAACACTATCCACACCCCCTGTGCTTTTGGTGCCCGTAGTCCACCAAATGCGCAGGGCTTATCAGTGGTGTGCAAAACCACAATTTTTTTAACAAAAATAATAAAAGAAAAAATTATCCACACTCTCTACACCCCGTGTGCAAAAGGTGCCCGAAGGGCACCATTTGTGCATGGCTTATAAGCACCGTAAGCACAGTAAGCACCGCGTGCTTACTGTGCGCGCACGGAACGAACTGCGTTAAGTGGGCGCGCACGCCACGAATGGCGTAAAGTAACTTAGCATTTAAAAAACCGTACAAATTCACTGAAAAAACCATAGGTTTCACACACGTTATAGTTAGGAATTAGCATTTAAAAAACCTTGCAAATTCACTGAAAAAACCATAGGTTTCACACATGTTATAGTTAGCGGAAATTTTACTGATAAAAAACCAGTGAAATTCCCCCGTTATAGTTAGTGCAGGCAACTATAACTCACGCGACCGCAATCTTCTGCTGATGACATATGTGTCTTTATGAAAAAAAAATATTTGTAATATATGTATAGCTAAAAATGTATGGAAGAAGACATGGGCAAATAAGTGTCTAAATACAGTATTAGCATCAGCAGAGGATTGCGGTCGCGTGAGTTATAGTTGCCTGCACTAACTGTAACGGGGGAATTTCACTGGTTTTTTATCAGTAAAATTTCCGCTAACTATAACATGTGTGAAACCTATGGTTTTTTCAGTGAATATATATATATATGGAAACAGCTTACTGCTGGTGCTGGTGGTGGGGAAAGGCCTTGTCCTCGCATAATATTTCAAAGCAAATATAAAGAATACGCCACACTCGCTCTGGAATAGTCAACTCGTATTTATTGACTAAAACTTCTCTCCTCCTACGCGTTTCGAGCTGAACACAGTTCTTGATCACAGTAGTCATACAAGTCCATTTTTTATTTCGCCACATTTATACCATGTAACCACAGACGCCCATAATGAGGCATTGTGGGCTAGGTAGTTTTTAACTAATACATGCTTACATGTTATGGATCATTTGTCTGTCAAACCGGTATAGACTTTGTGAGTGATTATAGTTCTACATTAATAGATGTAAGAAGTATAATAACTGCCTGGGTGGCCATATCAATTACAAGTGAGCATTTATGATTTGGTTATTCATAAAGATGGCAGCGTGTAGCGTTAGTGCTAACATACGCACTTCACTGGGATCAATAGTACTGAATAGTACTAGGGATACTTGTAAATCTATTAAAGTGTTGACAGAGATTATTAAACATATACTTTTCTGAAATTCTTATAGATTCAAATCTACTCATCTACAAAAGAGTGCATTACTGAGTTACTATAAATTTAATCCATATTATGAATTAAGTGTGCATAGATGAATTATAGGTGTACATGCATCTTCTCATCTCCATTAAGCCCCAGCGGGCTTTTGGTTTTAAAACGAATTATGAGTTTAGATTCAAGTCGTCGTAGTTTTTGAGTTCTGTTACCTCCTTTCTCATGATCGTGTATCATGGCTATGCCTGAATATTTAATGTCTAGCCAGGTCTTTCCAGCATGATTTTGTATATGCTTGGCTATGGCATAGGTGGTAAGCTGTTCCCCCCACAAGGGCATTTTGCTAATTTCACATTGTGAGATGGGGGTGAACCCAGCACCAACCGTCGTGATACTTGGATCTTGTAACAGGCCGCGTTCTTAGAAGGTTTTTGGCAGCAGTACACACTCTGTCAAATACGGAAACGAATCGAGTGAAGACCACGCAAGATAAAAACAACCCAAAACGAAGAAGCCTGTTTGTTTTCATCCTTTTCACGGACCGCGTTAAATACAGAAGTGGACATTGTAACACTGGGAAGTACCTGGTAGAGCACCGGCGTGAGGCGTCGGAGGACACCGCCACGCTTGGGAGTCTCCTAGGTGAGTCATTTCAATTACTTCCCTGTTGTGCATGTCCTTTCTATAGTGCTGCAGTGAGTTTGACGGCTCTGATGAATTACTAAATTTAAGAGCGGAGCTTAAACGAAAATAGTGGTTTACACTGTTCTGGTTACAACTCATTGACTGTGGGGAGTGTGCTCACCCCCATTTTCATATCATCATTCTCTCTCCGCATTAGGAATACAAGTGTATACCAAGTAGATCTAGCCAAACAAGCATAGATCTTTCTATATTCTTTGAAATATAATCTGCTCATCTACGCTCATTGTATAAACATGGAACAAAGAGCGGCAAAACGCATGCAAAAGGCAGAAAGCATGTTTATGAAAACAGCGCCAAACACATCAGCTGCTAGTGGAAAGACAACATCAATTAATCCAGCAATAACTACTTCAAAACAGCTATTCACCCAACTAGAAAGACTGCTTCGGAAAGAAATTTCATTTAGTTGGGAGATAATAACCTTAGAAAAATATGTGGAATATGAACGGGTGCCTCGGGGCTTACGAATATTCACATTACCTAACCATCCTGATACTAGTCCTGAAATGCTTGAGGAGTGGGGAAGAAACAACATGGACTGCTCCCGCACAATGATGCTAATCATCATTAAATATGCGAAAAAAAGTGTAGAAGAAATACATGTCCAAATAGAGGAAATAGAACAACTAATAAAAACATCAGGAGAGGATGACGAAACCATAGATAAATTACGTATGGCAATGGATAAAAATCTGGATAAACATGAAAACAATGTCCAGGAGAGAAAACAACGCAAATTCAGACGGGACGAGTCTGATTATGAGAACGGAACCATTCTCACGTTTGCAAAAAGATTTGAAAATCTGAAACAACAGTTGGAAAAAAAAGTGACCATACGAGAATCACCACAAATTACACCGAGTGAAACGGAATCAGACATAAGCGATAATGAATATCAAGCCACTGCCACAAAAAAGTTTTCTTTTTTAGAAGAAATGAAAATCCTCTATCAGGATCAACAAAATCCGAAGGTGAGAGGAAGAGGACATGGCAGAGGACAAAGCAGAGGACGAGGCAGAGGCCAATATGTAAATCGAGACAACATCGGAAAACCAGAAGAAGCAGAAAAACAAAGGTATCAGCTTCGCAATCGGACAGTAATAAGAAAATGAATACTATTACTGATAATGTTAAGGAACCCAACCTGATAATCAATCTGTCTCATCATGAGCTATCTCAAGCTGAACGGAATCTACTGAACAAAGGACTAACATTTTGTCCAGAAAAACACCAAGCCGCAGTAGAAACTAAGATAGACATGTATAAATATATTCGCAAATTAAAACTTAAAAAGTTTTTGGGAAAAATGGCCCCTAATTCTGGCCATAGTGCAGCTGATGAAGATACTAATACTGCTACACAGATTCAAGGATATACCATTGCTGATACTACTAGCTTAATAACAGCCTATGAATTGGCCCATGATGTTGACGAAATTGAATCAACCAATACACAAGTATTCGAGGAAATGGGGATCCAGACAGACAGCCATCCGCGAACAAAATTCAAAAAGAAATCTAAGTTTTGTCCAGCACTCCACCCTGGCAATCGAATAGATACCTTCCATGACCTAGTTGTGGCAGAACTAGATGTCATGGAAAATACAAAACATGGCAAAATGAAAGAAAATCTATCACTGCAAGAACGTCAAGCATTGCTGACATTAAAAAACAATCATTTAATTGAAATCAAACCAGCAGACAAGGGTGGCAACATTGTCATCCTTGATAAACAAGATTATGTTGATGAGGCAAATCGTCAATTAAATGATCAAGCAAACTACACAATATTGACTTACAATCCAATTTCAGAAATGATCATAGATATACATGATCGGATATCAAAATGGCATCAAAAAGGACTGTTAAGTTCAGATGAAATGACCTTCTTAACTATAAACAATCCAGTGATACCAACGATATATTTTCTGCCTAAGGTGCACAAAACGCTACACAAACCTCCAGCATGCCCAATAATCTCAAGCTGCAGATCGCTGTATGAAAACATCGCATCTTATGTCGACTACTTTTTGGCACCCATTGTTCCAACATTGAGCTCTTATATCAAAGACACTGGGGACTTTTTGAGGATTCTAATGGAAACAGAATGGCACTCTGAGTATCTATTGGTAACGATCGATGTCGTCTCTCTGTATACCTCTATTAACCACAACATTGGGTTATCTGCCATTGCTTACTTTCTCAAACAGAGACCAATTGGGGAGCTGCAACATTTGAATATGTTGTTGGAAATGATTGAACTATGCTTGAAAAACAATGTGTTCTTGTTTAATAAACAGATGTACTCTCAGAAATGCGGTACTGCCATGGGAGTTTCCTTCTCTCCAAGCTATGCCAATCTCACCATGGGATGGAGGGAGAAGAACATAGCTTGGAGAGAAGAGAACGACCCATATACTGCTAACGTGGCACTATGGCTGCGATTCATTGACGATCTCCTCCTGTTACGGAGGGGATCCAAACAGAAACTTATTGAGTACATAATGATATTGAATCAGAATAACGTTGGCCTAACGTTCACCTACAATATACAATCAAGGGAAATCGAGTTCTTGGACACCAAAGTGTATATAAAATCTAACAAAATACACACAACTGTTTCGTAAAAAAACAGCAATAAATAGTCTTCTCCATGGAACAAGTTTCCATCCAGAAAATTTACAACAAAGTATCCCGTACGGGGAGTTCCTACGGATGAAAAGGAACTGCTCTGAACCTAAGGAGATGGAGGCTAAGTTTGAAGAGTCCAAAAAGCGCTTCCTTCAATGGAGATACAAACATAGGGACGTTACTAGCGGAGAGGTCAAATCTGGGGGCGTACTATGAGCATTAAAGGACGGAGAACCGAGCACGCATTTGTGACTGCGACTGCCTCTGAAGAAGAAGGATTTTGCCTTCGAAACGCGTCAGGTGTATCGCGTCTGCAGCTGTCAAATCATATCCACCAGCAGCATCTTGCCTGTACTGTTTATTAAAGGCTTGCCACCTTAAGTCCAGCATTCGAGTGCAGCTCAATTTTGGGGTATGGCAATCGAGCATTCATTTTTGGCGGCGGCCCGCCGTCGAGTTGCACCACCCCGGGAAGAGAGGGGGCCACGCGGCTTGATATATGCATAGCCGTCCTTGTGGAATGCTGACTTCGGATTAAGGCAAACTGTTGGTGGGGGCCCATCTGCAGGCTTGAAAAGGACAGAAATTAGTGCACCATCAGTGGTTTGATTTCGGGACTTCGATATCCAGAATGCTTTGGGGCATTGGACCCACACATCTGGGGGCGTACTATGAGCATTAATGGACGGAGAACCGAGCACGCATTTGTGACTGCGACTGCCTCTGAAGAAGAAGGATTTTGCCTTCGAAACGCGTCAGGTGTATCGCGTCTGCAGCTGTCAAATCATATCCACCAGCAGCATCTTGCCTGTACTATTTATTAAAGGCTTGCCACCTTAAGTCCAGCATTCGAGTGCAGCTCAATTTTGGGGTATGGCAATCGAGCATTCATTTTTGGCGGCGGCCCGCCGTCGAGTTGCACCACCCCGGGAAGAGAGGGGGCCACGCGGCTTGATATATGCATAGCCGTCCTTGTGGAATGCTGACTTCGGATTAAGGCAAACTGTTGGTGGGGGCCCATCTGCGGGCTTGAAAAGGACAGAAATTAGTGCACCATCAGTGGTTTGATTTCGGGACTTCGATATCCAGAATGCTTTGGGGCATTGGACCCGCCCATCTGGGGGCGTACTATGAGCATTAATGGACGGAGAACCGAGCACGCATTTGTGACTGCGACTGCCTCTGAAGAAGAAGGATTTTGCCTTCGAAACGCGTCAGGTGTATCACGTCTGCAGCTGTCAAATCATATCCACCAGCAGCATCTTGCCTGTACTGTTTATTAAAGGCTTGCCACCTTACGTCCAGCATTCGAGTGCAGCTCAATTTTGGGGTATGGCAATCGAGCATTCATATATATATATATATAGATATATATATATATACTTAAAAATATAAACACAACATATATTAGCAAGTCATATATCACACCCAATTTTAAAATTTATATAAAACATTATATAAATAATTACAATTCTATTTTATCAATAATATGAAAAGTAAAAAAAAATGAAAATAAAGTTTGAAAAAAATAACACTAGCAAAAGTGTTGGACTTCAAAGAAGTCTAAGCAACAGTATGGAAAGTGTTGGCCATTGAAGGGGTTACATTTAATATTCCCACTCCAATCTAAGCAACAGTAAAGCAATTTTATAAAGAGCACGCTTACCCCAAGGGCTGTCCTGGTGCTAGAAATGACAAGTAACACCAGGGAAATCAACTAAACTGCGCAGATGGATCAGAAAAGGAAAGTTGAATGCTTCTTTCTGAAGCTCATGCAGTTGGTGCTGGTTCTGTTGTCCAGGAGTAAAGAGTTCCAGGATTTAGCGGCAAGATAAGAAAAGACTCGGCCACTCCTCCTGGTTCTCTTGATAGATGGAAAGATGACTGCTCTAGAAGAGATAGAGTAAAGAGTATCTAAACATAGCCTTCAAATTTGAATGGGTCCGGATGGCACAGTGCTCTATGTTTTAACAAAGAACCTTACAGATAGAGCATTTGTTTACCAGGAGCCAATTAAGCTGTTAGAGATTAGTAGAATTTAGGGCAGAGGGCAGACGGTTAAGAATCAATCTGGTCAAAGAATGTTAAATTACATAAAACTGGTGAAGGAGAAATTCGAGCTCCTAAAATGAGGGAATTCCCTTAATCAAGATGGGAGGTGACCAGGGAATCTACCACTATTTCCCTAGTTTCCAAGAGAAGGAAGGGAAGAATTTTTCTCAGAGTGCGTAGCAGGGCAAAACAGGAATAAATGTAAATGTAAATGTAAATGTATGTGTCTTGTAAAGCGCACTGCTGCCGTGAGGCGTCGTGGCGCTGTAGACCGCTGGGGAACCCGTCCTGGCTATCCCTGTGAGATGGTCCCTCCTGGGTATCTCCAAGGTGAAACCAGGCATCCCCGGCGAATGTGGGGGGCCGTTGTGGAGATGAGGCAAGCTAATGCCCAGAGTTGCCGAGTGTGTTCCTGGTTAGAGTAGGTACCGAGGCGAGAATTATCGAGTCCGTTTTGACCCTGGTCCACAACCCTGCCGCGTCGGGAATTGAACCCTGGTCCCTGGCTGATTCTCTGCTTGCGGATCTGCCGCCTCTAACCAGTGAGCCACACCTCTCCAGGAATCTGATGCTTGATTGATGTTTTTGGAAATGGTCAGGTCATTGTCAAACCAGATGTCAAAATGTTTTGCTTCAGATGTGCTGCAGACATGGGTGGCCTTTGAACAGTAGGCCACCATGTAAGAGACCAAGAAATGCCTGTTAGACTGAAGAGAGGTATCTCTGTCTTGTTACTATTGAGTTTCAGACAAGCAGGCATTGAAGTTAGCCTGTATGGAGTTGAAGTTTTTGGAGAATGAGGTGATAATTTGCGTGTTGTCAGCGTAACTGAACACATTAAGGCCATAAGAAAAATGAGAGAGGCAAGAAGATGAACACAGATATTAAAAAGGATGGGGCTCAGCGACGACCCCTGTGGAATGCTACAGTTATTTTTGGTAGCTCCTGTTCGAAAGAAAAGGAGTGCAATTATTTGCCTATGATCAGAGAGAAAAGACCGTACCCAGTGTAGGCCCGGCATGCAGCCCCGGACTTCAAGTAAAGCCTTGAGGAGAATAGAATGTGAGCCCGTGTTGAATGCGACTGTCAGGTCCAATAGGATCAGAGCCGCATTCTGGCATATGTCCAGAAGCATCCTGATGGTATCTGAAAATGCTGCAAGGCTGATTCAATGCTCTGGAGGGGCCGAAGGCCAGATTGAAAAGAGGCATGAAGGGCAAGGGACTTGAGAAATGTAAACAGTTGGGAGATTTGTTGCCTTTTCTAAGATTTTATCTGGAAAATGCAGCGGATGTATCAGCCAGTAAATACTTAAAGTGCATTGCATTGGACAATAAAGGCATGTTTCCAAGTGTCAAGGACAATGGCTGATCTAATAGAATGTTGCACAAGTGTTTCTAAAGCAGATAACACGTCAGAGGCAATGGTGATGATCTGAAGAGCACAAGTTTATTTATTTATTTGAGTTTTATATAGCGCTGGCTAGACCCGGAGGTATCAGAGCACTTTACATGAGGTTCCACAGATACATCAGTTACAAATTACATCTATTGCAAGCATTTAAGAGCATAGAAGACAAGATGAAAGGAGCGTGGAAGTGTGAAGTAAACAGGTGGGAGGGAGATACGGCGAAGAGACGAAGGAAAGTCTGCCCAAAGTCCGGCTGGGTAGGTGACGGCTGGGGGGGAAGTCCACAGCCCATCTTCTCTATAGCTATCAAGGTAGCTCCACCGGGCATCGGCCATGTTGGTAGGGCTCTGCTGTCAGTTAAATAGGATAACATCAGTAAACACCGAATAACATCGGTTACATAGGGAAGAGATGAAACAAAAACAAGTCCCAAGGAGCATAGAGGGAGGTGGGGGAGGGGAGTTGAGCTAGAAGCTGGCAAATAGACAAAAACAAGCCTACCGGCATTGGGGAAGGTAAAAACATCAGGGGGTCCTCCAAAGGTCAAAGACAATGAGTCCACAGTCCAGTTGGGTTCCGGGGACGGGCATGCTCCCCCAAACGGGCAAGTGTTATTATGGTAGTCTAAATTGCCTTTATGCATCAGGGTCTCCATGTCCTGACCAATTAAATATGTCATTAATATAAACAAAATGTAAATAAAAAATAACTTATAATCTAAATAACTTCCCACCACATTCCCCAACAAACCCAACAAGCATTGGCATAGGCAATAGGTCTCGCCTTTGGAACCTTATAAGTGTTTAGCTAAAGCTATTGTCTTTGGCAATATTTGTAAGCTACGTTATAGAGCATAAACAGCGAAGTATCTGTTATTTTGTGGCAGTTTCCACATAATTATGAATGTTGCCACATATTCCATCATTTTCTGCATAAACTGCACTTTTTTACACCAAAAAAACGCAATGGTGTGCATGACTCCCTACAGCTGCATGGCAGCTATGCCTTTTGCTATGAGCTACTTCCGGTGCCTGCACTGCACACAGTGCCCTAGCAACGAAGTGTGATGGCTTCACTAAGAACTCTGTAAGCAGTTCTTGATCAGTCTGGTTCTTCCAATAGTGCTGGTAAGTAGATGTATTATCTTTATAAAAAAATATTGCAGCTCTTCCGATGTCGTCACAAGGCTTATGGGCCATTGCTGTATGTATCTAGTGGAGAAGTGTGGCTCAATGATTAGAGCGGCAGACCCTGTTGCAGTGGTCTAGCCCGGGACCAGGATTCAATTCCCCGCCTCGGCGGGTCTTGGGCTCAAATATTCCACGGACATGATAATTCTCACCTCGGTGCCTATTCCAATCATGGAGTCCCACTCTGCAACTCTGGGCAATAGCTTGCTTAATTTCCACAACGGCCCCCTCAACGCTAAGGATGCCTGGCCTCCACCTTGGGGGTGCCCAGGAGTGGACACCTCACAGGGCAAGCCAGGATGGGTTCCACAGCGGTATTCGTACAAGCGCCTTGAGACCCTTGCGGGTGAGTAGTGCGCTATACAAGTATCAATTTTTACACGATTGTCTGAAAGCTGGAAATGTTTATATTCATGTTCCATAATGCACATTCAGTTCTCAACAAATGCTTTCTTTTTGTATGAACTCTAACTGTTAGTGCTTTCTAAATGCTGTTTTTTATAAGAATGATACATTTACACTTGCTTATGAGTTTGAAAATGTTATTATACTGTCAGTAAAGCATAGACTAAATAATCGTATATTGTTACTGTTATGCTGTATTGTGGTGTGGCAGAAAAAGATGATGCTGCCAGGAAAAGTGGTTTTGATCTATTTTATAGGCGAGCAGCTAAACGAAAGGAGGAAAAAAAGGAGGTAATACTTGTTTGTTGAAGTTTTTGTTTCCGTAAATGAAGATGAGCATGATAGAAAGGAAGGGAAGAGGAGGAACAAGGAGGGGGGGTGGGGGTAGCTGCAAGCGGCAGCAAATTTGGACATTGCCCTTGTTTGTTTAACTATGAATAAAAAGACGGAGGGCCTCATTTATGAAAAGTGACGCATATTTACAGTATGACGCATCATGTCGCAAGGAGTCACATGAACGTCAGTATTTCTGACGTATCTGTAGGCGCAAAAGTGACGCATTGCTGGAGTGTGTCACAAAAGTGACGCAACTCCAGCAATGTGTCCTTTCACATGGGGCAAGCCCCATGTGAAAGGGCCTGCGTCAGTCTTACGCCTGCTGTGAGGCAGGCGTAAGATATTGACGCATTTGCACCCTAGAAGTGGCGCAGTGAAATCTCGTAGATTTCACTGTGTCACTTCTACGATGCTTAATTACGTGGGAACGCCCACCCTGCATACATTATACCTGACGCAGGTATAATGTAGCGCAGGGGTTTTCAAAGTGACACATCTAGGTAGATGCGTCACTTTGTAAATATGGTGCATCATGGCGCATGTTTTACGCCACTGGTGCGTCACAAAAAGTGACGCACCGGTGGCGCAAAAGTGACGCAGGGGCTCATAAATGAGCCCCGGAGTTGTTTTTTTTTGTCTGTCCATTTCGGCCCTTGTAAAAAGAGGAGCTTTAACTATTGGCTTTGGCATGTGTGCCTTTATGGAGCTATGTTTAAAATAGAAATTAGGGGAACGAACTCTATGCAATTAAATAAGTAGGGTGATGCCCTGCTTTGCTAATTCACACACGTTGACCACTGCATTTGAATGACCAGTTAGATTGCACAAAGACATTTTTGGGGGGGTAATAAGAGGATGTTGTTGAGCATGCGGCAATGCTAAAAATTGCTTTCTGAGCTTTACAAAGTCTAGCTCTGTGCGTTATCACATCTCACACGTTTATGGAATTAATAGTTAGTAAAGTTAACCTTGTTAGGGCAGGGGTATGCTGCACCATAGCCTTGCTACTAAAAGTTTGTGGAATTACTACAGGGCCGCGAGTGTGGTTAGTGGAGGTAAGGCGAGAGCACAAGGGTGGTGCAGGGAGAAATGTGCAGAAAGTTAGAACCCTTAAAAATGAGCGCATATAGGGGCATATTATAGTGTTTGTGCTTTATACATACGTGTTAATAACATCTAGGGCTTTTAGTAGGCCGGAGCTGGGCCAAGTGTCTTTAAAAAAAAATAACAGGTTTTGAGTACGTTTCCTACCGTGCTCTCTGATTCAGTCAGCCTTGTTACTAAAAGTTTCCATAAATGCCTGAGTGCTACAAGTTGTTAGCCGAGAGAGCGTAGAAGTGTGACGCAGCACTAATGTGTAGAAAGGTATACCCCGGAAAAAGTAGTGCTCTATACACACTAAGGTGCCGATCACGATCCAGTAAAAAAAATTCCCGTACGACTCGTATCCGGTCTTTTAACCGTACGAATCGTACAAGTGCCGTACAAACTGGCAAGTACGATTCGCATGGGAAAAAGTCCATACGAATCGCATTGGGAATTATTCCCCACACGTCCTCGGGTCGGAAAAAGTGTCCGACACGTCCTCGGACGATTTACCGTACAAACGTGAAAAGCGAAGTCCGACCGTGCAAGTACGATCCGTCCCGGGCGTCCGATTTTACAACCGGATGGTAAAAAGCCCGTCCGCACCGAACTCCCATAGCAACCATGGAGACGTCCAAACAGGTGCCCGGTACGCGCCGAACCCCCCCCCCCAGCCCCCGTACGTTCGAGTCGACCCCCCCCAGGCCCGTACGTTCGAGTCGACCCCCCCAGCCCCGTACGTTCGAGTCGTACCCCCCGTGTATGTACACCCGTGTACGTTCGAGTCGTACCCCCCCATGTATGTACACCCGTGTACGTTCGAGTCGTACCCCCACCCGTGTATGTACACCCGTGTACGTGTCGAACTGTACGTGTCGTACCCCCCCGTGTATGTACACCCGTGTACGTTCGAGTCGTACCCCCCGTGTATGTACACCCGTGTACGTTCGAGTCGTACCCCCACCCGTGTATGTACGGTGCGTACCCCCAGCGCGTACAGTTCGACACGTACACGGGTGTACATACACGGGTGGGGGTACGACTCGAACGTACACGGGTGTACATACACAGGGGGGTACGACTCGAACGTACGGGGCTGGGGGGGTCGACTCGAACGTACGGGGCTGGGGGGGGTCGACTCGAACGTACGGGGGCTGGGGGGGTTCGGCGCATACATACGGGGGCTGGGGGGGGTTCGGCGCGTACATACGGGGGCTGGGGGTGTTCGGCGCATACATACGGGGGCTGCGGGGGGTTCAGCGCGTACATACGGGGGCTGGGGGGGGTTCGGCGCGTACATTCGGGGGCTGGGGGGGTTCGGCGCGTACATACGGGGGCTGGGGGGGGGTTCGGCGCATACATACGGGGGCTGGGGGGGGTTCGGTGCGTACATACGGGGGCTGGGGGGGGTACGGCGCTTACCGGGCCACCTACTCTGGTCGTTTCGCGCCGTACTTCGCTTTTCCGGCAATTTTTGGGTGCCGTGAAAATATTGCCGTCCGGACTGCTGTCGGTTCGAATCGTACTTCCTGGATCGTGAAACGCTGCCTGGAAGCGTCCCGACGTCACGTCGCACCATTCCCGGATCACATTCGTATGCATATTTTCGTCGGTCGGTGTTTTTTACGATTCGTACGGAAATGGTGTTTCCGTGCGAATCGTAATTCCATGTTTGTAAAGTTTTACAACCGGGTACGAGTCGGACGGAGAATACGCTCCGGCCGACGGTTCGTACCCGGTTTTTACCGGATCGTAATCGGCACCTTATTAGCAACATCCAGGGCTTTTAGTGCGCCGAAATCTGCCCAGGCAGCCTAAAAAATGCAAGTCTTAAGTATGCTTCCTACCGTGCTCTCTGCGGCAGTGGCACCATTCACTCCTTTTTCTGAAACTTTTATGTGACTAGTTATAGTTCTTTCGCAGTGCTATTATTTCCTTTATTTTTCTAGAAAGTTTTATATAGCGCGTATGATGTGAGGCCCCTTCTAATAAGCATCAGTTTGATTACACACAGAGGGGGCATATCAGCAACAACCGGCGATAATTATCGCTCAGCGCACTTAGCGCTAGGATAATTATCACCGGCTATCACTGAGATAGCGTGCTATCAGCAACGCTTATCTCAAAAGCGATAAAAATCCTAGCACGAACTGCCTAACGTGAGATTATCGCTGGAAACCCAGCGATAATCTCACAAATGTGGCGTTAGCTTGTTGATAGGACCCCACAAACTTAGCCATGATATCCACCTTCCATAGGATATCATGGCTAAGTCAGTCCTCACGCAGGCGTAAGGGAAGTAGCGATAACAAGGGTTATCGCCTTTTTTCTTGCCGCTGTGCTTCATAGCGTGGGGCTTGATGATAGGAGAAAAGCGACATTTCTCCTGTCATGTCAGGTCAGGAATGCCCACTTTGCATCTCATTAGAGATGCAAAGCTGGGCGTTAAGAATTCGTGCGCTAATGCAAAAGCGGCGATAATTTTCTATCGCCGCCTTGTAAATATGCCCCAGAGTTTTTTTGTGTTAATCATAGGTTGTTGGTCAGTAAGCTACAAGAGCTAAAATTACTTGGCGACCTCCAAAGTCGCCAGCTCTGGCCACTATGCCACGTATACCACAAAAACGAATGCCTTTCCAATAAAATATATAAAACAAGCCATATCTGTTACTTTATTTGCTGTGCATATAAACCCATTTGCAAAGGCAACAATATAAAATTGTTGTAGGTGTTAAGGTACTTGTATAACACTTGTGGATGCATTGAGAGAATACCCAAAAGTACCAGTTGGCCGGCCCATTCTACGAAGCACCTTTTTTTTTGTTGTACACTTTTACAACACCCCTTTTCTTACATATGTCAAGCTCATTTAAGAAGCAGTAAAACATCTGCACTAGGGTTTGTGCTTACAGTATGTATTTTTAATTAACACAATAAAAATATCATCAAGCGGGGGAGGAGCCTAGCGCGCAACCAAGATGGCCGCGTAGGTGCGAGGCTTCCGAGGACCTCCGCAACCTCCTACATTTATCCTGTATTCATCCTGCCTCGGTTGAGGGGACTGTGTTGGTGAGCCTGAGCTGAGGTGGTACCCGTTTCCCATTCTCGAATCGGACCTCGGGTGCCGGAGTGAGCACCGATTGAAGTTTGCGGCCTTCTCCTCGCCGGACCCCGGATTTGCGCTGGGGGGTGACCTGGTGGCAAAGTGAACAACAACGGCGGGCTGGGCCTGGCGAGTCGCGTACCCCGCACTTTCGCTTTCACTTTCGCGCCCCCTCGCCTTCTCTGCGAGTGAGATCGCGGAGCTCTCTGTGTCGGTGTGGCCTCGCTGGGGGACCCTGCCTGCCTGCCGGCTGTGACCCACCCCGCCGATCTGGGGTGGCCCCCCCCGGAGCTCGTGGCCCAGATTGCCTGCCCTCTACGGCGTCGCTGGTGCGAGTGTGAGAACTGTGGCGATGGCCACGAAACAAGATGGAGATCGATCAAAGACCAAGTCGACCCGGCGTGGCGCCGTACATCAGGCCAACATCATGGACCGCTATACCCTCCAGAAGGGATCTCCTGGCGGACCGCACAAGTCCTCTGAGGGCCCTTCTGATGCCCTGGACTTGCCCACGGATCTGACTCTGCGAGACGTCATGGGCGCCATTGCTGAGATGAAGGCCTCGGTGGGCCAGCGGTTCGATACCCTGGCACATAAGATCGACGCGGTCCTCGTGGATGTTGGCCTGGTGAGGGCTGATCTCTCCAAGACCAACGACCGGGTTGATTCTTTGGCCCACACCGCATCGGGCCACACGACTGAGGTGGCGGCCCTACAAACGGAGGTGCGCCGACTTCGTCAGGCGAGTGCACTTATGGATCGGCGCCTTGAGGATTCTGAGAGTCGGGCCCGGAGGAACAACATCCGCATCATCGGGGTACCCGAGGGACGGGAGGAAGCGGCGGCGGATCTATTTGTGGAGGACCTGATCGCATACCCATCTTCAGCCTCGGGGACTGAGTAAATTTTTTGCCGTGGAGAGGGCCCACAGAGTTCCCGGGGGAAGGCCGAAGGTCGGAGCCCCTCCGCGACCTCTCATTGCCCGGATTTTTAACTTTCAGGACAGGGACGTGATCTTGCAAGCCTCCAGACTGCAAGGGCCGATTAAGCTGGAAAATATGGAGGTGAACTTTTACCTTGATTTTACCCAAGCGGTCCAAAAGCAGAGACTGAGCTTCCTGGGCGTCAAGCGCCGACTTCGGGACATGAACCTAAAATATGCCATGCTCTTCCCGGCCAAGCTGCGAGTGGAGGTGGATGGTCGCACGCACTTTTTTGATCGTCCCGAAGCGGCCGGGGACTGGCTGGACACTCTGTCTGGGGATCGTGATCGAGATGGCGGGGGGGGGGGCGGCAGGAGGAGACGGCCCACTGGATCGGGACTGAGGGGTTGATATTGGTCCTCACTCTGGACGACTATGATGCCACTTTCGACCAAGCTTCTGTCTTTGTTCTTTCCTCTCCCATGGAGGTTGTGTGGGGTCTGGAAGGGGTACTCTTTCCTCCTCTAGGGGGTCTAGCTAGTTTCATTATATAGGGGCGACAGGCACACTGCAAGTTGGGGGGGCTGTCCGGGCTCATGCAAGGGTGCAGGGAGGGGGGAGTTTTGTTGGGGCGGGTGGGTTGGGGTGGGGTGTTGTTCGTTTACACCACAAGGCAAATGTATCATTGTGTTATCTCTAAAGTGCTCTCTGGGGGACGAGTGATGGCTTCTGTTTATGATGGGGGGTAGGGGACTGAGTTTGTTGTCCTGGAATGTTAATGGACTGGGGGACAGGATAAAACGAGGTGTGGTCCTGCAGTTCTTGAAGCGAATTTCGCCCGATATAGTTTTTCTGCAGGAGACACACCTCATTGGCAACTCCTTTCGTGCTATGAATCGACGGGGCTACCGCCTTGTGGCCCATTCGGGCTTCACGTCTGGTTCAAGGGGTGTGGGCATTATGGTTAAGAACTCGCTCCCGTTGGAGATTGATGAGGTGCTCCATGACGACAGGGGACGTTACACGGTTTTGGTGGGCAGAATGGAGGGCAGAGTGGTCGTTTTTGTGTCAGTATATGTCCCGCCGGGGCTGCAGACGACCACCTTTGCGGACCTGGGGCGCCTCCTCCTTGGCCTTCCGGAGGGGATTCTAGTGGTGGGGGGGGATTTTAATGCTGTGGTTTCCGGAACTGTGGACCGTCACCCCCCTAGGGATCTCCCCCGGGCCCAGGCGTGGTTGCCTGGCCTCTTGGATACCTTGGGGCTGGTGGATTGTTGGCGTCTGAAACATCCCACGCAGCTACAGTACACCTTCCATTCCGGGGCTCATGGTAGTCTCTCACGGCTAGATTATGTCCTGGTTCCGGCGGCTCATGTGGGGAGGGTGGGGGAGGAAAGCCATTTGGCACGGGGTATCTCGGACCACTCCCCGCTCTTGTTGCGCTTTGATATTCTTCTGAGGGGAGAGGGTAGGGTGGTCCCGATTAATCCCTGGTACCTGCGTGACCCCACCATTCGTGCGGAGCTGGTTAAATCCCTTAAGCGCTACTTTGACGAGAATGTGGGGTCTGTGTCATCGGCGGTCTCACTGTGGGAGGCGTTCAAGACGGTACTCCGGGGAGAGGCCCTGTCCCTTATTTCCCACTCCCGGAGGCGCGAGCAGGAGGAGGTGACCCGTGTTGAAGCTGAGATAACCGAGTTGGAGGGTGATCTAGAATGTGGGGTGACGGATGATAAATTACATGTTCTCCGACTCAAGCAAGCGGCCTATAAGGCCCTCGTCACGGAGGCGGCCAGGGGCCTCAGTAGAGAGCAACAGGGGAGACTGTATGATGTGGGTGATAAGGCTGGTAAATTGATTGCGTGGCTGGACAAAAAGGAGAGAGCGAGTCGAGTTGTCCCTTTGATTGAGAAACAGAATGGTGTGTGTGTCACTGAACCGGACGAAATTGTTTCTTGCTTTGCAGACTATTTCCGTGGGGTGTATTCCCCGGTGTCCTCCCGCTCTGAAGAGGATTCCCATGCCCTGCTCAGAGATATCGCGCTGCCTTCCCTTTCAGAGGAGGACAGAGTGTCGTTGGACGCCGCTCCAACTTCTGAAGAAATTGCCCTCGCCATACGCTCGGTCGCTTCCGGCAAGGCCATGGGTCCTAATGGTCTTCCCATCGAGTTGTATAAACTGTGACCGGATACGCTGGCACCACATCTCCGTGCTATGTTCCTTGCGGCCCACTCGACGGGTTCCCTCCCGCTAGACCAGCGTCTGGCTACAATTGTGGTTATCCACAAGGAGGGGAGGCCGCGGGACCGAGTCACATCCTATCGGCCCATTTCGCTATTGAATGCGGAGCCCAAAATTCTTGCCAAAGTGTTGGCCAATCGGCTGGTCAGCGTAGTGTGTGACTTGATTCACCAGGATCAGTCCGGCTTCATCCCCCATCGCAACACAGCGCTTAACCTGCGGCGTTTGCATGGGGTGCTCGCACGTGTCCCGTACATACGGGAGCCGGCCATCTTGGCGTCCTTGGACGCCACTATGGCGTTTGACACACTGGAATGGCCATATATTTGGGCGACGCTCGCGAAATTTGGGTTTGGCCCAGGGTTTATCAGCTGGGTTAAATTGTTGTACTCTGGCCCGCTGGCACAGGTGGTCGTGAACGGTAGAGTATCGGCTCCATTCGAGCTGGGCAGAGGCACGCGGCAGGGCTGCCCGTTATCGCCGCTCCTTTTCGCGCTCGCCTTGGAGCCCCTGGCGGAGTGGCTGCGGTGGCATCCTTCTATCCGTGGTCTCCGCTGGACCCCCGAGTATGAGGACCGCGTATCCCTATACGCTGATGACATTCTCCTGTACCTGGCTTCCCCACGTAAATCACTGATAGTACTGGTTGATGTACTGCATTCATTTGGCCATAACTCCGGCCTTGTCATCAACTGGGCTAAATCGTGCGTGTATATTCTCTCCGGGGAGGCTCCTATCCTTCTGCGGGGCTGTCCTATCCAGATCGCCCCGCGGGGATTTAGGTACCTGGGTGTCTTCATTACCCTGGACGCGGAGGCCCGCTATAGTCAGAACTTGCTTCCCCCCCTCCAGCGCCTGAAGGAGGATGTCGCACGTTGGAGGCGTTTGCCGCTCTCGCCGCTCGGCCGGGCGGCATTGTTTAAGATGATGTCGCTGCCGCGTTTCCTGTACGCTCTGCAGAACACAATGGACGTCGTCCCGGCGCGCTACTTCCGCGAAGTGGAGAGTTTGCAACGCCGCCTGTTCTGGGAAGGGAGACCGCGTATCGCCCTGGCGAAGCTGACGCTCCCGTGGTATGACGGGGGGATTGCCCTCCCGGATATCAAACGGTATTATTGGGCCTCCCAGCTGGCTGCGATTAATCACGGCCTGTACGGGCCCGCTCTAAACCCGGCCTTTGAAATGGATAAGATGTTACTGCCGGGTGGTGACTATAACCGAGCGCTTTACTCCAGCTCGCTCGACGCACGTCTGACGGGCCCCACGCGTGTCATGGTACGAGTGTGGCACGCGGCTAATGTAGCGATGGGGTGGAAAGATCGTTTGACCCGGGCGTCGCCACTATACGCATCTGAGCAGTTGGGCACCCTGTGGACCTCGAAGGGCTTCGAGAAGTGGGACATGATAGGCATCAGCAGGGTGGGTGATCTCTGGACTAGGGGGGGATTCAAAACGTTCGAGATGCTGCAGACGGAATTCCAGTTGCAGGACAGGGAGTACTTTCGGTATATGCAGATCCGTCATGCGCTATGCTCCGTCTTCCCGGATGTTGCCTCCATCCCGGAGTATTCCCCTCTGGAGGACAGAGTGCTAGATGGACATGTACCGGAAAGCACGATTTCACTAATCTATAAAAAACGTATTAATGACCGCGCGGGATTGCTAACTAGCCTTCGTGAGGCATGGGTTGCCGATGGATTGGAGCTGGACGACGAGGACTGGGTCTCTGCGGTGGCCTCCCCGAAAGAGGTGGCCATACCGGCCCGCCTTCGCTTCGTCCAGCTCAAGATACTCCATAGGGTCTACGTCACGGGGCCAAGGCTATTGCGTATGGGCTATGCTGTGGACGGGCTGTGTAAGCGTGGGTGTGGTTCTTTGGGGACCTTTCTTCATATTTTGTGGGAGTGCCCGGAGGTGGAGCGATTCTGGCGTGGTGTGCATGAGGTCCTGCGGGTGGTTACGCGTGTGTCGCTGCTGCCTGAAGCGAGGAGATGCCTTCTGAATGTGTGGGAACCAACCGACTACTCGGCGCCACAGACGTGGTGGGTGACTCTGGGATATATGGTGGCCAAACGCGACATTGCCCAACTGTGGGGTTCCCAAAGGTCGCCGACTGTCTCGGCCTGGAAGGACAACATGGACTGGTGCATGTTTCGGGAAAAGGTGGTGTATGTTGCGAGAGGCAAGCCTGGGACATGGGTGAAAGTATGGGGCCCCTGGAACGCCTACCGCGGGGGAATCTGTACCCCGCCGTTATTGCCCGATCCGTCTCCGGCCCCGTCTCCTTAGCCAGTTTATCGCCCCGGTACCGGGCACTGAGTCCACCTAGTCCCTGTCCTGACCTTTTCCCCCCCTTGATACTCCTATGGATTGGTAGGGTCCCCCTTCTAGGGGAGCACATGTTGCTGTTTCCGCTTGTGGGTTGCCTTGTGGATTTGTTTCCTGTTGTTATTTATATCAAAAAGAAACCGTTATGTGGGGTCCGGATGGTGTGGCTACCAACGCTGCTAACACCTGTGCATTTCCCTTTGCCGCAGCATGCGCGCTATTGTTTGCACCATATGCTCCTTCTGTTTGCTAGCGGCCGGCCTGAAGGTTGTAGGCCCATCTTTGTATATTTTTTGAATTTTGTAATAAACGGTTTCAAAAAAAAAAAAAAAAAAAAAAAAAAATATTATCAAGAAGGGCACGGATGTGCTGCTCCATAGCCTTGTTACTGAAAGTTTGTGGAATTCCCTTTACGCCCCAATAGGTTAGGTGAGGTTATAGAGGGTACAAGGCAGGCGTACGGAGAAATAGCAAAGCAGCCTGTTTTCGCCAATTAGCTGATATCGTTTCTGATACGGGGGCCAGCCTTTGGAAATTTTGACACACACGCTACCCCTAATTTGTCGTACCTCGTTAGGGTTTGTTGTAAACAAAAAACTGCGCATGTGCCAGTGATTTACATACATTACACTTAAGGAGGTATCCTTTTTTAGAGTTTAACAATTGCTTTCACTGTCATAATAGGACAGTGTAAGTTTTAGAATGTATCGGTCAGGACATACTGAAAAACAAAAACTTTATAGAAAGCGAACATTCCGTTAAGTTGTGTTGTACGACTGCTCAAACATGAGAACGGGCATTGTAGGAGACGAAAACATAACAGCGACTCCTAATGTAGGTAGCAGCTACTCAAGGATGTAAACGTACGGTTATTAAAGTACCACTCGTATTGCACCTACTGCGGATGCACAATAAGGTAAGCTTCCGAGAAACATGTGTCAATAGTTATCCCCCTGCGCCTTGCGAGATCCAAATTTGCCAGCTCTGGCCGCTATGCCATGTATAGCGGAAGAACCAGGGGGCATATTATCACGAAACGGCGTTAAAATTATAGCCGCTTTAGCGGCAGAAAACTGCCGCTAAAGCGTCGATAATGGGCTTGATAATATGCCGCAGAGAATTCCCATAGAAGCCCATGTTCTGGTGTGAACATGGGTTTCTATGGGAATTCTCAAGGGCATATTATCAATCCCATTATCGCCGCTTTAGCGGCAGTTTTCTGCCGCTAAAGCGGCGATAATTTTAACGGCGTTCTTGATAATATGCTCCTAAGGCCTTTCCAATAAAATACATGAAATAAGTCATAATTGTGATTTTATTTTCGTATGCGCCTACAACCATCTACAAAGGCAACAATATAAAATTGCTGTTGGTGTTATGATACTTGTATAAAATATGTAGATGCATCGGGAAAATAATAAAAGTACCAGTCACCCGGCTCCCTTGCTAAGCACCGGATTTTTTTTAACGTTTTTACAACACCCTTTTATTCACATTGGTAAAGCTTATTTAAGGAGCAGTAAAACCTCCGTATTAAGCTAAGTGCCTTTAGTACGTATTATTAATTAACACAATAAAGATAACATCAAAACAGGCACGGGATGTGCCGCTCCGTAGCCTTGTTACTGAAAGTTTTCAGAATTTCCTTTGCGCACTAATAGGTTAGCTAACGTTAACAGAGGGTACAAGGCTGGTGAAGCGAGAAATAGCAAAGCAGCCTTTTTGCACCAATAAACTTTCATCACTTTTTATGCGGGGGGCCTGCCTTTGGAAATTTTCACAGACACGCTACCCCTAATTTGTTGTGCCTCGCTAGGGCTTGTCGGAAATAAAAAACAAGGCCTGCGCCAGTGAGTTAAATACATTGGGGCAGATTTACAAGCCCCTTGCGACAGTTTTACGCCACCATTGTATCATTTTTGTGACGCAGCGGCAGCGTAAACAATGCGCCACTATGTGACATATTTACATCGTGTCGCATCTAGTGAGATGCGTCACGTTGTAAAGCCCTGCGCTACATTATACCCGTGTCAGGTATACTGTATGCAGGGTGGGCGTTCCCTCGCAAGGAAGCCCTGTAAAAGTGACGCAGTGAAATCTACAAGATTTCATTGAGTCACTTTTACGTCCCAGCTGCGTCAAATCCTTACGCCTGCTTGAAGCAGGCGTAAGGAGTGATGCAGCATATCAGGTATAGGGCACCCCTGAGCAGTGCTGGAGTTGCGTCGCCCTTGCGAAACAACTCCAGCACTGCATCACCCTTACGGCGACAGATGCGTCACGCATCTGTCTATCCGTGCGCCATGGTGCGCCGCATTGTAAATGCGGCGCATCCATGGTGGCGCAAGGGGTTTTTTGAGTCACGCAAAATAAGTGGCGCATCCCTGCTAATATGCAGGGATGCGCCAGTTATTGTAAATCTGCCCCATTATGCTTAAGGAGGTGTCCTTTTTTAGACTTTCACAATTGCTTTCACTGCCCTAATAGAACAGTGTAAGTTTCAGAATGTATCGGTCAGGACATACTGTAAGGCCTCTCTGAACGCAATTACATTACGGCAGTAGTAAAAGCTTTCTGTTGGATTAAAAGCAGTTGAATTTAAAAGTGTGGCGGGAATGAGAACAAACAAAAAATAAAGGAGAATCTAATTTTTTTATTTTTTTTTAAACAAAATAAAGAATGATATTGGGACACATCTACACAGCCTCTGCTCTGTTAGTGAGTTAGCAAGTGAGATAATATTACGGCCCAGTTTGGAGCATACATTTATATTACTAATAGTGTAGTTTAAAGACAGCAGATCCCGAGGCTATGTTGTATTACAACAACGGCCTGCATATCAAACAAGCGCGCGCACGCTCATTAAAAACACATTTCCCCTGCGCGCCCCTGCTGGCTCCTCAGAGCAAATCGCTTTGGGAGTAAACCTTTGAAAAGAAGCTGGGACATCCGCACGCCTTTGGCCAATTGCGTAATAAAGCCAGACGCAAAGGCCAATGGCGTGTGAGCCCCACATGCACGAGCTTTTAGGAAAGCTGAAGTGATTGCAAGAGGTCGTTTTCCTAGTGCAGCGCATGCGCTGCTCTAGGCTCAACCTAAAAACCAGCTACTAAATTATAAATTGTAAATTAAATGTAAAAAAATAGAATTATATGTTAAAACGTATTAACCATACAAAAAAGTAAAACAATTTTTCTAAGAAAACTAATACTTAAAACTTATATAATAACTAATATATTACACTGATTGAAAACGATATTTACTACAACTGTATTGAAGTAAAAAGTATTATATAAAACACATTTAAAAAACTATATTTTTCGGGGCGTGGCTAGCAGCCGAACTGAATGGCCGTGCTCTAAGGCGGCTCCGCTATCCTTGCCGTCTTTCTCCTATTATCCGGTCTGAAATCATCTGCCACACCCTCGAAGTGAGGGGCACAGATCCCGAGGACACCAGCGCTGATAACATCGGGCGGCCCAAAACCTATTATACGGAAATAGCAGCGCCCTTAGAGCTCCGCCGGTAACAACATGGCGGCCCGCTCCCTAGACCTGTATTGAGGAAGCGGTGGAGCTGCGCACTGGCATGGTGGGGCACCTGGAAGGCATAGGAGGGACCCTTCTCGAGATCAGAGCTTGCCGGTGGTCGCGCCTGTGCTATCTGGACAGCCCCCAGAGACCTATCATAGCCAGAGTATTCAATTTTCTGAACCGTGATGTGATCCTCCAAACGGCTCGTGCCGGGCTGCCTTTACAAATAGAAAACAGAGCAATAACATTCTTCCTGGACTTCACAACCAAAGTGTGGGTCCAACGACGCAGCTTCCTGTCGGTCAAGAAGGCGCTAAGGGACAAGGAAATCAAGTATTCAGTGCTCTTCCCGGCGAAGCTCCAGGTTGAATCGGAGGACAAGACCTGGTTCTTTTCCTCCCCAGAAGACACCTGGAACTGGCTGGAGGGATGGCGCAGGGTGGGGAGAAAGAACAGTGGCAGGCACGACAGGGCCAGAGGCGGTCAACCGGACAGAGGAGCAGAGCACTGTGAGGAACGGGCTCGGGGAGAGAACGCCTCAGACTCGAAGGGATGAGAGGGTAGGAGATAGGACAATATTCCTTGCTGCAACATGAAGGACACCTGGGACCTTTATGAGTAAAGTAAGGTGTGGTGGGCAGTGAGGTGTGTGATGGGGACCCCTGGTTGAATAAAAAGAGAGATTATCATGGTCGGATTGGGCGGCATCATTGACATTCTGAGATAGTCCAATTGAAGCGGTTCACGAGGATTTATCTGATTGTTGTGTAACATGTGTCCATCCTTCATTCACGGCGAGGTTGGGAAGGCTGTACACAGGCACCCACATATGGGAGGGGGGTGACAGGCACTCTGCCTTGTTGGGGGGTGGGTAGTTTAAGATCCACTGGCAGGGGGGCAGGGCGGGGGCGGGGGGAGGGGTGGACGGAGGGTTCAGGTTTTTGTTAATGTTCAATGTTTTGATGCAGAGAGGACATTATTTGGCTTAAGAAGTTGTGATCATTCTCAAGTGATGTTATATACGAGATGTGCAGTCGTTCAATCCCCCACAACAGGTATCCAGCCCCCACTGAAACAAGTGTTTGCCTTGTCTGGCCGGGTTTCCCTCCCCCTTGGGAGGAGGTACCGACTGCGCCCCTTTGACTACACCATTACTTCACACTGACTACTATCACTAACACAACACTTTCCGCCCTGACGTGGAATGTCAACGGGCTAGGGGATAAAATAAAGAGGGGCGTAGTGTCGCAGTACTTGAAGAGACACGCACCAGATATAGTTCTACTGCAAGAAACCCATCTTATTGGTAATAGTTGCAAGGCCCTTAACAGGTGAGGTTATAAGCTATTGGTACAGGCGGTAATTACTTCCGGCTCAAGGGGGACTGGTATCCTGGTGTGCAGGAAACTTGCACTTGCACCCACCCGTATCTGGGCGGACCCACAAGTAGATTTGCTGTTCTGGAGGCCATCTGGGTGGGGAAGGGGTTGAATATCATCTTGGTGTATCTCCCCCCTGCATTGGGAAAAGCGGTGCTTAGTGACTTAGGTAAAATATTGTTGGACCTGCCAGATGGCACCCTGATAATGGGGGGTGATTTTAACCTGACTATGGACGATGGACGATAAAGTAGATAGATATCCCCAGCGACCGAATCCCAGACCAAACACTCTCATGACAGAATTCACTCAGGCCATGGGACTTGCAGACATATGGCACTCACTGCAACCACAAATGAAGTATTACACCCACTACTCCAATGTGCATAAGAGCATGTCCTGTATTGACTACTTTCTTACTCTTTTGTCAGATGTAGGCCAATTTCAGAATCCCCGCGGGCTTCCGCGTAGAATCTCGGACCATTCTCCGGTGTGGGTCGAGCTTACCTTCCACCGCCCAAAACAACTCCTCACCCTCTGATACCACAGCGCACTGCTTGATGATTAAAAGTCTTGAGTATAAAGCCCTTTTGCGAGAAAAAGCAAGTGTGCGACTACTGTCTACACGTCATAGAGTGTATGAGATGGGGGAGAGGGCGGGTAGGATGCTGGCCTGGCTGGAGCGTAGAGAGCAGGAACACAGATGGGTGCCAGAACTATCCACTGACACGGGGGCGAAAATATCTGACCCACAGGAAATTGCAGATACTTTTGCGAGTCATTTGGAGAGGGTATATACTCCCTCTACCACCTACACGTCGGAAGACTCCCGGCAATTATTGATGGATAGTAGTCTGCCCACCCTGTTGGAAACCGAAAAGGCAGATCTGGAAGCGGACATTACTAACGAGGAACTCTGTAAAGCTATTTATAGTGTCCACTCAGGAAAAGCGATGGGGCCTAACGGTATCCCGATAGAGTTCCTCAAATCCGTGGCCGTGAAGGTAGCACCCCACCTCAACCTTATGTTTTCGGAAAGCCTGGAGAACGGCGTATTGCCACCAGACTAGCTTCTATAGTAGTTATACGGAAGCCCGGGAAGGCGGCAGACTGTTGCGGATCGTATAGGCCAATTTCATTAATAAACGCAGAGGACAAGATCCTCGCAAAATTATTGGCCTCATGCCTAAATGCTGTGTTGCCCTCCCTGGTCCGCGCTGACCAATCTGGTTTCGTACCCGGCCGGAACACAGGGCTGAATATTAGTAGAGTGAATAATGTGCTCGCGAGACAACCCTATTTGGAGGAAGACGCAGTGATTATGTCCCTGGATGCCTCTATGGCATTCGACTCAATAGAATGGCCATATCTTTTCGAAGTGCTAGCACGCTTTGGTTTTGGCCCCAAGTTTATAGCCTGGGTTCACTTACTGACCTGCGGGGACTGGTGCGGGTTAACAATTATACCTCTAGGGAATTCCAGTTACGCCGGGGAACTAGACAGGGCTGCCCCCTATCCCCCTTGCTCTTCGTGCTTGTTCTTGAACCGCTGGCGGCATGGGTAAGACGAGACGTCACTCTAAGCGGTCTCACATGGGACGACGACACCGAGGATAGAATATCCTTATATGCAGATGATATCCTAATTTACTTAGCTTCCCGATACACCTCGAACCACAATCTACTCAAAATCCTTAATAACTTCAGAAAGTACTCCGGCTATGCCATTTATTGGGCAAAATCAATACTCTATGTTCTCCATGGCCCCACACCAAGACTACCTAAAGGATGCAACGTAGAAGTGACTAGGGATGGCTTCACATATTTAGGGATCTTCATCACCCCAGACCCCAAGACCTTTTACGACAAAAACTTAGCTGCCCCTTTGCAGAGATTTAAGGAAGATGTCAGACATTGGAGATCATTGCCACTGTCGTTATTGGGTCGCGCGGCTCTGTTCAAAATGTTAGCACTACCAAGGTTCCTTTATTCACTCCATAACTGCCCATATGCTATCCCTGGCTCTTATTTTGCTAGCTTGGAGGCGGAGGTTTGGGCACTGTTGTGGGATGGAGGAATGCCGCGTATTACCCTAGATAAACTGGCAAAGGGCTGGTACGACGGAGGCATCGCGCTCCCAGATCTACGTCTTTATTATTGGGCATCACAATTAGTGGCAACTAACCATTGGCTGTACAGTCCCCCATTGAATCCAGCGTACCACCTAGAGAAATACCAAACTGGCCTGGAGGGGTATCTAGGAGCCTTATATACCAAACCCCACAAGGGAAGATATTTTGGTCCAATGGCTCATACGGTCTCCGTTTGGCGGTTGGCTAACAAACGCTTGGGTTGGCAGGGAAGGCTGACGAAGGCCACGCCTCTATGGTCCTCTCAACAGCTGGGATTATTGTGCCATTAGGTAGGGTTTGATGGACGGGATATGATAGGGATTTCCATGGTTGGGGACCTTCTACAGAAAGGAAAATTACTCACATTTAAGGAACTACAGGTGAAACACGAACTGGCACCCAAAGAGATTTTCAGGTACCTACAAATCCGACATGCGCTTAACACAGCATTAATAGACCTGACGACTGTCCTGGACTCGTCTCCTCTGGAAGACCGACTTCTCTCTGAGCCCCTCCCTACGAAGGCCATTTCCCTTACTTATCGTAAGCTGTGTAATAACCTGCCCAATCACTTCCTTACTCTTAGAGACAGATGGCAATTATATTTAGGACAACTTGATGACGAGGACTGGCAGCTATCCCTGATGTCCCCTAGGGAAGTTGCGATTAACCAACGCTTCAAATTGATTCAACTGAAGGTCCTACACAGGACGTACCTTACCGGGGTGACACTAGCTAAGATAGGGACTCGACAAGATGCGCTTTGCTTGCGTGGCTGTAGCCAAATTGCCACATTTTATCATATATTATGGGAATGCCCCTGCATACGGCACATCTGGGAACGATCTACGAATAAGATGCAGGAAGCACTGGGAAAACCACTTGCACTGACACCCCCACTGGGAATCCTGAACGTTTGGGAAACAAATGATCTCACAGACATTGAACAACAATTCCCCACCCTAGGATACACCCTGGTCAAGAGAGCTATTGCTATGAAATGGGGGGCAGCTGACAAGCCGTTGGTGATTAGTTGGGTGTCGGAAATGGACAAATGTATGGTCGCCGAAAAAGAAGTCTATAAAGCCAGAGGATGTCCTAAGAAATGGGATAAAAAGTGGGGGGCATGGAATGCCTATCAGGGGGAACTCTGCATTTCACCGACTGTAGAACTTGAAATGTCACAAAGAAAAACACTATAATGTAATGATTGATTGATTTGTAGCTTATTATACTGCATCTTTCTTTTAAATGATACAGTGTATATTATTAAAATCTGTAAATGATGAATGTTTCATTTTCAATAAAAAAATATATATTTTATACTGAACAAAAACAATATTCTCTGCTTCTATATTTCCTTCTTTGATAGTTATGACTTGCCGATGTTTAAGACATGATATTCTTGCAACTCAATATTTTTGAATTTATATCTGTTTCATTCACCAGCTGAACTGTTGAAACCTCCACACGTATTAATTTGTATACTTATATTCTAGGCAGCCTGGGAATAAAAGACACATTTTTATTTTTGAAAAACTTCTTGATGATGAGTTTAGCTAATGTAACAATATGAAACCAGATGGTTCTAAGATAATCAAGGAACACCTGAAATATTGTCAAAGTTCAGAGCATCAATAATAATTTAAATAAATAATTGTAATGTGTATGCAGGACAGACAATACCTTAAAACTATTGACCATTCTTTCAATTTCAGGTGTTGGCGTTTTCTCTAGTGGAACTTGCTGCTCATTGACGCATATGGAGGTATATTTATAAAGAAAAATGTGCAGCGCAGCACTGCGAGCAATTTTGCAGCACTGAGTCGTTTAAGAAAATGCAGCCATGCACCGTATTTACAAGAATACGGAACACACGTGTGTTTTCCTTTGCAGTGGCACGAAAAAAAGCTGCCTAGTGCCAACACAGACACCCTTGTGCCATATTGTAAGGGACCCTGCACTGCAGGGATGATTTCCTGCAATGCAGGCACCCTTGCACCATTGTGTTGTAGGGAAGATTGTTTGTGTGCAGGAAGGTGATCCCTTGAATCTTTCAAGGCGATTTGCTCTTTCGATGTGTGTTGCAGAATGCGAAAGAGCAAAATGGGGGAAATAAAAGTATTTCTCCTCGTTGCCCCGATCTAATACCTGCTTTTCAGTGGCATTAGTTTTAGGCGCAGCTTCAGATTTACAGATCCTTGTAAATCTGGGACAGCATCAAAAAGCAATGGGTGTTGTGGTGGAACGCCCACAGCAATACCCATTGCATGCCTCTTTCGTTAAAGGGGACAATATTTACAATGCGGCGTTGAGCCACGCTACATGGCTTAATGCCGCTTTGTAAGCATGGAGCAGGGCGTTGCGCCACCGGAACGTTGAAAAAATGATGCTCCGTTGGCGCAGTACCCTTATAAGTACGCTCTATGGTGTCAATATAATTTCAAGCTGCTTTAAAATCTTTTTACCAGATCCAGTACTATCATAAGGAGTAAAAACTGGCTCAAATTCACTGCCAACATAGTATGACCTCAACGGATGTGACTATTGTCAACTCTGCTCTCAACATTTCAAGCATTGAGTCATCATCCACTACAAGGACATATTTACTCTTATCTATAGCTGCCTTTGCAATTTAGGAGCATATTTACAACAGAATGGCAAAGCGTGGCGTTAAGCAAAAATTGCTAACACCACGCTTCGCCATTCTGAAAATGCAGGGATGCGATATACTCACAAGAATGCAGCACACCCTTGCATTTCCCCTAGCGCCGGCGCTAAATCTAGCTGCCTAGCACCAACGCAGGCACCATTGCACCTTAGTGTCTGCATTTTGGGGAATGATTGTGTATGTGCAGGAAGGAGTCCCTTCCAGCAATTGTGTATGTGCAAGAAGGTGTGCCTTCCAGCACATAAACAATCCAGAATGCTGATTTGAAACTCTTATGTGTGCTGCTTTGTGCAGCACACATAGAAGTTGCAAATCGCCATTTTTTTAATGATTGTTTATGTGCAGGAAGGGACACTTTCCTGTACATACTCAATCAATCATGGTGATTTGCAACTTCAAAAACGAGGAGAAATAAAGCATTTCTCCTCATTTTGCCATGTTAAGACCAGGTTTTCCCTGGTCTTAATTTTGGTGCTGCCTCCTATTTACGCCACCCTTGTAAATAGGGGCAGCGTCAAAATCAATGGGTGTTGCAGCAGAATGCCCATCGCAACACCCATTGCCCACCCTTTTCATGTTAAGCGTAGTGTGAAAGGGGGCCTTAGTTACAAGGCGGCGTTAAACGTGGCTTAGTGCTGACTTGTAAATAAGGCGAAGGGTTTAAGGCAACAGGAAAATCATAAAAAGTGATTGAGGTACAATGTTTAACTCATTGAGCATGAATTTGTGAGAAGTATAGTCCTTGCAAACTCTCATAGTATGGGGGCACAAACATTAGCGCTAATCATGAATCAAATATGAATCCTCAAATCAAAAGTGTACCTTTAGCAGTTTCAGAAAGCCACGCCGCACCTCATTGTGAGTGTGAGTGTGGGTCCTAATTGGCATCTTTTAACATTTTAAACCCATGAGCTGTTCCTGATATAAATATGGCTATAACTTGCAGTACCAATCTGCATCATAATGTAAATAGATCTTTGATTCTTTCTTCATTCATTTTTGAGAATTACTTGATGTGCTGCTCAGACCATCACCAAGGGTGTCTGATATAAAACCACAATTTAAGTCTATCAAGGTTGGAGAGTGCTTTTTGCAGGAAACTCCACAACTTCAAGATCGTAAATATTTTACCCAGTAGTGCACTCTCTGGTAAAATAGGACTTCAGCTTATCAAACACAGAAACCGATCTTGCAAGACAATAATAAGAATCCAGGCTTTTGCCTTTATTAGTGCTCAACATAGAAGTACTCTGGAAGCCTAGAATAGTTCAATGTGTGTGTGTTTTTAGGGTTCAGGGATGGATAGGGGTATGGGGTAGTAACATAACACACTATGGTGCCGATTACGATCCTGGAAAAACCGGGTACGAACCGTCGGTCGGAGCGTGTTCTCCGTTCGACTCGTACACGGTCGTAAAAAGATACAAACATGGAATTACGATTCGCACGGAAACACCATTTCCGTACGAATCGTACAAAACACCGTCCGACGAAAATCTACACACGAATGTGATCCGGGAATGCTCCGACGTGACGTCGGGACGCTGTCAGGCAGCGTTTCACGACCCAGGAAGTACGATTCGAACCGACAGCAGTCCGGGCGGCAATATTATCACGGCACCCAAAAAGTGCTGGAAAAGCGAAGTACGCCGCAAAACGACCAGAATAGGGGGCAGCCCCCGTGAGTACGTGCCGTACCCCCCCCCAGCCCCCGTGAGTATGTGCCGTACCACCCCAGCCCCCGTGAGTATGTGCCATACCCCCCCCAGCCCCCGTGAGTACATGCCGTACCCCCCCCAGCCCCCGTGAGTTCGCGCCGTACCCCACCTGTGTATGTACGGCCCCGTACGAGTCGAACCCCCCGTGTATGTACACCCGCGTACGTACGAGTTGTACCCCCACCCGTGTATGTACGGCCCCGTACGAGTCGTACCCCCACCCGTGTATGTATGGTGCGTACCCCCAGCGCTACGCGCTGGGGGTACGCACCGTACATACACGGGTGGGGGTACGACTCGTACGTACGCTGGTGTACATACACGGGGGGTTCGACTCGTATGCGGGTGTACATACACGGGGGGTTCGACTCGTATGGGGGTGTACATACACGGGTGGGGGTTTGACTCGTACGTACGGGGGTGTACATACACGGGGGGTTCGACTCGTACGCGGGTGTACATACACGGGGGGTTCGACTCGTACGGGGGTGTACATACACGGGTAGGGTTCGACTCGTAAGTACGGGGGTGTACATACACGGGGGGTACGACTCGTACTTACGCGGGTGTACATACACGGGGGTACGGCGCAAACTCTCGGGGGCGGGGGGGGTACGGCACGTACTCACGGGGGCTGGAGGGGGGTTCGGCGCATACTTACGGGGGCTGGGGGGTGTTCGGCGCGTATGCGGCCACATGTCTCCATGGTTGCTATGGGAGTTCGGTGCGGACGGTGTTTTTACCATCCGGTTGTAACATCGGACGCACGGGATGGATCGTGATTCCGCGGTCGGACTTCACTTTTCACATTTGTACGGTAAATCGTCCGAGGACGTGTCGGACACATTTTCCGACCCGAGGTCGTGTGGGGAATCATTCCCAATGCGGTTCGTATGGACTTTTTACCATGCGAATCGTGATTGCCAGTTTGTACGGCACTTGTACGATTCGTACGGTAAAAAGACCGGATACGAGTCGTACGGGGAAATTTTTTACCGGATCGTGATCGGCATCAATGTGTATTTGTAAAGCGCATTTTCACCCATATGGGTATCTTGGTGCTGAATAACAGATGTTTATAGTTACCCAACTCAATGATACTCATTTTATCGACCATGGATGGATGAAAGGCTGAGTGGACCCACCAGGATTTGAATCTGTGACCATGAGGTCAATCACAAGCCCCTATAGTGGATGCATTAGTCCACTAAGCCACCAGATCCAGCAACATATCTATAGGGATCAGTGTTGGGTACTATATAGGCTTAGGAAGGAATGTATAGTGTATAGGCATAGTAAGCAGTTTTTGGGTTCAGGTGGGTAGTGTATGAGGGTAGCAATAAGTTTTTGCAAGGATGGGGATACATTTATATTGTATTAAATAATAAATATAATTAAATTAAAAACAATTTAATTTATTTAAAAATAATAATTAAAATACAATATTAATATACAATATTAAATTAATGTTAGTTTAAAATCATTAATTTGTAATTTGATATAATTGAGTTGATTTATAAAATTATATATATATATATATATATATATATATATATAGATATATATATATATTACTACACACATACCTATGGACACATATATGTAAAAATATGTGTATACACAAACATATATGTATATGAGTGAGTGTGTGTGAGGCGGCGTGTGTAACCCATGCTGTGAAAACTGGGTCGGTCCACATAGCGTGGGTAAACCATGACAGAAGCAGACAAATACTAACTTTGTGAGGACCAGTGCGTTAGGAGGACCGGTCCTGGTAGTGTGTTTAAGTACTTCGAGTGAGTGTATCATTAAACTAAAACTGCAGTTATATTTGCCTCGGTCCACTTTATAACCTACCCTACTATCAAAGCGTGCATGGAGTTAGAATTGTAATTACACACTTCCTTACAGTCAATGGCTGGTCCTCATAATAATAGGTATATAATTGTGTGTGTGTGTGTGTGTGCGTGTGTGCGTGTGTGTGAGTGTGTGTAAAAAGAAGACATCAAAATGCGTGCAAACTATAGCCACTCATGGTGTAAAGTGTTGCGAAATAAACCACTATGCTTCTGCGATGGAATAACTGCATTGTAAAGATCCCTTCTAACAAATCAAGAAAAAAATTATTCTGTACGTAAAACAAGTTGCATATTTTAAGTAAGTGCTACAAAAAATACAGATATAGGAGCAAATACATACAGGTATTTTATAGGCATTCTGAAGACAGTGTGAAGTAATATGGTAATACATCATTCACAATTAATGTAGACTTTTCAGAGACAAAGGGGTTTAGCAAGGATATGAAAACCACAGAGTAGTAGGTGCTATTGAAACAGTAATTTTAAAAGTATTGTACTTGATTTTAAAATTTCCTAAAAGAGGAAAGAGTCCTACCATCCAGGAAGATAGATTTCCAAACACCGGAGGCCCTCTTGGAGAGAGATGCTTTAGTGTAGGTCCTTTATAGTGTCAATATACCTGGGATCCACAGGGAAGTATTGCAGGCTAGCTTGTCAATGCCTCAATTGGAAGTCAATTTAGTGTGACTATGATTGGAGCAATATGATCAAACCTTCTCGTGCTAATG
This sequence comes from Triturus cristatus, assembly GCF_964204655.1. Taxonomy (NCBI): domain Eukaryota; kingdom Metazoa; phylum Chordata; class Amphibia; order Caudata; family Salamandridae; genus Triturus; species Triturus cristatus. The sequence goes on from NC_140590.1 coordinate 1,640,736,787, forward strand.
TCTAGCCTCATGGCTGAATGTAATGTCGCTTTGAGAGAAGTCAGATGCAGGGTAGAAATCTCTCCAAGTATTGAGTTTCTGTAGTCCAGCATAGCTAGCATGAGAGCATGAAAGGCCTGCTTAAAATCATTTTCAGAGATGAAGTGTTTAATACCACAACAAAGCCTCAGCGGATTTATTGCTCTCCTAGCCTATGAATTGAAGTCTGCTTGCATGATCCAATCTTGCTCAGGAAGAATATCTCTGCTGTGCTGATATTATGGTAAATATAAACTTGTCAACAGACTTGGCAAAGCCTTTCCTCAAAACTCTTATCCTGACAAAAAGGCATCTGATTTTGAAAGCTGGACCATGATGCTCTAAATGAATGGTATGTCTCCATCCACTGATCTACACCTAACTCACAGAACTACTCTTCACAACTAATACTACCACCTTCTATAAGACCTACAGTTAACTAAAGTTCAGTGAGGAGATTAAAAAACATAAGTGAGCTTCTATAATGTATGTTTGCATGCCCCAATGGTCAATGATAGCGAGCCAAGAAAATTACATGTTTGGGCATTTAAGAAAACATCCAGGGTTTTTTAATATGCTGTGCCAACACAATTTTTGCTTCACCCATCTTAAAAGCTGTGTAATTGACTCTTGCCTTTTTTTGGGCAAAGTCAGTAAAACTCCTGTGTTCACCATATTTATTCTCAGCCAGTTAGACTGTATTGATGAGTGCAGGGCCGGCACTAGAGCTGATGACCCCTGGTGCAACAATAATTTTTGGCGCCCCCCCCCCCCCCCCCACCATGACCAGTTCCTCGGATTCCCTCACTACCACTGGGCAATACCCCTCTTCTCTCCATAGTCCCTCTGTCATATACATTTCAGTTATTTTAAATCACCAGCAAAGGCTGACTTTAGTAATAAGAATGTACATCTAACCAAACAAACACTTTTCAGCAACTTTAGGAATAGATAATAAACTAGAGTTATATAATGTGTTGGGCAAACAGATACTACCCTATTTATTAGACCTGTTTCTAGGGATACAACATCACTCAGATACACCAGAGTCTTGGAAACACACTAATATAGCGATATTCCCAAAAAAGGGGAAACCCCCCCAGCTTCCATCTTCATATAGACCTATCTCACTCATAAACTCTGACTCAAAGCTATACTCCAAGATACTTGCAAACCGAATGAGGGGGGTCATCGAACATCTAGTATCCCCATGGCAACACGGCTTTATCCCTGGGAGAGGAACAACTGACCATACCCGTAGAGCCATTGCCTTATTTGACATCATGGGCGCCACGGGGGGAGAGATGTCGATGGTCTTACTCGATGCCGAAAAGGCATTTGATCGAGTGTCTTGGCGGTTCTTATGGGAAATTATGGAATACAACAACTTTTGCCCAGGCTTCATCAAAGCCCTAAAAGCCCTGTATATCAGCCCTAGGGCTAAACTATCCATTGAAGGCTTTGAGTCAGAGTTTGTAGAGGTACAAAGAGGCAATAGGCAGGGCTGTCCTTGTTCCCCGATATTATTTGCCCTAGTAATTAATCCTTTAATTTTAAAGCTTCTTAACTCCCCCCAAATACAACCAGTTAAGGTGGGTTCATATTCTACTAAAATATTGGCATACGCCGACGACATTGCCGTGCTTACAACCAAACCGGCTGATGCAGTAGCAGAAATAGAACAAATAACCCAGGTTTTTGGATTCTATTCTGGCTACTCACTTAACAGAGACAAAACCATGGTTTTATGTACAAATAATACTATATATGACAGTCCCTATAAAGTCAAAAATGCAACCTATCTCGGTGTAAATATTTCTCCTGAGGTAAAAGAGATTAACCGGCTTAATTATGATCCTTTGATCAAGTTAGTAAAAACAGATCTTAAGAGGGTAGATAACCTACATCTTTCAATAATAGGGAGAGCGAATTATATTAAAATGAGCATATTTCCTAGAATACTCTATCTATTCCGGGCTATTCCATTGATGGCCGACGGTAGCATTGTTAAAATCTTTGATTCCACAATATCTAAATTTATATGGAACTATGGTAAAATAAGGTCAGCATTACCATTATTAACCCTCCCCTTACATAGAGGCGGCCTTGGTATCCCGAACTTGACATTTTATCTCTGGGCGACACTACTCCAACAAATGGGCCTGTTCTTTAAAGTCAAACCGTCCAATCTACCCAACACAGACTCCTATATTCCTTCTATTTTTGAACTTGGACTAGGTGATAAATGTCAAGGGCTATTTTTGAAACAACTTGAAGCGTCCTATTACAGAAAGACCAAGTTTAAGGTGATTGGAGACGCATGGAAAATCTGGAAACTTGCCTCCAAACAACTAGGTATACCTAAAATAACAAGATACACCTCTCTTTGGCACAGTAAGATCATTTCATCATTTTTGATAGATAATGTCTCTAGGAGATGGGAGAATTTAGGCATATATACACTTGGTCATTTTTTTGGACAGAATGTTATTCCATCTTTTGAGGGACTAGAACAGAGATTTGATATTCCATCCACAGATTATCTAAAATATTTCCAAGTCTTTACCAATATCCGTAAATCTAAACTTAATATTAATTTAGATAGTTTTTATTTTTTCTCTATTATTGAGAAGCGAGCTACTAGGATAGGTACTTTATATGATATATTTTCTCAATCCTCTAATGACGATCTAGATCGTGTTGAGAGATCCTGGGCACAAAAACTCGGAAACCCAGATGTAGATATCGACTATTCCCTAACTCTTTACACAACATTATTTTTAGCACCTAACCTTAAAGCACAATATTTTAAAACTATTTACAACCTGTATTTTACTCCGGCTAAACTTTTCACCTGGGGAATGCGAGTAGATGATTGCTGCCCCAGATGTAGACAGGGACAGGCAAATTTAATTCATATGTTTGCCGAATGTCCGAAACTAGATAATTTACAAACATTGATTGTAGGATTTTGGACTCAAATATTCGGGCGGAATTTTAGATCCTCGGCTACCCTATTTCTTCTAGGTTATGACGAATCCTTAGGGTACAGTTTGGAGGAACAGATGATTGTCTTCCTGGGCACTGCCGTCTTTCGTATCATTCTGGCGGCTTGTTGGAAAGATCCCAATGTACCCACCTTTCAGATGTGGCTTAGTCGATTTCTTGCCACATATAAGCAGGAGATAGCTATATATAGCACAAGAGGTAGGAAAGCTAGAGCCCGGGGTACCCAGATCTGGGCCCCAATCTCCAACTGGTACTCTAATGTAAGATCTCCCCCCTGATAAGAGAAGGGCCGACATGATTTGACGATGTAAAACTGTGTAAATTTTCACTTTGTATCTTTTATCTTTAATATCAGCTGTGCATATGTATTGTGCTGTAATGATTCTGTTCTTTTTCCTGATGTACTTTTGTTTCATTAAGAATTTATTCTTTTTTTAAAGAAAATGTTTGAATGAATACTACAGATCATGCTCAATAAAAAAATAAAAAAAATAAATAAAAAAAAAGGAATAGATAATAAAAGAATGGGGGAAAAAAACATAAAATGTCCTAACATTTTTTAGAATGTTTACATGCAGCTCTTTGATGGCAGTTCGTAACAGTCACTGTTCTATATTACGGTTATATCTTATGAACTGTGGTGACAAAAGGATCTCTGTGACAAAAGCAGTAATCCACTCAGCTATCCACATAAAATACAGATTTGTGATCTGCACAGTATGCGCTCCTTGCAGCAGGTAAAATAACCCTCTGCGCCACTTTATGGTGAGTCAAAAGTGCCCTAGACAAAACTCCGATCTCTCTCTCTAGCAGGAACATTAATCACAAGAGTTATCTTGACATTTTGAATTCTGCCTGAAAACTGGACCTACAAGGAACTCTGCTTCAGGTGTTTTTAAATCGCAAGTTATTGCTAAACACAGCCCCCCCCGGCACCCACACCCCCATGCCCCAGGTCAGCACCCCCTCCCCAAGTCAGCGCCCAGTGTGGTCACACCAGTCACACTGCCTTAACACAGGCCCTGGATAAGTGTATTCATCGGAATGTTTCTTTAGTATATTCCAGATTCTTCTCAATATTCTCAGGGGCAGAATTACAAGCCCCTTGCGCCTCTTTTACGTCCCCGTTGCATCACTTTTGTGATGCAGTGGCGGCGCAAGCCAGCGCCTTGCTGCGGGGTATTTACAACGTGACGCATCTGGGAGATGCGTCACGTTGTAAAGCCCTGCGCCACATGTAGGCGTTCCAGCGCAGGGGGGGGGGGCGTTCCGGCTCAGGGACGCCTCCTGAAAGTGGTTGAGTGAAATCTACAAGATTTCACTCAGTCACTTTTAAGTTTAAGGCCATGCTGCGTCAAAACCCTGCGCCTGCTTGAAGCAGGCGTAAGGATTGACGCAGCATGTTAGGGAAAGAGCACTCCGAGCCTTGCTGGAGTTGCGTCGCAAGCTGGAGCTGCATCGCGCTTGCGACGCAATTCCAACAATGCGCCGCCTTTCCGACGGGGGATGCGACACGCATCTGCCCATTTGTGTGCCACGGTGCGCCGCATTGTAAATGCGGCGCATCAGTGGTTGCGCACGGGTGGGCAGATGCATCGCAACTCTTCTGGCGCATCCCTACAGATTAGCAGAGATGCGCCAGAAGTAGTAAATCTTCCCCTCAGTATTTTTGGTGAGCTGAAAAATCACCTGTCACCTGTGTAGCTGCCGAATGGTATTGCAAGGGATTATAGCAATTGATGAAGAAGCATAATCTATCGGATATTGACTGAAGGTCAAAAATTACCTCTATTCTGCCAGAAGCCTTACTGCTATTCACTCAATAGTTGATTACTCTCAAAGATGCCCTCATACATCACCTAGAAATTATGGGTTAAAGGTCTTCCATTCGCTTTCATCTAGTCTAGTAACAGTATCACAGAAGGCAATGATAACTTCACACAGGACAATGCTAATATATATCCGGCAGGGAAATGGTAACTTCACACAGGGCAATGCTAATATATATCCGGCAGGGCAATGGTAACTTCACACAGGGCAATGCTAATATCCTGCATGGTGATGGTAACTTCACACAGGACAATGATAATATCCGGCAAGGCAATGGTAACTTCACACAGGACAATGATAATATATCCGACAGGGCAATGGTAACTTCACACAGGAAGCTGCTAATATCGGACATGGCAATGGTAAATTCACACAGGGCAATGCTAATATCCGGAAGGCCAATGATAACTTCACACAGGGCAATGCTAATATATATCCGGCAGGGCAATGGTAACTTCACACAGGGCAATGCTAATATATATCCAGCAGGGCAATGGTAACTTCACACAGGGCAATGCTAATATTCGGCAGGGCAATGGTAACTTCACACAGGGCAATGCTAATATCCGACAGGGCAATGGTAAATTCACACAGGGCAATGCTAATATCCGGCAGGGCAATAGTAACTTTACACAGGGAAATGCTAATATCTGGCAGAGCAATGGTAGCTTCACACAGGATAATGCTAATATCCAGCAGGGCAATTTCACACAGGGCAATGCCAATATCCGGCAGGGCAATGTTAACTTCACACAGGGTAATGCTAATATCCGGCAGAGCAATGGTAACTTCACACAGGGCAATGCTAATATATGTCAAGGCAATGGTAACTTCACAAAGGGCAATGCTAATATCCGGCAGGGCAATGGTAACTTCACACAGGGCAATGCTAATATCCGACAGGGCAATGATAACTTTATGCATCACAAAAGTAATGCCATGCAATGTAATTAGCCTGTAACTCCTCAACCCTATTTTCTTACCTTTCCCATCTAAATGAGCTGCTCCCAAATGTATTTTATCTCTTAGGAATAACGGTTTTATTCCTCATGAGCTCTTGCAGTTCCTCACACCAACTCACTCTACTTGCCTTTTTTTTTTGTCCTCATTTTGCCGAGCTTCTTGATGGGCTATACTCTAGTCCCTCTAGGTCTTATCGTGGAGGACCTTGCTGGGGACCATAGAGCAAGACCAAAGAATATTATCCCACAAGTATACCCCTGTTTCCAATTCCATCTCCACTTACTAACTGGGCCAACCTGAAGACATGGAGATAATATGGCCGACAGAGTAGATGGCATAATCATCGGACTCATGTTTCCTTTTCTCTCCACTTTATCAACGGAGCCCATACTTTCTCTTGGCTTTTCTGGTCACATGCCATATCAGATTCACTAACATATAGAATACTCTTCAAGCAATCAGCAAAGATCGGGGGGTTCCCAGATTTCCACAATTTGTATATTTCATGTCTTGCCAGCAAAATAACATAACACCGATTCAACAGCAGAAACTTGCATTTCTTGATCCAAACTAAGTCCCCAAAAAAATAAACATGGTGTAACTTTTAGTTGTGTTCTAATAGTTTCTCCTAAAAAAGCATTTTTCACATTCCAAAAGGGGACAATTTTTAAACATGACATGAACATATGTATATCGTCAGCCTCTACCTGCATACACCTGGGGCACGTATAAACATTGCCAGTAACCTTCGAGAGTTTCACAGGTGACCAATATACCCAATATGTGGCAAACACGTGGTTTCGCTTTAATGGTTTTACTACTTTTCGCAGTATGGCATATGAATTACTCCACATTTGCATCAAGTCCCAATTTTCATAACTCCTCTCCCCAATACCAGAATTATGTTACCTTGCGCCACTTATCAGTTCTCATTATTAGATCAGATTTATCTTCTTCAATCTCAGCCCAGTCTTGCGTTGCCCACCATGAACTAAGTTGATAGTATTTAAACCTTGTAAGCCGACCATTGGTGCAGTTACTCAGTGCTTCCCAACTCATCAGGTTACTACCAGCCTTGAGGTCCGCCCAACGACTGATGACTCCAGTTCTCAGAGGTTGGCTTAGTTGGTCCCTCAAGTACTCCTGTGTACCGGGAGAATCCCAAATTGGGGCCCATGATGAAAAATATGGGATTCTTAAGACTTTTCGCACATACATCCATATATTCAATGCGGACTTTAAAATCTTAAGTCACACCGTTTTAAAAAATTTAGGGTCCCCATACTTGAAAAGAAAACCACTTTGATCTTGGGATACATCCATCAATAATGCTTCAAAAAGTGCGCCTATTGCGGAGTTGTCGACTTTATTGGCCAGCGTACGGATATTCTTGAATTGAAAAGCGTAACAGTATGCAAGTAAATCTGGTAGTGCAAGTCCCCCGATATCTAATCTATGTAATTTTTTCCAGGAGATCCTGGCACCTTTCAATGCCCACATGAAACTCCCTATTGTTCCCTGAAGTTTTGCTATGTCTTTCTTTAAAAAAGTCAACGGAATGGAATTGAACAGAAATGTAACTTTGGGCAAAATAATAATTTTTATGAGGATAACCCTTCTGTATATATTAGGTGGTAAATTCACCCATTTAGAAAGCAAGCCACTAACTTCGTGGCTGACTTTCTTCCAATTTACTTTTATAATATTCTCAATGTTTTGAGTTATTTGGACACCTAAATATCTTATCTGGTTCTTCGCCCCCTACTTGCTGCCCCCTGATTCCAATCCATGATCTCAGTTTTCTCTGGGTTCCCTTTATACCCCGAGATATGACCAAAGACCTCCGCCTTCCTCATCAGATTTGGAATGGCTTCTTGTGGGTTACTTGTCTAAAGCAGCAGGTCGTCTGCATAGAGCCCTATCTTAACTTCAAAAGTATCCGATTTAAAAGGAAAAATGGCCATATCTGCCCTAATCAGGTTAGCTAGAGGCTAAATATACAAATTAAAAATAAGTGGTGAGAGGGGGCAGCCCTGCCTCGTCCCTCTATGGATTTCAAACCAATCTGATAATCTTCCATTTATTAAAACTCTAGCTTTAGGGCCGTGGTATAAGGCTATTTTTTCCCTTTAGGCACCAGCTCTACTGCTCCCGCATGCTTTGAAGCCTTCCTGATGAGATTATCAAAATGATTCTTGCTGCCGTCATGCCTGTCTTCTCCCCCGTGCCCCACCTCCACGTCCAAATGGCAGCCATTTATCCACCTATTTAACATCCACACAAAGCAAGACTTTTTGACCATGGCAGGTAAGGTCCATCTTAACGGTAGACCATGGTCCACAAATAGAGATCCCCATCGGCCTGATGGCAATCTGTGTGGCATGAGGGGAAGAGTCGCTATGGCAACTCTCTCCACAGCACTGAAGGTTTGCTGAGTGGCTCCATGATTAAGGCTGATGAGGGGTGATACCCTGAAACCGTTCCCAGGATGCTTGTTTCATGTACAGGGAGGACCCAGCTTGGCAGTTCAGGCTAGACTGTTCCCATGAGGATCAGGGGGGTCCAGACTGATTTGCATATGGCTTGGTCCAAACTGGGGTGGTGTAGTGAGCAAAAGAACAATGGATTTAACCCAGATCTCTTGACTGGGGGTGAATGTTTGATTTATTCAGCATTCTGTCCATCATTTGTTGCTGCAGCATTTAACGCTAACACAGGCACCCTTGCACCATGGTGGAAGGGTGTGTGAGTTGTTGGCTGGATTGTTTTTGTGCAAGGAGAGACACCTTCCTACACAAAAACAATCTATGAAGGTGTTTTCCTCTTTCGAGGTGTGCTGCAGAATGCAGAACACGGCTTGGGCTACTTTGACTTACACCATATCTAAAAAAGACAAAGTGGCTTTGCGTGGCCTCAAAAATGTGGGTCTGCACTCTGCGCCACTGGAGCATCATAAAAGCGACGCACAACCGGCGCATGGGGCTCGTAAATAAGCCCCTTACTTTCCAGCCATGTCTTTGACTCATGTGGACTAACTAAGCAGGGAACTAGGTAGCAATATTCCATTGTATTTAAAACTGATCATAACTGTCATTAATATATATGCAAATAATCTCCTTTCCTAATAAATTAATTCATTGTACTATAAAACTCTGTTTCTCTTTATTGTCAATTTCAGATCAGCAAACAGGTTAAGGTTGGGACATATTATAGCCGTAGCGGGCTATACCAGCTATTAAAGGCCCGCTCCCGTGTTAAAGGCCCGAGCCGAAGGCGAGGAACTTTAACAAGGGACCGGGACTTTAATAGCCGGTATAGCCCTGCTACGAAGGGCTATAAGGCTATTAGACCATTCTTCCACTACAGGGCAGAATGTTCTAACAAGTAAAACAAAGGCCTCTCGAACCTCCAGTGGATTTAAATCCCCTCGAGCTCTGAGAGGCCTTTTTAAAACATTGGAATGTTGCTCTGCGGGCATTTACCGGGCCGTAGACGCATGGAGCACTCCATTGTCTACAATGGAGCTCCCAACATTCCAATGTTCTAATAAAGATTTGTACCAGCGCAAAGTTACAAAGTCTTGCAAGAGTATAACCTTTCCAACACAAAAATAATTTTGCCCTGGATATGTGCCCTTCTCAACACAAATAGCACTTTGGATTGCTTTGCTTCACTTTGCATCAAGGGGAGTTACTGGGAGGGTGGGGGGTAACTTGGGCAGAGTTACACAAACACCTATTAAGTCACATTTCCAAATCTTTGCACCAGCAACAAGTTGGCAAAATGTTGTAAAGTGGCACAAAGGGCAAGATTTATTAAGGGTATTCACCACAAAGTCAAGCAAAGTAATGCAAACTTGATCAAACTCTTGAAACGATATCTACTTTCCAGGGCACAAGGCATTTTGCACTGGAAAGCTGCCGTTTTCTAAGAGCAAAGACAGGTTTGCAACAAGGTGTCATTAGTTGGTTGTAACTTGGGTTGATCGGTGCAAGCATCCACAGTTTTGAACACATAGCCTGATTCGCTAAGATGGACCAGGCCTTGTGCCAAAAAATAACAGCTCATTGAAGCAGGCGCTACAAGGGGACGTGTTTTAATTTTTCCAAGCATTCCATACATTGCATGTGTGATGCACTGTACAGCACACTTCGAATGTTGAAGAATTTGTTTACACTCAGGATTTTATAGTGGAAGGGTATACTTCAGGGCGGCTTCTCCACTAAGGCTGAGGAGCGTCACCCCGCTGTTTTTCGGCACTGCAAAAAGGAAAAATAAAACGAAAATAACACTCTGTTATTATCATTTTACTTTGCTGTGCTGAGGCAGTTCTGCGGCGCGGTGGGTGTGGCAGGGCTAGGCTGCTCACATAGCAGGGGGAGGAGTAGTTGCATGATGCGCATTATGGTTTGGCCGTCCATCTTGCGCCAGCCGAACAGTCATACGCAGCTTGGGTGAAGAACATGCACAGCTTCCCAGTCCCTGTATAAGCGCCGAACCACAGGGCTCAGACCAATCACGACGCTGCTGTCATGGTGACAGCCGCGTCCACCAGCGTCGTGATTGGCTTGGGAGAGTCTGGCAGCCTGTGTGCTTCGGGTCCACATAGAGGCCGAGGATGGAGGAAAGGTGGTGACTGGCCAGTAGGTAAGTGATCTTTTATTTTATTTTTTCTTATTTTTTTTTAAACCCTCTTCCCGCCCCACTACTACTGCGCGGGAGCAGCCGCTACTGGTATACTTGCAGTACAAATCATATGCTACATATGCTATACTGCATGCACTCACCTTTGCACCGTGATGGGAGGCTGTGCATCACACAATGCAACCTTTTTACTGCTCCAGCGCAAGCGATGAAGGCAACAGCAAGCTAGTTGTAATAAATAGGCCTCTGCACTGTGTTTACCCCTTACACAATGCAGCGCAGCAACTTTGATTGCATTGCGCCAAAAAGTAATGCATCTTTCCCTAAAGATGTACTCACCTCTTGATCATTTTCTTCTTGGTGCAGCTGACATACCTCATTTCACCCGCGGGCTTGTTCCAGCATGTACAAGTGTAATTACTACTCAAGCATTTTTCATGTATGATAAACCACCAAATAAAACACTGTTGCTTGTATTCCATTTACTGTTCACTCAGACATATCCTAAATGCTGGGGTCAGCATTAATGTAAATGAGCCTTTCTTTGCCTGGATTGGTTATTTAGCAAAGGAACAAAAGCCATTAACATTTGAAAGTGGATTAGTCCATGGAACCAGAGTGTCGTATATCTCTCTAAATGGGGTTCAGAATTAAGTATTATTCATGTCAGTGAATCGGAACGGGTTAGTGTCTCAAAACATCACTCAAATGTGGACTATTTGCTTCTTGGAGCTAAGTTGACTGGTATTACATTGAAAAAAGAGTTGAACGTGAGGTCTCTGATGCATAGGTTTCTTAAAGCTTTATACAAGCTACATTGTTTAGATTCCCTATAGGAAATGTAATGCATTACTTATCTATAAATTTCCAGATCAGTCTAAAAGGATGTTAGAGTTGAAGTTAAAGAGTTCCAACAGTTGCCTGATTTGTAAATAAAACAAAAAAAATTGCAGGGGCCAAAAGCTTTGCTTACGGAATGGCAGAGTTGCCAAAGACCAAGGCTGTACTGTTTTGATTCCACCACCTTCTTTCTTCCACCACCCTACACTTCCTATCTGTTTATCTCTCTATTGCAGGTTATCCTTCCTTCCAGCTTTCTCACTTTGTAAGGGGTTTCCTAAGTTTCGCTCCCTGCTCCTTTATTCCTTTTCTTCGTTTCACTCTGTTGCTCTGGTCATAGTTTAATGATGGCAAATGATCCCTGGTCCCCACTTACAACGGGGCATATTATCAAGGTGGCACGATAAAAGTATCGCCGCTTTAGCGTCCGTTTTCGGGCACAAAGCAGCGATAATTTTATCGCATTATCATCAAGGACACGCTAGCGCGTGATTCCATGCCTCAGCACCCGTTTTCTAAACGTCCAGCATCGCAATGCTAATGATATGCAAAGGAGGCGTGCCTGACAAAATTACACGGGAGAATATCGCTAACCGGGCTTCGCGATATTTACAACAATGCCCCGGCCACTGTAGCTATACACAAAATAGCGTTAACTGACCATTAACGCTGGATCTTAATGTCTGCTAAAATCCAGACTTGGGCATACTTTGCATGGGAGATGGATTCTTGGGTTATGACCACAGATTCATATCAGCAAGGTTTTTGACGATTTTTGGTGAACATCGTTGGATTTCCAGCGATGTTCGCCCTTTTTCCCGCCATCGCTGGAATTCTTATCGCCAATGCGCTGAGCGTTATTAATACAGAGCTAGGTTGGCAATAAGTTCCAGCGATAGGCGGCGATAAAAAAAACACGCTAAGCGCGGTCAGCGATAATTATCGCTGCCTCTTGTTAATATGCCCCAACCATCGACACAAATTAATCTAGCTTTACCATTTTCTCTGGCAGTTCTTCAAACTAACTGACCAGAGCAAATCTACCCCCCTTTTTCTCTGGTCCTTAATCAGGCAAATAGCTTGTATAAGCACTTTGAAGGAGTAAAACTAGTAAAAATGAAGGCTATTTAACAATCTAATGCCTTTTCTCCTTTCAAAAGATGCTACCTTGACTAGCCCTCTTTAAGGTGGCTCCTAGCTGTCTCCCTTATTTGGCCAGTGACAAATGGGGTTGAAGTTCTCAATCTCACATAAGCGTAAAAGTATCTGCCTTTCACAAGCCACTGTTTAATAAAAAGTGGTCTCATACCAATGGTCAGAAGGAAATAGAACATAAATAGAACTTTTCTCACTTATTGAGAAAAAGGGTCAAATTCTGGTCCTCTGATCCCAGAATGGTCCTGGGAGAGCAGCTGTGTGGCATTTTCCATGAAAACATCTTGCCTTTTCTTTCGGGTTTCTTCATGATTATAGCTATGACTTTGATTATTAAGCCAAAATGACAAAAATCTAATAAGCAGAACCAGAGTTATGAATCAAAAATAGTACTTAAAAGTCAATAGCGCTAAGGGGTTACTTGAGGTCGCGCTAGACTGGGACAAATCTAAAGTTCAGGCCGACCACAATAGAGGGCAGACCAGCTACAAGACTCAGGCAGAGCCTTGGATGGAGCAAGCGTCTAAGTATATGCCAGGAGTCAAGGAGTCACCGCGTCGTCATCGCTCCTTTGATGGAGGTAAAGCAAAGCAGAAAGCAGTTCCTTCAGAGCAGCACTCAGGCAAAGTGGAAATCCTTGTAGCATAACTGTTTTTACTCCTGGCAGAGTTTTTCAAAGGTCCAGCAGTGTACTGTCTTGGTAGGGTCGGAGCCCCAGTGCGTATACCCAAATGTGCCTTTGAAGTGGGGCTGTCTTCAAAGCAGGCCCTTGCAGTGCACAGGTCCCCTTTCATCCCAGCCCTGTCTGCTGGGCTATCTGTGGGGGGTAATCAGCCTTTTGTGTGGGACACAGGACACTCCCTATTCAGGTGTAAGTGCCAGCTCCCCCTCCCACTTCCAGCCCAGGAAGAGCTATCGGAATGTAGATGAATGCAGACAAGTTCTGTGCTACACCCAACCTTCCTGTGTTTGTGGCTGTCTAAAGGGAATGCACAAAGCGCAGCTGTCACCCATCCAAGACATGTATTAGCGGCAGGCTGCAAGGCACACAGAGCAGTAAGTACAGAGAAATGTCCACTTTCTATAAGTGGCATTTCTAAAACAGTAATGTTAAATCCAACTTACTAGTAAAGAGGATTTATCATTAGCATTGCAAAGATATGAAACATGATGCATCTACTCCTTTCTAATCAGGAATTATAGCTTAAAGGTGTTTAAAGGATTTCCCGTTGCTAGCCTATAAGAGGAGTAGGCCTCACAGTAGTGAATAATGAATGTAGATGTTTGACACTACCAGGACGTGCAAAACTTTAAGGTATTTACACAGCACCCTGCCCTTAGGGCTACCTGTCCGCCTAATTTAAGGGGGACGTATGTGTAATGAAAGGGGAGTTGAACGCTTGGCAAGTGGTTTTAAATGGCAAGTCGAAGTGGCAGGACACTGCAAACATAGGCCTTGCAATGGCAGGCCTGTGACAGGTTCAAAAGGCTATTTGTCTGGGTGGCACAACCTGTGCTGCAACTTCACTAGTAGTATTTAGATTACAGGCCCTCGGTAGATAGTTCAACACTTTACAACAATGTCACCAGGTTTAGAGGAGAAGCACATGCAATTTAGCACTTTTTAGAAGTGGTAAAGTGCTCAGAGTCCTAAGGCAATCAAAAAGATACAGCAAAAAGAGGAGGGAAGCAGGCAAAAGGTTTGAAGGAAGACCACCCTAAGGATGACAGGTCTAACATGTGTCCCCCCAGCTGAAAGTGTGGAGATCTACCGAACCTCTAGGGAGTTCTCATCACTAAGGAGGAAAAACCTAGGTAGACAATCAGCATTGGCGCGGTCTACCCCAGGTCTGTGTTCCACCCTGAAGTTCATGCCCTAGGGAAATGGACCACCTCAACAATTTTGGATTCTTACCCCTCATTTGCATGAGCCACCTGAGGGGCCTGTGGTCAGTCTGAATCAAGAACTGAGTAGCAAATAGGTATGGCCTCTACTCCTTCAGTGTCCAAACCACAGCAAAACCTTTTCTCACTAAAGCACTCCACTTCTGTTCCCTCTGGAGTAAACCTCTTGGAGATGAAGGCTACAGGTTGGTCCAGGCATTCTTCATTTAGTTGTGATAAAATTGCCACTATTCTGAGTCATCTACTTGAACGAAAATCTCATTGGAGAAGTTGAGGCTCTGAGCACAGGGGCTGTGCACATAGCCTGCTTCAGGGAGTCAAATGCAGTTTGGCATGGCTCTGTCAATATCACATTTCTGGGATGCTTCTTAAGAGTCAGCTCTGTCAAGAGGGCAACAGTGATGCCTTACACCCTGACAAACCTCCTGTAGTACCCAGTGAGGCATAAAAATGCTCTGACCTCAGTGTGGGTTGGGGGTGGCTCCCAGGCCATGATAGTCTCTATTTTGACCTGGAGGGGCAGCACCATACCCTGCTCACCAGGTATCCCAAGTGCACCACAGACTCCTGCACTTTCTGCCACATACTAGCCTTGATAGTTAGGCCTGCCTGATGCAGATCCCGAAGCACTTCTGCAAGTGAAAAAGTGGTCCTTTCAACTGCTACTGAAGACAACTATGTCATCCAGATAGGCAGCTGAGAAGGCCTCCATACCAGCAAGCACCTGGATCACCAACCTCTGGAAGGTAGCAGGAGCATTTCTGAATCCAAAGGGCTTCACATGAAATTGGTAGTGGCCCTCTGGAGTGGAGAAGGTAAACCTCTCCTTGGCACCTTCTGTTAGGGCAATCTGCTAGTACCCTGATGTAAGAACAAAGATACTTAAGTGCTGGGCCGCCCTAACTTGTCAATCATCTCAACAGCCTGGGGATAGGATGAGCATCAGTCAACCTGTAGGATGTATTCTTAACAGGGAGGTTGTCTCCTGTGTCCACATCATGGCCATGGGTACATAGGTGGGTAGTCTCAGGAATAAGGGAAAACAGAGAGGTGTACTGTCCCAACACTTGGTGGAAGTCTATCTGCTGTTCAGGAGTGTCACATGGCTGGTTTAGGCACTGGGAGAAAGACTGCCATTTTGCATGCACATGTTTCTTAAGTTGCCTTCTTTTCTAAACGTTGACCTTCGACAAACATTTGCTTGTGGACTGTGCAGAATATGGTTCTTAGAAAACACATTTGCTTACATTTCGACTTTGTAGGCACATTATCACAACACATTGAACATTTAGTACAAGGGATAAAGTTCACTTTGCAAATGTTTTTTGTTGATCGCCCAGTAGGTGACAAAGCTATCATTAAGGGGATACACAATTACATCCTGGCTGAGGTCTCTGCACGGTAGCATGGAGTTGTTTTACTATATAAGCATTAGCATTTCCGTGTTCAAACCAGAGGAGTACTCTGCTGTCACTGCGAGGTCACTGCTTGTCAGAAATACAGACCAGCTACTCCTGTTTCCCTCTGCAAGAGGGATGTCCAACTTGTGACCAAGATGGGCCCCTGAAAACACTTACCCTTAGGTAATGGGGAGTCAGATCATCCAGTAGGGGATTTTGGCAGATCACCCGCCAAAAGCAACTAAGTTAGGGAGTGCATGGTAGGAGTACACTTTATGCAGTACTTATATGACAGCATATATATACTGCTTCAGTACAATGGTGGAATTGTTGATCCTTTACACTGTTCTTGTGATGCTAATACTCTCATTTGTTTCTGTCTATTTATTGTTGCAGCAAATGTATTTAATAATAAATAGGTATTGAAATGCCTACTTGTGTACTTCTTGTGTACCTCTTTGGGTATGCACGAGTGACTGAGTAAAAGGGTTCTATATCTGTTACCACAATTCCTTGGGGAGTAAGGGTTGTCATGTTCTGAGGATGACAATTTCAAAACAAACAATTGATGGACAGAATGCTGCACAATGTCAAGCATTCACCCCAGTACAGAGATCTGGGCCTAAATGCATTGTTTTTTGCTCCCCATGCCATTCTAGTTCAGACCCAGCCATATGCAAATCAGTCTTGACCCTGTTTCCCATAGGAACAGTCCAGCCCGAACTTCCAGGCCAGGTCCTCCCTGGACTGTAAACAAGCATCCTGGGACAAGTTTCGGGGCATCATGCCTCATCAGCCAGGCTAGCGTGATTCCAGTGGCATGGAGAGCACGGGACCCACGTCTTCGCATTCCCGTCCCACTCAGTGTAACAAATGTAAAAAGGACTATTGATGGACAGAATGCTGCACAATGTCAAAGATTCACCCCAGTACAGAGATCTGGGCCTAAATGCATTGTTGTTTTGCTCCCTATGCTATTCCAGTTCAGACCCAGCCATATGTAAATCAGTCATGACCCTGTTCCCCATGGAAACAGTCAAGCCTGAACTACCAAGCCAGGTCCTCCTTGGACTGGAAACCAGCATCCTGGGACCGGTTTCAGGGCTACACCTCTCATCAGCCAGGCTAGCTTGATTCCAGGGTTCTGAAGATGCACAATTCATTTGTCACTTTACTAGATTCAGGGGTACTTCTGGTTGTACTGTGAGCTAGCAGGACTATAGGCCAACATATCCTGAGGAGGCACATAGAATCAGTCTGGCACCATCCCATCGTTTATGTTGTCCAACAAACGCATAGTCCGTACTGAGAAGGTAGACGTTGTACAACCTGGCGGCGTTAACATTGGTAGTTTGGGTTCTTATTTATTGGATTGCATGAGTAGTTCTCTTTTGTATACCCAAAGACCCCTACTCACATTTTAACCGGAGACAACAGTGGTGATAGGGAATATCCTCCTCAGCTGAGTAGGTGTCTGCAGGTTGTTCAAGCGTGAACTTTTCAAAGGATTATGCCATTGTGATACCCACTCTGAATTCCACATATTCTCATAGCTGAAGACACAGCACTAAATATAGCTGAGAACCGCAGACATGTGGTTCCTCAGAAGCTGCTACAACATAGTCTCACATTTACGGGTGTGGATGTTACCTTCGTGGTTGAGGCTGATAAAGCATGTAGCACAGAGGTATTCTATTCACAGGTTACATTCCCAGCAGCAGACAACACCAACTAGGCTGTTTCACAATAACACTGCAGCTGCAGTTCCATATAATTACACACCATACGAAGAAATAGAAATACCAAGAACATAGAAATTGGTTTGAAGGCGCCCTACCACACACAATAAATGATGCTAGACTAGGTCCTCTTAGCAATGAGGGAGCAACATGGCCAGTCTTAGCCGGTTACACAACACATCCCCATATAGGAAACATAACAGCACCACTGGGACGCAGTTTAGTAACCTTATATAGGCGTATGATAGGTGGAAATTAACATTAAATCCAGCAAGGACTGCTCAAGCTGCACAACCACATTTAGTTACACCAGGCATAAGCCCACAACAATCAATGCAGTCATGGGTAAAATTCCCATC
The DNA here is from genome assembly GCF_964204655.1 of Triturus cristatus. NCBI lineage: Eukaryota > Metazoa > Chordata > Amphibia > Caudata > Salamandridae > Triturus > Triturus cristatus. Next base: position 1,640,754,649 of record NC_140590.1, read on the forward strand.
AGATGGGAGGAAATTCCGTTCTGGATTGCTCAAGAAACAAGTCAACTTGAGGCAGTGTTTCCCCGTACGGGACTCCAGGAAATACACACAATTTTACAATATGCTTGCCAATTGGGATGGTGCCCCCTGTGGCAGACTGCACCACTTGGGGAATGGTCTTTGCTGCAGTATATAGAAGAACACATGGTACACCCTAATTAGCTGTTTTGCCAGAAGTGATTCAACAGATTCAGAACGAGTAAGGGGCGGCACCTGTTCTGGATTTGAGAATGAAGCTGATGGGTAATTTTGCCTCAGTGTCCGCCATTATGTTAAGCAACATCAATGGGGAAGCAACAGTATTTGCTATATGCCAGTGACTCACGAATTTAGCTCCAGGACAACAGGAACACGAATTGCCTAGGATTATAGAAGAAACCTATGCAACGCTAGGTAGAGATAATTAGGGAGTCAGACCTGGTAAACAACAAATAAAGAGAAATTCTGAAAAGGATAACTCAAAGCAAGTCCCCAAACCTTCTACAAAGAATAAGTGGTACAATAAGAAAAATAAAGAAAAGGCTAAATAGCACTGTGAGCCTCCTCAACAGGAATCCACTCAGAGGCGTAGCTAGAGCTTGTGGCGCCCGGGGCTATCCCTCAGATTGCCGCCCCTGGAGCGGGGGATGAGGGGTGCTGGGGAAAAAGGACCGAGAGACACATAGTATCGCCGCTAATAGTTACCTCGATCATGCAAGTTACATGCACATACACGACACCGTCCAAGGCTACACAGTTAAATACACCGGTGACCGGCAGTACAAAGGAGAACACACAGACTGCCACCCTGCAGGATTTCAGAAAGGGCCTAAAAACATGGTTATTCGATTAACGTCCCTAATCAGCAGCACCGCCCCCACCCTCCAGCGCCTAGATACCCTCACAGGTGATAAGTAGCGCTATGCAAATCCTGTTTGTTTGATTGATTGACACCAGATTTCCACACATCGTTTGTGCGCTACATTAGTTTTATCTGTAAAATTGTATGTCTTTGCAAGTTAAGTGACCACTTCAATGGAGATTGTGCTGTCTATAAATGACACTGCGCGAACACATCATGCTTTAATGATATATGTTCAACATTGTGAGTTCAGTGATGAAGCACTGATGGCAGCGACGCCACTCTGAAAATTGTTCGAGCACCACTGGGTGTTCCCAATCCTGTTTCTCTTGGTTTTTACCTTCTCTGACTCAACGAAATTCTAGTCCCTCTCCCATATGAATGTGTCACAAGCCCTCTGGACATTATTAAGGCAGGTATTGGCCTGATAATGTGGTAACCAGATATTTTACTCATTTGCATTTTTAAAGAAGGGCGCATGTTGTGTGTGTTTTTAGTGTCTCACCAGAGTGACCAAAAAAAGAAGCTGCTGTGGTAGGCCCTTTATAGTTTTCAGAGCTTGATACAGTCTCTGACAATTCTATGTTTATTTGTAAATTGCTGGCCTCTGTGCCAAGGCTGGGTGTTAAGCAGTCTGGATTCCTCCTTGCACAATTGTTGGCTCAATTACTTTAACTGTAACTCTAAACCTAGAACACAAACCCTAACCACAAACCTGCGGTAAGACCCAATCGAAACACTTGTGTTCATCCAAACCTTAAAACTAACCCGCAATCTAAGCATAATCATACATTTATCTCTAAACCTATTGTTAATCTGTGCGATGCTAATAATTCCAGTCCTCGTTCCACCCCTATCCCATTCATCTAACCATCACCCTCATCCTAGTTGTAACCTAATTTTTTCTAACACTGATATTGACTGTCACTCCAACTCCAACACTAATACCAGCTTTATGGCAACCCCTATCTCATGCCCTAACTCGAGAATAGCAGATCTTGTTTCAGTGCAGGATTTGTGCATGCTGTGGTGCCTTATGTTAAAAACAAGATCTGCAAACTTTAGTCCATTCTCTAGATGTCACCAGGTAGGTATGTGAAACTGCCCTACTCACTGGCCGATCGAGCATGGCTTCCCCAACATTATTATTAATCTCAGCAGCAAGGCTTACTGCAAACAGGGAAAAGGACAGACCACAGCTCATCAGTTAGAGAATGTCTGAGCTCGCTCCCAGTAGAGAAACACTGCATACTCAGGACAGTGTGCATAACCTTCAAAGCCCTTCACCAACCTACCTAGCATCAGCAATTACACGTCACTGGGCAAAACAGAAACCTCAGAAACAAAGAAGCACTGATGCTTGTAGCTCTGAAATTCAGCATAAAAAAATTGTATGGCCTTATTTAGAGATTGGTGAATGGAATACTCTGCCACACAGTGGCACATATCCTGTGCTCTGTATACAAAGGCTATAGGCTACAATGCACCTGAAATACATTTGTGTCTGAGCATCCCATCGGCCAAACTCCAAAGTATGCCCTTACTCCATCTCAATAACAGCATGCAGAATATGGATTTTTTATTTATCCAATAAAACTCCATATTCATGCCTCATAACACCTAACACTAACACTTACGTTTGTGACATTTAATTGCAGCTCTCTCCAGCACCTGCACCGCCACATATGCAGTGTCATTCTTAAATCAAATATTGTAGCGGGAAGAACAAACTGACTACTTAACGTTCACTATAAGACAAGACGTCTTTGCTAACATGGATTTATATGACTTGGATGCATTTCTCAAAATATGTATCTACAAATTGCCGTCATCCTGAACATTTCTTTGTAAATATGTATGTTTATTATTTGGAATCATTTCTCACATTTTTTTGTAAAAATAAAAAACTGTAGAGTACTTTAACATCGTCTGCGTGTGGTATCAAATTTCAAATAAAGAAATAAAAACATAGAAATTACCAGCATTCGCAGGGTTCTATACTTTATGGAATGCTCTCCCACACCCCACTGTACAACCGGCGGCCATGTCTACGTTTCTACAGGGCAATGCCTGCAATGTTCACCTCATGGTTTGTGCACGTGGAGGGGCGCAGCTGGCACCGGAAGTACAGCTAATAGCAGCAGGACGGATATAAAGGAAGCATAGCTGCCAAGGTTTCAGATTGCTAAGTGTGACATTTTTATAATGTCAGCGTAATTATGAGTGACATTTCAACAACTATGAGAGACACTTTTTTCGCAAGGAAAATCAAGCACTAAAAACAAAGGCAATATAAATATTTGAAATTACACCCATTTGAGCAACGAGAAACTGTAAGAAGATTTTAAAACGGCTGCAAAGCACTGGAAATGGAAGGGTACACGAGTAGCATAGAGGTCACAACCCCTCTGCAGACTGTAATTTACCTCAAAAGGACACACTGAGCAATTTGATAAAAATCAATTCGTTGATAACAGCATGGTGTGCGTCACCGCCCGTTATTTATTAACAATCTGAAGCTACGTTGCATTGCTAGTCTAAGCAATTAACATTGAGACACAATTAAGCATGGGGGTGCATGCAAGCCTCAGGAGAAAAGTTTGATTAAAGTACACATAGCCTAGGGGTCACAATTCGGCTGTAGGCAGTTTTATTTCAAATATATACTTTTTGAGAGAGTGAGCATTAAAAAGCCCGCACTATCTAAGAGTATTTGCACCAGTGCGTGTTATGCAGCAGGCTGTAAAAGTAGTCTAAAAATACATATGGCACTGCACAGAAGTGTGTGCTTTAAAACATACCTGCACTCGTACTGACTCCTGAAGATGAATGACTTCTTGTGGCAGCTGTGCCTCGGATCCCACGCGCAGATGCCAACATGAAAATCTTAGACAGCTCCTATACTTCTGCACAGGTTCACCGGCGACTCAGAAGGCCTGCCTCACTCGAGTAAGCCATAGGTAGGCCTGAGCTCATGGGTCGAGTCGCCAGGCGGGATCTCATCATGCTGCTTTGAGCCGCTCTCAGCAGCCTTGCCCAGCACTTAGCAGGCTGTTGACCAACTTAATTTAGCCGCGGCCGGCGTTGTCTGGGCCCGCCTGTCCTGGATGGCGTGCGTCGGTGGTGGGAATCAATCCATTTAGAGGAGGGGATGTGGTCCGTCGGCTGCGCTGCCGACTTTGGTGCAGGAAACCAGGGTTCGAGCCTCGAGGTCGCGTCCACATCCTGTGATTCTGGGCACTTCTTTCTCTGGAAATGAGTTGCATTTGCCTTCAGTTTAGATTAGCATTGAAAGAAAACGCTTTTACTTGTTGAAATCAGAGATTACATTCCAATGCTGTTTCAAACTGTGTAACCTTGAGCAAACCATGCAGGGGTCCATGTAAGCGCACTTTGTTCTGTCTTTTATGGCTCCGGGGACATATGGAAATTGTTAGCATACAAATGTGCCTTATATTCAATGGAAAAAGAGTTTGCGATCTTTTGATCAATTTGACACATTCCGGATAAGCACGAAGCCTCTGCTACCGTTTGGAAAGTCTGATGAATGAAGAGGGACTGTGCAAATGCATAGTTTGTGCACTCAGTCTGGCCTTAAAGACAGAAACAATGAGGGGCATATTTACAAGCTCCTATGGCCACTGCAACGTCACTTTTACCGGCATTGTGGTGGCGATGGGGGCTGCAGCGTTAAGCCACTTACCGTGGCTTAACGCTGCCTTGTACATAAGGCCCCTATCATGCTAAGCTTAGTGTGAAAGGGGTGGCCAGTGGGTGTTGCAGTGGGCGTTCCCCCACAACACCCATTCATTTTGATGTTGACCACTATGCACAAGGGTGGCATACGTAGGAGGCAGGTAAATCCTGGTCTTAAGTTGGCGAAACGAGGAGAAATGCATTATTTCTCCTCGTGTTTGCTTTTTCGATGTATGCAGGCATGGAATGAGCAAAATGCCATGGTTTGTTTATGTACAGGAAGGTGTCCCTGCCTGTACATTAACAGACGTGTACAAAAAATGGCATTTTGTCACTTTTCTGTGTGCTGCATGAAACAGCACACAGGAAAGTGACAGCATGGCATTTTAGGATTGTTTATGTGCAGGAAGGTACATCTTCCTACACATAAACAATCCTCCCCTGCACACAGACACCCTTGCACTCTGGTGCAAGGGTGCCTGCGTTGGCGCTAAGTTGCTAAACTTAGCCCCATCGCAGGGGGAACACAAGGCTGAACCACATTCTTGTAAATATGGTGCAGCCTTGCGTTTCAGAAGTGGCGGAGCGCAGTGTGAAGCCAAAGAGGTTAACACCGCGCTCCGCCACTTCCTTGTACATATCCCCCTGTGAGTTGAAAAGTCTGTGGATGCATGTGACATGCCTATTAAACAGCAGATCACAGTTATAAACATTGCTTTTGCATGGTACAATGCATTCTTTAACACACTGAAGTTACGTACCTTGTTTTTCCAAAAAATCCAACAACACATGCCCAATATGTACTTTGATTGTAAAAGAAAAAGTACCTTGTGCATACCATTTATATGTTGAAAAAAAGCGTATCTTTCTACAAAAAAAAACAAACAAGGAGCATGTACCTCTGACTGTTCTGATGCACCCAAATATTACATGAGTTAACTAGGATTAATATACCTGAAGCCAGCACAAGCAAGCAATGCCAATCTTACCAAACTTTCTCATTTACCTCATGGGCAACCCATGGCAGAGCCTGGAGGCAAAACGTTTATAGAAACCCTTGCCCGCCAATCAAATTCCATTCACAGACTCGCAGACAATACTTGACAGTTCCACATTACATTAAAGTCTAAAGGGAATTTTCAATATATATGCCTGTACATTACATTCTGCCGGTCAAAGATGACCATTCCATAAATATCTCATCTTTTTTCAAGGAAATCGCATAACAGATCCTAATATATATATATATGCTTCCCAGGTAATAATTAAGAGATTGTGAGGGCTGGAAAAACAGATGAGGCATGGGGCAGGGGAAGTGAGGGGAGAGGCTGGGAAAACGGACAATATGTTAAAAAGACCCAGGTCACGCCCCCTCACTCCTGCATCCCCCACCATTGCCAAAAATAGTCAAATAAGGCTATTCTTTGCCATATGGGTAGCAAGTAAAGTCCAAGAAATCACTGTTACACTAAAATAATGTGAGGTGCAGACTTATGGCGCCGTCTAAACGTTCAGCACAAACCTTCGATAAATGCCGCCCGCTCGATGTGCACCGCGGGCGGCAGCTGACCTCAGCATGATTGCGGGACCTGGCTGTGACTGACTCACTCGTCCCCGCCTTAGCGGGAGTTTGGCAGCATTGCCCAGGAGAATCTGGTGACCCGGTCGCGACTCGCGCACGCACCACACGGAGCAAGCGTGCGCGCGCTTGTGAAGGCAGGCAGTAGTTGCAAGCAGGTCACGTGAGGTGAGCTTCCTTGCACTTCAAAGGGCCGCGAGGCACTGGCGGCCCGTTGCGGCGGCGGCTTTATATAATTTATTTGGGGACTGGGGACACTGACTGACAAAGTGTTAGACAGTGAGTGTCCCCAAATAAATTATAAAGGCCGCCGCAACGGGCCGCCAGTGACACGCGGCGGCTGCCGCCTCCAGAACAGTGCCGCCTGGGGCGGTCCGCCCCCCTCGCCCCCCCCTAGCTACGCCACTGAATCCACTGAGAAGCGCAATAACCTGAGAAATTTGATAATATTAGACAACCTGACAAGTATCAGGACACTGATACACGTTCCTCGCGTTCCTTTTAGGAGTCATCCAAAAAACGCTTGTAGAGAGGTGGATGGTAAGAGTGCAGATCAGAGGAGTACATGAAACCGAAGAAAGACTCACAACCCTCATCTGACTACATTATTAAACAGGAAGATAATCATCTAAGCCTCAATTTAAAAAGAAGAAAGTACCAGACTGAAAGTCAAGCATGCCATGAATATTGACGACACTGCTTCTAAACAATGAGTGGGCTCTGACCATGCTAGAAAGCGTGGCAGAGGTCATGATAGTTTGCCAGAACCTAATGGATTGCCTAGCAGCAGTAGTGACTATATCCAGGTGGAAACAGCAGATACACGGGTGAGTGTTCCGCATTGGTTATACAAAATGTAACTTCAGTTTTGAGGGGGACATACAATGACCCATTAAAGTTCTCATTTGGGAGAACCTGTCATTTGGCTATGACATTCTCTGGGCCGAAAAGGATTGGCAACCAGAGTTTGTCATGGACTGCCCAAACGAAGAAATGATAATTTATCCTACCTTCGCTGACCTCGTTCCACAACATGTAAAACATTCATAGGCCAAGGAATGGCCATTAGCACAAGCTTCTGCATTATACCGCAACCATGTGGAGTGGGATGACGGTTCCCCTTATTATGAAGTTTGACCTCACAACCTCAAAGACAATATCCCATTGAGAATGAGGCTAAAATACATGTTATGGAATTTCTCTTAACAACTTGAGTACCAGGGTGTAATAGAAAGTTGTACCTCTTCAATGAATAATCCCTTGTTTCCAGTAACAAAACCAGACCATTCATATCATCTAGTATTAGACTAAAGACATTTAAACACAGCTACATGCATATTTGCACTACAAAACGTGCATAGCACAGCACTAATGTACAATGTAGTGCATAAAAAATACAAAACCAATCTAGATATCTGAAGTTGATTTTTTGACAAAATATAGCACCTCAAAGCTGGTATTTGACTGCATTTTCCACACTGGGTTCTCAACAGCAGTTCGGTTGATTGCCCCAGGGGTATAAGAATAGCCCCGGGCTCTTCTCAATGACAGAACTTCTAAAACATTTTGACGACCAGGCATTGTGCTATGTGCATGACATATATTTGACGGATTATGACATTTCAGTACACTTGACAGGAGTAGATCGCATACTTGTGTTATTTGCTCACATGGGCTACATTTTCAAAGATTGCCCATCTCAATGTCTTGTTTCTGGGATATAAGCTGTCAAGTGAAGGCAAAAGTCTGGTGACGCACTTCTTAGAGAAATGTGCGCTACTACAACCTCCAATTATGCTGGTAGAGATTGCAACCCCATTGGAATGCCTACATTTTGGCAGAATTTACATTCCAGATTATGCAGAATGGGTTAAACCATTCTACGACCTGATTCGTCCAGACTCTTCGGACCACTGAACACACACAAATATTATGTTCAGTACAAGCTGACATACTAGCTTTAAGACACTTACACACACGTGTAAACACAACAAACCTGGTGATCCGTATAGTTGCGGGGGCATAAAGGTGTATGTGTTACATGCAATGAAGGTGACACAGTTCCGATTACATATAAATCGCATGTATATACTGATGCTGAAATGTGTTTTGCACCAACAGAAAAAATACTGACAGCAGTACAGACTGCTGTGGTGAGGGAGCAAGCATTGGCTCAGGGGAAACAAATAAGTGTTGTGACCCCAGTGCCAACCTTAGAGACTGTCACAAAGGCCAGCATTCCATTGCTAAAGCATTACATCCACGATGGAAACAATGGGCCAACCCCCTTACCGCAACAGATATAGACTACACTACAAACACAGGCTTTTCTGCAATACGAACATGAATATCCTATTGCTAATTAAGTTATGCCTCTTGATCAGTATGATTATATAATCTATACTGATGGTTTTGCCCAGCTTGCCGTTGAGGCAAAGCACCACTACTCGGCATCGTACACTGCCATAAAAGGTCGTATGCAGGATGGAGGATTCCAACCTGAAAACAGTCACTTGGTGACTACACCGCACAGTTGGCTGAACTGAGAGCTTGAATTCTGGCACCTGACAATACAGATCTTGCATTCTCCACACTAATTGTGTGTGATTTGTATAATTGTGTCCAGTCTTATAATGAATACTTACACTCCTGGATCTATTATGAATTCAAAGACTGTCACAATTAAGCACAAGATGTTTTGGGAACAAGTGGCAAAGCTGAAAGAGTGCTTCGCATGAACTCATGTAATACATACATTGAGTCACCAACGTGTAGGTGTTCACATTGCAGGGAATTCCAAGGCCCATGAAGCTGGAAAAGCAACAGTGCAAACTTCTGCTGTTGCTGCAATAACTCACTCAAGTACGAGAATAGCTAGAGACGTCATGTTCGCTGTTTCCATTCAAATACTCCTACAAGTTAAGTGGGCAAAACATACTGTTTGCTCATATTTGTGGAGTGGGGATAGATAATTCCAAAATTAGACCTCAGGTCAGGTTTAATCCTGACAGCACATGAGGGTCTTGCATCGGCTCACACAGGGGTGGCAGCTACAATTTCACTATTGCAGCAATGCTAATGGTGGCCAAGTCCCTGTAAACAGACCAAGGACTTTGTCCTTAAATGCAACATCTGCCAGAAGATGAAGGGCTCCACTGTAGCCTGCCCACCACAGACACCTCTTCTCATTTTAAACAAGCCTCTAGATTGTGTTTATTTGGATCCCTACGCCCCCTTAACATCAGATGGGGCTTGCAAGTACATCTTGGTGGTAGTGGATTTCTGATCTCGATTTCTATGGGTCTGACCATAGTGGTTGGCTGACACCTGAACTGTTATAAAAGATCTGGAAGTCTTTATCAGGACATACACAGTTGGCACATTCCATTCCTACCACAGTCCAACTTTTGCCTCCAGGGTTTACAAAGATGTCATTGCAGGTTTGGGTGTGACACTGCAGTATACTTCACCATAGCATCCCAAGGGAAATTAGGTAAACCAGGAACTAAAGCAGTCTTGAACAGCCAGGGTACTACGCTCAGGTATCATTTGGGTCCATCACCTATATGGGGTCCAGAGGGAGTTGAACAATCTGCCTAGAAAATCCCTGGGTGGTCGGACTACATGTGAGATTCTGTTTGGGATTAAGATGTGGGTCCCAGACCTCGACAGTCCCAGCACATAGGAGGTGGAAACACCATTTGATAGAAATAAATGATTGGTCATTTTACAGGAACTGAACAGCTTCTGAGGTGCCCAAAGCAAGCTCCAAGTAAAACGCAACACCACTGGTGAAGTGAAGGAAGCAAAAGTAACTCCTGGTTTGATTCCCAGAATAGGGGACGAGGTTAGGAAAAAATTGTGCACAAAAAAGAATTCAGGCCGTCCTACTGATTACCTGTACCTGTCCTGGCTGTTGAAGGTACCAGAACTGTACTTCTCTCACCCCTTACTGGTTGCTAGAAAAAGAGATTTGTCTTGATTTATCTGATCAAACTACATTATGTGGCTGATTCTCCACAGCAGGCCATGTGGGGTCCGGGATTGATACCTGCCTCCTCTCACCACCATATAGGAAATCCCCATGGAATCTCCGCTCAGTGATGATGCTTCCACTCTCCAACTGGGGATAGTAAACAACAATCAAGTATCCCGTCTACCTGTTACTACAACAACTACTATACAATCGACCTGCGTAGAAACACAGATTTCAATTCGCAATCCTGATACGAATGCTGTTTACGTCAATGTACCGCAGATCAAGTCATTTCCCAGTTCTACACAACTTGCAGAGTTGCTAAAAATAGATCAGACTGCCCCAGCTTACATCATCGACTTGGATGGCTTCTCTTCAGATTCATTGGATCCGCCTGCACCTCCACCTCCCCTGACGACGAAACACGTGTTGGCTGGACCTTCAAAGCAGATAATAAAAGCCCAAGTATGTGTACAATGTCATATGCATTTATTCTTTGTATTACAATACTATAATTCAGTAATGTGTCATACTTAGGGGGTTTCGGTGGTTCCCCCTCCCTTGAGCACCATAACAATAGTCACCAAGCACTAGCATATCCTTCAAACGTGAGCACCATCACCACATGGTGCCTCATCACCTGCTGTATAGTTATCCTTAGTTTTTTAACCGAGTGGGGCGGTTCCTACAGTAATACTAAGAATAGAACATATAGATAGAGACAGAGCAGCAGAAGAACTGTTTGAAAGCCTTGCGAGAGGCAACACTGTGGTCACTTCATTACATAGTGGGAACCCACAACGAAAAGAGGGACTTTGAGATAAATTTATCAGACTTGAAAAACTGAAAAAGAACGAAAATCATTGGGTGGGATGGGGCGACTTTGAGACAATAGCTAAAACTAAATGGGATCCCCAGGGGTTTGAGGTCACAAATCCTCCCCACTTATGACGACCTGGATTAAAATTTACTTCTCATCTGGGAAAGAGAATTGACATCCAATTCCAATAAACTTATGGAAATTCTCATTGAGAATGCCAACAGTAAAGGGAAAAGTCTACAGGCAGAAATTGTAGTACTGGAATCCTAGAACTAGATTTCAAAGAAGCTACTGTTAAAAATTATGAAATTCTAAATGAGGTTATTAGGAAACATCAAGAAGTTATTATGCAGAGAAAGGCATGCAAATTGAAGAGAGATAAAAATAGATCATAAACAAGGCAGAATCTTCCCTTTTGTGCACAAAATATAACCACTCAGTAGCAACTGATAATAGATTAAGGGAGACTATTCCCTTATTTTCCCCACAGATCGACACAAGACATTGGATATTGTATCCTTTATTAATTTGGTGATTGCACCTAGACAAGGAGATGTACTTGGACAGTATCTACATACTTGACAGATTCTGTGCTTATCATTGGACACTGATCGTGCTACCTACTGGCCAGGATGGAAGTATAAGCAGCACAGAGGTAGGATGATTGTCTCTTTCAATTGGTCCATACTCTCTGGCATTCTCTCAATTGCATTGACCTGTATCAGATACATATGAAATGTTTCCATTACTATTTTAGGTTCAAGGTTGTTTATTTCATCAAGACAGGTAGGCAACCATTTACACTCTCTTATATAGATAGGATCTGAACCTTATTTTTGAGCACTCACCTTCACTGTGAGAGATAAAAGATAAGCACACCTATTCCCACTGCCTTAGTGTGTGAGTTGGTGTCTTCATGCACGAACTTGCAATTTTAATGATATTGATAGGTGTACCACATCCCACGATATCACACTGCGATGATATAATAGATTTACACCGTACAATGGTTTTCTATGTTATAATAGGCACAATAAGTTTGTAACACAATTTTGTGACATACTTTTTGTGTAATAGATAGACGCTGAGGTTTGGGTCTACATTAAACTTGATGTGTATAGTGTGTACTGTTTTCTACACACTACAATTGTATGTCATAATATTATTTTTCCAGCCCTGAGGCAGTCGTGGGTTAACTCCCCAGACGATGAAACACGTGTTAGCTGGACCTTCAAAGAAGATAATAAAAGCCCAAGATTGTCCACATTGTCATGTGCATTTATGCTTTGTATTGCAATATTATAATTCAGTAATGTCTGCTCGGGCTTCGAGTCGTATCCAAAACTGGAGATATATACCCCGCAGTCTCTCTGCAAAGTATTCTATCCTTATGCGAACGTAAGATTAACTTGGCTGGAACAAATTAGAATCATGTTTACAGCAGCTAGTGCTCCCACTTTGGAAAGGATATCTGCATTAGAGAAGACTTTAAAGACATTAGTAGATGTGACTAAGTGACAGTTTTTGGCGAGATGTTCATCGGGGTCTTCCTCTGCACCCATACAAAACTCTAGCCCATAAAATTCTACTAAAACATCTGAAGACTCTCTGAGGGTTGCAAATTCTCTTGTACCAAAAAGAAACCAAAAGGACATATTCAAGGGGGGATACAATCCAGGACTCCTTCAAGTCAACATAATCTTCTGAACACACAGCCACCCAAAACAATGCCCCCCCTGATTCTGAAGCTCATCCATCTCAATAGATTTTAAATCTCCCACCACCATGCTGTCCTTATACAGCAAAATTAGTTGGAGTACCTCCGTTGACAATAAGCAAGGAAGAGAATTTTAAGGACCTAAAGTATAAGGTTTCTCATTGGCTTTCAAGAAATTGTTCCTTCTTCCCTTAAGAAATACAATGATATTCTCATGTTGAGGGGAGTAGGGTGGGTGGGCAGTCAAGAAAAATACTAGAAGGGGATTGCATAGTTGTCTCCTGCAGGAAACCCGAATTGCCGTGTCAATTGAATGGTCTCCCTACCCCCTGTTCCATTGTCCCACTGGGCTATTTCTATCAACCTACATCCATTATAAATCAGGAGACAAGGCATAGTTCTATTACTCTCAATGCTTTGGCGCAGTACACAAGATCGGGTGATAGTACTATTCAAACATATAATAGGTTCCAGCCCCTCGCCACTGTAGATGAAAATGATTGACTTGATAATTCCACCCATCAGTGAACATGGTGTCCTTGAGGAAATAGCTTGTTGGCGCAGAATGAGATCAGCATTTCCCCTTTACATGTTTGTGCAAAGAGTACCTATGAGATGATCAAGGACTGGCTGGCAGCAAAAAATGGTATGAAAGTAGGCCATGGACTTACTCCTGATCATGGAAATCACCTGGGGGAGAATTTAACCCTAAGGAAGACAGATGCAAGGTTGAACTCTCCTGACACCAAAGGGTTTCAGAAAACAAAATCAGGTATTGACTGCCTTGACAGACTGGAACCCCAAAGACCTGAATTATTGCCTGTGGGGCAAAGGGTGGATACAATAGTAACCATTATTCCCAAAACGAAGAACAAGATAATTTTGTCCACATGTCTTGGAATGTAGCAGGTCTATGCCCTAAACTATGAAATCCTGATTGGCTTTCTTTTATTGGTTCTTATGATATTATTTGTTGCCAGGAAACTTGGCTTTTTGATGATGTACTGATTGATGGGTTTAGATCTTTTAGTTCACCAGCCATTCCATCTAACGCAGGTAGGGGGAGCGGCGGGTTAGCTATTTTGATATCAACGAAAATGAGGGACCTACTAGTTTCAGAAATGCTTGAAACTTCGTATTGCCAGATTTTAAAGCTTGCACTCCCAAAAGAGTTTAATATACTTTTAGTAAGTTTTTATTTTAATTTTTTTCTTCAAATCCTGTGAATATCATTGAGGATTTGGGAGCAGAAATCTCGCATTTAATGAGTGGGGAGATGTCAGAGACCACCCTTGTACGGGTAGGAGATTTTATTGCTTCTAAATGCACCTTTAGCAATTGCCAGGTAAGTGGCATTACATATGGCCTTGTCGATAATTTGGCTCATAGTTCACACTCTCTGTATGAGGAAAGACATTCAAAAATTCTGCTGACTGAGAATCTTTCTTTTTTATCCAACCTATGGAAGGTTCAAATTTAAATGCCATGGGAGAAAAAGGAAGGGGCAAGATGAGTGTTATTGACCAGATATTAATTTCTGAAGTGTTGACTCCAACTATTAAAATTTTTGAAATACTTGACTCTCCATTTAGTGACCATAACCCGGTCATAGGTTCATTTGGAATCTTTCCAAGTACCCAATGTTTTGCCCCTCAGACACTCTCAATAACTTTCACCCCAAATCAAGGGCTCTGTAGAAAGTGGTGTAATGTTGATCCTATAAAATTTCATGCAGACCTAATTACGAACAGTCATGATGAATTTAGGAGCTGCCTAGATGAAAGTGGGGAGCCTACGAGGGTGTGGGAAAATGTTGGCATAATTTGTATTTCCATCTCTAAATTTTTAATGGTATTAAAACCTCGGACAGCGCGTCCTACTTATTTTTGGTTCGATAAGGATTGTACATAAACATATAAGATTCTGAAACAAACTACTATTCAAACTGCAGGTGATATAATTACTGTTTAGAGCAGCAAGACGGAATTATAACCCTGTTTTAAAGAATAGGAAAAATGAGAGTAGGGCAAAAGCATGGGAAGATTTAGAGTGAGCGGGCGGTTTCTCTCAAATACAATACAACCTTTTGGGAGGTAGTAAATTACTCATTTTTTACTGGGAAAACAACCTCAGGGACAGACATTCTTATTTCAGAATAGGACTCGGTTTCTCATTTCTCAAAGATTTTTACTGAGGAAGGGAGGGTTGCAACTGCTTTGGATCGGAGGGAATTTATTACTAACTTTTTAGGACCTGGCAAATTTTAGCAAAACGATATCAATGGGGAAAGTAAGAAAAGCCATTTGTAGTTTGGCTTCAGAAAAGACAGCTGTCCCAGACGGGGTTCCAGTAGAGCTTTTTAAATATAATCTATAATTAGAGCGCTAGTTATCATAGGCCCTCCAGATTCCTGGATGAAGTCTTTGACTATACCCAAATATAAAAAAAGTAACAAAAATGATCCATCAAACTATCAGCCCATCTCCCTTATCGATTCCTCCACAAAGATCTTTGGTATGAGGATCTTCAGGAGGCTGGAAGAGTAAGGGGTAGAAAGAACCTTCTTCTCAGAGGGCCATTTAGGGTGTTGCCCAGGCTTGTGTACGGCCAAACAAGCCCTAAATTTGTCTCTTATCCTAGACAAATATGTTAAGGTTAGGAGACGTGCCATGCATATAGCTTTTATGGACCTCTCCTCGGCGTTTGGCCTTGTGGATAGAGACAATCTATGGGAAATTATGGAGCAAGCAGGTGTTGACCCACCATCAATTATTTTGAAAAGGTTGCACAAAGACACCGCAATGATGGTTCGATGGTCTCAGATGCCCCTATTCAGGTTATAAAGGGGGTTAGACAAGGATGCATATTGGCCACTTTTTTATTCTTATTTTATACTAATGCACTCGATGCATTTTTAAATACACTAACCCCAGATATACCTAAAATTGGTGAGCGATCTGTCCCTGTTCAGCTTTACGTGGATGATGAGGTGCTGTTATCTCACACGGCAAATGGTTTACAAATTTTATTGGATGGATTTCATTCTTTTATGATGGAAGTGAAACTCAAGAATAATTATAAAAAATCATACATTTTGATTAGTGGTCCCAAAAACACATGATATAGGAAATTCATGGTGGGAGGAATACCCATCATGAAAATCCCACATTTTAGTTACTTGGGTATCCTATTTTCTACAAACCTGAGCTGGGACAGACTCATAACTCAGAGATCTCAGCAAACGGAAGCAACTTGTGAAACAATCTTTAGATTTGCAAACAAATTGCGTCACAGCCCCGCGAGGGAATTGTTGATTCTCTAAAGCAGCAAGTGCCAGTCTATGGCCAGATATGGATAAAGGGTGTGGGGTTTTGCCTCTGGGAAGCACTTACAGTCAGTCGAAAATAATTCTCTGGTCAGACTTTAGGACTTCCGAAATCTACTTCAAGTATCATTATTCACAATGAGGCAGGGCGAGGGTTTTTAGATGTGTTGGGACTGGCACCTATTTTATTATAGGTTAAACTATGGTCTGTACCAGGGTTAAAGTTTACGAGCGGCATAGTGGAGGATTGTTTGTAACTAAACAGCGTGCAATCCAGTGGTCAAAGTGTGCGGGATCGGCAGGGCACGGCGTGTCCCTACTTCTTTCATTTCATAGAGTCCGTTCCCCTACTTTCTATTTGAAATATGCCTCCCGGACAGCAGAAATCCCCAAGGCCGATAGTTGAGGCTCGGCTTTTGAAGACGGGCGGAACGGGCAGCGAGGGAGAACAACTGTCTTTTCCTTCGTTCTCCTCAGTAACCCTGGGCGTAGTTCGCATAGTAGCGCTACGAGTAGCTATGCAAAGTGCACTTCGCACTACGCGAGACACGAGAAGCACTACGCGAACTGCTTAGTGCGCTGTTTGCGATGATTGCACAGTGCCGGATTCTTGTCCGCACTGTGCAATCATTGAAAACGGCATCTTGCACAGTGCGAGCTGTCGTTTTCTGCTGCTGCCGTAGATTTTTTCTCAACGCGGACTGGTAGTTTCTCATCGCGAGCAGTCGCGAGCATATGCGACCACTCGCAATGAGAAACCTGATCTCCCTGCGTTGAGAATCTCGCCGGGAGGTTTATTTTCCATGCTCGCGATCGCCAACTTGATGTTGCTGATCGCGAACAAGTAAAAAGTCTCCCCGGGATGTCATTTTGCTTGCTCGCGGTCGCCAACTTGACATTGAGGACCGCGAGCAAGCAAAAAATGACCGCTACGCGTGTTTGCACTGTGCAACGTGCAATTCGCGTAGTGCAAAGTAGCGCAAACTTCGCAAACTACACGAGCGTAAAGTAGTTGTCCGCCCAGGGTTAGCTCAGAGAAGACAACAGTGTCCAGTTCTCTTGCCGCTGGCAGCTGCCTCTCCCCACTTTGTTCCCCTCTTCCCTTTCTTTCTGTCACGCTCCTCCTCAATTAGTAAAACAGAGACTTCAAGAAACAGGTATTACCTTTTCTTTCCCCCTTTCGTTCATTTGCTCCCCTGTGAAGTGGATCCAAAAAAGAAAAATACTTTTTGGTTGCAAGGTGGCCAGAATGATTTATTCACACCTAAACACATTTGTGTCACTTTACAGAGTTTGCCAGTGAAGCGCTACTTTTGTTTTCTCGTCGCTGTTTGAACAACCTTTTTACTAGTTCTTTCTGCAGCAGATGATTTATTATGTAGCAAATATGGCAGAGTCATAATTATGTGAAAAAACCTTTGCAAGCTAGGATATTTTGCCATTCATGTTTGAACTGCTCTTGTGGAGAAAGAGAGAAGTGCTGATGACAGAAACTCCATGTCTGGGAGACAAATGGCTTGCGATTCCACTTTTAAGGATATTTGGGACATTCTGTGACTCGAAACGTATCCCACTTTGTGAATGTATTTTAGTGTCAATTACTGATATTAAACCTTAAATAAACGTGTGTATCCATTAAATAACGTAATAGGCTGTAACCGGTTAGCAGCTGCGGCCCGTGGAGGGAGTTCCGTGGGGCAGAGAGGTGGGGTATGGGGAGGGGCAGGGTGGGGGGGGGTACTAAAAACCGGAATATGGATAATTGGAGGTAAGTTAACAATTAAATATATAAAACTAATTTCGTAGCACGCGCTGCATCGCAAAATGCAATGCAGCGCACGCTACGAAATTCGTTTTATTTATTTAATTGTTTACTTACCTCCAATTATCCATATTCCAGTTTTTAGTACCCCACACCCTGCCCCTCCCCCTCCCCCGCTCCGCCTTTCTGCCCCACGGAACTCCCTCCACGGGCCGCGGCTGACGGTTAGTGAAATTGGAAACAAATACTAAAAATTGGGATATTTTGCTCTTTCTGCCACACCTCTGACTCCGCCCACTGACCCAATACACTGGTTATTCCCACCCTCTAAATTCTCCGCCCACAGTTCCCCTACTGGCTTTCCCCCACTTCAACCACTGGAGCAATCTGTTCCTTGGCTTAACTATGTTAAAACATCCCCCCAAAACCTTGGGATGATAAATTTATGGGTAAATAGAGCCGCCATTAATTCCTCATCTAAGACGCAGGCTAAGTCACAGTGCTTGGAATTAAGAGATAATATAAGGATGGAGATATCAATTAACATGGTAACAGTCCAGCACTATACCTTGCTTGCCACATGTAATGGTATGGAACCATACCATCTGTGGATTGCACACCCACAACATAGATTTTATCTACTATGGCATGGAACTAATCATGACTCAGCTTTTTTGTGGCTTTTCCAGTTGCGGGAACCTGGTTTTCCTCACTGCCAAGTTGTGCCTGTGATGAAACATCTTGTCAAACCACTAGTCATTTGATATTATTTTGTTCACTCTATGCTTCTCACAGATTACGTTTTTTATGCACTGTGCTTAGAGGGAAATCTTTTAAATCATATAAGGAGGGTTTGATTTTCCTCCAGCGTCTTGACTCACCTGTAATTTGCACAGCATTTTTATAATCAAGGGGCAGATTTACAACTTCTGGCGCATCTCTGCAAATCAGCAGGGATGCACCAGAACAGATGCGTCACGTAATCCCCCCCTTGCGCCACCACGGATGTGTCGCATTTACAATGCGGCGCACCATGGTGCAAGGAGGCATCTTGTGGCATACGGGTGGCACATTGCTGGAGTCGCGTCGCAAGCACGACGCAACTCCTGCAATACACAGAGGCTGCCCATACTTAACGTGGTGCGTCACTCCTTATGCCTGCTTCAAGCAGGCGTAAGGATTTGACGCAGCAGCGTCGTAAAACTGACTCAGTGAAATGTTGTAGATTTCACTGCGTCAGTTTTACGGGGCTTTCCTGCGAGGGAACACCCACCCTGCGACAGAACTCCCACATGAAACCTGACGCAGGTTTCATGTGGCGCAGGGCTTTACAACATGAAGCATCTGCCTCGATGCGTCACGTTGCAAATAAGTCGAAATGTGGCGCATGGTTTACGCCACCGCTGTGTCACAAAAGTGGCGCAAAGGCGGCGTAAAAGTGTCGCAAGGGGCTTGTAAATCTGCCCCTTACTGTTCAAGCCTTGAGGTTACGGCAAAGATACATGTTATGATTTTTGCTCAAGCACTTATAATATTTTATTAGGATGATTCATTTTGTCCACATCTCTTGGAGGAATAACTCAAGCGGAATTCGTATCATAGTTTTAAATTTTATTGTACAGGCCCTGAGGTTATGGAAATGAAATATGTTAAGATTTTTCAATCCTAGCTATCCAGTTTTTGCACAAGCACTTTGAATAATGAACTTAGCTTGACTTATTTTGCCAGGGAGTGTAGTGCAGTTTTAAAATTTTATGTTCCGGCCCTGAGGTTAAGGAAAAGGTATACAAAAAGATTTTTAAATCCTTCCTAATTAACTTTTTGCACAAGCACTTTGATTAATGAATTAGATTTGACTTGCTTTGTTAAAATTCATGGGAGTGATTGTTAGGAAATGATCTACGGACTTGATGAAATAATTCACTTTTTTAACGTGTATGTATTGTCATCACAGCTCTGATTTAATTTGCTAATGAAATCATGTATTTTAATGTGCTTTTATGATTTTATTACAAAATCGAATAAAGATGTGAATTAATGAAAAATACACAATGGGAACACTGCTCCACATCACCATGGGGTGGTTCAAAAACGTTTCCACAGAGGTTTGTTTATTTTTCTGGTTATGACACAGCAGTCTCTGCGTCTTATTATTATGAGCTTGCACCGTCACCTGCAAAGAAAAATATGCTAACAGATACCAAGCTGATATATTCTGCATCTTTTCTTTCTCAGCTGTCCACACAAGGGTTTGACTTTTGAAGGGATTCAGTAGATATGAAATCAATATGGGGAAATAATGACTGGCAGGTATCAGGGAAACAAGGCTTTGTTTAGAGCATGCCTAGTACCATATGAGAAGCAAACAAAATCATGCCTTGGTTTAGCTAAGATCAAGGATCTGAACACATCACACATACCCGTTTTTGCATGTTTGGCAGACAGGCAGCAGTTTACACAATATAAGGAGGATACACTTAACGCCATGCTACGCAATGGTTCGTACAATTCAGCAGATACCAATTGCTTGGGATGGTTAGCGTGGCCATTAGACACTAACAGATGTCACCAAAAATTTCAAGCTCAGCAGGCCTGACCTGCATTACGTGCAGATGGAACACTCGGGGTGGTAACAACTTCCAGTGTTGGGAAGCTGTGGCTTGATTTACTAAAGACCTCAACATTATCTCAGACAAAACAGTTGTCTCTTCTTTCTGATGACATGGGCCTTCAGACTTTTTACTAGGTCCTCGAAAACAACGTCAAAATTGCTTCTTGTATGCAATATACATTGAAGTGTGGAAAGTTTGTCAGCAGGAAGCTGCTGATAGACTGCACGAGATTGACAGTGCTAATTTAGAATAGGCTCTAGCTGTAGTTGATAATGGTATGACAACCTTGTCTTCCAGGATATACTCTGTGGGTAACATTGTGTCGCCAGCAATAGACTTTATACAACATGACATGTCTGCATTACAACAGGGGCAGTCACAACTTAGATCGATCATTCTACTGAGTTGGACACTTCAGACACTTTGTTCTGGTTTTGTACCATGGTGACATGTTAATGCCACTAACCTTACAAAACAGCAAATGCATATGGCGCGCAAGGCTGTTACATACACTATGTTACACATAGAGAAGCTGTAAAAATTACCTTTCAATGTTGCTGAAACTCCTTCCACGGATTGGATAATCCATGGCTTTATTACTCTGCCGATTTCGACATTTCACTTTCAATACTCGATCCGGTTGATGGAGGCAAATCGTCGGTGCCAATCCATGCAGTCGATGAAGGCTTTGGCGGCAAACCTGTTTACGATGCAGGCGATTCATCGATGTTGAGGCGCGCTGTCCGTCAGCATCGAGCTACTTGGAAGGTTCCCCACTGGCTGTGATCAGTCTGGATTTAGATTGCTCTCTAATGGTAGTTATTTAGGGCCTCATGTAGGTAGCCAAATACCGGTCGGTAACGGCCGATTTTCGGTAAATATGCCGTTACCGACCGGTATTTAGACAAGTGAGATGTAGGAGTGCAAAAACCACTTTTCGGTAAATATGAGGCGGTAAATACCGAATCATATTTACCGAATCCTAAAATACTGATTCATATTTACCGAATACATACTTAACGAATCGGTAAATATGAAGTGGTAAATATGAAGTGGTAAAAATGAAAATGACATGTAGGAACACTCGGTAATTAAGAAATCCATGAAAATCGGTAAATAAGAGTCGGTAATTAACACGGATTGAAAGCAGGTGGTAACCATCAACAATGCATATAAGCAATCCCAAAATGCAACAGCGTGGACAACATGGCCGCTCTGTATGTCATTGCAAGGCGCCTACGTCTACAGGCAGCAGGTCTGAGGATTTGGCGACGGGAGGAACGCATCTACAGACAGCGCATCACACTCTTCCAGCTGACTGATGCAGAGATACATGAGAGGTACAGGCTACACCCCGAAACCATCATGGACCTGATAAGGGACCTGCACCCACTCCTGGACCAGCCAATAAGAAGGGCGCACGCCATACCCCCACATGTGCAGGTGCTCTGCAGCCTACATCTACTGGCATCCGGCAGTTATCAGGTGGTGATAGCTGCGGTGGGTGGTGTATCCCAGAGTTGCCTGTCCCGTTTCTTCAGGAAGTTCCTGGATGCCATGATGCAGAGAATGCACCACTACATCAGCTTCCCAAACACACAGGCTGCACTGCAGAAAACCAAAACAGACTTTTATCACATGGCACAGTTCCCCCATGTCATTGGCTGCATTGATGGCACACACATCCCAATCTGCCCACCAGCTGACACAGAGCACATCTACAGGAACAGAAAGTCCACCCACTCCATCAATGTGCAGGTGATCTGTGATGCAGGGAACATCATCACTGATATTGTTGCAAAGTTTCCTGGGAGCACCCACGACTCTTACATCTTCCAGAATAGTGGGATCTACACACGACTAAGTGCCGGAGAATTTGGAGAGGGATACCTGCTAGGTAAGTAACAGTGACGCCCCTTGCAACCTGCAAATCATAGTGTATAGAGGCATGTGACTGATGTTTCCCTTTTACTCATCTAGGCGACAGTGCATATGCATGCCGGTCATTCATCCTCACTCGCTACCTACACCCATCAACCCAGAGTGAGAGACGATACAACGTGGCACACAAAACAACACGCAATGTGGTGGAGCGCACGTTTGGACTACTGAAGAGCAGGTTCCGCTGCCTCCACAAGAGCGGAGGCGCACGCCAGTACACACCCATCAACTGCTGCAAGATCATTGCCACTTGTGCAATGCTGCACAACCTTGCCACGAAAAAAGGTACAGATGTGGAACTAACATATTTTGAGGACAACGAGGATGAGTCAGGCCAGCCAGAGGGCAACGCAGCTAGAGTGCCAACTGCAATCGATGGGAGAGAGAGACGGGCAGAGATCACATGCAACTATTTCTGAGTAAGTAAGGGGACACAGCCAGTTGTGATAAGTCATGACGTAGTTTTAATGTGGCACCACGCCATGAACACATGAACAAGCCAATCTGGCAATATACCATCTATACAAGGAGTAAGTCCAGGGTTACGTCACCCATTGGGAAGTGGCTAAGCAGGGCTACATCAATGTTTGCGCATACGCGCTGCAGTGGTGGATGGCACGGCCTGTGCATCCTCACTAGAGCCAACCCCAAGCCGCCTGCTGCTCCTGCGTCCTTCTGGGACGGGGGGTGTGATGCTGCTCCTGCTGCTGATGTCTATGCTCTCCGCAGCATCCCCTGCAGCAGTTGTCGACGGCTGACTAGTTAATAGCACCCCTAGTGCACTTGTCACCTGCACCATCCCCCGAGACAGGTCGCTGCAGCAGTGTGTCAGGCCCTCCTGCATCGACACAGAGCGCCGGCAGAGTAGAGAAGTGGCAGTTGCCAGACGGTTGAGTGCCCTGTTGGTAGTGTCCCTCCTCTGCCGTTCCCGGCGCCGTGCTTCGATGTCAGCATCTAATTTGCTGCACAACTGCTGGATTGACTGGGACATGTCCCGAATGCCCGCTGCCATAGCGCTGATGTTATTGTCCATGTTGACTAATGTAGTTTTCATTACCCGCATGTGCCTCTGGACTGACATGACTGCCTTTGTTTGCAGGCGCTGTTGTTTCAACATTTGGCCCTCGAGCCCCGAGAAGACACCATGGCTGTCAATGGGTGCTGGTGGACTCTGGACACGCGACCTGCGGCGCCCTCTTGCTCCCGTCTGTGCTGCCTGTGAGGTGTGGGGCACAGTGGCATGGCTCCCTTCCTGGGGCCTGGTGAGTTCTTCAGGGCCCATGCTGTCGTCAGACGAGGTGTCTAAGGCTCGTAGCCTGGCTGCTGGACGCCTCCTCATTCTCACACCTGCAAGCGGAGATGTGGCCGGTGACTCAAACATGAGTGGCGATGCTGGCTCTGGGTGAGGTGATGCTGGCTCTGGGTGAGGTGATGCTGGCTCTGGGTGAGGTGATGCTGGCTCTGGGTGCGGCGAGGCTGCCTGTGTTGGTGGTGCGGCTGCCAGTGGGCCTGCTCCCTGGTCTGAACTTGTGCTGGCCAGAGGTGATCTGTGTGGCCGGTGTGCCCTCTCTCCTGCAGCATGCCCTGTCCTGCATGATGTCACATCTGTGGACAGAAATACAACATTGGCTCAGTGTCCCCGAAGGGCTGCATTGCAAGCGTCACAATAAATCATTTCACATTCCAAAATGTCCTCTGCCTCCTTGTGCCTCATGTGCGTGACATGCCTTGTTGCCCTGTGCCATTTACTTCATGGTTGGGGTTTCCCTGACTACATCTCCCAGAATGCATTGCCTGTGTGCACTGACACATGTGGACTGCAGTGTGATTCTCGTTTCACAATGGGGGATGTGGGATAGGGGTAGGGGGGGCTACATTGCTGTGCTTTCGTCTTACCTTGTTGTGTGGCGGCTCTGGCAGAGCTGTCGGCGTCCCCAAGACCCACGACGCTCTCTTGCTCGATTGTGGCCCCCACCAGCTCCTCCAGTTCGGTGAGGGCAGGTGCCCTGTTGGTTCCACCTCCAGTCTGGCTGGCCTCCTTCTGGATTTCCCCCATCTTCCTCTTGGTTACAATCCTCAGGTCATACCAGCGCTTCTTTAGGACCTCTATGTCCCTGTGGGTCACTCCCACAGCATTGACCTGCGCCTGGATGGCCAGCCAAATGTTGCGCTTTTCAGCCTCAGGCACTTGCAGGGATTGCCTTCCAAACAGCTTCTGGTGCTGCTTCACCACCTCCTCCACCAGCACCTGGAGTTCCTTGGGGCTGAATTTCAGCTTCCTCCTCCTTTCCCCTCCATCTCTCTGTGTTCTCTGGCTGGACATGATGTTCGTTTTCCCGCTCGCACAGGCACCGGCTCCCTGCCTCTCCTCTGCACTCCAAGCCTCTCCAGGGTCGGCTAATTATGTACACCTGCCTGGGTGTGGCCACTTCCTGGTTGGGTGGAGTGTGGTTGCACAGGATTAGCTATTTCATCAAGTCATGTGATTTTACTTACCGATTCCGTACATACCGATTCGGAATTTACCGATTCGGTTAATACCACCTCGGTATTTACCGATTCGATGATTTCCGATTCTTGATTACCGAATGTTACCGATTCGGTAACTGTTACCGAATTTTTACCTACATATAACTTACCGATTCTTAAATACCGATTCGGTACGGCTCGGTATTTAAGAAACGGTAAAATTTATTTACCTACATGAGGCCCTTAATGTTTTAAATGATCAAGGTTGTTGTGGCATGAAACCGGGTATATCTTGCTACGGTTTTTACCATTGTGACTTGCTGTACACATGTACTGTTTCCACCTGCCCGTACAGTTAGGGAGGAAGCGCTTTGGCCTATGATAAAGCTATTGAACATGCGCTTTGACGTATTGAGCAGGTTGAAAGCCTTACTGTTTCGGGAAGATGTGGCCTTAAAATCTGCATAGGAGATGTTTGATCTTCAAGTTGCAAGGTTCTCTTCAGAGATACAGTCACAGCTCTTAACTCATTTCCCAAAGCATTTTGGATAACTGGTGCACTGCATTTTTAACATGTCTAATAATGCGGGGTAGCGCACTTTAAAAAAAACATATGGTCTGGTTTGGTTAGCACCTTGCAGAAAGTCTTCCAAGTCATTCCATCATTCATACACTCCATGCTTGGAATCGTTTTTGGAGGTCTTCCGCTGCTCCTGCTCCTGATTGTTGAGAGTGTGCTTTTATATATTTTTTCTGCTCTGCAATGGATGAATTCAGAATCAGGTCATCCTCCTCTTCAGGAATTTCCTGCTCCTCCTCTGGGTTGTCATCCCCTGGTACCTGGGTCCCTGTCCAGGTTCATAAGACTTACTGCAGCTCCACCTTCCTGGTGAAACCCCTTGTAGACATTTGAAAGACCTTACATAAATCCTTCAGATGTTACACAGTGTAAGCCTCTAACCTGGCAATCTCAAAATTAATTACTGCAGGTACTGCTTCTTCAGAGTGACACATGGTTTTAGCAGAAACATAAAAAAGCCAATTAGGGAGAATTGAAAAAGTCTCAAATTTGTCTTAAATATAGAGTTGTACTGAACACTGAATTACTACATGGTATTGCACAAACACAAGTCCTCTAGTTGGCAGAGGTATGCACCCTGACCAAGTAGGGACCACAATCCTAGTCAAGGTAAGCTATATACACACTTTTTCATAATCTGTGCTCATTCTCTGGTAGCTTGGCCCAGAGCAGTCAGGCTTATCTAAAGAGGCAATGTATAAAGGATTTGTGCAAAACACACACTCAGTAACACAATGAAAACACCACAAATAGATCAATAGAGAATATGTTTATGGGAAAATCAAGACAAAAACGACAAAAATTCAATAAGTTGAACCAGAGTAATGAATTTTTAAAGAATAAACCAAAAATAGTGCTTAGAAGTCAATAGCGCTAAGAGGTTACCTGATGGTGCGCTACACCAGGTCAAATCCAAAGGTCAGGCCGAACACTATGGAGGGTAGGTGAGCTACAGGTCTCAGGCAGGTCCTGCTGGCAAAGTGCCTTTGATGGAGCAAGCGTCAACGTTGAAGACTCAATGCGAGGTGTCTAGGAGGAGCCGCGTTGTCGTCGATCGCATTGATGGTGGCAAATCGCAGGCAGTTGATGAAGGCTTTGGCATCAAACCCCTTTACGATGCAGGCGCTTCATCTATGTCAAGCTGCGTTGTCCATTAGCATCGAGCTGTGCAGTCCGGCGAGGCGATGTCATCAATCAGCTCTTGCGTTGTCCTTGAAGTGCAATGAGTCTGTTCCGATTGACGCAAAGTTGTTAGTACGTTGATTTAGATGGTTTTGAACAGCAAAAATCACCTTTCAAGGGCCCAGGATTGCATTGGCACCACTTGGAAGGCTAGCACTCACAAATGGCAGAGTCCCATTGCTGTTGAATGAAGTCTTTGATGGCCCTTAGACTTCCCAAACAGGGGGCTAGTCAGAAAGCCCAGGAGACATTCTGGGTTCAAGTGAAATGGGTCCAGTCCTTGTCCTCAACAGGGCAGAGATCAGCAGGGTAGCTCAGCAAAGCGGAAAGCAGTTCATTCAGAGAAGCAGTCAGGGAAAGTGACAAACATTGTAGCACAGCAGTCTTTACTCCTGGAAAACTTTTTCACAGGTTCAGTAGTGTACTGTCTTGACGGTAAGAGCCCCAGTACTTATACCTAAGTGTGCCTTTGAAGTGTGGGTGACTTCAAAGCAGGCCCTTGACATACATAGATCCTCTTTCATCCCAGCCCTGTCTGCCAGGCTATCTGTGGGGGGGTAATCAGCCCTTTGTGTGGGACTCAGGACACTGCCTAGTCATGTGTAAGTGTCAGCTCCTCCTCCCTCTTCTTGCCCAGGAAGAGCTATCAGAATGCAGATGAATGTATATGAGTTCTCTTTCAAACCCACCCTTCCTGTGTTTGTGACTGTCTTTAGGGAATTCACAAAGCGTAGCTGTCACCCATCCCAGACCTGTATTAGAGACAGGCTGTAAGGTAAGAACAGAGAGATTTCCACTTTCCAAAAGTGGCATTTCTAAAAAAGGAATGTTAAATCCGACTTTACCAGTAAAAAGGATTTATCATTACTATTTCACAGATGTAAAACATGATGCAGCTACTCTTTTCTCAGGAATTACAGCTTAAAAGTGTTTCAATGAATTCCCAGTTCTAGCCTAAGAGAGGAGTAGGCCTCACACTAGTGAAAAATGAATGTAGGTGCTTACCACTACCTAGACATGTAAAACTTAAAAGTACATGTCCTACCTTTTATTTACACAGCACCCTGCCCTTAGAGCTACCTAGAGCCTACTTTAGTGGTGTAATAAAAGGGAAGTTGAGGGCTTGGCAAGTGGTTTTAAATACCAAGTCGAAGTGACTGTATACTGCACACACATGCCTTGCAATGGCAGAGCTGAGACAGGTTTGAAATGCTACTTGTGTGGGTGGCACACCCAGTGCTGCAGGCTAAGTAGCAGCATTTAGATTGCAGGCCCTGTGTATATGGTATACCACTTTACAAGAGACTTATAAGTAAACTAGATATGCCAAACAGGTACACACCAATGTCACCAGGTTATGGGGAGAAGCACATGCACTTTAGCACTGGTTGGCCGTGGTAAAGTGCTCAGAGTCCTAAGGCCAACAAAACAATACAGCAAAAAGAGGAGGTAAGCAGGCAAAAAGTTTAGGGGAAGACCACCCTAAGGATGACAGGTCTAACAGGAAGGAATAAGGAGAGAAATACAGAAAAAAATGGCTAAACTAAATTACACCAAATTTGACAAAATGTAGAACTTTGCTCAGATTGCATGCTTTTCATTATTTGGTGAAAATCTGCTCAGCTGCGTATGAGAAATCGGTGTTTAAAGAGGTGCTTGGGGGGGTCAATAAGAGCTTCAAATAGAGATATCTGTACGCTAGGTCCCGCAGAAATCATGCACTTCCAACACTTAACAAAAATGTAACCCTTTGATTGGTCGAGGAGCCTTTTCTCTAATCAGCCTTTTCGGTACAGTGGCACTGGCACTGGCACTGTTCCTTTAGGACGAATAGATCTGATTCTCTGATCAGAACTCAAAGAGAAATGTTGCTGGTGTCATTACAGGACTCGTGGACTTAATTCTTGCTTCCTGAAATATTAAAAAAAAACTAAGATATAAGGGGACAGGACTTGTGTGGGGAAATAAGGAGGTCTTCCAAGATTTTTTTTGAATGTGTGCTGTCGGTACTATGATATTCCTGTGAGAGCAGCCACACAAGCTTCACTTCCATGGTACCACAGGACGATGCAAACTTCATTGGGTGCAGCTTGCATGCTCCTGCAGTAGTGTATAGGGGAAGCTTGAACAGTAGTTGTGGGAGTTCTGTGGTACTATGAAAAATATAAAAACATAAATAAATTAAAACAATGTGTGGTGGGGTGTATAGGGTATTGGATGAATGGCCTGGGAGTTGGCTGTCAGTAGGGGGTTGGGTGCTAAGCCTGGCCTGCTGCATGCGGCAGATTGGGCTGCGGTCAACTCTGCTCTACACACAGCCAAAATTCATGTGCATTCGGGGGTTGGAAACCTGCAGGGGTTTGGACTGAGGGCCTGGCTGGCACACAGGCCCTGCAGTCAAGCCCCAAGTGCATATGATCGAAGGAGGTATTCAGCATGTGGTGGGCCACAAGACTTGTCCTTGCAGCCTACCCATTGCTGTGCATAGCCTTCATCCATTTGCAGGGGTGGATTGGCCGCCTGTGAGTGTTGAGTGCCGAGTGCATTGCAGAATCACAACAAACACATTTTTAAAAAGTAAGATAAGAAATAATTGCAATGTGTAGTGGTGGTCTGCGTGGTGATTGGCGTCCATGGGGGGATTGGTGCAGGCCTGCCTTAGGCTAGGCCCTAAGGAGACCCCTGCACTGCGTACGGAAAAACACCATGCTTAGCTAGGGAGTTGGCTAAATAATATTTTAAAAAACAGAAAGCTACTGAAAAATAAAAAAGTGTCATAGTGGCATTCTAGGTTTTTTTTAAATTATTTAATTTTTTATTTTTATACAAAAAAAACAAACACATGAGACATTCACATCTTACTCATTGTGACAGTGGCAATTCACGTCTAAGCAGGTTAAAACTATACAGAAATCAATGAAGAGTAACACACTGTACGTGGCTGTCTAATTACATCATGGTACCACACAGTATTCTTTACATAGTATCAGCGGGGGATAAAGGAGTAACTGTACAACGTATACTATTTACTGGGTGCCATAATACTGCTAGTCGCCGTGGAGGAGAGCGGATATGGGATCCTGCACTATATCACCCTCGCTTGTCCCAGAAGCATCTGCTTTCGCCGCCAATGTCTTATACAAACCCCAGAAGTTTTTGGGCCTATTACGAGGTGGCGAGATGTCGCTATAATTTTCTGTTTGGGTGCAATAATACAGCATGTCTCTTGACCATTGGGTGAGTGTAGGAGTTGGTCAGCGCAAACAATTTATAGCTACGCACCGCCGTGCTATCAATAAGCCCATATCTATCAGCCTACATTTGGCCTTAGGAATAGATTTGGAATACCAAAATAACGCTAGCATCGGGTCCGGCAATAGCAATAGCTCTGTAACTCTGTTCAGTTCAGCGAATACCAGCCCCCAAAAATAGTGGCATTATAGTTAGGTATGGTAATAAGATCTTACCTTATGTTAAAAAAACTCAGAAGTGCACTGAAAAAAACAAAGGTTAAAGTGGCATTTTAGGTGCTGAAATAAGCAGAATTACACAGACGTCTCTCTCTTTGATTATTTTTAGCTCCTTTAAAAATATATCATGCATCAAATTACTAAAAACCCACACCATCACTCAGATTGTGAACCGTCTGGTTTCATGCCTGCATTAACAGCACAATGCTAATTTACTTCACCTACTCTTCAAGAAAAGATTTAAATTCAACAGTTCCTATTCCATCAAAATAGTGTTCAGGAGTGCCATGCATTTTTTATAAATACAGAATGTTCATGCTTTAGTTGTTTATTAGAATTGTGTGGTGATGCTAGAGTTGAACACATGTTTGACCCTGCATGCCAGAATGTTTTAGTTAAATAAATGAAGAAAATATTTGAGAACTCACGGAAAATGTGACCTCACTTTAGCTTTCTAGGGCACTAAACATAATGTCTATGACAAAAATAGTCCCCTTGTTTCGCAGCCGCGTCCGCTGCAGGTAAGAGTGGTGGGGCAGTGAGGCTGCTGGGGGGGATTTCGAAGGACGACCACAAGGGAAATTTAATTATTTTTTTAATTTTCCCTTGTGGTCGTCTCTCGAAATCCACCCCCCCTCCCAGCCGGCCCCACCACTCTCACCTGCAGCGGCCGCGGATGTTATTTTGTTTATTTCTAAAGGAAATGCTTTTAGTTTCAGAGCTTTGATTTCATAAGATGGCTTCAAGTGTGCCAATCATTTGTCATCAATATAGAATATTGGCAATCTAGTTGTTCATTAGAACACTGTAGAAGGCTGCGGTAGTAGACTGGATAATCAACCCACAGTACTGCTGTACAGGTTTTACCCAGAACGTCAGACTTTACTCTCAAATGGCTGAGGATAACAGAGCGAACTTATAGAAAGTTTCTCTCATTTTAGCTTTTGGATCATCTTCCATAATCTCTATGAGAAAAAAATTAGAGAAATCCACTTTCTCTCAAACATGGTACATGAAATCCAAGCAGGGGTGCAGCACGAGAACTCAACCTAAATTCCTAAAATGAGTATGACATCATCAACAAATTTAATTGTATTTTAACAAAAATCTGTTTATCACCCTTTATATGTGCTCCTGTTTTTGTGACCCTCAAAACTTGGCATTCACTACAATGCATTTCAATGAAGACCATGACTACAAGTCCTGTAATAGTAGTAGTAATAGCATTTTATTGAATAGTTGGTTAAAACCATAACAATTTAGCATAAAATAAACAAACAATCAACAACGATAGTCTAAATTTTCAAATACTTAACACTAAAATCAGCGATATTCCATTATTCGGGTAATCAGCACAATATACCCTATTAAAGTGCCAAGTGCCTTGATCTAACCCGATCTAAATGCGCAATTTCTTTTTTTTTAAAAGAACACTATCTCATATCCACTAAAAATCATATTCAATATAAAATATTCATAATACAGAGTCAGCAATATGTACACAGATCTGGTTGATAATTACGATGAGCCGGCTTACAATAATGTCTAAATCCTTTCCATGGGCACCAATGGATCAGTGCAATCTAGGAGGGCAGAATGATTATTGCCCTCTAGTCTTATCATACTTAGATACTTGCTTGAGGTTAATGCCTACTGAACTTGTCCCACTTTTTCCCTCTGACCTACCCTCCTGGTGACTCCCTCTCCAGCGGGGAATGCCGAAATACAAGTGATGGGATGGATTAAAGTACTGATGATTGTTCCACATCTGATAACCTTATCTGCATTGTATTGCTGACCGTGAAGCTAAATGATGATGAGCACCCATAGAGAAAAATCTACCAATTAAAAATTGATGTTTCGTATTTGAGTACTTGTGTTTTATGTCGAACATTCTACAATAGAACAACCCCAGGAGAATGGGGCCTTCTTCTGTGCCTATGGGGACGGACAGCTGCCCTGTTATGGTGGAGGAGCATCACCCCACTGCTAAAAGGCAGCAAATGAAAAAAAAATGATAATAAAACTATTTAATTAGCATTTTATTTTTCACTTACTTAGTTGAGTCTGCCTATTCTAGGGAGGTGTGTGGCCATCTTCTGTGTAAGCAACAGCCAGGGAGGAGAAGCGGTAGGTACACTGTACGTGCGTATGTCGGTCTTAGGACGGCCGAACTGACATGCGCACTTACATTGCTCCAACCCAGGTGTCTTGCACAACTCGGTGGGAGAAGAGGCACAGGCTCCCGTCCCTAACTGAGCAGCATCTCAGGCTGCTCAGACCAATCCCAGCATTTCTCTCATGCTGGGTAATAACATGAGAGCAGCGTCTGGATTGGGTGGGGAGGTGAGCAGAGAAGCACCAAGGCGGTGTCCAGCAGCGGCAGGTAAGTTCATTTTGTTTTATTATCGCCCACGCTGCCGTCTCACCAGGTTTTTGTGGCAGCAGTCGCCACTGCCCTTATGTAGCCCTAATTTCTGTAATGGCTGTCGCATATATTGTTAATGAAGTGACCAGCCAATCAGTTTGACTATTTCCCATTAAAGTGGCCCATCGGAGCAACTGTCAGATACACCTATTTTTAAAACCATTCATGCCCACCTTAAGCACCATGTTAAATGCAAATTTCTTAAAATCGACTAAAAAAGACATATACCAATTCACAAAAAGCATGATCTCTGACTAAAGTTCTAACTTTTTGCCAAATATGGTGTAATTCTCTTCAGGAGTTTTTTTCTCTATCTGAAACAGAATTTTCCTAAGGGAATTAACATACGATATCAGGGTTTTGGCACCCCCTCTATTGTTTATTTTCTGCTTGATGATCATCCTGTAATTTTCCAGGATGGAGCTGAGGTGGATACATTTCTTTTTCATTTACATTTTGTGCAGATTCCTCAAGTGGTTTTTGCACAAATTCACAATAACAGGCACTTTATAAATGCATGATTTACACACAAACACAATATGCACTTTTTGCTTGGAAAGGTTTTGATTCAAAGTGCACTACAATAACCAGAATACTTTGCGGTAACAGGAAATGTGCAAAAATGGGTGGTGACAGGAAATAAATATACTGATGGTTATCGCCTTGCACATAGCGCTACCTGGTAGATGCCTGGTGTAATTTTAAAAGTCCCCGTTTTGTCGTTTCCTTTCTTTTAATTTCTCACATTTTTACCTTGGTTTTAACTACTAGTTTAGAATTAGCCCAGACTTCTCATAGTCGCCCCTACCTGTGTCCTTTGTCCCGAACCGCACTGCCGCACTATAAAATTTGCTGCTTCCACCGCCATTTGGGCGGGCCGGTCCCCGCGCTCTGTTTACCTGGGGCGCCATCTTGGGTGGGTCTTAGAAGCACTCCTCAGCCATTTGCTGGAGCCGTCACGTGGACTGGCCAGAGGCTGTAATTGGAGCGCGTACTTAAGGTGGGTAGGAGAGAGCTTTACTCCTGTCTGGTTATCGCCTTGCACATAGCGCTACCTTGTAGATGCCTGGTGTAATTTTAAAAGTCCCCGTTTTGTCGTTTCCTTTTTTTTAATTTCTCGCATTTTTACCTTGGTTTTAACTACTAGTTTAGAATTAGCCCAGACTTCTCATAGTCGCCCCTACCTGTGTCCTCTGTCCCGGACCGCACTGCCGCACTATAAAATTTGCTGCTTCCACCGCCATTTGGGCGGGCCGGTCCCTGCGCTCTGTTTACCTGGGGCGCCATCTTGGGTGGGTCTTAGAAGCACTCCTCAGCCATTTGCTGGAGCCGTCACGTGGACTGGCCAGAGGCTGTAATTGGAGCGCGTACTTAAGGTGGGTAGGAGAGAGCTTTACTCCTGTCTGGTTATCGCCCTGCACATAGCGCTACCTGGTAGATGCCTGGTGTAATTTTAAAAGTCCCCGTTTTGTCGTTTCCTTTCTTTTAATTTCTCGCATTTTTACCTTGGTTTTAACTACTAGTTTAGAATTAGCCCAGACTTCTCATAGTCGCCCCTACCTGTGTCCTTTGTCCCGGACCGCACTGCCGCACTATAAAATTTGCTGCTTCCACCGCCATTTGGGCGGGCCGGTCCCCGCGCTCTGTTTACCTGGGGCGCCATCTTGGGTGGGTCTTAGAAGCACTCCTCAGCCATTTGCTGGAGCCGTCACGTGGACTGGCTAGAGCCCTACTTAATTAGTTGGGTATGACACGCAGCGTGTACGCGCATCGGGGACGCCACATTGACGCCGGAGTCACGCCAGAGTCCAGCCCGTCTGCGCCCGTCTGCGTTGAGGACGCGCTGGGCGGCTGGACTCCGGTAACAGACGAGGCCTCTGCCTCTTCGCGGAGGTATACCCATCAGGAGATGCTACGCCTCAAACCTCGTCATTTGAGGTGCTCGCATATTTATGAACCGGACGACCTTCTTCGTCCCCTACGATGCGGCTGCCACCATACGCGTATGTCTGGAAATCCGGTTCCCCCTCATCCTTCATTCGATCACCCTGCCATCTTCAGACCCAAGATAGCGGGAGTAGAAGGCATCTTGATCAATGCCCGCTCCCTGGTCAAAAATAAAATAATGTTTAGGGAGATGATCTTGGATAGAAAGCCTGCCCTAGTGTTTATCACTGAAACCTGGGCTAAAGACTCATCTGGTCCAGATCTGACTAAAGCGGTCCCGGAAGGGTATTGCCTGGCCAGACCGGACAGACAGGGTCGAGTGGGAGGGGGGATAGCTATCCTCTTTAAAGACCACCTGCATTGTCACACAGTACCTATACTCGATTTTCCAGATGGCGTTCAGGCTTTTTACTTTATGGTAAAGGAAGGGCAATGCCCTCTTTTTAATGGAATGCTCCTGTATCGACCTCCTGGCCCGAGGACTGATTTTACACATAATCTCCTCCAGCTTTTGGAACCCTACTTTGGTCGAGAAAACTTCTCCATTCTAGGGGATTTCAACTACCATTTAGAACGGCCTGACTTATCTGATACTTTGTGTCTTATTGATGCCCTGGCGTCCTGTGGACTCACGCAGCGAGTCCGCGGGGCTACCCACCGTGGAGGCCACATTCTAGATGGCATTTTTTCTAATGACCATCGTTTGACCGTCAAGGATCCGGTACATGTGTCATGGTCCGATCACCTTGCGGTCCCATTTCTTTTAAAATGCCCTCTGATGGATGGAAGTAAAATAGGGAAACATACAGTGGGAGCTGCCAGAAATTTTAGGAATATTAGTAATGACTCCCTTTCACCATGGGCTGTCAGCCTTTCCACTACGGGCTTGGATAGCGTCCAGACCGTTGTTGGTCATTTTGAACAGGTCATCACCGAGGCCCTGAATGAATTGGCCCCGTTACAGACCCTCCGTCGAGCTAGGAAGAGACCCTCTGCCCCCTGGTATTCGGAATCCCTCAGACTCCTCAGGCAAGAAGTGAGGAGGATGGAGGGGCTCTGGCATGCAAGTTGGGATCTCAAGAACAAGGAAGCTCACAAACTCTTGGTCAGGAAATACAAGGCTGAGATTGTGCAGGCCAAACAAGATTACTTTGTGGCCACGACAACTTCGCTCTCCTCGCCGAAGGAGCTCTTTAGAATCGTTGACTCTTTAGTCAACCTACAAACACCTGACCCTGTTGTACCCTCACAAGATCTATGTGATAAAATCGCTTTCTTTTTTCACACCAAAATACAGGATATCTACCGGGCTCTTGAGATACAAAGAGCCTCGATCAGTGGGTCCTCTGCTCCGGCTGAGATGAATAGGACCACCTCAGACAGCTCTCCATCGAGCACTTTGAACTCCTTTCCCCCGCTGGCCTTACAAGATCTGGAGATCTTGCTTAATAAAACCAAATCTGGCTCCCCCCTAGATATCTGTCCTTTGAAGATTATTAAGCATTGTAGGGAAACCCTCTTACCGCCTCTACTAGAAATCATGAATCTAGGTATGAGGGACGGTGTCTTCCCGCTGGAATGGAAGAGTGCAGTAGTCAAACCCTTGCTAAAGAAGCCTTCCCTTGATCCAGAGGTTCTAAAAAACTTCCGTCCTATCTCACTTCTTTCAGCCCCTTCGAAGATGCTTGAGGCACATCTAAACAAGCATCTCGCCGCCTTTGTGGAAGGCTCGGGCTGCTTGGACTTCTCCCAGCATGGATTCAGGAGGGAATACAGTACTGAGTCGGCCCTCACTATTGTGCTTGATAAGATCCGCACTAGAGTGGATAGCGGCCAGACCACCCTCCTGGTCCTGTTAGATCTAACTGCGGCCTTTGATACCCTCTCCCCCTCAGTACTTACATATCGTCTGAGGGAAGTGGGGGTGAGGGACGCAGCTTTAGATCTACTAACCTCCTTCCTTGAAGGAAGGGAACAAAGAGTCAAGCTGGGGGAGTTCCTATCTCCATCCCGACCGGTGCTATGTGGGGTCCCGCAGGGGTCGGCTCTCAGTCCGACCCTATTTAACATCTACATGACCCCACTGGCCAGATTAATTAGAACTTTCGGTATGGAGGTAGTCTCCTATGCAGATGACACCCAAATCCTCGTCTCTCTTTCCCATTCAGATGTACCAACTGCCTCCAATTTTAGATCTTGTATGGAGGCAGTTGGTCAGTGGATGGTTCAGAACTCACTTAAACTGAATGGGGAGAAGACTGAGGTGATGGTGTTTGGAGGGAATGAGAACATCTGGTCAGCCAGCTGGTGGCCTGACTCGCTCGGAGTGTGCCCTTCCCCCACGACATCTGCTAGGAATCTAGGGGTGATGATAGACCCTGCCCTGGACATGGGCGGTCAGGTTAGTAGAACCATCTCTACCTGTTGGGGCTTAATTAATTCACACCCTGCGAAGAATTAGGAAATATCTTTCCTTGCAGTCCAGAAAGCAGATAGTTGTCGCTCTTATCGGCTCGCGACTGGACTACTGTAATGCGCTGTATGCGGGGCTAAATAGGAGCCTACTACAGCGCTTGCAAGTAGTCCAGAATGCCGCAGCCAGATTTGTTCTGGATGCTCCGAGACGCTTCTCGGCCACGTTGGCCAGGAAAGCGCTGCATTGGCTACCGGTAGAGCACCGAGTACGGTTTAAAGTCTTATGTATGACTTACACAGCCATTGCAAGGAATAGCGACATGGGAGTTGGTTCTATCATTTCCCACTATATACCTGGAAGGGACTTGCGTTCCTCCAGGAAATTGCTCCTGACAGTCCCCCGTATACGAAGAGCCAAGTGGGGTGATAGGGCTTTCTCCACTTTGGCGCCTAAATGGTGGAATGATCTTCCTTTGGATCTCAGGTCCCTACCCTCTCTACAGATATTCCGAAGTGCCCTTAAAACTTGCCTCTTCTTGCAAGCCTATGTGTAAGGTTATTCATTTTTATCTTTGTTTTGTTAGGCGCCTTGATACCTGCGGGTTATTGTCTTGCGCAATATAAATTCTCTATCATCATCAGCATCATTGTGGCAGAACAACCCATTATCAAGGTCTGAAGGCAGAACAAAATGCGTTGGGTCGCATTCTGTACTCCCATGCTAAATAAAAGTTAAAGAAACTTGCCTGAGAGTACGCTCCCATTTATTCTGTGCTGTCTAGCCGGAAAAGTGAAGAATATATATGTACATATATATATATATATATCCAAACAAAGTCCTGATCTCCCAAATACACCCAGGGGAGTTAGAAAGCAGGTACGGACCTCAATCCATGCTCGATGCTGCCGTCCAAAAGAATACACCAAGCGGTTTTACGGTTTAAGTCCTGACATTTATTTCATTTAGTCAGACAAGTGTCCGCCTCAGACGCGTTTCGATCGCCTCCGTGATCTTGATCACCTGACGCTCTGATACCGGACCTTCCTTTAAAAAGATTGTATCACCCAATCAAATCTCTTGTTCACAATAAACATAAACAAAATACTAAAGTAGTGGGAGTGTATCATCATGAGAGTGTTGTGGATTCAGTTCAAAACAATTAGTAACCCAAAAAATGACAATAATTAGTACATATATATATATATATATATATATATATATATATATATATATATATATATATTACCAAAATTGCCCCAACGCTTGAGGCCGCAACACAGCTGCAGGTAGGTCAACAAAACCTTTATTTAAGCCATTAAACAGGTAACTTCGCATCCCTTTATATGTCCATAGCCTGAGGCAGTGCGTCGAAAACCAGTTCATTTCATCCGCTGCCACTCCCCTGCATGTTTTAAACAAATCGCCTTGATTGGCCTCCGGAGGGGAACTCGCCCGTCGTGTAGGCGCTGCAGGAGCTCGCATTGCAAGCAGGTAAAGTCCCATCCGGGGCTCAATGGAGAGCCGAGAACTGTCCTGAACAGATGCCGGTACCGGAACCCATTGGAGGGCTTCAAAGATATCATAATTAACTGCATCTCCCAGCATGCACGTAAAAAGAAAAAATACCGGAGCACACCGGAGGCCAATCAAGGCGATTTGTTTAAAACATGCAGGGGAGTGGCAGCGGATGAAATGAACTGGTTTTCGACGCACTGCCTCTGACGAAGGAGATAGACTCTCTGAAATGCATTAGGCTATGGACATATAAAGGGATGCGAAGTTACCTGTTTAATGGCTTAAATAAAGGTTTTGTTGACCTACCTGCAGCTGTGTTGCGGCCTCAAGCGTTGGGGCAATTTTGGTAATACAAACATGCGGCTGCTCCAAGCCGTAGAGGGATCGCGCAACCCGAGAGCAATTGAAGGGTCCTACTGAGGGGAACTCGCCCGTCGTGTAGGCGCTGCAGGAGCTCGCATTGCAAGCAGGTAAAGTCCCATCCGGGGCTCAATGGAGGGCCGAGAACTGTCCTGAACAGATGCCGATACCGGAACCCATTGGAGGGCTTCAAAGATATCATAATTAACTGCATCTCCCAGCATGCACGTAAAAAGAAAAAATACCAGAGCACACCGGAGGCCAATCAAGGCGATTTGTTTAAAACATGCAGGGGAGTGGCAGCGGATGAAATGAACTGGTTTTCGACGCACTGCCTCTGACGAAGGAGATAGACTCTCTGAAATGCATTAGGCTATGGACATATAAAGGGATGCGAAGTTACCTGTTTAATGGCTTAAATAAAGGTTTTGTTGACCTACCTGCAGCTGTGTTGCGGCCTCAAGCGTTGGGGCAATTTTGGTAATACAAACATGCGGCTGCTCCAAGCCGTAGAGGGATCGCGCAACCCGAGAGCAATTGAAGGGTCCTACTGAGGGGAACTCGCCCGTCGTGTAGGCGCTGCAGGAGCTCGCATTGCAAGCAGGTAAAGTCCCATCCGGGGCTTAATGGAGGGCCGAGAACTGTCCTGAACAGATGCCGATACCGGAACCCATTGGAGGGCTTCAAAGATATCATAATTAACTGCATCTCCCAGCATACACGTAAAAAGAAAAAATACCGGAGCACACCGGAGGCCAATCAAGGCGATTTGTTTAAAACATGCAGGGGAGTGGCAGCGGATGAAATGAACTGGTTTTCGACGCACTGCCTCTGACGAAGGAGATAGACTCTCTGAAATGCATTAGGCTATGGACATATAAAGGGATGCGAAGTTACCTGTTTAATGGCTTAAATAAAGGTTTTGTTGACCTACCTGCAGCTGTGTTGCGGCCTCAAGCGTTGGGGCAATTTTGGTAATACAAACATGCGGCTGCTCCAAGCCGTAGAGGGATCGCGCAACCCGAGAGCAATTGAAGGGTCCTACTGAGGGGAACTCGCCCGTCGTGTAGGCGCTGCAGGAGCTCGCATTGCAAGCAGGTAAAGTCCCATCCGGGGCTCAATGGAGGGCCGAGAACTGTCCTGAACAGATGCCGATACCGGAACCCATTGGAGGGCTTCAAAGATATCATAATTAACTGCATCTCCCAGCATGCACATAAAAAGAAAAAATACCGGAGCACACCGGAGGCCAATCAAGGCGATTTGTTTAAAACATGCAGGGGAGTGGCAGCGGATGAAATGAACTGGTTTTCGACGCACTGCCTCTGACGAAGGAGATAGACTCTCTGAAATGCATTAGGCTATGGACATATAAAGGGATGCGAAGTTACCTGTTTAATGGCTTAAATAAAGGTTTTGTTGACCTACCTGCAGCTGTGTTGTGGCCTCAAGCGTTGGGGCAATTTTGGTAATATATATATATATATATATATATATATATATATTCACTGAAAAAACCATAGGTTTCACACATGTTATAGTTAGCGGAAATTTTACTGATAAAAAACCAGTGAAATTCCCCCGTTATAGTTAGTGCAGGCAACTATAACTCACGCGACCGCAATCCTGTATTTAGACACTTATTTGCCCATGTCTTCTTCCATACATTTTTAGCTATACATATATTACAAATATTTTTTTTTCATAAAGACACATATGTCATCAGCAGAAGATTGCGGTCGCATGAGTTATAGTTGCCTGCACTAACTATAACGGGGGAATTTCACTGCTTTTTTATCAGTAAAATTTCCGCTAACTATAACATGTGTGAAACCTATGGTTTTTTCAGTGAATTTGCAAGGTTTTTTAAATGCTAATTCCTAACTATAACGTGTGTGAAACCTATGGTTTTTTCAGTGAATTTGTACGGTTTTTTAAATGCTAAGTTACTTTACGCCATTCGTGGCGTGCGCGCCCACTTAACGCAGTTCGTTCCGTGCGCGCACAGTAAGCACGCGGTGCGCTTCGCGCACCGCGCGCCCACTTTACGCAGTTAGTGCCGTGCACGCACGGTGGGCACGCGGTGCGCTACGCGCACCGCGTGCCCAAGTTACGCTAGATGGGCCATGTACGCACGATGCGCTTCGCGCACCGTGCGCACATGGAGGACATATGATGCACTTCGTTTTGAAAGGTAATATTTTAATTTTTCATAATTTTTATATGCCATGCACATATGGTGCACTTCGGACACCGTTTGCACACGGGGTGGAGAGAGTGTGGATAATTTTTTCTTTTATTATTTTTGTTTAAAATATTTTAGTTTATCACACCTCTTATAAGCGATGCACAATTGGTGGCCTGCGGCCACCAATTGCACACGGGGTGGGGAGAGTGTGGATAGTTTTTTTTTTTTTTTTTTTTTTTTACCGTACGCGTACGGTAAGCGTAATCGGCGAAATTAGCGAAAAAATAAAAATTGCATTTTTGGCCTTGGGGGGTCTTTGGGGACTCCCTCAACATGGCTATGTGTGTGGGAGCTGTCTAAACAGCCCCTTTACATGTTTTTTGGCTTTATTTTACAACCTAACTCTCAGTGCGAGAGAGAAAATGGCGGCCGCCGCTTCCTGGTTTCGGCCGATTCGAATGTTTACTAAGATCTAAGAGCCAATCAGAATCGCGCTCGCGCACGCCACCGTACGCGTACGGTAAGCGTACCGTAAGCGCACCGTAAGCTGGCTCAGATATATATATTGATTTAAAGGCTATTTTCTCAGAATCTACTGAACAGATTTACACCAAACCTACAAAAGGCACTTCCTTGACCTGAGGACTACCTCTCTGCCAAATTTCTAGTAATTCTGTTCAGCCGTTCAGGCTGTAGCCCTGTCTAAAGGTCCTATGGAAAAATGCATGGGAAAAACGCGTTTTGGGACCCCCCTTTTATCTCAGCCCCCGCTTGACAAATCCCCCCGAGACTTTCAGGGTAGGAGCGGAGCGGAGCGCCCCACCTATTTTGAAAAATTCGCGAGGATTCGTCGACCGGCGCCAAAGTTATTCAAAATAGAATGTTGAGGATTTCCTATGGAAACGTGGTCCTAACTATAACTACCTACTGGCGACCGCCAGTAGGTAATATATATATATATATATATATATATATATATATATATATATATATATATATATATATATATAAAAGTCCGGGATAGTGCAAAAAAGAGGTGTTTATTCCTCACAACGCGTTTCAACTCGTTGCAGAGTCTTGTTCACGTAAGGAAACAACCATGGGTGAGTGATGGATAAAGTTTTTCCGGGGTAAACAGTAACAAAGGACAACATCATAGAATACACTGATCAAGTGGTCAAATCGGCAGACATATTGTAGTGGCACCAAAGTAAAGGATTACAATGCTGTTATATATGAGTACATATAATGTATATACATAAGTAAAGTAAAATACAGGTAACATACAGGTAAATACCATCCTAGTACGCATTAGACTGTAGGTGCATCAGTATGTCAGAACATAATGAATATACGGGCTAATCCCGAAAGAAAATAACGTTGAATAGTGTCTTCAACTGTTGCCCAGTGGCGGCCGATTACGAGTAGCCCAAAGGAAATATGCCCCAAGTTACCCCAAAATTAAACATGCACAGGGCTAGGGTGTGCCAATTAGTTGTATAATGTGACGGACATCTGCTATGTCAAAGTGCCCTTTGGAGTGAGTCTGTATCTCGGGGATACTGTGTGAATGTCATTCGTCAGTGTGTAAGCTCAAGTGAGCAGAAACAGCAATACCCCTGACTAAAAATGGCACACATCGACACAGGAAGCAGATATATGACAGGTCATGGCAAGTGCCAGTGGACGTATGATAAAGAGTCCATTGGAAATCAATCTCAGTCAGTTTAAAATAACATGTGACCATACCCCAGCCGGAGTGAGCTTCATCCAAACAAAGTGAAGTGGCGGGGGAAAGGGTAGGAGGCCCGTGATAGTGCTCGTTGGTGATTGGGCTCCTTCCTTCCCTCCTGTGAAATAGAAAGAAACAAAAAACAGATCTTAGTATCTAAAATTGGCAGATATATAAGATATCAACAAACCATACCTTCGTTTCTAATCAAATATGTGCATTGTATGGAGGGAGAAAATAAGGATGACAGACTGAAAGTAGAGGTCAACATACATATCTGATACAGGTATTTACAATTATGATCAACAACTCAATGCATCCAGGTGAGAGTCAAACTTAATATAAGCAATGACATGCAAAGTGATATTGCCAAATACAGTCGGTTGGAACTATGTGCTGCAACATAGGCCAAAGAAGTCAGGTATATTGGTGCAAGATAAACATTCATTTCAAATGTACCGCCATCTCCTCATCCTGATTCAAACCCCCAGGGTGTTTGGTCTGAAAATCCACGATGTATCTGGATTCTCTCTGTCTCAGTTTCAGAACCCTGTCACCACCTCTGGGATTATTCTGGATTTGCTCTAAAATGAAGAATCTCAGGAGACCTGGATTGGAGAAATGTCTCTCAGTAAAATGGCGAGCCACAGCATATTTCTCATCTCCATGGGAGATGGCACGGTAGTGTTCTAATATCCGTTTTTTAGCTATAAGGGTTGTGCTGCCAATGTACCATAATCGACAGGGACACTCGATCCCGTAGATCACAAATGTGGAACTACAAGTGAGGAATTGTGTGATTTCCTTGTATACCCCATTGCAGCTGACCTTTTTACATAGATAACTGTTTCTACAGGCCTTACAGTGACCACATGGATAAAAGCCCTGTAGACCATGTTCCTGCCTTTGGGGGTACCTGGTGACATCGTTGTGCAGGAGTTGAT
This sequence comes from Triturus cristatus, assembly GCF_964204655.1. NCBI lineage: Eukaryota > Metazoa > Chordata > Amphibia > Caudata > Salamandridae > Triturus > Triturus cristatus. The sequence goes on from NC_140590.1 coordinate 1,640,798,188, forward strand.
CCCTGAAATTCCTCCCCTTTCTATAAGTGATACTGGGTCTGTTAGGGATGAGGTCCCCAATGATCGTGTCAGCTTTGAGAATGTCCCAGTTCTTATTGAGAATGCCCTGTATCTTACGGGAATCAGCACTGTATGTCAGGATAATCCTAGTCTCCGTATCTTCTACAGACAAGGTCGGGGTTGTGTTGGAAAGAATGGTATCTCTATTAACCTTGTCAGCTCCACCCTTTGCTTTGTTCAGTACCCAATTGGGGTACCCTCTGGCTCTAAAGCGTTCTAACATGCATGTGCTCTCTCGTTGATAAGCTGTTTCAGTATTGCAGTTCCTTTTTGCTCTGAGCAGTTCACCGTAGGGGATGCTCCACTTGAGAGTGTCCAGGTGGCTGCTCAGAGCATGTAGGATACTGTTGCCAGCAGTGATTTTCCTGTGTAAGGTGGTAAGTATGGATTTGTCTTTGATAATGAGTTTAACATCAAGGTATTCAGCCGAATTCTCACTGATGGTACTAGTGAGGATAAAATTATAGTTGTTAGTGTTGAGAAGTTTGATAAACTCCTGGGCTTCCGTTTCGGTGCCTTTCCAGATGAGAAACAAATCGTCTATATATCTTAACCACATCACTGTCTGTTCTAGGTAATCTTTGAAGGTAGGGTTGGCGGAAATCTCCTCCTCCCACTGGCCCATGAATAGATTCGCAAAAGATGGCGCAAAACAAGAACCCATCGCGGTACCCGTAGTTTGCCTGTACAGGGTACCGTCAAGGAGGAAAATATTGTTAGATAGACAAAATTCTATCATGCCCAAGATCATCTTGTTGTGTTCCCTGTAATGTAAGGGCCTGTTGTTCAAGAAATGTTCACAGGCCTCGAGGCCTTGTCTGTGGTCGATAATGGTATATAGCGATTGCACATCTAGAGTAATCAGTAAACATTTATCAACAAGCTGTAGATTGTTGATTTTACCAAGATAGTCTTTCGTATCTTTGACATAACTGGGCAGACTGATGACAAATCCCTCAAAAAATGATCGACATATTTGGATATATGCTCAGTTACACAACCCCTAGATGACACAATGGGTCGCCCTGGTGGTTTGGTGTGGCTTTTGTGTACCTTGGGTAGCAGGTATAGGACTGGTAGAATGGGGTGGTCGTTCTTTAAGAAACAGTACTCATCCCATTCTAAAATGCCCTTGTCTCGCCAGGTAGTAAGCATCTCCCAGATAGTAGTGATACTCTTACTATAAGTGCCGGTGTCAATGGGTGTGTAGTATCTAGTGTCTGATAGTTGTCTCTGTGCCTCAGCTATGTAATCCTCCCTTTCCATGATCACCACATTACCTCCCTTATCTGCTGGGCGTATGATAATGTTGGTATCGTCACCAAGTGACTTGAGTAGTGTTCTCTGTTGGACTGATAAATTGGGTTTGTAGTGGCGGTTCTTCTTGTGTCTGTATGTACATAAGGTCTTACTGACAATATCTTGAAAAGAATCAATGTTAGCGTGCGGCAACATGGGCAAGAAGGTGGACTTGGGCTTAAAACCTGAGTGTGCCGAGGAGTCTGTGATGATATTCATATCCTCCAGGATTTGGGTGGTAGTCAGACTGCCCTCAGTGGGTATGGAGTCATGTAGGTGTTGTTGATTGGTGTTAGTATCAACATTGGTGTCGATTCCCCGACCTAGATCCAACATGGTAATCAGAGTATCAATGTCTCCAACATCCATGTTATTGCTACTTATGGGTGTCTCCCTAACGCATTTACTAGTGTGGTCTAATCTCTTGAGTTTATGCCATTTTTTCAATTTTAACTTCCTAGAGAATTTGAATAAATCAATCCTAGTGCTTGTATAATCAAATTGCTTGGAAGGGCAAAAAGAGAGTCCCAAACACAAAGTGAGTTTCTCAGTCTCAGATAAAGGTCTCTTGGAGAGATTTATAATAGTTTTATTCACCATCTCTGGATCCATTAGTACATCTTCCTTGGGCGTGATCTTCTGCTTCCCATTGCGCCCCTTGCCCTGCCTCTTCCTCCATCGTTGGAATATCCTAATTCTTCTATTCCTTCGTTTGCGTTTCCTCTGCCGCGGCCTCGGCCCTGTCCCCGGCCCCTCTGACGTCGTGTTGTAATCATTGGAGTGTTCTATATAGTCCTCTGGCTTCGCCGGATGTGCTGGTACTCCTCTAAAAAATTGATTTGCCTAGAGGGTTGATTAGTAGGGATGTTGGTCTCCACCGAGACATCCGATTCTGTGTCACTAGTCAGTGAAGTGGTAGGTGCTTGTGTTTCACACAGGATGTCAGTGGTTGTCAGTTTGGTTGATTCCGAATTGTATAAATGGTCATATTTACGGCTGAAAGTTAAGATCCTGCCACACTCGTAGTCCCTGTAGTCGCGGTCGAGTTTCCTCTCCTTTCGAGCTTTGATGTCCTCTTCGTATTTCTTAAGGCGTTCCTTTATAGTGTTCATTGTAGACTCAAGTTTGCCTGCCTCCATTGTTCTGTTCAGTTCCGCCAGTTCTATACCTGCTACCCAAGGTACACAAAAGCCACACCAAACCACCAGGGCGACCCATTGTGTCATCTAGGGGTTGTGTAACTGAGCATATATCCAAATATGTCGATCATTTTTTGAGGGATTTTGTCATCAGTCTGCCCAGTTATGTCAAAGATACGAAAGACTTTCTTGGTAAAATCAACAATCTACAGCTTGTTGATAAATGTTTACTGATTACTCTAGATGTGCAATCGCTATATACCATTATCGACCACAGACAAGGCCTCGAGGCCTGTGAACATTTCTTGAACAACAGGCCCTTACATTACAGGGAACACAACAAGATGATCTTGGGCATGATAGAATTTTGTCTATCTAACAATATTTTCCTCTTTGACGGTACCCTGTACAGGCAAACTACGGGTACCGCGATGGGTTCTTGTTTTGCGCCATCTTTTGCGAATCTATTCATGGGCCAGTGGGAGGAGGAGATTTTCGCCAACCCTACCTTCAAAGATTACCTAGAACAGACAGTGATGTGGTTAAGATATATAGACGATTTGTTTCTCATCTGGAAAGGCACCGAAACGGAAGCCCTGGAGTTTATCAAACTTCTCAACACTAACAACTATAATATTATCCTCACTAGTACCATCAGTGAGAATTCGGCTGAATACATTGATGTTAAACTCATTATCAAAGACAAATCCATACTTACCACCTTACACAGGAAAATCACTGTTGGCAACAGTATCCTACATGCTCTGAGCAGCCACCCGGACACTCTCAAGTGGAGCATCCCCTACGGTGAACTGCTCAGAGCAAAAAGGAACTGCAATACTGAAACAGCTTATCAACGAGAGAGCACATGCATGTTGGAACGCTTTAGAGCCAGAGGGTACCCCAATTGGGTACTGAACAAAGCAAAGGGTAGAGCTGACAAGGTTAATAGAGATACCATTCTTTCCAACACAACCCCGACCTTGTCTGTAGAAGATACGGAGACTAGGATTATCCTGACATACAGTGCTGATTCCCGTAAGATACAGGGCATTCTCAATAAGAACTGGGACATTCTCAAAGCTGACACGATCATTGGCGACCTCATCCCTAACAGACCCAGTATCACTTATAGAAAGGGGAGGAATTTCAGGGATCAACTCCTGCACAACGATGTCACCAGGTACCCCCAAAGGCAGGAACATGGTCTACAGGGCTTTTATCCATGTGGTCACTGTAAGGCCTGTAGAAACAGTTATCTATGTAAAAAGGTCAGCTGCAATGGGGTATACAAGGAAATCACACAATTCCTCACTTGTAGTTCCACATTTGTGATCTACGGGATCGAGTGTCCCTGTCGATTATGGTACATTGGCAGCACAACCCTTATGGCTAAAAAACGGATATTAGAACACTACCGTGCCATCTCCCATGGAGATGAGAAATATGCTGTGGCTCGCCATTTTACTGAGAGACATTTCTCCAAACCAGGTCTCCTGAGATTCTTCATTTTAGAGCAAATTCAGAATAATCCCAGAGGTGGTGACAGGCTTCTGAAACTGAGACAGAGAGAATCCAGATACATCGTGGATTTTCAGACCAAACACCCTGGGGGTTTGAATCAGGATGAGGAGATGGCGGTACATTTGAAATGAATGTTTATCTTGCACCAATGTACCTGACTTCCTTGGCCTATGTTGCAGCACATAGTTCCAACCGACTGTATTTGGCAATATCACTTTGCATGTCATTGCTTATATTAAGTTTGACTCTCACCTGGATGCATTGAGTTGTTGATCATAATTGTAAATACCTGTATCAGATATGTATGTTGACCTCTACTTTCAGTCTGTCACCCTTATTTTCTCCCTCCATACAATGCACATATTTGATTAGAAACGAAGGTATGGTTTGTTGATATCTTATATATCTGCCAATTTTAGATACTAAGATCTGTTTTTTGTTTCTTTCTATTTCACAGGAGGGAAGGAAGGAGCCCAATCACCAACGAGCACTATCACGGGCCTCCTACCCTTTCCCCCGCCACTTCACTTTGTTTGGATGAAGCTCACTCCGGCTGGGGTATGGTCACATGTTATTTTAAACTGACTGAGATGAATTTCCAACGGACTCTTTATCATACGTCCACTGGCACTTGCCATGACCTGTCATGTATCTGCTTCCTGTGTCGATGTGTGCCATTTTTAGTCAGGGGTATTGCTGTTCCTGCTCACTTGAGCTTACTCACTGACGAATGACATTCACACAGTATCCCCGAGATACAGACTCACTCCAAAGGGCACTTTGACATAGCAGATGTCCGTCACATTATACAACTAATTGGCACACCCTAGCCCTGTGCATGTTTAATTTTGGGGTAACTTGGAGCATATTTCCTTTGCGCTACTCGTAATCGGCCGCCACTGGGCAACAGTTGAAGACACTATTCAACGTTATTTTCTTTTGGGATTAGCCCGTATATTCATTATGTTCTGACATACTGATGCACCTACAGTCTAATGCGTACTAGGATGGTATTTACCTGTATGTTACCTGTATTTTACTTTACTTATGTATATACATTATATGTACTCATATATAACAGCATTGCAATCCTTTACTTTGGTGCCACTACAATATGTCTGCCGATTTGACCACTTGATCAGAGTATTCTATGATGTTGTCCTTTGTTACTGTTTACCCCGGAAAAACTTTATCCATCACTCACCCATGGTTGTTTCCTTACGTGAACAAGACTCTGCAATGAGTTGAAACGCGTTGTGAGGAATAAACACCTCTTTTTTGCACTATCCCGGACTTTGCCTTCTTTGGTTACTGAGAGCGCACCATTGGTTTGTTGTGGGGACATTACGAGTCGGCGTGCTCCGCCGACATTTGCGCCACCTCTCTCGGGTCAAGCAGTCCAGAAGGAGCGATTGTGGACGTAATATATATATATCTCTTGCGGATGAAGTTGATTTTTTATGCCTCGAACGCAGGGACACACTACGTCCAAGAATCAAAAACAAACAAGCGGGAACTCCTCAAGGAAAAGGAGAGAGAGAAGACAAGCAAAACAACGACGGTCCGCAGCAAAAACAACCACAGAGGAAACAACCAAGGCGCAATTGGAGAAGGTAGATGAAATACAACTATCAACCGACCAAACAGTCATTAACCTATCCGACACCACATTAAATGAAGCGGAAAGGCAACTCCTAGCGCTAGGCTTATCATACTGCCCGGAAAGTACATTCAATTATGCCTCTACGAGAATGGACATTTTCAAAAGCATACGAAAACTGAAGCTCAAGAAACACTTTCTCCTTTTGGAACACAACAGCAACAAAAAGCCAATTGTTGATACACAACCCCCAGCATCGCTACCAATGGGGCTTACTCCCAATGACTTACAAACGCTACAGGCACCACAAGATCTGTCCCATGAAAATGACAACATTTCACAAGAATGCACCCATACACAAACTAAGATGACATGTACACCGTTCAAACCTCGGTCTACATTTAATCCGATTACCATAAGAGATTCAATTGATATTTTTAACGAACAAGTTGTCAGTGGCATTAAGAAACTCAACTATGCTGTTAACAATAACATCAAGAGGGACACTAAGAAATTGCAATATCAACAACTCATGAGCAAATTAAACAAAAACAAGGAGGTAATTATCCGAAACTCTGACAAGGGTGGTAACATTGTGCTACTCAACAAAAAAGATTATGTGGAAGAAGCTATGTCCCAATTAAAGGATCGAGATTGTTATACACGATGTGACCATCAAGTACTAAAAAATATGTACAATATCTTTGGCATGAAGTTGATAGCCTGGAAAAATGCGGGGCTACTAACGGATAACGAATACAAATATATGCGCAATGACAATCCCACTACTCCGATCATGTACTTCATACCCAAAGTGCACAAAAATCCTTTAAAGCCACCAGGGAGACCTATCATATCAGCTCGCAACAGTCTCCTTGAAAACACCTCAAGATATGTGGACTTTTTCCTCCAACCCCATGTACAGAGCCTGCCCTCATACATCCGGGATACCAGTGACTTCCTGTTAAAAATAAGGGACTGTGTTTGGCACAATGAATACTTGCTAATGACTTTAGATGTAACATCTCTCTATACGTCAATTAATCACAAAGATGGATTGCGTGCCTTAAAACATTTCTTTGCTCACAGGGGTACTTTATTTGCAGATCACAACAATATGTTAGTCAACATTGTTGAATTTTGTCTAACTAACAATGTGTTTCTTTTTGAAAATGCACGGTACCAACAGCAAAGGGGTGTCGCGATGGGGGCCAGCTTCTCTCCCAGCTATGCATGTTTGCATATGGGCTGGTGGGAGAAGCTGGTCCTCGCTAGACATTACCCTACACAACTAAATAACAACATTGTCAAATAGATCAGATACATTGACGATCTGTTTATTATCTGGCGTGGTGACATTAATGAAGCAAATGTATTTGTGGAAAACCTTAATCAGAACAATCTGAACCTCAATTTTACAGCAGATATCAGTTCGATATCAGTTAATTTCTTAGACGTACAAGTCTATATCAATGAAGGTCAGATACATACCACACTACATAGGAAATCAACAGCTGGGAATTCGATACTTCATGCCAGCAGCGCACACCCACAACACCTTATAAACAGTATTCCTTATGGAGAGATGCTGCGTCTTAAACGCATATGCAGCAATCCCACTGATCTCAAACTAGTGCAAGATTCCAGCAAAAAAAGATTTCTGGCAAGGGGATACTCTCCGAAGATCATTGATAATGCCATCAGGAAGAGCAACGACTTAGATAGAGTAACTCTGTTCCAAAACAAAGAAAAACTTAAAACAACGGAGGACCAATTTAGATTCATTCTGAATTTCAGCAAAGAGGGCAAAATCCTTAAAAATCTAATCAATAAAAATTGGCCTATTATACTAGGCGATCTAATTATTGGTCACTTACTCCCCAAAAGAGCTGCTATAACATTTAGCAGAGCTCCATCTATGCGTGATGCTCTAGTCAGAAATGACTTGGAAAATCAACCACAAGTCACTTGGCTCAGCCAAAGAAAGGGATTTCATAGGTGTAAATCATGTAAAGCATGCCAACAGGGCACCAATACCACCACATTCAGAACACCTTTCAACCAAGATGAAATCCCTATTACCAAACACTTAACTTGCAAAATGGATCATGCCATCTATGTGCTGGAGTGCCCCTGTGGACTCAGATATGTAGGAAGTACCATCCTCCAGGGACACAAGAGGGTACTTCAGCACATGAGAGCAATCAAAAACAAGGATCCGTCTTATCCTGTTGCAAGACACTTTGAGGATTGCCACAAATCTGACCCCACTCTTCTAAAATATTTTCTGATAGACAACATCCCTCACAAGAAAAGAGGAGGAGATCGTGTGAGAGCACTTAGGCAATTAGAGACCAGGTACATCCTAAACTTGGATACTAAGCATCCTAACGGCCTAAATCAAACTGAAGACCTATACACCTGCCGATGAAACCTTACCGGGTCTCCTTGCCTCTCCCTCTGTCATTTTGACTTTAAGGCAACCATAGCTTTACTTACACTTTGTCATTTGTTAAACATGTAAATCTACATACATGGGAAAACTTAAAAAGCATAGAATATTTGATGGAATATTATGTCCATATTCTGTATTCCCATATGCCGCGTTGTATATATTTAATTCTCAATCTATTCACATACACCTCGGGTTTTTTAGAAATTTCTTAGAATTTTGGAACAAAAAAGTATACATTTGCACTAAGCACTTTAACAATTTCTTCACTTGCACAATTCTACATGCACTTATCGAGTCAAATGTTGGCAGACACAGCTCTATAAAACTGCATTGAATCCACTGCAACGTCTACAACAATTAACCTATTGAGACTCAACAACAGGGTATTTACACCTGGACGTTGCATCTGACAAATGTCAGTATAAGGTTTCCTTTTAATAAATCAGAGATATTTATTGGTTAATTTTAATCTTATTTATTGAAATGAGGTTGTTTTTTAATCATGTCTGATCGCTAGGGGACAACATGTATATACTTCACATCAATGTATATATATCAATTGGTTTTAATATAATTTAGCATTGTAAAACAATTTTTAACATTGGCTATTTTGCACATCTGTGTAGTAATAATGTGAAACCGATCAACATTTTAAGGTTTCATCTGTGTCTATAACCCAACTGAATTTTTTGCGTGCATGTCACTTTAAGTTAAAAGTAAAAAAATGCTATTTAAAGTACCGTGAGATGTATGGGCGCGTCATGTGATCAAGGTCCTTCTGGGATCGAAACACGTCATGCCGACTGTGTTTGCCGTGGCTGATTAAATCTTAGATGGTAACACGATTCTTGTGGTCTGCACTATGGTTTTTGACAGCGAAAACGACGACTGTCTACGGAGACAAGGCGATATATGTATATATATGTATATATATATATATATTCACTGAAAAAAACATAGGTTTCAGGGGTGTTATAGTTAGCTGGACATTTCCCTCGTACATAACCCTAGAAATTCCCCTGTTATAGTTAGTTCAGCTAACTATAACTCGCGCCCCTGCAATGCACTGCTGATGACGTCACATATTACATCACTCATGACATGGTCAGTGACATCACTGATGACATCTCAAATGACATCACTGATGACATCACTGATGACATCATCCAGTGACTGTGTGTTTCTGTAAAGTTTAAATATGTTTTATATATATAGGGAAAGGCCTATGGAAGAATGAGTGGGTGTATAAGTGTGTGAATGGATGATTTAGTAGATGCGTGAATGACTCTATAAGTAAATCTATGTAACTGCGGACTAGTGCCTAACTGTGTGAATGTCTGTATCTGTCTGTCTGTTGGTGTGTAAGCAGCTGCATGGGTCTGTGAACAGCTACATGAGTGTCTATATGGGTTATTGATTGGTTGTCTAAGTATCTGTATGGGTACCTGAGTGTTTGTGTGGGTGGAGTGTGTGTGACTCTGTGCATAGATGTGTGAGTGGGTGATTCAGTGGGTGCATGGTTTTAAGAGTGCATCTGTGATGGACTGTATGGGTGGGTGAGTGTATGTATGGTTGTGTTAGTGAGTGAATATATATTTCATTAGTACATGTGTAATTTACTACATATGTGAACGGCAGTATATATGTATGTTGGAGTACAGAAATAACTATAACTGAGAGTGTGTAATAGTGTGAGTGGCTGTATGGATGAGTGTATGCTTGTATCATTGATTGTATAAGGCCATAAGAATTTGCTGGTATTTGTATGAGTAATTGAGCTTGTGCGTTTATAATTGTATAGGTGAGTAAATGGCAGTGTGATTAATTACTTGCATGACTGAGTATATGTGTGAGTACCTCTATGGATGAGTAGCGGTGTGGCAGTGTCTATATAGGTGTATGAGTGCATATGATAGTCCTGTACTGAGTGACCATAAGTATGAGCTGTAGCGGTCCGTGGAGGGAGTTCGGTGGGGCAGTGTGGCCGGGCGGGGGAGGGGCAGAGTGGGGAAATGTAAACACCGTAATATGGATGAACGGAGGTAAGTACACATTTAAATAAATAAAACGAATTTCGTTGCACGCGCTTCATTCGCGAAGATTTGTCAACTGGCGCCAGACTTATTGGGAATAGAATGTTGCGGATTTCCTATGGAAAATAGGTCCTAACTATAACTACCTACTGGCGACCGCCAGTAGGTAATATATATATATATGTGTGTGTGTGTGTATATATATATATATATTATCTACTGGCGGTCGCCAGTAGATAGTTATAGTTAGGACCGTGTTTCCATAGGAAATCCGCAACATTCTATTTGGAATAACTTTGGCGCCGGTTGACGAATCCTCGCGAAATTTTCAAAATAGGTGGGGCGCTCCGCTCCGCTCCTACCCTGAAAGTCTCGGGGGGATTTGTCAAGCGGGGGCTGAGAAAAAAGGGGGGTCCCAAAACGCATTTTCCCCATGCAATTTTCCATAGGGACCTTTAGTCCAAGGTACAGCCCGAACGGCTGAACAGAATTTCTTGAAATTTGGCAGCGAGGTAGTCCTCAGCTCAGGGAAGTGCCTTTTGCAGGTCTGGTGTCAATCTGTTCAGTAGTTCCTGAGAAGATCAAAAGTAAAATCATATATATATGTGGGCGGAGCCTAACCACACATCTCATCCTGAGATCTGATTGGCTGTCAGCACTTCATCCAAGAAGTGTTGGCAGCCATCTTGGGACCAATATACATGATAGCACCTCATTAAAAAGCATTGCAGTTAATAGAAGGTTTTAAGACTTTAGTTACATTATAAATCATTTGTTGATGGTACCATACTCATTTTAGGAATTGTGGTATGTTCTAAGGTGATTTCACCATGTGAAAAAGTCTTCTGCTGGGATATCATGATTGAGAGAAAAATATTTTCTCATGCTTTTCCCACAGAAGTTTGGAAGGTGATCTATAAGCTAAACTGAGAGCTTATTTTCTGTAAATTCACATTATCTTTCTCAGTCATGTGAGAATGAAGTCTGACATTCTCAGTAAAACATGTACATCCAACAAGGGCAGAGACTGTCAGTTGATTCCTTTGTGTTCTACTGCAGCTTCCCAGAGTGTTCCAAAGAACAACTAGAGCGCTAACAGTCCTACTTATGATAAACGTATGGCACACCTGAAGCCATCTTGCTTGGATTAAAGTGGTAACTCTTAAAACATTTAATTTAAAAAGGAACAAAATGAGGGGGTTCATTTTTCCATACAAAGTATGATTAGTGCTGCAGAAAGAAAAATTAGGGCACATTTTGAGTGACTTCTCAAATCCTCTTCTATTTCATCAAAAAATTCTGACATGCAGACTGAAACATGCACTTTTAATACCAACAGCAGACGTCCGTGGTGAGCAGTAGCTTTACTACAGTGATCTAATGAGCAAAAAGAGTGCTAACATTCTGAATTTATGGCAAATGTGTGACACATCTGAATGCCTTCTTGATAGAATCAAAGTAAAAAACTGAAAGTATTTCCTACTGAGGAGACTGCAGTAAATGAGGAAATTAGGAAACTTCATAACAAATAAGTCTCCCAAGATGGCCACCATGGACATAAGAGCCCAAATGTAGCCCAAATATCACCCAGATGTAGCCCAAGTATAGCCCAATGACAGAATGTCCCAGAGTGTTCTTAAAAACAACTAGAGCGCTTACTGTCTTCATTATGACAAAAGTGTGGCACACCTGAAGCCATCTTGATTGGAATAAACTGGTAACACTTAAAACATTTAATTTAAAAAGGAACACAATGAGGGGGTTCATTTTGCCATAGAAATTATGATTAATGCTGAAGAAAGAAAATGAGGGCACATTTTGAGTGACTTCTCAAATCCTCTTCTATTTCATTAAAAAATTCTGACATACAGACTGAAACATGCACTTTTAATACCAGGAGCAGACTTCCATGGTGAACAGTAGTTTTACTACAGTGATCTAATGAGCCACTAGAGTGCTAACTTTCAGAATTTATGGCAAATGTGTGACATATCTGAATACCTTCATGATGGAATCAAAGTAAAAAACTGAAAGCATTTCCTACTGAGGAGACTGCAGTACATGAGGAAATTAGGAAACTTCATATCAAATAAATCTCCCAAGATGGCCACCGGAGACAAAAGAGCCCAAATGTAGCCCAAAATCACCCAGATGTAGCCCAAATATAGCCCAATGACAGAAGTGTGCAAAACACTTAGGGGCAGATTTATGAGCCCCTTGCGCCACTTTTGCGTCACTTTTCCCATGTTAAAAGTGACGCAAAAGTGGCGCAAGGGGCTCATAAATCTGCCCCTTATTATTTTGTGTTTTTGCAGTGTTATATAGTGCAGACTTGTCAGGTATTGGAGTGCTTTACATGAGCATTGGTTACATCACACAAGAACAAATTCATTTTGGTTGTAGACATGGGGAGACTAAGTGATTTGACCAGAATCACAGAATGTCGAGCTGAAGCAGAAACTCCAACCTGGTTCCCCAGTTGCAAAGTCTGCAGTTCTGGAAGTAACACCACATCCTCACCCCTAAGTGCAACATTTAATCAAGTGGTCAACTGGATAAATAAACATAAAGATAACAAATAATTTAAAAGTGCTTTGTCGCTATTTGAAAACTCAGCAAATATGTCCTTATTTTAGTCTTTTAGAGCACTAACCATAATTTTGATGCCAATAAGACCCTCTCATATATGTAATTTCTAAAGGAAATGCTCTAGGTATTACAGTTTTGATTACATCAAGATGACGTCAGGCGTTCCACACTTTTGTAATAAATATAGAATGTTAGCAATCTAGTTGTTCATTAGGATACTGTTGAGAGGCAGAGGCCAGGGGCACGGACTCTGAAAATTGAAGGCAGGTAGGAGGGTGCAAAGGCAACAATTTAACCACACTGAGCAGGCAGGAAGGGCCGTGGCAGCACAACAGACTATGGAGGGCAGTGGAAAGGGGGGCAGGGGCAACAAACCAACAATACAGGACTTGCAAGAGAGGCTGTGGCAATGTAATAGACCATTGTGGGCAGAAGGAAGAGGCAATGGTAGTACAACCATACATGCCAACAGACCTGATTCAGCCAGGAAACGTCCAATGTTTTTAAGCTCAAATGGGCTTTATTTGATCTGTCTCCTGTCTACAATCTCCTCTTTTTCAATGTAACTCAAAGGGGAAAATCAAGACCCCAGTTTTTTTTCACAATCTCCCTCTTACCAAGTTCAAAATGTTCGCATGTATGGTACATTGGATCATGGAAGGAAATGGGGTAGGGACATGGACTTGGATAACAGAGGACAGGAGGGACATGGAGAGGTGCACCAAACTGACCCTGCAGGGCAGGCATCAGGGTTTGCAGCAGCACAATACACCACACAGGGCATGCGGGACGGGAGTGCAGCACAACAATCCATAGAAAGCAAGAGGGAGGGGACAGGACCATGCACATGGACAACAGAGAACAGAGGGGCAAGAGGCAATGGTAGCTAGCTGACCATAATGGACAGACAGAAGAGAAAGCTGCAGCATAACAGACCATAAAGTGCAGGAGGGACGGATCGGGGGCATTACAATGGAACAGACAAGCCAGAAGGGAGGGAGTAGGGGTCTGCACATGTAAACAGAGGGCTGGGGGCAAGGGGGCAGGGCAGGAGCAGCAAGATAGCCATGGAGGTCAGGCAGGATGGGCACTAAAAGCAAGACACACCATGAAGAGCAACAGTGAGACTGTGATGGCATACACACAGACCATGGAGGGAAGGTGGGAGGGGGTCAAGGGCAGCTAACTGACCACACAGGGAAGGTGGGAGGGGCCATGGCAGCACAGAAGACCATGCATGGCAATGGCAAGTGGGAGGGTTAGTGGCAGCACAATGGCTATGATGGGCAAGAAGGAGGGTGCAGGGGCATGCACAAAGGACGATGGAGGATAGAAGGGAGGGTCAGGACCTGTGCACAGACAAGAAAGTTCAGCGGAAGGGGCCTCACAACAGACCGCACGGGGCAGGCAGGAGGAGCAGTTGCAGCACAACAGACCAGGGAGGGCAGAAGGGTGTGGCAGTACAATGGACCATGTAGGACAGGAGGAAGAGGATAGGGGCATGGCATGTGGACAGGCAGGGTGGAGGTGGCAGGGACAGGTTACAGTCATCTGACAATGCTAGGTATACCGTCAAGGAGGAAAATATTGTTAGATAGACAAAATTCTATCATGCCCAAGATCATCTTGTTGTGTTCCCTGTAATGTAAGGGCCTGTTGTTCAAGAAATGTTCACAGGCCTCGAGGCCTTGTCTGTGGTCGATAATGGTATATAGCGATTGCACATCTAGAGTAATCAGTAAACATTTATCAACAAGCTGTAGATTGTTGATTTTACCAAGATAGTCTTTCGTATCTTTGACATAACTGGGCAGACTGATGACAAATCCCTCAAAAAATGATCGACATATTTGGATATATGCTCAGTTACACAACCCCTAGATGACACAATGGGTCGCCCTGGTGGTTTGGTGTGGCTTTTGTGTACCTTGGGTAGCAGGTATAGGACTGGTAGAATGGGGTGGTCGTTCTTTAAGAAACAGTACTCATCCCATTCTAAAATGCCCTTGTCTCGCCAGGTAGTAAGCATCTCCCAGATAGTAGTGATACTCTTACTATAAGTGCCGGTGTCAATGGGTGTGTAGTATCTAGTGTCTGATAGTTGTCTCTGTGCCTCAGCTATGTAATCCTCCCTTTCCATGATCACCACATTACCTCCCTTATCTGCTGGGCGTATGATAATGTTGGTATCGTCACCAAGTGACTTGAGTAGTGTTCTCTGTTGGACTGATAAATTGGGTTTGTAGTGGCGGTTCTTCTTGTGTCTGTATGTACATAAGGTCTTACTGACAATATCTTGAAAAGAATCAATGTTATCGTGCGGCAACATGGGCAAGAAGGTGGACTTGGGCTTAAAACCTGAGTGTGCCGAGGAGTCTGTGATGATATTCATATCCTCCAGGATTTGGGTGGTAGTCAGACTGCCCTCAGTGGGTATGGAGTCATGTAGGTGTTGTTGATTGGTGTTAGTATCAACATTGGTGTCGATTCCCCGACCTAGATCCAACATGGTAATCAGAGTATCAATGTCTCCAACATCCATGTTATTGCTACTTATGGGTGTCTCCCTAACGCATTTACTAGTGTGGTCTAATCTCTTGAGTTTATGCCATTTTTTCAATTTTAACTTCCTAGAGAATTTGAATAAATCAATCCTAGTGCTTGTATAATCAAATTGCTTGGAAGGGCAAAAAGAGAGTCCCAAACACAAAGTGAGTTTCTCAGTCTCAGATAAAGGTCTCTTGGAGAGATTTATAATAGTTTTATTCACCATCTCTGGATCCATTAGTACATCTTCCTTGGGCGTGATCTTCTGCTTCCCATTGCGCCCCTTGCCCTGCCTCTTCCTCCATCGTTGGAATATCCTAATTCTTCTATTCCTTCGTTTGCGTTTCCTCTGCCGCGGCCTCGGCCCTGTCCCCGGCCCCTCTGACGTCGTGTTGTAATCATTGGAGTGTTCTATATAGTCCTCTGGCTTCGCCGGATGTGCTGGTACTCCTCTAAAAAATTGATTTGCCTAGAGGGTTGATTAGTAGGGATGTTGGTCTCCACCGAGACATCCGATTCTGTGTCACTAGTCAGTGAAGTGGTAGGTGCTTGTGTTTCACACAGGATGTCAGTGGTTGTCAGTTTGGTTGATTCCGAATTGTATAAATGGTCATATTTACGGCTGAAAGTTAAGATCCTGCCACACTCGTAGTCCCTGTAGTCGCGGTCGAGTTTCCTCTCCTTTCGAGCTTTGATGTCCTCTTCGTATTTCTTAAGGCGTTCCTTTATAGTGTTCATTGTAGACTCAAGTTTGCCTGCCTCCATTGTTCTGTTCAGTTCCGCCAGTTCTATACCTGCTACCCAAGGTACACAAAAGCCACACCAAACCACCAGGGCGACCCATTGTGTCATCTAGGGGTTGTGTAACTGAGCATATATCCAAATATGTCGATCATTTTTTGAGGGATTTTGTCATCAGTCTGCCCAGTTATGTCAAAGATACGAAAGACTTTCTTGGTAAAATCAACAATCTACAGCTTGTTGATAAATGTTTACTGATTACTCTAGATGTGCAATCGCTATATACCATTATCGACCACAGACAAGGCCTCGAGGCCTGTGAACATTTCTTGAACAACAGGCCCTTACATTACAGGGAACACAACAAGATGATCTTGGGCATGATAGAATTTTGTCTATCTAACAATATTTTCCTCTTTGACGGTACCCTGTACAGGCAAACTACGGGTACCGCGATGGGTTCTTGTTTTGCGCCATCTTTTGCGAATCTATTCATGGGCCAGTGGGAGGAGGAGATTTTCGCCAACCCTACCTTCAAAGATTACCTAGAACAGACAGTGATGTGGTTAAGATATATAGACGATTTGTTTCTCATCTGGAAAGGCACCGAAACGGAAGCCCTGGAGTTTATCAAACTTCTCAACACTAACAACTATAATATTATCCTCACTAGTACCATCAGTGAGAATTCGGCTGAATACATTGATGTTAAACTCATTATCAAAGACAAATCCATACTTACCACCTTACACAGGAAAATCACTGTTGGCAACAGTATCCTACATGCTCTGAGCAGCCACCCGGACACTCTCAAGTGGAGCATCCCCTACGGTGAACTGCTCAGAGCAAAAAGGAACTGCAATACTGAAACAGCTTATCAACGAGAGAGCACATGCATGTTGGAACGCTTTAGAGCCAGAGGGTACCCCAATTGGGTACTGAACAAAGCAAAGGGTAGAGCTGACAAGGTTAATAGAGATACCATTCTTTCCAACACAACCCCGACCTTGTCTGTAGAAGATACGGAGACTAGGATTATCCTGACATACAGTGCTGATTCCCGTAAGATACAGGGCATTCTCAATAAGAACTGGGACATTCTCAAAGCTGACACGATCATTGGCGACCTCATCCCTAACAGACCCAGTATCACTTATAGAAAGGGGAGGAATTTCAGGGATCAACTCCTGCACAACGATGTCACCAGGTACCCCCAAAGGCAGGAACATGGTCTACAGGGCTTTTATCCATGTGGTCACTGTAAGGCCTGTAGAAACAGTTATCTATGTAAAAAGGTCAGCTGCAATGGGGTATACAAGGAAATCACACAATTCCTCACTTGTAGTTCCACATTTGTGATCTACGGGATCGAGTGTCCCTGTCGATTATGGTACATTGGCAGCACAACCCTTATGGCTAAAAAACGGATATTAGAACACTACCGTGCCATCTCCCATGGAGATGAGAAATATGCTGTGGCTCGCCATTTTACTGAGAGACATTTCTCCAAACCAGGTCTCCTGAGATTCTTCATTTTAGAGCAAATTCAGAATAATCCCAGAGGTGGTGACAGGCTTCTGAAACTGAGACAGAGAGAATCCAGATACATCGTGGATTTTCAGACCAAACACCCTGGGGGTTTGAATCAGGATGAGGAGATGGCGGTACATTTGAAATGAATGTTTATCTTGCACCAATGTACCTGACTTCCTTGGCCTATGTTGCAGCACATAGTTCCAACCGACTGTATTTGGCAATATCACTTTGCATGTCATTGCTTATATTAAGTTTGACTCTCACCTGGATGCATTGAGTTGTTGATCATAATTGTAAATACCTGTATCAGATATGTATGTTGACCTCTACTTTCAGTCTGTCACCCTTATTTTCTCCCTCCATACAATGCACATATTTGATTAGAAACGAAGGTATGGTTTGTTGATATCTTATATATCTGCCAATTTTAGATACTAAGATCTGTTTTTTGTTTCTTTCTATTTCACAGGAGGGAAGGAAGGAGCCCAATCACCAACGAGCACTATCACGGGCCTCCTACCCTTTCCCCCGCCACTTCACTTTGTTTGGATGAAGCTCACTCCGGCTGGGGTATGGTCACATGTTATTTTAAACTGACTGAGATGAATTTCCAACGGACTCTTTATCATACGTCCACTGGCACTTGCCATGACCTGTCATGTATCTGATTCCTGTGTCGATGTGTGCCATTTTTAGTCAGGGGTATTGCTGTTCCTGCTCACTTGAGCTTACTCACTGACGAATGACATTCACACAGTATCCCCGAGATACAGACTCACTCCAAAGGGCACTTTGACATAGCAGATGTCCGTCACATTATACAACTAATTGGCACACCCTAGCCCTGTGCATGTTTAATTTTGGGGTAACTTGGAGCATATTTCCTTTGCGCTACTCGTAATCGGCCGCCACTGGGCAACAGTTGAAGACACTATTCAACGTTATTTTCTTTTGGGATTAGCCCGTATATTCATTATGTTCTGACATACTGATGCACCTACAGTCTAATGCGTACTAGGATGGTATTTACCTGTATGTTACCTGTATTTTACTTTACTTATGTATATACATTATATGTACTCATATATAACAGCATTGCAATCCTTTACTTTGGTGCCACTACAATATGTCTGCCGATTTGACCACTTGATCAGAGTATTCTATGATGTTGTCCTTTGTTACTGTTTACCCCGGAAAAACTTTATCCATCACTCACCCATGGTTGTTTCCTTACGTGAACAAGACTCTGCAATGAGTTGAAACGCGTTGTGAGGAATAAACACCTCTTTTTTGCACTATCCCGGACTTTGCCTTCTTTGGTTACTGAGAGCGCACCATTGGTTTGTTGTGGGGACATTACGAGTCGGCGTGCTCCGCCGACATTTGCGCCACCTCTCTCGGGTCAAGCAGTCCAGAAGGAGCGATTGTGGACGTAATATATATATATCTCTTGCGGATGAAGTTGATTTTTTATGCCTCGAACGCAGGGACACACTACGTCCAAGAATCAAAAACAAACAAGCGGGAACTCCTCAAGGAAAAGGAGAGAGAGAAGACAAGCAAAACAACGACGGTCCGCAGCAAAAACAACCACAGAGGAAACAACCAAGGCGCAATTGGAGAAGGTAGATGAAATACAACTATCAACCGACCAAACAGTCATTAACCTATCCGACACCACATTAAATGAAGCGGAAAGGCAACTCCTAGCGCTAGGCTTATCATACTGCCCGGAAAGTACATTCAATTATGCCTCTACGAGAATGGACATTTTCAAAAGCATACGAAAACTGAAGCTCAAGAAACACTTTCTCCTTTTGGAACACAACAGCAACAAAAAGCCAATTGTTGATACACAACCCCCAGCATCGCTACCAATGGGGCTTACTCCCAATGACTTACAAACGCTACAGGCACCACAAGATCTGTCCCATGAAAATGACAACATTTCACAAGAATGCACCCATACACAAACTAAGATGACATGTACACCGTTCAAACCTCGGTCTACATTTAATCCGATTACCATAAGAGATTCAATTGATATTTTTAACGAACAAGTTGTCAGTGGCATTAAGAAACTCAACTATGCTGTTAACAATAACATCAAGAGGGACACTAAGAAATTGCAATATCAACAACTCATGAGCAAATTAAACAAAAACAAGGAGGTAATTATCCGAAACTCTGACAAGGGTGGTAACATTGTGCTACTCAACAAAAAAGATTATGTGGAAGAAGCTATGTCCCAATTAAAGGATCGAGATTGTTATACACGATGTGACCATCAAGTACTAAAAAATATGTACAATATCTTTGGCATGAAGTTGATAGCCTGGAAAAATGCGGGGCTACTAACGGATAACGAATACAAATATATGCGCAATGACAATCCCACTACTCCGATCATGTACTTCATACCCAAAGTGCACAAAAATCCTTTAAAGCCACCAGGGAGACCTATCATATCAGCTCGCAACAGTCTCCTTGAAAACACCTCAAGATATGTGGACTTTTTCCTCCAACCCCATGTACAGAGCCTGCCCTCATACATCCGGGATACCAGTGACTTCCTGTTAAAAATAAGGGACTGTGTTTGGCACAATGAATACTTGCTAATGACTTTAGATGTAACATCTCTCTATACGTCAATTAATCACAAAGATGGATTGCGTGCCTTAAAACATTTCTTTGCTCACAGGGGTACTTTATTTGCAGATCACAACAATATGTTAGTCAACATGGTTGAATTTTGTCTAACTAACAATGTGTTTCTTTTTGAAAATGCACGGTACCAACAGCAAAGGGGTGTCGCGATGGGGGCCAGCTTCTCTCCCAGCTATGCATGTTTGCATATGGGCTGGTGGGAGAAGCTGGTCCTCGCTAGACATTACCCTACACAACTAAATAACAACATTGTCAAATAGATCAGATACATTGACGATCTGTTTATTATCTGGCGTGGTGACATTAATGAAGCAAATGTATTTGTGGAAAACCTTAATCAGAACAATCTGAACCTCAATTTTACAGCAGATATCAGTTCGATATCAGTTAATTTCTTAGACGTACAAGTCTATATCAATGAAGGTCAGATACATACCACACTACATAGGAAATCAACAGCTGGGAATTCGATACTTCATGCCAGCAGCGCACACCCACAACACCTTATAAACAGTATTCCTTATGGAGAGATGCTGCGTCTTAAACGCATATGCAGCAATCCCACTGATCTCAAACTAGTGCAAGATTCCAGCAAAAAAAGATTTCTGGCAAGGGGATACTCTCCGAAGATCATTGATAATGCCATCAGGAAGAGCAACGACTTAGATAGAGTAACTCTGTTCCAAAACAAAGAAAAACTTAAAACAACGGAGGACCAATTTAGATTCATTCTGAATTTCAGCAAAGAGGGCAAAATCCTTAAAAATCTAATCAATAAAAATTGGCCTATTATACTAGGCGATCTAATTATTGGTCACTTACTCCCCAAAAGAGCTGCTATAACATTTAGCAGAGCTCCATCTATGCGTGATGCTCTAGTCAGAAATGACTTGGAAAATCAACCACAAGTCACTTGGCTCAGCCAAAGAAAGGGATTTCATAGGTGTAAATCATGTAAAGCATGCCAACAGGGCACCAATACCACCACATTCAGAACACCTTTCAACCAAGATGAAATCCCTATTACCAAACACTTAACTTGCAAAATGGATCATGCCATCTATGTGCTGGAGTGCCCCTGTGGACTCAGATATGTAGGAAGTACCATCCTCCAGGGACACAAGAGGGTACTTCAGCACATGAGAGCAATCAAAAACAAGGATCCGTCTTATCCTGTTGCAAGACACTTTGAGGATTGCCACAAATCTGACCCCACTCTTCTAAAATATTTTCTGATAGACAACATCCCTCACAAGAAAAGAGGAGGAGATCGTGTGAGAGCACTTAGGCAATTAGAGACCAGGTACATCCTAAACTTGGATACTAAGCATCCTAACGGCCTAAATCAAACTGAAGACCTATACACCTGCCGATGAAACCTTACCGGGTCTCCTTGCCTCTCCCTCTGTCATTTTGACTTTAAGGCAACCATAGCTTTACTTACACTTTGTCATTTGTTAAACATGTAAATCTACATACATGGGAAAACTTAAAAAGCATAGAATATTTGATGGAATATTATGTCCATATTCTGTATTCCCATATGCCGCGTTGTATATATTTAATTCTCAATCTATTCACATACACCTCGGGTTTTTTAGAAATTTCTTAGAATTTTGGAACAAAAAAGTATACATTTGCACTAAGCACTTTAACAATTTCTTCACTTGCACAATTCTACATGCACTTATCGAGTCAAATGTTGGCAGACACAGCTCTATAAAACTGCATTGAATCCACTGCAACGTCTACAACAATTAACCTATTGAGACTCAACAACAGGGTATTTACACCTGGACGTTGCATCTGACAAATGTCAGTATAAGGTTTCCTTTTAATAAATCAGAGATATTTATTGGTTAATTTTAATCTTATTTATTGAAATGAGGTTGTTTTTTAATCATGTCTGATCGCTAGGGGACAACATGTATATACTTCACATCAATGTATATATATCAATTGGTTTTAATATAATTTAGCATTGTAAAACAATTTTTAACATTGGCTATTTTGCACATCTGTGTAGTAATAATGTGAAACCGATCAACATTTTAAGGTTTCATCTGTGTCTATAACCCAACTGAATTTTTTGCGTGCATGTCACTTTAAGTTAAAAGTAAAAAAATGCTATTTAAAGTACCGTGAGATGTATGGGCGCGTCATGTGATCAAGGTCCTTCTGGGATCGAAACACGTCATGCCGACTGTGTTTGCCGTGGCTGATTAAATCTTAGATGGTAACACGATTCTTGTGGTCTGCACTATGGTTTTTGACAGCGAAAACGACGACTGTCTACGGAGACAAGGCGATATATGTATATATATGTATATATATATATATATTCACTGAAAAAAACATAGGTTTCAGGGGTGTTATAGTTAGCTGGACATTTCCCTCGTACATAACCCTAGAAATTCCCCTGTTATAGTTAGTTCAGCTAACTATAACTCGCGCCCCTGCAATGCACTGCTGATGACGTCACATATTACATCACTCATGACATGGTCAGTGACATCACTGATGACATCTCAAATGACATCACTGATGACATCACTGATGACATCATCCAGTGACTGTGTGTTTCTGTAAAGTTTAAATATGTTTTATATATATAGGGAAAGGCCTATGGAAGAATGAGTGGGTGTATAAGTGTGTGAATGGATGATTTAGTAGATGCGTGAATGACTCTATAAGTAAATCTATGTAACTGCGGACTAGTGCCTAACTGTGTGAATGTCTGTATCTGTCTGTCTGTTGGTGTGTAAGCAGCTGCATGGGTCTGTGAACAGCTACATGAGTGTCTATATGGGTTATTGATTGGTTGTCTAAGTATCTGTATGGGTACCTGAGTGTTTGTGTGGGTGGAGTGTGTGTGACTCTGTGCATAGATGTGTGAGTGGGTGATTCAGTGGGTGCATGGTTTTAAGAGTGCATCTGTGATGGACTGTATGGGTGGGTGAGTGTATGTATGGTTGTGTTAGTGAGTGAATATATATTTCATTAGTACATGTGTAATTTACTACATATGTGAACGGCAGTATATATGTATGTTGGAGTACAGAAATAACTATAACTGAGAGTGTGTAATAGTGTGAGTGGCTGTATGGATGAGTGTATGCTTGTATCATTGATTGTATAAGGCCATAAGAATTTGCTGGTATTTGTATGAGTAATTGAGCTTGTGCGTTTATAATTGTATAGGTGAGTAAATGGCAGTGTGATTAATTACTTGCATGACTGAGTATATGTGTGAGTACCTCTATGGATGAGTAGCGGTGTGGCAGTGTCTATATAGGTGTATGAGTGCATATGATAGTCCTGTACTGAGTGACCATAAGTATGAGCTGTAGCGGTCCGTGGAGGGAGTTCGGTGGGGCAGTGTGGCCGGGCGGGGGAGGGGCAGAGTGGGGAAATGTAAACACCGTAATATGGATGAACGGAGGTAAGTACACATTTAAATAAATAAAACGAATTTCGTTGCACGCGCTTCATTCGCGAAGATTTGTCAACTGGCGCCAGACTTATTGGGAATAGAATGTTGCGGATTTCCTATGGAAAATAGGTCCTAACTATAACTACCTACTGGCGACCGCCAGTAGGTAATATATATATATATGTGTGTGTGTGTGTATATATATATATATTATCTACTGGCGGTCGCCAGTAGATAGTTATAGTTAGGACCGTGTTTCCATAGGAAATCCGCAACATTCTATTTGGAATAACTTTGGCGCCGGTTGACGAATCCTCGCGAAATTTTCAAAATAGGTGGGGCGCTCCGCTCCGCTCCTACCCTGAAAGTCTCGGGGGGATTTGTCAAGCGGGGGCTGAGAAAAAAGGGGGGTCCCAAAACGCATTTTCCCCATGCAATTTTCCATAGGGACCTTTAGTCCAAGGTACAGCCCGAACGGCTGAACAGAATTTCTTGAAATTTGGCAGCGAGGTAGTCCTCAGCTCAGGGAAGTGCCTTTTGCAGGTCTGGTGTCAATCTGTTCAGTAGTTCCTGAGAAGATCAAAAGTAAAATCATATATATATGTGGGCGGAGCCTAACCACACATCTCATCCTGAGATCTGATTGGCTGTCAGCACTTCATCCAAGAAGTGTTGGCAGCCATCTTGGGACCAATATACATGATAGCACCTCATTAAAAAGCATTGCAGTTAATAGAAGGTTTTAAGACTTTAGTTACATTATAAATCATTTGTTGATGGTACCATACTCATTTTAGGAATTGTGGTATGTTCTAAGGTGATTTCACCATGTGAAAAAGTCTTCTGCTGGGATATCATGATTGAGAGAAAAATATTTTCTCATGCTTTTCCCACAGAAGTTTGGAAGGTGATCTATAAGCTAAACTGAGAGCTTATTTTCTGTAAATTCACATTATCTTTCTCAGTCATGTGAGAATGAAGTCTGACATTCTCAGTAAAACATGTACATCCAACAAGGGCAGAGACTGTCAGTTGATTCCTTTGTGTTCTACTGCAGCTTCCCAGAGTGTTCCAAAGAACAACTAGAGCGCTAACAGTCCTACTTATGATAAACGTATGGCACACCTGAAGCCATCTTGCTTGGATTAAAGTGGTAACTCTTAAAACATTTAATTTAAAAAGGAACAAAATGAGGGGGTTCATTTTTCCATACAAAGTATGATTAGTGCTGCAGAAAGAAAAATTAGGGCACATTTTGAGTGACTTCTCAAATCCTCTTCTATTTCATCAAAAAATTCTGACATGCAGACTGAAACATGCACTTTTAATACCAACAGCAGACGTCCGTGGTGAGCAGTAGCTTTACTACAGTGATCTAATGAGCAAAAAGAGTGCTAACATTCTGAATTTATGGCAAATGTGTGACACATCTGAATGCCTTCTTGATAGAATCAAAGTAAAAAACTGAAAGTATTTCCTACTGAGGAGACTGCAGTAAATGAGGAAATTAGGAAACTTCATAACAAATAAGTCTCCCAAGATGGCCACCATGGACATAAGAGCCCAAATGTAGCCCAAATATCACCCAGATGTAGCCCAAGTATAGCCCAATGACAGAATGTCCCAGAGTGTTCTTAAAAACAACTAGAGCGCTTACTGTCTTCATTATGACAAAAGTGTGGCACACCTGAAGCCATCTTGATTGGAATAAACTGGTAACACTTAAAACATTTAATTTAAAAAGGAACACAATGAGGGGGTTCATTTTGCCATAGAAATTATGATTAATGCTGAAGAAAGAAAATGAGGGCACATTTTGAGTGACTTCTCAAATCCTCTTCTATTTCATTAAAAAATTCTGACATACAGACTGAAACATGCACTTTTAATACCAGGAGCAGACTTCCATGGTGAACAGTAGTTTTACTACAGTGATCTAATGAGCCACTAGAGTGCTAACTTTCAGAATTTATGGCAAATGTGTGACATATCTGAATACCTTCATGATGGAATCAAAGTAAAAAACTGAAAGCATTTCCTACTGAGGAGACTGCAGTACATGAGGAAATTAGGAAACTTCATATCAAATAAATCTCCCAAGATGGCCACCGGAGACAAAAGAGCCCAAATGTAGCCCAAAATCACCCAGATGTAGCCCAAATATAGCCCAATGACAGAAGTGTGCAAAACACTTAGGGGCAGATTTATGAGCCCCTTGCGCCACTTTTGCGTCACTTTTCCCATGTTAAAAGTGACGCAAAAGTGGCGCAAGGGGCTCATAAATCTGCCCCTTATTATTTTGTGTTTTTGCAGTGTTATATAGTGCAGACTTGTCAGGTATTGGAGTGCTTTACATGAGCATTGGTTACATCACACAAGAACAAATTCATTTTGGTTGTAGACATGGGGAGACTAAGTGATTTGACCAGAATCACAGAATGTCGAGCTGAAGCAGAAACTCCAACCTGGTTCCCCAGTTGCAAAGTCTGCAGTTCTGGAAGTAACACCACATCCTCACCCCTAAGTGCAACATTTAATCAAGTGGTCAACTGGATAAATAAACATAAAGATAACAAATAATTTAAAAGTGCTTTGTCGCTATTTGAAAACTCAGCAAATATGTCCTTATTTTAGTCTTTTAGAGCACTAACCATAATTTTGATGCCAATAAGACCCTCTCATATATGTAATTTCTAAAGGAAATGCTCTAGGTATTACAGTTTTGATTACATCAAGATGACGTCAGGCGTTCCACACTTTTGTAATAAATATAGAATGTTAGCAATCTAGTTGTTCATTAGGATACTGTTGAGAGGCAGAGGCCAGGGGCACGGACTCTGAAAATTGAAGGCAGGTAGGAGGGTGCAAAGGCAACAATTTAACCACACTGAGCAGGCAGGAAGGGCCGTGGCAGCACAACAGACTATGGAGGGCAGTGGAAAGGGGGGCAGGGGCAACAAACCAACAATACAGGACTTGCAAGAGAGGCTGTGGCAATGTAATAGACCATTGTGGGCAGAAGGAAGAGGCAATGGTAGTACAACCATACATGCCAACAGACCTGATTCAGCCAGGAAACGTCCAATGTTTTTAAGCTCAAATGGGCTTTATTTGATCTGTCTCCTGTCTACAATCTCCTCTTTTTCAATGTAACTCAAAGGGGAAAATCAAGACCCCAGTTTTTTTTCACAATCTCCCTCTTACCAAGTTCAAAATGTTCGCATGTATGGTACATTGGATCATGGAAGGAAATGGGGTAGGGACATGGACTTGGATAACAGAGGACAGGAGGGACATGGAGAGGTGCACCAAACTGACCCTGCAGGGCAGGCATCAGGGTTTGCAGCAGCACAATACACCACACAGGGCATGCGGGACGGGAGTGCAGCACAACAATCCATAGAAAGCAAGAGGGAGGGGACAGGACCATGCACATGGACAACAGAGAACAGAGGGGCAAGAGGCAATGGTAGCTAGCTGACCATAATGGACAGACAGAAGAGAAAGCTGCAGCATAACAGACCATAAAGTGCAGGAGGGACGGATCGGGGGCATTACAATGGAACAGACAAGCCAGAAGGGAGGGAGTAGGGGTCTGCACATGTAAACAGAGGGCTGGGGGCAAGGGGGCAGGGCAGGAGCAGCAAGATAGCCATGGAGGTCAGGCAGGATGGGCACTAAAAGCAAGACACACCATGAAGAGCAACAGTGAGACTGTGATGGCATACACACAGACCATGGAGGGAAGGTGGGAGGGGGTCAAGGGCAGCTAACTGACCACACAGGGAAGGTGGGAGGGGCCATGGCAGCACAGAAGACCATGCATGGCAATGGCAAGTGGGAGGGTTAGTGGCAGCACAATGGCTATGATGGGCAAGAAGGAGGGTGCAGGGGCATGCACAAAGGACGATGGAGGATAGAAGGGAGGGTCAGGACCTGTGCACAGACAAGAAAGTTCAGCGGAAGGGGCCTCACAACAGACCGCACGGGGCAGGCAGGAGGAGCAGTTGCAGCACAACAGACCAGGGAGGGCAGAAGGGTGTGGCAGTACAATGGACCATGTAGGACAGGAGGAAGAGGATAGGGGCATGGCATGTGGACAGGCAGGGTGGAGGTGGCAGGGACAGGTTACAGTCATCTGACAATGCTAGGCAGGTGGGAGGGGAGTGGCAGCTCAACAGAACACTCAGAGTAGATAGGAGTGGCAGGTCCATGGAACATGGTGGGCAAAAAGGATGGAGCAGGGGCATGCACAAAGACATCGGAGGGCAGGGGGAAGGAGAATAGGGCAGCAAGCTAAGCACAGAGTTCAAGCAGGAGGTCAATGATGGGGCATAGAATTGGGCAATGGAGGGCAGGAGGAGTGGACTGGTACATCATACTAAATTGAGGGCAGTGGCAGCACATCAGACCATGCATGGCAGGAGGGAGGAGGCTAGTCCATGGATTCACACAACAGAGGATAGGGAGGAGGGGGATGGGGCAGCAAGCTAACTGTTCAGAGAAGGCGGGTATTAGGAACTTTATTGTTTTTAAAACGTGTGTCTGTGCGAACTACTTAAAATATGAACAAATATGCAGCATAATCTCACTTTTATTCAGGAAGAAGAGGACGTTTGTGACTGTGACTCCGGGCTCACTTGGCAGAAACACCCCCTGACCCTCCACCCCCTATCGCAAAATGTAATGCCCGTGAAAAGGGTAGGTGAACACAGTGTTATATAGAACATAGTCCTGAGAGCACGATTGAAAATGAAAACTAGATATAGCGTATGGTATAAACTATGCACCAAAAAGTGTGATATAAGATGAACCGGGCGTGAAATATAATATGCAATACATTGTGCGCAATGACAGATTCATTGGAGAGCGCGAGATAGCACAGGCACTAGCGTGTGCTATGCGATATGCGCCTTGGAGTGTAATATGCACAGGGCAGTGTTGTGTAACCTAACTAGTCTCTAAAGTTGTAATATAAAATATGTGCTGGGGAGTGTAACGTTGCATATGCGCTGTGAAAAAGATATGGATCCCAGATTGTAATATGTATGGCATAGCACTGTACGTTATAACATAGGCATCGAGGAAGGCACGTTAGATGGGGCAATATAACCGTGCGAAGACAAGTGTGGCATGACATATTCACGGGGTGGTGTTACAGTGCACATGGGCTAGAGAGTGTCATAGCATATGCACTAGCTGGTGGAATACAACACAGAGGTGTGTGGCACTCATGCAGGCAATGGTGGGTGTAACACAGCATTGGGCTCTGCCAGGAGCGCGCTGTGACTCTCAAGTGATGTTCGTCCCCTTTCCAGAGAGTAAAATAAAAAGTATTACACATCCGGCAGTGGATGTGTGTTTTATTAACCGTGAGGGGGGTTTCTTGCATAGTTTTGGTCGAATTTTTGTCGAATCCCCTTTGAATGGCTTGGTGTGCATGTGTATTAAATGTGCCCGTCAATAGCTACCCATGTTTGTATAAATAAACGACAAGGGTGTCTACCGGGATTAGGCACGGTAGCGCATCAGACATGTCAGAGCTTCACTAGTGGTGTAAATACATTCCACGTGGATTCATTGTATGCATAGTCGCCTTTTAATGAATATCACGCAAATCGTCATGGTGATAGGTACGTACGGTTTGTCCAGCATGTCCTAGGTGTGTCTATAAATATATATTTTTTAAAAATAATAAACAACAGTGGCCGGCCCTGGGGATTGGGGTCAAAACAATATAATTAGGAGACAGGCCCTGGGGGATGGGGTCATCAGGGCCAATAAATTAGAATAAGGAGGGGAACCACACAGCCCTCCTTCTTAAAAAATTAAAATAAATAAAAGACTGGCATCGTGCCGGAGGCCACGCCCCCTCCTTGCAGCACTCTGCAAACGCGCCCCCTGGCGAGTTGTAAGTTGGGGAATTAATTCCTCTTCAATACTGAGGGTCCCTGAGGGCCAACTAGCCCAACAGGCATCTCCAGTATGCGCCAGGGAGCTGCGCTGCAGACAGGTGTTCTGAGGCCAAGCCCCTTTTTACACCTCTCTGCAACGCAGCTCTGTGGCGCTTACTGGAGGTACCTAGTGGTCTAGTTTGACCCTAGGGACCCTTAGGATTCAAGGGGACTTAATCTCTCAACTTAGAACAGTAACAGGGCGCGTTTACACAGTGGTGAAGGGAGGGGACGGGGCCTGAGGTGACGTGTGCAAACACGCACTATGGCACGTTTTAAATTGGGGATATAATTTCCCTTCAATACTGAGGGCCCCTGGGGGCTAACTAGCCCACCAAGTGCTTCCAGTAAGCGCCACTGAGCTGCATTGCAGAGAGGTGGTCCAGGCCGTGCCACTTTTTACACCTCTCTGCAACGCAGCTCTGTGGCACTTACTGGAGGTACCTAGTGGGCTAGTTGGACCCTAGGGACCCTCAGGATTCAAATGAACTTAATCTCCCAACTAAAAACGGACACAGGGCGTGTTTACACAGTGGTGAAGGGAGGGGACGGGGCCTGAGTTAACGTGTGCAAAAACGCCCTGTGGCCTGTTTTAAGAGGTAGTTTTAATCCCCCTGCCCTATTATATACTAGGGGCTTACAGAGGAGGTCATGCTAATCACAGGGGGACCCCAACGCATAATGTTCCCTAGTGTATGTAGGTGTTTTCACTGTATTCTAAGTGTCTTTTAACATAGCACTGGCTCTAGGACTGGTTAGTCAGACTCAGTTACCTCCAGTATCCGTCTGAAAAAGTTGAGGGTACAGGATGATTTTGCAACAAGGATTCTTTCTGCTCTTCTTTTTGTTCTTTCTGCTCGTTATCCTTCTTCCTGCACTTTTCTTCGTCTTTGCGGACTTCCGTTGCTTCTTTCTGCACTTCTTTTTTTTCTTTCTGTGCATTTTTTCTTCTTTCTTCACATGTCCTATCTCTGTAGGCATAGTTAGAAATTAGCATTTAAAAAACCTTTGAAATTCACAGAAAAAACCATAGGTTTCAGGCACTTTATAGTTAGGAATTAGCATTTAAAAAACCTCAGAAATTCACTGAAAAAACCATAGGTTTCAGGGGTGTTATAGTTAGCTGGACTTTTCACTTGTACAAAACCATTGAAATTCCCCCGTTATAGTTAGTTCAGCTAACTATAACTCGCGCGCCCGCAATGCACTGCTGATGACGTCACATATTACATCACTCATGACATGGTCAGTGACATCACTCATGACATCACTGATGACATCTCAAATGACATCACTGATGACATCACTGATGACATCATCCTTGTGATAGAGTGGCAGACCTCCTCTCACCCTAATATAACCTTTGATACACACATTCAAAAATAGAGACTAAAATTTTCAAAACAATGGACATACCAATACCAGTTACAACAACCTCTTCAGTAATTCTAAGATCCACATACACATCCACTCATTCACCAACAGTCCTATACAGTCACTCATACATGTACTCACTCATCATATGTACTCATACACCTATACATCCTGTTACACAATGCCACTCATCCATAGAGTTACTCACACACATAGTCACTCATGCTAATAAAGAATCAAACATACATTTACTTGCATATACAGTTATACACACACCACCACACTTACTTCTACGGAAACTTACACATACTTAGTCTTTTAAACAATCACTTATAGAAACACATACTTATTCATACAGGAACTCTTTCAATCTCTCACTCTCACATATACTCACTTATATACACCAATAGTCACATACACTAGTTTAAAACATATGTAGTTACTCATAAAGACACTATTGAGACAGTCATTCACTCACTAACACACCCATACACACACTCATCCACCCATACAGTCCTGCACACATGCTGTCTTCAACACATACAAACAGTGAGTCACTCATTCATGCACCTATGCACTACGTAATACCCCCACCGAACCATGCAGACACTCAGACTGATACTCAAAAAACCAACTAATAACCTATATAGACACCCATGTAGCTACTCACCAACCCATGCAGCCACTTATACACAAAGTGAGAGACTGATACAGATATTTACATATTTAAACATTACTCACTAAGCCATGTATTCACTGATACACTTAATCAGTCAGTTACACAATCAATTTTTCAAAAACAAATCATCCATTTAGACACTTATATACCCATTTATTCTTCCATCGACCTTGAGATATACATTTATAAAACATATTTAATTTTCAGAAAAACAGACATTCACTGGATGATGTCATCAGTGATGTCATCAGTGATGTCATTTGAGATGTCATCAGTGATGTCATGAGTGATGTCACTGACCATGTCATGAGTGATGTAATATGTGACGTCATCAGCAGTGCATTGCGGGCGCGCGAGTTATAGTTAGCTGAACTAACTATAACGGGGGAATTTCAATGGTTTTGAACAAGTGAAAAGTCCAGCTAACTATAACACCCCTGAAGCCTATGGTTTTTTCAGTGAATTTCTGAGGTTTTTTAAATGCTAATTCCTAACTATAACGTGCCTGAAACCTATGTTTTTTTCTGTGAATATATATATATATATATATATATATATATATATATATATATATATATATATATATATATATATATATATATATATATATATATATATATATATATATATATATATATATATATATATATATATATATTACCTACTGGCGGTCGCCAGTAGGTAGTTATAGTTAGGACCCCTTTTCCATAGGAAATCCGCAACATTCTATTTTGAATAACTTTGGCGCCGGTCGATGAATCCTCGCGAATTTCTCAAAATAGGTGGGGCGCTACGCTCCGCTCCTACCCTGAAAGTCTCGGGGGGATTCGTCAAGCGGGGGCTGAGATAAAAGGGGGGTCCCAAAACGCGTTTTTCCCATGCATTTTTCCATAGGACCTTTAGAACGAGCTACAGCCCGAACGGCTGAACAGAATTACTAGAAATTTGGCAGAGAGGTAGTCCCTAGGTCAAGGAAGTGCCTTTTGTAGGTTTGGTGTAAATCTGTTCAGTAGATTCTGAGAAAATAGCCTTTAAATCAATATATATATCTGAGCCCGCTTACGGTACGCTTACCGTACGCTTCCCGTAAGCGTACGGTGGCGTGCGCGAGCGTGATTCTGATTGGCTCTTAGATCTTAGTAAACATTCGAATCGGCCGAAACCAGGAAGCGGCGTCCGCCATTTTGTCTCTCGCACTGAGTGTTATTTATCAAACATGATGGCCAAAAACATGTTACGGGGCTGTTTTGACAACTCCCTCCCACATAGTCATGTTGAGGGAGTCCACAAACATCCCCCAAGAGCAAAAACGGTTTTATTTTTTTTTCGGCAATTTTGCGGAGTACGCTTACCGTACGCTTACCGTAAGCGTATGGTAAAAAAATAAAAATAAAAAAAACACTATCCACACTTACCCCACCCCCGTGTTTTTGGTGGCCGCAGGCCACCAAATGTGCAGGGCTTATTAATAGAGAAAAAAAACGTAATTTTGGCAACATGAAATTATAAAATCGAAATAAAAAAAACACTATCCACATTGACCCCACCCCCTGTGCTTTTGGTGGCCGAAGGCCACCAAATGTACAGGGCTTATTAAAGTTGATAAAAACCGTGCACGGAACGAACTGCGTTAAGTGGGCGCGCACGCCTCGAATGGCGTAAAGTAACTTAGCATTTAAAAAACCGTACAAATTCACTGAAAAAACCATAGGTTTCACACACGTTATAGTTAGGAATTAGCATTTAAAAAACCTTGCAAATTCACTGAAAAAACCATAGGTTTCACACATGTTATAGTTAGCAGAAATTTTACTGATAAAAAACCTGTGAAATTGCCCCGTTATAGTTAGTGCTGGCAACTATAACTCACGCGACCGCAATCTTCTGCTGATGACATATGTGTCTTTATGAAAAGAAAATATTTGTAATATATGTATAGCTAAAAATGTATGGAAGAAGACATGGGCAAATAAGTGTCTAAATACAGTATTAGCATCAGCAGAAGATTGCGGTCGCGTGAGTTATAATTGCCAGCACTAACTATAACGGGGCAATTTCACAGGTTTTTTATCAGTAAAATTTCCGCTAACTATAACATGTGTGAAACCTATGGTTTTTTCAGTGAATTTGCAAGGTTTTTTAAATGCTAATTCCTAACTATAACGTGTGTGAAACCTATGGTTTTTTCAGTGAATATATATATATGTGTGTATATACAAATACATTGATATACATATATATGTGTATATATATTAAAATACACATACACACCCACACAAAAACAGACACACAAACACACATACAAAACTATATATATTTATATACTTATATTTATAATGCATCTGATCACTGTTCACCATGAATCCATATACCATCTATGCTCGACTGTCATCCACTCACCATTCACCACTATTTGTTAACAGTTTATCATCCACTTATCATTCATCTTTCGATTTCTATCCTTTACATGGTCTAAGTTCGTCCATCATTCATTCACCATTCACAATCCATCCACTACTCACCATCCTTTCATCAGTCAAAAGCTAACCATATTTCACTATGCAGCCATCTAGTCAGAATTCACCCATCTAACACCCAATCATGAATCAGCTTCAATTCACCCTCCACCATCTTCTATTCAGCAATTCTTTATCTCTTCACTATTCATTGTCCATGCATTTACCGTCCACTCATCATTGACCATGCTACATCCGCCATCCTGGCGTTATGTGGAAAAATGACTGAGAATCAGACCCATAGAGCACTAGCGTTGGGTAGCAGAGATTTTGTAAAGTTTGGTTTTGTAGCACATCTGAGGCTTGATTGTGTAAGCATTGTGTTCAGCTGTATTTGAATTTAGATACAGTGAATTGCATAGCGAATGATGTTAGTATTAAATTGCACTACATCTTATATTATTCATTCTTGCTTCATTCATTTCGTTATAGTTTAGAACAACTGTAAATTGCAAACCCCGGCATTCTGGAATTTATAGTTGCATTCATCAACAGGACATTAACAACAAAAAAGATGTACTTTTTACTACTTCTCAAACCAATAGGCAGGGCCACTAGAATTATGCGATTGTGCTTCCGTGGAGTTTTTCGAATGTTTATAGATTTGCCACATCATGCCACATATTCCATCATCTGCTGTATAATCTGCAGATTTTTTTTTTTAAAAACAATTGTTGCAAGGTCGAACAGTTCAAATGTTACAAAAACTGCAGCAACACCTGTTTCCGCACAGGTTGACTTGTCACCCTTCTGTTGAATATAGCTGTATTTGAGTATTAAACTTGTACTAATGAGGTGCAGGTGATGCCCAGACAGTGTAAAAATTGCAATCGTATTTGTCATTGTCTTTATATAGAGCATACTACCCCTGACGAGGATGACAAAGTAGTGAAGTAGTACTATTACAAAATGTGGCTCATTACACTGCATAATTTGCCTTTTCCTGCCGCATAATTTACTCAACTCTGCCACATAATTTGTCCCTCCCCTCCAGCATATTGCCAGTGGCCCTGCCAATAGGTTGAAGAAGTGCTTTGACTATCCAAGAAAGACTCAACTCAGGCCCTAATTTCCCCTGATAAACTGCTGCAGGTTCTGGCGGAATCTACCAAGGGAATACTGTGAGGTTGTGATAATTCTATCACAAGAATGGTAATTAGTGCAAGCGATAAAATAACACTGGGTGAGGCACTTCAGATCTTGGCCAGACTTTGCTGTGCTGCCTCGGTAGAGGTGAGGGGGCGGGTGATCTTTCTGCCCGGATGCTGATCGCATGTGACCTGCAAGGGAAGGAGAAAATGAGTTAACGATTTCTGCTGGTTGATGGCTCGGCCTCCGGATGTGGGCCCAGCCGCGCGTGGGGCGCCTCTCGGTGCGGGCACTTTACATCCCGGGATGAAAAGGCGCCTTCTGATGAGATATCGCCTTACTAGAAACACAATTCCGCATTGCAACGACCACACTATAAATAGCAAATTGAAAAATGTCTAGCGCCTGACCAAAAAAAAAAAATCGCTACTTTCCATAAAACTCAATAGAAACTGTTTGAAAACGCAGATATTGGTGCAGGGGGGAGGGGGGAGACGGGTGGATGCTGGAAGGAGGAAAAAAGCGAGATGTGGGGAGGGAGGCTTGCTGGGCTCAGATATCCCCATGCTAAAATGAGCGCTGCCACAACAGGAGGACCAGTAAGCAGAAGCAGAAAATGCAAAAAGACTTTAGTACACTCTAGGAAAGTAAATGCGTCTTTTAGAGGATACAAAACGGATCCTTTCTGAGCATTTCTAAATCAATTTCTCGGGGTGCAGGTGCAGGAGGTTGTGGGGAGCGATGGAATATGAGTGATGGCTTCAGTAAAAGATATGAGCGAGTTCTAACTCAGACCCTGCCCGCTAATACATCTTTGATAAGACGGACCCGCCGGCTCACACAGTGGCTGGCACAGTGTGTCACACGATATCAGCGCCTTTCGCACGGTCACCCCGGTGAGAAGCCAGTATCACACGTTGGCAGAGAAAATGAGCTGTAAACCACTGCTAAGACTCGTATTTCCAAACTCCAGTTTGAACTTCAATCAGCCGATGTCCATTAATAATAGGGGTCGTGAAAGAAGCCTGGGTCATCGCACCTGCCTGTTGCAAGTGTTTTTGTTTGGAGGTGTGGGTATGGTGGTGGGAGGGTGCAGAAGTGTGTTTTAGGTAGTTCTCAGCAAAAAAGACCCACCCCTCCTAGGCCCTGCCCCCCACATCCCACTGTGAAATATTTTTTTCAGTTAACAGGTCTGTAATATGTTAATAATTTGATTTCATGGTGTTGTATTAGGTAATGCACGCAAACAGGGACAGTGTTGCCCTCTGGGGGTGTAATAGGGCACCACCTCTTTGTGGCGCACAGTGAATCTGCCCTCTAAGGGCCTGTTTTCCTCTGCACCCGCATCTGTCTGTAGAGGATTCCCTCATTTGCATGGGGCCAGACACCAATGCAAATGAGGGAACGTCCACTCAAGATAACGCTGGCGCTACATGTGCTCCAGTGCTATCAGTATTACACAGTAGCGTAGCTAGACGCAGTGCCACCCGGGGCGGCCGCTAAGTTTGCCGCCCAGGCGCAGGTAGGACAAGACCTCCACTGGCTCCTTCAAGCTACTCACCTATGCCTACAAATCCCTCCACAACATCGGACCCAAATACCTCAGCGAAAGAGTCTCCTTCCACGTACCCAAAAGGAACCTCCGCTCCGCCGACCTCGCCCTGGCAGAGACCCCACGCATCCGCCGAACCAGTGCAGGTGGAAGAGCCTTCTCCTAAGTCACAGCAAAGACCTGGAACGAGCTCCCAGTCAACATCAGACGCTCCCTCACTCTGCACACCTTCAGGAAGTGCCTGAAGACCTGGCTCTTTGACTGACCCAGAGCTGCACCCCCCCCCCCCCCTAGCGCCTTGAGAGCCTCACGGGTGAGTAACGCGCTCTATAAACCCCTGATATATTGATTGATTGATTGATTGATAATTACCGACAAAGGGTGGGAAGGTGATTGAGGGAAATGATGGATGAAAGGTGAAATGGTGAATAGGTGGGTTAGTGAAGGGTTGGATGGATGCATTGATGAATGAGTGAAAGCATTGTTGCAATGATGGATGAGAAAAGGGAGGAAAGATGGTGAATAGATGGTTGGATAGATGTATGAAAAGGTAGATAGATGGATGACGAGAGAAAGGATGGATGAGTGACTGAATAGATGGATGAAGTGTGAGGGTAAATGGATGGTGGATGGATTAATGGATGGATGGATGCAGTGAAAAGCTGGATGGGTGGGCGGGTTGAAAGAGTGGATGGATGGATGAGTGACAGGATGGATGGCTGAATGGAAGGAGGAATGTGAGGATGAATGAGTGAAAGATTGAATGAAGGAGTGAAAGGGAGGTTAGCTGGATGAATGGGATGTATGTCGTTACAACGCACACTTTTACAACGCATGCACTTACAACGCATTTTTTACAACGCAAAATCCATTACAACGCATTCCATTACAACGCATGACACTACAACGCATTTTTAAAAACTACCTTTACAACGCATTTCCATTACAACGCATACTACCTTTACAACGCATAATATTAAATTGCATTTAAGGTAAGTATTAGATAGTATAGGGGTAAAAATTACTTTTCTAACTCCAGGGGGTGCAACAGTAGGGTAAGTGTTGGATAGTATAGGGGTAAAAATTACTATTCTAACTCCAGGGGGTGCAACAGTAGGGTAAGTGTTGGATAGTATAGGGGTTAAAATTACTATTCTAACTCCAGGGGGTGCAACAGTAGGGTAAGTGTTGGATAGTATAGGGGTAAAAATTACTATTCTAACTCCAGGGGGTGCAACAGTAGGGTAAATGTTGGATAGTATAGGGGTAAAAATTACTATTCTAACTCCAGGGGGTGCAACAGTAAGGTAAGTGTTGGATAGTATAGGGGTTAAAATTACTATTCTAACTCCAGGGGGTGCAACAGTAGGGTAAGTGTTGGATAGTATAGGGGTAAAAATTACTATTCTAACTCCAGGGGGTGCAACAGTAGGATAAATGTTGGATAGTATAGGGGTAAACATTACTATTCTAACTCCAGGGGATGCAACAGTAGGGTAAGTGTTGGATAGTATAGGGGTAAAAATTACTATTCTAACTCCAGGGGGTGCAACAGTAGGGTAAGTGTTGGATAGTATAGGGGTAAAAATTACTATTCTAACTCCAGGGGGTGCAACAGTAGGGTAAGTGTTGGAAGGTATAGGGGTAAAAATTACTATTCTAACTCCAGGGGGTGCAACAGTAGGGTAAATGTTGGATAGTATAGGGGTAAAAATTACTATTCTAACTCCAGGGGGTGCAACAGTAGGGTAAGTGTTGGATAGTATAGGGGTAAAAATTACTATTCTAAC
Organism: Triturus cristatus; assembly: GCF_964204655.1. NCBI lineage: Eukaryota > Metazoa > Chordata > Amphibia > Caudata > Salamandridae > Triturus > Triturus cristatus. Next base: position 1,640,836,765 of record NC_140590.1, read on the forward strand.
TCCAGGGGGTGCAACAGTAGGGTAAGTGTTGGATAGTATAGGGGTAAAAATTACTATTCTAACTCCAGGGGGTGCAACAGTAGGGTAAGTGTTGGATAGTGTAGTGTAATATTATGGGTTGTAATGGTATGCGTTGTAATGGTAGAATGCGTTGTAATGGAATGCGTTGTAAAGGTAGTTTTTAAAAATGCGTTGTAGTGTCATGCGTTGTAATGTCATGCGTTGTAATGGATTTTGCGTTGTAAAAAATGTGTTGTAAGTGTAGTGCGTTGTAAAAGTTGCGTTGTAAAGGTTGTTCCCCGGATGAATGGGTGAATGAATGAGGAATATGGTGAATGGATGGATAAGTAAGTAAAAGCATGGCTGGATGAGTAAAAGGGTAAATGAATGGATGGATAGATGGATGCATGGATGGATGGATACAGTGGTGGATGGCTGGGTGAGTGAAATGGTGGATGGATTGATGCATCGCTGAATGAGTGTAAGTGTGGATGAGTGAAAGGGAGGAAGGATAGATGGATGGATGAGTGAAATGGTGGGTGAATGGATGATGAGTGAGTGAAAGGATGGACTGATAAGTGAAAAAGTAAATAGATGGATTGATGAGTAGGTCTATGGATGGCCTGAGTGAAAGGATGGATGGGTGGATGAGTAAACAAATGGATGAGTGAAAGAATGGATGGATGGATGAGTGAAAGGGAGGGTAGATGAATAGGTGACTGAAAGGATGGATGGGTGAAAGGGTAAATGGAGGGAGGGATGAATGGCTGGATGGGTGGAAGGGTGGATGGATGAGTGAAAGGATGGATGGCTGAGTGGAAGGGTGGATGGATGGATGAGTGAAAGAAAGGATGTGTGGATGTATGGAGTGAAAGGATAAATGGATGAGTGAAAGGGTGGATGGATGAGGGAAAGGAAGGATGACTGAGTGAAAAGATAGTTATGTTTGATGGATAGCTTTAAAGATAGATGGAAAGGTTTGGATATGGATGGGTGGACAAATGGACGGAATGGTGACAGACTGAATGTTGGATAAAAGACTGAATGGATGACAAAATGTAAAGGTGAAATGGTGGATATCTGCTGGTGCATGGAAGTATGAAAAGATGAATGGCTTGATGATTGAACGGAAGAGAGACAAGCAAGCTCTTCTGAGGCGGATGGTGATGACATGCTTTGCTTGTTTGGTGCCATAAGGGATTTGGTTTAAAGGGGAGATATTTTAATTTTCTGGCTACTCCCTCGATGTTAACCCTTTTGACTCCTCAATGATGTGCATTGACAAGCGATCACATATTTCTTTCCACTACCTTTTGGAAATGAAAAGATATTTTGCGATGATATGGAGCCACTGACTGGTTGATGGCAAAACAAACTGCATGCACTTGAGCGCCCTGTTTATAAGGGCTGTGGGTTTGGTTTCAAACGGGCGTTTTTTCAGGATGCAGATCAGTTTGTCAAGGTCCTAAAATTAAGTTCACTAAAAGTGCATAAGTCAATTTCACCAAATTAAACATAAACAGGTCAATGCCAAATTCATTTTCACAGTTTTCAGTCACAACATCGAGGTCAAGAGTTTCCCATAAATTCCCCACTATATGGTTACTTGTAGTTGGCAAAGTTTACCATGTGTCCTTCATGCCTACTGGTACAGTTTTTCTCTCCAAACTGTCGATAATTCCTTGTGGCTGCTAGTCGGCGCTGGAAAAAAAGGAGGCCCTAAATCGCCTCATTTTTCATAATTTCAAGAACATAAGAATTTCACAAAATTTTACAAAATTATGCTTTTAGAATGAAATGTGTTTTGCCTATATCATTAGTACGCACTTTGCATAAAAATGTCTAGCGAAGAAGAGCAAGCAGAGAATGCCTTTCAGCAAGACATCTTTGGTGCACACGACTCTCCTTCATTCCAAAATTATGCAAAATGACATTATATATAATTTTGTGAATTGCATCAAATCTAAAAGTTGGGACTTTTGCAAATGTCCGTGCAATTTAACTTTAAAACTGTTTTCCTCACAAAATGTGAAACTGGAGGTATGGTGGTGATTGTGTTTTTTCTGTGTAAAAGTTTTAAGGGGTTTGAGTCACTCAATTAGATGTTGGTTTTCTGCACCTGAGTGGAAATCCACATGCAAAAAACTGTGTTAATTACAGGTGTCAATTATAGGGAAAAAATGCAACTTCACGCGCCCCTAGCCCAATGTAGGTTCAAGAGGATGAGATCTTACACAGATATGAACAGTAAGCACTGATTATATATGTGATTCCCTATTACATTGGAACTTTTTTATGGGGATAGACTGAAAATCTGGCATGGATCTGGTCCCGAACACTAGGCTGCCATGTTTTACAGAAGTCACAGCCTTTGTGGGGATAAGTAATGGGGCCTCTTTTGTTGGTCATAACAACTGAAGTAGAAAGGGGACTTCACAAGAGGGCCAGCTGCTAATCGGTTGTGGTTTCTTTGACAGCTTTGCTGTGATTGGCTCATTAAAGCCCATTGTTCACTGATGGGATGGGCGACAGGGCGACAGGGCGAGAAGGCACCAGGTTTCTTGGCTTTGATAAGTGGTGTCACCTTCATTAAAATCAATACACCCTGGAGGGGAACAGCTGAAAATCACCTGGAAAATAATTTTCTTTCTCACAATATAAAATTAGCAAAATGGAAGCACATAGAGTGTCATGAAAAAGCAATCCGGAAGAAAGGAGCCTGTCGCGACGCTTTCAATTAACTTTGCTTCAAGGTCTCACCATGTGCATTAAGCCAAAGCGACACGAAACAACCAGCTGAACCCCACATAGTTCATTCTTCCATTAGGACATAAAATGTGCACAAACTGACTGAAAGCTTGAGGGATGTTCTTTGCATGATTGTATATGATATGATATCCAGCAGTTTTATTCCGCATTGCACTGAAATTCAAGGCATTTTTGCTTTCAGTGATTCATATTGAATATAGCAGCATATTGCAAAACAATACAGTACACACAATTCTAAACCATTGGCGCTCCCTCTACCTCCTCCTCATCAGCAGACATTGTGGCATATGTACAAGCCCCTATCGCCACCCCAACGTCACCTGAAGGTGGCTTAACGCTGCCTTGTACATAAGGCCTCCTTTCACGCTATGGTTAGCGTGAAAGGGATGGGCAGTGGGTATTGCGGTTGTCATTCCACCGCAACACCAATTCATTTTGACGCTCTCTTATATTTACAAGGGTGGCGTACATAGGAGGCAGCCTCAAAATTAAGACCAGGTAAAAACTGGTCTTAAGATGGTGAAACGAGGAGAAATGCATTATTTGTCCTCGTTTTTGCTTTTTCCATGTGTGCTGCTTTGTGCAGCACACATGGAAAAAGCAAAATGCCATTGTTTGTTTATGTACAGGAGGGTCCCTCTTCCTGTGCGTAAACAAACTTAAAAAAAAGCCATTTTGTCACTTTCATGTGTGCTGCATAAAGCAGCACACATGAAAGTGACAGACTGGCATTTCTAGGATTGTTTATGTGCAGGAAGGGACACCTTCCTACACATAAACAATCCTCCCCTGTACGCAGACTGCGTTGGCACTAAGTTGCTAAACTTAGCGTCATTGCAGGGGGAAACGCAAGGCTGCACCATATTCTTGTAAATATGGTGCAGCCTTGCATTTCAGAAGTGGAGGAGAGAGGCGTTAAGCCAGGAGAGCTAACGCCTCACTCCACCACTTCCTTGTACATATCCCCCATTGTTCTTAGGCTCTATGCTAACAAAAACCCTAATTTCCTTGCTTTACTGAACTCCCCATCTTACCCTCCAATGCGACACCTCCCTAGATAGAGACTGGTCACCCCAAAGATAATTAATCAGACAGAAACAACTGGACTCATAATATATCTCAATTTATAAAGACCATGCCTACAGATGTTTTCTATGGAAGGGCATGTTGCAAATGTATAAGCTCAGCCCTCTCAGACACCTTGGAAAGGTAAATTCAGTGCGACAGCCTGCCTCAAACAACATGGCTGGTTTGCAGTACATACGAAAGAGTGTCTGATAATGTTGTATCCTGAGGTTGGCAAGATTAAAACAGCACATGAATAGTAACCTCCTTGCTCAACTTAGTGCACCAATACCTAATTTAAGCAGCTGTGCCATAAAGCGCACTTCGTTAAATATAGTATAAAATGTTCAAATTTAGATTTTTATTAGGCCTTGGCAGAGTTCGCGGAGTTCCAACCAAAAAACTCTGCTGCGCTATGCAGAGTTCCGCTAACGGTGGAGTGCGTTAGGTCATGTTCTTCTCCCTGATTTTTAACACCGGGTGTTTGTCCTGCACTGGCAAATCAGCGCGAAAGCAAAAGGCGCAGCGCAAGAGGGCACTGCTCCTTTCTACTGCTCGAGTAGATGTTCTCATCGAGCAGCAGCTTCCTCAACACAAACAGAAGGTTTCTCAACGCGAGTGGTAGTGGCCATCCGCTACTGCCCGTGTTGAGAAATTTAGCTGAGAGGTGGTCGGAAGTAAAATGTTTCTCACCCGCGCTTGACAACATAACATTAGTAAGCACAAGCGAGGAAAAAAATTACCTCCACGGAGTGGGTTTTCGGAACTCTCCATGCTATGTGGAGCACAGAGTGGGAAAAACTCTGCAAACTCTGCGAGCGGAGGGTAATTCCGCCTCTGGACCTAATTTTTATGCTGTGTCTAGAAAGAGTTTCCAATGGGAGCGTGGCCGGCCACTGCAAGATAGCAGACAGCTCTGCTGGGAAGCCCAAGAGCCGGACCCATCCGGGGGAACACAAGCAGTACACCTCACCATGCACCTCCTGATAAGTGGGGGGCTGCTTTGAGAGGCTCCCGGTTGGTGCGACGGACTGCAGAGCTCACCGCCCCAGCAGAGGATGAAGAGAAGGACACTCCGCCGGTGAAACTGACGCTGAGGAAGACTACAGCTCTGGGGGATACAGGGTTGCCTGACCTGCTCTTGTGGACACTTAACTGGCAGGAGAGCAGCATGCAACATTGGAGGACCCCCCTGATGGCTGTAACATGGTGAGAATGTGATCTGGCACCGCAGTCAGAGGCTTACGGGCATGGCTGTACAGTGCCTCCGAGCGCTGGGCACAGCCACATCAAACCCTCTGTGTGAGTTGCCCTCAGACAGTGGCTCCTCTGCTGCTTCTCACCCCTGAGTTGGTTGCAAGACCCCTCACACCTTCATTGACATCTCGGAGTACGGTGCAATGACATTGGGCGGTGGTGGGGGGGTATGTGAGACCCCCATGAGCCGGACCAAGGTTGACAGGTAGACAAACCACTGGGGTGGACCATGCTGAAAAAGGAGGGGCCTCCCCCGCAAGTTCCAAGCCTTACCTGTCGAGACTGCTCATGTCCACTTCCCCAGGTGTCAAGAGACTTGTGTAATATGGCCTGGGGGGTGAGGTGTGTCCCGGAGAACTAAGGATGTTGACCCTTTAGATGACGATGTTGTGGGTATCCCCAGCACTGGTATTGCGGAGAACCGGCTGTGCGTATTTCCCCCATATCACCACTTTGCTAGAACGCCCAGCTGACAGTGTTTGTTGCACCTATCCCCGGAACTGGAGCATCCACAAATCAGGATAACTCTGCGCAACGCGTGGAGTTACGAGGGACCAGAGGAGTCCACACCCTGAAAAGCCTGGACACCGAAGGAAGCAGCCGGGAACCAGTACAAGCCAATATGTCACCAACAGGCTCCCCGGCGGAACCCACAGATACCAAGCTTGGCAAGATCCTAGCGGCCATCCCTGCCACAGGCATGATCTTGGAGTCCGATTGGACGCAGTGGTGGTCGGATTGAGCCTACTGCGAGATGCTCTCGGCGTGAGCCTTGCAAGTAGAAACTGCCCTACAAACACTACAACCAGCCACAGTGGACCTGGAGGGGAAGGTCAAAGACCTTATGGCCAAAGTCCATTCACTTGAGAACAGGACAAAAGACGCAGAAGGGAGGTCCCGCTGCTGTAATATACGCATTATGGGCTTTCCCTAGGATGTGGAGTTAAAGGATCCTGTTGCCTTCTTCGAAACCTGGCTGTCCACAGCTGTGTCACCTGCAGGTTTGTCACCCTTATTTTTGTTGGAGCAAGCCCACTGGGTGCCAGTCAAGTAGCCACCACCGGGCGCTCCACCGAGGCCTGTGGTGGCCAAGCTGATGAACTTCCATAACAGGGAAACTATACTACAAGCCACTCGGAGGGTCAGACCCCTCAACTATGACAATTCATGCATACTCATCTTTCCAGACTACACACTGGCAGTCCAGGGCCACAGGGCCTCATTCTTAGGGGTGAAGAAGAAACTGTGATCACGTGGCTTCACTTACTGGCAGTTAATCCTGACCAAGCTGAAAGTCATAGCCAACCACATACGCTACTTCTTAATGGAGCCCGTGTATTCCCAGGACTGGGTGGAGCAACACCACTATGAGTCCCCAGTACCCAGAATACCAGAGACATGCAGGAGATCAGGTACCCCCCCAGACACAGGAGAAGACACAAACGACATGCAAGCGGCAAGATCACTTAGTCTGGCGCACCTTCCCCAGCTCAGGTCTGCAAGGAACAGAGACAAGAACTCTCAGCAGCCACCAAGGATCCCCCACCCCATGAATGATGCGGATGGGGTGACGTCAGAGGCAGGGTCCAATGCCTTGGACTGTAGCATCGCCTCGACTGCTCTCCCCATCGCGATGCTTGAAACTGCAGAGGATACTGGTTAAACTGAACGTGAGTGAAATACCCCAGCCCCCCTGCTTGCGAAACAGAGGAGCCATTGCCTGGGAGTGGTGCACGCCTGGGATGCCATCACCTGAGGGAGACCTTAACCACCCCCACGCCACCCACTATCATGTCATACCTACGCTACATTTCCGGGATCATACATAGGCGGAGTAATCAGAGAGACAAACCGGATGGCTTCATCCTCATTGTCGTTGCTGTGGGAAAAAGAGGGTCATACCGATGCTTTGCTCTGAATCACAATGCTAGCACAACCACTAGCCCTTGACAGGTGGGTCATCCTGCTCTTTTCTACTCTCCAGGGGCCTTGCTATGCACTGTGGTTAGATGCTCATTGGTCCTCTAGGTGGGATAGTGGGTTATTTGTTTGGGCAGCCACATGTTACTCTGCTGCCTGGGGACAGGGAGTAGGTAATTTTGTTGATTGCTTATGTTGCGCTGTATGACACGCTATGCTGCTACTATACATGCCAACTGCCCCACACTAACACACCTTACAGCCAAAGCCCCCACTCCCTTGTCCATCCCACATTGCCTCTACTGGAATTGTAACATGGCCCAGGTGATGTTTCTAACATGGATTGTCCGAGGGATGGGTATGGCACACAAAAGGCATGCACTACATCAGTATATCAAGAGGAGGGGTGCACAGGTAACATTTCCCTAGGAAACACACATTGCTAAAGGAGAAGATTGTCACCTCCAGAAGTGCTGGAGAGGCCAGCGTTACATATTCCAGTTATGCCCAAGGAACTCTCATATGGGTCAGGCTCTCAATGCCCTTCAAGAGCACGAGGGTCGCATTAAACCCCGAAGAATGATCTGTCTTTGTAGAGGGACAACTAGATGGCACGGATGTCTTATTAGGGAGTATTCGTGCCCTGAATATAGCACAGCAGCAGTTTCCAGTAATGCCTTTCCACTCTGGTCCCATCTGCCTTGGCTCATAGGAGGTAACTTCAACTGCATTTTAGACCAACAGATAGATCCCTCACACCGCTGCTACCTAATACCCCATAGTAGACACAACATCCTACCTATCATAACGGCTCCTGCATTGGTCCTTGACCAAAGGCTAGCACACGATACACCCAAACACTAGGGAATACTCCTATTATTCACCACCACACAAGTTGCACGTATGCCTGGACCAAATACTATGTAGCCCGGGCCTCCAGCTGAAGGTAACCTGCGATACTAGAAGACACTGCATTTCGCGAGTCGACAAGCGACGCCTTGCTGTCTTACATAGTAGACAACTGGTGGACTGCCACCACTCAACTAATAGAGTGAGAGGCTCTAACATCGGTCATACATGGCCATTGCTTCCACACTGTGGTGGGAGTGAGGGCCACAACCCACCGGGAGCTGATAAGGTGGAATCTACATTAGGAACCCTGGAAAAAAAGTGTGCAGGATGACCCTTACAGCCGCCTTGACTAAGCAGAGAGAGCGGCATGTGGGCCTGATAGAATCCATGCGATGTATTGATTATAAGGTATTATAAGGTATATCAGGCTTGGATGCAGGCTGCTGAAGAGTGCAGCGGACAACACCTCGGTGACTGTGATTCGCATCTCCCCAACGAGACAAGTCACTAGTCAGGAGGAGATACACACAGATTTTGTGCCTATTATCGTGTGCTCTATAGTCCGCCTCCTGAGTACCATCAGGAGCAGATCTGGGAATTCTTGGGTTCGGTCCCGCTACCCACCATGGAACTGGAGCATCATGGGGCTTTAAGTGCCCCCTTAATGGAGCAGGAACGTAGAAGTGTAAGTCGAGTCGCTCCCACATGCAAAACCCAGGATCAGATGAATTGCCCACCTAGTTCTATATAAGGGGTATCAATCAATCAATGTATTGTCAATTAATCCAAATTATACAGTATTTCCAAAGACAGGTATACTTCACATAGACAAAATCATTTTTTGTAAAAGTAACAATCGTCATTCTAAGAGTAGGCCAGCCTTACAGGCCAGCAACAGATGATGACATTTCATCTGAGACATGGGAAACGTACCTCAAGTCCCAATACGCGAGTCATGATTTTCCACTATGCACACTAAATCAGTGTGTCCATTAAGGGATGTATATATCAGAAGAGCATCTAGCGCTATTAATAACTAATTGTAAGATCTCCTGAGCCTCCAACCACAATGGGATTTCAATTGCTTTAATGAAACAGAATCCAGTGATGAGGAGCAGCATATTCAAGATAATTTCAAGCTTGTGTTCGATCATGTTTAGCTGAGAGGCAAAATGCCAGTTTCCGAGCAAGACTCAATAATCCAACCACTTCACGAACACGGAAGCTGAAATGATCCAGCGAACGTCCGCTTGATAGTTCTTTTAGACGCTGATGGAAAACTCTTTGCCAAATCTTTACTCTCATACTTAACTGACTGGATAACATCTGACAACTTGCTGCTGGTTTATCAAACAGCCTTTAGAACTGGATGTGCCCCCTCAGGCAACATAGTATCATTGACACCCCTTTTAGAGAAGGCACTAAACCTTGGAAAATCAATTTATGTTTGCTCTGTGGATTATTGTTCGTTCTTCGATGTAAATCGCAATCGCCTTTGATCAAAGCTCTTCATACTGGGCATGGACTCCAACTTGCTACATTTGATAATAGCCCTACACACCAACTCTTGCATGAAATTCAAGTTGTCGCCAGGCAGCACATTTCTTCTAAAATTACCATTGAAAATGGGCTATAGTAAGACTTTGTAGTAGCCCCATCTCTTTTTGGGTCGAGCGTAGCAGCGCGCATGCGCTGCTCTGCGAGGCTTCTTGTCTCTACTCTGTGTGGGTCTGACTCCTCCAACGCATTGGAGTGGCTTTTGCGTGTGTCTTTCTTTAATGAAAGCACGCAAATGGCTAAAGGTGGGTGCATGTCCCACCTCTTTTGAAATGTTTACTCCCACGGCACTTTGCCTCGTGAGCGAGCAGCGGCGCGCAGGGGGGCAGCTGCAGTGCCTCCTTGTTTCCACATCCAGGCATTCCCTGGGCGCATGACACTGGTGGGTGCAGCTCTACGACCACTGATTGAGGTATGCATTTACCAACCTTGCCCAGTGCGTGTTCTCAGAGGCAAGGAAAGTGTGGTATGTCTAGAAGAGAGCGCGTGAAACATCACACTGGTGTGCATCTCCTGTTGTGTACGTTGCTTGAAATAGTGACCTGTGGTTGTCCGTACCAAAGACACTTCCATATTTATTTTCATAGTTTAAAACTTGATTTTGCTCGCGTTCACGAGGGAGTGTCGTTGTTTAAGGATCTCGGTGTGCGACATCACAGTGCACTGCGCAGAAGAGAAAGGGTAAGTATATTAACTGTAACTCAGAGGCATTAACAAAACAAAAAAAGTTAAGATTCCACCTACTATACATTCACCTCAAAGAGTTTGAAGGTACCTGGAATTCTAGATCTAATGCCCCTAACTGCAGACTTTGTAACCATCTTAATGAAGCTTAGAACACATTATCTGCATTTGTGATAGTGATATCCTCAGCAAGTACTTCCTTCCTTCCTTCAGGAAATTATTACTGCACACTTTAAAGGAGGACACTTTAGCATGTTTTTTGACACATTCAAATGCTTTTATTGAAACATTGATAGGACTTGTGGACATAACGTCCAATAGACGTCCAATGGACTCAAATTAAAAGACATTACAATACAGTTGCCTGGAAAGGCAATAGAATGCATTTTACGCACTTTTTATAAATGCACTTTAGCAGCTGAAAAATGATAGGTCATCCTCTTATGAATTGTAAAGCTTCTTCTAAATTTTTGTTTCTGTAATTCCGTGTGTCTATTTTATTCAATCATGTTTTTTATATAATATGATAAATAATATTATATAATGCTTTTATGGTCTGGTTTAAAGTAACAGATATTATACAGAATTTGAAATTCTATACAGGTAATACAACATTGTAAGAAGGGCCCTCAACATGGCTCTCAAAAGGGGCACAGCTGCATTCATGATTTGAGTTTGATGACATTTGGGAGTTTTGGTTATTGCAAATCTCACAGCCTCTTTCAGCTGGTGATCCCTTTTTAATTAAAAAAATGACCCGAGCCATTGTCATCTTTCCAATAATGGGGCCTACACATAGAAAGGGAGTGAAGGATTCCTGTTTGTAGCCTCAAAGGCGCAACAAGTAGAGTGGTGTTTGGCTGACCAGGCGAATCGTAGTTCCATTAATGGGATGCATAAAAAAACACATTAGCAAATAAACTGATGTCTGAATGCTTGTGCCACAGGCGAAAACAGTGGCAGCTGGTACAGTAAGGGGTGGTGAGACGGGGTGGGGGGGCAGGGGTTGAGGGGAAAAACAAAATGTACTTACCTGATCGCCGAGTCTCTTCTCTATCTCTCTCACATTGTCTCTCCTCCGCTCCTCAACCAGGAATCCCCCAGGCTCCAGTAGCCAATCACAATGGTGAATGCAGCATTGTGATTGGTCTGAGCATCATGGTTCGGTGCTCAGACAGGGAATGGGAACCTGGGCATGTTCTTCACCCAGGCTGTAATGTAGCCTGGGTGGAGAACATGCAAAGTGCGCATGAGGGTTTGGCCAGGCCAAGACGGCCGGCCAAACCATCATGCGCACTTTAGAGTGCAGCAACCACTCCTCCTCCTGGACGTCACGAGAGTCAAGCCCCGCCCTGCCCTAACCTGGCAATACTAAACATAAAATGATTATAACTTATTTTAATATCATTTAATTTTTTCTTTTACACTGCTACGCGAGCAGCGGGGCGAGTTTTCAAAGAAGGTTCCTGCCGTGTAGACCAAGTATTCATTGGTTCTGTGGTCATCTGAGGCTTTTACTTGCTTTTTGGCCACAGTTGTCCAATGAATTCCAGCGGGCTTGCAATTGCAGTAGTTTCAGTGCATAGTTAAGGTAATTTGACAAGGTCTCATACCTTGAACTTTTCAGTGAAAAGGCATACCAAATGAATGCTTTAAAATAGGTGTCCCTGGCATGTCATGTGGCAGCTAACTAAATAATGAAGCAGTCACTTTAATAAATGGCTGCTGTAGATTCAATTCCAATCTGATGTGTGATTGGCTAGTAGAGTTAGGTAAACGAAAGACTTGCCATATTAATTTAGACGGTGTTCTATCTTGCCAAGGTGCAAGTTTCCCTTGAAATGCCAACAAGGCATAGTCAATAGAAGGTATTAATTGTTTGTGGATGACCAAGAGTTGATGGTCGATTGACGGCGTTTTGCAAATTGTGGTTCAGGTGTCAGATAGCATGTGCTATTGATGCAGACTTGGGCCCAAATTTATTTCCTGGCAGAAAGGGTATTTTCTCTTGGCCTGGCGGCGGACTTTATGTACACCAGGCCAAGGCTACTCCACTCGCCAGATTTATAAATGACCACCTAGCTGGTGGTCATTTATAAAGGCACTGGCAGGAACCACCGTCACGGTGGTCCCTGCCAAAGCATTATACTTTTAGCTACAGTTTTGCGTTGGAAGGAAGCAGCCTTCGGTATTCTTTTTTCTTTTAAAAAAGAAAATCCTGAAATGGGAATTATTATTTTTTTTACAAGAAAAAAAGTAATGCTCCTACTGCCTTGGACGGCTTCTCCCATTTCTCCCATGCTGGGGGAGCATTATAATTATTTTACTGTTCCTTACTAGGAATGGTAAAAAATGACTACATGTCCACCAATCAGCGGGAGGACATGTAGCTATTTTCTGATTGCCCTGACACCTCAGGGCCACTGGAGGGGATTTATCACAGCTGAGACAGAGTAGTCTCCGCCAGTGATTAACCCAAAGGTCGATGCCATACTGCCAAGAAATAAAACAGGCTTAAGGTTTTTAAGTATTCCCAGTGTCCTTTTGGGGAACTTTGATCATCAAGCCATACTTCAAGGTATTTACTTTGCCTCTCCACCAGGGTTTCTCCCACATGCATCTTCTCAACTTACAATACTTGTTGCTAAAGATTAACACTGTCACTTTACTAGCATCAATTGTTAAATTGTTCACATCATTAAACCTGTTCAATGGGTCCAGTGCTCTCTGAAGACCAGAGGCAGCGTGAGGTCAAGTGAATGCATTGTCTGCATACAGCAGAGACTGAAGGAAGAGTGAGCCTGGTTTTGGGCCCTGAGTCTCTTGAGTCTTTATGGCTTCCAACAGATCTGCTATATAAAGATTGAAAAGCTGAGACGCCAACACACAGGCCTGTTTCAGCCGTCTGTTAGTCTTTATTTTGCTTGAGGTGTGAGCAATTTATTATAGTTTGATCAGTATCTGTGTGTTCCAATAGAGCAACTGAATGGCCCTCAGCAGAGTAGGGGGAATACCCCATTTTTCTAATTTAGACATAATATTGAATGGTCTTCCCCATCGAAGGCCATTCGGTAGCCTACAAAGCATGCAAACAGGCTACATTTATTAACTTAAGTGACTCCTGTATAACATCAGCACATCCAGAATATTATTTGGTGTATTACTTACCTCCCCTCAGGGCTCCCATTTGTGTAACCGGGATTAGTTTGTTAGTCATGTCCCAAAGTTCTAACTCTTTCAGCTAAAGTTTAACACAGTATTTATCTTCCTTATAAAGTAAGGCAATCACTATAGTTTCATGGTACTGTGGGATGGTTTTCTTGCATACAGAATGTGGAATGGAGCCTTGCAAGGATGATGATGATAAGTCACTTCTGGAAGCTGGCTTTCCTATAATCTGGAAAGCAGCCAGAATAAGACCGATTTTAAAGAAACCGATGGACGATCCAAAACTACTTTTAAATTACCGCCCCATCTCTTTACTCCCCTATTTCGGGAAAATGTTGGAGTCCCTTGTAAATCAACAGCTTGTAAACCATCTTGAAAGCTATGGACTCTTAGATCCCTCCCAGTCCGGTTTCAGAACGGCACACAGCACGGAGACAGCACTGGTCGAGGTTACTGATAACATCAGACTGGCACTAGATAAACATCAGTCAGTCATCCCCGTCCTGCTTGATCTGTCTGCCGCCTTTGACACCATCTCCCATAAGATTCTTGAACAACGGCTTTGGGGGATAGGTGTCAGAGAGAATGCCTTCAAATGGTTTATCAGCTACCTATCTGAACGTGTAACAACTGTTCAGATGGGAAATACCATTTCATGTGAGAGACCGGTAAAGATGGGAGTCCCGCAGGGCTTTATCTTGAGCCCTACGCTTTTCGATTTGTACATGACCCCATTGGCTAAGGTGATCAGAACATATGGTTTTGATGTCATATCCTATGCAGATGACTCAAAGATTCTGATCACCTTAGGCCCAGATCCCACGGACACCAAGCTGTGTTTTAGAACTGCATGGATCATGTTGACAAATGGATAAGTTTAACCATCTCCAGCTTAACGGGGAGAAGTCAGAGATCATGCTCTTTGGCAAGGCTATGGACCATTGGACGCACGACTGGTTGCGCTCTAGGTTAGGTCCATGTCCTGCCCCAAAGAACATGGTCCGTAACCTTGGTTTTTACATGGACAATTGTCTGTCCATGAAGGGCCATACAAACCATGTCACTGGCACCTGTTTTGGCATTATGTGCAGTTTGCGGAAGGTTTTTAAATGGATTCCTACCGAGGTGCGGAAACCACTAATACAGGGATTGATTATAAACAGAATGGACTACGGCAACGCCTTGTTGCTTTCAATAAATGAAAACCTTTTAAATAGGCTCCAGGTTCTGCAGAATGCCAGGCTAGTCCTTTACCTCCCACAAAGATCCTCCTGTCTAAACATTCTTTATTGGCTTCCAGTGAAAAAGCAAACTCTTTTTAAAATCCTATGCTTAACTCATAAGCATATGTATGGAAATGGACCAAAATACTGGTCGTAAAAATTACGCTGGTATCAGCCGCCCAGAATGCTTCGATCCAGCAATGAGGCACTGATGACCCCCCTCAGAATTCAAACTGCTAGGCAAGGGGGCCGATCCTTTTCTTTTTTGGCACCGGCATCCTGGAACAAAATGCCCTCACACCTGCGCAGTATTTCTGAACACAGCTGCTTCCACAAAAAGTTGAAGACCTGGCTTTTTGAAAATTAGATCTTAGTCCTTTTCTGTCAATGCCGTCTGCAAGCGCCATGAAACTCTTGTGAGTGATGGGTGTGCGATACAAATGTCCTTGACTTGACTTGATGGAACTATCTGAGTTTCAAAGTTATAAGGAAATGGGGTTGTAAGGACTGGATCCCAGTAGTGAGTGTTATGCTTGAAGAGAAAATTTGGAAGCCCATTCAGGCCTGGTGCCCCATCAGGTTTTGAACATTTTATTATGTCATATACTAAACTAGGGTCAACAGGGACAGCAGCGTGGGCAGGTGATTTCTTTTGCAAGAAACAGGGGGGCATATGTATGAAACTAATTCGTGATCGCAAACACTGCGAATCGCAAAAATACAGTGTTTGCGATCGCGAAATAGACAAATGCGATGTATGACACATTTTCGCATCGCAAAATAAAAAAATCGCAATTTTTGCATTTTCTTATTTTGCGTGGCCCGAAGTCTGCGAAAATTGCAAATAGAGAAATCGCAGTTTGAGAATTCGCAAAGCAATGTACAAAAAATTTGCAAATTGCGAATTCTGAAAAATTGCAAATTTGCACATCAATTTTACCACCAACTCAATGCAGGTGGTAACCAGGTGCAAGCTATATAAACAGGCCCACAATGCAACAGGGACTTCCACAATGGCAACGCTATCTGTGATAGCCAGGAGGCTGCAAATTCGGGCACCAACACAGAGAAGGAGGCGACAGGAACGGATCTGCAGAGTGCGCATCAGTCTGTTCCAGCAGACTGAGGAGGAGATCCATGAGAAGTACAGGCTGGACTCAAAGACCATTTTAGACCAGATAGAGGAGCTGAAACCCTATCTGGAACACCCAACACGCAGGACCCAAACCATTCCTACCCATGTGCAGAGGCTACAACATCACATACAATTCCCAAGCACACAACAGGCATTACAGCAAACAAAACTGGACTTCTACCAGATTGCACGATTTCTCCACGTAATTGGCTGCATAGATGGGACCCATGTGGCCCTCACACCCCCATCAACCAATTAATATGTATTCAGAAACCGTAAATAATACCATTCCCTGAACATACAGGTCATCTGCAATGCCAAACATATCATCAATGACATTGTAGCTAAATACCCAGGCAGTACTCACGACTCTTTCATCTTTAGACATAGTGGGATATACAGACGTCTCAATGCTGGCGAGTTTGGTGAGGGCTTCCTGCTAGGTAAATGCATGGCAAACATCCCTACATACAGTACATCTTTGTGGTGTGGGACATTGACTCACCTCTTGTTTCCATTCCTGCAGGTAACAGTGCATATGCAGTGCGGGACTTCATCCCGATACCGTACCTAAATCCAGCCAATGCAAGGGAGAGGAGATACAACCGTGCACACAAATCTACGCGCTGTGTAATTGAGCGGACTTTTGGGATCCTGAAGAGCCGGTTCGGCTGCCTGCATATAAGCGGAGGAGCACTCCAATACAGCCCTGAAACCTGCTGCAAGATTGTGGCTACCTGTGCAATGCTCCACAACATAGCTTTGAAAAAAGGCATCCCAATAGAGCTGACTGATACTGATACTTCGGACGATGATAGCCCAGGTCCCCCTGGCAGACCAGCAGTTGGAGTTGGGGCAGCTGCCGGATGGCAGAGACGGGCTGAGATCACACAGAACTACTTCTAGGTGAGTAATAATGGCATGATGCAAAAGATATTTTGCAGCAGGTCTGTGTTTATTCAAACCCTAAACTGCAGGATGAAATTTCGTCACACAGCCTGACCGACTCAATGAGTGTCGCTGTATGTAGCACATGTTAGGTCCACAGTGCAGGTATTCATGCAAGTCTGGAGTCCTGTAGGAATGGGTTGCCTCACCCATTGGTGTGACTCAGTGTTGCCAGTTCATCATCTCCTGGGACGGACTGCTGCTGCCCGTTCTGGGTGCTGACTGCCCTCCCTTGAGTCCACAGGTGTTGCACCCTGTCTCCCACTGCGCCTTCTTGGATTGGGCACTGGTGGGGTGATGCTGCTCCTGCTAGATACTTCCTCACTCTCCCCTGAGCCCAGGAGTGCTGTGCCACCTGTGTTCGCTGTCTGCAGTTGTTCTACAGCAGTGGTGACCTGCACTAGGCCTTTTGCAACATCGTGGCAGCAGTGGGACATCTCCACTTGCATGCTGACGGTGCGACGTGTCAGCTGGTTAGTGGCAGTACACAGGTGGTTCACCGCCTTGGTGTAGCTGTTCAGACGGCTGTCGGAACGTTGGCTCACCCTGCACCTGGCTGCCTGGTCCCTCTTTAATGTTGCACACAGTTCACAAATGGCACCTGCCATGTCCATGATGACCTCCCCCATGTAGCGTAGGCTTTTGTTGACTGTGCACAGCTGCCGGTTGATGGATACCATTGATTTCTGTTGCAAGCGCTGTATCTGCAGCATGCTGTCCCTTGGCCTGCATCTCACTGCTCCTTGCTCCCCATGTTTAGGTGTGTGCTGTTACGGCATCTGTGTCTTACGCTGCCCTGACTCTGCCTGTGCACCATCCTCCCCTGTGGCCTGTGTGTCAACCTCCAGTGGTGGCAGTGGTGGCACAATGGTGTGCTTTCTCCGTGGGACAGGTGTGGTCTCTGTGGTATCGTCCGAGTCCCCCAGCCCTGCCTGCTCATCCATATGTTCTGCCTCCTCAGCTCCTGAACTGTCTTCTTGTGTACTGGCTTGTGCTGTGGATGGAAAGGGAAATTTTGATTTTGTGACATTGTCTGCATTTCTCACTCAATAAGGTTTTCTCAATTTGTATTGGCTAACTGCTATCTATCGCTTTTTCCCTTTACAGGAATTCACATACTGCGTTAACATTGCTGTGTCTCATTGCCCCACTGTTATGCATCTGACTACGTCTCCCATGATGCAATGCTGTGTGTGCTGGAAAAAGTGGACCGGAGTGACATGTGTAGTTTGTGTTTGGTGCATTCCTGACTGTGTGAATGGGATGGTGATGTGTGCGGCTGCATTTGGCATGCATCTTACCTTGTCTGGTGTTTGCAGGGTTGGCGCTGTCTATGTCAGTCACACCACTGACGCTCTCGGGCAGGAAGGTGGACTTAACCAACTCCTCATGGGGTGTTGAGTCGGTTGCAGTTGATGTTCCACCCCCGGTCTTATTGGCCTCCGCCAGCCTGGCTGCCACCTTCTCCTTGGACCTTTGGCGCATATCATACCATATCTTCCTTAACTCCTCGATCGTGCGCTGGGTCACACCGACAGCATTGATCTTCTCCTGTATATCCAGCCAGATCTTCCTCTTTCTGGACTCAGGGACACAGAGTGCCTTTTTGCCAAATAGGAGTTCATGGCTGCACACCATCTCCTCAATCAGCACCTCCTGCTCCCTTTGCCTAAACTTCTGTTTTCTCTTTCTACCTGCAGCCTCCTTGTCCTTCTGTTTGTCCTGTGACTCCATTGTAGCTGTTTGGTAATGCTGTGCTCACTCCTCTGCCTCTCCTCACAATCTCTGTCTCTGCCTCAAGCAATCAGGTGCAGCATGTCACTCCCACTTCCTGGGTGTGATGTTATCAAGCTGCACCTGAATTGCAGATTCCCTAAATTTGCGATTTTTTATTTGCGAATTTTGGAAATAAGGAATTGCAAAAACGGGATTCGCAGTATATTCTGCGATTTTTTAGAAATCGCAAAATGTTTGCGACTTTTTATGTACATCGCGATTTGTGATTCTCAAAATGCGATTCGCTAAAAATCGCATTCTGGGAATCCCAAATTGGTTTTCTGATACATATGCCCCAGGGTCCTTAGACACTTTTACCCCCAAAAATTATTTTGTGTTTAATGTCGCAGCTGAGGCCACAAAAAGGGGTCATGCAAAAGGAGGCCTTGCAATTCTCCTAAGGGAAGAAAGCTATTGGGATTTAGAAGTAATCGATTTGTTTCTCCTTAATGTTCAATGCATTAAAGTCAAACATCGAAAATAAAGCTTGAACAACATCCAAGATTTGTTAATCTTTAACGTCTACATCCAGCCGGGACCCCCCTATGATTCCCTATTGGGAAAAACATTTGAGAAGATAGAAATAACAATGGCCTCTAAGGGGTACCCTTCAGTACTAATTGTCGGAGATTGAAATGGGAAGATTTCAAACGCTTTACTGGACAATGGGGAAAAATACAAGAAAGAGGTAGCCTGTTTTATCCCAACTACACTATTCCCAACAAAGATAAAAGCCTATAAACGAGGGAAACTACTACTGTCTCAGGTCTCCACAATGAACTGAGTTATTATAAATGGAAGAGTAGAAGGAGACATCCCTGCTGCCTGTACTAGAATAAGTACCTACAGTTTATCTAGTTTAGACTACATAATCTGTAGTATGGACCTTTTTGAAAAAGTGCAATCACTGAATGTACAGGGTACACACAAAAGTGATCTTGCATTTTAATCCTTGGAAATAGAAGTCTTATTGCAATCTATACACTCATGGTCATTATGCTCTTTGAATGGTCTTGTCAATATACATTTTTTTTAAATTGGAACTCCAAAGCAATTGAGATAATGAACACCGCAATTACTGCTACACTTCTAGATTCCTCTAACAAAGAAGTAAACCCTATAATAAACTACAAAGATACAGTGTCCTCCGTCATTGCTTCCCTCCATGAATTTTCAAATAGGCAAGACAAGGGTAAGAGTCATCCTAAAGGAAAGAGCATAGATTACCAATCATCAAACCTAAATGTTCTGACCAGATTGCAATTTCAAAACTTCTCGCGGACAAGACAGAAAGAAATAAAAAAGTTGAAAAAAAATTGACAACGGAAAAAAGTAAAAAAAAGGCAAGAGCAAAAAGAAACAAATTGGGATGATATTCAAATGGCAGTAAAAAAGTCAAAATAGTAAAGCATTCTGGGGCATAGTCGCCAAACAAATGCGCATAAGGAAAACTATACAAGCATCCCCAGTGTCAGCATCGGACTGGGAAAAACATATCCATAACCTGTACAAATTTAACTCACAGAAGTTAGAAAAATTGTGTCAGCAGACTCTTAGGAAGGATCAATCTAACCTTGACACCCAACCCTCACAACAAAACAAATAGTCGATTTTATAAAGGCTGCAATATCTTCAGCAGCAATGGGTCCGGATAATATCCCGATTAAAGTTCTCCAATCAAATCCGAATTAGTGAAGAAAATTCATATTACCCCTATTTCTTCCTTGCTTTGCAACAGGAGAAATTCCAAAATCTTGGCGGGGGAGTATTGTCGTTCCCATCATAAAAAAAGGCTCCAGAACAGACGCAAAGAACTATCGTCAAATCACTCTACTAGATGCGACGGAAAAGATCTTTGCAGCCTGCGTCCTGGACCACCTGAAGGACTGGGCCTCTTCCAGTGGAGTGATTCCTATGACTTAGGTAGGATTCCGCTCAAAACATTCAGTAACAGACAATATTGCAATCTTGCACACGGTCCTTGACAAATATGTTGTGTTAAAATTACAAATTGTATATTATGCTTTTATTGATTTTACTACTGCATTCTATAGGGTAGACAGGTCAATACTCTAAAAGAAACTGGAGAGGTTAGGAATTCCACCTGATTTACTCACAATAATTATATCTCTCCACACAACAACATGGTGTAGAGTCCAAATGGGTGGAGTAAAGGCTTAACTGGACCAAAACCCATGACGAATGGATTAAAACAAGGCTGTTTCCTTGCCTCCATGTTATTCTCTTTTTATTTAAGCGACCTTCCAGGGTATTATACTCAAATAAAAAATTTCCCACCGAATTTAGCTCTGAGTTATATCCATATTTTATTTAATGCTGACGAAATTGTGATATTAGATCTTATACAGATATGACTACAAAGAAATTTAAACACACTAAATTGCTATGCAAATAAAAACTTTCTAGTCCCAAATACCTCACAAAACTAAATTTTACCCTTTAGTGGAAAAAAGCGATTTTGCCCCTTCAATTGGTCTTTGGGAGGAAAACCATTAGAGTCAGTTAAAGAATATACCTACCTGGGGCAAATCTTCTCTAAAACCTTACAAAATTACTCCCATTTACAACACATAGGGCGAAAGTCAGATGCCCATGTAGGGCAATTGCTGAGGCTTGCTCTTCTTCCGGGAACAGGCATGTCCAATCTTTGCTAGAGGTTAATCCTACGAAAATCCACCCCATTTTAACGTATGCGCTCAAATATATACACATTAAAACCTGGCAACTTGTAAAAGTGAGAGAAGGGAATCTTTTACGCAAATTGCTAAAGGTCAAATAAGCTGTCTCGGTTCAAGCACTTCACCTCGAGCTTTCCTTAGCTAGCATATACGCTAGGGCTATTTCCAACATAATAGGATGGGCATATCACCTTTTACACGCCGATCCTGGATCTCTAAGGCTCATTTTAAAATTGGAGACTTTTAGAGATGAGTCATTGCAGTATACTTTTAACAAGAATCTTAATATAGCTCTTAATCTGTCTCACTGCACAGCAGCACTTTTACAAATTTGGACACCAGCACATCTGAAGCTCTTTTTAAAGAACTTGATACCAAGAATAAGCATTGAACTGGATGTAGAACATTGTTCCCAATTAAAACATTACTTACAATATGTAAAATGCATAGAATATAAATCCCCTGAGCAATACGCATGTTTTCTACTAGAACATAGGGTACGGCGCTGTAATTTACTGCAGTTGGAAATCCTCCCTTTGAAAGTATACACAGCCAAATGGGATAACTCAGAAAACACTACAGGATTTTGTGATTTGTGTAATGGTGGAATCAAAGATCTACCTCATGTACTGATAGTCTGCCCAAATCCGATCCTGGTAGAAGCCCGGCGTCGTTATTTAAAGCCCATTTGTCTTAGATACAATGTATTTTTCTACACAAAGTCTAATTATGTTATTTAAATCACCACCTGATGAATTTGCCAGTAATCAATTGTATAAGTTCTTAAAGTGCTTTTTAAAGTTTTTTTAAAGTATATTATGATAAATGTTTTAAAACTATGTTTGTCATATTTGTTGACCTCAGCAGACAGGGGAATAAGGGCAGTCCCACACGCAGTGTTTGTCAATATATAGCAACTTGATGTGAGCAATCGAGGTTCGGTCTGGGATAAACCTGTCTAATCATAATGTGCAATTGAAGTCAAAGGTATTTTTGAATTGCCCATATGTTTTAAGGACCCCAACCTACTGATTTGTACAATTTTTAGCCCACAGCCTTTAATGTACGACGTCTTTGCTTCCCAGATGAGCAGTTTACAATGTTTCTGTACGTCTTTGTCCACTGCATGTGTGCTACATTTTAACATGCAGGTTTCTAATTTGTTGCAGGGCCATCTTTAAGTCACTCTACTGGTTCCTTAGCTCATGGTTACACCAGCTATTCTGGGGTGGTGTTAGAAATGGTGGTCTCTAGTTGGCTGTGGTTTGCACCCTGTCCAAGTAGGGACCTTTCCTTCAAGTCAGGGTAAGGGAATTACACAGCTAAAATAACCCCTGCTCACCCCCTTGGTAGCTTGGCACGAGCAGTCAGATCTATCTCAGAGGCAATGTCTAAAGCATTTGTACATAAACACACAGTAATACAGTAAAAACACTACAAATGAACACCACACCAGTTGTGAAAAATCACCAATCTTTATCTAAACCAAACCAGACCAAAACAACAAAAATCCAACATACAAAAGTAAAGATATCTCTTTTAAAAGGTTCAAAACAGTTTAGTCAATAGGAAACTATCAACGCGTCACTTTTATCACAATGTACCTCGGATGCATAAAAATCAAACGAAAACAGGCGCAGGGGAGGTGAGGTGCCGGAAATGCGTGTCAGTTCTTAAACCCAGGGAAGGTGATGCGTTGGCTCCTTGCTCCCAGGGGAGGTGATGCATGGGTTCCTTACTGCTATGCAGGGGAGGTGATGCGTGGGTTTCTTACTTTGAGAGGAGGTGATGCGTTGGTTTCTTATTGCACGGGGAGGCGATATGCTGTTTCTCCAGGCACGTGGCCTCGGTTGCTTACTGAAGCCCATCGTCAATGTAGACTTGACACACAGTTTCAATGCGTAGAAAATCCAGGGGCACTGGAGTTGATGCGGTGGCAGTGAAACAGGTGCTGCATCGATTCTTCTAGCCACGGGAAGGAGATGCATTGACTCCTTCAACCGCACAACAGGGTCTGCATCAGAGTGATCTCGGATGTTGGAGACACGGTGCTCTGGACTTGGGCTGCGGACGTTCCTCCGGCCACAAACAGGCGCTGTGTCTATTTTTTCTGCCGCACTGCGGCAATGCTTGGGTTTTCAACCGCATGGCAAGCTTGCGGCGGGAAAAATGTCACTGATGGGCGATGCATGGTTTTTCAGCTCCTCTTGCAACAAAAGTCACCTCCAAGGGCCCAGAACTGGAATTGGCACCACTAGGAAGATCAGAAAGCCCAGCAGAGGAATTCAGGGGCTGCAAATGAAAGCTGTGATGAACCTGAGACTTCTTAACAGGAGGCAAGCACTCACTAGCCCTTGGAGAATCATCTCAAGCAGGATACCAAAGAAAATGTCCAGTCCTTAGTCTCTCCCAGATAGGAGCAACAACTGCAAGCCAACCCAGCAAAGAAAACATGCAAAGTGGCAGAGTCTCCTTTTGATCCAGAAGTGTTCTCAAAGTCTAAGTTTACAGGTCCAATACTTATACCCTTTTTGTCCTTTGAATTAGGCATATTTCAAAGGATAGTCTTGCCCTCATCTGGCTCCAGATACACTAACGGGGGTGGAGACAGCATTGTAAGAGGCCAGGTACAGCCCTATTTAGATGTCAGAGACAACTCCTTCCACCACTGTAGCTCAAGAAGGCCCATCAGCCTGATGATGGGCCATCAGGATATGCAGGGCACACCTAAGCTCCCTTTGTGAGACTGTCTAGAGTGAATGCACAAACAGCCTAACTGTCAGTCTAAATCAGACGTGGATTCCACAGGCAGGCAGAGAGACACAGAATGGTGAAGCAAGAAAATGCCCTCTTTCTAAAAGTGAAACCGCTAAAGGGGTTTGGCCCGTTGGACAAGAGTCAGGTAGGGCCGTAATACAAAGGGGTGGGGTACCTGACTCCTTCAATGCTTTCTGCTTTATCTCTTAATAGCATCAATCAAACCAATGCCTTTCATGTTGATTGGGTTATTTATTAAACCATTTCATTTGAGATTATTTGCTGTTGAGGGAATCGGACTGAAAAATTAATTCCCCTCCTATATGCATTAAGTAGTTCCCTCAGTTAGGCTTTTCCTTGAATTTTGGTCTAATTGAAAGCCCCAAGGGTTGCCGTGTGTTAAATGAAATGGTGTAAAAAACAAAGTTTCTTTTTTTGAATTGTTGCATATAAGTGATGGCACACTTCAATGTTTGTCCATGAATGTAATTTTGTGAATTATTTAATGTACTATTTGTTTATGTCATTTGAAATGTATGTGTTTCTTTTTTTCCTACTTTTGAATTTCACTAAACAATATTGAATTCGGACAATGGGGCCTGGTGCTTAAACTGAAGTTAAACGTCATCGCATATTTCGCTTTGCAAACGTGGAAATATCGTGTACCTCGCGGACCTCAATTCTAACACGTCCCGAATTCTTCAAACAACTTGATTGAATCACTCCACAATTATTCGACCGGCATTTTCAAACACACAATTTATAAACCAACTTCAATAAAAGATGCATTATTACATTCTGAGCTCAGGAAGTCCAAACTCCAAATCTCTATCTCTTCCCAATTAAAAATTACACTTGTAAGTTGTTACAAGGCAGCTCCAATGATAACCTATGAGAGGGACAGTCCTTGCCATAGTGAAAAACTAAATTGGCAATATTTCACTATCACGACATGTAAACACACATGCCCTATCTTCCAAATACACTGCACCCTGCCCATGGGCTACCTTGGGCCTACCTTAGAGGTACCTTACATGTAGTAAAAAGGAAGGTTTTGGCCTCGTAAGTGGTTGTACTTGCCAAGGTTGATATGCAGTTTAAAACTGCCCACACAGACACTGCAGTGACAGCGCTTAGACAGGTTTGCAGGGCTGCTCATATAGGTAGCACAATCTGTGCTGCAGGTCCACTAGCAGCATTTGAATTACATGCTCTGAGCACACACTGTGCACTTTACTAGGGTCTTACCTGTAAATCAAATATACCAATCACAGATAACCAATTACAATCACATTTATGCAGGCAGTGCTTGCTCTCTAGCACTGATCAGTGGTGGGACATTGCCCAGAGATCTAAAACCAGCAAAATGCAGCACACAGTCCAAAACAGGAGGTCAGAAGCAAAAAGATAGGGGAAAAACACGCCAAAGATGCCAGATCTAACAGGTGGCCTGTGGGTAAAAAGGTGCAAGGGATGCTTGGCTCTGCAATATTCCAATGTTGAGTGTAGATTTAGCAATTTAAGCCTGATGCGACGAGGATTCTAATATCTCCATGTTCTTACATAGTCGTTATACAGGAGCCTCCACTTGTTGTATGGACCTTGTTGTTGACTGAAATCGAATGAAAGGAGCTAGCATCTCCAATTTATTTCAATCACAGTGTGGCATCATAATAATGACAGAGAGGATGATTTCCAAACCTTGACGGTTTATTAGCAGATTTAGTCAAAGGTTATGAATCAATCAGTTAATCAGTGTATTCAAAGAACATACATATCAAAATAGTCAATCTGAATTTGTCTATTATGTAGAAAAAGATGTAAAATATAATGAGATACAAGGCACAGAATTCAAAGTAGATAGGTTCCATAAAGGAACTCCCCTAATCTAAACAGAGCTTCAACAGTGACGAGACAGGAAGGTGTCAGCATCAGGAGAACCAAATTTAAGGTTATGGGGAAAGAAATGGGCATTTAAGCATGAAGCTCAACACCTGAAGTGAGGGAAATCAGCAGAGTTGAAGAAGGTCTTCCCTCAGCGAAGTCTGTACAGGATCTTCTAAACTATTCTAAGAAACACACATTTAAAAAAACAGTAAAAGACTCTGAAAGCTCCATCAGACCAACTCCATCTGGATAGTCCAATCACAAGACAAGGTTCGCTGAGAGCAGCGATATTCCCCAGGTTCCCGGAGCCAAACAATGAGGTACACGGATGCATAGCCTTAAAGTTAGCAACAGTTCAGTCTGCCTGGTACAGGAAGCTCTTTCCCATCCTTTCACACTGTACATCAGGGCCGGACTGGCCGTAACAGGTACTGGGCATTTGCCCGGTGGGCCGCCAGGATGGGGACTGTTTTTGTTAAAGGGAGGTTTTTGCAGCATAGCTGCAATATCGGCCCCTGTAACAAAATTGGCCAAAACCGGCCCTGGCAAACAGCTCGGCCGCACCCCCAACTCCCCGGGGGGCCGGCCGAGCACTTTGCCAGGGCCGGTTTTGGTTTCCAGTCTTGCCCTACTGTACATCCACGTCTGGTTAGTCGAACAGCTACCAATAATGAACAAGGTCCAAAAATTAACTAACAAGTGCTTCTTGATACTGCACATGCAGGGCAAAGAAAAAATATGAAGCTTGCAAAGCATTTAGTTTAGGAAATAGCTTGACTGGCTGAGGCCTGGGCACCAGCGCCTTGAGACCGTCACAGGTGAGTAGCCGCACTTTACAAATCCCTGATTGATTGATAAGTCAGGTTGACGTGATAAGGAAAAACATGGCACCTAAATGGGTACAGTTAGAACAAGTGAATACAGTTATTATAAAACAGTTAAATGTGTCGCTCTAACTACAGGTAAATATAGCCACCTACTGTTATTCAATTAATACAGAGCACACAGTTTAATAGGGTTATTGTATAATGTGTATATGTAATGTATACTTGCATGAAGTACTAAATTGCACTGCACCAAGCCCATGTGGTACAGCAGAATAATTGAGGGGCAGCTGGGTTGCATAGAGATTGGATTAGATTGGTGCTGCTCTCTGAGGTGACCCAGTTATTAAATGTATCCGTCGGTATGCTGGACCAGGAAAGCCGCTTTAATGGATTGCTACAAATTTGCTTCTCCTAATGATAAAGAAGATTGGTACCTAGGGCATTGATAAGCAGCACACACCTGCTGGGCAGTGTGATCCTGTTCAAGTCTTGTAATTATATCAAAAGTGATAACATTATGAAAATGTTCAGCTGAGACAAAGGTGTAATCTAAAACCACATTACCTTGGCTTGAGAAGTGTGTATAATTAATTGGTATGTTACTAGGGAGCCTTCCATTTATGAGCCATCGGTTAAAGGAGTATAGTCTTTAGGAGATTATGACCTGGATGGTTCAAAGGTTGTGGTGGTGGGAGCATAGCTGGAATGCCCCAAATACAATCTGAATGAACAAAAGGCTGAGCAGCCATTAAAAAAAGAGCTAAATTAAAATTAAAATTGCCCCTTCGTTTCTGGGCTGTGATGTGTATGCTTAGTTTCTCTCTGTTTTGTCTTAAACTTAATAACCAGGTGCAGAATGATATTTAGCCACATAAGCTGAGATATGGGACAACCTTATTCATTTTCGTTTAAGCTGTAGTGCCTGCATATTAGAAGAATGGAATGTTGAGAGCTCCATTGAAAACTATGGAGTGCTCCAGGCTTTTAATGGCTGGTAGACGGCCGGAGCATCAACATTCCAATGTTTGTACACAGCTGTTGCTGTGAACAAATACCTCACGGAACCCGAGGGGATTTCAACCCACTTCGGCTCCGTGGGGCCTTTGTTTTACAAATTAGAACATTCTGGCCTCCAGGGGCGGAATGTTCTAATAGCCTTAGAGCCCTCCATAGCGGTCTCGAACAGCCAATAAAGCCCCTCTCCCTCGTTCGGCTCGGACTTTTAATGCGCTAGCGGGCTTTTAATGGCTGGTAGAGCCCACTACATCAGGCTCTGAAGCTATATTATCACACCTGTATGAATTAAATCAATTGTATAGTTAAGGGTGTTTGAAATAAATTTACACAATTCTCCCTGTTCTATCCCCCATTGTTTTTCTTTGATGACTTTTATATAACTACGATAGCCATGTTTCTTGGACATATATTATGTCATTGTCTGCCAAAAAGGAATGGGAATCTGTTTACTATTGTTCTGCAAGCCAGGTACGGATCAGAGTATATGCGGTGATTCTTTGCTACATTAATTGTGTAGAGCCTTGGGTGAGTGTAGTTTTGAGCCAAGTCCAAGCCTTTTTTTTTAAATGAAATATATTTGGAGTTTTGCTTTGTATGCACTTATCTTCCTGTCCTATGATATATGGTGCATTGATTGTCTCTTAGGCTCGACTTAAGGATAGTTTTAGCTGTGATAGAGTTCTTTGCAAATGGATTTGGGAATTCAACATCTATTGGTTTGAATGCAATACTTCCCCATGGGCAGAATACTTCCTTGCGTTTCCAGAATTGGTTAATGTCTTCCCACCCTGATCAGGTAAACTTTGTAGATTTGTTCGCATGCCGAACATCCCCACTTACATAATCAATGGTTTCGATATTATCTGTGGTCAGCCGTTTCAACTCATAAAGGGAATTAAGCAGCTTCAGAATGTTCCTTCAGTTTAATATATCCTAAAAAACAACAGCACAAGTAGCACCACTCAAAAAATGTCCAAGTATAATATAAATCAATCCATATCCATAAGGTTTCTTTTCAGAGCAATCTTCTTTATTTCAATTGTTATGTACACATAAAAACAGCCAAAGCAGCCGACGCGTTTCGTCCAACTCGGGACTTCTTCAGGGCTGCAACAAATTTTACAAAAATATATATACAATAAATAACATGCATGAACAAACGGCACAAAACATTAAAAACATTACAATAGGTAATTTGATTAAAGTATCGGAATTCCAAAACACCAAAATGAATATGAAGATGGAACTATACATCATTTAAAAAATATTGGCCAAAAACCAGACATTTGAGGTTATAAACAAACCTTAATCAATCTCCCCATCAGTATCGACATACAAAAGTTATCACAAAAACAATATTCACATTACGGGTAATATAGTTTAACATTTCGTAATTTTCTAAGGATCTAATCTAAGAAATAAATGGCGTACATCCTATCCTCACTAGAGCGGTTGTGTTTGGAAGAGATTATAAAAATAGGAGAGAGAGAAAAGGGGATTAAAATTAGAGAAAAGGGATCTAAAAGATCATAGGGAATGGGGTAGATACCCACCAAGAGAATCGCTGTGTAGGTATTAGGAATGGTTGCTAATCTTGCTTCTTCTTTATCGCTACAGTCACGGTCTCTAAGAGATATATCTATGTTGCTTGGAAAAAATAATAAATAAAACACGGGTAAGTGTACAAAATGCGCCGAGTTCAACCAATAGTAATTTTCAGTCGCCTCCCACCAAAAACAAGAAAGCCGGTGTATGCACTCACTTTAAGAGGATATGTGCCTTATTTCCAAACTCAGAAGTATAGTAAATAGTGTGAGGTCACTGCACCAGGTCCTGACCTTCCGTCCTTAATCCTATTTCAATTTCGTCCAAGAATTTGAAGGGTAATCTCCCTCCCTCGAGTAATATCAATAGTTCAGATGCCTAAAGACAGAAACCCCGTTGTTGTTGTTTAAAAAGAAGCACAATATGCACAAAGAAAGTTCACTTGAAACAAATATACATATATATTTGAGCAGAAAACCCAAAACTGGTTCTTTATTAGATTTCAAAAGACCGAAGTCTATATTATTAAATATGGAATAGTGCCCCAAAAAGGGGCCCAAGAAGTACCTAAAAAACTATCATGTCTCTTTATAATGAGAGATCAACAAGGTATGCTAGCGAGACCCCCAGAAAAACACGTGGAGCGGAACAAGTCCGTCAACCTACCCGATTCCGCATCTGCTCACGCAAGAGTCGTAGTGTCAGTCAGGAACAGCGAGACCAGAGTGGGCAGGCATGCTGTTTATATAGAGCTAAAGGTGTATCTTAATTTGATGCACCTGGGTTCGAGTCCCATCGCGTAGGGTCATGTCCAGACGGTGTTTCGAAAAAAACACCCGCCATCTTGACAGAGTAAAAACGCCCCGCAACAATCACCAGAAACCGATATTTACGTCATTCCCTACCAACATGAAGATCTAATAGTCATTAATATTAAGACTAAATTACGATGGGGTAAATAACAAACTCGTAACTAGGTGCGAGACAGGAAAGATAAAGAAACAAATTGAATATCGTATGTTCAAAAGGGTGTCACCATCTTGGAAGGGTAAAGTCGCCCCTTGCTAATATTAAAAAGAAAGGGCGCATGAATAAATCGTCCATATTCCATAAGCAAATGTCACTAATCCAGAACATCGTAGGTAAAAACTAAGTGGACACAGTTGATTAAATGATTATAGATTAAATATCGTGCGTTTAAATTAGAAAACATGTCGCCATCTTAGAAAGGTGAATAAACCAAAAAGCGATATTAAGAAGGGAAGGCACATTTATACAAAATCTGTTACCTAATGAAACTAATCAATAAAGGACACACAATCAGTGTAACCTAATTCAAAACTGTTAATTAATGAAACATTATATGAAACGGAATAGAGGGACGCGGCCGCCATCTTAGAATGGTCAATCACCCTATGCAATCATTGAAAAAAATAGTCATATAGACTAGTACAGGAAAGAGCAAGTGCCCAACGTTACTGCTAGTATACCAGAAATACTACCCGTGGTATAAAAGTAAAGAGGAATATTCAGAAACAAGAAAAAAACTTTGTTGCTAAACCTTTTAATTCTACCGGAGGCGATCTACAGACACACGGATGCCTCTATTAATGTAGTGGCTGGTGTGGGGCATATGCATATTTGTAACTAAAAACCAAAATCAATGTTCAGGGTCAGAATGCAATAAGTCGATATCAATGTCTATCTGGTATGGTATATATGCACGTCCATCATCCAAAAACATCACAATAAAATACAAAGATTTTTTTGGGTCAAACATGAGAAAGTCAATGTTAAAATAGCAACCAAAAATGGTGGGTGACGTCAGAATGAACGGGGGGCAAGGAGAAGTTGAGAGGAAAACGTTGCAGTAATGAATGAAAAAGGGAGATGGTGTCAAAAGAAAGGGTTGATTGATCTAAGTCAGATTTCGTTTAAAGAAAATAGTGCATTTCAGTTTCACCATTATGTCCCATTTCAACACTTCTAAGTCTGCATATCCAACTAGCCTCGTTCCTTCGTAATTCCTGCTCTCTATTGCCTCCCCTTGGTGAAACCGGTATGTGGTCTATCCCAATGAACCATAATTCTTCTGGTTTATGTTGGTTTGTTTGCATATGGGTTATGAGGGGATATCTCAGGTCCCCATTTCTTACTGCTCTAAGATGTTCTTGGATTCTGGTTCTTAGTTCCCTTATAGTGCTCCCTACGTATATCATGTTACATGGACAGCCCAAAATATATGTGACAAATTTAGTTTTGCATGTGATAACATGTTTGATTCTGTGTACTTTCTCGGTGTTGAATTGGAAAGTGCGAGTCCTGTTTCTTCCCATCTTACATGCGCAACAGCTCGTGCATGTAAAGAAGCCCCCTCGTCCCTCTGTCATCCAATTAGTAGGTTTAGGGGAAGTCACCAGACTAGGGCAAAGCATGTTTCTCAAACTACGGCCACGTCTGTAAGTGATCCTTGGGTTTCTTGTGATCTCATCCTTGAGCCCTGGAACTTCTTCAAGTAGTTTCCAATGTTTGCGTAAAATACTAAAGATCTTGCTGCTATCCCTATTGTAACTTGTTACAAGGGCAGTAGGGGAACTAATCCCTCTCATCTTCCTGGGTACTTTTTCTTCCAATGTATTCTTACGGTTAACCTTAAGAACCCTATTCTCTGTTTTGTTCATCAGTGACAAGGGATAACCTCTTGCCAGAAATCTTTTCTTGGTTTCTCTGACATTGTCCCCAAATCCCTCCTCGGTGCTACAGATTCTTTTTATTCTTATCATTTCCCCAAAAGGGATGTTATTAACTACATGTCGGGGATGGGCACTGTCATAGCGTAAAACACTATTGCAGGCGGTATCCTTTTGATGAACTGTACTCTGTATTTTGTTATTATCTATAAAAAATTGGACATCAAGGAAATCAATCCTTTCTTTGTTCCAATTTAAAGTAAACCCCAAGTTATCTGGTATCAACTCGCCTACAGAATGGCTGTCGGAATACGTGGATGGGTTCCTCCAACCCTTGGTACAGAATTTACCTGCATATGTGAGGGACAGTAAGGACATTTTGTCCAAATTTGAGGGATTGGAGTGGTCTGAGTCCATGATATTTGTCACCTTGGATGTAACTAGCCTTTACACCAGTATTAAGAAAGAATTCGGTGTTATGGCTATGGAATTCTATCTAGGACAAAGGTCGGCTGACCATTTGTCTCACAATGAGATGCTTCTTGATATGACAAATATAATATTATCCAAAAACTTCTTTCTCCATGATAATGAATGGTTCCAGCAAATACAGGGGACGGCGATGGGCTCCAGGTTTGCACCCGCTTATGCCGGCCTTTTTATGGGTTGGTTTGAGCGGTTGCATACCTGGGGCCGACATGCCACTACATGGATGGAACATGTACTATTCTGGGGCAGGTACATCGATGATGTCATTATCATCTGGAATGGACCTGTCCCTGAACTTTTGAACTACCATCATTATCTTAATGATAACCCATATAACTTGGGGTTTACTTTAAATTGGAACAAAGAAAGGATTGATTTCCTTGATATCCAATTTTTTATAGATAATAACAAAATACAGAGTACAGTTCATCGAAAGGATACCGCCTGCAATAGTGTTTTACGCTATGACAGTGCCCATTCCCGACATGTAGTTAATAACATCCCTTTTGGGGAAATGATAAGAATAAGAAGAATCTGTAGCACCGAGGAGGGATTTGGGGACAATGTCAGAGAAACCAAGAAAATATTTCTGGCAAGAGGTTATCCCTTGTCACTGATGAACAAAACAGAGAATAGGGTTCTTAAGGTTAACCGTAAGAATACATTGGAAGAAAAAGTACCCAGGAAGATGAGAGGGATTAGTTCCCCTACTGCCCTTGTAACAAGTTACAATAGGGATAGCAGCAAGATCTTTAGTATTTTACGCAAACATTGGAAACTACTTGAAGAAGTTCCAGGGCTCAAGGATGAGATCACAAGAAACCCAAGGATCACTTACAGACGTGGCCGTAGTTTGAGAAACATGCTTTGCCCTAGTCTGGTGACTTCCCCTAAACCTACTAATTGGATGACAGAGGGACGAGGGGGCTTCTTTACATGCACGAGCTGTTGCGCATGTAAGATGGGAAGAAACAGGACTCGCACTTTCCAATTCAACACCGAGAAAGTACACAGAATCAAACATGTTATCACATGCAAAACTAAATTTGTCACATATATTTTGGGCTGTCCATGTAACATGATATACGTAGGGAGCACTATAAGGGAACTAAGAACCAGAATCCAAGAACATCTTAGAGCAGTAAGAAATGGGGACCTGAGATATCCCCTCATCACCCATATGCAAACAAACCAACATAAACCAGAAGAATTATGGTTCATTGGGATAGACCACATACCGGTTTCACCAAGGGGAGGCAATAGAGAGCAGGAATTACGAAGGAACGAGGCTAGTTGGATATGCAGACTTAGAAGTGTTGAAATGGGACATAATGGTGAAACTGAAATGCACTATTTTCTTTAAACGAAATCTGACTTAGATCAATCAACCCTTTCTTTTGACACCATCTCCCTTTTTCATTCATTACTGCAACGTTTTCCTCTCAACTTCTCCTTGCCCCCCGTTCATTCTGACGTCACCCACCATTTTTGGTTGCTATTTTAACATTGACTTTCTCATGTTTGACCCAAAAAAATCTTTGTATTTTATTGTGATGTTTTTGGATGATGGACGTGCATATATACCATACCAGATAGACATTGATATCGACTTATTGCATTCTGACCCTGAACATTGATTTTGGTTTTTAGTTACAAATATGCATATGCCCCACACCAGCCACTACATTAATAGAGGCATCCGTGTGTCTGTAGATCGCCTCCGGTAGAATTAAAAGGTTTAGCAACAAAGTTTTTTTCTTGTTTCTGAATATTCCTCTTTACTTTTATACCACGGGTAGTATTTCTGGTATACTAGCAGTAACGTTGGGCACTTGCTCTTTCCTGTACTAGTCTATATGACTATTTTTTTCAATGATTGCATAGGGTGATTGACCATTCTAAGATGGCGGCCGCGTCCCTCTAATCCGTTTCATATAATGTTTCATTAATTAACAGTTTTGAATTAGGTTACACTGATTGTGTGTCCTTTATTGATTAGTTTCATTAGGTAACAGATTTTGTATAAATGCGCCTTCCCTTCTTAATATCGCTTTTTGGTTTATTCACCTTTCTAAGATGGCGACATGTTTTCTAATTTAAACGCACAATATTTAATCTATAATCATTTAATCAACTGTGTCCACTTAGTTTTTACCTACGATGTTCTGGATTAGTGACATTTGCTTATGGACGATTTATTCATGCGCCCTTTCTTTTTAATATTAGCAAGGGGCGACTTTACCCTTCCAAGATGGCGACACCCTTTTGAACATACGATATTCAATTTGTTTCTTTATCTTTCCTGTCTCGCACCTAGTTACGAGTTTGTTATTTACCCCATCGTAATTTAGTCTTAATATTAATGACTATTAGATCTTCATGTTGGTAGGGAATGACGTAAATATCGGTTTCTTGTGATTGTTGCGGGGCGTTTTTACTCTGTCAAGATGGCGGGTGTTTTTTTCGAAACACCGTCTGGACTTGACCCTACGCGATGGGACTCGAACCCAGGTGCATCAAATTAAGATACACCTTTAGCTCTATATAAACAGCATGCCTGCCCACTCTGGTCTCGCTGTTCCTGACTGACACTACGACTCTTGCGTGAGCAGATGCGGAATCGGGTAGGTTGACGGACTTGTTCCGCTCCACGTGTTTTTCTGGGGGTCTCGCTAGCATACCTTGTTGATCTCTCATTATAAAGAGACATGATAGTTTTTTAGGTACTTCTTGGGCCCCTTTTTGAGGCACTATTCCATATTTAATAATATAGACTTAGGTCTTTTGAAATCGTATAAAGAACCAATTTTGGGTTTTCTGCTCAAATATATATGTATATTTGTTTCAAGTGAACTTTCTTTGTGCATATTGTGCTTCTTTTTAAACAACAACAACGGGGTTTCTGTCTTTAGGCATCTGAACTATTGATATTACTCGAGGGAGGGAGATTACCCTTCAAATTCTTGGACGAAATTGAAATAGGATTAAGGACGGAAGGTCAGGACCTGGTGCAGTGACCTCACACTATTTACTATACTTCTGAGTTTGGAAATAAGGCACATATCCTTTTAAAGTGAGTGCATACACCGGCTTTCTTGTTTTTGGTGGGAGGCGACTGAAAATTACTCTTGGTTGAACTCGGCGCATTTTGTACACTTACCCGTGTTTTATTTATTATTTTTTCCCAGCAACATAGATATATCTCTTAGAGACCGTGACTGTAGCGATAAAGAAGAAGGAAGATTAGCAACCATTCCTAATACCTACACAGCGATTCTCTTGGTGGGTATCTACCCCATTCCCTATGATCTTTAATCCCCTTTTCTCTCTCTCCTCTTTTTATATTCTCTTCCAAACACAAACGCTCTAGTGAGAATAGGATGTACGCCATTTATTTCTTAGATTAGATCCTTAGAAAATTACGAAATGTTAAACTATATTACCCGTGATGTGAATATTGTTTTTGTGATAACTTTTGTATGTCGATACTGATGGGGAGATTGATTAAGGTTTGTTTATAACCTCAAATGTCTGGTTTTTGGCCAATATTTTTTAAATGATGTATAGTTCCATCTTCATATTCATTTTGGTGTTTTGGAATTCCGATACTTTAATCAAATTACCTATTGTAATGTTTTTAATGTTTTGTGCCGTTTGTTCATGCATGTTATTTATTGTATGTATATTTTTGTAAAATTTGTTGCAGCCCTGAAGAAGTCCAGAGTTGGACGAAACGCATCGGCTGCTTTGGCTGTTTTTATGTGTACATAACAATTGAAATAAAGAAGATTGCTCTGAAAAGAAACCTTATGGATATGGATTGATTTATATTATACTTGGACATTTTTTGAGTGGTGCTACTTGTGCTGTTGTTTTTTACTTCCATTCCATTTTTTGGAATAACATTGTATTGGCGGGTGTTATTCAAGTTTGCACACTCTTGGTGAATGAAGATATTATCACCATTAGATATGATGGGTTAATTTGGAATCCGGTGCTGTTCTAGAGGGATACCGCTAATGTCCTGTTGCCATTTAGTTTAATATATCCTGTTGACCTATTGATGTAAACTCTGACGTTATACCGAGGGGCCATGAAACTTCATCCATTTCTGCTTTTCCCTCTTCGAGGTTTTTAGAATGAAAGACCACTTTAGGTTGGTTGTTCATGTAAACTGAATTATGTTCTGCAAGCTCATGGGGCGAACATACCTCAAGAAAGGAATGAGGACTGAGGGAGGTTGGGAGGTTGGGAGGTTGGGAGTTGTGAAGGCAAACTTGAGTAACTAGTTGTGGTATTTATGTCATGTGATGGTAGGCTCAACTTATATTTGCTTGATAGAATGACCAAGGTGTGCCCACATGCATAGATGGCATTTTAAGGTGTTTTGGAACTCCTGTTTCTTTGGGTTCAGGTAAGTTGGATTGTAATTTGTGGTCCAAAGTCAAAGACTGATCCAAGTTCGCCTGAGCTGAAGTTGTAAAGGAAGGGGGCTTATTGGTAGTTGAAGAGTCAGGTGCCTACATAACTTCTGAGTTTGCTAACATGGAAGAATTTAAGCAGGGTTTATCCTGCACTGATGCTAAGACCTTTGCATCAACTAACGTGACTGAAAAGTTAGGCATTCTTGTGGGCATGTCAATGTCAGCTTCCAATGAGGTAAGCTTTGAACAGTTGGAAAATATTGGATATTATTTGGAGTTTGACCTTGAGCTTGAGAGGAAATTTGCAAAAGCTTTTGGTCTAATATTTTTTGTTCCCATTTGCAGCTTTTTCTTTTGTTTCCTGGTCAGAGGTCTTGAAATTCCTCAAAGTCCAAAGAGGACTTATGGGTGAGGGGGTGGGTGGTATGATAGATTAAGTAAGTGTTCATAGATTGTTGATTATGCTATCAATTGAGACTACATTGGAAGCTAATTTCTGTAATATGTCTGCCGCCACCTCCATTTTACCTGATTGCAAATTTAGGTGCCGATTCCGATCCTGGAAAAACCGGGTACGAACCGTCGGTCGGAGCGTTTTCTCCGTCCGACTCGTACCCGGGAAAAAAACATTACAAACATGGAAGTACGATTCGCACGGAAACACCATTTCTGTACGAATCGTAAAAAACACCGACCGACGAAAATATACATACGAATGTGATCCGGGAATGCTCCGACGTGACGTCGGGGCGCTTTCAGGCAGCGTTTCACGAACCAGGAAGTACGATTCGAACCAACAGCAGTCCGGACGGCAATATTTTTACAGCACCCAAAAAGTGCCGGAAAAGCGAAGTACGCCGCAAAACGACCAGATTAGGGGGCCATGTACGTGCCGTACCCCCCCAGCCCCCGTGAGTACGCGCCGAACCCCCGTGTATGTACACCCGTGTACGTACGAGTCGTACCCCCACCCGTGTATGTACACCCATGTACGTACAAGCCGTACCCCCACCCGTGTATGTACACCCGTGTACGTGCGAGTCGTACCCCCACCCGTGTATGTACGGTGCGTACCCGCTACGCGCTGGGGGTACGCACCGTACATACACGGGTGGGGGTACGACTCGTACGTACACGGGTGTACATACACGGGTGGGGGTACGACTCGTACGTACATGGGTGTACATACACGGGGGTACGACTCATACGTACACGGGTGTACATACACGGGGGTGCGACTCGTACGTACACGGGTGTACATACACGGGTGGGGGTACGACTCGTACGTACACGGGTGTACATACACGGGGGGTACGTCTCGTACGTACACGGGTGTACATACACGGGTGAGGGTACGACTCGTACGTACACGGGTGTACATACACGGGGGTACGACTCGTACGTACACGGATGGACATACACAGGGGGTACGACTCGTACGTACACGGGTGTACATACACGGGGGGTTCGGCGCGTACTCACGGGGGCTGGGGGGAGGGTCGGCGCGTATGCGGGCACATGTCTCCATGGTTGCTATGGGAGTTCGGTCCGTGCGGTGCATTTTCCATACGGTTGTAACATCGGACGCACGGGATGGATCGTACTTGCGCGCTCGGACTTCACTTTTCACATTTGTACGTAAAATCGTCCGGGGATGTGTCGGACACTTTTTCCGACCCGAGGACATGTGGGGAAATTTTCCTAATGCGATTTGTATGGACTTTTTCCCATACAAATCGTACTTGGCAGTTTGTACGCTACTTGTACAATTCGTACGGTAAAAAGACCGGATATGAGTCGTACGGGGAAAAGTTTTCCAGGATCGGAATCGGCACCCAAATGTGGA
Organism: Triturus cristatus; assembly: GCF_964204655.1. Taxonomy (NCBI): domain Eukaryota; kingdom Metazoa; phylum Chordata; class Amphibia; order Caudata; family Salamandridae; genus Triturus; species Triturus cristatus. The sequence goes on from NC_140590.1 coordinate 1,640,875,300, forward strand.
AGTTGTTGCCTCCAAAGACTGGCAAAATACAGGCTGCGTTTTAATTTAATTTGTGTGTTTCCCTTACATATATTGGGGACCATGTGAGTTATAAAAGGAAGTTATATGTGGAATGTGAAGGGCTTGAGTGATTGCCAGGTGAGCTCACACCAGGGCCCAGCTTGCTGGTATCGTTTGGCTGAACTTTAAATAATTTGGGGGAGATAGATAGTGAGTCTCATTCAATAGGTGGTAAAGACTTTATTGGGATCTCCGGTGAAATATAACCTGTTGACCCTATGCCTTCACAATGCATAGAACAGTGGGAGGATTGTACGAGAATGCCCATTGGGAGAGATGCTGCGGGTTATGCTTGGATATGGATTTCTGCCTGAACCATCAAGATTTTGTTAAGTGGGGCTACCAGTGCCTCCAGTCCTTCCATGTGCTCCCTTTCCTTCTAGACCTTTAATCTGGAAAGTTAATGTCTTTTGTAGAGTGCCCTTAATTATATGAGGAGGAAAATCGCTTGTTGTAAAATTGAGTCTAAGGCTATTGGCAGTAGAGGGAAACTTGGTATTATCAATAATGGGAATAAAGTTGGCCTCCTTGTTTATAGGAGGATAGGAGGCTCCATCAATGATTTTGTAGTATTTTAGACCTTTACAGTGGTCTGACTTCAAGTTTAAACCTTGGAGCAAAATGTGGGCTTTGTGGTCCTCACAGGCTGGCACAAGTAATAGCTTTGGTAAAGTTTGATTAAAGTATTTTGAAGATTTTAATAGCTCCTTGGAGAATCAGCCTCTGTTACCATGCTCAGTATTAAGAAGTTTAAAGCTAAAATTGTTCCAGAGCTTTCGAGGATAGAAGTCAGTATTAAGTTCAAAATTCAGTTCAAATAGATTCTAGCAAGCAATAGACCCTGCTGAGGAAGTTGGTGCCAGAAGAGTGCATGCCCGAGCCGTGCCACCGAGCCCCTGCACACCAGATCACCAAAACATTAGGGCATAGCCACCCAAATTGGGAAGGGTCACCAACCACCACCTAGCCACCGTGCTGCCCACCTCACCACTGCCAGGTCTCCAGGTTGGGAGAACACAGTGCTGACGGAGGGTAACCTGCACAATGGAAATATGACTCGATGTAGATGTGTAGAGCTTTGGCGTGCAACTTTTAGCTGTACCCAGCTGGTGCGGACTGCTTTCTGGCGACTCTACTTCAGTCCTATCCAGGTACTGTAAAAAGTTACCTGGAGTCTGCAGGTATTGCAGAGCCAATAGCCTAGGAAGCTGCAAAGAAGTGAAAAGACAGCATGGCATCCGAAAGGCAACCGCCTTTACTGGACTGAATAGATGAGTTAAACCCAGTTTGGCCAGAATCACTTTGAAGAGTCAAGCTATCCATGCTCAAGTCCAGGTCATGAGGCCCTGCATTTACTTACCTAAGGAAGCTACCTGGGCATAGTTGCAGTAGCTGGAGGGATTTTGCAAAACGTTTTTCACATATTTTCAGGAATTTTCTATGTTCACTTTTAAGCAGAATTAATAATCGCATATATTTTCCTCATATTTAACTAGCCTTACAGGACACCATCGTAAAACTTTATGGAGAAGCACAATTTTCTAAAGCTATAGGGGCACATGCATCAAGGGATTTTGCGATCGCAAACAGTGCGATTCGCAAAAAAACATCATTTGCGATCGCAAAATGGCCTTTTGCGATGCATGAAAGTTTTTGGGATATGCAATTTCGATAATCGCAATTTTTGCGATTTCTCTAAATTGCGATCGCATTTAAGGAATCGCAATTTGCGATTCCTTAAATGCAATGCTAGAAGCACTTTGATATAGCGATTTTGCAAAAACATTGAAAAATGCACTAAAGTGCATTCTTCAAAGTTTCATGTTACACACACACATGCACTTGGGGCATGTGTGTGCGCAAAATGGGTGCACAGTACAATTTTAGGGGTGCAACATGGTGTCCTTTTGACACCCGTGCACCCTTGAAATTGCATGCGCAATTTGCGAGTACCTATTTGGTACCCCAAATTGTGCATGCAATTCCCATTCATTCCTATGGGCCAGAAGGCCCATAGGAATGAATGGGAAGCCATTCCTTAATTGCAACTCGCAATTTGCGAGTCGCAATTAAGGAATGTTTAGGAATCGCAATTTTTTTTGAGATTCCTACATGCATAGGCTTTTGCAATTCCTTAATTGCGATTCCTTAATAATGACAATTAAGGAATCGCAAAAGCCTACCTTGATGCATGTGCCCCATAGTTTGCATTCATGGTTCACGTGTTTTGTTGTGTCTTCCTTCTGAAACTGATTTTTTAAAACAGAAATAGGAAAAAACAGCATTCAATAGATGTACTAGTGATATGCAAGTGTGGGCAATTTATTAATAATGTGATGTCCTGTTAACCTGGAAATACACATAAATCATTCATGCTTCTACATTTTGTCCTGTGTAATTAGGGCAAAGAAGAGTTTTATGTAGGGTATAGATTTGTGTTAAACCCTTCATTTTCTATATACTAATATTATTGTATATTTATTATATTTCTTTATGTAAACTAGGAGACAGTGCATAAGCCAAAAGGATATGGCTGCTTACACCATACTTGCATTTTACTTCTGCCAGGAAGCATAGATACCACTTTGCACACAAAAAACAGCTCTGGGGTAGTATTATGTATGCAGCGCTTTTTCCTTGATTGCGTTGGGTGCACCTTTTAAAAGGTGCACCCAACGCAATAAAGGTGCACCCAGCGCAATCAAGGAAAAAGCGCTGCATTATGGTGAAAGCGCTGCCTCAGGGCAGCTGCAAACTCGTGAAAAACGGAGCAACTGCTTTAAAAGCAGCTCCGTGTTTCACAGTGCTGGCAGCAACCCACCTGTACTTAGAAGAGGGAGTAGAGATCCCCTTGTAGGTGGGTGCAGTGAGTGCCTGCATCCGCCTGCAAGGGGATGTCTGGGGGGGTCCATGGGACCCCCTTTACTCCCTCCAGAGGGCAGCCATCAGGGGGCGCACTGGTTAGGTGGCTCACTGTCAGTACGCCTCCTGAGAGCTTCTTTGCCTCTGCACCTGCAGCTGTAATATTTCAAAACTTCAAAAGTCAGCAGATCAGTTCATGAATATAAACATATTTATCTGTCACACACACTTTGTTTTTGTGGGAAAAAATGCTTTTAATAAAAAAAATGTATTGTTTCAAAATGCTAGTGTTTATGTTTAGAACATATGTGATCCCTAAACATCAGCTTAGACATTCATGACTATGCTATGTATGAACTTTGCAATGCAAGGACATTCTGACTCCACTTTGGCTGGTAAAATGGGGCCAACAACATGACAAATCTCCATGTGACTATCCTAGATTGAGAGCATTCATGATGAAGTTTCCATAGGTTGACACAATGGGCCTCATTTTTATGTCGGACGGAAAGCCTCCGACCGTACCAACATCTTCGGTTTCACTTTTGACTGCCGTATTACAATGACAGTGGTTGGAAGTGAAACCGGCCGGTCATTCTGGCTGGCTTCTGACGTCAGGCAGTTGGAACCGGCATGTAATCCCTTAAGGACAGCTTTCCGCCATCGAGATTACGATGTCCGTTTCCCACAGGCTTTTCGTGTCAGGCTTTTCAATGTGAAAAGCCTATAGGAAAGAGACTTTGGGGGACCCTAGCGTGGCCCCCTTCTTCCTGCGGCCTGTGGATGGGGACCGAAGAGGCACCTATGATGCCCCCCTGTAAACATCTGCACTGTGTGACAGGTACCATGAGATGCCTGCCACACGATGCAGGGATTTACACAAACTCCTATTTCTCTAAACCGCCCGCAGCACAAGCTCCCATAGAGAAATGGGTGTTTGCGACTGCGCCATGTGCATCCTAATTTGGTGGTCGGAACCGACGACCTATGGTCAGTCGGTTCCAACACTGAAACGGCCGCGGGCGGATGCAAGTCCGACATTGTAATCATGCCCTAAATGTTTGTGTTAATCTGTGATTGTGTCATTGGTTGGGTTGCTCACCAATCCAAGGATCTAGAGATGATCAGTGCAGCCTTCCTTAGTGCGCCCAGATCCTCTGAATAGTGCAGAGAGTTAAACTTCACTTCTAAGAGCTGCTTCTGGGGTGATGGAAAGAGGCCAGTAACTCCCCGCTACTTGTTCAGGACCCCAGCGTTACAGCATCAGACATATTCATTTTATGATCTTCAATTTTATTGTGGCCTTCAGATACTGTTTTGACTACATCCTTCTTCGTTTTTTTTCTATGTCCTGTCACTCTTCTGCAGAGAATTTGCAAGGCATTTAATTGTTTCTTCTGGCCAAATACCGTTGGGCTCTCCAAAGCATAAAACGTTTGGGCAGAAGGTAATGTTCCAATATCCTCTTGTTGACTTCTTGCCCTAGCCCTTTGAGCTGCTATCCTCCTATGCAAAAGTCTTTGGTGCAAAGAAAGAGTAGCCAAGGAAGTGCTCGGCCTTGAAGATGGTCTGCTTTCTGGTGCTCAGGGTAGTCTGCATGCCTGTCTAATTCTAGTAGGCAGTGGTGCTGGTGGAGTAGTGACTGGTGTGGACCTAGACTGGTGGAGTGGTGACTTAGAGCGGGGCTGAGCTCTCCTGCCTCATTTGCCCATTTTTCAAACTCCATACCCACTTCCTCTTCAATCTCTCTTACTGCTGCGGCGTAAAAAAAACCAAAGTGTACTACTTATATTCACAATAACATGACGTACACATTTACATATACATTGTAGTTAAAACTACCACTACCATTATGCAGTGTGCCTATAACATTAATAATCTGATTTTAAACTTAAATAATGCTTACTTGTGTAAATCATGTACATATAAATATTAAATAAAATGCATGTTTCCTCAGTAACTTGCTAGTTTTAATTCTTAATGAAGTTGTGAGGGTATTTATCACTCACTTGTAGCTGCTGGCTGTTGTGAAAAAGTGTCTATGTCACTGATTCCTGCCAGGCCTCTCTATGAGACCCTCCAGAGGTTTGGTGAAGAATAAGTGGAAGGGCCTCCTTCATGACCCGAAGCTTCCTTTCTTTGGTTGACAAACCTTTCCTTAGTACAAGTGTGTTGATCAAATCAATGCTTTCCATTTTCTCAATAGTGTTCTGAATCACACCAGTAGCATTGATTTTTTTCTTGCACGGCAGCCAAAATGTGTTTTTGTGATGGCCTTTGCCAACAAAAAGGATGACTTACCAAAAAGCCTATCATTGTTAGCAACACATTCATGTGCCAAGATTTCCAAATCCATATCGGAAAAATGTTGTTTCCTTTTTCTGACTGCATCTTCTTTTTTGGACTCCTGGGTTTTTAAAGTTAATTTTAGTCATGGCTTCTACAAACACTCAGATAGAGATGGATCAAAAAACTATTTCTTCCTCTCTGATCTACAGGCCACTATTAAGTGTGTGGCTGCAGTATGTCCTGAGTATGATGTTAGCATCCTGTGCCTTGGTGGGGCAATCTGTATGTGCAAGCCATACTGATTCCTTAACACTGACTTTGTATTTTGCAACTAGTATTTTTACTCAATCACTAAGGGGAATGGGTATGCATTTGTACATAACAAAATGTGATTTCTAAATACCAATTCTTTAAAATTTGCTATTTAGGAATTGCCATTTCTCAAAATACCACAAATAAGCGAGAGGGGTCCCACTACACCAAGGGGGACAGGACACCAACAAAAGACACTATGTCAAATGAAAAAGATCCCCTTGGGTTTCTTTATGAAGCATACATCAAGTCACTCACATTCACTCAATAGAACTAAATGTCCGCACCAAACAGAGTCCAAAAGTACAATATATATAAAGTATATAATATATTATTTATTTATGTCATAAAATCATTAAAAACATATTGTCCATATAACAAATGGGAGAACCTAAAGATCCTTAGGGAAGTGAATAAACAACGATATATTGTATGTCAAAGACACTCAAGATACATGAACCTAGATGGTAATTTTTATAGATGGATATACAATGAGCATTTGATTTTCTTCTTCTGCTCAAGTCCAAAGTTGTTACCAATGCCTTCATGAGCCCAAGACTCCTTTGTTATAACAAATCGTTGTATGAATTCTTCCTACAGGTCTATAAAAAGAGCGACGCGTTTCGGTGGTATCTTATAATTCCCCACCTTCTTCAGGCTAGCACTGTGTTCCTGGTTGGTATAAATCGCGCCTGATCCGTATGTATTAGCGCTGACATGTGTACGAGTAGTCGGCCGGCCAATACACGGCTTAATATTTTATAGTCCAAATTAAGCATGCCAAGGGGGCGATATGCAGTCCGGTCCCAAACCAGTTTGCTGGGTTTTTAAAGTGGAATGATTACTGCCTCCCTCTTTGAAGCAGGTAGACAGCCTTCTCGTTTTGCACTGCTTTACAGCGCCACTAGTTGAGGAACTAAGGTATCTACATTTGTTGAATAAAACTCTATTGGCAGCCCATCTGTCCCCGGCGTCTTATTCCTGGCCATATGTTTAATGGCGCTACATACCTCCCCAATCTCGACTTCTCTACCCAGAGCTTCTGCTGCCTTAGCATCTACCTTAGGAAGTTCTACATCCGCCAGGAATCCCACCTCTTCCTCCACTCTTGGATCAAGCCTACGCTGGTATAGGGCAGTGTAATACTCCAAAAACTGGGCGTTGATATCCTGTTGACTATAGAAGATCTCGTCTTCCCGCCCTCGTAGTTCGAGCATTTTCGCCCCTCTGCGTGCTGGGTTGGCCAGCCAGGCTAACAGTGCCCCAGATTATCCCTCTCAGCATGGGCCCGGGCAATGTGAGCCTTATAATCAAAGCTGCGCAGCCTTTCTACTTGTGTTGCCAATACCTACCGAGCTGCGAGAGGGTCTGTTTGCTTATCCATCCTCTCCAGCCTATCCTTTTCTATCTCCCAGAGCTGTTGTTCCGCTCTTTGTATGTCCTGCATAAGAACCTACCGTACTCCTACTACTTCCCCAATGCAGCGGCCCCCTATAACAGTTTTAAAAGCATCCCATTCGATGAGTGGACTTGTGGCTGTATTGGCATTATCTCAAAAATAATTTTCGATAGCGGACCCTACTGTGGCCCGAAACCCCTGATCTTCCAATGCAATATGAATAATTCCGTTCCTCCAGGTGTAGGGCCCTCCAAGTATCCGTCAGCCCCCAGTGTTGTTGCCAGTCACGTCTAGCCTCTGCAATTCTATGTGTGGGAGCATCAGGAAGTGACAGTCTAACATCAGTAATACAGTTAAAGTCATCCCCTAGCAGTACCGATCCTGTCAATACTGACGTTAGTGTCCATGAGAGCTGCGCTGAAAACGCGGGCTGGTCTACGTTAGAGGCATAGATACTCCCTATCACTATGTCCCTTCCATCTAATCGCCCCGAGAGCACCACAAACATGCCCTCCGGATCTATTATCCTGATACACTGAAAAGGGAATCCCACCCGCACCCAGACCAGAGTTCCCCTGGCAAAGGCAGAGTATGTAGTATAAAACACCTGTCCCCTCCACCTTCGCTGTAATACAGCTCCTTCCTTCTGTGATATGTGAGCCTCCTGTAAAAGGGCGATCTGCACCCCTCTCCTGACCAGGTATGCATGTATTTTATGGCGGTGCAACACGGTGTGCATCCCCCTAACGATCCAAGATAAACATTTAAGACCTATGGCGGGTCCCATTGTACTAGCCGTGTCATACCTTTAGCAATTTCCCTCACTGCGACATGCCTGGTCCCAAACAAAATACCCTCAACAATAAGAACCCCCAACAGCCCCTTCCCAGGACAGGTACAGGCAAACAAGTTCCCATCCAAACTAGAACGTGTGAACAACTATTCATGAAAAGTAGCGGGGCGTAAGCTGACCCTGCTGGACCCAGATCTCCCCCAGGCCATTCCCCCAACCTCTTAGAATAGTTGATAGCCCCAGTTTCTGCTTCGGTGCCATCAGGTTGCTGCTATAAGGCGTGAGTCACAGCAGAAGTCAACTCCCAGTACCATAAGACTCTCTTACATATGACCTGGTGTGTGAACTTCAGGCTATTTCATCCACTGTTTGAGGAGTGACGTCCGGGAGGTCAATCTCAGAGTCTCCGTTTGTGCTGCCTGGGTGGGAGCTTTCAGAACTGTCCATGCCATGCTCGCTGGTGGTCGATTTCAGGCTAGCGCCTCCATGACTAAGTTCTGCAACTGCCTGCAAAGCTTTGTGCCGCTCTAGTCGGCGTTCTTTAGGTGAGGAAGCTCTTGGAAGTTGCGGAGAAGTGGTCGGTGTCCACTGGGTCAAGACCGGCGATGAAGTACGAGTCTCAGTGCTCTGCCGGACCTCCAGTCATTTTCATGCGTCATGCGGGGCAGTAAAGAATTGTGTCTCTGATTTATTGATCACCCGGAGGCATGTCGGGAACAGCACGGCATATGGAATTTGCAACTGCCGCAGTTTCTGCTTGATGGCCATAAAGGAAGCACGTTGGCGTTGTACTTCCCCGGTGAAATCCGGGAAGATCATCACTCTAATATTCCCAATCTGCAAGTTCTGTTTCTCTCTGGCTTGCTGAAGTATGTGGTCCTAGTCCTGATAGTGAAGAAGTCGCACCACCAGCGGTCGAGGTGGAGCTCCAGGTTTGGGTGGTCTATCTGAGACCCTGTGGGCGCGTTCAAACGCATAGAAGGAGGAGAGACTCTCTGGGGCCACCTCCGCTCTAAGCCAGTTCTCCAGGAACTGTACTGCATCAGCCCCTTCATCTCGCTCTGGAACTCCCACAATGCGTAAATTATTTCTGCGGGAGCGACCTTCGCTGTCCTCCGCTCTCACTTCCAGTACCTTGGTCCTGGCCTGTACAGTTTTCAGAGAGCGCTGCAATGTGGAAACTGTTTCTGCGAGCCTCCTTCAGATTTTTCTCGTTGAGTTTCACTCTCTCTTTGAGCTTGCGGTGGTCGTCTTTCAACAAGTTGAGATCTGCCCCTATGAAATCTATCTTTGTCTCCAGGGCTGCTCTTCAGGAGGTGATGGCCTGCATAATGTCCGCTAGGGTAGGTCCCTCAGGGGCAATATCTTTCCTCCTTTTTGAAGTCTTGTCTTCATCATCAGTGTGCTGTCCTGCATCTTCCACGTTTAGGACAGCATATCCCTTCTTTTTGGACACTCTCCCCATTGTTAATGGCCTGCGTGCACCCACTGGGTTCTTCAGGGTGAAGTCAGCAATGTACGCAGATCACTGGCAACCGATTCGGCGTCAAAGTGGGGCAGGGCCTAGGATCTGGTTGCAGGCAGATGAGTTTCCCGCCCTCTGGGCTCTATTCAGTATACGCTGTCCTCCGAGGTTCTACTTAGTTATGCAGGTCTTCAAATAGTGCTTATCGGCGCTCCACCTGCCGTCTCCACAGCCCCCCTGTTCCTGCCATATACACCCAGGGGGTGACTCAGGGCTGCGTCATATTAAGCGGGATTGTCTCCGCTCTTCCACGCGCTCTGGGCCAGTCCTCTGCTTAGTAAAATATCTCTGTTTGCCCACAAGCACTTTTCTGCAGCAATGGGGTTCAGAGGCATAATGATGTGTCCCAACTAGGCGGTCACAGGTGCTCCAGCACAGCCCTGTGTCTTCGTTGTGCGCCTTATCTGCCGTGGACCTACCACCCAGCCCCCGGTGCAATTCAACAGGCTTGTACTCCCGGGTTGTCAGCCACTTTTCGCCCCTCAGAGTTACCGCTCAGTCCTCCCTGCATATTAGGGCTAGCCCATTGCTGCCTTCTCACCTCTCAGTACTGCAGTTCAGGTTACGAGGTGTACGCTCCAGCGCTCCTCACATGGTCAGCGTATGTCGGCTTCTCTATCGTCCGGCACTCCTTCATCGCACCTCCCTGGATTGCCGCGCACCTCCGCTGCCGTCAGGGGTCGTTACTACAGCCCACAGCCGCCATTTTGTAGGTGCAATGCAGCGCAGCGATGCCCAGGAGATCATGCCTTTTAACCTCGTCTTCAGGGCCGCCGCTCCCACTGGTCTCCACCGTAGGTCTGCACTCCTCACCCCCACCGGGCAGCTCGCACAAACAGCTCAAGCCTCTGATCTCATTGGAGTTCGCCGCTTCAGAACTTGTCCGCCATCTAAGATGCGCCGCACTCGGCACTCAGTCAGGGAATTAACAGAGTTTTCACCTCTTCAGAGGCACCAAAATTCCCCGCTAGCAGTCCAGCCTGGGCACCAGTAATTCCGCCACCAGTATTGTGGTAAGGAGCCCCACTGTTGGACCAGGATCATTGCTGTTAGGGGAAAGCCGCGGATGGAGCTCCGGAGTCCGCTTCCCCTCACATTGGCGCTGAGCCACGCCATGAGTGCTCCTTCATTGACTGAGGTGTGGTTGGTTAGACCACAGCTTCTTTAATTGATTAGTGCTTCAGGGCAGGATTTAAAATGAGCAGTAATGAAAAAAAATCATAGGCAAAGTCAAATGGCCTAGCTTTCCAAGCGAAGGCATAGAAACACAGGCCTTCACAAATGTGTTGGCATGCACAAATACAGTTTATCACAATAAAGCCAGTCCTATTGGTTCTGCCAATATTTTTTTAAAAATGTAGCAAAAGGATTGATTTCTGTTTAGAATGCATATAGGTGACAAAGAATTGATTGTGACAGAGTGCTGACAGATGTAAAATAGCGTCTTGTGCCTTCTTATAGATGAATTTCTGGAAGGCGGAGTGATACATCAGCCAACAGTATTAGGTGAGAGTGTAATTCTTCTATAGAGGGAAAGCTTTCTACACTTTATAGAATTGGTAGTAATTTGCTGTGCACACAGCTGAGCTATCAAGCGAGACCTAAAAACGGACATTGAAATGGGTCCCTAGCAGGCCCTATGGAGAAAGGACCTTCCAGGACCACAATCAAAGCGAATTAGCGTTTTTTATTGTTGGCCTGTGATAACGCCTTTGGTATTAAATTTAGCATATTTTGGGAAGAATGCACTGTGAACAATGAACAAAGTGGAGTTTTTCAGGACTCCTGCAAGAATTTCTTTCTCAACAATGAGAATAAGAACCCTTTAGGTAATCCAAGTCATTCATGCAATCCCTGTTTACATTTCACTTGTTTCACTTTCATGTTGCATGGTATGTTTACTTATTTCCTAAGAATTGTTTTGCTTTCCCACATGATGTGTTTCTGTAGGTTTTTTTTTCATGCAACCTATGAGTTTTTATTGCGCATACTAAAAAATTAGGGCCTCATTTATGAAAAGTGACGCATCGCTGCGTGAAAACACTTTTCATTGCGCCCTCCTTGCGACATGCTGGATGCGTCATATTTACAGTACGACGCACCATGTTGCAAGGAGTTACAGATACGACGTATCTGTAGGTGCAAAAATGACGCAGTGCTGGAGTGTGTCACAAAAGTGATGCAGCTCCAGCAATGGGTCATTGCACATGGGCAAGTCCCATTTCAAATGTGCCTGCGCCAGTCTTCAGCCTGCTGTGAGGCAGGAGTAAGATATTGACGCATTTGCATCCTAGAAGTGGCGCAGTGAAATCTCACAGATTTCGCTGCGTCACTTCTACAAGGCTTACTTGCATCAGAACACCCACCCTGCATACATTATACCTGGCGCAGGTATAATGTGGCGCAGGGGTTTACAAAGTGATGCATCTACCTAGATGCGTCACTTTGTAAATATGACGTAACATGGCGCTGGAGCGTCACAAAAAGTGATGCACAGGCGGCGCAAAAGTGATGCAAGCCCCTTAGTCTCCTCTAAGTGTCGGTGTGAGTTCATGGCTTGAATGGGTGTCCATGAAGGACATGGCTTAATTTGTTAAAAAAAAAATAGAAGCAGATCAAAGTTTATCTTAGAAGCCCACCACTGGTACTGCCAAATGACGAATGCCAAGGTTGTCTAGTATTGATTCAATGTCAAGTGTCTTCCTCCCACCACCCTAAACTTCCTATCTTACTTGCAAGTTCTTCGTCACACCTGCTTTCTCCCCTTGTCACTGTTTCCCTATATTTTTCTTTCTCTTTATTTAGCCCTTTTCTGTTTTATTCTGTCCTTCTCTTGGTCAGAGTCTAATGATGATCACTAAGGGCCTTGGCTAGAGGTTAGCAGATAGGATACTCCATCGCAAACGGTGCAGATATCCCATTGGCTGTATTACAAGTGCATTGTGGCCTATGGAACTTGTAATGCAGCAGACAAGGTAGCTGCCTTGTTTTGACAGTGTAAACCAACCACCAAACTGAGCTCTAAGCCTGGAGTTGAGGCTGAAGGCAACGCAACGCAACGTTTTCCTATCGCTCGTCTTTTGGCTGTCAAGACTACATGATCATCCAATTGTTGGCCTCTTGCAGAGAATGCTGAGTCATTGTCACATATGTGGCAATTGTAATTATGATTCCGTAAGCAACTGCGTGAAGGAGGTGCACAAGTTTCAAAGTATTCACTGAACAAGTTTACTGGCAGGGAGTGTGTGTGTCTTCAGCTACAGTGACGTGAAGAAAACAAGGTACATGCAAAGAGACTGAAAATACACCGATGAAGAGGAAGGAGGTGAAGTGCAAGACATGCAGATGGAGCAATTCAGAAATAGAGGTTGATTCAAAAAGAGAGATACGAGGCTAAAAAAGATAGAAGTGACTAATGTAAAGTGAAAGATTGTAGAGGAAAGTCATATGAAGTGCAGAACGGAAGGTACTGTTGCTGTCAGGGCGCTCCTCCCTCCAATGATGTTTGTAAATATGTAATTCACAATTTTATATCTACAGAATTGTTCAGAATCTCAACTTTCCAGTATTAAATCAATTTCAATTTTGATTATACACAACACAAGTGTTACTCTTTTATTGGATACTGAATAAAAATCAGTGCTAGCAAGCACTGCCAAAGAGCATAGATCAGACTTCTATTGGGTGTTCGTGTTGTTTGGTGCAAGGGTCGAATATTGTGATGTGGTACACTTTGATGCACTAACAGAAAACACATGCTAAATGCTGATCAACTGGCCTGCCATGTCCAGAACAGAATTCTAGTTCACATGTTTTTGGTCACACCCATAACTACTTAAGCCAGCAATCCTAACTATACTTTTTGGCTATGCTTCTTGACTGGATCGCCCCACCTTTTCCCTCCCATTTACAACCCTGCTCTGGGAAGCAGATGGAAATCCTAAGTCTGCAGAGTGGGCAGTAGTGGCTGCTGCAAATTGGAGTTGGGGGCAGTGGGCGCGGGCGCGAATTAAAAAAACACACTTACCTGGATACGGCCGACCGACCGCTGCCTCTCCGCTGTGCTCTTCCATTCTTCCAGGCAACAGGAATCAGGAAGCACACATCCTCTCAGACTCCCCTGACCAATCACAATGCTGCCTTACAGCAGCATTGTGATTGGTGGGAACACTGAGGTTCAGCGCTCAGTAATGCAGCCTGGGTGGAGAACATGCACAGTGCGCATAACTGACTCCAGAGGAGGAGGCCACTGAAAGTGATTGAGAGAATTACCAGCAGACTCCTGTCACTGCAAATCTGCCGCTACCTATCACATTCACTTGGAGGATCCAACCAGACTAAATGTAACTGTTGTTAAGTGGAGAGGTGTGGTGTAGCGGCCAGGGCAGCTGACTTGGGAACAGCGGGTTCATGGTTCGATCCCCGGCTCCGGCGGCAGCTCAGCTCAGCACCGTGTGACTCTGGGCAATAGCTCACTTAATTTCCACGCCGGCCCCCAGCGCCTTGAGACCCGTAAGGGTGAGTAGCTGCGCCATATAAAAACGGACTGACTTAATGAGAAATACTCCAGACTGTACTTGTAATGGGATACAGGTGCATAGTAACCTTGAGTGTGAGGTAGGGCATAGAAAGGGAAGGGAGCTCTGAATACATTTGATAAGGGGAGAGGAGTTGGCCTAACAGTTAGGGCGCTCGACCTTGGACCTGGGGAACTGGGTTCGAGTCTCAGTAATGACGCTGAACATCCTGTGATTCTGGGCAAATAACTTAATCTCCCCGTGCCTAACAAAAAAATGAATGTGTGTCCTCATGTAACATAACTGGTGCTATGTAAGGTGCTCTGATATCCGATTGGATTCGGGTCAAGTTTGCGCTATATAAAACTCTGCAAAAACAACATCATAAGGTCGCTTCTTTAAAACTGGGCTGATGGGATACTCTGTTAAAACGTGACGGATATTCTGTCCACCATATTCAAAGTGCCATTGACTATAATGCACTTGTAATATGGTGGATGGGACATCCTCCACATTTGTAATAGAGTATCCCGGCTGCAAAACTCTTATAGGACCCTAAGGGGCATATGTACAACAGAATGATGGAGCGTGGGGTTTAGCAAAACTTGCTAACACCACGCTCCGCAATTCTGAAAAAGCAGAGATGAGCCGTATTTACAAAGATATGGCACATCTCTGCGTTTTCCCCAGTGCTGGCGCTAATTTAAGCTGACTATCACCAACGCAGGTACCCTTGCACCATAGCGCAAGGGTGCCTGCGTTGAGGGAATTATTGTTTATGTGCAATAAGGTGTCCCTTCCTGCAAATAAACAATCCAGAATGGCGATTTGAAACTTCTGTGTGCTGCATTGTGCGGCACATATAGAAGTTTCAAATCATCATTTCTTTAATGATTGTTTATGTGCAGGAACGGACACCTGCACAACAATTCATTGCATTTTGATGTTTCTATGTGCGCTGCACAATGCAGCACACTTAGAAACTGCAAAAATGAGGAGAAATAAAGCATTTCTCCTCTTTTCGCCATGATAAGACAAAGTTTTGCCTGGTCTTAACTTTGGTGCTGCCACGTATTTACGCCTCCCCTGTAAAAAGGAGGCTGCTTCAAAATCAATCAGTGTTGCTGCGGAATGCCTACCACAACAAGCTTTGCTCACCCCTTTCACGCTACGTATAGCGGAAAAGGGTGCCTTTTTTACAAGGCGGCATTAAGCCACGTTTAGTGGCTTAATGCCGCCTTGTAAATTAGGCAAATCCCCTTTCGCCACAGGAACTTCGTTAAAAGTGATGTTCCTGTGGCAATATGGGGCTTGTAAATATGCCCCAAAGCGCCTTAACAGGGTGTTGGAGAGAGTTTCCCATCCTCGTGTAGAATTTGTGAACGGTGTGCCTCTCACTACCATAAAGGGAAGAAAGATAGTTGCTGCTACGCTGCCCCGCTTTTCTGTGTCATTATATCGTGCACCTGACTCTCCAGGGAAATTTTGTAATGGTTACTCGTCTTTTAATTAAATTGAATTTGAAATCTGGGTACTGGTTCACATTTACCTGCTCATTTTGTATTCTTTCTTGCTCCTACCTTGGTCCGACGCAGCTGTTGTGCCATTTGTGCCGATGGCAGCTGAGCTTGAAGTTGCAGCCACTTCCAGGGCGGTGTTTACATCTGGATTTGAGTGGTCTAGCTGCTCCAGAATTCACCTTTTAAATTAATGGCCAAGCGGACCGCCGTGGATAATTGCTGTTATGCTGCCCCACTTTTCTGTGTCATTATATCATGCACCTTACCCTCTAGGGTCATTTAAAAAATGTAATTTTGTAATGGTTACTCGCCTTTTTTTAAATTGAATTTTAAATTTGGGTACTGGTTCACATTTACCTGCTCATTTGAGTTCCTTCTGGCTCCTGCCCTGGTCCAACGCGGCTGTTGTGCCGTTTGCGCAGAGGGCTGCTGAGCTTTAAGTTGCACCTACTTCAGGGGCGGTGTTTACTTCCGGTTTTGAGTGCTCTAGCCGCTCCAGCATTCACAATTTAAATAAATGGCCAAGCGGACGCGCAACGGGTGCACAGCTGAGTGCCAAAGGCGTGCATATGGCAAGCCCGTCTGCGCCCGTCTGCGTCCAGACAGGAGCCAGAAACCCTGGCCCATTGCAGCCAGGTGTCAGATCTTATTCTTCCACGTTTTTGCATGGCTTAGGGCCAACTCCTAAAAAGCACACTCTAATTTGTGAACTTGACGTTTCACCTTTTTCATGCAAATCTTCAGATTTGTAGCCAGAAGTATATTTTTAGGGGGGCATGGCCCTCAGCTATGACCAAACATTAAAGCTATGCTCTGTAGGTGCCTTCTTTCCCAAATACTCGTTGTTCTACTGAACTTATAAGAGAAGTTTTAATTTTACTCACCAATAATTTAAAATAACTTCACTTGGAACACATCCATTAAGAACATTTAGGTAAATTAGAGACAAAGAGTTTGTTTTAAACATTTTAGCGATCCAACAATGGTGAAAACTAAAGGGAATTTAAATGCCATTTTACAGGCGAAGTTGCAAAGGTTCTGCAATGAATTTCACTGTAAGGTTGTAACATAAGATGGATAGTTCAATTACATTTCATATAAAGCACCAATCAAAACTTCACAGACTTGATGCAGGCTCTGACATTGGCATACACACCTCATAGTTACATGCAGGTTGTGCGAAAGGTGTTGTATAAAGCAGGTAGGCATGGTAAAGTATAGGTGATTGTGTGCACCTGTGATGGGTCCATTTGAGTCCTGTGGCCTGGCTGAGGATACTAACTGCAGCGCTGCCTTTAATGCTCTGAGATGCTGCTCTGTAATAACATCTCTCTTTGATGGTGCTTTCATGGTACTTTCAAGAGACACCCACTTCCAGAGTTTTTTGGACATTCTCTACTCTTTCACATGCAGAAGAATGCTTACATAGGACCCTCAAAGTGGCACCCTACACGTGGCTAACATTGCTTGGGCCAGCGTGCACTGAAACTGGAGAAGCCCTCTACGATCATGGAACAAACAGGTTAATGCAATTTGGCCATCATATACCTGTAGCTTGTTTTCAATTCTTATTGGTCACGACAACAGGCTTCGTGATTTTGGTGGCTTTTAACAGCTTTAGGGCAGACAAGGAACCTTTGATGTCCACCACTGTACTTTCACAGTACTCTGGACTTTAATGGGTCATCCACAGCACTGGAAAAGAAAATGTTTCTGGTAAAAACACAAGAAAATATATTTGTTCCAAAATCAAACTTGGCATGTGAGGGAAATGGTTCCCACGAGTCCCAAGTTTAATTTTTTGTTTTTCTATATTGCACAGCACGATGAGTGCACTGATCTTACACAGCAAAACAAAAGAGGAAGCAGATCGCACTAATGCATTGTGCAGGGATCATCAGGAGTCCTGCCACACAGCATTCTTACACTATATAACAGTAGTAACCCACTTATGTGACTGAGCTATTGCTAATGAATGTAAGGCTTCATAAGGTCCCTAAGACACAAGGAAAGAATAATATTTTGCCTTGCAAATTGACCAATTCTAGCGATGTGAGTGGCTGTGGTATTTAGGCCAGGGCTTGGTCTGCACCCAGGGAATCCTTTCAGGCCCAGACATTTCTGAAAACAAGTCACCTAGGAAGTATTTTTTGGTGTAGCGTGCATGGATCCCAATGATGTTTCTTACCCAGAATGCCCTGCAAACACATAACCTTGGCTAAATCATAGATTTTCCTCAATTCTGGAATATGTGAGGATCTATAAAACTTTTGCCATCCAGAGTTCACACTCTTCTCCCAATAAAAACACTTCCCCAAATGTTCACAAAATATTATGCATTTAGTTAATTAATTACATAGGACCTCATAACAGCAATGTACCTGGTATTTCCATTAAGAAGAATTTAGGAGGAGTCAATACATTTCAAAAAGCAGATTCATACTACACAGATCATATGTTACAATATATAAAAAACTGAAAATATTATTCGCTATTGTGCAAAGAAGTCTAGAGAGGTCAATTAAATGCAAATGCTTTCAGCCTCAGATGTCCAGAATATGGTTTCAAAAATATTTGGCTCAAGGAGATAAATCCTAGGTGTGTTGAGCCTGACAGGGTTATCTAGATAGTAAGCCATTTTTGAGAGCTAGTTTGTTACAGCATCCGTTTGCGACATGGGCAGCTCTATTGGGTCATTTCTGATTCACCTACTGCTAGTTAGGCTATTTGCTCCTCTCTGCAGAAGGTACATTAGCCTAACATACTACCCGACTATATTAATACACTATGACTGCTTCTTTACGTCTCACAATGGCTTTCAGATATGAGATGATTGTACCAATAGACATCCCAGCAGATAGCTCCACTTCTGTCTCCCTCCAACAATGCCAGATCTGGCCCAGACTGTACACTAGGAGCAAATTTACTAAGATTTTGCATTAGGGTTGCGTCCCTTTTGTGGCACATCTCCAATGCAAATCATTTTTGGTATTTACTAAGCCATGTAAAGCCACCTTGCATGACTTTGCACAATTTAGTAAATACAAAGTGCATATCACTGCGTTGCTTTACATTGCATTGGGAAGATGTTCCAGAGGGGGAGCATGGGCGTTCTCTTGCATCCACCCATGATTTTGGTGTATTACCAGATCTACTGAAGCTAGTGAACCTGGGAATGTGCCAACATGCTACACCTTTCCTCGTGGTGCGTAACAAGGAGAAATATCTTTATTTCTCCTTGTTACTTCCTCATTCCATGTGTGCTGCATTGCATGGCACACATAGAAAGAGGAATATCCCTCTAAGGATTGTTTGTTGCTGGAACTTGTGCCTTCCTGCATGAAAACAATCCTGGCTGTACCCTAGGCACTTTTGCACCATAGTGCAAGGGTGCCTGTGTTGGGAGTAGTCAGAACACAGTGTGCCATCGCTAGGAAAATATGAAAATATGGTGCATTTCAGCTGTCTTCCTTTCAAGCAACACAGTGCAGCAGTTTTCCTTGCTGCGTTACGTGAAATGTAAGTAAATCTGACCCAAAACGCGTGATTGGGTGACCCAGTGCAGTAACCAGCTATACAGATTGTATTCATAAGAGATACCATAATAGGTCCCACAGAGCTGTTCAAAGCTGCTAACTTACTGAAAAATCATAAATTGTGTGTCTGTGTCTCTTACACGTCATCATCCACCACACTGCTAAGCCCTGCATCCCATAACACAATAGCTGCACCACAGTGGTCATCATGAAAAACATGAAAACACCTCCCACATTGGATCACAAAACAAAGACAACATCCTTAAACAACGCCACACCCTTCTAACTAGACACCACCATATATGGCGTAGCTTACCGCCCATGTAGGTAGGCACTTCAGTGTCAAACATAGGGGTAGTAGGTGCTATACAAATGACCAATACAATAGCTATCACTTGTGCATCACCAAGAGTTTTTGAGCCAATTAAAATATTTGTTTCCATCACACTTAAGAATTGAAACAAAATGTACTTCATGTGTGCTTTCATAACAGCTGGTGTATATTGAAATATTTGTACAGTTCATTTACAGGTATTTTGTGAATTAGAAACTATTTTAAATCCTACAGTATTTTTTTCCCATTCTTTGTACACAAGGCCATTGGAATTATGCAAATCTGCCGCAGCTGTGTTTTCCACATAATTATGGTTTAACCATATTTGCCCTAAAATCCATTATCTGCTGCATAGTCTGTAGATTTCCACAAAATCAAATTTTGGGGCAGATTTACAAGCCCCTTGCACCACTTTTGCGTCACTTTTAACATGGGAAAAGTGACGCAAAAGTGGCGCAAGGGGCTTGTAAATCTGCCCCTTTGTTTCTAGCTCAATCAGAGTAAATGTTACTAAAAAATACTGCACCATATGATGCTGTGCAGTCAAAGGTCCTTGGTGAAGGTTGGATGGTCACCTTTCAGTTACTTACAGCTGTATTTGAATGTGGAACTGGTACTAATGTAGTGAAACCTTTGCCTAGATAGTGCTTACTAACACATGTGTAATCATTACAAAATAATGAAGTGAAGTATTAAAAAATGTCACATATTAAGTTGCATAATATGTGCTATTGAGTCAACATTTCCGCATAATTTAGGACTCCCCTGCTGCCTAATTCCAGTGGCCCTGTTTGTACCACAGAGAGATTGTCATATAGTTCACTTTTCAAAATCCTCTCACTTGCAGTCACAGGAAAAGTAAACAACATCTCCATAAGCAGCAGTTAGTTAAAAGAATAGCCTGACATTTAACCTGCCACTGAACACGCAGCAAATGCAACAAGAAAAAAACATAATTTGAAGGCCTTTTAATTGCCCATTCACCTTAAGAACTCCTGCACCTACATGCTGTGTCAGATGCCTCGGTCGTTTGGGTGGCTAGAGATTATTATGGGCTGGCCCGGCCCCAGGGGCGTAACACAGGCCCCAGCATCCCCGCGGTGCGGGTGGGTCCCAGGCTGTAGGGGGCGCAGTACTTCTGCCTGTGCGCTCCGGAATAAATTGGAGGGGGGCCCCTCCCTGTATATTGCAGGGGGGGGCCCTTGAACTTTCGTTACATGCCCCCCTGTGGTTACGGCCCTGTGAATCTTGCAACTTCATCTGCTCACTAGTCACCTGCTCTAGGGAGGCTCTGATGGCCACCTCTTTGAACGAGCCACAGGTGAGGGACACGGAGGCACGTAGCTTATTTGAATCACCTGGCTGAGCTCCCCACGTCCTAGCACTTTACTTGTTTTAGCTTAAACTGCCGCTCCCTCCCGAAGCACCAGTGGCATTTATTTAATTTCCTTTGCGAGGCAAACCCTGATGTAGTATTCCTTATGGAGACTTGGCTGCGTGAGAGTTCACTGCCTGATATTATTACTGCGCTTCCCGCCAAATTTTCTTTCCTGGGGATAAATAGATCTCACAAGACCGGCGGAGGCATTGCCATCATCTCTAAAAAAAAGTTCTTAAATGTAAAATTGGGTAGCTTCTGATTCTCAATTGTGAAGCTCTGCCTTCAACACTCTTCCTTACGCCGAAATTTACGTTCTCCAGTGCTCTTATTTGTACCCCAATGAATGGTGCTCGGCTCTGCCAGAAATCCTGCCCCCCCCCCCCCCAGATCCTACGAGATGCCAACTTTATCCTGCTTGGCGATATCAATCTCTATTTGGAGGATGCCAATTACATTCTGGCATCCAACTTTATTGAGGACTTAGGCGTTCTCAATTTAGTACTCCTCACCTCAGCACCCACACATATTGTGGAGCACCTTTTGCACCCCATTTTTCTAACCTAAAAACACTGAATACCGCCCTCCCTGCTTCAACTCTGCTGGTCAGAACACTTTGCTGTGCTTTTTTGTTTTTGGGTCCCCTTCATCCCCATCTCTCAGCCTGTGTTGAAATCTAAAGTCAGGAATTGGTCGCAACTCAATATTTCAGTATTGAATAGGTTGATTCCTAATCCGCAGCCTACCCTCACTTCTCGTCCTGATTTGGACCAAATTTCGGCCCACATATGGCTTAATGAGGCTCTGGACACCACTTTGCCACCTACCTCAAAACGGATGTATAGAACACATCCCCCTACTGCTTGGTTCACAGATTCCCTCAGACTTGAAAAGAAACAATGTAAAACACCAGAAAGACAGTGGATGAAACTTTATCAGGAGGCAAAATCTGAATATGTGGAGGCACTGAAAAGATATCATGCCCTCTGCAAACGAGTTCACTGAGAAGATTGCCAGCTCTCAACACTGTCAGAAGACTCTTTTTAAGGTGGTGATAGAACTCTCAGCGGTTAATAACATCTTGCCTCCGCCCTCTCTTTCACAGAACCATTGCGATGAACTAGCCAGCTTTTTTTAAAGAAAAGGTTGGCAAGATTCACCGTCAATTTGCTGTGGGGACCATAAAGGCTGAGAGCTGTATACATTTGGATTACCCTACAGGAAGCCATGTTGAAGTCCTTCTTCCAGTGGATAAGTTGTAGGAGTCCTTCAGAATTAGGACATGGTCCGTTCTGGATCTTATATTACTAAAATACTTTTTGCAATCCATCAAATCTGATTCCCCGCTGGACCCCCTTGCCCCTGACAAACTCAAATTACTTAATGGCTCTGTTTTAACTGTCATTTTAAAACTTCTTAATACCTCTCTGAATACTGGTATCGTACCCCAGAATTGTAAACATGCTCTGGTTCTCCCCCTTTTAAAAAAGGTTGACTTGGACTTCTCCTATTGGTCAAGTTTCCGTCCCATATCCCTCCTTTCTGTCTTCTCCAAAATGTTGGAAAAGCATGTCAACTCACAACTTTCCACTTTCACTGAGACCCAGCAACTTCTCCATCCTTCACAGTCTGGCTTTAGGGCAGTGCATGGCACGGAGTCCACTCTTCTTGGGGTGACTGAATGTCTCAGACAACATCTGGACTCCGGTGGCATGGCCGCTCTCATTCTGCTTGACTTGACCGCTGCCTTTGACACGGTATCTCACTCTATTTTGATCAATAGACTTGAGGCCTTGGGCATAGAAGAACAGGTTTTGGAATGGATGAGCTCTTTTTTAAAGGATCGCACCTTCCAGGTCTCTTCGACTGATGCAAGATCAAAGAACCTAGCCCTGACCTCTGGTGTCCCTCAGGGACCTCCTTTGAGCCCTTTGCTTTTTAATATCTATGTTCATCCTCTAGTGGATGTCATTGAGAGGTGTCGGCTCACCCTTTTTTCATACTCTGATGACATTCAGATCATCTTTTCGTTATCAGCTGCCCATCGACAGGACCCGCTTCTCCGGTAATGCGACGACGACCTATGCGGCGGCGGCACGCTTCTCCGGTAGTGCGACGCGCTTCGGTGATGCAACGGCAACAGCGGCAGCGGCGGCACGCTTACTCGGCGAGGGGACAACTTCTGCGGCGGCGACACACTTCTTCTTTGTTGAGTCGCGCTTCCAGCTCCCAGCGACACACAGTCTCTTAGAAGGCCCAGCATAATAGCAGGCCCTTCAATTTCCAGCAAGGGAATTCAGGGGGCAGCTGGTGGTGAAGTCTTTTATCTCTGAGACTTCATGCAGGAGGCAAGCACAGTTCAAGCCCTTGGAAATTCTTCTTCAAGATGATGAAAGTACACTCAGTCCTTTTTCTCCTTTTCTTTGGCAATGAAGCAACCACTGCAGGCCAACCCCCAAACAGCACACAGCACAGGGGTAGTCTCCTCCTTCAGTTTCCTGGTTCTCCTCCTCAGCAAAGGTTTGTCTTGATTCCCAGAAGTGATGTAAAGTTCTGGGGTCTGGGTCCCACTTTTTATACACACAAATCATTTGTCTCTGAAGGCAGAGAGTGTCTGTACCTAGTCCAAACCAGTTCTGGGTGCATCCTGCCAGTGCACAACTTCTTCCTTTGTCAGTGTGGGCCAGGGTCATCAGACGCACCACAGGAGGTGAGGCCAGCATTGTGGAAGGCAGGCACATCCCTATTCAGGCCCAGGTGCTACTCCTCCCACCACTCCCAATGCAGATAGGTCTATTCAGCCTAGTGCTGAGTCACCCTATCTCCTGGAGCAACCCCAGCCCCTGTCATTCACAAACCAGACATGCAATACACAACTTAGCAGAGGCAGGCTGGATGGTTACGTAAGAAAATACCTACTTTCTAAAAGTGGTATTTTCAAACACAGAATGCTAAAACCAACTTTACTAAAATATGTATTTTATCATTCTGAGTTCAGGCATAATAAATTCGTTTTTCTACCATGTTCTCTGGGTCAGTTAGGATTATAAGATGTTATAATCAAACTGCCCATTCTGGCCTATGGGGACAGGTAGCCTTGATATAGTGAAAAACAAAAATGACTGTAATTCACTATCAGGACATGCCACACACATCAGGGCATGTCCTAACTTTTACATACAATGCACCCAGCCCTTGGGCCTACCTTAGGGGTGGTTAACATGTAGAAAAGGGAAGGTTTAGGGACTGGTAAGTGGGTGCACTTACCAAGTCAACATTGCAGTACTGGACTGCCCACAGGCTCTGCGATGGCAGGCCTGAGCCATAGTTTACAAGCTGCTCCGATGGGTGGCACAATCAGTGCTGCAAGCCCACCAGCAGCATTTGATTTACAGGCCCTGGGCACACATGGTGCACTGGAGTAGGGTCTGACAAGTAAACCAAATAAGCCAATTATGGAGTCACTAATCCATTACATCACTTTAACATAGGGAGCACTTGCACTGTGGCACTGAATAGCAGTGGCACAGTGCCCAAAGCATCTAGACCAGCAAAACATATAGCAAAAACACAGGAGGCAACAGCATCAAATGGAAGGGAGACCCACTCCAATGGTTCCAGGTCTAACAACAGGTCTTTGAGCACCCTAGAATCTCTGAGCCATCTCTGGTAGCATAGCATATTGGAGTAGTCTTACATTTCTTGGGTGTAGTGGCAGTAGCCAACCCAATGGCGAGTTCACGCGGACAAAGTGTGCAGTGGTGCACGTGTAAGTTGAGAGACTGGTGGCCTCTGGCCCAAGTGATGTCCAGAGGGCCTCTGGGCATACTGAAGCACACAACCCCGAGATGCCTTTTCTCTTGGGTTCCTCGCTCAGTAGAGAGGCTTGGTGGATGAGCTGCTATCTGTCCACTTATCTAGCCCTCGCTGCCACTGCAGTAGTAGCTGAGATCTTTGGCCAGCTAGTTGGAACAAACGTTAAGACAGGTTCTCCTTACATGGCCCCTGTGTAGACTCTGTCATCCATGGGTGAATGGCAGCATTCCAGCCAATCTCTTTAAACATTTTCATTTACGTATTTGACATCCAATTAGAAAACGAACACCACATGTGGGCTCACTTTCTAGGGTTCAGAATCTCTCAAAGCCTTCTTTGAACTCATGGAAGACACTGATGAAGTCATGGAAGACTTGCAAATGTGGAACAGACAGTCAGTTCACTTTTCTATGTCCATACAGACTTCTTCTCTGAGGATGAGCTATTCCTGGGACCCCCATGGAGCCAGTGCCCCATGAATCTCCTCTCACTAAGTGACGGTGCACACAGAGGGTCTTCAGATCCAAGTATTGAATGAAGAGGAGCAGAGGTGCACCTGGGTGACTCTACAGCACCATCAGCAGATCCCCACACAGCCCTTCCACATCTTGATATACCGCGTTCCTTGCTGGTCCGCATTACATGCATAACTCTGCCCCAGCACAATGGACTAATCAAAGCACCATGCCATACTGGAATCTGGAGGTTCCTGAGGGACATTGCTTCTGAGTGTCTGGTAGGTTTGGGTGGTGGAAACCACTTGTGTATAAGAAATAGGAAATGTCATAAAAGTTGCTTGACTCAATGTCCCATACAGCTGTACAGTCTCTTCACACAGCAAACTCTTGTTTGACATACCGTATGTGAAAGGTGAGAAGGGAGTTCAGCTAATGCCCACTGAATTATTTGCCTCTCAGCTGTGATAGCGAACTAGTATTGATACCACCTTTCATATCAGCTCCTCACAAAGAACACTGTGGCGTCCCACAGGGGTCCATCATATCCCCTTTACTATTCAACATCTACCTAACCTTGGAACAGAACCTGACTAAATCATTCAATCTCATCTTTAAGAACTATGTAGATGACACCCAAATCGTTTTTAAAAATGGATGCTCTGAAAGACTTCTACAATTCAGAGCTGAAACGACTTAAGGTGGAATGTAGGCGGCAGGAACGGTTGTGGAGAGTAAGCTACGACAGGATCTGTAAGCAAGCTTATGGTCTGGCATTGACTAACTATAAACTCGTCATTAGGAATGCTAAGAGGGATTACTTCTCTCGGAAAATCTCGGAGGCCGGCGAATCGTCTAAGAAACTGTTAAAGACAGTATCTTTCTTGGCAAATTCCCAACAGACGAGCCAGTTCAGACCGGATCAGTTGTTCTGCGATCAGCTAGCTAATTTCTTTAAAAATAAGGTCACTACCATCTATGCTGATCTACTTAACACTGTAGGTACCCCGTCTCCCCCTCATGAGATATCCAGTTGCAGCCTGTCAACTATCCCACCCTTGTCCTGCGATCAGGTTGGGACTCTACTGGGCTCTATAAAATCGGGAGCCGCATCAGACCCCTGTCCGCCTTATATTCTACTCCAGGCCGCTGACAAGATTATACCTACTCTTACGGCTCTGATTAACCAAGTACTAGCCGCTGGACACTACCCAAGTATGTGGAAAACTGCGAGCGTAAAACCTCTTTTGAAGAAACCCTCACTCGACCCAGCGGAATATTCTAGTTACCGTCCCATTTCCGGCCTTCCGCTAGTAGCTAAAATCGCCGAGAAGGCCATAAATCAGAGTCTGATGGAATATCTCGATAAGAACGATATACTGGATAGGTCCCAGCACGGCTTCCGACCTAGGCTCTTATTACCACAGCCGAGGGGATTAGGGATGCAGTGGACGGAGGGGGGCGAGCAGTGCTCCTCCTCCTGGATCTATCCGCTGCATTCAATACCATCAACCACGAGGTATTGCTCCAACGTCTGAAGGGAGTGGGGATTGTGGATCGTGTGTTGGCACTACTGGCGTCCTTCTTAGATAATCGCACACAAAGCTTACAATGGTCCGGGCTACATTCGTCCAATTTTTACCTCCCGTGCGGAGTTCCGCAGGGGTCAGCGCTGTCCCCGACCCTCTTTAATATTTATGTTAGACCTCTGGCTAGTTTGGTCCGACGTCACGGCTTCACGCTGGTCTCCTATGCGG
Organism: Triturus cristatus; assembly: GCF_964204655.1. Classification (NCBI taxonomy): domain Eukaryota; kingdom Metazoa; phylum Chordata; class Amphibia; order Caudata; family Salamandridae; genus Triturus; species Triturus cristatus. Next base: position 1,640,901,853 of record NC_140590.1, read on the forward strand.
ATGATTCACAGTTAGTAATATCAACTGTGGATCACCCCGACCAAACAGCAGCTAAGTTTCATGCTTGCTTGATTGACGTGATAGATTGGATGCGCCTGAGTTTCTTAAAAATTAACACCGAAAAGACGGAAGTGATGGTGTTTGGAAAGGGTCCCTCTATCCCTTTGGTGGCCAGCGGCGGCTGGCCAATGCCCCCTTCCGGTCGCGAAGGTAAGGAATCTGGGTGTGATTTTGGATGACAACCTGGATATGTCTGCCCAGATTAATAGCTTAACATCATCAAGCTTTTATCTCCTAAAAACTCTCCGGAAAATTCTCCCTTACATCCCTCAGGCGCTCCAAAAGACTGTGATGGCCGCTTTGTTTATGTCTAGACTGGATTACTGCAACGCCTTGTTTTTGGGGATGGACAAGTTTCAGGTGGGAAAAATCCAGTCCCTACAGAATGCTGCAGTTCGAGTTATCCTGAACCTACCCAGGGGCTGTCCTACCTCTGAAGGGAGGAAATCCCTGCACTGGCTTCTGGTCCAGCAGAGGATTGAGTTTAAGGCTCTCTGTTTGGTTCACCGGGCCCGCTTTGGGGGTGGTGCCAATGATGGAAGAGAGAGATTTAAACCCTATCTCCCGCCCCGTGCCCTGCGGTCTGCTAATCAAGGCCTTATCTGTACCTCCTGGTTCAAATTGGCTAGATGGGGTGGTCGCTCTTTTGGCAGGCGTGCAGCAAGTTTGTGGAACCTTCAGCCTTTGGAGCTACGACTTCAACCTGATCATGCCCTCTTCAGGAAAATGCTAAAGCATCACCTATTTAAGACCCAACCATAATCTGATTTGCTCTCTTGCCTCACTATTCACACCACAGCGCCAAGACACCTCCGGTATTAGAGCGCTTTAGAAATTACTTTATACTTTATACTATACTTATTTGATGACTCCTTCGAGCCATAAACACATGGATGATGAATAAACATCTAATGCTAAAAAAAACAGAAGAACAAGCTTATAACCTGCAGACAGTGCATATAAAAAAGCCTGCCACCATATGGCCTAAGGAATTTGAGGCCCCTATGACAATATCAAGAAAGGTCAGAAACCTTCCACTGAAAATGGCAGCTGTTGTGCATGGCTGTCTTTTTCACACAGTGAAAACCCTACGTTGCATCCTCCCATACCTTGAATACCTTCAGAAACCCTAAGCCATCCTCATAGTTGTAATCTTCAATCTTGACTATACCAACAGCCTCTACCTTGGTGCAGCATTTATAATACACAAAATACAACTCAGCAAAAATACTGCTGCGAGATTTCCTCTTTGCCTTCACCCAAGAGAACACATGACTCCAGTCTTACAATCGCTCCACTTGCTACCTATACTAAAAATGTCAATGTTCAAGGCACTTTGCATTATTCACAAAGGCTCCAAAACAAAAAGGACCGCTACACTTATAAGTTAGATTCAAGTAATACAAACAAATTAGGAGACTGCGCTGCAGGCTTGCAACACTTATCATACCACCTTACCGTAAGAAATCTGTAGGAAGCACTGCTTTCTCAGTGCAATCCGCCAACCTCTGGAACTCACTACCAGGCAGCATTCAAAGCATCCAGGAGCATATAGACTTCCAAAGACAGTTGAAAACATCTCTATTTCCAATACAACTACACCACCACACAGCCCAGCAAGAGAACCTGGAAAGACAGTCGCACTTTCAAGCTCAATCTTTACCTTACAATCCACAGATTGAAAACAACCCAACCCAACGAGCAAACTACTTTTGATAAACAAGAAAGTTAAGAGCGCTGATCTGTGCTTCGCCGTGCATTATATAGTCATGTAACTTCAAACATAATAATTCTGGCCCACATCAATACCTTAACACTCAGTGGTTGGCAATCAACTGTAACTTACACCTATTACATTCAATTAAGGCATATGTGCTATGAGGGTTGCCCATCACCGGTACTGCACAGCCAATAAACCAACCACTACTACATGAACAGGCATGAAATAACGGAAGAGATCTGTTACACACTGCGGCTCAATAGGAGGACTTCAATCTAGTCCATGGCTTCAGCTCCCAAATATTAATACACTATGACCGCTTCTTTACGTCTCACAATGGCTTTCAGATATGAGATGATAGTACCAAAAGACATCCCAGCAGATAGCTGCACTTCTCTCTCCCACCAACAATGCCAGCTCTGGCCCAGACTACACTAGGAGCAAATTTACTAAGATTTTGCATTAGGGTTGCGTCCCTTTTGTGGCACATCTCCAATGCAAATCATTTTTGGTATTTACTAAGCCATGTAAAGCCACCTTGCGTGACTTTGCACAATTTAGTAAATACAAAGTGCATATCACTGCGTTGCTTTACATTGCATTGGGAAGATGTTCCAGAGGGGGAGCATGGGCGTTCTCTTGCATCCACCCATGATTTTGGTGTATTACCAGATCTACTGAAGCTAGTGAACCTGGAAATGTCATGTGCCAACATGCTACACCTTTCCTCGTGGTGCGTAACAAGGAGAAATATCTTTATTTCTCCTTGTTACTTCCTCATTCCATGTGTGCTGCATTGCATGGCATTCATAGAAAGAGGAATATCCCTCTAAGGATTGTTTTTTGCAGGAACTTGTGCCTTCCTGCACAAAAACAATCCTGGCTGTACCCTAGGCACCTTTGTACCATAGTGCAAGGGTGCCTGTGTTGGGAGTAGTCAGAACACAGTGTGCCATTGCTAGGAAAATATGAAAATATGGTGCATTTCAGCTGTCTTCCTTTCATGCAACACAATGCAGCAGTTTTCCTTGCTGAGTTGCGTGAAATGTAAGTAAATCTGACCCAAAACATGAGATTGGGTGACCCAGTGCAGTAACCAGCTATACAGATTGTATTCATGATAGATACCATAATAGGTCCCACAGAGCTGTTCAAAGATGCTAGCTTACTGAAAAATCATAAATTGTGTGTCTGTGTCTCTTACACGTCATCATCCACCACACTGCTAAGCCCTGCATCCCATAACACAATAGCTGCACCACAGTGGTCATCATGCAAAACATGAAAACACCTCCCACATTGGATCACAAAACAAAGACAACACCCTTAAACAACGCCACACCCTTTTAACTAGACACCACCATATATGGCGTAGCTTACCGCCCATGTAGGTAGGCACTTTAGTGTCAAACATAGGGGTAGTAGGTGCTATACAAATGACCAATACAATAGCTATCACTTGTGCATCACCAAGAGTTTTTGAGCCAATTAAAATATTTGTTTCCATCACACTTAAGAATTGTGAAACAGAATGTACTTCATGTGTGCTTTCATAACAGCTGGTGTATATTGAAATATTTGTACAGTTCATTTACAGGTATTTTGTGAATTAGAAACTATTTTAAATCCTACAGTATTTTTTTCCCATTCTTTGTACACAAGGCCATTGGAATTATGCAAATCTGCCGCAGCTGTGTTTTCCACATAATTATGGTTTAACCATATTTGCCCTAAAATCCATTATCTGCTGCATAGTCTGTAGATTTCCACAAAATCAAATTTTGGGGCAGATTTACAAGCCCCTTGCACCACTTTTGCGTCACTTTTAACATGGGAAAAGTGACGCAAAAGTGGCGCAAGGGGCTTGTAAATCTGCCCCTTTGTTTCTAGCTCAATCAGAGTAAATGTTACTAATAAATACTGCACCATATGATGCTGTGCAGTCAAAGGTCCTTGGTGAAGGTTGGATGGTCACCTTTCAGTTACTTACAGCTGTATTTGAATGTTGAACTGGTACTAATGAAACCTTTGCCTAGATAGTGCTTACTAACACATGTGTAATCATTACAAAATAATGAAGTGAAGTATTAAAAAATGTCACATATTAAGTTGCATAATATGTGCTATTGAGTCAACATTTCCGCATAATTTAGGACTCCCTTGCTGCCTAATTCCAGTGGCCCTGTTTGTACCACAGAGAGATTGTCATACAGTTCACTTTTCAAAATCCTCTCACTTGCAGTCACAGGAAATGTAAACGACATCTCCATAAGCAGCAGTTAGTTGAAAGAATAGCCTGACATTTAACCTGCCACTGAACACGCAGCAAATGTAACAAGAAAAAAACATAATTTAAAGGCCTTTTTATTGCTCATTCGCCTTAAGAACTCCTGCACCTACATGCTGTGTCAGATGCCTCGGTCGTTTGGGTGGCTAGAGATTATTATGGGCTGGCCCGGCCCCAGGGGCGTAACACAGGCCCCCGCATCCCCCGCGGTGCGGGTGGGTCCCAGGCTGTAGGGTCACAGTACTTCTGCCTGTGCGCTCCGGAATAAATTGGAGGGGGGCCCCTCCCTGTATATTGCAGGGGGGGGGCCCTTGAACTTTCGTTACATGCCCCCCTGTGGTTACGGCCCTGTGAATCTTGCAACTTCACCTGCTAATTAGTCACCTGCTCTAGGGAGGCTCTGATGGCCACCTCTTTGAACGAGCCACAGGTGAGGGACACGGAGGCACGTAGCTTATTTGAATCATCTGGCTGAGCTCCCCACGTCCTAGCACTTTACTTGTTTTAGCTTAAACTGCCGCTCCCTCCCGAAGCACCAGTGGCATTTATTTAATTTCCTTTGCGAGGCAAACCCTGATGTAGTATTCCTTATGGAGACTTGGCTGCGTGAGAGTTCATTGCCTGATATTATTACTGCGCTTCCCGCCAAATTTTCTTTCCTGGGGATAAATAGATCTCACAAGACCGTCGGAGGCATTGCCATCATCTCTAAAAAAAAGTTCTTAAATGTAAAATTGGGTAGCTTCTGATTCTCAATTGTGAAGCTCTGCCTTCAACACTCTTCCTTACGCCGAAATTTACGTTCTCCAGTGCTCTTATTTGTACCCCAATGAATGGTGCTCGGCTCTGCCAGAAATCCTGCCCCCCCCCCCCCCCAGATCCTACGAGATGCCAACTTTATCCTGCTTGGCGATATCAATCTCTATTTGGAGGATGCCAATTACATTCTGGCATCCAACTTTATTGAGGACTTAGGCATTCTCAATTTAGTACTCCTCACCTCAGCACCCACACATATTGTGGAGCACCTTTTGCACCCCATTTTTCTAACCTAAAAACACTGAATACCGCCCTCCATGCTTCAACTCTGCTGGTCAGAACACTTTGCTGTGCTTTTTTGTTTTTGGGTCCCCTTCATCCCCATCTCTCAGCCTGTGTTGAAATCTAAAGTCAGGAATTGGTCGCAACTCAATATTTCAGTATTGAATAGGTTGATTCCTAATCCGCAGCCTACCCTCACTTCTCGTCCTGATTTGGACCAAATTTCGGTCCACATATGGCTTAATGAGGCTCTGGACACCACTTTGCCACCTACCTCAAAACGGATGTATAGAACACATCCCCCTACTGCTTGGTTCACAGATTCCCTCAGACTTGAAAAGAAACAATGTAAAACACCAGAAAGACAGTGGATGAAACTTTATCAGGAGGCAAAATCTGAATATGTGGCGGCACTGAAAAGATATCATGCCCTCTGCAAACGAGTTCACTGAGAAGATTGCCAGCTCTCAACACTGTCAGAAGACTCTTTTTAAGGTGGTGATAGAACTCTCAGCGGTTAATAACATCTTGCCTCCGCCCTCTCTTTCACAGAACCATTGCGACGAACTAGCCAGCTTTTTTTAAAGAAAAGGTTGGCAAGATTCACCGTCAATTTGCTGTGGGGACCATAAAGGCTGAGAGCTGTATACATTTGGATTACCCTACAGGAAGCCATGTTGAAGTCCTTCTTCCAGTGGATAAGTTGTAGGAGTCCTTCAGAATTAGGACATGGTCCGTTCTGGATCTTATATTACTAAAATACTTTTTGCAATCCATCAAATCTGATTCCCCGCTGGACCCCCTTGCCCCTGACAAACTCAAATTACTTAATGGCTCTGTTTTAACTGTCATTTTAAAACTTCTTAATACCTCTCTGAATACTGGTATCGTACCCCAGAATTGTAAACATGCTCTGGTTCTCCCCCTTTTAAAAAAGGTTGACTTGGACTTCTCCTATTGGTCAAGTTTCCGTCCCATATCCCTCCTTTCTGTCTTCTCCAAAATGTTGGAAAAGCATGTCAACTCACAACTTTCCACTTTCACTGAGACCCAGCAACTTCTCCATCCTTCACAGTCTGGCTTTAGGGCGGTGCATGGCACGGAGTCCACTCTTCTTGGGGTGACTGAATGTCTCAGACAACATCTGGACTCCGGTGGCATGGCCGCTCTCATTCTGCTTGACTTGACCGCTGCCTTTGACACGGTATCTCACTCTATTTTGATCAACAGACTTGAGGCCTTGGGCATAGAAGAACAGGTTTTGGAATGGATGAGCTCTTTTTTAAAGGATCGCACCTTCCAGGTCTCTTCGACTGATGCAAGATCAAAGAACCTAGCCCTGACCTCTGGTGTCCCTCAGGGACCTCCTTTGAGCCCTTTGCTTTTTAATATCTATGTTCATCCTCTAGTGGATGTCATTGAGAGGTGTCGGCTCACCCTTTTTTCATACTCTGATGACATTCAGATCATCTTTTCGTTATCAGCTGCCCATCGACAGGACCCGCTTCTCCGGAAATGCGACGACGACCTATGCGGCGGCGGCACACTTCTCCGGTAGTGCGACGCGCTTCGGTGATGCAACGGCAACAGCGGCAGCGGCGGCACGCTTACTCGGCGAGGGGACGACAACTTCTGCGGCGGCGACACACTTCTTCTTTGTTGAGTCGCGCTTCCAGCTCCCAGCGACACACAGTCTCTTAGAAGGCCCAGCATAATAGCAGGCACTTCAATTTCCAGCAAGGGAATTCAGGGGGCAGCTGGTGGTGAAGTCTTTTATCTCTGAGACTTCATGCAGGAGGCAAGCACAGTTCAAGCCCTTGGAAATTCTTCTTCAAGATGATGAAAGTACACTCAGTCCTTTTTCTCCTTTTCTTTGGCAATGAAGCAACCACTGCAGGCCAACCCCCAAACAGCACACAGCACAGGGGTAGTCTCCTCCTTCAGTTTCCTGGTTCTCCTCCTCAGCAAAGGTTTGTCTTGATTCCCAGAAGTGATGTAAAGTTCTGGGGTCTGGGTCCCACTTTTTATACACACAAATCATTTGTCTCTGAAGGCAGAGAGTGTCTGTACCTAGTCCAAACCAGTTCTGGGTGCATCCTGCCAGTGCACAACTTCTTCCTTTGTCAGTGTGGGCCAGGGTCATCAGACGCACCACAGGAGGTGAGGCCAGCATTGTGGAAGGCAGGCACATCCCTATTCAGGCCCAGGTGCTACTCCTCCCACCACTCCCAATGCAGATAGGTCTATTCAGCCTACTGCTGAGTCACCCTATCTCCTGGAGCAACCCCAGCCCCTGTCATTCACAAACCAGACATGCAATACACAACTTAGCAGAGGCAGGCTGGATGGTTACGTAAGAAAATACCTACTTTCTAAAAGTGGTATTTTCAAACACAGAATGTTAAATCCAACTTTACTAAAATATGTATTTTATCAATCTGAGTTCAGGCATAATAAATTCGTTTTTCTACCATGTTCCCTGGGTCAGTTAGGATTATAAGATGTTATAATCAAACTGCCCATTCTGGCCTATGGGGACAGGTAGCCTTGATATAGTGAAAAACAAAAATGACTGTAATTCACTATCAGGACATGCCACACACATCAGGGCATGTCCTAACTTTTACATACAATGCACCCAGCCCTTGGGCCTACCTTAGGGGTGGTTAACATGTAGAAAAGGGAAGGTTTAGGGACTGGTAAGTGGGTGCACTTACCAAGTCAACATAGCAGTACTGGACTGCCCACAGGCTCTGCGATGGCAGGCCTGAGCCATAGTTTACAAGCTGCTCCGATGGGTGGCACAATCAGTACTGCAAGCCCACCAGCAGCATTTGATTTACAGGCCCTGGGCACACATGGTGCACTGGAGTAGGGTCTGACAAGTAAACCAAATAAGCCAATTATGGAGTCACTAATCCATTACATCACTTTAACATAGGGAGCACTTGCACTGTGGCACTGAATAGCAGTGGCACAGTGCCCAAAGCATCTAGACCAGCAAAACATATAGCAAAAACACAGGAGGCAACAGCAACAAATGGAAGGGGGACCCACTCCAATGGTTCCAGTTCTAACAACAGGTCTTTGAGCACCCTAGAATCTCTGAGCCATCTCTGGTAGCATAGCATATTGGAGTAGTCTTACATTTCTTGGGTGTAGTGGCAGTAGCCAACCCACTGGCGAGTTCACGCGGACAAAGTGTGCAGTGGTGCACGTGTAAGTTGAGAGACTGGTGGCCTCTGGCCCAAGTGATGTCCAGAGGGCCTCTGGGCATACTGAAGCACACAACCCCGAGATGCCTTTTCTCTTGGGTTCCTCGCTCAGTAGAGAGGCTTGGTGGATGAGCTGCTATCTGTCCACTTATCTAGCCCTCGCCGCCACTGCAGTAGTAACTGAGATCTTTGGCCAGCTAGTTGGAACAAACGTTAAGACAGGTTCTCCTTACATGGCCCCTGTGTAGACTCTGTCATCCATGGGTGAATGGCAGCATTCCAGCCAATCTCTTTAAACATTTGCATTTACGTATTTGACATCCAATTAGAAAACGAACACCACATGTGGGCTCACTTTCTAGGGTTCAGAATCTCTCAAAGCCTTCTTTGAACTCATGGAAGACACTGATGAAGTCATGGAAGACTTGCAAATGTGGAACAGACAGTCAGTTCACTTTTCTATGTCCATACACACTTCCTCTCTGAGGATGAGCTATTCCTGGGACCCCCATGGAGCCAGTGCCCCATGAATCTCCTCTCACTAAGTGACGGTGCACACAGAGGGTCTTCAGATCCAAGTATTGAATGAAGAGGAGCAGAGGTGCACCTGGGTGACTCTACAGCACCATCAGCAGATCCCCACACAGCCCTTCCACATCTTGATATACCGCGTTGTTTGCTGGTCCGCATTATCTGCATCTAATAGCCGGTCCAGGCCCAACCAGAAAATGCAGGTGATTAAATCTTGTAGAGGCCCATCTGTGCCCTAGTGGGAACATGCCTTGGGATTCATCTTTCCTGCTCACCTGACCTCGCCTCCTAAGAACTTCTCTCCCCACATAATTTAAATAATTTCTCATCCACTATTATCTCATCCATCATCCTCACCTTGCTTGTATTTTATCCATCATCCCCCCTTGCTTGTACAACTGAGCAAACCCTTTATAGAGAGGAAGAAGGAGGCAAAAGCATCAAACTTATGATTCTGCAGTCTGATTGTCTAGGCACATTATATTGTGCAGTGCACAGGGCTCAGTTCCGGGGTCCCGGTTACATACATGCCAACATTTTGAAATAAGAAAGAGGGAGGTTTTTTTTTAAATCGGGGGACTGTATTTTCCCAATAGACTTTCCTTGAAGCCCTGTCAGTTTCAGGTGGTAGGCTGTTAAAATATATCTGCTTTTGGCTTAAAAAATGGGGGCTCTCCCACATGAATTGGGTCTGTTGGCATGTATGCTGTATGTTTAAGTTCTCTAACTTCCTATGCCACATCATCTTTAGTGCTCATCCAGGAGCATTTCAGGCATCAGCGCAGATTGACGTGTATTATAATCTTTGCATTTTGCTGATGGTATGGTATTGCTCATAAAAAAAAACTTTTCCCAAATATTTGATGGCTGGGGTTAAAATAGTTAATCATCCTGCCACTAAATATTTTGGGCCCTCCAGACCTTTAAGTGAGATGCAAAAAGAGCGAGGACTATAAAGAGGGCATGGTCTCTCAGTGGTATAGCAGGGGGGGGTGGAGTGGGTGGTCTACACCCAGGCGTCACGAGTTTTGGGGCGGCAGTCGGCCCCCTCCCCCCTTACCTATGGTGGCCGTCGTGGTGCCGCAGGCGCAGGAATCATCAGCAACGCGCCCCCTCTTAGATTCAGCCGCCGTGGGCGGCTGAGGCATAGCTACGCCACTGTGGCCTCTGTAATTAAGGGTATGGTTTAAACAACTACATTGAATTTTTTTGATCCCTATAGTGTGCCATACGACCTGTATTTTGGTGCACCATTATTTAAAGTCTGAAATATAATCAGGAACTAAATCACTGATATGCTAACCTTAATTATTATTTTTTTACATCAATTGTTCAAAAATAGATCAGTCTAATCTGCTAATACAGTTAGGACCCGTTTCAAGTTCTGTTTTTAATTACTAACGGGTCTGACTGAGACCCGGACAATTAAAGCCCTGGGGCCCTCCACTCCGAGTTTCAGGGAAAGCATAGAAACACAAACACTCCCAGGGGCCACAGACAGATGGCGAGATTAACGATTAGAACACTGTTTTACTTGTGGTTGCGGTATGTCTGGAGGCTCCCGCTGCCTTGTATACTTATTTACCAGGCCCATAGAAGCAAGCCAATCACGTCAAGGGCTCTGGACATAACAGATGTAATTGGCTGCATCGACCCAAATGACAAGATGCCACAAAGTGCTACGCATCTGTTTTCTTTACTTTCAACTAAACAGTATTGATTTCAGGTTGGAAAGATTCAGCTATGTACTTAATTACTGCAATATTGAGTTCACTTTCAATTATGAGCCGGGTTCGCAAAGATGGCCGCCAGCGCCACAGCACATGACGGATTAAATAAATATGTATCTGCCAACCGCCTCGACCTCGGTGCAATCTGCTCTGACCGGCTTTGTCTTCCGACAGCGTCTGCCCTGATCAGCTTTGAAGCGCTGTCAGTCCCCTTTAATTGCTAACGCTGTGAGCGGAAATTACTGTTGAGAGATTAGTGACCACACCGTCATCCGCTTCAGTCAACACGCATACACAGACGTCACCCAATGATTACACTGACACTTTATTTGTGGGTGAAGAACTGCTGCAGGTTTATTTCATACAACATAGTATGATAATAAAATTGGGTTATCTTACGGGCGATCCAGGGCAGGCAGCCCCTTGCTGCTCCGCCCGCCTGGTGAGCCAGCACACACGGTGGGTCGATGCCCGGCAGTGTGGCACATAATTATTTACAGATCATCCACTGGGTCACGTGATCTGTATCCTACTCCCGCCCCTTCCGACAGGGGCGGAGCGTGTTGTGGCACACCCCCGGTTGGTCAGGCCCCCCAACCGCCCGAAGGACTAACGGGGCGCCGTCGCGGTCTTCCCAGAACCCCCTTCGGCTCCTGGACCTTGGCTCGGGCACCCTTACTGTGCCGGACAGGGGTACCCTTACTGTACCGCCTGTCGCAGAGGTACCCTTACTGTACCCGTCTGCATCCAGATCGCCCTGTAACTCCGCCTGCAACGCAAAAGAAAACATTAAAACATTCCAAAAAACGCGCTGTGCCTGACACGTGGGGTAAGTGGAAAGGGTGGGAAATCGCGTGTCCAGGCTGGAGCGGCGCGCAGGAAACAGAGGAGGAACTGGGCGAGAGGGCCTCCTAAGTAGGGGGGGCAAGCCGCGCCCCCCGCCCCCAATGGCCCGTCTCCAGCTCCAACTATAGGGAGTAATACCTAGTGGGCGTAGCCTCGCGCGCGAGGCAGCAAAGGGGAAGGCTCCGACGGGCGGCCACTAACAAGCTGCCCTGCTGATGTCCCACTGCTTGGGACGCGGGCAGCGGCATAGTGACCACACCGTCATCCGCTTCAGTCAACACGCATACACAGACGTCACCCAATGATTACACTGACACTTTATTTGTGGGTGAAGAACTGCTGCAGGTTTATTTCATACAACATAGTATGATAATAAAATTGGGTTATCTTACGGGCGATCCAGGGCAGGCAGCCCCTTGCTGCTCCGCCCGCCTGGTGAGCCAGCACACACGGTGGGTCGATGCCCGGCAGTGTGGCACATAATTATTTACAGATCATCCACTGGGTCACGTGATCTGTATCCTACTCCCGCCCCTTCCGACAGGGGCGGAGCGTGTTGTGGCACACCCCCGGTTGGTCAGGCCCCCCAACCGCCCGAAGGACTAACGGGGCGCCGTCGCGGTCTTCCCAGAACCCCCTTCGGCTCCTGGACCTTGGCTCGGGCACCCTTACTGTGCCGGACAGGGGTACCCTTACTGTACCGCCTGTCGCAGAGGTACCCTTACTGTACCCGTCTGCATCCAGATCGCCCTGTAACTCCGCCACAGCTCTGGGGAGGCTACCGTCGCTGCCAGAGCCCCCCTTCCTCCCTTCGCTGTTTATAGGTGCCCGCCCCTGCGAGCCAGCTTTCAGTGGGCTGACTAATGGTTCCTGTTCTGTAACCGTAAATATACGGCATTAAGTTGCAACATTACTCAGAAGCCCAGGGCAGACTAACAATGAATGACTCTTGGCCCCCATTGCCGCTCAGCTTAGACGTGACTGGTGTTCCCAACCTTCTAAGTGAAGCTACAGCAGATCATCCTAACGTAATTATGGGAAGATCTAGCACCTGCATATGGAGCCAGAACTGAACCACAGCTGAGTTCCTCAGTCCATCGATTCCCTTCATATCCTAGCACGAAGGTTTTAATTTCCACTCTATCTACAAAGGTGATGTATTGAGAGCGTCAGGTTCCTGAGTTGCTGCTGCTACTGCGAGGATTGCATGATTTCTCGGCTGGGCACACCATTCTAACGCGACTGCTAATCGGACGCCGTTTATCCTGACTCCGGATAAAGCCAATTTGATTGACTGAGCTGCCGCAGCAACATCTCTCAGCTCGTGGACCCAAATGTGTGAATGTTTCCCATCTCCCGGGCTCCAAGAAAGGCTGAGCGGGAAGAGCAACACCTAAATCTGTTTCTCAGACTGGGACTTGTGGCATAGGTAACAAGGCATAGGTGATTTAGGCACTTGTGGACCTGCAATCCTATTAAGATTTTTCACTTGCCAAATTGAGTGCCTTCCTGGCTTGCAATTTCGTTCCCAACAGCTACAGCACAACAAGCAGGGTGAAGGTAGCGTGTGAGTCAGCCACTTTACCTACGTAATAAACACAAGCGGACATCACGGGTATATCAATTTGCTTCCTTTCACATGGTATTACGCTGTTGTTTACTGCAAACTGACCCATATCTTAGCAACATCTCCTCTTTTTCGCCTATCCACTTGCAAATTAAGTGACATTAAATGGACGATGGAGTCTTATACTAGTCCCGCTGTCAAACCCACTCTTTTCTTGCTCCCCACTGGGACAGCGTATCCAGTTGCCTCGCTTGATTAATAGAAGCTGGCTTTCGGACTTTATTGCTGCTGGAAAAGGGTCAATAGGTGTGCCTGCAGTCCTTGGTACACCGGTGTTGCTGTGCTATGGTAATTTGTGGTGCCGCCTTAGTGGCTTAAAAATGAAACGTCTTATTTTATCAAATGAATTGTTGTGAGCCCCGGTTATGATTTCGATCCTATCTACATAGTTGACAGTGTCTCTATCTTGTCAATACCTGGAGCACGTCCGCCTTAAATGACGACATTACATCCGGCTTTTCCGCTAGCCTTGCCCATTAACCTGTCAAATGTCTGTGGAGAGCAGCACGTCTCTGGTCATGCTCCTGGTCGCTCTCTGCTCTCTCCATTATTACTATGTAGCTGAGGGCATGCCATACACGGGTGTCTGGTTGAAATGTGCACAGGTCTTTGACACTCTCCCACGTGCAGTGCTGTGAACCGTTTGAAGTAGTTCATCGGATTCAGCCAACCACCCCCTAGGTGGAGGCTTGCACTCCCAAACTTCTGCTCATTATCGATAATTCATGGCACCGGCATGGTGGCTTGAAAAGAAACTTCTTATTTTATCAAATAATTTGTTGTGAGCCTCAGTTATGATTGCGTGTACATCTTCATAGTTGGCAGTTGGCTGGAGCGGCGCGCAGGAAACAGAGGAGGAACTGGGCGAGAGGGCCTCCTAAGTAGGGGGGGCAAGCCGCGCCCCCCGCCCCCAATGGCCCGTCTCCAGCTCCAACTATAGGGAGTAATACCTAGTGGGCGTAGCCTCGCGCGCGAGGCAGCAAAGGGGAAGGCTCCGACGGGCGGCCACTAACAAGCTGCCCTGCTGATGTCCCACTGCTTGGGACGCGGGCAGCGGCAAAACCTACATTCTGTGCATGCACACAAGAGGCCCAGAGCTACGCACAGCGTCGTGACGGCATCCCGCACGAAAGATCGACAGGATGATGATGGGCTCTGCCACCCTAGGGTCGCCTTTGTTTTGTTAGAGACCGACTGACCCAATTTTTTTGAAAAACAGTTTATATTCGTTTTCTTTGGGGAAAATACCAATTGGGACTAAAAGGCCATAACTCGGAAAGAAACAACCGGACTACGCGTAGCAAAACATTTTCATAATCACAAACAGTGCTGTAAATGGGCAGGTGCTATCAGGTACTCAGTACCTGCACTTCTTTAGTTTGGAAGGGATAGTACCAGCACTTCTCAGCAGTGCTCCAATGCAATGGGAGAGTAGCAGCAATTCTCAGCAACAAACAAGTACTCTGGGACAGGACCACCTGTTCTTTTATATCTCCGTTAATAGCACGGATCACACACAAACCAGAATTTGCGTAGTTTAAGTGGTGCTACGTTGGGCATGTCTCGATAGACAGGCCTGGCAAATTTCCCAGGGGCATATCATCAAGGCGTCGGCGATAAAATTATCGGTGAATAGGGTCCGTTTTCTGGTGAAAAGCGGCGATAATTTTATCCCACTATCAGCAAGGACACGCTAACGCGTGTTCCTTTGCCTCTGCGCTGGTTTCCCTAACGCCCATCTTTGGAACGCCAATGATATGCAAAGTGGGCGTACCCTGCTAAACTAACGTGGAGAATGTCGCTAACAGACATTTCTCCAATATCAAGCTAAGCGCTAACCTGTGTAGCGACGAGAAAAGTAGCACTAACCGCGCTTATCGCAGGTTTGCTTACGCCTGCTTTTAAACTGACTAAGCCATTATAGTCTATGGGTGGTGGATCATAATGATGAGACCACCCTGCCCTATCATTAACTTATCGCCTATCGCTGGGCGATTATCGCTGGATTTCCCGCGATAATCACACATTTTGCAGCTATCGCTGGATTTATTATCGCATTAGAGAAAAGCGTTGCTGATAGCGTGCTATCTCTGCAATAAAATCCTGCGATAGCCGGCGATAATTATCCTCGCGCTAACTGCGCTTAGCGATAATTATCGCCAGCTGTTGCTGATATGCCCCCCAGTTCCTTGCATGATGCGCTGCAACAGTTCGTTTTTTTTTCTTTGAATTATCGAACTTGCAGTGCTGTAAAGCATTATAAAACAGCAGTAAAGCATTATAAAACATGACTGCAAGTCATAAAATCCAAAGAAAAAAACTGCACTAGAGCAGCACATCAGGCATGGAACTGGGAAACTTGGCAGCTATGCGAGTATGATGTTATGCATGCTACATTACGGGTGACTGAAACTTCTAGACAAGAATGGAAACATTGCATAAGCATCTTATTCATGATGATCTATCATCTAATCCTGGAGTTAATTCGAGTATCAAAGCAAAGGCGGAGCAGGGGCACACATACCAAGATTTTCAAGCTGCAAAGAGGGAGATTTTGGAGAAAAAAAATCGGGGGAAATGCATTTTCCCCATTGACTTGCATGGAAGCAGAGGCAATTTTAGGCATGAGATGGGGAAAAAAGCCTTTTTGGGCTTAAAAAATCATGAATCTCTCTCCTGAATCTGGTCTGTTGGCATGTACGCAGAGACGGCATTCAATCAATCAATCAATCAAATAGGATTTGTAAAGCACAGCTTATCACCCTTGAGGGTATCCAGGCTCTGGGGGGGATGCTGCTGCTGAGATGAGTTAGTCGAAGAGTCAAGCCTTCAGGTCCTTCTTGATCTCCTGTAGGGTGGGAGATGTGCGTAGATGGAGTGGGATGCAGTTTCAGGACTTGGCTGCCAGGCGTGAGGAGGTGCAGCCACCGCTCTTGCATCTGTGACTGCGGGGGCCAAGAAGAGGGATGAGGAATGAAGTTTGTGGGTAGGTTGGTGGAAGTTCACCCTGTGGTTGAGGTAGGCTGGAACCTTGTTGTGAAGGGCTTTGTAATTGTGAGTGAGCAGTTTTAACTGGCATTATTTTCTGGCGGAGAGCCAGTGTAGGGCTTTGAGGGTGGAGGAGATGTGGATCCACCTCGGGAGGTCGAGGATGAGCCTGGATGCTGCATTCTGGATGGTCTGGAGTCTGTTTAGTAGGTAACCAGTGTTCCCTATGTAGAGGGAGTTGCCATAGTCGAGGCGGCTGGTGGTGGGGGCCTTTGTGATGGTGCGTCTAATGTCGAATGGAAGCCATTTGAAGACTTTTGGGAGTAGGCGCAGGGTTAGAAAGCAAAATGATGTTATCTGCTTCCTCATCAAGAGTTTGCTGTTGAGTATTATTCCGAGTATTTCTGTTTTGTATGTGTTGAGTTTGAGGCATCTACTTTGCATCCAGCTTGCAACACTGGTCATGCACCTGTGAAAGTAAGATTTTCTGTTGGTCGGGTCTGAGGAGAGTGAGAGGATGAACTGAGGTTGGATAATTCCATGATGTTGCAGAATAGTTTCTTGCTGTGGTTTGAGCTGGCGTCCAGGCGAAAGCGGCAGGGCATTTTGTTTGGTGGTTTTGAGTTGTTGGTAGTACCTGTTGAGGGCTAGTTTGAAGTTGTTGCGGTCATTATTTGTTTTGCTGGTGCGCCAGATCCTCTCAAGTGGCTTACAGGTACACTTGTGGGATTTGAGCTCTGGTTTGAACCAGCTGTGATGTTTGAGGATCTGACGGTTTGGGTGGTTTTGGGTTGGGCGACTTTCTTGGTGCATGTGTTGAACAGCCCCATGATTATGCCCCATACCTTGTACTTTTTGAAAGGCCCCAAGGTCACCAAAATATATTTATAGGTTTTTAATTATAAACAAGCCTGATGTCGTCTTTAATAATGAGGCATCTTACGTGTGTGTGTACCGCTAGATGGTGACAGTTGCCATGTTTTCTCTTTCCTTGGATATACCTGACATAATGGGAGCGTACCAAGGGCCCTCCATGGCTTTTGTGCCAGGTCACACAAAAACGTCTGACAAGTCTGATCAGCATATCCCATATTTAGGCCATAGCATGTCTGCCAGCCTTTCAAGTCTGTTTGTAGACACAGTTGGAATTTATTTTCCATGTAGGTAATCTCAAGTGATTACAGTAATTTCATGTTATGCTTGTTTCAAAATTCCTGAAATAATGCTATTGAGCCACATTACATAAATGCTCACTGTTTGGAGCAAAAATGTAATGCGAGCATATGGGAACAACGCAGACAATCAGAACACTAGCAACTGCTGTTTGCGGGGCTGATGATTTTTTACACTATTTTAGCACAAAATCAATTCTCATGTCCAAAATGGAATTTTTCACTAGAATATAGTGCCAAATGCCAGCTTTGCATTTAACATAATTATGCAAAATTTCACATAGGTTTTCCAAAATTGTACGCAATTACACAAAAGCAAATTATGCATATTTGACACACTTCTAATTGATATCACATACTCAGGTGTTTGCTGTTGCCCACTTTAGGAGGTCAGACCATCACAGGATTAGAATGGTGATCCCTAAGGATCTCCGATGGATGATTCTCATTTTTAAGGAAATTATTACATCTACACCTGGAGATTTGAGATGTTGTGCAGATGGTAGTTTCAAGAATTCACATATCTCTTCCGGATTATGCCTGGAAGAATGTGCTAGACACAATTTTCAAGGTTTTGTGAGAATATCCACGTGTAGATTCTTGCATGCAAAAATAAAAATTAAAAATTAAAAAATCAGAGCCAATGCACTTTGCATCTTTTTTGTCACTAGGGAAAATATTTATTCCGGGGAAAAAAATATTCTTGTACTTACACCCCACCAACACTAGAGTGTGCTTCCTTTCGCTTTCTACCTGGAAACTGATTTATTCCTGCTTTAAAATTAGTAAATCGTTGACTCTGCAACCTATTCCATTATTGGAAGGGTTCAGAAAATGGTTTGTGAAAAGCCACAAATGTGTAAGTTTGTGAGTATACACAAACTTCCTAGTCAGTTTTACATTTGACACCCATTATCCACCCATAGGAGCAGATATACTCATTTGGAAACCTCGGTGTGTGTAAATCCATTTAGAAATGCAAAATTGACTTTCCTTAATTGAAAAAGTGGTATTGTACCTGCTTGTTGGCTGGAAGGGGGTAGCAGTGGGTCTAGAAAAAAACAGAGTTGCGTGGCCATAGGTGCCACTTTACCACACAGTAATGATAAATGTATATGTGTATGTATTTTATCCCACGGAGCAGAGGTTACTACCCCGCTGGTGAATCAGTTACTTAATACCTCCCTCTCCTCAGCTACGGTGCCAATAAAATGGAAACAGGCGAAAATCTTACCGCTCCTAAAAAAAACTCAGACGGACTTCACTGATCTGACGAATTACAGACTGATCCCTCTCCTCCCAGCCTTTTCAAAAGTGCTGGAGAAACATGTCAATCAACAGATATCTTCTTTACTTATAAAGTAATAACTTGCTACATGCTAGCCAATCAGGTTTTTGCCCCAACAACAGTACTGAGACAACTCTGTTGGAGGTAATCGATTCCATCTGACTTTGTTTGGAAGTGGGTGATAGGGCGCTGCTGGATCTGTTAGATCTATTGTCAACGCTTGATATGATCCCTCACCATATCCTTTTAGCCCGTCTCCTTTCTGTGGGAATTAGGGGGCAGGCCTGGCAGTGGCTCGCATCTTTTCTGGAGGAGAGAGTACAAGAAGTGTGGTGGCACCCTTTTGCCGCCGACTCCCGCAAACTAAGGATCGAAGTGTCACAAGGCTCAGCCCTGAGTCTGACTCTATTTAATGTTTATCTCACTCCATTGGCTACCCTGGCAGAATCTGTAGGGGCAATAATCATGTCATATGCGGATGACACCCAACTGATTTTCTCCTGGAAAAATAATGAGGCTTTCCCAGGTGATAAAATCCGTAACTGTCTCACAGAGATGTTCAGGTGGCTGTCCGTGAATCAACTTAAATGTAATGCTGGGAAGACAAAGCTCCTACTGTTGCAGTCCTTTTGGCCATCGGATGCCCCTCCTCCGACATCTCAAAATTTGGTGGTGAAAAACCTGAGTTTCAAATGTGATGGACAACTGCTATTAATTCGAGGGTGGGCCCTTGCTTTGCCATACTTAGGAAGTTCCTGCATCTCCTGTCCTTTGCGGCTAGGCAACAAGCGATACAAGCCCTGATAACACCCCGTCTTGACTATGGGAACAGACTCTATACAGGCATGCCCAAATAGGCTACAATTTTGGTCCAGAATGCGGTGGCACGTACTATCCTCGTGGTCCTCGTAACTCCAGTGCTACTTGTCTTCTTCAGAGTCTTCACTGGCTCTCGTTGAGGAAGAGGATAATTTTTAAGACTTTGCTCACTACCCAGAAAGCTCTCCACGGAACTGGCCCTGGCTTTCCACAAAACAGAATTTAGTTCTATGCCCCTGGAGAAATTTCTGTTCTGGAAATGTTTGTCTTGCCAAAGTTCCGCGGATAAGGAAGGCTAGGTCATGGTGCAGATCTCTCTCCTTCCTGGGCCCTTCTCTCTAGAACAAACTTCCATTAACACTCAGATGCATCAAGGCGACACCTGTGTTTAAAAAAAAACTTAAGACCTGGCTCTTTTCCTGCCCCTAGGCTGGGCCTTCCCATTTTCCCACTGATTGCCTTTTGCACTAGCACCAGGACACTCCTCGGAGTAACAGTCGCGCTTTAAAAATCATATACATAAACATACATACATAGACATGTGTATTACATTTTCTTTGTAAATATGTTGTTCTTTTCAGACAGAACGTGCATTACTTGCACATTCCTGGTAATAGCCTCGTTAGAAACCTGCTACTTACAGGTTGTACACTGATCTTTGTGGCAGATGCATTAACCCACTGAGGGTCCTCATTTGGAATAGAACCTGTGACCCATGGGTTACGTGTAGATCTCTGAAGTACATTCTGCTCAAATTAGATCCTGTGGCCTGCAGGTTGCATACAGACAGATCTTTTCAGCTGTTGTATTAAAATAAAGCTAGCCCTACAAGAAGTGAACTATTGATTACTTCTAAATTTCAGCTGTAGGCACATTGACCAACCAAGCTATCTTACTCGTATTTTTACCTGTTGCCTGCTGCGCCTGTCACTATATTCCCTAGAATTTAGAGCCTCTTTGTGTCTTACACAAAATATTGTGTGAAAATAACACCCTGAACCTGTTGTGCACTGTACAGAGTCAGCAAATGGCCCCCATTATCACCCCACCTGTCCTATTCTCCAAATGTCACACACATTAGAACAGCTGCTGGAAAGAAGGACTTTGGGGCATTGACACTGTTTGCCCTGCTTAAATAGGTAGGCAATGGCTGCCCATCTTTAAAGGGCCCTGATGTCAGTCCGCGGAGCTGAGTCCCAGCATCTGGTTTTAGACAGAAAGAGCAAGTGGCTGGATCCCAGTTATACATGCCAAACGTTTGCGTTAATAAATCTGTCACTGCCCTGGCCAGTCAGAAATGAGCATTACTTTACTGTCTGGAGATGGTAACAATGATAGTGTGTTCTTGTTTGTTGAGGGTCTTGAGGTGCATTACTGCAGCAAGGAGTGTGGTCTGGTGAAAGGGTCTATTCTAAAACAGCGAGATGTAATGTAATGTAATGTAAAAGTTACTTCTATAGCGCTGCTACCACTCCAGGGAGTATCTTGGCGCTCACCCAACTCAGATGTACGAGAAGGGGGGGGGAGTAGACACAGATTACATGCGGCACACTACATCTCAGACCATTGCTATACAAGCTGAATTGGACATAGAGTATACCCAAGTTTTTAATGCTTTCCTGTATTGGGTTTCATCCGACAAGGAGCGTAAGGAAAAGGGTAGCTTGTTCCATGCTTTAGCACCCAACACGAAGACAGATTTGCCACCTTTAGTTGTCAGCTTAAATTTAGGGATAGTCAGCAGGTTTTGGCCCGCAGATCTTAGACAACGTACCGGCTTGTATCGCTTAAAACCCTCAGTTAGATATTTAGGGCCTCGATGGTGAAAAGCCCTAAAGGTAATCAAGAGGACCTACTAAGAGATCTAGGTCTACTGAACGGGCACATTCACTACTGGAAGTGGTGTAGTGTACTTGGGGAAAATAAAGGGGCTGACTACGATGGAGGTCAGATGAGCGTCCGACCACCATTGTTGCGGAAACGGGACCAGCCGACAGGTAGTCGGCTGTCCTGCCCACCCAATTACGATCCGACTGCCACGGAGACAGTCGTAAACATGTCTCTTTGCATTGAGGCTTGTGTTGCGGCCCGGAAAAGGGTTGCAGCACAAGTCCCAATGCCAAAAGGTATGCCTGGAAACATCCCTGCACCCTTTGGTAGGCACCATGCGTGCCTGCCACCCAATGCACGGATGTTTAGGGGGGCACAATAGGTGCCCTCCCAGAGCCCATAGCGGAGGGCAAGGCAGGACAGGGGCCCTGCTAGGGGCCTCAAAAAAACCTTTCCACCAGTCTTTTCAAGTCAGAAGAACCAACGTGAAATGGATTGCGGAAAGATGGATCGTAATCCCCACGGCGGTGCCTGAGAAGGCACCGCCTCCATTGGGGGGAATGCAATCTGACCGACCGACTGCCGTCGGAAGCTGTCGATCGGTCCCTGGGGCAATGTGGTCCAACCGACCACATCGTAATGCGGCTGTCAGACCGCGGTTAGAGATGTCGGTGGGACCGACATTAACGGCACGTCAATGTCGGTCCCTTCGACATCGTAATCGTCCCCATAGTCTATAATAGGAAGAGGTGAGGTCTGAGACAGAGTTGCAATATGACTGGAAAAAAGAGATCTCCAACCCAAACTTGGTTACATAGTTCTCATAGTATCATAGCGTGTTTTAAAAGTTGCCAAGCCACTGAGTTTCTAGCAGGAAGCACTTAAAGGACTAATTTTTAGAGGATAAGGCATTTAAATAAAAAAAATTCATAGTCACAACCTTTAAATAGTTGAAGCTAGACTTGAATATATATAAAATAATATTTCATTAAGGACTTTTAGGGGTGGCTTACAAATGGTGTTAGAAAAACACCACTTGGAAAGCAAAGGTGGTTTGTGAGACAGAACAAAAGTAAAAGTATATAAAATGATGTCTTGCAGCGGCTATTAATCCCAACCATGTAACAATATTGAGAGATGCCAAAATATCCTTTTCAGAATGTTGACTAATGCAGTATTGTGAAAGTACATATCTAGGCAAGTATGGATTTACTCTTCTAAACTCCACATCTACATACCTTGAATATATAATATATATATAATATATATCAAAAGAGCAGTTTAACTTGATTCTGGATTTTCAGTTATTTTGTTTTCAAACATCAGCGTATCAGTGTCTCAAAATACATGGTTTTCCTCAAATATGCACTTTATATTTTTGTGTTGATACACTTGAAGAAAGTCTTTTTCTTGCAAAGTGTCTTCTTCAATGTGGCTAGAGTAGACTGTTGGCTGTACTTCAGAGAGCTACTTCCAGAGTACTTGCAAAACATTGGAGATCCCTGCTGTAATCTCACCGGGCCCATCCACAAAATAGCATGGCCAAAAGGAAACTAGGATCCCATAGTCAAAAAGGTCTAAATTAATCTCCATAGTTGCTGACTTCATAAGCCTTTGACTTCATATTCCTTGTCCTTTACAATGCTAATAGGTTTATGCTTCTCCTGTGTAATAGTTCTTGTTAGCTTGGGGGAGGGGTGGACCCAGCTAAAATTAAAGGCTTGCTTGTGATTGTCAATGTTCACACACCTGTGTGCGATGGACTTGATTGCAAACCAGTGTTTACGGAGGAGGACTGTTTTGTGGACTAATGCCAAAAATAGATCAATTCCTAAACCGCGGTGGGAGGAACCGGATTTAGGGCCTGACATCAAGTTTGGCATATGGGTTACTCTGTCACAAACGAGACAGATATCCCATCCACCATATCACAAGTGCCACTGGATATAATTGTATTGTATTGTATTATTATTTGTATAGCGCGGGCTGTCACCCTACAGGTATCCAGGCGCTCTGACAGAACGAAATCACTAGTGCTGAGGGGAGGGATCGATCAGGGGCCATCAGGCTGCTGGAAAGAGCCAGGTCTTAAGGCTCTTTCTAAATTCCATTAGAGAATTCGTCTGTCTAATCCCCTGTGGGAGCTCGTTCCACATCCGAGCACCCACAACACTGAAGGCTCTCCCACCCATCCTTGTTCGTTTGAACCTGGGTTGTGCCAACAAGCAAGCGTTGGCGGAGCGCAGCTGTCTCGAGGGAAGATAACGCATGAATCTTTCCTGAAGAGGGACCGGGCCCATCCCATGAGTTGCTTTATAAACTAAGCAGAGGGACTTAAAAAGAACCCTTTCTCTGATTGGCAGCCAGTGGAGCTCTTGTAGTGCTTGAGTAAAAGAAAAATCGTGCCTGCGATTTAATGCCAGCTTCGCTGCAGCTGACTGAACTCTCTGTAGCCCCTGCAGAATTTATTGGGGGGCTCCTAAATACAAGGAGTTACAGTAATCCATTCTGCTTAATACCGTACTCCTTACAACCGTACATTGAGTGTCTTAAGGCAAAAGTGGAAGGATTCGGCGTAAAAGCCGTAGTAACCCAAAACACACACGGGCTGTTTTATTTGCCTGCGAGTCCAGCTGGAGATTACTGTCGAACAGAAAACCGAGATTCCGTATTGTACTGGCTGTAGCAAGTGGAGCCTCATCCGGAGCGAGCCTGAGGTCCACCGGCAGATGTTGAATCCGCCTTAACGGCGAGTAGTACAATAGCTCCGTTTTATCTCCATTAAACTGCAGGCAATTTCTCTGTAGCCAGTTGATAGTCAACCTCATGCAGTTTTGGAATTGTTCCAGAGGGACCGCCTGTTTTCCTTCCAGTGAGAAGGCCAGTTGCGTATCATCTGCGTAGTTGACTATCTCAACCCCAAACGCCTTGATGATCACAAATAACGGCTGTAAATATATGTTAAATAAGATGGGGCTGATACTAGAACCCTGCGACACTCCAAAAGCTACGGGGGGTTTTGCAGAAGAGAAAGGCCCCAGAGTCACCACTTGATGTCTTCCCGCCAGATAGGAACGGAGCCACTGCAGTGCTCGACCGCTCACCCCAAACTCCTCCAGACGCCCCAGCAAGATAGAATGACTCACTGTATCGAATGCGGCTGACATATCCAGGAGCACCAAAACAGCGGTGCTCCTGTTGTCAGCCCGCATACGCATGTTGTCCAACATGGTGACCAGAGCTGACTCCGTTCCGTGACCGGGACGGAAGCCAAACTGGTCCCTGTCCAGTAGATGGTGTTCCTCTTAGTAGTCTGAGAGGGACCTGCTCACGACCTTTTCCAAGATTTTAATAGGAAAAGGAAAAAGAGAGATAGGCCGGAAATTAGCCGGATTAGTTGGATCCAGTGTTGTTTTTTTAATAAGGGGAGAGACCAATGCCAGTTTCCATCCCTCTGGAACCAGACCCACTTCCAAAGATTGGTTGCAGATCTGGCGCAACCAGGGGAAGGTCAGGTGGCCATAGGACTTCCAAGCCTTCTGAGGCAGGGGGTCAAGGGGTGAACCAGAGGAGACACTGTGAGCCGTTGTATCAAATGACAGATCTGTGAAAGTGGGGAAAGTAACCAAGGAGCAATGGCGACCCAACCTTTCGCTGGTCGCCTCATTATCTAAATCCTGAGCAGCTACTTAATTGCTCTTGAAAAGATCAACTATCTTTGCCACTTTATCCTTGAAATGAGTGGCGATCTCATTACACAGTTTTTGTGAGGCTACTACTTTATTCTCCAGGCAGCGCGGGCTGAGATGGTTGTTACAATTTTAAACAGTTCCTTAACCCCATTTGATGCGTACACTATGGAGTCAGTATAGAATTTAGCCTTACGTTCCACAATAAGCAGCTTGTACCTGCTCTGTGCTGATTGTAGCGCAGGCTTATCCCTGTCCAGGTATCCCTTCCTCCATTTCCTTTCGGCCCTTCTGCATGGTTGTCTTAGCGTTCTCAGATCTTCACTGTACCAGGGCGCTGAAGTTTTATTCTTAATTTTTGTCTTTTTCATCGGAATTAAATGGTCTAAATCAGCAGTAATAAACTCATGATAGGCGTTATAATTCACCTCCACCGTACCAGAGGCCTGAAATAGGCTCACTGTGGGGGGAGTTAAAAGAGCGCCTGTCCTTGCTAGTTTAGTCCAATTTCTGCCTTTCAGTACTGCAGTTTTGGAATGGGCCAGAGTGTCGACTAACTGTAATTTAAAATGGATAAGGTAATGGTCTGTCCAAATTTGGGGTGAAATATTTAAAAGTTCTACCTCAGACTCATTTGCAGAGAAGAGATCAGGTATGTGACCTCCCCGATGAGTGGTGGAGGTGACTAATTGTTGGAGGCCGAGATTTTTGCATGTATACGTCAGGTCCCTTAACTGGTTCTTCATGTTGGCATTCTCCCACCAATTAAAGTCACCTAGAATAACCATTTTGGAATGTGACAGAGAAAGGTTAGTAATAGTATTCAGTAGAGGCTGCAGTGGGGTCTTACTCCCTGGGTGGTGATAACAAAGCAAACCTGTGATTAAGTTGCCTCTGGCTGCAAGAAATGAAAAGCCCATTACTTCAATTCCCTCTAGCTCGTCCACCTGTAGCAGGGTGAGCCGAAGTTCTTCCCTGTAGATCAATCCCACCGCTCCTCCTTTACCCCCCTTCCTGGGTTTATGTATAATCTTGAATCCCTCTGGGCAGGCAAGGCCAATCTCCACTACTGATTCTGCTCTAATCCAGGTTTCCATGAGGAATAAAACATCCAGCTTCAAATCTTCGATCAGTAGTGCGATTTCAGTATAATGCTTTACTAATGATCTACTATTTAGCAGCCCACAGTTAAGGTTGTTCAACGCTTTCGTACTCCTTTTACCTGTACCCAATCCGAGATAGGTGGCCTTTGCAGCCAGCTCAATGTGGGCGGTATCACCAGGATCTAACCATCTCTAGCAGCTGCATTCTAGAATAGGAGCGACATTCCTTAGTAATGTTAGGGGCGTTAGGGGCGTTAGGGGCGTCATGTACCGTCCCGTACTCGTACGGGACGCGGACGGGCGCAGACGGGCTTGCCTCTGGCGCGCCTCCGGGGCACTAGCGGCACGCCCGCCGCGTGCGCGCGCTGTGCGCTTGCATTTGGTCGCCCACACCAATATGGCGCCTGACTACAGCCCCAAGCCCCAAAACTGTCCCAAAATGGCGATGACACAGCGCGGATGAGGAAAGGGTCCCGCTCGAGGCAGCAGGTGAGAGAGACTGTATTTTATAGTGCGAGTATGCGGGGAATGAGGCCGGTGGGGGTTTTAAAATACACACAATAAAAGACCAAGATCGGTCTAGCAGCAAATTATACACAGTAAAAACAGATTCAATCGTCAATATTTAGCAGCAGTGAAGCAGCCCCCGACGGATCAGCAGATCAACAGTGACCCCCGAGTCAGCCGCTCAGCCACCCTGTAAAGTGCGTCACGTCAGGAGTAGACTGCGCGCTTGCATTTGGTCTATTTTTATAGTCACTCGCCTTGTAGTCCTGGCGCCCACACCAATATGGCGCCTGACTACAGCCCAAAGCCCCCAAACTGTCCCAAAATGGTGATGACACAGCGCGGATGAAGAAAGGGTCCCGCTCGAGGCAGCAGGTGAGAGAGACTGTATTTTATAGTGCGAGTATGTGAGGAATGAGGCCGGTGGGGGTATTAAAATACACACAATAAAAGACCGAGATCGGTCTAGCAGCAAATTATACACAGTAAAAAGAGATTCAATCGTCAATATTTAGCAGCAGTGAAGCAGCCCCCAACGGATCAGCAGATCAACAGCGACCCCCGAGTCAGCCGCTCAGCCGCCCTGTAAAGTGCGTCAAGTCAGAAGTAGCTAATGTAATACGGTGGGCAGGATATCTGTCACATTTGTGATTGAGTAACCAATCCACCGAACTCTAAATAAGGCATGTAATCTGTTTTTTGATTTTTCTTCTTTCCATATGTCACTGATTAAAAGTAACATATGATTTACAAGTCAACTCACGTTTTCTTCCATTGTAGCAATAAAACGTAATGTTTGTCTAGCTCCGCCTGAAACCCTTGTTATTCCACACTCTGAGCTTGGTTGAATAATGGACCCCCAGGGTAAGGAAATATGTGCACACTTGCACACACTCTGCTTTCCCTCTGCAGCAGACACCATCAGAGCTACATTGGGCCTATTCATTGCATTCCACATGGCAGGCATCCCACACTTAACTGATCAATAGGGGTGCCCATTGTGTTCAAGCATGCCATCCCTCTTGCCATCTTCAGATCTGTGACTTTAAATGGCCCTTGAAACCCACTTTATTGATGATGTAAAATAATCTTTCCTGCACTAATCTACTCTAAGATATCGTGTATACATTTGCACCTCTCCCACCTTGTCACCTTTCCCTTCAGTTGGACGAAGGCTGCTTCACCCGAAGTTTTATATATAAACTGTCCCAAAGTTACAAGCTAGAAAGCAAATATGAATCCTGTATTCTTGGTGCTAGGCACAGAGGTTAGGTTGACAATCTCTATGAAAGAATAATTTAAGATGATCGAGACAATTAGAGCACCCCAGGCCTGGAAGGGCACATGTAAGAGTGAGTTGGACCTAAAAAGTCAACTGCAGCAAAACCAGAAAGAAGGAGGGACTGCGTAATCAGAAAATAAAAAGTGTAGCCCAGAACTGTTGAGAGGAAAGAGAAAAGGTGCATACAATGAGAGCTAGGCAAGTTGACATGCACATGTATGGCAGCCTTTCTCTGAGCACTCCCAGTCCACAGGATGATGTAAGCATTGAAGCAAAAGCATGAAAAAATGATATGCCAAGGATCACATCATGTGGTTAAATTGGGACCAGACTTGGGTCACCTGTTTCCACCATCAGCGCCCTATCTACTGGACCTGACCTTCACCCAGACCAGGGAGGGATTTGTTGAGTAAGTGTAGCTGCCAAAGGAACACGCTTCTGGAAAAGAAGTGGCAGTCTGGCAGATGGAGGAGGAAGCAGGTCAGTATGAGGAACACGTAAGACGGCAACTCGTGGTTGTCCCCTCCTTCTATGTCAGCACATGATCTTAAGCTATGTTACCCAGTGAGTGGGATGGGACCCTGGCTACAACTCCATGAAGGTTAGGATGTCATATGAAAGACCAGGGCTGTAAGCCTGGTGGCAAACCTACACAACCCTAGTTAGTGATCAAACAGCGGCGTTGTTTACTAAGTGGTACATTTGGAAATACAGGGTTGTGGCTCCAGATCAGGTCCCCACTCGCTTCTACACATCAGTTTGGGGGCAAAGTTGGGTAAACTCTTAACAGTCCAACTGTGCCAGCTATCACAGAGTCCACAGCTGTAAGAATTTGATATCAGATCTTAAGGGGATGACCTTCCTTCAGCTGTCTCTCGAGAGGCACATTGATTTTTGTTGAACTTTCTTATACTTTATGTATCTACTCATAAGTTTCTTTTAAATAAGCAATGTATTGAATCTGACCAAGGTGCAGTGCTGGTTATAGGAGAGGCCCTGCCTCTCTTCTGTTGTTAGAACAGGGAAAATGTCCATCACTCCTGTACTAGGCCTTTATAGGCAGGGGCTGTGCAAGCTCCACTGATTGGAAGGGACAAATGTCCATCACCACGTGGTATGTTGCGATGTGCAAGAGCTATATGAGGTCTTTTAATTGGGTGACATTATAGAATGGGTTGATCTTGGCACTGAATGGCTGGAGTCAGAGGCCTCTTTTAAAATAATGCTAAGAGTTCTCTTGAGGGCAAGTAGCCTGGAGCGGGCTCTCGCTTAAGGGTCAAGGGAGCTCCAGGTGACAGTATCCTGCACTTGGATGGTTATCTGTATTCGTAGCATCTAAAGAATTTCGCATAGCTTTTGAAAATATCAACCGAAGCAGCAACATAGTTAGAAAAATAAGGCATCATTGTACAGCAGGCCTGAACATGTGCAGTCCTGAACTTCTAGTTGCAGTGGTCAGAGGCAAACGTATACATGAATGTGTTAACATCTAGTCGGTGCCCTACTTGTCAGCCTCACACTACTCAAAGCAAACTGTGGGACCACTGAGAACATAGGCGCACAAGCTAGAGAGTTCATTCCTTCCCCAGATGTTCCGTATGGCATGTATGTTAGCCATGTGGCACCATGTTTTGGACACCGTTTCGGGCCTCCTCTTTCCTTTTACAGATTCTTGTATTCAGATATTTGAGTGTGTTTTGTTAAAAATAAATGAACGTAGATTACAACTGCATGCATGCATTTGTTGGTGGCAGTAAGCCATAAGATCAGCCTGCCCATGGTCTCCACCGGCACATGGGTGCTCCCCTAGCCAACAGCCACATCACAGATCAGCATCCTTTTATAGGAATGAAGAAACAGTGATATATATAGAACACCTAAATGTATGGCTCCTGGACATTATGAGCAGTTGAAATTCTCTGCCTGCGCCTACACTTTACCCGAGTGATAGCACTTATTTTCTGTCCACACCCGGGCAATGTCCATATTTGCCTTCCTTTGATTTCTTTGGTCAATGGACAGTGTTTTATGGGATGTGGTAACACCAGACGCTGCAGCTCATTTACAGCGTTCAATTAAAAATGGGTTGAACATTGCACATTGCTCTGGTAGTCCAACTGATAGCTGTGTGCGTGTATAGATGTGTGTGTGCACGTATGCACGCGCCTTTGTGCACCTCTGTGTGCACCATTGTGTGCCTATGTGTTTTTTAAGTAAGCAGCAAGTTGGAATACTCATCCTTACCCATCTTACTTTGGTCTGCTCCTGGTGCCTCCTCTCTTGCTGCCCTTCCCACCTGGAAGATGGTCCTTAAGAGGATTTGACTGGAAATGATATCTGCTCTTGGAAAGCTACTGACTTTTGACAAAAAAGGCGTTTGCTATTAACCTTGTTTAAACACTTATTTAGTGTCAGAAGCCCTTGGTTGTTATGGACCAAGGGATAACAAGCGCTATATAAATACAAACCTTTTTTTCCCTCTTCTATCCTTCTGCCTGCCTTCTGAATCCAAATAACTGACTAACCTATCCACCACGTGAATTACTTTCATATTTCACTATACTTATTCAACACTAATCCTTTATGCATTCCGGAGTAGCGTGCTACTCGCCGAAAAAGCGCTTTAACCCCTCGTCAGGGGTAGTAAGCGCTATATAAATGCAACTACAATACAATACAATTACCAAACTTCTCTTCCTTTTTTAAGTAATGGAAACATATGGTGTGGCAACCACAGACCCATGGTGATTCTAAATGTCTGGCTAGTATCCAGTATGGTATCCCGCCATATTGGGTCTGGGATAAAGCTCTATGCATTCTGGGATGGCCCCTTTCAGACTGTTGATATAGGCGCAAAAGCCCTAAAAGTATTTATGGGCTTGTACACTTTATTTGACATTGCTGAACAAAACTGCTATGTCTGAAGAAATTCGTTCGTTTTAAGCCTTTCTGAGTAAAAAGACACAACAGTGGATGAAACTGGGCCCCTCAGTTGTCTTCTTAAGTAGAGTTAACCAGGGGTCTTCATTGTCCCCTATTAAAGGTAGTGGCAATGTTTCCACTTCATCGCTAATGACGCTAAAAGGCGGAAGTCCTTCTGGTCCATGCAAACATGATGGTCGATCACCGCACACCACGCCCCACTGGGGGAGGCCAAAGGCAAGAGAAACAACGAGTTGTGGCAATAATATCCCGTGCCCTCACAAGGCCTCACTCTAACAAAGCACGCGCTGCAGGTCAGAGGCCAACCGCCTAAGACCTGCCAACTGCCAGAGGTCTCGCAAACCGGAAGCGGAAGTTAAGCATTTTCCAAACAACACCTACAGATTCGACAACGTAAAACAAGATTAGAGACCCTCGTCCTACTTTTGGACACCAGCCAGACTGCGTCGTAAAGAGGACAAACGAAAAACAGGAAGTGCTTCAGGTGGGACGGCCTTCAGTCGGCAATCATTAAAGGGGAACAAGGTAAATTTAATCAGCCTTCCTTATTTTTATTTGATGCTCGCCTGGGCCTATCCAGAGGGCGTTGACCTTCGGTCATTAGGAATGCCACGAGGAAGAGCATGACTGAGAGTAATGAACATTACTGGTAAGCAAAACATGCTCTTACCAGTATCCTTTTCCGCGGCGTGAACTCCCATTTTGAGAGAGGTGATACAGAGCTTTACTCGGGTAGATCATTTTGACTGTGTGCTCCACTGACTTGGAGCTTTTTCAGCGTATAGGAACTTTATATTTTGAGTAGTCTACATTATAGGATGTGGATGTTGGGTAGTGGTTACTCTGTGAAAGTTTTATAATTATGTTATAAGGTATCTTGAACACTTGCATAGGAAATGGTGTATGTGTGTTCTGATTGGCCCTGTTGTCAAAACCGAAAGTTCAAGGCGTTACAGTTGGAATCTTGGTTGTGTCGGGTCAGTCAGACCTGGTACATGAGAGCCAACAGGATGTTCTGTTAGCAGTTACCTAACAGCAGATAATACCATCATTTCCCGGGTAAACCCAGCAGATTGTATTTTATGTGAGGTTACAGGGGAAGGGAGTGCCAGACATTACCTTTACAAGAAGAGTGTACCCTCTGCCTTAGGAACAGTGGCGTCACTAGGGTTGGTGTCACCCGGTGCGGGTAACTCATGGTGTCACCCCCTCACGACTTACCGCATGGACCTCCTCCGCCCCGAGTCCGCCAGTGGACACAGTTGGCAAATAACGGGACCATACAGAATCCTTAGTAACGTTTGTAAATGTAGGTCCTATATATATAAAAGGTGCCTGTTAACAACAGTGTAATAATGACTCATTAATCAGGTTGTACAGTGGGCTACCTGCTAGTCAACAGTTTATTGGAATTTATAATATCATAGGTATGGTACTTTATAGCACCTTCTCCAGGTCCTTTCTTATTGTTTACAGTGCTTATGCATATCTCTTAATTCACCGTAAAGGGGCAGATGAAAGTCTTCTGGTACAGTTAGCTGACTTCTGCACTTTAACTGGGGCTAAGGTGTTTGCCATGTCTAATAGCCAAGAGTTAACAGCCATGGCGTCAGCCTCAGTCTTCCCGCTAGTACTCAGCAAACAGCTTCCAAGGAAAGACTCAATATAGGTAACTGTAATTTTGGACCAATTTCTATATGAGAGGGGAAGCTTGGGCCTTCTCCCAGAATATGACAGGCAGAGTGGGAAGTTTGTTTATTGAATTGCTTCAAATTCCAGGAGGACTTCTTTTCCATTAATACCCTGCCTTGAGGGGGTCAGTCGCCCTGTCGAGATGTGTGCTCAAGTCACACAGGGCCGCGAAATTGGAAGATTTGAGGAAGTATTTAGGTAAGATCTCATCCAGAGAGTTGAGGAACTCTCCTGCATATCCTGGAGGTCGTTAAATCAATGCTAAAGCCGGGGATTTATTGGCTGATACTGAGAGACAGAAGCCAAGGGCTTCTGCCCACTGCAGTTCATTCAACTCAAAGGACACACATTTGAAATCCTTTTTAAAAACAATAGCCTCACCCTAACTCCTCTTCCCTACTTTATCAAGATGTAGCATAGTATAGCCCCCTAGAGTATCACAAGCACTATGTCAGGTCCAGGTCTCTGTAAGCAATAAAAACATTCAGCTCTTCCTCTTTAAGTAAATCAAATATATTTAGTGTATTTGTATGCAGTAGCCGAACGTTTACAAGTGCCGCCTGTATATCTACAAACCACTTTATCTGTTTCCTAAGCGAGGACTGAAGGTGGAGACTCACGCCAGCCCGATCTATTTCAGGGACGGTGGCTGCCCATTGGTCATAAACAATTGGCATTGTATCACAGGACTCTAAACACATACCTCTGCAGTAAGTCCTAGGGCAGAAAGAGCAGAGTGCTTGTGAAGATTATGTAATTGGCTAGCTTTGGGCAATGCCAAAACGGGCAGCATGGCTGGCACTGAGCGAGGACCGAGCACAGACTGGCGCAGATGAGCTTACCTTAGGTGCACCTTTGGCACGCCAGTTGCACCTGCACATTGGCTCCTCTTATAAGGGGTCAGGACAACCCCTTTCCAACAACTAGACTACTGCCTGCAAAGATGGAGGCTTCCAGGACAGAAAGAAAAATGTCTCTGGAGCAGCCAGCCCGGAGAAAAAAGGCATACAAACAGGTACAGAGCATCCAGCAACACAACCCTCCTCAGGACCAGCTAATAATTATTTGGTTATAATTTCATTAGCAATCCATAGAAAACATCAACTCAGATCAACGACGGTTAACTAATATAAAAAGTCTGGCAAAAAAGTCAATATAAAACACTAAGCAAATTCATACAGTCAGCAGCAGCATCAAGGTAAAAACAGATTGTGATAAAATTATCTAAAAATAGTGTTTAGCAGGTGTCCGCGCATGACTCAACGTAGAACCACGACATCAGACAATAGCACATTCTAGACCCAACAGAGGTCACTTCCAATGAGTGGCGGATACAGCATATGTCGGATTTTCCACAACATGTCAATAAGGTGGAATTGTGAGAGCATTGTGAAGGTTGAGAGAAGAGGAGAGGAAAACAACTTGCACATAGGTGTAAACGTGTGTCTGAGGGCATGTGTGAGTGCAGGACACAAGTGCAGACATTTCAGTGCATAAGGCCTAAGGCATCTATAGGCATTCACGTCCATAAGAGTAGGAGAACAACAAAGCAGGTCGTGTAGGAGTTCCATAGAACTTGTTAGGGAGCTACAAAGCACAAACAGACTAGCTTGCCTTCAGAGTTGAGTTAATTGGTCACACTGTGGGGGGTTGTGGGTACCTCAGTTATAAAGTGCGCCACGTTGAAAACAGGAGCAAATGTTTTTTGCTCTAGTTTCTACATATAAGCCCATTACAAATACACATGAAGCACCATCTTGATCGGATTTTGCAATTTTGATTTCCCTCTAGCGATTCGCTAATGGAAAAATGGAGCACAAAAAGAGATGCGTCCATGTTGGGTAGTTTTCTAAAATAAGGGCTCTGAGAGAAACCAGCGCTGCATTCGCCTAGGAGGCCCGTGTATACGTAAAAGGCGGGAGCAGCGGTGTATGAAAAGTAGAAGCGAAAGAAGGTGTACCAAACCATTAGGATTGCCAATAATGCATCATGCAGTCAAAATTACCTGCCTTGAGCGCCTTCGTCTCCAGTGTGTTGCTCTATCTAGCCAAGACGGTGCGTGTTCCGTTGGAGTCGGCGGCCCTCGCTGCCTCGTCCCTAAGCTGCTGCCTTGAACGTCACTGCCGAGGCGCCGGCGCGCGGACGCGGCGGAGGAGGAGACAGTGCGCGCTGCGCACAGGCACCTCCTGTGAATCGAACAAGCCAGGTTAGGTTGCGCGCGTCGTCGTTGCGTGGACTGCTGGTTTCAATAACATTGTGTACGGACAGTGACACACCGACCGGACCGGCCCTTTGGTGTCACCCCCCCGTGAGGGTGTCACCCGGTGCGGTCCGCACCCCCCGCACCCCCCTAGTGACGCCACTGCTTAGGAAGCTGGACAGTGGGCCAAAGGCAGACTGCAGAATAAAAGTGTTCAGTGGGAGCGACGGGATTCCTTTTATTCGCAGAATCTATGGTGAAAATAGTCGACTTTACTAGGTAGGACTAACCGGAATTGCTAAAAAGCATTGGTATAGCCAATAGGTCTCGCCTTTGGGACCTTATAAGTGTTTAGCCATGCAACAGTTGCATAACTAAATACTTATAAGGTTCCAAAAGCGAGACCTATTGGCAATGCCAAGCGGCCGCGAAAGTGATCGCGATGAAACATCAAAGCGGAAGTGGAAGTAATCGCGGTGAAGCGCGGCCCGTGCGCCCGCGCACATGCACTGTAGCTCTAGGCTGGCCTGGTAGCACTTTTTGGAGCCCTCTCAATACCTCTCGCCAGACCAGCGCATGCGCTGGGTCAGGCGAGACCTAAAAAGGGACTACGACGTTTAAAATGAGTATTAGCTCGCATTGCACAATTACTTGCTGTTTTTACCTTCCAATGTAATGAATTGAATTTAAGGTATTTATCTACAATAGACAATAGAGCTTCCAATGTCAAAAGACATCATGACATTTTTGTTGGTAGTATTAAACACTAAGGGGCAGATTTATGTTAACTGGCGCATCCCTGCATATCAGCAGGGATGCGCCAATTATTATGCGCCACAGCTGCGCCACCATGGATGCGCCGCATTTATAATGCGGCGCACCATGGGGCAAAAACGGCACAGATGCGTGACGCATCTGTGCCGTAAAAGTGGCGCATTGCTGGAGTTGCGTCGCAAGCGCGACGCAGCTCCAGCAATGTTCTGGGGGGCCCTATCATTACAATGCTGCGTCAATCCTTACGCCTGCTTCAAGCAGGCGCAGGGATTTGACGCAGCATGGGCCTAAAAGTGACTGAGTGAAATCTTGTAGATTTCACTCAGCCACTTTTAGGAGGCGTTCCTGCGCCGGAACGCCCCCACCTGCCCTGGAACGCCTACATGTGGCGCAGGGCTTTACAACGTGACGCATCTCCCAGATGCGTCACGTTGTAAATACCCCGCACCATGGCGCAGGATTTGCGCTGCTGCTGCGTCACAAAAGTGACGCAACGGCGGCGCAAAAGTGGCGCAAGTGCAACATAAATCTGCCCCTAAGCATTTAAACTGTTTTAATTGAGTTGAGTACAAAAAAACCTGAAAGTTTTTTGTTTGTCTACTCCAAAAGGAGAATATAGAGGGGCAGATTTACAAGAAGTGACACATCGCTATGTTAAAGCAGCGATGCGTCAGTTTTTTTGCACCTGCGGGAGAAACTCTTGCACCACCATGGATGCGCCATATTTACAATACGGCGCACCATGACGCAGGGTTTTTTGGTGCATTGCTGGAGTTGGCATGAAAACCGATGCAACTCCAGCAATGCGTCAAAATTAGAGCGATGCATCAGTTTAAACTGACGCATCAAATACTGAATGGGGACCTATATGTTGTAGCGTAAAAAGGTGACAAAGTCACTTTGCACTCAAACATATTGCCCTGGATGTGACGCATACAAGTGGGCCTCGTGCCCACTTGTATGTGTGACATCAGCACGTAATGTCAAACATTGTGACATTACGTGCATATACTTACCTTCTGTGGCCCATTTACCTCGTGACGTGATTGCAGACTGCAATCAAGTCGCTGCAGCTGGTGTGGTCCGTTGGGTACAGCCTATCCGTCATCCCTGCGCCTGGGTTCAGCAGGCGTAGTGATTGTGACGCATTGGCAGCGCAGCTAAAGGCTGTGCCATAAACAGAAAAAGTTTTTAAAACCATAGTGACATTTTCAAGGTAGGCCTTTCCGACGGAACGCCTACCTTGCATAAATTAAAATCTACGGCGGCGCAGGCGATTTTCACGCAGGTGAAAACCGACGCAGCCTGTAGAAAAGTGACGCATCTGCATCCATGTAAATATGGAGCAGAAGCAGCGCCGCTATTGCGGCCAAAAAAGTGACGCAATGGCGGTGCAAGCAGGCGCAAGAATCTTGTAAATCTGCCCCATAGTGTGTACAAAATGGGGCTTTTCAGGTGACCAAGGCTGTTGCACAGCCGAAATGGGTCCTGTCCGGAGTGGCCAGAATTTAATAAACGGATGGTGAGTTTCTTTCGTTTCAGAGTGCTGTTTCATTCACTGAATGAGAAAGGTTTTCACGGTATATAATATATAGATATATTATAGGTAGTTCTGATTAGGTCAGATGTTCCACAGGTGTTCCATAGGAAAAGTATTTTTGGTGTTGCTAATAATTTTGGCATCGTTTGAAGAATCTCCACAAAACTTTCCAAAAAGGTGCTACTCTTTTAATAGATTGTGCATGCAAAGTTTCGGGGTGATCCGTCAAGTGGGGTCCAAGATAAAAGGGAGGCAAAAAAGACAAAATCCTCATGCCTTTTCCATTGCCTTCTTTAGAAAAGGTTAAAACAAAAATTGAAAGGAATTTCACCAAATTTGGCAGGTACTGAGGGGCATATCAGCAAGCAGGCGTTAAAAAATGATCGCCGCTTTTGCGTCCGTTTTCGGACGAAAAGCGGAGATAATTTTATCGTCTTATCTGCAAGGTCACGCTATCACATGAAACCTTGCCTTATCTCCATTTCCCTTAACGCCCATCTTTGCATCTCTAATGAGATGCAAAGTGGGCGTTCCTCCCCAGGATAACGGGAGAAATGTCGCTAAGCGACATTTCTCCTATTATCAAGCCTCACGCAAAGCAGCATAGCGACAGGAAAAGCAGCGATAACCTCTGTTATTGCTACTTTCCTTACGCCTGCTTTGAAACTGACTTAGCCATGATATCCTATGGAAGGTGGATATCATGGCTAAGTATGTGAGGCCCTATCAGCAAGCTATCGCCAAACTCCGTGGGATTATCGCTGGGTTTCCAGCGATAATCACACGTTTGGCAGTTAGCGCTAGGATTTTTATCGCTTTTGAGATAAGTGTTGCTAATAGCACGCTATCTCAGCGATAAAAATCAACGCTAGCCGGCGATAAGTATCCTAGTGCTAAGTGCGCTTAGCGATAACTATCGCCGGTTGTTGCTGATATGCCCCCTAGATCTTGGACCTGAGATTGAGCTTTTTCGTGATTTGGTGTAGATCCGCTCAGTAATGTTTGAGAAATTAAGGTTGAAAAATAATTGTATATCTGGACAGTTGAGTCCGCGAGAGTCTCAGGAGACTCTAGCGGGAGCGCCAATTTAGAAGTAGAACATTCAGTTTCACCCAGGGAGCTTTATATCCTTTGGGCCATCTCACTTCTGCGGGAGACAGACTATTGCGGGAGCGATCGCTCTGATTGGCTGTCAGCAACATGAGAAAATATTGCTGGCAGCCACTAGAGGACTCGGGACTAAGTCCCCTGTCCTGAAGTAAAAAAAAATAATAATATAAGGGAGCAGGGTAGGGATACCCTGACCACTCTGGGCCCCATGGGGGTTACAAAAAAGGGCCTCCGCCTGGACCAATAAGAAAAAAAAATCAGCAAAAAAATGCCTTTTCCCACCGGACTCCCGCAGGATTGAAAACAAATGGCAGCAGGACCGCATTTATTAGTTATGGGACCCGGGGAGCCTGCCCCGGGTCCTAAATCATAAAAATGGGGCGGCAGGCTGCCCGGCCTTCCTCCCAAGCTTCAAAAGGAGCCGGGGACCCCATCTTCTTGAACCTATATTCTTAATAAAGGGAAAGTGGGCCCCGCGGCCCCTCTCCCCAAGCCATTAAAGGCCTTGGGAATCCCACTTCTGAGGCTGGAATTTGGTAAAACAGTAAAGGGGGACATGCAGCCCTCCTCCTCGTACCTGTGCAGGCCCAGAAACTCCATCCCTGGGGCCAATTTATTTAATAAAGTGGAGGGGCCACACAGCTCCCCTCCCTGAGACCGTAAAGACACTGGGGAGCCCACTCCCTGGGGCTGATTTTCTTAATAAAGGGGCGGGGCCACCCTGCATCCCTCCCCGTTCTATTAAAAACCCCAGATAGCCTACCCCTGGGGCCAAAATTTGATAAAAAGGAGAGGGGGTCTCGCGGTCCCCCTGCCCGAGCCTCTCAAGGCCCTGGGAGCCCCCGCCAGAGCCTAAATTATTGAAAATGGGAAGGGGGCTTCGTTTCCCCCTCCCTGAATCTCTAAAGGCCCCAGGGAGCACACCCATGCATGGCCAAAATTACGGTAAATAGGGAGGGGCATCCTCCAGAGCCTACTCAGTACCCATGTCCCAGGGAGCTTACCCCTGGACATAGTGGTTCTCTGCCCGCTCAGGTGCAGACAGGGAAACACCCCCCTCTTTTTTAATGGACCTGCGGATGGGGTCCCCATGGCCTAACAAGGCTTGGAGAGTGGGACTGCATGGCCTGCCCTCCCATTTAATTGAAAAACAAACGGGCCTGTGGTATGTGGTCCCCAGGGCCTTACAAGACTCATGTCCCCCTCCCCTTTTAACATATATGTACGGCCCTGGGGGCCCAAGGACCTAGGATGCTCGGTGAGTTGCGGCTAGGCGGGCCTCCTCCCCTTTAATAAAAAAAAGAGTCCCTGGGGATGGGATCTCCAAGGACTAGAGTGGTTTGGGACCGGGGTGCGTGGGCCCCCTCATCTTTTTACTTATATGTACGGTCTTGGGGGATGGGGTGCCCAGGGCCTAAAGAGACTCTGGGAAGGGGGCTGCATGGGCCCCTTCTCCTCTTAGAAAAAAGGCCCTGGGGGATGGGGTCCCTAGGTTCGGGGGGGGGCGGGGGTGGTCACGTGTACAACCCTGGGGTATGGTATCCCCAGGGTCTAAAGAAGTTGGAGAAGGTGAGATGCATAGCCTCCCCTCCATCTTCATAAATAAAAGGCCCCGAGGTTCCCAGAGCTTAATGAGTGTAATTAGGCTCAGGGAGGAAGGCCACATGGTCTCCCTCCCCTTTAAAAACGTAAGGCCCTGTGGCCACTACTCTGCCGCAGGGGGATGGCTTTGCGTATTGTATTAAAATATTACTTTATGTTAAAAAAACTAGAAGCCCTAACACTTTACTGAAAAAAACAAAGGTTAAAGTAACATTATAGTTAGATGAATTTGTCAGTGACAACATTAACGTTTTGAACTAAAAAACAAACACAAAAATTCACCTGTTATAGTTAGCAGAGCTATAACTTGTGCCTCCCATACACTGCTTATGACCTCACATATTCCATCACTCATGAGGTTCTATGACATCATTTATGACCTCACTGATGACATCTTAAATTACATCACTGATGACATCATACAATGAGTGTGCTAGTTTGTTTTACAGGGTACATAGTGGCAGGTATCTACCATATTACTTTTCTACCTAATTTTGTACACCCTGTGTCCAGCTAATAAGTGTAACTTTTTACAAAATTAATTTGCTTCTAATGCATCATAGGTGTAGATCTATTGCCTTCTCTCTTATTCTGTTGCTTGCAAGCAGGCTTGCTTCTTCCTCGCCTCCCTGGTCTGCCGACCCATGTGCCAAGGCTCTGCGGTCAGTGCCACCCATGAATTGTCTTTTCCAGTTGCAAAATGCGATCTGCCTCCTCTGCCCTGATAGAGTCTGTTTACATCTTTGGCTCTGTCTGTTGGTCTCTTTTGATGTTATTGGGCTGGATGCTGTTTTGTGTCAGCTGTCATGGCTCCTGCTTTTGTGCCCTCACCCCCAGCATCTAGTAATTGGTTCTCTGCCATCCTCAATATAAGCAGTCCAGGCCACTTACTGCACACTGCAGCCACACTGTTGTGACAGCAGTTGTTTTTGTGGGATTTTCTGCCTCTCCTCTCTGAAACCCTATGCACTCTGGTTCTGTCATATCTGATTCTGATGGACAGGCCACCTCCATGAGTGCTTTGTTGGAAACGACTAGCTATGA
This sequence comes from Triturus cristatus, assembly GCF_964204655.1. Classification (NCBI taxonomy): domain Eukaryota; kingdom Metazoa; phylum Chordata; class Amphibia; order Caudata; family Salamandridae; genus Triturus; species Triturus cristatus. Next base: position 1,640,942,493 of record NC_140590.1, read on the forward strand.
TCCAGGCTGGCAATGATTTAGTCTGGCAACTTGCAAGTTTGAAGGCTTCTAAGTCAGTGCATATTTATGAGTCGGTCTGATGACAGCACATAACAATGATGATTCAGCATCTCTCTGCATTCCTCCAGTGCCTCTTTTCATTTCTCTCCCAGTGTCTACCCACAGCCTCTTTTCACCCCCCCCGCCCCGCTGTCTCTCTCTAATGAGGCATGCTCATCTCAGAGGAGACCGCTGCCAGAAAGTATGGTTACACACCTTTTCTCAGCAGAAAACACCAAAAATAGAGTTTCATTAACTTCACAGGCATGCTCATTGCTGGGTCTGGTGGCCAATGCGTCCACTGTAGGGGCCTATGTTCGATCTCATGCTCACAGGTTCAAATCCTGGTGGGTGCACTCAGCCTTTAACTCTTCTGAGATTGATAAAAATGAGTACGTCGAGTTGGGTTACAATAAACATCTGCTATTCAGCGCCAACATACCCTTGGGTGAACGTGCCCTTTACAAATGCACGTTATGTTATTGACACTCACACCCTAAGCAAGACCACAGTGGAGATATCAAAACCAAGAGGTTACAGGAGTGGAATTGAAGTATTTGTGACTCAAATTTCCTGGAACATGACTCTATTGCACCAGAATGAGAATTTGCTATGAGAACTGAGATTTATGCATAGACAGTGACACTGGCCTCCAAGGCGTGCGATTCACACCAAATGAGGGAGACGGTGCATTGTGGTGTGCATCTGACACCAAATGAGTGAGACAAAGGTGTGAGACTCACATCCAACGGATTCAGAGTGCACTAATGCTTTAAGACACAATACGTACACTTAGCGACATCGTATTCCAAGTGGTAAAATCAAATCATACAAGTTAATTTTTAGAGATTGTACTCTAAGGTATGAGACACGCAACCAACGACTGTGAATGCATATAAGGGTGTGATGAGTTGCCTGGAGGCTACTAACAACACTTTCCACTGTGATGTTGCACTGTGAGTGGAAGAGGTTGAGCCTTACAGGGACATGCTCATCAGAGGAGCCATCACTCCAGTCTGAAGGCCTGTCTGGTGGTGCTGATTAACTGTATCTTGTGAGCAGGGTCCACATTCCTCAGTGCGGCCTATCGATAGCTTCTGTGCCCTTTTGGGGATTTTGAAGTTGTGCAAGCTCGCTTACGGCAGAGCGAGGAGGCAACTATGGAGAGAGCGGTTGGGCCAACAGAGGTTTGGTGCAGGCTGCTGCAAGATCAAGCAGCTTAGGTATCAATTGTGGGCAGTTAAACCAGGTGGGTGTGCTGGCCGCCTCAGTTCTGACACCTTCTCGTTTCCTAATGGCCTCTATAAAGCTCGAACTCACTGCGTGTAGACTCAAAGTTGGCGGGTGTGTGCAACTTTTAAAAAATATATGCTGGTTATTCATGGGAGTGCATATGACCCTGATCGATACATGGAAGCCTTGGATAGATTAAAGGCACACTTTACATGGGAACTTCATGTTGTCGTGGAGTGGTTTAACATTTCTACTCCAACCATCAAGAAACCCATTGATTCTTATGTGCTGAGTCTTAAGATTTTGGCAGCTACATCTGGTTTTGATTACAGAGTGGACACGTATTTTAGGGAACAGGTCATAATTAGGTGTTTAACAAGAAAATTCAAAAGCAGATTATTGCACATCACAGTCCTACTGTCCTGGAAACTATTGACACTGCCAAATGTGTGGAATTATCTATTTCATGTTCTAACATTTTGAATCACTGAGGAGAAACATGATAAAGTTAGAGACAAAGAACAACTAGCATTGGGAACTGCTAGCCTTGATAAAGTTAAATGTTCATGTTGTGGGTCCAGAAGTTACACAGTCCTATTGAAGGCATGCCCTGCTCTTGTAAAAGAGTGTAACAAATTCACAAATAGGTAATTTTGCCAATGTGTTCATGAAAGTAGGTCGTGCATGGAGGATTTCATTGGCCCAAGATCATGTAAATCAGGATCATTCGAAGTGTTGGTTGCTATTGTGGGTCATAGAGTTTGTCAGGAACTAGTTGGAATTTGTGTGTTCTGAAAGTATGTGTAAAGGGGTCCTGAATTTTATCCAAAATAAGACTCTTGATCTGGATGTCAATGGTCTGAGAGGGAGTGTGTGTGATAGCCTTGCTGCTTTAGTGAGTAAGAGTCTTCTATCCTGAAGTTGTTCTTTTTGGCATTGATAAGGGATATTTTAAGCCACAAAACGGTGTTATTGTGGTTGTTAATAGAGATGTGAAAGTATTGGTAGACTCAGGCTCTCCATTCCCTGAAAGGAGAAGAAGTCAGAACCCAATTGTATCAAACAGTAAAGAAAAAATAAATATGTTGAGGTATTTTATTACCTCCATTGGAATTCAAGAATTTGTTGCCTTTGATGGTCAACATGTTTTCGGTTGTGCTTTTTTGGGGTTTCGATTGTTTCGGGTTGTTTTGTCAGGAATTCTATTTTTTGGTGTGGATATGGAGAGTATGCTTAATCAGCACTCATTTTGTGGGACTGAAACCTATTTTTCCTCATGAAACTTTCACCTTGAGCAAAGATAGAAAAACACAAAAGATGGGAAGAAAGAGGACGAGAAAGACAGAAAAATAGTCACAATGGAAAATAGCTGGGATGAAACAGACTCTATAAGAATGAAATAATGGACAAGGAGTGTCTTGCGGTGGATGAAGGAGGCATGAGGTGGGATCAAGACTTCATAGCCTTGGTTTTTGGGACCTCCATTTGTAGCTTTGACTCGTAGTTCTGGATGGAACGTTTGACACTGGCACTCATTCTTTTACAAATTAAGCACTGATGAGGAGTATGTGGTGGCTTGAGTGCAAGCCACTGTGTTCAATGTCAATCAGGTTAATTGATGAAGAGGCCTGGTTAAAAGCTTCACAGAAACATGTGACATTGATGAAGATTTGTGAATGCATCCCTGCTGGCTGGCCAAGAAAGAGGTTTCTTAGATCAGGTTTAGAGTGTTGTGGAAGGTGAATGAAGATATTTGTTTGGAAGGCGAGTTAATTATGAGGGGAACTTTTTTTATTACCAACATCTATTCAGACTCAAATTATATAGTTGGCACATTATGGGTATATTGGTAAAAGAAGCATTAAAAAGGATGACAGCATTATACTGGTGGTCTTTCTTGGATGCTCGAATTGCAATTTTGTGAAGGATTGCAGGCAGTGTTCGAATTCTGATAAAACTTTGAAGAAGTCTGCAACTGTAATTATCTCACATGAATTTCCATCTGCACCTCGGAAGGAATAGGCCAATCATTTATTGGGAGCCTGTGAAGGTTGGGCCATCAGGAAGATGTAAGCTTTTATTATGATTGATTGCTTCTCTCAGAGGGTTTACCTTAAATGAGTAAGCAGGCCCAATTTTTGATTCTGTGTTAGAGTTCCTAGAAGGCTGTTGCTGGAAGGAGGGCATTCTCTCATCTATTTTTTTTTCTGACATGGATTTCAATTTACCTCGCATATACTGAATACGTTTTTTAGTGACTGGGCATTGTGTAGAAACGTACAGCATTGTATTCTTCAAACATGAATGGATTGGTAGAGAGATTCAACAGAGTAGTTGTGGAAGGTGTTCAGCTTGTCATCACAGCTGCTAGATGTAAAAACACATTTCAAATTTGATTTTGAGAAGGTCCAAAATAACCAGAGCAAGAATTAAGTTCTTTGTAAATGTCACAAGTTACAGGTAGGAGACTTAGCTTTCATTGACTATTTTAATTTACTTACTTTCAGTTCAGGTAAAGGGTTCAGACTATGGTATAGACTCATCTGTCTGCCTGGAAGGTGTAAGAGTGAAGGACGGTCTCTAATAGCTCCCTTGTCCACTTGTTGCAGGCATTCACTGATGTTAATTTATTTTTCTGTTACTTATGCTTCCTTGGCTCAGGCCCATAATTCAGGACTAGTAACTGCCCACTCAGGAAACCCTGAACAGGCAACAATATCTATTATTTGAGCACCATAGACTTAAACCTTAATGTGCAGTAAATCTAATTTTATCATTTGTACTATTTCAATATTTTAGCATAAATTAATTTAAAAAAAATCTATTATCTTTAGAAATCCATTCATCAGGACGTTAAGCTATCTGTCAACTGTTTTCCGCTGCATTGTGCCAGTACTTCTTGCAGACTTCAAGCTGTTGGCTCACTCAAGCCATTGCAGGAAAAGCCTTGGATATCTTAGTGTAAGAAGCATTTGTGAATAGTTGAGTTTGAGGTTTGTGGTAGTGTTGGCATACACATTAACAATAACTTCCCCTATTATACAGTCAGCTATGTATCCACAATTACTGTATACCTGTAAGTAGTGCCACAGGACTATACAGGATCAGGGGACGATCCTGTTGCAAACATTTGAGACAATTGCTAAGGGAAGTGGTACAAGTATGGTGCTTTGACTAAATTATGTGGAAAGGAACTATTAATTATGTAGTAAGGAAAAGCACATTATGCAACATATTCTGTGGCATTTATTATCTACCTATTTTAACAATTCAAAAAGCATTTATATAAAAGTTATTCCAGTGCTATAAAAAAATCCTAGAAAACAAATTGTATACATTAAGCAGATCTTATTCGCAACGTTTCTCACCAACATTTTATAATGTTAGATGACAAAAGAGGTCAAGAATGTAATTTTATTAATAATGGCATTTCTGCCTCCTAGAGTAAAACTGAGTCGGTAATATGTTTACAATACTGCACTCAGCAGGCCAGTTATCTTCTAAAACTTGACTTCAGTTTTGGTTTAAACATTTTGTGACATTAGGGTTTCTGTCCTGGGTCGTATTGTTCATGTTGGCATTTTAGGTATGTCGTAATCTTATGTCTCAGCTAGTTTGGTGTATATATTTGAATGATTGAGCAGTTACAACAGTCTTTGTTGGTATCACCAACATTACCAGCAGCTACAAAACACATTGTTTGTTTTGCAGTTATATATAGCGCAAACTCGACCTGAAGGTATTAGAGCATGAGGCAGTGGCAGTAGCATCATCTATAGACTCTTCTGCTACCAGAACAAAAAGTACAGGAGTTGATTTTTCTATTTTTATTTGTATTATAAAGTAAGCATAGGAATAAATGGAAAGCAATATTTTTTACCAAAGGATAAATATTTATTACAAAATGTAATGTTTTTTACATCAACCTTTAATAAAGTATTATAAGTAATGTAGTCAACTTGCTTTTCTCAAATAAAACTCCTAAATGTTATTCTTTAAGATATCTGGAAATAAATAACTGTTAATGTTGTGTAGCAAAACAGTATGGCAATATATATTTATTAAATTAACTAGATAAATACACAAACACTACTTATGAAACAACACACTTATAACTACAGCTCCACCATCACAGAAAACACTGAGCCAAACATCTGATCAACCATCAGCCATTAAAGAACTTGATGTTGCCCAACCTGTGCCAGTAGATACTTCTCACAGCAGAACAGAAGATGACAGTATATTGTAATTATAAGATGTTTTATGTTTTAAAATGTTTTAACGATGAGTGAAAATTGTACCTTGATGATTTTACAGTATATATTATATCACTTTTAAGATCTTTGATTGCTATAAAGTGCTTATGATTGCTAAACTGATTATTATAATGCCATGGATAAATTCTTGCTATGTACTAATGTGCCTATTACAACTTCCATTGTAACACCTACTGTTGTCAAAGAATACGCACCAGAAAGCACTAGTAGTAGATTTTAACTATAGTCTGTAGTCAGAGAGGGCAGTGGTTTTAGGTGAGCAGATGCGGCATCATTAGAACACATATCAGTTGGCGGCGGCGCTTAAGATGGCCACCAGATAAAGGAGCTCTGTGTCGCGTCGGAAAAACCGATATAATTATGCGGCTTCCGTGACCTTAATTGCTTTGGGAACAGGCAGGTAAACGCATTGGAGCATGCCCTGCATTGTGTGACAGCTTTTTTATTCCTTTTTTAAACTGTTTTACTGCTTTTGGGCCCCTGAACTCTGTGCCTGCACTGCGGCCTCCATTTTGTGTTCCAGTTATTTTGGTCTCCTCAGAGCTGGACTGTTTGTGGTGCTCTTTTCCTGCTTCCCATCTCTTTCCTCACATTTTGGGCATAACTTGCTTCTCTGTGGCATTGAGAGATTGGGAAAGGAAATATATATTAGCTGTTGGCTGCGTTCTTTTACTGGTTAACTTTTTCAACATCTTCTATGGGCGGAAGCAAAAGCCTACTACATTCAAATAAAAGCGGCGCTTCTAAGGCATCTAAGTCTGACTCCTCATATACTGCTCTTTCCATGGACTGTTCACTTTCTGCAGTGGGGATGGCTCAGTCTTCTACTTCTCGGTCAGTACCTCTGCCTCTGTCGACCTCCAAGACGCAGACAACACCTACGGCTAATAAGCGCCTTAAGCAAGACCCACCTTCTCCTCCTAAGCCTCTAACTCCTGTATCCTTAGATACTATTTTGGAGGAGATACGTGTGCTGTGCCCATTCATTGAAGATACTAATACTCAGTTACAAGTGATGGATAATCAGTGGTCATCTATGGACTCTAGGCTTTCCTTTGTGGAACAACGTGTCAGTGATGTCCAGGATGCTGCTGTAAAAATAGCGACGTTGGTGAAAGATATTTCATTGCTTAAAAAATCAGCAGAGGATCTCAAAAACAGGAACAGACGAAACAATCTTCGTTTATATGGCCTTCTGGAGGGTCTTGAAGGGAATGATCCGGTCGCTTTTTTCACCTCCTTTTAGCTTCTAGATCTTCCACCTTTGACTAACTTGAATATCCAGCGTGCTACAGGCTAGGACCTCGTCTCTCTTCTACGTCGGCTCTATCAAAACCTCGTGCCGTGATTCTTCTCTTCTTGCAGTTCACAGACCTTCTCCAAGTATTAAATGAAGCCAAGTCTAAAACAAGTCTCGTTTGATCTGGTGCTAACGACCTGCACTACGGGCCCTAGGTGCACAGTATGGACTTTTTCATCCCTGTCTCTTTAAAGTGACACTTCAGAACAACACGTCCACATTTGATGATCCTGCAGACCTAAAGAAATTCAATCATTCACATTCTACATCATCAATGGAAATTCCTGGTCCTTCTTCTTTCACTTGATGGCTACGCAAAATGTTTTCTCTGTTTCACTAATGTTTGCTTCCCTTACAGGTTGCTCCTTGATACTTGTTTTCTCACTTGTTTCAAGTTTTGTCCTCTTTCAATTCTTTTGCAGGGTATTTGGAATTCGGTTGCCTGTTTCCATATTTGTCGTGTTAGGGTCCTGACGTGATACCTCCTCCTTTGCCGGTTGTGTCGTCTTCATTTGTTGTCACCACTCCTCATTGTTGTCCTCATTTCCCCCTTAAACGGTACGTATTACAGTCGTCAGTTTGACATGTACTGTAACCCCGGTCAGAGACCTCTGCTCCGCCCGCGGAGTGTGAAGAGATTTGCCACCTCCGCGTTCTGCGGAGAATGTGGAGAAGGCAAATCTCCGCACGCTCGCAGCAGAGCGGAGTTGGCCAGCCCCCGCCTCCACCCCGTATATTAACAATTAATTCTACAAGACTTAAAATTAAATTAAAACCACTTACCTGGCATGTGGCATCACCGTGCTGCCCTCCTCCTCTTCCTCGCTGTCTGGGTAATTCTTTGAGAAAACTGTGAATGCGTGCACACCTGCGCATGGACATTTCTCGCAAGCAATGTGCATGCGCGGGCACGCGTGCATGCACAGTTTTCCCAAGAATTCCCAAGACGGTGAGGAAGAGGAGGAGGGCAGCCCAGGGATGCCACATGCTAGGTAAGTGGTTTTAATTTAATTTTAAGTCATGTAGAATTAATTGTTAATATAGGGGGGGTGGAAGCGGGTGGCGTAGCAGAGCGGAGTTCCACGGAGTTTGTTCGCAACTCCGTGGACCTCTGAGTAGCCCCCCTACACCCTCTACGCCCAGGGTTAATGTACTGTCCCTTCTTGCTATCTTTTCCCTCCCTTATTTTCTTGCCCTTTTCTATCTTTCCTCTCTCTTTTCCTCTAGTATATGTTTCAGTATATTTTTCAGCTCACATCTACTTCTTTTCTCTATTCCTTTCCCTTCATCTTACTATTGATGGTTTTATAGTTTTTTATGAATTGCTTCTGTATTTACCTTATTTCTGCATTCTGGCTTTGCCTGTTGCTTTTCCTATACACCTTCACTATTGTAAGTTCTATTGTTTTATATCTACTGTTATTTTCTTGCATTCAGAGTTATTACATGGAATGTAAAAGGTTTTATTAATCCTATAATGAGGCAGAGAATTCTTTCACATTTAGCCTCTTACAATCCTGATTTAGTTTTATTACAAGACTCTCATTTGTCAGAAGCTGAGGTCCTTAAGCTCAAATGCAATTGGGTTGGTTCTGTTCTTGTTTCTCCTACAACTACATAAAAGAATGGTGTCATTATCTTGTGTCATAAAAAATGTAAATGCTCTGTTACTTCAAAGATATAGATGCAGATGGCAGATGGATTTTAGTTCAACTAATCATCAATAATAACGTGTCTTTAACTGTCTTCAATATTTATGGCCCGACCCAACCAGGTTATACTTTCTGGCCTGCTATTACAAATAAATGTATGGAACACAAAGATGAATTTTTTATCCTTGGCGGCGATTGTAAGCAGGTCATGAACCCCTTTATAGACTGCAAATCCCAGGTACGCTTTATTCCCCATAAAACCCATAAACTGTTTTATAGTACAATTACGCAGACACATCTCGTAGATGCTTGGAGATTATGTAACCCAGACCAAAAATAATTTTCTTTTTCCTCCCCTCCTTATGGTTCCCTATCCCGACTGGATTACATTTTCCTGTCCAAGCCTCTAGTTCAAAATCTTATTTCATCTTCGATTGAACCCATTTTGATTTAAAATCATGCTCCGGAGATTGCTGATTTTGACTTGCTCCGTTTGCAACCCAAATCTTCTAGATGGAGATTTAACAACTTCCTTTTACAGGATCCAGCTTTTTCCTCTTCCTTTGCTTCCTTTTTATTTTTTTGAATGAAGGTCCATCTATATCCCCTGTTCTGGTGTGGGATACCTTTAATGCCACTGCCCCAGGATTCATCATTGATTTTGTAGCCAAGAAAAAGGAACACACCTTCATTCAGCATAAGGCTCTATTAACCAATATCAAGCGCTTAGAACATCAATTTTACACTTCCTCATCAGATTCCACTCTGCAGAAGCTTGTTCACGCTAAGCTAGAGTTTAACTGGATCTCTACTGACAATGCTTCTTCTATTCTACTTCGTAGCAGTGCCTGATATTATGGAGGCCACAATAAAGTTGGATCACTCTTAGCTAACTATCTCAAGTCTAGAAAAGAAAGGACGCTGATAGACTCTATTCAGTCAGCAGATGGGAAACATCTTTACAAAGATCAAGAGATTCCGGATGAATTTACAACCTTTTATAATAATGTATATACTCCAGAAGCGTCACATCGAATCCTCTTATTGATTCTTATCTAAGCAGTTTCCCCCTCCTTCATCCACCGATCTTGATTTTAATTCCCTATATTCAGATATTTTGCTCCAAGAGATCCCTAGTTCTCTTAACTCACTAAAGAAAAATAAATCCCCTGGCCCGGATGGTTTCTCAGTAGAATTTTACTTACATTTTTCAAATCTCCTACACCTAAAACTCTTTCATCTCGTTCAGCATTACTGCACCACTGGCAAGGCGAGTGGTACTTTCTTAGAAGCCTCTATTTGTCTCATCCTCAAAGAAGGTAAGGATCCTAAACTCTGCAGAAACTATCGACCTATATCCTTGATAAGTGTGGATTATAACATTTTCGCTAAATCATTGGCATTACGCCTTGAATCACTATTACCCCATTTAATTGGTCCAGAACAATGTGGTTTTGTTAAGGGCAGATTAACCTCTGATAAATCTTGGTTATTTTCAATGTTTTGAATACCCTATCTTATTCTCTGGCTGCGATATCTATTGATGCAGAAAAAGCATTTGATAGAGTTGAATGGTCTTTTTTATTTAAGTCACTTTGTTGGCATGGTTTTGGTCCTAAATTCATCTCCCTGGTTTCTTTACTTTATACAGCACCTACTGCCTCCACTATAGTTAATGGTCTTGTTTCAAATCGTTTTTCACTTCATCGCAGTGTCCGACAGGGTTGCCCCTTATCTCCTCTTCTTTTTATTCTTTCCCTTGAACCCTTTCTGTCTCGCATTTGTTGCAACACTTCTATTTATGGATTCTTATATGGAGATCTCCTCTTGAAGCTCTCTGCTTACGGGGATGATAACTTACTCTTTATATCTAACCCAGAAATTTCTATCCCCCCGCTATTACAAGAATTTTCAGATTTTTCAGCGGTAACAGGATATAAAATCAACTCTGATTAAACAGAGATTCTTCCCTTAGCCACATTTTGTTCTAAACATCACTTTGACCCAACTGGATTTCATTGGAATAGTTCTAAAATGAAATACCTAGGTTTATGGTTCACCAATTCTATTTCAGATTCGATTAAAACAAATATGAAAGAAATTCTTGATCCGATCTCCAAACTACTGTCCTCCTGGAATCCTCTTTTTCTTTCCTGGTGGGGACACCTCGATTCTATCAAGATGATAATCACTCATATTATGTTATATATTCTCTATCTATTTTTGAAAAAACTTGACTCCCTACTTTCCAAATTTCTGTGGAAAAGTAAAAAAATCCAGAATCTCTTTATCTCATCTTAGAAAACTAAAATCCATCGGAGGTGTGAATTTTCCAAATTTTAGATTATATCATACAGCCTTTTGTCTTAAACAAGCCTCTTACTGGCTCCACGCGGACATTTCCTCTTTCACCCCTTTATCAGTTAGTCTTGAATGCCGTTTATTTTCTCCTTTCTCTTTTCTGGAAATTCTCGCTTTTACGGCCAAAACTAGTCTCACATCTCTTCCATTATTTAAACACACTTGCTCATTGTTAAGACCTCACTGTCAACCGAAGAGAATGTCTAGAAACACATTCTTGTGTTCTCCTTTTTGGCATAATCGTCTTCTCATCATTAATATTAGACCTTTGTTTTGGAGCTCCTGGAGATCTAAAGGTATCATCTGGGTTCAGGACATATTTGATGGCACTTCTCCTTGTTCTTTTCCCCAGTTCCAAGCCAATTTTAAATGTCCCAGCTCGTTTTTGCACAAGTTTTCACTCCTTATGGAAGCAATTTTGGAAGTCTTTTTTTCCCTTCCCTCTGAAGATTCTTTGTCTACTCAGGATCCACTTCTCAGAAAATTGTCAGTATTCCCAAGGGCCTCTTTCATTTATAAATCTTTCAACTCCACTGTCTCGGAGCGAGCTAAGACTAAGATAGAACTCGCCAAGGAGACGGATTTTGGTTGTGAATGGAGCATTGACTTTTGGCGCAAAATAGAGACCCGATCTTCAAAATATCTAGATCTGCATCTACCACTCAATCTATGGTTTTTCTATATCACAGATTTTATTTCACCCCCATTTCTATTGCCAATTTTACACACTCTAATAATAAAACTTGCTGGTCTTGTGACCATTAGGCCTGGGCCAAAATTCCGTTCCGTTCGCGGAAATTGCGATATTTTGGCATTTTCGCGTTCCGCGGAAAGCGCGAAAATGTCAAAATTTCCGCATTCCGCAGCTTAGCGATAATTTTTTTCTTGCTCGCGCTGTAAAACAATACATTCTCGCGCGCGCGCGATCGCCTTACCTGAATCCCTGCGTTCTCCGACAAGTTTTCTTGACCCGGTCGCGTTCTCCACGAGATGTTGGATTTTGGTAGCCATTTTGCGCTGTCTCGCGAGAGTTCGCGGCCGCATTAAAGTCATTTTTCACGCGATCACGTCATTTGTCGCGCGATCACGTCTTTCTTCTCGCGATCATGCACCGCGCGAGTATGAGAAGATTGAGATCTCGAACATGTCATTCTACATCGCGAGCCAGAGGATGAGGACGCGGGCACGTGAAATCGAACGCGAACAGGAGAAAGAGACCGCGAACACGTCATATCCAACGCGACAGGGACAAAGAAGAGAACGCGATCATATCGTTTTCGACACGCCGGCGGAAGTAATGTGAAGCTCGAGAACTCAACAACGTAAAATTTACAATTTGGAGAGGAATATCGGCTCTAGCATCATGAAACCATCTGCAAATACTGATTTTGGATGAAAAGAACTCCTTACATTCACATTTGGCTTTCCTTTTTTGTGCAAGGAGTCATTTTTTTACAAGGTGGAGAGAGGGAGGAAGTGACACAGAATCTCCAACTTCCTGTTCCTGTCCAGCAGGCTCCTCCCAGTGCTTTGTCCATCTCCTGCTCATTCTGCCTTTGGATTTGGAGCTGGAAAGATCACTCTTTTTGTCTGCTGCATCATTGCAATTGGATTTCAGGATTTTTGGAATAGGATATTTTACAAGTAAGTGGTTGTTGTGTTTGATTGTGGGCATTGCAGTTGTTGTGTAACTACAATTTATTTTTGATAATTAATTAATTATCATCATTTCTTTTTTTTTTTATTTTTTTAAATTTTGTGGGTTGTAGTAGTATGCCCGAGCTAGCCATGGGCATGGCCTCATGGGTGTGTGTGTGCATGATGAAGCAACTGTTCCTTTTGTTTTTTGAATATATTTCATTTTCAAGCACATTTAGGGCATGGATGGCATTGGATTGAGTTGGGGAAGTGTGTTTTTTGGGGTGGCCTTGCTGATGTTGTTGGGCCTGGCCATGTGGTTGGTGGCCATTTTGAGGCCTAGGCCTGCAAGCTTGCCTGGCCTTGTCTGCCAACAGGCCTGCTTTCATCCACTGCTACCAGAGCAGGTAGCCACAGCTTTAGTAATCTACTGTTTTCTGTGTGCTCTGTTGAATTTAGGCATCATTTAGGGCATGGATGGCATTGGATTGAGTTGGGGAAGTGTGTTTTTTGGGGTGGCCTTGCTGATGTTGTTGGGCCTGGCCATGTGGCTGGTGGCCATTTTGAGGCCTAGGCCTGCAAGCTTGCCTGGCCTTGTCTGCCAACAGGCCTGCTTTCATCCACTGCTACCAGAGCAGGTAGCCACAGCTTTAGTAATCTACTGTTTTATGTTTGCTCTGTTGAATTTAGACATCATCTAGGGCATGGATGGCATTGGATTGAGTTGGGGAAGTGTGCTTTTTGGGGTGGCCTTGCTGATGTTGTTGGGCCTGGCCATGTGGCTGGTGGCCATTTTGAGGCCTAGGCCTGCAAGCTTGCCTGGCCTTGTCTGCCAACAGGCCTGCTTTCATCCACTGCTACCAGAGCAGGTAGCCACAGCTTTAGTAATCTACTGTTTTCTGTGTGCTCTGGTGAATTTAGACATCATTTAGGGCATGGATGGCATTGGATTGAGTTGGGGAAGTGTGTTTTTTGGGGTGGCCTTGCTGATGTTGTTGGGCCTGGCCATGTGGCTGGTGGCCATTTTGAGGCCTAGGCCTGCAAGCTTGCCTGGCCTTGTCTGCCAACAGGCCTGCTTTCATCCACTGCTACCAGAGCAGGTAGCCACAGCTTTAGTAATCTACTGTTTTCTGTTTGCTCTGTTGAATTTAGACATCATTTAGGGCATGGATGGCATTGGATTGAGTTGGGGAAGTGTGTTTTTTGGGGTGGCCTTGCTGATGTTGTTGGGCCTGGCCATGTGGCTGGTGGCCATTTTGAGGCCTAGGCCTACAAGCTTGCCTGGCCTTGTCTGCCAACAGGCCTGCTTTTTCATCCACTAGGATCAGAGCAGGTAGCCACAGCTTTATTGATCAAGTGTTTTCTATGTGATCTGTTGAATTTTTAGACATCACCTTCCTGAGAGTGTAGTGTGTGGCTGTACACAGTACTAGTAGTATAACATAGCTCTAGTTAAAAAAAGGTCATAAATGGCTAGACTATCTTTTGTTTGCACTAGTACAGTACTAAGTAACTGAACCACAAAAACAAATGCAACATTTCACTGATGTTCTTCTCCTGTCTTCTTTGCTTTTAGGTGCACAAAAGACAGAGTAGGAGGTGTCCCCGTTGTACTGCCAGCCAGACAGAAGTCCTGCTGCGCATCACGCCCACGTGTGACCAGAACTTGTTGTGCATCTGCCTCCTGCCTGACATCGGAAGAAGATGGCCCCAAAGAAAGGTACCAGGTCCAGTACCAAGAAAGTTGCTGGTGAGAAGAAGGAACAGAAAAAGGAAGTGCCATTAACCACGACTGGTGGTGTGCCGGCCAAGGTTTTTTTGGCACCAAAGCGTTGTCCGGGAACCAAGCTGGGACCAGCACAGCGGTCCAGCAACCCCACCAACCTAGGCCCAAGGGCTTTACTGTCGCAGAGGTAGCCAGTCTACTAACGGGCAGCGATGTTGAAGAAATGTCATTACCGCAAAGTAGTACACAATCAAGTTCAACGCAGGCGCAAACTCAGCATATCAGTGTCAAGCCGCCGCAACCAGAACAGCAGCAGCCGCCGCAACCAGAACAGCAGCAGCCGCCGCAACCAGAACAGCAGCAGCCGCCGCAACCAGAACAGCAGCAGCCGCCGCAACCAGAACAGCAGCAGCCGCCGCAACAGCCCACCATAGTAGTTGTTGCTCCTGACGTAGGGGCATTTCAGGAAATCGAGCTTCCTGCAGACAAAGTGGAGCGAAGTCAAACCACTGTTTCAGAAGATCAATTGTCTTCCAGACCACCAGCAAGGAAAAGGAGGCTTAGTCCATCATCTTCTTCTTCAAGCCCCGCTTCTGATGATCGTGATGACACTTGGGTCCCACCAGCTCGGTCTGAGAGTGAAGTACGCCACAAGACATTGCTTCTGAAAAGGAAGGTCCCAGAAAAACTTAGAGTTATGGAGGTAGATGTAGAAGAGGGGGGTGATGATGTTGATGAAGACGAGCCAGTCATCACGCACATTACTCCCGCCCCAAAGGGATTGGAGACCGACATTCTCACCCTATCCAGAAAGGCTGCTACTGAGCGGGATGTAGCACGGATCTCACCAACACAGGTTACACCACCACTACCTCCAGCTGCCATATTTTCCAAGGCCCGGCAGGGACCTACATCCAGCTCAACCATCTCAGTAGGAAGTGGTAGTAAAAGTCACAGTGTAGGTGGACAGGGTCACATATTTTCAAGCACCCCCTCAAGTTCATCTGGTGTTGAAAGTGGCACATCCAGCAGTGCCAGAAAGTTCTCCTCCCCAGTTTGGGACTTCTTTTCTGTTAGCGCCAAGGAGGAGAACGTTGCTATATGCGCAATTTGTCGGCAAGGTGTTCGGCGTGGTAAGCTTGGTACAAACTATAGTACCGGAGGACAAGCAAGTCATCTCAGAATACACCACAATATCGTGTGGGAGGATCACCTACGTAAGTTAAAAGAAAGTAGGAAAACTAAACCCTTTGAAGTTGGTCAGGAATCAGGGAGCGATATTATTGTGGTGGCGGGTGAAGAACAGGGAGGAATTTCTAGCCCTGTCTCCAGTAGTGCAGTCACTGCAGTGGTAACGCCCACATCCTCCTCAGTAACATCAGAGTGGCACCGCAGTAAGAGCCATACTCAGAGTGTGGGTGAGACACCAAGGCGACCGGCGAGTACCTCAATGAGACAATCTGTGTCGTTGAGCCTTAGTGGGTTAATGAAAACAGTACCACTAAGGAAAGTAAGCCAGCCTACCATTGACAGCATGTTTAGGTTGGAGGGGCAGTTCCAACGCAACCACCCAACGGCACGATTGTACAATGCGAAGCTGGCTAAAATGTTAGCGCTGGACCTTCTTCCTTTTTCATTTGTGGAAGGGGTGGGTTTCCTTGAATTTGTGTCTGCCATCTGCCCGAAATGGAAAGTTCCCAGCCGGTCCTATTTCGCAAGAATTGCTGTTCCGGCACTACATCATGATGTGCTGGAATTGGTTGGTCACGGTTTGCAGCAGAGTGCTATGCACAATATCCACCTGACAACAGACATGTGGACCAGTTGCCAAGCCACAGATTACATGTGCATCACTGCACACTGGATCTCTTTTGTGGGGGTTAGAGATCAACTATCTGCACGAGGTGTTGTTGACACAGCTGCGATTTTTGAAGGTACTTGGAAACATGCAACTGTAGCCATGTTCGCCATGGAGAAATCTCATACGGCTGAAAACATTTTAGAAGAGTTTCGCACCAAGGTTTTGGAATGGCTGCGGCCCAGAGGGCTTGGTATTGGTTTTGTTGCCACAGACAATGGCAGTAATGTACTTAAGGCCATGGAACTTGGTTCCTATTTCAGGGTTCCGTGTTTGGCACACTGCATAAACATTATAGTGCAAGACTTTCTGAAAAAAGAACCCATAGTAAGCAATTTACTGGCCATCTGCCGAAGAATATGCACTCATTTCAGCCATTCTTTTAAAGCTCGGAAGCAGCTGAGGATCCTCCAACGTGACCGTAGGATGCCAGTCAAGGCACTCATCCAGGAGGTGGCAACACGTTGGAACTCAACGTATTATATGCTTGATCGTCTGTACGAACAGCAGAGGTCACTCAATGAATATGTCTGGTACAGAAGCAGTGATGCTAGTGTTAAAGGCATGACCCTGCAGAGGGAGCAATGGACCCTAATTCAATGCCTGACTGAGATGCTGTCTCCTTTTGAGGTCTTCACACGTGAAGTCAGCAAGGAGGACTGTACAATGGGCCAAGCTATCCCATTGTTGCAAATGCTAGAGCATGAGCTGAATAATGTGTCTGAATCCTACAAAGGTGTAGAGGACAGAAGGCAAGCCCATGACTTGGTGGAGAGCTTATCCAGGCGCTTATCAGAAAATGTAAGGATACAAAATAAAATTTTGTCACAAGAACATTACATTTGTGCCACAATTCTGGATCCACGTGCAAAATTAGGACTATTCCTTTATTTTTCCGACAATGATGTTGCCCGCTACAAAAGTTGTATAGCTGAAGCAGCCATCAAGTTTGAAAACGAAGGGCTGCTAATTAAAAGCCCGCCACATCAACCCACAACAAGTACTGATACTGAAGCAGGCCATGCAGAATCAAGTGCAACTTCGTCGGCTGAGGGCAGTGCGGTTGGCTCACAATCGCAACACTCACCATCACCATCGACTACAAAAACAATAACTGGATCATTCGGCCGAGTACAATCATTATCAGATTGGTATGTAAAGATGGGCCTTAAGCACAGTGCTGATGCACAGAAAAAACAGCACAAAAGCTTACCAGCAGCAACCCTGAACATTGAGCGGATGGTCCAGGCCTATCTGGACGACCCAACAGAGGTGTACGTTGATCAAAACCCAGTGCAGTATTGGTATAGGAAAAGGTCTGAATGGCCACAGCTCAGCAGGCTGGCGATAAGCTATCTGGCTTGCCCTGTCGCAAGTGTCTCTTCCGAACGTGTTTTCAGTGCTGCTGGTTCCATTGTAACCTTGAGAAGGACCAGTCTATCTCCCAAAAACGTGGAGAGGTTAACAATGATCAAAATGAATCAGCACTTCATACCACCGAATTACACAATGCATGAATCAACAGAGGAAGATGAGGACAGCGGCTCAGGTGACGGAAGTATTGTGTCAGATGATTACCTACTACTGGAAGATCCCCCAGAGTGTGAGGACGAGCTATACTTCCCTGACAATTAGGCTCGCACTTACTGTCTTCCTCCCTTTTTTCCCCCTTTGTTTGTGTCTGTCGTTCCGGTTATAAACTTGTGAATCGCAACAAATGCATTATCACCGTCTTCTACTCTTCTAATTTAAGATACAAGTTTCAGGTGTCTGCCATTTGACACTACAGTCCTCAGAATCCAGCTCCTCCGCTCGATCATACTGCATCTCCTGCTCAATTCCATTTCCCTCATGAATGATGATTGGATGATGGTAACAACAAATTCAAACTTTCCTCGTCCTTCCAAAACAAGTGGACCATGAATCAGATGACTACTATAGCTATCCTCCTTCAGAGCCGAGAGAGACTGGCCATTAACTGAAAATAAGATGCAACAGGTAATGATTGATGCCATGCATTGACCGCAGAATAGCAGACTGAATGATGTAGATTTTGTTGTGTGTGTTGCGCATGAATTGATGTAATTGTGCACTGCCACTAATCAACTTTCTACAGAACACACTAATTTTCCCCTTCTTGCAAACAAGAAATGTGTACTTCTCCTGCATCTTGGTGATACATTGCTTTTAATTCAATACAGGAAGGGGACTCACTCAATCTGCGCAATGCAAATGACTGTGACTTAACAGCACCGTCCATCATGATGATGGCGAAAGAGACGGCCTGCAACGTTAACAAGATGAGATGGAACAGGTAATGATTGATGCCATGCATTGGCCGCAGAATGGCAGACTGAATGATGTAGATTTTGTGGTGTGTGTTGCGCATGAATTGATGTAATTGTGCACTGCCACTAATCAACTTTCTACAGAACACACTAGTAATTACTAATTTTCCCCTTCTTGCAAACAAGAAATGTGTACTTCTCCTGCATCTTGGTGATACATTGCTTTTAATTCAATACAGGAAGGGGACTCACTCAATCTGCGCAATGCAAATGACTGTGACTTAACAGCACCGTCCATCATGATGATGGCGAAAGAGACGGCCTGCAACGTTAACAAGATGAGATGGAACAGGTAATGATTGATGCCATGCATTGGCCGCAGAATGGCAGACTGAATGATGTAGATTTTGTGGTGTGTGTTGCGCATGAATTGATGTAATTGTGCACTGCCACTAATCAACTTTCTACAGAACACACTAGTAATTACAAATTTTCCCCTTCTTGCAAACAAGAAATGTGTACTTCTCCTGCATCTTGGTGATACATTGCTTTAAATTCAATACAGGAAGGGGACTCACTCAATCTGCGCAATGCAAATGACTGTGACTTAACAGCACCGTCCATCATGATGATGGCGAAAGAGACGGCCCGTTAACTTAAGATGAGAAGGAACAGGTAATAAATGATGACAATTAATGGCATGCATTGGACACCTGACTCTGAGCTATTGGTCTTTGTGTTTGCGTTGTTTGTTGTGCACAAAGTGATGTCAAAGTGTACTAGTGGTAATCTATCTTTCTGTACACAATAAAGAATGACTCAAGTCAGTAATATTTATATTTCTACTCTTGTTGTGTCATACAAATTACACTTGTACTGCAGGCCGATCTCCAGTCAGTCAGTAGAAGTATCAGAGCTGATGATGAAGTCAGGAGGATGTTTCATGAGTGGCATAAAACGGAAAAGCCTAAAGGTAAACACGTCAACAACAACCACAGCACACCCAAATGTCTGTGTAGAAGTTGAATAGAGTGTAGCAGTGGGATGACTGCAGTGCATTGATTTTACTAACTTTAACTGTAAAATGCTATGTTTGGAATGGATAATGTGCTTTGCGTTTGTCCAACTCTTTGAGAGAAAAAAAAAGGACTCTAAAGTGTTAACGTAGGATGTGCTAATGGTAAGCACTGTGGGCCTGATCTCTCCTGTTGCTGTTGAAGGTCTATGCTGGAAACAGACTACAGTAGAGATGATGCATATGCATACATGCCACCTCGGAAAGTGTTCTTGTTGCACTACACCATCACTTGTGCATTTGTTTTCACTTTCTTTCTGAATATCCCCTTTGGTTTTCAATCTAAAATTACAGGCCGGGCCTTGTCCAAAACTTTGTAAAACATTACAATGCATATTAATTACCTTACCAATCAATCACCTTTTTATTCCAGCCGGGCAGTGGCGAGTGGCGAGGCGACACACCCAAGATTGATGGACGAGAGGAGCAAGAGGAATGCCGAGATGCAAAAAACCAGTCCACATTTTTGACCAGGATAAGACAGTAACAGTATCCACTTTTCACTTCTTTTAAATAATTTGATTAATATCTTGTATACATTCTTTACAACAGTGTGTTCTTGGAGTTGTTATTATCAATCATCATTACGTTTGCTCTGTGTTTACGATTCTTCACTACCAATATTTAAAATTTCTATTTGCTATCTGTTAAAGTATTAAGGCCGGAACAGAACAAGAAATAGAAGTGTATGTAATCCGGGTCTCATCATCATGCATGCATTGCCTTTTTCTCCCTTAACATATGGAATGGACATGGTATGGTAGTCTTCAATGATTGTCGTTTTTTTGTCTATGTATGCATACTGTTTTTCTATGTCAAACCTTTCCCAAAATCCCCCTTCCCATCCAATCAACGGACCCTAACCCTCTTCCCCCGGGCTGTGTGACTTATTGTCGAGGTGTAACTAAATTAAATGTACACCAATATTAATCACACACTTGCTGGGGCGGATGTGGTGAAAGCAACACTACTTCAATTTCAATGCAGAGCGATGATCTTCTTCTGCTTGCCCACCCATGAGTAGGATATTTCAGAGGTTATTTTATTTAACAAAGGAACATATACCTCAGCATGAATTGCCGGCATTGATTGGATTTGTTTGTTGTCATTCCTCATATACAGCACTAACTGTTAGACTGTAGGCATAGTCAAGTCGACAAAACTATAGTTTGTAACTCTGTCTAGTAGGCTATCCTCATAATAACCAGCATTCAGTTTTTTTGTCAAATATTTGAGCATATAATTGTTGCTCGGTAAATTCTGTGATGTACTTCATTCAACTACTCCTCTAACAGTCTCTCAAAGGTGATTGACTATCTCCTTTTCTTTTTTTGGAAATGCTGCCACCCTGCCAGTGTATACTACTACTACTATACTACCACCACCACCACCCCAATCATGGCATGTATGAAAAAGGAAACCATCTTCACCATGCAGCCAGTGCTGTGCCACAGTTGGACATAAACATCAAGCACCGGTAAGAGAGAAGTTTGGGGGAGGCAGAATTAATAATGGACATGTTGTCAATGATTTCAGTTTCAAACACCACTCCAAAGAATGCATAGTAGGACCAGTCAATGAGTGAGGTGTGTCGCATCTATCTGTTTGTGTCTTATACAGTCAGCAAATTATTGAAATCAAACACACGCTATGGGCGGCCATGCACCAGCAAGGAAACAGTGTGATGTAAAACAGTTACCCCACCTACAAAACATTAACAACATTGCATGTAACATAGAAAAATATATTTAATTGACCCTAACAAATAAACTAAACCCACAAAAGCTGACCCACCCACCTCCCTAACCCCAACGACTGTCCATAGAAGTAGAGAACGCCCAAACGAGTGAAGAACGAACAGGAATTAAAAAAGGGGCAGTGACAGGGACAAACTGGTGGGGCGGGACTGGAGGAGGACACGCATCTGGTCCTCTAAACGGGCGACGCGGCGTCTAAGGCCGCGGCAGTTGCAGCCACAGTGGGGGGGGCACCGGAGATGACACGGTGGCGGCGGGCAGCCGTCTGGCGGTGGCGCCGTACCGCTGGAGGGCGGTGGCTGGGGCCCGGGGCACTGGAGGAGGCTTCAATAGCTGCAGCAGCCTCCTCCTCCTACTCGGCTAGGACCACCAGCCGCCGGTATTCCTGCTGGATTGCCTCCAGCTTCCGGCGCCGTGCCTTGGCGGCCAACTCCTTACGGTTGAGTTTCGGAGTTGCTGTGTATCAAAAAGAAAAAAACAAGACAGTTGTAAAATATAGTCTTAATAAAACAGTAGGACAAGGTAATTATTTATACACATAGTGGCATGGTAGAGTAGCACTATAAAATAAAGCACAGTAGTACATAACATTTTAAATGTCGCCCGTCCTTCTTCCTTCCACCTGTCTTACACTTTTTATCTGAACAGTGCACCAGGTGCTCTTCTCCATAAAACTTTCAAAGCGGAGTTGAAATCAGATAGATGAGGACATTGGTTACTCAATACTCCGGCTCCTAGTCCTATACCAATTAAAGGGAATTCTAGTCTTCTAGTTCACTCTTCAAACGTCCCCAAGAACTCATACTTACTTACGACATCGGATAGCGGGCGGACTTTGTCCGCCCGCCATCCGACTGCTAAAAAGGGTGGGGGTCCCGTGGGGACAATTAATTAGGATGATGCGCCCGGCACAGTGGCGGGCGCACCCTGTTTTTTTAAATTTAAATTCTGGTTGGCTTTGCTGAAAGCAATGCTAAAATGTTGTGCTGCTTTTCCAAGCACAACATGACGGGCCTCGCACGGAGCCTGTCACGTTTTGCTTTGAAAGTCGGGGGGGTACCATAGCATCGGTAGGTACCCTCCATGGGGGCCCCCAAGCATACTCTGCAATGTGTGCATGCCTTTCCGTGGCGGACGGCAATGCCGCCACGCAAAGGCATTCCAAAATGCAGATTATATGGCTGCCGGTGTGGTGAGAGAGACACCACCGCCATATTGAACCCTTTTCCGCCTGGACATGTCTGAATATTTTCTACAGGGATGGCGGGAGGTTTGCCCCTGCGGTGACGGCAGTGAATTCCAGCCGGCCCGGCGGGGGCAATACGCCCACCATCCTAATGGGGCCCTAATTCACAACTGTACAGTATACATATACATACAGTACACCTTTGCAGTGAGTGTGCTGTCAAGTTCAACAATAGTTAAAGATTATGAATCTAACTTACCACCGCCTGCCACTGGTGCTGCCACTCCCCCTCCGTTGCTATCTGCAACTGCCGCATCCTCGCCCTCGGCGTCGCCTTCGCTGGCCCCAGCAATGGTGGTCGGTAGTGTGCCTAGAAAACATTACACATTTATTAGGCGACATATACACCTCCCCCCTATTGATCAGTAGCAAGGTTGAAAAATGAGTTAATACTAACATACATCACTAGTACAAATCAGGTAGTAGTAGAGTAGACACTAAGTTATATGATCATTGTAGCATTTGCTTGATTAGCCCTAGCCATGCACATGTGACGTTACCTTTACCTTGCAGCTTCTTAAGACACCTTTGAGCCCACATGACCTGCCTCACACTGCTACTGTCTAGTCTACGCGCTGCGTACAAGCGGTCAACAAACATTAACAAGCCACTTTTTTAGGAAGAACTGGTGTACTACTGTTACTGTTAGTCCATATTGCTTATCCATAGATGCTACACTTTTTGGCACGGCTGAGAAATGCTTGCAAGTTGCAATATACTAACGCACACCATTTCTTTTTTCGCATTACAGGCGCAAGATTCCCTTCTACGAACCAGAGCTTCTGAACGATGCACCAACTACCAGTACTAGGTTCTTCTGAGGTGAGGGGTCCCTTCACTCACATCTTCATTTATAAATGTATATAAACTAAATTGCTATGGGATGGTGGTGCTGCCTTCCACCACTGTTCAGTTATCATGATTTAATTCCCAACTGTATAAGTGTAACAATGTATATTGTTTTAATGTTATTGATTTGCCGGTTGGTGCTGCTAAGAAAACAGTGTACAGACCTTCTCAAATTGAAATAAACATTTTAAACTTACATAGACTTCGTGGTATTTGGTGTGGAGTGGACTAACTTACACGAGTGAGCAAATTAAAGTAAGGGTGTGCATGTGAATTGCTTCCACGACAGAGGTTGGGTGTGTTATGTTCTGGGTTGTCTACTTGTTGGTTATCTTGGGGGGAGGGTTCCGAGACCTAATAGGTATGACAAGACAGTACTATAGTCAAGCAGTGGAATTGTGGTGGGTGCGGAATTTCTGATTGAGGTGTGCAAGGAAGGTCCAACCTACCATCACCAACATCCTATTTTCTGGTGCAAATGTATGTGCAAGATCCCTACAACAGTGGTATGTCCTATAGGGTATCATATCAAAATATTAAGAAATCTGGTAGGGCTGTTGTTGCTGTGAATTTTCAAAGCCTCAACATCAATAAGAGTAAAAAGTAGTACAAGACAACGACCCAACGGATTGTACGAGCTACTGGTGAATATGAGTTTTATATTACAACCTTTCGCAAAGAGTGGCACTGGCCAATTGGGCAAGACTAGCTACAACAGTACAGACAGACAGACTGATAGTATGTAGTAGTACTCAGTCATCATAGCGGAGGCAGGGATAAGCTTTTTGAAACCGTACAGATCGAAGGATAATTGGTGGTAAAAAAATAGCATTTGGAAACACACTATAGTTCGGGAGAAATGGGGCAGTAAAAGTTATGGAATAAGAAATATTATTAAAAACAAGAAGACTTACTGGGGCCAGCAGAGGAGCCCTCAGCGGTGTCCTCCTGGTGGTGTTCCTGTCCCGCCGACTGTCCAGTCCCTGTCGGTCTGCCCCTTGGTGCTGATGGACAGGAGAGATATAAGAATTAAGAAAGAGACAAACATTGATGGATGGTGTCAAACAAATACAATATTTTTCAACAACGGTCAAAAAACACTTATGTAAACAACAATTGCAATAACTACATTGACCGATCTCATCTGGTCAACATGTAATATCGTGGGATTCGCAGTTCGACTACTTAAGTTACTATTTATCAACAGTAATCCATTCTTCCATTCTGATTCCAGAAAACTAAGTTACAAGTAAGCCTAAGTATTAGTACAACGTACCACCCAACCTAGCCCACCTATTCCAGGCATGCCAATTGTACATTAAGTATGCATTTCCACTGTATTCCTCAACAATGTGTATGATCCAATCATGGAGGACACATGAACATGACTACATTTTTTGTATACACCAAATTTTGGTTTGATTGATACTGATCTGCTACTGCTAAGTAACTGCAAAGCCTACCTCCACTCATTGAACAAACTAGAAAAGGTTCTAAAGACTGCCGTACTAGCAGCACGTCACGTAACTGAGTGAGGGGGGGCATCACGCATACCACTAACCAATTAGAAGCTCATACAAAGTACCTAAACCTAAGTATCAATCCGCCCCTATCTATTAGTGACAGGACAAAGTAAGGAGTGGACGTGAGTCACTGTAGCATTACGTAACTTAATTTCTCTAAAATAAACTCGTAAAGAATCACGCTAAGCAAGCGCAAACGCAAAGCTGCAAACAAGTAAGATTAGTAGTAGCGCAGAAGAGCACCTGTGTCATAATCACAGAAGACTTTTAAACGTTATTAACCTGGAATGTATTGTAAGCAGCAACATTCTAGCTGGTTGGAAGGAAAAAAAGATATTCGCAATATATAACATAGAGCAGAAGAACAGACACAAAGTTGTAATAATTAAATAGGTACTCACCAAGCCCCGGGACCTCCACTCCTAGCAGGTCCAGCAGGTCCTGCTCACGGTCCAGGATGTCGGACCACCGGTGCGTCAGCTGTGCCTGGGTGCGCCGGACCCCAGAGATGCGCGACACTGCCTGGCGCACCTTCCCCCACCGCTGCCGACACTCCCGGAGGCCGTACCCGGACCCAGGCCTGCCACCTGCTGCCAGGGTTGAGGGGAGGTGGCGCTGCACAAAGAAAATTAGTGCAGCCAACTCCGCCTCCCCAAATAAGGCCCGTGCATGCACCCCTTGTGGGCGCCGCCTTCCGCAAGGAAGGCGGTCGCGGCTCTGGCTGCGCCGGCGAACAGCCCTGCCCTTGGACATGGTTCTGGGGACGGGGCGGGAAAGAAAAGGTAAAATAAATAAAGGAGTAAAGGAAATAAATAGTGGGCAATACAAAGAGAAAAAGTAGCTAAAAAACAAAAAAAAAGTAGACAAAAACCAAAAATATAGAGGCAGGAAAATAGTTAGAGAAATAATAAGTAATAAAGATCCAAAAAAAGTGGCTATAAACAAAGGATTGAAAAGATTTAGGGAGGATTGAAAATCAGGCCCCAGAACCATGCAATAGAGTGGAAAACAAGATGGCCGCGCCCATTGCGACCACGTGCGCAAGTTCGCGCGATATTTTCTCCCTGAGCAAGCAAAAAGCAACGCGATCAAGTAAAAGCGGTCGCGAACAGGAAATATCGACCGCGAACATGCATTGCGCGACCCGGAACAGGAAGTAAACATCGCCAGAGGGCGGGACAAGTGAAAACAAGATGGCCGCGCCCGTGAGCAACCGCATGGGTAAGTTGGCGACCCGCGATCATGCACAAAATACCGCGAACAGGCGGCAAAAAAACTTCCGCGTCTTCGCGATATTTCCGGTGTGTTTGCGGAGATTTTCTGCATTTTCGCGATAATTTGCGGAAGTTAATTCCGCAAATTCCGCCCACCCCTAGTGACCATCCCTTGGCTGACCTCTACCACCTTCATTTTTCAGGCCCCCCGTAGCTTATTTTTGGTTACAAATTTGGCCTTGGATCTCAAATATTTTTTATCTAAATATTCCCCTATAAAATGCCCTTCTTTTTAGGGGAAGTTTATCAGAGTCGCCTGGGATATTGTCTCATGAACGTGGGTGGCTTGACCTCATGTTAGCTATAGCTTTTCAACAAATTACACTCAACTGGAAATGCCCAAACAAGCTCACAGTCAAGTCCTGGTGGAATACTATATGCCATTATCATAGGTTGGACACTGCGTTTGCCTCCTGTTGTAAACCACAGATAAATAGAGATCTATTTTGGTTACCGCTGACTGTTTATTTAAATAAGCTCCCTATTTCTCAGGTTTCCAGTAACTGATCAGAAAATGTTCAACCTCCGTGAGTTTCTTTTACTTCTTTGCCTCTTTTTTCTTCTGATTAATATCATTCATATTGTAAATTAGTATGGAAGATATGTTAATTGTATCATCTTTTATTCTAATGAGTATTTGTTGCTATTTTATCCTCGACTGCAGAACATATTTTATCTTCCACCTTTTCTTTCCCCTCTTTTCTTTTCCTATGTAAACCCTACATCTGAAAATAGCTTTCTGCTATGTTTTTATGGCATGTCTTTATCACATATGTTTGTTATTCTCAAATATTGTCACATCTTGCCCTATGTTGTATGATGAACATTACATTAATAAAGCGTCTTAAACATAGAACACATACCAGTTGGTATTCCACCACCCTCTGATGTTCACTCAATAGAAAGAGAGATACTAACCACATAAAGAAAATAGCACAGGGCCACTTGTAAGCTCAGTCAAAATGTTAAGGGGGTTCACAACACTGTAAATGAATCAAAATATATATTAAATGATGTTATGTCTGTTATTAGTGAGCCAGTGAAGGACCTGTGCCAGGCAATACTTGCTGACTCACAGGCAAATAGGTGCTGACACTGACATGTCGACGTGCCTACAGACTTTAGGGCAGTCTGTAGAGAGATAGCATTTTCTACTTGGTGCTTACTTTGAGCTGGTGATTGCGGCTGAGGCCCACCGGCATTCATTTCTGGGGATCAGGAATTAATCTACATTAATGAGACTTTGGCCCAACACAATTGTGGGAAAAGCAGAAAAGTGAGAAAGAATGATGGAATAATAGTGAAAAAGGGAGCGAGCAAGGTGAAAATGAAATTGCTGAAGTGACATGAAGGGGCAGGGTGTGTCTTGTGTCGGATGAAAGAGGAATGAGATGGGATCACGAAAAGACAGACTTGGTAACCCTGACATCCAGCAGCATCAGCTTAGAGCTTCTATGAAAAATGTTGGGTACAGGCACTTAATATTTTACAAATTAAGCACTTTTGCTACTACTGCAGTGTTGCAGACACAAATCTAAAATCCCTGTAGAATTGGTGCATCAAAGTAGTGAGGTAGCCAGAACTCTTTCTCAAATCATACTCACTCTCAAACAGCTGAAGTCACTGACAGATTGAATAATGGAAATCCAGGAAGTGAAGAAGGGTTTACTGCTAGTAGTTTGTCTATAGCACCTGCGCCTTGCATCAGTAGAACAACTAGATGTCAAATTGCACAGGAAGGGTTAACTGGAGCTCCATGTGCAATCAAAACATCGACCTCTAAAGTTCAAAACATAAATGACATAAAGCTTGGATTAAAATGTTACTTATTCATGGATGGACATGTTTGGACAGGGAAGCATGAATCAAAAAATGGGTTTTAAATGTAAAAGACTCCTTCTTGGCAAACAAAGGGCAGCCTTATATTAGTTGGAATTGTCCCCATGGGTCTAGATGCCTCAAGATCCTTTTGAGACAGGGTATGTCCCCGCTTAACTCCCTTTTGGCTAAATTATACGATATTACCTTATGAAGAAATGGTCCCCAAGATCTGAACCATGTTTTTTGTCTCCCCTGCATTTTTATCATGTCAACGAAAATGGCTGAGACCTATATAGTTACAACTGTCTATTCTCTTGGCCTCAGCTGCATTAAAGTCACTTTATAAACCTCCTAATGAAATGTTTTGTAACAATCGTATACTTTTTAAAGTGTGTTTTGAAGCTTTTTGTTAATGGTTTTCTGGCTGAATGAAGCCTATGTTGAGATGTTTCCAAGTTCTGAACTCTTTTTCTTTTGTCTGTCTTGCACTTCCATTTTGTTCCTGAAAATGGCTGAGGCCTATTTATTTGCAGTGGTCTATACTTTCTGCCTTAGATGCACTATAGTCACTTTATGTACATCCAAATGAAATGCTTTGTGATAGAGTTTTTACTTTTTCTAATGTGTTTTTTAATCCTGGATCAATTTTATTGCATGTATAGTATTTGGGTCTTATGCTGTGTTGCTCTAATGTTTCTCCAAGAAACCAATTGCATATATGTTTATTCTGTATATTTTGGCTAAAGTTTTATGTGAATCTTTTCGGAGTTCCTTAACGTAAATAAAATAAACTTTAAATTATTCATCTATGGGGAAAAAATCCATTGAATAATGTTTGTATAGTCCAAGCAATAGAATATTGTTTCTTAAACTACACAAATTTTACACTTACTTTTGTTTAAATTACAATAATGTGACCTTTACTAAAACGATGTGTTTGCCTTTTTTACCTCAGAAGTAATATTTGTGAGATCCGTCCTTCCTTTTTCGTCTCACGATACATCAAGGGACGCCTATTTAACAGCTGTAAACTATTTTCTGAATGGTTTGCAATTCATTGAACCTTTGTACATGGGTTTCTTAGAATCTAAATAGAAATCTTTTGAACACATATGCTTGCTAAAAATACATATTTTGCATTTAATATCATTCTTTAATTTCAGAGTCTAGCTTTTACTTTAGTGCCATATGTTATACTGCTTTGTATGTTATGTACAGTTATTTTGTTTATTTTGGAATAATGGAGATACCTGGAAATAGTTTATGAACAGCTATATTGTTTCTTTAGAGAAATGTGGCATAGTGGTTTCGGTACTAGGTGGAATACTGCTATGTGAAATTCTTTTATTCCATAATTCTATTACTTAGTTCTATTGAATGTGAATTTGTATGAGGGGTTGTTTGAACAGTCCTTTGGCAGAACTGTGTCCCTACCTGTGGGTGGCTGAGGCATTGTTATAATGAATACTACTTATTTTGACTCACTTTGTAATCACTTTTTTCACAACTGTTCACACTACTTAAGACCTATAAAAAGTAGAGGTGTGTGAAATTTCCCTGCAAAGTTTATATCATGAAAAAGTCCTATATTAGCAGAAGATTAGACTTTCTGATGCCTCATGTCACTTTTTTACTCACTGGTCACAAAAGTAACATGAGATGTCTGGAGAAGTATGGTTACAAACAAAAGTGTCTCTGGACAAGACATTTTCTGGACAAGCAGTCTCCTGTGGATATAAATGTGCAGCAGATTGTAATGTGAAATTTTAGGAAATTTCACACAAAGCAAAATTCATTATTTTGGTGATTTTTTTCTTTGCATAATTAAAATGTCACCTGGGCTTACTGTAAAGGCCTCTTTGCTTTAAGATGCGGCCTTTAAGAAATATATAACAAGTTGATATCTATTTTGTATCTCTCCCAGTAGGCGGCACATTAGGATTCAAGGGACTGGGGATAAACAGAGATGAAACATGTTTCTTCTGAAGGCTTAGTGCCTTGTTGAAAGAATTATTACACCCTGAGAACAGTGTCTGTGATGTAAACATGGATTTATGTGCATGGTAAAACAAAAATTATTCATGCAGCGAAAGAACCATTTTTACAGCCCTCTTTAGATCACATGTAGTTTAAGTGTTTGTTTACTGCCGCAGACACCAGCTCTCTCCCAGACCATGAATAGGGATTTCTAAGCTATCCAGGCAAATTGTCCCCCTTTCAATGTCTGGACTCAGCAAACAACAGCTGAATGGTGACCACGTTAACATTTATAGGTATTTGCTGCAAAGTCCCATCTGATTTGCAGCAATTTTAATACTGTTTTATCTGTTTGGTGATTTGCAGGAGTGGAGGCAGGGCCGGACTGGGAACCAAAACTGGCCCTGGCAAAGTGCTCGGAGGCCCCCCTCGCGGGGGTGGGGTTGGGGGTGCCGCCGAGCTCTTTCCAGGGCCGGTTTTCGGCTGATTTTGTTACAGGGCCCCCAGGGGCCCAAAACTGGCCCCCACCTGTGCGGCGCACCGGGGGATTGCCCGGTGCCCACTACGGTCTGTCCGGCCCTGAGTGGAGGGTGGTGAAAGTTCTGTAAAAGAGAGATGAGGGGTGGTGCACAGGGTGACCGGGTTACTTCAAGGCGTATAACGATCTGCTGAGAGGTCAAGGCTTTTTAAGCAGGTGGATTGCCATTAATTTCCAAACAAACTGAAAGTTGGCAGCGTTTCTGATGTTTTACGTAAATGTGTGTGAGAGGCTGTTAATTTAGTTATTCTCCAGGTTGGCTTTGCTTATGCTTTACTAATATTAGCATCATAATGCTATTTTGGCTTTGCTTTCGAGTGACTTGGTTTCCCTATGTGTAAGCTTGTTTATATTAAGGTCTACACACTCGATCCACAGGTATGTGAATGTACACCAGAAGGGGGTGTGGCGATGGCCGAGATGATGTAATTCTAGACATTGTATCATAGAGGCAAGCATGGCTAAACCACGCATGCCTCTGCCACGCAACCTAAACCACAAATGCGTCTTAATCACGCATTCCTTTACCACGCATGCCTTCACCACATAATTTTGTAGTAAAGGCATGAATGGTAAAGGGGTTTGCGTGGCTAAGGTCTCGACCCCACCTCCTAACGCCCTAAGCTACAAACTCCCCCTCGCCCCCCTCGCCCTGAAGTCCAAATACCCGACCCCTTCCCAACCCCCACGCTGCCCCTAACCCTTAACAAACACTACCCTGACCCCCTACCACCTACTGGGCTGTCCCTAAAACTACCCCTACCCCTACGGTCTAAAACCCAAACCCCTATTTTATAAAACTACCTCTACCCCATGTCCTAAAAATGACCCCGCCCTCCCCGAAGCCCAAACACCGACCCCAACTACTCATTTCCCTCTCCTTGCCCTGAGGCCTAACACCCTGTCCCTTAACAAACACTACCCTGACCCCCTCCCACCCCGTGCTGTCCCTAAAACTACCCCAACCCCTTCCACTGCCCTTAGGCCTAATACCCTAACCCCTAATTAAAAAAACTACCTGACTGTCTCCCAGCCCTGAAAACGACCCTGACCCTCCCCCAGCCCTGTAAACTACCCCGACCCCCAGCCCTGAACACTACCTCCAACCCCCAGCCCTGAAAACTACAGTCGACCCCCCAGCCTAAAAAACTACCCTGCCCAGCCCCACTTACCTCACCACGGCTCTCTTCCTGGTGAGGTATGAGCGCTTCTGTACCTGCAGCAGCCAGCAGCTAGACCATGCGCTGCCTTAACCACGCAATGCGTGGTTAAGGCAAGAGTGGTTACGTTTGCGATGTCAGAACACCCGTGGCTGAGGCGTTTCGACTGTTTCCCAATTCTAGGACGTTAGTGCTGCAGGCTGGCTGTTACCTTCATCATATGTTTCGACATAGCGCCATACAAGCATAGAGTGCTTATGAGGGAGCTGCATAAGTTCCTGGACTTAAGCAGAATCAAATATAAATGAGTTGATGGATTTCCTGACCGACCGAGCTGGCAGCTGCATATTGGACAATTGACTCCGAGTGTAGGGCAGATAAAGAGGAATGTCAGCAGAGCAAGATACACTTGTCAAAAAAAACAGACAAATGCTTGATGAGACCGTAACATTTGTTTTTAGAGAGCTGGATACAAAATTTAGAGTGCTAAAAGACATGCCTGTGTTGAAGCCTTGAACAAAGAGGAGTTGGGGTGGAACAGAAAGGTGGTCTCAAATTAATGACGTGGCTTAGGCAACGTGTGTTTGTTATGCAGCCTTCTTTTTGGAGTCATGTAGCTAAAAGCCAGGAGTGGGTGCCAATCGCTTACTTCGCTTTTGCATAATTACTCAACATTTTGGCAAAATTGCTCTTAAGGATGTGACATGCAAATTTGTCATTTCTGGCGATTTTTGATGTGAGAACACAAACACAACCGCCATTGTCCTGTTGTTGCTGTGCATTTGCGATACGTTTTTGCTGCGAAGTGATTGTTCGAGGTAAATAGTCACTGCAAATGGCGCATAATTACGTACAGTGCAAGAATGGCATAATTTAGGGAATTTCACAAAACAAGCATAATACGAAATTCACAAAATTACAAGAATCACACGGCTTTATGTAAATTTTGCCCAGGCCAGGAGTCGGCGCCATAAGCAACCTCCGGTGTGGCCTTGACATAGAAACTGCCACGCCTGGCTCCAAGGATGAGCTCAGCGGTTTGGAAGTCGAGTGAGCAGTTGAAAAAAACTAACTTTTAGATGGTTTCTTCTCAGGAAGTGTCGGTTGACATCTCCGTCACTTGCATTATTCAGGTATGGGCAGTTAGCCTCTACCCACGTTTGATTAGGCGAATGACAATGAGGTAGCTGGACACCTGACTGGAATACATGCGTCAAGGTGGGACGTTTCCTTGGTGTAAGGTATGCACAAAGCCACAAAAACTTAAACTTCCACCTAATTCTGGGTGGACGGTCCTTTGCTGGATGGGAACGTATATCTCACTAATGCTACCAAAACCCCTCCTTCCCCTCGCGCAGACGAGCCTTTCTCCCGCCTATAATTTGAGTAACAATCTGCAAAGCGCATCTCTAGCCAATCGATTATTTCTGTCTGGATGACAGATAACATCGCACCTGTACATCTCTGCTCATGGTAATTTATGAAGCAGTTCAGACAGCGATTGGATTCTCTCTTCGTCTCCTGGCAACAGTGCTGCACTGGACCGGAGGGTCTATAGGGCAGAGCTACATCTTACCTTGTGTATATTCCTGCCAGCCCAAAATGACAAGTTGACGAGGTAGAGAATGACGGGAAAAGATGGGACCCTCTTTTGGTTGTCAATATATCCTAGTTCCTGAATCCGTCGTTTATTAAATCTCTTCCGAGCGCCTTTCCCCTCACAGCCTTACAATGAAAGGAGAATTCTGCTGAGCAGCTCAGCATTTTTGGCCGAGCAAAGACACCTTTATGCCTATAGGAAATATTTGTGGTCAAGTTGACAGCATCCATTATTGTGAACGTCTCTGTTAGTACTGTAGTGTCCTGCGAGACACGTTCTAGTGTCTCACAGGAAGCTGTAATCCCAGCCACTCCCTCGAGGGCTGGACACACCGCGCCCACACACCCATCCATCACGGGTGCCATGAGTGACGTGGCCCCGTCAATAAAAGAGCCCGAGCGCACGTGCTCGTGGCCAGTGTCCACACCATACATCCCGGTGTCTGTGTCAGTGCTTGAGCGTCATGGGGGCCTGAGGCCAACATTACAATGGCAACGAGGCGGGTAGCTCACCCCGCGTGCCTGCTACTCGGTGTTGTGTCGTCCCTCCGGAGGAGGAGAGGAGCTGCCTGACCACCGGTGAAAGCTTGAGTCTCCCGCAGGCACTCACTGCCGCAATTGAAGAGCCCTGCGAACTTCACCGGGCAACGACCCTGGCCCCGAGCATGTAGCAGCTCTACCAACTACGCTCCCTGCGCCTGATGCACGAAAGGAAGGCACCGCGACAACATCAGACCCGCATGCCACGCCGCACCCCACACCGCCCGTCACTGACCGGCACTACGGGGTCTCACCGGAGCTGCTGGTTCCGCCCTCCGTCAGTGCCGCCTGAGGAATGAGGGGTATGACAGGCGCCGCTGCGCCGCTGGAGCGGTGAGCAGGTGAGAAGGGAATAGCGCCGGTGAGACGGTGCTGACTGCGCCAGGGCGAGAGACGGGACTGCCAGCGGAGAGGCCTCTGCCTCGGCAAAGGAGTACCGGCCGGCCCTGGTTTCCGCATCAAGAGGTGTCCGCAGCGACCTCGGCAGCGGTGAGGAGAAGCAAAAGTACCCCTGCCGCCTCGTCGGGCCAATCGGCAGCACTCAGGGAAAATAGACATGCTCCCTGCAATCCATTTGCAAAGCCAGCGCAGCCCTACCCTACCTCAGCAGTGCTATCCTGTTCTGAGGCGCCCACCGGCACCATGCCTGCATGAGCCACAAGACCTCCAGCACCCAGGGACGACCAAGCAGTCCTCAGTACCGGCGAAGTGCCGAGCATCCAGGGAACCGCCCTCAGCGCCACCCAGTGGCCATTGCAATCACCGTGCTGGAAGAAAGCACTATGCTGCCACCTGGTGGCCAGTGGGACATACTGCACCAGTCTGTTCGGCCCTCCGTAGCCTGCAGCGGACTTGCTAAGCAACTGCAGCCTGGAAGCAGATTGCCAGGGCCCAGCACCGTGGACATGGTGCTGCCACCCGGTGAAGGTAAGGGAAACACACTCTCCTGCAGATACGCTGAGCAGGCCCAGACAGGAGCTCCCAGCCTAGGTCTTCGCACAAAAAGAAGCAGACACACACACAAGTTAAGCCCAGGTGGAACGTACCTAGTACTGCGACAGCCCCAATCAAGAGCCTCAGTTCAAGCTGCTATGGGCCACCGAGAGATACCGCATAAGCAGCAAAGGAACCATAGCACAGGTGGCTGCAGCGCCATCTAACGACTGCTCAGGAGTGTTTTCAAAACCCATGCACAAGTGTGGCTGCCAACAGTTGGAAGAGGGGAGATTCCAAACCCGCACCTAGCAAGAGGATACCAAGGCCCCAGGACTGCCTCAACACAGCGGCCTCAGCACAAGAAAGGGCCACAGAGCAAAGGACAGCAAAGCCCAGCAGAACGGCAAACCCCAAGAGAAGCATATGGAGACGGAGTGCATTGCGCGCCACCCCAAAAGGGCTGCACATCACCAAAGGCTCCCAGGAAGCCCAAAGTCGGCAGCACCCAGGGCAAGCCACCAAGAATACCGCAGCGCCACCTGGTGGCCCCCAAGGTGCAACGTGCTGACGGACAAACATGTTGCCGGGGCAGAGCGGATAACCAGCTGTGCTCCACGACCGTCAGCCCAGACTGTGCCGTAGACCGGAGGCGAGGCCCAGACACTCCACTACCCTGCGGGAAGTGGCTAGATCAGCAACAGGAGTTTGCTAAGTGATCCCAGCAAGGGGATCCGCACCAGCGCATCCAAAGAGCGGTCCAACACACTGACTGCTCACCGCTACCGACGTCAGCAGTATCATAGCACATCGTCCAGCTAACCAGCCAGCAACAGCAGCCAACAGATCCAAGAGTGCGCACCGCCACCACCAGGAGGACGGACTGCTCACACCCCGTGGCTGACACGGACCGTTCCAAGCACAGCAAGACGCACCCTCGGAGAAGAATGCTCGAGGAGTGGACCTCTGCACCCTGCAAGTAAGGACAGCCAAGATGCCCGGGAAGACAGCAAAGCCCCTAGGCCTCTGCCGCACTCAAGAGCCCCAAGGTGCCCCAAGCTGCACCAGCACAAACCAGCATCACATATGCAAGAGCACAGCCTGCAACCTCTGCAAAGTATAGGGAGAAACGGACAAGCCCTGCAAAGAGCCGCGAGCAACTTGGAGCTACACACAGACAACCACCACCACTAGCAAGAAGCGGATGGCCAGCCAAGACACCAACGCCTCCAGGGAACTGCTCCCAGCAACAGAGCAAGAATGACGGGTGCAGAGCGCGCACCACACACATGGCTGCCTAAACCCACCGCCAGTGAAGAGGTCGCATCAAACGCTCCTACCAGCGAACAGGCACAACCACAAGCTACAACACAGGCACGCAAGTTGCCAGAAGAGAACGCTGAAGGCGAAGACGGAGCGCACGTGGTCCGACGAGTGCAGAAGACCACACCAGTGAATCCGACAGCACAGGCAGGTGCCAGGGAGATACAGACATCTCCACAAAGGAGCACTGTTAAACACAGGCAGGAGGGCATCCACGTCTACACTGCCCCAGTGAAGCCCCGCAGTGGGCCGAAAGCAACAAGGTCCTCCTCAACACTGCCTCAAGATGGAGTCGGCAGTGACCCACGACAGGCAAGAAAGGAGTCGCACCCGCAGCCCCACAGTGGGCCGAAAGCAACAAGGTCCTCCTCAACACTGCCTCAAGATGGAGTCGGCAGTGACCCACAACAGGCAAGAAAGGAGTTGCACCCGCAGCCCCGCAGTGGGCCGAAAGCAACAAGGTCCTCCTCAACACTGCCTCAAGATGGAGTCGGTGGTGACCCACGACAGGCAAGAAAGGAGTCGCACCCGCAGCCCCGCAGTGGGCCGAAAGCAACAAGGTCCTCCTCAACACGGCCTCAAGATGGAGTCGGCAGTGACCCATGATAGGCAAGAAAGGAGTCGCACCCGCAGCGGCCCGAAAGCGACACAGTGTCCTCCTCAACACTGCCTCAATATGGAGGCGGCGGTGGCCCCAAGCCAGGCAAGAGAGGAGTCGCTCACTCCACGTGGCGGCCGCCACAGCAACAGGCGCTCCAACGCCAGCGACACGCGACTGGACGTCACGTCGCCCAGCAACCAGGGAGCGCGCCGGAGCGAAGGCAGAAGCCGGCGCCATGACAGCGCCGCCTCGAGGTCCAAGCGCAACGCCCTCAAAGAAAGAAGAGTGACAGCCCTGTCACCCTGAAGAACCGGAAGACACAGGTAGTCTGAACAGACCAGCAAAAGGAGAAGACCAGAGACTCAAAGCAAGCCAAGAGCTCACCCTGACACATCCGACAGCCACCAAGGCAGACCACCGTCCCTGGACACAGCCTCACAGGAGAACCGAATGTAAGCCACAGCAGTCGCGAACCGCGTCTCTCCACAATGCTTCCCCAGGTGAACGGCCGTCAGCAGTCCAAGTATAGTGGCATCCCTGCTCCTATCCGCAGATGCCACGGGTGAAGAACTGCTCTGAGTGTCCGTCCTCACACCGCCTCAGGATGGAGTCGGCAGTGGCCCCAAGCCAGGCAAGAGAGGATCAACACACTCTACGTGTTAAACCGCCACAGACACTCAACATCAGCAAGGCGGAGGCACGTGACTGCCCAGATCCATCCTAGCATCCGAGCTCTCTCAGCAAGCCACCATCACCTGTCATTCCGACTCACCACACGGCTGGCAGCCATCACCACGCCAGCCATCAACATGTGCGTCAAACACCACTCCCCGAGTACCGATGGACTGGAGTCCGAAACCGTTGCCACATAAGCCGACTAAACGAAATCAGAAGCCACCTGTGAACCTGGCCTACACCGGAACAGCGAGTGCAAGTCTTGAACAAGACTCATCCACACGTGAGGGTTGGGCGTGCGACCAAGCAACGGCTCCTCCGTGGTCCTGCAGCTGCCCCAGATGGCACAAAAGCAGCGGCTCCAGCGCAGCCTTCCTACAGTCCCGCAGCAACCCCGACGACGGGCCTCCCCAGGCGGGAGAGTGAGGACAGACATTGCCCCACCGTCAGGGTACCGTCACAGCCAAGCGGTTCAACAGGGACAGTCGGTCCAGCAACGCTTTGAGGTTCCGTGAAAACTGAACCCGTGTTTTGGAACTAATGGTACCTTGACGATTTTGGTATTAGGGAATCACAAATGATGAGTTTAGTATGGGCGAGTGTTTTCGCAACGCTGCACTGAAGGATTTGTCATATATTGCTGGTTTTCGTGTTCAAACCTACGGGTTTCATTTTGTGCACGACGTCCATTTTGTATCATTGCCCTCACATAGTCAGTGAATGGGCGATGTCCGAGCGATGACCCTGTTTGGGTAACCTCACGAGGATACGTATTCCTTAGTGCACGTTCTGCTGAATTCCGCATGACTTGGCGAAAGCTGACTCTGCCGCCCGAAGCTGACCCTGCCACACCGGCTCTTTTGTCTTGTCCTGCTTGAGCAAGATTGCTGACCCTGATACAATATACCACGCTTCTTTTATTTGCCTACGAGTATGTCTTATCTGACTCTCCTATTTTCTGCATCTATCCCTGTATTTCCCTCTAGCCTTTTATGATGAGGAGGTGACCAATTTTATTATGGGGCGGTCCGGCCTTTCAATAGAGGGATGTCAGAATTGTGTGATTGAAGGCCGGACACCTGGAGATGGGAATGTGATGTTGTGTGATCTTATTGTTTCGAATACAGAAACGGGAATAATTGTAAACTTGTAGGAATGTTTGCCCGAGGCATAATAGTCAGTATTTAAGGAGCGACCTGCTTTGTACAAATCGAGCAGTCTCCGTAGAATCTATCTCGTATGATACTTCTGTGACTTCTGTTCCTGACTGCAGTCATTAAAGACGATTTTTCGACGCCAGAGGATGATTCCCGTGTCTCTGTTTGTTTAGTACGCCAAAACAGGTGAACCCCGAAGGTCTCAGGTGTTGTCCCCTGGCACCGCTGGGTCTTAAAAATTGCCCAGTCCTTCAGCTTTTGTGAATCCTCATGTGAGCCTCCATCCATGGTCACGACGCAGCACACTAAAAGGAACTGTTAGAACCCACCACAGACCATCACCGACGTCAGTCAAGAGGAAGCCAGGCAAGACAGCAAGACATGGCATTGTCAGCGAATGGACGGTATGCGGCGGACATCTCCAAGCCAGCGGTCGTGTCCTGAGTCCCTAAGGTTAAATTACGGGTGCCCGCCGAGAAGGTCCTGCTGCCAGCCAAGTTCACCAGCCCACGTCTGATGTCGTCCTGCCACCTGACTTGAGAAGCTGATGGACCCTGTGGTATTTAGTCAACTGTGTGTTTCTTCCCCATAGGTTGGACTGACACTTCGTTTGTCCTTCAATAATGTTGGGGAGGAATGTAGTGTCCTGCGAGACACGTTCTAGTGTCTCACAGGAAGCTGTAATCCCAGCCACTCCCTCGAGGGCTGGACACACCGCACCCCCACACCCATCCATCACGGGTGCCACGAGTGACGTGGCCCCGTCAATAAAAGAGCCCGAGCGCACGTGCTCGTGGCCAGTGTCCACACCATACAACCAGGTGTCCGTGTCAGTGCTTGAGCGTCATGGGGGCCTGAGGCCCAACATTACAAGTACTAAGGGCGCTACTAAGAATCATCCTACCTTACAGCGGCGGCGGGTGAAATTTGAAGTTGGTTTGCACAGCATTCTGTGTGTCCCCATTTTTATATGCAGTGCACCTGTAATTATGCGGAAGGCAAATTATGCTGCTTAATACGGCACATTTTGTGAACGTATTACTTTTTTTCTGCCATTTTCGCACTGGTTAAGACTGTATGGGATAAGGTTTCACCTCATTTGTACAAGTTTAACACTCAAATTGAGCAATAAGCAACAGAGAGGAGACCAGTCAATCTTTGGAAAGTGTTTTCAATTGCGAAGTAAATTTGTATGCGTTTGAGCTAGAAACACTTGGCCTTATTTACAATAAAGTTACTCAGTGTGATACCGCAAGGCATTTAGCTGCGTCGCACTGAAGAGTATATTCACAAGAACGTGTGCTAAACATCACCAAAAAAAGTTAACGCAACTTTACACATCGCGGGAAAATAACCCCGTGTCAACGTGGAATTCACAATAAGGCGGTACCATGCGATAGTATGCCGAAACCGCAGACAATGTCCGCGATACAACCACCTCGATGGAGATAAAAACACAAACCACAACATTAAAAAAACTGCGATGGGCTAAACTGCGATAAGAAAACAGTGACAAACCAGCGCGAGGGCAGCAATACTCACTCGTAATGTGGGAAAAAGCACAAGAACAGCATACGAAAAATGCAACAGAAAAAAATACATCAACTGCGGAGTACCACGGATGCACCCTGACCGACTGCAGAGGACAACATGTATCCCATGTCCAGGCTGAACAGGAGCTTTCCACCTGTGTCATTCAGGCACCTGAACCGTGACTTTCAATACGCCAAATGTGCGTTCAACGATGCCCCTAGTGCGTATGTGGGCCGCATTGTACTGCCTCTGGGCGGGTGTGTCCGGGTCTCGGAGGGGTGTCATCATCCAAGGGCAGAGTGCATATCCTTGATCACCGGTGACAGTGCAGGGAGAAAAGAGTCAATACTTGGTTCTGCAATGTCGGAACAACAAGAGGGAATGACTCGTGCCGCACAGGGCTAGTAGCCCTGGATGTACAGCGGCCGACATGGGCCCACCGCCACGGGACGCTGACGTGCGGGAGACTGGGGTAGGGTCATGAGGGCAGAGCAGGGCCTTGCATGTGTCATAGGTGCCTTCCGCGGAGTGTCACGGGGAGAATTGGAGGTCTACCCCCAGGGCATGATGCAGAGGGTACATGCCAGCTGTGTCCGGCAACATGGCGGATATGAATGCTACAGACCCATGCCAGACACCAAGTTCGTACCTGCCTGTTGCTGATGACAACGATGTTCAAGCGGAGGATGACGGTCACTCATGGCGCACAGGGTTAGTGGCACAACGTGTCGCTGGCTTGTATTGAACAGGGTTAGTGGCACCACATGTCGCAGACCTGCAATATGGAATTATGCCTCACTGATCAAAGGGAGTCTGGTGCTGTGGCCGCTGCCACGGACTTGGGGTCACTGCCATTCAGGACTCAGGACACTGTTCCACATGTGGGACGTGCTGGGCCAAAGAGGATGCCGGTGGAGCATGTTAATAAGTTAGGAGTGATGTGGGCCAGCATCGGGGGGCCAGCGATGGTCTGCGTAGGCTGCAGAGGTTGCGGGACTGGGGCTTGGAGCTTGCACCGGCACGTAGTGGGCCCTCTTTGACACACAACGGTGTTGGCAGGTGAGCAGTGTGGCTCTGGTGCACTGTGTCGGGCAGGCCTGGTCTGTGCATCAGTGTCCTGGGGTGCAGCAGGTGCACAGGGTCGCAGGGCCGCTGCTTACAGCTTCGGCCTCATGGCAGACCTTGCGGCGCCGCACTGTCAGTGACGTTGGCCTTCCCGGGAGTGAACCACGCTCTGCGCAACTGGGTTTTTGACCACAACCCTGCGCAGCCCTGGCGTACTCAGGGCCAACCCACTACGCTCACGCACACAGGGGGGGACACAGCATGCGACACTTCCGCTATCTGACCCACGGCCTGGGGTGACATGGTTGCGTCCACTGCTCACTACTCTCCAGTCACCAGCAGTTGTGGTCTGCATGGACATGTTTGTGGT
This sequence comes from Triturus cristatus, assembly GCF_964204655.1. NCBI lineage: Eukaryota > Metazoa > Chordata > Amphibia > Caudata > Salamandridae > Triturus > Triturus cristatus. Next base: position 1,640,983,881 of record NC_140590.1, read on the forward strand.
TTGCATACCCATGTCTGTCCTGCACATCCATGCCTCACTTCTCGTTGTGTACATTCCCATTCACGGGTCACGTGCATCCTCGCACATGGCTGCATTCCGCACCTCCACACGTTCAGCTATTGTGTGGCTGTGGTGCCATGATATGTGTGAGACCGGCCTCGTGGCGTGGGCCCTCCCGACCAGCAAGCCACCCTGCAACCGCACCTGATCCCCGATGTCACAGACTTCCGGCCACCATGGCCCAACAACCCGATGGCCGGCCGGGGCCCCAGCAACACCCAAGACCCTACCACGCATGCCCGGCCGAGAGAGAGAGAAGCCCCCGAGCCAGACCAGGAGACGCCGTCCCTGTCACACCTCTGGTCTCCTCCCCAAGGAGGGATTCAATCAGCCACCAGGCCCCCGGTGAGCGGGCGCCTCGCCTGCTGGACGTCTGGAGTCCCTCCCAGACCCACCTGAACAGATCAAAGGGCTGAGCGACAGGAAATCCCGACACACCGCCCCCAGGCACCAGGACTCCTCTCAGCGAAGACTCCGGACATCAAAGAGGAGGGGGAGTATAACAGGGGGTGCTGAAGGGACGGGAGGCAGAGAAGACCTGGACCTACGAGAGCCCTGCTGACCTGGTCGCGGCTCGATCGATCCCTGAACCGAAGAACGCTACCCGAACTCTGAACCATCTGAGCCCTGCTGACGCTGTCGCGGCTCCCCGAACTCTGAACCATCCAAGCCCTGCTGACGCTGTCGCGGCTCCCCAAACTCTGAACCATCTGAGCCCTGCTGACGCTATCGTGGCTCCCCGAACTCTGAACCATCTGAGCCCGGCTGACGCTGTCGCGGCTCCCCGAACTCTGAACCATCTGAGCCCTGCTGACGCTGTCGCGGCTCCCCGACTCCGAGACCACCTGTGCCTGCTGAGTGACTAACGGCACTCCCCTCCAAGAGAATCTGCAGAGATTGCCGAGAGAAACAACATCCCCCAGCTCGAGCATTGGGAGCTGTGCGAAGGATACTCCGCAGAGACACTGAATTCAAAGACTGTCCCGCTACCCCCATACCCCTATCACGAGACCGCCGCCGCTTGTGGCATTGATTTAATACCTGCATCTCGGATCATAAAGATCCCTTGAACTTATCGATAAAGTCTACTGTCTTACGAAGAACTACTGTGTGGTGTCCCTCTGTCTGATAGTGCAAGCTCAGGGTGTGCGATCCTAGGTACGAGACCCTTCCAGGAAGGGCCTCCCCGCCCTGCTCGGCCTAACTCGGGGAGAGGTGGGTCAAAGGGTGGTCAGGAACGTATTCCGAAGCCCCCCGGAGAACGCCTTTCCAACATTTGGTGGCAGCGGTGGGATCCGAGCCGACACCTAGAGATCGTGCAGTAAACGGCTGACGCACTACCGAAAAGAGATGGAAGGAGAAACCTCCCTAGGTGCCGCGGGTACCAACACAAGCCCGACATTCCGAGAGGACCAGTTGGAATATTATACCCATCGAGAATTAAAACAATTCTGCAAAGACCTTGGAATCGCTACCACCGGATTAAGCACGAATGAGGATTTCCAGGGTGCATTGAAGACCTGGGTCGAGGCAGGAGCTTCCGTGGCCCAAACAGAAGGAGAACCGCCAAACGAACCATGAAGCATCCCGGGGAGGAGCAGCGCCCCAGAGGGGGGCCTATCCCTGGAAGAGCTAGTGGACCGAGAAAGGGGCCGCAACCACGAACTAGAACTAGCGAAACTGAAAATCGAGGGAGAGCTAAAACTGGCCGAGAAAAAGTTGGCGGTAGAACAATTACGCCTACAAGGAGAACTTGAGGAAAAGAAACGCCAGAGAGAACACGAAGAAAGAAAACTCCAACTAGAACACGAACGCAGCCTGAAAGAGATCGAGCTCAAGGCTAAAAGTGTGGAGTCCAGACCCGCGGGAAATCAACCACCCTCCTCCACCGTGGAACCAAAGGTCCACATCCCCAAGGATGTGGTGAAGGAATATTACAAGAACGACGACATCCAGCAATGGTTCAAGGCCTACGAGGTTGCCATGACCTCCCACCGAGTTCCGCAGAAAGACTGGGGGGCTGGTTTGTGGGGCCGGTTCCTGAGCGAGGGGAGAGATACCCTGCTGGACCTACCCTCCACGGTGCTGAACTCCTACAGTCACATGAAAGAGGCCCTAGTAGCCAGATATGGACTCACCCCCGAAATGTACCGGCAACGGTTTAGAGACTGCAAGAAGATACCCGGTACCACATGGGTAGAGTACGTGAACTTTTACAGCCGGGCCTTGGACGGGTGGATCAAGGGCAGCAAGGTCTCCACCTTTGAGGAGCTGTTCGACCTAATCGCGTGGGAACACTTGTCCGCCAACTGCTTTGTGATGTTACGCCAGCACCTCCTGGACAGCAAGCTCACTGACCCTCGAAAATTGGCCGTCGAAGCTGACCGATGGGTGAACACCCGGGCCTCCCGGGGTCCCGTGGGAGACTACGGTCGCCACAGTCAGGGACCCCCCCGCCAGAGGGGCGGAGGGAACCAAGGCCGACTGAGAGAATTCCCAGGGGGCTCCCAGCACAGTCCCCCCAGGGGCCAACCTCCGTACTTTCCAGCCCCACCTCCAGCCAGCACCGGGCCACCGGGGAGGTCGGGACCCCGAGTCAAGATCACCTGTTTCCGCTGCCAACAGACCGGACACTATGCCAGTGACCCCCAGTGTCCCATGTACCAATGACCCGCAACGACGACCCCTCCGGCTCGACAAATGGCCTCCATAGCCCTAGGAGAAGAGATGGAAGACTCCGAAGAGTGGGAACCAGCCGCCATGGCCCTGGTCTCCCTAGGGGACCGAGAGATGGTCCCCGGAACACCCCTACCCGCCAACATGAAGAAGTACCGACAGCAGGTGACGGTCAACGGTCACCGCGTCGAGGGCCTCCGCGACACCGGGGCGAGTGTCACAGCGGTCCACTGCCACCTGGTCTCCGAAGACCAGATCCTGCCCAACGCCTTCTATCCAGTCATATCTTCTGACAATTCCGAGAGCCTATGCCGGATGGCCCTAGTACCCTTCGAATGGGGGGGAGTCACCGGTAAATTGAGGGTGGCAGTCCGAACCTCCCAACCCGTAGACTGCCTCCTGGGCAACGACCTCGAGAGTTCCCCGTGGGGACAAGTGGAATGAAGAGCCCATCTAGAGATGATGGGCCTGCCCGAATGGGTATGCGCCACCATGCGCTCTATGACTACCCTATTGCCTTCCTCCGAGGGAGTTGAGGCCAGACCGCTGAACGCCGTCGCCGTCCCCGAGGTCCGGGACGCGCTACCCAAGCCCGACGACCCTCTTCCGGACGAAGAAACCGCTCCCGATGATGGGTCAGTGCATCCAGATCCCGAGCCACTGACCGAGCTCGGGGACCTGCCCGAGATGGCCCAGTGGCACTGCGAGGGAGGTCCCTCCCGAGAAGAATTCTGCCAGGAACAAGCCACCTGCCCTTCCCTCATTGGACCCCGACAGCAGGCCGAAGCCCAGGCAGCAGGCGACCAGTCCGGAACCCACTGGATATATTGGGAAAACGGCCTCCTGTACAGCGAACAGAAGTCGGCCGAGCTGGGGTCGGCCCGAGTACTGGTGGTACCCCTGCGCTTCCGAAGTCTCCTCCTGGGCCTAGCCCATGATGTACCCCTGGCCGGACACTTAGGCCAAGACAAGACCTACCAGCGACTAGTTACCCACTTCTATTGGCCCAAGATGCGAGCGAATGTGGAGGCCCACTGCAAGTCATGCCGCATGTGCCAGGCCAGTGGAAAGAGTGGGGGGAAGCGCAAGGCTCCGCTACAACCCTTCCCCATTGTTAGTACCCCTTTTGAGCGGGTGGGAATCGACATCGTGGGACCCCTGGACCCCAAGACCGCCCAGGGCCACCGATTCATCCTCATCCTGGTGGACCATGCCACCCGCTACCCCGAGGCCATTCCCCTCCGCACCGTGATGGCGCCCATGGTAGGCCGGGCCTTGATGGGGATCTTCACCCGCGTGGGGTTCCCTCGCGAAGACGTGAGTGATCGTGGTGTGGAAATATGGATTTTTATGATCAGTTATGTCCCCTATCTTGGACCCCAACGGTTCTATGTGCATGTTACAAGTACATGTATGTTCCCTCCAGTTCCAGTTATGAAGACGCAAATACATGTGCGTCCACCGTTAACATGTCCTCTTTCAGATCCGCCATGAATGGGCCGGATATTCCATTCCTAAGTACAAAAGGCCACCGCCTTTATATGGTTCACTTATGCCATTTTTACAGTCCAGGCAAGTAGGCCCTGATTCTGTCATCAAGCTTTTCTTGCTTTCTGTCTCTGAAGCTCCAGTCCGAGCCTGCATCTGTGACCATGAACTTTGTCTCATTCCCTGCGCGGCTCACGAAGCCTGACATCAGCTTGCTGCCTGCCAAGAACTGTATTTCACCTTCAAGATTATCTCCTCCGTCCCTGCCCAATGCATTCCTGTCTAGTAGTTTAAGTAAACATCCTGCCAGCTACCGAGCAAAGGGCCCGGTTTCTCTGTCTTTATGCAAGTAATTCATAGCCCTGTTACCATGGAGTATTCCTACCCCCTCGCATTTAGTGTAGACACTTAGACGCTTGTACACGCACTAGTCAGTACAGTCAGTATAGAATAAGATTCTATCCTAAGAGACCTCTCTTTTTGGATAACACAGTTCTTTAAACATAGGATGTTAGATATGATTTGGGATTAGGTTGACTTGACCCTCCAGACTTCTGTCGCCACATGTAGAGCTAAATGTCAAGTCCCCTTCACCCCCTAGTTGCACATCAATCACACGTCATGCTGCTGCGCGCGCATATCTGCCAAGTATTTCTGCTGACATTGCGAAATTCTTTCATGTAACCACCCTCTTATGACATCACATCTGATGACGTTCTTTAAATCACTCCCAGTTACGCCTATTTTTGCTACGTACGAATATATCATCACCACTATCAATTGTTACGCCTCTTGTATTTGCTTCACTGTAATGCCTATTGTATAAAAGTAATTGATTGTCAATAATGTATGTACTTCACTTCCTGAACCTTCGTGGTGATGGAACTTGGAGCAACCGATTATAATCGACCATTGGAATAAAGCCCATTCCGAACCTCTAATACCACGGATTCTGCCTCTTATTTACTGAGCTATTTTTATTATGTTTCTGTATCAAATTAAGTCCCGGTAATTAAATTATTTACCACATAAATGGCGCCCGAACAGGGACACTTTCTCATCTCACGCGCCGGCGGTGCGTTGCAGGCCCGGTCTCCTGCCACAGCTGGACGGACAATAACGCGTACCAGCAGGATTTCCTGCATCTCCCTCCGGTCAAGCGGGGGCGACTGAGGCTGCGATCAACACCCAGACGAGGCGGTGAGAAGTGCGAAGTATCCCGACCAGAGCCTAGCGGAGAGAGCAAGATCCGAGGTATACAGAGGCCCACCAGTTTCTGAAGTCCCAAGTCGAGTCCGGTTTCCGAAGTGTTCAAGTCGAGTCCAGTCCGGTTCAAGTTCAGTTCAGTTTCCGAGGCCTTCCGTTTCCGAGCTACCCGGTGAGTACCATTACTGGGGAGGCGTTCTGACGTGCACATAGGTTGTGCCGGTCAAGACGGATTTGGGTACACAAATCCGGTCTGCACTGTTTCAGCAGTGTAACTGTACTGTTTAGCAGTATATCTAGTATATCAAGTATATGAATTCAGAATAATTCAGTTAAAGTCGAGTATTATGTTTAGTGATTACATTTTTCTTAAATCGTCATCATCATTGTTGCCCAGTTAAATGTTAAATGTTAAATGTTTTAAATACGTTCTGTATATTGTGGTATGAATGACTGTTCATTATTGTGATTACTGTATTAAGTTTGTTCAAGATCAAGTATCAGATCAGTTTTCAATATGCCGCTCTTTTCGAAATTAAGACAGATCACAACAAGAAAAGGGGTACTCGAAGAAGCTGTTCCTATTCCTCCTAGGGACACTCCAGGGTACTTCATGTATCATAAACATGGCCTAGATGCTATATTATTTCTTGATTTATGGGTAGACTACACTAAGGAATTACCAGAAAGTCAGAGGTGGCCCGCAGCTGGGACCTGGGATGCAGAGTGCATCGTGAAAGTAGAGGAAGAGTTATGGAAAAAGAAAGCTAGACAATCACAGAAGGACGCCATTGAATTATGGCGTAAAGAATCGTATAGACGCACAGAAAAAGCACGTAGACAGGAAGAGAAGAGTAAAGAGAATTCAAATAAAGTTCAAGAAAATCTATTAATTGAAGAAGGTACACGAGTAAAATCAGAACAAGTAGAAAGACAAAGACATGCCCTTATGAAGGGTATGTATCCCCTTATGGCCGAGGGATTACCTAAGGCTACTGCGGGGATACCAAAAGACTTGCCACCCCCATTATTTCCAATAAAGGTACATCCTAAGGGGCATCCTAGAACAGCAGAAGATGTTTTTCTTTCCTCATATTTAGATGACGCAGCTCCCGAGTATGCTAATCCCGCCCCGCATAGATCGCCTGCCAGGGATATTCAACGCCAAGATCCAGTACCCGTATCTTTACAGCAACAAGTTCTGACACAAGTTCCGGCAAGCACATCTGTTTCCACATCTGTTCCTACAGCTACTTCGATAGCTGTGTCCACACCTATAGTTGCTGTATCACGTTCTACGAATCCTTTCACGCCCGATACTCCAGACGGGGCTACCGGAGGTGCTACCAATATTTTTTCTACGCCACCCAGAATAAATAAACTTACTTTTCAAGAGTCAGCACATTCACGTACCCCCAAACTCATAAATGCCCGTACGCTTAAGGAACTTCTTGTAGATTGTAGATATGACCCTGTGCCCGGCAAAGAGGACGAAATGATCATGGCATCATTACGTATCAGACGAGCCGCAGTGTATTTAGGGAAGTTACCAGGAATGGCTGCGCATCTAGATAATATATACCATTTTGTCCAAACAGGGCGAGATTCAGAATGTATTAACAGAGCTATGGAATACCAGAAAGTGGAAATACAGGGGGAACTGTTACGTTTCCTTATAAATTGTGTGATCAGAAATCAAGACCGACCGGGGGTAGACCCGGAAGCAATGCAAATTCTTACCAGATGGAGTCAGAATATATCAGAAGGGAGACATGATAAGCAAAACTGTATAATAGCCATGTGCCGAAAGATCCGTAAAGAAATAGAACGCCTACACGAAGAAAGATTAGCGGTAGACCAGTTCGAACAAAGCGAGGAGGAAGGATCAGGGCTGCCCATAGGAAAGTCAGACACCATAGCCTATGTAGGTAGAGGAAGATCTTGTAATAGTACCAGATGTTTCACTGATCTGATACGTCCGATATGTCCAGATAATAACAGGAATTTCCAAACACCTATAATAAATATAAGGTCCTCCGAGCATTCGTTCCAAACCGCTGACAAATTACTCCGAGAACGGAGGGGTTATCATTTTCTCGATTCTATGGATGAACAAGAATTAGCCAGGTCAGCCGTTCATTGGATTGACAGTCCCGGAAAATATGATGATGATACAGTAGCACACACATTTTTGAACCTCACCCCAGATGAACAGCGTTTAGCTGGGATTTATATGATTCAACAACTTCTTATACTATATAAAAGCCAACATTCAGATCCTGGTCCCTTACCTGATATATTGACTGAATTACTCACGAATAGATGGAAAGGTTCAGGTACTAAGTTAATTAAGGAAATACTAGAATCCAGAAGGCAGTACATTCTTTTTGTATGTCCAGAACATGTTTCATTACCCATCAAGGAAAGACCGATGTATTACATGGACAGACAGAATCCCTTACGAGAAGTACACCCAATAAGGGGCGAGGACAATCAGTTCAAACGTGTATATGTATATACGCCCATATCAAAAATAGAATTGTTAGAAATGAAGAAAGTGGTACCCAGTCATGATAAAGACCCAGCGGGTTTCCACCGAGAAATTAAAGACATGTTACTCATGGGAGAGTATACCTATCCCGACATTATGACAATATTAAAGGTATTGATGCCTGCTGGCATTTATGAAAAACTCAAGGAAAAAGAGTGGGAGGTAGGAGACCAAAAGATAGATTGGACAGCATTGGAAGCAGAAGAAAAGGCCCGAGGTCCAGGTTCGGGGCTTGGGGACAAAACTAAAGCACTGCCAGGTTTATTAGTCCAGGTACTGCCACGTTTATTAACTACGAAAAAGGAAGATTGGGGTGCAATTTCAGCCTGTAAACAAAAGCAAGATGAAGACACTAGTGATTTCTATGCCCGATTCGAAAAATGTTTTGGTATAAATAGTGGTATAAAAGCAAGTAGCGAGTCATACCCACATCTGTTTGTGACAAAATTAGTTGAAAATTCTTTGCCCCAAGTGAAGAATAGAGTATTAAAATTCGAGAGTACATGGCAAGGTAATACCCCATCACAAATGTTACAAATGTTACAGTACCATTACAATAGAATTAGAGAAGAACAAGAACATGAACAAAGACGCATGAAAGACACGAAAATGAAAATGCTAGTCTCTCAGACAGTTCCAGCTGAAGGACATAAAAAGGGTACGACACATTCCGGTGATTCACCAGGACCTGTAAAAGGGACATGCAATTACTGTAAAAGGCCAGGTCATTACGTACACGATTGTCCAGTTTTAAAACATAATATCGCCATAGGTAATACAAAAGAGAGACCACGGCCACCCAGACAGGATCAGAATGAACAAGGAGCTCCGCAACATGCACAGTCCATGCCAGTTCCACCACAGTCTATACAGTTTGTGCCAGCCGCACCAGCGCTGCCGGCTACTGCCGCACAAACCACGACACGACAACTGTACCAGACCGCACAGTATGATTATCCTGATTATCAACGATACGCATGAACCAGCCTGGAGAGGGAAGTTGACTTACCCCTTATTGAGGTCCCTGTAGATCAAGAAGGACCTTATGTACATAGTGAATTATTAGGCCAAGATAGAAAATTTTTACTCGATACAGGGGCAAGTCGAACAACCATAAAACGTAGTGAAGTTTCAGGGGCACCCCTCTCAGGCTCACAGAATATTTCCCTTGGTTTTTCAGGAAAACCTATTGTTAATGAAGTGTCGCAGCCTCTTCCACTTACGATAGGACCTTTGACCCGAACTACAGATTTATTGCTTACTAAATCATGTCCAGAAAACTTGTTAGGAATAAAAACACTGAAAGCTCTAGGAGCTATAATATGTTGTTCTCCGGAAGGAGTAAGATTGTTTTTGCGTGATTTTAAAGGTCACTATGTGTCTAGAGACATGGATCCCCGACTGCAGACTTTACCTACACATCTGTGGGCACAAGGCCCTACTGATGTTGGTTGCATGAATATTACACCATATCAAGTCACACTAAAGGCAGGAGTGGTACTACCACGAATGCGACAATACAAGTTACCCCCAGATGCTGTAGTGGCTTTACTACAAATCATTGACGAGCTCATTGCCCAAGGAGTGGTTGTAGAAACAGACTCCAATGTATGTAATTCACCGATAATTCCGATTCTTAAACGAACAGATCCGAAGGCCCCGCCAGTATATCGATTGGTTATTGATCTGCGCGAATTAAATAAATGTATTGTACCACAATACCCCGTAGTTCCAGACATCTCTTCATTACTGACAGCTATTGATTCCGAAGCAACATTCTTTACTGTAATTGATCTCAAAAATGCCTTTTTCAGCGTCCCAATAGATCCGGAAAGCCAATATTTGTTCGGATTTAGTTTAAATGGACGTAGCTTTAAATTCACACGCGCACCTCAAGGATTTACAGAAAGCCCCAGCATCTATAGCCAAGCACTGAAACGAGAACTCGACAGTATCCACATGCCAGTTAACACTGCTTTGCTTCAATATGTCGATGATCTGCTGATCACCGCCCGAAGCGAATCTGAATGTGAAAAAGCATCACTGACGGTTTTACAATTTCTAGCCGAAAAAGGGCACAAGGTGTCTCCTTCTAAGCTGCAATTCTGTGTCCAGCGAGTTATTTACCTTGGTCACTCGCTGTCCAAGGAGGGAAGGCAGCTTACACCAGATCGCATTCAGTTAATAGCTAACATGCCAATACCCAAGACACAAAAGGAGGTGCGGGCTTTCATAGGCCTCACTTCATATTGTAGACAGTGGATCCCTCAGTATGCATTTCTAGCAAAACCACTCATTCAATTGACAACACAGGAGGCAGCCACATCGACTGTCCTCCCTTGGACTCAGGAACACACACTAGCTTTTGAAAGCTTAAAGAAAGCTCTATGCCAAGCACCTGTTTTAGCAACACCATGTTATAGAAAACATTTTACACTCTTTGTTACAGAACGAGAAGGTACTGCTTTGTCAGTACTCACACAGGAACAAGCAGGATCACACAAACCATGTGCTTATTTTTCTAGTACATTAGATCCCGTAGCTCAGGCTCTGCCTGCGTGTCTGAAATCAGTGGCAGCGACAGCTTTAGCAATCAGACAAAGCGATGCCATAGTGTTAGGACATCCATTAACAGTACAAGTACCACATGCAGTGGAGGTTCTTGTGAATAGAACTCAAACACAACACTTGACGATAGCGCGACTTACAGGATACGAGTTAACACTGTTTCAGCCACATATAGAAATCAGACGTTGTAACACATTGAATCCTGCCACACTTTTACCTGTAAGCGGAACAGACCCACTAGCCCATGATTGTATTGATGTTATTACAATAACGACGAAACCCAGACAAGATTTAACCGATGTCCCATTGTCAGACCCAGACCTGACGTTGTATGTAGATGGTTCATGTATGAGAACAAGTACAGGAGAGTTAGTGGCCGCTTACGCAGTCACAACAGATACTGAAATTATTGAAACAAATTGCATAAATACCTTGTCCGCTCAAGCAGCAGAGCTCGTCGCTCTGACACAAGCCTGTATTCAAGCCACAAATAAAAAAGTCAACATATACACTGATTCACGTTATGCATTCGGAGTTGTACATGACTTCGGCGTGCTGTGGCGAGAGAGAGGTTATTTAACTTCTCACGGTGCCCACATTCAGCACGGACCCCTCATTCATGCCTTATTAGATGCAATACATTTACCCATTGCAATATCGATTATGAAATGTAAAGCACATACGAAAGTTACTGATATCATTTCTCAAGGCAATGATTTAGCTGACAGAACAGCTAAACAGACTGCTCAAACTCAAATATCCGACATGACAAGGACAATAGTCCCGACGCCAACACATTGTATGACGGTTAAAGATCCTACTCTTGACGTAATTGATATACAGACACATGCTACATCAGAAGAAATAAAGAAATGGACTGAATTAGGAGGGATCCAAACGGATCAAGGATGGATGACGAAGGAAAAGTCTGTGTGGTTCCTTCCTGATTCAATGGTCCAAGTCATTATTAACACTGTCCATAGTCCAGCGCATCTAGGAGAGAAAGCTATGCTAGACAGCATTCAACATATTTGGTTCAACAAGCATTTACGAGCAGCAGCGAAACAAAAAGTTCGTACCTGTATGATCTGTTGTCAGTTCAACCCAGGAAAAAGCATTCCCGTAGAGCAGGGTGGATTTCAGCCTCCTGATCACCCTTTTGAAGTCCTCCAGATGGATTATATCCAGATGGAACGATGTCGAGGATTCAAATATGTTCTCGTAGTTGTTTGTGCTCTTTCCCGTTGGACGGAGGCATACCCGGTTTCAGATTACACTGCCCCGACTACTGCCAAACAGTTGGTTCGAGAATTCTTCCCACGATACGGTTTACCACGTGTTGTTCACTCAGATAACGGTCAGCCGTTCTCCTCCGAATTAATGAAACACGTTTCACTTTTGCTAGGATATCAGTGGAAGTTTTATTGTGTCCGACACCCCGAGGCAGCAGGTCTCGTGGAACGACATAATCAAACTTTGAAAATCAGATTGTCCAAAATATGCAGGGAGAAAGGTGTCGACTGGGTAGTAGCATTACCAGTTGCACTCTTTTACATGAGAATGGTAGCACACTCTCGAACAGGGCTATCTCCGTATGAGGTGATCTTTGGCAGACCACCAAATATGTGGGGGACGCCTATACCACGTAAAATAACTGATATTGACTGTAATATGCTGACAGATTATTTGGCTTCCTTGATGTCTGCACTACAATCTTGTCGTTCACAGGTAGCTGCAGCTTTTCCTGACAACACTGAAGTGAAACCCCATGACGTAATTCCGGGGGATCTCGTTTTTGTGAGGAACTTTGATCGAAAGACTCAGCTGGATCCTAGGTGGAGGTCGCCTCAGCTGGTGTTGCTCACCACAAGGACAGCCGTAAAGATCGAGGGCAGGAAAGGCTGGATTCATTCAAGTCATATCAAGAAATTTCATGGACTACCAGCAGATGTGAATACCACACCTCGTGTGTCTTCACCCATTGACTCAAAACTTCCTCTTGTTGAAAAAAGTAATGCCGAACATTATAAACTAAAGCTCAGGTCCAATCAGTCGAGCAATTTGATTGTTTAAGTCCTCTCCAAGGTGAAGCGGTTGAATTGTCTCTGACATGTATCCCTTGGACCTGAATAGAGATAACACCCGAAAAATGTTGAAACGACAGGCGTACTGTAAATCACTGCAGAGTCATTGCATAGTGACGTTATTAATTCTGTTTTTCTTAAGTCTTTTAATAATTACCGCAAGTATATTGTTGCACATATATTATCCTATTTCTAGACATGTTTACAATGTTACTGCTGAACATTCTTTTAGTGAATTACCTCCGCTTGAATTGTCATACAGATTTGCGCTGCGCAATAACACTTTTATTAGTATGTTACATCATTCCCATCAGGTTAGCAATGCTACAAATTGTTGGATATGTGGCCGACTGCCTCCCTATCAGAACTATAAAGGAATTCTACCTCTTTTTCCATACCCGTTCACACACAATGGCTCCTGTGGAGCATGGTTTAGTCTAATTAATTCCCTAGATTCGAATTCTGCACTTTATCAAGACAACTGGGTATGGGGAAATTTGAACTTAGTTTTGCTTAAGGTCTGCTATCCTAACAAGGAGGGACTTCCCAAAAGAACAGGAACTGATCTAGAAAATGAAGTATATGGATTAGGTAATTTTACGCTTAATCTTATAATCCTAAATGTCGAATCCGAAGCTACTCCAATTTTGCCCGCTATGTCAATATTTCCAGTAAAAGGTGAATTATGTGTGAGAAAGAATGGTTCCATACATATGGGCCATAGTAGATGCACCACTGTAGTAGAATTTAGTGATCAAGGCAAGTCTACATTTAGAGCTTCCCGCCATTCCTATTTTATATGTGGTCAGACGGCATATGTACGTTTGCCTCTAGATTGGGATGGTACCTGCTACATTGGATTCCTTTTGCCACCTGTTTTCCTAGCTCCTCCTGATTATCACAGAAATACTCATTTAGTACACAATAGAGAAAGGAGAGATCTCCCAATAGTCGATTACACTGAAACGGCATGGGAAAAATACACCGATTTCAATAAAGGTCTCTTTCCCTATATAGGTACCGTTACTAATAGTAAGCTGATACGTAGATTGACTAGAACCCTTGAAGCAGTAGTGAACGAAACTATTTCCGCCTTAGGCAATTTAACAGAAGAGCAGTCTGCTATGCGGATTGTTGTGCTTCAAAATCGTCTTGTCCTTGACGTCATCCTGGCTGATAGGGGCGGAGCTTGTAGGGTCATCGGATCAAGCTGTTGCATATTCATACCAGAAAATTCGCCATCTGTATATAAAGCCATAACCCGCCTTCATAAGATTGTAAGCCAGATACACCAGAATCCAGGCACCTGGACTTGGTCCGGTTGGTTTTGGAGCGTGTTATCAGCCTGGGGATGGAGAGTTCTATCCTTCCTAGGTATTGGCCTTCTCATATTATTCAGTTGCTGCTTATGCCTGCAATGTGGACCAGCGATTTGTGGTCTGTGTGCCACATCGTGCATTCCACATCAAGATTTTCGTTCAAAATCCCGGAAGAAGAAAGAAGAACAAATGATGCTATACGAACAGATCAATGGATTGATGAAGATTGATGTCTCTTGACGGGCAAGTAGGGGACAAGGAGGGAATGTGGAAATATGGATTTTTATGATCAGTTATGTCCCCTATCTTGGACCCCAACGGTTCTATGTGCATGTTACAAGTACATGTATGTTCCCTCCAGTTCCAGTTATGAAGACGCAAATACATGTGCGTCCACCGTTAACATGTCCTCTTTCAGATCCGCCATGAATGGGCCGGATATTCCATTCCTAAGTACAAAAGGCCACCGCCTTTATATGGTTCACTTATGCCATTTTTACAGTCCAGGCAAGTAGGCCCTGATTCTGTCATCAAGCTTTTCTTGCTTTCTGTCTCTGAAGCTCCAGTCCGAGCCTGCATCTGTGACCATGAACTTTGTCTCATTCCCTGCGCGGCTCACGAAGCCTGACATCAGCTTGCTGCCTGCCAAGAACTGTATTTCACCTTCAAGATTATCTCCTCCGTCCCTGCCCAATGCATTCCTGTCTAGTAGTTTAAGTAAACATCCTGCCAGCTACCGAGCAAAGGGCCCGGTTTCTCTGTCTTTATGCAAGTAATTCATAGCCCTGTTACCATGGAGTATTCCTACCCCCTCGCATTTAGTGTAGACACTTAGACGCTTGTACACGCACTAGTCAGTACAGTCAGTATAGAATAAGATTCTATCCTAAGAGACCTCTCTTTTTGGATAACACAGTTCTTTAAACATAGGATGTTAGATATGATTTGGGATTAGGTTGACTTGACCCTCCAGACTTCTGTCGCCACATGTAGAGCTAAATGTCAAGTCCCCTTCACCCCCTAGTTGCACATCAATCACACGTCATGCTGCTGCGCGCGCATATCTGCCAAGTATTTCTGCTGACATTGCGAAATTCTTTCATGTAACCACCCTCTTATGACATCACATCTGATGACGTTCTTTAAATCACTCCCAGTTACGCCTATTTTTGCTACGTACGAATATATCATCACCACTATCAATTGTTACGCCTCTTGTATTTGCTTCACTGTAATGCCTATTGTATAAAAGTAATTGATTGTCAATAATGTATGTACTTCACTTCCTGAACCTTCGTGGTGATGGAACTTGGAGCAACCGATTATAATCGACCATTGGAATAAAGCCCATTCCGAACCTCTAATACCACGGATTCTGCCTCTTATTTACTGAGCTATTTTTATTATGTTTCTGTATCAAATTAAGTCCCGGTAATTAAATTATTTACCACAGTGGCACGAACTTTATCTCCAAATATATGAGGTCCCTATGGCAGCAGTGCGGAGTATCGTACAAATTCACCACCCCATACCACCCCCAAGGGAATGGCCTAGTCGAGCGATTTAACAGGATCCTGAAAGGGATGATCATGGGCCTCGAAGAACCCCTACGCAGGAGATGGGACGTCCTCCTCCCTTGCCTTCTGTTCGCCTACCGAGAAGTTCCTCAAAAATCTCTGGGGTTCAGCCCGTTTGAACTACTGTATGGACACCCCGTCCGGGGACCCCTGAGCCTGGTCAAGGAGGGCTGGGAAACGACTCCCCGGGGGACCCCTCCTGATGTGTTCCGCTATATCCTGGCACTCCGCAACCAGACCCGGAAATTCCGAGAACTCGCCGAGGCAAACCTCGAGGCTAGCCAGGAAGAGATGAAGCACTGGTATGACCAGAATGCCACGCTGGTCGAGTTTCAGCCGGGCCAACAGGTCTGGGTCATGGCCCCGGTGAAACCCTGCGCCCTCCAAGACAAATGGACTGGCCTCTTCAAGGTGGTCGAGCGGAAGAGTCAAGTCACATATCTAGTTGATGTGCAGTCCCCGTGGAACCCCCTCCGGGTCCTCCACGTGAACCGCCTCAAACCCCACTTTGTGAGGACGGAGTTGAGTTTGCTCCAGGCCACCGACGATGGGACTGAAGAAGACACAGAGCCCCTTCCAGACCCCCTGTGTGCTAAAGAGACAGATGGCTCCGTGGAGGGGGTGAGACTGTCAACCACCCTCACCCCCCAACAGTCCGACGACTGTCGCTGGCTACTAAGACAATTCACAGACCTCTTCTCCCTAACCCCTAGTGTCACCGACTGGTGTGTTCACGACGTAGACACCCGCGACAGCCCGCCAGTGAGACACCGAGCCTACCGGGTCCCTGATCGGGTCCGAACCTGCATCCAGACCGAAGTAACCAAGATGTTGGCCCTCGGGGTGATTGAACCCTCCGACAGCCCCTGGGCCAGCCCGGTAGTCCTGGTCCCGAAAGCGGCTGCCCCTGGTGTCGCCCCCGAGCTGAGATTCTGTGTTGACTACCGGGGACTCAATGCGGTCACCCGAGCGGACGCTCACCCTATCCCCCACGCAGACGAGCTCATCGACCGCCTCGGGGCCGCTCGCTACCTCAGCACCTTCGACCTAACCTGCGGATACTGGCAGATTGCGCTCACTGAGGGAGCCAAGGAGCGCTCAGCCTTCTCCACCCCGGATGGGCACTACCGCTTTAGGGTGATGCCGTTTGGAATGAAAAATGCCCCGGCCACCTTCCAGCGACTGGTGAACAGAGTCCTGGCCGGGCTAGAGGGGTTCAGCGCAGCGTACCTAGACGACATAGCAGTATTCAGCTCCCAATGGACCGAACACCTCCAGCACCTCCGACACGTACTGCTGGCCCGGCGCCAGGCCGGCCTAACCATCAAAGCCAGCAAATGTCAAATTGGACAAGGCTCAGTGATCTATCTGGGGCACCAGGTGGGAAGCGGGCAGGTCGCCCCCCTCCAGCCGAAGATCGACGCCATCTTGTCCTGGGAACCCCCAACGACCCAAACGGAAGTCCGGGCCTTCCTGGGCCTCACCGGTTACTACCGGAGGTTTATTAAGAACTATGGCAGCATCGCAGGCCCCCTCACAGAGTTAACCTCCAAAAAGCACCTGAAGAGAATACAATGGACTCCCCCGTGCCAAAAAGCGTTCGACGCCTTGAAAGCCGCTATATGTACTGCTCCGGTACTCAAAGCCCCCGACTACTCTCAGGAGTTTGTGGTCCAGACGGATGCCTCGGAACACGGCATCGGGGAACTTCTTTCACAGTTCAACGACAAGGGCATAGATCAGCCCATAGCCTTTATCAGCCGAAGGTTGCTACCTCGAGAACAGCGGTGGAGCACTATTGAAAGAGAGACCTTTGCAGTAGTCTGGGCCCTCAAAAAGCTACGGCCCTACTTGTTCGGGAACCCACTTCCGAGTTCAAACGGATCATCGACCCTTGCGGTGGTTGATGCAAATGAGAGGAGAAAACCCCAAGCTGCTACGATGGTCAATCTCCCTCCAGGGGATGGACTTCACTGTGGAGCATCGCCCCGGGACTGACCACGCCAACGCGGACGGCCTGTCCCGATTCTTCCGCTTCAGCGAGGAGAACCCCCAAGTGGATGGGTAGTTCTCCCCGCCTTTCAGCTGGGGGGGGCACGTGTGAGACCGGCCTCGTGGCGTGGGCCCTCCCGACCAGCAAGCCACCCTGCAACCGCACCTGATCCCCGATGTCACAGACTTCCGGCCACCATGGCCCAACAACCCGATGGCCGGCCGGGGCCCCAGCATCACCCAAGACCCTACCACGCATGCCCGGCCAAGAGAGAGAGAAGCCCCCGAGCCAGACCAGGAGACGCCGTCCCTGTCACACCTCTGGTCTCCTCCCCAAGGAGGGTTTCGATGGGCCACCAGGCCCCCGGTGAGCGGGCGCCTCGCCTGCTGGGCGTCTGGAGTCCCTCCCGGACCCACCTGAACAGATCAAAGGGCCGAGCGACAGGAAATCCCGACACACCGCCCCCAGGCACCAAGACCCCTCTCAGCGAAGACTCCGGACTTCAAAGATGAGGGGGAGTATAACAGGGGGTGCTGAAGGGACGGGAGGCAGAGAAGACCTGGACCTACGAGAGCCCTGCTGGCCTGGTCGCGGCTCGATCGATCCCTGAACCGAAGAACGCTACCCGAACTCTGAACCATCTGAGCCCTGCTGACGCTGTCGCGGCTCCCCGAACTCTGAACCATCCGAGCCCTGCTGACGCTGTCGCGGCTCCCCGAACTCTGAACCATCAGAGCCCTGCTGACGCTGTCGCGGCTCCCCGAACTCTGAACCATCTGAGCCCTGCTGACGCTGTCGCGGCTCCCCGACTCCGAGACCACCTGTGCCTGCTGAGTGACTCGCGGCACTCCCCTCCAGGAGAATCGGCAGAGATTGCCGAGAGAAACAACATCCCCCAGCTCGAGGATTGGGAGCTGTGCGAAGGATACTCCGCAGAGACACTGAATTCAAAGACTGTCCAGCTACCCCCATACCCCCATCACGAGACCGCCGCCGCTTGTGGCATTGATTTAATACCTGCATCTCGGATCATAAAGATCCCTTGAACTTATCGATAAAGTCTACTGTCTTACGAAGAACTACTGTGTGGTGTCCCTCTGTCTGATAGTGCAAGCTCAGCGTGTGCGATCCTAGGTACGAGACCCTTCCAGGAAGGGCCTCTCCGCCCTTGCTCGGCCTAACTCGGGGAGAGGTGGGTCAAAGAGTGGTCACGAACGTATTCCGAAGCCCCCCGGAGAACGCCTTTCCAACAATATGTCTGTATTGGGTGCAGGGGTAGCCCAGGATGACCATGGAGTGGTGTTGTCGTGTCTAGTAGGTGGTCGTGTAGTTTGACATGTTGTATGTTGTTTGGTCATGTGTGCATTCCCACAGTTGTGCATTGTGTGGTGGTGGCATGGGGTGTGTGATGTGTTGATTTGGCACTTACCAACGAGCAGTCCAGTTCGGTATGTGCCATCCTGGAAGCGCTGGCTGATGATGGACTGTCGGAAGATGAAGGAATCATGCACACTGCCTGGGTAGTTGGCAACGACATTGGTGAAGAGTCCCCGGTGGTCCACTATTGCCTGCACATTGATGGAATGCGTGTGCTTTCTGTTGCGGTAGTGGTGTGCAGTATCCGCAGGGGGCACAAGTGGGACATGTGTGCAGTCGATTGCCCCCAACACAGCCGGGAATCCGGCTATGGCGTAGAAACCTTGCTTTGTCTCAAGCTGTTCCTGTGCAGTGTTGGGGAAGTGAAGGTACTGGGGTACGAAGCTGAGGATGGCATCCAGGACAGGTGTGATAACTTTGATAGGGCCGGCTGTGAGACCTCTCCGACTATGGCAGTTGTTGTTTGTAAGGTACCAGAGGCCAACAGGTGCAGCACAGCCAGCAGCTTTGTCTGCGGAGGGATGTTGATTCTCCGCTGTGTTGGGACTGTCAGCCTGTGGGCGATGTGGGTCATGATGCGGAGGATGGTTGTCCTTTTGAGCCTGTAGTGGGCAATGACTTCCTCATGCGTTAGGTCTGTGAGAGTGGTGCGTTTTCGGTAGGTCCGCTGTCCTACTCTGCGCTGCCTCTATGGTGGTGGGGGGGCGGGTCTGGGTCCTGGAGGTGGTGGCGGTCCTGGGGGTGATGGCGGTGGGTGTTGTGGCCCGGTTGGGGCTCCAAGCTGCATGATGAGTAGCTCCATGGCGTCGTTTGTTCTTCGGGTGTGGCTGTGTGCGGGGCTCCGTTGCCTACTGCAGGTAGTCGTCCGTCTTTACACCTGCTTGAGGCAGGTGTTAAATACCTACGGCTACCATGGCTTATCGCCTGGTTTTGGTTCACTTCGTGGATCTGGCAGTTCGTTGTGAAAGTGGTGTTGTGGTTTTTTCGTATGTTTTTGCACGGGAACGCCTACTCTGCATCTCATTAGGGTTAGTTGGTGGTGTCCACCGTGGAGATACATTTTGGGGCAGTTATCGCGGGAATACTGGCGATGTCTGCAGTTTGCACCAGCTTGTGAATGGGGTGTTAGGTCTATCTCTACTTTTGATGCGTTAAGGTGGAGATAAATTGGAGATAAGTCCTTGTGAATATGCCCTTGAGTCACTTACGAAGCACAGCGATGCGTCATATCTACAACGATATGACGGATCCCCGTGCTCCCCTTGCACTGGTGCACAATAGGCTGTGTCGTGTGTCGTTGCAGGCACCCTTGCACTTTGGTGCAAGGGTGCCTGTGTTGTGGGGAGATTGTTTTTGTGCAGGAAGGGACACCTTCCTGCACAAAAACAATCAACAGAGGTGATTTCAACTTTCTATGTGTGCTGCAGAATGCACGCATAAAAAGAGGAAAAAACAAGGAGAAATTAAAGCATTTCTCCATGTTGCGCCCCGCTACGCCTCCCATGGGGAGGCATAGCATTCTGACGCATTTCCAGGCTTACAATTTTGTGTAAATCTGGAAATGTGGCAGAAGAAATGGGTGTTGCATGGGAACAGCAACACGCATGGAACGCCCCTTTCATGCAAAGTGCTGCAAGTAAACAGGCTGTATTTTCAAGGACAGGAAAAGCCACGCAGGGTGGGTTTTCCTATCCTTGTAAATATGGGACAGCAAAAGGCCCCACCAGTGCGTCACAAAAAGTGTAATATGCCCCACATTATTTTGGTTTAAATTGCAGGTTATGCAGCAGCTAATGGGCTATGTGGCAAATGCAGTAATGTCCTAATTATGCGAAAACACCGGAGTTGCAAAATCACTTATTTCCAGTGAACCTGCCTACGTGTCAGCTGGTGTATGCAATGATGTAAGGGAACGATGATGTTATAGAATGGTGACGTGTGTGTGTGTGTGTATGTGGGTGTGTGTGATTTTTTTTGTGGAAGCTGCCAGATAGTTTCAGTTGGTGGCAGGGTGAAGCTCGAACCATACCTAATGCTCATACCTAAGGTCCTAACATGTAAATAAAGAACATAGGGCCAGATGTATTAATAATGCGTTTTGCGATTTCCTAATTGCAAGTCCTTGCGCTTCACAATTAGGAAATCGCATAACAGCATGTATAAAAGTGTTTTGAATATTTCCTGCGATTCCCAATGGGTTGCAAATGACACACCTCATGAATATTAATGAGGTAGGTCGCAATTTGCGATCCATTAGGAATCTCAAAAATCACAGGGATGGTGGCCTTCTGAGATCAGCAGACCACCATGTCTGTGATTGCTTTTAATGGAAAGGAGATGCTTTTCAAAAAGAAAAACGGAAAGTTTTCTTTTAATTTTATCAGAGCAGACAGTGGTCCGTGGGACCACTGCCTGCTCTTAGAAAATGCTTTTACGAACATTCACAAAGGGGAAGGGGTCCCTTGGGGACCCCTTCCCATTTTCGAAGGAATTAGTACCTACTTGAAGTAGGCGGTAAAATGTGAATGTTTCGCAGCCGCATTCAGGGTCACAAAATATTAATACATACCATTATGATTCACTATTTGGAAGGGACGCCCTAGACACGTCCCTTCCAAATAGCAAATCATTCGGTAACAGGTTACCGAATCGCAAAAAAGGGTTTGCTACATCTGAAAAGCATTTGTTTGCATTCGCAAACGGGCCGATTCCGCAAATTGGCCATTTGCAAAGACAAAAAATGCTTGATACATCTGTCCCATAGCCTCCCCGCCTGACTGACTCCTGTCTCATCCTTTGAAAGAACCTCCCTCAAGACTTAAAAAACATGCATAAATAAATGCTCTAATAGTTACAAAGGTGGTGAGTGGAATAAGCGAGCCCAACTTTTCATAATGCAATTTTGTGGGAGACCACCTAAAAAGAAAATGTTGAACAATTAGGGCCCAGATTCTGTATTGTACAGTATAATTTCCAAATAAATTGGCCAAAAAGCCAGTGGTTTACAGTTTGCAGGCTGTTGTTGTGAAGAGATGCTCCTGTAACATTACAATACCGTCATGGTGCTCCAAGCAAGCATGATTTCCACATGGGTGTTGGAAGATTCATCCTGTAAAGAAATCTTTGAAAACGTGGTCATTCAACCGTATATTTTCAGCACACATCCCCCCACATTAAAAAACACAATAAACTTTATTGGAAATTGATATCATTGTATTTTACATTGCCTTCTATTATTTTTCTGAAAGTAATTATCACACTTCTTTACTTTTAACTTCTGCTTCTTTTTATTTTCCCATTCTGTCTCTTTCACATATATTAAAGCAGAAGGTTTTTTGCTGAGCGTTAGCAGTGGCTGAGTAGGAAATGTAAAAGTTGCAAAGACCTCACACTTTCCTGTAAATGTCACAACCATCACCAGGTATGATGCTTCCCACATACACTTGAGCTATTGCTCAAATTTCAAAGACATTACAGGTTCAGGCATCAAACATATTACTTAGGTTACATTAATCCTACAGACAGACTCAGGTTCCAGACACCACTAGTGACAAAATGTTAGAAAAAGGTAAAACACATACGTCTATATATTTTTTTTAAAGGGCTGTTACACACTTTAGGTATTGCTGCAAAAATATACATCTGGCATCCAGGGCAATGGTCTGTGTCTCTTGACCCACCCATCACTGAGTGGTCCTTGCAGTCTTGCATGGCCCAGCCATTTGGTGGACCCCATCTAGTGCTTAATTTGTAAAACAATAAGTTCCAGGGCCCTCGTCAAGAGGCCACTCCGGCTTACACCACCCATTTCCCCAGACAGCGCTGCCAATGACAGTACCAGCACAACTACTAACCATCACTGTACTACAAATGGCACAATTCAGGCAATTCCAGGTCCCCAAAGCTATAATAATGGTTTGGGCTGAAGGTATTAGTCATTTTTATGCATATTAAATTAGTAAACAACTGTTGTCGTGGTTATTGGTAAATTAGACAAATAGTGCCACCATGTGGCAGACTATCATAGGTGCCAGTGTTCATAGCAAACTGCCGTGCTGAGCACCGCGGAAACCCTCAAACCCATGTCTCAAATTAAGCACTGATTCATCAGTCTAAAAATGAACACACATCAGCCAGCATATGGGGCCAGAGGAATGAAAGAAACACTTTGACGGCCTCGTTATTGTCCAGTAACATCCAGATAAGAAGAAAAAAAGTCTCATTCTTGGGAAGTCATCACTTCCATCCCTCCTTTTTGGCCATGCCACTCAGTAAGGGTGGGCAGACATGTTCAAGCTGCCATGTTTTCTTTTCTGCACACTTTTCCTTTAAAATCGGTCCCAGACTTTACAAGGGTCCGAGTCCCTCCAATCCCCACTGCACACTCTCAAAAAAAAGGCATCATCAGAAACACAGGTCGGGGACAAATGCAGTAACGATGTAGACACCCCTCCTTCCTGCCTAAAACGGAGAGTCCTATCGGAAGCCTTGATATATCCTTTGTTTTCGGGGTCACAAGCCATTAAATAAGACATTTCTTTGAGGTGCATTATAGAGGGAGCGGGTCCTTTTATCCCTTGCCCGAAAAGATCTCTACTCTAAAATGAATTTAGCCCCTTTTATGATTCTTTTTGGAAGAATGGATTTAGCATTGATATGATATGTTTATTAAAAATTGCATTTCCTCCAAAAATAATGTATTTCTTAGCAGATATTTTAATGGATACAAACAAAGTCTTAACTAATGTACATAAATCTACTAGTCCACAGTGTACACTGGTAAACATTCATAAATAAGTGTTCCACAGTCCACTACTATATTGTATGGGAACATTAAGTCAGTCAGTTCATAAGGCTTTATTCGGAGCTTAAAAACAAAGTCCATAAAAGCACAAGGCATACATAAAAACTTCATCATTTTAACAATACAATAAATAAATACATTAAAAACAGTTTAAAATGACAGATTAGGCCTTGCTTTGATAGCCCGCAAAAGGAAAGTGGCAGTATAAAAACATACATCAGGTGGCATATTAAATAGCAGGTTCATAGTGTCTTTTACAGTCCTGACTCCGTATTTTTTAAAAACAGGTTTTAAAAAAGCTAATCGGAGGTTTCCATAAAAAGAACAGAACAATAAGAAGTGTACAGTACTTTGTGCGGTAATATGGTCACATGGGCAAGGACCTGTTGGGTGTTTCTTAATGCATGGAAATGCGACCAGATGATGAACAATACCAAAACGGAGCCTTGTCAAAACAAATCGATGGGAGGGTCTAGAAACAAAACTCAGATATGGTTGAGACCCTATCGTTTCACTAAAACTTCCATAAAAACGACAGGTTATTAAGTTGTCACTAGTCCTCCCACGCTTCTCATTTCTGTGATTCATAAAAGTAGATTTCAGCTCATTTTTGGTAAAACAAGAGGCTGCATGATGATCCTCTAATATATTGAGATCAAAAATTTTAGAAAAACTTTCAGAAACAAATTTTACCCATGGGATCAATAGATGCTTATCGGTGGTGAGACAATCCTCAATAATGGCTCTATTTAGAGATGTCTCTTCCTTTATCCATATTGCACGCCAAAGCATAAGCGGTCTAAGGGCTACATGGTCTGAGAGATGTTGGATCCCAAACTCCCTGTGCACCAGATCAGTGGAGGCCGAAGTAGGTAGACTTAAAAGTCTTTTGAGAAAGGTGTTTTCTTCCACCTGAAGACCGCTACTCGATACATGCCCCCAGATACCGGCACCATAGAGAGTAATAGAAAGACACCTCATTTGATAAATTTTTAACATGTCCATGAGCCGTTTATCCCCTAATTTAGAAGCGAACTGAAATATCCCATGCGCACTTTTCGCCATTCTACCCCTTACATAATTAATCTCGTTAGACCAACTACCAGATTTAGAAAAGGTAATACCTAGGTAGTTGAAAGTGTCCACTTTTAAAACCTTTTGCCCTTCGATAAAAAAGGAATGCGGCTTTTTACAACTTTTGCCACACTCCATGACAAAGGTTTTAGATTTGTTAATCTTTAACTTTCTGTCCTTAATGAACAGAGTAAATCTGTCCATTAAACGTTGCAGACCGATGGGGGTCCTAGATAAAATAACGGCATCGTCTGCGTAAAGTAGGACAGGAATATCAAAATCGGGGGTTTTAGGGGTATCGGCCGCAACGGTCTTTAAGACCGAATCAACCTCGTTAATAAAGAGTGTAAAAAGCAGGGGAGCCAATACACAACCCTGCCTGATACCACGTCTAATGGGGAACTTAGGGGTACATTCCCCAGCCGAGCCGTAACGTACGCTCGATCTAAGGTTGGCATAAAGCCGGGCCAGGAAGTGAACAATGCCCTCAGGTGCACCCATTTCCAGGAGTTTCTCCCATAAGATCTTATGGTTCACCATATCGAAGGCGCTGCTCAGGTCTGCAAAGCAGAGATAAAGAGATCCTTTCTTTGCCCTCGTGTATTTCCCTATTAAAAGTTCAAGATTGAGACACTGTTCTACTGTTCCCCGTCCCTTCCTAAAACCATATTGAGAATTGGCCAGGATATTATTAGAATCAGCCCATTCTTCAAGTCTAACCAAGAGCACCCTACTCATGATTTTCACGGAGGAGTCAAGAAGGGAGATTGGGCGGTAGTTCTTGGCATCACTTCTATCCCCCTTCTTATATATTGGAACTATGATAGATTCCTCCCATGTGGGTGGGACACCGAGGCAGACTGCTGCATTAAACACAGTCGTTAATAACGGGCCCCAGATCTCTGGCTCTTTTTTGTAGACATCGATGGGTACCCCGTCTGGCCCCTGGGCCTTTCCTCCCTTGCTGGCAGAGATACTGGTCACAACCTCAGTGATGGAGATATCTAAGGGAATGGCAGACCAGTCGTTTCGCTCTACATCCAGGTTTATGTTAGACTCAAAAATCATTGAAAAATGGGAGACCCAGCTTTCCACGCTGACGTTAGCAATCAGCTCTGGCATTTCCTCGTTTTTAAGGAATGGGCTGTTAACAGTAGCCCAGAATAGGGAAGAGTCTGAGGTTTCAGCAGCTTGTTCTAAATTATCCCATGCCTCTAATCTTAATTCGGCCTTCCTTTTATTGATTACAGACCGATAGCTGGCTCTAAGTTCCCTTATCAAATTAATGTCCCTAGGCTTAGCGGCGAGTGCCTCCTTGAGACCCTTAAGTGCATTGGTACTAGCATGATCGAACCATCCTCTAGACCTGCATGATTTTCCCTTAAGATACACTGTAAATTTGGCATCTATGACAGTGTTAATAATTATAAACGTGGGGATGATTACATCCGGTACTTCCTTGTTCTCTAAAATAGCAGTAATATCGTTTAAACAGCTATTAATAATGGAGTTCGACAAAATATCTGCTTTACCCCCTTTCCACCTGATTCTAATGCCATTAGGACGATGGGGTTCAATATTAGCAATGATGTTAGGTTTAGGACCCCTATTCGCCTTCCATAGTACAGCTTCCATAGTTAAACAATTATGATCACTGATAAAATTTTCCACTATCAGAGGAGCTGTACACCACTGGTTAAGGCTGGATGAAATGCAAATAAAATCAATCACAGTGTTTGCATTCCGGCCCGTAAAAGTGGGGATAGTTTCACCAGAGTCCCCTGTCAAATTCTCCAATGGTTCCATATCATATGTCATCAGGATTTTGTTAAGTGATTCTCCGTATATATTGTGGGGGAAATGACAAACACCTTCCCCACAGCAATTAACAAAACCACATGCCCTTTGGACCAGAGGTGGACAGACAACAGTGTTAAAATCCCCTAACCAGATAAAATCAAACATAACATTGTTACCCGTTACTATGTCCGCCAGAGCGGATTCTAAAGCAGAAGCCACCTCATGTCTAGTGTTATCGAACACATTATTATAAAAATTGATTAAAAGGATATTTCTACCCAGCTCCTCAGAAAGCCATAAAACCTGGGAGTGGACCCCGATGGTTACGTGTTTTTTTACAATAAGTGGCACCTCTACAGAAATCAGAGTCAGAAGCCCACCCTTTGCTCTGCCTGAAGTGGATGCCACAGCCGGCAAGTTGTAGGAAACAAAACCAGAATAATTAATGGGTACCAAACTCCAGGTTTCCTGAAAACAAATAATACTAAAATTATTGATAAAATCAGACCATCCTAAACAAGTATCCTTTTGTGAGAGACCAGCAACATTCCAACATGCAATAGTGCACCGGCCTCTATCGTCAAATGCGGTAGGCGTAGTTTGGTCAGTCCTATCCGCAACGCCATTGGCAGGCCTTACAATTCTGCTGTCCACTAGGGCATCATTTAGTTTAACATTAGAGTCTGTTATACTGATGGTGTCAGCTGGTTCGTGGGCCCCCTTGATCGGGCTACAATTTCCACTTCCCAAGGAAACAATAGCAGGTTCTAAAACCACCAAAGGTAACCCCAGTCAGTCATTACAGTCAAGGCCACTCAGGGGCTGGAATCTATTAAACAAAGAGATACTAGGGCCATCACACATGTTCAGGCCGCTAGACCTCCCTTGAAAACCCTCAACATCAGGTTGAATTCTAAAATCCCTGTAAAAAAACCCCAAAGGGCGCAAGGATATTCCTCCATCCCGGGCCGGAAGAGAAGCAGCTTTAATCAGCACTGTAGATGTAAGTTGGGGGTTCCGGAAGTTAATGACGACACAATCCCCTCCACAAGTCTTGGGTGATTTCCCCACCCAGTTCGTTCTTCTAGTGCTTAGAATATCCCCCGAAAGTGCAACTGGGAAACCGCATTGCCTATGGAGCCAATCCACGGTTCTGTTCTTTAAGGATGAATGTGATTCAACAAAGCCGTGGTTGCTACCAGAGGTATTAATAGGGGGGACATTTGTTAAAACTGCTACAAATGGTGCACAGGACGGTGGTAAATCCGGCTGGGGTCTACTAGAACTGTTATGACTTAAATTGGGGTCCATATTTTTCCTCGATACTAGATTAAGAGTGGATTTAGACTGAGCCGGCAGCTGCAAAGGGGAGTTAGGTATGACCGGTACAGCAGGGGTAGCTACCCGAGCGTTCTCAGAACTAGCATTATTGCGATCAATCATCATTGTGTCAGATATGTGGTGATGGGAAGACACCACAGCAGATGCTTTCTCTTTGTCAACTACAGATACAGCCTTAATGGTATTTACTGAGCTTATAAGGGTATCCACTAAACCACCCAGTCTAGCTACTTCATTAGTAATTGTAGCGAGTTTAGTCAGTAGGGGTTTAACAAGGAGGTCAAGCTTAGCCTCTAGAGCGTTCAGCAAAAAGTCTAGTTGCCCCTTATCCAAACTGATCGTGGACCCTTCCTGTGACTTAGTTAGGTCATGCTGGATATTAGACGTTGAGGGATCAGTTCTTTTCACGGGGCGATTCCCCCCTCGTTTGGGCTGATTGGTTTTACTGTTAGTTCTACAAGAACGTAATGATCTTTGTGTCCTAGGGGCCTGCGCATTTGGGGTTGGGTCTGGAGACAGATCCACGGCTGATGTTAATTCAACTGTGGGCGTGGTAGTATCTGTATTCTCATTTATAGAATCATTGAGATCACCCAAATTGGGGCTATTTGATAAATTCGTATGGACACTAACATTTAGGGGGGAGGATGGCTGAGAAGCTGACTCGGTAGGAGGACAATGGCTTAAACTAGGTGGGCCTGGTCGACCTAGGGACTTTCTCCTTTCCTGGTTAATTTTGTCCACCATTTTTACTAAATAATTATCCATAGTGGACGACGCAGCTGCTGGTTTAGCTTTGGTCATTATGAATATTGACTGGTGCACATACAATAACAATAAACACAAACTGGCACACTAATTAACTGCGTACATATGTTAACCAGCGATTACTCAAAGATAGTAACCCACTCCTACCCGCTCCTGTCCCGGACTGTCACAGACTGTCCCGCCCTTGTCCCGGGCTTCTCCCGGCGCCGACTCGCGCGCGGACCCGCGATGCGGGGGCACAGCAGGAATTTAAGCGCCTCCAGGCGCGAAACGAAGTCCGGCGTGTTCCGGGTCCGCCGCTAGGGCAGTAGGGAGTTGTAGTCCGGGGCCGGTAAAAGAGTACAGGCTACCAGGAACCATGCAAGGACCAGCGACGCTGTAGGCACAGCCCCACCACAGGTATGTCGAGCAGAGGTCCGCCCGCTCTGTCAGGGGCACAGCAGGAATTTAAGCGCCTCCAGGCGCGAAACGAAGTCCGGCGTGTTCCGGGTCCGCCGCTAGGGCAGTAGGGAGTTGTAGTCCGGGGCCGGTAAAAGAGTACAGGCTACCAGGAACCATGCAAGGACCAGCGACGCTGTAGGCACAGCCCCACCACAGGTATGTCGAGCAGAGGTCCGCCCGCTCTGTCAGGGGCACAGCAGGAATTTAAGCGCCTCCAGGCGCGAAACGAAGTCCGGCGTGTTCCGGGTCCGCCGCTAGGGCAGTAGGGAGTTGTAGTCCGGGGCCGGTAAAAGAGTACAGGCTACCAGGAACCATGCAAGGACCAGCGACGCTGTAGGCACAGCCCCACCACAGGTATGTCGAGCAGAGGTCCGCCCGCTCTGTCAGGGGCACAGCAGGAATTTAAGCGCCTCCAGGCGCGAAACGAAGTCCGGCGTGTTCCGGGTCCGCCGCTAGGGCAGTAGGGAGTTGTAGTCCGGGGCCGGTAAAAGAGTACAGGCTACCAGGAACCATGCAAGGACCAGCGACGCTGTAGGCACAGCCCCACCACAGGTATGTCGAGCAGAGGTCCGCCCCATTAAGTCAATTAATTGAGAGACCTCTCATTAAACACGCTTTTTTTTCGCTAATTATGAACGTAATTTAAAAAGGAATAGCCATATTAATGTTTTGCAATTAGTAGAAAAATAGGAAATTATAAATTCAATGTTTTGCTAAATTAGAAACACCCAGGCACGCATAATAATGTTGCTTATAGGAATCAATCATATGGGGTTGGATTGACAACAGACCAGTCAGCCCACAGCACACAGGATGTAAGTGTAAGGGTCGAGGGCTTGTCAGAATGCATGAACAACACTTGTGTTTTTTTGTTGATGGAGGTTTAGGAAAATGCATTGTTTATATAGACAAAAAGTGATTGTCTTTAAAATATTTTTCAAATACAAACTACAGAATAGAATATTGACAAAACTGAGCATTGACATCACAAATGCAAAGAAGTGAAAAACTGAATTCAAAAAGGCATTCATAGCCTTGGAGGGAGGCAAGATATGCCTGTCAGTCTACAAAATAAAGCATCAATTAAAAATGTCAAGAACCTGAAGCAATCATTGTATTTAATAGAGACAAGGCTGAGGGAGAAGGGCACGAAATGTCAGACACTGGAAAACATGCAAAAATATTCTATACAAATTATTCTAGACACTGATTCTCAGAGCTCTTTGTACATGTAAGGGAGGAGCGCACTAATACACTTTTTTAGGAGTTCAAACCTACTTCTCTCATTCAGAACAGTTGCACCCTTGCAAAGTCGGAAAAAGGTGGTTGCAGATTTCTAAACTTTTTAATGAATTTGGGCTTCTGAGTTCGTAGTAAGGGATGTCTTACCTCAAGGACCGAGACCCTTAGGGCCCGATTACGAGTTTTATGCCGCATGCACCACCAAATCCACGTGAGAACCGCCCACCAAATAATTACTTTTTTTGTCATTGGTGGGCGATTCCGTTGTTCTTCCCATGGCGGTGCTTATAAAATAGGCACCGCCATGAGAACGTCAAAGTAAGTTCTAGCACGTCATGGACTCGAAAGTCCATGCCAGGCTGGAACCTCTGTGCATGTACATATGTGCCCCCCCTGTTTGCATCCACAAGGCGTGAGGCACAAGGGTGCCATGAAGGGCCCCCATTCCTCGATCTCTGCCGCTGTTTTCATAGTGGAAAGACCTCCATGAAATCAGTGGCGGAGATGAAAACATATAGATGCCTCTTGAACAAAGCGCAACCGCCAGGGAACGGCGGTTCCCTGGTGGAGTCAGAGGTTCAAGGCTTGCACGACCTCTAGGGTCATAATGTGGCAGTCGCAAGACCGCCACCACTGCGCCACCATGAGTCTCGTGGCCCTCGGACCACCAGAGTCATAATTAGGTCCTTAGAGGCCCGTAGTGAGAGGCATCTAAACAGAGAGGTTGCAACATTGGGAAAAGCACAGAGAAGGCGGTTTGTTAGTTATGCAATAGAGACTGGAGCATGGTTCATCATGGCATTGAGTTGCAACTTATGGACTACCCGGGGAATGGAATTTAATGAGACTGTATACCTGGATGACAAAAGTTAATTTGCTGCAGTGATTTTTTCTTTGAGAGTCAACATAGTAAAGAAAGCCAGTCAAAATGTAATAGCTGAATAGGTCATGAGTTTTATCCATTATTGATGATATAATAAGGACGTCCTTCTTCCTCAATCTCAAACCTCAATTGTTGTGCAGAGAGTCTTTCATTTAAAAGATAATTAAGGCTTTACTTGGACTATAAAGTATCAAAACTTTAAAGCCCACAGGGATTTATAACAAATGTCAAAACACAACAAAATGGGAAATTTAGAGGATTGGTGTATAAATCACTAGTCACACACATTCCTGACAACATTTTTGAGACATCTAACCTTGATAATGTGCAACTTGTAAAAACATTTTCCAAAACCACAAGCCAAACTTTAACACACAGTATCAAATGCCATGAATTATGTTAGCAGTGCATCAACACTGTTGTGCTTGGGACTAATAGAGAACATAATCAACACCAGGAAAGCTGTCACTCAAGCCCTAATCACCAGCCGGCTGGACTATGGCAACGTGCTCTATGCAGGACTTACCACCCAACTCCTGAAGAGACTCCGGATGATACAGAACTCAGCCGCCAGACACATAATCGACCTCCCCAAATGGACCCACATCACCCCCCACCTCAGGAACCTCCACTGGCTCCCCACCCAGAAAAATTGCCAATTCAAGATGCTGATTCACACCTACAAGGCTATTCACGACTAAGGGCCAGCATACATCAACCACCACCTGATCTTTGACCTACCCTCAAGACACCTGTGCTCCACCTCATTCACACTCCCAGCATTCGCCGGAGAAACAGTGGAGGACGTTCATTCTCCTGCTTCGCCGCCAAGCCCTGGAACTACCTTCCCCTGCACCTCCAAATATCATCCTCTACTCCTAAATTCAGAAAAAGACTCAAGACCTGGCTCTTCGACTGACCCCAGCATGAACCCAGTGCATGGATACCCACAGAGGTGATTCGTTTTTGCTCTACAAGTCTGAGTTGATTGAGAACAAGCTCAAAGCTGTGCCTGCATCCACTGTTGGATTCTGAGGGGCCTCTTCAAACTCCAAAATTACCAAGGGAATCTGTAATTCTAGGTCTGCACTGAGTAGTACTGAAATCAAAACTGCCGAAGTTCATTCATTTTTTTCTCATCATTTGAAAAGTTAAAATCGCAGGTAGATGTATTGTTTTGATAGTGCGAATACATGATTATGTGGGAATACCAATAGTTACCTGATGACAGAAGAAGACTGCTTAGTGAAAGTCTTCAACTCAGGTCAGGTCTGGTCTCCAACTCAGTAGAATGTATTTAATAATTCAAGTTCTTCCCTTGAATGTTACCACTTGAAACAGTCTGGAATGAGTTAATCTAATATAGTTCTGCATGTACAAAATGCTCCATGAGCCCCCCCTCACACCTTCCAACACATTAAAATTATGTCATTAGCATTAGGTTAAGTTGTAAGAATCAGGAGGGGCCCATGCAGGTAAAAGCAGTGGATAGTGGGGTGGGGCGGGAGGGAGGGAATCGACAGAAAAGGAGGAGCTAAAATTACATTAAAAAAAAGAAAAACACTTCCCTTGCGCTTGCCGCATTGCTGACTCGACAAATTTAATTTCAACGCGTCGTCATCTGTCGACTCCCTCCACACCCTGCCCCACCTCTCTTACCTGCACGGGCCGCTCCTGGTTAGAATTTGTGTGTATGTATAGATGCTGATCACCTAGATGGTATCCAACCAGATACCCTGGAAGGTGCATGCTAGGTGGTCTGAGAGAAGCCTAGTGGAAGAGCCCGATTTAAAATTTTCTTCTGAATTTAGGGAGACAGCAGGCTTCTCTGATGGAGAAAATGATTGATTACTGAAAACAGAAGAGCTTTCTATACCATAAATTTCCTGAAAGATTAGTGCCAATCAGTTTCCTCACCTCTTCGGTGTCCCACCCGCTTCAAATAAGGCTGTGGTAGCATTAGTTCTCATAAATTACATCTGTGCTGTATCAAGCAGTGAATGACTTTTGTGCTACTGTAATGTTGCCATGCATTCATGCAGTACTATTGTTGGTCAAGTTACATACCCAGCACTGACCATATGTATTAATTGCCGGCAAAACCTCCATGACTGAATGTTTCTGACTTTCAGTCTACGGAGAGCATGGGCGAAAGAAATTGACAACAATGTCTTTCCAGTACAGTGCATGGAATCCAGATCTATCAAGAATATGCCAATTCTGTAGAAGCCATTTTTTTAAATCTGTCTCATCCATTTCGTGAAAGTCAATACACAGACCAACGGGGTGGAATGGTCTTAGGTTCTGATGTCAATTGGATTTTATTGTTGGCAAACCATTTATATTGTGAGATGCTTTACTAGTCTTTTAGTGTACCACCATCTTATAGATGGAATCTTAGTGTATGAATAAATCGTCCTTCTTGTTACTATTCCTCCTTACATACTGAAACTATTGTTATGTAGACTGTCTTTCACATTATTGGGTTGACTGCTCCAGTAACTCAGAAGTACATTCCTGTCAGTATGCTTTTATAAAAAAACAGACACATACAGATGATATCATTCTCAAGTTAAATTAGTAGGTCTAAAAAATTGATCAGGGTCTTATGAAATTGCATAGTGAAGTTCAAATCAGAGGCTATTTTGTTAAGATTAGAATCAAAAGTTCTCAAATTATGCTTACTGCCATGACAAGTGCAGAATATATTGTCAATAAACTTACCCTGTCATTTGATCTTTTCCTAAAATTGATTGTTTGCTCTCCAGATCCTTAAAGGTCAAACATCAAAATATTGTTAGATTTGAAGCGAAGAAAGATCCCTCTGCAGTGCTGTTAAATTGTAAGCAGAATGTAATTTCGAAACAATAAAGCAATGGCTAGTTTCACAACAAATTCCACCACAAATTCTGGATATGTATTTATGCCAATATTATCTCCTTACACTTGACACAAGCAACTGAGGCAATGCAATGTAATTTAATTAATCTTAAAATATGTTTTTGTCAACAAGAGACACGTTTTGGCCGATTCACAGAACTAATCTGAGACAAAATCCTAAACTTACTACTTTTGGTATTCACAAAAGGCATTTAGTAGTAGTAAAGTTAGGATTTTGTCTTAAAACAGACTTAAAACAGACTTAAGAGAAACTTAAGACAAACTTAGGACAGACTTAAGACAGACTTAAGACAGACTTAGGACAAAATCCTAACTTTACTACTACTAAATGCCTTCTGTGAATACCAAAAGTAGTGAGTTTAGGATTTTGTCTCAGATTACGTCTGTGAAACGGGCCCATTGTTGGCTTAAGTTTGCGGTCCCACCCCGTATTATTTCCCTAACTGGGGAGGCCATCAGACACTCTTCTGTGTCCTTTGACTATTCTCTATACTCTTTTACATAATTTGATGAGACCTGTTTAGGTAGGATTTCACATTTATTTAACTGCGCTGTTCAGACTGGGCTCAATGATGACCTCCAAATCAGTCTGTGTCCAGAAGGTGTGGTATCCATTCTTAT
This sequence comes from Triturus cristatus, assembly GCF_964204655.1. Classification (NCBI taxonomy): domain Eukaryota; kingdom Metazoa; phylum Chordata; class Amphibia; order Caudata; family Salamandridae; genus Triturus; species Triturus cristatus. Next base: position 1,641,018,655 of record NC_140590.1, read on the forward strand.
AGAATTCAAGGGTGCATATAGTATCAGCAGAAATCTATATGCAAAAATATACATTTCTATTTGTGGACTTTTTTTGGGACCTGGCTTTTTGCCATTCTTCTCACACTTCCATCTTGGTGCAGCCTTTTTGCTATTGACAATTTGCTTCTTCACGCAGTAGGCTTCTAGGGTCTCATGTACAAAGGCGTTTTGTTGTTGCAACGCTTGAGATTCACAAAAACATGGAGTCTTTTTAAGAGTCAGAAAAATAGTTCAGACTTGTAAAAGGGATTTTGCAATCCATTATGAATCTCAAATAGGAGAGGAAGTGAAAGAAGTATCCCCCACACTAGTTGTGATTCGAAATGGTAGGATCAATGGTGTGTGACCGCAGTTGCAGTCACAAACCATTGATTAGTTACTGATCCCCAAGCAGACAGTGAACCACTCCATGCTGTCCTCAAAGTGCTCCCAAATGGGAAACATCTTTTTAAAGCCCCATCTGTGCCTTTAATGTAGACAACCTTCTTTAGCATAAGTGTTTATCATTTAGGATGCAAATGTAGGGATAGACATATGATTTCTGTTCCACACATGCATTCCTTTTTACATCAAATTATAGGGAGTTGCAAATTGGGACCTGTCTAATTAGTGATGTAACAGTTCCTATACATGGACATACACACTATGATTCAGTGCCTCTGTGTAATGTGTATGCAATGTAAATTGCCTAACACCTTACACTGGTATGAGTGGCGCTATTAAACAAAATATATATGAATGAGAGAGGGGTTATGGAGACTTGAAGGTCATAGTTAAAGGTTGGTAATGAGAGTATCCGTGGCGAAGGTGGTTATTGGGGCGCCAACAAACATTGTCACACTAGGCGCCACCAGCACTAAAGCCGGCCCTGTTCAAATGGCACTAATATTTACAGTGAAATTATGAAAACATCCCATATTGCAATTTGAAACCTTGGCAGCTATGTTGCTGCATTTCTTTTCTTAATTGGTTTGGGTTGTGGGGTGATTGTGTGCATTTGTTAAGGTTTTCGTGTTCATTGCAGCTCATGATGGGTGCTGCGATTAACATGAAAACTTTAACAAATGCACAGGGACATCTTAAGGATTTGGAGTGCCTGGGCCAGACTTTCTGGGGCCCTGATTAGAACAGCTTGGATTTATGATCCAACTTCAGCTTCTCATTTCCTTTTTGGCCAGGTCACAGACACTTCAGAGGCACATTTGTCCAAATTCTAAATGTGCTTCCATCTAATATTCGTGGAAAGTGGTATGTGTTTTCAAAATTGTAACATAGCCTGAAGGAAAAGGAGAAGAGACTAATAGGATTTAGTGGCGGAGAAAGGGGGAGAGAGGAACAAAGTAGAAAAAAACTCAGGGCGCAAAGATGAGAAATGGGGAAGGAGTAGTGGAGAAATTGGTAAGAGAGGGACAAAAGAGAAAGGAAGCCAGAGGCTTTGGAGAACTGGGAGAGAGAACGGAGAATGGAAAACCAGTAAGAGAGAAAGCTAAGAACAGGCAGTGAGAGGGAAATGGAGACAAGAATGGGATGGGGAGAAGGGGAAAGTGGATAAACGTGGAGCGGGACTGATCTGAGGAAGAAGAAAAGAAGAGAAGGAGACGGCGAGAGCAGCTGGGGAGTGGAAGAAAAAAGGACAAAAGATATGTTAGAGAAGACAGCGAGTGTGGTATGGCAATGCTTCAGAAGTAGTGTCTCTGCATATCAAAGTTGGGGGGTTCTATAAAGAGCCTTTTTCGCCATCTTGTCATTTCTAACGCTTGCTCTATGTAACCGTGCTCACCTGAATGAACTAAGAAGGATGGAAAGCTGGTTAGGCCTTGCCAACATTTTTAATCTTGCCAAGATGCAGGTCTGAGCAGATGGCAGCTGCAAGTGTGTAAATGGCTGATCCATCTGTCGGAAGTATTCTCTTCACTAACACTTGCTTCCCTTCTCTTTTTGAAAATCAGGGGCAGCAACATTGTCGTGGTGTCACCAGGGCTTTAAGTGGAAGCTTTTTCAATATTATATGTAAGCCATAGTTTGCTGCTTATTTATCTCATGCAACTAACAACCACTAACAAAGCCAATAGCCCGACTTGTTGTAGGTATGATGTTACTTGTATAATATATCTGGATGCAATGACAGAAACAGGAAAATACAAGTTGGCGGCACACTATGCCAAGCACAGAAAAGTTTAAAAAGTCACACAATCACCCTGCAGCCCAGCTCTATTAAGAAGAGAAATACAGCAAGTCTACAAACACTGCGTGACCTTTACACGCCATGTTTGTAGAGTTGCTGCATTTCTTTTCTTAATAGAGCGCAGCTGCAGGGTGATTGTGTGCCTTTGTTCAAGTTTTCAGGTTAATCGCAGCACCCGTCTGGAGCTGCAATTAACAAGAAAACTTTCAGAGGAAGTGAAACGGGATGACTAGGAGTGGGCAGTGCGCTTAGAGGCTTTTATAGGTGAGAAAAGTGATCACTGAACTGTTATGCAACTTTCAAATCCCTGAAAAAATACAAACTTAGACAAACATTACAACACTGATAAGAGATCTGTGAAAACCTGCACCATCACTGCACTGGTACATCACCTAGTCCCGTGGAATGCTCAGGTCACAGATCATCATGCATCCTCCACTGCTCGAGACTACTGTTACCATCATCAGTGTCTCACTGGGTCAAGGTTTATCTAGTCTATTCTTCAGACTTGCCATATTGAGCACCTACATTAAAAAAATAGAGAAATACCACAAACATTTCCCCTTTCTTCCTTCCTCTGACCCCATTTAACCTGGAAAGAATAATCACCCTACAATTTGAAAAATATTTAGAAGCAAGCCAACTGTTTAAATTCCCATTAGTCATTTTTCTGTCCCAACCACAGTACGGAAGCTGCACTACTAGATGCATGGCAAGCTCCTATCACAAGACAGTCTGCTTAACCTGATGAATTTCAGAGCTGAGTTTTGTAGAGAAGATCACCCCCTTTCGCCCTAATATATGCAAGTACAAAAAAGGGAATCATTAACAGTCAAACTGCTTCTTGCTAAAATGTCACATTTTGTCAGAAGGGGTTGTTAAAACTGTACTACCAGCGTGACCATAACAGACACTCAAGCAAGTCTCTGTCATTGGCAGCCTCATCACAACTAGGAAAATGGCTGGAGAGTTTCACTGTTTTCAAATTCAGATGGATTCAATTTATACAAGCCATTGTTGCTGCGTATTTATCTTATGCAACTAGCAACCACTTACAAAGTCAATAGTCCGACTTGTAGGTATGTTCAGGGCTTTAAGTGGGCCGGGTCTCACCGGTGCTCAGCACCAGCAGTTTTTTAAAGGGGGCCTCGAAACGGGTCTCTACCGGGCTCTGTTTTATGCCCTGGCACAGCCAGCCCATTTTTTTCCGGACTGCACTGACACTAGGCACATCGATGGGTGCGTGCTCACACTGCTCACTTCTCACTAGTAGAGAAGATAGGGCATGACGTCATGCCAGGTGAGCCTTGTAGGTAGGGTGACCAGGGGTCCCGAATTTGTCTGGACCGTTCCTGTTTTTCAAGAGTTGTCCCAGCAGGTTTCGGTAAAAATGGCTCATGTCCTGGTTTTTTGAGAGGATGAACTAAAAACAGAAAGAGGATTTTTTTTAGGTGTTCCAAAGCAGGGCTAGTAAGCAGCTGTGATAAGTAAGCAGATTAATTAACAGGCATGATGCTGGTTTTAAAAATGACATTTTATTTATTTTCTTAGTGCCTGTTCTGTGTTTCTATGAGGATGAGGACTTTCATTGTTTGCCACTTTATTGATGTACATTTGTAGTCCTTCCTCTATTTTTGCGAAATGTCCCGTTATTTTGGGTCGCACGATCTAGTCACCCTACTTGTAGGGATAGGGAAATCCTTGTGGTGTCACCAGGGCTTTAAGTTGAAGCTTTTTCAATGTTACATACATGCCATAGTTGCTGCTTATTTATCTTATGCAACTAACAACCATTGACAAAGCCAATAGTTGTGACTTGTAGGTGTGATCTTACTTGTTGTATCATAAAACTGGATGCAATGACAGAAACAGCAAAATATAAGTCGGGCGGTACACTATGATAAGTACAGATTTTTAGCTTATGTGTTTTAAGCCACGCTCTTAATTACACTGGCCACGCCCCTTTGAACATATTCCATGCTTCTTTTGCATTGAGTGATTTCAAAAGAGATCTTGATACTTCATATCAGGTGCCTTAATATTTGGGTGTACATATTTACGTTTGATAGGTTATGTATGACAAGTTATTTGAATATGCAAGCAGCTCAAAAGTAGAAACACATTGAAATAATTGTTTGTGTTTAACGTCACACATTCCAAGGGCTTTCTTAGCAAGGGTGTTAGAGGGAAACTCTGGTCTAGATATTTATTTTGAAATGAATTTTAAACACTTTTTGTTTGTGGCGTTATATAGCTCTCTTTAACTTCGTCCTGGCCATCTTTGTGATCTGTGGGATCCTCCATTGTAAGAATCTGGGAGGAGAGCTCATCTTGCGTATTGGTGTAGGTGGCAGTTTAAAAAAGCAGCTAATCGATAACGGAATCGAAAATTGAAGGTATTCTACATTTAAAGTATTGTTCTTCTGGCAAGTAGATTTGTGTTGTTTTGACTCGAGCTGCAGCGCTTAGAGTTGCTACCTCCGCCCTCTCCATATGAGTTCTTATTCTGTTTTCTCAAGGTCCTACTCTGTACCTCGGGAAAATGTGCCATTCTGGGGTGAGCGGTAGCCCAGCTCTGTTAAGAGAAATTCAGCAAGTCTACAAACAGGACTTGTGCTTTTCAAGCCGTGTTTGTAGAGTTGCTGCATTTCTTTTCTTAACAGAGCTGGGCTGTGGTGTGATTGTGTGCCTTTGTTAAAGATTTCAGGTTAATCGCAGCGCCCGTCTGGAGCTGCAATTAACCTGAAAACTTGAACAAAGTCACACAATCACCCCGCAGCCCAGCTCTGGTAAGAAGAGAAATTACGCAAGTCTAGAATCACAACGTGTGCTTTTCACACCGTGTTTGTAGACTTGCTGGGCCCGATTCACAGAACTAACTTAAGACAAAATCCTAAACTTACTACTTTTGGTATTCACAGAAGTTAGGATTTTGTCTTAAGTTTGTCTTAAGACAAACTTAAGTCTGTCTTAAGGCTGTCTTAAGTCTGTCTTAAGTTTGTCTTAAGACAAACTTAAGACAAAATCCTAACTTCTGTGAATACCAAAAGTAGTAAGTTTAGGATTTTGTCTTAAGTTAGTTCTGTGAATTGGCCCCGCTGATTTTCTTTTCTTAATAGAGGGCCGCAGCTGCAGGGTGATGGGCAGATTGTGTGCTTTCGTTTAACCCCTTCGCCGCGGCACAAATTCCGCCGCGGCGCTGGGGAGGTTCGGGGTCAGCGCGGCACCGCCATGCTCGTGACGGAACCACGCCATCATGAGTCACGGGCGAGCTGTGCTCATGACGGAGTGGTTCCGTCACGACTCCGCCCACTTGCATTGTTCGCCTGCACAGGCGGGGAATCAGTGCCGCATGGGCGGAGCGGCCGCCAACAGCTGCAGCATGACGGAACCACTCCGTCATGAGCACACGGCGCCCGTGGCTCATGACGGAGTGGTTCCGTCATGAGCAGGGAAGGGGTTAAAGTATTCATGTTAATTGCAGCTCGTGACGGCTCTGCAATTAACATGAATACTTAAACAAAAGCACACAGTATGCACCGCAGCCTGAAAGAAACACCCGTTTTTTGTGCCGCTCGCTTTTTAAAAGCAGTGGCGCGAACATTCTCGTTTGATGTGGTTTGTGTGTGCGCGCTCCACACACAGCACTGCGCGCTACATGCAACAGAGGTGGGCGCGCGCGCATGCGCGCACGTTCTTGGGAACAGTGATCAGCCTATATAATAAGTCTTTGTTCGGATTTTCCGATTTCATATGTTTGTTTTGTGCATGTGGCATTTATGAGTATGTAAATTTTAAGTCTGTGTTTTCAAGTGGATTTTTCGTTATTGGGTTGCATGTTTTCTATGTACCTATAATGTTTTCTATGTACATTATAGGTGTTTTTTGTATGTATGTGTATGATGCCTTTGAAGAAGACATAACTTTCAATTTCAGAGATTAATAACCTCCATAGAGTTGTATTGTAACAAAAATATAATGGAAAACAACATTGGTAAAACAAAAATTGTCATATTTGGCAGGAATGTTATGAGACTGGGTCTTGGAGTTCTAGTCACAAAGGCAAATTTACACATGAGTAATTCTACATGTGTAAATTTACTCTTACAATTTGAACTAAATTTACTACTTTGGCTGTTCACCATTTCCGAAAGTAAATTTACTTCAAAGTGTAGACTTACATGTCTCTACCCCTGAAATCAGGGAGTGGAGTCAAATTTACGAGTGTACTACTTATAACTTTTCACACAGAAGCTGTGATTCCTGCCCATTTGGTAGCGATCTGCACCATTGCTATGGAGATCACCACAGCGGTGGAGATGACGCTGTAGGAAAAAATAGAAAAAATAATGGAAGGTTATTCCTATTTAAAGAAAATATTGTATTCATTACATTGCAAAATATGAATGTAAAATAAATACAATACTTATGTTTACCCTAGCACTAATACATTAAAATGTTAGAGCACATTACCTTCTCAGAATATATATTTACTAAATAATTTTGAAGATATTCATTTATTTTATACATATTAATTGTTAAGTAAAATACAATTTAAAAATCCTACCTAGCAATTTAGTTTTTATTTAGTATTTAGTAAATGTAATTCGAAGTTGTGTTCAAATAACGTAAATTACATTTTCATTTTTATGAAAGCCTATATATATTAGTTTTCCATACTTTTTCTGACTAAAATATATATAATTAGAACTCGCAAATTTTTTTAATTATTTTCACATTCTTTCCTATTGAGTCTTAAGTAACTTTCTCTGTTATTGTCCAAGGGACTGTGTTGTAGTACCTGTGAGTGGTCGTGTGAGGTGCTAGACTTATTATATGGCTTGGAAGGAGTACATGTACTACTGTTCTATCACCTTTAGGGTAGTAATAACTTTAGAAGTGTAGTTTGTGAATAGAACTGGTGGTTTGTGAGTGTGTGCTTATATTAGCATGCCCTTCCCTAAATTTCCTTCTCCCCTCTCTAAGCCCCTCTGTATCCCTTCCTAACCCCCTCCCATTTGATAGTAGATACTACTAATTTTTCCCAACACACTTCCTGCCCCTCCCACATCTACTACTAAGGGCCTGATTACGATGTCAGACACCGTCTCGGTCCTAGGACCGACCGACCGCTGGTCGGCTGTCCAGTCCGGCTAATTACAATGCGACAAACACTATTTGGTCACATACTCCCATTTCTCAATGGGAGCTCGTGTTAGAGCTATAAACAGGCCATAACACAAGCTCCCATTGAGAAATGGGAGGTGTTGTTCATCCCTGCACCCCGTGGCAGGCACCACAAAGTGCCTGCCACAAGGTGCAGGGATCAACTGGGGGCACCATAGGAGGCCAACTGGAGATCGCAAGCACAAGGGGGGGCCCCACACATGCTTTTCTCCATGTCAGACAGCCCAGCATGGAAACCATGTCAGAAACAATGCACCGTAATCCGAAGGGTGGAACGGTCCGGCCTCTGGGATTACAGCCAGCTGCGACTGGCCGACGGGCTCCATGATCCCGTCAGAAGTCAGCTGGAAAGACCGGCTGGTTTATTTTCTGACCGCCAGCATTGTAAAGCGGTGGTCGGAAAGTAACCTGAGCAGCCGATTACAATGCGGCCAGGAAGGCTCCATCCATCGGTTGGAGCCTTTACGGGTCGCATCGTAATCAGCCCCTTAGTAGTAAACTTACATGTACAGAAATCTCAACATAGAAAATATAGGAAAGCCGTAGGGAAGATTTCCACCCGTAGATTTGTGAATTGCATTTTTTTTTTAAAGCAGTACTACTGTGGTACTGTAAATTCTACAAAACGAAGTTTGCGAAAACTGCTCAGAGCATCCAAAACAAGGTCTGAATTGATAGAGCACCCAGGGATAAGGACCAGAGGTTTTAAATGGATGTTAAGTGTTTTATACACATTCTTGTTTGGGCTCTGGATAGGCCTGGCAAGCACTAATCTGAATACATTTCGGCCTAATTCAGCAGATATATGATGGAAACTGAATTCCTCAAGGCCTGCTTCCACCTTAAGTGGACATCTGAAGGAAGGCTACAATCTGTTCTGTGGAAGGAACTGGCAAGCACAATCTGCCTGAGAGACAACTCGTGGGCACCATTTCTGGCTGAGGCTGGATTTTACTGGGGGCAGCAGACATCTGGGACTCGAACATCTGTCTTGCATCTTTCAGATGCACTAAACAGCATGGAGTTTAATCCCTCACCACAGGTTTTCAGGCATTTCGAAAGATGAGTTATTTGAACATACAAGGTTAGGCTCTTTTGCAGGCCTGGGCGTAGTGGGCGTAGTGGGGCTCCGTGGAGCAGCGAGAAATGCGCATGCGCGGGCGTCCGCGCATGCGCATTTGTGAAAAGAAGTTATTGGCAACGAGAAAGAGGGAGCCCCGGGACGCCGCGCTGCAGGTAAGTCATTATATTTCATTTTTTTATCATACTTTACATTATTTTAAAAGGAGAGCGGGCGGGAGGCGGGTGGCGGGCGGCAGGCAGCTCTGCTTCGCCCTGGCGTGTGCGTAGCGCTGCCTGCAATGCCTACTTCGAAAACTGCGAAGCAGGCAGTGCTACGGACACTCCGTGGGCGAAGCGGAGTACTACGCCCGGGGTTACTCTTTTGCAGTAACAATGAAACTTACATTAATTCATCTGCTTTGGCCGGATTACATTTTATGACTTTACAGCTGAAAGATGGACTTACCAGGTGAGGAGGAGTGTAGGCTCTGCTCATGCAGATCCAGAGGTTGTGCTCCCAGCCTTTGCACATGCCTGTACCTCAGAGTGCACACAGGGAATGTGTGTACATCTCAGTGTATGAGTATGCCACCAGGCAACCTTATTCTGTCTTATAGGACACCAGCCACAGGTCTCAGTGAGATGAAAAGGACTAGTCAACACTACAAACAGATGCTCTGTGAATCTCATATAAGCAATACAGTCATATCAAATTCATTTTTTAAAGTTTATGTTAAAGATGACCAGTGTGGCTAGGGGTTGTTTTATGTATTTTAGATAACATGTAGTTTATTTCTATTAGTATACTCTTTTGTTTTATTTTTTAACATGTTCTTTCAATGGTTTTATTAATCAAGCAAATAAACATGAATTTGTACTCCTGTTTAATGGCAAAAGGCACAATTAAGTGTGTAAATCTCCTTTATAAATTGAATCTTGACTGTGTAATCCACCTAGCTCTGTTAAAATGCATGCAGGGTGTCTATGTTGTAACAAATAAAAAACATGAAGAAAGGCCTATATTGTTGTATACATGTATTCCTATGCAGACGATTACACTTAATGCTCTCTAACAAGCATTACAAGATATTTCCAGACATAGGAGTGCTTTACTCCATTAAATTGGAGAAAATTATTCTGCGTAGGTTACACTGTATTTACAAAAATTGAATAAAATGAAAAAAAAGTGCCTAAAACCCATGTGCGTGTAATGTACCCATCCAGACCTTTTCTCTTAAGTGTCATTTGTGGACATTGCATGTGTCAGAGGAGTGATCAGGAAAATCCCCTGTAAACGTGGAGAGCGCCCACCCTTCTGAAACGTTTGAGCATTTACAACCCTTTTGTAAGCAGGTTATGAATATAAAGTGCAAATGTAGCTTTTTCAGAAAGTGTAAGAAGGCGCACCAACCACACCTATTTTCACAGGTGGTGAAGGAAGAAAAGACTTGTAGGGAAAAGAGCTTTCAGAGTCTGAAGAAACAGTGTCTATAGTTAATTACAAATATTTCATATTCCTTAAATCTACCCTGTAAAGCAAATTAGGGGCATATTCTCAAGAACGTGTGATAACCATCGCAAATTTAGCTTAACGCAACTCTTCACATTGCAGTTTATCGCGGGAAAACAACTCCGTGTTAACGTGGTATTCTCAACACAGCGGTACCATGAGATAGTCCCACGATAACGCGTCAAATGACCGTGTTAAAATTAACGTGACGCCGAAAAAACGCGAAACACGAACGCAAAAATAGTAGCGATAACCAGCGCTAGGCCTGCAATTCCCATGCGTCATGCGGGAAAATGCATTATAAAAGCAGAGTAAAAAAACGGTGAGATGGCAATGAACGAACACAACCCCACAACCGTGACGTAGATCAAATTACCATTGTCCCACATCGAATAGGCATCTCCTCACAGTCACAATGTACATTGACATGCAGTCTGCATGTAAACTTCGCCAATGCTGAAACATGCATGGAACACACTGTGAAACCGCATCTCCCCGTCACATTGCAGAGAGACAAGCAACCCCTCCTGCACACAGACGTGTCATTACCATGATCAATCAATTATTAAAGCGTGGATGAATGTAGGGGCAGTGACTCCCACTTACGTACTTGTTGCCCATGTTGTGTGACTTGAGTCACAGGGGGCATCACTGCATCATGGTGGTACATATCTGACCCCAAAATGAGCCCTGTTGTCACCTGTAGGTCACAAATGGCAGCCAAAATGGAATGATTTTGGACACATGTGAAACGCCGAAGAGTGGGATTCCCTACTAACTGTGACACACAGAACTGGCAGTTCAAATATGTGACACTATAAACAGCCTCTCTGCACAGAGGTGACACACCCACCATCCATACACAAACCATGAAATTGTTAGCACTTCATGTCGCACTCACACTTGTCTGAGTGATGTGCCTGTACAGATGAGTGACATGCACTCAAGGAATGTGTTTTTGGAATGCATTTATTTGCACATGCTGTGCCTGTGGTCATTTTGTACTGTCCAATGATTGCTAAGGACTGTCACAATGTGACGTGCTCATGTGAAGAAATTGTCAATGATGATGTTCCTACGGGCTATTCCTGCTGCGGCTGCAGTGGGGTGTGGTCCACCTGCCTCATCTTCATCATTGTCGGGTGCATCTGGCACTTTTATCCATGGGGAATTGCTGAGTACACATATGTTGTGCAACACACAACATGCAACGATCATCTTGCACACGATGTCTGGGCTGTACAGGAGCCTTCCACCTGTGACATCCAGGCACCTGAAACGTGACTTCAATACGCCAAATGTGCGTTCCACGATGCCCCTGGTGCGTTTGTGGGCCGCATTGTACTGCCTCTGGGCCTGTGTGTTCTGGGCTCGGAGGGGTGTCATCATCCAAGCGCAGAGTGCATATCCTTGGTCACCTGTGACAGTGCAGAGAGACATGAGTCAATAGTTGGTTCAGCATGATGTGTTGCAGGCTTACTGGTTCATTGGTGTGTGATATGTGTGACTCTGTGATTCCTGTATCACATGTACTGCTTGTTGCAAATGAGCAGCATCAATGTGTATTACGTAGCCTCACTGCTGCTACTCCCTCCCGCCGAGCCTATTCACTAGTGTGCGCAGCGAGGTTGCATCACTTGCACCATTGTCATGCCTGTCTGTGCATGTCCACAAGCCTGACAACAACACAGTGATGTTGTGTGCTGAAGGTGGGCGGCCACGTGTGTGTAGGCCTATGATAAGGACAGGGCGGACACAGATGTAGAGTTCATGCCTGGCTGAACTCGCCATGTGGTTGATGGTAGACCGTTGGCTTATGCTGCGGAAATAGCGACACACACAACAGTTGGCATGTCTGATCCCTGACCCCGAGCGGGCTTGCGCACCCTCATGTACCCCTCAGCCGAGCCTGCACTCCGGGGGCATGCTACATAGCAACATTGTATATTGTGTGACGGGTGGCACCGACACTACACCAGAGACACACGCATTAGTTACTTCCTTGGCAAGGCCTAAACTCAACCACGCCCAGAGCCACGTGCTGAATGACCACACCCCTACGCCGTACTATTGTACGCCTGTCCACTCCCTTATGCTCACTGGGGGGTCCGACACAACAACATCTCCCAGGTCTACCCCACTGCCTGAGGTGACAAGGTTACGCCCGCTGTACACAGCACAATGTAATGTGGTATGGCCCGGGGCCCTCATGCATACATAATGACCACACGGACACACTGAGATAATTTGTGGAACTGGCAACGGGCGCGTGCGCCCAGCACCTTTTATTGCCAGAGTCACACGTCCAGTGACTCCTGTGCTGGATGGGTGTTGGTTAGTGTAAGCCACCCCTCAGGGGTTGGTTGGTGCTGGCAACAATTACAACAGTGATCAGACAATCAGAAGTTCAAAGTACAAACAGCAAGGGTCCATGACTTGAGCTGCACAGAGTTAGTGGCCCTGGATGCACTGCAGCCGGCACAGGCACACCACCTTGGGATGGTGACTTGCAATGCACTGAGGAAGGGCCTTCCAGAGCTGAGCGGGTCCTCATTGATGTCCAAGGAGAATGTCGCAGAGTGTTACGGGGGACAGTGGAAGTTGTTCATCCAGGGCATGATGCAGAGGGCAGAAGCAAGCAGAAACAGGCAATATGGAGGAGTTGAATGCCACAGTCTCCTTATTCCTACCATGTTAGTATCAGCTACATGATGATGAAGACAACCCCCAGGCCATATACTCAGATGCCACCAAAGTTCAACCAGAGAGTGTCCATGACTCCCGTGGCACAGAGTCAGTGACCCCAGAGCTGGAATGGGATGCAGTCTGCGATGAGGCCTGTACAATGATGTAAACTCTGCCATAAATAAATCAAGGCACAGTTCTAAATGTGGGACCTACAGGACCGCAATGTGGGCCGCAGGCAGCGGTCAGAATGGACCCACAGCCCACAGCCACGTGTCGTTGGCTTGCGATGCACAGAGTTATTGGCACTAGAGCAGTTGTTGGTAGTGTTCGATCACCTCTGTAACGAGGATCCTTTTTTCCTAAAGACTGAACCACGTCTTTCTCTTACTCCTCTCCTTGCATTCAATGATATGAACTCTGCCATACAGGAATCAAGTCTCAGTTCCAAATGTGTGACCTACTCGACCGCAGTGTAGGCCGGAGGCAGAAATCAGCAAGGGCCCGCAGACACGTGTGGTCGGAATGCTATGCACAGAGTTGGTGGCACCACATCGAAGGGAGTATAGTGACATGCACTCAGACATAAAATATGTACTCTGCCATTGTGTAATCAAGACTCAGTTCCAAATGTGTGACCTACTTGTCCGCTGTGTATGCCGGTGGAGTACATCAAGGAGAAAGGAGTACTGTGGGCCTTGCTCGCGGGGGCCGTGATGGTCTGAGGAGGCTGCCAAGGCCTCAGGCTTGGAGCTTGCACCGGCACGTGGTGGGCCCTCTTGGAGACACGCCAGTGTCAGCAGGTGAGCAGTGAGGTCTGAATGTGCAGGTGCAGGCAAGACGAGGTCTGGGGACCAGCGGCCTGGGGTGCAGCTGGCACACAGGATCGCAGGCAACATCGCTCATGGCATTGGCCTCGTAGCGGGGTGAGAGGCACCGCCCTGGCAGACACGTTGGCCATTCCAGAAGAGAATCACGCCCAGGGCTATGTGCTTTTTATTCACACTCCTACGCTAGCCTGCCATATGCTGGGCCAGCCCACTCCGCACACGTTTACAGGGGGGGCGTAACAAGCTACATTTCCGAGATCTTCCCCACTGTCTGGGGTGACATGGTTGTGTCCACTGTCCACAACACTGCAACCACCAGCAGCATATGTCGACATGGATATGTCTGTGGTCTGCATACTGCAGTCTGTCAAGCACATCCACGTCACACTTGGCATTGTGTGCATTCTCATTCATGGGTCACTTGCCTCCTTCGCACATGCCTGGTTCCTACCTCTCCCCACATTCGGCTATTGTGTGGCTGAGGTGCCATGCCGTTGATGGCTCATGTACATGGCTAGCCCAGGTTACCGCAGTACGTTGTGCTGTTGTGTATGGTGGGTGGGCATGTTGTTTGGCATGTTGTATGTGAGTTTGTAACATGTGCATTCCCAGAGTTGTGAGTTGCATGATTGTGGAGTTGAGGTGTGTGGTGGGTTCATTTGGTACTTACCAACGAGCACTGCATTTCCGTATGTGTCATCCTGGAAGCGCCGGTTGATGATGGACTGTCAGAAGATGTATGAATCATGCACACTGACTGGGCAGTTGGCGACGACAATGGTGAAGAGTCCCCAGTGGTCCACTATTGCCTGCACATTGATGGAAGGCGTATGCTTTCTGTTGCTGTAATTGTGTGCAGTGTCAGCAGGGGCACAAGTAGGACATGTGTGCTCCCAACACGTGCATTAATCCAGCGATGGCGTAGAAGCCTTGCTTGGTCTCCAGCTGTTCCTGCGCAGTGTGGGGGAAGTATAGGCACTTGGTTACCAAGCTGATGATGGCATCCAGGACAGCTGTGAGGAACTTGGATAGGGCTGGCTGTGAGACTCCTCCGACTCTGGCGGTTGTTGGTTAGAATGTCCCAGAGGCCAACAGGTGCAGCACAGCCAGCAGCTTTGTCTGAGATGGGATGTTGGTTGTCCACTGTGTTGGTACCATCAGCCTGTGGTCAATGATGTTCAGGATGCGGAGGATGGTTGTCCTTTTGAGTCTGTAGTGGGCAATGACATTCTCTGGTGTTAAGTCTGTGAGGCTGGTACATTTCCTGAAGGTCTGCTGTCTTTGTCTGCGCTGCCTCTGTGGTGGTCTGGTGGGGTGCGGGGGGGATCCAGGGGGGCGGTGGGCATGGGGGTAGTTACGGTGGGTGTTGTGGCTCTGCTGGGGCTCCGAGCTGCATGATGAGTAGCTCCATGGCATCTGTTGTTCTTCAGGTGTAGCTGTGGGCTGGGCTCCCTTTTCTGGTGCAGGCTGTCGTCCGACTTTGCACCAGGTCAGAGCAGGTGTTAATTTCCTGCTGCTAACGCGCCTTATTGCCTGTTTTGTGGTATTATCGCTGATCTGCTGGTCGTTGAGAATGTTGCAGTGTGGTGTTGTCATGGCTTTTTTTTCGGGAACGCCTACTCTGCATCTCATTAGCGATAGTTGTGGCGATGTTTTTTGTGGCTGCTATCGCAGGTTAGCTGGTGATATCGGCTGTTTGCACCAGCTTGTGAATGGGGCGATTAATTTATTGCGACTTTGGCTGCGATAAAGTGCTGATAACTCAGCGATAGATTCTTGAGAATATGCCCCGTTGTGTATTATTTGAACCAAACATGTAAGACTGTTGCTTTTTTAACAGCGCAAGTTAAGTAATTTTGGCTAGTTTTCAGACCCTGGTGACCTGGCTGCTGAACCACAGTCATGGAGGATGCTGTTGAAAACCAGTCTCCCAACTCTAAAGTTGTTTGCCAATGTTTTCGAGACTTGCCCCCAGTGCTTAATTTGAGCCAGTGGGTTCCAGTGCTCGGCACCGGCACTTAATTGCCAACACTGGGTCTTATGACAGTCTGCCACATGGTGGCGCTGTTTCTGGTTTTTCAGAAATGAGCACAACAACAGTTGCTTGTTAATTTAATATACATTAAAATTACTAATACCCGCCACCCTAGCAGTTCTTATAGCTTTGGAGGCCTGGAGTAGTCAGAAATGCCACATTTCAAGAAGTTTGATGTTTGTAGGTGTGTTTGTACTGTCACTGGCAGCGCTGGCCAGGGGAACGGGTGGTGCAAACTGCAGAGGCCTTCTGACGACAGCCCTGACACTTATTTTTTATTAATGAAGCACTGCTTGCCCCTTCAAAACACATCTATATACATGGCTTAACCCCTCAGGGTAAAAAATCTAGCAACAGGTCCTCCATGCCAGCATACCCTAATATTGTGACTTAGATGAATCCTGAAGGTAGACTGCCATTATATGGCTCCTTCCCTGGTAATCGCATACGTAATGCCATTTAATCATGGGAGTTTTCTCCCTGTGTGGTGACCTCTTCAATATTTTCTGTCAATTAATCAATCAATCATTGGCATTTGTAAAGCGCGCTACTCACCCAGAAGGGTCTCAAGGCGCTAGGGGGGTGGGGGGGGGGGGGCTAATGCTCGAACAGCCAGGTCTTGAGCTGCCTTCTGAAGGAGAGGGGGTCCTGTGGAGAGCGAAGATGGCTGGGAAGAGAGTTCCAGGTCTTTGCTGCAAGGTAGGAGAATGACTTGCCTCCAGCAGTGGCTCTGCGGATGCGGGGGACGGCTGCCAGGGCTTGTCCGGTCGATCGTAGGTTGCGAGTGGGAACGTAGAAGGAGACGCGGTGGTTGATGAGCTTGGGGCCTTGGTTGTGAAGGGCTTTGTGTGCGTGGGTGAGGAGTCTGAATGTGATTCTTTTGCTTACTGGGAGCCAGTGAAGCTTTTTCAGATGGCCGGAGATGTGGTGGTGGTGCGGGACGTCCAGGATGAGGCGTGCGGCTGCGTTCTGGATACGTTGGAGTTTCTTCTGTATTTTGATCGTAGTGCCTGCGTAGAGGGTGTTGCCGTAGTCCAGGCAGCTGGTGACGAGGGCGTGGGTGGCGGTTTTCCTGGTGTCGGTGGGGATCCAGCGGAAGATCTTGCGGAGCATGCGTAGGGTGTTGAAGCATGACGAGGTGACTGCGTTGACTTGTCTGGTCATGGAGAGGGAGGAGTCCAGGATAAAGCCGAGGTTGCGGGCGTGGTTGGTGGGTTGGGAAGTGCTGCCTAGGGCAGGGGGCCACCAGGAGTCGTCCCATGAGGTTGGAGTCGGGCCTAGGATGAGGACCTCCGTCTTGTCGGTGTTGAGTTTAAGCCGGCTGTCCGTCATCCAGTCAGCGACTTCCTTCATTCCTTCGTGCAGTCTGGTTCTAGCGGAGGATTGGTTGTTGGTGAGAGAGAGGATGAGTTGTGTGTCGTCTGCGTAGGAGTTGAGGCTGAGTCCGTGTTTGCGTGCGATGTTTGCCAGGGGGGTCATGTACATATTGAAGAGGGTGGGGCTGAGGTAGGATCCTTGTGGGACGCCGCAGATGACCTCGGTAGCCGCTGATCTGAAGGGGGGGAGGCGGACTCTCTGAGTTCTTCCGGAGAGGAACGAGATGATCCAGTCCAAGGCCTTGCCTTGGATGCCGGCGTTGCTGAGGCGCTGTATCAGAGTGCGGTGGCATACCGTGTCGAAGGTTGCGGAGAGGTCTAGGAGTATGAGGGCCACGGTCTCTCCCTTGTCGGTCAGGGATCTGATGTCGTCCGTGGCTGCGATGAGGGCGGTCTCGGTGCTGTGGTTGGCCCTGAAGCCGAACTGCGAGGGGTCGAGTGATTCGTTGGCTTCGAGGAAGGTGGTGAGTTGTGTGTTGACGGTTTTCTCAATTACCTTTGCTGGGAATGGGAGGAGAGAGATGGGTCGGAAGTTCTTGAGGTCTGTGGGGTCTGCTGTCGGCTTCTTGAGGAGGGCGTTGAGTTCGGCGTGTTTCCAGCTCTCGGGGAAGGTGGCGGTGGTGAGGGAGGTGTTGATGATGTCTCGGAGTTGGGGTGCGATGCTGTTGTCGGCTTTGTTGAAGATGTAGTGGGGGCATGGGTCGGTGGGGGATCCTGAGTGGATGGAGTTCATTGTGCGGGTGGTTTCCTCGGTGGTGACCGGGGTCCAGGCGTGGAGGGTGGCGCTGTGGCGTGTGGGTTCCAGAGGGGGGTACGTGGTTGTTGTGGTGAAGCTGTTGTAGATGTCGGTGACTTTGTGGTGGAAGAAGGTTGCGAGGGAGTTGCAGAGGTCTTGTGAGGGGGTGATGGCGTTGTTTTTGGCGTCGGGGTTGGTGGGTTCTCTGATGATACCGAATAGTTCTTTGCTGTTGTGAGAGTTGTTGTCAAGTCTTTCTTTGAAGGAGGATTTTCTTGCTGCAAGGAGGAGTTGGTGGTGTTTTCTGGTGGCGTTTTTGAGTGCTGACATGTTCTCGTCAGTCTGGTCGAGACGCCAGGTTTTCTCGAGGGTGCGGCATTGCTTTTTGGAGTCCTTGAGGGTGGAGTTGAACCAGGTGCTTCTCTTGTGGTTGGCTCCGTTCGGGCAGGCCTTCAGGGGAGCCAGGAGGTTAGCGCAGTCGGAGATCCAGTTCGTGAGGTTGTTGGCTGCCTCGTTGGGATCTGAGGTGCTGGTGGGGGGGTTCTGGGAGAGAGATGATGTGAGTTGGTCGGCGGTGATTCAGTTCCATTGTCTTCTTGGTGGTTGTTGGGCGTGGTGGTGGGTTGTGGTTTTCTTGTAGCTGAAGTGGACGCAGCTGTGGTCCGTCCAGGAGAGTTTGGTGGTGTGGTTGAAGGAGATGTGTTTGCTGGAGGAGAAGATGGGGTCGAGCGGGTGTCCGGCGTAGTGGGTGGGGGTGTTGACCAGTTGCTTGAGTCCGAGGTTGGAGAGGTTATCCAGTAGGGTGGTGGTGTTGGTGTCGTTGTTCTTCGCCAGGTGGAAGTTGAGGTCCCCTAGGAGGATGTAGTCGGCGGAGGGGAGGGCTTGTGGGCTGATGTCTTCGCTGAATTTGGTGCGTGGTCCAGGGGGCCTGTAGATGAGGGTTCCTCTGAGGGTGGTCTTGGGGTCGCTGTGGATTTGGAAGTGGAGGTGTTCGGCCTCGGGGAGTGTGTTGTCGGTGATGGTCGTGATGCGGATGGAGCACTTGTGGACGATGGCGATGCCGCCTCCGGTGCGGTTGGTGCGGTCTTTCCTGATGATTTTGTATCCGTCAGGGATGGCTATGGCGATATCGGGTGCCGAGGAGGGGTTCATCCAGGTCTCCGTGAGGAAGGCGATGTCTGGGGATGTTGAGCCGATGAGGTTCCACAGTTCGATGGTGTGTCTGTGGACGGAGCGCGTGTTGATCAGGATGCATTTGAGTTTGTGTTCGGGGGTGCTGTTCTTGTGGGGTGCATTGGGGGTGCGTGGGCAGGTGAATCTGCAGTTGCGGCAGGTAAAAGGTCCGAGGGTGCGTCTCGGGGTGGTGCGGCAGCAGCCCGGCGTACCGCCGGGGTTGAGTTCGACGAGGGCGGCGGTGTTGTAGGTCAGGCATGGGAGGTGGGGGTTGTGGGGGCCAGGGGTCGTGGCACTGGGCGCGGTGCAGGCGCGGACGGGCACAGACGGGCTTGCCTTTGGCGCGCGTTCGTGCAGCGGCCGCCATTTAAGGGAAAGCTGGGAGGAGGGGTCAGCTGGAAGGCGGGTGGCGGGGGGGTAGGGGGCCAATGGGAGCTTCAAACAAACGGCAGGAAAAAATGGAAAAAAGCGGGGGAGAAAAAATACGGCGAAGACCGAGAAACGGGAAAGAAGCGGAAAAAAAAGCGGGCAAACGGCGAGGGGGCACGCACAGTCAATCTGGGTCACGCACTCGGGGTACAAAAGGATGAGGGGATGGCAATCGCTCAGCACTCGGGGGGGCACGCACTCGGGGTACAAGGAAGCAAAAAGGAGGTGGACACTCGGGAAACAGGAATCAAGGGGGACACTTACTCACTTTCAGAGGGCAGCAAGGCAATAAGCGGTAACAGACACAGGCACAGGTGGCACAGGTGGCGCTGTCGCGGCTCGGGGAGCGACCTACCCTGGGGTCAAGGGTCGCTACCCGAGTCGCGCAGCGGCCGCCATTTAAGGGAAAGCTGGGAGGAGGGGTCAGCTGGAAGGCGGGTGGCGGGGGGTAGGGGGCCAATGGGAGCTTCAAACAAACGGCGGGAAAAAGCGGAAAAAAGCGGGGGAGAAAAAATACGGCGAAGACCGAGAAACGGGAAAGAAGCGGAAAAAAAAGCGGGCAAACGGCGAGGGGGCACGCACAGTCAATCTGGGTCACGCACTCGGGGTACAAAAGGAAGAGGGGATGGCAATCGCTCAGCACTCGGGGGGCACACACTCGGGGTACAAGGAAGCAAAAAGGAGGCGGACACTCGGGAAACAGGAATCAAGGGGGACACTTACTCACTTTCAGAGGGCAGCAGGGCAATAAGCGGTAACAGACACAGGCACAGGTGGCACAGGTGGCGCTGTCGCGGCTCGGGGAGCGACCTACCCTGGGGTCAAGGGTCGCTACCCGAGTCGTGCAGCGGCTGCCATTTAAGGGATAGCTGGGAGGAGGGGACAGCTGGAAGGCGGGTGGCGGGGGGTAGGGGGCCAATGGGAGCTTCAAACAAACGGCGGGAAAAAGCGGAAAAAAGCTGGGGAGAAAAAATACGGCGAAGACCGAGAAACGGGAAAGAAGCGGAAAAAAGCGACGAAAAAAGCGGGCAAACGGCGAGGGGGCACGCACAGTCAATCTGGGTCACGCACTCGGAGTACAAAAGGAAGAGGGGGTGGCAATCGCTCAGCACTCGGGGGGCACACACTCGGGGTACAAGGAAGCAAAAAGGAGGCGGACACTCGGGAAACAGGAATCAAGGGGGACACTTACTCACTTTCAGAGGGCAGCAAGGCAATAAGCAGTAACAGACACAGGCACAGGTGGCACAGGTGGCGCTGTCGCGGCTCGGGGAGCGGCCTACCCTGGGGTCAAGGGTCGCTGTCTGGAGCTGCCTTGATTTCCATACCAATGCAAATGCCATTTGGAAGTTTTTCCCTATTGAGATGCAGCAGAGGGTCCTCCCTTGAGTACGCTGACTTCCCTCACACTCCAAATGAGGTGGAGAAACACTGGGGTGGGCTTGTTCTGCCCACCCCTAAATGAGACCTATAGTCATAATATTCATAGCTTTCATCCATTGTAACCTAAGAATTGCTTTAGTAAGTAGGATTGCAGATTTTAGATTTTCATGGATAGGATCATTGGCTATTTTATTAAAGCTGGGGGCAGGGCCGGACATGCCATACCGGGCATCTGGCTGTAGTACGAGTAAAAGTGTGCGTTGGTTGGGCAACATAACCATCAGAACTGTGCGAGACTGATTCTAGGCACAACTTCCTGATATGTTGGCTGAAGTCCTGTTAGCTTACAGTGCACCATATGTACTCCTAACCCACAGGGTACCAAATGGATGCGTAACCTCGGAACATGACAACTCTGACTCCCCAAGGAAATTGTGGTAACAGACCTTGAACCCTTTTGCTTAGTTTCTTATGCATACCCAAAGAGATACACAAGAAATACACAGTACAGCATTTCAATATAATAATCAATAGAAGGAAACAGAATAATGTTATTAGCATTACAAGAATGGTGAAAAATACAAACAGTTCAACCATTTTGCTTATTAGAGAGAATATATGCTTGCAAATAAATACTGTAATATATTGTACTTTTGCCTAGCTCCTCATAATCTATCATGTTGAGGGTGGGTGAATCTGCCAAATTCTGTGGGGTGATCTAACTCCCTGTTACCTGTGGGTCAGTGTCATTAGGCTGCCTGTCTTGGTGTAGAGCTGGGCAGCATCCCTCACATGAGTTAAGCAAGAATCAGCTGATTTGGAATTCCAGCATGGAGAAATAGTTCTCTGTCTGAACAAAGGCTTAATGTCATACATCTAATAAAATCCTCCTCATAACCATGCCAATGCCACAGCCAGGATGCCATTGTTTATTCTATTGTGATAGCTCTGTCGCCGAGCAGCCCAAACAAATGACAACATCTTGCGTGATGAACTTAGCCCTTGTACAGAATGTTCAAGGTGTTCTGATAGAGTGCCTGCGAAGTGGTAATGTAAGCAAAACTGAGTCCGAAGAATATTATCCTGTATGTGCAGGAGTATGAATGTGTGTCAAATATCTTTGTGGGTAGGAGGAGAATGCAACTTAAGAATGTGAGCATGGTAAATGGTGTTTCTTTAACCGGGTCTAATGTACACACATGACAGGGCATTTCCCCAGGAGGCTAGAAGGGTGGGGCCAGTGTTGCAGCAGTGGGGGCTTGACTGGTTTTGTTACTGGGGGCCAGTTTTGCAGTGGTGCTGCAATATTGGCCCTCAGTAACAAATTTAATGCTATGTAATGTAAACTAGATTTGTAGAGGTCGCTGTCACCCAATGGGTATCCTGGCGCTGAGAGAGTACCTTGTTGTTATAGTGCATGATTGATCGGCCACCCTAGGATAAGGCATACAGTTAAAAATTAAGGGGGGGAGAGAAACAGAATAAGACAACAAGATGGATCAATGACAATACATCTGTATATTACTCCTCCCTCGGGAACAGCCACGTTTTCAGCCTCTTCCTGAATTGCAATAGATTCTCGCTTTGCCTGATGTTGATTGGGAGTTCATTCCACAGCTGTGAGGCCGCGGAGCTAAAGGCTCTCCCTCCTGTCCTGGATCTTTTAAATGTTATAGTATTCACCAAGTTTGCTGAAGACAAACAAAGGTTTCTCGGGGGAGTATACCATGTGAATTTTCTCTGCAGTGGTCTAGGACCCAGACCATGTACTGCCTTAAAAACGATGCAGAGAGATTTCAAAGTGTATCCTCTGCCTAATCGGCAGCCAATGAAGATCTCTTAGGGCCAGGAATGCAGAGAATCTGCGCTGTCAGTTCAAAGCTAGCTTTGCTGCTATTGTTTTTCGATTCTTTGCAGCTTCATTTTTTGTTTTTTTTGTTGCATATTTATACAGCGCGAACTCGACCCGAAGGTATTGGAGCGCTTTACATAGCACCGTATTTACATTACACATTCAGGCACTGGGAGATTATGTGATTTGCCCAGAATCACAGGATGTGGACGCGACCTCGAGGCTCGAACTCTGGTTTCCAGCACCAAAGTCGGCAGCGTAGCCGACGGACCACATCCTCTCTTCAGTATCAAGTAATTTGAAGCGCCAAGATACAGGGAGTTACAATAGTCCAACCTGCTCAGAATAACACTCCTCAATACTTGTATTCTGGCAGACATTGGCAATAGTGGGAGAATCTTTCGTAAAGCTCTAATCAAAGAAAAACAGATACCAACTGTTTTGTTTACTTGTGAGTCCAGTTGAAGATTGTTATCCATCAACACCCCCAGATTGCGTACTGTTTTAGTTGGAATTAACGGTGTATCTGTAGAGGTGAGCCGGAAGTCAACGGGAAGGGGGTGAACTATTTTACTAGTAGTGCAGTATACAACTTCTGTTTTATCTCCATTGAATTGGAGGAAGTTATTTCTAAGCCAGGTTGCAGTACTTTGCATGCACTTATGAAACTTATCCATGGAGATTGTTTGATTCCCTTCCAGCGAAAACACAAGATGTGTATCATCAGCATAGTTGACTAATTCTACTCCAAAGGACTTGATGATAGGAATAAGTGGACGCAGGTATATTTTGAATAAAATTGCACTAATTGCCGATCCCTGCGGGAACCCATGTGGGACGGATGTCTTCGTAGATGTGAAAGGTTTGAATACTCACTGCCTGTGTCCTGTCCGATAGATAGGACTGAAGCCATTTTAATGCATGACCCTTAACTCTAATGTTTCTAAGTCCTTTTAGCAGAATGCTGTGGTACACCGTATCAAATGCGGCTGACATGTCCAGCAGCACTAATACGAACGATTGTCCATTGTCAGCTCGCATTCTAAAATCATCAAACACAGTCACTAAGGCTGTTTCTGTTCTGTGCTCAGGACGGAACCCGAATTGCAGCTCATCCAGTAGATGATTATCCTCTAAATAATGCTCTAAAAAAGCAGCAAGCAAGCATTTACAGCCTTCTGGGGCCAGGCAGTGCTTTCCTAGGGGCTGGTCTGGGAAAATTGCCATGGCTGCTTTGGGTTCACAGGCCGGCCCAAATATATATTACAGCGCATTTTTAAAAGCTACCATTACAACGCATCCCATTACAACGCATACCATTACAACGCATAATACTTTTAGGGTAACAGTAGGCTAAGTGTTGGATAGTGTAGAGGTAAAAACTACTATTCCCACTCCAGTGAGTGCAACAGTGGGGAAAGTGTTGGATAGTGTAGGGGTAAAAATAACTATTCCCATCCACCCCAAAACCCATACTCACCCTAAGACTAAATAATCTCCATTACTTTCCTTATAATGCGTTGAACTGGCATGCGTTGTAACGGTATTCGTTGTAATGGCATGTGTTGTAGTGACATGCATTGTAATGGCATGCGTTGTAATAGCATGCGATGTAAAGGCTGTTGCGTGTAACAGTTGTGTTGTAAAAGCAGTGCGATGTAATGACTGCATTGTAATGAATGTTCACTGTCTGGCCCTGGCTGGGGGTATGACAAAGGTGTGACATTAATTCGGGTGACGCCACTGTGTGTGGAGTATGCAAACACATTTGTTAGGATTTGCACCCTCAGAGTGCTGGGTGTGACACTGTGTGTGTGGGATAATTTCCATCTCTACCAATGGAAGGTGAATGACTTGTCCATGTGCATATGTGTGCGAGTGTGCGAATGAGTGTTTCATTTGCATCGGTAAAATTGGAATTGAGATCTTCAGAGGTCACAAAGACAACTACACCAAGTATCGACCACAGCTCCCTTTTGAGATACGATAACTTGGATAGTGAGTACAAATTGCATGAGTGAAAAAGTTAACATTTGCAGGAGCAACTCTCCAACCACTTCCAGGTTCACAAAAGGTCAGAAAGGAGTTTGTGAATGCTAATAAAGTCAGAAATTTGTCAGAGTTCAGAAACTCACAAGGCTAACCACCCCTTGGAATGTCTACTTTCCACTCCTTGCATGGGAAACTAGGTCTACGCCCAAAAAGGCTGGTAAGGACTAGGACAAGAAGGGAGCATACCAGATCAGTCAATCAGAGCCTTATGCAACCTGCTGAGGTATGGCAACATAGAGAGCAACAGGTTGGTTGGGTGGTCTGTGGCAGATGGGCTGTCAAAAGCAACAGCAGAACTTCCATGCCACATGTAGACAGCGACTTCTGTGAGTGTACAGAGAAGAATCAACCAGCGGTTGGGCTAACACTTCTTGGGTAGTTTAAGTGGAAGCATTGGGAGAAACTAGGGGGTATATTATCAAGGACGGCGTTAAAATTATCGCTGCTTTAGCGGCAGGAAACTGCCGCTAAAAGCGGCGATAATGGGCTTGATAATATGCCGCAGAGAATTCCAATAGAAGCCCATGTTCTGTTGTCAACATGGGCTTCTATTGGAATTCTCCAGGGCATATTATCAAGCTCATTATCGCCGCTTCGGCGGCAGTTTCCTGCCTCTAAACCGGCTATAATTTTAACGCCGTCCTTGATCATATGTCCCCAAATGCCTTTTAACTTTCTTTGGGTGCACGATTCCCATGCCATGTATGTCTGCTCAACGTTTGGTGTGCGTACACTTATTTCTGTTATATGTTATTTTTTCCTTTCCTCCATTTCCTGTTTCTTAAAGAATCTTCCAGGCTTATCTAGCCCAGTTTCTCTCTTTTCTCATATATTTCAGACTACTTTACCTTCACCAGTGGCAAATGTTGTGGTCCTCGATGATCTAGTTCCAGACCTGGATTTTTGGTACATTTTGGGTCTTGTTAGCGGCTGTTTTCAGGAGTATCTTTCACAGTGGTTCTCAATGTATTTTTTTTTTAGAATCTGCTCAATTAAATGCAATGCATGCCTAATGCTTAAGCGTAAGCCACTTCTTCCCAGGGTCTGTCCCCTATTTTTCCTGGAGATTGCGACAGCCAATAATATGTTTTTCAGGCTTATGTAAATCGCACAGAGAGGACATTGGATTGACTTATATCTTGACTTTTGCTTCACTCCTCATTTGAGAATTCTGAGAATGCCTTTGTGAATCAGATCCCTACTATTCATACACAAATCTCCTGCAAATGAAATATTTTTATTTTTCTGACCGTGCTGGTGGCCTTTTCAATTACGCCTGCATACTTTCGGTACGCAAAATGTAGGGAATTACGTCATTAATCTATGTTTTGCGATTAAGCACCGTTAGTGGTAAAATGTTACCAAGAGCGTGTTCAAATAAAGTGACAGGCCAGAATGCGAGCAGCTGTTACTCGCACCACATTTTCTGCAAAATTCATCCTCACATCCCAAATGTAATGAACGTTATGCTAAAATATCAAATAAATCTATTTCACGTACTTACTACTAATATCAATTAGTCCGAAGTTTTGCGTAATTATGTGAAAGCAAATTATACAAGTTTCGCACATCTGCACAGCAAGGCTCAAAGGCGATGCTGAGCTTAGGTTGCAGGACATTTTAATGGCCTTCTCAGTCCCTAAGCAGGCTTCTGAAGCTGCAAGGGAGAAGGTGAATCTTCTGCCATCTCACTTGATAGGAGAGATTCACCAAAGGAGGGGGGCTGAAGGTAGGAAACTATTAATGTTCAGGGCCTGGTGCTGGCTGGATAATCCCTTCCAGTCTTCTGAAGATTCAGGCGCTGTGCACAATGGAGGGATGGCATGGCAGTGGATGACCAAGCCACTCCATTGCTTTACAAGGGTGTGTTTTATTTGGCATGATCAAACATTATGGGGCTTATTTACAAGCCCCTTGCGCCGCTGGTGCGTCACTTTTAGTATGGGAAAAAGCGCCGCATTGACAGCGCTAGGGGCTTCTACATAAGCGCTGAAATATGTTTCGATTCTGATAATATTTCTACGTCAGTTGTGTATCTGATTTCACCCTAAAGTCCATACTGCCAACCCGCTGTACTTTGTACAGATGTGGTGTGTCATGGATGCTTGCATTGTTGTGGTCCCTGCATTTCTACTTCATAAGTATGAGTGAAGCTGGTACTGATACATCCTTTGCTACATCAATTCCATGTGTGTTAGGGAAGCTTGCATAGCTTCCTGGGCCGGCCTTAGCACATGTGGCACCTGGTGTGACCATCAGTGTTGGTGCTCCCCAATGACCACTTTCTCCATGGATTCCCTCACTACTACCCTCCAGCAGTGACCCTCATCTCTCGAGAGGCCCTCTCTTGCATGATTTTCCTTTTATAATGTTTCTCATCCAAATGTAGGGTGTCAGAGCACTGTACATCTCACATATGTGCATATTATGCACAGACGCAATTACTCATTTGAGTGTGCAAATCAATCCATAGGAAATGGTACATAAGACAATGAGGACTGCGAGGTGTAGGAGTCACATGTCATCCATACTGGTAGGCATTATGTGTAACAGAGTGCTTGGTCTGGAGATACACAAACGCAGGGCATAAAATGTAAAACAGTACTTGGAGTTATCCTTAATAAGAAGAAGGCACAACTACCCAAAGGGAGTATTTTTAGAATCCTTAGATAACGCATGGTGGTGGAAAAACAATAAGGTTCTAAACCCATGCCTTGCAGTTTTCCCACTGCCGATTCATACTGGTTTATAGCTCACTAGTCACTATGCTATATTTGGATTATAATTTATGAACTGCAAGTAAGAAAAGGATCTGTGTGAAAAGCAGTAACCCGCTGAGCCATCTTGATAAAATACAATTCTTTGATCTGCATGTTACACATTGTGCTTTGCAGGAGGCACATTATCCCACTGGCAACTTTATGATGAGTCAAAACTGACTAGACAAAATTGAGATCGCTCCAGCGATTACAATAATCAATACTTCTGCTGTCTGTGATGTGTTTTTTCTGTGTGTGAATCTTGCACTGATGATGTCTGCCATGTATGTGTTCTGTGTATGTGAACAAAGCTTGCACACCACAGCCTGTGCTGTTCTACTATTGGTCTGAAGGAGCTTGCACTGACAAAGCAGTTGCTGTACCTAATCCATGTGCACACCGCTGTAGTCTGCGATGTGCCTTTTTTTGTAAGTGAGGGGACCTTGTACTGATGATGTTCGCCTTGTCCCGATTCTGTGTGTGTGAATGAAGCTTGCACGCCACAGCCATTGCTGTTCTACTATGTGTATGAAGGAAGCTTGCACTGTCAACGCAGGTGCTGTATCCAATCCATGTGTACATCGCTTTAGTCTCTGATGTCTCTTTTATTGTAAATGAGGGAACCTTGCACTGATGATGTTTGCCCTGTCCCTGTTCTCTGTGTGTGAGTGAAGTTTGCATGCTGCAGCCTGTGCTGTTCTACTATATTTTTGAAAGAAGTTGGCATTGGTGCAGCAGGTGTTCTCCCTGTTCTATGTGCACCCTGCTACTCTCTGTGATGTTCTGTGAGTGGTTGGACCTTGAACTGATGAAGTCCATTGTGTACCTTTTCAATGAGTGCAACAGAAGCTTGCAGCGACTGCTTGGGCTGCCCCATGTGTGTGAAGGAAGCTTGCAATGACATAGCAGGTGCTGTATGTTTTATGTGCACACTGCTGCAATCTATATTTTCCATAATTCAGTTGACCTTGCACTGATGATGTTTGCTTTTTACCTCTTATGGGTGTGCAAACGAGCTTGCATGCCACAACATGTGCAGTTCTACTATATGTATGCAAGAAGCTTGCACTAAAGCGGCAGGTTCTGTATCTAATCCATGTGCACTCCACCACAGTCTGTGATGTGTCTCCTGTAAGTGAGTAAACCTTGAGCTCATGATGCCCACTTTGTATCTGTTCTGTGTGTGTGTGACAGAAGCCTGCACGTCACATCTGTACTGTTCTACTATGTGTATGAAGGAAGCTTGCACTGATGCAGCAGGTGCTCTAACTATTACATATGCACTCCCACACAGTCTGCGATGTATCTTCTGCAAGTGAGTGAACCTTGCACTTATGAATTCTGCCCTGCTCCAGTACTGTTTGTGCAACAGAAGCTAGCATGCCACAACTTTTACTGTTTTGTTATGTGTATGAAGGAAGCTTGCAATGATGTAGCAGGTGCTCCACCTATTCCACATGCACACTGTGGCTGTCTGTGATGTATCCTTTCTGCAAGTAAGGGAAACTTGCACTGATGAGGTCCGCCCTGTATCTGTTCTCTGTGTGTAGTAGTATGTTTGAAAGAAGTTTGCGTTGGAGCAGTCTGGCATGTGTCTCCTGCAAGTGAGTGAACCTTGCACTCATGAAGTCTGCCCTGCACCTGTTCTGTGTGTGTGACAGAAGCTTGCATGCCACAGCCTGTGCTGTTCTACTATGTGTATGAAGGAAGCTTGCACTGATGCACCTAGTGTTGTACCTATTCTATATGCACTCCCCACAGTCTGTGTTGTGTATTCTGTAGGTGAGTGAACCTTGAACTCATTAATTCTACCCTGCACCTGTGCTGTGTGTGTGAAAGAAGCTTGCATACCACGACCTGCACTGTTCTACTATGTGTATGAAGGAAGCTTGCCCTGATACACAAGGTGACCTACCTATTCCATATGCTCTCCGCCACAGTGTTTGATGTGTCTTCTGTAAGTGAGTGAACCTTGCACTCATGGCGTCTACCATGCACCTGTTCTGTGTGTGCGACAGAAGCTTGCATGCCACAACCTGCACTGTTCTACTATGTGTATGAAGGAAGCTTGCACTGACGCACCAGGTGCTCCTATTCCATATGCACTCGCCACCGTCTGTGATGTGTCTTCTGTAAGTGAGTGAACCTTGCACTCATGACGTCTACCCTGCACCTGTTCTATGTGTGCGACAAAACCTTGCATGCCACAGCCTGTGCTGTTCTCCTAAGTGTATGAAGGAAGCTTGCACTGACGCACCAGGTGATCTACCTATTCCATATGCACTCCACCACAGTCTGTGATGTGTCTTCTGTAAGTGAGTGAACCTTTCACTCATGATGTCTGCCCTGCACCAATACTGTGTGTGCGACAGAAGCTTGCATGCCACAGCCTGTGCTGTTCTACTAAGTGCATGAAGGAAGTTTGCACTGATGCACCATGTGCTCTACCTATTCCATCTGCACTCCATCACAGTCTGCGATGTACCTTTCTTTGTAAGTGAATGGGCCTTGCACTGATGAGGTCAGCCATGTGCATGTTCTGTGTGTATGACTGAAGCTTGCATGCTACAGCATGAGCTGTTCTATCATGTGTATGAAGGAAGCTTGCACTGACGCACCAGGTGTTCTACCTATTCTATATACACTCCGCCACAGTCTGTGATGTGACTTCTGTAAGTGAGTGAATCTTGCACTCATGATGTCTACCCTGCACCAGTACTGTGTGTGTGACAGAAACTTGCATCCCACAGACTGTGCTGTTCTACTAATAGTATGAAGGAAGCTTGCACTGATGCACCAGGCGCTCTAACTATTCCATATGCAGTCCAACCTAGTCTGTGATGTGACTTCTTTAAGTAAGTGAACCTTGCACTCATGATGTCTGCCCTGCAGCAGTACAGTGTGTGCAACAGAAGCTTGCATGCCACAGCCTGTGCGGTTCTACTAAGTACATGAAGGAAGCTTGCACTGACGCACCAGGTGCTCTATCTTTTCTATATGCACTTCGCCACCGTCTGTGATGTGTCTCCTGTAAGTGAGTGAGTATTGAACTCATGACGTCTACCCTGCACTTGTTCTGTGTGTGCGACAGAAGCTTTCATGCCACAACCTGTACTTTTCTACTATGTGTATGACTGAAGATTGCACTGACGCACCACGTGCTCTACCTATTCCATATGCACTCGCCACAGTCTGTGATGTGACTTCTGTAAGTGAGTGAACTTTGCACTCATGATGTCTGCCCTGCACCAGTACTGTGTGTGCGACACTAGCTTGCATGCCACAGCCTGTGCTGTTTAACTGAGTGTATGAAGGAAGCTTGCACTGACGCACCAGGTGCTCTATCCATTCCATATGCACTCTGCCACAGTCTCTGATGTGTCTTCTGTAGGTGAGTAGACCTTCCATTCATGATGTCTGCCCTGCACCAGTACTGTGTGTGCGACAGAAGCTTGCATGCCAAAGCCTGTGTTGTTCTACTAAGTGTATGAAGGAAGCTTGCACTGACGCACCAGGTGCTCTATCCATTCCATATGCACTCTGCCACAGTCTCTGATGTGTCTTCTGTAGGTGAGTAGACCTTCCATTCGTGATGTCTGCCCTGCACCAGTACTGTGTGTGCAACATAAGCTTGCATGCCTAAGCCTGTGTTGTTCTACTAAGTGTGTGAAGGAATCATGCACTGATGCACCAGGTGCTGTATCTATTCCATATGCACTTTGCCAAGGTCTGGGATGTGTCTCCTGTAAGTGAGTGAACATTCAACTCATGATGTCTACCCTGCACCTGTTCTGTGTGTGGGACAGAAGCTTGCATGCCACAGCCTGTACTGTTCTACAGTGTGTATGAAGGAAGCTTGCACTGATGCACCAGGTGCTCTACCTATTCCATATGCACTCCCCACAGTCTGTGATGTGTCTTCTGTAAGTGAGTGAACCTTTCACTCATGATGTCTGCCCTGCACCAATACTGTGTGTGCGACAGAAGCTTGCATGCCAAAGCCTGTGCTGTTCTACTAAGTGTATGAAGGAAGTTTGCACTGACGCACCATGTGCTCTACCTATTCCATATGCACTCCATCACAGTCTGCGATGTACCTTTTTTTGTAAGTGAATGGACCTTGCACTGATGAGGTCAGCTGTGTGCATGTTCTGTGTGTATGACTGAAGCTTGCATGCTACAGCATGAGCTGTTCTATCATGTGTATGAAGGAAGCTTGCACTGACGCACCAGGTCTTCTATCTATTCTATATGCACTCCGCCACAGTCTGTGATGTGACCTCTGTAAGTGAGTGAACCTTGCACTCATGATGTCTGCCCTGCACCAGTACAGTGTGTGCGACAGAAGCTTGCATGCCACAGCCTGTGCTGTTCTACTATGTGTATGAAGGAAGCTTGTACTGACGCACCAGGTGCTCTATCTATTCCATAGGCACTCCGCCATAGTCTGTGATATGACTTCTGTAAGTGAGTGAACCTTGCACTCATGATGTCGGCCCTGCACCAGTACTGTGTGTGTGACAAAAGCTTGCATGCCACAGCCTGTTCTTTTCTGCTAACTGTATGAAGGAAGCTTGCACGTACACCCCAGGTGCTGTACCTATTCCATATGCACTCCATTACAGGCTGTGATTTGTCTTCTTTTGTAAGTGAATGGACCTTGCACTCATGTTGTCTGTTCTGCACCAGTACTGTGTGTGCAACAGAAGCTTGCATGCCACAGCCTGTGCTATTCTACTAAGTGTATGAAGGAAGATTGCACTGACGCACCAGGTGATCTACCTATTCCAATGCACTCCGCCACAGTCTGTGATGTGACTTCTTTAAGTGAGCAAACCTTGCACTAATGGTGTCTGCCCAGCAGCAGTACTGTGTGTGCAACAGAAGCTTGCATGCCACAGCCTGTGCTGTTCTACTAAGTACATGAAGGAAGCTTGCACTGACGCACCATGTGCTCTATCTTTTCTATATGCACTTCACCACCGTCTGTGATGTACCTTTCTTTGTAAGTGAATGGGCCTTGCACTGATGAGGTCAGCCATGTGCATGTTCTGTGTGTATGACTGAAGCTTGCATGCTACAGCATGAGCTGTTCTATCATGTGTATGAAGGAAGCTTGCACTGACGCACCAGGTGTTCTACCTATTCTATATACACTCCACCACAGTCTTTGATGTGACTTCTGTAAGTGAGTGAATCTTGCACTCATGATGTCTGCCCTGCACCAGTACTGTGTGTGACAGAAGCTTGCATCCCACAGACTGTGCTGTTCTACTAATAGTATGAAGGAAGCTTGCACTGATGCACCAGGCGCTCTAACTATTCCATATGCAGTCCAACCTAGTCTGTGATGTGACTTCTTTAAGTAAGTGAACCTTGCACTCATGATGTCTGCCCTGCAGCAGTACAGTGTGTGCAACAGAAGCTTGCATGCCACAGCCTGTGCTGTTCTACTAAGTACATGAAGGAAGCTTGCACTGACGCACCAGGTGCTCTATCTTTTCTATATGCACTTCGCCACCGTCTGTGATGTGTCTCCTGTAAGTGAGTGAGTATTGAACTCATGACGTCTACCCTGCACTTGTTCTGTGTGTGCGACAGAAGCTTGAATGCCACAACCTGTACTGTTCAACTATGTGTATGACTGAAGCTTGCACTGACGCACCACGTGCTCTACCTATTCCATATGCACTCGCCACAGTCTGTGATGTGACTTCTGTAAGTGAGCGAACCTTGCACTCATGATGTCTGCCCTGCACCAGTACTGTGTGTGCGAAGCTAGCTTGCATGCCACAGCCTGTGCTGTTTAACTGAGTGTATGAAGGAAGCTTGTACTGACGCAACAGGTGCTCTATCCATTCCATATGCACTCTGCCACAGTCTCTGATGTGTCTTCTGTAGGTGAGTAGACCTTCCATTCGTGATGTCTGCCCTGCACCAGTACTGTGTGTGCAACATAAGCTTGCATGCCAAAGCCTGTGTTGTTCTACTAAGTGTATGAAGGAAGCTTGCACTGACGCACCAGGTGCTCTATCCATTCCATATGCACTCTGCCACAGTCTCTGATGTGTCTTCTGTAGGTGAGTAGACCTTCCATTCGTGATGTCTGCCCTGCACCAGTACTGTGTGTGCAACATAAGCTTGCATGCCAAAGCCTGTGTTGTTCTACTAAGTGTGTGAAGGAATCATGCACTGATGCACCAGGTGCTGTATCTATTCCATATGCACTTTGCCAAGGTCTGGGATGTGTCTCCTGTAAGTGAGTGAACATTCAACTCATGATGTCTACCCTGCACCTGTTCTGTGTGTGGGACAGAAGCTTGCATGCCACAGCCTGTACTGTTCTACAGTGTGTATGAAGGAAGCTTGCACTGATGCACCAGGTGCTCTACCTATTCCATATGCACTCCCCACAGTCTGTGATGTGTCTTCTGTAAGTGAGTGAACCTTTCACTCAAGATGTCTGCCCTGCACCAATACTGTGTGTGCGACAGAAGCTTTCATGCCAAAGCCTGTGCTGTTCTACTAAGTGTATGAAGGAAGTTTGCACTGACGCACCATGTGCTCTACCTATTCCATATGCACTCCATCACAGTCTGCGATGTACCTTTTTTTGTAAGTGAATGGACCTTGCACTGATGAGGTCAGCTGTGTGCATGTTCTGTGTGTATGACTGAAGCTTGCATGCTACAGCATGAGCTGTTCTATCATGTGTATGAAGGAAGCTTGCACTGACGCACCAGGTCTTCTATCTATTCTATATGCACTCCGCCACAGTCTGTGATGTGACCTCTGTAAGTGAGTGAACCTTGCACTCATGATGTCTGCCCTGCACCAGTACAGTGTGTGTGACAGAAGCTTGCATGCCACAGCCTGTGCTGTTCTACTATGTGTATGAAGGAAGCTTGTACTGACGCACCAGGTGCTCTACCTATTCCATAGGTACTCCGCCATAGTCTGTGATATGACTTCTGTAAGTGAGTGAACCTTGCACTCATGATGTCGGCCCTGCACCAGTACTGTGTGTGTGATAAAAGCTTGCATGCCACAGCCTGTTCTTTTCTGCTAACTGTATGAAGGAAGCTTGCACGGACACCCCAGGTGCTGTACCTATTCCATATGCACTCCATTACAGGCTGTGATGTGTCTTCTTTTGTAAGTGAATGGACCTTGCACTCATGTTGTCTGTTCTGCACCAGTACTGTGTGTGCAACAGAAGCTTGCATGCCACAGCCTGTGCTATTCTACTAAGTGTATGAAGGAAGATTGCACTGACGCACCAGGTGATCTACCTATCCCAAAGCACTCCGCCACAGTCTGTGATGTGACTTCTGTAAGTGAGCAAACCTTGCACTAATGATGTCTGCCCTGCAGCAGTACTGTGTGTGCAACAGAAGCTTGCATGCCACAGCCTGTGCTGTTCTACTAAGTACATGAAGGAAGCTTGCACTGACGCACCAGGTGCTCTATCTTTTCTATATGCACTTCACCACCGTCTGTGATGTGTCTCCTGTAAGTGAGTGAGCATTGAACTCATGATGTCTACCCTGCACTTGTTCTGTGTGTACGACAGAAGCTTGCATGCCACAACCTGTACTGTTCTATGTGTATGACTGAAGCTTGCACTGACGCACCACGTGCTCTACCTATTCCATATGCACTCCCCACAATCTGTGATGTGACTTCTGTAAGTGAGTGAACCTTGCACTCATGATGTCTGCCCTGCACCAGTACTGTGTGTGCGACACAAGCTTGCATGCCACAGCCTGTGCTGTTTAACTGAGTGTATGAAGGAAGCTTGCACTGACGCACCAGGTGTTCTACCTATTCCATATGCACTCCGCCACAGTCTGTGATGTGTCTTTTTTTGTAAGTGATCGGACCTTGCACTGATGATGTCAGCTGTGTACATGTTCTGTGTTTATGACTGAAGCTTGCATGCCACTGACTGTGCTGTTCTGCCAAGTGTATGAAGGAAGCTTGCACTCACACACCAGGTGCTGTACTTATTCCATGTGAACATGGCGGCTGGCTGTGGTGTGTCTTCTTTTGTAAGTGAGTGGACCTTGCACTGATTAGGTTCGCCGTGTACATGTTCTGTGTGTATGACTGAAGCTTGCATGCTACAGCTTGGGCTGTCCTAGGTCTGTGCAGCAGCTTGGCCCCCTGGCGGTCTGTTTTTGTATCACTACTGAGTGCCTGCTGGGGTAGAGCGCGTTGCTCTTGACTGACTTTTATCGTTTTATGGAATGCTAAGATTTTCTCACCACAGCACTAATTATAAAAGTAATAGTCACTAATTTCGCAGCACGGGTCGGGCTGCGCGGCCCCGCGCTCCGTGGCCTGATCGAGAGGTTAATTGCCACTTGCTCCCAGACAGCATCCTTACTGCTCCAGGGCTCCGATAGGCCCCCGAGGCTACGCCGAATCTGACATTTAATTAAGGGAATCCAGGAATTCAGCCCACGAGCGCTCTTTGCTGCTCAGCAGGTGCCCGAGGGGAGGTCCGCGGATGAAAGCGGCGGAGCGCGAAATAAATAGAATGTGTCTTTCATTCCTTCGGGGTGTTGTTTAGTCACGTCGTTTCTTTTTCCTCACTTAACCTTTGCACGGCGTCTCCCCCCTTCAGGAATATGACACTGAAATAGGGAACGCCCTTGTTACAAAAGGCATTAATACCTAAAACCAGCTATATATTCCTTTATGAACCCTCTTCAAATGTAATCTGACATTATCTGAGCACGGAGACTGCCATTAAAACATTCATTCAGAACCCCCTCCACCGACCATTCCATATGCGACACCTCCAGTTTGTCCTGTTTTTTTAATACATCGGCACTTTGCATGCTGGGATCTGTAGTCCTATACGTGTAGCTCAGTAGCAGTTACAAATAGAAGGGTAGAAATGTCTTCTGGCTTAAAGCTTAGGTTTGGCTGTAGATATCACACAGTAAAGGGGTTACTTGGCAGGTACTCTTATTACTAAATCAGTTTCAGTTTTGTAAAATATATATACCTATCTACTCTCATCTTCTTGAAGGCAGGGTCTCGCTAAAGCTAATATATAACCAGTTGCTAGGAAAGCGAGCTTCCACCACATGCCCAGTGTTTCGGCTAGCCGCCACACATGCTTCAACCTCTTGCTTTTTGCCCCTGTCATCTTGGATAACTACACCCACCTGAGGTCCCGGGGAAATGTCTGCTCGGGTCAGATCACACTTCTGTTTATTGTTTGATTCCCTCAGGTCCCAGTCTCCAAACCGAGATATAACCCTCTTTTAGGTCTGCATCACAAGACCCTTTTCATGATTGGGGGTTGAAGGGTGCAGGAGTCATCTGTCCATTCCCAAACATGGTGCAAGACCCATTTGATGCCATTGGTTGCCTCCTTTTCCCCCCAGCTCCAGGAGTGGTCTGCCCAGCTGGGAGAATTCGCTGTGTCTTATCCCACCCACCACAATGGTTCAATCAACCTGTGTTACTGCCACATGCCGTCAAGGCGTTCATGAATGCTAGGAAGCGCTGGTATGTCCCATAAAGAACTGTGATTCCTAAGTATTCACGAATGGAAATGTATTAATGACTGGGTACACCCATTAAAAAATGGTCAGCGCCAAAGAATGAACCTTAGCAAGGCACGTTTCATGCAATAAAATCTGTGGAAATTGCAAAATACTAAAGATCCATGCACTGCACTTCCAATATCCTACGATTTTTTCCCTAAAGGTGCAGCAAGGCATACCCAACAACTGTAAAGACCACCATGTCAACGTTCTGAAGAAGTCCTGAAGAAGACCCCAGGCTACATTAATATGAAGGGATAGAAACACATCAGCACATTCTCTTGCCACACTTGAACATCACAAAGGCTCTGCCTCACCACACTTACAAAGGGTTTCACACTAGTCTTTTGTGCCCCCAGACAAGCTGAGGCCAGGAGAGTGAGGCTGGAGATTCCAAACACCTCTGTATGAGGAAAGGTGTAGAAGCTTCTCCAACTTCAAAGTAGGCACCAGGTATAAATATTGGACCC
The DNA here is from genome assembly GCF_964204655.1 of Triturus cristatus. NCBI lineage: Eukaryota > Metazoa > Chordata > Amphibia > Caudata > Salamandridae > Triturus > Triturus cristatus. The sequence goes on from NC_140590.1 coordinate 1,641,055,963, forward strand.
ACAGACCCAACTCTTCAGATCACCTCTGGACCTGTGCATTCTGCCAGGGAGAAGGACTGCCCAGGGGAGCTGCACCAGGACTTTTCTGCAGCTGTGTGTTGCCCAGCTGAATCCAGCCTTCCAGTGTGGACCTAGAACTTCAGGAAATCTCCACGGGTCAGTTAGCTGGCACTCTGTTCAAGGCATAGGGACATAAGAGGCTTCTTTAATGTTGATGCAGCTCAGCTCATCTTAACACATTTCAATACAGCTCCCATCGACTCCCGCCCAGCATGATCCAGCTCGTCCTTGACACCACTGCATCTCAGCACAAATCCTTGCAAGGACTGCTGACTTCTTCAACGACAACATGGGCCGACACCAGCCCAGAGCAGTAGATCTCATCCCATTTTGATGCATTGCAAGTCTCCGCAAGCCCCGCCAGCTTCTTTGGTGGCGACGCAGGGCCTCGCATCGCAGCTCCTCATCGACAGTTAGCAACTCCACAGCTGCATGACACATCTCAACGCTGGACCTTGCATCAAAGCTCTTCATAGATGCTGGCTCATGTATCTCAACGCAAGGACTTCACATCTCGATGTCCGGGCCACAAGGTATTGTTGTCATCAGACTGAACTCAGTCCTGTATCCAGCCCATGCTCCGTTGTGGACTGAACTTGTATCTTGTACTGGATCTACCGCGACCAGATAACCGCGGTTGGCGCTTCTTGCTTCCTATCACTTGATTTTCACAATCCTTTAAAATTGCGTATGTCCAGTTCTAGTAAGTGGATTTTTGTTGTTGTGTCCTCAAATAATTTACAAACTTTTGCTCTATTTTTCTAAATTGTTGTGGGATTTTTTTGTGTTTTCACTTTATTACTTAATGTATGCTGCATAAATACTTTACACACTGCCTCAAAGTTAAGCCTGGTTGCTTTTCTGCCAGACTACCAGAGGGTTGATCGCAGGTTAGTTTGGGGTTTGCTTGTGTTTCACTCTGAAAATAATTGTGGTTGCTACCTGAGTAGAGTTTCACCCCCCACAACCAGTATTCCAATTTCTTACAGTCTCTAATGTGTTAGGTCCAGTCAAAGGTTTCAATAGGTTATATCTGAGCACAACCCTTGTAGCTATGGCACAGAGCAGACAGGCTCAAATTAAAGGAAATAAGTAACACATTTAGAAGTACCTGTTAAAAATTTAGACACAGAATAATAAAACCCCCACTCCAATTTATAAACATAAAGAAAACTTTTATTAGAAAACAATGCCAAAACATCAAAAATCCAATAAGGAAAACCAGAGAGATGAAATTTCCAACATTTAAGTAAAAATTGTGCCAAAAGGCCTCTGGTGCTCACTTATGCTTAGCCCCAAGAAGTGGGCAGGAGTAAATCCTGGTTCTTGTTTCAACAATGGGGTAAAAGTTCCCAGTGGCAACCGAACCCACTGTTGCATCAGTTCCTGTTTGCCCTATTGCATTATAAATTTGCCTCCAGGAACTTCAAGCAGGGGAAAGATGATTTTCTAAAAGTTACTTTTTCTAAATCTTTATAAAAAAATCCAACTTCATTATTAAATTGGGCTTATAATAAATAGTAAAAAGAGTGGTTGAATTATTTTTCTACCTTGTCCCATTATCAAGATAAATAATTAATATTGTTATCTGTATTCTAGTTTTCTCTATAGGATAGCCAGTGCCTCCATGGTGAAAATAAAGTTTTGGAGCTTGATTCACTCTCTGCAGGAAACATAATAATATTAAATCTCTACCTGTCGCATTTTTAGGTAGAAGCCTACCAGTCAGTCCAGCTGCCTGGTTTGGTTAACACTCCTTGGTGACATTCTAAAAGCTGACCTAAGAATGCATTCCACCCGTATCTTACCATTGGCTGTGTGGTTTGTAACTGGCATTTGCTTGCTTTCTATTTGTTGGCTTTATTTGTTTTAGGTTGTCCACTGTGTCTTTGTCCCTCCCTTGCAGCAAGCTGGTTTACTGTATTATTCCATGTGCACGCTTTCTGTAAACAAGCCTTTGAATTTTGTTCTTATCTTGTCATATTTGCTGTGCATTCAAAGGTAGAGGTCAAATGTCAGGCTCTGCCTTCCGAGGGAACTTGGTGTTTACTTATCTTTCTCTGACTTCAACGTGAGTGGCTTTATCTGACAATCTGGAGGCAGCAAAGCAAAGGCTTTATTCTAGCTGAAAGGAATTAGATTACTGGTTGTGGGGAGTGAGACCCTACACAAGGAGCAACTACAATCCTTTTAAGGGTGACATCACAAGCAAACTCCAAATTAACCTGTGTTCAGCCCACTGGTAGCTTGGCACAGAGCAGTGATGCTTAACTTAAAGGCAATGTGTAAAGTATTTGTAAAGTATTTGTGCAACACTTCAAACAGTAATAAAATGAAAACCCTACACAAAGGATCCCACACCGAATTAGAAAAATAGAATCGATTTTAATAAATAAAACAAGAACAAAATGACAAACATCCAATCAGTAGATCCGGATATATGCAGTTTTAAAGATTTAGGTGAAAAAAATAGCTCCAAAAAGCCCAAAGTGCCACTCGTGGCTATCTGGTCATGTGAGACCTGCAAAAAGTAGCTAGTTCTGGCTGACCATGATGGAGCGTGGATCGAATGCAGGGACCAGGTTGGTCCTACAGAAAAATTGCCTTCTTAGTCCAGATCAAAGAGTCCGGTTTGGGGTAGAGGTGGCCGCAAGGAGCAGGGAAGCGCTGTGGATGGTCGTTGATGTAGCACAAAGAGCAGGCAACTGATGCTGCTGTAGCGTGAAGATCCTGTTGTTGTCACGAACAGTCAGGCCGGCACTTCATGATGACGCTCCTTAAAAATGGTTGATGCTTAGCTCAAAGTGTCAGTCTGACAGAACTTCATGTTAGCATGCTGTGCGAGTGACAAGGTTTCAGTGCCAACGTGCCTGTTCACAGTCGAGAAGAGCCCTAAACCTTCAATCAGGCTCGCTGAGGGCATACAAAGGGTCCAGGACCAGAGGGTCAGCACTTGAGGGTCAGGGGCTTGCTCCAGCTAGATATGTGTGCCGGTTCCGGTGGTTGGGAGCCTATTAAGTCCTTGTGGCTCTGAACAGGAGACCAGCAGACTAGCCCTTAGAGTCACTCTGGGAGTCCTGTGTTCAGGTGCAGGTCCAAATCCCTGTGACTCGGGCAGGAGGGTAGCAGGGCATTAATCCAGCAAGGCAGAAGTCCATCAAGGCAGCAGTGCAGCAGAGTGGCAGTCATTTCATTAGCACAGCAGTAACCCTGGGCGTAGTTCACGTAGTAGCCCTACAGGTAGCTACGCGAAGTGCACTTTGCACTACGCACGCTACGCGTAGCTACGCGAACTGCGTAGTGCGGTAGGGAAATGCTGTTCGCAATGATTGCACAGTGCTGGATGCTTGTCCGCACTGTGCAATCATTGCAAACGGCATCATGCACAGTGCAAGCGGTCATTTTCTGCCGCTTGAGTAGATTTGTACTCGAGCGGCAGCTTTATCAACGCGGACTGGTAGTTTATCATTGCCAGCGGTCGTGAGCATACGTGACCAATGAGAAACCTGACCTCCTCGCATTGAGAATCTCGCCGGGAGGTTTATTTTCCACGCTCGCGATCATCAACTTGATGTTGCCGATCGCGAACGAGGAAAAAGTCTCACCGAGATGTTGATTTTGCTCGCTCGCGGTCGCCAACTTGACGTTGAGGACCGCGAGTGAGCAAAAAATGCCCGCTACACGTTTTTGCACTGTGCTACGTGTGATTCGCGTAGCACGTAGTTGCACAAACTACAAACACTCCGCGAGCGTAGCGTAGTTTTCCACCCTGGCCTACACAGTAGTCCCTCTTCCTTGCAGATTTTTCACAGGTCCAGGAGAGTACTGAAGAGTTGGTGTCTGAGGTCCAATATGTTTATCTGGTTCGTCCTTTGAAGTGGGAGAAGCTTTTAGAGAGTTTGCTTTAAGTCCAGAGGCTTCCTGCCTTCCCTGTCCTGGCTCCAGAGTAACTAGAGAGGGTATGCAACCCTTTGTGTGGAGGCAGGGCAAAGCCTATTCACATGTAAGTAGGGCTGTGCCCAGATATACCCTCCAATCCTGCCAGTAATGGCCCATCCAGGCACACGTATGCTCTATATTGTGTGTGACTGTCTAGGAGGAATACATAAAGCCCAACTGTCAACTACACCCAGTCATGTGACCCTGAGACAGGCTGCAGGCACCAAATGGCTATGGCAGAAAAACGCCAACTTTCTAAAAGTATACAAATTTGATATCTAGTTGACTGTGATTGTGATTCAACAGTTCCTCTATGGGAATTTTTGTGGTGGGGGTGTTTTTTGATTTGGTATTTCTGAAGCCCCTAGTGATACTGAACATTATTAGTCATTCGCCTCGAGATGGGCAAAAGAAAAGCTCAGGACCAGGAATCGCACAACAAGATGCCCTCTAGTGTGGTCAGCCATGAGTCACTGGACAGGATTGAGACTATCCTAGACAAGTGTCATGACATAGTCTGCTCTGGCTCACCAAACTCCATTTCTCTGTCTGACAGCCCCACTGACTCTTTGAATGCCAGGGGCTCTATGATGGGTACCTCTCCTGAACCACCTGCAACAACAAAGAAATCAGCCAAGCAGATACCTTTAATGTTCAAAAAACATAATATAAGGCATAGCAAGGCAGCAGTCGGCGGTCCCTCTGAAGTGGAGTCCAATGTATTTGTTACCCCACACTGTAATGCTACAACAAGAGAGTCTAGTGTCCTACCGACTGTACACATTGAATGTCATAACAGATGTGATGTCCTCGCAACCATGGAAATGGGGATGAGGGTGGTTGGATGCAACCCCGAAGAGTCGTGTTTAATTCCTGCTGGTGAAATTCAGTTATTAAAAGATCAAATTAAGTCACTGAAAGACGAAGTAACTACCCTAAGAGAAAATGTAGCCAGTTTGTTAGAGAGGGCAAATAGTGAGAACTTGGCCCGACCAGAAACCACAATACCATCAGCAAACATGACCTCTAGGAGAAGCGAAGCAAGTAGCCTGGCCAATGCAACCCCAACCAAAGATCCCACACAAACCAGACGTACCCATTTACTGACATACACTACTTAGCATGGTAATTCTAACTATACTACCAGCCTAATTGCAAGGAATAGATTAGGATTTGATCAAGGCAGTGGGATTGCTAGAGGAGAGGTTGTTCTGGATGAAAGGATTCTGTACAAGCAAGACCATGTAAGGGCACTAGATAAGGGGATAGTAAGGGATGGTGTATATATGAGATCCCAGGCAGGGGACAATCGGTGGTGATCTATCTCACAAAAGTCCCAAGGCTTCCATTGGAAAGACGTGAAGACCAAGAGTCTCTCAAGAACAAGGTCATCTATTGGTTTAGGTCCACACACCATTGTTATTCAATCATTAGAGACGATATACAATTGGCAAAAAGAGACCCTATGCAGGAATCAGCCTGGGACATGATTGAGGTCAGTTTCTAGGATGGATTATTTTCAATTGACTCACATATTATCTCTCAAGCACCTACCCATATCTCTATGAGATATAGATTCCTAGGAGGTACCCCTGCCAGGCCTTTGCTGTCGTCCTGCCCCAGAATCTCTATTATGCCACTGTTGAGTTCTTGAGGCCCAGTCCATTTCAATCCACCTATCTTCTACAGGGGTGATTGGAGAGGGCAGAGTTGACCTCTTCTAGAGGAACAGAAAAAAACAGTAAATATGGTTGGGCTAGCAAGTGCCTTAGTGACACCATCTCTTAGCCCCCCCATTAACAGATATTCCTGTACCATCAGACCTGGCTATCGGCCAAGAGAAAATCGCTGAATCTGTTTTTGAGGATGAAAGTGGAGGTGTAACTGCCCCAATTTCTGGGGTTGTGGTAGGAGGGGCCTCTTCCAACTGCCCAATGAGGGTTCTTGTGTGGAATGTGGCTGGTATTCCAAAGTTACTGGCAGATCCAGAATGGTGCTCTTTTGTAGACTATTTTGACGTAATATTATATCAGGAAAGCTGGAGCCTGCATTGCCCACATAGAAGTGTTTTTTCTGCTTATGCAATCAATGGCACAAGAAAAGAGATGGGCCGACCTTCGGGTGGATTAGTGAGATGGGTAAAAAATGAATTAGGGGTCAAGGTTAACCTTTTAAATGTCGACTCCCAAGAAATGTTAGCACTGGAGCTTACATTTTCTAGTGGACAGAAAATAAGGATATTTAATGTATATAATAGAGTGCTGCGGGGCCAGGAGGAAACCAACACAGTGTGTACCCTTGATCACGCTCTGTCCCACTATCCAGACAACAGCCCAACCTTAGTTGCAAGTGATTTTAACTGTACATTTTAACCGCTTGCCCCGATCCCTTCAGATTTGACTGATGAGTGGGATAGAGAGTGGCAAATACCACAACTAGACCTTCTTCTAGTTAGATGGTCCATGAGAGGTGCCCAGTTGCTGGCCCTTACTATACAGCATCCCACACTTGGGAGGACAAACTCTGATCTAAATGGAGACCCCACCTTTAATAGATTAGGCCACAAAAGTAGAATAGATTACTGCCTGATATCCCTTATTCTCTGGCATTTAGTCCAAGACATGATAGTGACCAAGAGGGTCGATAGCGACCACAACGCATTAGCACTCACATTAACCAAGTGTGGCACAGCTGTGCCAGACCTAAGGGGTAGTCCAGACGTAGCCGTCTTATTAATTACAAATAACCAGAGAGCGATAAGATGGGATTGGGTGGAGGGACATCCAAGGGCACTAGACACAGTCCAGAGCCAAGTACGTTTTTTAATGGAGGAGTTATAAAATTATTCTACAAATAAGACTGTGGAGATATTGGGACCCAGGCAAGAGGTTCTATACACAGAGATAAGGGAACTGCTAACTAACCTGTGTAAACCAGACAAACCTTCCAGACAATCTCGATCAAGCAGCCATGCACTACACACAATGGCTCCACTCAGCATTTGACATCCTGGTACCAATAAAAAATGCCTCAAAAAACAGAAAGACACCATCTGCCCCTTGGTTCTCAGAGGAATTAAGACTGGAAAGGCAGAAATGCAGAAATTTAGAACGTCACTGGCGCCGAAGTTACGATAATACAATGAAAACACGGTATAAGGAAGCACTATCCAAATATAAAAACCTCCTAATAACTGAAAAAAGCAAATTCTACATAAACCAAATTGAAAGTTCCCAGGACTCTATGAAACAACTATATAGAGTCGTCACCAAACTCTCAGGACCCGAAACTACCCCTTTGACAACACCTACACAAACCCTCTGTGATGATCTCGCTAGATTTTTCCACAGTAAAGTCATTCACATCTACTCCAACTTTTCAGCTCTCGCTACCATAAATATACAATCTATTACTACCAGCATAGACTCCTCATTAAGTAATCTCGCAACATCACAAATCACCAATCACGACCCCTCCCCCTCCTTTCCAGAATTTAAAAAGATCACAACAGAATACATTATCGATCTCATCTCCACTTCCAAATCTGGATCCCCTAATGACCCCTGCCCTCCTAACATAATAAAACTTATACCAGAAATCATAGGTCCTGAACTAGCCAACATCTGCAACTCTATGTTTTCAACAGGAATGTATCCTTCCATCTGGAAAGAGACAGTTATCAAACCTTTACTCAAAAAACACAATCTCAATCCCACAGACTGTAATAACTATAGACCCATTGCAGGTCTTCCTCTCCCTGCAAAGATTATAGAAAAGGTGATGAATACTCAGCTGGGTGACTATATTGAAAACAACAACTTCTTAGACGACACCCAATTTGGTTTCAGAAAAGGTCATGGGACGGAAGCAGCTCTCATTAAAACAGCTGACGAAATACGGACAACCATGGACAAGGGAGGCACTGCGGACTTGGTGCTGCTGGATCTCTCGGCAGCGTTTGACACGGTCGACCATTCCATCTTGATCGATCGTCTCTCAGCCATAGGTATCAAAGACAAAGCCAAGGCCCTATTAACATCTTTCCTGGCCAACCGTACCCAACATGTAAAACTTGGTAGCTACGACTCCCCTTCTTTTTCTCTACCATGTGGAGTTCCTCAGGGATCCTCATTAAGTCCCACTTTGTTCAACCTATATGTCTCAGACCTTGCCAAAATCATCAAGACTCACGATCTGCGGCTTACATCTTATGCCGATGACACCCAGATTGTGTTGAAATACATGAGAACGGCAAATTAGTCGCAAACAACTTTAAGAAGGGAATGTCTACCATTAGTACCTGGATGACAAATAATTGTTTGAAATTGAATTCCGAGAAAACGGAAGTGATGATTTTTGGAAACCTATTCCCCAGCTGGTCTCCTTCTTGGTGGCCAGAGGAACTAGGCCCCCCCCGGTCCCGGTTACCAAGGTCAGAAACCTTGGAGTCATATTTGACGACAAGCTATCATTCATTCCTCATGTCAATTCTGTCATCTCATCTTCCTTTTATACAATCAGGATGATAAAGAAACTGCTACCCTTTCTTCCTTCTAGTTCAGGCAAAACTCTCATCAGCACTCTCGTTATGTCTAAAATAGATTATTGTAATGGCCTACTCATCAAAGCACAAGAAAGAGTCTTACACAAACTACAAATGGTACAAAATGCCGCAGCTAGGATTCTCTCAGGCACACCCAAGTTTAAATCCATCTCAGGAGTCATTCGACAATTACACTGGCTACCCATTAAAAGCAGAACAAAATTCAAAGCATTGTGTATAGCTTACAAAGCAATTCACAATTCAGGTCCCGAATTTTTTAGAAAAAACCTATGCCTCTACAGACCAAGCAGGACCTTACGGTCCTCCTCAGGTCATCTGTTAATTGTTTCCAGAACTAAGAAAGTCACTTGGGGCGACAGAAGATTTATTGTAGCCACGGCCAAACTCTGGAACATACTCCCTCTACACATCAAAAATACCCCGACCTTGTTGTCCTTCCGCAAAAAAATAAAAACATGGCTATTTCAGTAAATAACTCCCTCCTCTCCTTTTTGTTTAACAAGCTGTCCACAGCGCCGAGACACCTCAGGGTATTTGCGCGCTCAATAAATTGCTTAAATAAACAAATCACAGAAAAAGGAAGGGAATTCCACACACCGGAAGCCACCTTGCCAGGGTACCTGGTATAACAAAGACTGTGGGGTTTTAAATGAATCACTTATATGAGCCATAAAGCTGAAATCACGCCTGAAGTTGTGGCCTTTAGAGCTAGGCACAGGCGGACAATCAAGTCTGCTAAGAAGGATTGGGAGGGCTCTCTTTGGTTATCTCTACGAAATGCAATGATAGCTAACAATACCAAGAGCTTTTGGAGTAAAGCGGCATACTTGCTTAAGGGGAGTGAGAGGGCCCTAGACTTTACAGTGCAACCAGAGGAGTGGGTAGCCCATTTCAGCTCTTTGTATGAATCTAGGGATGAAATAGTTGAGGAAATTCGTCATGGACACGGGGCGTTGTCTGCAGAAGAGGATGGTGATCTTGTTTTCACCATAGAAGAAACGCAAGCAGCAATCTGCTGCTGCGTTCCAACCCATGCCCCTGGACCAGATAAAATTCCAATTTACCTATACAAAGAGGATATAGTACTTTGGGGATAATACATAAACCTCTTGACTAACTCAATTTTAGCGGGTACTCCCATCCCCTCCCTTGGAATACTGCAGAGGTTGTTCCCATATACAAAAAGTCTGACAGAGCTAAGCCAGTCAGCTATAGGCCTATTAGCCTTATTGATTCTTTACAGAAGATTTTTTGTAAGCAAATTTTAGTACGAATTCAGCATTGGATTCTTGAGTCCCGTATTTTAAGTGACTTCTAAGCAGGATTCCGTGCAAAGATAAGTACCTTGGACCAAGCTTTCCGCCTTCTTTGCATATATTGGAGAGAAGTGGCAGTCAAGGGAGGAAAGCTTTATGTGGCCTTTGTTGACCTCCGGTCTGCCTTTGACCTGGTCCCAAGTGCAAGGCTCTGGAGTATTTTAGATGTTTTAATTAGATTACATTCATCAAACACAGCACAAGTGAGGTGGGGGAGAACAACAAAGTTACAGATCCCTTCCCAGGTCAGTGTGGAGTAAGGCAGGTATGTGTCCTTGCCCCCACTCTTTTTATTATTGGCGTCATCAATGTTCTAGTTAGAGACGGGTGAGATGCCACAAAAATTGGTGCTAAAAGAGATCCCGCCTGTCTCTTTGCCGACAATATGCTCTTAATTTCTAAATCACCGCTGGGACTACAGCAACTTTTAAATGATTTTATTAAGTTGTGTGTTTTATATGTCAGTAATTGACTGGCCATACATGTCTTGTAAACCAATATGTCACTAAGCTTGTACATGTCATTTATGTATATATAACAGTTTTTTATGTATACTGTATTTTGCTTTCAAATGTGTTGAAAAACCATGTTTTGCCCTTCTTGATGACATGCTTTAAATCCATAAAACATTTTTCTAAATAAGATAAAGAAAAGTGAAATAAATCACGCTGCTAATGAATTAAGGACATTGGTTCGTTTACTGTTAAACTTTTGATAAACAACGCAACTAGATATCGAGTTTGTATACATATAGTAGTGGTCCTATCTAGTTTGCGCAAGGGCCCAAGCCTCCCTTGAGCAATAACTTTCTAAAAGTGGCCTTTCCAAAAATGTAATTCAGAATCAACTTTACCGTAAGATAGAATTTTTCATTTCAATTTCAAAGACATCAAACATGAATTGAGGACCTGTTCCCATTTGCAAATTATAGCTTATTAAATGTAATGAGGTAACCCCAATGTTATCCAATAGGAGATGCAGGCCTTGCAATCGTGAAAAACTAGTCTATGAGTCTTTCACTACCAGGATATGTAAAACCTAATGGTCCATATCCAACTTTTTTAATACACTGCACTCTCCCTCTGGGATCTCCAGGGCCTACCCTAGGGGTGACTTACATGCATTAAAAGGGAAGTTTTGGGCCTGGCAAAAGGTGCATTTTGCCAGGTCGAAATGGTAGTTCAAAACTGCCCATACAGGCTGTAGTGGCAGACCTGAGGCATGTTCGAAAAGCTACTTAAGAGGGTCGCACAATCAATGCTGCAGGCCCACTTGTAGCATTTTATTTACAGGCCCTGTTTATATGTTGTATCACTTTACAAAGAGCTTATAAGCAAATTAAATAGGCCAATTGGGGATAAGCCAATGTGACCATGTTTTAAGGAGTGAGTACATGCATGTTAGCACTGGTTAGCAGTGATAAAGTGCACAGAGTCCCAAGGCCAACAGGAACATGGTCAGCAAAGATGGAGGAGGAAAGAAAAAATGTATTGGAAGACCTCCCTATGGCTGACACATATAACACTAGCACACAGTAACATTGAAATGTCCATAATTGAACTGTGCAAAGATTTCAGAATATATTAGAATTAGGAAAGCACAAATGAAGCACTTTTTTGTAATTCTTAAGTGTGCTGTAAACAAATATTTTAACACAATCAAAGCAAATCACTAAACCAGTTGATTTCCACATATTATTGTTTGGGCGCTGTTTAGTTTTATTAGTATAACTGTATATCTGTGCAAATGTAATGGTCATTTCAATTGAAAATGTGCTGTCTGTAACTGCAGTTCACAACCACACAGAACATACTCCACTCTACACCACTCTACCTCATGCTATGCCACTCTACACCCTTCCATGCCAATTCACTCTACGCCACTCTACTCTACTCTATGCTACTCACCTCCACTCTATGCCACTCCGCTACATTGTATGCCACTCCACTCTGCGCCACCTTTCTCCACTCTATGGTGCTCTACTCTACTCTATGCCCCTCCACTCAATGACACACTACTCTACTCAACTTCACTCTATGAGACACCACTCCACTCTACACCACTATACAACACTGTATCCCAAAGCACTTCACTCCATGACACTACACTACATGACCTTCCACTCTACTAACCTCCACTTAGACAGTTGTATGTTGGAACCACGCATGCCTTTACAATCCAGTCCGAACCTCAACTGCGTCTTTACAGAACATTCTTTTACCACACAAGTCGTTACAAAGACTTGCCTTAGGAAAAGTGCTGGGCTTTGGAATAGAATAATGTATTATTCCAACTCCAGTCCGTGCAACAGTAGGGAAAGTTTTGGACTGAAAGTCCAACATCGGTGCAACAATGCATTCCCTAAGGCAAGTCTTTGTAACAACTTGCATTGATAAATGTGTATCAGTGGTTTGTACATGTTGTAATGGCACAGCATGGTGGAGCCACATTGTAAAGGCTGTTTCCTCTCTATGACCCATCCACTCTACAACACTCCACTCTGCAGCACCCTACTCTATGACACTCCACTTTGCTCTGTGGCATTCCACTCTACAACACTCTACTCCACTCTGTCACTCCACTGTATGACACTCTTCTCCACTCTATGCTCCTCCACTCTATTCCCCTCCACACTACGACACTCCACTGTACTCCAGTGTACAACACTGCACTCTCTTCTCTATGACACTTCACTACACAACACTCTGCTCCACTCCATGACACTCCACTCTGTGACACTCCATTCTTCGACACTCCACAAAACTCCTCTCCATAGCACCCCACTCCATGACACTCTACAACACTCTACTCCACTCTACAACATGGAATTCCACTCTCCTCTATGCCACTAATGTTTAGCCGAGCTGAACAGCAGCCATACTGTTGTACAACATGGATTAATTACATAGGAAAAGCCAATAGATCTGGCATAGGCGACAACTGTTGGTTTTGCCGAAGATTGTTAAATACTATGCACTCTACCTTGTGTCCTACAAGGCCTAGGGAGGTGTGACTTATTAATTAGTAAAAGGAAGATTTTCCTCTGTCAAAATAGGTTGCTCTGCAGGTTTAAACTCCAGCAGTCAGGCTACACTGGGAGGCATGAAGCCATGTTTTCATTGTCACAGTAGTGGAAGGCCCAATATATGCCGAAGTCAACGTGTGACATTTAATTTTCTATGCCATAGATGTATTTTCTGTACTATATACTATGACCTGATGAGAAAGTGAAATAAGCCAATTAGAAGGTAGCCAATTTAATCCTGTTTTAGGGTTAAGAGCTCATGCTCTGGGTCCTGGACAACAGTGTCCCATTAAGCAGAGTTACAAAAGCAGCATAAGTAAAATAAAATGGGGATGACCATGCAAAAGAGCCTTTTCCCACATATTCCCACAAACGTTTCTCCAATCTATGTCCATAATAATATCTGAGTTCTCAGAGCACTTGCCCCTCTGAATTATGTCTTTACTAATAGAGTCTGTTTCTTTAATATGTTCCTAACAAAGAGCTGAAAAATGCCTTAACTTCTTTTTCACTTTGAATTGCCTCATAAACACATATTCTCAAGCAGATCTAATGACACTAGGTGTTTCAGGCTTCTGAAAGTCATCAGTCACCTCAGCATTCATAATTCCTAAGCAGAGTTGGGATTCTTGTTCCTGAAAGGTATCCGAGCTCTACTCTCAGCAAGATGACTGGTCCGGTGCATGAGTCTTCATGTGCTTAAAGGGAAGAGGTGTGGCGCCGCGGCCAGGGCGACTGACTCCGGAATCTGGGGATCACGGTTCGATCCCCGGCGCCGGCGGCAGATTAGCCCAGCACCATGTGACTCTGGGCAATAGCTTGCTTATTCTTCCCGACGGCCCCTAGCGCCTAGAGACCCTTACGGGTGATTGTTTGCGCTTTACAAATGTGGATTATTATTATTAAAGATGAAGCAGTGCTCCATTGCGCCTGCAGCAAAACCCACACTATGTTAAACAAATCGAACAAATAAAAGATAGGCAATAGAGACAGTAACATAAAATGAGACTTGTAGAAGAAATGTTCACATGGAATGTATCCTTTCTGCTGAAGAAAGTGGTAACAAAAGGATGTCAATCAGGTTCAAGCTTTGGCAGGAGGAGGTAAATGCCACAGGAAGCAGGTGCGGATGCTGATGAAAGGTCTTTGACAGAAAGCCTTTGCGGCATTTAAGACATCAGCACTGCCCAGACACCTCTTCACCTCCTTTATCAGAGGGACAATGGCAGGGTGATTTCTCTGCTACTAAAGTGCAGGTACTGTTGAGTGGTGAGGCTCTCCTGTTTCTGCCCTGATCCTTCTCATCTAAGAAAGGGGGGGCACTTTTAAATGAAATCAGAAAGTTATTGAAAGCATCAAGCAAACTCTTTTTGGTTCTGAAGTTTTCTAACTTATAACCTATTTGGCTAGTGGTTGTATTAACTGGCGCCTTCTCTGACTCCGGTAAGGAAACTCTGTAGGTCCATGCAACTGCTGCATAGACCTGCATGTTAGTGACTAGCGACAGGGTCAAAGCCCGGCATAGCAAAATCAGCCTTTCATCTGCAGGGGATGTTAAAATGGGTCAATGGTAACCCTGGGCGGGTAACTCTGCTCTGCCAGCGGAGTTTGCGGAGATTTGCCTATTCCATGCTCCGTTGCGAATGCGGAGGTAGGTAAAACTCTGCCTCCGTGGCAGAGCGGAGTTAGACGCTCCCTCCCCCTCCCAAATTCTTTAAAAATGATACAAGAAGGCACTTATCTGCGTTTCTGCCACCTCCCCTACCTGGCCGCTATCCTTCCTGCTCCTCTCGCATCCATCTTCATTGAACAAAAACACTATGTTGTCCGTCTTGCGAGTGGGGGGAGGGAGCGGGGAGGGAGCGTAGCGGAGTGAAGCATAGCTCCACTGAGTTTTGTTTCAAACTCTGTGGAGCTACGTGTAGAGGCACTACACCAGCTCCACCCACCCTTAGTCAATGGTATATGGACAATAGCACCACTCAAGGGCAGAGCTTTCATTAGTGCAAGAGGTGCAGTAGCATCAGGGCCAGAAATGTAGAGGGGCCCCCAGCTCCTGAGTTCAAGCCATCTTTTACTACTCAGCAGGGTGGAAGCGAGGGATCCATTTTCCTACTTTAGATAAGGACCGGTGGCACCCTTCTAAGGCAACTGGCACCTTTTTCAAACATAAAGTAAACAAGATGAAACACCTCTGCATATCTTCACTCTACCATCTTAGTCTGCCTTGTTTTGATTCCACCCTCGGTCTCTTCTTTCCACTGTCCTGCACTTCTTTTCTCTTTATCTCACTATTGCAGGTTCTTTTTAATTCTTGGTTTCTCATTTTGTCACTGTTTTCCTATCTTTATCTTTTGGGAGGACATGTTCTCCTGTAACTCGCACTGTGGACTTAGGAACCTCAGGACCTAAGTCCGAATCCAACCCTTGGCACTTGATTTGTTGATTCTTTGTGTGAGTATGGGCAATACACTTAATCTTCTTGTATCTTAAAACAAAGTGTCATGTAAATGTGCAATTCCTCTTATTGTACACAATCATCTACCACCACCCCACATTATGTACAGTGTGCAGTTGCTCAATAGGTAGGATTGTGCTATATAAACACCTTAAATACCAAACACAAATATGCAAACACCAATGCTTAACTTGTGCCGGTGGTTGCAGGCGGGGCCCACTAGCACTCATGTTTGGGGACCAGCACTTATTTTTCCTCAACAAACTTTGATGCAGAGCAAGAAAGAGAAAACCACAAAGGAGGAAAAGGAGGAAGAAAATGACAGAAAACAGTGACAAAAGGAGAGAGCAAGAATAGAAAAGAAACTACAAGGATGAGATAAAGAGAGGCAGGGAATGTCTGGGGGATTAAAGTGGAATTATGTGATTCTGCGGCCGCTGCATTTTTCAAACAAGTATGGATTTGCCACATAAACCATCATCTGCTGCGTAATTTGCAGATTTTAGCAAAAAAGAATTCTAGCTAAAACGGACAAAAAGTTACTAATAATGCGGCGACATGGGGTACTGCATAGCAGAAAGCACTTTGCAAAGGTTGTTGGCTGTTCACCATTCTGTTGCATATCGTTGTGTTAAACTAGTACTGATAGAGTGAAACCTTTGTCCAAACAGTGTTAACATGGAATGACAAAATGATGATATGATACTGTCACAAAATGTACTGCATTATGCCACATTATGCCGCATTTTCTTGCTGCATAATTTAGTAAACCCTGCCGCATAATTTGATCCTCCCTTGCTGCTTAATTCCAGTGGTTCTAGTTATAAGGCGGATCAAGAATACTCAGCAATTAACACCCTGAACTTCAATAGCACCGGCTGCCCGTTTGGAGCACTACGTTGGCACCCAGTACTCACACTTAAGTTTTTTCAAACTTTAGTAGCACCAAATGTATATGCCTAGTCCTTCCTCTCTCCTGTTCTAGATCAAACTGAGGTGATGAAAAATAAGAAACGTGTGTCCGCGGGCATCACCTGTCACCACAGGACTCAGAAGTAAATTAAGCAGCGAGCTTTCTCACACACTATGGACCCCTGTCATGTAGATCTTGGACCCGTGGGAAGGTTGAAAGAATTCCCTTGCACTATCAAGCTCCACTGTCATAAAGTCCACGGCTGAAGAGAGGACGATTGGACGAACAGAATAGATTCCCGTCTTCACGGGAACTTTGCATGTGGGATGTGGCAGACATGGATGTTCCTTTGACCGAAAATCGCAATAATGTGTCTGTCCTCCATTTCCATTACTAAAGAGATTCAGGTCTCGTGAAACAGGGCCGCAAGAAGCCACGCCCACCCCAGCACGAACAGCCTATCGCCGGTCACCTCTCTGGGTTCGCGTGAGCAGTTCAGCACCTTGGACAGGGCCTTGGCCACCATGCTGCTGAAAGTCCCAGTGTGTACGATGTATTTATTTATTTTGCAGCCTTTATACAGCGTGACATTGGACCAAATCAAATGCATTAGAGCACGTTTCATAACTAGATTTCATTACACAAGGTCAGATTTTGTTTTCTTTAAACAAGGGGCGATACAGAGATTTGCCCAGAATCCCCTTATTGTGAGACAATGCTGGGACTTGAAGCTGGTTGTGCAGGTGTAAAGTGAGTTGTGCAAGTGTAAAGTCAGCAACTCTGGCCGTTAGGCTACATATCCTCCGAGACAGTTGCAGATATTTTAACGCTGCACCCAATTCTTAAAAGGGCCATGCAGTGTACATAAACATCTCTGGGCATGGATGTATTGTTCGGCCCATGAAGCTGCTTCGCTTGGATGAAAATTAACAAGAAGGATTAACCAAGGAGGGCACTGGTTCTTAAACCTCTTACCCTGCTCCTCAGCGGTAGTGCCTCAAGTTAGGAGTGACCTCCCAAGAGAAAAAAACAGCCGAGTTTAAAATGGCCTGGTAACATGGAGAGAGGAACAAACTAACCCCACCTCTCTGGTCCCACTTTCTTCCCTGAGTGCAACTAATGTCACCCCTCTGCAATTTTCAGGGCACGCTTGCCAGAAGAGAGACAAAACTAGGGCTGTGGGCGCTCGCAGCACCCTTAGAGCAAGCCGGCAGCAGTAGAATGTATACTCATATGGGAATAACCACTGTAGGACATTGGTAGCAGGAAGGAAAGATTTCGGAAACTGTCTCCCAACTTCCAATCTCTTAGTAAGAGGATAGCCAGCCAGCGACAAATCAGAAGGGAGGGAAGTGTCAGGAAATTCTGAGGGAGAATAACCGCTTCACTGAGGAAAACCTGAGGTGACGTGCCTTGGCTGCTTGCCGACTACATAGCGGCCATTTTGCAATCCAGATGTCAGAGAAGGTTTACGTGGGTGAAAGAGGACAAAAAACAAGGAAACATACATTTTCATGTGCTGACTTACTCTCATGTAAATATAGTCTTGCAGCTAGAAGTAATGTTACACTTTTTTGCTATTCACCATTCCGGAGTGTACGGTTAATTCTATTAATTCCCATAGAGTTCAATGGGAGTCCAAGCGAATCGAGTCATAAGCATACGGCTGCATCGTACTCGCTTTTTTGGACCCACGGAGCACATTTCGCTCAGAAAGCCCTCCAGATTCGAGTTGTACAGAGGGCTTTCCTAATGAGATCGGAATCGGGCCCTAAGTGTAGACTTACATGTCTCCACCCCATAAAACCAGGGGCGGTGATATCTAGACAGAATTTACAAGTATAAAGCTACTACAATCAACTCTTCACACGTTGACAGAGATCTTCGCCACTTCTGTGGAGATCTTCCTATGCCAAAGTAGAGGAAAAAATAATAAAGTATATTAAACTTTTTTAAAGAAAATATTTTAATGGAAAAGGATTTTAAATACTTTTAAAAAAAATTGAACAAATAAAATAAAATATTACAGCACATTCCTTTAAATGAATATTAATTATTTAGTAAATATATGTATTTAATTACTCAATATTATTTTAAAGAATTATTTAAAACAATTACATTTACTCCTGTTTGGAGACCTTTTTTCACACTAGTAACTTTAGAGGTGTAAATTTTGAATAGCAATGGGCTTCCTTTTTTTGGGTAGGCATTTGTCACTGCCCAAACCTTTCCTTAGGCCTCTCTAAACCCCTCTTTACTCCTCACTAAACACACCTCCAGTGTAGGTGTTAGCATTCCCCAGTTTCCAGTCTATTCCACGTCCACACTACATTTACTACCAAAACACATACTTAAATGTGGGAAATCTCTGACTCACATACTAGTACTCTGCATACTGCAAATTGCAGTTTGTTTACAGGCATCAAATAGAAAATACAAAGGAAGCAGTAAAGGAAAAAATACATATAAAAAAGAACATTAAATAATAAAGATACAATGGGAAACATTGATGAGGGAAACAGACATAAAGAAAGGATGAATTGAGAATGAAAATGTGTGCAAAGGGACACACTAGAGAATAATAAGCAATGAAAAAGAGAGAAGAACAAAGAGAATGTTATTTGAAGAGGAGGGTGGAAGAAAAGGCACAAATAGTGCAAGAAGAAAACTTGGAAACAAAAGAGGGGTGTGAAGGCAGAGCACATTCCTCTTATATTACCATACTAAAATGGAGGGAGGTTCTCAAGGCCTGGATAGTGATGACTTCAGGGGCTCCCAAACCCTTCGGAGGGCCCCTAATCAGCTCCAATAAATATTTGTGAGATATGGGAGACTCAGGGGTCACTCTTCACATTCTGCGTCATTTTCTATTACTTCCAGTAGCGGCTGCTACTGGATGGGGTGGTAGGGAGGGGGAGGAGGAATCTATTTTTTTAAAAGGGCTTACCTTTAACGGCCAGCCAGTCGCCGCCTTGCCTCCGTCCTCCGTCCTCCATGCCCCGTCC
Organism: Triturus cristatus; assembly: GCF_964204655.1. Taxonomy (NCBI): domain Eukaryota; kingdom Metazoa; phylum Chordata; class Amphibia; order Caudata; family Salamandridae; genus Triturus; species Triturus cristatus. Next base: position 1,641,075,243 of record NC_140590.1, read on the forward strand.
TCTTCATCTTCCTGTCGCGGCTAGCAGCAGGAAGCACCCGGGCAGGCATGCTCCTCTGAGCCAATCACAACGCGGCATCAGACTGGAACAGGGAGCCTGTGCATGTTCCTTACCAGGCAGTGTAATGCAGCCTGGTAGGAACATGCAAAGTGTGCTTGAACTCTTTGGTCGGCCCAAGAGGGCCGGCCAAACAGTTAATGCGTACTTAGGGAGTGTATATGACTCCTCCCCTGCTCCAGCTAGCCCCGCCCACAAATGACTGCAATAGGGAAAATAAAATGATAATAACGATATGTTATTATCATTTTATTTTTCCCTTTTAGGCAGTGGGGCAATGCTCCTCTGCCTTAACTGAGGAGCCGCCACTGAGCTCCACTGGATGGCTTATTGTTAGCGTCTCACCAGGGACGCAAGAGACTCTGCCCCGGGGCTCAGGAGAACATGGGCAGAGCAAGCACAGGCAGCAAAGATCTGCTGCTCAGATCCAAAGAAAACTCCATGCCCATTACCCTGGTAAGTGATCCTTTTACAAACCACTCTCCTGCTTTCAGACAATCACCACAACTCAGGAATAAGAAGTTCTTGTTGGAATGAAAAGATATTCTCGTTAAAGTGGCCTCTGCCTCCTTGGCACTGGTTTTGAGGTTTATCTGAACCTAAAATAACATTTTCACCATGAGTCACATTTTACAGTGAAATACGTATTCGAATCACGGTAGGACTCCGCCTTTCCTCATTCTAAAATCAATAACACGAAGCGCACTGATTTGGATAGTAATAACTTATTCACGCCTCATAGGGACAAGAGATTATTAAGTCTCTGATGTAAGGTACATATTGATGGCGGCAGAGCCAATGAACGCACAGGCCTAGCTCAGAGCTCTGGCTCGGGTGAAAGGCCTGGCTCTCTCTTCATTGGTGATTTCAAGGCTCTTGAAAGACGAGCTAAGTTTCACGGTCTCTGCCGCCTCTCTCCCATCCCTAATGCAGACCTGAAAAGAAAAAAAATCAAAGCCCAGTGAAAAGAAGGGCATTTTGCATATGAATGAAGTACATTTTTCAAATGTTTTAACCTGTTGCCATGAATCAGGTCTCAGATGTGTGTTTTCCTTGAACGCTTCGCACTAAAAGTGCTGAACAAATGCAGAACATGTGAGTGAAAGCGCATTAACAGACTGGAGAAGCCTTTTTGCAGATATCTCGGTGTCTATGGAATTTCCGGCCTCCTTGTTTCTGCAGGTTTATTTCCTGGATTCCATGAAGGAGCTGGGCTTATCCAGAAATTGTTGAGGCAGGACCTACTGTTAGTAATAACATGAATAGGGTATGCTTTGTCTTTTGTAGTATGGAAAAAAAACACAGGGGCATTTGAATCTGTGTGATGTACTTGTTTGCTTTATATGGTAAAATATGCCTTTTCCTATCTGTTCTTGCTCTCTTTGAGACTGAATCAGGAGTAATTTGCTGAACATTTATCTGGAAAGATTTCCAACAAAATATCACATTTATTTAGCATGTGATACGTGTACAAAGCAAGCTGGCTATATTGAACAGAGAGGGGCGGATTTACAAGCCCCTTGCGCCACTTTTGCGTCACTTTTCCCATGTTAAAAGTGACGCAAAAGTGGCGCAAGGGGCTTGTAAATCTGCCCCAGAGTATCTATCAGTCTGGCTCTTGAAGGACAAGTAGGAAGAAAGGATTGCTCTTTTGTGCAAACCTTTAGAGTGAAGCAGGCACAATATAGGGTCTGAACTGCACAGTGTAAGACTAGGAAACATGATCTCAGATCTTGCCTTTCCTACTTTACCAAGTTATGCAGTCTTGTGCATATTACATTTTTGATCTCACTTTCCTTGATTGAATAATTTCTAAGCCACTAGAAATCATTCTGGTCAAAGGGTGAACTATGCAAGAACAAAGCCAGTCTGATGTTGACTGCCCCCCTTCGGGTTCTTGTGTAATTACTGGCTACTTACTGTTCTCTACTGGGACTCTTGCAGCTTCAACAGTATGATCTCGTCTGCAGCCTTCACTGGGCCCAAGTTGCCTACAAGACTAATGGTGGTAAATATGTCTGCTTTTGGATAACAATTACACATACTCTCTCTCTCTCCATCGTTGTGTCTCATCCCCGCTCTGTCTCTCTCTGCACTATCTCTCTCTGGCTGTCTTTTTCTGTCTTTCCCCCTCACTCCCTCTCTGTATGCGCTGTAACTCTTTGGGTAGCTGTGAAGCTGCCTGGACTGGCCATTCCGGGTGTCCTACATTTGACATCTCAAATGAAGACAACTGACGTCATGGCATCAGCATGTCATGCGGCCAGCCCATTAGAGTCTCCAAGGGAGCAATTCACTAGACAAAGATGAAGCTGGAAATTCAATCTTTGTATAAAAATACACAACATTGTTCTTATCTATGATGTAATTCATGATGTCATATGTAATGCCACGTGGGAATGAGTGGTGCAAGGGGCGATGGAAAATAAGGTTGCGTTAACTGGTGAATTTCATAAATTGTTACATTTTGTGTCATCGAAAATGTCTCACCAACTATGTTTTTCGTAAAGGTTGTCAGAAAATTCAAAGGGATTTTAATATGTATGAATGAATGGATGTTTTTTATATAGCGCACGGCTATTCCAAGAGTGTCCCGCCGCTTAGGCAATCAGAGTCAGAAAGAGTGGTATGGTACATGGGCAGTCCTACAATCCCTTAAGTTTGCATAAATAGGTTTTCAGCTCTTACTTGAATTTCCTTTCCTCTGTGATAGATCTCAAATGCCCTGGCATCTGATTCCACATGCTGGCCGCCCTGCCTGTGAAAGAGGAACACCCTCTTTGTTGTTTTTTAATACGGGTGACTGCTAGTAGACCGGCGTTACTGGAGCACAAAGACCTCCCTGGTTTATATTCCTTGATCCTCTCATTCAAGTCCATAGGCCCGTTGTCATGGAGGGTTTGATATGTTAGTGTCAGAGTCATATACATAAAGCGCTTATGTTTATGTTTGTTGTTATTTGTATAGCGCTAATCACCAAAGGTCTCTAAGCGCTTCCTTTTAGACAGCAGACATGACAGGGCAGAACGCTTACATTGGCCCAATCCCCATAAGCCTACACAAAGGCCTCCAGAAATAGCATGGTCTTCAGCCTCCTCCTACTTACAGACCAGTAACCAATGCAGCTTTTCCCGCAGTCAAGATACCGTCACGTGCTTGGGTAGTTTATAATGCAGGCGGACTGCCATGTTCTGTACTACTTGTAAACGCTGAACCAGATATTCAGGAAGACCCAAGTACAGAACATTGACATAGTCCAGCCCTGATCACAGTGACTTGTGCATCTTGAGGCAGGAATATGAGGAATTTCCTAAGCATGTCGCAAATCCAAACGCAAGATCTAACTACTGCTGATGCCTGTGCACAGAAAGATCATTGAGAGTCATAAATAACACCCAGATTTCTGGCACCGCCATTCGAGGGGGCGGGGAGAGATGCTGTTGGGCCAATCTCCTGCCTACCCAGGGAGGGGATTCAACCCAAGCAATAAGATCTGGGCTTTGTCTGGGTTGCACTGCAATGAGCACTGGAGCATATGTATACCCTGTTACTGTGCCCTAGAATACACTTAACATGGCCTTTGAGCATGCACAGTCAGCATGTGGAAGAGGATGCACCTTTTTGCCCAATATGATGTCGGAGGCTTTCCGACTGACATTTCCAGTTGCAATTCTTACTGCCTAGTAACAATGTAGGCAGTCAGAATTGGCCGATGGGCTCAAGGAGCCCATCGGCCAGTTGGAGGCCACAACGTAATCCCTGAGGATGCATTTCCACTGTCGGGATTACAATGTTGGTTTCCAACAGGCTTTCCATGTTGGGCTTTCTTGATGTGGGGCATGGAAAAGGGACACCCTCTGGGCCCATTGTTCGTGCCTCCAAACTTACTATAAATGGCTTTTAGACATAGGGCATGGCCTTACTACAGTTCTCGTGACCCCAATGAGCACACCCTTTGGCCATGCACAGCAGGCACTGTGTGAAGGTTTGTGATCTTCACTGATGACCTGTGTCCAGCCCTCATGCTACCAACCTCACTGTGCATGTGCATTGGCTACCCACAGTGGACTCTGTACAGTATGCCCTGTGCCCAGCCCTAGGGCTAACAAAAGGCACTATGCAATGTCCATGAGTGCTGCACACTTGCACAGGGTTTGCTCCCTTCCACTATGCCCCATCTCAGCTGCCCCACCCCCCTCTCAGCGCCCATTTTGGTAATGAGATCTTTTAAAGTTACAACTGGGGTTATTGGAGCCAGACACCATCATTTTAGGATTTAGGATTATGGTGTTGGCTCACTGTGTGCACTTTGCAGCTTGTGAGCTGTAATTCTGCTAGTGCCACAGATTGGCACTTTGATTCCTATGTTGACATCCAAGGAAACATGGGCAACCCAAACACCCCTCATACAATATGTGTGTGGCGTGGTCCTCTGCCAGGCCCTGTGGGCACAGAGCTGGCCTTTGGCCACCACCTGTTCTAAGCATCTCTACCCAAAGGGGTCGGTGGGCTTGGACCTTAGCCAAGAGTAGTGTGCTGTGGGTGCAGGACCTGTCTTCAGTCTGGCCCTTTACCTCTCTCCTTATACACCAGCTTTGATGCTGGTTTCCCTGACGCAACTGATGTCATTTTCAATGTTATCTTTGGCTTCAGGTTTGAGACTCGTGCAGTGTAATGGAGGGCAGGTATAGTTGTGCTGTTCATCAGAACAATTGCTCAGATTTTCTGTCATAACCCAAACGTCCCTTCAGCTGAAGCTGTTTTTAGGATTTTCAGTGTTTTATTTTAATAACAAAATACATTGAATATTATTGAATGGACATGTTCTGTTTCAAGAAGACAGGATGAAACACATAAGCCTATTTGAATCTGAGTCCTTCTTTGCTTTCCGTGATGTACTCCCAGTGCTTAATTTGTAAAATATTAAGTGCCAGGGCTCTGACCGGGAGGCCACTGCAGCGTGCACCACCCATTGTTCTTGTCATCGCGGCACAAACAACTAGTAATCATCTCTCATGCATGAAATTATGACAGTTCAGATTATTCCAGGTCCCCAAAGCTAAAGAAATGGCTGGGGAGGCAGGTATTTGTACTTTTTAATGTATATTGTATTCCTAAACAACTGCTGTTCTGCTCATCTCTAAATTAAATGAGCAGCGCCACCATATGGTAGACTGTTCTAGGTATGGTGTTGACAATTAGGTACAGGTGCCGAGCACCGGAAACCAATTAAGTGCCGGTGCTTAGCACCGTAAAGCCCTGGCTCAAATTAAGCACTGTGTACTCCTGAGTGTTCCAGTAAAATGTGAGTACCAAACTGTGACCCCTTTGAATTCCGGCCCCCACTCATGGGGCACAACTCTGACAAAAGGTGGTCAGAGACATCAGCCAGCTCACAGTTTGAAGGCCGCTGCTCTGGAACGGTGGGTGAAATCTGGCTGGCCTTCCAGGCCCCTTAAAGTATAAAGTAAACAGATTGAAAGGCAAACCTAAGGTCTAGCAAGATGAAATCAGACAGACCGAATATCCCATGCAGCTCTCAATGTGGGCTACGCCCAGTGACAGCACCTTTCGCCCAGTAGGTCGCAGGTGTAAACTATTTTACGCAGCCTGCCTGGAGTTTTCTAGTGATGTGCGTCTTGGCGTACCATGGAAATGTAGTGACGTCTGCAGTGGGATCAGGATGTAGCGGCTTCAATTCTTCTGACATTTTTCCACTGAAATTACATCTTTCTGGCATTGGTCTGCTCCCATCTGCTGCCAGTGTCCAGTACGGTTAAATTCAATTAACCATGCATGGCTCACCAAGCTTTTCTTGGAGAGAGTCCTTCTTTTATGTCTACACGATGTTGTGGTCTCAGTGCAAAAAAGTATACGAACTGTGAGTAAATATTCACCAACTAAGTAGCTGAACCATAAAAATGATCAAGTGCCGGAATGAAAAACTCTTTTAGCAAAAAATCCAGGTCTGAATTAAAGTGTCACACATCAAATGGGGCCTTCTGCGTAGATTTTGCAGGTGAAATAGGCAGTCACCATGTTTGAAAATGAGAGACCGAGGGGCATATCAGCAAGCAGGCGATAAAAAAGTATCGCCGCTTTTGCGTCCGTTTTTGGACGAAAAGCGGCGATAATTTTATTGCCTTATCAGCAAGGTCACCCTATCGTGTGAATCCTTGCCTTATCGCCATTTCCCTTAATGCCCATCTTTGCATCTCTAATGAGATGCAAAGTGGGCGTTCCTCCCCAGGATAACGGGAGAAATGTCGCTAAGCGACATTTTTCCTATTATCAAGCCTCACGCAAAGCAGCATAGCGAAAGGAAAAGTAGCGATAGCCTCTGTTATTGCTACTTTCCTTACGCCTGCTTTGAAACTGACTTAGCCATGATATCCTATGGAAGGTGGATATCATGGCTAAGTATGTGAGGCCCTATCAGCACGCTATCGCCAAACTTCGTTCCAGCGATAATCTCACGTTTGGCAGTTAGCGCTAGGATTTTTATCACTTTTGAGATATGCGTTGCTAATAGCGATAAAAATCCAGGCTAGCCGGAGATAATTATCCTAGCGCTAAATGCGCTTAGCGATAATTATCGCCGGTTGTTGCTGATATGCCCCCACATTCTTGAAGGTATCAAAAGTGCTTCACAGTAGTGGGGAGGTGACAGAGAAGTCCTTTCATGGCAAGACCTATGCATAAAAGTGCTAATGCTAATAGACAAACATTTACGCTAATCTGTAAGAAAAGTGCTCACATACAGTGCTTACTTTGTAAAAATAAAAAAAATAAAAAAGAAGAGCCAGGGCTCTTGTCAGGGGGTCACTACAGCTTGCACCACACATTGCCCCTGTCATGCTGCCAATGATAGGTAAAATACAGCTACTAACTGCCACACTCCTACAAATGTGACAATTCAGACTATTCCAGGCCCCCAAAGCTATAAGAATGGCTTGGGCGGCAGGTAGTAGTCATTGTTAATGTATATTGAATTAATAATTAACTGTTGTTGTGCTCTTCTTTAAATTAGCCAGACTGTCACAAGCACTGGCGTTGGCAATTAAGTTCCAGTGACGAGCACTGTTAACCACCGCCTCAAATTAAGCACTGCTTATATACAAGCTATTGTGCCTGCTACAGTGAGAACTCTCAGGGGGCCTGGGTCCTGTTATAAGGGCCCCTCGCCGCCATGCATCTCCTGTGATAATGTCTGCAGCAGAAGCAGAGTGTGTGTAAAGGAACCCTCTGTTATGGCACCCCTCTTTCCAGCTGCTACTGTGGCTCCCTTCTCCAGGTGCCCTGGCACATTGGCCACAAGGTGGTCCTGATTGGTTGATCTAAGGTGGGCTGACCAGTCAAAATCATCTAGGCTTCACACCCCTTCCTTGGATTGGTGGGCTTCATGCTGCAACCAATCTCTACTTCTGGCTCAACCACTCCCTCTGCTGTCTCTTTTTCATACCTTTGTGTGGCCCACCTGAGCTCCCAGGCACTGAGCTGGCTTACAGCCTCCAGGGTCCCCTACGTGGGCCCGCCTTTCTCACATCCATCAATGAAAAAAGAATGGGAACCTCAATCCTAGAAGTTCCCACCCACTTAGACCTCTGATTGTCCTGGTTAGCTGTTTCCCACTTGAAAGATGATGCTTCTCTTTGCAGGCTTGTTTGGAACTCTACTGGTAGCGAATCAGCATGAGCAAAAGTACCATCATTTCAGGTAAGCCATTGAGGCCTGGTTGTTTACCAGCAAGGGAATCCTTTGCAGTCCCTGTGAAATCTTGGCACCCAACCTATTGCCGCCCCATCAAATAAAAACGTTGTTCTGTTTCAAAACAGCGCAGCAATAAAGACAGGAATTTCATTTTTTGCTCAACATTAGTATGAATGTGAAATGCAGCCAGATGCTCTGTCTGTTGAAGTACTCATGATAATAGGGTTGTCCTGTGTCCCACAGAACCTGTGCTCTATCTATGGAAGCCTCACATCTGCCAATGCCCCTCAGCCTTCAGAGCACATGTGAATGCTCCCAGAGTGCTTGGCCAAATACAAATAAAAGCACTACCCACAAATATAAAAGAAAATGAAGTTAGAATAGTAACTTATCCACTCCTCGAATATTGAGGAATATTTCTTTGCATCTCTTCAGAGGTCAGGGGGAAGCTTCGAAATAATAGTCCTTCCGGGAGGCACCGGAACACCGAGGGAGCTTCAACAGTTAGAATACCGAGGTACAATTTGCCCTGGTAGCCGGCATTTAAACCCCATTTTTGTGTCTGGGGCACTTTGGTATTACAGAAGGAGCCACAGACGCGTGTGCCACCCCTTCTATAACAGGGCATTCCCTGATTTGTATGAAGGCGTGACCCCATTCAACTAAAGGGATCCTTAACTGCGGCCCGCAGCACTTTTCAGATTCGGGTACAGCAGCAGGAAAGCTGTTGGGAGGCACACTGACTGAGTGCCATATATGAGGTGGCCCATAGTCAATCCCACCCTCTCTGAGCACACTCCTTCAGTGGGAGTACAGGGGGTTACAGGGACCCTAGCGTTCACCCACATGTAAGAGCAGTCAAATTCTGCTTCCCCTGGCCTGCCCTTTGCAATACCTGGCTCTGCCTTTGCAACCCCTGACCTCAGAGGTGGCAAAGTCAGTGCCAGGAACACAGGGGCAGCTCGTCCTTATGGATGTTGATTGGGGCACCACTTTCCTTGTTTTCAGACAGTTTTTTATTACTCTAATAGTGAATAATATCAGATTATTCACTATTAGTACAGTTTGCTGCAATATGACCCTATGCTGCTGCTGAAATAAGTGAAAATGCTTTTAAATGTATGCGTGTGCGTGCTTGCGGGTGAGAGGGTGCTTAGGTAAGAAATAGCATGTATGAGTAAAGGTCAAATGGCGTGTGCTGTCACTTTCGCTACCCCTGACATTTTGGTGAATTGACTGCATGCCTGCTCCTCCTTGAAAGGGATTCCTGGTCCATCGCTTGTAGTCAAGGCCGGCCAGCAGCTTCAAACAGCCGCTCCACCTTTCTCTAAATCGCTGTTCCAGTGCAGGCGTCATCCCTGACTGTGGTCGGAACAGCACCATTTCTGTAAAAAGGTGCATTGTGTTTGTCTGAATAAGGCACCCTTAATTTAGTGTGTACCATTGCGCAAACTGGACCCGTGCGCCTCACCTATAATTCAGGCCCTGAGATCTTCTCACTTCTATGATTGGCCCCAGTGCTTTAAATGGGCCGGTACTCACCGGTACTGAGTACCGGCCCTTCTTACATGTATCACTCTGAGTACCGGCACTTCTCTACTGCTGAGGAGAGTACCGGTACTCATGAAAATGTAGGCTCATTGCCTGTGAGTGCTAATGAGCAGGAGTGGAACCTGCTTGGCAGCCAAGGCGCCGCTGCTGTAGCCCCGATCTGAGCACCAGCTGAGCTTTTCAGCAGTGCTCATCTGAATAATGTCCGGTGCTCACCATCACGCTGTGCTTGACAGAGCAGGGACCATAAGATTCATTTTACCTGCTAGTGTGCGCGTGTGATTATCAAACCGCAGCACTTCAGGTAGTGAAAAGTCAGTGCAGGGTAATACTTAAAGATAGACATTTTATCAGGGTCAAGGGCGGCGGATTCTCACACTTCCCGTACTTTCGATCGGAGGATAATGACAATGCGATCGAAGAGGCCCCTGGAGCGCTAATCTAACTGCTTTCTGCACTGGGGCACCTACCTTCCTAATGCCAGATGCCTCAATTACCCAGTCTGTGCATAGAATGCTTTCCATTATGCCAAAGAAGCTCAAAACTAGCGCCGCCAACCCTCTTTGCAGTTACTGTTCCCCGGGTCACGTCAGGTCCCGCATGGACACACTGTTGCGGAGGAGCCATGTCGGGCCGGCGCCCATGGTGTGGCAGGATGTTGAATTTCCTGCCTGCCAGGGCACCCAGGAATTCCTCAGCTGCATGGAGTTAAAGGAGGAAGCCGGTGTTCGAGGATCTATCACCTGCTGACCTCGACATGATGTGCTGTTGCTGTGCCCAGCCCAGCAGAGCCCAACTTCTGCCCCAGACTCACCACGCCATTGTGAGTCTCATAGTGGGAGCAGATGGCACAGGCTGAGACACTGCAGTAGGGCTCGCTGTCTGACTCTCTGAAGAAGAGACAGTCTAGAGAGCCACGCGGTTGCCAGGCCAGCATCTCCTCTGGGTGGATCATTCTGACAGCTGTAAAGAGATGCAGGTAAGTCAGATATTAACCCCTTCGATGCGCATGACGGAGCGGTTCCGTCATGCGCATCGGTTGCGCTGTGCGTATGACGGAACCGCTCCGTCATGGCCCCGCGCGCGCAATAGAACCTTCAGCACAGCGCGGTAATCCGCGCCGCGCTGAAGGGGTTAATTTAATAATCTCCTGCTGCTGACATATAAAATGCTTGTTAGGAAAATGATTGGGGGGCTCCAGCACGGCATAGGGCCTTACAAATGGGCATACTAGAGTTGTCTGTCTGAAAACGCGCTACATTTTGTCTAAACTAGCAGTTTTGATGATTTATTAGTAGTTCAAAGTGTTTAAGATCCCTGCTTGGCAGTGACACTACGAAGCAGCACCCTTTATTTTCCCAGCCCACTTAGACTTGCTAAGTCACAGATAAGTCATGTGATTATTGTTCCCACTGGAGAGAGGTCAGAGTTTTCTCTACTGGCAGTTTTCACTGTCACCATTAAGTAGCGTAGAGAGTTAATATGCCTCCTTCAAAAAAGCACATTGTATCGTATGTTATGTGGATAGCTCAGTGAGTTGCTGTTTTTGTCACAGAGATCCCTTTGTTACATGTAGTTTGGCCGCACCTGAAGCTGAGGATGGGGTGGAGGGTGCTGATTTTTTTAGAAATTAAATAATAGCTTCAAAAGCACCTACTGCAGAGTTTGACTTCCTTGTTGCTCAAATGAGTGTGATTTCTGATGTTTGTCTATTTCCATTGACTTCATTCGATGATTTTGGTCGAAAGAAAGTGCCACTCAATGGTGCCGATCAGGATCCTGTAAAAACCGGGTACGAACCGTCGGACGGAGCATATTCTCCGTCCGACGCGAACCCGGTCGTCAAAACTTACAAACATGGAATTACGATTCGCACGGAAACTCCATTTCCGTACGATTCGTACAAAACCCCGACCGAAGAAAAGAAACATACAAATGCGATCCGGGAAAGCGCCGACGTGACGTCGGGACGCACGCAGCCTGCCATTCACGAACCAGGAATTACGATTCGCACCGACGTCATCCCGCACGGTGAATATTTTCCGGCTGCTAAAAACTGCCGGGAAATCAGGACGACGCGAACAAGGAGTACCTGTACGCGACGGACAGATATGGACCCGAACCTACGTGTCATCCCGGCCCTCATAGCAGTCGACCTCCTCTACAGGTAGCGACGCAGACGCCGCAGAAGGTCAGAACAACAAAGGGAGGGGAGAGGGGGGGGGCAGGACCAGGGGCAGGCCACAAAACCCCCACCAAAGTCACACAGCACACATGCCCTGGACATACCTGACCCCCAGGCCCTGGTCACTACGAGGGGATGGGGGCGTGTCCAGCAAAGCCATCGTCCGCCACAACCGAAGTGCTTGACGACGCGAACCGGCAACACAACAATACAGGTACGTCCCGTACCCACGCCTTAAGAGCGCGGGTACGAGTCGTACCCCGCCCACACCTACGTCATCCCAACAATGGCGGGACGGCTGTACCCACGTGGCAAAGGCCTGGGTACGGCCCGCACAAGCATCACATAGCGTGGGGACGGATATGGACGGACCGTACCCCCACCCCCGTATGCATTGAGCGTACCCCCAACCCCAACAGTGTAAGTACGACCCGTACCCTCACCCACGTACATATGGAGCATACCCCCACCCCAACAGTGTAAGTACGACCCGTACCCTCACCCGCGTATGTATGGAGCGTACCCCCCACCCCAACAGTGTAAGTACGACCTGTACCCTCACCCGCGTACGTATGGAGCGTACCCCCCACCCCAACAGTGTAAGTACGACCCGTACCCTCACCCGCGTACGTATGGAGCGTACCCCCCACCCCAACAGTGTAGGTACGACCCGTACCCTCACCCGCGTACGTATGGAGCGTACCCCCACCCCAACAGTGTAAGTACGACCCGTACCCTCACCCGCGTACATATGGAGCGTACCCCCACCCCAACAGTGTAAGTACGTCCCGTACCCTCACCCGCATACGTATGGAGCGTACCCCCCACCCCAACAGTGTAAGTACGACCCGTACCCTCACCCGCATACGTATGGAGCGTACCCCCCACCCCAGCAGTGTAGGTACGACCCGTACCCTCACCCGCGTACGCATGGAGCGTACCCCCCACCCCAACAGTGTAAGTACGACCCATACCCTCACCCGCGGACGTATGGAGCGTACCCCCACCCCAACAGTGTAAGTACGACCCGTACCCTCACCTGCGTACGTATGGAGCGTACCCCCACCCGTGTATGTTCTAAGCGTACATATCGTGAAATAGGAGGGGTGGGTGCAGAGTCCTCCCAGCAGTGCCCAGACACAGGAGGGGTGTGTGCAGAGTCCTCCCAGCAGTGCCCAGACACAGGAGGGGTGGGTGCCTATCACTCCCAGCAGTGCCCAGACACTGGAGGGGTGTGTGGAGAGTCCTCCCAGCAGTGCCCAGACGCAGGAGGGGTGTGTGAAGAGTCCTCCCAGCAGTGCCCAGACACAGGAGGGGTGGGTGCAGAGTCCTCCCAGCAGTGCCCAGACATAGGAGGGGTGGTTGCAGAGTCCTCCCAGCAGTGCCCAGACATAGGAGGGGTGGGTGCAGAGTCCACCCAGCAGTGCCCAGACATAGGAGGGGTGGGTGCAGAGTCCTCCCAGCAGTGCCCAGACATAGGAGGGGGACGTGCAGAGTCCACCCAGCAGTGCCCAGACATAGGAGGGGTGGGTGCCTATCACTCCCAGCAGTGCCCAGACACAGGAGGGGTGGGTGCAGAGTCCTCCCAGTAGTGCCCAGACATAGGAGGGGTGGGTGCAGAGTCCTCCCAGCAGTGCCCAGACATAGGAGGGGTGGGTGCAGAGTCCACCCAGCAGTGCCCAGACATAGGAGGGGTGGGTGCCTATCACTCCCAGCAGTGCCCAGACACAGGAGGGGTGGGTGCAGAGTCCTCCCAGCAGTGCCCAGACATAGGAGGGGTGGGTGCCTATCACTCCCAGCAGTGCCCAGACACAGGAGGGGTGGGTGCAGAGTCCTCCCAGCAGTGCCCAGACATAGGAGGGGTGGGTGCCTATCACTCCCAGCAGTGCCCAGACACAGGAGGGGTGGGTGCAGAGTCCTCCCAGCAGTGCCCAGACACAGGAGGGGTGGGTGCCTATCACTCCCAGCAGTGCCCAGACACAGGAGGGGTGGGTGCAGAGTCCTCCCAGCAGTGCCCAGACATAGGAGGGGTGGGTGCAGAGTCCTCCCAGCAGTGCCCAGACATAGGAGGGGTGGGTGCAGAGTCCTCCCAGCAGTGCCCAGACATAGGAGGGGTGGGTGCAGAGTCCTCCCAGCAGTGCCCAGACATAGGAAGGGTGGGTGCCTATCACTCCCAGCAGTGCCCAGACACAGGAGGGGTGGGTGCAGAGTCCTCCCAGCAGTGCCCAGACACAGGAGGGGTGGGTGCCTATCACTCCCAGCAGTGCCCAGACACAGGAGGGGTGGGTGCAGAGTCCTCCCAGCAGTGCCCAGACATAGGAGGGGTGGGTGCAGAGTCCTCCCAGCAGTGCCCAGACATAGGAGGGGTGGGTGCAGAGTCCTCCCAGCAGTGCCCAGACACAGGAGGGGTGGGTGCAGAGTCCTCCCAGCAGTGCCCAGTCACAAGAGTGGTGGGTGCCTAACACTCACAGCAGTGCCCCTGCAAAGAAAAGGGTGGAGTACCCACAGATCCTATGCCCACAAATGTCAGTCAGGTGCACAAAGATCCTGCAGTACATGTACCACATGTGTGCGAGGCTGGGAGTATACACATGCACACAGCCTAAAAGGGAACATGTCCACATGAAGTCATGTCAACAGACTACATACACAAGTACAGTGATCACCAAGGATGCCACGAATGATGCAGGTGGAGACATCGCTCTGCATGCATGTGCAAAGTTGAAGGAGTCCGTCACACCCCCAGCTGATGTAGACACAGCTCAGCACCACATAGTGGAAACACCCTGCAGGGAAGATGTCAGGGTACACAGAGGAAGGAACACACCTTGGGACAATTTCACCATGCAGTAACTGCTTACATGAACAAAGACACTTAGCTAACACCTTGTGATGGCACACAGATACCAGGGTCCCCACTATGACCAGCACACTACTAAATTTCCCACACACCCAACACATGTTCACCACCCAAAATCATGTAGCAGCCCCACCAACAGCAATACCACAAAAGCTGTAGTGATCTAAGGAAAAAGAAAACAATTGGCTTTATTCAGCATTACGAAAAAATTTGTGAGTGGATAAAGTTCAATATTTACAAAGCCCATAGGGCAGTCCATGAGTCAAAGCTGGATGGGGGACACAGTGGGACGCGTGTCCCCTAGCTTGCCTGCACAGTCAGACTCCTTCGTCTTCCACAGCGGGGAGGGCATCATTTGGGGGCGAAGTACCAGGCACCGCAGGGACATGTTTGCGAAGGGTAGGCGTCGTGGGTGCAGGGATGGAGGACTCCACCACAGGGGGTGGGTCAGGGCCAAAGGCGGAGGTCAGGATCTCGCTGCACACCTTAGCAAGGTCCTCCAGCGTCTCCCCTGCACCCGAAGGAACCACAGGCCCCAAGGAGGGGGGGGGGCGGAGGGAAGGGTGGCAGCGCCACTGGGGGAGGATGTGGATAGGGGGGGGACACAACCACCCTGACCGGCGACTCCCTTGACCGCTTGCGGGGTGGTGTCACAGTGGGGCTCAGGGACAGAGCGGCCATGAAGGAGTCCTTGCCGGATATGT
The DNA here is from genome assembly GCF_964204655.1 of Triturus cristatus. Lineage (NCBI taxonomy): Eukaryota > Metazoa > Chordata > Amphibia > Caudata > Salamandridae > Triturus > Triturus cristatus. The sequence goes on from NC_140590.1 coordinate 1,641,090,310, forward strand.
GGCCAGGAGAGCTGAGGGGAGGGGATTTGGAGGGAGTGGATTGGGTGGAATGCGGACTCCCACTCTGGTTGCATGACTTGCGTTTGCCCCCCGACCCAGTGGGTGTGCCTACTTCACCCTGTGTGTGCGTGCCAGGAGGTGTGCGTATGACCTTCCCTGCTGGTGTGGTGCCTGTGTCTGTTGTGGTGTGTGCATGCGTACGTCTGGGTGTACATGGGACAGGCATGGGAGTGGGAAGTGTGGATGGGGCAGGGGTAGGGGGAGGGACGTAGCGCTGCAGGAGACCCACTGCTGCAGTCAGTGTTGAGTCTATGGACCTCAGCAACTGGCGTTGGTCAGCCTGCGATGAAAAAATGCCCTCCAAGTATGCCTCCATGTTGTGCAGCACTTGGCTGTGGCCATGTAGGACATTAAGGATCGCAGCCTGACCAACCTGCAACTGCCGCTGGATGTCCACAGACTCAGCATTGGCGGCAGCAGTGGAGACAGGGGCAGGGGGTGCGGTGCCTGGCAGGAAGGAGACATGTGGTGACCGGGCACGCTGGGAAGGGACACGAGCAAGTGGGAGGCGGCTGTTGGCAATGGAGGGGGCGGGCTGAGATGTTGTGCCGCTGTCAGCTGCTGGAGCAGCCTCCGCCCACTCGGAGAGATCATCCTCGGACCCGTCAGCTTCATATTCAGTCGTGCCAGTGGACAGGTCCTCGGCCTCACTCTCCTCCGCCTCAGTACCACTCAATGTGCCAGGCACGATGTCAACGCTGGCACTGGTGCTCGGTCCCTCCGCTCCGTCTGTGCTCATGTCTCCCTCCGTGTCCCCCGACGATGCTGTGGGCAAGGTGAAGAGACAGCAATTAATCACACACCTGTATACATATGTCACATGAGTCCAATCTCCATAGGTTACAGTGCATAGCCTGCAAAGAAAGATCTGTAACACTTACAAAACAAGGTACAGATGTAGGGCATGCAACACACAGTTGGTTGACCCACCATGCCAATGAAAATCCATGGAGAGCATGACACAATAGCAAATTACATGAAATGGAGTTTGACATAGGAGCCAGGCCCTGGGGACAATCCAGCACTGCATCTGCACCACACAGCGTTGCCGAAAAAAGGGATGAGCAGGGACCATCTCCATGAACTTGAGGCACATGCTGCATAGGTAATACTGAGAACATGCCCACCATGACTGGCTCACTGCACCTTGAGTGTATGTCCAGACAAACATCACACACTGGCCAGACCTAGCAAGGAGAATTCTGGTTTTGACATGTAGGCTTGGCCCGCACCAACCACCCCCTACATGAGACAATTTGTTGAGACACAGGTGGCACTTACATCTCTTAGTCTGGGTGAAATACACAGGGGCTGCATAAATGCAAGATTGGACGCCAAATACCCAAGGTGCACCTGTCCAAATAATCATGTACAAATGTCCACCATCAGATTATTGTAACAAGACACACAGGCACTGGCCACCGTGAGTATGAACAAGGACAATCAGGTCAGGGTGTACAGTGGACACTTGTACTACATTTTACGTCATTAGACATGGCGCCAGGGGACAATGGCACAGAGCACAACCTATGCTGTAGACACTGAGAGTGTCCACGTTTTGTGATGACACACATGACACCTATGAACATATGCCCCAGGGGACAGCAGTGGCCACACAACTCCATGGTCCTGAATGGGAATGACTGCAACACACGCCACCATCCCTGCACTATGTGTATCGCACACTCATGCACATCATGTCACAGGCCACAACATAGGACATGCGCGCTGTAAGGCCTGACACTTGAGAGACTAACACCCATGTCTGGACTCAGCATCAGTGCCAACTGACATGGAACCCACATGCACTGAACTGGACAGGGCACAGGCAAGGTCCCCAAACCTGTTAGACACCACCCCCACACATGATGCTACAGGCATAGTTCACGTGGAGAAAGCGCCAGCCTACATTACCTTGTGAAAGAGTGACTACACACAGACCAGGGAACACATTACAAGGAGGGGAAGGGAGGCAGGAGAGCACAGCTATACTGTGGGTAACTGGATCTGCACAGCACCTTTAAACCCTGGCAGTGTATCCATGCAACTGTGCACTTACAAATGCTGGTGACACACAACAAACACACATGTACCTACCCCCTTCCTGCTGCTGCTTCTCCTGTAAGCGCCTCTCCAAGTCTGGAAATACCACCGCCAGCACACGCTTGTGGATGTGGGTCAGACGGTGGCGCCCCCGGTTCTTATGGGTCTCAGGTGAGTCCCCCAGCAGGACCCGTGCGATCCTCCGCATCCAGCACCGGATATCCTGCCAGCGTTTCCTCACCTGGGCCAGGCGCCGCTTGCGACCATCCGCACTCCACACGGCACTGACGGCGGTCAGCCATATCTGCTTCTTGGCAGAGGCGCCTACCTGTGAGGATGAACAAGTGACACTACATCAATACATCAGGCACATGTAACAGAGAGACATATTAGAACAAATGTGCTGTTTACAACAAGGCATAGTATTAGTATGCATCCAACGCATTGCACCTTTGTCATAGGGACATGATCCTCTGGGGAAGGGCAAAAGCAGTACGTGCCATTGAAAGTACACAGGTGGAATGAGGGCAACAACACAATCAATGATCCAGGCTCACACTGTGCATCAGAAGGTACACCAGGATAATGTGCAGCACCTCTAAGCAGTCACATGCCACAGGCCACTGACGCTACCGCAGCAGAGTACACAGACACACACAGGCACAGGACATTCACCTGCCATTGACAAATGCTGCGACAAACCTCACTCTGCACATGTGCCACTAGACGGGGGGGCTCACAGGTGTGGGGCTGGCTCTGCACGTCAGACACACAGCACTGCTCCCTGCACACATCACATGGGCAGGGTATATCCATCCCTCATGCAGCTGGGGTGCTACACTCCACATATGCACCCACCCACATGACAGGGGACTTACACACACACACCGATGTCCAGGGTACGAACACATCATGTGGACACTCTCAGCACAGGTACACAGAACTAACACACATCTGTGGGTACAGTCACCTGTCACACTGGGGTGACCACATAATCACATGAGGACTGCAGAGGCTACATTCCCAGGAGGACAAGACAGGCAGAATGTGGCATGCACCATGCAGTGATTGTCACAGTCAACACAATGCAAGTGAGGACGGCAGACATGCACCACAGCATGCACTGGCTGGGAGACATCAGGCATTCCCCCCCCCGGGACCCCCCCTACAGTACATAGCATGTGTGCCACACCTGGACACAATGCCAGAAGTCACACTCACAAAAAAGGGACACAGTCTGTGCTGGTGGACTCTGCACTCACCTGATACCCTGGTCGCCCATACAGCATGGGGTACTGTGGGAGGATCACATCCAGCAAAGCCAGGTTCTCCTCCAGGGTGAAGGGCTGTGACCTCTCCACAGACCTTGACATGGTTCCAGGGAATCAGTAGCAGCAGCTGGGTCGTGGAATACAAAGATGTGCAGGCAAGTGCTCCCTCATGGGACCTGGCTGCCTTATATCTGCCTTGCTGGCCTGTTTCATGCACAGGAGTACAGAGTGATTGGTCACTCACATTTGCATCCTATGTTTCCTCCAATCCCTTCAAACCTAGCACAGTCAGTGGGTTCTCATTGTGGTTTTTTTCTTCAGCATGATGCCAACTCCTGAAGCACATTGCAACAAAGTAGATTCATTCAAACTGACTACTGCTGTCACCTGCTTCCAAATATTCAAACTTTAAACTTGGTCTCCATGACAACCAGCATGCATGTAGGCCTTTATACTTGTCCCTCATGTGTCCCCTATGTAATTTGGAGCTTCACACACAGGTACGGTGCGTTCCGGGGCCCTAGGGCACCCCAAATGCATAGCAACGGCCTGTACAGACTTGTGTACGCTCCGTATCACTATGGGTGTTCTCGCGTATGCGTACTCATAGTGGTACGGCCCGTACACACGCCTGTACGCTCACTATCACTATGGGTGTTCTCGCGTATGCGTACTCATAGTGGTACGGCCCGTACACACGCCTGTACGCTCACTATTACTATGGGTGTTCTCGCGTATGCGTACTCATAGTGATAGTGAGCGTACAGGCGTGTGTACGGTCCGTACCACTATGAGTACGCATACGCGAGAACACCCATCGTGGTACGGACCGTACACACGCCTGTACGCTCACTATCACTATGAGTACGCATACGCGAGAACACCCATAGTAATAGTGAGCGTACAGGCGTGTGTACGGGCCGTACCACTATGAGTACGCATACGCGAGAACACCCATAGTGGTACGGCCCGTACACGCCTGCGTACGCTCACTATCACTATGGGTACAAATACGGCAGCACTCCCATAGTGATAGGGAATGTACACAGGCCCTCTTAGCTAAAGTACGGTGCCTTTCACACATCACAGTGGTGACAGGCAGCACACAGGAAGGAATAGGGCTGACATACTTGTCCATGGATGGACATCAAGCCATTGTCTGGGCAGTACTACATGTGTGGGGCACAGGTGTGAAAGGCTGTGATGTGGCAACTCACTCCTGAGTCGAGAAGGCACCAGATGTATGATGAGATGTGTACAGATGTTATGTGTGACGGTGCAATGTGTGCCGGGCATGCCCTTGACTCCTTTGACATGTGTGCATGTCGTACTGCACACTTGGGATGAGCGTCACTGGCATGGGACGGTCAACAACACACGCAAGTGTCCCCTGATGCTCGCTACAGGGGTTACCACACGAGACAGGTCACTACCCACGGTGCACCATGTGACTATGTCATGTATGTGTGGGGGGTTCACATTGGGTTGATGTTGGTGCTCCCTCAAAAGCATCAGCTGTTGCAGCAACCAACATGTGTCTGTGTGTAGATTGACATGGCACACTGTTCCGCACACCAGGCCACATGTGGTACCCGATGTGAGGTGCGTATGTATGCATGGGACACAGAGTAGCGTAACAAGGACATGTCTCCATCCTCACTATGAATGTGTGGTGAGTCATCACATGTACAACTTCATGGCAAGGTGTGTGGCCTGTCCTAGTGTAATGTCATGTGACCTGTGGCTCTAGTGTTCCGCTACCAGTGTCTGCAATCGACATCCTACTTCTGCTGATGTGTGGATGTATGTCACTCCTGTCTTGCGTCTGGCTGTTCACTTACACTGGGACACAGCTAGTCCCATGCCATGGCATGTGGAGGTTCACAATCTCCGTGTGTAGCTGGGTCTTGGTAGGAGTGTCAACTGGCAGCCATACGTGTTCAGGGCATGTAGCACATACCTGACTCCGTATGTAGCATATGTGTATTGACAGATTAACATGTGCTCAGTACATATAAATTGTTGTTGTAGTGCACTCACTCTTCCTTGTCACTTCCAAATTACTGCAGAGCGCCGCCTCTTCCCCGACCAATTCCGGACTTGGCTGCCATGCGGGAGAATGACTGTATCCGATGCTACTGCTTCCCCCAACGGTTGATTCTGGAGTTGACGGCGAGACTGGCACCACACCTGCAACCGCTGCACAGGTATCCTACGGCACTGACACCCAAGCTGAAGGTAATGGCAGCCCTACATTTTCTGGCCATGGGTACCTTTCAAAATACCATAGCTCATGTTGGTGGCATGTCCCAGAGCATGTTCTGCCGTGTGCTGCATGATTTCTTAGAGGCCATGTTGCTTCACCTGGATGAGTTCATCCATTTCCCAACCCCTGAAATGTTGATAGGGTCAAGCATGGATTCTATGCCCTGGGAGGGATGCCCCATGTCATTGGGTCCATAGATGGGACACATGTGGCTTTGGTACCACCACAGGCACAGGAGGTAGCGTACAGGAATCGCAAGCACTACCACTCCATCAATGCCCTTGTGGTGTGTCTATCCAACATGGTGATTTCACATGTCTGTGCTCGTTTTCCAGGATCAGCACACGATGCCTACATCATGAGGCGTAGCAGGGTGCCTGAAATGATGACGCAGCTGCGCAACGAACGAGCATGTGTTGTTGGTGGGTACACTCTGTCTGTCCTGTATTTTGCGTAGACTTCCAGCACGACCGCTTCTACTGTCCTACTTATGTCCATGTGCTTTCCATGTAGGGGACGCTGGCTATCCAAACATGCCATGGCTGATCACACCTCTCCGCAACCCCATCACGCCAGCCCAGCTCCGCTACAACACTGCCCATGGCCGGACAAGGCGAGTGATAGAGAGGACATTTGGCCTCCTGAAGAGCCGATTCCGATGCCTCCACAAGACCGGCGGCGCCCTCCCATATGCCCCGGCGAAGGTCTGCAAAATCTTCATGGTCTGCTGCATGCTGCACAACATGGCAGTTGAGAAAGCTGTGCCACTCATCCTGGATCAAGATGATCAGGACCATCCACCCGTGGAGGACGAAGGGCTTGGCAATGTGGCTAGTGATGTGGAGGATGTGGAGCCGCAAGAGGACATCCGGACTCGGCTCATACGCGACTTCTTTGCTTAGTGGTGAGTACCAGTGTCTGAGTGTGCACGCATTGGTCCCCGCGTGGCATGTGTTGCGATATGTGTGTCCATCTGCATGTATGCCACGTGAGTCAGAGGTGTGTGTGGATGTGTCACTCGAGTGATGGTGCCAGTGATGAGTGTATTTCCCCAGTCATAATTGCGACCTAGCATGTTGTCATCCATACATGTGTCGAGTACATGCACATGCAAGTGGCTGTGCTTTTTGTGGCTGACTTCTTGTGTGTCTCTCTTCCCCAGGTACTTGCGCATGCCGTCTGCTGCTTGCATTGTTGTGGCACTGCTATTCCTCATGGACACGTCATCGTGTGCTGACTCAGCGTTACACGCACGGACACGTTTGGAAGTCTCCTTAGGGTAAGGGATGCATCAGGGGTGTATTGGGTGTGGCAGTTGTTCACGATGTATGCACACTGCCCCTGTCGATGTTTGGTTCCTCTGCAGACATGTCGCATCACCATGGTACACATGACATGCAGATGGTCAGACTTGTTGACAGTCATCAGTGATGGGATTGTGGAATGTGATGATGGCATCAATGTGTGTTACACTGCCCTCGGACACATACGGTTTGCATTGGCTTGACATGGTGTGGGACTTCCACATCGGCGGATCAATGGTGTATGGCAGTCTCTCCGTGAGCAGCAGGGGGTGTTTAGCTGTTAGCCGACACTTGTGTGCCAGTTCCATGGCTATCACGCATTTGTGCTGCAGAAGGGGGGTGCCAGTGTTGGACCCACATGTTACTCCACATGACCTGTTCATGTGTAGTCCGAGTTGCCTCTGCAATCCCGAATACATGACTAATAAAGGTGTCCCTATGCCTCCAAGGTGCCTCTTCTCAGTCAATGCTGGTGTGTTGCCATGGGGCATACGGCATGTCTGGCATGGTTTACCGTGATAGTGGCTATGTGTCTATGGGTAGAGTAGCAAGATGCAAGCTGTTTGTGTGGGATTAGACTGTGTATTGTGCATGATGTCCATGACTGTGTGGGTATTGTGACATGTGCCATCCCCATGCATCCAACGTTGGCCAGGCCACCATTCTCTGCATCCACCTGACTCAAGCTTGCAGGACATGGTTCTGCCACCGGTCCACACATACCTGGGTGCCCCCCAGGACACTCCACATGATCCCTGACCTCTGCGCATGGCTGTCGCTGTACTCAATATGTCTGTCGGCACGGTTGTGCGGCCCCCCCCCTCAGCTGGTTGGGCCCATCACGGGTGTGTATGGTGCTCCATGTCTGTCTTGCCTAATACACTGTGACCCATGTGTGTCCTGTGCCAGACTCAGGCCCCAGGGTGTGAATGAGAACTCAGGCATGGTTAGACGTTACAAGACACATGTAAGGTAATAATGCAACCAGTAGGCATCTCCTCTTCATGGTGTGACTTTTTATTTTTGTTGGGGGGGGGGGGGGGGTTTGACATGAGGGGCTTTCCGGGTGTGTGGAATCCAAAGTTCACTAGGGGAGTTGGTGTCCTTGCCATTTGAAATCCTCAGAGTCCATGCCACAGTCTTTGTCAGCATTGGTCAGACAGTGACCAGCAAGTCCATTTGGCAGAGAATGTCTTTTGATGCTGTGCTGCTGTTGCTCCAGTGGGCCAGGTGCCAGGCCAGGTGTCCTGGGAGATGGTGCTGTAGCGCCGACCCTCACGGTCTTTTCCGTGGACGACCCGCCCTCCTACGAGGACCCTCAGAAGCAGGCCGTGACGATGTTTGGGATGCTCCATCGGATGTTTCCTCCTCCTCCTCCTGATCCCTCCCTGTGGGTGGTGATGTTCTACGCCTGCTGGCACAGGGAGGGTTGCCCATGTTGTCGGCCATCCGACGGAGTGTACTGTGATTTCCCGTGAACACCGTCACGAGCTCAGCCTGTCTGTCCTCCATCCGCCGTTGGTGTTGCTGTAGACAGGCATGTTGCTCCGCATGTTGCTGGGCCTGCTGAGTCTTGATCTCCTCGAGGATGGACACAACCTGGGCCATGCCCGTGGTGTCCTGCCGGTATGTGTCCAGGATGTTTCGGACATGGGAATATACCGGTTCCCCAGTCAACTGGTCAGGCTCGCGCCTCCGCCGTCCTCCACTCCCACCACCCCTGCCCACTTGCACCTGGCATGCCCTTGTGGGCACATCGGGTCACCGGGACCCCTGAGGGGTGGCATTGGCGTTGTCGCCTGCCTCCTCCTGGGTGCCCGGGACACCGTGTCCCTCCTGGCCAGCCTGGCTGCATTGTGGTGGTGGGGCAGGGATCCTGGGTGTCTCCTGGGATGTGGCAGGAGTGGGGGTGGTGGTTGGCCCAGTTGTACCTGACGCAGGTGCTGCAGTTCGTTGGACACCAGAGGGGCCAGGTTGGTTGGGGTCGGGTTCGTGCACAGAGTGGTGAGAGTCGTCGCTGCCGGTGGGTCCTTCATCCTGCCGAGCCGGGTCCTGTGAGTCTTCCCCCCCAGTGTTGGGGGGTGATCCACGACGTTGACCTGTGTGTGAGAGAGACAATGTTAATTTTGTTCCATGCAACATCCATGTTTCATTCGTTTCAAAGTTGGCACATTTCCTCTGGGAATTTGGTTATGTCTTGCATTCCACTCACAAGGCACTTGTGCATGGGTATGTCCCTTGGGCACAGCTTTGGTGACTTTACCTATGTGTGGCACAGTCTTACTTGCTGCGTCAAGTGTGACTGCAGTCAGCCGTGGAGTGGCAGGTGTGGCGAGCCGTGCATTGGCGCCTTCCGTGTAGCACTGTACGTGGGCACATGGAGTTGTTCCACACACTTATATGATGCAGGTAGCTGTCGTTGTGCTTGTGCACAGGTTGTGACATGGCCCTGTGTTTTGCCATGGAGGAGAGGGGGGGTTCTGGCACTGGCCACCCTTGTCTACATGCATGCAGTCCACCTGCTGATGAGCAGACATTCCCACACACCAGAAGGCTGATTTGCTCTCCCTGTGTCTCCCTCCCTCTCTGTCCCCCTCTCCCTCCCTCTGTGTGTCAGCCTCCTCCCTCTGTCCGTGTCCCTGTGTCTCCCTGCCTCTCTGTCCCCCTCTCCCTCCCTCTGTGTGTCAGCCTCCTCCCTCTGTCCGTGTCCCTGTGTCTCCCTCCCTCTCTGTCCCCCTCTCCCTCCCTCTGTGTGTCAGCCTCCTCCCTCTGTCCGTGTCCCTGTGTCTCCCTCCCTCTCTGTCCCCCTCTCCCTCCCTCTGTGTGTCAGCCTCCTCCCTCTGTCCATGTCCCTGTGTCTCCCTCCCTCTCTGTCCCCCTCTCCCTCCCTCTGTGTGTCAGCCTCCTCCCTCTGTCCATGTCCCTGTGTCTCCCTCGCTCTCTGTCCCCCTCTCCCTCCCTCTGTGTGTCAGCCTTCTCCCTCTGTCCGTCTCCCTGTGTCTCCCTCCCTCTCTGTCCCCCTCTCCCTCCCTCTGTGTGTCAGCCTCCTCCCTCTGTCCGTGTCCCTGTGTCTCCCTCCCTCTCTGTCCCCTTCTCCCTCCCTCTCTGTGTCAGCCTCCTCCCTCTGTCCGTGTCCCTGTGTCTCCCTCCCTCTCTGTCCCCCTCTCCCTCCCTCTGTGTGTCAGCCTCCTCCCTCTGTCCGTGTCCCTGTGTCTCCCTCCCTCTCTGTCCCCCTCTCCCTCCCTCTGTGTGTCAGCCTCCTCCCTCTGTCCGTGTCCCTGTGTCTCCCTCGCTCTCTGTCCCCCTCTCCCTCCCTCTGTGTGTCAGCCTCCTCCCTCTGTCCGTCTCCCTGTGTCTCCCTCCCTCTCTGTCCCCCTCTCCCTCCCTCTGTGTGTCAGCCTCCTCCCTCTGTCCGTGTCCCTGTGTCTCCCTCCCTCTCTGTCCCCTTCTCCCTCCCTCTCTGTGTCAGCCTCCTCCCTCTGTCCGTGTCCCTGTGTCTCCCTCCCTCTCTGTCCCCCTCTCCCTCCCTCTGTGTGTCAGCCTCCTCCCTCTATCTGTGTCCCTGTGTCTCCCTCCCTCTCTGTCCCCCTCTCCCTCCCTCTGTGTGTCACCCTCTGTCACCTCAGCCCAGCTTACTATGCACAAACTGTTAGCAGATCTTTGAATGGCCCTTGGATTGTTGATGTGAGTTTGTTTCTGATCTCCAGGCACCCATTGGGTGTAGTGTGTGTGTCTGCACTGCTGCTGTGGTGGTGTGTGCTGCCACTCTTTCACAGTGTTGGCTGTTCATTAGCTGCTGTCATGTGCAAGAACGTGCCGTCACCCCCATGTGTTGATGCAAGGCGTCCGCTATTTGCTGGCAAGTCATTCCTGTGTTGGGACACACTGTTTGTCTGGCTGTGACCTAGGCCATATGGGCAGGGGGCATTGTTGTCTGCTTCTGAGTTGCACTATGTGATCTTTTGGGCCCACCCTCCCGCCATCCGGCTTACCGTGTCATGTGTTGGTGTCTTCTGTGGCCTGTGACTTGACATTGTCCAGCTGGGTGCATGGAGCATGGTGGCGCCAGTGGCATGTGCGTGTTCATGGAGTGTGGTTGAGTCATGCGATAGCTTGGGGTGGTTGCGTGCCTGTTTGTGAGTTTGGTTGTGGATGACGTTCCCCCCATGTGAGGTGAGTTGTTTGTGTACTCACCCGGCTCTCGGAGTCCATCTACTCCGTCCACTGCCACCACCGGCAGTATGGCCATCACCCTCTCCTCCCAGGGATGGTAGTGTACGGGTCTGCGGGCCGGCCCTCCTCCAGTGACGTTGGCCTGGTTGTGTTCATCGGTCATCTTGGCTCAGACCCTCCTCCGCAGATCGTACCACCTGGCTTGGCATTCCTGCTTGTTCCTTCTGGTGTCCGCAACAGCATTCACAGCATCGACGATCGTCTGCCACATGGCTGTTCTTGCTGAAGTGCTTGTCTGTCTGACCAATGTTCCAAAGAGGTGTGGCTCGACTCTGAGGATTTCATCGACAAGGACCTCCAACTCTCGGCTGGTGAACTTTGGATTCTTGTTAGTGGGCATGGTGAGGGGTGTGGGTGTGGGTGGTGGGGGGGGGTGTGGATGGTTGTGGGTGTGTGGGTGTGGTTGTGCAGGTGTGTGTGTGAATGTGATGAGGGGGTGTTTGTGAAGGTGTGTGTGTGAAGGTGTGCAAGTGTAAGGTGTGGTAAAGCTTCTAGTATGGTGCTGTAGGTTGTCTGTGGGGTCTGGCAGCAGTGAGTCTGTTGCAAAGGCTCATGGTTTGTGTGTGTGGGCCCTTTTTATTGGTCCATTGGTGGGTGTGGCTGTGTTTGAACTTTGGGTGGGTGTGTTATAAGGAGTGGTTGTGTTTTGGGCCTCTGTTTTTGTTTTTGGCAGTTGCAGGTCAGTGAATGTGTTGTTTTAGTGGTTGTTGGACATCTTTTTTGGCTTTGTGCCATTCGAATGGTGTATTCTTGTGTTGTTTCGGTTTGTCCTGGTTGTGTACGTGCGTTTTTAGCGTGTGTACGGTGTGTACATGGGCCATTTAGTTGTACAGTGCTGTCCTTGTGTGTGGCTTAGTACGACTCGTACATGCGCGATGTTGTGTGAAGGTGGTGATGTTGGGGCCTGGGGTGCGCTCCGTACTTAGAATGTTGGGGTGGGGGTACGCTCCATGCATACGCGGGTGGGGGTACGACTCTAACGTACACGGGTGTACATACACGGGGGTACAACACGTACACGGGTGTACATACAGGGGGGGTACGACTCTTACGTACACGGGTGTACATACACGGGGGGTACGACACGAACGTACACGGGTGTAAATACCGGGGGGGTACGACACGAACATACACGGGGGGTACGACACGTACACAGGTGTACATACACGGGGGGTACGACACGTACACGGGTGTACATACACGGGGGGTACAACACGTACACGGGTGTACATACACGGGGGTACGACACGAACGTACACGGGTGTAAATACCGGGGGGGTACGACACGAACGTACACGGGGGGTACGACACGTACATGGGTGTACATACACGGGGGGTACGACACGTACACGGGTGTACATACAGGGGGGGTACGACTCTAACGTACACGGGTGTACATACACGGGGGGTACAACACGAACGTACACGGGTGTAAATACCAGGGGGGTACGACACGAACGTACACGGGGGTACGACACGTACACGGGTGGACATACACGGGGGGTACGACACGTACACGGGTGTACATACAGGGGGGGTACGACTCTAACGTACACGGGTGTACATACACGGGGGGGTACGACACGTACACGGGTTTTACATACACGGGGGTACGACACGTACACGGGTGTACATACACGGGGGTACGACACGTACACGGGTGTACATACACGGGGGGTACGACACAAACGTACACGGGGGTACGACACGTACACGGGTGTACATACACGGGGGTACGACACGTACACGGGTGTACATACACGGGTGGGGGTGTACATACACAGGGGGGTACGACTCGAACGTACGGGGGCTGGGGGGAGTGTTGGGCGCGTATGCGGGCACATGTCTCCATAGTTGCTATGGGAGTTCGGTGCGGACGGTGTTTTTTCCATACGGTTGTAACATCGGACGCACGGGATGGATCGTGATTCCGCGGTCGGACTTCACTTTTCACATTTGCACGGTACATCGTCCGAGGACGTGTCGGACACATTTTCCGACACGAGGACGTGTGGGGAATAATTCCCAATGCGATTCGTATGGTCTTTTTCCCATGCGAATCGTAATTGGCAGTTTGTACGGCACTTGTACGATTCGTACAGTAAAAAGACCGGATACGAGTCGTACGGGGAATTTTTTTACCGGATCGTAATTGGCACCAATGTGTTACACATCTAGTTGTTGCCTCACTCTCGTAAATCCACTGAAACTATGAAAATGTCACACATAAGTAATCTGAAACATTGGCAGCTATACTCAAATGAATGTAATTTCTGATATTGATATGATTCCCTCGTCTTCATTGCTTAATTTTGCTAGCGAGAAAGTGTCACTCACAGTCCTTGAAATGTCACTCATAATTACAATGAAAATATGAAAATGTCACACATAGCAATCTGAAACCTTGGCAGCTTTGGGGTCCATTCAGGCCCTGTGCTGTCAACCACATTCACACTATCCTCTGCATTTGCACAAACACAGGAATCATGGCAGTCCCCTGGCAGTGGCAATTAAAAAGCCATGGTGAAGAGTATAACATGGCTTTTAACTTACCGGATTCTTTTGTGTGTCTGCTTATGAGTGTCTGCATTTGTATACCTGTTTTTTGTAAGAAAAAAGCGAGAGAGAGAGAATCAAGACATTCGCAGGAGGTATTTTAAAGAAAATGGGTGGCATTTTGTGTGTACATGTCTGCTCGGCAACAAAGGTTGATAAATAACGTAGTAGGGAGGGTTGGTGGGTGAGTGAGGGGATGGATGAGTGAGCAAGGGTGGATGTATAGATGGATGGATGGATGAGTGAAAGGAGGGATTGAGTGAAAGGGTGGATGGAATGAAAGGGTGGATGGTATAAAGGAGTGAAAGGGTTGATGGATAGATAAGCGAAAGGACTGATGGATGAGTGAAAGGGTGGATTAAGAGATGGATGAGAGAAATGATGAATGGATAGGTTTAAAGATGGATGGATAGGTTTGGATATGGAGGGTGGACAGACGGAATGGTGAAAAACTGAATGATGGATGAAAAACTGAATAGACGACAGAATGTAAAAGGTAAATGGTGGGTGGACATCAGCAGGTAAATGGTAGGATGAAAGGATGAATGGATAGATCTATGGAAGAGACAAAATATATCTTCTGGGGAGGGTCATGATGATTTGCTTCATTTGCTTGGTGCCATAAGAGCTTTGGTTCGAAGTGGGGGTATTTTCAGTTTCTTCCTACTCACATGCTCAAAAATATATAGGGGCAGATTTATGAGCCCCTTGCGCCAATTTTGCGTCACTTTTCCCATGTTAAAAGTGACGCAAAAGTGGCGCAAGGGGCTCATAAATCTGCCCCATAGTATTGTGCCAAACAACAGCAATTAACAGTATGGCATTAAGAAGGTGCATCTATTGCAAAAAAAGAAAATGTTAACATATTATCGCATTTCTCTTTCATTTTGTTTAATGAGTTAACCTGCTTTGTTTATATAAACACATCTCATCGGTTCCGGTTCAAATGTCTGCTGAAATGAGCAAGTCAAAAGTGCCAGACTCTCGTGCCCCACAGGATGTGCGCCAGGGCACAAGTCGAGGGTGGACGACGGTCGACAGAGTCCCAGCACTAATTTTAGAGAGGGGGCGTCGTCCCCCTTTGTCCGAGGCTGACGGAAACTCTGACGTTTCTCTTCTATTGTATATAATATGGAGACCCCTGCAGTCACCGTGTATTTTCAAAATTGGTTCCAAAGGGCACGCGAGTGCCTTTGTGTGCTCTTGGAATGTGCACCACCGTGATTCACCCACCAGACAGCATCTTTCTCCTCGAGAAGAGCGCAGGGTGGGGTTAATTGAGTGTGAACTGCCCCGACCTGAGCGACACAATCCTTCGCAGTGTCGGGAATGTTGTGGTTTACAGTCTGATGCTGTTAAAAATAACAAATAAAGGGGGCGTGGCTTGCGCGCCGCTGCGAGATGGCGGATCGCGCTTGAGCTCCGTTAAGAGAGAGGGCCGACGGAGGCATTGCTGACGCTCAATATTGCCCCGCTCTGCGCAGAAGATGTTATCTTTCATGGGAAACTGCCGTACACGCTACGAGGGAGGTCTCTGGTGGTGAGGAGCGGCCAGAGTTCATTTATCGGCATTTTTAAGTGACGCTTCAGGCTTTCACGAGCGGCCGCCATTTTGTTTCTCTTCTGTGAGGGAGTTTTTCTCTCGCTTCTACAAGACGACGCTACTGGTCTATCCTGTCAGGAATGGAGGCATTCAGGAGCTGGTGACGTTTTTTCATTTTTCTTGAGCTTATTTTGTTCTTTTTTTCTATCGCCTATTGCTGAGAGACCCACTGTGTGAACTTTTTGAGGTTTCTGGTTTTTTTTTCTCGTCGTCAAACGCACTGCCACCTCCTTATGTGAGGCTTTTTTGTTCTTGGCTTGATCCTGGTGGTTTTCGTAGTTGGTGCTTGACTACTGGCGCCTGTAGCACATGCTTCTTTTCGTGAGGTGTTTTTTCTGTCTGGGATCGTCTGGGATATTTTCTGCCCGGCTCTTTCTGATGCAAGTGCATGATTCCTTCCTGCCCATTTTTCCTCTCACACATTGTGGGTTTTACAACCCCTGGCATTCCTTGTTCTCACTCTTTCTGAGGAGGTGTATTTTGTTTCTGCTGAGGTGGTCTGCCCTATGGCTGAAAATATGGCCCCTTCACCGAATGCCAAAGACGTTAAGGAATCTAAAACATCTCTTAAGAGGTCCAAACAGGTATCCCCAACACCTGAGTCTGCTCCTAAAGACACTAATTCGACTCTTGAGTCCATTCTGACGCGCCTTAATGAGGTTTATGAGATTGCGCAGTCTACTAAGACTAATACAGATTTACTGCAAGTGGAGGTGTTAGCCATCAGGAATGATTTCAAGGCCCTTTTCCTTCGTGTCTCAGGTACAGAAGCACGGATTAGTGGCGCAGAGGATACCATGCAAAAGCACTCTAGATCTCTCACGCAGATAGAGCGTTCTATGGCAGCATTGAGGAAAGTCCTCACGGAACAAGAGGATCGTAATCGTAGATCCAATCTGCGTATTTTTGGTCTTCCTGAAGATGTTGAGAAAGATGCATCTTCCATGATTGAGTTTCTTTATCAATGGATTCCTTCAACACTACAAATTTCTTTCCACAAAGAGTTTGAACTGGAACGGGCACACCGTGTCCCCTCCTTTCGCCCCAAGTCTGCTACGCAACCAAGAGCGATAATCTTTAAGCCGCTGCGTCACCAACATACAGAGCAGATTTTGGCGCATATGCGGAAGGTTAGAGCTGTCTCTTGGAATGGCCATCGTATTTCAATTTCTCAAGACTTTGCCAGAGACACGGTGATGAGGAGGAAAGGCTTTCTTAATCTCCGGAAGCGTTTGTCTGAAATGAATATCCCCTTCTCCTTTGCTGGTCCCTCAAAATTCCGCATTACTTTCAAGGGTCGTGTCAGAATTTTTGACGAACCTGCGGATTTGGCCTCGTTTCTGGATAATCAAATGGAGCTACAGATGGATCTTCAAACGGGGGCTTCACATGCTCCTGGTTCTTCTGGCACCTGAGGCGGCTATACATAATGCATTGTCTTTAGTCTCTGTCAGACCTATTAGGTCTAGCTGCTTTTAGATCTGCGTAGTGGTCTTTATGTCCATTGGTCTTGACGTATTTTTGTCGTCTCTTGGTGCTCCCTTAGTATCGTTATGGCGTTTTGGTCTTTAGTGTTGTTAGTTTTAGTGTATAAACTTTTCAATTTTTTGTGGTAACTTCTCTTGTTGGCGTGACTTCACTTTTGTCCGCGTAGCGTCCTGTTATTCATTGCCTCCCCAGTTTGTCTTTCGACGTATTAGGTCACTGTCCTTTTCCTTCCAGGGGTGTGTCTTCGGTATGTGCGTCGATTTTTGTGGTGAAATTTGGTTTATCGTATTTTGTTGTGGTCGTTCCTTTTGCTTCATGTTTGTTTTTTGTTATTTCGTACTTTATGGAGTAGGTCATTGCTTGTTCCTTTGCTTTCTCATCGTGTTGTTGCTTGGTTTGTCCAGGTGTTTTATTCATATATGTTTATTAAGTGTTTATTTATGGCTATACTTAGAGTCAATATAGGTCGTTCATATAGTTGCTAGTTATACCTACTTTATTGTTTTTTTCATTGAGTGATTTGTTTACATTGTGTTACTATTTGTTTTTCTTTCGAGTAGGTTAGTTTTTTATAGATGCTTTGTACTTGGCAGTCATATGCCCCTCTTACCTACATGTTCATTTTCTTAGGCATGCATATTTATCTTGCCAGTTTGTGTGTATATGGCTTTATTTATTCTTGGCCAGTTATCTTTAAGTTTGTATATAGATTTTACATATTTATATATAGTATTAGGTCTCTTATCTAGCTGCCATAAGGGTTTCTCTGACTGTTATATGATAAGATGCTCCCTACCGTTTCTTATTATGTTTCACTTGTTTTTTCCCATATTGTTTCATATAGATACCTCCTTTATTGACTTTCTCATTGCGTGATTTGATTACATTGTGTCATTAATTGTTTTTTTCGAGTAGGTTAGTTTGTTTTAGAGATGCTTTGTTCTTGATAGATTTATGCCTCTCTTATCTACATGTTTACTTACTTAGCCAAGCATATTTATTATACCAGTTTGCGTGTATATGGCCTTATTTATTCATGCCAAGTCATCTATGAGTGTGTATATAGACTTTACATATTTATATATAGTATTAGGCCTCTTATTTAATTGCCAGAGGGATTCACTGATTGCTATATTGATAAGATGCTATTTACCGTTTTTTATTATATTTCACGTATTTTTCCCATATTATATCATACAGTATGCTTTAGAGTGTATTTCTTCTTTTCTCTTCATTATGGTCCTTTTTCTTTTGTTGGAGTCCGCTTTGGTCTGGTTCTACCTAATATTATTGTTCTCTCTTAGTTCTCTTTCCACCAGCTCTTAATGCCTGATCGTGCTTTCTTTTTCTCTCTTTTCTGCTCCTACCGTTCTCTATGATTTATTTTAGTTGTTATATATACATTAATTTGGTCAAATGTGTTGCCTTTACAGTTTCTCATTTCGCTTTGTCTTCTAATATGTGATAGTTATCTCCGGTTCTTAGCTTTTAGATAGTGCTCTCCTTTTAAATGTTTAAGCGGTTATGCACTGCTCTGGGGCTTTTTATGCTGTTGTTGTTATTTCTCCTGTTGGCCCCTCTCTCTTTCTTCCATGTCCCCCCTTGTATGAATTTGGTCTTTTTCAGACCTGCCGGATTGGCTCTTCTCGCTCTCTTTCTCTGTACTCTCCTGCTTTCTTTTTCCTCTTCTTTCCTTTCTTCTCTTCGGATTTCCTCTTTGGTCTCACCCTGTGTTGTGCTGGCTGTTGATGTCTGCTGGTTAGCCCTCCTGGTTGTTGCGCTTCATTTGCCACATATGGAATATCTTTTTTTCCTGATAATGGTTCTATGTCTGGACTAAATATACTTTCCCTTAATGTTAAAGGGTTAAATCATCCAGTCAAAAGGTCAAAGATTTTGGATTACTGTAAATCTCTTTCTTCGGATCTCGTCCTTTTTCAGGAGACAAAGCTCTCTGCCAAGGAGGCGTTGTTTCTGAAGAAAGAGTGGGTCTTTGATGTTGCTTGTTCAGATGCTTGTGGTAAAAGGAATGGAGTAATTACCTTAGTCTCTAGACACTCTGGCTTATCTATCGTTTCCTCTGAACAGGATACGGAGGGGCGTTGGTTACTATCTAAGTTGTCCGATGGTAATGCTGACTTATTTGTCATGAATATTTATGCCCCCAATAAGGATGACCCGGCCTTTTGGAATGCGATTACCAAAAAGCTCGTGGATACTCCTCACTCTGGTAATCTTATTGTAGGTGGTGACTTTAACTTGCCAATGGATCCTATCTTGGATAGGAATTCTGCATTTAACTTTTGTCCCCCTAAAGCACACAAACAAATGATTAATATGTGCTCTCTTACCCATCTTCAGGATGTATGGCGTCTTCATAATCCCACTGGTAGTGACTTTTCCTTTTTTTCTTCCCCTCATTCGTCCTTTTCACGCATTGACTATCTTTTGGTTCATTCTTCTCTGGTTCAATTTTCTTCTTCTCCGCTTATTCACCCTATTTTAGTTTCTGACCACGCCGCAGTCACATTCACTCTTACCTCCTTTGTCCCTAGGGCACGAGCTCGCTCGTGGAGACTCAACACAGAAATTTTACATGATGAGTCCTTGGTGCGAGAGTTTTCCAATGACATTGAGACTTTTTTTACTGAGAATGTTGGGTCAGTCAGCTCCCCTGTTGTTCTCTGGGACTCTTTTAAATGTACTTTTCGTGGTCAGGTCATTAAATGTATGTCAAAGAGAAACGCAGCCATTAAAAAGGAACTCACGGACTTAGCAGATGAGATCAAACGTCAGGAATCCCTTTTCCGCCAATCTCAGAACAAGACCTGCCTCCAATCTATTAAAAATCTAAAATATTCATACAATACTATAGTCACTAAGAGAGCTCATATTGGCCTGCAGGCTCAGAAATCTAAGAGACTGCTGTTAAAAAATCGTGCGGGCAAGATTCTTGCTGCCACTTTAAAGTTCCAGGAATCTTCTTGTAACACTTTCCAAATTCCTTCTATTACTGACCAGCTTGGTAGGAAAAAATTTCAAACTACAGAAATCCTTGAGGTGTTCCGCGATTTTTATAACAATTTATATA
This sequence comes from Triturus cristatus, assembly GCF_964204655.1. Lineage (NCBI taxonomy): Eukaryota > Metazoa > Chordata > Amphibia > Caudata > Salamandridae > Triturus > Triturus cristatus. Next base: position 1,641,110,225 of record NC_140590.1, read on the forward strand.
CCCCGTCGGCTCAAGCTTCTTTTGAACAATGTCAGGAGTTCTTGAAGTCGGTTCCTTTGAAAGTTGTTTCGGAGGAAGATAATCAATCATTAAATTGCCCGATTACTGCTGATGAAATCATTTCCGCGATTAAAGCTACTCGGTCTGGTAAAGCTCCTGGTCCTGATGGATATCCTATTGCGTTTTATAAAACCTTTATTCCTGTGATTGTCCCGAAACTCCAAGCCGTTTTTGATGCGTTTATTAAGGATGGCTCTGTGTCTGGTTCTGCGGCGGATGCTACTATTGTAGTTATCCCCAAAGAAGGGAAGGATCACGCAGATCCCAAAATTTTTCGTCCCATATCCCTCCTTAACATGGAAGCCAAGATCTTTGCTAAAATTTTAGCTAAACGATTAGAGTCCTTTATTCCTCACTTGGTTCATCCCTCCCAAACAGGTTTCGTAAAGGGACGTCTTGCACGGGATAATATACGTACTTTTTGTCATATTCTTGGCGCCGCTAAACGATCTAATCTTCCGGCGGCAGCCTTGGCCCTTGACGCTGAAAAGGCCTTTGATAAGGTCTCTTGGCCTTTTCTACGAGCGGTTCTATGTGCACATAATCTTGGTGATTCCTTTATTCGTATGGTTATGTCTCTTTACTCCCGACCTAGAGCTAATATACGGGTGAACGGTGCTACGTCTTCCTTTTTTAACCTGTGTCAGGGCACTAGACAAGGTTGTCCTTTGTCCCCTCTCCTATTTTTGTTGTCCATTGATCCTCTCCTCAGAATGATTGACTAGCATCCAGATATTAAAGGGTTCTCTTTTGGGTCTCATCAGATAAAAACTGCGGCATATGCAGATGATGTTCTCATTTTTTCTGATGATATTGCTCTGGCCATCCCTGCTATTTCGGACACGATTGCTCTTTTTTCAAAAGTTTCAGGATACACTCTGAACAAAGATAAGACAGAGATGTTTCCTTTAAATGCTTACTGCTTCTCCTCTCATATGGGCTCGGCGGGCTTTAAATGGCAATCCCAACACTTAAAGTATCTGGGTATCTATTTTTGTTCCACCCTATATGCTACGGCTTCTTATAATGAATCCCAAACTATTCTTAAGGTGAGACGTCTTTTAGACAATTGGTCTCCGAAGCATATTTCTTGGTGGGGCCGTATGCAGACTCTAAAAATGATGATCACTCCTATTATTAATTTTGTTTCCTCTATGCTTCCAGTAAGGTTTTCTGATTCCTTCTTCCATGAACTTGATCTGCTCACTTCTAAATTTTTATGGAATGATAGAAGGGCTAGGATTGCTTATAAATTTTTACGGAAATCTTATGATATGGGGGGCTGTAATTTTCCTGATTGGGGGAAATATCAAACTGCTTTTCTGGCGTCCCAGGGTGCCCTTTGGTTTTCTTCCCCATCTATTCATGCTCCAGCTTGGTTGACAATAGAACAGGAACTGGCCTCCCCTCTTCCGACTGCATCTTTTTTGACCACAAACACCCTTTCTATTCCATTCTCTTGCTCTATTATTTTAGACACTATTGCTGCGGTTCGTAAGGTTGATAAGAGGGTAGCAGTTCCAATACATAAAACTAGATGGTCGTCTATTTGGCGCAATTCTAAAATCAAAATTAATATTGACCCTGAGTTGATGTCTTACTGGGCTGGGAAAGGTGTCTCACTTGTTAAACATCTCTATGATTCCAACAATGATCCTTCCCCTTTCTCATCCCTTGCTCAACATTTTTCTTTATCTAATTTAGATTTTTATACTTTTCTTAAGATTAAGGTTGCACTTGCTAAAGTACACCTTCATCCTTCTTCCCCGCTGATTACGCTCTTTCAGCTTTGGATCAGGACTGGTCATGTTGCGTCTCGGATTTATAAATTTTTATCGTCCTCTACACTCCCTTCCCATACTGTCACACAGCAAAAATGGTTACATCATTTTGACCATACTGTTACTGCCCATATCTCTTCTGATACCTGGCAAGATATTGGTAAATGTTCTCTTCGTAACAAAATTGCCCCCTCTCTAACGCAGTCTAAGTTTTTCTCTATTAATCTTCTTCATTGGACTCCCAGTCGTCTGTATTCACTTAATCTCAAAGATGACAATTTATGCTGGAGTTGTGGGCTTCTACCAGGCGATTTTCAACATATGTTCCTTGATTGTTCCCTTCTCCAACCCTTTTGGGATTTAGTTCACAAACACCTTATGCTCATCTTTAACATCAAATTCCAACTGTCTCTTCCATTAATTCTCTTAGGTCCGTTGGCGGCCCCAGTCCCTCCGCCTTTAGATCCCATGGAGCTCCAGTTGCTGGACCTCTTGTTAACTATTGCAGTCAAGATAATTCTCATGGAGTGGAAATCCTTTTCGTCTGTCTCTTACCATACTTGGTGGGCCTGGGTTTCCTTTCTACGAAGTGCTCACACGTCAGTGGATCATGCTCATCTTTCTCCTTCTATTTCCTCTGGTGTATGGGAAGCCCTAGATTCATACATGAAGTTGGCCTCTGAAGGGGTGGTGGAACAATATCCCTTTGATTTGTCTGGTTAGTGTTGTCTTGTGTGTTGGGTGATTCCTCTGGAAATCCTCTCTTCTTCCTTTCCTTCTCTCTGTCTCTCCTTTTCTTTCCTCTTCTCTTTCCTATTCTTTCCGTCTTTTCTTTCTTCCTTTCTTCTCTTTCCTCTTCTCCCTAATTTGCCATCTGTAGGTGATACTTTTGATATATATCTTTGCCAGACATCATTTTGGGTCTTCCCTCCTTATCTATTTATTTATCTGATGTCTGCAGATTAATGAATGACAATGAATTGCTCTCCTACCATTTAATTTTATATTAATGTATTTATTATCTTATTGTCTGATATCAATTGTATCACTTTGGTTTATATCTTATGTGTCATATTTGCGCTTTTAAAATAATAAAATTCTTTTGAAATAAAAAAAATAACAAATAAAGCCAGACGGATAGCACCAGACAATCCACTCTTTACAGCACACACACCAAACAGCTTCTATTCATTCATCGAAAACTGCAGTTGTTGTATTCACACAAGAAGTGTCTTAAAAAATGCTGAGACTTTGTGTAATTTCTAAAGTGATGTGCCCCCTTGTGTTTGTAAAACAAAACGATTTACACGAAGTAAAACACATTTAAAAAAAGAACTTTTAGCATTTCACTGTACAATTTTATTGTTTTTGTAAATCGTTTATACAAGCAGGAGACACTTCAGAGCAGGCTCACTGGTCGAGATTCACCATCACTAACATCAGCGCGCTCTCAGGGTTAGAATGTCCACCTGCTGTGAGCTGCTGCCTTTAGGATGTCAGGACATCTAACACTAGAGTAGTGCTAGCACTCTCTAGTGCACAGCTCACTACTACACAATCAGGATAGCTAATGTCTCTGAGCTAGTATATATCACCTAACATGCTCAACACCCCTAAACCCACCCGATGTGGGCACGGGCATCATTTAGGGGTCAGCAGGGGTCACAGCTGTGACCCCTGGCTTGCCCATTGCAACTCCTGGCACTTCCTTTACGGCCCATGGCCTCAGAGGTAGCAACATGAGTACCAAGAAGTCAGAGGCAGCTCTCCCTCATGGATCTGTGCTCCACTTAGCTCATTAGTCACTATTAGTGTAACAAAAAAATGGAACACCAGGAGGTAGATCAAAACCTTCAGTGGCAGATGCTGTAAGTAAAGAAATGTTTTGAAATGTATGTGGTGTGCGTGCTTGTGGGTAAGAGGGTTTGCCTGTGCAAGAGAGCATGTGCCTTTGTGAGCGTGTGTCTATATGTCTGAGCATGTTTGTGTGAATGAGAGTGAATTAAAGTCAGTGACAGGTAGTGTGTGGGAACCAGTGACAGGTAGTGAGTGAGAATAAGTGAGATTGCTTGTCGGTGAGTATGAGTACATCAGAATGAGTGACAATAAGAGTGAGTGCATATGATTGAGAAAGCATGAGTGAGTGAGAGAGTGAATGTGACAGTGGGTGTGAATGAAGGAGAGAGAATGAGTGTGTGAGAGTGAGCATGAATGAGAATGACAGTTAGTGCTAGTGAGTACGAGTAAGTATTATTGAGTCAAAGTAAGAATGAGTGAGAGTTAGAGCAAGTGCAGGATAATGAGTGCTAATAAATGAGTGGAAGTGAGAATAAATGATGGAGTGTGAGTGAGAATGAGTGTGAGTGAGTGAATGGAAGTGAGCATGAGTGAGAATGTCGAGTTATACATGCTAGTCTGCCATTAGCCCTGGCATACTGGAGGTAACTCTTGGCTTATGGGGGCCCCCATGGAAAAATTCTGCGACTGGCACAATGGAGCAGATTTTTTGCGTAATGCGGCATTGGTAGCACGTTCTGAAAACAATAGGGTGAACTCCTTGAGAGCATCACGTTTCATTAACTTGGCACACCTTGAAAGGACTTGAATGTGAATACGTGCCCTTTCAGAGCCTATGACTTTTTAGAAAATTTAGGTGAAAATGGTGTTTTTAATGCACTATTTAAAAAAATATTGTAAACATTTTCTCGGTGGAAACTGAGCTGACCTAGAAGAGGTCTGGTTCACTACAATTCAGGGTAAGTATTACATCCCACCACTTTCAAAGATCATGTCAACGTACATAGGTGGTTATTAGAGAACTTCACCAATGTCAATTATTGCAATGTAATGTATGCTTGTCATATAGAGGCTCTATGTTTTATTTCAGTTTCGGAATCTCATAACCCACTGCTATGACTTAGCAACAGTTGATAACAAACCTGGTTACTCACTGTTTTGATGTCATAAGAGCCTTTCAGGGTAGGCTGACAGACCTCCCCGAGAGCCTGTTAGTGCAGCGCTGCTTGTCTGCTTTGACTGAGAGCAGAAAGCACAGCTACAGGAGGGGGAGGAAGGCAGGAAAGGTGGCAGGGTTTGAGCAAGGAGAGCAGGCATTTTCTTTTACCTTTGGGACAGGGATACGTAACAGAAGTCAGGTTATTTATGCCTCCCTCAATACTCCTTTCGCTCTGCAAAGCAGTTGAAAGCAGGGGTAGAAATTTTGAGGGCTATAAATAACATACAATTATAGATGGTGAAAAAGTGAATTATGGGCACGTTTTCCACCTCTGGGTTCGGAGTGACATAATAGACAACTCGAGCATCAATCTCTTTGTCTATTTGATGTCACTCAGAACCCCTCGGTGAAAAATATCCCCGTAATTCACTGTTACCCATCCATAATTCTATGTCTTCAAGGTTATGTGATACCACTTCCTGGAGACATTTAGCATCAAAGGTCATATGAGGTCACTTCCCGTGACGTAATTAAGGTCAAAGGATGTGTAATGTCACTCCCCCTGCCTTTTACGTGTATTGGCGTCCATGAATGGAGGTCAGGGAGGGATTCCCAGTGAAGACGCTTCCTCTTCATTTTAAATCAGCTCTGAGCCTCAAGAGAGCTCAGTACTCCTGTCGGGCGGCAGAGTCTTCTTCCCGTCTTGCTATCAGCTATCGCCGCCTAGTGGCCAGCAACAAGTACTGCGGGAACCTGAAACACCATTACACGCTGTCACACCCACTTTGTCATGGTTTATTAAAAGAGCGCTTCGGCTGGTAACTGGCAGCTGCTATTAACAGGAGATGCGGCCAGGAGAAGACCCCAATCCCCGCCAGACCGAAGGACGCCATGCACTCATCGCTTTAAGACTTTAATAAATGATATTCCTAATACCTCACAGACGGAGAGTGACAGATGAACGGAGCATAGAGAAAGGATACCTCCAAGGGGGACAGATGCACATTCCCCTCAAAAGAACACACCACAACCTTTCATGGCCATATCATTATCTATTTTTTTAATCTGCCCGAGTTCTATACCAAAAAATATCATTTTGCAGTTTATACTTTAATAATGTAATAGAACAATGACCATAACGTGAGGTGAAATATGCAGGAGCTTATGATAGCTTTCACTCGTGCTTAAACCCTCAGATCGAATGATTGGCAGCTTTATGGGGCTTGGGAAAGAGAGGGACACATATGCGAGGGTGATGCTTGCTTCATCATTCATAGTGCATATAGCACGTGTGTGGATTTTTATTGTCTGATGGAAGGCAATATCTTTTGAATCATTTGGTAAATTTAAAATGTCACTTTGTTAATGTAAAATTGTTTTTATTAAATGGTTTGATTATTTAATGGTTTGACACTTTGAGGCAAATTTAAAGAATGTGAGCCTCATTTATGAGGCCCCTTGCGCCGCTGGAACGTCACTTGAACGGCTCCATATTTACGTGGCAGCACTAAGGGGCAGATTTACGTTCCCTGGCGCATCCCTGCAAATCAGCAGGGATGCGCCAGGGAAGATGCGTCACGCAAGCTTGCCCTTGTGCCACCGCAGATGCGCCGCATTTACAATGTGGTGCATCATGGCGCAAAGACAAGCAGATGCATGACGCATATGCTGGCGTAAGGCTGGCGCAGTGCTTAAGTTGTGTCGCAAGCGTGACGCAACTCCAGCACTGTTCCAACCTGCCCTATCCCTAACATGGTGCGTCACGCCTTATGCCTGCTTGAAGCAGGCATAAGGATTTGACGCACCAGCGTCGGAAAAGTGACTGCGTGAAATCTCGTAGATTTCACTGTGTCACTTTTCCGAGGCTTTTTCGACGTAACGCCCACCCTGCATACATTAAACCTGACGCAGGTTTAATGTGGCGCAGGGTTTTACACCGTGACGCATCTCCCTAGATGCATCATGTTGTAAATGTGTCGCAGCATGGCGCTAGCTTTGCGCCACCACTGCGTCACAAAATTGACGCAACGGCGGCGCAAAAGTGGCGCACAGGGCTTGTAAATCTGCCCCTAAGTCACTTTTTTTGGCTTAATGCTGCTTCATAAATATGGTTTCCTTTTGCACAGTGTTCTGCGTTAAAAGGCGTGCAATGAGTGTTGCTAGGGACAAATCGTAAATCTGAGGCAGTGCCAGAAACGTACGCCTCCCCAGGGGAGCTGTAAGGGAGACACAACAAGGAGAAATATCTTTATTTCTCCTCGATTTTCCTTTTTCTATGTGTGCTGCATTCTGCATTACACATAGAAAGAGGAAAAAGCCTCTTCTGGTTGTTTTCGTGCAGGAAAATGTCCCTCCTGCACAAAAATAATCATTCCTGTGTTTGCGCACAGAAGCCCATTGTGCGCCGGCGCAGGGGAAAAGGACAGGAAGATATGGCGCTTTCCTGCCCTTTTCTTTCACCATAGGGCAGCGCAGCAGGAAGGCCTGTGGCGCTGCCCTACACTAAAACCTCATAAATGAGGCCCTGTGTTTTCTTCCTGCAAAGAACGCCAGCAGCAGAGATCAGTAGTCCCAGCGTTCTCACTCTAGGCATCATGTCCCTGTGCCCCTGGACACCTTATTTGACAACACCTTCCTGTCAACCGGAAAAGTACCAAACAAATTCAAGTGCTCACTCAATCATCACCCTAGGAGATGTGATCCTGGGGAGTTGGTGTGATGGTTATTTATTTATTTATTTGGTTTTCATTGCAAGCATATGCCATAAAATTAAAACGAGGAAAAATAGAAAAAACACTAGCTTGTACCCATGGTAGCTGCATTTCCAATAAAAAATTTAACTAAATAAAATGAACCGCTACATATAATTTTAATAGAACATTGCAGATGCTTCCTAGTAGGCAGGTGAACTTAGAACAGGCATACAAACCTTTTTCAGATATGATGCACATCAAAGGAAAACATGGCTTGTATTGGCGCAAAGAAAAGGTGCATTTGCCTGTGAATTAACAAATAAAAAAGGATAACAATCCAGGATGACTTCGACACAAAGATGTTTAAGAGAATGATGAATAAAACATATGCAAGTATTACTAAAAATTAAAATAAAATAAAAGGATGACTAAAAATATAAACATGGATAAATAATGGAAAGAAAAAGGCATTTCCAAATATTGGCCTGAAGTGCATTTCTCTTTGGGAGGATGTGGACATCAGATCATACAAACTGCTGCTGCTCTCAGTCCTAGAGAGAATGACACACTGCCCGCTGCTGTATGCAGTGGGGGCAGAAGGAAAATGTGAATGGCAGTTGAATAGATCAATGGATGAAGAGGGTTGACCTCAAACCCTGTTATGTGTATTTTTTTATTTATAAATATGTTTGATTACTTGAGACTGGCGAGACAGCTAAAACAGCCTCTTGGCCACCAACAGCCTGCAATGTCGGCTTTCGATTGTACAGGTCTAGATAATGCTAATTCGGGAAGTCAAATACAATGATGCTGAATAAGAATTAATATAGCTTGTTATGCTGGTTTAGACACATGCAAAATAATAATGTTAACACAAATCATTGATTGCTAGTAATGCCAAATGGAAACATTTGACACAAAGACACAGTTTGTTTAATGCATATTATTATTAAAAGGGATACGGTTTCTTAAATACCGTGAGCTTGTATAATGCTTTATCAAATTCTTTCTATATTTTCCTGTCAGACTGACTCTTATCCAAATGGTGGTAGATCATTAATTATTTATTCATTATTATTTAGCAATATCCCTTTTTGCCAGTTGCAGTCCTTTATGTCTTTTATAAGTGTCATTCTGTGCTCTCTAATGTAAAGTTTGACACACTCCTTGGAGGTGGCTGGGTTTCTAATGTACAGTTAGACTCTCCTTGGAGGTTTCTGTCTAATGTAAAGTTAGACACACTCTTTAGAGGTGGCTGGGTCTCTAATCTAAAGTTAGACACACTCTTTGGAGGTGAATGTGTCTTTAATGTACAGTTATACACACACCTTAGAGGTTTCTGGGTCTCTAATGTAAAGTTAGACTCTTTAGAGTCTAAAGTTAAACACGCTCCTTGGAGGTGGCTGTATCTCTAATGTACAGTTGGAGACACTCCTTGGAGGTTACTGGGTCTCTAATGTAAATCTAGACACACTCTTTAAAGGTAGCTGGATCTCTAATCTAAAGTTAGTCACACTCCTTGGAGGAGGCTGGGTCTCTAATGTGTAGTTTGAAACACTCCTTGGAGGTGGCTGGGTCTCTAATGTGAAGTTTGACACACTCCTTGGAGGTGGCTGGGTAGACACACTTCTTAGAGGTGGCTGGGTCTCTTATGTAAAGTTAGACACACTCCTTGGAGGAGGCTGGGCCTCTAATGCAAAGTTAGACACACTCTGTCGAGGTGGCTGGGTCTCTAATGTAAAGTTAGACAGACTCCAGCGAGCTGGCTGGGTCTCAAATGTAAAGTTAGACACACGCCTTAGAGGTGGCTAGATTTGTTAGGTAAAGTTAGACACACTCCTTAGATATGGCTAGATCCCTAATGTAAAGTTATCCACACTCCTTAGATGTGGCTAGATCCCTAATGTAAAGTTAGACACACTCCTTAGAGGTGGCTAGATCCCTAATGTAAAGTGAGACACATTTCTTAGAGGTAGCTGGGTCTCTAATGTAGAAAATAAACACGCTTCTTAGAGGTGGCTTTTTCTTTAATTTAAAGTTAGACACACTCCTTCGAAGTGGTTGGGTCTCTAATGTACAGTTTACACACTCCTTGGAGTTTGTTGTGTCTCTAATTTAAAGTTAGATACACCCTTAGAGGTAGCTGGGTCTCTAATCTAAAGTTAGACACACTCCTTGGAGGTGAATTGGTTTCTAATGTAAAGTTTGACACACTCCTTGGAGGTGGCTGGGTCTCTAATGTAAAGTTTGACACACTCCTTAGAGGTGGCTGGGTCTCTAATGTAAAGTTTAACACACTCTTTGGAGGTATCTGGGTCTCTAATATAAAGTTAGACACACTCCATCGAGGTGGTTGGGTAGACACACTTCTTAAAGGTGGCTGGGTTTATTATGTTAAGTTAGACACACTCATTGGAGGTGACTGTGTCTCTAATGTAAAGTTAGACACACTCCGTCGAGGTGGCTGGGACTGGGTCTCTAATGTAAAGTTAGACACTCCTTGGAGGTGGCTGGGTCTCTTAAGTACAATTAGACACACTTCTTGGAGGTGGCTGGGTCTCTAATGCAAAGTTAGACACATTTTGTCGAGGTGGCTGGGTCTCCAATGTCAAGTTAGACACACTCCTTAGAGGTGGTTAGATTCGTAAGGTAAAGATAGACACATTCCTTAGAGGTGGCTAGATCCCTAATGTAAAGTTAGACACATTCCTTCGAGGTGGCTAGATTTGTAAGGTAAAATTAGACACACTCCTTAGAGGTGGCTAGCTCCCTAATATAAAGTTAGACACACTGCTTAGAGGTGGCTGTGTCTCCAGGGTAAAGTTAGACCCACTCCTTAGAGCTGACTAGATTCGTAAGGTAAAGTTAGACACACTCCTTAGAGGTGGCTAGATCCCTAATGTCAAGTTAGACACACTCCTTAGAGGTGGCTGTGTCTCTAGGGTAAAGTTAGACACACTCCTTCGAGGTGGCTAGATTTGTAAGGTAAAATTAGACACACTCCTTAGAGGTGGCTAGATCCCTAATATAAAGTTAGACACACTCCATAGAGGTGGCTAGAACCCTAATGTAAAGTTAGACACACTTCTTAGAGGTAGCTGGGTCTCTAATGTAAAAAATAAACACGCTTCTTAGAGGTGGCTAGATCCTTAATTTCAAGTTAGACACACTCCTTAGAGGTGGCAGGGTTTCCAGTGTAAAGTTAGATACACTCCTTCGAGGTGGCTGGGTTTATAATGTCAAGTTAGATCCACTCCTTAGAGGTGGCTGGGTTTATAATGTCAGGTTAGATCCACTCCTTAGAGGTGGCTGGGTTTATAATGTCAGGTTAGAGCCACTCCTTAGAGGTGGCTGGGTTTATAATGTCAGGTTAGAGCCCCTCCTTAGAGGTGGCTGGGTCTATAATGTAAAGGTAGGCACGCTCCTTAGAGCGTGGGACAAAAGGAGTTTGGAGAGTACTGAAAGGTGCATAACCAGATTACTGAAGTCTACATATCGATGGACAAAATATATTGTTATAAATATAACTTACACAAATATTGTCATACTGGAGTAAATAATTGAAAATCTACACCAAATGGAGCAATATTTTTAAGACAATATTTAGGGCACGAAATGTATCTCACACAATACGTTCGTACTCCGTATTCTGACTCATAAGCATTTGAAGGTGCCAGCAGTATATATTTCTTGCTCCACAGCAGCAGCCTGCTGTGCATTGCTTCGACTCCATCAATCTCCTTGCATTGCCCAGTGCCACCATGATGATGATGATTCACCGGCGCGATGAACATTGATCGCTTGGGCGAGTAGGATGAGAAGAGTCAAGGTACATCGGCCCTGCTTCCGCTGCTGGAGGTTTGGAGAGAAGCCACAGACTAGTCATTCAACAAGCTATGCATACTAAAGGGGCAAAGGCTTATGAAGTTTGTGATCTGTCTAATGATGCTAATCCGAAGCGAAGAGAAAGATGAGGGACATTGGTCAACGAGGATAACGCTGCACCACATGTAAGTAGCAGTATGGGTGTCCCTTCCCAAAGTTATTTCTGTTCTTTGATACACACAGCGAGTAGCTGCTAGCAAATGACCACAAGCATGTATTCAAGTAGCCTGGAGGAGGGCGCAGTGACCTTGAATGAGGCTAAAGCTGTTAGAGGCTGATTCTCAATGTACCCTCCCATGTGAGCCGCGATATCTGAACACATTAAAGGTGTCGCCGTTCATGTGAGATGCAAAATGATTCAGTATAGATTTCTTACCAGTAGATACCTGAATCCAAACATCATTCATATGTTCAGAGCTTGATATGGATGTCCCAGGAGCAACAACTTCCATTTAGTTTGGGAATACCCTGAGGTCATGAGTTTTGGCGTCAGTGTCCCAAAAGAGATGCCGTAGTGGGTTTGTGACTTCCACTTGGCCCACAGGGGAGTGTTTCAGCTCAGCTTCCAAAAATGTGTGGCAAAAGTCAACTAACTTTGCCGTTGATCGAATGGTCCCCTACAAGCAATAATTTAAGAACTTAAGATCTGTGACTGTGTAACGAGTATGAAGAATGTCATTGACACATTGTCCACCCAATGTAAGAGCAAAAGACATTGGAGATGCTATAGAAATTTTCAGAGTATAGTTAAGATAAATGTGGGGAGTGAGCCTGATGAGGGTGGATAAGGATAGAAGGGATTTCATGATGATGTGACATGCACTCAATCTCTGAATATGGCAAAATATCATGACTTCTGTTAATGAATCAATGCATTGCCTTCTCAGCACAGCATCCTTCTTATGCTACTGCAATCTCTACCTAAGTCTTGAGGTGTTCTATGTAATGAATCGGATTATTAATAAAGGTATGAAAAGAAAATGTGAGAACTTGTCATGACAGAGTAGAGGAGTGCACAGATTATCCACTAGAATCTGAACTTCTAACCCTGTCACACCTTTTTTAAATAAAGGAGTTATGGGTCTAGAATATGGGGTAACAGGCTTAGGGTACACAGATAAAACACTGTTGTGCCTCTGCTCTGGCAAGTAAGTAAGGAGCACTGTGTAATTCCCCGCTCCCCGGTCCATTGTCTGCTGGGCTGGTTCCCCCATATCTCCAAGACCAAGGTCACCAGCAAATTTCAAGATTTCGCCTTTCCTTAGGGGAAATTATGAGGCATCGGAAGGCCATGTGATACCCTGAGTAACCGGATGGAAGAGAGAATTGAGGAGATGGACGGGGTATGAGGGGGAGAACTACTAAGAGAGGCTAGATGAAGGATTGGTTCGCTTGATGTGGCCCGGGCCTGGGAAACTCTAGTGGACGGCTTAAAGGACCCAGAATTTGGCTCCTCAGAGGCCTAACTTAGGGGCTAACCTGCACCTGTAAGTCCTTAGCAGTTATTTAACCCCTACCGAATGCCTTGAGGTGCATCTGTGCCCTCTATGTCCTGATAAGGGGTGAGACCTATAGGTCCCTTCCATGATTTGCACCCTTGACCAGCCGCGGTCGGTAGTAGGAGTAACTGCAGGGCGGTAACGAGGGGAGGGGGAGGGGCAGGGTGGGGGGTAGTAAACTATGGATTACGGAGGTTTACAGGTAAGTTAACATATAAATTAATAAAACGAATTTTGTTGCGTGCACTGCATCGCATTTGGGGATGCAGTGCACCCCTCCCCACGTCACCGCCCTGCAGTTACTCCTACTACCGACCGTGGCTGCCCTTGCCTGGGGCTTACTGAACAAGAGACACCGACATAGCAACAGGAACATTCACAGTTGCGGCTCATGAAGGGAGGGGGTACAGTTAATAAATGTTGTGTAGAAGGACAGTGGACCTTTGATAGTGATAATGACTATGGAATATTATAGCCACCTAACGAGAAATGTCTATGTGTTTTGTACTGCATTGCACTATAAAACTCAACAAAAGTTGTTTACAAAAACCTCAGGACCCAGGTTTGAATCCTGGCTTTCGTGCTAGGCTCACCTACGTGTGATTCTGGGCAAATTACGTAATCTTCTTCTGCTTAAAAGTTTGAAATATATTTATGTAATTTCAACTTGGTGTACATGATCTTGTAGGTCACCTCCGAACCCCTCATTTAATTTAGAGCGCTCTGTTGCTTTGCACATGTTTATCTACCAAACGGTGGCTCTATTTTTGTAGCAGAATTCTTCAGTGGGGCATTTAACCATTTACTACGTTTTTAAAAAAGTGATAAAACTAGCACATAGGTACTGCAGTCACTGGCGTTTGGCAGCAGTGACAGCAGCTGTGGTTGGTGCCAGCTGCAGTGGGTTCCCACTAAGGGGCATATTATGAAGGACGGCGTTAAAAATTAACACTGGTTTAGCGGCAGAAAACTGCCTCTAAAGCGGCAATAATGGGCTTGATAATATGCCCTTGGGAATTCCAATAGAAGTCCATGTTCTGGTGTGAACATGGGCTTCTATTGGAATTCTCCAGGGCATATTATCAAGGCCATTATCGCCGCTTTAGCGGCAGTTTTCTGCCGCTAAACCGGCGAGAATTTTAACGCCGTCCTTGATAATATGCCCCTAAATTCTTTGGGCCCTGGCACTTGAATTTTTCTTTTTTATTTACAAACGAAGCATTGACTAGACCCAAAGATGCTATTGAAGAAACCTAAAAAACATTAAGGCTAATGTACATATTTCCCAAACAGTATGCCAACCCTCCTGACTTTACCAATGCCCAGGCAGTGGCACACTGTCAAAGATAGTCCTTTGATCAAGCAGAAGACAAGTACCATGTATCCTGTCACTCTACCACCATATGACACTCATTGTCTGCAAAACAAATAACATTTGCCCTGCAATCGCGCAACAGCTTCCAGCATTTGCCAACTCCTCTATAAAAGACTAAGGGCTTTATTTAGGAGTTTTGCGTTGGATGGACTGCCAAACCCACGGTGGCGGTGCAGCAACCATTAAACCGGCGGTCCGACTCTGTATTATGACTTTTGCAGTCGGACTGTTATAGGACCAATGCTACCGCCAGGGATCCGCAAACCCTGGCGGCCTTGCAGTGGGCTAGGGCCACAATATGCTGGCGGTGCAGCTGCTGCACGACCAAGCATATTATGAGTTTCTCCACAGCCATCCTTTTCATGGTTATGTTATGTTATGTTAAGTGTAATTTGTAAAGCGCACTGACACCGAAGCTTCCTGGCGCTGATAAACAGAGCAAATGAGGGGAGAACGTAAATGATTAATTCTAAATAGGAGTGGGAAAGAGATGGGTTTTTAGCATTTTCCTGAAATTCAGAAGGGAAGAACAGGATTTGATTGGGAGAGGGAGGAGGTTCCAAAGCACAGGAGCTAGGTAGGAAAAACGACGAGCGCCGAATCTCTTGGTTTTACTCCTTGGGGTAGTCAGTAAATCGCGGTGAGCAGATCGGAGATTGCGTGTGGGACAGTGAGGGCAGATGAGGGATTTTAAAAAGGCAGGGCTAGGACAGTGAAGTGCTTTGAAAGTAAGGCAGGCCACCTTAAAGGCGGCCCTTCGATCGATTGGGAGCCAATGAAGGCTCGTGAGCAGAGGCTTGGCTGATTGCTATCTGGGAGTTCCATGGATCAGGCGGGCAGCCTGATTCTGGACAACCTGTAGGCGTTGAATCAAGAATTGTGGCAAACCGTGGTAAATGGCGTTGGAAAAATCCAGACGGGAAAGTACCAACGAGATGATGGTTTGAGTGAGTGCTGCTGGGGGCAGAAAGTGACGGACTTTGCGGATCCTTCGGAGTTGATACATGCAGGAGGAGACCACCGCTCCAACTTGAGCCCTGAGAGAGAGAGCTCAGTGTCAATAACGACACCTAGACTCTTTACTGTTTTTGCTGGGGTAGGGGGGGAGCCGAACTCTGGAGGCCAGAACTGAGGGCCCCAGTAGATGTGGCTGAGTCCGGGAAGAAGGAGCTCAGTTTTGCCGGGGTTCAGCTTTAATTGGTTCTGGTTCATCCAAAGTTGGATGTGTGTCATAGCTCCGTGAAAGGTTTTGATAGCGTGTGGTGAATTGAGAGAGAAAATAATTTGTAAGTCGTCAGCATAGTTATAGGTGACGATATCCCATTTCAGAAGTGAGGTGATAAGGGGCCGAAGATAGAGGTTAAAGAGGAGCGGGGAGAGAGAGGAACCTTGGGGGACACCACAAGAAGTGTAGGTCTTATTTGCAGTATAAGGACCTAGGCGGACCGCCTGTGTTCTTCCCGTGAGGAAGGATTTGACCCACTCAAGAGCAACGCCCTGGATGCCCGCCTGCCCGACACGGTGGAGAAGAATGTTATGATCCACCGTGTCGAACGCGGCAGATAAATCCAGTAGGACGAGGGCTTGGGGAATACCCGCGTCTGCGTTACTCCTGAGTGTGTCAAGAACTGCCAAGATGACAGCTTCAGTAGAATAGGTAGGTCTGAAGCCAGCCTGAGTCGGTTCAAGATAACAAGAAGATTCAATAAAACTTGATAGGCAGCGGGTGACATGGGCCTCCATGAGTTTAGAAAAATAGGGGAGGAGGGAAATGGGGCGGTAGTTCGAGGGCTCCGCCACATTAGCACCAGGTTTTTTTAAGAGGGGTACCAGGATGGCCTCCTTGAAGGAGGTGGGGCAGATGCCGGTGCTGAGAGAGCTGTTGAGTAGATGTAAGATGCTATCGGGTAATTTAAGACATATGCTCCGCAAGATGAACGGCGGGCAGCAGTCATTCGGGGAGCCAGATTTTACGCGAGTGGCTAATTCCGCCAAGGAGATGGGATCTAAAATAGGAAAAGATGTGAAAGTCGAGGGATTGTTAAAGGAATTATCCGGAGATGGCAATTGGGGGAGTGAAGGGATAGATTTTTTGATTGTGAAAATTTTTTCTAAGAAGAAAGTGTTCAGGGTATCACAAGCTTCCTGGGTGGGGGTCTGGGCTGGGAGGGTTCTCTCGTCGATAGTTAGTTCGTTCAGGACTCTGAACACCTCCTTAGATTTATCAACTGCCGAGGAAATCCTATTGGAAAAGTGATCAGTTTTAGCTGAACGGATGGCTATTTTGAAGTCTTTGCGAGCGGCCAAATAGGATTGTTTGGCTGAATCAGAGTAGTCATGTCTCCAGGTGCGTTCTAACTGGTGTGTTTTTAGTTTCCGGGCTTTGAGGTCATCGGAGAACCACCTATGAGAGTTCCGGTGTTTGGTACAGGGAAATTTAGCTAGAGGGGCAAACCGATCGCTAGCCGACTCAAGCCAAGAGGTCATATCTCATTCTAACCCGTCGATGTCGGTGGGGTCGAGGATGGCTGGGCAGGAATCGGCCAGGGCCGTGAGGAAGCCCTGGGGATCGTGAGAGCTCCATTTACGTGAGAGGCCGCCAGCCATCAGGGGGATAGGGGTCTGACCGGCGACCGTAATGGTGGTGTCCACCAGGTGATGGTCAGACCAAGCACACGGAAATATATCTGGTGGGGATAACTTCAGGTTGCAAGACCAGATCTGGTCCAAAACATGTCCCCCAATATGAGTGGGTTGAGAGACATGTTGGACGAGATTCCGATTTTTAAGGGTCTCGAAGAACTCAGTGGCATGGGGGCCGGCGTTGATATCACCGAACCAGTAATTTAGGTCCCCAAAAATAGCGAGATGGGAGTGCAGTGTAAGAAGGGAAGACAGTTGTTCACTTATAATGGTAGGGAAAAGCGGCATGGGATGTGGGGGACGATATAGCAGAAGAAGAGTGAGGGGGCCGGTGTCCGTTCGCACATTGATGAGTAGGTTCTCCACCTCAGGAAGGGGGAGAGAGTGGGAGGAAATGGATTTAAGGCGTTTAGAGATGATGGCCGCTACCCCGCCTCCAGGCCGGTCGCCAGGGCGGTCGGCGTGGAGGATGTAATAATCGGGGGGAAGTGCCACTAGAATATCTGGCAGGGATTCTGAGGTAAGCCACGTCTCTGTAAGGAGAAGCAAATCGGGACTAGAAGTGGAAAGCAAAATAAAAATGTCCTCAGAATGTTTTACTAACGAGCGGGTATTCAAATATGATACCCGGATGGACGAGGTGTTCCTAGTCGGCGTAACTGGGGGTAAACGGCCGTCGATGGTGGTGGTGAGCCCGCCAAGAATAGGGTGGCAGTGAGGAAACTAAGGGGACCTTACAGGGCTCCCTGGTGTCTCAGTGCACAGGGGTGATTGCAGGAGGGCACATAAGGTGACCCCTGTCTTTCTACACCAACAGTTCCTGCATAGCATGGACTTTACAGCCCATGCTGTGTTGGTACGCCTTTCAAAGGCTCTCCTATAAGCCAATGAAAGACAGCACGGCGGGCCAGCCTCCGCAGGACCAGACTCCTGTAGCACAACTTGTAATCCGGCGGGCAGGCAGTGGTGGAGTTTGTGGTATGAGAGCAGGGCGGTGGTGTGCCTCCCAGCTCCCACACCCCCAAACTCATAATAAGGCCCTGAATATTTGATGCTCGTGCCTCATGGCATTCCACAATCCCATTGTGTCATTGCACCAACTGTTCAAAATGAGCCCAAACTACCGCAGCTTCATGACACCAAATGGAATAAATGATTCAGTAGGCTTAAGAAATATTGGTCCACGTCCCATCCAAACACAGCACACACTCTCTCTTTGGTTCTTCTCACCAACTGCAATAAATCGGCTTACAAAAGGGGAAATAATTATTGACACCACATACTTCAGCTTCATGCCACTCACTTCTGAAAAAAAAAACATTGCAAGAAAAGGTTGCTGATCCATCAACCTACACTTTACTTACTGTTCCATATGCTGTGATAAATACTGTGCAGACCACAACTCTATTGTGCATGAACACTCAACATATATTACAAGGGTTTTACATGTGCATGTATGAGAAAGATCTTCACTGAGAGTTACTACTTAAGCCTGATTCACAAACTCCATTTTGTCCTATTTAAATTAGTACAGTACTACTACTTATTGAACATAAAACATAATTCACAAACCTACTGATGGAAATCTCCACCTTCACATATTACAAATTAAAATGTTATTTACATTAAACACAACTTTTAATTGGATTTACTTAATAATATTTAAACATAAAATTGCTATGTAGAGTATTATTATTTTATTTTGCTTAAAATTAATATTTATAAAATAAATGGATATATTTAAATTATTTAGTTATTTACTAAACATTTATTTTGAAGGTGTAATAAGCTGTAACATTTTATTTGAAAAATATTTGTAATTTATTTTACATTTATGTTTTACAATGAAATAAATAAAATATATCTTTATTGTGAAGAATTAGTAAGCGTTAACAATTTTCCCTGTAGTTTTCCATACGGAGATGTCCACCAAGGTGGTGGAGATCTTCACATACTTGTTAAAAGTTTCAAGTAGTAACTTTATTGTCATAAATGTGACTCAACTCCCTGGTTGGAGCAAATTTATATTCAGAAATGAAGACTAGCCAAACAAAGTAAATTTACTCCAAAGTGTAATAGTAAATTTAGATATGTAGATTTACTCATGTGTAAGTTTACCTTTATGAATAGACCCTATGACGATTGATTTTGATTTTTTATGTTTATATTTATTTATGATGTAGATTGAAATAGTAGGCTCTTTAGCAATTAGATGTCTGACATTCTATTGCGATATGTATTGACTTATGTATTTGTCTATTTATCTATTTATCTATCTGTCTGTCTATCTATCTGTCTATCTATCTATCTATCTATCTATCTATCTATCTATCTATCTATCTATCTATCTATCTATCTATCTATCTATCTATCTATCTATCTATCTATCTATCTATCTATCTATCTATCTATCTATCTATCTATCTATCTATCTATCTATCTATCTATCTATCTATCTATCTATCTATCTATCTGTCTATCTATCTATCTGTCTGTCTGTCTATCTATCTGTCTGTCTATCTATCTGTCTATCTGTCTGTCTGTCTGTCTGTCTGTCTGTCTGTCTGTCTGTCTGTCTGTCTGTCTATCTATCCATCTATCCTGTATAATTTATTTAATAATTAAATTGGCACTCATAACATTTCAAACATAATTGTTTTACAAAATAATGTATACTGGTACGCAGTAATTAAATGGATGGGTGGTTAACACAAAGCATATTTAGAATTTGTGTTGACAGTAAACTATGGGAGAATAGACAACTATGTTTGACAGACATGCTTATGGAAAAAAACTATAGCTTGTAAGAGGCTATGTTTATCAATATATACGTTTATGAACTAAAGATTACAAAAGCAGAAATTGAGGAGTTGGCTTTGATGGTTGGCAGAGTAGAGTTACAGTGAAGGTGGGCTTGTAGGTAGAAGAACTGTTATCTTGATGATATACAGTGCAGTCTGGGTGAGACTAAGAGTTTCTAATTGGAAACTGTTGGAAATGGCCCCTTCTGCAGCGTCATCCCCAAACGTTTTGCCTTCCTCCTTCCCTGTTGTTGAATTTGTTATTGTTGACCCTAGGACTCTGTTCACATTATGACTGCTAACCAGTGCTCATGTGCTTGTGCTCACTCCCCTAAACATGGTTTGATGGCATATACCTAATTGGCATATTCAATTTACCTGTAATTACCTTGTGCAATGGAATACCAAATACCCAAGGCCTGTAAAATAAATGCTACCCGTGGCAGCACTCAATGTGACTCCCACCTAAGAAGCACTCTAAAACTTGCCCCAGGCCTCCCACTGCAGCCTGAATGCAGTGTTCCACAGCCATGTCGACTTCAAATTTAAAAACCCTTGTTAAACCTTAAACTCTCCTTATATTACACGTCACCCTTAAGGTAGACCCTAGGTAGCCCATAGGGCAGGGTGCTGTGTAATTATAAGGTAGGACATGTTCTTTTAAGTTTTACATGTCCTGATAGTGAAAAACTCTCAAACTCCTTCTTCACTACTGTGTAATGTTCTCATAGGATAACATTGGGGATTTCTTAATAGATTTAATACGTTGTAATTCCTAATTTAGAGAACGTAAATCTGTAATGTTTAGTACCTATGGAATTGTAATGATAAAACCTTTTTATTGCCAAAGTTGAATTCATGCTTAAAATTTTGAAAATGCTTAAAACAAAAGGAACCAGGAGCTATGTTTAAAAAGGTCCTGCACACAAGTTCCAAGGGGATAATGATGAGTAACAAAAGAGTGTGCAGTTCCTAGGGAAAGGAGGGGGAAAGGGAGGTCTTTTCAAGAAGTGCCCTCACACACCCCAGATGATGTCATGCTTCATCATTGGGCCTGCCTCTCGTTGGGCCGGTGCTGCAATGCCTGACGGGTACCCGCGAACGGGGCTCTTTGGCGGAGATCTTTTGATGAAACCGTTGGATGAGTGCCAGTGTGTGGACTGGGTAGTGCAGTGAATAAGTGAGCTAAAATAAGTCTAGGGCACTTCTTAAAAAGACCTCCCTTTCCCTGGTTCTGCACACTGCTTTGTTACTCAATGTTGAAAATGCCACTTTTAGAAAGTTGGCAACTTCCTGCTCTTAGCCCTGTGTGCCTGCAACCTGTCTCTAATACACGTCTGGGGAGTGTGACATTTGGGCTTTGCACATTCCCACTAGATAGCTACACATAAAGGGAGCTTAGGTGTGATGATGGGCCATCCTGGGCAGGTTGGGAGATAGGAGCTGGGCACAGTCACAATTACACATGCTGTGTCCTATCACCACACAATGGACTGATAACCTCCTGTAGTGAATCTGAAGCCAGGGCAGGAAGGGAGGACCTCTGTGCACGTCAAATTCCTTTTTTGAAGTCTCGCCCACTTCAAAGGCACCACTGGTTATACGAACTGTACTTGTGATCCTACCACTTCAGTTCACTTATGGACCTGTGGTTACTGTGCCAGGAAGAAGGGCTGCTGTGCTACTGAAGGACTGCCACTCTGTATGGACTGTTGCTGTGGAAGAACTGTTTTCATGCTCTGTTGACCTGCCTGCTGCCCTTCTTGTCTAAGTCAGAAGGACTGGACCTGCATCACTTGAACGCTGAGTGACTCCAAGGACTTGCAATTTTGCCTCCTTTTCTGAAGTCTCAGTGCCATCAAAGACTTCTAATTCATCCTGCTGCAGCACCTGGACTCTGCCATCTGTCTTGCCCTGCTAAGGGGTGCCAACCCAGTCCTGGACCCTTGTAAATGGATGCAAAGTGCTGCTCTAGCAAAAATCTATGTATTGACTCCGTTGTGCCTCTTGGAACCAGCGCATCGCCATTGATGATGGTGTATCGCCTCTGCTGCAAGGACAAAATGCCTCGCATCACCGACTGTGTGCCGCATCGCCTCCATTTCCAATGCATCTTCGGCTTTGCTCGGCTTGGAGCCAACGCATTACCTTCATCCTAAGGATCATTGAGGCAGCATCGCCTCCTTTGCACCCCACATCTGGTCTTGAGGACAATGCAGCCAAGGTACTCTGCAATGGGCAAAGGCTAGTCCCTGTATTCAACCTGCACTTCATTGTGGTTGGCCTGAAGTTTTGGATTTGACCCTGCCTAGTGCGACCAGATTGCCCCGGCTGGCGCTTTATGCCTTTAAGCACAACATGTCTGTTTATTCTTTAAAAAGCCATTGACTCCGGTTCCACTTATTGGATTTTTGTCATTATGGTCCTGTTTTCTTCATTAAATTTAGCTCTTTGTTATCCAGGTATGGTATCTTTTTGTGTAGTGTTTTCACTGTTTTACTGTTTGGAGTGTTGCACAAACACTTTACACATTGCATCTTAAGTTAAGCCTGACTGTTCTGTGCCAAGCTACCAGGGGGTTAACACAGGTTCATTTAGGGTGTGTTTGCGACTTAACCTGACTAGGATCATGGTTCCTGCTTGGTCAGGGTGCACACCTCTTCCAACCAGAAACTAAGTTTCGAACAGAGACCTACTTGCAGACTGTTACACTAATACAATTTACGGAAACCTAGAAAATGATCAGTGTTTTGGCTGAAAAGAAAATGATGTGAAAGTGTAACTTACATATGTTTAAAATGACACAGAACAGCAGTTGTAGTGATGTTAATGAACAATTCCATTCACATAGTAGAGCTAAAGAGAACACGGGGGGGGAACAAGTCAGGGTGTCAGGTAGGATGTCGATGACAGAATCATGGGCAGTGGAAGAAGAACAGATCCAGCACCCTGTCTTTAAATGGGGCATCCAGTGTAGGGAAAAGAGGAAGTTCTGTTACCCAGTTATACATCTCCAACAATCACCAATAAACGGCATTCTAGAATGTCCCTTTGTTTGATGACACCTGTCTGCGAAGGCCCCTTTAATGACTTTAGCAAGAGAGATTGTAATGCCATTCAATAGCGAATGGCCGTGAGACAATCCGATATGCGTAACTGGAGCAGGGGCAGAGAAAAATAATTGTTTGTCATCCGTACAGAGGTGATAGGAGAATTTGTAAGCCAAAATGAATGCAGTAGTGAACCTAGGAAACGGCCTACAGGGACAAACACTGGAAATGTAGTGGTGAAAATATCATGGAACCCTATTTTAAAGCAACTGAGATGTTGGAGTGATCGAAGAGAAACCAGGCTGATTCCTCAGTGCATAACTGACCTTACATTCTTTATCTTTCTACTAAAGGAACTGCACACCCTTTGTTGTACTGTCTGATCTAGTTAGGATCACGTATGCTGGACCTATAAGCGCTCCTGGTCCCCTCTATTTGGATATAGCATTTTTAATTACACCAAGATGGAAAATAATTAAATGAAAATGCATCATCAATAAATGTGCTCCAGGGCAGAGGGAGAATGGAGAGAGAGAGAGAGGAAGAAAGAGAGAGCGGTAGAGGGAGAATGGGCCTGTTTCTGCTGTTTGGAGGTTTGCAGCCAGCAAGGACATCAATTACAGGTAGACAGTGACAGTAGGTGCTACCCCTGGCTTTCCCTTTGGCGTCTCCATCACTCCCCTTAGCACTCGTGGGCTCAGGGGTCATGGGGGCATGGCAGCAGGTCTTTAAGTGGGCCGGGTCTCACACCCAGTAGTAATTTCAAAATGAACTTTGAAACGGGTCCCTAATGGGCTCTATATTCATTACTTTAACCCTACAGGCAAAGCCACTGATCGATTTCTAGAACATTGAATGTAAAAAAGGTTAAGGTAATTCATGGCAGTGATAAAGTCAGTTCCTTTTTATATTTCACATGTTTTACTTAATCTTGCACCCTGTAAGAGTGTTAGCTGTTCCAAAGATGGTGTGTTTTTCTAATGCAGCATGTTGCTCTTGTATAGTGCATACTTTGATCTGAGTCACTTCCTGCTGTTTATAGCAGGCCACGATTAAAAGCTCTGGAGTTGAGGCTGAAGGCAGTGCTAGTTTATCACAGTGGGTCAAAAAGATGTTCAGAATGCATGGTCATCCGATCCTTGGCCTCTCTGCAAAGTGCACTTAGACAACCATTAGCAAACCCAATAGTTCTGGCTGGTTTTAGGTATATGTCAGTTGCTGCGTTACGAATATATGATGCTACCCCGCTAACAAACACTCCACATACCAGTACCACAAATTGTTGACAACGCAAATTCAATAACCCCGCAAGTTTTCACAACGCAAACTTTTACAACGACTATGCCTTTACCACGCATGCCATTACAACGCAAAGGCATGCGTGGGAAAGGTATACTCATGGTAAAAGTTTGAAAGGTAAGTGAGAGTACCCTGCCCTACCCCAAACCCTCATGTAGTACCCCTGCACGATATTCCCCCGACACCCAGTCCTCTCTCTACATTTACACTACCCAGCATGACCCCTAGACACTACCCTAAACCACTACTCTGCACTACACACACACCATAACACTACCCTAAACACTAAAACACTACCCCCAGCACGACCCTCACCCGACTCCCAGTCCAGACCCAACACTCAAACACTACCCTGCACGACCCCCCAACACTACCCAAAACCACTATCCCTACAAAAACACCACAACACTACCCTAAACCCTAAAAGACTAACCCCAGCACGGCCCTCCCCCCAACCCCCAGTCAGGTCCCTACACTCAAACACTACCCTGCACAACCCCCAACACTATCCTAAACCTTAAATCACTACCCTACACTACACAAACACCACAACACTACCCTAAACACTAAAACACTACCCCCAGCATGACCCTCCATGACCCCTAGTCCAGTCCCTACACTCAAACAATACCCTGCACAACCCCCCAACAGTAGCCTAAACCCTAAATCACTACCCTACACTACACAAACACCACAACACTACCCTAAACCCTAAAAAACTATCCCCAGAACGGCCCCCGACCCCCAGTCCGGTCCGTACACTCAAACACTACCCTGCATGACCTCCCAACACTACCCTAAACCCTAAATCACTACCTTACACTACACAAACACCACAACACTACCCTAAACCCTATAACACTACCGCCTCACGACCCCCTCAACCTCCAGTTCGGTCCCTACACTCAAACATTACCCTGCACGCCCCCCCAACACTACCCTAAACCCTAAAACACTACCCTACACTACACAAACACCACAACATTACCCTAATCCCTAAAACACTACCCCCAGCACCACCCTCCACCGACCCCTAGTCCGGTCCCTACACTCAAACACTACCCTGCACGCCCTCCCAACACTACCCTAAACCCTAAAACACTACCCTACACTACACAAACACCACAACATTACCCTAATCCCTAAAACACTACCCCCTGCACAACCCCCGCAACCCCCATTCCAGTCCCTACACTGAAACACTACCCCGTACGACCCTAAAAAGTTAACCCCCACCCCAGGCCCAATCCCCCTTGCCTCTCTCTCCTCGTGGTTCCTCTCTCCGCCTGCATCCTGCTTCACGTCGTCTGTCTCTGAGAGGCGGTGCACATTGTTGTGAGGAAAAGGAAGAGCCTGTGTTTCCTCACAACGACATGGATCGCCTATATTTTGTTTTACAAGGCGTGTGGATTTATCATACATACCTTTACAACGAAATTAGTTGTAAAGGCATGCATGGTAAATGCACACGCGTTGTAAAAACTGCGGAGTAATGCTATGCGGGTAGGTGCACCATGCGTAGTACTTGAATGTGGAGTAATGGTATGCGGGGTAAAAAATTTGATGTGAAGGATATTTACCTTGTGTTACATATCTAGATGCAATAACAGAAAGCTTATAGAGGAACCAAAATACCGGTGGGTGCCATACTTTGTAAATCATACAAATATAGTTTACACGCTTATAATTACATAGGCCATATCCCTTTTAGAGAGCCCCACTTTTTTATCCCACTTTAAGCCCTGAATGGCGGCAACAGATATTAGGACCTGTTTGCCCTCTGAGGATTACACATCCTTTCCCTTTCATGAATTAAGCACAGCTAAGCAACTGGCCACAGGTTAGCGGCATAACACACAACGCAAGGGCATACTCAGTCGGGCCACACTTTGTGGAAGGCGGTCTTGAGAGGTGCTCAAATGGATGCATATTGTGCTCCAGAACCCGTGGAAGATGGAGTATTGGCTTCTTGGAAGATGGAGAGAGTCTGTTCAAGGGAATTTCTCTGTTGTGGTAACAGAATGGCCTGGGTATTACTTGGAGGAGAGGATAATTGCCCAGTTTCATGGCCATTCACCAAGATGCAACATACTGGTAAATGTATAGCTTTTTCAGGAAGCAGCAGCGTGCTGCAGTCTCGGGTCTACTACATTGCCAAAACAGTTTGATACTGGGCATATCCTTTGCCTCTGTCCACATATCCGACAGTATGTCAGCACTTTGAAACAAGCTTAATGTAATTCATAAACAAGCATTTGCAATGCAATAGGTCTTGCATTTTCAAAAGTTTAAGCTATTAGCGTTGCAAATGACAATGTCTTTTATGTATGTTTTGGCTTTTAAAACATAAATAAAAAGCATTGTTATTTACATTGTCAATGGCTCAAACTTGTTAAATGCGAAACCTATTGCATTGCAAATGCTTGTTCTTTTTGTGGAAGCACTCAATAAGAGTGCATGTTGCTTGTCTTCTCCCGCTGTCCTTAGTGTTATTACCCCTTCCCACACTCCTCCCACTGTCAATCGGGTTGCTTTCTCCATGCAGTCCTCCTCCCACTGGCCGTTGTGTTCCTTCCTCCTCCCGCTGTCCCTGCTGTTGTTCGTCCCTCCCTCCTCTTTCTCGCTGTCCATGTTGGGCCCACCCCTTCCCGCTTTGTGTTGCTTGCCCCATCCCCCGCAGCCCTGCCTTGTTGTGTTGTTTGCCCGGAACACTTATGCATTGTGTTGCTTGTCCACCCCTCCACGCAGAAAAACGAACTTTTAACCATGCTGCACAGCTGTCGCGCTGCTGTACAACACGGCTAAAAGACATTGACAAAGCCAATAGCTCTCTCATAATCAAGATCAATTGGCTGTGCAATGCTTGTTTAAAATGTATAATGTCTACTCGTTTTCAGCTACCATCATTTTTGGTTTACAACTGACACGTCATGCTAAATATAATGCACCCTAGCTGCTAAATATAATGCACCATCTTGGACCTTCACAACGAGGCCAGGGCTGCATTACTGCTGGCTTTCTGTCGTTTTATCCCAAGCCGTCTAAGGCCTGCTCTATACTGAGTCATCTGTGGTCTGTAATTAAGCTTTGCTGGAGGTTTGGGTCTCGCTTGGCACTTGAGTTTGCCCGACCGCAGTAGATGCTTTATGTGGACTTGAGATGCTTCTGTTAATGACGGAGCTTGCAAGCTCCTGATTACAGCTTTTAGCCAGTGACCTGTCCATGTGACCTCAGGGTGCACCACAAACTACTGTGCATCTTACGAGCATTGCGTGCATTCTAAAATACGTTTCCCAAAGTAATCTATCCCAGTGAATATGGGATTCACCCTTTGGATTTAAGCATGGACAATTTTTCTGAAATGTGAAAACATTCGCGGTGGAAGGGGCGTTTTAATGCGAGAAACGACAGGCACTATGAGTGAAACTGAAATGCCCCTTTATTGATAAGGATCTATAGATGTCACATTTCCACAGCTAAACAATAGACTATTTCAGGGCCAGCCTGTGCACAATTTCCCTTCCCTTCTGGTGAAATTGTGGCTGATTAATGTTTGTAAGGAGTGTGTTTGCATCGTGCTGGGGGTCAGCTTGGGGTGATCACTTCCTCTAAATGGCTAGATTCCCAACAAAACATATGTCATCATTCTGTTTGCCGCTCCTGCAAAGGTGCGCATCAGACTGCACATTTTCGCAGACGGACTTACTGGGCAGACATTTGACTCATTTTGCGGCTAGTCACGGGAAAGCAAGATAACACCTATAGAACAAGCGGCTCCCAGCAAGCAGCACAGTGGGCGTCCGCATCCACAACAATCTTGAAGCACTGTTAAGAGTCACCAGTGCAGCAATGTGAGGAAGCAGAGAGACTCAATGGCGGCTCGCAGGGAGACCGCCAGCTGTGTCATGTCTCGTGACACTCGCCGCGTTGCTGGGACACACTCTTAAACCGCGAGAGCTGGCAGTGGGAACCAAAGTCGGCTCTGCATCAGCGGAGCGACAAGAAAACGGCACAGGGCAGAAAAGTGCTTTTACTGAGCAGCTGGAATTCGCCGCTTGACGACGACAATGCTCCGGCAGGCTCCGAATTCATGTTGCACTTCAGGGCATCATAAAAATGATTTCTGGTCATGCAGTTTGGGCCTGCCTCGGACCCGCACACCTGAGCTCCTCGAGTCACAAAGAGGATTCCCTGGTCCGCTGCAGCTTCGGATCTGCAGCTTCAAGAAGTTCACAGTCTCGTGACAGTGGCTCCTACTCAGGCGATAGCTTAACAGCAAGTTTAAAACTGAGCGCGGCGCCGCTTCAAGGACACCGCGCTTGGCTTATTTTTTTAACTTTAACACTGAGCGCGGGTTAAAAAATATAAGAAACCGAGCGCGGTGTCCTTAAAGTGGCGCCGCGCTCAGTTTTAAAGTAAAAAAAAAAAAGAGAGCGGTGTATCTGAAGTGGACGCAGCGAAAATCTAAATAAATAAAGTGAGCGGGGTGTCCCTAGCGGCCGCTGCGCTCGTTAAAGTAACAAAATAAAATAAAACATACAATTTAGAGCGCATAGCGCTGCAGCATCGCGCTTTGCAGAATGATAAAAACAAGCCGAGAACAGAGAAATGAAAAGCGCGTCAGCCATTGTTGAAGGCAAACGCGGTAATACGAAAAAGAAGTGCTTAGAGTCTAATTAAGAGACACTGTCTCCCGCCCGCAAATAAAAGATCGAATCCGGATGGGCGGGGCCAAAAGCGGACAGGGTGGCAACCCTCAGTGTAATGATTGCCTCCAGTGCAATCATTACACTGTGTTTTGCATCATCCATGACGCAAAACGACGTGCACCAATCAAAATTGTAGGTGGAGCAGCGACACGACTTCTGGAATCGGATCGATTCCAAGAAGCCCTCATATGGCGAGAGCAACGCATGCGCGCTGCTAACGCCAGGCGAGACCTAAAAACAAAGGTGTACTTCCAGGAAAAGCCCCAGCATGTTAATCATTAACACATTCAGGGCAGTTTATCAGCAAGTGGCTGGATTTGCCTCTCTTTAAGTAAACAAGCTTCTGAATCTGCTTTATGAAGGATCCCCCTCCTGTGCAGCAGATCACCCCCACCCACTGATAGCTACCTCTTTCACAGCTTATAAATGGCTGAAAGAATGAGAGTTGTTTGTCCTTATGGAGAGTTAAAATTGTGGGGGAACTAAAATGCGGTATAAAGGGCATCCCACCATGCCCCTCTGCAGGCAGTGGGACAAAGGCAGTGGCGGCTCTTCCGCTAAGGCAGAAGAGCGTCACCCCACTGCTCTTTGAGCAGTTGAAAAAATAAAAAGATAATAACTCAACATTATTATTTTATTTTTCCGACACTGGCTCGGCTGGGGAGGGGCGGGGCTAGACATCATATAAACAGGGGGAGGAGTGGTGGCACTCTTAACTGAACATGACAGTTTGACCGGCCGTCTCGGGCCGGCCAAACAGTCATGCACAGTTTGTAGATTCTCCAACGGCTGTAATACACAGCCTCATGGAGAACATGCCCAGCCTCCTAGTCCCTGTCTGAGCACCGAGCCACGGCGTTCAGACCAATCACAATGCTGCTGTAACGCAGCATTGTGACTGGCTAGGGGATTCTGGGTTCCAGCTTGCTTCCTTCCTCCTCCTGGACTCCACCGAAGAGGACAGAGAGGAAGCGGCCGGTGTGCAGGTAAGTGTTTTTTTTTCCTTTTTTTCATTTACCCACTTGCCCCCAAATTCATTGACCACACGACTTGCCCTCAAAATAGTTCCCATCAGTGCTTGATTTGAGCTTGTGGTTTCCGGGGTGCCGCACCGGTGATTGGGACAATCTGCCACAAGGAGGCGGTGTCTGGCTAATTTAGAGATGCCCATAACAACAGTCAATTATTAATTCAATGTACATTAAAAATGACTATTACATGCCACCTAAGCAGTTCTTATAGCTTTGAGGGCCTGGAATAGTCCGAATTGTCACACTTGTAGGCATGTGATGGCTGGTAGTTGTGTTGTTACTATCATTGGCAGGATGGCAGGGAAAATGTGTGGTGCAAGCTGCAGTGGCCGCCTGACGAGGGCCCCAGAACTTATGTTTTTTTTTACAAATCAAGCACTGGTGCCCATAGTATTTTGTATGCACTTCAAACTTTGCTCAAAACAACTTTGACTTGACTAGGTTAGAGCAGGGCGAAATCGGGAAATTTTCCTCCTCTTTACGAATTTAAAAATGTGCAAATATCACCTGATTTCCAGGCGAAATTCATACTTATCACAGCCCTAATTCTATTTAGGGTTGCGGTAAAAAACAAATATCATTTGCAGCTTCATTTATAGAAATCACACACATTTGTGAGTTTATAAAACTGTAATCCTTGGCACCTTCCTGAATTACCAAGAATAATGCATCTGCACTTAATTATTTTCTATCCTTATTGTGCATGAGAGCTGAGATCTTTTTCTAATCCTATCAACTCCATGCTCATGCTACCTGATTTATTCAGAATGCGCCTGTAAGAAGAAAATTCAGAACGTGCCTGTAATGAGGAAATAGCAAACACAACAAGATGCTGGACGGAGCTCTAAAACCTTTCAACCACTCACCCCAGTCACAGATCTGGGTTGAATCCATCATCGTTATTTTGCTCACTTCACCACCCCAGTTCAGACCCAGCCATATGCAAATCAGTCTTGACCCTGTGCCTCATGTCAACAGTCCAGCCCGAACTGCCAGGCCAGGTCCTCCCTGGACTGGAAACAAGCATCCCCATCAGCCAGGCTAGCTTGAATCCAGTCGCACATCGAAATCTGAAGCTCACAACCCGCAAATCATTCTGACCGTCCTACGCCCCTGTATACCAGGATTTTAACCTATCATCACCCTCTGGTTACACAGACACTTAACCAGGCCTCTGAAATGGTTGAGCCATTGTCATAAACATTGTGGTGCACTGAGAGGAAATACGGGGCTTCAGGGGCCCTCTGCCCCTCAGCTGATCCCCATTCAACCCAATGCCAAAGAACATCTGTGAGATATGGGAGACACAGAGGCCCCTCATCACATTCTCCTGGTGGGAAGAGGGGGCATCATTTTGCATTACAGCCACTAGTCTGCTTGTGTCTTGATTGTAAACTGGAGTCAGTGGCATAACAGTAGCCCCGCAGCCCCCACAGTGGGGCCCTGAGCTCCAGACGGTCCTCTTCGACACTGTGTATGGAATGCAGGCCCCTGGATTGAGAGGCCCTGACTGGGTCTGGAGTGTGGGGGCATAACCAGTTATCGAAATCGAATATTGTTTGCTATGTTGTGCATCTGGGATGAGGCGAGATGCCGAAGTACATAAGGCTGCTTGGTGACCTGAGCCAAGGTAAGCAAGCATCAGTTCATTGGCCACTGAAGCGGCTGTAATGGCTCGTCCTCGCCAACCTGTCATCAATCACACTGGTTTCTCTTACCAAATGCCTCTAGGGCTGTGGTCAAAGTGTGGGGATCTGAGGGGATGAAGTTCCCATACTTTTTAATTTTAGAAAAACAGTTCCCATACTTTTTGTGAAAAGACAGCGGTCCTGGGATGGGTAATTCCCAGAACTGAAATGCTTCAGGTGACGTGTAAGACAGGGGTTTCTCCTGTGCTGTGAAACTGAGGGAGGAGCAGACAGATACACAAGCCTTCCTGCCAGGGTGCCTGCTTGCCTGAGAGAAATGTAAATGTGCCTGGTTAATCTGCAGTTGTAAAGGGTGCTTCTATTGGCTTTAATTGATTAAATCACTTGAAGCTTTCTGATGACACACATTTATTCTTTTTGAGAGGTGTTGTAAGGGAGCTACCAGATAAGCTGCGAAGTGTGTGCTTTTAAAGAACAGTTATAAAAAACAATTTGCACTAAATACTGTCTGGGTATTACTAAATTCTATATTTTGAAAACACTTTTTTAAAATCTTACTCTGGTTTGTTTACTTTGTAGCAGCCTATTTTATACTGTGTGTAGTGCAAGTTTTAAAAGAATGGCTTACATGTTCACAGTGCTTTCTGTCACAAACTGGGACTTTACAGTACTAAATATACACATCACTATTCTCCACTGCACCAACCAGGATTCAATTCTGTGGCTCTATGGTGCAGCTCATTAACTAAGAGAGCATTCATAACACACAATAGTGTATTTCCCACTGGTTAACATTACTTGCATTTAGTTTTCATTTAAGCTGTGCATTATTTTATATGTAGTTATCTGAAGGTGAAAGACAGAAAAACTTTAGAGTATTTTGGTTTTTAGCCATACCTTTGACCACACCCCCATGCTCACCCACCCCTCCCCCATTACACTCAGCATCACAGTTCCCATATTTTTTTCAATGGACTTCGAACACTGTTTTAGGGACCTATGTAGACAAATGTAAAAACAAAATAACCCCATTGGGCATAGTCCGTAGATCAAGGGCGGTGTATCCTGAGAAAGCAGGAGTGTAACAATCAATGCTACAGTAGGTACAGTGACACCATAGCCAAGATATACGTAGAGCCCTTTAACCCCTGTTATGGATGTCTTTCAGTACCTAACTGTAGGTAAAAGGACATATTTTCCTAGCTTGCATTGGGACCCTTTGGCATCTTCACTGTGCCACTAGGGATCAATAGCTGTCCTTTGAAAATACCAAGTTTCATGACATGTGGCAATAAAACAGTTATTATATGGCATTGTACATTGTGATGGTAAAAATGTGTGCTCAAAAACATTTTGACCATTCTGAGTTACATACGCCACAAATTAAATAGCCCATTACCACAATTTTAATAGGTTTCCTACTTTACATACTCAATGGACGTTTAATCACTTTCAGAAGGATGAAAGGCTGAGCTAACTCCGGCTTTAAGCCTGTGGTCATTGGGATATTTTCAGATCGCTATAAAAGGTGCATTGGCCCACTAAGAATTTTAGGTGTTGCCTGGGATAGCGAATGCGCTGCATGCGCTCTCACTTGCAAGAGATATTTTATATAACAGGGGGTTGCAGCCTGCCTACTGCTTACAATTCGTTGGCTTCATTGTCACTCTCATTAGCTGCCTTTTAATTGGCCAGCACATGCTGGCTACACTCCCTCTTCTTTCGCCTAGGGTATGGACCAAGTACTGATTGCTTCCGCTTGATTCTGTCCCTCAATTGTTCACACTCCGATTAAGGTTCTATTTTTTTTTTCTTCTTTCCTCTTCCGCCCCACCCCCATTGTCCATGTTACCTCTTCCCCATCTGTCCCCATCCTCCATTATCCATGTTGCTTCTTCCGCTCCCACTCCTGTTGTCCTAGTTTCTTCTTCCCTTACCACCCCCCTTCTCCATGTTTCTTCTTCCCCTCCCAACGCCTATCCTCTCATTGACTGTGTTACCCACCTACAGTGAGAAAAAAAGTGCTATGGCACAGTAAGCGCTGGCCGCATCATAATGCTTTTTTTGCCCTTTTGCACTTTTCCTTCTGCCCACCTCCAGCCGCATAAGGAAATAAAGCACTACGATGCTCTGCTCAACCAAGTGCCAGTAGCGGCCCGTGGAGGGAGTGGTGCAGGGCAGTAGGGCAGGGCGGGGAGGGTCAGGGTGGGGGGTAGTAAACAGCGGAATATGGATGAACTGAGGTAAGTTAACAATTAAATAAATAAACAAATTGTGTTGCACGCATTGCATCGCATGTTGCGATGCAGCACACGCAACGAAATTTGTTTTATTTATTTAATTGTTTACTTACCTTGGTTGATCCACATTCCGGTGTTTACTACCTCCCGCCCCGCCCCGCACCACTCCCTCCACGGGCCGCTACTGCCAAGTGCTTAGTTTGAGCTGGTGCTTTCCGGTGCTTGGCACCTGCACTTTATTGTCAACACCGGCACTTAGGACAGTCTGCCACATGGTGGCACTGTCTGCCTAGTTTAGAACTGAGCACAACAACAGTTACTTATTAATTAAATTTACATTAAAAGGGACTAATACCTGCAGCCAAAGCCATTCTTATACCTTTGGGAGCCTGGAATAGTCTGAATTGTCACACTTGGAGTGTGATGGTTAATAGTTCTGTTGGTGCTGTCATTGACATCGCTGGCAGAAGCAATGGGTAGTGCCAACTTCTGATGAAGGCCCTGGCACTTACTTTTTTTTTTTTTTTCTTTTTTTTTTTTAAATCAAGCATTGGTTCTACCACATGGCTAAAAGACATTGGCAAAGCCAAAGGCTCTTGCATAGGCAAGACTTGTGGGCTTTGACAATGTTTGTTTTGCTGTGTTGGAAAATGTGACCCTCAAGCGACGCATGGTGCATCTGGCAAACGGCATCAAACCAGCTGGACTTAGCAAGAGTTTTACGCAGGGCCACCAGAATTATGCGGCAGGGGAGGGCCAAATTATGCGAGTTAAGTATGCAGTAAGAAAAAGCAAATTATGCAGCATAATATAGCACATTTTATAATAGCATTACTTCATTATTTTGTCATTTTTACATTTGCCAGCACTGTCTAGACATTGGTTGCACATCATTAGTACCAGTTGA
Organism: Triturus cristatus; assembly: GCF_964204655.1. Classification (NCBI taxonomy): domain Eukaryota; kingdom Metazoa; phylum Chordata; class Amphibia; order Caudata; family Salamandridae; genus Triturus; species Triturus cristatus. The sequence continues at coordinate 1,641,144,803 of NC_140590.1, forward strand.
ACACTCATATATAGATAGCAATAACAGAAAGGTGACTCGTCAACCTTTGCAAAGAGCCTTTCAGTGCGCAGCAACACAAGTTGCTGCGTTTTTAGTAACTTTTGAACAATGAGCTAGAATTTTTTTTTTTTTTCAAATCTGTAGATTATGCAGAAGATAATGGATTGTGTGGCAAATGCGGCAAATCTATACTCATGCAAAGAACGCAGCGGTTGCACAAACCCATAATTCCATTGGCCCTGGTTATTGGGAGTCTTAACGCACTGTCAGCTGCACAGAGATACCTACCTGGGTGCTACAAGCCTCTATAAACATGTCGAATATTTTTTTACTTTAAGCTGAAGAATTAAAGTCCCGTAAAAATTATAAAAAACGTCGTATTCTTTCCGTAGTCAAATCAGCAGTGCCGCTTTTGAGTTATGCTAAATCTAGTTTGTATTAGAGCGTGTCAGACTAGTGTGACAAGACTGCCATCTTGTGGACATTTACATGTACTAGTAGTCTTAAGATGTTAGTTCACAGGAAATACAGGGAAATGCAACAGAGTAGAGTTCTCTGACTGAAGTTAGACTTTGAGATGCCCATGTGCTAATAGTAAGTTCGATAGATTTCGCAATCATTGGGTGCTCTGAGTCTGTCCTCGGCATTGAAGTTGGACTTAATCGGAGTTTACAAAGAAATACACAGGCATGTTAGAATGTTTGGGGGAGCAGGGTTTAGTTGAGCCATTTCGTCTGATTGAGCCCAACAATCATCGTGACTGCGCATGCAACCCCACGTCCGGACCACAGCTGCCAAGGTCTCACATTGCTTATGTGTGACATTTTCATAATTTCAGTATAATTATAAATGACATTCAATGACTATGAGTGTCACTTTTTCGTGAGCAAAATCAATCAATGAAGACGAGGGAAACATATAAATATCAACAAATTTACTCATTTGAGCAATGAGAAACACTAAGAAGATCTTAAAACTGCTACAAAGCAGAAATGGAACCAAGCAGTTAAAAATCACCTGAATGTAGAAACGCTACACTGCAGGTGATGTGACCCCGGTTACCTGTATTCAGAAGGGTTATCAGGGAGCGGTGTGTAAGATCCGTCTCAACAAAGAGCTGTGTGAAGTGCAGACAGCAGTGAGGTGCCAAATATCTGTCAGGTCACCCAGAGGTGTAAATGAATCGAGTTCTCTGGGACATAGCCCTAGCAACACACAAAAAGATACCAGGAGAGTTTGCATGTGAAACAGTACCGTCAGGCCAGTCCAAGGTAGCCAATCACGGTCGGGATCAGGTATGAAAAAGGCAGGATGGTCTAATCTCTAATGGGAGTCCGAGAGATGGCCTGTCAGGTGACCTCACTTGTTATAGCCGAGGTAACAGTTGCGGCTCGGATAGGCAATGCTGTGGGGCAGTGAGGCGGGGTGGGGCTCGGCTGTGTGGGATGGTAGTGGAATCCAACATACGACGGCAAAGGTGAACGTAAATAAATAAATAAATATCTGTCATCCCCACCCAGCCCCGCCCCCTCTCCGTCTCACCGCCCTACAGCATTACCTCTGGAGCCGCCACTGCGGTAATGTCAGTAAAATTTGAATGCACAGTGTGCACCGTGGCGAGCGGTATCAGATACCCGTTGCCGCCATATTGGCATAGGTTGTGGAGAGTCATGCGGCATTCACCCATGTAAGTCATGGTCGAGTAGAAGCTACCATGTACTGATCACGTGGTGCACCCGAAGTAGTGGCAGCAGTATTAACTGGAAAGAGCTCATTTATGGCGAGGAGGCACGGTCCCAAGTAACTCTAAAGGATATGTGAATAAGAGAGGAAGGGGTGTGGGAGGAAAAAGTTCTGGAGCGTCATTGTGCCATCATTATGAAGGCGCAGAGCGAGACAGAAGAGAGACTGATCACAAATGACTAATTGAGGCTCTTTTGCAAGTAATAGCTTGCCGAGCAATTGTGGAAACAGGCTGGTATAAGGCTTATGAGCCACGGTGGCTCACACCGAATGGTATGTGTACAATTTATAGTCTTAAACTCTATGCTGATGGGTACCAAAAACAGGGAAAAAACAGAAGATAACTCACGTGGCCAGGATCCAGGGAGAGAAGGCAGGCATGGCCTCATGAAGAGTTAGTGGGTGTGTTGGGAGGGGGTTAGTAAGGACAGGAACGTGAACAAATTCTCATGTACTGACAAGGAGCATGGCGTCTGCCCAGCCCATCGAAGCACCAGGCAAGCCACGTGGTGCCTCAGGATAGAGACTGAGAGGCTGTGGCAGGCACTGCGCACACAAAAGTAATTTTAAATACCAGTGGCTTGACACAGTGACAATTACTGATCTGTGTCCCATCTAGTCTATTGTAGCGAGCGCTGTGAATGAGCCGACCAGCCCTATGATAACAGACTCCCCCCTGGCTGGGTAGTGCATGGGCTGCGGACAGTCCAGGACTCTTGACGTGCTGCGGACTGCAGACTGTGCAGGTTCAGTTGAGGCACCACAAATATTTAGGTACTATTACACTGCATGGTGTGAGCAGCAGCAGGAGCTGCATGGGTTGTTTGAAACTTGTACAGAGCACTGCAATGCCCCACCCACCCGTGCGCGGCTGCCTATAGGTGTATCTCTCTGTGACACATGACTCTGTCCCTGTTGTGTCATTGGGAAAAATCAGTCTGTGACATCAGTGCTGATGCCGCACTGGGTGAATGGGCAGTGCTTAATTTGTAAAATATTAAGTGTAGGTGCTCCCATTTTTTAGGAGGCCACACCCACTTTACTGGCTCCGCCCACTTCCTCCAGATGCTTCACCCACTTCCTTTATTGGTTCCACCCAAATCAACAAGCCTCGACACATCATAGCCACCTCCTTACAGTTTGAGTTTCGCAAGAAGCTGAAGACCTGGCTCTTCACATAAGCACCTCGGGGACCTCCCACCTACACACCTGCCCAAGGGCTTGGATACCCTCTTGGGTGATTAGTTTTTCTACAAATCAATATAACTTAACATAATGTAACATATGGGAAGCCTATAACAACTTGAAAGTGAACTCAAATTGGAGAATGTGTGTAAATTTAAAAATGCAGCTTCAGGAGTGGTCATTACAGGACTTTGAGGTAGCTTTGCAAATTAAAGAGAATGTGCTTGTACTATGCTGTTTAAAAGAAAGGAAGGGGTGAAGGAAGAAATACATTAAAGAAGGCAGCAACAAATGCAGGCAGGAAGGGGAGTACTGGAGTGATTATATATTTGAGCAATGGATGAAAGAAGGAGGGAATAACAAAAGAATGTGAAAGGAATAAATGAAGGAATAGAGGGAGAAAGGAAGTGAATGATGTGTGATGAATGAAAAGAAAGAAGAAAGGAAAGGAGCAAGTTAAACATAAAGAATAGTTGATGATAAGAAATAAAGAAAGTAAAGAAGAGGTGAAGGAAGGAGCAGAAAAAACATAAGGAAGAATGGAGGAAGAAGGATTAAATGCATCCAGGGTGGAAGTATGGGGATTGAATGAGGGTGTAAGGAAGTAAGAATGGAATAGGGTGTAAGGAAGCAAGAATGGAATGAGTGTGTAAGTAAGCAAGAAGCAAGAGGGGAAAGGAGGCATGGCTGGAGGTGCTGAGGAAGAGAAAAAGGGAAAAAAATGAAGATGGGACGAAGCAAAGAAAGGAGGTCAGGGGAATGAATACGAGTATGAGAGGTACTGTGTCAAGGAGGGACATAGAGAATAAAGTCGGTGTAATATTGCATAGAAATTGAAAAACAAAAGATTGAAATACATTTGTGTCCCTAACATACCATGTTTGTTTGTAAAGCACATATTCACCAAAGGGGGGCATTGACACTGAATTTAAAATGTTGTTATCCAGCTCACTGGCACACATTTTATCAACCTTGGATATATGAAAGACTGAGTTGCCACACCAAGATTAAAATTTATGATCCTGAAAACAAACACGGATTCCTGGAGTGGATAAAAAGAAATGCGCAAGAAGGAAAAACATAAAAAGGGAGAGTGAGTTTTGATTAAAAAAAAAGGGGGAGAGTGAGGAAGGAGAAGAGGTCTGAAGGCAAAGATAGATACAGTAGAAAACAAATGTGAAGAGAAGTGAGGAAAGCAGAGATAGGGAGTGCAAGACTGGAGTGGACCATGATGAGAATGAAAAAAGGAAAGAGGAAGAAGAGCATACAGCGGGGAGTGAGTGAAAAGAAAGTGGAAGGGAAAGATGAGAAGGTGAAAGATAAACGATTAATGAGGGGAGGTAGCGATTAAGAGGAAATGTGGTCATAGGGCAGAAAGTGAAAGAAGAATGGAGAGAAGGGTGAAGGGGAGGAAGAAAAGCAGATACTGGGGAAGAGCAAGAAAAGAGTACACCACTGCTTTATTAAATATTGAGTAATTAATTATGTATAGTTGAGGGGTGACAAGGCTGTATAATTCTTGGCCTGTCTCATCAATGCTCAGCTGTGCTGTCCAAGACACACCATAGCGATTTAGGACATCATATCACTGAGTGGCAAGCTTGGGGGCCTGCCATTTGTGCATGCACTGTGAAAGCTTGTGCCATTGTTAGTTCTTAGGCCTAGTTCTTTCATGTGAACATGGTGCTCCCTCCCACCTCCTCGAGCTTGGTGCATGCACCGCCAAATGTGATTTTTGCATCAGGTGCAAGGAGCGCTACAGCAGGCGCTGCCAACATGTTTACTTAGAAACTCATTAATTCAACCACTCACATTGACTTGAGAATAGAAAAATACATCACAAATTAACTAACGCCATGTGAAGATAGAAACAATGTCATATTTTTAAATTACGGCTTCCTTTTACAATTGGTCTACTTCAGGCATGTTTGCACAGGTCTGTCTGTGTAGTGTAGCCTAAACATTCTACATTTTAACACGTGTGCACCGAATTCTTTGCACAACATGAATGACTCCTTAGTCCTCGAGAGGCAGCAGTAGTGGAATGAAAGTCATTTATGACTCTTTCAATTTAGCTCCTAAATGATAATTCTTTTTTCAAAACAGTTAACCCTTTCCATCTTATAATAAGCCAAGTACATACAGTGTAGTGGGTTAGGGGTGGCATTTTACCATAAGTGGATTTAATATAGGAGACGGACAATGGTTTCCGCAGCATACTATTGCTCATTTTGCGTTTGGACACTTTAATCAACAGGCATGTTTGTTTGCGTCAATCAATTTCAGCTGTTGTGTTAATTTATCTAGTAATTGAATTAAGGGTAAATTAAATGAAAGGACACACTTGCACAGACAATGGTCACACAATATTTACATGCCAAAATATCACATATGCAAGTGTTAGCCAAGATAGTGATCTAAACTGCTATGCTAATGTGCTCTTTTATAGCGTAGCTATTTCCTGTCTCAGCAAAAGGACAAAAGTATTCAACATTCTCCTGGTATTGCAGACCCGTGTTCGCATCCTTAATGTATTAAAAATAAAAAAGGCTAAAAGTGAGCCCATTACAATATGCTTATGTGCCAAGCATAGCCTAAATCAACAAAACTAAAACATGATTATGCTTCTATGCCAGACGCACAGCGTAATCTGTGAATGTTCACAAAGATACCATAGGCTTGTACATTTTTAACAGTTTTATTCCATTTGATCCGGTTTTTTTTCCATTCATTGCTCACTCCATTCACATGTAAGGTTATATGTTTTCCCATTTCTTCTCGTGCAACAGATATGCCTATCCAGGCCTTTCTCTAGGGCACGCGAAAATACACAGTTCATTCTTGGCAGTTTTATCACGTTCTGCCCAATGCATTTCGGGCTCCAATAGCCCTTCTTCAGGGGTAACTATTGATTAAAAAAATTGCCATTCGTTTTTGGTTCAGACCAATATGCGCCGAAATTACTTTTAAACTTATTACGCTATGTGTAAACTCCTGCCATATTTTAGACAACACCCTTTCATTGATCTACATTTTCCCTCTCAAGAACGTGTTTAAACTCATCCAAAATGTGCCTGTAAAAACATATTTTGAAACTCTCTCAAAGAGTGCCCTCCTTCTATCTTCTACATCCATGTTCACATGCACCCTGACTAAGTGCTTGGGCAGTGAGATCAAACCCATTGTGTTCACAATCAACTGATTAAAAACTAACTCTATAGTAATAACAGACATAGCCACAACCAAAATGAACTGAGCTTTCTTGTGTACCTGCATTCTTCATTTTGCAGTGCATTAACTCCAACTGCTTTCCACATCTTCTGCGTGAAAGTGCTCAATTCGCATCTATCACGTGATTCTACCCATCGTAGCTCACTCAGCATGACCACACCCTACTATTACCCTGCTGATTAACCAAATGCTTCTACCTGCCCGTTCAGGCCCACGTGCTCTCAAGAAAAAGAAAAGTTCCATACATCACTACATCCTATCCCTCTGTGAACCTACCTACACCTACTAATTAACCCCTGGCTTCTAACTACACATTCAAGAACCCGTGTATTCAAAAACACCGGCCCCATCAAATCCTATAGCCCATCCTTCCAACAACTTGCTAATAGCTACGTTTTCCACATTTTTTGACATACAACATAACATTTTAAGAATTTAGATGTTCTACATGGCATTGATCATTTGTTGATGAAAAAACATTTTTATACATGCAATGATGATCTGCAATGACAGTCTGTTAGTCCATAACTCTAAATGTGAATTAACACTTGTGGACGTGATGTTACCAAATCACCTTACATGTGACATGTTTATTCTGTTTAAACCTCCTGGGTGCAAACGATCGACGAGGAAGCTATAATTAACTATCCAAACATTCCAGTTTTGTAGATATCATACATGCATGTAACATGGCAGAGCACGCCAGCCCAGGCTGCACGCAAGAGTCAAATTAGTTTCAAGCAACATAGAATAAATGAATTAGAATGGTGTGCAATGTGCATTCGATCATCTTTGTTTGAATAAACATAGCCGAAAGGCATAGAAATAAGCTTTCAACATTCGTAAGCCACCCAAAAAAACATTTTAAGCACTGACCAACAAAAACTGACTTAGGTTAATGAGCGCAGAGCAGCAAGTGCACACCATAGTGGTGAGCCATCATGAGCACTTCGAATACACCATTACAGGCAGCTCCAGGTCAGTGCTGATAAAAATGCAGCATGCTACACACCCTTTTTTAATTTCGGAAAGGCAGGGCAGCAAATTAAATCTACGAAGGATTTCCTTTTCATGGAATCCTGCTAAATGCTAACAAACCCACACTAAAATGAAACTCAAGCAAAGCAGCCTCTGGCAACCATCTTCCGGATTTTACAAGGCCCTAACTCTGAAGCGCAGGCCCTCAGTTAGCACGGGAGACAGGCAGTGGTCGAAGTGGGGGAGAAAAAGTAGGGGAACTGTGGGCAGAGAATCAGAGCCACAGGTGTTGCCAGAATTCACTGCCCAGTTTAATCAACCAATGGATACACATGATTATTTAAGGTTATAATGAGTTATTGACATTAAAACACATTCACAAAGTGGGATACGCTTCTAATCACAGAATGTCCCAAATACGATGAAATGTGGAAGCACAAGCCATTTGTCGCCGAGCCATAGTGTTTGTCATAGGCACTTCTCCCTTTTTCCACAACAGCAATTCAAACATGAATGGCAAAATATCCTAGTTTGGAAATGTTTTCTATATAATTATGGCTCTGCCATATTTGCCTCATAATGCAAGATCTGCTGCATGATCTGACCATTTAAACTAATAAATTGTTTATAGCTCAAACGTATCAAAAGTTAATAATAAATGTGACTTGTTTTGCTGCGGAGTGGATGGCTTATTGCAAAGGTCGACTGGTCACCTTTCTCACTGTTGCATTTGTATGTTACACTGGTACTAATAAGGCAAAATCTTTCCAGAGACTCTTAGCATGTGTACACATGTCAAAATAATAAAATATCAGAAAATATACTGCATTACGCTGCAGCCATTTTTTTTTTTATAACCAACTTTTATTGATTTTCGGTTGCAACAAAGTACGCAGCACCATTTAGGAATACATCTTAAAAGGCAAGACCAAGACACAAACATATCACATTGGCATAAAAGATAGACGTACGCCATTTTTTAATGCATAATTTAGTCAACACTGCGGCATAATTTTGTCCTCCTTTGCTGCATAATTAATTCCAGTGGCCCCACAGCAAGCAACATATGGTAAAAGTGCTTGTGAATAAAGCAGAGAGATTATGAAGTTTGTGAACTTAGTTTGGTGTGCGTGCAAATTCTGCATTGCCAATCCCTGGTGAGTTGCAGCTATTACTTCTGAAACAAGGCCAATGGAGGTACCTATGGGTGAGGTAGACTAGCCTCAAGGGCGTGGCCGGCCTTAGCACTGGTGGTGCCCTGTGCATTAATGTTTGTTATTGCCCCCCCAATAACCACCTCTGCCATGGATTCCCTCACAACCACCCTTTAACAGTGCCCCTCAAGTCTCCATAACCACACTCTCTCTCAGATGCATTTAATTTGATTTACAGCACAACTCATACCAGTGTAGGGTGTCAGAGCACTTTACATCACACATTACTCAGAGACAATCAATATGTGTGTAAATCACTGTATAGAAAATGCTACATGATAAGACTAAGGACTACAAGGTGTAGGAGTCACATGACAACCATACTAGTAGGCTGTGTAGTTTAATAGTGATTGGTCTGGAGAAACACTAACTCAGAATTTAAAACGTAATACCATGGTTGGGGGTTCTCTTAAATAATCAGAATTGATTTCTGTCCAAAAGAACACTTTTTGTAACATTAGGATAATCAAAGACTGGGGGGAAAACATAACGCTCTAATGTATACCTTGCAGTTTGTATGCAGCTCTTAGATGAAAGTTAATAGCTCACTGTTCTATGTTAGGATTTTAACTTATAAACTGGAAGTAACAAAAGGATCTCTCTGATAAAAGCAGTAGCCCACTGACCTATTTACATTATGTGCACTTTGTGAACTGCATGGTACATGTTCTTTGCAGCAGGCACATGAACCCTCTGAGCTACCTTTCCATGAATCAAAACGTCCACTAGACAAAATGATTTCTCTCTAGGAACAACATTAAACACCGGAGTCATCATGGCATTTTTATTGTTGCCGAAAATTGCTGGAGGCCCGGAAGGAGGCAGCAGGCGCTTTTAAAACCTTAATATACTTTCAAACATAATGCCTCCACCCAAAGTCAGCACCCGGTGCGGTCACACCGGTTGCACTGCCCTAGAGCTGGCCCTTCTCAACAGTCCTGTGACCACAGTGACAGAGTCACTGTTGTTCTAGGCTGTGCTGCTTCATAGGCCTGCTCCCAAGACTGGAGGTGAACTTCAGTATGGATTGTGGTGGACAAACCTTGAAGGTTAACCCACACTTGCCACTGCTAGGGTCCACCTGCTGGTGCTAAGACACCAGGGCTTCTAAGCTCTAGCGAAGCCTTCTAAGGTCTAGCATGAGATTGTACTCTCTCATGAGAGTGGTCTGGTGGACTGGTTATTAAGGCTGAACCTGGTTCCCCAGTTCCAAATTCAGCAGCTCTGGCCATAGTGCCACATCCTCTCCCCCACTGAGAAAAACTCACACCGTCTTCAACTACAACGCAATTGCTGCCGGCTATAAACACCTGGATGCGGCTCAATTTACATTACGCACTAGACAAGAGCAATATGGGGCCTACAAAAAAACAGTAACAACATCCTGTAAAAAGCAAACACTCATAGGGAATGCAAAATTTAGCAAACCATGTGAAATGTAAGCAGGAACGACATGGTTACTGTAACGCTTTTACACTCACTATTCAGAAATCAGTGAGTGCTTTTGCCTGAAAAGTTAAGGGCATGACTACAGGGCCCTGAATGGACCCATTTCAATGTCCATTGCTTATATCCTTACAAAACGTAAGCAGTATGGTAAAAAGACCACATCCCTGGACGCGGAGCAGCAGTACACATTTTGTTTTCCAATCCACACTTTGCAGTACCTCCAGGATTGGTGCACTAGTTGCAATCCCAGGGAAAACAATGACAAGAAAACAAAAATAGCGCTCCATTGGCAAACTCTGTAAAAGTGGCGCTAATATGTTTGGCTGTGAATAAAATCAATCTGGCCAGTTTGCTACCACCCTAACTTACTTTATTTAGTTCTTTTTCATATTTTTAACCTTTTATTCCAGATGCTGCTCTTTGGAATTAAAATACGACATTTCCAGCAAAAATTGTTTTCTTTTTTGGATCCATTTCACAGGGGAGCAAATAAAACAAAGGAGAGGAAACAGAGTGAGAACCTCGTCTTGAAGTCACGGTTTTCAGTAAGAGAAGAACTGCTAGACAGAAAGAGAGGGAAGAAGGAAAGAGTGGGGGGTTGGGGGGGCAGCTGAAGTGGCAGACCAGAAGTGGACACTGTATTTTTCCTCTCTGGGCAAGAAGGAAAAGACAGAGTCCTGTTACTTCTCTGCCGCCCGTCCTCCAACGAACGGCAGGAACGCCGAGCTTTATTTACAGGCAATGGTGCTTTCTTGCGTCCTGGAGGCTGGGACGCATTTTCAAAATAAAAATGTAGGGGAACAGAATCCTTGGAATTGAAGAAGTAGGGGCACGCCGTGCCCTGCCGATCCCACCCACTTCGACCACTGGAGACAGGAGATTAAAAGAACGTGCCTCAATGCTGGATATTTATTGTTGGAGCGGCTCCGCTCTTGTTTTTTTTAAGCAAGGAAACTCAGTGATGAAAAATAAATTATACCTGTATTGATAGTGGGCGCTCGTACATACAGTCCTGCACACTTCCAGCCTGCCTTGCCGCCCCAGCTCAGCCAAAGTCCACTCTCAGCCATTCTCCCACCGGCCGGAAATAAACCAATGGTCAGTGAAAATCAGGTGCGACGTGACATCACTAACGTGATGACGACGCTCCTTCAATACGCCTGGACCAGGGTAGGACTTTGGAGGACATACCAGGCAGCCACAAAAGGAAAGCAGTGCAGGAATTTATTTTTAATATTTACCAGGCCAGGACTCAGGGAATGGTTGTATAGACCCGGCCCTGTAAAATAAGTGCCGTTGCTGAGCCCCGGAAAGCACCGGCACAAATTAAGCACTGTGAATGGGTTACATTGTAGTCTAAGATAAAGCAAGCTCAGCTTAGCCAGCCCCCAAGCCTGCGTACCATATGTAGCACGTACCATGGCTGCCACAAGATCGCTGTCACACAGTGGTAAGAGCGCTCCAGGCCGGACAGCTGAGGAGGCACTATAAATGATGACTTTGCATTTCAGTGCGGGAATGCGGACCACCACACTGAAATGCGTTAGTCTAACGCCTGATGTGTGGTAATTGGCAGGGCTGCCGGGCTCAGTCACGAGGTATAATAAATGCGAGCAAGAATAATAAACACTGTGAGTTGGACTGTATTGGTGTTGCTAAGGAAGTCCTTCCTGTGGCGCCACAGCACACTACAATGGCAACGAGGTCCCCACTCCGGATCAAATCGGATTCCAGCGAACTCGACCATCCTGCGCTGACGGCTGTCGGCACCTCTCCCGAAGGTCAGAACAGCACACATGGGGCAGCTCCGCAAGACCAAGGTGGCTCCAGACCAGGCCCGGTTGTAGCAGGTGGGCCAGGCTCACCCAAACTCGACCTTTGGCCCAACCAGTAACAGGTGAAGAGACCACGGAGAAGGCACCTGTTAAGGGCTTCCTCCATGTAAACCTTTTTTCCCTGTCTTCACTTTAATTATCAGTCAGGGGCCATTAATGATCCAGCGGGTTACCAACCTCAGATACTCATTACAATATACTCACTTGGGCCCATAAACACACACTCATTCATAATAGGCAAGTAAATACCGCTGGGGTCAATTTATTGTGCTAATACTTGTAAGATGAGTTTTTATAATTATATCTTACCAAACCTCTTGATCCAATGTATTTTCCTCTGGTCAATGGACCTTTTAGTTAACTAAATAGGTGAAAAATTACATATAATAAACCTTTATTTAAATAACCACAGACTCGGGAGAGTTTAAAATGTTTATCTAGTAAATTCATGTGAGTAAAGAACCTTAGTACAGTTTGAACACCGTCTTTGACAAGGAGATGAAGAGAAAAACAACCCAAATCAGAATAATTGTTAAACAGAATTATTACAATGATAGAACCTGTGTAGAGAGAAAAAGAGAGAGAAGTACATTGACATACTACACATAATTATATTTACCTAGTATGGTGTGGGAACCAACCCCTTGGCCAAGGAATTGGGAAGGGTCCCCTGGGACAGATCGGGCGACCGAGACTCAGGACAGGATTCAGGACAGGATAGATGACCTCTTCTAAATACGACGCCTGCGCTGCGCCGCACCCCTCTCTGATGCTATCTTCCTCTTCGATTCTTCCGCGAGGTTCTCTAATATGTGCAGCCTCATTTCTTCCGCGATGTTCTCTAATTAATTGGCTTAAAGTTCTAAGTCTGGATTTGGATCTTCTTCAGTATCTTCTCAAATTTCTGACAGCATTTCAGTCTCTCAGCATTTTCCGTCTCCCTGTGGGTACTAATCTAGCTAAACTACTTCTATTATACCTTTCTAATGGCATGTACCACCCCTGAATGTTTCGAATTTATGAAACTCCTAACTCTGATTGGACAAGGAAAGGGGAGATGATCATCACACCATGCTAAATTTAATACTTTTTTAAGCTCATTTTTCTATGTTCCCTCCCCTTAATTTACTTTCCCATGCTTTATTTCCCACCCGTATTCACAAGTTAAACAATACAATGTATACAGTTTTATTAAAATTCTTTCCATTCTCAGGACATCATGCTTGTTCTCAGGGCACGTTGCTATTATTTTTTTGGATGACGTTCAAGGCTTTGCACCACGGCTCGTGGGTCATTTCAACGGTGCATGTGAAATGGTCACATGATGCGCAAGCTTCAGTCTCGCACGGAGGCCCACATACGGACCAATAGAGAGGTCAAAGGAAGAGAGAGCATTAACATTTTAAAAAATGATTTCACTGTATACCACTTATCTCTACCCTATTCCCATTTACTTATATAAATCGTACGCATTAGCATTTTAGTAAACTTACATGGTTTAGTTTCAGCAAGGCATGCGCATTATCATGTGAGTTCCAAACGGCCATTTTAAGGGCAACTGCGCAGCTGCAAAGATTTCCCTCCAAGTGATAGTATATCATACTGCGTAGATGCAGTAGATGCATGCGCAATGCAGAATCCCATGTTTAGCGATCATTTTAGAGACAAACGGGTTACTTGTTAGTAATACACATAGGCAAGCTTCCCCTAGATTTTGTGTGCGGATTTTCTGGTGCGTTATTAGTATTTACGAACACAATTATAACGGTATTACAAGTTAATTGAGAGGATTGCTTCCGAGCAAGTCTCTTTTATACGAGTCCTTGCTCCATCAATCCCCTCTCTTATGGCATTTTATGCCGCCACTAAATTTCCATCTCTAAATCAGATGCTAACTTTAGCACATCTCAATTTCTTCTTCCACCTTCTCATTGCCTTTCTCTTCATTTCTGTACTGTAAACCCTTCATTCTTTTATATATATTTCCTTTCAATTCTTCAAGTTGTATCTCTTCATATTTTCTTTTCTTACTCTTTTTATTTACTTCATACCCTTTTCTTTTTTTGCAACATTTGAACCATGTAATTATTGCAAAGACTAATAATGTTATCCCTAAAATTGTCAGTATTATTTGACCTATTATGCTCTTACCTAAGTTAGAAAACCAGCTCCCTATTGTAGTAATATTATTTGTTAATTTCTTCCATACACTATCAACTTCCAGTGGTTTCAATTATTTTTCCAATTTCGTAATGTTTCTAATATATCTTCCAATTTCAACACTTTTATCAGGTATGTAGGTGCAACAATGTTGCGCCTTCAGCATTTTACAGACTCCGCCCTCTTTTGCCAATAATATATCAAGAGCAAGTCGATTTTGCAAAACCATAGATCTGATCGCAACAATTTCTATATTGATCATCAAGAATCCTCCAGCAGTGTCAGTAGATAACCAATCGACTATTCTAGATAGCTGACACATTTTTGGGAAATTCAGAATTACTCCCACTGAAGGTATTAATGCACTGAAAATGTCACCTACTATTTCAGAAAAACTAGCTCTTTGTATACGTGTTAGTTCCTTTGCGTCTTCATTGCTTCCAGTGATTCTTCTCACATGGTACACCTTTGGGAATACTATCCCAAAATAGCAACTCCCGTACCAATGATCAGGCAACCTGAAATAAGCTTTATTGCCACACACGTAATAAATTCCAGAAAATACTGGATCTGTTCCACCTTTTAGTCCCCATCCCCCAATAACTAGGAAATTATGTTCGCATTCACTGGAACCAATAAATACACTGTTATATTCAGTCTTTAATCTATGGAGGTAGATCTTCCCTTTCTTTTCAAAGTCCAAGGACATAGCAGCATGAGTCTTGCCAGTTTTATAGATTTCATCTTTCTCAGCCCACTGAGGTATCTGTGGTTTCGGTTCAGAAGCCCTTCTCTGGCAGTCCTGTCTCCTTTGCTCAACTAAATTCAAAAATATCTTTTCTTCTTCGTGTAATTTACATGTTAAATTGTGCTTGTGTGCTTCGGCTATATCTATTGTCTTTATTGTTAGGGAATATTCTTCCATAAACTGTGCGTCTTTAGTACTAAGAACTGGGTTCATGCTCTTTCGAATAGGAACCTCGGAACAATCACATCTACATTAGAATAATAATATTGTAGTTATCCTGTTCTCTAAAACAAACTTGCTAAAACGCTACAAGATATACCATATGTTAATGGAATATGATGATATGTCACACCTTCTGCTACTGATGCTGGTAATTTCATACACACATAACAATCACTAACTTCCATAGAGTCCACACACTGCACTAGCAACTTCGTAAATACATTTAGAGCAGTGTCATTGTCTGTCACAGTGTGGGATATGTCTAACTCATCTGGTGCTTCTAGATCTACTTTGTCTTATTTTGTCTTATTCTCACCTGGTGCTTCTAATGCTACCCTATTTCCTTTAATGTTAACTACTTTCTCATTCATTTCTGTGTTATTCTTTTCTTTTGTAACCTTCAAATAAGGAAAGGCCACTGTCAGTACTAACCAAACTATGAGTACTAAAAATATAGTACATATGTATATTCCGCAACATTTTTGTACACAATTTTGTTGCGGTTTTCCAGCAGCCCTATCATCAGCCATTCTGAGTCAAGAAGATTTCTCTTCTATACTTTCGATTTACTTGTGGAATTCAAATTTCTTTGAGAAATTTTCAGGTTGGTTTCACTTCTTCAATAATCTGTTCTGTAATTATTCCTTCATCAATTTCTTCATTCAAATCTTGATTCTCGAATTCTTCAAGAATTACATAGGTCCATTCAGGACCCTTGAATTTATTGTTCAAGATTCTCAGTCTTTGACTTTGTCGTCTGGGCTGTTCAGCAGATGTTTCTAACTGACTAGAAATTTTGTTCACTTGGTCAGGTTCTTGATCAACTGTTTTGAAATGATACTTTAGCCTCTTCACAACACTCGGCCAATTGTCACCTCTTCTGACTCTTTTTGCTTGCAGTGCACTGTCACTGTCTTCAAGTGTTCTTTTATTTTCGTTAGGTTGTGGCACAACTTGGTTATCTCTGTCTTCAGATTTCCTCTCTGCCTGACCCTGTCCAGGGCTTACTCCAGTACCATCCTATTCTGCCTAGATGCGTTCTTCTTCCCTAGTCTGACCCTGTTAAGGTTTTATTTTGATTTTCTCTTCTTCTTCTACCTGAACTTGTTTTTCTTTTCCTAACTGGTCCTGCTCGGGTCTTATTGCACTTGGGGTTTCTGCAGCCCGAACGCGTTCTTCTAGATCTATCTGTCCCTCCTCAGACTCATGTATTGTTGCATTATCCACTTCAGCCTGAGTAGATTGATCTCTCCTTATCTGTTCCTGCTCAGATTCTCCAATAGCTGTATCACCTCTTTCCTGAGCTGGTTCTTCTATACCTGACTGGTCCTTACCTCTTTCCTGTCTTTCTAAACAGATCTGGCTTCTTGTTTTCACATTTACTTCAGGTATGTCAACCACTGGTATCCAGTCATCCTGACTTGTGCTTGGTTGTTCTTGATCAGCTATTTCAGGGCCTGTTATTCTAGATCCTTCAGCTATACAACCTTCTGCAACCTCAACTGCTTGTGTATGTTGAGAACCTTCAGTGCCAGGTGCTGGTACTCTCTTGGTATGGCTTGCATGAATATAATTAGGTAAGCCTGCACATTTCACTGCTGTGGTGGTAACCAATATAACTTGCTGTGGTTTTCCCCACCTGGGTGCTAGACACGACTCTCGAGTGTGTTCTTTCACCACCATCCAATCATCAGGATTCAGATCATGTGCTTGATTCGGCTGCCTGGCAACTGCGTCTTCTCCAACTTGGTGAGAGATAGAATGCACTAGGTCAGCTAGTTCTTTGTAATATTCCAATACCAAATCATTAGATATATTTAATAGTTTGTGTCCTGGTATACATGCCTGCCTCATTACTCTTCCCATGAGTATTTCATGGGGACTCAATCCTGTATTCCTATAAGGAATGCTTCTGAGCCCCATCAGAACAAGAGGTAAAGCATCAGGCCAATCCAGTGGGGTAGATGCACATATCTTTCCCAGACTTGCTTATAGTGCCATTCAGTTGTTCAACCACTCCAGAAGCCTCTGGGCAGTATGCACAGTGCAGTTTTTGTTCAATTTTCAACGCTTCACAGATTAGTCGAATTACTTCATTATTAAAATGAGACCCTCTATCTGATTCCAAAGTTACTGGAAAACTGAATCAAGGAATCAGTTCCCTCAGCAAAAGTTTGGCAACTGTTATACTGGTATTTCTTCTTGCAGGATATGCCTCCATCCACCGTGAAAACAAGTATGTACTTCAATCCTCTGCAAGGGGGCAATTGAATAAAGTCAATCTGTAGTCTTATAAATGGGCCTTCCGCTTTTCTAATTGTTCCCATACAGACCACTGTCTTTTATCCTGGATTCATTTGTTGGCAAATTAAGCATCTCTGGCATAGACTCTCTGCTACACCCCTGAACCTTGCATTGAACCAATCCTGTCTAAAGAGTCTGATCATGGCATCCCTGCCTATGTGAGTGTCTCTGTGATACATTCTAGCCATTTGTGAAAGCATGCATGCATTACTGGCCTGCCATCTGGACAAATCTATACATCATCTTCTGACCTCGTTTGGCACCCAGCTTTTACCCATTCTTCTTTTACCTTCATCTCTGCCTCATCCTGCAGTTGTCTTACTTCTTCCCATGTCTCTAATCCTGAAAGTAGCATAAATTGGCAGCTGATTCCATTTGTTTCCTTGTTCACTGCCATTTTATATTTGGCACAATGTTGAGCAACTTGGTCAGCATACCTGTTACCAGCTGTCACATAGTCCTTTCCTGACTGATGTGCAGCACACTTGACCACTGTCACTTCTTTTGGCAATTGTATTGCTTCAAGCAATTCCTTTACAAAATTTCCATTTTTAATTGGGGATCCTGAAGAAGTCAAGAAATCCCCCTGCATCCAAATTTGGCCAAAATCATGCACAACCCCGTAACCATACTGACTATCAGTAAAAATGGTTACTTTCCAATTTTTCCCAAATTTGCATGCTTTAATCAAAGCCACCAATTCGGCTACTTGTGCAGATTTGACTCCTGGCAAATAGGATGTTTTGACTATTCCAGCCAATGTACATAGCGTAAGCAGCACTCAGCCCTCCCTCCTCATGGCGCATACACGAGCCGTCTACAAACAACTCATGTTCTGCATTTTTCAGGGGTTCTTCCTGTATGTCTGGACGGGGCTTAGTACAAAGCTCCATCACATCCAGACAATCGTGTTCGACTTCATCCCTCACTTCTTCTCCATAGGCGTCTGGTAACAAGGTGGCAGGGTTCAACAGTGTACACCTGACTATTGTCACGTTTTCAGCACCTAAGATAATTCTTTCGTATTTTGTCATCCGACTAGGAGTGAGATATTGAGTTCGAGTTCTTGTTAATAGAATCTCCACTGAATGCGGGACGAGCACGTTTACTGGATGTCCCATCACAATTGACTCACTTTGTTCTAGGCTTGTACAGGTGGCAGCTACTGCTTTAAACAACCAGGTAAAGCTGATGCTACAGGGTCTAAAGTAGCGGAGAAATATGCCACCGGTCGTCGCATCATGCCATGTCTCTGAGTCAAAACCGAGAGTGCACAACTATTTCTCTGACAGCAAAACAGTGCAAATTCTTTTGAATAATCTGGCATTCCTAATGCTGGGGCTTCACATAGACATTTTCCTAATTTTACAAATGCTTCCATACTTTCATCATCCCATTCTATTGGATCTTTTGCTTGTTTCTTGGTCATTTGTATTAGGGTTTTGGCCAATAAGGAAAATCCTACAATCCACTGCCTACAGTATCCTACAACTCCAAGGAACATTCTAATTTCTCTCTGGGTTTGCGGCAATTTCATTTCTCTTATTATTTCTATTCTTTCAGACGTCACTCTCCTCACTCCACGTTCTATTTGGTGTCCAAGATATTTGACTCTGGTTTGGCAAAACTGTAATTTTTCTGGGGACACTTTATGCCCACCTTCAGCCAAATGGTTCAACAAGGCAATTGAATCAGCAACACAGTCATTTCTGGTTTTGGATGCGACTAGTAAGTTGTCAATATACTGCACGAATACTGACTCTCTGGGTAACACTAAGGTTTATAGGCACTTTTTCAGTATCTGATAGAAAATTTAAGGACTTTCAGTGTACCCTTGAGGAACACAATTCCAAACTAAAATACGATCCTCAAACTTAAAGGCGAAAAGATATTTGCTATCTGGGTGTAATGGGATAGAGAAAAAGGCATGGCATAAATCAATTACGGTAAACCATCCTGTCTTCCAGGGTATCTGGTATAGAATCACAACTGGGTTGGGCACTACAGGGCAACAAGGCACAACAAGTTTATTAATCTTTCTCAGGTCCTGAACTATCCTATATTTTCCGCTAGGTTTCTTTATGCCAATTATAGGTGAATTACAGGTACTGCTCATTATTATTTCTTTTAGTATGACTTGTTCGGTCATTCGATCAATTTCTGCTGAAACACCAGCTTTAACTTCAGGACTAATCTTGTATTGTCGAGTGTTTGGGTAATCTGCACCTTCCTTTACGGTTACCTTTACTGGGTCTATATTTGCCTTTAATCCTACACCTTTTCCCGTAAAATCCCACACATCTGGATTTACTGTCATTTTGACCTCATCTGGTCAGTCATCTTTGGTCATCATAGAGTACATCTTGTCTATCTTTGTGCCTTGTTTAGCTAACATAATTTTGCACAGTAGATTTCTTCCTAATACATTTACAGGACTGGAGTCACACACTACGAATTTGTGCATTTCCCTAAAATTGCCAATGCGTACCTCCATGGGTTCTGTAATAGGGGTTCTAATCTGTTTATTGGAAACGCCCACTATTTGGATCGCTTCTCCCGAGAGGGGTAGGTTTGGAATGTCTGCTGTTCTCACAGTAGAATTGGTAGCACCAGTGTCCAATAAAGAGGTAATATCTTTTCCTTCTACTTTACCATCAACATATGGACCTGACTGATCTACCGGTAAGGATGCGCCAAGTACACACTCCTTTCCCTCCCATCTCAGGCACCTTCATTGGTCACTCTCATCGAAATAAGGGTCCTGTAAAATAAATTGTGAAGTTACAGAATTTTTCTTACCACTTCCTCCTTGAAATCTGTTGTCCGCACTGTACCTGGTCTGGTTCACAAAATTTGGAATAGGGGCAGGTGGCAACTGTAAGAAAGTGGCTCTGTATATACTGCACCAAAGTAAGGTTCAGTGTGCACAGAGTCCACAGTCCCCAGAGGTTTGGTAGAGGCTAAAGTTAGATATAACCTTACTCTCTAAAGTGGTAGCTTGGTCGAGCAGTAAGGCAGTATCAGAGGACAGTGTAAAGCATTTGTTGTACACACTCAGTCAGCAAATGGTCTCACACACTCCAAACTGAACTCTAGGCCAATTGTTTTGTATATAAAAATGTATAGTAGTTTTATTTTAGAACCACAAGTAGGTATCAAAATACTTTCTCAGAATGAAATGCTGTAGTTGTATACTTTCAATAAGCAATATACTTTTAAATGCAGTAGTTACAGTTGTTGCAATAGGCAACACAATTCAAACACAATTATAACATTGAGCTCAATGGGAGTTTGTTTTTTTTAAGTTCAAAATATTTTATTGAGTTTTGTTTATAGATAATAAACATAGACAATACTGAAAAAATATTATATAGCGAAAAAACCTATTCACAATATATAAATTACAAAACCAGCAAAATAATTACAAAAGGTAAGAAAATGGTACATATTCATATCAAACATAAAAGGAGGAAGGAAAGGCGGGAACAGTTACAAAAAATGAATGCACTTACTATAAATAGAGCTACTATATCTTATAAGTTAGGGGTCGATTCCAATCTCGGTCGGCAGGGCACCGAATCGGGTTCGGCCTAAGCGGATCCAATTCGGAGGCTGATTTTCCGTCCGAGTCGTACACGGGTCCGGATGTCGAAGTACAATGCGAACAAGCGCAAAATCTCCACCCGAATCGTTTCCGGCTCCAAACTGTTCCGTACGACTCGGTCACAAGCAAACCGTGGCGCGCAATGGAGACGTTTCACTACCGAGCTAGTACGATGCTCAATTCGGAAAGCCGGATCAAGTCGGAGCGTCCAGCTCGCAAGAGCTCCCTGAGTCGGACTTCGGGTATCCGCGTCGGACCCCCCGTCACCCGCAGCCTTACGACTCGGACTCAGGGGGAGACCCATGGGTCGCCCCAACAAAGGCATGTACGGTGCGGATGGCACCGACGCGTACCCACTGTAGGGGGCGCCCTTGTCTGCGACGTACCCATTCAGTCAATGGGAGCCCATGTACGCATCGTACGACCGGCTCCCATTGACTTCTATGGGAGTGCGACCGAACCGAGGGCGACAGCATACGACTGCATCGTACTTGCTCGGTCGGACTGCAGGAGTCCGGATCGGTCGGAAAACACCTAGGCTCCGGCTCGGTCTGAGTGCTTTCCGACCCGGATCGGAATCGGCCCCTAAGTGTGAAATAATTGCAATAAAAAGAAAGCCAAGCTATAAATATACCATTAAGAGGATAAATAAACTTCAACAGGTATCCAAAAAGAGTGATAAGAGTTAGAATTATGAATAATCCCGTTCATGGACAACTGAGCACCTCTTCTCGTAAAAATAACCCAGGACCACCAAGCATTAACAGATTATATAGAAACATCTTTCCAACAGAAAGTAATGGATTTCAACGCAGCTGAAATTAGGAAATTGAAAAGTTTACCTTCTAAATCATTTAAGTTCTGTGACAAAATAGCAGATTTTCATATTAACATTTGGTAGGAGACATCATCATGAATCTTGAAAATCTTTTTTTATAATATCCCAAACTTCAGTCCAAAATTTAAAAACTAAAGGGCAATCAAAAAGCATATGTTGTAACGTACCTGGTTGCAATTTACAATGCCAACAATTTGCAGATGGAAGAAGTTTAGCTTGGAACAAACGTAACGGAGTCCATAAACAATTGAATAAAATATAAGAATTGGTTTTGGTAGAGTGAAACAGGTAACCATCCAGATATACTACTAAGTCAAATATTTTTCCATGTGTCAGTAGACAAGGAAAGTGAAAGTTCATTATTCCAAAAAGTGAAAATCATATCTGTGTTGTTACCTAAAGTATTTGATAATTTTTTATATAGTATAGAAACACCATGAGATGATTTGGAAACAGTTTGAATATAAATTGATAAATCAGCTATAACATTAGAAGGAATAGCATGAGGGAAAGAATCTAAGATTGAATTGTACAAATATTGATATTTAATAAGGTCGGACTGAGATAAACCAAATCTTGTTTGTAACGCTTCAAATGAAATGAAAGTGTTGGTGGAATAAACATCTTTAAGATAAAAAATACCAGGCTCAATCCATGAATACCAGAAACTAATATTTCTATTCAATTTAATGACATTGCTATACCATAGTGACAAGTCTTCAGTATTATTCATGGGAAATAAAAAAAATTGAATCTAGGTCATTAAAAATCCTTTTAGTGGATTTAAGAATTACCGATTTATGAAAAAATTATGCATTGTTCGACATTGTTAACAAAGTGGGTAATGAAAATGGATTTACTATTGATTTCTCAATATATAGCCAAGCAGGTGGATTATTTAAAAAGGAGTGATTAAATCATATGGAACTTTGTTTTAAAATAAAGGCTTTATGATAAAGAAAATAAGTCAGGGATACCAAACCCAGCATTATATTTGGGCACTTTTAATTTTTTATAACTAATACGAGGTGACTTGTTGTTCCTAAGAAACTTGGAAAGAAGTTTATCAACATCTTTGTAAAACTTTAATGGAAATTGAGTAGGAATCATGGCAAGGGTGTAGAAGATTTTAGGAGTGATAGTCATTTTGATAGAATCCATTCTACCCAACCATGAAAGATGTAATGGTGACCATTTGGACGTTTTGTCTTTAATATAATTTAATATGAAGTCACATTTTAAAGTAATTGTTGATTTTAAGGATGAAGAAAATAAAATACCAAGATATTTTAATTTACTCTTTTGTCAAATAATTTCATTCATGGGAATCATATCAGGAGTACAATAAATATTTAAAGGAAAAAATTCAGTTTTCATTTGTATCCAGAAACTACAGAATATTTTGCTATAATTTCCAATATGGAGGGGAATGAGGATATAGGATTTCTAATGAATAAAAGGACATCATCAGCATAAACTAAGGTTTTAACAATAACATCCTTAATATTGATTCCTTTAATATTATCACATTTTCTTATAAAAATAAGGAAAGGTTCAATACCAATTAAAAACAAAAGTGGAGAAAGGGGACAACCGTGTCTTGTACCTCTAACAAGGGAAAATTGATTTGAAACTTATCCATTGATAAATAAACGAACAGTGGGGGCAAAATATAAAGCTGAAATCATGCTGATAAAAAAATCACCAAAATTGAATGATGATAATGTATGAAATAAAAATTGCCAATGGATTTTATCAAAAGCTTTTTCAGCATCTAAGGCCAAAATTCCAGAGGGTAAAGTTAAAGTAGAACTTTGTTCAATAATATGTAGCAGAGTTCTTGTATTATTTGCAGAATATCTATTCTTCATAAAACCAGATTGGTCAGGGTGTATAATAGAATCTAATATAGGACCTAATCTAGTAACAAGTATTTTAGCATATAATTTACAATCTTGATTAATTAACGATATAGGACGATAATTAGACACAAGAGTGGGATCTTTATCCGGCTTGGGAAGTACAATAATTAAAGCTTCAGTAAAAGAACCACAGGTACTTCCTGTAGAACCAAAAAACGTAAAAAGTTGAAATAAAAAAGGTAAAAGTTGTGGTTGAAATTCTTTGTAGAATTCCACCGGAATCCCATCGGGACCAGAAGATTAATTTTTTTAAAGAGATTTTATGGCTAATAAGATTTCATCCTTAGTAATGGGTGCATCAAGCCTAATTTTATCTGATTGTGAAATCTTGGGCAATCCACTTGTAGTTAAAAAAGAATCAATTAAAGAAACATCCTGAAAGTCGGGTTTATTATATAAATTAGAGTAGAAATTCAAAAATTCATTAACAATTTCTTTATGAGATAAAGCAATTTTACCATTAGGACCATGAATTGAATTGATTTGAGTTTTATCTTGTTTTATGCGTAAATAATTAGCTAAAAGTCTTCCAGATCTGTTGGCATTAAAGCTAAATCTGGCTTTAGCATTAGAAATTTGAATGCCAGCTCTTTTACTAAGAATTGAGTTAAATTCATAACGAAGTTGTTGTAGTTTAAATCTATATTGAGGCTCATTAGATGTATTAAAAAGTCATTCAAATTTCGCAATTTGTTTTTGTACGTTTTTAACATTTGTGTTAAAGGTTTTATTGTCGTGGGCCATAATAGAGATCGTTACACCCCTAATATAAGCTTTAAAAGCATCCCATCTATTAATCATAGAAGTAGAACCTTCAGGGTTGAGTACAAAATAATCTTGAATGGCGGATAAAAGTTTTGGTTTGTTATATTAATTTAAAGGTATGACTGTATTAATTCGCCATCTAGATTGCTTAGTAAAAGTTGAATCTAAATTAAAAACAAAAGAAATCAAAGCATGATCCGAGACATCAATGTTACCAATCTTAGGAGTAATTACAGAGTTAATTAGTTGCCTGGAAACTAATAAACAATCAATTCTAGAATGGGAATTATGAGGGTTTGAAAAAAATGTAAAACTTTTTTCTGTAGGGAAATATAATCGCCAAATATCAACTAACTTAGTGGTTTGAATAAATGATTTGAAAGCATAATAAACTTTAGAAGGGTGAGATTTAGTAAGAGATAATCTATCTAATAAAGGATCAGTTATTACATTAAAATCACCTCCAACAATTAAAGGAACATTATATATCTACCATCAGCATCTGAATTTTTACTCACAATTTGACAATGTAATTGTTTTGCAAAAAGAATAGCCACACCATTTTTTTCATTAGCAGGAGAAGAGACAATAATATCAACCCACTTTTTCTTCATATAATCTAAGATTTTGTCATCTATATGAGTCTCTTGTATAAAACAAATATCCACTTTGCAACTACCTAAGTAATCTAAAATCTTTGTACGTTTAACTGGATGGCGCAAACCTTTAACATTTAATGAAACTACTTTAAGATTATGAACATTAGCCATAATAGGAGGGTAAGAGATTAAGAAGAGGAAAGGTAAAGAGAATGAGAAAAAAGTAGCTCCAGAACAAGCAGAAGGGAAGGAGAAAAGAAAAACATGGAAAAAAACGACAAACAGAAGACATAAATGTGAAATGTGAAACGCACACACGCTTTACAAGCATGACCGGAACCGTTGGAGCCCAATGTAAGAAAATATCAGCGGTTTGTCAGAAAAGGCTTAACTGGCAGTACTCAAGTAGCAGAGTCATGAGTATCTATTGAATGCTGTGACTGTTGAACTATAAAGCGTCTCAGTTCTTCAGGACGATGAAAGGATTTCGAGAAATTATCTTTCCAAATGCGCATCGTCGATGGATCAAAAAGACCATATTTGAAGCCAAGACTTCTTAGCTGAGGATGAAGAGCAGTGAATTCCTTATGAATTGAAACAGTTTCTTTGGCAAAATTTTGATAAATAAATATTTTATTCCCATTAACCATCAGTGAAGGGATTTCTCGTGCTGCTTTTCTGATTAAAACCAAATGGTGGTGATGAAGAACTTTAAAGATCATATGTTGCGGTTTTGTGTGCTGAGGGCTTCGATGGGAGGGAATCCTGTGAGCCTTATCAATTTCAAAGCTTTCTGGAAATTTGATTTGTACGAGACCAGGAATTAGATTCTCCAAATATAATCTACAGTTAGCTCCCTCAACATCTTCTGGTAAATTAAATATGCGTAGATTATATTGTCTATTGCGATTTTCCATGTCCAACAGTAGCGAGCACATTGGTGACATTTTCGCCACAAGTGGAGTGAAAGCATCGACTTTAACCTTATTATCTTGTATTTTAATTGAATTATCCGATATTTTCATTGACAAACTAGCCATTTCTTTGCGTACGTTTTCAACCTCAGACGCAATTGTATCTGTATTAGCACGAAGAGCCTGTGAATTTCCCCCAGTATTAAAGACAAGGAAGGTTCAGATGACTCTACCACTTTTGATTTAATTGGTGGAGGAGAAACCTGCTGTCTCCTTTTAGTGTGAAGAGAATTTTTATTATCCATTTTCTTGAAAAAAGACTTACATTTATAAATAAATAAGAAGTTTGTAAGAAATAGAATGAAAGTTGTGGAGATATCCTAAGAAAGACTGGTGCAGCAGCTAAAGTGGGCTGTGGGAGTGGCTAGGCCCAAGTCAGGCCCTTTCTTGAATGATCACTCCACCCCTTGACAGAAAAGCCTGGCTGTACCTGAAGGCAGAGCTGAGAGCAGGAACAGGAGCTGAAAAACACCACTTCCGTCGCACAAAATCGAAGGAATCTACTCCACAACGTAGGCATGGTCCTTATACATGCAGTGACCTCCTTTTAGTGAATTTTCTGACAAGAATTCGTCATTTTAAAGTAAAAACGGGCGAAAAACGTGCTAGAGCTCACTGGGAGGCGGCCATTTTGAATTGCGCGCTCGCGCATCTCCTCAATGGGAGTTTTTAAGTAATTGCAATTTCAATTACTTTCCGTGTGATTTTCTTACTCAGGGCTGGATCCTGGATTCAGCCCCGGTGCATTTCCTGTAAACAGTTGAAAGAAATCGTTTTTGTTACACAGGCAATTTTTAAGGAATATTTGTATGTTTCAAAAATCAACACTTAGAAGGATTTCTGGCAAAAACCAGGCAATGTTATCCTATGGAGGAAAATAAAGTTATCGGTAAGTACTGTTGTAATTACTTTTCAGGGTGAGTGCTGGGCACCAAGATCCAACACTGGGATCTCTCCTGATAACAGGTGAGTAATTTCGTTTTCGTCGTTCGGCTGATTTTTTGTGAATATTTTAAAGTTTCAAAACTCGACACTTGGAAGAATTTCCAAGTGAAACCAGTCAATGTTACCCTATGGAGAAAAAGTGAGTTATCGGCTTTCAGGTAAGTACTCGACTGGCAGAGTTAAGGTTCTGGGCATAGACTCAGGGGTCTCCCAGGTTCAGGTAGGTACAGTTGTTACACCCTTAGCGGCACAGGGGCAGCCGGGTGCGAAGAGAGTTAGGCCCAATGTTAACCAACGGCGGGCAGGGGGCTTTTGGTTGGTGGCTGCTAGCAGGCAGGCCACGCGGCTGTGGGAGCTGGACTCCTGGTCACTCACACAGGGCAAGTGGGGAAGTAAGATAGGATAGAGGTTGAACTTCCAGGGGCACTAGGGCGGCTGGGTGCAGGGGGCTTTTGAGCCGTCGGGCGCTCAATGGATTTCAATGGAGAAGCTACCAGATGAACAAAGGCTGCAAGCTCGGGGACGGAGATTCTTCAGGTGCGACCACCACTTCGAGAGGTAAGTTGGGAAGCTGTAGGTTAGATAGACACCCAGGAGCGGGGCACAGGGGGCCGCAGGGCACCAGGTGCAGGGGCGTCTTTTCACGTCGGGAAATCTTACCCTCTGCTGGTCGCGGTTGGATGGGTCCTTGGTTCTGAGGTTGCAGGAGTCATCAGGAGCGTAGAGGAGGGTCCTTGGGGGCTGGATTCTTGGTCACAGTCGCCGAGGGGACGTCCTCATGGTCTTTGTCCACTCAGGCACTAGCCGGGGTTGGCGGGTGCAGAGTGTGCAGGAGTCGCGGTTCCTGGCTGGCACCAGGGGTTTGTTACATGCTTTGAGCAGAACCACTGCTCGTGGGAGTCCCAGTCTTTTAGATGAGCAAGGCAGTCAGGTCCTCTGGGGTTTTTGAGGTTGCTGACCACTGGAGACGCCGGGTTTTAGCAGGAGCAGGTTCGAGGGTCGACAGGCCTGTAGGGCTGGGGCCAAGTCAGTTGGTGTTGTCCTCTTCTTAGCAGCTGCAAGGCAGGTCTTCTTTCTTCTTGTTCTTCTTTCTTGTTTTGGATTCCGGATCTGAGGAAGGAAGGTTCAGGGTGCCCCTAAATACTAAATTTAGGGGCATTACAGGTAGGTAGAGGTCAGGGACAAATGGGTCCCTTCCCTGGGGTGGGTACACCCCCTATCCTGCGACTCTCCAGTGGGAGGGGGGCAGGAGCCTAGTCCTGCTTGGGTAGGGCATCCCATCCTCAAGATCTTCCCGCCAGAGTGGGGGTCAGAACCGGTAGGGGCCAGTTGCTAAGTACAGCAAGTGGCCTGGAGAAGCTCACAAAGGCGGCATGCCTTTGAAACTTCCCCTAACCATTCTGGGGAAGCAGACCTAGCACCTCGCCCAGGACGTGCATTGTTGCATACCCACGAGAGCGGATGGCTCTCTACCCAGGGGTACAGTAACATGTCTGCTGGGTGGCAGCCTAGGCAGCCTCTCAGTCAGGACACTGGTTGTTGGTTAGGTTCAGGGGGCATCTCTAAGATGCCCTCTGTCGTGCATTTTACATTAAATCCCACACTGGCATCAGTGTGGGTTTATTGTGCTGAGAAGTTTGATATCAAACTTCTCAGTCTTCAGTGCAGCCATCATGGTGCTGTGGAGTTCGTGATGATGATCTCCCAGCACCATATACTCTTAATGGCAGCACTGCACTTACAATGCCCAGGAATGGACCTGGGTACTGTAGGGGTACAGGGCTCATGCACCTGTACCCACACCACTCGCATAGGGCACCCAGCTAGTGGGGTGACTGAGGTATGCCAGGGCAGTGTGTTTTGTGGGCATGGCACACAGGGATGTGTGCCATGTCGACTCTCTGTTTTGTTCTGCACCAAGACACTCAGCCTGCAAAGGCAGTGTGTGTGTGTCAGGGTACAGGGCCACTAAGGGTGGCACAATATGTGCTGCAGCCCTTAGGGGCCTTCTCTGGTTCCTCATCAGTCACTAACAGCATGGTGATGCCAGCCCTGTCATTGTAGAGCTTAAGGCGGTTCACATGGATAAACCTTTTGGGTGTCCTGCTAGTGCCCAGGTTAACTAAGTAGGTGACCTCACTCTTTTTTTCTAGGGTAGGGTAAGGGCCACTCCATCTATCTTGGAGTACCCTTGGTGCCACTGGCTCCAAAACCCACACCTGTTGCCCAGGTTGAAATTCAACCGGTGCAGCTTTTTGGTCATGCCAGTGCTTCTGAAGCTCCTGGCTGGCCTCTAGATTCTTGGATGCCTTTTCGATGTACTCAGCCATTCTAGACTTTAGGCCAAGCACATAGTCCACAATGTCTTGCTTGGGTTCTTGGAGAGGCCTCTCCCAACCCTCTTTCACCAGACAGAGTGGTTCCCTTACAGGATGACCAAACAGAAGTTCAAAGGGGGGAAAACCCTACTCCCTTCTGTGGCACTTTTCTGTAAGTGAAAAGCAGGCATGGCAACAGGACATCCCATCTCCTTTTGAGTTCTTCAGGGAGTCCCATGACCATGCCTTTCAATGTCTTGTTGAACCTTTCAACAAGGCGATTGGTTTGTGGATGGTAGGGTGTAGTAAATGTGTACTGCACTCCCACTCCTTCCACATTTGTTTCAGGTAAGCAGACATGAAGTTGGAACCTCTGTCTGAAATCACCTCCTTAGGAAACCCTACCCTGGGGAAGACACCCAGGAGGGCCTTGGCTACTGCAGGAGCTGTAGTAGTCCTCTAGTGGAATTGCTTCAGGGTACCTAGTAGCATGATCCACTACTACTAGAATGAACTTGTTTACTGAGGCTGTGGGAGGTTCAAGTAGACCCACAATGTCCACACCTACCCTTTCAAAGGGAACCCCCACGACTGGCAGTGGTAGCAGGGGGGCCTTTGGGTAGCCACCTGTCTTGCCACTGGCTTGACAGGTAACATAGTAGCTGACAAGCTCCTTCACCTTTTGGTGCATCTGGGGCCAGTAAAAGTGACTAACTAGCCTTTCCCAAGTTTTGGTTTGCCCCAGATGTCCAGCTAGGGGGATGTCATGAGCCAAAGTTAAGAGGAACTCCCTATACTTCTGTGGCACTACCACCCTCCTGGTGGTTCCAGGAGTGGGGTGTCTTGCCTCAGCATACAGTAATCCCTCTTCCCAATAAGCTCTGTGGGTACCACTGACATCTCGCTTTACTTCTGAAACAGCTTGCTGCCTCAGGCATTCAAGAGTGGGACAGTCTTGCTGACCCTGGCACAGCTCTTCCCTAGAGGGTCCCCCTGGGCCCAAGAGTTCAACCTGGTAAGGGTCAAGCTCCATAGGCTCAGTTCCTTCAAGGGTGTCCAAGTCCTCTCCCTGTGGAGAGGGGTCCTGAGTGGTTTGCTGTACAGAAGCTGGTCCCCCAGTCTTCTTACCTTTTCTCTTGGTTGGTTGGGCCATACTTTCAGGCTCCAAACCTACTTTTTCACCCTTCCTCTTGCTCTGTGCTCTAGTTTGCACACACACCAATTCAGGGATACCCAGCATGGCTACATGGGTCTTTAGCTCAACCTCAGCCCAGGCTGAGGTTTTCAGGTCATTTCCTAGCAGACATGCAGCTAGTAACTTTTGAGAGACCACTACCTATTTCAGGCCAGTAACCCCGCCCCCTCCCCCAGCCTAATGTCACCATAGCCATTGGATGATTAGTGGTAACACTGTCAGCATTGGTGACTGGGTAAGTTTTCCCAATCAGGTATTGCTCAGGGGAAACCAGTGTGTCTCCCACCATAGTGACACTGGCGCCTGTATCCCTCAGAGCTTCTATCATAGTTCCATTAACCCAAGGATATTGTAAGTATTTCTTTACGTTGGGTGGCCACACAGCTACAGTGGCAAACTCAATTTCCCCTTCTGAAACTAGAACTGCGTCAGTGTGCATCCTGGTTTTCTCTGGGCACAATGCTGATCCCATCTGTAGACTTGCCACCCCAGGTGTAGCTGTACTGGTTGCCTTAGGGGCCTTGTTGTGGGGGCAAGATTTGTCTGCAGTTAAGTGTCCCAACTTTTTACAGTTGTTACACCAGGCCTTTGTGGGATCAAAGTTCTTCTCCCTATAAGGTTGAGACACATAGGGAGTAGTTTGGGACCCACCCCCCCCCCCCCGAACAGGTTTTTGGGGCCCTTTGGAAGACTCGGAGTTTTTATCTTGGGGATTCTCACCACCTTACCCCTGGGGAGGTTTTGTAACCACCTTCTTCTGGTCACCCCCAGTGGCTGTCCTTGTCACCCTAGTCTTGACCCAGTGGTCTGCCTTTTTCCCAATTCTTGGGGAGAAATTAGACCTTGGTCTACCAAATTCTGATTTCATTTGTGCAATTACTTAGTATATGTTCCTTCATAAACAAATTGTAAAGTCCAGTAAAATCATGCACATTATGTCCAGTTAACCAACCATCCAGTGTCTTTACTGAGTAGTCTACGAAATCAATCCAGGACTGGGTCTGGGTTTTGTGAGCCCCTCTGAATCTAATTCTATACTCCTCAGTAGTGAGCCCAAATCCCTCAATCAGAGTCTTCTTCATGAGGTCATAGGACCCTGCATCTGGCCCAGAGAGGGTCAGAAGCCTGCCTCTGCAGTTACCAGAGAACAGTTCCCACAGGAGTGCCCCCCCCCCAGAGAGGTTTCTTTACTTTTCTCATTTCACAAGCCCTCGCAAAGGCTGTGAACCACTTGGTGATGTCATCACCTTCCTCGAATTTAGGGACAATCCCTTTGGGGAGTTTAGGATCACAAGTTTCCTCCCTGTCCTTAGTTTTAGTATTGCTGCAACCATTGATGGGTGCTAAACCCATCTCCTTTCTTTATTTCTCTAGAGCCAGGAGTCTGGACTCTAGATCCAATATTTTGGCCAGCTTTGCTGGAAAGCTGTCCTCTTCAATGGGGAGTTCCCCAGTGTGTTCTCAGAGACATGGTCCACCTATGTGGTCTCTATGTCCCCAGAGGTTGATTCTTGGAGTTAAGGGTATGGGGGCCCTCTCCTCCCTATGGATGACTGGAGGGGGGTCACTATCCCCCTCATCCTCTTCCCTTTCCTCATCTGTCTGGTCTTCACCATGTTCAGATGGGTGGTCCTTTGCATACTCAGCCAGGAGTTCCTGGAGCCCTTGTTTGGTTGGATGCAGGCCCATTGGTATACATTTTAGTTTGCATAGGGACCTCAATTCCTTGAAAGAAAATTGTGAATAAGGTGTGAGGCCGAGCTCCTCCACCAGGTCCTGCATGGTATTATCTTCACTAATAGCTGGGTTTCTTTGAGACATTCTAACCTGACAGTTCTGACCCGCTACCCTTGACTACAATGACTTTTATTTTTCTAAAATTCTAAGGGGACTTAAGCAAGGCCCTGACAAGACTTTTAGTATTTTGGAAAGTGCAATTTAGGAAATAAGAATTCTAAAGGCAATTTTAAGAGTTCTGTCGTGTGATCAGATGGTAACCAAGTAGTCCAACAAATGCAAGTTTGTATCCCACCGCTGATCCATTAATGTAAGAAAGTGGCTCTGTATATGCTGCACCAAAGTAAGGTTCAGTGTGCACAGATTCCACAGTCCCCAGAGGTTTGGCAGAGGCTAAAGCTAGATATAACCTTACTCTCTAAAGTGGTAGCTTGGTCGAGCAGTAAGGCAGTATCAGAGGACAGTGTAAAGCATTTGTTGTACACACTCAGGGCCATATGTATGAAGCAGTCTCGCGCTCGCAAACACTGCGAATCGCAAAAAAACGGTGTTTGTGATCGCAAAACACTGCTTCCCTATGTAAGAGACACATTCTGTACGCAAAATTGCTAATCGATAAATCCGCGATTAGCCATTTTGCGATTCCCACTCATTAGCGATTTTATAGCGAACTCGCAAAATGTGACACAACATTTGCGAAAATCGCAATTGCTGACCTCACAATTTGCAAATTCGCAAAACGGAATGTATGAAAAAATCGCAATTAGCGATTTGATGAAATTCGGTATTTAGAGAATCGCAATTACCACCAAGTATGAGCAGGTGGTAACCAGGTGCAAACTATTTAAGGCAGCCCACAATGCAACAGATGTCTTCCACAATGGCTGGGCTGTACGTGATAGCCAGGAGGCTGCGACTCAGAGCTTCTGCACAGAGAAGGAGACGCCAGGAAAGGATCTTTAGAGCGCGCATAACCCTGTTCCAGCGGACTGAGGAGGAGATCCATACAAACTACAGGCTGGATGAGGAGAGCATCCTGGATTTAATTGATGAGCTCAAACCTTTTCTTGAACACCCCACATGCAGAACACACACCATCCCCACCCACATCCAGGTCCTGTGCTCACTGCACCTCTTGGCATCAGGTAGCTTCCAGGGGGTGATAGCCTCAGCAGGAGGGGTCTCCCAGAGTGTATTGTCGCGCTTTTTCCTCACGTTCCTTGATGCCATGGTACAGAGGCTGCCTCACCACATATACTTCCCCAGCACACCACAGGCACTAGACCAGACGAAGCAGGACTTCTACCAAATTGCCCAGTTTCCCCTCGTCATTGGGTGCATAGATGGGACACATGTCGCCATATCCCCCCCTCCCAGGACGGGTATGTGTTCAGGAATAGGAAATCATGCCATTCCCTGAACATACAGGTGGTGTGTAATGCCAAACACATTATCACCGACATCGTTGCTAAATACCCAGGCAGCACGCATGACGCATTCATCTTCCACCACAGTGGGATACCCCACCGACTCACAAATGGGGAGTTTGGTGAGGGATACCTAACAGGTAATTGCATGTGTGCAAAGGACAGACTAGTAAAGGACAGCATTGCCAGTACAGTGTTCAACCATTTTCTCCCACCCCACAGGTGACAGTGCGTATGCGGTCCGTGAATTCATACTGATGCCGTACCTGAATCCTGCCAACGCTGCTGAGCGTAGGTACAACAGTGCCCACAGAGCAACCAGAGGCACCATCGAACGGACCTTCGCAATTCTCAAGAGCAGATTCAGATGCATACATAAGAGTGGAGGGGCACTCCAATACAGCCCCCAGACCTGCTGCAAGATAGTGGTAGTATGTGCCATGCTGCAAAACATCGCCACCAGGAAAGGCACGCCGGTGGAGCTCAGTGAATCTGTTTCATCAGATGAGGAGGGCCCAGCACAAAGACGCATGCCAGCCGGTGCAATTGGTGCAGCTGCTGGGCGCCAGAGGCGTGAAGAGGTCACACAGAACTATTTCTAGATAAGAAAATATGACACAATGCGATATATCAGTTAGGAGACTGTGTTTATTTCCTTAAATGCAGGATTAATGTCGTCACACAGCCTGTGTAGCACACAATGTTATGTCCAATTAGCAGCACATGTTCAGATCACAGTGCGAAGGAACAATCTGGCCCAAGTGTCCGTGTGCACTGGGTTGATTCACCCATCTCCTTGCACAGGTCTGTGCACCTCAACGGCGGCGCTGTCGTCCCATGGCCCCTGGCTGTGGGTGCACAGTGCCCTCCTCACTTGTCCCAGAAGCTCCTCTGTGACGCACACTATGGCGCCTATCCGGGGGTGGTGGGGGTGTAATGCTGCTCCTTGTAGATTGTGCATCCTCGTCTGTTGGAGTGAGGCCTCCAGGGCCAGTCGTGCGAGCTGCACGCAGCTCATCAACAGCACATGTCACCTGTACGAGGACCCGTGCCATGTCCTGGCTGTTGTGTGCCACCTCACTCTGCATACTGATGTTGCGCCTTGACATCACATTGGTTGCTGAGGTGAGGTGGTTGACAGCCCTGGTGTAGAGGTCTAGGTGCTGCATCTCCCTGCGCCTAGCAGCAAGATCCGCCCTAAGTTCAGCGCAGAGTGCCTCCAGGGCACCCGTCATGCCCATGAAGCCAGCCCTGATTTGTCTCTGAACTGCCCTGATATTTCTTGCCTGCAGGTGCTGGAACTCCAACATTTGCACCTCCAGTCCTCTGAAGACTGTGTCTCTCCTGTGTTTGCTGAACTGATGGATGCACGTGCCCTGCACCTGGATGGAATTTGCGGGATTGCATCTGCACGTGCTCGAGCACGGTGTCGTGGCTCTGACGGTTCAGGGACTGGTTGGATATCGCCTTCAGTGTCCTGGGCTTCATCCTCCAGCGGGGGCAATGGTGGCACTGCATGCCTCCTGCTGCGTTGCTGATGGATTACTGGGCTGCCCTCCTCCTCGATTCCCTCCTCCTCCTCTAGCCCTGTTGCCTCTGCATCAGGGGATTCTTCCTCGCCTCCACTGGCTGTTCCCTGTGTTTCAGATGGTGCTGTGGACGTAAATGCACACATTAATTCTGTGCCCTGACTTGCATCTGACATGCATTAAAATTCACGGAGACAACTTGCACTATTTGCCATGAGGGGAACGGCTGCCCTAATCCCTCGCACTCTCAGTCTTACCTGTCACGCTGGGCTTCATTGCTTAATTGCCATCAAACAGACATTGCCGTGAGGGGAACGGCCTGCTGACAGAACCACCACTCCCAGGAGGCCGTGCGCGGAGCGCGCCAGGCGTCATCAGAGTGCGCCAGGGACCCACATAAGGAACACACACCTCCCCCAGTGCGGGACGTGGAGAAAACTTGCACTATTTGCCGTGAGGGGAACGGCTGCCCTAATCCCTCGCACTCTCAGTCTTATCTATCACGCTGGGCTGCATTGCTTAATTGCCATCAAACAGACATTGCCATGAGGGGAACGGCCCGCTGACAGAACCACCACTCCCAGGAGGCCGTGAGCGGAGCGCGCCAGGTGTCATCAGAGGGCGCCAGGGACCCTCATAAGGACCACACACCTCCCGCAGCACGGGACGTGGAGACAACTTGCACTATTTGCCGTGAGGGGAACGGCTGCCCTAATCCCTCGCACTCTCAGTCTTATCTGTCACGCTGGGCTGCATTGCTTAATTGCCATCAAACAGACATTGCCGTGAGGGGAACGGCCCGCTGACAGAACCACCACTCCCAGGAGGCCGTGCGCGGAGCGCGCCAGGCGTCATCAGAGGGCGCCAGGGACCCTCATAAGGAACACACACCTCCCGCAGCGCGGGACGCGGAGACAACTTGCACTATTTGCCGTGAGGGGAACGGCTGCCCTAATCCCTCGCACTCTCAGTCTTAGCTGTCACGCTGGGCTGCATTGCTTAATTGCCATCAAACAGACATTGCTGTGAGGGGAACGGCCCGCTGACAGAACCACCACTCCCAGGAGGCCGTGCACGGAGCGTGCCAGGCGTCATTAGAGGGCGCCAGGGACCCTCATAAGGAACACACACCTCCCGCAGCGCGGGACGCAGAGACAACTTGCATTATTTGCTGTGAGGGGAACGGCTGCCCTAATCCCTCGCACTCTCAGTCTTAGCTGTCACGCTGGGCTGCATTGCTTAATTGCCATCAAACATACATTGCTGTGAGGGGAACGACCCGCTGACAGAATCACCACTCTCAGGAGGCCGTGCGCGGAGCGCGCCAGGCGTCATCAGAGGATGCCAGGGACCCTCATAGGGAACCCACACCTCCCGCAGCGCGGGACGCGGAGACAACTTGCACTATTTGCCGTGAGGGGAACGGATGCCCTAATCCCTCGCACTCTCAGTCTTATCTGTCACGCTGGGCTGCATTGCTTAATTGCCATCAAACAGACATTGCCGTGAGGGGAACGGCCCGCTGACAGAACCACCACTCCCAGGAGGCCGTGCACGGAGCGCGCCAGGCGTCATTAGAGGGCGCCAGGGACCCTCATAAGGAACACACACCTCCCGCAGCGCGGGACGCAGAGACAACTTGCATTATTTGCTGTGAGGGGAACGGCTGCCCTAATCCCTTGCACTCTCAGTCTTATCTGTTACGCTGGACGCGCGCGGGACGCGCGCGTGCGGGCCCGTCCGCGCCCGTCAAAGGCCGATTGAGGTCGGGTTGGGTCACCCCTCTAACGCCGTTAGGGGGCCCTGGTGGTGTCTCTTTTAGTTGGAAATTACTACTTGGATTTGACTTTTTACTCATTTTCCTTTGCATGCTCTGCCATCCTTTTGTGCCTAGTTTACGTGAAGTTTGTTATAATGAATAGGAGGGCTATTAAAAAGGCTGCCCTGCCTTCAGGGGGAGGGGTGGTGGGCACTCTTGATCAATTTATTCTTAGAGCAACTTCAGTGTTGGAAAAAGAGATTGCCAACACGGAGCGAACGCTATCTTTGGAACCCCTGTTGAACAAAAGATCTTCCCTAGGTTCACTAGCCGCTTCTCGCTCCCCTGCTTACGCCCCGTTACTTGCTATGCAAACAGAGGTTAATGCTCCTCTGGGCACCAAACCCCAAAACACAAGCACGTTAACAGAGAACATTTCTATTCCCTCTCTCCCTGTGCAGACAGTGACCCGCAGCAAAAAGAAAAGAGCCCCAGCTAGAGCTTCTTCTGTTAGCAAGCCCAAGTCCTCTAATGTTCTTCCTGATTCCACCGTTAAAAGGAAGAGGGGTGCTGGTCCTCAGAGACCCTCCGCCGCCAAAGCCCCGAGGCTTAATTCCCAAGTCAAAGACGTGAGCTCCACTCTGGGTAATAGACAGGACACTACCACACTCTCTGATTCTAACTCCCCACCCAAATGAGATTTTAGCCCTCGAGGCGGCGAAGATATGTGGCGTAGACTCGAGAACCTTATGTCCACCTTATTAACCCCAATTACATATAGATTGAACAAAATAGAGGAAAATTTAATCCAGCTCTCCTTGATAGTCAATTCTGGAAATAAGGAGGTCTGTGTTACAGATAGTAACCAGTACATCTTAGAACTCCCCACTAACCCCACTAACGTTAGGTATGATAGTAACTCTCCACCTCAGACTACAACAGATCCCTTAAGACCATCTATAAGGGATTCAGACATTAGGGGGGAGGACACAGTGAGAATATCAATTCCTAACATTAGGCCCTCTTCGTCCCCTGGGAACTCAGTTGCCCTGGTAGACACATCGGGTGAATTTGCACAAACTTCCTTGTGCCCCTTTAAGGAGCCCAAACCGACCGTAGTTAATATTAGCAACGGTCAATCTTACAACTGCAGAAGTGGCCCAAATAGACTTTCTCAAATAAGGGCAGGATCCCCTTCACAAGCCCACACGGACGGCGATAGGGGACTGCAAGGATTTCGGTTGAATAGTGGATCCCTTCATCTTCCACCGGCTGCAGCACCCTTGGTTGTTATTTTGAGTAATGTCCCTCAGAGTCAGAGTAGAAACCCTGAAACTACTGGGCAACTATTCTGCAAAACTAGACACTGGCTTAATTCCAAACTAAAGGGAGCAGGATTTTGGGATCAAAATATCCTCAACCATAAGATTATGGTTAGACGCATCATGTGGGTAGGACCCCTTAAGAAGGAAATGAAGGGTGACTGCGTGATAGTCAATTTTGACAACACTCAGTCTCCCAGAGTGATATTGGATGTTCTGGGTGAGTCCGCAAGGCCAAAGGATAATTCAATAGTGTCTTGCCGCTTGGATTTTTTTATAGGCAAGACCCTCAAATTTCCTACACCCAGAAATTCACTATGGGATATGGTCCATTGAGAGGAAGCTTGAGATCTGCTCCCAGTTCATTAGAGGTCCCAGTACATAATATGTTCGCACCCCTATCGGATTTAGAAGCCTGCGACTGATCATCACAACGCACTCTGGCCGTTTTGGATCTCAATGAGGAGTCCGACAAAGGCCATAGTCCACAGTCATTTCCCCCAGAAGCTCCACCACTCGAGCAAGGCTCTTCATTACTAAGAGCTCAATTGCTTCCTTTTGTAGTGGTACCACAGGCTCCCATCGAGAACATCTTCAGCGGGAGCCTTTCTATGATGTCATGGAATGTCGCTGGACTGCCCTCCAAACTTCCATCTAAAGAATGGTCGAATCTGGTAGACAGCCATGACTTTATTGTGTTACAAGAGACTTGGTCATTATCTATCATCCATTGACCGGGCTACCTGGCTTATGGGAAAGTGGCCACCACTAAAGGGAAAGGACGACCAAGTGGGGGACTTTTAATCTTGGTTAGGCAGCACTTATCGTTTCACATTAAGGAAATACCCTCGGATAACGATGACACTCTGGCTCTAAAAGTTAAGAGGGACGGCGTGTTAGCATTTACTTTAATTAACATCTACTCGAGAGGACTACCGGGGGGTAGATCTTCACCAACCATTCAGTATCTGGACACTTTTATCGACGGGTTAGAAAGCCCCAAATCGCTGGTAATTATGGGTGACTTTAATTGCACCTTTGAGCCCTTAGGGATCGAATATGGCAAACTTAGTACTGATGAGGACAGTTACTGGGGTGTTCCATCATTGTCCTTAGCTCCTATCAAAAAGTGGACTGAGGCTGCCCTTCAATTAAAAAGTTTTTCTTTGGGGTGGGGCCTGAGAGCCGTTAATGGGAGAACTCTATCTGACAGTAATGGTAGTAATACCTTCTCCAATGGGAAGAGTGGCAGCATGATCGATTATATCCTTGTTAGCCTGGATTTATAGTCTACTGTGCTGGATATGGCCGTGATCACTAGACCAGAAAGTGATCACGAACCTCTATCTATGAGGTTAGTAATCAAGCCACCAGCGAGCACTGGTCCTTCTCGGGAAATGTTGGCAGGAGATATTGAGCTATTAAATGACTGCCGTCGACAGAAGTGGGCTAAAGTAATTGATAATGTAAGCATTCAAAGCCTGCTCCGAAAGTCTCTAGAGGACTCACTCTTGACTCTCTCAGCTTATAACTATTTAGAAGATCCTCCTCAATGTCTAAAGGGAGAGCATGAGGCTCTTTTTGACAAATTGAAATCATTGCTTACCATCAAAGGGAAGGAAAATAGACCCACCCGATCCAAATCAGCTAAATGGTATGATAAAGATTGCTCTGCAGCTTTTAAATTGCTCTCCCTAGCAATTAAATCTAACGATATTCAGGCTATTAAAGCAGCTAGGGCGTCATGTAAAAGGGTGCTTTCTAAGGCTAATGAGAGTTTTGACAAGGAAAGATGGGAGGAATTAACAAAAGCTTCAGAAGAGAAGAACTGGCTGAGATTTTGGTATCTAATAAAATGGGGAAGTGGGGTGTCTGAGCCTACTCCCCACAACAATGTTCCCCCAGACAAATGGGTCTCTCACTACCAAGCCCAGTTCACTTGTCCCTCAACCTCTGTGTCTGACTCCAATGCTATTGTAACCATGGAGGTATTAACCTTCGGCTTGGCGGAGATTGAGACAGCCATTGAAGCTGCACCGGCAGGCCGGGCGCCTGGTCCAGATCGTATTCCCACGGACCTTTTTAAATCTGATAAAAAAAACTGGGCCACTTACATTCTCTTTTTGATAAATGCCCTGGCTCGGGGTGCTCCTCTGCCTGTTTCTTGGCTA
Source organism: Triturus cristatus (assembly GCF_964204655.1). NCBI lineage: Eukaryota > Metazoa > Chordata > Amphibia > Caudata > Salamandridae > Triturus > Triturus cristatus. Next base: position 1,641,184,977 of record NC_140590.1, read on the forward strand.
GGCGCGGAAATTATACCTATTTTTAAAAAGGGAGACCGTTCCAGCCCATCCAACTATAGACCCATTAGTTTAATTGATTCCCTCCAAAAAAGTGTGGCTAGGATCATATTACTTAGGGTCAACGAATGGATTGACGAGTCTCAGGTATTATCTACATATCAAGCTGGGTTTCGGTTCCATGTTAGTACAATTGACCAGGTTTTTAGATTCTCAATGATTTATTGGAAAACGGTCATTCTGACGGGGGGAACCCTGTTAACTGCCTTTGTAGATTTAAAATCTGCTTTTGACCTAGTTCCCCGCAGTAAGTTGTGGGATTCTCTTAAGGAGGCGGGAATGCCCAAACTTCATACCTCAAATTATGCCCAAGTTAGATGGGGACAACAGGGTGAGCTTACTGATAAATTTCCCGTTAACAGGGGCGTAAGGCAGGGGTGTGTTTTAGCACCGACCCTGTTCTCTTTGTTCATCAATAGGGTTATTTCTTATTTTGCAAACCACCCAACCGATGCTCCTTCATTGGATGGTTCTAAGGTCCCACTCCTCATGTTTGCAGACGACACGCTCATATTGTCTAAAACACAATCTGGTCTGCAGCGGGCCCTAGATAGATTTTTGGTCTTTTGCAATGACCATGACCTGGCCATTAACGTTGATAAGACCAAATATATGGTGATGCACAAAAGCAAAATAATTAAGAGTAAATTGTCAATGAATAACATTCCTTTGGAACAAACGGACACGTTTACCTACCTGGGGATCACCATGGGCCGTAGGCTGACCTGGAAGCCACAAATTGATCTACTCGTCCTCAAACATAACCAACTAGCTGGCGCCTTACTGAAAGAACATAAAGCCTCACATACTAAACCGGTGGGGCCTGCCATTGCCCTGTACAAAGGGAAAATAAGAGCTTCAATCATCTACGGGGCTGAGATATGGGGCTAGGACAATCTTTCGCACCTAGTCATAGCCCAAAACAAGTTTTTGCGCTCATTGACTGGCCTCCCCCGGTCAACACCCATTCAACCTCTACTGTTAGATCTGGGTTGTAGGGTGTTTGACGATGATGCTGGGTTTAGACCCCTCTCCTATTGGAGAAGACTGTGGACAACTCCTGAGCTACTTACTTATGCAAATGCAGTCTGGTATATCAAAGATCAAGATAAGCTTAGGAGAATAGCCTGGCTCCAATATATCAAAAGTGGTTTGCATGACATGGGATTGGGCCACCTTTGGTCTGACCCTAGGGGCAATCAATTCCCCAATAAATTGGACTTTAAAGCCCTATATTGGGACTCCAGGTTTGGGAAATTAAGGTCAGCGGTAAACAGTAGCTCCTTATCTGGTCTCTTTATGGATCATAAGTACATAAGTAGCTTTGAACCATATTGGAATTTTATCTCTAGACCAGATGACCACAAACTATACCACCAATTTAGAGTGGGGTCTCTCCCACTTAATTCCTTCAGGAATAAATGGAAGGATGGCCATGATAGGTTTTGCCTTACATGCTCAACACAGGATGAGTCAATTACTCACGTTTTGTTTGTGTGCCCTGCCTTTGTCCGCCCCAGGTACACATGGCTCAAGCCGATCTGTTCAAATTTAGGAACCAGATCGCATAAGACAGCACTGCGTATTCTGAGAACAAATACGCGAGAGGACATAGTCATTGCAATGGCTAAATTTTTGAGCTGGACATGGGCCATACGTAGATCTATTGTGAAGAGGGCTACTTCTCAGAGCCCCTATTCCTGACATTTAATCGTATAATTGACCCAGATCAAGTTTTTTCTGTTTTTTTTCTCTCCCCTTTTTATTTGCTCTTATGATGTAAGGAAAGTTCGCTATGTTGATTTAATTACTTTTTAGCAGTTTTTTACTGGGCTGGCCCCAGTTATGTAATGTTTTTCAGGATTTTAGATCCCGTGCTCTTATCTTATTCTTAAACCACCTGTATTCGTATTTGAATCTTTTTACTTCTTTTTTTATTTTTATCTTGCTATAGTGTATCTTTCATGATGTAACAATCGAATAAAGAATTTTCTGACTGACTGGCATTAAAATTCATTGTTTGGAGTTGCATGGGTCCTGTCTATCTGTATTTTACCTTTCATGTTGCGCACATACTGTTTGGGACTTGCTGGGTGTCAATGCTCCACTGTTATGTGCATGTGACTACATCTCCCATAATGCATTGCTGTGTGTGCTTGTGTACCTGCACTGGACTTTTTGTTCTGTCGTACCCCTGGGTCTCTCCTGGGGGTGTGTGGGTAGTAGGGGGGTATCAGGGGTGTGATGGCATGCTTCTTACCTTGTTCTGGGGGGTCGGAGTTGTCCAGGTCGGCGACGCCCATTACGCTCTCCGGATGAAGAGTCACCTCTACTATTTCCTCCAGTGGTGTTGAGGCAGTGGCAGTGGAGGTCCCACCACCAGTCTTCTTGGCTTGCTCCAACCTTCTTGCAACCTTCTCCTTGGAGCGCTGGCGCAGGTCATACCAGCGCTTTCTGAGGTCTTCAACGCTCCTCTGGGTGACGCCTATTGCATTAACCTTGTGCTGGATATCCACCCAAATCCTCCGCATGCGTGTCTCAGGCACTCGCAGGGACTTTTTCCCAAAGAGGAGCTCATGGCTGCCAACCATTTCCTGGATCAGGACCTCCAGCTCACTCTCAGAAAACTTTTGTCTTCTCCTTCTTTGTTTTTCCCCCTGCTGCTGGTTGTCCTTGCTGGCCATGTCTCCAGTCTCTGCCATTCTTTCTATCACTGCAGTTATCCCTCACCTCCACTCTTGCTCTCCCACTGTGTTTCAGAATCTCAGGTGCAGCATGGGTAGTCACACTTCCTGGTTGTGATGTCATCATGCAGCACCTGAGTTTCCGATTCCGTATTTAGCGAATTTCGCAATTTTGCGATTTTTTTGTGATAAGGAATCGCAATTTCGGATATCGCAATGAAAATAGCGATTTTTAAGGAATCGCTATTTTTTTGCGATTGTTTGAATACATACCGTTTTGCGAATCTCAATTTGCGATTCGGTAATTATCGCAAATTGAGATTCGCTAAACGGGAGTTTGATACATATGGCCCTCAGTCAGCAAATGGTCTCACACACTCAAGAACTGAACTCTAGGCCAATTGTTTTGTATATAAAAATATATAGTTGTTTTATTTTAGAACCACAAGTAGGTATCAAAATACTTTCTCAGAATGAAATGCTGTAGTTGTATACTTTCAATAAGCAATATACTTTTAAATGCAGTAGTTACTGTTGTTGCAATAAGCAACACAATTCAAACACAATTATAACATTGAGCTCAATAGGAGTTTTTAAGTAAATGCAATTTTAATTACTTTGCGTGTGATTTTCTTACTCAGGGCTGGATCCTGGATTCAGCCCTGGTGCATTTCCTGTAAACAGTTGAAAGAAATTGTTTTTGTTACACAGGCGATTTTTATGGAATATTTGTATGTTTCAAAAATCGACACTTAGGGGCCGATTCCGATTCCGGTCGGAAGGGCTCAGAACGATGGTCGGAGCCCTTCCAACCGAATCGGAACGTGTCGGCCGGATTCCTTTCCGACCGAGCCATTCTGATGGGCTCGGTCGGAAAGGAATCTGACACAGATTTCCGGATTGCGGACGACAGGCTGTCTGCCCTCCGGAAATCCCTCAGTACTACCCCGGCCGCCTCTTTGCGACCGAGGGAGTACGATGGCAGTTTTTCACTGCCTTTTCATGCCAGTCTTTCCGGCACGAAAAGGCAGTTGGAAACTGTCTTTGGGGGCCCCCAGTAGGGCCCCATGGGTGCAAGGCTGCCGAATGGCAGCCTGGGGACACCTATGGTGCCCCACTGTGGATCCCTGCACCCGGTGGCAGGCACCTTGGGGTGCCGGCCACAGGGTGCAGGGATGAACTGCACCCCTGCTTTTCACCGGCTGTAACCGACGACAGCAGGTCCTGTCGGTTACGGCTCCTGACTGATGTCGGACGGACCTGAATCGACCCCTGAGAAGAATTTCTGGCAAAATCCAGGCAATGTTATCCTATGGAGGAAAATCAAGTTATCGGTAAGTACTGTTGTAATTACTTTTCAGGGTCAGTGCTGGGCACCAAGATCCAGCACTGGGATCTCTACTGATAACAGGTGAGTAATTTCGTTTTCGTCGTTCGGCTGATTTTTAGTGAATATTTTAAAGTTTCAAAACTCGACACGGAAGAATTTCCAAGTGAAACCAGTCAATGTTACCCTATGGAGAAAAAGTGAGTTATCGGCTTTCAGGTAAGTACTCAACTAGCAGAGTTCAGGTTCTGGGCATAGACTCAGAGGTCTCCCAGGGTCAGGTAGGTACAAAGAGAGTTAGACCCAATGTTAGCCTATGGCGGGCAGGGGGCCTTTGGTTGGTGGCTCCTAGCAGGCAGGCCACGCGGCTGTGGGAGCTGGGCTCCTGGTCACTCACACAGGGAAAGGGGGGAAGTAAGATAGGATAGAGGTTGCACTTCTAGGGGCACTAGGGCGGCTGGGTGCAGGGGGCTTTTGAGCAGTCGGGCACTCAATGGATTTCAATGGAGAAGCTACCAGATGAACAAAGGCTGCAAGCTCGGGGACGAAGATTCTTCAGGTGCGGAAATCTTACCCTCTGCTGGTCACGGTTGGAGGGGTCCCTGGTTCTGAGGCTGCAGGCGTTGTCAGGAGCATAGAGGAGGGTCCTTGGGGGCTGGATTCTTGGTCACAGTCACCAGGGGGACGTCCTCATGGTCTTTGTCCACTCAGGCACAGGCTGGGCTTGGCGGGTGCAGAGTGTGCAGGAGTCGCGGTTTCTGGCTGGCACCAGGGGTTTGTTACTTGCTTTGAGCAGAACCACTGCTCGTGGGAGTCCCAGTCTTTGAGATGAGCAAGGCAGTCAGGTCTTCCGGGGTTTTCGAGGTTGTTGACCACTGGAGATGCCGGGTTTTAACAGGAGCAGGTTTGAGGGTCAACAGGCCTGTAGGGCTGGGGCCAAGTCAGTTGGTGTCATCCTCTTGTTAGCAGCTGCAAGGCAGGTCTTCTTTCTTCTTGTTCTTCTTTTTTGTTTTGGATTCGGGATCTGAGGAAGGAAGGTTCAGGGTGCCCCTGAATACTAAATTTAGGGGCTTTACAGGTGTAGAGGTCAGGGGACAAATGGGTCCCTTCCCTGGGGTGGGTACACCCCCTATCCTGCCACTCTCCAGTGGGAGGGGAGCAGGAGCCTAGTCCTGGTTGGTAAGGCTCAAAATCCTCAAGATGGCGAGAGCCCGGAGTTGTGCTTCACCTCGCCTCCCCCACCTGAGTGGTGGGGTTGGCAGAGGCTGGCACTCCCCCTTTCCTCACTTAGGTTTTCCCGCCAATCTTCCCACCAGAGTGGGGGTCAGAACCGGTAGGGGCTAGTTGCTGAGTACAGCAAGTGGCCTGGAGAAGCTCAAAAGGCGGCATGCCTTTGAAGCGTCCCCTGCCCATCCTGGGGGAGGAGACCTAGCACCTCGCCCAGGACGTGCATTGTTGCAGACCCACGAGAGCGGATGGCTCTCTACCCTAGGGTCCAGCAACATGTCTGCTGGGTGGCAGCCTAGGCAGCCTCTCAGTCAGGACGCTGGTTGTTGGTTGTTGGTTAGGTTCAGGGGGCATCTCTAACATGACCTCTGTCATGCATTTTACATTAAATCCCACACTGGGTCTTCAGTGCAGCCATCATGGTGCTGTGGAGTTCGTGATGACGACTTCCCAGCACCATATACTCTTAATGGCAGCACTGCACTTACAGTGCCCATGAATTGACCTGGGTACTGCAGGGGTACAGGGCTCATGCACCTGTACCCACACCACTGGCATAGGGCACCCAGCTAGAGGAGTGACTGAGGTATGCCAGGGAAGTGTGCTTTGTGGGCATGGCACACAGGGATGTGTGCCATGTCGACTCTCTGTTTTGTTCTGCACCAAGACACTCAGGGAAAGGCAGTGTGTGTGTGACAGGGTACAGGGCCTTTGTCACAATAAGTGCTGCAGCCCTTAGGGGCCTTCTCTGGTCACAGGGTCCTGGGTACCTAGGGTACCATTTACCAGGGGCTGACATGTGGCCAGAGATGCCAATTGGGTTTAGGTTTCATGCAGTTTTAGGGAAGGAACACAGGCCCTGGGCACCTGATTGACAGGAGTCCAGGGCACACTCAGTCAAAGTACATCAGCAATTCAGCAAAAGGTGGGGGCATACCATGCAAGAAAGATGGCACTTTCTCACAGCAACTGACTCTGTAGATTTACAAACAGCTGCGGTTGGTTCATTATCCCCTCATTCTGCGTCTGTGGATTTAAATTTTGATTTGGGCCATTATTGTTCTGTATAATTTTACACTAGTTTTTCCAATGCCCCAATTTTCCGCACCCATGACAAGGAAACTTTTTCTTTGCCTCCTCTCGACTCATTCGTCCCTTCTGTTTACCCCCACTATTTTCATTTTGGCCTTGCCCTTTTCGTTGATTTCCTGTCTGGCTATTTAGTTGGAGTTCCTGCTGTTCTGCTAATTTTGCCCACATTACTTTTTCTTTGCGTATTTGAGAATGTCGTCTATGGGCCTCGCTTGCCAACACAACATGTGTTGTTGAATCATGTCTCGAATTTCTGGTTTTAAGCCTGTCACAAATCGGTACACAAAATGTCCCATGTCTTTATCTCCAATGTTCTCAAACCCGCTATACTGCTTAAATACCTGCAGTAAGCGTTCACAATAGGTATGTACAGGCTCATTTCTGTCCTGGGTTGTTCTGTCTATTTTTACCCAATCTGTTTCTTTCCCAGGAATTTTCCCTTTCATGAAAGTGATAACCTGGTGATATTTCTTCATTACCTCTTCTGAAGGAGCTCCTGTTTTCTCATCTCTCGGACATTTATCACTAGGCTAATCAACAGTAATTTTACATTCAGTCCATAAATCAGTAGGCACCGCAATATCAAACAACCCATCCAAATATTTTAACAGCACTTTTGAAACTTTCACAAATCTTTATACTTGCCGATACCATTCAACTGTTTTTTCTCTTAACTTCGGGAAATCATTCGTAAAGGATAAAATATCCTGGCTAGTCCACGGTACATCTACATATCCTCCTCCTGGTACCTCCCTCATAGGACATATTCTTTCTACCTTTCCTGTTTCTTTCATCACAAATTCAGAAGTTATTTGATTGGCACATGCTTCTTCCCTTTTCCGCATCCATCTAGCTTTCCATTTGTCTAAGTCACCCCATTTTTGTAAAATGCTCATCACCTCTTTAACCTGTAACTTTCTTCCAGACAGGTTCATATTTTCTACGTCTTTATCACTGAATTCTGCTCTGTATGGTTCCTGTAATACTTTGGATTTGCCTACTTCAATTCCCATTTCAGAAGCTAAGTCTGTCAATTTCTCATGCAATAATTTTCTATTTCGCGTAATACTCTTGCAGATAAACAATAATTCTTCTTCACTGTAAGTGTTCAACCTGTCTAACCCTACATTCCCAGCTATCATTTCTTCCAGTTCCACTTTCAATTTGTAGATATCTAAGATTTTCATTGGTTGTTTTGGCTTGTCTATTCCCTGTGCCCATCTTTCTATTTCTTCTGGGGACACCACTGTGGCATTCTTAACTCCTGTGGCTGTTTCCATTTGTACTTCTTTCGAACAACTAGGTGTAACTCTTCTCGGGGTTTCACTGATCTGACCTCTTATCGGTAAATCCATCTATGATATTACCGACTCACATTCAATGATTAAGTTCTCTTTTCTGGGTTCAATTGTAGGTGTGGACATGACTGGGGGTTTGTAAACAATTGTCTTATCACCATACAATGGAACCACTGGTCCTATAGTCACAGGTATGATTAGGGCTTCAGGGTGAGTACTCAATTGGGTTATTTTCTGTATCAATTCCTCCCTATTCTTGTTTATTGCCTTTCTTTCCTTTTCCTGCAGCACCCTTCCATTTGTGGCGTCATGCATAATTTGAGGAACTAATGGTGTTCCCTAGACCGGAGCACTAGGAGTAGTTCTGCTCGGGTCCTCTTGGTATGGCAGATGGTTTTTCATTAAAATGTCCTCTAAAAAATCATCTTCCAATTCCCGACTACCTGTCATCGTTAAATGTTTGGTCTTCTCTGTGCATTTGCCTCCTGAATGTTCCTCAGTCATTAGTACAGGATATAATTCTTCAGCTACCATCGCTTGTCTCCATTGTTTCATCTGACTATCTCGAGTTTCACGCTTTAGACTGGGATAAAATCCCCTAAGGTTCCTGCTACTTCTGGATCTATCACGCTCAAATGCTTCAGTTTCCCATTCCTCTAAAGCTTCATATTGGGTTAATCTTGGTCGGGGCTCTAATTCATTCATTTTTAATCTTAGGTTATACAGAATTCTCCCATTAAATGTACCATGTTCTGAGAAAGCTAGCACTGCATCTTCTTTTGTATATTCTATCCAATTCTCCAACCATACACAAGTATGATAGCCTCTCTCCATCATCATGTATGATGCGGGCGTCTTCGGGGGAGGAATAAGAATTACCTTTCTAGTCTTAACAGGCTTATCCTTTTTAAAATAATTTTTAATTTTCTGCATAAACGTCATCTTTCTCTTTTCTCCGTACATTTTTGGTATCTATCTTTTTATATATTATTCTCTGGAAAACCTAAATACCTTCTGTCAGGCCGATTCCTTATTAATGTTGGATCTTGTCTCCACATACAAATCCCACTGTCAATTATTATTGTAACGTCTATCTTGCTAGCCAAATTAAATATTCGCATTTACTCTAATGTCTGACCAATACCAGTGCGGCTTTTATTCTTTCGACCAATCAGATGCTATTTCACACTATGCGCTTCGCGAATACTAGCGCTGCTTTTCTGTAACGTCAGTATCGCTCCTTACTACTGACCCCTTCTTTACAATTTCGAGTCAGTCACACGCCCGCTGTTCCAACCAATCCCTTTGTGACATCAGTGCAGCACCCTCAACTGACCCCTCCTTTGCAAGGTAACACAAAACGTATTTTTCTTTCAATTTTCATACAAATTCATTAAATGACAACATAGAAACATTCGCTACTCTGTTTGCTTCATTTAAACCAGAAAGTCGATTCACATTTACTGCGAGTAAAACTATTCCGCTTACTCTTCACACACTACGAGTAAAACTCTTCCGCTTACTCTTCACTCAAGCACCAATGAACCTGCTACTCTTTCAGTACTACCCTTTCAAGGTGATATAGGACCAAAGTTTCACCAGCGAACTCTTTGCTATCAATCACTCTCACTTTTATACAAAATAGTCCCTAATTAAGCACTATCAGCCTTGCATAGCCCTTCAGCGCTATCTTTTGCAAACGAGCAACCTCACTGTAGTGTGGTTTCCATTTACCACCCGCTATTCAATATTCCTGGGAATTTCCAAACAACATAGAACAAGAACAAACGGGTAAGTTAATACAAAACAATAATTCAGTCAACTTTTTCACCTAATTAGCCAATAAATTAAACCATAGCTCCGCTACCAGAAAAACAGATCCAGCGGGTTACCAACCTCAGATACTCATTACAATATACTCACTTGGGCCCATATACAGACACTCATTCATAATAGGCTAGTAAATACCGCTGGGGTCAATTTATTGTGCTAATACCTGTTGGATGAGTTGTATCTAATTATATCTTACCAAACCTCTTGATTCAATGTATTTTCCTCTGGTCAATGAAGCTTTTAGTTAACTAAATAGGTGAAAAATTACATATAATAAACCTTTATTTAAATAACCACAGACTCTAGAGAGTTTAAAATGTTTATCTAGTAAATTCATGTGAGTCAAGAACCTTAGTACAGTTTGAACACCGTCTTTGACAAGGAGACGAAGAGAAAAACAACTCAAATCAGAATAATTGTTAAACAGAATTATTACGATGACAGAACCTGTGTAGGGAGGAAAAGAGAGAAACGTACATTGACATACTACACAAAATTATATTTACCTAGTATGGTGTGGAAACCAATCCCTTCGCCAAGGAATCAGGAAGGGTCCCCTGGGACAGATCGGGCAACCAACACTCAGGACAGGATTCAGGACAGGATAGATGACCTCTTCTAGATACGACACCTGCGCCGCACCCCTCTCTGATGATATCTTCCTCCTCGATTCTTCCACGATGTTCTCTAATATGTGCCTCCTCGATTCTTCCACTATGTTCTCTAATTAGGAGCTTCCTCGATTCTTCCGTGATGTTCTCTAATTAATTGGATCAAAGTTTTAAGTATGGATTTGGATCTTCTTCAGTATCTTCTCAAATTTCGGACAGCATTTCAGTCTCACAGCATTCTTCGTCTCTCTGTGGGTACTAATCTAGCTAAACTACTTCTATTATACCTTTCTAATGGCATGTACCACTCCTGAATGTTTCAAATTTACAAAACTCCTAACTCTGATTGGACAAGAAAAAGGGAGATGATCATCACACCATGCTAAGTTTAATACTTTTCTTTAAGCTCATTGTTCTATGTTCCCTCCCCTTAATTTACTTTCCAATGCTTTATTTCCCACCCGTATTCACAAGTTAATCAATACAATGTATACAGTTTTATAAAAATTCTTTCAGTTCTCAGGACATCATGCTTGTTCTCAGGGCATGTTACTATTCTTCTTTTGGATGACGTTCAAGGCTTTGCACCACGGCTCCTGGGTTGTTTTAAATGCGCATGTGAAATGGTCACATGATGCACAAGCTTCAGTCCTGCACGGAGGCCCAAATACGGACTAATAGAGAGGTCAAAGAAAGAGAGTATTTAAATCAAAAATAAATGATTTCACTGTATACCACTTATCTCTACTCTATTCCCATTTCCTTATATGAATCTTACGCATTAGCATTTTAGTAAACTTACATGGTTTAGTTTCAGCAAGGTATGCGCATTATCATGTGAGTTCCAAGTGGCCATTTTAAGGGCAACTGCGCAGCAGCAAAGATTCCCCTCCAAGCGATAGTATGTCATACTGCGTAGATGCAGTAGACGCATGCGCAATGCAGAATCCCACGTTTAGCGGCCATTTTAGAGACACATGGGTTACTTGTTAGTAATACACATAGGCAAGCTTCCCCTAGATTCTGTGTGTACTGGCTGACACATTATAATACTGGTCTTGTTAAATTACTGGTCATGACCTCATTAAACTTCATCTACTAGTGTGGACTACCTTACAAAGATGTTGGTTAAAAAAACGTCCAGTTGGGAACCCTAGCAGGTCTCTCAACTGCTATTGAGCGGTGTGTTGCGGGAGCGGTGGGCGAGCAAACAAATATGTTATAATCAAGAAGAGAGAGGAGAACTAAAGAGGCTAGTCCATTTCCCCAGTTTATATGTTATTAATCAATGAGAACTAGCTCTTGTTTAAATTGTTTGTATGTCTGCGGGTGGGGGAAAACCATTAGGTTTTTATGAAGGCCCTCACCCACCAACCTAGTTGGTGGCATGCTTCATCATTGGGCCCCACCCGAGGTTCCGAGTGTACCTCAGGTGTGCTTCGACGCCAGATTACTGCGGAGCGGGTATTTTTGGTTCGTGAGGGTGCTGTGGGTGTGCTCTGAGTGAGGTTTAAAATACTGTCCTGCGTGTCCCAAAGACTGTTTTAATGGTGGGCCCCATGCAGTCAATAAAAACAAAGGCTATCAGACGTGCACGATAGGCTTATGGCCTCCGACGTCCTGTGCGGTCAACTAGTTTCAGACAGACCTTTTCTTCTACTGGCTTTCGTCAGGACCTTATATGTGTGGGGTGTTACAGGGGTTGTTATGAGTTTGTCAGTGCCCTGTGTGTAATGCACACGCTACGGTGCTTATATGTGCAAGAGGTGATTCCTCTCGGGTTGTACCTGTAGGGGGTAAAAAAGGGGACAGACATAACATTTAAGTAAAGGCTCCTAGTAGTGGGCTACAAGCTTATAGTGAGGCCGTACTAAGTGCCTAGAGGTGACCACGGACAAGGCGGTAGTGTTGGCGCCAGTGGCGGGGAGTGAAAGAGTGGCCGGTCTCACAATATGCGTTATTGTGTGTGAAATTAGGCCTATGTACTGTAACCAGTGTTGGTAAAAACAGTAAAGTGGAGTTGCTTACACCTGATTATAGCGAACAACTCAGCATGGAGGTCATCCGGGGGCCAGGACCATGTGCACTCTAAATAGGGGGAAGAAAAGGAAAAAGGCTGTTGGGGGAGGTGGGTGATATGCACCCAACAAGGTAACGGTAAAAAGGATGCACACACAGACACGGCCGGGGGCAGCATGAAAGGTGGCTGTACCGTTAGCTTGGTCAAGTTCAGGTACTTACTGCGCAAAGTTGCTGGACCCTCAATGAACCTGTTGTCCGGGCAGAGGCTGCGTGAGAAATGAGCTTCAGTGTAGAGAGCGCTTAAATACCTGTGGGAAGGGCCAGGTGTTGCTTGTTAGCTGGGTCAGGTGTTCTAGCCTGGGCACGAGTCATGGGGCGTATTCAGCTTCCTGTTTTCTCGAGGAGGTGCCTGTAGTAGAGGAAATGGAAGAAAGACTCGCATGCAGGTGTATGTAGCGCTCTCTCTAAATTATTTCCAAGGTGCAATTGGATGTCTAAGTTCCTAACATGTGCGTGCAAATATGCGGATTATTTAGGGGAGTGCTAAGCCATTAGGGGGAGTCGCGCTCCATCTGTGCACTGCAAAGGGGGGGCACCCTCTCTATTTAAATGTAAGCGGCAACTAGGCGGGGCTAAGAAGGTAATGTGTGTTGATATGCAGGGATGTTGCTGCATATTGGCCCTGCTAAAAAATGGAGGTGATGAACCCACTGTATGGGGGCTCATGAGTATGTGTATGAAGGGTACACCGTGGGGTCATTATGGTCTCGTGTGGGTGTATACCCTGGCACAGTGTAGTGGGTCCAGGCAAGGCATCGAGTTTAGATGCCCTGCCGGCTGCAGTAAGGTTCACAGGACATCAGTTGGCGGGATCTGATGTCGTCCCTTAGATTGAGAAGGGGGGGGGCGGGGGAGGGGGCCTCATCTGCTGAGGCTGTTCCACGGAATATTATCATTCAGTCCCTCCGTGTGGGTGGACAATCTGTAGATCCAGCGTTGTTCTTTGGACAGTAGCTGCTTCCCGTTGTCTGTAGGGTGGACAGGGATCTGTTCAATGACCGTCCATCTGAGGTCATTGGTGGTATGTCCAAACCTAAGGAAGTGGTCTGTGAGTTTGCTGATAGTCTTCTTGCACCGAATCGTACTTCTGTGTTCAGTGATGCTGGAGCGTATTTTTCTCGTGGTCATCCCCACGTAACGGAGCTGGCATGGGCATTCAATCAAGTACACTAGATTGATTGAATTACAGTTCGTGTGCTTACGTTGGTGCCATGTTTTTCCGGTTTCCAGATCGAGGGTTTTGGTATGTGTCATGAGGTGGCAGATGCTGCAGTCACCACAGGGGTAGTGACCTGTGACTTTAGGGAGGTTCCACACTTGATGTAGTGTGGGGTTGGTGATGGTTTCCGTGGTTCTCGGCCACGTGGAGATGAGTTGATCCCGTAGGCTGCTCGATTTTTTATAGGCGAAAAGGGGCAGGTCCCAGTCTCGTTTTCCCGTGTTGATGATTCTCCAATTTTTCTTGATGATTTTAGCCACTGTATTGGAGATAGGGTTGTACGTGGTGACACAGGTCAATGGTGTTGTTGTTTCTTGACGGGTCGGTGTTTCCAGGAGGGCGTCTCTATTTTGGTTCTTTGCCCGTTTTTTGGTCCTGTTGATGATCCTTGTTGGGTAACCCCGTTGTTGTAATCTGTGGGAGAGGTCTGTGGCCTGTGTGTTGTAGTCCTCCTTATTGCTGCAATTGCGCCTTATGCGTAGAAATTGGCCATAGGGCAGGTTCTCCCTTAGTGGTCGTGGGTGGAAACTTTCAAAGCCCAGTAGTGAATTTCTAGCCATGGGTTTGTAATATGTGGTGGTTGACAGTTTACCATTGGCGGCCTTGATCAGTAGGTCCAGGAAAGGTAACTGGTCTTTGCTGCTGGTGTACATGAAGCGTAGGTGGGGATCACGTGTGTTGAGCCAGGTCAGGAAGGTCTTCAAGGATTCCTCCGAGCCTTCCCATATCATGAGGACGTCATCAATGTATCGACTCCAGAAAATAATTGATTCCGTGAACGGGTTGTTGGGCTTGAGGATGTGTGACTGTTCCAGGTGGTAGACGTATAGTCCCCCCACGCTGGGAGCAAAAATACTGCCCATAGAAGTTCCGTTTGTTTGGAGATAGTATGTTCCCTCAAATTCAAAAAAGTTTTCTTTTAATGCCAGTCTGGCACAGTCTAGGACAAATTCTCTTGGTGTGGTGTGTTCCCATTGTGAGTTGGTCAGAGTTCTCTCTAGGACCTTGAGGGTGTCATCTTGGGGCAGGCTTGTGTATAGGCTTTCAATTTCCACCTCTTGCACATATAAGCACCGTAGCATGTGCTTTACACACAGGGCACTGACAAACTCATAACAACCCCTGTAACACCCCACACATATAAGGTCCTGACGAAAGCCAGTAGAAGAAAAGGCCTGGCTGAAACTAGTTGACCGCACAGGACGTCGGTGGCCATAAGCCTACCGTGCACGTCCGATAGCCTTTGTTTTTATTGACTGCCTGGGGCCCACCATTGAAACACTCTTTGGGACACCCAGGACAGTATTTTAAACCTCACTCAGAGCACACCCACAGCACCCTCACGAACCAAAAAAACCCGCTCCGCAGTAATCTTGCGTCGAAGCACACCTGAGGTACACTCGGAACCTCGGGTGGGGCCCAATGATGAAGCATGCCACCAACTAGGTTGGTGGGTGAGGGCCTTCATAAAAACCTAATGGTTTTCCCCCACCCGCAGACATACAAACAATTTAAACAATAACGAGCAAACAAATAAACAGGAAGAGCCAAGCCAGAGCCAAGCTAAGGGTTTGGCTTGGCTCTTAGACCAAGGGTGTCGCTTGGCTCTTAAAGCACGTGCATAAGCTGAGTCCTGCAAATGTTTGCTATGTGAATCATACAACAAACATCACTTAAATTATGATAAAGGCTTTAAAATTCAAAAAAGTGTTATTTCTTTAACACATGAAAGCTTCGACTACTATGCTGCATAATAGCGCTGCACTGAGAAGTATTTATTAAGTGTGATAGTTTAAACGTGAACTTACAGTTATTCCTGCCTCAGTCCTCACACTGGCGATGGTGCCATTAGTGAACCAAGAGGCAAGAGAGTTGTCATGTGGACCCTGTACGTGTCCATGATTATTATAGAGCAACATTAGTCTATTAATGCAAACACAATATGTTTTTGTATATTTGGTTTTCTGATTCATGTATTTGAACGTGCCTTCATGTGCAAATATGAAGCAAAACGAGTTATTGTGATTGATGGTCACACAATTTAAGTGGTGATTCTGCATTTTATCTTGGTTTTATGGTTTCACTTTGTACAAATCAGCCACTAAACAGATATTTATGTGTCTCTCTTTTTATGTTAATGCTTTGTTTTTACCTCTTTGTGCAGTTTACAGCAGTTTTCATATAATGCAAACTCGACCTGGAGGTATGAAAGTGCTTTACATGAACAACAGTTACATTACACAAGGTCACCTTCATTTCTTTTAGTCGCTGGAGATTTGCCCCGAATCACAGGATGTTGAGCCCATGCTGAGACTCGAACCTGGCAGGTTCAGTTCCAAAGATGGAAGCTCTGGCAGTAACGCCACATACTGGGTAGACTGAGGGTGGCATGCAGAAGGTACATGAAAGCTCAGCTCATTATGGGCTCAAAGTTTCAACAGGACCTTGCGCTGACCCAGAGTCAGGCTTTAGGCTCAAACACGGCTCGAGCTTTCAGTGGGAATCCCATCTCTAGTTGGGAGAGTGGGGACAGAGGTTTACCTGCCAATGATGAAGCAGGCACAGTGGAACCTGGGTCCAGGCTCGTGAACGGCCTTCTGCACCTCAATTATCATCTGTGTGGGGCGTTCTGAGAGTGTGTTGTGTATTTTAATGTGTGTAAGCTGTGCACAGTAATGCAGTGTAGGATGGGGCATGTATTATACTATTTAGGTAGTGGCAGTGCATGCCTCATTGGATGAGCAGCCAGGAGAGCGAGGGAATCATAAATGTCCCCTAATTACCTACGAATTCATATGAAATTACAATGCCTTATAGAGTAAAGGCCTGATTCACAAAGGTAAACTTGCACTTTTGTGTAAGTTTACAATTGTTTTTGCATTTAAGAACTATGGGCCTGATTAAGATGGTGGTGAACCCGCTACCGGCAGCCTACTTGTGGCAGGTTCATCGACACCGTAAGTCCAATTACCGCCCACCAGATTAGGATGGTGGGAGGTGTGCCTGGTGGGTGGAAAGCCTGTCCACCATGGGGCCAACAGAGGCAATCATTACGATTGCCTGTTGAACCACTCCGCATCAACAAAATGGTGGCAGTGTCTAACAGACACCGTCCGCCAGATCAGGATGCTGGATTCCCACCAGCCTTTCCATGGCGGTTAAACCGCCATGGAAAGGCTGGCGGGGATTGACTTTGGGAACCCATTGCAGGCCCCCGTGGGCAGGGACAGTTTGAATTTGCACTTGGGTTTCCCTGCACCATGTGGAAGGCACCACGTGGTGCCTGCCACAAAGTGCAGGGAAAAGCAAAACCTGCCTTTTTAGCATTGCTACGGGTGCTGCATCCAATAGCACCCACTGCATTGCTAGAAATGCCTTTTGTGACCGCCGTGGTGGCGGCTGCATTGTAATATGATATGTGGAACTGCCGCCTTATAGGCAGGTGGACCCCATCACTGGGACAATGGCAGATAGACGGCAGTCCGTCCTCCATAATAATGAGCCCCTATGATTTTATTTTTACTAATAGTAATGTCACGACTCCAGAGATGCCGCAGTCGGGGGTGGAGAGCTCTGCACATAAAAAGGCCTATCTTTTTATGTGCAGAATCTCTACCACTAGTGCGGATTCTCTGCAGTCGTAAAATTACATTTGTAAAATGAAACTTGTAGTTTATGAATACCAAAAAATAGTTAACTTACACAAAAGTGTGTTTACCTTTGTGAATTAGGTGCTAAGAGTGTCTGTCTTTTTTCTGCGAGATGCTGTGGTAAAGTAAATAACTGTGTTACCTCAAGTAGGATATTGTGTTGGGCTGAATTTATTCTCACCACTATGGCAGAGTTACAAATGTGAGCATTTAATATTCTGATATCTTGTTACAGTACATTGCACATTCTCAGGTTATGGTCAGGGATACTGGAATTATCCAATTTTATGGTTGGGGTGTTTTCTGAAAAGTTATGGATGTGCCACATAATCTATCATCTGCTGCATAACCTGCAGATCTTTTTTTTAAAAAAGATTCTAGCTCAAAGGGATCAAAAGTTACCAGAAAATGCTGCGGAACATATTGCAGTGCAATCGCAGACCCCGTTCAAAGGTTGGCTGGTTAACTTTCAGTGGCGTATTGCAATACTTGTGTGTTAAACTTGTACTAATGAGGTGCAACTCAGGCCCAGACAGTGTTAACAAGTGTAAAACAAATAATAGAATAACTAAGTAATACTATCACAAAATGTTGCTGCATTACACAACATAATTTACCTTTCTTGCTGCTGCCTAATTTGGCCATCCTCTACCGTATAAATTCAGTGGACCTGGTTATAGTGATACTCTTTGTCTCACTACATCTACTTGCAATGGGACTAATCATAATTCAGTTCTATATAGGGCTACCACTGGTTATGCAATGTGGCATGATATATATATGGAGGCATTAATGCTAATTATCTAGACTTACCTCAGAACTAAATAAACTACACCTAGAACTTTGGACCGTCATCGACTGCAAACTCAACATTACTGCTTAATTCAATGCAAACATTGCCTTATGCTTTCACACATGTCATTTTTCGTCATAGGACTGAATGGTGGGTTTTCTCTGAAAATTCTTCTAAGGGCCAGATTATGAGTTTGATGGATTAAATGTTTGTCATTAGCATGTATTTCCTTTGCCATTACCACGGCGGTGTCTATAAAATAGGAACCACAATGGGAATGTCAAAGGAAGTTCCAGCACAGCATGGACTGAAAAGTCCATGCCATGCTGGAACTTCTGTGCTTAAACACTGGTGGAACTTGTTGTGCCCCCGTGTGCATCCACAAGGCATGAGGCAGACACTTTCTTTCCTCACCGCCACAGTTTTCATGGAGGAAAGACCTCCATGAAATAGGTGGCGGTGATGAAAGTTGTAATATGCTTGGAGGGACCGCGGCAGTCCCGCCAAGCATATAGATGCCTTAGGACCACAGTGCCACCACCAGGAAACGGTGATTCCCGTGCAGAGTCAGTGGTTCAAATGCGGCATGAACACTAGGACCCAACATCGTTTCGGTACTGGGACCGACTGACCGACCTCCTGTCGGCGGTCCTGACTGACCAATTAGGATGCAACCGAACACTGTTCAGGCGCACTCTTATTCTTTACAACTCTTATTCTGTACAATGGGAGCATGCATTCCAACCGGAATGCATGCTCTCATTGTAAAACTAAGAGGTGCAGTTCATCCATGCACCCCGATGCAGGCACCTTCAGGTGCCTGCCACGGGGTGCAGGGATCAGGGTGCAGGGATCAGTGCCCCCTCGGCCTGCATCCAGAAGCCGTGCACCCCTGGGGGCCCTGCTGGATGCCCCTAAAGTCGACTTCCAATAGCCTTGCTGTGTCAGAAAGGCTGGCACAGAAAGGCTGTCGGAATCCGACATTGTAATCCCTCGGGCAGAAAGAGACACCCTTGGGATTACTGAAATCATTCAGACTGGAGTACGGGCTCTACAAACCTGTCGGAAGCCAGTCGGAATGACTGATCAGATTCCTTTCTGACTGACACCATCATAATGGGTCGGTCGGAAAGGAATCCAACCGTCTGATTGCGATGCGTTAGGAATAGCTCTGACCGACTGTCAGAGCCATATCCTAACGCATCGTAATCAGCCCCTCAGTCCCTTCACAAGAGTTAACACGTGTCTCCATGTCCTGTGTTTCTTGAACTGTGTTAGGAGTGTGTTTCATGCTAAACTAGAAAAGTGATCATGAAGTAATCCAAAAGTAATTTCAAGTGTTGTCGAACAGTTTACAAATTGTTTTCTCAATTTCAAAAGTAATCAGAATGTCCCTACAAATCCAGTGTTCACTGTATTTCTAAAAGTAACATTGTATGAAGAGTGTAACTTACCTGCTAGAAAGTAAATCTTGTTTCTAGAAATAAAGCAACAAAATAATGTTTTATACAAACAATTGGTCTGAATTCAGTCTTTGAGTATGTGACATCTTTTCTTGCCTGATTGTGTACAACAAATGCTTAACACTACCCTCTGATAAGCCTGACTGCACAACCACACTCCACAAAAGACAGTAAGGTGCTATCTACTTCAGCCTGTGCTATACCTCTGGAGATCCACTGGACTCTGTGCACACTATACCTTACTTTAGTATAGTAGATACAGAGCCAGCTTCCTACAAATGGGCAATCAAGGATCATATGGGAATCACCCAGCTCCCGACACCAAGCATGCGGTCTGCTCTAACCAGCCAAAAATCTACACTAAATAAAAAAAATTAAAGAACGCTGGCACTGTACTCTTTTCAAGTAATAAAAAACTTACTGGACTGCAA
Organism: Triturus cristatus; assembly: GCF_964204655.1. Lineage (NCBI taxonomy): Eukaryota > Metazoa > Chordata > Amphibia > Caudata > Salamandridae > Triturus > Triturus cristatus. Next base: position 1,641,204,744 of record NC_140590.1, read on the forward strand.
ACTCCTTCAATATCCTCCCTTCCTTCTGCTTCGACCATCAACATGGAAACACACTCAGGTCTCCTCCCCTTGTCTGCGACTTCCGATCAACCGGTGACTCCAACTCTTGCCCTATCACCAAGTACTGCTGCAAAGTCTGCACAAAATAGTGATGAGGGAAGCAAGAAACTGACATAGTTGTTGACCTCCCCAAGCAAGGGAGAGTTCAATTTAGGCACTCCACAAGATTATCATGGAGAGCACAACTGGAGCCTTCCCCTACACACAAGTAAGCAGCAGAAGACATGCACCCTCTTGCTCAAACATGGCCTTCGAGGGCAGTCCAGTAGCTACCAGCAGTGCAGAAAATTTTAATAGCACTTTAAATTCCAACCCCGAACGGGCAACACAGGAACCTCATCTACAAGATTTTTCAGAGCCCAAGAAGAAATTGAAGAGAAAGATAGCAAGGCACTCTTGTACTTAAAAATGCCTGATTGGGATGAAATACTGGCAACTTATTCACAGGTCCTGAGAAACCACCTTGGACCCCTTGGCAACCACATTTTCAACACAGCCCTGATGGCAGAAAATGTAAGGCAGTCGTAGAACAACAACCTCTTTCGAACAATGCATGAATGTCTCTCCTGAACAAGGTACAGCTATCCGCAGAAGCACTACAGTATCAGTCAAATAAGATGGACATTCAGCTCTCACTTTTCATCTCTTTGGCACTCTATGTGGCCTGGATTGACGGCAATCTAGGGGAGGTAAACTCCGTGATGAAATGGATACAAGACAACACTTCTTTCTCCCAAATAAATTGTCCATGCACAAATATCGTTGACCAGCTGTCAACCGTCCCTGCAATGTTGAACGATCTCTTAACTGATCTCAAACAAAATTCAAGGACTCAGGATGACAAACAGACTGGGAAAGAACCACAAAACCAAGGCAAAACCACCCCTGGGGACCTTATAGGCCTTCCCCCAACCACAGAAGGTGCATCAGGTACAGAGATCAAGTTTCACAGCCAACAATAAACTCAGTAACTAAAGGGGTTTGACAGAGGCCCCACCACAATTTGATGGGGATGCATCAAGCATTACCAGGGATCCCTTGACATTAGAGAAGCACCCAGGCATCACAACCCCCCAAACTGGGCCAAGTGGGTTAGGGAACATAAAGAACAATGGCAAATACAGATGGGCACAAAGTAGAAAGGGATGCAATAAAAAACCCATTGACCAAGAGCAAAGTTACTCGCTCTTCAACTTAAAAACAAGACCGGTCAAAATGGTAGACCAAGTTTTCCTTCAAGAAAAGTGAGACAAGCAAACCGCAGAACAGACTCATGCCGACTTGAATCATATTGGGTTAGGCAAACAGCCTTCGGAGCCCATCTACAGCTTTCCACTCCAGCAGCAAACCTGCCGTACAAATTGCCTGGACAGCCTTCCACGTCAAACACCAACCCTAAAAAGCCTGAGTCACCACAAACAGTGGTGGCATAGGATTTCACCGTCTCAACTACCATGACCTTTCCACAGATAGGGCAAATTGTCTTCAAATTGCCAAACGAAGCCTCAAAGGATATAGTGAGAACAATCAGATGCTCTCAAACGACAGTGTGACAACGAACAGTACAGGAGTCATGAGACTGAGCCAACACCTGTTCACTACACATGTGCTCCAGGAATATAAATGGCCTTAACACAAAGCTAAACAACCCGAACTTGCACAACTATTTCAGGCCCTTCGATATCCACCCCCTGCAGGATACCTGTCTGGCCGACTCTGCCTACATTTAAAGCTACACAAACTTTTCCACCCCCGCTTTGAAATGGGTAAAACATGGACATCTCTCAGGCGGCTTGGCAAATTACATTTCAATAGCTAGCATAGCCTCCGCAACAGCCTTGGACATTAAATCCTCAGGAATTAATGCAACAAAATGTACCTTATTAATTAAAAATGCAGCAGCTGACATAATCTTTATTAACATCTACGTTCATCCCAAGAGTAACACCAAAGATGGCAGAAAAATAGTGCAAGAACTAATGAGGTTAGCAGAAGAGAAAGACTTCATGCACTTTGAAATGTCCGGGGACTTCAACTTACACCTACTAGGCGCATCCACCAGAGACCTAGCAATAGCTCAAACCGCGTTATTGGAGATACCTGACTAAGGTAAAAACACACTTGGGTTTCAAACAAAAATCAGAATCCGTCTGCTGGACGGCCTTAAACATCTAAGCCTTGGGGCACTGAATGACAGGTTCCTAGGAGAAAATCCCCCAGCCACCACATATCACTCCAACAGAACCAGCACAAGGCTGGACTACACCTTGTGTCTCTCTCAATATTTCAACACGTTCATTCATTCCAAATCAAAGATAGACCCTGTAGCGACCACCTCCCGCAGGAGGTACTATTTTCTTCAAGCCTAACCACCCCAAAACACATGGTGGAGACAATGGATAAAACTTACACTATAAATTTCAAACACATCAAGATTACACCAGCTAGTCTTAGGCAACTACCTGCATTCACAGGGGACATACTCCAGAATTTCAGAGGTGTTGAGGCTGATGTGGTTGCTATGTGGGAAACCCTCATAGAAACACTCCAGGAAGCATACGCCAAAGCGAACAAACCCAATTCTGTAAGTAAAGTTTTCAAGGAGGGCATTGACAAAATAAAAGATACAAGATTCTGGAAGCTCAAAACTGCAACAAATAAAGCTCTTCGAACTCTGCGGAAAAGACCGGGCGATTCGACCGCTCTTAGGGCCCTAAGACAACATAAAACTCAGACAAAGAAACTAAAATGGTCAACGAAAAGAGCACAGGAAGAAAAATTCTGGGCAAAACTACACACCAACCTGAGATGTAACAATAGTTCCCGATTTTGGGCCTCAGTGAATCAACTCTTTCAAAAAGGCCACAGGCATATTGACTCTTATATCGCCGAAGCTACATGGGCACAGAATTTAAAAGATCCCTTCAATCATGTAATGACAGATAGCTCCCAGATGGATCCTTGGGAATCTTTAGCTACAATGCAAACCGAAGGACTATATGAGGTGAGTGTAGAGAACATTAAAAAGCAAAGTGGACGAGCTCTAGGCCCTAACCGTATTCCCCCGGCGGTGTTCAAACATGACCCAGCTTTCTGAGCAGAAACTTTAGCACCGGTGTCTGCACAGATCAGAAGCACGGGCATTCTACCTGCGTCATGGAGAGGTTCGATCATATCTCCAACTTTCAAGGGAGGACACAGATATGTCCCAGCCAATTATAACTTAATCGCCTTAATTAACAACACCGCCAAATATTTTGACAATTCTGTCCTTGATGAGCAATCAGCATGGGCTTCAAGCAATGCCCTCCTATCCTACAATCAGACAGTGTTTTCCAAAACATTTGGCATGATCACAAACATTTTGACAATCTCTCTTCTAATGGCTGCTGCCCGTGTTACCAACACATCCTTATTTTTCTGCTACATCAATTTTAAAGCAGCCTTTGACTGTGTCGACTGGGGACGGCTGTAGCAGAAGCAAGCAAGCTGGAAAATACCACAAAGCCTGCTGAACTTGCTCATCATGCTCCATAGTGCCACATGGGTGAGAGTCAAAGTAGGTGCAGGAACGCACCTCTCCAGGAAAATCCCAACTACTTGCGGCCTAAAACAGGGATGCGTCCTGGCACTGACTCTTCAATCCCTTTTTGGCTGACCTGACAGAGCTTCTACAAGCTTGGAATTCCCATGCTCCTAAATTAGGCAGCAAGGCAATATCCAGCTTTCTCTATGCCAACGACATGGTGTTGGTCAGCCGCACCCAGGTGGGGTTACAATGGCTGTTTGTTAACACACAGGCCTACTCTCTTGCCAACGGCTTGATGATCAACTTTAGCAAAACAAAAACCATGGTTTACAACAATAAGAAAACTCAGACACAGGCAAGTTTTAAAAGTCTGAAGAAAAGATTGTCCGGGCCTTCTTTGATGCCCCTTCTCGAAGTAGTTCAAGCGCAACCCCTGCTTATGATCAACTATGGCAGTGAATCTCTAAGAGGCCAGGACACGAGCATATTAGATGCTACAGTGGTTCATGCTTACAGAATCATCTTTTCACTGTCACTGGCACAGATCAGGTTGGGATTTGGTCTGATGTAAATGTCAAGGTACTTATAGAGCGCACTGTCACCAGACGGACACCTTGCGGTGTCGCCTTTGCAGTTTCCTGGCGCTGATACTCATACCGCTGTGGAACCCCTCCTGGCTTTCCCTGTGAAGTGTCCACTCCTGGGCACCCCCAGGATGAAGCCAGGCATCCTTAACGCTGTTGGGGCCGGTGTGGATGCTAAGCAAGCTATTGCTCAGAGTTGCAGCGTTGGGCCTGTGATTAGAATAGGCACCGAGGCGAGAATAGACAGGTCTGAGGAAATTGAGACCCTGGTCCCTGGCCAGAACTCTGCTTCAGGGTCTGCTGCTCTAACCATTGAGCCACACTCCTCCACTGATGGAATAGGCGCTAGCCAGACACGTAGCATATTAAACATGTTGGAACATGATTCGGAAAACAGAACCAAATACATTGATCCACATATTATGGAAAGAGTTACAGGATCGAGACACGTCGCCGGCAAGAGCCTACCTGCAAGAATCAGTCGACCTCATAGACCTCACTCAACTTGGTGGATGACTCTTAACAATTACAAAACTTTTGTCCTTCATAAATACCTTACCACTGGGTACCCAGCCACCATTAATTTGCAGTATTTAAAATACTGGCTTGGTTTATTACCTGTAAAAGATTACTTGCCACCTTGGTTATGTGGAAGTCTTCCCGACACCTGCTGTTTGTGTGGGTCTGGAAAGGAGGACCTCCTACACTTAGCCTGTTCCTGTAAAGCAGTGCAGGGTGAAAGGAGCCAGCTATTGACAAGGGCATTAAACCAAGGGGGAATTCATTCGAGAAGGTGGGTGATCTTGGCTTGCTTTGACCCAGGGGACATCCAGCTGAACTGTCGTTTCATCAAATTCTTGCTGAAGGCTAAGAAAAGACTGCTTCACAGCACAACCCCTTCAAGCCTGCTGAGTCAACCTGCCACCTAGGGACTATGGACCAACCACTTTCCCTCATAAAAACAGCCCAATATAATTCAGGCTGCACATTCTGGAAACAGTACGGCCTTCTAATAAGGTGACATCAAGACAGAAGCAGGTCATGAAATTTTAAAAGTCTCATTGATCAACAAACTGTTATTCTTAATACGTATTTAAACACCAAATTTGAAATCCTGGATTTTGAATGTTTATGTTGTAATACAGCTTTTAAAAATGACCAGAGCATCACTGCTTAAATTGATTTTATGAATATAATACTGCAGCACTGTAGGTTTTAAGAATTTCAAGCATTCGGTCCGACTTTTCTTAACAAAGAACATGGTAAAACGATGATATTACCTGTTTGGTAAAGTATTTAAGAGAGTGTATGTTTTAGGAGCCCGAGTCACTGTGACTGCGCCCGCTTGCGGAATTCCACGGAATTCTGCAGAGTGAAACTCTGCAAACTCCGCCCAGCCCTACCAATTATCATGTCCTCCATGTAGTGCTTTGTCTAGCTGACTGTTCGGTCACTTTTCCATTTTAGTTGCACAAGAGGCATTAGGAAGATGCTTTTTGTTTGGCTTGGTGGGCACAGTTTTATTTTGTGAGCCAGAAAGCATGCAAAGAAAGCTCCTGTAGATGAAGATGTATTCTATTTGTTATGTGTTTGTTTATTGGTGTCCATTAACATGTAACTGTACATAGGCCTTTCAGCTGTTCATGTAGTAAATCTGAAAATGTTTTGACCATTATAACTTCATAACTACTTCATGACATCACATCATTGCAGATATATAAAAAAAACATTGAGATACTATAATGTATATTAATGTCAAATATATTCAAAATTAATTCAGCTACGTCGAATACAAAGGTTTATGGAAAATACAATGGGGGAAATAATCTGTTATGGTACCCCCTTTTTTCTTTGCACCCCTCAACGATTCACCACAATAAATTCAGTCATCACAAAATGTAGAAAATGCTATAGGTCTGGAACGTTTTGTGGTGATTTGTCAAATGGGTAGAAAGTTATTAGGGAGCAACAATCCAAGGAATTCCTATTGTGTGTGTGTTTCTGGGTAGCCCCCAAGTTTTAGGGGGAGAACTGCTCCTTATATGCTTTTAAACATCCCTGCACCATGTTGCAGGCACCATGCGGTGCATGACACACAGTGCAGGGATGTTTAGGGGCCCCCAAAGTCACTTTCTTCCTGTATTTTCATGGTGGGCGGACCGCCATGAAAGGCCAGGCAAAAAGAGACATTGTAATCCCGACAGCGGAGTTCAGGCTGTCTCTGCTGCCATTTTGGGATTGCAATTCTGATAGGCTCCATGAGCCAGTCAGAAGTAGAGCGGAATTCCCCCACGGGTTTCCCTACGACCGCCAGCATGATAATAATAATAATATTAATATATAAATGTATTTATTACATTTTTTTAAAACATTAAAGTTAACAAATTAAACTTAAATAAATAAAAAACTATTAAACAATTTACTGAATTAATAGTCAATTAAATATTTAATTTACAATTGAAATTCATTTACTTTAAAAATCAATAAATTAAAATGTAATTGACTTTCCACTACTACAAACCCAACAACCCGCTCAACTCCATCTCCCCCGACGTCGCTTTCTGTACGGAAACCTGTATAAACCACACCTCAGCCACGGACATTGCAACCGTCATCTCTGATAGCTACAACATTGTCCACAAGGACTGCGTCAGCCGAGTAGGAGAAAGCATCGCCATCATACACAAAACTACCCTCCGCCTCACAACCAGTTCCGATGACCACCCACCCGACATGGAGCACCTCCACTTCCAGATCCAGACCAATCTGAAAGCCACCTTCTGCGGGAACCCTCATCAACAGACCTCCCGGACCCAGCGCCCCCTTCAGCGAAGCCATAGCCGACTTCATTGCTTGCCACGCTCTTGCCTCAACGGACAGCATCCTCCTCGGCGCCCTCATTTTCCACCTGGACAACCTCGACGACAACAACACCTCATCCCTAATTGGAAACCTCACCACCATCGGACTCAAACAACGGGTCACATCCAGAACCCACTCAGCAGGATACACGCTCAACCCCATCTTCTCTGCAAGCAACAACATCTCCGTCAGCCACAACGCCGAGCCACAATGGACCGGTCAGCACTGTGTCCACTTCTTCACCAAACCCACTGTACGCCACCACACCCACCGTGATCCTCGCAGAAGCTGGAACAAGCTCACCAAAGACCAGCTCACCACCTCCCTCAGCAAAACCCCACCACCGACATCCACGGACGGCAGCACCTTAGCACGCAATGTCCACCATTGGATCTCGGACTGCACCCACACATTGGCTCCCCTCAGGAAACTCTCAGACACGCAGCCCTTAAAGAACATCCGCTGGTTCTCCCCCACCCTCCAAGAGTCCAGGTGCACCTACAGACGGCTCAAGGAAAGATGGAGGAACAGCAAGATCGTGGCAGACCACGCAGCCTTTAAAACCGCCATCATAGCACACCACCACCTCATCAGAACAACAAAGAAAGCAGCCATAAAGGAACGCATCAACACCAACTCACAGAGCAGCAAAGAACTTTTGCCGTGGTCAAAGAATTCGCCAAACTCAGTACATAGACAAAAGACATTCCCCCCTCTCAAGACCTCTGTAACAACCTCGCCACCTTCTTCCACCCCAAGATCAAGGCTATCTACAACAGCTTTACAATCCAAGACCCACCCAGCCCACCCGCAACCACCACACCCAATGGCTCCAGACCCTGCAGCCCTTGTCCACCTGAACCACCCTCACATCTGATGACACCCTCAGAAGAGCATCCACTCGAGAGCACCTTCGTTTCCCTGCCCTCACCACAGATTCAACAGAACCAGCCCCTCCATCGCACCTGAACTCTGCCGTACCATCAACTGCTCCATCGAGTCCACCACCTTCACTGAAGACTGGAAGCATGCAGCGATCAACCCCCTGCTAACCAGACAGACCTCAAGAACTACAGACCCATCTCTCTGCTCCCCTTCCCAGCCAAAATCATCGAGAAAGCCATCAACGCCCAACTCTTTGAGTTCATCTAAATGAACCACATTCTGGGCCTCTCCCAATCAGGCTTCAGAAGCAAGCAGAGCACTGAGACCACTCTCCTCGCCTCTTCAGACAACATCTGAACCCTTCTCATCCAAGTCAAAACTGCTGCCCTTATCCTCCTGGACTTCTCAGTCACATCAACACCTCTCCCACCGCACCCTTTGCACAATATTCCACAACACAGGCATATGCGACAAAGCCATAGAATGGATTCGCTCCTCCCTCACCGGCGGAACACAGAGAGTCAGACTTCCACTGTTCAACACAGAACCCACAGAGATAAGCTGCGGAGTGCCTCAGGGATCCTCCCTGAGCCCCACCCTCTTCAACATCTACATGGCCCCACTTGCAGTTATCATTAGAAGCCACAGACTCAACATCGTCTCCTACGCTGATGGCACCCAGCAATTCTCTTCCTCACAGATGAACCCACAGCTGCCTAAAGCAACTTCCACAACAGGATGAAGGGAGTCGCCACCTGGATGAAGGACAGCTGCCTCAAGATTAACTTAGACAAGACCGAAGTCCGAAGTCCTGTGCTCCACCCCCTCTGCCTGGGATTACTCCTGGTGGCCCACAGGGCTCGGAACCCCCCCACACCTAGGGGCCACACACGAAACCGCAGCATCATCCTGGACTCCTCTCTCACAATGAACCGCCAAAACAACGCCGTCTCGTCCTCCTGCTTCCACATGCTCCACCTGCTTCATAAGATCTTCCAGCGGATTCCCACCGAGTCCAAGAAAATGGTCACCCATGCGCTCGTCAGCAGCAGACTAGACTATGGCAACGCAATCTATGCCAGCACCGCCCAGAAACCCCTAAAGATATTGCAGAACATCTAGAACACCTACGCCAGACTCCTCCTGAACATCCCAGGCCGCAGCCACAACACCGGCCACCTGAGAGACCTTCACTGGCTACCTATCAACAAAAGAATTGCCTTCAAGTTCCTCACACACGACTACAAAGCCCTACATGACGTGGAACCTGCAAGCCTTAACCACCGCCTCTCCTTCTACCCTCCCACAAGACATCTCCGCTCCACCCATCTGGCCCTGGCCACCATTTCACATAATAATAATATCTTTATTTGCGTGATTACTTAAAACTATTTCAACAGTAAAACAACAGTATCAAATTTCTCCATGTGGTTAGACCATAATTAAAATTAGGCTAAAACCTTTACATTAGTAAGACAGTAATAGTCACATTTTCTGAGTTAAAAGCCTTTATTTGCATGCAGCATTTGCAGTTAGATTTAGCCGAAGTAGCATTCTGAAAAGGATTACTTGAAATCCAAAGAATCAAAAACTACAATACTACTGAAAAACAAGATTGTTGGCAATGTGTGGAGCCCGCAAATTACATGTTTTTCCTCCTAGGTAGCTCGTTCTGGGACCACAGAGTGTTAAGTGGGGCTCCCAGCAGGTAAAGCTGGCAAGGTGCAAAATCTGCGGCGAATGAGATGACTCTCTTGGTTGCTGAAACAGTAGTGGCTGACCCTTAGAAGCCTACTGTGAGAGCTCAATTGGACAGCTAAGTACAGGTGTTTAACATTTTTTCCGCTATACCCATAAATTGGACCAGACGGCTGGACATCCCCGCCTTCGAAACATGCTTTCACTGCCTGCCTGCAAGTTCTTATCCCCTTGATCTTTAGGGCAGATTTTAATATAAGTCTGCATTCCTTGTTTAATCTCCTGCATTTGCACAGTAAATGTAGCACATCCTCTTTTGATTCTCCACATAATCGACTGTTGGTTGTTATCTGTGGTTGTTTCCATGGGGGCAAATGGAGTAATGATGGTAGGATACCGAGGCGCAGGCGAAGATATTTTTCCTTTGATGCTTTCGTAAAGCCTGCACCTAAGTAAAATTGAGGGGAAGCTCTGGAGTAGCTCTGTAAAACAAACCAGCCGTGTGCCCTTTTCTTTAATGCAGCTTTGTCCTCCACTAGGGCCATCATTTTCACTGTTTTATTTACCATTTCTTTGAAGCTTTGATGGGATGCAGCACTCTTCCAGATTTCTCTTAGGGCCAGACAGTCTATTGAGTCTTGCAGATAGATCATAGCCGCGCTGCCACCATCTCACGGATCTGCAAGACCACGGCCGGAAGAAGATTCTTCTCTTATCTCGCTGCGTAGACCTGGAACGCTCTGCCTCTGTACCTCAGGCAATCACCATCGCTGCCTCCATACAGGAAGGATCTCAAGACCTTCCTTTTACGACTGAACCGCAGGTCCACCTCCCCCCCACTCAGAGCCTTGAGACCCTTACGGATGAGTAGTTGAGCTTTATAAGAAACCTGATTGATTGATTGATTGATTACAACATTTTAAAATAATAATTACATTAAAAAAATTAAATTGGGCATTTAAAATTGCAACTACATTTGAAAACATTTATAACAAATATACTAAAAAACTAACACGTAAAATGTATCTAAAAATATATTTTATATTAATTAAAAACTGTATTTATTACAACTATATTACAATATATATATTTTTTTTAATTAAGAGATCACAGCCTTCGATATTCTTTTTCACCATATTTTTGGATTGACAATATTTTTGACATGATAATCATGTCACACGATATTCTAGGACTGATATTTGTGACTTTCACAGAAGATTCGCCTGACAACAGTCAGATCAAGCAGAGCATGACCTCTCCCCTGCATCGGGGGTCACAATGCTACAGACTGGGTCAGAGTCCTTGCTATACCAACAGGGGAGGTGCAGAGGAAACACCATGGTAAGTGGGTGCCCCTCACTCACAGCAGCAGTCTTAGTCCTGCACAGACTGAAAACTCAGAGACACCAAATAAGGTACAGTGTAAAGATGGTGCATTGAAGGGAGAACGGTTTTTGGGTCTCTTAGTGCTTCAGCCAAGTGTCATTTTAACCCCTCAGCCGAGGGGGTATTTCCCCCATGGCGCGGGGGGGGGGGGGCACGACCCCGCCCACTGATTGATTCTCCTGCACAGGCGGGGAATCAATTGCGCGTGGGCGGGCCACGGCCGTAATGAAGAGCCCAGCTCGTCATGAGCACAGCTCCACTGTGCCTCATGACATGAGCATGCAAGCGGTTAACAGGAGGGGTGAATGATAACATAAACAGAGAATATTAGACTTTTGACCTTAAAGTGCACATGTTAAAATTCACAGGAGCACTTTAAGCAACATCAAATGCCCCTACTAGTAATGAGAAATGACGTTGCCTATTATATAGCATAAATACTGCCCTCTGACTTTCTGCTATGGTTTTGCATTGTGCAATAGCAGTCATTTTTTTTCCTTCTGTGAAAGCACTTTATGAGCACTGATTTATCAACCATTGGTAAATGTTTTACCACGTTTTGAGTCTCCAACCACACACCACCTCCCTGATTAAATCTTGGATGCTCAACTTCGCTACCCCGATGTTGAAGTGCTGAATATATGTACTTTGTGTCAGAGGTGGCTCCTCCGCTAAGGTGGAGGAGCACAGCCCCACTACTCTCTGAGCAGTGCAAAAAGGAAAAATAAAATGATAATAGCAGAATTTTGTTATCATTTTTGATTTCGAAGGCAGTTTTACAGGGCGGGGCTGGGCTTTTGTCACAACCAGCAGGGGGAGGAGTGGTTGGGGCACTTAAGTGCGCGTGACAATTTGGCTGGCCGTCTTGGGCTTGCCAAACAGCGATCTGCACTTAGCATGTTCTCCACCGGGCTGTAAAACACAGCCTGGGTGGAGAACATGCACAGGCTCCCACTCCCTATCTGAGCTCTGAACCACGGCGTTTAGACTAGTCACGACACTGCTGTCATGCTGGTGGCAGCAGAGTCGTGATTGGCTTAGAGAAGCCTGTGTTTTTCCTCCTTCCTGTCCAGGAGGACAGAGGAGAGGTGGCATCGGCAGCCAGGTAAGTGATTTTTAGGTCTCGCGTCTAGCGTTGCAGTGCGCAGACCTGCTCGCGCAGCGAGAGTCCTTTTGTCCGGGGTTCCAAAACGTGCGTGTGCTTTTACTTTTGTGTCCTGCTATTGGCCTTGGCGTGTGTGTTTTTTACTAAGACGCAATAGGCCAAAGGCGGGTGCATTGCTCCGCCCATGGCCTATTGGTGTCTATTACGCGCACCAAAGGCCATGTGGTTTCAATTATCGGGCCCAGACATGGGCGCGATAATTGAAACCACATGTTTCGCTGTGGTGCGTGCGCACCACTCGCGGGCGTGTTTCACTGCTGCTTGTTTCAGAGTGGTTGGAGTCTGTAGGGAAGGCCGCTCTTTGGGCAGTCGTGTTTCTCTTTTCTGAGGCAGCCTCTCTGGAGTTCATGATGATACACGTATATTTTGAATGTTTAAGTTACAGAGCTGGCCATTGCTTTGGACCATGCTGCCTGCCTTATGATGCAAACTGCTCGGCCCTTGCCCTCTGCTTTGCCATTGACCTACCTCAAAGGGTGAGTTGAAGGTTACGCTGCCGGCGTGTGGCGAACACGTCGTCTGTGTTTCGATTTTGTGTCTGCGCCTATAGCAGGGGGTTATGTTTTCCCTGTCATTCTTCGGAAAGGGGTTTTGTTCTCTTTAGCTGCCCACTCCAGGAGCACAGCAAGCAGAGACTTGCAGGGAACACCGAAGAGAGCTCCACCATTGTAGAGGGTTTGTACGACGCATTCCTAAAATACTGAATGTCAGGAAACAACACAGGCGTGCCAGAAATACACGGCTCCTCGCCCCTCCTTCCTCACCCTGTGACAGGGGGCCCTAATGTATGTATGCTGAGGGAAACATTGCGCAGCATGCAGGCTTCGAGAAACAAGGGCTAGGGGTGACGTGTGCGTGCAAGCTGCTGTAGGCATCTGGGTTGGGATGAAAACAAGAGCTGCTTCAATTTCATTTCCAGAATGAGTTATTTCATTCAATGATTTCGGACGTGTTCCAGTATGCAGAGTCGCTGCCCTTGATCCAATAGAATGATACTCTGGGTTGTCCTTTTGTTGTTTTTCTACGTGCTTTTTTGCTTCATGGTTTGAGGGTTACCTCATTTCTTTTGCTGTCAGCTTCCTGCCCCCACAAATGTTTCGTCAGAGGGTTGCTTCTCAGCTGCCTCCACTCAGAAGGACCCTTGTGGATTAGATTAGATTTGGTTTGGGGCAGTAGGTTGAAGATAGATTCCTGTGGCATTCAATTGCTTTGTTGTCATTGATCGCATTTATTCCTACTGTTGACATGATTTATTCCAACTAGTTGCCTTCTTTAAAATGGAGTCCTGCACGTCAGGGGTGTCTTGATTGTATTCTATGGTTATTTGTCATTCTACATTTTAACTCTTGTTTTGTAGTATTTGTAGTGGTACCGTCCTCGGTGGAGCAATGTACGCTTCTTCACAAGCATGGTTTGGAGTAGTTGTTTTTTGATGATGCTGTATGCATGCCCTCCGAGACTGAAGTTGACTTTGTTTATATGGAAACATCAAATGTGCCTTCAAATAATGAGTACCAGAGCCATCCTCAACCCCCATCGGACTGACACCCTCCCTTCCTTTAAGCTCCCATAGTTCATTACAAGAGTCGGGAAAGAAAGGGTGGCTTCTTATGATAGCAGAGGTTATTATTTATCAATAACAGCACCAAGCTCAAGAAGAAACCCATTTAGTCTTGTCACACATGATATCCATGTTTGACTCCTGTTTCTGCTGTCAAAGTGCATATACCTGATGAAGAGTACAGTTTACCTGATTCACTAAAAGGTGACTTACAGTCAGTCCAAGAGACAAGTTGGATGGCCTTTGGGAAACTCCGCCAGGGCTTTTTTGTGATGTGGAATGGCACCGGTGGGTAAATGATGATTATGAAGTAAGGGAAATAGGAGGGAGTCTGATTTGGTGACTTTTACTTTTCTCTACTTTTACTGTGCTGTTTACTTTGTCGACTTGAGTATTGCTCGGTTGTCTCATTAACAATCTTTTTTCTTTTCTTTCTTTGTTAATGTGACAGTGACCTCTCTGTCCACGATATTAATACAGGGATGCTGCTAATGCACTGTGGTACTCAGAAGGACGCCAACTGAAACACGAAACACGCTGTGCAAATTAGTGAATGTAGCCTTTTCCTCGTTCCAGGACAACAGTGCTGCTCACAGAGGTGTGCCTGCACTAGAGCAGCTAGGGGAGAAACTGAATGGTGCCCTATGGAATATAGGGCACCATCCAGTTTCTCCCCTAGCTGCTCTAGTGCAGGCACACCTCTGTGAGCAGCACTCTTGTCCTGGAACGAGGAAAAGGCTACATTCACTAATTTGCACAGCGTGTTTCAGTAAATGTCCGAATTCCATTTCACTGCTTACAGAGATTGCACACTCAACCAATGCACAGTGAGTCTACCTGCATCTATGGGAACTGCTACAATTAAACATCGTTATGTGAGCTATTGGCTGCTTTTGTGGCTGTGCTCTATGCCTGTTTATTACCTCATTTTGTGGTTGTTGGCACAGTGGCAAGTCACATTTCTCACTGTTTATCATCCTTGTATGGGGCGATGATTTTCATACAGTGAATGCCCTGTGTATCTGGAAACGAGCTGAATGGCTGCAGAGTCAGATATGCTCTGGAGTTAGCCTTTATCCTCCCTACTTTTAATTGCTAGCTCACCCCCTTCCAGAATAGGATTGTGACTAGGCCTGGGCAGTAAATTCCGTTCCGCTTGCGGAATTTGGGTAATTTCGCGTTCTGCGGAGAACGCGGAATTGCCCAAAATTCTGCGTTTTGCGGTTTCGCAGACATTTTTGCTTGTTCGCATTCCCAAAATGCGTGTTCGCAAGATATTTCCCCCCGAGCACGCAAACAGCATTCGCGAACAGGAAAAAAGCATCGCGAACAAGCATTTCCGCGTGTTCGTGGAATTTCTGCGTGCTCGCGGAGATTTTTTACCGTTTCGTGGAGCCTTGCGTAGTGTGACTACGCAAATTCCGCCCACCCCTGATTGTGACATAATGGTGCACGTTGCCGTCCTCTTTGCAGATAGTGTTGCCAGACCCTGTGAACTGCAGACAGGAATGGCTGTGTGTGCCATCCTTCTCCTCTCTGACTGTGAGATTTGGGTTTGGCCATTCGGCAGCTCAGCCTGTTATATACACCCCCCTCCCCCCAATTCAAGCCGCTGTTAACAATAATTGGTCACATACAAATTTTGAATTTCTCTGAGAAATACAATTCCTATAAATTATATATTCGAGAGAAAATTAATTCTAGTAAATTCGTTCTTCGGTCTGATTTCCCTTGCACCAGTACATTTGTCAGTGAAAGGTAACACACCTTAAACACTGTAAAATCACTTGTGAGTTCTTGGCTAAAACTTTTAGTTGGTTGCAAAGGCCGTCATGTTTGTAGACTCGATTTGCTTTTGAAACATCCTTTTTAAATTGATATTTTGTTATTATCCTTCTGTTACAGCCAAAAAGAATAATGAGTTACATTTATTATAGGTCAGTAGTAGCATCTCAGGGGTTCTATTTCCATTTACAAAACACTCTATTCACCAGAATCCATCAGTAGGACAATAAGACAGTTGCAAATTAATTTTATTTACTGTACCCAAAAATATATTGTGGATGCTAATGTGATCAGATTAATATCATTTTCATCACCAATTTTAAGTGAGGCGCTATGACTTGGAGGCAAGGGCCTCAAGTAATTTTCGATGTCATTCATTCAGCATCATGAAGCTTTTACTTTAGACATTGGCAGTAAATATCTTAGTCTTGGTGGAACAGCACCCAAGGTTTACACCCTTATATTTTTAGGTTGAGCCTGGGCAGCGCATGCGCTGCTCTGCGAAACATGCTGTATTGAGCTAGGGACTTGAAGTTCCACACACTCTCCGCCCACATTTTTCATTGGCTTGTGTCATTGTCCACTGTAAACTGTGGCTGTTAGTAATCCCTTCTCAGTACTGCCTTGTCTCATTTTGTAACCTCCCATGGCAACATCCCCTGTTACATGTGTTGTTGCTCGGTAGGCTTAATTACAGCCTCCGACCACAATTTTCTCAAATAGCTTTGTCCTGCTTGCTTTTGTAGGCATGACACACTCTCTCCACACGCTTTTTTTACATTTATAGCACGCATTTGCAATGAAATAGGTCTTGCATTTGCAAGAGTTTAATCTATTGGCATTGTAAATGACAATGCCTTTTATTTACCTGTTTTGAAAACAACACATAAATAAAAGGCCACACTAACACACAAAAGTATTCAATTGAATGTCCAATCAGTGTTTTAGTTTAATAACTGGAAAAGTGTTTTAGTACACATACAGTACACTAAATGCTACACATAGTAAGATAGAATGAAAACCAGAACACTCATGCTCCTTCCTAACGAGAGATCAGACCCCAAATGTTATAATAGCTCCTGTGAAAAGTTCAATAAGCAGGGCCGGACTGGGAAAACAAAATTAGCCATGGAATAAATGCTCAAACCATCCACACTCCCTTCTTTTTTGGTGCAATCTCTCTCTTTCCATCCATCCATTCTCTCTCTCTCTCCTTCTCCCCTCACTCTCTGATCACTTTCTCTGCACCCTCCCTTTTTTCTCTCTCTCTTGACGCCTCCCTGTACCTGTTGCAATAAACCTCATTGGGGTTGGGGAAATGAGAGAGGCACTAGGAGTAGCCCTAATCTTTCCAAGACCTCCAGTTCACTGGGAAAAAATCTTGGTGGAGTGAAAGGCCTGTCTAACCATGTCACTAGGTTCATTAAACGGAGACTGGGGAACTAGGGTCACTGTTAGGTCTATAGAATTGTGTGCGATCAATTCACAACATCATGAGCCTAGAACCAAGTCTCACAGATTGATGTCAATTTACATCAATAGGACCTGTCCATGCTCTGGGTTGCCACAGTCAAAAGTGCAACGCACACTCACAGACTTCCAAAACATTCAGTCAGGAGCATCTAAAGGATCTTGGGGACCCTGGGCCAAATGTATTCTGGGTGCCCCTGTTTAGAACAGCTTTGTATTTATGATCCAATTTCAGCAGTTTCATGCCCTTTTTGGCCAGGTCACTGACAGTGTACATGCACACTTTTCCAAATTCTAAGGGGTCGATTTCGATGTCGTTCAGAAGGGCTCCGAATCAGAATTGGGTTTGCTGAATCTGATTACGAACCCTTGTTGTCGACCGAATCGGACTCACTTCCCAATGACCGAGTACGATGCCTGGAAACTTGTAGGGCTGTCCGAATTGGTTCCAAAAGGCATTTAGACAGGTCGCGTCTTTCGGAGCCAAATCATACAGCTCTATGGACTCGGTTTCCGAGTGAGTATGATGACCAATTCGGACAACCGTTCCGATTCGGTTTCTCCAGAACAAATCGTCTGCCGGAATCTGTTTTTGGGTGCCCGTAGCAGGCCCCCCTTCACCAGGGGCCTTCTGAATTGGTCCCATGGGAGTACCGAAGAGACCCCCCTTTCCAACCATGCACATTGTGGCAGGCACCATGGGGTGCCCGCCACAGGGTGCAAGGTTTTCCACAGCCACCCGTTTCTTCATTGGGAGCCTGTTTTCTTGTTCAGAAAACAGGCTCCCATTGAAGTCAATAGAAGGCTGACCGAATCGTATCCGGAAGCATCCGGATAAATCCAAATCGTAAGGTCGGACTCCCCCGATCCGAGTCATCTGGAAAGCATTCCGGAACCGATTTGGTAGGAATGCTTTCTGAACTACATCGAAATCGACCCCTAAGTGTGTTTACTAGGGGTGGGCGGAATTTGCGGAATTAACCTTCGCAAATTATCGCGAGAATGTTTAAAATTATCGCAAACAAGCAGAAATATCGCGAAGATGCGGAAGTTTTTTTCCGGCATGTTTGCGAGATTTTCTGCATGGTTGCGGGTCGCCAACTTACCCATGTGGTTGCTTGCGGGCGCGGCCATCTTGTTTTGAGTTGTTCTCGCGGTGCATGATCGCGAGAAGAAAGACGTGATCGCGTGACGCATGACGTCACTGCGGGCGCGAACTGTCGCGAGACAGCGCAAATGGCTAAAAACAATACAACATCTCATGGAGAACGCGACCGGATCAAGAAAACTTGTCGGCGAACGCAGGGATTCAGGTAAGGCGATCGCGCGCGCGCGAGAATGTATCATTTTACAGCGCGAGCAAGAAACAAATTATCGCCAAGCTGCGGAAACCGGAATTTTTGACATTTTCGCGCTCTCTGCGGAACGCAAAAATGTCAAATTATCGCAATTTCCGCGAACGGAACGAAATTTTTGCCCAGGCCTAGTGTTTACATCTAATATTCAGGGATGGTAAAATGTGTTTCCAAATTTGTATAACAGCAGCAGCTCACTAATATTACTGTGAAATAGCTCTGTGACATCCTCCTATTTCTCATATGTGATATCCTGCTTTGATCTAAAATAAACTTGTTTTTCTGGATCTTGTAAGAAACATAAACACAACATTTCTCTGCAAAATGTCTCTAATAGACTTTCACACATCACCTACATTTAAAATAAATTGAAGGAAAATAGTATTTAAAACCATCTGTTTTCAGAATTATTCAAGGTCATCAGGGAAAGACTCTCTGCATGACAGCTTGAAAGACAGAGCCCACTTCGCCCATGCTTTAAAAATGTCTCTGCATACAGTACAATTGAAGCAGGCACCAGTTAGCCACCGACCAGTTGCTGCGATCCAAACAGGACTGTATCTCTTTGATTCCTCTACCTATATTGTACTGCTGTTCAAAATTCCACTGTATTTACGAGGATTAGACACACCTGCCTCAAAACCACCCAGGCCCAAAGTGAGACATGTGAACCAGAACCCCCCCACCCCACCATGGCCAGAACTACATTATCAAAGCCTGGAAGATTAAGTAGTTACAAAGTAAGTCAAGAGGCAATATCTAGGGCTTTGTGATTGGTGTCTTGGCACTGTCCAATGCAGTCCACTTGCCCAAAGGCTACAACGGGTGGCTACAGCTTCTTCCAGTCCACATATAATGGAGTCCCTTCACGGGGCGCCCATAGCTGTAAAGCCCTCAATATTTTGAACCAAGGGTCACAGTGATCATTTTAAGGAACCAGGAGTTTCCATGGGTTCTGAGACTCAGAATCATGAAGAACAGCTGCATGGCAAAAAGAGCCTGGGGGAATCATCCTTCCTACATACTGCTGATGAGGCCTGGACTTTATGTTTCCTTGGATTCGGTCTTTCATTACATGCTGGAGGCCTTTAGATGGTCCTTCCCTCAAGAGATGCCAACATACCATCAATACTGGGCTTCCATGACCCACAGTTTCCCCACTACCAGGGACAGTAAGTGGCACTTCACTCCTCTTGTAGACCAGCTCTCGACTCAACTAACTTGCACTCCTAGACAGATCAGATTATATATTCCCATGGACACATGGTCAGATAATGAGATGATAGATCTGCCATCAGTCATCTCAGAACCCATAACCTCAGCAGCTCTGCATCATCCCTACTTCCTGGAATAGATGTATTAATAGCTTCTCATAGATTCCAAGCATGTGTTTTTCCTGGTGTTCATCTACTGGCATACCTGTTGCAGTTCTCAAGATCCCAAACGGACACTCAGTCATTCCTCTAGGGAAGAACACTCCACACAACTGCAATAA
This sequence comes from Triturus cristatus, assembly GCF_964204655.1. NCBI lineage: Eukaryota > Metazoa > Chordata > Amphibia > Caudata > Salamandridae > Triturus > Triturus cristatus. The sequence continues at coordinate 1,641,224,579 of NC_140590.1, forward strand.
GAGTGGCAGTAAACATGAAGGAGGGACTTTTGCATACAAGGCAAACATGCTGACCGTAAGAAATGTACCTTGTGGTACTTCATCACAGTGCACCTTTGTGAGATCCTAGTAGAGTGTTTTTTTCCTTTTCAATTGACTGCACTGGCAAACTGGAATGGAGGCATTACTACACTACAGCTTCTGTTTGATGACACTTTGTCAGGGGTGTACCCTACATTGACCCTCCATCAGTTGAGTTTCATTGTTTGCACTGATAATGTGCAGCTGTCAGCTGTTGTGACAAGAAACACTCATCCAAGCTTGGAGCATGTTCCTTTCCATCCAGCCACCTCTGGCATTTGCAGCGTAGTTCAACTAGAGTGCCTGCAGCCCTCTTCCCATAAACCTGGAGCCCCATTTGAGCCAGGAAAGTCAGTGTGTTTAAGCCTTCCCTGTTGTGTAATCACAAGAGCATCCCCACAGCTCAGATGACAGGATCTCCAGACTGAATACCCCATGGACAATGTAATACTACTAAGGGCCTGATTACGACTACGCTCAGCTGCCCTATTATAACTTGTGCAGTTGGACTGCCATTGCACTGCCGCAACTGCCACGGATCAGAGATCCCTGGCGGTGGCACGGCGGTCTTGAGGCCGCAATATGCTTGGTGGGACAGCTGCAGTCCCGTCAAGCATGTTCGAGTTTCCTCTACACCACTGTTTTCATGGAGATTCCTACTCCATGAAAACCATGGCAGAGAGGAAACAGAGGGGGCCCTACAGGCCATGAGGTGCATGCAGGGGGGCACATGTTTTGTATGCACCCCAGTACCTGCATGGCATTGATTGCGCTAGTCTATGCCGTGCTGGTGTTGCCTTTGATGTTCCCATTGTGGTGCCTTTTTCATAGGCATTGATGTGGGGCCACCAAACAAACGCCTGCCAGTGACTGTTAAAGTCGTAATCTGGCGGCCAGTGAGCACACAGTTTTGTCAGATGTGGTAGCGGCCATTGCGGTCCCACTCCCACATCGCCAAACTTGTAATCGGGCCCTAACAGTAAGATTACCAGATGACTTCATGTCAATAAGGACAGTGTCTGTTGCAGACTTTGGTTTAACAACCAAAGGCATTCTGGGAAGGTGTTACCCTGGTTAACTTCAGTTGATCCAATTAGCTAATATTTGTATGCCATTATTTGTCCACAACTTGAACATTGAACCCTTGGTGTCATGAAACCATCTTAAAGTGGCAGTCGTGTGCTATACAGAATCCCGCCCTCGCTGTGTGAGCCCATATCTGATGCACATTTCTGCCTGGCTTTGTCACGAGTCACCACAGCCTACGAACCTGCCATTCGGACCACTACATTTAGAGATCGTTTGAAGCCTGAGAGCACTTCAAGAAAGACCTTCAATGAAGATGCAAGGCAACACCTTCCCTCACCACTGTACCATTGTTCTGCTGAGTTTACATCTGGTGCTATTTGGCAGCAATTTTGTACAAATAATTTTTCTGCCAAAGTGCCTTTCGTCTGACTTTCAAATCCTTGAACTCCTTATTGGTAGAGCTGATTTGGGGCGCGGGACGCAGACGCATAAGTCTGGCAAAGTTGCAATTGAATACGAAACAGTGGGGACTGGGAGTGGCAGACTTGAGAGCGTACTGTTATGCTAGCCAGCTGCATTGGCTGGCATACTGGTTGGCAGGACGTAATTTACAGGAGTTAGACATGTCGCAGTAAGATAGGGATAAAGGGGTCATCCACAGACTATTGCTACCCAAGGCCTTGATTCCAGTGTCGACACCCCACCTGCTGCGAATAGCCATTTCCTACTGGAGAAACGCAGTGAGGTACACTAGTGGGGCCCCGCCATATGCCCCCACCAGTCCGCTACTGGGGATCCCCACGCGTGCAGGAATGGTCACTAGCAGAGCTATACGGGCATGGTCAGAAGTGGGCATCACCACCGTGGGGGAGTTCTTCTTGGAGGGTACTTTAATGCCGCAAAACACATGCTGCCCCCGACACTCTGTTCCTATTACATGCACATATCTCCAGGTTTATACCCACTACATGGCCACCAGAGGACACTGAGCCTGCCACAAATGAGCTGTTCACCATGCAATATCTAATGGGTGATGGCGCACGACTGACTAAATGGTTAACTTATGGGATTCGCACAGAAACAGCGATCTCGCTATGCTCCCTACGCGATAAATAGGAAAGGGATGTGGGACGCCCGTTCACAAACAAGGACTGGGAAACTGTACTGAGCTTTCCCAAGAAAGTGTCTTGTAAACCTAAGTTTAAATTTATTCAATTGATGCTTCTCCACAGAGCCTATTTGACCCCGCGTAGACTGTGCGCTATGTTTCCTGATGCCAGCGACGCGTGCCCGCGCTGCCACACACCCAATGCGGGACTGATACATATGGTATGGGACTGTCCGAGACTGAGGCACTACTGGATGACTGTGAGCAAGATACTGAAGGACATTGCCCCAACGCGCAGTAACGACACGTTGGAATATTGCATACTGAGACTAGGCCCCCGTGGGAAAAAGTGCAACCCTATATACAGGTTTGCTAACCTTGCGCTTCTCTTGGCTAAAAGAACGATAACCACAAGGTGGAAGGCCGCTGGGCTCCGTCCCTGCAGGACTGGCATGCAGAAGTAATTTGTTGGGGTAAGGCGGAGGAGGTGAACTACAGAGGGAGGAATATAGAGGCCTACGTAGGACACCGATATCAACAGACTGGAATGCAATGATGGAAGAATACGCGGTGGTAGATATATTATCCTATTGAGGGACCAGGTGGGGGTCTACACAGACTTTAGACTACTGATGGAAGGTCGTGCGGGCCCATGGCGTCATCGGGGAGTATATTTGTAATTACATCAGGGATATAGGATACACATGACACGGAACGTGGAGCCAGGGTACACGGAGGATTGTGTGTTGGGCATGCAAATGTGTTATTATTGGGACTTGTTGGCCGGGCTTGCAGGGGAGGTGGGGGGGGGGGGGGGGGGGTAGTTGTTGTTTTTTTAGAAGAGCATAGTTTGGAACAAAATGTTACGATATAAAACTAAAATGACGCATGGAGTATTCAGATACTGGCGACAGTTTTATATATGTATCCCGTTGGCATATTGTAATTCTCTGTAACTGGTGCTCAGCACGAATATGTTGTTGCCTTGCAATTTGATGTCTGCATAATTGCTGTGGAAAGTCATTAAAAATACATAAAAAAAAAAAAAGTGCCTTTCGTCTGATTCGCACTCTGGCAGCATCAGCTTGAGGTCTCATTTTTTCCATTAATATTACCAAGTACAGCAGCTGTTCACTGCACACCAAAAGAGCAGTCAAGATTACATTTATATTATAGTTTTATAATATAATATATAAATAATAATCTTCATATTATGTCTATTATGATAGCAGATCCTCGAAGACGCCGCTTGACCCATCCTGACCAGCGCAGCCACCATTTTGTGCCTGCAGCCTTTAGTTTTCTTCCTAATTTACTAATGAGGGCCACTTTTATTTCGCTGCCCGCAACTTTTTTCTGTCCCTGTCTGACCCTGTCTTCTATCATTTTTCCCCTTTAACATTTCATTCTCCAGTTTTTCCCCTGACTCTTTCTTTGTCTCTCTAAAGTCTCTTCTTCATTTCTCCTTTTTTAGTTCTTCTCATTGGTGTGTTGCCTGCTGTTTCTGTTCTCCTACCCCACATCTCTCTCCCACTACCTAGAAGTTCTTACCCCTGAAATATGGAAATATGAAAAGCCATGCCTATGCACATTTTCTCAGCAGACACCCATCCTTTTGCATTGTTTTCTCTAAGCTGAGTGTATTTTGGAACTCATCCTGTGGTTCATTAACTGTTCGGCTCCATCCTATTCCAGCGATGGACTAATGCATGGCCAGCGGAACCTTCCAGTGCTTCCAAATGTGAAGGTTTCACTGGGTGGAATGTCCCCCTCCCACCCCCGATGTGATGTGTTGTGAATAGGTACTTGTAAAGCACGCGGCTACTCCACAGAGTGCCCCGGCGCTGAACGGACCGCGAGACAGGCAGTATGCACTCAAACAGGTAGGCCTAGATCTAATGTTGGAATAGCCAAGTTTTTAGTTGCCTCCTAAAAGCGAGGAGATCCTGCACCTGCCTAGGAGAAAGTGGCAAGCTGTTCCATGGGCTTGGGTTCGATGGGCTAGGGGGCCCCTGAAGGGTTGGGTGCCTCCCTGCACTGAGGGGCTGCAGGGTGGCTGTGTTATGGCCTTGCATCTAGAACTCGTGGGACCGTATTATAGAATGCACCAGGGGGTGCAACGGGCATGTGCGCCTGCTTTTTGTAACCTGGGGCAGTTTCATATTATAGAAGGGGCTGCAGATGCTTCTGCAGCCCTTTCTGTTATACAGTTATCGCTGTTGCACATGTAGTGCTGGCGCTGTCTCAATGCGCTGTCCCATGCAAATGAGAGAATCTCTTTACATCAGCCCCCATGCTGTATTCAGGGCACAAAGTCAAAGAAGCTATTAGGAGGGGCACTGAAAGTGAACCACAAAAAGGTGGTGCACTGTCAGTTTGCCCCCTGATGGTAGCCCTTTGGAGAGGGGCATCCCACAGACATCCCCTTGCAGGCGGGTGCAGTCACTCCCTTTGCAGTCATGTGAAGTCACTCGTCTGCAAGGGGATCTCTAATCCTCTTGAAAATGGAGGGGGGTTGCCGCCTTCACAGTGAAACATTGAGCAGCTTTGAAACAGCTGCCCCCAGTGCAGCACGAGTTCTTCACAATAGGGTGCACTTTCCCTGTTTGTGCACTGTGCACCTATTTAAAGGTGCACCGTGGTGCAAAAAGGAAAAGTGAGCTCTATCTGTAATGGAGCCACTGGTATCACTTAGACTCAGGTAACCTCTGGTTGTTCTAGGAATCTGCTTCTTCCAGGGACTGTGTCTCCTTCATTGCTGGGTGAACCCCATACACAGAACACACCTCTCACAATGATCCTGCATGAGCTTATGCTTCCCTGGGAAATTCTACCCCCTTAGTAATAATCGCAATTCTAACCTTTCTTCCCATTGCAACCTTCCTTCTAATACTATCGTACTCACCGCTGACCCATCCCACCCTATGAGACTCCTTGTTCTTGCTCGCCTCTAATCCCCACTCTTCGACTCACATCTACTTACTCCATCCTCCAGACTGCTCCCGTGAACCTTTTTTCTCACTCTCCTCTCTCTCCTCCCCTTCCCTCAACTTTTCGTCTGTCCCAGGTTCTTCTGCCTCTCCTAGCAAGCTTTCTGGTTACCTGACCCAATCCCACTCCCCTTTCCCTCGCCCCGCCTTTCACTGACTCTCAATCCCCCCCTTACCCTCTGACAGATCACTCATGTCTTTCACCCATCCTCCATCCCTCTGCCTTCAGTCTCTGCCCTCAAATCTACTCTCTCCCCATCTCATCGCCTTCTGTCTTATAACATTTAAGTTTTGAAAGTTCAACTTTACTAACATGCATGCCTAATATATGATTTATTTGGCTTTGAACAATAGCACAGGTGTTTAAAAAAAAACATAATAAAACATCACAAAAAACTCAAGTTGTATCTTCCCAAATGAAAAGACATAAGTCGGCGTTTTTTCTGTAGAAAAGGGTTCCTTTTATTCTTTTATTCCATTGAAATTCTTTAAAATCACAGCACGCATTAGACAAGAGAGCCGACGCGTTTCGTCCCTCATGGGACTTCTTCAGGGCTTAATGAGTAAGAGACATGTACCATATGCTCTTTAAAGTTGGTCCTTAAATGAACAAGGAAAGTAGTAATGCAACAAGTGAATGGGAAATCTATCTCCCAGAAGTTTGTTATAGACTTATGTCTTTTCATTTGGGAAGATGCAACTGTACCTTTGTGCAATGGACTATGGACATTAACATCCTCTTACTAATCACTTATTTGTTCATTTGAGTGCAGGGCCATTCTTGTTTATACAAAAAAAAAGTACTACGTACAGTCTGGGTATTACTAAAATCTACATTTCGGAAGCACTTTTTTATCTTAAACTTTTTTGTGCATTTTTTCGCAACCTATCTTATACTGTATGAAATGCAAGTTTAACAATTACTTACATGTTCACAGTGCTTTCTGTCCCAGTCTGGGAGACCTTGTAGCCCTAAACATACACAAGTCACGATTCTACACTGCGCCAACCAGGATTCACTTCTGTGGCTTTCTGGTTGCACAAATAGTGCAGTGCATTAACTAATAGAGGTTTCAAAATTTATGATAGTGCATTTCCCACTGATTAACTTAACTTACATTTGTTTATCCTGTATGTTGTGTGTTATTTTATATGTAGTTACCTCCAGGTGAAAGACCCAAAAAAGTTTCAGAATATTCCGTTTTTTTAGCCAGGCCTTTGACCCTGCCCCCATGCTCACTCACCCTGCCCCCATTGCACGCAGCATCATAGTTCCCATACCTTTTTTTAGGTCTCACCTGACCCAGCGCGTGCGCTGGTCTGACGAGACTTATTGAGAGGGCTCCAAAGAGTGCTACCAGGCCAGCCTAGAGCTACAGTGCATGTGCGCGGGCGGGCGCGCTGTGCTTTACCGCGATTACTTTCATTTTCGCGGCCGCACGGCCGCTTTGCGTAGCCAATAGGTCTCGCTTTTGGGACCTTATAAGTATTTAGTTATGCAACTGTTGCATGGCTAAACACTTATAAGGTCCCAAAGGCGAGACCTATTGGCTATGCCAGTGCTTGTTAATACATTTCGACCACTACCCTGTTTGCAGCAGTCTGTGTGCAACGTATAACTGTAGTCTTGTCAATCTTAAGCAAGAAGGTAGGGAACAGAGCTAACATAGTTAGGATAACTAGGAGGAGAAGGTTACCAAGCCTCTTGGGTTAAAACTATACAAATATGTCAGATGACTTCAGGAATTGACATAACTTCATGTAGTGACGTAACAAAAGCCCCAGCGGTGCGGGGGGGGGGGCTCAGCAAAAGGTGGTGGGCTGGGGAGAGCCCCCTCCATGTACTTTGCAGGGGGCCCCCTCAAGTTTCGTTACGCCACTGACTTCATGACTGGGGATCTCGACTCCGAAAATGGCATTCGTGAAGTACACAGGAGGAGATGCGGCCTAACGGTCAGAGCTGCCGACTTTGGACCTGGGGAAGAGCCAGGTTCCAGTATCAGCGTTGGCACTACATGCTGTGGTTCTGAGCAAATCACTTAATCTCTCCGTGACAAACAAAATTGCATGCGACCTTTCAGAATGTAAACATGAAAAGCGCCCTAATTCCTTTGGGCCAGGTCCGCGCTATATGACCCCGCACAAAAAGAAGTAACATTGATGTCTGTATAGTTGGCATAAATGGCCATGAGATCGGATTTTGTCACTGCGATGCTTCGATTTCGAAGTGAATTGTCTCCGAAATACCACCAGGGGTCGCTCCAACCTATCGCATCTTTTCACAGCAGAAAGGCTCAGGAGAAAGCTAGTCCCTTTGAGGAAAAATATATGACATTAAAATCATTTGCCTACAAAAGTACATGTTGCATACATGCAACATTTTAGAAGAGGAAAGTGAGAGATTTAAAAAAAAAAATCGAGAGGATGTATTTTCACCATTTGCTTCTATTGAAGGAGAGGTCATTTCAGGTGGGAGACAGCCAAAAAAAAGCCATTTTTGGCTGTAAAAAATTGGGAGTCTCCTGGCAGAATCGGGTGTATTGGCATGGATGATGCCGGTTCATCTGCTGAGAGGATACAGAGTTATGATCTGTGTCCGGGGCCTTGTGCTAGAACACGTGTGAAGCCTGCAGAGATCACACGTTCCAAAACGTCCGCTTCGAATTCACTATTACATTATTTTCAGATCAATGAAAGCAAGCTGTTTATTAGAATACTTACATTTATTTCCAAAATATGAGGAATCCCTTCAATTTGGCACTAAATCTAAGCAGTCGTGTTGCACAAGTGTAATTTACACAAAATACTATTTTCTGTCCAGTTTCTCCGTGTCCCAAAACTTATTGTGTAAGGCCAGGGTCGGACTGGGAACCCAAAGCAGCCCTGGCAATTTTCTCAGAACAGCCATTGGGGAAGCACTGCCTGGCCCCGGATAGCTGAAAATACTTGCTTACTACTTTTGTTACTGGGGGCCGATATTGCAGCGCTGCTACAAAACCAGCACCCAATAACAAAACTGGCCCGTCCACTGCAAAACCATCCCCAACCTTTCCAGCCTCCCGGGGAAATGCCCTGTCCGGCTAGTCTGGCCCTGTGTATGGTCTTTCAGCAGAAGGGGTGTGTTTAGATTTGAACCTGAAAGTCCTTTAGAAATCTACTGTGTCACCCAGGGCCGGACTGAGAACCAAAACTGGCCCTGGCAAATTACTTGGCCGGCCCCCGGGGAAGGAGGGGGGTGGGTGAGCTGTTTGCTAGGGATGGTTTCAGCCGATTTTGTTACAGGGGGCCCATATTGCAGCTATGCTGCAAACCCAGCCCCTGTAGCAAAAAAGGCCTCCCAGGGGCCCCCACTCTGGCAGCCCACAGGGGAAACGCCCAGTGCCCACTACGGCCAGACTGGCCTTGGTGACACAGTTAGAAGCAGAACAAGTGTGTATAATTTCAGTTTTTGCTTATATTTTTCTTTTATTGGAGGAAGGGGCGCTTAAAGGGGCCATCCAGTGTAGAGAGCCAGAATCACAGTACTCTTTATCAAGTCCTGCATCGCTAACAATCATCTACAACAAGCTTTCCCAAATGTTCCTTTATTTCAGGATATCTAGTTGGTTTTTGGGAGGAGATGTGGTCTATCGCCCAGAGCTACCCATCGTGGAACTGAACGCCATGTTTGAGTGCCGGCGTCTGTTCACCATCATGTGATTCTGGGCAGAATTTTTTTTAAATAATAATCTGACCTTGTGTGGTGTGATCTGGTGATCATTTTAAGCGCTCCAGATTCCCCGGAATGTGTCCATGCTATATAGGACTGCAAAAGAAAAAGAATAAAAAGAAAAAAATTTATTGTGACATCATCACCAAATGCCCCCTATAAAGGGTCCATGTAAATTAATTCAATAGGAAAGGGCACATCCATAGCCATAAACAACATACAGCTATTTTTTTCATTTAGTTTGCACTTTTCCTCTTGTCTTTGGCTACACTTATCTTCGCAGAAACAGAAAGTCCTTCTGTACTATATGTTTTTTTTCCGAGTTTTAAGCTTTCTTTAGCTCTTGGTTTCCCTGTTCTCTACTTAATCTCTGTCCATGTCCCTGGACATTGTCTTACACCTTGAACAGGGACAATTTTTGGGTCTGGTCTATGCCGCGTATTTATTTAATTTTCCCTTGTGGTCGTCTCTCGAAATCCCCCCTCACCTGGCCCCACCACCCCACCACTATTACCTGCAGTGGCCGCGGCTGCCTGCTCTTACAGTCTATTTTATTATACCAGGTACAGGTTTCTTCACCTGAAGGTTTTGCACAATTGCAAAAAAAACAATTGATGGACGGAATGCTGTACAATGTCAAACATTCACCCTCAGTGCAAAGATCTGGGCCTAAATCCATCTTTTTTTTTATCACTGTACCATTCCAGTGGAGACCCAGCCATATGCAAATCAAACTTGACCCTGCTCACCATAGGAAAAGTCCAGTCCGAAATGCCAGGCCAGGTCCTCCTTGGACCAGAAACAAGCATCCTAGGAAAAGTTTTGGGGTATCATCCCTCATCAGCCAGGAAAATCTGACTCCTCACTGCATGGCGAGCACAGGGCCAACATCGGGGCATACCTGTCCCACTTAGAGCGACAAATGCAAAAAAGAACAATTGATGGATGTAATGCTGAACAACGTCCAACATTCACCCCCCAGTGCACAGATCTGGGCCTAAATCCACTGTATTTTTTGCTCACTACGCCATTCCAGTTTGGACCCAGCCATGTACAAATCAGCCTTGACCTTGTTCCCCATGGGAACAAACAGCCCGAACTGCCAGGCTTAGTCCTTCCTGGACTGGAAGCAAGCATCCTAGGACCGGTTTCAGGGTTCACCCCTCATCAGCCAGGAAGGCTTGACTCCAGTGGCATGTCGAGTACAGGACCCACATCTGGGTATACCCGTCGAAAAAAGCAAAAAGATCAATTGATGGACGGAATGCTGAACAATGTCAAAAGCAAAAAGAACAGATAATGAACGTAATACTGAACAATGCACATTCACCTCCAGTCAACAGATATGGGTTTAATTCATCATGCCCCCCCACACCACCCCAGTTTAAAACCAGCCATATACAAACCAGTCTTGACCTTGCTCCTCATGGGAACAGTCCAGCATGAACTGCCAAGCCAGGTCCTCCCTGGACCAGAAATAAGCATCTTGGTACCATTTTCGAGGTATCATCCCTCATAAGCCAGGCTAGCTTCAATGCAGTGGTGCAGTGAGCACGGGACCCTCGTCTGGACATACCCTTCCCACTTAGGGTAAAAAAAGCAAAAAGAGCAGATAATGGACGTAATAGTGAACAATGCAAACATTCACCTCCAGTCAACAGATCTGGGTTTAATCCATCATGACCCCCCACGCCACCCCAGTTTGGACCCAGCCATATACAAATCAGTCTTGACCTTGCTCCTCATGGGAACAGTCCAGCACGAACTGCCAAGCCAGGTCCTCCCTGGACCAGAAGCAAGCATCTTGGTACCATTTTCGGGGTATCATCCCTCATAAGCCAGGCTAACTTCAATGCAGTGGTGCAGTGAGCACGTGACCCACGTCTGGACATACCCTTCCCACTTAGGGTAACTAAAGCAAAAAGAACAGATGATGGATGGAATGCTGAACAGTGCAAACATTCACCCCCAGAAAACAGATCTGGGTTTAATCCATCATTTTTTTGCTCACCAAGCCACCCCAGTTTGGACCCAGCCATATACAAAGAAAGCAGTCTTGACCCTGCTCCTCATGGGAACAGTCCAGCCCGAACTGACATGCCAGGTCCTCCTTGGACCAGAAACAAGCATCCTGGGACTGGTTTCGGGGTATCATCTCTCATCAGCCAGGCTAGCTTGAATTCAATGTCATGGTGACCACGGGACCCACGCCTGGGCATAACCGTCCCACTTAGGGCGAAAAATGCAAAAAGAACAATTGATGGACGGAATGCTGAACATTGTCAGACATTCACCCCCAAGTACAGAGATCTGGGCCTAAATCCATTGTTTTTTTGCTCACCACGCTATTCCAGTTTGGACCCAGCCATGTGCAAATCAGGCTTGACCCTGCTCCCCATGGGAACAACCCAGCCTTAATTGCCAGGCCAGGTCCTCCCTGGACCAGAAGCAAGCATCCTAGTACCGGTTTCGGGGTGCCACTGCTTATCAGCCAGGATAGCTTGACTCCAATAGCGTGGAAAGCATGGACCCACGTCTGGGCATAACCGTTATACTTAGGGCGATAAATGCAAAAAGAACGGAAACAAGCACCCTGAGACCGGTTACCAGTTATCACCCCTCATCCGCCAGGATAGCTTGTCTCCAATGGCATGGCGAGTTTTGAACTATAGACAACTTTTCTAATCTGATTCTGCAGGGTGAGGCTGAGTTTAGGAGCAGATGGCCCTGTCAAGTTATCTGTCTCATCTGTCTTTCAATCATGCTTGACGTCTCTCTAATATGAATATCGGTTTGTTTACCCAGCTGGCTCACTTAACTTTATACTTAAGAATAAATCTATCCTGTGCACAACAATTTATATTACAGTTACACAAACCATACTTGTCTTTTGGATCTGAAAACAGTTGTGTTATCAGAGCCAAATCAATGGCATTCGTCTTATCCACTGTCAATGGACGAATGGCTGAGTCTACCCTTTTGGATTCAATCTTTCTTTTGATCCTGAGGCTATGCACATATCTCAGCAGAATGTGTTCAACACACTGAGCCACTCTTATTCACATCTGTCTCTCTGTGGCGGTCTGAGCATGGAAGTATGTTTGTATTGTGGAAACGTTAGTGCTTAGGGTAAAATAAATTTAATAAAGCTATTCATTATTACAAAACAATTAATAAAAATCTCTGAATTAACCTATGCAAATCAACCAGCCTAAAGGTACTTATGGAATACATCATTGTTAGTCATAACTGCTTTAAGGATTTTGCTCTTAAGTTCAATTTGGTAAAGTGTACATAGTGGTGCTATTATAGTGATGAGTGAGGCAATGCATTGCACTTGTGAATCAAATGTGCAGTGGTAGTGGGCACTTATAAACAATGATTGGGGCATATTATCAAGGATGGCGTTAAAATTATCGCGGGTTTAGCGGCAGAAAACTGCCGCTAAAGCGGCAATAATGGGCTTGATAATATGCCCTGGAGAATTCCCATAGAAGCCCATGTTCACACCAGAACATGGGCTTCTATTGGAATTCTCTGTGGCATATTATTAAGCCCATTATCGAAGTTTTCTGCCGCTAAACCAGCGATAATTTTTAACGCCGTCCTTGATAATATGCCCCATAGTCTTTTATAAGTTTGTGGGGTGCTGCCTAGTTCAGCTGATCTTATGCTGCTAGTATAGCATACCGTAGGACAGTCCAAAGTTATATTACTGGTAACGTTTCGATCCCTGGGAGTAATTTAAATGGGGAGGTTCTCAATGATATTAACAAATGTAACAGGCCTACTGTGGCATATGGCATTAAACGCCAGTGGATAAGATAATATTTGGACCGATAAAACTGTTGTTCAAAAAACCTTGTTTGGGTAGTAGTCAACAATGCTATCCTTGGACAATGATTGCATGCAATGTCTTCTGGTCTGTGCCCTTGCATGAGCCTTTGCATCATACCATCATACCATCAAGGATATTAATGACATTCTGGCACATGCATCAACAATGCCATTTGCGATTCCTTATTAGCGAAAAATAAGGATTTGCTAATAAGGAATAGCAAAAGGCTATTGATGTGGAAATCGCTTAAAAAATAGCGATTTCTAATCATTCCTTAATTGCGACTCGCAAATTGCGAGTCGCAATTAAGGAATACTTCCCCATTCATTCCTATGGGCATAGAGGCCCATAGGAATGAATGGGAAGAAATTATCAATTTGCGATTCTCAATTAGAGACTCGCAAATTGAGAATGCAATTTTAAGGGTGCCAGGTTGTCAAAAGGACACCCTGTTGCACCCCTGAAATCTGCATATGAGTACATCTTGCACACACACATGCCCCAAGGGCATGTGTGTGTGTGAAATGGAACTTTGAAAAACGCACTTTAGCGCATTTTTCAAAGTTTTTGCAAATTACCATGAAGTTCAACTTCATGGTAATTTGCTCCCCCTATTCGCGAAATCGCTAGTTTTTTTACTTTAATGCATTGCATTTAACGAATCTCAATTTGCGATTCCTTAAATGCAATAGCAATTTAAGTAATCACAATTTAGAGATTACTTAAATTGCGAGTTTTGCATTTGGGATGATGCATCCCAAATGCAAAAATACCGGTCGCAAAGGGGCAGATTCTGAGAATCTGCCCGTTTGCGACCGGTTTTTGCTTTGATGTATGTGAGCCTAAATTACTTACTGGTAACCTTAATTACTCCAAGCCATAGTATTCCTCATTCCAGTCCTCACAAATGGAGCGCTGTCTGCCCACCACACAGAGTTCCCCGAGCTAAAACAAATCCTGTGTAGAGTTCCTCTCAACCTGGCTCCTAACGGAAATGTCACAAATAGGAGGGGCCTACACAGGAACTTCCTGAAACATGTCAAGCCAGCGCCTGTATTAGATTCAACTGTTGAAAGATATTGAAAAAATGTAATTACTGTGGTATGACACCACTACAGGGAAGGAAACTTAGGACCGGGATGAGAAAGACTACGACTCGGCATAAAGTGGATTACCGGTGGGTAACCGGTCATTACCTGTCTCGTCCGTCTTCCTTGTCCCAGTCCTTACACACGGAGTCTATACCCAAGCCATGCAAAACAGAAAAAAATAATTAATATAGAACTTTAAAATAAAGGAAACACATCAAAAAGACCAATGCGGCACCCTGTGCATTTATTTCCAGAAAATACATTTCACAAAATATGAGAACATTCTTCTAAAAACTATCTATTGATCTTCTTTTTTTTTTTGTATTATACTTATTTTGATTACAAATTGTTCTTCTTTTTTATTATGCGTGTATCATGTGATTTGAATTAAGGATTACCAACTATAATGACAGATTATGATGTTGTTGTTTTATCATATAATCCCCAGCAACTGTTTTAAATCTCGATTTCGCAATTAGGGATCTCAAATTACCATCAATTTAGAGTTGATGGTAATTTGCGAAAAATTTGAAAATGCACTAATGTGCATTTTTCAAAGTTCCATGTTACACACACACATGCCCTTGGGGCATGTGTGTGCACAACATGTAGTCACATGGCAATTTCAGGGGTGCATCAGGGTGTCCTTTTGTCACCCTTGCACCCTTGAAATTGCATGCGCAATTTGCGAGTACCTATTTAGTACTCGCAAATTGCACATGAAATTCCCATTAATTACCATGGGTCTGAAGGCACATAGGATGAATGGGAAGCTATTCGTTAATTGAGAATTGCAATTCACAATTAAGGAATATGTAGGAATTGCAATTTTTTTTAGAGATTCCTACATGCATAAGGAATTGCGATTCCTAAATAGCGATTTCTAAAAACTCGCTATTAATGAATCGCAATTCCTTATGTTGATGCATGTGCCCCTTAGTTTATTGAGCCATTTTGCAGTGCATACATTTTTAAGATATTAAAATGCAGTAGTGTCAAAGGGTCAGTAATGTTAAAGAGTCTGTCTGTGATAAAGGTGCATCCGCTATAGTTGTCAGTATCTTGGAAATAGAGCCCATAGCTATCAAAATCAAATTCTGTGGTGGAATATCACTCTGTGCCAACCTGCTAATTCCTGATAACCCAGGCTGACTCCAGTTGGATGTTTTGTGTAAGAGGGCTTGCTGAACCTTTAATACCAGTTCAGAAAAGTGTGGCAGCCTCCTTTAATCTATCTAGGTTACCCAATGAATCGTCAATAAACAGAACCTAAACTATCAGTTTGAAGTTAGCCCAGATGGTTCTTCTCTGTCATAGTCCTCTGCTGCAGTCACTTCCTTACCAATTAATTTTTATGATTTTCCTAAGACCTAATTTGTTCCGAAGTCAGTTGAAGTCTCTCAGACTGCTGTTCCCACCCCACAACTGTCATGCTACATGCTATGGGATCATGTTTGCACGTTGCAATTAAAAACATTTGATAAAACTGTGCAGCATGGCACCATTCCACCCAGACAGTTCGATAAATATAAGAGTATTGTACCTGTGGCTCCCAAAACTCATACAATGGGGCCTATGGGTGTGTATGTTTGTGTGTGGGGGGAACAAATGTCTCCTGCAGCAGGCAGCAAACTATGTTTGTGTACATCACCAGAAGAGATGTGCTATAGAAAAAGTAACACTTCACAGGACTCCGTCCACATAGGCAGTATTGCAATTTGCTTTAGTTATATATGCACCTGCATTTGGTAAAATATGCCTTGCTAATAAGGTACCTTTCACTGTACGTTTTGGGTAATTTTGAAAAGTAGTCCATTAGTCATTCAGTACAGGTACCTCAAATCTTTCTTTTTGTGGGTGTACCTCAAATCCATGTATGTATTCTCTTTGCACTTCATGCATCCAAGACATATGTTAAACTCCAGCCACATCTTTCAATGGGATAAAGTGCTGGGTCTGCCCCAGAGCAGCCAAACCAGCAAGCTTGGGTGAGGTGGTGAGTGGTAAAAGCCACTGTCCGGTCCACCCTAGACTAGGATAGTGCCTGGGCAAAGAGATCAGAAGCGTGGGAAGGGCTCCTCCCAGACTATGATGCCTTTGTCCTCCAAAAGCAGCGGTACCTAGAGAAATGCATAAAACCACAACTCTTCTTCCTCAAATGCCCACTTCAGTTGGGGTAAGACATATGCAATTGTTCACATGGAACTTATTTTCAACATTTATCAGTAATACAGCGTAATCACTGGTGTGGTAAGAACCAGAGAAGATCAGTACATTAGGTTTCAGTCATCACAATATAATTTATTACACATTGTTGAACACAAAATGAAGCAATATGAGGTGTAGAGTGAACCTCCAGTGAAATACCATAACCAAGCAAAAACGTGAAAAGGTGAATATGGTACAGGGTATATTGATTTGCCAAAGAACCGAAAAATGTATTATTTCCAGGCAACACAGGAGCACTATTGGAAATGGCCCTTCTTAGGGGGATTACCCTCCTATTTTTTGACAACTCTCTTCTCATTACCTTAGGAATCTAGGCACTTTCCCACTGTAGTGCAGTGGGTAAGTGCACGTGTCCTTCCTACAGAAGCCAGGAAAGCGTGCTTACTTGATTGGTTTAGGTGTCATACCTGTAAGTGACCTATAAAAAGGTACACCACAAACCCAGGGAGGGTGCTGCACTGGCTAGCAGTGGGATGCAGCACTGATTGTGCCACCCACCGGAATAGCTTGTCAAAGATGCATCATGCTCAGGCTGGTCTTTCTCACTCATTACCCAACCCATAGTGGGCCTTTCACTAATACAAGAGCGGCCCTAGGGTAAGTGCTTTGGGGGTGAAGCTCGGGGTAGGTGAGTGGCTGAATAGGTACACCTGCGCGTTGGCTGCCCAGGTAAGGAAGAACCCTCATGTGGGTTTTCCCTACCAAGGGGGTCGTGTCTCCCTATCGGACACCTTTCGGGTTTGGCTGATTCTCTTGTTGTGTCCTTAGGCCTAGGGCACTTTCCCACAGTAAATGCAGTGTAAAACTCTGCGTGCCCTCCCTACACATGTTAGGAAGGAGTACTTACCTGATGTTTGCGAAACAGGTCACCAGACGGCCATTGCAGGCTGGTGTGCATGCTGGAACCAATGCTGTGCTTAAACATGTGTCCAGCCTGCCCCTGCAGATCGGTGTGCACACTTGCACCTATGAAGTTTTAAAACATGTGTCCATTCTGCTATTGCAGGTCTGCGTGCTTGCACCCATGATGTGCTTGAACATGTGTCCAGCCTGCCATTTCAGACTGGTGTGCACACTTGCAACTCTGGTGCTTCTAAACATGTGTCCAGTCTGCCCTTGGAACTCTACGTGTGCACAATTGCACTTCAACTCAGGCTCACCTTTCTAAATCATTAGCAATCCTTAGAGGACCTTTCACTACCACTAGAGTACCCTGAGGGTACGTTTTAAGGGGTGAAGTGAGTGGTAGCTGAAAGGCCGGACAAATACACATGTGTGTTTCCTGCCCAGGTAGTGAGGAATAACCATGTGTGTTTTCACTACCCATGAGGTTTGCTGTTCCAATAACCTAACATGGTTAAGGGTTGAAATTACTTCAGGCTGCAATAGTGGATTTCAGTGGAGCCGCCCCTATAATGTTTCCTGTCATTGGATCCGCAGTGACAAACCCTTTCCAGTGGTAAAGGTATTTTTGTCATTAGTAGCATGGAAATGACACTTCTGGAAAGTGGGCATTCCTCTGCTCTAAAACTCTGTGTGCACCTTTTTGCTTGGCTCCAGTCCACACTGGAGGCTGGGGAGCATATATGGACATTGCCCAGCAGCAGCGATAAAACACTGGGCATGCGACTGAAACAACAGACCTCTACCATGTGAGGGCCTGTCTGGATAGATTGGAGGAAGAGGCTTTGACTCTTTGCCTCTGGACCCACTAAATATTAAGATCTGTATTCCACAGCCTCATGGCAGACAGCAGAAATTTAGTGGAGAAATCTGTGCTTCAAAGAGATACCCTTTGAACCATCCCCAATTTCAAAGCCACACTACAGTAAAACTTCTGATGCCATACTTCGGCAGGGCAGAGATACACTTGTGGGGATGTGAAACTGGAGAGCCTAGAACTACATAGTGCACACTGCCAGAGGAATCTGTTGTGCACAAGGAGGATTACTGCCGTTGAAAGGGACTGTGTGCACTTTTTGAATAGTGACTGGCCTGGGCTGACTACCTGCTGCTGTGTGGCACCCTGAACTGTGCTCTCCGAGGGCTTGTTGGCTTGCCCCAAGCTCTTTCAGAGGTCTCAGATAAAGATCTCCAACGACGGAACCAAACCATCTACTTGTGACATCTGGAGAGCGGTGCCCAGTCAAGTACCCACTTCATCTGCTGGATCCCAACTGGTAGTGCAGCGTGAGCATGGAACTAAGAATTGTGCCTGGAGACCAGATTGCCTTGTGTGGACCCCAGAAGACTTGCTCGCATCTAAGGCATGTGGCTCCTGCATCGTGGGGACCTTTGCATGCATAAGAGTCTTGGTGGTGGTGAGCGGATTCACCAGTTGCAGCATCCAGCGTGGCCCGCATCATCGATCGTGCTGCATCTCCTTCATGCGACACTCCGACTGCATGCTCAAGGCATAAGGTGTTCGATTCACAGTTTGTGAACCTCGGAGGTGGGGGCGTAACCATAGTAGTGACTAATTCTACCTCTTGAGGCATTGCTAATCTTCCACCTGTTTGTGTGACCGGAATTGCCTCGTGTGATCTATTTCAATGCAAACCGGACATTGTGCATCATTTACAGTGAGGCACGGAATTTGCAGCTCTTCGTTGTGTGTGACCGGAATTGTCTGGTGTGACACCAGATGTTGTGCCTCATTCTCAGGGAGGCAGGGAATTTGCAACTCTTCATTGTGTATGATTGGAGAGGTCTGGTGCGACCCGTATCAATGTGCACCAGACATTGTGCCCCGACTGCCTGATTGCGATTCTGATCAATGTGTGCCTGATGGGGTGCCTCCTTTTTCCAAGAAGCCCCCCTGCTTCATTCTCCTTCCATCAATTGTTCTCATTTAGGCCCTTCGCATGGTGGACCAACTGCCCTCTCCTCAACTCGGCCCCCGACTACATCATGTTGCCAGGTAGTATGGCCTGGCTCTGGCTTGGGTAGTGAGAGTGATTGACCGGGCTGGAGGAACGCTTTCAAAAGTGATCAGAAGAGAGTCAAGAGACTGCATGACCCCCTTGTACTTCGGAGAACTGGGCTGGTGCCGGAAGGCCCTTGTGGAGCTCTTTTGAGTGACTGACTATTGCCCTCAGCACGCTTCTGCTCTGCTTCTTGTGAGTGAGTTTCTCGTGTGGCTGCAAATCCCCCTCCAAATTAGTCCTGCTACCTACCCCCACCTGCCTCCTGGGACCCTGACTAAGAGTGATTTCAGCTGTATGTGGCCTAGTATCCTGGGGATGGGCGGACTGGTTATTTTCCATCTGTGGGCATAGGGCAGTCGGGGTGAGCTGTAGGGTGGAGGGAGGCTTGGAGCAAAGGGTTCCTGTTAGACCTGGCACCTTGGCGTGGGTCTCCCTTCCATATTTTGCTGTTGCCTCATGTGTTTTTGCTGGTTGCTTTGGCCACTGTGCCACTGCTGTCCAGTGCCACAGTGCAAGTGCTCGCTATGGTAAATTGATGTATGGATTAGTGATTCCATGATTGGTTGGTTTGGTTTACTTATCAGACCCTAGTACAGTGCACTGACTGTGCCCAGGGCTTGTAAACCAAATGCTGGTGGTGGGCTTGCACCACTAGTTGAGCAACCCACAGAAGCAGCCTGTAAAAGTGTGTCTCAGGTCTGCCATTGCAGAGCCTATGTGCAGTCTGGTACTGCCATGTTGACTGGGCAAGTGCACCCACTTGTCAGTCCCTAAACCTTCCCTTTTCTGCATATTAGTCACCCCTATGGTAGGCCCAAGGGTAGGGTGAATTGTAGGTAAAAGGTAGGACAAGCCCTGATGTGTGTGGTATGTTCTAATAGTGAATTACAGCCATTTTCATTTTTCACTATTGCAAGGCTACCTGTTCCCCATAGGCCCGAATGGGCGTTTTGATTATTACATCTTATATTCCTAACTCACTCAGGGAACTAGGTAGAAATTCGAGTTTAGTAAGCCTGAACTCAGAATGATAAAATGCATCTTTTAGTAAAGTTGGTTTTAACATTCTGTGTTTGAAAATACCACTTTTAGAAAGTAGGTGTTTTCTTGCCTAACTATCCAAAGCCTGCCTCTGGTTGTGTATTCCTTGTCTGGAGTTTGAGTGACAGGGGCTGGGGTATTCCAGGAGACAGGGCTTTATAGAGAGATCTGCATGCAGATGGGAGGGAGGAGTTGCACCTGGGACCTGAATAGAGCTGTGCCTTCCCTCCACAATGCTGGCTCCACCTCTTGTGGTGCGTCTGATGTCCCTGCCCTGCACTTTGAAAGAAAAGAAGGAGTCATGTAAACAAAGTGCTCCAGGGCTGACCAGAACTGGTTTAGACTAGGCAAAGGCCTCTCTGCCTTCAGAGAACAAAGAGAAACTGTGTACAAAAAAGACACAGACCCCAGAACTTTTAGATCACTTTTGGGAAACAAGAAGAAATCTTTGCTGAGGAGAGGAACCAGAGAGACTGAGGAGAGACTATCCTAAGCGTGATGTATTGGCCTGCAGTGGTTGCCTGACTGCCAAAGAGAGGAGAAACGGCTTTGTGCTACTTTCATTCAACTTCTAAAGTATCTCCAAGGGCTTGAGATAGAGCTTGCCTCCTGCTGAAGTCTCAGGGACAACAGACTTCACCCACCAGCTCCCCAAGAGTTCCTTGGAAGTGCCTGTAGTTGTGTTGGGCTTTCTGAGGGATTGCGTGTCGCAAGGAGCTGGAAGCGCGACGCACGAAGAAGAAGCGTGTCGCCGAACTACCGCTGTCACTTCACAACGCGAAAGCGCCTCACATCGCCGGAGAAGAGGATCGACGTCGCACCAGATGCCACCGCATCATCGGAGAAGTGTGTTGCTGCCGCAGCCGCTGTCATCGCATCGCTGGGAAAGCATGTCGCCGCTGCAGCTGTCGCATCCTTGCCGAAGCGCCTTGCATCGCCTGAGAAGAGGATCGACGTCGCATCAGACGCCGCCGCATCACCGGGAAGCGTGTCGCAGGGCCTGCCGTGGCTCAGAGGAATCGTTGAGTTGCCGCACGGCCGTCGGGCGTGTCGCATCAAGGAGAAGACGCCATTTTTGTTTAATTGCACCGGATCTGCATCACATCACAGCGTTGCGGGTCGCACCGCCACGGAAGCGCAGTAAGAAGACGCATCACCTCCCCACGCCAAGAAGAACAACGCATCCCCTACGCATCAGTAGGGACCCGATACATCACCGTTCTTGTGTGTAAGGAACCGACGCATCACCTTCCCTGCAACCCTTTCATTGAATAGCGTTACGCATCCAAAGGTACATTGAACTCAAAGTGTCGCATTTTACATCTTAAGAGAACTAAGCTAATTCTACAATTTTTAAAGTACAGTTTAGTGGATTTTTAGGATGCATGAAATGGAGCTGGCCAAACTCAAGTTGGGTGGGCAACTGGAATTAGAGAATAGGAAATTGGCCCTAGAGGAAAAGAGAATGCAACTGGATCATGAGAAAAGTTTGAGGAAGCTGGAATTGAAAGCAAGGAGCTTAGAAATTACTCCCTCTGGTGGCAGCACACCGTCAATGCCTGTGGAAGCTAGAGTGTATATTCCTAAAGATGTGGTGAAAGAGTTTTATAAGAATGATGACATTGGGCAGTGGTTTAAGGCCTATGAGGCAGCCATGTCTTCCCACCGGGCCCCTGAGAAGGATTGGGGAGCGGGGTTGTGGGAGCGGTTCCTTAGTGAGGAGCGGGATACACTGTTAGACTTGCCCTCTGAAAGCCATAATTCTTATAGCCACATGAAAGAAACATTGATGTCCAGGTATGGGTTGACTTCTGAATTGTATAGACAGAGGTTTAGAAATTGCGAGAAGGTGGAGTCAAGCACATGGGTAGAATATTTAACTTTCTTTTGCAGAGCATCGGATGGTTGGGTGAAGGGTAGTAAAGTGAATGATTTTGAGGGGCTCTTTGATTTAATTGCATGGGAGCACTTGTCAAGTAATTGTTTTCCAGAGCTACGCCAGCACCTGATTGACAGCAGGCTGACTAACCTTAGGAAGCTTGCTGAGGAGGCGGACCCCTGCGTGAGCACCCGGGTCCACAAGGGTCACGTGAGAGACTCAACCAAGAGTGGGCAGGGTCCCCAGCAGAAGAGAGGGGGGGACAAGGGTAAACAGAGGGAGTTCCAAAAAGGGCCCCAATGTAATTCCCAAGGGAAAGGTTCCCAGCCTCCCGCTGAGAAGAAGCAAGGGACGCCGACAGGTAGACCTGTTCCCAGGGGACCCCTGAGGTGTTACACCTGTGGTGAAGTGGGCCATAAGTCTGTTGATCCCCAATGCCCACAGTTTGGAAAGACAGCACCCATTGGTGCTCCACCCCGGCAGATGGTGAGTGTAGCCCTGGGGGAGGAGATGGTTGTCCAAGGTGGGTGGGGTCCCGCAGAGATGTCCCTTGTCTCTTTAGGACACTGTGAGGTGGTCCCCAGGACCCAACTGCCTGATAACACTAAGAAGTACAGGCAGTGGGTGACCATCAATGGCCATAGAGTGGAGGCTTTTAGAGACACTGGAGCCAGTGTGACAGCTGTCAAGTGTCACCTGGTGTCTCAAGAGCAGGTTGTCCCCAATGCAACACACTGCATGGTGGCTCAGGTTCCCTTTGAGTGGGGGGGTCTCTGGTACTCTTCAAGTAGCTGTGAGGCCAGCCATGCCTGGTGACTGTTTCTTAGGGAACGATTTGGAGAGCTCACCTTGGGCTAAGGTGGAGCGAAATGCTCATTTGGAGATGTTGGGTCTGCCTGACTGGGCGTGTGTGACCACACGGTCCATGGCAGCCAGTAAGGGTGGTCAAGAGGACCTGGAGCCTGAGAGGGGGGCCCAGGTGCCTGTCTTAAAAAGAAGAGGCAGGGGGCGCGGGAAACCGGCCCTCGAAGTTTCCACGGTCCAGGAGGAGGCAGACCTTGAGGGGGATGCACTGGAGCCTACAGGGGAACAGGTAGCTAAACTGGGGGACCTGCCTGAGCTGACCCATTGGCAGCAGGAAGGAGGACCCTCCAGGGAAGAGTTCTGCAAGGAGCAGAAGGAATGCCCTTCTCTTGTGGGTTTGCGGCAGCAGGTGATCAGTCTGGATCACATTGGATCTACTGGGAGAATGATCTCCTGTATACTGAGCCTAAGGTTGCTGAGCCTGGGCCAGCCTGTATGCTGGTGGTACCCCAGCGCTTCAGAGCCTTCCTACTGGGGCTGGCTCATGATGTGCCGTTAGCAGGACATTTGGGGCAGGACAAGACCTTTAAGAGGCTTGTCACCCACTTTTATTGTCCCCAAATGCTCACAAATTCAGACACTCATTGCAGTACCTGTCAGACTTGCCAGGCAAGTGGAAAGAGTGGAAGGAACTAGAAGGCTCCTCTCCAGCCATTCCCTGTGGTCAGCACCCCCTTTGAACGGGTGGGTATTGACATTGTGGGGCCACTGGACCCCAAGACAGCCATGGGCATCAGGTTCATCCTGGTCTTGGTGGACCATGCCACCCGGTACCCAGAAGCCATACCTCTGAGGACAGTAACGGCCCCCGTGGTGAGACGGGCACTGATGGGAATTTTCTCCTGAGTGGGGTTCCCTAGAGAGGGGATGTATGACGTTACAACGCACACTTTTACAACGCATGCACTTACAACGCATTTTTTACAACGCATAATCCATTACAACGCATGACATTACAACGCATGACACTACAACGCATTTTTAAAAAATACCTTTACAACGCACTACCATTACAACGCATACTACCTTTACAACGCATACCATTACAACGCATAATATTAAATTACATTTAAGGTAAGTATTAGATAGTATAGGGGTAAAAATTACTATTCTAACTCCAGGGGGTGCAACAGTAGGGTAAGTGTTGGATAGTGTAGGGGTAAAAATTACTATTCTAACTCCAGGGGGTGCAACAGTAGGGTAAGTGTTGGATAGTGTAGGGGTAAAAATTACTATTCTAACTCCAGGGGGTGCAACAGTAGGGTAAGTGTTGGATAGTGTAGGGGTAAAAATTACTATTCTAACTCCAGGGGGTGCAACAGTAGGGAAAGTGTTGGATAGTATAGGGGTAAAAATTACTATTCTAACTCCAGGGGGTGCAACAGTAGGGTAAGTGTTGGATAGTATAGGGGTAAAAATTACTATTCTAACTCCAGGGGGTGCATCAGTAGGGTAAGTGTTGGATAGTATAGGGGTAAAAATTACTATTCTAACTCCAGGGGGTGCATCAGTAGGGTAAGTGTTGGATAGTATAGGGGTAAAAATTACTATTCTAACTCCAGGGGGTGCATCAGTAGGGTAAGTGTTGGATAGTATAGGGGTAAAAATTACTATTCTAACTCCAGGGGGTGCATCAGTAGGGTAAGTGTTGGATAGTATAGGGGTAAAAATTACTATTCTAACTCCAGGGGGTGCATCAGTAGGGTAAGTGTTGGATAGTATAGGGGTAAAAATTACTATTCTAACTCCAGGGGGTGCATCAGTAGGGTAAGTGTTGGATAGTATAGGGGTAAAAATTACTATTCTAACTCAAGGGGGTGCATCAGTAGGGTAAATGTTGGATAGTATAGTGTAATATTATGCGTTGTAATGGTATGCGTTGTAATGGTAGTATGCGTTGTAATGGAATGCGTTGTAAAGGTAGTTTTCAAAAATGCGTTGTAGTGTCATGCGTTGTAATATCATGCGTTGTAATGGATTATGCGTTGTAAAAAATGCGTTGTAATGGTAGTGCGTTGTAAAAGTTGCGTTGTAAAGGTTGTTCCCCCTAGAGAGGTAGTGTCTCACCGAGAACAAACTTCATTTCCCAGTATATGAAGTCCCTGTGGCAGGAGTGTGGGGTAACTTATAAGTTCACCACTCCTTACCACCCCCAAGGAAATGGGTTGGTTGAGAGGTTCAACCGAACCCTAAAAGCCATGATTATGGGTCTTGAGGAACCTATGAGGCATAAGTTGTACGTCCTCTTACCATGCCTGCTCTTTGCATACCATGAGGTGCCACAGAAATCTCTAGGGTTCACCCCCTTTGAGCTTCTCTATGGTCACCACGTGAGAGGAACTCTGAGTCTGGTCAAGGAAGGCCGGGAGCAATCTCCCAGGAAACCTCGCCAGGATGTATATAGCTACATGCTGGCCTTCAGGAACCAGACTAGGCATTTCAGGCAACTCACTGAGGCGAATATGGAAGCCAGCCAGGAGGAAATGAAGCGGTGGTACGACCAGAATGCCACTCTGGTAGAGCTTCAGCCTGGTCAGAAAGTGTGGGTCATGGCCCCAGTAGAGCCTTGTGCGCTCCAGGATAAGTTGACCGGACCATTTGAGGTGGTAGAGCGCAAAAGTCCTGTTACCTACTTGGTGGACTTGCGGTCTCCGAGGAACCCCTTGCGGGTCCTGCATGTCAAAAGTGGGCATGCTCCTAGCAACAGATGGAATGGAGGAGGAGACTGAGCCTCTTCCTGACCTACTGTTGGCGACAGAGCGAGATGGGTCAGTGGATGGTGTAAACCTCTCTTCCACCCTGACCCCTGAGAAACAGAATGACTGTCACCAGTTGCTGGGACAGTTTTCTGATCTGTTCTCCCTCCTTCCCAGTGTCACTGATTGGTGCGTTCATGATGTGGACACTGGGGCTAATCCTCCTGTGAAGCACAGAGCTTACAGGGTGACTGACAGGGTGAGAGCTTGCATCAAGGAGGAGGTCTCTAAGATACTTGCGTTGGGGGTGATTGAGTCCTCTAACAGTCCTCGGGCCAGCCCAGTGGTCTTGGTCCCAAAGGCTGCTGCACCGGGTGCCACACCAGAACTCCGGTTCTGTGTGGACTACCGAGGGCTCAATTCAGTCACGAGGACTGACGCGCACCCCATCCCCATTGCTGATGAGCTCATCGATCGGTTAGGGGCTGCCCGGTACCTCAGCACGTTTTACTTAACGTCTGGGTACTGGCAGATCGCCTTGACTGATGGGGCAAGAGAGAGGTCAGCATTCTCCACACCAGATGGGCACTACCAGTTCCGGGTTATGCCCTCCGGGATGAAGAATGCCCCTGCCACCTTTCAGAGGTTGGTCAACCAGGTGTTGGCTGGACTGGAAGAGTTCAGTGCCGCCTACCTGGATGACTTTGCAGTGTTCAGCACCAGTTGGGAAGAACATCTGCGCCACCTCTGGGAAGTGTTGATGGCGCTGCGGAGGGCAGGCCTCACGATCAAGGCAAGTAAGTGCCAGGTCGGGCAGGGTTCTGTGGTGTACTTGGGACACCAGGTTGGGAGCGGCTAGGTGGAGCCCCTACAGCCCAAGATTGAGACCATCTTGGCTTGGGAACCCCCCAAAACCCAGACAGAGGTGAGAGCCTTTTTAGGACTCACTGGGTATTACAGGAGGTTTGTCAAGGGGTACGGCAGCATTGTTGCACCCTTGACAGAGCTGACTTCCAGGCAGCAGCCCAAGAAAGTGATTTTGACTGACACTTGTCGGAAAGCTTTTGAGGCCCTGAAAACTGCCATGTGCAGGGCACCCGTGCTCCTGGCACCCAATTTCTCCAGGGAGTTTATCATTCAGACAGATGCTTCAGAGCATGTTGTGGGGACTGTTTTGAAACAGATAAATGAGGAGGGCCTAGATCAACCCATAGCCTTCATCAGTAGGAGGTTACTTCCACGGGAACAGAGGTGGAGTGCGATTGAGAGTGAGGCATTTGCTGTGGTCTGGGCACTGAAGAAGCTGAGACCATACCTGTTTGGGACTCACTTCCGGGTTCAGACAGACCACAGGCCCCTCAGATGGCTGATGTAGATGAGGGGTGAGAATACAAAGCTGTTGAGGTGGTCCATTTCCCTACAGGGGATGGATTTCACGGTGGAACACCGCCCTGGTACAGAGCACGCCAATGCTGATGGTCTGTCCAGATTTTTCCACCTTAGTGATGAGAACTCCCAGGAGGTAGGGTAGTTCTCCCCACATTTCAGCTGGAGGGGACACGTGTTAGACCTGGCACCTTGGTGTGGGTCTCCCTTCCACTTTTTGCTGTTGCCTCATGTGTTGTTGCTGGTTATAGATGCTTTGCGCACTGTGTCACTGCTGTCCAGTGCCACAGTGCAAGTGCTCGCTATGGTAAATTGATGTATGGATTAGTGATTCCATGATTGGTTGGTTTGGTTTACTTTTCAGACCCTAGTAAAGTGCACTGAGTGTGCCCTGGGCTTGTATACCAAATGCCGCTGGTGGGCTTGCAGCACTGGTTGTGCCACCCACAGAAGCAGCCTGTAAAAGTGTGTCTCAGGTCTGCCATTGCAGAGCACTATGTGCAGTCTGGTACTGCCATGTTGACTGGGCAAGTACACAAACAGTATAGCATTGGATACAGCATCCATCTTACAGAGGGAACCTTGAGAGCAGATACGTTCTCAATGAATCAGGATTTTTTGAATACCATGGCTGCCTGAGGAAGGCTGAACGCCGAAACGCGCGTAGACTGAAATAGACTGAAATAAGCCATGTTTATTATGTAGTAATTTCGTTTGATACCCTGTATTATGATTGAAAACGTAAAATGTCTGGCAAATTGTAAATTATATATCAATTCAGAATAATTTAGTTATACTTTGCTAGGAAGCTATAATAATAGCTATATAAGTATTGTTTTGAATGAATAAGGGAAAAGAAAAGCAAACCAAAAAAAAGTATATAACTTTACAAAAAACATTAAAGAATGAATTTTCAATTAAATCCCCAAGTGTGATAGTCATGCTTAATCTTGGATATTGAATAATCTGTACATCACCACATTTGTTTTAATTATTGTTTCCTATATATTTTCTCACCAGTATTTACTTTAAAACCCTGAGATAGGAAACTAGATTAGGGGTACCCTTGTTGTGTTGCAAAATATTTCTCCATGGCCAGTCCATGTGGGGTAGTGCGAATGTCCGTTGTGTAGCTATACCACAAGTGCATTTTTAATATATATAACACAGTCATCTCAGATGTATGTTGATAGAATGACCATATAACCCTTTGGGTTTCTCTTTCTCTCCCCCTTGTTGATTAGGGCAGTTCCCTTGACTTAATTGGATAGAATCTCATTTTTGCACCTTTAGCCGACCTCAGTGACTGCTTGCAGGGTGGTCCTATATTGTTAATTGCTATAAAATGGATAAGCTTCAAACATTTGGATTTACAGATGAAGATCTTGCCTCACTATTGGGGGATTTTGCCCTAGGTGGCCAAGCAGCACATACAACTAACTCCCTAGGTTTTGAAGATTTCAATAAATTAACTTCGCTAAAGAAAAAAGCAAAACGGATTGAAATGCATGGTCATTTCATGTTAGAGTATCTCAAAGCAGGAATTATTCCACAAGGCTTGAGAGTAAAAAACATTCCAGGTCTCTTTGTTAAAATCAGGAAATTCCTTGAACGTTGGTCCCACATAGCCAATAGGTGCTCCCGGGATCTCATGATCCTTATAGTTGAAACATCAAAGGAGATGATTCAGACACTAATGGAGGAAATCCAAGAATTGGAGAACAAAATTAAGAGTAATCAAGCAATAGAAGAGGCAAAAAAGAAGTTAGAGGAAGTGGAAACGGAGATGCTATCCTATCATGACTACCTGATGAAACGTAAGACTGAAAAGCTTAAAAAAGACGTAAGATACACCAGTCAGGAGAGAATGTACCCATACCTGGCAGATAATTTCTATCAGCAACAACCAATAGATGAAGATCAATTCCAACCCTCAGCTGATAGATTCACTAAAAAAGTAGTTACTTTTTCTGACACGACGGATTCCGAAGGGGAAAATTATGACCAATACCAAACTGGCAATTCGGGCCGACGAGTCGCAGGTAACAGTAGGGGCGAACGTCCCGGTTTTTTAGCCAGGCGAGGGGGACAAAGATCCAGATGGCGGCCCAGATACCAACGACGTCAACGGGGCAATTACCAGCAAGCGTACAATTACCCGCAGGGGCAGAATGTATACCAGGACGATCCCCAGGTCCTAGTAACGAGACATGCCCATTACTGGCGCGAGTGAACCAGATACCCATCTTTAACCTCAGTACTTACGAGATTAATCATCAGACAGAGTCTTTGTTGACGAAAGGTCTCTCTTTCGTCCCACATACAAAAGCTAACAGATTTGAACTGTTTCAAGACCTAATCTCTTTCTTCCGGAAGATACGATTACGCGCATTTTTTGAGGGACGGGAACAGCAAGAATCCCTCACGCCTAATAAATCGGGCATGGCGCTTCCTTCTACTTTTGTCCCGACACTAGAACAGGTAGGACCTGAGATCGCCATCTTTGAGCACGTGGTGTTCAACAAAATGATGGCAGCAACAAAATTTATCCCGACACCCAAGTACAATCTTTCCAGGGATGAATATCAAGCCTTGTCCACCCTTAAGAATAATAAGGATATTACTATCAAGGGTTGTGACAAGGGTGGAGGCATAGTGCTAATGAATACTGACCAATATGTAGCAAATATGACAACTATGCTATCCAATGAGGAGCATTACACACCTATACGAATGGATCCCACCAAAAGGGTTTCAAAAATGATCAAAGACCTAACTACCCGTGCTTTGGAAGATGGGGTCATATGCGAAAAAGAATGTATTTTTTTGAATGTGGCCAAACCTAAAATGGCCTCAATATATGGAATTCCGAAAATACATAAAAGCACAACAGACCCCCCCTATAGGCCTATTGTGACTACTATCGGATCAACAACAGAAACACTATCTAAATATGTTGATGCTCTGCTGCGCCCACACGTCCCTAAAATAAGATCATATATAAGGGATACAACGGACATTATCAATAAGGTTGAACAAATCCATTTTGACCAGGACACCCAACTCCTGGTCACAATGGACATTGAGGCCCTCTATAGTAATATCCCTCAGGTGGGAGCATTGGAAGCCGTGAGGTGGTTCATTGACACCTACAATATAGAGTGCCCAGCCCAATTCATACTGGAATGTTTGGAAATAGTACTCAGAGAAAACACCTTCGAGTTCAATGGGTCGTTATTCCAGCAGACCCAAGGAGTAAGTATGGGGGCTTCGTGTGCGCCAACGGTGGCTAATATTTTCATGGCACACTATGAATACAGGTACATCTATAATGAAGTGGCCCCATTCAGTGAATCAACCACTAGTTGGTCTAGATTCATTGATGATGTCTTTTACATCTGGAACGGCACCGAGGAAGACTTAGCGCAATTTGTATCATGGCTGAACTTGTGTGATATGAATATTCGGTTTGTAGCCAAGAGTGACAAGCTGAACATTGAATTTTTGGATGTTAACATCAAATCTGAAGGACATATGTTATCAGTGGATTTATTTAGTAAACCCACAGCTCGTAACACATTGTTACATTTCTCTAGCTACCACCCAAGAATGCAAAAAACAACTATTCCGTTTGGACAGTTCCTCCGTCTTCGGAGGAACTGTACCAGTATCTGTGATTATGATCAACAGTCAGAAATAATGAAAGCGAAATTCGTATCTAGAGGATACCCCAAAAGATTAGTACGAGACTCATACAAGAGAGCTCGATACTATGACCGTCAAAGTTTACTGAGTAAAAAAACTCCTAAACAGCAGAACCGACTTGTGATGGTAACACGGCACAGTACAATGAATGGTAGTATATGCCAGATTATCAATGCTAACTGGCATATTTTAAACGCGACAAGAGCAGAATCAGAACATCTACCTAGGCCCATGTTTGCGTATCGCAAGAATAAGAACCTTAAAGATCTAGTGACAAGATCACGGATGCCAAAGAACATATCCACAGCCATTCAGACTACAATTGGTGGCCTACCTGCTGTGAAAGGTAATTATAAATGCATGTCTTGTCTAGCGTGTGAGTCTGCACTAGAAGTTAGACAATACTCCATAAATGGAGTCAAAATAGATCTACAATGTCTAACCAATTGCAAATCTACTAACATCATCTATGCCATTTTATGCCCCTGCGATAGACCCTACGTAGGGGAGACATCAAGGTCAATGGCAACTCGCTTGACGGAACACAGGTCAGCAATTAAAAACAAGAAGGTACAAGCGCCATTAGTCCAACATTTTATTGAGCACAGCCACACTGCGAAAGACATAAGATGGCTAATTCTCGAGAAAATCAATACTAGTGGGACACAAGGAACTGAGATTCGAAAAAGGAGAGAAGTCTTTTGGATATTCTCTCTGGACGCTTATAAGAGAGGATTGAACAGTGAGATACCATGGAGTCAAGCCATACGATATAACAACTAATGCCACACCTGATAGTGAACAATTCTCTGATACTTAAGAAAATAATCGATTAGATGAACATCTGAGAACTGTTGGTTTGCACATTCATAGAATTGGAGGCTTTATTATAAATATTTTATTAATAAAATGACTTTATAGGCTCATCAAAAGCTAATTGTTACCCCCACGCTTTATCGTCGGCTAAATGGAAGATCCAGTGCTGTTTTCAACAGAAGGTCAATGCCCTAGGGAACTGACCAATGATTGAGCAAGTCCGAGTATATATGGAGTGGTTCTATGCCTAGTCCCCTTTCTACCTTAGTGATTTGCTGGCAACGGGGAGAAAGGACTTAGATGGCGAGGTGAGTGCTGCAAGATAACACCCGTGAATTAGCTCTGCGGTCTCTAACGTAGTGTAATACTTTGGCATACTCGGCAACCGAGCAGACTCATCTACAATAATTATATGCCCCCAGGTTTGGATGAGTCCGATATATACCTCAAATCACGTCGATGAAGCACCTTTAAACAAGATGAGATAACAGGCTGAAACAAAACCAACTTGACCGGGTAAGACATAACAGATTTTTAATGAATTGAAATATACGAACACGAGGCTTAGTCGTAACGTATCAGAACCAACTGCTTTATGTGTTCCCGATTAGAACCCGCGAAAATACGCTGCATGTTCCCATGAGAGCTACTCAAAACGCGCTCCTCCCCAGATATTAAAAAAGTTCGAAAGGACGCGTACTGAATCTCCGTGGCTTTAGTAAGTGATTTTCAACGCCCCGATAGCTACCATTAGTTTTAAATTTCATCTCCTTGACAAATAATATAACACGCCATTTTTTCTTATTGGTTGCTATTTTAGTACTTCTATGGTCGGGGTCTCGATGACTGCCTAAGCAACTATTGGATATATATTACGCCAACAAACAACGCCACCATTAGAAACAGTATAGCATTGGATACAGCATCCATCTTACAGAGGGAACCTTGAGAGCAGATACGTTCTCAATGAATCAGGTAACACTAGCAGCTTATCACGATACCAGCATATTAAGCTAGAAGTCAGTTTCATTTCATTTAATTCTGTTTTGTTCATATTAATGAAGTCTCTAGTTACACGAAGTTTCCCAGCCTCCAAAATGACTATGGAGTAGCCATGCAAGTTCAGAAAGATATCGCAAGATTATTATACTAAGCGAAATATATGAGATTGCTATTCACGTTAACCGGGGTACAAGGCATCATAGGTGCAACAATGATGACAAATACAGACGTCATTATAATGGATTAAAATCGTATTTTTGACTCTGAAACATACATATTCTGATCAGAGATGATTACTGTTTTATAATCAATTTATAATTAGTGTTATAGAAACTAAGTGTATATAAATGTATAGATGTATATATGTATAGGGTCGATGTGGGGCCTTTTTTAATGTACTGTGCACTTGAATTGGTGGGGATGTACATTTTGTTATAGACTATTCTTTCTCTTTATTATGTTTTAGGATTTTTTGAATACCATGGCTGCCTGAGGAAGGCTGAACGCCGAGGGTCTCGATGACTGCCTAAGCAACTATTGGATATATATTACGCCAACAAACAACGCCACCATTAGAAACAGTATAGCATTGGATACAGCATCCATCTTACAGAGGGAACCTTGAGAGCAGATACGTTCTCAATGAATCAGGATTTTTTGAATACCATGGCTGCCTGAGGAAGGCTGAACGCCGAAACGCGCGTAGACTGAAATAGACTGAAATAAGCCATGTTTATTATGTAGTAATTTCGTTTGATACCCTGTATTATGATTGAAAACGTAAAATGTCTGGCAAATTGTAAATTATATATCAATTCAGAATAATGTAGTTATACTTTGCTAGGAAGCTTTAATAATAGCTATATAAGTATTGTTTTGAATGAATAAGGGAAAAGAAAAGCAAACCAAAAAAAAGTATATAACTTTACAAAAAACATTAAAGAATGAATTTTCAATTAAATCCCCAAGTGTGATAGTCATGCTTAATCTTGGATATTGAATAATCTGTACATCACCACATTTGTTTTAATTATTGTTTCCTATATATTTTCTCACCAAGTACACACACTTGCCAGTCCCTAAACCTTACCTTTTCTGCATATTAGTCACCCCTATGGTAGGCCCAAGGGCAGGGTGCATTGTAGGTAAAAGGTAGGACAAGCCCTGATGTATGTGGAATGTCCTAATAGTGAATTACAGCCATTTTCATTTTTCACTATTGCAAGGCTACCTGTTCCCCATAGGCCGGAATGGGCAGTTTGATTAATACATCTTATAATCCTAACTGACTCAGGGAACTAGGTGGAAATTTGAGTTTAGTATGCCTGACCTCAGAATGAAAAAATGCATCTTTTAGTAAAGTTGGTTTTAACATTCTGTGTTTGAAAATACCAATTTTAGAGAGTAGGTATTATCTTGCCTGTTAGAAGGGCGCCCTCCGGGGAGTCAGATGGTGTCGGCCTGACCACCCCGAGAGCCACCGTTCCGTAAGAAAGTAGCCGAGCGCCGCTGAGAAGCCTCCTGGGCGAGGTCCTTCTCCTATGATCGTACCAGCCAAGAAACCCTACCACCACAAAGGGACACAACCAGGGTATCAATTCTCACAAGTCTTTATCGGATATCAAGGCAGATTTCTGTGGCAATATTTACAGGTGGATCGAGGGATCCAAAAGAGTCTCAAAGTCTTGTAGGGATGGGGTAGCGGGACAGTCTCAGTACCAGCCTGGTACGGGAACACCCTGCGCCCAGCTCTCAATCCTCGAGCTGGGGGTTTCCGGGAGCGGGGACGTCGTCTGCAGGGCTCGGAGGATTGCCTCGATGAGGTCGAACCGCGACGAGGTCAGCAGGGCTCCGATGGTTACTTCTGCGAGGTCGAGCCGCGACGAGGTCAGCAGGGCTCCGATGGTTAGCTCAGCGAGGTCGAGCCGCGACGAGGTCAGCAGGGCTCCGGTGGTTACTTCGGCGAGGTCGAGCCGCGACGAGGTCAGCAGGGCTCCGATGTTCCGTGAGGGTCTTTTTCTCAACAAGGGGGGAGCCGCGACGCAGTCAGCAGGGCTCGAGTTCCAAGTTCCAGGCAATGAGTCTCTCTCCGTAGGGTCAGCCACGATCCGATCAGCAGGGCTCTTGACTCCAGGATACAACTGCCGTCCTGGTTTTGGGCTGCCCCAGATATAGGGCTGGAGCCCTTTGATGTCCGGACCCTCGCGCCTGGGGGAGTCGGAGGGGCCAGGATGAGAGAGTCCAGACACCCAGCGGGGGGGTGGAGCCAGAGCCTAGGGAGGCCGGAGGTCGATCGGAGCCAGGCGTCGGGGGACGGCTGGAGGCCCCATCGAAACTCTCTTCCTCCGGGATCTGTGGAGTGGCCACTCGACCCCCCTTGGTCGGGTCTTGGCACCCCGATGTCGGGGCTTTGCTGGGACGGAGGCCAGGGCAGGCCGCGTCGCGAAGGCTGGTGCGGGTAGCGGGGTACAATCCAGGGGGACCCCGAAGGGTGGGGGCTGCGCCCGTGGGGTCGGGTAGGAGGGTTCGGGACCACGCCACGAGGCCGGGTCCAACAGGCGTCCCCCCCAGCTGAAGGCAGGGAGAGTCACCCATCGTCTTGGGGGTTCTCCTCGCCGAGGCGGAAGAAGCGGGACAGGCCGTCGGCGTTGGCGTGGTCGTTGCCGGGCCGATGGTCTACAGTGAAGTCCATTCCCTGCAGAGAGATGGACCACCGCAACAACTTCGGGTTCTCGCCTCTCATCTGCATTAACCACCGCAAGGGTCGGTGGTCGGTTTGGACCCGAAAGTGGGTGCCAAAGAGGTAGGGCCGGAGCTTCTTGAGGGCCCACACCACGGCGAAGGCCTCCCGTTCAATGGTGCTCCATCTCTGCTCCCGGGGCAGCAGGCGTCGGCTGATGAAGGCCACCGGCTGGTCGCCCCCCTCAGAGTTCACTTGGGACAAGACAGCCCGACTTCGTACTCCGAGGCATCCGTCTGCACCACAAACTCTTTGCCGTAGTCGGGGGCTTGTAGCACGGGAGCGGTACACATCGCTGTCTTGAGGGTCTCGAAGGCCGCCTGACAGCGGGGCGTCCAGTGCACCTTCTTTGGCTGCTTCTTTGATGTGAGCTCCGTGAGGGGTCCCACAATGCTTCCATAGTTCTGAATGAATCGCCTGTAATAGCCCGTGAGTCCCAGGAAGGCCCTCACAGCGGTTTGGGTGGTTGGGGGCTCCCAGGCCATGATGGCGTCGATCTTTGGCTGGAGGGGGGCCACATGGCCGCTCCCCACTTGATGTCCCAGATAGGTTACTGATCCTTGGCCTATCTGACACTTGCTGGCTTTTACGGTAAGTCCGGCCCTTTGGAGGGCGGTCAGGGCCAGGGTGCCTCAGGTGCTCGGCCCAGTGGCTGCTGAACACCGCAATATCTTCCAGGTAGGCGGCGCTGAACGCTTCTAGGCCGGCCAGTACCTTATTTACCAGTCTCTGGAAGGTCGCAGGGGCATTTTTCATGCCGAAGGGCATCACGCAGAAGTGGTAATGGCCATCGGGGGTGGAGAAAGCGGAACGCTCTTGGGCGCCGGGGGTGAGCCCGATCTGCCAGTATCCCG
Organism: Triturus cristatus; assembly: GCF_964204655.1. Classification (NCBI taxonomy): domain Eukaryota; kingdom Metazoa; phylum Chordata; class Amphibia; order Caudata; family Salamandridae; genus Triturus; species Triturus cristatus. The sequence goes on from NC_140590.1 coordinate 1,641,260,543, forward strand.
CGGTGAGGTCAAAGGTGCTAAGGTAGCGGGCTGCTCCTAGGCGGTCGATCAGTTCATCTGCCTGAGGAATGGGATGGGCATCGGTTTTGGTGACGGCATTCAATCCCCGATAGTCCACGCAAAATCGGAGCTCTGGGGTGGTGCCGGGGGCGGCCACTTTCGGCACAGGACCACAGGGCTGGCCCATGGACTGTCGGAGGGTTCGATGACCCCCAGGGCCAACATCTTGGCGACCTCGGCGTGGATGCAGGCCCGCACTCGTTCGGGGACCCGGTAGGCTCGGTGTCGCACGGGGGGGCTGTCCCCGGTGTCGACGTCGTGGACGTACCATCGGGTGACTCCGGGAGTGAGGGAGAAGAGAGCAGCGAAGTGATGCAGCAGTCCTTGACAATCTTGGCGCTGATCTGGAGTCAGGGTGGCGGAGAGGATGACTCCCTCCACGGAGCCGTCCTTTTCAGAGGTTTTCAGGAGGTCGGGTAGGGGCTCGGAGTCGTCTTCGGCCCCATCGTCTGTAGCCATCAACAGGCTAAGTTCTGTTCGGGCAAAGTGGGGTTTGAGCTTGTTGGTGTTGAGGACCCGGAGGGGGTTCCTGGGGGACTCCATGTCGACCAGGTAGGTGACGGGGCTCTTCTTCTCGACCACCTTGAAGGGCCCGGTCCACTTGTCTTGGAGGGCACAGGGGTCGACGGGCGACATGACCCAGACCTGCTGGCCTGGCTCGAACTCGATGGAGGAGGCGTTCTGGTCATACCAGCGTTTCATTTCCTCCTGGCTGGACTCGAGGTTGGCTTTGGCCAGTTCCCTGAATTTCCGGGTTTGGTTTTGCAGGGTCAGGAGGTACCGGTAGACGTCGGGGGGAGCATTTTGGATGGTGGTCTCCCAGCCTTCCTTGACCAGGCTGAGAGGGCCTCGGACAGGGTGTCCGTACAAGAGTTCGAAGGGGCTGAACCCCAGAGACTTTTGCGGGACCTCCCGATAGGCAAACAGGAGGCAGGGCAGCAGGACGTCCCATTTGCGTCTCAGGGGCTCCTTCAGTCCTTTGATCATTCCTTTGAATGTCCGGTTAAATCGTTCGACTAGTCCGTTCCCCTGGGGGTGGTACGGGGTGGTGAACTTGTAGGTGACCCCGCATTGTTGCCACAGGGACCGCATATACTTCGAGATAAAGTTGGTGCCTCGGTCACTCACAACCTCCCGGGGGAAACCTACTCGGGAGAAGATTCCCATCAAGGCCCGGCCCACCACGGGGGCCGTCACTATTCGGAGAGGGCTGGCCTCGGGGTATCGGGTGGCATGATCGACCAGGACGAGGATGAAGCGATGTCCTTGGGAGGTTCGGGGGTCCAGGGGCCCCACAATGTCGATCCCCACTCGCTCGAAAGGGGTGTTTACTTTTGGGAAGGGCTGGAGAGGGGCTTTGACCCTTCCCCCGCTCTTCCCGCTGGCTTGGCAGGTCGGGCAGGTTCGGCAATGATTGTCCACGTCCTTCCGCACTCTGGGCCAGTAGAAGTGAGTCACCAGGCGGCTGTATGTTTTGACCTGCCCCAGGTGCCCGGCGAGGGGCACATCATGCGCCAGATTGAGGAGGAAGTCCCGGAATCTGAGGGGGACCACCAGCACGCCGCTGGCCCCCAATTCTGCGGTCTTCTGCTCGCTGTAGAGGAGGTCATTGTCCCAATAGACCCAGTGGGTCCCCGTCTGGTCTCCGGCGGCCTGGGCGGCTGCTTGCTGTCGGGTCCCTTCGAGGGAGGAGCAGGTCTTCTGTTCTTGGCGGAACTGCTCCCTTGTGGGGCCACCTTCTTGGCGCCATTGGGCGAGTTCGGGGAGGTCGCTGAGTGCGGCGACCTCGTCCGGGGCGAGTTCCGGCGGCCCGGCCTTGGCGTCGGCTTCTTCTTCGACGGAGGGAGGTGGTGGCTCGGGTCACTCCGGCTCTTCGGGGGGAGCATCTACGCTCGGTCGGATGGCCCGGGCGGTCGTGGACCGGGTGGTTGCGCAGACCCATTCGGGCAGTCCCAGCATCCTCAGATGCTCTCGGCGCTCGACGCGGGCCCAGGGGGAACTTTCCAGGTCGTTCCCGAGGAGGCAGTCCACGGGGGCGTCGTCGCGGACGGTTACCTTCAGCATGCCCGACACCCCCCCCCACTCGAAGGGGATCCGGGCCATCTGGCACAAGCTCTCGGTGTTGTCTGCCGACCGGACGGGGCACAGTACATTAGGCATGATCTGTTCGGGGGTCACCAAGTGGCAGCGGACGGCTGTCACGCTGGCTCCGGTGTCTCGGAGGGCTTCGGCCCGGCGTCCATTAATGGTGACCCACTGTTGGTACTTCTGGGTGTTGCTCGGGATGGGAGCCCGGGGTACCATTTCCCGGCTGCCCAGGCATACCAAGGTCATGGCGGCGGGTTCCCACTCGGTTGGCCCGGCGTCGTAGTTCTCTTCCTCTTCTCCCCCTGGCGGGGGGGTGGCCCGGTGGTCCCCGCTCGTCGGTTCACGGGGCAGATAGGGTCACTGGCGTAGTGCCCTGGCTGTTGGCAGTTGTAGCACGTTACCGTCGGTCGAGGTCCTGGTCGGGCTGAGGGGGCCCCTCTTCGGGCGAGGGACGGGGACGTGCGGTTCGAGGGCGGTCCCCGGGGAGGACTCCGGGGTGGCCCCGCTGGAAAGTCTCTGTTCCTGTTCGATCCCCCTCCTCCGCCACGCTGGCGGGGGGGCCCCGTGGTGTTCTGTTGGTACTCCCCCATCGAGTTCCGAGGGACCCGGGTGTTCACCCATCGATCGGCCTCGGCGGCGAGCTTCTGCGGCTCGGTCAGCTTGCTGTCGAGGAGGTGCTGTCTCAGCTCGATGAAGCAGTTGTTGGAGAGGTGCTCCCATACAATGAGGTCGAACAGCTGTTCGTAGGAGGTGACCTTGCTGCCCTTGATCCAACCTTCCAGGGCTCTGCTGAAAAAGTCTACGTATTCCACCCAGGTGGTACCGGGGAGCGTCTTGCAGTCCCGGAAGCGCTGGCAGTACATCTCTGAGGTGAGACCATAGCGGGTGAGCAGGGCCTCCTTCATATGGTCATAAGAGGTCATCACTTCGTCTGGGAGCTGTAGCAGGGTGTCTCTGCCTTCGCTGAGGAACCGTCCCCATAGGCCGGCACCCCAATCTTTTCGGGGTACCCGATGGGCGGTCATGGCTACCTCGTAGGCCTTGAACCATTGTTGGATGTCGTCGTTCTTGTAGTACTCTTTGACGACATCCTTGGGGATATGTACTTTCGCCTCGGCCGGCGGAGGGGTGTCTCGGTTTCCGGGGGTGCCGGTCTCTCCATTTCTGGACTTAATTTCAAGTTCTTTAAGGCCCCGCTCATGCTCGAGGGTTAGCCTCCTCTCTTCCAGTTCTCGGTGCCGCTTTTTCTCCTCTGTTTCTTCTTGCAGCCGCAGTTGCTCTAGGGCCAATTTCTTTTCGGCTAGTAGGAGTTCGACGTCCAGGCGGAGTCGGGCGAGCTCCAACTCGTGGGTCCTGACCCTCTCCCCTTCTCGTATCTCTTCCGGGGAGAGGCCGGTCTCTATGCTGGTTGTTCTCCCCTCGGCCGGGGCTGCGGTTGGTTGCCGGTGCACGTTTGGCACCGGGTTTTCTTCGGTTTGGGGGGAGGCCGCTTCGGACTCTACCCAGGCCTTTAGGGCTTTTTGCAGGTCCTCTTTTGTGTTTAATCCGGTGGTCGCGATGCCTTTGTCTTTACAAAACAGTTTTAGTTCCTTATGGGTATATTCCTCCAACCGTTCTTGTTGGAACTCCGCGGTTGGGGTGGTCTCTTGGTTGCTCATGGTTACTCTGTGTCTAGGTAGGTAGTGGGTGAGTTACTCGCTGTACGATCTGCGTCGGGCTCGGATCGCACCGCTGGCCACCAATGTTAGAAGGGCGCCCTCCGGGGAGTCAGATGGTGTCGGCCTGACCACCCCGAGAGCCACCGTTCCGTAAGAAAGTAGCCGAGTGCCGCTGAGAAGCCTCCTGGGCGAGGTCCTTCTCCTATGATCGTACCAGCCAAGCAACCCTACCACCACAAAGGGACACAACCAGGGTATCAATTCTCACAAGTCTTTATCGGTTATCAAGGCAGATTTCTGTGGCAATATTTACAGGTGGATCGAGAGATCCAAAAGAGTCTCAAAGTCTTGTAGGGATGGGGTAGCGGGACAGTCTCAGTACCAGCCTGGTACGGGAACACCCTGCGCCCAGCTCTCAATCCTCGAGCTGGGGGGTTTCCGGGAGCGGGGACGTCATCCGCAGGGCTCGGAGGATTGCCTCGATGAGGTCGAGCCGTGACGAGGTCAACAGGGCTCCGATGGTTGCTTCTGCGAGGTCGAGCCGCGACGAGGTCAGCAGGGCTCCGATGGTTAGCTCAGCGAGGTCGAGCCGCGACGAGGTCAGCAGGGCTCCGGTGGTTACTTCGGCGAGGTCGAGCCGCGACGAGGTCAGCAGGGCTCCGATGTTCCGTAAGGGTCTTTTTCTCAACAAGGGGGGAGCCGCGACGCAGTCAGCAGGGTTCGAGTTCCAAGTTCCAGGCAATGAGTCTCTCTCCGTAGGGTCAGCCGCGATCCGATCAGCAGGGCTCTTGACTCCAGGATACAACTGCCGTCCTGGTTTTGGGCTGCCCCAGATATAGGGCTGGAGCCCTTTGATGTCCGGACCCTCGCACCTGGGGGAGTCGGAGGGGTCGGGATGAGAGAGTCCAGACACCCAGCGGGGGGTGGAGCCAGCGCCTAGGGAGGGCGATCGGAGCCAGGCGTCGGGGGACGGCTGAAGGCCCCATCGAAACTCTCCTCCTCCGGGATCTGTTGAGTGGCCACTCGACCCCCCTTGGTCGGGTCTTGGCGCCCCGATGTCGGGGCTTCGCTGGGACGGAGGCCGGGGCAGGCCGCGTCGCGAAAGCTGGTGCGGGTAGCGGGGTACAATCCAGGGGGACCCTGAAGGGTGGGGGCTGCCCCCGTCAGGTCGGGTAGGAGGGTTCGGGACCACGCCACGAGGCCGGGTCCAACATTGCCTAACTATCCAAAGCCTGCCTCTGCTAGGTTGTGTATTCCTTGTCTGGAGTTTGAGTGACAGGGGCTGGGGGATACCAGGAGACAGGGTGAGTCAGCACAGGGCTGAATAGAGAGATCTGCATGCAGATGGGAGGGAGGAGTTGCACCTGGGACCTGAATAGGGCTGTGCCTTCCCTCCATAATGCTTGCTCCACCTCCTGTGCTGCGTCTGATGTCCCTGCCCTGCACTGTGAAAGAAAAGAAGGAGTCATGTAAACAAAGTGCTCCAGGACTGACCAGAACTGGTTTGGACTAGGCAAAGGCCTCTCTGTCTTCAGAGAACAAAGAGAAACTGTGTATGAAAAGAGGAACCCAGACCCCAGAACTTTAGATCACTTTTGGGAAACAAGAAGAAACCTTTGCTGAGGAGAGGAAGAGAGGAACCAGAGACACTGAGGAGAGACTATCCCTAAGCTTGAGGGATTGGCCTGCAGTGGTTGCCTGACTGCCAAAGAGAGGAGAAAGGACGTTGTGCCACTTTCATTCAACTTGTAAAGTATCTCCAAGGGCTTGAGATAGAGCTTGCCTCCTGCTGAAGTTTCAGGGACAACAGACTTCACCCACCAGCTCCCCAAGAGTTCTTTGGAAGGGCCTGCAGTTGTGTTGGGCTTTCTGAGGGACTGCGTGTCGCAAGGAGCTAGAAGCATGACGCACGAAGAAGAAGCGTGTCGCCGAACTGCCGCTGTCGCTTCATAATGCGAAAGTGCCTTGCGTTGCCGGAAAAGAGGATCGACGTCGCACCAGGTGCCGCTGCATCATCGGAGAAGTGTGTCGCTGCCGCAACCGCTGTCGTCGCATCCCGGGAAAAGTGTGTCGCCACTGCAGTTGTCGCATCGTTGCCGAAGCGCCTCGCATCGCCGGAGAAGAGGATTGACGTTGCATCATATGCCGCTGCATCACCAGGAAGCGTGTCGCAGGGCCTGTCGCGGCTCAGAAGAATTGTTGAGTCGCCGCACGGCCATCGGGTGTGCACGCATGGTGTCGCATCAAGGAGATGACGCCATTTTTGTTTAATTGCACCGGATCTTCATCACAGCGTTGCGGGTCGCACCACCCCGGAAGTGCAGTAAGAAACCGACGCATCATCTCCCCACGCCGAGAAGAACCGACGCATCCCCTATGCATCAGTAGGGACCCGACACATCACCGTTCTTGTGTGTAAGGAACCGCCGCATCACCTTCCCTGCAACCCTTTCGTTGTATAGCGTTACGCATCCAAAGGTACATTGAACTCAAAGTGTCGCATTTTACATCTTAAGAGAACTAAGTTAATTCTATCATTTTTAAAGTGCAGTAATGTGGATTTTTGTCATTTGTGGTCTTGTGTTAAGTCTATATAAAAATACTTATTTTTATACTACAACTTGTGTGGTTTCCATCTGTAGTGTTGTCACTGGGTTACTGTATGTGTTCACAAATGCTTTACACACTGCCTCTGAGATAAGCCTGTTTGCTATGCCAATCTACTAAGGGGGTGAGCAGGGGTTATTTTAGGAGTGTACCCCCTTACCCTGACTAGAAGCAAGTGTCCCTATTTGGTCAAAGGTACCTACCTCTGCCAACTAGAGACGCCCAGTTCTAACAGTTCCACAGTATGCTATCAATTGACCTGCTGGGTATATGTGCACCACATTATGGTGCTGAGTGTATAAGTGTGCGAGCAGTTTCCATACAGACCTGCCTGATATATGTTGCATTGGGAGTGACAGGGAGGGAGTGTATATATGGGAGTGACAGTCTGCGGACCACCTGTGATTCAAGACACTGGCCAGAGGTGTTGCTTTGCACATTGACATCTTGCCAGAACACTACGTTTGACATTGGTTTTACCCACGCAGCCTCGGCCCGCGGTCCTGCTAAAAAGTGTTATAATTCTTTGTATGTACATATTTCTGATATCGTTGTAACCCGAGGTTCATCCTCTAACTGCGTGGGATTGAATTATAAGAGTTGCTAGGGTTGACCTGCGGTAGACAACGTGTCGCACTGCATAAGGGTGCTGGGGGGTTAGAATAGAATGTGTCCCAAGTGTGCATATTATTGATGTCATTTCAACCAGTTGGGTCCAGTACTGCTAGCAATATTTCCAAGTTTGATTTATGCCCAGAAATATATGATGTTCATGTCGTGCTGATTATGGTGTGTGTTGAATGTAAATGTTATTTACATACATCACATGTGAAGTCTCTTTTGTGACCCTTAGTGTATTTATAGTGAGTGCTGTGCCAATGCTTTACACATTGCCTCTGTGATAAGCCTGACTGCTCAGTGCTAAGCTACCAAAGGGTGAGCACAGGTTATACAGTGTGTGTAAGCACCCGCCCCTGACTGAAGTAGTAGGTTCTGCCTGGCTGGGGCCTTGACTAAGTCAACCAGAAAGTGCCAGTTCCAACAAGCACTATATTAAAGTCGCATAGTGCTGTAATCATCAATGGTTTGTCTGCAGAGGTATGAGTTGTGGGCCCACATGTGCCGCTCAGGAAGAAGCTGTAGAAGAGTTGGACCTGTGGAGCGAGGGAGGAAGGCAAGGTTGAGGAGGCAGTCTTCTGACTCCCATGGACTCTCTATGACCTTTCCTGGTGTTTGTCGAACAATGTGCTATGATTTCTAACTCACAGAGACAGAATTCCTCCACTTTCATGTCTACAGCGCCCCACCCTAAGACGCTTACCCTATTAACCGCCTTACTCCCACTTACCACTCACACATCACCTGTCCTCTAGCTGCTGGCGAGTTAACTAGGACCAGCTTCACACAATGACTATCAATCCACCTGCTGAGATAGAAGCCGGAGGTCAGGAGCCACAGGGCTACTGTCTCCTCTGTTTCGTCCCCCTTCTTTACTCTCTTCTGGTCCCTCTTTTTCTCTACCTTTACTCATTCCCCAACTTTAGAATGGCATGAGGCGATATGCAAATAATCAACAAAACGTGGCATATCATTCACCAGTATTTTACTACCTTAGACCGGCCATTAAAGGTCTGCACTAATGTTAAAGGCCCGAGCCGAAGGTGAGGGCCTGTAACAAAGGAGTGGGCCTTTAATGGCCGGTAGAGCCCACTAGAGAGGTCTCTAAGGCTTTTAGAACATTCCACCCTTAGAGGGCAGAATGTTCTAATTTGTAAAACAAAGGCCTCACGGAGCCTGAGGGGGTTGAAATCCCCTCGGGCTCCGTAATGCCTTTGTTAAACATTTGAATGTTGATACTCCGGGCGTCTAACGGCCATTAGAAGCCCTGAGCACTTTATCGTTTTCAATGGAGCGCTCAACATTCCAGTGTTCTAATATTCTTTCTGTTATTTCCAAGACTACTAAAAAATGAATAGCTGGATGCAGTTTCTCTGTATGTTCAGCTAAACTGTGGAAAGTGTTGCACCACAAAACTAGGATCCACGACCTGCCTTGGTACATTGAGAAACTCTTTAAAACCTGGTTATTCTCGCAAGCTTTCTAATCCCTACCTTTTCAGGCATTTTCAATCATAAAGTTTTTCTCCAGAGCGCCAAGAAATCTTTTAAGGATGAGTGGGTGACAGATTCTACTAATATAAATTATATTCGCAATGCACAGGCTGGAAAATCACGGCCCCTTGTTTCCTTACCTCACTGTTAGAAATGATTTACCGCGTTTCGAAGTGTGTCATTAGCTGCAGAGAAATATCTTACTGCTAATCTGTCTTTGCACTGTTCCATCAAAAAAGTTAATGCACTTCGAATGCAGAATGAAATAAAGAGCTCATTCGCCAATGCATGGTTTCCATGTCAAGTTTTGGTCGATAATTCATTTCCTTAAGATGGCGGCTTTTCGATCCAAGATTTAGCTTCTGATAGTGCTGGGGCTTTTCAGTACTTTTTTATTTATCATGCGCTTCTCGGTGCTAGAATGCTGAAGTAAGTTGTTAGTTTGGAAGTAAAACTAACAAACATTGGCTATGTGCACCCGGCTGCCGCACCTGTCTCTCGCCGCTGGCGCGAGGCCAGATTTGAGCTAGTGTTGAAGAACTCGCCGAAGTTCCTTCCGGTCGCTTCCACGCCTCTCTTTTGGCCTCCTTTGCTCTAGTTGAATATAACTCTGGAGTTTACCCGCAGCTGCGCGGGCCAGGCCTTCCCGCCGCAGTCTGGAAACCTACGCCTATTTGTATCCGTCAGACACGCCACCCCGGCCCTTCCAAACTTTTCATCCCGGCTCGATGCAAGTTTCTGAAAGAAGGACGAAGTGAACAGGAAAGTTTGTGTTGCGAAGACAGAGGCGTCCTTCAGAGATGGCCGGTGTGTGCACAAAGGCGCTGCACCATTAGGATGCGCAGAGCCGGAAAAAGGGTCCCATTCGGGGCCTTTTCAAGTCAGTGAGAAGAGGGAACAGAGCAGGAGTGAAAGAAGGGGGTACAAACAGGTGCCTGTGGGGTGAACATGGCGGCTTCCTACGCATCTGGACAAGAGGAAGCCAGGGACTGCTTTGTCCAGAGCTAACAAACTTCAGCTTGTTTGCGAGTTGGAGGCTTGAAAGTAGCAGAATATATTAGGATCACAAAAAGTTTACAAGCTGGGACAGGGCACCAGTGTCTGCCCCTTTTCCTTTTCACATGGGGCAGTGGGCCATGGAGGTCCCACCACCTGGTCTAAGACATTATGCCAAGCGGAACTTAGAGAGACGGGGCTGCCCCGGAAGCTCCTACAAGCTGGGGCATTGAGGGAGGCGTAGGAGAGCGGTGTCCTCATCTTACAGCGATCCCTCATCTCATTGATGGTTGTGAGTGGCTAACTGTGTTCGGAGACTGTCCCGCAAGATGATCGGGGGGACCAGAGTGTGGAACAGCGAGATCAAACCATCCAGAGGAGCTTTGATTCAAAAAGATAGAATTTGAAAAAATATTGTTCCTACCAGCTCAACTCTCTTACAATGCAAGTATCAATTCCAAGGAGATACCTGAAGCTGTGGGATTAATGCCAGATTTACTTTAAAAAAGGACCTAAACTCTAATTCATTCCCAGCTGGTTAACCGGTTCAAAAGTTAGTTGTGAGACTCATCCTCAAGCTTCAGGTTAAAGCTCACATTTCGCACCATCTCAGGGGCCTGCGTAGGCTTCCCATACAAAAGTGTCAGTTTTCAAAATTCTCTGGTTTGCGCACGAAGCCTTTTATCAGACCGACCACGCTTACCTCAAAATAAGGCTTACACCTTGCTACCCTAGACCGGTCCTTCACTCATCCAGTCTCCATTTTGCATCCGTTCCCTAAATGTATCTTCCCATATCTGGAGGTCACTCTTTCTCTTATCTGGTTGCCTAGAGTTGGAACTTGCTTCCTATTTGCATTCACAGCCTAACATTGCTGTTTTTCAGAAGTAACTTAAAACGTGGCTATTTCAGCAGAACTTGTCTGAGTTTCTTCTGTCCTCCTTGCTGTAGTATCTATCAATGCCAGGAATCACAGTAGTTGCTTGCACTTTATATATATAAATTCTTAACACCTCCAGATTTAAGCAGTATGCAAACGGATTTGAAAGGGAATTAAATGGACAATTAATGTCCATCAAATAAGCTGTTGTATTTAGAACCCACCCAGCTCTTCTTCCCGGCCAGAGTTCTCCATCTTCTTTAACTTACATGGTAGTTTCATCACTTATCTACTTGTAAATTCATCACAAATATTGCCAGGTCTAGAGCCATTTTAGCACAGTCTTAAATCAGGGAAAATGGCACTTTCCATAAAATATGATCCTTTTACATTCGATGCACCCATTCGAATCTGATGCCCTGCTTTCTTCTCACTGAGATATCAGTTTAGGTCTGGCATTTGTGGAGCAAAAGAAGAATATGGTGGAAAGGAGATGAAAAACTGCAGTCACCATCAGTCCAACATAGACGATAAAATGATGGCTCCTCCAGTTTGATGGTCTAAAGTGCACCGCAGGAGAGGAAGCAAAGAGAGAGTATGTGTACTATGGAACAACACATGCACATTACCACACATACCTTTACAACGCCGTCAATACAATGCATGTGTCATTACCACGGTGCATTTACAGCAAAGAAATTTACAATGCATCTGCCTTTACCACGAAAATTTCATTGTAAAGGCATCGTTGGTAAAGGCATATACATGGTCAAAATTTGGCATGCGTCATAAAGATAATGGCATGAGAGCAGTTAGGGCGCACTGGCATTGCTACAGAGTGAAAGGGAAAGCACAGGATGTGCGTCAGCCATCATGAAATGGATTAACTCCTGCGAAGTAGTGCAAACATGCAAATAATGGGAACCTGCCATTGTTACTCACTATTTAAAAATGCACAACAGCTATTCGGGTGTTTCACGAGCAAATATGAACAGTCACATATGTGTGCTCCTGGTATAAATTGTTAAGCAAATCACACTCTGTACTGGGATATTGTGCTATAATACAATTTAATAACTATTACAAATTCTTCAGTCATATATTCTTGTAGTATATATTATTATATTATTGAATAGATGTGTTAGTAGGTGTTACATTTCAATATGGTTGCCTCTTTTTATTCACTTTTCCCCCATGAGCTCATCTTGCTTTGGAAGAAGAGGAAGGACTACACCTAAGATCATGCTCAACGTGTGTGAAGCAGAGGTACCAAGGGGCAGAGGTGTGTAGAACGCAGAAGGACTACGCCTAAGATCATGCTCAACGTGTGTGAAGCAGAGGTACTGAGGGGCAGAGGTTTGAAGAACGCGGAAGGACTACGCCTAAGATCATGCTCAACGTGCATCAAGCAGAGGTACTGAGGGGCAGAGGTGTGTAGAACGCGGAAGGACTACACCCAAGATCATGCTCAATGTGTGTGAAGCAGAGGTACCGAGGGGCAGAGAGGTGTGTAGAACGCGGAAGGACTACGCCTAAGATCATGCTCAATGTGTGTGAAGCAGAGGTACCGAGGGGCAGAGAGGTGTGTAGAACGCGGAAGGACTACGCCTAAGATCATGCTCAACGTGCGTGAAGCAGAGGTACCGAGGGGCAGAGAGGTGTGTAGAACGCGGAAGGACTACGCCTAAGATCATGCTCAACGTGTGTGAAGCAGAGGTACCGAGGGGCAGAGGTATGAAGAACGCGGAAGGACTACGCCTAAGATCATGCTCAAGGTGCGTGAAGCAGAGGTACCGAGGGTCAGAGGTGTGAAGAACACTGAAGGACTACACCTAAGATCATGCTCAACGTACATGAAGCAGAGGCACCGAGAGGCAGAGGTGTGAAGAACGCGGAAGGACTACGCCTAAGATTATGCTCAACATGCGTGAAGCAGAGGTTCCATGGGGCAGAGGTGTGAAGAACATGGAAGGACTACGCCTAAGATCATGCTCAACGTACATGAAGCAGAGGCACCGAGAGGCAGAGGTGTGAAGAACGCGGAAGGACTACGCCTAAGATCATGCTCAACGTACATGAAGCAGAGGCACCGAGAGGCAGAGGTGTGTAGAACGCGGAATGACTACACCTAAAATTATGCTCAACGTGCGTGAAGCAGAGGCACAGAGGGGCAGAGGTGAGTAGAATGGGGAAGGAGTATGCCTAAAGTCATGCTCAACGTGCATGAAGCAGTGGTATTGAGGGACAGAAGTGTGTAGAACATGGAAGGACTATGCCTAAAATTATGCTCAACGTGCATGAAGCAGTGGTACCGAGGGGCAGAGGTTGTAGAACACTGTGCAATGCCATGCATCTGCCTTTACCATTCTTAAACCTTTACCACGCCTATGCCTTTATCATTCATGCCTTTAAAATGAAATTTGTTGTACAAGGCATGCATAGTAAAGGCATATTCGTTGTAAAGGCATGCTTGGTAAAGGCATATGCGCGGTAATGGCTTTGTGGTAACGGTCACGTGTGGCTATGACTGCATTGTAATAGCTATTTCCCGCTGCAGTGCTGTACAAATGGTTGATGTTCATATACAAATGTAAAAAACGCATAACATTGCACGGGTAGAGAAAAGCTCCTCATATGACATTGCAATTGAAAAAAAGTATCAACTGAATTTGGGGTCTGTGTACAAAATGATATGAACTCCTAACCAGTTTCCAATGTTTGCATGTAGACTAGGGGTGTGCAAATAGGGAAACAACCTTTACAATGCAACTATTACATCGCACTACACTTACAACGCAGGCATTACAACGCAACATCATTTACAACGCATGACACTACAACGCATACCATTACAACGCATACCATTACAACGCAGACACTACATCGCATGTCACTACAATGCAGGCATTACAACGCATACCATTACAACGCATACCATTACAATGCAATTACAACGCATACCATTACAATGCATACCATCCAACACTTACCCTACTGTTGCACCCCATGGAGTTAGAATAGTAATTTTTACCCCTATACTATCCAACACTTACCCTACTGTTGCACCCCCTGGAGTTAGAATAGTAATGTTTACCCCTATACTATCCAACACTTACCCTACTGTTGCACCCCCTGGAGTTAGAATAGTAATTTTTACCCCTATACTATCCAACACTTACCCTACTGTTGCACCCCCTGGAGTTAGAATAGTAATGTTTACCCCTATACTATCCAACACTTACCCTACTGTTGCACCCCCTGGAGTTAGAATAGTAATTTTTACCCCTATACTATCCAACACTTACCCTACTGTTGCACCCTCTGGAGTTAGAATAGTAATTTTTCCCCCTATACTATCCAACAGTTACCCTACTGTTGCACCCTCTGGAGTTAGAATAGTAATTTTTACCCCTATACTATCCAACACTTACCCTACTGTTGCACCCCCTGGAGTAAGAATAGTAATTTTTACCCCTATACTATCCAACACTTACCCTACTGTTGCACCCCTGGAGTAAGAATAGTAATTTTTACCCCTATACTATCCAATACTTACCTTAAATGCAATTTAACATTATGCGTTGTAATGGTATGCGTTGTAAAGGTAGTATGCGATGTAATGGAATGCGTTGTAAAGGTAGTTTTTAAAAATGCGTTGTAGTGTCATGCGATGTTTTGGAATGCGTTGTAGTGGATGTTGCGCTGTAAAAATTGCGTTGTAAGTGCATGCGTTGTAAAAGTATGCGTTGTAACGTCATACATCCGTGCAAATATTCACCCTTCACCCTCGGAGACAGGAAAATTCGCCCTATACTTTGGCAAGCAAAGCTTAACCAACCGTGGCCCACCCACACTGTGCAGAATTCTGGCTGCAGCATGTCCTGCCTTTTGAAGAGTGGTACATTCTGTGAACAGAAACAGGCATTGACGGTCAGGCATGGTATGGTGGTGGGGCATAGCATTGGGGTTGCAATGTTGGGTGCTCCAGCTCTGGAAACTATGTGGGGGTGTTCTCTAAGAAATGACTTTGCAGGTTAGGGTGTTAGGGACCTCAAAGTTGGAAAATTGCAAGGATCTAGAGGTGGGGCTTGGTCTCTGAGCTATGGACGTTCAGGGGGTGTGGGCTCCGAAGGTGGGCAGATGCTAAACCAAGTCAGTCAGTACACCTGCTACTCCTTGCAATAGAGGGGATATTTCCCTTGATCAAAGGACTGCTAAAACCACTTGTTTTTTAAACTTTGCCCTCCTTAAACTTTTATTCTGCATGCCTTTTAGTTGTTTTCACTGAAACGCAGACATGAATTTTAACAAGCGAGCCAAACTGGTGGTGATGAGGTGGGAAACAGATTGTCTTCAAAGGGACGGATGGTGGCTCCTAGCATATCAGAGTGCTGTTAAACCTAAAGTCTGGTATACATTCTGATTGGTTTATTTGCTGGTGAGAAAGGTTAAGCCAATGGGACAAGAAAAACAGATCAGGTTGGAACATCATCCCCCAGGTGTCGTAGTGCAGTAATGCCAGCAGGAAGAAATTGAAAAACACCTCAGTTTGACCCAGCATAGTGGAAAAAGTTTTATAGCACCACACTATAATAACTGTGTAATCATGGTCCCTTATGAAGTAGCCATGGTGCTTGTTAACATGTTTGAATGTTTAACGTGAATTTCATCCATCAATGAGATGTAGATGGTCATCTTTGTCTGTGACTTCTCCCAACCTAGCAGCAAGGATAGACTCAGGATTCCTAATCTTCTCATTCTGATCATGCCTACAATGGATTCAAAAGGCCATCCCCCCTATGGTAGAGTAGACCATGTACCATAAATCCAGTGCCTAGCCTGGGGTGAATCTGGTTGGCAGGATAGATCACTAGTTGGCCCTGGATTCTTATAGAGCCCAGAAACAATGAGTGATGCTTGGGACTGAGCATGATGATAAACAAAGAGCTTGCTGCTTGTCACTCACTCACTTTTTTGGGTGCCTTAGTGAAGATTTTTCCAGAGCAGGATGAGGGTTCTCTAACCAGAGAAGAAAGTCGTGGTGGGGTACAATCATTAGACTACTGAGCATGCCTGACATTGTCTACTGAGACTGTCAATATACAAGAGCATATAAGAGCACCTGCACCTTCTTTATTTATTTATTTATTATTTTCCTCTTGCCTCTAAGCCACAATTGAAGTCCAGATGATTTGCTGCTCTGTGTGTCGCGCCTGCCAGCCTCATCATTATCAGGTGCTGAGTAATTGTGAGGAGTACTCCTAGGGGCAGCACCACTCAGAATTACAGAGCTTTCCCTGGAAATTTTGCTTCTCATGGCCAAGGAACTAGTGTCTTCCATGTGTCTCACTTGTTGATGCACCCCTGCACCCCCTGCAGACTAATCCCAGGCAAAATAATCAGTAGCACCCAGTGTTGTGCTAATCCCAACAAGACTGCTCTGTCCCTTTCTAATACCAAATAGGTCTCATAGGTCTCAGTGGGAAGCACCAAAATGTTTGCCACACAATGCGTGCGGCTCATTTGCCAACAGAGGCCCAAGAGACTTTTGCTACCAAACGTTCTATGTGTTTTCCACCTTTAACTGTGCATTTGGAAGGACTGTGATGGCTGTAAGGAAGGTTGGGTCTTCTCCCATGTGTGGAATTTGCCCAGACACTCACATTCGACTGGACTCTGTAGTGGAAAACCATGATTAGCAACACAACAAGATGATGGACTGAGTACTAAAACTTTTCAACCACTCACCCCCAGTCATGAGATCTGGGTTTAATCCATCGTTCTTTTGCTCAATATGCATCTCCAGTTTGGAACCAGTCATATGCAAATCAGTCTTGACCCTGCTTTTCATCGGAACAGTCCAGCCCAGCCCGCCAGGCCAGGTCCTCCCTGGACCGAAAGCAAGCATCTTGGGACCAGTTTCTGTGTATCACCCCGCATCATCCAGGCTAGCTTGAATCAAGTGCCACAGCAAGCAAGGGACCCAAGTCTGGGCATAAACTTGGTAACTTAGAGCGAACATAGCAAACATGATGATGGGTGGAGTACTGAAACTTGTCAACCACTCACCCCCTGTCAAGAGATCTGGGTTTTATCCATTGTTCTTTTGCTCGCTATGTCACCCCAGTATGGGCCCAGCCATAAGCAAATCAGTCTTGACCCTGCTCCTCATAAGAACAGTCCAGCCTAAACTTAAACCCATATCTCTTTAAAGGTGGTGAGTGGTTAAAAAGTTTCAGCACTCCGTCCATCGTCTCGTTGGGTTTGCTCCAAGTGGCCATGGGTCTGCCCAGACGTGGGTCCCTTGCTCCCTGTGCCACTGGATTCAAGATAGCCTGGCTGAGGGGGATACGTCCAAACTGGTTCCAGGATGCTTGTTTTCGGTCCAGGGAGGACCTGGCCTGGGTCTTCGGGCTGGACTGGACTGGATTTGTATGTGGCTGGGTCCAAACTGGGGTGCTGTGGTGAGCAAAAGAATTACAGTTTAAACCCAGATCTTTGTGACTGGGGGTGAATGTTCGCATTGTTCAGCATTCCGTCTATCAGTTATACCTTTTGATTTTGTCACCATAAGTGGGAATGGTATGCCCAGGCGTTGGGTCCCGTGCTAAGTGTGCCACTGGATTCAACCTAGCCTGACTGATGAGGGGTAATGCCCCGAAACCAGTCCCAGGATGCTTGTCTCCGGTCCAGGGAGGAATATGGCTTGGCAGTTCAGCTGGACTGAGGAACAG
The DNA here is from genome assembly GCF_964204655.1 of Triturus cristatus. Classification (NCBI taxonomy): domain Eukaryota; kingdom Metazoa; phylum Chordata; class Amphibia; order Caudata; family Salamandridae; genus Triturus; species Triturus cristatus. The sequence goes on from NC_140590.1 coordinate 1,641,277,677, forward strand.
GGTCAAGACTGATTTGAATATGGTGGGTCCAAACTGGGGTCTCTTTGTGAGCAAAAGGACGATGGAATAAACCCAGATCTTTGTGACTAGGGGTGAATATTTGCATTGTTCAGCATTCCGTCCATCATTTGTTTCTTTTGCTTTTGTCAGCCTAAGTGGGAAGGGTGTGTTCAGATGTGGGTCCTGTGCTCACTGTGCCACTAGATTCAAGCTAGCCTGGCTGATGAGTGGTGATGCCCCGAACCCAGTCCCAGGATGCTTGTTTCAGGTCCAGGGAGGACCTCGTTTGGCAGTTCGGGCTAGACGGCTCCCATGAGGAACAGGGTCAAGACTGATTTGCATATGGCTGGGTCCAAATTAGGGTGCCGTGGTGAGCAAAAGAACGCTGGATTAAATCCAGATCTTTGTGATTGGGGGTGAATGTTTGCTTTGTTCAGCATTCTGTCCATCATTTGTTCTTTTTGCATTTTTCGCCCTAAGTGGGATAAGTATGTCCAGACTTGGGTCCCATGCTCACTGTGCCACTGGATTCAAAGCTAGCCTGGCTGATGAGGGGTGATGCCCCGAAACCAGTCCCAGGATTCTTGTTTCTGGTCCGAGGAGGACCTGGTTTGGCAATTTGGGCTGGACTGTTCCCATGAAGAACAGGGTCATGACTGATTTGCACATGGCTGTGTTCTAACTGTGGTGACGTTGTGAGCAAAAGAACAATGGATTAAACCCACATCTTCTTGACTAGGGTGAATGTTTGCCTTGTTCAGCATTTTGTCTATTATTTTTTCCTTTTTGTTTTTGTCACCCTAAGTGGGAAGGGTATGCCGAGACGTGGGTCCCGTGCTTACTGCGCCACTGGTATGAAGCTAGTCTGGCTGATGCCCCAAAATAGGTTCCAGGGTGTTTTTTTCCGGTCCATGGAGGACCTGGCTTGGCAGATCGGGCTGGACTGTTCCCATGAGGAACAGGGTCAAGACTGATTTGCATATGGCTGGGTCCAAACTGGGGTGGCGTGGTGAGCAAAAGAACGATAGATTAAACCCAGATCTTTGTGACTGGTGGTGAATGTTTGCATCATTCAGCATTCTATCCATCATGTGTTCCTTTTGCTTGTATCTCATATACAACACATTCCTTCCCTCTTCTTTTTGTGCAGGGCAGCACAGTAAGATTCCTTGTAGCATTACCCTGTGCCAAAACCTCGTAAATGAGGTTCTGGGTGCTTAGCAGTGACTGAGACTAATTCAAGTATTCCACCCATCAAGGTTTTGTTTTCCTCCGTGGTTATCATTCTAGTTTCCACGGGGTCACTTTCCTGTCAAATTACCTAAATTGCCCGAGTCATTATGTAACATGTAACTCAGGCATGGTAGAAGCAGTTTCTCAATTTTGCTCAAGTGTATTACAAACATTTTCATTATGATTATCCCAATCATACAACCAATTCAAATTTCCATTATGATTACCTAAATTATACCACCTATTCAAATCCACTTAATACTATTTTATCTATCTCACAAAGGCAAACTTATTTGATAACCAACTAGTCCTGACATTGAAAAAAGAAGTCCACACTGTGGAAGGGAATCAAGTACTTTGGATTGTCTATGTAAAAATATTCATAATTGCATTATGCTGCTTTGCATTATTTGCTTAAACGTTCAAAATGGAATCGGATCAGGACAGATGCAACCACCAGTGACTAGCTCACCTCACCATAAATGTATGAAACTATTTGCTGAAACAAAGTAGGTAAATCTTACCAAACTTTTTTAAAAATGAGGATCGGTGGAAGGGGCTGCATTGACTATTAACTCCACTCTCATAAGAGTCCAGAAAACAGTTTCATTAATTGATTTATAATTAGTTTATGGAGACTAAAATTTCATAAAAATGGTAGATATAAAAATCAAAAACAGCAAAAGTTTCAGAATAAATACTTAGATAATACTATAATCAATTCTCAAATGCCTCTTGTAGAAATTTGTTAACACTGCGTTAACACAAGATTAATAAAAGTCGGTCTCTTGGGTTGCTGATCTATTTCTCGTAGATAAGTTTGAGACATGTTCTACTCTTTACTAAAAAATTTTTTTAAAAACAATACAAATAAATACATAATTTGGTACCAGTGGCACTAACCTATGGAGCTATTGCTGTGGAAAGCTAAATTGAGCAAATAAAAAACCAACTCTAAAAAGAGTCAGAATAATTCTAACAAATTAAGAAAATACATAGAGCAACAAATTTGGTTCAATCCCATGGCTGCATTTATAGGCAGCACAAGCTGTGGCTGAACCTTTTTCAGGTTCCACTGCTTCCGCCTCTAGTCTCGCTGTGAAATGAAACAAAATAATGATCAACAATGAATTGCAGATGATTTCAGAGACTGCTGGATTACTCATTCCACAAACATAGCAGTGGTTTATGTAGTACCAACAATTCTGTTATGGAAGCCATTCCCTTCAGAAATGGCACTTGCAGTCTCCACCAAGGTCTTTAAGTTCAGGTTGGACAAGTTCTTTAGAGAGGTATGACACTGGTGGAAGCTCGAGGTATGCTATAAATCATAGGATGGTCCTAAGTCCGAGGTTCCTTAACATTTTGCCTTCTGTGGATCCTCGCTGAATCACTCAGTGGCAGCTGGGATCTACGTGAAAGGAGGGGTGGGGGGCGTGCTCAAATAAAATAAAAATATATCAAAATAAACAGGCGCACATGAGTAAATATAAATTTAAAATATATTTGAAGAAACACTTGGCTAGCAACAGGGCCTCCCACTCTGGACCTCCTCGCGCTACGACAGGCCCACTGAGCAACTCCCTTGACAAGCATGAGAGCAGCACCCTGATTTGAGGGAGCGGCCTGTCTCGGCACTCCACAGTGCTATGGAGGCCTGCAGTTGATCTAACCCACCTTTCTTAAGACAACTGGGTTAGAGGTTTCAAAGTAAGCTTGTTTGGCTGGCCGTCGCAAGTCGGCTGGCCAAAAAGACAAGGGTGCTTTGAAAAGTGCTACAAGAAGTGAGTACGAAGTTCCTCAGTGGGTGAAAGAGCACAGTAAGAAAGTTTATTTGATGTCACGTGGATAGGTTGTCTTCCAAGGAGGACGGGGGAATCCTCCTTTCGGAACTAGGGCCCTCACACATCCAGCAAGCTAGGTGTCATGCTTCATCATATGGGCCTGCTCCTCATCAGGTCGGCGCTGCAATTCCCGACGGGTACCCATAAAGGGGCTCTTTACCAGAGATCTTTAGTTCCTTGCCGTTTAGGTGTCGTGGGTGTAAGGGGCCTAGTACATGTAGATGTAATGGAGGATGTGCAAGATAAAACAGGGGAGGGAATCCTCTATATAAGTTTTATTCTGTAAGGATCCCAGCATGGTTAAAATAATGATAACGAGAAGCAATTATCTGTCTGTTATGTATCAAAAAAGCGCTCTACTCCTACATGGTCGACATGTTTCTCGCCTAGTAGTCAAAAATGATCTGTGGCGATTCCTCAGGACCAAATGAAAAAAAAACTATCTACACCTAATGGTGAGGTGAAAATCTACCTACCCCGTCGTGTACCTACGGGAACGGTACCCGCAGGTATAGAGACCAACCTAATGTTTGTAAGATCGCACCTCATCAGTTACAGCGGGATACTAGACACATGTAGTGTTGTGTCTGCTTCAATTGGAAGCACAGTGGTAGACCTACCCCGCACCGCTGCAACCTTTGAAAAGTGCACATACAACCTACCCTCCTCCCAGTCCCTGCTGCTGTCATTTAGCAGTGGCCCTGCCCCCGTCCTGAGGCTTGTTTGGGATGGGAGGATGTCAGGATGAAAAATAAAATGGAATGATGAATTATCATTTTATTTTTTATCTCGGGGCTTGGGGTCATTTAAGTGCGGTGACGCTCCCTGGAATCACTACTGGCAGTGGGGGACTCCAAACTAAGCATTTTTTATGATTTGAATCTCAGTACAATACAAAACAATACATAAATAAGTATACATCGAAAAAAATACACAAATTATGGAAATATTTTATTAAGTTCACAAACACAAAATACACAAACATCTACATTTTAACCTTACTGGGAAATGTGGAGCTTTCCAAAATGTGGATTAATTTCTAACAGATGGAGCAACATGCTAGAGTCTAGCATATCACTTTGATTTTTTTTTGCGCTAAATACATGCTCTCTTTTAGTTCATGCACACCAGTGCTTCAGTTGAGGCCACTAATTGTCCGTAATTGTTTCTGTTTACTCTACTTCTCCCACAAATCATGCTATGGATACCAGGGGCGCAACTAGACCCGAACTTCAGGGGGGGCTAAGTCTCCCTGCCAGGGTTGGCCCTAGCACTGGTCGCGCACGGTGCAACAGTCTTTTTGGTGCCCCTCCTCCAATTCCTCCTCTATGAATTCCACTCGCCAACAATGCACCTCATCTCTCTATAGCCCCTTTCTGACAAACATTTCATTTTTTTATAGGGCTACTCGTAGTTTACTCACACTAAGTTCTGTGATCTGCATGGTAGGCGTTCTTTGTAGCAGGCATATTAATCCTCTGCACTGTGTGGGTAGCAGGAGGGCCCATGTGAGTGCACGGTGAGCGATGCAACAGTGTGAGAGTAGGGTGAGAGGAGCGACTGCGGGGTGAGTGAGATAACCATATGAATTTGGGTGCGGATGTAAGTGCAGAGAGGGACGAATGAATGTACAGTTAGTGATGGGCTTGTTTGAGTGAGATTGCAGAGTTAGCAGTGAGGGGGACAGGTGAGTAAAGCATCACATGAGTGCAGGGTGAGTAGTGTGCTTGTGTGACTGCAGGGTGAGGTACAGGGTGAACAGTGCAAGTGTATTGTGAGTGCATGGTGATCAGTGTGAGTGCATTGTGATCGCTGTGAGTGTGAAAGTGAAGCACGAGAATTAGGAGTGAGTTGTGTGAATGCAGGGTGCATTCCCAGACACTTGAAGTAACTCAGCATGTTATTGAGGGCTGGCGTAGGGTTTCAGATATAAGTTAAACTATTGCTATTATTGCATTATTCAGGGTCAGGGCTGGACTGGCCCTAGCGGGCACCGGGAATTTTCTCGGGGGGGCAGGAAGGGTGGGGGCCAGATTTGGACTGGTGGAGCCGATTTTGGCAAAGGGGGCCGGTTTTGCAGCAGTGCTGCAGTATCGGCCCCCGTACCAAAAGCTGCTACAGTGTTTTCTACAATCACCTCCCACCCCCCCAGCGGCAACTCCGACTCAATTGCCAAAGCCAGTTTGTGCTCCCAGTCCGGCCCTGTTCAGGGATCGAGGGTGGTGAAATAAATATTGTGCTCATCCTGCAACAAACTTCCAGTATTGTGATTAGGGTTGCCAGCTCATTATAATGATGTCCCAGGCTGTACAAAAATAAGCAGTCACCTAAAGCCTATTTTGAGCACTTATCTGTGCATACTTGGAACAGCAAATATAAATAGAAATCATTTTTAATTGTGTTTTAGGGCTGCCCGAATGATCCATGACTCATTATTAAAGGGAACAAAGACAGAAAAGTCACATTACGAATGAATACACACTTTTTTTTAATTTATAACCCTATTTAGTGTCAAGACGAGGTCTTTGCAGTCTCTTTAAACAACATATGGCTGGCCTACTTTATATTCCTTTTCATGAAATGCATTGTCACACTACGACAGTAAATGTAAATACAAATGTAAGAAATATGCAGAGAGGGGGGCCAGGGGGTTCTAGAAACAGAAAAGAAACTAAGCCTCGGTAACCAGTTTACAAAGGTATGTAAATATGCAAATGGTCTTTAAAGACCTGTGAAAAACTCAAGCATGCCGGAGATGAGACTCCAGACACTGCCCAGCAGAGCCCACAGCAGCTCGAGCTGCAGGAGCACGGGCTGAGACACATGACTGGGGGGTAGGGTGGGCGCAAGCCCTTTCGGCCCTATGGGCGTCACGCACCTGATGTATACCAACTGAAGTTTTATCCTACAATTTCAAAATTCTTCACATTTAAAGAGCATTTTCATATTTTTCATTTTACCTTTTTCTCTTCTATGCCTATATACCTTATTCTTTAGTTTTGTAAGCGGTTGCGGACCCCCTGAGCAGGAATCACATACCTCACAGGAGTCCACACACCAAAGGTCAAGAAACACTTCGGGCAAATTTACAAGCCCTTTGCGCCACTTTTGTGTCATTTTTCCGATGTTAAAAATGACGCAAAAGAGGCGCAAGGGGCTTGTAAATTTTCCCCTTCGTATTCTGGGCCGGAAACAATGTTTGTTTTTCAATCCCAAACAAGATCAACTAAGGTCGTTTTTTGATTTTTTTTTAATCTCTTCTCTGGGGTCTGCCACCGGAATATCATGCAAATGGTGCAATTGAAAGAAAGTTGAACTGCATGAATCGTGTTGTCTTCTTTGAACCCGATAGCGTAACTATGGAAACCTGGTCCTCAGCACAGAGCCTGACGACCACTGGTACTGTTTGGTGTAATTTGTTTGTATGACATGTAAATCATGTTTCGTTAGTCACTCAAAATAACCTTTAGCAACCAGTGACTCACTGACTGGTCATATTATGTGGGCACCGCCCTGCGACAAAAAGCAGAATGGCCTACATAACAATACACTATTAAAACAAGCATTGGCAAAGTCTATACATCGGGCTAGAACATGTCATGCATATAAACACAATCATTCACAAATGCTGTTTACATGCAGGGGCACAGCTGGGGAGAGGGGTGGGGGGGCGATCCGCCCCCAGCGGCTTTGTTTTTGGGGGTGGCGGAGTTGAGCAAGTCATGTCTGTCGACTACTACCATCCACCCGGGCCACGAGAACAAGTCATCCCTCGTCCGCCAGACTCCCCCGCTCTTAATTGCACCGGACGGCAAACTTAGTGTCGGCCCCGGGTGGCAGTAGGTCTAGCTACTCCACTTTATAAATGCCCTATTGGCTTTGCCTATCCTGGGGAAAAAGTGGCAAAAAAATGTATGGTTTCTCTACAGAATGAAGGAAACACAAGGAGATGATGGGCAGAGCGTTTAATCTTTTCATACACTCACCCCCAGTCACAGATCTGGGTTGAATCCATCATTGTTCATTAGCTCACTTTGCCACCCCAGTTCAGACCCAGCTATATGCAAATCAGTCTTGACCCTGTGCCTCATGGGAACAGCCCAGCTCAAACTGCCAAGCCAGGTCTTCCCTGGACCGGAAACAAGCATCCTGGGACCAGTTTCAGAGTAACACCCCTCATCAGCCAGGCTAGCTTGAATCCAGTGGCAAAGTGAGCAAGGGACCCACGTCAGGGAATAACCTGCCAATTTAGGGCGAACAAAGCAAACACAAGGGGTCCGATTCACAGAACTAATCTGAGATAAAATTCTAAACTTACTACTTTTGGTATTCATAGAAGGCATTTAGTAGTACTTTACTACTACTGAACTGAGAAAAAATCGTATAACTTTACGACTTTTGGTATTCACAAAAGGCATTTAGTAGTAGTAAAGTTAGGAATCCTAACTTCACTACTACTAAATGCCTTCTGTGAATACCAAAAGTATTAAGTTTAGGACTTTATCTCAGTTTAGTAGTAGTAAAGTTAGGAGTCCTAACTTTACTACTACTAAATGCCTTCTGTGAATACCAAACGTAGTAAGTTTAGGATTTTATCAGAGATGATGAACGGAGCGCTGAAACCTTTCAGGCACTCACCCCCAGTCACAGATCTGGGTTGAATCCATCAATGTACACAATGTACATAGGAAGTAAAGATTTAAACATGAAAAATAGCTTTAAGATGGAGCACACTTTTCAGCTGTAAAATAGTGCATTTCAATGTAAGCACTTCCTAAAAGGTGACTGATACACAAAATAGCAATAGCATTATGAGAGTGAGGAGTACTCTAATACGTGGAGCCAAACGGCCGCTCTATGTGTATTTTGAAGTATTGGTAGCAACAAGGTTTGCAGACAGCTGAACGGTCAAGCCAGGCCTCACCAACCTGGATCACAACATTTGTGTGTTAGTCTGCAGAGCAATCTCCACATGAGTGCAAACAAAGAAATGGAGAAGCAAGAGGAAGATACATTTAAAACAGTACAATTTAAAGGACTTACGTGTAACTTCCGGCAACATGAGCGCACACAGTAGAGTCAAGGCAAGTTGCAGGTTTTTCTTTTTATTTGTCTCTCTCTCTCTCTCTAAACAAAAACATGGTGATAGATGGAAAGCTTGAATTAATCTCTATCACTGGCAATCGCCTGGAGCCGCATTCCTATACATTGTGTTTCGCCCACCATGCCACCTCAAATTGGACCCAACAGTACCAAATCAGTCTTGACCCTGCTCCTGTGGTAACAGTCCAGACCTCTCTGAACTAGAACATAAGCAACCCAGGACCAGTGTAACCCTTATTAGGGGTCCTCAACCAGACATAGCTTTTCTCCAGTGGTACAGTGAGCACGGGACCCACTTCTGGGCCGATCTGTCATACTTAGGGGAGCAAAAACAAGGTGATGGATGGAATGCTTGAATTAATCTCAGCAATTGGCAATTGCTCAGGCCACATCCCAATCAATTGCTTTTCACCCACCATGCTACCTCATTTTAGTTGTTTACTGTGGCACGGTGAGTACAGGACCCACGTCTGAGCATACCTGTCTCAAATAGGAAAGTATACAGAAAAATGATGCATGGAATGCTTGAATTAATCTCAACCACTGGCAATTACTCCGGGTCCGACCCTACTCCATCATTATTTTGTACACTATGCCACCTCAGTTTGAACCTAGCCATATACAAAGCAGTCTTTACCCTCCTCCATTGAGAGCACTGTCTTAAATAAGAAGAGTAAAATCAATTACTTACCTTACATTGGAGCTAACAGGTGCCACTGGGTCTCCTGTGCGAATTATCTCAAGCCAAATCTATGTAAGGAGGAAGCAGCAGTTCTACTGGCCACCAAGATGGACTGTGCACTCCTCCCACACATGCAACATAGAGCAAATAATTATGGTACAGTGATGGATGTATATTTTATCACCGAGCTGACACCTAAACATTTCATGGGCAATGGCTGTTTTACTTGCATATCTTAAAAGAGATACAGCCTGCTGGCTCTCCCTGTATCATTCTGACCAGCTCCCTATAAAGATGGTCACTGCCTTTTCACATATATAAGTTATTTGTGTGATGTGGTATGTCATAACCTCCTTTGTGGTCCGGGGGCAGACAGGGGTTGCTAAGCCCATATGAGGTGGACCTGTCTACCACTGGTGTCCCAGCACCTGGCCTGCTATGGCCACTGATAAATGAGCCGTAAGTGCACTAGTTTATAACTCGACTCCATAGTAGTATGGCGAGCAGTCCAAGGTTTACCCAGGGAGGTGATTTGGGGATAGAGAATCAGAACTCAACAATACATTCAATACTGCCCAATAATTCAATGTCCAGCCAGGGCTTTTACTTGATAAGAAAATGTATTTTAATATACTGTTGGGTCAGAAATGCCCACTGCATGGTAAAAGGACGTGTACCCCTGCCATGAGTGTCTGACTGTATGTGAAACTGAAATGATGATATTTTATTTTTCCCTGCAATCCAGCTAATGTAGGGTGCAGGCAGCGACTTAGGCCTATCCAGGCCAACCTATTCTGTGACCTAGAGGGGTCCACCAAGAATGCCCCAATGAATGGGAAAGGGCTACTCTGTATGTTGTGAGGTAGTCACATAAAGTGGTGGTGCCAGCATACCATGTTTTTGTGAATCATCAGTGTAGGAAAGTGCCTATTTCGACATGGTCACCACCACGTTTTGTCTGGTATTTAATGTGATTTCTACTGGAAGTGCACTGGATTCCTGCTAACCAGGCCCCCAGTGCCAGATCTTTTTCCCAAAACCGTACAATTGGCAATACCTTTAGTACCCTCTGAAAGTCCCTAGTAAATGGTACTCCAGGTACCTAGGGCCTGAGGTACTAAAGAGGGCCCCTAAGAGCGACAGTGCGAATTGTGCCGCCATCAGGGCCCCCGCACTGAGCTCATGCAAACTGCCACTGCACAGCCTGTGTACCATGCTTACTGACACTGCATGCTGTATAGGTAAGTCACCCTACAGCGGGCCGTACAGCCCTAAGGCAGTGTGAAATATACTACTTGTGAGGGCATCACCACCCAAGCAGGTATGCCCCTGTGCTTGTCAGTTCCATTTCTGCCAGTACAAGTGAACAGGGAAGCCATTTTTCAAGCATGTGCTGGACACTGGTAGAAACGAGTTCCCTAGATACGAAAAAAGATGTTTGGTATCAAACATCTTGTATTAATAAACCTGCGCTGATGCCAGTGTCGGATTGAGTAATACATGCACACAGTGGGCACCTTAGAGGTGTACCCAGAAAACTTACCAGCCACTGGTATGTTGACTGACTGGTTCTAACCAGCCTGCCACCAGAGATGACTTTCTGATTCCCAAGGGTGAGGGCCTTTGCTCTCTGGTGCCATATACCAAGCCTGCATAAGCAGGGGGCGCCTTAATAATACATCTCAATGCGTTCCTATAGAACAGCTAACCCGGCTACAGTGAAAATAGCTTATAGTGCCTTGTCACTGTAAGGATATGTTTAACATTAAACTTTTACATGTCTTACTTTTAAATTCCATGCACCCTGCCTTATATGCAGTTAAGGCTACTTTGGAGTTACTTATATATAGCAGCGTTGAGGCCTGTCAAAAGCGGTCAAAATTGCAGTTTTAAAACTCCAGAAAAGCTCCAGTGGTAGACCTGCAGTTATGTCTTGCACTGTCACTTTAGTGGTGGCACAATGTGTGCTGCAGTCAACTAGTGACATTTAACTTATGGGCCCTGGGTACACTTTGTACCTTATGCTGGGGACTTATAGGTAAGTTAAATATGCCAGTTAAAGTATAGCCAATCTCAACATACTTTAGGGGTTAGAGCATATGCACTGGGGCCTGGTTAGCAGATTCTCAGTGAACAGAGTCAAACAAACCAGCAGCATCAGTCCAGGAAATGGGGGAGATCATTCAACAGAGAGGATTTGCTCTATTGGCGGTAATTTGGCCCACATGCACACTTTTTTGACACTAACTTAAAGGTGTTACAATCTATGGCTCACTTTTCCATAATATTGCTTCATGATGGTTCAGCCCAGGTAAGCCTTCCCCTAAGGTAGTCCAGTAACAGTTCCCCCGTGCGTTGTCATTCTCATCTCTGCTGTTCGTATGGAGGTTCAGCTGTGATGTAATCTCTTGTTTGATAGGTTTCTAACGTCAAGGATTCCAGAAACTTATTGAGGATTTTAGATGTTTTTTCTGCACTGTGGCTCTTCTGCTGCCCACTTTCACTGGCTGCATAGGGCTTGATTCACAACAGCATTTATGAGTAAGAAACGCAGTGCTAAAGGAGTACTCTTTTAGATACGGGTGCAAGACAACCCAACATCTAAAATGATAAAAAATGAGAATATCCAAGGAATATTCATATACAATTAGTTGGAATAGAAAGGACTGTGCCCTCTTTGTGCTTTTGCCAGCAGGGATGTGGACGTTTTGAGGCCAATTCTCAATGCCGTATTGTAGTATATGAAGGAATACTCCCAAATGCTTTTGTGAATTGACTCCTTTGTCTTTTGATGAGCTTATAAAGTAGTGTTCCAAAGATATGACCATAAAGAGGTAAATTAATGACTTGTTTTGGACCTCATGTCTACTTCTTCAGATAGCAGATGGTGTGCATGCCCAGCTGTTCTGTAACAAAAGAATCCGGAAATAATTGCTAATTAACTATAATTAATTATATCATAGGAGAGGTCTAGGTTAAGTGTTATTTAGCCAAAAACAACTGTATATCGTAAAGGAGCATGCTACTGTTAATTGAGATAGTTCAAGCTGCTGTACTGTACTCCTCACTAAACTCCTTAGATGTGCACAAGGAAGCATAATGTAACACATAATTAGATTAATTTAGGCACTTCTTATTTGGATGTCAACTCAGTTCAACCTAGGAAATGTCTTATATTACACTAATCCTTCCATAGTTTTTGAACCTAGGGAAACCTAACAAACCTATACATTTTTGAAAACTAGACACCCAGGGGAATCCAGGATGGGGTGACTTGACTGCCTCCCACCAGGTTCTGTTACCCAGAATCCCTTGCAAACCTAAAAAATTGCCAAAAAAACACTTTTTCCCCACATTTATCTGGTGGAAAGTTCTGGAATCTGCGTGGATCCACAAATTTCCACCCACCCTGCGTTCCCCAAAGTCTTCCGTGAAAAATGGTACCTCACTTGTGTGGGTCAGCCTAGTGCCCGCGACAGGAAACGGCGTAAAACGTAACGTGGACACACCTCAATTTTGTAGCGAAAAATGACCCTTTTTTGGCAAAGTGCCTAGCTGTAGTTTTTGAACCATATCTCTGCCGGCACCTGGGGAAACCTCGCAAACCTATACATTTTTTAAAACTAGACACCCAGGGGAATCCAGGATGGGGTGACTTGACTGCCTCCCACCAGGTTCTGTTACCCAGAATCCCTTGCAAACCTAAAACATTGCCAAAAAAAACACATTTTCCCCACATTTCTCTGGTGGAAAGTTCTGGAATCTACTTGGATCCCCAAATTTCCACCCACCCAGTGTTCCCCAAAGTCTTCCGAGAAAAATGGTACCTCATTTGTGTGGGTCGGCCTAGTGCCCGCGACAGGAAACGGAGCAAAACGTAACGTGGACACGCCTCAATTTCGCCGTGAAAAATGACCCTTTTTTGGCAAAGTGCCTAGCTGTAGTTTTTTAACCATAGCTATGCCGGCACCTAGGGAAACCTAGCAAACCTATACATTTTTTAAAACTAGACACCCAGGGTGGGGTGACTTGACTGCCTCCCACCAGGTTCTGTTACCCAGAATCCCTTGCAAACCTAAGAAATTGCCAAAAAAACCACATTTCCCCACATTTCTCTGGTGGAAAGTTCTGGAATCTGCGTGGATCCACAAATTTCCACCCACCCCGCGTTCCCCAAAGTCTTCCGAGAAAAATGGTACCTCACTTGTGTGGGTCGGCCTAGTGCCCGCGACAGGAAACGGCGCAAAACGCAACATGGACACACCTCAATTTCTCTGTGAAAAATGACCCTTTTTTGGCAAAGTGCCTAGCTGTAGTTTTTGAACCATAGCTCTGCTGGCACCTAGGGAAACCTAGCAAGCCTATACATTTGTGAAAACTAGACACCCAGGGGAATCTAAGATGGAGTCACTTGACTTCCTCCCACCAGGTTCTGTTACCCAGAATCCCTTGCAAACCTAAAAAATTGCCAAAAAATACACATTTTCCCCACATTTCTGTGGTGGAAAGTTCTGGAATCTGCGTGGATCCACACATTTACACCCACCCCATGTTCCCCAAAGTCTTCCGAGAAAAATGGTACCTCACTTGTGTGGGTCGGCCTAGTGCACGTGACAGGTAACGGCGCAAAACGCATCGTGGACACACCTCAATTTCGCAGTGAAAATTTTTTGGGCGAAGAGCATAGCTGTAGTTTTTGAACCCTAGCTCTGCCGGCACCTAGGGAAACCTACTAAACCCACACATTTCTGAAAACAAGACACCCGGGGGATTCCAGGGAGGTATGGCTTGCGTGGATCCCCCAATGTTTCCTTACCCAGAATGCCCTGCAAACCTCAAATGTAGCTGAAAAAAATCACCTTTTTCACAAATTTTTGTGTGGGAAAGTTGTGGCATCACCGGGCTGACACAAATTTCCTACCACCCAGCGTTCTCCCAGGTCTCCCGATAAAAACGGTGCCTCACTCGTGTGGGAGGCCCAAGTACCCGCGACAGGCAAGGGCCCAAAACGTAGTGAGGCGACATGAAAATTGCCTATCTCAAAACGACCTGGTTTTGCAAGGGGGGTCACTTGGGTTTTTGGCCCGGTGCTCTGCGGCCACCTAGGGAAACCTACCAAACCCACACATTTCTGAAAACAAGACACCCGGGGGATTCCAGGGAGGTATGGCTTGCGTGGATCCCCCAACGTTTCCTTACCCAGAATGCCCTGCAAACCTCAAATTTAGCTGAAAAAATCACCTTTTTCACACATTTTTGTGTGGGAAAGTTGTGGCATCACCGGGCTGACAAAAATTTCCTACCACCCAGCGTTCCCCCGGGTCTCCCGATAAAAACGGTGCCTCACTCGTGTGGGAGGCCCAAGTACCCGTGACAGGCAAGGGCCCAAAACGTATTGAGGCGACATGAAAATTGCCTACCTCAAAATGACCTGGTTTTGCAAGGGGGGTCACTTGGGTTTTTCGCCCGTGCTCGGGGGCCACCTAGGGAAACCTACCAAACCCACACATTTCTGAAAACTAGACACCCGGGGGATTCCAGGGAGGTATGGCTTGCGTGGATCCGACAACGTTTCCTTACCCAGAATGCCCTGCAAACCTCAAATTTAGCTGAAAAATCACCTTTTTCACACATTTTTGTGTGGGAAAGTTTGTGGCATCACCGGGCTGACAGAAATTTCCTACCACCCAGCGTTCCCCCGGGTCTCCCGATAAAAACGGTGCCTCACTCGTGTGGGAGGCCCAAGTACCCGCGACAGGCAAGGGCCCACAACGTAGTGAGGCGACATGAAAATTGCCTATCTCAAAACGACCTGGTTTTGCAAGGGGGGTCACTTGGGTTTTTGGCCCGGTGCTCTGCGGCCGCCTAGGGAAACCTACCAAACCCACACATTTCTGAAAACTAGACACTAGACGTGTGTGCCGATCGTCATTACAGTGAAAGGGGGGGGGCCTCGGGAGCTGGGGAAGCTCTTCCCCAGCTCCCGAGGCTATTTGCAGTAAAAGGGAATCCCTCTGGTGCCCGCACCAGAGGGATTCCCCAGGGAATGCCTCATGACGAGCTGGACTCGTCATGGGCACAGCGCGACTGTGCTCCATGACGAGTCCAGCTCGTCATGGGCACACAAAGGGTTAATTCAGCCATATCCTCTAAGGAGCTCTTTCGGTGGTGCAACAGCTCTCCTCCCCCGTCAGAGGGGTTGAAGGATTGCAAGACTTCAGCAATCAGCTGGCAGGGTACTTTCAGTCTAAAATTGCCAACATTTATGATGAACTTGATCCACCAAAAAGAGCAAATGACAGGTTGTGATGTCTTGGTGGTGAGCATCAGATGGAACCATGTAACACTCCGCTGTCTATTGACCAAGAAACTAATTTGCTCACTGTTTTTACGCGGCTTCCCCCTAAAATGGTGGAACAGCATCTTGTTAACACTAAATCAGGTTCGCCTTTGGAGGCTGCGGACCTGAATTGATGCACGTGTTGGATGACACTGTGGCACACCCTCTTGCTTAACTAATAAATGAGGCCATTTCCTTGGTTGCTATCCACAGCTATAAAAGGAGGAGGTGGTCAGGCCGCTTCTAAAAAAAAGTCCAACCATCATAGCAAAGTTCGCAAAAACTATTGCCCGATCGCGGTCCTTTCTTTGCCTGCCAAGATTCAGGAGAGGCACTTAAACATCCATTTGATAAAATTCGTGGAAGACCAGGGATGGTTGGACAGATCACAGTTCAGTTTCCAGCAATATCACAAACTGAACGGAAGGATTTGAATGTCTCCCTGTATATGTACCCACAACTTTGGGCCGTATTGTGGCAGAAAATTTTATAAAATGTGTTCTAAAAAAAAAGATTGCTCTCAAAGGGTCATGTTGAATCAATACCAAAATGAAGTTTTCCCCCTGCCTTGTGGTGTACCACAGGGCTCATCCTTGAGCTCTACGTTATTTAATGTGTATGTTTCTCTACTTGCAACCATTATCCATTCCTATGGGCTGCATGCAATAGCATATGTTGATGACACCCAAATAATTGTGTAAAACCGTAAGAATTCTGCAGCCACAGCAGTTTATTTCTCACATTGTATGTCTGCAGTTGCAGAATGGATGGGAAGAATTTGTCTTAAACTCAATGGTGAGAAAACTGTAGTGTTGCTTTATAGAACGCATACCTCAATCTGGAATAATGCTTAGTGGCCGCACTCCCTTGCCACTCTGCCTGTCCCAGCTGATAAAGCTAATAATCTTGGAGTCATTCTTGATACTGAGCTATCTATTAATGGACAGGCCAATGACACAGTTGCAACGTGCTTCTGGCTTATGAGAAGGTTGAAAGAAATCTTTCCCTTCATTCCCATCTCAGCGCTGAAAACGGTTGCTCCGGCGCTGGTTATGTCTAGAGTCGACTACTGCAATGCCCTCTATTTGGACTCTAACATCAGTACCCAAGCAAAATTGCAGGTAGTACAGAATGCTCTCTCTAGGGCTATTCTTGATATTCCCAAGCACCAATCTGCTTCTGTGGGGCCGGGTGAGCTTCACTGGCTCCCCATCAGAAAGCGTATCAAATTCAAGGCTATCTGCATGGTACATAAGGCTCTTTATCAAGTAAGCCGTGCTGGGATAAGGGAAATGTTTCATTGGTGCACTCCAGGTAGAGATCTGCAATCAGTCCCACGCAATTTGGTCACTTTTCCCAGAGTCTGCAAGATAAGGTGGGGGCAACACTTTCTGAGTTGCTGGTGCTAGACTCTGGAACTCACTCCCCCAGTCAATGACTTTAATCAAGGGGCATTAGCCTTTTAGAAGGACATTAAAGTCCTGGCTTTATAGTGCTTAGACTGTAGTAAAGGCCTCCTATCTGTTTGATTTTCCGCTGGATTGTGTGGGCTGTTGCCACAATATTGCCATGACATCTAGGGCCATTTGTTGAGCTTTACAAAACTCAAATCAAATCATGAAATTTAATGCACACACTTCAAGTGAAAAATAAATGTAACTTAAATTCATCTGTGGGAAATGCATTTTTCAAGTAGGACCGTTTGGTTGCTTAATGCGATCATGTCAGGTATTTGTGGGTGTACCCTGGTGGTCACTGATTTAAATCCTGGTCGTTGTCCTGGGAAAATAGTGAAGTGCATTTATAGTGCCAAGAGATCCAGGCCTGTGACAGCACAGTGAACTAAGTAAATAATTAGTTTAAAACATGTATTCCACACAGTTTAAGGTTGTGCACAGGCTATTGCAAAATGTGCAAAAGATTTTGTTTTAATGTTTAAATTGCTTTTAAAAGTTAAGGGGCACATTTATGACCCCCTTGCACCATCCTAGCATCACTTTTTATGACACTCCGGCAGGGAAAACCTTGAAATCATATCTTTAAGGTCATGCAAAGCCACTTTGTGTGGCTTTGAATGCCCTCAAAGATATGGAGTAAGGCAAGGCAGTGCAAATCTATGTGTTACCTTACTCTGGGCAAGCAAGGCATTCCATGGGCGTTGAGGTAGGTGTTCCCACCCAACACCCATGGATTTTGACACTTCCTCAGATCTACAAAACCATGTGAACCTGCAGATGTGCCAAAACCTTATGCATCCTTAGGGGAGGCATAAGGAGGCGAAATACCTTTATTTCTCCTTGTTTTTCCTCTTTCTATGTGTGCTGAATTCTGCTGCACACATAGATAGAGGAGCAAGTCTTCCAGGATTGTCTTTGTGCAGAAAGATGCCCCTTCCTGCACAAAAGCAATACAGTGGCAACACAGACACCCTTGCACCTTGGTGCAAGGGTGGCTGGATTGGCGCAATGCTGCTGAAACAGCGCCAGCACTGGGGAAAAGGACAGGAATGCACCGTATTAGATAAATACATTGCAATCCTGCCCTTTCACTTTGACTTACGGCTGCCCTACGTCAACCCCCGATAAATGAGGCCCTGAGTGTTTAGTAATGAACTGATTGCAGCTAGCACAAACCTTTTTTATAGGTTTCCTTTAAAAGGATAAATTCCAGATTCTATTAATCATTTAAAACCTATACTAGCTCCCAAGCAGCCTTGATATTTGCCAATTAACCAATTGCTCACATTTACATTTCTTTCAGATAGCAGGCACCCTAGAGAGAAGACCCCTACCCACTGATTGAAACAGCCAACTTGAAATGGTGCCTTTTACTACATTGTCAGCCATTCATATATAATAAGATTGGGACATTCTAGCAAGTGAAGTGTCGGACAACATAGGTGTTCTCGGTTGTAGAAAGAGTAGCGCTTGCAATGACACTTATCAAGCCACTTGCTGTAAACGTTTAATTATTTAGCATTTGGTTACACAGATGAATTAATATAAATAAATGTGCAAAACTTCTGGAAAGTATTTACTCATGCATTTAGATGACATTAACCTCTTGAACATAAGCCTTTGGTAGTCCAGTTACCAGTACTTGCAATGGGCTGGAGGGGAGAAGGGGAGGTTCGGTGCCTCGACGACTTGTGGAAGGCCAACATCGAACTCCATGGTCAGACTGGCCTACAGGGCAATCAGGAGGCAGTGCCCAACCGGCCTATTTTCTATTCCAGGCCGACCCTGTCGGACTCGGGAAGGCTCTTTTCTTTCTGACGATGAATGACTAAATCTCAACAAAGCTGACGATGTTTCCATACAAGGATGTAAGGCCGTACACTAACTTACCCCTGTAACTTCCTTCTTCTTTATAGACCACCACCTAGTATCGCAACATTCCCAGACACAGTTCTAGACACAGTTTCAAACCTCATGACACTACACTCTAACCTATGCATTGTTAGTGACCTAAACATATGGTTTGAAAAACCTAATATGCCCCATCTAAGAACTATAATCACTGGCCTGTGCACACTGAACCTACATAAGATCATCTCCAAACCCACACACATCACTTGGACACATCCTAGATGTCATTTTTGCAAACCCAGAAGCAGTTACCTTTTAAAGGATTACCCCAGTCACAAGGTCAGACCTCCATCTGGTTGCTTTCCAACTGAAAACACTACAACTCACCACACCTAAGGCCACCTTACATGTAACCACATACCGAGTATGGAACAGACTCAATTTTGAGTACTTAGAAACACAACTAACATCCAACGCAGGTCAAGACACAACATTCAGTTCAGAAACTCTATGAGTGGCTTCAGGAAGCTTTTGATATCCTAATACCACTAAAAGCTACAAAACAGGAACAAAATAAAACAAGCACCTTGGATGAATGTGAAAGATAAAACAACAAATTGCAAAGCTGCAATGCACATGGCTCAAAACAAATAATATCCAAGACAAACTTCATCTGCACAAACTTAACAGGATATACAAGTCAGCTATCAAAAAAAGCACAGAAGGAGCTCATACCATTTCTCATGAATGTACTGATATACTGGCAAATCATTAAACAACCAAAGCAGACATGTTGGATTCCTATTTAAAACAAAGGAATACCACTAGCACCAACCCATTTCCAACAATCCTCTCCAAGGGTAGACTAGCCCAGTCTCTGCATTCCTTCAAACAACTATCAGTAGCCATCAGTGATGTCATTTGTAATGTCATCAGTGATGTCATCAGTGATGCCACTGACCATGTTATGAGCGATGTAATGTGTGAGGTCATAAGCAGTGCAGTGAAGGGGCACGAGTTATAGTTAGCTCAGCTAACTATAACGGCTGAATTTCTCTGGTTTTGTACAAGTGAAATGTCAGCCTAAGTATAACGTCGCTGTAACCTTTGTTTTTTTCTGTGAATTTCTAAGGTTTTTTAAATGCTAATTTCTAACTATAATGTCTCTGAAACCTGTGTTTTTTTCAGTGAATTTCTAAAGTTTTTTAAATGCTAATTTCTAACTATAATGTCCCTGAAACCTGTGTTTTTTTTAGTGAATATCTAAGGTTTTTTAGCTAGCAGTCACGTTTGCAAAGTGGTGGAGCAAGGGGTCTGGACATCCGACCAGCTCTCAGGAATTCCGCTGCGTAGGACTTACAGGAGGTACCAGGAGGGCTTCTTGGCCCCTAAGGTCCCTCTGGAGTAAAGTGGACTTTATTCCCCAACCAGTAGTGCACCAGGAGGCGCGTTTGCAGAGTGGTGGACAAAGAGGCCTCCGAAGACCTCTTAACAATCCCACTGTATGGGATTTTTTGGAGGTAACAGGAGGGGAGGTTGGCCCCCAAGGACCTCCAGCAAGTCCCACACAGCAGAATTGCTGAGTTCTGATAGCAAGCCATGCCCCCTTTGTCCACCACTCTGCAAATGCGCTTCCTTGCAGAGTGGTGCAAAAAGGGGCATGGCCTTCGACCACCTCTCAGCAATCCCACTGTGTGGGGCTTACTGGAGGTACCAGGTGGGCTAGTAGGCCCCTAAGGACCCTCAGCAGCGAAGGGGACTTCATCCCCCAACCAAAAGCATGCCAGGAGGCGCATTTCAGAGTAATGGAGAAGGGGTGGGCCCCCCATTAGTTGCCGGCTTCGTTTTTTTTTAATTTAGGAAAAGGGATGTGTGGCCCCCTTTCCCTTGGTGCTTTTGTTCCCCAGGGACCCCATCCCCCGGGGCCTTACCCATTTTTATTTATATTTAAGTAAAAAGGAAGGGAGGGCGTTCTGCCCCCTCCCGAGGCAATTTTCGACCCCGGGGACCCCATCCCCAGGGCCAAGCCAAGTTTTCAATGATTTTTTTTTTTAAGTGAGGGGGTCGGGTGGCCACCCTCCCCCTGGCCAGTTTTGGCCCCGGGGACCCCATCCCCCTAAGGCCAGTCCTTATCCTTTTTTTTTTTTTTTTAAATGGGTAGGGGTCCTGCAAGGCCCCCCTACCCGGGCCGATATTGCCCCAGGGACCCCATCCCCCGGGGCATGGCCATCTCGTTGGGGACCGGGGGGAGCCTCAAGGCCCCTTTGGTCCCTGCCGGCTCCCCGCCTCCTGCGGAAGCCAGCATTGCTTTTGAGCAGAAGGATCTGCAAACATGCAGCTCCCTCTGCCCAAAAGCAATTCTGCTTCGCTTCACGGAACCAAGAGCATTTTTCCTGCTCTTGCTTCCATGAACCGAAGCAGAGTTTGCTATGGCTTTGAGGGAGCACTGTTCCCACCAAGCCATAGCATACTGCAATGTCCTGGGAGTGGGCACCCTGGGACCTTGCTGGATCTAGCCCTGGGGGGTGGCAGTCCCTAGGGCCATGAAGGGCTCCTGGAGGAGGGCCAAGTGGCCCACCTCCCATCTACATTGTAGTCCCCGGGGCCAGGAGTCCTCAACGGACCCCCGCCTTTACTTAATTTGTGCCCCAAGGAGTTGGCGGTCCCCAGGGCTACGGGGGTGGTGCTGCGTGGCCCCCCTGCATTAATCATAATTAGCCCCAAGGAGGAGGCAGTCCACTGGCATTTATTTTGAAAACAAAGCCCCGGGGAGGTGGCGGTCCCCGGGACTTCTGGGGGCCCACGTGGCCCCCCACATATAATATACATTGCCCAGAGGAGGTGGCGTTCCCCCAGGCTGCGGGGGCCCACGCGGGCCTCCGCATTTATTTTTAATCATTGCCCCCGGGACCTGGCTCACCCGGGGGCTTAAAAAAACAAAGCACGGGAGGCCCGCTTCATTCTGTTTTATTTCTGTCCGGATTCGTGGATCCAATGCAAATCCCACCGAAAATGTTTCAAGAAATGCTTTTTGTGGTCCTGAAGGGTCCCTCTGGGACCACCTGAGCAGGCCTAGTAGTCAGGGAGTTTCTATCCTCCCCCCTTTTCTTAATTTCAAATGTTTTTTTACCTTTCTTCTTGTGACTTGGTTCAACCGAGTCTCAAGATGGCTGCCAACACTTCCTGGTGTGAAGTGTTGCTGTAACTGTCTATATATGTGTGAGGGAACCCTCCACTGCTTGTTCCATTGGCTGTACTTATTCTGTAACAGCAAATGTTGTGCTGCTTCTCTCTTTGCTGTAACAGTCCATGTGTGTGAGGGAAACTCCACTGTTAGTCCATCGGCTTTTCCTGTTCGGTAACAGGAAAGCTTGTGCTGCTGCTGCCTTTGCTGTAACAGTCTGTGTGTGTGTGTGTGTGTGTGGAGGGGGTAAGCGGGCATGCACTGATGTTCCATCAGTTGCACCTGTTCGGTAACAGGAAAACTTGTGCTGCTGCCTTTGCTGTAACAGTCTGTGTGTGTGGAGGGGGTAGGGGGCATGCGCTGCTGTTCCATCAGTTGCACCTGTTCCGTAACAGGAAAGCTAGTGCTGCTTCTGCCTTTGCTGGAGCGAGTCTTTGTAAGGGAAAGCATGCACTGCTGTCGTTTATGCTATAGCTGTCATGAGTGGCCAAGCGAAACTTGCCAACAGCCCTGCTATTTGCACCCTGCGCTCCTCCTTGTAAAATGTGTATTCCTCTGCACCCTGCGTATTTCGTGCCCCTTAATTTCATCCTCAGCCCCTGTCTCCCGCCCCTGCACCATGTGTTCTGGTCCATTTGCTGTATAGGTTCTGTGTGAAGAAAACTTCCACTGCTGCCTGAGCTGTACTGTTTATGTGCTCCACGTGCCCCCTACGCTGCTTCACTCATGTACTCTTCAGTCTTCCACTTGCACTCTGTCCTGCTCCACCTTTCATCTTGCACTGCTCTGCAGCCCCTCTTTCGCATAGTGAGATACTCCTCCCTACTTTTCCTCCTTGCTCTCAGGGCTCACCCTGTGCTTCTGACCTAACCCCCAGATACTGCGATGTTGTGCAGTATTTGTTTAGAGAAAGGGCGTTCAGCAAGCTTCACTAACATACAACATACAGATTGCATTGGGAGCAGCAGGGCAAGCTTCCCTGAGCAGTTAACAAGCAGTGTGTATCCACACCAAGCAAGACACAAGCTGATATGACCAAAGTGATATCTTAACCGCATTGCAGTGAGCCAAGCAGCTCAGAGTTTTTGAAATGTGTTAAATTAATTTCCTGGGAAAAAAAGAAATTAAAAACATAGCAGATGAAACTAGTGACAAAGGGCGAAAGGGTTAACGTAAAACTAACAGAGAGAAATAAATAACTCCAAACAGTGAGTACGGCAGGTGCAGATGCACCAAGTTACACGCGTGAAGGCGCTCTACTTCTTACCGAGCGTGGTTGTATTTCACCACCTAACCGGAAGAAAGGAGGCCATTTTCCTTGCTTACAAGAGAGCTGTGGGACATGTGCGGCGTGACGTCACTGGTTCCGAACGCCAGGAATGAGTGGAGCAGGTGCAAGGTCTAGCGCTCCGCCGCTCCGGAGACTTTCTCGGGGGATTTTCTCACGTTTGTCCCCATCCCTCCAGTCAGGAGGATTTCGATCTCTTTCGTCACCTCTAAAATCGTCTCGCTGAAGAGCTGCGCAGACATATATTTTGCCGTATTTCCGAAATGCTTTCCACATCATCCACAGAATCTTTTCCCCCAAATGAAGTGTGCGACAGCCAAAGGAGAGTAGATAACGCATCTTTTTTATCGAGACGCGAGGGTTCAATTGTTACTCTTTTGCTTGCGTATCCGGAGTAATCAATCTCGTTTCTTCATGAAGTGTTACTACGTATCGGGAATATTTGTGCGTGAATTAATTTTTACTCAGGACGGGACTGGGCAGTGTTGCCTGGGTTGGTGACACACATTTGCATATTACCTTTCCTCAAAACACTGCTTTGGCAAAGTTTTATAAACACCTGAAAACAAGTGAGGACACTTCTGCAGGCTGCCCGCACAAGGACACTAAAAGGGCGGCCTATTTAGTGCCACAAGAGGCACAGGAGGCAGCCTCCCAGTGTTTGGGACACTCAGGGGTCCAGGTGTGCCGTGTCACTTCCGGGGAGAGGGGGGGCGGGGGATGAGGTACATATACCTCTCCCTGCCCTCTGGGTGCCCTCTTTGCCCACTACCCCGACGCCGTTTGGGTCGTCGACCTCCTGGAGCTGTCCTGTGTGGTGCGGTGAGTGTATTTCTCCTCCCTATCCCTTCGGGGGCAAGACTGCTAGCCCGGCCATTGCCGCGGCTGCGGCCGCTTGGGGGGGCAGGACAGCTCCAGGGGGCTTAGGGTTCTACTCCGTGTGGTCAGTCCGGGAGCCTTTGCTGCGGTGAGTGCCTTTCACGCACCGCCGACCCCCACCCCTGCCCCTGCTTGTCCATGGTGCAATTTGGATTGAGTTGGCTGCCAACTGCCATTGCCTGGGTTTGGGGCTGGTAGGGAGGGGAGAGGGCAAGGCTCCCGGTGTGTGGCCACCCCCATCGGGACGTGTGTTGCGGTGCCGGGCTAGGTTTGCCTGTGCGTCGGGATAGGGTGGGCTTATCGGGTGGCCCATTAGTTCCCCGCGGGACATGCTGGGTCCGCCTGGTCTAGCGACTCGCGGGAGTCGGATCGCGCTTGTAGCGGCAGAGCGTGGTTAGCCATTCTTTTCTCCAGCATATCGGGGGTCAGTGCTTTGATGTGCGGCCATCTGCGGCATAGCAGGAGCCTTGTGTGTGGGTGGCACTGACGGTTCCCCACGCCCTGGGACACGCCTGCTCGTGCGTAGTATCCGGGGGCGGTTTGGGCGCTTGTTTGTCGCGGGGGCTAGAGGCGGGGCGCTGTCGGGTTGGCACAGGTTTCTTGCGCATATTCAACCCAGTGTTGCGGAGCAGCACAGGTGCTGTTTTCAGCACACAGTTTGGAGGCGGGTGGTCTCAGCCTGCACCGGACTCGCTGATAGCACCGGTTCCAGGTGCGAGAGTGGGACTGGACGGCGTGGTGGTGCCCTACACTCAGGGACCAACACCGGGGTTCCTTGATTATTTCTCCTGTTAGTTATCCTACTCAGGGGCCCCCTTCTAGTGAGCGTCTGGCACCGGGGGCTGCGAGGCCGCGTTGCGCGCGCACTTGGGACAGGGGCGGCTGCCTTGTGTGCGGGCGATCTGGGGAAGATTGTGTTTAAGGCTGTGGTGCGGCGGTGGCTCCTGCGGTCTAGGCTGGGAGGGGCAGAATTTCAGAACGGTAACTCACGGCCTTACTGGTTCGGGCCACTTGCGAGCCTGCTAGGGCCTGGGTGAATTCTCTCCACTAGTTTGAGCCAACAGTTCACAGGTTCGCTCTGAGTCCCGGAAGCGGGGGTGGTGCGGAGTCCCGTCGGCAATGAACAGCGAGATGAGGAGAGGCAGACAGGTTCGGTTTTTGATGGTGTGAAGGGAGATTAGCAGCGTTGGTCGGTTTTGGTGTCTTCTAAGGCAGTTGGGTACTCCCCTCGAGGATTACCAAACAAAGGTCACTGGCCACGTAGTAAGCCTGGGAGACCCCCTTTTCTCGGCAGCACCATGCTCCCTCCTCCCTTTTCACGGTGCTCTCAAGCACTCCGACCCTGCTGAGAGAAGCATGCTTCGGGCCCTAGGACCGGGTTTCTCAGGAGTTCTGGTACTCTTTGGGCGAGTAGGTAAGGGACAGCCTGAGAGACATGGAAGTGAACGTGTAGCGGCCCGGGCTGCCGGTGCCCCGGGCACAATGCAATCGGAGCCGCCTGGTAAGCAGACCCATGGTTTGTGCGGCATGTGTAGGATGCACGATCAACAGGATGGATGGTCTACGGCCTTGCTGTCTGCCCGGGATCCAATTTTATTTGGAAATCGCATTCCTGCTGGGTGCATGCGCTGTGGACGGACATGGGCGGTGCAGTGATTTATACCCTGGGCGTGAATTGTGCTCGGGGAGAGGCCAGCAGTCAGCTTTTAAAAAGTTTATAGCATATCAGAAAAGCTAGGTGGGCTTCCCCAGCTCCTTCCCTCAGGTCCTTGCGCGCGGCTGTCGAGGCGAGGTATGGGCACACCTGGCCCACCGTGGTAGGAGGGAACGGAGAGCTGCACGGCCCAGGAGCTGTGGCTCCGGAGCCTGGCCTGTTCCCTGTGCAGCGCAGGCACATGGGGTCGTGATCTCCAGTATCTGATGTGCTGATCTAAGGGGTTCTCAGGGAAACCCAATCTATAACATTCAACACGCAGTATGGTTTGTTCCCTTTGATGTTAGTAAAACACGTGCCAGCGGTTTTATTGGGCGATGCAGTGAAAAAGAACCATGACGGTGACTGCTATAGTAATTTACTGGATATTTACGTGCTCAAGCCAGCCAGTGCTTACTGAGTGATGCCGTGGCTTTGTTTAGTGAAATACTACTCGCGTTTTCACTTATTGGATAGAGGGCCATAAGCGCTCGTGTTCTTTGATGAATAATTTGCGAGTTTCCAATTCAATGTTCTCTAATGCTCCGGTAACAGACGCTGTGGCAGCCAGCAGTTTCACGAAAGGCTCACAGCCAATGGCGTGGGCGCAAACATTGCGAGAAGGAGGCATGGGGGTATGGGATTGGCTGCCTCAGTTGTTGTCAGGTGTTCATTGGCGGTGGGCTTGGACAGCAGCACGTGGCCCTAGCACTGAGTTCAGCTGCTGCACTCCTTGCTCTCCTTCCGCCAGTGGTCGGCCTTCAACAAAACATGGGCCGGGATATTAATGCTACTACTGGCTGACAGTTTAGTGAGGAAACCTGCGATTAGAACTGAGTCAAGCCTGTCCGTCAGATAGAAACAGCGTGCGAGCCTCGGGGTGGTCAGAAGACAGTGACACACGTGAAGGGTTTCATTCTGAAGTCGGAAGTGGCACACTTTGTCCTGTACACGGAGGCATTCTAGGGAACTGCCTGACTAGAATGAATTAGGGTAAAAGTGCAGTCTCTACAGTGAAATTAGTCCTCCGGAAGCGCAGTGACCAAGCGACAGTGCTTCACTGGTATTTGGAAAAGCTGGTAACTGTCGGCCATCCTTCGTGGTAGGGAATTGGCATGTTGAAAGCCTAATGTTCTCTAAAGTGCATGTGGGCAATGTAACAAATCGACTGAAGTCAAAACAACTTATGGCGACTTGTGGGGTTTTGAGGATATTTCTGTGTGAGCTTTCGTTGTTTATATAATCATGAATGGTCTGCACTTGGTGGTGGTTAGCTGTAATGGGGAGGCGGTCCATCCTCGCGCTCCAGGCATCAACATCAGTGGTCATGCAGCTCCTCAGCCGGGTCATTGGAGCCGTGCAATGCAGGTGTTGCTACGGGTGACCTCTTCCCACAGTAATTGGCTGGGTGGTTTCTGGTCCTCAGCACCGTCACTTAATTGTCGGCGATGGTGACAGCCAGCCACTCTGGGCGCTGTCTCTGTTTTAGAGATGGCCACAGCATCGGAGAATTATTTCAACATACATTAAATATATTGCCTGCTGCCCATGCCATCCTTATAGCACTGGGGGCCTGGAATAGTCTGAATATTCACACTTGCACAATTGTTTGGGTTAGTAGTTGTCATGTTACTAGGACTGGCAGCAGGTCAGGAGCATGGTGGTGCAAACTGAAGTGGCCTCCGGACGCGTGGACTGACAACTTATGCTGTGGGGGGTGATTTAGCAGACATAGGACAACGCTTACATCCTGGGTGCCATTTTAACTAAATGGACTTTGCAGTAAAATAGGGGTTGTATTTGCATTGAGCGGATTCTTCGCTGCGTGGCCAATAAGGTCCTTGGGCCACCTGGAGTGAGGCACGTTGCCCTGTCTCTGTCTTATGGATAAATGCTGCCACTTCGGACAGAGGAAGAAAAAGAAATGGGGAAGAACAAAAACAAATGGTTAGGGCCAGGCACATCGAGAATGGGTTCATCTTTCTCACCTAGGTGTTTGGACAGGTGTATTAGGGATTGGCCCTTTATTTTAATTGCATGTAACTCATTGTCAGGGGTATCTGGGGGCCATTAGTTTAAGAACTCATTGTCTCACGCCGGTACTTCCTCCTCAGCCTGCCAGTGCAGATAATTCTGTCTCAGTAGCCTTGGGAGTTTGCCGCCAACGTCTTGGTACCAGCTATGGGCTTGGGAGCTAAGCTTCAGGCACAACATTCATTGTCAACTTGACCACGGACAGACGAGTAGAGGGTGGCAGGACCTGGCTTCCACAGATACCACTAGGGCTAACATGACTGGCATTTGTTGGCTGCTGTTGAATGCAAGGGATACCTAATTTCACAATAAATGTGAGCTCACGTGTGGAATGATTGGGTTTGTCAGCCGCTCTAATGAGAATGGCTATTGGATTAAAAGCATAGTTGCCAAACTAGGAGTGAACTGCTAAACAGCTTAGGCCTCACTTGTTATACAATGCAGGTGCCGGTGGGCACCCACACGTTACCAGCGAGGGGAAACACCACACTGTCCCAGGTAACAGGACCAGCAGTCCAGGGCATCTAGGTTCAGGGTAAATAGAGGGGCGTTCTAACCCTGTATTGGACTTGCCACATTGCTGCGCTTGAAAGTCTGAGGGAATGTCTCCGGACAAAGTTATGCACGCATTTTGTTGTTTCAGCAAGGGGACTGGTGCCTACAATGTCCTTGCATTTTGCAGTTATAGAAAGAAAAGAAGTGTAAAGGAATAGCAGTGCATGAACTGGGCACACTTCACAGTAAAGCCAGCAATTATGAAGAATTGGTGGGTGTCAGATATTATTTGCGTAATATCGGGGAACTGCAGCTATGTTCCGACAGTGGGAGGATTGTGACTGTCATGCTTTTATTCACAGATTACTATACATGTTAGACAATAGGGTTTTGTAACCTGCAGGGGGAAGGACTCGATCAACTGTCACCCTCCCAATAGAGTCACAGTGATACACACTTTTCAGTCGAACTACACATGTGCTTGAACCATGAACTGACGGATATATCTCTGCCCACATTATCTTAAGTTGTATCACAACATCACCATCTTCAGACTCAGGGCCATTGTCATTTGGTGAAGAAGCAGCAGGGCACAGACCTTGGGGCCGGCAGTCGCCGCCCATATACCTCCTCCATCCTAGCCCACACTTAGTCCATTCCGCTTTGACTCCACTGCTGGACTGGCTGACACAATAGCCTCTTACTGGTATTATCTCTTTGGACGCATATTGGCACATTCGGGCCATGTATTGTTTTTCTTCGCACGAGGGCCTGCGATTGGTTCGGCGGGTTTCTACGGGAAGGGCACGCATATGCGCCGTGTCTGGAGTAGATAGGTCCAAGAAGTAAGGCAAGAGGGGTCCTGGCGGGATACTGAGAATCTTAGACGTGACGCAGTTGTCATCGGGTCCACTCATATTGGTACTATTTTCACCCTGGGGAATGGAGACAGGGCTGTACAATAATGTCCTACACGTGGGTGGGGGATGCCCTCCACATCCTAGCTAGGGGTGGGCGGAATTTGCGAAATCCACTTTCGCAAATTATCGCGAAATTGTTAAAAATTATCGCAAACACGCGGAAATATCGCGATGATGCGGAAGTTTTTTTCCCGCATGTTCACGAGATTTTCTGCATGGTTGCGGCTCGCCAACTTACCCATGTGGTTGTTCGCGGGCGCGGCCATCTTGTTTTCAGTTGTCTCGCGGTGCATGATCGCGAGAAGAAAGACGTGAGCGCGACGCATAACGTCACTGCGGGCGCGAACTGTCGCGAGACAGCGCAAATGGCTAAAAACAATACAACATCTCATGGAGAACGCGACCGGATCAATAAAACTTGTCGGCGAACGCAGGGATTCAGGTAAGGCGATCGCGCGAGAATGTATTATTTCACAGCGCGAGCAAGATACAAATTATCGCCAAGCTGCGGAATGCGGAAATTTTGACATTTTTGCGCTTTCCGCGGAACGCGAAAATGTAAAATTATCGCAATTTCCTCGAACGGAACGAAATTTTAGCCCAGGCCTAATCCTAGCTCCTTCTAGCTATCCAGGGGACGAAGGCAGTTCACTAATAATGAACATTGGTAGTGGCACTGTAATCAAGTTTGGATCCCCACTTTACAGGATTAGCACCTGATTGGGGAGAGTGTTCTGGATGCGATGCGAGAGGATACCGGCCATTTGGGGTTATGCTGCTACAACTAATTGATTTATGCAGCGTGAAGATAGGGGGTATGGAAAAAGTACCTGATAGAGGTACGGTAGAGCGTGGTATGTGGCAGGCAGCATTTGGTGCCAACTAGCAAATGGAAAGACCACAAGGGGCTCCATAAGAGTCTGCACATGTGTCGGTAGCAAAGGCATTGACCTGTCATATAATAGTCCCCTATTAATATACAGGTAGTAAAGGTCAATAGCCTGTCTAGGGGGCAGGCGCAGTAGAGGCCAGGTGGCGCTTAGCGCTGGACTGGGCCAGCACCATTACTTTCAGTTGGGGCTGTGGTTGTACTCAGGCATAACCTAAAGTGGACTAGAGCCCCCTACATGTCCTTTCCTGCTCCCAGCAACATCCCAATCTGGGGCTGGGTATTCCACACCTCCCATTCTCAACCTCCACTTGTATGCTTCCAGGTTACCATAGCAGTAGTTCGGCAGGGGGTCACTCACGCCAGGGTGGGGACAATAGCAGGGTGACTCAGCATCTTTGATCGCTTGCAGACGGTGATGGATGTGCAGGCAATAGGAAACGAAAGAGAAGGCAAGGTATGCGTATGACTTACCACAGGGCTCCACTAGCCAAGAACACTGGCCCTGTGTACACACTTGTCTCTCTTGGGGAAGAGGGATCTGTTGCAAGAGATAAAGTCCTCCAGGTGTAAGTTAGGCAACGATTGGGGGCATGTGTGTTAGGCTTTTGCTTACCTAGTCCACGGGGTTTTGAAGAAGATGGGGCTTCACCTGCTAAAAGTGGCCTTGGACTTGTTTGCTGGATCGGGGAGAGGCCCAGGTATCAGCTGGATGTAGGTAAAGAGGCCTACCCTTGACCAGAGGGGGCATGGACAGGTTTTCTGGACCTGGAGAGGGGCTCGAGCAAGCAGGATGTAGGTAAAAAGGCTTAGGTGCAAACTGGAGTGTATAGAAAGATGTGCAGTGCTCAATTAAGGGTGTTAGCAACCCAGCATTTCTTTATTTGGCCAGGATCAATGGTTGGTATATGGCCTTTCGTGCGTCTTCAGGGTGGCATGAGGGGCGGAAGGCAGGAATCGGAGACAGGTGTTGTTTCCACCACTGAGTTAATTCGGTTTGGGGGCCTAGGCTAGCGCTGGAACAGCTTGCTGAAGATAGCTGTGTCACAGACCGGGGGGAGTGTCTCCCTCCCTAACAGTGGGACTGTTAGACCTGGCACCATTGGCGTGAGTCTCCCTTCCTTTTTTCGCTGTGTCTCCTCTGTTTTTGCTGGTTATAGATGCTCTGGGCGCTGTGCCGCTGCCATTCAGTGCCACAGCGCGAATGCTCCCTTTGTAAAGATGACATATGAATTGGTACATCCATGATTGGCTTATTCAGTTTACCTGTTAGTCCCTAGTAGCGTGGCCGGTGTGTGCCCAGGGCTGGTAAACCGAATGCTGCTGGTGGGCCTGCAGCACTGGTTTGTGCCACCCACAGAAGCAGCTTGTAAAGTGTGTCTCAGACCTGCCACTGCAGTGTCTGCGTGCAGTCCAGAACTGCCATCTTGGCTGTGAAGTGCACCCGCTTCCCAGCCCCTAAAACCTTCCCTTGGCATCATGTAAGCCCCCCTTATGTTAGGGCGCATTGTATGTGTAAGGTAGGACATGCCCTGTTGTATGTAGCATGTCCTAGTAGTGAATTACACCCAATTTCGTTTTTCACTACTGTAAGGCTACCTGTTCTCCATAGGCCAGAATGGGAGGTCTGGGCTATTACATCCTATAGTCCTAACTGACCCACAGAACATGGTAGGAAAACGAATCTAGTATGCCTGAGCTCAGAATATTAAAATACATCTTTTAGTGAAGGTTATTTTTATATTCTGTGTTTGAAACTACCACTTTTAGAGTATAGGTACTTTCTTGCCTAAGCCTTCCAGTTGCTCTGGTATTATTATGTGTATTGGCTGTCTGGTTTTGGAGGGACAGGGCAGGCTGAGTCAGACCTGGGTTGAATAGAGCGACCTGCCTAGGTGTGAGGGGAGGGGTAGCTCCTGCACTTGAATAGGGCTGTGCCTGGCAAGGTGAAAGCTGGCTCCACCTCCCACTGTGCGTCTGAGGCAGACCCCCTCTTTCTGAAAGGAAGGATGCAGCCTGATCAACAAAGTGCTCCAGGGCTGGGCAAAACTGGTTCTGGCTGGGTTCAGAGGCTTGGGACCCCTGAGAACAAAGACTTTGGGGGTATAAATATTTGTGCACAAACCCCTACAATTTGTATTGCTCCTGGATAACAAGAAGAACCTCTGTCCGTGTGGCTACAGGAATCTGCAAGAGAAGGACTGTCCTTGTGCCTTGTGTGCTGTTTCTGGGACTGGCCTGCAGCTGTTACTACTGGACTTCAAGAAGAGGAAAGGAACTTTGATTGGACTTTTATTTCTTTTGCTACAGCAACTACCCAAGGGCTAGGAGAGAGCTAGCCTCCTGCTGGAGTCTCAGGCACATCAGACTCCACCATCAGCCTCCTGTTTCCTCCCAGCGAGGATTACTATCTGCAGGTGAGGCTCCTGGGTGTTCCAGGACCTCTATTTCTACTGTTGAGAAGAGAGCGCTGAAAATCGTCGCTAACCTCCGTTAGCGAGCCGCTGCAGCTGGTGAGCGTGAGAAAAATCGCCGCTCCGCTGTCGCCGAGTGCTCGCTAACCCCGAAGATCGTCGCAGCACCTGTCTGCGGGCCTGAAAACGCCCGCTATCTGAAATCATCGCAACAGGATCATCGCAGCGCGGACGCCGAGCGTTCGCCATTTTCCCCGCATCGAATCCGGATCGTCGCTCCCTCGCGGAGCGCCATATTTGTCAACGCAGCAAGATCGCACACGCAACAGGCTCGGTGCATCATCCTCCCTTCGCGGCAAGGATTTAATCGCATCACCGGCTTAGCGTGAGGAAGTTTGTCGCTTTGTCCTGCCCGCAACCCAGCGCATCATCCCCCCCTCGCGGTAAGGATTCAACGCATCGCTGGTTAGCGTGAGGAAATTTATCGCTACAACTCCTTAGCGACATTTTTGTTGCTTTGCTCCAGGAACCAGATACTTTGTGAGTAAAAGGGTCGCAGAGACCCCTGCCTTGAACTAAACATCATTTTGTGCATCCTGAACTATTTTTCCTTGCAGCATTTCTAAAGTAATTATATTTTTATAGTATTGTGGATTTTTACTGTTATTGGTCTTGTGATTAAGTCTATATAAAAATACCTATTTTTCATAACTACTTGAGTGGTGTCCATTTGTAGTGTTCCTCATTATATTACTGTGTATGGTCATAAATGCTTCACACACTGCCTCTGAGATAAGCCTAGCTGCTCGTGCTACTTTACCTATTTGGTGGACTTTAAATCTCCCAGGAACCCCCTGCGGGTCCTGCATGTGAATCGCCTGAAGCCCCACTTTGAGAGGTCTGAAGTGGGCATGCTCCTTGCCACAGATGCAGGGATGGAGGAGGAAAGTGAGCCTCTTCCTGACCTCCTGTGTGCAGGAGAAAAGGATGGGTCAGTGGAGGGTGTGGTCCTCTCCACCACACTGACCCCTGAGCAACAGTTAGATTGCCGCCAGCTGTTGGGGCAATTCCCTGATTTATTTTCCCTGGTGCCTGGTGTCACTGACTGGTGCGTCCATGAGGTGGACACCGGGGACAGTCCTCCTGTCAAGCACAAGGCTTACCGAGTGACTGACCGGGTAAGGGCCTACATCAAGGAGGAGGTCTCCAAAATGTTTGCTCTAGGGGTGATTGAGTCCTCTAGCAGCCCCTGGTCCAGCCCCGTGGTCTTGGTACCAAAAGCTGCAGCGCCTGGTGACACTCCAGAACTTAGGTTCTGTGTGGACTATCGAGGTCTCAATTCGGTCACGAGGACCGACGCGCACCCCATCCCCAGAGCTGATGAGCTCATAGATCGGTTAGGGGCTGCCCGGTACCTCAGCACGTTTGATCTAACGTCTGGGTACTGGCAGATCGCCTTAACTGATGGGGCAAAGGAGAGGTCAGCATTCTCCACTCCAGACGGGCACTACCAGTTCCGTGTGATGCCCTTTGGAATGAAGAATGCCCCTGCCACCTTCCAGAGGTTGGTCAATCAGGTGTTGGCTGGGCTGGAGGATTTCAGTGCCGCCTACCTGGATGACATTGCAGTATTCAGTTTCTCGTGGGAGGACCACTTACACCACCTCTGGGAAGTGTTGATGGCGCTGCGCAGAGCAGGCCTCACAATCAAGGCCAGTAAGTGCCAGATTGGGCAGGGTTTGGTGGTGTACTTAGGACACCAGGTAGGGAGTGGCCAGGTGGCACCTCTACAGCCCAAGATTGAAACGATCCTGGCGTGGGAGCCCCCAAGGACCCAGACCCAGGTGAGGGCCTTCTTAGGACTCACGGGTTATTACAGGAGGTTTGTCAAGGGGTATGGCAGCATCGTTGCCCCCTTGACTGAGCTGACTTCCAAGAAGCAGCCCAAGATTGTGAACTGGACTGACACCTGTCAGAAAGCTTTCGATGCCCTCAAAACTGCCATGTGTACAGCGCCCGTGCTCCTGGCGCCCAACTTTGCTAAGGAATTTATTGTCCAGACAGACGCTTCAGAGCATGGGGTGGGGGCTATTCTGTCACAGATGAATGAGGAGGGACTAGACCAACCCGTAGCCTTCATCAGTAGGAGGTTACTTCCACGGGAACAGAAGTGGAGTGCAATTGAGCGTGAGGCATTTGCTGTGGTCTGGGCACTGAAGAAGCTGAGACCATACCTTTTTGGGACTCACTTCCGGGTTCAGACAGACCACAGGCCCCTCAGATGGTTGATGCAGATGAGGGGTGAGAATCCCAAGTTGTTAAGGTGGTCCATTTCCCTACAGGGTATGGACTTTACGGTGGAACATCGCCCTGGTACAGAACACGCCAATGCTGATGGTCTGTCCAGATTTTTCCGCCTTAGTGAAGAGAACTTCCAAGGGGATGGGTAGCTCTCCCCACATTTCAGCTGGAGGGGATGAGTGTTAGACCTGGCACCATTGGCGTGAGTCTCCCTTCCTTTTTTCGCTGTGTCTCCTCTGTTTTTGCTGGTTATAGATGCTCTCGGCGCTGTGCCGCTGCCATTCAGTGCCACAGCGCGAATGCTCCCTTTGTAAAGATGACATATGAATTGGTACATCCATGATTGGCTTATTCAGTTTACCTGTTAGTCCCTAGTAGCGTGGCCGGTGTGTGCCCAGGGCTGGTAAACCGAATGCTGCTGGTGGGCCTGCAGCACTGGTTTGTGCCACCCACAGAAGCAGCTTGTAAAGTGTGTCTCAGACCTGCCACTGCAGTGTCTGCGTGCTGTCCAGAACTGCCATCTTGGCTGTGAAGTGCACCCGCTTCCCAGCCCCTAAAACCTTCCCTTGGCATCATGTAAGCCCCCCTTATGTTAGGGCGCATTGTATGTGTAAGGTAGGACATGCCCTGTTGTATGTAGCATGTCCTAGTAGTGAATTACACCCAATTTCGTTTTTCACTACTGTAAGGCTACCTGTTCTCCATAGGCCAGAATGGGAGGTCTGGGCTATTACATCCTATAGTCCTAACTGACCCACAGAACATGGTAGGAAAACGAATCTAGTATGCCTGAGCTCAGAATATTAAAATACATCTTTTAGTGAAGGTTATTTTTATATTCTGTGTTTGAAACTACCACTTTTAGAGTATAGGTACTTTCTTGCCTAAGCCTTCCAGTTGCTCTGCTATTATGTGTATTGGCTGTCTGGTTTTGGAGGGACAGGGCAGGCTGAGTCAGACCTGGGTTGAATAGAGCGACCTGCCTAGGTGTGAGGGGAGGGGTAGCTCCTGCACTTGAATAGGGCTGTGCCTGGCAAGGTGAAAGCTGGCTCCACCTCCCACTGTGCGTCTGAGGCAGACCCCCTCTTTCTGAAAGGAAGGATGCAGCCTGATCAACAAAGTGCTCCAGGGCTGGGCAAAACTGGTTCTGGCTGGGTTCAGAGGCTTGGGACCCCTGAGAACAAAGACTTTGGGGGTATAAATATTTGTGCACAAACCCCTACAATTTGTATTGCTCCTGGATAACAAGAAGAACCTCTGTCCGTGTGGCTACAGGAATCTGCAAGAGAAGGACTGTCCTTGTGCCTTGTGTGCTGTTTCTGGGACTGGCCTGCAGCTGTTACTACTGGACTTCAAGAAGAGGAAAGGAACTTTGATTGGACTTTTATTTCTTTTGCTACAGCAACTACCCAAGGGCTAGGAGAGAGCTAGCCTCCTGCTGGAGTCTCAGGCACATCAGACTCCACCATCAGCCTCCTGTTTCCTCCCAGCGAGGATTACTATCTGCAGGTGAGGCTCCTGGGTGTTCCAGGACATCTATTTCTAATATGTCGCCGAGCGCTCGCTAACCCTGAAGATCGTCGCAGCACCTGTCTGCGGGCCTGAAAACGCCCGCTATCTGAAATCATCGCAACAGGATCATCGCAGCGCGGACGCCGAGCGTTCGCCATTTACCCCGCATCGAATCCGGATCGTCACTCCCTCGCGGAGCGCCATCTTTGTCAACGCAGCAAGATCGCACACGCAACAGGCTCGGTGCATCATCCTCCCTTCGCGGCAAGGATTTCATCGCATCACCGGCTTAGCGTGAGGAAGTTTGTCGCTTTGTCCTGCCCGCAACCCAGCGCATCATCCCCCCCTCGCGGTAAGGATTCAACGCATCGCTGGTTAGCGTGAGGAAATTTCTCGCTACAACTCCTTAGCGACATTTTTGTTGCTTTGCTCCAGGAACCAGATACTTTGTGAGTAAAAGGGTCGCAGAGACCCCTGCCTTGAACTAAACATCATTTTGTGCATCCTGAACTATTTTTCCTTGCAGCATTTCTAAAGTAATTATATTTTTATAGTATTGTGGATTTTTACTGTTATTGGTCTTGTGATTAAGTCTATATAAAAATACCTATTTTTCATAACTACTTGAGTGGTGTCCATTTGTAGTGTTCCTCATTATATTACTGTGTATGGTCATAAATGCTTCACACACTGCCTCTGAGATAAGCCTAGCTGCTCGTGCTACTTTACCTATTTGGTGGACTTTAAATCTCCCAGGAACCCCCTGCGGGTCCTGCATGTGAATCGCCTGAAGCCCCACTTTGAGAGGTCTGAAGTGGGCATGCTCCTTGCCACAGATGCAGGGATGGAGGAGGAAAGTGAGCCTCTTCCTGACCTCCTGTGTGCAGGAGAAAAGGATGGGTCAGTGGAGGGTGTGGTCCTCTCCACCACACTGACCCCTGAGCAACAGTTAGATTGCCGCCAGCTGTTGGGGCAATTCCCTGATTTATTTTCCCTGGTGCCTGGTGTCACTGACTGGTGTGTCCATGAGGTGGACACCGGGGACAGTCCTCCTGTCAAGCACAAGGCTTACCGAGTGACTGACCGGGTAAGGGCCTACATCAAGGAGGAGGTCTCCAAAATGTTTGCTCTAGGGGTGATTGAGTCCTCTAGCAGCCCCTGGTCCAGCCCCGTGGTCTTGGTACCAAAAGCTGCAGCGCCTGGTGACACTCCATAACTTAGGTTCTGTGTGGACTATCGAGGTCTCAATTCGGTCACGAGGACCGACGCGCACCCCATCCCCAGAGCTGATGAGCTCATAGATCGGTTAGGGGCTGCCCGGTACCTCAGCACGTTTGAGTGGTGTCCATTTGTAGTGTTCCTCATTATATTACTGTGTATGGTCATAAATGCTTCACACACTGCCTCTGAGATAAGCCTAGCTGCTCGTGCTACGTTACCACAGGGTTGAGCAGGGGTTGTCAAAGGGTGTAGGCTGCTTACTCTGACTTAGGAAGAAGGGTCCCTTCTTGGACAGTGGCCAGCTGTAGGAGAGTAGGGTCTGCTATCCTATGGTCACCCCAAATTTTTGCTTTTTGCTTCACTGGTTTTTGACATATTGAGGCTGTGGGCCTGCCAATCAGACCCCCAGCCTGCTGTTCTCTCTACTAAATTTACACTATGCACCCTAGGTGCATAACCAATTGGGAGTGGATCACCCTGTGAGCCCCTGTACCAGTGTACACTAGGTACCCAGGGCATTGGTGTATCTAAGGCCTACCAGGGGCTGAAGCATGTATTGTGCCACCCCTGGCCTGGCCTAACAAATTTGACACAACTGGCTGATCACTCAGCTGGGGTAAGTTGGTGTAACCACCTCTTACTTAGGTGTAGTATACCTATACCTAACCTTAAATGGGACACATGTTAACCTATAAGTCACTCCTATGGCAGGCCTTAACAATCCTGAAGGCAGAGTGCTTGGTTCCATGTGAGATGGTGCTCTGGCATGAGCTGAGCCTGTCTGCAGTGGTCGGAACAACTTCCTTCTACTGTTTCCAGATATCGTCATACCATATACTCTTAAGTGCATTATGAACCTCGCGGTTAAATGCTATCTTTGGTTTGGCTTTATCAAAACATGTCGAGTAAGGTGTCATACGAATTGGAATACTAACCCCTCACCAATTCTGGCGACGGGGTTAGCATTCCACCCTTCTAGAGGGACACGACATGTACAGTACCTGAAACCCGGGTAAAATCAGACATAGCCTCAGCTCCACAAAATGGATGCTGCCACCACAGACACAAGTCTGCCCTCCTGCTGCTGGGAGTCCTTCCAGCTTGGGAGGTGTGGACAAAGGGTTTCCTGCCAGGGGAGGTGCGTGCACCACCCCAGACAGGATTTTGTGTATTGGTCAGGTAGGGCTTGAAAAGAACCAGACATGCCTGAGGCTCACAAGGAGCCTCGGTGCATATGCCAGTTCAAACCGGTCCTGGGGTACACCAGCCCTGGACCTGGGGTGAGCTGGACAAAGGATTGGGGGTGTAACCACCCCCCTTCCTGGTCCCACCCATAGGGAGGGACCTAGCAGGTAGTCCGGCCCCTAGAATCCGCTTAAAGGTAGGAGCTGTGTCCTAAGACTTCAGACATCCTGGAATCAACTTGAAACTAAGAAGAAGACGGGAACTTCGACATTCTGCTGCACAGAAGACTGAAGGAAATCTCCCCTGTGGTCAGGGAGTGACCACCTTGCTAACGCAAGCACCATCCAGCGAATCAACGTCTGCTTTGCCGCCGCCTCCCGCCGGAGCCCGAGCCCAGAGACTGACAAGACCTGGACCTCCAGACCTCTCACCGCCCGATCCACAGTCCCTGAAAAGAGGAGACCCGTGGAGGCACCGAGACACGTGGAGCCAGCCATCTTGAAAAGACCACAACAAGCTGCAAGCGCAACAACCGAGGCTCCCTCCAAGTTGTGCTTTGGGATCTGAGAAGCCCAACACCCGAGCAGCATCTGCACCAAAGGTGAGCCCTCCAGCATCTCCACGATCTGCGTGGGGCCCTTCTGCATTTTGCCACTCGACGCGCCTAACCGGTTGCTGGCCCGCTGGCTAGTGGCCATCTTGGCGACGAACTTCAAGAAATACACCGCTGGTCTGGTTGCTCCAGACTGGCCCTTGCTCCCCTCCAAAGGAGCAGTCCCTCTGACCTTGCTGGTCAGAACCATCAGCTTATTTCGTTTTCCACAACAATTGCTTTTGCCAAGGCTTGTTTGCTTCGATCAAGTCGCCGACACCGCCGACAGCGAGAGCCTGCGTGGGACAGCTCGTGAACCGGCTCCTGGACGTCGTCGACCTTCAGGGACCACGTGGCTGCAGAGACAAGCTGCACCTTTCTTCCTGTTTGCACCCGACATCGCCTGGTACCCACCTGGTGCCACGCTGGTCACTGGCTAGTGACTGTGAACACTGTCCCCTCTGCTTACAGGTCTTCAACATCTCTGATCCACTCTTGGATCCACCGCATCTCTCCCGGACCGACCGCCTGCAGCATCTTTGTCCACAGGCTCCACGGAACAGATAGAAGAAACCCGACGCACTTCGACACCTATGCACCCGCTTCCTGTGGGTGAGGTAAAGCTGGCACTCCGGTGCCCAAGTGTAGAGTATCATCTCTAGTGTCTATGTTTCCAATCTTAAGTTCCTAGTCCATCCGGAAGATCCTCTTTGCAGTAACTTTGTACTTTTTACGCACCCATTGAAACCTATGGGAGCTCGCGTGTGACTATTTGCTCTGCACACGCAACCCATGGACCTCCTGGTCACTAACTAAAGTTAGCTCCTTGTAGGCCCAGCGATTCTAGAGGCCCTAGGCCTTTTCCCTTTTCTGTTCGTGGTACTTATACCACTATTTTAGTATATGGTTTGAGCGGCCACCAGGGCCTATCCATATAAAGTGCAACTTCTGTGTATTCTACTGTAATCTTGTTTGACGATTTGTGCTCCTGTGCTCATAAAGAGACTAGGGGTTACTTTGAGAAATAAATACATATATATTTTGAATATATATCTGTGTGGTGTCCTTTCATTGGTATAAAAGGGGATTACATTTGGTAAAACAGCCTGCTTAACACGCTTCACGAGTTTAGCCTCAAAGACTGCTTAGCCTACGCTACCACTAGGGCAGCTAGTCCGAAAAGTTTGACTTACAACCACACCATAAGGGTTGCTTGGCATGGTACAAGGTGATCACTTTAACTAGTGAGCATCATATACCAGGCCAACTTCTCACATTGGTGAGCAGCGGTTGGATTTGAGCTTGCTGTGTTTTACCATTGTAATCTCTTGGTTACCAATTGAAAGATCACATAGGTACCTATAGGTACATATAAAACAAGATTAGATATACATAAGTTTTACTGAACTTAGTTGTTGTAGAGCAAAGGGAGTAGCACACCCTGACTACAACTACTAGATAGGTTTAGTAGGTAAACCCAAGTGTAGGTAGATTGCAACACATCCACCCACACTTAAGAGCAATGGCTGGGGCAGAGGGGTCCACTGTACCCATCTCTGTTGAGAGTGACCCCCAGAGGGCACCATCCATCTTTGCTACCCTTAATCAAAACGAGCTCAGGCATTTGGCAACTCTTAGAGGCCTTAAACAGCCCAAGAACCCTACCTCTGCTGAGCTCAGAGAACTCTTACAGAATGATGAAAATCAGAAAGAGCTCGAGAAAGCTTCCCAGTTAGGCCCCTTAGGGTCAGGAACAGGAGGCCCCCCTTCTGAAGATGCCACTGAAGTACCCCTTTCCAATAGCCATCCCTTAGATGAGAATCATGCTACAGAGGAGGAAAGTGGTGAGGATACAGAAAGTAGTGAGGATGAAGGGAGAACTAGCCCAGTGACAAGTGTTATACGTGGCCCAGCTAACCTAAGGCTATTGGGGACTGACAGTGGGTTCACTCCATTGGATCTCCCCAGTGGACTTAACACAGGGCTTGGGAGGCGAAGGAATCGCTCAGGTGAATCTAATGCTTCTCATGGCTCTAGAGGCTCTCAAGGTCACTCCAGGAGAAGGATGACCACCCCTCAGAGGAGGGAACATGAGGCCAGAATGCAGGAAGCCCAGCTGAGGATCAGGAAGCAGGAGCTAGAGGTAGCCCTGATGGAAGAGAAACTGAACAAGGCTAGGCAACCTAGAGAGAGTGGGTCTATACCCACTGGTGGCAGCATTGTCCCTAAGGACAAAGATAGGGTCTTTGATAATAGGAACCTGTCTAAGGTTGTGCCCCCCTACAAAAGTGGGGATGACATCCACAAATGGATGACTGCTCTTGAGAGAGCCTGCAAAGTGCAGCAGGTTCCTGAAGACCAGTGGGCAGCAATCCTCTGGCTCTCTTTTGAAGGAAGAGGCAGAGACAGACTCCTCACTGTTAGGGAGGAGGATGTCAGAAATTACAGAGCCCTGAAGAGTGTCCTAGTTGATGGGTTAGGCTTAACCACTGAACAGTACAGGTTAATGTTCAGAGACACCCAGAAGACACAGACTCAGGACTGGTCTGAATACATTGAATGTGCCACTAAGGCTTTGGAGGGTTGGTTGCTGGGAAGTAAGGTATCTGATTATACAGGATTGTACAATTTGATGATGAGAGAACAGATTTGAAATAACTGTCAAAACCAGCAACTGCATCAACACTTGGTTGACTCTGATCTGACCTCTCCCCAAGAATTGGGAAAGAAGGCAGACAAATGGGTCAGAACCAGGGTTAAGCAAAAGAACCAGAACCAGGGCCAAGGGGGTGATCAGAAGAAAACAGACCAAAAGGGTGGAGATCAGAAATCTAAAGACCAGAAGTCTTCAACAGGGCCCCAAACTACTGCTAAGGAGGGTGGGTCCCAACAACAATCCAAGGGAAAGAAGAAAGAAGGTCAAAAGAAACCCTGGTGCAATCATTGCAAGAATACAACTCACTGGACTAGTGATTGTAAGAAGGGTGGAGCCCCCAACACTGTTGCCCCTAAGGCACCTGCTCCCAGTACTACTGTTAGCAGTGTTGGTCCCCAGACAAAGGGTGTAGTGGGAATCACTATGGGAACTGAAGGAGATTCTGACTTAGACAGAACCCTGACACAGGCAGTCTTGATCTGTGATGGGGACATTGATTTGTCCCTAACTGTGAGCCCCAGTAACCTAGGCAAGTACAGACAGACTCCTTTAATTAATGAAAAAGTGGCTCAAGCCTACAGGGACACATGTGCCAGTGTCACTATGGTGACACCAGGCTTTGTGGACCCTGGACAGTACATACCAGGTGAGAATTACCTGGTGACCAATGCCAGCAATGCCACTACTTCACATAGTGTGGCAGTTGTTAACTTCTCATGGGGAGGGGTAACTGGCCTCAAAAGGGTTGTGGTTAGTGCAGACCTCCCAGTAGAATGTTTGTTGGGCAATGACCTAGAGAGTTCTCTATGGTCAGAAGTGGAGTACAGGACTCATGCAGAGATGTTAGGTATATCATCACATGTCCTTGCTGTGACCAGGTCACAGGCCAAAAAGTGCCTCACTGAACCTCAGGTCTTGGATCCTGGAACAATGGACCAAGCACCTACCAAGAACAAGAACAGGAGGGCCAAGGCTGTGCCTTCCCCCCTGCCTCAGAGTGATGATCAACCTTCCCAGGAAGCTGATCTAGAGGACCCTGAAGGAACTGTCCCTGAAGAACTTGAACCTGATCAGGTTGAGTTTCTGGGGACAGGGGGACCTTCAAGGGCTGACTTGAGGCAGGCTCAGTTATCCTGTCCCTCTCTTGAACCCCTCAGACAGCTGGCTGCTGCTGAGGCTGCTGGGAATGCTCAAGGTACCCATAAAGTGTATTGGGATGAAGGGCTCCTTTATTCAGAGGCTAGAGACCCCAAGCCTGGTGCCACCAGGAGGTTGGTTATACCTCTGCAATTTAGGGGCTTCCTTCTTACCTTGGCCCATGATATTCCTTTAGCAGGACACTTAGGCCAGAACAAGACTTGGGACAGGCTTGTCCCTCACTTTCACTGGCCTCACATGAATGAAGATACAAAGGAGTTTTGTCGCTCCTGTGTGACCTGCCAAGCCAGTGGCAAATCAGGTGGCACAACAAAGGCCCCCCTAATACCACTACCTGTGGTGGGGGTCCCCTTTGAAAGAGTGGGAATAGATATAGCGGGTCCCATGGATCCTCCCACTGCATCTGGGCACAGATTTATACTGGTGGTAGGGGATCATGCCACCAGGTATCCAGAGGCAATTCCCCTTAGGACCACTACAGCACCTGTTGTGGCCAGGGCCCTGCTGGGAGTATTCTCCAGAGTGGGGTTTCCTAAGGAGGTAGTTTCTGACAGAGGTACCAACTTCATGTCAGGATACTTGACAGCTATGTGGAAGGAACGTGGTGTCAACTACAAGTTCACCACCCCTTATCACCCACAATGCAATGGGCTTGTTGAGAGATTCAACAAGACCCTAAAGGGTATGATCAAAGGATTACCTGAAAAGCTTAGGCGAAGATGGGACATCCTTCTACCCTGCCTTCTGTTTTCTTACAGAGAGGTCCCACAAAAGGGGGTTGGCTACAGCCCCTTTGAATTGTTGTTTGGGCACCCTGTGAGAGGCCCACTGTGTTTAGTGAAGGAAGGATGGGAGTTACCTCTCAAAAAGCCTAAACAAGACATAGTGGACTATGTACTTGGTCTCCGCTCCAGGATGGCTGAGTATATGGAGAAGGCATCCAAAAACCTTGAGGCAAGCCAGGCCTTACAGAAAGCTTGGCATGACCAAAAGGCTGTCTTGGTTGAGTTTCAGCCAGGACAGAAGGTATGGGTGTTGGAGCCAGTGGCCCCAGCAGCACTCCAAGACAAATGGTCTGGACCCCATACAATCCTGGAAAAGAAGGGAGAGGTCACCTACTTGGTGGACCTAGGAACTCCCAGGAGTCCCCACAGGGTACTCCATGTTAACAGGTTAAAAGCATATGTTGACAGGGCAGACATGGGCTTGCTCATGGCTACAGATGAGGGACAGGAGGAAGAGAGTGACCCTCTCCCAGACCTGTTGTCTCAGAACCCTGAAGATGGCTCAGTTGAAGGAGTGACCCTTGGAGGCAACCTCACTGCCCATCAGCAGACTGAATGTAGACAGGTTCTACAATCATTTCAACATCTGTTTTCCTTGATACCTAGTTTCAACACAAAAAGTCCTGGCACACTGTAGCATAACTTTAATATTGTTCTGGACTAGGTAGAGGAAGTGTGCTTTATCACAAACCTCCCTTATATTATATTATATGGAGATAACCCATCCAGAATGCTACAAAATTAAAAGTTGAGTGGGTAAGAAAAGTCAGAATGAAAGAGAATGTGAAGTCAGTCCACAAAAAGATACACTCTACAGAAACCCTCGATGCTAAAGAGGTGAAAAAATGTGTAGAGAGAGAGAGAGTACC
Organism: Triturus cristatus; assembly: GCF_964204655.1. Taxonomy (NCBI): domain Eukaryota; kingdom Metazoa; phylum Chordata; class Amphibia; order Caudata; family Salamandridae; genus Triturus; species Triturus cristatus. The sequence goes on from NC_140590.1 coordinate 1,641,322,262, forward strand.
TCACGTGCGCACCACCAGAGGAGCTACTGGTTGGTTCTCACCAGCTTGCCCACGTTTATTTCATCATCGGCAACTCTCTCTCAAGAAAAAAGTGTGCAGTGTCCAGTGAAAAACACATAACACAAGACGGTGTAGTGTAAAAACAGAAAAACACATAAACTGTGCAGACAAAGACAGTAAAAAATGGTGAGGGTATATAGACTCTCAAATACTTGTTTTATTCTGGTTAGGAGTCTATCCCACTATTTAAAAACACAGCATGTTGCATACCTTAGTAATGACGGCCAACATGTTTCATTGCCAATAAAATTTGTGGCAAATTCATCAGGGCAAGAAGGGGTCAAGGATCCCCTTCTCTGGACACACACCTTTAAAAAGGACTGACAAACACAAATAGACAAACATACAGCTTAATCAGTTCGGCGAGGGGTGTATTCACTGTCCATCCAAAAAATGGTTATGGTAATGAGCTTAAATCCATTACCTAGTTGGGGCTATGGGCCCACATACCAGCCACCAACCAGTCGCAGGGGCGTTCTAACCTCTTTACTATCGCCTTCCTGCTCTGCAAAGCACGACCGTAGTTGGTGCCTGCACCTGTAGAAAAAGTATATAGACCATATATACCTAGTCTAATACGGCACAGTCTCTGTATATTTACTGTTCCTCGATCTCTCATAGATCATTCACTTAACAGGTTGATAGTTCTACTCAACCATGTGCCCTTTCAGCGATTCACCCGTTCATTTCTGATGCCTCACGTCAGCACAACTCGTTAACAAATATTTTTACACAGCTGAGCTGGCTTCAAAGATGACACCCCTCCTATGCGTGCCACGCTTAAAAATAACCTTAGTTTTTACATACCGCAACATCCACGCAACATCCGAGGGTGCAGACAGCTGTTTCATATACCCCCAGCTTACCCTGTAACTGTACACCCAGGCAGTACCTCAACACTGGAACAACTACCAGCGCGACTGTGTCTGTTTTTCAAAAGACGGCTATTGCGCTATCTCGCGAGACTACGCGGTAACCCGGATTGTCTCGATATGCTAAGGGGAATGCAGCGGCCATCTTAAAGTGGTCTAGGGTCCCGGTTTTAAGTAATTCAAAACTCACTGGAACAATCATTCCCAATCAAAGAGCGGTTGTAAAGTGTGCCATATGATTTAAACCATAAGTCCGAATCCAGCGGGCTAGCACCCCATATGTAGAGGACATGTTCCTGCTCACAACCATGTCTCGATTTGCTGAGGGGAATACAGCGGCCATCTTGAAGTGGTCTAGGGTCCCGGTTTCAAGTAATGCAGAAATCGCTGGAACAATCATTACCAATCACAGAGCGGTTATACAGTCTGCCATATGATTTAAACCATAAGCCCGAATCCAGCGGGCTAGCACCCCATATGTAGAGGACATGTTCCTGCTCACAACCAGCAACCATCAGGTGGGAAAACGGATCTATACTAAAAGAGGAACAACGCGGCAGCCATTTTACCAAAGATGGATATAGAAGGAGGAAACCAGTTCGAGATTAATAAAATTAGGAAACCTCCAGACTGCAAAGTAGAGCACACATGCGTGAATGTGTGCACCATAAACATATTACACACGGCGCCCTCAATAATAAAGAAGAGAGAGACAGGGACACGACCCGTAAACCACCAAATGCCCACCTTGGAGAGCAGATATACCCCAAGTAGATCGTTTCGGATCATGCAGCTTGACCTTTCATGGGTAGGACTACACTTATTGTGCCAAAAATAGAACATCAAGGATTAGTGCGGGTAGTGAGGTCAAAATTCCATGGTGTTGTACTCAGCTTGTTAATGACCACCTATCTGCTCACTTTGTTCCACTCAATTTGGTCATTAAGACCAATGGTATCCCCCTTCTCTGTGTAGATCCAGCGGGCCTCCTTCACAGCCAATCTCTTGTCTATTTCGCCTATGTCGCCACAAACTTTCTCCAGAATGACCCACTTTAAAGATCTAAAGTGATGTTGCTGGTCTTTATAGTGTTGTACCAATCGTGTAGTGAGCTTGCCGGCCCTGATCGTACTGAGATGTTCCTGTATGCGTACCTTGACCTTTCTAGATGTAAGACCAATGTAGTGTAGTCCACATGGACATGTCAGTCTGTAAATTACATGGCATGTATTGCAATTGGTAAACTGACGGAGAAACCAGGTTCTCCCACTACCTAGTGTGATTTCAGTTGTTTTCTCCGTCAGTTCGCACACTGAGCAGCTACCACAGGGATGATGTCCTGGGGGTAGGCTTACATTCTTCTGACCATGGGCAGGTCTTGTATGCACCAGTCTGTCCTTAAGGTTTTGAGTCCTTTTAAACGCGAATCTGGGCTGGGGCATCTGAAAGTCACTAGTGGATAACAATGACCAGTGTCGCTTGATTATTTGTCTGATCTTATTAGACAACGGGTCAAATGTCAGAACTACTGGCAAGCTCTCCCTTGCTTCCTTCTTATTCCTCTCAAGCAATGCCTCCCTAGGTGTATTGTGAGCCCTTTTACGGGCTCTAGTGATGATTCTCTTAGGGTAAGCACGTTGTTCCAATTTCATGCTCAAAACCTCTGATTGATGTAAATAGTCAGATGTGGAGGAACAGTTTCTGCGATATCTCAGAAACTGACCAACCGGGAGGTTGTCCCTTAGAGCTCTAGGGTGGTAAGACTGGTAGTGTAATAAGGAGTTTTTGTCAGTGGGCTTGTGATGAACGCTGGTGCTAAGTTTATCATTCACCACAGTGATGTCAAGGTCGAGGTCGAGCCCCGATGTAGATGTAGATGTGAACAACATCGTTGTGAACCTTTCAGGACATGAACTAACAGCAGGTCAATTAAAAGTACTGAACCGTGGTCTTGGGTATGTTCCAACTCCTAAACATGACTCTTTTAAATGCCGGACCGAACTCCACGAAGTGGTGAGAAAAATCAAGATCAAAAAATTCTTTGCAAACAAAGAACAGACTCCTGCCTCAGTTTTCTCCACGGATTTACACCGTCCCTCCCAGTTTTGTCCACCACTATCTTCAGTTGGTCCTGAGGTAGCAGTTTTTGAGAATAAGGTCTTGAACGAGATCAGACTACTGGAGGAATCACAACAGGCCAACACCTTCAACAACATGAGCAAATTGGATTGGGCTGCAGTAAAATCCTTGCAAGATAATACTGCACTTACCATCAAATCTGCTGATAAAGGGGGCGCTGTGGTTCTTATGAATACCAGCGACTATGAGGCGGAAGTACTGAGGTTGTTGAGCGACAGGAGGAACTACTGTCCTCTTGCACGTGATCCCACGGCTGAACTGCTACAACAGATTACCATCATTGTGGCACAGGCGCGGGAGAAGAAGTGGATCACTGCTAAAGAGGCAGAGTTCCTCGTCAACGTCAACCCCAGGACACCGGCATTCTATATCCTGCCGAAGATTCATAAGGCCCAGCGTCCACCCCCAGGCCGCCCCATTGTATCGAGCATTTCCTCGGTACTTGAGCCCCTTTCCCAGTTTTCTGATTTTTTCCTCAGGGAATCTGTAATCACCCAACGGTCATATGTTCAGGATACGACCGATATCCTTAACATCATTAATGAAATGGACTTTGATCCTTCTCAGCAGTTACTTGTGACCATCGACATCGAGTCCTTGTACACTAGCATCCCCCAGGACGCGACGCTGGTGGCAGCAGCTCGCGCCCTGGGGGCTCAGGAGTGGTTTTACGACACTCCCCAGTCCTTTGTCATGCAATGTGTGGAGTTGGCCCTCACCCGAAACTATTTCTGTCACAAAGATGCCCTGTATTTACAGATCTCGGGGACATCGATGGGCGCTACATTCGCGCCGAGCCTGGCTTGTATTTATGACGGCCAATTCGAGGAACACTACTTGGACCACCCCTCCAATCCCTTCCAGGGGCACATCTGCCTCTGGAAGAGATATATAGACGATGTTCTATGTATTTGGACAGGCACTCAACAACATCTTTGTGAATTTCTGGAATGGCTGAACTCGCTTGACATCTGTTTAAAATTTACCTGGCAGTTCAGCAGAGAGACGGCCACGTACCTCGACCTTGACATCACTGTGGTGAATGATAAACTTAGCACCAGCGTTCATCACAAGCCCACTGACAAAAACTCCTTATTACACTACCAGTCTTACCACCCTAGAGCTCTAAGGGACAACCTCCCGGTTGGTCAGTTTCTGAGATATCGCAGAAACTGTTCCTCCACATCTGACTATTTACATCAATCAGAGGTTTTGAGCATGAAATTGGAACAACGTTCTTACCCTAAGAGAATCATCACTAGAGCCCGTAAAAGGGCTCACAATACACCTAGGGAGGCATTGCTTGAGAGGAATAAGAAGGAAGCAAGGGAGAGCTTGCCAGTAGTTCTGACATTTGACCCGTTGTCTAATAAGATCAGACAAATAATCAAGCGACACTGGTCATTGTTATCCACTAGTGACTTTCAGATGCCCCAGCCCAGATTCGCGTTTAAAAGGACTCAAAACCTTAAGGACAGACTGGTGCATACAAGACCTGCCCATGGTCAGAAGAATGTAAGCCTACCCCCAGGACATCATCCCTGTGGTAGCTGCTCAGTGTGCGAACTGACGGAGAAAACAACTGAAATCACACTAGGTAGTGGGAGAACCTGGTTTCTCCGTCAGTTTACCAATTGCAATACATGCCATGTAATTTACAGACTGACATGTCCATGTGGACTACACTACATTGGTCTTACATCTAGAAAGGTCAAGGTACGCATACAGGAACATATCAGTACGATCAGGGCCGGCAAGCTCACTACACGATTGGTACAACACTATAAAGACCAGCAACATCACTTTAGATCTTTAAAGTGGGTCATTCTGGAGAAAGTTTGTGGCGACATAGGCGAAATAGACAAGAGATTGGCTGTGAAGGAGGCCCTCTGGATCTACACAGAGAAGGGGGATACCATTGGTCTTAATGACCAAATTGAGTGGAACAAAGTGAGCAGATAGGTGGTCATTAACAAGCTGAGTACAACACCATGGAATTTTGCCCTCACTACTCGCACTAATCCTTGATGTTCTATTTTTGGCACAATAAGTGTAGTCCTACCCATGAAAGGTCAAGCTGCATGATCCGAAACGATCTACTTGGGGTATATCTGCTCTCCAAGGTGGGCATTTGGTGGTTTACGGGTCGTGTCCCTGTCTCTCTCTTCTTTATTATTGAGGGCGCCGTGTGTAATATGTTTATGGTGCACACATTCACGCATGTGTGCTCTACTTTGCAGTCTGGAGGTTTCCTAATTTTATTAATCTCGAACTGGTTTCCTCCTTCTATATCCATCTTTGGTAAAATGGCTGCCGCGTTGTTCCTCTTTTAGTATAGATCCGTTTTCCCACCTGATGGTTGCTGGTTGTGAGCAGGAACATGTCCTCTACATATGGGGTGCTAGCCCGCTGGATTCGGGCTTATGGTTTAAATCATATGGCAGACTGTATAACCGCTCTGTGATTGGTAATGATTGTTCCAGCGATTTCTGCATTACTTGAAACCGGGACCCTAGACCACTTCAAGATGGCCGCTGTATTCCCCTCAGCAAATCGAGACAGGGTTGTGAGCAGGAACATGTCCTCTACATATGGGGTGCTAGCCCGCTGGATTCGGGCTTATGGTTTAAATCATATGGCACACTTTACAACCGCTCTTTGATTGGGAATGATTGTTCCAGTGAGTTTTGAATTACTTAAAACCGGGACCCTAGACCACTTTAAGATGGCCGCTGCATTCCCCTTAGCATATCGAGACAATCCGGGTTACCGCGTAGTCTCGCGAGATAGCGCAATAGCCGTCTTTTGAAAAACAGACACAGTCGCGCTGGTAGTTGTTCCAGTGTTGAGGTACTGCCTGGGTGTACAGTTACAGGGTAAGCTGGGGGTATATGAAACAGCTGTCTGCACCCTCGGATGTTGCGTGGATGTTGCGGTATGTAAAAACTAAGGTTATTTTTAAGCGTGGCACGCATAGGAGGGGTGTCATCTTTGAAGCCAGCTCAGCTGTGTAAAAATATTTGTTAACGAGTTGTGCTGACGTGAGGCATCAGAAATGAACGGGTGAATCGCTGAAAGGGCACATGGTTGAGTAGAACTATCAACCTGTTAGGTGAATGATCTATGAGAGATCGAGGAACAGTAAATATACAGAGACTGTGCCGTATTAGACTAGGTATATATGGTCTATATACTTTTTCTACAGGTGCAGGCACCAACTACGGTCGTGCTTTGCAGAGCAGGAAGGCGATAGTAAAGAGGTTAGAACGCCCCTGCGACTGGTTGGTGGCTGGTATGTGGGCCCATAGCCCCAACTAGGTAATGGATTTAAGCTCATTACCATAACCATTTTTTGGATGGACAGTGAATACACCCCTCGCCGAACTGATTAAGCTGTATGTTTGTCTATTTGTGTTTGTCAGTCCTTTTTAAAGGTGTGTGTCCAGAGAAGGTGATCCTTGACCCCTTCTTGCCCTGATGAATTTGCCACAAATTTTATTGGCAATGAAACATGTTGGCCGTCATTACTAAGGTATGCAACATGCTGTGTTTTTAAATAGTGGGATAGACTCCTAACCAGAATAAAACAAGTATTGGAGAGTCTATATACCCTCACCATTTTTTACTGTCTTTGTCTGCACAGTTTATGTGTTTTTCTGTTTTTACACTACACCGTCTTGTGTTATGTGTTTTTCACTGGACACTGCACACTTTTTTCTTGAGAGAGAGTTGCCGATGATGAAATAAACGTGGGCAAGCTGGTGAGAACCAACCAGTAGCTCCTCTGGTGGTGCGCACGTGAGGTACTCTCTCTCTCTCTACACATTTTTTCACTTCTTTAGCATCGAGGGTTTCTGTAGAGTGTATCTTTTTGTGGACTGACTTCACATTCTCTTTCATTCTGACTTTTCTTACCCACTCAACTTTTAATTTTGTAGCATTCTGGATGGGTTATCTCCATATAATATAATATAAGGGAGGTTTGTGATAAAGCACACTTCCTCTACCTAGTCCAGAACAATAATAAAGTTATGCTACAGTGTGCCAGGACTTTTTGTGTTGAAACTATTGTTGATTGGAGGGCGTTCTGGCACGTTTTCCCTCTCTAGCTCCTTTGTGATTGAGTTCCTTGATACCTAGCCAAACTGATTGGTGTACCCATGTGGTGGACACTGGTGACAGTCTGCCTGTAAAGAACAAGCTTTACAGACAACCTGACCACGTCAGGGACTGTATAAAGGCTGAGGTACACAAAATGCTGGAATTGGGTGTCATTGAACCCTCAGAGAGCCCCTGGGCTAGCCCAGTGGTTCTGGTCCCCAAACCTCACACCAAAGATGGCAAGAGAGAGATGAGGTTCTGTGTGGATTACAGAGGACTCAATGCTGTCACCAGGACAGATGCACATCCTATTCCAAGGGCAGATGAGCTCATAGACAAACTAGCTTCTGCTAAGTTTTTGAGCACATTTGACTTGACAGCTGGCTATTGGCAAATCAGATTAGCTGAGGAGTCTAAGGCCAAAACAGCATTCTCAACCCCAGGTGGGCACTACCAATTTGTGGTGATGCCCTTTGGTCTGAAGAATGCACCTGCCACCTTCCAAAGGTTGGTGAATCAAGTCCTTACTGGGTTGGATGACTTTTGCGCAGCATATCTTGATGACATTGCTGTCTTTAGCTCCACCTGGGAGGATCACCTGATCCACCTGAAGAAGGCTCTTGAGGCTCTGCAAAGGGCAGGCCTCACTATCAAGGCCACTAAGTGCCAGATAGGGCAGAGTAAGGTTGTGTATTTGGGCCACCTTGTAGGTGGAGGCCAAGTTCAACCACTGGAGAGCAAGATACAATCCATCAAGGACTGGTCTCCTCCAACCACCCAGACTCAAGTTCGAGCTTTCTTGGGCTTGACTGGGTACTACAGGAAGTTTGTTAAGAACTATGGGTCCATTGTGACTCCTCTTAATGATCTGACATCCAAGAAGATGCCCAAAAAGGTTCAGTGGACAGTAAGCTGTCAAAAGGCATTTGATGACCTGAAGGAGGCCATGTGCTCTGCACCTATTCTGAAAAGTCCTGACTACTCCAAAGAGTTTATTGTCCAAACAGATGCTTCTGAGTTGGGTGTGGGAGCTGTGCTGTCACAACTTAATGTAGATGGTCAAGACCAACCCATTGCTTTTATTAGCAGAAGGTTGACCCCCAGAGAGAAGAATTGGTCAGCTATTGAGAGGGAGGCCTTTGCTGTGGTGTGGGCCCTGAAGAAGCTGAGGCCATACTTGTTTGGCACTCACTTCAAGATTCAGACCGACCATAAGCCCCTCTTGTGGCTAAATCAGATGAAGGGTGAAAACCCCAAACTGCTTAGGTGGTCCATTTCCCTACAGGGGATGGACTTTACAGTGGAGCACCGGCCAGGTACTGACCATGGGAATGCAGATGGTCTCTCCAGGTACTTCCACTTAGGACATGAAGACGAGACTGGTCAAGGCTAGTTTAATGTCCCTGCGTTTGGGGGGGGGTTGTGTAGGAGAGTAGGGTCTGCTATCCTATGGTCACCCCAAATTTTTGCTTTTTGCTTCACTGGTTTTTGACATATTGAGGCTGTGGGCCTGCCAATCAGACCCCCAGCCTGCTGTTCTCTCTACTAAATTTACACTATGCACCCTAGGTGCATAACCAATTGGGAGTGGATCACCCTGTGAGCCCCTGTACCAGTGTACACTAGGTACCCAGGGCATTGGTGTATCTAAGGCCTACCAGGGGCTGAAGCATGTATTGTGCCACCCCTGGCCTGGCCAAACAAATTTGACACAACTGGCTGATCACTCAGCTGGGGTAAGTTGGTGTAACCACCTCTTACTTAGGTGTAGTATACCTATACCTAACCTTAAATGGGACACATGTTAACCTATAAGTCACTCCTATGGCAGGCCTTAACAATCCTGAAGGCAGAGTGCTTGGTTCCATGTGAGATGGTGCTCTGGCATGAGCTGAGCCTGTCTGCAGTGGTCGGAACAACTTCCTTCTACTGTTTCCAGATATCGTCATACCATATACTCTTAAGTGCATTATGAACCTCGCGGTTAAATGCTATCTTTGGTTTGGCTTTATCAAAACATGTCGAGTAAGGTGTCATACGAATTGGAATACTAACCCCTCGCCAATTCTGGCGACGGGGTTAGCATTCCACCCTTCTAGAGGGACACGACATGTACAGTACCTGAAACCCGGGTAAAATCAGACATAGCCTCAGCTCCACAAAATGGATGCTGCCACCACAGACACAAGTCTGCCCTCCTGGTGCTGGGAGTCCTTCCAGCTTGGGAGGTGTGGACAAAGGGTTTCCTGCCAGGGGAGGTGCGTGCACCACCCCAGACAGGATTTTGTGTATTGGTCAGGTAGGGCTTGAAAAGAACCAGACATGCCTGAGGCTCACAAGGAGCCTCGGTGCATATGCCAGTTCAAACCGGTCCTGGGGCACACCAGCCCTGGACCTGGGGCGAGCTGGACAAAGGATTGGGGGTGTAACCACCCCCCTTCCTGGTCCCACCCATAGGAAGGGACCTAGCAGGTAGTCCGGCCCCTAGAATCCGCTTAAAGGTAGGAGCTGTGTCCTAAGACTTCAGACATCCTGGAATCAACTTGAAACTAAGAAGAAGACGGGAACTTCGACATTCTGCTGCACAGAAGACTGAAGGAAATCTCCCCTGTGGTCAGGGAGTGACCACCTTGCTAACGCAAGCACCATCCAGCGAATCAACGTCTGCTTTGCCGCCGCCTCCCGCCGGAGCCCGAGCCCAGAGACTGACAAGACCTGGACCTCCAGACCTCTCACCGCCCGATCCACAGTCCCTGAAAAGAGGAGACCCGTGGAGGCACCGAGACACGTGGAGCCAGCCATCTTGAAAAGACCACGACAAGCTGCAAGCGCAACAACCGAGGCTCCCTCCAAGTTGTGCTTTGGGATCTGAGAAGCCCAACACCCAAGCAGCATCTGCACCAAAGGTGAGCCCTCCAGCATCTCCACGATCTGCGTGGGGCCCTTCTGCATTTTGCCACTCGACGCGCCTAACCCGTTGCTGGCCCGCTGGCTAGTGGCCATCTTGGCGACGAACTTCAAGAAATACACCGCTGGTCTGATTGCTCCAGACTGGCCCTTGCTCCCCTCCAAAGGAGCAGTCCCTCTGACCTTGCTGGTCAGAACCATCAGCTTATTTCGTTTTCCACAACAATTGCTTTTGCCAAGGCTTGTTTGCTTCGATCAAGTCGCCGACACCGCCGACAGCGAGAGCCTGCGTGGGACAGCTCGTGAACCGACTCCTGGACGTCGTCGACCTTCAGGGACCACGTGGCTGCAGAGACAAGCTGCACCTTTCTTCCTGTTTGCACCCGACATCGCCTGGTACCCACCTGGTGCCACGCTGGTCACTGGCTAGTGACTGTGAACACTGTCCCCTCTGCTTACAGGTCTTCAACATCTCTGATCCACTCTTGGATCCACCGCATCTCTCCCGGACCGACCGCCTGCAGCATCTTTGTCCACAGGCTCCACGGAACAGATAGACGAAACCCGACGCACTTCGACACCTATGCACCCGCTTCCTGTGGGTGAGGTAAAGCTGGCACTCCGGTGCCCAAGTGTAGAGTATCATCTCTAGTGTCTATGTTTCCAATCTTAAGTTCCTAGTCCATCCGGAAGATCCTCTTTGCAGTAACTTTGTACTTTTTACGCACCCATTGAAACCTATGGGAGCTCGCGTGTGACTATTTGCTCTTCACACGCAACCCGTGGACCTCCTGGTCACTAACTAAAGTTAGCTCCTTGTAGGCCCAGCGATTCTAGAGGCCCTAGGCCTTTTCCCTTTTCTGTTCGTGGTACTTATACCACTATTTTAGTATATGGTTTGAGCGGCCACCAGGGCCTATCCATATAAAGTGCAACTTCTGTGTATTCTACTGTAATCTTGTTTGACGATTTGTGCTCCTGTGCTCATAAAGAGACTAGGGTTTACTTTGAGAAATAAATACATATATATTTTGAATATATATCTGTGTGGTGTCCTTTCATTGGTATAAAAGGGGGTTACATTTGGTAAAACAGCCTGCTTAACACGCTTCACGAGTTTAGCCTCAAAGACTGCTTAGCCTACGCTACCACTAGGGCAGCTAGTCCGAAAAGGTTGACTTACAACCACACCATAAGGGTTGCTTGGCATGGTACAAGGTGATCACTTTAACTAGTGAGCATCATATACCAGGCCAACTTCTCACACCAACCATTGCCAACTAGAGACCCCCATTTCTAACAGGGACATACACTTAAGAAGCAATGAGTTGTCTTTCCTGGGTAGGAAGGCACTGCTGTAAGACATGAAGTCCTCCATGCATAAGATATGTGGGGGGGGGGATTCCTCCTCCTAATGTGCGGGTCATACACCTGGGAGGAAATAATCTCACATCTCAGGGGAAAAGGGCACTGCTTCAAGCATTGACGGTCACCATGTGTAAGGAGCAACCAGCTGGGGACCTGTGAGATATGGTAGTCTGAGATAACGCCCCGGCCGGTGTGGCAGGGCGCACAATCAAGGGAAGCCATGGAGGTCTCTCGCAGGAAGGTTAACAGCGCCATGAGAAAATTCACTGAGCAAAGAGGGTTTTGGCTTCATCCGTCATGGGTTACTGCACATTAAGGCCACAGGGTGTTTTGATGAAGACTAGGTACACCTGTCCAGAGTGGGTATGGACATGTTCTTACTTGATCTGGGGGACGCCTTGAGACAGCAGGGTGTAAGTAATGAAGGCTATCTTGGTGGGGGGCTCTGGGGTGACGGTGGCCACACCCAGAGCTGTGGCGGATTTACAGGGCAATCCAGAGGCTGTAAGGTACATACGGGTACCCTCTGCAGGAGCACAACAAGGGTGCAAAGGCCAAATATCCACAGGGAGGTCCTCGCTTTGGACCCTGGAGGAGCGACGGCGCCCCGTTAGTCCTACGGGCGGTTGTGGACCTGAGCAACCGGGGGTTGCCTGGCAGGCTCCGCCCCCTTATGGGGCGTGAGCAAAGGGGTGGGCAGTTGGCCCACCGGTGGGAGGTGTCTCCCCTCCCCAAAAATATGGCAAACACCGTTGGGCAGGGCCACGGTGTCATTTGGCTCATCAGGTGGCAGGCGGCGAGGGGCTGCCTGCCTTGGGATCGCCCGTAAGATAACCCACCAATGTTGGCATATTTGTAATGCTAATAAACCTGCAGCAAATATACTTCACCACACATTTAATAAATATATTTGTATACTTCACCACACTATACATGTGCACCTCCAACCATGTATATGTTTCTGCTTCTATGTACATATGAGTATTTTATATCGAGGGGTTTGCTCCAGCCATAAAACTTTACCAAGTGTCATGTATAAAATAGCGATGTAAATGTTAATTTCAGTTTTGTTATAAAAAACTCTCCTTTTGACCTTTGTCCCATCCCTCCTCTCTCTGATTCACCCCAAACCTTTTGACTACTATAACCTCCCAAACATCCTTCTCAATCTTTCCCCTCCTTTTTAGCCAAATCACCCAGTTAATAGGCACACACAACCACTACTTACAAAAACTACTTACTACTTCCGCGTTTCAAATCCATTCCCTTCATTTTATCCCTACTATAACCTTTACTAAACAGACAAGAAATCAAGAGCACCAACTTAACACAAATAATGCACAAAGAAAAAACACTACTTACAAAACTAGCTATTAAACTCTAATTTTGGGTTCTGAAGTAGCGTGCTACTCGCCGCAAAGCAATTCAAGGTCTCGTCAGGGGTAGTAAGCACCAGATAAATTCAATTTACAATTGCAGGTTGTGTTTCTGTTGAAGCTAGACTGACACAATCAGACACAAAATCCTTTGTCTACTCCTTAACAGGCGGAGCATCTGTAGAGCGAGTAAGATCAAATGGCAAGAGCCAAGGGTTGGATTAATTGGACCTCAACACACCTGAACTGAAGTCTCCACAATGCTTACCATACTGATGTCCAAGCTGCACTGCATCATACGTACACTCCTAATGGTAGCAGTGTGCAGATTTAAAATTCTTATGGCAATGTTCAGACCATTTGCATTTTTGAAATGTAAACGTTTTTAAACTTTGTGCAACTTTACCTATGAGTGACATGTTCTATTAAAAGAGTTTGTTTTGTATGTGACTGTTATCTCATCAAAAGTGTGTGTTTTTAAGGGTTATCTCTACAAAACACAACTTAATTTCATCCGATTTTGTCATTGTTTTAATCAAAATGTCATCTTTATTGAATTTGAAAAGTGAGTGAATTTTTTAATGCAGACTTCACATAGTAGGCTTTGGCAAAGGTTGAAAATGTCTATTTTTTGCTACTACTGCAGAAAACTTTCTTCTTGTGTTAGTCCATTTTCGACATACTACATTGCAACCAAAACCCTAAGACACAGTCCTTCCTGCTTTGTTGCACACACCAAATTCAACTTGGTAATATGCAGTTCATCAAAGTTAAAGCTCCCTGCTTATTGAGCTTCAAGGGCAGTTTGATAAACAGTCCAGGCACAGCTTTAGGGCATGACTATTTTTAGAATCCGTACCTCACCCAACTGGAATGGGCCACCACATCCAAGTCATACGTTGCAGACTTATGGTTTTCCAGTACCGTATGTACACAATCCAGTAGAGCATGCACTAGGTCCCATGGTACATTTGGCCGCTCCGCCGATGGTGACACAATTTTGATACGAAGAAATGGATCTTACCCTAAACCTGGAAATGGTTTTAGTTCTTAGTATCACCATAAAAAAATGGCATGATGTTGCTCTATAAGCCACATGAATATATAAAGACATATGTAGACACCCAGTGAGTCAGTGGTTCGGGCAGGGCTTGCCTGGCCTAAAGATGGCCGCTCCGTGATCGGGCTCCGCCAGCCACCAGCCCTATCCGGCAGGAATTTGCAGCTTCAAACACTTTGTTTCCAGGCGGAGATACTGGGCGGATGGAGCCCTCTGTCTGCTGACTTCATCGCTGTGCCTGCAAGACAGCCGGAGATCTGGCCTGCTGTATATGCCCCGGTGCGCGGCCTGACTACGTGGCCAACGTAAGCTGCAACATCCGCAGCGTCGACTCACCGTGGCTGGTGTGTGGGGCCTGGGGGCGCGGTGCCCTATTTTGGTGGGACTCCTGGCGTGAGGCCCACTTTGCTGCGGATTGCTGCGGGGAGTGCTCCGGTGACTGGATTACGCAAGGTGAGCCCCGCGACCTGCTGGATCGCACGGCGTGGGTCTGCCCTGCGGGGGTGCGCTGGAGACTGGATCGTGCTGCTCGGCCTCGGCCCCTGGCGCCTTGTGACTCTAGCCTGGTATTGCTGGCCTGACACCCCCGGAACTGGAGGACTGGCCTGTCGGTGCTGCCTGGGTGCAGTGCCCTTGCCTTGGCCTGCTTTGCGCCGGCTGCTCTGCAGAGGAAAGGTGTGGGGGCATTGATGGACACACAGAGGGGGTCATGGGCAGCCTCATAACTCAACAAGCCATTGCTGCTGTCGCTCGCCCCGGAGCGCCGCGGCCCAAGCCTGGCACAACTGGTGGACATTGACCACGAACACTAGGCCTGAAAATTCCCATTGACGGGGGCTGGTGCACGCGTGTCTGAGGGGCCTGCGTGCTTGAGATGCCGAGATGGACAAACCAGACAAGGCGAAGCCGAAGATCAACTTTGAGCAGCGAAAATCTAGGCGTTGTGAGGACGCACTGGAATCCGTGATGTCTGAGCCTGATAACCCAGCGGAGGATCCTATTGGTGATATCAAACAGATTATAGCGTCCATGCAGCAAGGCCTGACTGCTATTGATGCTAAAATTGATACTTTGGCCTATAGAATGGACAGAATGTCAGAGAGGGTCGACAAGCATTCAGAATGTTTAGACATGGCAGAACGTCGCATCACGGAAACAGAGGAGGCCCAGTCTGACTCCAACAGTGCCCAGAAGCGAGTGGAGAAGGCCCTGTTTGCCTTGCAGGACAGGGCTGAAGACTTGGAAGTAAGATCGCGGCGCAGTAATCTCCGCATTACGGGCCTGGCTGAATCCACTGCGATGGGCAATATGGAGACCTTTGTTGAGAAACTGCTCACAACACTGCTGGGCGCTGATACTTTCTCTCCTTTATTTGTTGTGGAGAGAGCGCACCGCTCATTGGGCCCCAGGCCCCATCCTTGTGCCACTCCGCGGCCCATTATAGCCAAGCGTTTGAATTACCGTAACAGGGATGCCGCACTGTGGAGGGGGAGGGAACTGGGTAGATTGCAGTATGAGGGGTCTTCACTCTCCTTATTCCCCGACTTTACTCTTAAAGTTCAGGAGGCTAGGAGGCAATTCACTCCCCTGAAGCGTAAGCTGCGTGATCAGAAAATTGAGTATGCAATGCTGCACCCTGCACGACTTAAAGTGTTGTTTGATGGGAGAGCCAAGATATTCTCGGACCCACAGTCCCTTCAGAAAGCTCTTAAAGAACGGGACAAAGCTGGCAAGCGTGGGACGGGACAGAGTGGCAGTCCCAGCGCTGATGGTGCGAATGGCAGCCTTGATGATAATGACTGATGGGTGGGTGTTGGAGCTGGGCACGTTCAAGTCTATCCTAGTTCTCACTTCTGGGTGTTGTTATATGGGGGTTCCGTCATTTCGTTGTGGTTCTTGAGCTTATTTGGGGCTGCAAATGCCTGAGCAGCAGACGGGGAGGCTGGACGCGTCCAGTTCTCTTCTAGTTCTCCATTTTAACTGATATTGTTGTGTGATGAGAGCGTCGATATCTTGCTGAGAGGTTTGCTGTCACACTGGGCTGTTTAATAAGTGTATTTCAACCTCACGTGATTCGCTTGGGAATGTTTTTCATCACTGTTGCTGGGGCTACTGGGAGTAGGGCATCCCGATTGGCGCTCTGGTACTGGAAGGCTGAGCGATTTGGGAACTACGGGTATCTCTTAATTGTCACTTTGTTACGACTGAAGCTTAATGATTGATGTTTGGTGGGGGGCGGGGGTGGAATAGTGCGACATTGCTGGGTAACATCCATCCTAATGCGTTACACGCTGTTTTTTTCTGCATTTATGGGGGTTTAGTGTTGTATCTGTAAATGTAATGTAAAGGCGTACTTATAAAGCGCGGCTACCACTCCAAGGAGTATCTTGGCGCTAATTCAACCAGATGGAATGGTTGGGGGGGGCAGACAAATTCACGCTAACACCAATACCTACACCATTGCTAGGCAGGCTGCATCAGTAAGAGAAAAAATCCATGTCTTCAGGGCCTTTCTAAACAAAATCTCCTGAGACAGGGATCGAATCGGAGCGGGAAGATTATTCCAGGCCTTAGCGCCCAAGACGAAGAGAGATTTGCCACCTTTAGTGGTTAACCTGAATTTGGGGATAGTAAGCAAATTCATTCCTGAGGATCTTAGGCGGCGTGTTGGCAGGTAACGTTTAAAACCATTACACAAGTATTTAGGACCTCTCTGATAAAAGGCCCTGAACGTAAGCAAAAGGATCTTAAAAAGAATCCTTTTGCAAATAGGAAGCCAGTGCAGCGAATTCATAGCTGCTGATGCTGAGGATTTACGAGGCCAGCGGAGTACTAACCGAGCCGCAGCATGCTGGACTATTTGTAGTCTATGTAATACAGATTTATTGGCTCCAGCATATAGACTGTTACAATAGTCCAGCCTGGAGGCAATTAAGGCCACCGCAACTGTCTTTCTAGCTGGCAAAGGCAGAAGATCGAAAAACTTCCTTAGAGATTTTATCATGCAAAAGCATGATCCCGCTACCGTCAATGCTTGTTGTCTAAAGGAAAGTTGATCATCGAACTTAATGCCCAGATTTCGCGCAGAGGTAATAGTCATGGGAGGAACCTCCGCATCGTCAGGCCAGCAAGATAAAGGAGAAAACAAATTCTGTTTTCCAAAGGGAATGATTTCGGTTTTCCCGGCATTGCATTTAAGGTGGTTGTCCGCCATCCAGTGAAAAGTAGCCGCTAGGCACTGTCTAAAATTATCCTCAGTTTCTGACTGGTCATTGTCCAATATTAAAATAAGCTGAGTGTCATCAGCATACGAAATACTATTAATCTGGAAGCTAGTAATTAGTTTCATTAAGGGGACCCTATACAAATTAAATAGCAGAGGGCTGAGGCTTGATCCTTGAGGGACGCCTGAGCTAAGGGGCTTAGCCTCTGATTGAAAATCACCTAATATTGTGATTTGACGCCTATCTATAAGAAAATTTTTTAGCCAAGCCAGCACCATCCCACCTACACCTGCGGCAGCCAAGCGGTTCAACAAGATGTTATGTGAAACCGTATCAAAGGCTGCCGACAGGTCAAGTAGGATTAGTACAGCTTTCTTACCCTGATCCAGGGCCATCCGAAGGGTCTCTGCTGAAAACAGCAGGGCAGATTCGGTGGAGTGATTGGCCCGAAACCCTGACTGATTAGGATGCAGAATGTTGTTTCCTTCCAAGAAGTTCGTGAGTTGATAATTCACGAACTTCTCGGCCATTTTGGATACAGCCGGGAGCAGGGAAATTGGCCGTAGGATATTTGCAATTTCTGAATGTTTCTTTCGAGGTTGGGTGGGCTGATGCTCGCCTTTGCTTACTTGGGGAATGCAAGGCGTGGGTGTGGGGGGGACTTGGGTTCTTTTTGTATTTCTTTCTTTGCAGATCACATGTCTTAATTTGACCATGTTGCGCAGGGTAGTCCACAACGCATTACAGATTAGCAACACTGCTTGCAAGTACTCACTGCATGACAGGCCAGCACATCAAACAGGGACATATTAAGTGACTGAGCCTCATGACATGGAATGTCAGGGGCTTAAATGATTATAGAAAGGTGCGTAAAATCCTAGCATATATAAAGCGGAAGGAGGTCTCCATCGCTCTGCTTCAGGAGACTCACCTTCACCCGGGTTGTGCGTTACTTACAGGCAGCAGATTAACAAGTCCCTTTCATGCCGCGTGTTTTACCTCCCACTCCAGAGGTGCGTTGACATGGGTTAATCCTAAATCGGGGCTCCAATTAGAACTCTGTGAAACCGACCTGGTTGGCAGGTATGTCATATCTAGATGCTATGGCAAAAGGCTGAATTTTCTTATTATTAACTCCTATGGCCCACAGTTTTACCAGTCCATCTTTACACTTCTCAAAGACCGTTCTCCCTTACCGTTGCTTCGGGGTGGTGATTTTTATTGTGTCTTAGATCCAGCGCTTGACCGATCAAGGGGCCCACCCAGACCCCTGTCTGCTTCTGCAAAGGCCATAGCTGACATAGTTTTCAGTTGCGCCTGGTGGATGTCTGGAGAGCTAGATCCAACGAAAGGGCGGATTCACACACTACTCAGCGCACCATGATATTCACACACGTATAGACTACTGGCTCATTTCACAAACGCTGCTGCCCAAGGTCCAGGACTGCTCGGTGTTGCCTCGCTCATTCTCGGACCACTCACCCATTTTGCTGGCCATTACTGTGCCTATGCGTGGTCCTCCTTCTTTCTTGTGGAGATTTCCACCATATTCGCTACTGGACACAGTCTTCAAATCAGAGCTACAAGATGTAATTTCAGAGTTTTTCACCATTAATGTCGGCTCCGTAGACTCCTTTGCTACGGTGTGGGAATCGTTCAAGGTCTATATACGAGGCGTCGCCATTAGTAAGCATGCGGGGGTTCTCCACTCTATTAGGGACAGGCTTGCTATATTAGAATCTTGGATGGCTAAACTTGAGGCTGAGCTGGCTGTCAGGAATGATCCTGAGATATGGGAGCAACTAAAGGCCACGATTGAAGAATACCATAAAGAGGCAGATAGTGAGGTTAAACATATGGGCAAATATGCTACAGCTAGATTCTATGGAGAGGCCGATAGGCCGGGTTCGGTGCTGGCAGCGCTGGCCCATCGCAGATCAGAGTCTGGAAGCTTTGCCGAGCTGGTCGATGAGGAGCGCTCTATTTTGACAGAGCAGGCGGATGTTAACAACCAGTTTCGCAGATATTATCAAGAGCTATACAGCTCTAAAGTTACCCCTAGCTACGCTGGCATATCACAGTATCTTGAATATATTGAGCTCCCTTGGCTGCAAGACTGGCAGCATGAATTTTTACTGCGGCCGATTGAAGTTGCGGAGCTACGACTTGCCTTGAACTCTATGCAGGAAGGTTGCGCCCCAGGATAGGATGGACTAATGGTATCTTTTTACAAATGATTTAGCGACCTTTTGATTCCTCATCTGACTATCCTGTTTCAAGAGATGAGAGCAGCTGGGATTATGCCTCCTACTATGAGCGAGGCCCTGATTATAACACTGTTGAAACCTGATAAAGACCCTCGTAAATGCTCCTCTTATCGTCCACTCTCCTTACTTAATGTGGACACAAAGATATTCACTAAAATACTGGCTAAATGTCTGTCTCCATTATTGCCTCAACAGGTTGGCCCTGAGCAGGCCGGATTCATCCCCGGCCGCACGCTATCATACAATCTCCGAACTGTGTTTGGTGCCCTTCAACATGTCCGACAAGAGGTTAAGGCGACGGCGGTCTTCTTAGACGCAGAGAAGGTCTTCGATTCAATTGAATGGTTGTTTATGCTTGCTGTACTGTGTCGCTTGGGAGTTGGTGAGGTTTTCCTACCATTGGTTTTGGTGCTTTACAACTCGCCTGTGGCCCGGGTGTGTACTGGAGACACGGTTTCCGTCCCAATTCAAATATCGCGGGGCACTCGCCAGTGGTGTCCCCTTTCGCCAATTGTATGCGGTGGCCGCTGAGCCCCTGCTGAGGGCACTACGGGAATATCACGGACACAGGGGATTACACTTCCCCAAATACAACCTAATTGTCTCAGCCTATGCTGATGACATGCTCTTGTATATCCCTGACCCAGAGGTCCATCTGTTCCCTGTGATTCGTGAAGTGTTGCATTTTAGGGGTCTTTCGGGCCCAAAGATTAATTGGGATAAGTCCATAATTTTTCCGTTGACTCCAGCTACGGTGCCGACCCCTCTTGACTTCCCACTCCAATGGACGTCCGACCCAGTTCGCTACCTGGGTATCCAAGTTCATTCCGACGCCGACCAAGTAATTAAGGCGAATTACGGCAAGGCTATCGACAGGCTGGGAGATGACATAGACATAGACAGATGGATTTGGCTCCCGCTTTCACTGGTGGGGAGGGTTTCTTTAATGAAAATGGTGGTGCTCCCTCGCTTTCTCTTCATCAATATTCCCATAATGGTGCCCCAGCATATGTTTAGAGAGCTGCGCACTCTGATGAATAAGCTGGCGTGGGCGGGCAAGACTCTGCGCAAGACTTCGTGCATTGCACTAGACACTCTCACGTTGCCATATACCGCGGGAGGCCTAGGCATGCCAGATTTAGAGGTTTATTACAGGATAGCGCAGGCTTCACACACCCAAAGTTTGGTTCATGGCCCACACGGCCTACCTTACCTACAGATTGAAAAAGTCGCTGCTGCCCCGGACCCTCTTCCATGATTCTTGACTAAAGCGCTAATCAGGCGCTGTGGGGTTCTAGATTTGGTGAACTCGACAGTCCATGCCTGGCATGTACTCCTTAAACTTTACTGGTGCTCAGTTATATTCGCCCTGTTTGCGGGTGGAGTGGTGTCAGTGGTTCACTCTCAGCTCTGAGCGAGGAATTCTTCGCTAGCTGAACAGCTTACATGTTCATGAGATGGGGGATCTATTTAAAAACGGGCGGATGCGAACATGGGAGGAGATGTTCACTGGCATGGTGGAGCCCTCTGCACTAACACAATTCCATTTCTTTAGGACCCGTCATACTATGCGCGCTATACTGGGGGATGAGCTCCTGGAGCCTATGGATATCCCACCCTTGTCCATACTATTGCACTCACAGTCACCTGTCAAGATGGTTTCGCATCTGTATGCTTCGGCACTACTTGCTAAGATGACTCCTTTCACGAAAGCGCGGCTGGCTTGGCAGGCTGACATTGGGGTTCCACTCACAGATTATATTTGGTATTACTGCTGTGAAGTTACACGTAAGGTCTCTCTTAACGGCCGCCATAGGTTAGCCCACTTTAAATTCTTAAACAGGGTGCATTACACCCCAAAGCGCCTGCATAGGTTTGGGCTGCGGGACACAGATAGCTGTGAAAGATGTGACATGCCAGGTGCCGTTTTTTTCCACATAGCTTGGCAATGCCCACTAGTGGTGGATTTCTGGAGAAATATTTTTAAGATATTAAATAATATTGTGGGTCTCTTTCTTACTCCGGACCCCCTATTGGCGTTGTTGGGCTATACGAAACCTCTCCGGAAAAATGTCTGCAAACTGATAGCTATAGATTTACTCCTGGCAAAGCGTAGACTCGCAATGCGATGGATGAGGGGTCCTGTACCTACAGTTACAGAATGGGAAAAAGATATGATGTATTTTAATACCCAATCGGATGTTTCTAACAAATTGCTTCCCCCCTGCAACCTGCCGAAGGGCTTCTGGGGTCTATTTACACAATATCAACTGTCACGACAATATAATAATGAGGAGCAGGACTGATGCTGTCTATGCAGCGACTGTTGATCACTGAGTATAACCACCTGGAGTATTGTAGATATGCCGGTTGTGCTTTACGTTTGTGGGGATTTGCCTTTCTCTATATTCACTGAAAAAACCATAGGTTTTAGGGGTGTTATAGTTAGCTGAACATTTCACTCGTACAAAACCATTGAAATTCCTCCGTTATAGTTAGTTCAACTATAACTTGCGTGCCCGCAATCCACTGCTGATGATGTCACATATTACATCATTCATGACATGGTCAGTGAATATATATATATATATATATATATATATATATATATATATATATATATATATATATATATATATATATATATATATATATATATATATATATATATATATATATATATATATATATTCACTGAAAAAACCATAGGTTTCACACAAGTTATAGTTAGCGGACATTTTACTGATAAAAAACCATTGAAATTCCCCCATTATAGTTAGTGCAGGCAACTATAACTCACGCGACCGCAATCCTCTGCTGATGCTAATACTGTATTTAGACACTTATTTACCCATGTCTTCTTCCATAAATTTTTAGCTATACATATATTACAAATATTTTTTTTTCATAAAGACACATATGTCATCAGCAGAGGATTGCGGTCGCGTGAGTTATAGTTGCCTGCACTAACTATAACGGGGGAATTTCAATGGTTTTTTATCAGTAAAATGTCCGCTAACTATAACTTGTGTGAAACCTATGGTTTTTTCAGTGAATTTGCAAGGTTTTTTAAATGCTAATTCCTAACTATAACGTGTGTGAAACCTATGGTTTTTTCAGTGAATTTGTACGGTTTTTTAAATGCTAACTTACTTTACGCCGTTCGTGGCGTGCGCGCCCACTTTACGCAGTTCGTTCCGTGCGCGCACAGTGAGCACACGGTGCGCTTCGCGCACCGCGCGCCCACTTTACGCAGTTAGTGCCGTGCACGCACGGTTGGCACGCGGTGCGCAACGCGCACCGCGTGCCCACGTTACGCTACATGGGCCATGTACGCACAATGCGCTTCGCGCATCGTGCGCACACGGAGGCCGTATTGGGCGCATCGTTGTTAAATGTTAAATATTGAATATAATGTATTCTGTACATATGCCATGCACAAAAGGTGGCATACGGCCACCGTTTGCACACGGGGTATGGAAAACGTGGACATTGTTTTTTTTTTGTTTTTTTTTTTACCGTACGCGTACGGGAAGCGTAATCGACGATTTTTCGAAAATTCTAAAAATTTAATTTTTGGCCTTGTGGGTTCTTTGGGGACTCGATAATCATGACTGGGTGGTTGGGAGCTCTCTAGGAAGCCTCTTTTGTTGTTTTCCGACTTTGAATTTCCTCCACTCCCCTCAGAGTGCGAGAGAGAAAATGGCGGCCGACACTTCCTGGTTTCGACCGATTCGAATGTTTACTAAGATCTAACCGCCAATCAGAATCGCGTTCGCGCATGTCACCGTACGCGTACGGTAAGCTTACCGTAAGCGCACGGTAAGCGCACCGTAAGCTGCCACAGATATATATATTGATTTAAAGGCTATTTTCTCAGGAACTACTGAACAGATTTACACCAGACCTACAAAAGGCACTTCCTTGACCTGTAGACTACCTCTCTGCCAAATTTCAATTAACTCTGTTCAGCCGTTCGGGCTGTAGCTGTGTCTAAAGGTCCTATGGAAAAAATGCATGGGGAAAACGCGTTTTGGGACCCCCCTTTTTTCTCAGCCCCCGCTTGACGAATCCCCCCGAGACTTTCAGGGTAGGAGCGGAGCGTAGCACCCCATTAGTTTTGAAAATTTCGCGAGGATTCGTCGACCGGCGCCAAAGTTATTCAAAATAGAATGTTGCGGTTTTCCTATGGAAACAGGGTCCTAACTATAACTACCTACTGGCGACCGCCAGTAGGTAATTTATCTATCACTGCCTGTAAGATGTAGAATCGCTGCATATTGGGTCAATTCTCTGCGTTGTATGCAAATGTGCCTTTATGTGCATTTCAATAATGGTGATTCTGGAATATGTGATCTGTTTTATTTTGATTAGCTGTATTTGTTTTAGTTTAAAAAATCAATAAAAACATTTAAGAAAAGAAAAGTGAGTCAGTGGTCATTTCAAACAAGTAATTGTTATATAGAGGTGTCAACAGAACCTCTGTTTTATCCTGTACTTGGTCCTGAATATCTGAAAAATGTATTGTTTGTGATGGTGCAGAAAATGGTTGTCATTATACTATCCCTGTGATAGTTAATCCCATGGATTTCTCGCACTTACCCTACCCCGGAGATGGTTCCAGCCATAGTTTGCTCAGTCTAACACTCATCAAATATAGATCAGCCCATAGTTAGTAATATGTCTACTAGTCCCATTATTTACTTTACTTTACTCAGATGTCTTTCCCTGTGCCCGGGCACATGTGGTGTTGAGTGAGAAGTGAGTGACTGAGTAGCAAAGGGTAATGATCAAGTAGTTATTGTAGGGGATGCCTGTAATACCTGTCATGATCATAAGGCAACTTCTTCAACCCTTCTACCTTTGCATCAATACCTTTAGAAGCACTTGTTATAGTTCAACTGATATCTAACTGCCCCTGTGATTTGCACTTCAATCTGTGCCTAGTTTTTCTGGCTAGTTGGCTTTGTTAGAGTATGCAGTAACATTCTTGCAATTTCTGTTCATCTACTAATTTAACTTCCATTTTTGTAAATTATGGATGTTTTCTTCATAAAATATAAGTTAAGTAATGTGTAAGTTGACATCAAAACTGTTTTAAAGTATATTGTACACAACAAAAATGTTACCTTTATGTGGTCTACATTACCTATCATACATTGTGTATGTTACACAAAATTTCCGAAATGGAATGTTCTTCCAAAGATGTGTTTTGTCTTATTTTGCACAAAATATTCTTAATACACAACAATGCACCATTTGTAAGGGTACGCTTTTTTATAATAAATATACATTTAAAAGACTCCTGATTCAGACAGATAAAATTATACTTTTGTGTAAGTTTACACTTGTTTGCTATTCACAAAGGTAGTTTAGTAGTAGTATATTTACGACTGGAGTCTCTGCACATAAAAAGATAGGAATGGCCTCTCTTTTTATGTACTGAGACTCAGCAGTTGTGAAGATACTACTACTAAAATACCTTTGTGAATAGAAAACAATTGTAAAGGTACACAAAAGTGTAAGTTTACCTTTGTGAATCAGGCCCATATGTATTTTGTCTTGTTGTTGACGTATATGTAGATAATACTCCAGTCACTGCCTCTGCCTGGAAAGTAGGCAGTATCAATTCCCCATTGGTAAAGGTGCTCCCTAGGTCTCCGGCCTTTTGCTCCTGCTTCGTGCCACAGGTTGGCAATTTGCTACTTGGTCCCGGATCTCTAATCTCCAATTGGTAAACATTACATTGTCAATATGGCTTTGAATACGCCTCCATATCTGTTTTTGATAGTCTCTGGAATAGTGACAGAGGCCGTGCCAAAGAATTTGTTTTTTTCAGTGAGACATTCTTCACCCAGTAGGCATAATTTTCTGATGTTAGCAGTGTTTCCTATGTGTACTGTTCACGAAGGCTTAACATCAATGCTTCTAGATTACTCCCTGGATCTGTGAGGTCACCCATCACCGTGGCTGCAACACAAACAATTTGCGATTAACGTTTCTAAGACACCAAATTCTAAATGGTAAAGCGATAAAAAAGTGATAACAAATAATAAGAAATAGCCATTTGGCAAAGGTGATCCTAAGTAAATACTATTATATGATTCAGAAACCACAGTTCATTAAAATTTGCTATTTCTGAATACCAAAATCAAAGTTTGATACATCAGGTCTTTTATCCATTAAATATATTATATTGTGGTTGTGACCCCTAAATCCCCACTACCGTTTGCTGGGTTAGCTCGATTAAGCCATGAGAATGGACAATGCTACCAAAGGGGAGCTAAATGATGTCTTAGAGATCTTTTTACTCACCTTCAATTGTAAAAGCCGTATTAGGGTATTTTTGAATTTTGGGGTGAATACGGTTATCCTTTTAGATTCTTTCTTTATGCGTCCAAAGACAGTGTTACAGAGAGAGAAATAGGAATACACAAGGAAACAATAAATAGACATAAAAGATATGGAATGCAGAAAATCGGAATTATGAAAGATAGACATAAGAACCAGGACACAGAGACAAAAGGAAAAAATTAAATATATTTATGTTTTTAGGAGTTTCGTAAAAAAGTGCTATGCTTTGCACTTTGGTTACTTACAAGTGTTTGGAAAGGAAAAGGCAATTTGATGATAGGACAGGCAAATTAGAGTTCTAAAAGGTGAGAAAGCAGGGAAAGTTATTTTGCTTGACATGTTTCATCCATGTGCCATATCCTGTGCTGAGTTCAGTTAAAGATTGGGGTTAAGATCCCTACAGTGGCAAGGCCCTTTAACACCCTGTGACTTGTCTCCATGGTTTATCTTCATAAATGACAGTTAATTGATCCAAAGGGCATAGATTGAATGAAGGCCACTGGTTGGGATATAGCGCCAGCTGTATCAAAGGGCTTTCCCCATTCTGTGTCTATGGTAATATGTGTTCATGCAAGTGGCCCATAGTGAGTTGTTGGTTTGTGCACATGCCAGCATTTGCCCCAGTTTGCCTTTAGGGTGGTGGGAAAGAGCTTAAATGTGATACTGGTGGCTTTTATTTGGACCAGCGGAGTGCTTTAGAGCAGGGTTGATCATGTCCTGATTATGGAATTTAAAGCACACCCTGTCTTTCTGGTCCTGGAGTTTTTGGAAACCAGCAATGAGTTTATAAGAGACGTTAGAATAGATGACATTGCAGATGTCCAGGTGCCAGGATAAAACTCTTAACAGCTCAACTCCCTGTTGTCAATGTGTCCGGGTGGAAGGATAATTTGAAGAATAGAGAGTTGCATTTTCACACCTTTTACTACTATGTAGCTTTTGGGGGCAAAAGGGTGCTTCCACAGATGTCATACTTTTGTTGAGGTGGAAGGCGGGGCTCTGAGGCTTGAGGGGTAGTGAATCAGGCTCAGTGCCCCTGATTTCTGGATTATATCTAGATCTGTGACTGGGGGTGGGTGTTTGAAAATTTTAAACACTCCATCCATCATTTCATTTTGTGATGTTGCTATGTCTGCCCTAAGTGGCTAAGGGTGTGTCAGGACTGGGGTGACGTGGTGAGCGAAATAACGATTGATTAAATCCAGAACTGTGTTTGAAAAGTTTCAACACTGTCCATCATTTTATTTTGTGAAATTGGAATCAGTCAGAAGGTCATAGATGTCAAAAGTGTGCCTCAAGGCTGAGAGGTTTTATTAGGCCAAGTTTAAGATTGGGGTGCAGGACTTGACAAGGGTCGTGGTAAACTGTGGGAGGGGTACGCCTCAGCTGTGTGTGGTTTGGTGAGAGTAAGGGTATGGGCAGGGGATACTGTATGGCTTTGGAGAGAGGTCAGCTGGAATGCTAGTGCATATAATAGAGGAACTGAGAGCTGGAGCATTGTGTCAGGAGTACTGAAGGACTAAAGACAAAGAACTGGCATTGGGCCTTGTGATGTCGAAGAATCGAACTGAGGGTAAGAGAACATGATTGGTGGCCAGGGAGATGTAGTGTTAGGTAGAGGTGCAGAAGAGATGGGTGTAGCAAGTTCCAAATTAGTCAGTTTTGCGTTTTTAAAGCTTTGGAAGATCTCTACAAAGGCCTGTAAGTTAATGTAGCATCAAGCACATAGTAGTCACAAATGTTTAGCCTTGGTTTTTAAGGATGTGGGCCAGAGGAAGATGGCTTCAACAACCTCAGACTGTCTGGCACGGCCCTATGAATTGCAGGTTTAATGGGGCTGATGGAAACTCCTTCACATCAGGCAAGGTAGCTCACCAGCGATTCAGATGGGCGTCCAAATAAGAGAGGAGACACGGGTACTTGCAGATCGGTCGTCTGGTTTGTATGACTCTCTATCAAGGTTGTTAAAACCAGCCGACAATTTTATTGCATTCACTACATAAAACTACATCATCAAGATAAGAATATAATGTTTATTCTTACCTTCAGATCTACAATCCTAGACTTTACTTGTGATATAATGGTTAGGTCAATCTAGTGGATGTGATTTTCTTTTGTCATGCCAATAACACATGCAATGCAGTGAAGGCATACTGACCTTGGACCTTCAGAAGTGGAAAGCAACACATATATGCCTAGATTAGCAGCAGCTGCAGCATTGGTGGACCCAAGGTCAGCTTACTGCTAAGAGAAGTTTATGTATTACAAAAAAGGACAATATGGTGGGAAACCAAAAAAAGATAAACAAGCATTGGAAATGCTGACAGGTCTGACTTGTTATTTAAGTATTATTAGTTAGCTGCTAGTTTTGTTTGAAAGAAAATGATCTTGTTCTGTATATTTATTTAGCTTAACAATATATATTTGAATTTTAATAGAGACACATATGTACGTTAACCATTATAATTGAAATAATAATTAAGAATTGTAGGGCTTTTAAGAGGAATAGAAAGCAAATTGAGTTGTGTTTTGTTAATCATTAATTAGGTGTGCATTTATTTTACAATTTGAAATTCTTGTATTTATACAGTTATTTAAAGTTAGAAAGGAAGTAAGAGAGTACTGGTAGAATAGTGAGAGTGTTAGTGTTAGTAGAAATCTGTTAACTTTTTTATTTTTAATATACTGTGTGAAGTCATAGTAAAGTTAACAGAACTGTAGTTTAATTTTTAGTGGTAGTGTTTTTAGGTAGAGGGGTTGTTGTGAGAGTGCTGATTAGCCGTCAGTTTTATGTTAGTGTAAAATGCATTTTGAGCACTTGTAGTTTGTAAAACGTAGCATGAATGTTAGTTAGCGTTATAGTGCAAAAGGTAAAGCTCTGAGAAGCATATACTTACTATATGTTCTGTTTAATGCATGGGTTAGCAAATTCCAGTATGCAGCAGTTGCAAAAGACTATTTACAATTTAAAAGGGAAATGTTTAGAACTTCTTCAATGTTTTCTGATTCAATGTAATGATATGTTGGCTCCTTTTTACAAAACCGCCACCCCAGGGCAGACATAAGATATAAGTCTCCAGAGAATGAGGTAGGTTCGGTATTGTAGGTTAGCCATGCCTAATATGGTATATTAGGTATGGTAGGTAATGTATGTTAGGTGTGGTAAGTATGGTAGATATACATGATTGCTTAGGTATTAAAGGTTAGGTATAATAATAATAAGCAAGCTTGTAAAGCGCATGGTTACACTAACTAGTGTGTCCCCGCGCTGCGGTACAGAAGAAGGCAAGAGGAGCAAGAGCTATGTTAGGTTAGGTTAGGTTTGACATGTATGGTAAGTATGGTAAATTGGGCTTTGTGGGCTAATTGAGGTAGATTAGGAATGATAGAAAGGTATTATAGGATAGTTATTATAGGACACTTGGTATGGTTTTGAGGGTAGGTATGGTAAGAATAGTGAGCTAGTTATAACTAGACGATTTGGTTTTTTGTAGATTAGTTATGTAAGGTAGGGCTGAAGTGTAGGTTAGGTGTGTATCATCGGCAAGGTATGGTACATTAAGTATGTTAGATAGGAATGCTAGTTGTGGTATGTAAGGCACACTAGGTAGGTATGATAGGTTGGTATGAATGATATCTAGTTATAACAAGTGGATTTGGTATGTTAAGTTAGGTATTGTAGGTAAGTACGATAGGTTGGATTGGTGGGTAGGTTAGGTAGGCATGGCAGGTTGGGGATTGTAGATTAGGTATGGTAGGTAGTAACCTATGATAGTTGGGTTAGGTAGTTATTGTAGGTAAGCATGGTAGGTTGTAATGGTGGGTAGATTTGGTAGGTATGTTAAGTTAGGTATGGCCAGTTAAGGATTGTGGATTTTGTATGGTAGTTAGTAAGGTATGATAGTGGGGATAGGTATTGTAGGTTAAGTATGGTGGGTTGATGGTAGGTTTGGAGGGGTAAGGTAGGTATGGTAGGACAGGTATGATAGGTATAAGACTAGCATGTTGTGGTTAAAAAGTCATGGAATCGTAATAAATAATTGTAGATATTATTATATTGTAAGTCTGTCCTAAAAAATAACTGAATAGAAACTAAAACGTGATGGAAATGATACTACTAAAATGCTGTAGTTGTTGCAAAAATATGCTGTGAAAAAAAAACAGAACAGGAAACACCTCTTTTTACAGTGCAATTGGGGACGAAGGGAATGGAGGGAGTGTTGAAAATTCACCAGTGATTAATTTGTGAAAAAATAAGTGCTCTCGTCAGGAGGCAGCTTGCACCGGCCAAGAACTAACTACTAACCATGAAACCCTACAAGTGTGGAGAGGATGTGGTGTAATGGCCAGAGCTGCCGACTTTGGAGCTGGTGAACCAGCTTTGAGTCCCGCTGTAGGCTCAACATCCTCTGAATCTGAGCAAATCACTTAATCTCCCTGTGCCTACAAAAAATGAATGTGATCTTAACTGGTGCTTATGACAAGCGGGCCGAGTTCGCACTATAAGCGCTGGTGTTGATGATTAAGTGCCGGTGCGGAGCACCAGAAACCACTGTCTCAAATTAAACTCTGAGATTCACAACTTAAGTTGCAAAGCTGCACGAGGGGCAGGTTTCCAGGCATACTTTTTGGGATTGTCATGGGACATGTCTTCTGAGCTATTATTGTTGGTGTGTGTAATTCTACATAGCATAGAATTATACACCGGGAACTGGGCGTGCTGTACAATGCACATTTTTCCAGTAGAGAAAACACTCCCCCTAGAAAGTCTTTTCCCCACACCCCAACAAACCAATGGCCTTCTCCTCATCTAAGGGGAATTGTAAATCTCTCACTGTTTCCATGGAGGGAAAGAATGTATCTGACATTGGGAATGCCCACAAACTACAAACATTTATTGTCCCATCCACTTCCCACCCCTTGTGTGGGATTTACTCCTACAGATTTCACCGCATTTGTGATAGAGAATTCTGGGCAGGCGCAAATGGAGATATTTCTAGACGTAAATGTAGATTTCCAGCTGAAACTACCTCTGTGGATTAGCCCCAGGGGAGTCTTATGCTATAAACAGATAGTAGAAGCTGCTCAGAGTAAGAGGTACGCATAAGACTAGACACACAAGTGATAGATATCATGTGGTCAGTGCACTGGGGCAAACAGAAGAAGTCACAGGTGATAGAGACAAATAAGAACAAGGGGGACAATGCACAGCGGCAGAAAGTGAAAAAACATGAGATGCCATCCACCTAGAAGCAGCGAGCGAGGCGCTTGAATGACAACGTGCATCACTGGAAGTAGCAGCGCTTGCTCGAAGTCTCTCTCATGCACATCATTTCACCTTTTTGTCTTCACAAGGTTGAGCGTTTTTTTCGCTTTTTCACGGTGAATTTGTTTACCGAGTCGTTGACGACATTCTGGAGGCAGAGCAAATGCATTTGGTCCATAACCTTTGCAGAGCTGACAAGTTGCATAAAATCTATTACAGGCCATAATGAAATCCTGCTCAGAGCGGGCTCCCGTGAATAAATGTGAAATCAGAATTTAAATTAAAATGTTGTTTCTGCGAGCTGTGGGCAGGGATGAAAGGCGCATTTAGCCGTGGCTTCTTCTGCGCTCCCGCTGTCGACAGGCGATCTGCAGAGCAGATGATATTTTAAAAAAAAACACATTGATGGACCTCCCCATCCCCCCACCACCACCCCGTCGCCACAGAAACTCTGATCTGAACGATATGCCTTATCAAAAGAAAAGCCCTTAATACAAATGATTTCACAGTTGTAGGCACCCTACTACTGGCGGCCATGTCCTTTTATGAGGTGAACAACATTTCAAAGCACATTTTGACATGCTGACATACAATTTCAATCTAATCGCACAGCCATATACCTGCATATTCGGATGGGGATAGTAAAATGCAAAAGTTAAAGTTAAACTAAGGTGTTTTCCTGGTTCTGTTGTGGATGTACGTACACCATCACATACTTACAGTTGTGAATACATGAGTCCTCATGCCCCCTTTATTGCAGATTTCAACATTACTCGAGGTCACAAGGGTTTCCTAGAGTACTGCAGGAAAATTAGAACAGCTGCAGCTTTGTTTTTTTACTTTTTAAAATATATATATATATTTTTTTTTTGAGAAACAGAAAACCAGAGAACAGAGATGGGGAACAAAATAGATTACAAGTCTAGCAGAAAACGAGAGCAAGGTATAAGCAAAAAATATGTCATAAGGAACAGCAGAATAGATCCGTAACCCTAATAAAAGATTTGTTATGCATAATACATAATAATAGTAGAGGGGAGCGACGTGGTAAGAAGAAGAGAACTAGACACCCGCGTCCTGGGTAGCAGCCGCATCAGCCATTCACAGCCGGACTGGAATCCAAATCCGTCTCAACCTCCACCTTCGTGGATAGTTCTCCACTAACTTGGGGCCATATTATCAAAGAACGGCGATAACATTATCGCTGCTTTAGCATCAGGAAACTGCCGCTAAAGCGGGGATAATGGGTTTGATAATATGCCCTTTTGAATTCCCATAGAAGCCCAGGTTCTGGTGTGACCTGGGCTTCTATGGGATATGAGATATGCCATACATCTTGCCAAAAACAAATTCCCAAAACAAACACAAACTAGTACAAGGTGCAAAAACATGGACCGCGTTGGGCCTCCGTCAAGCCCGTAACGAAAACAACGATCCTCCAACCATAGCTTCGTAGCAAAGAGGCGTTGAGGAGTATAGTACAGAGCAATGATTCATTTGAAGTGATGCACCTTGATCCGCGACACATTCAGATCCGATTGCACTAAGGTATTGCTGCGCCGCAAGTCACC
Organism: Triturus cristatus; assembly: GCF_964204655.1. Classification (NCBI taxonomy): domain Eukaryota; kingdom Metazoa; phylum Chordata; class Amphibia; order Caudata; family Salamandridae; genus Triturus; species Triturus cristatus. The sequence continues at coordinate 1,641,354,827 of NC_140590.1, forward strand.
GACCGTTACTTCTGTATTGAGAAGTTGTCTCCACTTATTAGCCCTTAGCTGAAACAGGAGTGATCCTGAGAGAAGAAATAGATTAACTTATAGGCCAGCTCAACATTTCTCTTTATTGGCGCTTTCATTATAAGCTCCAATAAGGAGTTGTCAGAATACCTTATCTTGTTTTCCGTAAGACTAGAAATAAAGGGTCTTAGTTGCAGATACCTATAAAGTGTCTTAGTTGCAGATACCTATAAAGTGTCTTAGTTGCAGATACCTATAAAGTGTCTTAGTTGCAGATACCTATAAAAACAGGTGTGAGGAAGAGAGAACTGTTGCTGCAGGTCCTCAAAAGAGAGAAGGACATCATCCCCAAACAAATGGCCTAAGATAAAAAGTTCAACCCTCTCCAAGTTTTCCCGAAAGCTTTCCTGAATACAGGAGGGTAATTTGGGGTTATATCCGAAATATGTGAGCTGGTTGAACAGGGTAATGCCAGAGAATATACGCTTACGGGAACCCCAAGTAGGATGGAAGACTTTTAGGGGCATATGTACAAGCCCCTATCACCACCACAATGTCCCTTTTTCTGACGTTGTGGTGGCACTTAACGTGGCTTAACGCTGCCTTGAAAATAAGGCCCCCTATCACGCTATGGTTAGTGTGAAAGGGGTGGGCAGTGGGTGTTGCGGTGGGCGTTCCTTCGCAATACACATTGATTTTAACGCTGCCCCCTATGTACAAGGGCAACGTACATAGGGGCAGTGCCAAAATTAAGACCAGGGAAAATGCATTATTTCTCCTCGTTTTTGCTTTTTTATGTGTGCTGCCTTGTGCTGCCTTCTTAGGAATGGTCTCCCTTCCTGTACATAAACAATCCTTAAAAATAAAATTGTGACTTTCATGTGTGCCGCATGAAGCAGCACACATAAAAGTGACAAAATGGCATTTTAGGATTGTTTATGTGCAGGACGAGTCACCTTCCTACATATAAACAATCCTCCCCTGCACACAGATACCGTTGTACTATGGTGCAAGGGTGACTGCATTGGCGCTACACTGCTAAGTGTAGCACCAGTGCAGGGGGAAACGCATGGCTGCACCATATTGTTGTAAATATGGTGCAGCCTTGTGTTTCAGAAGTGGCGGAGTGAGGCATTAAGCCATGATGGCTAATGCCTCACTCCGGTACTTCCTCATACATATGCCCTTTAATGTCTTAAATCGGGTTCGATTGAAATACAGTGTAGCCACAATACAGGCACCGGGTACAATTGATTCACCCAGCGCAATCAAATCATGAATATATGCATTTGTTTTCATCCCCCCCACACATACACACACAAAGACCAAACGAACTTGTGAAAGAAAATCAGGCTAGTTATTAAAACCACAAAGCCAGAAGCAAAGCCCCACCATCCTCCTTAGGCTGTTGTAGGAACTGAATCTTATCGGGAGGTTACCTACAACACCATATAAACCTCTGCCATAAAGCTTCAATCTTAGTTAAAAAAAGGCCACTGGAAGAAAAGAGGAATACAATGAAAGAGATAAAGATACTGCGGAAGAATGATCATCTTATTAAGGTCACAGAGGCTGATCAGGCCCAGATGAAGACGGTTCCATTTAGTAAAAACATCAGATGTAGGTTAGTAAAGCTTCCCATAGTTGTTCTCCTCAATCTCCGCAATATGGATGGATGGAGTTACCTCTAAATACACCACCGACTGTACCCATTTTTCATCCTCCCCCGGGGCGCATTAGACAAGACATGAGTTTTATCTGAATTTAGCTGATAACCAGAGACTTCCCCGAATGATTGAGTAGCAGCCACTAGTGCACGTAAGCCACTGATCGGGGTGGGGGTTAAAACTGAAACATCATCAGCATAAAGTAGAACTTTAACTTCGTACTGATGTATTCTCAAGGGCTGGATCTCCTCGGACAGTTTAATGGATTGAATGAAAGGCTCTATATTTAAAGCAAATAACTGAGGAGAAAGAGGGCACCCCTGCTTGGTGCCATGAGAGATCGAAATGGAATCTGAAAGCAAGCCGGAGCAACAAATCCTTGCTTTAAGGCAGGAGTAGAGGCGACGGATCTGGAGACAAAGACAGAGTCTAAATCGCTACCCCAAAAGAAGGGCCATGAGACCCAGTCAAAGGCCTTCTCTGCATCTAGAAGAAACATGCCCACTGACCCCCGCTGAAGGAGGCTGTCTCCTGTTCCGTAATTGCTATGTTGATGTGAGATGTTATGTCATGGCCTGGCCTGGAATTAAGCCATGCTGGTTTGGATCGACCAGCTCCAATATAACTTATGGACAGTCGATGAGCAAGAACTAGTTTATAGATCTTGGAGTCAATACTGATTAAGGAGATTGGGCGATATGATCTGAAAAATGTGGACTCTTTCCCTTTTTTGGAAAGATGACCATATTGGTCTCCCCCAAGATCAGGAACCCGATCAGGTGAATCGAAGGAGTTACACAGTTCCCTATGCACCGGGGCCAGAATCTGTGAGAAAATGGTGTAAAACTCCAAAGGAATCTGATCGAGACCAGAGGCCTTCCCTTTGGCAAGGGAGTCAATGGTGTTTTCCACCTCCAAGAGAGTTATAGGTGCTTCTATTTTTGAACACTGAATATGGCTCACCTTCTATTGGAAGTACGCCCAACGAATTGGAGAACATCTATGGCAGGGGAGGAGCAGTCGTCTCGATAAAGGTCTTGGCAGAACCATCAAAAGACCTCTCTAATAACAGCTAGATCGGCCACGAGCTCCCCATTCTCACCCAATATCTTCTGAATGGTATTAAGGCTAGAGCTATCCCTTACTCTAAAGGAGAGAATTCGCCCCATTTCTTCGCTTTTTTCCAAGCTGACCATTTGACTGACTCGTCCGTTTTTGACGACCTGATCCTAGATACGTTAGAGGTCCGGACAAGGGTGATAGACTGCTCCAAAAGCCTCTCAGCCCAGAGACCATCCTTAGCAATGATGATATGTACCATATTGGATTCTAAAGAATTAAGGGTCTGCTGAGCCACTCCGTGATTGCCATCCTTCATTGAGGAGAAGTGAATTAAAGAGTTTGTCCATGACACAAAGCCTTAAGTGCATCCCATACCACCAAAAGTGATGCTGAACCAATGTTAAGCTCCAGAAACTCACGTAGGGGGGAGTTCATGGAGCTGACATACCCATCCTCAAGTAGTAATTTGCATTCAGATCTCCAACCCCGATGTCTGAATGGGCTTGCTGGGTTGGATAAACAAAGATAGAGAATTGTGGTCAGATAAGACCCTCGGCTTGAGTGCCAGCTTTGAAGATGAGACCAACGTATTACTCACCCGAAACATGTCTAACCCTGACATTGCTATATGGGGGGGGGGGAGGGGCGGGCAGAGTAAAACATAAATCATGGTTCGTTGGGTCACTCAGAATGCCAGAGGCCAACCAAAGCATATGAGGAAATTAATTGGTGCAGAGGCCCCCTGAGTCGGTGCTAACCTCCACAAGCCGAGCCATCAAGGACCTGATCAGAAGCTGGAGACTGAGATCCAGAGTCTCTGTTAGGGCATAACAACACCTTACAATTGCCTCAGACGATATAGAGTGGGAGCCAGAGATGAAGCTCTGTCAACAAAAAATGCAAGACCTTCAGGTCATCCATATTTGGCCCAAAAAGTACACAGAAGGTAAAGTGAATTAAATCCTTCTGGATAGTGGCCAGCGGACCCCCGAGTCCGTCCTCTGATGCAAAATACCCCATTTGTTGTCCTGTGCCAATAATACAACCCTCACTCTGAGCAGAGGTATAACATGAGATAGACATGACCCTATATCCAAGTTCCTTTTGCAGTGAGCTCTCTGTCTGAGATAGATGCGTCTCCTGAAGACATATAATTTGTGGCTTAAGCATATTAATTTCCTCCTGCATCAATCTGCGCTTGTGTGGCGACTTGACTCCATTAATATTCCAAGATAAAATATGCAGCTGGAAGGCGGAGCCTGGGCTGTCAGCTGTTCTTCATTCATCTCATTCCCAGAGCTCAGGTCATCTCTCGAGGTAGCAAAGGCAGAGGATGAAAACGGAGCCATGAAGGAATCCAATGTTCACTCTGAGCGGGCTAGTGCGCTACCCTACCCCGTCCCAGTGGGACCAGACACCGACAGGGTAGCATCCCCAGACAGCTTCTCTGAGAACTCCAGATCAAGGCTGGCCACTTAAGGGGTATCCCCCACTTTTTTTTTTTTTTTTTTCGAAACCGTTTATTACAGGACTCAAAAATATACAAATATGGGCCTACAACCTTCCGGCCGGCCGCTAGCAATGAAAGGAGCATACGATATACATTTATAAAACACATGGTGCTGCGGCTGAGCATGCACAGGAGGTAACATCGTTGCGAGCCACACTATCCAGACCCCACTATACGGTTCCATTTTAAACTTAAAGAACAACAAATACAAACAAACCCACAAGGCAATCTTCAATCGGAAATAGCAACACGTGCTCCCCTAGAGGGGGGATCCTAGCCATCCATAGGAATCTCAAGAGGGGGGAGAGATCAGAACTAGGGCTGGGTACACCTAATATCCCCCACTTTTACATGGATATGTGGATCAGCACCTGGAGGGTGATGCTCTTGTCCCCCCTAAGCCCACTGCGGTTGCCATGTGTACTGTTAAAATGTTTGCCAAGTAACCATTTCTTCTCCAATTTAGGGGAAATATAAGAGCTGGGCATTTCTGGTCAACCACCTTGCCTTGTTCCCCCTGAGCGGCATCTTGATTTGAGCACAGTCCACAGCTGTACAGCCTCTGCCCTTATCCGCTGCTGTCTGGAAGGTGAACCAGTGAATAGTGGAGCAGCATGCCAAAGAGTGCCCGCCGGAGCGAATGCCCGGAGGCTAATCAGGCTGCAGACTAGTTTAGAGGAAAAGCCTCCAACAAAGTAGCTGTAATGGAGGGCAGATTTTTTCCTCTCTGATTTACATCGAAGATGGCTGGTTTTACTCCTCACCCAATTGCCTATGGCTCCCGAAGCTGCCAGATCAGAGGACAGCATCAGCAATCCTATGCAGTAAAAATGGAGCATGAAAGGGACCGCCAGCCATGGTGTCCCGTGCCTGTTCGCGGGGTCATCCGTCTACCTCCTCCCTATGGTCAAAGCAGCCCAGGACTCACCCGAGCTAAAGAGAGCGAGTGGGTGGAGGAAGCACCATCCACCCAAAGTCAGAGAGCCAGAGGGAGTTTGATTGCTGCTAGCAGTGGTGTCCAGCTCCTGATCTCATTCTACGCTCTTTGTTTCTTCTCCCTGATGTCGACTACCTCGCAGAATCACCCAAACAGTAGCGGCTGCTACCCGACAGGGGTGGTGGCGCAATGTTATGGAAAAAACAGACTTACCTTTAATGGCTGGCCGCTGCCTCTCCTCCGTCCTAGTCCTCATCTGTCCCGGCCGGCAGCTGCAGGAAGCACCCGGGCAGACAGGCTCCCCTGAGCCAATCACAACCATGCAATGCAGCATTGTGATTGGTCTGAGTGCCGTGGATTGGCACACTTGAAGAGGGAGCCTGTGCATGTTCCTGACGAGGCTGTGTAATGCAGCCTGGTAGGAACATGCAAAGTGCGCATGAAGTGTTTGATCGGCCCAAGAGGGCCAGCCAAACAGTTCATGCACACTTAGGGAGTTCACAGCACTCCTCCCCTGCTGTGGCCCGCCCCGCCCCTCACTGCACACAGGCAATAGAAAAAATAAAATGACAATAGCAATATGTTATTGTCATTTTATTTTTCCTTTTTTGCGCAGTGGAGCAATGCTCCTCTGCCTTAGCAGAGGAGCCGCCACTGCACCCAAACCAGGAGAGGTGAGGTTTGGTGAAACCGTCCCAATCGAAGTTGGGTGAAGATGGAGGAATCAAGCCGTCATACTGTGCACTCCCGGGTTGCAGGACCTCTGAGTTGACTCAGCCGTCTTGCTTCTCTTTCTGGGTGCAGCTTTCTAGAACCTCTTTTGCACATGTTTTGAGAATTTCTAATTAAATTCATGCAAGAGAGTTCCATATTCATAAACGTGCATACTGGCTTTAGGGTCCAAAGGCTCCTGGCGCTCTGTCCAAGGGGCAACCTGCTCCTTATTTAAATGTTCTGGCAGGCCAGACCCATGCATAAGGCAAGTGTGTTATATATGATTGCTGCAAGTTGCTGCTCCGCAGAGTGCTAGACTCTGGGCATTAGTGTCTACCCAAAGTAATACTCTCTTTAACGTTGTTGACTACTGCTCCATAACCAAGCTATAACACTACTAATGTTTGATGGCAGCTGATTAAGGTAGCGGGGTGCAGAACTTTTTACCTGAACCCTAGCGCGGAGACTGCCCTACTGGCTCTCCCTGGTAAAAGAATGTGGTAGGTCATAGCTGAACCTCCTAATTCCACTGAATGCATGTACGATTATTTGAAATGCTTGGGAAGCATGAGAGGTAGAGCACCATGTTAGTGGTCTCTGTCTGGTGTATGGAGCTGTCAAGTTATCTGGAGCTCCATTGAGTTGGTGGTAGAAATGTTTTTAATTGTCCATTGTTGATGTCAATCTTTTTTAATTACTCATACAAAAAGTATTTTAGTGATGTTTAATCATCACTGCTCTTAAAAAGTGTTCCTTATATGTCCATTGCTTATGCTAATTGTTTATAAATTCTTATTCGTCTGCCTCCTTGCTGCTGCCTTTGGATCCAGTACTCTTGCACCGTCACTTTATCTGCTGCTCAATTACTCCTCTCGCCCTGCCACTTTACTCAACGTATATTAACATAGCAGGTTTATTTGCTTAAAAATGTGGTAGATTTTTGTTTACAAGTTTTGGACTTCTGGACTTTTTATTCTTTATATTTGTATTTGCACAAGAACCTGTCATATATTTTTTTTTTAATGTGGCTGTTTTTTTTTTTAATATGTGTTGTTTACTATCAGTGGCGGCTCGGATAGGGGCGTGCTGTGGAGGCGGTTTGGGAGCATGGTGGGGGTAAACTCAGACATACGATGGAACGGAGGAAAGTAATAAGCCGCCACTGTTTACTATGTAGTTTGTCTTTTTCTTATTGTGTGTATCTTTTATGATCTGTCCTCAGAAGATCAAATAAAGACAAGTTGAATGACTGAGTAGGGGGTAGGGAGACCATGTTGCACCCCACCGATACATGACTCCCTCTGTGCTTCTCTCAGTTTTCCTCAATGTTTTGTAAAGCGAAACACCACTGTCTGAAATAACCCATCTTAAAGGAGATCTTTTATTGCTCATAAGATCTTGAAAATTAATTGCCAGCTAGCCAGCCTTTGGCTCTGCTTCAGCAAAATCTACACAAAGACATCACCAAAGTTCAAGGCCAACCAAGACACAGCCCTTTTGGAGAGAAGAAGGCTGCCTGCCCCACCCTGCACCCGCACCCTGCACCCGGTGCTTTGTGCTCCTGAAGGAGTTGTCTGAGTTGAATACAAAACAAGCATTAAAAATGCAATAGGTCTCTCCTTTCATTAAGTTAAAGCCATTTGCTTTGCTATACAATACCATTAGCAAAGCAAATGGCTTTAACTTAATCAAAGGGGCTCCGTCTGTGAACTCGGCTGGTGCTGCTGCCCATCGGAGGGACTTCCTGGACTTTCATCCCAGCTCTCTTGCTGGTGTGCTGACCCTGCTAGAACCGGCGTATTCAGGACTGCGAGGACCAGGGTGCTGTGCACGAAGCAGATCAGCCGCACCTGGTCCTCTTCCTGACTCCTCCCCCAACACCTTAAACAGCCGGTGTAGCCCCCGCATTGTGGGCTCCGTCTGTGAACTCGGCTGGTGCTGCTGCCCATCGGAGGGACTTCTTGGACTTTCATCCCAGCTCTCTTGAAAACAACACCGCGCCTCGCGGCCCCCGCTTCGCGGGGGCCGCTCGAGGGACCGGGACTCTGCTGCTGTCCCTTGGGGCATTGTTGCTGGTGTGCTGACCCTGCTAGAACCGGCGTATTCAGGACTGCGAGGACCAGGGTGCTGTGCACGAAGCAGATCAGCCGCACCTGGTCCTCTTCCTGACTCCTCCCCAACACCTTAAACAGCCGGTGTAGCCCCTGCATTGTGGGCTCCGTCTGTGAACTCGGCTGGTGCTGCTGCCCATTGGAGGGACTTCTTGGACTTTCATCCCAGCTCTCTTGAAAACAACACCGCGCCTCGCGGCCCCCGCTTCGCGGGCGCCGCTCGAGGGACGGGACTCTGCTGCTGTCACTTGGGGCATTGTTGCTGGTGTGCTGACCCTGCCAGAACCGGCGTATTCAGGACTGCAACGACCAGGGTGCTGTGCACGAAGCAGATCAGCCGCACCTGGTCCTCTGCCTGACTCCTCCCCCAACACCTTAAACAGCCGGTGTAGCCCCCGCATTGTGGGCTCCGTCTGTGAACTCGGCTGGTGCTGCTGCCCATCGGAGGGACTTCTTGGACTTTCATCCCAGCTCTCTTGAAAACAACACCGCGCCTCGCGGCCCCCGCTTTGCGGGGGCCGCTCGAGGGACCGGGACTCTGCTGCTGTCACTTGGGGCATTGTTGCTGGTGTGCTGACCCTGCTAGAACCGGCGTATTCAGGACTGCGAGGACCAGGGTGCTGTGCACGAAGCAGATCAGCCGCACCTGGTCCTCTTCCTGACTCCTCCCCCAACACCATAAACAGCCGGTGTAGCCCCCGCATTGTGGGCTCCGTCTGTGAACTCGGCTGGTGCTGCTGCCCATCGGAGGGACTTCTTGGACTTTCATCCCAGCTCTCTTGAAAACAACACCGCGCCTCGCGGCCCCCGCTTCGCGGGCGCCGCTCGTGGGACCGGGACTCTGCTGCTGTCACTTGGGGCATTGTTGCTGGTGTGCTGACCCTGCTAGAACCGGCGTATTCAGGACTGCGAGGACCAGGGTGCTGTGCACGAAGCAGATCAGCCGCACCTGGTCCTCTTCCTGACTCCTCCCCTAACACCGTTGCCCTCCATTATATGTACGTCTCCCTGCCTACACGCGCTAGCGGGACGCGCGCGGGTCTCAGCACGGGGCTAAGACCGGGCAAAGAGCGGGCCGTTTGAGGCCGTTCGAGGACGGTAGAGGAAGGCGAGGGACCACGATCAATCGCTGACCCCTATTGATACGCCCCATACACCCGAGAGACTGAGGATGTCACCAAGGACAACTAGGAGCAAATCCTCGGCGGCCAAGGAGGCCCCCTCAGGTACTCTGGACACATATTTTGTGAAAGCGGAATCCCTTCTTATAGATGAAATCTCAATATTAGAAAGGCGAATTTCCCAAGAGTTAGAGTGGGTTAGAAGATCCTCTTTGGGCCCTCTTCAACATGTAACATCTCCGGCCCCTCTTGCCAGGGCCACAACGTTGGATGGGGGGGGGCAGCAGAAATTGCGACTAATACAGCTGAAGATTCGTTACTTGTTACCCTAAATGACACTTTAACAACTCATGACTTTTCCATCCATTCTGATCCCAGTCTACTATCCCTCCCACTACCTAGTTCGTCCATAATTCCTACCATTATTGAACCTAGTCTTTCTGACAGAGCACCAACTCCAATCTCCACAGACCAGCACATATTAACTACCGCTTACGAGAGGGAAGGGGCAATCCCTAAGACAAAAAAAGGGGCACAAAGCATAAGAGGAGTTAAAACTAAGAATTTCAAATATATCCCTCCTCGAGGCAATAATACTGCTAGTATAGCCAGAAAAGCCACGACGAAACCCCTAAAGCAAGCTAACTCATCCTCCGGCGCTCAGCCCATAAATAAACTAATTACATTTGATGCCGCGGGAGATGTGGGCTTAACACTATCGAATATAGGTACACTCCTGAGGGATTTACTTAACCCCATCTTAAACTGTCTAGTTAAGATAGAAAAGGCCTTAGTGCAGCGTAAGATGGATTCTACCCGTGCCGACGAGGGCTCGGGCACAATCAACCAGATCGCACAAAATAAATCCACACATCCCATCAACATCCCTACATCTGACACCAAAGGGGTGCTGGGTAGCTCGACCTTACATCCCAGCCAATTGCAGCAGCTTTCCAACGTCCCTGCAGTGCCCCCAAACTATAGCCCTATAACTAAAGCCCTCGGCTCAAGTGGCCCACCGAAGAAAGACACACCTTCTATGGGCACTAATGGCATTGATCATAATTATAGAACTATCGATCTACCACCAGAAGCAATGCCTTATACCGTAATTTTAGCTGGCATCCCCAAATTAAATTCCTCTACTAGAGAGCCGGCGGAGGCACTGAAGAATAAGGTAACCCACTGGCTCTCTAGGAACAGGCCGTTGCCAGAAGGAATATTTAGCGAGATTTTGATGGTAAGACGAATCCCCTGGATAGGACATACCAGGAAGTCAATCCAGGGAGATTGTGCATTGATTAATTTTAGAGATCCTCTTACTGTCTCGCACATTTGCAGTTGGCCCTACCAGCCCCAAGGATCACAGATTCATTCCCTCCCTCTATCCTTTTTTTATCCAACCGTTGATCCTGAACGGGGAGAAGATTGTTGGGAACTTGTGACCAGAAGGTCTAGAAATCAGGCCCCCTCAGTTTTTAGAGCAATTCCACACCCCAAGCCTCCACGCTTTGACTGCTCATTAACTCATAATAGATTTAGCAGTCTTGATATGGTCGATTGACCAATAAAGTCGAAAGGGGCGGTAACAACAGGGCCCAATGACATTATTAACAAACCGTTTAGGCCAACTACTCCTTCTGAAAATATAAAAATACCTGGAGTACAGCAAGTCAGGGATAAAAACATGGGTTCTTTTCTCCCAATCTGTTGCCCACATGAGGTATCTGCACCCCAACCGGCGAAATTACGGGCTTTGGAATTTCCAGGCCAGGATAGGGGGGAGAACGATGTCTCTGCAATTATTGCTCCGGAAATATCTAACCGTCCCTCCCTCAAGATCCTGTCCTGGAATGTGGCAGGTTTGGTAAATAAAGCCAACTGTCCGGAATGGAGAAAATGTATCCAGGCCCAAGACATTTGCCTCTTTCAGGAAACCTGGGCGAGAGAACACCTCACCCAAACAGGCTTCGCTGCATTCTCTGTGCAGGCAACATGGGCCGGCATTGGACGCCCCTCAGGTGGTCTGGCTACCTGGGTAGCCACCGATCTGGGCTGTAAGGCTACTGTATATCCACAAAATTCGCCGAACATTCTTATGGTTCGGCTTGACTGGCCGAACGCAAACAGCCTTCTCCTAATCAATGTATACTCCAGGCCAACCAAGATTTCCCAGACTTCAAGTACGATAGAGGAGCTCTCAGGAGTTTTAGATGACATTCCACAGGGCACTCACCTCTTGATAGGAGGAGATCTTAACTCCCACTATGAGCCCCTTCCGGGACTACTGTTGGATTTAGCAATGGAGGAGGACATGGAGTGGTCCATACCCCCCCTGCGAGCAACAGCCCCTAGAGCTTGGACCCCCCTAGCTACACAAGTTACCGCCTTAACCTTAAAATTTGGTCTGAGGGCATGTAACGGCAGGTCTACCTCAGATAACCCAGCTAGCTTCACTTTTAACAGCAAGGGTAGGGAGTCAAGACTGGACTATATACTGGTCCCACTACCAATGTGGTCAAGTATCATCGACTTCTGGGTATTGCCTAGAGATGACAGTGACCATAATGCACTGAAACTAGAATTTGCTCATCCTGGTATAGATTCTAGACTGGAATTGAGGGATTCCCGGAATACCGGTCTTGGCCTGACTCAAAATAAACGAAGAGTAAAGTGGGAGATATTCATCTCTAATCCAGAGAGGATACCCATACTCTATCAAAGGGTTGTCCCTATACTCGAAAAAGTTCAGGAAACCATGGTTAATGATATAAACCAGAGTAACCATGAACAAGTAGGGCAGTGTCATAGAACCCTCTCTGAGACAGTATCTGCAACACTTACTCGTACCCTAAGGAGGCCAACTGCCTGTACAGCTGGACCAACTTGGTATAATAGGACCTGTCGCACTGCAAAATCAAGCCTCTTGACCTCTATCAAAGCAGGTTTGGGAAGCGAGATAATTAGAGCCAAGAGATCCGCTTACAAAACGTTAATCTATAATGCGAAAAGAGAATGGGAACACCAGAAATGGGAATCCCTTTCTGTATCATTAGCCAGGGGGGACTCACGAACTTTTTGGCGAACAGTGAACACTGGCTCACTGGAACTGGCCCCTGCATTGGAGCCGAACATTTCACCTAGTGCCTGGTCGGATCATTTTAGATCGCTATACCAACTACCAAATGGGGAGCAGGCTGCTTTCTACCCTTTATGCACTGAGGAACCTAAAGAAATCTCCCTGTTTACACTTAAGGAGGTTAGAACGGCTATAGCTGGATTAGCTTCAGGCAAGGCCCCAGGGTTGGATGGTATCCCAGGTGACCTTTTTAAACAGGAGGTGGATGTTTGGACTCCATATTTAGTATCATTATTCAACCACATTCTGCGGGGCATGGAGATTCCTGTTACTTGGCTGGGCGCAGAGATTGTTCCCATTTTTAAGAAGGGCTCTCCTCTGCTCCCAGCCAATTACAGACCCATAAGCCTCATAGATGTCTCACAAAAGATCTTTGGTAGAGTGATTCTGAACCGGCTTCAGGACTGGATCGATGACAATAACATCTTGAGTCCCTTTCAGGCAGGTTTCAGAAGGGGGGTTTCGACGGTGGACCAGATCTTCCGATTGAATCTTCTCTACTGGAAAACAGTAACAATCGAGGGGGGCAGTCTATACACAATATTCGTCGACCTGCGGGCGGCGTTTGATTTAGTCCCTAGGGACAAACTCTGGGCAGTTTTGGCAGCTACAGGGGTTCCTGCTGATCTACTCTTTATTCTGGAAAAACTACATCAGGGCAACTACGCAAGGGTAAGATGTGGCAGAGGAGGTACCCTTTCAGATCCTTTTCCCGTTGACAGGGGGGTCAGACAGGGTTGTGTGCTTGCACCCACCCTTTTTTGCCTCTTTGTCAACGGGATCTTTAACCATCTTGACGGGATTAGTAACATCGACGCCCCAAGGTTGGCGGGCAGCAGGGTACCGGCAATTATGTTTGCTGATGATACCCTGTTGCTCTCCAAATCACCTATGGGTATACAAAGGGTCCTTGACGGCTTTGTCGACTTCTGCAAGTCGCATGGTTTGGAGATCAACACTACAAAAACAAAATATATGATCTTCAACCCACCGGCCTCTGCCCGATCTAGCCCGCGGATAGGGACTTCCAGTCTTGAGAGGGTGTACACCTTTGAATACTTGGGGGTCATTTTTAATCCCCTAATGAGGTGGGATTCACATCAGACAAAAGTGAATCTGAAGCTAACCCAGATGACGGGCGCCATTTCCAGGATGTTGAGTGGGCTGAGCTACAAACCATTAGGCCCACGCCTTCACATTTACAAAACCCAGGCTAGGGCGGCTGGGCTATATGGGGGCGAAATCTGGGGACATGTACCTATCCAGAAAATACAGGTTGTAGAGAACAACTTTTTGAGGCAGCTGACAGCCCTACCATCAAGTACCCCGCTATTACCCTTAAGATTGGACTTGGGCTTAAAACCCATTGCGGTGGAACTAGGCCTCAAACCTCTAATTTTCTGGCATAAATTATGGCGTACCCCAGAGCTTGAGAATTACAGAAAAGAGCTACAAGATATTCTGCGCCTTATAAGAATTGATCAAGTACCATGGCTTGCTTATATTAAACATTCCTGTGAATTAATAGGAAGATCTGATCTGTGGACCGACCCAGTTAATACATGCCCAATGTCTTCTCGCAAAACTATCTCCTCAGCTTACTATGAGCACAATTTACGTGCCCTAGTTATGAAGGCTAGGGCTGGGTCTCTTACTGAACAGTTCCTGGCATTTAAAGATATATATACCCGGGAACCAGTCCTAGATGATATTGAACCAACATTAACCAGGAAGCTTTACTTACAATGGCGCTACGGCACTTTGCCACTTGGAGCCCATACTGTCAGCTGGCTACCTAACTCAACAACTCTATGCCCAGCGTGTGGCCACCCATCAGAGTCTGACTTGCATATAATTTTTTTCTGCCAAGCCTATCACAGATCACGGAGATACTGGCTTCTTCCACTTTTAAAAAACCTGGGTTTTAAGCATTACATTTCAGCTTATAGGATTTTAAAAACTGACTTATCACCACCAACAGTATTTGCGGTAGCGAAATTTTTAACAGCTATGTGGATCAGCCGCAATCGTTATGTAAAGCCCAAAAATTGAGGACGGACTGAACCGAATGTTGCTATGCTGCCAATTTTAAATGAGTATTTTAATGTGGTGCATAACATGTTATTTATTGTATGTTTATTTCTTTTATTCTTTTATGGCCCAAGTGGCCGAAATAAAGTTGAAATGAATAATCAAAGGCGAGACCTATTGCATTTTCAATGCTTGTTACGGGTGCTGCTGGGTGGGGCAAAGTGTTTATTCCACTCCCCAGAATTAACAATACTGGGTGTTATCTCCGGGGGTTCAAATTAATGGAGCTTATAGGTTGTACCGTGGGAATCCCCTGAATAATTCTTTATCTCCCCTGCCGTTTGTCCCAAAGACTTGGACTGCTTGGAGCAGCCACAATCTTCAAGGGAAACATGACAGGTCCACATTATATCCATGGACATTGTAAGCTCCAGTGGGGCCGATAACTCGGTTACCGGCCCCATCGGGCACTGCTGGGTACTCGTAATAAGGCTGTCTGCCATCTGAATCCTTAGTAGAGAGTCATCGCGAGATGACTGATTACACTTTGAGTATCATTCTTGTGTCTCCTCTTCCTTTTCTCTGTCAGAAGAACTTCCATTCCCAGTTCCAACTTCTCTGTTGCTCAGGTGCCACAAGGTCCACTTTTAGAAACATCAACCGTTGTCGCTTTCGTTTCTGCCTAAAAGCAGGCTCGGATTACTTTAACACAGCAAACGTATCTATTACCAGAATTAACAAAAAACATCTGTCCCCCACACACCAATAAATGTAATCTCCCCAAAAAAGCTAAAATATGCCCTTCTTTTGTCATATATAGCGACCACTGGAGCTGGGCAAGGGTGGATTTTGTCGAGCAGGTGACAAACGTCAATTTCAACAGAATTTTTTTAGACTCGGAATATTTTATCTGCAAGAGACTCCATGAACAATATGAAAATTCTATCTGCGGGGTCCAGGACTTAGGCCCCAATGCAGATTCGTGAAGCGAACATCATCTCGGGACGATAAAAGAAAATTATTTTTTGAACTGTCCATAAAATGAATGCCTAATTCTGATCCCTGTGCATAATCGCCTGCTATTTAGTATTCAGCAAACTTCGCTCCTGCTTTTAATCTGCTAAAGTTTTTGATTGTGAACTCATCATTAGTCAATCCCCCGTCCCTGCACAGTGGGAGCCCTACATCATTAAGCATCGCAGTCGTTTATAATAACTTCCTTTCAGCCCTGTTGTATCAGAAAGTCAAAGTGACTTAGAACAGGCGCAATGATCTTGTGAAATTGTCGTCCAAAACGTAAAAGATACATATTACTGATGGCGAATAAACTATGAAAATACATTACAGCATAGACTGCTAATTAAAAATATTTTTCTTTTTTTTCGAGCGGTGAGCCCCAGTAATTTTCTGCACCTGTCATCAACAGCCTGAACGAAAGCTATTTTCCTGTCATCAGCTCCCTTGAGTCCGAGCACTGAATATGTACAGGGAACAAGTGCGCTCAGTTGTACTGTGAACTAACAGATTTGTGGGGCCTCAGCTCCCGTCCGGCCTGCAGCAGCACCATCTAATCTAAACAGGAACCTGCGTAATTCTGCAGTGGTAAGGTGAGGGTCGTATGTGTACAGAAATTCCGAGCACGCGCTGGGGCTTGAAAGAAATGACCCACAGGCCTGACTGTCCCACTCGCCTTGTTCACACACAGAAATATTTGTGGCACTGTCACAACAGCTCTCTGTCCCACCTTGGACAAAACGTGACCTTAGATTTACTTACCACCAGACGTGGGATGTAATATCACTACCACGTTTTGATCGCAGAAAAGTCACATTTCAAGGACTGGAGATGAAACACGTGGCATCGTTTATGAGTCGATCTTATGAGACAAAGGTTATTTCTTCCGTGTCCCTGGTCTTTATAAACACTTTCTAACACTCCTTCAGATTTACAACTTTGGTACCGGCAGGAAAAGCCCCTATTAGCACTGCGTTTTCATTTTCCAAAAGCAGGTCACTTTGAGGGGGCTGTTGTTGGACATCAAAAACATTGCCAATATATCATGAGGATCAGCGATGTGTTTACCCGTTATGGTGGACAGCGGGCATTTAAGATGCCAGTCGACAGCAAGCTCTTGTTTATTCCGTGCTGTGCTATAACCTGCAGCTACTGCTGAAGTCCTCAATCGTCGCATCATCCTATTCAAAGGGGAGAGGATGTAGCCAAACGGCTAGAGCTGCCGACCTTAAAGCTGGGGAACAGGGTTCGAAACTTGGCGTCGGCTCAGCAATCCTGTGATTCTGGGCAAATCACTTAATGTGGGGCATCCTGTACTGAGCTTTTTAATAGTACTTTCTTTTTTTGGCAATTGAAAGCTTGACTGTGTTCTTTTCAGTTTTTTTAACCACTGTAAACATTGAAGGATAAATGATGGATCCAAATGGAGAGATAAAAATGTTCTGGGCTGAGCCAAGATGTGATAATGCCTCAGTCTAGTGGCTATAATCACGGCACCCGCGCTTTACTTTTAATGTTATAAGTAAAGCGTGGGTGCCGCGATTATACCAAAAGTAAAGAATTTAAAAAAGCACGGTCCGCCAATTTCTTGTCTTTATGGGGCCATGTGTTTGAAACACATGGCCCCATAAAGATAAGAAAGCTTTCGCAACGCATGGAAGGCAGACGAGCCCGTCCAAATGGGACGGCTCAAAAAGCCGAACAAAAACGTCACTACCAGCTCTTTTCCAAAGGCTGGCCACCGTTTAGCATAAACGGTGACGCCAGCCAATGGAAAAGAGGGGCGGGGCTTAAAGCCCTTTACACAAAATACCTAAAAACGTTAAATCTCGCCAGCGAGAATGCGCATGTGCGCAGCCTACGCTAGCCGAGACCTAAAAAGGAGTAAAGTTTCGCCTGAAATTGGTTGCCATCGAGATGTGGCACTGTGGAAATTTTATAAGATCCGTCTGTAATATTCCCCAATCGACTCCTATGCCCCTGTGCATGCTTTGTTGGGGATGCAGATCTTTAAGCATACAAGAGCTGGTAAACCACTTTTATTTGGGGAAAACTCTGGACAACCCCAAATATGTCTCTCTATCAATGATCTTTGAAAGAATCTGTTTGCTTTGATGGCACATTAAGGCGCCCATGGGATGATCTTAAAGAGAAAATGGTAGTACAGATACGTTTTGATGAGTTGTGGAAAGAGGCGAACTTGAAAACTCGTAAAATTTGTGCACGGATCAAAAGAAAATTTTGGGCCAGCATAGATCTAAATGTTGTGTGCAAACCTGCCGTTGGTTCGGTAGCTCTTCACCTTAAATGTTTTGTGGAAAGAGATGAATATATAAATTGAATTCAATCTCTGCTGGTAAAAAAATATTTAGATCAAATTTCTTTTCTTCCTCTGTCCTTTTAAATACCAGCTTTATTTTGGGTTTGTCAAATTTATTTTCTTCATCTGTCCTTTTAATTACCAGCTTTATTTGGGGTTTCCCAACATTGGAGAACAGTGTCTGAAATAAGTTTTATTCGATAATGAAAAATGTACCAGGTGAGAATTTGGATGCCATTCTGAGTAATTAAAGCGATACCAGTGTCTGGTAGATCATAGCAACTCTGGTAACTCGCTCCTTAGTAACCACATACTGTAAAGCGGCAGACGGTGTATGTTAAATAAATGCTAAATGACAAAAATAAATTATTTTTGAAGATATGGAGGCTTTTTTGGGACATAGATAATTAAGGTGATAATTGATGAGAAATGAAATGTTAGCTAAATTTCTCTTAATCAATATCTGTGTAGTTTAATAGTGAAAACCAGATAAATAAATACAAAATATATATGTATATATGTATGTGTATGTGTGTGTATATTTAAGAATCTTGTTCTTTTTATTGTGAATATTAATGTATGCATTAAAAATATTTGAAATCAATATTATGAAATGAAAAGGAAGGGTGCTGTGGGCTCATTGGTTCCTACCAAACGATTAGGCCTTACTTAGAATTAGCTTGGTCAGTCGGTTTAAGATAACAGCCCCCCAGACTCGATATAAGGTGCTCCCTGCTGAATATACAGTGCTCGCCTTCCCTTCTTGGAGATGTTCAACTAGTGTAGAGGAAGGTGAGAATCAGAGGCAGAAACTCTGGCTGCCTCTTACAGGGGCGAGTAACATGCTCCAAGAGCTCAGGAACAATGTTAGTTGCCCTTTCTACAACGATAAAAACATCCAAATAAAAATAAATAAATAATAAAAATGTGCAACAGAAAGGTGAGTGCAAGGGCTAAAGGTATTTTTCAATACGCCACTGAAGCTTGCACCAACCCCTGACACTGACAGCTAAAAACAGCACTAACACAATTTCTAATCATCACACTCCTGCAAGTGTAACAATGTCGACTATTACATGCCACTCAAAGCTGTAGGAATATCCTGGTCGCACTGGTATTGTTAATTTTCAAATATTTTACCAATTTTTAAAACTTCTGTGCTCATCTCACAAATGGACAAACAGTGCCATCATGTGGTGGACTTTCATAAGTGATGGTGTTGAGAAATAAGTGCCGGTGCTGATCACTGGGAAACACCGGCTCAAATTAAGCACTGCTGTCCAGTGCAGTCAGAGTTCAGGTTCAATGTTCAGCACCTTGCAGCTAGGAGGCTGGAAGCACCGAACCTGCCAAGAGGCTACAACTGATGCCCATCTAGACTGCAACTGTCACAGCACTTCCAAAGTCACCATGTTTTCCAGTGATGCCGTCATGACAGACCTGATTGCAATTGTGTGATAACTGATTGCTGTTAAGTGAGACCTGAGATGGGTGGCTCTGGTGACTCCTTGAGGCCTATCTGCTTGTCCATTTGCCACCAAGGACTTTGTGAGCCCTGTGTGGCCGTTCTCTCCGTTGTCATGCATTGTTTCCTTCAAGTGACATCAGTGATTCTCTGAGATGCATGCTCCTAAAACCTGCATGATTTACTTCAAGCTTCACTGATGACTCTGTGATGAACCCCGTTTACCTATATCCTGCATTTTTATTGCAACATTTGCCCATGTGAGTTGCAATTTAAAAGCCCCAGTTTCGCTACCTCTGCCCACTGCTGAGGCCCATTGGCTCCTGCTGCACTCTAAGGGGCATATTTACGATAAAATGTTGGCGTGCGGAGCTCTGGCAAATTTGGCCGCGCCGTGCTTCGACATTTTCAAAACACAGGGATGCGCCATATACACAAGAATACGGCATACCTCCTGTGTTTTCCATAGCACTGGTGCTAAATTTAGCTGCCTAGCGCCAATGCATAGTGCAACGAGGAGAATTAAAAGTATTTCTCCTCTTTTTGCCATTTTAACCCCTGCTTTCGAATGCCGTTAGTTTTTTGCGCTGCCTCAGATTTACACCTCCTTGTAAATCTGGGGCAGCATCAAAAAGTAATGGGTGTTGCAGTGGAATGCCAACAGCAACACCCATTGTACGCCCCTTTCACGCTAAGTGATGCATGTAAAGGGGCTTATTCACAAGGTGGCGTTAAGCCACAAAAAGTTGCTTAACGCCGCTTTGTAAATATGGAGAAGGGCAAAACGCCACCAGAACGTCGCTAAAGTGTCATTCTGGTGGCGATATCCCCTTCTAAATATGCCCCAAAGACTGCTTCTTCTTCCCTGAAGCAAGTGGTGGCCCCATACTGTGTGGCTCCCATAAAGCCATGTAGAGACAATCTCCCAAGACTGAGACTAGAGATAGAACTGTGCTGAAAAAATGACTGTCAAACAGAAACTTTTGCTTGGCTCTGAGATGGGATTAGCAATGCTTGTAGCTACCATTGGTGCAGCAGGTGCACTGGCACTAGGGCCAAGAGGCCCGAAGGCCAATTGAACCTTGATAATTTATGATTTTTCTACCCCAGCAGCACTCAAAAGGGCCATTTTCCTTGCTTGCACCATGGTCCATTGCATCCTTGCCATTATCACTGCTAAATGCAACCCTGAAACCCATGCCTTACGAATAGAGAGAAAGAAGTTATATAGTAAAAATAAATACTTTTTTTTTCAAAGGTGTGATTATTGCCAAAATAACTTAGTAAAATTCCTGAGCATATTTCATTTATACCAATAAAGGTATTGTATGTTTTACCAATTAATAATGCAGCTTGTCCATGACCTTAATTGTGACTTTTACCCCACACAACCATACAAGAGTCAGTCCCAATTAAGAGCACAATCCAACACAAAGTATACCATGTTTGGTATTGGTCATACACTGCCTTTGTAGGTGTGTGTCTGTAATAGAATGCCAGCCTTGCGTTCTGTTTCAGGAGCTTCCTGGAGTGGAGGTAGTTGGGTTCTGCTCTAAAGGCGGAGTTCAAAGGATTCCAGAATCTGGGGCTGTGAACACCCAATGACATGCCACAATGCTTCTGACCTTCAAAGGATAGCTGCTGAATTTGTTGTGAGAGGGCCTACCATATGTTTCAGCCTGCAGTGTAATGAGGGCAAGCTTTTGTAAGAAGACCTAGACCAGGGCCACTGGAATTTGTCGAAAAGGGAGGATCAAACTATGCAGCAGGGTTTACTAAATTGTGCGACAAGAAAAGGCAAATTTTGTGGTGTAATGCAGCACATTTTGTGATAGTATTACCCCATTATTTTATTATGTTTACTCACTTTATCACTATATGGGCAAAGGTTTCATCTCACTAGTACCAGTCTGAGAAAAAATAAATTTAAAAAAATCACATACCTGCGTCCTCTCCGTCTTCTTCCTTCTGTGAGAACAAGAAGCGCCCAGGCTTTCCTAAGGCAATCACAATGGTGCAATGCAGCGTTGTCATTGGTCTGAGTGCCGAACTAGTGGGAGCCTGGGTATGTTCTCCACTCAGGCTGTAATGTGAAGAAAAAAAAAGAGGCTGGCCCAAAGGTTGGCGGACTTCCTGATACACCAACATTCATGAGCCAGGATTCCTTCTATAAATCCTTGAGAACAGCTGTGAATGCATTATTAGAGGCCTGCAAGGGACTGTAGACAGCTCTCGCTGCACTCACATTCACCAATAGCCAGCGCTGCAACTCCTGTCCTTTAGAGGAACAAGACCTGCAATATACAAAACAAACAATGGCAAAGCCAATAGGTCTCGCCTATTTGAGATATATTGGCTTTCTTGGAGTGTAGTGAAGTGGAGTGTAGTAGAGTGGCATGGAATGGAGTGGTGTTGTGTGGCACGGCATGGAGTGGAGTGGCAATGTGTGGGGTGGAGGGACATTGTGTGGCTTTGAGGGGTATGGTACAGAGTGGAGTGGCATTTTGTCACATGGAGTGGAGTTGAGCACCATTGAGTGGCATAGAGTTGAGTGACATAGTGTGCTGTTGAGTTGATTGGCATTGAGTAGAGTGGCATTGTGTGGAGTGGCACTGAGTGGAGTGGCATTGTGTGGCATGCAGTTGAGTGGTATGGTTTAAAGTGGAATTGCATTGTGTGGTGTGGAGTAAAGTGAAGTGGCATTGTTTGGCATGGAGTGGCATTGTGTGGTTTGGAGTGGAGTGGCATTGGGTTGCGTGGAGTGGAGTGGAGTGATGTGGTGCAGCATGGAGTGGAGTGGCATTGAGTGCAGTAGAGTGGAGTGGAGTGGCATTAGGTGGCATGCAGTGGTATGGCATCATGTGGAGTGGAGTGGCAATATGTGGAGTGGAGTGAAGTTGTGTGGAGTGGAGTAGCATAGTGTGGTTATGAAATAGCGTAGTGTGGAGTGGAGTGGCATTGCATGGAGTGGAATGGCATTGTATGGAGTGGCATTGTGTAGCATAGAGGGGTGTGGCATTGTGTGGAGTGAAGTGGCATTTTGTGGTGTGAAGTGGAAAGGAATGGCATTGTGTGGAGTGGAGTGGCATTGTGTAGTGTGGAGTTGCACTGTGTGGAGTAGATTGGAGTTGCATTGTGTGGCGTGGATTGAAATGGCATTGTGTGGAGTGGAGGGGCGTTGAGTGGGGTGGAGCGGCATTGTGCGGCATGGAGTGACATTGTGTGAAGTAGAGTGGAGTGGCTCTGTGTGGTATGGAAAGTTGTCTGAGGTGGCACTGAATAGCATTACAGTGTTTTAAAACCTCACCAGGGCTAGTAGATGGTATATAAATGCAATTGTAACTCAATGCAATCTGTTACCAATTATCTTGACCTACGATCTAACAAAAACATCTGATGCAGGGAAGAAGCACATGGTGGGAGGGGAAGGATATATAAATGCAATTATAATACAATACGTCATGCTACCAATTATCTCAACCTATGACCTGTGTAAAGTCTGATCATCTGATGCAGGGAAGAAGCAAGGCAGGCTGGGAGGGGAGAGGCAACATGGACAGAGGAATAAAGAAAATAGTACCTGAATCACAGTGAGAAGTGGATGGTCAGTGGAGAACACTAAGCAAACTAAATCAGTGGGTACTTGGTCCATGCTCTGAATGAAAGAACAGGAAGTGACACTGGTAAGTGCTGCCAATTAGGAGGCAGCAAATAAGAGTGACAATAAAGCCAATAAATGGTCAGCAGTGGACAGGCTCCAAGCCCTTTATAGCACACAATACTCCATGCAAAACAATGGCACATGAGCCATCTGCAGGCAAAACATAAAAAATGTAATGTTATAAATGATGCCATTAAGCAGCATGCAGCAGCTCCTAAGAACACTTACCCCGATTTCCACTGCTCTCAACTGCGAAAAGATAACTTCCACTGTACAAATGGTTTACATACTGTCAATGCCAGCCGCGGTCGGTAGTAGGAGTAACTGCAGGACGGTGACGTGGGGAGGGGGAGGGGCAGGGTGGGGGATAGTAAACTATGGATTACGGAGGTTTACAGGTAAGTTAACATATAAATCAATAAAACGAATTTCGTTGCGTGTACTGCATCGCGCTTGGGGATGTAGTGCACGCAACGAAATTCGTTTTATTAATGTATATGTTAACTTACCTGTAAACCTCCGTAATCCATAGTTTACTACCCCCCACCCTGCCCTTCCCCCCCCCCCCCCCACGTCACTGCCCTGCAGTTACTCCTACTACCGACCACGGCTAGTCAATGCTTTACAACCACACCAGCAGTCACAATCCAAATATTAAAACAATAATGTGACCTCTGGTGAACTTATTAGACTTCTGCAAGTCTCAGGTGATCTTACTTAGATAATATAACATAGAAGTGGGAAGAGATGTGGCCTAGTGGCTAGAGCTGTTGATTGTGGAATTCGAGAAC
This sequence comes from Triturus cristatus, assembly GCF_964204655.1. Lineage (NCBI taxonomy): Eukaryota > Metazoa > Chordata > Amphibia > Caudata > Salamandridae > Triturus > Triturus cristatus. Next base: position 1,641,378,379 of record NC_140590.1, read on the forward strand.
CATGTTTGAATCCCAGCTTCAGCTCAACATCCTGTGAATCTGGGCAAATCACTTAAATTTTCAGTGCCTGAAAAAGTTTAATAAATGGTTCTCATCTAAAGTGCTTTAATGGCCTTGGGACAAATTTACTGTGTATAAAACCACAAACAAAAATGCTTTTTTGATGTGGCTGAGTAGAGCACCTCAGTGGGGCGATCTGCTGGAAGGCAGCATGCGGGTGTAAGGATCCATGTGGCACACATTTGAGATGCGTTTCTACTTAAGCATAATAAAAAGCCTCATCAGAATGGGTGCTTCCAGATGATGCAGGGCAGCACAGATGTATGCACTCCAGGGTAAAGTAGGGCAGGACGGAGAAGAAGAGGCAGCCTCGCTCACCGACCACGCAAATTTAGCACAAATCAGCAGGTCTGGCTTTATACATGGGTGAAATGGGCACAGACCGGTGCTTTAAATGGGTGAGTAACTTCACTTCTTTAATTTGAAAGAGAGAGTGCCTGCACTTCTCAGCACTGAGTCAATACATTTAATAGGCGAGTATCCGGCACTTCTCATAAGCAAGCAAGTACTCTGATTAGTGAGTACCAGCACTTGTATATTTCCATTGTAATGCACTGGCATAGACCAGAAGGGGCATAGCTTCATTGGTTCAGTAGGTGGAGAGGCCAGAGGGGCAAACTGAACCCTGACTATTGCTGTATTTTATAATCAAACAGCAACCGGGAGGGCCATTCTCTTACCTGCACTAGGAATCATCACACACTGGTTCCTTTGTTGAGACCAGATACACCAATGTACACAGGAATGTGAGGATCTGCTTTCTAGCAGCCTCATCAGCACCAGAAAGAACTGGTTTTGTCAATCTGTGACTTCCCCGACTGGCCGATGAAACCGCCATTACCAAAATGCACCTCACACCTTTTTACTTCCCCCAACACATGCACCATTGCTGGGTCTGGTGGCATACTGGACTCATGTGTCCACTGCAGTGGCCTGTGTTCAACCTCATGGTCACAGGTTCAATTCCCGTGGGTCCACTCTTCCTGTTATCCTTCAGAGGGCAATACAATGAGTACCATTGAGTTGGGTAACAATAAACATCTCTTATTCAGCGCCAAGCTGCCCTTGGGTGAACGTCAGCTTTACAAAAATGTATGTATTGCGCATGGTCATCTCTTGTCTCAAGGTGGAGGATGGTGCACACTTGGTTGGCTTTCCTGGCATCAAAGTAATGCCCCTCCTTGTTTTGAGTAGTACAGAAAACAGTGTTTGCAGTATGGGGCTGGGGAGACATTAATAACCCTTGAAGATAAATGTGTGTGATTATCGCTGGATTGTGAGAAATGTTACTGTTTTTATTTACATAGGGGCATATCAACAACAACCGGCGATAATTATCTCTAAGCGCACTTAGCGCTAGGATAATTATCGCCGGCGAGCGTGAATTTTTATCGCTGAGATAGCGTGCTTTTAGCAACGCTTATCTCAATAGCGATAAAAATCCTCACGCTAACAGGCTAACGTGAGATTATCGCTGGAAACCCAGCGATAATCTCACGTTACCTTGTTGATAGGGACAGGCAAACTTAGCCATGATATCCACCTTACATAGGATATCATGGCTAAGTCAGAAAAATACCAGACGTAAAAAAGCAGCGTTAACCGCGGTAAGCGCTGCTTTTTTTGTCTCTAACAGGGTTAGCAACATTCTTGATAATAGGAGAAATGTCGCTTAGCGACATTTCTCCTATTATTTTACTCTGGAACGCCCCCTTTGCATCTCATTAGAGATGCAAGGGGAAGCGTAGAGTAAAAGGGTGCTAACATGCAAATTTGCGTGTTAGCACCCTGTTGTTGATAGGGCGCTAGTTTTATCTCAGCTTTTTTGGCTTTTAAAGCCAAAAGAGCAGAGATAAAGCCCTTGTTGATATGCCCCATAGTTTACAAAACCTCTAACTCAGTTGAGAAATAAATATGTGAAAGAAAATACATACATACAATCAAGCATTATCTGTATTGTAATGTTCAGCCGTGTCAAGCCTGCTGTACTGTTTTGTGCTCTCTCTTTGCAGATATAGTTAACGCTGGATTTATAAATGAAAAAATAAAGCTGCAAGTACCAGAATGCAAAAATAAAACAGGGCAGGGCAAGTTGGCATCTCTGACATGGTGAAAGAGGTATTCTGTTGGAATATCACACGTGGCACACACTCTTTCGTGTTTAACAGATACCACCAGCATTCCTGCATGTGATGCCCATGCCAAGCAAGGTTGCACGTCCAGTTTTTTCTCCCATGCATTCTGGCATTTGTTCTACAAATACAAAGGGTTGATTAAAACTGAAAGATGACGGAAAAAGGAAAGAACTAAAATGGATGTGATGAACTACTTACGCCTTGCATGGAATTACACTAACTGTACTCAATAATGTATTGTGCATGTGGTGTCTAAATGAGGCTATTACTGCTCCCTGCGGGGTAACGACCATGTGCGCGTCAAAGACGTGCAGTTCATACTGTGTGCTTGTGGGAGATGGTTGTACTATTGCTGGCCCTGATGCTTCCATTATCCTGTGCTTAATTTGTGCCGGTGCTTGGCACCAGCACTTATATGTAAACATCGGCACCTACTAATGGGAATCCACCACACACTGGTGCTGTGTGTGTAATTTATAAACACATTTCATTAGAGTAGTATTTACTTGTTTAAATTATCTTTCAATAAATATACAACTAGGACTTAAACCTGAAGATTAAAGTGTCATGTGGGTTGCACCAACTAACTGCATATGCCCCATGACAAGTCCTTTGGGCCCTGCACTTAATTCTTTTGCAAATTAAGCACTGCCGTCATCCATCACACATGCTCAAGAGTGTACAATAGAAGTCCATGTTCCATGCCCTATCAGAATGTTGGCCTCTTTGTGAGGAGGGTATCAATAAAGTTAGAAACCCCTGGTGAGAAGTGTTGATACTGCCGATGAGAAGTTCTGGTACAATCATGACAACTGTAACAGACATGCTGATGAGTTGTGGCACTGCCCCTTCTGAAAAGTGCCAGTTATTCCCAGTGAGGTTATGCTCTGCCTGTTGTGTGTTCTTGACAGATGTTCGCACTTCTGCTGTCTTTGCTGAGCCTTTTCTATTTGCGAATGAAGCTTGCACTGTGCTGTAACTGCTGTGTGAATAAGAGCGTTTGCAGGGATGCTGCCTGTGCGCACTATAACTCATCCATCAAACCTGCTAATGAGTGTTCAAGAGAAGTCCACACTCCATGCTCATTCCAATATTGGTCTCATTGCTTAGGCCCAAACAGCTATCAGTACTGACTATGAAAATATTACTAGCCAATGAGAGGTCCAGATACAGTCGAATTAAACATTTGGCAGTGCTGCAAAGATGTCCTGCTGCTGTCCTATTAAGACTATGGGCCTACTTACAACTTTGGTGGTGTGGGAGTGGCCTGTCACGCCAGTGCCCCGCTCCCACACCGCCTATGCTGTACTGACACCGCCCACAAGATTACGAATTTCCTCATGTCTGGTGGGCTGTGCTTTGGCGGTCCGGCAGCGGTGCCCATTAAAAAGCTACCACAACGGGAGCGCCAAAGGCCGCTCCTGCACAGCATGAACTGTTCAGTCCAATCCGTGAAGGAAAGGGGGTGAATGCACACAGGGAGGGCACAACATGTGCCCCTCTGTGGCATGGCCCTGAGGAAACAGGGGGCCCTGTAGGGTCTCCTGTTTCCTCACCATCACAGTTTACACGGAGGCCTCACCACCATGAAAACTGTGGCGGTGAGGAAACTCCTAATATTGTCGGCGGTGTCACAGCGGCACCGCCAGCATATTAGGGCCTCTGACCGCTGTGCCACAGTCACAGGATCCATGATCACTGGTGGTTGCGGCAGGCCTGTGGCGGTGGACCGCCAGTCTGGCAGTCCGCGGGCCACCACCTCGGGTTCGGTGGTCCAATGGACCGCTGGACTCGTAATCAGCCCATATATTATCTGCTGAAAATCTGGGTCACTGTCATGTTAAATCATAGTTGCCATATTTTGAAAGGGTGGTATCACATGCACAGCATACCCTTTTAAAAGGGCCAGGACTGTCCCATTTTATTTACAGTACTACTGCTGTGGTGTGCTGGTAGTACTTTCCTAAAGGTGTGGCAGTCTTGCTTAGATCTTCTGAAACTGTCTCATTAAAACAGGACATTGCTGCTGGGGAAGCTGAAAATGCCCCTATGAAACTATAGCAGCACGGCAGTGAAGTGCAAGCTGGGCCACATTTCATTCATACCAACCCTGCTAGAAAGTGCCCATATGGTGGCAAATAAATCAAAAAAGTCCTGCAAAAAAGTGCGTCAACTGGCCCAATAAACTTTTGGTATTTATTGATTTAGAAAGTTTTATAAAGCGCGAACATGACCCTTGCGGGTATCAGAGCATGGTAGCACTGCAAAAGACATTATGGTGCTGTTCGATTTAAGGTACTTAGCAATGCTGTAAAATCATGGCTCTCTCCTCCATTCAACCTATGGCAGCCAGGATGAATTTTGTTGTTAATATGTCCTTGAAAGAACAAACTTCCTGAGAATTGGAGATAGCTTCTCACATTTCCTAACATCATACACCTTACTAAAGGTGGACAAAGATTTGATTTTAGCTATGTCCAAATGGTCCTTGCAATCCAGGAACTTTGGTTCACCTTCAGCGACCCAAGATTTCATCCTACTTCACTCAAGTTGAGTTAAAACCCACTCCAAGAGCTTGCACCCATTATTTCCTGATGCAGTGGGGCATCACATCCCAGGGAATCCTCAGGACATTCTGTACAGCAGCTGGAACCCCTGGACTTGTCACCTGTGCAGGTAATGGATACAGGAATAGGGGCACTGACAAAACAGAGGTGGGAGAAAGGGCAGGGGTGGTAGCCAAGATGGCAGCAGGAGCTCAGGTGGGGGGGCAGTAACACAGGAGGGACAAAAAATGTGAGCGGGATAAACTGTGTGCAGGTGGGTAGCAGGAATAGACAGTGCTTAATTTGTACAAAAATAAATAAGTGCCAGGGCTTTCGTGAGAAGGTCACTGCAACTTGCACATTGCCCCACTATGCTGCCAATGATAGTAACAACAAAACTACTAACAAGCACACTCCTACAAATGTCACAATTCAAACTATTTCAGGCCCCCCAAAACTAAAAGAATGGCTGGGCAGCAGGCAATACGCACTTTTAATGTATATTGAATTAATAATTAACTGTTGTTGCGGCTATCCCTAAATAAGTCAGACAGCGCCACCTTATGGCAGTCTGTCTCAAGCGTCGGTGTTGACAATTAAGTACCAGTGTCGCACACCGGAAACAACCGGCTCAAATTAAGCACTGGGGATAGAGAATGAGGAGCTGCCGCTGAGCAGCTGCAGTACACCCACTGCCATAGAAGGCCCTTTGCACTAGCAGGAATAGTCTCAAGCTTCTGAAAGTGGCGATTAAAATCTTACTTTAAAAAAAGCATTGGAATGTTTCAGAGGAAAGGTTTGTGAAGTCGTGAGTCGGAGGACTTTGCAATGTCACCCGTCCTGCACACTATACCCCAAAACCATACCCTAAAGAATAATCACTTAGCGAGAACAGGACCTTTTGTGGCAGCTGTGGTAAGTAAAAAAGGTTTTAAATATTTGTTGTGTGCATGCTTGCGGGTGAGAGTGTGTTTATGTGAGAAAGAACGTTTGTATGTTTGAGCATCTGTCTCTATGTGTAAGCATGTATGTGTGTGAGTGAAAGTGAGTGAGAGCCAGTGACAGGTTTTGAGTAAAATTGTGTGGGATTGAGGCCCAGTTTTACTAATATTTGACTCAAGGCGAGGATGCAACAAATTTTCCGTACTGCCTTTTGTCAGAGGGAGAGAGAAGTAAATGCACTATGGGGTATATTCACAAGAACGCTTGATAACTACCGCAAGAGTAGCCTAACGCAACTTCCAACATCACAGCTCAACGTGGGAAAATTACGCTGTGCCAACCAAGTATTCACAACGCGGCGCTAGCATACAATAGTCACCAGATAACGCGTCAAATGGCCGTGCAAAATCCAACGCCACGCCGCAAAAATGCGAAACCCGAACGCAAAAAATCATGCAATGAGGCCAATCGCGTTTAAAAAAATTGCGAAAACCAGCCACATGCCTGCAGATCCCATGTGACTGGCGGGAAAAAGCACCATAAAAGAAACAAAAAAACCCCCACCAAAACCAATTCAAACTGCGTAGCACCAGGGATGCACCCGGACCGAGTGCAGAGGACATGCCGAACTCACCAAGCCCCACGGAGGACCAGCACAGAACCCCGGGGTAGGGGTAGGGCAAGGAGAAGAGGAAGAGGAAGACAGGGTTCAGTCCACAGGAAGACCGGATCATCGTTATGGAGGTGATAAAAAACCATCAACAACTGTTTGGCACCTCCCCTGCTGCACTGGCAACACAAACGGAAATATGGCACTACATCGTGACAAAAATCAATGCAATCAGAGTGTCGAGGAAGTCAATGGAGGAGGTCAGGAGGCGCTGGCATGAAGTGCACAGCCAAACGAAGGAGAAACTCGCCGCCAACAGGAATGCAGCAACGGCGACTGGAGGTGGGAGTCCTGTGACACAAGAGGAGCTGGTTGAGCTGGAGGAAATGGTGGCCACAGTCAGCAGTGTGGAGATGGTGGCATGAGTTGTGGTCCTGGACACAGCCCGATATGACCTGACCCAACAGCAACAGGGTGAGTAACGACCAGGGACTGGGGGGACGGTGGAAGATGGGCACAATGGCACACATGCACAAATATGTGGCGCACACTGCACACCCACAATGATCGTGGAACATGTCCCTGACAGCCTTGGCACACTGCAGCTCACATCGAAACACCAAGTAGGCCCCTGTCCACTATGTGCACAAAGGGGCCACCTCTCAAACACCAATATCACAACCCCCCCATGCACATGTGCTGAATCCAGGAAAGCAGCGGCTCTGTGAGCCACACAGACTATGCAAGTGACAATGCATGACAGATAGCATGGCTGCAGTCACAATACATGCCATGGCCCATGAATCGACATGGAGGTGCCCCAGTGCGGATCACATCCGTAAAGGAGCAGGTCACACTCTGACATAGCCACGTGCACCCACAACCCATGTCACACAACACATGCAGCACATGAACAATGCACCAGGGCACAAAATCTGTACAGGAGCGCATATGACCCAAGTCAAAAACAATATAGCCCCCAAAAGCACACAATTCAAAGGCACCCCGCCTCAAAGGGAGAAGGGTACATGAAATCAGAGCTGTAGGGGCAACTCCCCCACAATGCAGCACACACACATAGCAATCACAGTACACCAACAATGACGGCAACGTGGTACAATGCGCAACACCAGAGGACAGAGCTCACAACATGTTCCACTTGTGCGTATCAACTGTCCACTCACATCATGCATTGCCTGACACTGTGTGATGACAATGTACGGGTACTACCACACATCCGTCATGTAGTCGGTAAACACACTGTCTCCCATCAAATAACCAGCTCCACCAAAACACAGTCACAATGTACATTGGCATGCAGTCTGAATGTAAACATCTGCAATCCTTCAACTTACATGTGCAACACTGTTAACCTGCATCACCCGTTTACATTTCAGAGGGACAAAGAACACCTTGTGCAGAGCACACCACACTTCCCATCAGTGATGATGAAGAGGACAACCCGCACATATGTCAGAACGCCCTCCAACAGATGATGGACTGCCTCCGCACCCCATCCCCAGGAGCAGGGCAGGCCAGCTGCCTCGAGGTGACCCCACCACCTGCACAGACACGATACAGCAGGAAACACACACCACCACGGCAGGCTCCCAGAACCCCCCAACCAAGACACGGAATTACAACAGCGTGTGTGGGCATGCCAGGTGGAGTTTGCTGATCAGCTGCGGGTGGGATTCGAGCTTGTGGCAGCCACACACGATGCCATACGTGGGTGTCTGAGTCCCATCATGGACCACGTACAGTCCCTATCAGTCACCCCCTGCACGCACCATTCTCCGCCACAGATCTTGGCTGAACTCTCTGAGGCCATTAATCAGATACAGGAACTGTCTGGTCAGACAGGCACCAGCGATGACAGCACAGAGTTGGCACAGCTGTGGAGGGCAATGGAGACCATGGAGCAGATGCAGGCTGGACGTCTGGCTGCCATGTCTGGACACCAGCGAGCAGTAGCTGGGAACTTCAACGCCCTGCAGTACATCATCTTGCCATTGATGCCACTGAGCCTGTCACAGATGGCTGCAGCGGGAACATCGACACACACTTCTCCGACCCCTGATGTGTCAGTGGCACATGGCGATGCAGCCCCATCACCTTCGCAGTCTGATGTGTCAGTGCCACACAGTGATGCAGCCATTACCCCGCCACACGCACCGGACACACTGGACTCAGAACCCGTATCAGGGGAGTAAGATGGGGATGGAAATTACTGTGTCAGGAAGGAGGCAGTAGCATCTATCACCGCCATATGGCCTGTCCCTGCCTGGCTCTGACCTATGCATCGTGCCCAACACCTCCCTTGACCCACAGAACACTCTGCGACATTCACCCAGATCCCGACATGGACTGCCATATCCTCACTGCTGGTCAATCACACAGCAAGCCTGCTGCGCACTGCACTCCCCCTCGTCCAAAACACTTCTCATTCCCCAAAGGACTCTGTTTGGCACACCGCTGGGCTTCCATGTAATGTGGGCTAGGATGGCCATGTAAAGCTCCAGCTCCGTCAATCATCTGAATGTGAATAAAACATTCCAAATCACACATATGTGTCATGACTATGTTCACTTACGTATAGAGGTATGGCGGGACATAGGGACAATGATGCACATGTAGGTACACCCTAGTAACTGACATCTATGCATATGTGTATCCCTGAGATACATGGCCAATTGGATGACTGTGGAGGTGAGTACTAGCTGTGTCCCCATTGCACATTAACTACAGTCTCACAACCCCCCCAAAGTAGGCACACATACATGTATTGAATAGGGCTGTGTGTAGGAATGCCCATTCGGTAGCAGGCCGGAGGTAGTGTCCTACAACACATGTGACAACCGGACCTCACGTTGCATACCTACATGCACACATCTGTGTGGCCATGTCCTGTTACAATTCATGACATAGCTACACATAATCTGATTTTGTATCCCATACTCTAATTTCAGAAGTCACGTAAGTGCACAGGTCGGCCAGCAACTATCCCATTACAATGTCTGGCCCACAGAGGTGGAGATTGCAAAAGAGAGCCACCCCCATAGTACATGCGTCAGTCAGTTCCTCCCTGTGTAGGGACGCTGCACATTGTGGTACACGAGTAGACATTCGATTAAACACTCATCACAGTTAGACACCAAAAAAGATTGGATTTTGGAAGCAAGATGGCGGTCTGTAGAGACCGTAGCTGAGACGCAGAGAGCTCGAGAGCCTGTCCCTAGAGGCGTTGGAGAAGTAGTGGATGGCATACCATTGAGATATTGGAGGAGAGGCTGAATTAAAGGACAATTATTTTAAGAACACGATGGCAGCGACGGAACATCGAGCGGAATACCTGAAGGCATCAGGCAGGAACCACGCTGCGCTGTTTGATCTGACAGGGCTGGCGGGATTTTGCCTGCGGGTGCTAGAGGTAGCGGAGTCTCTGATTGTTTGTAACCGCCTCCTCCTGTTGAGTGTGGAGAAGGAGAATCTGAGTTGTGCCTGCAGTGCGGAGAGGTCGCGTCAGCGGAGGAAACAGGGCGAGGCTATGGCTCCCAAAGTGCCCCCTAAAGCGGCGCAGATGATCAGCAAGCCAAAAACTGCCCGATCGGCCATGGAGACAGAGGAGTCGACCTCACCAGCAACGCCGAGGACAGCTGCAGCCGTTGGAGGTCGTCGATAAGGTGGCGGAATGTTGGAAGGCGGACCCCGAGGAGTCGGTGAGACCACCAAGGGGGGCCCTCGCACTGCACGAAGTAGCCGAGCGCTGCCGAGAAGTCTCCTGAGAGATCCTTCTCCTATCACGTACTAGCACAGTAACACCACCACACCGGACTCAAGGAGGTTGTTCTCAAGACAAGCAATTCTTTATCATCAATAAAAGGTTACGAGTTCAATATTTACACGAAGGGATCGAGGGATCCACCAAAAGTCTCAATGTCTCTTTGGAAGGGTAGGGGTAGCGGGACAGTCTTTGGCAGGAATGTGGTACGAGGGTACCTGGGGCCCAGTTCTTATCCTCAAGCTGGAGGACCTCCGATCTCGGAGGGGTCGAGCCGCGACGGCGTCAGCAGGGCTCTGGCGTACAGTTCGTGGAGAGCCGCGATTCAATCAGCAGGGCTCTCAAGATGGTTTCTGCTCAGCTCGAGCCGCGACGTCGTCAGCAGGGCTCCGAGGAAGGTCTCAGCGAGGTGGGGCCGCGACGGCGTCTGCAGGGCTCCGATGTTCCAGGTGGTTCAGGAAAGGTTCACAAGAGGGAGCCGCGACGCAGTCAGCAGGGCTCGTGATGGTTCCGACAAGAGTTCTTCTCCGTAGGGTCAGCCGCGATTCGATCAGCAGGGCTCTCGACTCCGGGATACAACTGCCGAGCTGTGGTGGGGTCGCCCCAGATATAGGTCTGGAGCCCTTTGATGTCCGGACCCTTGCGCCCAAGGGGGCGGAGTGGCCGGGTGGAGGTGGCCAGACGCCCAGCAGGAGAGGCGCCAGGCCCATGGGAGTTTGCAGGGCGGTCACACCTCGAGAGGGGAGGACAGTTGGGGGTCCCAACGATACCGTCCTCCGCCGGGGGCGATGAATGGTTCCTGCGGCACCCCCTGGCCAGTCCGTGGTGCCTCGAGGTCGGGGCTTCGCTGGGGTCGAGGCCGGGTTGAGCGGGGTCGCGCCGGCTGGTGTACGGGGTGACGTAGATGCCAACAAGATGGCGGAGCCACGAGGAGCATGCGACCACGTGCAGTTCCAGGTGAAGGGCCTTGGAGCAGTTCAGACGGGTGGCCCGTGAAGGCCGGGGCGGGGAACGGCCACAGTCCAGGGGGGTTAAGGACCACGCCACGAGGCCGGGTCCAACAGGCGTCCCCCCCAGCCGAAGGCATGGAGAGTCACCCATCTCCTTGGGGATTCTCCTCGTCAAGGCGGAAGAAGCGGGACAGGCCGTCGGCGTTGGCGTGGTCATTGCCGGGCCGGTGTTCGATGTCAAAGTCCATCCCTTGTAGCGAGATGGACCATCGCAGCAGTTTGGGGTTCTCGCCCCGCATTCGCATTAACCATTGCAAGGGCCGGTGGTCGGTCTGGACCCGGAAGTGGGCGCCAAAGAGGTAGGGCCGGAGCTCCTTGAGGGCCCACACCACAGCGAAGGCCTCGCGCTCAATAGTGCTCCAGCGTTGCTCCCGGGGCAGTAGTCGCCGGCTGATGAAGGCCACTGGTCGGTCGAGCCCCTTTTCGTCAGTTTGGGAGAGAACGGCCCCGATCCCATACTCGGAGGCGTCCGTCTGTACCCCGAACTCCTTCTGGTAGTCCGGGGCCTGCAGCACCGGAGCAGTACACATGGCCGTTTTGAGGGTGTCGAAGGCTGTTTGGCAGCGGGGTGTCCAGTGTACCTTCTTGGGCTGCTTTTTGGACGTTAACTCTGTGAGGGGGCCGACAATGCTCCCATAGTCCCGGATAAACCGTCGGTAGTATCCGGTGAGGCCCAGGAAGGCCCGGACAGCGGTCTGGGTAGTGGGGGGTTCCCAGGTCTGGATGGCATCTATCTTTGCTTGGAGGGGGGCCACCTGCCCGCTCCCCACTTGATGGCCCAGGTAGGTCACGGATCCGTGGCCGATTTGGCATTTGCTGGCCTTGATTGTGAGCCCGGCCCGCTGGAGGGCGGCCAGGACGGCCTTTAGGTGGAGGAGGTGCTCGGCCCAGTGGTTGCTGTACACGGCAATGTCATCTAAGTAGGCCGCGCTGAAGGCCTCAAGCCCGGCCAAAACTTTGTTCACCAGTCGCTGGAAGGTGGCCGGGGCGTTCTTCATTCCGAAGGGCATCACCCGAAAGTGGTAATGCCCATCCGGAGTCGAAAAGGCGGATCTTTCTTGGGCGCCGGGGGTGAGCTGGATTTGCCAGTACCCGGCGGTGAGGTCCAGCGTGCTCAGGTAGCGAGCGGCCCCTAGGCGGTCGATGAGTTCGTCGGCCCGGGGTATCGGGTGTGCGTCCGTCTTGGTTACTACATTCAGGGCTCGGTAGTCCACGCAGAATCGCAACTCCGGGGGGTGGCCGGGAGCTGCGGCCTTGGGCACCAGGACGACAGGGCTGGCCCACGGGCTGTCGGAAGGCTCGATGACCCCCAGGGCCAGCATCTTCGCTACTTCGGCCTGGATGCAGGCCCGCACTCGGTCAGGCACCCGGTAGGCTCTGTGTCGTATGGGGGGGTTCTCCCCGGTGTCGACGTCGTGGACGCACCAGTGGGTCACCCCCGGGGTGAGAGGGAAGAGGGCTGCGTAGTCCCGCAGTAATCGCTGGCAGTCGTTGCGCTGTTCCGGGGTCAGGGACGAGGCGAGTTGGACCCCTTCGATCGATCCATCGTGAATGTCGGATTGCAAGAGGTCGGGCAGGGGCTCGGAGTCGTCCTCGCCCCCCTCGTCGGTCGCCAGCAGCAGGCTCAGTTCGGTCCGGGCGAAGTGGGGTTTTAGCCTGTTAGCATGTAGGACCCGGAGGGGGTTCCGGGGGGACTCCAGATCGACCAAGTAGGTGACGGGACTTTTCTTCTCCACCACCTTGAAGGGCCCGGTCCACTTGTCCTGGAGGGCGCCGGGTTCGACCGGGGCCATGACCCATACTTTCTGACCTGGCTCGAATTCTACAGTAGAAGTGTTGCGATCGTACCCCCGCTTCATGTCTTCCTGGCTGGCCTCGAGTTCTGCTACTTTCTGTTCACTGTACAACAGGCCCTCGGCCCAGTAGATCCAGTGGGTGCCGGTCTGGTCACCGTTGGCTTGCGCGGTCGCCTGCTGCCGGACCCCTTCGAGAGAGGGACAGGACTGTTGCTCTTGCTGGAACTGCTCTCGGGTGGGGCCCCCTTCGTGTTGCCATTGCGTCAGCTCTGGTAGGGCGCTCGGAGAAGTCATCTCTTCGGGGGAGGATTCGCTGGACCCAGGGTCGGTGTCCGCCTCCTCCTCGCTGCTGGCGGGAGGGGGTGTGAGCCCCTCGGGTCGGGCGGTCCCGGAGGTCGAGGATGAGCGGGGGGCCTGGGCGGTCATGGACCGGGTGATGGCGCAGGCCCAATCAGCCAGTACCAACATTCGGAGGTGCTCTCGTCGTTCTACTTGAGCCCAGGGGGAACTCTCCAAGTCGTTCCCCAGGAGGCAGTCGACCGGGGCGTCGTCGCGCACTGTCACCTTCAGCAGGCCCGTCACCCCTCCCCACTCGAAGGGGACCAGGGCCATCTGGCATAGGCTTTCACTGTTGTCGGCCGTCCGGACAGGGCACAGCACATTCGGTAGAATCTGTTCAGGGGTCACCAGGTGGCAGCGGACAGCGGTGATACTGGCGCCGGTGTCGCGAAGGGCTTCGGCCCGTTGTCCGTTGACCGTGACCTGCTGCCGGTACTTCTGGGTGTTGGTTGGGATGGGGGTGCAGGGTACCATCTCCCGGCTACCCAGGCAGACCAGGGACATGGCTGCCGGCTCCCACTCAGTGTTTTCTCGGTCGAGGGCCTCTTCTTCCTCTTCTCCTCCCCCCAAGGCGGCGGCTGTCAGCTGCCGGGGCGGGGGCCCGCCGGCCCCGTTTCTTCGGTTCAGAGGGCAGGCCGGGTCGCTGGCAAAGTGTCCGGTTTGTTGGCAGCCATAGCAGGTCACTGGTGGCCGTGGTCCGGGTCGGGCCGGGCCCACCCTTCGTGCTAGGCTCGGGGAGAGATGTGGCTGCGGTGGCCCTCGAGGGGGGCTCCTGGGGGCCCCAGCGGGAGGGTCTCGGTTCCTGTTCGGCCCTCCCCCCCCACCGCTCTGGCGTGGGGGTCCGTTGGGGTTCCTCTGGTACTCCCCCATTGAGCTCCGGGGGACCCGGGAGTTGACCCATCGATCGGCCTCGACGGCCAGTTTCCGCGGGTCGGTCATTTTGCTGTCGAGGAGGTGCTGTCTCAGCTCCACGAAGCAATTGTTGGAAAGATGTTCCCACACGATGAGGTCGACCAGTTGCCCGTAGGTGGTTACTTTGCTGCCTTTGATCCACCCTTCTAGGGCCCAACTAAAAAAGTCCACATATTCCACCCATGTGGTACCCGGGATTTTCGTGCAGTCTCGGAACCGCTGGCGGTACATTTCCGCTGTTAGCCCGTAGCGGGTGAGCAGGGCCTCCTTCATGTGATCGTAGGAGGTCATCACTTCCTCCGGTAGCTGGAGCAGCGTGTCCCGCCCTTCACTCAGGAATCGCCCCCACAGGCCTGCGCCCCAGTCTTTTCGGGGCACTCGATGGGAGGTCATGGCCACCTCATAGGCCTTGAACCACTGTTGGATATCGTCATTCTTGTAATACTCCTTGACGACCTCCTTCGGGATATGTACTTTGGCCTCGGCAGGCGGTAGAGTGTCTCTCGTACTGGGGGTGTTGGTCCCTCCGTTCTTGGCCTTGATCTCGAGCTCCTTGAGGCTGCGCTCGTGCTCAAGGGTGAGCTTCTTTTCCTCCAACTCCCGGTGTCGTCTCTTCTCTTCTATCTCTTCTTGAAGGCGTAGCTGCTCGAGGGCCAGTTTCTTTTCTGCCAGCTGGAGTTCGCCGTCCAGTCGCAGTCGGGCGAGCTCTAGCTCGTGGCTCCGGACCTTTTCCCGCTCTCGTATTTCTTCTTCGGAGAGGCCGGTTTCTAGGCTCTTTCGTCCTCCGGTTGCCGGGGTCAGTGCGGTTGCTGTGGTCTCCGTCAGGGGCAAGGGCCCTTCTTCCTGGGAGGGGCCTGCCCCGGCCTCCAGCCATGTCCTCAGAGCTTTCTGCATCTCTTCCTTGGTACCGAGGCTGGTGGTTGCAATGCCTTTGTCTCTGCAGAACTGTTTTAATTCTTTGTGCGTATATTCTTCCAGCCGTTCGGGCTGGAACTCCATTGTCGCGTTGTTTTCCTGGCTGCTCATGATGCTATTCGTTTGGATGGGTAGCTAGTGGGTACTGGCTGGTACGTACTGCGTTCGGCTCGGATCCCGTCGCTGGCCACCAAATGTTGGAAGGCGGACCCCGAGGAGTCGGTGAGACCACCAAGGGGGGCCCTCGCACTGCACGAAGTAGCCGAGCGCTGCCGAGAAGTCTCCTGAGAGATCCTTCTCCTATCACGTACTAGCACAGTAACACCACCCCACCGGACTCAAGGAGGTTGTTCTCAAGACAAGCAATTCTTTATCATCAATAAAAGGTTACGAGTTCAATATTTACACGAAGGGATCGAGGGATCCACCAAAAGTCTCAATGTCTCTTTGGAAGGGTAGGGGTAGCGGGACAGTCTTTGGCAGGAATGTGGTACGAGGGTACCTGGGGCCCAGTTCTTATCCTCAAGCTGGAGGACCTCCGATCTCGGAGGGGTCGAGCCGCGACGGCGTCAGCAGGGCTCTGGCGTACAGTTCGTGGAGAGCCGCGATTCAATCAGCAGGGCTCTCAAGATGGTTTCTGCTCAGCTCGAGCCGCGACGTCGTCAGCAGGGCTCCGAGGAAGGTCTCAGCGAGGTGGGGCCGCGACGGCGTCTGCAGGGCTCCGATGTTCCAGGTGGTTCAGGAAAGGTTCACAAGAGGGAGCCGCGACGCAGTCAGCAGGGCTCGTGATGGTTCCGACAAGAGTTCTTCTCCGTAGGGTCAGCCGCGATTCGATCAGCAGGGCTCTCGACTCCGGGATACAACTGCCGAGCTGTGGTGGGGTCGCCCCAGATATAGGTCTGGAGCCCTTTGATGTCCGGACCCTTGCGCCCAAGGGGGCGGAGTGGCCGGGTGGAGGTGGCCAGACGCCCAGCAGGAGAGGCGCCAGGCCCATGGGAGTTTGCAGGGCGGTCACACCTCGAGAGGGGAGGACAGTTGGGGGTCCCAACGATACCGTCCTCCGCCGGGGGCGATGAATGGTTCCTGCGGCACCCCCTGGCCAGTCCGTGGTGCCTCGAGGTCGGGGCTTCGCTGGGGTCGAGGCCGGGTTGAGCGGGGTCGCGCCGGCTGGTGTACGGGGTGACGTAGATGCCAACAAGATGGCGGAGCCACGAGGAGCATGCGACCACGTGCAGTTCCAGGTGAAGGGCCTTGGAGCAGTTCAGACGGGTGGCCCGTGAAGGCCGGGGCGGGGAACGGCCACAGTCCAGGGGGGTTAAGGACCACGCCACGAGGCCGGGTCCAACACGGAAAAATAAGGCAGAGGTGGGGGGGAGCAAGGCTCGTCAGCCCCATCGGTCCGTCGTTGATATGCTAAGGGGGCGAACTGGTGCTGGGGCTGGAGTCGGTGCTGGGAATTCCGAATTTGAAGGGGATATGCGAGTGGACATACGAGCAGAGACTGGGTTGGCTCCGGTAGAGACTGACTTGGCGACTAGAGCCCATGGTGTGGTGAGCAGTTCTAAAAGTCCTATTGTAACTAAATGCATTAAACAAAGGGGAAAAGGTCCAGAAGTGACCACTATAACTGATTCTATAACTGATCCTATCAGATCACCTGGCTCTATAATCAATCATAGCCTCGCAGAACCCATATTTGAATTACCGGTTCGTCCTGTAATTGAGGTAGCTGATGTGGCAAGCATAGCGGGCAGTGGGGGGCCGAACAATTTAATTACGCTGGACACAGCTTTGGAAAATGGTACCCCCCGAGTTGTGGGGGATGCAGGGATCTTAAATGGACAAAGTGCTGCCTCCATGGTGACGATAGGGAGATCTGGCCCCATGGCACAGCAGGGGGGCCCTCCGGTGAACAAGTCACATGAGCAGGACAAGGATCATGGGGAAAAAGTACACAGCAAAATTTTCTTTTCTCTTTCGGATGATGGAGAATGGTCAGATACGCAGTCGGGCATCCCATCTATTACCAGCAGCAGTCAAGAGGAGAGCAATGACAGCGAGGGATCGGGGAAAATTTGTGATGGCGGAACTAGCCTAAAGACTATAAGTAGGCTGAAAAAGAGAGCTGGTGAAGAGGAGCTGGATTGGGACTATAGTTCCCAAATGCAACTTACAGGTCTAAATAGGGAGATCCCGGGTGCCAGCCCTACACCCCCATCGTTAGATGCCATTTTGCAAGCTATAACAATGCACAGGGAGGAGACACGAATGGGGGGGCGCAAAGTGCAGACTGCCCTAAGAAAGTTTCAGGGTGTGGCAAGAAAATTGTCTAAAACATGCAGCGCAATAGGGGCACGTGTGATGGAGATGGAGTCACGAATTGTCACAGCAGAGGCAGAGATATCTTCTACACTGACCAAAACTGAATCCCATGAAGCACAGTTGATCGACATAAACTGGAAACTTGAAGAATTCGAGAATCGCCAGCGGCGAAACAATCTTCGAGTATTAGGCATTCCTGAGGGGGTCGAGGGGGGGGACATTCGGGAATATATGTTGACCCTGTTTAAGGATACTCTTCCGGAGTTAAAAGACTGGAACTGGCATATTGAAGTACAACGTGTGCACCGATTTCCCAACCAGGGAGGGAAGGAGCCTTCCCAATGGCAGTCTTGGTCTATGTGGGTAATTACCTATTACGGCAGTTGATATATGAGAAGGCCAGACCAGAGGCCAAGAGAGTACGAGGAGATAGCTCATACTTTGTACGCCCTGACTATTGTCACACTACGGTTGAAAGGCGCTGGCGTCTTCGCCAGCTTATTAAACCGTTTCAAGATAAGAATGCTCAGGTCTATCTGAACAATCCAGCAAGACTTAAGGTTACAGTGGGGGGTCAAACTCACTTTTTTTTATCGGAGATAAAAGCTAAGGAGTTTTTAGATAGTCTGTAGACAATTTCGGAGTGGGAGGTAGAGAGTATATCAGGGTGGCCTGACTGCTGTATCTATGTGAAATATGTGTCTTCCCCTTAATCTGGGGTTTTTTGTTTTTTTTTACTAAATTTCATAGGTTATGGAGTTTTACTGGGAAACGTCATCTCGTTCTTTGGGGACTGATAAGTATGGCTTACGAGAGGGGTATAGGAAATGGGCTACATTTTTGGATGGGCTCTCGAATTTGTGCTCAGCGACCATCATACACAGTCTATGTCTGTGCTTCACCAAATGGGTGGGGGGACTGGGAGAGGGTGGGGGGGAGGAGTGGGTGAGTGGGGTGGGGGGACTGGGAGAGGTGGGGTTGGTGATGGGGGAAAAATTGTTAAAGAAAGCACATCTCAAAGAGGACGATATGGGGGAAAAAAATATGTTTTGGGAGAAAATGAGGATTGATGTAGCGAGCATCAGTAGCTATATGACACAGTATACCAAATTTGGGGAGAAATGGAAAAGCGGTAAGTTGGGACAAACCAATGTGAAATTATGGGGAGAGTAACGATTTGTACAATCAATGTAGATGGGATGAATGATAGGGCTAAGAGAGAGCGTCTGCTTAATTATATTAGATTGTTTGACTATGATATAGTATGTCTCCAGGAGACGCACATCCCATGGGCCAGTAGAAGCCTTATTGACACTCTGGGCTATAAGACCGTGGTTTGCTCGACACAGACCTCTAAGATTAGAGGGGTGGCTATCCTGATGAAATCTGCGTTGGGCTCGGTTAAAAGAAAAGCAGCCGATCATATGGGCAGATGGGCTTTGGTTGAAATAGAGGCTGGTGTCACAATAAGCACTATAAACGCATCTAATCAAGATGATCCCGCGGTATTGGAGGCGCTGGAAATAGAACTAGCGGTCTGGCCAACCCCTGTAATATTATGTGGAGATTTTAACATATCCATAGATCCGGTTAATGATCCTTTACACAGGTCAGGTAAGACATGTTATGGGGGTAGGAAGCCGAAAGTCTTTAGTGCATTAACATGCTTAAAAGAAACCCATGGTCTTGAGGACGTATGGAAAATTAAGAAACCCCAGGATGTTGGCTATACCTATTTCCCTTATCCTCACAGCAAGTATGTGAGGATCGACTATTTTTTTATCTCTAGAAGCTTGGTTAGGGATGCAGTTATTAAAAAGCTCCCGAAGGTAATATCTGATCACAATCCTCTGACTATTACGCTGGAACTACATGGGCATATAAAAAAAAGAAGTAGATGGTCGTTCGATAAAAGACTTTTGGTTAACCCTAAGTATGCCGACCATATTAAAGCATGGGTGTTAGAATTCTTTAATCTTAATAGATTTAGCGCTAGTCGTAACATGGTTTGGGATTCTTTTAAAGCCACACTTTGGGGGGAGACTGTGAGCTTTGCAGCAGCGGAAAGAAAAGCTCAAGCAGATAGAAAGGAGGCACTAATGCGCCAACTTATACAGGCTGAGGAAAAACATATAAGGGAGATAGTAGATGGAAGGACGATACCTGAAAGACACCAGCAAATAACTACTCTAAAAGCTGAAGTTAATAGCTACTTGGCTAAAGAAGCGGCAGAGAAATCCTATTTAATAGGAAATAAAGCTTTTGAAAATGGAGAGGCTGTAGGAAGAAGATTGGCTCTTATTACTTGGCAGAGACAGACCCAGAATTTAATTAGTAATATCAAGCAGGGAGATTGCATAATTTCAGACGCGGGGGGATTGTTAATGAATTTCAAAAATATTATCAGAGTCTTTATAAGGGTAAGGATGAGGTGGAAAAACCACAAGAAGTTGAAGTATTGTTGAACAAAATAGCTGAGATAGACTTAGTGGGGAAATTAGGGGAAAGTAAGAGAGCGGAACTCGAAAAAGAAATAACTTACGAAGAAGTAGATTTGGCACTGAAAGAATTATCTGCAGGTAAGGCCCCCGGCTCAGATTGATTACCCCTGGAGATTTATAGATTATTGAACAAAGTTACTACCCCCCTAATGCTGGATCTGTTTTTGGGCATACAGTATAATGGGGTCCCTCCAGATTCATGGAAAGAAACGGATATTATAGTTTTCCCTAAAAAGGGAAAGCCAGCTGATGCCCCGTCTTCATATCGCCCAATATCTCTGATAAATTCAGATTATAAAGTGTATTCAAAGATCTTGGCCAATCGGTTGGGGAGGATTATGGGGACCTTGGTCTCCCCCTGGCAGCATGGGTTTGTCCCTGGAAGGGATACGGCGGACCATGTTCGCAGGGCAATTACGCTATTTGACATCATGGCGGCAGGGGGAAGGCCGATGGCCATGATCCTCCTTGATGCGGAAAATGCATTTGACAGGGTGTCTTGGGCGTTTCTCTGGGAGGTACTTCGATTTAAAGGTTTCGGCCCCAATATCATCAGAGCCATAAGAGTTTGGAATCAAGGAACATCTATATCTCCAGAGGAACGAGGCAGGGGTGTCCCTGTTCCCCTATACTTTTTGCCCTGTATTTGGAACCACTGCTGACGAAGTTGATGGCTAGTGAGAAATTATTCCAGTTAGAAGGGGGAATCAGAAAGTAAGATACTCGCGTATGCGTATGATGTAGCGGTAATTACGAGTCACCCTACCGAAGCCATACAAGAGATAGAGCAGCTATCAGAAGAATTTGGAGCACTATCAGGATATGCATTGAATAAAGGGAAAACGATTATTGTGTGTACACAAAATTTTATATATAATGATATTAGGAGAACCGATAGTGCAATGTATCTAGGTGTTTGCATTTGCGCCAACGTTAAAGATATTATGGAATTAAATTACAAGCCCTTAGTCGATTCTATTGGAAAGGATCTTTGGCGGGTTAATAACCTACATCTATCACTTATAGGGCGTGGTAATTACATAAAAATGAATGTACTTCCCAAGCTGCTCTATCTTTTCCGTTCCATACCATTAGCAATTGATGAATTAATTATAAAGCGGATTGAGGCTATAATATCAGGGCTTATGTGGCAGTATGGAAAAATAAGGCGCTCCTTACAATATTTGTCGCTACCTTTAGATAGAGGTGGCTTATTAGTACCAAATATTAGGCTTTATTACTATGCAGCTTTCTTGCAACAGATGGTACCACTATTCTCATCCTCTAGTACTGATACTTCGAATATAGGTGTTAGAATACCATCAACCTTTGAGTTATCAATGGGAGAATCATATAGGAAGCTTTGTTTAAGATATACGGAGCGAGGGTTTTATAAACGCACAAAGTTACAGACAATTCAGGGAGTTTGGAAAGTTTGGAAATATGTGACCAAAATTATAGAGATTCCCAAAATAAATAGGTATACCCCATTATGGGATACGCCAATGCTTTCTATATTATCAGGAGACTTAGTTAGTAAAAGGTGGGGGGAAAAAGGTATAAATACATTTGCGGATATTTGTGACCAACATAAAGTTATATCTTTTCCAGAACTTCAACAGAGGTATAGCCTACCAGGTGGACATTATTTAAAGTATCTTCAAATAATGAGTTTTAATTCAAGAAACCAATCAGTGGTGAGGGTTGGTGACAAAATACCATTATTAGAAACATTGAGTAAGACAGAAAGAAGCAGGATCGGTATACTTTATAAGTGTTTATTGGAAAAAGTTCCGGATGATTTCAACAAGAATGAGGCAGTCTGAGCCAGTAAATGAAATAATCCGGACGTGGATATTGATAAGTCTCTTGTCCTATCTAGGCATATCTTATTAAGTACTAATTTGAAGGCGCAACTATATAAAACAGTCTATAATCTATACTATACCCTGGCAAAGTTGCATAGCTGGGGAATGAGAAATTGATTATAAATGTCCTAGATGTGGGTAAGGGCCGGCTGACCTTAAACATATGCTTTATGACTGTAACAAGCTGGCAGTTTTATTGAAGGAGATTTTAAGGTTTTATGGCGAATTATTTGGGCAGCATCCGGTGATGACACCAACCCTAATGATTTTAGGATATGATTGTTTCCTGGGCCTGGTTAGAAAACAATCGTATACCCTATTTATAGGGGCAGCAGTATATAGGATTTTCTTAACCGCACGCTGGAAAGATGCGGAACCCCCAAATTTTCAGATGTGGCTGTCTAGACTGTTGGGAATATACAATCAGGAAAAGGCCCTGTATGCTTGTAGAGGGGTACGCTGCAAGGCACGGGGGAGGGAGGTTTGGGTATATATTTCAGAATGGTATAGTGAAAGATTGGGGATTGGTTGAGCAATAGCATGGATGCTAGAGTATCCCCTTGCTGCTATGTACAAGTATGCATGTATTTTAGATTTGGATTATTTTTTTCTAAGTTTGTGGTAAGAATATTTACATCAACGAAAAACAAAAAAAAAGGAAAATTTAAAACTGGCCAACTCAAGATATCTTTTTCAACAGGGCTCTGCGTGCCTTTTCATCACTAAATCCAATTATCTGGCACCAACAAGTGGATCAGTCATGGAACATGAAAGGGGTTTTGGAGTTCTCATAATTTATTATTTAACCTTCATCAAACTATCAAAGAGTCTCAAAGCGAGCAAAGTAAATATTAAGATGCCTAGATAGAGAGATTTTGCTATCGGGAAAACAACCTTTGTGCTACTACTGTACTCTTACTCTTTGAGACCTTAGCTTAAGAACCGTGTCAGCATCTTGGGTCTTCCGCCAGAAGAATGACCACAAATTTGAGACAATCCATAGACCAACTATAACACTGTGCATGTGGAAAACTAGTCAATCTATTAAGATTAGTTGAAAATCCCTAAATCATATACCCATTAGAGGAGGCAGTTATTGAAGTATTGGAGAGCTAGAAGTCACGATATAAGAAGGGAGAGGAAACTAGGGAGCAATATTAGGAACAGTTACTGTTTCAAAATGCAGTAGCATGAGAGCATATTGTCAGCACAGGCTGTTTAGGAAAATGTGTAAAATAGTTAAACATGATGTTTGAAAAACAAAGATGTGCGATAGAACTGAAATTGCAAGTGTAAATATTAAATCCTGCCTGTTGGTCTGTAAAAAAAAAAAACAGTTAGACACCAGTGGATTGGCATAGACTTTATTGGCATGTGAGTGTCAGTACGGACGAGGCAACGGCCACAACAGGCAGGGACAGGCTTAAGACGCTTACACGCAGCATGGGAACATGTTGAGGTTCAGGAAATGGCGAGGCAAAAATGGACAACGGTCTCAGCACACCTTGCCGTTCTGGACGAGTCATGTGTTGTCTGGCGTCTGCCCATTGGCCCGTGTGAGGGGGCTCGACTCCCTGCCCATGTGATCAGCATAGTGCTCTGCCATCGGAGTGCGCAGATTGTCTGCTCTGCTGACAGTGATCAGGTGGAAGGGTCTGACAGGTTCACATGTCGTCCTACATTGCCATGTGTGTTCACTCACCCCAGCAGTGTATCCGAATTGGTAACGTTGTAAAACGATGCTGTGTTCCTCCGAGCATGGACCGGCATCACCTTGCACAGGTGTGTGTACACACGCATAGTTCCACGCACATGCATCCAGAGTCCTGAGGATGGCAGACATGTCCTTTGTTGTGGTGGGATATGTGAGCATTCCTCACGATGCAACAAGTTGTTGGGACCTGTGCTGTGGGTGTCAATCCAATGTGGCTGCAGGGACGTAGTTACTCGTCCATGAATGCCAGCGCAGCTTCATGTGCAATGTGTTCCAATAGTATGTAGTTGTCGTGTTCGAGGAACACCAGGGTGAGCCAATCCATTAACTGGTCCAGGCAGGTGTGCTCAGTCCACGCCGTTTCCCCAATCGTCAACACAGCCCAATAGGGGAGCACCTCGATGTGGTCACTGCACACGAGGAATTGTGCAATCTCCCATGTACAACTGCCAATACATACGCAGTATGTCAATGCATCCCATGTACGCCTGTCTCGGTTACACTCCTGTTCGTGATCCAACAGGGGGTGCAGACACAAGTCATAGTCCAATTCATCTATGGTTGTGTTGGATAGGCAGACATCCATGGGACACTCAAATGTGCATGATCGACAGTGGAACCAGGGCTGGACGCAGGTGACGTAGGCCAGGCAGAAGCTCAGCCGGTCGCTGATCCGCAGCACTGCCAGTGGCAGTGCGCCCAGTGAATGCAACATACGTGCACTGTACTGTTCCACGTGATGGGGGTTGTGCATGTGCCCGGGATGGCCTGACATTGCATTGTTGCGTCTCGTGGAACCGGCACTCTTCTGGACTGCAGCAGTTGTGTGGAGGATATACCACAGATCTGGGCTAAGATTAGATTATGTGTGCCACGTTAGGTAGAATGGGTTGCTGTTTCCGTGAGTGTCAAGGGCATCCCATGCGGGGGTACCTCAGGCAGGGCCTTCTGTGTGTGGGGTGTGGATCAGTTGGATTGTTCATTTGCGCAATGCATGGTGTGGGAGTCGTCCACGTCTGCCATGGCATCTCTCTCAGGGTGTTCCAGCCGCATTCAGGACCTAGGTCGGAGGTGCAGGTGTCCTCTCGCCTTCTGCATTGATACAAAGGAGCTTTCATCCCTGATGTGTGTCTGACTACTACTTGCATTTTTGGAATGTGATATGGCTTTGGCGCAGAGATTGGGGAAAGGCCTTGGGCTCATGGTGTCCCGATAGCGATAAACACACACATGTTGGCATGTAGGGCCAGGGGCCCGGGAGCCCTTGAGCTGCTTCTGCAGTCTCACACCGTCTCTCTTCCTCGCTCTCTCCCTCCCTCTCTTGCTCTCTTTCCTTTTGGCACTCCTTCTTCTCTTGGAATTTGTCTTCCAGACTGTGTCCTACAGATTGTCCAGTGCAGACCCGCTAGGACTCATCCGAATGCAGTTTGCGTTTTGGTTTGAATGGTGTTTTGTGTTGGTGATTGCATTGCTGTATGACTGATTCTCCATTTTCTGGGCACGCATGTGTGTTGGTATTCCTGCTTGTGCGACATCCGTCAAAGTTTTATTTTTGGGGGAATTTGCAGTGTTGGTGTGCAGTTTATTTGTCTGGAGGGGTCGGTGGGGCCCAGGGGGAGGGTTGCGGGCCTGGGTGTGGTGTTGATGGGTGTTGTGGCCCTCTTGGGTGTCCGCGCTGGATGGGCAGTTGCTCTGGGGCATCTGTGGTTCTTCATGTGGGGCTCTGGGTGGGGCTCCGTTTCGTGGTGCAGGCTGTGGTCCGACTTAGCACCAGGTCAGAGTAGGTGTTATTTTTCCTGCTGCTAACGCGCCTTATCGCCGGTTTTGTATTTTTATCGCAGTTCTGTCTGGTCATTGTGAATGTTGTGGAGTTGTGTTGTCGGGGCTTTTGGCACAGAAACGTCTACTCTGCATCTCATTAGCGATAGTTGCGGGGGTCATCCGTGGCAATGTTTGTTGCAGCTGCTATCGCGGGTAAACTGGTGCTGTGGGCTGTTAACACCAGCTTGTGAATGGGGCACTAAATTTATCGCAACTTTGGCTGCGATTAAGTGCCGTTAACTCGGCGATAGTTCCTTGTGAATATGCCCCTATATCTACTAAGATTGGTGCATTTTTTCCTATCAATAATCGCTGGTGTACTTTTGGCAGCCATGAGCCAATGCCCACACCAATGTGCCCTAGTCCAATTGTGTGTACGTTCTCTGAAAACATAAGTTTTGTATTGAAAGGGGTCCCTCCCAGTACAAAAACTATGTTTGAAGACGTTCCCACATTGTAGGTGTGCTGTACAATGCAGCATGTGTGCAAAGTTGGAAAAGCATGGAGAAATTAAAACATTTCTACTTGTTATTCCTGCCTTCAGGACGCAAAGGAATTTTTGCTAAAATTCCTGTCTACCAATGTTTGTCCACAGGGATTTGTGCCAACACCCATGGCTGGTTGCATGGAAACGCCCCCTTGATGCAAAATAATGCTAAACAGGTCATAGTGCAATTTTGCATTACTCTGGGGCACCATCCAATGCAAATCAGGATTTGGGTTAGATAGTAAATCCAACCCTAACACTTTGCGCCAGGTGTGAGTCACAAAAGTAATGTAAACCTGGTTCAAAGTATTGGTAAACCTAGACCTGAGTTTGGCGGTGTGGCGCCAGGTCCGCCCTGCCACTGCACCCCCAAACCCGTGATGAGGCAGCCCGCTAGATTAGGAGTTTCCTCCTGTCTGGCGGGCTTTTTTTTAGCGTTCCCACAGTGGTGCCTTTACAATCAAGCGCCACAATGGGAACACCAGAAAACCGTTCCTGCATGGAATGGACTCGAAAGTCCATGCCGTGTAGGAACTGGGGTACATGCACACAGGGGGGTGCATGTTGTGTCACCCTGTGTGCATCCACAGGGCGCAGAGGCACTAGGGGGAACCGCCATGTAAACCCTGGCAGAGAGGAAACTTCTAATATGCTTGGTGGGACTGCAGCGGTCCCGCCAAGCATATGGATGCCTCCTCACCACACAACACCGCCAGGGAATGGAGGTTCAGTGGCGGCTGCTGTGGGGCTGTGGCAGTCCCACCGCCCATCTCGTTATAGGGTGGTGGGGAAACGCCACCATTGCACCCCCCTGAATCTGGCGGGACTCATAATTAGGGTCTAAGAGTGAATGTGAGTGAGTGACAATGAATACAAATAAGTGTAATGGGGTGTAAAAGAGTGTGAGTGAGAAGGAATGAGTGAGTGTGAGTAAGTGAGAAAATGAGTGAGTAAATGTTAGTGTGAGTGTCAACAAGAATGTGATGCAATGCCTGAGAGTCTGTCATTGGCCCTAGGATCCTGAAGGTAACTACTGTATTACAGAGATAGCCAGGGCACAGTGCTGGTATACTTGCAGCAATTCTTAGCGTGACAAACACATGAGACAACATACTAGAAGTGGGACACTGAGAGTAATTCTTGGCATAAGGGCACCAATAGTAATATACTGGTACTGGCATACTAGGTTAATTCATGGCATATGGGACACCCATGGAAAAATACTGGCATACTTGAGAAAAATGTTGCCATGTGAAAATCAGTGGCAGAATGCAGGTGCTAGCAGAATGGAGGAATTTCTTGGGATAAAGGTGAACAACCTGTCATTTGGGAGGGTGGCAAATATAACAAACTGCTGGCCCAGACTTACTGATAAAATGTTTCATATAAGGGTCATCTATGGTATATGCACAACCTAAATTGTAAAATTCTGGCACTAGCATATTTTATATGATTTTTAATATGCAGGGGCACCCATGGAATATATGGGTACCCATGACAAAATGCTGGCCCTTGCACTTTGGAACTAATTTGTGGCCTATGGAGGCACCTATACCACATTTAGAAAAAAATAGGGCCAACTCCTAGAGAACGTCAGGTGTCATTGACATGGCACACCATGAAATGATTTGACTATTTAATGAGTGCTCTTTCAGTGGCATGGCAATTTAGAAAATGTATGTGAAAATTGCGCTTTACAATGCCCAATTTCACTCCATTCTTTTTAAGTTCTTCTTGTGGGAGAAACCGGCTAGAAGAGGTCTGGCTTACTTGCTTTGCTCACTCAATACAATTCAGGGCAATTATTAAGCCACAGAACTTTGAAAGATCAAGTCAGCACCATAATATAGGTGGTATCTAACATAGACTTTTATTGGCGTTATGCTGACACACTAATCAGCATAACACACAAGATGATGGATGGAATATTGCACATTGGCAAAACATTCACCCCCAGTCACAGATCTGGGTTTAATCCATCGTTATTTTGCTCACCACGCCACCCCAGTTCAGACATGGCCATATGCAAATCAGTCTTGACCCTGTGCCTCATGGGAACAGTCCCGCCCGAACTGCCAAGCCATGTCTTCCCTGGACTGGAATCAAGCATCCTAGGACCGGTTTCGGGGTTTCACCCCTCTTCAGCCAGGATAGCTTGACTCCAGTGGCGTAGTGAGCACGGGACCCATATCTGGACATACCCTTCCCACATAGGGCGAACAGCAAAACACACAAGATGATGGACGGAATGTTGCACATTGGCAAAACATTACCCCCAGTCACAGATCTGGGTTTAATCCATTGTTATTTTGCTCACCACGCCACCCCAGTTCAGACATGGCCATATGCAAATCAGTCTTGACCCTGTGCCTCATGGTAACAGTCCAGCCCGAACTGCCAAACCATGTCTTCCCTGGACCGGAATCAAGCATCCTAGGACCGGTTTCGGGGTTTCACCCCTCTTCAGCCAGGATAGCTTGACTCCAGTGGCGTAGTGAGCACGGGACCCACGTCTGGGCATATCCTTCCCACATAGGGCGAACAGTAAAACACACAAGATGATGGACGGAATGTTGCACATTGGCAAAACATTCACCCCCAGTCACAGATCTGGGTTTAATCCATCGTTATTTTGCTCACCACGCCACACCAGTTCAGACATGGCCATATGCAAATCAGTCTTGACCCTGTGACTCATGGGAACAGTCCAGCCCAAACTGCCAAGCCATGTCTTCCCTGGACCGGAATCAAGCATCCTAGGACCGGTTTCGGGGTTTCACCCCTCTTCAGCCAGGATAGCTTGACTCCAGTGGCGTAGTGAGCACGGGACCCACGTCTGGGCATATCCTTCCCACATAGGGTGAACAGTAAAACACACAAGATGATGGACTGAATGTTGCACATTGGCAAAACATTCACCCCCAGTCACAGATCTGGGTTTAATCCATCGTTATTTTGCTCACCACGCCACCCCAGTTAAGACATGGCCATATGCAAATCAGTCTTGACCCAGTGCCTCATGGGAACAGTCCAGCCCGAACTGCCAAGCCATGTCTCCCTGGACCAGAATCAAGCATCCTAGGACCGGTTTCGGGGTTTCACCCCTCTTCAGCCAGGATAGCTTGACTCCAGTGGCATAGTGTGCATGGGACCCACGTCTGGGCATACCCTTCCCACATAGGGCGAACAGCAAAACACACAAGATGATGGACGGAATGTTGCACATTGGCAAAACATTCACCCCCAGTCACAGATATGGGTTTAATCCATTGTTATTTTGCTCACCACGCCACCCCAGTTCAGTCAGCCATATGCAAATCAGTCTTGACCCTGTGCCTCATGGGAACAGTCCAGCCCGAAAGGCCAAGCCATGTCTTCCCTGAACCGGAATCAAGCATCCTAAGACCGGTTTCGACGTTTCACCCCTCTTCAGCCAGGATAGCTTGACTCCAGTGGCGTAGAGCACGGGACCCACGTCTGGGCATACCCTTCCCACATAGGGCGAACAGCAAAACACACAAGATGATGGACGGAATGTTGCACATTGGCAAAACATTCACCCCCAGTCACAGATCTGGGTTTAATCCATCGTTATTTTGCTCACCATGCCACCCCAGTTCAGACATGGCCATATGCAAATCAGCCTTGACCCAGTGCCTCATGGGAAGAGTCCAGCCCGACCTGCTAAGCCATGTCTTCCCTGGACCGGAATCAAGTATTCTAGGACCGGTTTCTGGGTTTCACCCCTCTTCAGCCAGGATAGCTTGACTCCAGTCCTATTCCTTGACACTAATCATGCAGTTATTATGGACCTTCTGCAATGTCGATTGTTTTGATGTTTAGTTAACATGAAATGCCTTCCTGGAAAAAATCAAGGTCAAGGGTCATATTGAGTCACTTCCTGTGATGTCATGAAGGTCAAAGGGTAGGTGATGTCACTTCCGCAACCCCAGGCATTTTGGTGAATCCACGCTCATTTTCACAACCTGTACTTTCTCTATCACATATCCTTGAGGCTACCAACAAGCGAAAGTACCCTCATCAGATACACAAGATTACAGCTTAACACACAACACTTCTTCATACTCATATCTATGCAGGGCATCTGTTGATGATGGGAGATGTAATGGTCAGTATGGGGTTTTTCTTTTTTCTCTGTAAGTATGCCCCTGGAAATGTTGATGCAATGGTAATAGATTTTGGTGTAATAATTAGGAGAACTAAATGTTTTACGGTACACATTAGGTTTTATTAATTCCGCCATGTTATGAAATGGATCACCATAAAGTTTCTTAAGCACATGTCAAGGATGGGAGGGGGATTGGCAAAGGGCATGGATGACCCAGAAAAGATTGAACCAGGAGCAAAAAGAACTTTTAGGATCTCCCTTAGCAGACAACTCAAGGTGTATGTTTGCAGAATACATTTTGTGGCCTTAACAACAACGGACAGTGGGTTTACAGCTCACCACAGTCTAACATTAGATGGCCTTATTGCCACTTCTGCTTGCTGGCTTGTTATTCAATGGCTTGCCTTCCTTTTCTTGTGTTTGTCCCTCCCCTGGAGAATAGCCTCTTTACCATCCTTTTTATTGGCTGATTTGTATCCTTCCCAGGCGTCGAAGTGCATTAAAAACATTATGGGAACTGTGATGCTGTGTGCAAAGAGGGGTCGGGTGAGTGAGCGTAGAGGCGGGGCAGCATCAAAGGCGTGGCTAAAAAAGGAAATCGGTCTATCACCTTCAGGTAACTTCATATAAAATAAAGCACAACTTAAATGAAAAACAAATGCAACTTAAGTTAGTCAGTGGGAAATGTACTATCATACATTATGAAACCTCTATTAGTTAATGCACTGCAGAGGTCTGTAATCAGAGAGCCACAGAACTGAATCCTGGTTGGTGCAGTGGAGAATAATGACTTGTATATGTTTAGTGGTATGAGGTCCCAGTCTGTGACAAAAAGCACTGTGATCATGTGAGTCATTATTTTAAACTTGCATTACACACAGTACAAGATAGGCCGCTACAAAATGCGCAAAGTGCTTCCAAAATATGGATTTTAGTAATACCCAGACTGTATAAAGTGCAATTTGTTTTAGAACTGTCCTTTAAGAGCACACAGTTCTCGTCTCAGCTGGTGACTCCTTTTCAAAACCACTCAAAAAGAAAAAATCTGGGCCTTCAGGCAACTTCAAGTGATTCCATCAATTAAATCTAATACCGGCTTCCAAGCACGCTTTACATTTGCAGATTAACCTGTTCCGCACATTTATATTTCTTTCAGGGAAGCAGGCACCCTGGCAAGAAGGCTTTTTTAGCTGCCTGCCCCTCCCTCGGTTTCACTGCACAGGAGACTCCCTGCCTTACATTTTAGCTGATGCATTTCAGCTCTCAGAATTAACCGCCCCGGGACAGTTCTCTTTTTACAAAAAGTAGGGTAACTGTTTTACCTAAATTTAAAAAGTGTGGGTATGTGGAGCCCCTCAGATCCCACCCACCTCGATCACTGATCCTTCCACTGCTCACTTTTAGACAACATTTATTTTTATTTTTGGGAAAGCAATCTATGACAGTGCATGCTTTTTCCAACTCTCTCTCTTTCAAGTGCAACGCCCAGCACACCATCTTGCTCTAGGGCAGGCCGTGATTAGCTTCCAGCCCCAGTATCTCAAGAAGGCATTTGTGCACTAATGGGGTTTCATTTTTCTTAATTACATAACCTTCTTGGATCGATAAATAAAAAAATGGCACCTGCATCATTTTATAGACATTGCATACATGGTGACACATGATGACGAAAGCATACGCATACATCAACGTGCTTATGACATGAATCGGCTGGTGGGAGAATCATCACACTGTTTTTATTTGTATCCCCTTTTTTGTTTTATTTTGACTGATGCTGTGCAGCATCGACAAACAGCAACAATAACATTTGTTTTTAGCTCACTGTTATGTGGCTTTTGCTCAGCGCCTGGACACTCCAGGAAGTAGCCGTGCGCTTTATAAATACACAGTAACATAACATTACAAAATAACGTGGTGACACGTGTTGCTTTGCAGTGGAAGCCCCTTCACAAGGTTGACTTGTCCCCTTTCTGTTGCTTATTGCTGCATTTGGATATTACACTACTACTAACGATGTGAAACCTTTGCCGTAGACAGTGTTATCCTGTGCAAAAGTGACAAAATAAGGAAGTAATACTATCGGAAAAGTGCTGCATTATGCCGCATAATTTTCCTTTTCTTGCAGAATAATTTGGTGTTCTCCAGCAGCATAATTCCAGTGGCCCAGGCATATGTACTGAAATTTGATATAGCGCTACATGTCACACATAGGTCACTTAGGAGTAGGGAGACCAACCGTCCGTAAATTTCACGGACAGTCCGTAATTTCGGCCTTCTGTCCGTTGTCCGTGAAGGATTCTTTAAGGGACGCCATTTGTCCGTAATTTTAACCGGGCACCGGTCGCACCACCCTTAAACCGGCACAGCTTCCACCCACCTCCCTGCTTGACTCCGATGCTTTTGAGGTCGGGTGTAACAGACTCCGATGCGGCTGAGGTGGGGTGTAACAGACTCCCATGCAGTACCAAAGCTCAGATACCCAGCAGCATTGGAGAGGCACAGCGGGATGGCTACCCTCACACCTTCCGCCCTTGAGCTGTTAAGAGGTGCTTGAAGGTGACTGAGAGGGAGGGGCTGCAGTTTCAGGAGCAGGGGCATCTATTCAGATGCAAACAGCCCTGAATGCGTCATGTCTCTGCAATTTAGAGGGGCCTCACACATTCCCTTCCTGCCCAGGGCCCCAAACACCCTAGAACCGGCCCTGATTACCCCGAGGCAGCACGTGGTTCTCTTCACTGAGCTTAATTACTGTCACTAAATTGTAAGCAAACCTCGGTTCTTCAATCATGCAGTCTATAATGTAATAAAATAAAGAAATGGCACAATCGCACCCACACTGATTAACAAAGTATGGAGGACAATCACTTAAATCAGTTCTCTTGGAGTATCTCCTTTGAGCACTGTACATCACAGTGAGGGATGGCAAAACTAACATTTTGGAAAGAGAGCCTGTCTTCTCGATGTCCTGTCCAGGAGGGGGTGAGGAGCCCTACACCACCCTGGAAGAGACCAAGATGATACTAGAATACTGCATGCCCACCCCTGTGCCCACCCTGGTGGATACTGTTCCCCCTCCTATGATGGCTCCTGCCCCCCCCCCCCTAGTGATGGCTCCTGCCCGCCCCCCAGTGATGGCTCCTGCCCCCTCCATGTGATGGCTCCTGTCCCCGCCAGCTGTGATGGCTCCTGTCCCCCTGTGCTACATCCTGTCTCTGCCCTGGGTGGCTTCTGTCCCAGTCCTGGAATGGCTCCTGCAGCGAGTGTGAAGTTCTTGATGGGCCTCTTCTCAAAAAGGCTCAGCTCAAAATTAATATGAAAAGGTGAGCGAGTGAGTAAGTGAAGGGATGGGTGGATGGCTGGATGAATTAGTGAAAGGGTGAATGGATGAATGAACGATTGAATAGATGGATAACAAGAGAGGATGGATGGATGGATGAGTGAAAGGATGGATGAGTGAAAAGGTGGATGATGAGTGAGTGGGTGGATGAGTGAAATGGATGGATTGATGAATTGATAAGTGCAAGGGTGAATGGATGGACGGATGAGTAAAAGGGTGGATGTAAGGATGGATGAGTGAGTGAAAGGGAGGGTAGATGGACAAAAGGATGAATAGATGAGTGAAGGAGTAAAGGATAGATGGATGAGAGAAAGGATGGATGAGTCATAGGGTCAATGGATGGATTCATGAGTGGATGACTAGATGGGTGGGTGGATGGGTGGAAGGAAGGATGGCTAAGTGAAAGGGTCGATGGAGAGAGAAAGGGAGGATGGATGGATGACTGAAAGGGTGGAAGGATGAGTGACTGGGTGGATGGATGAGTACGTGAAAGGATGGCTGGAAGGGTAAATGGCTGGATGGATGAGTGAATGGATGGATGGGTGGAAGAGTGGATGGATGAGTGTACAGATGGATAGGGTGAAAGGATGGATGGATGGATAATGGATGGATGAGTGAAAGGATGGATGAAGGGATGGATGAGTGAAATGATAGATGGAAGGATACATGATGGATAGCTTTGCAAATGGTTGAATATATTTGGATATGGCTGGGCTTACTTATATACTAATGCGCGACCTCCTCTGATGTGTCTGTAAAACGTACTTATTGTCCTGAAGTTTTGTCCTGAATTTTGACCTCCTGTCCTGAATTTGTGTCCTGAATTTTGACCCTTTGTCCTGAATTCTTACACTCACCGTCCTGAATTTGCACCAATGCCAGTTGGTCACCCTACTTAGGAGCTCTGCTACGGGAAGGCTCTGTTCTCTACCTGAAAGTTGTAAAGGTCCAGCCGGAAGTGACGGAAGGGTCAGGAGCCTTCATTTT
This sequence comes from Triturus cristatus, assembly GCF_964204655.1. Classification (NCBI taxonomy): domain Eukaryota; kingdom Metazoa; phylum Chordata; class Amphibia; order Caudata; family Salamandridae; genus Triturus; species Triturus cristatus. The sequence continues at coordinate 1,641,412,591 of NC_140590.1, forward strand.
TGGAGGAAGGAATAACAATAAACTAACGCATATTGGGTCTGATTTGCTAAGGTAAACTTACCCTTTTGTGTAAGTTTACGACTGTTTGCTATTCACAAGCGTATTTTACGAGTAGTATCTATACGAGAGCGAGGTCTCCGCACATAAAAAGATAGGGCAGTCCTATATTTTTATGTGCGGAGATTCTGCAGTCGTAAATATACTATTTGTCAAATATATATTTGAATAGCAAACAATCATAAATGTACACAAAAGTGCAAGTTTACCTTTGTGAATCGGGGCCATGGTGAGGGTAATGTATTCACATGGGACTAGGCCAGGTTCAAAAAGTTTATAGACAACATTAATCGAACTACGAACTTTTATTTTGAAGTCACGGGCTGAGGTTGTGTCGCCATCTTGTGACCAGGACACCCAAACGTCTCCCACCATACCGTAGTCTCTTAAATGCCCCCCCCCCCCCCCCCCTTCGCCTCCTCGCGATTTCTTCTTGTAGAATGTTGAACCCTAAAGCAGCATATTCCGTAAAAATTGAAAATCTAATAGCGACTACTACACTGTCAATACTATGCATTTGGAAATTGCACATTTTGAAAGACGAAAGCAGGGCAGAAAAGAACAGCAGGTAGTGGAGGGAGGGAGGGCGGGGGAGCTGTGGCGAAAGTGCCAAAATGGACCACTTTGGCTTCTATGCACATGAATAGCTCGAAGTCCTACGGTGGCCCATTCAATGCGAACTGACTGAATACGGAGCTTTTTTGGAGGTCGTTTAGCGCGTGCAGCTGTCGGTGAGTATTTGAGTTTTTGGCACGGCCCGTCCATGAGTGGAAGGGGTGGGATGGGGGAAGCGAGCAGGTGCCAGAAGGGAGAAAGCCCCTTATCCGCTCAGCAGCCAATCAGGGAGTGAAGAGCGCTTCCAAGAAGCATGAAGATTTCCTAGAAATTGGGAAGGATGAGGGCGCAGGTGGCACCTGAAAAAGGGAGGCGGGGGAGAGAAGGTGGGGGGGGAGGGGTTCGACAGGATTCTCCAGAAGGTGCTGTAAGTTTATCGCATGAGCTGTGATGCCCTGAGATGCCATAAGTGGGTGGCATTCAAAGGCACCTATAAAGCCAATTTATCCATGATTTATTTAATGCCTTATTGTACAAAGTTGTTTGGGAATAGCGTGGATCACGTGACTATGCTCCGATGTTTAAACAATTAAAAATGGAAATATGAGATCAGTGGCTTCCCTGGAGGACGGCCAGGTGGGGCCGGTGTCCTGTTTGTGAATGTCCTAACCCACCACACCTCGGTGCCCCCGCCACTGGCGACAGCTGCAGCCAGGGAGACAAAGGATGATGTTCATGTTTACACTTGACATCTGTCTTACTATTGCATTCCCAAAGAGCATTTTCTTTTTCCAGAGAGGTGTATTTTTGTAGTTTTTTTAATGCAAAATATGAATCGTATATTGCGTAGAGTGAATGGAGCCACTCCTGTGTGGCACTGCGAGTTCTGATTGCGGGAAGGCAACGATTGAGACCCCTGGAGTTGAGGCTGAAAGCAGAGCAAGTTTCTCCCAGTGCCATAAAACATTTAGACTACATGCACATCCAGGGCTTTAAGTGGGCCGGGTCCTGCCGGTGCTCAGCACTAGCAGTGCTTAAAAGCAGGTGCCTATTTTTACCCTTGAGGGGGGAGGGGACTTAACTCTGCAATAGTAGCAACAGTCACTGCTTTTGATGTAACTTGTCAGGGACTCATTTTTCCGTTTTATGGAGTGCAAACTTGCAGCGTTTTACATGAGCACCGGTTATATCACACAAACACATTAATTTTTTGAATCACCGGATCTTCAGCTGAGGTCAGGCTCGAACCTGCTTTCTCAGCTCGAAAGGCGGCAGCTCTAGCCTTAGGAAACAACCTCGCTCATGAAAACTGCAGCATTTTCATTATTATATACAACGAAAACATAGTTGTTGCCTATTTATCTTATGCAACTTACAACTACTGACAAAGCCAATAGTCTTGGCTTGTTATGTGTGTAATGTCACTTACATTATATGTCTGAAGGCAATGACAGAAGAAGCAAAATACCATTGGGGTGGTGCACTACACTAAGTACAGATTTTTAGCCTAAGTGTTTTAAGCCACGCCCTTAATGACATCGGCCACGCCCCTATGAGAGACTCATTTCATCCCAATTAAAGCCCTGTGCTCATCCAATCCTTAGCCTCTCTGCAGAGAGCACAGAGTAATATCCAGGTGTGCCAGTTGTAATTGTGATGATATGGGAACGTGTGTGATGGAGTTACACAGCTGTCAAAATATTGACAAGGCCGACGTTAGAGAAAAAGCAGTGTGAGGGCATGCACTGTGTGGGAGGTGAGTGGAATAAGATGCAAGGAAGGAGGTAGATGCAGGAGTGAACAGAGTGTGCAGAGGAGGAAATAAATGAGGTGTAAGATATGAACCATGGGTGTTTCAGAATGATATCAGGAAAAAAGAGCGTAAATGCCTAACAAAGAGACTGCAGAAGAGAGTGGTGTGAAAAGGAGAATGGAGGTGACTGAGATACTCAGAAGTCCTTGCCCATTCCACAGACCATAGTATTGTTTAATTCAGTCAGCTTAAAATGTTTACATTACTTTCTGTTTATGTAGGCATATATATTCACTGAAAAAGCAAAAGTTAAATTGGCGTTATAGGTAGGTCTTCTTATAATAAAAAAATTACTGTTTTAAAACCAAAAAACCCACTGAAATTCACCAGTTATACGTAATTGACGTAAGCACCGCTTGCACTACTATGAATAGTGGTGCAAGTTATACTTATGTCAATGATGTATAACCAGTACTTCATTTGAGCCAGTAGTTTCCGGTAGTCAGCACAGGTACTTAATTGGTGTCCGGTACTCGGCACCGGCACCTAATTGTCAACCCCACACTTATGACAGTCTGCCACATGGTGGCGCTGCTCATCTAATTTAGAGATGAGCAGAACAACGGTTGTTTATGAATACAATATACATTAAAAAGTACAAATACCTGACGCCCCAGCCATTGCTTTAGCTTTGGGGACCTGGAATAATCTGAACTGTTACACTTACAGGTGAAGTGAGAGAGATGGTCAGTAGTTGTTTTGGCAGCGATGACAGGGGCGATGGGTGGTGCAAGCTGCAGCGGCCTCCTGCTCAGGGCCCTGGCACTTATTATTTTACAAATTAAGCACAGTGTATAACTGGTGAATTTCAATTTTTTATTGTTTGCAAATGGTTGTTTTTTCAATATTAGAAGACTTACCTATAACTCCACTTTAACGTTTTTTGTGTGAAATTCTAAGTTTTTTTTAAAGTTGTTAAAATCTTACTACCTTACTTATAACGCAACTTAAACCTTTGCTTTCCTCAGTGAATTGCTATTTTATTTTAACATAAAGTAATATCTTATTGCGATACGTTTGCCACCTGGCCCTGCGCCCGAACCCCTGCGATAGGCCTTCAGCCATGCATGGCAGGGCGTTGGCTGCACGGCCTGGTCTCACCAACTCCCCCACTGAAATTAAATGAAAACCAGCTTCCTGATCACCTGCTGTAGGTGGCCCCACTAGTTTTACATCTGGCTTCCGTGTAAGACCTCCCTAAAAATCAGGTCTAGAGACCCCACTAAAGAAGAAAATCATTGTGGTGAAAGCTTCCCTAATTTGACAGATGGTGTGATCCTGGGCAAACATGTCTTTTCACACTTTTTCTCCCTGTCCATTTCTCACTCACTGAATCGCAGCCTTCCTGCAAATGTAGAAACACATATTTCTTAGCTAATTAGGTTGTGAGGAAGCTACCCAGCATTTTTTTTTTAAACCCAGATTGCGTGTGGGTACCAGTGGCAGGGGCAGTTCTTCTCTGAGGATATAAGGGCATTGCCCCCTGTATTTGTTGCTACCATATTAAAAATGGTAAATACAATTAGAGTCTAGAGTTTTTTTTTCCCCGTCCACAGTCCTTTTTAGGTCTCGCCTGAGCCAGCGCTTTAGCGCTGCTCTCGCGAGAGCTTTAGTAAACGGGGGGATTTGGAAGTGCAAACTAGTGCTTTCAGGCCTCCAAATACAGTGCATGTGCGCCGGGCGTGCGCACCATTTGGCAGCCTGCGTGATCATTTCGCGGCCGCTTTGATGTTCTCAGTGAGCCGCGCGGCCACTGAGAACATCAAAGCGGCCACGAAAGTGCTCACCATTTGCCAGCCTGCGTGCCTCTCTCCCCTACCCCTTCCCTTATCCCACTTCCTTATAGCGCGAGGAGCTGTTTATCCCTAGCGCGCGCTTCAACGTTCCTCCCCCACCACAGAGTGCGACTCACGGCCGCGCGTCTTCCACAACTCCCGGGCTTGTTCTAGTACCCGTGCATATTTTTCTCTGCTCTGTCCCTCTAAGTACCCCCAACCCATCCCTTCTGCGGCCACTGCTGCTGTGTGGAAGGGTATATATGTTTATAAACTGCTACTTTACCAATAATCTAGCCTTAGTAACAGTCGCAATAAACTAACCACCGAGACCTGGACTGAATATAAACTGAATACAACATATTGTCTGTGATCACTAACTGACACTCAGCAGCATCATCACAGGTACAGTGTATGGAACAGCAGCCCATGCTTTCTTCACACATACATGATGCATACCACATGCAGGAGTTGTGCATGCTTTGTTTGAAGGCAGAACAGGTACAATACACCCAGCTGTGCCAAGAGTCAAACGGAACAGTTTCAGCCCAGCAGATGCAAAATCCTCTCCCAACTCAGAACAAACTTAGAAAGGGTAACAGTCAAAGCTTCTCTTACATGAAAATATGCATGTCACTGTCACAGACATCTAGAGTAAAACTCTTAACGATGCAGAGACTTGAATCCCGTTCCCAACGTCCAAAGTCGGCAGCTCCGGAGGTAACTCCAGTCTCTCTCCTGCTAGACATCAGTGTGTTTGGCTGCAACTTTCATATTGTTTTCAGCCCTCGCTTAAAGCGAGCTGTCGATGGAAAAGCCTGCTTCCGGGGCTGGCCTTGATTATCCTTCCAGCGCCATGCAGCCAATCTATCTTTTTACCTCCACCCAGGCCTACTCCCCCCGCCGATATCCTGCTGTCCATACTAGGCGCCTTCATAGCAACATAGTGGTAGCTTAAGTCGAGAGCTCCCGTAGGTGGGAGGGTTCAAGGCTCACCGCAATCCAGGGCAGCTCCCATGTGCAGGGGGCGCCCCCGAGACCACAGAGGCTGCTCTCACCTCCAGGTTGTGCCGTCAGAGACCGCACAGATCGCTCTTGACTTTAAGAAAGCCCCATCGCTGTTAGGAGACCTGCAAATTCACCCCACAAGCCTCTGGTGGTTCGGAGGGTTTTTGAAGGCGGTGCGTTTACTCACAAGGTAATGACTTTCACTCGCACCGCAACTGCACATTTTTACAGTTTGCGATATCTTTTGTAGCACCAGTCACCTTAACTAGAGTTAATTTCAGCCACAGCTCCTGTCTCCTAGGGGCATGGATATTTAATTCATTCAGGCACCGCCGCCAGCGGCGAGTTGTGTAATGTTGCAATCTTCGCGTTGCGAGCAATAATTTTCTAGCAGTTTAACTCGCCATCTTTGTTTATGCCACAGCTTCTGCCTTTATTAGGCACAGTTGTTTTGACCATTACGGTTGCAGTGGCTTATTTAAGCAGGACCCACGGAGCCTACTTCTTTTCGTGCACTAGTTTTCACTTTGTGCCCGTGTGAATGGCTGGTGCCGAGGCATTTTACGACTCCACTGCCTAGAGGTGATATGGAACTGATTTCTTCGCATGCAGTGATCATTAAAGAGGGGCATCAAATTATTTCCGTCGGGCTGCTAAAGCCATGGCAACGCTGAGCCGAGCTGGTGTGCTGCAACCCGCACCGCCTCAGCTGGCTCAACCCTTGACACTAACCCTTTAACAAGCATTGGCATAGCCAATAGGTCTCGCCTTTGGGACCTTATAAGTGTTTAGCCATGCAACAGTTGCATAACTAAATACTTATAAGGTCCCAAAAGCGAGACCTATTGGCTATGCCAATGCTTGTTTTATTTCAGTTGGCCTGCCACACGCAGGTCGGGTGCACACTGCAGGCAGATGGAAATCATGCATGTGCGCTCTGCGGGTGGAGGTAGGGCTTAATTATGGCAGCAGACAAGCTGCCTGGGTCTGCACTTAAGTGCGGTGTTAGTGCGCATGTAGGTTTGGACGGGTGTCTTTCAACGACCAACCCAACATCCGCACTTAGGCCTTTCCTACCTGAAAACCTAGTGAGCTGGGGATTACAACCGCAGCCTCCCTGGTCTCAGAAGGAGCGTAGATTTGGCCTACTCAAGCCAATCCTGGTGCTGCTCTCATGCTGATGTGAGCAGCGTCTGGATTGGCTCAAGAGAGTCGACTACTGCTATCACCCTAGGCCAGCAGCCACTGCGGAGGATGGACTTTCTGAGTCACAGAGGCGTCGCATGCAGGGACTTCACACTCCGGGCCTCAACTTCACAGTAGGTTTGGCCTCTGTCATCCGTTCCATGTGGTGGATGTCTCTCAGTGCACTCATATGGTGTGACATGGTGCTGATGGGTCTGTAGCTTGTTAGAGAGGTGCAGTTTTCGGACTTTGTGTGAGGGGCTTTTTTGTATTTTGGTCGAGGTTGTGTGTTTTGCATGGGGTGTTTTTGGAGCTCGGCTTGAGCACCGGTTCTAGGAATCGGGTGGGGCTCTTGGCTCGGTTCTCTATGTTGATTTGTTGCAGTGGCTCAGTTAGACCTTTTGCCGCCCGTGGTGGTTCCTGCGTTTGCCTCCCCGTGACAGCCGCAGGTAAGAGCGGGAGGGGGGGCTGGTAGTGGGTGTGCACAGGTTTGGTGTATGTGGATGAGCACGGGGGTTTCTCTTCATTGGGTACTGGTGTGTTTTTTTTTAGCAGTTTCTTGTAGACTCAATGTGTGTGGACCTGTATGCCTGTACCCGTGTAGAATCCTTGTACTAGGTTTGTGCGAGTGTCCCACTTGGGTCTGGGATTTCTGCCTCACCACTTTTGGTGTCCACCGGCCACCACTGGCCAGAGGCGGGTTGCAAACAAATGAAGAATGTGGCTTTCCCAACAATGGTCACCCCCTCTTCTGCATGCGTCTCTGTCTCTCCGTTTCTAGCTTTTATTTCTCCAATTTTTCTTCACTTCGTTAGCCCTTCTCAAAGTCCATCTCCTTTTCATTGCCCCCTACCCAACTTCCCTTCCCCAATCTCCCTCCGCCTCTCGCTGCCTTCGCATCACGCCCTCCCATCAGAGCACACTCTCCTCCCTTCTCGGCACCCCTCTCTTTATTTTATTTATTTTATTTTATTTTATGCATTTTTATATAGCGCGGACTTTATCCGAAGGTGTCAGAGCGCTTCACAATAGGCACAGTAATGATACACGAGGAGAAAATTACAAGTGAGCATGTTACAAAAGCAAACGTTACGTTACATGAGGCATTAGTGACAACTGTGCAAGTATCAGGAGCAAACAAAAGACAAGAGGTAGCAAATGATACGTTACAAAAGGAAAAAGTGACGTGTGCAGGTTACAAAAGCATACAAAGTACACGTAGAGGTAAAAAACTGCAATAAATGGCAGACACTAAAAACACTAAAACACTAAAACAAACGTTACGTTACATGAGGCAATGGTGGCAATTGTGCATGTATCAAAAGCAAACAAAATACAAGAGGTAGCAAACGATATGTCACAAAAGGAAAGGTGACGCGTGCATGTTACAAAAGAGTACAAAGTACAAGTAGAGGTATAATACTGCACTAAATGGCAGACACTCAAAACACATGAACACACTGGGAAGGCACTTCCCTTCTCTTCTTCCTTTAAACGCCCTCACCCCCCTTCCTTCACCCCAATACTCTGCCCGCCCCCCTGCCCTCTGCATCCTGTCTGGTGTACATGTTAATGACATTAAATGACCCCTCCCCCGCCCCTCATCAGCCCCTGCATGCCCAGGATGTTCGGCGGTGGGGGAGGGGCTTCCCTGCAGATGGCCCGGGTTGCTCCTGCCACCGGGCCACCTTCCCAATTCCACGCCCCGAAAAACAAAGTTTTGGAGCCAACCCAACCCTCTGGAAGGGCAAAATAGGGTCTAGTTATTCATGGCTTTCTCGTACTGGGGAATACAAGGGGATTAGCCGGCCCTCCTCGTGATAAGCCAGTGTGAGACAGCAGAAGCCCCCTCGCCCACAGCCCCTCCCCTCGCCTGGGCCATATGGCATCCTGCTAATCTGCTCGGCTACTGTCCTGGATTGGTTCTCCCTTTAATGGGATCATTCCAGGAAGAGTCGCGGAAGGCCTGCCGTCTGGGGCCTGCTGTACTTAAAGGCGGCCTGGTAGCCAGAGGGGGCCCACCCGGGCCCTGTCCTCGGAGACGCACAAAGTTATGCCAACTCATCTCTTCAGGGTGGATGCGCACTCATTTCAGCCAAATGTCAACCTTTTTTTTTGTTATCGGCTCCTGTAAAAAATGTGTGCAATTTAATAAAACATTGAAATGCAATTCCTTGTCTTTCAAAACCAAAATCTAGATTTGCTAATAACTTGTTTTCACATAGCGCTCCTTTATTTCCAAGCGCTGTGAATAACGGATGTAAAATATTGCACACGTTAATGATATTCCATTTAATGACAGAAGGCTGGGAGGGTGAATATGTTTTCTTAGGACCGAAATAGTGACCTGCAAGTCGCACAGATGTCAGCGGTGAGCATTCAATTGGGGGGGGGGGGGGGGCATCTTGCAGGCTACTGGTGTCGTGTATTCAAGGACCACATAGTTTATGTGTCAGACCTGTTTTCACTTATTTTGTTTTATTTTGCGCTTGTCAACCGATAACATTCTTTAACAGCAGCGCCTAGAAGTCAATTCTTTCAAAGAGCATGCTTCAGTGTGTATTTGCATTAATTAATTCGCAGATGGGAACGTACATTTACACCTGGGCAGTACTTTAAGTGGAATGAAAAAAAAGAGAGGGACTCTCTTAAAGCAAAATGGCAGAAGACGCATAACTAAGGATTCTTAACAAGGAGCCTGGCCTATGTGATTCATGGCCTGGCCTAAAACTGAAGCTGCACAATCTCATGCGTGACTCCGCGTGACACTTGGCCAGTCATTGGGTTCCTCTTTGTATGTATTTGTTAAAGCTCCCAGATATGCAATACAAGTAGGGCCAGTGGAATTATATGATTTTACCACTGCTGCATCTTCCTGAATTTGCCACAAAATGCATTATCTGCTGCATAATCCGCATATTTATTTGTAAAAAAAAAAATAGTTTGTAGCATAAATGGATAAAAAACGCAGAAACACCTGTTGCCAGACAAAGGAAGTTCCTTCACAAAGGTTGCCTGGCCGTCACTATGTTGCTTATTGGTGTATTTGGGTGTTAAATTGGTACTAACGAGGTGAAGCCTTTGCACAGACAGTGTTAACCGGTGTAAAAGTGAAAACATACTGAAGTAATTCTATTAAAACAACATAATTTGCTTTTCGTGCAGCCTAATTTAGTTGGCATTGCTGCATAACTTGGTCCTCCCCTGCCGCATAATTCCAATGACCCTGAATACAAGTCACAAATATGCATAAAAGAAGCCAGACTTAGTGGCTTAGCCAGTGCTTGTTACCGCTGATTTGCATTCAGTATTAGATACATGAGTAACAACAAAGATATTGTACATAATTAGAATTGAAAATGTTTGAATTCTGAAATTTCTGAAATAAATTCTCACTTGGTGTCTCTCCTGCACAAGTCCCTTTTTGCCCCATTCTCCGGGGTCTGAGAAGGCAGTTCAGGGGAACAGTTCTCCCCTGCTTTCCCCTTCCTGGCTTAAGAGGATGGGTAGTGCATCTCTAACCACATGTATCAAGTCCTTAGTTATATGATTTTATGTATGCATATATTTACTTATTCATATATTGTTAGGTACTGCAAACTCCACTCAACTGCGTTTCAGAGCGCTGTGCAATGCATATTAAAAACATAAAGACAATAATACATTCACTGTGGTAGTATGCAAAGAGCACATGTTGTAGCATATATACAACATTTCTCACCTTTTTACCGAGCTAATGATGTTGCTGTTCAACTGGTATGTACAAATAATACAGAGAACAGAGTTTTTCCGCAATAGGTAATAAGGTTCAGATGAAGATATATTAAAAGAGATAGATATTAAATAAAAAGAAAAATCAAATGGTGTAATGAGCAAGGTGTGTCAAAAAACCTCACCACAATAGAGCACATCAACATTAAAACAATGAGTGTTGGCAAAGCCAATAGCTCTCGCTTTTATGAGAGTTAGAGCTGTTGGCGTTGTAAATGACAATGTCTTTTACCCACGTGTTATGGAGTGGAGTGCATGTATGTGGTGTGGAGTGAAATTATGTGGGTTGGATTGGAATTGTTAGTTGTGGAACTGTGTGGTGTGGAGTGGTGTGTGTAATGGAATTAAGTGGCATGGAGGCCGTGTGCCCCCCCTCAGGCCGATTTCAGCCCCGGGGACCCCATCCCCTGGGGCCCGGTGTTTCTTTGTTTTTAAATTATTTTTTTTAATTAAAGGAAGGGGGGCACCTGGCCCCCCTCCTGGGCCATTTTTAGCCCCAGGGAACCCATCCCCTCTGGCCTGGCCCGAGTACTGGGTGCCCTGCCCTTACCCAGGGCACCCACTTTTTAGGTCTCGCCTGATCCAGCGCATGCGCTGGTCTGGCGAGACTTATTGAGAGGGCTCCAAAAAGTGCTACCAGGCCAGCCTAGAGCTACAGTGCATGTGTGCGGCGCTTTACCGTGATTACTCTCACTTTCGCGGCCGCACGGCCGCTTTGATGTTTGATCGTGATCACGATCGCGATCACTTTCACTTTCGCGGAGCAGGTATGCAAAAGATTTAGACTATGGCTCACCCAGAACAAGTCTCAACAAGCATTGGCATAGCCAATAGGTCTCGCTTTTGGGACCTTTATAAGTATTTAGTTATGCAACTGTTGCATGGCTAAACACTTATAAGGTCCCAAAGGCGAGACCTATTGGCGATGCCAATGCTTGTTTCATATTGGGGACTGCGGGGGGAGCCTGAAGGCCCCCGCGGTCCCTGCCAGCTCCCGGCCTTGTGCGGGAGCTGGCATTGCTATGAGACCCAGGGAGCTGCTGAACATAGAGCTCCCTGGATCTCAAAGCAATTTGTCTGTTTCCGTGCTTGCTTTACAACGGGCAGGGAAACAGACACATGCACCGCTTTCAGCAAGTGAGAGCATTTTCTGCTCTCGCTTGCTGAAAGCGGAGCAGAGTTTGCTATGTCTTGGTGGGAGCGGTGCTCCCGCTAAGCCATACCAAACTGCAATGTCCCTAGGATGGGCACCCCAGGACATTGCTGGAGCCGACCCTGGGGGTGGCGGTCCCCAGGGCCATCTAGGGCTCCAGGAGGGGGACCGTGTGGCCCCCATCTATTGGACTAAACAGCCCCGGGAGGTGGTGGTCCCCAGAACTGCGGGGGTGCGCAGCCCTATATTAAATTATAATGTGTTGCCTCAGGGAGGTGGTGGTCCCCGGGGCTGCAGGGGTTCCCCATGGGTCCCAAGCTCCAATTTAATTTTAGCCCCAGGGACGTGGCGGTCCTTAGCAGTGGGAGGGCATGCAGCCCCCGGCATTAATGTTGTCTTTTTCTCTGGTGGTGGTGGTCCCTGGGGCTGCAAGGGGCTGGGCGGGCCCCCACATTAAAATTCACTTATACCCTGGGAAGGCGGCAGTCCCCAGGGCGCAGGGTTTGTCACGAGGGCAACCCCAAACTATTTATTTGATTGGAGGTGGCGGTCCTCGAGGCTGCTGGGGGCATGCAACCCCCTGCATTAATGTTGTCTTTTGGCCTGGAGGTGGTGGTCCCTGGGGCTACGGGGGCACGGGCTGGCCCCCATATTACAACTCACATTGTTCCCTGGGGAGGTGGCAGTCGCCAGGGCGCGGGGGTTGCCACGAGGGCAACCCTGCGCTATTTATTTCATTGACGCCTTGGGGATGTAGACATCCCCGGGGCGAAATAAGCCCCAGGAGGAGGGGCTTGTGCCCCCCCTCCTTTATTTGTACACTGCCCCCGAGATACAATATTATTGTGTTTCTCCCGCTAATGCCAATTGACATGTTGAAAATCTGTTTATTATCAACCTCTATTTATTACTTTTTTTTATAATTCTGTGACTTGATATGAATTGCCCCTATTGGGTCTGTTATAAATATATTCCAAGCTCTGTGACAAGTTCATAGTATTTTCTTTATGTTTAACAGTTGCCTGGAATAATTTTTTTTGAAAGAAGTACGTTGAGTGCAATCATCTTTGTGCCCCACTGATCTGTGAGGCACTGCCTATTGACACACACACGCACACACGCACACACTCACTCACGCACACACACACACACACACACATATATATATATATATGGACACCACTTCTGAATCCTCAATAGTGAAACGGACACCGACACGGGGGTAGCATTTAGTAATTCTGTCTCGCTTTATTTCAAAATACGGTGTAACGCGTTTCGGCACTTCCTGCCTTGATCACACTGCAATCGCTATTACACCAGTTCATTTAAAAAGCAGAATAGCGTGGTCACATGACCCCTGGCTTTGAATGGGCAGCAAAGACAGACTTCAAATGAAAGTATTGTTGGTAATTGTATACAAAAATATGTCAGTCAACATGGAAACGAACTGCAATGGTTACTGCAATTTTTTTTTCAATTCTATTGCTAGTTCGCAAATAAAGCAACAATTAGAACTTCATTGTTACATTTTGGCTGTTCTTCGTTAAGGTGCTAGTGCATAATGCATTCAATGTACCATAGTTCCTCATGACATGCAAGGCATGTACCTGTGTTCCCTTTTAGAACTATTTTTCATTTTTACAGTCTTCATGTGCATTAATACTTAGACTTCTTTGCATTATACATAACATTCCACTAAAATGATGCATCTCATTCTATGTTGTAGTTAATCCAGTCTGCTACAAAAAATCATTTACACCTACTTCATTAAAATTCATGAAATGGTGTGTACCAATATGAATAATGCAAATACTCAAGTTGAATGAAATGTTGCTAACTGAATCATAGGTATTTAGTTAAACAGGGGGTCACTGCCAATAAAGATTAATACAACCAAATACTTAATTTTAAATCAAACATTATTCAATAAAGTGCAAGTGCTGTTCATCAATTGTATCTGATCCTATAATTACTTCTCACAGGCTTATTCAGTTGTTTTCCAATTTTTAGACAATGCTGCATCTAGGAATTAATCAGAAAGTGCAAGTGCTTCATTATTAAACTTCAAATTATGATCTGTATACCAGTGCAAAATGACCCAAAAAAGTGCCAATGCAATACAGTACTTTGATATCAACTGTACATGACCCAATCATGAAATATTCATTTCAAGTGCATCAACTGATGTATCATCCTAGTCAAGATGCTAGTGCAACATTATGTAATAAAGTGCAAGTGCAATACAGTACTTTGATATTAACTGAGTATGGTCCATTCATGAGCCACAAAGTGCAAATGCATCAACCTGGTATTTCATCCTAGACTACAAAAGCAGCCTCATTATTATCTCATATTATATCTATGTGCCCAGAGAACTGCACTTTAAATGCCCCCTTAAAATATTCTTCTTAAAAAAAAAAACTCTGTTATTCACCTTACATCCCTCCTTTTACCATATTTCACATGAAACATGTCTGTCATTGCCACTATAAAAACTCTTAACTCTGCTACATTTAAACCTCTGAATCTGGATAACTATATTAAATGGACATGTAAATCTTCTTCAACATTAAGTCCTAATGGAATCTTAGAGTTAAACAGCAGAATGTATCTGTACTCAAGTTGGCGGAGTTTGCCCTCTTGATTACCGCCTCTTCTGAGTTTAGGGACTTGATCAATCGCATAGTAGGACAGGTCATTCAAATTACCTTTGTGGAATTCTTTAATATGTCGTGCGACCACATAATTTCTGTCATCGTTTTTGATAGCCCTTAGGTGCTGCAGTATGCGGATATGTACCATATGAATGGTACTGCCCACATACATTTTTGGGCACATGCATTATAAAACATATACAACGTACTCGTTTCTGCAATTCAAAGAGCACCTGTTTTTCCATGGACTGTTCATGAGTGGCGACATGACCTACCTTTCATTGCGACCAATTTTGCAAGCTTTACATTTAAAGCTTTTGTGAAATCCGGGACTGACTTTCAACCAGCCTTCCACTTTATTTACTTCCAGGCTGCTGACTACCAGATCATTCCTCATAGATTTAGCCTTATTGAAGGTGATCATAGGTCTGCGTGATAGCAACCCTATAAGAATCGGGTCTCTTTTTACTAGATGCCAGTGCCTACACAGACTATCTCTCACCTTGGACTGGTAGGCACTGAATCCAGTAATCATTCTTATTTGGTCTCCTGTGATCTTCTTCTTTCTCTTCATCTTCTCTACATGAGGCCTCAGGAGCATCCCCCTCTCGATCTCCTTTACATTCTTACATGCCTGGTCTAATAGTGCAGGGTTGTAGCCTCTCTGAATGAATCTTTTAGTTAGGAGTCCTGAGCTTCTGCTAATGCTAGTTCCTCGCTAAAATTGCATTTCATCCTCAGATGCTCAGCATACGGATACTCATTTTGAGTCTCTGAGGGTGAAAGCTCCTGGCATGGAGGATAGTTTCCTGCTGTCAGCTTCCTGAATGTACGAGTATGGATCACCCCATGTTGGACATAAACTTCAAGGTCAAGGAATGATACTGTAGACTTACTGATGTCTGTAAATCTAAGATTCAGATTATTATTGATGTCCTGCACAAATGTCTTAGCTGAATCCCACGACCCATCCCACACTACAAACAGGTCGTCGATGAAATGGATCCAAGTTACAATATTTTCATTCCATTCCTTGACATACTTGACTCTGAGCACCTGCTCCTCCCACCAGCCCATATGCAAATAACCATAGCTGGGGGCGAAGCAGGTGCCCATAGCCGACCCTTGTAACTGTTTATATTTGTCTTCTCCAAACATGAAGTGGTTGT
This sequence comes from Triturus cristatus, assembly GCF_964204655.1. Taxonomy (NCBI): domain Eukaryota; kingdom Metazoa; phylum Chordata; class Amphibia; order Caudata; family Salamandridae; genus Triturus; species Triturus cristatus. Next base: position 1,641,427,731 of record NC_140590.1, read on the forward strand.
TATTCAAGCACAGTCTGCACATTTCCACTAACATCCCGAGTGTTGATAAAAACTGATTGGTCGTGTGTTCAGATAGTGGCGTAATGCACACAGACCGTCTTCATACACTATGCTCGTATGCAAGCTAGTTACATCCAGTGTGACCAGGAGATAAGATTCTCTCAAGGCCACACTGGAGATTTTATTCAGAAAGTCCCTGGTGTCCTGAATGTATGCTGGGAGCGCTTTCACAAATGTCTGCAAAAAGGAATCTAGGTATCTGGACGTGGGTTCGAACAAACTACCTATTGCAGAAATTGTGGGTTTGCCAGGTGGGATTTCCATATTTTTGTGTATCTTTGGGATCAGATTGAGGATGGGAGTGACAGGGTTTTCTACCCTCATGAACAGATATTCTGCGTGTGTATTCATCCCCATCTCCCGCCACCGAGCTAGATCCTTCAAAAATGTATGTTTCACCTCTGCTAGATTACTTTGGGGTACTTTTAGGTAGCATTTGTGATCCCTTAGCTGCTGCATTCTTGCCTCCGCATTACATGCCTCCAGTGGCCAAAGGACCACATTTCCTCCTTTGTCCGACTGTCGGACCACAATATCTTTTCTGTTTTTTATCTTTTTTACAGCAGTGTAGTAAATTTCTCTAGTTGACTGTACTGTTTTGGATATGTCTTACTAGAAGTTGATGATAACTCTTTGAGGTCTTTAACCACCAAATCTGAAAACAAATCTATGGCATCTTTTGGGGTATTGGGGGTGAATGTTGACTTCGGTTTAAATACAGTTGTGGTACTATCAAAAATATCTAAACACAATAGATCCACAGTTTCACTCATAGTCACAAGTTTTGACAACCCCTCTCCTTCAAATTCAAGCTGTTGTAAATCACAAAGTACCTCCATGTCCCCAGCTTCCAAGTTTCCTGCTTCTTCCCTGTTTCGTGTACTCTTCTCAAAAATATCTCTCCTATTAAAGAAGAATTTTTAAAGTTTTAACTTTCTGACAAACTTAAAGAAGTCAATGCGGGTTTGTGTGTAATACAAATTTGTATGTATGCAAAGAGATAAACCCAGTAACAGTATTTTGTTCTCTTCATCTGTTAACATCAACTCCATCAAGTTGATTATAGTAGCAGAATTTCCCATCATCTGCGTTGATATGGTTCCTTTGTCTTTATCCCTGACCGTAGTTCCATGCCCATACCGTCGGTTTTTACGCCTCCTTGAAACTCTTTTCTTTTCCTTTGTGGATTTGGCCTTATGTTTTGAGTCCGGTCTATGTATAAAAAAACAAATTCCTCAATAACAGACAGAGGTTCGCGTTGTTTGGGATTTCTATTACCATCCTCTGATCCAGTTTCTATATCAGAGCTCACCAACGAACTTGCTTCGGAGCTCAGGTCTGTTTACTGCTCATCATCTTTCTTTCTGTCTATGCCGGTGGGCTTGGACAGTCTTTGCCTCCGAATGTTGTAGAATCGGCAGACAAATGTGTATATCTGCCCCCGCTGATAATCCATCCTGTCAGTAGGAAGATGGGTGTACATATCCGATTCAAACTTTTTCAAAATATCTTCCTTTGCCACTCTCTTCAGTTCATTCTCAACCTCTTTAATTTCATCTAATATTTTGTCACGATCTTTACTTGCGTACTTAATTAAGATCTTCATCATGTTTTGTGATGATGACGTATTGTTAGCAGCCCACTCCCGGAGCATTTCCGGGTCTGGGTTTTCATATGTGGGAGTTGTAAGTACTCTTAAACCATGGGGGACTCTATCCACATCCAGATATTTACTTAATGATTTCACTTCCCACCATTTTGATACTTCATTGCGTATTAATTTCTCAAGTTTGCGCATCAGTAATGCGGCATTAGTTTCACTAGAAGAAGACTCCGGTCCTTGACTGTGCTCAGTTAATCTCACAGGTCCCTCGCTAAAGACTGAGTCCGCTGCCTCCTCTCTCTCTTTCATCCAGGTATCCATTACAGTGCAGTTCACACCAGGAGCGACTGCAAAACACACCACTTCATAGCTGAATCAAAAGCGTAAGACTCGCAATGCTTGCCTGCCGGGTAACCTCCCTGGCTCCTCTACCCGTTTGAAACTTTACAACGTACCACACTTCCTGGTGCAGTGTCTCCCGGAAAACAGGCATTCTCCGACGCGCTGTCCCCCCGTGGGCTTCTCACCTTGCGGTCGGTGTTTTCCCTCTCCACTGACGAATTCACGGGGGGGGGGGCTTCTCGCTATGCTTCACGCATTTCCTCCATTGGCTGCTGGATTCACATAGAAGCACCAAACCGAGGCTGCATCAGCGTTGCCGCTTTCTAGCATGTAGCGGCTTAACACGAACACCACTTTCTGAATCCTCAATAATGAAACGGACACCGACACGGGGGTAGCATTTAGCAATTCTGTCTCGCTTTAATTCAGAATACGCTGAAACATATTTCGGCACTTCCTGCCTTGATCACACAGCAATCGCTATTACAGCAGTGCATTTAAAAAGCAGAGTAGTGTGGTCACATGACCCCTGGCTTTGAATGGGCAGCAAAGACAAACTTCAAATGAAAGTATTGTTGGCAATTGTATACAAAAATATGTCAGTCAACATGGAAATGAACTGCAATGGTTACTGCAATTCTTTTTTTCAATTCTATTGCTAGTTCGCAAATAAAGCAACAATTACAACTTCATTGTTACATTTTGGCTGTTCTTCGTTAAGGTGCTAGTGCGTAATGCATTCAATGTACCATAGTTCCTCATGACATGCAAGGCATGTGCCTGTGTTCCCTTTTAGAACTATTTTTGATTTATACAGTCTTCATGTGCATTAATGCTTAGACTTCTTTGCATTATACATAACATTCCACTAAAATGATGCATCTCATTCTATGTTGTAGTTAATCCAGTCTGCTACAAAAAATCATTTACACCTACTTCATTAAAATTCATGAAATGGTGTGTACCAATATGAATAATGCAAATACTCAAGTTGAATGAAATGTTGCTAACTGAATCATAGGTATTTAGTTAAACAGGGGGTCACTGCCAATAAAGATGAATACAACCAAATACTTAATCTTAAATCAAACATTATTCAATAAAGTGCAAGTGCTGTTCAACAATTGTATCTGAGCCTCCGATTGCTTCTCACATTCTTATTCAGCTGTTTTCCAATTTTTAGACAGTGCTGCATCTAGGAATTAATCATATATATATATATATTCACTTAAAAAACCATAGGTTTCACACATGTTATAGTTAGCTGGACATTTCACTCATAAAAAACCAATGAAATTCCTCCGTTATAGTTACTGCAGGCAACTATAACTCACGCGACCGCAATCCTCTGCTGATGACGTCAGATATTACATCACTGTATTTAGACACTTATTTACCCATGTCTTCTTCCATTAATCTTTAGTTATACATATATTACAAATATTTATTGTTCAGAAAGACACATATGTCATCAGTGATGTAATATCTGACGTCATCAGCAGAGGATTGCGGTCGCGTGAGTTATAGTTGCCTGCAGTAACTATAATGGGGGAATTTCATTGGTTTTTTATGAGTGAAATGTCCAGCTAACTATAACATGTGTGAAACCTATGGTTTTTTAAGTGAATTTGCAAGGTTTTTTAAATGCTAATTCCTAACTATAACGTGTGTGAAACCTATGGATTTTTCAGTGAATTTGTACGGTTTGTTAAATGCTAATTTATTTATGTATTATTTTTTTTATATATTTATTTTACAATAAACTACGTATTAAAAATTTTTTTTTTTTTTTTTTTGGTTTTCTCCCTGCGAATTGTTTTATTTTTTATTTTTTAAATTTTTTTTTTTGGGGGGTTTTTCAGGGTGCGCGCACTGGGCGCGCACCCCCGCGATTTTTAAAAAAAAAATATATATTTTTTTGCCTTCGGGGTCCTTCAGGGACCCCCTGACAAAGGCTAGGGGGTCAGGAACTCTACCCTGCCCCCTTTTCACGTTCGCCACCTTCCTTTTTCACTCTCGCACTGAAAACAAACAAAATGGCGGCCGACACTTCCTGATTTCGACCGATTCGAACGTTGACTAACATGTAACCACCAATCAGAATTACGCTCGCGCACGTTAGGGTGCTCGCACGGTGCGCGCACCCTGCGCGCGTATAGATATATATATGCTTTTAAATGCTATTTTCTCCGGAAATACTGAACAGATTTACACCAGACCTGCAAAAGGCACTTCCTTGACCTTATGGCTACCTCTCTGCCAAATTTCAAGTAATTCTGTTCAGCCGTTCGGGCTGTAGCTGCGACTAAAGGTCCTATGGAAAAATGCATGGGGAAAACGCGTTTTGGGACCCCCCTTTTTTCTCGGCCCCCGCTTGACGAATCACCCCAAGACTTTCAGGGTAGGAGCTGAACGGAGCGCCCCATTAGTTTTGAAAATTTCGCGAGGATTCGTCAACCGGCGCCAAAGTTATTCAAAATAGAATTTTGAGATTTCCTATGGAAACACGGTCCTAACTATAACTATCTACTGGCGACCGCCAGTAGATAATATATAGATATAGATATTATCTACTGGCGGTCGCCAGTAGATAGTTATAGTTAGGACCGTGTTTCCATAGGAAATCCGCAACATTCTATTTGGAATAACTTTGGCGCCGGTTGACGAATCCTCGCGAAATTTTCAAAATAGGTGGGGCGCTCCACTCCACTCCACTCCGCTCGTACGCTGAAAGTCTCGGGGGGATTCGTCAAGCGGGGGCTGAGAAAAAAGGGAGGTAACAAAACGCGTTTTTCCCATGCAATTTTCCATAGGGACATTTAGTCCAAGGTACAGCCCAAACGGCTGAACAGAATTATTTGAAATTTGGCAAAGAGGTAGTCCTCAGGTCAGGGATGTGCCTTTTGCATATCTGGAGTCAATCTGTTCAGTAGTTCATGAGAAAATTGCAGTTAAAAGTACATACATATCTATAGCCGAGTACCGCGCGCGCACGGTACGCATACCGTACGCACACGCTGCCGTGCGTGAGCGTAATTCTGATTGGTGGTTACATGACAGTAAACCAGTCGGTCAAAATCAGGAAGTGTCGGCCGCCATTTTGTGTGTAAATGGGAGTGTGATTATTTGCATGACTGACTAGGTGTGAGAGTACCTCTATGGATGATTGGTGGTGTGTGTGTCTATATAGGTGTATAAATCCATATGATAGTCTTGTATGGAGTGACCTGTAAGTATGAGTGACTGTACAGGTGAGTGAGTGGAGGTGTATGTAGACCTAAGAGTTAATAAGTGGGTATGTAGTTATTGGTATTGGAGTATGTATGGTTTTGAGAATGGAACTCTGAAATTTTGAGTCGGTGTATCAAAGGTTATATTAGGGTGTGAGAAGATGTGGTAATTTATCACATGGATGACGTCATCAGTGATGTCATTTGAGATGTCATCAGTGATGTCATGAGTGATGTCACTGACCATGTCATGAGTGATGTAATATGTGACGTCATCAGCAGTGGATTGCGGGCGCGCGAGTTATAGTTAGCTGAACTAACTATAACGGGGGAATTTCATTGGTTTTTTACGAGTGAAATGTCCAGCTAACTATAACATGTGTGAAACCTATGGTTTTTTCAGTGAATTTGCAAGGTTTTCTAAATGCGAATTCCTAACTATAACGTGTGTGAAACCTATGGTTTTTTCAGTGAATTTGCAAGGTTTTTTAAATGCTAATTCCTAACTATAACGTATGTGAAACCTATGGTTTTTTCAGTGAATATATATATATATATATCTCCAGTAATCCAAATCACCACAGTGAAAAGATGACGACGCCATGTCTTGCTGAGATATCAAATATTTAATCGGCAGCTGCTGGACGCGTTTCCCCTGTCCTGCAGGCTTGTTCACCAACAGTATACAATAAAGTTCACCACCATTTTGAACACAGAAGAGCCATGTCACATGACTAAAACTACCAACGTAGTGTGGTAGAAGACAGACTGGTAGTTTATACATTTATAAATAAATAAATGCACTGTAAGACCGCCTAGAATACTGCAAATACAATGAAATTACAATTTAATCAAATTATAATTCAGTAGTTATTTACCACTGCTTTACCAGTTGGCTCCTTTTATTAAAAAAAATAAAAATGAAAAAGCAGCTGGTATCTTTTCCCAATGCGCAAGTCATCAAAGTTGTGGACTTTGTTCTGCATATCGGATGAAGATTGTCAATAACACTCAGTGTATAGCCCCAGTGGACTTAGCAATAGAGGCGGACAGCTAACAATCAGTCTGTGTTGGACTTGGCCCTTTTTCCCTGAAATTTTTCGCTTTTCTGGGAAATCGCATGATGTGTAAATGCAAAGATTGAATGCTGTGCGATAATGTACGCAGACTGAGTTTCCCCATTTTAAACATGTAACTTAAAATGGATGCCAAAGCTGTGCAGTTGCGCCGTTTGACTGAGCTGGGTTACCAGTCTAGTTGTTATTTCCCAGCAACCCCAGCTTTTGGAGGGAAGCCTGGCACCCAGGGTGCTCTACCCCTCCCCCTAGGCCAGTTAGAGCTAGACTCCCCAGACGCTTCTAGAAGCTTCTGGCACTGTCTGGAAGGTGGGGTGAGGGGCGTATAAAGGGCGGAGCTGGGTTGCCATGTGCTCAGTCAGAGGGTGGACCTGAGAGAGAGGGGACCTGCTGCCAGGGGTTACTGCCACATGGGCCTGTGTGCTGGGCCCTGAGCCTACCTACCCCCCTCTACTGTCCACAGGGCGAGGGAAAGCTATAGTTGGGGCAAAGCAGACCTGGAGAAACCTACGCAGGAGTTTTAGGCGGTAGGGTTTAGTCAGGGACCTATGCCGCTGGAAGTGACAGGGCTTAGGCGCTGCCTTTTAAGTGAGTGAGGGATCCTGAACTGACCCACTGACCTGGCCCGGCGGGAGGAGAACCCAGGGACGACCGGCAGAGACTAATTAGTCCGCCTTCAGCCACCAACTCAACTCGCCCCCTCAAGAAACCCTCAATAAAAGGGCGCAGGAACCAGCAAGCGCCTCGTGGGACCCTGACCGCAGTGCCTGCGGAGAGAGCGCTATTTACAAGCTGCCTGTGGAAGGAGAGCGCTATATCCGGTGAGCGCTACATTTCTAATTGACTGTGCCCTGCTGGTGAGTGTGGGAATCCCAGCTGCCTGCTACCTAGCGCCTGGAAAGCGCTATATCCACGGCCCCCATAGTGCTGGGAGGCTGGGAGAACTGCCTTAGTCAAAGCGGGAGCCCACCCCGCCTTATTGCCGCAGGTGTGCCTATTGTTATCACGGGTGCGCACCCCGTGTTATGGCGGCACTTTTCATGCTTTCTAACGCCAGCGGGAGCCCACCCCGCGTAATTGTGGCGTTTGGCAGGCTCCTGTAACTAAGCGGGAGCCCACCCCGTGTGTGTGCCGCCACGCGGTGTTTTTTATTTATACTAGCGGGTGCCCACCCCGCACTTTGTCGCCGCCGGAATCACCGCCGCGGCCCCCTGAGTGAGGGAAGGGCTGACGCGGCTGGAATCAAGGCCGCGCGGGCCTGAAGAACGCTGGGAGGCATTGCCCGGCAACAGGAGCCCCGGCCGCGTCATCGGCCGCGCCCCCGCGACAGCCGCGCACGGATTGGTTGCCGGCCGGCAAGAAACCAGGAAGCAGCCCGGGCGAAGGACGAGGAGCCAGGCGGGAGCCTACACCGCCCTGGCCAACGTCGACGGAGACTTCGCTCTGTGGTGGGGGCTCTCCGGAGGCAGACGAGAGCCCCGCCAGCTCCATGATGAAGTTCCGGGCCCCAGGGGAGGGACCCGGGTGAAGCGCGACGTCGAGAGGAGGCCGGAAGAGGTGAGATCCCCGGTGAGTAAGGGCCCGGGTGAAGACCAGCGAAGACGTCAGGAGCCAACCCGTCTGTGCCCCGTGAGGAGGAGCAGCACCCGAGGAGAGCCCGGTGAGTGAGGGGCTCCGTGTGGGACTGGTGGTGGAGAGGGGGCAATGGGGCATGTTGTCGGTTCCCGCCCCCGGCAGTCCCTTTAAGAGGGCCATCATAGGTCTACTGCTAGTCTTCCCAGCTGCCCCCTTGGCAGAGGGCAGCTGTTGTGAGCGGCTGCATCTGTTTTGGAGTCCACGTGCTCCCCCCAAGCACGGATCTGGACTGAGCCCAAGTACCCTCCGCAACTGCCCCGCCGGAGAGTGGGCAGTGGCAGCATTTGTGGAGCGCCTAAGGAACAGGATAGCCTAGGGGCTGAAGGATCACCACAGCAACCCCGATTAGGGACACTGGGTAACCCCACCTGAGGGGAGGTTATACCCCTGCGTGACTGTTAATGCTCCAAGGGGAGGCCATGGGTAATGTCCGGCTGGTATGCCATGTTCTGAGCGCTAATGCATTGCTATGTGCAGCGCTATGTTTATATGCCATGGTTTGAAGCGCTATTGCCTAATGCTCTGTGCAGCGCTATGTTTATATGCCAGGTCGGGAAGCGCCATTAATTTGCTAGGTGCAGCGCCCGGTTAAAATGCCAGTTTTGAAGCGCTATTGATGTGCTATGTGCAGCACTTTGTTTAAAAGGCCATGTTTGAGGCGCTATTGCCTTGCTATGTGTGGCGCTATGTCAAATGCCATGTTTTAAAGCGCTATTGCCTTGCTATGTGCAGAGCTATGTTAAAAGGCTCTAGGCGACGCGCTATTGATTTGCTATATGCAGCGCTATGTTTAGATGCCAGGTTTTGATGTGAATGAACTGCCTACTTTGATTCCTGCCTTCAGGTTGTAAAGGGATATGGTCAGGTCAGGATGTTTTTATTACAGGTGGTCCGGACTAACGCCTAAGGTTATGCCCGAGTTGACTTTATTGCAGGATTGAGGCTGAGGGACTGTATCTTTATTCCTCACATATCTTGGTTATATTTGGAGGTCGCAATAGTTCCGGCAGGGGCCCGATTGGCCCTGCCCTGTATATAATTCCCCCCTGTACCTTTTGACCCAGCGCAAGTTGGCGCCGTGTAGAGATTACCAAACATACTGTGTTTTGACAATAAAAAAGTTATTTTCACACAAACTTGTGTAGCGTCTCTTTTTGTAGTGTGCCTTGTGTGTCGCCTGTGTGTACTGCGTGGATGCTTTGCACATTTCCTCCAGAGTTTGGCCCACCCGCTCTGCACCACGCTACCCGTTTCCAACAATGGTGATCAGCGGTGGGATAGGACTTGTGTTTGCGCAGTACCGCAGCGACAACGGGTTGCACTGCAAACTGAGCCGTGATGTAATCTCAGGGTTTGGGGAATTATTGTTTTTTTCCTTGATTGTGCTTTCCTCCTGGAAGTGTGTTTTTAAATTGTGTCCCCCTGTTGCACTGTGGGTGGTGTGTCCCGGGTGTACCTTGCCAGGATGGGGTTAACGTACAACGAGGATGATCTTATGGAATACACGGAGCAGGAAGTAGTGGATTTCTGCAGGGAGAGAGGGATACCCCCAGTGGGCAACACACGCCGGAAGCTATTTCTTTATGAGGCCCTCAAGAGGGGGGAACCCTTAGAGATCGGTGGGGACCTGTCAGATTACCCCTCCGCATATTTAAAGGGTGGATTTAGTGGAGACCCGGTGGAGGACCTCCAGAGAGGGGAGGACTCCGAGAGTGAGGGGGCCCAGTCCATAACCCAGGAGGGTGGTGACACTGACGAGGAGGAAGAAGATGATCGGGGGAGACGCCAGTAGCGAGGGAGGACACCAGAGTTAGGGAGTCCCGCGCTGGGTCCAGTCCCGGGGGCATTGCCCCGTCCCTTTCCCTGTCCCCAGAAGAGTGGGTGGATAGGAGGGAAAGAAGGGAGCATCAGCTGGCGCTGGAAAGACTCAGAGTGGAGCTAGCGCGGCTGAGTGTGGAGGAGAGGAGGCTAGAGACGGAGAAGGTCCTAGCGCAGGAAAGGATGGCAGAGGCAGAGAGGGCCTTTGCCAGGGAGAGACTAGCTCGGGAGGGTAGGTTGTCCCCTGAGAGTGGTTTCTGTGGTCTGGATTCGCCAGTGAGGGTGGGATCCAGTGGTGGCAGCGAGAGTGGATCCAATGTAGGGTGTCCCACTCCCAGAGCCCAGGAGATGGTGCCTGATTCCCAGAAGGAGGGGGACAGGTTAGAGTTTAGGGGCAGGGAAAAACTGTCCCACCAGTCCTGGGGGGAGTTTGCGGAGGTGTGTTGGACTGCATTGGAGGATTGGGTGGTGAGGAGTGCAGTGAGTGATTGGGAAGGGCTGTGCCAGGTAGTCATCAAGGAGCACATGCTCGGGAATTGTTTCCCAAGGTTGCGTCACCACCTGTTACAGTGTGGGTTCTCCGACCCCAGGGAGCTTGCACGGGAGGCAGACCTCTGGGTGAGTGCCAGGGTGTCTGAGGAGGCATTGGGGAGTGACCCTGAAGGGGGTGGTGCAGGGATCTTCCAACCCAGCGAGGTGGGAGAGGTGGCGAATAGCCCAGCTAGGTCCCCAGGAAGAGAGAGGGTTGTAGGGCCTCACCTCCTAACTACAGGAAGGAGTGAGATGGGGAGGTGTCCCAAGGTGCCCCAACCGCAGTCTCAGGGCCTGGAGAGTTCCATAAGGGAGCCCCAGGTTGGGGGCCTAGGCTGTCCTGATGTGCCGTCCAGGGAAGGGGAGCCCCTAGTGTCAGGAGAACCAGGGGCGACTGTAATCAGAGCTCCTGAGGTTCTGGGGTCGGCCCAGTCGCAGGGTTTAGATCCTGGGCTGGGATGCCAGGTTCAGGGGTTGCCTGACCTGGCGGGTGGGGCATTTGTTAACAGTGTCCCCCCAGAAGTGACTTCCAGGGGTACTTTTCCAGGTGGGAGGGTGCGGAACTCTGGAAGGGGGTGCAGAGGGAGGAAGGTCTCACCTCGGGCACCGGCTCAGCCACAGGGCTTAGATCCTGGGTTGGGAGGCCAGGGATGGGTACTGCCTGACCTGGCGGGTTGCACATCTGTTAGCAGTGTCCCCCCAGAATTGACTTCCAGGGGTACTTCTCCAGGTGGGAGGGTGCAGAACTCTGGAAGGGGGTGCAGAGAGAGGAAGGTCTCACCTCGGGCACCGGCTCAGCCACAGGGCTTAGATCCTGGGTTGGCAGGCCAGGGATGGGTACTGCCTGACCTGGCGGGTGGGACATCTGTTAGCAGTGTCCCCCCAGAATTGACTTCCAGGGGTACTTCTCCAGGTGGGAGGGTGCGGAACTCTGGAAGGGGGTGCAGAGGGAGGAAGGTCTCACCTCGGGCACCGGCTCAGCCACAGGGCTTAGATCCTGGGTTGGGAGGCCAGGGATGGGTACTGCCTGACCTGGCGGGTGGGGCATCTGTTAGCAGTGTCCCCCCGGAATTGACTTCCAGGGGTACTTCTCCCGTTGGGAGGGTGCAGAACTCTGGGAGGGGGTGCAGGGGGAAGGAGGACTCGCCCCTGGCACCGGTACAGCCTAAGGGTTTAGACCCTAGGCTGGGGAACCAGTTGCAGGGTCAAGGCCCTGGACTGGGGAGAGAGTGGTGGTCTGAGGGTGCCTCGCATGGGAGTAGGGTGAGGAACCCCAGAAGGAGAGGTAGGGGGAGGAGAGCCTCGCCCCTGATGGCTGGTCAGCCTGAGGGTGCGGACCCCAGGTGGGAGGACCAGTGACAGTTTGGAACTGCAAGGAGGAGGAGGAGAGTGGTCAACGGGTACTACGGGCCTGGGGTTACTGCCCCCCACTCTGTGAGACCGCAAGGGCCAGAGACACCTGGATGGCCCAGGGGGCAGTCCTGGCCACAACCACCTAGGGAACTGCCGGGTGGTGGCTTAGTCGGTCGAGGAAGGTTTGAGAGAGGGAACCATCAGGTTCCAGAGTGGAGGAGAACCTGCGGGTGCTCCTGCAGTTGCGGGCCTGCGTTTACCTTTTCTCGCCCCAAGCAGGGAAGCCCATCAAGGCACTGATCGGTCTACCCTGGCTTTTGGCTGGAAGGGGGTTGTGTTGGACTTGGCCCTTTTTCCCTGAAATTTTTCGCTTTTCTGGGAAATCGCATGATGTGTAAATGCAAAGATTGAATGCTGTGCGATAATGTACGCAGACTGAGTTTCCCCATTTTAAACATGTAACTTAAAATGGATGCCAAAGCTGTGTGGTAGCGCCGTTTGACTGAGCTGGGTTACCAGTCTAGTTGTTATTTCCCAGCAACCCCAGCTTTTGGAGGGAAGCCTGGCACCCAGGGTGCTCTACCCCTCCCCCTAGGCCAGTTAGAGCCAGTCTCCCCAGACGCTTCTAGAAGCTTCTGGCACTGTCTGGAAGGTGGAGTGAGGGGCGTATAAAGGGCGGAGCTGGGTTGCCATGTGCTCAGTCAGAGGGTGGACCTGAGAGAGAGGGGACCTGCTGCCAGGGGTTACCGCCACATGGGCCTGTGTGCTGGGCCATGAGCCTACCTACCCCCCTCTACTGTCCACAGGGCGAGGGAAAGCTATAGTTGGGGCAAAGCAGACCTGGAGAAACCTACGCAGGAGTTTTAGGCGGTAGGGTTTAGTCAGGGACCTATGCTGCTGGAGGTGACAGGGCTTAGGCGCTGCCTTTTAAGTGAGTGAGGGATCCTGAACTGACCCACTGATCTGGCCCGGCGAGAGGAGAACCCAGGGACGACTGGCAGAGACTAATTAGTCCGCCTTCAGCCACCAACTCAACTCCCCCCCTCAAGAAACCCTCAACCAAGGGTGCAGAAACCAGCAAGCGCCTCGTGGGACCCTGACCGCAGTCCATGCGGACAGAGCGCTATTTACAAGCTGCCTGTGGAAGGAGAGCGCTATATCCAGTGAGCGCTACATTTCTAATTGACTGTGCCCTGCTGGTGAGTGTGGGAATCCCAGCTGCCTGCTACCTAGCGCCTGGAAAGCGCTATATCCACGGCCCCGATAGCGCTGGGAGGCTGGGAGAACTGCCTTAGTCAAAGCGGGAGCCCACCCCGCCTTATTGCCGCAGGTGTGCCTATTTTTATCACGGGTGCCCACCCCGTGTTATGGCGGAACTTTTCATGCTTTCTAACGCCAGCGGGAGCCCACCCCGCGTAATGGCGGCGTTTGGCAGGCTCCTGTAACTAAGCGGGAGCCCACCCCGTGTGTGTGCCGCCACGCAGTGTTTTTTATTTATACTAGCGGGTGCCAACCCCGCACTTTGTCGCCGCCGGAATCACCGCCGCGGCCCCCTGAGTGAGGGAAGGGCTGACGCGGCTGGAATCAAGGCCGCGCGGGCCTGAAGAACGCTGGGAGGCATTGCCCGGCAACAGGAGCCCCGGCCGCGTCATCGGCCGCGCCCCCGCGACAGCCGCGCACGGATTGGTTGCCGGCCGGCAAGAAACCAGCAAGCAGCCCGGGCGAAGGACGAGGAGCCAGGCGGGAGCCTACCCCGTGCTGGCCAACATCGACGGAGACTTCGCTCCGTGGTTGGGGCTCTCCGGAGGCTGACGAGAGCCCCGCCAACTCCATGACGAAGTCCCGGGCCCCAGGGGGGGGACCCGGGTGAAGCGCGACATCGAGAGGAGGCCGGAAGAGGCGAGATCCCCGGTGAGTAAGGGCCCGGGTGAAGACCGGCGAAGACGTCAGGAGCCACCCCGTCTGTGCCCCGTGAGGAGGAGCAGCACCCAAGGAGAGCCCGGTGAGTGAGGGGCTCCGTGTGGGACTGGTGGTGGAGAGGGGGCAACGGGGCACGTTGTCGGTGCCCGCCCCCGGCAGTCCCTTTAAGAGGGCCACCATAGGTGTACTGCTAGTCTTCCCAGCTGCCCCCTTGGCAGAGGGCAGCTGTTGTGAGCGGCTGCATCTGTTTTGGAGTCCACGTGCTCCCCCCCAGCACGGACCGGGACTGAGTCCAAGTACCCTCCGCAACTGCCCCGCTGGAGAGTGGGCAGTGGCAGCATTTATGGAGCGCCTAAGGAACAGGATAGCCTAGGGGCTAAAGGATCACCACAGCAACCCCTGGATAACCCCACCTGAGGGGAGGTTATACCCCTGCGTGACTGTTAATGCTCCAAGGGAAGGCCATGGGTAATGTCCGGCTGGTATGCCATGTTCTGAGCGCTAATGCATTGCTATGTGCAGCGCTATGTTTATATGCCATGGTTTGAAGCGCTATTGCCTAATGCTCTGTGCAGCGCTATGTTTATATACCAGGTCGGGAAGCGCCATTAATTTGCTAGGTGCAGCGCCCGGTTAAAATGCCAGTTTTGAAGCGCTATTGATGTGCTATGTGCAGCGCTTTGTTTAAAAGGCCATGTTTGAGGCGCTATTGCCTTGCTATGTGCGGCGCTATGTCAAATGCCATGTTTTAAAGCGCTATTGCCTTGCTATGTGCAGCGCAATGGTAAAAGGCTCTAGGCGACGCGCTATTGATTTGCTATGTGCAGCGCTATGTTTAGATGCCAGGTTTTGATGTGAATGAACTGCCTACTTTGATTCCTGCCTCAGGGGACCTTCAGGTTGTTAAGGGATATTGTCAGGTCATGATGTTTTTATTACAGGTGGTCCGGACTAACGCCTAAGGTTATGCCCCGAGTTGACTTTATTGCAGGATTGAGGCTGAGGGACTGTATCTTTATTCCTCACATACCTTGGTTATATTTGGAGGTTGCAATAGTTCCGGCAGGGGCCTGATTGGCCCTGCCCTGTATATAATTCCCCCTGTACCTTTTGACCCAGCGCCAGTTGGCGCCGTGTAGAGATTACCAAACATACTGTGTTTTGACAATACAAATGTGATTTTCTCAAACAGGTCTATGATTTACCATGGGAGAAGGATTTTGTAACGGCATCCATTGATGTAACAACTTTATACACCAGCATTAAACATACAGATGGCTTAAATGCGATAAGACACTTCTTGGGTAACAGACCAAATTTTGGGCACACACTCAAATGCTGATTGAGATGACGTCATTCTGTCTCAAGAACAACTATTTCCTTTTTAATGGTGAACTATTTCATAAAATATGCGGAACAGCGATGGGAACTTGCTTCGCCCCCAGCTTTGCGAATTTGCATATGGGCTGGTGGGAGGAGCAGGTGGTCCAGAAGCTATATCCCGATGAATGGCAAAATAATGTAATGCAATGGAGTAGATTCATTGATGATTTATTTGTCGTATGGAAAGGCACAGAGGAGTTGCTAAGTGAATTAATTATGAAATTACAAAACAATAATTGGAATTTAAGATTCACAAGCACAATCAGCAACTCCAATATAAACTTTTTAGATCTGTCCATTTTTATTAAAGATGGTAAACTTGAAACAGCCCTATACCGCAAGCCAACAGCTGGCAATACATTGTTACATGCCAAAAGCTTCCACCCTCAAAACTTGATTAAAAGAATCCCCTATGGGGAGAGTCTGAGAACAATCCGCAACTGTAGTAATCAAGACAGTTGTGAGGAAGAATTACTAAGATTACAGACTCGGTTTAAAACAAGAGGGTATTCTGAGCAATGCATTAAATCAGCAATGTTGAAAGCAAAAAAGAGGTCAAGGGAAGACATTCTTTTCAACAAAAGCAACACCAAGAAGAAAAAGGAAAGTTCTAACAATAACGAGTGCAGAATGATAACTTCTTATAATGTCCAACACAAAAAAGTGAGAAGCATTTTGTCTAAACATTGGCATTTAGTGCGAAGTGACCCAATATTAAGCAAAATTGTTCAAAAAAGACCGCAGCTTACATTTAGACGAGCCACAAGTTTCAAACAAATGTTGGTCAGTAATGTATTGAAAACTCCCCCTACCAAAACGGCAGCAACAATGTGGTTAGTGAAAAAGGAAGGGTTTGTAAAATGTACGAAGTGTAAAGCTTGTGTGCATGGTATTAACACTGCGAAGTATACAACTGGTTTGGCTGATAAAGAGTTTAAGATCAGAGGGCATTATACATGCAAAACGGATCATTCTGTCTATGTGTTACAATGCCCTTGTGGATTGAGATACGTGGGCAGCACGATCTTACCTGTGCACAAGCGTGTGTTACAACATTTAAGAGCCATTAAAAATGGTGACAAGTCCTATCCAGTAGCGCGTCACTTTGAGCGACACCATCAGAAAAATATAACTGGGCTGTCCTATTATGTAATTGATGCAGTGAGGTTCAGTATGAGAGGCGGCAACCGGGAGAAAAAGCTGAGGAAAATGGAATCCTCATATATAATCAAACTAAATTGTAAAGCACCAGCTGGTTTGAACATTGAGGAGGATCTCCATACACATTTGTAAATGTTTTAAAGTGCGTTAGCTTCTTCCCTTTCTGTTTGTTTTTAACCATTTTTCATTTTCATATCAGAATGCTTTGGCATGGTATGAGTATTACATACATATATTTTTTTCACGTAGGGTGGAACTCACTAGAGGTGTCACATTGAATGAAATATACAGACTGATTGTTAGCTGTCCGCCTCTATTGCTAAGCCCACTGGGGCTATATACTGAGTGTTATTGACAATCTTCATCCGATATGCAGAACAAAGTCCACAACTTTGATCACTTGCGCATTGGAAAAGATACCAGCTGCTTTTTCATTTTTATTTTTTTGAATAAAAGGAGCCAACTGGTAAAGCCGTGGTAAATAACTACTGAATTATAATTTGATTAAATTGTAATTTCATTGTATTTGCAGTATTCTAGGCGGTCTTACAGTGCATTTATTTATTTATAAATTTAGAAACTACCAGTCTGTCTTCTAACACACTACGTTGGTAGTTTTAGTCATGTGACATGGCTCTTCTGTGTTCAAAATGGTGGTGAACTTTATTGTATACTCTTTGTAAACAAGCCTGCAGGACAGGCGAAACGCGTCCAGCAGCTGACGATTAAATATTTGATATCTCAGCAAGACATGGCGTCGTCATCTTTTCACTGTGGTGATTTGGATTACTGGAGATGTTAACGGATCCTGCCTGGTTGATCCGTACGGACGACGCGCCCTTCGTTCAGGAGCAGCGGCAGATGGAGCTAGGCATTCAAACCGTGCTCATATATATATATCTCATATATATATATATATTCACTGAAAAAACCATAGGTTTCAGGGGTGTTATAGTTAGCTGGACTTTTCACTTGCACAAAACCATTGAAATTCCCCCGTTATAGTTAGTTCAGCTAACTATAACTCGCGCGCCCGCAATGCACTGCTGATGACGTCACATATTACATCACTCATGACATGGTCAGTGACATCACTGATGACATCACTGATGACATCTCAAATGACATCACTGATGAGATCACTGATGAAATCATCCAGTGAATGTGTGTTTTTCTGAAAATTAAATATGTTTTATATATGTATATCTCAAGGTCGATGGAAGAATAAATGGGTATATAAGTGTCTAAATGGATGATTTGTTTTTGAAAAATTGATTGTGTAACTGACTGATTAAGTGTATCATAGTGAATACATGGCTTAGTGAGTAATGTTTAAATATGTAAATATCTGTATCAGTCTCTCACTTTGTGTATAAGTGGCTGCATGGGTTAGTGAGTAGCAACATGGGTGTCTATATAGGTTATTAGTTGGTTTTTTGAGTATCAGTCTGAGTGTCTGCATGGTTCGGGGGGGGGGTATTACGTAGTGCATAGGTGCATGAATGAGTGACTCACTGTTTGTATGTGTTGAAGACAGCATGTGTGCAGGACTGTATGGGTGGATGAGTGTGTGTATGGGTGTGTTAGTGAGTGAATGACTGTCTCAATAGTGTCTTTATGAGTAACTACATATGTTTTAAACTAGTATATGTGACTATTGGTGTATATAAGTGAGTATATGTGAGAGTGAGAGATTGAAAGAGTTCCTGTATGAATAAGTATGTGTTTCTATAAGTGATTGTTTAAAAGACTAAGTATGTGTAAGTTTCCGTAGAAGTAAGTGTGGTGGTGTGTGTATAACTGTATATGCAAGTAAATGTATGTTTGATTCTTTATTAGCATGAGTGAGTAACTCTATGGATGAGTGGAATTGTGTAACAGGATGTATAGGTGTATGAGTACATATGATGAGTGAGTACATGTATGAGTGACTGTATAGGACGGTTGGTGAATGAGTGGATGTGTATGTGGATCTTAGAATTACTGAAGAGGTTGTTGTAACTGGTATTGGTATCTTCATTGTTTTGTACATTTTAGTTTCTATTTTTGAATGTGTGTATCAAAGGTTATATTAGGGTGAGAGGAGGTCTGCCACTCTATCACAAGGATGATGTCATCAGTGATGTCATCAGTGATGTCATTTGAGATGTCATCAGTGATGTCATGAGTGATGTCACTGACCATGTCATGAGTGATGTAATATGTGACGTCATCAGCAGTGCATTGCGGGCGGGCGAGTTATAGTTAGCTGAACTAACTATAACGGGGGAATTTCAATGGTTTTGTACAAGTGAAAAGTCCAGCTAACTATAACACCCCTGAAACCTATGGTTTTTTCAGTGAATTTCTGAGGTTTTTTAAATGCTAATTCCTAACTATAACGTGCCTGAAACCTATGGTTTTTTTTGTGAATTTCAAAGGTTTTTTAAATGCTAATTTCTAACTATGCCTACAGACATAGGACATGTGAAGAAAGAAGAAAAAATGCACAGAAAGAAAAAAAGAAGTGCAGAAAGAAGCAACAGAAGTCCTCAGAGACGAAGAAAAGTGCAGGAAGAAGGATAACGTGCAGAAAGAACAAAAAGAAGAGCAGAAAGAAGCCTTGTTGCAAAATCATCCTGTACCCTCAACTTTTTCAGACGGATACTGGTGGTAACTGAGTCTGACTAACCAGTCCTAGAGCCAGTGCTATGTTAAAAGACACTTAGAATACAGTGAAAACACCTACATACACTAGGGAACATTATGCGTTGGGGTCCCCCAGTGATTAGCATGACCTCCTCTGTAAGCCCCTAGTATATAATAGGGCAGGGGGATTAAAACGACCTCTTAAAACAGGCCACAGGGCGTTTTTGCACACGTTAACTCAAGCCCCGTCCCCTCCCTTCACCACTGTGTAAACACACCCTGTGTCCGTTTTTAGTTGGGAGATTAAGTTCATTTGAATCCTGAGGGTCCCTAGGGTCCAACTAGCCCACTAGGTACCTCCAGTAAGTGCCACAGAGCTGCGTTGCAGAGAGGTGTAAAAAGTGGCACGGCCTGGACCACCTCTCTGCAATGCAGCTCAGTGGCGCTTACTGGAAGCACTTGGTGGGCTAGTTAGCCCCCAGGGGCCCTCAGTATTGAAGGGAAATTATATCCCCAATTTAAAACATGCCATAGTGCGTGTTTGCACACGTCACCTCAGGCCCTGTCCCCTCCCTTCACCACTGTGTAAACGCGCCCTGTGGCTGTTCTAAGTTGAGAGATTAAGTCCCCTTGAATCCTAAGGGTCCCTAGGGTCAAACTAGACCACTAGGTACCTCCAGTAAGCGCCACAGAGCTGCGTTGCAGAGAGGTGTAAAAAGGGGCTTGGCCTCAGAACACCTGTCTGCAGCGCAGCTCCCTGGCGCATACTGGAGATGCCTGTTGGGCTAGTTGGCCCTCAGGGACCCTCAGTATTGAAGAGGAATTAATTCCCCAACTTACAATTCGCCAGGGGGCGCGTTTACAGAGTGCTGCAAGGAGGGGGCGTGGACTCCGGCACGATGCCAGTCTTTTATTTATTTTAATTTTTTAAGAAGGGGGGCTGTGTGGTTCCCCTTCTTATTCTAATTTATTGTCCCTGATGACCCCATCCCCCAGGGCCTGTCTCCTAATTATATTTTTTTGACCCCAATCCCCAGGGCCGGCCACTGTTTTTTATTATTTTAAAAAATATATATATTTATAGACACACCTAGGACATGCTGGACAAACCGTACGTACCTATCACCATGACGATTTGCGTGATATTCATTACAAGGCGACTATGCATACAATGAATCCACGTGGAATGTATTTACACCACTAGTGAAGCTCTGACATGTCTGATGCCCTACCGTGCCTAATCCCGGTAGACACCCTTGTCGTTTATTTATACAAACATGGGTAGCTATTGACGGGCACATTTAATACACATGCACACCAAGCCACTCAAAGGGGATTCAACAAAAATTAGACCAAAACTATGCAAGAAACCCCCCTCATGGTTAATATAACACACATCCACTGCCGGATGTGTAATACTTTTTATTTTACTCTCTGGAAAGGGGACGAACATCACTTGAGAGTCACAGCGCGCTCCTGGCAGAGCCCAATGCTGTGTTACACCCACCATTGCCTGCTGAGTGCCACACACCTCTGTGTTGTATTCCACTAGCTAGTGCATATGCTATGACACTCTCTAGCCCATGTGCACTGTAACACCACCCCGTGAATATGTCATGCCACACTTGTCTTCGCACGGGTTATATTGCCCCATCTAACGTGCCTTCCTCGATGCCCATGTTATAACGAACAGTGCTATGCCATACATATTACAATCTGGGATCCATATCTTTGTCACTGTGCATATGCAACGTTACACTCCCCAGCACATATTTTATATTACAACTTTAGAGACTAGTTAGGTTACACAACACTGCCCTGTGCATATTACACTCCAAGGCGCATAACGCATAGCACGCGCTAGTGCCTGTGCTATCTCGCGCTCTCCAATGAATCTGTAATTGCGCACAATGTATTGCATATTATATTTCACGCCCGGTTCATCTTATATCACACTTTTTGGTGCATAGTTTATACCATACACTATATCTAGTTTTCATTTTCAATCATTCTCTCAGGACTATGTTCTATATAACACTGTGTTCACCTACCCTTTTCACGGGCATTACATTTTGCGATAGGGGTGGAGGGTCAGGGGGTGTTTCTGCCAAGTGAGCCCGGAGTCACAGTCACAAACGTCCTCTTCTTCCTGAATAAAAGTGAGATTATGCTGCATACTTGTTCATATTTGAAGTAGTTCGCACAGACACACGTTTTAAAAACAATAAAGTTCCTAATACCCGCCTTCTCTGAACAGTTAGCTTGCTGCCCCATCCCCCTCCTCCCTATCCTCTGTTGTGTGAATCCATGGACTAGCCTCCTCCCTCCTGCCATGCATGGTCTGATGTGCTGCCACTGCCCTCAATTTAGTATGATGTACCAGTCCACTCCTCCTGCCCTCCATTGCCCAATTCTATG
This sequence comes from Triturus cristatus, assembly GCF_964204655.1. Lineage (NCBI taxonomy): Eukaryota > Metazoa > Chordata > Amphibia > Caudata > Salamandridae > Triturus > Triturus cristatus. Next base: position 1,641,448,889 of record NC_140590.1, read on the forward strand.
CCCCATCATTGACCTCCTGCTTAAACTCTGTGCTTAGCTTGCTGTCCCTATTCTCCTTCCCCCTGCCCTCCGATGTCTTTGCGCGTGCCCCTGCTCCATCCTTTTTGCCCACCATGTTCCATGGACCTGCCACTCCTATCTACTCTGAGTGTTCTGTTGAGCTGCCACTCCCCTCCCACCTGCCTAGCATTGTCAGATGACCGTAACCTGTCCCTGCCACCTCCACCCTGCCTGTCCACATGCCATGCCCCTATCCTCTTCCTCCTGTCCTACATGGTCCATTGTACTGCCACACCCTTCTGCCCTCCCTGGTCTGTTGTGCTGCAACTGCTCCTCCTGCCTGCCCCGTGTGGTCTGTTGTGAGGCCCCTTCCCCTGAACTTTCTTGTCTGTGCACAGGTCCTGGCCCTCCCTTCTATCCTCCATCGTCCTTTGTGCATGCCCCTGCACCCTCCTTCTTGCCCATCATAGCCATTGTGCTGCCACTAACCCTCCCACTTGCCATGCATGTTCTTCTGTGCTGCCATGGCCCCTCCCACCTTCCCTGTGTGGTCAGTTAGCTGCCCCTGACCCCCTCCCACCTTCCCTCCATGGTCTGTGTGTATGCCATCACAGTCTCAGTGTTGCTCTTCATGGTGTGTCTTGCTTCTAGTGGCCATCCTGCCTGACCTCCATGGCTATCTTGCTGCTCCTGCCCTGCCCCCTTGCCCCCAGCCCTCTGTTTACATGTGCAGACCCCTACTCCCTCCCTCCTGGCTTGTCTGTTCCATTGTAATGCCCCTGATCCGTCCCTCCTGCCCTTTATGGACTGTTACGCTGCAGCTTTCTCTCCTGTCTGTCCATTATGGTCAGCTAGCTACCATTGCCTCTTGCCCCTCTGTTCTCTGTTGTCCATGTGCATGGTCCTGTCCCCTCCCTCTTGCTTTCTATGGATTGCTGTGCTGCACTCCCGTCCCGCATGCCCTGTGTGGTGTATTGTGCTGCTGCAAACCCTGATGCCTGCCCTGCAGGGTCAATTTGGTGCACCTCTCCATGTCCCTCCTGTCCTCTGTTATCCAAGTCCATGTCCCTACCCCATTTCCTTCCATGATCCAATGTACCATACTTGCGAACATTTTGAACTTGGTAAGAGGGAGATTTTGAGAATAAACTGGGGTATTGATTTTTCCCTTTGAGTTACATTGAAAAAGAGGAGATTGTAGACAGGAGACAGATCAAATAAAGCCCATTTGAGCTTAAAAACATTGGACGTTTCCTGGCTGAATCGGGTCTGTTGGCATGTATGGTTGTACTACCATTGCCTCTTCCTTCTGCCCACAATGGTCTATTACATTGCCACAGCCTCTCTTGCAAGTCCTGTATTGTTGGTTTGTTGCCCCTGCCCCCCTTTCCACTGCCCTCCATAGTCTGTTGTGCTGCCACGGCCCTTCCTGCCTGCTCAGTGTGGTTAAATTGTTGCCTTTGCACCCTTCTACCTGCCTTCAATTTTCAGAGTCCGTGCCCCTGGCCTCTGCCTCTCAATAGTATCCTAATGAACAACTAGATTGCTAACATTCTATATTTATTACAAAAGTGTGGAACGCCTGACGTCATCTTGATGTAATCAAAACTGTAATACCTAGAGCATTTCCTTTAGAAATTACATATATGAGAGGGTCTTATTGGCATCAAAATTATGGTTAGTGCTCTAAAAGACTAAAATAAGGACATATTTTCTGAGTTTTCAAATAGCGACAAAGCACTTTTAAATTCTTTGTTATCTTTATGTTTTTTTATCCAGTTGACCACTTGATTAAATGTTGCACTTAGGGGAGAGGATGTGGTGTTACTTCCAGAACTGCAGACTTTGCAACTGGGGAACCAGGTTGGAGTTTCTGCTTCAGCTCGACATTCTGTGATTCTGGTCAAATCACTTAGTCTCCCCATGTCTACAACCAAAATGAATTTGTGATGTAACCAATGCTCATGTAAAGCACTCCAATGCCTGACAAGTCTGCACTATATAACACTGCAAAAACACAAAATAATAAGTGTTTTGCACACTTCTGTCATTGGGCTATATTTGGGCTACATCTGGGTGATTTTAGGCTACTTTTGGGCTACATTTGGGCTCTTTTGTCTCCGGTGGCCATCTTGGGAGATTTATTTGTTATGAAGTTTCCTAATTTCCTCATGTACTGCAGTCTCCTCAGTAGGAAATGCTTTCAGTTTTTTACTTTGATTCCATCATGAAGGTATTCAGATATGTCACACATTTGCCATAAATTCTGGATGTTAGCACTCTAGTTGCTCATTAGATCACTGTAGTAAAACTACTGTTCACCATGGAAGTCTGTTCCTGGTATTAAAAGTGCATGTTTCAGTCTGCATGTCAGAATTTTTTAATGAAATAGAAAAGGATTTGAGAAGTCACTCAAAATGTGCCCTCATTTTCTTTCTTCGGCATTAATCATAATTTCTATGGCAAAATGAACCCCCTCATTGTGTTCCTTTTTAAATTAAATGTTTTAAGTGTTACCAGTTTATTCCAATCAAGATGGCTTCAGGTGTGCCATACTTTTGTCATAATGAAGACAGTAAGCGCTCTAGTTGTTTTTAAGAACACTCTGGGACATTCTGTCATTGGGCTATACTTGGGCTACATCTGGGTGATATTTGGGCTACATTTGGGCTCTTTTGTCTCTGTGCCCTAATTTTTCTTTCTGTAGCACTAATCATACTTTTTATGGAAAACTGAACCCCCTCATTTTGTTCCTTTTTAAATTAAATGTTTTAAGAGTTACCACTTTAATCCAAGCAAGATGGCTTCAGGTGTGCCATATGTTTATCATAAGTAGGACTGTTAGCGCTCTAGTTGTTCTTTGGAACACTCTGGGAAGCTGCAGTATAACACAAAGGAATCAACTGACAGTCTCTGCCCTTGTTGGATGTACATGTTTTACTGAGAATGTCAGACTTCATTCTCACATGACTGAGAAAGATAATGTGAATTTACAGAAAATAAGCTCTCAGTTTAGCTTATAGATCACCTTCCAAAACTCTGTGGGAAAAGCATGAGAAAATATTTTTCTCTCAATCATGATATCCCAGCAGAAGGCTTTTTCACATGGTGAAATCACCTTAGAACATACCACAATTCCTAAAATGAATATGGTACCATCAACAAATGATTTATAATGTAACTAAAGTCTTAAAACCTTCTATTAACTGCAATGCTTTTTAATGAGGTGCTATCATGCATAGTGGTCCCAAGATGGCTGCCAACACTTCTTGGATGAAGTGCTGACAGCCAATCAGATCTCAGGATGAGATGTGTGGTTAGGCTCCGCCCACATATATATATGATTTTACTTTTGATTTTCTCAGGAACTACTGAACAGATTGACACCAGACCTGCAAAAGGCACTTCCCTGACCTGAGGACTACCTCTCTGCCAAATTTCAAGTATTTCTGTTCAGCCGTTCGGGCTGTACCTTGGACTAAAGGTCCCTATGGAAAATTGCATGGGGAAAATGCTTTTTGGGACCCCCCTTTTTTCTCCACCCCCGCTTGACGAATCCCCCCGAGACTTTCAAGGTAGGAGCGGAGCGGAGCGCCCCACCTATTTTGAAAATTTCACGAGGATTCGTCAACCGGCGCCAAAGTTATTCCAAATAGAATGTTGCGGATTTCCTATGGAAACATGGTCCTAACTATAACTATCTACTGGCGACCGCCAGTAGATAATATATATATATATATATATATATATATATATATATATATATATCGAAGGGGAGATCACTTGACTGAAAGCAATCCAAGGACACAACGGGGAAAGTTTCAGGAATCCTTTATTCACAAGGTGAATTGCGGCATAATGCATTTCGGCTTCCTCGCCTTCGTCAGACGCCGCTTTCCACTGGTTTACATCTCCTCCCTCCTTTGAAGTTGCTACGACGCTCCCATAGGTGGGAGAACAGCTGACCATGCACCTATCAGGATAGCCGTAGTCAAATGGGAGACTACAGATCCCAGCGTGCATCTGGATGGTATACTGCAACAGGGTCAGGGTCAAATTGTGCTCGAATGAGCGCTGTGTTTGCCTCGCAAAGGGGGGGCCTTGTAGTGGCAGATGTGCGCCATAATAAAAGTGTCAGGGGTTCCCTCCAGTCCCCAACGTCCAGCCACAATAATTGAACAAGCCGGGCCGTGGGGCAAGCTGTAATAAACTTGCCTCCCCGTGCAGTCACAGGCTGCTCCTGGCAGCGGCATTGGCAAGGCCCATTCTCATGGCGGACCTGGGATGAATCAATCCCTTGATGCAAAAAAGTTTGTTGCCAGCAAAGTCCCAGGCCTCTTGATGGACGGGTCCTTGTTACCGCGCTCCTGGCAAACGCGGAAAATATCGAAGGGGAGATCACTTGACTGAAAGCAATCCAAGGACACAACGGGGAAAGTTTCAGGAATCCTTTATTCACAAGGTGAATTGCGGCATAATGCATTTCGGCTTCCTCGCCTTCGTCAGACGCCGCTTTCCACTGGTTTACATCTCCTCCCTCCTTTGAAGTTGCTACGACGCTCCCATAGGTGGGAGAACAGCTGACCATGCACCTATCAGGATAGCCGTAGTCAAATGGGAGACTACAGATCCCAGCGTGCATCTGGATGGTATACTGCAACAGGGTCAGGGTCAAATTGTGCTCGAATGAGCGCTGTGTTTGCCTCGCAAAGGGGGGGCCTTGTAGTGGCAGATGTGCGCCATAATAAAAGTGTCAGGGGTTCCCTCCAGTCCCCAACGTCCAGCCACAATAATTGAACAAGCCGGGCCGTGGGGCAAGCTGTAATAAACTTGCCTCCCCGTGCAGTCACAGGCTGCTCCTGGCAGCGGCATTGGCAAGGCCCATTCTCATGGCGGACCTGGGATGAATCAATCCCTTGATGCAAAAAAGTTTGTTGCCAGCAAAGTCCCAGGCCTCTTGATGGACGGGTCCTTGTTACCGCGCTCCTGGCAAACGCGGAAAATATCGAAGGGGAGATCACTTGACTGAAAGCAATCCAAGGACACAACGGGGAAAGTTTCAGGAATCCTTTATTCACAAGGTGAATTGCGGCATAATGCATTTCGGCTTCCTCGCCTTCGTCAGACGCCGCTTTCCACTGGTTTACATCTCCTCCCTCCTTTGAAGTTGCTACGACGCTCCCATAGGTGGGAGAACAGCTGACCATGCACCTATCAGGATAGCCGTAGTCAAATGGGAGACTACAGATCCCAGCGTGCATCTGGATGGTATACTGCAACAGGGTCAGGGTCAAATTGTGCTCGAATGAGCGCTGTGTTTGCCTCGCAAAGGGGGGGCCTTGTAGTGGCAGATGTGCGCCATAATAAAAGTGTCAGGGGTTCCCTCCAGTCCCCAACGTCCAGCCACAATAATTGAACAAGCCGGGCCGTGGGGCAAGCTGTAATAAACTTGCCTCCCCGTGCAGTCACAGGCTGCTCCTGGCAGCGGCATTGGCAAGGCCCATTCTCATGGCGGACCTGGGATGAATCAATCCCTTGATGCAAAAAAGTTTGTTGCCAGCAAAGTCCCAGGCCTCTTGATGGACGGGTCCTTGTTACCGCGCTCCTGGCAAACGCGGAAAATATCGAAGGGGAGATCACTTGACTGAAAGCAATCCAAGGACACAACGGGGAAAGTTTCAGGAATCCTTTATTCACAAGGTGAATTGCGGCATAATGCATTTCGGCTTCCTCGCCTTCGTCAGACGCCGCTTTCCACTGGTTTACATCTCCTCCCTCCTTTGAAGTTGCTACGACGCTCCCATAGGTGGGAGAACAGCTGACCATGCACCTATCAGGATAGCCGTAGTCAAATGGGAGACTACAGATCCCAGCGTGCATCTGGATGGTATACTGCAACAGGGTCAGGGTCAAATTGTGCTCGAATGAGCGCTGTGTTTGCCTCGCAAAGGGGGGGCCTTGTAGTGGCAGATGTGCGCCATAATAAAAGTGTCAGGGGTTCCCTCCAGTCCCCAACGTCCAGCCACAATAATTGAACAAGCCGGGCCGTGGGGCAAGCTGTAATAAACTTGCCTCCCCGTGCAGTCACAGGCTGCTCCTGGCAGCGGCATTGGCAAGGCCCATTCTCATGGCGGACCTGGGATGAATCAATCCCTTGATGCAAAAAAGTTTGTTGCCAGCAAAGTCCCAGGCCTCTTGATGGACGGGTCCTTGTTACCGCGCTCCTGGCAAACGCGGAAAATATCGAAGGGGAGATCACTTGACTGAAAGCAATCCAAGGACACAACGGGGAAAGTTTCAGGAATCCTTTATTCACAAGGTGAATTGCGGCATAATGCATTTCGGCTTCCTCGCCTTCGTCAGACGCCGCTTTCCACTGGTTTACATCTCCTCCCTCCTTTGAAGTTGCTACGACGCTCCCATAGGTGGGAGAACAGCTGACCATGCACCTATCAGGATAGCCGTAGTCAAATGGGAGACTACAGATCCCAGCGTGCATCTGGATGGTATACTGCAACAGGGTCAGGGTCAAATTGTGCTCGAATGAGCGCTGTGTTTGCCTCGCAAAGGGGGGGCCTTGTAGTGGCAGATGTGCGCCATAATAAAAGTGTCAGGGGTTCCCTCCAGTCCCCAACGTCCAGCCACAATAATTGAACAAGCCGGGCCGTGGGGCAAGCTGTAATAAACTTGCCTCCCCGTGCAGTCACAGGCTGCTCCTGGCAGCGGCATTGGCAAGGCCCATTCTCATGGCGGACCTGGGATGAATCAATCCCTTGATGCAAAAAAGTTTGTTGCCAGCAAAGTCCCAGGCCTCTTGATGGACGGGTCCTTTTTACCGCGCTCCTGGCAAACGATACCCATAATGCCTCAAAGAGTATCTCACAAAACTTAGTATCTCCGATGATGTTTTCGGCAAAACTTCACCTGATTTCAACTGTGTCCTAATAATGCATACACTGCCTTTACTTGGATTAGTGCCATATTCCGGCTGCATATAAACGACACAGAACAGAGAAAAGGGAAATTCAGCTGCCACCCCTCTTTCTCCGGTTTGTTACTTGCCTTTAAAACAATATTCGAGCAGCACGACGTGCTTGGGGAAATCCCTTTGGCAGACCCTGGCTGATTGCGAGTTCATCTCACAGGTGAGGCGGGCCTCTCATTGTGGCCCTTCCATTCATTGTTTTAAACATCATCGGAGATACTAAGTTTTGTGAGATACTCTTTGAGGCATTATGGGTATCGTAGTCCTAATGATGGCGATATATAACATACAAATGCAGGAATGGAAAGATAAAGCTAGTAACATCTGATCTACAAAGGACTTATTTCGAAAAAGAACTTGAAATAATATTTACCATCCCTGCTGCGTGAAAAGATATGCATACAAGAACATGTGTATAAATGGACTGCCTCTTTAAACAAAGTACATGGACATTTGTCCTTCTTCGATGTTTAAATTACGTTTTAAAAAGCTAACGAATCCACCGCTGATCTGTGGCATATGATTAAGAGGTGTTGACCTCGAAACACGTTATGCTGTTCCCTGCCATAAAATAAAGATTTTGAAGAAGCACGATGGTGTGGCCTGTTGCACGTAGTTCAATGGTACGTGTTTTCTGAGGAATATATATATATATATATATATATATATATATATATATATATATACTTACACACACACATATATAATATCACTCCACTTTCTCTTGCTAAGAGATATCAACCAATGGGAATGAGAACAGATTCAATTAAAAAGGCTTGCAACTGATACCAATCTTGTTAACCAGTATTGAGAGAGGCAATGTCGCCGAAACGCGTCTACTTGCTTATAATAAAGAAATTTGGAACCCGCAGAGTGCTCCTTTGTCCCTGGTGGATGTTTGTTGAAAAATAATTTGACGTGATGGCCACTTATCACGAAGAAGGCACCCGTCCTGCAAAGTGTTCAACAGGAATCAAGTAGCTTTTGGGAAATGATTACTTTAAGGACTGTTAGAACCACTTCCAACTTAATGAAAGGCATGCCTGCTGACACAAGGTTGGAACATTACTAAATGTTTAGTGTCGGTTACTAAAACTGGCGCTCACAGGTACGTGCCCTATCGTGTTAGAAAAGCAGCCGGACGAGGGATGCAAATCGATATTATTTGGGCCTGCGAATGTGGAAGTGGCTAAAGGAGAACTGTAATCGCACAATATGACAGTGTGTCAAAGAGTCGTGCCATATACGAGATCCATTAAGGTTTAAATATCACTAAATAATGCAAAGGGACAAACGTATTGCCATTAATAAAATGAACAAATATAAAATTCAACACACAGTGATGGCGGATGTTAATGTTACCAACTTGAATAACGTTACTCCACTTTCTCTTGCTAGGAGACATCAACCAATGGGAATGAGAACAGATTCAATTAAAAAGGCTCGCAACTGATACCAATCTTGTTAACCAGTATTGAAAAAGGCAATGTCGCCAAAACGCATCTACTTGGTTAAAATAAAGAAATTTGGAACCCGCAGAGTGCTCCTATGTCCCTGGTGGATGTTTGTTGAAAAATAATTTTACGGGATGGCCACTTATCACGAAGGAGGCACCCGTCCTGCAAAGTGTTCAACAGGAATCTAGTGGCTTTTGGAGAATGATTACTTTAAGGACTGTTAGAACCACTTTCAACTTAATGAAAGGCATGCCTGCCGACACAAGGTTGGAACATTACTAAATGCTTAGTGTCGGTTACTAAAACTGGCGCTCACAGGTACGTGCCCTATCATGTTAGAAAAGCAGCCGGACGAGGGATGCAAATCGATATTACTTGAGCCTGCGAATGTTAAAGTGGCTAAAGGAGAGCTGTTATCGCACAATATGACAGTGTGTCAAAGAGTCGTACCATATACGAGATCCATTAAGGTTTAAACATCACTAAATAATGCAGAGGGACAAACATATTGCCATTAATAAAATGAACAAATATAAAATTCAACACACTGTGATGGCGGATGTTAATGTTACCAACTTGAATAACGTTACTCCACATTCTCTTGCTAGGAGACATCAACCAATGGGAATGAGAACAGATTCAATTAAAAAGGCTCGCAACTGATACCAATCCTGTTAACCAGTATTGAAAAAGGCAATGTCGCCGAAATGCGTCTACTTGGTTATAATAAAGAAATTTGGAACCCGCAGAGTGCTCCTATGTCCCTGGTGGTTGTTTGTTGAAAAATAATTTTACGTGATGGCCACTTATCACGAAGGAGTCACCCGTCCTGCAAAGTGTTCAAAAGGAATCAAGTGGCTTTTGTGGAACAATTACTTTAAGGACTGTTAGAACTGCTGCCAACTAAATGAAAGGCATGACTGCTGACACATGGTTGGAACATTACTAAATGTTTAGTGTCGGTTACTAAAACTGGGGCTCACAGGTACGTGCCGTATCGTGTAAGAAAAGCAGCCGGACGAGGGATGCAAATCGATATTACTTGAGCCTGCGAATGTTGAAGTGGCTAAAGGAGAAGTGTAATCGCACAATATGACAGTGTGTCAAAGAGTCGTGACCTGTATGAGATCCATTAAAGTTTAAACATCACTAAATAATGCAAAGGGGCACACGTAATGCCATTAATAAAATGAACAAATATAAAATTCAGCACATTGTGATGGCGGATGTTAATGTTACCAACTTGGATAACATCACTCCACTTTCTTTTGCTAGGAGACATCAACCAAAGGGAATGAGAACATATTCAATTAAAAAGGCTTGCAACTGATACCAATCTTGTTAACCAGTATTGAGAAAGGCAATGTCGCCGAAATGCGTCTACTTGGATAGAATAAAGAAATTTGGAACCCGCAGAGTGCTCCTATGTCCCTGGTGGATGTTTGTTGGATAGATAGATAGATAGACAGACAGACAGAGATAGATAGATAGATAGATAGATAGATAGATAGATAGATAGATAGATAGATAGATAGATAGATAGATAGATAGATAGATAGATAGATAGATAGATAGATAGATAGATAGATAGATAGATAGATAGATAGATAGATAGATAGATAGATAGATAGATAGATAGATAGATGATTAATTATCCCCAGCCTTAAATATAAGGATTTGAAAGTCATAGAGGATCTCCTCGATGATAAAGAGGAAAATGGCTGAAGTCCACATTTTGTTATAAGGTCATGGAACTCAGAGGCAAATTTCAACATCCTTATACTGTACGCCAGAGGGTACTTTATTCCTTATAATACAGCACCACATTCATTACCCTTCCCACAAAATGTTTAAATCCTTGTGTGTTGCTCTTCATGTGAAAAAGTTAGGATGTTTGTAAACATAAAAAATATATTTAGAATCTCTAGTGCAAAATTAAACACACCAAAACAGTTAGTTATTTGTTGCAAAAAGATACTAGAATTAGTTTAATACAGGTCAGCTTTAAAAATATGCTTTCACTCAGAATATATAGAACATGCAGAGAGTGCTTTAGGTTATCATTTCTACAGTTACCTAAAGCTTGGAAGAATAAATATATTGCCCCAAACATCCCCTTTCTGCTTATCACTAGGCATCTCGAAAAACTGAGCAGACGAAGGAAAAGCCACGTTTTTTGAAACTGCAGTTTTAGTTATGTTCTGCAACCAGCCTGTACCCTCGGCTCCTGACTCTGGAAGCAGGCACTGTGACATCCAAATTCAACTGTGATAAGTTATTACAGATGAGCTGCTGCGTCATTTTTTGTTTACAGGCGACTAGGTGCATCACAATTTGCCTGAAACAAGTGAATTAGAGATGGACTTTTATACAGAGATTACAGGCTCCCATATAACATAAATAGGTAATGCAATTAAGAAAAAAGGCATCCTTGCACCAGAGAACCTGATCCAATCCGGTTAAAAAGCCTGGTCTTAAGGACTTTACGAAAGTGCAAATGATGGGTGATTGAAAAAGAATTTGGAGACTGTTCGAACCTTTGCAATTTTTTTCAGATAAGTAAACAGGATTATCAAGAGGTTGTTCCTTCACATTTTGATCCTTTGAAAAAAGAGGGAGCAAAATATCATAATGAGCAAAGGTTGGACTCTGTAACAAAATCAGGTACCTAAGATGTTAGTGTTATCTCCTCTTATGGTTACTCAATTGATTCAATCAGCTCAAATGACATTAACACCATCTGTTCCAGACAAACTCCTTTATCGAGTATTATTATTGAAGAAAGCATGGGGAATGAAGACAAGAGGCAGAAAACCATGAAAACGAGGCTATGCAGGAGCCAGTGCAAAGGAATACGGGCAGCAGGAATATGTTTAGGTGAACAGGTCCACCATGGGTTTAAAACTCAAGAGTTAAAAAACTAAAATTCCTCACATACCATTGTGAACTTATCCTCACATACTCTCAATTTGAAAGAACAAACCCTACAATTAGGTTTGTGAAGTAAATAAATCCACAACACAGGATAAAGATGAAGGTAAGTGGATTTATTGTATTATAGAGGTTTCCCAACTTCCAGTCTAACGCTCTTCAACTCTTCGACAACATTCTATCGTGCACTCCCAAGAGTTCCAGGATGGAACCATAGTCCCAGAAACTCAGGGGTGGAACAAACCATTAATGTAAATAGATAACAAGAGGTAAAAACTATTTACATGAAAAGGATAAATGACAGTAGTGTAAATATGTATTTATACCACATCTCCCATATCACAAAAACTGAGTAGAGAAGCGAGAGTGGGAAGCAAAGTGGAGGGAAGAAAAAGGAAAAGGGAGAGGGAGAGACGGAGGAGCGGAGCAAGAAAAAACAAGAGGGGAAAAATAAAAAATAAATGCAGATCCATAGAAGATTCCAAGGCTGGATAGGTAAAGGAGCCTTCCGACAGATTACCTGAAAGATAAGAGTTATTTCATGTCATAATCCCCATGCCACTTAGGCACATTTACTTTCGTCTACTGCGTTTAACATCAGAAGTGGCACAAGTATCCTTTGTGCAATCAATATTCATGTTATCACTGTCTTGCACAAGATGTGGAACCAATGCCCATTGTAGTAAGCCCGTTTGCGGTCAGTATCTCCCTCGATAATAAGGGCAGAAAAAAGCGACATAATTTCTGAGGTGAATAAGGAAAACAAAAAAAAGAAGATGAGGAACCAACCAATCCATGCTCCACATGCGTCCATCTGCCATGATAACTAAATTTTTTCTCACCTCTTTTATTTTCTCTGGACCAAAGTATTTATTATACCTGTTCTGGCTAATACCAGGTTTCTTAACTAAGACCCATTGTCCCACTTTCCAATTGGGTTGTTTGGTACCCCATTTGTAGGCGTAGTCTTGTTTGTATTTCTTTTGATGACACACTATTTTTTCCTTGACCACTTGTTTATCCCATAGGAATGAGTTGTTTTCGAAAAGCCAGTTAGGTGTAAGTTTAGAGCCGGGTTTACGCCCTCTCAATAGACAAAAAGGAGAATAATTAGTCACACTGTTGGGTGTAATATGATAAGACCATAACATGTCTTTAATAGACTGAACAATGGGCTTCTGAGCCACCATTGCTAATTCCAAAGCGTATTTGATTAATCTATGGCAGCGTTCCACCAACCCATTTGCACGGGGGCAATATAGGGGAGTGGAAATATGTTTGACGGCCAGACTGGTAAGGAATTCCTTAATTTCCTCAGACACTAACTGGACACCATTATCCGTGATAAGAGTGTGGGGAATACCTTTGTTGGCAAACACCTCAGACAAAAAACAAATTATGGTTTTAGTGTCCACTTTATTGACAAACTTGATAGTAATCCATTTGGAGAAATAGTCCTCCAAAACTAAAATGAATCTTTCCTGCAGACCTGAGATTTGTAAAGGACCAATAATGTCTAAACCTAGTTTTTCCCACGCATTAATGGGAATTTGCACTGGTTCCAGAGGTGCCTTCCTAGGGTTTTTAGATTTGTCACTGAGACTACAGGCGTGACAATTTTTCGCTAATTCCTCAATCATGGTGTACATATAAGGGAACCAATATCCAGAGCGCAACTTACTTTTAGTAAGATTTCTCCCCAGATGACCCTCATGAGCTATTTTTCAAATGTGCCTTCTGAGTTTCTCTGGGGAAATGATCTTGTCAGACTTATAAACATTGATCCCTACCATGGACAGTTCCTCCCTTACATTCCAATACGGCTGTATTTCACTAGGAAGATCACAACATTTCTTGGGCCATCCGTTTTTTATATTTTCAGTGACCACTCTTAAGATGGCATCTCCAGACATGTGGCTTTCCGAATCCTCTTTTAAAATGGCAGGGATGGCAACTTGTTAAACTTCAAAATCTTCAACAGCCTCCTCCTCATGCTTATTCACAGGAAGACGAGAAAGAAAATCTGCTACTTGATTCTTAATGTCAGGTACATATTCCATTTTAAAGTTGAAACTCTGTAAAAACACCAGCCATTTGCTAATTCTGGGCGTAGTTTTTTCAATGTCCTTTGAAGCAAATAAATATGCTAGTGGTTTATGGTCCGTTTTAAGAACAAATTGTACTCCCCACAAAAAATACTTGAAGTGATTGGTGGCCCAAAAATTCGACAGAGCCTCCTTCTCTATAGTGGAATAATTGATCTCTGCTTCTTTCAAAGTCCTAGAGGCAAAAGCAATTATCTTATCTTTGTCCCCTTCCACTTGAGATAGCGTTGCCCCAATGGCCTTATTACTGCCATCTGTTGTAAGAAAGGTTTCCCTGGTACTATCAAAATTTGCAATGCAAGGTGCTGAAGCAACGGCTTTTTTAATATCCATGAACGCACGGCCGTGGACCGGTAACCAATCAAAGTGTGACCCTTTTTTAACAAATCTCAAATGGGTTGTACCACCTCTGAAAAATTCTTAATGAATTTCGACATATACTCAGTTAAACCCAAAAAGGATTTGACTTCTTCTTTGTTGTTGGGAGTACTGGCTCTATCAAGTTCATTTTAGGTTTCATACCTTCACTGGACAAAGTGTGACCTAGAAAGTCTACAAATGCAACTCCAATTTTGCATTTTTTCTTCTTAGAAGCCGATTCCAATCTCTCTCGAAAGGGCTTCGAACGCGATCTGGCCGTAAAACGTACGAGTTTTCCGACCGACTCGTACAGCTGTACGAGCGAACAAGTACGATGCGAGAAACGCTAAATCACCGACCGAATCGTTTCCGGGTCCGAACCGCTCCGTACGTCTTGTCCGTAAGCAAACCGTGCCGTGCAATGGAGGTGATCTCTGACCGAGCCAGTAAGATGCACGATTCGGACAGCCGGATCGAGTCGGAGCCTCTAACACGTAAACGCTCTAGGAAGTGGACTTCGGGGGTCCACGCCGGACCCCCCTTCACCCGTGGCCTTAAGAGTCGATCAAAGGGGGGGACCCACATGCATGTATGGTGCGGGTGGCACAGACGTGTCCCCACTACAGGGGACGATCTTGTGCGCAACTTACCTTTTTCATAAATGGGAGCCTATGTGCGCGTTGTACAACAGGCTCCCATTGACTTCAATGGGGCTCCGAGCAACCCGTGTCCGTCAGCGCTTATTCACATCGTACTCGGGCGCACTGAGCCCTGCAGCATTAGTCGGTCAGAAAGCCCTCCGGATCTGAGTCAGACGGAGCCTTCTCCCAGCGAGATCGGAATTGGCTCCTTAATTGTATAACCAGCATCTCTGGGTTTAGCACAAACTGTCCTCAAATTTTTGTTGTGTTCTTCTTCATCTGAACCATAAATGAGGATATCATCCTGAAAACAAATAGTTTTTTCCACTCCTCCCAGTACATGCTGCATAATTCTCTGAAAGGCCGCTGCAGCAAAAGCCAAACCAAAAGGCATTCTTAAGAATTGATATGTAGTGGTAAAAGCCATAAGGACCTGGGAGTCCGGATGCAAAGCAACCTGATAGTATGCTGAGGAAAGGTCCAAGACAGAAAAGTATTTAGCTCCATTAATGATAGATAGCATCTCATTGATTTTAGGTAACGGATAACTGTCCATCCAAATATTGGCATTTAAACTCCTCAAGTCTACACACATGCGGATGTCATTACCCTCTTTTTTGGACGTTATCACAATGAGGGCCAACCATTCCGAACTTTCCACAACTTTTATGATACCTTGCCCCTCTAATATTTCCAGTTCTCTCTTTAATGGTTCACGCATCACAAAAGTAATGTACCTTGTCTTGTGTGCAACTGGAACAGCATCATTTTTTAATTTAATCTTGTGTACATAGTTTCTTAACATCCCAATCTTATCAGTGAAAACTTCCGGAAATTCTTTACAAACATCCACTTCTACCAAAGATCTGTCAATAAGAAAAACTTGTTCATTGTTATTGGAGTCTAGCGTGATTCCTAAATCTTTCTGAAGTCTCCACCCCAGTAAATTACTTCTCTTCTCTGTAATGTAGACCTTTCCAATAGTGGGCCTGTCTTTAAAGGTGATGCGCATCCTCACCATTCCTTTGAAAGGAATGGGGTCCCAGTTATACCCACCTGAATGTATATCTGGCTTTTCCAAAGTGTACTCATCTTCCTTGAACATTCCCTGGAAAGTTTCTTTGTCAATTAAAGTATAAGGGCAACATGAATCTGCGAAAGCGCTCACTTTTTTCCCATCTAAGAGTATTTTACAAACTGGGTATCTGACCTTCTCTTCATTCTCTAGACTATGCACTTGAAAAACAAATTTTTCATCTCCAAACTCTGTGTTGGGCTCTTCTTGTACAATATGTATATCCTTACCCGCTTCCTTTGACTTGCACCACTTGGCAAAATGCCCAACTCTATTACACTTCCTACAATGTACCCCTATGGCAGGACACTTTGGGAAATTGACAAGATGATTAACATTCCCACATCTGTAACATCTAACATTTTCATTTCTAGGCTTATTTACAACTGTGTGGGTATTCTGTACCCTAAATACTGTATTGTCATCTTTTATTTCATTAATACCTTTGTCATCACTCATGATCTCCTTGTTAACTTTAATTTCCTTACACAATAGGCAGTGTGTTTGATACTCTTGGCTATCGATACTGCTTCATCTAGATCGGGATTCTGCGTCAACATCCTTTCTTTGTGGTCATTAGTACAACGAACCAATTGATCCCTAATGAGGGAATCTGTAAGGGCTCCAAGTTCACATGTAGCAGACAACCCCCTCAAAGCGGCAATATATGAATTGACCTTCTCATTTTTACCTTGCACCCTTTTAAAGAACTTATGTCTTTCCAAAACAACGTTTACCTTTTCCTTAAAATGGGTACCCAATTTTCTTAAGGTGGTAGTGAACACATCTACATCACCCTCACCCTCCTCTTCAGCACAGTCAGCTAACTCTTCATAAACTGTTCTACCTTGGATTCCCAAAATACGTAACAAAATATGTTGTTTTCTCACAGATTAAAACTTTTCTCCACCTAAAGCAATTAAATAGGAATGGAGTATTTTGACCCATCTATCCCAAGGAATATCAGGTTCTCCCTCTTCATTTACAAAAGGAGAGGGTTGACTCATGTTTGTTATTGACATGACTGAAAAAGGGATGAACTATGCAAAGAGGTGACAGAACACATCTTAGATATACCACAAAATTGTATAATAGAAATGTCAAACAACCTAAAGAGAAAACAAAACTAGAGTTGAAATGTAGAGCTTGTAAACGTTGCTTTAAGTACGCTGTGCCAATCAGCCTATGAAGATGACTGAGCTGCGGCAATTCTAGGATGTACCTGTAAGCGCGTAAAGATGAATTTGCAAAGAGGAATGTGCAGAGCTTGTAAGCGATATTTCAGGTATGCTGTGCCAATCAGCGTATGAAGATGACTAAACTGCAGGTAATACTAGGCTGTGCCTATCAGCGTGTACAAATGAAGTTGCAAGGTAAGATATAGGTAAAATAAAGTCAATAGTACTGGTGTGCCAATCAGCGTATAAAATGAATGAGCTGCAGGCAATTGAAAGCTGTGCCTGTCAGTGTGTAAAAATGAACGATCCAAAAATAAAAATAAATGAGACTCACCCAAATATTGCGTGTTAAATAAGCCAAACTGCCACAACTCACTCTCCGAAGGATCCACGAGGCGCTCGAAAGGAGCGATAATGAACCAGGAGAGTGAAAGCATTGATAGCAATATGAGGTGGATAGAAGCTGAGGCGGTGAGCTCATGAAGGCAGGCGATGTAAATAAAACTCCGGAATTTGAGGTGGGCTGGAAACGCCTCCAGTAGGAAGACTGGTTGAGGAGCAACTTGGAGGATGAACAGAGCAGGCACAAGAATCAGACACCTCCAGAGCAGGGAACGTGTTGAGCAGGCGTGCAGGAGAGACTCTATAGCATAAGGGAACTTGAAGACGGAGGAGGGCTCTGAATGAAGATCCAGGTGAGAAGTTAATTGGAAGGTGAGGAGACGAAGAAGCTCTTCCGTAGGCTGCGTGCAGAGGCAAATACAGCAATATAATAAACAGCAGCGAAAATGTTCCAGAAATAGGAGAAATATGCTTCAAATGATTTATAATGTAGAAAGAAAAGACGTGGAGCTCTGGTAGACGACGGCAGTATCCGAAGAAAACAGGAACTGAGGAGAAGTTCGACAATAGAAGATAGGCACTACCAGAGGCAGGTAGACTGGCGAAGAAACAGGAAACAGGGGCGGGAAACCTCAGCTGCCCCCTACACAGCAGTACTCACTCGTCGCCAAAATAAAGTAAATAAATCCACAACGCAGGATAAAGATGAAGATAAGTGGATTTATTGTATTACAGAGGTTTCCCAACTGCCAGTCTAACGCTCTTCAACTCTTCGACAACATTCTATAGTGCACTCCCAAGAGTTCCAGGATGGAACCATGGTCCCAGAAACTCAGGGGTGGAACAAACCATTAATGTAAATAGATAACAAGTAAAAACTATTTACATGAAAAGGATAAATGACAGTAGTGTAAATATGTATTTATAACAGTTTGTCATACTTCCCCGAGGACAAATATTTGCCTTTGCTAGAACAATTATTGACATGTTTATGTTCTGTAGAAAGTTAAAGTTACATAAGGTCTAGTGATCCTTATGATCTTTGGGATCAGGTGAACATTCAAACGTAAGGATTGGAGACATTAAACATTTAACACATTTGTAAAATCTCTGTACCTCCATTGAACTTTCCTATGGAATAGCTGCAAGTAAATATTTTTTTAAGTAGGAGATCTATAAATTATATTAAGCATACTGATATGCTGTTGAAAATGCTAGCATTCCGTCTTGTCGATAACATCTTTATGTTTCAGTGGATAATATACCAACGTCAAGGAGTATATTGGTGAATAACTGCTTCACCCGAATCTAGGTGATACTATTCAAGGGCTAAGTGGAGGCGCAGGGAGCCTGGACAGAGAGCATGTCCAGATTTACAGACAATGTAGTCCTATGAGTTAGACATATAGATGATATCTTGGCAATCTTGAATGGTGGTTGTAAAACAGCTGAAGAATTGTTGTTTTGTCTAAACAATAATGCTTGCACTCTTCAATATCAGTATATGCCAGACAAATATCAAGCGACATACTCAGCTGTGACTTTAAGAGATATAGATGACAAAATAGTAGCACATTTGTACCACAACCCACTGCCAGGAACAGCTTGCTTCATGCCAGAAGTTGTCATTGTTCTAAGCGTAAGTAGAGCATCTTCTAAGGGAACGTGATCAGAACACTCAGGAAATGCAGCAATGTCGATGCTTTTGAGAAGGAACTTGGGGGCATATTATCAAGGGCCGGCGATAAACATCGCAAAGCGCGCTTAGCGCTTGCATATTTATCGCCGGCTATCTCTGGAATTTATCGCCCGGTTAGCTCGAGGCGATACAAATTCCAGAGATAGTTGGGTTATCGCTGTTTTCCATGGTGGAAAACGGCGATATCCTAGATGATAGGGCCTGTGGTCTTAGCCACACAAACCACCCCCCATGTTAGGTATGCCTTAGTCAGGAATTTAACAGACGTTAAATTCCTGCGTTAAAGCATACTTAACGCGATTTTATATGTCGCTAACCCTCCTTGATAATATCGCGAAGCTGCCTTCGCGATATTATCCCATGTTGTTTTCACAGACACGCCTCCTTTGCATCTCATTATCGATGCGAGGCGAGGCATGTGAAAAAGGGGCGATACGTCAAGGAATCACGCGCTAGCGTGCCCTTGATGATAATGCGATAATATTATCGCCGCTTTTTGCCCGAAAACGGGCTCTAAAGCGGCGATAATATTATCGTCGCCCCTTGATGATATGCCCCAGAGATTGGTTTTGACCTGCTTTAGAGAAAGGGGGAATTCAGAGCAGTTCATGAGAGAGGAACTCCTAACCCCTATAGTGTGATCACATGTGGACAATTTCACACAATGTATCACAATGTACAATTTACAAGCCCCCCAGTACATTGAAAAAACACTGGAGTTTATTATGTACCAATGTTAGGCTGCTGACAATTATTGGATGGAGTCCATTCTTAACCCATGGGAAGGTGAAATAATTGTAAGATTCCTTGGTTAGAAGTTACCTTCCCCCCAGATAATACAGTGGCTTTTATGGATGAGATATCAGGCTACATTCGCTGCCTTATATATAAAGCATGGTAGAATGGTTTAGATACCTGATATGAAGGAAATTAGAAGAATCAGTAAATGTATAACTTGCAAAACACTATTTGTGGTATATGTTTTGGAATGCCCTTGTAGTAAGTAGTGTGTGGGCAGTATGGTGTTCCTTGTCAAAAATGAATTCTTGAACATCGGAGAGTGGTTACAAATATAGATAACTCTTATCCTGGTGGAACACACTTCTATGACAAACACAGCGCTGATTGTGCCAAATTGACATACTTTGGAATTGATAGAATTATCAAGAATTCTTGAGGTGACAATAGGGAGCTTTTACTATGACAACTTGAATTAAGATGTATAATTAGCCTGGATACATGTGGCATCAATGGTTGGAATATCGATGAAGAATTGGCTACCTATGCTAAGTGAAATACGATCAGCTTATTGCCTCAATAGCACAATATTTCAACATGCCTTTCTACATGATAATTTGAAAGTTCTCAGGTAGAGAAGTTAGTAAACTTAATCGATTAATAGTTTTCCTCTCTTCTGTTTTATTTTAGGTACCATATGGCTATTTAATGTATCGAGGAAGAAATATGCAGCATAACATGTACCCTTCTTATGTTTATTATGCTTGATACTACTTTGTGATGTGATTTATGAACAAACAAATCCTCCACTTGTTTATTCACATAATGAACATTTGTATTCATTTAATTTAATTTTAAAATAAAGTTTCATATTTTAATTATTAATTATTATATTAATTACAAAGTTGTTTTCCCATCCCTTACATTGTCAGTTGTATAGGATGTATTAGAAGCTTGGATCCAAGTTACTTTTCATGTTAATATTATTGTAACAATTTTTAGTCACATCTGTTTTAAATGTAAGTGTCATTTAATTGCTACAACATTATTTTTTTTAACTTATAATACAAATTATTAAATAAAACATATTCTAACACTATTTGTTTTTAAATAACGTATCATATAATTTATTTCCATGTATTTGTTCCTATATATTGCTAGTGTTCCTCCACATTTTGTTAGTGCTATTTAGTGTCTCCCTTCATTGGCTTCTTCGGGAGTGATTTGCAATGCCATTGGATAGCAAGTATGGTGCATGATTTACTCCAAGGTTTGGCTGCAGTAGATTTGAGCCTGTTTTGTCAGCAGTACGCCCATAGTAGATGAAGGTGTTTATTTTGTGATTTACAATTGGCTTTTGGCCCTGATGCCGGCACCCGCCTATACTTAATAATAATTTGCTTTTAATTTCAAACTTCTGCCATTTATAAGTAAAAGCCTGTTACCCCCATTTCTGGGTCTCAAAATTCCCCAGGCTAGAAGGCAGAACCTACCTTGCGGGATTCAAGCTCATTACTTCAAGAACATCGTATATGCCAGCGGTAAACATTCAGCTCACTGAGTCACCCTGGACCTTGAAGATGCCTGACGTAAGTCTTGTAGAAAGTGCATAGAAGAGGGCCAATCAATAAAGTATTAAGAAGATGTGAAGAGGAAGTGATGGCATGTGCATGAAGACTATTTATTTTGAAGCCCAAAAAGGTAAAGCTTAAAATAATAAGAAATTGAACCAAACTCCTAGTGCTATGATAAGTTATATATGCATTAAACACTCAGGGTCCAATTTCTGTGAATACCAGGAACAAACCTGCCTACCTTACACCTTGCATGGTGACTACTTAAGTAGCATAAATGTAAACTGACAAGAAAACTACTAGACTAAGCATAACTTAAGCTATATGTAAATTGCACATAATCAGTGCTTAATTTGTGCCGGTGTTTGCCGGTGCTGGGCACTAACACTTATTTTTTGACGTCGGCACATATTTATTGGCAGTCGACCACACTGTTGCAGATGTTTTTAACAATGCAAAATACATTATAAAATTAATAATATTTGCACCTCCAGGCCATACTTACAGTCGTGGATGACCAAGAATGGTCCATATTATCATATTTGCAGGACTGCAATGGTAAGTAGGTAGTATTGGTAGTGACATTCAGCAGCGCTGGCAGACAGAGTGGGCTGTGAAAGCTGCAGTGGCATCCTAAGAAATAACGATGGCCCTGGCACTTATCTGTCCACAAATTAAGCACTGCACGTCATTCATCAACTTTTTGTGAATTCTAAAAAAGCGAAGCTGGTCTCTCCATTAGAACCGTTCAGTGGAGGCTCCGGTCTGTCACGTGCCCCTTGTCAGCACGTTCTCTGGATACCACGTGCCCCATGTCGTCACAGCCCATCTCTTTCCTATTCAACCTCTCAGAGGCCAAGGTTTGAAAAGTGAGTTCTTCAGATTTACGACTCCTGTTGAGAGCTGTTTGTTCCTTAATTTTGACAAATGGACCCCAGATTCTGAGTAATTGTGTTACACGTAGACACCCTCTCCGCCCTGACAGCTGCTCATTCTGCAAATGGTCTCCAGGCACACAAAAGGGAAAGACTCTTCAACAGAACACGCATGCGCACTGATAACTACACACAGAAGACATTTTGTGATGGGAACATGAAATGTGCACAGTGCACATTTTACAGGACCCTCAAGGACATCCGTCCAAAAATATGTGAAATTCAGCCCTCTGGAGCAAAATATAAAACATCTACGAGGCAAAGTAGAACATCAACAAATACTGTGGTGAAAGGATGAATGAATGAATTCCTAGTTTATTTGTACAGCACACTTAAGTTGGCGACCTGCTCCTAGCTGTAGCTGGAGGAAGGGGGAGCTAGGTTAAACTGGTGCAGCAAATAGGCACGTTTTAAGGTATTTGCAGAAGTCACTGTAGTCGCTCTGAGGGTGAATTGTAAGTGGCAAGGAGTTTCAATCACTAACCACAAGATTAAGAGAAGCACCAACCACCTTTAAGCATCTAAAGAAGGACTTAAGGTGAAAACCCATGGGAAGACCAAGGAACATATTGTTTGAAGCTGTGCAGAAGAAAGGCCTTCAGTGTGGTTGGTATGGAACAAAATAGACTGAGATTCATATTTCCCAATTTTGATGCTAAAATCAAAGACACAAACTACATTAATGTTCACTTGTTGGGTTTGTCTTCCCACATTGCCTGATGTCAGTATCTCTTGCCCCCACCGAAGCCTCTTCACAGCTTCCCAAGTACCACATCATGCTCCGCAGGCCCTACAGGCTATGTATGAATGACAGGGTCTCTCTCTTCCCACTCACACACATCAGACTTCTGACACCTCCTTTTATGTTTTTAGGGTTCACTGTACCCTGAAGTTAGGGTCCCTGTCCCATTAAAACACATCTTTTCTTGGACCTTCTTTGCAACCATGTGGGCATCAAAAATTCAAAGTCACTAAAATAAACCAGTTATGGTGAACCTGGTACCATGACTTCACCCTCCTGACCTCAAACCGGATGTTGCAGTGATGACAACACTACTGTCATCATTGATGACATAACTTATTTAAATACATTATAAGGATGCAGTATTACTGTTAATACTTAAAAGCCCTTGCAAAGAATTTATAAATAAGGAAGGTGGCCCGCGGGGCTCGGATACCCCCCCACACCCACGGACAATGCACACAACCTCGGCATCATCCTGGACTCCTCGCTCTCAATGAAACACCAGATCAATGCCGTTTCGTCCTCCTTCTTCCACACGCTCCGCCTGCTTTGTAAGATATTCAAGTGGATCCCCTTGAGTCCAGGAAAACAGTCACCCATGTGCTCGTCACCAGCAGACTCGACTACGGCAACGCTGGCACCACCCAGAAACTCCAAAACAAACTGCGGAACATCCAGAATGCTGCAGTGTCACGATAATTCAGGTGACACCACACGCACAGGGGTGTTAATTGGTTGGACCCCTTCTGCGTGTGTAAAGCGAAATTTTCTGGCATACGGCCAGACGTAATGTATAAATAGCCCGGGGAGCTGGCTGTAGGTTAATAAAGAAAGTAACAGCTACATAATAATAGAATTCAGTGTAATCTTTGGATAGGGCTCCACGTGCTCGGTCCAGCAACTCTACTCTGGTGACAACGGATCATGCCCTGTCCATGCTTGCCTCCCCCGTCACTTCGTTCACCTGGCCACTCACCCTGCTCCCGCCAAAACTTTCCTGCACCGGAGCCGCATGTGCCTGCCTGCTACTGCCCGCTCTAGCTCCACACAGCTACGCTTTGCTGTCGGCCGCCAGAGAAGGTGTTCCTCACATAACCGCCCTGCAAGTGCCTGAAGCCCGGCTCCACACCGAAGGATGCTCAGATGCTAGGTCAGCCCTGAGACCCCCCAGCATCACCTGCCAGCTTCACCCGGGCCCAGAAGAGGTCACTCAAGGTCAGTGGCCCTGGCTGCCTTTGACTGGCGCATGAGGCACCGACACCCCTGCCTGCAGGCATCCACACATCTGCTGCTCCTCCGTCCTCCCCTTCCGGCTGGCACGGACAACAGTGGGAGACACCGCGCAACCCCGCGAGGGAGGAAAATACAAAAATTCCAAGGGAAATACAGTGGAAAGAAGGAGTCATAAAAGCTAAGGGGCTGTAAGTCCACATAGAGCAGCCCAAGGAAGTATTATAATGGTGGATGTCACCCAGCATGGATATAATCCCTCCCTTAAAGTGGGCCTGTACTCCACGTCAGCCCTATATCAAGGACACAGCTCACACCAGCACCCTGGAAGCTGACTGTACCCCTGAAAGGCTAGACTCTTTGGTGTTTGTGCCCAGCCCACCTCCCATATAAGAGGCCCCACACTCATCCTGGCACAATGCGATCCCTATCGCCCCAATGTTTTGGCGTACTCCACCCCTCTCTGCCTTAAGTGACTCTGGGGTGCTCCACCAGACTACTCTTCTGTGTCTGTTCCCACACTAGAACTGTTCACTGTCACCGGGCCCACACCCTCCCAATCCACCCACAGAAAAGTGTGGGTTGAGCGCTTGGAAAATACTTTGAAGCCATCGAAATTCTGGCAGGCTGCTGGCGAGCAATGCTTCTTCAACTCGGGGATGCAGACATCCATAAGATATCCAAGGCGGTCGTAGAAGCTGGCTCCCCTCAGAACTATGCAATGCTACAGGACGCCATCACCACCCACTTCGAACCTTATGCCAATCACCACTATGAGCGATTTCTCCTGTGCCAAGCTCTGCAGTTTACAGAGAAATCTTTGAACATCTTCTATGGACAGCTGAGAGAGCTTGCCAGCACCTGTACCCTCCCGGACAAAGACAATGAAATACGCACTCAATTCATCCGGGGTTGCGCATTCTCCAAGCTACGAGAGCGGATCCTTCAGGAGCCCAACATGTTCATGAGTGACACACTGACCTTAGGGTGCTCAAAGGAATTCTCTACAGATTGAGCAGCCCACATGGACCGTACCTCTTCAGTCTCCATCAAAAAAGAGCCCGTCAATGTCATCCAGAAGAAAGAGCATGTGGACAAACAAGAACCCGCCAGACATCCATCTGGCCCAGTCAAACAAGGATCGCTGCCAGTCCGTGCGCATGGGATGGTGGCCCATATCCTCATACTGGAGCCTGTCCACCGACTGGTAAAACCTGTAGTGCTTGTGGCAAGCCTAACCACTTCGTTAAAGTCTGCAGATCTTCCCAAGGGCGACAGCCCAGACCGTCACGGAAAGCCGTCTGCACAGTGGAATAACTCCAGGACACCCTGTCTGACGATAACATGGATGAAGACGATGCAGCTGTTGTCCATGTAGTCAGCACACTAGAGAGGGTTCTCCAACCAGTAAACCATGAGCAACGGCAGCTCTCCGGCTATCTCTGAGTAGCTCACCTGTGTGCAGCCCATCTTATTAAATAAGACAGCTTTTGCTTGGTTGAATTATTATACAAATAAAAAAATTGAAATTATACAACACAAATATTATTAGTAGCTCTTAATGCGTTTCATTGACCATAAGTAGCTCTCAATACAGAAAAGGTTGGAGACCCCTGCGTGACTAGACACTTTCAGAATGAAACGTCAATCTGCCCCAATGTGCCAGGCCGGAGTGCAGAACCACATTGTTTCCACCCTAATGGACACAGGGGCGTCAATCAACCTTATGGTCACAGATGTATACCGCAGTCTGCTGAGCCTTCTACCACTCCAATGTACCAGCATACAGGTATATGCGTTCGGCAACCACTGCCCACTCCAAATCCGTGGCATGTTCCATGCAGACCCACCTCATGAGTCCACACAAAGGAAAGCAAAGGAGTATGTGTCACAGGAAGGAACAGGGTTTCTCCTCTGCTGCCGCATCGCCCAAGACCTCAACCTCATGCAATTTGCATTCAGGGTACATTAACAAGGGCTGAGCCGCCTTCTCTAGGTACTGCAGGGCCTGCCTGACATGATGAACATGGGTGATGATATCCTTGTTGACTCTGCCACGCTTGAGGAGCACCTGATTCGCTTCCATGCAGTCTTCACAAGGCTAGCCGAGCGCAGGCTGATGCTCCACCATAAAAAATGCAATTTTCTGAGACGTGACATTAGCTTCATAGAATACAGGGACATGTTAGCAAGGGCTTTATCGCCGCTTTAGCTGCACTTTTTGCGGTGAAGCAGCGATTTTTTTTATCGCCCTAACAGCAAGCTGTCGCTAACAGGCGTTAGAGACAGCTTTCTGGTGATAGCGGATGGTTTTACTATCGCCTTGCATGTCAGCGATAATTATCGCTAATGACATGCAAGGTAGGCGTTCCCAACTAAAAGCGACTGAAAACAGTCGCTAACACAACTACCCCCTATTAGCAACGCAGGCGAAGCGATAAAAAAAGTCGCGCTAAGCGCGATTATCGCTGGATTTTAACACCTGCTAAAATCCTGACTTATCCATTGTATCCTATGGGAGGTAGATTCTATAGCTGAATCCTCACCTGCCTATTAGCGACCTTTTCTTAGCGATGGGAATTCATCGCTGGTATTCACGTGTTATTGATGGAGTATCGCCGCTATCGCTGGTTCATTATCGCCTTGGAGATAAACGTTTATAATAGTGCGTTATCTCCGCGATCTAAACCAGCGATAGACGGCGATAAAAAATACAGCGCTAAGCGCGCTTTGCGATGTTTATCGCAAGTCCTTGCTAATATGGCCCACAGTTTCTCAGACAAAGGTAGTGGTCCTGACCCAGAGAAAGTGCACGACATACCGGATGCTCCCGCTTAGGAGTCCGGAGTCTGCAGCTTCCTTGGGATTGTGGCGTACTATGGGCGCCTCATGAAAAATTTGTTGGACATCACTGGCCCTCTCAGGGAGCTCACCAAGTCCTCCAGTCCCTGGGTATGGGGGCCCGAACAAGAGGAAGCATTTCAACAGAGGAAGGCAGCCCTGTCTATGGACACCATTCTGGTATACTTCAACCCGCTGAGAGTCGCAGTTGGTGGTGAATGCCAGCCTCACTGGTCCGGGAGCAGTGCTGGCCCAAAAACAAGAGTGTGGAGAGTGAGCCCCTGTATCGTATGCCAGCTGCACGCTCACACCCAAGGAGCAGCGCTACTCTCAAATCGAGCGAGAAGCAATTGGCATCCTATGGGGCTGCTGGCATTTCTATATACACCTGTATAAACACCCCTTCTTGGTCATCACAGACCACAAACCTCTGGTCCCACTATTCCAAGGGTCATCATCAAGTCCTCCTCCCAGGATCGAGAAGTGGATCCTGTAACTGTAGGAGTTCCAGTTCACAGTGAACTATCACCCGGGCACCCGCAACCCTCCATATTTCCTGTCCAGACACGCTTGGCCGGCCATCCTTTCTGAGATGACTGAAGCCAAAGAAACAGGAGCATATCGGGCTTGTTGTTGACCACTCCCTGCCCTTTCTGATGGCCTTGGCCAAAGTTGTGGATGCCACTTGGCGAGACGACTGCCTGCAAATGGCCATAGAAGCTATGCTCATCAGCGACTAGAGGCCACTCCAGAGTCCAACACCCCTCCGGACAGAAGCAGCCACTCTGCTTTTCGGGCACTGTACAACATCTGGCAAGAACTGTCAGTCACCAGTGATGGGTGTCTGCTTTGAGGTCCATGCCTGGTGCTACCTGAAAGCCTGACACATAAAGCTGTTCTTCTCACACATGGAGCACGCCAAGGCATTGTAAAGTCTAAGAACCGACTCAGGAGCAAGATCTGGTTCCCAGGGCCGGACCAGAAGGTAGAAAAGGCAGTGCGAGGATGCCCAGCCTGCCTTGTGACAAGCCAACCTGACCTGCCTGCCCCTGTCATCACAGAAGCTGGCACGAAGCCCCATGACAGAGACTCAGCACGGACTTTGGCAGCCTTCCGAGTGATGCACACATGCTGGTAGTAGTAGACGACTACTTACACTATCCTGAAGCGGAGCTCGTAGCCACCACCTCGGCTGCTGATGTCATTCCGAAGCTAAAGACGCTCATGGCCACCCACTGGCTATTTGTGGAAATCTGTACTTACAATTGGCCTCCCTGCAATAGCTCCAAGCTGGCTGTTTACCTGCGCTCCCGAAGTATCAAACATTGCCGCATAACCCCCCACTGGCCTCAAGCCAATGGGGAAGTGGAATGCCTGATGAGAACCCTAACCAAGGTGATCCGGAATGCAACCCCTGAGGGCAAGAACATTGAATTTGCCCTGTATCAGTTCCTGAGGGAATACAGACTTACTTCACATTCTACAACTGGTGTGTCCCCAAGAAGACATGTCCAGTCCTCCCAACCAGTCAACCTCCCATAGACTCTGCAGCAAGTATGCATCCCAAAAACAGAGGGCAAAGGAGATTCTTATCTAAGTGGGTGACCATGTGCTTGTGAAGGACCGTCATCATGGAGGGATATACAGAATGCCGTTTGAACTCGATCCATGGGTCATCACTCATGTCAACCGCATGAAAGTGACAACCCAGAAAGACACTGAGTGGGTGGCATGCAACGTTTCACAGTTTAAGAGGATTTCACCAAAATCAGCATCAAGACCAGCAGCCATTGATCAACTAGGAGAAATTGCAGACAACGGTCACCCTGATCAAGCAGAGGACTGTGTACCAGATTAAGAGGCATATGGTCACTCAGAAGACCTGTTTGAGACACCCTCACTGGCCTCTTCAACACCTATGCCAAGCCCCGCCCCAGCCGGTGTCTATAGACGCTGAATATCAGTGGAGGGTTCGATTCCAAGGGATCACCTGCCAGCATCCCCCGCCAGGGGTGGTCTAGAGCGGTACCAGTTGCGACCACACCCTGAGTCATCCCAGAAGTACAAGGACTTTGTCTGTGGTTAATTCGAGGTGGAGAAAGGTGTTGAGGTCGTGAGTAATCCTGCATGGAAAATGTTGAAATGTTTATAATGAAGATGAACTAGTATACAGTAGTTTGACATTTTTGACTGTCTTTGTGGCTATCATTATGTTTTTATATGGCATGGGAGGAATGTAGTGTTGCAATAATTCAGGCGACACCACACGCACAGGGATGTTAGTTGGTTGGATCCCTTGTGCGTGTGTCAAATGGTATTGCCTGGCATACGGCCAGACGTAATGTATAAATAGCCTGGGGAGCCGTGCGTAGGTTAATAAAGAAAGTAATGGCTACATAATAATAGCGTCCGTGTAATCTTTGGATAGGGCACCATGTGCTAGGGTTAGCAATGCTACAAATGCCTCCAACAGACTCATCCTGAACATCCCACTCCGCAGCCACATCACCGGCCACCTGAGAGACATTCACTGGCCACCTATCAACAAAAGAATTACCTTCAAGCTCCTCATGCATGCCTACAAAGCCCTCCACAATACCGTACCTGCATACCTGAACCACCGCCTCTCCTTCTACACTCCCACCAAACATCTCCACTCCGCCCAGCTGGCCCTGGCCACCATCCCATGGATCCGAAAGACCACGGCTGGAGGAAGATCCTACACCTACCTCGCTGAGAAGAGCTGGAACTCCCTGCCTCTGCATCTCAGGCAATCACCATTGCTGCCACAAGTCAGGAAAGACCTCATGACCTGGCTCTACGACTGAACCGTAAATTCAACCCCACTTAGCACTTTGAGACCCTTACGGGTGAGTATTTGCGCTTTATAAGAAACCTGATTGATTGATTGAGGATGGCCACAGCCTGCACCATACATGTGTCTGGCAGAATGTGAGCCCAGGACATGGAAACATGCCTGTATCTCCTCTGGTAGCAAATAGATGTAGGTTCGAGCAATTGTTTACTACTTCAGGGATCTCATTGATGATTCTAATGGTGAAGTGATGCTCATATCCTCAATTATGTCATTGTTTTTTTTTTTTTTTTGAAAAACTTTATTGTGCAGAGAGTCAAAATTACAGACATGGGCCTACAACCACCAGGGCCGGCCGCTACTTTGTGCCAGTCAATTACATAGCGTCGCAGAGCAGCAACTGATCTCCAAAGGCACAGCAGGAATATAGAATTATTCTCGGCAACTCAAAAGTTAGACAGGATACAGACATTTTTAAATTTTAAAGAGAACTAAAAAAAAAAAAAAAAAACTCAAGGCGAGAAGCAATCTAAATGGTGCCGAGCGCCAACGGGGTGACCCCCCCATACCAGATAAAGAATCAGGAGGTCAATAAGGTCAACCCGGGGGGGAGGGGAGGCAGCATGGAAGTCAGAACCATCCACATAACAAGTACAGTATTCCGGGAACCCCAGGATCAGGGGGACAGAGGAATGTCAGAAGTATCTTCAAAAGGGGGCGTACAAATGTTACCTCGGTAGGCGTTCCATTGACCCCAAATTTTACCCCACGCCCCAGGCTTGCCCCGAACCAGATATACCGTCTTCTCTCTGAACATGCACCAATCCATGTTCTCCTTCCACACTGACACGGTGGGAGGCCGTCGGGAACCCCAAAGCTGCGCGATATCCCTCTTTGCAATCATGTTCCCAAGTGTCGCCCACCAGGCCTGGGCAACGTTGTAATCATTAGGCTCCCATACATTCAGCAGACATCGACGAGCCTCAGGCAACAGAGCGACCCCAGTGACATCCTTCATCACCGCATGCACACGGCGCCAATAAGCCGCGACCTCGCGACACTCAAAAAGGATATGAAGGAAGGTAGCACTCAATCCACAGCCGCGCTTACACAGCCCATCCGAAGAAAAACCCATCACAACCAACCGAGGACCCGTCACATACACACGGTGAAGAATTGTTAGCTGGACAAGACGGAGACGGGCCGGAATGGCGACCTCCTTCGGGGAGGACAGTGCAGACTGCCAGTCCTCGTCGTCCAACTCCAACCCGTCTCCGGTCCAGGCCTCCCGAAGACGCACAAGGAGGTCTGCTCGATTTATTAAGTAACTTCTTATAAATTAAGGAAATCGTACTATCGGGCAGATGACCATCAAGTATACGGTCCTCGAGTGGGGAAGCTGCGGGGATCGTGGTACCTGCCCCAAAGGCCGACAGCAGAGTGTGGCGAACCTGTACGTACCTGAAGAACTCCCTCTCACTCAACTCATACTCCCTCTGAAGCACCGCAAAGGATTTGACCGCACCTTTCACCCAGAGGTCACCCACTCTGCTGATGCCAATCATATCCCAGTTCTCAAAGCCTTTCGTTGTCCAGAGGCATCCCAATCCGTCCGACGCAAACAAGGGGGTCGCTCGTGTCAGGCGCTCATTCCAACCCATGGCAACATTAGCATCCCTCCACACACGTACTGCAATCTTAGTGGGTCCCATTAGGTTCCTCCCAGCCGCCCGAGAATAGAGTGCTCTGTTGAAGTCGCCACCAGGCAACTGATATTTATCCATCTCGAAAGCCGGATTCGGACCCGGTGCGTAAGTAGCATGGTTGATAGCGGACAGCTGGGAGGCCCAATAATACCGCCTGATATCCGGGAGCGCGATGCCCCCGTCGTACCAGAGGAGAGTCAGTTTTGCGAGAGCTATACGAGCGCGACCATCCCAAATAAGCCTCCTCTGCAAACCCTCTACCTCCCGGAAATAAGCCGCCGGAATAATGTCAAAGGAGTTCTGGAGTGCGTAGAGAAATCGGGGCAGTGACATCATTTTAAAAAGTGCCGCTCGACCGAGTGGTGACAACGGCAACCTACGCCAGCGGGCCACATCCAACTTCAAGCGCCGAAGAGGAGGAAGGAGGTTATGCTCATGGCGGACCGCCGGGTCCAGCGATACATAGACCCCCAAGTACTTGAAACCGGATTGCGAAATTTGGATGGGAAACCTATTCGGCAGGGGGGGAAGGCCACCGGAAATGACATACACACAAGATTTGGACCAATTAATAGTCAACCCGGAGTTTTTCCCGAAAGAAGTGAGGACATCAAAAAGGACATTAAGGGATTCACGCGGGGAGGTGAGGTACAAGAGAATATCGTCGGCGTACAACGAGACTCGGTCCTCGAAGCCAGGGGCCCACTGAATACCCCTTATCGACGGTTCCCATCGGAGCCAGGCTGCGAGCGGTTCTAAAGCAAGAGCAAAGAGCAGGGGGGACAACGGACACCCCTGCCTAGTGCCCCTCCCGAGAGCGAAGGGCTGGGACACCCTCCCATTGACAACAACCTGAGCTAGCGGATCCGTATATAAAAGTCTCACCCAACTAATAAATCCCGCCCCGAAACCGAACTTCGCCAGTGCGGCCCAGAGGTATGGCCATTCGATCGTGTCAAAGGCCATCGTGGCGTCCAACGAAGCCAAGATGGCCGGCTCGGAAAGAAACTCCGCCCTGGCGAGAACGCCATGCAAACGCCGCAGGTTGAGAGCAGTGTTCCGGTGGGGAATGAAACCGGACTGATCCGGATGAATCAAGTCACAGATAGCAGCGAGTAAGCGATTAGCGAGGACCTTGGCAAGAATCTTCGGTTCGGCGTTTAATAGGGAAATGGGCCTGTAGGAGGCACAACGATCACGAGGCTTGCCCTCCTTAGGAATCACAACTATGGTAGACAGACGTTGGTCTCTAGGGAGGGAGCCGAGCTCACGCGACTCCAAAAACATATCACGGAGAAACGGCACCACTTTATCAGGGCATCATTTGTACAATTCAATGGGCAAGCCATTGGGGCCCATAGCCTTACCAGTATGAAGGGAACGAATCGCGGCCACAATCTCGTCGGCTGACAACGACGCATCCATGCATTCTCGATCCTCTTCAGACAGGCAAGGCAGCGCAATATCCCTCAACAGGGAACAAGAGTCAGCCACATCTCTATCGGACACCGGGGAGTAGATCACACGAAAATAGTCAGCAAAACACTCCACAATCTCGCCAGGGTCAGTCACACGCACCCCGTCGGGGTTCTGAAGCACAGGGACCACGCGATTCACTCTCTCCTTCTTATCAAGCCAAGCAATCAGTTTACCCGCCTTATCCCCGACATCATACAGTCTACCTTGCTGTTCCCTGTACAATGTCTTGGCGGCATCAGTGACAAGGGATTTGTATTCAAACTGTTTCAAGCTAAGGGCATGAAGCCCCTCATGAGTAACACACGAGTCTAGCTCAGCCTCCAACTCCAGTATTTCAGCCTCAAGCCCCGCGACCTCCCCATTCCTAGCTTTCTTGGTCTCAGCTATTAAAGAGAGGGCCTGGCCCCGCATGACCGTTTTAAAGGCTTCCCACAAGGACACTGAGGACGAGACAGACCCCTCGTTCTCCAAGAAGTAGTGGTCGAGCGACTGCAGGAGGCTATCGCGAGTCTTAGGGCTACGGAGATGCCAAGGGTTAATGGGGGCGATCCGCCCCGCGGCCTGCATCCCCGTTTCGAAATGCAGCCACACAAGGGAGTGATCTGAGATGCCCCGGGCCAAGTGTCGAACCTCACCAATGTGGGTGGCCAGGGCCGCGGGCATAAGGAAGTAATCAAGCCTGGAGAGACTCCCATGCGCCCCGGAGTGGAAGGTGTACTGACACTGCGTCGGGTGCATCAACCTCCAACAATCCACCAGCCCAAAAGTGTCCAAGAACCCACCAAGCCATGATTGGGAAACGGGAAGGGCCCTGGGGGGATGACGATCCAGGTCGCCGGATAGCACAGAATTAAAGTCACCACCCATGAAGAGAAGGCTATCCGGGAGTTCCAGCAACATCCGACCAACATCAGAGAAAGTGGAGGTCTGGAGGCCCGGGGGGGACATATATCGTGACTAATGAAAGGGTCCTACCCTCCCACCTCCCAGTTAGGGCGGCATAACGCCCTCTGTCATCAAGGATGACGTTGTCAATCTCTAGTGGGAGGGAAGACCGAACAAGAATACCGACCCCCCTGGAGCCGGTGGTGAACCCGGAGTGTGCAACCAGTCGTTATCCCCACCTATTCATAGCATGACACACATTGCCAACCAAATGCGTTTCCTGCAGGAGTACAACATCAGGCGCCAGACGACGCAAATATTGTAGTACAACACCCCGTTTGATACGATCCCCCAATCCATTGACGTTCCAAGTTAGCAACCTCAACCCACTACCCCCCATCCCCACAAAAGTAGCAGGAGTCTCCCCACAGAAAGCAGGACACCGGAAACAAAGAAAGAACAAATATGCCGCCTTGAGAGAAAAAAAAAAACCCCAAACACAAACACCCCCACCAAAACCCGTTACAACTCCCCCCTCCCTGCACCCCTGCAAACTGTAAAACCACCCCAAAATGCAGTGTGCCTGTCGCCCTAACAATCCCATTCTACAAAAAGACCCCGGAGGAGGAGGAAGGCCAGCCACCACCCACCACCCAGACGAGAGCTACTATAAAACAAAATATACAAGAGAGGTAGCACCCAACTGAATAATTTCCGATTATCAAGGTTAGGGACCGAAAAGTCAATTCTGTGGAGGCTCACCACCCTCCGCACCGCCAGAGTGCCCCGCTCGATCACCCCGACCAGGCAGGGAATCCAACCAGTCACTCACATTGTCCGGTCGTTCAAAAAAGAAGGTCCGCTCCTCATGTTCCACTCGAAGCCTGGCAGGGAAGAGCATCGCATACTTCAAGCCCAGGTCCCGAAGACGTCGCTTAACCCCCTGAAAGCCCATCCTCTGTCTCTGAACGAGTTGAGTGAAGTCCGGGAAAAAATTGACTGAGGAGTTTTCGAATTTCACCGGGCCGTGCACCCTCGAGGCCTGCAAGATCGCATCTCGGTCCCTGAAATGGAAAAGCTTGGCGAGGATAGGCCTCGGGGGAGCGCCAGGCCTAGGCTTACCGCCCGGGACACGATGTGCACGCTCCACAGCAAAAAACTTGCTAAGTCCAGACGGGGCAAGATGGGTGAGGATCAGCTCTTCGATCAGGAGGTCAACAGAACGAGTCTCGGGATTCACCGGAACACCTATGACGCGGATGTTGTTACGTCTTGCCAGGTTCTCAAAATCATCCAGCCGATGGGACATCAAGTCGTTTGGCGATTTCAGGGCGCCAAGGTCTGTTCGAAGTTCCGACACATCGGCCGTGAGGCTGGAGGTCGTCAAATCCAATGACTTCACCTTCTCGTTAGTTTTGGACAGGTCAGCCCTGATTAAAGTGACATCGATGGCGACCGTGTCAAGTTTACGAGCCAGGGCCTCATACTGCTGGCCGATGGTCTCCTTCATACCGGTAATGGCGCCCATAATGTCCTGCAGGGACAAGTCGACAGGGACAGATGGGCCGTCTCTAGCATCCTCCGGAGTATTGCTGGAGAGCCCTGGGGATCCCTTGGCTTGAGTGTAGCGGTCCATAACATTTGTCTGGAACTGTCCCCCGCGAAGAGACGTCTTGGTCTTCCGCTTCTCGGGTTCACCCCTGCCCGTCATGGTGGGAGATGCACCCCGGAGGGGCCCGCAGGACCGAGTGAAAATGGCCGCCGGTCGGCCGGGCACCAACCGGCCGAGAAGCTGGGCCGTGGGGTCCGGAGAAAGTCACGACTTGACTCAGTACTCCGTAGGGAGAAAGCAGTGATGACACCAGACTGGACTGGTCCCCCTCAGAGCGGAACAGACCCTCAATCAGACCGTGCCAGAAACCAAAAGCGAAACTGAAAGTGGGGGTACGCCCACTGGTGAGGTCCCAATGCCGTTGTTGTTCAACTACATCCCGGATCCACAGCTCACCAAGTCCCCGGCACTGCCCCGAGATGGGCCTCGAAAGTTCAAAATGCTGTAATTTCGGTCCCCCAAGTCCGATTCAAATTCTGAAAGGAGTTATGGACTCAGTCTAGGTTCACCTTCAAAAGCCCGTCCAAAAAATCAGGATATCATCAGGATAAATTGCGAGGAGTGGCAAGGGTCCGGGGAGCCCTGTGCTCACGCGACCATCTTGGATGCACGCTAAGCTCCTCCTAATTATGTCATTGTTGATGTAATTTCTGATGTTAACAGTGTCTTTGAAAAATAAAGCCTGCTACAATTCCATTCACTAGTGATCCATATTCTGATAGAAATACACTGTAGCTGGATGGCTGCAATAACACTGTTAACATCTAGATGAACGTGCTAGGGGTGCATACAGAAACAGGCATTGTCAGACATAATAGGTCTGGGAAGGAGCCTACAGAGAGGACATACAGGCACATGCATCAAGAAAAGCTTTTGCGAGTCCCTAATTGCGATTATTAAGGAATCACAATTAAGGACTCTCAAAAGCCTATGCATGTAGGAATCGCTATTAAAATAGCGATTCCTAAACAAGGAATGCCTTCCCATGTGGGCCCATAGGAATGAATGGGAGATTGCATGCGCAATTTGCGAGTACCAATAAGTTCTCGGGAATTGCGCAAGCAATTTCAAGGGTGCAAGGGTGTCCAAAGGACACCCTGTTGCACCCCTGAAATTGCTCTGTGCACACATGTTGCGCACACACATGCCCCAAGGGCATGTGTGCGCGCAACATAAAACTTTGAAAAATGCACTTTAGTGCATTTTTCAAAGTTTTTCCAAATTACCATCAAGTTCAACTTCATGGTAATTTGCGCCCCCTGGTAGTGAAATCGCTATTTTAAAGTGGTTCTTGCATTGTATTTAAGGAATAGCAAATTGCAATTCCTTAAATGCAAGCGCAATTTGAGAAATCGCAATTTAATTCGAATTCTCGAATTGTGAGTGCCTTGAACCTTGATGCATCGCAAATGCCTTTTTTGCGGGCACAAACGGCCAATTTTTGCGATTCGCACCGTTTGCGCTCGCAAAAATGGTTGATGCATGTGCCTGAGTGCTACAGTTGTAAAGGTGACCCTCATGGAGATCAGTGCAAGCACGCAAGTGGAGGCAGAATGATATGAAACGGCCAATAGTATTGCTTGACAGATGACTACTCCACTGGCCTGAGCCAGGACATGATTGGCAAAGTCTCAAACCGATGGCAGAGAGACTGGTTGAAGAATGCTGATGGTTGAAAGGGGCCATCCAAAGCCCAGTCTACGTACCTTGCTAGCAATAGGTGTGTTTGAAAGCTATGGTGTTGAAACCCAGTCCTAAAAGGAAGGCTGCATTTCCACTATCAGCAAACAGAAGGGGTGAGGAGCACGTGTTTCCAGCTTCAGAGACGTCATTGATGCCAAAAGTGGTAATGTTTTATGTACTTTCACCAGTGATGTCCTTGTTGATGCTTTTTTGGACGTTGTCTGTGTAGATAGAAATGGGAGACTGTTGCAGTTCCTCTCACTATCAACACATTTCCCACAGTCATGATTAGTAGTCAAAATTCGACAGTAAAATGTTCTACATCTAGACTTCCATGCAATTGACACAGACAGAAACAATGTGCATTTTCACTGTCACCAAACAGATGGGGAAAAGAGCAATTGTTTGAGCTTGACTTATTATTGATTATGTCACTTATGAAGTGACATATAATGCATCTATTAATGTTATCAATTATGCCATTCTGAAATCATCGTTAAATGTAGCCTCCACAACTACTACAAAGACATGTGATGTGGGAGGGCAGCGGCTGAGAGCGACTTTGCATCAAATTCTGACATAGAAGAGCCATTCAAATAGATACCTCAATTTTCTTCTCTGAATTTGTCATATGCGGTCTTCCCCAGGGATCATCCTTATCACCACTGCTTTTTGGCTTACGCTAGCTATGGTGATCTCCCAACATGGGTCACTATTTCAAA
Organism: Triturus cristatus; assembly: GCF_964204655.1. NCBI lineage: Eukaryota > Metazoa > Chordata > Amphibia > Caudata > Salamandridae > Triturus > Triturus cristatus. Next base: position 1,641,486,627 of record NC_140590.1, read on the forward strand.
TGTATGTGGATAACAAGCAGAGCCACATTTGCCTGGAGGAGACTCTGGAATTAAGGAAAAAGATTGCCAATCACCTCAGACAAATCTGTTATCCCTATGAGCGACACTTTTTTGTGTCTCAATGAATCTAAAACCGAGATCACAATAGTAGGGAACCATGATCTATTTACTTCACCCAAGCCACAAGGCTGAACTGACCTGTTTAGATTTCTACAATACAATCCCCTAAGGGGCTTGAAAAGTACAGAGAATTCAGAGCCAAAAGACATAAATTTGCTTGAATTTAAAAACCCAGGACCACATCAATTTCACTGACTCCCTGTTTAACAAAGAATCCCTTTTGTGAAAGCTTAAAATTGTTATGCAAATTTCACCAAATAATATCCCAGAAACGCACTAAACATTTAATCTGAAAATATGTAATAAGTTAAACATTAGAAAATGTGCCTTTACTTAACGTGTTACCATGAACATTGATGTTGATTTTTTGCAGAAAGCTTTCATTTCTATTGTTTTCCTCTTGCCAGGCCGCACTATTCATTTATTCTGTTCTATCTTTTTAAAAAAACAAATGCTTTAACTAAATAATGATTTAAGATTTTAATTGAACTCTAGGGCTTGACGTTTTGTGAAATGTGCTTTGTACTGGAAAAATGTATTCCTTTCTTTCCTCACTAAAAATGGGGGGAGGGGGGACATGGAGCTGGATCTAGGTCCAGTGACTCGTGCTCCTGAAAAGTAGTATCGTTGCTGAGGGGAGTCACAGTTCCTAAGGAGGAATAAGGGAGAGAGCGATATGAGTGTTGTTATTTTAAAACAATGGCAGGGGACAGTGTGTCCTTTTTTTGATGCCCTCACACACCCCAACGGATGTCATGCTTCATCATGGGGCGGTGCTCCTCGTCGGGCCGGCGCTGCAGTGCCCTATGGATCCCCCAAAGAGTGACTTTATCGGAGATCTTTTGTTCTAGCCGTTTGGGTGTGTGTGGGTCTGATTTGAAAGTGGCGTACAGTGCAGTGTTAAAAGATGGCTAGAGGGGAGTAAGGGTAGGTTTATTAAGAAGAAAATACCTCTGTCATCATTAAAAAAAAACAGGTGGTTGTGTGCTGCTTGAGGGTGATAATGGCCCTCAATAGCTAGACAAGTGTGAAGTCCGTTTAGAACAAGAGACGGGTGGACATGTATCGCGCAGTATTGTGGTCTTAGGAGGATGTCCTATGCGCTTCTTCAGGACCAGAAAGGGAGTCAAGTGAGTGCTAGTGCAGTGACCTAATAAAATGTAGTAGTGCCACTCATTGGAATTGTAGAATGATTCGATCTATTCAATGTGAGCGCAATGTCCCATAAGGTTCGGCTGAGGGTATGCCATTGTAATAGTTACGGCAGTGTGTGCAGGCACTTGAACCTACCCGACCTCTCACCTCCTCTTTCCTCACCTTATATGACTTCACTGTACTTAGATTGTTTTCTTTGCCACTCATGCATAATGAACAAGTGTATTAATGAAAAGAAAATACTTGCTGTAGCTTATATTTCGTGATCTAACCAGGACATACCAGAATTTGAATCTTAAATTTCATAGAGCAGCTCATTGTTATACGGTGAGACAGCAGACAGCTAACAGAGTAGGCTTGCAAAAGGTTCTCATGAGAACCTTCCTAGATGTAACTTTTTGTAATACGTTGTAATCATTTCTAACAGTCTTCATGTTAGAGTGGACGTTTACTGTGGGAACTGAGGGCAAAGATGTCGAGCCATCCGAAGACCTCTCACCATTGGACGATGATGGTGACATTCACCTGTTTTGCAACATGTTTAGCTGCTTCCTATACAGTACGTGCTCCTAGCTAGAGAGGTAATCACGCTTCTCGACTTACTTCATGAATCCCTAGCCTGCCATACACCTTGGCTCTTTGATGTGGTGCTAGCCTGATTTGTCATAAGCTACTGCTTACAGTGATTTATTGTTTTCCTTGCACTTTGTAAGGAGACTTTTCTGTTTTATGCCGATCATAGCTACTCCTGTGATTCTTTTCTTCTCACCCCTTCAGACAGTTGCTACTGCAATTGTCTGGAGAACTCGGCTGAGTCTCCGGAACTCCCCTTTATGGGGAGTTTGATCTTCCTCTTAGTTATTTGTTCTATTTGCTCTTTTCCAGAAGGAACTCTTTATGGGTTCTTGTTAAGACAGGTCCCTTTAGTTTAGAATAAGGACTATATTCTGAACGGAACACGCTGTTTTAGGTCAAGCCTGGGCAGCGCATGCGCTGCTCTGCAAGGCATGCTGTATTCGAGGATGGACTTGAAGCTACACCCACCCTCTGCCCGTATTTTCATTGGCTTGTGTCATTGTTTTCTGTAAACGCTGGCTCCTGATTTGTTAATAGGCTTGTCAGTCCCTTCTTATTACCGCCTTGTCTTCATTTGTAACCTGCCATGAGGATTGGCCCTTTTACTTTTGTTGTTACGCAGTATGTCTAATTTATTCTGTAAACACTATTTTCTTTAATGAGTTCCTCATAATGCAGGCACAACATGCTTTTCCTGCAACATTCAGCGGGCCATACGCTCTTTCACTTTCCAAGCAACCCAGGACAATGGCGGCCACTTCTTTGAAGTGAAATAGGTCTTGCATTCACAAGAGTTTGAGCTATTGGAATTGTAAATGAAAATGCATTTTATTCATGTGTTAATTATCAAAACAGATAAATAAAAGGCATTGCCATTTACAATGCCAATAGCTTAAACGCTCACAAATGCGAGACCTATTGCATTGCAAATGCTTGTTTATTTTTCTATGCTTCTTCTAACCAATCTAATTCTTATTATTTCTGTAATCAATTTGCCACTAATTTGAATAAAGAACTATTCTACTAAAATGAGAGAATAAAACTTTTAAAACTTCAACAACACTCTTTATTGATGTCTTTGATGTGTAATGCTCCATTTGAAAACGGTGGCAAAGATTCATCGGACGAGAAAGGCGCACATCCTTGGGTTCTCTTAAGTACGTTTTTTGGTGGCCTTTTATTGAAAATGTTTGAGAGATTTCTGCAATAGCACTTTCAAAGTACATTATATACATCAGCATGCATGTTTAGCCTTCTCTCCCACCAGAAACCTACTCTTCACTGTACACTAGGTTGCCTACTCACATCAAATAACATTAATCCTATTGACATGGTGTTCTGCTTGGGTTTTCGGATCAGATAGAACCCACTCATCAGAGCCTCACTAACCCAGCCAGAACGTTACCCCCTCCCCCTCCCTAGGGCCTATTTACAATAGGTAACCACATATATCTACCACCTAAGGACAGGGAATTCCTAATAATACATACCAAAACCTCTTATAATCGGCGGCCTCGCGATCCCATACGGATCCAGACCGCTCTACCCAGACGGCAGTCTCAGCACAAGTGGCGGCCTCGCGATCCCATACGAATCCAGACCTCTCTACCCAGACGGCAGTCTCAGCACAAGTGGCGGCCTCGCGATCCCATACGAATCCAGACCTCTCTACCCAGACGGCAGTCTCAGCACAAGTGGCGGCCTCGCGATCCCATACGGATCCAGACCTCTCTACCCAGACGGCAGTCTCAGCACAAGTGGCGGCCTCGCGATCCCATACGAATCCAGACCTCTCTACCCAGACGGCAGTCTCAGCACAAGTGGCGGCCTCGCGATCCCATACGGATCCAGACCTCTCTACCCAGACGGCAGTCTCAGCACAAGTGGCGGCCTCGCGATCCCATACGAATCCAGACCTCTCTACCCAGACGGCAGTTCATACGACAGTTCATCCTATGATCACCATAACATACAAAAAGGGAATCAGTCTCACTATTCATCAGATCACACAAGGACTGCCAGTTCGAGCATAGCCTGTTCTCTGGTTCGAGGGGCTCCTCTCTCCCTTATTCAGTTACCACTTACCTGATCAGGGTTAACATCTGTTCATGTAGCCGCAGCTGACTAGAAGGATAGGCTACCCTCTCATACAAGAACACGCAGCACATGTTGGTTCACTACAAACTGGGTACTTTATTACTCATTATATACGCAATCACATAACATTACAATAGAACACATAACCTGCAAAGAAAAGTGAAAGATTAAGTTGTGCACTCTAATAAGAAAGGGTCGACATCACCTTAGTAGTGTGTAGCCTGCACTCAGTGGTCATCTAGGTCCCCTTCTCGTCTGTGCCTCGGCTCGCCTGGGCTGGAAGTCACACCTCCGCAGTCACGGATACACGTCTGCACCACTATGCGCTGTTCCCTTCACCCTTCTCCGAGTCATTGGGACCTCTTCCTTATCGGCTACTCTCTCCTCTCTGGCTATTCTGCTAGGAGAGTATCTGTCTCTCGGTTTTTCTCCGCCTTCAAGATGGCGTCTGTCTTCCCTGGAATAAGTAGTAGCTTTACTGCTAACGGCTAGATGCCGCCTACGGACTGACCATGTAACTGCCTCAGACTTTCACTAATATAGAGGTGCGTTTCCTCATGGAAAATTCCGGCCCGTAACCTGCCGCCCACCAAATTCTTGTACCTCCCCGTACCAAGGACACGTTCCCAGCCGGCCGGCCTGATGTAGTGTCTTCGGCATGAAGAAAAATACAATCCTTCGATAAGGGCCGGCCTGAACCGGTTCTCTCCAAGCGAATAACACCTCATAACTAAAACATTACATTTGACCTAGAAGCATCCCAAGCTGCCGGAGCAGAAAGAAAGATGGAGTCTCTCCCGTTTGAGGCCTACCAGGCCTGAATTCAGCACGGCTCCATGAAATACCCTCACTACAGGACAGGTTATCCCTAATACTAACGAATCTATCCCCTAGGCTATGTGTGCAAGCCCTGATCTATGGGGAAGAACACAGAATCATGTCGAAGTGCCTAGTAAATAGGCTCCATTCACTACTCTAACCCTTAGACTTGAATGGTAAGAGACTGAAGTCACATTCAATCATCTTTTCCTCACAAGAAGGCCGGGAAAATCGAGCAGAACATTTCACCCTTGACTTCAGTCTATTATACATTCATTAAACAGAACTAATATCTGTGGAAGAATAATATGAAACAAAACTAACTGATCTATGTCTAGTACCAGGTGTGCAGAATTGAAGTAGTGAAGGAATACACTGAATAAAGCAACAGATAGAAATCAAAATGCCGATAGTAACCAGAATACCTCCTAATATCGGACGTAACATATGCAAATCAGGTAACCAATTAAAGAGCCAGTCAAACCAGCCCTGGTCAATGTGTTTTCTAACTTCTTCTGTCAAGTCATGTAGTTGATCAATGTGAGCTTGAATGGATTTTGTATGATCAGACAAGTTAAAACAACAAAGACCCTCAAAATCAGAACAATCGTGTCCATGTTTAAGCAAAAGATAATCAATGGCCGCTCGATTTTGCAAGATAGCTCTACGTTCACCCTGGGCGTCTAATAGCATGTCAGACAGGACTGTAGAAGTATGATTAATGGATTTTACCATCCAGCAGGCCATTTTCCCAATAGATTTGGCATTATAAACTGCCAAAGCAGGAACACCAACAATTGAAATAGCCAGGCTAAGGTATTCAGACTTGGAATATAAATGCAAAGATGAGTCACAATCCTCCTGTAACCTCACTGTATCTCGAATCACACGAGAGTTGGCATTCGGATGTGATGAAAACATTAACAAGCTCAGTCTAGTAATGGCGCAAGGGCCTCCAGAAATATTTGCGGGGATATATGGCCAGGAAGTATTACCACATGAGAAAAGCCATCCGGCAGGTAGTAACATCGTGCGATAATGACTGGGGGTAACTACCAAACTCTTGCAAGTCATGTTATTCTGAACAGAAGTACATGTTTTCGGTGTCCTTTGAAGGCACAAAGTTCGTTCATGAGCGGTGAATGAAGTGGCACCTTTCAATCTTAAACGCATACATTCAGAAATCGCACTAGGATCACAAGTAAGGAAAAAACACAAATCACCCCGTGTGATATTATAGGTAACTATTTGGGACTGGATGGGGGGTATCGGGTCTGACAGTACAGTACACAAGGGGCAATACTCATGGGTAGCAAAATCGCCCAGAAGAACATTGGGGCGAGCATTCGATATATTGAAAATATGAGTCAAAGTCTCCAATGAAGCAGGGACAGCAACTAAACAAGTTGCTAGAATGTCAGTTACCGATCTCATCGGTGTCAAGCAGAAATGAGGGGCTTTAGTCACTCGTTTGGCTAACGTAGTCCAAAAGTTCGACGACGAATCCCACGCAGCGAAGGAACGCGACACTCGGGTTCTCAACTCAGCCCGGGTTGATGGGATCCCTCCTCTCTCGTCGTACCAGCCCAAAAGGAGTCCAACGCCGACACATCCTGCAGCAACAGTCCAAAGAATGATCTGAAAAAAAATCGAATACAGGCATTATTCATTCTCGTAAGTAACATTTGTCAGCCGGGACTGCTTCCCAGCTATCTTTCCCTGGTCTCATAACTAAAATGGTGTTGTCTTGACCGGTTGCAATGACCTCTGCTTGTTCAGGGGGATTCTTAGGCGACTGCACCCAAACTCTGGCCCCAGGATTATCTGTGGAGCCAAAACCTTTCTGGCCTCGTACAGTTAGCAACGTTGGGGCAGTGCCTTTTGTGATCTCACCACTGAAAACAGGCATTATTAGCAATTGAGCCACTCGGTCAGTTTGATGTATTAGTAAGTCAACCTCACTGCTATTCAGCAGGAGCACCTTAATCTCTCCCTGATAATCACTGTCAATGATTCCTCCAAGCACCTGAATGCCTTTCTAGGGGCGATTAATCCGAAATTCCCAGTTGGTATATGAACAACAACACCAGTTTCAATGATGACTCGATTCTTACTTTCTATAACGGTGTCATCCATGGCATGCAAGTCTAAACATGCCGACCCTGGGGTCGCTCTACATGGAGCCAAAGCTCCGGGAGTAATTTCCCAGTACATCACAGTCTCTCTGATTTCATTGGGCTTAGCATCAACATTCGGAGGAAACAAACGCATAAGTGGGGATTCAGCATTTAGAAAAGGACGGTTATTCAAAATCAATAGCGCTTGAGGCAAAAAGTCTCGCCAATTCTTATACTTGTCATCTGTTAATTTACGTAACTGATCTTTCAGCAGGCCATTCAACCTCTCCACAAGACCCGAGGCCTGTGGATAATATGGTATATGAAACACCCATTCAATATTGTTTTCCACACAGAATTCCTGTACCAATCTTCCACGAAAATGGGATGCATTATCAGATTGAATTTGGAATGGCACACCATAATACATCATAATCAATTCCAATGTTTTAATAGTATTCAATTGGGTAGCTTGCTTACAGGGAAGGGCCACCAGCAGGCCACTGTATGTATCAACAATAGTGCACACATATTGACAATTCCTACTCATAGGAAGTGGACCGATGTAATCAATCTGCCAAATTTGAGCGGGCAATTTCCCGCGATGTAAATGACCTTTAACAATTTGGGGCACTTTGCGCTGCCTGATATGCTGACAAATGGGACAATGTAGAATAACATTTTTGATTAAATCTAGGGGAATATAAATTCCTCGATCAGCAGCCCACCTGCTAGTGGCTTTCTCTCCAAAGTGTCCTGCTTTCTGGTGGGCCCATTTCGCCAATCCCGCAATATCAGAATCTTGTCTGTCCACCACTGCCTCAGCAATTTTATATTTCTCATCTGCAATGTTATGAAAGAATTTGTCAAGAGAATCTATCGGGGTATGAGCATCCACATGGAAGATTGTAACAGTACTCTGTGAGAGCATTTCCCAAATCTCCTGCCATAATTCTTTTCCCCACAGTTCTTTTGAATGCAATTTCCAACTATGGGAATGCCAAGTCGGTAACCAAACTGCCAGTCCATTGGCAGTAGACCAAGAATCGGTGAAAATATGACATGTGCCAGGTAACTCTTGTTTCAGAACTTGATAAACAGCATAGAGTTCAGCAAATTGACTGCTCTTACCCTCACCAGTTGTACTCAGCAATTTTTGTGTGATCGGATTATAGGACACCGCCTTCCAATGCCGTTTCGTCCCTATGAACCTTGCTGAACCATCCGTAAACCAGACATGGTTTCTGTCCTCCGCGGACAAATCATCAAAAGGTCTACCCCATTTAACAGGAGACTCCTGTACTAAAGGTACGGAACATTCACTCTCAGTCTCAGTCGATGGCGCCCGCGCCACCTGCTCATGCAAAGATGCAACTCCTTTTTGTCCCACACGTGCCCTGTCTTGTATATACCATTTCCATTTAATCACACTCGCCTCTTGAGCGTGTCCAATTCGGTGAGTTTTCGGCGAACTCATAACCCACTGCATGATAGGAATTTCAGGTCGCAAAACTATATCATGTCCCAAAGTCAATTGCTCGGTATCCACCAGAGCCCAATAACATGCAAGTAACTGTTTCTCAAAAGGTGTATAACGCTCACCAGCATCAGGTAACTTTTTGGTCCAGAAACCTAACGGTACTCTACTCTTGCCTTGTTTCTGCCACAAACTCCAATTCGCATAAAGGCCTTGTACAGACACATTCAAATCCACATCACCATCACATACAGGCCATAAATCCAGAGCATGCTGAATTGCTTCTTTTGCCAAACTGAACGCATCTTGCTGTGGTTTATCCCATTCAAATGCATTCTTTTTACGAGTGACATGGTACAAAGGGGCCAATATTTGACTCAAATGAGGAATATGCTGGCGCCAAAAACCAAACAAACCAATGAAGCTTTGGGCTTCTTTCCTATTCCTCGGAACTGCAAAATCAAGAATTTTCTGTTTAACCTGAGGGATCACTTCTCGGTGCCCCTCATGCCAATTAATACCCAAAATTTTCACAGCCTGGGACGGACCTTGTAATTTATCCGGGTTGATTTCCCAACCTTTCTCACGCAGGCACTCAATGACTCTGTCCAATTGGGTCTGAACTTCCTCTTGTGTTTCGCCTTGGATCAAAATATCATCAATATAGTGACATATCTGAATTTGCGGATGAACCGGTACCTCAGCCAAATGCTCTGCCACCAGCCGGTGACATATCGTAGGACTATGCACATAGCCCTGGGGAAGACTTCTAAACGTCATCTGACGCCCGTTCCACGTAAAACTGAATTGTTCCTGACACTCAGGGGCAATCGGAATCGAAAAGAAAGCATTAGCAATATCAATGGACGCATACCATGTACCTGGATGTTTTTGGATTCTTTCAATTAGGGTAATAACATCCGGTACTGCAACAGTCAAAGAAGGTGTGTGTCTATTCAATTCTCGATAATCAACAGTCATGCGCCAAGAATTATCACTCTTACGTACAGGCCAAACAGGATTATTCCAAGCAGAAGTAACTGGGGTTATAACTCCTGCATCCACCAACTCCTGAATAGTGGTACTAATCTCTTCATGACCACCTGGAATACGATACTGTTTCTGACAAACCACTTTTGTCGCCTGGGGAACTTTTATGGGGGGCATTCTTAAACGACCAACCCGTACAGGCCTGGACGATATATAATGTTTAGTTCCAAATTGGTAACATCCATCATCTAAGTGCAAAGTCATTCCTTTCAAAATATCAATTCCAATTATGAATTCTAAGAGTGGCACCACTAATACAGAGTATTCTTTTCTAGGAATTCTACATATTCTCATTTCAAGTAAAGTTTGAACTGCGGGAGTTTCCTTTCCACCTAATCCGGTAATTGTAAAAGGCTGACCTTTAAACTTCTTTGATTTTCCATGAATAAGAGTGGCCTCCGCTCCTGTATCCACCAATGCTCGGGCCCTTTGGACATTACGATGTCTCCAATAAATATCAATATCTACATAGGGTCTATTATCTCTGTGAGCCCATCTGTGTACTGGAGCTTGACCTATTTCCTAGTCATTTTTACTGCGTTCTGTGTACCAGGATAAATCAGGATAAAGACTCTCACGTTTCTCAGGTATCGATACCTCCTGTTCATATCCATCTCTATTACGAAATGGATTCCTGTCCTCTGCATTGTACTGCGGGTTTCGATCGGCCAATCTGTGTCGATCCTCTCTCCTTCTCAACTCAGTGGATTGATCCCTATCATCTCTACGTCTGCTGTTAACATAATCATCTCTCCCCCTTTCTCTTTCCCCCTCTCTCTCTCTGTCTCTCTCACGACGGGGGGACAAATCACGTACATAACGTCGATCATCACGACGATCAGAGCGCCCACGGCGGTCGTCATCACCGCTACCGTCAGAAAAACCACGATCACACTCAGTCGTCCGAACACGCCGGGCACCCTCCTTTCGATCCAAGCCACGTTTGCGAAACATTTCCCACAAACGAGGAGTAGTCTCACCGTCAATGTCCTCCTTCCGCACACCATCGGCCACAAGACCAAAAAACATATCACGTCTAGTAAGTTTATTGTCACCAGGAGTACGAGTGTCAGGCCGGGACTGCCGTTCAGGTTTAAACCACTCACCCAACTCACCGAGTTGGCGTACCGATTCCAGCACCATAGATAACATGTTACCAGTCTGATTAATCAATAAAGTCATCATGACCTGCTTATAAGCAACAGGGGAAGAACGAATAATACGATTCCGCACAGAAGATGTCAACAAACCATCAAGCAACCTGTCAGCAGTATTCAGAAAAATTGCCGTTTTCATCACCTCCTCTTTGAGACGTTGTGTAGCATCGCGCAAAGTATACCACGGTTTGTCATTCACAGGCCAGTCAGACTCAGTAGGATATTTTTGATTACAACCCTCAGTCGCCAATTGAAGCAAAGTAATTTGACCACCACCATTAAAGTTACGAAAATGATCCTGTACAGTAGAATCCGAACTCAAGGAACAAAACTTCAAACAATCGCCAGCATCCAGCATAATGCCAGCAGCGCCCAGTTCATAAAGGCGCACCATCCATGTGAGTAAGGTCTCACCAGCTCGCTGCCGAAATCGCTGCAAAATATCACTAATTTCTTGTTGAGTAAAATCCTCCAAAGAGTCTAAAGCAATACCATTCGGAGCACCGGGAGCCTGCTGCAACTTCCGCCGAAAAACTGGATGCACCGAGACCGCGGGACGAGCATCACAAGGAGCTCGATCAGTACACGTAGAGGAACAATCAGTGTAAGAAGCATCGACCCCACTCGAAGGACGAGCGAAATCACGGGGTGCACCATCAGAGGTGCAAGAAGCAGACTTACAATCACGGCCGGAGCGAGAGGACTCGCGCTTGGCAGACTCCTCACCCGAGGAACGAGAATCACTCGAGTTCCAGATATTACCATCCCATTCATCAGGATTCCAATCCAGTCCGGCTTTCGCCACGACCAGACGCACCTTTCGCGTCGAAACCCGACCACGCCGATTCTTGTATTTATAACGAGCAATTCGCACAGCCGCCCTCTCGGCAATAGTTTGGTACGTATCAAGTTTGTCAGCAAGCAACTTATTTTGACACCGCAACAAAGTATGAGCATTCTGAATCTCAACAAAGTTCGCTTCCACATCCTTATGCAATTTCTGTAACTTCAACAACCTCTCATGCAGAGTCCTGTACGCAGACAGAACAATCCAACCTCTGCGCCCCAAAACGGGAAGTTCATCACCCTTAGATACCGGCGCCTTCTGTAAACAAGTAATCACATTAGCCGGCTCCGCCAGCTCCAAAAAAGAATTCCAATTCTCACTCAAACCAGTAGAATCAGCCCACTCACGGGCTAAGGCTTCATAAGGCGTTGAATCCCAGCCGGGAATATCAACGGGCAACTTAAAAGTAGATTTCGACTTTCTAGAAAACATCTCGGAAAAGAAAGAGAGAAAGAAAAAAAAACTATACACACAATTATATACAAATAATATACACACGAAACCACGCACGCGCCGAAAGCAAACACGAGACAACCACAACGCACACAGGTTTCGTAAACGGTTCGTGACGCCAAATGTTCTGCTTGGGTTTTCGGATCAGATAGAACCCACTCATCAGAGCCTCACTAACCCAGCCAGAACGTTACCCCCTTCCCCTCCCTAGGGCCTATTTACAATAGGTAACCACATATATCTACCACCTAAGGACAGGGAATTCCTAATCATACATACCAAAACCTCTTATAATCGGCGGCCTCGCGATCCCATACGGATCCAGACCTCTCTACCCAGACGGCAGTCTCGGCACAAGTGGCGGCCTCGCGATCCCATACGAATCCAGACCTCTCTACCCAGACGGCAGTCTCAGCACAAGTGGCGGCCTCGCGATCCCATACGAATCCAGACCTCTCTACCCAGACGGCAGTCTCAGCACAAGTGGCGGCCTCGCGATCCCATACGGATCCAGACCTCTCTACCCAGACGGCAGTCTCAGCACAAGTGGCGGCCTCGCGATCCCATACGAATCCAGACCTCTCTACCCAGACGGCAGTCTCAGCACAAGTGGCGGCCTCGCGATCCCATACGGATCCAGACCTCTCTACCCAGACGGCAGTCTCAGCACAAGTGGCGGCCTCGCGATCCCATACGAATCCAGACCTCTCTACCCAGACGGCAGTTCATACGACAGTTCATCCTATGATCACCATAACATACAAAAAGGGAATCAGTCTCACTATTCATCAGATCACACAAGGACTGCCAGTTCGAGCATAGCCTGTTCTCCGGTTCGAGGGGCTCCTCTCTCCCTTATTCAGTTACCACTTACCTGATCAGGGTTAACATCTGTTCATGTAGCCGCAGCTGACTAGGATAGGCTACCCTCTCATACAAGAACACGCAGCACATGTTGGTTCACTACAAACTGGGTACTTTATTATTCATTATATACGCAATCACATAACATTACAATAGAACACATAACCTGCAAAGAAAAGTGAAAGATTAAGTTGTGCACTCTAATAAGAAAGGGTCGACATCACCTTAGTAGTGTGTAGCCTGCACTCAGTGGTCATCTAGGTCCCCTTCTCGTCTGTGCCTCGGCTCGCCTGGAAGTCACACCTCCGCAGTCACGGATACACGTCTGCACCACTATGCGCTGTTCCCTTCACCCTTCTCCGAGTCATTGGGACCTCTTCCTTATCGGCTACTCTCTCCTCTCTGGCTATTCTGCTAGGAGAGTATCTGTCTCTCGGTTTTTCTCCGCCTTCAAGATGGCGTCTGTCTTCCCTGGAATAAGTAGTAGCTTTACTGCTAACGGCTAGATGCCGCCTACGGACTGACCATGTAACTGCCTCAGACTTTCACTAATATAGAGGTGCGTTTCCTCATGGAAAATTCCGGCCCGTAACCTGCCGCCCACCAAATTCTTGTACCTCCCCGTACCAAGGACACGTTCCCAGCCGGCCGGCCTGATGTAGTGTCTTCGGCATGAAGAAAAATACAATCCTTCGATAAGGGCCGGCCTGAACCGGTTCTCTCCAAGCGAATAACACCTCATAACTAAAACATTACATTTGACCTAAAAGCATCCCAAGCTGCCGGAGCAGAAAGAAAGATGGAGTCTCTCCCGTTTGAGGCCTACCAGGCCTGAATTCAGCACGGCTCCATGAAATACCCTCACTACAGGACAGGTTATCCCTAATACTAACGAATCTATCCCCTAGGCTATGTGTGCAAGCCCTGATCTATGGGGAAGAACACAGAATCATGTCGAAGTGCCTAGTAAATAGGCTCCATTCACTACTCTAACCCTTAGACTTGAATGGTAAGAGACTGAAGTCACATTCAATCATCTTTTCCTCACAAGAAGGCCGGGAAAATCGAGCAGAACACATGGTGAAATTTAAAAAAAAATAATTGCAGAGGAAGACCTATGAGTGGACAAGGCATTTTATTATGGAACACATCAGACGCTCATCCTTGAACCATGCCATACCTACAATATTTAAAAAGTGGGGCTGCAAATAAAAAGTATTTAGGGAAACTTTCAACTCTAGTATCTGCATCCTGGATCCCCCCTTTCTTCTGGACAGACCACATTTTCACTTGTGCATTTGAATCCTTCACCATGCACTGATCTCATTCCACCTCAAAAATACTCAATGGTCCTTCACATATAATAATTAACTTCTGAAAGACATTTTTCCAGAATCTTGTTTTGTCAGGTCTTCAGAACCTTTTTTTGTACTAGGCATTACCAGGAGGGCGAAGGCTAAAGTTGCAGTATGGACCTTTGCTGTACTAGGCTATGTGAACTATACAGACGGTTGTAAACTCCAAGCACACAACTACTGGAAGTCAATGCACGATCACAGCATCAGAGTGATGTGGTCTTACCACAAACCTGGAAGTCTTTCTGGCTTGAAAAACACCTTCCATTATGAGCCTGGCAATGGACATTAGTGCAGTAGAACCGATGTTCCCATGCTACGCTAATTCTATATGACTATTTATATATATCTATATAATTTTTAAATCCCCATTGATACAGTTACCTGATTATACCAATACCACAGGTACCAGTAATATTAGGTGTGATATTGCTGCATGTAGTAATTCCACAACATTTCATAACAAGTACTTCAATAATTATTTCTATGCTTAAATCCTACTCCACTTCAGCATTTTTAGGGCACTTCCCCCATTTTTCCATCCGTAGTTAATGCCTCAGGTTGGGCTTCCACCAACAGAATCTGTTTTGATATGTCTTATCCAGGTACTAATTTAGGCAGAAGGGATTGGCAAACATTGAAAAGAGTTTTAAAGAGTATTTAACTTTGTAGCACTCCAGAATGGCAGTGTGATACTTGTGTATCAAATGGGCAAGGGAGATAGCTTGGGTGCAGGATGACAAAAGGACACAATCTATTCTTTGAATTCTATATTTACAGATAAAAGGAAGTGGGAATTAAGCAAATGTTTTCAATCATTGTGAGCCAATCAATAAGGTCAAGGACTGTGACATCACTGTCATCTAGCTTGCATCCTAAATCATCCAAAAAGACAACCACAGCTTATTCAGTTCCTGACATAGGATGGAAGCCTGACTATGTTTGACTCGGGATAATGGGTTTCCAATTCCCCTGCAAGAACATTTAGTGGAATCTCCTTTGGTATTTTATTGTTTTAAACCAATATACTGTCTGTTATCTTTTTTACATTGCCTCAATATGTTTCCCAATGACAAGTTAAAGACATAATTTGTATTATTCATTTTATTGAAATAGCTACCTTAGTCTTTCCCGCAAACCCATTCTCAAAGATGAGAGTCCATTGCTGAAAGAGGATGAGAGAATTTGTCAATAACTAAAGTTTGGTTTGCATCTAACATTGCGTGTGAACTTTCATCCCAATCCAAGGTTGCCGAGTTGCAAATCAAAAAAGGATACATTTCAATAGATTTATAAGGGGAAAAATAGTGCATTGTTCTAAAGTCATCCTGTGAACAGCATTCTAACATGAGTTGAATTGGGATTTAAAGGGCATAATAGCAGCAGTTAATGCATCACCTGTTAATATCGACCCTGCAGTTTTATGACCTCCAATTTCACCACTTGAGCCACGCTTGTTTCTGGTTCAGGCAATTGAAAATGCAGCAATAATTTTCCTTCCAAATTTCTTTGGAGCAAATAGCAGTCTTAATCTTAGTCAGACCAGGCTTCATCCTCGAAGTACAAATGATTCAATAGGTCTTTCGGTAATGGATGATCTCACCCGATGAAGGTTGTGTGGTAGTCTTGGTGGTTTTGGTAATGAAGATCAGATCACCTGGTGCTTGGACCTTTGGCGGTACCCTGATTGTGTGTCACATGCAGTACAAGTATCTCGGACTGGTGTTTGACCACAGAGGTTCCTTTATACTGCACGCAGAGGCCATGAAGTCAAAGGCTGCTTCCTTAACATTTGAAAGCCAAATTATTACTAATATTAACATTATTTTTAAGGCACTCATAATCAAAGCGCAATTTCAGAAATCTTTCCACGCATGAGCTTCAAATACTGCCCAGAAGGTGAAGTCAGGCTCGGTAAGCCCAAGCACCGCATCTAAGGCACCCATAACTAAGGGTGGGCGTAGTTCGCGAAGTAGCACTTCGCGAAGCTACGCAAAGTGAAGTTCGCACTACGCGAGCTACGCGTAGCACTTCGCGAACTGCGAAGTAACATGTTCGCACTGTGCAAGATGTTGTTTTCAATGATTGCACAGTGCGGACAAGCAACCGGCACTGTGCAATCATTGAAAATGGCATCTTGCACAGTGCGAGCTGTAGTTTTCTGCTGCTCGAGTAGATTTTTACTCGAGCTGCAGCTTTCTCAACGCGAACTGGTAGTTTCTCATCGCGAGCGATCGTGAGCATACGCGACCCCTCGCAATGAGAAACCTGACCTTCTCGCGTTGGGAATCTCGCCGGGAGGTTTATTTTCCATGCTCGCGATCGCGAACAAGGAAAAAGTCTCGCCAGGATGTCATTTTGCTTGCTCGCGGTCGCCAACTTGACGTTGAGGACCGCGAGCAAGCAAAAAATGACCGCAGCACTACGCAACACTACGCTACGCGTGTTCGCACTGTGCTACGTGCAGTTCGCGTAGTGCGAAGTAGCGCGAACTTCGCAAACTACGCGAGCGTAGCGTAGTGCTTCGCCCAGGCCTACCCATAACCAACGAAAGTCACGAGTAACCTGCATGACGAAAAATGACTAACCACAGCGCACCAGCAGTTACACTTTTAATTTGGACACAAAATATCAGTATAAGCTAGCGATTAATCCAATATAGCGATTCACGACACCAACGATTCAATGGCATCAGCGCCTTAACTAGGGTGGAGATACCAACCGTTTTCACTTCTTGTCCCCCAGAAATAAACCAGCAAGACTTATATAAGACAAGTCACCCCTTGAGAGCCGGCATCCTACACAAGACGGCAAGGCAAAGAAGACAAGCCACCACTTCTTTCTTTCACAACAACCCAATTTAGCACAAAAATTAAAACAGTTACTTTTGTGATTACAGGAACAGAAGTCCGATTCCAACCCTACATCAGCCCTGAAGACGACCTTATAAACATAACACAGGTCCCCAGTTACATAGGTCGAAACGCGTTGGCGAATAAGCAGAGATCGAGAACATTTTTTGGGAGAGACTAATCTAGACACCAGCATTTCCACAAAAGCAAATATATAGAATGAACGAAACCTGTATGCTTGGTCGAACCCATTTAGTCATAAGCACTTGACTCTGCCCAGGACCGCAACAGTAGCTAGAACTATAGGAGCCAATCGGCTCAAGTTCCTAAAGTCAAATTGTATCGGACAAATGATTACTGTCACGCCAAAATTGGCTTCTTGATTGCTTTCAAATTCATTGCAGTGTTATTTTGACATGTTATGAAGTCACTGTATAAATGTAAATATATGTCACTGTTTTATGTATACAATAAGTGTATCAAAAATGAGTAGTGTTCGTTCAGTCACAAATTGATAAGTAAATGAAAAAATCGTTTTCAAATCGCAGTCATTAAACAGACTAGCTGACAAAATAACTTGTGATCAATGGTGTCAGAGGCAAAATGCATGTTGTAAAAAGCTTCCTTAACATCTGGCTTCCAATACAAAAGGTGATGGCAGCGAAGCTATTACTGACCATAGCATAGGGCTCAGAAAATGTGGGACAGAAGATTGTTTGACTCACTAGTGGCCAAGGCTTACTGGCTAACATTTGAACTCCAAACCTACACCGCGTAGGCCCGGGGGCATCTTGAATTTGTACTAATGAAACACAGCTGGGCTAGTAAAAGTGCCTTTGTCAAAATGTGTCCCAGGGTTCGTCAGGTCGACATCAACAATGTGTCTGCCCGGGTCTGGTAGGAAATAAACACCCCCAATTCAAAGGCAGGATTAAACGATCTCCTAAAAGACACAATTCAATCTCTTCACATTGGAAACCTGTAGAATCTGCAAATCTCAAGGAAAGAATTTAAAAGTCACCTCAACCGAATCGCAAGATCACTTTCCGTACCAGAGGAAAAAGGGACTCTGACAAAGAAGGCACACTGTTCGCAAGTCATCGATTCCATATAAACCCCTAAAACCCCCACCATATTTCGATCATTGATAGCCATTTAGTTTGAAGATAGCATTCATTCGCCTTCGTTTTGGGGGTTCATCCAACCCTGAACAGAATTCCATCTGGGTCCAGAACATCGGGATGTGATGAATGCAGAGTTGCGGAAAGGGAAAGTAGACAATGATCCACATCCTATGTGTCTGCCTGGTGTTACTTCCTGAAAAAAGGAAATGGGTCAGGGGCCCTTTCATTCAAGCCAGAAAAAGAACCTGTAGACAAGCACTTATACAAGGCCTTCACCCCGAACACACACGCCTGAATATAGGGGTCATTTAATTTGTACATTTATCTGTGGTGAAAACAAGCGCTCCGATTCGTTAAAACAAGACTGAACTTTAAACATGGAAAAAATATACTAAACAAAGTAACTTGCCTGCCGCTAATCTGCCATTTTCCATAATAGCGATTTTTTATCCTAATTCAATAACCTGTTGATTGTGTTGTTTTTAATTCCCTTTTTTCCCTTCTTCTTTTATTGTAACACTTTTAGTGTATATATTTATGTGTAATGGTTTTTAACTGACTATGCACTTTACCAATGAATCTAAATCTAATAATGAAGTTGTCAGATTTTTTCAACACTGTTGATACCAATAAGCAGGTTGGAAGCCATCTTCATCAATGGAAAAGCTTTGCACTAGATTCAGTCATACACAGATGCAAAAGGGCGGAATCTCAGCCTTTCAAAAATGATAGGTTAAACATTCTTTTGAGGAGTCATGTCTTCCATTACTTCTGATGGGTCATTCTGTACCACACATATGTGGGTAAACATTATTTTTTAACTACTGAAGTACTTACTATAACATTCTTACAATTACTGTTCAGTTTTTGCTTTTCCAATCTTGATACATTTCTTTCCAAAAGCTCTACAAGGAAAACCCCAATCTTCTTAAAATTAATTCAGATTCCATGGTCCTCTACCTCTAATATGTTTCAGCTGCATTTGGCCTAAATTCTTCTGTTTCTCCCATCAGCAACATAAAAAATAGCATTCTAGTGCCTTTTTAAATAATTTTCTTTGACACAACTCAAAATAAAGTTCGCACAAGCATTTATAACTAACAGATGAACCCATCAATCTTGATATGTAGAAAAGTAATCCATATCTTCATTGTCTATCTGTGGTCAGTATATCAAAATTAAGTGTTCTTGCCCTTTATTCCTAAACTAAGCATCCTGCAATATACCTGCTTTGCTATTGATCATGTGACTCTACAGGACATTTTAAAGGTCACTGAATCCTTTCAAGCACATAGACCAATATTTCAAGTTTTTTAGAGACGTACGTAACTTACATACACCTTGAGTACAAACAAGCAACTTTCCATACCATAACTTTATATTTTGATATTTTCTTTCTAGATTAATGCATACAAAATATTGAATGACATCTTGATTACATAACGGAGTGCTTTTTCTTGGTTTCAATCCTTTCCCAATGCTAGGCCCCAACCCATCCAAATGGGCCAATTTGCCTCCTGTCCAACCCACTGCATTGAACTGTGCTGCAAGGATCAGCACTCTTGCCTCTGTTATTCAATGTCTATGTCCAACCTCTTGCCACTCTATCAAAACAGTTAACGTGGGTGATGTTCAGATCATCATTAATCTAAAAATGACCCACCAAACTCTTCTGCAGGCCTCTCAGCAAGTATGAATGCTATGTCCATGGATATTCCATACATTTCACAAACTTAATCTGGCAAAAATGGAGATGCAATGTGTTTCAAACAAAATAAATTTGTGGAGAACTTAACCTCAGCTTACAAATTTGGGCTACTGACCGCATACAATTTCGGCGGCGTGAAAACTAGGAGTCACAATAAAGGCCAAGTTAAGTCTAGAAAATCAAACCTCAGATGTTACAAAATTATGTTTTCACCAGATTCGCACCTTATGGTGCATCATGCTGTTTCTACCTTTTTCATATAAGGTCTTAGTAGTGAATGCATATGTACAGACTCATATATTTTATGGAAAGTCTCCAGACAATTCACAGTGCATTAATGAGATTGATTTTTCATCTCAAGAAATTCAATACAATATCAAGTTACATCCAACAATTACACTGGTCGCCATGAAAATCACACATCATGTTTAAGCATCTTATATGATGTACAAAATGTACCAGGGCATAGCTCTAAATTCCTCTTTGACAAATTCAGGATATACATCCTTGCAGGAAATATGAGATCCACCACTAGGACAAATTGTACTGTTCTTCGATTCAAGCTCACCAAATGGGGTGGAAGAGCCTTCAGGATACAAGAAGCTAAGATGTAAAACTCGGTTCCACTGGAGATCTGTACTCAACCACATCTGAAAAAATTTAGAAAAGTGTTAGAACCTGGATTTCCTCTGTCTAAAAAATGCCTTTTCTAGACAGTTTCACTTCGAGAGACTCTCTAATGAGTGATCGTTCCATATTATAAAAATTCTTAAATAAATACACAGAATACATTGATTATAGTCTAAAGAGATAGACTATATAGAGTTATGTAAATAACCAACCAACTTTTCACATCCTAATGAATTAACCTTGCCAATCATATTACTTCATTTTTTACTTTTTACTTACCAAAATTCATGATAAGAATACAGCCCCTAATGATTTAGATTGTGATATTCAATTCAACAATGTACGTTTCTCATTAACACAAAACAACACCAATTGGAAGAATCTGAAACACCACATATATCATGTAATCTAGATAGCCTTTATGTGTCCAAACTTGCTTCAGAAATCATAAAATTCATACTAGATACGGATGTCTGGACTTCCTCAAGTCATTGCTGTCTACTGCTTATCTTTGTCTCACGTACAGGGTCAAGCAACATTTACAGTTCATCACAAACTTTTGCAAGTTTACAAACATCTTATTCATGTTGGGTGAAAGATGTTGAAGTTTTCAAAAATTTGCTTTTGGCTGACAATTCTTTAAAAAAAAATCTTTGTGTGGAAGAATCTTTCTAACAAAAATTGCTGTAAAAAGAATAGGGTTTGACTATTGTTTCCAGAGGACTTTTTCCAGCAATTTAAAGTTTGCAACCATCATAACCTTTGATACGCATTCTAAATTTAAAAAGCTTCATAACTAATTTGCAAAGCGCCCACCACAAGACTATGGCCTGATTATGATGTGGGCGGAACGGCTCCCCCCGTCACTTTTTCGCTAGTCCTCCTGCCTGCTTCCTTGGCAGTCCGACCGCCTGATTTTGAACTGAGCGGGAACACGGCTACCAGATGTCCCCAGTCCTGCCAGCTCAGCCGATACTCCTGCTCCTGCGGTGGGAGAGCCAGAGCCGGCTCATGTATGGAGTCATGCCAACCTTTCAGCCGAGCATATTATGATCTGCCTTTCCGCCAAGCTTTTCCTGGCGGGGACACCACCATGTGCTAGTCAGCGGAAAGGCAGTAAATGAGTTTAAAACTCACCGAATTCTTGCCCGAGTGTATGTAACTTGTTGAGACATAATCAAAGTGCGGGCAGCGTCCATTCCATGAGCAATGTCTCTTATTTCAAGGGCCACACTGTCACAGCGTGCAGCACCCATAACGGAAATAGAGTATGCAGCGTTCCCTGTTCTATGGAGCCACACTGATATTGCACACAGTTCCAGTGGCGCAACGTCGCTACCTCGTGGCTCTGCAACAAGGAGACTGCCAGTCCATAGGAAAAGTCATAATATGGCGTGCCAGAAGGCCTGCAGCTCAGCAGAGTACTCAGTCTCACCGCTATGGCGGGACGGCGGTAAGACCGCCAACACTGTAATCAAGCCCTAGGTCTCTCAGCACAAGCAGTTTGCAGTATTGTAAATATTATCCGTGAGGGATCTGAAAATGTACCTGGGCTGTCTCAGAAGGGGTCATTAAATCTGTCTCTCAGATGTCTGCTAGTATAAGGCAACCACCCCTTTTCCATTCTGACATGTCAATGTTGCATTCCTGATGGGTGAATTCTGGCATACACCATAGCGATAATCCCACAATATGTGGCATGTGTCTGCCCCACCGCTTGCAGTATCTCTGCCATAGAAGCACTGTTTCTTGTATTATACGGGGTACTTCATTCAGCTCTCGTGGTGTCACTAAGAGTTCATTTGGATAAGCGATTTTCCCCAGCGCAGCCACGCAGTAGCTCCACATCCGGCGTTCTAATGGTGTGTTTCCAAGCCATGGCAGCACACGCAGAAGTCTCGGAAGGAGCAGGCAAGTGCCGACGCCCATGCGGGCATCGGATTGTCTGCCCACGAGGTGCTGAGCCGGGCGGGGCTTCCTGGCCCGATCAACCTGGTGCCTGAGAGCAAGGGAAGTTTAGTGGGACTAGCGTGGCCTTGATTGCTGGGCACGGCCCATCCATTCTTTGCAGCCTACTTGGGGTGGGTTGACATCCACCGGCCAACCCTGCTGTGAACCTCCCAGTTGTGGAGGCTCCCGCGAAGGACCTGGAAGCTGTGGAAGAGTGCCGGTGGCCAGCCTGCTGTCGGGACATTTGGAGGAGCAAGCCTGCCAGGCCCGGCCGCCTGCCCTGAGGCCTGAATGCGGTGTTCCCACGCTGGACCTGTCGGGGCCTCACTGTGGGTGCTTGAGTCCAGCGGGAGACCTGACTTTGGGGAACAGATCCGCCTGCGCTGAGCATCCTCTCCTTCCTACAGATGGAGCCCAGCACGAACTCAAGATCAGCCCGGGGATCCAGCATGCTGCCTCTGCCCACCACCACCCACCCTTCTACCCCTACGGCCATCACCACCTCGGGGATCCCTCCAGGCCCAAGACCACTGCCTGTGAGTACAAGAGCACCTGAAGGCCTGGCTGAACAACAGCACAAAGTTCAAGCGCTGTAAATATGTAATATATAATTGTCCAACCCTAATCGCTTCTTAAAATGTAATCTTGAGTGATTTTGCATCTTGTATATATGTAACTCTAACTACTAGTATCTGTAGTAGACTTTTTAACTTAGTACCATTCTTATGTGGATTTAGAGTTGATCTGTTTGTATCTTTTCATTGAGTGAATTTGCAACTTGTATATATGCAACTCTAACCACTAGTTACGATGCTCATGCCAAGATTTCTCAATGGATAAAATATTCTCTGGACCAGAGTATTCCAATTTTCACCTAAACTAGATAAATCTGTCTCCTGATATACCCCCCCCCCCAGTGACCCTTAAAAAAAAGTAAAATAGCGGAAAGACAATGGAGAAAAAAAATATGCAGATGTTGATAAAGTAAAATATCGAGAGATGGTGAGGTAATACCACTCTGAAATCAACTTCGCTCAAGCCTCTTACTATGAAACCAAATATCCAGGGGCCACTAACTCCCTGTGTGAAATGTTCAGAATTGCCAAGTCACTATCAGAACCCTCCTTGAGCGGTCCCACCCGGCCCCTCTAATGCAAGATGTAATGACCTTGCTCTTTAAAAAAAAAAGAGATGACATTTAGCAAATATTTGCAGATTCTGAAGGTTATCTAGGTAAGGAACACCCCCCTCCCCTCCCCCGCAATAAGGAGGACAATTGTGGACTGCCTGTGCATCTCCCATGGGAGTTTTGTTCTTCTCTTTATGAAATTTAATTCAGGTTCCCCACTCGATCCTGCTCCCCCACACATCCTCCTAAAAGCACCTAATATCCTTTTCCCTGTCCATGTAGAGATGGCTAACATTTCCCTTGAGAAGGAAATAGTACCTGTAGCATGAAAACATGCTATGGTGAAAGCTTTATTAAAGAAACCCAACCTGGACCCATGCTGCGCTGAGAATTTTCGTCCCATATGGCTACTCCAGGGCCTGAGTAAGGTGCTGGGAAAATATGTACACGTGCACCTTTCAGACTTCATAGAAGCCAAAAACATCCTGCATCCCACCCAGACAGGGTTTCGGCCCAATCATAACACCGAAACAGCCCTCCTGGCAGTCGTGGAGGAGGCAAAAAATGAAACTGCATCTGAGGTACTGTAGTCATTATTCTTCTAGACTTAAGCGCAGCTTCCAACACAGTGGATCACAGGACCCTCATTAAAAGGACTTGAAATGTCAGCCCTGGCCTTAAATGGATCAGCTGATTTGTGGGAGGTAGAACTTTTTAGGTCTTCGACAAATTATGTGCCTCTGGCATTTTATGTATGCAATGCAGTGTCCCTCAGGCCTCATTTTTGAGTCCCACATTGTCCAACTTATACATGGGGCCTTTGGCCAATGTTGTATTGCTGTTTGGGATCTTATTAGTGTCCTATGCACCCAATTGGTGTTTTCCATTACCGTGGATAGCAAACACGCCATTGCCTCTTTTGGGTCCTGCCTCGAGAGGTTAGCTAACTGGATGGACAAGTTCTGTCCTAAGCTCAATGGAAATGAAACTGAGCTGATGAAATGAGGAAATAATGCACACCCTCACAAGCCCGTTAGTGGTCTGACCGTCTAGGCCCCCCGGGCTTCCCCAAAACATTAATTAAATGTTTGGGGGTATAGTCTGACAAAACCCTTTCCATGGAGACCCAAGCAAGTAAACTTTCAGCCTGCTGCTACATGACCCTTAGACTGCTGCAAAAATCCTGCACCTGATCCCCTCTCTTTGCGGGAAGCTAGTAGTCCAGGCTCTGATTCTCTCCCACCAGGACTACGAGAACTCCCTCTACCTGGGAGCACCAAAAGCTGTGATTGGCAAATTTCAGATAGTGCGGAACTCGGCATCAAGGATCTTGCTAAACATTTCTAGACACCTTTCAGCATGTCAAGCCCTAGCTGACCTCCATTGGCTCCCAGTTATGTAGAGGATCAAATTCAAGGCACTGTTCATCTCACACAGAAGCCTTTGAAAGCAAGAACCCTCTGTTTCCCAGCAGCTGATTGCTTCCTACAATCCTGGCAGGGCTGTCAGATCCACCAACACTCTATGGACTGTAGTTCCACCCGTGAAGAAGGCTAGAAAGGGAGAAAGATCCTTCAGGTATAATGTGGCAAAACTTTGGAACACTCTGCCCCATACCTTGCAGAGAATCGATAACAAACTATCATTTAGAAAATGGCTTAAAAACTTTCTCTTTGTGAACAAACCCTCATGCATCTTGCGGCTACAGTTTTGTTACTCAATCAGAGCTGGGATGCCTTCGGGTTGCCGTGGGCTTAACAAATTCCCTAACATAACAGAACATAACACCCGCATTGGCTTCACTATAAAACCAGCTGGCCACGAAATTGTAATTGCGGTGCCATGTACTGAGCTTTCATATCTGGGACCCGCATTCCCCCCTTTTCGCATGTACAGACTAGTGTGTACATTTTTACCTTTCTTCTCTTTTTTCCCCATATAGGTGTATCTATGAGGGATGGGACTTGCTTAATATATTTCCTAAGTATAGGGTGGAGACTGCATTGATAGATATCTAGGTAAAACTGTCATTTTGGAGATTGTTATTTCCCTCGCTACTGATCCAGAATGCCATAGAGCCCAGAATGCCGTGGCTCAGCCTATGTGTGTTCAATTTGCGCCAGGTGTGCTCCGAGGTAGTCACTGTCATTCCCAAATAGCAGAACACCTCCGTCTCCCATAGGATCTCTTGGTACTGCTAAGAGCCCAGCTATTGGGTATAGCAATGACTTCTGTACGGCCCCCAGCGCCTAGAGACCCTTACGGGTGATTGTTTGCGCTTTACAAATGTGGATTATCATTATTACGTTGATGCGCAGTCCCACTTGTCAGCCAAAGTTGTCCGGTATAGCAAAAGGTGCGGTAGTGCCTCCACAGGGGTTCGCGGGTACACAAGCAGATCGTCAGTGTAGAAGGATATGAGGTGCTTCAGTGGCCCCACTTCAATGGGCCAGTCTGATACGGAGGGCCTTACCTGACGGGCCAGTGGTTTGGCTTCAAGCACATAGAGCAGAGGGGATAGACGGCCTCCCTGCTGTGTGATGTGCTCCAATTCCCATTCTGCTAATGTAAACTCATTTGTTTTTACTCTGGAGACAGGGCTAGTGATACAGAAGCTTGGCCATCACTATGAACGCTGGGTCAAAATTCATGGCTCTCAGTGTCGCAAACATGTAGTGCCAAGACTGCGTGTCAAATGCATTCTCTCCGTCCATAGACACTAGGGCGTAGACTCATTTGTCTTCCGGATTTCACTAAGCACGTGCTAAGGTTAAGCGCAGTGTGCCTGCCCGGTATGAAACTGCCTTTGTCGTTATCAACTAGGGTGGATATAATTTTTTGCAATTATCGGGCCAGGGCTTTACCCATTATTTTGCTGTCAGTGTTTAGTAGTGAGAGTCGGCGATTTTCTTTGCAATCTAGAGTGTTTTTCACGGTTTTGGACTAACGACTATCCCCACCTCCTAAACAGAGCATAGGAGGAAACCCATGTCCAGTGCCTCCTGGTACATCTGTAGTAGTTTCTCACCTATCGGATCAATATATGCCCAGTGCCATTCTGCCAGCAGCCCATCCGGCCCCGGAGTTTTGTTGGAGTTACAGTTCTTTTATTGCTTCTGTGAGTTAATGTATGGTGAGCAGCTCTATTACTTGTGTGCTCTGGTCTTGCACCAATTTATGTAGGCCACGTATCTGGTATGTAGTTGACACGTAAAAGTATAAATTACTCAAAAGTATGAGTTACCTTTGTGACTCAGGCACTTCCAGTAGTGAGGCATGAGGTTCTACAAACCAGAATAATCATTTTGCACTGCCAACCAGCACCAAATTCCCAGACTGCCATCTTCAGCCACTGCCCACCAGTCCTAGCGTCCCACACCGATCATCAGTGCGAGCTCCTCGGACCACCTTCCGATAACACTTTCTAGCAATACACATCTTTCCCAGCTCCTCACGCTGCATACCAGGGCCGTACCCTCACATTACCCATAAACGTCAACTTCTGGCACGGCCAACTAGTATCAATTTCTCACACCGCTTGCCTGAGCCAGTATATCGCACTGCCCACAGGGTCAAGTTCCTCACACTACTCACCCTTGCAAGCACCTAACACTACTCATCACTATCAGCTTTTCACAATGCTCACAAGAGCAAAGCTTTTAATGTACCACTGGTAATGGTTACTTTGCAAAAAACGTAAGTGCTGGGGATCTCGCCAGGAGGCAGATTGCACCAGTCCATTTCTAATGTTAGTGCAGCTTAAAACAGAACCAACTGCTAACCATGAAAGTAGGAAGAGGATGTGGCATAATATCCAGAGCTGATGAGCCAGGCTTGAGTCTCGGTGTCGGCTCAACATCCTGTGATTCTGGGAAAATCACTTAATCTCCCCGTAAATTAATGTGTCCTTCACTGGTGCACATGAAAATCACCGGTGTTGATAATTAAGCACTGGAAACCACTGGCTCAAATTAAGCACTGACTACAGGGCCTGAACTCTTCACACTATCCACAAACAATGCCAAATTCTCAACCTGTCCATCTCCTCAGAGTACCTCACATTCTCAATGTGTCCCATCCTCTTCAAAACGTCTGCCCATTTGCCCAGACTTCCGACACTGTCCATGCCCCCTCTCACTGAGTAGATTTTGTCCTAAAATTCCACCCTTCAGTTTGTTTGAATGTGAGATATAGACGAATCCTCCCTGAAGCCGTTTTACTGTCAGATGCAATGGTAAGTCAGGCAGTGTCCTCGGGCGCCACCAGCAGGGGGTGCCAAAATTGCCTCAGGAAGCCTCAAACATGTCTCCATCGCTAGCGGGAATAGCAGGATGTCACTTCAGCTGAAGTCTTTCTGCACCTTCTCAAATGTTGGCGAGCGAGCAGCTGCACTTATTCCCACTTCCGCCCGACCTCACTGCCCATTGTTGCTTCTCCACTACCTCCCTCCCTGATGGCATCACTCCAGTATATTAAAAAAAGAACTCTAGCCCTCGTCAAACCACTGTGCTCTTGTGTAATTTCATTAAAACGAGAAGTTTTTTTTATACCCTCTCTACAAGATAAATTAAATGTCCCCCGTGCCATGGTGGGAATTTAATTCGTTTAATTCATTTACGGGAGCCTTGGCGGTGGGGGTGTGGGTGCTGCCCCCCCCCCCCCGCCTTTGCTGACTGGCTGCGAAGAGTTGGGGCTCTGCCTCTGCCCTTCCTCTCCCCTCTTTGCCATGATAGGAGGCTGTTCAAACAAGCCTTTGTGTCCTATAATTGAATGGCTGCTGCTCTCTTGGCCTCCACTCAGCCTGCAGCAGGCCTCCTTCCAGGCAGCTGCCTTTGTCCCCCCCCCCATTCGCACACGCAGTGCGGTGGGGGGTGGAGGTGATGTGAGGCAGTCCGCCAGGCTGCAGGCCTACACGCTCCTGGGTCAGCCGGGGCCTCCCCCACGCTTCCTGTCGGGTCTGCGGGCTCCCGATTACCGAATCAAGTATCTGCAAGCCATGAGCGCGTTAAACTTTCCTCTGGGTATGGTGCGCAGTCACGTGACTTCCCAGCACCGCTTGCTCCGACGCCATCTTTAAAGGGACCATGTATAAAACAGAGGCTTTTGTTTATTAATAACTTGGTCTTTGTGCAGTCCTGGGACCAACTCGTAGTGTGGAAATCCAACACCTGGTTTTCACTGTTGTCTCACTCTTAACACACTTTCCAACAACAATCCCTGATTGGGATAAGGTCAGAGACTCGTCTGCAAAGAGTACACCCGACAGTGGCGTAACGCAAAATAATGGGGCCACCCTGCACAATGGGACGAGAGCAGCGCTTTCAATGGGCCGGTACTGTTCGTACTGGTACTTTTTTATTTGAGAGGGAGAGTACCTGCACTTCTCAAGAGTGATGTAATACTTTGAATTGGAAAGTACCGGCACTTATCAGATACTCAGGCATCCGCACTTCTATTCTTCCATTTCAAGCACTAGATTTCAAGCACTACAAGAGAGGACCCTAAGTCTTTAATATTTCAATGATATTCAGACAGTGATGTGTCTTTTCAATATGGTAACACAGCAGCAGCTAACCAATATTTATTTTATTTTAAATGTTTTATATAACGCTAGCTTGACCCATAGGTATCAGAGCGCTTTACATACATACTGTAAAGAAAAACAGACGGAAATTGCATTACATAGTAGGCAGGCAGTAAGGAAGCAAAACCAGGGCTAAAAAAAATACAGCTTGCAAGATAAGGTGGTTAACACAGTCCAGTCACCAACTATCCTTGAATGTGAAGAGAGAGGAGTAAATGTTGCTGCCAATAAACTCTTTGTCACCCTCCCATTTCCATACATGCCAATACACCCGATTCAGGCGTGAGAATACCGATTTATCAAGCCAAAAATGGCTTTATTTTAGCTGTCTCCCACCTGAAATTGCATTTTCTACAATAGATGCCAATGGGGAATTTTAATTTTCCCAATTTTTTACTTTTAATCTCCCACGTCCCTGTCCTAAAATGTTGGCATGTATGCATTTCTCATACGTCAGGCCCCATTCTGATTTAAAAGAACCTTCTTTTATGGATGTTGCATGAAAAATAATCACAGCATTTCTCTGCAAAATGTCTGTAATGGACTCTAACACATCACCAATGATACAAATAAATTAAAGCAAAATGGTATTTAAAACAATCTGTTTAAGAAATATTAAAGGTCATCCGGGCAAGACTCTCTGCAGAACAGAGCTGGCACTATTGCGGGGCCCCCTGAAAGCCTGGGGTCCTGAGCCTACTTTTCCCATGCCTTAAAACGTCACTGCGCCCCTGACACCAATACAATAGTCATGTTTATAAGACTGTATTTGCCTCCATAAGCCTTCTCTAAAAAAAAACCATAACCCTACAGGCAAAATGACCTCTCAGAAACGCGAAAATGGCTGAGGCGGGTGTTAGTGAATGCATGGCTGGTTCTATCGAATGCTTGCCACATTTTCAGAAGAGGAACAAGAATGTTACCATCTGTTTTACTGGCTGTAACCTAGACGTTTTAAAGGTGATCCTGGTATGTGATTGGCTCTCTTGTAGTTCTATCAGCCTACTTTTCTTTGACCAACAAGGACCCTTCCTTCTGATCTCTAGGTCTTCCTTTCTCTAGCTGAGCCCCCAGGGCCCCACCATCACCCCCCCCCCCACCCCACATCACTCACTTTTCAAAGACACTGAATGAAGAGATCTTGTCCTGTATCATTATTGACATGTGTGCTGGACCCCCTGGGAAGTATCCTCATCTCAGCCCCCAGTGACCCTCTCCCTCCCCCCTCCACGAGTCCCAGCTGGCAGTGGAAAAGTTTGTGGGCAAAACTTTAAGATGTTTCAGGGCCATCGACTGGTACTGTGTTAAAGTTGTTGTTTTGTTTTTGAAGAACATGGAAAAGTTAAAAACCATTCAACATATCTTCCACGCAAAGGTGATAGTCTCTATGAAAATCTCTGAGATTTGGAGATACCTATGCCAAATGGGACGAAAACCGCAACTGTACAAGATGAGGATTTTATATCAAATTGTTAGTAGAGTTTTCATAGAGAACCATTAGCGTGAGACTGGATTTTGAAGCCAGTTATAAATGGACATGGATCTGGCCCATGAATGAAAGATTCCGTTACATAGGCCTTCGTGAGAGGGATCCTTTAACTTGAGAGAATTTAGAACTCTTTGGACTGAATAGTTGCCAAAATTGAGCACTTATCGAACATCTGAAAAGTTTCATAGCCGCTGATGAGGGCTATACTGGTTATTAAAGGCCCTAGACTGGCCTATAACAAGGGTAAGGGCCTTTATCAACAGGTATAGCCCTAGGTACAAGGGCTCTAGAGCTGTTAGAACATTCCACCTACTGAGGATAGAATGTTCTAAATTAGAAAGGGAGAAACTGAAAGGCAAACATTGGAATGTTGGAGCAGAAGGCTTATACCATGGAATTACTGGAACCGCCATGGGCCTGGCTCAAGTCCTTTTTGAAAGATAGGACCTTTTAAGTCTTCTACTGGGAGTGCACATCGTACAGTGTCCCCTTGAAATGTGGAGTACCTGAGGGCTCCTCGTTGAGCCCTACTCTTTTTAATCTGTTTATGAGACCTCTTGCTGATGTCTTCCTTCCCTTTGGGATTTCGATAATATCTTACGCAGACAACTTGCAACTGGTCTTCTCCCTCACTCAGAGTGAAGAATCCCCCTCTCTAGGTCCTCGCCTGGAAAAAGTTTCCAAGTGGATGACCAGCTCTTGTCTCAAATTAAATGGAGACAAACCCGACCTTATGGTCTTGGGCAACAATCTTAACCTTGCTTTGTCTGTGTTGGACAACCTGCTCAGGCCCCCCTCCAGCCTCAAAACAGGTTATAAGGAGTTTGGGAATGTGGTTGGATGAATCACTTAAATTTGACTCCCAAGTAGTAAAGCTCACTGCTAAAAGTTTTGATATTTTGAGGATGCTGCACAAAATACTCCCTCATCTTCCCCCCATTTCGAAGAGGCTGGTAGTCCAGGCACGTATAGTCTCTTGCCTCTCTTGTCTACCAAAGCCACAATAAAGAAACTGTAGGTAGAGCAGAACTCCACTGCTTGGATACCGCACAATATTCCCAGACACCAATCTGACTGACAAGCTCCCTGCTTCTCCACTGGATCCCTGTTGCAGAGAAAATTAAATTCAGATCATTCTGCATTGCTCATAGGGCCATCCTAGAGAAAGGGCCTCTGATCTCCCATGCACCTATGTCCTCCTACATCCCCGGGAGAAGTCTGCATTCTTCCAATGCCCATCTTGCTAAGGTACCTATCATCGAGAGGGCAAAATACGGAGGATGCTCCTCTGCATACAATGCACCTAAATTGTGGAATAGCCGTCCACTCTCTCTTCATTCAATCAAAAAGGAACTTCCTATGCACATCATCTGGGAATGCGCACACATACAAACCTACTGGAAGGATATACATGACCGCCCGTCCTTGCGGTTCGGCCTAACCCGAAAGCCCGCAGATGTTTATTGAAAATATGGGAACCAACTGATCTGAACACACACCAGAAACAATGGGCTACTCTGGGGTTCATGTTAGCAAAAAGGAACATTGCCCAGGCCTGGGGGGCGGCAGCACCGCCCACACTGGCAGCATGGAAGTCAAGTATGGACTGGTGCATGTTCCGTGAAAAGACAGTGTATGTTGTTCGTGGCTGCCTGAAAAAGTGGTCCCGATTATGTGGCCCCCGCAACTCGTACCAGGGGGACATTTGTACTCCCCCTCAGCAACTTGCCTTAGACGACTTGCTCTCCCTATGATTTGTCCTTACAGTGTATAATGTGAATGACTATTGCCAAACTCTGTCATGCCTAAACTGATATTGAATTGTTACTATGCTCCCTTATATGTCGATGACTGTTAATAAAAATATTTCTAAAAAAAAATAAAAAGAACTTCCTTTTCGGAAAGCACTAAAAACTTGGCTTTTCTAGAGAGAGTCTCTTTAATTCTGTGTTAAAATTCTGTGCTGCACTATCAGTGCTGGAATACCCATGGGTAGCTACGTGCTTTACAAGTGTTTCATAGAATGGAACATCAGCCATTACAAGCACGGAGCTCTCAAAATTCCAATGTTCTAATTGGTGATACATTAGCAATAGCATAAAATGAAAAAGTGAGATAGGGCTGTCTACATCAGATTATTTACAGAAGTGCCTACTGAGTTTAGGACAAAGATAAGCACAATCTCCCTTCCTTAAAAGTCTCTAATCCGTAATCATTTGCATAATACCGAACTAGTTACCTTTCAAACTATAACTCCGGTCACATGGTCAGACCACCATTTGCTTGCTTTCCAACATAAAACACTAAGCGACTAACCTAAAACCACCTTACGTGCATCCACCTATGGACCGTGGAACAAACTCAACTTGGAACACTTAGAAACACAACTAACATCCAGTACATATCTGGAAACAATAAATTCTGTTTAAAAAACTATATGAGTGGCTACAGGAAGCTTTTAATATCCTGATACCACTTAAAACCACACAATAGAACAAAAGAAAACAAGCACCTTGGATAAATACAGATATAAAAGACATAAAACTACAAGTTAGAAAGCTGCAACGTGCTTGGCTCAAAACAAACAACAAACAAGACAAACTTCACCTAGAGAAAATTAACAGATCATACAAGTCAGCTATCAAAAAGGCAAAGAAAAGGTAGCATTCAGACAGAATTCAAAATGTTAAATGTGCAAATAAAGAATTCTATAAAATACTCAATGAATTTCGTAAACCAAATTGCCTAGAAGGAACTCATCCCGTTACTCAAGATTTCATAGAAAAACTGGCAAATCATTACACGGACAAAGCAGACACAATAGACTCGTACTTAAAACAGAGACAAAGCACAAGCACTAACCCTTTTACAAAGCAACAATCCAAGAATACTCTAACTCAGCCAATCCGTTCATTCCAACACATTACAGACAATTAATTTATAGACCTGGTCAAAGCAAGCAGGCCTGCCAGCCCTTCTGACCCATGTCGACCGCAAACTTTCAAGACAATTCTTTTAACAAGTGCTGCTGCCAATACAGTATGAAGAATCATCAACGATTACTTAACTACCGTAATATTTCCAGAAAAACTAAAAAAATCATACATACGTCTTGTACTGAAAAAAACAAACTTGGACCCCTTGAATCCTGACAACTACAAACCCATTACAAATGGGCCTTTCCTGGGCAAACTGATAGAAAGAGCAGCGTTCGCCCAGATGTCACAATTCATTGACGACAATGCCATACTTTCAGACTTCCAAACGGGATTCAGTCCAGGAAGAGGCACATAATCTGCCCTGTTTGCCATCTGGGATGACCTGAAGAACACAGCTGACCGCAACGGGGTTGTTTTGCTACTCCTCTTGGACCTCTTGGCTGCCTTTGACATGGTTGACCATGACACTTTGGTACAAAGACTCTTCAAAGCCGGCATAGAGGGGACTTCTTTAGACTGGATCACGTCCTACCTTCGAAACAGAACTAATGTCATCCATACCCCACCTTTCTCGTCCAAACGGTACTTCACAAAAGCTGCGGTCCCTCAAGGCTCTCTCATCTCGCCCATGCTTTTCAACATCTACATGAAGTCATTACCGGTACTGATCAATCAATTTCACCTCACGTGCTATAACTATGCAGATGACATGCAAATACTCCTTCAACTGGAATGCCCCATAGACATCGGAAACTCGCCAATTTTTAGTTGTCTCAGTGCCGTGGATCAATGGATGACGTGGAGCCATCTCAAATTGAATGCTTCCAAAACGGAAATACGCATGTGTGGTGATTGGAAACATTATGACCCGCTTGCCGCCTGGCCTGATGAACTGGGATCACCGCCTAAAGTATTGAAGGAAGTAAGAAACCTCTGAATGACCATGGACTCCAAGCTGTTGATGAATGCCTAAGTGGACAAACTTGCAAGATCAAGCTTCGTTACTATAAAAACTCTGCGACTAATCTTCCCCCATTTGGGATTTCCACACAAGGTCCGAACTACCATCTCCCTTGTTCTGTCCAAACTCGATTACGCCAATTGCCTCTACCATGGATCACCTTTAACGACTATGAAAAGACTACAAGGGATTCAGAACTCAGCTGCCAAACTACTTTTGCATATCAAACCGCGAGACCACATCTCACCTGCCTTGAAAGCCCTGCATTGGTTGTCGGTTGCCAGAAGATCCACGTTCAAGCTGCTTTGTATTACCCACAAAGCGATAAATGGAATGGGACCGCTGTTCATCAGGAATAAAATCACCAAACACATCATAGGAACCTCCACTCTAGAGTGGCACCTAGCCTCAAAATCCCAAGATACAAGAAAAAAAACCATGGGTGGCACATCCTCCTCTGTTCAAGCAGCCAAAATCTGGAACTCTTTACCCCCTAACATATGATCCACCGACAACCACCTTATCTTCAGAAAACTACTCAAGAACTGGCTCTTACCCACATGAGCACCATACACAAACAGAAATATACAGCATATCCCTCTGTATATAAGCATTTATGTGTACTATAGATAGGTACCTATATATGTGTATTGCTTTGTATAATCATGTTGAATAACTATGTTTAAAAAAAGAATAACTAAATACATTTTTAAGTACTACACTTGAAAACCAGAGTTTATTGGATGCATCTTTAATCTACTTATACTTACTTACTTTATGCATCTATATACCTTTCATATACATGGATCTATGTATTTATTACTTTCCTAAAAAAAAAAAGCATATTCAATGCACTACCCTATTTCTCACCCTATACCTCTATCAATATGTTTAATCTATCTCTACTTACTTCCTTTATGCATATATAAACGTTCCATGAACTTATGGATCTATATATTTATTACTTTCTTCTAATTCAGCATATCCAATGCACTACCCTATTTCTCACCCTATACCTCTCTCAATATATTTTCTACCTCAACTCTCGGACTCATCTCAAACCCCTTTCTACTACTCTTTCCAATGCACTACCCTATTTCTCACCCTATACCTCTATCAATATATCTTCTCCATCCACTCTCTAATTCATCCCAAACCCCATACCACTATTATGACCCCCACAATATACCTTTCTAGACTCTCCCCTACTCTACCCCTCCTTGCACCATCCAACACCTCTTTTTACTACACTGAGCCCCAAAACAAGCCTTTCTAAACTCTTCCCTCTGACTCTTCCCCTTCACATCCCTTTTTACTCATCCCAAGCCTCCCACCACTGATATGCTGTCCCCCCAAAAAAAATCAAAATCCTTCACTCGTCTATCCCTCCACTATCCTTTTCAATCAAAATAACAGACTAACATGTCCACTTATAAAATTTCATATGTCACTATACTAATTCCCCACTAATCCTTTATGGGTTCAGAGTAGCGTACTACTCACCGAAAAAAGCACGTCAACACCTCATTAGGGGTAGCAAGCACTATATAAATGCAACCCTTTTTCCCTCTTCTATCCCTCCACTATCCTTCTCAATCCAAATAACTGACTAATATCCACCACTCAAATTACTTTCATATTTCACTATACTAATTCACCACTAAGTCTTTATGGGTTCCGGAGTAGCGTGCTACTCGCCAAAAAAGCACTTCAACACCCCATCAGGGGTAACAAGCGCTATATATATATATGCAAACCTCTGCCCCTCTTCTGCCCCTCTGATACCCTTCTCAATCCAAATAACTGATTAACATATTATCCACCTTTCAAATTACTTTCATATTTCACTATACTAATTCACCACTAATCCTTTGGGTACTGGAGTAGCGTGCTACTTGCCAAAAAAAAGCGCTTTAACACCCCATCAGGGGTAACAAGTGATAAATAAATGCAAACTTTTTTCCCTCTTCTATCCCTCCGCTAGCCTTCTGAATACAAATAACTGACTAACCTATCCACCACTCAAATTACTTTCATATTTCACTATACTAATTCAACACTAATCCTTCTTCGGTTCCGGAGTAAGATACTACTTGACAAAAAAGCGCTTTGACGCCTCGTTAGGGGTAGTAAGCGCTATATAAATGTAATTACAATTACATTAATTTATAAGTGATACAATGAAAGCAAGGCAGATAGAGAGAAGGACGATTAGAAAAAAAATATTTTTACCCTAATATAGACATTTCATCATGGATAAATAGATACACAATACAAAGAGAACAACACATTGTTTTACAGGAGAACAGTTTATTCAAAGCACAGAGAACAAGGATGTTTGTCCTCATGTCCAAGACAACCCACATATATTACAGAACCACATCAGGTGCCCTTATGTTCTAATGGTTCATCGGAAGAAGTTCATCTACGAAGACCTTGGTCTATTAAAATCATATAACACAAAGCAGAGTATTCTTACCTGGGGGTCACATCAAAATCATTCTGGTCTTTTTGAAATTTGGGCTGGTCTTCTTAGTACATGGGCAAAGGAAAGGCGTTAGTGATGGTGTCACCTCAGTGCAGAACTGGAATATTGAGCAGACCGTATAAGGTACAAGTTGAGAAGACTTTTCAGCCTTACCCCATTTCGGCATTACTAATAAAACACCACAGCATATATGTTAGATCATAAGGCCTGACCAATTTCACTAATGGCCTGATTACAAGCCTGGTGGTCCGAGGACTGCCAAACTCACAGGGGTGCGACAGTGAAGGTCCAGCCACCGCCACATCGACGGTCGGACCATCTCATTTCAAATTTGGCAGTCAGACTGCAATTGTGCCGCCGCAACTGTCAGGGAACCAAGTTCCCTGGCGGTCTAGCAGTGGGTTGAGAGTTGCAATATGCTGGCGGGGCTGCTGCGCCCCGTCATACATATTACGAGTGTCACGACCGCCAGCGGTGTCATTGAGGTCCTCCATGAAACTGCTGGCGGTCATGAAACATAGGGGCCCCTGTTCC
Source organism: Triturus cristatus (assembly GCF_964204655.1). Classification (NCBI taxonomy): domain Eukaryota; kingdom Metazoa; phylum Chordata; class Amphibia; order Caudata; family Salamandridae; genus Triturus; species Triturus cristatus. The sequence goes on from NC_140590.1 coordinate 1,641,524,102, forward strand.
AGAACGGCATGGACTTCACAGACCATACCGTGCTGGAACGTGCTGTGGTGGTCCTGTGGCTGTGCCTTTCGAAGGCATACATAGGTGCCTTTGAAAGGCCGCCACACCCCTGCCCGCCAGACCATGAAAAACTCGTAATCTGGCGGGCAGGCAGCAGTGAGTTTCTGCGGTCTTGGAGTGGAGTGATGGTGTGCCGCCTGTTCTAGGACCGCCAAAACTCATAATCAGGCCCTTCATGTTTGGCTCATATCTATTTCTTGATGAAAAACAGCATAAAGCTGCATTTGAGCCAAAATAGTATTTCACTGTCTTTACATTGCTAACAAACAGTCCAACTTTTGACTGTACTTACTGAAAGCTTTAGAACAGCGCACACGTAAGCTCACTGCAAAACACACAATGGCAGGCAGTTAAAGAATTTCATTGAACTTTCAAAACAAATATGCGCAATACTAAATTACTAAATGCACTTAGAGTTATAAGAGAATAATAAAAAGAACAATAGTATGAGAATACAAAAACTTTAAAAAGATCCATCAGCACTGCCTTTACAAATTCGACAGGATAACGCAGGGATCTACTTTGGATCCCGTTGCCCGTCACATCCTCCTCAATAATCAAGATGTCGGCAGCTGCATCATCTACAAGACACCATACCTAGCTTGCAAATCACAATATCAGGAGGAATCTGCAAAACACGTAGTACCTGCAGAGGTAGACAAAGAAAGAAAACAAGACACCAGGCATTCCCCCATTTCGCATAAAGCGAGTGGAAAGACGTAACGATGGAAATGTGGAAGGCCATGTCATCCTCCACTTTAGGAATGAGTTCAAGACATTACTGTTCCAACACCAACTCACAAACTTGTATTTCCTTACATATCATGCTATCCAAGATCTCCCCTAGCCCTCTACCCCTTCCTGCCGGCAGCTAGCATTGGCTACCTACCCCCTATGCCTCCTCCCCCATTACCCCACCCATTCCCTCACCCCCTCTATTGTACATCTCATGCTTGCCTTATATTGTACAGCACCATGTTTTCCATTGTCGATATGCTTGCACAATATAAGTCTACCTGCATATGTACAATGCGGCTGTAATCTAGGACATAAATGATACTGAAATCTTCTGAGGGGTCAACAAGCTGGGCCTAATGACTCTGCCCTTGGTCCGAGAGCCTCCAATCATCTCTCACAGTCTACTCACAGACCAGATACTCACTCTTTCAGTGCTCTAAAAGTTAGTTATAGGTTTTTGGAGAGACTGGAGTCCACAGGGTGCAATCATGAGAGAGATCAAATTTGCCTGCATACCATGCACCACTAGGCAACCTGGATACCCACATTACCAATGTCCACATGTCTACCCTTACTTTAAAGTCCTAATCCATCTTAGGCAAATAACAGAAGGTTTGACATTCTCCACACGCTAGGAAAAAGCCTCTGGCTCACGGTCCCCCGTGGAGGTAACATGCATTTCTTGCACTAGGCCCTGCCAGGCACAGCTCTAAGGCAGACCCGCATCTCGTTGAGTTTTAAGAAAGTAAGATCAAGGTTTGCCATTTTGTTCTCTGAAGGCAGAGGTTTCACATCACTTTGTCTATCCCACCTCAGTTCTTTCTGAAGCTCCACGTATCATTAAGATCCTGTGTGTGGTCAGCCCCATCCCCTTGGTGCAGAAGGGTACATGGATAAGAGACCTCTGCGGGCATCGGGTGAAACGCCTTTATGCTCGGTGAGTGACACGCCAAGGAGAGGTTGTAGGCATGCCCTGGTTCAGACCCCATCTAGTACAGCATTTCCATACTCCACACCTCCCATGGAGACCTCCGCATGCACAGGAGTACTGGCACGAATAGAAGGGGGAGGGCATATTTTATAATGAAAACCTTATCTTTTCGAGTTGATTGCTCCAAACCACAATGAAGGACATTCAAAAGGGACAGGATTTCAAAAGACACTGGGGTATATGTACAAGAAAGTGGCGGAGAGAGGCATTAGCCTCCTTGGCTTAACGACATGCTCCGCCACTTCTGAAACGCAAGGCTGCACCATATTTACAAGAATGTGGTCCAGCCTTGCGTTTCTCCCTGCAATGGCGCTAAGTTTAGAAACTTAGCGCCAATGCAGGCACGCTTGCACCATAGTTCAAGGGTGCCTGCATGCAGGGGAGGATTGTCTATGTGCAGGAAGGTGTCCCTTCCTGCACATAAACAGTCCTAAAATGCCGTTTTGTCAAGGTCATGTGTGCTGCTTCCTGCAGCACACATGAAAGTCACAAAATGGCATTTTTTTAAAGGATTGTTTATGTACAGGAAGGGACACCTTCCTGTACATAAACAATCCATGGCAGTTTGTTTTTTCCATGTGTGCTGCACAAGGCAGCACACATGGAAAAAGCAAAAAGGAGGAGAAATAATGCATTTCTCCTCGTTTCGCCAACTTAAGACAAGGTTTGACCTGGTCTTAATTTTGGGGCTGCCTCCTATGTACGCCACCCTTGTACAGACAAAGCATAGAGTGAAAGGGTGCATCATTTACAAGGCTGCGTTAAGCCATGTTAAGTGGCTTAACGCTGCCTTGTAAATAAGGCGAAGCCCCCATCACCACCACAATGTCAGTAAAAGTGACGTTGTGGTGGCGATATGGGTTTGTACATATGCCCCACTGTTTTGCAATGCTGACCCCTTTACATGTCCTTTGTGGGGTGATGAAGTGTTGTTTTTTCTGTTTTCCTACTCCCTGCCATATCTTGTCTTGTCCGGGCGTGCTTTATTTTGCCCGGATCCTCTTGTGGAAAAGTTCTCCTTTGAGAGCAGGTGACTTATATGTGAAAAGTGCATTTTTATGTTTAATTAGTTTTAGTGTACCTGTACTGAGTATATGATTGAGGTGTCACAAATGACCTCATCATGGTGTGCTTATTGGGCATTATATAGAAGGGTACTAACTGGGCAATAATGTACACTTTCCATAATGATGGAACTTTTATATAATGAACCACCGTGTACTAATGGAAACTGGCAATGCTGTGCTAGCCCTGCGTATTCACAACAGTCAAAGGGGTGCTAACAAGACATAATGCAAATTGACCATGATGTGGTGCCTGGGCATAATGAAAATCGATTATGATCTACCAAATGAGAATACTGCGAAACATCACCAGTTTGATAACTGGGCATAATGGGCATAGGGCAGGATGCGCTAGCCTGGGATAGTGGGACCTGAGAATGGAATGCTAACTGAGCTTGAATTGGCCATGATGCTCTCAGTGGGTATGACGAAAACTGGGCATCTTCTGCTACGTGGGCGCAACGAAAGAAGATACTGATGCAGGAAGTGGGAATAATGCACATTACAAACACATCTCACTACCTTGTGTGAGGTAGAAGGCGCCCTTCTCCTTGGTGGAGAAGAGACCAGCCACTGTTATTGTTAGAAATACAAGTGGCGAGATTTGTGAGGAGTCTGAAAGGACATGGTTGGAGTACTTTTCATGGGAGCTCTCGAAAAAATAAAGAATTCTAGAACATTTGTTGCATGTTATAAAATGTAATATAAGAGCACGTGAAAGGGTAAGGCTATAAATCATATTGAACAGTAGCCATAATGTGGCAGCTGGGTAAAAGGCATGCAAGTGATGATGGGCTAAGCACTGGGAGTGGAAAATGACGTCAATATGCTTATTGAGCATGATGTAATCTGTTGATGAAATAAAGCTGTCCATATATTATGGTGCCCTGTAGTGGCACTGCAGCGTTGATTAACTGACAAGTAAAACAAAAATCAGTAATGCCTGCCAGGAGCAAACACATGCATTCACATCTTTGCATTCCTATTTTACTGTCAAAAGAGTGAGGTAACTCGGTTGGTTAAGTGCCTGCTACAGAGTATGTGTCTTCTGCAGGACACCTGTTCGAGTACACGCAGGACAATTCCAACCACTGGTTAATCTGAGGTTAATAGCTTGAGTCGAGTGGTAATATCATGCATTCAAGCGCCAAGACAGGGCCGACTTTAGCGCTGGTGGCGCTCTGTGCGATAATCACTTTTGGCGCCCCTACGTCCCATGACCTCCTCCTCAGATTCTTTCACTACCACGGGCAAAAGTACCCCTCATCTCTCCTATCATAAGATATTGCCAAGCACAGCGCCCCCCTGAGATCACAGCGCCCCCCTTCACAGGTCAGCGCCCAGTGCGGCCGCACCAGTCCCACTGCCCTAAAGCCAGCCCTGCGCCAAGATACTGTTCTGTGTTTAATGTGCACTATATAGCATTTTGCTGTTTTTCGTGTTGTTTCTCCGGGTGGATAGCGATCACACAGGAGCTCATTTCAATATGGAAAGGCAGAGTAACAAAAGCATTTAGGAGTACTGTAAATAGTATTGTAGGAGTAGTCTTTTACCTACTTTTGCATCGCTTTCTGAAGTCCAACTTCCTACCTGTAAAAGTGTAGAAAGAGAAGAGTCCTTTCTATTTGTACTAACTGTAAATATTCGTATTTTATCCTGTTTTAGATGTTTATGGGGCCATTTGCCAAGGCAAGTAAGACTACGTAAATGAGTACTACAGACGTAGCACTTTACGTACTCCAAAATGCCCCTGTGACCAGGCCCAGGAGGGTTATCCAGCTTTGTGGGAGGTGTAGTCGGAAGATTGGGAGATAGCTGTGTTTGGTGTGTTTTAGCCTTGCATCATGCACGTGCAGCAGGCATCCCTGTCAGCAGGGGGTGAGTGAGGTGGCACGTGTGTCTCCCAGGAGAGGCGAAGCACAGTGTACACAAGGCAGGCAGCAGGTGCGAGGCCCCGGGCTCCTGTTTCACCGACAGGTTTTGCACAAAGAGAAAGCAGTTTGTAGGAAGGATAAAAAGGATTTGTTCAAGCAAGCTCTGCAAACAAAGGAAAAGTTAGGGGAAGGGGCAGGTGGAGCCAGGAGAGCATCACCTGCAGAAACACCACACCAGGGTGCACACTCAATGAAAAAAAAGCACAAGACGCGAGGGACACTTCACTCCATGCATGTCACCCTAAGAATGCACACTGCACCCGCTAAACTCTCCAACCCTACCCGGAATCAGATGCAAGAGAGATTTTACTGCATTTACTTAAACTCAAGAGCACACTCTAAGCCTCACAAACCCATCCTTCAACTGCACCCCGAAGCCTCACCCTACCAAATAGGAGACTCGGGTGACCCCAAATGTCATTAACATCACCCCAGGAAAACACAATTCGTCTCAAACATTCATCCTACCAAGGCGGGAGGGACTCGACGGCACTACACTTCATACACGTCACCCCAAGAGAACACACTGCACCCCGAAGCCTAACCCTACCAAATAGGAGACTCGAGTGAGTCTAAACTTCGTTAACATCACCCCAAGAACACACAATTCATCTCAAAAATTTATCCTACCAAGGCTGGAAGGATTCCATGACACTACACTTCATACACGTCACCCCAGGAGCACACACTGCACCCCGAACCTCACCCTACCAAGTAGGAGACTCGAGTGAGTCTAAACTTCGTTAACATCACCCCAAGAACACACAATTCATCTCAAACATTCATCCTTGCAAAGCGGAGGCGACAGGAGTGGCACTGCACTTCATACATGTTACCCCAGTAGCACACACTGCACCCCAAAGCCTCACCCTATCAAGTAGGAGACTCGAGTCACCCTCAACTTCATTAACATCACCCCAAGAACTCACATTTCGTCTCAAACATTCATCCTTGCAAAGCGGAGGCGACAGGAGTGGCACTGCGCTTCATACATGTTACCCCAGTAGCACACACTGCACCCCAAAGCCTCACGCTATCAAGTAGGAGACTCGAGTCACCCTAAACTTCATTAACATCACCCCAAGAACTCACATTTCGTCTCAAACATTCATCCTTGCAAAGCGGAGGAGACAGGAGTGGCACTGCGCTTCATACACGTTACCCCAGTAGCACACACTGCACCCCAAAGCCTCACCCTATCAAGTAGGAGACTCGAGTCACCCTAAACTTCATTAACATCACCCCAAGAACTCACATTTCGTCTCAAACATTCATCCTTGCAAAGCGGAGGCGACAGGAGTGGCACTGCGCTTCATACACGTCACCCCTGACCCTAAGAGAGCACACTCCACCCAAACACCCACACAGCCAAGGAGAGGAGACTCGAGGGACACTCCACTGCCATCCAGTTCGACTCTAGCGCAGACGCTGCACCCAAAAACCTCATCTGACCAAGGCAGGGTAGACTTGAGTGACACTGCTCTACATAAACCTCACCCTATGAGCACACACTGCACCCCAAAAACCACATCCGACCAAGGCGGGGTAGACTTGAGTGACACTGCTCTACATAAACCTCACCCTATGAGCACACACTGCCCCCCAAAAACCTAATCCGACCAAGGCGGGGTAGACTTGAGTGACACTGCTCTACATAAACCTCACCCTATGAGCACACACTGCACCCCAAAAACCACATCCGACCAAGGCGGGGTAGACTTGAGTGACACTGCTCTACATAAACCTCACCCTATGAGCACACACTGCACCCAAAAACCTCATCTGACCAAGGCGGGGTAGACTTGAGCGACACTGCTCTACATAAACCTCACCCTATGAGCACACACTGCACCCCAAAAACCACATACGACCAAGGCGGGGTAGACTTGAGTGACACTGCTCTACATAAACCTCACCCTATGAGCACACACTGCACCCAAAAACCACATACGACCAAGGCGGGGTAGACTTGAGTGACACTGCTCTACATAAACCTCACCCTATGAGCACACACTGCACCCCAAAAACCTCATCGACCAAGGCGGGGTAGACTTGAGTGACACTGCTCTACATAAACCTCACCCTATGAGCACACACTGCACCCAAAAATCTCATCTGACCAAGGCGGGGTAGACTTGAGCGACACTGCTCTACATAAACCTCACCCTATGAGCACACACTGCACCCCAAAAACCACATCCGACCAAGGCGGGGTAGACTTGAGTGACACTGCTCTACATAAACCTCACCCTATGAGCACACACTGCACCCCAAAAACCTCATCCGACCAAGGCGGGGTAGACTTGAGTGACACTGCTCTACATAAACCTCACCCTATGAGCACACACTGCCCCCCAAAAACCTCATCCGACCAAGGCGGGGTAGACTTGAGTGACACTGCTCTACATAAACCTCACCCTATGAGCACACACTGCACCCAAAAACCTCATCTGACCAAGGCGGGGTAGACTTGAGTGACACTGCTCTACATAAACCTCACCCTATGAGCACACACTGCACCCCAAAAACTCATCCTACCAAAGTGAAGAAAACTCGAGAGCCATTGCACTGTCACTTCGACACAAGAGAACCCTCTGCACATCAAAAATGGTGTGTGATGGAACATTGCCTCAAACATAACACAAATAGGAGGGATATGTACCAGTCCATCCGAGAGTAAGAGAGAGGCAGCTGGGAGGCATAACAACAGAAGGACTTAGGGTGGAAATATTCTGGAAATAGAGTAATAACAGAAGAATTGAGTTGCACTGCATGGCAGATTAAAAGTGAAATCTATAGTGATAAGTCTGAAATGCAGTATTCAATTGTATAAGCTAATGACATCTAAAAAGAAATTATATTAAAAAAAATATACATATCACAAATAATGGCAAAAAATATTGAGGACACAAATATCGCCTTTACATACTTAGTATGTAAAGTATAACATATAAATTACAACACATATAGAAGACCAAATCATCATCACAAAATAGGTGACTTTATTAAAATAATATATTAACTTAAAAAAACTATATTAACAAATACACATTTCATAAAAAAATCGAATATAAAAATATAAAATTAACTTTTATAACTTAGAAAAGTAAAATAAAAATCTCTACTTTAAAATAAATATAAAAATTAGTAAATATAACATATATAAAACCAGGGCAGGCTTTAGCACTGGTGGAGCCCAGTGCGACAATTTTAGTTGGCGCCCCCCACCCCTCCCGCCCAATGACCACCTCCACCACGGGTATCTCTCACTAGCACCCTTTAACAGTGACCAAGTCTCCATAACCACTCGCTCTCAGATGCATTGTATTTGTTATATAGCGCCACTCATACCAGTAAAGGATGTCAGAGCACTTTGCAATACACACACATTACACAGAGATAATCAAACATAGGTTTGTAAATCAGCTTATAGGAAATGTTACATAAGCCAAAGGACTTAAAGTGTAGGAGTCACATGCCCTCCATATTGGTAGGTCGTATAGTTTAGGAGTGCTTGGTGTGGAGAAGCCCAAATTCAGAGTTGAAAAAGAAACAGTATAGTTGGGAGTTTTCGTTAATTAAAGGAATCAATTTCTACTCAAAGTAACCCTTTTTGCAACATTAATCTATGCTCTAATGTATACTTTGCAGTGTGTATGCAGCTCTATGATGAAAGTTAATACCTCATTGTTCTATATTAGGAATTTAAGTTATCAATTGCAAGGAACAAAGGGATGTCTCTTTTAAAAGCAGTAACCTGCTGATCTATTTACATTACATTCACTTTGTGATCTACATGGTACACGTTTTTTGCAGCAGGCATATTAACCTTCTGCACTACCTTCACATCAGTAAAAACATCAACTATACAAAACTCCAATCTCTCGCCACGAAGAACACTAATTAATCACAAGAGTTAACTTTACATTTTTGTGAGGCCTGGTAATTTCCAGAGGAAAGGAACCCGGCAGCAGGTGCTTTAAAAACATAATAAACTTGCAAGCACGGCGTCCCCAGGAAGCCAGCTCCCGGTGCAGTGGCACCGGTCGCACCGCCCTGAATAAAACAATGAAATAAACATGAATAATAAAATAAAAAATACTAACGATATAAATACCAATAAGTTACAAAAATATATATATCAGAATTAAACAAATAAAAAAGTATTACATTTAAATAAAATTAAGAAAAATAATATTACTCTCTAAATACATAATTACAAAAATAAAACAGCTTTTGAAATTAAATCACAAAAACTAAATCTTACAAAAATGTAAACCAAAAAAACCATATAAATGAATTAGGCTTGTAAGGGTCAGATTGGCTATTTCCACTCCAATATAAGCAACAGCAGGGGAAGTGTTGGACTTTGGATGGGTCACATTTACTATTCCAACTCCAGCATAAGCAATAGGAGAGAAAGAGTTGATTTTGGAGGGGTGAGATTTACTATCCAACTTCAATGTAAGGAACACTAGGGGACATGTTGGACTGCGGAAAGGAGGGATTTACAATTACCACTATAATGTAAACAACAGAAGGGAAAGTGTTGGACTTTGAAGGGGTCGTATTGACTAATTCCACTCTGACTTGAGCAACAGTATGGAAAGTACTGGACCTTAGAGGGGTATTGTTGGCTAGTCCCACTACAATATAAGCAATAGTAGGGGAAGTGTTGAACTGTTGGGGGAGGGTGTTTACTATTGCCGCCCCAATATAAGCAACAGTACAGAAATTACTGGACTTTGAAGGCCCAATGCTACAAAAAGTGGCACATCATGATATGGACATGGTGGCTAGCAGTGCTTAATTTGTAAAAAAAAAAAAATAAGTGCCAGGGCTTTAGTCATGCGGCCTCTGCAGCTTGCACCATCCATTACCACTGCCAGTGACATTACCTGCACAACTACTACTAACTACAGGTGTGACAATGCAGCCTATCCCTGCCCCCTAAAGCTATAAAATTAGCTTGGGTACAGGTATTAGTTGTTTTTAATGTGTACTGAATTAATAAACAATGTGCATTCCTAATGCACGTTGGCCGCCTCCCTTCCCTTGTAACTTGCAAGGGGCCGCAATGTGTGGATTGCCATTCGTAGCGGCAAGTATGAATCGCAATGCCCTTTTGTGAATTGAGAATTGGGACTCAGCATCCTCAAGCTCAGACGGACAAGCTTAGCCTTTTGTAGCAGGCCTATCATTTCAAGATGCACCTGCATTAACATATGTGTACATATTCTCAGCGGGTCTGGGCTCCACTAAAAATAAATAATGACAAGGAAAGCGAAGGAAGAGTGGTTGGAAACTGCATTTTAACATTACCGTGTGTTCCCCAATGCAACAAGCATTACAAACGTATAGGTTTAGCTTTAATATTGTATTGCAAGATTTATATAGTGCTTACTACCCCTATGTGGGGTGCTGAAGCACTTGCGTACATGGGTAGCATGCTACACTTTGTAGAGTGTGTGGTTGGAAGAGTTTTGTCTTTATTCATGTCTCAACGAAGACATTCATAAATGCTATTTATGTCTGTTGCATGCACAGGTATTATTTATAACATTAAGCCTGCCCTATTGGCTTTGCCAGTGTTGGGAAAAAAAGGATGGATTTCTGTATAGAATGCATATAGAAGCTAAAGAACTGAGGGGCATATTTACAAACCCCTATTGCCACAGAAACATCACTTTTTATGACTTTCCTGTGGCGATAAACCCTTAGCCTTATTTACAAGGCGGCGTAAGGCTAAATAACGTGGCTTAACGCTGCCTTGTAAATAAGCGCCCCGTTCACACTACACTTAGCGTGAACTGGGCGTGCAATGGGTGTTGCGGTGGGCGTTCTGCCGCAACACCCATTGATTTTGACGCTGCCCCTTATTTACAAGGGTGGCGTAAATAGGAGGAAGCGCCAAAATTAAGGCCAGGGAAAACCTAGTCTTGAAATGAGGAAAAGGGAGACATGCTTAATTTCTCCTAGTTTTTGCTGTTTCTATATGTGCTGCATTGTGCAGCACACATGGAAACAGCAAACCGCCATGAATGATTGTTCATGTGCAGGAAGTTATCCCTTCCTGCACATGAACAATCATTCAAAAATGACGATTTGAAATTTCTATGTGTGCTGCACAATGCAGTACCCATAGGTGTTACAAATCACCATTCTGGATTGTTTATGTGCAGGAAGAGGCACCTTCCTGCACATAAGCAATCATTCCCCCCAACGCAGACACCCTTGCACTTTGGTGCAAGGGTGCCTGCGTTGACGCTAGGCAGCTAGATTTAGCGCCGGCGCTAGGCAAAACACAGGGGTACACCGCATATTTGTGAATACTGCGCATCCCTGCGTTTTCAGAATGGCGGAGCGTGGCCTTAGCAAGGTTTGCTTAACACCACACTTCGCCATTCCCTTGACTATGCCCCTTAATGTGATAAAAAGCTATGATTTGGAGTACTTTTCAGATGTAAAATTGCTGGTCGTGAATTTACTGGAAGCACTTCCGGAAAGATGGAATTATACACTGAATAGCCAATAGCCTGTGGTGAAACATGAATACTTCTCTGGGTACAGCCAAAGACCACTCCATCTATATTTTAAAGAACTGGTAACAATACGTCACTCAGACAGTTGCACTATCCAGCCTGAACTAAAAACAGTGCCGTGGGCACACGACTCTCCAATGGGGATGATGGTTTGTTTCCAGGCAACCAATGTGATCCAGTCTCATATTTCTTTGTACTACGCAAAATAAAGTTGAAGAAACTGACGCAAAAGTGCACCCAGATTTAGAAAGAGCCAAGATGCCACAATATTGGTGCTAAGCGCTATACCATAATATTCCATGTATTCATCAAATTTCTAACTTTGAGTGTGCAGCCTGGGAATGTTTCCTCTCCTCCACTCCTCCACGAGGAAGGGTCGTAAAAGCCTGCTGCTCCCCCCTGTAGACCCCCATCTTTTCTCTCTTCTTGTCCTTTTCAAGGCCCGAGGACAAGAGAGGGGTGACAGGGTGCAATCTCTGATCAGCCAGCGCCGAGCGTTTACAGCCCCAGTCACCCTCGCTTCATTATCAGCGGTAATTGTTTCAAGAATGCGGCCAGTGTTATGCAAAACAGCCTCCCAGATGCTGCTTAATAGCCCCGCATTGCTCACTGCTGTAATTTCTACGGCTATTCTCCGCCATACCCCGCAGTTATGATGTCCTTTTAAAAACTGAATGGGAAAAAAAGAAGAAAATGCCCATGCCATTAGAAGCAAATAATAACTTTGTCCCTGAAAGTCCATTAGTGAAAAGACATCAAAGAATGCATTTAGTTACACTGAAAAAAAATACATTTCGACCACTTTTCTCTCGCCCCCGCCCAGCCCCCCCCCCCCCAAACGCACCCGTCCAACACTCTGCCCCCTTTCCCATGAGATGTGGTCTACCTAGTATTTATATTTGTTGCTGTGCAACCAGGACACCTGTGATCTCAAACTGTTTCCCTCAAATTGTGTTATCCTGGGCAGAAAGCTCAATTCTCATGCGCCTATGGAACTTTAGCACAGAGACAAACTAACACCCGGGGCGGTGTCATCCATAATCCCCTTTTCTGCGATATGTCAGTGCACAAGCGATCTGTGTGTTTCTTTTTGGCGTCTTTACGCATACATTAACTCGAAATATCTCTTAGTGCGTGTTTTAAATATCTCTGAGTTAGAATATGTTTTAAATCTCTCTGAGTTACCCTATGTTTAAAATATCTCTCAGCTAGTGTATGTTTTCACCCCTTCGCTGCTAGGCCTTTTCCCCTCCTGTGCTAAGCCTTTTTTGGGCTATTTGGGGTAGTGCGCGTTTAGGCCCCTGTAACTTTTTGACCACATTAGGTATCCACGCCGAATTTGTGTCCTTTTCTTCCAACATCATGGGGATTCTAAAGGTACCCAGGGTTTGTGGATTCTCCTAGAGGGTTCCCAGAAATTAGTCAAAATACAGCAACATTTTGTTTTTTTTGTGAAAAATGGAAAAAACGGGCTGCAAATTAAAGCGTCTGGGTTTTTCTCTGCAAATGGTATCAAAAAAGGGTTCACCATTTCTCCAGCTTTTAGGGAATGACAGAATTTTGTCAGAAAACCAACATTTATTACACAGTTTGGGCATTTTTTGGGGACATAGCCTATTTTTGCTATTTTTTGTGCTTTCAACCTCATTCCAGTTAATGATAGAAATGGGTGTGAAAGCAATAATGGATCCTGGAAAGCTATACATTTTTGAAAAGTAGACAACTTTATGAATTCAGCAAGGGGTCATTTCTGTAGATCCATCAAGGTTTCTTTATAGAAACTAACAGTTAAATATAGGAAAAATTAAAAATTAGTTGAAAAAAGCAGCCTTTTGTGTCAACGTTTTCACCTGTAACTTCTCCTAATAATGACAGCTCTTTGAAAGCAATACACCGTTACATCCGCTGGACCTTCCTGGTTGTGGGGATATATAGGACTTGTAGGTTCACCAAGAGCCCAACGAACCCAGAGTAAAAAACTGAGCAGCATTTTGTAATGGTTTTTTATTATGTTCCGGGTATATAGCAATTATTGTGGGAAAATGTATACATGGAAAAATCGGTATGAAAGACACCTATGTATTTCTGAAATGGGAACAAATTACAGAGTTTAGAAACAGTGCATATTTGCACATTTTCGAAATTGGGAATACTCATACTAGCATGAGAATTATTGGTAATTTTTCAAAATGACTTTTTTTTTACACAATGTCTTTCATTTGGAAGGGAGAAATGCATCAAAAATCAATAGGTAATAACAGTTGCTTTATAAATCTGAACTACCCTAAGTCTCCCGATAAAAATGGTACCTCACTTGTGTGGGTAGGCATAGTGCCCACGACAGGAAATGGCTCAAAACCTAACGTGAACACACCACATTTTCACAATGAAAATTTACACATTTTTTGCGAAGTGTCTAGCTGTAGTTTTTAAACACTAGCTCTGCCGGCACCTAGGGAAACCTAGCAAACCTATACTTTTTTTAAAACTAGACACCCAGGGGAATCCAGGATGGGGTGACTTGACTGCCTCCTACCATGTTCTGTTACCCAGAATCCCTTGCAAACCTAAAAAATTGACAAAAAAAACACATTTTCCCCACATTTCTGCAGTGGAAAGTTCTGGAATCTGCGTGGATCCACAAATTTCCACCCACCCCGCTTTCCCCAAAGTCTTCCGAGAAAAATGGTACCTCACTTGTGTGGGTCGGCCTAGTGCCCGCGACAGGAAACGGGGCAAAATGCAATATGGACACACCTCAATTTCGCAGTGAAAAATGACCCTTTTTTGGCAAAGTGCTTAGCTGTAGTTTTTGAACCCTAGCTCTGCCGGCACCTTGGGAAACCTACCTAACCTATACATTTTTGAAAACTAGACACCCAGGGGAATCCAGGATGGGGTGACTTGAGTGCCTCCCACCAGGGTCTGTTACCCAGAATCCCTTGCAAACCTAACAAATTGTCAAAAAAAACACATTTTCCCCACATTTCTGTGGTGGAAAGTTCTGGAATCTGCATGGATCCATAAATTTCCACCCCCCCTGCGTTTCCCAAAGTCTTACGAAAAAAATGGTACCTCACTTGTGTGGGTCGGCCTAGTGCCCGCGACAGGAAACGGTGCCAAACGCAACGTGGTCACACCTCAATTTCTCAGTGAAAAATGACCCTTTTTTTGCAAAGTGCCTAGCAGTAGTTTTTGAACCCTAGCACTGCCGGAACCTTGGTAAACATAGCAAACCTATACATTTTTGAAAACTAGACACCCAGGGGAATCCAGAATGGGGTGACTTTTCTGCCTCCCATCAGGGTCTGCTACCCAGAATCCCTTGCAAACCTAATTTTTTTTTTAAAAAAAACACATTCCCCCCACATTTCTGTGGTGGAAAGTTCTGGAATCTGCGTGGATCCACAAATTTACACCAACCCCGCATTCACCAAAGTCTTACGAGAAAAATGGTACCTCACTTGTGCGGGTCGGCCTAGTGCCCGCGACGGGAAACGGCGCAAAATGCAACGTGGTCATACCTCAATTTCGCAGTGAAAAATTACCCTTTTTTGGCAAAGAGCCTTGCTGTAGTTTGTGACCCCTAGCTCTGCCGGCACCTAGGGAACCTAGCAAACCTATACATTTTTCAAAACTAGACACTCAGGGGAAACCAGGATGGGGTGACTTGAGTGCCTCCCACCAGGGTCTGTTACCCAGAATCCCTTACAAACCTAAGAAATTGTCAAAACAAACAAATTTTCCCCACATTTCTGTGGTGGAAAGTTCTTCAATCTGCGTGGATCCACAGATTTACACCCACCCCGCGTTCCCCAAAGTCCTACGAGAAAAATGGTATCTCACATGTGCAAGTCGGCCTAGTGCCCGCGTCAGGAAACGGCGCAAAACGCAACGTGGTCACACCTCAATTTTGCAGTGAAAAATGACCCTTTTTTGGCAAAGTGCCTAGCTGTAGTTTTTGAACCCTAGCTCTGCCGGCACCTAGGGAAACCTAGCAAACCAATACATTTTTGAAAACTAGACACCCAGGGGAATCCAGGATGGGATGACTTGAGTACCTCCCACCAGGGTCTGTTACTAAGAATCCCCTGCAAACCTAAAAAATTGTCAAAAAAACCACATTTTCCCCACATTTCTGTGATGGAAAGTTCTGGAATCTGCGTGGATCCACAAATTTCCACCCACCCCGTGTTCCCCAAAGTGCTACAAGAAAAATGGTACCTCACTTGTGCGGGTTGGCCTACTGCCCGCGACAGGAAACGGCGCAAAACGCAACGTGGTCACACCTCAATTATTCCGTGAAAAATGACCCTTTTTTGGCAAAGTGCCTAGCTGTAGTTTTTTAACCTTAGCTCTGCCGGCACCTAGAGAAACCTAGCAAACCTATATATTTTTGAAAACTAAACACCCAGGGGAATCCAGGATGGGGTGACTTGAGTGCCTCCCACCAGGGTCTGTTACCCAGAATTCCTTGCAAACCTAAAAAATTGTCAAACAAAACACATTTTCCCCACATTTCTGTGGTGGAAGGTTCTGGAATCTGTGTGGATCTACAAATTTCCACCCACCCCACATTCCCCTAAGTCTTACGAGAAAAATGGTACCTCACTTGTGCAGGTCGGTCTTGTGGCCGCGACAGGAAATGGCGCAAAACGCAACATGGTCACACCTCAATTTTGCAGTGAAAAATGACCCTTTTTTGGCAAAGTGCCTAGCTGTAGTTTTTGAACCCTAGCTCTGCCGGCACCTAGGGAAACCTACCAAACCCACACATTTCTGAAAACTAGACACCCGGCGGCTTCCAGGGCGGTATGGTTTGCGTGGATCCCCCAAAGTTTCCTTACCCAGAATCCCCTGCAAACATCAATTTTAGCTGAAAAAAATCACTTTTTTCACACATTTCTGTGTGGGAAAGTTGTGGCATCACCGGGCTCACACAAATTTCCCACCACCCAGCACTCCCCCAGGTCTCCCGATAAAAATGGTGCCTCACTTGTGTGGGAGGCCCAAGAACCCGCGACAGGCAAGGGCCCAAAACATAGTGAGGCGACATCAAAATTGCCTACCTCAAAACCACCTGGTTTTGCAAGGGGGGTCACCTGGGTTTTTGGCCCCGTACTCGGCGGCCAACTAGGAAAACCTACCAAACCCACACATTTCTGAAAACTAGATACCCGGCGGCTTCCAGGGAGGTATGGCTTACGTGGATCCCCCAACGTTTCCTTACCCAGAATTCCCTGCAAACCTCAATTTTAGCTGAAACAATTAATTTTTTCACACATTTTTGTGTGGGAAAGTTGTGGCAGCACCGGGCTCACACAAATTTCCCACCACCCAGCGTTCCCCCAGATCTCCTGATAAAAATGGTGCCTCACTTGTGTGGGAGGCCCAAGTACCCACAACAGGCAAGGGCCCAAAACGTAGTGAGGCGACATCAAAATTGCCTATCTCAAAACCACCTGGTTTTGCAAGCGGGGTCACCTGGGTTTTTGGCCCCGTACTCGGCGGCCATCTAGGGAAACCTATCAAACCCACACATTTCTGAAAACTAGACACCCGGCAGCTGCCAGGGAGGTATGGCTTGCATGGATCCCCCAACGTTTTCTTTCCAAGAATCCCCTGCAAACCTCAATTTTAGCTGAAAAAATCAATTTTTTCACACATTTTTGTGTGGGAAAGGGGTGGCAGCACCGGGCTCACACAAATTTCCCACCACCCAGCGTTCCCCAGGTTTCCCGATAAAAATGGTGCCTCACTTATGTGGGAGGCCCAAGTACCCGCAACAGGCAAGGGCCCAAAACGTAGTGAGGCGACATCAAAATTGCCTATCTCAAAACCACCTGGTTTTGCAAGGGGGGTCACCTGGGTTTTTGGCCCCGTACTCGGCGGCCATCTAGGGAAACCTACCAAACCCACACATTTCTGAAAACTAGACACCCGGCAGCTTCCAGGGAGGTATGGCTTGTATGGATCACCCAACGTTTCCTTTCCCAGAATCCCCTGCAAACCTCAATTATAGCTGAAAAAAATCACTTTTTTCACACATTTTTGTGTGGGAAAGTTGTGGCAGCACCGGGCTCACACAAATTTCCCATCACCCAGCGTTCCCCCAGATCTCCCGATAAAAATGGTGCCTCACTTGTGTGGGAGGCCCAAGTACTCGCAACAGGCAAGGGCCCAAAACGTAATGAGGCGACATCAAAATTGCCTATCTCAAAACCTCCTGGTTGTGCAAGGGGGGTCACCTGGGTTTATGGCCCCGTACTCGGCGGCCATCTAGGGAAACCTACCAAACCCACACATTTCTGAAAACTAGACACCCGGCGGCTTCCAGGGAGGTATGGCTTGAGTGGATCCCCCAACGTTTCCTTACACAGAATCTCCTGCAAACCTCAATTTTAGCTGAAAAAATCCCTTTTTTCACACATTTGTGTGTGGGAAAGTTGTGGCAGCACCGGGCTCACACAAATTTCCCACCACCCAGCGTTCCCCCAGGTCTCCCGATAAAAATAGTGCCTCGCCTGTGTGGGAGACCCAAGTACCCACGACAGGCAAGGGCCCAAAACATTTTTTGATAGGCAATGTTGATGTTGCCTCACTACGTTTTGGGCCCTTGCCTGTCGCGGGTATTTGTGTGAGCCCGGTGATGCCACAACTTTCCCATACAGAAATGTGTGGAAAAAGTAATTTTTTTCAGCTAAAAATTAGGTTTGCTGGGGATTCTGGGTAAGGAAACGTTGGGGGATCCACGCAAGGCATACCTCCTTGGAAGCTCCCGGGTGTCTAGTTTTCAGAAATTTGTGGGTTTGGTAGGTTTCCCTAGATGGCCGCCGAGCCCCTGACCAAAAACTCATGGGACCCCCCATGCAAAACCAGGTTGGTTTGTGATAGGTAATTTTGATGCCACATCAATAGGTTTTGGGCCCTTCCCTGCCGCGGGTACTTGCCCTACCCATAAAAGTGAGGTTCCATTTCTATTGGGATACTTGGAGAAATGCAGGGGATTGGAAATTTGTTGTTACTTTCCGCCGCATGAAAACTTAGGCAACATAATGCAAGGAAAATGTCACAGTCACATTTTGAGGTTTGCAGGACATTGTGGGTAAGATAACTTGTTGGGATCCACAAGAGAGACCTCACCATGCACTCCCATGGGTGTTTAGTTTACGACAAAAACTACAGTTGTTAGGTTATTCTTAAATGAAATGTACAGCTTGGCAGAGAGACAAAACAGACAAAGATTACTGCACAGCCATCTATTCCTCAAACACACACATATACTGGTTGGATTTGGCACGAGGGCGAGTGATGGTTCAGTATATAACATTTTATTAACAAGAGATTTCACAAAAATGAAATGCACTGTCAATAATTGAAAGGACAAAAAACTGAACCAATGACTCGCAGCTCGTGAGCTGTAAAGCCACGTCAAGGCACCAACCGCTTTACAGGCCATTCACACACCTTTCATACATGAGACACACAAGAACGTTCACACCACCAGGCACAATGCAACACATTACAACATTCACAAAAAGGGACAAGGTACACCCTGCTTGACGAAAACAGAATAGAAATTTTTATCTACACAACCATCTATTCCTGAAGCACACATACATACTGGTTGGATTTGGCACAAGGGTGAGCGATGGTTCAGTATATATGCTTGTATTAACCAGAGATTTCACAAAAAAGAAATGCACTGTTAATAATTGAAAGTACGAGAAACTGAACCATTGACTCACAGCTCGTGAGCTGTAAAGCCACGACAAGGCACCAACCTCTTTACAGGCCATTCATACACCTTTCATACGTGTGACACATACAAAACCATTCACACCGCCAGCCGCGGGCCCAGCACATTACAACACTCACACCAGCAGACAGCGCCATTCATGGGCCCATCACTTTCACACGCTCACATTCCTGACACACCAACCACACCAGCTCACGGATTGCGTGGAGTGGTGTTTGGCTAGCAATGTGTGTAGTGACCAGCAGCTAGTCACTACTTACACACCGCCAGCCAAGCGCCAGCCCACTCACCGCCAGCCAAGCACCAGTCCACGTACACTGACAGCCAAGCGCCAGTCCAAACACACCACCAGCCAAGTGCCAATCCACGCACGCTGCCAGCCAAGCGCCAGCCCACTCACCACCAGTCAAGCGCCAGCCCACTCACAGCCAGCCAAGCACCAGTCCACGCACACTGCCAGCCAAGCGCCCGTCCATGTACACCGCCAGCCAAGCGCCCGTCCACGCACACTGCAAGCCAAGCGCCAATCCACTCACTGCAAGCCAAGCGCCAGTCCACTCACTGCAAGCCAAGCACCAGTCCACTCACCGCAAGTCAAGCACCAGTCCAAACACACCGCAAGCCAAGCGCCAATCCACGCACACTGCCAGCCAAGCACCAGTCCACGCACACTGCCAGCAAAGCGCCAGTCCACGCACACTGCCAGCCAAGCGCCAGTCCTCGCACACTGCCAGCCAAGCGCCAGTCCACGCACACCGCCAGCCTACCGCCAGTCCACACACACCGTCATAAATGTTTTTTAAACAAAAAAGAAAACATAAACCAATTGGAACTAGATACCAAACTATAACTACAAAAACAACAGTAGAAACGAAAGACATCATTCTATTGCCAAACGTGAAACTGAACAACTATATCAAACCATACAGACAAGGCAGTACACTATTAGACTCACGGTTACTCCCAAAAACTCTTTTTAGTGTGATACAATCTAAAACATGAGGGCACACACAGCCCAGGATTAGAAGGACAATCGGCACAGTGCATACGACTCTCCTTCCGCACACCTCTTCGCAAGCAGACTCTACATCTCTTACAGGGATTGTTTTTTTGGGGCGTGGGAGGAATTAAATCAGGAAAATGGCGATCTTTCAATCTAGCCACATCCTCCACCACTCCAACTCTAGGAACTGCCTGTTCCACAACAACAAGGCTTCCTATCACAGACTGCTGAAACTGACCAAAAGTCAACTTTGACTCTGGTGAACACTCCTTGTATACAACAAAAGCATTGAAAGTTGCTAAATTGAAGAGATGGATGGCCAACTCTTTGTACCAAATATACGCCTTACGAATAGCAGTGTAAGGTTCCAACCTCTGATCTACTCTATCAACACCACCCATGTGCTTATTGTAGTCTAAAATGCACACCGGTTTGCGTACTTCAGCAAACTGACCCCAAACAGCCACAGGTGAAGTACTCTCATCATGGATGGTAGTCAGCATGTACACATCCCTCCTGTCCACAAATTTCACAGCAAGTAGTTCATCACTATGCAAGGAACTGCACTGCCCCCTCTGAAGTTTTTGGGAAACAAGCTCTTTTTGATAACCTTCACGGTTAGAGCGGATTGTGCCACAAGCAAAAGTGTCAACTTTGAACAATTCCTTAAACAATTGCACAGCAGTGTAGAAGTAATCAAGGTACAAATGGTGCCCTCTGATAAACAGTCCTCTAGCAAGATCCCACACAATTTTCTCTGAAACTCCAAAAGTAGACGGACAACCAGGGGGGTCAATAGTGGAATCCCTCCCAGTGTACACACGGAAATTAAAAACATATCCTGTCCTACTCTCAGACAACATATACAGCTTAATTCCATACCGTGCCCTCTTGCTAGGGATGTACTGCCTAAAAACCAAACGGCCCTTGAACAGGACCAAAGACTCATCAATAGATATTTCTTTCCCAGAAGTATAGAGCTCTGAAAATCGATCTACAAAGTGATCAAGTACAGGCCGAATCTTAAAAAGACGGTCACAGTCAGGGTGATCTTGTGGCAATGGCAAAGTATTATCAACAAAATGCAGCATCCGAAGCAAAAGTCAATACCGATCATGGGTCATAATCGCAGGAAATATGGCTGTTGCCATCAAGGGATTGGTAGACCAATATGAAGCCATGGACGGTTTCCTTATCAAGCCCATCAAAAAAGTCAAACCCAAAAACTTCTTCATCTCATCCAGATTTGTGGGAGTCCACCGGGTAGCTCTAGAGTGGGGCTTAAGTGTGGCACTCTGGTACCTCAAAAACTGTTCAGCATACAAATTAGTCTGCTCAACAATCTCAGCCAAAAATACATCATCCATAAACAACTGAAAGAACTGTATAGGCAAAAATATTTCACAATCCACTCTACACCCTGCATCCACACCGGCAACATGTTTGGATCAACCCAGAGTCCAGCCCTTCCAGTAGGAAGCCTTGCAGCCTCAGGGTGCAATACCGATGTCTCTTGCTGCACCATCGGCACATCAGTATCCCCCTCTAAAACAGGCACTTCTTCCACACTGGGGGTACCTTCATCCGCACTGAGAGTATCTTCATCATCCGATGATTCCATGTGGAGAGAAAACTCACTGCCTGAATCTTCCCCTCCCTCCTCTCCCTCAGGCGCACTGTCAGTCTCATAATCCTGCTCAGAGGAAGATTCAAGCAGCATACCAACAACCTGCTGAGCAGTCATTCTACGGCTAGCCATAATCCTTACTAATAAAGGTAACTTGCCAAACAAGTCAACAACAAACACTTTGAAAAATAAGTTATAAACAAAATGCCTCTTTATCACAAAGACCTATTAACTCCAAAACGATACCACTCACTTGCCAAAAGCAGCTAGACTCACCACCACCTACTCTGCACAGACACAGTGAGGATCAACAATATCCCACTAAAAAAGAAAAAGAAAAGAAAATTACACATAAGACAATACAAAACGCATCACAAAGAATTACATGCTCAAAACAAAATATGCTGCCACTTACAAAAAAATTCATTCATGCATTACAATAATACTCATTTGGAGTAAATACAACAAAAAATGTTTTTCTTACCAAAAAAAAGTCAACTACGCAAAACTGCAAAACAACCACTGCCGAAACAGGAATCAAAAGTTTTACACTAGAATAAAAAGGAGAAATAAAACATTACAATCACATATACAAATAATGCACTAGTCCACAAACTAACCATAAAGCGGAGCGACCCTTGCCCAAGGGGCTGCTCCCAACAATAAAAAACCAATCCCTGGTGGCCTAGTGGGCATACAATAAAATTAATTGTTGAATCTGCCCTTCCAAGGGGTCAGAAACGGCCGAAAAAAATGCTCCCCAGGGGGGAGCGACCCTTGCCGAAGGGGCCACTCCCCAAAAACATATTGCTCCCCCAAGGAGAGCAACCTTTGCCCAAGGGGCCACTCCCTAAAACAGCTAGGGCATTTAAAAAAAAAATCATACTGGCCCAGTGGGGCCACACACGCCGATTTTATAAAAAATAACACGGATCTGCCCCCCCCCCAAGGGGGACAGACCCAGCTACACAATTTTCCCCCCGAGGGGAGCGACCCTTGCCCAAGGGGCCGCTCCCCAAAACAGATTGGGCATCTTTTTTTTTTAAACAAACAGGCCCAGTGGGGCCACACACCTTTTTTTCATAAAAATGACACGGAGGGGCAGACCCAACTTCTAAATGTTCCCCCCAAGGGGAGCGACCCTTGCCCAAGGGGCCGTTCTCCAAAACAGATTGGGCCGCAAAAACAAACAAACAAAAAATTAAATGCATTCCTGCTGCACGATCGCGCCCCAGGCGCGATCGTGCAGCAGGAATGCATTTTTCAAAAGACATCGGAGGAAAGGAAAACCCTTTCCTTTCCTCCGATGCCTTTGAAAATACACCCCCCACCCTCCACGAGGCAAAACTCACCTCTTACTTTCCCAATGCGCTAAAAGCAAATGGCTTCCAGCCCGTTGGGAAACTAAGCGAAACCTCCAATGACGTCAGAGCGCCTCGTGCGCTGACGTCATTGATGACGTGGAGGGGGGGCAGGGGGAGGCAGGGGAAGGGCTTCCCCTGCCTTCCCCGGTGCAGGCATCGCAATCGATGTCCCACGGGGGGAGCGCCAGCGCTTCCCCCGTGGGTGGGTGTCACGACGGCTGGGAGCCGTCATGAGCACACGCCCACTGTGTGCCATGACGATTCCCGAAGTTACCGTTTTAAATATCTCTGAGTTAGTGTATGTTTTAAATCTCTCTGAGTTACCCTATGTTTTAAATATCTCTCAGTTAGTGTATGTTTTAAATCTCTCTGAGTTACCGTTTTAAATATCTCTGAGTTAGTGTATGTTTTAAATCTCTCTGAGTTACCATTTTAAATATCTCTCAGTTATTGTATGTTTTAAATCTCTCTGAGTTACTGTTTTAAATATCTCTCAGTTAGTGTATGTTTTAAATCTCTCTGAGCTACCGTTTTAAATATCTCTGAGTTGGTGTACGTTTTAAATCTCTCTGACTTACCCTATGTTTTAAATATCTCTCAGTTAGTGTATGTTTTAAATCTCTCTGAGTTACCGTTTTAAATATCTCTCAGTTAGTGTATGTTTTAAATCTCTCTGAGTTACCCTATGTTTTAAATATCTCTCAGTTAGTGTATGTTTTAAACAGAGGCACAACTAGAGCAGAACTTCGGGAGGGGGGCGTGGGGGTCCGCCACACCAAGCAACGGATGCAAAAGAAACAATTGATGGACGGAATGCTGGACAATGCAAACATTCACCCGCAGTCACAAGGATCATCCGTCCATCAATTGTTTCTTTTGCATTTGTCACACCAAGCAACGGAGGCGGAGGTGATACTTCAAACAATTGGAAGCTGACTTATCCTCAGAGCCAATACAACAAAAAAGTAACAAACTGTATATTTTAGACACATTGGACAAACCCAATACTATTAGAACAAACATGATTGTGTGGATGTGACATTTATAGACTACCTACACAGAACTTTAAAGGAGGGTTTAAGAGAAATGAAGTTACAGGAAGGTTTAACAGATTTCAGTACAAAGCACATTAAATAAGTTTTCGTAAGTTATTTAAAAAATATTAGACCTTTTTGCCAATTCTCAGACAATTCTTTCCTGGCAGGATAACGTGCTCATTACATATTTATTACTACATGTATAGAAAGGCGCTCTTGCCCAATTGTTGGACAAAGTTATGTTTAGAGTCTGCTCATAAAGATGTTGCAACATGTGCTTGTTGGAGGCTGCACTCCTGCACAGGTCTCAAAAACGGAGCTTAGTGAGTTAACACACCTGGTTGGGGTGTATGACTGGCAAGTGACAGGCTTGATCCTAATTCTTTGTTCATTCCTCTGGAAATAGACTGAATACCACTCAGTTGGCAATATCATAACATGGTATTTGCCCTTGCCATGAATCTGCCCTATCTTAAGCATTCCATAATTGTTGTTAGTACCCCACATCGAGCAGTTCTCATATGTAATGCATGCTTGAGCTGCATCCATGCATTAAGCCACCAAGCCGGTGCTTTGTCCTGCGTCTACGTTACTCAGAACAAAAGAAAATTAGTGTCTTGCAATAACATACATTATCAGGGATGGCTCCTCCGCAATGGCGGAGGAGCGTCGCCTCACTGGTCAGCGCCAGCAGCTAAAAAATAAAACGATATTTCATTATCGTTTTATTTTTAAGCATCTGGCTCAGCTAGCGTGTGCAGGGAGGGGCGAGACCGATTCATGGGATGCGGGAGGAGGAGTACCATGTGCACTCTGTACGTGAGCATGTGTGTTTGGCTGGCTGTTTCAGGCCGACCAAAACACACATGCGTACTTAGGTTTCTCTAATCCGGCTGCATTAAACAGTCGGGCTGGAGAAACCCCACAGACTCCGTGACCTGAGCGGAACGTCTTCTCAGCCTGTTCATGCCAATACCTGTGCTGGGCTCTGGATTGGACAGGGAGTCTATGACGTGGTCCAAGTGTCTGCTGGGACCAAGAAGAATCAGCACAGAGGCGCGACGCGGGAGGCGGTGTGCTACATTTGACAGCCCCTGGTCTAGTTTGAAAGCAGAGTTAGGGTTCCCAAATATTTTTCCAGCCATTCTGTGCTAGTTAGAAAGGTTTGACACAGTAATGCAAAACCCATGCAAGGGAAGGGCTGCTGTCATGCTGTACTGCCTCTCCATAGACACCTTTCCATCAATTTCTACATCTATTTACACTATGAGATACTGATCGTAGGGGTTCTTGCTTTAAGCAGCAGAGGTGTGCTTCAGGTTACATATACATTTTATATACCGCATTCCCACAGCCCGGCTGTCTCTCGGTATAACCAGAGGTTCTGCCCTAAACACCTGAGCTATCCCTCATGGAGCAGTGCTTCTTCACCACAGGACAAGAGCCACAACCCACTATTACTGCTTGAGCTATTCCAAACTCGACACCAGCCCTGTATTTAGCACCTGTAGGCAACCACTGAACCCATTGAAAGTGTATGCACGCCACATATCACCACAAAGGACCACAGCACAGAGAAAGCACTTATTACCCCCACAGATGACATAAGCATGATCCCGGACAGGGGAGAGACGTGGTGGCCCTCATTCTACTGGACCTTTCTGCAGCATTTGACACAGTTTGCCTCACATCCTGATCTGATGCCTGCAGGAGACTGGCATCAAAGGACCCGCTAACCACTAAATCTTCTTCATCACGGGCAGAACATGAGCTGTCAGTCTGACCCCATACTCATCAGAAACTCACAAACGTGTCTGCGGAGTACCAAAGGACTTGCCCCTCAGCCCTACCCTCTTCAATGTTTACATGCTCCATCTAGCCAGCGTCATCCACGATCACAACATCAACAGCCTCTCCTACGCCGATTGCACGCAACTCACAATCTCACTCTCGCGCAAGGCCCACAACGCATGGAAAAAGTTCACAGCCTGCACGACCGAAGTCGCCAGCTGGATTAGGCCAACCATCCGAAGCTGAACACCACCATCATTGACATCAAACTGGACGTGGCTGCGCACGTGTGTTTCTTTAACATGTTAAGCTTTGACATTCATATGTCTCATTATAGCCCTGCACCGAGAAGTTCTTATTAAAAGATATGAGGGAAAAAGAGTTTTGGTGAAATAAAATATTTACCTATGATCACACAATTTAACAGATGAAGCCGTGATTTGTGCAGGTTTTCTGGTTTCACTTTATACAAATCAGCCAGTAAAAGGGCATCTCTTTGTCTCCTTAGGTTAAAGCTTTGTTATTACCTCTTTGTGACCTCTTATTTTTTTCTGATGCAATAGCGTCTTGTGCCTCTATAAAAATGACAGTATAACACAAAATAGCTGTCTTGCTCAATTATAATTTAAAACAAAAATATGCATGTTGTTTACCCTTTTTAGAAGTTAAGCTGTGAAAAGTAACTGCTGCCGCAGTGTGTTTGTCAATGGGGAGAGTGGAGAGATATGCTAATGAGGCCTTTCATCCGTCCCCACCACATCTTTGGCACCTTGCAAATGGGCTGAAGAGAGGCCGACTGCAGGTAGCACAAGAATAAAAAAAATTAAAAGCCTTCTCAACCTTTCAAAGGTGTTTTGGACAACCTGCAAAGTAGAATAAACCCAGTATACACATCTGCGGAAAGAATCCTGTGTCCTGAGGCAGCAGCAGCCCAGGCTAGAGCGCACCAAGGGGGGCAGGGGTGGGGGGGGGCATTAAAGTCCTTTTAGCCCAATGGGCATTGCACGCCTGGCTTCAAATGTATCTTAGTGTACGTTTTAAATATCTCTGAGTTAGCGTATGTTTTGCTGACAACACAGCTCTGCACCACAGTAGTAATTGCCTCTCTATGTTTCCGTGCGCTAGTGTCAGCAAAACATACACTAATGCAGAGATATGTCAAGGTAATGTATGCGTTCCTCCTGCCAGGCCCAGTTCTAGAGGGTGGGCCCGGTGGGCCAGGCCCACCCAAACATCATCCTTGGCCCTGTCCCAGTCATGGCATAAAACCAATTGCAAAATACAGGTTCATTTCGAATGTTGTGGTGTTGTTGAGCACAGTAGGATAGTGTCTGCCGTCCTCTTTCAGCCACCCCCAAGTGTTTCACAGGATTTTGAAAGACCATTTAAATGCCTTTGCAAACTGATTACTGAGGCTTTGTTTGTTTTTTCACTGGTTCCAGAACCCCCTGGGCCCCCACTCTGCCTATTCCTTACATTTATATTTTACTTTTACTGCCACAGGGGGAGACTATCATAACGAGGGTTCCCACCTTTCCAAGAGAAAAACATTGGCCATTCGTTGTTTAAAGAGTCTGCAAAGACCTGGCTGCGATACTAAATAGGGCTGTAAAAGGGATCGCATGTATTCATTTGTAACGTGACTTTTCTGTCTTTGTTTCCTTTGATTATTAGTCGTGGATCATTAATGCAGAAGCGTGGCTCTTGCCTTGCTCTAGGAAACCGAGATGATATGGACAGAGATATCCAGAGTCCAGAGGCGATGGAGAGGTCAGTTTTATGCACCTGGCTACTGTGCCTTTTCTAGAGGGGCTCTGATATGGGTTTGAACTGGGGTCCCCTTGGATGTGGAAAAAATTTATATTGATGAGGGACCGATGGGGATGGGGGAAGGGGGGGGGGGGGGGATCTGCTCTACTTCCAGGTGAAGATTCATGAAGTGTTCACGGCATATTACCAGGAGCTCTATGAGTCTGGTGCCTCATTGCCGAGGGTGCCTTACATCTCTTCCTGGCTGGTCTGACTCTGCTGCAACTCCCAGACAACACTAGGGAGGCACTGGGAGCCCCATCTCTGAACCTGAAATCAGAGAAGCCATAAAGAGTATGGCTAGCAGCAAAATGCCTTGGACGGATGGCTGTCTGGCTGAATTTTAGCAGACTTTTGCCTCACAACTGGCCCCCAAGCAGGTGTGATATGCGCAGGTGCTTTGGAGTGGGGTTCCCTTCTGGACACTAGCAGGGAGGCATTAATAGTGTATAGTGTCCATCCCCAAACCATTGAGAGACCCCATGGATGGGTCATCTTATTGCCCCATGTCCATGTGTAACCTGGATTATAAAATCCTCAGTAAGGTCCTAGCCAACCGGTTGCAACCTCACCTCTATGGACTGATACATTAGGACCAGAATGGGTTTAACCCCAGGTGCAACACCTCCCAGAATCGCAGCCGTTGTCCCATGTTCTGGAGGATGCAGGAGGGGGTGCTATTCCCTTACAAGAGTAATGCGGAGTTACCAAATTCTGCCAATTCCGTGAGCTGAATTATAATTCCACCTGGCCCTATTGATGGGTAGCCCAATCCGAACGATCTCCCAGAGGTCACCAGAATGGTGTTTCTGATCTACCGGTCAGCATTGCACTCCACCAGATAGGACAGCAGGCTGACCCAACAAACCCTTCTATAGCATGGCTGGTATCTCCACCACACAGTGTAGTTAGACGGTTTTGCCAAATGGGATAAGATTGGAGTCACAGTCCTGGGAAATGCTCCTTCCAAGACCTGCAGATGCACTTGCTGCTGCCCAGGACCCAGTTTCACAAATACCTACAGCTCCGACACGCCCTCACTGAACACAGGACTCAGCTAGTGAATCATCCTGAATACAGCCCTCTGAAAGCTAAGCTTCTAATGGGGGGCATTGGCAAGGGCAGGACATCACAAATCTCACTGCCCCTACTCCTGGTCCCTCAGGCAGAAATGGGAAGGTTGGGTGGGCCCCCTTGAGGACATCGATTGGTGGGATTCTTGTATGGCCTCCTAGGAACTGGCCATATCCTCTCACGTCCGGCGGGTCCAGCTTCACTATCTCCACACAACGTACCTCATAATCGATGCCCCTAGCAAGCGACCCAGGCGACAAGCCCCTCCCACCCACAATATGACTGCCTGGATGCCGACTTCTTCCACATGGTCTGATAATATCCTGTGGTTGAGGAGTTTAGTTGCCAGATTCAGGGTACCCTGTCCCGGGTCCTGGGGTGATTGGTCACTCTGACACCTAAGATTGCTTTGCTAGGAATCCTGTTGGGCCTGCGAGGCACATGGAGAGAGAGGACACTGATGTATACGGCTACCATGGTGGCAAAAAGAGACATAACACGAACATAGAAAGGCCCCCACCCCACCCACGCTAGTGGTGTAGAGGAGTTTAGTGGTTTTCTCACCAAGAAACAGTCCAAAATCTGGGGCAAATCATGGGAGTATTATGGGCCTGGCTTTTCACAACAACTGCTTAACATCTGGATGTACGGATGCTTAAACACATGTATGGAGTGTCTTGTCTATTACTGCTCGAACAATGTGCTGTCTTTTGCTATGTTTGCTAGATATAATCCAATAAAGTTGGTTAAAAAAAAAAAGGCTACAAGCCTCGATTGACCTTATCATAGTCCATGTTGGGTCCTGCTCGTACTACTGTGAAGGCTGCAAGCAATCCAAAATCCAGCAGCAAGACATCTCCTGCATCTTTACCTACAAAAGTACATACCACCATCCCTCCAAGTACTTCAATGACCACCTGTAGTCAGGCTCTGCACCGCGCCAAATCTCCTTCA
Organism: Triturus cristatus; assembly: GCF_964204655.1. Taxonomy (NCBI): domain Eukaryota; kingdom Metazoa; phylum Chordata; class Amphibia; order Caudata; family Salamandridae; genus Triturus; species Triturus cristatus. The sequence continues at coordinate 1,641,553,849 of NC_140590.1, forward strand.
TTCAAGTGAAAGGACAAAGAAATTCACAGATTGGGCTCCTCCACTCCTTGGATGTCCTACTGTACAAGAAGAAAGCCATTGGTTGAACATCTTTCTCTGTACAGGAAGCAAACCTAGGGAACTCCCTCCTAAAATTGACGCGAAATATTGCTACTTTTCCAATAGATACCGAAGGGCCCTACTAAACTGCAAACATCAGCCATTAACCATCAATAGAAAGACTTTGGAGCATATTCACAAGCCCTCAGCGCCAGTGGAGCATCACTGTCTTTTTACGCTTCTGTGGTGCAGTGCCATTTTCCCTATTTACACTTGACACCACCTTGTTAATATGCCCCTTTCCGCCGCAGTCCTTTGTGGCAAAGGGGCATGCAATTGGTGTTTCTGTGGGCGTTTCCCCGCAACACCGTTTGCATTTTGCTGGTGCCCCAGATTTACAAGGCTGAAACAGCACCAAAAACAAATGCCATCGAAGACCAGGCGTTAGAATGACGCAACGAGAAGAAATTATTCATTTTTCCTCGTTTTTTGCTCTTTCCATGAGTGCTGCATTCTACAGCACACATAGAAGGTGCGAATCGCCATTATTGATTGTTTATGTGCCGGAAGGTGTCCCTTCCGGCACATAAACAATCATCCCTGCAGTGCAGACACCCTTGCAACATGGCACATGGGTGCCTACGCTGATGCTAGGCAGCTTTTTTTGCCCCAGCGCTAGGGGAAACACAGGAGTGCACCGCATTCTTATGACTATGGCGCATCCCTGAGTTTTGAAAATGTCAGAGCGCAGCACTGCCAAATTTGGCTCTTAAATGTTTTTGTGAATATACCCCAGAATATCAGAGAAATGAGGATGTTACCCAAAAAGAAGTGGAATCACAACTCCCTCACTGATGGTTGGCACCATTACATGCCCAGCTATCGCTCTCTTTGGCTCCACTAAGCACAATATTTCCTCATCCGCTCAAGTGTCTTATCAATCATTTGTTTTCTGTTCCACTACTTGTCAAGACACAAGGACGTATAGAATGATAAGAGCACAACCCTAGTCTTTTCATGCAAAACCAAATTATGGGCAACGCTACAAACCAGCACCCTTCCAACCAATCATGCCCAATGGAGTAGGAATAGCATGCTAGTCCTCTGCCTTCGCTCTTGGCTCCTCCGAAGTGCCGTGTTTAATTTGTGCCAGTGGTTTCCGGTACTAGGCACCGGCACTTAATTGCCAGCACCGGCGCTTGTGACAGTCCACCACATGGTGGTGCTGTCTTTTTTAAAATTTTGAGATGAGCACTACACCCACGTTTATTATATTAATGTACATCGAAAATAAATAATACCAGCCTCTCATGCCATTATCATAGCTTTGTGTGGTCTGAAATAGTCTGAATTGTCACACTTGTAGGCGTGCAGTGGTTAGTTGTTATGTTGGCACTGCCATTGGCAGCGCTGGCGGGGTATGGGTGGTGCAGCATGCAGTGGCCTTCTGAGAAGATCCCTGGGACTTCATTTTTTACAAATTAAGCACTGCCTAAGTGAGTATGAAACCTTATGTAAATGCGTTTACAATACACGACTATAAATGGGAAACAGCGTTTACTATGATGTCTCCACAATGCCGTAGCATTACAACGCGGTCGTTACAATGACCACTTTGTTACCACGCGTGCCATTGCATCGCAAGTGTTGGACAGGCCACACAGAGGGCTGGCTCCCCCCCCGCACGACAGGGCCCGAGCTCCGGCCCACCCGGCATACCCCCGTGACAAGCCCCTGTACTCCGTCTCCCGACGGACCCTCTGCCCTCGGACCCCTACTCATCACGGGGTCCAGCCCCACCGGCTTCCCCGGCCAGGTCAAGCCGCCATCTTGGGCCCTGCACCACGCGGCCGCGTGGCCTCACCTCGACCCTAACCCCAGGCCTGGCCGGCCCCGACATCCCGGCACCACCATCCACCCAGGAGGTGAGCGGACCACTTGGCAGGTCAATGGGAGAACGAAGCGTCAAGAGCTCTTCCCCCGCCAGGTGCCGATCGCCTCCAGCAGCCCCCAGGCGCTGGCTCCACCCCCTGCTGGGTGTCTGGACACCTTCATCCCGGACCCTCCGACCTCCAAGTGCGAGGGTCCGGACATCAAAGGGCACCAGCCCTATAACTAAGACAGCTCCGGAGCAGGAAGGGAGTTGTATCCTGGAGTCGAGAGACACCGAGTGAATTCAACCCTGACGGTCTACTGGCGCTGCCGTAGCCCGCCCTTGTGAACCATCGTCCTGCCTGCTGGCGCTGCCGCGGCCTTCTGCTACCTTCATCTTCCTGGGACCTGCTGGCGCTGCCGCGGCCCGTTGTAACGACCATCCTCACCGGGACCTGCTGGCGCTGCCGCGGACCGTCATCTTCCTGGGACCTGCTGGCGCTGCCGCGGCCCGTTGTAACGACCATCCTCACCGGGACCTGCTGGCGCTGCCGCGGACCGTACATCTTCCGGGGACCTGCTGGCGCTGCCGCGGCCCGTTGTATCAACCATCCTTACCGGGACCTGCTGGCGCTGCCGCGGACCGTACCACCTGAACACCAAGCTCGAGGATTGTGAGCTCATCATCATCTCATCCGAACTACCTGATTGGTAAATAGACTGACCCGCTACCCCCTTCCCTACCTTACGAGACTCTAATCGAGGGGACCCCGGCATCCAGACCTCCTTGTACCATTCTACCGTATCATAACTAAGTACCTATAAAGAACACTGAACCTTATCCGTGTGTGATTCCTGTCTGTGGGGGGGAAGTTACTTGTCTGTACGATCGCTGGAGACGGCTCTCCCCGGAGACCTCTCCCCCTGACCCCGGCCGGCCCTCCCGGTCCGTCTACCTTTTCTAACATTGGTGGCCAGCGGCGCGATCCGAATCAACGCGTAAGCGTACAGAGAGTAGCTCACCCCACGACAAAAACACGATGTCGACCAAAGATAGCAGCTCCACCGAGAAATTCCAAATGGAGAAATTAGAAGAATACAACCACCGCGAACTGAGACAATTTTGCATAGAACTTGGCATTGCTACCACCGGCCTGAGTACCAAGGATGATCTAAAGCGCGCTCTGGAGTCATGGACAGAAACGGGGGTCACAGGACCCTCCGACCAAACCAGCATCACACCAGAGGGGAACGCCACGGCTCCCGAGGAGCGGGGAACGGGCCTTCCGCAAGAGGAGATCCGAGAAAGAGACAGAGTCAGATTACACGAGTTGGAGATGGCACGACTCAAGATGGATGGGGAACTCAAGTTAGCTGAACAGAAACTTAACCTCGAGCATATGCGGCTTCGAGAGGAACGAGAAGAAAAGCAGAGACAGAGAGAGCTGGAAGAGAAAAAAATAACGCTCGAGCACGAGCGCCGACTAGCGGAAATAGAACTGCGCAAACAGAATAAGGAACTGGGGGTGCCTGAGCGACCACACACCCCGGGGCCAAGTGAGAAAAAAGTTCACATTCCCAAGGATGTTGTCCGCGAATATGTCCGAGAAGACGACATACAACAGTGGTTTAAAGCCTATGAGATCGCAATGACCTCCCACCGAATCGACCGGAGTGATTGGGGAGCCGGACTTTGGGGGAGATTTATCAACGAGGGTCGCGATGCCCTGCTGCAGCTCCCCGATCACCAAATGTCGTCCTACGACCACATGAAGGCTGCCCTCCTCACCCGCTACGGCCTCACGCCCGAGATGTACCGCCAGAGGTTCAGAGATTGCACCAGGATCCCAGGTACAACGTGGGTAGAATACGTGAACTATTTCAGCCGGGCATTCGAAGGGTGGATCAAGGGAAGTCAGGTCACCACTTACGAACAACTCTTCAACCTTATGGTATGGGAGCACCTGTCAAACAACTGTTTCGTCGAGCTCCGGCAGCACCTACTCGACAGTAAGCTGACCGACCCCCGGCAGCTCGCCGCCGAAGCTGACCGGTGGGAAAGCACCCGAGTGGGCCGGAGAGGGCCCCACGACCAGAACAGAGGCAACCAAGGCCAGCACCGTCCTCGGGGAGGAGGAGGGGGCCCGGGGCGAGGGAGAGACGCCTTACCAACAACACCCGTGGCCAGCACCCCGCCTCCGGCCGGCCGGGGCAACCCCCCGTTGCGGCCTGGGTACCGAGCCAACGTCACGTGCCACCGGTGCCAGCGACTAGGCCACTACGCCAATGACCCGAACTGCCCGCTAAATCAAACGCCCAAGCCCCGCCAGGTAGCGGCCGCTGCCCTAGGGGAAGAGCAATCCTCGGAGGGACCCGAAGAGTACGAGCCGGCCCAGCAAGGGTGGGAACCGGCCGCCATGGTCCTGGCATGCCTAGGGGGAAGAGACATGGTTCCGCGGGCTCCCCTACCCGCCAACACCAGAAAATACGGTCAGTGGGTGACCATTAATGGACAGAGAGCCGAGGCCTTGCGTGACACCGGCCCCAGCGTAACGGCCGTCCGCTGTCATCTGGTGAAGCCCGAGCAGATCCTGCCGAACATTCTCTGCCCCGTCCGCTCGGCAGATAACTCTGAGAGTATGTGTAAGATGGCCTGCGTCCCGTTTGAATGGGGAGGGGTCTCCGGCCTACTGAAGGTGACGGTCCGGGACGATGCCCCCGTGGACTGCCTCCTGGGGAATGACCTCGAGAGTTCCCCGTGGGCCACCGTCGAGAAAAGAGAGCACCTGGGGATGCTGGGCCTCCCGGACTGGGCCTGCATAACCACCCGATCCATGGCCGCCCGGGCCACCCCCCGATCAGAAGAAACCGAATGGCCGGCACCTCCGCCCCCGGTTGCCCCCGTCGAGGACAACAGCGAGGCCGACCTCCCGGACCCGACTATCGAAGCAGACGCACAACACCAGGACCTTCCGGATCTGGCTCAGTGGCGTCAAGAGGGGGGGCCCACCCAAGAACAGTTCCGCCAGGAACAAAAGACCTGTCCCTCCCTCGAGGGACTCCGCCAACAAGCCGATACCCAAAACGCAGGGGACACCACCGGAACCCACTGGGTCTACTGGGACAACGACCTGCTCTACAGCGAGCAAAGAATCGCCGAGCTGGGGGCCGGTCGAGTTCTGGTGGTACCGCTCCGCTTCCGAGACTTTCTGCTCAACCTGGCCCACGATGTCCCCCTGGCTGGACACCTGGGCCAGGACAAAACATACAGTCGCCTGGTGACCCACTTTTTCTGGCCAAAAATGAGGAATGACGTCCTGAACCACTGCCGATCTTGCCCCACGTGCCAAGCCAGCGGGAAGAGTGGTCGGAAGCTGAAGGCCCCTCTGCAACCCTTCCCGGTGGTCACCACCCCGTTCGAGAGGGTGGGGATAGACATTGTGGGGCCTCTGGACCCCCGCACGGCACAAGGACACAGGTTCATCTTGGTACTAGTGGACCATGCCACCCGCTACCCCGAGGCGGTGCCCCTACGGACAGTGACAGCTCCGGTGGTTGGCCGGGCCCTGATGGGGATCTTCTCCAGGGTAGGCTTCCCCCGAGAAGTTGTCAGCGACCGAGGTACGAATTTCATATCTAAATACATGAAGTCCCTCTGGCAACAATGCGGGGTCACCTACAGATTCACGACCCCCTATCACCCCCAAGGGAACGGACTAGTGGAGCGTTTTAACCGCACTCTCAAGGGGATGATTGGGGGATTGGAAGAGCCTCTCCGTCGCCAGTGGGATGTGCTGCTCCCGTGCCTCCTCTTCGCCTACCGAGAAGTCCCCCAGAAGTCCCTCGGTTTTAGCCCTTTCGAACTCTTGTACGGGCACCCTGTGCGAGGGCCCCTCAGCCTAGTCAAGGAAGGTTGGGAGATGGCCCCCTTAACGACCCCTCCCGACGTCTTCAAATACCTCCTGGCCCTACGAAACCAGACCCGGCGCTTCAGGGAGATGGCCAAGGCGAACCTCGAGGCCAGTCAGGAGGACATGAAAAGGTGGTATGATCACAATGCCTCCTCCGTTGAGTTCGAGCCTGGGCAGCAAGTATGGGTGATGTCCCCCACCGAACCATGTGCCCTGCAAGACAAGTGGACGGGGCCCTTCAAAGTGGTCGAGCGTAAAAGCCCCGTCACTTACCTCATCGACATGGGGTCCACCCGGAACCCCCTGCGGGTCCTCCACACCAACCGGCTCAAACCACACTTTGTGCGCTCCGAACTAAGCCTCCTGATGGCGACCGACAGTGGTACAGAAGAAGACTCCGAGCCCCTCCCGGATCTCTTAAAGACTCAGGAGAAGGACGGCTCCGTGGATGGGGTCCGGCTCTCCGACGCCCTCACTTCGGAGCAACGCCAGGACTGCCGGGACCTCCTGCTGCAGTTCGCTGCCCTGTTCTCACTCACCCCCGGGGTCACCCCTTGGTGTTTGCACGACGTAGACACCGGGGACAGTCCCCCTGTCCGGCACCGGGCCTACCGCGTACCAGATCGGGTACGGGCCTGCATACAGGAGGAAGTGGCCAAGATGCTCACGATCGGGGTCATCGAGCCCTCGGACAGTCCCTGGGCCAGTCCGGTTGTATTAGTTCCCAAGGCCGCTGCCCCCGGCACCGCCACTGAACTGAGATTCTGCGTCGACTACCGGGGCTTGAACGCTGTCACCCGGACCGACGCTCATCCCATCCCCCGAGCAGACGAGCTGATCGACCGGCTGGGGGCCGCCCGCTACCTTAGTATCTTCGACCTGACGGCGGGCTACTGGCAGATCGGCCTCACACCCAGGGCTCAGGAACGGTCAGCCTTCTCCACCCCCGATGGCCACTATCAATTTAAGGTCATGCCCTTTGGCATGAAGAATGCCCCCGCCACATTCCAACGTCTTGTGAACCAGGTCTTGGCAGGGCTCGAAGAATTCAGCGCTGCCTACCTGGACGATATCGCTGTATACAGCCGCCACTGGTCCGACCACCTCCGTCACCTCCAAGAGGTCCTCCAAGCCCTCCAGCGGGCCGGCCTCACCATTAAAGCCGGCAAGTGCCAAATTGGCCAAGGGTCTGTGACCTACCTTGGGCACCAAGTGGGAAGCGGGCTGGTGGCCCCACTACAACTTAAGATTGCTGCCATCCAGTCCTGGCAGCCCCCCGTCACCCAGACCGAGGTCCGAGCCTTCTTGGGGCTCACCGGCTACTACCGGCGGTTCGTGAAGGACTACGGCAGCATCGTGGGGCCCCTCACGGGACTCACATCCAAGAATCGACCGAAGCGGGTCCACTGGACTCCTGATTGTCAAGCGGCCTTCGAGGAGCTGAAGGCCGCCCTGTGCACCGCCCCGGTGCTCCAGGCCCCCGATTACAGTCGGGAATTTGTAGTACAGACCGACGCCTCCGACCACGGCATCGGGGCCGTCCTCTCTCAGCTGAACCCCGAAGGTCATGACCAGCCGGTGGCCTTCATCAGTCGACGTCTCCTGGCCCGAGAACAGCGTTGGAGCACAATCGAGAGGGAGGCATTTGCAGTAGTGTGGGCCCTCAAAAAGCTCCGACCCTATCTCTTCGGTACCCACTTCCGGGTACAAACCGACCATCGACCCCTGCAATGGCTGATGCAGATGCGGGGGGAGAACCCAAAACTCTTGCGCTGGTCCATTTCCCTGCAGGGAATGGACTTCACTGTGGAGCACCGGCCAGGCCAAGACCACGCCAACGCGGACGGCCTGTCCCGCTTTTTCCGCCTCGACGAAGAGAGTCCCCAAGGAGATGGGTGACTCTCCCCGCCTTCAGCTGGGGGGGACGCATGTTGGACAGGCCACACAGAGGGCTGGCTCCCCCCCCGCACGACAGGGCCCGAGCTCCGGCCCACCCGGCATACCCCCGTGACAAGCCCCTGTACTCCGTCTCCCGACGGACCCTCTGCCCTCGGACCCCTACTCATCACGGGGTCCAGCCCCACCGGCTTCCCCGGCCAGGTCAAGCCGCCATCTTGGGCCCTGCACCACGCGGCCGCGTGGCCTCACCTCGACCCTAACCCCGGGCCTGGCCGGCCCCGACATCCCGGCACCACCATCCACCCAGGAGGTGAGCGGACCACTTGGCAGGTCAATGGGAGAACGAAGCGTCAAGAGCTCTTCCCCCGCCAGGTGCCGATCGCCTCCAGCAGCCCCCAGGCGCTGGCTCCACCCCCTGCTGGGTGTCTGGACACCTTCATCCCGGACCCTCCGACCTCCAAGTGCGAGGGTCCGGACATCAAAGGGCACCAGCCCTATAACTAAGACAGCTCCGGAGCAGGAAGGGAGTTGTATCCTGGAGTCGAGAGACACCGAGTGAATTCAACCCTGACGGTCTACTGGCGCTGCCGTAGCCCGCCCTTGTGAACCATCGTCCTGCCTGCTGGCGCTGCCGCGGCCTTCTGCTACCTTCATCTTCCTGGGACCTGCTGGCGCTGCCGCGGCCCGTTGTAACGACCATCCTCACCGGGACCTGCTGGCGCTGCCGCGGACCGTCATCTTCCTGGGACCTGCTGGCGCTGCCGCGGCCCGTTGTAACGACCATCCTCACCGGGACCTGCTGGCGCTGCCGCGGACCGTACATCTTCCGGGGACCTGCTGGCGCTGCCGCGGCCCGTTGTATCAACCATCCTTACCGGGACCTGCTGGCGCTGCCGCGGACCGTACCACCTGAACACCAAGCTCGAGGATTGTGAGCTCATCATCATCTCATCCGAACTACCTGATTGGTAAATAGACTGACCCGCTACCCCCTTCCCTACCTTACGAGACTCTAATCGAGGGGACCCCGGCGTCCAGACCTCCTTGTACCATTCTACCGTATCATAACTAAGTACCTATAAAGAACACTGAACCTTATCCGTGTGTGATTCCTGTCTGTGGGGGGGAAGTTACTTGTCTGTACGATCGCTGGAGACGGCTCTCCCCGGAGACCTCTCCCCCTGACCCCGGCCGGCCCTCCCGGTCCGTCTACCTTTTCTAACAGCAAGTCGTTTCTACAACTTGCTGTAGGGGGCGTGCTGGAGTTTGGATTTAGAATCCAACACCTTCCCTGCTGTTGCACAAACTGGAGTCGGAATAGTAAATAATACTTTTCCTAAGTCCAGTGTGCCCCTTTCAGCAAGTCGTTGAAACGGCTTGCGATGTAATGGTTCTCGTGGTAACAACGCGGTCGTTGTAACGACCCTGATGTACAGGAATGCGTGAACAACGCATTCGTTGTAAACAGCGACATTCCTATAAATGCGTATGTTTTATTAGAATCTCTTTCAGAACCCTTCAATCTTCTGTCAACCTTTAAAACTTCTCCAGTCGGTGAAAATTTCCACACACACAAGAAAATAAATCTACTCACAAACACTTTTATGAGAGAATTCATTTATAAAATAAATTGGTTGTGTGGAGATTTGTACTACAAATGTACTTTTTGTCTGACTTCACCTTAGAATTATTTTAAAATGTACAACATTTGAATTTGGCAACAGCTATGATTTTAAAAAAACTCACCAAATGTGGCAAAAGTATATTGCTCATGCGCCTGTTTGTCTCTTTGTATACTCTGTGGTGTTATGACTCCAATATAAATTGCTACAAGGAAAACAGAAACTTAACGACACTCTAGGAAATGCAAAGAACATCAACAAAGGAAGATAACTGCATCCCACCTGACAGCTCAGCAGTGACTCATGTCACATATCATCAAGACAGCACATTCGGAACTTCCATCAGAACACAGCCTCATACAACACGTGCTCCCTCACTGAACACATTAACTGGTCCCTTCAGACTGAGTCACAAAGTGTTTTCCATGCGGAAACAGACTGTGCACTAAAATCATACATCAAATCTCGAACAAAAACACAAAAAGGTAAATAATTCACAAAGCATGTTTTGTATACGGAGGTGTCGTTTATGTTGTTAGAAAGTCTACCACAGTTTCTGACTTTCCAACAGGTGTAAAGGGCAGCTAACGAGAGCAGGGGTGGGAGTAACTGTTTAGGTAATGTTTGCTTTGCTTTCACAAACAGTTTATCACCTTCACACCTACTACCGAATGAATAAGCTGTAAGTGATGGAGAAGATTTGAGAAAGTGCATCCAGTGTGTGTGTGCGTGCGTGCGTGCGTGAGTGCGAGTGCGTGCGTGCGCGTGCGCGTGTAATGAATCCTTCACAAGTTGGCAACCTCAATCAAAGCCCAGCCTTGGACCAATCAGGGGAGAGGATGTGGTCCGTCGGGGAGAGGATGTGGTCCGTCGGCTAGACTGCCGAATTTGGTGCTGGAAACCAGGGTACGAGCCTCGAGGTTGCGTCCACATCCTGTGATTCTGGCCAAATCACCTAATCTCCCCGTGCCTGAATGTGTAATGTAACCGGTGCTCATGTAAAGCGCTCCAATACCTTCGGGTCGAGTTTGCGCTATATATATATGCCAAAAATCATGTCAGAGCCCAAAAGCACATTAAGTTGATGTAAGAAATGGCAAAATGAAGATGATTCCTCTCCCAATTAGAGTAGTGTCTAGAGGGTCTGCTGTGGAGTGCTGGTGTCTGAAAGTGCTTCTCCATATACAACACCTCAAAACATATATCTACCAACTTGTCTTACAAAAGAAATCAGGAGCTACGACCATGATAAAGAGTGATCTTGAAATGGTTTAGGGAACTGCTCGGGACCCAATTGCCTCGATTGTGAAGGGTCACTTTATCAATAGGGCACCTGCCAATGGACTCCGTGATCTGCCCTGAACTATGATATACATTCAGGGCATCATTTACAAGAATTGACGCATCGCCATGGTAACGCAGCGATGCGTCAAACTTTCTTGCACCTGCGGCAGAAACCCTTGCGACACCATAGATATGCCATATTTACAATACGGAGATCCTTGGCGCAAGGGTTCAAGGATACGTCAGAATTTCTGACGGATCCATGTGAAGGGTGTCGCAAGGCATCTGGCGCAAAAGTGGCGCGGTGCTGTAGTTGTTCAGAAAACTGACAACTACAGCAATACGTAAAAAAAAAAAGTGCATCAGTTTATGCTGACGCAAGTAGCCTACTGTATGGGGACCAATGTAATAGAGTGACAAAAGGTGGACACTCACCTTGCACTGTATTACATTGGTCCCGTATGTCACGTATACACGTGGGCATAGTGTACTTATGTGTAGCACTATGTCCACATATGTGTGACATAAGTCATTCATGTAGTGTAGTGTGACATTATTATTATTATTAATAAATATTTATAGAGCGCCTGGCTACCCTTAGGCATCTCCATGCTATCAGTGACATGCAGGGCAGAAGAGGATGAACTTGATTAAGGCAGGCTCTGAAAGAGCCAAGTCTTCAGCTGCCTCCGGAACGAGAAATGGTGAGTGGTTGAACGCAGCTGGACAGGGAGAGTGTTCCATAGTTTGGCCACCTTGAGGGAGAACATGCGCCTGCCTGATCGTGCTCTCTTAAGTTTTGATATCACTGCCAGAAACTGGCTGGCTGACCAGAGACATCTTGTGGGGTGGTAAAAGGCCATAAGAGAGTGGTTTATCTTGGGACTGTCCCCCAAAGTGTTTTATGAGCTATGCACAAAGCTTTGAACTTGATACGTTCGCTTATTGGCAGTCAGTAAAGTTTTTAGGACCGGCTTAACTGATTGCCGGTAGGGAGTGTGATAAAGCAGCCTGGCTGCGCAATTCTGTCCCACCTGTAGTTTCCTTATAGAGGCCTTTGTGGTGCTTAGGTAGAGGGAGTTCCCGTAATCTAACCGCGAGAGCACCAATGCCTGTACTATAACTCTTCATGCCAGAATTTTCCGTAGCATTCTAATAATGCCAAAACATGATGCAGCTAACTTAATTGCTTGGCTATTAAAATTAAGAGATTTATCTAGCCAAACTCCCAAACTTTTGATCTGACCTTTGGGGGTTGGAGGTAGACCAAGACATTTAGGCCAACTTCGTCCCACTGATTCCATTGAAGCGCCGGGGTGGTTATCTAGGATCATTAACTCAGGCTTATCTCCATTGAGCTTGAGACAAGACTGGTCTATTCACGTGGCCATAGCTTCCATACAGGATTCAAGATTAATTGGTGTATTCTTTGGGTGCTTTAATGCTACTACCAATTGCGTATCATCCGCATATGTGATAATTTGAATCCCATAAGGTAGGACTAGTTCGGCCAGGGGTTTGAGATAAATATTAACAAGCATTTGCAATACAATAGGTCTCGCATTTATAAGAGTTTGAGCTATTGGCATTGTAAAATTACAATGCCTTTTATTTATGTTTTGGTTTTAAAACAAATAAAAGGCATTGTCATTTACAATGTCAGTAGCATAAACTCGCATAAAAGCAGTGTGTGGAGTGCAGCAGTGTGCGGCGTGCAGCAGTGTGCGGCATGCAGCAGTGTGCGGCGTGCAGAAGTGTGTGGCGTGCAGCAGTGTGAAGCGTGCAGCAGTGTGCGGCGTGCAGCAGTGTGCGGCGTGCAGCAGTGTGTGGCGTGCAGCAGTGTGCGGCGTGCAGCAGTGTGTGGCGTCCAGCAGTGTTTCGTGTAGCAGTGTGAGGCATGCAGCACTGTGTGGCGTGCAGCGGCGTGCAGCAGTGTGCGGCGTGCAGCAGTGTGCGGCGTGCAGCAGTGTGCGGCATGCAGCAGTGTGCTGCGTGCAGCAGTGTTGTGCAGCATGCAGCAGTGAGTAATGCAGCAGTGTGCAGCAGTGCGTGGCGTGCAGCAGTGTGCGGCATGCAGCAGTGTGTGGCGTGCAGCAGTGTGTGGCGTGCAGCAGTGTTTCGTGTAGCATTGTGCGGCGTGCAGCAGTTTGTGGCATGCAGCAGTGTGTGGCGTGCAGCAGTGTTTCGTGTAGCAGTGTGAGGCATGCAGCACTGTGGCGTGCAGCAGTGTGCGGCGTGCAGCAGTGTGCGGCGTGCAGCAGTGTCGTGCAGCAGTGTGTGGCGTCCAGCAGTGTTTCGTGTAGCAGTGTGAGGCATGCAGCACTGTGTGGCGTGCAGCGGCGTGCAGCAGTGTGCGGCGTGCAGCAGTGTGCGGCATGCAGCAGTGTGCTGCGTGCAGCAGTGTAGTGCAGCATGCAGCAGTGAGTAATGCAGCAGTGTGCAGCAGTGTGTGGCGTGCAGCAGTGTGTGGCGTGCAGCAGTGTGTGGCATGCAGCAGTGTGTGGCATGCAGCAGTGTGTGGCATGCAGCAGTGTTTCGTGTAGCATTGTGCGGCGTGCAGCAGTGTGTGGCGTGCAGCAGTGTGTGGCGTGCAGCAGTGTGTGGCATGCAGCAGTGTTTCATGTAGCAGTGTGCAGCGTGCAGCAGTGTGCGGCTTGCAGCAGTGTGCTGCATGCAGCAGTGTGTGGCGTGCAGCAGTGTGTGGCGTGCAGCAGTGTGTGGCGTGCAGCGGCATGCAGGAGTGTGTGGCGTGCAGCATTGTGTGGCGTGCAGCAGTGTGTGGCGTGTAGCAGTGTGTGGCGTGCAGCAGTGTGCGGCGTGCAGCAGTGTGCGGCGTGCAGCAGTGTGCGGCGTGCAGCAGTGTGAGGCGTGAAGCAGTGTGCGGCGTGCAGCAGTGTGAGGGGTGCAGCAGTGTCAGGCGTTCAGCAGTGTCAGGTGTGCAGCAGTGTGTGGCGTGCAGCAGTGTGTGGCGTGCAGCAGTGTGAGGCGTGCAGCAGTGTGAGGCGTGCAGCAGTGTTTCGTGTAGCAGTGTGAGGCGTGCAGCAGTGTGCGGCGTGCAGCAGTGTGCGGTGTGCAGCAGTGTGTAATGCAGCAGTGTGTAATGCAGCAGTGTGCGCAGCAGTGTGTGGCGTGCTGTAGTGTGCGGCATGCAGCAGTGTGCGGCGGGCAGCAGTGTGTGGCGTGCAGCAGTGTGTGGTGTGCAGCAGTGTGTGGCGTGGTTTGAAAACAACAAGAAAAGCGGACATCAAAGGAAGGGTGGGAGGGAACGAGCATATGGGGTGTGAGTTATAACGAAAGTTAATTGTTGTAAGAGGGGATGCAGGAAGTGAGGCCGAGCGTGCGCTGGCGAAAGCAATCTGCTGCTTTCAAGTCCGATGTCAGATTCCAGCTTCGTGCTTAAATGCCTCACTTCAGGTCTTGTGCCCCTTACTAAATCTCTCTGAATGCGTGAGGCGGCGCACGCACAGGAAGTAGCTGGTGGCAAATGGAATGCTCGTGGTTTTGCGCGTAACCGCCACCTGATCCGCCTGGGAAGCCTTCGGGAGCATTTTCTGAAGCCCCTACATAAGTCTCGCTGAACCATCGCTTGCGCGATAGCCAGGCGTGACCTAAAAAGTGTGGGACTCAATGATAAGCCCTGGGGAATTCCACACAAAAGTGGCAAACATTTGGAGGTGTACTTCCCTTCGAACTGAAATACTCTATCTTTCAGGAAGGATTTAATCCATGTCAAGACCTTGCCTGAGACTCCCACCCTTCTGAGCCTGTCAAATAAGATGTTATAATGGACCGTATAAATGCGAAGCTCAGGTCAAGTAGGATGACCACCCTATCCCTCCCTGATAAAGGATTTTCCTGGATTCCTCCACTGCTGCTAGCAAGGCTGTCTCTGTCCCATGGTTAGGGCAGAAGCCTGTCTGGGTGGCATGCAGAAGGGAGTGATTCTCTAGGTTTTTCTGAGAGGATTTTATTTACATATTTTTCAAGTATTTTACTAGTCCCGGGAAGCAGGGAGACCGGGCGATAGTTGCTCCATACCTCTGGATCAAGGTTGAGCTTTTTCAAAAGGTCTCTTATCATAGCATGCTTCCATGCCAGGGGTACCTGGCCACTGGATAGCGAGGAATTTAGTACCTCCAGCAAAGCGGGCAGAACAGTTTCTTCTAGTTTGCGTAGTTTATGAAGGGGGGCTGGTTCAGGGGGGGAACCCGATTTGACCTGAGCAAAAAGCTGTGATAGACTGGCCAGGTCCAAGGTTGTGTTATAAATATCTGAAATTTTTTTATTAAAAAACTCTGCGAGTTCGTCGCATTGTGCCTGTGCGGAATCTGAGGGAAGGTCTGGTGCCAGACACCTAGTAAGATTTTTTGTAATTTGAAATATTTCCCTGGGCGCATTCACTGCTGCTGTTATTTTCTTCTCAAAATATTGGGCTTGCGTTCTTTTTATTTCTGATTGATAAAAATTGATAGCCACTCTGTATATCTGCGTTATAGTCTTACTTCCAGGCTCTCTCTAATTTCTTACAGTTTTGTTTAAGTTCTCTCAATTTGGGTGAATACCACGGTTTCTGTTTTTCCTTCGGCTTTTCCTGCATCCATTTGTGTGGGATCGGCACATCCAATGTGGAACTGATCCAACGATTATAGTTATCTGACGTTATAGTGGTATTAGTCTCTTTCACTGGTTTGGAGCTTGCCAGAGCCTCGGACCAGGCCTCTGGCGAGAGTTTTGCCCAGGGACGCGCTCAGTTCTTGCCGGTTTATGTCCCAGTCGTCTGATGAGGGGTATTCCAAGTAATTGGTATTAAAAAGTGATCTGACCATGGTATCGAGACAGGGCTTCCTGTGCGGAGCTGTGTGTCATTTGAGAGGACTGGGTCCAGCATATGACCTTTTTCGTGAGTAGGACTAGACACTTTTTGTAGTAGCTGAATGGCCAGTAGGTTATGTGTGAGATCTGCTGCTTCCGCCTTAAGAGGGTCTTCTAAATGTAAGTTCAGATCGGCTAATATGGTCAAATTAGGTGTAGTACTTGCTAGTCTAGCAGCCGCTTCTGTTAGTGATTTTATAAACTGTCCGCATGGACCAGGGGGGCGGTAGACCAAGATCCCTGAGAGAGTGAGGGTTGAAGCGAAGGAGATTGAAAATGACATACTTTCGCAGTCTGGTATAATACCCGTCTCTATGCGCCCCCTCAAGTGTTCTTTCAGAATGATGGCGATACCACCTCCTTTTTTCAGTTCCCTATCTCGTCTTAAAATGTCGTAGCCCGGGCCAACGCTTGTATCACATCCGGTTCCGAGTCCTTGTGAAGCCAGGTTTCTGTTAAAAACAGGACTTCCGGCTGTTCCTCACTCAATAGAATATTGATTTCCCCCATGTGTTTTCGGGAGAGACCTACATTTGAGGAAGAACATTTTGTGTTCACTCTGCCATTCTGTTGTGGAATGTGCTAGTATGTTATTCGCAAGGTCAAAGGAACAATGGGCACAGGAAGCAGGGCCATTTATGATGCTAATGGAATGTGTGCATCTATCTCTGAGTGGAATTCGCATTCTATACAATTGGGAGGGCGAGTACCTTTGGTTATCTTTAGCCCCTGGGCCAGGGGTTCTGGCCCCTGGTCCCGGCCGGGTGCAGACGGGCGCAGAAGGGTTTGCCTTTGGCACGCCTTCAGCGCCCCGATGGCACGTCCACGCTTCCATACGACTTAAGTAGTTGCCTCTACTTCCGCCTGCCTGCCTGAGCCCCGCCTCCTCTGGCCGCCTCCCTCCACACAAACTGAACTTCCACGGTGGACCGGTGATTTGGCGCGAGGTGGAGCCTAAAAGGTGCAGTGCGCTTTTAAAAATATGATCACAAATAAAATTCATGTAAAAATCCAAGTTAAGATATGCCCCCAAGTTAAAATGCCCCCAAAGTGCAAAGTGCTATAGTTCTCGTTCTCTCTAATTACTCACTTGTCGCGATGTAATGTGTTACCTACCTTTTGTGTGCACTTAGCTGTTGGGGGACGTGATGCGATGTATCTCTAACATTGTAAATATGGAGCAAATGAAGCGCCACCGTAGCGTCAAAGAAAGTGACGCAAGGGCGGGGCAAGGCGGCATTAGGTGCTTGTAAGTGAGGCCCTCAGTATTCAAGAACACACTTAAGCAAAGGTTCAACATGAAACTTTGGCTTGAACTAGTACTCTGAGACTCTTTCTCTTTTGTACGTCTCATCCAGGAATAGAACTTAGTAACCAGTGTCTCTCCAAGGTCCAATATTTTTCCAATACGCAGTCACTGCCCAGTGAATTAATCTCTAGGTGTACCCATAAACTTAAAGGTGACCCAAACAGCCATAAAGAGCAATGCTCGTTAGACTAATCATTTCATGTGTGCAACTACAATCCTATATGATCTCTTTATCTGTATCTCCTCTTTCGGCTTTGTCCACACAACATGACTACACTCCTCTTGAGGCCAACAGAGGGATTACAAACAGGTCCTTTTATTGAGCAATTCAATCAATTCCCTGACAATTCCTGAAGTTCTTAAATCCAAAAGGATGTGTTGAGACTGTAATCCAAGAAGCCAGCATCCATCTAAGCCAGGTAGGTATCTTGTTTTAAGAGTGCTGCCTCTATTTTTTCACGCTGTTGTGTTGCAGAGGACTGGTTCAAGCAGGAAAGGCATGACAGGAGCCTAGTTCAAGGAGAAAATGTATGGAACGTGGCATTTTCTCTTCGAGTCAGTCCCCTTACCTATATGTTGAGGGACTCTTGAAGACTAGAATTCAGTTTTGAATCTTGATGCTCCAAAAATCTCTTCAAGAATTTGTTTTGAGGCTTGCATTTGTGCATTTCAGAGTTCATTGGTTTAAATCATATGTTAAGAGCTGCATTATGGCAAACTGTAAAAAAGCTTTCCAAACACACCTTCCATAATATAATACTTTGAAACACGAGAATCTGCCTACTGGAACGTACAAACTTGATCTAACAGATGAACACAAAGTGAAGGCATGATGGGTGCAGACATTCAAATACAGTCAGAGATCACACAGATGGGGACATTGGTACTTGAAACTGGGAAACATAGAAAGTATAGATTTTAGAAATCATTTTGCTCTCAGAAAGGGTGCAATGTATTGGGACAAACAATAAGTGATGTTTTCCCAGACATTTACTGCACAGGCTAATGAGACCAAAGGAACCTAATGTGATTACCCATGTGGCACATTTTAAGAAACTGGTAGCATAAGTACAAAAATTCATAGGCAAATTAATCTTTTATTTTATTGTGGGTTACAAAATGATCTGACACATGATGCTGCAAGGCGGTACTGTTTCCGGACTATGTCAACAGAGTGTTTGGGCAAGCTTTAGAACTGGATTACATACCAAAGAAGCATATGAGGATCATTGGGAGGAAATGGAAGAGGTAACCATGAGTGACACATTGGAGAAGAACTGAGAGGGATTTCACAGTGGAGGGCAATGGAGATGTGAAGTATTTGAGGTCAAGAGAGGGAAGGAGAAACATCATAGTCTGTGCTTTGGATACAAGGGACAGTTATGCTAAGAGAAGTTCTTGATTGGAAGGAAGAACACACTGGGCTAAATGTAGAAGAAATAGCATAAATTGAGGTATAACATGATGGAAGTTTCATCTTGTGAGTAAGTGTGGCAGAAGCATTTATTTCTTTAAGGTTCACTGCAAGATTTACTGTCCGTGGACTATTGAGTAGCAGAAGGAAATCTTGTTGACCAACAATTTGTAAAGAAATAGAATATTCATGTGGACAAAAAGACTGGACATCTGCATGTGAAACAGAATTAATATTAGGGAATGAAAAATGTTTTTTTTTTTATTTCGTTGAAATTTTTACAAATGACAAGAAGATATTCTTTTAGCATGAAATGTGGATATCTCCAGGAGAAGGTTCAAGAAGAAAATAACTGTCGGAGAGAATTTTTCTGCAAACAATTCTCCTGCGAGTTAAAATTTCACAAAATTGTAAAATAAAAAAATTTGGGGAATTTGAAGATTTACACATAATGTAAAATGCATGAATTTTACTGGGGGAATTAAAACTTCACCTAATTAATATCTGCAACCATGACACATCAACTAAATACTGAGGAACGAGAAGACTCCATCTGATTTTATTGATCTAATCATACTTGAGATAACCCTTGTGGTTTCTCACCTTATAATATGTTCCAACCACTCATTGGCTGGATTGCAACTTTATTTAAATTCATACAAGTCTTGTCATTGCTGTTTGTTCAGAATAAGGAAAGAAGTGTGTTGTGTTATTTCTCCGCAAACCCATATGTATTTATTCTATTGGGACTGAGAGGAGAGCTAATACAAGGCGTTGACTCGCTTTTCGATGATTAGTGCACTACTCTAGAGCTCTAAAAGGATTAGTGGCCAATTAGAATAGTGAAATTTGAGTTAATTTAGCAGTGGACATGTGAGTCTGTTAGTTGGATTGAAAAGGATAATGGGGGATAGAGGAGGGAAGAGTCTAGAAAGTGTTTTTGGGAGATCATAGTAGTAAGATGAGAGAGTATAAGGAGAAATGGAGGAGGGTAGAATCTCTAGATATGGATTAGGGAGATCATAGTAGTAAAATGAGTTTTGGGTGAGTCAAAGGAGGGATAGGTGAGGGAAGAATTTAGAGGAATTGTTTGGGAGATCGTAGTATTAACATGAGATGTGGGGTGATGCAAAGAGGGAAGAGTCTAGAAAGAGTTATTTTGAAGACCATAGTAGAATGAGGTTTGGGAGTCAGAGAGTGGAGGTAGAGGATATATTTTATGAGAGGTATAGGGTGAAATATAGGGTAGTGCATTGGAGAGAGTCAATTTTCTTCCACAGTAGCAGTAAAGTAATACATATATAGATAGATAAGTACATGATATTATACATATTTATATCAAGAAATACATATATCTAGATACATACCTATAATCAAATTAAAAGTTTATATGCAAAGGGATATGCTGTACATTTGTGTTTGCATATGGTGGTTGTGTAGGAAAGAGCCAACTCTTGAGTAGTCTTCTGAAGATTAGATAGTTATCTGTGGATCTTATGTTTGGGAGTAATGAATTCCATAGTTTGGCTCGTTAAACAGAAGAAGATGTGCCAGGTACGTTTTGTTTTCTTGTGTGGTGGGATTTTGAGGTAAGGTGCCAAAGATGATTAGTGGCAGAGGTCATTAGCGTAGTCAAGTGTAGAAGAGAGATAGTGGCTTGGACCTTGTGTGGAAATCCCTGGTGGGGGAAGATGCGTTGCAGAGTTTTCTTAGTAATAAAGCTTGATCTTGCTAATTTGTCTACTTGGGCATTCGCTGATAACTTGGAGTTCAAGGAAATTCCAAGGTTTCTTAGTTCCTTAGATATTTTAGGAGGTGATCCCAGATCGTCAAGCCAGGTGCAAAGTGGGATATAATTTTTCCAATAGCCACATGTGAGTATTTCTGTTTTGAAAGCATTCAATTTGAGATGGTGCCATGTAATCCACTGATCAATGACTCTGAGGCAACTGAAGATTTGTGAGTTTCCAATGTCTTCGGTGCTTTTCAGTTTAAGGGGTATTTGTGTGTCATCTGCATATTTGTAGCATGTGACACGAAATTCATTGATGATTACCAGTAATGACTTTATGTAGATGCTGAAAAGCATGGGTTTGATGATTGATCCTTAAGGGAACCCTGCTTTTGTGAAGTACGGTTTGGATGAGAAAGGTGGAGAATGGATGAAATGTGTTAATTTCGAAGGTAGGATGTGATCGAGTTGAGGGCAGTCCCTTCTATGCCAGCTTCGTAGAGTCTTTAGATTAGAGAGTCATGGTCAACTGTGTGGAAGGCAGCTGAGAGGTCCAGGCGAAGTAGTGCAGCAACCCTGTTGCGTGTATTGTGTTTTTAAGTTCATCCCGGATGGTGATGAGGGCAGATTCCATGCCTCTTCCTGAATGGAATCCTAGTTGGAAATCGGAAAGTATGGATTAATCATCAATGAATTGCGACATGTGGGCGAATGCTGCTCTTTGTATCAGTTTGCCCAGAAAAGGTCCATTTGTAATCGATCTGTGGTTGTCGAGTTAAAATGGGTCCAGGCTAGTTTTCTTTAATAATCGGCATATGTATGCCTTTTTTAGGTTTTCTGGAAATATTCCCGTAGTTAAGGAATTATCGATGATTCTTCTTACTGGTGTGGGAGCCTAGGTAGTTAGAAGAAGTTCTTGAATATTTGTGGTGCACAAGGGTCAAAAGGGCTGGCGGCAGGCCTGCTTGCTTTGACCAGATCCATAAATTTGTTTTGTAATATCTGTTTGAAGGAATGGAAAGGCTGGGTTAGCCTACTCTTGGAGGTTAGTTTTAGAAATGAGTTGGTACTGGTGGTTTTCCTTTGTTTTAAATAAGAGTCTAATGTGTCTGCTTTGCTTGTGTAATAATTTGCCAGTTTGTCAGTGAATTCTTGAGTAATGGGATGAGTTCTTTCTATGCATTTAGGTTTGCAAAATTCAGTAGGAATTTTGTAAAATTCTTCATTTGCATATTTAGCACTTTTAATTCTGTCTGAATAGTACCTTTTGAAAGCTTATGTGATAGCGGACTTGTGTAATCTGTTT
The DNA here is from genome assembly GCF_964204655.1 of Triturus cristatus. Taxonomy (NCBI): domain Eukaryota; kingdom Metazoa; phylum Chordata; class Amphibia; order Caudata; family Salamandridae; genus Triturus; species Triturus cristatus. The sequence continues at coordinate 1,641,575,109 of NC_140590.1, forward strand.
AGTTTTTGTAGGTACATTTTGTCTTGATCGCTCTTTGTTTTTAGCCAGGTGGGTTGTAGCTTTCAATTTGCTGTTTTATCTCTTTTTGTTCTTTTATTCCTCTAAAGTGCCTATTTTCTTTTGTCCTGTTTTGTTGTTCTGAGTGGTATTAGACTATTAAAAGATTCCTGTAGCCACTCATATATTGTTTTTACTGAATTTATTGTGTCTAGATCTGTGTTGGATGTTTCAAAATATTCAAAATCGAGTTTGTTCCATGGTCGATAGGTGTGTTGCTTTGTGGTGTTTTATGTTGGTAAACTATCAAATGGTAGTCTGACCATGTGACTAGAGTAATTGTTTGAAAGGTAACAAGTCCTGGATTTGCAATAATGACATCTAGGATGTGTCCAGCAACGTATCAGGGTTTGCAGACAATCTGATGTAGGCTCAGTATATCAAGGCCAGTGATGATGGTTTTTAGGTGGGATATATTGGGTTTGTCAAACCAAATGTTGAGGTTACCCAGAATACAAAGGTTGGAGTGTAGTGTTATCAGGTGTGAAACTGCATCTAGAAATGTGTCTGGGAATGTTGCATTGCTTGGTGAAAGTCTGTAAAGGAGAAGAAAGTTATAAAAGGAAGTTGGTGTAGGATTGTATCCAGTGAAGAGGACCTCAAAATCTGGTATGGAAACGTTGTCAGCTTTAGTGAGATGTATTGTTCGCTTGCATATAACAGCTAGTCCACTTCCTCGTTTGTCTGTAGGATTTTGTGTGATAGTTTGAAAGCCTAGAGGAACGGCTTCATGCAACACTGGAGCCTTGTCCTCTCCCAACCATGATTCAGTTATGAAGAGTAAGCCAGGTTGTGTGTCAGTGAGAAGGTCATCGATGTGATGCTTGTTTTTGCATAGTGATCGAGCATTTATTAAAAGGTAGTTTAGAGATTGTGTTTTGGTGATGGTGTGACTTTGTTTTGTAGAAGAGTGAGCAGTATTTTCTGAACTTGTAGCAGGTGTGTCATTAGTGCTGGTATTAACTAGTGTTGTTTTTCTATATCGTATTCCTAGTGCAGCAGGCTTAGAAGACACTTTGTTGGTCTACATGTGCAGGTGGTGGACATGGTGTTTGAGAGTGAGTTGGTGAGCTGTGTTGTTTTGTAGAGTAGCTTTGTTGTGTAATAGACATGGAGATGCGAAGTTTTGAAGAGCGGCATGTTGTTTATTTTGTTTGTGTCTGTTTAGGGTGGAAGTTGTATGAATAAGGGCTAGTGGTGCAGCATGTGGGTCCTGTTGTAAGGATTTGAATTGTGTAATGGATGAGAGGCATTTGAATGAGAATTGTTGTGTTGGTGTATTTGTGTAAGGTGTGGGGGAAGAGTGCAGGTTGGTAGTAAAGATGGTTTAAGATGCGTATTATTTGTGTAATCAGGAGGGAGGGTGCATGTTTCTAATGTGTGATGGAAAGTATTATGCAATAGTGTGTGTGTTATTTGTTGTGCTAGTGTGTGTGTTATGTATAGTTTTTGTGGAGTAGTGAGAGTAGATGATGAAGTAGTGGTTTTCTGAGAAGGATTTGTATGTGAAGCATTGTTGGTGAGTGGAAGTTGAATGGTAAATGGGTGGTGATGTGTTTTGGAAAAGAATGTAAGTTATGAGTGTTTGTGTTTGATCACTGCAAGAGATAATTTGTGTGGTGGAGTGTGAGGATTGGTTTGTTGTGTATTTTTTGGTAAAAAGAGGAGCATGATGTTGGTAGATGAAATGATGTAGGGCTGGGTATAGGTTTGGTGATGACAAAAAGGAGTTTGTTAGGAGCACGTAGAGGGTAGAGCTGGTGTTATGTTTGAACAGGGGGTGTGTGTCTGGATGGATTAAAGTTATGCGTAATGTGGCTTTGTGTTGAGTTGGTGATGTGTGGATTTGGTAGTGGTATAGGACAGATTACTGTTTTGTGGGAGAGTGAAGGTGCCACTGTGTGGCAGGTGGGGGTAAAAGGGTGTGTATGTGTGGGGTTTTATAGTTGTTTTTGAGATGATGAAATGTGGTTAGGGCGTGTTTGTAGTACATAAGTCGAGTGCTTTTGCTGTGAGTGTGTTAATATGTTTGTGGATGGGTTAAGGTTGGTGCTGGAGAATGGAAAAGGGGTACCATTTCTGGCCCTAGGCCCAATCTGTCCCAAACAAGCCCAAGCAGGCAACAGCCCTGGTCTTCTCCGCCCTCTATCTCGATGCCCGGGCTGAGACGCCCTGAGAACTAAGCTTAAATAGTCTTGGTGATCAGGTGACAGCTTCGGCCAATGTGAAGCCTAGCCCTAACCCTAACCAGTCAGTACACAAGCCCTAAGACCAATAGGAGACCAGGTCCTTACACCCAATCACAGTCCTAGTCCTAGCAACCAATCAGAAACCTTAAACCCTAGGCCCTAAGTCCGATAGGAAGCCTAGCCGCAGGAACCAATCAGAACCCCAAACCTCTCATCCATTCAGGAACCCTGAGCCCTAACTCCAAGAGAAAATCTAGCTTCGTAATCCCAATCCTATTATCCAATCAGAAACCTAACCCTAAATCCAATAGGAACCCCAGATCTAGAAACCAATCAGTGTACAGACGTAAAGACCAATAGGAAACTTATATGAGGGGCATGTGACCTTAAGCACAGTCTGATGGCTCGGGGGCAGGGAAGCTGAGGACCTGAACCTCCTTGGAAACAGACTGGCTAAATCCACATTTTGCAGGTCCAGGTTTTAGCCCTGCATGGTAGGACCAAATCTCAGTCACTTGACACACTTAAACAAATCACTTTTTTTCTAGCCAAAAACAAATGCTACATACACTTTCCAAACACTGTTTAAACCGTAAAGCAGGTGAAGAAGTCTTTTAAACACACTCTGCTTAGCCTCTGAGGGTGTACTTTGCTTTTTTAACTTTAAAAATCAAAAAACTTGGTTGGGGGTTATGGGCTGGGGGCTTGTCGCTACAGGCCTAACTACAGTACAGAGGAAACTGGAAAACAAATTCAAACATTGTAATCACAGAGAAACTCCACGATGCGTGGAGAAGGGAACAAGAGGCGCGGGGTTCTAGGAGTTAGCAGCCTCCAATACTAACTGTTCACCACAAAAAGAGCTGCTCCTAGTATAGTGGCCCTATTGAAGTTACAATTGCATCGTGAGTGAGGGCATCTCAAATGATGAAGCATGACACCAGGTGGTGTGTGAGACCAGCCATTTTGTGAGATGCCCTCACTCACAATGCAATTGTAACTTCAATAGGGCCACTATACTAGGAGCAGCTCTTTTTGTGGGAAACACAAATTCAGTCATGGGTGGAAAAAACAGCAGATTTTACAACACAGTTTAATCCATAAAGCAAATGAAGCAGTCTTTTAAACACACTCTGCTTAGCCTCTGAGGGTGTACTTTGCCGTTTTACCTTTGAAAATCGGGGGAGTGGGGTTGTGGGCTACGGACTTGGCCCAATTGTGAAATGATGTTTAAGGAAATGAAGAAAACATTCTGCCAAGCCCTAGATCTGCAATTAACAACAAGACTGTTATATAAGACTTTAATTTTCTTATTTGTTTCACAAATGTATAAATGGCAGGCCTTACAATGGAGTAGCTGGCCACTTCACAATAAAAAATTAAAAATCTCAAACCACCTAAGATAAAAACAAAAAAAACTGGAGGATAATAAATAAATACTCACCTGAAAAACATAACTGTCAGAAAGCAAACAACTAAAGTAATCAAGCACTGGCAGAGCCAATAGATCTGGCAGAAAAATCAATGGCTAAAAGCAAAAAAATGTAGCATTCTCAAAAATCACACATTTTCATAGTAGTTCTGGGCACTGAAGGGAACTGGCTCCTGTTGGTCCTAGGGCTTAGGGATAGGGTGCTGAAGTGTACCTTGTGAAACAACAGAAGGCCATCACTCACAGGGAGTTATCCACTGGATGAAGTGGGCTGACCCATTGCGTCCTGCTGTATGCCACAGTAGTAAGAAGAACCATGTGAATGACAAAGCAAGAGACAAGTGCGGAACAGGGGCTCGCTAAAAGTCATTTTATTTAAGTCTATAATTTTTGAAAAATGTAAAAGGTCTTGGTTAACGCAAACCTAAAAAGCAGAGACCTACTTAATTAGGATCTCGCCAACCTCAGTAAAGCTAACAGGAAAAACTAGGTTTGAGGTTTTTTGTGGATGAGATTTCCACAAATTGGGGCAGCAGGGGAAAAAAATGTCCTTTTGAAATCTCCATGAGAATTACAGATTGACTGCGGCCAAGGGAGTAGCCAGAAAATGTAAATACCCCCCACTTGAAATATACCTCTAATGAGACCAAGCGTGCAAAGCGAGCAAATCCGACCATTCTAATAAGAGTCCCTTTCGCCATCATTCCATCTATTAATCCATTCATCCATCCGTCTGCCTACACCGCCACACCTTTATATACCCACCAATTGCCCCATCCATCAATCTGTCCATCCATCTTTTCATCCATCAGCATGTTCATGTATCCATATGTTAACCATCTATCCATTCACTCTTTTTCATCTGTGTATTCTTCCATACTTCCACCTATTAACACTTTCACCAGTCAATCTGCTCACTCTTCCATCCAGTCATTCACCCTTTTCTTCCTGCCTTTCACCTTTCTTCCATCTTTCCTATCGTCTTTCCTTCCTTCTTACCACCCTTACTTTCTCCTTCTGTTCTTTTTCCCTTAGTTTCCCTTTCCCATTTTTGTTCTCTCATTCGTCCTCTGTCGGGCTCATTGTTTTCTAATGTGTTCCTCTCTCTCTCTGGGTTTTCAACGATTTCTGTTTTTTATTGATGTGTTTCCTTCTCTGTGCATGCCAGCTGAGAGCTCACAACCCTCCCTCATGGTACTTCCTATCAGTGCTATTTTACAGCATGTTGTCATTCACACATAAGAATCAAATAAACAAATAATTCATGTTTATGTCAATCCAGTTCACCAGCTTATCAGACCCAGTGGGAGCCCCCGCTTAAGCTGCTAAAGTGGGGGGTTCCTTACACCCCTGACTGCGGCAGTGCCTACAATCACCAGCAATCATAAACTTTTCAGCTAAATAAGAAGGTCGGCTCTGGACAAGTGCCTTAGAAATATATATGTAATAATGAGACTAATTAGACTTAAAGTCGCGTGAAAAAGCCGTCACCTCCTTTCACCTCTTTCTCTTCTGCTTCTTTCTTTCACCCTTTGCCTAATTTTCAGCAAGTCAAGTCAGAGGGGATTAGCTAAACACATATTTCAAAGTGCCTGTAAACACTGCTCTACAAACTACGTTTGGCTAACCTTGTAACAGAAATGCTAATGTACTTGCTTATAAAATTAATAAAATACTTTGAAATAAAGAAAATTAAAAAAAAGAAAGAAATATATATGCCGCCACAAGAGAAATGCGTGAATACAATGCAAGTAAAAAGCAATTTGTGCCATGCAATCAAACGTTTTCCCACTCACCAACCAACCAGCGAGCGACAACACAAAATGAAAAGATGTAAAGTAGCAAGACACACAAGCAGAGCTCTACCACCTTCCAGGCTAGGGATCACTGTGACCTGCACAAGTAGAAGAAAAGCTGACAAAGAAATGAAAGGCTTAATCCGATACAATGAATAATGCTGGAACCAACACAACTGAAGTCATTTGGTGAAATGCACCTTCACATCTAGCTCATGTTCAAGCCAAGGGTAAAGCCCAAGAACAAACAGAAAGATCTGGAACAAAAGACATAGGGCAAATAAAGCAGAAAGCGAAGACTGAAGGTGGGATACAGATGAGGATACGGAAAATAACAAAAAATAAGAGCGTAACCCACTTACCAACAATACGGAATAACAGCGTCAGCTCGCACAGGTAAATGCTGTGGGGCGGTGAGGCGGGGTGGGGCAGGGTGGGGGGCTGTGGAGTCCGACATACGACGGGAATGTGAAAATGAACTAAATAAATATATAAAACCACTTACCTTGCGCTCGCCCTATCGCCGAAGTCTGCGATGCGGCGAGCCCACGGTAAGTGGTTTTATTTATTTATTTAGTTCGTTTTCACATTCCCGATGTATGTCTGATTCCACTACCCCACCCTGCCCCGACCCGCCTCACTGCCCCACAGCATTTACCTGAGCGAGCCGCCACTGCGTAATATTGTGCTAGGTCCAGTTGTGAACAGTGTACGTGAATCAAAACTATTTGCAATTCACAAAACCCCATTTGGAAATGTACGCACAGTAGTTGTCTGACGTAAGCGTAACTGCCCCCACGCGAGTAGAATAATACTCAATTGAAAACGTACTACCAGCACCAAGCTGTAAATAAGTATGAGTACTGAGAAATAACATAATAAAGATGAACACTACTAATGTCTTTATTCAGATTTCCTCTCCTCCCACAATGCCTCTGTGATTCTCCACAAAGGAGCTATTATTCTGGAGTCAAGAGCGCTGCTCTAATAGAGTGGTTTGCATTGAACAGCTTCCCAACCTTGGCGATCAGGTCGCGGTGACTCACAGAGCAATGAGTACGCGGTTGGTGTTTACAACAATGGTTACTGGAAAGGCGGTGTCTTCGCTGGTGGCCTTGAGGAGCTATCCACAAGATACCTTGAAAATTACGATGAGGTTGTGTGGGGGCGGCGGGGACACCAATGGAGGAGGGAGCTCTACTTATGTACTGCACACACTGTGACAGCGTAGGCGTTTGTATTCTTTCTGCAGCATCTCATTGATGGTAAATAAATAGCAGTGAATGTGCTTACATGTAAGTAGAATACTACTGAGTAAAACCCGTGCAGCCCATACTAACCGGCCAGAAGAGATTGCTGCATTGGTGTTCTAGAGTAGCATCGGGAGGAGGTGCGGAGAAATCAACACGGTTTGTTCCTGCTGTGCCCATAACCAACCAATCAAGTTGACACTATGGGGAATTGAAGTACAATGCACTACACCTGAAGTTACAAAACCTATGACATCATGATCCACATGGAAATTCATTGGGGCTACATCAACCCTGCATTGTCACATGATGTACGTAAGACTTTATTTGGCACTACAGCATCTCACATTTCTCATGGTATACGCGAGACGGAATGTGAGGCTACATCATCTCTCACCCCTCATGACTTATCTGTGACTTCATCTGAGACTCCAACGTACCTTGCCCCTCATGATGTGCACAAGACTTCATCTGAGGCTACAACTTCCCACACTCTCATGATGTACACAAGGCTTCACCTGAGGCTACATCCCACTACCCTTTTGATGTATTTGAGGCTACAACATCCCACTGCCCTCAAATTGTATCTGAGACTTCATCTGAGGCTAAAACATACCTTCCCTCCCTCATGATGTACACAACACTTCATCTGAGGCTATATCATTCCACACCCCTCATTATGTGCACAAACATTATCTTACTCAACAACATCCCACGCCCCTTGTGATGTACGCAAGACTTCGTCTGAGGCTACTACATTCCTTGCCCCTCAGGATTTACACAAGACTTTATCTGAGGCTGCAACATCTCACGCTCTCAGGATGTACACAAGACTTCATCTGAGGCTACAACATACCTTGCCTATCGTGAGGTACACAAGACTCCATCTGAGGCTATATCATTCCACACCCCTCATTATGTACAAAAACATTATCTTACTCTACAACATCCCACGCCCCTCATGATGTACACAAGACTTCTTTAGGGGCGACAAAATATTTGCCACTCATGATGTACATGAGACTTTATCTGAGGCTACAAAATTTCACTGCCCTCATGAGGTATCTGAGGCTACGACATCCCACTGCCCTCATGATGTATCTGAGACTTCATCTGAGGCTAAAACATACCTTGTCCTTCATGATATACATGAGAGTTCATCTAAGGCTATATCATTCCACGCCCCTCATGATGTACACAAGGCTTCATCTGAGGCTACAGCATCTCACACCCCATATTATGTACATGATACTTCATCTGAAGCTACAACATTCCACTGCCCTCATCATGTATCTGAGACTTCATCTGAGGCTAAAACTTCCCACACCCCTCATTATGTACACAAGACGTTATCTAAGTCAACAACATCCCACGCCCCTTATGATCTATGGGAGACTTCATCTAAGGTTACAGCATCCCACTGCCCTCATGATGTATCTGAGACTTCCTCTGAGGTCACACCTTGCTCCTCATGATGTACACTAGACTTAATATGAGGCTCCAACACATCTTCTCCCTCATGATGTACCTGAGACTTCATCTGAGGCTACAACATCCCACTGTTCTCATTATGAACCTGAGACTTCATCTAAGTCTACAACATTCCACTGCCCTCATGATGTACACAAGACATCATCTGAGGCTACAACACATCTTGTAGCCCTCATGATGTACACAAGACATCATCTGAGGCTACAACACATCTTGTAGCCCTCATGATGTACACAAGACATCATCTGAGGCTACAACACATCTTGTAGCCCTCATGATGTATCTGAGACTTCATCTGAACCTACGTCAGCCCCACATCATCTCATGAATGACCTACTCAAGACTCCATCTACGCAGTGGACATCTACTTTTAATTTGTGCATCCTTCATAACTTTGTTTTTCATTGATCAAATTGAACCAAAATTGGGGGAAAACATGTTAGGCCACATGAAATGCGCATATCAAAGTTGGTGAAGATTAGTCAAGTGGTTGAGAAGGTGTGTGGGAGCCCCGAAACTTTAACTTTTCAATTTTACATGGATCTCCCCACAGCAAACTTCAGTTGCCTAAAATTCAAGAATCTCAAGATAAATGTTCACCAAATTATAATGGTAGGGACGCATTTCACTCATTCAATGCCTTTTTTTGAGTGTTGTTATTTTTCATTCAGCCTTTCTAGAGATATATGACAAAATTTGAGTGTGCGCATGCACCAGAACGGTATCTATGAACTTTGGCTCAGGTACTTTGTGTAAAAGAATTCAATATATCAATTGTGATCAGCTGCCTCAAAAATAAAAATAAGATAACAAGAAAACATGTCACTAACTAAACATGGAGGCCACATATGTTTGCAATAAAAATTGTAAATTAAAAAATGGCTCACTCTGTGATGCTTCCTCACATGGAGATGTACGTTAACTCTTTCCATTAATGCGTATTACTGGAACTCAGAAATGTCCCTATTGACTTTAAATTACTGTAACTTGAAGGCATAGTTTAAATACATAAGAGTGACTACAGAAAATAGCAAGTGTATACAAGGCCAATCAGCCTCACAGCTTAAAAGCAATACAGTCCAATTGGCTTTGCTAATCATTTTTTTATGCTGATCTGCATCGGCAAAAAAAAAAAATCTTCTCCGTTGATGGTGAACAGCATCAGAAAACAAAGATTAAAAAGTGCGATGATGTGTCCATAGGCCTTCATCAAGATGCACTTGCATGTATGAGTCATTATGCGATGGCGGCCAAGCATAATGCCATATATACATGCATGCATCACCACACATGCATGTGCATATGACATGATGCTGCTATTAGTTCTTTTTTCATTTAAGTGCCATATCGAGTTATTGGACTCCTATCATGGTGTAGTAAATAAAAAACATCAGTAAAACATATGTGATATAGTGTATAACAAAGAAGTGACCTGGCATAAAATTGCTGCTTCCAAGCCCTCCCAAAAAACATTGAGAAAGGAACATAATAGCAAGGGGTGGGGGTTGTTAAAAACAAAAAAAGAAAATGCCAGTAGTGGGTAGATGTGGGAACCACGGAACGCAAGGTCGCAATTTAGGATGAGAAGCATCAAACAATGAAAGGGGGGAAAAAAAGCAGCCCTATGGAGTGCTATAAGGAATAAACTGGTACTTCCCTTAATGCAAGCAGTGGAAGTCATCCAGTCATAACCAATGCAGAAGAAATGCTTCAGAGGTGGGACAAACAAAGAATAGGTAGGAGAGCCATCAAATAGGAAGCAGGGAATAAGCTGGGGCGGCTCAACCTCGGGAGCGGAGGAGCGTTGCCCCCACCTGCTGCGAGCGCTGCAGGCAAGCACAAATAAATAAAATGCCATGTCAATGTCATTTTATTTATTTGCCACTGCATAGGCTCGCGCTGTGTACTAAATCCTGTATATGCAGGATGGCAGCACTGGTCTACAGTGCGCATGACGGATTGGCTGGCTCTCTTGCGACAGCCAGCCCGATATGCGCAGTGTAGACCCAGCAATCCAACGGCTGTGAAACAGCCTGGGGATTGCTGGCACAGGCTCCAAGCCTCAAAATGAGCGCAGAATGAGCCTGCTCCCACCAATCCTGGAGCAGCTTTCATAGCAATGAGAGCATCTCCAGGATTGGTTGGAGATATGTTCCACAAGCAGGAAGGAAGTCCTTCCTGCTCGCAGAAAGCTAAGAGGAGTGCTGCAACAGTCATGATCTCGAATTTATGGTGAGTTGCCTGCCTTGACGCCCCACCATTTTTTATATACGGTAGCCACCACTGAAATAAGCTAAACAAGAAAGTCATCCCGACAAGAGCACAATATGTATATATTTTAGTGCAGTAATGACAATAGTTCTTCAACAAGAGACAGGTGAAGATATCTGTAGGAGAGATGTAGGTGAGATGAAAAAAGGATTAAGATTGTAAATAAAGTAGCATTGGCAAGGTTATGCACTGGCACACCAGCCGTGGCACTCTAAACCACTTCTTTTTAGGTGGGGGTGTACAGGTGTTCACACAAATGCCATCACTCACAGCACAGGAAAGACAATGGCTAAAGTGGGCTGACCCATTGTCCATGCTGCAAGATTTGGTGAGTGGAAGAAAAAAATGTGAATGATAGTCGAACAGACCAATGGGTGAAGAAGGATGAGCCAAGGTCTTTGCAAGTATGTAAATGTGTAGGTATTGTTTTCTTACAATTGTTGGGATTTCATGAAGCCAATAAAACTGCTAAAGCAGGTCTCTAGGCAGACGTAAAAATAAAAATGTATATGTACAAGCACAGTGCATTCTCACTCCCCTTCCTACCTATGTCTGTGACTACAGGAGGTCAATTACTTTATTCAATACTTATGCTGTAAGATCAGAAAAGTGCAGATGAATACAATTTAAAAAAAAACAAAATACAGATGACTACAATTTAAAAAACATCAATCAATCAGTACAAAAACAGAATGCTATACATACTACAGGAGGTACAAAAATGAAGAAATATAGCATGAAAGCCAATATTGAAACGTGTATGTGGGCGGGCCTTGGCCACACACTTCTGCAGATAACTACAGCCTTTCAAACAGGCTACTGAGAGATGGTATAGAAAAGGGCCTTTACCTCATGCCCCAGGCCTGGCCAACCCAATGGAGAGTACACGGTCACCCCAATGTCAGGCTATGGTGGTTAAAAAATGAACACAGGCCGACCTGGTAAAGAGGATGGGGAGGGATTCATTGCACTTACCCCTTTGTTTTATCAAGGGCATGGGGTAAGGGTTCAATTTTTTCCCTCCCAGGCTTTGCTGAAGGGCCAAAGAGGGACCCATTGTAGGGAGGTGCCCAAGCATGGGCAAGGTAGAGAAGGACAGCTTACATCTGTCCTGGCAGGCACTTGGACATCTGTAAGTTGGACCACACCTCCACGCCCTGTAGCATTTTCGGGCCACAGAGCAGCAGGTCAGCTGGGGAAATCCCCTATGCCCTCATGCAAGGTAGGAAGGGGTCGTTTGAAAAATATGCACCCACTCTCCGGTAATGGGGATAGGATGCAAACTACCCAATTTCTGCAAGGCCGGGGTGGCGGCACACACCACCCACACCCTTGGAGAAGGCAAAGATAATTCTTAAAATACACTGCGCTGGCCTTGGGCAAGGCCAGGAATGGGGGAACCCACTCCCATTGGACAAGGTTAAGAGGTGTAAACAAAAAACTTCCCCCATGTGGCTTCTAATGTATGTGAGGATTGGCACAGAGTTTTAAAAAACCTCTCTTGCCCTTGGGCAATGAGTGAAATGTACCCAGTCCTCCATCCTTGGGAAAGGCTGATTAGTGTCAAATTATATTAGAACCCCTAGCCTTGGCCCACCTGGGGCGCGGGACTTAATGTCCCTGACGACTGGGCAAAGTGAGGTTCCTATAGAACACCCTACCCACCACCCTATGCTTTTTTTCGAACATTTCATGAACATCAGGTGAGGTGTAACAAAAATTAACTACCTACAGGACTTAAAAAAAGTGGAGGAAAAGGCACGTTTCCCCATGCCCCTCTCTCCATTTTTCTTTTTTAAAGAAACTGCAATTTTGGTGAAAACATCATGTTTTCATATTGAAATGTCAATTACTGTAAAGAAAATACCATCATCACTGGCCCAGGGTCAAGGACAGTGTTGGCTCCTCTGCAATGGCGGAGGAGCGTCGCCCCACTGCCTGGCTCGGAACCAGCAAATGTAAAATAAACGATGTTCTTGCATAATTTTATTTTGCATTTGCCCGGCTCTTGGCCAGCGCTGTTGGGAGGGGAGGACCGAGGCATGGGAGGGGGAGGAGGAGTGCTACGTGCACTCTATGCCCTAAGTGCTCATGTGTGCTTGGCCGGTCGTCTCAGGCCGACCAAAACACACATGCGCACTTAGGTTTTCTCCAGCCCGGCTGCATTGAGCAACGGGCCTGGAGAAACCCCACAGACTCCCTGGCCTGAGCGGAGTGTCTTTCTAGACTACTCAGGCCAATCCCCGCGCTGCTCTGGGGCATGGGGATTGGACGAGAGTCTGTCTCAGGGGCTGTTGGGACCAGGCAGGAAGAGGAGAGGCAACGCGGCACGACACTGGAGGCGACCGGCGGCTAAAGGCAGGTTAAAAAAAAGTATATATTTCGAACCCCTTCGTCCCCACGCACGTCCCCTCCCGCATGACCCCTCCCGCGTTACCTCCACCAGCGCCACCACCCTTTGTTTATGGCAGTCACCACTGGTCAAGGACAGGGACAAAGCACAGGGAAAAGGGGACAGGCAGGAGCAAATAGATAAAACCACAGAGGGACAGAGAGAGCGGGAAAGGAACAAAAGAATAGGGAGATGAACAGAGGGACAGGAACAGAGAGATGGACAGAGACAGAAAGAACATGACTGAGAGGAACAGAAATGGAGGAAAAGTGACAGAAGAACAGTGATGTACAAGGATAGAGAGACTGGCAGGTACAGGGATGAGGAACAGACAGAGTAAGTAGTTGTAAGTAGAATCAGTAGAAATAAGAGGAGTACGAAGCAGTAATTATCAGTAAGTAGAAGGAAGTGTAAGTAGGAGTAAGAGTAGGAGAAGGCAGGATTAGGAAAAAGTGGCAATTGTTAGAGTAAGGTGAAGTAGAGGTAAGTAGCAGTGCATTGTAAATGCTTTAAAAAACACAGTGTGCTGTTTAACCGTGTTTGCTTTTCATCCAGAGACATGAATGGGACCTCGCCCACCACGCAGTTGAGCAGTGTTAAATTCATCAACGCTTGCACTAGATACAAGCAGGTCGGTGGGTCCCTCGTAAAGTACTCCAATCGTCGCCAATAAATGTAGAGAGGTTCTTCAAATAATGACGAAGTATCGATTTGAAAGGTCTAAAATCCAATACGAAATTTATTCTTGAGTGGAAAGACCCACGACATATCCCAAGCAGGTTACAGGTCAGAATGAATGCAAGAAGACTTAACATTCTATATGCTGGAACTCTTAAGGCTCCATATTCCAATACATTTAAAGGTACACAAGAAATACAAACAATAACAATAATTACCACTCATAACACCCTCATTGTCGAAAAACACATTTCTGCCTTCAAAATAGTATCTCTGCATTTTCTTTTTACACTGATGTAGAGTTTGGCCTGAGCTATGAGTCAGTGGACTGAGTTAAGAGTGGTACCCGCCCAGAGGATGTCACTGGGCTGGGCTGCAGATAATTGTGTTTGTACCAGGAGCCACTAGGTTGGTCTGGGGGAGTCTTCAGTCTGGACTGACAGTGAAAGATGACACTGGCTCTTTTGGAAGTCACTGAAAAAGGGCAGCAAGTTACTTTGCCTGCAAGGTTGGCAATTGCAATGAATTGGTAGCCACTGGGGCAGGCCAGCATGTTACGGCACTAGAATCTTAGACACTGGCGCTCAACGGACTGGAGTTTAATCAACTGAACTGGTATTCATTGGCCTGGCCTAGGTGGGCATTGAGACCAAGTTTTTGGTCACTGAGTTTGACTGCAACTTACTGGACCAGTCTGAGCATCACTGGGCAGGCTTGGAGCCACTACGATACGGTCAGCTGGCCCTGTCCTCTTTGGTCCATAACATTTTGCATCCAAAAAGGTTTTAGAAATTGGCACATGGCCCAATACACTGTTTGTAATTAGAAAGCAAGTAGACGGTTTTTACTTTTCTGAAGCTTTCTTTACCCTATAAAAATGAGGATGAAGGACCCCTTTTTTGTAACAGGAAACAAGATAGCATTGAAAGTTGTCAGCTGCCCAGGTCCTCCTCGGCCTTCATCTCATTGTGGACTGGAGAGGATCAAGGAAGATCACATCTAAATTGAGGAGGAAGAAGGTCCAGGCTGGATTTTAGGAGTAGATGAATGAAGAGATCTTCTTGTCTGGCGATAAGCTCTAAGGGACATCATACAATGTTCTAGTAGAGTTGAGATGTTCTAGTAGATATGTGTTAAATCTGCCACTGAACTGAAATGAAGACTGTCAGGCTTGTGGAACATGCACCCAGAACACTGGGTGGCTGGCATGGACATATTTTCAAAGACTGCATCTAGCTTCCGGTCCACTACTTAGCCCATGTCAACCCCGCATGCTCTTTGGAGCAGAGACCAAGCACATCCACCTTCAGAATTCCACACACCACCAAGCACCCAGACACACTCCACAACCATATGCTTCCACCATTAGAAAGCCATGTATACCTACCTATTGGAACCCATCTACCAGCTTACGAACCAGAAGCAGGCAGTAAGGTACAGAGCCAGGGAAAAGGGGGGAGATCACAGGTTCGAAGTCGCTGTCCCTGTTAACGGTCACAGAGTCATGGCCCTGGATTTGTAGTTACAGGGCTGGAGGAATAGCAGCTTGAATAGCCTTTGGTTCACTACATCAAACTGGTAGTGATTGGGTTGCGCCGAGTGGATTAAGGGGTCCTCTTACTAGTCACTGATCTGGACTGGGGCTTCCTTGGCTTGTCTGGCTATCACTGGTCTGGATTAAGGGAGCTATGCTGAGGTCTGCTGTCCTGGTTCTCTCTGGTCCATACCATTTTGCACCCAAGGAGTAGTCCAGGGCTGGAACAGCTGTCCTAGTTAGAGTGCTTGAGTGTTGATGTGGCTAACAGCTGCCCTGGCACCTTGCTTGGAAGAGCAAATATGGCGGAAGGAAGAGTTCTTAGCTGCCCCCTCCTCCTAGGCCTGCAATACTTTGCAGAGCAAGGAAGCATGGTACACATCCCAGCTGACCTGGCACCCTCTTTCTCATTGCAAACGGGCTACCAGGCTACTTGGTGTTTGCTTCAGCCATTTTGTGATCCTCAAAAATATGAGGAAAGGAGGTCAGCTGCGTGTCACATCATTCACCACAGAGATCAGGCACCTGGACGTGTCGTCTCCTTCTTGAGCAACATCATTTTGGTGCAGGGGACAAGTTACTGCTGTCCTGATCCAATGTGCAGTTGTGAGCTAGGCTGCTTCTTTACACCTCCTTCTACTGCATAAATGTCTAGGGAAGGAGGGCTGCTAATGTTGACCTCTGCTCCAAAACCTGCAAAGGAGAGCTGCAACAGCAGACACCTGCCCTGGCACCCTCCCTGCAAAACCTTCTGGGGGCGTATTCTCAAAAAACCCCATTTCAAACATGATATGAGTCATAACTTTGTTTCTTTTTTAAAACTAATACAATTTCTAAAATAAAGTTAAATTAAAAGGGAGTTTGTGTTGCCTAATACGAAGACAGTGACTGACAAAACTCAAGCGTACGTGAAACTCAAATTTTAAGGTACGACCTTCACTTATTCTCCAGCAAAGTTTTAGAATGCAAAATACACAGTCCCCAATATACAAAATCATAAATAATTACTCATGATGGAATCCACATTTTTGAAGAACAACAATATAAAATAATATAACACCCAAAATACATTTACATGCTTTAATATAAAGATATGTAACAACGTTTGTAAATTACGTCCTTACAATACATTCCAACTACCAGCCCCTGCAAACATCAGTTTACAAAATATAGGATCTCTGGAATTTCAACAATAATTATCAGGTGTGGTCGTTAGTTCTAGAACACAAAAGCTTGTAAAACCAATAAAGAGAATACAAGTACTATCGCTCACTGACACATAAAGAGTGTTTTTGTAAGCGGAGCAACTTCAATTATGCAATTTTTCAGCCATATTTTCTACATAAATATGGATTTGCAGCATTTGCCTCATAATGATTCATCTGCTGCATAAACTGCAGATTTTAACAAAAATTGTGTTTCTACCTTAAACAGCTCAAAAGTTACTCAAAACATTGTGAAACATTCTGCAGCACAGTGGAAGGCCAGTCGAAGAAGTTGACAGGTCACCTTTCTGTTGCTTATTGCTCTATTTGGATGTTAAACTGGTAAAGTGAGTTGAAACATTTGCTCAGACAGTGTTAACATTTGTATAATGAAGTAATACTATCCAAAAATATGCTGTCCTGCACCACATAATTTGCCTTTTCATGCAGCCTAATTTCTGCTGCTAAATTTGATCCTTGCCTGCCCCATAATTCCAGTGGCCTGGTTGTTACTGATGATAACACGTCATAACTATGATAGTACAATGTCAAATGATTTCCTCAATGTTAGATGCTTTAACAAAATAAGAAATACATTCTCACCCAAAAGTTATCATTCAACAGCTACCATTTCATTTTTGTTGTGATTCTAGTGTTAAATTCTTCTTCTTGACTTTACACACTTATATGCTCGTTCAGCAAAGGAACAAAGGGCCATATTTACGAAGACATTTTGCATTTCCTAACAGTTCAATTCGCAATTTTGTGTTGTTAGAAAATGCAAAATGCCATTTCGATATGTACGGAAGGCATTTGCGGTGGTGCAAAATGTGATTTCTATCTAGTAGAAAACCCATTCTGGAAATCGCTAAGAAGGAGATTGCTAATAGAGATCTCCAAATACCGAATCACTACCTGCAAGTACAAAGGATTTCCTATTTTGAATAGTCGCAAAATGGCCATTTAGGAAATGCAATTACTATAATTCTGAATCAGATAGTATCCAGGTGCAAACCATAAAAGGCACCCAAAATGCACCTGGCTTCTTTGGATGCCCTGTATGTTTTGGTCAGGAGGATGAGGATTTTGGCTGGCAGGCAGAGAAGAAGGAGGAGACAGGAGAAGGTATTTAGGGTGAGTGTCACCCTGTTTGAACAGACAGAGGAGGAGATCTTTGAGAAGTACAGACTCAGTAGTGAGGCAATTCTGGTCTTAATTGCTGAGTTACAACCTCAGCTTCAGATCCCAACACCCAGAAGCAATGCAATTACACCGCATGAACAGGTGTTGTGTTGCCTACACCTCTTAGCTTCTGGCAGTTACCGGCGGGTCATGGCAGTGGCGGGGGTGTCACAAAGTGCCTTTTCCAGGTTATTTTGCAGGTTTCTGGACATCATCGTTAGCAGAGTTAGCCAATACACATATTTCCCAAATAACCCCCAATTATTGCAACAAACCAAATGAATGTTCTACCTGGTAGCACCGCTCCCCAATGTCATTGGCTGTGTATATGGCTCACATATTCCCATATGTCCCACCTCAGCAAATGAATTTATATACAGAAACAGGAAAAACTCACACCCACTCAATGTGCAGGTAATGTGTGAAGCCTCCTGTATCATAAAAGACCACGTGGCCAGATTCCCAGGCAGCGTCCATGACTCCTTCATCTTCCTCCACAGTGGAATACAAAACCGACTGTCACAGCGTGAATTAAGCGATGCTTTTTCTAGGTAAGAGAATTGCTGACTCAATGCATACAGTGGCCAGAACTGTTTGTGTAATATGACCTAATGGTTTTCCTTCTCATGCTCTTACGGAGACAGTGCATATGCCTTGTGTCCCTGGATACTCACAGCGTACCTGACTCCAAAGACAAGAAGTGAAAAGCAGCACAACAGGGCAAACAGGCCAACGCGCTCCATCATCGGGAGGACCTTTGGGATACTGAATTCCAGGTTCCACTCCCTCCGCAAAACTGATGGAATACTACTGTACAGACCTGAGACGTGCTGTGAGATCATCGCCACATGCACCATACTACACAATATCACCATGAAGAAGGGTCTGCAAAACGTCGCCATTGAGGACGATCTTGACTCAGATGATGAATTAACACCACTACAGATGCAGCAGAATGGGACATGTGCAGCATAGGGTCGTGCTTGATGCACAGAGATCACCAACAACTATTTTTAAGGTAAGAGTGATTACAAAATTTAAGAAATGGACATGACACAGGATGGTGATGCATGGTGCATAACTGAAAGTTCAACTTTTATTCAAGTTGTTACAATAATGTATCTCTCCTAAAACAACTGTATCTATTGCGGATGTAACATTGTGTTAGCTAGGCAACAAAGTATGCCACGACAAACAAACAAACAGTGGACTCATGACTCTGAGTGTTCAGTGTAGTCACTTTTACCAGACTCTGGGGTTGGGTGCTGTCACAAGATGAGACCGTAGGCCAGAGGGTTTGATATGATATGCTTTTTATTACAGTCTGAATGACATAAGAGGCCTTGACATTGGCCCTAACGAGTCTTTAAGCTTCTCTTTCGGTCTTCCTGGCTTCCTTCTACTCGCAGATTCCTCACTGGCGTAGTAGTCCACCATCCTCTGGAGCAAGGATGCCCTCGGGAAAAGAAAGCCGCAGGTGTTAGTGTCCTCGCCCCTAAGTAGAAAATAGCCCTTCACCATGTCACCGCATCTAAGAAGGGGTAGGAAGTGATGGCCTCAAATGGTAGAATACACCCTACTATGTGCAGGCAGGGGATTCCTTTTTACGGTGCCACCTTGGGGGTTCGTGCCAATAACGGTAACCCCTGTGCTCTGTGAACGTCCTACTCCCAGGACCTTCTTCCTTGCACTGCCATTCACCCCGACAGCCCGGTGACATGTTCGTGAGACCAGACCCACTGACTCACCCTGCCCACAGAGTTCCACAGCACTTGGCTCATCCAGCGCGCCTTCCTGTTGGCCGTTCGGGCTCCCGGTCTTCACTCTGCCCTCCTTGCATTCGTCACCCGATGCCCTCTTCACTGGGACTTCTTTCTCTCTGCTCCTCCTGCTGCCGACATCCTCTTTGGCATCCTCCAACTCTCCCCGTCTCTCGCTGGTCGCACCTCCTCGCATCGGAATGCCTCTCCGCTCTTCCTGCTCAGCCTCAGATTACCCGTGTCCTTCACTTTGACCCGTAAGAGCAGCCCCAACAGCCGATGATGAAACCAACACACAGTGTTTCGCGGTGCCCCGGGGGCTCCTGCCACAAGCACCCGGGGTCTCGTTATCAAGTTGCCTTGTGAGCAACACTAGCCTGAGGGAGTGAGGACATGTCAGACCCAGACGTGTTCTGGCAAGTACACCTGGTACAGCATACCTTCAGCATAGATGAGCCACTGATACTAGGGCCATCTTCACTCTCAGGTGATGGCACTATGTTGGGCACACAGAGGTTTTGGATCTGTATGTTCTCAAGGGCTGTGGTCACTTGAACTAGCCCACGTGCAACATCCTGTCAGCAAGGCCCATGCCATTTTGTATGGTGCCAGTTCTCCTTGCAAGGGTTGTTGTGGCTACTGTCGATCGATTGATGGAATGGGCGAAGGCATTAATCATGCCAGGTACTTCCCGTGCCAGTGATTTTGCACATTTTGCTCCTTCTCCATAGTAGCAATCCAATGGTCCTGCCCCTTCTGCAATTGCTGCATCGACCTTGACATGTTCAGCAGATCTCTATTGACAGTCTTTATTTGTTTGGTTTGCAGGCTCTGTATAGAGATGATCATAAATGAGAAGGTGGCCAGCAGGAAGGCTGAGGGTCGTGAGTGTCTCCTGTATTTGAGGGCCTGAAAAGGTAATTCTCCAGGCCCTCAAACACAGGAGAACTGTCCGCCGTGTCATCTGACACATGCTCATTGTGGACTGTAGCTGGCTGGCCCCTAGGGTGTCTGTGTGTCCTGCCCATAGATGTGTCTGTGTCCCTGCTTCAGTTTGACCCTCATCACCATCCATAAAGCCTGGGAATATACAATGTTACATTGCGGTGTTTACACCGTGATGCCTTTACAATACAGGCATTACAACGCAAGTCGTTACAACGACTTGCGCTGGAGGGCACTGGACTTAG
Source organism: Triturus cristatus (assembly GCF_964204655.1). Taxonomy (NCBI): domain Eukaryota; kingdom Metazoa; phylum Chordata; class Amphibia; order Caudata; family Salamandridae; genus Triturus; species Triturus cristatus. Next base: position 1,641,595,536 of record NC_140590.1, read on the forward strand.
GAATAGTATAAGTTACTATTCCAACTCCAGTCTACGTACAGTAGGGAAGGTGTTGGAATAGTAAATCATACTATTCCTTAGGTTAGAGCGCCATCCAGCGCAAATCATTGTAATGACTTGTGTTGTAATACCCACGTCGTAAAGGTATTACGGTGTAAACACCGCGATGTAAACAATGTTTCCCGAAGCCTGGTAGTGGTAGAGCGGTTGCCCTCCTAGCAGATGGAGTTAGAGGGCTTAGGGGTTGCTGATGGGCTGGCCTCCATTTCGACATGTGCGTCAGTAGCTTCTTCAGCCTCAATTGTTTCTGACATTTCCTGGGTGTTATCTGTAGAAATGCATGTATATAGTTAGTGTAAATAAATGGTTAATGTCTGTTCACAATATTGCTGTAACAGTGCTTCATGTGTGTGACATCTTGGTGATGTGCAGTTCTGTGTGGAGTAGTCTTCTGACCATAGTAGAGCATGCAACTATGGCGTACTACAACTCTTTTGATGCATTGCCATGGTAGTGCAAGCATCTCAATGGAGCGAGATTTGTTGTGATGTTTTATTTGAGTAATTACAAACATTACATTAGGTTATGTAAGTAAAGGGGAGTTGACTTACCCTGGCCAGTGCCTGCAGCATTAGAGGTGTCAATGTCAGAAATTCCCACCACACTTTCCGGTTCCAGTGTCCCCTCGATGAGTGTCTGCAGGGGAGTGGGGGGGGGGGTTCAAGGGTCCACCATCTGTGCCAGGACCCTCAGCCATCCTGCTGACCACCTTCTCCCTTGTGTAGGATCCCAGGCCCTACCACCGTTTGCAGATCTCTAGGATGGTCCTCTGTGTTACACTGAGGGAATCCACCTTCTCCAAGATGCTGTTCCATATCTTGGCCTTCTGGCTTTCAGGAATAGTGAAAGAGGCCTCTCCGAATAGCTGGTCCATATGGCCTACATATTCCTCTGTTTGTTGCTCCAGCTCCTTTTCGGAGAACTTTTCTCAGATTCCTTGTCCTCCTCTTCTTTGGACATGGTGCAGTCCAGTCAGAAGTATTCCCTTTGCCGTAGTCAGACAGGTGCACTCTTTCCTTCAAGCACCTTCCTCGGCTTCTGGGTTGTGGCCACACACTGTATTTGTAAACTTCCTGGTCCGACATCATCATTCTGCATCTAGAATGCGACTTTTTCTATTTTGCTATTTCCTAACAGGAAATTGCAATTTTGTGATTTCCAAAATTGCAATTTCCTAATTGCGAATTCGAATCCGTAGCAATCGCTATTAGCTGAATCTGCGGTTACATAAATCTCATTTTGCGAATCCCTGAAAGTGATTTCCACTGATTCTCTATTTGGAAATCGTGAATCCTAAGTTTTGTACATATGGCCCAAAGTCATTTTTAACTCGGTGTTTGGTTTTTTGATCTTGTTATCAATTATGTTTTTTAAAATTTATACAAAAAGCCCTGGCCAAGCACTCAATTCCCTCCTGGTGCACAGATTGAGTCAGAGTCAGAAACAGCTTTATTCGATTTTAAAAACAAAACCATAAAAGCACACATATATAACATTTAATTCATAGTAGGTAAAACAATTTAACTTTAAAAGACAAGCTTTTTCCATATAAAAGAAGCCTAATTCATAGAGATCCTAAATTTTATAATAGTTTTAAGAAACGTTGACACCGAGGAAATAAGAAATTCATCATCTAACATTTTCAATCTGACCAAAGCCACTCTGCATTGTCTCAGGCCTAATTTTTTTAAAACAGGACGAAGAATGCTTTTCCTAGGTTCTGAGTAGTATTTACAAAAAAGAATACAATGGAGGGAAGATTGAGCAGAAACCAAATCACAAGGACAGGGAATTAATTCCTTTAGCCAGCAATTCGGCTCAGGGAAGGTAACTAATCTAAAAAAGATATCTGCCCTGAAACGAGACAATAGCATTCGGGAATAACAACTAGGGACTAACTTCAAATATGGCTGAATACCTTGATTTTGAATAAGTAGGTAGTTAGCCATAACAGAACTCTTACATTTCTCTGTCTGCCATCGTTTCTCTGTTAAGAAATGCAGGCAGATTTGCTTGAGCTTTTTTCTTGACAGGCCCGCCATACTATCTGGAGTGTCAAAGAATTCCTGATGGCCCATATCCACAAAGAAACTTTTTAAATATTTGAGCCATGAAATTTTTGTCGCCCCTTCGAGACCTAAGCAGTCCCTTATTATATCCCTATTCAGGCCTGTCTCGTTGCCTGACCAAACTTTATGCCACAGTAAGATAGGCTCCAGTTTAATAAGATCCAAAATATACAGTACGCCCAGCTCTTGGTGACATACATAAGAGGAAGTGGATCCAGGCACTGCCAATAGGTAACGGAGGAAAGCATTCTGACAAAACTGAATGCTTGGGGTATTAACTATCCCCCAAATTCCTGCACCGTATAGCGCTATGGACACACACTTAGATTAATAAATGTCTATTAAAACAGGTACTGGGCGGCCTCCTACCTTATTGGAATAATGTTTGACAGCCCCTATTGATCGTGAAAATGCTAATTTTCGTGTCTCGCCTGCTGCTTCAGTCACTTTATACAAAACTCAAGATTTGGTACGTCTCCTTTCTTGCTTTCTCTCTTTCCTCGCTCTCATGTTCCAGGGTCAGTCCCTCCGAGAAGTACTGAAGGTGCTGGGCTACATGCATACATTTGTGCCTATCTGGCTTAGAAAATACTGACAAAGGCCCATGGAATTTGTTCTACATCTTCTGCACAACCCTGGTCTGTTTCAGTCCTTGTTCAGAGACATTGGAAATGTCACCTTGGATAAATACCTCCTTGCTCACCTTTGGAAAAAACATTAAAGTCAATCCTGTCCTGTGAAAGCAACGACTTCCAGCTAAACAAAAGATGTCTTTTCTTAAAATGAAGTTTTTTAGAAATGCATTTTCCTATTGCTGGCTTTGTTTGGTGGCAAAGCCCCTTTGTGACAATCAGCATCCTTCACTGAGGAGGGATGAAAAAGAGACAGAGGAGGCCTTGGCGTGAATCAAGGACGGATCTGTGCGAAGCGTGCACAAAAGATGCATTTTCAAAAAACGCATTGTGTTTGGGGTTTAAATGCCTACCAACGAATATGTGAGTGTGTGAAAGGCCGAACTTGGTGCACACCCTCTTCCCAGCTGAAAGATAGCTCTGTGGGTTGAGCACCCATTGCAGACGCGTAGGGTTTGGAATCCATTGCCTAGAGGAACATACCCAACTTTTCTTCCCTCTAAAAGTAATAAAATCAAAGACATTTAATTTGGTAAAGGGAATATCTATTGTTTAAGATTAATAACAAATACTCACTGTGGTGGCCTTATAGCCATTGTCAATCTTGTCATTACTGTGTAGGCCAGGATCTGATTTCGGTTTTATCTCACAACACACCCCAAAATGTGCAATACGGTTTGTCCTGGCACACACACGTATCAAGCTTAGAATCTCCTGCACAGACAGATTTTGTTTATCTTCCATCATTTTGTGGTTCATCGCATTCACCGTGCGAGGTTTTTCCTGGGAAACGTGCGTCTACGCCCTTCTGTCTCACGGCTCCCCTTCCGTATCTCCCCCAGCCACCCCCTTGCCGTGGGTGATTTATCCCCCTTTCACAATCACTCTCTGCTCATTTTCCCTTTGTTGGGTATTAATTGCTCTTCGCTTTTCGATGGCTGAACGCTGCGCCATTTCTAAACCATCACCCTGGTGACAGCTGGCCCTGCCCGGGCCTACCCCTCGCACAAAAAGCTGATTAAGTATGGGTCTTCTCACAGGGAAGCGGGCCGGCCGCCCGAGATGGGGGCCCCCTCCCAGAAGCGTGGCAGGCTGCGTGCTTCGGCAGAGCGTTGTGACTGCGGGCTGGCCTTTTGTGGCTACAGGCCAGCCCTTTGTGGCTACAGGCCAGCCCTTTGTGGCTATAGGCAGGGCCCATGCGGCTGCAGGCGGCACTTTGTGGTTGAATGGAGGGCAGGCCTGTCTGCAGGGCCAGCCTTTTTTGTTTGTAGGTTGCGCGTGTGTGGCTGTGTGTCATGTGATGTCATTGTTGCGTGTGTGTGGCTCTGAACATGGACTTCGTGCCTTTGGACTGGGCCCTTGTGGGAGCGGATCTGCGCTCTGCTCACTGCAGGCAGGGCCTTTGATGCTGCTAGGGGGTCCTCGAAGGCTGTACCCAGGACCTAGGTACTGCTGTATGCGTCTTTTTGGCTAAAGGTGGCAGATTTGTGTCTGCAGACTCGACCAGTGTGGGTGATGGCACTGCTTTGTGGATGCCGGATTCACCTTTGTGGCTGAAGGGCCTGTCTGTGTAACTGCAAAGTGAACATATATTACTCCTCTCAAGCCTCCTTCTGCTTCTATGAGCTCCAAAGCATCCCTCCACTATCCTTCTCAATCCAAATAACAGAATAACATGTCCACCACTTAAATCAATTTCACATTTCACTATACTACTTCACCACTACTCCTTTATGGGTTCCGGAGTAGCGTGCTACTCGCCGAAAAAGCACTCCAACACCTCATCAGGGGTAGCAAGCGCTACATAAATGGAAACCTTTTTCCCTCTTCTACCCCTCCGCTAACCTTATCAATCTAAATAACGGACTAACATGTCCACCACTCAAATTACTTTCATATTTCACTATACTACTTCACCACTAATCCTTTATGGGTTCCGGAGTAGCATGCTACTCGCCGAAAAAGCACTCCAACACCTCATCAGGAGTAGCAAGCGCTACATAAATGGAAACCTTTTTCCCTCTGCTAACCTTATCAATCTAAATAACGGACTAACATGTCCACCACTCAAATTACTTTCGTATTACACTATACTAATTCACCAGTAATCCTTTACGGGTTCCGGAGTAAAATGCTACTCGTCAAAAGAGCACTTCAACACCCCATGAGGGGTAGCAAGCGCTATATAAATGCGAACTTTTTTCCCTCTTCTATCGCTCCACTAGCCTTCTCAATCCAAATAACTGACTAACATATCCACCACTCAAATTACTTTCGTTTTTCGCTATACTAATTCACCACTAATCCTTTATTGGTTCCGGAGTAGTGTGCTACTCACCGAAAAAGCACATTGACGCCTAGTCAGGGGTAGTAAGCGCTATATAAATGCAATTACAATATAATACAATGCATTTGAACCTCAATTTGAGCTCTTGCGAGTGCAAGATGATGCTTACGCGGGTGTAGGCCACTGAGGGCTCGGTTTATATATATGTCGGTGAAGAGGGAACACCAGCGCAACGGCGACAGGGTTCCCTCCCCACCAACATTATAATCCGCCCTCCCGATTTTGAATCAGGTGGGACATGATTTGACGATGGCTGAGACTACTTCGTACTATTTACGGAGTAAGGGCCTTCGGAGGTATGGCTGAATGTTCGCCCACCAATTTTAGAAAAACCTGGCGCTAAGGGGCATAGAAAAGTGCTCAATGTGTCCCTTGCCATGTGAAGAAACTGCCAAGCTGAGGTGGACATTATTTTTTTATTTTCAAAAAGAAAATCCTGCTCTAGGATTTATTTATTTTTAAATATAAAAAACTTTGTAAATATGACGTACAGCTCCGTCATGTTGATGAAACTGTACAACAAATACAATGTATTGACAGGAACCGCCATGATGGTGGTTCTTGCCAATGCTAGAAATGTCTGCACCAGGGCTGAGCTGCAACTCTCATATTCCTCACTGAAGCCCTGTGGGGAGAGTTCTCTTTCTTTAGTACTAAATGTAATTGCCGTCTTTGAGGCGCTGGCCTTCCCCTTCATTGCTGTTTATTAAGTAAGGAATGCAGTGATGGTAACATAAAATAAACTCCTGCTTTCCCTTAAACTACAGTTTGTAAAAAGAAAATATATAAAAAGACATTTTAACATTTTATGCACATATTGTGATACCCGTATTTATTGAACATAATGTACTGATTTGTTTCTTTGAATAATTGAACACTAAGCATTGTTCTGTGGTTTTAAAAGGGATAGACAAGGAGATGCGCCTCCATTGGCAGAAGTGTTCAATGTGTAACGAGTTAGCTTGGCTTTAAATCCCGTCTTCCACACCTGACCACACCGTGTGATTCCATGCACATCATCTTATTTCACTCTACTGCATTTTTAGATGAGTACCATATCTGAGCCCACCTCCTGGGTTCAGGATGGGTGCTGTTAAAAAAACTCACTTACATATGGTTTACTAGAAAATAATGTTGCTCCGCGTGCAACAATGTTGCCATATAAACACGGCACAAGACAAACTGACATCTCTTGGTTCACTCTCGGCAGTGTTATCAAGTAATGGGAGATGAGGAACAGTTCATGTTTAAAAGCTATTTCAGATATCAATGCAATGATATAATCTGATGTGCTAAACAGAGTGATTCAAGAAATAAGCTGTTTTTATTCTGAAAGACTCCACATTGGGTATTTGCAGGGCGTTTGCTGTATCATTTGCATGCCAAACCCTTTTTGGCCCGGCTCCTGCTTTGGCTGTTCGAGACAAGGTAGGCCCGTTCTTCGCCTCTGGCTCAACTCCCTTCATAAATGTTCTGTATGGCTGTGGCTGGTCCTGTGTGGTTGCTGGGCATGCCTATACGGCCCCAAGGTGGGTCATGGTTGCTACTGTTTGGGTGCAGGTCAGTCCTATATGGCTCCAGGATAGGGTATGGCTGATACTCCGTGGGTGTGGGTCAGTCCTACACAGTTTCAAGGTGGGCGATGGGTGATTCCCTGAGGGTGCAGGTCAGTCCTATATGGCTCCAGGATAGCGCATGGCTGATATTTTGTGAGTCTGGGTCAGTCCTACACAGTTTCAAGGTGGGCGATGGGTGATTCCCTGAGGGTTCAGGTCAGTCCTACACAGCTTCAAGGTGGGCGATGGGTGATTCCCTGAGGGTGCAGGTCAGTCCTACACAGCTTCAAGGTGGGCGATGGGTGATTCCCTGAGAGTGCAGGTCAGTCCTACACAGCTTCAAGGTTGGCGATGAGTGATTCCCTGAGGGTGCAGGTCAATCCTTCACAGCTTCAAGGTGGGCGATGAGTGATTCCCTGAGGGTGCAGGTCAGTGCTTCACAGCTTCAAGGTGGGCGATGGGTGATTCCCTGAGGGTGCAGGTCAGTCCTACACAGTTTCAAGGTGGGCGATGGGTGATTCCCTGAGGGTTCAGGTCAGTCTTACACAGCTTCAAGGTGGGCGATGGGTGATTCCCTGAGGGTGCAGGTCAGTCCTACACAGCTTCAAGGTGGGCGATGGGTGATTCCCTGAGGGTGCAGGTCAGTCCTACACAGCTTCAAGGTTGGCGATGAGTGATTCCCTGAGGGTGCAGGGCAATCCTTCACAGCTTCAAGGTGGGCGATGAGTGATTCCCTGAGGGTGCAGGTCAGTGCTTCACAGCTTCAAGGTGGGCGATGGGTGATTCCCTGAGGGTGCAGGTCAGTCCTACACAGCTTCAAGGTGGGCGATGGCTGATTCCCTGAGGGTGCAGGTCAATCCTACACAACTTCAAGGTGGGCGATGGGTGATTCCCTGAGGGTGCAGGTCAGTCCTACACAGTTTCAAGGTGGGTGATGGGTGATTCCCTGAGGGTGCAGGTCAGTCCTACACAGCTTCAAGGTGGTCGTTGGGTGATTCCCTGAGGGTGCAGGTCAGTCCTACACAGCTTCAAGGTGGGCGATGGGTGATTCCCTGAGGGTGCAGGTCAGTCCTACACAGCTTCAAGGTGGGCCATATTTGTGGTCAAGTCTTGGCTGGATGCTTTGCTGGGGCAGTGTGTTTGTGAATCAGTTTACTGTAGCTGAAGGCTAGCACTTGCAAGCTGTTGACCTGCTCCTTGTGGTCTAATTCTTGACATTTGTGGGCTTGGTCTGTCATTTAGTAGCTATGAATGGGCTCTTTATGTATGAAGGATGGGCCTTTGTCACTTTGGCTAAGCACTTGTTGGGGCTGTCCAGATCTTAAGGGCTTAGGCCAGGGATCCTATCCATGCAAGCAGAATTTGTGTGCGTGCAGTGATGCCTGGCTGAGATGGCACCTTTGATTTCCTTAATTTATCAAAAGAAAATTCTCCTGGAGATCATACCTCATACATCAGTCACACGATCTCTAAACCAGACATTAATGGAACTCACACAACAATGAATGTTCATTACTTTTGTCAAAATTTAATATTGAAGAATTCATACATCATAATGAAATACATCCATAAAAATCAGTTGAAAACAAATAAGAACAACTTTTATCACAGACGGGGAAGAGAAAAACAAAGACATATACATTTGTCATTGACAAAGGTTAATTTGTAGAAGTCAACACAAAGTGCATATTATTAAGAATGTCTTCAATATCAAACACTCGGTTCCACTAATCAAACAATAGTAAGCGTTGATGCGTTTCGGTGGACTACTGGGTTACCGCCACCTTTCTGCGAAACACTAAAAACATATAATTCCTCCTAGTGATTAAAAACAGCCATTTTCGGTGGCATATCCTGTAAAAAAACATGAAACAATTGTCAACAGAAACAAAATACAAAATGTAATGTACAAATAATTCATATTTTAATACATCTCCATTCTACAGTTTTAACCCTTAGTCAAACCGATTAGTCAAATTGCCCAAATCATTAATTGTTAAGAGAATCCCATCAAAACTGGATGCTTTAAACCACTAACAGCCAACCCCATATTGCATTCATACTCATTAGGTTTTAAGAATCACTACCTTCTACTCACCTAATATATAGCAAGGTGAGGCTATATGCAGCCTGTTTTTAGGATTATGTAGATAACTTCTGATCCTAGGGAAAGGTTAGAATGAAAAATAGAATCTATCCATGCATATTTAAACATGGCAGCCCAAAACAAGATTTTTCAAATAATGGTCATACCTATCTACTTGCTGCTACGACACCATTAATACTTCAATGCTCGTAGATAGAGGTGTTGATTAAAAAAACGTCCAGCTGATCAGTCAGGACTTTATTTGGATAATATAAATCTATAAAAAGGAACCCAAATACAATAAAAGGGGTACTCGAAATGTTAATATTTAATAGCATAAAATAACAAACTCGTAGACATAACATACCTCCAATTTTGAAGTGAGGTACGCGATTTAGTTTCGAAATACGATCAATCTAGAAGCTAAACAGCTTTCCAGTTACCAGACGGTATTTCTAAAATATAATAAAAACAAAAGACACCGTAACAGATAAGCCAAGTCCTAAACGTTCTGGTAGAGATTCAAAAGAACTATGTTATCTCTGGGGCAAGTATATTTCAATGCCATGCTTAGAGATCCCATTTAACATACTCCCATTAAGCGTGTTCACAAAGAGTTCTACCGGGAAGTAAAGCCAGTATATCACTGGACCGCACAGCCTCCAAATGAGCTCGACAAAAACTAAAAGCAGCCCTATGTGGCTATTGGCTAAGGCGCTGAGGCTCAGGTATTAATTCTAGGTGCCCCCATTTACATATTTCGGCGTTGTGTGATCACCGCATCCGTCCTCCTTCACTGCAACCAACCAAACCCATATGGTTGGATTCCATCGTACTATACATAGAAACTAAACTCACATGAGACGTGTTCACGTCAAAAAGGTCCCGTGATTAACTAGTCCGTGCCAGCAATTCGTAGGTCCATATGTCCGTTGGCAACTGCCCTGCACCATCTTGGGCGTATATAGTACATATGTGAAGTCGTTTTTGAAAAAAGGTTTAAAAACATATTTCCAAAAGCAGATTTAAAACATGTTCCCAAACCAAAAGGGGAAGAAAACGAGAAGGATATGATATATAAATTAGCTGTCGCCTAGAGTATAATCATCAATATTGACGATCCTTGTCACCAAATGACTCAAGACACTTTTGCAATTTTGGAAGTAAATTCTTCATAGAATTGGTATTGAACTGATCCTAAATTTAAAGAGGTTACTTTATATCCAAAACTGACATAATAGTTTATGTAAACCCAATAAATTGTTATTATTATCATTATGTTATCCTATTCTATTGGTCAATTATGTTATCAATTTCATCCAGTCTTCTTTGGTGTTCAAACCTTTTGTTACCGTATCTAAAGTAGAGATATACCAATGCTCTCTGTTTTTACATTTTAATTCAAGGTTGTCACCTCTTCTGATTCCAGTGATTTTCTCAAAAAGGTAGGTCCAGCTTCCTTGAAGTGTTCTACCGGGGGGTGGGGGGGGGCATTTTCCTTATTAGTCTTTGGTGCTGATTTATGCTCACGTGAACGTGAGTTCGTAGTTCGCGAGCAGTCTCACCCGCATATCTCAAACCACAGGGACACATAAGCAAGTATACAATGTTACTACTCCTACAGTTATTAAGATATTTTGCGGTCACTGTGTATATCATAGTTTTTTCTACTATAGAGTGCGCACAAATAGCACACCCACCACACTTATGGTTTCCCACAGCCCTAGTTCCTAAGATAGTATTTTGTCAGGGGGATTTTTTCTCTCTGTAGGTGTGGACCAAAGCCTTCCTTAGATTATTATTCCATTTAAAAGCAAACAGAGGTCTCTCTAATTTATTTTCTTCATCTTCATTTAAAATATTCCAATTTGAATTTACAATGTTTTTGATCTTATTACTAATCTCTGAGAATTGGCTGACAAATGCAATGTGTTCATTCTTATTATTCTTCCTTTCTTTATGTTTCCCAGCATCCCTCAGCATGCTGTCCCGATCGTAAAAATGTGCTCTTTGAAGGAATGTTTCATCAGTTTATTGGGATAACCCCAATCCTTCAATTTCGCCTTTAGGATATCAGAAGGTTTGTAAAATCCTCTAGTGACGAGCAATTGGTTACTATCTTTGATTACTTTACACTGCTTATGTGCCTCACCAACACAAGGAGCAGCATTCTTTTGGGGTGTGGAAACGAGCAGTTTTGGCAACCACTTTTTTTTAAACATGATTTCATTTATTATTGATGATTTGCAAGATACTCAAGTCATCCAGCAGGGTGTTTTTTGGTGTCTAGAAGTAGGGTGGATGTTGAACCCACGTACAAGTCTGTCATTGCTTCTACTATCAATTAAGGTGTGATACTCAGCCTTAGCCGAGTCGAACAGGAGCAACTTGGTTTAGGTCAGGAATATCGAATAAAACATATTAAATGATCACAATATTGTGACCAATCTATTGAGGGATCAAATATGAAAGAGAAGTTTGTATACATTTTCTATACCTGAAGATAGCTAGACAGACAGACAGACAGACAGACAGACAGACAGACAGACAGATAGATAGATAGATAGATAGATAGATAGATAGATAGATAGATAGATAGATAGATAGATAGATAGATAGATAGATAGATAGATAGATAGATAGATAGATAGATAGATAGATAGATAGATAGATAGATAGATAGATAGATAGATAGATAGATAGATAGATAGATAGATATCTTCAAGGTACATAGATGTGGAGTTATGAATAAAAATCCTTACCTCCTTCTGTGTACTTCCCTGTTCAATATTTTCCCTTTATATTCTGACGAGGATATAGTGACCTTCTGATATTTTGTCCTTGATAATCCCTATCACAATCATAGAGCAATCAGCTCTCCATCTGATCATCACCATCCTTAGAGGCGAGAGCTGTGTAGTTATTAAAAGGGACACGTTGCAGCTCAACATAAAGCATCCCTGAACATATAAACTTCAAAAGACAGTAGAAAGCAGGGCTATTCCCCAGATAACTGCATCAGCAACAGTGCCTAGAAACGGCCACACGCTCAATCACAATCCTCAGCTTAGTTATTACCCACCAAGTGCACACAATTCAACCAGCAAACTGCTTTCCAAATGCACATAAACTAGGAAGGGCTGACCTATAGTTTGCCTTGGCATTATATAGTTATGCACTTGCATTTATAACAGTGATAGCCCACAATAATACTAAAAACATAATACACAGCGGCCACCAATAAATTATAACTTATGCCTCTTAAATTCACAAAAGACATGTCTGCTCAGAGGGTTGCCCATCACCAGCACCGTGGAGCCAAAAATCAGTCATCACCAAATGCACAGGCATGGAATAACAGAAGAGATCTGTCACACATTCCTGGACAGTTCTGAGGACTTTAATATAGTACACCACTCCAGGTCCCACATATCTATGCAAGCAGACCACTTCTTTACATCTCACAAAGACACTCAGATATGAGAGGATAATAAACATGCCCATCCCAACAAATCTCTCCACTTCTCTCTCCCTCCAACCATGCAAGCTCAGGACCACAACTATACACAACATCTCAGTTTGGACAACCCAGTGCAGTAACCAGCTAAGCAGACTATATCATATGAGATACCATAAAGGGACTTGCAGAGAAGTACAAAGCTGCAGGCATACTAGAAACCACACAACTGCACTTCACCATCCAAAACACTGCTATGCGCTGTGTCACATAACACAATAAGTGCACCTCGGTGGTCATCACCCACAAAATGGAAACACTCTCCACATAGGATCAAAACAAAGACAACATGCTTCCAACCATGTACCATACACGGACCAACATGCTACTCATGTAGACAAGCACTCCAGCACCCCACGTAGTGATACTAAGCGCTATATAAATGCTGCAATACAATACAATACCATACAATGTTACTCTTATTCACATAAAAAGAAAACCCTTCTTCGAATTTCAAAATGGCTTGATAATAGACTAACATAAAGCATGCACAGAAAAGGGCAGACCATCAGAGAAAAAAAATCAAAACAGCAGATCGTAAAGAAGATTTTATTCAATGAATGTATTACTCCTTAGCATAAGGCTCTTTGTATAGCTTAGACAACTCATCTTGATGACAAACTGTAAAAAGCCAAAAATCGCCCTAGGGAATTCATCATGTTGCTCCTTCATCCTTGCAGCTGCACGAGATCCGCTTCTAATAACTCTCATCCATCGTACGATGAACTCCCCCCATTCTTCATCAAAAAATAATTACAATTCATGAGAACAGGCAACAGATTCATGCAATGATGTCAAATCGATCTCCGTGCGAGATGATGCGCCAGAAGGGAACAGAGATGTTCATTTTCGTAATTTGCTTGTGTTTCTCTAACTACTGTTGTAAACGTTGAGGAGGTAAACTTCTAGGTACCTATGTGTCAACTATTCAGCAATTCAAAAACACACCCAATTTCGAGTACCTCAAGGCTATGGCCCTCGTTATGAGTGACCCATACAATTCTGATATATGCGGTAACTCTTGGTAGCACACATATAGGAATTCAGAGTTTTGTGGCAAACACCACAATCAAGTAGGCCGAACTGGTGTTAGGCGATATTTATCAAACCGAATAAAATTTGAACACCTCAGTGTCAAATTTCATGGGTGCTACCACATAGTGCAAATTTGCTCATAGTGACCATTGCCGCGACTGTCCTTAGAAATGCTTTCTTTTACATTTAAGTTGTGTACATACATTTATAAACATTGAGGCAATGAAAAAAATTTAAAAAACACATTCCTTTTCCACCATTGAAAGTGAATTATTCCAGCTCTTTGCTGGAGAACAACTCCGACTGTATCCAGGGTGGGAAAAGATTGATTAGGAGTTTATATTGCCCACAGTGGTGATTCATAGGCCATGGTGTTCTGGGTACACAGTATTGAGTAATTGTAGGAAGGTGGATATCTGACTATGGTTACCCCCAAATTTTTGCCTAGTGTCTAGCTGGTTTTTCGACTTAGTTGGCCTGAGATCCTGCCATTCAGGATCTCAGCCTGGCTGTTCTCTCTTTAAAATGGACTCCATGTACCCTAGGTACATACCCAATTGGTTGGATCACCCTGTGAGCCCCTGTACCAGTGTACACTAGGTACCCAGGGCATTGGTGTATCTAAGGCCTGCCAGGGGCTGAAGCATGTATTATGCCACCCCAGGCTTGGCCTAACAAATCTGACACAACTGGCTGATCACTCAGCTGGGGTAAGTTGGTGTAACCACCTCTTACTTAGGTGTAGTATACCTATACCTAACCTTAAATGGGACACCTGGTAACCTATAAGTCACTCCTATGGCAGGCCTTAACAATCCTGAAGGCAGAGTGCTTGGTTCCATGTGAGATGGTGCTCTGGCATGAGCTGAGCCTGTCTGCGGTGGTCGGAACAACTTCCTTCTACTGTTTCCAGATATCGTCATACCATATACTCTTAAGTGCATTATGAACCTCGCGGTTAAATGCTATCTTTGGTTTGGCTTTATCAAAACATGTCGAGTAAGGTGTCATACGAATTGGAATACTAACCCCTCGCCAATTCTGGCGACGGGGTTAGCATTCCACCCTTCTAGAGGGACACGACATGTACAGTACCTGAAACCCGGGTAAAATCAGACATAGCCTCCGCTCCACAAAATGGATGCTGCCACCACAGACACAAGTCTGCCCCCCTGCTGCTGGGAGTCCTTCCAGCTTGGGAGGTGTGGACAAAGGGTTTCCTGCCAGGGGAGGTGCATGCACCACCCCAGACAGGATTTTGTGTATTGGTCAGGTAGGGCTTGAAAGAAACCAGACATGCCTGAGGCTCACAAGGAGCCTCGGTGCATATGCCAGTCCAAACCGGTCCTGGGGCACACCAGTCCCGGGCCTGGGGCGAGCTGGACAAAGGATTGGGGGTGTAACCACCCCCCTTCCTGGTCCCACCCATAGGGAGGGACCTAGCAGGTAGTCCGGCCCCTAGAATCCGCTTAAAGGTAGGAGCTGTGTCCTAAGACTTCAGACATCCTGGAATCAACTTGAAACTAAGAAGAAGACGGGAACTTCGACGCTCTGCCGCACAGAGGACTGAAGCCAATCTCCCCTGTGGTCAGGGAGTGACCACCTTGCTAACGCAAGCACCATCCAGCAAATCAACATCTGCTTTGCCGCCGCCTCCCGCCGGAGCCCGAGCCCAGAGACTGACAAGACCTGGACCTCCAGACCTCTCACCGCCCGATCCACAGTCCCTGAAAAGAGGAGAGCCGTGGAGGCACCGAGACACGTGGAGCCAGCCATCTTGAAACGACCACGACAAGCTGACAAGTGCAACAACCAAGGCTCCCTCCAAGTTGTGCTTTGGGATCTGAGAAGCCCAACCCTCGAGCAGCATCTGCACCAAAGGTGAGCCCTCCAGCATCTCCACGATCTGCGTGGGGCCCTTCTGCATTTTGCCACTCGACGCGCCTAACCGGTTGCTGGCCCGCTGGCTAGTGGCCATCTTGGCGACGAACTTCACAAAATACACCACTGGTCTGGTTGCTCCAGACTGGCCCTTGCTCCCCTCCAGAGGAGCAGTCCCTCTGACCTTGCTGGTCAGAACCAACAGCTTATTTCATCTCCTACAACAATTGCTTTTGCCAAGGCTTGTTTGCTTCGATCAAGTCGCCAACACCGCCGACAGCGAGAACCTGCGTGGGACAGCTCGTGACTCGACTCCTGGACGTCGTCGACCTTCAGGGACCACGTGGCTGCAGAGACAAGCTACACCTTCCTTCCTGTTTGCACCCGACATCGCCTGGTACCCACCTGGTGCCACGCTGGTCACTGGCTAGTGACTGTGAACACTGTCCCCTCTGCTTACAGGTCTTCAACATCTCCGATCCACTCTTGGATCCACCGCATCTCTTCCGGGGCGACCGCCTGCAGCATCTTTATCTACAGGCTCCATTGAACAGATAGAAGAAACCCGACGCACTTCGACGCCTATGCACCCGCTTCCTGTGGGTGAGGTAAAGCTGGCACTCCGGTGCCCAAGTGTAGAGAATCATCTCTAGTATCTGTGTTTCCAATCTGAAGTTCATAGTCCATCCGGAAGATTCCTTTTGCAGTAACTTGGTACTTTTTACGCACCCATTGAAAACCTATGGGAGCTCGCGTGTGACTATTTGCTCTGCACACGCAACCCGTGGACCTCCTGGTCACTAACTGAAGTTAGCTCCTTGCAGGCCCAGCGATTCTAGAAGCCCTAGGCCTTTTCCCTTTTCTGTTCGTGGTACTTATACCACTATTTTAGTATATGGTTTGAGCGGCCACCAGGGCCTATCCATATAAAGTGCAACTTCTGTGTATTCTACTGTAATCTTGTTTGACGATTTGTGCTCCTGTGCTCATAAAGAGACTAGGGGTTACTTTGAGAAATAAATACATATATATTTTGAATATATATCTGTGTGGTGTCCTTTCATTGGTATAAAAGGGGGTTGCATTTGGTAAAACAGCTGGCTTAACACGCTTCACGAGTTTAGCCTCAAAGACTGCTTAGCCTACGCTACCACTAGGGCAGCTAGTCCGAAAAGGTTGACTTACAACCACACCATAAGGGTTGCTTGGCATGGTACAAGGTGGTCACTTTAACTAGTGAACATCATATACCAGGCCAACTTCTCACAGTAATGAGGTGACCTGTGTGTGAAATTCTTCTCCGCTTGCAGGGTTTGCTGAGTTTTTACCATTTCATGTTCCACGTAGCACGCAGAGTTCCAAAAAACTCAGCAGAGCTGAGTTTTTTCCTCACTCGCCAACATTACGTTGGAGAGCACGAGTGAGGAAAATCTTACTCCAGACCACCTCCCGGTGAGATTTCTCAACGCCGGCAGTCATGGAGGATCGCTACAGCTCACACTGAGAAAACTTCAGTTCACGTTGAGGAAGTTGTCGCTCAAGTAGAACATATACTCAAGTGGCAAAAAAAAGCAGCGCCCTATTGCGCTTTGCGTGGTGCTGTTCGTTCAGATTTTACAGCGCAGTGTAAACATCAAGTGCTAAAAATGAGCACAAACATGCTGCGTAATGCACTCCACCACTTGCGGAACTCCGCCTAGCGCAGCAGAGTTTTTTGGTCACTTCGCGAGTTCTGCATAGCGGAAAATTACAAATTCTGCCCAGGCCTGGTAATGAGTTTGGGTGTTCGTAATACACATCCTGGGCGATGCCCCCTGGGAGGAATCCATAACTGTCTGTACTTACCGCGGTGCCCAAGCAACCTTGGCCGAGGCCCGGTGGAGCCGTCCTATGCTGCTATAGAGGAGTTTGGCTCTGGTTCTTCCTTCAGCCGTCACCTACCCAGCCGGACATCGGACACTGTCTTCCTCGTCTCCCCGTTGTGTCTTCCACCTGCATTCCTTACCCCTGTTTACCGTTCCCACTCTACCTTTTACTCCCCTTAAGACGTGTGTACGCGCTAATGACTCATATTATTGTGTAATCTGATGTTTTTCTCCTATGTCTATACTTGGCTATGTAATTTTGTAATCTGTAACTCGCTGATCCTCATGTAAAGCGCTCTGATACCTCCGGGTCTAGCCAGCGCTATATAAAACTTTGCAAATAAACATCCTCAATGGCCTATTCACTGGAATATTTCCCATTATCTGCACGGGTGATGAGATCTACCTTTATCCTCCCCTCTACAGCTTTACTCTATTGCTCCATATACTGTGGTTATGTAGAGCAGAGAATGTACTACAATAAGTCATTTTTAGAACCTTCCTTCGGCATAAAGAAGTGGGTCTATGTGAAATTTTTTATTTTTTATTTTTTTTATTAGAAACCTTTATTACACGATAAAATACATAGAAGGGCCTACAACCACCAAGGCCGGCCGCTACAGAGCCCGAGGGCCCGCAATGCAACGCCACACATTCAAATGAGCCAGAGGCAAAGCTCCCGGCAGTTCGTGAGCACATGCAACAGGCCGTGGCCATAGGCCAGGAGCAATCGGAAAAAACAGTTTCATTTTCTATTAAATATAAAACACACTCAAGGCAATGAGAGTCCAAAATAGCAGCGTGCTCTTCCCAGGACGGGGAACAACGTACAGTGTCCAAAGCAGTTCTTGACAGGAGGCGGTAGTGGGGGGCAATGGGAAGACAAAGCATGGAACACATCTCACACAATCCCGCAGAATGTGTGGCTAGGGGGACAAAGCAATATCGACCTCTAATGGCAGAGGCGGAGTGCAGATACGTCCACGATATAAATTCCATGGACCCCATACCTTAGTCCATTTCCCTGGCTTGCCTCTCGCCACATACACCGTCTTTTCCCTAAACATACACCAGTCCATGTTCTCCTTCCATACCGCGATCGTGGGCGGCCTCGGGGAGCCCCACAGCTGTGCAATGTTCCGCTTAACCACCATGTACCCCAAAGTCACCCACTGCGTCTGTGCCGCATTATAGTCATTCGGTTCCCAGACATTCAACAAACACCTCCTAGCCTCTGGCAACAGAGCAACGTGCGTGACCTCCTCCAGTACGGTGTGGATACCGTTCCAAAATCGCACAATCTCCGAACATTCCCATAAGATATGAAGAAAGGTACCCGGCAGGCCACATCCACGCTTACACATTCCATCCCTCGAGTAACCCATACGTAGCAAACCGGGCCCCGTGACATACACTCTATGAAGGATCTTCAGCTGTACGAATCGTAAGCGGGCCGAGATCGCCACCTCTTTCGGGGAGGCCACCGCCGATACCCAGTCCTCATCGTCCAGTTCCAAGCCATCGCCCGTCCATGCCTCCCGCAGACGGAGCAGCAAGTCCGCGTGATCATTAATAAGTTTTTTGTAGATCAGAGAAATAGTGCTGTCGGGCACATAGCCATCCAACACTCTATCCTCCAGCGGGGAATACTCTGGGATAGCAGCAACGTCCGGAAAGACCGAACACAGCGCATGGTATACTTGTGCGTACCGGAAGTACTCTCTATCATTTAATTTGTATTCAGTTGGGTCTATGTGAAATTAAATGCAACACAAATAAATCGTTGCCATGACATTTTCACCATTTTTCTCACCACTTATTTACTGCCTGTATACCGACTAGCACGTGGGGAGCAACGAAGGACCTCCACATTTGTCTGTTTTGGGCACAGTCTCTAAGGTGCCCTGTCTCTAAGGTGCCTTAGCTGGGGTCCAGGGTCTTCATTTCTGTTTCCATAGTGTGCCTCCAGTTGTTCTTTGGCCTGCTTCTCTTCCATTTGCCAATGTCTGCACTATTTCTACTTTCATTTTGTGGGGTTAGGGTTCGCCATGAACATCCTTTCAACCCACATACCTATGAAGGTTATGCCTAGCCCCACTCCCAACCCCACACAATTCAACATTATTGTTTTTTTGGGAATGGGCACACATTTGCACATAATACAAAGAAAGATCCTTAAGTTAAAGAACTGTTGTAAGAAACAACTTCTTAGGTGTGGAACAGCATCACATACATGCCTGATGATGGACTGGAGAAGAGCCTGAGCCCGCTGAAGGCTTCAGGGGAGATATCAGTCCAGGAGCCTGTCATCATTGTGAATAGGAGGACTCTCATGGGTCGGCACGAATACAAGTCATGAAAGGCCTCGTCAGCTGTCAAGATAAGTCTATTTACATGTGTGTCGCATTCTGTAGCACACATACATAGAAAGAGCAAATCGCCATTATTGATTGTTTATGTGCATGTCACTACCGGTGCATATACAGTCGTCCCTGCAGCACAGGCACCCTTGCAGCATGGCGCGAAGGTGACTGCGCTGGCACTAGGCATCTTTTTTTTGTGCCAGCGCTAGGGAAACGCAGGGGTGCGTCATATTTTTGTAAATACGATGCATCCCGGCATTTTGAAAAAATCGGAGTGTAGCATTGCAAAATTTGGCGTACCACCACGCTCCGGCATTTTCTTGTAAATGTCCCCCAAAGTTTCTCTATAGCTTCACCATTTTTTTTATTCTGTATCAGATTAACATGTAAATTAGAGACAAATAAACACATATTCTTGGGAATTTAGTTATATTTGTCAAAACAGAATTAACTTGGACTTTTTTTTGGTGTGAAAGATCACAACTAAGGTAACATATCACTCACTTGAACATTTTTATTTTTCACTGACATTTCCATTGCTCTGAGACCCTAAGTATCGCCCACATCCAACTAGACATACCCTGAACAGGGCGAAACACGTCTGTGATACTTCAACGCCTGTCAGTCCGTCTGTGAATAACAAAGTCGTGTTTAAAGGGACGCTTCGGATAGATTGAAACATTCAGTTGACAAAGCCGGTCACGTGGGCGGCCCTCGCCTGCGACTTATGAGGTGGTTCTGTCTGTGCCCCGTTGAGTGTTAAAGTGGGCGCGGTCTGTGTGTGCTGTATCAGATCACAGGTACTGTCGATTTTCTACTCGGAAGAGAGACAGGCGTGGAAAGGCTGGTTATCGGTAAGATAAAAAAATATTCGGTTGCGTATTTTCTCTCGAGGTGTTCTTTTTTAAACGAGCATAGTTCATAGACTTTCCATATATTGACTCTCCTGTGGTTGAAGGAACTTCCTGCTTTTCCTATGGCCGAGCAGTGGTAGCATTTTAGAATATTAACTCTCACACTCACAGGCATAATTGTTTTATGTTTTTTCTCGCGAGTACTCTAAAACTGTCTCGACCGGTACCTCAAGAGCATTTTGTACTCACTCAGGCGGGCATCTTGTTTAGTTAGCATTTCATCATTAATGGCTAAACACAAGTTATACTTAGAAATATAATACTTGCAAAAGTCCCGATTTTCAACCAAAAAAAACGCTGCAAAAATGATGATTACACAGCAAAGTTTGCAAGCATGACTTGCATTGCACGAGAAAAAAAATGCATGACTTTGCACGCCTCTAATTTCCTCCTCAAAAGGTTTGATCCACAACTTTGTCTTAAAAAGTGATGGGAATCCTCTATTCATTGTATACATCCATATCTTGCGTCATTAAATGATGTTCGTGTTAACTCTTTCCTCCCTGAAATTGTGTTCTCAAAGTTTCAGTTGTAGGATGTAGATGTGTCGGTGCCCGAGGGAGCTCACACGGGGATGGGCACAACAACCATGGCGCGGCCCATGTCCTCCAATGCCCCATGCGTCATGTGACGAATGGCGGCCTCTGTGACTTGCAGGCCGCCCTGACAGCGGAGGGCGACCTCTCTATTAGAGCCGCCATTGTTTTAGGAATGCCCTGGCCCCAGTTTTGTCTGGGGCTCTCAGTCACTGTCAGCCTCCTTTTGTTGGGCTAGGCACGCACCACCTGTCACAGGGGAAGCCTTCCACTCCACCCTACAAAGAAGAGGGGTTTGGTGAACTCTGGGCAGCTGCGAGCAGAGAACGCAATGACCGCCGCCGTCTGCACGCGTATGATGTTCGACAAGTCATCCCGCTCAGGGTGGTAGGTATTGAAAGTTGGATAATAAATGTGAGAAAACTTCCCTCACCCCTGCAGCAGGGCTACAAAGTTTGCAAAACTCTCCAGCCAGCGTCCCGCGAGTATCTCCTTGGCAGACCGTTGACTTGAGGACAGCGCTGACAGAGCTTCGCATCAGACAGCAGATGACACAAGCAAGAAACCTATGCAAAGCTGGCATCTCAGGGCAGGAACAGTCAGTGGCATAACGAAACTTGAGGGGGGCCCCCTAAAGTAGAAGGAGGGGCCCGCTCCGGACTTACTCAGGAGCTCTCAGGTCAGGGTACTGTGCTGAGGGAGCCCCTTGGAGCTCAGGGCCCCCCCACACTGCTGGGGCTGTGGGGGCATTTATTATGCCACTGCACAAAACTTGAGGGGCACCCCGGTAAAGTACATGGAGGGGCCCCCCTCTGGAATCACTCAGAGCTCTCAGATCAGGGTACTGTGCTGAGGGGACCCCTTGGAGCTCAGGAGCCCCCCACACTGCTGGGGCTGTGGGGGCATTTGTTACGCCACTGCACAAAACTTGAGGGCCCCCCTGCAAAGTACATGGAGGGCCCCCCTCTGGACTCACTCAGAGCTCTCAGATCAGGATACTGTGCTGAGGGGGGCCCCTGGAGCTCGCCCCCCCCCCTTGCAGGGGCCTTTGTTACGACACTGGGAACAGTGGAAACACCACTAGATTCCATGCAAAGCCAAGTCAACAAACATCTCCCAAAGTTAAGGAACTTGTCTGTGGATGAGGTCCTAGCAACAAACGAAAACAGGCCCAAACAATGGCCAAAAGTTACATCATGTGGTATTTCCATGCTTGTGATGAGTAATAATTTACACATATTACACCATTTTCACATAGAGATTTGCTTGGGAAGTTGTGCTTGAATGACGACAAAATTTGTGCAAGACACCACTGGCTCATCTTTGCAGTGGCGGCCCCTCTGCTAAGGCGGAGGAGTATCGCCTCACTGCTGTCAGCAGTGTAAGTGATAATAAATTGATAGTACCTCAAATGTAAACTTTTTATTTTTTATTTTTGCGGGAGCGGCAGCTTTGGGAAGAAGGACGGGGCTGCTCTGCTGAAGGAGCAGAGAAGGGTGGAGTGGTTTTCACTCCCTACGTGCGCATGAATGTTTGGGCCGGCCAAACATTCATGCGCATATAGCATGCTCTCCACCCAGACTGCATTAAAGCCTGGGAGGAGATCATGCCCAGGCCCCCATTCCCCAACTAAGCGCCGAACCACGGCACCCAGACAAATCACAACACTGCATTGCAGCATTGTGATTGGCTCAGAGGAGCCTGGGTCCTTTCTGGTTCCTGCCTAATCCAGCCGGAGGAAGGAGTGGAGAGACGCAACAAGGAGGGCGCAGCAACGTGAACAGGAGGTACATTTGGAATTTTTTATTTACCCCACTCCCCACCCCGCCACCCCCGATCAGTGCCGGCCGCCACCGAATCTTTGCACTGTGGCGCAATGCTAAATTTTGTTGAGTGCGATGGATAAAGACATTTTAGAGCAAGCTTTGCCACTGACCTCAATGGCATATAACAGTTCACACTATGAAACTCTGCAATGTTCTTGTAAATTGATACTTGTATAGCGCACTACTCACCCACAAGGGTCTCAAGGCGCTTGTACGAATACCGCTGTGGAACCCATCCTGGCTTTTCCTGTGAGGCGTCCACTCCTGGGCACCCCCAAGGTGGAGGCCAGGCATCCTTAGCGTTGTGGGGGCCGTTGTGGAGTTTAAGCAAGCTACTGCCCAGAGTTGCAGAGTGGGACTCCATGATTGGAATAGGCACCGAGGCGAGAATTATCAGGTCCGTGGAATTTTTGAGCCCAAGACCCGCCGAGGCGGGGACTTGAACCCTGGTCCCGGGCTAGACCTCTGCATCAGGGTCTGCCGCTCTAATCATTGAGCCACACTTCTCCACATTGCAGCATTGCATTGTCCAGATCCTGGTAAATCATAGCCAAAATGGTTTTGCTATAATATTTAAATGTAAAATTGCAAAGTTAGTAATCTTCTCAACAATGTGCTGGGATTCATTTTTCATGCTCTCCATTTGGTGCTGCGCCTCAGTCTTTTCACGAGGCTGTGCTAAGTGACGCTGCCTAAAACACAGTTGTTCGAAATAGCACTTATCACCCTCAACAATTACAATCCTTACTCACAATTCAGTGCAATGATGCTCCACTTAAATTTTCAAAATATATAAATTGTATTTGAACTTAAATTTTCCAGGGGCCATCAGCCTCTCCCTTTAATATTTACTTCAACACTAACCCCCCCCCCCCCCCCACACCACCACCGCTTACCTGATAGTTACAAAGCACAGAGGCAGGATTAAAACTGCAAAAGTGAGACAACACCTGTACAGTGCTCACAAAGGGTACAGGCCTAGGTTCTATAAGACCGAGCTCTTGTGTATAGAGATGGTGAGGCATAGAGAGGCAGCGTCCAGAAGTTCTTTCCATACTTGGTGATGTGAAGGTGTGAGACCTTGGGGGGCGGGAGTTTGCGCACACTAGACGCGTGAGAGTGAGACCACGAACGAAGAGTCTTCATATACAGAAAGTGAGAAAGTAAGGCCCTGGGTGAGATAGTGAGTCCATTCAGGTTACATGACCCTGGGTGAATAGATTGTTTCTTACATGAGTGGAGAAGTGAGACCTTAGCTGAAGAGACCGGCTGTGTAAAGGCATAAAAAAGAGGGAGAACTTGGTTGCAAAGAGTGATTATATACACGTAGGCAGTTGTTAGGTGAGGGAGATCTTGGGTAATGAGAGAGTACAAACAGGATTTAGAAGAGTGAGACCTTGGGTGCAAAGAGTGACTACACATTGGCAGTAGGAAACGAAAACCTTGGGTGCAAAGAGTGATTACATGTAGAGATTAGGAGATAGAGATTTTAGTTGGAAAGTGATTGCAAATTGGATATAGAAGAGGAAAACCTTGGGCGCGAAGAGTGAGTACACATAAGCAGTAGGAAAGGGAAACCTTGGCCGCAAAGAGTGATTATGCATAGGCAGTTGGAAAGGAAGACCTTGGGCGCAAAGAGTGATTACGCATAAGCAGTAGGAAAGGGAGACCTTGGCTGCAAAGAGTGATTATGCATAGGCAGTAGGAAAGGAAGACCTTAGGAGCAAAGAGTGATTATGCATAGGCAATGGGAAAGGAAGACCTTAGGAGCAAAGAGTGATTATGCATTGGCAATGGGAAAGGAAGACCTTGGGCGCAAAGAGTTATTATGCATAGGCAGTAGGAAAGGGAGACCTTGGTCGCAAAGAGTGATTATGCATAGGCAGTAGGAAAGGAAGACCATAGGAGCAAAGAGTGATTACGCATAGGCAGTAGGAAAGGAAGACCTTGGTCGCAAAGAGTGATTATGCATAGGCAGTAGGAAAGGAAGACCATAGGAGCAAAGAGTGATTATGCATAGGCAGTAGGAAAGGAAGACCTTGGGTGCAAAGAGTGATTACGCATAGGCAGTAGGAAAGGGAGACCTTGGCAGCAAAGAGTGATTATGCGTAGGCAGTAGGAAAGGAAGACCTTAGGAGCAAAGAGTGAATATGCATAGGCAATGGGAAAGGAAGACCTTGGGCGCAAAGAGTGATTACGCATAGGCAGTAGGAAAGGGAGACCTTGGCCGCAAAGAGTGATTATGCCTAGGCAGTAGGAAGGAAGACCTTAGGAGCAAAGAGTGATTACGCATAGGCAATGGGAAAGGAAGACCTTGGGTGCAAAGAGTGATTACATGTAGGGATTAGAAGATGGAGATTTTAGTTGGAGAGTGATTACAAATTGGATATACAAGTGGAAAACCTTGGGCGCAAAGAGTGATTACACATAGGCAGTAGGAAAGGAAGACCTTAGGAGCAAAGAGTGATTACGCAGAGGCAGTAGGAAAGGAAGACCTTGGCCAAAAAGAGTGATTACACATAGGCAGCAAGAGAGGCACACCTTGAGTAAGAGTGAGAGTGAGTGGTCACACAGAGGCAGTAGATGTGCAAGAACTTGGGCGGAAAGAGTGATTACATATAGGGGTAAGGTGTAGGAGACCTTGGTCGAGGAGAGCAGTTACATGGCCTGAAATAGAAGAGCAGTTTCTTGAGAGTAAAGCGTGATTCCATGCAGGGAATAGGCGAATAAGAACTTGGGGGGGAAGAGTGACTCTCACAGATTGGCCCTTTGCCCTTCCTGTATCTACACATATCCTGTTTTTTCTTCACTTCATCCCTGCGTGATCCCAAGGACACCTAGCACTATCTTACTCAATAACGTTGAAAACAAATTAAACAAGGACTTATTTGTATGTTGTGCAGAGTTTCTGCGTGACATTTTGTTTCATTATAAATATATGACATTGAATGTGTAGATTTGATTCACAAGTCTTTCATTCGCACACAAGATACTGCCCATTGTGGCTTGAACATAAGAAGTACCCAAGGCCCTGCATGGACCTTGAGGGGAAGAAGAGGCCTTCGCTCTGCCTTCTTATTGAAATGTGGTGTGCACTGCACTCAGTGCCAGCTGAATTGCTTCTGCACATTTCCTGTTGGATCAGTCACCTTGGTGGAGATCTCCAGCTGACCTACAGAAGCAAGGCAGAGGCACCTGCACCTCACTAGGTTGTTCGTCTCTTTGTGTTTGCAATTAATGGAGTGTTTTTCACTTCATCTTGTGTGTGTTTGTGGCTCTTGTTCTGAAAGCCAGCCTTGAGTGCAATGGACTGCTCAATAGACCTATAGCGCATCTTTTATTAATCTGTCCTCTTTATGCTGCAACATGTGAAGTATTTCTAAAGGCCCATTTTGAGGCAAAATGACAAAAGGTCGATTCATTATTTATTTCACTTTCATTTATGTTCCAATCTAATTCTATAGCTTTGGCTTTTGGGACCTTTTAAAATATTTTTTTAAAGAAGTGTTAATATTTTACAATGTTTCTAACATTATGACATCTATAGAGATCTCAAAGTAGTTTACTGTGAATCTGCGGTTAACCAGTATTTTTTTATTTTATTTGTGTATTTGAGGTCCAGATCACTGGTGTATAATGTGATGTTTTTACAAATCGCACATTAAATGTATTGATTGATCGATTGACTGATTGGCGTTTGTCACATACAAATGAAATACTTTGATTAGTGAACTAATATCAGAGGAACTATATCTCTACAAATTTAATAAGGTCACCACAATGTTGTTGATTGACAAGGAAGGGGGTGTTAAAGGATGCAGATGCTGACAAGAAAGAAGAAAGGTTTGCTTGAAATTGGTAGAAGTGGGCATGAAAAAAGTGGAATCCATGCCCACATACTAGTCCTTCCATAGAGTGCATCGAGCTGCAGTTTGTAGCATTCTGAGCATGGCACACTAACCCTCCTGTTTGCAGATTAAATTTGCCCCCTCTCACCGGGTTTGACTGATGTGAGAGGACAACTAGGTCAGCAGAGTATCCAGGTGCCCCTGGGGTACCTTGGGGAGACAGCATTCCCGAGTTGCTACTGCTGCTGTCTCTCACCAATTGTTGTGACTCTTCTGTGCCCATCATTATTTAGTTTGCCTTCCTTCTCCCTCTACCACCCACATCCTTTCTAAACTGAACCCCTGTGATCTCTGAGAGACACTGAAGGCTGGGAAAGAAGCTTGTTGATGCACATCACCAGGAGGGAGGGATTATGCACTGTAGAAGTCACATATGTTTGAGAAAAAACAGAAGGTGGTCCACAGATTCCACCATATAAAATCAGATTTCCCATCACATGCAACCAGCCTGAAGTTTTGTGTCCATTTTTAAAGGACGCTGATTTTGAGCTTGGGTCTTGGTAAATTGTTGTACTAGGGTGTGCGGTTGCTTGAAGCCTCTTTGATTCTTTATGGAGGTTTTGCCTGAGACTGGCCAATGCAGGGAGAGGAGACTCCATTGTGTTCTACAGGACCTTTATGCTGAGCATGGATGAGAACGCGTCCTAGAAAGACACTTCATAGAAGTCTGTGGCATATTTGATGGTAGTCATGCATGACCCCGTACCAATGAGTGGAACCGACATCTCAGGCATCCCCTACAGGGTTTAGTTAAAAAGGTGCTATGGATGAGACTCCATTGAAGTCTATGAACTCCTATATAGTGATTATGGGCAACAGCAGCAAATCCTCCGCTATGGCGGAGGAGAGTCGCCACCCACCTGCACCCTCAACAACTTGAAATAAAAATTGGTAATAAAATGGGTTTTAAACCCGTTTTGTTAATATTTTCTTTTAAGTGTGCTGGGTTTTGGGGGCAGGCCAGGGGCTGACAGGCACTGAGGGGGGAGTAGTATGCACTGCCCTCAGTACGTATGTGGGTTTGGCCAGTTGTCTCAGGCTGGCCAAACCGACATGCGCACTGAAGCTGTCTCCAACCCACGCTGTCTTGCCAGGTTTGAGACAGCAAGCACAGGCTCCCAGTCTCTCTGGGAGTGCAGATACAGGACGCTCCGGCCAATCCTGACGCTGCATGAAAGCAGCATCAGGATTGGCCGCAGGGGATTCTGGGAGCCTGTCTGCAGAGGAGCAGAAGAGCGCGATGCGGCTGGCGGAATGTAAGTTCCTCTTTTTGAATTAAAACGTTTTTTTTTGTAGTCCGTCATCGTCTCCCCCTCTCCGCCATGCCACTCTGCCCTGACACTAGCCGCCACTGATTATGGGTGAGAGCGTACCATAGAATGACACCTAAGAGGTGGTTTGCGTCTTCGATCCTAGTCAGGCGTGACACCGTACCAATGAACGAGACTTCTTGGAAAAATCTGGCATAATTTCCACTGGCTACAGATGAGACTCTGCCAAAGTCTAATGGACCCTTTGGACAAGCCCTGGCTAGGACAGCAACCTGAAAACACATACAGTCTGCTTGTGGTTAATAGTAAATCGAAACGTGCCATGGGGATAGGCCTTTGCGAACCCCCGAGGCCACTGTTTCTGTCAGCAGCTTGCTATGCACTGCTCAGTGCACCTGCACGTTGGATGCAGAGTACCTGCTTTTATCAATGCATCCCTCTCTCTCTGTCAACAGTGCCAGCGAGAACAGGTGGGATCTGTGTACTTTCTATGAAGAACCACGCTTCCAAATACTCTAGCAGAAAGGTGTCATCTTCGTCACGGTCTTTCCAAATTAAGGGCCTTATTTATGTTTTAGTGAAATGGGAGGAGTGCCATAAACCAGCTACAGTGCTTAATTTGTATTAAAAAAAGATAATAAGTGCCAGGGCTCTCGTACGGAGCACTCGGCAGCTTGCACCACCAATTGCCCTTGCCATCTCTGCCAATGGCAGTACCAACACAACCACTAAGCATCACACTCCTACATGTGTGGCAATTCAGACTATTCAGGTCCCCAAAGCTATAAGAATGGCTTGGACGACACGTATTAGCCATTTTAATGTATAAACAACTGTTGTTGTGCGCATCTGTAAATGAGACAGACAGCGCCACCATGTGACAGACTGTCAGAAGCGCCAGTGTTAACAATTAAGTGCCAGTGCTGAGTACCGTAAACCACCGGCTCAAATTAAGCACTGCTCCTCACTCTCCAGGAAGCCTGCAGTTTTCCTGCTCTATTTACAATTGGGGCTTACTATCACAAAGCCGCCACTGACTCTGTTTTTGGTAACCCCTGACCCACGGAACATCCACCAGAGCAGAGAAAATGCTCCCTGGTTGTTTGACGCCATTTCGTTTTTTTTTTTCAGAGAAAACAAAGTAAGCCTTTAGGAGATTGTTTTCTCTAAACAAAAAAATGTATCTAGCTCGCGCTTTAAATATTAAGTCCATTCAACAAATGTCACTGTTGTATGGGTAGCCACTGCCGCCGCGGCTTCTTTACAGCTGAAAGATACCTTCAAGGTGGATGTGAGGTGGGGTCCTCTGCCAGGGGAGTTCAGGACATCTCTCCTCTGACCAGGCAGGATGGCAAGCTGACCACCCCCCCCCCCCCCACCCCAGGCCCAAATAAGGTCCTTAAACTTTCCCTTTGTAGTTTTCATTAAACATTGCTGAACTTTTTTCTTAAATTTGAAACAATCACTACAGAGTATAATTGTTTTAACATGGAACTATAACATTTAGAGATATTATAGACAAATAAGTATTTAATTTCAATATGTAACGAAAATTTTAATCAGGACACAATATGTATGCCCCATACTTCAGAAAAAGTAAACCTACAAAGAAATATTCTATTAACATTTTCCAGCTGTGTTTCATTTCTCCTTAAAATGTATCTTGCAATGAGGGAAAAACTTTGCTGTGAGAAGGAGAAGATAAGATGGCACAATTTGCAGTCCTTGATTTTGGCAAAAACTAAAATCTTCCTAAAACTTCTTAGACAACAGATTAAAATGTGCACCCCCAATCTTGGGATAAAACAGTGGTAAAGCAACACTGATGGCTACGTTTGAAAACTGTTAGGTTCCCATGGTCGACTCTGGGTATGTAAGGGGTGTTGGTGGGTTGCTGTCCAACTCCAAAGTCACTTCTAAGTTTTGACTGCCATTTCTGTGAGCTCATTGGTTACATGCATTGTTTATTGTCTGAGCTGTAACTGTGCACGTAAGCAGTGGCTGCTGGCATCTACAGGGACAGGCGCACATGTGTAAAATAATGTTTTTAATAAGTACGTATCGAACTCAGAAACTTCCTCCCTCCGGACATCTTCTTTCACCGACACAGGATCCGGATGTAGGAACTCCCTTGACCAATCCTGGTGCTGCTCTCACCAGCAGCATGAGAGCAGCACTAGGATTGGTGGGAGCGGCCTCACTCGGAGCGCCACAGCTCTCTGGAGGCTCTGGCTTGCTCCACTCCAGCCCAGCTGGCTTAAGACAGTTGGGTTAGAGAGGTTTAAAGTGCTCATTGTGGCTGGACGGACGAGTAAAAGGACATGCGCATTTTAAACAGTGCAATTCCAGCCCAGCCTCCTGCCTGTTACTGTCACTTAACAGCAGCCCTGCTCCCGTCCTGATGCTCGGCTCGGGATGGGGGATACAAAATAAGATGGTAATTAATTACCATTTTATTTTTCATCTCTGGGACTTTGGGGGGATTTTTAAGTGGGGCAACACTCCTCCGCTCAACTGGAGGAGTCGCCCCTGCACGCGTGGTAGCTTTGGAAGGCTTTACATTATGCAAACAACAAAATGATCAATTTTGTCAATTCTTCTACTAAAGGGTGCGAAGGTGGCAAAACCTAGGAGAAATACGGAGGTAGATCCTGGA
This sequence comes from Triturus cristatus, assembly GCF_964204655.1. Lineage (NCBI taxonomy): Eukaryota > Metazoa > Chordata > Amphibia > Caudata > Salamandridae > Triturus > Triturus cristatus. The sequence continues at coordinate 1,641,626,058 of NC_140590.1, forward strand.
ACCCTCATCTTCATCTGGGCTATGAGAGGCCCATGACCTTGGAACAATGGCATGTTTGGTATGGAATAAATAGATTCTCTCACTCCGTAAGCAATCGGTAATTTCTGAGAGGTACAGGTACTGTTTTCTGTAGTACCTGTCACGCGAGCTGGCTGGTGCTACAATACGTAAACTATAGGGAGTTGCCTTAGGGCATCATCTCAAGAGGCCACGAGAGGGCTTCAGAATGCAGTAAATGGCTTAAAAGTTGGTAGGAAAGTGCTCAAAAGGAAAAATGTGATTTTGCCGGAGACCCTTCTAAGAAAAGCTGGCACTGGTGCTTGCAAACTCTCATGTAAAGCACTCACTCTACCAATAAATCCAAACTTGGCCATGAAATGTCTCTAGGGCTCTAGACAGGGCCCAATCAGGGGAGGCACATTTCACAGACATTTCTGGATTATTGGCCAGATTTACGAAAGGATTTAGCATTTCTTAATGGACCGAAACGCAATTTTGATCCGTTAAGATATGCTAAATTGCCTTAGCATATGCACAAACGCAGATAGTGAATCGCAAAATGCAATTTCTACCCAGAAGAAATTGCATTTTGCGATTCCCTAAATAGGAAATTGCAAATTGGGATTTTCTATTTGCAAGTTCCTAAGCACATGTAAAAAGCATTTCCTAAAGGCAAAATGGGAATTTAGGAAATTCTATTACCATTGACTCCAATTAGATGGTAAGTATGTGCAATTTGCAAAACGTATAACACAATGATTTTTATAAAATACCATAAAGTGTACACTTGCCCCTAGGGCATTTGTGCGCTTTACATGTGCACCACTTTTTTAGGGGTGCATCTAGGGTGGCTTTAAGAATGAATGGTTCAGAATTTCCTAAATAGCGATTTCCTAATAGAGATTCCTACAGAGGAAATCTCTATTTTGTACATTCCATTTTGCATTTTCCTAAGTAGAGATTTCTTAGGATTCGCTATTTAGGAAATTAAAAATCAGAAATTTGGCCATCCGGCCCTAGATAGCGTGCACTCGTGTCTGTTCGATTTAACGTTACTCTGAGACTGTGTGACAAACAAAAATGTAATTTGTACCGAGTCTGAAAATTACATTTTGAAATGTTAGTCCCCGTTAATGTTAATGCAAACCTACACCAGCACAAGTGCAGCCTTTGGTATGTGGCAATGCTGGTGCAAAACAGCTGCACCAGCACCAACTAGGTAATCTTGCGGTATCAGTTAAAACATCAACCAGCTTCATCCATGTACTCCAGATATGTAAGGGGGAAGTTGCAGCAGTGTCCCTTGTCGCGCTCTATTGAGACGGCAGATTGAACCGGGGTAGTCCCTGAGTGCACTCATCCCTGCACTCAATAGTGCACTCCAATGCCCTCCTCTGGGGAGTAGCACAGGCCCCTGCGGTTAGGGTGAACAGATCTTGACAACCAAAAACTGGGGCATTCTGCTAAAATAGAAGAAGGACTACAACTTTAGATCAACGGTGCTGCGCAGAATGACAACTCTTTTCAACATAGGAACACAGAAGAAACACTGAGAAAATAAATTAAATGTAATTTCTAAAACCAGCGTCATACCTATTAATTAAAATTGCTTACTTATAACAGCTGCTAACTAACTCAACTTTAGAACACCCAGTAAGTGCCGCTCACTGGTTTCAGTCGACCCCCTCTGAAAACCGGGACATGAGCCACAATTGCCGAAATCTGCCGGGACAGCTGGTGAAAACCCGGGACTGTCCGGGCAAATCCGGGACGCCTGGTCGCCCTACCTGCGGTGCGCACACCCTCTCATTAGGGCCGCACCCCCATTCAGTATAAATCTATGAATATCTCTGAGATGTGAAGTATCGGGTGTCCCTTACGGTGTTCTGCAGGGAGTATGGGTAGGGGGGGCTATCATAGTGGGTTACGTCCCTCACTGGCCCTTCTCTCGCACTCCGCGCGCTCTCTGTGGCGTGCGCCCGTCGAGGCGCTGCAGTCTGCAGGTGCGACTCTCTCAGCCACCTTGGCTAAGAGCGCTTTATCACCTCAGAAGCCACCCCTGGTAAGTACCTCACGGAGCTCCGGGCCTGGTAATGGGGTAATGAGCCCGCAGGACGACAATGGCCGGATGCCTGGCTCGGGGAGATAACGCTATCCACAGACACCAGGGGACGCGATGGCCCTGACTTTGTGACCGAGCGACATTCAAAGCAAGTGCGCGCGAGAGCCAATGCGTTTAATAAGCAGAATCCATTTCAGGTCTGAGGCCTGCCATAGAAACAGAGAAGCGGGGGGTGGGGGTGGCCTCGGCATCCAAAAAGGGATGGAGAACGGAAAGGGGGGTGCACACAGAGCGTGTGGTCTGGCGCGAGTTAAGGAGAAGGCGGGGACTGGAGGGCTAGGGAAGAGCAAACAGAATGAGCAGGATGGGATGACAGAGAGGACAGGAAACAAGGTCAAAAGAGAGTACACGAAAAAAGTAGGGAGAGAGAGGTCGCGATGAAGCAACGCCCTAAGAAAGACCTTTATAGAGTGTAGCTACCAGATGCCCGCAGGCCTTCAGGGTACCGAGTCATTGTTTTTAGGCGTGTTCGTCCTTTCTTTTTACCTGTTGAACTGAATCAAGACTACAGCTCCCAGAATGCATTTTCTGTTAGAGGAATTCCTGAACTGGCCTATGGTCCCCCTAATGACATGGAGTCATATAGCAATCCTAACAGAATACAGGGAGCGAGAGGGTGGCAATGATAATAATAATAGATTACCAGTCTCAATTACATAAAATCATTACAATCCCACACAAAGGAGAGCCGTGGACAAAAGTAAAACATTCATTAAAAACAATTAAAAAAAATAATAGTTGGAACTGCCCTAATAACAACAGAACCTAAAAAAAATGTATCAATCCCACGGTTTACTATCAAGACCTTGATTGGAGTTTTGTTACAAATGTTAGGTCCAAACGCTGAGCATGATAGCCACAGCCTTCCAATCAGTGACTCATCTTCACTCCTGGTTTTGCCACCCCCTGCTAGTCCTTGTGCTCTCACAGCAGATGTTCCCAGAACGTTAACTGCTAGCCGTTTCCTGAAAAGCAAAGGGCCCTGGCCAAATTCACCGTCCTTACCCCAGAACTGTCACTACAGTGCCAGGGAGGGAGAGTGAGTGTGTAAGGGGAACTAGAGGGTGAGAGGAAGACCTCTGTAGAAGGCAATGCCTGGCCGAAACGTTATGTTGTGTGACTCTGTAGGTGTCAGTGAAGCATCCTTATCCTGACGTTAAATACAATTACAAACAGGCATTGGCATAGCCAATAGGTCTCGCCTTTTGGACCTTATAACTGTTTAGCCGTGCAACAGTTGCATAACTAAATACTTATAAGGTCCCAAAAGCGAGACCTATTGGCTATCCAAAGCGACTGCGAAAGTGAAAGTAATTGCGGTAAAGCGCTGCGCGCCCGCGCACATGCACTGTAGCTCTAGGCTGGCCTGGTAGCACTTTTTGGAGCCCTCTCAATAAGTCTCGCCAGACCAGCGCATGCGCTGGGTCAGGCGATACCTAAAAATTGAATAAATAAATAAAAATGTGCAGAAGCAAGATGGAGTGAAACATTACCAAAGAAGGAAGAGAATCCCCTACAGTGAGGACACATAATAGTAATAATGTGTTTAGTTATCTGGCGGGCGGCCAAATAGTACATCATTTGCTATTAATCCAGGAGCTGGCTAACTAGCAGTGGAGATATTCTATCTAAAGGGCGGAACTTCGGAAGCCACTCTAACTATAACAGGGTGGACATCTGCAGAATGAAAGGGATGGGGTGTAAAAGGTATGGGGGCAAAGCGCTCAAGGGTGGGGCATTGGAGAGACACAGAGGCGGGAAAGGACAGACCAGAGGACGGGAAGGAGAGAGAACAGGAGAAAAGAGTAACGCCTCTGGGACAGAGAGGTGACACTGGGCATGGAAAGGGAGGAGACAGTGAAAAAAGATAGTGAAGTAGGAAACCGAGAGGGTTAACGAGAGAGGAGAGCTGCAGGGGAGAGAGTGCCCCATGTGACACAAAGAGAGTGGAATGGGGTGGAAGAGGCCGCGACAGCACATGGGACTGGCTTCATTATCTCAAGGCCCATCTGTCATAGAAAGTGCAATTCCAAACCCGGAAGTGCTGTATGAAGGCCCATGGCCTGTACACCGGGAGTTGCTAGGGAGCAACCTTCCCATCTGCCCGCCCTTGACAGCCCCTCCTCCCTGCGAACCATATTTACAGAAACGCGTCTCTGTGGTCGGTGAGCTGTACTAAGACCCCAAGCAGTCTTCCCAAAAATGGACTCCTGTGAAGTTTTGGTGCAGGGAACTCCCACGGCTCAGGCCCAGCTCTGTGCACTAGGAACTCGAGATGCCCGTCCATGCGAAAATGAGCGAGATGACCTGTAACATTACACTTGGGCTGTCACCTCGCAGGGATTTAAATGTCATGGACTGGGCAGGACCTCCTGCTAGTTAGGGCTCGAGAGCATCGCGGAAATAGATGGGGTTTCTTGATACCTCGGCTCTTGTACCTGTGGGGAGCCCAGGATGACTTCCCAATGGGCCATAATAGTCCGAAGCAGAGGTATGGCTGTCAATGGTGCAGCAAGTGCAGTGGTACCGCGGCATAGAGACCTGAGGGGCCTTCTGAACCCTCATTGTTGTTGCATTTGTCTACCGAAACAGTACTCAGTGAGTTCATAATCTTTGCCCCTACTAGGACCCATGGTACCTTAGATACGCTACTGGTTTTATCCCAATAACCGGCAATTGCCTTCACTGTTCCAGGCATCTCAAGACAATCCTCAGCCATTTAAATCTTTATCAACACTGCCCGCCATATTGGAAGAGGGATCACGCGAGTAGATCCCGTATCTTTGCTCGCAGATTGACAGTTCCCCTAACATAAAAGTTTTAATTTATTCTCCGCTTACCTGTATCCATACCCAAAGTGCCCGAACCTTCTGAAAAATGGCATGAAGTGCTTTACAAAAAAACCTAAAATATAATAAAATATATATATGAAAACTTAGAATCATTCAAGAAAGGAAAAATGTACAATACAAAGGCAACTACTGAACAAATAAGAAACATCTAGTGTTTCACCCAAAAATTCCAAGCGTCCAAGTATTCTTGAAAACAAGAAAGCGATTGGCTATTTGACAGCATTACAGCGCAAAAATTTGCTTTATGCAAAAAGCAATTTTACAATAATTATACAAACGTTATTCTGAACACAGAAGGGAGCAAACATGTTTGACTCACCTGCTGTGCTTTAAACATGGAGCAAAAACTATTTGCTTCATTCATGGCATCAGAAGCCATGAAAACGGCGCAGTCATTATGTCCCCCCATTGCTAAGTGTTTATGGATTGCCCTCCTTTGTGGTTCTTAAATGTGTGGGTAGCAGGCAACACAAAGTGGCAGCTGGCTAATAGCAACAAAAAAAACAAGAAAGTGCTTTCTGGGTAACCGTCCAAAACTGAGACCCCAATTTTGGTTGGGCCCTTGCGCCGTGTGAGGGAGGGGTGGGCCTGTGACCACACTGCAAGAGTTAAAGGACGGCACGTTGGGACGCTGCCATTTTTGTTTCGGTGCGGAAAGGGTCAGTGGTGGCCTTCAGCATTTTCAGCAGTTGCAACCCTGATGCTGGGACTCCACAGCACCTGGTGCGAGTGCATTCAAAACCTTTTGGAAGAAGTTGGTGCCTGTGGCCTGTCTACAGCATAGTTACTCTGCCTGCGGCTGGGCTGTTCCTAACAATGACCTATTAGGTTACAGCTACTTCTCAATGCACAGAAAACTAACAAATCAACACAAACCACAGGTCTCGGAGGAACAGCAGAAGGATGTTCATGATGCTGACGTAGAATATCACTTAAGTGAGAAGGGAAGATTGCGCTTGCTGCTTTCTGTGAGAGAGGGAAGCTTGCTCTGCTACTGCCATGCTCTACCTGTTCTGTGAAGAAGCAAAGCTTGCACTCCCAGAACCCAATTTGTATGTGTCTTATGATGGAGAAAACTTGTGCTACTTTTGCCCGAGTTGTACCTGTCGTCTGAAGGAGGGAAGCTTGCACTGTAACTGCCCTAGGTAGACCTGTTCTATGGAGAAGGGATGTTTAGATTCCTGTTGCTCCATCCTAAGAAAAAATAAAGGATATATTGAATGCACTTGCGTAACATACCCAACAAAACAGGGATTCTTTCACAATACTTGATATGACATACTAAGACTGTTGGTCCTGAGGAAGGGCCTGACCCCGTAAGGGCAATATTCAAATGCTGAAACATGTCAATGAATAAGAAAAGCAGGGTCCATTGCTCAACCCACCTGTTTTAAATCTTGTGATAGGGTAGTAAGACATGTTTTAGCTCACCCACTCACAATTTAAATACAGGTCTCATAATTTAACACAGGAAAAACATAAATGTTGACATAAGGGACATAATCTCATCCAAACTAGGGAACCTTTATCTACGGAACCTATATCTAGGAAATGGTGTAATCACTGAACAGTAGGGCTCTCAGATGCGCCTCAATGCTACATGTAGAACCCACTGATAAAGTATACTACACTAGGTAGGTAATGGGTCATCATCCTATAGGAGTAAATTAATGTATGGTAAATCCGTAAGAGGTTTCTTCCAGGAGCTGTGTACTTGTTATATGCTTATGTCTGTTTATAGAGATTGTACAACAGTTCTTGAACTCCTCTGACTTCCACTTTAATGATTTCGCTGCCTGTCCTGAATGCATGCGAGAAACATGTGACGGTTCTCTTGCTACTACCACCTGCCCTGTACTTATTCTTTGTGTTAGGGAAGGTCGTGCTGCTGCTATATTTGCTGTCAAAATTACCACCTGGAAAAAGGGTCTAAGGGAAAGGATTTTTAAAGACCTGCCCAAATTCTAATCCCCATAATAAGACTATACACACATAACAGAATAGGGGGTCTGATAGTAGACAGCACAAGGATAAAGAAAGGAATAGAGTGTGTGAAATCAAACCCATACGTTGTCAGAGCAGAGCATGGAAAACCATCAAACTTACTCAACCAATGAGACCAATATTGAGAGCAAAGTCACCTCTCATGATCAGTTTATATCACATGGTCTCCAACTAGAGCAGAGGTATGCCTCTTGATCATAGAGACTGCCTCATTAGTTCAAGGCTCTATTGCTCCCTTGGGTTGATAAAGAAACGTCAAGAAGACACGTGACAAACTGTGACCACCAGACAAAGTGGAAGTGCAGTGCAAAAAGGAAGATGTGAATTTTAAAAAGAGTTTGTGTGAAGAGTACGATGTAATTCAACTCACTCCACACATCTCAGTTAAAAAGGTGTGTAACAAAAATACCCAGCAGTGCTGACTAGTCACTGCTAGGTGAGGGTCGACATGTTTCAGCCTTCACGGGATTGTAGCCCACGGCTTTCTTCAGGACCTATATAAATTTATGCTACTGCATTCAGTTGATGGAATTCAAATAGTGCATGTGAAAAAATGTGAAACTAAACATAACAAGAGAAGTAGTAATAAATACAACCTCACGTCGTCCTAATCCTCTATATCACAAGGTGCAAGCATCACCTGAGGAGACAGGACAATTAACACACATGATAAACCAATTCAGAAAAAATGTGCCGTCTTCAAGCAGGCAAATATATTAAGTATGCCTTACTTAGTGAGTTCAATTACATCGTACTCTTCACACAATCTCTTTTTAAAATTCACATCTTCCTTTTTGCACTGCACTTCCACTTTGTCTGGTGGTCACAGTTTGTCACGTGTCTTCTTGACGTTTCTTTATCAACCCAAGGGAGCAATAGAGCCTTGAACTAATGAGGCAGTCTCTATGATCAAGAGGCATACCTCTGCTCTAGTTGGAGACCATGTGATATAAACTGATCATGAGAGGTGACTTTGCTCTCAATATTGGTCTCATTGGTTGAGTAAGTTTGATGGTTTTCCATGCTCTGCTCTGACAACGTATGGGTTTGATTTCACACACTCTATTCCTTTCTTTATCCTTGTGCTATATTTGCTGTGCCTTTGTTGTGAAGCAATATAGAAGACAAAATGTTTTTCATTGCCAAAGCATGTTTAATGCATGAGAAACATTAAAGAGTGAACCCTGACAAAATATGTGAGCAGAGTTTACTTTTGTTTTTTTCTGTGAATCAAGCAGCTTTTTTAAAATAGATTACCTGACTTTTAGAACATACCTGACCACTGGTTCCATATCATGTATAAAACCTTTGGTCAAAGTTGATGTTTTAGCCGCAAGCACTTTTCTGGGGTTTTGGGCCCATGATGACAGTGTTAAAACTAAAACCGCCTCACAGTGCAACATGCTGCTGCCTGAAAAGCCAGGAATGACTGATAATATATCATGTTTCATAGTGCCAGCTGACAGACTTGTGAAATTAAAATAAAATTTACTTCCTAACTTTCTGCCTTTTTTTCATTTTAACAGCCCATCTCAGTGGGTGAAGGAGTACAAAGAGTCTTTTAAATGCAAATGGGAGCATCTCACTATTGACGGGCCAGCAGTAACGCTGATTTGGAAAAATAAACCAGTGCATTATTTACCAGAACAACGTGAGCAGCAGCTGGATGTGTGGAAGAGGCGTGGAGAAAGGAAAAACAATGTACTGGAACCCCACTTTTTAAGTCGAACCTCAGCCAATAGATTGGCGTGATTTAGGTGGAGCGCCTGGAACACCACTGGGATGCTCCCTGCCTTGAACAGGCGCTGCAGATGCTACCCTGTGATGCCACGTGTGGGAAGGGTAATGGCGAGTAAAATGGTACAGGGCTGGCTTTAGGGCAGTGCGACCGGTGCGGTTGCACCAGGTGCTAGCCTGTGGAGCGGGCACTGACCTGGGGGCGTAGGGGCGCTGTTTTTAGCAATAACATATGATTGGAGAGATGAGGGGCGCTTTTGCCTGGTGGTAGTGAGAGAATCCAAGGAGGCAGTCATGGGGCGTGGGGGCACCAAAAATGATTGCTGCACCGGGCACCACCAGCGCTAAAGCCGGCACTGAAATGGTGCTAACCACTGGGCCCATTTTTGCTAAATAGTTCCCTGCAGTGCTAAAAGGAGAAGTGCAGGTATGGCCAGAGCAGAACATGATGGTGGAAAAGGCAGCTTTGCAAAGATCCATCTCTCTGAATTTGTCACTCAGCTGCACACAGCTAAGTGCCAGTGATCTCCTGTGTTTTTCTACTACAGATGAGGGTCCACTCGGAAAGATCATTGCACATTTGCAATCCAATCTAAGCAGATTGCTGTCCCTATGGCACCAATGACATTTTAGGGAAGTGGAACTGTGAAACAGCAGCTCTATTGACTATTGATTTTCAAGGAAGTGGAAGTGTGAAAAAGCAGTTCCAATCACTATTACACTACAAAAATAAAAGAGCCTTCTTTAATGCAGCTTTGTCAAGCAAGGTTCAGTAGTAAAGTATGATACAAACATAATTTTACTACTTAACTGCACCACTGTGAATGCTGCAAACAGCAGAGCATGATGCCCTTGGTTGTCGTTTACCATGGTGCTGAAATTGCTGCACAAACCCACAGATTGAGTACCCTTGTTTTTAGATCTCACGTAAGGACAGGTTTCAGCAGTATGATTGCAAAAGACCTCTTGAGGACCATATAAAAAATGTACAGAGGGCCTATAACTTGCCCATTGCTTATTATTGGTTGGCTTTATTATGACTCTCATTTGCTCGCATGTTTTTTCGATGGCTTGCCTTCCTCTTCTTCTGCTTGTCCCTCCCCTGGAGCAGAGGCTATTTACCATCATTTTGATTGGCTGACTTGCATCCTTCCAGCACTCACTTTTAGGGAACTAAGGGGCATATTTACAATGGGAGTAACGGGGCGCAGCGTTAGCCTTCTTGGCTTAACGCTGCGGTCCGCAACTTCTGAAACGCAGGGCTGCACCATATTTACAACAATACGGTGCAGCCCTGCATTTCCCCCTACAATGGCGCTAAATTTAGCTGCCTAGTGCCAACGCAGGTACCCTTGCACCACAGTGCAATGGTGTCAGCATTGGAAGGGGAAGATTATTAATGTGCAGGAAGGTGTCCCTTCCTGCACATAAACAATATTTAAATGGCGTTTTGTATCTTCTATGTGTGCTGCTAAATGCAGCACACAAGGAAGTTGCAAAACGTAATTCTTTTTTAATGATTGTTTACGTGCAGGAAGGGACACCTTCGTGCACATAATCAATCAATGGCGTTTTCCTGTTTCCACATGTGCTGCACAACACAGCACACATGGAAACAGAAAAAATAAGGAGAAATTAAACATTTCTCTTCATCTCACCAGAGTAAGATCAGGTTTTCCCTGATCTTAATTTTGGGGCTGCCCCATATTTATGCCACCCTTGTAAATATGGGGCACCATCAAAATCAATGGGTGTTGCAGTGGAACGCTCACCGCAACACCCATGCCCTCACCTTTCATGCTAAGTAAAGCGTGAAAGGATACCTTATTTACAAGGCAGGGTTAAGCCACGTTTAGTGGCTTAAAGCTGCCTTGTAAATAAGGCGAAGCCCCATATCATCACCACAACGTCCAAAAAAGTGATGTTGTGGTGGTGATAGGGGGTTGTAAATGTGACCCAATGTTTTTTTCTTGCTTTAAGCACTTCATCAGAGTGCCTGTATTTTCCAGCTCTTTCCCTTGTGTGCTGATTCCCCCTCAAATGCCTGCCCACTATGCTCCATGTTGCTCCCACCTCCTCCCATTGGCTCACTCCTTCAAATGCTGCTTTTATCATTCAATACCCACCTCCACTCCACGTGCTCTGTATTGGTCCCTTCCTCCCCCCACCTTTGTTTGAATTTTATATAACCCTTTCATGGCCTAAAACTTGTACGTTGATCCCCCTGCCCACTACCTGTTGCTCCACCTCCCTCTCCTTTGTTGCTCTTCTACCTCTCGCAGTCTTTAAAATACTTGCTAAGGCTTTTTCTAGAGGGCCAAGAATCTTCCATTTGCTGCTAGACTGCTCCAATTTGAGAAATGTGATTTTGCAAAAGAGAAAATCCAGTTTTATATTTATCACTCTTAAGTTGCGTCCATAATTATAGTCGGGCAATAAATAAAAGAATAAATAAAAGGGCGCTTTTGTCATTCAATAGGTGTGCTCGTGCATGGTGATTCATGAATGCACGTACGTCATCACGTAGGCGCACCTATTGAATGACACGATAGTATGATGTCATGACATGTACGCACTCTTGCTTGTTGTGTCTTCAGATCTTGTTTCTTTTTTCCCAGTGCTATACAGCATCAGCAAAAAGCATTTAGCTTAAAAAGTTTGATTTGATTTGATTTGAAATTGATAAAGCCAGGCAATTACCCTAAGGCATCAAGGCGCTAGAGACCGGCCGTCCAAAACCAAGATGAAAGGGGAAAAAAACCTCCAGATAGATGCTTTTTGCGAATGTTGCACAGCATCGGCAAAAAGCACTGGCAAAGCCACTAGTTCACAAAGGCAAAATCTATTGGCTTTGTCAATTTTTATTTATTTATTTGAGGTTTTATAGAGCACAAACGTGACCCGTTAGGGTATCAAAGCGCTTTACAGGGATAGCAGGTTACAGCTACAGGTTAGGCAGGTACAGGCAAAACACAAGGATGGGGATTAGGGAATTGACTACATTAGGACAAAGCCAGCGTTCTATACAATAATCAGTACAGTATCATAATCAGCAGAGCGACATGTCAGCGATAAAAAGAGAAAAACAGCATCTGTAAAAGAGGGGAGATATGATAGCGACAGGCAGAGAGTATTAGCAGAACATTTGAAGGAGTGAGAATTGGTTCCCGGAAAGGGCCAAGCAGTACAGGAAATTATGCACAGAACCAAGGGCCATGAAAAAAAAGGAGGTATGCGCGGCAAAGGAGATTTATTGGAGGAATTTGCTCCTTAGGAAGGTTTTAGCTTCCTTTTTGACGATTGACAAAGAAGGTATTCTTCTGATGGAGGATGGTAGCTAGTTCCAGATTCTTGGTGCAGAATCTGGACCAATGGGTCAATGCTTGTTCAATTATGCATTTACAAGCAAGAAACTCGTCACAGTGGAAACGGGCAAAAGGAAAATCCAGCTATGCATTTCTCCTGAAAGGGCAAGGTTTGGCGCAGAGAAACTCTTTCTGACATGGAACTGACTCTGCCCCAAACTTTCCAGCTTTCGGTAGCAGTGGTGCCGGGATGATCAAAGGCATGAACAAATGGGACTCTGGCCTTGAATGTCAATGAGTGATGGCCAGGGCAGAAGCTGCTACCTCTTGCCGACCCTCTGATACCCCTGATTCTGTTCTTCTTGCATCTGGCCTCATAGATCACGCAGGCTATGGCAGGCTGGCACTGTCTTTGCTGCTCCTGGACTCAGAGGTCACGGAGCCCGGGACAGGTAAAAAGTAACAAGCGTTGGCAAAGCCAATAGGTCACGCCTATGCGAGAGCTATTGGCTTTGGTACTGTGTTTTAGCCATTATATACACCATTGTGGCTGCTGTTCAGGATGGCTAAAAGTTAGTGGGGTGGGGTAGATTGGGGTAAGGTGGAATGGGGTAGATTAGGGTAGAGTAGAGTGGGGTAGATTGGTGTAGAATGGAGTGGGGGTAGAGTGTGGTAGAATGGAGTGGGGTGGATTGGGCTAGATTGGGGTAGATTTGATTGGGGTATATTCAAGTAGATTGGAGTGGAGTAGGGTGGAGAGGGGTAGATTGGAATGGGGGAGTTGGGTAGATTTCTGTGGTAGATTGGAGTAGGGTAGATTGGGGAGAAGTGGCGTACATTGGGGTAGAGTGCGGTAGATTGGAATGATGTAGATTAGAGTAGGGTAGATTGGGACAGATTGAGGTTGAGTGGAGTGGGATATATTTGGGTAGATTGGAGTGGGGGAGATTGGGGAAGAGTGGAGTGGGGTAGACTGGAGTGGAGTCAGGTAGATTGAAGTGGAGTGGGGTAAACTGGAGTGGGGTAGATTGGGTGGATTATAGTAGTGCAGAATGGAATGGAGTGGAGTGGGGAAGATTGGGACAGAGTAGAGTGGGGTAGATTTGGGAGAGGGGTAGATTAGAGTGATGTGAGGTAGACTGGGATGGGGTGGGGTACATTGGAGTAGGCTGGAGCCAGGTAGGATGGGGTAGAGTGGGGTAGATTGGAGTGGAGTAGATTGGGGTAGATTTGAGTGGGAGAGTGTCATAGATTGAATAGAGGCAGATTGGGGTGAATTAAAGTAGATTGGGATGGAGTGGGGTAAAATGGAATGGAGTGGAAAGATTGGAGTAGAGTGGGATAGATTGGAGTGGGGTAGATCGGGATAGAGAGCAGTGGGACATATTGGGGTAAATTAGAGTGGAGTGGGGTAGATTGGAGAAGAGTGGAGTGCATTGGATTGGGGTAGATTGGTGTTGAGTGGGGTAGATTGGAGTGGAGTGGGGTAGGGAGGAGTAGATTGGAGTGGAGTGGGGTAGATTAAGGTGGAGTGGGGTAGATTGGAGAGGGATAGATTGTGTGGATTAGGCTGTAGTAGATTGGAGTGAAGTGGGTGAGATTGGCGTGGAGTAGAGTAGAATGGAGTGAGATAGGTAATAGTGGGATAGTTTGAAGTGGGGTAGATTGAAGTTGAGTGGGATTGATTGGAGTGGAGTCTGGGTAGATTGGGGTACATTAGAGTGGGGTGATTGCAGTAGAGTGAGGTAGATTGGATTGGAATAGATTAAGGTAGATTGCAGTGGGGTAGATTGGAGTTGGGTAGATTGGATGTGGGAGATGGGAGTAGGGTAGTTGGGAGTGGAGTGGGATAGAGTAGATTGGAGTGGGACGGAGTGGGTTGGATTGAGTGGAATGGGTTAGATTGGACTAGATTGGAGTAGAGGTGGGTAGATTGGAGTTGGGTCGTTTGGGGAAGAGTGGAGTGGGGTAGATTGGATTAAAGTGGGGTGGAGTGGAGTTGGCTGGATTGGAAAGAAGGCGAGATTAGAGTGGAGTGAGAGATTGGGGAAGACTGGAGTGGGGTAGATTGGAGTGGAGTGTAGAGGGTAGATTAGGGTGGAGTGAGGTTGCTTAGAGTAGGGTAGATTGGAATGGAGTGGGGTAGATTGTAGTGGGGGAGACCGAAGAGGGATGATTGTAGTGGGCTAGTTTTGAGTAAGGTATATTGTAGTGGAGTGGGGTAGACTGTAGTGGAGTGGGTTGGGTAGGGTGGGGTGGGGTAGAGTCAGCAGGGTAGAGTGGGGTGGGGTAGATTGGGTGGGGTGGAGTGGAGTGGGGTGGGGTTGGATAGATTGTGGTAGAGTGGTGTAGATTGGAGTGAAGTGGAGTAGATAGGGGTAGATTAGGGTGGGGTAGATTGGGGAGGGGTAGATTGTAGTAGGGTGGAGTGGGCTGGAGGTGGATAGGTTAGATTGGAGTGGAGTGAGCTTGATTGAGGTGGAGTCAGTTAAATCGGAGTGGATTGGGGCAGATTAGAATGGAGGGGAGTGGGGTGGATTGGAGTGTGGTAGATTGTGGTGGAGTGGGGTAGATTGGAGAGTAGTGATGTAGATTAGAGTGAAGAGCAGTTGGATAGATTGTAGTGGAGTTTGAAGTGGAGTGGGGTAGATTTGAATGGAGTGGGGTAAATTGGACTGGGTAGATTGGAGTGGAGCATCCATTTCAGTGCCAGTGCTGATAAACTAATCTCAGCTTTTAATTCTGCTTTCATTCAATTTTTCCTCAAATATCGTTTTGAGCTGGTCACTTTTTACATATTTTTAGATTGAGCATAACAGACAGTGCAAGGTGTCTGGTTGCAAAATACATATTGGGTTGTGGGCCTACCAAGAACATACAGGGGCTTGGAGTCCACCCATTGCTGACTGGTGGTTGGATTACCTGTCACTCTCATTTGACTGCTTCTTATTAGAGTGCTTTTATGTCAATCTTGTGTTTGCCCCTCTCATTGCACAAAGCCTCTTTACCATCTCTTTGATTGGCTTGCTTCTATGTTTTCTCTGCTTGCTTTTAGGGAACTACATTTCTTTTTGTTTAGGCGCTCCAAGAGAGTGCCCATGTTTTCAGCTGTTTCCTTCGTGCATATGTGCATCCCTCCATCCATCGGCATCCATCGGTGCTCGTGTTGCTCTCCCTCATCTTCCTGCTTCTGCCCCCGACGCTCCACATTTTTGTCTTTGCTCCCCCTCTCTTGTTGCTTCTCCCCTGCCCGCCCTCTGTGTTGATTTCCCCATCTGCTCCCCATATTGCTTTATCCATTTACCCTCCTTAATCAGCTCCCACAACCCCTTCATGCTTTTTTTTTTTAAAAAAAGGTCTCTCACACTATTTTTAACACAGCAATTTTGCTTTACTTTTTGTTTACAGTTACTGATCTATCTTGAATCGTTAAATATAAAAAAGTGCGCTTTTGTGGGTGCATGCATGTATGTGCCTAACAAATGATGCATCGGCCGCGTTATCACATCTTTTTTTTAACCATGATGTAAAGCAGCTGCGATACTGTACATATTGGCTAAAAAAAATCAGCAAAATCACTCGTCTATTTGGCTAGACCTGTTGGATTTTCAATGCTTGTTTGTTTTGTAAACATTTGAGCACCATCTTTATATCACAGCCTTTTTTCATTTTTATAACTTTTACACTTTGTCTATTTCATATGTTTTGAAAAATAAAAATTGCAGACTTGCCAAGGCCAGACCAATGCTTGTTATTTCCTATTCTCATAAGCCATCAAATTAACTCTTATACATACAAATAGGAGCCCAGAACCCTAATGGAGTGTGGTGTAATTTGCCTCCCCTATTAGTGCTGCTGCTATGATCTTCTTGAATTAAAATACAGAGAGGGTAGTGTATCAGCAGTGTGAACTAACAGCAGTGTACTCCAAAGGCGAGACCAGTCCATTGTCGGAGGAAAGGATTGGAAGAGTAAATACAGCGATTTCATACGTAAACATGCCTCATGTCAGAATGAGGACAGTGGCTCTGGCAAGAGAGCTGAAACAGCATATATCAGTGATTCTTAACCTCTTGGCTTCTGAGGACCCCCCACTTAATCATTATTGGAAGCCAGGGACCCCCACTGAATCATTATTAGAATCCGGGAACCCTCTCTGAGTAATTATTTGATTCTGGGGACCCCAATCTAAGCAATTTCGCTGATTTGAACAGCAAAACAATATACAAAATACAGAAACATGCATCCATCAGACAATCACACAAATGATGATATATTTTATTTAATTCACCTAAAAAAAATAATGAAAGTTTCAATTTAATGGGAAGATTGAAGCTTTTCTAAATTCAGTTGTCCATACTATACTTTGTTTGATGCACCGGCACTGCTCCCATGAACCAATGTGAGGATGCCAACTTAATTTCTAGTCTCAAATTTCAAATTCCTTCAGATTCAAAGAACTTTTTACAATTTGAAATTTTACATTTAGCTTCTCTATGTAAATTTCATTAATCAGTTAATAATATTTAATTTTATAAGTAGTCCACAGATCCACTGAACACACATCGCAGACCCCCAGGGGTTCCCGGACCACAGTTTAGCAACTGCTGGCTTGGACAAATGGAAGGATTCATGCAGTGACACCCTAAAGACTCAAAGAATAACCACAGCAAAGATTGTTCGGATCATCCCTCCCTTCAAGCTGTTTATGCACTAGTTGTCCAAGACCCATGATCTGCTCTTGCCAGTATCTTTTGCCCAAACTGTGCATTCATGAAACAACTGGCCTTAAAGACCTTCAAATGAGACCTCGAAAAAATACATCTAACGTACCATGGCACCTCTGGTAGAACGATCTCTTCCCATGGAGACAATATCTTCCAGTGGTCCAAAGCCTTGAAGGCAACGCATCAGCTCCCATCATCATAACCAGGTTTGGAGCTAGCCATACCGCTCTGAATCTTTACCAGTAAAGTGAAAAAGGAATCAGGTCCAATGTTTCTTATGCTAGGCATTGCCCTATGTGTGCCATTCTGATCCGGGCACATCTTAACTGCTTAATGGGGAATTGTTTTAAGTAAACATAATGTTGTGCAAATTTTGATTATTTAGATTCACGTATTTTTTACAATTTTTGTTTTTCTTGGCATTTTGCAGATGTTTTGCTCACTTAAGATTGGTTTGAGCAGAAAATGTTTCACTAGAACTGTGACACAGGATGTGTGCCACAGATGCATGTGCTTAATTGGCAATGTTAGCACCGAGACTTTAGAAATTGTATTGAAAATTGTGAGTAACACTATCAAGTTTAGACAAAAACAGATTAATCAGCCAGACCAGCCACTGGTGTAGAGCGTCAACAAAAGGGAACAGTTCTAGTACCATGATTTGCTTGATACATCCAATATGTCAACAAAACTCTTTCTGTCTAATGCATGGGTAGCCAGATGAAATTATTCAGAGAACCACCCAAATGTGGATATCCTTAAACTGAGAAACAAGTTCAAGCCACATTCTCAAGTGCTCCTTCAAACCAATCTCTAGCCTACAGCTATGGTTCCTGTTGCAAGAGTCAGCGACCCCATGAATAGTCTGCCTGAAAGATAACCTCTGTGTCAAAGCTAAGCTGAGCTCCTCCATGGACCTAAGGAAAAAGCTTTGTCTTTTGCTATAACATTTTGAATGCATAGATTGAAAGCCCTGACTTTATCGTTTGATAACGTTGATGCCCCTTAAATGGTATTGAACTTGATGCCAAGGAATTTGAGAATCGTGTACATTTTACCTGGAATCAGTGGCCCTGAGATGGTTTACCAATAAGATGAAGGCCACGAGTGATGAAGAACCCTCCAGCATACTCCACCTATCCACAAAGAGGAAGTGATTGAGGTAGTAAATGTTTTTTGCAACTGGTTCCAGATAATGGACAACCCACCCCAGAATCAAGCCGGAGGCCTCAGAGTAGGAAACAAGTTTTGGGAGGTCTCTTTTCCGCGTATCTCAGAGGAGCAAACAGAGCAACTTGGACCCCTACTGAAGAAAACAAGATTAGGATAGTAATAAAAGCTTTATTGGTTAATATGGCACCAGGGCCTGATGGCTTTAATGGGGAATTTTGTCAAATCTTCTCAGGTAAAGTGATGCCATTTCTCCAGAGAGAATTCCATTCATTCCGCAACACCAGCAAGATTATCCCACCTATGGAGGAGGCCACCATTGTGATCATTTCGGACCAAGGAAAGGACTGTAGAGGGTACAGGCCATTCACTTTCTTGGATTAGGATGGAATAATATGTTGAAAGCCCAAGACTTGAGACTTGCACTATTTGTACCCTCGTAATACCTGAAGATCAATGAGGGTTCATCAAAGAAAGACAGACTTTTGATAATATAAGACAGCTAGCCCACTTCATCAAAAAGGTGAAACACAATGGCTATTTTAGAAGCCTACACTGCAAAAAAAGACTTTGACAGGGGACTATTAAATCATGGAATTGGGGCTCAGGAATTCGGTTTGGGGACACATTTATAAAAAATGGTGGTGGCTTGTTACCAAGACCAAAAACACAAGGTAGTAGTAGCCGGAGCAAGACTGGGGACCTTGGCATTCTTCTTAGGCACCAGGCAGTCTTCACTGTTCTATGTCCTGCTTATGTAATCATTGGCTATCCAAATAGGAGTGGCTGGGGACAAAAGGGGCATCCCCTTTGGGGATATAGGACACAAAATGTCATTATTTGCAGATGTCCCGTTGCCATTAGATCAGGTGTCTCCAACCAGTCGATCGCAAACTACCATTAGCTACCATTAGCTCCCAGACACCTTCAGAGTAGCTCACAGCCTAGTTAATGTTTAAATAAGCACAAGGTCATAAATTCCTGTTGAAGTTAAGGGAATGCTGTTTATATTTTACATTATTATCATCAGGCTGCAGATAGCAGGGCCTGATAATGAGCAATCAGATGTATGGCCTAGGCTGGGGAACAGAGGTGAACAACTGAGACACTAAAGTATTTAACTCTTAAATAAAAGTCTTTGTCAACTCAATATTGGAGCTGTGAACAAAATGATGTTTCTGAATGCTTTTAAATTGGGAACATTAAAATGAAAAGTTACCTTACTGATTAAGTTGACTCTTTATTTTAATTTTCTTCCATTTTAATGTGGCACATTTACAAACAGCAGGCCCCTTACTCCCAGTGGGCAGTAGACATTGTGTCATAAGTATAACTGAAAAATATGGCCGTTTTTTTTTGTTTTTTTTTAAAATGAGAGAAATGTAAAGTGCAGAAAAATATTCCATATTATGAACGTTTTTGCAGAATATTTTTCTGCACTTTATATTTCTCTAATTTAAAAAAAAAGTTATACATGTAATGGTGCCACATTTGGCGAAATGTATCTCCTGCAAGTACATTTGACATAGGCTCTCAGTCACCCATACAAATATATCTCATTCATACATTACATGTGTATTTGTAAAGCACATGTTCCACGAAGGGTATCTTGGTGCTGAATAACAGATGTTTATTGTTACCCAACTCAATTGTACTCATTTTATCAACCTCAGAGGATAAAAGGCCAATGAACCCACCAGGATTTGAACCTGTGACCATGAGGTCGAAAACATGCCCCTACATTGAATGCAGTAGTCCACTAAGCCGCCAGACCCAGCTTAGTGGACACAGCAGATATTCACACATGTTCATACATCCCCAAAGACCACACGATCACTGACACACATGGCAGCCCTGTCATAGTGCCCTTAGTCATAGTATTTTGTTGAAACCATAGTATCTGGCACTATAGACATTAGGCTTAAAGTCAATGAAGCTGGGTGTGGGGGTGTCTCGTAACAATGCACATGTTGTTTAGCCTTCAGTAACTTTTGAAGATTTTCACTGATCAGAAGTAGCTCTCACTAAAGAAGGGGTGGGAGACCCCTGGTGTATTGCGTACTTTATTGTGTGAGACAAATGCAAAGAAAGGCAAATGCACTCACCGGTTTTGGGGAAGAATAACAGTAAACATACTTTACATTTTCAAGTGTCCAAAAGAAAGAAACAAGCATTGGCAACACCAATCGGTTTCATCTATGCATAATCTATTGGCTTTGTCAATGTTTTTTTCATGTTGCACAGCAGCATGAGCTGCTCTGCAACATGGCTTAAAGTAAAAAAAAAAAGCACTATGACATTGCCAAAATTGACTGCATCATAGCGCTTAATTTTTTTTTTACTTAAAGCATGTTGCACAGCAGCGCATGTACTTAAACAGTGTGGGTAGATTGGCAAAGGGGTTAAGCAACATGAGGGAGGTGGGTTTCGTTTTTTTGTGAAACAACAAGGAGCGGGGGAGGGCAGGGGTGTGAAGTAGCAGAACAGACACGGGGCCAAGAGAAAAAGAGATAGAGGACAGCTAGAAGGAGCAAAAAGTATTGCTCCCCCAACCCCTATACAACTAGCCTTCTCTTGTTAGAGCCCCCTCTTTTGCAACCCAATGCCTTGTCTGTACAGCGCTGAACAAGTGTACTTTAAAACCGACGCACAGAAGAACCTGAGAAACACAGGGACACAGAGAAGACAAGGAGTGATAGGGGAATGACAGACAGAGGAGAGGAGCGATGAAAGCAGAGACAGTGAAAGAGAAATTAAGAAACTGAAAGATGGGGAGAGAACATCACTTAATCTCTCAGTGCTTTAAAACAATCTGACCTTGTGTAATGTAACTGGTGCCCATGTAAAGCTCTTCAAAGCCCTTGGGCCGAGTTCACGCTATAGAAAGTGGGGGGAAAGGAAAGAAAGAAGGAAAAAGAAAGAAAGAAAATAGAGTGGCCTGGAAAATAGATATAGCAGTGAAGGACAGAGTGAGGAATAAGAAATCGGGCTACACTTGGCAGAGACAGGGACAAGCTGTATGAGGGTCAGACGGAGTAGCGGAGCACCAAGAAACAAAACATAGCAGACGAAGAGGTGTGGGAAAGAGTGGGGGAAGTGGAAGAATCAGTTCGAGAGTGAGTGCGCTGCTGCGGGCAGCACCGAGCACACAGTAGTCACAGGAATTCCTTGAAAGTGTGCATGTAGATGCCACACACTGCTGTCCAGGGAGGGGGTGTACTCCTCGGGGGTGGAACATGGATGCCTACTGGAGGACCCTGGGAAGAAAGACTGCCTTAGTGGAATTTTGGTGTGGGCCCTGAGGACTCTGCACACAAAGAGGGAGGGCTGTCAAACTTCTGCGAATCTGTCACTCACTATGTGCCTAAAGGAGCATGTGCCAGCGTAAGGATACTGGCAACAGGAAGATGTACTTGGTCCATGCTCCGCAGCACCAATGAAGACTGAAGCCAGGAGAAAACCGGAGGCGAGAAGGAGTCGCCAACCGATGGTAAGTGAAGAATTGAGAGTGACGTGGAAGACAAACAATGGTAAGTAAATTTAAGTAATGGTTAAGCTCTAAGTCTAAGTTTTTAGTATTCAGAGTAATAGTATAGCAAATAGGACATGTCAGAGCAACTGTTATTTATGAAACCTATTATTTTCATTACTCCAGTAATGTTTTTATTTTATAAACAGATTTTTATTGAGTTTTAGACCAGCAGCACTGGTAAAACAATAGAACATGGCACACACGGTACAGCATTGCAAGTAGTAAACAGTCCGTACAAGGCAAGGCATCCAGCAATAGTAAGATAAACATGCCCATAAGCCCACGAACACAAGGTTGCACAACCAACTAAGCGAGCTGCCACAGCCATTTCCCCCACACCCTTGCATGTTTCTGAGGGCAGCCACGTGCTTCAAAGACCACCGGCTCTTGTTGTGCACACCAATCGGCACCTCTTCCCCACTTCGACAGAGCATGGGAATTTGGTGGCCATCCACTGCAAGGCAATATTGCGCTTCACCACCAGAAAGGCCGTACCCAGGAAAGACCTCTCAGCCCTTGTGCCCCCAGAGCCCTCAAACACCCGAGAAGAACCAAAAAGGGAAAAAGAGGAAACTTTCACCCCAACACCTCTGACAACTCCCGGGTCACCCTTGTCCAGTATTGGAGCACCACATCGGAGACCCACACCATATGATAAAAATCTGCTTGATCGGCTCTGCACCTAGGACATGTGGAAGCGTGTCACAAGCCTGCCCGGTGCAGACGGAGTGAAGAAAGGCATACAGAATGAAGGCAGTTGGTCTGAATAATGCACAGTTGCGAGGAGATGGTGAATTCCAAAGGAGCTATCAGTGCGTCTTGCCAGTCGTCATCCTCCACGGAGCCCATCCAAACCTCCCATCGGGTCCTAAAGTGGCCTAGCGAACAGGAGAATTGATAACAAGTGTGCGGTAAATCTGAGAAATCCCGCCCCGGTACAAGTGCCCCATTAATAGCTTAGCTGCCAGGGTTTTGAACTCTGGGAGAGTATCTGTTGGGAGGTAATGAGCATGAAGGGTGTATCTGAGTTGAAGATTTTTCTAGAACCGGGCATGTGTAAGGTTGTATGCCTGCCGGAGATCCTGAAAGGAACTCATATGCGTCCCCAGCCAATGAGGTCCCAAGAACGGAAGCCACTAAGAACAGCTGTTTCCTTTAACCAAGTGGCGTGCCAGGGCGGTATCTGCTGCGTAAGCATGGCCACCCATTGTACATGCCGCAGGGCTGCCTTTCACACAAGGAACACCACCCGGGACCCCAGGGGAAACGAAAGAGAGATTGGAGCCCCATAGAGCATGGCTTGAATCCAGAAAGGAGAGTTCCAACTAGTAGGCAGGGTCTGACCACCCCCCATTAAACCAATCATGGAGATGAGAGAACAAATAGGTAGTGATAGAGATTGGACATGCCCAGGCCTCTGTTATAGGGCCCCCGTTGACAATGCACAAGGGCAATGCCCGGTCATGAGCCCCGCCACAAAAGTGCTCTAGCTGCACTATCAAGAGCAGAGAACCAAGTTCGGGGCAAGTGAAGTGGTAAGTTGTGGAAAACATGAAGGAAGCGCAGGAGAATCATCATCTTTTAAATCCATCCTTGGACGTTAAGAGGAAGGTGACGCCATCTAGTGAGGTCTGACTTAGCTTTCCGAACCAGAGGCTGGAGATTAAGGGCCCAGGTAAGCTCAGGGTGCTTAGCACATGAAGAAGGATTGTTGTTTGCCAGTCAAAACAGTCCCAAGATGGCGTCAGTGGAACCCATACCGACTTCAAGGGGTTAATCCAAAAACCAGAGGCCCGCTGAAACTGCTCAAGCTAAAGGAGACATCTGGTTCCACTCACCGGTGGTCAGGCAAGATAAAGCAGGACATCATCTGCACAAAGTGATGCGGTCCTCGTGGCCTGCACCCCACATCCAACCAGTGTATTCGAGGTCCACACGGATGAGTTCAGCCAGAGGCTCTAACGCCGGAGCAAAGAGGATGGGAGACAGGGAGCAAGCCTGTCTAGTCCCCTGCTCTATGGGAAAAAAGTCAGAGAGGACCCTATTTACCCAGACCCGGGCAATGGGATTGGAGTAAAGAACCTGGACCATCCCCCGAAATCATGACACAAGGGCAGCCCGAGCCAAAATCAACTGGAGATAGCCTCAGTCCACTGTGTCGAAGGCCTTTTCAAAATTGATAAGGAGCAGAGCTAGGTCATGAGGCAGTCGGTGCAGCCTTCGGATACAGTGTCTCATGCTCCGGGATGGCATGAAGCCACATTGGTCCGGGTGCACGAGTCCACCAGGACTCGCCTAAGCTGATTCATCAATATCACTGCAAACATTTTAACTTCGCAGTTAGGGAGAGATATCAGGTGGTAATCCACACACGAGGTGGAGGGGGGCTGCGTCTTAGGTATCACTACTTTTGTGGCTGAGCATACCTCCGCTGGAAAGGACCCGACCTGACCAGCCTCCTGGTAGAGCTGCAAAAGATAGGGGATGATGGTTTCCAGGAATGAGCCATGGGAAAGTCATTTGGGCCCAGGGTGTTGCCCGGCGCCGTGCCGGATATTGCCTCTCCGATCTCTTCTGCTGTAATGGGGCTCATCCAGTGAAAGGGCCTCAGAGGGGGCTAAGCGGGGAAGTGGGATTGAGTCAAGAAAAGTCCTAGACACCATTGTGTCCCTGTTGTAACAGTAATGTTGCTTTGCTTCCTTTCCCATAGCTATCTATTTCCTGCTGCTCAGCCAGTATGAATGTGATGTGTGTGGAATGTTGGAATGCTTGATGAGGTAGTGGAATGATGGAGCCCCTGGTGTGGTTGACAGAGAGAAGGTTGGAGTGTATGGGCTGGACAGCAAGGATGCTGCTCCTGGTGGGGCTGAACTGCTGAACCTATTATCATTCTTGCCATCCTATAACTAAGCTTAATAAACCTCTTACCTACAACCTACTTCATGGCTACCTATGAACGTCTTTTGGATTACATCAGTCCCTAACCATGGGTTTGGTGTATAGTCTTTGGTAGTAATGCGCGAAAGTCTAAGCTATCTCTGGAAGGGAGTGCTGAGACTGACCGGCTGCATCAAGGACCCCAGGAACGATCCTGTTGGCCTTTTGATGGGAGACCAACCAGTAGAGTAGTTTCCTGTTTTTGTCTCCCCAACCGCTTGGGTCACTGGTCCACCGGAGGGTGACCCAGGTGAAGAAGTACAGGAGAGTGGTCCAAAAAACCACAGGCCAGAATCTGGGTCATCAAATGGCAACCAAGAGCGGGTAAGAAGGCAAGGTCTATCTGGAAGTGGGTGTGGTGAGCCACCGAGGTGTGCGTGAATTGTCGACGCCCGGGGGTGCCAAATTCTACAAGCATCGCAAAGTCCCCAGGTCGCAGCCCAGTCAGTGAGACGACGTGCACCAATCCAATGGGAAGCATTGGGGGCTCCAGTGCTGTGCACGCCGGATCAGGCACTGTGTTAATATTGCCCCCTATTACTTTAAGCCCTTGCGGGAGGCGGGTAAGGTCTTGAAGACCAGAGGACAGAGAGGCAGGTGAGACATAGATGCACACCAGCAGAACCAACTGGCTCTCTAAGGTACCCTACAAAGCGATATAGCGCCCTGGCGGATCCCGTATGGTGCATTTAACCACAAGCAGAAAGGAGTGGTGCAACAGCATGGCAACCCCCTGCCTCCCCAGGAGTACCTCGCGTGGAAGACTCTGTTGTAGCCCTCCCAGGCCAGGAAGTTACATAGTTCCCCCATGAGATGAGTTTCTTGCAGCAACAGAAATTCAGGACAGTGCAGGTGAGCAAAAGTGAACACCGCCGCTCGCTTCATTCGATCCAACAGACTGTTGATATTCCATGACATAATTCAGAAGGTCATATGGGTGTGGGTTTGGGGTTATTATGGAGGATGCATATTGGATGAAAATGGGTGAAACCCTAATAAGTGTGCTACTGGAGTGTGGTACAGGAATGTTACCCAAGGACTGCGCATAGGAGTACAGCAAAATGAGTGTGCCAAAACATACGGAGGAAAATGAAACGTTAAGCAGAACAACAAATAACAGTGTACAAACATAGCCCCACACTTCTACCCCAGAAGCATGTGTCGTCCTATAAAAAAAGGTAAACAAAAGAAACCAATAAGCGTAACAGAATTCTGTAAATCTTAACAGGTGGAAGAAAACCCCATCTTAGCACAGAAAGATAGCAAAGATAGCAAGATAGAAAAGTTCGACCAAGGCTGTTGTCAGACAGGCAGGTAGGAGCTACTTAATCGACTGGCGGGCCCAGGGGTGCCCAAAGGAGATAACTAAGCTACATGACGAATAGGCAAGTAAGACAGGGTAACAATTAGGAGTAAGCGTCATCATTAGGCTCAGGTTCTCACTTGTGGAGGGATTACAAGATAGGCAGAACCCGGCAGATGGGCCAAGACGTGTACTAGGAAGGATGTTGTCCCCTCCCCGGGCACTACCGTGTCCTTACCCGCTGCCTGTA
Organism: Triturus cristatus; assembly: GCF_964204655.1. Classification (NCBI taxonomy): domain Eukaryota; kingdom Metazoa; phylum Chordata; class Amphibia; order Caudata; family Salamandridae; genus Triturus; species Triturus cristatus. The sequence goes on from NC_140590.1 coordinate 1,641,651,997, forward strand.
CCCTTCCTCAAGCGGGCTCGAACATATGGGAGAGATAGTCACAGTACCCTGGTCTCCTTGGTGTCTTTGTGCCAGTACAAGAAGGCAAGCGGGATCTCACTTAGATCAAAGAGTAGTACAGCCGAGTGACTATCAAATGACACGGCTGCGCGACAGGTCGGAGTCAATGTGGAAGATAGCCAAGTCACGAAGTGCTACTCCTTGGTCTTTAGCCGCTACTTTCTCCTCCTCACATCCTGAGGCAGGATTCGAGGTTTGCCAAGAAGATGTGTGGGGAGCCTCCCAGGGGGGCCCCACAGGTGAGTGCGACCGTCGCATACTGTGCCTCCTCCGCGACTGGTTACATTGTCTGTGCGGCTTGGGCAGAGTCTGCATTCCCAGGGTGCAGGGCACCTCCCAGTGTCAGGGGATACTCAACAGGGCCAAGCAGTGGACACTCTTCCGTGAGCCACTGCCAATTGGTTTCTGGTGTGAAAAAGAAGTGTGATTTATTGAGGTGAAGAAACTGGAGGTGCGCCAAGAAGAGCAGATGGTACTGAAGCGCCATAGCCCTCAGCTTTTGCTTAACCTCTGTGTAGGAGCACTGATGGGGCGGGGCAGAGCCCCTGGTGAGGCTTGGGGGCCAGTGCTTGGTGTGCTCTCTCAATGGCAAACCACGTGGAGAGGTGATCAGCTGGCATCCAAGATTTTATCCAACTCTCCACATGGTCCACCGCCTGCCGAGGATCGTCTCCCTCCGCTCTCTCCGGTACTCCAATCAGATGGATGTTATTGCGCCGAGAGCAATTTTCAGTGTTCTCAGCACGCCTGTGGAGATCCGCCGTTCTCATGAGTATATTGGAGATCTGTTTTTTGAGTGTGGAAATATCATCTTCAGTGGACGAGATCTGGGATTCAGCATCTATGAACCGTGCTGTAGCGTTACGAAGATCCTGGCGCAGCAGGGCAACATCCATTCTAACCTCCCCTATCTTGTTCTCCAGTGCAGACTGAGAGGTCTGAATCACCTGTAATATCGTGGTACGGTCTGGAGGTGAGGGGCCAGGCCTGTCGCCATTCAGCTGACTCGAGGAGCCAGTGGAGGAGCCAGCCGTGAACTGATCCATTTTCGTCTGCGTCTGTGTAGGTGCCGAGCAGGCGAACCTGTCTTTGCCCATCTTGCTAAGGTGGAACGTGCAGGACTGGCAGTGCAGTATCAGGGTGATCCACATCTGGGCCACCAATGCTGGAGAGGGATGTGAGGGAAGATGCCCGGCCTCAAGCGAGTAGTCCACAAGTCCAGTCTCAAGTGGAGCCGCAAACACCGAGGCAAGCCCTTCCCCAGTCTGGGGGTATGTCCCAAGGGCCCGGTTAGTTACAGCAGCGATCTGTGTAAGGGGAGGAGAGCACCAGGAGCAGCTCGGTAGGAGGCCTGTGGGTTCAGGTGATACGGGGCTCAGGACCCCCCAAGCGAGGCTCCAAGAAGCAATTGGGGGGGACAACAAAGACCCACTGGGGCCACAGCGGACTCACTCGGAAGTAGAGCACATTAGCGTGGACTCTGGAGCAATCCCGCCTCCCCCTCAAAGCCTTGCTCCGTTGGGGCCGGTGCTTCAAGCTGGCAAGAGCAGACTGATGGCAGGAGCACAGGTGTAAGGAGGGGGTTTAGGGCAGGAAACCGGAGCCCTTCACCAGCCCCAGGGCTCGGGAATCCCCCACGGCAGCATGCAAGCAAACAATGCAAGCGGGGGACCACCTCGACAGCCAAACCACAGACGTGCACCCCCTCACAATGGCGAAGTACTTCTCGGGGCCAGGGCCAATCCAGGCCTCAGCCGTTGCAGAGGGTCTGCACCATCCCTGCTCCCGCTGCTGCGCTGCCCAATCTGGACCTGGGTCAGCAGGAGCCGAGATCGCAGGTCCCAACGCTCACCGGGACCACCACTGAGGCACTCAGTTTTAAGGGGGAGCCCAAGCTCAAGAGTCAGGGCCAGGTCTCAAGCTGACAAGAGCAGACTGACGGTAGGAGCACAGGCACAGGGCAGGGGCCAGGCCAGAAACGTTGGAGCCCTCCACCAGTCCCATGGCTCCCGAATGCCTTGCAGCAGCGTGTAGACAGACAATGTAGGTGAGGGGATCCCGCAGGGGGTCCCACCCCAACAGCAAGACCACAGATGGGCACCCCCGTCACACTGGAAAAGTACCTTTCGAGGCCCGGGCCAACTTCAGACCACAGCAGTCACTGAGGGGCTGCACCACTTCAGCTCCAGCCACTGCGCCACTCAATCCGGGTCCACTGCAAAACAGAAGCGGGAGGAAAGTCATAACCTTTTGCCAGTCTCAGGGCCTGCAAACAACCTAAGCAGCGTGAAAGCGGGGAGTGCACGCGGGGTTGGGGGCGGTCCCGTCCACCAAATCACAGCGGGGCACCTTTACGATGGCAAAGCACCTCTCGGGCCCGTGCTGATCTCTCGGGCCCGTGCTGACCCTAACCGCCGTCATCGCATAGGGGCCACACTGCCCTAGCCCAATCCGGAGACTGTAGGAGCCAAAGGGCGCTCGACCTCAGACCTGGGGAACTGGGTTCGAGTCTCAGTAATGAAGCTGAACATCCTGTGATTCTGGGCAAATCACTTAATCTCCCCGTGCCTAACAAAGAATGAATGTGTGTCCTCATGTAACGTAAATGGTGCTATGTAAAGCACTCTGATACCTGATTGGATTCGGGTCAAGTTCGCGCTATATAAAACTCTGCACAAAAAAAAAAAATACGTGGGCCTCAGGACCTTCGTTTCAGCACTCAGGCAGGATAGGGAACACAAGCCCTGGAGCCAGGGTTGCAGGAGAGCGAGGCCCTCAACAGGCGGAATACACCCTGGCAGCGGCCTCACAGCACAGCACTCACCACCTCGGACCGCACCAGTCTGCGGAGTGGGCTCACCCAGGCTACAAGCTGCCGCAACAGGCTCTGCAAAGGCGACTCCAAACGGAGGGGTGGACCACCAGTCTGCACCTCCCCTCACGTTACATGACGATGAAGACTCGACCCAGGCACCAGTCCCCGTCAGGTCGCAAGAGCTATCGGGACACCCGGAAAGTGCAAGGGAAACTGCCCCGTTGCTCATCGGAGAATCCCAAGCAGCCCAGACAGCCGATGGCAGCCAGTGGTCCGGATTGACATCGGATCTCGGGGGTTTCTTGTGGAGAGACGCTAAGGTGCGTCCGCCATGTTCACTCCAGTAATGTTAATTATCTGGAATATTTCAGAAAAATATATATGTTTACAAAATAATTTATATTGTTTTAGATAGTAATGCTGGATTGCAGATACATTTTTTATTTCTTGTGTTATTTTCATATGGGTTATACTATAAAGAGGTTTGCAAAGTATAGCTGGAACTTATTGCCGGACAAAATCCTCCATGAAGTCGAAATTAGGTTATTTCGGATAAACTAAAAGCATGGCTATTTAGATCAGCCAATGAATTCACTCAGTACTCTCCTTGATGGTCACAGGCCTCAAACTGTTGATGTCTTATAAAAAAGCGCCAAGAAACCATTGGTGAAAGTGAGCTATACAAGAATAAATAACAGCTTATGAAGGACATTCTGCAGGACTTAAATTATTGCTTAAACTCATGGTAATGTGGATGGCTAGAGATATGTAGAAGTGTAATTAGACTGTTGCATTGCATGTACTCTCGCTCTGCCTCATTATAGTTGTTCCTAGGTGGAAAGCACTAGGCCTGGGTGGAGTTTTAGGAGTTCTGCCACACGGGACTCCGCGAGGTAACCAAAAAACTCAGCTACCATACGCAAGTTCTGCAAGCGGCGGAGTGCGTTGGGTCAAGCTGTTCGTGTTGATTTTCAGCACCGGGTGTTTGTCCCGTGCTGTACAAACAGCGGAAACAACTCCATGCACAGCGCAAGAGGGCGCTGCTTCTTTTCTTGCAGCTCAAGTAGATTTTCTACCCGAGTGGCAGCTTTCTCAACGAGTACAGAAGTTTTCTCAACGAGAGCGGTCGCGACCATCCACAACCTACCGTGTTGAGAAATCTCGCTGAGAGGTGGATTTCCCTTGCTTGTGCTCGCCAACTTGACATTGGCGAGCGAGGAAAAAACTCTGCCCTGCGTCCGCATGCTCTGCGGGCCTTGGAGTGTGGAAAACTCTAAAAATGGAGCAGAGTTCACCGTCCAGGCCTAGAAAGCACATGGGTTGACTGATGTACACACCAGCTGAGAGACTGAAACCATTGCTTTTCCTGAAATTTAGACATAGCACTGAGAATACAACAAAGAGAAATGTCATATGTGGGAATGTGGAATGGGGTGCTGCACTAAACAGCAGGTGTCTAACCAGCACAAACCAGCAGATACCTGAACATATACCCCAGAATATTGAGGAATAAATGCATATATGCAGCCAGCACCAGGTGAATCCCGTGGGAGCAGTGTCTGTGTGACTCCACAGTGTGCTGCTGAAGGACTTCCTTGGGCAGGGTATACGTTTGAAAGATTTTGGAGCAATGTCCATGTGGCATCCTACTGACCATTTTCTCATTCTGTATGAACTAGTATGTGTTCTTGTGTGTGATCCAGGCAAGTATTCTACATGGCTTTACCTTTGGTTCACCAACAGTATGGCAGACTCTGTTCATGACTGGGATACATCCTTAAGTGTGACTGTTCCCAACATGGGTATCTATTGCTCCTATTACCAGACAATGATGCTACTAAAGATTGGAGGCAGTTAATTATAAATGGTGGGTTACAAGCCTTTTTACCAACACCTCAAACGGGTTGCAGTTATCGGCTCTCCCTGTGTAAATATGCATCGCCCATCGTAACTTACTACCCCCTCCCTGATTATATATATACATATATAATGCATTGAAAAGCTTGTGAAATTTGGAGGTGGAATACCCACCAGGAACCCCTATGCCTTTTAGCACCCCCCTAAGGAAACAGGGTGCGAAATAGGATGTAATCAATACAGCTGTCTCCCTTTTGATTGCCCCTTATATCTACTCTTATATCTACTTCGTCATTCCACAGCTCCAGGTAAACACACACAATGTCACCTCTTTGCTACACTCTGTACTCCTGTCTGAGGACCTTCAAATTGTAGAAATGCAAGTTGAGAAATATTTCCCTAGAATGTGCCCTGGTGACTTTGAGAGGCTCTGTAAGTAGCCTGGAATGTCCCATGTGCTGCCTCCTGCTTGCACATACAATTCATGGGAGTCCAGGGAGAGTTCTGGAGTTGTATTGTTGCATCTGTATTTTCTCATTATTAAATTTGTAAACATTGTGATTGAAATCTTCTATAGATGTCACAGAAAACAGTAAATTGGAGATTGATCTGTATCGGTTACACAAACAATTTTACAACAGATGATGGGATTTCAATAAGGAAGATCAAGCAGGTATGTATAGCATTTTCAGTCTATACATGAAGGTTCAATGGCTGATCAGGCCAAAAGAATGATCAGGGCAGAGCCAGCACCAGTGTTGAAGACCAAGGCGGCCAAAGTACACACTGGGAGCCCGGTGCACAAAGAACCTCCGCAGTGTGACGGAATCTCCGCACGGCAGTTCCTCAGTGGGAAGATTCCGTCACAGGTACGCAGACTCTGCCATGACTGCGGAACCTCCGCCATGACTGCGGAGGGTCTTTGTGAATCGGGTCCTGGGAATAGCCCATTATGAGGAGATGGTTATTCTTGAGGACTGTTCTGAAGCTGGGGTGGAAATGGACTCCTCTCAATGGAAGAACGTTCAAGGGAAGGGTGGCTATGATAGAGAAAAGCCTGAAGGTGGAGGTGCCCCTCCACAGCACGGGGAGGACTTGGAACTGGTAAGGTGCAGCTGGATGTGTCAAAAAAGGTGGCTACTGGAGTGTTGTGTCAGAAGATTTCAGAGACTGTCCACTGATCTGCATACAAGATTTGTTATGTTATGTTATGTTATTATATGTTATGTTGTTATGTTATGCTATGCTAAGCTATTCTATGTGATAAAACAGATATATAAACCTCGGCACTCTTGTTCAATTTTATATTGATTCATACAGTTGTTTAAACAGGTGAATTTGAAGTACCAGCAGAACATCAATTCAGTTCTTGCCGTATCAATTTAATATGAATATATAACAAAATCTTGAATTTAAAAAACAGTAACAATATAATCAGGAGTAAACAGCTTGGTGTGACAATCCTCCTTCTAAGCGTTGAACCGGCAGCCGACACGTGTTTCATTTCACAGAAACTTTTTCAAGGCTTCAATCGTTGTTTACATGGGCAACCAAACAATTGTATAAAAATGTCCAAATCTTGTAGTGGGGAATCGTCTTTCCCTAAGTGTGTTTTAGCTCTCTGTTACAACATGGATGTTAAATCCGGAAAGACTGCGCCGTGAGGGAGTTTCGAATACAAAAGGGGCATATCATAGCCCAAAACCATGTGACTACTAAAACTAGAAAATAACCAGTGGATTTATACGAAAAATACATGGCGCGGTCTTCTGTTCTAACAGAGAGTTAAAACACACTTAGGGAAAGACGATTCCCCACTACAAGATTTGGACATTTTTATACAATTGTTTGGTCGCTCATGTAAACAACGATTGAAGCCTTGAAAAAGTTTCTGTGAAACGAAACACGTGTCGGCTGCCGGTTCAACGCTTAAAAGGAGGATTGTCACACCAAGCTGTTTTCTCCTGATTATATTGTTACTGTTTTTTAAATTCAAGATTTTGTTATATATTCATATTAAATTGATACAGCAAGAAGTGAATTGATGTCCTGCTGGTACTTCAAATTCACCTGTTTAAACAACTGTATGAATCAATATAAAATTGAACAAGAGTGCCGAGGTTTATATATCTGTTTTACGTTTTCACTGGGTCCAATTGGGCTTCGGTGTTTTGGCACCTTAGGTAGTGGGGTGCAGTCATCTTAACCTCGAGGGGCACCAATACTTGGATGCGTATACGGAATGCACAAAGAGAATAGATGTGCTACCAATTAAACCACCACTGCCATCTGTAAATATTGTCTGCTATGCTATGTGATGTTCTGGTATGTTATGCTATGCTATGTTACGTTATGTTATTTTGATTTGTATAGCACACTAATCACCCATAATGGTATCCAGGTGCTTGAGCAGGGGTGTAGATGTGTCGTCCCCGCCTCATTATTCCGAGAGCCATTGCTTCAGTTTCTTACGAAACTCAAGTAGTGAAGAGGAGGCTCTGAGATGTTGTGGGAGGCTATTCCATGTTTTCAGTGCTATGTCAGAGAAAGAGCAACCTCTTGTTCTGCATTTGCGAGCGAGCGCGAGGCTAAGCGTAAGTGTCTTGATGGGTTGTGAAAGTGTATGCAGCTGTTAAAGTAAGAGGGACCCATGTTGTGTTGGGCTTTGTGGGTGTGCACAAGGAGGTTGGATTGGCTGCGTTTCTGAATGAGGAGCCAGTGAAGCTTGCAGAGCTGAGGTGAGATGTGGGTGTGGTGTTGGATGTTAAGCATGACTCTTGCAGTAGCATTCTGTATAGTTTGAAGTCAGTTCAGGAGTTGTTTGGAAATTACGGTGTACAATGCATTTCCGTAGTCGGGTCGGCTTTTGATGAGTTTGTATGGTGTTCAGTGGAAGCCACTTGAAGATTTTTTGCAACATTCATAGGATGTTGAAGCAGGCAGAGATCACTGCATTGACCTGTGCCATCATGTTATGCTTGTCGTCTATGATGATCCTCGGATTTCTGGTGTGGTCAGTGTGTTGCCTTGGGACCCAATTCTGTTGGCTGCCTGGTGTCGTCCCACAAGGAGTTCTTATTCCAAAGAGAAGTAGTTCAGTCTTATTGGAGGACAGTTTCCAGCAGTTGGTTCTCATCCATTACGCCACCAGGGTCATGTAGTTTGTGAAGTTGGTTCTGCTGATGGGTGTCTTATCCATCCGGGTGCGGATGAGTTGGGTGTTGTTATGTACGATCTACTGCATACTCTGAACCAGTCTGCAGATGCATAAAGAAATGGCTAGAAGCAGGCAGGACTAGTGCTTTCACGAGGTATGGTAAGGCAGAACCCTTAGGACTCCACATAGTGGTGGTTCAAAATGAATACAAATGACCTAAAAAATTGCATAAGAAGACACAATGTTAGATAAACAAAGCCAGGATGAGCAGAATCGAATGAACGATGCATCAGTCAAAAAATAAATATATTGGAATACATTTGTTGTACGCATTAATGTTCACACCATCCACATGTTAGAGTATTGGTGATAGGTCAATGAAAAAACCAGCATCATGTTTACAGAGTCTTCCTTATCCTTAATGAAAAATAAACAAGCACTTAAAAGATGATTTTTCTAAATGTATACAGTTTGCTATGTGGAAAAGAATGCAGCCACTGATTAAAGTTCAAGGTCGTTCTCTGCATTATTGACAGTTTGAGAACCCGACTCCTTTGCTTGATATCTGTGTGAGTGCTTTTTGCATTGGCGATGTTTTTGTTTTAAGCTAAACTAAAAGGGTTTTCTCTACTGCGAGGATAGAAAGGTTTGGTATCACTTCCTGCCCTTATTGAAAGTGCAGCAATTACAAGCGTGGCTTTTGTATCTGAGGAAAGGTTTCTATTTACAAAAGAGAAGAGGAAATCATATCAGATGTTTCCAACTAATAGAATTTCTTCACAAGAGAAAACGCTGAGGCGAAACAAAATAATCTTTTATGTATTAATAAAGTGCTGGGGGGGGGGAGCATCATATCAAAACACTGCCGGGGGGAACGACTGTACAAGGTAATTGTAGGTTAACAAAGGGCGCATAGTGCCGCTGTGGAGGACGGATAAGCATGTCCCAGTTCCATCTTTGCTGCTGAACTATAGACCCTGAACCTTTCTGCATCCAGACATTGTGTTACCTCCAGGGAATTCCCCTATAGAATAGCAGGAATTACGAATTATTCGATAGTGCCTAGTTTGACTATTCTTTCACTGGCCAGCTTTCAGGGAGTGTTGCGGTGAACAGGGGGGTTCGCCAGGGCTGTGTATTAGCTCCCACCCTGTTTTCCTTATACATTAACGGGGTGGTGGATCTCCTTAGAGAGATTCCAGCTGATGCTCCAGTCCTGGCTGGTGAAAAAGTTCCTACTCTCCTGTTCGCCAACGACACTCTCCTGATTTCCAAATCCCCGGCTGGCCTGCAAATTTTTTTAAATAGGTTTGACTCCTTTTGCAAGTCCCATGGTCTCATCATAAATACACAGAAAACTAAATTAATGGTTATCAATCCTCCAAGATGTTTTAGATATGCCTTTAGTCTGGATGGCACACTGCTAGACATCGTGGACTTCTTTGACTATTTAGGTATACGCATTGTAAAAGGGATGAAGTGGAGCTCGCACCTGACCAAGATGTTCCTGTGCCACAAGAGGGTATCTGGTGCCATTATTAGAGAACAACATCTCTCTACTAGTCGACCAGTGGCACCGGCCCTTGTGGTATATGAAGCACAGGCATTATCCAGCTCTATGTATGGGGCAGAAATTTGGGGTTATGAAAACATCCATGACCTGGTCATGTCTGAGAACAAGTTCATGAGGAATCTTATCTCTGTTCCCACTTCATCTCCTCTAAAACCTTTGTTTTATGATTTAGGCAGACACTCCATTCAGGACATTGCACGACTCCGACCTTTATTATTCTGGGCAAGACTGCGACGGACACCGGAACTTGCCAAATATGCCGCAGGCTTAACTGAACTTATATCAGCTGATATTGGGAGGAGGTTAAAATGGATTTCCCATGTAAAACAAACGCTGAGAGCTATTGGTTATGAAGACTGTTGGGAATCCCAGGTACCCCCCTCGAAACAGGACCTCAAGAAGGCTTATTGGAGTTGGGTCAATACAAGAGAGCTGAACAATGTAAAGATGGGGAAGATGAGCGAAGCATTTTTTGAGCATAAGCCCTTTTGCAAATTGGAACCCTATCTTGACTTTATTCAGACTCCACTTGACAGATCACTATATGTGCGTTTCAGGTTAGGGTCCCTTCCTCTCAATTTTGTTACTGCTAGTTGGAAGGGTCTTTCCCCTATGTCTGTTGGCTGCCCGAGTTGCGCAGCACCGAAAGAGACTATTCCCCATTTCTTATTGCCTGTTTTTATTACAGAAGAGCGAGAGCCAAGTGGTTGAGACCGATTTGCAGAATGCTGGGTAGTCGTGACTACCGCATTGTGTTACGCATTCTACAAACAGATACCTCGTCCCTCACTATTGTTTGTGGAATTGCTAAGTATCTGGGTTGCGCTTGGCTTCTGCGGAAAAAAAAACTCGCTCTTCATATGCACTAAATTACTCAAGCGGCCTGTTTTTATGACCTGATTTTTATCCAATTATAATGAAATCTGTGTCTCTAAGCTTCCTGTACTTTGCACATATTGTTTTTATCTTGTCACATAGTCTTTTTAGATATATTTATGATCGATTAATTCTTTTTATTGTTAATGTCTACTTGATACTTTTTACATTATTCTATGTTGTGCTTTTATGATAATTTTTATCGAATAAAGCTTTACCTACCATATTCTTTCACTGCGCACTAAAACTGCCATCTTACTAACATTGGCGCTCCAGAAAGTTCCCCCGAAAGTAGCACGCATTCTACAAATTGCTTAATCCTTCATTACCGCAAGAACATAGTATCGTCATTGGCATCCACTGTACGCCCCTCCCACCATATATACATTTCCCAATAATAAACACACAACACAGTTTGTTAGATTGGGTAAAAAATGCCGCAGGTTTATTACATACACCGTTATGTAATGGTGGGTTATCTTACGGGCGATCCAAGGGCAGGCTACCAACTGGGCCGCCTGCCTGCCTGATGAGCCGGGCAGCACTGGAGTGAACCATTTCTCTGCTGCCCTACCAGTGATTCTCTTACAGGATCACGTGACTGTTGGTAACTTCTTACTCACGCCCCTTCCAGGGCGGAGCGTTGCATAGCAAAGCCCCCGGTTGTTAAGGCCCACAACCGCCCAAAGGACTAGCACGGCGCCGACACGGTTTTCCAGGAACCTCCCATGAGGCTCCTAGGACTTGGCTCTGGCACCCACCATGGTGCCGCGCAGAGGTACCCTTCTGTACCCATTTGCTTCCAGATCGCCCTGTAACTCCGCCTGCAACGAAAAAGGAAAACATTACAATACTCTCTACCCCCCCACCTGCTACCACCACGCCGGGTATGCGGAAGGGAGGGATGCGGCGAGCGTGGCAAAGAGGTCGACCTCATGGTGGGGGAGGGCTATATAGCCTCCCCTCAGGCCACGATGCCCCCGGAAGTGACGCCCATCGCGTCACGCCCAGGGAGGAAGAGGGGGACTCACCGGAGTCCCTGCCCCCAAGGGGGGGTGGGGAGGGGACTCTGGTGCCCAAACGACACTAGAGCGCTGACCGCTCTATTGGCCCCCTGCGGGTGCCGCGGTCAGCGGCATAGTATTGTCATTGGCATCCACTGTACGCCCCTCCCACCATATATACTTTTCCCAATAATAAACACACAACACAGTTTGTTAGATTGGGTACAAATGCCGCAGGTTTATTACATACACCGTTATGTAATGGTGGGTTATCTTACGGGCGATCCAAGGGCAGGCAACCAACTGGGCGCCCTGCCCGCCTGATGAGCCGGGCAGCACTGGAGCGAACCATTTCTCTGCTGCCCTACCAGTGATTCTCTTACAGGATCACATGACCGTTGGTAACTTCTTACTCACGCCCCTTCCATGGCGGAGCGTCGCATAGCAAAACCACCGGTTGTTACAACCGCCCAAAGGACTAGCGGGGCACCAACACGGTTTTCCAGGAACCTTCCATGAGGTTCCTAGGATTTGGCTCTGGCACCCACCATGGTGCCGCGCAGAGGTACACTTCTGTACCCGTTTGCTTCCAGATCGCCCTGTAACTCCGCCACAGCTCTGGAGGTGGCCGCCGTCGCCGCCAGGGCCCCTCCACCAAAACAGCTATAGTCTTCCCCGCAACCTCTCCTGTCTAGAACCTCCTGCAAATCTAGATGAAAGAGAACCATCCCTATTGTCTATAGATGAACCCATCTATATCCCAAGAGCCCTTGACGTTAGCCTGGGTCAGCTGGTGTCTGATGAAACATGATGCCCTTTTGGCCTGAGAAGTTGTACAAAGAACTATTCACCCCCATACGGGAAAGTTCCACTGCATCACATGCCTCGCCCGAGCCGACTCTGAGCAGGAAGAATGCAGACACCAAGGCTCACATTGCCCCATCTATTTGCTAATCTCACCTAGCTGCCGTCCTTCTAGCACCGTGTGTGCCTGAACACCTGCGTGCCCCATCCATGGGACAGCAGCCCACTTGCTGGGTGACCACTCCCCCACCCGCCTGCCTACTTTGGCTATTATGGCGAGGAGGAGTATAGTTAACCTTTGAACAGACCCTATGCTTGCTAAATCGTGATGCACAGGAGTGTTCATAGCTAGAAGTGTGTCACAATGGGCAAGGGAACCTCCTGCCCTCGCCATGTATCCCTTATTCCTTATGGGAATTTTGCCCATTCAGTTCCTACTGTGGTGGAACCCCCTAGGTTACAAGCTAGAGAATCTGTCTGATTTAAGCAGTACGCCCGTGACGTTAGCTTGGATCAGCTAGAGTCTGATGAAACAAAAAGGCCCTTGTGGCCTGTGAAGTATTCACCACACGACGTTTCAGACACCCTGGCTCACAATGCCCCACCTATTTCTGATCACACTAGCTGCCGCCCTTCTAGGACCGTGTGCTTCTGAACGCATGTGTCTCCCATCTCTGGGACAGCAGCTCACTTGTCAGGAGACCGCTCATACCCCCGCTTGCATACCTAGGCTATTAGGGTGAGGAGGATACACTTAACCTTGTCCCAGTCCCTTTACTTGCTAAATCATGGCGCACAGGAATGTCCATAACTATGCATATGAGACAATGAGCAAAGCTGTCCAGCACTTGCCCTGCATCCCTTATTCTTTATGGGAATTTTGCCCGCTCAGCTCCCTCTGGTGAAGCCCCCTAGGCATGCCCACTTAGAGAATCTGTCTGATTCGATACAGGGCGAACTGTCTGTAGTATGGTGCCTAACATTTGATGTGAGAGATGCCACGCACCACCTAGGTCATGGGACCAGAAGGAGCACACCACTTTCACCCGGGCGTACCTCTAATGGGACTGAGCGATACCAAAGGGGAGGTTGGACGGAGCGTTTGAGCACATCAAACACTCACCCCCGTCAACTGATCTGGGTTTAAACCATCATCCTTCTTTAGCTCACTCCACCACCCCAGTTCAGACATGTCCATGCGCAAATCAGTCTGACCCTGTGCCTCATGGGAGCAGTCCAGCTCGAACTGCCAAGCCCTGTCTTCCCTGGACCAGAAATAAACCTCCTGAGCCGGTTTCGGGTTACTAACCCTCATCAGCCGGCTAGCTTGAATCCAGTGGCAAAGTGAGCAAGGGACCCCCTGCGATGCCAAAGGGGATGTTGGACGGAGTGTTGAACATTGCAAGCCCTCACCCCCAGTCAACTGATCTGGGTTTAATCCATCATCATTCTTTAGCTCTCTCCGCACCCCCCATTTCAGACATGGCCCAATGCAAATCAGTTGGACCCTGTGCCTCTTATTGCATCTAAATGGGACTGGCTTAACCCAGCTGTATGTCAGTGACACACATATCTTAAACCTCTTTACTTTCATTAGACGCTTGGCACCCTTCTGGTTGCAGCTCTGTGTATTTGTGAAGCGCGCATGCCCCCGGGGCACGGAGTCGGTTATTGGCCAGTGTATGTTACCCCCTCGCTGATACTTATCTATCCCTCGCTGCCCTTACTTGGATTGAAGGGTTGCTGGATGCTACCTAAGGACTGAAGACTTAATACTCCAACCCAGTTCGACCCCAGAACTAGGGGACAGCCCAAGTAGTGACCATGCCTTTCATGTTACATCAACCCCAGTGCTTGACTATCAATGTGCTAGGGACCCCAGTCTCGAACGTCTCTTGACCAGTAATATTTAACATTGCTGAAAAATTGTGGTTACCTCTACCAGGTAGTTGGAACAAATAGCATGTGTCCCGAATGCCAACCCTTTGGGCATTTTCACCCTCTTCTGTCATTGCCTCCATGGATATAATCTGCCCCTCGCCTTAACCCTCCAGCAAGGCTAGAGATAGTGCTGTAATTTGCAGGCCCAAGAGGAGATTGTTTTCCTTAGGCCTGCCTCATTCCCATGCTGACTCCGGCAATGGGCCCTGCCCCTGAGTGTTTATCTAACTTGGAGGCAAAACGACATGTGCAAAGGCCCATCAATGCCTGAAGCAGACATAAATGACACCAAATCATCCCCCAGGAAGCTCAAATTTATTGTGAAAGGGATCCCTTACATTCAACAAAAGACAGTGATGTAAGCCCTAGTGGTATTGGTGGATGTCATTTCCCCCCAGTCACTACTAGTCTGTCAGTGTTCAACTTGACAAAGAATGATAGACCAAAGCTTTGCACCCACGCCCGCAGCTGGCACAAAGACGTGTGGCATAATGCAGGCCCAAAGGTCTGTGCAGATTGGTGTCATTAAGAAAAGAAACAAAACTGGTCACGCAATGAACCAAGAACCGACCCCATGGCTGTCTCTGCGGGTAGGAGTTGGGGCATACCAGTCGGGCAATATGCTAGAGACAAAAAGCCCGTTAAGCATCAAAACAGAGGGATAGTGACTTGTGTAGTCCTAATAGGAAACCGCAGCAGCTCACTAACATTACTGCAAGATTATCTGTGACACCCACCAATTCTCGCTTTGAGGTCCTGTTTTGGTCTATATGGATATTGTGTGGAAACAACAGAAACATTTCTTCAAATTAACTAATATCTCCTCACACATCGCCCGGAGCTTGTAACGGCCTCCACGAGGTGGCGCAGCCCAGCTAAATTATAGATGACCACGGCAAAGTTAATCATTAATATTATGTTAATTAAATTCCTGTTACCTGTCTCCAATGCCATTCTTATAGCTAAGGGAGGCTGAAATAGGGCGAAGTGAGTAGTTGTGATGTTACTGGCAGGGGCAAAGTGTGATGCGAGCTTCAGGCCTCCCACCAGTATCCCCGAGAGGCAAGAGGGGGCCCGGCAGTGTTGGGCAAAATCACCGTACCAGCCGCTATTACCGTGCCCAGCTGTGATGTAGCCCTTTGACCACGGGAAACCCATTATGCCAGAATGGCCCTTACCCTGCCCATGGCCAAAAACGTCCGCAATCTGAGCAACCGTATGCATCGAAAAACCAAATTGGCGCTCAAACGCCTATCACGCCAAGCAACTCCAAACAAATTGCCCTTCTCTCTGCCACACTGGCACTACCTCCCCTGTGAGTTTGGGGGGTCCCCCAACCCCCCCAAGTACCAGAGCGAGCGATGACTTCCAGTCGCCCAGGTGAGATGCGACCAACGGACAAACCTGCTAATTATTCTGACATGTCCAGCGGGTGGACCTACAGCGGTTTAAACAAGCCTCCCCGCCCATCGCAACCGCACAAAACAGCAGTCCGACGTCCATAACAACAATCTTGGAGGCCCATGAGCACGCACCAAAACGCTGGCAACCACACCCCCTACTCTCACTCCAAATAGGCTTAATAATTCCTAACAGAAAAACGCTGTAAATTTGTTTTCGCTTCTGATCTCAGGTTGCATTTAATCGCAGGCAATGCAATAACGCTTATCATGAAGAACTGCTGAAAACATGCATGCTAAAAATCTGTGCTTAGCCTAGTGTGCCGCTCGACACTTTGCTGCTTCTGTCATTGCCTCGAATTATAAACACCTAACATTACACCTACATCAAGTCAGGACCATTGGCTATAACAATGGTTGTTAGTTGCATAAGGTAAATCTATTCTGGTTTGGACTGGTTGGGCGCAAGAGGTCACGATCGGGCTTTTAGGACATAGAACAACCTCCTTCTAGTCGTTGTTTGGCCCCATTTGCCGTGGTGTAGGGGGTTTAAACGTATACATCCAGCCCTACGACCGGTGTAAGACAGAAAAGTTTCAGTTTTAAAGAGCAACGCTTTGACACAGTACAAGTGTGCTCTGGAATATATTGCAGACATATAAAAAACATGCCGCCAAACAGGTTTCTTCCCCGGCCTATAACTCACAAGACATTTTCGATTGCAAAAAGTAGTCGGAAAACACGCAAACTACATACCCGGGCACTGGGAGCACAGCCTGCCCTTAGCCAAAGCAACTTCTATTCGTCGTGAGCAAGAGCCCGGCCGGTGACCCCACAGGCAGCACGGCAGCGCCCTATGGCCACACAAAGAACTCACACAATAGGTCAGCCTGCCTGGCCCCACGCAGGCAATAACCGAGAAATCACACCTCCTTCCTGGCCAAGAGACATTGACGGACACAACCAAAACGGACCCCTCACCCTGTGTGATTGTCCGACTCGGGCCCAAGAGGTAGTCTGCTATGGCGGTGGACACCTACCCCCTGATGGCTGCTGTTTTCACATTACCCCTAAATGAAGATTGCCTCCAGGGTGGCCAGCTAACACACGTGCACCCCGAAAGCTATTAGCCCGGTCAAACTCACTAGCAATGTCCACCCAAACTATAAGACAAGCAACAAAGCCATGACATGTCAATGCATCAGAGGAGTGCGAATCAACCACCGAAAACACAAGCCGCAAACCCACGTGCAGACTCGACAGCCACTAAGCAATTCGGTAACCATCTGACCAACCCAACCGTGGGAAACTAGACATCAGAATGAAAATGGGCGGCGGGCACTGGGTTGAATTTGTGCACGAAGCCCGTGCCAGCCCGACAAAGCCCCGCCTATAGCCGCCCCAAATACTACTCCCGGACTGGCCCTCAATGAATGAAAACACACAGCCTGAATCCCGAGGAACAGCTGACACACAAAATACCCTCTGAAAGACTCTAGCTCCCGCTGCTAAGTCAAAGTCGCACCGCTTCGGTCACATGGAAGGGTGTGTGCAGTTACTCCGCCGCGGGCGCCGAGCAGTGGGTGCGGCGCACCCTGGCAGCATAGTGTCACCTGTCGATGTTGAAACGTCACACATATTACATTGGGATTAGGAACATGGCACACAAGTGATAGCTATGAAAAATATTGTAACTAACTCGCAGAGCACTTGTTATCCTGCCATTGTTGTAAAGATCTCTGCTGCCATCGGGCCAAGTCCACACAGTGTTAAATTGCAAAATAAAATATACAATATGGAGGAAGACCGGTGCTAGGACAGGGCCTGACGAAACCCTCATTCAAGGGTCACCACTCCGGCAGCATTTGCTCAGCTACAACCGGCGCTGGCAGATCTCATGCTGCATAGTGTAGAGAGTCAAAAGACGCTACCCGCAGATCAAGAGGGGGTTTGGGGGGCAGATGAACTTGTCTGATGCGCTACTCGTTATAACCATCCCAGGCCTTGAAAATGCCTGGTGCCATAATTTCCAAGTTGCAGGCCTGCGCAGCAGCTGCACACCTCATTACTTCAGTCTGTGTCCACAGACTCTCTGGACGCAGCAGCAGAGCTGCGCCTGCTGCCTGGCCGAACACTGAGGTGTCGTACGCAGCACTGTTCCAACGCCCCACCGAGACAAGAACACAATCCCCGAACCAGATTGCGGTATGTGTGCCCGTGCGACACACACCCACTGTCAGGCCGTCTCCGATGGATACCACCAGACTCGAATGGGGGGGATAGAGGTCCCTGCAAGACACGCTGCTGTATAGCGGGACAGCACCGAAGCACATCTCAGGGGGGATGCGGATTACCCTGGGGAATGTAATGCAATAGCACAGAGAAACACACAGGTTGACTACCCTACAGGGTATAAAGCACTTTCCAAGGAGGCATGTACTAAATACTGTTAACACGCGGGATGCCCACCCGCCTGCCTGGCCCAATCCGGCCCACGAAGGCACCTATTCACGCAACCAAGCCCGCCTCTACCCCTTGCTACCCCATGTGGCCTCGGCGGCAGGCTCGCAGGTCCCACAGGCCACGCGGCCTCCGAATGGGTGGGCCAGCCTCAGCCAGATATGGGGCATTTCATCAAGTTAATCCGCCATGGGTGACCCCTGGAAATAGAGAGTAGCGGAAGGGGGGATCCAGGCTGCCACCCGTGCACAAAAGGTCCCTGCGGGCGAAGGCCCTACCAATGGCCTGCACACACGGCAGCAGCGGAGGGGGGGGCTCGCGACGCTCGCCACCCACCCGCGCAACAACTGTCCCGCAAGGGCCAGTGCCCCGGAGTCGGGTGGCTGAATATATAAGAATATATATACATATACCCGGCCTGACCCCCCTCTGAGTACACATGGAAGGGAGGGGCTGAAATGGCAGGCTAGGCGAACGAAGCCTCTGACCACCCATGGCCCCCTCTTCGGTCAGCAGGTGCTGACCACAACCAGGGGAGGGGGCTACTGCCCTTTGCAATCCGGGAGCTGTCCTACCCCCACCTGGCATCCGCAGCCACGGCAATGGCCGGGCCTGGCTGCCTTGCCCCATAAGGGGAAGAGGGGAGGTAAAACGCACTCACCGCAGACAGCTCCTGTAAGGCAGCAAACGGCATCAGGACAGCACACGAGCGGCGGCGAGCATGGCAAAGAGGTCGACCTCATGGTGGGGGAGGGCTATATAGCCTCCCCTCAGGCCACGATGCCCCCGGAAGTGACGCCCATCGCGTCACGCCCAGGGAGGAAGAGGGGGGACTCACCTGAGACCCTGCCCCCAAGGGGTGGCGGGGAGGGGACTCTGGTGCCCAGACGACACTAGAGCGCCGACCGCTCTATTGGCCCCCTGCGGGTGCCGCGGTCAGCGGCAATTACATGGCCGTAGCTGAACACATCAATACGAGGCTGCAAGGCAGTGACGTAACGAAACTTTGGGCCCTCCCCTGCAAAGTACACGGAGCGGGGGGTGGGGGGTGCATGCTCTGGACCCAGTCAGGAGCTCGCTGCCATCCGTGCACAGTGCTGGAGGAGGCACCCTAGAGCTCGGAGACCCACCCACCCCCGCGGGGGTTGCGGGGACTGTTGTTACGCCCCTGCTTCAAGGTCCACCCATAATGATGGTTGTATATCGCTTCATGAAAGCTAACTACATAGAGAGTCACTACTTCGTAGCCACTACACCAAGAGTCACTACATCATTACATTATATGTATATTCACCAGAAAAAACAACAGCTGAAGTGGACGTTGCAGTAAAGTGTTGGAATGAGACAAGAGGTAATGGTATAAACACTGAACAACATCAGTTATCGTTTTGTGAGCAAATTATAACTCACATCCCCATCCTATACTGCTTATGACCACATATCACCAGTTGCGGCTGCTACCTGGAAGCAGCAGTGGCACAGGTGGGGGGGGAAGGGGCGAGTTGGGTGGTATCACTATTAAAAAATAAATCAATTACCTGCTGGCCGGTCAGCTGGCTGGCTTCCACCGCCTACCCTGCACCCTCTTCCTGGCTTGGGAAACAGGAAGCACCAGGTCTCCCCCTGCTCCCCGCAGCCAATCACAAGGTGCAGCATTGTGATTGGTCTGAGTGCCGTGACAAGGCGCTCAGCCAGGGACTATAGGGGTGGGCATGTTCTCCATGCAGGCTGCAATACAGTGTGCATGGAGAAGGAGGAAAGTGCACATGACTGGTTTGGGCGGCCCAAGATGGCCGACCAAACAGTCATTGCGCACTTGGAGGGTTTTACTGCTTCTGCCCTGCTCTTCAGCCCCGCCTGCCCCCTCACACAAGCTGCTGCAGCAGGAGGAAAAAATTAAATGATAATAACATTAGTCATCATCATTTTATTATTTCCTTTCTTTTGCTGCTCCGAAAGGCAGTGGGGCGACACTCCTCTGACTTAGCCGAGGAGCTGCCACTGCATATTACATCACTGGTGACATGTTAAAAGACATCATTGATTCTATTCAAATAACAACATTGTTGGCATTAAAAAGGAGATAATCCAAGATTCTGACGGTATGCTATAGGCTTTGTGAACACACAGTAATACACAGTGCTTAATTTGAGCCGGTGTTTGCTGGTGGGTGCCACCAGCACTTATTTTTGGGGACCGGCACTCATATTTCCTCATTTACATTTACAAAGCACAAGAGAGGAAAAAACTAGCAAAGAGGAAAGAGGGAGGAAGAGGGCAGCAAAACTGCCTCAAAGAGGGAAAGCAGGAACCTGCAACCGTGAGCTAAAAGGTCAAGGAGTGTCTGGTAGGGGATTAAAGAGGCCTGAGGTGGATTTAAGACACCAGCCTTGGTATTTGGTGCACCAATGATTCATTGCACAGGCCAACGGCTTCTGAGATGAGCTGTGGGCACCGTGCCAGTGCCCAAAGCTCATCTAAGAAGCCCCCGGCCTGTGCTTTCTTTTACAAGTTAATACATAAATTGATGGTTGGACTCTTCTAAGCTTGTCTGTAAGCCTTTGAAAGATGCCAAAGAAATTGGATATTTCGAAAGTGAAACACTTTTGTTGGATGGCATTGTCCCTTTCCTTGCTTTCACCCAAAGGATGGGTGCAGTGGAGGTAGGTCAGTTGCTGAGAGTTGAGGCTAGATGTACAAAGCAATTTTGAGGTCGCAAATGGTCCAATTTGCACAATTTGGCTGTTTACGACCACAAAAATGCTTTTTGGGATGTGCAAAGTCCAAATGGCAAATCAGTAACTTGTTACCAAGTCGCAATTTGGGTTTTGCGATTCAGTATTTGGAAGGGCGTGTTGAGGGAGTCCCTTCCTAATACCGAATTGAAATGGTATGTACGAATGTTTTGCAACCACAAATGAGGTCGCTAAGCATTCGCAATTTACCACCATTTAAAAAATGGTCGTAACCCATTCATAAATTGGAAGGGGTCACCTAGGTACCCCTTGCCCTTTAAGAATGGTGGGCAAAATATTTTTTAAGAGCAGGCAGTGGTCCTACAGACCACTGCTTACTCTTAAAAAATGTAACTTAAGAGTCTCATTTTTTTCTTTTTAAATGCATCCCATTTTCCTTCAAAATGATTGCTTTATTTAAAAGCAATCACAGACATTGTGGTCTGCTGACCCTACAGGCCACCATCGATGTGATGGCAGCGAATTATAGCGCGTCGCAAATTGCGACCTACCACATTAATATAAACAGAGAACAATATCTCAACCGGTGGTCATTTAGAGGGCAAATACATAAGAAAGATACAATCAAATAGAAGACGAGTGGAGAAAAGGGAGATCACAAGAAATTTTCAGGTGAAGGTAGATTCTTATTTGCAAGTAGTTATATCAACACCACATTACAGTGTATGCATAAGTAACTCAAGGGTGGGTGTGCACATATCGTGCTCGTGACAGTGAACGGCGCAGTGACACAATAAGGTGAAAAACAGCATAGACGACGCTATAAAAGTAATAATACAGAAGAGTTTGAGATCAAAAACACAATGAAACGTATGTACAAGGCAGAATTTTTGCTTGGGTGGACCACAGTAATGCCCGAGATTACACTGAGTGGTCGACGGCGTTTCGACCTGTATGAAGAAAACTACCTGTGGTGCTAGTTGAGGGTCCAGCGGGACGGAAAACGAGGTATAGAGGGTCCTGCATTAGGAAAACGCGGGTGCAGTTGCTATCCTTGTAGAGTTAATCGTGTTGGACGTACGATTATCTCTACAAGGATAGCAACTGCACCCGCGTTTTCCTTGTTCCCTACCCTGCAGGTTAAATACTCTTCCTGTCGCCCTCTTTTCCCTTTCTCATACTTTTGGCCTTACCTCAGAGTGCTCTCCTTTTCCTTCTATACAGAGCCAGCCAGGACCCTCTATACCTCGCTTTCCGTCCCGCTGGACCCTCAAATACCACCACAGGTAGTTTTCTTCTCCTCGTGTCCCCCTTACAATTACCATCTCTTGGTTATTCTTGGGCCTCAACCTTGTTTTTTTTTACTTTATACAGTACCCAATTGATTAAAGTAACCCGGTACTGAAGATGACCTGGAATCATACAGGTCAAAACGCCATCGACCACTCAGCGTAACCTCGGGCATTACTGTGGTAAACTCAAGCAAAAAATCTGCCTTTTACATAATTTTCATTGTGTTTTTGACCTCCAAGTCTTCTTTATTATTACTTTTTTGCGCTGTTTTTCACCTTATTGTGTCACTGCGCCGTTCACTGTCGAGATATGAGAAAGGCAACCCCCTATTTATTAGGTCTGGGAGGAGGAGGAAAAAACAGATAAATATAGTTGCAAGAACAATCTCCCACACGACCGCTATTTCTTTACCGATGGCTTACTAGAGCTCAATAAATTGGGGCATGCTAAAGTACTACTCTCCACACACCAACTTTGATAGTTGTTATTTCATGTTTTATCCTTTTTTTTTTTTTTTTGAGAACACATTTATCAAAATTTGAAAATTAACTTAAGCGACATTTCATTTTGTGCAACAATCACAATACAATTTTACATCTGTATTCAGAATATGAACACTGTTACTATACAGAATGAATGAAAAAGGAAAATAAAAAAGGAAAACAACAACAACCCCCTGCATTCATACCTCACTCAAATGACCCACAGCCATATCACTAGCATACTCACACTACCTTACTACTCCCCAGACCAACACCGCATGTACAGATGGATAAAAAGCGGGGTGGCATCATCCACCCTTGATTGCTGTGCTGATGCCTGGGGTGTCACACTCTCTGGCCGACGTACGTTTCAATGGACAATATCAATGGTCTCCATCTTCATCAGGACCTTTAGATTTACATATGATTTTTTTGTGACGGGTAAAAGGTTAGGGGGATCTGCTGAGGATCTAATAAAAAGCTCCAGTTGGGTCTGTTCAAGCAAAAGGCATGGCCTTCAAGAGTTTTGCATCTTCTGTTTGGCCTGTGACTCCATAAGCTAAGAGCCTTATCTTCTCATAAGTATATGGCTCAGAAACATTTCCTCTAACTGCACAGATAAATGCTGTCAGAATCTCTGTAGGGCGTATGTTGTATATCTCGTGTCCCATATGCTCGGCTACGATGATTACAGCTATTTCTTGCTGTGAGGCCTATGCTGCTCTGGTTGTACTTTATCACAAACGTTCTATCCTTTTTTTTGTCCTTATTTTCACCAATGAGGAGAGGATGTCCTTCCGCTACCTCTCTGGCGGGCGCCCTCTCTCTCTGTCCGATTCCGATACTCCTCCGAGTAGGGATCTCAAAAATTAAAAAAAAGGATAAAATATAATAAAATATGAAATAACAACTATCAAAGTTGGTGTGTGGAGAGTAGTACTTTAGCATGCTCTAGTAAGCCATCGGGAAAGAAATAGAGGTCGTGTGGGAGATTGTTCTTGCAACTATATTTAGCCGTTCACTGTCACCCGCACGATATGTGCACACCCACCTTTGGGTTACTTATGCATACAGTGTAATGTAGTGCTGATATAACTACTTGCAAATAAGAATCTACCTAGTCCTGATCATTTCTTGTGGTCTCCCTTTTTTCCACTCCTCTCCTATTTGATTGTATCTTTTTTATGTATTTGCCCTCTAAATGAGCACCGGTTGAGACATTGTTCTTTGTTTATATAATCTACCCGGGTCTCGACTGGGTTAACGGGTTTACTCTTGTTTCTCGATTCTACCTCAATAATATGCATGAGGTAAATCTATTTGCGACCCACTCCGAATCGCTAAATGAAACTCAATGAGTTTCATACATAAGGAATAGCGAATTCCTAATTGCGAATCACTGAAAATAGCAATTAGGAAATCGCTGTTCTGATCTTTTTACATCTATCCCTTGGGCCCCTAACATCATACAATAGACCATTTGTCAATCTTTACTGTGAAGGGCTTAAGGCTGAGCAAGAAGGGTGTTAGGTGGTCAAGGAGGCCTGGGTGCAGGACCTGGCTACAGGTGAGTCCCTGTGGTCCTGCAGCCAAACCACTGCTGCACATTGGGGTGTGACAACTTGCGGAGGGTGGGTGCATAATCTAGACATAGGGCAAGGCCACCACCATGGTATGTTATGTTATGTTATGTTATAAAAACTTATAGAGCGCTCTAATACCCGAGGGTGTCCTGGCGCTATTGCAGAGTGTCTGGAGAGGCAGTGAACAAATTGTCGCCAGAGGCGGAGAGATAGTCTAGATTGAGAACAGCCAGGTCTTTAGACCTTTTCTAAAAGAGAGGAGATCAGTAGTGGACCTGAGAAAAAAAGGGAGTTTGTTCCAGGCGTGGGCGGCTTTGCGTACAAAACTCCTCCCGCCCCAGTTTACCTTTTTGGCCCTGGTAATGAGTGCCAATTTGGCATCGCTAGAGCGAAGAGTTCTTCCCGGAGTGTACCACTGGAAACGCTTTCTAAGAACCAGAGGTCCAGTTCCGTGGAGTGATTTGTGAGCTATGCAGAGGGATTTGAAAAGAACCCGGTGTCTAATAGGTAGCCAATGCAGATCTCGTAGGCCTTTGCTGACGGACACGAATTTGGGAGTGTTCGTTAGCAGCCTGGCTGCCCCGTTCTGTGCTATCTGGAGTCTGTTAAGATGTTTAATGTGGACCGTGAAAAAAATGCTATTGCAGTAATCCAGGTGAGATAGAGCTAGGGCAGACACAACAGACCTGAAGCTATCGGTGGTCAGATAAGGCTTTATTTTCCTCAGCATCCTAATGGTTAAAAAGCAGGTGGAAGTCACTTTATTAACCTGTTTCTCAAAAGAGAGTTTGTTGTCCACAATCACCCCCAAATCTTTTACTTTAAGAGCAGGAGGGGGGGGGGACCCATATCACTGGGCCACCAGTCTGGGGACCAGAGACAGGGATCGTTCCCAAATAAGATGACCTCTGTTTTGCCGGCGTTAAGTTTTAAACAGTTGGCAGCCATCCATTTGGTGATGGCGGATATACAATCTTGACAGGTGGAGGCTTTGGAAGCTTTGGTCACTTTGTTCAGGGAAATCACAATCTGGGTGTCATCAGCATAGGAAGTTAACCTGAGACCAAAGGATCGTATGAGAGGTCCAAGAGGTTTGACATAAACATTAAAAAGCGTCGGGCTCAACGAGGACCCCTGAGGCACTCCACAGGAAGAACGAAAGATTTGGAGGAAAAAGAACCCATGTCCACGTTTTGTGTTCTGTTAGACAGGAAGGATTTGAGGAGGGCAAGGGCAGTGCCCTGAATCCCAACCTGAGCAAGTCTATCTGTTAGGATAACATGGTGAACCGTATCGAAAGTCGCCGATAGGTCCAGTAAGATCAAAATGGCTGATCCTCCCTGGTCGACGGCTTCCCTAATCTCTTCGGTGGCTTTCAACAGGGCCGATTCGGTGCTGTGCCCGGGCCAGAACCCGTATTGGGAATGATCCAACAGAGTGTTGGTGTCTAAAAAAAGACTGAGTTGCGCGTTCATCGCCTTCTCTAGTATTTTGGCTGGTAGGGGAATACGGGAAATGGGTGTGTAGCTGTTGGGGTCTTTTGGGTCGAGATTGGTTTTTTTTAAGAGAGGAAGGATCGAGGCAATTTTCCATGATGCGGGGTAGTGCCCTGATGCCAGAATTTGATTAAGTAGTGGAGTGAGGGTATTAGCAATAATATCTGGGGCTAATTTAATTATCGAGGCAGGGCATGGGTCTTTCGGCGAACCAGCATTGCAGCCCTTCAACAAATTGGTCACCATCTGATTAGACAAAGGCGGGAAAGTATCAAGGGTGGGGAGGTTATTGGACGGTATCGTGTTAGTGCTACTAACAACAGGGGGTCCTGAGGACATGTTGAAAGAGGAGAAGATGGCATCCACTTTGGACAGGAAGAATTGTGCAAGGGTATTGCAGAACTCATAGCTACTGGCCGGGTTGGGTTTGGGGGGGTAAGAAGGGCAGTAACAGTTTTGAAAAGTTCCTTTGCATTTGATTTAGCTTCGATGATTTTATTGGAAAAATAGGCCTTTTTCTCGGTAATCAGTGAATTTTTATAGTCTAGGAGGCGGGATCTATACCTGTCTTTATTAATAGAGTTATATCGGTTCCTCCATAATCGCTCCAAAGGTTTGCATTCTGTTTTCAGCTTTTGAAGGTTCTGCGAGAACCAAGGGGCGGAAGGATTTCTACGTTTGGGAATGCAACATTTAACCGGTGCGAGCAGGCAACATGCTGAATTAATCCAGTTAGCATAGGCAGCTGAGGCATCCTCTACACTGGGTGTTGGGTCCGGGGCTGAACTAATTAATGCTTTGCTAAGGTTGGATGGATTCATATTTTTCCAGGTCCGAATGGCTATCCCGTCTTTATGCTTATGGAGGACTTGAGGAGGGGTTAACTGGGCAATCTCGAAGAGGATAGCTGAGTGGTCGGTCCAGGGTAGGGGTAGGATGCCGGTGAAAGACAGACAAGATGAGTTGGTAAAAATCCCATCCAGGGTGTGGCCGGCCTTGTGAGTGGGACCAGATACTAGTTGAGGAAGGTCTACGGCACTCAACGTGTCAACCAGTCGAGCAGTCTCAGGGTCCGAGGGGTCACTTAAATGAAAATCAAAATCTCCCAAGGCGGTGAAGGATTTGGCAGAGAGCCCATCCTCCAGCAACAGGCCTATTGAGTCGAGAAAGGCCACTTTGGAGCCTGGGGGGCGATAGATAAGCATCACCTTGAGTGAATCATGAGGGCCAGACCGCACATTAATGGAAAGTGCTTCACAGGAGCTATTAGACGCGTCCTCAAAAGTGGGGCAGAGGCTTTTGTGGTAAGTCACTACCAGGCCGCCCCCTCTTTTAAGAGGGCGATCCAGGCTATAGCTCAGAAAATCGGGTGGGGTTGCTTTAACCAAATCTGGATCTGTCCAAGATTCGGTAATAAAGGCCATCTTGATATCCTGATCTACAATCAACATGGAGCATTCTTGGCTGTGCTTCACTAGCGATCGAGCATTTACCAGGAGGCATTTGAGAGGAGACGCCTTCATGGGTAGCTCGATGTTTGAGCGGCCGTGTGTAGGGGTTTCAATAGGCGCAGCTATGATTAGAGGAAGTGCACAGGAACATTTGCCACAAGGATGAGGCAACGGATTAGCGGGTATCATAGGGGAGAATCTAGAGCAGGGTAGAATGCCAGTGGCAGGGTTAAGCAGTAAAAGAGTCTCCCTACCATAGGAAATATTTGTTTCAGGCGGAAAGGCAGGGTTTACCGCCCTGAGACCGGCACGAGCGCGGACGGGCGCAGACGGGCTTGCCTTGGGCGCGCCGGCGGCGCGCCGGCGGCGCGCCAGCTGCGCGCGTCCGCTGCGCGGTCGCTTCAGGACGTGTTTATGTAGCATGGGAGGTTCGAGCGCGTCTAGAGCGCTGACTGAGTAATGGCCGCCGTATGTTGGATGCAGTGTCTGGTATTCCACCAGTGCTTGTGGACAACCTCCACTGTGTATGTACAAATCTGTGCATGGTGGGGGTTGGCCACTTGTGGAAAGATGGGTGCAGACGCTGGCCAAAGTTGGGTCAACCGAAGGTTAAAGTGATAGTATAGTTAAGTCTTGTCACATTATAAAAACAAACATTTAAAAAACAAAAAGCACTGAAATTCACCAGTTATATTAGATAGCTGAGCTAAATATAACTTGTGCTCCTGCTATGCAGTGCTTATGACCTCACATAGTGCATCACTCATGACATGTTAAATGACCTCATTGATGACATCTCTGATGACATCTCAAATTACATATCATCAGTGACAACGTCACATTAACCTTTGGTTTTTCAGGTCCGGACTCACCAGCGGGCGTCACTGCTTATAAATTCCACAAGAGAAACATCACTCCTTCCGTGGTGTAAACACGAGCCCAATCGGTCTTATTCATATGCTCAAATGTCAAGCTGTCAAGTGTGCACCCTTTTTAAACTTCCAATGCATAAACATTGTAGAAAGACTTCAGTCCCAATGGAGTTTTACCCAATCTAATGATGTTTTTAAAGGCATAAATCCTTGCTAAAGTGCTCCGTGCAGATTGACTTTTCATTAAATAGTCATTTTGATCACAATAAATGCCATGAATGTTCTGCTTCAATTTAACACCTACTATGATTATTCCATATCATACATCCATTGGTCACGGACAACAACATCCATAATACATTACTATATATCTCTGCAAATGTAGATTTTTTTCATCATAGACCGGTTGGTTGGGCTCGTGTTTACACCGTGAAAGGCACAGTGTTTCTCTTGTGGTGTGGAATATATATATATATATATATTACCTACTGGCGGTCGCCAGTAGGTAGTTATAGTTAGGACCCCTTTTCCATAGGAAATCCGCAACATTCTATTTTGAATAACTTTGGCGCCGGTCGATGAATCCTCGCGAATTTCTCAAAATAGGTGGGGCGCTACGCTCCGCTCCTACCCTGAAAGTCTTGGGGGGATTCGTCAAGCGGGGGCTGAGATAAAAGGGGGGTCCCAAAACGCGTTTTTCCCATGCATTTTTCCATAGGACCTTTAGACAGAGCTACAGCCCGAACGGCTGAACAGAATTACTAGAAATTTGGCAGAGAGGTAGTCCGTAGGTCAAGGAAGTGCCTTTTGTAGGTTTGGTGTAAATCTGTTCAGTAGATTCTGAGAAAATAGCCTTTAAATCAATATATATATCTGAGCCCGCTTACGGTACGCTTACGGTACGCTTACGGTACGCGTACGGTGGCGTGCGCGAGCGCGATTCTGATTGGCTGTTAGATCTTAGTAAACATTCGAATCGGCCGAAACCAGGAAGCGGCGGCCGCCATTTTGTGTGTTTCACTCAGAAAAAAAAGAGTGAAAACAAGAAAAGGGGGCAATGAGGAGAGTTACAGACCCCCTTACATTTGTGAGGGGGTCAAAGAAGGACTGTAAAGTACAAAGAAAACATTTATTGATTTTTAAAAAAATCACGGGGTACGCGTACGGTAAGCTTATGGTAAGCGTACGGAAGAAAAATGGCGTGCGCGAGCGAGATTCTGATTGGCTGTTAGATCTTAGTAAACATTCGAATCGGCCGAAACCAGGAAGCGGCGGCCGCCATTTTGTGTGTTTCACTCAGAAAAAAAAGAGTGAAAACAAGAAAAGGGGGCAATGAGGAGAGTTACAGACCCCCTTACATTTGTGAGGGGGTCAAAGAAGGACTGTAAAGTACAAAGAAAACATTTATTGATTTTTAAAAAAATCACGGGGTACGCGTACGGTAAGCTTACGGTAAGCGTACGGAAGAAAAAAGAAATTAAAAAAGAAATGAAATGCAGATTTAAGAGTTTAGATATTAGGGAGCTCTAAAAAGAGCTGTTGTGTTTATGAAGTCATTTTTTTAGTGGTACCTACAAGTAAGTACCGATGCAGAGTCTAAGGTTCAAGAGGAAGACTCTGTTCCCTTCATCATTGAAGTGCACACCATCTCCTCTATAAATGTCTTGCATGTCATAACGCAAGTTGTTGTGGTAAATGGCACCCATACCATAGTCACGGAGGAAAGCAGAAACAGATTTGTTGACGTGCTTTCTTGCTTTGTCAATCTGCGGACAGAAATGATTGGACCAGTTCCATTTTTGCCTTTGGCATATGTTGGAAAACACAAAGGCAGTTTTAGGGAAAAGTGAAAACAGTTGTGCAAAGGTGTCCTTCATAAGCATTTCCAGACCTACCCCAGTCAAAGTGCCTAGGTCATTGCCACCACAGTGCACTATTATGAGGTCAGGGTGTTGGATTTGCATGAAGGATTTCACCAATGGCATCAATTGGTGCCACTTTAACCCTCTCTGACCAATCCATTTAATGTCTACATTTGGCAAAGCAAGGTCTCTCACCATATCTGTTTTCTCTGCAAACTTTTCACTCCAGAAGACATAGCTGTGCCCTACAATCCACACTGTGAACATCTTCAAAGGAGAACTGGATGCACTCAGGAGGTGTCTTTCAGTAGAATGGCAATATGAAAAGAAAGACAGTTTGGAAATGGAGGCATACATATTTTTTTCAAAACAAAAAGAACTGATTGGCTGTTTCATACCATTCTAGAATAAAAACTAGGCTGTATGTGTAAATTAATAGAAGCATGTTTTGTATTGGTACAAAAAAATGTGTTACCAAAGAACAGTACTATGGATTTGCTGTTAGGTTTGAAAAGTCAAGCACTCTTGCTCTGTGGAATTGAAACATTGTGTGGCGAACTTCTGACCTAACTCCACACAGCAGTGTTCCATGAGCTGTTGCTATGGTAGCAGGCAGAAGTCAAGTTGGGGGAAGGGTACTAGGCAGAAGTCAAGTTGGGGGAAGGGTACCTTTGGAAAAGGGTTGGTTTTCAACCAATAGAAATGTGTGATTACATTTGAAAAAAAGGGGGAAGCACTGAGATTTGAAACTTACATGTATATGTGTGGAAAAATAGAGGGAAAGTTTGCCATTATCTGGTTCTGCTGAGAGGAGAGAGGTGAACAGAACAGAGATCCTGGCTCTGATAATCTGCTGTTTGAGTGCCACATTTCTTTCACAACTAACTAATTTTAAAGGTGAGGTTAGAGTTTGAGAGGAGATGTATATGGTAAATTAAGAAATGAATAATAGAAATGGAAATTCTTTTTGTTGAAGTTGCGTTTATCATTTTCTGTTTTGGGAGAAATTTAAATGTGAGGAACATGTAAAATAATATGGATTATGTTTTCACGATAAATTAAGGTGTACTGGAAAAAAAAAGAATAGTTTAAGGGTTTGAGGTTGGACTCAGTAATGCAAATACATTCAGCATCACTAAGGCTGGTTGCCCTTGCTGGAATGTAGGCAGCCACCCAGGTTACACATGGTGGTGGTCTGAAAAAGCAGTTTGGACATGTTCATTTAAAAAAATCAAAAAAGTGGTTTCATAATGTGTCAGTCTGTAAAAGTGATTTTCACTTGCCAAAAAAAAAGAGCAGTAAGTGTGCATTCAAATTGGCAAAGAAATTTTGTTTTGGGACTAATGTGAAAACATGACTCTGTGTGTAAATAGGAATTACAGGCAGAGATTTATTGCGTTTTTTTTCTGGTGATTTCACAGTTGCATTAGTAGGAAAAAGGGGGAGCGATTTTTTGGGGGAAGAAGCAGACTCTTAGCACACACCCATCTGCTTGCCATGTATAATCATGCACAGTATTTACAAGCGAGTGGGGTTTTCAGGTTTTAGTCTGTAATGCAAATACATTCAGCATCACTAAGGCTGGTTGCCCTTGCTGGAATGTAGGCAGCCACCCAGGTTACACATGGTGGTGGTCTGAAAAAGCAGTTTGGACATGTGCATTTAAAAAAATCAAAAAAGTGGTTTCATAATGTGTCAGTCTGTAAAAGTGATTTTCACTTGCCAAAAAAAAAGAGCAGTAAGTGTGCTTTCAAATTGGCAAAGAAATTTCGTTTTGGGACTAATGTGAAAACATGACTCTGTGTGGAAATAGGAATTACAGGCAGAGATTTATTGCGTTTTTTTCTGGTGATTTCACAGTTGCATTAGTAGGAAAAAGGGGGAGCGATTTTTTGGGGGAAGAAGCAGACTCTTAGCACACACCCATCTGCTTGCCATGTATAATCATGCACAGTATTTACAAGCGAGTGGGGTTTTCAGGTTTCAGTCTGTAATGCAAATACATTCAGCATCACTAAGGCTGGTTGCCCTTGCTGGAATGTAGGCAGCCACCCAGGTTACACATGGTGGTGGTCTGAAAAAGCAGTTTGGACATGTGCATTTAAAAAAATCAAAAAAGTGGTTTCATAATGTGTCAGTCTGTAAAAGTGATTTTCACTTGCCAAAAAAAAAGAGCAGTAAGTGTGCTTTCAAATTGGCAAAGAAATTTCGTTTTGGGACTAATGTGAAAACATGACTCTGTGTGGAAATAGGAATTACAGGCAGAGATTTATTGCGTTTTTTTCCAGTGATTTCACAGTTGCATTAGTAGGAAAAAGGGGGAGCGATTTTTTGGGGGAAGAAGCAGACTCTTAGCACACACCCATCTGCTTGCCATGTATAATCATGCACAGTATTTACAAGCGAGTGGGGTTTTCAGGTTTCAGTCTGTAATGCAAATACATTCAGCATCACTAAGGCTGGTTGCCCTTGCTGGAATGTAGGCAGCCACCCAGGTTACACATGGTGGTGGTCTGAAAAAGCAGTTTGGACATGTGCATTTAAAAAAATCAAAAAAGTGGTTTCATAATGTGTCAGTCTGTAAAAGTGATTTTCACTTGCCAAAAAAAAAGAGCAGTAAGTGTGCTTTCAAATTGGCAAAGAAATTTCGTTTTGGGACTAATGTGAAAACATGACTCTGTGTGGAAATAGGAATTACAGGCAGAGATTTATTGCGTTTTATTCTGGTGATTTCACAGTTGCATTAGTAGGAAAAAGGGGGAGCGATTTTTTGGGGGAAGAAGCAGACTCTTAGCACACACCCATCTGCTTGCCATGTATAATCATGCACAGTATTTACAAGCAAGTGAGGTTTTCAGGTTTCAGTCTGTAATGCAAATACATTCAGCATCACTAAGGCTGGTTGCCCTTGCTGGAATGTAGGCAGCCACCCAGGTTACACATGGTGGTGGTCTGAAAAAGCAGTTTGGACATGTGCATTTAAAAAAATCAAAAAAGTGGTTTCATAATGTGTCAGTCTGTAAAAGTGATTTTCACTTGCCAAAAAAAAAGAGCAGTAAGTGTGCTTTCAAATTGGCAAAGAAATTTCGTTTTGGGACTAATGTGAAAACATGACTCTGTGTGGAAATAGGAATTACAGGCAGAGATTTATTGCGTTTTTTTCTGGTGATTTCACAGTTGCATTAGTAGGAAAAAGGGGGAGCGATTTTTTGGGGGAAGAAGCAGACTCTTAGCACACACCCATCTGCTTGCCATGTATAATCATGCACAGTATTTACAAGCGAGTGGGGTTTTCAGGTTTCAGTCTGTAATGCAAATACATTCAGCATCACTAAGGCTGGTTGCCCTTGCTGGAATGTAGGCAGCCACCCAGGTTACACATGGTGGTGGTCTGAAAAAGCAGTTTGGACATGTGCATTTAAAAAAATCAAAAAAGTGGTTTCATAATGTGTCAGTCTGTAAAAGTGATTTTCACTTGCCAAAAAAAAAAGAGCAGTAAGTGTGCTTTCAAATTGGCAAAGAAATTTCGTTTTGGGACTAATGTGAAAACATGACTCTGTGTGGAAATAGGAATTACAGGCAGAGATTTATTGCGTTTTTTTCTGGTGATTTCACAGTTGCATTAGTAGGAAAAAGGGGGAGCGATTTTTTGGGGGAAGAAGCAGACTCTTAGCACACACCCATCTGCTTGCCATGTATAATCATGCACAGTATTTACAAGCGAGTGGGGTTTTCAGGTTTCAGTCTGTAATGCAAATACATTCAGCATCACTAAGGCTGGTTGCCCTTGAAGGAGTGTAGGCAGTCACTGAGGATACACATGGTGGTGGTCTGAAAAAGCAGTCTGGTCATGGGCTTTTTAAAAAAACTGAAAAGTGGTTTCATAATGTGTCAGTCTGTAAAAGTGATTATCACTTGCGAAAAAAAAAGAGCAGTAAGTGTGCATTCAAATTGGCAAAGAAATTTCGTTTTGGGACTAATGTGAAAACATGACTCTGTGTGGAAATAGGAATTACAGGCAGAGATTTATTGCGTTTTGCTCTGGTGATTTCACAGTTGCATTAGTAGGAAAAAGGGGGAGCGATTTTTTGGGGGAAGAAGCAGACTCTTAGCACACACCCAGCTCCTTTCCATGTATAATCATGCACAGTATTTAGAAGCGAGTGGGGTTTTGAGGTTTCAGTCTGTAATGCAAATACATTCAGCATCACTAAGGCTGGTTGCCCTTGCTGGAGTGTAGCAGTCTGGACATGGGCTTTTTAAAAAATCTGAAAAGTGGTTTCATAATGTGTCAGTCTGTAAAAGTGATTTTCACTTGCCCAAAAAAAAGAGCAGTAAGTGTGCATTCAAATTGGCAAAGAAATTTCGTTTTGTGACTATTGTGAAAAGAAATGTAGTAATATATTTAAATAAAATAAAGGAAATTTTTTTTTAGTTTTTTTCAGGTATTGCTGAAGAGCAGTGAACAAAATTTAAGATGCCTACAAAATCCAGAGTTCAAAAAACGCTAAAAAAAAACCTATATTTGAAGACAACTAGAGGATCAAAGTTAGTAGAAGATGCTGATGTTGGGAGGAAGAAAAAATCTTCTGGTAAGCAAACAAAAGATTTTCTAAGGAACATATTCAAAAAAAGGAAAAATGTACAAAATGTCTGTACTGGAAAGAATGATTTCAATCGAAAAGGACAGGAAAAAATTGAGAATTTAGTTAATGCAAATATACCTTCTGCAACTAAAAAGATAAACTTAAACAGAAAAACAGCGTTTAAAGAGATACGTAGAAAAATGTTTCAGAGGAGAGTTATGTCCAATTTGATAAAGGATGTGAAGAAATATAAGCAAAAGGCAAAGTTTTATAAGAGAAAAAAAGAAATTGAAGCCATTGCAGCAAAGGCATTAGAATTAAAAAGGAAACTATTCATAGTAATTTTGAATAGGATGCGTACATTAGACAAAATGGTTAATGTACTGAAATCACATAGCAAAAGGAAAAGAGTAGTGAACAGAACAAACTTTTGTAAAGTGTTTTTAGGAAAGTGGATGCATAGTTCAAGTAGTGAACCTTTTTTTAATGAAGAGAGCTATTTTCAAAGTAATAGTTTGCTGCATGCAGTTGACACCAGAGGTCGTTCATATGAAGTAAAAAATGGTTGCATAATGGAGAAGGAGATAATGGTTCCAAGAGATGAGGTACAAGTGATGGCAGATGAGGCAATGGGGAGACGTCCTAAAGCCCCAGTGTACACTTGGAATTGTAGTAGTATTTGCACTGTGCGTCAGGAATCTATTGACAAATTTCGAGAGTTTCTAAGAGAATATAGTAAAAAAAGTATAAAACAGAAGATTAAGGTGCTTCAAAGTCAGGATCCATGCAGAGTGAGAGAGAATACTGGTTTGCAGGGTCATTCTCTGGCTTGTCTATCTAGAAAAGTGTGCAATAGTGTTTTCCATCATTTTAGGATGCTGGCTGTTCATCATACTGAAATGAGAAAGTTTGTGAGACGGTTGTATTTTGCCAAAAGTCCAGCAATAAAGTTAAATGAATTGAATAGGGCTCTGTTCCGAGGAACGGTATCAGATGTAGAGAAGGTTGTTGATGAAATTCAGTTTTGTTACTTTGGTCCTGAACAAAACAGTGCAGAGAAGGATACACTAAATGAGGAAGAAGTGGAAGAGAATGTAGAACCCTCTGTAAGTTACACATTTAATGATCACATAACAAAATTTGCAATTGTCTCTAATGAAAGACCAAATTTTACTTGTATTTGTTGCCGCAGAACTCATTATAGAAAACAAACTAGGAATGTTGATCTCTACAGAAAGAGTGAAAATGAAGATAATTATAAGTGGAAGGATTTTGCCACATATATATTTCTAGAAAATTGTTTTGAATTGGGTGAAGATCAGCGTATTTGTAAATACTGTTACAACAAGTTAGAGGAAAATAGAATGCCGACCAGAGCTGTACATAATAATTTAGAATTGGATGCTATTCCTGCTGAACTTTCTGAATTAAATACATATGAGTCTATACTCATTCAATGTGTTCATCCGTTCCAGACCATAGTACGTATGGAGCCCAAAACTGGTAAATTACCTCCTTCAGATTTACTGAGAGGTTTAAAAGGTAGAGTGGTGTATTTGCCCTTGGATTTGAAAAAAAATATGGAAACTATTGATGCGGATACTTTGGAAACTGAACCATTAATTATTCTGGTTAATGGTGTACCTACAAAGAATAAGAAGATTTGGCAGGAGCTGGTAGATGTACGGAAAGTACAAAAAGCAAATTTGTATTTGAAAAGGAATAACAAATGGTATGAATCAATTTATATAGAAGAAGAAGAAGATTTACAAGAAGACACAGAAACACCAACTGGACAAATTGAAAAAGTGGACAAGTCAAAGGAAGAAGAAATTTATGAACATTTTAGCATACATCCTCTTCATTCAAAAGAAGTTATGGGAGACAATATTGATCTCTTTCAGATGAAGAAAGCAAAAGGAACTCCCGTGAGTGTATGGGAGGAGAGCTTGGAAGCTCGATGTTTTCCCCAGCTGTTTCCTACAGGAAAAGGAGGACGATACGATGAACGTCCAGAACAGATTCCAGCTTCTGAGTATCGGACTACAAGACTATATGCTGAAGATCCCAGATTTCGACAAAGTATTCCTTATTTGTTCCATCTTTTATTTGAAAGCAACTTGTCTGCACTGTCTTATGCAGTAAATCACATTTTAAAAAGTGGAGTACATTTACAAAATGTGTCTGCTAAGGATTTTATGGAGAAAGTGCAGCACCGAGATGATCATTTGGAAACACAACTGATCAATCTGATGGCTTGTCAGCGTGGGACAAATGAATATTGGTACCGACGCCATGGTGAATTAAAATGCATGTTACGGAATTTAGGAACACCAACATGGTTCCTTACCCTAAGCTGTGCCGAGTACGCTTGGGATGATTTACTGGATTTTATACGAGAGGCAAATTCAAACATTAAAAACATCGAATACAAGACACCAGGAGAACTGTGCTCATTGGATCCGGTTAATGTTTGCAGATATTTCAATCATAGATTTGAGGCTATGATGTCCTTCATCTGCAATAAAAAAAATCCACCTCTTGGAGAAGTAGAGGATTTCTTTTGGAGAAAAGAGTACCAGGCAAGAGGTGCTCCTCATATTCATATGCTGTTGTGGATCAAGGATGCCCCAAAGTTTGGAACAGATACTGATGAAGCAGTGTTATCTTACATTGAAGAATATGCAACATGTGCTATACCAAAAAGCACAGAAGAGAAAAAGTTAAAGGAGCAAGTTTTACGTTTCCAAAGTCATCGGTGTGGAAAATACTGTCGACGGAAATACAAGAGCAAAGATAAATACTACACTAAATGTCGATTTGGATTTCCAAGACCTGTTCTTTCAAATGGAAGAGTCAACAGTTTTATGTCAGCTGTGAGACATACTATCACAAGAAAATCACCTAAGAATACCTACAACCTAAAAAGAAAAGAAGAATCAAAAAATATAAATGACTACAACCCAGTCATTTTATCCATGTGGAACGCTAACATGGATACACAGTATGTTGCTGACAATTCCATTGCTGTTGCTCGATATGTAACGTCTTACATTACAAAATCAGAAAAAACAGAATTGAAGGAAATGTGGGAAGAGATTTCTCACGAGAAGACTGTCAGTAAGAAGCTGTACAGTTTCAGTTTGAAGATGTTATCGCATCGAGAAATTGGATCCTACGAATGTTCAGATAGGTTATCTTCTGCAAGTCTCTACTCGAAGTCAAGAAGAATAATTTGGGCAAGTTTAGGCCTTGCAGCAATGAGAAATCGGGTACTGAAATCTGTAGGAGAAATTGAATATTTGGCCGAGAATGACCCAGAAAGTACAGATATTTTTGAAATCAAACATGTTGGACACTTATTATCCCAAGAGAAGTCATCATCTGGAGAACATGTGTCTCTATGAAGTGCTGCAGAACTACATTTATTCACGGAAAGCCGCAGAAGACATCAACAATGGAAAATATAAAGTCGTTGGTGAAGAAGGATGTTTGGTGAAGCAAACAAAAGGAAGTTTGATAAATCACCGGAAGCTGAGTTGTGACACTACTGACAAGAAGGAATTTTACTACTTGGCTCTTTTACAGTTGTTTAAACCATGGCGTACAGAGGATGAACTACTGGGAGAATTTCAAAGCTATGAAGATTCTTTTAATGCTTGCAAAGACAGCATACAATGCAGTACATTCTCAACTTATCTGCAAATGTTAAATGAAGAAATTGAACAGGAAACTACAATTGCAGCAGAAATAGCTAGAGACAGTTCTCAGGACAGCCAAAGTTCAGGAACACTCAGTCAAGATCCCCTAGGACAACCAATCGCTGAAAATGAAGCATCAATAGCCATGAATGAAGTGGAAACGGCTATGAATCAAGCTCAAGAAGAATTTATAGACTTAGAAAATTTGGAAAGACAACTGAATCAAGAGCAGCAACAAATTTATGAAGAGATCAAAAACAAAATTGATCACGGATTTCTACATGAAAAAAAAGAGTGCTCATGCACATCATTTCATCCAATCAGGATGTATGTAAGCGGACAAGCTGGAACTGGAAAAAGTTTCCTTATAAAAGTTATCAGAAGCTACCTACAGCAAAAAACGGATTCTACTTTGTCTTGTGTGGTTACTGCTCCAACTGAGTTAGCAGCATATAACATAAAAGGAATCACTTTACATCGTTTGCTAATGTTACCAGTGGAGCATGAGAACAAAATACAATACAACAAGCTAACTGGAGAAGCATCCTTGGAAGTTTCAAGAGTATTGAAGAAGATGCAAGTTCTCATTATTGATGAGGTGAGCATGGTATCAAACTTAATGCTTGCCTTTGTGCATTTAAGAATGCAGCAAATTTTGAAGACAGACTATGACATGTTATTTGGTGGAAAACACGTCATAGTTTTTGGAGATCTTTTGCAACTTACTCCAGTTAAAGGACAACCAGTATTTAATACTGTCACACATGAAGACACGAAGAAGTCATTGGGAAGCATCGGAAATACAAATATTTGGTCCTTCTTTGAGTACAAGGAACTTACTACTAATATGAGGCAAGCAAGCGATGAAGAATATGGAAGTATTCTGAAAGATATCAGAATTGGACTACTCACAGAAGTTGGCAAAAAAGCATTACAGAGTCGGCTGCTACATAATTTATTTCCAAAGGAAGAAATAGTTGCAGAGAAAATATACAAGAATATTGCAGAAAACAAAAGTGTCATCTGCTTAATGCCAACTCTACGTGAATGCTCAATATTTAATGAGGAGCTTTTGAAATTGGAAAAGGAAGAGATCAGGAAATTGGAAGCAGTGGACAAAATTGAGGATGGAAGAATTACTGTCACAGTAACAGGCAAACTGAAAAATAAATTGGACTCACTAGAGAAGAACATCTCCAAAACAGCTGGATTAGAAAAAAATCTATATGTTTGCATGAACTGTAGAGAATTTTTAAGAAGAAATTTGGATGTTGAAAAAGGTTTAGTTAATGGAGCTATGGGAAGAGTTGTGGGTTTTATTAATTATCAGAAAAAAGAAGGAATTGAATGTTTAAAAATAAAATTTGATCAGATAGAAGAAGTTAAAGACATTTGTCGTTGTACAGTTCGTTTCATGCTTGTGAAAGACTTATATGTACGTAGGAAGCAGTTTCCGTTTTCTCTAGCATATGCTGTAACTATTCACAAGTCTCAAGGATTGACTGTAGATTGTGCATTTGTGAACATTGGTTCAACTGTGTTCAAAGAAGGTATGGCATATGTTGCTTTGTCACGAGTGAAAACATTATCAGGTTTATTAATGATAGACTTTGATGATTCAAAAGTTAGTGCTGATACAAACTGTGTAAAGGAGTATAATAGATTAAGAAGAAGCTATGCTCCTCATTTAGGTCAGTATCCTGTGTTGGAGAAACGTGTAGTTTCTCGTAAAAGAAAAAATGAGAATATTTGTAATGAAGATGTAGAGAAGAGGAAAAAAAAGAGGAGTGATGTAATTGCAAGCAAAAAGAAAAAGGAAAATGAAGAACAGGTTGTAGGATGTCATTTTGAAAATAGCTCTGGTGTCAACTGCCACGCAAATGTAGTGCTGAATGTTGCATTTTATCTGGAAAGTTTGCAAGAGCAGATAATAGTAAATCAGGGAAAAAGATTCTGTTCAGAGCTGAGTCTCCTTTTTCAAAAGCTGAGTAAAGATAAAACTCAAATAGAAAGTGCTACTGAAATTAGAAAACTTTTAGATATATGTTCAGGACGAACACAGTTTTCTCAAAATGAACAGCAAGATGCACACGAATTTTTGATGTATTTTCTTCAGGTAGTGGAAGAAGAAGGAGTTCCCATTGAAATTTTTTTTGGTCTCTCTTATAAATGGGAACATAGTTGTGAAAATTGTTATAATATATGTGACTCTAATGTTGATAATGAAAGGTTTATTTATTTGACATTGCCAGAGAGTAAAACAGTCACTTTTGCAAAATTAGTTAAAGATGCTAATCATAGCATGAAATGTGGTGAGTGTAAATCTGACATGTTTTCAACATTAATTTTAAAGGAATACGGACAGTATGTAATTTTATTGATGCAACGATGTAGAGCTGATGGTTCAAAATTGGATACTTTAAGAAAGAAGTTTACAGGACAGCAATTATCAATTTCAGGAAAAACTTTTGTAACTGTTGCAATAATTTTCCATGATGCAGGGGTGGGGGAATCATATCGCCCGACGCCCGAACCAAGTTGTTTTTATCGGTGGGCAAGAAGATTTAATGTCTATTTCGTCCGACGGACAAGTAGACATTAAATCACGTAAATGAAACAGGCTGTGAGCACTATGGGGCTCACAGCCAATCAGAGAAGCGTGCCGGGAGCCTTTGGAGGCTTCTGATTGGCTGGCAGCCCATAACTGGGCTCTAGACAGTGATTGGCTGAGGGAGTGAAACGTCACTCAGTCTCTGCAAGTAGGAGTTTGTGGCCGCCGCGAGGTAAAATAAGGCGCACTAGCATAATGCCCGCCATAGCACTTGTAGAGTGTTCAAAAGGGTTATATTTTGCTCAGCTTGCAGATCGCTCCATAGAACCGGTGTGCCTGCTGTGAGAGACCGTGTGTAACCTTGTGGTTCCAGAAAGCGCGGGCTCTCATCCCTGCTATTGGAGCGTGAGACGGAGCATAAAACGTGGGGGCGCTGAAGCAGAGGGCACAGTAAAGCAGTGCCGCAGTACCGGGGGATCCGCAAATAAATTGACATTCTGCCCCCACTTGTTTACACGAGGCCCCCGTTATGTTGCAGGACCCTGCCGCCGCCTCTACCTAGTCCTCCTGTCCCATGGGCACCCGGAGATCACTGCTGCCACCGGCTTCCGATCCTCATTGCTTCGGGGTTGAGAGAGCGAGAGCCGACTGTGGGGTTTTGGAGGGGCTGTGGCCGAAGCGCTAGCAGAGACCACTGTAAACATCACTGGTTTCCACTTCCAGAGAAGCCCGCCAAAGGATCCGGTTTACGCGGCATTTGCATCAACCACGGTAAGGTGGGAAGTCGGATCGGCCTTTCCAGCCTACAGCTCTTCACGCTGCTGCTCCTGTCTTATCGGTTCAGGTAGGAAAGTTCCATCTGTGTGCTTTGAGGCTGCAGCCCTACCCCCTGTCCCCCCAACCCCCTCTTCCACCTGGTGGATATTGCACTTCAACAGAGGCGCAACTAGAGCCAAATTTCGGGGGGGGGGCTAAGAAAAAATTTCGGGGGGGGCTGAAACTTTAAGCAATAGGCAGAGTGGAGCTGCAGGGGCTCTTAGAAGGGGTGAGCAATAGGCAGAATGGAGCTGCAGGGGCTCGTAGAAGGGGTGAAACAACAGCAACAGGCCTCATTAACATGGAAATGGTCGTCTTTTAAAGACCTGTGAATTGCTCGGGTGCGGCTGTGTGACTGCCCGGGAAGCTGTCTCATCCCGGGCTGCCACACGCGACGGGGGGGGGGCTGAAGCCCTGTCCAATGGGTGTTGCGCGCCTGCACTTCAAAGATTAGCGGGTTTCAAGCCTGGCTTGACCATGAACCCACTGAGTTCCTATTATTGGGGCCCAGTCACTGCGTGTTTACTATGGCTTGTGACCTTTTACCAAATCC
Organism: Triturus cristatus; assembly: GCF_964204655.1. Classification (NCBI taxonomy): domain Eukaryota; kingdom Metazoa; phylum Chordata; class Amphibia; order Caudata; family Salamandridae; genus Triturus; species Triturus cristatus. Next base: position 1,641,693,886 of record NC_140590.1, read on the forward strand.
TCCCAGCACTACGCTGCCTCAGTTTGTAGGGTTTTGAATATTAATATATAGCTGTTAGCAGCACTTTCGGCCTTACATTTCAACTTCCCTTCCCCCCCTCCCGTTTTGTGCTGTTGATAACATGTCAGGAAAGAGTGTCTTTGTTGCCCATGCTGTTCGGCGTCAGTGCCCTAGCTCCGGGAGCCCCAGAATTCAGTTAATTCCACACCTGAAGTACCAACAGATGTGACCAACCGTTGCTATTGTAGCCGTGCTGTAAGTCATGCCAACTGCGCACGTTTCCATTGCTATGCAGAGAGCTGATTAGAACCCTCGGGGACCCCCTTTCACACCAGATGTGTGACACAGAATTGCCATACTGGGCAATTTCCCTCACAAATGGGCGATATCTTTCCCATTTGTGAGAGAAAATGCTCAATTGGCCGGTGCCTAGTATTTTAGTGTGTATAATTAAGTCCGTTGTACGCATTTCATTTAAGCTGCCGCAGCGCTGCAGTTTCTTTCTTGAGCTGCCAGGATTGCTTAGATGCTAACTTTAACTGTAAAAGGACACTGGATAATTAATAGGTAAAGAGGTTGTCCAGATTATACCACGTTGGTAAAGCGGGGACGTGAGCTTGGATTAGAAGGCGCATTTTCGGACTCTACAACCAAATGTCCCCTCTGCATAACACATTTGATTTACAGTGCAGTGGCGCCAATTTAATAGTGCTACTTAAGAAAAATAAATGAATGTGACAGTCCTTGTGTAAATGTAACTGGCGCTCATGTAAAGCGCTCCAATACCTTCAGATCGAATTCGCGCTCAATAAAACCGCAAAAAATGCCATTCTTTTATTAGCACTCAAAGTCTTATGCAAGCGTATTCAGGCCATATTAAAATTCACATTGATCCATCGGGTGAAGAAAATGAATGTCCTGCATTTTTTAAGTGCGTGCGCACAATCTAACCGTGCAAGTGGCTGTGGGCACAGGCCATCTGCTCAGAGCATGGATACCCCTTTAAAAGCAAGACATTCTTTCCCTCCTTTTTTGTGCCCCAAGGTGAGAGAACCGCACAGGGGGTCTGCATTAGGGACATTTCTGCAAGCCTCACCGCCCACGGGTATTTCCACAATATCTGCACACAGCAACAGAAAAGGCGAAACTTGACCCAGGCGAGAACAGGCAGCGCAATGGCTCTATTTCCATTTCAAAAGGTTGAAGCTGTTTTTTCCTCACCTTCTTATCTGTAACTCAGTGGTGTGCTGAACCTTCCCCCACCCCCTCGCTCTGTCAGCTGGAAGAGGGAGTGAGGGCTACAACTGGGCCCCTCTTAGCCTGTCAACCTCAAAATAAAGAGCAATGAATTCTACTTATGTTTGATGTGTGGACGGGAGTAGGTGGGACAAGTGGATTTTACAGGACATGTAGATCTCAGTGGCATTTTGTCCCATGGACAAGTAGATTATTTTGAAAATTCCACACCCCTGATGATGGACCTACTGTTACTTCTGGACATTACACAGTTTATCTTAAATGTGAAAAAGGCTGGACACTGTGTAATGATTCCCAATTGATTTTCAAACAACGTTTGCCTTTTGATTTAGCAAATTCCTATCTAATCTTCCTGAAACCTAAATTTTAGAGAGATTTGGCAAGATCTGGACAAATTAATTTTACCATTTTACTGGATTACCATTGCAATTTTGTAAAAAAAAGATTTTTTAAATTATCATTTGGCCTAATGGAAAGATAACCAATTGTAATGTGGACTTTTTTAATTTTTAATGAAACTTTCAAAAACCAATAATTTAGAGATAATCGGTAACATCTGCACAATTTAAATTTTGGAATGTTATTGGACTGCCATTGGAAATTTTTTCAAAAATGATTTAGAAAATTACTATTTGGCCATGCGGAAAAGTAACCAATTCTATTGTGGACTTAATAAATTATTCAAAAAATTTTCGTGAACCAAAATGTTACAGAGAATCGGTGAGATCTGGACAAATTAAACTTTAGAATTTTATTGGATTACCGTTGGAAATTTATTCCCCAAAAAATTTTAAAATTACTATTTGGCCTAAAGGAAATGGAATCAGATGTATTGTGGAGTTATTTGAGATATAATATTGTGATTATACTTCTGAAACAAACATATCAGACGGTATTTTAAAGAAATAAGTATTGGTATTAGATGATATTTTTTTAGAATATTATGCATTTCTATAATGTTAAGTTTAAGTAAAAAGAGATTCTGGGCTTTTTTAATACAATCTTTGTGATTGTTATTTTTTTTTGCCCGCTGTAAAATGATGAATGCAATTGCTTTCACAATTTATAGTGAAATGCAATATATTCTGAAAACAGCAAAAATAAGGCAAAAATATTTTTTTAAAAATATGTTAAAATGTGTACTGTATTATAAAATGTTTTAAAAACATTAATACTTTTTTCTTTTTTTTCAGATTGATATAGAAAAATTTCGAAAACTAGAACCATTTTTAAAGCTATTTTATTTAAAAACAAATGAATAAATATTTTTTTGAGTGGGTATGGTAAGTCAAAAATAATAATTGTAGTCTCTCAAGGACCTTGTAATGTGATAATTGATTTTTAGTGTTTTTAAAAAAAAAAAAAAAAATTACGCGTACGGTAAAAAAAAAAAAAAAAAAAGTTTTAAAAAACATATGTAAAAAAAAGATGAAAGATAAGGTTGGCTCTTAAAAGAACCGTTGTGTTCATGCAGGGACAGAGGAAAGAAAGAATGGGAAAATTACTCAAAGCGACAAGTGTGCTGATCTATTTTGTTGTTCACTAGGGAAACACTGGTCTCCCTATGACAAATTAGATCTTGACAAAAGGCGCATCGAATATCAACCCTCCGAAATCGAGGGTTAATTTCCAGAGGGCCAGCAAAAGGAGATGCTCCCCCCACAGATGAAGGGCTCACCTGACCTGCAGAAGAAGGAGTCAGCTCTGCAGATGATGGTCCAGGCTGAGCTGCTGTGGATGTACTTGCTTGTCTTTCTGAAGAGTTACCTCCAAAAAGATGACCATGTGTCCTTCTGTGTACATCCTTGAGGTGTCTCTTCATGGTATGATTCCCAAAGGAATACTTCCTGTCAGGATTACCTCTTGAAAGTACACGCTGACACAGCTTGCAAGTTACTAAGGGTGCATTCACCTTTTGCTGGCCTTCAGGAAAAGTAAAATAATCCCATACATAAGAGGGCTTTTGTTTCCTCGCTCTCTGCCTCAAAACAGTGCTGCTAGTGCTAGCCTCACTCTCAGAAGAGCTCTGCTGTTCTGCCATCGTATCACAAAGACAACCCAGCTCCTTCTCCTAAGGGATCACAAGCAGAAATGAGAGGAATGGGTGTGGTGTAGGAGAGTTCTAGAACTGAAAGTAGTTTCAACCAATCAAAAGTTGTGTTTCATGATCACATGACCTACCGTATGCTTACGGTACGCTTACGGTACGCTTACGGCAAAACTACGCATGCGCGTAAAAAAGACACGCTCACGCGCACATGCGCATAACAGTCACTACCCGACACTTCCGCGTAACGTGCGCGTGTAGCGTACGCGCGCACGCGTCCCACGCGGAGTACGCACGGCTACGCAAATTGCGTAACTATACGCAAGCAGCGTAGAAAAATTACGGGCGTTGCGTAAACCGTACGCTTACCGTAAGCTTACGGTACGCGTACTAAAAAAAAAAAAAAAAAATGTACTGCAAATAAATTTTACATGTTTATTTTAAAAAATATATTAAAAAAAACATAATAAAGAATTTTAAAAATTTAACCATAGTCTTTATAAAAGGTAAGAAAATTAAAATAAAAATATGTTTAAAAAAATAGAAGAAAAAAAAAAATTAGCATTTAAAAAACCTTGCAAATTCACTGAAAAAACCATGGGTTTCACACACGTTATAGTTAGGAACTAGCATTTAAAAAACCTTTGAAATTCAGTGAAAAAACCATAGGTTTCACACACGTTATAGTTAGGAATTAGCATTTAAAAAACCTTAGAAATTCAGTGAAAAAACCATAGGTTTCACACATGTTATAGTTAGCTGGACATTTTACTCGGAAAAAACCAATGAAATTCCCCCGTTATAGTTAGTTCAGCTAACTATGACTCGCGCGCCCGCAATGCACTGCTGATGACGTCACATATTACATCACTCATGACATGGTCAGTGACATCACTCATGACATCACTGATGACATCTCAAATGACATCACTGATGACCTCACTGATGACATCATCCTTGTGATAGAGTGGCAGACCTCCTCTTCCCCTAATATAACCTTTGATACACACATTCAAAAATAGAGACTAAAATTTACAAAAGAATGGACATACCAATAACAGTTACAACAACCTCTTCAGTAATTCTAAGATCCACATACACATCCACTCATTCACCAACAGTCCAATACAGTCACTCATACATGTACTCACTTATCATATGTACTCATACACCTATACATCCTGTTACACAATGCCACTCATCCATAGAGCTACTCACACACATAGTCACTCATGCTAATAAAGAATCAAACATACATTTACTTGCATATACAGTTATACACACACCACCACACTTACTTCTACGGAAACTTACACATACTTAGTCTTTTAAACAATCACTTATAGAAATACATACTTATTCATACAGGAACTCTTTCAATCTCTCACTCTCACATATACTCACATATATAAACCAATAGTCACATATACTAGTTTTAAACATATGTAGTTACTCATAAAGACACTATTGAGACAGTCATTCACTCACTAACACACCCATACACACACACATCCACCCATGCAGTCCTGCACACATGCTCTGTTCAACACATACAAACAGTGAGTCACTCATTCATGCACCTATGCACTACGTAATACCCCCCACCAAACCATGCAGACACTCATACTGATACTCAAAAAAACAACTAATAACCTATATAGACACCCATGTAGCTACTCACCAACCCATGCAGCCACTTATACACAAAGTGAAAAAATGATACAGATATTTATATATTTAAACATTACTCACTAAGCCATGTATTCACTATGATACACTTAATCAGTCAGTTACACAATCAATTTTTCAAAAAGAAATCATCCATTTAGACAGTAATATACCCATTTATTCTTCCATCGACCTTGAGATATACATATATAAAACATATTTATTTTCAGAAAAACACACATTCACAGGATGATGTCATCAGTGAGGTCATCAGTGATGTCATTTGAGATGTCATCAGTGATGTCATGAGTGATGTCACTGACCATGTCATGAGTGATGTAATATGTGACGTCATCAGCAGTGCATTGCGGGCGCGCGAGTTATAGTTAGCTGAACTAACTATAACGGGGGAATTTCATTGGTTTTTTACGAGTAAAATGTCCAGCTAACTATAACATGTGTGAAACCTATGGTTTTTTCACTGAATATATATATATATATATATATATATATATATATATATATATATATATATATATATTTATATTTTATATATATATATATATATATATATATATGCTTGATCAAGACAGCTGGTCAGACGAAACGCGTTACGGATTTATGAAGTCAATAAATCAATTTCACTGCATCGGATCCACTGCCTGAGCGTGCGCTTTATTTTGAACTTTGCACATTGAATTACCAGCTTGCTCTGCCAGCTGGTGTGCCACTTCCCATGGGTCACGGGTTTCAGCAGGAGCCATTTGCACATATGCCTAGATGTTGAAAGCCTTAATACAAGCATCAGACATTCGGACGGATTGAAGGTATGCCAGTATTTCTAAAAAACCTGTATCATACAATCCTGGAACATACACACGTGATCTTAGCCATGATTGAGATATGTCTCAAGGAAAATGTTTTCAAGTTTGAAAAAGAGTACTTTAAAAAACTGCAAGGGACTTCCATGGACACCTGCTTCGCTCCCAGCTACGCCAATTTGGTTGTGGGCTGGTGGGTGAAGCAGGTGCTCTGGAATGATAATAGCATTGTATTTACAGTGTAAAGAAGTGGCTGAGATACATCGATGAAATTTTCTTTGTGTGGGAAGGTACTGAATCCGAACTCAAACTGTTTGTTAATGCACTTAATGACAATGCCATGAATTTAAAATTCACCATGCATCATAGCAAATTGAATTTGTAACTTGTGGTTGAGAATGGTACCATACATACTGAGTTACACAAAAAGAAAACGGCTGACAACTCGATATTGCATGCTTCGAGCTGCCATCCACCCAATTTCAGATGGAGGATACCATACAGTGAATTTCTGAGGGTTAAACGAAACTGCACCTCCACAGCCAGTTACCAACGCACTAAACAGGATATGATAGAAAGATTCAGGGAGAGAGACTATTCATGGACAGCTTTAAAACAAGCTGAAGCCCGTGTAGTAACCTTGAGTTGAGATGAGGCTTTGTTTCAATCTACCAACCCCAGAATCCCGAAAGAGACAGCACAGGAACCCATATGGCTTATTACCAAGTTCAGCAGTCAGGCTGGACAAATAAGTAGGATATTAAAAGCCAGATGGGGTATAATGAGACAAGATCATATCCTAAAAAATAAAGTAGGTCTAAATCCATCTATGACCTATCAAAGAAACTCCTCACTTAGAGACCTCCTTGTGAACAGTCACATTCAGGGTAAGAAAACCAATTGGCTGAAACAAGCCAAGGGATTCCGTAAGTGTGGAAACTGCAAAGCGTGCAGAGACCGTGGGAATATCACCCATGAGAGAATTAAAACCAGATGGAAAATCCCCAAATTCATCACCTGTAGCACTGATTTTGTTGTTTACGCCATGACCTGTCCATGTGATATGTGGTATATTGGCTTGAATACCTTTACAGTAAAAAACAAACAGATACTGGAACATTGGAGAGCCATCACCAATAGGGATTTTAGCTACAGCACAGCTAAACACATTTCAGAGAAGCATGCAGGAGATTGGACCAAGGCCAAATATTTTGGGCTGGACACACTCATCCTGCATCAGAGAGGTGGTAATCGACTAAACCCCGTTACATAAGCTATGATCTCACTTTATTTTACAAGCTGGCACAACATTTCCTGATGGGATGAATTGCGATGAGGAGATACACTCTCTAGTATTCTGGCAGGGCACCTCCCTCACCTCCCTTTTCTCCCTCATTTTTCTTTTCCTATAGTCTTCACTCATGTGTCCACAATTTGTGATGTGGTATTCTATGTAATCTTTAAGTAATCTGTGATTCATTACAGCATTTTCCATACACCCAGCGCTTGTAGTGATATTTTATATAACCGAATATTAGCACATAATATTAACTCTCTGTGTTTATTATCTTTTGTAGGAATTGAGTGACAGGGGATTGAGGATCCGACGAACTTATCACTATTAATGTTATGGAGTGGACAGATGTTCCGGCGAACTACCACTACTCCTAGTAACCATAGTCAACTAGGGATTATTTCTGCCCCTGTTCACCCACTTCTTTTTCTTTTTCTCTTTTGCGTTATCCTTTTCCTCACATGGCAGCGGTAATTGATGTTTTGATATGTATGCCTATTAGACTTGTTATTATAGCCTTATAGCCCGCCGTAGCGGGCTATACCGGCTGTTAATGGCCCTCTGCAGCGTTAAAGGCCCGAGCCGAAGGCGAGGGACTTTAACAACAGCAGCGGGCCATTAACAGCGGTATAGCCCTGCTACGAAGGGCTATAAGGCTATTAGAACATTCTGCCACTAGAGGGCAGAATGTTCTACCAAAACAAAGCCCTTCAGGGAGCGCGAGGGGATTGAAATCCCCTCAGGCTCCCTGAAGTCTTTGTTCACAGCCAGAGCTGTGAACAAAGACAATCATTGGAATGTTGGAGCTCCGGGCTTATACCGGCCAGTATTAGCCCGGAGCGCTCCATTGTCTTCAATGGAGCTGCCAACGTTCCAATGTTCTAAAACGTATTATATGTTGATCTCTCACTGCAAGATGCGACAAAGTACTATAAAAAGATTGCCATTATATTCACTCATGATGAGTTTTTTTACTTTTAGACCCATGATGGGCCTGCTTATAAGGCCACGAATGGGAAATGTGAAGTTGCCATTAATTGTGTAATGTGGGACAACTAATTGATGGAGGGTATTTGGATTGATGTAATGTATCGCAATGTCTCCATGTGCTAATAGGCTACTGTCGAGAATGTAATCTTGTCCTGAGTTTTGCCATGTGAGGTTGTTTGGTACTATACCACTATTTATGTGGTTAACCAACCATTGTGGAGTGGGAGAACTGTGGGTATTATACCCTGAATTTATGACTTTGTCACCCCTACGTTCGTGACGGGACTAATATTTTGTAGACAATATATAGATGCATATTGAGATTTTTGTTGTACTGTAAGATAACACATGCCATTGATTGTGCAAATTCCTATGCAATGAATCACGCTGCCACAGTAATCCTCTCATAACGAAGGTGTAAAGTTTCATTCATTTGAATATAACTTTATTGATCATGATTACAACATGCCGCTAACTGATGTGTAGGAATATCAGATATGATATCGAAATGCAAACTTGAGAGCTGGGTGTCAAATTCCACATACTGTTACTGTATAACATTGTTTCACGGCAAGGATTGTTTTCTTATTTGATATGTGATAGCGCATTTCTTTTATGTTAATGAAATATTGCGTCAGTGTCTGACGCTGATGAATGTGCCTTTAAGAACCCCATGACCCAAGACAGGGTCATGTCATCAAGACCACGGCTGTGGTCGAAATGCGGTTTTCTGCCTAAATAAACACCTTACCATCGATTAGCTGGCTTGAGAATCATCTTTTCAAGTGATTTATCGTATGCAATATATATATATATATATATATATATATATATATATATATATATATATATATATATATATATATATATATATATATATATATATATATATATATATATATATATATATATATATACAATTATGCAGGCACGGACCACAATTCAGTGCAGATTCATTTATTCTTTGCTTAGTCGGCCATGACGCGTTTCGGTCCCTCCTGGACCTTGATCACATGACAACGCTTCTAGGCTTCAACCGCCATTTTATAGTGTCAAAAGTGCAAAGTGCAAAAAGCAGCATGGAAAGCAACAAAATACTCCTCATTAATCACAAGTAAAAATACTTAAAATCGTAAGAGTGTATATGTGCTTTGTTATTTCACTGGACATAGTGCAAATCAGTCTAGTTCCAGGTTAAATATTATTAAAGACATAAATGCCTAATATCATTCAATAGAAAAGCGTTAAAAACACATTAATAAATAATCGCATCACAGTGCATAACATTTAAATGTGCCCAATATGGCTCTAAAATTTCATGTTAAAACAAAGCTCTATCATACACATCTGAAAATTACGTTTCAATGTTGAAATTTGTCCCCTTTGAACTATAACCGCATAAATGCATAAAGGCGTTGTTATTAGTTAAAATAACTTATGGAATAGAGGAAACGTAATGCAGATAGATGTTGCTTAACCATCCCTTAATGCTACTAATAAAGTGTAGTGTAACACCACGTGCTTGATGAGTATACCTAAAATAAAAAAGAAAAAAAGTTTTTTTATGTAATTTAAAATTTGATCAAAACACGGGGGCATCAAGCGACAGCAAATAGTTGGACCTGTCATGGTAACATCAGACTTACAGACTCAATCTGACTAAAAACAGTATGTGTGTATATAAAATATATAAATATCAATGTAAATATAAATATATATTGAGGGGAACTGAAAAATGGTTATTGCCAGGGTTTTATAGCTTGTTTGTTTGTAGACAAAATAAATTGCACAAAAGCTGGCACTAAAAGAAATGACCCGTTTAAATACAGGTATGAAGATCCTCAGTGGCATTGAGACCTCCCGGTATCTTACTGTCTAGATTTAAAATATACCGGGTTTCAAGTTTGCGTAATGTATTTTCTCTGTCCCCTCCTCTTCTATTTTTAGATACAGCATCAATCAGATAGTATGACAGGTACTTAGGGTCGCTATTATGTTTTTCCTGAAAATGTCTGGCGACTGGGTAAGAGGGGTCCTTATTAATAATGGCTCTAAGGTGTTGCAGGATTCTTTTGTTAGCCGGAAGTTTTGTGCTACCTACATATTTAAGATTGCAGGTGCACTCTAAAACGTATACGGCGTAATCCGATTTGCAATGTAGAGCTTGTTTTATTTCCACCTCTTTATCGCTGAAAGGAGTTTTATAGGTTTTTCTACTAGTACCGTGGATGCATGCTTTGCAGCTCTTACAGGTCACAAAACCTTTTCTCTGAGAGAGCCAAATTTACCGGTTCTGTTACCTCCGGGCTGCTTATAACTAGACTATTGCTTACTGAGGGAGCACTTCTGAAAGTTAACCCTAGGCTTTTTGGCAGCAGTGATCCTATTATTGGATCATCTAACACTATTGGCCAGTTGCGTTGTATTATACTTCTAAAGGTTTTATGTTGTAAATTATAGGTGGTAATTAATCGCAATTCATTAGTAGCATCCTTTCTAGGTTTGGTAACCAGAAGTGACTCCCTCTCTAATTTCATCGTTTTTGCAATGGCCAGATCTATGGTTTTTATGTTATAGCCTCTTTCTAGAAATCTTCTTTTTCAATCTTCTTGTGCCTTTTGCAAATCAGACATGCTACTACAGATACGTTTGATTCTTAGCATTTCCCCATAGGGGATGCTGTTAATCAAATGACACGGGTGAAAACTCGATGAATGTAATACTGAATTCCCTGCCGTCAATTTTCTGAAAACCTTTGTTTCCAATTTGCCATTGTTCACATAAACCTCTACATCTAAAAAATGTATGCTATGATTGTCGATTGTTGCCGTAAAGCTTAAGTTGATTTCATTCATGTTAAGGCTATTGACAAAGTTATGAGCATCCTGCAACGGTCCATCCCAAACAAGAAAAATGTCATCTATGTATCTATATAACAATTTGACATGTTTTTCCACCTCCGAACGATGCGTCACGCCGAGGACCAGCTCCTCCCACCAGCCCATGTGAAGACATGCATAGCTGGGAGAGAAGCTGGCCCCCATCGCCACGCCCCGTGTCTGCTGGTAGACAGTTTTATCAAATAGGAAAATGTTATTGTGCAGACAAAATTGAGTTAAATCACTTATCATCATGTTATGCGCAGAAAGTCTTGGTTTTCCTTTCCCTAGAAAATGTTCCAAAGCTCTTATTCCATCCATATGCCTTATACTCGTGTAAAGAGACACTATGTCCAAAGTCATTAGTAGATAACTGTTGTGCCATTCAAAATTGTTAATTTTTTGCAGAAAGTTACTAGTGTCTCTTATATATGTAGGTAATGATTGTACTAGTTCCTGAAGGAAGAAGTCTATGTATTGGCTGGCATTCTCCAACAAACTGTTTTGAGCCGAAATGATAGGTCGACCCGGAGGGTTCTTGGCATCTTTGTGTATTTTAGGGATGAAATAGATGTTGGGTATCGTAGGATTGTCTTTGTGGATGAATTTGTATTCATCCATAGTTAAAGTTCCTGCGCATTTCCAAGCCAATAATTTGCCATAGAAATCATTTTGGATTGTTTTTATTGCACTCCAGTTGCTGGTTTTGTAGCAGGTTCTATCATTTAGATGGGATAGTGCTTCTTTCATATATTGTGTTCTGTCCCATAAGACAATATTGCCTCCTTTGTCTGCACTTCTGACAATATATATATATATTATATATCTGACCCAGTGGCAAAATGTTTTCCTTTTAAATCATTGGGGTCCCTTTGCTGCCCCCTCACTGGCATCAGGTGGTCCAGGGATGCTCCCTCTGCCGTCTTATGGCTCTGTTCATTTTTTCATGCAGTAGTGCCTTCAACGTTTTAATCTTAGGTGCAGCCAGTCACTGAGAGCGCTGTGGGTCTGTGAAACCAACTTTGAATTTATGGACCCAATATGGACGATGCAAAAAAAACTGCATTGTCCAATCAGATCTGAGTATTTTTTAAATTTTGGTTTCACAGAGGCCCTGCAGTCAAACTACTTTGGCTTTGCTCAACAGGGTAGACCACTTGTGGGGGTGGGCTCAGGGTCTAGGCCTGTGCCAGGTCCTGCCCCAAGTCGTTTGCTGATCGGTGGATGGCAGCCCCTGGAGTAAAAAATATAAACGTTAAAGTGAAGTTATGGGTAGCTTTGATTATAACAACTTTACCTAGGTGTACAAATTCACTTGAAAAACATAATTAAAGTGGCATTATTGTTATCAACTAAAACTTGAGAATCATTGCAAGTTATGGTTAGGATTGCAATCCATAAATATCACAACTCACACAATACATGCAAACCATAACTCGCACACCAAAGGCAAGATATATGACTTCTGGGGAACAAAAATCACCTAGACGTGTTATTTTCTTATGGTCAGAAAAGAAGGGAGTGAACCTTTTCATAGACCCCTATCTCTGATAAGAAGGAAGTGAACATTTTCATAGACCTCTATCAATCAATCAATCAATTATCTTTATTTCAGTCACCAGGACCATAAAATAATACAAATACAACAATAAATGTACAGAATAAAATATGCAGAAAAAATACAGATAGTAAAACATAAAACAGTTGGACTAAAATCATCACACTAAATCATTCAATGGGGAGGACTTAAGACAATGCATACGAATAAACCACATTGAAGATAAGAATTTTGCGACCGCAAATACGATTGAGGCGGAGAGATCTGATTTCAATATTCTAAAAGCAGGAGCATGCTGTCTGAAGCCCATGTTTCTAAGAAGGGGACAAAGCCAATGATTCCTTGGTTTATGGTAGGCAGGGCAGAAAAATATAACGTGCAAGTCCGTTTCATGGGGGTATGCACAACTAGGGCAGTGGGCTGTGTGATTTGATTGTGCCCACGAAACCGTGTGTGCCCTGAGGGGTAATGTGTTGAAACGCCATTGCATGTAGAGTTTCCTAGTCAGTGGTGGGCCCATATCATCGAATACGTGCTCCAGATGGTAAAAATCTTTAAAGCCCAAAAAGTGAGCTGTTTGGGAGCCCTCTCGTGTGCTCATTATGGCAACACGCAAGTTGTGTTCATAATATGCATTCGAAATGAGTTTTCGAGAGACCCTGGGACATGCGGACGTCGGATCATACCACAATTCTGGTCTACCCATTGCCTCGCAAATGCGCTTAATATGGCTGAGCCATGGGATTTGAATATTTTTGCAGAGACGCATGATCTCCAACAGCTCAGCTCTATATTTCAAAAGATCCGGGGAAGACCATATTTTGCACTAGAAAGTTAAGGGTTTAAGACCCAAAACCTCTGAAATCGGCCTTAGCCCCAGGTCCAATCTAAGTGGCAAAAGTGGGGTACTAGTAGGTAAAGCTGTCAGTTGCCTGAGGAAGTTGTTTTCCGTAGTCTGCAACTTCTGCCCTGACGTATATGGCCCCATATTTCAGCCCCATAGGTCACTGTTGCTCTAGCCTGGGTTTTATTAATTTGCAAGCAGGGCGCAAATGGCCTATAGGTTAATCCTCTCGTCATCCTAGCAATACCCGCCACCAGCTGGGAAAGTTTCATGTTTGCCTTAGTTTTGTGGGGTTCCCACGACATAGATTGATTAATTACTACCCCCAGGTATTCAAACGTATAGACCCGCTCTAGTCTTGAGGTCCCTATAGAGGGAGCTGCGCGAGTTTTGGAGGGCGGGTTGAAGATCATCTACTTAGTTTTTGCAGCATTGATCTCCAAACCGCGGTCAACACAGAAACATGTAAACCCATCCAGGACCCGCTGCAAGCCCATGGGGGATTTGGAAAGCAGCGGGGTATCATCCGCAAACATAATGGCGGTAACCCTGCTGCCGTCGAGCTTAGGGGCATCGATGTTACTCAGCTCGTTGACATAATTTATAACCCCGTTAACAAAAAGACAAAAAAGGGTGGGTGCAAGGACACAGCCCTGCCTGACCCCCCTGTCGACGGGGAAAGCATCCGAGAGAGAGCCCCCTCTGCCACATCTTACCCGGGCAAAATTTCCCTGATGAAGTCTCTTCAAGATTGATAGGATGTCCATGGGGACCTCAAGGTCCAATAAAACAGCCCACAGTTTGTCCCTTGGGACTAGGTCGAAGGCGGCGCGTAAGTCCACGAAAACCGTGTACAGATTGCCGCCCTCGAACAACACCGTCTTCCAGTATATGAGATTCAGACGGAAGATTTGATCAGTAGTGGAACTCCCCCTTTGGAATCCTGCCTGATATGGGCTCATAATCGCATTCTCCTCGATCCAATCCTGGAGGCGATTTAGCATAAGTCTGCCAAAGATCTTTTGTGGCACATCAATAAGGCTAATGGGTCTGTAGTTGGCTGGGAGCAGAGGAGAACCCTTTTTGAAAATTCGGACAATCTCTGCGCCCAGCCAAGTGCCCGGTATGGCCATGCCTTCCAGGATAGCATTAAAAAGGATCGTGAAGTAGGGCGCCCAGACATCCGGTTCCTGTTTGAATAAGTCACCAGGCATGCCGTCCAAGCCTGGTGCCTTTCCAGATGCCAAGCCGACTACGGCCACTCGAACCTCCGCCACTGTAAACGGCTCCCCAATCTCAGCTGGACGGAGCAATTGAGTGGTGTTTATCAGGTCATCCTCCGGTAATTTGTACAGAGACTGGAAATGGTTTTGCCATACCTTAGATGATATGTTAGGTTGAATGGCAGAGGCCGGCTCCTCCGAGCCCGAATTAATGCAACACCAAAATTTACGTGAGTCCCCTCCGGCCAAAAAGGTGGTAAGTCTTGCCCATTTATCGTGCTCCCATTCACTTTTGGCATTGGTGGTCAGGGACTTATAAACTACTCTTCTTTCCCTGATTTCCTTCCTGCCCTTTCTCTCTTTGATTGAAAGCAAAAGGTCAGTTTTTGCCTTTCGACAAGCATTGTTATACCAATGGGGACCATCGATTTTTCTATTGGATCCATTTGTATTCTTAATTAGACATTCAGAAAGAGTTTTCACTAAGTCACCATGGATCTGCCCCATTTGGATAAAAGCATCCTGGGTAGTTCCGTTCATCTTAAATACCAGGAGCTTTTCAAAGATGGGAATTACCTGTGCATATAATTTGAGTATCCTCCCAGGGTGCTGTGCTAATTGCTCCGATTTTACTCTGCGCCTGTTATTTGTGAGAACCAGGCTGTCCTCAGTGGGCACCCTTGGTTTATCCCTGGCCTCGAGCCCAGGATGATCATAGACTAACTCGAGGGCATTATGGTCACTGTCATCCCTAGCTGTGACCCAAAAGTCTCTAATATGTAACCATGAGGTCAAGGGAACCAGGACATAGTCTAGTCGTGATTCGCTACCCATCCGGTTAAAAGTACATCTGGAAGGAATGTCAGATTTAAACCTTCCATTGCAGGCCCGAAGACCAAATTTCAACGACAGGGAAATAATTTGTAGGACTAAAGGAGAACACGTTCTTGGGGCTGGAGCCTGTGAAGGGGGAATGGACCACAGGAGGTCCTCCTCCAAGGCCAAACCTTCCAATATGCCTGGAAAAGGCTCATAATGGCAATTTAAGTCGCCTCCAATTAGAAATGGTGTACCCTCTGGGATTTCATTGAGGAACAACACAAGCTTCGCAATTGTGGGCGACTCCTGCGTGATATTAACTGGCCTTGAATAGATATTAATCACTAAAAGGCTTTGGGAATTAGGCCATTCCAGCAATACAGCTAAGATGTCTTCTGTGTGTGACGGGAAGATAAGGGCCTTACAACCCAGATCGGAAGCCACCCATATTGCTAGGCCTCCTGAGGGGCGCCCCTTTCCCCCCTAGGTTGCACGAGTAGAAAATGCTGCAAAACCCAAATGGGTAGTGTCTTCCCTTGCCCAGGTCTCTTGAAACAGACAAATATCCTTGTCCTCGATAAAAGAGCTCCAGGCCGAATTATTCAATTTGGTAGCTAGGCCCGCTACGTTCCACGATAGAATCTTGAGGGGAGAGGGAGCGCCCATCACGGGAAGTACAGTTGGATGTAAGACCGGGCCTAAATTCATCCCAGTAGATAAGTTAGAAGCAGAGTTATGTTCGTGGGGGCACCTGTCCATGGCTAAATTGGATGTAGGGCTGGTAGTCTCTAAACGTCCTTCTCCGATCGATTGGCCATGCTCCAAATGGTCCCTCTCAATAAGAGTTACTAATTGAGTGGGGGATGTATTAGGCTTGTTTTGGATCAGAACACCACCACCCCCCGGGGTACACGGTCAGTCCACCATATCTAAAGTGCTGAACCTATTGTAGGTGGGAAAATGATCAGATCTAGGAGGGCCCAAAAAACGGTGCTCCCTTCTTACCACTTGGTCACTGCTATTCCCTCTCCTACCCACTAGTACCCATTGTGCCTCATCATGATCGGGAGTCGTAGGCGGGTAAAAGAATGAGAGTGGTGGAAGGGATTGGATGGAGGACCCCTGGGTATTGTAGGGCCAGCTACATATATGGGAAACTGTGCGGGAGTCCCTAAAGTTGATCAGTACACAGTCTCCAGGAATTATTTTCCTAGTATTGCCTAGCCACGGGACTCTCCTCACCATAAGGACTTCACTGTGAATGCCCTGGGGAAGGGGTCTATTTAAGGAAAGCCAGTGAATAACCTTGTTTTTTAGAGCCTCCACTGGTTCCTTGGCAGAAGGTTTAAGTTCGGGAATACCAGTTAGGATGACTGTATAAGGGACTGCCTCCGGAGGTAAGTTGATTGGCCTGCATCCCATAACATTGCCTTGTGTCAATACTAATGGAACTGCTGACGTCCCATAGGAGCTAGGGTTAGCAGTACGAGGTAAGGTCAGGGAGTTTGATGTATGCGGAATAGGTGGCCTAGAGTGATGGGTTTGAGGAGATTTGGGCAAGGGACCGCCTTCCTTAGCTAGGAGTTCTTGCGTAGGGTTCGCATGTTGAGTGACTAATCTAGGAGCGTCTAGAAGTAAGTCAATTCCCTTTTGGAGGTTCACTAGGGATGCTTCTAGTTGTACCAGGCAATCGACTATAGGAGTAAGCGATTTCTTCAGGAGAGAATTTACATCCGAAAGAGAAAGGCCAATCTCACGCGGTGAAACGTTGTGGCTATGGGGTGTAAGATCGAGTGTGTCTAATAAATCGGTCCCTGTGTCAGCTGCTCCCAGTTGATTTTCTTCGCTCCTTGGGTTAAGCTTTGCAATTTTAGTCATGCGCCCCCCTGCGTTTTGTGCCCTTCTTTTCCTCTTCGGAATTGCACCTACCCGCTCCCCCCGATTTGGCTGTTTGGATAAGTGCTTTCTGTCCCGGGTAAGACCCTGGTCTGGAATGCTAGGTTTTAAAATCGTCTGGGCGGGGTGTGGTCTAGGTGGAGGGAGGGATACAATGCTAAGCTCTGTGGGGGCTGAGGTGTCACAATCTACAACAGATGTAATCGGGATATTTGGCTCGGGGATGCCAGGTTCTGCCCCCGCAGTGAATGCCGTAGATTCGGGCGCATGGACTGGGGAGGCAGCCTGTGCCAGGGGTCCCAGGGAGGATCTCCTCACCCAATCGATTTCCTGTGAAATGCGCCTTTCTAGGGTAGTTATGTCATCAATCAGCAAGGAGCCTGCCTTGGCAAAGTACATATCCAGGGTGCCAGTGGCCGATCCAGCGGCCAGCGCAGATTTACTCCTGGTTTCTCTGGCAGACATAATCCGTGCAACAAACCTCGAATGAATGGCTGACGTACAATTGTAGGGAGTTTGGCCTTGGCCTACCTCGACCGTACTCGAACGGCCTCAAACGGCTCGCTCTTTGCCCGGTCTTCGCCCCGGGCTACGTCCCGCGCGCGTCCCGCTGGCGCGTATGGGCGGGACTGTGGTATTAATGGTCGGGGCAGGAAGAGGAGGAGTCGGGAAGAGGCACCAGGTGCGAAGACCACCGAGCAACCTGGTCCTCTCAGTCCCGGTAATTGTGTAGTCCAAGCACAGGCAGCGTCCCCCTTGTTAGCAGCGCAGAGTCTTTTGGAGCAGAGAACAGATTCTGGAACAGAGAGCCCAGGCAAGTGAAACCAGTGTCCGAGCCTACGAGCGGCTCCTGCGAAGCGGGGGCTGCGAGGCGTCAAATAGCAGCTGGGGGAGGAGTCGGGAAGAGGCACCAGGTGCAAAGACCACCGAGCAACCTGGTCCTCGCAGTCCCGGTAATTGTGTAGTCCATGCACAGGCAGCGTCCCCCTTGTTAGCAGCGCAGCGTCTTTTGGAGCAGAGAACAGATTCTGGAACAGAGAGCCCAGGCAAGTGAAACCAGTGTCCGAGCCTACGAGCGGCTCCCGCGAAGCGGGGGCTGCGAGGCGTCAAATAGCAGCTGGGGGAGGAGTCGGGAAGAGGCACCAGGTGCGAAGACCACCGAGCAACCTGGTCCTCGCAGTCCCGGTAATTGTGTAGTCCAAGCACAGGCAGCGTCCCCCTTGTTAGCAGCGCAGCGTCTTTTGGAGCAGAGAACAGATTCTGGAACAGAGAGCCCAGGCAAGTGAAACCAGTGTCCGAGCCTACGAGCGGCACCTCTATCTCAGATAAGAAGAAAATGAACCTTATTGTAGACCCTATCTCAGATTAGAAGGAAGTGAAACTTTTCATAGACCTCTATCTCAGATAAGAAGGAAGTGAACAGTGAACCTTTTCATAGACCCCTAGCTCATATTAGAAGGAAGTGAACCTTTTCATAGACCTCTATCTCAGATAAGAAGGAAGTGAACCTTGTCGAAGAAGGAAGTGAACCTTTTCACAGACCCCTATCTCAGATTAGAAGGAAGTGAACCTTTTCATAGACCCCTATCTCAGATTAGAAGGAAGTGAACCTTTTCACAGACCCCTATCTCAGATTAGAAGGAAGTGAGCCTTATTGTAGACCCCTAACTCAGATAAGAAGGAAGTGAACCTTTTCGAAGAAGGAAGTGAACCTTTTCATAGACCCCTATCTCAGATTAGAAGGAAGTGAACCTTTTCATAGACCTCTATCTCAGATAAGAAGGAAGTGAACCTTATTGTAGACCCCTAACTCAGATAAGAAGGAAGTGAACCTTTTCGAAGAAGGAAGTGAACCTTTTCACAGACCCCTATCTCAGATTAGAAGAAAGTGAACCTTTTCACAGACCCCTATCTCAGATTAGATGGAAGTGAACCTTTTCATAGACCTCTATCTCAGATAAGAAGGAAGTGAATCTTTTCATAGACCTCTATCTCAGATAAGAAGGAAATGAACCTTTTTGTAGACCCCTTATCTCAGATAAGAGGGAAGTGAACCTTTTTGTAGACCCCTTATCTCAGATAAGAGGGAAGTGAACCTTTTCGTAGACCCCATCTCAGATAAGAAGGAAGTGAACCTTTTCGTAGAACCTCTACCTCACTCAGATAAGAAGGAAGTGAACCTTTTCGTAGACCCCCTATCTCAGATAAGAAGGAAGTGAAACTTTTCGTAGACCCCTATCTCTGCCAGCCATTCCAAAAGACTGTGGTGGGAGATAGTATTGAAAGCAGCTGACAGGTCAACGAGTATCATGGCTGTTGCTAAACCTTCACGTAGAATGCTACAAATATCATTTGCAGATGTAGCTAACATTGTTTCCGTACTTAGGGGCTTATTTAAAAGCCCCTTGCTCTGCTGGTGCGTCACTTTTAATATGGAAAAATTGAGGTCCCGGCAACGCAAGGGGCTTGTAAATAAACCCCTTAGGCTCTTTCTAAAGCCTCACAGGGCTGTGTGGAGAAGATCGTTATTCTCTAAGAAAGAGACGAGTTCCATGTTTACCACTGCTTCCGTAATTTTAGCCAGAAGAGGTGGCAATGATATTGGCCTGTAATAAGCCACTATAGATGGGTCAAGACAGGGGGGCGTATTTACAAGCCCCTTACAGCACCATGACTCACTTTTTCCATATTAAAATTGATGCACCGGCAGCGCAAGGGGCTTATAAATAATACACAAGGATTTTTGGGGTTTTTTTTAGGCAAGGTGTAACCCATGCTTCCTTCCATGAGGTGGGAATAATCCGACTCGAAGGGAGGAATTGCATTGCATTGCAGAAGACTCTTTGAGTGGGAAAAAGGATAGCAGGTTTTTAATGCTAAATTGGGATTCTGGACCCGCTGCTGTGTATATTTTTTCTGAAACAGATATCAATAGTGGGGTGGTCATCAACAGTAAAAAGCATACCTAATGCCCCTCATTGGCTAGGAGATTTCTACAAGTGCATGGGGCTAATTTCTGGGTTTTTTTTCAAGTCAGGACCAACACATTTGATTTATCGCTGACCTCTCAAGTCAATAGGTTATCACCTATCTGTTTCTCACTGCTTCAAATGTTACGGATGTTATTACCATTTCTTCTGGTAGAACACAGATCTCTCATAGCACATCCACCATTTTGAGTCAGCTAGGCTATGGTAATTCACTGTTTTTGGGTGCATCTGATATGTTGATCAAATGGCTGATTCGCATACAAAGTGCTGCGGCGCATTTAGCTTTGTCTCTCCCACAAACTGCATCTGCCTCATAGCAGGGGCGGCTCCTCCGCTAAGGCGGGGGAGCATCTCCCCACTGATCTCAGAGCAGGGAAAAAAAAGATAATAAATGATAATAACCTCGTTATTATCATTTTATTTTTCTTTGCTACAGGGCTGGGATCGGGCGGGGCAGGCCTGGTGTCGGAGTCTGGGAGAAGTGATTCATGCACACTCTAAGTGCGCATGACCGTTTGGCAGTCCATCTTGTGCCTGGCCAAACAGTCATGCGCACTTTGCATGTTCCCCTCCAGACTGTAATACACAGCCTGGTGGGGAACATGCCCAGGCTCCCTGTCCCCTTCTGAGCACCGAACCGCGATTAGCTTAGGGGATCCTGTGTGCTTCCAGTACTCGTCAGCTATGGCAGAGAAAAGATAGCGGTGGCTGCAACGAGGTAAGTGGTTTATTTTTATTTTTTTTATGTTTTGTTCCCCCCTCGCCACCCCTATTCCCTCCACCTGCCACTGCTCTCTAGCGCTGAAAATGCTGCATGGGCTACCAGTAGGTAAGAGGATCCTATTTAGATCTCTCTGCGTTGTCTGCAGGGCTCTCCATATGATGGGCCCTGCCTATCCCCAGACCAAGTTCGGGAGCGACTGCCCTGAACCCTGGTTGAGATCTGCAGAAGTTGGCTTGTTAATAAAGAAGGGTCGAAGGTTAAGCTTTCCCGGTTCAAGCAATATGTCTGTGGGCCAGTTTAGGAAATGTCTTCAAACTTGTCTGTTTACTAGGTAACGGGGAGTGAGAGTGTGGCAGGCCACATTAGTTTGTTTAAGCACAAGGACGCCTTTGAGGCAATTGTGCATTTTAAAAATAAATACTTATTAATAATAAAGATAATAGCAAATCCAGACAAAACAAATACAAACAAGAACAGGTAACACCATAAAATCGGGCGGTTTATCTATCTAGGGAAGAGGTGTGGCGCCACAAGGGAAGAGGTGTGGCGCCACAATCTTCCCGACGGCCCCCAGCGCCTAGAGACCCTGACGGGTGATTGTTCGCGCTTTAAAAATGTGGATTATTATTAATGCCATTCATGCTAACATCAGACCCCGCAAAATTCCTCCTGATGGTGGACCTGGTAGCAGATGCTCTGTTTAGAAGCCTTATGCACCTCAATATCCAAAGGAGGCAGAGGGGGCGAGGCGAGAGCATTTGATACATCTGCCAGTTTTTGTGTACGTGCCTTTACTGCTTACTCTATATGAGGTCCCTAATGTACATTTGTGCATGCATTTCATCCAGATCGCTTTAATCTGTATTATTACAAGGGGGGTTTCCATTCAAATAATGACGTTTTGTGCACACTACTGAATGTTGTGTATGTAAATTTTGATTAATTCTACTCATGAGATATAGATTGCTGTTCAGTGATCTGTCCTTAGTACTTTTGAAATATATTAAGATACAGAAGTTCCACAAAGTTTTCTTCAATAGACACAATTTCTTCGATTTTATTGAATTATGTTTTTCATTTTCACCTTTTTTTTAAATTATTTAAGTATTTGGTACACTTTCAATTTATGAGATATATTTTCAAGTTTATAGATTTTACATCACGTTTAACAAACTACTATTTATGCATCATAATAATTATTACTTATTGCACTGCTATGTTGAAGATGCTCTTTGTTTTATCTTGGTACCAACGCGTTCAATGTCTGACTCACTCTTTGGCATGGAATACACAGGTGCATTATGCAGAGACTTTGTTTACCCTTTGAGCTTGGGGGCTTGGAGAGGCTGCTGTCTGCTTACATATGCTCTTCAATAAACTACTCTTAACTGTGGTTGGCTCTCTGTACTCCCTTTACTTATACAAATGTTCGATGAATGCACCTGTGTTCTTTTGGGGCAGAGCCTGTGACATAGGTATGGAGGGATAGGTACATATGTCTTTATGCACTGATGCCACTTTTCATGGAGGTCGAGTCAGAGTGAACCATTGTGTGCAAAATAAAGTATCACGAGCTGGGCAGCCCACGTGCAACCTTGTTAGGCAACAAAGGCAATTTGGCGTAAGCATTCACAAAGCAAACCTACCAACGTGCTCAGAAATTAAACACTGATGGTGAGTGGAGCATTTGGAGAGAGAATGCGAGCACACTCTAACTGCTAGAATGCCCAATGCTGGTTCGACTGAAGTCTACATTCAGCTTGCTTTACTTTTGCCAGAGCACTCAACATGTTTCAGAGATCTGCCTTGTGGGGGTGTCAGAAACCCCTTTCAGAGGGCCCGAGGCACGCAGGGACTGCTAGGCCCAACCATGGTGGTTGAGGCATTTTACTCCAGATGTTCTGGGGCTGGACTTACTATGGATCCTGAGCAAATGGGCCCAGTACCCATTCTGCACTTGACTCTCACCGATAGCTATATACAAACAGCCAAAGGCCTCCTTGGGGGGGTGCAGATACAAGTGCAGATACAAGTAAGTGAACACGACTCATAACTCGAAGAGTATTCAGTACAAACATAAATCAATGTTCAGTCCAATACTTACTTTTATTTAAAAAGTATTTTATTTCTAACTCTACATATTCAAAGGAAATAACAATACTCATATGCAATAACACACTCCCCTTGAGGTCAGGGCTCTAGTAGTTGTCAGGCAAATCCCTGTCCCATCCTTTACCTTGTAACGTTTTCAGGGTTATTCCCCATTCACTGATGTCCACATTCAGGGAATGCATACTAGTAGACTTGTCTCAAGAGTTCCCCTTTGACTCCGTAGTTATTAGTCAAAAGTGTTTGTGGTGCTGCAGTGCCGTTAGCAGGAGTCCCCTGCGGTCCCACAGGCCCAGTTCTGGTCTTACCCACTCCAGCGTATGGGAGTTTTTGGTGGTACAGGAAGTGCCCTCTTCATGGGTGCTCCTGAGTCCAGATCCTGTTTGAGTAAGACAGGTCACGTACCATTCATGCAGTAGCACCGGGCATGTATGGTCTCTCTCCTCCAAGCAGTACTGCTGGCTAGTCCAGAAATCAGAGCTGCACCCAGTAGGCCAACTTGTGGTGAGTCCAACTGGAGCTCCGGCGAGTGTGCAACCTCTTTGGCAGCATCCTGCAATCCTCAGGGAAACAGTCAGTTGCACTTAACGGGCTTGACCCGATGATCATAGCCGTAATCCTCTTGCCCGGGTCATGACCAAACACTTCTCCACAGTGGTACTGACAGCTCCTCCTGGCTGGCATACATGGTTGCCGGGTTACAGTGAATCGGGTGCAGACTCTTCCGGTGCGATAGCACTCACTATGGATGCCTCTCCTGGCATACGGGGTCACCAATCTTTGGCAGACACAAGTCTCACGCTCCTGGACCAAATAAATTCAATGGTGGCCCCCTCTGGCTCACAGGATCACCACAGCATAGCAGTGCAGGCATGGCGCTTCCCCTACGGTGCTCTTCACATGGATGAGATCATGGCACCCCTCTCCTGGCATACGGGGGTCCCCTGACTGTTCTTGCACATGGGCTAAGACCCGATTGGTGTGCAGCATTCTCCTCACATATCACTCAGGGATTCCTCTCCGCAGGGCTCCCCTACTGGGCCTCGCTCCCTCCAACACTTTACTCTTCTTCACAAGGCACACTAGTCTTGGCAAGCAGGAAGGCGCTGGTGCTCCAGGCTCCAGGGCAGGAGATCTTGGTTTTCCATGGGTGATGTCCTCTCACCCAGCAGGAAGGCTAGCAGACCTTGACCCCCAGTCCTGGTCACAGGCAGAAGTCTTGCAGAGCATCCCCTTCACACACAGCCCAACTGGCTGCCTGGCAGATGACAAAGTTTGAGGTCTCAACCTCCTTTGCTTATAGACCATTTCCAGACACCAAAATATGATACAGGGTCTAGGCCTTTGAAGTTTTATGTTTGGGTTCTGCTTCTTTTGAAGTGTCCACTTCTCTTTTTCTTCTTTCCATTTGAAAGAATGTCTGTCACAGCAGGGATAAGTCTGAGGCTGATTGACCCACAACACAATTCATGGGAGCGACCAGAGGTCACAGCTGGATGTCTTATATGTGCATCAAAATATTAATCCCAGACTCCCAGCCCCACTCATTGTCATTCCCTTATCAGCCCCATCTCCTTTTCTAAGATGTGTTCAGGCCCTTCCCTGTGATCTATCACTGAATCGACACGCACACTTCTGGAGTGTAAAAGGAGGGACCCTTCCTCCTTTCCTCCAGTGTGTCACACCAAGCTCACAGGAATGCAGCAATACACAACCCTGGGGGGATTCCTCTCCACTTCATGTCTTCACCAGGCAGGCCTAGGCTTCCCAAAATTGGACTCAGGGTCATCCATATAATGTACCAACGGAGGCACACCTACTCAGTGTGAATTCACAGCACACTTACTGTCCAACACTTTTACTTCCACATATTGTACCATTACAAGTACACATACATTCCGTACACACATTCAGTCTGTATGCACTGTTCAGAACTAAAACTATTCTATACTGTACCAGGGTATGCTATTTGCAAAAACACGCATTGCCAGCACACACATTCACCATGTAGGTGATGCACAACACTTCACACTTCATATATTGCACTGCACACAAGCACACATACACCCAGCACATGCATTCCTTGTGCACACAAACTGCACAGTACTACATATCTCATGTGATGTATTCCCAGCAGCCATAAGTGCACTGAGTACATGCACTAACCACACATATACTCCTGCTACTGCTCTAACCCTGTACTGCACTCTTTGCAGGCACATGCACATTCCAGCGCAGAGTTACTACTCCACATTTACCTGATGTAGGCCAAGGGTGAGTTAAGGACACCACAGCAAAACTTTTAAAAAGGTGAGTGAACCTGGAGGCTTCACTCCAGTGACACTTGGTAAAAAGGACCTGTTCACTTTTACTGATCTCTACACAGTATGATGCCACCACTGCCCTTATTTTGTCAACTCTTGGTGAAGGTGGTATCCTTCCACCACTATGAGGGTAGCGCTTTGGGTGCCCTTCCCGGTCCAACAAGCCCACCATCCGAGAGACAGGCCTATGTCAGGGCACACAGGCATGATCCGTGAGCTCCTATGACAAAAAAATCAGCATCAGGGATCCAGACAGGAGTACATTTGGGGACTCAGGAAGGGGTACACATCTTTGGCCATGCAGGGGACTTTTCCATTCCAACAGGGGGCCTGTCATGGAGGAACTGTAGGGAGCACTTCAGGGCTTTATTCGTAGACAGCAAATACTAGATGTGGGGGTCAATTAGATTGATCTCCAGTGGTGAAGAAATCTGGTGCTACAGGTTTCCTGGAAAGGTGACTGAATAAGACTGGAAGAAGTCCGTTTCAATCGGGTATTAGGTGTCCAAGAAGATAGGGGCAAAGGAGTTGTGGGAAATATTGATGATCTGCAAGCGTCAATAACAGTAGGTGGGCAAGATATTAAGTTACTTATGGATTCAGTTGCAATGATTACCATCATCACTGAAAAGAGGTTTAAGAACATGTAGGGTGAGAAAAGTTTATCACCATCGCATGTATTGCCAAGTGCACACGAAGGAAAGGAATACATTTTATTATTCAATAAGGAAAAGCCTATTGCCCCAGAGGAACAAATACCAGAACTAGACGCCATACAGCTGTATCACCCACTTGCAAAAGTACCTCCACAAAACACATGGGGAAGACCCAGCAAAAGAAACTAACTCCTTCAGTTGAAAGTACAAGAGCAAGAGAAGAGGGAAAATAAAAGTAGTTCGTGGTTGGTTTACAACAGAAGATATATCCAAGGTCATTGATAACCTCGCGAATGATAAAGCTCCTGGCACTAACCCTCACACCAACAAATACTTAAAATGTTCAAACTCTGTTCAATCCACTTGTTCAATGCACTTTTCAAATACTATGTGGGCACCTTGGAGTTTCCATGTTGATGGAGGTCAACATCTATAGAAAAGAAAAAGTTGATGACCCCAATTCTTATAGGCCAATTAGCTTAATATATGCTGAAGCAAACCTCTTCACCGACACCATACTGTAGAACATCGAGTGGACTGACAAGGAGAAGGTCTATCGACCGTAGACGAAACCTTAGACAACTAAGTGAAAACTCAATGCAGCCTCACTGGATTATTCACTGGTGTTTGACCCAATCAACATCAGCAAGTGCAGAATAAACTAAAGATAGCAGGAATTAACCCACACTGAGCCAACCTTATAAACAAACTGTGCGTGAACACATCAGTCCAATTATTTATGTATTTATTTATTTATTTATTTAATAGATTTATAAAGCGCACAGCTACCCAACAGGGTTTCCCGGCGCTGAGTGGGACAATACACAAGCCACACATTGCAGAAGGAGCACAGAGCAAGTTATGCTGAGTTGTAAAAGTAAGATACACGGCTCCAGTTCAGCCTCCAAGAAAACTTCAAACACCAAACGGTGTCTAACAGAGATGCCTCTTGGCGCCATCCTCTTAAATGTATAGGCTAATGACGTCCCAAAAGTCCTGTAGAAATTCTCAGATGATCTACTAAGGATATGCCAAATATGGTTCCATAATACTTTATGCTGATGACTCTGTGCTCTTAGCAAGAACTCCCAATGTCCTGCTAAAAAACAATTGGATGCTGTTGTATGTTACTATAACTGTAACCACATAGACTACATCAAGTGAAAGAGAATGGCATGCAGAGTAGACCCTTAAAAAACAGAAACATCATTCATGTTTAGCCGGGTCGTGAACATAGTAGGAAGTTTCCGTAGCTAGGTATCTGATTTTATTCCCCCTCCTTCTGGTGCCAACACCTTGGACAACTCAAAGGAAAAAGAGAAACTGAGGCAAAAAGAATCGTGAGTTGCACATCTATGTTTGGAGCTGGTCTGCTCTAATGATTTCCAGAACTCATTAAAATAAATATGGAATCAGTCGCAGTTTATGGGTCAATGTTATGGGCCGCCAGGTCCTCCCAAGCTGGAAACAACACAACTAAAGCTTTGGAGAGAACTCCTCCACTCTGCTTATATAGAAACTGATTGTGGCAGAAGGGATCTAAGGCTGGAAACGAGCTGGAGTGTGCACCTCTGTGCTGCTACAAGAAGCTGGGCAGATTCCAAACATCTGTTGTGAAAAATACCACAATAGATGGCTCCAAGAGAACCTTCATTGCAAAAGAATACGAGAATTTAATTGTTTGAAAGGGATGACTTCCAGCAATAGTTTATGGCTTATCAAACTTCTTCATGAAGAAGAATCTGAATTTGCCATTCCAGAAGAGCTTATGAAAACCATGACAAGAAAAGGCATCGACCCCATGGCAGAACACGTTTGAAAAATATGAGGGACTGAGGCCCTAAATAGGTATCATCTCCCACACGAAGAGATGCGACAACTCTTTGCCCTGGCTAGAACAGACTTGCTTCCTTTCCACACCAGAGGCAGACAAAGAAGAACCAGTAACACCAAATGCTTCACCTTGTTCTACAGGGGGAATGAAGGACTTTATCATCTTTTCTTCGTATGGCTCCGATGTCCACATTGTGGAACATGTGCCACTGCAAAAGGTCTATACCAGTTCTCATCTGAAGGCAACAGAGAAAATGTGGCTTGCTAATTGGCATACAAGTGACATCCTCTGTACGAAAAGTGACCATCACAGGTCATAAATGCTCACCAGAATGTAAAAAATATTTTGTGAGGGGCGTGGCCAGGATGGCGAGCGGGTAAGACGTGTGTTGCTTCGTCTCCCCTCCCGCCGATGCCCATCTCAGCCCCAATATAGCATATTCTTCCTCCAAAAGCACCTGGGGAGCAGCGGAACTGTCCCCCAGCCGAGTTATCGCCTTCATGTTGTGATTGTGCGACTGGGGGCTGATTTTTGGAGCTTCTACTGATCGGAGCAGCGGAGCGAACGGGGCGGCCAAGATGGCGGCCGGGCCCTGAATGTCATCGGATATCCACTAGAGGAGCGGCCGGGCTGGTCGCTGGCGCCCGCTTCTGCTGGAGGGCAGCGGCATTGATGGCGACCCTGAAGACGCCGGGAGGAGGCCCGGTGCTGCGGATAGCTGTCGGGCTCGGAGGTGGGCTCCTGCCATAGCCAGCTACACATGAGGCCCGCGGGGCTATAACGCGGGAGGAGCCCCAGTGCGGCGAGGAGCGGGGGCCTGTGTTCCACGCAGATGGCGCAGGTTGGAGAGGGGTGACCAGTAAGGATCAGAGGTCGCTCTGTTGCTGCGGGGGTGACTGGCTTGGGGGCCTCCGCGATCCTCTATGACTCTGACGGCAGCACCCTGTGGGACGGAGGTGACCGGGAGAGCTGAGCGACGCTGTGACCTGTGGAGGCCCATCGAACTGGTGAGATACCGGTAAGCAGCGCCTATTACCAGGAGGGGGCTCCAGGTAGGGGCCTGCCCGAGCACCTGCTACCCCCATGAACATAGACTGAGGCTGCCATTCGTGAAAGGCCTAGGGGGCTGAATAGCACATGCGGCGTGGCAGTGACGCAAATTGGTGCATCTGAAGGAGACGGGACAGCGTTGGGCAGCTGGGGGTATCGGCCAAGGCAAATCGACTGGCGTTGAGGGAACACGGGGGTGCTCCATTGGTCACTAACCCCCCCCGCATTTCCCCGCGGAGAAGACCACATCTTGGCGAAGGATCGCCCTGACTATCGGTGGGGGCCTCCCGGTCTGGGGCGGGCAGCGGCAAGCGGCCCTCAGCATCGACTAGAGGGGCCCAACGTTTTGAAACAGGGGGGTGCGATCTCTTACACTGCTTGATGCCCTCCTGGAGCCCCTATCCTTTGTATGCCTTCTATAGTGGCTGGGAGCCACAGCGTTGCCGCGTGCGTACTGAAGCCATGGTGGGCCGCGGTATCCCAGGCTCCAGCCCTAGTAGTGGGAACTGGGAATGGTGGAAGATTCCTTCGATCTGGCGGCGCTGGTGATACTACCTGGCTGGCATTAGCGAAGGAGGGTGGTGACACAATCCGGACAACTGGCGACCTGGCGGCGCGACTGCCACCAGCCTGAACCTAACTCTTCACACCACATTGCTAGGATGTGACGCGGCAGGGAGCTGGGGGTCCTGGATGGTCGGCCGGGGCTCCCCGACATCGATAAAAGCGGCAAGTGGAACCTGGCATTGAGCGTGAGGCCTGCACTCCGATCCTGGGATCTCCATCATATTTGGCAACGGGGGGTTTGCTGGAGATTGCAACACCGGCTGCCCAGCTGTCATGACCACTGGGACCTGCGGCACTTCTGTGAGTAACTACTGACTCTAGCTGGGGCGCGCTCCCCCCTAGACCGCAACGTAGCCCTTAGTCTGGCTGGCGCAGCACCCCGTGTTGGTCGGCACCCAACGATCCCATCAGCCCAGGAAGCGACATGTCCAACCAAAGGAGCAGGAAGAAACGCACATTGAAGGAGATGCTCACCAAGGGTCCTCACGCCAGCGCTGGACATGACGATGAGGATACTCCCATAAACAAGTCTTTCCTAGAGACTCTATTTAATACACTCTTTCACACTTTCAAAAGTGAGGTAGCGGGAGAGGTGCGCGAACTCCGGAGGGAAGTGGACCGCATAATATTTAAGTGGAATGGCAGATTGCATCAAATACACTCCCTCCTTGAAGCACGCAAACTTTTGAGTCTTCCACACCAGAGTCCGGCAGCGGAGCACTCAGCTGGCCCATGCCAGTCCCCATCACGATGGCAGATGGTCGGGGGCAAACGATTTACAGGCGCAGCGCGAGGGCCTGACCCGGAGACACTCGCTCAGGAGCATAGAGCGGCGCTTACAGCCTTGGCCAATGACACGTCCTCCCAGAAGAACAGTGACAGAGCTCCAGAGGATCCTGCATGTCTACGTGATGTTGGGGCTGGGGTGGGGGTGCAGGGGGGAGGCGGGGGTTCCTGCTTCGTCACCTGGGTCACGAGATGCCCCGGACTTCAGTAATTCACCACGGGCACGCTGCTCAGCACAGTGTGCGTGGGACTACTTGGGGGGGACAGTTTGGTTGATTGGGGTTAGGGGGATGAGGGAGGGGAACTGGTGTGCTATTCCGGGAATACTGTTCTTAGGCATTTGCGATTCTCGGTGGTGCCGGGGAGGGGGGGTGGGGGGGGGGTTGGGTCCTATTCAGTACGGTAACAATGCGCACTTGGGAGCGTGCTGCCCACCCTTTCCAGTCATGGGGGGCTCAGAATTAACCATCCTCACACTTAATGTGAAGGGTCTCAATAGCCCTAATAAGAGACGCCCCATACTGTCCTATTTAGAGAATTCGGGAGCAGATATCTGTCTGTTACAGGAAACTCATCTGCTTGCACGAGACTGGCATAGAATGAAGTCTAGGGCGTTCCCATTTCAATATTTCTCCTCTATGCCCGACAAGAAGGCGGGGGTAGCAATCCTGGTATCACGGGCATTTCGAGGGTCAGTGGGGGACAAGATAACCGAAATAAAAGGACGGTAATTACCATATTGCTTTTGGATCAATGGCCTAGCCTTCACGATTGGGACTGTATACTCACCAAACACAGGACAGGAGACATTCCTTAGAAATGCCTTATCAGCAGTTCTGGAGTCACAGGACCGCTTCATAATGGTGGGGGGTGACCTGAATCTCGTTATGGACACGGCCGCAGACAGATCTGGTAGTCGCAATTCCCAGGTAGGGATGGTCTCAGAAGTAAGCAAACGATGGTTAGCAGAAAGAGGATTATTAGATCTATGGTGGGAGGTGCACCCTCGAGCCTCCCAATTCTCCTACTACACACATGTGCACCACACGTATGCTACGATAGACTATTTTCTTGGCTCCACAGAGGTTCATGCTGCTGTTAAAGACGTCTATATCACTGCAGCGGCCCTGTCAGATCACAATGCGGATGTAGCTAGGCCAGCCGGCAGTTGAAGGTTGAGGGAGACTGTGAGAAGTTGGCCTGATGTATGATGTCACTAGTTCTAGTGTACACCTTATATCAGTCCAAATACCCTTATGGTGATTGGTTGTAAAGTCAACCTTATAGACCAGCTATCCTAGTGGTAGCATGGACAAGAGCAGTCTTAGGCTAAACTCTGAATGGCATGTGAAGCCAGCTGTGATACCATATATAATCCCTTGAATACCAAATGAAAGGACACCACAACAGATATATATATAAAATAAAGTGTATTTATTCTAAGCAAACCCTCAGCACTCTTTATGAGATTAGAGGTAAGTACAACACAGTCTTATTTAAGCATACATTAAGTCACACAGGTAAGTAATACAGTTAGGCCCTAGGGGCCACGCAAACCATATACTAAGTAAGTGGTATAAGAACCACTGTCACGGAAATAGAATAGGCCTAGGCCTAGGGAATCGCTGGGGCTACACTACACTAGCGTTAGTTAGGAAGTGGGAGGCCCACGGGATTCGTGTGCAGAGTGGAAACACTCACGCGTAATGCGTAAAAGTCAAAAGCAATAGTACAGTTTAGAAAACGGTAGAATTAGGACACTTCCGGAGTAGCTAGGAAGTTGAGACTTGAAAACTAGACACTAGGATAGTCACTATCCTGATGAGCACCGGAGTACCCAAGTTACCTAGCCCACAGGCTGCGGGTGCATAGGGGTGGAGATGCGTCGTTTTCGTCGTCGACTCCTATGGATGCCTGAAGAAAGATGCTGACAGGCAGTCAGTGAAGAGTGTCCGGTGGATCCCAAGGCTGGGATCAAGAAGAGAAGAAACCTGCAAGCAGAAGGGACAGAGTCAAGGTCACTAGCCAGTGACCACGTGGAACCAGGAAGGAACCAGGCGATGTCGTGAAGATTGCAGGTGAAGGTGAAGCTTGTCGCTGCAGCCAGGAGGACCAGGAAGCGTCGAGGACGACCAGGACCAGGAGGCGAGCTGTCCCACGAAGGCTCTTGCTGTCGGCGGCGTCGAAGTTGGACTAGGACTCACCAAGCCTTGGCAAGCGGAACCCACGAAGAACGAAGGACTTGCTTCTGGTGCAGACCAGGAAGGTCTGGGGTGCTTCTTCTTTGCAGAGAAGCGGGAGCCAGTCTGGAGGAGCCAAACCAGCGCAGAAGATTTCAGGGTGCGTCGTCACAAAGGCCACTAGCCAGCGGGCAAGCAACCGGACAGACGCGGCAAGCAGGAAAATGCTGAAGGGCCCCACGCAGGACTCGTGGAGTGTGGGGGGCTGATCTTCGGTGCAGATGGTGCTTGGAGTTGGGGCTTCTCAATCCCCGGTGCACAACTTCGAGGGTACCTCAGAAGCTGCGCTTTAAGTTACTAGCCACTTTTTCCAGGTAGCCGGTCCCACGTCGCTCGTCGCCTCCACGGATCTCAGCTCGGCTGTAGATGTGGATCAGGGTCGGAGAAGTCTGGAAGTCAAGGCTCTGGTCGGGCTCTGCAGTCGGTTCCTCGTAGAACGTGGGCAAAGCAAAGGGTAGTCTCTTGATGGTGCCTGTTTGCACAGGGTAGCCACTCCTTGGCTACAAGGGAGATTCTTCAGTCTTCTTCTTTCGTCGAATGTCGAAGGTCCAGAGTTTCTGTTCAGTTTTGCAGGTTCAGGATAATCTAAAGTCTTGAAGCCCAACTCCCACTCTTATACTAATCTGGGGGGCTGGGATACCTGCTAGGTCACGCCTTATGGGTGGGACCTGGGAGGGGGTGGTTACACCCACTTCCCTTTGTCCAGAGCTGGGGCTGGAGTGCCCCAGCGCCGGTTTGAACTGGACTATGCAAGGAACACCTTGTGTGCCCCAGGCATGTCTCATTCCTTTCAGCCCACCCTGCCCCAATACACTAAAGGCTGTCTGGGGAGGTGCTAGCACCTCCCCAAGCAGGAAACCTATTGTCCAGGCCTCCCTGGCTGGGATCACTCCCAGCAGCAGGAGGTCAGACTTGTGTCTGTGGCAGCAGCATCCATTTTGTGATGCTGAGGCTTTGGTTAGAGTTAAACAGCAAAGTAGGATTTTAACATGTCTCTCCCTCTAGAAGGGAGGGATAATATCCTCATCACCAGAAATGGTACGGGGGTATTATTCCAAAGTGTTAGACACCTTACACGACATGTTTTGATAAAGCCAAACCATAGTTACCATAACCGTTTAAGATTATAAGGCACTTTAAGAGTATATGGTAGGCTATATCATAGAACAGCTATAAGGACTTGGTTCCGAAAGCTGCAGACAGGCTCAGCTCATGCTAGAGCACCATCTCACATGTTACCAAGCACTCTGCCTCCAGGATTGTTAAGGCCTGCCATAGGAGTGACTGATAGGTACACATGTGTCTATATATAAGGGTAGATATAGGCATACTATACCTAAGCAAGGGGTGATTACACGACCTTGCCCCAGCTGAGTGATCAGCCAGTTGTGTCTGATTGGAAGGCCAGACCAGGGGTGGCATAATACATGCTGCAGCCCCTGGGAGGCCTAGGGTACACCTATGCCCTGGGTACCTAGGGTACACTGTACAGGGTCCAATAAGGTGATCCTTACCAATTGGTTATGTACCTAGGGTACATGGAGTCCATTTTAAAGAGAGAGCAGACAGCCTGAGACCCTGAATGGCAGGATCTCAGGCCAACTAAGTTGAAAAACTAGCTAGACACTAGGCAAAAAGTTGGGGGTAACCATAGTCAGATATCCACCTTCCTACACAACCCCCCCCCCAAACGAAAGGAGATAAGGCTGGCCTTGACAAGGTAAGCCTCTATTGCCTGAGTGGCCATATAAGGAAGAACCAGCACTGGCATGGTTACCCCCTGTCTCATGGTCCACTAAGCAATCCCTCATCCTAAAGATATCATAGGGTCTCCACCATAGGGAATCTCTACCTTTGGTGTGTCTTTGCAAAGTAAAAGGCTGGTGTTGAGATGGAGTACTGAAGTGAGTGTCCTCAAAGTGAGGCCTCAGCTTCCTCCAATCATCCTCCACCATGGATGCCTTTCTTTCTCTAACTGAGTTGCACTGTGCTCTCAGGGTCAGCCTCTGGCTACCTAAAGCTGGAGGCTGGGTCCCTTTTGTGGGCTTACTGGAGGGACAGGTCAGGTTTGGGGCCCTAAGGTCCCATGTTTGTCTGTGCCCAACAGAATCCCTCTGGGGGAGGACCCTGACTACCTGTGAAGGGGATCCCTCAGGAATGTTTTTACCCATCACCTGGCTAGGGCTACTAGCCAGGCAATCCTCATTCTTTTGATGGGGGGGTTCTTGTGGACAGGGGCCCTCTGGGGGTCCACTGGCCTCCCTGACCTCTGCAGCCCTGGGCTGACTGAGGCAGGGTAGAGAGAGGCAGGCTACCTGCACCAGACTGGGTCCCACCTTGGAAGGGGCCACTGACATCAGAGGCTCTGCCAGGCCAGGCCTGGCTACCTCTGGGGCAGTTCCTTCACAAGGGGTGAGGTCAGATCCCTGAGGAGGCTGACCTTTTCCTAATGTCTGGGGAGAGGGAGACTTTTCTTCCTCCCCACTACTCTCTGTTTGTGTGGAGTGATCCATAGTTTCAGGCTTCACTACACCTATATCAGTCTGAGTATGGGCTGAGACCATTACAGCCTTGCCAACCTTTTCAGGAAGGCACTCAGTTTGTGTTTGAGCTGTGACTGTCACAGCTCTGCCAATTTCTACAGGGAAGTCTGTCTGTGCGTGGGCTGTGGCTACCACTGCCCTTCCAACCTTTTCAGGGAGGAAATCTGCTTGGACAGGGGTTGTGACTGGCACAACCCCACTACCCTTTTGGGAAAGGCCTACCATTTTGGAATGGGTGTCTTGTTCAACTCCAGCCCAAGCTGAGAGTTCTAAGTCATTCCCCAGTAAGCAGTCCACAGGCAAGGTTGGAGACACTGCCACCCTTTTAGGGCCAGTGACACCTCCCCAGCTGAGACATACCTCTGCCATGGGATGACTGTTCTGTTTGCCATCAATGTTAGTCACCTGGTAGGAGAAACCAGGCAAAAGCTGCTCAGAGGTAACTAACCTATGGGCCACCATAGTGATGCTAGCTCCAGTGTCTCTGTAGGCCTCAGCTTTTCTACCATTGATGTAGGGTTCCTGTCTGTACCTACCCAAAGTGTTGGGACAGGCAGTGAAGTTGGCAAACCCCATGCCACCATCACAGACAAGAGTAGCTGCTGTAGGGGAATTGGCTAAGCCAGGATCCCCCTGTGTTCCCCAAGAAAACCCAACCAAATTTTTGGGGGCACTCCCACCACCTTGTGGAAATATGGATTTTTCTGGTCAGTTATGTCCCCTATCTTGGACCCCAACGGTTTCATGTATAAATCACAAGTACATGTATGTTCCCTCCAGTTCCAGTTATGAAGACGCAAACACATGTGTGTCCACCGCCAACATGTCCTCTTTCAGATCCGCCATGAATGGGCCGGATATTCCATTCCTAAGTACGAAAGGCCACCGCCTTTATATGGTTCACTTATGCCATTTTACAGTCCAGGCAAGTAGGCCCTGATTCTGCCATCAAGCTTTTCCTGCCTTCTGCCTCTGAAAGCTCCAGTCTGAGCCCGCATCTGTATCCATGAACTTTGTCCTCATTCTCTGCGCGGCTAACGGTGCCTGACATCAGCCTGTTGCCTGCCAAAAACTGTATTTCACCTTCGAAATTATCTGCTCCGCTCCCTACCCAATGCATTCCTGTCTAGTAGTTTAAGTAAACATTCTTCCAGCTACCGAGCAAAAGGCCCGGCTTCTCTGTCATTATGCAAGTAATTCATAGCCCTGTTACTATGGAAGATTCCTGCCCTCGCATCTAGTGTAGACACTTAGACGCTTGTACACGCACTAACAGTCAGTATAGTCAGTATAGAATAAGATTCTACTCCAAGAAGGCCTCTCTTTTGGATAACATAGTTCTTTAAACATAGGATGTTAGATATGATTTGGGATTAGGTTGACTTGACCCTCCAGACTTCTGTCGCCACATGTAGAGCTAAATGTCAAGTCCCCTTCACCCCCTAGTTGCACGTCAATCACACGTCATGCTGCTGCGCGCGCATTTCTGCCAAGTATTTCTGCTGACATTGCGAAATTCTTTCATGGAACCACCCTATTATGACATCATACCTGATGACGTTCTTTATTTACGCCCAGTTACACCCACTTTTGCTACGCATGTATGTTTTATCTTTACTATCAATTGTTACGCCTCCTGCATTTGCTTCACTGTAATGCCTATTGTATAAAAATGATTACTTATCAATAAAGTACGGTCTTCACTTCCTGAACCTTCGTGGTGATGGAATCTGGAGCTCATCAATTTAAATTGATTATGGAATAAAGCCCGTTCCGAACCTCTAATACCACGGATTCTGCCTCTTATTTTACTGAGCTATTGTTATAGATTTTCCGCATCAAATTAAGTCCAGGTAATTAAATTATTTACCACATGAATGGCGCCCGAACAGGGACACTTTCTCATCTCACGCGCCGGCGGTGCGTTGCAGGCCCGGTCTCCTGTCACAGCTGGACGGACAACAACGCGTACCCACAGGATTTCCTGTATCTCCCTCCTGCCGAGCGGGGGTAACTGAGGCTGCGATCAACACCCAGACGAGGCGGTGAGAAGTGCGAAGTATCCCGACCAGAGCCTAGCTGAGAGAGCAAGATCCGAGGTATACAGAGGCCCACCAGTTTCCGAAGTTCCCGAAGTTTCGAGTCGAGTCCAGTCCGGTTCAAGTTCAGTTCAGTTCCGAGGCCTTCCGTTCCGAGCTACCCGGTGAGTACCATTATCGGGGAGGCGTTCTGACGTGCACATAGGTTGTGCCGGTCAAGACGGGTTTGGGTACACAAATCCGGTCTGCACTGTTTCAGCAGTGTATCTGTACTGTTTAGCAGTATATCAAGTATGTCTAGTATATAATTCAGAATTTATCTAGTTAGTATCGAGTATTATGCTTAATGACTAGTTCCCTAAATGACCATCATTGTTTATTCATTAAATGTTAAATGTTAAAATGTTTTAAATACGTTCTGTATATTGTGGTGTGAATGACTGTTCATTATTGTGTTTTATGGTATTAAACGTGTTCAAAATTAGGTATCAGATCAGATCAGTTCTCAATATGCCGCTCTTTTCGAAATTAAGACAGATCACAACTAGAAAAGGGGTACTCGAAGAAGCTGTTCCCATTCCTCCTAGGGACACTCCAGGGTACTTCATGTATCATAAACATGGCCTAGACGCCATATTATTTCTTGATCTATGGGTAGACTACACCAAGGAATTACCAGAAAGTCAGAGGTGGCCCGCAGCTGGGACCTGGGATGCAGATTGCATTGTGAAAGTAGAGGAAGAATTATGGAAAAGGAAAGCTAGACAATCACAGAAAGACGCCATTGAATTATGGCGTAAAGAATCATATAGACGTACAGAAAAAGCACGTAGACAGGAAGAGAAGAGTAAGGAGAATTCAAATAAAGTTCGAGAAGGTGTATTAATTGAAGAAGGTACTCGAGTAAAGTCAGAACAAACAGACAGACAAAGAAATGCCCTTGTGAATGGTATGTATCCTCTTCTGGCCGAAGGTCTACCTAAGGCTACCCCGGAGATACCAAAAGACTTGCCACCCCCATTGTTTCCGATAAAAGCACATCCCAAAGGGCATCCCAGAACCGCAGAAGATGTTTTTCTTTCCTCTTATTTAGACGACGCAGCTCCCGAGTATGCTAATGCTGCGCCACATAGACCGTCTGCCGAGGGGGTTCAACGCCAAGACCCTCCTTCGTCTGTGCCTCTACAACAGCACACTCCGACACAAGTTCCGGCAAGCACATCTGTTTCTACATCCGCATCCACACCTATGGTTGCTATGTCCCGTTCAACGAATCCTTTCACATCCGGCACCCCAGGTGGTGCTGCCGGAGGTACATCAAGCATTTTTTCTACGCCACCCAGAACAAATAAACTTTCCTTTCAAGAAATAGCCCACCAACGTACGCCCAAACTAGTAACTCCCAGCACGCTCAAGGAACTTCTAATAGACTGTAGATATGACCCTGTGCCCGGAAAAGGGGACGAAATGATGCTGGCATCATTACGTATCCGACGAGCTGCAATATATTTAGGGAAGCTACCAGGAATGACTGCACATTTAGAAAATATATATCATTTTGTTCAATCAGGGCGAGACCCTGAGAGTATTAACAGAGCCATGGAGTACCAAAAGGTGGAAATACAGGGGGAACTGGTACGTTTCCTCATAAACTGTGTGATCAGAAATCAAGATCAACCAGGGGTAAATTCGGAAGAAATGCAAATTCTTACCACATGGGGTAAGAATATATCAGAGGGGAGACATGATAAACGATCATGCATAGTAGCTATGAGCCGAAAGATCCGCAAAGAAATAGAACGAATACACGAGGAAAGACTAGCAGTAGACGAACCAGAACAAAACGAGGACGAGGAAGAATTAGAACTGCCCACAGGACAGTTAGAAACTATGGCCTATGTAGGTAGAGGAAGATCTTGTAATGATACTAGATGCTTTACTGATCCGATATGTCCGATACGTCCAGATAATAACAGAAAATTCCAAACTCCTATAATAAATTTAAGGTCCCCCGAACATTCGTTCCAAGCCGCTGACAAATTACTCCGAGAACGAAGGGGTTATCATATACTCGATTCTATGGACGAACAAGAATTAGCCAGGTCAGCCGTTCACTGGGTTGATAGCCCTGGAAAATATGGAGATGATACACTAGCACATACGTTTTTGAACCTCGCCCCAGATGAACAGCGTTTAGCTGGTATCTACATGATTCAACAACTCCTTATATTATATAAAAGCCAACACTCCGATCCTGGCCCCTTACCTGATATATTGACTGAATTACTCACGAATAAATGGAGAGGGTCCGATACTAAGTTAATTAGAGAAATACTAGAATCTAGAAGGCAGTACATTCTTTTTGTATGTCCTGAACATGTCTCACTGCCCATCAAGGAAAGAACGACGTATTACATGGATAGACAGAATCCCTTACGCGAAGTGCACCCGATAAAGGGTGATGACAATGAGTTTAAACGTGTGTTTGTATACACACCCATATCTAAAATAGAACTATTAGAAATGAAGAAGGTGGTACCCAGTCATGACAAAGACCCAGCAGGTTTCCATCGTGAAATTAAAGATATGTTACTCATGGGAGAATATACCTACCCCGACATTATGACAATATTGAAGGTATTAATGCCTGCGGGCATTTACGAAAAACTCAAGGAAAAGGATTGGGAGGTGGGAGACCAGAAGATAGATTGGACAGCATTAGAAAACGAAGAAAAAGCTCGAGGTCCAGGTTCAGGGCTCGGGGACAAGATCAAAGCACTACCAGGTCTACTAGTACAGGTACTGCCACGTTTATTAACTACGAAAAAGGAAGACTGGGGTGCAATCTCAGCCTGTAAACAAAAATCAGATGAAGACACTAGTGATTTTTATTCCAGATTTGAGAAATGTTTTGGTATAAATAGTGGAATAAAAGCAAGTAGCGAGTCGTATCCACATCTGTTTGTGACAAAGTTAGTTGAAAATGCCTTGCCCCAAGTTAAGAATAGAGTATTAAAATTCGAGAGTACCTGGCAAGGTAACACTCCGTCACAAATGTTACAAATGCTACAGTACCATCACAATAGAATTAGAGAAGAACAAGAACATGAACATAGACGCATGAAAGACACGAAAATGAAAATGCTAGTTTCCCAGACAGTGCCAGCTGACGGTCATAAGAAGGGTATAACACAGTCCAGTGTTTCAATAGGTCCTGTTAAAGGGACGTGCAACTATTGTAAACAGCCAGGTCATTATGTACACGATTGTCCAGTTTTAAAACATAATATTGCCATAGGTAACGCAAAAGAAAGACCACGACCAATTAGACAGGATCAGAACCAACAAGGAGCTCCGCAGCATGCACAGTCCATGCCAGCTCCGCAACAGTCTATGCCAGCTCCACCACCGCAGCCTATTGCTGCCACACAAACAACGACCCGACAGATGTATCAGACCGCACAGTATGACTATCCTGATTATCAACGATACTCATGAAACAGCCTAGAGAGGGAAGTTGGCTTACCCCTTATTGAGGTCCCTGTGGATCAAGAAGGACCTTATGTACACAGTGAACTGTTAGGTCAAGATAGAAAATTCTTACTTGATACAGGGGCAAGCCGAACAACAATAAAACGTAGTGAAGTTCCAGGGGCACCCCTCTCAGGCACACAGAATATTTCCCTTGGTTTTTCAGGAAAACCTATCATTAACGAAGTAACACAGCCTCTTCCACTTACGATCGGTCCCTTGACACGAACTACAGATTTATTACTTACTAAATCATGTCCAGAAAACTTGTTAGGCATAAAAACTTTGAAAGCTCTAGGAGCTATTATATGTTGTTCTCCGGAAGGAGTAAGATTGTTTTTACGTGATTTCAAAGGGCACTACGTGTCCCGAGACATGGATCACCGACTACAGACTTTACCGACACATTTATGGGCACAAGGCCCTACAGATGTTGGTTGCATGAACATTACACCATATCGAGTCACACTAAAGGCAGGAGTGGTACTTCCACGAATGCGACAATACAAGTTACCCCCAGATGCTGTAGTGGCTTTACTACAAATCATTGACGAGTTTATTACCCAAGGAGTGGTTGTGGAAACTGACTCCAATGTATGTAATTCACCGATAATTCCGATTCTTAAACGAACCGATCCAACAGCCCCGCCAGTATATCGATTGGTTATTGATCTGCGCGAATTAAATAAATGCATAGTACCACAATACCCCGTAGTCCCAGACATTTCTTCATTACTGACAGCCATTGATTCCGAAGCAACATTCTTTACTGTAATTGATCTCAAAAATGCCTTTTTCAGCGTCCCAATAGATCCGGAAAGCCAATACTTGTTCGGATTTAGTTTAAATGGACGAAGCTTTAAATTCACACGCGCACCTCAAGGATTTACAGAAAGCCCCAGCATTTATAGTCAAGCACTGAAACGAGAACTCGACAGTATCCACATGCCAGTCAACACTGCCTTGCTTCAATATGTCGATGATCTGCTGATCACCGCTAGAAGCGAACCTGAATGTGAGAAAGCCTCACTGACGGTATTACAATTTTTGGCCGAAAAGGGGCACAAGGTGTCCCCTTCTAAGCTGCAATTCTGTGTCCAGCGAGTTGTTTACCTTGGTCACTCGCTGTCCAAGGAGGGAAGGCAGCTTACACCAGATCGCATCCAGCTAATTGCAAATATGCCGATACCCAAGACACAAAAGGAGGTGCGGGCTTTCATAGGCCTCACTTCATATTGTAGGCAGTGGATCCCTCAGTATGCATTTCTAGCAAAACCACTCATTCAATTGACAACACAGGAGGCAGCCACATCGACTGTTCTCCCTTGGACTCAGGAACATACACAAGCTTTTGAAAGCCTAAAGAAAGCCTTATGCCAAGCACCTGTTTTAGCAACACCATGTTACAATAAACAGTTTACACTCTTCGTTACAGAACGCGAAGGTACTGCCTTGTCAGTACTCACACAGGAACAAGCAGGATCACACAAACCATGTGCTTATTTCTCTAGTACATTAGATCCCGTAGCTCAGGCTTTGCCTGCGTGCCTGAAATCAGTGGCAGCAACAGCTTTAGCAATCAGACAAAGCGATGCCATAGTATTAGGACATCCATTGACAGTACAAGTACCACATGCAGTAGAGGTTCTCTTGAACCGCACACAAACACAACACTTGACTATAGCACGACTCACTGGTTACGAATTAACATTGTTTCAGCCACATATAGAAATCAGACGTTGTAGTACATTGAATCCTGCCACACTGTGACCTGTAAATGGAACAGACCCACTTGCACATGATTGTATTGAAGTTATCACTATCACGACGAAACCCAGACAAGATTTGACAGACGTCCCATTGTCAGACCCAGACCTGACGTTGTATGTAGATGGTTCATGTATGAGAACAAGTACAGGAGAGCTAGTGGCCGCTTACGCAGTCACAACAGACACTGAAATCATTGAAACAAATTGCATAAATACCTTGTCCGCTCAAGCAGCAGAGCTCATCGCTCTGACACAAGCCTGTATTCAAGCCACAAATAAAAAAGTCAACATATACACTGATTCACGTTATGCATTCGGAGTTGTACATGACTTCGGAGTGCTGTGGCGAGAGAGAGGTTATTTAACTTCTCACGGTGCCCACATTCAGCACGGACCCCTTATTCATGCCTTATTAGATGCAATACATCTACCAACTGCAATATCAATTATGAAATGTAAAGCTCATACGAAAGTTACTGATATCATTTCTCAAGGCAATGATCTAGCTGACAGAACAGCTAAACAGACTGCTCAAACTCAAACATCCGACATGACAAAGACAATAGTCCCGACACCAACACATTGTATGATGGTTAAGGATCCCGCTCTTGACGTAATTGACATACAGACACATGCTACTCCAGACGAAATAAAGAAATGGACTGAATTAGGAGGGATCCAAACGGATCAAGGATGGATGACGAAGGAAAAATCTGTGTGGTTCCTTCCTGATTCAATGGTCCAAGTCGTTATTAACACTGTACATAGTCCAGCACATCTAGGAGAAAAAGCTATGCTAGACAGCATCCAACACATTTGGTTCAACAAACATTTACGAGCAGCAGCTAAACAAAAAGTCCGTACCTGTATGATCTGTTGTCAGTTTAACCCAGGTAAAAGCATTCCCGTAGAACAGGGTGGATTTCAGCCTCCTGATCACCCTTTTGAAGTCCTCCAGATGGATTATATCCAGATGGAACGATGTCGAGGATTCAAATATGTTCTCGTAGTTGTCTGTGCTCTTTCCCGTTGGACAGAGGCATACCCGGTTTCAGATTACACTGCCCCGACTACTGCCAAACAGTTAGTTCGAGAATTCTTCCCACGGTACGGTTTACCACGTGTTGTCTACTCAGATAACGGCCAGCCGTTCTCATCCGAACTAATGAAACACGTTTCACTTTTGTTAGGTTATCAGTGGAAGTTTCACTGTGTCCGACACCCCGAGGCAGCAGGTCTCGTGGAAAGACATAATCAGACCCTGAAAATTAGATTGTCCAAAATTTGTAGAGAGAAAGGTGTCGACTGGGTAGTAGCCTTACCCGTTGCACTCTTTTACATGAGAATGGTAGCACACTCTCGAACAGGGCTATCCCCTTATGAGGTGATCTTCGGTAGACCACCAAATATGTGGGGGACGCCTATA
Organism: Triturus cristatus; assembly: GCF_964204655.1. Classification (NCBI taxonomy): domain Eukaryota; kingdom Metazoa; phylum Chordata; class Amphibia; order Caudata; family Salamandridae; genus Triturus; species Triturus cristatus. Next base: position 1,641,737,770 of record NC_140590.1, read on the forward strand.
CCACGCAAAATAACTGATATTGACTGTAATATGCTGTCAGATTACTTGTCTTCCTTGATGTCTGCACTACAATCTTGTCGTTCACAGGTAGCTGCAGCCTTTCCCGACAACACCGAGGTGAAACCCCATGACGTAATTCCAGGGGATTTGGTTTTAGTGAGGAACTTTGATCGGAAGTCTCAGCTGGATCCTAGGTGGAAGTCGCCGCAGCTCGTACTGCTAACGACGAGGACAGCCGTAAAGATCGAAGGTCGAAAAGGCTGGATACATTCAAGTCATATCAAGAAATTTCATGGACTACCATCAGACGTAAACGACACACCTTGCGTGTCTTCCCCGATTGACTCTAAACTTCCTTTGGTTGAACTAAATAGCCATGAACTATATAAACTAAAACTTAGGTCTAACCAGTCAGGCAATTTGATTGTTTAAGTCCTCTCCAAGGTGAAGCGGTCGAATTTGTCTCTGACATGTACCCCTTAGACCTGTATAGAGAAAGAAACAAAAGGATAAAGCTGAAACGACATGCGTACTGTAAATCACTGCGTAGTCATTGCACAGTGACGTTATTAATTCTGTTTTTCTTAAGTCTTTTAATCATTACTGCAAGTATATTGTTGCACATATATTATCCTATTTCTAGACATGTTTACAATGTTACTGCTGAACATTCTTTTAGTGAATTACCTCCGCATGAATTGTCTTATAGATTTGCTCTGCGCAATAACACTTTTATTAGTATGTTACATCATTCCCATCAGGTTAGCAATGCTACAAATTGTTGGATATGTGGCCGACTCCCTCCCTATCAGAACTATAAAGGAATTCTACCTCTCTTTCCATACCCGTTCACACACAACGGCTCCTGTGGAGCATGGTTTAGTTTAATTAATTCCCTAGATTCGAATTCTGCAGTTTACCAGAGAAACTGGGTATGGGGAAATCTGAACTTAGTTTTACTCAAAGTCTGTCACCCCAACAAGGAGGGACTTCCCAAAAGAACAGGAACTGATCTAGAAAATGAAGTGTATGGATTAGGTAATTTTACGCTCAATCTCATGATCTTGAATATCGAATCCGAAGCTACTCCAATTTTGCCCGCCATGTCAGTATTTCCAGTAAAAGGTAAATTATGTGTAAGAAAGAATGGTTCCATACATATGGGCCATAGTAGATGCACCACTGTAATAGAATTTAGTGATCAAGGCAAGTCTATATTTAGAGCTTCCCGCCATTCCTACTTCATATGTGGTCAGACAGCATACATACGTTTGCCACTAGATTGGGATGGTACCTGTTACATCGGATTCCTTTTGCCACCTGTTTTCCTAGCTCCTCCTGATTATCACAGAAATACTCATTTAGTACACAATAGAGAAAGGAGAGATCTCCCAATAGTCGATTATACTGAGACAGCATGGGAAAAATACACAGATTTCAATAAAGGTCTCTTTCCCTATATAGGTACAGTTACCAATAGTAAGCTGATACGTAGATTAACCAGAACCCTTGAAGCAGTAGTGAACGAAACTATTTCCGCCTTAGGCAATTTAACAGAAGAACAGTCTGCTATGCGGATTGTTGTGCTTCAAAATCGTCTTGTCCTTGACGTCATCCTGGCCGATAGGGGCGGAGCTTGTAGGGTCATCGGATCAAGTTGTTGCATTTTCATACCAGAAAATTCGCCATCTGTATATAAAGCCATAACTCGCCTTCATAAGATTGTAAGCCAGATACACCAGAATCCAGGCACCTGGACTTGGTCCGGTTGGTTTTGGAGTGTATTATCTACCTTTGGATGGAAGGTCCTATCCTTCCTAGGTATTGGCTTTCTCATACTATTCAGTTGCTGTCTATGTCTACAATGTGGACCAGCGATCTGTGGTCTGTGTGCCACATCGTGTATTCCACCACCAAGATTTCATTCATCACGGAAGAAGAAAGAAGAACAAATGATGCTATATGAACAGATCGATGGATTAATGAAGATTGATATCTCTTGACGGGCAAGTAGGGGACAAGGAGGGAATGTGGAAATATGGATTTTTCTGGTCAGTTATGTCCCCTATCTTGGACCCCAACGGTTTCATGTATAAATCACAAGTACATGTATGTTCCCTCCAGTTCCAGTTATGAAGACGCAAACACATGTGTGTCCACCGCCAACATGTCCTCTTTCAGATCCGCCATGAATGGGCCGGATATTCCATTCCTAAGTACGAAAGGCCACCGCCTTTATATGGTTCACTTATGCCATTTTACAGTCCAGGCAAGTAGGCCCTGATTCTGCCATCAAGCTGTTCCTGCCTTCTGCCTCTGAAAGCTCCAGTCTGAGCCCGCATCTGTATCCATGAACTTTGTCCTCATTCTCTGCGCGGCTAACGGTGCCTGACATCAGCCTGTTGCCTGCCAAAAACTGTATTTCACCTTCGAAATTATCTGCTCCGCTCCCTACCCAATGCATTCCTGTCTAGTAGTTTATGTAAACATTCTTCCAGCTACCGAGCAAAAGGCCCGGCTTCTCTGTCATTATGCAAGTAATTCATAGCCCTGTTACTATGGAAGATTCCTGCCCTCGCATCTAGTGTAGACACTTAGACGCTTGTACACGCACTAACAGTCAGTATAGTCAGTATAGAATAAGATTCTACTCCAAGAAGGCCTCTCTTTTGGATAACATAGTTCTTTAAACATAGGATGTTAGATATGATTTGGGATTAGGTTGACTTGACCCTCCAGACTTCTGTCGCCACATGTAGAGCTAAATGTCAAGTCCCCTTCACCCCCTAGTTGCACGTCAATCACACGTCATGCTGCTGCGCGCGCATTTCTGCCAAGTATTTCTGCTGACATTGCGAAATTCTTTCATGGAACCACCCTATTATGACATCATACCTGATGACGTTCTTTATTTACGCCCAGTTACACCCACTTTTGCTACGCATGTATGTTTTATCTTTACTATCAATTGTTACGCCTCCTGCATTTGCTTCACTGTAATGCCTATTGTATAAAAATGATTACTTATCAATAAAGTACGGTCTTCACTTCCTGAACCTTTGTGGTGATGGAATCTGGAGCTCATCAATTTAAATTGATTATGGAATAAAGCCCGTTCCGAACCTCTAATACCACGGATTCTGCCTCTTATTTTACTGAGCTATTGTTATAGATTTTCCGCATCAAATTAAGTCCCGGTAATTAAATTATTTACCACAACCTGGGGGATTACTGCTGACAGTAATAGGTGGTGTGACAGGAGTAGTTGGAGGAACAGTTTTGTTTTTAGCCTGTGGACAACTGCTGTCAGTTTTCCAATGCCCAGGAGTTTTACACACATGGCAGTAAGGCTTTTTAACTGTGGTAGAGGAGGGAGCTTGGGACCCACCACCCTGTGTGGAGTTTTGGGGCCCTGAGGAAGATTTCTCTTTTGCTTTATCCCCACCCTTCTCTTGAGGCTTGGTGGTATCTTTCTTTTGGTCACCACCCTGATTTTTAGGCCTAATCCTGGTCCTGACCCATTTATCTGCCCTCTTTCCCAATTCTTGGGGAGAGGTCAAATCTGAGTCTACCAGGTGTTGATGGAGAAGCTGGTTCTGACAATTACTAAGGATCTGCTCCCTCATAATCAAGTTGTACAATCCTGTATAGTCCTGCACCTTGCTGCCATTTAACCAACCCTCCAAAGCCTTAGTGGCACAATCCACAAAATCAGACCAGTCCTGTGTCTGTGTCTTCTGGGTGTCTCTGAACAACAACCTATATTGCTCAGTGGTTAAGCCAAACCCATCTATCAGAGCACTCTTCAGGACTTTGTAATTGTTTGCATCCTCATCACTGACTGTGAGGAGCTTGTCTCTGCCTTTGTCAGAAAAGGAGAGCCACAAAATAGCTGCCCACTGACTTTGGGGTACCTGCTGTACTTTGCAGGCCCTCTCCAAAGCAGTCATCCACTTGTGGATGTCATCCCCATTCTGATATGGGGGGACTATCTTGCTTAGGTTTCTATGGTCATAAGACCTATCCCTATCTCTAGGAATGTTGCTGCCACCAGTGGGTTCTGACCCACACAATTTTTGCTCTCTAGCCAGAGCAAGCTTCTCCTTGGCAAGGGCAAGTTCTTCCCTCTGAATCCTCAGATTAGCTTCCCTCATTCTGGCTGCATGCTCCTTTCTCTCAGGGGAAGTCATTCCCCTGTGAGAGGAAGCATTAGAGATGCTAGAGACATGGGAGTGGATGGATTCCCTTGAAGGGGATCTGTCCCTCCTGCTTCTCTGTGAAAGCCTACTTGTGGGTCTGTATGGGGGGACCCCATGCACACTCCCATGTAAGCTTAGGTTAGCCTGGCTAAGTCTTCCTACTTGGCCCTGGCTGTCTACCTCTCCATCTGAAGTCCCATCTGACTCATCTGTGGTGGGTAGACCCTTATCTACAGCTATGGCACCATCCCTGGCAGCTCTTTCAGCATCATAGGCCTCCAGAATCTCCACTAGCTGTCTAAGGGTAGGGTTGGAACCCTGTTTTATTCCTCTGGAGGTACACAAATGTCTCATCTCCTGGAATGTTAAGGTATCATACCTAGAGGGGGTCTTCTGCAGACCTGCCCCTCCTGAGAGAGCATCTACTTGATCTCCTGCCAGAGGCATGATCTAGTGAGGGTGTGGTGTGTGCACCTACCTACACTAGTTGTTTCTACTAAACCTCTCTAGTAGTTGTAGTCAGGGTGTGTTACTCCCTTCAACCTACAACTACTAAGTCCAGTAGGACTTAAGTATTATAATCTATGTTATATGTACCTAGACAATATCTGTGTGATCTTTCAATTTAGTATCTCAAGATTACAATGGTATTACAACAGCAAGCTCAGATCCCAACCGCTGCTCACCAATGTGAGAAGTTGGCCTGATGTATGATGTCACTAGTTCTAGTGTACACCTTATATCAGTCCAAATACCCTTATGGTGATTGGTTGTAAAGTCAACCTTATAGACCAGCTATCCTAGTGGTAGCATGGACAAGAGCAGTCTTAGGCTAAACTCTGAATGGCATGTGAAGCCAGCTGTGATACCATATATAATCCCTTGAATACCAAATGAAAGGACACCACAACAGATATATATATAAAATAAAGTGTATTTATTCTAAGCAAACCCTCAGCACTCTTTATGAGATTAGAGGTAAGTACAACACAGTCTTATTTAAGCATACATTAAGTCACACAGGTAAGTAATACAGTTAGGCCCTAGGGGCCACGCAAACCATATACTAAGTAAGTGGTATAAGAACCACTGTCACGGAAATAGAATAGGCCTAGGCCTAGGGAATCGCTGGGGCTACACTACACTAGCGTTAGTTAGGAAGTGGGAGGCCCACGGGATTCGTGTGCAGAGTGGAAACACTCACGCGTAATGCGTAAAAGTCAATAGCAATAGTACAGTTTAGAAAACGGTAGATTTAGGACACTTCCGGAGTAGCTAGGAAGTTGAGACTGGAAAACTAGACACTAGGATAGTCACTATCCTGATGAGCACCGGAGTACCCAAGTTACCTAGCCCACAGGCTGCGGGTGCATAGGGGTGAAGATGCGTTGTTTTCGTCGTCGACTCCTATGGATGCCTGAAGAAAGATGCTGACAGGCAGTCAGTGAAGAGTGTCCGGTGGATCCCAAGGCTGGGATCAAGAAGAGAAGAAACCTGCAAGCAGAAGGGACAGAGTCAAGGTCACTAGCCAGTGACCACGTGGAACCAGGAAGGAACCAGGCGATGTCGTGAAGATTGCAGGTGAAGGTGAAGCTTGTCGCTGCAGCCAGGAGGACCAGGAAGCGTCGAGGACGACCAGGACCAGGAGGCGAGCTGTCCCACGAAGGCTCTTGCTGTGGGCGGCGTCGAAGTTGGACTAGGACTCACCAAGCCTTGGCAAGCGGAACCCACGAAGAACGAAGGACTTGCTTCTGGTGCAGACCAGGAAGGTCTGGGGTGCTTCTTCTTTGCAGAGAAGCGGGAGCCAGTCTGGAGGAGCCAAACCAGCGCAGAAGATTTCAGGGTGCGTCGTCACAAAGGCCACTAGCCAGCGGGCAAGCAACCGGACAGACGCGGCAAGCAGGAAAATGCTGAAGGGCCCCACGCAGGACTCGTGGAGTGTGGGGGGCTGATCTTCAGTGCAGATGGTGCTTGGGGTTGGGGCTTCTCAATCCCCGGTGCACAACTTCGAGGGTACCTCAGAAGCTGCGCTTTAAGTTACTAGCCACTTTTTCCAGGTAGCCGGTCCCACGTCGCTCGTCGCCTCCACGGATCTCAGCTCGGCTGTAGATGTGGATCAGGGTCGGAGAAGTCTGGAAGTCAAGGCTCTGGTCGGGCTCTGCAGTTGGTTCCTCGTAGAACGTGGGCAAAGCAAAGGGTAGTCTCTTGATGGTGCCTGTTTGCACAGGGTAGCCACTCCTTGGCTACAAGGGAGATTCTTCAGTCTTCTTCTTTCGTCGAATGTCGAAGGTCCAGAGTTTCTGTTCAGTTTTGCAGGTTCAGGATAATCTAAAGTCTTGAGGCCCAACTCCCACTCTTATACTAATCTGGGGGGCTGGGATACCTGCTAGGTCACGCCTTATGGGTGGGACCTGGGAGGGGGTGGTTACACCCACTTCCCTTTGTCCAGTTTCGCGCCAGAGCTGGGGCTGGAGTGCCCCAGCGCCGGTTTGAACTGGACTATGCAAGGAACACCTTGTGTGCCCCAGGCATGTCTCATTCCTTTCAGCCCACCCTGCCCCAATACACTAAAGGCTGTCTGGGGAGGTGCTAGCACCTCCCCAAGCAGGAAACCTATTGTCCAGGCCTCCCTGGCTGGGATCACTCCCAGCAGCAGGAGGTCAGACTTGTGTCTGTGGCAGCAGCATCCATTTTGTGATGCTGAGGCTTTGGTTAGAGTTAAACAGCAAAGTAGGATTTTAACATGTCTCTCCCTCTAGAAGGGAGGGATAATATCCTCATCACCAGAAATGGTACGGGGGTATTATTCCAAAGTGTTAGACACCTTACACGACATGTTTTGATAAAGCCAAACCATAGTTACCATAACCGTTTAAGATTATAAGGCACTTTAAGAGTATATGGTAGGCTATATCATAGAACAGCTATAAGGACTTGGTTCCGAAAGCTGCAGACAGGCTCAGCTCATGCTAGAGCACCATCTCACATGTTACCAAGCACTCTGCCTCCAGGATTGTTAAGGCCTGCCATAGGAGTGACTGATAGGTACACATGTGTCTATATATAAGGGTAGATATAGGCATACTATACCTAAGCAAGGGGTGATTACACGACCTTGCCCCAGCTGAGTGATCAGCCAGTTGTGTCTGATTGGAAGGCCAGACCAGGGGTGGCATAATACATGCTGCAGCCCCTGGGAGGCCTAGGGTACACCTATGCCCTGGGTACCTAGGGTACACTGTACAGGGTCCAATAAGGTGATCCTTACCAATTGGTTATGTACCTAGGGTACATGGAGTCCATTTTAAAGAGAGAGCAGACAGCCTGAGACCCTGAATGGCAGGATCTCAGGCCAACTAAGTCGAAAAACCAGCTAGACACTAGGCAAAAAGTTGGGGGTAACCATAGTCAGATATCCACCTTCCTACAGAGACTATGCTCCACAAGGGGTGCAGGAGCAAATCCTCAAATGCATTACAGACTACTTAGAATTTAACGACACACCGGACACACCCATTGCTACGCTGTGGGGGTGCTTAAAGCAGTAGTGAGGGGAGAGCTAATTGCTATATCAGCGGCAGAGAACAGGGAATGCAAAGTCAAGAGGGAGGAACTTACTGCCAAAGTGCTGGAGCTGGAGACGGTGAATAGCCGAACTGGAGCGCCTTGGGTCTGGCGGCAACTGAAAAACGAGCGAGCCCTGCTGGCAGGGCTCGACTTAGACAGGGCAGAATACGCCGCCCTCCGCCTTAAACACTCATACTACATAGGGGAGGGCTAAGACGGGACGGATGTTGGCTAATAGGCTGCGGGCAAAGACGCAACAGTGTAAGGTAAAGGAGATTCTAGGCCCTACGGGAGACGCGATTACTAATGATATGGGAATAGCGCAGAGTTTTCGAGATTTTTATGCTACTTTATATGCGGGTGACTCCCCGTCTATCCCACATATAGATGCCTACCTCCATAGCGCACACACGACCGCATTGAATCAACATAACGGAGAGACGCTTGATAGACCCATCCGCATAGAGGAGGTGGTGGGAGCCATCTCCCGCCTTAAACACCTGAAGTCCCCAGGGCCGGATGATTTCTCAGCTGGGTTTTATAAGCAGTTTTGTTCAACGATAGCCCCAATACTTACCCGTCTTTTTAATTCCTTCACTGGCCCAGGCACGATCCCCGAGGAGATGTTATTAGCTTCGATAGTGGTGCTTCCCAAACCGGGCAAAGATGCCTCTAACTGCGGCTCATACCGGTCAATCCCGTTGCTCAACGTTGACCTAAAACTGTTTACGGGTATATTGGCGAAACATCTGGGGCCCCTAATGCCGGGTATAATCGATCCAGACCAATCAGATTTCATACAGTCCCGGCAGAGCAGCGATAACACTAATCGTATTTTTCATCTCATGGACAAGGCTCACCGCACAGGGATGGACGCTCTCCTCCTATCAGTGGACGCGGAAAAAGCGTTTGATCGGGTAGATTGGCGCTTTTTAGACAGGACCCTGATACATTTTGGCTTCAGAGATAGGTTTAGAGCGTGGGTCTCGAGTTGGTACACTAACCCCATGGCTTCAATTAGGGTGAATGGGGTAACTTCCACGCCATTTGAGATACAGAGGGGGACCAGACAGGGTGCCATTGTCGCCTCTCATCTTCGCCCTCTATATTGAACCATTGGCCCAGAGTATCAGGGACAACCCGGAGATAGTAGGCATCCCCTTCGGGGGCACACAACACGCCGTTAGCCTATACGCTGATTACATCATTGCTTCTCTGGATTCCCCAGCTCGATCGGTCCCCGCTTTCTTGAAGGAATTGGAGGATTATGGTTAGGTTTCGGGCTTACGAGTTAACGTGGGGAAGTCCTCGATCCTTCGATTTCAGTCGGACAGTCAAACGCCTCCCCCCGCGGGCTCGACGTTTGCAGGCATACCAGCCTATTCTTCGATCCCCTACCTTTGCATTGAACTGGCAGCATCGGTGGCCCAGACGCTCCACCTCAATTACTCTAAATTCCTCCAGCGCTCCACAAAAGATCTGAATGAATGGAAGCGCCACTCGCTCTCCCTGCTGGGCAGGGTAGCAGCTGTCAAGATGTCTCTCCTACCTAGAGCGCTGTACCTCTGAGGAAATATGAATTTTGTGATCAGTTATGTCCCCTATCGTAGACCCCAACGGCTCCATGTGCATGCTATAAGTACATGTATGTTCCCTCCAGTTCCAGTTTTGAAGACGCAAATATATGTGCGTCCACCGTCAACATGTTCTTTTTCAGATCCGCCATGAATGGGTCAGATATTCCATTCCTAAGTATGAAAGGCCACCGACTTTATGTGGTTCACTTTCCACATTTTACAGATTCAGGCGAGTAGGCCCTGAATTCTGTCATCAAGCCTTTTCCTACCTTCTGCCTCTGAAAGCTCCAGTCTGAGCCTACATCTGTATCCATGAACTTTGTCCTACTCCCTGCGCGGCTAACGGTGCCTGATCCAGCCCGTTGCCTGCCAAAAACTGTATTTCACCTTCAAGATTATCTACTCCGCTCCTCATCCGATGCATTCCTGTCTAGTAGTTTAGGTAAACATTCCTCCAGCTACCGTGCAAAGGGCCAGGCCTCGCTGTCCTCATGCAAGTAATTCATAGGCCCCGTTACCATGGAATATTCCTACCCCCTCGCATCTCATGTAGACACTTAGACGCTTGTACACGCACTAACAGTCAGTATAGAATAGATTCTATCCTAGAGACCTTTCCTTTTGGATAACACAGTTCTTTAAACATAGGATATTAGATATGATTTGGGATTATGTTGACATAACCCCCAGACTTCTGTCTCCACATGTAGAGCTAAATGTCAAGTCCCCTTCACCCTCTAGTTGCACGTCAATCACACGTCATGCGGCTGCGCGCGCATCTCTGCCAAATATTTCTGCTGACATTGCAGGATTCTTTTATGGATCCACCCACTTGTGACATCATGTATAATGACGTTTATTAAATTACGCCCATATGTCCGCCTCTATTAGTTACGTATGCACAGTTTATCTGTATTATCAGCTGTTACGCCTCTGTTTCACTGTAATGCATTTTCCTATAAAACTGATTATCTGTCAATAATGTATGCCCTTCCTTCCTGAACTCTCGTGGTGATGGAATTTGAAGCCTACAATTCGAATTGTATTCCTTTGTATAGGAATAAAGCCTTTTAAAACCTCTAATACCACGGATTCTGCCTCTTATATTTACTGAGTTATTCTTACTAGACTTTACCACATAAAAAATAGTACCGGTAATGAAATATTTACCACATAAATTGGCGCCCGAACAGGGACACTTTCTCATCTCACGCGCCGGCGGTGCGTTGCAGGCCCGGTCTCCTGCTACAGCTGAACGGACAAAAACGCGTACCTGCAGGATTTCCTGTATCTCCCTCCGGCCAAGCGGGGGCGACTGAGGCTGCGATCAACACCCAGACGAGGCGGTGAGAAGTGCGAAGTATCCCGACCAGAGCCTAGCTGAGAGAGCAAGATCCGAGGTATACAGAGGCCCACCAGGTTCCGAAGTTCCGAGTCCAGTCGAGTCGAGTCCAGTCCGGTCCAGTTTCAGTTCCGTTCCGAGGCCTTCCGTTCCGAGCTACCCGGTGAGTACCATTACCGGGGAGGCATTTAACGTGCACATAGTCTGTGCCGGTCAAGACGGGTTTGGGTACACAAATCCGGTCTGCACTGTTTCAGCAGTGTATCTGTACTGTTTAGCAGTATATATAGTATGTCTTGCATATAAACAAGTATTATCTAGTGTCAGTATTATGTCAGTAACTAGTTTTCTATTAGTTATCATCGTTCGTTAAACTGTTAAGTGTTAAATGTTTTAATACGTTCTATATATTGTGGTGTGAATGACTGTTCATTATTGTGTTCATTGTATAAAGTGTGTTCTAGTAATAAGGTCCAAAAATGCCGCTCTTCTCGAAACTAAGACAGATCAAAACCAGAAAAGGGGTACTCGAAGAAGCTGTTCCCATCCCACCTAGGGATACTCCCGGGTATTTTATGTATCATAAGCATGGCCTAGATGCCGTATTATTTCTTGATTTATGGGTGGACTACACCAAGGATTTGCCAGAAAATCAGAGATGGCCCGCAGCGGGGACCTGGGATGCAGATTGCATCATGAGAGTAGAAGAAGAATTATGGAAAAAGAAAGCCAGACAGTCACAGAAAGATGCCATTGAATTATGGCGTAAAGAATCATATAGACGTACAGAAAAAGCGCTCAGACAGGAAGAGAAAGGTAGAGAGAATTTAAATAAAACCCGAGAAAATCTATTAATTGAGGAAGGTACCCGAGTAAAATCAGAACAAGTAGATAGACAAAGAAACACTCTCATGAATGGTATGTATCCTCTTCTGGCCGAAGGGTTACCTAAGGCTACCCCGGAAATACCAAAAGACTTAACTCCTCCATTGCTCCCGATAAAAGCACATCCCAAAACGCATCCCAAAACAGCAAAGGACGTTTTCCTTTCCTCCTATTTAGATGACGTAGCTCCCGAGTATGCTAATGCCATACCACACATACCGCTTGCCGATGGTGTTCAACACCAAGAGCATCCGTCTGTATCCCCGCAACTACAACCTCCTACACAAGTTCCCACAGGTCCGTCTGTGTCTACAGTTTTTCCCACATCTACAATCTCTATCCTACGTCCAACGAATCCTTTCATGCCTAGCACCTCAGATGGCGCTACAGGAGGTACGACAGACATGTTTGCCACCCCGCCGCGAAATAAACAGACCCTTAGAGATTTAGCACTCCAACGTACACCCCAATTAGCGACATCCAACATGTTTAAAGAACAGCTTGTGGATTGTAGATACGATCCAGTGCCAGGTAGACAGGACAAACTGCTCATATCATCACTACGTATACGACGAGCTACATTATATTTAATGACGATACCAGGAATGGTTGAACACCTAGACAATATATATCGCTTTGTCTAAACAGGGCGAGGTTCAGAAAGTATTAACGAAGCTATGGAATACCAGAAAGTGGATGTACAAAGACAACTACTACGTTTTTTCATAAATTGTGTAATTAGGAATCAAGACAGGCCCGGGGCAGATCATGATACCATGCAAAAACTTGCCAAATGGGGTCAGAACATATCAGAAGAGAAACATGATAGACAGGCGTGTATAATCGCCATGTGTCGAAAGATCCGCAAGGAAGTAGAACGAATACATAAAGAAAGACGAGAAACAGACAGAGTAGAATCAGAAGAAGAGGAGGAGCAAGAATCAGAACAATTAGAAACGATAGCTTATGTAGGTAGAGGAAGACCCCATAATAATACTAGAGGCTTTAATGACCCGATACGTCCAATACGTCCAGAATATAATAGGCATTTTCCAAATCCTATGTTAAATACAAGATCCCCTGAACACCTATTCCAAGCCGTTGATAAATTACTCCGAGATCGAAGGGGGTATCATATGCTCGATTCCATGGACGAACAAGAATTAGCCAGGTCAGCAATACAATGGGCTGATAGTCCCAGCGAATACAATGATGATGCACTAGCGCACACGTTTCTGAATCTTGACCCCTACGAACAGCGTTTAGCTAGTATATACATGATTCAACACCTTCTTATATTATATAAAAGCCAACACTCCGATCCAGGACCCTTACCTGACATATTGACAGAACTACTCACGAATAAATGGAGAGGGTCAGGTACTGATTTAATTAATGAAATTCTAGAATTTCGAAGCCAGTATATAGCTTTCGTATGCCCAGAACACGTTCCAGTTCCCATTATGGGAAGAAAAATGTATCACATAGATAGACAGAACCCGTTACGCGAAGTACACCCAATCAGAGGTGACGGTAATAACTTTACACGCGTGTTTGTGTACACGCCTATAACTAAACTGGAATTATTAGAAATGAAGAAAGTAGTACCCAGTCATGACAAGGACCCAGCAGGTTTCCATCGCGAGATAAAAGACATGTTACTCATGGGAGAGTATACCTACCCCGACATTATGAAAATATTAAAAGTCCTATTACCCGCCGGTGTTTACGAGAAACTCAAAGAAAAGGAATGGGAGGTGGGAGACCAAAAGATAGATTGGACAGCATTAGAAAACGAAGAAAGGGCCCGAGCTGCAGGAGCAGGACTTGGGTAAAAGACTACAGCACTAGCAGGACTACTAGTACAGGTACTGCCACGTTTATTAACTACGAAAAAGGAAGACTGGGGTGCAATATCAGCCTGTAAACAAAAACCAGATGAAGACACTAGTGATTTCTATTCCCGATTTGAAAAATGTTTTGGTATAAATAGTGGCATAAAAGCCAGTAGTGAGTCATATCCACATCTGTTTGTGACAAAATTAGTTGAAAATTCTCTGCTGCAAGTCAAGAATAGAGTATTGAAATTCGAAAGTACCTGGCAAGGTAATACCCCATCACAGATGTTACAATATCACCACAATAGAATTAGAGAAGAACAAGAACACGAACAAAGACGTATGAAAGATACAAAAATGAAAATGCTTGTTGCTCAGTCAGTCCCAGTTGATGGTCATCAAAAGGGTGACTCCGCAGGTCCTACGAAAGGGACATGCAACTATTGTAAACAACAAGGTCATTATATACACGATTGTCCAGTCCTGAAACATAATATTGCTACAGGTAGAACCCAGGAGAGACCACGTCCACCTAGACAGGATCAGAATCAACAACAAATCCCTCAGCATGCACAACCTAGGTTAGCTCCGCAACAACTAGCTCCGCAACAGGGAACTCCTCAACAGACCGTAGCACCACCACAAACGCAGCCTATTGCTGCAACACAAGCGACAACACAACAGATGTATCAGTATGCACAAGCAGATTATCCCGATTATCAGCGATATACATGAAATAGCCTAGAGAGGGAAGTTGGCTTACCCCTTATTGAGGTTCCTGTAGACCAGGAGGGACCTTATGTACATAGTGAACTATTAGGGGAAGACAGAAAGTTTTTACTTGATACAGGGGCAAGCAGAACAACTATACGACGCAGTGAAGTTCCAGGGGCACCCCTCTCAGGCTCACAGAATATTTCCCTTGGATTCTCAGGAAAACCCATAATTAATGACGTAACACAACCTCTTCCACTTACGATTGGTCCATTGACACGTACTACAGATTTATTGCTTACTAAATCATGTCCAGAAAACTTGTTAGGTATAAAAACATTGAAAGCTCTAGGAGCTATAATATGTTGTTCTCCGGAAGGAGTACGACTATTTCTACGTGACTTCAAAGGTCACTACGTGTCAAGAGATATGGATCACCGATTACAGAATTTATCTACACATTTATGGGCACAAGGCCCCACTGATGTTGGTTGCATGAACATTACACCATATCGAGTTACACTAAAAACAGGAGTAGTACTACCACGAATGCGACAATACAAGTTACCACCAGATGCTGTTGTGGCTTTGCTGCAAATCATTGACGAGCTCATTGCACAAGGAGTGGTTGTCGAAACCGACTCCAATGTATGTAATTCCCCGATAATTCCGATTCTTAAAAGAACGGATCCAAAAGCACCACCAGTATATCGATTAGTTATTGATCTGCGCGAATTAAATAAATGTATTGTACCACAATACCCTGTGGTCCCAGATATCTCTTCATTACTAACTGCTATTGATTCAGAAGCAACGTTCTTCACTGTAATTGATCTCAAGAATGCCTTTTTTAGCGTCCCAATAGATCCGGAAAGTCAATATCTGTTCGGATTCAGTTTAAATGGACGAAATTTTAAATTCACACGCGCACCTCAAGGATTTACAGAAAGCCCCAGCATCTATAGCCAAGCACTGAAACGAGAACTTGACAGTATCCACATGCCAGTTAACACTGCCTTGCTTCAATATGTCGATGATCTGCTGATCACCGCCCGAAGTGAACATGAATGTGAAAAAGCGTCACTGACGGTTTTAAAATTTCTGGCTGACAAGGGGCACAAGGTGTCCCCTTCTAAGCTGCAATTCTGTGTCCAGCGAGTTGTTTACCTTGGGCACTCGCTGTCCAAGGAGGGAAGGCAGCTTACACCCGACCGCATCCAGTTAATTGCTAACATGTCAGCACCCAAGACACAAAAGGAGGTGCGGGCTTTTATAGGCCTCACTTCATACTGTAGGCAGTGGATCCCTCAATATGCATTTCTAGCAAAACCACTCATCCAGTTGACAACACAGGAGGTAGCCACATCGACTGTCCTCCCTTGGACTCAAGAACATACACACGCCTTTGAAAGCTTAAAGAAAGCTTTATGCCGAGCACCTGTTTTAGCAACACCATGTTACAGTAAACAGTTTACACTCTTTGTTACAGAGCGCGAAGGTACTGCCTTGTCAGTACTCACTCAGGAACAAGCAGGATCACACAAACCATGTGCTTATTTCTCTAGTACATTAGATCCAGTAGCTCAGGCTCTTCCTGCGTGCCTGAAATCGGTGGCAGCAACAGCTTTAGCAATCAGACAAAGCGATGCCATAGTGTTAGGACACCAATTGACAGTACAAGTACCACACGCAGTAGAGGTTCTCTTGAACCGCACACAAACACAACACTTGACTATAGCGAGACTTACCGGTTACGAATTGACATTATTTCAGCCACACATAGAAATCAGACGTTGTAATACGTTAAATCCTGCCACACTGTTACCAGTGGGCGGAACAGATCCATTGGCACATGATTGTGTCGAAGTCATTGCTATCACGACGAAACCCAGACAAGACTTGACAGATATCCCTTTGTCGGATCCAGACTTGACATTGTATGTAGATGGGTCATGTATGAGAACAAGTACAGGAGAGTTAGTGGCCGCTTACGCAGTCACAACAGACACTGAAATCATTGAAACAAATTGTATTAACACTTTGTCAGCTCAAGCAGCAGAGCTCATCGCTCTGACACAAGCCTGTATTCAAGCCAATAATAAGAAAGTCAACATATACACAGATTCACGTTATGCATTCGGAGTCGTCCATGACTTCGGCGTACTGTGGCGAGAGAGAGGTTATTTAACTTCTCACGGTGCCCACATCCAACACGGACCCCTCATTCAAGCCCTATTAGACGCGATTCATCTACCTACTGCAATATCGATTATGAAATGCAAAGCTCACACAAAAGTTACCGATATCATTTCTCAGGGTAATGACCTAGCTGACAGAACAGCTAAACAGACTGCTCAGAATCAGACTCACACAGCTGACATGACAAAGACAATAGTTCCGACACCAACACATTGCATGACAGTTAAGGATCCCGCCCTTGATGTAATTGACATACAGACACATGCTACACCAGAAGAAATAAAGAAATGGACTGAATTAGGAGGGATCCAAACGGATCAAGGATGGATGACGAAGGAAAAATCTATATGGTTTCTTCCCGACTCTATGGTTCAAGTCATCATTAACACAATACATAGTCCAGCGCACCTAGGAGAAAAAGCTATGCTAGACAGCATTCAACACATTTGGTTCAACAAACACTTGCGAGCAGCAGCTAAACAAAAAGTTCGTACCTGTATGATATGTTGTCAGTTTAATCCAGGTAAAAGCATCCCCGTAGAGCAGGGTGGATTTCAACCTCCCGATCATGCTTTTGAAGTCCTCCAGATGGATTATATCCAGATGGAACGATGTCGAGGATTCAAATATGTTCTCGTAGTTGTCTGTGCTCTTTCCCGTTGGACAGAAGCCTACCCGGTTTCAGATTACACTGCCCCGACTGCTGCCAAACAGTTAGTTCGAGAATTCTTCCCACGGTACGGTTTACCACGTGTTGTCTACTCAGATAACGGCCAGCCGTTCTCATCCGAACTAATGAAACACGTTTCCCTTTTGTTAGGCTACCAATGGAAATTTCACTGTGTCCGACATCCCGAGGCAGCAGGTCTCGTGGAACGCCATAATCAAACTCTGAAAATTAGATTGTCCAAAATATGTAGAGAAAAAGGTGTCGATTGGATAGTAGCCTTACCAGTTGCGCTCTTTTACATGAGAATGGTAGCACATTCTCGAACAGGGCTATCCCCGTACGAGGTGATCTTCGGTAGACCACCAAATATGTGGGGGACGCCTATACCTCGCAAAATCACTGATGTTGACTGTAATATGCTGACAGATTACCTGGCTTCCTTGATGTCTGCACTACAATCTTGTCGTTCACAGGTAGCCGCAGCTTTTCCCGATAATACTGAGGGGAAGCCCCATGACGTGGTTCCTGGTGACCTGGTTCTGGTCCGGAATTTCGACCGGAAGACCCAACTGGAGCCTAGGTGGAAGTCGCCGAAGCTAGTTCTACTAACTACAAGGACAGCCGTAAAGATCGAGGGACGAAAAGGGTGGTTGCACTCGAGTCATATCAAGAAATTTTATGGACTACCATCCAGTGTGAATACTCAACCTTGTATTCCCTCACAGACAGACTCAAAGCTCCCCTTGGTTGAGCAGTCAAAACCAGAACTTTACAAACTAAAATTAAGGTCTAGCAAGTCAGACAATTTGATTGTTTAAGTCCTCTCCAAGGTGAATCGGTTGAATTTGTCTCTGACATGTATCCTCTAGACCGAAATAGAGAAAGAAATCAACAGATGCAGCTTAAAAAGCATGCGTATTGTAAATCACTTCGTAGTCACTGCACAGTAACATTATTAATTTTGTTTTTTCTAAGTCTTCTGATCATCTTTTCCAGCATACTATTGCACATGTATTACCCTATTCTTAAGCGTGCTTACAATGTAACTGCAGAACATTCTTTTAGCGAATTACCTCCGCATGAGTTGTCCTATAGATTTGCGCTGCGCAACAACACATTCATTAGTATGTTACATCATTCCCATCAGACCAGCAATGCCACAAATTGTTGGATATGTGGCCGACTCCCTCCCTATCAGAACTATAAGGGAGTTTTGCCCCTCTTTCCCTATCCGTTCACACACAATGGCTCCTGTGGAGCATGGTTTAGTTTGATTAATTCCCTAGATTCAAATTCCGCAGTTTATCAAGACAACTGGGTATGGGGAAACCTGAACCTAGTTTTGCTTAAAGTCTGCTACCCTAACAAGGAGGGACTTCCCAAGAGAACAGGAACTGATCTAGAAAATGAAGTATATGGATTAGGTAATTTTACACTTAACCTCATGATCCTGAACGTTGAATCCGAAGCTACACCAATCTTGCCTGCCATGTCAGTATTCCCAGTAAAAGGGGAATTATGTGTAAGAAAGAATGGTTCCATACATATGGGCCATAGTAAATGCACCACTGTAATAAAATTCAGTGATCAAGGCAAGTCTACATTTAGAGCTTCCCATCATTCCTACTTCATATGTGGCCAGACCGCATATATATGTCTACCTTTAGATTGGGATGGTACCTGTTACATAGCATTCCTTCTACCACCTGTTTTCCTAGCTCCTCCTGATTATCACAGAAATACCCATTTAGTACACGATAGACAACAGAGAGATCTCCCAATTGTCGATTACACTGAAATAGCATGGGAAAAATACACAGATTTCAATAAAGGGTTCTTTCCCTATATAGGTACAGTCACTAATAGTAAGCTGATACGTAGATTAACCAGAACCCTTGAAGCAGTAGTGAACGAGACTATTTCCGCCTTAGGCAATTTAACAGAAGAGCAGTCTGCTATGCGGATTGTTGTGCTTCAAAATCGTCTTGTCCTTGACGTCATCCTGGCCGATAGGGGCGGAGCTTGTAGGGTCATCGGATCAAGTTGCTGCATTTTCATACCAGAAAATTCGCCGTCGGTATATAAAGCCATAACCCGCCTTCATAAGATTATAAGCCAGATACACCAGAGTCCAGGCACCTGGACTTGGTCCGGTTGGTTCTGGGGCGTGTTGTCAGCCTGGGGATGGAGAATCCTATCCTTCCTAAGTATTGGCTTCCTCATACTATTCAGTTGCTGCTTATGTCTACAATGTGGGCCAGCGATTTGTGGTTTGTGTGCCACATCGTGTATCCCACATCCACGTTTTCGTTCAAGATCCCGGAAGAAGAAAGAAGAACAAATGATGCTATATGAACAGATCGATGGATTGATGAAGATCGATATCTCCTGAGGGTCCGTAGGGGACAAGGAGGGAATGAGGAAATATGAATTTTGTGATCAGTTATGTCCCTTATCGTAGACCCCAACGGCTCCATGTGCATGCTATAAGTACATGTATGTTCCCTCCAGTTCCAGTTTTGAAGACGCAAATATATGTGCGTCCACCGTCAACATGTTCTTTTTCAGATCCGCCATGAATGGGTCAGATATTCCATTCCTAAGTATGAAAGGCCACCGACTTTATGTGGTTCACTTTCCACATTTTACAGATTCAGGCGAGTAGGCCCTGAATTCTGTCATCAAGCCTTTTCCTGCCTTCTGCCTCTGAAAGCTCCAGTCTGAGCCTACATCTGTATCCATGAACTTTGTCCTACTCCCTGCGCAGCTAACGGTGCCTGATCCAGCCCGTTGCCTGCCAAAAACTGTATTTCACCTTCAAGATTATCTACTCCGCTCCTCATCCGATGCATTCCTGTCTAGTAGTTTAGGTAAACATTCCTCCAGCTACCGTGCAAAGGGCCAGGCCTCGCTGTCCTCATGCAAGTAATTCATAGGCCCCGTTACCATGGAATATTCCTACCCCCTCGCATCTCATGTAGACACTTAGACGCTTGTACACGCACTAACAGTCAGTATAGAATAGATTCTATCCTAGAGACCTTTCCTTTTGGATAACACAGTTCTTTAAACATAGGATATTAGATATGATTTGGGATTAGGTTGACATAACCCCCAGACTTCTGTCTCCACATGTAGAGCTAAATGTCAAGTCCCCTTCACCCTCTAGTTGCACGTCAATCACACGTCATGCGGCTGCGCGCGCATCTCTGCCAAATATTTCTGCTGACATTGCAGGATTCTTTTATGGATCCACCCACTTGTGACATCATGTATAATGACGTTTATTAAATTACGCCCATATGTCCGCCTCTATTAGTTACGTATGCACAGTTTATCTGTATTATCAGCTGTTACGCCTCTGTTTCACTGTAATGCATTTTCCTATAAAACTGATTATCTGTCAATAATGTATGCCCTTCCTTCCTGAACTCTCGTGGTGATGGAATTTGAAGCCTACAATTCGAATTGTATTCCTTTGTATAGGAATAAAGCCTTTTAAAACCTCTAATACCACGGATTCTGCCTCTTATATTTACTGAGTTATTCTTACTAGACTTTACCGCATAAAAAATAGTACCGGTAATGAAATATTTACCACACCTCTTTCAAACCATTCCGGTCCGGCCGCCCGCGGGCACTCTTCAGGCTCTACAGTGGGCGATCAATCACTTCATATGGGGAGGGAAGAGACCCCGAATACGCAAAGAACGGAGCTATTTGAGACAAGACGGACGGGGATTGGGAATTCCTAATGTCCTAGAATACTTCAGTGCGGCACAGCTACGGTACCTTGTTGAATGGAAACATCCAGAATCTGAGAAGAGCTGGCTCTTCCAGGATAGGGCGATAGCTCAATTGGATCTATGGAAGGTCCCCTTTCTTAAATGGGTACACAGACCTCCCAGCTTCCGGGCAACCCCTACTACAAAGTCTATGATGAGGGCCTGGGATGGGGTGGCAGTTAAAAAGGGCCTGACAAAGTTTCCCTCCCCAATGACACCTCTATTTGATAATAAAGAGTTCTCCCCGGGTATGGACATGAGGGCATTTTCAGTCTGGAGTGCATCTGATTGTCGGTCAGCAGGCCATTTGTTTGACCTAGAGGGCATTCTTCCCTTTCAAGACATGAAATCTGAATATGAGCTCCCGGACACTGAAGGCTTTCGCTATTTCCAGCTTCGGCACCGGCTCCTTCATGCAAACGTTCAACCTGGGGTAGCTAGGAAACTCACTAAGTTTGAGAAGTGGCTGTATACTAAGAACACTGATAAGGCAATGATTTCTGAGCTTTCTGATATGCTTAGAGGGGAGACCCCCAGGGAACACGCTACAGGCCAGCGAAGATGGGAGAGAGAATTAGGTAGAGAACTGACGAGCAAAGAGTGGTTTGACATCTATTACCATGCGAATCACACAGCACACAACATAGCTAGTAGGGAGTCAGCAGTTAAGGTGGCCATGTATTGGCCTCTGACTCCAGCCCGCTTGCATAAGGGGAATCCAACAAGAAGTGCGCTGTGCTGGCGTGGCTGTGGGGAAGAGGGCACTCTGACTCACATTTTATGGGACTGCAGAGAGCTGCAGACTTATTGGAAAGATGTTTTAGATTACATTGACCGCCAATTCGATACTGAGATACCATGGTTTCCTGTCTATGTAATTTTGGGGCTGCCTAACCCCATAACTTACCCACTTAAGTCCAAACGGGGCAGGTTAATGAGGATTGCATTGAAAGCCGCCACTCAGACCGTCCTCTCCCATTGGGGCTCCCCCACGGGACCGACTAGATTGGGATGGTTACATAAATTATGGTACATTATAGGAATGGAACGCATACAGGCCTCCCTATCAAACGCTATGTCCAGCTTTTCAGATGCTTGGCAACCCCTGCTTTCTCTTCTGTCGCTGGAGATGAACGAAGTTACATGTCCTAGATATCTCCGCCTTCTCCGTCTCACCAGCCTGGCTTCTACACCACAGCCAGTGAATGATGACCCATGACTTTACCGTGACCTGCTGCACCTTACGACAGAACAATGGCACACCAGTTCGAGGGTCGGGAAGAGGGAGTTGGGGGTGGGGGGTTCCTTTACATTCATTAAAAGGCAGTAGCTCACTAGCACTTGATAATGGTCTGCAATTCCGGGGCCAGCCTGGCAGCACAAGAGGGTCCTGTCTGTAGCACAGTTACTAATTGATCAGTACCAGGGGGAGGGACCATGGATTCGATCCGATGTGCCAGTACCTGAAATCTGCCTTATTGAATTTGTTTGTACTTCTTTGATGCAATGCCAAAGAAAATAAAGTTAATATTAAAAAATATATTTTTTTAGGCTGCACAGTCCACATCAGATAGAAGTTGGATGTGGCCAGGTGGAATTTATTTATTGTGGCTGCTGCGAACTAACCTGTAGCGAAAATAGTTGGATGCTGATCAGTGCCAGATAGAACAGTATAGAGAAAACAAGCACTGTCAAAGCCAATAGGTCTCATCTATGCAAGAGCTATTGGCTTTGCCAATATGTTTTAGCCATGTTATACGCCGTTCAGCATGGCTAAATGATAGAGGGGTAAAACAGTGTCATGAAGTGGAGTACAGTGGACTAGAGTGAACTGGCATAAGTAGAGTGGATTGATGTAGAGTGTTGTGGAGTGTCGTGGAGGGAGTAAAGCGTAGTGGAGTGGAAAGGTTTAGAGTGGAGTTGAGTTGAATGGTGTAGAGTGCCAAAGTGGAGTAGAGTGTGTAGAGTGGAATGATACACAGTGCAGTGGAGTGCTGTAGGGCAGAGTGGACTGGAATAGAGGGTGTTGCGTAGAATGGAGTAGAGTGTTGAGAGTGACGTAGAGTGACATAGATTGCCGTAGAATAGAGTGGCATAGAGTGGAGTAGTGTAGGAGAGTTGAATGGCACAGAGTACAGTAGTGTGTTGTAGTGTCAAGTGACATACAGTAGAATGGAGTGTCATAAAGTGGAGCAGTAGAGTAGAATGCAGTAGTGTGTCATAGAACAGGTGGAGTAAAGTGGCATGGAGTTGCATAGAGGGAGTTGTGTAGAGTAGTTTAGAGTGGAATAGTGCTGTAGAGTGGTAGAGAGTAGAGTGGAGTAGACTGCCATAGATGGAGTACAGTGAATCGAGTAGAGCATCATAGAGTGGGGTATTGTGGAGTGTAGGGTCATAGAGTGATCTAGAGTGAAGTGGCATAGAGTACAGTGGTGCAGAGTAGACTGGCGTAGGGTGCATTGGTTTTGAGTAAAGTGGTGTAGAGTCCATTGGCGTAGGGTGCAGTGATGTAGAGTAGAATGCAGCCGAGTAGATTGCAGTGGCATAGAGTGCAATGTCAGATTGGAGTGGCACACAGAGGAGTAGAGTGGCTTAGAGTTCAGTGGTGTACAGTGCAATGCCATAAAGTAGATTGTTTCAGAGTAGAGTGAAGTGGCGTAGAGTTGTGTGGAGCAGGGTAAAGTGCAGAGGCATGGAGTGCAGTCACCTAGAGTAGAGTGGCGTAGAGTTGAGTGCCACAGAGTGCAGTGCTGCAGAGTAGAGGTTTGCAGAGTAAAGCAGTGTAGAGTGACGTAAAGTGCATTGGTGTAGACTAGAGTGCAGTGGCTTATAGTGATGCAGAGTAAAGTAACGTAGAGTGCAGTAGTGTAGAATAGAGTGGCGTAGAGTGCCGTGGCATAGGAGTAGAGTGCTGTAGAGTATAGTATAGGGGCATATAGTGCAGTGGTGCAGAGTAGATTGGCATAGAGTGTATTTGTTTTGAGTAAAGTGGGGCAGAGTGCATTGGCGTAGAGTGCACTGGCATAGAGTGCAGTGGCATAGCATAGAATGCCAAAGTGTGCAGTGGTTAAACAAATAAGGGGGTGACCCAGTATCCCTCAGAACCTGGGCAGTAAGTTATAAGGTAAACAGTGGTTCCGTTGGGTGAAAGAATTACTTTACGCATTGGGCATAGTCAAGCGTTATTCAGATAATATACGATATTCTCCTGTAAGCAACACACAAGACAGTTCATATGCAAATCAAATTCTTTATATATAAATTACGTCATTCATATATGTATGCATCGATATTTCATGGAAGGCCGTCAAGCAATAGTGTAATGATACAAGTGACACAGTGAATAATAAGTGCTCGGTGACAGTGTGCGTGATATGTACAATAGTTTAAAATCGAGAATATTCGAAAGTGGCCAGAGGGTTCAATAGTAAAGCTGCGTGATGGAAGTGTTCCTTTTGGCGCAGATTCTATGTAAAGGTCCACATAATAGTCGACGTTTCAACCCTAGTACTGCACTCTTGATAGGTCAGTGCGGGTCTTCATCAGGACTTGGATAAAGGGTGACGGCCTTAGTAAGAGAGAAATTCAAAATAGTCTGGGCCTGTGGAGTTGGTAAGCATCCAGCATGAATCTCAGGATGGGGTTCCAGTTAAGTATTCAGTGTTGGTGAAGGGCCTATGTTGTATGAGGGAGCAGTTGATTCACTGGTCCCGTAGCATTCGGGGCTCCACAGTTGTATCTAAAAATGGTTGCATCAAATTTCATGCGAAGTGCTGTCTAAAATCCAGGCGCTTCTAATCCCTTAGTGTGGGTAATAGGCAAGGTTCGCTCTTCAACCGAAGTTAACTCATTCGGAAGATCGGGCGGCAGGCCGGGGGTCCTGATGAGCCAGGACCCCCGGCCTGCCGCCCGATCTTCCGAATGAGTTAACTTCGGTTGAAGAGCGAACCTTGCCTATTACCCACACTAAGGGATTAGAAGCGCCTGGATTTTAGACAGCACTTCGCATGAAATTTGATGCAACCATTTTTAGATACAACTGTGGAGCCCCGAATGCTACGGGACCAGTGAATCAACTGCTCCCTCATACAACATAGGCCCTTCACCAACACTGAATACTTAACTGGAACCCCATCCTGAGATTCATGCTGGATGCTTACCAACTCCACAGGCCCAGACTATTTTGAATTTCTCTCTTACTAAGGCCGTCACCCTTTATCCAAGTCCTGATGAAGACCCGCACTGACCTATCAAGAGTGCAGTACTAGGGTTGAAACGTCGACTATTATGTGGACCTTTACATAGAATCTGCGCCAAAAGGAACTCTTCCATCACGCAGCTTTACTATTGAACCCTCTGGCCACTTTCGAATATTCTCGATTTTAAACTATTGTACATATCACGCACACTGTCACCGAGCACTTATTATTCACTGTGTCACTTGTATCATTACACTATTGCTTGACGGCCTTCCATGAAATATCGATGCATACATATATGAATGACGTAATTTATATATAAAGAATTTGATTTGCATATGAACTGTCTTGTGTGTTGCTTACAGGAGAATATCGTATATTATCTGAATAACGCTTGACTATGCCCAATGCGTAAAGTAATTCTTTCACCCAACGGAACCACTGTTTACCTTATAAAGTGTGCAGTGGGGTAGATTGTAGTGGAGTTGCGTATGGTAAATTGCAATGGCATAGAGTGGAATGGTACAGAGTGGAATAGAGTGGTGTAGAGGGCAGTAGTGCCGAGTAGATTGTTTTAGAGTTCAGTGAACTGGCGTAGAGTGTAGTGGCATAGAGTAGAGTGGCTTAGATTACGGTGTCATAGAGTGCAGTGGTACAAAGTAGATTAGAGTGGCTTAGGGTGTATTGGCATAGAGTGCAGTGGTGAAGAGTTCAGTGGTGTATAGTGAAGTGCCATAGAGTAGAGTGCAGTGAAGCAGTATGGTGTGGTGTAGTGTGAAGTGGTGCAAAGTATAGTGCAGTGACACAGTGTGGAGTGGCAGTGTGGAGTGGTACAGAGTAGAGTGCAGTGGCGTGGCGTGGCGTGGCATGGAGAGGTGCAGAGTAGAGTAGAGTGGAGTGGAGTAAAGTGGAGTATGCAGGGTGTGATAGCAGATTGCCATTACAGACAACACACCATCAATTGAAATGACCATTAAATTAGCACTGACACACAGTTTTACTGATAAAACTATACAGCACACAAACAATAACATGTGGAGATGTCATCACCAAGTATATTGATTTTTTTGATCGTATTATAATATTTGTTTACAGCACACTACAGAATTACCAAAAAATTTGCTTCATTTGTGCTCTCCAAAGTCTAGTGCTGTCAAAGCCCTGGTGTTGTCAAAGATTGATTTCTGTAACACACTCTTCCTAGGTGCCAACAAGATGATCAGACGTAAGTTTTGATCACTTCAAAACGCGGCACCACGATTATTACTTAGTATACCCAAATTTAGTTCGGTGTCTAAAGGGATTCAAGAGCTGCATTGGCTACCGCCCCAGGCGAGGATCCAATTCAAGTCCTTGTGCATTGTTCACAAGACCCTGTATGGGGTGGGACCAGCCCATTTCAGCAATCGCATTAGATGGCATGTCCCACAACGCAATCTCAGATCATCTACTGCCTCTTTGCTGGTCATTCCCAGGGTGAAGACCGTGAAATGGGGTGGTAGAAGCTCCTTTCATCTGGCCCCTAAACTTTGGAACACTGCCTTTTACTCTGAGAAGCCAAACAAATAGACAACTGTTCAGAAAGGCGCTGAAAACTTGGCTGTTCGCGCCCAACTATTAACCTCCGTTCGCCTCCTTGCTCAGGTTATGACAGCTCTAGCGGTATGACGTCTCAGCATACACGCGCTTTATAAAACTTTCATTTCATTTGAAATATCTGTTAATTTACAGACATTTAAATTTTGTTCTTTGCTAGAAACAAAAATAGAATCATACAGCACACCCGAGTAGTCAGCATAATTGTCAGATAAAACATCTCACTTTGAAGTCAGAGAAAGAAATGTAAACACCAAGCTCCCTGGATGACAGAGCCTGACCTTTGACCTCTGTCTTTGAATGCACAGCAAATGTGACAAGATAAGAACAAGTTTTAAATGACTGTTTTCAGAAATGTAGCGCTGGTGGAAGAATACAGTAAATAGGGTTTGGGCAAGGGAAGGAACAAACTCAAGCTGGAGTGCCTAAAACAAATAAAGCTAGCAAATAGAAAGCAAGCATATGTGAGTTACAAAACACAAAGCCAGTGGTAAGCAATGGGTGGAATACATTCCCAGTGAGGCTTTCCGAGTGTCCCCAAGATGTCCATAGCAAACCAGATAGCTGCTCGGTCTGGTAGGCTACGACCTAAAAAAGGACGACTAAAGACTGAAGAGACCTTACAAAGTAGAAAGAGCATCTTATGTGTGTAGGTTATGAAAATTAAAACAATCCCTCTCCCCCGCCCACCCACACCTAGGTATTGCGTTGTTTCCCCTTTTCTATTACCTTCAAATTGCTCTGTTCTCCATTGATTACTTCTATTATTTTTATACTTTTGGAGACAAAGTCCATATTACTGGCCAAATGGTAATAAAAAATTCAAAAACGTGACCTTTTGTAATATTTGTGTCGTGAACTGAATTTTCATGGATAAAATATATAGAAGACAAAGAACTAAGAAAAAAACTAAGAAACTAAGAAAAATATATAATTTTGATGCCTGTTGGAAGGGTATGTAGGGGTGTGGCATTGAGCAATTTGTGATGTGGAGTTCATTTTATTAATGTGCAGGAGGAGTCATTGCCAGTAAAACACAAACTGCAAATATGTTCCTTAGTGGAACGAAATATATAGAATTAAAGATGGGTAACTGAGTTATAGGGATGACTCCCTATCAAATAGACAACGAAAGGGAAGCTCAAGTTATCTGTAATGTTACTCAGAACCCCGAGGAGAAAAACATCTCCGTTAACTCAGTTACCATCTATTATGCTATGTATGGTCCCCAAAATCATCTGTCACTGTTTTTAACTGTTAGGTTGAAGCAAAGGAGTACATACATAATATGGCCTCTGCTCACTGTCTGGAATTTGAATAAACATCCCTATCTGCCATCCTTAACCAGCCACCTTCCCTGCCTTCCATTTCCCTCCTGCAGCTGTGTGTTATGCTTTCTGTCAATGCAGAAATGCACTGACAGGCTCTCAGAGAGCCCAGTCTCCCTGGCCTCAAAGGACTTTATGAAGTAGCAATAGTGGGTAACAAGTTGTTGTCAACTGTTGCTGCATCATAGCAGTGAATTACCAGATTTAAAATCCAGTGTAAATGATAGAAGCTTCCTATGGAAGCCATGCATAACATATTGAATAACGTTATTGAAAAGTATGTTGGATGAAGGGATTGTAGAACTTGTAGATGCAACTTTATGGATTTCCCTGCTTATTATAACATGCAAAAAGCAGGAACAATTTGAGTGTGCATTGATCCATGTAGTTTAAATTATGCTGTTTAGGTGAAAAATCAGCCGTAGCCCCAGATGTATGAATGTATAGGTGCTGTCAGTGGTATTTAAGAGGGGTGTACCATCAGTAGTGTTAGAAGAGTCACCCCATCACTGGCTGCATATATCACTCCTGATGGTTTGTTCCAACTTTCTAGAATGCTTTAGGACTTCCTTCAGGGTATCTGTTTTTCAGAGACTTATAGTCAATGTGTTTAAGGGTGTACAGAATGTTGTGACCTTTCCACATGACATTCTAGTGTTTGGGCAAAGGGGAAAGGAAGAGAAATTGATTTGGTGGTTGTAAAGATATTGAGTATTTTACAGGCTGTGGGAGTGACTTTGTGGCCTAAAAAGTTTCATTGTGGCGTCAGAGTGGTTGAGTATCAGAGCCAAATTAATTTCTAGAGAGAGGTTGCGATCCAAACCACTGACGCCATATGTATTAAGCCATTTAGCAGTCTCAAACCCAGCGATTTGCTAAGTCACAAGGTTTGCAAACACTGAATTGCTTTGTATTCTGCACTAGACCAATTCAGCAATTCTGTAACTGGTTACCAAGTTGCAAAAAAGGTTTAGAAATGCATAATGAAAATTTGGAAGGGGTGTGTTTAAAGCATGCCTTCCACATTGTGATTCACAAAGCAATGAATCAATGGTTCTTTATGCATCCCTATGAATCATAAAATTACCTGTTTGTTCCTGTGAGTCTACTGAGTGTCTTTGAATATAACAGAGTGTTTCTTTACTACCTTTAATTATTGACTACACGATTTGAGATAGAGAGGCAGTTTTCTTAAATATCTCTGACCCCTCAGATACAAGTTCTGCCATCAAATAATTCAGTGTAAGCACAAGCTGAATCTGTGAGTCAAGCCTTTCTAGGATAAAATCTGGAAAGAAAACAAAGGAAGACAGGCAAGTCCACCTCTTTCCACTTTTTATCAAGAGCCTTCGCAATTCCTTCATAAATATACAGTAATATTAGTTTGCAACATTGTTAACGATAAAAAAACTATTAATCATTCATGTGTAAAGACTCCAAAAAAGATTGACATTTTCCCTGAGGTGCGATAACACTGCTGTCAATCTGCCTTATGAACCAAAGTGTCCTGAGTTTCTTGCCCAATGTAGACACTTCTTCACATCTGGGGTGCTTTGTTGAGGGGACACTCTCCAGTGTGCAGAGCAGGCTGATTATGTTCAGAATATCAGTCAGGCTCTGGAAAGGCTGGTCCACTGTGATATAACCAGGGTCAGAGGTGACTGCGGCATGGTCAGGATACCCTTTTGCTCAATGCGGCAGTGCATATATTGAAGAGTGATGGGCTGCTTGGAATGCTCCATTTTTACTACATCACCTAGACGAGCAGCAAGAAGCCTGCTTTGCCTTTCTCTGTTTTACAGACTGTGTGTTTCTTTCAGGCAATCATAGTAACTGGTAACAATCACAACCCTACTCTTGCCAAACCACTGACATTGCCAAGCCAGGCAGGTGTTAGCTGTGGCAGTGTAGAGATGAGCAATGACGCCCCCACCAGACATCTTGCTCTGCCCAACTCACCCTGGCCACCATCCCACCGATCCGCAAGACCCCTGATGGAGGAAGATCCTTCTCCTACCTCGCTGCGAAGACCTGAAACTCCCCGCAATTCAGAAAGGACATCAAGACCTGATTCTTCGACTGAACCGCAGATCCACCCCCACCCACTCAGCAACTTGAGACCCTTACAGGTGAGTAGTCACACTTTATAAGAACCCTGATGGGTTAAATTGTTGTGTCAATGCAATAGTTCATGCTTAGAAGTCCTACAGCTTAGTATGTATGCATTTCTTTGTAGCTTTTGTTGTAGCACTACTAGACCCTATAAGGGTAACAAAGCACTATACAGTGAAGGCTTGTACAACAGATAATCACTGTGCAATAGTAGAATGCAAAGGGGACTATATACAAAACTGGGCGATTATAACTTAACCAAGTCAGCAGCAGACACGCAAGGATTATAAATTTGGAACATAAACACTAAAAACAAATGAGTTAACAACTGCAGCAAGGTAAGAGGGTGAGGTATATAATAACATAATATATGTGATGGCTATCACCTTCTACAGCCTTCCGCCCACCATTAGTTTTGTGGCTGCGACCCCCCCTCTGACTCTTCTCACTTAAATCCTGCTCTCTGGTTCTTCGTTCTGGATTTTTTACTTTTGTGAATCCCGCCATTTTGTTGTCGGTCTCTGTCGACACCCACGACCCAGACCCGCCATCTTGTTTGACCTCTGTCCGTTCCCCCTTCCCTCCGGACTCCCCCTGACGATCCTTGAACGTTTTTCTCCTTCTTTCTGGACTGCCTTAACTCCATCCCCCCACCTCTGGTTCCCTTCTCTCCCCTCACCTTCTCTCAGAACACTATTCTTGTCCCCCTCTACCTTCTCTCCCCCTTATAATTTTTCAACTTACTTTGTATTGACTGTGCAACAAATGATTAAATTATTGTACCTTGTAACTTGCTATTTTTGTTCCTTATGTAAAGCGCTCTGATACCTTTGGGTCTAGCCAGCGCTATATAAAACTCAAATAAATAAAAAATAAATAAATATATATGGTAAGTCAGACTTGTAAGGTGGGACATAGGGAAAGAGGAGTTCTAGGAATTAAATCAGTGATAATAATTACGTTAGGCTTGATTTATAAGTAGTTGAACATCAAAAACTTTGAGGATTTGGGGCCAAATGTACTAAGATTTATACTAGCGATGTCCAAACATTATTCTATACAAATGGCAATTATCAAATTGCTGTTCTTAATGCATTGTAGTCAGCGTTCCTCAATTAGCGAATTGCTAGGAATCTCATTCGCAACTTTGTGATTACAAAAAGCAGCTCTGTATTTAGAGAATCGCTATTTGGTGAAATTCGCATTCGCAAGCAGCTTGATGATCTCATGATGAGATGTGAGTTTGCATGCTCTATTGAGTGTACAGGTCCACAGAGGGAGGCAAGCTGTGTGAGCTCTCACACTTTCTAAATGTTTGGAGGCATTTTTATTGTTTTTTGATTAGCATGTCCCGAGAGGATAGTATGAAGGATGCAAGAGGACACAAAGGGCCCGATTCACAGAACTAACTTAAGACAAAATCCTAAACTTACTACCATTTTGGTATTCACAGAAGGCACTTACTCATTTTGGTATTCACAGAAGGAACTTACTCATTTCGGTATTCACAGAAGTTAGGAGTCCTAACTTTAGTACTCCTAAATGCCTTCTGTGAATAACGAAAGTCTTAAAATTAGGATTTTTCTCAGTTTAGTAGTAGTATAGTTAGGACTCCTAAATGCCTTCTGTGAATACCGAAAGTCGTAAAATTAGGTTTTTTCTCAATTTAGTAGTAGTCAAGTTAGGACTCCTAACTTTAGGACTCCTAAATGCCTTCTGTGAATACCGAAAGTCTTAAAATTAGTTTTTTTCTCAATTTAGTAGTAGTAAAGTTAGGACTCCTAACTTTAGGACTCCTAAACTGAGAAAAATCCTAATTTTAAGAATTTCGGTATTCACAGAAGGCATTTAGGAGTGCTAAAGTTAGGACTCCTAACTTCTGTGAATACCGAAATGAGTAAGTGTCTTCTGTGAATACCAAAATGAGTAAGTGCCTTCTGTGAATACGAAAATGGTAGTAAGTTTAGGATCTTGTCTTAAGTTAGTTCTGTGAATTGGGCCCAAAAAAAGGAGCTCGAGGTGCTCACAGAAGAATGTGTGGCACATCAGGGTGAGCTATTTGGAAAAAGCTCTTTCCAGGTAACAGATAGCCAGAAAAGAAAAACTCTGGAAGGATATCCAGGGCAAAATAAGTGCAATGGGAGTGACACATGGCATAATTTAAGAAATTAGCACTGATAAGATTTGGGTGTCACATACCAAAGAGAAGTTGTCAACCAGACTTGCAGAGGCCTGGGGAACAGGCGGCAGACCCTCTACCCAGCCACTCCAACACCTATTGAAGACATAATTAAGAGTACCAATTCCAATTCCAATAGCTTTATTGGACAGATTAAGTCATAAAAGTGTTTACAAAATACATACTAAACATCTACATATTAAGAGTACCTTTCAGCCTGAAAGCATTGTTGGTCTGTCAGACATTGATACCTCTGCCCCATCCAGGACATTGAAAGTAAAGATACATTTTTTACCGTACATTCCTGTTTCTTGTATTAGGCCTACTTTTTACATTTTTGAATTACTTGTAACAAAACCAAAAAAATGTTCATCCT
Organism: Triturus cristatus; assembly: GCF_964204655.1. NCBI lineage: Eukaryota > Metazoa > Chordata > Amphibia > Caudata > Salamandridae > Triturus > Triturus cristatus. The sequence goes on from NC_140590.1 coordinate 1,641,770,336, forward strand.
TACTGATACCTTGCTGATGCATTTTGAGAGTTGCAGTCGCTAGTCTAAACATTAGGTTTAGGGTTATTTTGTGGTATTTTTTTTCAATAATTACTAATCAAACATTATTATTTTTAAATTATTTTTTTCATTTTTATTTTTTTAGTTTAGTATTTGCATACAAACAATACAGCTCATACAATATTGCTGCAATAGGCAAGTATATAGCATCAAAGCGAAAAAATAACAGTTAGAAGAAAGACAGAGAAAACACAAAACTTCACAATCACAGCTATACATGTGGTAAACAGTACATATGGCTATGGATATGTTACATTTTCCTTCATTGAATAAGGCTGGTGCTGCAGAAGAGGGACAGCTGTATTTTGAGGACATGTCCTGGAATTCTATCTAAGGGACCAAACTATGCATTGCAATTAATAATATATGGTACTCTGTTGGTAGTGACTGTGGTATTATCTAGCAGCGTTCCGTCTCCGTTCTACACATCTCTGTTAGTGCCAGGCTGAACACACACCCTACTGCGACCCCGCAGGGGGATCTTGATCAGTCTCTTGTGTGCTGTAGTGTCTGGGATAGATAGGAGGTAAGATTTGAGGGGTTCACATATGTCCTTGGGTTTCGACGTCGGGGGAAGTAGCTCTGCATATACCAAGGCTTGTTCCTGCCATGTGGTCATATCTTGGAGCCATTCTTTGAATTTAGGAGCTCTACCTCTGCCCCATTTGCATGCGACCTTGCGTTTTGTTACCAGTAGACCCAGCGGTAGAAACCTCGTGTGTGATTTCAGCCCTGTCTGTGTATCCCAGGATAGCTGTTACTGGGGTGGATTGCAGGGGGGTTACTACCATTTGGTCCAGGGCACTGAATACCTGTTGCCAATATTCATTGACAGGTGGGCACTCCCATGCCAGGTGTAAGAATCCTGTGTTTGCTTGCCTACAGCTTGTGTACCTATCGTCGTCCCTCAGAAGGAGCTTGTGAAGCTTGGTGGGTGTATAATATAATAGATGTAGAAATTTGTAATGTATCAGTTTTAATCTACTGTTCGTTGAGATGTATTCTGTTTGTTTGCAACAGAAGTCCCATTGCTGGTCAGGCTGTGATGTACCTAATCCTGCTTGCCATGCCTTTCGAGATGGTAACTGAAGCGATTCAGTAGGGCTTTGTGTATTTGTGGTATATACGAATGGTCACATTGTAGTGTAGTTCCTATATCCCTGATAGGCTCTGCTCATTGGAATAACATACACTATCGATTTGACATAGGACTAAGGTCAGTATGTCTCTATCGAGTATATTAAACTTAATTACTTGAGTGTGCCAGCTAACTCAAAGGTCACTAGAAACTTCTTGAATATACAAGAAGGGATTAGTCTCTGACAACCGCATAAACTTGACAACTTTGTTTCCCTCTAGAATCGGAACAGTCTCAAAATCGTGGAAACAATAGATAACAGTTTCACTCAGTCAATCGTGCATGCTTCGTTTCTACAGAGTTGCACAGAAATAGAGAGACGGGCGTTTCAATAAAAGGGTTTATTGAACAGTCTTATTTCTCATGCAAGAGATATGAATTGCTACAATCGTGAGACAGACTGCGAAGTACAATATGTACCAGGTTAGCAGTAAGATAAAATAATACTGCAATAGCATGGTTTGTAGCTATGACATATATTAATCAAAATACATACATAAATAACATAATGCTAAAATGTGATACTCATCTGATGCTTCTAAATTGTTCTACCCCAGAGTACCTAACCTAAGTGCAGTACGTGGTTTGAAGTAGGTGCTGTTTCTAAAGTATAACTAGCTATATTTTAGTTTAGCCAAGAGTTGCCAAACGTTTCTCTAAGTTCTAGTCAGCTCCATACCTTAGAATGAGAGAGGTTGGAATCTCTTTTCTGGACTCAATAGTCTAACCCCCGCAAGGGCAGTCAGAGAGCACTGGAGCTGGATTCTCTGCGAGGAGGATAGCAGCGTCAGGTCAGTGCATCAGGCTGGAACTCGATCTCCTTCCGAACTTGCCGTGGCTAACCGCGTAGTCTGGGTTGGATCGAATCCTCCAGGAACCGCAATTTGCCAGGGCAAGTGCTGGTATATTTATACCTTGAAGGTGTCTAGGAATTCCAGTATTGACGTAAAAGTCGGGCAGAGGAACGTCATGAATGAATCCCTAAGGAATAGATGTTCATGCATACTTAATGAGTTCTTCGAGAAATCAATATTCACGCTGAGGGAAATTCCTAAAGGCTTAAGGGTATGGTTTTCCAAGAATTCGTTGTGACGTGGATGGACGGATGTAGGTGGCCATGCCTGTATTTGTACGGACAATGTCTAAATAATGGCCGGATTTCTATGTCCAAATAAGGGCAATGTGAATTGTACCTATATAAGGGCATAAATCGGGAAACCTATATACGGAATCTAAATCTGCACACAACACCCACTCCAGTTTCGTATGAACGACGTTACTAAATCCTAAACGTTCTAAACATATCTTAAAACAGAGTATCGCATGGGTTTGCTAAAACAAGCTAAAAACATATCTAAAACATATGTTCTAAAAACACATTACAAAACCATTGCTATGCATAAAGTGTTGTACATATTAAAGGCAATGTTCCATTCTAAGCATAGGATCACATTGGAATGCTAAATGAATGAACCAAAATATATACATGTGATGAAATGGCTCGTAAATACAGAAGAAAAAGGGGCTGAAACCATTTCATATCAGGTTACACAAGTCACATTGTTACTCATGACAAGGTGGCATACTGTCCCTGGAAGTTTTTCAAAGAATTCTGTTCTCTATGAATAGTTCTACTATAAGCAGATTACTGTGCCAAAAATGAGAAAAAAATACAAATTTGAAAAAAAAAAATCATCATAGGAAAAGTTCCAAAGTCAGTACCATGTTTGAAAAAGAATAAAGGCCAAATTCAGAGCCTTTCCGGAACATTGTGTGCTTGAATCAAAAGTCGGTGTGAGGGGATGGAGAAAACGTAAAATTTTCTAATCTTGTAGACAACAAGTCATCTACCATTGTGGGTGAGAGTTGGAATACCTCGTGTAGAAGATCAACAGCACATAGATGTGAACTATCGCCTTCATCATGGGAAGCATCAGCAATGTCCGGATTGGATGTTACCTGCGCGCCTGGTGTTTCCTTTCGTACCTCAGCAGTCGCATGTTGCGTCTGCGAGATCTCAATGAATGCCGCCATCAGGATTGGTAGCCGCTGGTGACAACACATAGCATGGGCCGTTATCGGGTCCTGCAGAGTATCGATATCCGTAGGCATGACTGATGGGAGTGTCAGACAAATGTCCAGCACGCATTCTTCACCACATAGCAGGCAGCATAGAAGAGGTAAGATGCAATCTTGCCAAATTGGTCTGAATGACAGAAACCAAGTGGTGTTTAATTCTCATAGACGAGGTAAACCCAGAATTTGGACGATGCGCTCATGACACTTCATCTCCAATAGAGTTCGTTCCATGGTGAACTGGGTGTCGACGGTGATTTGGATTGCCATATCGCAGCAATAGGAGCAAAAATAGTATCCCTGCAACGAGTGCTAAAAGGAGCGGCAGTCTGCCAAACACAGAGTGCATGAATTTTGGAAAAATTCAGAGGACTGCTTGAAAAGGTGCTAACAGTCCTGCACACACGTTCTTAAATACATGTACAATACCACTCGTATCAGACATGTTTAGGATACGACCTAACATTTCTGAGAAATGCACAGGGCAGTTTGTATACAAAAGGGTATGTATCTCCGCCGAAGTCCTTGCGACTTGGAGATCATAGGTTTCTTTGGCAGAAGTCAAAGGCACAGTTTTTTGTAAAAGAATGGCTTTCATTCTGCTTAGAGTATCAATTCGTATAGAAGAGATATTCAGTGAAGGCCATAAAGGCAACTCCCTGACTATGTCTATTTGTGGAAACAAGACTTGCATACAGCAAGTGACCCTGGATGTAACCGTTACTAGATATGGTATACCTGGCAGCATGCCACAGCAGCTGTGATCATTCAACATAATGTAACTCCCATTTGAAAGTTGACCAAAGATTGGATTAATCACTGCTGCCGGTGAACCGTGCATGTGGCAGGATAAGTTTGTAGTGGAACCGTCACAGCCCCGTGTAAGTTAATACCCTGACAAAGGAGAGAACCGCTTAGTGCGTGTTCACAGTTTTCACCGCTAGAAACACTTCACGTCCCCCACTCCAACATCTGTGTGTGTAAGGTAAATCCCAGGATGTCTTGATGTATTCTTTACCCAACCTTTCATATTTGCCTACTGATATATTTTTTAGGCAATACTGAAAATGGAAAGTCGTAACAAGCAGAGTAATCTTACCATGTATGATCCACTCAGTAGCTGGTTTTTCTGCCACTGTGAATGGTAATTTCTCCAGGTTTTCACTGCTCAGCACCATATAGTCTGCTCCCCTTTGTGCCATTTGGATCTGTCTATCAGTGAGATTGAATTCTGCAAACAGTGACGTAGTGTTGATTAAACGCCAAGGCACATAGCCAGAACGCAGGTTTTGAAGCGTCCAGCCTAATAGCATGATAGAACGTAGCTGTGACTGACCATGTTGCAACATGACCAAGTCTTGTTCCATGATGTCTATGACAGAGGATACAATGCTGTCCAAAGAATATATCCTGGACGACAGAGTCGTTAACCCATTGTCTACTACAGAGAGAGATTTCTCTAAATTAATACGATCAATTTCTCGTATTTGTTCTGCAGTCTCTGCTTGGGTGACCTTCCATGCTTCATTATAAGCAGCGTAGATACCGGCATATATGAAATGTTTTTGACGCGGTTTTCTTGGACCTAGCAAGAATTCCCTAAGGTCTGCACCTTCTTGAAGTAAAGTTAAGTGTTGTTTTACATCCTCTAGTGTAGCTTTCTGTAGCCAATCAAGGCAAACTTTCCCTACACTGTAAGTTGCTACTACCCCCAGATGCTGTCTTTGGACATAACGTGGGTCTGGCCTATGAAAGGTAAAACCTTGTGTTTTGTTCAGGATTCTATCTTGACAGTTGTTTGTGTCTAGGGGCCAGAGCAATCATTTTTTTCCATTCAGAGTTTGATCTGTTATTTCTTAAAATAGTATTTACGTCGACCTCCCCCTGTGTAGTGCTTTCACTTGTAGGTGCAGGAATAGACAGAGTGTTCATGTCTTTTATCTTGGCTATTCCAAGGCATGATGTTTGTTGGACAGTGTTGTTCAAAAACATAACTTGCTCAGTGTTGATACAAGTTCTAAACAAAGCTTCTATTCCCTGTACTTGCCAATCTTGAATACCCCAGACAGTTTTCGTCTCAATGTTGTCTTTCCAAAAGTCGTAACCCTGTCTAGACAGTTGGGTAATAAAGGCTGCAGAATAAATCTGTTTGGTATTCGTTAACATAGTTTTCATTCCTGTCTTATTGACATTCTTAAAGTAAAATGTCTCTGCTTTCGAGATATTAAACCCTGAAAAATATGGAAATTTCGTTGCAAATGTTTTTGAGTTACCCTTTGGTGGCGTAGGACAATGTTCCCATTGGTTATACATAAATACATTTCTAGGTGATGCAGATTTATGCAAGAAATGATGACCATAGTGGTTATAACAATACAGTTGTTCATAGTCTGATGAACCTTGTAAATATTCATTATTAGTAAATGCAATTGATATCTCTAGATCAGACATCATATTATTAACAGTCTCGAAGTCCCAATCATCAGAAAAGGTACTGGAGGTAATAAAGTCACTTAATGAAATTTTAAATAAATGTGGAATCTTCAAAAGCTCCAACGGACCAAAAATGTCATATTCGGTTTTGTCCCAAACTATACCATCAGGTATAGGAATCGCTGTGATGTTCACTGCTGACAAGTTTCTTGCTTCACGATGGGATGATTTGTGTGGCTGGAGAAATAAGTTCACTCTTGTACTTGCTGTGTCCGTTTGAATATATCTTCCATGAATCAGCATACCCAGAGTTATTACCAGAGCTAACCAAAGTAGAAAGAAGAATATTCCCACAACAATCCATAGTTCAATCCATGGTGAAACCAGATAAGTCTTTTCCAGTAGATGAAAAAAGTCTGTTGCTTGTTCTTTGAGAGTTCTTTGTACTGGTGTTGTTTCAGGCTCGCTGGGATCCTCAGAAAACATATCAAAGATCATGAAATAGCCTGAAGCAGTTCTGTCAATGGTTGGAATTGCATTCGTATTTGATGAAATTGCTGGAACCAGTTGATCACTTGTTACTTTGTTGTAAACAGGTGTATCTGGACGAACTGTTATTTGGGTCTCAAGAGGTACAAGGTCCATAGCTTTGTTGCTTAGTCCTCTATATCTTACCGTTGAATCTTCAAAGGTGATGAGTCTCTCACTTTGAACCTCTTGGATTGTAGCTAGAGGAGTGCGTCTGCTACATTGGCGGAGTCCACTTCGCCTACTGTTCAGTATCGTCCACATTGTGTGGTTTGATCAGGTCGATGGACACAAATCTTTTCTCCTTTTTACCAGCAAGGGGCGGCAAAAGTACTGTTCTTGATCCGTGGATTGCTAGGACAGGTACTGGTTGTCTGTAAGAAGGCCCAAATTCCTTCTTATCTGCGATCTTTTCTCTGACTAGATCCCCAAGCTCTGGGATCCAGACAGGCCTTGCTGGGACGGCCGGATTTTTCTAAGTGGTGGTTGGCTTCAGGACCACGTTGCTTTGTTACGTTCTTAAATCATTAAAGTCCTGTAAAACAGCCAAACGATCTTTGATATCAAATTGTTTGTTTTCCACCACTGTGCCTTTCATATCTAAGTCCGGAACCAACATTCTAGTCCCAAACAGGACCTCATATGGAGTGACACCCCCTAGAGAACTTCTTGGCAAGTTGCTAAGTGCGCGCTGGACCCCATATAAATGTTTGACCCACCCATCACCCGAACCTAATACCCTAGCTGTTATAGACTGCTTTATGTCCCGGTTTTTTCTTTCCACAACAGAATTTCCCTCAGGATGGAATGGAGAAGAAAACCGCAATGCTACACCCAGACTGGCCATGGCTTCTTTGTAAGCCCTAGAGCTAAACGCAGGACCATGGTCAGAATAAATTGTGCCTATTGAGTATGTGCCGATAAAGACTCGCAAATCTTTTATAACAGTTTGAGCGTCCGCCGAGCGCTGAGGCCACATCCATAGGAACCTAGACTTAGTGTTTCTGGGATTGCATTTGTCCAAGAGGACGCCTGCACGTAGATAGTCTAATGCTGTCTAATAATGGTGTCTGAACTGGGCTGGCCATGTTGTAGTCAGGTATCTGGTGGCATTCTGTACTGCGATCTCTATTGCAGTCTATGCAGTTATTAATGAAGATGTGAATGAAAGTATTCATCCCTGGCCACCAGTACATCTCTTTTAGTTTTAAATTGTCTTTGAGATCCCCTGATGTATCAGACCCTCTCCCAGATGTGCTTCGTAAATCAAAGCTGTTCTACGTTCCCTGTTTGGAATTACTCTATCCCCCACTCCAGGAATACGAGTAAACGGAACGCCATTCGCATCAATTATATATGAGTGGAAACTTATTAGGTAATGCCGCACCACTGCCTTTGCTTGATGCATTGACAGCCAGAAATATTTAGCTGTCTATTTTTGTTTTTGAACGAGTGATTGCAGCTACGGAAGCCTTTTGCACAGCCCCTTTCGCTGCTTCATCAGCCAATGAATTCCCTTCAACGTGAACGCCATCACGTTGGTGACTCAGCGTGTGTATCACATGAGTGTTCTGAAGTCCGTTTGGCAACTGAACTACTTGTTCCCAAAGCAATTTGTGCATCTTTGAAACCATTTTGACTCCAATTCTGTAAATATTCATTGTAAGATTGAACACAGTAAAAAGAATCGCACACTATGAGTGTGGGGAATTTGCGATCCGTGTTTTCAAGTGCCATCTTAAATGCTTGTAGTTCAGCTCGCTGAGCTGTACAATCTCCTAGATATTGGGTTTTTGTGACCATTGGTCTGAATTTGCCATCTTGCATGCAACCTTTAACGATAGCACACGCTGCACTGTAAGCTTGTTTACTCTCCGTAGCGGGCTGTGCAGATCCGTCAGTATAAATTATAAATTCGTACTGGTCAAGAAGGAGAATTTCAGTAGGCAGAGGACATTTGTGTTCATATTGCAGGAATGCTTGTGTTTTTAAATATGGATCAAAAACGTATTCAACATCAGTTGCAGCAAGAGAATTAACCCATTGTATCCATCTCGGATGTAAAGCTTTTGCATTTGGAATGCTAGCCTTTGTAACTGCCTCTAGGGCTGGTACAGGAGTCACAACCATAATGTGTTTCCCCTGTGCTAGGGCTCTTTCTTTTGCTACAGCGGATTGAACTGCTGTCAGAATTTTTTCTGTAGAAGTTAATTTCATTTCTGCTTGTGTATACAAGTGGGATTTGTATGCAATTGGTACTTTTTCACCTTCGCTAAAAGTTAAGTAGGTGAATCCGGATTGACCCAGAATTATTCGGATCACTAAGTTGCGTACGTTCACGCGTGTATGCAAGTGTTTCGTTGCTAACATGTCTGTTTGTAGAGAACGCAAAATTTCTGTGTGTTTTTGTGTCCAATGTGTGATTTTAAAATCAGGTTTGATTAATTCGTAGAGAGGTTTAACCCTTTCTGCGTAATTTAAAATGTAAGTTCTTCCAAAGTTCAGAAAACCTAGAATCGACTGTAAATTTTTCGGCGTTTTTGGTGGTTGGAGCAGCGCACACTTTTCTAAAAAGTTGGCTGCCAGGCTTTTGCCTTCTCTTGATAGTTCATATCCTAGGAAAAGGACTTTAAGGTGGGCAATTCTTGACTTTTTAAAGTTGAATTTGTAACCCTCTGAGGCGAAGCCCAATATTATGGTGCTCACCCTGTTCAAGTGCCTATCTAGGCCATCGTCTGTCAGATATATATCATCGACATATGACAATGCCTCGTCATCATAAGTTTGTAGTAACTCTGTTACCCTTGCTGAGAATAACCCGGGCTGTTTTTGAATCCCTGGGGCAGTCGACAGAATTGACACTGGGTCTCCATTATTGAGAAAGCGGTCAAATATCTGCTTCCTTGTGCAATATTTTGACAAAAGAAACCATTTGAAAGGCCGATTGTGGTTTTATATTTTTTACGCACAATGTTATTCATTAATGCTGTACTATGTGCATTTTGCACTGCAAATGTTTTGCAACAAGAGTTTAAGTGTCTGTAATCCAATACTAGATGACATGTACTGTCTGGTTTGGAGACAGGAAACAAAGGATTGTTCATTGGTGAGGTGCATGTTTCAATCACCCCCTCATATTCAAGTTGATCTAAGATCTCCCTGACCTGTCTTTTAGCTTCTTGCTTAACTGGGTACTGCCTTTGTGCAGTCGGTTGATTTTTTTTTTTTTAAACTCTTTTTATTAACATTGCTCATGAAATCATTCGCATCAATACAATACTCACATAGCATGGGTTAAAATGTCATCGCCAAATACAGTGAATTGCCAACGCAGATACAGGGAGGTTTGTTCATATACATCAGTCTGGGTCTACTCCGCCCCTCAATGCCCTGTATTTCATCCACGGTCCCCAGATCTTTTCCATTTCTTTACACAGCCCCTGGATTTGTAGATGGTTTCCTCTGCCCGCTGGCACCAGTCCAGGTCTCGCAGCCACTGGTCCCACTGCGGGGGCACCTGTGCCCCCAGCCACTTGCTATGTTCCGTTTTGCCACCCCTGCTGCCATTGCTAGCCAGATCTCATTATATCTGGACCAGTCTGTGGCCCCTTTGATCATCAGTAGCAACCACCTAGGCTCCATTAGGACCGCGGAACCCACCACTGCTGTCATCGTGTCCACTACTTTAGACCAGAATGCGAATATCTCTGGGCACTCCCACAATATGTGATAGAACGTACCTTCTTCCCTGCACCCCCTAGCACAGTGGGCTGATGGACTCCTTCCCCAGGCATATAAGTGTGTTCGGGGGTAATAAACCTGATGAAGAATTTTTAACTGTACCAGCCTGAACCTAGCGCAAATGGCTGTCTCGCGGGGGCTCTGCAGCGCATCCTGCCAGTCATCGTCCTCCAGTGCCCCAATGTCACCCTCCCATTTTTCCCGTAGGGACACTAGGGGATCTGGAATGTTGTTGACGAGTTTACGATAAATTGTGGACGTGGGTTTTTCAGCAATGGGGTCCAGGAGAAGCCTGTCCTCCAGGGGGGAGTAGTCCGGGAGCGATGCAACCCCCCGCATGTGTGAACGCAGGGCGTGAGTAAGCCTTATGTAGTGGTAATGCTGTGTGTTGTGTAAGTCATATTCCTTTTGAAGATATTTGAAGGGTCGGGGGCATCTCTTTTCCATACATCCCCTAAGTACTCAATGCCAATTAACGCCCACCCCCTGAAGCCGGTCAGTCTGGTCACTTCCGGAAGCTGATCCCCAAACCATAAGGGGGTTCTACCCGTGAGGGAGCCCTTCTAGCCCAGGAACTGATTTGCCTCCCTCCAGCACTGAATCACCACCCCGGTGTGCGATGGCAGGTCCCTTCTCGGCCGCCTTGCATAAAGGAGTGGCTCACAGTGCCCCCCAAGCATGACCCATCTGTTCACCCTATAGGCCGGCTCCGTACTCGCTGCATACACACAGTCATTGACCACCTGCAGCAGTGAGGCCCAGTAATATAGCTGTACATCCGGGAGGGCCAGCCCCCCATCGTACACTCCCCTAGTTAACTTGCGTAGTGCTATCCGTGGACTGCTCCCCTCCCAGAGCAATGTCCGCACTGCCTGAGAAATTCAACTAAATGCCCCACTCGGAACCGGATATGGCGTGTTTTGTAAGATATACAAAAGCCGCGGCAAAGCCAGCATTTTAAACATTGCGGCCCGCCCCATAAGTGACAACGGTAACGACCTCCAATGGCTAACATCCATCTCCAAGCACAGCAATTGGGGTTCCAAATTCCTGGTGAAAAACTCTGCTCGGTCTCTAGTGATGTAAATCCCCAGGTACTTAAATCCGCTCTCAACTATTGAGGCCGGGAATCTAGACGGGATCCGCGGGGGGACCCGAGAGCGGGAAGATCAGGGACTTTGCCCAATTAATCCTGTAGCCTGAGTAGCTACTGAATAATTCAAAAAGATGGAGCACCTGCGCTATCGAATGGTATGGTCTGGCCATGTACAGGACGACATCATCTGCGTACAAAGAGATACACTCTTCCCATTCCTCAGACACAGATAGGCCCCAGAACGACCTGTCCCTCTGAATCCAGTGCGCCATTGGCTCAAGGGCTAAGGCGAACAAAAGGGGTGACCGAAGGCACCCCTGTCTGGTTCCCCTCTGCAGGGGGGAAGCCCGAGACTCTACCCCGTTAACTCTGACCCTCACCATCGGACGCTCGTACAGCAGCTGCACCCAGCTGCAGAATATCGGTCCAAGGCCCATTCGACGGAGAACCATAAACAGGTAAGGCCATTCAATGCTGTCAAAGGCCATTGAGGCGTCCAGCGCCATCAATGACGTTTGAGTGTCTCCTATGTCTTCCGTCATATATAGGACCCCGTATAAGCGTCAGAGATTATGACGAGTGCTCCTGTGCGGCATGAATCCGGACTGATCCACATGCACTAAATCAGGCAGGACCGAGAGCAGCCGTGTCGCCAGCGCCTTGGCTAGGACTTTAGCCTCAGCGTTTATGAGCGAGATCGGCCGGTAGGAGGAGCATTGATCGGCCGACTTCCCCGCTTTGTGGATTATGACCGTGGTGGCTTCTCTATGACCAGGAGTAGGTCGATGATAATATTTGCCTGCCTCTTGTAGATCTCTACTGGGAGCCCATTCGGCCCCTGCGCCTTGTGGTTTTATATTTTTTACACACAATGTTATTCATTAATGCTGTACTATGTGCATTTTGCACTGCAAATGTTTTGCAACAAGAGTTTAAGTGTCTGTAATCCAATACTAGACGACATGTACTGTCTGGTTTGGAGACAGGAAACAAAGGATTGTTCATTGGTGAGGTGCATGTTTCAATCACCCCCTCATATTCAAGTTGATCTAAGATCTCCCTGACCTGTCTTTTAGCTTCTTGCTTAACTGGGTACTGCCTTTGTGCAGTCGGTTGATTTTTTTTTTTTTAAACTCTTTTTATTAACATTGCTCATGAAATCATTCGCATCAATACAATACTCACATAGCATGGGTTAAAATGTCATCGCCAAATACAGTGAATTGCCAACGCAGATACAGGGAGGTTTGTTCATATACATCAGTCTGGGTCTACTCCGCCCCTCAATGCCCTGTATTTCATCCACGGTCCCCAGATCTTTTCCATTTCTTTACACAGCCCCTGGATTTGTAGATGGTTTCCTCTGCCCGCTGGCACCAGTCCAGGTCTCGCAGCCACTGGTCCCACTGCGGGGGCACCTGTGCCCCCAGCCACTTGCTATGTTCCGTTTTGCCACCCCTGCTGCCATTGCTAGCCAGATCTCATTATATCTGGACCAGTCTGTGGCCCCTTTGATCATCAGTAGCAACCACCTAGGCTCCATTAGGACCGGGGAACCCACCACTGCTGTCATCGTGTCCACTACTTTAGACCAGAATGCGAATATCTCTGGGCACTCCCACAATATGTGATAGAACGTACCTTCTTCCCTGCACCCCCTAGCACAGTGGGCTGATGGACTCCTTCCCCAGGCATATAAGTGTGTTCGGGGGTAATAAACCTGATGAAGAATTTTTAACTGTACCAGCCTGAACCTAGCGCAAATGGCTGTCTCGCGGGGGCTCTGCAGCGCATCCTGCCAGTCGTCGTCCTCCAGTGCCCCAATGTCACCCTCCCATTTTTCCCGTAGGGACACTAGGGGATCTGGAATGTTGTTGACGAGTTTACGATAAATTGTGGACGTGGGTTTTTCAGCAATGGGGTCCAGGAGAAGCCTGTCCTCCAGGGGGGAGTAGTCCGGGAGCGATGCAACCCGCCGCATGTGTGAACGCAGGGCGTGAGCAAGCCTTATGTAGTGGTAATGCTGTGTGTTGTGTAAGTCATATTCCTTTTGAAGATATTTGAAGGGTCGGGGGCATCTCTTTTCCATACATCCCCTAAGTACTCAATGCCAATTAACGCCCACACCCTGAAGCCGGTCAGTCTGGTCACTTCCGGAAGCTGATCCCCAAACCATAAGGGGGTTCTACCCGTGAGGGAGCCCTTCTAGCCCAGGAACTGATTTGCCTCCCTCCAGCACTGAATCACCACCCCGGTGTGCGATGGCAGGTCCCTTCTCGGCCGCCTTGCATAAAGGAGTGGCTCACAGTGCCCCCCAAGCATGACCCATCTGTTCACCCTATAGGCCGGCTCCGTACTCGCTGCATACACACAGTCATTGACCACCTGCAGCTGTGAGGCCCAGTAATATAGCTGTACATCCGGGAGGGCCAGCCCCCCATCGTACACTCCCCTAGTTAACTTGCGTAGTGCTATCCGTGGACTGCTCCCCTCCCAGAGCAATGTCCGCACTGCCTGAGAAATTCAACGAAATGCCCCACTCGGAACCGGATATGGCGTGTTTTGTAAGATATACAAAAGCCGCGGCAAAGCCAGCATTTTAAACATTGCGGCCCGCCCCATAAGTGACAACGGTAACGACCTCCAATGGCTAACATCCATCTCCAAGCACAGCAATTGGGGTTCCAAATTCCTGGTGAAAAACTCTGCTCGGTCTCTAGTGATGTAAATCCCCAGGTACTTAAATCCGCTCTCAACTATTGAGGCCGGGAATCTAGACGGGATCCGCGGGGGGACCCGAGAGCGGGAAGATCAGGGACTTTGCCCAATTAATCCTGTAGCCTGAGTAGCTACTGAATAATTCAAAAAGATGGAGCACCTGCGCTATCGAATGGTATGGTATGGCCATGTACAGGACGACATCATCTGCGTACAAAGAGATACACTCTTCCCATTCCTCAGACACAGATAGGCCCCAGAACGACCTGTCCCTCTGAATCCAGTGCGCCATTGGCTCAAGGGCTAAGGCGAACAAAAGGGGTGACCGAAGGCACCCCTGTCTGGTTCCCCTCTGCAGGGGGGAAGCCCGAGACTCTACCCCGTTAACTCTGACCCTCACCATCGGACGCTCGTACAGCAGCTGCACCCAGCTGCAGAATATCGGTCCAAGGCCCATTCGACGGAGAACCATAAACAGGTAAGGCCATTCAATGCTGTCAAAGGCCATTGAGGCGTCCAGCGCCATCAATGACGTTTGAGTGTCTCCTATGTCTTCCGTCATATATAGGACCCCGTATAAGCGTCAGAGATTATGACGAGTGCTCCTGTGCGGCATGAATCCGGACTGATCCACATGCACTAAACCAGGCAGGACCAAGAGCAGCCGTGTCGCCAGCGCCTTGGCTAGGACTTTAGCCTCAGCGTTTATGAGCGAGATCGGCCGGTAGGAGGAGCATTGATCGGCCGACTTCCCCGCTTTGTGGATTATGACCGTGGTGGCTTCTCTATGACCGGGAGTAGGTCGATGATAATATTTGCCTGCCTCTTGTAGATCTCTACTGGGAGCCCATTCGGCCCCTGCGCCTTACCAGACTGAAGCGCGGCAAGAGCTTCGCCAATCTCCAATCCCGTGAGGTCAGCCTCTAGTTGGTCGCTCTGCTCTTGGGACAGTGTGGGCAGTATGAAGTCCCGCAGGAACTCCGCGCAGTCTTGCTCCGATCTGGTGCACACCTTTTCAAAGTGCGATGCAAATGCCTCCGCTATTTCCATTCCCGTTGAGGCCAACCTCCCCTCACTATCCCTTACCTCGGCAACCCAGGAGCGCTCCCTGTGCCGGCGTTCCAGCCATACCATGAGCTTTAGGCTTTTATCACCCAGATCGTAGATTCTGTGTTGCGTAGCAAGGGAGTATGCTCTCGCCTCACTCTCCGCCAGAGCGCGTAGTTCCCTCTGTTCCAGGGCCAGTACGTGACTGTGTCTGGCCGAATGCGTCCCGCCCGCCTCTCGCTCAAGGGTGGCTATCTCACTTTCCAACTGTCTAATTTGTAAGGTCTCCTCTTTCTTCTGGGCGCCAATTAGTGCCTGAGCTTGTCCCCTAAGAACTGTTTTGTAGGCTTCCCATAATGTTAAGTGGGAGTCCACTGTACCCCGATTCTCATCAAAGTAGAGTTGAGAACCCTCCCGAATCTTGTCACACACATCTTCGTCCCTGAGTCGCCACGGGTCTATTCTTGGGAAGGACGCCCTGACGGTCACTGGACCCCTGAGAAGAACACTCACTGGAGAGTGGTCCGAGATTCCCCGCGCCAATATGCTGGTGTCGACGAAGCCACCCAGCCGAGCAGTGGCGGTGAACAGATGGTCAAGCCTGGAATAGGACCCGTGTCTGGCCGAGTAGTACGTGAATTGTCTGTGAAAGGGGAAGTGCGCACACCACACGTCCCCAAGACCCAAGGCCTTTACGAAGCCCCGTAAGCCACTTTCCCCCCTGTGTTCCCGCCCCTCACCCGACCTGTCCAAGGCTGCATCCATCACCGCATTTGTGTCGCCCCTAGTACTAGTACTCCCCGAGGGAGGTCCGTCAGGAAGGAGCCCAGTTTCTCAAATGTCTGGGAATGTAAACCAGGTGCAATGTAGCAAGAGACCAGCACAAGTGTCTGTCCCTCCCATCTGCCGGCTACTGCCGCCAAGCACCCAGAATCCTCTATCCATGCACCCCCGACCACTATAGGCAAAGTATTTCGAATCAATATACCCACCCCTCTAGAGCCTGATGTGAAGTCCGAATGCTCCACCATTTTATACCCAAACCTGTCTAGAGCCTTACATCTATTGCCGCGTAGGTGCGTCTCCTGTAGGAGAACCACATCTGGGGAGTGCCGCTTCAAATACTGCAGAACGAATGTCCATTTAATTTTGTTCCCCAGCCCATTGACATTCCACGTCCATTCTTTTAGCTGTGCCCGATCACCCATCAGATGTCAAAGAGCCCTCCTCCTCTGGACAGACCCAATTCCTCTGTGTCCCATCATAACAGTACCATCATGCATCACAATAAAGTAGACACTGAGCAAAATATACCAATCCCCATGAACTTCCCCCCCACCCCCAAACCAACTCCCCCCTCCCTGCCTCCCTGCGCAGTGGGTCCCCAACCTCCCACCATTCAAACTTGCAGAGTGCCTGTCATCCCTTCTTACCCAACACTAACTTGCAGAGGGAACGCAGTCAACAGAAAGAGTTATACATGGCTGTCGGAGTGTACACCCATACAGATCGAAATGTTAGGTTCATCCTGTTGCCCAACTTGGAATCCCCCTCCCGGCCCCCCCCTCACCATCGGTGCGGCTACAGTCATCAGAATGGTCTCGATGAGCCAAACTCTGACCCACCCAATGACCTGGAAACCAGCGACTCCACTGGACCTTCCTGGCCCCCATTCCAATACGAGGTCCAATGTCAATCCCCTTCTACCACCCCAAGTCAGAATTACCTCGGATCTTTGGAGTCACTATCATCACTTATGCGGACCCTGTTCCTGTGCTTGGTCGTCCAAGGCCGACCCGCCTGCATTAGTCCCCTCCCGGCCAGACTGGCGGTGATCTTGTCTGCGCGGTCCTCCATTTCTGCTCACTGTCCTCCATCCCTCCAGCCAGTCACTGGCCTCTTCAGGCTTATCAAAGAAGTATGCCTTGCTCCCGTGCAGGATCTTAAGTCGTGCTGGGTAGAGCTTCCTCAGATATGGACACAAACACCCACAACACTTGTGCCACCCAAAGCCATGGCAGCAATCTCTCCACTGCTTGATTTTCCAGGAGACACAGAAAACCATCAGACATGCCTTACATGTCATTCTGGTACCCGAGACAGAGAAATGTGTTAATCTCTTCTTCAATGCCAACACAATGCATGCAGAGGGTGAGGTTTACATGTTCATAGGGCTTCAGAAGCATTTCACACAACTCACAGATGCTATAACTAACTTATGCACAGTAATGAAGCAGCATAACATCACCCACAGACAACGGCCCTGATCCAGAGTGTATCTTCATTTTGCAAATGAAATGCATTTAACTAAAAGTTGCAAAAGTATATGGAAACTAACATGTATATTAGAAATGCAATTTGTAGTAGGTAACCATACTTAAGCAATATAAGTAAATATATATGTCTAAAATCTCGCGCTGCTGTGCAAGTAAGAGTCAGCACTCCAGGAGTCTTGAAATATTAATTTATGAGACTTGCTGACGTGATTCGACCTGTCCGGTCTGTGTGAGAGCCACTGTCCAATCATGAAAAATGCTCTATTTTCTTTAAACACAAGTGAGAAACAGTAATAAACATGGAAGAAAGACGCGTGGGTATTCTTTCTATTGAAAGAACATTTCATGGGAAAACAGACTGGTTTATGATCACCAAGAAAACTGATATTTAACAGTTGCATTATTTTCTGCGAACTAAAAAATATTCTTTACTGAAATTGATTAATACAACTGCTTCAGCAAATGCAAGCAATCGGAAATACGGCCAGTGCCATATTCCATTAAATTCGATATCACTCTACTCAAAATAGAAGGGATAGTTGCAGTAAAAACATATATTGTTATGTCATGTGACATTACATGGCAATTGGATAATATTGTTAAGTGGCCTAAATCCAATCTTCAAACATCCCTCAAGGATAATCCCCATGATATATCCCCCATAATCCAACAATACATTTTGTGAAATGTGAAATCTAATGTTTAAAGGAAAAAGAAAACAGAACAAAAACACTAATCTGGGTGCATTCTTTCTCGAAAAGCACAGCTCACATATCAAAAATCAATCATTTGACATAGCCAAACAATTCACAGGATGACTATCCTAAATGCACATGGAGCTCTTCATGGTTATTGACGCAACCAGGGTATTTGCTGCTGAGTCGGATGATATACTCCGATTCCATTCTCCTCAAAGTACGCTCTCTGTCTCCCCCTCTTTCATGTACTGGAATCCTGTCAATATCAAAAAATGTGACTTCAGATGCAATATCTGCACTTCATCCATGTGTTTGCTCACAGTGCTTATCTGTAGCATAGCTCATGTCTTTGTTCCTAATAGCACGGAAATGCTCTAATACCCTCTTCTTCACAAGAAAAGACGTACTTCCCACATATCCTAGGCGACACACACACACACCAAGACATACACTACAAAAGTTAGTTTGCAGAAAACAATGCAATGAACCGCAAAATGACGACGAATTATCCTTTCAAGGACTTTTGTCTGTGGTCCATTGTGCAGATATGAGGATTTGGAATGTTTAACTATTCCCAGATGTTTTTCTGAAATCCTATTGGATGTTATGAATGAAGAAAGGGAAACATGTTACCATCTGGAATCTTTTATGTTTATATTAGTGAATGTTCCTAGAGTAGGTCTAGACTTCTTTTACTTAGGGGGGCTTCTTTCACTCGCAATTTTTGTAGATTCATCCCCATGGTTTTTCTTGAGACTATGGGGCATATTATCAAGGAGATTTGATAATTATCGCAAATCGCGCTTAGCACAATTTACTTTATCGCTGGATTTCATCGCCGTGTTAGCGACGTATTATCAACGTTTTCCTAACAGGCGATGTAATTCCAGCGATAGAGGACGATTTTCAGGAATAGCGCGTGAAATCCAGCGATAATTTCACAGCGCTAAGGAGAAGCTTGCTGATAGGGGAGTGTGGACCTAACTTGGCAATCCACCTCCCATTATCAGTATGTCTAAGTCAATTTAAAAGCAGGCGTTACATTCCTGCGATAACCGCAGTTAGTGCGGTTATTTTTATCGCTTAGCGGGTCTGCTGCATGGCTTGTAAATATGGTGAAGCTGTGTTAGCGAGGATTCCCATGTTGTTGTGCTCAGGAATGCCTACTTTGCATGTCATTAGCAATATTGATCTCTGACATGCAAAGTCGCAAGGAAACATGCGCTAACGCTTGTTAGCGTGTCCTTGTAAATAGGGAGATAAAAAAATCATTTCCCTTGATAATATGCCCCTATGTCTCTCTCCATGGGAGATGGCTTTGAGCCTATTCCTTGTTATATTAGATGTCTGCTGATTTATGGCTGAGAATACTTTCCAAAAACAACAGTTGATGGACAGACTGCAGAACAATGTCATACATTTACCCCAGTGCAGAGATCTGAGCCTAAATCCATTGTTTCTTTGCTCACCATTCCATTCCAGTTTGAACCCATCCATATGCAAATCAGTCGTGACACTGTGCCTCATGGGAACATTCCAGCCCGAACTGCCAAGACAGGTCCTCCCTGGACTGGAAACAAGCATTCTAGGACCGGTATCAGGGTTTCACCCCTCTTCAGCCAGGATAGTTTGATTCCAGTGGCATGGAGAGCACGGGACCCACGTATGGACATACCCGTCCCACTCGGGGTGACAAATGCAAAACCAACACAACAGTTGATGGACAAAATAGAGAACAATGTCCTACATTCACCCCAGTATGGAGATCTGGGCCTAACTCCATCGTTTTTTTGCTCACCATGCCATTCCAGTTTGAACCCAGTCATATGCAAATCAGTCTTGACCCTGTGCCTCATGGGAACAGTCCAGCCCGAACTGTCAAGCCAGGTACTCCCTGGACTGGAAACAAGCATCCTAGGACCGGTTTCGGGGTTTCACCGCTCTTCAGCCAGGATGGCTTGATTCCAATGGCATGGAGAGCACAGGACCCACGTATGGGCATACCCGTCCCACTCGGGGTGACAAATGCAAAAACAACAGTTGATGAACAGAATGCAGAACAATGTCATACATTCACCCCAGTACGGAGATCTGGGCCTAAATCCATCGTTTGTTTGCTCACCATGCCATTCCTGCTTGAACCCAGCAGGAACCCAGCGGGCTCACTGTGCCACTGGAATCAAGCTATCCTGGCTGAAGAGGGGTGAAACCCAGAAACCGGTCCTTGTATGCTTGCTTCCAGCCCAGGGCGGACCTGGCTTGGCAATTCGGGCTGGACTGTTCCCATGAGGCACAGGGTCAATACTGATTTGCATATGGTCAGGTCTAAACTGGGGTGGCATGGTGAGCAAAAGAATTAACCCAGATCTCTTGACTGGGGGTGAATGTTTTGTATTGTTCTGCATTCCGTCCAGGTATACCCAGACGTGGGTCCCGAGCTCACTGTGCCACTCGAATCAAGCTATCCTGGCTGAAGAGGGATGAAATCCGAAATCGGTCTTAGGATGCTTGTATCCGGTCCAGGGAGGACCTTGTTTGGCAATTCGGGCTGGACTGTTCCCATGAGGCACAGGGTCAATACTGATTTGCATATGGCCAGGTCTAAACTGGAGTGGCATGATGAGGAAACGAATGATGGATTTAACCCAGATCTCTAGACTGTGGGTGAATGTTTTGATATGTTCTGCATTCCGTCCATCAATTGTGTGTCTTTTGCTTTCTCGCCCTAAGTGCGCCGGATATGCCCAGACGTGGGTCCCGGCCTCACTGTGCCACTGGAATCAAGCTATCCTGGCTGCAGAGGGGTGAAAGTCTGAAACCAGTCCTAGGATGCTTGTTTCCGGTCCAGGAATCCTAGGATGCTTGTTTCCAGTCCAGGGAGGACCTGGCTTGGCAATTTGGGCTGGACGGTTCCCATGAGGCACAGGGTCAAGACTGATTTGCCTATGGCCAGATCTAAACTGGGGTGGCATGGTGAGCAAAAGAATGATGGATTTAACCCAGATCTCTTGACTGGGGTGAATGTTTTGATTTGTTTGGCATTCTGTCCATCAATTGTGTGTCTTTGGCTTTATCGCCCTATATGCGCCGGGTATGACCAGACATGGGTCCCGGGCTCACTGTGCCACTGGAATCAAGCTATCCTGGCTGAAGAGGGGCGAAACCGTGAAAACCGGTTCTAGGATGCTTGTTTCCGGTCCAGGGAGGACCTGGCTTGGCAATTTGGGCTGGACTGTTCCCATGAGGTACAGGGTCAAGACTGATTTGCATATGGCCAGGGCTAAACTGGGGTTGCGTGGTGAGGAAAATGATGGATGTAACCCAGATCTCTTGACTGGGGGTGAATGTTTTGATTTTTTCTGCATTCCGTCCATCAATTGTGTGTTTCTTGAGAATACTTTCCAGCTTGACATTTCTTTTAAATTGGGATGCAAAGGCTTAATACTTATGCATTTATTCTCTCACCAGAACTCTTTGTTGGGTTTCTGAACTGACACCAAATTTCCATTCTAATTTAATTATAGATTAGGAAAATTCCTGTAAAGAACACACTAGCTGTATTATTGCAATATTACATGTTATTCTGACCAACATTGTATTATTTCTTATATGGAAATATCTATTATTGGACTATACAAATTGCTAAACTGAGGCCTAAATGATTAATACTTAAGTAATAAAGACTGAATAATAAAACATTTTAACTCACACCAATTCTCTTTATTGACTATAATGAAGTATTTAATAATTCTAATGTTTATATAGATTTTGAAGTAAATGATTGCTCCTTTTAACATCATGTCAACAAGCAAAGGCCCTTATGACCAATGGCAGGGCTCATTTAATGATTACACAAGAAGATTAAGATATAGAAAACCCTGCTCTATCACCACTAACAGCTTATGTGCAGATTGGATGGTTTACTAGGTCTGTTCACTGGCTTACACATGCAACAGCGACATTATCAAGGCGCACGGTGAACATGCAGGTGGAGATGGGTTACTACAGTGGTGACTTAGCATGTGGCCTAGTACAAGTCTCCAGTGCTTTGGAAAACATCCACACATCAAACATCTCTCCAACTTGTAAATTTGGTGGAGGGGAAGTGAGGAGCTGTCAATTCTCAGTAGCATTTCAGTCCTCGAAGAAATGTGTCTGCTTCACACTCACATGCAAAGTGCAGTAACAGATGTCTCACAAACAAAAAATGTTGTAGACACAGAAGGGCCGAGTGGAGTGAGAGGAAGGAAGAATCAGTAGCAAAATTTAATTGAAATTTCAGTTTATATTATTTCTATTTCTTGAACCTTTTGAATTGTCGAAATTGAAACATCTGATTTAGAACATTATGTGCATTATTTTCAACTTGAAAATATACCTGAAGCGAAGGTAATACAATATTATGGTTAAACAAGCATTCCTCACTATCATTTGTCCTTAACCTGGCACTTACTTTAAAACTAATTTCTATTAATCTCAGCACATCGTTCTCTGCCTTCTCCTGCCCTTGATTCATCTGGAGGGCGATGTTGTTGTTGTGTTCGCAGTTCTTCTTCATCAGATGTCAGGATTGGAGAGAGAATGATAGGTATTCACCTTAATGTAGCAATGTTGTGCAATATACTAAATGCTGCTAAACTTTTGAAGGTGGTGTCTGGTCTACATTGGAGTGCGCCATCACTCTTAAGATGACATTGAGAGTGACTTTTGAGGGGCCTACAAGCCCTCTCAATTACATTTCTTGTAGATTTATGTACAGCACTATAGCAGCGCTCACTTGCTGAAGCAGAGTTCAGATAAGGAGTTAAAATACAGAAACGCACAGCCTACAACTGTCTCCTACAATGTTAGGGGTATATTCACAACAACGTGTGATAACTACTGCAAGAGTAGCGTAACGCAACTTTCAATATTGCAGCCCATCGCGGGAAAATAATGTCCTGACAACGTGGGATTCACAACAAGTCGGTAGCATGCGATAGTATGCCGAAACCGCGGACAATGTCTGCGATAAAACCACTTCGATGGAGATAAAAACATAAACCACAACACCAAAAAACCTGTAATGGGCCAAAGCGCGATGAGGAAATCATCGATAAGCAGCACCAGGGCTGCAACACACACCAGGCAGATGAGAAAAATCTCTATAAAAGCAGAAAAAACACCCACACACAAACTGACCTACACCCAAGCACCATGGAGGCAGCCGGAGCAGGCGCAGCGGACGAGCGCAACCCCACAAGCACCCCGGATGACCAGCCTGGGACCTCGGGGACAGGGAAGGGCAAGGACAAGAAGATGAGGAAGACGAAGTTCAGTCCTCAGGCGAACAGGATCATAGTCACGGAGGTGATGGAATACCATCAACAACTCTTCGTCACCTCCAACGTGTCACTGGGCACCAAAACTGCAATATGGCAGGACATCGTCGACAAGGTGAATGCTGTCGGAGAGCACAAGAGGACAATGGACAAGGTCAAGAGGCGATGGAATGACATCAAGTGGAAGACCAAGGAGAAACTCTCCGCCAACCAGAAGGCAGCAACGCAGACTGGAGGTGGGGGCCCAGCGCCACAGCTAGAGCTGGATGACATGGAGGAGCTGGTGTTGACAGTCATCAGAGTGGAGTCTGTGGCCGGAGTTGGGGGACCGGACACTGCTCGACAGGACACAACACAACCGCAACAGGGTGAGTGACCACCAGGTACTGGGGGGGATGGGTGGAGATGGGCACAATGGCACACATGCACAATCAAGCAGAGCACAGTGCACCTCCACAATGACTCTGGGTCATCGCCCAGATCTACAGACTGTCACAATGTACAATGCCATGATGTCTGAATGTCAACCTGTACCATGCGTCTACACACATGTGGACACATTGTAATACATCATCTCCCCTTCACATCGCAGGGGCACCGTCAACACCTCCTGCAGAGCAGTTCGAGCCAGTCTTCACGGATGATGATGAGGACAACACCAGCATCGACGCCCAAACCATCCAAGACATCATTGACCTCATCCGCCACTCACCTCCAGGCTCAGGGCAGCCCAGCTACTTCGTTGTTACCCCACCCACCACCCAAACCACCCAGCAGGAGGCACCCACAGCCCCGGCACCCTCCCAAGACCTCCAGGAACAACACATGGCCTTCCAACGCCGTGTGCTGGAGTGCCAGATTGAGACGGCTGAGCAGGTGAGGGTGGGCTTCGGCATCATGGCTGCCAAACAAGACGCCATCCTTGATGTCTATGTCCGCCCCATGGTCTCCAACGAGCCCTGAGTGACATCGCTGGAGTCATGACGCGGAGAGAAGAACACCTGTCCGCTCAGAGTGGCTCCAGCGATGCCAGCCATGAGCTGGCACACATACGGAGGCTCATGGAGGACATGGTGTGGATGGAGGCAGAAAGGATGGCAGCCACCACTGCACATCATCGAAATGTAGCTGGGATCTATCATGCCCTACAGACCTCCACAATGGCATTGCCGCCACAAGGCGTGGCACTGATAAATGCTGCTGCGCCCACACCATCCACATACCCGCCCCCTGGTGTGTCAGTGCCTCCCAATGCAGCAGCCAGATCCACTCAGGCCCCTGATGTGTCAGTGGCACCCAGTGCGGCAGCCGGATCCACTCAGGCCCCTGATGTGTCAGTGGCACCCAGTGCGGCAGCCGGATCCACTCAGGCCCCTGATGTGTCAGTGGCACACAGTGCGGCAGCCGGTTCTGCAGCACCCACAGGTGGGGCAGGGCGGGCAGGGCACACACTCGGGGATGAGGACGTGGATGGGACTGTGGTCAGAAGGACCAGGCACTAGCATCCATCACCGCCTCCTGGCCTGTGTCTGCTTGGTCCCGCACATGGCCCCATGACCTTCCACTGACCCGCGATGCACTCCGATGCACTCACTTTGAACAGCGACATGGACTGCCACTTCCGGATTGATGCCCAATGACACGGCGACCAGGCTGCGGACTGTACCCTTCCCTTCAGCAGGACTTGTCATCCCCGGATGGACTCTGGCTGGCCCTCCACGGGCTCATATTGTGCAGTGTGCTGCCCATTGCCCTGAACCGCTCCAGCTGCATAACTACACTGGATGTGCAATAAACATCCATTGGCGCACTGCTGTGTCATGTCTATCATCAGCCATGTATGCATGTATGGATGAATGCAGGGACAGTGATTTCCCTTGCCTCAATGATGCGCATCCTGTGGGATGCCAGTCAGAGGGTACTACATTGCATTTTGTGCACCGGGTCCCGTGGACACTACAACTGGGACACATGCATCACTCACTTCCTTGTCCAGACATGGACTGAACCACGCCGAGAACCCACATGTCATTGTGGCAAGCCCTGCGCTGGTCCGGCGTACGGCAGGCCAGACCACTCCACTTACGCTCTGAGGGGGGGGCCTCATTGCTACCCATCGCAGGGGTACTCGCTGGTGGTGTGCAGGTCACTGGTCTAGTTTTCAGCATGTCACAGCCACTCCCTGAGGGCAGGTTTGGACGCACACCCATCCGGCACAGACGTCACAGACCATGTGACTCCACCAACATAAGGGGCCGATGACGTCACATTCTCCTCTGCCCCTGGTGACTGGATGACGGACGCCACGGCTCCCAATCATAAAGGGCACAAGAGTTTTGTTGCGCACAGGGTCAGTGGGATCCCAGGCCTGTGTATGACACGGGCAGACCACCACGTGGCGCTGACTGGGGTTGCACAGGGTGAGTCGCACCCGGCGCATTGCGGCAGGCACAGGCACCCCGCCACGGGACGGTGACTTTGGGTGCACTGAGTCAGTGGCACCTTAACCTGCTGAGCGGGTGGGCACCCTGTGATGATGCACCGTCCCGGCGGTCAGGGCAACTCAGGTTTCGTGTGCCCTGCTGGACTGCATTGTCGGCCAGAGCCAGCGGGCAGTGTGGGCCTCCTGCCACGTGCCCTTGCTTCCTGGTCACAGACTTAGTGGCACCCATTGGTCTGATCGGGTGTGCAAAAGACACACAATTGATGTACGTAATGCTGAACAAAGCAAAACTGAGAGTGTGTGCAGCCTGTGATGTTGCCGGGTGCACTGGTATGTCCTTGGCCATGGAGTATTCAAGACCCAGCAACACACATGAGACCTGGTGGCCTGCGGAGCATGACTGCATGGTGTGGAGGGTGCCATGTCCGCGGGCCCCAGGCTTGTGGCTTGCAGCGGCACGTGGTGGGACATCTAGTCTACACGCCGGTGGCGGAAGATGAGCAGTGAGGCCTGGCTGTGCATGGGCGGGCATGCTCCGTGGGCAGCGGGTGGCTTTGTGATGCCTCTGCCTGGGTGTGCATGGGCGGCCAGGCTCTGTTGTCTTGTGCGAGTGTGTGTACTGTGCCAGTCATGTATCTGGACTCTGTTTCAGATGACGGCTCTGACTCAGATATGTGACCTAATGGACTGCACTACATGCCGGCAAGTGGTTGGAAAAACACCGGTGGCAGCATGTGAGCTGTGTAGCCTGGGTGCGCAGGGGTGGCTCTCTCTCTTCTTCTCTCTCTCTCTCTCTCTCTCTCCCCCTCTCTTCTTCTCTCTCTCTCTCACCCCCTCTCTTCTTCTCTCTCTCTCTCTCTCTCCCTCTCTTCTCTCTCTCTCTCTCTCTCTCTCTCCTTCGCTCTCTCTCTGTCCTTTGATGTGCGCAGGACACACCTTCTCATGTTTTTTGTCTTGCAGGCTGTGACCTACGGACTGTCCCGCGGGCAGCCGCCAAGTGTCTTCATTTGATTTCGGTGTTCATTTTAATAAAGTTGTTTTTGTTGCTTAGGAAGTGAATGTGTGATGCTCATTTCTGTGTCGACACATGCATTTCAACTGTTGTGATTGTGCGACATCATGAAAAATAATTTGTACATGTTTTTGTGTACCTGATGTGGCATGTCTTTGTTGGGGGGGGGGAGGGGGGGCAGGGATGGGTGGTCCAGGGGGTGGTGTAGGTAGGTGTTGTGGCCCTCTTGGGTGTCCAGGCCACATGATGTGTGGCTCCATGGCATCTGTTGAACTTCCAATGTGGCCCTGGGCTGGTCTCCCTTTTGTGGTGCCGGCTGCCGTCCGACTTAACACCGGGTCAGAGCAGGTGTTGATTTTCTGGTGCTAATGTGCCTTATCGCCGGTTTTGTGTTCTTATCGCCATTGTGTCTGGTCGTTGAGAATGTTGAGGTGTGGTGTTTGGCACGGGAACGCCTACTCTGCATCTCATTAGCGATAGTTGTGGGGATCCTCTGTGGCGATGTTTTTTGCGGCTGCTATCGCGGGTAAACTGGTGCTGTGGGCTCTTAGCACCAGCTTGGGAATGGGGAGGTAAATTTATCACGACTTCGCCTGCGATAAAGTGCCGTTAATTCGGCAATAGCTCCTTGTGAATATGGCCCTAAAAGTAAAAATACATTACGTCACAAAATTGAGCTACATCATCGCTATATACTTAGGCAAATATAGAAAACATTACCAGGTAAATGTCCTTCACCAAATTCTTCTCTAAAAAGGCATGCGTAAATCCCGGTATAATGAACTATGAAGAAATCATGAGTACTGGCTAGGAATCTGGTCACTATATCAGTAATAATATTTGAGGTATTGCAACAACTTAATATTTGAAAATTAGTCCCATCAATGCAGCCTAGGACATGAGGGAATTAAGCTATCTGATAAAAATTTATTTTTGTTAGCTGACATTTCTGTAGTAGAAAATGCTATGTAATCATTGATTTGACTTCTCTTCCAGAAACTAAGAGGTGCATTGAACATAATATCTACACATCAGTAGAGATTGAATTGCTCCAGCGAGTATTTCGCGCTAGATGAAGTTTCATTTCTGCTGTTAAATCTAATATAAGGGCACTAGGTAAACTGTAGAAGATTTTCCGCGCAGTCTGGTCAAAAATAGTAATGCAAACTTTAAATATGCACTTCTGCCTCCTCCTCCTTCTCTACAAACCAGCCAGCATCATCATCCTCCTCGCCATGACATACAGAACAGCCATTGTGGAAAACGCAGATGCATTCTGGGGCTGTTTATACAGGTTGCACCAGGTTACCATCTGTTTCGAGTTAGTTTTAAATTGCACATGCAAAATGAAAATTCTGCGACTAGTCGCAATTTGCTAGTGCTTAGTACATTGAAATAGTGATTCACTAATAGGAAATCGCAAAATGTGATTTCCAATATGGAGTCACAATTTTACAGAATCAGTAAACATTCTACACTGTTTAAATTTCCTAAAAGGAGTAGATTATTTAGCTTCTCTGTTTGTTTCAAAACTACTTATGATAGGAATGCAGGGAAAATGATTAATTTCTCGACAGACCAGTATTAGAGGGCACTGTTAAAGGGTGGTAGTGAGGGAATCCAAAGCAGAGGTGGTCATTAGGGGGCGCCACCAGCACCAAAGCCGGTGAAGCATGTAGTCTAGAGGCAGTGGCTGTTTCATGTAATCAGCTCTCCCCAACTCTGCCAGTCTTACAGGGGCAAAAGCTGGTCAGAAAAGCTCCCTTTTCCTGTTGTTTAGCCTCAATTTGCGGTCAGGGCCAGACTTGGGAACCAAAAGCAGCCTTGGAAAAAATGCTAAAACCAGCCACACTACCTTCATCTCCTTATACCACTTCTCTCTTTCCATCTAGCCATTCCCTCTCTCTCTCACTACTTCTCTCTGCTCTCTCTTGTCTCCCTGTGATGGCTTCCTCTCTACCTCCCAGTCTTGCTCTCTCTCTCTCGCTCACTTGAAGCCTCCCTGAGCCTTCTGCAATTAATCTCAGCAGAAGTGACAGAGGCACCAGGAGTACTCCTGGGCTTTCAAAACCAGTCTCAAAGGGGTCCAGCCCACCGGGCAAAAGCCCAGTGGATTAAAAGGCCTGTCCACACTTTCGATTGGCTGACTGTAACATTCCATTGCTCACATTTAAGATAATACTTTATTTCTTTTTTAATTTAAGCACTTCATGAGAATGCCTGTGTTTTCTATACAAGTCAATGGAGAAAGGCCAAATCGGAAAAAAGCTGCAGGCTCAGACCAGGAGGCCGGTCGGGGGAACCCAACAGCTAGGTTGCGATGCTCAGAGATGTAGGGACACCTTTGGTCCTCTTCACCAAGTCCAGAGCGGACTGGTGCAGGGGTGCTTTTAGGTGCCGGAAAGGGCTTACCGGGGCAAGTCGTGGTTGAGGAGGTCTCCGTGCGGTGGCGACTTTGACGAGTCCAGGAGGGGGTCAATCAACGGTGGACTCGGACTCTGGAGCACTGGAGAACCTTGTTGGTGACAGTGGGCCTCTTCAAATCGGGCCAGAGGTGTCGGGTGCAGAGGTGGAACTGGGTGTCAGGTTTAACGGTTCTTCTGGTCATAGAGGCCTTGCTTGGAGGTTGCTTTTTTTAATAGTTCTACTGTTCTCTGGAGGTCTTGATCTTTGTTGAAGGCAGGAATATCCTCCCAGGGTTTTGGAGGTCGCTAGACTGCTGGACGTGTTGACTTTAGCGCAGCTTTCATCGAGGGCTGCCAACAGGCCAGTGTGGCTGGGGCCAAGTCAGGTGCTTTCTGCAGTCTTCTCTACTTTTGTGACTCTGTAGTGCCAGGTAGTAGCCAATGGGCTACTTACTTTGAGGTGACTACCCCCTCTAAATGCTCACCCCACGTGGGGGGGCATATCCCTGATCCTGCCCGGTTGGCTGGTTTCCTTTAATTCAAAGTGAGATGGTAGGTTTCAGGGGACTCCTCTAAGGGAACCTCAGTGTGCAATATTTAATAAATCTGACACTGGAATCAGTGCAGGTTTATTACAATGAGATGTTTGGCACCAAACATCCTATAATTCAGTGAGCTGGGGAATTCATAATCACGAGTGTCCAGCCCACGCACTCACTATGGCATTCCTGTTTACTCACAATATCCAGAAATCGACATGGACATTGCAGGGGCACATCTGCTCATGCATATATGCCCTTACAGGAGATTTGGTTAACCCTGCCATGGGACTACAAGGCCTGCTGTAGGGGTCACCATGCAGAGTCTGTGGGCATGGCACACAGGGATGTGTTCAATCACTGGAGCCTAATCCGGTTCCATCCAGGATGCACAGCGAATAAATGAATCATTCAATAAGATTCCAAAGTTAAGTTCCATTTCTCTTTGAATGTTATTCCAAAAAGTTCTCCATATTATTTTCAGTGTTTTTCATTAATACTTTACAGGTTCAATGAGTGCCGGCTGGCTTTGCTCATTAGACACCTAGAGGTGAAAAATTCCTCATGATATGCCCTGATGTTCCAGCCATGTCCAGAGGCGGAGGACCTCCTGACATAGGGTCAACGACCCCACCTCGCCCTGTTTGTTGTTGTCCATGAACACCTGTACTAATCTTTCCCGGACAGAGGGAAGGAATGCATTTAGTGCAAGACAAATCACCCGGAGTTCCAGAAGGTTGATGTGGAGCCTGGACTCTGCTGGAGACCAGAGGCCTCTGATCTCCGCCTCTCCCATGTGGCCGCCCCATCCCAGAAGGGATGCATCCATCACCACTGTGTGGTCTGGTTGGGGAAGGGAGAGGGATCTGCCAGTGACCCAATCCTGGTTCGTGAGCCACCACTGCAATTGACGTGCAGTGCCCTCCTGAGATCTGGCTGCAATTGGACAGATTCCTCTGATGTTGCACCCACTGGAACTTCAGGTCCCACTGCAGAGACCACATATGCCACCTGGCATGATCGACCAGCAGGATGCAGGAGGACATGAGGCCCAGCAGCCTTGGGGTCATTCTGACTGAAACCCAGGATAGAGGCTGAAAGATCGGAATCATAGCCTGAATATCCCGAACTCGCTGTTCGGGAGGATAGACCCAAAACCGCGGCGTGTCCAGAACCGCTCCGATGAAGAGGAGCTTCTGAGAGGGAATCATGTGTGACTTCGGCACATTGATGGAGAACCCCAGCGAATGCAGGAGGTCGGCCGTAGTCTGGAGGTGGGAGACGACTGTCTGGGGCGAGCCCGCCTTCAACAGCCAGTCATCGAGATAGGGGAAGACTGAAACCTCTGATCAGCCCAGATGAGCTGCGACCACCGCTATCACTTTTGTAAAAACCCGAGGGGTGCTGGTAAGGCCAAAGAGGAGCACGGTAAACTGAAAATGCTCGTGGCCTACCATGAACCGCAGGTAACGCCGGTGGGCTGGCAGGACGGGGATGTGAAAATAAGCATCCTGCAAGTCCAATGCTACCATCCAGTCTTCCGGGTCGAGGGCAGACAAGACCTGAGCAAGCGTCAACATCGTGAACTTCTACTTCCGGAGGAAGCGGTTGATGTTCCTGAGATCCAAGATAGTACGCAGGCCCCTGTCCTTCTTGGGGACCAGAAAGTAGTGGGAATAACAACCACAACCTACTTCTGGGACCGGAACGCGCTCGATGGATCCTTTGGCCAAAAGAGTCGGAACTTCCTGCTGGAGAAAGGCCGGTGATCCTCTGACATGAGGTGGTGGTGCGGTGGCATGGCTGGAGGGGTAGCCTCGAAGGGGAGGGAGTAGCCCCTTCGGACTATCTGCAAAACCCACCAGTCCGACGTGATTGTGCGCCAGTGGGGGAGGTGATGGCGAATTCTGCCGCCCACTGGCGTTTGATGGGCCTGAAATGTTGGACTAGGAAGGTTTGGAGGCTGCTGCAGAGGGGGGATTGGTGGACTGGCCCGCCCGCTGGCCCTTGGAACTATGACAGTTGTTCCCACATCCCCAGCCGTGTGAAGGTTGGGTAACTTGCTGCGGCCTGTGGCCCTGGGCGGGACGTAGTGGGGCACCCCTTCCGTAGCCATGAAAGGGGGGAAAAGCAGACTGTGCAGGGCGGGTGGAGAGGCCCAAGGACTTGGCCGAAGCCCGTGAGTCCTTGAAACACTCTAGAGAGTTGTCTGCGTTGTCGCCAAAAAGGCGACGGCCATCAAAGGTGTTCTCGACATCCCCTGAAAAGCCAGTCGATCTCATCCAGGCGTAGCGACGAAGTGCTACTGACGTTGAAATGGTCCTGCCCAGAGAGTCGGCGGTGTACAGCCCAAAACAGATGGTAAACTTTGCTGCATCCCTCCCAGCGGCGACAGCCTGGGAGAGCACTGTCCGTGCCTCCTGCGGACACTGTGGCAGCACCTGCGCAACCGTATCCCACACCAAGTGGGAATAGCGGCCCAAGAGACATGCTGTGTTTACCAACCGCAGTCCTAAGCTCGCGGAAGAGAAAATGTTCTTCCCAGGATGGTCCTGCTTCTTGGATTCCCTTTCCGGTGGAGCGGTAGGGAATGTGCTTTTGGAAGTGGAGTCTTGGACTACCAAGCTCTCCGGGGTGGGGTATTGAGAGAGGAAAGTGGCGTTGCCCGGAGCCGGGCGGTGGCGTCGGGCAATCATCCTGTCCAGGGGAGCCTCTGTGTTGGGACTGGACCACCTGCCCAAAAGGACGTCGGTGAGGGCCTCATTAAATGGCAGCAAGGGCTCCTGAAGAGCTCGCAGCCAGTTGAAGCACCTCTGTCAGGAGGTTAGTCCTGACCGCTACAGTAGGAAGCTCGAGGTTGAGAGCCTCGGCTGCCCTATGCTACACCACTGTGTATGTCGCTCCCTCCTCTGTAGCCACGGTAGGAGGAGATAACATGCCAAGGTCAAGGGAGGTGTGCAAACCACTGGCATCCCCGAGTTCCTCTCTCCACGTCCTGTTCACTGTCCAACTGGTCAGTCAGAGAGTCACCTGACCCCTCCCAGTCCTCCTCCTTGTCCTCTGGGTGCTATTCTGGTCGAAGCGGGACCCCAGGAGTGAACAGGGGCATAAAAACCCTACTCGGCGCCGGATCCGGTGTCGGGCGACACCGGTCCGGCTTCAGGTCCATGTCGGGAAGGAGGCCGGGGTCGACGCCGGCCAGGGGACTGACCTGCGTCGAATGTGGTAGGGGTGCCGGAGGGAGCGGCCCCGGTGGAAGCGTAACCAGGTCAACCGGTGCCGATCTGGATCCAGGCCTGGATCCAAGGAGGGCCTGCGGCGCCGGGGCTGGAGCCATTGGTGGGAAAGGCCTAGGCCTCCCAAATCAAGTCCGCGGGGCCCGACGGCGCGCTGGCGGGTTTGGGCCACCCAAAGATGGCATGCATTGCCTCGTAGCACGTACGAAGCTGAGTGGGAGTCGCTCCAGGTCCCGGAAAGGGAGGGAAACGCGGAGTGAACTCTTTGGGCTCCGTGCGCGGAGCCGCAGGAGGGGCACCACTTGTCTCCCTCGTCGGGTCGGTCGGCCGACTGCCGCGGAGAAATTGAAGAGCGACGATGCTTCTTCGACTTCTTCTTATGCTTTGAGTAACCCGACCCCGAGTGTGAAGACTTCGAAGACTTGGACGAATGGTGGTGGCTCAGCGACCGTTCCCTCAACCTCCCTCGCGACCGGGACCTCGAACGGCGCGGAGTCGACTGTCGGTGCTCAAGCAGCTTTCGGGACCGCTCCCGCAAAGACTTCGGCGCCATCAACCGGCAGTCGGAGCACGACTTAGGCTCGTGGTCGCGCTTCAGGCAAAAGAGGCACACGCGGTGCGGATCCGTCACCGACATCATCCAATGACAGGAACCGCATGGCTTGGACCCGGGCATCCCTCAGGCACCAGGAGTCAAAGACTCGAAAAAGAATTCGACAAAAGTTGAGAAAAAAGTCAGTCAAAAAGTGTCTGGAGGTACCGCTCTTCCCGGATCTGCGCTGGCTGGCACGGAAAAAGAAAGAACTGACGTCAGCGCGCGAGGGTGGTGTCTAAGTAGCTGCTACAACGTCATCTCGGAGACCACAACTACAACGACGGACGCAGAGCCGACCGACGCCACCTTCCGACGCACAGAGGTACTGCTGACGAGAAAACTTTTCAGATCCAGTCTGACGCCTGGGGGTAATTCTAAGGTAAGGAATCTATAACTAACGTGCTTCTTTCAGACTTTGCAATCTTATTGAATGATTAATTTATTCGCTGTGCATCCTGGATGGAACCGGATTAGGCTCCAGTGACTGAGTGTATACTTGTATGCATGGATGTAGCGCTTAACCAGGAAGGCACGCTTAACATTGCATAGAGCATTTTAAAACGGGCTGAAGAACCATTTACATTGGTGTGCACTCTACCATATGAAGTGAAACACAGAGATGTGTGCCATGTCGACTCTTCAGTTTGGTCTGCACAAAGGCACGCAGTCTGCAATGACAGAGTGCAGGGCCTTGGTGAGGGAACCCTAGGGTGGCAAGATTTGTGCTGCAGCCCTTGAGGTCCCTCTTCAGTGCCAATGCCCTAGGTACCAGGAGTACCATCTACTAGAGACCTACAAGGGCCACTAAAGTTCTGCTAATTGGGTAACAAAATGCACAGTTTTTAGGGAAAGAACACTAGTACTGGGAACCTGGTTAGCAGGGACTCACTACACTTCATTCAAAGTTGCATAAAAAAACAGGCAAAAAGTGGAGGATATTGCAAGAAGAAAAACTGTTTCCTACAGTGATGCTGCCGGAAATGGTTTCAGAACGTCCACACTACGTCAGTCTGACACCATTTCTTACTAAACAGATCTACTGCATGTTCAACTGCCTAAAAGACTGTCTTCATCTCTCCTCCAAGGGTGGATGGACGTAGCTCTGATTTTTAGCTTAACTCCCTTTATAATGCTTCTTCTAATCAGGCATGTGTTCTTTGATAAAACTGTAGCACTAATAGTGCAATTGATTGTTTGTGTGTTGCTTATGTTTTCAACAAAATCTCCATCCACCACCATCTCCAAAAGTTGGCCTTGGTTGCTCAAATTAACACTTCTGGAGAGGCGGGAGCCTAAAGGAAATAGCTTGTTTATCCAATGTGGATTCACCTGTGCTAGCTCTAGAACACTACTAGTAAAACTAGCATCAATCTATAACCCCTGACTGCCTGATGACCTCAGAACAGGCTTCATATTGTATATTTGGTCTATAGTGCCATAGCACTCTGAGCTTTAGGGCTACTGTACCATGGAGTCAATAACAGGACGCAAACATCACACATTCTCCTCTCGTTGAAGCTGCCAGAAGAAAGGGCAGGTCTTTCCTGTAGCCACTGTAATGCTTAACACTTAGGAATATCACCTGGAGGCAATGAGTGTCTTCTTGAAGGGTACCTGATTGGAGGAAAAACCAGGCAAAATAAAAACTCTCCGAGCAGACAGGATATTTATAGTAGGGAGTTGTTCAGTGTTGGCTTGCTCACCAATTCCCTACTATAAATGATAATAGTAATAGTAGATGAGGACCGAATTCAGCAGAAGCAAGATTCCTGGAGATGGAGAAAATTTCCAGAAAAAGAATTAAGGGTTCCAGGAGGTGGATCAGGATTCTAGGTGATGACATAGGATTTAAGAAGAAAAAGCAGGAAACAAGGAGCAAATAATCAGAATGGACACTCACCAATGCACTTACTGGAGCATTTGCTATTCATGGTATTGAATGCTTTAAAATGCGTCAAGTTCAACTATGACCAATTGAGTCTCCTGCCTTGGTCAGTCAAGGAAAGCTCTAATAAGTTAATTTAACCATAATATCACAAAAGCAAAGCAACAATATTTCGCCAATAAGATCAATGTATCCCAAACCTCTTAAAATGTTGTTAAAATCCTGGAATCCATAGCCAATGTGTGTTATTTAAATATTGAGATCACAACAACACATGTCCTGGTAAACAATATAAGCTCCCTTCTTTGAGAAAATTGAAAGCTTCAGACAAGAATTCAGCAACTGAGAAACTTTATCACCAAAGGATAAAGAAACACCCTCTAATTTAGAAAAAAGTGGCAGTGATCTCTTGGAATTTGCTTTGTTATAAATCCGTGAATTATAGACAGTAAAACTACTATTTCGCTCTGCGATATTTACCTGTGCAATCTGTCGCAGGGAATAAAGAAAATTTCAACTTCTCTAAAACAACAAGTTATTGATTCCTCTTTTGAGAAAGGATTAGTATCAACTGACTTAAAATAAACAGCTGTTTGTCCCTTGTTGAAGAAGCCAAATTTGGACTGCATGGATACAGTGAAGTTTAGACCTATATCTTTACTTCCAGTTCCAGCAAAACTTTTGGAAAAAAGCAGCCACCTTTTAGTTGAAGACCCATCAGTAATCTGTTGGCCTGTTAGACCACTATCTAACGGGCTTCCATCCAGAATTGTGGACTGAGCCACTGGTAAGTTCAGCTGTGGAAGCGTTGAGAACTAACATAACATAACATGTGTATTTGTAAAGCGCACATTCACCCGGAGGCATCTTGGTGCTGAATAACAGATGTTTATTGTTACCCAACTCAATGGTACTCATTTTATCGACCTCAGATGGATGAAAGGCTGAGTGGACCCACCAGGATATGCACCTGTGACCATGAGGTCAAACACAGGTCCCTGCAGTGGACGCATTAGCCCTCTGAGCCACCAGACCCAGTTTAATTTACACTGATGGTGGTGGAGTTGAAGCTGTGATTTGGTGGGGCAGGTAAGTGGCTTTCAACCATTATTGACCACTGGCTTCTTATTCATCATCTCTCCATCCTATCAATTATCAGTAAAGCCCTTTGTTGGATCTCCTCTTTCTTTGCACGGCAAACAGCGGCCTAATTGCTTCTCTAAGGGCCAGATGTACGACACCCAAAATAGTGCCTCGCAAATTGCGAGTCTTTTGCGACTCGCAATTTACGAGGGGCTATTTTGGATGTACAAAAGTGTGAAACACACTGTTAGCGATTCCCAATGGGGTCGCAAATTGAGAGGCTCATGAATATTAATAAGACTCTCGCACTTTGCGACCCCATTGGGAATAACAGGCCCTCCCAGGTATGGTGGCCTGCTGGGCTTAGCAGACCACCATGCCTGGGACTGCTTTTAAATAAAGCAGTTTTTTTTTAGGCCTCGCCTGGCGAAAGCAGCGCATGCGCTGCTCTAGCTAGGAGAACACCTTTTGTAATCAATTCTGCGAGGGCTCTCATGCATGTGTCTGCAATGGCCATTTGTCCATTGCAAACAGCATGCGCGTGTCCGTGGGACTGTGTGGATAGTCCCACGCCATTTTGTTGCCATAGCAACAAAATGCCGCATCGCGTTTTTTTTTTATGTCAAATGCTAACGGCTGTCCTTCAGTTCCCCCGGGGCACAAGCAGGCATCCACTTGCTCAGATCAGTCGTCCTCACAGAAGTGGATGCCTGCTTGTGCCCCGGGGGAACTGCAGGACAGTCGTTAGCATTTGCAATGCAATAGGTCTCGCATTTATGCGAGTTTGAGTTATTGACATTGTAAATGACAATGCCTTTTATTTATGTTTCAAAAACAAGAATAAAAGGCATTGCCATTTGCAATGTCAATAGCGTAAATGCAAGACCTATTGCATTGCAAATGCTTGTTTTTAATGCAGCCCGCTTTTCTTAAAGGAAAACGGGATGCATTTAAAAAACAAAAAAAAATGAAACGTTTTTGTTCCCCTGGTCCCCAGGGAAAGGGGTCCCCTGGGGACCTCTTCCCTTTTGCCAGTGCATTACCACCCTCTTGAAGAGGGTGGTAATTTGCGAGTGTTTTGCGCCCGCAATTGCGGACGCAAAACATTCTTACATAGGGTTGTGCTCGCTATTAGAAAGGGAACGCCCCTTCTAATAGCGAGTAGCAAAAACCTATTTTGCGAGTCGCAAAAAACTGCGAGTCGCAAAATAGGGTTTGTACATTCCCCATGCTATTTTTGCATGCGCAAATGGGTTCGCATACCCGTTTGCTCACGCAAAAATAGTCGTACATGGCCCTGAGTCTATGCCAATCAGTTATGGAATGCACTGTCCCCTTTACTTTTTAATGGGTCTTTTTCACCTTTGGCAGATCTTCTTCATCAACACAATGTATTGTTTATGTTTATACATGATACTGAGATCCTCCTTAGTATAAAATGAGAATAATTGATTATAGTAAATACGCTTTCAATAGCCTTAGATGTTCAAAATCGGAAGGCATCAGATGTTCTGAATCTCCATGCGTCAAAGACAGAGGTAATGGTGGATGGACAAAACCTGATGGGTGGGGCACAGCCTTTTGGCCTTACAACTTAGGCAGGTGCCCTCAACCAGTTCCGGCTATCAGGAACATGGGTATTATGGTTGATTCGAATCAAAACTTAACAGGCAAGAAGCCTTGGTGGGCAAATTGTGTTTATTTCATTTCAGAACATTATATAGGGTCTTTGTTTTTGTCATTTCCACAACAGGTTGCCACCATCAATGCACTTGGCCATGCCCAACTGGATTTTGGTGCTTCCAATGAAGCTTTTTTATTGGCTTCCAGTTAAGAAGCACTTTTATTTCATGTCTCTGTGCATTGTGCATCATATTCACTATTACAAATCCTGATAACCCTCAGTATTAATAGCAAGGATTTTGCTCCACCCACGTAGTTCTTAGAGGGCTCACTTTCAATTATTATTTAAAGTTCTTAAGGACAAAATTAATAAATAAGGAGGACGAGCCTTTAAGGATCAAGAAACAATTTTTGGGAACCCCATTTCAACCTACATAGGTATAGAATAAAAAAAACAGCACATTGGTGTGTATTCGATGGACATTTGGTCCAGGGAACAGAAGTGAAGAAGACAAGATGGTAACATGACACATCGTCTAGTGGTATGAGACTGTATCCATGAGGAATTATAGAACAACAACGGGACCCAACACCGGGTGGAATGCAACACAGAGCTATAGATCAACCCTGATGAAGTCCCAAAGGGACGAAACAGGTTTGCTGGGCTGAATGGATTGCTCCTGTCAAATCTACATGTGTTGAAAACTGCCTCTGTCAAGTTTGGGGAGAGGGGTTGGCCTAACGGCTAGGGCTGTCGACCTCAAATCTGGGGGACCAAGTTGGGGGCAATCTTGCCGAGTTCAAGTCTCGGCAAGAACGCGCAACATCCATTGATTCTGAGCAAATCACTTAGTCTCCATGTGCCTAACAAAAATGAATGTGTCCTCATGTAACACAACTGGTGCTCGTGTAAAGCGCTCAGATATCCGATACCTTCTGGTCAAGTTTGTGCTATATAAAACTCCATTAAAACATTTTTTTTTACAAAAGTTTGCATTTGTTGAATAAAAGTGGATTCAAAGCAACTTGCAAGACTCCTGAATGACTGCATCATGACTTTTTGATCTATTACTGAAGAATTATATAATCATCTGTGAACTTTGGAACAGATTATCTTTAACAAATTTAACGCTCCTTTGCATTTGTTGTTTTGATAGGTATAGAATCACCCCATCTTAAATTTTGTAAAAAATTTAAATAAAGCTTGGCTCTTTAGTTAAGGTCATCTGTAAATGACAGTACCAAGGGTACAAAGGTAATACTAAGACCCAATAAAACAGTGTTGTCCCAGGAATCATAAAAGGGCCTCACATGCCCCAACAGCCAGAGAGTGTGCCTGTTGGAATATGACTAACAATTCCCCAACCCTGATCACTCAGCAGAGCTGGATGTTGGGCATTTTACCAATGGCTTGGCTGTCTCTGTGCAGGTCTTCTGCAGCCCCCCTAAAATTAAGCTCTAATAGGGCATGTTGGACACTTGCCTGCCACGACTCAGGTGTTGGGAACCCACACAAAGGTACTGTACCTTGCTTCACTGATCTCTTGTGTGATGTTATGTGTGATGTTAATCGATAACAGACATTTAACTGTAGTTGGATAATGACTTATGGAATGTTCTGCAACCAAAGCAAACTGGCAGGACACTCATAATCTCAAGATTTCCTACATTTCTCAATGCCTTGCGGTCACTGCAAACTCAGCACAGGTCATCAGGTCTTCAGTCACATATTCATAGTCATAATAACTTTATTTCGCAACTACATATGGCATAAAAAGTATTCTAAAACAGTCAATTACATTTAAATCATTAAAAATGGAACCTGAAACAAGATGGCTTCCACAAGGCCAATGGAATGAAAGCAGCGTGACGCCATACGGTTCATAATGCCTGACTGCATCCTCCTCTCGCTCATCTCTCTAATCCCAATATTGTGTTCCTAGCTGCACTCAGACTTTTTGTAACTTGGTATCCCTGCCCTCCTCAGGCATGTTGTTCTGCTTGTTCGCTGTACCAAGGCTAGTATAACCCATCTTCATTCTTAACCCCGTACATCCCCTCCCTACTGCCCCCTGTGCTCACCTCAGAGCGTGACCAGGTCTACATTGTGCATCTGTAGGAATTTATCGAGACCAGGCCTACTACTTTCTTTCATAATTGCAAAGACGAAACCCCTCCTTTGCTTTAGCTGTATTGTATTGGAGCGTTTGTACCTGTGCGTTGGAGAGATTTGAACATTTTTGTCGTCTTCTTTCTTCCACCAGGAAAATATTTTATCACTGAAGAAACCCTTCTCATCACACCCCTTCACAGTGTATAATTTCCCGTTGTAAATGTCTTTACACCTGCTAGGGACACCTAACAGAGGAAAATAGAGTCAGCTACACCCACTTTATGAATTAACTCCGGAGTAGCGTGCTACTTGTCGAAAAAGCACTTCAACACCCCATCAAGGGTAGAAAGCGCTAAATAAATGCAAACCTTTTCCCTCTTCTATCCCTCCGCTATCCTTCTGAATTCAAACAACAGACTAACATATCCACCACTAAATTACTTTCATATTTCACTGTACTAATTCACCACTTATCCTTTATGGGTTCCGGAGTAGCGGGCTACTCGCTGAAAAAGAACCCTTCGGTTCGGGAAGGTTACAAAACGTCCTTTGCAACATGCACCCTCCTCTGCTCCAAATCGCCCTGAAGACAAACACATAGAGCAAGATTTTTTTTTTTTTAAATAACGGTTTGTAACTCTGCTGTAAGGACCAGAAAACTGAATGTTGCACTTGAGCCTGGGGCACTTCAAAAATAACGGGCAAATGGCGTCTAACAAGATGGCCTCCTTTGACAGTATTCAAAAAATGCGGCGTTGAACCGGTACGTGACGCAACCCTGAGCCTTGGGAGATTAAGGGGGGAGAGGGGGCCAAGCCGACACCAAACTCCTTTATTGTGTGTGAAAAAGGCCGCTTTATTGAAACAGGTGCATATCACAATTTAACTCCTTGGCCACTGCCTTACAAAACTAACGCCTCGCTATACAATAACCTCCTGACCCCTTGTGTTTTCCCCCCACCCCTACGATCCCCACATCATTTCCCCCATCCCCCAAAATACAACATAACATTCCATAACCAACATATAACCCAATCCTACACCATGTAACCTTTCCCAACTCCCAAACTCCCCTGACCGTAACCCCTACCTGCCTTTAGTGCAACTGTAACTAACCAACCTCTAATCTAAACTTATCCAACCTGTCTACCCTTTACCTGTCCCTGGACCCACATTACCAAACCTCTAACAACAAACTCTAGCCAATCCCGGCCAACTGTCAACCACCCCGCTTGCACCTGCTCCAAGCGACAATACATCCAACAGCCCCTATGTACCTGTTCCAACAAATGCTGCCCCCAAAACCCGCAAAAGTGCAGACCCAAAACCCCTTGAAACAGGCCCCCTAAAACCCCTCTAACCATAGGGAGGGTGGGTGGGGAAAAACTTTAACTAGCGCACCCAGCCACCAGGTCACCAAGCCTAAAATGGTGGCTGGGAATCGCGCGTTTTGTATATATACCCCTTGGGCTACTACCCCTGGATTTGGGCTACATTTGGGCTATCCTTCAAATGTAGCCCAATTATTTACAAAATGGCCGTTCGGCCACGCCCCCCTCTCCCCCCTCCCAACCTGCCCGGGCGGCAGACCTCGCGGTGCTCGGCTGCCCCCCAGGCTCCCATTGGGAGATTAAGGGGGGAGAGGGGGCCAAGCCGACACCAAACTCCTTTATTGTGTGTGAAAAAGGCCGCTTTATTGAAACAGGTGCATATCACAATTTAACTCCTTGGCCACTGCCTTACAAAACTAACGCCTCGCTATACAATAACCTCCTGACCCCTTGTGTTTTCCCCCCACCCCTACGATCCCCACATCATTTCCCCCATCCCCCAAAATACAACATAACATTCCATAACCAACATATAACCCAATCCTACACCATGTAACCTTTCCCAACTCCCAAACTCCCCTGACCGTAACCCCTACCTGCCTTTAGTGCAACTGTAACTAACCA
This sequence comes from Triturus cristatus, assembly GCF_964204655.1. Taxonomy (NCBI): domain Eukaryota; kingdom Metazoa; phylum Chordata; class Amphibia; order Caudata; family Salamandridae; genus Triturus; species Triturus cristatus. The sequence continues at coordinate 1,641,812,357 of NC_140590.1, forward strand.
ACCTCTAATCTAAACTTATCCAACCTGTCTACCCTTTACCTGTCCCTGGACCCACATTACCAAACCTCTAACAACAAACTCTAGCCAATCCCGGCCAACTGTCAACCCCCCCGCCACCCAGGAAAAGGGGGGAAGTGTCGGCGACTGCGCCTCTTCCTCCCCTTTTTCTGCCCCCCCACGCACCGCGACCCCGCATGACCTAACGCCTATAAACTCCCAACAGACGCGCCAACACTTCTCTCAACTCCAAAAGATACAGATCCATTCCCATCCTGGACAAGTGCACCCCGTCATCCCTGAACATCTCCCGCGCATCGTATCGAATGTCCCCGTGTGCCACGCGGTCAATCCCCAAATGCCGACAAAACCTCACCATCTCCGTATTAAGTTTCCGTCGCGCCTTATCTACCGCACCTGGGTTCACCGCCCCCCTCCAACTCCTCCGGGGGACAAACTCCGTCCACACAATCGAACAACCCGCCCAGCTCTCTTTGATCAAAGCCAGATCCTTCTTCATCGCCCGCATTAGGGCCAAACCAGTCTCCCTTACCATGTCGTTCTCCCCCAAATGAAGAACCAATACATCTGGGCACCGACCCGCCCTTAAGATCCCATTCAACACGGGCACCAGTTCCTTCCAACGCATCCCCCCCCTACCCCTCCACCCCACAGAGAACACGTCTTTATTAAAACCCAACTGTTCCCCAAAGTAACTCTCCTGCGCCTGCAATTGGGCCCTCCTCACGAACGAATGCCCCACAATCCAGATAGACATTTCTCGGGCCAGGGGTCCCATAACCGAACCTGAAAAGAAAAACAAGAATGAAAACCTAACCACAACCTCTGAAAAATTTCACTGTCCTGTGTAAAGTCCCTCTTTTGCCTGTTTTACAGTGGCCCCCCACCCCCCGGCTCGCTGCGCACATAACGCTGGTAGCAATTTGAAGACCATCTTCCCAACTTCATGATTTCGCCCCTGTCCCAGCCCCTCGCATGCGCCTCCGACGCTGCCCCGATGCGAAACGAGTGCGTGCCAAAACCCTTTTCCTCGACCCCCAGCGTCCTAAGTGCTTTCCTCAGTACTGCCAGCAATTGTGAAGCTTTAACGCCTCGCCCCTGCTGATGGGAGAAGACCAGTCCCCCCAGACCCCCAGCGCACGCCCTCCACCGCATACCCCAGCGGAACGGACACACCCCCGGGGATCGCCCTTTCCTCAACGTAACCCACTTCCCTCGACTCTTCTGGTCAGTCTTTGCCTTTCGCAGCCAAATGCTCACCACCCGATCCCCAAATGATACTTCCTCCCAGGTCAAACCCCGGTCCGCTTTCGACCCCAGCAGCTCTGATACCCGAAACGCCCCAAAAAACATCCAAGACATGAGTGTGGCGAACAGCAAGGCCTCCCCACCGTCCCAGCACACCGCTGGCAGAACCCCCATCACCCTACCTAAGAGTTCCCATGACAGAGGCCTCCGCACTTTGGCCACTCTCCCACATTCCCGCGCCCAGCCTTCCAAAATCCGCGTCCCCAGCTCCCCCGCGGATGGCGCATAACCCCACAACAGTTTGCCGATGAACGCAACCCCCGCCAACTTGCCCACTATCGTCACCCTTGTCAAACCCCTCTCCACCAAATCCAGAATAAATTGCACCACGTCCTCCCGTCTCTCCGCCTCATAAGCCCGCCATCTCGCCCCTGAGTGAACAAACTCCTCCCATGCCGCCCTGTATGCTATTTTCGTTGACCGCGCCAAAGAACCTAGAACCAATTGTAGCATCCGGTATTGCCTACTTCCCAGAGTTGGCTTGGCATCCTGGTCGGGTTCCCGTCCGCGTCCTTGGCGAGCCCACGGAATCTCCCCCACTGTGAACGAGACAAGGCATCCGCAATGTCATTGTCCACTCCTGGCACATGCACCGCGCGAAACGCAATATCATGCCTCAAACAACCCAGCACAAAAACCCGCAACAGCTTAAGCACCTGCGCATCCCTCGCCGACTGCCTGTTCACCACCTGTACCACTGCCATGTTGTCGATCCTGAACGTGACTTTTTTGTGGGCTAACAAAACCCCCCACAGTGTGACTGCCACCACTAAGGGAAAGAATTCCAAAAACGCGATGCTCCTGCCGCCCTCTAACCAGTCCTCGGGCCAGGGCTCCGCACACCATCTCCCCTGCCAATACAGACCAAATCCCTTGCTTCCCGCTGCATCCGAGAAAATCTGTACGTCCCATACCATGTCCACCTCCCTCATCAAAGGCACCCCATTGAACTGGTGCAGGAAAAACTGCCACATGCGCAAGTCCTCTCTCACCCCTGCTGACAACCTCACATGATGGTGCGGAGGCCTCTGCCCCTCCAGTGCGCGCCCCAGTCGCCTGCAGAAAGTCCGCCCTACTCTGACCACCCTACAAGCAAAATTGAGATGTCCCAGCAACACCTGTATGTCCCTGACCGTCACCTTCTGTCGTGCCAACACCTCGGTCAGCAAACTCAACATGTTCCGTTTCTTTTCCTCCGGGAGGCGCGCCTCCATACGTACCGAATCCAATTCAATACCAAGGAATGCCAGTGCCGTACTGGGGCCCTGCGTTTTTTCCGGGGCCAGCGGCACGCCCATGTCCCCCATGATCTCATGGAAGCTGTCCAGACCCTGCTGGCAGTCCGCGGAGTCTGAGGTGCCGACAAAGAAAAAGTCATCCAAATAATGTGTGACACCTTGGTGACCCGTTCGTTCCGTAAACAACCATTGTAGGAACGTGCTGAAGCATTCAAAGAGTGCGCAGGACATGGAGCAGCCCATCGGCAATGCCTTGTCCACATACCAGTGACCGCCGAATTGTATGCCTAACAGATCCCAGTCATCTGGATGCACTGGCAGCAACCGGAAAGCTGACTTGATGTCGCACTTTGCCATCTGTGCCGCTGCGCCCGCGGACACCACCAGTGCCATGGCCACGTCAACCGATGAATATGACACAGTGGCCGCGCTGTCCGCAATAAAATCATTGACCGACCCACCTTCTGGCCATGACAAATGCTGAATGAGGCGAAACTGTCCCACCTCCTTTTTAGGCACCACCCCAATGGGTGACACAATCAAATTGGGCAGAGGCCACTCGCAAAATGGTCCCGCCATGCGGCCTTCCCGTACCTCCTTGTCTAGTTTTGCCTGTACTACTTGCGGATGCTCCCTCGCTGATCGCAAATTATCTGCCCATCTCCGAACCCTCGGCCCCTCGTACCCCAATCTGAACCCCTCTTGAAACCCCAATCTCAGTGTTTCCGCCGCCGCCCTGTCCGGATAGGCCCCCAGCGCCCCCACCAGCTGCTCTACCCTAACCGGAGTACGAGCCCTTCGCCCCAGCCCCCTTCGCCCCCCTCCCTCCTCCTCCCTGCTGTGACTGCTGCTGAGCTCCAGCCTTAGGGGCTCCCGCCTGCCAATGCTGCCCGCTCTGGCCCGGACCTTGCGTCCCCCAACACTTGACCAGCGGATGGCGCTTGCCGCAGCTCGAGCATTCGTGCCTAAACTTACAATATTCTCTCGTGCATAGTCCTTTGTTAAAGTCCCAGCAAGCCCCTTTATCTCCTGTCGTCCCTCTGCCAGCTCCCCCCACCCCCCCGCGGGTGGGACCCCCTCGAAAGGGCTGGTACACGAGCGGCAGCCCGCTGGCTGTAAATATAGTCTTCCCCGACCCCGCCAGGCCCATGGTATGCTGCCAGAGATCCGTATCCAACTCTCCCCATTTTGCCTCCGCATCCCATGCCATGCGCGCCCGGAATTCCTCATCATACTGAGCCCAGGCATATCCGCCCCCTGTAATCTGTGCCTTCCTAATTACGTCCATGTATTTAAACATGGCCACTGACCTCTCCGGAAACTTCTCGCAATACACGCTGGCATATATCAGAAAAGCCGCTGTCCAGTTTTCTATTGTCAGCGGCACCTTAGGCCTTTTTGCGAGCTCAAATTCCTCTTCCTTAGATCCCTCCTTCGCTCGGACCTCTCTGTGCAGGAGTTTAAGTATCTCCACATATTCCCCTTTCCAAATCCGTTCCTTCGTTGTCAACATCAAGTGCGCCCCCAAGGGCTTGGTCACTCCCATATATGGTAACCGTTTTACCTTCAATTCCTTACTTTCCAGTTTTGCCTCCTCTGCCTTTGCGTCCCCTGGCCCCTTCTCGCTTGTCCCCTCCTTCTTGGTCTGCCCGCTGTCACCCTGCCCTACTCCGTCCGTGCCCACAGCCACATCAACCACATACGCGCCTTTGCGCAGTCTTTCCCCAACCCCCCCCTCCACCCCCGCCCCCCCCACTCCTCTCGACACCATCCTTGGCCGCCCGAGCAAATGTGCATTACCTGGCGCCAGTGTCTCCGTCCGTCGCTCATCCCGACGTCCAGTCCTGGGAGCCGAGCTGCTTTCCCACCGTGATGTCCGACCCGTGGGCTGCGCCTGGCGTCGTGACACCTGTAAGAAACTAGTCACAACATTACTCGGCCCCCCGTCCCTACCGTCTCCCACCTCACGCAACTCCCCTTCCTCCATACTCTCCTCCTCATAGTCCAATTCCTCCTGTCCTGCACCCCCAGCGTTCCCCGCTGGACCTGCCACCTGCTGCTTAGGAAAACAAACAACATTCCTTTCGGTGCTCCTCCGTCGCTGCCCCCCGGGGCGCAGTAACCCCGTGGGTGTTGGGGCCGGCGAGCCCGTCTCGGGCCTACTTGTGCCAGCCGCGTCGGGATCCCTCGCCGGTACTGGGCACGCCGCCCGAGGCTCCACCCTCCCTTCTCCTTGGCGTCGCCAGGCCGCTCCCAGCCCTGCCAAGTCCGGTACCCCGCGCTGTTCCCGCTGCCTCTCCGCTACCTGCAAAGGAAAGGAATGGTCTGGTGTGCTGGGCCTACCTACCTTCCTCCTGCCATCCCATCCCCGCTTGCCAGCCCCCGACGACTCCGCGACCCACGCCTTACCCACCGCGCTCAAATCCGCCCCGTCGTCGTCCTCCCCCTCACCCTCGTCCCCGTCGCTCCACTCCCCCTGTCCACTCCATCTCACCCCGTGCCCGCTCGACTCCCCTCCGACCGCGCCACCCCCCCCACACCCCTCCCCCCTCCCTGCCGTCTCCCCCGCTCTTACGCCCCCAACCCCCGCCAACCCCTCTGCCCAGGACTCAAAGATATCCAGGCCTCCCCAGTCCCTCTCACTGCCCTCCGACTCGAATAGCACTGGGGATTCTCCCCCTGCTGCTTCCCCCTCCAGGGCCCCCCCTACCTGCTCCCACTCTCTGACAGTGCGCCCCCCCGCGCCCCTGCCCCTCTCCCAGGTGCTCGCGTCAACCCCCCCCCCGCCCCTCCCCGTCTCCCCCCCAGCCGCCACATGGCCCTGCGCGATCGCCACCCCACTGAAAGCCGCGCTCCCCCCCCTCCCCTGACCCCCCACCGTCTGGCTGACCGGTCGATCCGTGCCCGAGCCGCCTGCCCCCCCCCGCCCCCCCACACTCCCCAATACCGAGCCTTCCGACCAGGGGGCCGCGCGCCTCCGCGCTGACCCGGCCCCCGATATCCCCCCGCACTGCGCGCTCCCCCCGGGACCTTCCCCCAGCTCCTCGTCCTCCTCCACGTGTTCTCCCCGCCCCCGCGCGCTCCGCGATCCTCCCCGCGTCATCGTCAGGCCCTCCGCCGAGCAGCCTCTCGCCGTCGCCCTGGAAACGGACGCTCCCCGGCTTCCGGAGCGGCCCGCGTACGATCTAGGCCTCGCCTGGTAGGCGGCCGGAGCCTTCCCCCGTCGCGTCGCTCGTCCCCGCCCCCTCCCCAACTCCAGTCCCGTCTCGCTCCCCTCCTCCACACACGCTGACCCCGGGGCAGCGCTCCTGACATATGCGCTGCCCCTGTCACTCACCGCTCTCCTCAACGGACTCCCGGGTGGCGAACAAGCCGCGACGGCGGCCGCCACCCCCGCGGACGCGCGCCTCGCCGGGCGCTTCGTCCAATTGGCCTCCTGCACCAGCAAGTCCATCCTCCCCGCCTCGCTCAACAACCGAATAGCCTCCAGGACGCGATAGTCGCCGCAAGACATGCCGCCAGGTACGTGTCAAACTCCTTACTCACGCCTAATAATACACCAGAAAAACTTTAACTAGCGCACCCAGCCACCAGGTCACCAAGCCTAAAATGGTGGCTGGGAATCGCGCGTTTTGTATATATACCCCTTGGGCTACTACCCCTGGATTTGGGCTACATTTGGGCTATCCTTCAAATGTAGCCCAATTATTTACAAAATGGCCGTTCGGCCACGCCCCCCTCTCCCCCCTCCCAACCTGCCCCGGCGGCAGACCTCGCGGTGCTCGGCTGCCCCCCAGGCTCCCATTGCGCGTGAACCTGGTCCGTCCCGGGATGCACTTCCAAAACTGGGGTTTGTGATGCAAAACCCCTCACCTTTGCAATTACAGTTTGAACTCAGCTTCGATTTGCCCGCTAGGCATTCTGTGGGACCCATTATTCCTTTCAAAAAGCCCCAACCCGCCCTGCTGAGCCAAATTGGTCGACCCCCTTCCCTCCCAGTAATATTTCCATATTCAGTCCCCCCCCCCCCCCCATTCCTATTACTTGTACCACCTGTTCGAGGGGCTCGTTCTCAGCCTCTCACCCCATTCTACGCTTTGTAAATTAGCTTGCATCAGACACATCAGATGCAATCCTGCACCAGGGCAGTTATTAAGTTGGCGTGGGGGATGGGCTTTTTGGAAAGAGCAACGTGTTGTGTCTGGTTAGATTGTCCAGGCCAGCAGGTTACAGGGTGAAAGTTGGAAGCGTGCACTCACCCTTTCATCCATTAAATGCCGATAAAATGAGGACCCGTTTCCATAGGGATACTTGCTCATAAAAGGACACAGCCAAAATGCACTGTTCACCTGTGCCAGCTTCTCACACTACATACTCGAGCCACCTGTTCCCCCATCCGCCCATGCCAGCTTCTCGGACCACTCACTGATGCCAACAATCAATGCGACCCACCAGCGTCCGCCTGCCACACTGCTCCCGAATTCCAAATGCCAGCATCTTGCCATCTAGCACCCATACCGGCTACTCACCCTAACCACTTGTGTGTAAAAAAACAGCTTCCAGGTCAGAGGTCAGATTCCTGTTCACTTAATTATTTGCCTCTATGTGATTTCACAGGCTGCAGTGCCAGTTTTGTGCCAGTTGTGTTGATGGTTTGTCCGAAAAAGTGTAGCCCGGGCACATATAATTGTCTAAACTTAAAGGGTAAGAGGGTAATAGGTGAAACAGTTGTGATGGGTAAGTGGACAGACCTTACAAGCATTGCGAACAAGCAGGGGGTATGCCACTTTCAGGGGGTCGTGGGGGAGGAGGGGTTAACAATAAAATGTGAAGGATTCCACTTGCAGCATTTTGAACGTCTCCATGGGGCACTTTTGGTCGAAAATTGTGACATCTTGGGTGACACTCACCAAATGTCCTTCAATTACATAGTGAAACTATTGCCCATAAAAGACCAGTAGGGATGCAGGGAGCAAGTCACATGTTACGGTGACACTGCCCCAGCCCACCATCCTTTAAGATACACCAGCCCTTGTCTGATGTGGAGCAAGAGAAAGGGCATTTGAAGTTTTTTGGGGCAGCAAAGTTTTGCAGTGGTCGCGGCATGGTGTCTTTTGGACATGTTTCATAGCGAGGGTAGAACCGTAGCTCCGATTATGCTTGCTGATTTTGCTGGGTTGGTTGTGCGATGGGGTGTGGGGTGGGGGGTGTTATTTGTTATTTTGTTTAAATGTGTTGTATTTTATATGCATGTCCCTTCTTTATTCCTCTTTTGTTACTTCATGAGAAAACTGTCAAAGTCAAGATTTTGTCCATTGATGCTACGGAAGCCTCTGGGTTACAGAGCTCTGCTGAATGTGCATTTGACAAATAAAATTTGTTTAAAAAAAAAAAAGGTTTTGCAGTGGTCGCTGTTTTCATGCTTTGCTCAGTTTGTAACCAGTTCCTGGCCTAATTTTGCAATCGCACATACAAAGGTTTTCTGGTTATTGCCAGATAATTTTTTTGTGTAATTTTTGCCACATTTGGAGATAATGGATAGTGTTGTTGTTGAACCCCATGACCATAGAGAATCCATGGAGACATTCTATCCGCTGGTTTATCTCCTGTATAGCTCTTCAATGCACAATGGCAAATGCTACATTTTCCCCCACTTTGAACTTTAATACCTTAAACTTTGACATAGAACTTTGGGACTGTTGCAAAAAAAACAAAAAAACTCAGAGCTTTGCACCCCCTACCGAGGCATATCTGCAACCAACGCCCCTCCCCCCCCCCCCTCCCCAAATCTACAGGAAGGCCAAGTTCAGCCCTGTAATGGCGTTAGGGAGGTGCTCTTTGTGGCAGGGGGCGCCGGGTAACTTTACCCCGACCCTCCATATGGGAGGCTGGGGCCGTGGTTCTCACACAGCCAGGCCGCTTCCTCCCAGCTGTGATGTGAGCCTGGCAGTCCTGCCATCTGTCCCCTCAAAGACCACGGTGCCCCTTCCATTCACACTTCCAACCCTCGGGGCACCCTCTTCCCAGACCCCTTGCGCTCCCCTCACGGATATTTTCCCTACAAAGGTGGGGGGGGGGTGTGTGACAATGTAGAGCACTTGGGGAACAAAGCTTGGAGTTTATTTAACTCAGTGATTTTGAAGTGGCTTTGGTTCAGCCAAAACAGAAATGATTTTTCCATGTAGGGGGGAGGAGGGTTGAAATGGGGGAAGGGTCAAGGGGCGAGGATCTGTTGTCCATTCTTCTATGTGCCAATCAAAGCGCTAGGATGCCTGGATACTGGCTGCTCAGATACACACTGCTAGGCAGTCACAGCTTCATAATAGGCCAGAGTTGAACCCTTAGCCCGAACGCTGTGGTACCACAAACATTTGTGCAAGTGACTTTATGTTAAACAATTTTGAATAGCGCACCTTTCAATGGCTGATTGGTCCCTCGGCTTTAAGTGAAAATGCACGTTGTAAAAGTTGCCACAGAAATACAGTGACTGTGATGCAAAAGTGTGCCATATTTGCACTCGCTTCACATGTGAAAAAAGGAAACTTTTGTCTAACTTTTTAAAAGACATGTGTCACCACTGATCCCTCTACTTCGGGTGAACGCGCCTGAAACCACCATCTCACACCACCCTCACATAACTGGGTAGGTGGCACATAATCCATTCATGTCCTCCTACCACCAGAAAAACAAATAGATTGTCGTTTCATAGGTTATTTATTGAGATAAGGGATGCATTGGCTATAGGATAGAGATTTTCACATAATGATATGTTTGGACCTCCCTCCTTCCTGCCCACCCAACCTCCTATAAAGGAGAACACACAATATTCAACAGAGGAATTCAGGAAGACATGAGATACAAACAGGAGGAATCAGAGTTCAATAGCAAGCACTGAACTGGAGACCAACTAAAAGTCTGACACCGAGTGAAACATCCCTTGTACACATACCTACCAGTGTTTACAGATTATGCCAATGGTATTACTAATTGTTTCCCAAGCAGTGCTAAAATATGGGGTAAATTGGGTAAGACAAGTTTACATCTGCACGTCTTTGCACACATATCTTGGTATTATATTCAAGCCATGTTGGTTAACTGTAATGCATTTCACCGTGAGGCGAATTTACTACATCAGCACTGCACATCACTGATAGCAGAGGCCATGGATTTACTTACATGGTAAGAAGGAATGTACGTTTTTCCTGTTGAAAAACAGGCCTACAGTTCTGTCAAACAGCAGTGTACTGCGGTATCCAAATCCCCCCCAAAAGCAGTGTCATAATTGTTAAAGAAATCTACTCACACCCCAATCGGAATCTGAAAGGGTTTATTGACATCAGATAAATGAATAATCTGTGAGTAGCAGATTTAACCAGATGTCTGACAGGTATTAATGACAGAAATATTGTGGGGACAGAATATTGTGTCAAAAATATGGAGGAGCAAAATATCAATACGGTAAGTGCAAATAGGTGAGTATAGATTCCCTATTCTTAACTCCACATATACGTACCTTGACGATATGTATATCGCCAAGGTGCGTATGTGTGGAGTTAGGTATAGTAAAACTTTGTTTTCCCATAGAAACTTACCTTCATGATATTATTTGTCCGCGATATTCTTTACATCATATTTTGTCCATGATTTTTCTGTTTGTGATATTCTGTCTAAATACCCATTTTTATTCAGTCAGCAAATGAAAGTTAAGATCAAGAGTCCTACTATTACATTCTAATATTACAATAAATATTCTGTACCTTCGACTTTCAGGAGTAGCCTGGACAAACAGTTCAAGCTTTATTTTTTTGTTGCTTACATTTTTATTGGCATTTGTTATAACATATCCCCACCCACATTGCTCCACTTTAACCTCAGCATGGGAAAAGATATATTATGCCAACTGATGACATGATATTTTGTCCACACAATACTTTTTCCTTGTTATTCTGTCCAAACACCGATTTAACCAACCAGATGTTACGCAGCAATGGTCAGTGGAAAGGGCTCCAAATCAGGGCAGAACACAAATGTATAACTTAACGTGCACAAGTTTCTAGAAAAGATCATGTGTTCATTTCTTACAAAGAACACAAGCAGGCGCAGAGCGTGAGATCATGGAAATGAGAAAGAATGGCCTTTAGATAGTAATGGAAATGTCAACAGGTTCAGCTAAGAAGGCTCTTAGTTTTTTATGCTTCTGAAATAAGAGGCAAATCATGTGCTCCTCCTGTGGGCAATACTAGCCTGAGCAAGGAGACATTACTGGAGCAGGTAGAGTTACATTAATATACATTGATGAGTACCGAAGCACTCAGTAGTAGTCCGTAAGTAAGGATAAATTAACACAAATGTTAGTGTTTCGAAATGAACAAGCGTATATGGTCCTTATCAAATCTTTTTTCATTCGTGGTTTTATTCTTCGAACATTTTCAATTCTTGAAACATACAGACAACTGTTTCAAGACTTGACGATGTTCAAAGAATAAAACCACGTATGAAAAAAGAGCATTTGATATGGACCATATACGCTTGTTCATTTCGAAACACTAACATTTGTGTTAATTTATCCTTACTTACGGACTACTATTGTGTGCTTCGGTACTCATCATTGTATAGTTTTGACCTAGAGTTTTGCTCTAGGCATTTGTGCACCCCAGGTGGAGTGGTGGCTAGTACCAAGATGGCTTATAACAAAGAGAGAGGGACCCCTAGACCAAAGGAGAGGGGTACCAGAAATGACCTTAGTCACAAAAACAGACCTCCTTTGGATCTATACACTTCACCAACCAATAATCCACTCAGACCTCACATTAACAGGATGAGAGTGGACATCAAGAATGTAATCAAAGAAACAATGTAAAAAAAGTTATACAAATGTATTCAAGTTTCACAAATTGTCACATATATCACAAAATATACAATGTTACACAGATATTTGATAAAAAGCTGACAGTATCCAGACTTTATACACAAAAAATAAAATATTGTTTAAAAAAAAAATTTCAAGGCTCAATAACAGATAAAATCAAAAAATACATCAATGATCATACAGCACCATACATTTGCAAATTGGGAAGGAAAAAAAGGACAAATTAATCCTATTAAAACAAGGAAATCACCAAATCAAAGATTGGCACCACCAGCCAAGACTACTATCTGTTGAACGATTACTATATCCCAGACTCTAGTAAACAGATGGGCAAATTGTTTGTTTGGAAGAGCCACCAAACGTTTGTGAGAGTTACATTAATGCAAGTAAATACAATTTACATCCTACACTCTTTTGTGTAAAGTCCTGTCCTGTCATAGCTGTCGCCGGAGTCATGTGTTGCAACACAATGAGGTGCTTAAACTCAGCAGTTACTGATGCTGTTTTTGGGATTTCAAGAGTTGAATATGTGATTTTGAGAGGAGCTCTTTAATGGAAGTTCCATCATGTTGTTAGTGTTATTGATCAATGACAAATTTCCTGGATGTGTTGCATTGGGTGTTACCACACACAGGGTATAACCACAAGGGATGTACAAATTTATAATTTTGGTGGAGTCATTTTGTAAAAGGTGACAAACTTTGCAATATATGTTGCTATGTTTTTCACTTTTATAAAATAGGTCCTAGCTACATTTCCTGTAAATTTATTTTTGTAGGATTTTCCCATAAAAAGTATGGATGCATTCCTATACAAAATAGTCTTTTGTGGAATTTCATGCCTCCTATTTTTTAATATTTCACAACGTAACGGAACTGGTGAAGTTTTATGAAATCCTCACAAAATTAACATAGCAAAAATTCCACATTTTGCAGGCAGACACATAATTAACATATATGGTGCATTACGGGATAACTAGCCCTGACGCAAAAGTTATAGTACATAGAACCTGTATAATTTACTTCAGTGGTTCTAGTTCCACTAGATTTCGAAGATTCCTTTTTGAGGCATAGACCGCAAAATCATCTGCAAAAAGACAGGCTCCAAATACAGACTGCCAAAATATCATTTGCTCACAAATATCTCCCTTTAAAACTTTGAACCGAATTTAATTCCTAAATCCAGCCAAACTCACTTCCTCACATAGTTTAGGACTAGGTTAATTTCCTGGAATCATTGGAGGCACGTCCTTGACAGTGGGTTTATATGTAGTTTGTAACTATTGTAGGGAGACACTCATGCAAGATTGTGACATTTTGGTAGAATGTGGTTTGAAATTGATGTTTTTACAGAAGATGTCAACCCAGGGTACAGTAAATGAAAACTGTCCTTCCAAGGATCTTAGTAGATAGAGTGGGGTTTGCAGTGGAGAAGTGAATAAGCAAGACTAGAGGAGACAGATGGTCTTTTCTAATTTATTTAGTGCGGTCCTTTAGTACCGGAGGGCTCTGGTATCCCAAGATTGGGGTGCTTAGTGGGGGTTCAAGGAGCAAGGTCCAATGAGCCGTTCTGAGATTGTACTCCATTGTAAATGGGTGCTGACAACTATGCTGATGCCAACATCCCGAGGCCAAACTCTTGGCAATGATGACAATCCCATGGAAGCCAGAGGTCCTCGTCTTGAGGTTGCCATCATGGCTCCACAAGTTAAGCTCTTGCTGCTATCTGGTATATATTTCAATGTTACAAGTTCCAATCCTGGAAAGTTTAACTCAGCCTTTCATCCTTCCACATCAATTCTCTGATAACCTTTGCTTTGCATCTACATGCCTTGCAAGTGGCAAACACAGTAGTATGAAGCAAGCGGTGTAACAATAGTCAGAGAGCTGGAAACAAATGTGGGTTCACACTGCTTCACCTCCCAGCGGGTTCGCCCCTAAGCATTATGGTGGATGCAGTTCATCAAGCGTGTGTACTTGCACAAAAGTTCTTTCGAGTGTTTCACCAGGTTGGTGCAGATCAATGCTGGCCATCTCTAAACACGTGTTTCTGGATAATTATCCGTCATCAGTAGAGATTAGGCATGAAAATATTTGGGGTTGCTGAGCAGGCTGCCAAAGTCTTCTCGGGTCACAGTACCTCTCCAGGCGCGCAGGTGCCTCTCCACGAGCTCGTCAGCTCAAAGTGGCTCGAGGGAGCCTTTTAAACAGGAAACAAATGTGGGATCACACTGCTTCACCTCCCAGCGGGTTCGCCCCTAAGCATTATGGTGGATGCAGTTCATCAAGCGTGTGTACTTGCACAAAAGTTCTTTCGAGTGTTTCACCAGGTTGGTGCAGATCAATGCTGGCCATCTCTAATCACGTGTTTCTGGATTATTATCCGTCATCAGTAGAGGTTAGGCATGAAAATATTTGGGGTTGCTGAGCAGGCTGCCAAAGTCTTCTCGGGTCACAGTACCTCGCCAGGCGCGCAGGTGCCTCTCCACGAGCTCGTCAGCTCAAAGCGGCTCGAGGGAGCCTTTTAAACAGGAAACAAATGTGGGATCACACTGCTTCACCTCCCAGCGGGTTCGCCCCTAAGCATTATGGTGGATGCAGTTCATCAAGCGTGTGTACTTGCACAAAAGATCTCTCAAGTGTTTCACCAGGTTGGTGCAGATCAATGCTGGCCATCTCTAAACACGTGTTTCTGGATTATTATCCGTCATCAGTAGAGATTAGGCATGAAAATATTTGGGGTTGCTGAGCAGGCTGCCAAAGTCTTCTCGGGTCACAGTACCTCTCCAGGCGCGCAGGTGCCTCTCCACGAGCTCGTCAGCTCAAACCGGCTCGAGGGAGCCTTGTAAACAGGAAACAAATATGGGATCACACTGCTTCACCTCCCAGCGGGTTCGCCCCTAAGCATTGTGGTGGATGCAGTTCATCAAGCGCGTATTTTTGCACAAAAGTTCTTTCGAGTGTTTCACCAGGTTGGTGCAGATCAATGCTGGCCATCTCTAAACACGTGTTTCTGGATTATTATCCGTCATCAGTAGAGATTAGGCATGAAAATATTTGGGGTTGCTGAGCAGGCTGCCAAAGTCTTCTCGGGTCACAGTACCTCTCCAGGCGCGCAGGTGCCTCTCCACAAGCTTGTCAGCTCGAAGTGGCTCGAGGGAGCCTTTTAAACAGGAAACAAATGTGGGATCACACTGCTTCACCTCCCAGCGGGTTCGCCCCTAAGCATTATGGTGGATGCAGTTCATCAAGCGTGTGTACTTGCACAAAAGTTCTTTCGAGTGTTTCACCAGGTTGGTGCAGATCAATGCTGGCCATCTCTAAACACGTTTTTCTGGATTATTATCCGTCATCAGTAGAGGTTAGGCATGAAAATATTTGGGGTTGCTGAGCAGGCTGCCAAAGTCTTCTCGGGTCACAGTACCTCTCCAGGCGCGCAGGTGCCTCTCCACGAGCTTGTCAGCTCAAAGCGGCTCGAGGGAGCCTTTTAAACAGGAAACAAATGTGGGATCACACTGCTTCACCTCCCAGCGGGTTCGCCCCTAAGCATTATGGTGGATGCAGTTCATCAAGCGTGTGTACTTGCACAAAAGTTCTTTCGAGTGTTTCACCAGGTTGGTGCAGATCAATGCTGGCCATCTCTAAACACGTGTTTCTGGATTATTATCCGTCATCAGTAGAGATTAGGCATGAAAATATTTGGGGTTGCTGAGCAGGCTGCCAAAGTCTTCTCGGGTCACAGTACCTCTCCAGGCGCGCAGGTGCCTCTCCACGAGCTTGTCAGCTCAAAGTGGCTCCTGAGCTCCAGGGTGCCCCTTCAGCACTGGGCACAGGGCCCTGACCTTAGAGCTCCTGAGTGGGTCTGGAACATGGGGGGGGGGCCCTCCATGTACTCTGCAGGGGCCCCCAGTCAACTTTGGTTACACCCCTGCGCAGCAGCATTGGCAATCCAACAGTTCTGGTACTGGATGTCAGCTTTTTCGCTTTGTCAATGCTTATTTTGTTTTAACTTTATTTTTTAATCAGCTGCCCAGGCAGTTGAAGAAGAATAAGAATGACACAACAACAGACCAATGGATAAAGAGATCTGGCTGAAAACCCCGGTAAGTATATATCATTTTACTAAAATAAAAAGGTCTTGGGTAACATGGAAAGGATGTGGTCTAAGGTCAGCGCTACCAGCTTTGGAACTGGGGATCCAGGTTTGAGTCTTGGCTTCGGCTTAACATCCTCTGATTCTGGGCAAATCACTTAATCTCCCCATGCCTTCCAAAAAACGAATATGTCCTTGTGTAACTTAACTGGTGCCCATGTAAAGTGCTCCAATACTTTTGGGTATAAAACTGCAACAACAAAGAACTAAAAAACAGACCTAAAAACAAGTCATTGTTATGTTAACTGAACCAAGGGTTTCTTTCAGCGGCTTACACGGTACCTCGAAACCCCGCAGCAGGCCTGGCAGCAACCTGAGTACTGCGCAGATGGCATGGCTGCAGCCCATGTTTGAGTAGGTAGTACTGTTTGTGCTGAAATGCAGGGGTGTGGCAGCACTGAGGGGCACACACCTACATCCCATGGTACAGGGGAGGGGAGAGATGCTGCAGAAGTTATCACTAGTATAGTGGACATTAATCAAGCGTACCTTTCTCTCTCACACAACACCCTGTGACAGAGGAGGGGTGCTCTGACTTGTAATCAGTGATTAATTTGAAGAAAAGTGCCAGGGCTCTTGTCGGGAGGCTATTGCAGCTTGCACCACACACTGCCCCTGCCATGCTGCCAATGATGGTAACAACACAACTACTATCACACTCCTACAAGTGTAACGATTTGGACTATTTCAGGCCCCCAAAGCTATAACATTGACTTGGGCGGCAGGTAATAGTATATATTGAATTAAGAGTTAACTGTTGTTTTGGTCACCTCTGAATTAGCCAGCCACTGCCATTTTGTGGCAGACTGTCACAAGCGCCAGTGCTGACAATCAAGTGCTGGTGCCGAGCACCGGAATCCACCGGCTCAAACTAAGCACTGCTTGTTATTATTGGTTCTACAGCCTTGTAACCGAGTGCAGTCCACCTGCAGTGCCAGCCCACCACTTCCATCCTTGTGACTGCCATAAGCGGCCATTTGTATCTCTGTGTTTTTTTAAAGGAGTCTGCTGTTTCAGAACAAGCCCTGGTTCAGCAGCAGCGCCTTTCACATCGGTACAAGCAAAACGTAGAGCATAACTTACAAATATACAAAAACCACATTTGCACTTTTGCGTGGAAGGTTAAAATAGTTGTTAGTACAAACTCGAGTAGAAAATATTAAAATTTTAGAAACAGATATCTACAACTGTCACCTTTTCATTTTTTCAGATTCAATAAACCAGCATTAATACTTAAAAATGATCTCCTTGGAGTTGAAAGGCGGAAGGGGTGCACCCTGTTCCAATGCTTGTGAGACGGCAAGGACAGCTGAAAGTCTATGTAATGTATTACAACATTTGTATAGCGCCTACTGCCTTTATGAGATGGGCTGAAGCGCTTGCCTACGTGGGTAGCACGTGTTACTTACACAGCTCAGAGGTACAGTGGTGCCCCTGCACTGTGGGCCTCCATCCCAAACATGATGCGGGTTCCAACAAGTTTAGGGTGCAGTGGAGAGTTGTAGGCTGGCTGCGCGGTTGAGGCGAAGCCTTCGACCCCCTAAAGCCACGGCCAGCAGGTGGAGAGGGTGGAGCCCAGACCTACCCCTCCCAAACTCCAAGAGAGCAGATGTTTTTGTACGGCTGATCCCACTGAGTAGAACTTTTCTCTCAGTGACAATGCAGGGGAAGGCCTGGCCCTGGGAGGAGGGAGAGGGCGGAGAGGAGGGGCCGAGGGGGCCTGTCCTGCCCATTGTCTACTCCTCAATAGTCTCGCGCTGTGTACACAGGCAGCTCCGTCCCGCCCTCCCATTGGCTGTCTGCAGCTCCAGCCTGACGCCATTGGCCGGCGAGTTCCCACAGGGAACATAAGTTTTGTGCCCTGTGTAGGAAGTTTTCAAAGAAGTAACTCTCTCCGGGCTGAGCACTCTAGAAGTCCGGAGGAGGAAGAAGACATCCGCAGCCAAGATGACTCTGTGCGGGACCTTTCTCGGTTAGTAAAACTCCCCTAACGCTTGTTTGTCAACTAATATTCGCCTTTCACAGGCATTCTTGCCTGTTGCAACCTGCAGGGTTGTGTGTTTGTTTCCTTTTCACTTGGTATTTGTAAACAAAGTGAAACTACACATATTTCTTCACGAGTCTTCTTCAGGTGGTGAACACCCAAAGAGCCAACCCCATCCCCAAAGAGCCAACCCCATCAAGTCTGACGGCTGGCACAGTCTCGCAGCTGCTGGTAGAAAAGGCAATTTGTGGGTTTCTGGACGCTTTGTTTTAGTTTTGTCAAATTTACGAACGGTTTAAACAGTGCATTTTGGAGCCGATGGCTCGCACGGTCGGACAATAGGAAGCGTCAGCACCTGCTGCCTGTCTCCATTGTCTGCGCGAACAAACGCTGGCAGTTGCCGCACGCTCTCCAAATGATGTTTTTAAAACTTGTGGAACACGGCAAAAAATACATTAAAATACTGCTTCTAGGGAAACAGCATAGAGAAGACGTGTTTCTGTGTGGGTGTGTGTTTCTGAGAGAGTTGTACTTAAAACAGGTCTAGTTTTTTAATAATAAAAAAACACGAACTTCCTGTGCGTAAAAAGTACAATATATATATATATATATATATATATATATATATATATATATATATATATATATATATATATATATGTATATATATATATATATATATATATATATTGTGTTACAAAACGTGATGCCTTTGAGCTTTGCTTTTTATTCACTAGGCCGTAAATGTAACGTAGGATGTGTTTCATACTGCATAGGATACAAGCCACGGTACATTAAACAGTTTTCACAGGAGAGAAAGTTCAGCCTAGTAAATCAGTACGTTTTGGAAGTTTAAACCTTCTCTGCTCTGGGAACTAAGAGCTGAGGGGAAGACAGTTTAGGAGAACCTGTGAACGCAGTGTGAATTTAAATAAAAGTGCCAAAGAACGGAGCCACACCCATCTCTAGTCTACATGAGAGTAAAGTACCGCCTAATCTGCTTTTAGTAAGGACTCGGAGCGCTGCTATTTCTCTTGGTTGCCAACTATTCCATTCCAACATTTGAATCCCAGGGCACAGTCTGAAATATTTTGTTGTGATACGTTTAGGGTAACCTGGTCCACAGGCATGAAGCAATGGTTTGAATAAAAAAATCTTTATTGTAACAATGTCTGACATATGAAGTACTTGAAACTGCAACAGGGTAGACACTTCATGTGGTAGCCCACTATACGTAGCAAGGTTTAATCTCCCTGTGTCCTCTACCTGCCCAGGATTTCATGGGTGTTTGAGCCTCGTGCTTTCTGCTGCTATTGTACAACAATCTCCAAGAAAATAGGAAAGATGCCAAATGCTATTTACATGTCCAGCGACATATGCTAAAAACACATATTTGCCAGCGTAGATGAAATAAGGGTTTACATTTATGTTGAAATGAAACAAGTTCAAGGAGTTAAGACTTTGTTGTGAACTCAGTATACAAATGAATGCTAATGGGAAGAACATATACTCCACTTGTGACGTGTTACAAGGGAGTTGAGGTTTATCTGTGGTGTCATAAAATGGCTCCCACCAAGACTGTTTAATGCACAAGTGATGGGAAGAGCTTGGGGAGGGAGACAAAGATGGGCTGAGTCTATCATTACTTAAAACTTTACTTATTTGTTAACTTCTTTGGAAGCTCCTTTCACAGTTGTTGCATTGTGGAACTTTCAACTCTGCGGCTAATTTAAAAGTAATTCCAAAGTACCGGCTGGAACTTTTTAGATACCGTAAGGATAGTTCTCTTTTGTGAGCTGTAGCTATGTTGGAGTAGCTACATGGTGGGTGTTGGACCCCAGTAGCTGTTTGAGAGTAGATGTGTTGGGTGAGTTGTAACTTGCTAGGCACCATGAGAATATTTATATTTTCTGACTTGTAACTCTTTGGCTATTTTGAGAGTAGATGAGTTGTACCTCTATCAGTCTTTATATAGTAAATATGTTGTGTGAAATGTTACTCTAGGTATGTTGAGAGTAGTTATGTTACTTTCGTTCGTTATAGAGTAAGTATGCTGTGTGAAGTGTAGCTCTGGTGAGAGTAGTTGTGCTACTGTTGTTCTTTATATAGTAAGTATGTTGTGTGAACTGTAACTCTTGCTATGTTGAGAGTAGTTGTGCTACTGTTGTTCTTTATATAGTAAGTATTTTGTGTGAACTGTAACTCTTGCTTTGTTGAGAGTAGTTGTACTACTGTTGTTCTTTATATAGTAAGTATGTTGTGTGAACTGTAACTCTTGCTATGTTGAGAGTAGTGTGGTACTGTTGTTCTTTATATAGTAAGTATGTTGTGTGAACTGTAACTCTTGCTATGTTGAGAGTAGTTGTGCTACTGTTCTTTATATAGTAAGTATTTTGTGTGAACTGTAACTCTTGCTTTGTTGAGAGTAGTTGTACTACTGTTGTTCTTTATATAGTAAGTATGTTGTGTGAACTGTAACTCTTGCTATGTTGAGAGTAGTGTGGTACTGTTGTTCTTTATATAGTAAGTATGTTGTGTGAACTGTAACTCTTGCTATGTTGAGAGTAGTTGTGCTACTGTTGTTCTTTATATAGTAAGTATTTTGTGTGAACTGTAACTCTTGCTTTGTTGAGAGTAGTTGTACTACTGTTGTTCTTTATATAGTAAGTATGTTGTGTGAACTGTAACTCTTGCTTTGTTGAGAGTAGTTGTGCTACTGTTTTTCTTTATATAGTAAGTATGTTGTGTGAACTGTAACTCTTGCTTTGTTGAGAGTAGTTGTGCTACTGTTGTTCTTTATATAGTAAGTATGTTGTGTGAACTGTAACTCTTGCTTTGTTGAGAGTAGTTGTGCTACTGTTGTTCTTTATATAGTAAGTATTTTGTGTGAACTGTAACTCTTGCTATGTTGAGAGTAGTTGTGCTACTGTTGTTCTTTATATAGTAAGTATGTTGTGTGAACTGTAACTCTTGCTTTGTTGAGCGTAGTTGTGCTACTGTTGTTCTTTATATAGTAAGTATGTTGTGTGAACTGTAACTCTTGCTATGTTGAGAGTAGTTATGCTACTGTTCTTCCTCATATAGTAAGTAAGTTGTGTGAACTGTAACTCTTGCTATGTTGAGAGTAGTTATGCTACTGTTGTTCCTCATATAGTAAGTATGTTGTGTGAACTGTAACTCTTGCTATGTTGAGAGTAGTTGTGGTACTGTTGTTCTTTATATAGTAAGTATGTTGTGTGAACTGTAACTCTTGCTATGTTGAGAGTAGTGCTACTGTTGCTCTTTATAGAGTAAGTATTCTGTGTGAACTGTAACTCTAGCTCTGTTGAGAGTAGTTATGTTGTGTGACCCACTACCTATATTGAGACCAGGTATGTTGTGTGAGCTGTACCTCTGTAGCTACTATAAGTGTAGTTATGCTGTGTGAACCCGTACTCTGCAACAACGTTGAAAGTAGCTGTGATGTACGAGCTTTAACTCTGTAGCTCCCAGTAGATGAGTTGTTTATGTGAGCTGTAACCCTTTAGCTATGTTGAGAGTAGTTATGCTGGGGGAGCGGAAACTCTGTAGCTCTGTTGATCACATGTGTGTTCTATGTGCGGTACCTCTGTAGCTACCGCAAGAGTAGTTATTCTGGGTGTACCGGTACTTTGTAGTTATGTTGAGTGTGAGCTGTAACTCCGTAGGTACTACGAGAGTAATGATGCAGTAAATCTGTAAATATCTTTTGATAGTAGTGTTGCTTGCCCTACAAATCTATCTAGTTTCAGAGCAGGAAAGATCCGTGAGCAGTTTTAAGAGTAGTTATTTTGTGTGAGCTGAACTTTGCAGTTTAAAAAAAAGTAGCTATGTTATTTGAGTTACAGTTCTGTATTTATCGTGAGATTAATTCGTTTGTGTTACTGCAAAGAAGTCGCAGACAAACTTTATAAGAGTGTTCTACACAATGTCTAAGTGCCTATAAATAGGGCGCATCAGGGCGTGTAAGAAGTGTTTGCCACAAGGAGGAATCAAGGCTCGCTATTGTTCGCACTGGGGTGGGGCGCTGGAGAATTTCAGCGGCTGCAAACTTTAAAAAACTCAAAAGGGAGAGTGAAAGAAAAGAAAGGGGCATTTGCAAACCTCTGGTGCTGTTTAAGTCAGAAAGAAAAGTTCTAAAGTTGCTCAGTGCGCTTCAGACAAAGGCAGCCTGTCTCCTCGGGGAGGGGGCAAGCCGGGCAGACAGCTCGCCAGCACAATGTCAGCCCGAGGCTTAGTAGAAGTTTTTTGTGTGTGGCAGCCCCATCTGCCAGGGGTCTGGGCTAGCCCGGCCCCTCAGCTGTTCCGTATACAATATTAATGCATGCCTCGGCCATTCAGCATATAGACAAGCCTAATTGTAGTCTGCGTCCCATCTGCATATAGGGCTTATAGACGGAGCCCCCGCCCAGCTGGGAACCGGAGACCTGGCCCAATTAGAGAACTTTCAGCCGGCCTGCCTAAAAGGACTTTGTTCACAAGACCTGCGACAAGCCCCAGACTTTGTACTTTTGGACATCTGTCCCTGTCTCTGCCTTATTTACATATATACGTTGCACGTTCAATACCCGCCCCATGCTAAACTTTTTAGCAGAGTTTAACAAACTTTATCTATGCTTCTGTGGTCTTAAATACCCCACATACTTTTATTATATTTTACATATATATTTTCAAATCACTATAATAAAGCATAGATTTTATTATACAACATAGTGTTTGAGAGAAAATATTTATGCGTTATAACTCTGCACCAAAAGTCTATTCATGCAATATAAAGATAAAAACTCTTGTAATTTACAATTTTAATCCTAATATCACCACAAAAATTATACTTTATGTGCATTTTACACACTTTTTGATATTTTATAACACTTGGAGCACGTTTATCGGCCACTTCTGTGATAAACTTATCAATGAAAGTGTATTTACATTGTTTAATCAAAATGTACGTTGCACGTTTAATGCTACAATTTACTGAGAAAAGTTTGTTTTTTAACACATTAGGTTCATTTTCCACTCCAATATTGTAACTCAGCTCTCCAGTCGTTTATTTGCCAACTCACTCACTCTTGTAAATTAGCATTAAAACTTTTTTTTTGATAATTCTAAGATCTTGCCATAAACGATTACTTTTACATTCCGTGTATTTTATTTTAATTGTTTTTATAATATAGAGATGCAATAATTTTCACTTCTATGGTATAACTTTGCAGCAAACATGTATTACCACAGTTTCAATACACATTTTATCAGTTCATATATAATTTACCAATAAACATATTTTGTTATTGTCTGTGTATTTCAAACTCACTTAAACTTTCTATAATACTCACAAAGCATATGTTCTACTTAAATTCTGTAAGTTTGCACAAAAAGTGCATTTATAGCATTTTCTTGAAAACCGTACCCAGTTACATATGGTTTATCTTAAGTCACCATTTGTCAAATGCTTAATTTCCCTTATAAAGTTTATAAGACTATTGTCAGCTTCGTTTGCCACTTCAATGTCATAACTTAGAACCAAAAATGCACTTTCATAGTTTTGTACCCACGTACAAGTTTTAATTTAGTGGTGTGAAGTGCAAGTCACTTCAGCACCATACATTCTCACACACAGGGTAATTATCATAAACATATTTTCAAGTTTCTTTTAGGCTTTGGAGGACACGCAAAGTTTGTCTCTAAACGTAGCCTTCTTTTTTCCATCAGTAGTTTTGGTTGTATTCGTAATGTGGCATGTATTATTTAAATTTGTCTTTAAGAGAAACAATTGTCTATACTAAACGTGTGTTACCACATCATTTTATCACACATAGACTTCACCAGGCAGCAAAAGTGTTTGAGGTGTTCGGATAAGTGCACAGTTAGACAGATATCCGCATGTCTGCATGTTTCCTTAGGGCTGGCTGTGCAACCCCCCCCCCCCCCAATCAGAGGCAGATACCCATGAAAGTTACAGACACTCAGAGCCTACAGATGTCATCTTTGTATTGACAGTTGTCTAACTAGCTTCGTGCACGCGAACCTCCGTGTGCTATATGTATTTCCACACTTGCAGCTTTTATGACAATGCAACGACATGAAAAGTTAATGCACAGTTACTCCTGCTTAAGAAAGGCCACATGGAGAAGGGCTGGAATGAGAGTGCACGGGCATTTTCTGGAAATAAAAAGAGTGGTATTTTGAGAGGAAGTGATGACATTCCACGGTAAGGTCATAGGGCGGTTGTGGCAAACAGAGCAGCTGTTCTTAAAGAGCGCACTTTATGAGCAGGGCCTGGTGTAGGCGCAGGTTGCAGAGCGGATAGCGTTTCAGGGGCAGGGGTCGGTGCAGGAAACTCCACCAGGTCGGGAACAGGGGCTGACGCAGGAGCAGGGTTAGTGAGAGTACTGTAGATGAGGCAATAACGTGGCCTCCAGGAGGAAAAGATGCCGGTGGAGGAACTCGAACTGAAGCAGGGACGGGGTCTGAGGTAGGAACGGAGACTGGTGCAGGAACAAGGTCTGAGGTAGGACCAGAGACTGGTGCAGGAACCAGGTCTGAGGTGGGTACGAGGTCTGAAGCAGAGGCAGTTCCAGGACAGACGGGAAACGGCCCCTGAGGCAGAAAAAGAGGCAGGAAGAGAGGACGGAGCCGAATGGCCGGAAGGTCACAGGTGATTAATGCGGGCGCTGGAGAAAGACAGAGAGAGGCCAGCCTACGAGCAGGGGCAGCTGAAAGAAGCTGCCACCGTGACGATGACAGAGCTGAGGGCCTCTCAGCCCGGAGCCTCTGCTCTCCAGCGTGGCCGAGGGAGCTGTCCGCAGTTGTGGTACTGAACTCTCGAGGCGCCGCCTCGGGCTGCAGCCAGGCTCTGCGTGGAGGATCTGGCTTTAGCACACTTGAAGCTGAATGAAGAGGCACGGGATAGGCATGCCTCCAGGCGTGCCCTGCCCCACAGTTCAGAGCGGGAAGGGACTAACAGATGCAAGGCCATGCTCGGTCCGATACGCTGGACCGCTGTCCACTCATCTCTTTTAGAAGCAACGCTGTGAGTTTGGCACTTACAGGTTATCTTTTTTGCAGTTTGTGCTTTCACCAAGGAAGGCGGACTCAAAAATCCACTTAGAATGATTCTAGTGAAGGGAACTGGTTGGCGTACCCCCATTCACCCTCCACCAGTTCACTATTAGAAGGGCGGGCAGACGTATGCCTGGAGCCCAAAGGTATGCCTGGGTTAAAACCCCTCCACAAAGGACTACAGGGGAGGTGCATGGTCTCTTTACCCCTGCATTCAGTGCCTGAAAGACCAGGCTTCTGGTTGTAGAATGCACCCTTCCACCCTCCACTGAAACCACCCAAGACTGAAGCCAGCTTTACAGCTGCGAGTGACTCTTCCTACTCATCTGGAAAGACGATAGTACACAAAGGCACGGGGCGCCATGACACTTTTCCAAGCGGCCATTACTTACAGCAGGAAAACCAAACAAGTGAATTGGAAGCAGGGGTGTGTGTCCAAGATCACAAAGTGAGCAACTGAGTGAAACTTCCCTAGTCCGTTCAAATAATGCTGTGTTGTTTCTCAGAAGGCAATGCCTGGAAAACACATTTTTTACATGTACTTTATAGTTTAACATTTATTTTAAGACCTTGTTGTTCACAATTTAGTTTCAAAACATGGAAAAGTGGGTAAATATGGGAAAGGCGGTCCCAGCGCTTACAGGAAACAATTAATTAAAACACCTATCAGCACTGCAATAGTGTAAACATTGTTTTTAATGTCGCAACTATCATGGGCAACAGCGATGCTTGCATGAATTGTCAATTAAATGGAAGGTCTCCTTTCATCCGACAAATCTCGGAAAACACCACTATTCGAGGTGGGGAAAAATGACGAGCTGTAGTTTCACAATATGTCCTGATATCGCAGGAGCTGTCCACACGTGTGGAATGTTGCAGTGTCCCATGTCATTCTATCGCAAGCTCCATGTGTAGTGCATTGTGGCATTTCTATAGAACGTTCCCATCTCTTCCTGGGGTCCCAAATCATTCACCAACTGTTTGAGTACGCAGTCACCCAAACTTCCAGTGCATGAATGACGAAAAGGTGTTGTCTGCAGTGTCATCATAAATACTAGAGCTGAGTTTTAGTATATTATGCGGCAACGCACCGTGACGTATGCAGTCAGTGCTATATAGGTTTGCACAACTTGCTTAGACAGGATGTTCTCAAGTAACAAACTATGCACCCCTACTGGTGACACAGTCTATCCCTTACAGGCAAAGCCACTGAGGCAGCGAAGGGACAAATTAAATAGATGGGTCGACTAAATTATGTGACAAGAAAATGAAAATTATGCTGCAATGTGGGGCATACTCTGGCGCCATTATTATCCCTCTAGTTCGTCATTTCAACACACAATAATATATAAGGTTCCCAAACGCTATCCAAAACACAAAGTTTTCCTTGGAAAGAAAAGTAGGCACCCATGCCAGATTCTATTTAAATGTTATTGGCCGACATATAATGATTTTTGTAGTTGTGTCTTTTGCTTTGTTTTTCATGTTTGTAACACCAGTTACACCGTATGCACCTAGAGGAGAACAGTTCTTAACCCTCGGATCCCCGTCACACCCGAGCGTTGGTAGATATACCACGAATTCTATCGGTATACCAGGAAACACTTTGCTTTTCGCCTCCGTCTTGTCCTTAGCACCGCCCACGGAAAATCACCTCCTGCCGGCGATTTAAAGCCAACATAAAACCGGTTCAAACTTGACGGACGCTGCCATTTTTTTTCTGCAGGGTGTGGGTCTCTCCGATCACTTTTAAAATTAAACGTGATGCCTTTTGTGACAAGAGGCACCGGGCCATGGAAACGGGTTATTGTGGTGCAGGTTGTGGGGGAGGGGGGTTGCCTTCCCTCACCCATCCATAAATATTGCAGGGCACTTTCTCCTGGGCCGCCTCCCCCTGTGCAGCTGTCACCTCCTGCTTGATGCGATTACAAATTATTGGACTGTACCACGAGGAGGCAGATCGTAG
Organism: Triturus cristatus; assembly: GCF_964204655.1. Lineage (NCBI taxonomy): Eukaryota > Metazoa > Chordata > Amphibia > Caudata > Salamandridae > Triturus > Triturus cristatus. Next base: position 1,641,838,969 of record NC_140590.1, read on the forward strand.
GGGAGGCAGGAAGGAAAGGAAGAGCCCGCTGACAACTGCAAACATCATCACTCCTTTGTGTATCCCCTCCCTCCACACACGCAGAATAACTGAATAACTCCCAACATGCTCCGGTATCAATAATGCATCATGCGGAGTGCAGCGAGCCCCTTCTGTTCACTGGGGCGCTGGGGAGGGTGAGCGTGGGCAGGAGGGGGACCCCACTCTCACTACAAAACGTCAGCAGCCCCCACCCTCCATTCCATATACAGTAAAATGCATTTCACCTCCCAGAGTAAACAGATCTCTTGCAGGCCCCGGGGGCTGCTGGGTAGTGTATTTACAAGAGCAGCAGCCCGCCCCTCCCCCCACCTTGCCATTTCTATTAATGAGAGAGCATCGCGGGAGGGGTCGCGGGGGGAGAGACTGCCTTCAGCACGGGTTTATGAGTTTACCAGCACGGTGCGAGAAGCAGGTAGCACGGCTGATTCACAGCCGTGAATAGTGCAGGGAGTGTGTGCCCCCCCCCCCCCTCAGCCCCCACGGACACTGTGTACGCGTGCTCCCCGTGATGTCACTCCGGAGAGGGACGGACAATAGCTGAGGGGAAAGGTAAGTCAGCAGTGACTCCATCCGTCACAAAAGCAGGCAGGAGGCTGGGCTGCCGCCTCCCCGGTACCTTGGACAGCACCAGCTGGGAAGGACACGCTGCGCGCCCTGCCATTGGCGGCGTCTGTTCACAGCAAGGCGACCCTCCCACACTCAGGGATGCCTCAAAAATCGAACTGATCCCACAACTGGGGTTCTGCACTTTCATCGTTTTTGTCCATTTTTGATTTTGTTTGTTTTTTCCTTGTGATTCTGGGTATGCTGGGAAAGCGACCAGAGAGAACGCCGAGGGGGGTAGAGCGGGCTCTCAAGGAACTCTGAAACTTTCCGCCTCTTCTCTCGCCTGGAGCAGCTGAGGGTGTCGCAGCTCTGTGGACACTGAGTAGGGGGAAGCCCCCGGCCCCAGTTTCCGGGGAGCCCCAACCCCCAACTTCTATTGGGAGCTCGGCCTTAAGGACTGGAAACAACAAGGCTGGTAGTCCTAGCTGACACTTATTTCGCCCTGGACATTTCCTGATAAGAAGGTGCGTGGTTATAAATATTTTTTGAGGGTGCGCGTGCGTGTGAGCACGCTTGAATGGCCTGTTATAATTAAAGGGTTTGTTGTGAAATGTGCGTGTTATGGCTCTGTGACATTGGTGCATAACTGTCATTGTTTTATGAGTGATTGTGTGTTTGTTCCATGATATTGACCCATGTATGTGTGTCGTTGCTCTGTTTGTGTGTGCATATATCTGTGCATGTGTGTGCACGCGATCTGTGTCTGTTACAGTCCCAGGGGTTGAAGTTGTACTATGCTGCTCAGTGGACGTTGGTTTAAAGGTCACTGCCGTGGACCGCGAGCCACTCCCTCGGCGCCGACCCTCACTCTGTTGCATAATATCACGTTGTTCCGCATAACCATAAAGTGAGCCCTTGCCATCGTTAGCAGCGTTGCGGGTATCTTAAGGTGAAGTTTACTCTACATTCTGAAGTTTAAGCTCGGCTCTGGGCTTGCACAGCAGCGCTCAGGGGGTTAAAGAACATTGCTTTCTCGGTAGGAAGGCGTCCATCTTGATTTTTTTTAAAGAAGTTGCAACGGGGTGTCATGATAGTCTGCCTTTAACACGCTAACACGCAGCAGGACCTCGAAGGTGTGTTTAGAATGGATTTGTGCTTTGCCTCTACCGTGTACAGAAATACACAACACACACTGCACAGATAGTGCGGTGTTTGTGATGCTGATTTCACATTCACTTGATCTTGATGCAGGGTTGAAGTTGGAATCTGTTTTTATGCCACAGAGGTGTTTTGCCATTAATACATTTCAGAGTTTGACGCAATCAACTGCACTGTCTGTCTGCATGTTTATGATGTGTGTTATGAAAACGCTTACCGGGCCGAGTAACATTTGTAGCTGCTTTAAAAGTTGCACGTTCAGCGTCGTCCTCCATCACAACGCATAGGTGTGGAAATATAAGACTAGGTTCAAGTCTATTTTCAATGTGCAGTTTATGTTGAGTTTGTAAACATGTATTTTACAGTGAAATGACGTCTTTGACTTCGTGCCAGAGTCTGTTATGTACTCTGATGCAAACGAGGTGCACAGTGTATTAGAGTTTCTTCGTCGCCAATGTTGTATTTCGATGCTTCCCCAGGGGGAATATGGCCAGTGGCCTTCCAGGGGGCTGAACTTCACACTGCATGGCTATGGGTGGCAGTCTTATTGTGGGGTTTCTTTCAGCCGCTTTTAGATCTGGCCAACACAAGCTTTGCACATCTATTCCGCTGATTGAGGACCTCATCTGTCACCAGTTTCGTGTCTTCCATATGCACTGGTCTCTAATTAATGGCACACAAAAAAAGCCGAACACAGTAATTTGACTTCACACGTGTTTTGTCCATTGTGCTGTCATAGAAACCCGAAGACGGAAGCGTCTCGGGTTCCTTTGTATGGGAACTTTCATTGTTGCTTCAACAAGGACATCGTTTTTGTGTTGGTCCATGCTGCAGTCAGCTGCTTTAGAGGCCTTTCCTACCTCTCAATATCTGACTGCTAATTAATGTTTTCTATGTGCATCAATTACATTTACCATTTTCATCAATTTGATCTATTTCCCATCTGATCATTACCAAAAAGTAGTGAAAAGTTGGCTTTATCATAAAGTGTTGATATTTTTTTATTCCTGAACCATTTCTAACAGAGACAGTGTTTTTTCATTCAATTTACAACACCTCAAAACTCTCTGAAGTGCCACTTTTAAGGCAGGCTCTAGACTGCTCCAACTCAATCCTAGGATCTGAATTGCCGAGAAACATCGTCAACAGCAAATTTACACCTGACAATAAATATTCTTTTGAATCCCTATTTTCTGATCATTTACCAGCAGTGCCCATTGTAATTTTAATCGTGGTAACATTGCAGCACAGCCTGCGCTGCAAGTTTATATGTATTCTTACACACAGCATATTACGTAATTACTTCTAAATTATGCAGTAGCCTATACATATCAGTTTCTGGCAAATAACCTTGCGTAATCAACAAACAGTGATAAAAAATGACCAGAATCCACCAGGTTTAGTCTACCCTCAAGGCATGCTGTCAGTCTTGCACACATGAACGGAACCAAGAACGCACCCCAAATTCGCCTCATTGCCAAAGTTGTTGCAGCTCTCAGTATTTTGCCTTTTTGGGCTCTTGCACAAAACTAAACAAAAAGTGATGAATCAATTGCTTACAGTAAAAGTTTGCATGCAATTGGAATAAATAATTAGTTTCTTAGAATATTTTATCCACAAATGGCCAATTGTGCATCGTACAGAAACAATTATGGAGCACCAAACTACAGCTTAACAGTAAAACAGGTTTCACTTAAGGAGAACAACTCTCTCAAACATCAAAGCATGACATTTATTCTGAGACCATAAGTAGGACGGCTCAGAGTGTCAATGAACTTACTGTAGGTGTTTGTGTGCGACTTGTAAGACACAGCCTTTAACCCGTGAACTGTATAGTCAGTGTTTGGCCCTTTTGACTGTGACTTTCGTTTAGGTAATGGTTATATCTATTAGTCAAGTGACTGGACATACACCAAATTTGAGCTCTATTTAATTCTTACACCGCTATAAGTCTTCTTTTCATAAAGTATGTCACAGACACACCCGAAGAGTCCTCAGAACCCTTTCAAACAGCTGTACAAAACTTTCTACCTAAAAATGTGAATGTTTCCAACACAAATAACACACAGATCCTGTAGACGTGTTCTAAAGTTTACAGATTGGATTTGAACAGACTCCTGCCTCAATTTAGCAACAGTTCAACACAACCCTTTACAATAACTCTTTTGAAGATTACTGAACCCAAGCGACTGAAACATTTATATGTAGGAAGAAAGCTATTAAAGTGTAGAAGGGCACGATACACAAACTATGCAAATACAATAAGGATTGACCTTAAATTGAACCTTAACGCAATGTCATAACACACCCTAAATCCCCAATGACTGCATCACTTACTCCAATGTACCAATATTGTGTGCCTCCATGACTCCCTTGCTGTAATATAGTTAAATATCCAAGGTATCTTGATGGAGGGTGCCCTGTACGTGGAATACAAACAGACTAATCCACTGTGACAGTCCAGAACATGTGTAAATGATGCAGAGGGTTGAAGGTCAGAATTTAAAAATATGCTTTTTAGTAGATATACATTTAGTAAATGTATTGAGGTCTGATATTCATGGAACAAGGCCATATTAACTTTAAATTACTTAAAAGAATGAGGGTTGACACATTGTTCTCCCTTAAATTGTTTATAACAAATGTGAAACACAGTGTTCAGCCAATGGAAATTGGGTGTGCGTGGGCTGGCGCTGTCAGGCTAGAGTTTGGCAGGAAGCTGTCACTGGCCAGAGCTCACTGCAAGCAGGCAGATAAAAAACCATTGTAAATCATGTTTTATGCATTTTCTTTACTCTTATTTGTTCGAGCCTGACTTGCCCCATCAAATCTGAGGTTTTACCAGAGATAATTGCCCTCGCGTTTCTTTAGAAGCCCCGAGGCCATCAACTCAGTGGCAGCTTCTGGGCAACTAGCTGCCTTTTGAGCTAAGAGTTTTTGTCATCAACCTCTAATTAAAATACAGAATGGTGCTGTCGGCCAATCGGCTCTAGCGACTCACTGCTGGGAGAGTCACAGCTGCTGCTGGGGGATGGGAGGCTGCTAAGAGCATCATCCCCAGAAAGAGAAAGGGAGGACACTCTACAAAAGAAGTCCACACGGCAGGGAATATCCACGTGTGACATGCTGCAGACCTACCAGCCCTAGAGCGACACCAGGATGTCGAAACATCTCATGTTTTCTCTGTGGGCTTAATTCACAAAATCATTTGTGTATTTTACATGCGTGAAAGGTTAAAGGTTAACCCTGGACACCCAGCTCCTCATTCACAAAATTAATATACATCGAGGAGATTGTGCTCGTGTGTGCAGAAAATCCTGACATGGTGTGGAGTCATCCAGAGTAGTTAAGTCTGACAAAGGGTGGGGAAATGTGTTTTCACCTGCCATGGTCATAAAGGCAGAAATGAAAATGTGGAGAACACCACAAAATAATTCCTATTGGCCTTCCAATAGTAATTATACTCTAAGAGTACACAAATGTGAAGTAGCCGAAAGCAGGCTTCAGTTAACCTTTTTGGGCAAAGAAGTCATACAGTCAGGCCCATTGGAGTTATGCAGCATTTCCCGCATATATATGAATTTGCTACATTTTCCACATACTTCATGATTTTTTGTATAATTGACTCCCAACCCTCTGCCTTCACCTCTTACCACGCCACTCTACAGCCAAAAGCACTGCAACATACCCTGGTACCCTCCCCTCAAAACACTGCCACCTATCCCAAAACACAGCCCTGTATATTGCCCTTTCCCTGCCACAGTACCTCAAACAAGAGTCTAGAGCACAAAAAGATCAAAAGTCACAATAAAAAAGCTCCAAAAGTGGTTATTGTGCAATGGCAGGCTCTTTACAAAAGGTGATCTAATTACTTTTTAGTTTATTATTGTTCTATCCAAGTCTTAAACTGTTGTCGAAATGACAAATAACAAACTAATGCCTTCATAGACAGTGACACATGAAGTCGCATAGTTTGCCTTTTCTTGCCGTATACTTTTTTTTCTTCTCTGCTACATAGTGTGGCCCTCCTTTGCTGCATAATTTCAGTGGCCCTTCATATAATCCAATGCTCTCCATAAAGTGAAGGAGGGAGTTGAAAAATGTACACGTTCACGTGCTTCTTGAGCATTCTCATGGTTGCGTATTGTCCACTATATTTACACCATACAGAAGTAGAGATGGAATTGTTTGACTTTTGGTGACTTTAAAAAACATAACAAAACTTCACAGAATAGCATGAGTGTAAACATCATACTACTATGACTTTTTCAGTGAATCAGATCCTATGTCGGTTGCTATCCACAACTTTTCAAAACTACGCAGAAACTTACCCTATATAGGTAACTTCCATCCGGCAGCTATTAGACTTCACTTGTATTTCACTTTCTATATTACTGCTGCTAATGGGGCTTCTATTCGAAGAAGTTGGACTCTTTATAGTCAACAGGATCCAGTGGTGAACTTGCCTGGGGAATAGCCTCCACTGTACTTCAGATTCAAGGCCTCGCCATCCTGAAGAGGTTGTGGGAAAGCACACACTGACCGAAAATGGCTGAAAATCTGAGCAAATCCTACTAACCTCATCCGCAGGACACAAATAAAATAAAAAATCTTTGCAAAGGTAGTCATAACTGAAACACAATGCATCAGTAAGTAAGTTAAGGACATGTGAAATAACTGTAAACAGGTACATGTAACATGAAATGATGGATTGTACACAGGTGAAAAATGTGAAAAATGTCAAATTATGCATACGAGATGTAAAACAAAAGTACATTGTACAAATGTACATTAAGTAAAGAAACTCAACTAAATGTATAGTGAGTCGAAGGAATAGGACGTTTGTGTGTATGAAGTAGAGGAGACCCTAATAAATGAATGTTAAGTGTAGAAAACATTTAACCAATGAAAAAATATGGACTAAGAGTACAAAAAATAGAAGAGAAATGATAAAGTGGCATATATTAGAGGGCGAAGTAAGTAAGGTATATTAAGTATAAAACATGTATTTGTGTACATTAAGTACACAATTACAGGAAGTGAAAAACATACATTAAGTTCTGTAAACAATACATATGTGTATGTTAGCTGTGGAAACAAAATTTGTATATATTAGGTAAAGTTTTATTATTAACTAAGTGCCCTTAATCACATGAAAGTAAGGGTGTGTAAAAGCAAGGGGCACAGGAAACATTAAGCCTATGTCACGTACTTTAGAAACCAGGTACCGATTAATTAAAGAAGTGTTTGTTAAATACAGGCCGAACTAAATACATTAAGTGACTTTCAAGGCGTTAAGTATAGAAAACATGGAATCGGTGTATGGTAAATAAGACCAAAACAAAATATGTTAGTTCATTACAAAAAACAAGATAAATATGTATCAGGTAATTTAAATACAAATCTAATGTATGTTAAGGACAGATAATAGTGAACATATGTAAATGTGCATCAGGTAATGGAAATACAAAATTAATGTATGGTACGGGCAGATTATCGTGTACATATGTACATGTGGTGCAAGAAATATGAAACTGGTATATACTTATTACAAACATCCTGAAAAACTGTTACAGTTATAGGAAATAAGTGTCTGTTATGTACCCAGAGGATGAAAGTGTACATTACATGCAAGAGAAATTAAATAAAAGTAAATGATGTACACATGCCATGAAAGGTGCACATCATAGGCCAGAGATATTTAAAAAGTGTAAGTTAGGTACATTGTGCAATAAAATTGCAAGTGAAAATAAGTGTACGTTTAGTAAATGAAGCATGAAATACGTATGGAAAGCATGGGCACATGAACAATGAGTGTGGTACATTGAATAAACAATATTTAAAGTAAGTTCATGAATCATCAAATATGTATGCCTTACATTAAAAGAACTTGTACCAAAAAACATTAAACTGTTTGTGAGATATACAAACAAATGAAATTCATAGGCAGTAAGTCAAAGAAACGTGAGTTAAGCATATACACAAGTAGTATATTTCGGAAAACCACACGGAATACTATATATATGTATATATAGTATGTTACTTATTGTAACAGTATATAAATATATATATCGTTACAATAAGTGCATGAAACTTGAAATACGAGTTAAGCGCAAGAAAATGTAAATAATTGTACATTATGTAAAGAAGACATGGGGCACGTACGTGCACACTATGCAAAAAAAAAACTGAAACTGAAGGGATTGTTCAGTGGCTAAAGGAAACCAAAAAGAGTCCTTAGTCACAGGAAAAGTAAAATAAGTATATGTCCCATACTAAAAATGTGATATAAGTTAATGTTTCATAAAGGAAGCATAAGTATGGTTTCTGCTTTTTGCAAGGTGGTTTGCTGTCAGGTTATATTAGGCAAACGTTTGCTATTTTCTTGGATTGTTGCTGTATAGTTATTTCATCTGCCTTCGGACGTTGTTTACTATTTACTGTTTGGTATTTTGAAACTGGGGCAGCTTCTGAAACCTATAAACTTTGTGTGGCTTCCACGTCTTGTTTCAGTTTCCATTACATCAAGGTTGTTTGGTATCAGTCACCCCCAGACTTTGTTACTCTCAATGTGTGTCATGTGCATCACATTATCTAGTTTGAGTAGGGTGCACCAAATATTTTATTTTTGTTTAATCGTGGTATGGTATGGTTGGACCACATAGTGCACGGTATATCTCATTGGAAAGACTATACAGCCTTTGGGGGTTGAGGTGCAGTGCAGACCTGTTTCTCATTGCATACTGAGAAGAATGTGGGTGTTTTTGAGGATATGTCTGTGTTTTTTTTTATATGGAGCTCTGTAAGCCTCCATTTGGGCCCAATGAAGATCTTTTAAAAGCTATATGTGAGCCTTTGGGTGCCTTGTGAAGGCCTTTTAAGGCGAAGATGATTTTGGTGAAATGTGTTGGTCTTTCTGGGTTATCTACAAGTCTTTTTGGAAATTCCAAAGCCTGCTTTGGCTATTTGATAGTTTGCCCAGGTTATGTGAGGGCTAAGTGTGGCTAGCAATGTCGGATTTACCTTTGTGGGGCTAGCTGGTGGCACATACGGTGTTTGTTGAGAGCTATTTGGAGGTCTCAGGGCTGGGTGATGATTTGTTTGGGCCGATGTTCTGGTCTGGTAGTGTCTGTACGAGGGATTAGTGATAGTATGTCGGGTCAGATGAGGTTTTTACATTTTTAACACTTAATGTGCCTCTCATTTCTGGTGATGAGCAGTGAAGTGGCCCAGCAATCCCTCTTTCTCCAACCTTTGCCCTCTTCTGTCAGGCGTTCTTTATGGCTGGGGGTCGCCTGCTCCCAGTCAGGTTTTTGTTTATGGCTGGGGGTCTTCTGCTCCCCGGTTCCTTCTCTAATGAGTTTGTCCATTGCTAATTTCAATGGGTGACCAAGGGTCCCTGAATAAGGGGGTCTGAGTGAGGGGTGGGGGACAAGGACTGTCCCAGCAGGGCCAGACCACTCCAATCTTGGGAAACAAAGCAAGTAATTATCCCTGGAAAGAAGCCAGCTGAGTTTAATGGGGGACAAGGCAATAACCAGCCCACGTGCCTCGGCCGATGCAGGAGTCATGGCCTACGTGCACGACAGCAAAGGGGGCGGGCAAAGGAAACGCACACGCAACAATCAAAAACAACCACAACAGGCCCAGTTACATACCCAGGACTCCCTGAGCCTCGGCCAGAGAAGGTATCAAACAAATCTAAGTAGTATGGTGAAATCACTGTTAGAAACACACAACCTAACTTGACCACAACCAAGGCACAAACATCAGAGACTTGAATAGATCAGAAGCCACTGAAAGCACTGTGCAGAGCAGCAGGCGGAACAGGGAGAGGGATGAAGTGGACAGTTTCAGAAGCATGCCCAGCCACACTAGTTGCAAACACAAACGCGGAGGATCATGGGGATAAACATGCAAAAACAACCATGTACACAAACAACAAATCACAGACAATTATAATCTCGGTCATACAACCCAAACAAGAGTACAAGTAGTGATAAACGCCTAAAAACCCTCACACATACCTAATGTCAGAAAGACACTATAAAATACTAGCAAAAACAGAAAAAGAAACGCTATACTGACCAGCCACAAGAATTCACACACGTATTCACACAGAACAATAAGTATATGACACTGTCATGGATATCAAGACAAAAATAGACACACAAACACCAACACAAGCACACATAGATGCAATCACAGACACACACGCACATTTGCATACACTCACACAACCCTTTCCACAATTAATCAGATGCTCACAGTCACACTCTCACAAACTGATGCACAACACAAACACACAGACAGAGCAGACACACAGCGAACATTTAAACAAATCCATCTATGCAAAAACACAAGCACACCCACACAAACAACAAAGGCAGATGTGTACACACACGTGCACACAAATAACTGGCACAAATGAACTAAAAAAACACAAAAGCACAGAGACAAAAAGGCACCAAGAGACACAGTTACAAACACAAAAATCTGCAGAGATTGTGTACCCAAAGAATGTTTGGTCCCAACAGCAGGTAAGCCAAGCAAAGTCAACGGTTGCAAACAAGGGATTTAGAGGGTATTCATTTCACAAGAGGTGAAAGGTCAAATGTTTCCAGAAAACCCCCACTGCCCCTCACATGGCCCAGCTAGCCAGTCCGTGGCCTCCGAGCTGGGGATCGATACCTTCCCAATATGCTGCGCTCTGTTATCATCAGCCTGTGTTAACACTGCGAGTGGGTCAGCTCGGCGCATCTGTTCGCTTATTTACACCCACACAAATCAATTCACGGACAGGGACCGCATTATGCAGCTTTCACGGAAACGCTAATCCAGCCCAGTGGGGGCCACCCTGGCTGCAAACGAGTTTTCATCAAAGTGAGGCAACAGCGAGAGTTCTCGGAGGACCAGCGGCAACACGAGTCCCTGCACCCGTGGTGGAGACGGCTTGGGGGACAGGGCGCCATTTAAATGCCCTGCATCAATATTATTGATGAGAGGCACGTGGGCGTGCTTGTGTACCACTAAAAACAAACCTAATAGCAGTAAGGTACCACACCGAGTACAGAGATGTGGGCGGAGCATCATTTCAGGGACTACTGCCTGGGCAAGTGTGGAACGGAAAGGCCCGGGACGGGTGTGTGCAGTGGTCTCGGTGCTAGATTGGGTTTGGTGGAGCTGTGCGTGGAAGTGGGATGGCTGTGTGGGCGTGGTGGTAGGTGGGGAGAGGAAAGAGTTATAGCTGAGGCAAAGGGGAGCAGATGAAAGACTGGGAAACTAATCAGGCCGAGGGAGAATAGCGGTGGGAGGCGCATGAAAGGACGCAAGCTTTGTCCTACGGATGGATGTTGGCAGAGCCGGACAGAACTTGGATTCCACCGGGCATTTCCCCGGTCTGCAGGTACAGAGAGGCCGGCCTGACATGACCACACATACGGCTTCCCACACACGGAATCAAGCGGCCATAGGCGATAAGGCGGGCTCAGGTTCCAGGCATCTGTGCTTCCGCAAAGGCTCCGTTTTCATGACCCTGGTGAATCAATGTTTCATGCGCATTTTAAATGCCAGCGCTGACCAATAGCGGGCAGGCACGAGCCAGTGTTCCGGCATCCATTCCTGGAAATGACATAGATTACACGGAACCAGCTGAGCGTTCCCGGGACCTGGCCCAGCCTCGCCTCCATTCCCAAGCTCGCTTCGGACATTTTGAGAGTAGCTCTCCCCTTGCCTCCCTCCTCCCAGCCTACAATCCGACAACCTGGTCCCCTGCCCCTATTCTACTCTGTCGCTTAGCAACACCGCATCCCGCAAAGCGTGCTCCAAGAGCAGTCAGGCCTTTCAGCTCGGCATGGACACTGGCATTTACAAAGGTGGATAAAGCAGAGACCTTTCGTCCCGGGTGCGCAGCGTTGCCCATTCCTAAACAGCACCACACCTGTTAGAAGATATTTGTACAGGGATTCGGACATTGTGAGAGCAGTAAACCTCCCGCCTACGTATTGTGCTACACTGCCCAAAGCCTGGTCACCTACATCTCTCATTATAACAATTGCTTAGCAACGCAGCATCCTGTAAAAAAGCATGCCCCAAAAGCAGAAGGCCTTTAATCTTGGGATGTCGGAGACCATGGAAAAGCCTAAAAGAGCTTCGTAAAACAACTATTCAACCCAGATGGGCGCGACGCCCTAGAGCCCCCGCAGCGCTGTGATTGTACACCTTCGGTTCTAAGTTAGTTTTGTGCAGATTCGGACATTTCTCCTTCCTTTGCCTTACAAGACCTGAAGCATGTCCCACTCCAGCCCTTTTGTAAGCATTGCCAGGCAACGCAGCATCCCGCCAAGGAGCCTCCTAAACAGGCAGCACCTTCAAGTCAAACGCCGAGACTCGAACTCAGATCACTAACACCTGAGTCAGCAGCTCTAGCCGCTGCGCCACATCCTTTGATGGAGGTGCCCTATAAGTTTCTACATTAAGCACTGCCATACAGTGTAGCAGGGGATAGCACCGTGAAGTCACGAGCTGCCTAGCACGTCACCGAGAATGGGCCACTCCTTACGCTGCCTGGAAAGAAGAACTGTGTTTTGAAGAATGTCACTGGGATGCCATATTTAGACAGTAAACACAGTGACGCAAACGATGCTGACTGAGTGTTATTGCTCGCAGTCCGAGTCACGTGTCAATGACATCACGTTCACACCAGGAGGTGGAGCGCATAACGCGAAGAGGGCAAGCTGTCGGGAGAAAACAGGACGAATGGCGACCAAGATAGACGCAGAGCTGTATCAGAAGCCTCGTAATGCTACTTTTCAAAGGTCAATGTGAAACAAATGTGAGCAGGGCCCGGCCGAGCAGGGGTGGCAGCACTGGGGAGGCAAAATAAGGGAGCGTCAGCAAAAGTCAGCATCAGAAACACGCTGCGTAAGTGAGTGTATGTCAGAGAGGGAGGTGAGGAGAGACAGAGCGCGCGAGAGAGGGGGAAACACATGAAGAGGAAGAGAAAAGAACAGAGGAGGAAGAAACACGCGAGAGTAAGGCAGGGCAAGGCGCGGAGGGGTAAGTAAAAAGTGCGGCGAGTGTGACAGACCAGTAGACCGACAGGTAGGAAGAGGAAGGGTCAGAAACGTGAATGGAGAGAGAAAGAGAGAGTAATAGGGAACAGATAGATAGATAGATAGATAGATAGATAGATAGATAGATAGATAGATAGATAGATAGATAGATAGATAGATAGATAGATAGATAGATAGATAGAATGAATGAATGAATTAGGGAACAGACAGACAGACAGTCAGTCAGTCAGTCAGTATTAGGATCATCATTGGGGGCAGAGGTGAGGATTGGGGATGATCAGTGGGGGCAGAGGTGAGAGGCAGGCTGCCCATGGTGGGGAAGGAGACATGGTGCTACCTCAGAGCCACCCTCTTCATCGGGCTGGACACAGTCCTCCTCCCTGGATCCAGGCTACGTTCTGAAGCAGTTAGGTTAGTTCAAGCTTTCCCTTTTCCGGTAAGTTACAAGGTGTCTCCGTCATGGCCTTGTATCCTCTGGCTGGTAACAGTGCTCAGTCGGTTAATGTGCCTGCTGCAGAGATATGTGTCTGTAAAAGTAGAAAGGCAGGTACAATTTCGAGAGGGCAGGGTCGGCCCTCATTCGTGTATGGTGCACCCCTGAGTTGCGCAAGCACCCAATGTATTGCTTCAGCACCTGCCGCAGTAAAGGAAAAGGGCGGCCCTGAACTTTAAGAGACCTAGTTGGACAGTTTGAGAGTTGTATTCCTCCTCGAAACTGTGCTTTTAAGCACTATGTAAAAACAAGGTCCTCCTTGAGCCAGGGGAGGTTCAAGGAGGGCCTATAGATGGCCTTTTATCCTTTCTTCTTTGCAAGTGGAAATAACCCGAGGCAACTTCTGATCACCAGGAGCTGAGGATGACCCGATGAGCACTGGGTCTGTCTTTCATTCAGAGGAGTTGTAATCAGGACTCGTTGTCAGTCTTTTATCCTTCAGAAGCTGACAGGGATATTATGGGCACTCAGACATTCATCCGATCACGGTGGATGGCCATTAGGACTCCATGCCCCGCCTCTGAGGATGGGCAGGGATACTGCCTGGGAATATTGGGGTCAAACTGCCCCTTCACTGGACACAGAGCCTCACCGGAGTCAAGTCTGCAATGCTTGCCCTCATTCTCTAACCCCTCTTCCCTCCAGGAGCTCAGTGTTGTGATCTTTCAGTGCCTTCCTACATACTGTGGTCAAGCTTCTTACTTGTTGCTCCAGAGACCTGGGCGGGATGTGGACTCCTATTTTCTGATACAAAACAGGTCAAAGAATGGGCACCCTGGTTGTTGCTCAAATGTGTGCAATACTAACACACACACACACATACTTTGTCACACAGATAAACACGCTGTCACACACAAGGTGACACACACACACAAAAACACACCTGTGCCTGAAAATAGTTGTTCCTTGGTAGGAATCAGGGGGTAAAAACTATCCGAAGTGAAGTAAAGAAACAGAATTTAAAAAAGCCCAGCAATCGGTAATGGAAGTAAGACTTATCGCAGCTGGAGTCAAGCAGAGAGACTGGTGAGGGGTGGGAATGGACACACTGTGGACTGTTGGTCTTTTTAGCACACATTTGTTATTAGTTTGGTACGCATTGGCTGTTTAACTCAACTCGCTCTTTCTCTATCTCTTTTTTGTTGGGTCAACTGCAAGTGGCAGTGTTTTTCTGCATTCAGCTTTTACTTTTATAAAATAAGTTTTCAGTATCTTTTAGTGCTATGAAACAGCCACGTATACCAGACGAATAAATACCAGGGCTGATTAACAATAGAATTTATGAGTATAGGTAGTCCTCGCGTAGTACTCTTTTACGTACTTTGTGTGTCCTCGTGAAAATGGCCCAAAACATCTACTTATGGAATGTTCATATAATATCAGTAGCGATAGAAAAAATTACCCTTTTTCATTTTTTACTAAAAGGGAGTTGGGCATTTTGGAGTCTATTAACAAAGACATGTAAGTTTACTGAAAAGGGTACTCATGTTGTACTGATTTCTGTACCCATAAATGCCTTTGTGAATCAGCACCACAGAGTACTTTAGTAACCGGGCCCTTGTGACTGAATTGTCCGGCTGAACAGGTGCCAAAAAGAAACTGCGGTTTACATAATTATTTATGCTGTGTCTTCCTGTGGCTAGCGACTTGTTGGCACACAAACGCTCATTCCATTTTAGAAAGAGACAGTCTTATCGAAGTGGCGTGTAATGCTTGCTATGATGGTAGGCAATCAAAGTCAAGTGAAAAAGTTCAAAGTGGAACCTCCAGCCTTTCCGAGGCAGCATGCTTTGGCAAATCTCCCTCGGCAAGTTGGCCGAAGGAGATTCTCTCAGACTGCAGTCCACAGAAGACCCATTCCTGAGACAAAACCTCTCCAAACGTGGGAAACATTTGAGCCAATTTCTGCTGTGCAACATAGGCTGCCACGGACCACCACAAGATGCCTTCTGCCTCATCCGTTGCCCAGTCTAGGATAGGATGGCAGGCCCAGAAATTGAGGTGGTCTGCCTTGCAACCCATGATATTGGCTTGAATGTAGGAAACAAATCAGATTTGCAAGAGTTTTAGCCAATTTTATTGACTCTCCGTTGATGAAAGAAAATTGACTCCTTGGGCGAGGACAGCCTGATTGGCCACCTGATTGCCAATTAAAATTCCTCAAACCAATGAGGATGTATGGAATCTATTCCCAATGAGCAACATTGAGGTCCAGAAAAGGCTTGAATGATATCATCATCATATCATGAATTGTACCAGTTCATACTAAAGTAGAGGCGGGCACCAAGTATCGTGTCTTTGTCGGAAGCATGAAGAGTGTGGTAGAAGTATAAGACAGCGGCGTTTCACACCTGTCCAATGGGGAGGATTGCCACGGCAAGAAGTTTGGATGGAGCCTTTTACAGGGTGGATAGAACAGGACTTAGAGGATATTCTACCTATGTTTAATGGAGGTATGGAGGGCAGGATAGCGGTAGAGAGGATGAAAAGGGCTGAACCACTGACACACACGTAAAGCCCAGGTAAAACGTGCAGCAGGGAGGCAGTACTACACAAGTTTAGAAAGGAGCTGAGGACACATCTCTTTGGAGAACACTGCTTCACTACATGATCGGAATCAACGCGCCGCAGTCTTTCTACCTCAGTGTAAACAATCATGAACTGTACCCCAGGGCTTCACCCCATCTTCGAAGCTCCAGCTAGCTCCAGTTAGGAACTAATCTATACATATATACCTATATATGTACCTACTGTAGAAGACGCATGATGGAGTTTCATGTTTTTGGGTACGTCTAACAATAAACCCCATCAGTGGGCATATATATATATATATACGATAGTACAACTTATTTAACAATGACCATGTGCTGCCCCATGTTTCTTCCATGCCAGCTGCTGGCGGGGTACATACTGACACCAACACGTTGTGCAGAGTACCATCCATTCCAGTGGGACTCTCCCGGGACAGGCCCTGAGCCACTCTCTAGGTCTGCACAGCTCTTTGTCATGAAGCTCTGACCCCTAGGAACGCTGGACTTCTTCAGCGAGCACCTCCTGAGTGCCAGTCCGGTGGAGACAGCTCTCCCTGCTGGCACCACCCTCCAGCATTCCAAAAGAAGAAAAGGCACACCCCCAGGATAATCCACCCGATATGTAGTTGCCTCAACGATTATTTTGTGGCCTCAACAGTTCTGCTCCTTATATCTTGATGCTTGACCTTTCGATTGTTGGCTGTGTGGTCTACACAAGTCCATAGAGGTTTTCATTTTTTTCCCACAATGACGTTGAGCGTATAATTAACCTCTTGCAAAGGAAGTGATGTAGGAGAATAACCTGGGTAACACGAGTACACCTTCTTACAGTGTAGGCATAGGAGGCCGTAGCACGACTCCTGCGGATGCATCACGTCTTCCAGTGATGGTAAGGGCATCTGGCGATCTGGATGTCCCTTGAACATGAGCGTCGCGATGAACTGGGAGACTTGTGGAACCACAAATTAATTAGCACTGTCAAGTTGTGTTCTTGGCAGCTATGATTCTTGTATGCTGACACTACTCTGGGTTTACAACACTATCCCAAGAGACATTCACAGACCGGAATTCAGCTTGAGATGATGCGTTGCGACTCTTGTGTTCAGTTCCTAGTCTTAGTTGGATAGCTCGATCGCATGTTTTGACCTGCTGCTGTATGATTTTGAGATTTAAGCTATAAACCCAGAAGATTTGTTTACACTTTGGTTGACGTTCTGCTCAGAACGAACAGTAGGAAACCTGTGAGAGTGTTCACAGCCAGGTGTGAAAGGTGGGAGTGTGCTGGAAGGAGGCGCTTTCCACCATTTTCGATTAATGCTCTAGAGAGATGGCTAATAACATTCATTATGGACTGCCTTCTGAGCAACCTGATTGGCTGTCACACTTTCAGCATTCAAATGAAAGTGTTCATATATTTTTATGTTCATTTGATGGTAATGATAACACTTTGTCTCTATAGTATAAATCACAAATTCAAAAGTTAATTGGTACTTAAATATTAGGGAATATTATTATTATTCATCTCAATATTGTCAATTTTTGTCAACTTTGGTGTGACTAATCGGGTCTTATCTGGATTCATTCCAGTGCCTATCCGTCTACACAAATCTCTACAGTAGCTGCATTTACCAAAGGAGCTATCTTACCGACCACCGCCCTCCTCCCCCCCCCCCCCCAGCAGTACTCTCTGCACCACCAATCAGGCTTCTTCCTGATGCTGCAATGGGTAGAAGCGGGGGGTAGGGCGCTTCTTTGTGTGGCTGATTAGTAGAGCAGGTGCAACCCTTTGAAACCCATTTCTTGTGAACATTCACTTTCCCAACACATTTTCCCCCACAGACCCTTAAGCAAGAGTGTAAGTAAAGATGTTATTACACACATGCCACCTTATTATTATTAAAAAGGCACGCTTCAAAAAGTAAAAAACAATCGACTCTAACTCGTTAAAAGATTTCAAAAGGTTGTTTTCCCCTAAAGTTACATTTTGTTGGTGTTTTTTTCTCTTTATCGACTTTATTAACCAATGTACGTTGACGATTGGACTTCCATTTGCTCTTGAATGAGTACATTTCATTTATATGCAATTACACAAGTATAGACACGCTAATACTATTTAAGGGGGGTGGAGGAAAAAACCTTTAATGAAGAAAACCTTGGTTGAAGGACATCACACTTGAGTGTCCACTTGTCTGTTATGTCATGTTCAGTTCCAGCTGATCCTTTTGTCAAACATAGTCCCATGAAACAACACAGCAACTCTCAGCATACACTAGAGTGTAAAACAAAGTCAGGATTAGAAACTCAGTGACACGGAGCACTACTGTGGCTGTGACCCCATGTCAACACGATGAACAATGACAAAATGGCAGCTAAAATTTAGGGTCCAAAGGCTACTTTCGATGGCGCATTTGAGCTCCACTGAGTAACCAAGTGCCAGGGTCATGAGTGGCACTTCAGCTGGTCTTAGTTTTAAAGTCAACAGTGCTTAATTTGTGCTGGTGGTTGGATTGCAGGTGGTGGGCAAAGGAACTTTGTTTTGTGGACCAGGACTTGTTTTTCATCAACAGACTTTACCCAGAGGAAAAGAGGGGGAGGTCGAAAATTGTGGTTAAGAAGGTAGCGAAAGATAGGAGAACAGTGAAAGAGGGAAAAATCACACATTAAAAAATAAGCTGGTAAAGCGAGATAAAGAGACTAGAAGTGTAGGATGATGGAAGAAACAGGCAATAGTTGTAATTCAGACAAGGCAGCATTTGACGTTTTTTTGTTACAAAACAGTGGCAATTCATATTTAGCTCACTTTTATTTTTTTAGAAGCCAAAACAAGTTCAAAACCCTTGTGTTGAGCAAGCATTCGGTTTTCGGATGAAGTCAGTTTCACATTTCAACCCATTGAAATATAAGAACCGCACCAACATCGCACAAAGACAGAAATAGCAAAGGCAGTGAGTGAGGTTAAAACGTGGGACTTTAGTAGAAAAAATCTGTCTGGAAGGTAAAATCAGGTTATTAAAGGTTTGGAGGTTGGCTTAGGTTTTCCCAGCCTTTTTTTTATCATTTCTAACATTCGCTGAGGTGAATGTTTGTTTCACACAAATCAAGCACAAGAACGGCCCAATCGCCGGTTTGGTACGCACTGCGAAGGTAACCATAATTGGACTAACAGTTGCTGGACAGAGACAGTGAGGATTCTTAAGCAGAATGGTTTGTAAAATAGAACTGTTTTACTATGTGTCGTGAACCTCAAAACCGCAATAAAGATTTTTTTTTTAAAAAGAACGGCCCAATCGCAAACAGCACAACAGTGCAGCAATCAATCAAGTATTTACAAGGTCTGTGCATGAAGAGGTGCCATATATGAACAAAATATATAGGTGGGGGAATAATAATAAAGATACAAAAATGAACATTGTAAAATGTTTCTACTTTTACGCAACACGTGAAATATTCAGAAACTTGGCACATGTCCCCATTTCACATGAAAACCATACATATATACACTTGTGATATGCATGAGTTGCACAGAATTGGCATACATTAGTAAGCTAGGAGAATGTACATTACATACGGTTTGCTTAAACCAAATATTCTTCACGGACTACAGTGTATCGCCTCCAGCTCTTTAAAGGCAGGTGTGGTTCAAAGAACAAGTACAGAATTGGCAGAATGGGTCATCTTTAGGAAATTCCAGCATGGGAGGTAGATTTTGTTTTATTTCATCACCAGGCGGTTGCTTCTGAGAGCTTTGCGTCAGATACATCAGTACAGCAAACAGCTGTATAGTTACAAAAAACACAATTACTATATATGACAATAAGAAAGGGTCGCACACAGTCTATACCGAGAGTCTTCCTCAGCCTCGCCTTGCCAAGTGGCAGAGACCTTTTAGGAAACATTCATGAACCAATGAGAAGTAGTTTCTTGGAAAGGGCAGGGCTCTGGGGAACGGATTTTTGGAGCCCGTGCAAAATAATATTTCATTTTGATGTGCTATTTTTGTGTAAAGAAACAAGGCATTTTTAGGGGCATTGGTGATTCTTGCTGGCGGCATAAGGCAGCTGCCTACAACAGCTTTATGCAGCATCAGACCATTTTTGGTAAAGGGTGGCATAAAAGCAGCGTATAAAGTTTGGAGTTGGATTTAGGTAAAACATGCAAACGTGTTAGTCAAACCCCCAAACAAAAACACACCAGAATGTTATTGAAGGCAGCAGTGATGGTATTAACTATTGAACATGAATCCAGCACACCAGGACTTTGTACTTTTGCAATGGCTTCAGAGAAAGAACATTAATGAAAACTTTCAAATTAAAAGAAGCTTTTTTGATATGGCTGGTGTTTTTAATCTTCCCAGGGGTCTTTTCAGCGAACCTGCGTTGAGTCTCCAGCTATTTCATCAGCTCGAGTTTTGTAATGAACAAAGGGTGAGCACTGGGTTTGATAGAGCCGGGCCTTTTTTGTTGCTTTATTCAAAGTTAGTTCCTGATAGGAGGAAGGTTATTACAGTGGATGGAGGTGACAGTAAATGAGACGGGAGAAGAGGAGAAGGAGGATAGATGGATGAAAGGAGGAATGGAGGGATGAAGGAAGGTTATGTTGTGTGAGGTTTCAATATAACACTCTATGCAATCTAAGGCAGGGCCGCTGGAATGATGCGATTGTGTGGCCACTACGGTTTACGCATAGTTATAGATTGCCACATTTGCCACATAAACCATCATCTGATGCATAATCGGCAGATTTTAACAAAAAAAAAAATTCTAGCTCAAATGGTTCAAAAGTTACTGAAACCACAGCGGTACATGTTGCTGCGTAGTTGAAGGCCTTTTGCAAAGGTTAACTGGTCCCCTTTCTGTGGCTTATTGCTATATGTGGGTACTAATGAGGTGCACCCAATGCCCAGACAGTGTTAAGTGAAAAAAGTACAAAATAATGATGTAAGACTATAAAAAAGTGCATCATTATGCTGCATTATTTGCCTTTTCTTGCCGCAGAATTTACTCAACCCTGCCGCATAATTTGGCCCTCGCCTGCCATATAATTCCAGTGGCCCTGATCTAAGGCCACCTCAAAACATAAATGGAGATGGAAAAGAGGGATCAGTAGAGCATAAAGGAGGGGACAAGATCGAGGGAAAGGAGGATTCTTGAGGATGGAGGGGTCATCCCATAATCAACAGCATTTAAAAGACAGAGCAATGTTGTACTCTCTGTGCCCGCCATAGGTATCTACCAGCAGGGTGGAGGCGAGGAAAGTATGAGATGACCATGAGGGACATTGAGGCAACAGGGGAGGTAATGAGCTAGGGGTCAGGGTGAGAGGGGATGGGAATCAGGGAGGGACATCATTTACCAGTGCTTGAGAGGTTCCAAGAGAGGCCACAAAAGTCCCTGGGAGTCAGAAGGCTTCCCCCTGCCCTTCTCATTCTCTACAGTCAGACCTCTCAGTTAGCCTCACCCTGAAAGGCACATGTACGAGGGCTCATGGCTGAAGAGGGGCTGGAGAAAGAAGTGCTGAAGCGATGCTGAGGTTTCTGCAGGAAAAGTGCATCTGGATTCGAGGAGGAGCCCTCCATAAGATGCGGAGGGCTTGGTCCCAGCACCCACCAAGCTAACGGCTAGAGCGGGCGACTTTGGAGCTGGGGAACCAGGTTAGAGTCTGGCGGGAGGCTCGAACATCCTGTGATCCTGGGCAAATCACTTAATCTCCCCTTAAATGAATGTGTCAGTCTGTAGCGCAACTGGTGCTCATGTAAAGCGCTCTGATACCTTCGGGTCGAGTTCGCGCTATATAAAACTGCAACAAAAAAAAAGAACCCTTAACTCTTATCCTTAGTTCTCTAGCCGGCTACTGTAAGGGATGCCGCCCTATCCCTCTTTGACCGGTGTCTGTTGAGTATGAAGGAAAGAAAGATGAAAGAAAAATCGTAAAAAAAGGAAGAAGGGGAACAAAAAGGGGAGAAGGAGGAGAGAGAAGCTGAGTGCAGGAGAGAGTCCGAGAGTTGAGTTTAATCTGCACCCAGCATAAACTGCTTGGCGCATCTGTCTGGGCAGGGATTAGTTCAACGGTTTAAGGAGATGAGAGCTTGGGAAGCAAAGTATTCACCAGCTGGGCCATGTCTGAAGCATCCCGCGTAGGGAAAGGAAGAGGAGTGACAGCGCCTCAGATGCCTAATGTGCCACCATGCTACTAAACACACATTCACACCTACAGTGCAAAGGTCAAAGTCCATCTTTTTAAGACAGTCCAGCAAAACTAACGTAAGAACAGACTGCTTGTTACAGTTACTTTACACATGGAACCGGCTCTTCTAATAGCCAAGAGGTCCCTTCAAACTGCTTTTACCTCGCTGGTCAAAAGTAACCCCTTTCAGCCTGGTTTTGGTTAATTATCTTTTGTTGAAACAAATACACATGAAAACACGCCATGCTGTAAAACATAAATATGCAGATGAGGAGGAGAGTACAATCTGCTATTTATTACTATTGTTGAGGGAGGGGAAGGGAACCGGGTGCCACTGAAATTGTTGTAAAAAGCATATTACACTTTGCACAACTGTGTGTGTGTGTGTGGGTGTATATGTATATATATATATATATATATATATATATATATATATATATATATATATATATATATATCTGTGTGTTCACTGAAAATATTTATATTAAAGGGAAGTTTTGATTATTTATAATTTTGTTATTTTAGAAATTGGACCTTTCCCTTTAAAACATCAGTTGAAGGGATGTAATGGTCACAAAACTATACCTTAAGACCACTAAATGTGGCCAGTTAACACATCCATAACCTCACTCCCAACCCACCGCTCATGGCATCTTTGACATCATGCATGCCCTCAATGAGTGCGAGTGGTTGCTGAGCCAGGGCCCCTCAGTGGTGACCAGTGTACTATTGGCACATGGACTGGTTGGATGCCCAACACCCGTACTACTAGAAGTGAGAGTGTACCTTTTCATTTATGAGACCATGAGCAGGGCCTTGGGGCAAAGGGGTTGTGGTTGTGCTGCTTCACCATAAACAAAATTATTTCTTCTAAAGATTTTCTTTTCTCAAGACTTTGTGATCACCGAAAGGCTGACCAACCCCCAGAGAAGGCGTCAGCTTCTCCACTAATCACACATCTGTCCCTATAACACCAGGTAAAGATCTGGAGTGAAAGGCCAGTGTGGGTCCCAGATACTAGTTGTCCTGAGCCCAGCAAACCACTTTAGAGAACAAGTTTGAGTTGTATGTAACAACTTAATAGGCGTGTTATTTTTATGTTTATGTAGCACATTATGTATTTTTGGTACCTGTGGGCTTGCAAAAAGGCGTCAGTTAAAGTGAACAAAATAAACAAAACCGAGCAAAACATTATACCTTTTGATTTGCAAGACCTTTACAGACTTGTCAAGTCATTCGGTGGCACCATGTGTCACAGGATATTGGCTCTCTTCACACCACCACCCAGTAAGAAGCCAATATCACACAGTTGTGGGGAGGAAGAACTTGAACTCTGTAGAAAGAGTGGGTTTCCAGCTCGTCTTTAGATACTGGCAACAGCTGATATCCATTAAAGGACATGAAACCCCAGGACATCGACTACAAACACAACAACTTAGAAAGGAGAGAGGTTGGTGGGTGGATGGGGCATAATTGGCTAATAGGTAGTTCTCTACAACACTGCACTCTATGCCAATACACTCTACACCAATGCACTCTGTACTACTCAACTCTATGCCTCAGCATTGTTCGCCAAGCCACTGTACCCCCCTCTAATCTACTCTGCACCACTGCACTCTACACCACTTTACTCTACATCATTACAGTGGAGAGGTGTGGCTCACGGGTTAGAGGTGGCAGATCCGTAAGCAGAGAATCGGCCAGGGACCAGGGTTCAGTTCCCGACGCGGCAGGGTCGTGGACCAGGGTCAAAACGGACTCGATAATTCTCGCCTCGGTACCTACTCTAACCAGGAACACACTCGGCAACTCTGGGCATTAAGCTTGCCTCATCTCTACAACGGCCCCCCACAGACGCAGGGGATGCCTGGTTTCACCTTAGAGATACCCAGAAAGGGACCATCTCACAGGGATAGCCAGGACGGGTTCCCCAGCGGTCTATAGCGCCGGGACACTTCCGAGTATCTGTGCGCTGTATAAATGAAAATAACATAACATAACATAACATTACACTTTATGCCACTCTATGCAGAACCAGAACTCTACCCTGCACTGCTCCACTCTGCACCATTTCACTCTATACTGAAACAATCTACTTCATCCCACTACACTTTGTACCACTCTACTCTTAACCACTGCACTCAACACCAATGCACTCTATGTCACTGCACTCTATGCCACTGCACTCAACTCAAAATCACTGTACTCTATGCGACTGCTCTCTACTACACTCTACACCACTGCACTTTGACACTCTGTGTCGCTCTACAATACTTCACTCTATGCAACTCCACTCTATGCCACTACACTCTACTGCACTATACTCTATTCTGCACCACTCTATGCTACTCTACTCTGCACCACTCTATGCTACTCTACTCTGCACCACTCTATGCCACTGCACTCTATGCCACTCTTCTCTACTCTGCACAATACGCTACTGCACTCTATGCCACTCAACTCTACTCTGCACCACTGCTCTCTGCATTACTCAAATCTATGCCGCTCCAGTGTGCACCAGTCTGTGCCACTGCACTCTACACCACTGCACTTTGACACTCTGTGTCGCTCTACAATACTTCACTCTATGCAACTCCACTCTATGCCACTACACTCTACTGCACTATACTCTATTCTGCACCCCTCTATGCTACTCTACTCTGCACCACTCTATGCTACTCTACTCTGCACCACTCTATGCCACTGCACTCTATGCCACTCTTCTCTACTCTGCACAATACGCTACTGCACTCTATGCCACTCAACTCTACTCTGCACCACTGCTCTCTGCATTACTCAAATCTATGCCGCTCCAGTGTGCACCAGTCTGTGCCACTGCACTCTACACCACTGCACTCTACACCACTCTACTCTACACCACTCTACTCTACCCTGCACCATTCCCCTCTGTGCCACTCCATTCTGCGCTACTGTAGTCTGTTCCACTGCACTCTGCACCACTGCAATCTACTATGCACCACTCTAATCTACGCCACTGCGTTCTATGACACTGCATTGTACACCACTGAATTCAATGCTACTGCACTCAATGCCACTGCATGCTACACCACTACACTCTGCAACACTCTACGCCAATGCACTCTACACAAGTCCACTCTATTCTAAGCCACTCCAGTGTATGCAACACTCTCTGCCACTCCAATCTACAACACTCTTCGCCATTCCACTCTACGACACTCTCCTCTACACCAATAACATTTAGCCATGCTGAACAGCAGCCGTGCTAGTGTACAACATGGCTAAAACACATTGGCAAAGCCAATAGCTCTTACATAGGTGCAACCTATTGGTTTTGCCAATGCTATAGATTAAGTGATGGGTCGGACTGGTTTATAGAGCAATCAGGCAGTGCCTGGTGGGCCAGTCTGACAGGTTAGTGTGTGGACTGTTTTGTTTGCTGTTTGTGGGCCTGTT
Organism: Triturus cristatus; assembly: GCF_964204655.1. NCBI lineage: Eukaryota > Metazoa > Chordata > Amphibia > Caudata > Salamandridae > Triturus > Triturus cristatus. The sequence goes on from NC_140590.1 coordinate 1,641,864,432, forward strand.
TTACGGTCTGGTGGGCTTGTTTTCACTGTTGATTTCCCTATATTACCACAACCATTGTCTGTAGCAAGCTCAAATCCATGCAGCCTTCCATACATTTCAAATAAAATTTCACGTCTTTGCAAGTTCAAACCTGCCCCGATTTGCAAACTTGAGCTATTTTTTGGGGTATCTAATTTCCTGTTTGGGGTCACTTTTTTGCTATCCTGGCCTAGTTTCTGTCCCAGTCCAACACTGACTGAGTGATTTTCCCAGAATCACAAGATTTTGAACCGAAGCTGAAAAAGGGACACAGTATTGGCTAATAGTATTTTTTTTTTTGTAAGGCCACATTGTCAAAGCATTCTTTTAGCGCTAAAATGTTCCTGCAAAAAAAGGTTTTGTAGGAAATTGTTCTCAGAACAACTTCATTTTTGTTGAAATAATTAGCTTGTCAGTGGAATTTGTGTGAGTACACAACCATCAGCTGAAAGTTAATGAGTGGCAGCTTCTATGTTGCACTTTCCTTGGCACTCTAGGATTCATTTCCAGTGGAAGTTAGACACATGTTACTTTTTAAAAACTTTTATTAGTTTGTTCTTTTGGATCAGCGCTAGAGTTCCGCATAAACAAAGTAAAATGCACTTGGATGACTGGCTGACACAGAGATGTTGTGATGCTGGCCATTTTACACCAAACACGGGTTGGGTAGCGTCTCCCATGTATAGGAGCTGTGAGGGAGTCACATGCGACAGTGCCATGTTCGATGCCCATCTCTTGCGGCCTCTTTGCCATTCCTTGTCACTGGCATCACTTTTTGCTTCAGTCCATACACGGATAGAGGCAGCATTTTTTTAATAGGTTTCTTAAATGGTGCAGCTGTACTGTCTGTCTAGATATAATTACAGGTGGCCTTGTACAGCGCTGCAATACAATTTCTAGAGTGCACAAATGTGTGCATGTCTACGGTTTATAAAAACCGCAGAGTGAACAAATACTTTCTTTTATTCTCTGGCAACGAGAGGACCTTTACTGTGGAGGCTGTGAAAGACAGTAACTACTGGTCACCCCCCTTCCTGGCAACAATCATGGGATTCTGGTCTCTTTTAAACCCACCGTCAGGTGCTGACTGCCTACCAGGGCAGAAAGTGAGGGGAGAGCAACTAGGGGTTGTACAGTTATATCCCAGTGTGAAAATGCACTATGGTGGCCTTCATGGAACAGATTTCATAGCAAACAAAACCCATTCCAAGATGGCCACAGAAACGTGCACATGCTCGTTATTCTGACCCAGATTTACTAATTCCCCAATTGATTTGCCATTACTTACTTTACCCTCAGGCGGCATCACGTAAAGGGCTGAATTTCCCCCATCCATGGGGTTCGGGTGACCACGGTATCAGTAACTCTGGGTGTGGAGAAATACCGGCCTATTATACGAACCTATCTTAAGAAGGGCATAGAGCCTTTGTTGTCTCCTCCTCAGAATGTAAGCATTGGTGTCAGAGAGTCAGTGGCTTTGTCAGTGCATCCATCCCAAACTACCTGGGGAAAAAGCCTATCAATTCTGACCTTCCTTACCTACAATTGTAATGATCAAAGGTATAAACAAGCATGTAGAATATAGCATCTCACAAACGAGACAGGGGCCTTCTGGCCATTCACCCCTCCTTAAGGGGAGAGATATGAGCAATGTTTGGGAATCATCAATTCTTAGCCTTTTTCACACTGAGTTAACCTCACCGATTGATTATGTTGGACACACACTATGGGGTGCGTGAGGGTTTTCTTTCATGAACATCGCGTTTCATTCATGCAAATACTATGATTCCAACCTATAGATCACATAGAATTCTGCATGTAGGTTTCATATTAAAAAGATGGCTGACATCCATCCATCCTGTTTCAAAGTTGCAGAGAATTTTTTTGTGTGTTTACTTGAGAAAATGGCACATCCATATTCAACATCAACTGGCACAATTAAAAAAAAAAAAATTCGAAACCAGGGTTGATACTTAGGAGAACCAAGAAACTTTCTAAAGAAAGGATTGGCCAATAATCTGGATCCGGCCGACTTGGTGACAGTGACAATCATTGTATTATGTCTGTGTCTGTGCATGCTAGCTGTGGGGCAGAAAGAGGGTCTTTCATACATACACTATGGGAATGCCCCACCAGTCAAAGATACTGGACCGACATTGCAGAGGAACTAAACGGAATACTGGTAGAAACAATACAGATGGTCCCTAAATTCATATTGTTGGGTAGCCCCATGGATGTAGATCTCTCCAGAGCCAAGCTCCTGTTTAACAATTTGGGCTTAGTAGTGGCCCAGCGAGATGTAGCCAAACACTGGGGCGTGCCTGGTCCTCCCACACTCTGAGACTGGAAAGCAGGGATGGACCTCTATATGGCTGCTGAGAAAGTTATATATAAGGCTAGAGGGTGCCCGAGGAAATTTACCAAGATATGGGGTCTCTGGCTGAGCCACTATGGAATTGACCTAGGGCGGGGCAACGGGCAGCCTAGACACACAGCTGAGTACTGAGTCACAAATCTTGTACTAACTCATCATCTGCATGTTGCCCGCTCATTGCATGTTTAATGCCATGAAACGTGTTGATGTATAATACGACCGACTGGGCGCTTAATCCCATGTACCTATGGTATCTTTGGTATGCTTATATGTTTGTTGTGTTAATCGCAGAAAACTGTAATAAAATTATTTTAAAAAACTAAAGTCTTTGCATGCTAGAATAATGTGTTCTGCAGCGAGCATCAGACACTCTAATCCTAGTAACACTCAGTTACCTCAGGGAGTCTGAAAGTATTCCTTCTGACGCCTGTCTTTTCTCAGGGCATTGGACTTCAGGGAAAACTGAGAATACCTAACAGGGAGGTTCCTTGGAAAAGAAGGTACGACAGGGAAAGCGTCAATAATTACGGGTCTTCCCTTGAGAGGTGTCATAGTTGAAACTATCGACCAACATACACATGTACAATTATAAAAATACAGGCACTCATATAACCTCATACACACTTATTGGTATAAGAACACATATATATTTATACCCATGCAGATAAACCCATAGGTTTATGTATGTATGCATATTACACTTGCACAAATGTATTGTATAAAAAGCAATGGTTCCAAAGCCCTTGTTTCACAGGGATACAATGTTTCTTTATGAATATGACATTATTCCTGTGAAATATGGATTCCATCCAATGTGAAGTCTAATGTCCTTCCCTCTGGCTCAGCAGTCTCTAAGGCTGACATTGAGTTAAAATATTGGCAGCACCAAACCAATCCACAAAGGTTCTCACTGCCCTTTATTTATTCAGATACACCTGTATGGACGTTAAGCAAGGAAGGTTACCAAATACTAAACATTCAAATTGCAATGAGGGCCAGGGCTTGATTTGAGCCGGTGTTTACAGGTGGGGCACACCAGCCCTCAATTTTTGGGACCAGCACTTATTTTTCTTGGACTTTGATCCTGAGCAAGCGCGAGAAATACGGAAAAGGGAGAAACAAGGAGGAATAGAGAGAGAGAGAGAGATGGAAAAACAGTTGGCAAAGGGGGAAAGCAGGAATGAAAAAGAAACTGCAAGAGGAAGATAAAGAGAGAGGAGGTGTCTGATGGTGGAATAAAGAGGCATGAGATGTAATCATGACTATGCACCCCAGCCATGTTTAGCTGCTCCCTGCGGGTGGGAGCAATGCTGGCACCCGCTGGAGGAAGGGAACCAGCTAGGGCTGCGGTGGAATTGGGGCTCCCCCAGCATCCTCCATCAAAAAGTGGGTGGCCCTAGGTGGCCCCATCCCCAAAAATTAATTAGACAAGCCCCGGGGGATGGAGACCCGGGCCAATACTGGCCTGGGGAAGGGGCTCTGTGCCTCTCTTCCCCTTTTGATTATGTAGGGGGTGCCCTGGGAGGGCTACAGGGCACCCACCATTTACTGGGTGGGTCCTGGGCGATGGGGTCCCGGAGGCCAATATTGGCCTGGAGAGGGGGGCTCTGTGCCTCCTCCCCCTTTTGAATATGCAGTGTGTGTCCTGGGTGGGATCCAGGTGGCCTACCATTCACAGGCTGGGCCCTGGGGAATAGAGTTCCCCAGTGCCAATATTGGACAAGGGAGAGAGGGCTGCATGCCCCCTACCTCTTTTACATATGGCCTGGACCTGGGAGATGGGGTCCCTGGGGTCAGAAATCGTCCCGGAAGGGGGCGCTGCGTACCCCCTCCAATTTAGAATAGGGCTGGGCAATGGGAGAAGGGGTCCCAATGGCCGAAATATAGCCCGGGTGGCGAGCTCCAGGGGATTGAGTCCCCGCGGCTGAAATGTCCCCGGTGAAGGGTGCTGCGTGCCCCACTCACAGGTATCTCAAGAAACTATAACATGTGCCCTAAGGTAGCTATAACTTGCGCCCTTGTCATGCACTGCTAATTACCACACATATTACATTACTGATGACATCTATGAAATAATAATAATATTTGTAATAGTTAATAATAATAAACGTTGCAGTAAAATAATTCATGAGAAAACTGTGCACAGCACCAGTGCGAGTTGTTACGTAAAGGTACGAGTTATAATTTCTTGAGATAACTCTAACTGCTGAATTTCTATAGTTTTGTGTGTGTGAACTCTGAACCGAATTATAATGTGCCTATAACCTTTGTATTTTTTTAGTGAATTTCTAGGGTTTTTTAAATTCTATTTTCTAACTATAAAGTCCCTTTAACTTTAGTTTTTTCCAGTGGAAAAAAAAATATGTATATGGGCATACGTGAGCAACAGTAATACATTTTTGCACTTTATCATTCGGAGTCCGTGCCCGCTTCGTTGAAGTTTCAGATTGTTACCTACCTACCTACTTACCTACCTACCTACCTACCTACTTACCTACCTACTTACCTACCTACCTACCTACCTACCTACCTACCTACCTACTTACCTACCTACCTACCTACCTACCTACCTACCTATCTATCTATCTATCTATCTATCTAGATGGATGGATGGATGGATGGATAGATTCAAAATATCTACACTTCCCTGGACAAACTTGGAGGCACTCGATAGGGAAAATAATAACAGACGGTTTTTTCAGCAAACCGCTCGAAGACTGACAGCTGTCAGTCTTCGAGCGGTTTGCCGAATGAACCCTTCGTTATTATTTTCCCTATCGAGTGCCTCCAAGTTTGTCCACGGAAGTGTGGATTGTTTGAAGCTATGTGACGCGAAGAGGGAGAGGGAGAGAGGGACAGTGAGAGAGAGGGAGAGAAAGAGAGAGAGAGAGAGAGAGAGTTTTCTCTGGGGTAGTTTGCTTGAAAATGCTGTTTTCTTCAAAGGGCACTAAACAGGGCATTGAATGGAAAATAGAATGCTTATGTTTTGCTCACCTTTCATGAAATAATTGTTGATAAAACAATGGTGACAGTCAGTGGATTTGTGGGATTCTGTGGCTGCAGCGCTTCCTAAATAATTAGGGATTTATTCCATTGCCATACAGTTTGCATTTTGCAGATTTCAAATATAAATTTGTTTCAAGCTAACATACTACCAGAGATCATGTGATATAATTTGCGTCTTTCACCGATTAACTTCGAAAACCTCGCTGAATAATTTGATCATCCATGGTGCATAATTCTAGTACTACCAACAATGGTAAAGCTCTTCAGAGAGGTTTGGGGGCTGTCATAATGGTAAAGAAATCCATATTTCACAGTTCCTATTGAAAAATAAGAATTTATAATACTATATTGGAGGGGGTGGGAGGAGGGGAGTGTGTTTGTGTGATGCATATACATTTGTACAAACATACACTTAAGTCAGCTTCCTACACAGTGTGGCTTCTCTCCCCACTGCTGCCTCACTTGGCCATTCCTCACACGAATGACTGTGCTTCCATTATGTCAGGACACAGCTTCAATAAACACTAGAGAACGTGCAGAAACATGATCAAATGCTGAGCATGGCGTTAGTGCCGAGTCTCTCTGCACTGGTTGGCTGAGAGTAAATAAAGGGTTGGGGGGACTGGTGGGCATAGAGGGGGAAAAAAGACAGAGCGAAATATCTATTTGCATTTTTAGGAAAATACTTCATTTGAGGCAGCCCGGGTGAAAGGTGAACATTTGCATTTAAATGGAAAAATCAGAAAGTGGATTGCGGTGGAAATCCCTCTTATATGATTTTCTCTGCAGTGAGCAGAAAGGACTTGCTGTCAAAAAACAACATGATGGAGGGGAGAGCACGATCGAATAAGGAAAACAGCAAGGTGTCTCAGGGGGGGGCTCTCCTAGTGCAGAAATTATTTTGCTCGTTTGGCATTTTATTTTGCTTTTGGTGTTTTTCTTTTGAAGTCAGCGGATGGGCGCACCTGGGGTTTAGTTGCAGCAACATTTTATGCACAGTTCTTAGGAAGTGGACGGTGTGCATTGGTTGCATCTGAACAAAGAGGTCGGTACAGAATCAGGGGCTTATTTACAAGCCCAATGCGCTGCCAGACCGGCAGCGCAATGGACTTCCCCATATTTACAAGGCCATGTAGTCACCCTTCGTAACTTTTCATGGCCTTGTAAATATGTTTCCTTTTTATGCATAACTCTGTGTGAAAGGGGGGTCCCATGGGTGTTGCTGTGGGTGTTCTCACACAACATCCATGGAAATTGGCGCATTCCCAAATTTACAACATTTTGTAAACCTGGGAATGTGTCAGAATCCTATACCTCCCCTGTAGAGGTGTATGGAGTAAGGAGGCACAACGAGGAGAATTTTTTTTTATTTCTCCTCGTTTTTTAGGTCTCACCTGACCCAGCGCATGCGCTGGTCTGGCGAGACTTATTGAGAGGGCTCCAAAAAGTGCTACCAGGCCAGCCTAGAGCTACAGTGAATGTGCGCGGGCGCGCGCGCCACGCTTTACCGTGATTACTTTCACTTTCGCGGCCACACAGCCGCTTTGATGTTTTTTACCGCGATCACTTTCACTTTCGTGGCCGTAGGGCCGCTTGGCATAGCCAATAGGTCTCGCTTCTGGGACCTTATAAGTATTTAGTTATGCAACTGTTGCATGGCTAAACACTTAAGAGGTCCCAAAGGCGAGACCTATTGGCTATGCCAATGCTTGTTCCTCTTTCTATGTGTGCTGCATTTTGCAGCATGCATGGAAAGAGGGCAATTCCGTTAATTGTTGTTTTTGTGCAGGAAGGTGTCCATCCTGCACAAAAACATTCATCCCATCAGTGCAGGCACCCTTGCAAAAAGCTGTTTGTGCGCCGGTGCAGGGGATAAGAACAGGAATGTGCTGTGTCTTGTAGATACGGGGTATTCCTTACCTTTTATTTTGACACATGGCAGCGCAGCAAAAAGGCTTGCTGTGTCGCCGTGCATCAAAATATTGTAAACGAGACCTTCAGGGGCAAATCTACAAGAAACTAACGCAGTGCGGTGCCGCAAGTCATTTTGCTGCACCGCGCTACGTTAGTTCCGAAGCACAGGGATGCGGCATATTTACAACACTATGTTGCATCTATTTGTTTCCCCCTGCGCTGTTGCACAAACTGCTGCCATGTGCCGGCGCAGGCACCCTTGCCCCATGTTGCAAGGATGCCTGTGCTGTGGGGAGATTGTTTTTGAGCAGGAAGGGGCACCCTCCTGCACAAAAACAATCGATTGAGGTGATTTCCTCTTCCATTGTGTGCTGTGGAATGCAGCACTCATTGAAAGAGGGAATAAACGAGGAGAAATTAAAAAATGTCTTCTCGTTGCACCTCGCTACGCCTCCCCTAGGGTGGCTTGCATTTTAACGCATTTCCAGATTTACGATTTCTCGTAAACCTGGAAATGCATCAGTGGACATGGGTGTTGCACGGGAACACCCACAGCAACACCCATGTCACGGCCCTAACATGCAAAGTGTTGCTTGAACAGGGGCGATATTTACAAACACAGGTTAAGTCACGCAGGGTGACTTTACCTGTTCTGGTATATATCACTTACCAGGCTAAGCCATCGGTGCGTCATGCAACGTGATGCACCGGCGGCGCAAGGGGCTTGTAAATCTGCCCCACAGTTTTTACCAGGTTCAAGGGAGGATAGAGCAGAAAGCTCTTGTTTATTTGTGGTGGGTCCTAGGAAGTGCAGTGTGCTCCAATAAGCCTGTTGGCACTAAAAGCTGAGTGACAGCAACAAAGCAGCTCCAGTGTGGCTACAAGCAGAGCTTGACTGCTTTACTATGCGCTATGCAGTGCTCCAAAACCACCCCAGTGGAACACCAGTAAAGGCATACCTGAAGCAATGCAGAATTGGGAAATGCTCTACTGGTAGGTGAGAGAACTTAGGGAAAGAATTGAGTAGAGGCGCAGCCTGCGCAGCTCCCAGAGCAAGGGAATGCCAAAAGTGTTTTTGGGGGGGGGGGGCAAAGATGAGGGCCTGGTTGATACATCAATAACTTGGAAACAAGAAGGAGCAATTGACACTTGGTACCACACTTGGTAGATTAAGCATAGTGCTTTATATTTAACACACTTCCATGACAAGGCTGGTCTGGTGTGACCTCTCAAGCTCATTCTGAGCATTCTTCATACTACTGCATTCTTATTTGGATGCACTTTACTTCAAGACCGTGTGAAGACTTTGTGAAGCCCAGATGGGTCACTGGGCAGTGGTCCAAGCAATCCAAAGCACAGACATTTAAAAAAGGTTCATTAGTTATTATATAGAAAAAGGAAAATCTGTGGTACTGATTTGATCTGGGGGTCCCTGGATAGTTGAGGACAGAGCTTAACCCCTAGAATTTTTCCACCAGAATAGTGGTTGGTGTTGACCAGAAGTAAATACACCAAATGTTTTTGGACTAAAAAAACACCTCATGAAATGGAGAATGAATCCGAGCACAGCTGCCATTTTGTTTCATCCTATTAAAACGTACCTGTGCGTCAATGTGAACAAGGAAGGCCTGAGGATTGCCAGTGGGTGCATATAGATCCCCTCCCTCCACCATGAAGATGATCTGGGTGTTTGTTCATTTGGTCACTCTCCTCCTATGTAAATACAAGCCGAATAGCCTCACAGGACCAACGCGTCAATAACTCAGCCAACACTACAGAACCAACCAAGCAACAAATCATGAAGGGTGTATGTAAAAAAGCACATTTCTAGTGACTTATAAAGAACTACTGAGGCATATATGCTCCTAGGTTTGCAAGCAGGAGGTCCAGGGGTAACAAGACATGGTTCCATGCTTGTGAGCTTCGAATTAAGCCTAGGGAAAGCTACTGTTTGCCTGGTGGGGGTGACCTTCATGGGCCTGGTAGGGTGAGCTGATGGTACAGAAGGAGACATGCCATTTCAGGACTGTTTCTATTATGCAGTGAGGCCACCGGTGTCTCAAATGTATTCATCTCAATAACATTTCTATAACAACAGCTACGCTGGATGGTCACCGAACAATTTAGTGTGTAATATGAGCTATATAACTGAACAATATTATTACTTTAATGAAAAAAAAACGTACTACCGGACCATGAGATTTTCCTGACATGACACTATACTTCTGAAATGTACGAGGGCGGGGTGGGCATTCACAAGTCAGGTGACACTGGACACGTGACTGCCACGTGACACAGCTGTGCCGCCATTGCGGAGCTGCGTCTGATACGCAGTCCTGATAGGACTTCCTTAGACAGTCACACCATGCGTGCGACTGTTCTTTCCGCAGCCCTTGCGGGTTTTCAAGGGAGAGAGTATGACTGACTCTTCCCCGGCCTTCCCTGGCCTTTCAGCAGCGGACAATACACTCACCAGAGCTGTGCTGTAAACTCGAAGCAGGCCTTGAACATGTTTTAGGCTCTTGTGGAAAAGAGTAAAAGCAGCGAGTGGTTGTATGCCTTGGAGAAGTGGCGGGATTAATAATTTAGAAACCAAAGGAAATGATGGACGGAGTGTTGAACATTGCAAGCACTCACCCCCAGTCAACTGATCTGGGTTTGATCCATCACCGTTCTTTAGCCCTCTCTGCCACCCCAGTTCAGACATGGCCATATGCAAATCAGTCTGACCCTGTGCCTCATGGGAACAGTCCAGCCCGAACTGCCAAGCCATGTCTTCCCTGGACCGGAAACAAGCATCCTAGGACCGGTTTCTGGCATTTCAGCCGTCTTCAGCCAGGCTTGCTTGAATCCAGTGGCAACGTGAGCAAGGGACCCACGTCTGAGCATACCCTGCCAACTTATGGCGAACAAAGCAAAACCAAAGGAAATTATGGCCGGAGTGTTGAACATTGCAAGCACTCACCCCCAGTCAACTGATCTGGGTTTAATCCACCACCGTTCTTTAGCTCACTCTGCCACCCCAGCTCAGACATGGCCATATACTCAGACGTTGGTCCCTTGCTCACTTTGCCACTGGATTCAAGCAAGCCTGGCTGAAGACGGCTGAAATGCCAGAAACAGGTCCTAGGAAGCTTGTTTCCGGTCCAGGGAAGACATGATGGCTTGGCAGTTCGGGCTGGACTGTTCCCATGAGGCACAGGGTTGGACTAATTTGCATATGGCCATGTCTGAACTGGGGTGGCAGAGTGGGCTAAAGAACGGTGATGGATTAAACCCAGATCGGTTGACTGGGGGTGAGTGCTTGCAATGTTCAACACTCCGTCCATCATTTCCTTTGGTTTTTGCTTTGTTCGCCATAAGTTGGCAGGGTATGCTCAGACGTGAGTCCTTTGCTCACTTTGCCACTGGATTCAAGCAAGCCTGGCTGAAGACGGCTGAAATGCCAGAAACTGGTCCTAGGAAGCTTGTCTCCGGTCCAGGTAACACATGGCTTGGCTGTTTGGGCTGGACTGTTCCCATGAGGCACAGGGTCAGACTGATTTGCATATGGCCATGTGTGAACTGGGGTGGCAGAGTGGGCTAAAGAACGGTGATGGATTAAACCCAGATCAGTTGACTGGGGGTGAGTGCCTGCAATGTTCAACACTCCGTCCATCATTTACTTTGGTTTTTGTTGGGAATATTAATTTCCCATGGCAGTTTTCCAAATACGTTGACCAGATAGTGATATGCTTTGTAGGGAGAGATGAACAAAAACTCATGAAACGTTCCACTAATTCGTGGTCTAGTAGAATTCCCAGGTGTATTATTTCTCCTCAGCACCAAATCATTGATTTGAGCTGTAAGGGAAGAGGGCCCTCACCCTATCCAGCCTTGTACACAGTCCCATAAACCCTTATTCCCGTATCCAGAGAATATCTGACACCTGTTTACCACCAAATCAAGATTACCATTTGTTCGGTAATGGTACTTTTTTCACCCGCTGTCAAACGTGGATCAAAAATTTGTGTGTGGGGAAAATACAGCGCATTTCTGGTATTGCAGCGCTGACCGCGGCGGCCGGAAAACGTAGAGTATTACCGCATTATTTCCATTTCGAGGTGCCCAACATGGAATGGGCGGTAATATCGCAAGCTGCCGTGCCGGTATTTACAAGGGGCGGTCCTACAAGCAAAATAACAGTCCGCGCAGAATGAGGGCCCGGGACTATGCGAGCTGTCGTTTTTCAGAGCCAGTTCACTTAGTTTGCAAAGCTCTGAAAATTGTGATTAAAGCCATTTCGCGGCGCTACACCACGGAGACTAACCGAAGGGCCATTTCGCACGGTTTGCCATGCTTTTCGTACCTTTTCCAGTCCCTGGCCGCCTGTTTGATATCTCCCCACCTGCTGGGCGCGGCCTTCTCGCTTGGCAGACCTGGGCCCTGGTCCACCTGGCTTCTGCGGTTTCGGGAACAGATGGCGCCCATTCATGGTGGCGCGGGCAGCAGATGGCGCGAGGAGGTGTCATTCTTTATAACAGGCGTGGAAAAGCCACTCCATGGCAAATGTCAACGGTGTGAAGTGCTTCAGGTGCAGGTCTGGCAGGGGACGCTGTGTTCATTGGCACGGCTGTTCCACTCCCGGGCTTTCGCTGAAAGCCCAATGCATTCTGGGTGAGGCGGTTTAGGTCACTGTGGTTTTAGGAGTTGCAAAAGGGAAGGCTGGCTTTGCCACATAACTGAACCCCTAGGTCCTCCTCATTGATCTCGTGCTAGGCTCGGGGTATGCAAATATCTGTGGGTAGAAGGACTGACGGGGCACTTATGACCAGGAGGACCACTGGAATTATGGATTTTGCCACCACACTGTTTTCCGCATAATTATGGTTCTGAAGCATTTGCCACATAATTCAAATCTGATGTGTAATCTGCAGATTATAACAAAAAAAGTGTATTTCTAGCTCAAATTTATCAAAAGTTAGTCAAAATGCTGCGTCACATGTTGCTGCACAGAGGCATGTCATTCAAACAGGTTGATTGGTCACTTTTGAGTTGCTTGTAGCTGTATGTGGGTGTCAAACTGGTAGTAATGAGGTGAAATCGTTGCCCAGATCGTGTTAAAATGAGTAACAATTGCAAATATTGAGGGAATACTGTCACAAAATATGCCTTTTTGCCACATAATTTGGTCCTCTCGTGATGCAGAATTTCAGCGACTTTGCTGATAACTGAGACTAAAATGAAGCTGTTTCCTTTTTAGGAATCCTGATGTACAAAACCAAGTGCTATATTTACACTTTTCAGTTTCACTCCATGTTATTGAGCCCAGAGGATGAAATGCTAGATTGTTTCTGCCCTGATTTGTGACTTGAAGGCCCTGCAGAGATGCCTGCAACAGGCTCATTAATCCTCTGCGCTATCCGATCCCTGCAGAAGATATCCGGTGTGTTCCAACTCCTAGCTCTTTCGCTGATTACCTTGTCAGCATCTACTGAGGAAGGTTACAAGCTGAAAAACTTCACTCTTGTCTTTATCCATTTGACATGGTACAAGACCCTCTCTTGACTAATTGCATTCCTACGCCTATGTAAAAAGGTGGGTCTGTCTCTTCTAGAGGACTTAATTGTGGGTTCTGTCATAAGTGGCACTTCAAACCCGATATCTTCTCGAAAGCTCCGTTGATGAACCAGGCCCCTGACGCTTTTGCCCATAATCTGCATAACAAGTATCAAAATGGACACTGTTTTCTTTCAAGGTCTTTGCCAATGGGGCAGGGAGGGGAAATAAAAAACAATGATGGATTTCTTTAGAAGAAGGTATATCCAAAAACCTTACAAAGTCGCAAAAGTTGTACTGTCTGTCGGCAACAAAGGGAGTTTTTGTCAAAGTCAACCAATCAAAAAGCACTGGCAAAGCCAAATAGGTCCAGGTTTAATGTGCTAACACATGCAGTGCAGTAAGCCTGCAAGTGATAACAGAGAGGACTATTGGTGTAAAGTAGTCCCTCGTGCAGTTCCATGCAAGTACAGGAGGAGAGGTAGAAGGATACACCCAACAAACAATAGCATTAGGTGAGCATTGAATACTCCACTGGGCTGAGCCAAGACATGACTCAAAAAGTCTCAAGCCCGTGAAAAAAAGAGGTCGAAGAAAGGCAGTGGTAGATAGAGGTGGACCCAAAGCCCAGACTCTGTATATTGTTAGCAATAGTTCTGTTTGACTGTTGCACTGGCAAAACCAAAAACCTAACCAGCGATTGCAAAGCCAAAAAGCTCTTCCAATGCCATTACCAAATACTTTAGGCTTTGCCAACGCTTTTTGCCAATATTTGTTCCTCTCTGGCAAAAAGAAAGAAATAGCTTGCAAATGTTGGAAAAAGCATGATGATGAAGATGCATTTAGGCGGACAGCAACAGAGGAGCACCCTAAGAGCAACGGAGGAGCTGGGTTGCGGGTGAGTGCCTGAAATAAAGAAAACAAAACAAAAGAGTCAAGCAGGACTGGGAGTCACAGAGAATCGACGAACAAGCTTGAGGGTGTGGAAGCAACAAGGAGAGCATGATAAGTGATGATGTAAGTGGGGAAACAACACATGGGGAGAAAACAAGAAAATATGCACTCCTATAGAGTGCTAACACAAACTAAAAAGTAGTTTCATGAGGTGGAGCTATGAAATAATGTAAGTTGACCACTCAAAAGGGTGTTAAAGAAGCTTTGCACCAGTGAGGGACAAGCATAAGAAGAGGAAAGAAAATCATCCAATAAGATCCAAGCGAACGACATTGACAAGGAAGCCAACCAATGATAAGCAATGGGGCTGACCCAAAACCTACTGTAAGTATAAGTATTATCCACAATAGGTCTTCAACAACCGACAAGTAAAAGTTGACTGTAGGCGAGACCCAAAATAGAGTACCTGTCATAGTAATCTAAGCACACATCCATACACCATGTTTCGTGCACCCTCCACAGGAAGTCTCTGTCTAGCAAATGAGGTCCTAATAAGATATCCTGACTCTGTAGAGGGAGCCTGTTTAGTAGTTTGTATAGTGTCAAACTGATAGCTCATGGGTAACTCACAGGTTGAGTGCTTGATGCGACCCTTCTAAAAGCTCCCTACTCATGCGTGAATTAATTCCTTAAACCCCACCTTTTAACCAGAGGTGAACTGGCCTGTGGTGCAATCAAGGGGTGCCCCAACAGGACACTGCCTCTGAAAGGAATACAGGGACAAGCAAGAGTCTGTTAAGTGACCTCCTTTATGACACCCGAAATACTGCACCAACCAGAAGAGTGAGTGACACTAAAATGAGGGGATGCACCTGTAAAATGTACCTAGGGGCACCCCAACAGGCCATCTCACAGATATATATATATAAGTCTTAGCGAGAATGAGGACACCCTGATGTGCACGGCCTTTTGCACCATAGGACTCTACCATACCCCTCCCTGCCCCTCTCCGACCTCCTCCACCGTCAATTGGGTTTACTATAATGTAACATCTTGGTGGAGCAGAATCAGTGTTGGCAGATCTTTAGAATAACTAATTCAAGTCCCAGGGACCAAATTGATGGTGGGCACACCCATAAATGGCATTTGGTGCTCCTGGGTCTTTGCTTTGCCGAGATTAGCCAACAATGTTAAGAGGGGACCCACCACACGAAGGTGCTCGGCTTCCTTTTTCAATTCCATCTTGGTTCCTCTGTGTGTGGAAGGGGGCCTGAGCTCCTCCAGAGGTGGCTGAACATGGAGACAATGAAGGACGACTGAGATACTGAACACAGCTGCATGTTTCATCCTTAGGGTGCTGGATGGTGGATAGAAACCAAATGGAGTTGCGGAATGGCATGTGCAGCAAAGTATCTGCAGCATCCAGGCAAGCCTCTCTCTCTGGTTATCCCAATCAGGCAACACACCTAGCCACAATGGCCATGTATTCCATCACTCACTGAAGTTCACCAGCTCAGCTGTCCAATATCTGACCTCATCTGCAGGAGAGCTCCAGCTCCCTATATTATCAATTGTTGCTCCACTGATCACCACATTTTGTCACCAGTGGCTCAACTGGTCACCACTCCTCTCAGAGTTTCAAGCTTTCAGGTCATCGCTCAAAAGGTGACAGGCCAACAGCTAATGCTGAGTTTCCATACATCCGTAAGCCCCACATGGCCAAACTGGCAATATGTAGCGCGGTATGGTCACCACTGGTCGCCAAACGTTGGTGACTGAGTGTGGGCAGTTAGGAGCAGACAATGGACCACTGGCGCAATAGTGAAACTGGAAGTGCCTGACAAGCTAGGGCCAAGGGTAAGCAGGAGCCCTTGTTGTAGCCCAATCACATCATCTCTATTTCCTCAAACGAGTGCTGAACAGACACCCACTGCCACACAGTGAACATGCTTTGACTCTCAGTATCTCAATCTTGTAATATTCTAATGGGTGAATAGAAAAACAAACCAGTGCAGCTGGTACCGAGGGAGCGATTGTGAAACTGGTAGATTCCTGACAGACTGGCCCTTCGGAGAGGTCGGTGGGGCTTGCCAGGATTTGCCCAAACACCCGGAATCTCAGACCTTCGCTGAATGCAGCAAAGGCACCTCTGAGCCGCCATCAGGATGCTTTAACTCCCAGCACCCCCTTCCACGTAATGTGTTTCTGCTTTCGTAGAAAAATGAAGCCGTGCAGCGGCTGCCATTAGCGGGATGGATGGGGAAGTTGGAGCGTGATGCAGAGAGACTTGCTTTGGCTTCCAGGAATTATTTGAAGTAGCAGGAAAGCCTTAATTTAGCTTGCTCTGCATAAATCAGCCAGCACTGAAAAGGGGAGCGAAACTAATGGGAAAGCGTGGCTGTGTATAAATGTCAGCATTTCGCAGCCTGCGGCAAGCAATTCCGCTGCCAGCCCCCAGCATCCTGCAGAGCACAGTGAAGATAGCTGAGTGGATGTGGTACCCGAATATCGTCTGACATAAGCATCCTCTCCTAATATTGTCCACAAAAATACCAGCCTATTGGAGTTGATAGGAAATCTACACCGAGTGGGAGAGTATTTTTATAAATAATATTTAAGACAATATTTTTGATAGAAGATATTACAGTATATGATATTCTGACATTCAACCGGCTAAATTAATTAATAATCTGATACTGAGATGTATATATTACCTGCAGCATCAGCTTCTAATCCCAATAGAGTCAATTCCTTTCAGCTTTCTGTGGTCGCCAAAAGGAGGACTAAAGAGTTTGATACCAATTAGGTGTCTTTAATCCAAAATTACAGATCTAAACCTATTTCAAGAAGTGCTACAAAAATAAGGCAATATTACCACACAAGGCTGCCCCTGGATGTCAATGGGAATCTAATTTTCAGAAAGTGTTAGTTAGATGAACATCAAAAGGCTGTTCAGGTACATCCCTCTTATTTTCACAAAAGAACTGAGAATATAATCATGTTTGTTAATGCACTTAAAAAGCTCTATAATCTTAAGTATTGAAAAAAAGGAAAGTCCATTTCAGAAAAACCGTTTCGGCCTGGTGACAGGGCTAGTTTTGCTGAGAACGTGAAACCAGAGAGCTAAATTCGCCACACAAGGATTAGAGCATTCCAAAAACGAATAGTTGGCAATGGAGGCCATATTAACAAGATTGTCGTACACCACAGCAACATGCACCCTAGAAACCCACAGATAACGGTAGGATAATTTCAACACTCCATCAAATTAACAATATCGCATCATAAGATGCCAAACTGGATTGTGATGCTTATACAGAAAACAACATGTTGCGAGCCGCACAATGGACAAGCAACCTCAAACAAGAGATACAGTGATAAAGTCCTTGGGCTCCCCCATGTACAGAACCTCCACAAAGATCTTCCAGGATCCAGTTTATTTACCTTGAATCTTTAATAAATGTTAGAATTTAAGACCGAAAAAAGACTCCAGCATCTCACAACCAAACAACAACAAAACTGGCCTACACACTTACTGCCATTAATTTTTAGTGTAAAGTGTGCAAGCGCTGGTGTGTGTTGTGCCTTCTCATTTTCCTGCTTCTCGTCCTTGCACAGTGCTGCGCTCCTATGCATCGCAAACTTCTAGCATGCACAGTTTCTGTATAGAGCACATGTATTGCGTTTCTTCGCCAGCCTGCTGGGAAGGCTTGACTGTGCAGGGATGGGGAGCCCTGGGTAAACACTCCTTGAATAATTCATAAGGGGAACAAATTAAAATTTCATAAAAAGCTCTGGGTCATCGGCATTAAGGAGGAGCAGCATTACTCATTCCCTTTGCTTTCTGAGAGCCACGTGGATCGGGTATTATCGCCCGCAGAAGTAAGAAACGACACAGTAGGTGTTGGGTTAACCTTTTGCCAGGAAGACTTTGTTCTGTTTGCTAGAGAACACCTCTTCTCTATCCCCACATCAATATATCCACTATGATCTTCAGGGCATTCATTTATCTAGATTTGTCCTTTAGTGATCTACACCCTATCAATCTTATCACTCAGTGTACAACTAAAGTGAGAGATTTATCAACTGGACAGTGCCTCTGAAAGGCTGGTAGGGCTGGGAGAAGTCAATTGAATTTTGCTCATCCTAAAGTTGTTCTATCAGGGTTTCAGAAGCCAGTCTTAGAGTTCACTCGTCCTTGAACCGTTCAGCCTTTTAAAGAACTCCCACATGCCCAGGGACAATCTTCGCCACCACCATGTATATCTCCAACGGAGGTTAGTTGGTCAGTGCATCTGATACAGAAATCTGTAAGCAACCCGCAGGTCATATTTCTGAATCTCAGCAGATCCTGAACTATCCTTAATTGTTTTTAGGATAAAACAACTACCCTTAATTGTTTTAGAGATTCATAAATGAGTACAACTAAGGTGGGAAATAGTCATCTTATAATTTATGGCAGTGAAAGACTGTAGGATGGTGGCATCAAGAGCTAGCAAACACAACAAGGCGATGGACAGAGTGCTGAAGCTTTTCAACCACTCAACCCCAGTCAGGAGATCTGGGTTTAATCCATCATTCGTTTGCTCACTATGCCACTCCAGTTTGGACCCACCCATATGCAAATCAGTCTTGACCCTGCTCCTCATGGGAACAGTCCAGTCCGAACTGCCAGGCCAGGTCCTCCCTGGACCAGAAACAAGCATCCTAGGACCGGTTTCTGGATATCACACCTCATCAGCCAGGCTAGCTTGAATCCAGTGGCACAGCGAGCAAGAGCTACACAGAATATGATTTTTGAGAGTCCTGTTTTTAGTTTCGAGAGGTCGACTTTGCCTATGTCCTGAACATAAAAAAAATGATGAGCTTGCACAGGCTGGGAAAGTCCTAAATTAACCGTTTGCTGATAGGGGTTGGTTAATGCAACAACTTGTGGACTTGGCAAGGCGCTCCAACAACAACGAAGAGCATCACTTCACAAGGGAGCGACTGAACAAAATATACACAACGGGAGATGTTCAAGATCGCTTTGTGGTTGTGCCCAAGCCGGAATATTTTATGCCAACTTCAGAATCAAGCCCAAATCCGTTGACTAGGTGAGGAGCGATGCATTCATTCATCCACTCCTGCTGTCTCCCTGACACACAGCTCAAGTCCCGCACTTCTGCGCACTCCGCACAATTCGAGAGGCCAGAATTCTGCCAAGTGGAAGAAAATCCATTTGCTGGAAACAAGCAGAGAGCATTTCTTTTTCGCAATCGGCCGTGATAGCATTTTAATTGGTTTAACAGCACTGGTGGAGAGATTGATTTGGAGTTGAGGAAATCTCCATCACGTGAGGAGATATTCAGAAATGTGCCTCTGCAGATCCGGGCCCTGCCCTCGCTACAGAGACTGCTCGAGCTGTATTTTTGGCTAATAAATCACTCATCAACTGTGTGGGCCTGTCAGTGCAAATGCAAGAAGTGCTTAGGGGCTCTGAAGAGGAAGCAGCCGAAGAATGCCTTTCGGAAGGAGGGGGCGAGGGGGAGGGAGAGAGAGTGCAAGAGAGAGAGGAAGAGAAGGACTGAAGGAGGAGGGAGAGGGCGACAGAGGAGATCAAGAGTGAGAAGAGGATTGAAGCAAGGGAGGGGACAGAGGAAGAGCAGGAGAGAAGAAGAGAAGGACTGAAGGAGGAGGGAGAGGGCGACAGAGGAGATCAAGAGAGAGAATAGAAGGATTGAAGGAGTGGAGGAGATCAAGAGAGAGAATAGAGGGATTGAAGGAGTGGAGGAGAGCAAGAGAGAGAATAGAAGGATTGAAGGAGTGGAGGAGAGCAAGAGAGAGAATAGAAGGATTGAAGGAGTGGGAGAGGGCGATAGAAGAGATCAAGAGGGAATAGAAGGATTGAAGGAGTGAAGGAGAGCAAGAGAGAGAATAGAAGGATTGAAGGAGTGTGGGAGATCAAGAGAGAGAATAGAAGGATTGAAGGAGTGGAGGAGATCAAGGGAGAGAACAGAGGGATTGAAGGAGTGGGAGAGGGCGATAGAAGAGATCAAGAGAGAATAGAAGGATTGAAGGAGTGGGAGTGGGCGACAGAGGAGATCAAGAGAGGACTGAAGCAAGGGAGGGAATCGAGGAAGAGCATGAGAGAAGAAAAGAAGAAATGAAGGAGGAGGGAGAGGATGACAGAGGAGATGAAGAGAGAGAATAGAAGGATTGAAGAAGTGGGGGAGATCAAGAGAGAGAATAGAGGGATTGAAGGAGTGGAGGAGATCAAGAGAGAGAATTGAAGGATTGAAGGAGTGGAGGAGATCAAGAGAGAGAATAGAGGGATTGAAGGAGTGGAGGAGATCAAGCGAGAGAATAGAGGGATTGAAGGAGTGGAGGAGATCAAGAGAAAGAATGAAGGGATTGAAGAAGTGGAGGAGATCAAGAGAGAGAGAATAGAAGGATTGAAGTGGAGGAGATCAAGAGAGACAATAGAAGAATTGAAGGAGTGGGCGACAGAAGAGATCAAGAGAAGAGGATTGAAGCAAGGGAGGGGACAGAGGAAAAGCAAGAGAGAAGAAGAGAAGGACTGAAGGAGGAAGGAGTGGGCGACAGAGGAGATCAAGAGAGAGAATAGAGGATTGAAGTAGTGGAGGAGATCAAGAGAGAGAATAGAGGGATTGAAGGAGTGGGCGACAGAGATGATCAAGAGAGAAGAGGATTGAAGCAAGAGAGGGGACAGAGGAAGAGCAGGAGAGAAGAACAGAAGGACTGAAGGAGGAGGGAGCGGGCGACAGAGGAGATCAAGAGAGAGAATAGAGGGATTGGAGTAGTGGAGGAGATCAAGAGAGAGAAAAGAGGGATCGAAGAGTTGGGGGAGATCAAGAGAGAGAACAGAGGGATTGAAGGAGTGGGAGAGGGCAGCAGAGAAGATCAAGAATGAGAAGAGTATTGAAGCAAGGGAGGGGACAGAGGAAGAGGAGAGAAGAAGAGAAGGACTGAAGGGGGAGGGTGACATAGGACATCAAGAGAGAGAATAGAAGGACTGAAGGAGTGGGAGAGGGCAACGGAGGACATCAAGAGAGAATAGAAGGGCTGAAGGAGTGGAAGAGGGCGACAGAGGCGACCAAGAGACAGAATGGAAGGATTTAAGGAGTGGGAGAGGGCGACAGAGGAGATCGAGAGAGAGAAGAGGCATTGAAGCAAGGGAGGGGACAGAGGAAGAGCAAGAGAGAGAAGAAAGGGATTGAAGGAGGGGAGTTGCAGAGGAAGACCAGCAGAGAAGAAGAGAAGGACTGAAGGGGGGCGATCGAGGACATCAAGAGAGAGAATAGAAGGGTTGAAGGAGTGGGAGAGGGCGGCAGAGGAGATTGAGAGAGAGAGAATAGAAAGATTGAAGGAGTGGGAGAGGGAGACCGAGGAGATCAAGAGAGAGAATAAAAGGATTGAAGGAGTGGGAGATGGTGACCGAGGAGATCAAGAGAGAGGATAAAAGGATTGAAGGAGTGAGAGAGGGCAACAGGGAAGATCAAGAGAGAGAATAGAAGGATTGAAGGAGTGGGAGAGGGCGACAGAGAAGATCAAGAGAGAGAATAAAAGTATTGAAGGAGTGAGAGAGGGCGACAGAGAAGATCAAGAGAGAGAATAATTGGATTGAAGGAGTGGAAGAGGGAGACAGAGAAGATCAAGAGAGAGAATAAAAGGTTTGAAGGAGTGGGAGATGGCGACAGAGGAGATCGAGAGAGAATAGAAAGAGTGGAAGAGGGCGACAGAGAAGATCAAGAGAGTGAAGAGAAACTGGAGCAAGGGAGGGGACAGAGGAAGAGCTGGAGAGAGAAGAAGAGAAGGATTGAAGGAGGGGAGAGAGAGAGCAAAGAGAGCAATACAGAAAGGAAGAGAAGATCGAAGGAGGGAGAGAGCGCAGCAGACGAGACCAAAAGAGAAGTGAAGGACTGAAGGAGGGGAGGGGAAGAAGAAGAAGAGCAGGAGAGAGAAGAAGAGAAGGATTGAAAGAGGGAAGAGAGGGACAAAGGCAGAACAATACAGAGAGGACAGAGGAAGAGGAGGAGAGAGAAGAAGAAGATTGAATGGAGGCGAAGTGGGGATAATAGAGAAAGGAAGAGAAGGATTAAAGGAAGGGGTCTGAAGAGCTCAAGAGAGAGAGAAGGAAACGGAGGGGATGGGCAGATGAAGAGGAAGCGAGAGAGATGATGAGAATGTTTAGAGGAGGTTATAGAGGGCGCATAGGGAGAGTAAAAGACAAACAAGAAGGAGGGTAAGGATTAGACATCCACAGAGGAACCGACCAGGGTGGAAAGAAAGTGAAAGTTTGAGAAGGGGTAGAGTGGAAAGAAAGTAACAGGCGGAAGGAGAGAAGGATGGGTGGAAGGTGAACTAGCAAACTAGATAGGAGAAGCCTGATGTGAAGGTGGAGGAAAACGGAAGACGAGAGAGAGAGAAGCGGAAAAGAAGGGGACGAGTGACAACATTAGAAGGGAGACAGATGTGGAGAGACAAAAATGCATTTAACGAATGAGGAAATTGTAGAGAAATTACGGAGGGGAGGAAAGCAAAGAGACAGACAAGAAGAGACCGTGTATGGAGGAAAGACAGGCTGAATTGAGTTATGGGAAGGGCAGACACGAATAGAAAAGGAAGAGACAGAGAAGAGTAGATACTGGGAGAAAAGGGGAAGACATAAGAGAAAATGAAATATAAGGGGAAGAGAGAAAGAGGAAATGATTAAAACAAGAGAGGAGAAGGAAGTTAACGAGTGGGAGAGAGACTGGAAGAGTTGAGAGTAGAAGATGTAGGACGGGAAGAGAGAAAAAGATGAGTGAAGTGAGTGGGCAAGTGGGTGAGATAAGAGAGGGTCTTGTTTCAACAAAGCCACTTTTAAGTACACTAAAGCCATGCCTACATCCAAGTCTAAAAGGCAAAGTCTTCCATGGAACGTACTGTGCTCTTATGAAGAGTGATGACGCCCAGAGGCTTGAAAGCATTCGCAAACAGCAGATATCCAGCACCTTGCCAGCTGGTGTCCCCCTGAACCCATTCTTCACGTTTCGGCCCCAGGCTGGGACCTCCACAAATGTCAGTAGGTAACAACTTCTGTTGTGAAAGTCGTTTACTCTTAAAATTAAGCCTCCAACAATTAAAAATGTCTAAAAAGTGGGATTACTTACAAAATGTTCCATGTGGATAGAAAGGAAGAAAAGACGAAAACTGAAAACAATGAGTACTTAAAGAGAAAAGCAAAGTAAGGTGAGATCAGTGACAGAGCCATAAAGAGAAAAGCAAAGGAAGGAGGGGAAAACAGTGACAGAGCCAGGAGTTGCACGACTCAGAATACACTGTAATAGGAGGTGCGAGCTGCACATCACAAAACACAATAGGTGGTGCAAGCTGCACATGCCAGAATACACTGTAATAGGAGGTGCACGCTGTGCATACCAGAACACACCATAACAGGAGGCAGGTGCTGCACATTCCAGAATACACTGTAATAGGAGGTGCACGCTGTGCATAACAGGAGGCAGGAGCTGCACATTCCAGAATACACTGTAATAGGAGGTGCACGCTGTGCATACCAGAAAACACCATAACAGGAGGCAGGAACTGCACATTCCAGAATACACTGTAATAGGAGGTGCACGCTGTGCATACCAGAACACACCATAACAGGAGACAGGAGCTGCACATTCCAGAATACACTGTAATAGGAGGTGGACGCTGTGCATACCAGAACACACCATAATAGGAGGCAGGAGCTGCACATTCCATAATACACTGTAATAGGAGGTGCACACTGTGCATACCAAAACACACCATAACAGGAGGCAGGAGCTGCACATTCCAGAATACACTGTAATAGGAGGTGCACACTGTGCATACCAGAACACACCATAGCATACCAGAACACACCATAATAGGAGGCAGGTGCTTCACATTCCAGAATACACTGAAATAGGTGGTGCAAGCTGCACATTCCAGAATAGACTGTTAATAGAAGCCCAGAGCTGTTCATCCCAGAATAAACTGTAGTAGGAAGCAGGAGCTGCATATTCCAGAATATACTGTAATATGAAGCAGGAACCGCATATCCCAGAGTGCATTTGAAGCACATTAATATGAAGCTGGATCTGCACATATCAGAATACAGTAGGCAGTATACCAGTAGGTGGGAACTGTGCCTCTGAAAATGCACTAGGACGAATAGTAATACAAATTCTAGAATTCACTGGAAAATGTAGTAGTAAACATAAGGAGCTGCCCATCGCAGAATGTACTAGGAAGCACAGTAACAGGAGTCAGGAGCAGGCCATCCCAGAATATCACTGGAGGGAAAATAATGGAAGGCATAAGGTACATCTTCCAGAATGCACTAAGAGGCACAATAATAGTAGGCATGAGTTACAAAGACCAGAGTCATTAGAAGGCAGAGGTAAAAGGAGTCAGAAGTTGAACATTCCAGAATGAATTAGGATACACAATAATAAAAGGCATTAGCTGCACATTCCAGAATTACTAAAAGGCAGAGGGATGTCATGAGTTGCACATTCCAGAATGCAGTAGGATTTACAATAATAAAAGGCATTAGCTGAACACAATAGAACTCTAGAACACTGGACATGCATATAACATCACAACAGTGAGCCATCTTCCTCTTTTGTTGTTGCTCAAGCACAGATAAGTACATTCATATCTTATGAACTTTGATATTGTTTGTGGTATGGTTTGGTTGGGATATTGTCATTAATGTGAGAGTTATTGGATTTTGGGATGTGTGTGAAACTAATTAGATGCAGATTTATCGTATTAATGATATATTATGAGAGATTGAAAGTACTTGTATCGTCATGAGTTGCACATCCCAGACTGTAGAAGGAACAATATTAAAAGGCATTAACTGCACATTCCAGAATTACTAAAAGGCAGAGTGAAGTCATGAGTTGCACATTCCAGAATGTAGAAGGAATCTCAATAAAAAAGAGGCATTAGCTGCACATTCCAGAATTACTAAAAGGCAGAGTGATGTCATGAGTTGCACATTCCAGAATATAGAAGGAATCTCAATAAAAAAGTGGCATTAGCTGCACATTCCAGAATTACTAAAAGGCAGAGTAAAGTCATGAGTTGCACATTCCAGAATGTAGACGGAATCTCAATAAAAAAGGCATTAGCTGCACATTCCAGAATTACTAAAAGGCAGAGTGAAGTCATGAGTTACACATTCTAGAATGTAAATAAAGGGCATGAGCTGCACGTCCCAGAACGCACTAGGAAGCACATTCAAAGGTTTTCACAGCTAATTATCACATAGAAAGTCAGATGGAGAGATAGGAGGAATAATAGGTCTGAAATCATGCTTCATTAACGAATCCCTGTGTGCATCAGCTGGTCTCCATGCCAAGAGTGGCGCTGCATAACCTTCATCCATTCCCAACCACTCTCACTTGCCAGCAGACATTTTGGGTGGTAGTTCGGTTAATGGACGGCTCCTCTAAAATGGGAATGCCAATTTCCCTTCAGAGAAGACATTCGAAAACAAGTAATAATTCCAATACGGTAGCTTCAGCTCTTGGTATATTAGGGACAGTCGAACAGTGGAGAGGTAAATGCCATGGTACTCCGGTAGTAATCCTTCCACCAAAATGCAGTGTGGACCTACCTTTCATTAGTTAAAATACCTTTAAGGCATGTCACTCTCATATCCCACCTTCCCACAGCCGCAGAGATCAATTCTTTGAACACCACTGATTTGGGATACCAATCCCATTTATTTGCTACTCTTAGAAGCTCTAAGTCTTTTGCAGATTGTCCCATATAACGCTTCGTCTCAATCGTTGATTCCTTGTGCATGAAGCTTACGCAGTGCCGCAGTTTGTGTGGCCATCTTCTCACAGACTTTGTATTTCCTTCTAACTACAGAGAATGAGTTCCGGGGCGAGCTGGTGAACCAGAGGTGGACGAGGGGTGAGAAGGTCAACAGCTGCGAGACAGCCAACAGACTACAGAGCGCTGCCCTCAAGGTGAGTGTGTCACATAAGACTGTCATGATGTGCCTTCGCGGTTTAGACAGGCCACCAATAAACAGTGCATACTGGCTGATATCTCCTGTATGGTCACAAGTGGTCAAACAATAATAACGGTGTCCATACAAAATGTCGCTTACAGGATTAGACACTGACAAAATGGCACATGGGCTTCTCAAGCTGTGTACTTGGGTTAGATAAATAGAACTACAGGTCATCCAAATCGAAAGCATCATATATGCGCAAATAACAGGAGGAAGACACAAAGGGATAGCGAGGGTAGGACAAGCACACATGATGAGAGTCAATGCTGAGACACTTGGTACATACCCTAAAATGACCAGAAGACCTACAAAAAAACACACAAAAAAATAAGAAGAGACAGTAGCAGAGCCCTTCTCAAAATGTACTGGGACATGTGGCTCTTACACGCAAAGAAGCTATTGAGCAAAGTGTTTTGGGCACTAGGAGCCCATACCTGTCGTCCAAAGGATGAAATGGCATGAAGTGAACATCAGCAGAATGTAGGCACAGAGAGGGGTGGAGGTCAAGTGGTCATGCCTCAGCTTGGTGTGAAGGAAATGCCCCATGCCTTGCTCCTACCTCACTATTGCATCTGTGAGTTCTGAGCCCCTAGTGTGTACTTCTGGAGATTAGTTGCCCCCTTACCGTAAAGATACCAGGAAACTGTTTCCATTACAAGGAAGTCAGATGCCATGTTTGGTAAGCGGGTAACCACACTGGTTGACAAAGGTGTCATCGTTTCATATTCAAAGACATCACCAATGCCTTCAGCAGCTGAGGCAAGAACTGCACTTACTGGATAGACTTGGGAGCAAAATTGCCATTAGCATGAGGAGGCACTTATCAGATGGACATGGGCAACTAAACGCCGTAGAGGAGCTGCAGTGACACCAGTTTGTGGGGGTGCTTGTTGATAAGAAGGTGACAGTATCCTTCTTATCACGGAGGGGGTTGATGCATCGCTGCTATGTTATGTGGTAACAGAACAAAGAACAAATCTCAGCTACTCTGCATGCCCCACCTACCAGCCAATCAGAATGTCAGTCAGTCCTTCACTTGGTTGAAATGAGAAAACCATCCTTGACTTTGCAGAAACTCCTGCCGGCTGTGCGGAGTCAGCACACTTCCTGCAAGGATGGTGGTACCTCCACCAAGCACGCGCGAGTCGTGAACCATGCCCTTGCGTCAGGCGGCGATGGCGGTGATGAATAGTGCATGTGCAGTTGTGTTCATCCTGCGGCGAAGCTTGTTCGTTGACCTTTCTGCAGAAGTCACAATGACACAGAACACAGTGTTCCTCCGGATACCACAAGAGAAGGAGCTGGATAGAATTTCTCTGATCTTCCTGAAATGAGATCTGTGCAGTACAGTGAAAGCAGATCGCTCTATAAACACACCGGTGGCCTGTCTGTAGAGAGAACCGACACCAGGTGGACCCCTTTCTCCTTTCATGTGCTCATGATGCCCACTTTCACAGCAGGATGTCTCAAGCACTCCCCAGAAAGCCTGTGATTGTGTCTTGTTGTCTTAGGCTCTGACATGGAACCATAGCCAAAGTTTCCAGGTCACAAGGCATTTTGAGGGGCTTAGCAGTGCGGCCCATTCTGTGTAAAACAGGAATGGTCAGGGATTCCAGAAGATGTTATTCATAAAAAAAAGCACCAGCAGAAAAATATTTATGAAAAATGCATGCAGAAGGAGGCTAATGGCAACGCACCGGTCTCGGCAGGGAGGGCATTGGTAGCTGAAGGTGACTGGCATGCTGTGCCAGGAATATTTATCTGAGACGGTGAATAGGAATACTGCTCTCTCTGCCATTGCCACTTGTCCCTCTGGGCGTAAACCGCTCTTCGCAAACCACAGCTCCAAGCTGAATGTCTGTTCCAGAGTTCACGTGTGTACCTTGGCTCTTTCCGGAAGCAGAGGTAAACATGAGGGAGCAGGCGCAAAGCTCCCATGCTGGAGGAACAGAGGTTGTTTCCCAGAGGGAAGCCCATGGTGTGCATCCCATTGTAGTGTACTGGAAAGACCGGTGGCGAAACTAGGAAAGTACCCATTGCGTATTGAAGGGGAGGCTGATTCGAAATATGTATTCATGACCAGCATCCACCACAGAGTGAAGTGGCAGCAGCATTTAAACCCATGATATGCCCCCACCAGCAATGGAAATGAAATCCATGTCTGCATCCATCATGGCTGCAGGATCAGCCAAGCCGATAAACCACAAACCGCACGCATCATAGAGTGAAGGGGCAATGTACTAGAAATATGCGATATGCACCCAAGACCATCACCCATCTCAAAGCGAAGGCTCGGACAATATGAAAAACACTGACATGCACACATCGTAAATTGAAAGCCCAGGAGTTGGGGAAAAAACAATATGCCCATAGGAGGTATGTAAGGCATCCATAAAATCTATGCACTGACAAAAAAGTACAATACGAAGCATGGAAGTCAATTCACTGAAATGCCAGGGGTAGCAGAAGTGATATCACACGGCCTATGACCTCCACTTTCACACACATACTTACACATAGACACTCTCTCCCACATAAACACATTCTCACCCACAAGCACACACACACAACATACATTTAAAAGCATTTTTAACTTACCTCAGCTGCCATGCCTCGCATATTCCAGCTTTTTGTAGTGCATTTTAATTACACTAATAATGAATGATATATTTTATTTTATCACTATTAGCGTAATAAATGTTTTATGGGAAATACAGAAGTGGAGCCCCAGCTGCCCCTGTGTTCTTAGCACTGAATTTGCCACCTCTGAGGCCAGGGGTCGCAAAGGCAGTGCTAGGGGTAGCAACGGGCAAGCCAGGGGTTGCAGCTGCGACCCCTGGCGACCCCTAAATGACAGACACGATCCAAAGGACAGAGGTCGGCAGCGACATTCACTAAGATTTGCCAGAGGTAGCAGGTAGAAACAAAGGGCCCGATTCACAGAACTAACTTAAGACAAAATCCTAAACTTACTACCATTTTGGTATTCACAGAAGGCACTTACTCATTTCGGTATTCACAGAAGTTAGGAGTCCTAACTTTAGGACTCCTAATGCCTTCTGTGAATACCGAAAGTCTTAAAGTTAGGATTTTTCTCAGTTTAGGAGTAGTAAAGTTAGGAGTCCTAACTTTACTACCACTAAACTGAGAAAAATCCAATCTTTAAGACTTTCGGTATTCACAGAAGGCATTTAGGAGTCCTAAAGTTAGGAGTCCTAACTTTACTACTCCTAAACTGAGAAAAATCCTAACTTTAAGACATTCAGTATTCACAGAAGGCATTTAGGAGTCCTAAAGTTAGGTGTTCTAACTTTACTACTCCTACACTGAGAAAAATCCTAACTTTAAGATTTTCAGTATTTACAGAAGGCATTTAGGAGTCCTAAAGTTAGGAGTCCTAACTTCTGTGAATACCGAAATGAGTAAGTGCCTTTTGTGAATACCAAAATGAGTAAGTGCCTTCTGTGAATACCAAATGGTAGTAAGTTTAGGATTTTGTCTTAAGTTAGTTCTGTGAATCGGGCCCAAAGCTCCTCTGGCGGCAGCGCTGCTTCTTTGCCGAGCAGGTGTCCAACAAAGGTTGAACGTTGGAGTTTCCAGACATTGTTACGGCCACAGAGGTCTGAGCTTCAGGACGTTTACTTGGGACTTCTTGACCTTGAGTGTACTTTTCCATTCTTTTATAGCCGATTTTCTTTTTCCTTTCCAATCCCCTGTGTCTTACATTGCTTTTATCCCTGCAAACCAGTCTTCCTAGGATCTGGTGGCTCAGCAGGAACGTTGGGTGCTGTCAGCGTAGAAGAGGCATTTTGCATAGCTTAACCATGTCTCCTCTTGGAAGCCGACATGCCAGACACTTCTCCTCCTTGATTTCACAGCTTGTGCTCTCCCTCGAGAATGCTAGCTCCTGCCTTCCTATGGTTGTCTCTGTCGCAGCCCTAATGCTCTTTAAAAGGCTTTAGCCTATTAGACTATCTTCTGTCTTCCCCACTGATCAGCCATTCTAGTCTTCGGCGCCAAACTACAAAAGTAGCTGCCGTGCCCCATTACAAGTCAAAATCACTGGTCAATAATTTATATGTAACTAAAACACATCTGCAGAATGAGCCTTATGGTGCCATCCTTACCAGCAAAGGGGTCTGCTTTTCAAAATACAGCATATTGTTTAACAAGAGTGAGGTTGATTCACTCTTCCATTGGTTGTCAATGGCCATGCGAGGAATTACGATTTAGTGCCCAGGTATATTCCACATTTTTAGTTGTGGTATCTCTCCTAGCCCCTTCATGCGTGTGCAGGAGTTGACAGGATGCGCCCGTACCAGGGACTTGCTGTGTTAGATTTAGCCTTTCTCTGTCTTTTCCTGGATAGGTACGCCTTTCTTGGTGTGCTCAAAATTGAGAGGTGAAGTGGCAGCCTCATTTTCCCATCCTCGTGCACTATAAAAGGCAAGTGGCAACGCCATTTTCTTCCTCCTTTTTAGGTCTCGCCTGACCCAGCGCATGCGCTGGTCTGGCGAGACTTATTGAGAGGGCTCCAAAAAGTGCTACCAGGCCAGCCTAGAGCTACAGTGCATGTGCGCGGGCGCGCGTGCCCGCTTTACCGCGATTACTTTCACTTTCGCGGCCCCACGGGCGCTTTGATGTTTGATCGTGATCGCGATCACTTTCACTTTCGCGGCCGCTTTGCATAGCCAATAGGTATCGCTTTTGGGACCTTATAAGTATTTAGTTATGCAACTGTTGCATAGCTAAACACTTATAAGGTCTCAAAGGCGAGACCTATTGGCTATGCCAATGCTTGTTTCTTTCTGTTTGTTTGCTGTCACTTCATGTTTAATATCTGATTCCTTTGACACCTCTTTTTGTGAGTTGTTTTATTCTCTCAATCATTCATTGTACATGGCCAGGTTCATTTGTTGGCTTGCTGTTCTCAAGATCAATTCCTCCTTATGTAATCTCTGATTCATTCGTCACTTCCTGCTACTGTATTCAAAGGACACTTCCTTTTAGCGTATCCATTTCTCTGGTTATTGTTTTATGTTCGCAAACTCTTTCTTTTATTAGTTTCTTTATACTGATGCACGATTTCCTTTGCACATACCTTCCACAGCTCTCGAGGGAGAGCGGCCTGATTGTACCATCCGATAAAAGGCTGGAGGTATGTCGATAAAAATCCAAACTCTGATCCTCTTTGAATATGCAAAAGCAATTGAGTTCTAAACCCAAATGTGTAATTACAGATATTATGACATACATCTGTTAAACTAAAAGGATGATACAATAATGCCATAAGTGAAGGTAATTCTCAGATTGCGGCAAGTTAAATGTCGCCATAGCATAGGGTGAGTAGGAGGGGGCAAGAATTTAACAGAGGAACCTGTTGGGCCCAACAGGCGGTCAGGCTCCCTTGGAAGCCAGAAGGCTGCGAGAAATCCAGTTTAATGCCTTGCCTTTTAGAACTGGTGTCAGTTCATGCTATTTTGAGGGCGTCTTTTTGTTGGACTTGGTACTTTGAAATATTAGAATTTCCCTTAAATTCTCCTCTGGTCTTGTGTAGTCGATTCCATAAGTAGTCGGTCAAAACTCTCTTGATTCAGAAGACAACATTACAATATTCGTCCACCAGAATCACCAATAGGGTTTTATAAAAAATAGAAAAGGTAACAAATAAAGTCATCACTATAAGGTGCCACTTTTAGATCCCAAGTGACACACAGTATTTCAAAGAGCAACCTATGAGGAATGAATCCATTGATGACATAGATAATGCGCTATGCACTTGTATGTTTAAAGTGCACAATATAACCATGAGCAGGGACATGCAGATACACAGCTCTAGAAGGACTATGGAGGGTAAATGAACAGCGCTGTGAACTGGAGCTGTAGCAAGGACGCAGTGGTCACTGGTGGAAAGTGAGAGGGCGCCGGGTTATTTAATAGGGGCTTCTTCTTGTGCATTCTCAGGACCACCGCTCATTAGGCGCTGTTCTGAGGACAATGGAGTTGAGACATGTTTTTCATTCTCTCCCGTGGCAGCCTCTGGACATGCACTCAGGCAATTACTGCTTCCCAGAAAAAATAAATATATTAACAAACTCTGGTTTCTCGTTGGCGGTATCATGAGCCATTTTGCTGCCATAAGCGAGAGAAGAATCGGAAACTGTGCAAAATACAGATTGCATTACGGGGAAAAAAACACGACACTAGAGGGAAAGAAAAAAACACAATGTCAGATCTCTGGAAGATGCCCATAAATATTGCAGAGTGCGCTTTGCTTGTGTGGCGCAGAGTGTTTTATAGATGCATTTATTTCGCCGAGCGCTTGAATATATATGGAATTATAATGCTGACCTTGGAGAAATGCAACATGGCCCCTAATGATGTATTTGCATACAGCTGTCAAGGAGACACACAGGGCTACACCCCTGGAGAGGACAGCATACAAAGAGAGCTGGAAAGATGGAGCCAAAAAGGAACCAAAGAGGAGCGCATAAGAGAGGCATCCGTGAGCAATGGATAGCAAGCAATGGAAAAGACAATGTCTAAGTGATGCAGTTCTGTGTGGCACTCACAGATTTAGCACACGCAAAACAAATGCAACAAGCATTCGTAAACCCAATACGTTTGCCCTGGACTGCCAGCCTTTTGGCTTGGTCCTGTTTTGTTTTGCTTTTCTTAAACTTTATTGTTAGGGGAGTTTTTGGGTACCCGTCAATCTAAAAAACTTTAGCTAAAAAAGCAAAAAATAGTACACACTGCCACATAAATATTTGTCACTGAAGGGAACTAGTTTGCATGTGGATGTGCTCCCTGTGAAAGGGCAGAATGCTGTCACTCACATTGAAGTCAGCCAATGGCTTTAGTGGGACGTCCCATTCCCCAATGCTGTATGCTTTAGTGGGCGGAAGAACAAATGTGAATGACATAATACCATCCCAATGGACGAAGAGGGCTGCCTGAAAGTCCCCATAAGTAAATATATATATATATATGTGTGTGTGTGTGTGTATATATATATATGTATGTGTGTGTGTGTGTATATATATATATATATATAAATGTGTGTATATATATATATAAATGTGGGTGATGGTTAGTAAACTCAAAAGACGCTGGCTAACACCATTCTTAAAAATAGTCTTAATCTTCTTTGCTGAGATTAGGTTGGTGCAGAAAAACTTCAGATCACACCTATGTGACAGATGGGGCGAGACTACTGTAACGGCCGAGAGAGTTCATTATTGACAGAAACAATGCAAAAGGTCTTTAAATGTGTGTGTGAAAAGCACACAACATACTTCAATCAACACCTGCACCTCTCTAGGGCATGAAAAAGTAAGGTTAAAGAAGCCGTTTGCCTTACCAAATTAATTGCAATTATTTTATGATCTTGGAAGGATGAAAGGCTTCATTCGCTGTGCTACAATTCCACTATGTGACCTACATGTTACATTCATCTGGCCGGCTTTAGAGTAGTAATACAGAGCCTTTTCTAATAAGGGTTTACTTTTGTGAGAACATCAGAAAAGAGACTATTACTTAAGTAAGAAGCAGATGATGTATTGTTTAATGTTGGCTTCTAGGGCTTGGCAAAATTGTGTGATGTAGAGCAAATGGTTTGATCTTGCTTGGCCTCAGTTTCCCGGTCCTGTGTTCCTGGACTAGCTACAGCATCAAACAACAAATTTAAAAAACAAGTCTTAGCTGAGCCGCTAGGTTGAGGTTTAACATCATGCCAAAGCACGTTAAAGCCAGAAAAGAAAAGAAAGGTGGGCTGTGGGTAGGGTCTCTTCCCTTTGGGCGACTCTTGTTTTTCTTTGCATTTCAAATAAAGAGGACTTTGGTTCTTGGTTCAAAAGAACTCCCCTTATGCAGTTTGTTGCAAGCACTCCAGTGGATGTGGAAGCACACACCCAAACAGTACTTGGAGCAAGATGCATGCTACACTGGGCTAAGCCAAGACGCGATTCACAAAGTCTCAAGCCAATGACAGAAAGAAGCTCGTCAGAAAGGCCAGTGGTTGAAAGGGACAGTATGAACCAAAGCCAACTCTGTGTATATTTTGAAAGTAGGTCTGTTTGCTTGCTGCACTTTCAAAATCCACACCTTGCAAGACATTCACGCTGAAAAGACTGCTCGAAAATGACCAAATTAAGTTGAGACACTACAGTCAGTAACAGAGAGACACCTTGTTTGCTTTTGGGCCTCCTTCCAATGCTTGCAGCAGGAAAAGTTCTGCAACTTTTTTCTGCAGTTTAAGACCACTGCTGTGTACTAAAGAAAATGCAGTTTTGTTGTCACCAGAACAGAGCAAAACATCATAATTTCTGCCCAGTGTGCACATAAATGACTAGTCAATAACTCTAGTCCTCACCACAAACGTGCAGAGCTGCAGGAACAAAATGATGCAGCTTTGAAGAAATGCAGTGCTTTGGGAGGTAATGATATGAGAGTCAGAGTTAGGGACATAGGCAGTAACTCGAGGCTATGCAACTTGCAAACTTGTGCGTTCTCCATGCACTGAGATATTATAGACAAACCAACAAGTCTAGTGCACCAGGCAATAGTGCGGGGAAAATCAAATGTCTATGTGCTTTTGTCTTTTATCAGATCTTCATTGTCATAGGGCAAAATGTTCAAGAACTGAGCTTGCAACACAGAGAAAGCTCCTCCACTTTTTGAGAAGTCTTCAATGATATGAGCTGGTCATAAGGCACACCTGGATAGAAACATGGGTTTAATTTGGCTGAAAATGAGGAAAAAGTGATCAGCAAATGAGAGCCTCCGACACAGTGAGAAGTTAGCTTTTTGTAGGACACTTTATGATAGAAATATGACTCTCTCTTTATTGCCTCTGAAAAACTGCCACAGCTAGAGAAGCAGCATCTCTCTTCCACATGTCATGAGGCATGAATGCTTTGTAGACAGTTCTTAACCATGGGTGAAAAGACACCATTCCATCACCATATGAAAAGAAAGGCTTCCAGTGATGAGAACAGACAGTGGCCTCTGCTCCAACAAGAAGTATCAATGGGACAGCTTAATCTACTAGAAACTACATACTGCAGTCCCGATAACGCATAAACCCTTCCATTTCCCATCTGTACTGTATTTTTTCACCCAGCACAAATAATCTTGTAAATCAATCTCTTCTGAGGCAGGGGAGTCGCTGAGTAGGGGGAGAAAGGAGTAAGGCTGACAGAGAGGGCGGAGGGTAAGATGCACTTTGCAAATTTGTGCTAATGCTTGTAGGAAAGTACCCCTTTTTGACATGGTCACCCCCACTTTTTATGCCTGGTATCTGATGCAATTTTGACAGAAAGCGCGCTGCGTTTCTGCTAACCAGGTCCTTAGTGCCAGATCTCTTTCCCTAAACACTGTACAATTGTTCCTCAATGGGCAACACTTTTAGCACCCCTTGAAGTCCCTAGTAAATGGTACTCCTGCTACCAAGGGAATGGAGTCCTAAAGAGGGTCTCTTGATTGTGCCACCCAAAGAAACCCCTCAGCACCAACATGCAAACTTCCATTGCAAGCCACGTGCCATGATGCAGAGAAAAGAGAACACACGGCATGGCACACCCCCTGTGTGCCATGCCGCAGACACTGCATGCAGTGTATGTAAGTCAACCCTACAGTAGGCCTTACATCCCTAAGGCAGGGTGCACTATACTATATGTGTGAACATATCTGCATGAGCCGATTCTTATATGTTACAAGTGAACAGGGAAGCCATATTGAGTACATATGCTGGACACTGGTAAATATGAGTTTCCCAGCTTCATGATGGCTTCACTAAGATTAGAGGTGTTTGGTATCAAACATCCTGTATTAATAAATCCACACTGATTCCAGTGATAGATTTATTAATACATGCATCCATAGGGAACCTTAAAAGAAAACCTACCTATCACTAGTGTGCTGGCTGACTGGTGTAGACCAGCCTGCCACCACAGACAGGGTTCTAACCCTCTGCAGGTGAGAGCCCGCGCTCTCTGAGGGCTGAAACAGTGCCTGCTCCGGCCAGAGGTGTGGTCACCTCCTCCAAGCAGGACGGCTAAGTGATCAGCATATCAAGGGAGGAGGCTTCATAAGCCTCGGCCACCTTTGATATACGACCCAAGGCTTCCCCAGACCAGGGAAATGCCACGCCCTGCCCGAACCCATTTGGCTCCAGGACAAGCAGGAGAATTAGCTAGTCAGGGGACGTGTCCCCTAAGGTGGGCTACCTGAAGAGGACACCACTTTTAGAATTCCACCATCTGAGTTTTGGTGGAATTAGGTTTTTTGGATCAGGGTTATGCCCACTTCCCATATAGAGGGTGTAGACACCCTAAAGGTAAGTAGCCCATTGGCTTCTACCTGTCACTCTCTGTAACACCCCTAAACTGAGTATTTAGGTGGTGCCCCTGACACCAGGAACTCAGTTTCGACGAATCAACAAAAGAAGGACACCAAGAGCCGCAAGAAAAAGCGAGCACTGAAGACTGCTGTGGACTTTTGGTGCCAAACCCTGACTGTCGCAGTAAGTCTCAACAAGCAGTTATTTCTATAATTGGCAGGTGGCACCTTCATCAGGGCAACAAAGTAATTTACATGCCCTGCAAACACATACATCAGGCCCAGACATACTACCACCCGAAATCTAAATCAGGGCATAAACCTACATGTGCAAGTGCCTCCTGTAGCATGAGAGTTTAGTGCTGGGCTTGAACAACACTTAGACTAGGAGGTGAGAGGTATTGATTTTTTTTCTACTGAAAAACAGTTGCACCCATTGCAAAGAAGTGATTTCATGACAACTTTTGAGAGATGACTGTCATGCAACTAACTACCCGCGCACCCTTGAAAATTATCTCCCAATTTCTCTTTTGCTCCTCACAGCTGTTGAGAGAACAACATGGGAGGCCAACACAACACATAAGCTCTGTACTTTGCACGGATATATTTTTTATTTTTAGTATTTTTAGAAAATTACTTTATACAATATTCAAACCAAAATGCCCACTGCATTGTATTCATTTAGTTATATTTTGTGTTTTTGAGACCATATGTACGCTACGAATGACCAACATGCTCTTCAAAAGCAAAATGTTCCCTGGATATTAATACTGCCTTTCTCTTTCTTGATTGCAGATGGAAGCAGAAAATGATGAAAGAAGAGCAAGGACGCGATCGAAAGGAATCCGAGGTAAGCATCCGCAATGGCTGTAACTGCGACCAGCGGCGTAGCGTGCGCTGCTCGCGCCCGTGGAAGGGCAAGTATTACGCCGGGCAATTTGCGCCCCCTATTTTGCGCCCCTAATAATTTTGCGCCCGGGGCAACTGCCCCTGTGGCTCCGCCCATGCTACGCTACTGACTGGGATGTATAACAAGCATTTACAATGCAATGGTCTCGGCATTGTTAAAGTTAGAGCTATTGGCACTGCTCATGACATTATTTTTGTTTATGTTTTTGTTTTTAAAACATTTAAAGAAACGGCATTGTTATTTTCAATGTCAATAGCTTAATCGCTCTCAAATGCGAGACCTATTGCATTTGCACCCACACACAGAGCCACACACACAAAGCCACCCACACACACAGCCACCCACACAGAGCCACCTACACACACACACACAGAGTTACCCACCCACAGACAGAGCCACCCACGCATAGAGCCACCTACCAAAAAAGCCAACCACACAGAGGCACACACACACACACACACACACAGCCTACCACACACACACACACACAGCCTAGCACACACACACACACAGATCTTAGAGTGGCTATTGAGGAAATCATGGACTAAAGACGTGAAAGACTAAAGGCAAAAGCAGCACAGGTTGCGGTGACGCTCCTCCCAGACGGGAAACAACCTTTACAACGCAACTATTACATCGCACTACACTTACAAAGCAGGCATCACAACGGAACATCCTTTACAACGCATGGCACTACAACGCATACCATTACAACGCATACCATTACAACGCATGACACCACAAGTCATTATGTCTCGCGAGCGAGACTGCGCAAGCGCAGCCATCGCTAGCCGAGACCTAAAAATAGCACTGTCACCAACACCACCCTTCTTACAGGAGCCAAGGCTGGCCAATGGGCTGCGAGCTTGCTTAAGAAATCTAAGAGCAGCCAGCAGGTTTAAGGTTCGTATTCCCACATGAACTTTCATCCCTTCGTAAAATAGTGCATCACTAACACGATAACGCACGGAATAATTATTAAACAGATTAAAGTAAAGCCTACACTATGGTAGATAAGTGTAACATAACCACGGGTAATAACCCATTTGTTCAAGAGGCGCCTGAGAGTCGGAAAGGGGCTTGTAATGACTAGACAAGACTTTCACCTTACATTCCCCACACCAAAGATGGCGTTTCTTCCCTAAAATTAGGCCTAGGTGAACAGCAGTAGTGGGCAGATTTGTAATCTGTAATTCTTGCCATCACTCGATTTGTTTAACAGCTCCAGTGTTGCAAAGTCGTTTAAAAAAGTGAGCGAATTTGACAAAAATTACTGATTAACATAACTGTATCAAATTGTGATTTTTGAATCAACAAGTAGCAAAACAACGTCCTCTTAGTGACACCACGCGGGTGTAAATTGTCAGGTTTACACGGCTTGTCGAGCAGACTTGTTCTAGATGTATGGTAGAACACCAGTGATAAGGATTGTTAAGCATGAAAAAAAGCACAGCACAAACAAAACTGTGGAATGTTTGGGTTTCCATTTACAAAGCCACAATTAAATTCGAGAGCAGCGCTTAACTGACCCACCAGATTCATTTGGACGCCTGCTGCTGGGAATGGATATACCACTGTGCAAAGAAGCATAGTCTGACAGTAGGAGGCGCACAAAAACGGAGGGACAGTAAAGGGTGTGTGGGGCTGGGTCCATGGCAGGTGAGGCAAAAAGTAGAACCTGCGCCCTGTGCACACCGTGTGTTTCTCTCGTCAGTACAGGGCAATTGGTTGCCTAGATATGGACCTCCGTCATGAAAAATGCCGTAGATACGTGCAGGAGCTGCATACAGACAGGGGCATCCAAATTCAGGAATTGCAGTGAAAAGGCAGTGTGACACAAGCACCAAAGGCACGAACACACAACCATCACTAGTACTGAAACAAAACATTCAAGATATTTCAGGCAGTTGCAAAAGAAGCATCAAAGAGGCTGCCCCCATACACTGACATCAAAAGCAGGAGCAACGGTGTACAGACAGCCCTTAGAACGTAGCACAGAGCCATGGGCATTAGTGCACACACCCTGCGGGGAGAGCACACAAGAATCACATGTAGGGATCAGACTCCGGCGGTAAACAAGCAGCAACCATGGATATCACAGACCACAACACAGAGGCTTCCCAAGCAGGCAGGAATGCACGGAGGCATCCCAGCCGCGGAAGCAAAAGCAAAACTGCACGCGGGAGGATTTCAAAAGCGCAAAGCAGGGACAACAACCAGCTACCAAGGCAGAAGACACGAACGGCATCACCGCGGAGCAACCTGCACTGGACTCTACTCGGACACTTAACGGGAACAGGGAAGTGTGCAGCACCCCGAATCTACACAAGTCCCCTTTCCACCGGGTCAGCCCAGTTTCACATTTCAGCGCGGGGGAGGGCGAGCTCAGCCGCTTGCCTGTACCTTTAAACGGACATGGGTCTCCCGCATGCCTCGGCTCCCAGCACTTTCCCTTTCCGCAGTGCTCTTCGGTGCAGCGGGCGCGCGGGCTCCGGACTCTTACCTTCCGTCCGCTCCGGTGCTGCAGTAACAGGTGTCGCCGGGGACAGAGGAATGGCGGCCGGACCGAGCTATGCGTGCGCTTTCCCAGGCGGCCCAGACTCACTGGCCCCGCACTCCGCCTCTTACAACGGCAGCAGGCAGGGGAGGGGCGCTCTGCGCAGACTGCGCTCAATTTGGGGGGAGGGGAAACGGGAGCTCAGCTGAAGTGCCTGCTGTAGGCAGGAGACCTGCGAAGTCGCCCCCTTGTGTGTTTTTCTCCAAACAGGACACCAGGTGTAAACGGACGATTACGTGCGGTCTGCTAAAACAGGGAATCAGGAACAAAAATGCTTGTCTTGGAAAGCATGGCTGCGTGTTTTGAAACGCTTCGAAATGCACGTGGAGCGGCTGTTTGCACTGATTACTAAACCTTATTTTCTCCCCGTGAGGCTGGGGACATTCAGCTCATTGACCCCCAGGGTCTATTGACACTCCGACTACAAATACCATTGTTTTTGAACCATTGTTTAAATCTCCTTATGTAACGTACTATATGGTTCTAGTGTAAAGCGCTCTGACACCTTTGGGTAAAGTCTGCGCTATATCAAACTGCATTAAATGCATACATTGTTTTGTTTAGTCAACATAATTAATCTTCTGTTCACAGCTCCAGTAACAAGTCCTACACAAGGCGATCAGGTGAGGGAGCAACGCCGGGACACCACCGCCTTTCTCCGAGGCAGAGAAGATATGCCTCGGAGAAACGCAGCCTCGTTTTCGGATTGGGGGGCGTGTTTTGCTGTTGTCTCCTCCCTGAGACTTCTCGCAAAAAACACGCCCCCCGATCCGAAAAGGACGGGGCTTGATCGGAGTGACGGGACCTCTTCTCCAATGGCTGGCCAGCATTTACTAGGCCAGCCAATGGAGAACAGGGAAGAAGAGGGGCGGGTTCAAGCCCCTCTTCACCCAAGTCATTATGTCTCGCGAGCGAGACTGCGCAAGCGCAGCCATCGCTAGCCGAGACCTAAAAAAGGGCCGCAAGGCAAGTGAAGAAGTAAACCTCCTTGAAGGACTCAAATGTTGTCATTCTCGATCACACTGCGCACAAGGGCTTGATGTGATATGCCATGTTAAAGTTACTGTAAACCAACATGGCACCCAGATGTCTTCCATGGGCAAGTATCGAAGAGATAACGAAAGTGCCAGTGCTGGAAGGATGCCTGTGCGCTAAATTGTGTTTGGTTTTATGCTTGACATAATGTAGACCACACACTTAATAGTCTCTTGGCGCTACAAACAACATCTATTATACTTAAACTTAGCATGTCGGTGGCTCTGTTCGCTTCACATGCAAGTCCT
Source organism: Triturus cristatus (assembly GCF_964204655.1). Lineage (NCBI taxonomy): Eukaryota > Metazoa > Chordata > Amphibia > Caudata > Salamandridae > Triturus > Triturus cristatus. The sequence continues at coordinate 1,641,905,316 of NC_140590.1, forward strand.
GCCTTCCTACCATATTAATAATCAAGCAAAATTGCTCAGTGCATAGACAATGAGTGTTCTGTCCTGCTGCGATGACGAGCAACATTTAACTGCCTTTCTGTCTCCTTGCTCCCTAGTGCCTGTAGAACTCACAGAGCAGGAATTAAGGTGAGCGACAGCCTTCTTCTTCGTTGTAAGACTGAGTTTTGGTGATTAATATCATGTTGATGCGCAAAAGAATGACCCAAGTGCAAACAGAAAGTAGGTTAAGTAATAATGGGCCTGAAACTATCAAAATATAAAATTATCAGACGAATGAGGCCGGATGGGGATGCCCTGGGATGCTAAGGTTGCTGGAGGGGAGTAAGCAGTATGACTGACATTGTTGTTCATTCACTTGCTGGAAGTCAGAGAGGAGGGTGAGGACTGGGTAAGTGCTGATTATATGTCCTCCGAAGTGGAAGTAGGAACTGGTTGGAAAATGCAGGCCTTGAACTGGACCTCCGTGGTTGGTAAATCAACATAAGAAAAACACACATATTGCTGCCTCTGGATCACGTCACAGTATCAGACAAAACATCTGCTGATAGTCCCCACCTGCAAGCACCGGCCCAAATAAAGCACTGGGAATACCTCTTTGTCAAGTGCCCTAATAAAAACTCTGACAGAGATTATGGGCCACATGTACAGCGCATTTTACTGGTCGCAAACGGCCCAGGGTAAAATGCACTTTCCTATGTACCAACCATATTTCTAGACACCCTCTGCTCCTCAGTATTACTCACACAAGTTCCTGCTTTCTCCCTTTGTCCTGTCTTTTCCGTCTTTCTCATTCCCCTTCTATTTTTTTCTTTCTCTCTTGCTCTGGGTCAAAGTTTGATGAAGAAAAATACACCCTAGTCCCCAAAAATGTCTGCTGATAGGCCCCTACTTGCAAGCACTGGCTCAAATTAAGCACTGGGAAAACTTCTTTGCCAATTGCCCTAATAAAAACGCTAACAGAGATTATGGGCCAGATGTACAGCGCATATTACAGATCGCAAGCAGCCCAGGGTAAAATGCATTTTCCTATGTACCAACCCTATTTTGTGAGTCAGTAACTTATTACCGACTCGCAAAGTAGGGTTTGCGAGTCGCTATTAGGAAGGGCCATGTAAAGGGCATCCCTTCCTAATAGCAAGTCGCACTGGTGTGTTTGAATGTAGTGGAACAGGGAATGCGTTCGCAAAACCATTGCAGATTACCACCAATTTAAAACTGGTGGTAAGCAGTTCGCAAATGGGAAGGGGTCCCCAAAAGACCCCTTCCCCTTTGTGAATGGGGTCGCCAACATTTATTCTGAGCCCAGCAGGCCACCATCCCTTTGAGTACCAGCCATTCCCAATGGGTTGCAAATTGTGACCTGACTCATGAATATTAATGAGGCAGGTTGCTTGTTTGGGAATCACATACAGTGTCTGAGACACCTTTGTAAATCAGGCTTTGCGACTCGCAAACTGCAAAACACAAAAAATCGCAATTTGAGAGTTGCAAAACCTGACTGTCATACATGTGGGCCTATATCCTTTAAGGAGTGGAACAAATGGGGGTAAGATTAAAAAGACGTGGGAGGGACAAAAAGGAGACAAATAAATTCAAATGCAGTCAAGTGTAAATCGATAAATTTAGGATAATATACATGGCTAGCACATATTCAAAGATAGTCCTGTAGACAATCAAGTTTTTGAGTGATTATTGATTAAATGTTATCAATATTTCCTAGAAGAGAGAAAAGGCAGTTAAGGAGGACAGGGGAATAATGGAGTGAAATATGGAGTATAATCGATGGAAACATACAGCACGATTTATAATTTGGTGGGCGGAGGTTTTTCTGTTTTTTTTAATTTATTTTTATTGAAGTTTCAGACAGAGATAAAACGTACAGCAGTACACTCCATGCCACAATACAATGCAAATCCTTTCTTTAATGCTTACTCGGATCACAAGTTTAATCAGTAGCATTGCAAAGTTTGTTTCTCTCTTCGGCAAAGCTAGGAGGAAAGGGGGCGGCTAGAACAGGGGGAAACAACCACACAGCAAGATAGGTACAGATGGCGATCATATAGTAGGGACACAACTAGAACCCTCATGAGAGGATGACATGAACTCAACATACAGCAAACCCAGGACCGACTAATAGGAGCTCTATATGCAACAGGATGAATCTACATCTAAGCAGCTTCCCTCGTGTCCGAAGCAGCGACTTCCACCTGCTTCCCAGTTAGTTCCTGTACTTAAAAACTTGGTGGCTGAGATTAAGTCCATCAGGGCAATGGAATAGATTATATTCTAGCCAAATTTAGAAATGACGCCAAGTCGGCATTCCTGTCAATGTTTTTTTTAATTTGACACACGGTCCCATCAATATGATGGAGCCATCCATCAGTTTTTTATTTTTTTTTTCAAAACAAAAATCCTGAGAGGGATTTTCTTTTTGCAAATAAAAAAAACAATGCCCCTCACCATGGGAGTCATCTCCCATAGCAGTGGGGGCATTTTTAGTTTTTTTAATGCCCCTTACCGCCGGTGTTTTCCTGGCGGTGACGGGCAGAAGACAAAATGCTATATGTGTGTCCATCTAAATTGAGCGGGCGAACATACACCATTTCTCCAATGGCTTTTACTCCTTCGGGCCATTGGAGAAGTTTAGCCATGGTGAAGACGGAGTCGTCTCCACAGTTGCCAAACTATAGTCCACTCGCATCTAAATTCGGCATCTATGAATCAGGGCCATAGTGTTTTGTTACCATTAATGTACTTAATGTACTTGATGAGGACTCACCTAAAACATTTCCATATGTGATGGCCATTTCTGAAAGAGGATAGACTTGTGTTAGGAAAGTCTAGAAACAAGCTATAATAACAATGCAAGGTCTCCATCAGAAGTCAGAGTGGGAGGGAGTAAATGGCTTTTACTAGGGAGAGTCTGGAAGAAAAGATAGGAGATACAATGCTAATGTCTTGCAACTTCCAGTGCAGACATATAACTGAGCTGGAGAAGTTGTCGGTCAGGTGCTTATGAGAAAGGACTTGTCAGCGGTGATTCAGAAGTAACAAAGATGTTCTTATTCGCAGAAAAGGTGGGAAATGGGCAGGACTTATGTGGGTAGTGAGAGCAGAATCGGTTACAGAAATAAAAACGCCTAATACATACACAAGAGGGTGATAAGTGTTAAGGCAAAGAAACAGAAACTAAGTAGAAACAATATTGATATAGCAGACAGAGAAATTTGTGGCCTAGATGGGCCTGGTGGTCCATACTTGCCAGCAATATCTATAGATGAATATTCCTTATGATCAAATTATCTTCTGTGGTGTCTGATAATGTCCTATTCAAATAATAGATTGAAAATATGGAGTTTTCATTATCACCCAACCAGGCTTCTCAGCACTCAAAGGTTGCAGGGTAGGAACTGGATGTGACTATCGTTTGTGCCACAAGGTTTAGCCCTATGGAGAAGCATCCAGTTCAATAAGATTTAGACACAACGTTTTTCAGAGACAAACAAAAAAAAGAAAAATGAAACTTACCCTTTGTTCTTTGCCGTTTCTTTGTTATATCATTTAGTGCAATATACAACGGAGCCCTGAATATTTTCAAAAAGAAAAAAAGCATAATTTACAATTCACCTCCACTTTCCATACCATAAATACACAATTTACTATGAAGCTCAAGTCCAAAAGGTGTAGATGACTAGACTACAATTTGCAAACAAAACAAATCACATCATTATGCTCGTCCATAGACTGACCACGTGTCTGCTACTAGTCTCAAATGCCCCTGAATTAAAACATGTATAAATTATTCATTGTGGACAAATGCTATGACTGGTAACGAGTTTCACAACATCTGCCACTCTAGGATACAACCAACTTGTGGCCTAGCTCTCAGCAGATGTTTCTGTGGCTCAGTATTCTCCTTGGCCAAAGTTCGGCTGTTACAAGCGCTCGGCTAGCATTAGCACTACAAAAAGCCAGTTAAAATGTCCCAATACACTAACGTTTCTGAGCATGGGCCTATACTCTACCCGTCTTTTGTATCGCTGTACAGTGCCCTATTTCTTGATGTAGGGTACTATGGTAGCAGACAGCCATTGTATACAAGTGTTAGAGTTCTGCATTTCAATGACCTATCAGAGGCATTGGTTTACTCGGAATTCTCTGATTATATGAGAGGCCAAACTGCCTCTATATAGTTGGAAGGTCTTGTGCTGCATTCTGTTACAGCCTGAAGCTGAAAACACTTAAGAATCAATTGATTGTGTGGTAGCAAGTTAAAAGAAATACTATGTCGGCCAGAAGAAAACATCTTTCAACATGGGGGAGGGGAGGGGTTTATGTACAATCTGCGCTCAGTCTCAACATTTTAATTTATGATCCTACTCAGTCCATAATAAATTGCTCACTTCGTTAAATGACGTGAGCCATTTCATAGGCGTTTAGCAAACTAGAGAGACCTGGTCGGAATTTAAAAGCATGGCCCACGGCTAAAATTAAAAAAATTGCATATGCTTTGAGAGTGGATTTCCAGCTGTCCCCACACTCTAAATGTGAACTGTTGTCAGCATGTGCAGTTTGTGTAAATGGGAAATGGCGTGGTGCACAATGCAGTGACCAGTCTTGTATTCCTTCCCCTCCAGCTGTCCGACCCCTGGATGTACCGGAGAGGGACATATCCGCGCAAAATACGCAAGGCACAGAAGGTATGACTGAGGGACAGGATATCACCCTACACTCCATACCTCACTTGTAGATAATGAACTCTGGGAAGTAGTGAAGAGCACCGATCTGCTGTGTGAAAGGTAGAGGCAGGCCATCAGACAGTCCTTCATTGGTAAACCATGGTCGATGTAGGGAGACCACCTGAAAGTAGGTACAGGAGGAATGGATAACTCATGCCCCAAAACTCACTCATAGATGATACTCTACGGTGGCTAGCCCATTGGCACAGAAAAGCAGATGGTCAACCCCAGACTTCTGCTTAACTCATAAATTATCTTTGGGGTGGCAATACAGGGCAGCGGAGGTTCTAGCTTTCACAACAGTGCCTATTGTAGGTACTTTAATGGTGCACGAACAGACTCGAGGTATGGAATGCCTTCACTACTACAGTAAAGGTGTTCCATACCTCACTTGCAACTCTCCACCTTCATTGGCTCTACTTTCTGAAGAGCAAAATGCTTCTCCTTCCTCATCAGGTTCCCTCTTCCCTCCCCCCAACAATGATTCCCTTTTGGGCTTTCCTTATTCATAGTCTATCCTCATTAACCGGAATTTTCTAATTTGCTCCTCATGGACTATCCTACCTCGCTCATCACCAATTTTCCCTTTATCTTGCCCCTCTTCCTCAAGACTTCTCCTTGATGGACTTCAAAAACGTGCTGATCACTTCCTTCTATTGCTCAATGACTATCCTCCCTTACTCGCAGACTCTCCTTGTTTACTATTCTTCACAAGTGCTCACCAGCCACTACATTGTTTAGCAACAACTCTACTCCATTGGTCAGCAATTCTCTGCCGTTTATTGCTCTTTAATGACCCCTCTAAGATTTAAAAATACTGTTCTTGCTCACAATGGTAAATATTCTGGCCCATTGGAAATTTTAAAATGTAACATAATGTCCCTTCGTATAATCTTTCAGGAAGATACAAAGGTTCTCATGGGTACAACAAAAACTTCTCTAGTCCAGTACCAATGTGGCTTGGTACTGATGATGCAGATCAGGGGAGGGTAACATTGCTTAGCACATTGCTCCCTTCCTCCCAGCCCAATACATTTTTAATGATATCGCTGCAAGAACAACTGTCACCTTTGTCAGGAACACTGTGGTGATAGGAGAATCCCTGAGCTTACCCTAGAGAAGGCAATGCTTTCATTCACTCATTCTATTCTCCGTAACTTACTGCCTGATTTAGAGTTTGGCGGACGGGTTACCCATCCACCGTATTACAAGTTCCATAGGATAAAATGGAATTGTAATACGGTGGGCGGGATCTCTGTTACATTTGTGATGGAGTAACCATGTCTGCCAAACTCTAAATCAGGTTCTTAGTGTTGATTTCCTTTCTCCTGGAGATATTTAGCTTTTCCTTGCACTGGTGTTAGACCATGACATTATTAGCTGTAGGTACTCCTTCTAGAGCAATCAGTGTGTTTCTGTTTTATGGTTTATGCTTTTAAAATCCTTTGTGGCAGCTTGCTGCGAATGGGGTATTCTTCATCTCGAGGCTGTCAATCCTTCCTAATGGAATTCTGCTTGTGCGGGGACCAGTACTTCTTGGCTTTGCAGTCTACCCCCCAAATCTTTGATGATGGCTCTACTCCCAATGAGGTGTTCAGCACCCCTCTATTATTGGGATTGCTCCTTGGAACTCATTTCTGATTGCTGTTTTCCCAGGGAGGTAGCTGGCATTTCCTCCTTTTTAGGCCTGATATTTACAACTGGCAAACGGTGAGATGCTCCGTATTACAAGGCTTGCGCACTTAAAAGCATACCTCTAATATATCTATAATATGGAGCAGTGTATCATAAGTAGAAGTAAGACGAAATGAGAACAATCACTTTTTGTTACCTTAATCAATTCACGGTTTCCTCAAAGCACCACCATTCCCTCAAAATTATAGAAATGAAACCGAGAAAGATATTGATTTCGCCCAAAATCAAACCTGCAGCAGGTGAGCAAATCAGAAGAAGAACGTCAGACCCAGATACCAAATTCCATGATTAGAGAAAGCATCAGAGCAGTGAAGTTGTCTGCAGCAACTGGCATTAGAACCGACATGGACAAATATACAAGTTACATTTGAGGGTCTGCTATTACAGTCTTTGCACTAGATTTGTTTTGTTGCAAACAGAGGCCCTATTTTGTCGCCGTGTGCAACATATTTTTATGGTTGCATGTTAAATGCAAACTTTTTTCACTTCTCGTGGGCTTGGCTTTCATGGAGGCCACCACATAAAAACATGAATAGAGACAAAAAAGGTAGTCTGAAGCAGACAAAGGGCATAGACAAAAGTGTAAAGGTTGGCACACATATTGGCTCAGTGCCCATCAAAACTATGACAGAAACATATAGAGAATTCAGATATTTATCTTTGTCTCAATGCTGTACTCTGCATTTTGAACAGACATATCATCTGTGTTCTCATGTAGCAACTGATCTACAATAGGCAATTTACAGAAGACAGGAAGAGCACGACTTGAAATCTGAAGAAGGCCTGCTTCTACCGTGTATGAGAATATTCATATTCTAACAAAAGCAGGGTATTTCCACCTAATGGGAAGAGGAGTGTGAGAGTTCCTTCCTACGTCTATTCCCAGTGTCTATTTTGCCATAATACAAAACACCCCTCCAATGTTTTCCATACACTTTCTTTTTTGTCCATCACACTTCTTCAGTGGCGGCTCCTCGAGGGAGTGCTGTGGGGCGGGGGAGGGGCAGGATGGGAGGTAGTAAACTCCGGCATACGGCCGAACGAAGTTGAGTAAATAAATAAATAAATAAATAAAATGAATTACATTGCGTGCTGCATTGCCGATTTGGCGTTACAGCGTGCACACTGTAATTCATTTTATTTATTTATTTACTCAACTCTGTTCGGGCGTATTCCGGAGTTTACTACCCCCACCCTGCACCACCCCCCCACCCCGCCCCACCGCCCTGCAGCACTCCCTCGAGGAGCCGCCACTGCACTCCTTCTTGATACTGCCCTCTATCGCTCTCTACTTGCGGTCTTACTCATTGGTTCCATGATTCACTGCCTCTCCCTCCTTGTAGGCCTCAATAATTTAGTTGAAGGCTTATATTTCTGTACTCCCAACCTGATCAGTGAGAAAAACCAAATATGATGTGTGAGCGGCTGAACCTGATCTCAACTACTGGTATTTACTCCAGGCAGCATTTCACTCAATCATTCATTTGAAAATCAGTTTGACCGTGCCACAAAATGGGCAGTCCTGCCCACTGCTTAATTGTGCCTGTTTGTATGGCAATACAAAGAATGCCTGGAATATTTCGGTCATGTAGATAGGGTGGGATTAGCACTTAGGGCAATCAGGCAGTGCACAACAGGCTGGTCTGAAAGGTCAGTATATTGGTCATTTTTGGCTGTTTTTGCGACCTGTTTTATGGTCTGCAGGGCTGTTTTTTCCTTAATGATTTCCTTAATATTGAAATAAACATTGCCTGTAGCAAGCTGAGATCCAAGCTTTCTTCCATACCTTGCAAAATACTTATACAGTGTCTTTACAAGGTCATAACTGCCCTGGTTTGCAGAAATGGGCCACTTTTTTAGCTTTCTAATTCACTAATGTGGGCTATTTTTATTTTGATGCCTGTGCCTAATTTTTGTCTCAGTCCAGCCCTCCTTGTAGGGACTTATTTGTGAAGTGAAGCTAGATTTCTATGCCATAATGAACCACAGCAACCACAACAATGAGGCATACTCATGTCATTTAGGATGACTCACTGAGTAAAACCAAAATAGATGGATGTAATCTTAAAATGAATAACAGCCACTTGAAATTACTCGACTGCTTTCTACTCCATTTGTTTTTGCTCACTGTGTTACTACAGGCAGGGATCAAATCTTGATCAGCATTTATTTACTCGTTGAACCATATAAATTCCCCTAATACACTCAGTGCTCCTTTAAAAAATAGACTTACATTGCTAAGGATGATAGTCCCTTCCATAAATAGAAGAGAGCATGCTTCTTGTCCGCCTGCAAATTCTGTAAAATCAATTTGGAATTTCAGGTTACAGCCACCAAGAGTTACTCATGACCAGCACAGTTTCCACCTGATGCTACCTTGCCTCTTTGCTTCTGCAAAAGTTTGTATCTTTGAGTCATAAATGTGCAGAAGATATTTTATTTCACAACTTATTAAGACATTCACAAAGCCTATGCCTAACTCGTACAATACGTTAAGTGTGTGCAAGCCTCAGACAGCCTCAGAAACATAAATGCTGACACATATAAGAAAGTCCAGCAGATTCATACGTTAGCCGTTGAAGGACATTACAAAACACTCAAGTGCACAAAGAGATAGATACACTCCAGGAAATGTAAACAGCAAATAGAAAATGATCCTTGTAGAATTTCATGACACAGAGGCTCAATTGACTAAAATATAGAGAAAATATCATATTGTAGGTGGGGGTTTAACCTTATGGATTCTTAACCAAGAAGGAATTCTGTTTAAAGTGTATGCCTGGTAATGAACATGTAGGCTTCTAGGAGGCATGTGTGACCTGAAAACTGTTGTTGTGCTGCCTGACACATTTCTTGCCTTCCAGTTTACAAAGCTGCCCTCTGGCGAGAAAAAGGAAACTCCAGGATACAGAGACTGAACATCAAGCCTCCAAGAGAAAGTCACACCCTCTCAAGCTGACTCTGGACGAAGGGTACAACGCAGACAGTGATGGCAGCCAGGACTTGGATGCAAAAGAAGAGTCTCTCAGCGAGGACTCAGATGCCACATGTGAGGAAGAAGATGAGCCAGAAGTACTGGAAAGACATAGAACACCAAGTCCGGTACCAGAAGAAGGTGGGAACTCTAGTAAAATACTATTATATTTATGCGGACACGTGGTATCTTATTCCAACATGAATACAACCCCTCAGTACCGCGTGCAGACGAGCTATAAATGGGTTAAACTACACATAACCCAGTGATTTTTATAGCAGAAGAACTTGCTTACAATTTAGAGTAACATTCTTGAATAGGATCACAATGCTATTTGAAGGTAATCACAGGAAAGCAAAATACAGTTCACAAACTGGTCTAATACACAATTTACAGACTTGATCCCAGAGTGCCCCATAACAATCTGAGTGTTGATAAAAAAGTAGCAAATAAGATTTTGAATCATTTAACATTTTTGAAAGGACATCAATGAAATTCCCAATCAAATGTTCTACAACTCTAAGACAAAACCCTTGACATAGAGTACCATTTATCGAGAGGTAGACATGTATGTTTGACATCACCAAAACAGAAAGTATAATGAAGCTAATGCATTTGCTAAAATATGATGCTCAATTCTCCTTTGTTGTTGCAGAGACCAGTCCAGCTAAATCACCATATGAACAAAATACATCCATCAATACTGCAATCACCCCAAAAGCCAGTTACAGCAGTTACAAAGAAATCATCGCTAACTCTCTTTTAAACCTTGGCCAAATAGCAGAAGAAACCCTAGCCACAGAAGGGTACCTGCCCGAAAGTGAACTGCAAGATTGTAAACCCGCCTCTAATGCAGTCCCACATTTAAATGAGGAGGTGGGAGAAGAAGTTGTTGAGGAATGTGAAAAAGAAATCATCATCCAAACCGAAGATGCTGAAGAGGTCATCGAGGTCGCAAGTGAGCAGAGCAGTGAGCCTGGCCTTGAGCCTCGCGAGGAGGTGGGCTGCGAGGAGGAATGCAAGCTGCAGGAAGCCATTGAGGACGATGATGATGACATTGATGATGAGGAGGATGAGGAGGAAGAGGAGGATGATGAGGTGGAGGAGGAAGAGGAGGATGAGGAGGAAGAAGATGCAAGGACTGACCTGATCTGTGAGGAAATGCCTCATGGTTCACAGGACCCTCAAAAAATCCATCATGAGGGGCAGCTCAGTCCCAAACCTGATTATGATGTTGTTGTGGAGGTGAGGTCAGATGATGACAAGGATGATGACACTCACTCTCAAAAGTCAGCAGTAACGGACGAGTCTGAAATGTATGACATGATGACCAGGGGGAACCTGGGCTTACTAGAGCAGGCAATTGCTTTGAAAGCCGAACAGGTTAAAGTGGTGAGGGAGCCAGGAAGATTGCCTGTGGAACACGTAAAGCACTACCAGGGAGATGACAAGCACAACCGAGCCATGGAAGCTATACGAAAAAACTACTACAGGAAAGGTATTTAAAAGAGGCTGTCTGTAAAGAGCATGCTTTGAACTATGTTTCATGTGTCAAATAAACTGAATTTCACCACTTATTAGTCATACAAAATACATGAACATTCCTCAGAGGCCGGAAGCTCTTTCATGCTGAAACTGGGTTCTATTTGTACCGAAGGGGGAATACAGCAGAAAAAGAGTTAGAGAATATTTGTTGGCTCAAAACCTTTAGATTAGTGAGATGCAGAAAGGCTCCTTTAAGAAAACCCAAAATACAGAATTATAACTTCTATGTGTACCAAACATTAGTCCCCGCTGTCACCCACAGTACTTCTTGCACTGTGTCTCCCTATATACATATGAAAGGGCAACTATCAAAAAACATGTCTAACCGCATAATCAGTGTAGTGTATTTCTCCCGGCCTCATGTTTCAAACAAACTCCTCACTCTGACCTGGCTTTCGTTTCTTAGGTCACCAGAGTGATATTGTGGCTTTCATTTTATTTAAATACATACGTAAGCGAGGTCTCATCAGGAAAAAGGCTCCAGAACGAAAACTCATTTTAGCCTATGTTTATATTTTGGCTCACAGTATCGCATTTGCTTTGCCCACAGTTCACATTATAAAATGTTTTTACTCATAGGTTTTATTAGAACCTTTGCATTCCAGTTGATATCATTATGAATTTTGTCCAATTCATCAGCCTAATTGCATAGTTTTTTGTGGTTCTCATTACCAACCTTCTCGTGCATGTGAATCTAACTGCCACCATGTTCCATTGGTGGGTTTCCCTACAACCTTTGTCATGCTGACGCATCTCTTTAGAACCTTTGTCATGCTTACTGAAACGTTTCAGATAGTAGGAAGTCCTTGGATATAGCAGTTCTTTTTGTCTCTCAGTACGTACGTATAAGTTTCCCTAAACACATAATAATAATGTGTAAGCCTTAAGAAAGTGTAAAGACAAAGCAAAATGTACTGGCTTTGCAAATGTGTTTTTTTTATGCTGACAGTTTCTTTGTTCTCAAACCCTAAACTCCACCCTCCTTTCCTCTTAGATCCATCAAGACCTGAGAAACGGGAGATCAAGTGCCCTACTCCAGGCTGTGACGGCACTGGCCACGTCACTGGGTTGTACCCTCATCACCGCAGTCTGTCTGGATGCCCACACAAGGATAGGATACCTCCTGAAAGTGAGTAGGCTATGCTGAGTTTTAGAGGCTGTCCAGTAAAGAGGGTACAATCCAGAAAGTGGAAGCAACAGACACTCTACTATGCTCAGTTCCTTGCATGGAATATTAACGCTGGTGTTATACATGTAGTGAAAAATCTATTATGTATTCCAAGCACACAGTACATTAACATGAATGCGTTGGATGCTTTAAAACATTTCACACTATTGTATTGTGGTATTTCGAAATGGCTTAATGAAGGCTTGGTATAAAAATAACCATACATTTCCATTTTGCCAAAGTTTCGAATAAAAGTTGCAAATATTCTCATGAAAGCTTAGACTTTTTAATGTAAGACACCTAAAATCTCATTCATTGGTAGGAAGTCTCACAGTACAGCAATCTTACACTTGACATTTTCGATCCGCCAGATAAATTTTGTTAAAGTCTCTCAACCTGTGATTCTGGGCAAATCACTTAATCTCCCCCTGCCTAACAAAAATGAATGTGTCCGTCTGTAATGAAACTGGTGCTCATGTAAAGCGCTCTGATACCTGATATCTTCGGGTCAAGTTTGCGCTATATACAACTGCAAACAAAAGAAAAAAAAAAGGATTTCAATGTTGTTGGTAATAAATCATCTTTTGGTCCAAAACCTGGAATGCTGTAAACTTTACTCTTTTGTACTTTGAAAACAACTATGATATCTTAAAAGCATTTTATCGCATCCCACTTAAAACATTTACATACTTGCGCAAAATGCCGGATTTGTTGATGTTCCCACTATTTTTACTATCTCTGGCATAAAATAAATGTCTGTGCCAGTAAAATCCTGGCTAAGTGATAACTATATGTACATTGATAGCCAGACATCTCAAATACGGGTCCTGGATAGCTGTAGGTAATGTTAAAATGACATACATGCAAACATTTTAAAACTAGGAAAAGGGAGATTTTTAAAAAAAAAATTGTGGCCTTAATTTTCTCCATTCACGTACATTAAATAAATAAAGCTATTTTTGGCATAAAAGTCGAGAGCCTTCTGTTTGAATCAGGCATGTTGGAATGTATCAAAGAAAGACACAAACAGATCACCATACACTTTTCTGTAGTCAAAACAAAGCATACAACTGCTAACATAACAATCTGGGTGAGTTTTTAGTGAAAAGCAAATGTCCCTTTTAGTACAGACACCGCAAGTACAGATTGGTTGAAAGTTTTTTCCAGTGCCCTCTGCTTGTATTCAAAGTTCGGAGAGTGTGTGACGGCCGTTTTGTCATTTGTCGGGGTGCTGGAACTATTTTCAGCAGCTCCTCCGCAGCAGGGAGTGGAGAGGCCTGCTCCCCCGGGAATCGCTGCCCGTTCTTGGGACGGGGCCCTCGTGTGGAGGAAAGGCCTGTGCGCAGCTTTCATACCCGCCCTTCTCCTTGGTGGTCGGTGTCCACGCTCTGGTGAGGGCCGAAGCACCCGACGGACCTGACTGTCCGACCGACGCGGGGGCTATCGGCGCGAAGGCCCTGGCCGAGTCCCGGGGAGAGAGGCCTATACCAGCATCCGACCCCCGGGCCTGCGCGCCCGCTTGCCGCCGTGCCCACCCTCAGCAGTTTAGGCCTCACTAGCGAGGCATCGTTCACACGGAGCGAAAATTTTACCTCTGGCTGCCCTTGGCCTCCTTGTCTCTGGGAGACGGTTGTTGTTGTGCCAGCCCGCGGGAGAACGGGAGAAGGCTGCCGCTCCTGCGTGACACGGGAGCGGCCTGTTCCCGGGCCCTGTCACCGAGGAGACGCGGCCTACTCGCCTGACAGACCCCTGGCTTCGAGGGGGTCGCGTGACGGGCTATGTCCCTGAAGATAGAGTGGGCCTGCTCACCAGACACACCCCCGGCTTTGAGGGGGTCGCGTGAAGGGGTGCCACCTTTCCCAGGGAAAAAGACCAGCCATCTGCCCACTTTTAAAAACACGCACCTGTCATTCATTTTTAACAGGCCCTTTTTTGTCCTATGTTTACTTTAATGATCAGTCAGGGATTATTAGAACACATTTTAAAGTGTTCTTGCATTTACTGGGTTAACTGTGTACTGATTCGGGAGGGGGGGGGGGCAGCTTTAGATGATTTTCTAATTTTTGTACTGACAGGGATATTAATATACTCGTCATGTCAGCATAAAGCCAGCCAGGTGGCAACCCTAGCTAGTCACTAATTTATCTGACGACGAATTAGATTATCTGACAACGAACATTGCGAAAGGAAGGTGCTTCACCAGTTTTATTTATTTTAAGTTACATAGTCTTGTTGCCGAATTTGAGGTAATGTGGACTTGAACTTAATTAAAGCATAAACACAAATGCCAATAGACCCGAATCAGGCGGGAGACTCCACATTTATTTATACCAAAATTAGCTTTATTTTCCCCGTCTACCACCTGTCATTTTGCCTCTGCTTTATTAAATGTAATGGGTAAAATACATTCCCCCAATCTTTTTTCCAAAATCTCCCAATTTCCTGTTTTAAAATGTTGGCATGTATTCATAACTCCTTTTACATGCCAGTGACAACTCTTTACCTGGAAATCTGCCTGCTTAGTTCTTTGACAGAGCTCAATGTAGCTTTGGAGAGGGTTGGGCCTCCTCGTATTTCATAGCTATTATTTTTTATGGCAAGGTTGGTGCAAAGTTTTGAAAAATCAGCAAAACCCAATTTATTTTCCCCATTTGAAAAATGATCTTAGAACGTCAAATAAACAAGAAATCACCTCAAAAGTATTTGCAAGTTATCAAGCCAATTTCTAAATGATTACGAAAGTAAAGAGGCAGAAATGTAATGTTAAAGAAATGAATGTAGACGATTTTTCAAAAAATCGTACTCAAGTCTTTCTAAATCTTCAAACATAAACACATGGCCCATACTGTTCTTTGAGAAAAAAGGCAATCTAATCTGGAATTGGAATCATACCTAAGTCACAGATAAGGCTGTGGCTAGAGGCCAATTAGCATGCCTGTTCCTGTGCTCGGAAGGAAAACCTGTTATGTAACAGGGCAGGACAGGCCTTTTCTTGTGGTACGTCCCTAGGCCCCAGAGAGAACCCTATGCGGTTTACCTCTCCCTGACTCCTGAACAGGGGCCTCTTTCCGTGAGTAGTACCCAGCAATAGAACATCATTTTTTTCAGCGACTAGTTGGTCATTACTATAATACAAATTGTTGAGGCCCTGGTGGTCCCCTGAGGTTCTAGCTTGCCCTAAGTTTTACTAGCGCTTGTGCCTTGTCCTGTTAGTGTCTGTTTCCTAGGGGTTAGGGCTGCTGACTGGAGCGAGGGTGCACCCCTGGATGACATGGCTGTATATCGCACCCATTAGAAGCAACATTTAACCGATCGTCCAGGGTATCTTAAGGTATTTTGCTACATTAAGCAAAGAATACTTTTTGCACCCCCTTTTTTCCTGGGTGCCTTTCCAACCTAGTTCAAACACTGCAGACCTACATGATGCTAGTACTACTCAGCATGTGGCACAAAAGGCAAGCCACTGTAAAACGTTAATTGAATCCTCCCTACTAGTCTTTTCTATTTGTAAATAGGATTAATTGTATTACCATACAAGGGTAATCAGATTGAGCTCTCTGTAATTCCCGACATACCTGTGCCTCTGCCTTAGCAAATCTGACTTGCAAATAGAACTGTCGGGCTGGTTCTGTCCCAACCTTACCAGCCTTTCAAAGGAATCGGTCTGTCTGAAAATATCCAGATTTATCGAGAGGTCAACCAGGCCCTTGTGGTATGGCTTCTCTTTCTTGATCAGGAGGACCACTGGTAGACTTGGAGGAATCCCTCGAGTTCATACCGATTGTGGCCCTTGGAAAGAATGAGGGCTCCTCTGATAGAAACAATGGCGTCATCGGTAGGTAGCCTGCTAGCTAAGTCCAGTGAGTTCACAAGCGATACCGAAGAGTGCTCTAAACCTACACCCAAGTGCTCCAACCTGGATCATTAGCAGCAGAGAACGTGCTTGCAACCTCTTTGGTATGTACGGCATGTATTAGGTAGTGAACGAAAGGCCTTATGTTGCTTCCACGACCAGAGAGCGGATGTGCCTAGCATACAAACTGAATGCAATATTGTGTACTTATGGTAATGGAGCAATAGGAGGAGAAAAATGGCCTTATCTGTCATTTTCAAAGGTTGCAGTCCAACAAATAAAGGCAGCGCTACAGGAGATGAGAAGAGAGAGAGAACTGCTATCTACAGGCCTTCAAAGAGGGGGAATGAAAAAGACAGATAATTTGTAAAAGCTACCGATTGAGTTAGCTCCGCAAGTTTCAGTAATTCTGGCGATTACAATTAAAAATGGTGACGGAAGAAAGGAATAGTATATGTTGTGTTGATAAAGAGAGGATAAAAAACTGAAATTGGCTTAGATAACTATATATGAACAAGCAGCATGAACACAACTGTGTTGGCAATGCAGGCAACCAATCCAATGTTTGCAGAACTGTATTTGCAGGGTCAGGAGATTTTAGAGGCCGGGAAATTAATGTAAAAGCATGCTCATGAGAAGTGTAATGGAAAATTTTCTGATTTGTGGAGGAAGTTCTAACTCTGTTGGGGAATCTCTGGCGGAATTTCTTCCACGCTAGGGATAGTATGGTGGATGACATTTCGTTTATGGAGTCTCCTCTGGATTTCGTAACAACTCTAGGTATTGTGTGCTAGCCTAATAATACCTCAGTTCTGTAGAATTCTATAAACATCTGCTACCGTGGTTATTTGATATGTGATTATTTTTTCCTGGTGGAACAGTTATTTTCTTTATTGCATTCCAATGGGAGTTCTGAGCATCTCTCTGATGTCCTGTCCAAATTTCTGGGATTGGAAATGTCACTGTGCAGTTCGTATGTGTGAGAACATCTGAGTTTTAACCTTGTCTTATTTGATATTCACTCTGTACAGTCTTGGCCATGCATGAAAATGTGCTAAAGTGCCCAACACGGGGATGCACGGGACAAGGACACGTGAACAGTAATCGCAACACGCATAGAAGGTACGGTATTTGAAAAAAGGCCATTACTTCTGTCAGTATATCATATACACTTTTCGCGTTTCTTTCTCATTACTATAGATTTAACTCAACCTGTAAAACAAAACAAAAGGAAAAGGCAAAAAAGGTTTTCTGGTTCTTTGACCACTGCAGGGTACATTGAGTAATACATGTGTTAGATGCGTTATTTGTGTCCCTCAAATACCACGTTACTGTGAAAGGTGAGCGAGCTTGTAGTTTGTCACATGTACACGTATGTTATATCTCACTCCTGATCCAAGGGTGTAAAGCAGCTAAAGAACATAGCTGAGTAGGAGGTGTGACAATCTTCAGCTATCCCGAAGTGCTTTTAGGACTTTACTAGCCATCCTCTGGGCGTTTGTAGTCACTAGCACTGATGGAAATGTCAGCTGACTAGACGTGGCTTGTGCTGGACATATAGAGCTGCAGTGAATAAAATTCTAGGCACATCTTGGAACTTTTTAAATGTGTCTGTTAATTTCAGTTATTGCTTAACCCGAATACCTTGATCTTCTCTTAATATTTCTGCTAAAGACACATAATGTAGTAAACAAACCCCAGCCACTGTAACGCAATCAAGTAGAAACCACCTGCATCTGGTAAACTGGAATTTCCACCAGAGCAGTTGCTTTGCTTTATCCACAAATAAAGGTTAACACGTGGCTGATGGGGGCAGGAAACCTTGCAGGAGGTTGCTAGGGAGGCGCAGTAGGGCCCAGATTAAGGTTCAGGATTATGGCAATGGAGAGTTTATTTCACAGTTCCCACTTGGGTTGATGTTTCACTTGTCTGCAGAATCTAATGATTGTCCTCCTGGACCCAGGTTTCTCTCCTTTAACTCTGCTCTTATTCCTTGCAGCTTATCGGGGTGTCCTATTGCAGCTGCTGAAAAACTAGCCAAATCCCACGAGAAGCAGCCGACACAGCCAGGAGATCTGACGAAGAGTAGCTCCAACTCGGACCGAATACTCAGGTGTGGCAGCTGCAGGTCGCTTGCACAAAGATTGGGAATTCAACAAACCTTGGCAATTGACCCACTGCCTAAGGCTTTTTAATGGCCACCTAAGTGAGCTGTTCGTCTGTTAGTCTTCTTGAATACTTTGTGTTCCAACAGGTGGCAGTTTGAAATAAGAACGTGTAGTTCAGTCACATTAATTCGCCACAGGCTACATTTACAAAACTGAATTCCCTTTCACTTGTTCTGGAAGACTGAACACCAATTCATGCTTGGCTGAAAAGCTGCTCTGTTGTACCTACCCACAAGAGTAATGCTTCCAAAGATGTGCTACCTGTGTGTTATTATCTCTCTGCCTTGTTGTCAGTGGTGTGGCAAACCGAATCTTACAGTAGTGATGGTGTTAAGCTAAGGTACAACCTAACAGCCACATACAGCACTAGCAGCAAGTGGATACCATATGGTAGAGGTTGTCTTTACAAGCATCAAGTATGGCCACACATTGAGAGATTAATTGTGAAAAAATCTCTATCCCAGCTCTGCTCACTTACTTACTGCTCATTACATCAGCGCTGTCTGACCCTTAGTCATCCTTTTCCACCCTCTGGTTGTCTGATGGCAGTCCTGACTTGAAATAGGTTATTGGAATTGTTTTCTCCCATTTTTTTTTTTTGCAGAGTTTTATATAGCGCGAACTTGACCCGAATCGGGTATCAGAGTGCTTTACATAGCACCAGTTACGTTACATGAGGACACACATTCATTTCGATTAGGCACGGGGAGATTACGTGATTTGCCAAGAATCACAGGATGTTCAGCATCATTGCTGAGACTCGAACCCAGTTTCCCAGATTCGAGTTTGACCGCCCTAGCCGTTAGGCCAACTCCTCTCCCCAATTCTTGACTAACTATCATTAGGAGGCTTGTTCTTTTATTCCAAAGTGCTTGCTTTTTTTTTTAGATAAGGCAGTTTACCAGTTCATCTGTGGAATACTAGATAAAGTAAACCTGCATGGAAGTCTATGTTGTAAACTAACATTGCAGTGCAATAACAGAAGTGAGTACACTTACAGATATACACATGTAAAACATTGTTTAAAACTGATT
The DNA here is from genome assembly GCF_964204655.1 of Triturus cristatus. NCBI lineage: Eukaryota > Metazoa > Chordata > Amphibia > Caudata > Salamandridae > Triturus > Triturus cristatus. Next base: position 1,641,924,513 of record NC_140590.1, read on the forward strand.
AATTAACAAGCAGGGGGTAAACAATAGATATGGCTTTCTAACAGCTCTAGAACCACAGCGCCTGATTCACAAAGGACCTCCGCACTTGTGGCGGAGGCCCCACAGTCGTGGGGGAATCTCTGCACTCGAGGTGGAATCTCCGCTATGAGAATTCCATTGTGGAGATTCCGTCCCCAGGGCGGAAACTCCCCCACAACTGCAGGGCTTCCACCACGAGTGCGGAGGCCCTTTGAGAATCAGGCCCACAGTTTGGAAATTGAGGCTCTGGAAACAAAGGGCGAATTAAGAATTTAAGTTAAGCCCATGGATGTTTTACCCGACAAGCCCCCAAACCACAACCAACTTTGCTTAGAGACAAGTTACTGTAAATACTCCAAATGACTGGACTATTTGTACTTAGTAAAGGATTTATAACATGCAGCAGTCTGCAGTATTCCTGGCCATAGCCTCATGTGAAAGTAGCTCTTGGAAATTAACACAACCTATGTGAGATGATGTACACCTGGCATATGTATTAAATGGGAAAGAATACCCATCACTTAGCTGCTAATTGCCGCTCTGGATTTGGTCTGCTCTGTTTTGGTATTTTTAAGTAAAGCTAGAAGCGTGACAGCCTTTTCCTGATGGCTGAATGTAGTTAACTTTTATATGACTGGAATGATCCCTATCTCACTTCCCCCACCAAGATGGAACCACAAGTCATGGACCAAAGTCCAAACTTACGCACACACACGCACTTCCAGTCTTACCCTGGTCTTGTTAAGTGGCTGATAAGGCTAGATTTAGATTGTTTCCTATTTCTCTAGTGTTAGTGAAAGCTAGGGACTCGATGACCGTATCTCTAGCTCCAAATCTTGCATACTAAACACATCTCCATTATTTAAGAATTGTACATTTCTCAGGTTTCTCTCTTCTTTTGTGAAAAAGTACTTCTTGGATTGGGTCACTTTTTTTTAACTGTTTAAGAACTCACATTGCAAGTAGTGAAAAATAGCTGTATTCTGAGAGATACATTTGGAAACAAACATTTTGTAATGAGACAGCAGAAATTTGGTGGGTTACGCTCCCCTTAACAGGCACATTTGTTGAGTAGTTTTCTGAAAATTTGAAAATGTTTAAAAGTAATATTGAATTTGAAAACCCTTACCACACATTCTTTTACTTTTATGTAATTTAGTAACATATAAAAAATAACATTCAAGTTTTTGGTTTTCACCAGTTTAAAAGATTCCCAAGACATTATTTTATAGAAATACTGCAGTAATCAGATACAGTCAAAGATACTGAAAGCGGGGCTCTATTTAGCTGCTATAATCAGAATGGTACTGACATAATCTCGATCACCCCCTTACAACTGCTAAATGATGTATTGGCTAAAAACAAAATCGGCTGAAATAAAGTTCCTTTTGGAGGCAGTTATCTGTTTATTGCACCTTAACCTATGGCACCCTGTCGGTTGAGTGGTTTAATGACTGGCTTGTATGGGCTGCCCCATAAAGAAGTTATGTTACTGTATAGTCAAAGGTCAGAGAGTGATTGTCTCAAAGATACTTGTTGTTTTGAAACCCAGACTGATTGTCCCTTCCAAGGCCATCGAGTGGACAAAGGTTGAGCTAGTTGTCGCCTCTAAAAGATACAGTGCGCTACAGGCAAAATGCTAAGACTGTCCTCCGAGAGTTGTGGTGTTCCATAGAACGGATTTGTGATCTCTTTCAGGGAATGTGGTATTCTTTTTGCAAAGGCCAGAATAGTTGCTTTTTAGAAAAAAAGGTGTTCTGTACACAGCAGTGTTTGCCACCTCGAAGAGATGTAATGTTCCATATGAAAGTCTAGAATGGTTGTATTTTTACGAAATGTGGTGTCTCACAGGTAAAGGCCAAAGTGAGTGTATTTTCCAAGAGACTACACCATGTTGTTTGTCTCTGCGAGTGTTGTATTGGTTGCTCCACCAGCTCACCCCTCGTGGAGATAGGCCCGTCTTGTACAAATCCTACTACTGATTTCAGTATTTGTCCCAAACAATATAATCATTTCATGGACTCATCTACAGTGGTCTTCCATAATTGTACCTACGAAGGACTTCCTCCAACTTAAAGGTGCACAAACTTTCAATTTTTCATATGATGGAAATGGAGTACCCATTCCTTCTGGAGTAGTGGTCTTCCAAAAATGTGGTGCTGACTGACAGGCAATGGCACAGCTTTCCTGAGGAAGCAGTCTTTCAGCCTTTCTTCTATATGCGGGGTTGACCTACCGGGAGCCTTGACCTTCCAAAATTTCATCTTCACCAGTCAGGATGAATCTGCATTCATTATAAGCATGAGGGCAACGTGCTTTTTCTACTCTTCCAATGTATGTATTTATTGCCACCTTAATGAGCTCCCTACGACAGTTTGCAATCTCATCTAAGAGATAAGTAGTATTAACAGTTGCTTTCTGTGCCCTTCTTGCAGGCCCATGTGCTTCGTGAAGCAGCTGGAGATTCCACAGTATGGAAACTACCGCCCAAACGTGGTCCCTGCCACGCCCAGGGCCAACCTGGCCAAGGAGCTGGAGAAATATTCCAAGGTCACCTTCGATTATGCAAGTTTCGATGCTCAGGTTTTTGGCAAGCGCCTGATCGCCCCAAAGGTTCTGCCAAGTGATGCCTCGCCCAAGGCCCTTAAGTGTAAGTTGGAGGATTTACTTGGGAACTTTTTCATGCAAAGTGAATTTCATAAAATCATAGCTTTTAGCAGCAGATAAGGTTAACACTGCTTCCATTTCTGTTTCCGCTCTAGCACTGGATTTAGTTTACACCTTTCCTTTTGCTCTTGCACTATGATTACCTCCCGGTTTCTGCTCCATGACATTTTCAATTCATTGCTATAAGGCAGTTACTACAGTGTAACGTTGAGAACAAGTTCTTTATGTGTTTTCCACAACACCTCTTATTTAGTTAACCAATGTATGGAAACAGCCTATGCCAAATTAAGCCCTGTTTCACCCCAGTTTTTGTACTCCTTAAAGTTTCCACAGTCACTGTGAAAGAACAGGTAGATTTTGGAAAGCTTGTGCCTTTAAAAAGTTGCTAGGAGCATTGTTTGGTCTCTCTCTTTATAAGAATTTGCATACAATGAGCCTCCATCCATGCAGACAAGGTTCACTCTGGGATCTACTTTATGATCTCAGCATTTAGAGGGGATCTTGCTGTTGTCGGGGTACTCTCCTACTTTACCAGTGTGATCCAAATACGAGAAAACACATGATTCACGTAGTACTAAAGGCTTGACACAGTTTGCAGACCCAATGCTGCATTCTCTAAAGAGCAGGGCCATCAACTGTTATTTTCCTCCTATTAGGGAAATCCAATTAAATGGCTTTTTAGTTCCATCCCGAGCTTCTGGGACCTGCAATCTGCGTTCCGTTTACCTCTCTAAGCACCTGATGCACAGATCATATTTTATAAAAACATAAACAACCAGCGCAATTAATCTTTAGGAGGGGATGTCGTGATGGAGATGGGACGAATAACACTAATGTCAGAGAATATATAGTTGAGTCCGTACTGAGAATCCATTGGAAGTTAAACATGGAAACCAAATTGGGTTTTTAACACTCACATTTGTTTAATTTGAAATGCCTTTGCATACTGTAGAAATTATTAAATAAGGGCAACTCCCAAATGTGTTTGCTAGAGTGTTTGTGCTTCATGAAATTTCCACTGCTTGCTTTTATACTACATGGATCACATGTTTATAGCTTGAAATGCTCCTTTCCACGATCTATCTATCATAATTTTCCAGAAGGCAGAGCTTCCTTGATGATGAATGTGAGCAAGAGTTGAAAATTCACTCTTAACTCTCCAGGAGCCGGCCTGTCAGGTACCTGCTGCCCAATCACGAATTTATCAATACCGGCCATGCTCACCAAGCTTGTCGGAGGTCTACACAGCTTGCCATATGTTAACTCTTGCCACCTATGAGTCTCCCCAACCCACAAATAGCGTTAATCCACCCACCAGGCATTTGTCACAACTAGCCTTCGTTCCACCACTGCCTACCAGGATCCCAATCTAAGCCAACTAGGATTGTTCCTCTTGTGCTAAGAGCCTTTGGTGGCCTAAGGAGGCCCATCCCAGATCTTCACAAACATGCATCGGACCCAACAGGAACTTACCTCCTAAATTTGGCCAAATGTTGGGGTCGGGACTGACTCGTGGCAAGGAAGGCCAGGACAGCCTTTTTCAAAATGTTCCTGCAGGATGTTCTACTTTAAAAAATGTAGAGAGCAACCCTTGGTGTTTGCTTTTTGCATCAGTTATTACCTTTTTCTGACCCCCCCCCCCAATATTCGGAGGGAAATGCAATATTTCAACACAATAATAAAACTTGACTCCAGTTCCTGTTTGGGGATCTATACATGAGAACATGGGTCGCTGAATGTTACAGCGGACATTCTCATCAAAGATAGCAGGGTCTCGCTAGCATCCCATTCCATGATCCTGACACACCAGCTGTCCCCCTTCCTGTCGGCCAAACGGTGGTCACCCTTATTAGGGCTCGAACAAACCTGATCCTACCATTGCATTGTACAGTGGCAGTCTGTGCAACCGTTACTGTCGTCCTAGGTTAAGACTGATGGAAAACCCATTTCTCTTCCAAGTCAAACAATTCATGCACCTAATAGGTGGTGGATTTTCAATATGAACAGATGATTTCCAAGTAATTGTCCTGACAAAACGAATTTCAGCAAAGTCCCCTTGGATAAGCCCCTCTATCTGACTCACCACTTACTGAAATATAATTTGCTCAGTCGGTAACGGAGGTAGCCATGCAAAAGTGTGGCAATGTACGTGAGGGTGGCTGCGATTTTTTTTTATACTTTTGAAAATCCCTGTCCTTTTACACTCATAACTGTTAAGGAAAATAATAACAATATATAAGAAAATTAACAACACATCGAGACATTGAGTTCGAATCAATGAGGTAACAAAGCAGATCAATGCGAAAAGGGATGCAGAGGAAGACTCCAAATCTCCTGGTATTTTGAAATAATTTTCTCAGGCAGAGACTCCGAGCGAAGAGAAAAGTGTTAATCACAACAACAAAAACACGTAAAAAGATGAAATGCTGATGTCCCGTGTTCAACAGAACAGCATTGTTTAGCTGTGCAAATTCCACGGATCCTACTATTTCTTAATAAATTAGTTTTATTTGTGGTTTTGCTTACAAGTTAAACTTTCTGAAACAGAAGCTTGATCAATATATTAAAAGATGTACCTGTTGTCACTCTTTGCATAAAGCCATCGAGTTGCACGAGGAAAAGCAAACCAGTGCACCCATCAGATGTGCCTTACACCACAGATAAAATTAGTTTCAAAACCATGCCCGTTTCCAAAGATGAATGCTGGGATTCCAAATTTGAACAGTGCTTACATTTTTAAATAACTGAATTAAAGGCGCAAAACCAATTAATAGTAAAATTAAAATGCATTCACGTTTCGAAAATTAAGAGGTAAGTGCATGTTTCGAAAAGGTAACAGTTTCTAAAAAAGAAAACATAAAAAGATATTTGAGGAATGCTGTAAAAAGTAACTGTAGATTGTATTTTCATACAAGACTTTGCAGAACTTCACCTGTTTTGGCATAAAAATGAAAGCATTCATATTCCCAGTGGTCATCTATACCTCTGCCATCCCTCCCCTTTTGCCACATATCTCTTCTGCTTCCCATCTATGTCTCATTTCTTACTGAACCCTAAGCGCCTGGAAGCGTTCTGTGGCATTATTTAAAAACAGGAACACTTATTAAACACTTTCAAGCCAGGATAGAGAGCTGACCAAATTGGAAACATTATTCCCAAAGTTGAAAGAAAGTCTGGTACATCAGGCACCTTCTCCCAGGAGAGGCACTCTTATCATGGAGATTAAATGGGCAAAGAGCTCTTTAGCAGGGTATTTATTAATATTTGCCGACAGTCATGTGCACAAACATAAAGGTCTGTGCTAACCAGAAAGCTCAGGTTCTCATAGTTCTATATCAAACTTGGCCAGCAAATGACCATGATTATTACCTCCCTTGTGTCTTAGTTCAAACTATTGCAATGAATTCCTCTGTCCTTGAGAACCCTCTTTGCCGAAATGAAGCAATAGAAAGAAGTGTTGATTGTGTGATCTTGTTTGGGAAGAAATCTTCTCAAGAATCACAGACAGTCTTTTTCCGGGGACATAATTCCCTACTCCTGGGCCCATTTTTATTCACTGGGCGTTTGTACACTCGAGGAAACGGACTGAGGATTTTCAATCCTGTACCAATCCTCTGTACTCTTTTTTGCAGCCAAATCTTTTCCAAAGGCCCCCTCCCCCAGCCACAGCCCTTCCAGCAGTTACATGAAGAGCACCTCTTCCTCCTCCACAGGCTTCGACTACACGCATGATGCTGAAGCTGCGCACATGGCTGCCACTGCCATCCTCAACCTGTCTACCCGCTGCTGGGAAATGCCGGAGAATCTCAGTGCAAAGCAGGATCATCCAGGCAAGGTAAGCGAGACACAAAGCTCCTGGGGGATCCATGGCTGGGCTAGGAGTGACCTAATGTTCTATGGCCCAGGGGGTTTTCCACTGGGAGGTTGCCTGGGTCATGGCTGTAGATCTTAAAGAAGCACAGTAAACGATTGTGGAAATACTAAGATGGCTGCTTTGGACAACAGTCACCTTCAAGGAATTGTCCGGGTATGCATGAGGATCTGAAGAAGCTGCTTACGGTGGACGGAGAACGTTCCGTTTGGTGTCTCGAACAAGGGATTGTATTCTTGCAAAGTATGTGGCCAAGGGTAGAGCTCATAGGATATCTGTACATTGGGCAGACCTTGTAGCGAGGTACCTGAGCTCTGGCACAGACATAGAAAAGGTAACTGAACCAATAAATTTCAAATTTTAAGCAACTTTCACATTGCGAGAGCTTCCTGACTAAAGAGTGGGTCTATGGTATTGTGATGTTAGTGCATGGATGTATGCGCGTGTGTATGAATGTAATCAATATACATGTGAAGAAAGCGTTGCTTTGTAGGTACTTGGGTGGAAGGAGGTTGGTGCGGATAGAAGGGAATAGGGATGTTCACATAGATACTTGGTTTGCTGATGTCATCACCTAGCCGTGGTTCTCTTGTTACCGCATTCATTCCTACGAAGGAAATAAAATCTTATTTGATGGAGGGAGGCTGATGGTGAAGGCATTCTTAATGTTGCCACAGAACAGCACTGTAGATCCATTTTTCTCCCTTTTCAGGCCTAATCTTGCATTTTAGGAGATAGTTTGCGGTGGCACACATCCTGCTCATTTGTTGACATTGTATTCTACAAGACCCGACTACTTCTAGCATAGGTTGATAGCTGTAGTTATGTAAAGTGAGTTTTACTTTCCCCATTGATTATGCTGTCAGGTTACGATTCCATGGAACTGGCACCGACTTCAAACATGGATGTTTGTTTGCCTCATAGCTTTAAAGGCTGCCCCTGAACATTTTGTTGAAGTTAAATACATGGCCTTTCTGTGGGGAAGGAGGCAGCAGGGACAGACCGTAAAAAGTGACTTTTAATTTTTCTAAATGCACATGGGGAACTGGTCTTCATCACAAGGAGGTGTGATCTCACTGTCTATGACACAAGGACTTCTATTGTGACTCCATAAACAGTCGTTATGAATTGATGGTCCGGGTATAATGTTAGAGCACGGATAAAGGAATGGTTTGATTGCAGTAAGTGGATGGCATATATGGAGTAGAGTGATTATTAGAGAGGCATGAAGTCTAGCGAGGGAGTGTGGTGTTAGTAAAAGAATGACAAGGGAATATGATTGGGGGCATGTAAAGAGCTGTTTATAGTGTTGGCACGCATACAATAAGAAGTATGTGAGGCCTGTAATGGTATACATTTCTAGGTACAATTCAATTGTTATTTCTGTTGACTCGGCTCACGGTAGTATGAATGCCAACATTGAGTATGCAGTGAAATCATTCATGCAAATAAAGAACATTATGGGCTAAGAACGCCTCCATTCAGTTTCAAAGGGTGAATGGTACTAGTTGTGTCCTAACTTGTATGGGCAGTGGGTTTATATGTAGCAAAAAATAGCACAGCGGGGATTGGTGGCCAACTGAAGAGCTCCTTTTGACGTTTCAGTCTCTAGACATTGAAGTGGATGAGAATGGTACCCTTGACTTGAGCATGAACAAGCAGCGCAAACGGGACAATGCCTTTCCCAGCAGCAGCAGCTGCAGTAGCAGCCCCAGCATGAAGTCCCCGGATGTGTCCCAACGCCAAAACAGCACCAGTGCCAGCAGCAGTACCATGACCTCACCGCAGTCCAGCCAGACCTCGCGGCAGGATGACTGGGACGGCCCCATTGACTACACCAAACCACACCGGCAGAGAGAGGAGGAGCCGGAAGAGGTAGGGAGATTTTGCAAAAATCTCGATTGCTAGAGTGCTTGTCAAGTACTGTCACCAACCTACAATCATTTCAGAATATCTTCCGTCCTCAGATTAGTTTGACTGCCTCTTATGCTCTGTTCATTGAGATGAACAATATTCACCTAGATTTAAAACATCCTTATGGGCAGGTATTTTTATGTCATCTTTGGTCCTATATTCTTTAAAACGGATGCTCAGGTTCTCAGTAAGCAGTAAGCATCCCCCCACCCCCCACACACAGGGAATGTGTGCTGCCTGTTTACATAGGTTTATTTTTTCTTGTTTAAAATAAGAAACATGGAAAATGTTTGAAGGTTTTTTCCACCGTATTTAAGTTTTAGGTTGCAAAGATATGTTTAGGGCATAAGGCGCATTGAATCGGCCCCAGTCCTTACCAAACCGAGAGTCTAGTGTATCACACAAATTAAAGTAATCTTCACTGTATTTAAAGAGCAGACCTTCATAGTGGAAATTATTGGATCATTTTTCAATTTCAAGAGCGATTAGTGTCTCTAGGATACCAAATGAGCAGTGTCTAAGTCTGTTTTACTCTGTAAATTCATACACGGAATAAAGATACCTGCAACAAAATAATGAACAAAAACAGGAATGACGCAGTCTGCCCTTCGTATTCATACACACTACTCAATTGTTATTGTTGGTTTGAGTTTGGATTATAACAAATTACTCAGATTTTCCAAATAAAACAATATTTTTACTTGACTTTGTTTTCTCTTCGCCTCTCTGTTTCTCTGTCTCCTTGTCTCTTACTGTCTTTCACTCCCACCCAACTCTACACTGCCTGTCTTGGCTCCTTTTTGCCATACAGTCTGAACAAGCAGCTGCTTCCTTCTCTTCCTCGGAGGCTGATGAGCAGGAGATGCAGGAGGAGAACTTTGAGGACCGGAAATATCCAGGCGAAGTGACATTAACCAACTTCAAGCTCAAGTTCATGTCAAAGGACAACAAGAAAGAACTCCTGTCGTGAGTCACAGTCTTTTGACTTAGGACATAAAATTGTGTGACTTGTACATTACAAGTATGTTTAGAAGAACTCTTAACATGTGCTTTGTTCACTTTCCAACTGTGATGTTCACGCCCAACAGTCAATCTTTAAAACACTAAGAGCTAGACACATCTTGCCGTCATTCAAGTCTCAAATGAAGAAGATGCATGTTCACCTCTTATGGTATTGTGAGGGAAAGGCACATTCTTAAAATGTAGAGTCTTGGCTTGCTCAGATAATTATGTAACTTTGAGCTATTGTTCTTCTTTGAGCTTCACCAAGGGGCCAGCATGATTCCAGAGTAAGACTCTTTAGTCATGTTTTGGTAGCTTCACACCTGCCTATGTGCATGCTAGGCATCCAAGTCAGTCACAGTATGGTTACCATAGTGAATAATACACAGGGAAGATTTTGACTGTGTTCTGCTAACTCTCTTTTGAACCAGTATCCACCACAAGCAATTAACTTAACACTGTGGTATTATAAGTCACAGAGTAAACACAGACATTCTTAGACCATTTGTCTTTGGCCTTTCATACATTGTAGTTTTAAATGTGTGCAGCATTCCCAAAGGCACAGCATAGTTTCTTCCTCCCCCTCCTTAATTTGCTTTTGAAATGCCCACATATTAGTCTGCACTTTCTGTAGACACTGTGCCAAGGAAGTGGTTTCTTTTCAGATGAATCCTTCAGGGTTTTTTCTAGTTTTGGTGGACCCATGCATGACGACGGGTGCCGTACAATTAGCTAAAAATGCGTAAAGACTTGTCAACTGTTCTTAGGCAGTTGCTTGTTCCCTCGCAATCGCAATTCCATGTGTGGTGACTTGTCATGAACCCAAATGAAAAGTGATACAGAGCAAGATAGCACAGCCCTGTGATGGGGCCTTTGCTTCCTGAACTGACTGACTGGCAGCACACAGATCTCCCACTTAACTTACGTGAAAAATTGATATTCTCCCACCCAGATATTTTGCTGCACAGCGGGATATTCGGCCGATACACGATGGGGGGTACCCCAGTCCAAAAGGGGGCGATGCAGCAAAGAAAGCAGGAGGATCCCTCCTGAATGAGTAAGTTGTAATAATTTGCAAACAGAAAGAAAATGTACATACGTTTTGGCAGTTTCAGGAGACAGCCTTCTGCGGGGACTTGGGAGCCCAGGTCTGCTTGCACCTGACCACATTATGTATCTGGGTGATCATTACGGGTGGGCGCTCCTGTGTTTGAAAACAGTCTGGCAGATCCTGGAGGCAATGTACCCCATGGTTCACCTTGCACAGGTGTTTGGGTGATTTTAGCACCACAGATACTCGCTATATGACCTCTCTTTGAGGCATCAATGTTTCTAATATAAAGTACTTTGTTTAATATTGTTTTTCCTCTGCATACACTATGAGCCACAGATAAACATAGATTGAGATCCCATTACCTGAAATGCTTGCACACTCTAACCTAGAGACTGAGAAAACCAAAAGCCATTTCTGGCACCTTAAAATGGCACTAATGTTTATTTTAACATTGCCACTTGAATTTGGATTTCACTTCAGCTCTTATTTGGACCCACTTCTTTAGTTATTTCTTTCTGTTTCTGTTGCCCATGTGTTGGAAAGTAGTTGCCAGTCTTAAAGAAAACAGCATTTCTTTTTTAAGAAAGCTTCACCTCATACACAAGTTGTAATTATTATCATTATTATTATTTTAAGATGTACATATCAGCCAGAACAATTAAGGTATGAGGGTGCTTTACATATAACTCAAAATCAAGAAGGCATGAAAGGGGATTACACCAGTGAAGGGAACGGCTAGCTGCAGATAGCCTCAAACTAAAAGGACAAGTATCACCCAGGATAGATTGGAGCAGCAGTCTAATTAAAGAATATTGTCATAGGATAGTAATTGTTATCTTCCCAGGTGAGAGGGAGAAATAACAGTAGGTGATTTAGTCAAGAACCGTTTAAACAACTGAGTTGTGAGTTGTTTTCTGAGGGCTAGTAAAGGAGTTAATGTCCTGAGGGTAGTGAAAAGCAAGTTTGTTGATAATGCAGCCCCCAAGAAAGACTGTTTGCTGGTGGTGGATTATTTGAATTTGGGTACCTCAAGTAGAAGTGATTCCTTGCTTCTCAGACCTGCAGCTTCTATGATGGTCTGGAGTTTGACCATGATGGGCGTAGTGTTGTCAGATATAGCCTGATAGGTAAGGATGCAAGTTTCCTTTGGCAATGATCAACTTGTCTCGCTCAGTTACAGTGATGGAATAATGCAGAAACTAAAGGGGAGCCACATGCAAATGCATCACATTCTTTATGCAAATGCATCACATTCTTTATGTACATGTATTTGCAGATATGCTTACAAGTGCCTCTGATACAGACTTCGAAAAGATGGCTTTTTAACAGGCTAGCCCTCAAGTCATCCCTTGAGATTATTAATCTTGAAATAAACTGCCAGTTACCAATGCTGATTTAGTGTTATGCCGCAATTTTCAAATCAGATTATGTGGTACAATTCATACCTTTTTCTTTCCAAAGGATTAAATTACAGGTGGAAACCATGTGTTTTGGGAAATTGTGGAATGCCATGTTTGAGCTGTAAATGCATAAAAATATTCTGGAATATAACAAATGTTCCATTAGGAAGCAAGTCTTGCATAACCAAAAACCCATTCTACTGTGGAGTAGGAATCGCACCTACGGTGTTGTCCATTGGAACTACCCATTTATGAGGGATGTTTGTGTACTTTGATCCTACCTATTAAACGGTGCTGGCCATGACTGACCCTACCTGGTAATGGTGAAGTTCGCTATAGTTAGTCATGTTAGTAAACTGACCAGTATTTTTAGTAGAGGTCGTTGCCGGTTCTGCCTAGCAACGTTTGTTGTGGATTATCGTGGAAACTGACCATTGAATATATTTGTCAGTCATTGTTGAACCTGACCATTAACTACAGCAGTGTGCCATTGTTGGTCCTGACCGTTAAATATAGTGGACCATTGTTGGCACTGGACATTAAATATTTTTGTGGGCTTTTTTAGTTCTACTCACTAACTGTTAAATTGGCTCATTGTTGGTTCTGACAAGTAGTCCTGTCATGGGTCATTTTTGTTTCTGCCCAATGATCCATGTCTCTGGCCAGTGGCGGGCCTGCCTAATGAAGGTCATGCTGCCCATTGTTAGTCTTACTGAGGAATGTATTGCGTTTGTGTCTTTCTAATGTATCTCAATTTTACTTTAAAGATGGCTTGATGGCTTTTCAAGTCTATAGATGTGCAGGAGAAAAGGGTTAGAAAGGTGGAATTCCGTAGTATGGGAACAAAGATTGTTTTAATTTGTAGAAATGTTGAGCTCACATTACCTAAACACAAAAGTCCTCTTAAAATTTTGAGTTTTGATTTAGAGCTTCATCGGTGCAATGCATGCACACTATTTTCAAATGCCCTTTGAAGAAAGCATTCTGTCTCCCTAGGCCCAAAATGTGCAGTGTGATGCGAACATGTGCTTTCTAAACCCTCTCTTTCATAAAGCAAGAATGGGTAGGGAAGAGTTATCACATGTGACAGGTGCCCTATTGCAACTGCGGGTACTTGTTGCTGAAGTTCACCTTCTGTAAAACTTGCCACCCCCCTTTAAATATTTAATTTGAGCTCTTTGTCTTTGAGGCTAACCGCATCTTTGAAACAAGGAGTTAACCCTTTCTGCATCTTTTTTATTCAGCTGCCCAACCCCTGGCTGTGATGGCAGTGGACACATCACTGGAAACTACGCCTCTCATCGAAGGTTTGTCACTCCCTATGGTATTCTCCGAAGCTACAGGTCTAAAGCGTTTGGGTTTATTTTCTGGGCTTATTTTTGAATAGCGCTGATGGTTTGGTCTATTCTCCCCCCTTTTATTTGGCTTACCCAGGTATCATATCTCTTCTCTTTCAGTCTTTCTGGTTGCCCTCTTGCTGACAAGAGCCTCAGAAACCTCATGGCTGCTCACTCTGCTGACCTCAAGTATGTTTGCGCTAAACTTGAATCTCCTTTCGCCATGTGGCCGTGCTCTAGCTTCTTCCTCTGTCTCCTCCTCTTTTCTTAGTCACGCCAACCAAAATCTACCTACTCAGGCTCCTGTATCTGGACCCAAGGTTCCGACCCAGGTCCTTGTCACAATTTGAGGGGTAAATCATGGAATAACCATGGTGGCTATCCTGGACAGAACCAACAACAAAGTCCATATTAAAATAGTCATGGACATAACATCCTCAAACTCAAATTATACGTGTTTTGCAATGCAAACATGCAAAACCATTCAAATATGAATTTTGGGGGTAAAAAAGGAGGCAAAGCCTGTGAGATCTATTTATACAAATACCACAGGTTCAAATCCCAGAGGTCCCCTCAGAATTTCATCTATCTCACAACAATAACGTGAGCATTAAAATTTACAAAATTTGGAATAGTATACTTTTAAATGGCTGGATTCTCTTCTTATGCTTATGAAATCCAGTTGGTAAGACAAATAAGTATTTTGTTTTGATAAATTGACTCCTCAGACAAAAAAGCACAAATCATGGGAATCTCATGAAAAAGGGCAAACAGAAATGGCAAGAATGATAGATTTATTTCAGCACCGCTTGGGATGGGTGTGGTGGGGGAATTGTGATACTAAAAAAAAAAAACGACACCACAAAGTAACCCCGATGCTTCCATGATCTTGCAACCAGCCCGGTCACTGCGACAGATTTGATGGGAGAAGTTGGGTTGTGGGCAGATTTTCCGTTGGCAGCTTACTTTTTACTTTCTTACTTTCTCTTCTGCTGTCGTCCCACTTTGTAACATTGTAAGGTAAAGAGATGTGCGGGCTCACTGGTTAGTATCTGATAACCTGGTCCAAATAGGTTGCCATGTTCCCTAGTCCTTGTGTTTCCTCTTTTTCAGCTGTAAGTTCAAAGGAGATTTTCAAATTATTCTGAAACTTTTCCAAAGTGTCTTTGGCAAAACATTTTCACCCAGCAGGCTTGTTATTTCCTTGGTTGTTGGTACCAATTCCATAGTCCATAAAGTGGTGGTTCGACTAGATGTTGAATGTATTCAGAATGGCAGTGTCTTACACCCAAAAATGAATGAGTATGGGCTATGAAGGTTCCCATGTGCAGGTCCTCTAGAAATTATGTTTATTTCCTTGCTAGTATGTCCTTCTACCAGTAAATTATTATTATTATTAGGAAGGTTTATAAAGCGCTTGGTTACGCTAGAAAGCGTGTCCCCGCGCTACACCTGAAAACTCAAAGCAGTAGTGAGGAGTAGGCTCGAATTATCTTGAGAAAAGGTGTGTTTTTAAGTTCTTCCGGAAGCTGGATTCTGATGGGTCTAGGCGGAGATTAAGAGGCAGGGCGTTCCAGCGCTTCGCCGCCAAATGGCGAAAAGAGCGTCCACCCATACGGGCTTTTCTGATTCTAGGAACCACAAGTAGACCTCCGTGTGAAGAGCGCAGAGCACGTGAGGGTGCATACTTGATGACCAGGTTCTGGAGTGGTGACGGCGCTTTCCGAGCGAGAATGCGGTGACAGGTACAGAGGGCCTTAAATTCCACTCTGCTTCTTACTGGCAGCCAGTGGAGAGTGTGAAGGGCAGCTTTAGAATCCGATCTTTTAGGGACTTTTAGGATGAGGCGGGCTGCCGCATTCTGCAATACCTGGAGGCGGTTTATTGCCTTACAGGTGGCACCCAGGTACAATAGGTTGCCGTAGTCTAGGCGCGATGTCACGAGGGCGTGTACCAGTGTTCTCCGGGCGGACATAGGGAGGAGAGCAAGGACCTTGTGTAAGATTTTTAAAATGCTGAAACAAACACCCGCCACTCGGTTTATTTGGGGTCCAAAAGACAGGTCAGCATCAAGCCATACGCCAAGGTTTTTGACTTCCTGACGGGGCATAGGTGCCTCCCCCAGACAAGGGGGCCACCATGCCGATGACCAAGCGGAAGGACTCCCCCCCACCACGAGCACCTCTGTCTTGTTGCCGTTTAATTTAAGGCAGTTGGTGGACATCCAGGAAGCAAGGTCTTGCATGCAAGCCTTGAAACTGTCCGAAGCAAGTCCGGGTACTCGTGAGAGGGAGATAACCAACTGCGTGTCATCTGCGTATGACACGATTTTCAATCCATGACTCACGGCAATCGAAGCCACTGGGGAGACGTAGAGATTAAACAAAGTTGGGCTCCGGGACGATCCTTGGGGAACGCCCTGTCCCAAACCCATGTCTCTCGAGTAGTGATCACCCAAGCGGACTTGGAAGCTTCTCCCAGTCAGGAAGGATTGGACCCATTGGAGTGCAGCTTCAGATATTCCTCCGTTATTCAAACATTGTAGCAAGTTGGCATGAGCTACAGTGTCGAATGCTGCACTCAGGTCCAGTAGGATGAGGGCCATGGTATGACCCTCATCCGCCCCCTGACGAAGGGCCTCCACCACTGTTAAGAGTGCAGACTCTGTAGAATGACGCGGACGAAAGCCGAATTGAGTGTCATGTAATAATGCCGCTTTTTCAACGAAATCCATCAGTTGTAAGTTGACCAATTTTTCGGCTACTTTGGCCAGGTATGGGAGGAGTGACAATGGGCAAATGAGAACTTTATTTACCACTGTGACCGGCAGCTGGTCCTTGTAATCATCACTAAGATCTAACAAAGTGTGCTGATGATTAGCACAGACGTGAGGGGTCCCAGTGTACTCTCACTGGAGAATGCCCACAGAATGAGAAGCAGATAAACAAGCAGCTGCCGCAGGAGTGAGTTTGGATAACCAAGAGCCAGAGACGTTTTAAGGTATGGGTAAAGTAGGCAATTGCCCAGGGCCGCCCGCTTCCAAGGGCCCCCTGATGAACTTTCTCTTTAGCTCGTTTCTGTATATTTTGGTATCTTATTCTTTAACGTATAATTCAATATGATTAAGCAACATAAGGCTTGAATTAGGAGAAAAAGGGTAGTAAAAGTGTAACTTATTCCAACCAGGGGTCCCTAAATATTTCTTGCCCAGGGCCCCCAAAATCTTTAAGACGTCACTGTCAAGAGCAGACTCAGTTGCAGATTTTGGTATGTAGTGAATGTGCTGTGACGTAAGCACTTTGAGGCACATGTAAATAGTGCCTTGAAAATGAATTGGATTGATTTCAGTGTTTGTATCTACTGCATGATTGGAGAAATGTGAAGGGGCCAGACAGGCACAAAAGTTAAGGAACCCATTGGGTTACACCATAGAACATCTCACTGACCAATGGATTGGATTACACACTGGGATCAAGCACTCTCCGAAGGGAGGTGCGGTATGGGGGTCCAGTTGCCTGTGACACATGGCTGGTGAGTCTTAGGAAGCACAGTGGCTTCATAAAGTATCACTTGGCTACACAAATATTTTACCTGTAAAAACTAGATATTGATCCCAGTCTTGGTTTGTGATTGATCTGTGCATTCAGTCTGTGGTTGAATTAAGTTTGCCTCAACCCTATTCATTGTGGGTTTAAGAAAAAGAAGGATGAAGCAGGTGACAGTTTTGTCTGGTCAAAGGACAATCATGAAAGTAAGCGTTCAGTAGTAAATCATGCCTCAGTGATGATGGGCCCGAATTGTATATTCAGTTACCCTACTGGGCTGAGCAGAGCCATTGAAGGAAGGCTTGCTCCTTCCTGTATCTCTCAAAGAACAGAGAACCACCTGTCACTCATTTCTAGGTTAGTGTAGATTTGGCCTACTACGATTCTCACAGTGCTTTGCAAACATCCCCAAATTTCAAGATTCTCTTTTGCAGTTTGAGTACGCCCAAGACATCTCTTTACGCTTCACTTCCTTACATGCAGGACTTCAACACTGGGAATACTCTTCCTGCCTTGCCAAAGACCATGTGCCAGGATCATCTAGCAAAACATAATCAATTATTTCCCAATAAATATCTTCCTTTTTCTTCATATAACAGACATCAGACTGTATAATCCTTAAACAGATCCTGGGACATGAGTCAAAAGCAATCTATATTTTTGTCCCTTACAAGATACGTGCATGCTGGGTCCTGTTTTGCAATAGTCTATGTTTGATGTATTTTATATTAACCCTGAATTGTTCGCAGGCTCAAACTACGATTCGCACAGGCAGCATATGTTGACAAAAGTACCAGGCACCCCTGAAAGCCTTCTTGAAATTTGGGTTTGTTGTAGTATAGAGTTTTAAGATTCTCATTCGGTGATGTACTTTAATGCTGCTAGTTAGGGTCAGTAGAAGTAGGTGAGTCAAGGGTTCATCTTTCACCTCTATTGTTAAAGGGACAGAGTAGCCTTCATCTTTAGTACAGAGCCACTTGTCTCTGTGGCTGAAGCAACAGAGCCTAATATTACTTCTGGGATACAGAGTCCACCATTTCTGTGGATGAAGATCACACCATTTTCGTGGGATGATGTACAGAGATCCTTACAGTCAGGGCTGGACTGGCCTTTTATTCCATCAGGCATTTATCCGTGTGGCTGGAGCCCACTGTTGGTGTTTCTGTCACTTTACCTAGCTCTCCAAAATTAATCACAGGCAGCACAGGGGACTTTAAGAGAGAGAGAATGAGAGATAAGAGAGACAGGAAAAAGAAGATAGAATTAATTGTATCAATGGATAGAGAGAGGACTGGGTGGGGGCGGGACTAGTTTGAGAATTTTTTCCAGGGCTGCTCTTGTCACCCCAGCCAGGCCTTGCTTACATTTGAGGCCTCAGGTTCTGACGCCACCACCTTAATTGTTAGGTGTTGGACAATGGATTATCTCTTCTTGTGCTGCAAGCCATGTTTGCCAACTCTAGTGCTTGCAGCACAGCGTTTCTCTCTCTGAATGATACCAGTAGCACTGGTAGTATGGAGTCTGTAACTGCTGAACCTGCAGACCGTATTGACTGCGGAATGCGTCTCATCACATCAGAACCTCTCGCCTCTAAAATACAGATCCGGACATGTGCATGAGCAAAGGCTCCATAAATAACAGATATAGAATTCTCAAACTCTGATATAGTTCTCAGGGACACCAAGCTCACTCTGGCCACCACTTAACCTACTCTTCTTCAAGAAGCCCTCTCACCAATCTCAGCTGAAGAGTTTCTACAAATCCAAAAGCATTAATAGAAGATGCTTAGCTATTGGCAGTCATAAATATGCCCACCAGGGTGTATCAGAAGGCAGTTTGTAAAGTACATTTTCCTTATGGTGTGGGGAAGAGTGACTTTAAGGTAAGCTAAGGAAACCAAGTTGGATGGAAATTTAGGAACATTGTTATGCCCATCTTTGTTTGGCAGGATTTGATGGTCTCATGCTGAAAGCAGTCACATTACGCCAGTGTGCACCTTACCCCTCCTAAATCCTTTGGTGTGTTTTTCCGTAGGTGCCCTACACCCGGCTGCGATGGCTCCGGTCACATCACAGGAAATTATGCATCGCATAGAAGGTGAGTCATTGGGTATAACTGTCTTCTTTATACAGGGTATTGTAATAAATCACTCACGTTTATCAGCAGCATATACCTCAACTGGAGAATGAACAAAGTAAAATTATGTTTCCTAAGCTGCAGTTCCATGCATGCATAGCTCTTATACATTTGTTGGGGTTACTTTGTGAAAATATACGAAGGGCCTGATTTAGAGTTTGGCAGACAGGATACTTGCAAACTTGATGGAGTACCGTCTCCGCCAAACCCTCGGTCCGTCTGCCTCATTTAGAGGTGGTCGGACCTTACATTTTCCATTGATCTTTTCTCCGTTGACTGAAAGTTTCCTTCAACTGCCTAAGGGAGCATGGGCAATCAAGAGTTACACTGCCCACCCTACTTAGGGTGGCTGGTGTAATGTCTTTGTTTCTGTCCATTCTCACTAGGAAAAACCTGCCAGTGAGCGACAGAAAGAAAAAAAAACTTTGGAAAAGTTTAGTAAATGGCTGTCCATAAAGATTGTTGTAAATTGAAGGAATGGCTATGAGGTAAGTTGCTTTCAGTGTACGTCTGTCTCTAAATTTGGAGGACGGCAGTTTGACAGGTTGGTGAAGGTAATGTCCTCCCTCACCCTGATGGACGCAGTACCATTTGTCAAACCTTAAATCAGGCCCCAAGTCTCTGGAGCATATTTGTTTTTGTGTCCTCATTCCACACCCAAACCATGAAAAATACATGCACTAGAACTCTGTCACAAATGCAGATACATCATGGTCCTAGTATGCTCCTGTATTTGCACTCAACAAGCTTCTTTTCACCTATTTTCCACAAGCCTTCTCAGCAGCTAAAGGCGTGTACGAAATATGTGACCATCTTTTTAAGATAGTACCGAAGCTGCTATGGAAAGTCTAGAATTCT
Source organism: Triturus cristatus (assembly GCF_964204655.1). Lineage (NCBI taxonomy): Eukaryota > Metazoa > Chordata > Amphibia > Caudata > Salamandridae > Triturus > Triturus cristatus. The sequence continues at coordinate 1,641,944,315 of NC_140590.1, forward strand.
GCTCTTGTCATCGACCCAGTATCAGAATTAGTTGGCTAGTATCAACAGTACAGGCATATGGGTTATACATGTACTTCAAAATCCATCAGTGGGGGAACAACAGAGGAATTTCCTCAGTGACCGTCTCAGGGAGGCACCCTCTGCAGACCCTCACTACGTATAAGGGGTCAGGCATTAACTGATTATCAGAATAAGACCTCAAATTTTAAAGTTGCTCCAGGATGAAGGTTGGCGGAGAATACCAAGATTGTGTGCTCACACAATCTTCACTTCTATGCTATGATAAAGGGATGTACCTTTGGCACATACCAATATTTGAATGACTAATTGAAAGTGGAGAAAAGTGCTATTTCATTTCTCCCCATTTGGCTAGAGAATGAACTCTGTTAAATCATTTTTTTTCCAATAAGCACAATGTAGTCAGAGTGAATGATATCATGTTGAGAATGTTGGCATCCAGCTTGCACAATAAAATGTTTGGAGCCCTATTCATCGTGGACCAGAGGCTATGAATTTCTATGAGATCGAGGAGGAGTGGTGAAAAATCCCAAGGAGAAACTCTTGTGGCTCTTACGGGAACTCGTATTGAAACGGTGCCCAGGCTCGAATCCTCGCAGGCTGACACTTAAAGTTAGAACAAGGTTCATATGGAACAAGGTTTCTCTGCAGAAAGGTTCATGCAAGAATCTTGATATTTGCACAACGTGTGACACTGTTTCTAGTCCTAACCATCAAATGGTGCCATGAATCCATGTTGAAGAATCACTGACTATAACCACTATAATTGTTTCATTTTTTCTGTAGTTTGTCAGGTTGCCCCCGTGCCAAGAAAGGTGGACTAAAGGTCACTCCTACCAAGGACGACAAGGAAGATCCTGAGTTGATGAAGTAAGTGTTCACTGCGCTTGGGTGGGTTTGCTCCCTTTGTGGTACCAGGAGATTCCTCTAAACTAGACATTTAGGATCCTGGTAATTATCTGCACATCTAAATAACAGTAGATAGAAATTAGGGCCACTGTCCCATCACAGTTGATGTAAGAGACTACTTGTGATCTTAGGCTGCAAGAATTGAGAACCAGGCTCCTCCCTGTCCTATGACAGCCTTCATATCCAGCCACAGCTAGGAGCGACTCCTGACTAGTAGCAGCTTGAATCACCATTGCTCTGTTTCTGATTACTGCTTCCAGTAATCGGGAATCATTTAATCGCATGTGCATTGCTACAAGGAGATTTTACATGGCAGGGCTCCAAAGTGGAGAGGTGTGGTGCAGTGGCCAGGGCATCTGACCTCGGAGCACAGAGTTCACGGTTCGATCTCCGGAGGCAGCTCAGCTCAGCACCATGTGACTCTGTGCAATAGCTCACTTAATTTCCACGACGGCCCCCAGCGCCTTGAGACCCGTAAGGGTGAGTAGTTTGCGCTTTACAAATACGGATTTATATTCCCAATCTTCTGACCACCACAACTCCAAAAATCTCTATTGACTTCGTAGGTTGAAATGTATTTTCGGACTGTAGAGCCCCAGGTTTGTAAGTGATTGTATCTTCTTCCTTTTCACAAATACAAAAGAGGGTAGTAGTGGAATCACACCTTGTGCTGATGTACAAATTGTAGTGGGAATGCAGTAATAGATTGAATTCACAACTAATTTTGGGATGGTGCTCCTGAGGTTATCCCACACCCTGCTACCAAAGGTGTGATTTCACAAGTGGACCAAAAGATTCAATGTGACAACCATATGACAAGGAAAACCACAGCACTCAATGTGTAATCACAGAAAACATATAAGATCCAAACAGATTTGTGCGGAGAAGAGGATTTTCTTTATTGTAAAGATACGTAGATTAAATGATCTTCATTACATTCATGTTTCACAAATTCATATTCTTCAGTTCCCAATACTGGATAACAGCCGACACGTGTTTTGTCACGGAGTGACTTTTTCAAGGCTTAATAGATATTGAGATTCCTGGCACTGAAAAAATATGCCGAAACCAAGGGCTGGTCATATGCTGCTAATGATGCGAAAAGTTGTGAACAGCAAAGAAGAGTGTAAACAAGGCAAAAAGTACACAATCTAGAGTGGACAACCGATCTTTTCATATACGTCAGAAACTGTTCGAACACGGTGGGGACAACATGTAAGAGACTGAGTAGTATCACCGTGATATTTACCAAAAAAAGGACCTTGAGAAGCCCCTGTATCGGGCAGAATCACTTTCAATCTGTGAGACTTCTCAACACAAGCCCCTGCTGTTTGGACTTTATATGTTTTCTATGATTACGGATTGAGTGCTATGGTTTTCCTTGTCACCTTTTTACAATAAACATCGGCATGTAGACCTCTACAGCTCTGCTGAAGAATAGTTTGTTACTTATACTAAAAGTGCATCAGAGTGCATCTTCCATCAGAAACCATCTTATAGACTGTCATGCTGTAAAATGAATGCATCTCTCGAGGCAAACACTGGAATCCTGTGTTTGGTTCTGTTTGCCAAGACTACAGGAAGTCAGTATAGTGTAGGAGGGTGATGTAGACTTTCCTTGCTTATAGAGTCCCACTGTCAATGACCAATGATATAAAACAGACTCTGCTAATGTTTAATATCAACGGTTTTGTGATCTTTTGTTTAATTCTAATTTTTTCTTCTGTTCCCTGTTTAGGTGCCCTGTACCAGGTTGTGATGGGCTCGGCCACATTAGTGGCAAATATGCTTCTCACCGCAGTGCCTCAGGATGCCCGCTGGCTGCCCGGCGGCAGAAGGAAGGATCCCTCAATGGCTCTGCCTTCTCCTGGAAGTCGCTGAAGAATGAGGGCCCATCCTGTCCAACCCCGGGCTGTGATGGCTCTGGCCATGCCAATGGCAGCTTCCTCACACATCGCAGGTACGCCAAGTATGCAGACTTCACCTGACGGTTTATCATGCAAGCATTATGAGAGAGAATAAAATACCAGTCAAACATTGTCATCTTCTATCTACACTGTATTCAGGCTCACCCTACTTGGAGTTGTGTGTGTTGTGACTTCTGGGTGGGCCAAAGCATATTTTTTTGCCACTGTGGGTCTTTGGTTTGGTATTTTCAGAAAATAACTTTGTTTTGTTTTCTATGTAGATAGAATTTGTTTGTGTTTTCAATTTAAAGTATAACCACACTCAAACAAGACAACGTATATCAAATTTTAAGATAAGGTTTGGTGTACTTGAAACAGTGAGAATTGATTTTATTGTAATTTTCACATTCAGAAATTGCCTGCTCTTGGCTAACTCCACACCTTTGTTTCCATTCTATTAATTGCACTGTCGGGATTTGATAACAAAAAATGTTTAGAAGCAATGAGAGGTAGACATTGTGGAAGTTGCTTGAATGTGAGATACTAAAAGGATTAAGTTTCAGACACACTCCATGAGGTGACTCTGGAAGTGCTCCGCTCATCGCTCAATTTTTAAATCTGTTATTATTTCTGTAAAACTGGATATTCCTGACTTAAGAGACTGTTATGCTAATGAATTGTGCAGACATTAATAGCAAGGATAATTTTACAGGCGAAACATGCCGATAGTGGTTTAGGGAAGTGTTTTTTTAAATTTAGTTTTCCTTTAAATGCCCTCGACATATAACTTTATTTTAGTTTTACATGTTTGCGTCTTGTTACAAAGGTGTTTATAATGTGCATATCTTCATTACTTTCACCCTGTATTACACAAATGCTGGGAACACAGCAAGTTAACAGTGTGAACATCACTTCAGAAATTCCTCAAGAACATGGACGTGGGTGAAATTTAAATGATGCCAGTAAAATTAGCAGCATTCTCAATTTTTGCCTAATATTTGCCTGTGGAAGGCTCGTTGCTGCAGAAACTGTCTTGCTGAGAGACATTATCTGCTGAAACATGTCTCCTGCCAAAAACGTGCAATAAATACTGTTTAACATGAGGTGTGCACCTGCTTAACGTAGTCCCATGAGATACAGGAAAAGCACATTTTGCTCTAAAAATGTAACTGGCTAATTTTGTAAAGAAAATTATTATCCAGTTTCACGCAACATTTTGAACACATTACGATTCTATATTATCCTTACAGTGGCCAGAAGAAAACAGTGATGAATAAAATGCTCCTAGTTTTGGCTTTATCTCCATGTCACATAGTTTAGAAATCAGGGCATTTCTTTGTATTGTAATGGACTACGCTCAATTTGAGAGGGCACATTTTTAGATCTCGCCTGACCCAGCGCTTGCGCTGGTCTGGCGAGACTTCAAGTAAGGGCTTAAAAAAATGCTACCGCCGGCTACAGCGTGTGCGTGTGTGTGGGCGCGCGCTTGAGCAGAGGCACCATATGGCGTGATTACAGCTGAACGCGCACCACTCGCGCACATGCACTGCAAGCTGTGGCCGGCGGTAGCATATTTACCCCGTCACGGCAGTCATTTCTCGAAGCGGGCGCTTGCTTTTTTTTTTTCTTCTGTTTATTACTTCTATGTAGTAATGGCGGCACCCGTGCTTTAGCTTAAACATCTTAGGCTAAAGTCGGGTGCTGAGATTGCTTCAAAAGTAAAGAAATAGACAATTCTTTACTTTTGAAGCAATCTCGGCACCCGACTTTATCTTAAGATGTTTAAGCTAAAGCACGGGTGCCGCCATTACTACAGAGCAGTAATAAACAGAAACAAGCATTGGCATAGCCAATATGTCTCGCTTTTGGGACCTTATAAGAATTTAGTTATGCAACTGTTGCATGGCTAAACACTTATAAGCTCCCAAAAGCGAGACCTACTGGCTATGCCAATGATTGTTTAAGGAAGGCTAGTGTGAACGTAGTTTCATTCTATATTACTACTACAAGCAGTTGTGGAATGCTTCAACTATGTCTTGGTTCTTCTTTCAGTTTGTCTGGGTGTCCAAGAGTCAGCTTCTCCGGAAGAAAGGGAAAACTCTCAGGGGATGAGCTTCTAAGCACAAGATTTCGGACCACTGATGGTAAGGATATTGGACTGCTGTCGGTATACATTGTAGCACAAAGACTGATAGAATAACACATATATCTTAGATACTACAAAGCTCGTTACCCGCCACAATTCTTTACTTAGTTTTCCCTTACAATCAGCATACTGTTCCTGAACATTATAAAAAGAACCCATAACTGGATCCATTGCAAGATGCAGTGCACTTCACCAACACTGTCTGACATCTCTATAAAACACTTTCCTCATCCATACCTCATTGACTCCTACAGACCTGCTACCCCTCAATACACTAGAGGACATGGGGGTAAATCATCAAGGACCGGCGATAATTATCGCTAAGCGCACTTAGCGCTAACGTGGATTTTTATCGCTGAGATAGCGTGCTATTAGCAACGCTTATCTCAAAAGCGATAAAAATCCTAGCGCTAACTGCCAAACGTGAGATTATCGCTGGAAATCCAGCGATAATCTCAAAAAGTTTGGCGTTAGCTTGATGATAGGGCAAGGCAAACTTAGCCATGATATCCACCTTCCATAGGATATCATGGCTAAGTCAGTCCTGAAGCAGGCGTAAGGAAAGTAGCGATAACAGGGGTTATCGCTACTTTTCTTGCCGCTATGCTTCTTAGCGTGGGGCTTGATGACAGGAGAAATGTCGCTTAGCGACATTTCTCCAGTCATGTCGGGGCAGGAACGCCCACTTTGCATCTCATTAGAGATGCAAAGCTGGGCGTTCAGAATTCAGGCGCTAATGCAAGGTTTCACGCGATAGCGTGACCTTGCTGATTAGGCGATAATATTATCGCCGCTTTTTGCCCGAAAACGGACGCAAAGCGGCGATAATTGTTTATCGCCTCGTTGATGATATGCCCTATAATTCTAGGAAAAAATACTCACCTATCTACACTTAGATGCTCTGGAACCACCACTCCATTTGTTTTGTTGGGCATTCCAAACACATACTTGTCGTTGAGCCCCTCGGATCCTTCAAAATCAGCGGAACAGATGAATGCCTTTAGACAATTCATCTTGCAAAGTTCACATTAAAAATCATATAAAATAGTCACTATACATTAAAATGCAAAATCCGTTTTTTATTAGGAGAAAATGCTTGAATATCAGCAGCATGAGGCTCTCGAATACTCATTGGGGTTCTGTGTCACGCCCTACAGATATGAATCAATATATACTCACTGATTTTCTGGACAAGATGGTATATATCTAGAGAGTATAGAACGATGCTGGCCCCCCCTGATGTAGGACCAAATATAAATACAGTAAAGCAAATGCATTTCCCAGCAGTGGGAAGGTTCTAGAGCAAATGATCATGAGTACACTGCAAGTAACATACGGCTTTTATGGGCTGGTGCTGAATGCATAGTGCGGCCTCCTATTAGCGACGGGTACAACTTTCAAAGGAGTCTTGGTAAATCTTACGGGCTTGATCAAAGTTTAATGACTGAGACTATGCAGTGATTTAGAGTTGCACGAAGACAATGCAACTCCCCACAAATAGGCAAATGCCCCATCTGCCTGACTCAGCTGTACCCCTATCACATTTAGAAGTGAGGTGGGAAATCATCTGGTTTCGTATCACCAAGTTCCGCCATTGGAAGTCCTTTGCTGCAGTCAATCTGCCAAAGGCAGCCACAGTACAAAAGTAAGAAGGTTCACCATATTTTGGGCAGGCATTTCGAAGCGATTTAGGTCTCAATTGAGACAGTGCATGCACTGTCTCTTGCAAGACATTTTTTTAATTTATAGTGGGTTTAGAGCCTACACATTGCTTACTGTTGTTTGGATTCATTATAACTCTCTTTTTCTTGATTGTTGTTGGTCAGCGCATGTCTGCTTCACTTCCTATTCTTGTGTTCTGCCCTCCCTTGGAGCATGGCCAAAGTACTTGTTACCTTTCACTGATCACATTTTGAGAGCTACTTTTTTCTTTTTGTTGAAGCACTCCATGAGAGTGCATGTTTTTGCAAGCTGTCTCCCTCTAGCGATTCTCTACCCTCGCTCTCTGTACCCATGCGCCTCTGTCCCACACTCCCAATGCTCACCAGTGATCTTCTGTGTACCACATGTCACTCTTTCACACATTTGCCTTTAGACCCCACCCGCACTTATGTCGCTCTCTTTCGCTCGTATGCTTGTGTTCCCCCTAGCCCCAGCCTCTCCATGTTGCTCACTCTCACCCATGTGCTTCTGTGCCCCCCCGGCTCTCCTCCATGTTGCCTAATCCCCCGTTACCCCCACCACTACATGTGGCTGCCCCTGCGACTCACTACCTGGGCACCATTAACATTAAACAACAGTGTGGTGACGTGGCCTCTAGATTGCGTCATTTTGTAGGTGTCGCCATGAGTGTTTAATGCATGCATGCCGCTTCAAAATTACACCACCCAGCGGCCGCATCATATGGCTTATTTTTATTATTATTTTTTATCTTTCTCTCATGCTGTACAACATCTGATTTGATGCTGGTAGGCATGAAGAAAAGGTATTAACAATCAACAGCTCTCTAAAGCAAGGCCTGTTGGCTTTGCTAATGCTTGTTTTTCCTGCTCTGGGCCGTCATCAAAGGCATGGTGGCCACAAACAGTAAAAAGCAATAGAGAAGACCCATACATCGTGACAAAAAACATCACGTACGTCATGGATATACATTTTTTTGTTTTGCAGAAACAAACTCCAACTAAGCAGGTTTGTTTCTGTAAAAACAAAATAAAGGACATTTGCTACCATGACATGGCAGCTTGACCAGCTGTGAATTTCCCTCAAAAATACCCCCCCATGTTGGCCAGTGCACTTTCAGCAAAACAACTCTTATGTTTGTGAGCAGGTGGTGGCAAGGATTGAGTCAGCAGGGCCTCTCCATCCATAACAATTTAAAGGCTGCTCTGTCATGAGACTATGTGGCTTGAAGCAAGTGTAATATGTACTGTCATTTATTATGAGGTGGTGTGATCTAATGTACAGCTTCACCACAGTGGCTCTTTGTTCTATTTTCTGCACAAATCATCAGAGGTAATCACGTTCATATTCAAGGATTCTTGTTCCCAGGCACGTCATCAAGTCTATTTAGACGCGAAACAAAACCGAAAAGGCTGTTAATGAGAAGCTACTGCATTTTTTCTTACTTGGAAGCCAAGAGCAGGAATAAAAGAGGCTTTGTTTTTATTTCCAGTGTTGGAAAATGATGAAGAAATTAAACAGCTGAATAAGGAGATCAGTGATCTCAATGAGTCGAATTGTGAGATGGAGGCCGACATGGTGAAATTGCAGTCACAGGTAAGTGCTGCCTCACCTACCATTAGAGCACATTAACATATTATCCACTGTGGGCTCTTGCTACTCCCCAGGTAACCGGCTTATATTCAGACTACTCAGAGAAATGGCCGAGATCCACACGCACCAAACAATGAAGTGGCAAGGCTACAAAACAGTAAAGTGCCAAGACTCATTTAGAGAGCATTGGAAAATGACGCTGTGTACCAAAAATTGGAAATTGTCTTACTCATCAGATGTTCATGGTACTAACATAACATGTGTATTTATAAAGCGCACGTTCACCCGTAGGTATCTTGGCGCTGAATAACAGATGTTTATTGTTACCCAACTCAATGGTGCTCATTTTATCGACCGATGGATGGAAGCTAGGATTTTAACTTGTGACCATGAGGTCAAACACAGGCCCCTGCAGTGAATGCATTAGTCCACTGAGCCACCAGACCCAAACACATATTTTCCTTCTCCATATTTAAAGTTTTTCAGTTGCTAAAGGGGACAAGGTTTCCGTACAATTCAGAGTTATTCCACATTACAAATGTGTATTACAATATCACTTTAACCCCTTTGCTGCGGCGGAAATTCCGCCGCAGCGCTGGAGGTGCGGGGGGGCAGCGCGGTGGCGCGGTGCTCATGACGGAGCCACTCCGTCATGAGCCACGGTTGGGCTGTGCTCATGACGGAGTGGTTCCGTCATGACTCCGCCCACGGCGCTAATCGCCCGCACAGGCGGGGAATTAGCGCCGCGTGGGCGGCGCGGCCGCCAACGGCCGCAGCATGACGGAACCACTCCGTCATGAGCACACGGCAACCGTGGCTCATGACGGCGTGGTTCCGTCATGAGCACGGAACGAGTTAAATAGAAAAAAAATGTGTTAAATATGCAAAAACCTGCGAACAGCTCATTTAACAAAACTTTTCAACATTTCCGATGCACTAAAGTACGGTCTAAACATGTGTTCTGGAACTGCTGAGGGTTTATCATTTCACTTAGGATTACAAGAATGGTGATGGGGAATAATATGATTTATGAATGTAATTGCCAGTAAACACAAATTGAATTTCTATAAATGAATTACCTTTCAATGTAGCTGCCCAAACAACTGGCGTGCTTCCAGGTGATTTTGCATTCAAATATTTTGCAGCATAATCCGTTGGGTCAAAAGCTTCTGTCCTGTACCTGTGTCTGAGCGATGTGGACTACTCCGGATTCCACCCATTGATTTGGTTCCTTCCTGCAGCTCATTCAGAGCATGTTCTGGCACACTGCATATGAGGAAGGAAATTAGGTGCATATTATCAAGAACGGCGTTAAAATTATCGCCGCTTTAGCAGCAGGAAACTGCGATAATGGGCTTGATAATATGCCCTTGAGAATTCCAATAGAAGCCCATGTTCTGGTGTGAACATGGGCTTCTAGTGGAATTCTCAAGGGCATATTCTCAAGCCCATTATCGCCGCTTTAGCAGCAGTTTCCTGCCGCTAAAGTGGCAATAATTTTAACGCCGTTCTTGATAATATGCCCCTAAGTCAGTAATAAAATAGCTCATAAGGATCTTTCTCAGATTCACAACCTTCTGAATTGTTTATCATGATGTCAGAAAAAACTGGTTTCCTTCCGACCTCACGGGAAGAATTCGAAAGATTATTAATCAGAGTAAAATCCAGTGGCAGATAAAGTAAAGTTATTTGGCTGTAACCCTTTCAGTGCTGTTCTTAGTCAAGGAGGATCCTGGTTCCTCCACAACCGGTTGGATGATTTCAAAAGGTAATGCCACCATGGGCGTCATTTATCAGTCCCTTCTGTCTGCATGTGGGCAGGCAAAAACTAACAACGCTAAAAGTGAGAGACGGATGGAACGTTTAAAGGAGGGAAAGGTGAAAGTTAGGAAGGGTGAAAGAAAGGTAGGAAGGGTGATAGGAAGGATGGATGAACAGGTGGGTCAATGCATGAGTAGATGAGTGATTGGGTGAAAGTATAGGTGAATGGATGGGTGAAAGGATAACTGAGTAACGGGAAATCCAACAGCATGTATGGACATACAGATGTATGGAGTGATCGATCAATGGATGGGTAAGTGAAAAGATGGATGTATGGATACATGCATGCATAGATGATGTATGTGTGAACAATCTGATTGCTGATGGATGGACTGGTGAACGGCTGAGGGGTGAAAGAATGAATGGATGACAAATGTAAAGGTGAAATGATGGGTAGCAGGTGCATGGAAGGGTATAAGGATGAATGGATAGATATTTGGATGGAAGGGTCGGGCAAACTGCTTCTCTTGCTTGTTGCTATCAGAGCTTTGGTTAAAAGTAGGGTGTACTTTATTTTTATGGCTTATAAAAATTCCAAAATGGAGAACTTACTTGTAAAGCTCTCAATCCAGTTCTCGTGTCCTGGATCAAAACACACCATCTAACCAGTCACAAAATGAAACACACCACCTGTGACCCTGCCAATGCATCTTACTGCCCGTTCTCATCCCTTATGCAGCTAGGGCTAACATGTTTATTGTGCCCCGCTTTTCAGATATCGTCCATGGAGAAGAATTTGAAGAACATTGAGGATGAGAATAAAGTGATTGAGGAGCAGAACGAAGTGCTGTTTGTGGAACTCTCCGGGCTTAGCCAAGCCCTTATTCGCAGTCTTGCCAATATCCGCCTTCCGCAAATGGTAAGAGGGAAGAATTGCATGTCTCGGAAAATGCAGGCTGTAAAAACTGTTAACACATGCTGGAGCATATTTAGAAGGGCTTATCCCCACCAGAACATCACTTTCTATGGCGTTCTGGTGACGATAAGCCCTTCCCCCTTATTTACAAGGTGGCATTAAGCCATTTAACGTGGCTTAACGCTGCCTTGTAAATAAGGCCCCTTTTCACGCAGAACTTAGCGTTAAAGGGGTGGGCAATGGGTGTTGCGGTTGGCGTTCTGCCACAACACCCATTGCTTTTTACGCTGCCCCCTATTTGCAAGAATGACGTAAATATGGGGCAGTGATTAAAAAAAAGGCCAGGGGAAACCTAGACTTTTTAATTTCTCCTCATTTTTGTTGTTTTTATGTGTGCTGCATTGTGCAACACACATAGAAACAGAAAATCGCCATTAGTGATTTTTAATGTGAAGGAATATTTCCCTTCCTGCACAAAAACATTTGAAAATGACGAGTTGTAACTTGTGTGTGTGCTGCACAAAGCAACACATATAGAAGTTACAAATTGCCATTATGGATTGTTTATGTGCAGGAAGGTTTCCCTTCCTGCACATGAACAATTATTCCCTGCAACCTAGTCACCCTTGCACCCCTGCATTGGCCCTAGGCAGCCATATTTAACGCCAGCGCTAGGGGAAACGCAGGGGTTTGCCGGATTCTTGTGAATACGGCACATCCCTGCATTTTTTTAAACAGAGCAATTTTTGAGCTACCCCGCGTTCTGCCAGTTTCTTGTAAATATGCCCCTCCATGTGTAATCTTTCTTTGTAGCATTCCTACATGCTGTGAGTTTAATGTGTGTCAATTAAAATCACAAAATGCTATTCTTCATGGCACCCCTCCTGCAGGCTGCCACTTTGCTTTACTCGGAGTTCATTTCTATTGTGCAACCATGAACGGACACAAACACACACACACACACACACACGCACACACACACACTCAAACACAAAGAGTTGCAGCTTTAGTGGCTTTTAAGCTAGAAGTATAATCCTGAATCAAGGAAAGAAAATAGGACAGGCCTCAGCACAGCTATACCTTACGGATACACAACTGAAAGAGGATGAAAGGAACCAAGCACAAGCAAGTACAGACAAAGCCATGATAAATGTGAGTGAAACTTGTGTGACTTGAAAATTTAGTAGTTCAGTTTTTTCAACTTGCATGAGCTCACTCTAATAATTACACCTAACTCCTATTAACTTAACCACCCCTTAGAAACTGGAGGAAATACTTCAGTTCCCATAAGGCACAAGACTAACCCAATAACCAATACATTTGTAACAATAGTTAATAACCATTAGATTAACTACTAATTTTGGGTTTCATAGTAGTGTTCCATCCGCCATAAAGTGCTCCAGGGCCTCGTTAGGAGTAGCAGCAAACTCTATATAAATGCAATTACAATACAGCACAGTTCCCTGAATTAGAAATTTGGGGAATTATTACTGGGGTAATACTTCCACACACTAAAAATTAAACAAGTACAAACTAAAGTGACAGCAATGCACAGACAAGGATATTGTTGGATCCACCAGAATTAACCTGTTGGCCACTGACTGCCTGTCTAACTGGGGAAGAGTGGGTCCAAGAATAATCCTGGTAGGTACATTTATTTGCTCATAGAGAATGGAATGCAGCACAGAGGGACTTACAAATGACAAATGTTGAGATTTGCGTAGGAACGTTTGTTTACTGCACAAGTTTAACGCCTTCTGCTAAGGTTGTTTCATTTGATCCCTATTTAGTGATTCTATATTTGGTATTATTATGCAGCGAGATTTTTTCTTAAATTAGACTGGAAGCCAGAGTCACAAGCCCAGCTTTGTCATGGCAGTGTAACTTGCCGCATTGAATTCCTCATATGTAAATAACTCGCTCATATCAGAGATGGCTCTAGTAACTGCCTTTCAATTTCCTTCGAAGCTAGCGCGCTATAATTGTGGATTATTCAGGAAGCGCACATGAACATTGCTATTTGCAGGGCTATTAAGCAGGCTACTTTTGTAAAAACTAAAATATTCTCAGGCATCGTTGAGAATGTGCGTTGCTTTATGGAGATAGGGTATTTTCACCGTCTGTACCTTCAACCAGTACGCGTGACGAGACATGTTTGAGCATTATATAAGGTAGAGCCAACTGTTGTCATTTTGATTTCATACCCCTTTCAGTTTCCCTTCTTTGACGCACATGCCTACGTCATCCAATTGTGTATTTTTTTTCCGGGTGATATAAGTGAGGACAGCAGAGCTCCAGCCGAGTCCACATACTCTGCTCTGCAGCGCATCCAACTTCACACTACCATTTTGGTATTAGTTCTGATCCTCCGGTTTATCATCAGTGTCAGTACATAGACTGACCATGTGTGTTATTAAGAAACATTGTACATAAGTGGCATACTAAAATGAACTTACACTGACCATATGTTATTAAGCAAAAGAGTACATAAGCTACATATGATCAAGACCGTTTTACTGGCCGAAACGCGTCATGGCAGGCAGAAGGGAGTAATAAAAAATCTCTAATCACCAATGAAGAGGAGTTCGTGCATTCGTTATCGCAGTGTGCTGGAAGTCTCTGAATGCTTTGAAGTCGATATATATATATATATATATATATATATGCACACTTTAAATATATTTAATATATGCAGACTCACAGAGTATATTCCTTTTTGCACTATTGTTGAACGATGGTCATAATAAATAGCTTATAACATGCTGTGTTTCTGTATGTATAGTTTGTGTCAATGATATTTCCTTGTGTTGATTTCATTTAAACAAAGTATTTAACCTAAACTAGGAAACACGGTGTTAAATGTAGGCAGTAAGGTAGCATCACATTGTAAAGGCCTTATGACTATTAGGAGAGTTGTTTCCCTGTGTAAAATCTTACAGTGCTTTTCACATGTCAGTTTCACTGTACTGCTGTATTGTCATGGGATTTCGCCTTTTCACTGTAGTATACATGTGCGCATGTATATTTATTAGTAAATGATGTGCTATTGGTCTACATTTATTTTCATTGCCCTGACTCACAAATATATATTTCAAAGTTTGAGGATTCCTACTCTGGAACCTTTCCCTTCTGATAATTTTCTATAAACCTGCCCTTGAGCTGTGACACCCTCAGATTCAGGTTTATGGATATTGTGTTTCTAATTTGTTAATTTGGATTTTATACAAACACTGGACCTGATATATAAAACGTTACTACAGTCACAAACTGACTCCTAAAACAGGTTTGCAACTCCATAAGGCATCACTGTTTGGAAGGGGCTTGTTGTAGGTGTCACTTCCAAATAAATATTCTTTAGAAGATGAGTCAATGGTTTGTGACCCAAATGTTGAAAATTTACCAACTCTGGAGTTGTGGTAGAGCAATTCCAGAAAGGGAAGGTTTCTCAAAGGACCTCGTCCCCTTTGTGAATTAAAAAAAAGGTGGTTGGGAAGTAGGCAGTGGGCCAGGAGACCATTGCCAACAAACAAACTTTAAAAAAAAGTAAAATTCTTTTTTAAACACAGCCATGTTTCCTTTAAGGAAAACTGGCATTTAAAAAGAAATAAGTTTATTTTATTAAAATACAATCATTTATATGGTGGTTTGTGGATTCCAGCAGGCCATCATCCCTCTGATGGCATCCTGTTGGAGGAAGTCATAATTTGCAACCTGCCTTATTAATATTCATGAGGTAGGTCGAATTGCAACTCACTCCAAGTTGTAATTTTGCTAAGCGACGTATTAGTATATAGGTTGGGTTGCTTAAATCCACAGTGGATGCAGAAATGCTGGTCACAATTTGTGACCAGTTTTTAATGACCAGGGTTTTGTACATCATGCCTACTGCCTTCTAAACCACAGTCCTCAAGAAGGTTGTTTTTTCAAATAGCGGTTTTAACAATTTTACTGATTCGCCGTAATTTTTTTTTTATCATGCTCTGTCTCACTGCAGGAGCCAATCGATGAGCATAATTTCGATACCTACGTGAACACTTTAACTGACATGTACACCAATCAAGAGTGTTACCAGAATCCAGAGAACAAAGGACTACTGGAAAGTATCAAAGAAGCAGTGAAGGGAATCCAGGTTTGATTGTGAAATGAAGCAACAAAAACTCAGCAAAAATGAAGTATTTCACTCAAGTTTTCAGGCCGACAAGCCATTCAACTTCATGAATGGCAAAAGACAAATGGGACCAACATTTGAACCCAAGGATCATCTTTCAGAGAACCCGGATTTGGATGAAATCTCCTCTCTTCGTTTTGTGGGAGGTGTTAACCTTTCTGAAAAAAATATTTGGGAGAGCTCTCCTTCCTTAGTTCGGAGTACTGTTGTGGATATTCAAGTCTTGTTGGTTACTGTTAAGTCAACATCGTCTTAAATAGCCAGTTTGCATGGTTGGAAATGAAGAGACATTTGGCTTGTAGTTTGGTAACTGAGAGGTGGACACGTGGAAGATTTAAGTCTACCTTTGACTTAGATCCTGTTGGTTTAACTCAAAGCATATTGAGTTAACCACATAGTTAGGTGTTGTGTCAGCTGGGAGGAGGGGAAGTCAAGAGGTTGCTCCTGTAAAGGGGAAATTCAGGAACATGTCTTGGATCACGCAACTAGCAAGGCCTCCAGACAATCCCTTGGGCACAACACTCACAGGGTGAAGAGACGCCTTCCGGTTCCTCGGACCAGCCAGTGCTTCTTTTCAAATGTATCTTAGCTCTGAAAGCTATGGAGACTGCACCGTTGGACCTGCAGCTTCGCACCAACCCGGGAGCCACTCCACGCCTCCAGCCCAGCGCTTTCACGGAACCTGCTGTCAGCATTTGAAGTGTTAAAAACGTAGCTTACTTAAATCAAAAACTGAAGATGCAGGTTTGACATTCCAGTGGAAGCGCATGGGATAAAAGGTTCTCTCAGGGAAGCTTTTGGAGTTTGCACCCGTAGCATTCCTTTGACTGTCTTATAAAGAGTGAATTGCTGCAAAGAATTTTATGAACTACTTATTCCTGGAGGGGCATGGGTGCAGCCCTTTGTGTGCAACGTCCAGTGTCCATGGTCCGTACACTTGAGTTTGTGAATTGTTTGGGTTCATTTTGTTCTTCAAATCGTTAGAGTACAATGTGTGCTGAAGTCGAGACACTGTCTTCATACTAGGAGATTGCACAAATAGGCCCAGGGGTAAAACTTTGCCAAAGCTATAGTACAAGGAGCATTTTTCCAAATAATTGGTACATTTTGGAGGAACTATAATTCTTTTTTCCCGATGGGCATTGTGTCGTCCACATCAAAGCTTTGGATGGTGCAGGAAGCAGAGTCTCCACAAAATCCTTACGCAACTTTCTCGAAACATCTGCTCTTGTGAGCAAAGGGCAGACACAATTGAAAGCCTCTCTGCAGTGCTCCCTCTTGCAAAGCAGACACCCTAAGTGCAACACAGATGCATCCAGAATGCGACCAATAGAAATGGCTGTTGCTCTTTCCCATGATCTGGTCCCACGCCAAGGTCCTCAATTGCTGCAGCATCTCCAAACACTGTGCCTTCTCATCCCTTGCTCCTCTGCTAGTGAGCTCTGTCCTACTTCCTCCTTAACCGTTGGTATTTCCTCCCATCTTGAAGCTCACTAATAAACGAGACACCTTCTCCTGAAAGGATAAAAGGCAGCTCACCCTAAATGTGCATTTGTTTTTAGCTCGACAATAACATTAGAATGGCATCACCAAAAACTGCTAATACCGCTTGCCGCCACTCCCTAAGAAAATAACCACTTGCATTAAAGTTTCTTGTCTCGTACTGCTTCAGATCAAGGAGCATGCATTAATTTGTTGAAGCAGTGCATAGAAATTAAACCGTTTATTGGATGCCAAAGTTGAATCTTAGTCAAGCAGCTGTGGCAGCCATCATGAAATAGTGGCAGGAGCAAAATCCGTCGGTATTTTTTAATTTGCAGTTGCAGGCAGTTTGTAACTAGCTCCTTAATTCAACAAGCAAATATCTCTATCACATACGGCCGGAATCTTGACAAATGCCTTTAGGAATTAAAACATGTATTGCCATTATTACTGATCGATAAACCCGCAAAACAAATGCAAACTGCCAGTCTTCCCTCCAAAATCTCAGTTGTGGTGTATCTTCTAACATATTCAGCCATATCAGTTAAGTGGACCCAACCCAAGATGGCTGACTTGTTTAGAAGAGTCAGGGCCAAGGGAAAAGACAACTAGCTTCTAATGAGCTTGCCCCTATAGCGCTTAAGGTAACTGGAACAGAGTGGGATGTGGTGCTGCGGTTTCATTGTTACTGTCTTGGAAAAAAAGTCTTGAGAAAAGTCCAATGTCAGAACTGCATGTTAGCATGTAACCTAAAATATGGGATATCTAGGGAGCCAGTGGGTCCAGGGGCGGGTCTAAAGCCTACTGTATCCCTGCATAACATCTTCTGACACTCCTACTTTGGGTCGCCTCTGTGTCTTTGTTGTTATGTTCATTATACCATTTTATATACTGTGCCTTGGTTGTGAAGGGCGTCCAAATATCCTATCAGATATTTGAAAAAAGAAGGAAAAAACAACTCAACATGTGAGTCAACCTTACTATACCTGACCTGAAAGCCTGAAACAAAGTGGCAGAAGGCCCACAGGAAGGTTGGAAATAGAGACTGTTTCATCCAGTCTATCTTCCTTCCAGACAGGTTTCAAATCCTGAGGGCATGTTGATCGAATTCATGAATGTTTTATTTATTGAAAAGACTTCCAGGTTAGGGTGCACTTCATGGTGCTTTTGAGACCCACCTCCCTTCCCCGCGTACTTGCCGCATTCTGTGCTGGTTGAGATGGGATTATTGTTCCCTTGAAGAAGGATCTTTCCCAACGCCATAGTGATTTGGCATCGGTTCTCTTCATGGCCTGTTAAAAGGTGCAAAAACGGGATGCATTTCTGTTTGTTAATTCAATGCGTTAAGAAGAATTGTTCTTAAAATGTAAATAGAGTCCAAAATGATTGTGACTGCATTTGAAATAGTATTAAAGAGTAGGGGAGAAAAATGCACTTCCTCAAAGAAATTAGAAGTTAGTTTTTTTAATGAAACTGTATATTTAATTTTTTGGTGAGACCTATGGTAATTTATTCACAAACACCTGGTGTTACTTGTGTCTATTTATTTACAATTATTCTAATTTATTAACTCATTAATTAATTCAATATTGTTATACTTATTTTACAACTGATCGCCAGACATACACACAAGTGGGAGGGTGCAGGGTAAAGCAGGGAAAGAATGCTGGACAAATAACACAAATGTAAAAATAATAAAAATCAAATCATTTTGACAAAAGAAGAGAAGAAAAATATAACTTGTAACACTAATTTTGATGCAACCAAGTTATTTTTATATATTTTGTTATTATTTATTCTTTTAAAAAAATGGGAATTTTTTAAAGCTATTTTATAACCGAGAAGTTTTGATATTTGTTTTTCGGGGAGGAGTGAAAATCTCATTTTTAATATGATTTACTTCTTCTTTTGTTCACATACTTTCAGGCACTGAAAACAAAAAATGAATATGTGGTATTTATTATTTATTTAATATTTAAGTCTAATAAACTGTGCTGTGGATGTATATTTATTTTGTCATGTTCTTTGTGCGTCTGTTATGTAATGGCTGAGTAAAATTGTCATGTGAAGGAATATTGTTAATATTTAAAAAAAACAAGAATATAGCATTGAATTGAAAGTTATGGGAGGCTATATGTTATTCTGTGATGAGTAAAAACTGTGATTCTTTCTAACCCCCCTCAGGAAATGTAAGAAACAGACAGGAATTCATTGTGTATTTGCGGGACGATTTCATAATAAAAAACCCAGTTCTGTCTATGAAGTTGGTTCTCTCTCTGCTGTTTGTTGGGGTGCTTGTTCAGCTTGTCTGTGTGCTTGTTCAGCTGTTGACGCCAGACTACTCTCTGTGTCTTCCAAGTCTTCCTTCAGGGGTTCCCATCACACAGATGTCACTGGGGTCATATCCTCCAAAGCAGAAACGTCCACAGTGCAGGTACAGGGCAGATGCTTTCTTGCTAAAACATCTTTAATTACCAACAATGAGTCCCACAACCAGATGTTATTAGCACCAGCCACTTACCAGTCCTGCTCACTATGCCCATCTCGAGAATTCACTTAGAAGTCTTTACCACTACACTAAGTGTTGCTGGAATTGTTAATGTTGGTTGTGGGCCCATGCAACTCTAGGAACATGTCCCAAAGCACCGTGATGTCATATTTGCCAAGTGTTCTGTTTGGTTTTGTGTGACATTTCCATGTCTTCAGTATGCTTACGAGTGACATTTAATGGCCTTATGTGTGACACTATCATGAGAGAAACATGACAGCTGTGCCCATGTAATGTAAGAAATGACTGATGTAGGCCCTAAAAAGTAACCACAAAGCAGCTGCAACACTCAGGAACTATGAAAGGTAACTCAACTACTGCAAAATAAACTATGTCTTTAGCCATCTAAAACAAACATTAATATTTATTTTATTCTGGAGTCCCTCATATTTGGCGTTTAGAAATATATTATCATAAGTGAAATGTCAGACTTTAACAAAAGTTATTTACCTTCTTCCCCCAGGAACATGTTAAATCAATTAATTAATGCAATGTGGTAACTCAGAACATAAATCCTTGCTCCCCAGAAACCAGAACCATTGGTGTTTTCTTGTGAAGTTGAAATGACACTGCATCTAGGGCCAGATGTAGGTGGCTAAATACCGGTCGGTAACCCCGAAATTCGGTAAATTTCAGGGTTACTGACCGGTATTTAGCCCTTCCTAATGTAGGTGATGATTCGGTAAATACCGAATCGGTATTTACCGATTCGGTATTTAACGAATCTGTATTTACCGAATCGGTAAATGCAATGTAGAAAGCACATAAAAGAGTGCTTATGTGCTTTAATAATTTGTTAATTACCACCAACTTCAAGTTGGTGGTAATTAACGAATTCCTTTAAAAATTCACTTTTGAATTTTCTTTTAAGTGCCATGTGGCACACATTCATGCCCTTAGGGCATGCATGTGCGCCACATGTGCACACAGGCACATTTCAGGGGTGCAACAGGGTGTCCTTTGGACACCCTGGCACCCTTGAAATACCTCCCGGTATTACGGATTCGGTAATACAGAATGGCTTTACATTCATTCCTATGGGCCTCCAAGCCCATAGGAATGAATGGGTAGGTATTCCTTATTACCGAATCGGTAATGGAACATTAAGGAATCTGTATTTTTTACCGATTCATTAGCTACATAAGAAATACCAATTTCTTAATACCGAATCGGTAAAATTCGGTATTAAGAATTAGGTATTTATGGATTATCTACATCTGGCCCCTATTTCTTACCAATGTTACTGGACTAATGTGCTTTCCTACAGCATTCCTCAAAACATTCTGGGGGGAGGGGGGGGAGGGGCAGGGTGTAAAGCAAGCCTGTGATAACAGACCCCCTGTAAAGTGGTCACTACAGTACACAGTACACACGCAACTCAGGTTTAACCAGTGTTGCAGACCCTTGTATCCTTACCACATGCAAGTGGCAAACAAATCTTGGTCTTGAAATTGGCAGGTATGCACTACCATAAATTTCTTTAAATATGTAACACGTTCACCAGGGAGTGGTGGACTAAACAAAGGAGTTATTTAAAAAAACAAAAACCTCCTTTTGACCTTTATTATGTTATATTACCTAGCGTTCCATACCGCAATGCTGCAATTTTAAGAACTGTAAACATTAAATGAAATGTTACTATTCACCAATGTAATGGTACTTAATTTATCAACCTCGGAAGGATGAGCGCAACTGATACCCTCTGTCTCGATATCCAAGGCTGCCACAGAAGCCTTTGGCTTGGAAACCTGATACAGTCATGCAAATTATGGTACCCACTTATCTGTGGGTCTTTACACTCAGTTTCCAGTCCTGGAGTTTTGTATGATAGTGTTATGCATTCTGAGGATTGCAGTCTTGTTTTGCTTCCATTGAACTGATTCCACTAACAGGCCTGAACTCAGCCAATTGTAGGTGAAAAGTTTAGGAATGGGAGCAGTGTCCGTAATGACCTGGAGTGAGGGAGAGCGCCCTGCATTCATATCCTCAGGGTCTGTCTCTTGCATCACTATATCAAGTATACACGTGCTACAGTCAAAGCAATGAGGCATGTGTTACAGAACTCTACAAACAGGTCTTGAGAGCCAGGGGTATGTACCTAATGAAATGTGGTGTGTATAATGGGGTTGTCCTGGGGGGGAGGGGAGAAGGGGGAAATTGTTGGGAATCCAAGCAGTAGTGTAGCTTCAGGAATCCCCAAAACTCAATACTGGAAGGAAGTGGAAACATGTTGACTTATTAAATGCATTGCCGACTTTTCAAAGTCTTCTCCACCCGAAGCAATTCCCTATACCTGTGTGTCTTCAGTGAAAGAGACTGTCACTTCCATAGGTGAAAGCAAGTGGTCAAGAGAGACTCACCCAATGGAATTTGAGTACATAGAAGCACTAAGGCTTCTCTGCTGAGGGAAAACGATGTCGCTGTAATGCTGAGCTGATTTGCTTGGTAAGTGCTGGACCCTTTGCAAATGCGGTTATGAAAATGCGTTGGACTACCCTGAGATGTGAGGCACTTGGTAGGTATGTGGTATGGTATCGCTGGAGTACATAAGTGGAAAAAGACAGCAAGTACTTGAAGAGATCATTGCCATGGAAAGACTTTCAAACAAAGTTCTCATCTTCTGCCCTCCTCCAAGATGCTTTTTTAGATCGAAGCCTACTAGACAGTACAGCTGTAGGGTTTGCTAACCAAATCGTGGGGACATACAGAACGTTTCCCTGAGAATGCATTCCACCCATTGCTTACCATTGGCGTTGTGGTTTGTAACAAACATTTGCTGGGTTTATTTGTGTTAGGCTGTCTAGCTTGAGTTCGTCCTTTCTGTGGCCCATACCCTATTTATGATATCCTTCCACCAATTCTACATTTCTGCAAACAAGCCTTTAAATCTCGTTTTTATCTTGTCACATTTGCTGGGCATTCAAAGACAGAGGTCAGTGTCTGGCTCTGTCTTCTGAGGGAACTTGCTGTTTACTTTTTTTTTTCTCTGACTTCAAAGTTAGAGGATTTATAGGACAAACATGCTGGCTGCTGGGGGGAGTGCAGAATGGAAGGCTTTTTGATGTTATTTTTTTCTAGCACACAACTAAATTTAAATGAAATGTGCAGATAGCTTAGAATATGTCAGAATTAGGAAAGCACGCATTTTTTGGTGTGGTGGAATCGAATATTTTAATCCGATCAAAAGAATTGATACAATAGGTGGTGACATTTCCACATAATATCATTTGTTACTGTATACTTTTATCAGTAAAAATGTAATGGTCATTTCAAATAAAGATGTGTTGTCTGCAATGGCAGTGCGCTACCACACCACTCATACTCCACTTTACTCCACTCTACTCTGCACCACTCAACGCCACTGTACTCTAAGCTGCACCACACGGCACTATGCCACGCCACTCTACGCTAATCCACACTGCGTCATTTCCCACTCTATTCTGCAGCACTCCACTCTGCACCACTTCACTCTATGCCTCTTTGCTCTACTCTGCACCACTCTACTCTATGCCAGTGCACTCTACCCCACTCTACTCTACTGTGCACCACTACACTGTTCGCGACAGCTCTCTACACAACTCCAGTCTAGGCCACTCCACTCTACTCAGTACAACACTACTCCACTCTATGGCACTCTACTCTGCAACACTGCACTCTATGTCACTGCACTCTACGCCACTGCATCCTTCTCTGCACCACCCCACTCTATGCCAGTGAACTGTATGCCAATCCACTCTACACCACTGCAATCAACACCAGTGCCCTCTACGCCACTCTACACCACTGCACTCTACCCTTCACCACTCCACTCTACACCACTTCACTCTAATCTGAAACAATCTACCCTGTGCTACTCCACTCTACTCTGCACCACTTTACTCTATACCACTGCACTTTACTCTAACCAATGCACTCTACACCACTGCACTCTACACCAATCTACTCTGCACCACTGCACTGTATGCCACTATGCTCTAGTCTGCAACACTGTACGTCACTGTACTCTATGCCACTGCACTCTACACCGTTACGCTCTAAACCATTGTACTCTACGCCACTCTATTTTACCCTGCACCACTGTACTGTATACCACTGCTCTCTATGCCTCTCTACTCTGCACCACTCTACACCACTGTACTCTGACACGCTACTTTGCTTCACTACACTCCACCACTGAACTATGTGCCACTGCACTCTATGCCACTGCACTCTACTCTGCACCACTCTATGCCAGTGTATTCTATGCCACTACACTCTACACCACTACACTGTATGCCTCTGTACTCTACTCTGCACCGCTCTACTCTATGTTAATGCTCTGTTCCCCACTGTAAAAGAAACCAGTGCATTCTTCGCCACTGCACTCTCTACACCCCTCCAGTTTAGGCCACTCCACTCCACTCAACTCTACACCACTCCACTCTATGCCACTCTACTGTGCAACATTGCACTCTATGCCACTGCACTCTATGCCAATGCACTCTACTAAGTACCACTCACGGCAGTGCACTCTACACCACTACTCTATGTCCCTGCACTCTACCCTGCACTATGCCATTTTACTCAGAAATGATCTACTCTATGCCACTGCACTCTAGTCCACTCTACCCACTCTGCGCCACTCCACCCTGTGCCACTCCACTTTCTGCTGCTCCGCTCTAATCTACTTTGCACCATTCTACTGTACACCACTGCACTCTACGCCACTTCACTCTCTGCCAATGCACTCTACTAGGTACCACTCCACGGCAGTACACTCTACACCACTACTCTATGTCCCTGCACTCTACCCTGCACTATGCCATTTTACTCAGAAATAATCTACTCTTTGCCACTGAACTCTAGTCCACTCTATCCACTCTGCGCCACTCCACTCTATGATGCTCCACTCTAATCCACTTGGCACCATTCTACTGTACACCACTGTGCTCTACGCCACTCTACTCTAAACCACTTCACTCTGCCAATGCACTCTACTACACTTTACTCAAAACCAATGCACTCAATGCAAAGTACTCTGTACCACTGCACTCTACCACACTGCACTCTGCAACTCTACACTACGCACCTGCACTCTACACCACTGCATTCTACGTCACTGCACTTTATGCCACTCTATTCTTCTCTACACCACTGGACTCTATGCCATTTCCCTTTACACTACTGCACGCTATACAAATGCACTCTACACCACACCACTGCACTCTATGACATTCTACTTTACAAGACTGCAATCTCTGCTACTGAACTCAACGCCACTCTACTCTGCACCACTGCATTCTATGCCACTGCACTCTACTGTGTACCTCTCAACTCTATGCCACTCTACTGTATTCTACGCCAGTGCACTATGTGCCACTACACTCTATGCCACTGTACTCTGTATCACTCCACACTACATCAATACACTCTACTCTGTACCTGTACCATTCTATGCCAGTGCACTCTACGCCACTACAGTATGCCACTATGATAAATGAGGAAATTAGATTTGCATGGGCAAGTCGTTTAACTTCAGTTCTTAACTATCTGCCTATATTCAACAGTGCATGGGACAGAGCAGCACTTAACCTGGGTAGAAAAACCATAACACAGATTTTATCTTACAAGGCTCAGGTTAAATACAATTCATTTTTTGGTTGCTTTCCCTAACCCTGGTTTGAATTCATTCCTGTTTGCTCATGTAACCACTCCTCATCACAAACAACAATACACTTTATACATTTTTGCACTTTATACAGCAGCTTTTTATGACCACTTTTAAAGTACATGCACTTTACTTCACACCAAGAGGGGTTGAATTTTTAAAAAGGTTTAGAAACCCCTTCAATTTGTTTCTCTGTCCTCGACTACATTTTATCCACTTTAAAACTGAGGAGGAGGTATGCTTTATAAGGATACTTATTTTAGCTCTGATGAGAATGCTAGTAGTTTTAATGAGCACTATTCAGTAGAGGTGGCAAATATATATATATTTTTTTTAAGTTTTTATAATTGGGCAAATGTCATATTGAATGAGGTTTTAAATCGGTTTTACCCTAATGTGCAAAGCTCGTTAATAATCTATGTATCTGAAAATCTAAATGATGTATAATGTACTTTATTACTGTGCTTTTATGACCATTGGTATGGCTGAATAAAGATTATTGAACTGAACTATACTATGCCACTGTACTCTACCCTGCACCATGCCAGGCCACTTCACTCTACTCTGAAACAATCTACTCTATGCCACTGCACTCTACACCACTTTACTCAATCTACGCCACTCCACTCTGTGCCGCTTCATTCTATGCCAATGCACTCTATTAGGTACCACTCCACGGCAGTGCACTCTACACCACTACTCTATGCCCCTGCACTATGCCACTTTACTCAGAAATAATCTAATATATGCCACTGCACTCTATTCTACTCTACTCACTCTGCGCCACTCCACCCCGTGCCACTCCCCTCTATGCTGCTCCACTCTAATCTACTTTGTACCATTCTACTGTACACCACTGCACTTTATGCCACTCTACACCACTTCACACTCTGCCAATGCATTCTACACCACTTTACTCAAAACCAATGCACTCTACGCAAGGTACTCTGTACTGCTGCACTCTACAACACTGTACACTATACCACTGCATTCTAAACCACTGCACACTACTATACACCGCTGCATTCTACGTCACTGCACTCTACATTCCTCTATTCTACTCTGCACCACTGCACTTTATGCCATTTCTCTCTACACCACTGCACACTATACAAATGCACTCTACACTTCACCACACCACTGCACTCTATTACATTCTACTCTACAAGACTGCAATATCTGCTACTGAACTCAACACCACTATACTATGCACCAGTGCACTCTATGCCACAGCACTCTACTGTGTACCACTCAACTCTATAGCACTCTACTACATTCTACGCCAATGCACTCTGTGCCACTGTACACTGCATCACTCCACACTACATCAATACACTCTACTCTGTACCATTCCATGCCAGTGCACTCTATGCCACGGTACTCTACCCTGCACCATGCCAGGCCACTTCACTCTACTCTGAAACAATCTACTCTATGCCAGTGCTCTTTACGCCACTTTAACCACTCTATGCCACTCTACTCTGTCGCTGTGCTCTACGCTGCTGCACCTTACTCTACTTTGACCCATTGTACTCTACACCACTGCACTCTACGTCACTCTACTCTAAACCACTGCACTCTCCCCAATGCACTCTATGCCACTTTACTCAAATCAATGCACTCTACACCACTACACTCTTTGCCAACTACTGTGCACCACTGTACTCTATGTCATTATACTGTACAGCACTCTACACCACTGCACACTAAGCCATTGCACTCTATGCTACTCTATTCTACTCTTCACCACTGTACTCTACGCCATTGCTCTCAGCACCACTCTACTCTGCACCACTCTACTCTACACCACTGCACTGTACGCCAATGCACTCTACACCACTGCACTCTATGACACTACTCTGCAAGACTGTACTCTATGCCACTGAACTCTAAGTCACTCTACTTTGCGCAACTGCACTTTATACCACTGCACTTTACTCTGCACCACTCAACACTATGCCACTCTACTGCACTCTATGCCCATGCAGTCTACACCACTGCACTCTACGCCACTCTACTCTGCATCACTTCACTGTATGTCACACCACTCTGCATCAATTCACTTTATGTCATTCCACTCTCCGTCACTCCACCCTACGCCACTGCACTCTACACCACTTTAATATACTCTGCACCGCTGCACTTCCTGCCCTCTACACCACTCTACCCTACACCACTCCACTCTGCACCACTTCACCCTACTCTGAAACAATCTACTCTGTGACACTCAACTCTGCGCCACTCCACCCTGCGCAACTGCACTGTACACTATAGCACTGCTCTCTCAGCTACTCTACTCTACACCACTCTAGTCACTCTACGTCCCTGCGCAATATGACAATGTGCTCTACACCATATTACACAAAACCAATGCACTCTATGCCACTGCACTCTATGCTAATCTACTTAGTACTCTACGCCACTTCACTCTAAGCCACTCTACGACACTCTACGACACTCCACTCTGACACTCCACTCCACGATACTCCACGATACTCCACTCTATGATGCTCTACTTCATTAAAAACGACTCACTCTATGCCACTCCACTCTACTTCACTCTATGCCACTCTATGACACTACTCTACTCTACACAACTCCCTCTACGTCTCTCCTTGCCACTTTACTGCACTCCTTTCAGCAATACACTATTCCACTCTACACCACTCCATTCTATGCCACTCTACAACACTATACTGCACTTAATGCCACTACACTCTACAACACTGTACTCCACTCTATGTCATTCCACTCTACTACATTACTCCACCCTATGCCACTCCACGACAATCTACTCTGCTGTACGCCACTCAACTCTACAACACTCTACTCTACGCAACACCCGCTACAACACAACACACTACTCCACTCAATTCTACAACACTCTGCCCCACTCTCCACCCTTCCACTCTACAAGATGCTACTCCTTGTACAACACTCCACAATCCTATGCCACTCCACACCACTCAACTATACACCACTGTATTCCACTCCACTTAATTCTACGCCACTCCATAACACTCCACGCTACTCCACCACATTCCACATTACAACGCTCCTCTCCACTCACCTTTACGTCACTAACTTTGAGCCATGCTGAACAGCAGCCACGGTGGTGTACAACATGGCTAAAACATTTGCAAAGCCAATGACCTTGCATAGGTGAGATTTTTGGCATTGCCAGTGCTTGTCTTTATCGACTGTGAGGCATGCCCAAACTAATATAGTTGTTCATACACCCCAAACTGTAGTCCCTGTTGCCTTCTATCACCTTCTGTGTTTCCACAGCTACACTTTCCTTTAGTTCTAAAGTTGCTGTCCTTTTTCTGTCTGGCTAGATAGTGCAGCAGGCATTTAGTGATCAACAGAAAAAAAGTTTTAAAGAGTACTAATGAGAGATGACTTTGGCTCTACCAACAACTTGATGTTATTTTATGTTATGTTATGTTAAAATCTTTTATATAGCGCACGTACACCAAACAGTTTCATGGGGCTGATTACTTTGAGTACCGCATATGATTGGGCCGAGGTGGTGACTTTTCACTGAAAAAGAGTGCCTCTATTGCAATTTCTGCTTTGTGTAAAGCTTATGAAAAGCTATCACAAATGGAGTAGGCCTGATGTATTTATTGTGGAAACCCTATGTTAAAGTTTGTAGTAATTTAAGGGTGGATGGATATTATACAGTATTAAAGCCTGTAGACAGGTATTGTGTTAGTAGGCAAATCTTGGTGTTGGGCACCCCCTCTTACTTATAATGGGGGGGAGAAAATGTGCACTTTCCCATTACTTGTTAGCCCTTCTTAGATGAGGTTGTACATTGTGATGCCAACTCGAATTCTGTACAATTCTTCAGTTTTATGATTGTGGACCTGATGGCTGTCTTGTGGGAAATCTTGAGCATATAACAGTAGGCCTGAGTTGATTATGGTGACAAGTCAATGATAAAGGGTACATTGGGGTAAGTTATGTCAAATGCTATTGGTCTGATCTGTTTATTATGAAAAGTTACAACAAAGGCAGGAAGTCTGACATATTTTTTGTAAAAACATATGTTAACACCTGTAGGCATTACTATCATACTGTATTAAAATCTATAGACAGGTATTTTCGTATATGGAATCTCGCAGATAACAATAGTAGGCAAGGGTTTTGGACTTTTTTATTGTGATAAGCATATGTTAACGACAATAGGTGTTTAACGGTGGATTTTTATTACACTGTTTTAAAGCCTACAAACAAGTTTATGTTACATGAAATTCTACAGATTACTGTAGTATGCAAGGATTTGTTGGTCAGCCCCTCTAACAAACCTCGGGTGTAAAAGGTTTGCATTTTGATTATCCCTGTTAAACCCTTATAGAAGAGAATGCATATTGTACTTCTAATCTGTTTATTATGGAAAGTTACAGCAAAGGTCATAGGCCTGGAGTATTTATTGTGAAAAACATATGGCAAAGCAAATATGATTTTTTTCAAAAACATATTTCATTAGCAATTTTCTTGACACCCACATTACAATAATAGAGAAGCGGATACAACTTTTCGATTTCCCGAAAGGTATCAGCAACAATACCAAATTGCACAGGTTAAACACACTGGTCAAGCATGCGACATAACAAACTAACCGACACAACTACCCTAACACCCCCTCACCCCATAGCTTGGTCCAGAGAAAGTCTCCACCCATCCAGTGGAAACCATCACATGGGCCATATGCCCAATGGAACAGCAAGGTTGAGTAAAGGGAGCTGAAAAGGAGAAACCACTACACCCCGCCATCCACCTGGGCAGGTGGGTGGGGGGAGAAGCCACCGAGCCCATTTCTCCAGGGCGCAGCTCCTCCAGAAGTGTATCCAGGCCCAGGCCACCTCCAATGAACATTGTCCCCTCTTGGCCTCCCTGAACAATGATACACCCTCATAGTCCGCCCATTTCAGCAATTCCAGCTTCCATTTGGAGATCTGTGGTCCCCATGTGTGTTTCCAGTGAAGCGTGATTTGCTCCTTTGCAAGTATCAGGGCAAGCTCTATAAA
This sequence comes from Triturus cristatus, assembly GCF_964204655.1. Classification (NCBI taxonomy): domain Eukaryota; kingdom Metazoa; phylum Chordata; class Amphibia; order Caudata; family Salamandridae; genus Triturus; species Triturus cristatus. Next base: position 1,641,974,126 of record NC_140590.1, read on the forward strand.
CCTTGTAGTACCATTGTGTTTAGTCGGCCTAGGTAACAGCCCCAGTAGACAGGCCACAGGCGTGGCGGGCAATGTACGTTCTGTGACATCATTAATAAGGGCCACCGCTCCAGTCTGGAACTCTCCAGGGTGGAGGCAACTCCATGCCATATGGTAGATATCCTTCCCTACTAGACCACATCTTGGACACTGCGAGCCAGCCTCCAGAAATAATAAATTGATCCTCTCATAAATAAGGTACCCTCTGTGAAGGTGAAAAAAGTTAATCAATTTGAAACGCGCATTGCGGGAAATCTGGGGGACCCCAGGTAGAAGTTTAGGCCAGTCGGCATCTTTAATAGAAATGTCGATATCAGCCACCTAAATGTCTCCAAGGGCATTAAGGGGAAAGCCAGTATATGTCCTGATCACCACATATAATCCTGTGATTGTCTGGCATTTACCCGAAGATGTACATAGAACATGGCAGCCCTGTACGGTAAGTGGCTTCTCTTGCCCCTGATGCCATTTCCGATGCACCAACGCAGTGAGCGCGCCAAAGAAAAGAAAGTGACTCGCTGGTAGATCTAATCTGCCTGTGGGTCCTTAAAGGACCGTTGGATCCCGGTGTCATACAGATCGGCAATTGTCTCCAACCCCAGAGCCGCCCACTCCTCCACCCGTTGAACTGCATCCTCTGGAAGAACACAAGCTAGCCACCTGAGAGGTAAGGCAGCGTGTATAGGGGGTGGCCACTCCAGCTTTCTGCAGATACTGCACCCAACAATGCTTGGCCACCAGTAGCAGGGTGCAAGGCTCAACCCGGATTGACCTAGACTCCAACAGGAGCTGCATCAGCTAGGACAGTGGCGGCACATCCCCCTCTAGGAGTGGACCACCCCGAAGCCTGCAATCCAGCCACCTGGTCACCCACTGCAATTGAGCCGCCAGATGATATGCCTCAAAGTAGTGAGCTGCCAAACCAACATCCTGTACTGGTCGCTGTAGTTTCACAAGGGCTGCCCAGTGGATGCCCGCCCGCATATCAGGTGACAAACATGGAGTGCATCTCTTGAAATATGCTATGGGGATTACAACAGTGAGAGCGGCAAAATAATATCAGAGTTTGGGCAGAGCAATTATCTTGATTATCGCTACTCACCCTGCAACAGAGATGGGAAGAGTCTTCCAAAAGTATATTGACCCGCGGAGCCCCATAGGTGCTCTGCTAAGATTACCATTCAGCAAGGCAGGCTTAGTCCGATATAGCTGTACACCTAAATACTGAAACGTGGTAGTTTCCCACTGCAGCTCGCTATGTTGGGAAGGGACCTCAGGGGTCTCCTACAGAGGGTATACACTAGTCTTCCTCCATTTTACTTTCAGGCCGACAGAGCACAAAACTCTTCCACAAGTCGAATGGCTCTGGGGACGTCCACCCTGTGGCTTAGAAGGAGAAATAGCAGCATATAGCACAATTTGATTTAAAGCACTTGGTGCATGATGCCATTGTAACAAATGCATCCCCCCATGCCCTGCTCACCAGTAGTAGGAGTAGCTAGAAAAATAATTAAACAACTATTTTTTAATAGGTATTAAAAATCTAACTAATACTGAAGTCAGGTTTTTAGTGAATATTAAGTAAAAGTACATTTTAGAAAGTTACCTTTTCTCTGCCTGAAGTTCCAGGGAGCTAATTTGCATTTGCTTTTAAACTTCTAGCGGACACTGACTAGAATTTGAACAGGTGTGAAAAAGGTGTTAAATGCCTCTCAGGAGCAGATAATAGACTGACCTGAATGGGCAGAGATGACTCCTCTGAACCTTCCAGAGTATGCAGGGTGAGGACTTTGAGCTTGCTTTTTGACACTACAGTGCCAAATCCTACTTGAGTGTCAACACCTGTTTAACAGGTCTCATGTGTTTACATATAACACTTTGGAGCGCACTTGAAAAGTCGGGAATAGGATGGCAAGACAATTGTTTTGCAGCCACTGTCTTGATGTTGGAAAACCTTGCTTTGTTCCAACAAACTGCTGTCTCTAGGTGTATTGTGGGTGCACTGGCTGTCCCAAACTGGACTTTAAGGTTGAGATGTGGTAGGATGCTAGGATTCCCATTATATAGTTCTCATACACAGCCACATGTCTCAGAGCCCAAGTTAAGAGTGGCTGAAAACTGTCACCATCTTGAAAATGCTCAAAGTGGGTAAGGTTTGCCCTGAGAACGTTTACCCCATTGATTAGGGGCGTGCCCAGATGTCATTCCCACAAACTAGCTTGTACCAGGTGTAAAAGTGGAATCTCCAGGTATCCACTTCGGAACACTGCTGGAGCTGAGGAAGAACAGAAGAGGACTGGACCTGTTGTCTATGACATAGTGTCGTATGCCGACGATACACAACTAGTGCTATCAGTGACGAACGACCCCCACTCCGTTCACAATAACCTAGGTCCTTGCATGTCAAGAATAGCTGATTGGATGTGTAAATGCTCCTTGAAACTAAATGGGGATAAAACGGAGCTTATGTTCCTGGAAAACCAAACAGTACCCAGGAACATCATCAGCTGGCCAACCCAGTTGGGAGAACCCCCAACCCCCAAGACGGCCATTAAAAACCTGGGAATTTGGCTAGACGCAAATCTAAGTATGGAGACCCAAGCAAAGAAACTCTCAGGCAAATGCTTTGGATTACTCCACATGCTCCAAAAAATTCTACATATCCTACCTGTACAATCCCGCAGAATGGTGGTCCAAGCTTTGATTATGTAGCAGCTGGATTACAGGAATTCTTTGTATCTTGGCACACCGAAATATTTCATTAATCGGCTGCAGGTAGTCCAAAATGCCTCAGCAAGGACCCTGCTCCAAATTCCGAGAAAGCAATCAGCCAGGGCAGTCCTGAAGACTCTACACTGGCTTCCATTCAGGCAAGGATCACCTTTAAAGCAGTCTTTATTGCCCACAGAGCCATGAATGATAGCGGACCTGCCTTAATATAAAAACTGGTTGCCCACTATATACCAAGCAGGGACTTAAGATCCTCAGCAGATCTTCTCATGCATCAAGGCAGAATAAAAAGTGCAAGATGGGGAGGAAGATCTTTAATGCAGAGGGTTCCCAAAATCTGGAACTCACTGCCCAAAGACGTACGCATGTTAACTGACGAACTAGCTTTTAGGAAGGGACTTAAAACACTGCTTTTTCCCTTAAACCCCTACCTGGTGGTCTGACTAAGCCCACCGTTGTCATATCCTCCTAGCGCTGGGAAACCTACGGTCAGCTACGCACTCTATAAATCCATAAACATAAATATAAACATCTTGCATATGTAGGTGGATGAGGTGGATGAAGGGCTGTATGAAAATGATTAACAGAGTGCATGTAGAATGATCGCGTATTGAGTGTTTAGACTCACCAATCACTGAAGAAACAATTTCAATAATACTTGGCATTGCCAATGCTTGTTTCTTTCGCCCTTCTTTCCAGTAGGCTGGTGTATGCCAACATGCTGTGGATTCAATTGATGAGTGTTGTGGCACACAGAGTTTGCAGGAGGTGGCTCCTGCCACTTAAGGAAAGGCCATGGGGTTTATCTTTGCACTCTGTGTACTCTGCTCCCTAGTGGGTACCCGATGATGAAGCATGCCACCAACTAGGTTAGTGGGTGAGGGTTCTTTAATAAACTTAATGGTTTTACTTCAAGGGAGACAACTTTCGTGACTAACAGGATGCTAGTCTTTTGAGACTGCATTCAGCTTGTTGTTTTTCTTTGTTAAAAGTACTTTGGGGAAACGGACGAGCCTTGTTGCTTGTTCCTCTCTCGCTCTCATTTTTATTTAGAATGCACTCTGTGTACTATAATTATGTAATATAATGTGAAGCTAGTAGCGTTGTTATCAGCCATAGTGGGCTTCAGATCGACATCCTGAGTTATACACTGACTCCGCCTATTGCCAATGCCCTCATTGGAGATGCTTTTGCTAGCCTGACCATTAGACAGTTAAATAATATGCAACATGTGAGTCTGAAACAGTCTTAACAATCAAAACAACTGTTCTGATGAATATTACTTCCGCCAGATGTCTTATTTGTGAACACGTTGCTAGTTGTCAAACCGCATCCAGATCCTTATAGCAGCAATGAGACCACACTCGCGCCTCGTGGCGCTAAGCAGCTTCTGCCTTGAGTTCGGAAGAAGCATCAAAGAAGGTCAGCGAAAGGTACCACACCTGCTGGTGACGTCAATCCCTGTTTTTCTGTATCTTGCATACACAGGATTCTGGGCCACTGTCTTTGTCTGTCCTATTTAGAAGATTTAACACTCAAATTCTCTTTTTCGTAGCGGCATGCCCCGTCCAAAATCTTTTGGCTTCAAGAACTTTAGAAAATATTGGTGCAAACGTGGTTGTGATGCTTCAGAAGACAAAACGATGCAGGTGTGTGCAATATGAGGCAATAGGTTTTATAATCTCTGTGAAGTCTCTAAATTCCTCTGAAAGACGTGTTCTGGGGGCTGTTCTCCGGTTATATTGTCCTTGTCTTGCTATCTGGGCTTTTTAACCAAAAAGAGAACATCCATCTTGATTCCATCTCAGAAATGTCAGCCATCTTGATTCCATCTCAGAAAGTCATCAGAAAGTCAGCCATCTTGCTTCCATCTCAGAAACGTCAGCCATCTTGATTCCATCTCAGAAATGTCAGCCATCTAGATTCCATCTCAGAAATGTCAGTCCGTAGGAGCTCTCCTTGACGCTGTGAACCCCAGAGTGCCTCCACTGCGAAAGAGATTGGAGCACATTCAACAGATGATTGGTCAATTCAGCGAAAAGCTTGTTCAATCGTCAAGGGCAGTCCAGACCTATGACATTGTGCGTATTTGTGATTCCTCTGGAGTGGCTGACTGTGAGACGATGCAATGACAGTCACGTTTCACATCCCTGCCGCTCCGAAATAGTGGTGGTGCAGCCACTTCCAGAAAATGGAGGTGCTATTCAGACCTCACTGGTCTCAAGTCAGTCTGGTAAGAAATGTGTCTTTGTCAGGTTAGGGAGCACATCTGGGTCACAATCCCATCTGCACTACATGGACTCATTGAGAGCAAACTCTTGAACAGCGTGCATTTTTTTTTGGACCACCGGGTGATTCTACCTCCACCACAAGGCAAAGAAGTAGTGATACTAACAGACAATGGCACCACAATATTCTATATAAACGTGTGGCCTAAAGGCCAGAGCTAAGAAGTAGTGATACTAACAGACAATGGCACCACAATATTCTATATAAACATGTGGCCTAAAGGCCAGAGCTGCCGACTTTCTAGCTGGGGAACTAGGTTTGAGTCTCGGCGTCGACTCACCATCCTGTGATTCTTGGCAAATCATTTAATCTCCCTGTGCCTACTAAAAATGAATGTGTCCTTGTGTAATGTAACTGGCACCTGTACCCTCGGGTCGAGTTCGCGCTATATAAAACTGCAACAACAACAAAAAGGTGGGAGGAGTAGTTCTGAGAGCTCTGATCAAGAAGGTTACGGACAGGGTACATTTCTTTTTTATCGGGGTAATTTTGCCTCACTCTTTTGATGCAAAATTACTGAAAATTGCACAATTATATTAGTTTGGTAACTATGAGTATTCTGGCACAAAATCCGACCGCAGGAACACAGGTAGAACGCACTTAGCGAGCGCAATCGCTGCTGGCTACTGATGTTCACGTCCTGTAGCATTTAGTGCTCTATTTTGAATGCAAGGGTGCATTGCGCACTAAGAAAATAGCACTAAGTGCCAGATTACGCTCCTCACTTAATTCCATGTAATTCTGTATGACTGCGCTATGGCAAATCACTTGCACCCCTAGCTAAGGCCTTGTGGCTGTGGCCTATAGATAAAGGAATCGATGTTAGCAGCTAATGTGGCAGGGAGTCAGATTGTGACAGAGGGCTGCCTGAGCAGACAAGCAGTCATGAAGCATGAGTGGAACCTTCTTCCGGAGACAACCCGGGGTATGAAGTGCTATATAAAAGCCACAATCCCATTGACACAGTCATTGTGTCTTCTTGCTTGAATATAGAATTTGTATAGCACTCATCACTCCAGAACTGTCATCTCATAAAAACCCATCTATTCTGTAATAAAAGAATATGTGTAGATTCCCAAGCCTAGGATTATTCAATTTACATTATTAAGATAGACAGAAAATATAAATAAATATCTTCCTTTGCCACTCACTGATGTACCATGAAGCTGACTAGCAATTTTGAGCTGTGAGGCGTTTCTTGTTGTGATTTCTAGTGGGGCTTCAGAAGTGTTCAGCATCTTTCCACCCCCCGACCACCAGTCGACCCCTCTTAAAACTTTACGAACAGTGTAGTACTCCGGGAGGCAAATTTCTCTTTAGAACCGCGTCGCACATGGGTTACGTTGTTGTTCACTCATTCTAGCTGCAGGGTTAAACTCTGAGTACTTCTCTTCTCTTTTTGTCTAAGAGCTTAGGAAATTTGGAGGGACGTTCATAAATGTATGACAATGACTTTGCCTCCTAAATGTTTGGAAAGCATTCAAATGTAACTGGACAACTAGAAAGATTAGCATAAGTGAATAGCAACAGTTCAAGGGGAGAAGAATTGCATATTGACATATGGATCTTCATGTAATTGTGGCTCTCCTCGGGGGCGTGGCCAGCCGCCGAAGATGGTGGACATCATTTCTTAGACCGCCTACTGGTCGCGCGAGAATCATCACTCCTCTGCCGCAATACCCACGACAATTATGAACCCCAACACCCCAAAATGAAGGGAAACCTCTGAGGTGCCCACTGATAGGAGTGTTCGGAGCCTCGTTGGCAGGATGCCGTGCAGACTGTCCAGACCTGCTGCTGACGGGGCCTGCTGCAGCCTATCTGCTGGAGACGGCGTGCCCGGACGCATTGGGAGATAAAGGGGGGAGGGGGGGGGACTTGCCGACACGAAAAAGGCCGCTTTATTGAAACAGGTGCATATCACGTCCATTGGTCACTGCCTTACAAAACTAAACATCTCACTATACAAGAATTTCCTGACCCCTTGTTCCTCCCCCCACCCCTACGATCCCCACATCAGTTCCCCCATCCCACAAAATACAACATAACATTCCATAACGATCATATAACCCAATCCTACACAATCTAGCCTTTCCAAATCCTAAACTCTCCTGACCGTAATCCCTACCTGCCTTTGTGCTACTGTAACTAACCAACCTCTAATCTAAAATTATCCTACCTGGTTACCCTTTCCCTGTTCCTGCTCCAAACTACCAAACCTATAACAACAAACTCCAGCCAATCCCGGCCAACTGTCAACCACCCCGCCTGCACCTGTTCCAAGCGACAATACACCAAGTTGCCCCTATGTACCTGTTCCAACAAATGCCGCCTGCAAAAAACTCCCCACGCCAAAAAATACTAACCGCAAAAAACACCCCCTGAAACCCCAGAAAATAGGGTGGGCGGGAGGGGACAAAAAACCTGCCCTGCACAAGCGCTCTCAGCCACCAGGTCACCAAACCTAAAATGGTGGCTGGGATAGCGCGCAAGTACGTTATAACCTCTTTGGGCTACAAAACTCAAAAATTGGGCTACATTTGGGCTATCCCCAAATGTAGCCCAAATCCTTCAAAATGGCCGCGCCTGCCACTCACTCCCTCCCTCCCCCCTCCCAATCTGCCCGGGGGGCAGACCTCGCTGTGCTCGGCTGCCCCCCAAGCTCCCATTCTCCCCTGCCCGCCTGGGAGTGTCTGTCAGTCAGATCACGGGCCATCTACGGCAGTGAGGGTTCGCCCAGTTGCCGCGACTTTCACCCTGGCAACCCCTGAACCCATCCGGGCTGCAGAGGTGGCGCGGGACACCTGGACGTTGGTGCAGTGTTGTAGCTGCCAGCCCTGCCCCTGACGATCGCAGCCGAGGCGGCTGGCATATTGCATCCCCGGAGCAGGCATTAGAAGGCAGGAAGGCTGTCCTGGCAACGATGTCCTCGCTGGGTTTGCAGTACCGTCTTCCCGCTCTTTAGCCAGTGCAACTCAGACTTGAACGCAAGCATGGTGCTTTCCCCACAGTGACACCGCAAACTTCTGATTTATTGAAGTGAACTTTGTTGCAGATTATGCTCGTCATGTTGTTCCCACTGCCACATCTGGCATGTGGTTCAGATAAATCTTCCACTGTGGCCCCCCATCTCTGTGTGAATATCTCACTTTTCCCCAATCCTTCTATAATTCTCATGCTTAGCCTGGGGGAGACACAGGAGGTGGCACAGTGATGGCACACTGTGCCTATATCTCTGTGACCAGTTCTTCATCTTGTGACTTATATCAACTATTCACTGGCTGTTTCTACTTCGCCAATAATCCTTACATGCATACTATGTATTCAACACATCGAGGGCGTTGGGGTTACTCAACCTGTGTTTATCACTCTACTGGTATCTCACGGTGTCCGTGGGGGGTGATAGCCGAAACACAACTAACCCCCTACATATGGCTGTTGGACCCGTCTGCAAGCAATTGCCCAATGTATTATTTGAGTTCTAATGGCCGTTTGTTTGTTTGCTTTTTGGTAGAACATGTGGTTTCGTTTGACCTGGTATTTGGGAAATGTTCCTGTTGTTGTATTTGTTTCTCTGCCTGCCATGCAGATGAATACGACAATTGGGTCCATGCCAACTTGCCTGGCTGTAATACAATATCATGTTGACTACACCACAACACAATAAGATAGTAACTTGGAACGTTAGTTTTTTTTTTGATCAATCCATAAACGGCATAGAGTCCTGGCGCAGCTCCATCACCGGAAGGAGAATATAGTTTACTTGCAGGAGACTCGCCTCACTGCCCCAGAAGCCATGAAACTACACACTAAATGAAGGGGCCAATTATTTGCTATTACATATTCAGGGTTCGCTCATGGGGCAGCTGTCTGGTTGAGGGCTATGGTTACATTTGAGGTGCAGGACATTAAAATTGACGTGAATGGACGCTGTCTTTATCCATGGGTCCTTATATGGAGAAATTTTGGTTCTAGGCAGCTGCGGTGTTGGCCGTCGGGGGTGTCCGACCACGTGGTGATAGGTCAAAGGCTGGCAGACGCACACACAAGGCACACGCTTGGTTACAGTGGTGGTCAGAGAACTAACTACGCCCGGGCTCCGGGCTCTTTATTAGCTTGCCTTACGCTGGGCTGGCATACGCCAGTCCAGCCCATTATGCTTACTCATGGGGGGGAAAAGGTGATACAACAGCAGTCACCCCTGCTGGGTCAGGTGGCATGGCTTCGCCCGGCCGTCTACGACATTACATTCCTCTTATACCAGGCAATAACAAGTGCAAAACAGAACAAACACAAGAGGCCTTAGCTCAAACGGCCGTTTACAGTCTGCACAATAGAGTCCTGGTCAATACAGTACATATGGAACATTCTTCCTTGGTCACTGGAGACAGGAGCTCTTCTGCAGCATGCTGACGGCAGTCGTTGCCCCCGGCAAACTGGCACTTCAGCCATGTCAGGTTACTAGGGCACAAAGTCTCTGTATCTTTGTGATGGCTTGGGGCAGGGTCTCAGTTCATATTGGCTCTGTTTGCTTCGCAGCGACAGTGTTGGTGACAGCATAGGCGGACTGCTGCCTGTGCTTGACTCGGCATTCTCCTGTCTGCCTGCTTGACTTTTGGGACTTGGACCAGGGCTGGCAGCAGTGGGCGGCAACAGGTTGGAGTCTTCGTCTGTGGCACTCGGCTGTTCCCCGTTTGCGGCGGAAAGGGACACCATGGTGTGGTTACCCGGCGGTACACTCTCTGGGAAGTCTTCCACGCTGTCAGTGGGAACCTTCTTGAATTGTGACACGTTGCATGTTACATTCTCCTGGCCCTGTTTAGCTGTTACCTGGGTGCCTCTGACGTTCACTACCACCCATGGATCTAACTCAAAAGGTAGCCGGAACTTCCCACCGGGATGGCGATCCTGCACTAGTACCCTGTCTCCCACGCTGAGCGAGGGTTCTCGGGCACGTCTTCTCTGGGAGGCTTTGTCATTTGTGCATGCTCTTCTTGAGTCAGATAGGTTTGCTGGGTTTGGAGCGTCTTCCCACATTGGGTGAGATGGAATATCATCCGCCACGGTTCGACCTAGGCACAATTTTCTTGGTGCGATGCCAGTGGTGCAGTGTGGGGTGAGCCGATACTCCCTGAGGAATTGGTAGAGGGCTTGTTCCAGGTTGCGGCATTCGACGAGGGGGATCTGTATGGTCTTGTTGAGGGTCCTCATCAGGGGCTCCACTTCGCAGTTTGCTTGGGGCCATCTTGGGGTTATTCAGCGGTGCTTTATGTTGTGGGACACCAGGCAGATGGTCAGTTCAGTGCTGGTGAACGGGGGCCGATTGTCGGTGCGAATTTCTATGAACAGTTCATACGTTGCCATGATTTTCTCTAGTATGGAGATCACTGCAGCGTCGGACGCTGTGGGAACGATCTCCACTTCTGGGGACCTGGAGAAGTTGTCCACCACTACCAGCATGTGTAGGCCACCTGGAAGGCTGCCAAAGTCTGTGCTCACCCTTTCCCACGGGGCGCCGGGAGCTGCTTCCGTGATGATTGGCGCTGGTCTGTCTGGCAGGCTGGTTGCCAGGCAGACGGGGCACTGCCTTACCACCGCTTCCACTTTCCGATCAAGCCGAGGAACCAGACTTTACTCCGTAGTCGGCTTTTCGATTTGACGATTCCTTGGTGTGCCCCGTGCGCAAGGAGAGGAGCTTTGTGAGTCAGGTTTTCTGGTAGGGCGAGGCGGCGCCTCGGAGGTGACAGATAGTTAATGGCAAACCGCGTAGAGGGCCTTCAGCACTGATTGGGCGGTCTCCGTGCGGCGTGGTGTTGGGTGCTGTAGGAGGCTTCAGTTACCAGATGCTACTACTTGGATAGCAATTTGGAGGCTGTCGTCGTCTTTGGTGGCCGCCACAACATCTCCAAGAGAGATTGGGAGAGGTCTGGCTCGATCAACGACCAGCAGCACGTAGTCTTCCATTGCGGCTGCTTCAGCCGCTTCTGGTGCTGTGGCGGGTCAAGCGTGTCTGGATAGAAAATCCGCTGGGTTTCTGATGCCAGGTTGGTACACCACTGTGAATTGGAATTCTTGTAGTTGTAGGACCCACTTTTCATTCTTCGGGGGAGGACGAGCCGATGACCCTTGAAAAAGCGGAATCAGGGCCTTATGACCGGTGATGACCATGAATGAATGGCCATACAGGTAGATATGGACATTTCAGCAGCCCCACAAGATGGCGATCGCTTCCTTTTCGAATTGTGAGTATCGCTGTTCTGTGGCCGTGAGTGTGCTGCTGGCATACGCCACCGGAGCCCATTCTTCACACTCTTGGCGCTGGCTAGCACTGCGCCGAGGCCTGTGGGGCTTGCGTCAATGACGAGCTGTGATTCTCGCTTGGGGTCGAAGTACACAAGGGTGGTAGTTTCGGATAGAGCCAACTTTTGTCTGCTGGAACGCTTCTTCCTGCTCCAACTCCCATGCCCATGGCGTGGTGGTCTTCGTCAGGTCTCAGAGCAGGCCTGTGAGGTCTGCTAGGTTCTTGATGAAACGGCCGCAGTAAGTCACCATACCCAGAAAACTGCGGACCCCGGAGACAGAGGTTGGAGCTGGCGCTTCTTGGATGTCCTTCACTTTTTCTGGGTCTGGGCCTTTGTCTGAGAACTTGTATCCCAAAGAAGCTGATGTCCCGCCACAGGAAGTCACATTTTTCACGGTGCAGAATGAGCCCACGGTCTTGGAGGCACGAGAAGATGGCTTGGAGATGGATGAGGTGCTCTTCCAGTGTGGGGTGTGCACTAAGATATCATCACTCACGTTGAGTACCCCTTCCAGGCCGTGGTGGACGTTCTTGATGATGTTCTGGAACACCTCGGCTGTGCTGGAGATGCCAAAGTTGAGCCTGGTGTACCTCCAGAGGCCAGCGTAGGTTGAGAATGTGGTGATGGGGCGGGAGTCTGGGTGCAGCGGTATCTAGTGTAGCCAGATCGGAGGTCCATCTTTGAGAACCACTGTGACGCCGCTAGCTCGCCGATGAAGTCGTCCACCGTCGGTGCAAGGTGGCGTTCCCGCTTGGTAGCCAGGTTGGGAATCCTCATGTCTACGCAGATGCGCACTGCGTCGGGTCGCTTTGGCTTTTTGGCTACGATGATGGGTGACACCCATGGTGTTGGTCCGCTCACCCGCTCAATGCTGCCTGCTTTCTCCAGGAGCTGAAGCTCGGCCTCCACTTTCGGCCGTAGATGAAATGCTACTCTTCTGTGCCTGAGGGCAATAGGAGCTACCGACTTGTCGATATGCAATTTGATGGCAGGTCCTTTTAAGCACCTAATTCCTTCGAACAGTGGTGAGAAGTCATGGAGCAGATGATTGAGGCCTTGGGTATGCATGTCGAATACAAAGTGGATCAAGTTGAGGTCTTGAGCTGTTCGGCAACTGAGGAGGAGCCCTGACCCTTCTCGTGACATATAGACTTTTGCGCGTTGCCTGGTACCGTCATGAGAAAGTTCTGCTTGGAAAACGCCACACAGCTTGAGCGGGGAACGGTTGCCAAAAGTGTACACTTGAATGCTGGTGTCGCATAGCCTCGGGAAATTTGGCAGGCCCCGGTAGACGTGTTCGGCCATGAGGTTGTTGGTGCCCCAGTGTCGATAAGCACAGCTACGGCGTGGTCTTGCACTGCTATGTTGCAGATAGTTGCGGACTGACGGGCTGCTGCGAGCGTATTCAACATCTGTACTACGTGAACTGTGGCAGCTTTGTCCTCATCCATGTAGCTGTTGGCGGCATCACCCGGGTGTGGTTCCACCGCATGCACCTGCTTCTGCGAGCCTCTGGGCCAGGGCCTTTGTGATGAGTGGCAGACGGCGGAAAAATGATTACGTTTCCCGCATGCGCTGCAGGTCTTCCCGTTAGCGGGGCAAACTCCAGTGTGCGTGTACGGGGCGCCGCACCATCCACATGGGTGACCTTGTGGGTGGTGCTTGGTTGGAGGAGGCGCCGCCTTAGGGGGCTTCGGTCGGGTGTCATGCGTGTCCGTGCGCAGTGCATTCACCGGCTCTTCCTTGACTGTCGTCGACGAAGTAGGGTTCATGTGGGCAGTTCGAGCCTTGGATAGTTCTTTGGAGCGCCCCAGAGTCAGGATGTCCTTCATGGGCATGTTGTGCTCCTGCAGGATGCGCTCGCGAAGCTTGGAGGAGGCGCACCCCTGGATGAACTGTGCCCGGACCTCATCGTCCTCATCTGGGAGGGTACATGTGGTTGCCAGTTCTTTGAGGCGCCCATAGAGGATGTCGACTGATTCGTCTGACTGCTGATGGGCTTGGCGAAGAAGGAATCGGTCGTAGTCGGGGTTAGCATAAGGTTCAAAGTGCGCTGTGATGGCATCACGCATAGAGGCGTAGTTTCTTGGGGGCCCAGCTTTGTGCACCCTTTTGGAGATTTTGTGTATGTCTGCCCCTCCCAGATAAAGGAGCATGGGCCGTCACCGTGGCGCCGGGACGTCTGCTGCATCGAAGTAGGTTTCTAGGCGCTCCACCCGTGCTTTCCAGCACGCCGCTTGGGAAGGGGGAGGGCCAGTGACTGTGAAAGGTTCCAGGGGCGGCACTGAGGCCATTCTGCCAGGTGCAGGAGGTGAATGGCGGGCTGAGTGGTACGCGATTACTCCGTGCGCAAATCGCTTGAGGCAGGGAGTTGATGCCCCTCTCGGGGTGCGCATCCGCAGGTGGGGGTCCTTGCCGGGAGCGGAGATGGTATAGGCCAGGGGTCCGTGAGTTCACAGTTGGCAGCGTCGGCTGGCCGGTGGGCTTGCAGGGTTGGCAGACCACAAGCAAAACCTGCATAGCCGCGTGGTGACGGTGCCAGGAGGTGGGGAAGCAAGAGTCCGCCTTGGGCCCAGAATGCGGCACAGAACGTGGGGTCTGGTATGCTGCTGGGGCCTTGCCGTGTTGCTTCAGACAGCGTTGGGCCTGGTAGGCTGCTGGGGCTTGGCCGTGTGGTGTAGGCTGCGAGGGCCGCGCGCGGAAGCCCCAGAAGGGAGGCGCCGACCGCGGTGTGCAGTATGTGCTTGGTCCAGCAGGGGGGCATAGCGGTGGGACGCCAGTGGCGCATCGTCTCCAGCAGGGGCAGAGCGGCGGAATGCCAGCAGCTTGCAGGGCCGAGGACAGGCCGCGCGTGCACCATGCAGGATTAGCAGCGGGGGCGGCGCTCACCCCTTCGTTTTTGGTTGCAGCGAGGCAGCCACCGAGCAGGAGGCAGGCGAGCGGGAGGATGCGGCTCGCGTCAGGCCCAGCGGCGGCCATGTGGCTGAGACGGGGCACCACTCCAAGCGATCATATCAGCGATGCAGGTGAGGGGTGTGCAGAGGGGGTGTCCGCATACGTGGTGATAGGCCCAAGGCTGGCAGACACACACACACAAGGCACACGCTTGGTTACAATGGTGGTCAGGGAACTAGCCACGCCCGGGCTCCGGGCTCTTTATTAGCTTGCCAGCCCCGCCAGTCCAGCCCATTATGCTTACGTATAGGGGGGAACAAAGGTGATACAACAGCAGACACCCCTGCTGGGTCAGGTGGCAGGGCTTCGCACGGCCGTCTACGACATTACAGCAGTGTATACACGCCGACGGCTGATTAAGACCTTTTCCTCCAGCTTATCTCCTCAATTCTAGTAGAATGGTCTTATCCCTCTTAGTTGATAGGAGGGAGCTTTAATGCTGTCTTTGACGTTGACCTTGATCGTTCTCACCCCCCTTTACCACCAAACAAGTTAAGGCCCTAGTGGGTTGGGTGTCAAGTTAATCCTTGCTCGATGTTTGGAAGGAACACAACAGAAGTGCTCCATCTTCTAGAACACACACAAGTTCTAGAAGTGGAAGCAACAGCGCGTAAGGAGCATACATTTATAAACATAGAAAAGATAATCACACAGATATAACACATCTCCCTCCTAAATATAAAACAATTACAGCATGAACACTGGTAATAAAACATAAGTGCACAATGCAAACATTAAAAAGTGGCTGACACCTAGAGTGTCAGACCAGCAGGTAAAACCCCATTCTCTATAGCATAACATAAACAGACCAGTAGAACTCAATTGCAAACATATTATTCCAGATATCTGGGCCTGGATTTTCATCACAGACTGCGATCCCTATGAATTCCCAAAGGTCTTCCAACTTCACCCCCACATCTTCTCAACCACTCACTACCTTCTGCCTCATTGCATATCGCCACTCTCCTTGTGTTCCACCATTTTCCATAATCAAACTTGACAACATTCCCCCTTACTTCAACATTTACCTTGGGTGTGGATAGCTTAGAACATCCTTTCTTTTTGAGATGGTCAGAATGCACTCTGACCAACATGACTCTGTTAAATACCTTACATTCTTTCCTCACATTATCATTCTGACTCAATCTGTACCTCGCTTGTTACTTGTGCACATTCTCACGTAATTCTTTATAGTTCACTCTAACCGTGCCAGCTCTTGCCTTCCATGCTGGTGCTGCTACTGTGCATGGCACCCTACCTTTGAGCAAACTAAAAGGTGTAACCCCCATTGCAGAATGGGGTGTGACACGATAATTCCACAACATTTCTTTCACCTGATCCTTCCAACAAAAACTGCTGTGCCTCGCCAACTGGATGCTTTCACCCAAAACAGGGTTAAACCGTTCAATCATACCATTCCCCCTTGGATGATAAACAGGGGTTTTGCAATTTCTGATGCCCCATTTTCTCAGAAAACTGCTGAACTCTTCTGACACAAATTGAGGACCATTGTCGGTTAACACTTCTGCAGGATATTAAATGTGGGGAAACTCTCCCGCTTACATGGTCTGATCATTTTATGATAAACTTCCAATTGCTGGGTCCTATTGACCACTCTCTTGCGATAAATAACGAATCTAGTACCCGTCAGTACAGACCTTGGCATAAATTAACGGCCAACCATCTTGACCGATTGTTCGCTGAGTGGGATTGGAACAGTATACAAGGGGATATAGATCAGCAGCTTGAATTTTTCGATTCGAAAGTTGGTAACTTACTTAACAAAGTAATTCCTCTTAAACCTCTCAGATATTCACCTAAAAGGTCTGCTACTGGCTGGTATACGCCTGGCCTACGAGAGGAGAAAAGCGCCTGTAAAAAACTGGAGCGGATTTGGCGACGCTCTCATAACGAGCAAGCTAAAACTACTTATAAAGCTGCTATGTCAAGCTATCATAAGAATGTTAAAATGGCCCGTAAAACTCATATTGCAGAGACTTTGGAACAGGCAGGAAATAATGCTAGGATGCTTTTTCAAATTGTACAGGATTTCACTAACCCCATATCTTGCCAGACTAGGGTTAGTTTTTCTCAGACATTATGTGACGATATTTCCTCCTTTTTTGTACAAAAAATTGAGAGAATCTATCAAAATATTATCCTTTCTAATACTATTACTCCCATTCCTGCGGAGATCACATTACACCCTAATAGTGAAGGACCTTGTCTGACTACATTCCCGGCTATTACCATCACAGAAGTGCGAACACTCCTGGAATGCACCAGATCTGGATCCCCTCTAGACATTATCCCGGCTAAAATCTCCTCTAGATTTGCGGCTCAGCTGGCGCCCCCTTTCTGTTCTATAATCAGTACTTCTTTAAAATCGGCCTGTCTTCCTCAAAGATGGAAACACGCACAAATTCTTCCCATCCGAAAAAACTCTAATATCTCTCCGGAGGAATTGTCAAACTATCGACTGATTTTCCGCTACAGAGTAAGATCACGGAGAAGCATATTAACAAGCACTTATCTGCATTTCTTGAGTCTACTGGTGCTTTGGATGTCTCTCAGTCAGGCTTTCGTGCCAAGCATAGCACCGAGACTGCCTTGGTGGAGGTGATGGACAACATCAGAATGGCTCTAGATCAAGGTCAGGCGGCACTTCTGGTGCTGCTTGACCTTTCAGTAGCATTTGACACCATTTCCCACCAAGTTCTCTTGCATAGGTTATTAGAGCTTGGCATAAACGGACCTGCTTTGAGCTGCTTGGCTGATTTTCTGTCCAACCGCACTCAGGCAGTGTCAATGGGTCCTTTTACATCTGCTCGTACACAGGTTACCAGAGGCGTCCCGCAGGGCTCATGTTTGAGCCCTACTCTATTTAACATCTATGTGACGCCCCTGGCTAAACTGATGAGGGACTTGGGGTTTAACCCTATCTCTTACGCAGACGATACTCAGCTCCTCCTCACCTTCGACAAAGGGTGATCAGATATACAAACTATCTTTTCTCAGGGTATGATGGCTATTGCCTCCTGGATGAAAACCAACTATCTCCAGTTAAACTCTGAGAAATCTGAGATTCTGTTGTTCGGAGGTGCGGACATCTGTTGGTCACCTAGCTGGTGGCCGGAGGAGCTGGGTAATGCCCCTGCACCTAAAGAGGTAGTGAGAAATCTGGGCATTAAGCTTGACAAAAAACTTACTTTGCAGACCCATGTTAATACAATTGCTGGGTCTTGCTATTTCATTCTAAGTTTACTTAGAAGAGTTTTCCCGCTGCTTCCTTTTTCTACCAGGAAGACTCTAATTCAGGCTTTGCTCATGAGCAAGATTGATTATTGTAATGCTCTTCTTATCTCTGCTCATGCTGCCTCATTGGACAAATTGCAGGTCATTCAAAATACAGCGGCCCGTCTGGTTACGGATTCTCCGGATAGAACTCCTTCTCTGCCTTTACTGAATGAATTACATTGGTTGCCAATTAGAAAAAGAGTGCAATTTAAAACAGGTTGCATGATTTTCAAGGCTCTCAATGAGCTTAGCCCTTGCTATATAACTAGGAAACTGAAGGTTTATAATCCTATATCCTCACTTAGATCAGGATCTAAAAAACTTCTCCTTGTTCCCAGAATAAATAAAGCTCGTTCTGGTGGCAGGGTCTTTTCGTATTTGGCTCCTTTGTTTTGGAATAGTCTTCCTCTATATCTCCGCATGGAAATGTCACTCTTCCGTTTTAGAAAACTGATGAAAACTCACCTTTTTTAGTTCAAGACAGTTCGCTGTTGCAAGCGCAGAGATACCCTTTGGGGTGATTCAGCGCTATATAAAATTATAAAATCAAATCAAATCAAACACTTCTGCAGGACACCCCCCACGCCAAAATATGTCATCATCATCATCATCTTATGCTGACGATACTCAGCTTATGTTTTCATTTAGAGATCACTCTGACTCCAGCTTCGCCAGTTTTCGCCATTGTCTTGGCAATATATGCTCCTGGATGACTTCTAATCATCTTCGACTTAACACTGATAAGACGGAGGTCTTATTTTTTAATCAGAAAACTATTCCTCCTGCTATTTTGTGGTGGCCGACTGTGCTTGATCCCCCCCCCTACACCTGTCCAAACTGCTCGCAATCTGGGCTTTCAATTTGATAACGCTCTTTCCTGTAAAACTCAAATTAATAAGGTCACGGCAGCCTGTTTCGGGAAATTGCGTATGATCAGAAAGATCTTTCCTTATCTTCCTTTGGATGCCCGTAGAACGGTCATCCATGCCTTGATCATGTCACATCTGGATTATGCTAACAGTCTCTATGCAGGTGCCCCCTAGTACCAAATTGAACATCTTCAGATCGTTCAGAATGCGGCGGCTAGGCTGATAGGTAATATCCCCTACCGTCAGTCGATTTCGGCATACCGTAAGAAGCTTCACTGGCTTCCCATTTCCCATCGCATTCAGTTTAAGATGCTGACTCTTGCTTTTCGGGCCCTTAATGGGTCTGGCCCGGCTTGTCTGAGAAAGAGGCTTGTGCTTTCCCAATCGGCTAGATCTTTGAGATCTAACAACCTTCGTCTTCTTACTGTTCCCCGCTTTCGCCGCTCTAGAATGGGCGGTAGAGCCTTCACCGTTATGACAGCTAAACTTTGGAACAGCTTACCTCTTGATCTAAGGTTCCTTTCTTCAGAGCCTCTTTTCCGTAATAAATTGAAAACCTGGCAGTTCACTAAATCTTAGCTCTCTTCTCTTTAAGTATGCAGTCTATAGCGCTGGGACACCCCCTTCGGAGGTAGCCGTGCGCTTTATAAGCTTCTTAAATAAATCACAGAATGCAATCATACTCTTAGATCTCACCTCCCTCACAAATCCCACTGCCGGCCATTTAGAAAAGAAATCCATCATGACGATGGCATATTTTTCGTTAGCACCTAAAGGGCCGCAAATGTCCATTGCTATCCTCTCCCACGGTTGTCTGGGAAGCGGATCTGGGCATTTTGACGTCTCCTGAACCTTGTGAGACTTGTCGCTGCAAGCACAGGGAATGCAGTAACACACACATCTTTCTACTTGCTTGTCCATCCCTGGCCACCAAAAATCCATACAAGCTCTTTTCTTCTTGCTGGTCATGCCACCACAACCCGGGGGCCCAGCTCATTGAGTGAAAACTGCCTCGCACGTAGTCTTCAAATTCACACCCTGCCATTGAATCCCAGCTCGTCACCAGTCTTACAAAGACGCGTAGTCATGGGTGTCTTTTTGTGCTCTTTATTCAGTAAACGGAAACGCCCCCCAGTCAGCAGCTTCCACAACAGTCACTGCCGCTCCATCTTCTAGAACACACACAAGTTCTAGAAGTGGAAGCAACAGCGCATAAGGAGTATACAAGTATAAACATAGAAAAGATAATCACAGAGATATAACAAGAAGCATGTGCAAATATTCCTTTCCCCCCCCCATACGGCCTCCATACGCGGTTGGACTGTATCTTATGTGCATGACACATGGTTGGGAAATTTACTGGGGCAACTTATCTGGGGAAGAGCCTCTCAGACTATAATCCATTGGAAATTGTCCTGACAGGGGGTAAGATCCCAATGCCTATTCCAACATGACAAATGCAACCCATACTGCTTGAGGACAAGGTAGTCTGTGAAGCCCTCAGTACTGCAATAGACTCATACTTCACAGATAATGAAGGAACAGCCTCTACTCCACTTATCAAGTGGGAAGCATTCAAAGTAGTGATAAGGGGGGGTATCCATAGCTACTACAATGGGTGCTAGGCACACTGTTCTCCATGAATTGCAATGCACAGAAACACAGTTAGGATACCTTGAACATGAGTCAGCACATGACCCTACACGATTGGAAGACCTCCAAAACACTATACTAGAACATGTGGAACTCCTAGAATGACTGGTACTAATTGACCATAGATCATACATACAGAAGGTACACTCTGAGGGTGATAGAGCAGGAACACTGCTAGCCCATATGATATGTCCGCCAATATCTCCCTCTCTGATCCTGAAAATTGTATCACCATCTGCAATACCCTGCACTACACTAGTGTAAATCAACAAGGCCTTCCGCTCCTACAACACTGAGCTCTATAAAGCCCAACCCATACTACCTGTCTCAAACAGGGATGCTTTCCTGAGTTATCTGAGACTCTCCTAGATCACACTGGCTGTGCGTGAGGCACTGGAAGCCGCCCTAATACCAGGGGAATTGTGCAACGCCTTAAAAGAGATGGCACGTAATAAAACACCTGGCATAGATGGCTAGTCTGTCAAATTATACTCTACCTTTGCCTCCCGGCATGTCCTGAGGCTAGAAAAATTATACAGTGCATCCCTAGCAGGAACCTTACCTCCGACCACCAAACAAGCCCTAGTCACCTCATTGCTTAAGCCCAGCCGGGCTTCTGAGGATCTGTCGTCATATAGGCCACTCTCTCTCCTAACTACTGAATATAAAATTCTTAGCAAAATGTGGGCCCAAAGAATACTCCCCTTCCTCTCTGACCTGATCCACATAGATCAATGTGGATTTGTCCCACATCGGAGGGCCTCACTTAATATTAGACGCTTATATCAGATAATGGAAATAGCACAGGATACCTTCCCTGAAGCCAGTTGTCTGTTACTAGACCTCCAGCAGGCTTGTGATTCTTTAGATTGGGATTATATGTTCACAGTTAAGCAAATCTTCAATATACACCCCGCCGTTATTAAATGGATTCAACTATTACATGCTGTTCCCACGGCAAGGGCCAAAACGGGTGCACACATCTCCACGGAGTATACAATAGGTAGAGGTAGAGGTACAAGACAGGGGTACCCATTGTCACTGTTGTTGTTCCTGCTGGCCATGGAGCCTCTGGCACAAAACTATTGTCATGAGGCAGCAGATTGGTGCATCCAGAAGGTTCATGCAATCTCCTTATTTGCAGACAACATGCTTGTCTACACCCGAAGCCTTGGTGTGGATCTTTCGCCGGTCTCATCTTTTCTGCATTAATTCGGGGCCTGGTCCGGCCTTCAAATCAAATATACAAAGTCCTATGCCTTCTCCTTTCAGGACACAATTCTGCAAGACACAATTACCAGGGGCGCACAAACTATACTGATAACACAACACACATTCCGATATTTAAGCATCCAGGTCTATAGTTCTCCCGCTGACCTATTAGATAGGAACCTACTTAAGGCCATTTTGGCACTCAGGACACAGGAAAAGTTCCAGGTCACTCTACCCCTCCCTGTAACAGGGCGACAAGCCCCTTCAAAAATGGTTATGCTACCCAAACTACTGTATTTCTTTGTCCATCTGCCTGTAATTATCCCACTGGTGGTCTTTAAACCTCTAGATTCCCTCCTACTTGACCTTATCTGGGGCCCTGGTAGATGACGCATTAGCCTCGAAAAACTACAACTACCGACAGATGGTGGCGGACTGGGGGGCCCTGACTTTCGGTCTTATTGCTTTGCAGCCCAAGTACAATGGCTCTCCCACTGGCTGGCAGGGATACAACTAAAGGAAATTGGTTACACACAACCTAAGCTGCGTACCAGTCGGTTACGTAACCTGCTGCTGCCAGGAGTTGCACATCCCCCCACACTTCCCATACTCCTACGCAACGCCCTACTATAGTGAAACGATGCATTCCGTTCCGCATATGACACCATGCCTTATACCCTGCACTTCTCCCTGTGTGGTCTGCCTACCCCACTGGGCAGGCTCACGTCAGCGAGATTGACATCGTGGGAGGCGGTAGGGGTTACCACAGTTGGTGACCTCTGAAGATGGCCTGCTACTATCCCATCATGAATTTATGCAGCTTCATGTACTGCCTAGGGCTCTCTTCATTACTCACGGCAACATTATACATTATATTCGTATACATTGGGCACCGAAAGGTTCAGAGCCTACCACATATGCATTTGTTCAGGCAATCCATGACATGGGAACTGGCAGACATTTAGTCAAATGGCTATATAGGGGCCTACATTCCCACTCATACACTTTCCCTTGCACCAATGATGGCCCAATGGGAGATGGGCCTTGCCTGCGCTCTCCATGACAAGAAATGGAGCTTTCTGCTAGAGTACCCCAACTTTATACCCCGCAACACAAGGTTCATCCAGTTTTCACTGCTGCATAGGGCATACCCAACACACTCAAAATTCCACAGGATACTTCCTGCAATCCCTTCCCTATGACTGCTCTGTCGTACCGATAGGGCAGATTTACTACATATGTTGTCGTCCTGCCCCACTCTGCTCCATTATTGGGATGAAATTAGGCAATCTCTTGAGTCCCTTACGGGCTGAGCACACTGGGACAAAGTAGAACATTGCGTACTAGGACTCTACCCTAGACCCAAATCCTTGAAAACTGAAACACGCTTTGCAGATCTAGCGCTTCCCCTTGCTAAATGCCAGATAATGCGCCACTGGAAGTCCTCCACTGCGACCCTAGTGAGTGGTTGACGCAAAGAGGTCTGGCAATGAGGTTCTACTGAGAGCTCATCACTATGCAGGGAGAAATATCGGGCTGTGCAAGTAGCCCATAGCTATGACATGGGACGCCATGCTGGAACTATTTAAGGCACAAGGAGAACCCAATGTCTGATTCTGTGCCGTGGGTTAGTGGCCGACATGGTCGGATCTCCCACTCATAACACATTTTGTTATTTTGTGTAATCAGGCACACTGTCCAGTTCTGCACCCGACACACTGAGTTAAAGGTTTGCTATAGGTCAAGATGAGACAAGGTACCCGATGTATCATTCAGCCCCTTGAGTATGCTTGCCACAGAATGTATCTCTTCCCCAGCACTGGTACTCCTTGCCCTCTTAAAGACCCTGCTTGACCTCTTGGATTACTTTTCTACACAGTGGCGGCCACCATAAATGAAGAGGGGTGAGGCGGGTGGGGTCACAAGGGAGGCGTCGGAAGGGGGATTGAATATTTAAAAAAAAAAAAAAAAACTTAAAACTTACCTTTTGCTGCCGGCTGCTCCAGCGTCGCATCTCCTAGCGCTGCCTCTTCTCTTCTTGGGTCCCAGCAGCCCCGGGGACACACTCCATGTCCATTCTACACACTGCACTGATAAGTCTGGGCAGGCAGGAAAGACGCCCTGCTCAGACCAGGGAGTCTGAGGGGTTTCTCCAGCCCGGCTGCTCAGTGCAGCTGGGCTGGAGAAAACCTAAGTGCGCATGTGTGTATTGGTCGGCCTGAGACGGCCGGCCAAAAGACATATGCGCACTTAGGGAGTGGAGTGCACTAGCACTCCTCCTCCCCCTCACATACCTCGGCCTCACCCCTTCCAACAGCGCTGGCTGAGAGCCGTCAAATGTAAATGTTTCTACCTGACTCTGGGATCCTAATGCTCATACACCAAATCCCACCCAGCAACAGGAAACCTGGGGCCCTGGTCAGGGCGAGGAGCCAATTCTGCTTTCATATGGACATGAACGGAGCCATGAAGATCTGGACAGCTATATAAGCATTAACAACAGATGTTTGCGATGCGTGGATCCTGGTGCACCCCACAGACCACTTAGTGTTCGCCTCATCCCCTCACTGATTCCTTTTTGTACAGCTCCAAAAGGTGCCTCTTGAATGAATTGGACAACCATGTGAGTTGAAAGGTTGCAGCCTCTGCGACTGGGCCATGGTTGTCTGCGGGCCCTGGATTTTTCACTTGCCCTTTAAAAAAATGTCAAGATCGTGCTGCTGTTTCAAAACGGTCAGAGAATGGAGGACAGTAAAATGATGTCACCCCCTGAAAAAACTTCTGCGGACCCCCATGGACTAGACCCCTTTTTTCTCTCAAGCACTGACAATATTGCCTATATTTACTGCAAACCCTGTGATAGTGAGTTTCCTGCTGACTTCTGAAGAATCTGATCCCTGTGGCTCCCCATACAATTCTATGGGCTGTATACCTATCGTGGGACCCAAACTGATGGCACCCTACCTCTCATGTACCGAAGCACTTCTGACACATACCGCGTGTGAACCGGGGGAGTGAGCCAGTGCTTATTTTGTAAAGAAAAGCCCTTGTCAGTACCAACACAATTACTAATCATCACACTCTTACAAGTGTGACAATTCAGACTATTCCAGACCCACCAGGCTATAAGAATGGCTTGGGCGGCAGTCAATAGTCATTTTTAATGTATATTGAATTAATAAACAACTGTTCTTGTGCTCATCTTTAAATAAGACAGACAGCACCACCTTGTAGCAGACTGTTTCAAGCCCCAGTGTTGACAATCAAGTGCCGGTGCCGAGCACCAGAAACCCCTGGCTCAAATTAAACACTGCGCCAGCGACCCCAGGGAACACAGGCTACATGGATTTACCAGTAGGCAGTCACCCACTGCGTAGCAGATGCAAAGGGGTTGTCCACATGAATTTAATCAGATGCCACCAAGTGTTGATTGTGACATCGCCTTGTGTGTCTTGTCCACCAACAGAGCCCGGCACTAGAACGGTGGGCAACAGGAAAAAAACATGCAGAGCACCTGTTGTTGAGCGTCTGCTACAACCTGCACAGGAAATCACAACTAGTGGGTCAGAAAGGAAAAATGAGGTGCAGGCTGTCCGAATACCAGATGAACAGAAAAATGTTCGAGCCCACACTGGGATTATCAGTTAGGGGCCTCTTTGCACACGAGTCTCATTAATTCTTCCCAACATCAAACCGAGAAAATGAAAATAAGAAACAAGAATTTAGTTGACAATGGACACAATGTCACCTCACCCAGACACTCAACATAATGAAACTGTCGAAGTGTCAACAAGTAAGGATCCAATGGTGGAACCAAAACCTACCTTGGATGATGAAGCAACTCAACGTCACGCAAAAACATCAATGTGTGTGACCCGACAATGGGATTCTGCAAATGATCCAATGGCTGCCCTTGTGGGTGATGAAGGGTCCCTCAACAAGGGCCATCACAGACAACCTAGATAGGCCATATAAAGTTTTAAAAACAACCAAAAACCTACTAATTCAGGGACTATGCTCTCATTTAGAGTATCAGTTCAGGTTACATTTTCCAATCAAAATTTCCTTAGAGGGAGATAACATCATGTTGAAGAACATTTGCACTGAGCACAACATGGGTCTTGTTTCCGATTTACACATTGTTGGTAAAGTGGTAATGCTGTTTTGTGGAAGTTTTGCATGTGTTGTTAATAAACATTTTTTTGGTACTTTTGCACAGGTTTTTAGCTTCAAGATCGTGTTGCATGTCATAATGAAAGGGGGAGCAAGCACAATTTGTGCTAACCTCCTGATAGCCGCAAGTGCTGAAATGTGTCCAAAATCATCTGCAGGATTGAAGCCCAAACATTGGGCATAAATGACATAGTTAGAGTGACGTTCAGAGCTCTTGTAAATCAAAGGTGGGGTGCAAACGGAAGTTTGTATGCAAATTAGAAGCCCCAGGTTGACAGAATTTACGGTACATCCAAAGTTTTGCGCTTTCACGCGTCATAGAAAACCTGGAAACATGTGAAAGGGTAAAAGAAGGAAAGCCTGTGCTATCGGGTACTCAAAAATCTGAGACCCCAGATTAATTCACTTTCGGAGCAGAAAAACTTGGAATTGGGTGGGAATATTGCACCTGGTACACAGCACACGGTGCATTACAGGTATTTACTACAAGTGGAAAAATAATGTTAAAAAATGCACAAAATAGTAACTGCTGTCAATTGCATGCAGCAAAACCACACGTGTGAAATGCACAAGCACGAATCACGGGAATCTTTTGCAGTTTGCCAGGCCGTTGCTGTTCTTCGTGCTGAGGGGAGCGACTACCTATCGCGGCCCTTGCCGCAAAGAGAGCGGACCACATTGCTCTTTCCACGCCGTGAGGGGAACGGCTGTCCAAACTACACTTCCCAGCAGCCTCGTGCCACCCTGACGCTGCATTTGCGCCGGGAGGCGTTCAAAAGCACCGGAACCCTCCCGCAGCGTGGGACGCACGCGCGGGCGAATCCCGGGCAAAGGGCGGGCCGTCTGTGGCCGTCCGGGGCAGGAGGAGGCACAGCTGGGCCCTTTCTCTTTGATCTGTCTTTCGGGACAAAAAGAGTAAGATTCATAATTAACTGTTTTATTCTATTCCAGTACTTAGTGTTCGATAGGTTGTATTACTTTTTAATCCTTCTTGTGTGAGTACGGTATTGTGACTTACGGCACTCTGAGCAGCCCAAGCATATATTAACTCAATTATGCCTTCCCGTACTCCCCAAAGTAGACCCTCACTATTAGGAGGATCAGTACGAGGAACTCTGGACAACTTTATTATTAGGGCTACCTCAGTGCTTGAGAAAGAAATAGCCTTGGTAGAGCGGCGCCTATCGGCTGATCACTTACTAAATAAACGCTCTTCGATTGGATCAATCCAGTTGGCTATCACACCGGAGACCGCACCACCAATGTCTTGTTTGGTGAACAACTCATTGAGCGACGCCAGTACTCCCTTACTTGTGCAAGATAGCATTCCCTTGGCAAAAACTTACAATGACTCGATAGGGCTTGTTTCTAACTTATCTTCTGACATATCCTCAGACCTTATTACCATAGAGAGACAGACACCTAGCGGAGATGTTGTAACCGCTCAGGTGCAGAAGAGAAAAGAAACCATCACCGCAGGCCCCCCACCAAAAAAAAAGGAAGAGGGGAGGAAAAACAAATAACAAAAATAATATTATCAGTAACAATAAAAGTAAATCAGTGAAAGCTACTAAGATGCCTGTTTCTTTAAACGTCCCAAAGGGCCTTGGGGGGGATGAACTCATTCGGACCTCCCTTACTTTGACCCATTAATTAATGAGCTAATGGGACGTATGGAGATACTTGTCAGATCACTTCTACTTCCACTTCTTGAAAGAATGAAGGGAGTGTCTAACCAACTTGGGTCACTGGAGAAGTCGATTCTAAGTAACACCGACCAAATAAAAGATCTATCTATTAATAGAGCGATACATTTAAATAGCTCCATACAAGTAAAACCATCTTCACTGATAGATGATAGACAGACTAAGTCAGTGGCCGTTAAAAGTTTATCTCCCCTATTGAGTTAAAAAAATCTGACACCCCAATTGAAGGATGATACTGAGTCAGAAAGTGGGCAGACAAATCCCAGCGTGCAAACCCATGGGTCTGATTCGCCTAGACGAAATGAAATTGCTTCTATTGTGCCGGGAAAGTCTGACGGCGCAAACAGTCAACATATAGATTTGCCCCGGGAGGCGGTCCCATATGTTGTGGTTTTAGTAGGAGTTCCAATACTAGAGAAAGGGAAAAAAGAAGGATACTATGATTTAAAGAACAAGGTTGTACACTGGTTGGGTCAGAACAGACCCTACCCCCTAATATTGATGGGGAAATTTTAAACGTACGCAGACTTGGCTGGGTTGGACACCGGCCGAAGGAAATACAAGGGGATTTGATTATTGTTAATTTTAGAGATTGCAGGGCAACAATGCATATAACAAATTGGTATCAAGGGCAAGGGCAGAGCGTTATTAGAACTTATGATTTGACCTATTTCTATCCCCAGACACTAATGAGGAATCCAATACAGATCAGAGTCCATCCCCGGCACCAACTTGGGGGCTTCAATATTCCTATTTCTAATCGTTTTTCATCTCTCCGAGGGCTGGAGGACGTAGATTGACTCCCTATTGGGGGTAAAAACCGGGATTCTCAAGAATTTGGTGACAGGGTATTGGAGAACAGCGATTCTCTAATCCCCTGCCCAAATTCCATCACAGTTCACAATAAGAACGTACAACAACAGGATCAAAGCACTGTCCCTCAATGGGTGGATGAAGTGTTGGAATCCCCCCCTCTATCATCAAACATTATGACTGGCTGTAACCGGGAGGTCACTAAGCCAAAAATGGATGTTGTATTCTGGAACGTAGCTGGACAACGCTCCAAACTAGGGAATGATGTTTGGACAAATTTTATTTAAAATTTTACTATTCTGTGCCTACAGGAGACATGGCTGACAACAGAGATCCATGTAGATGGGTACAAAACTTATTTTACACCTGCCCAACCTTCTAAGTCTGGTAGGGCTAAGGGAGGCCTAACTATTTATATTTCAAACTTGATAAATATAGACGAGATGAGGGTTATAAACCTTGACCATAACTTCCAGATCCTTAGTTTTCGTATAAACAAGAAGGACACTTTCCTGTTGGTAAACTTTTATAACAATCTTCCCGAGATAGAAGCAGTGAACTTAGTAAATTCTATCTGTTCCTTGATATCATCTATTATAAGGAAATTAGCCAGGGAGGTAATTACAATATGGGGTGGAGACTTTAATCAGACTTTTTGTCAAGTAACTAACAAATTTATCTGTGGCATCCACGATGAGAGAGATAACCCTATCCCCCATTTTAGTCACACGAGATTAGGCAGCTCCCTAAATGAATCCATGTTCAACCTAGACTTAGGAATTGCCAATAATTTAGTTAATCCGAACATGGCGATGGCCCCTACATTTCATGGGAGAGGTTTTTACACCACTATTGATTTTATCCTGGTGTCAAATGGAGTAATAAGAAGAGATAGTTCTTTCCATTTACACCAGAATGCTTTGAGTGACCACTATCCCCTGAGCATCACTATTCAACATTCATATAGGTCCAACCATAATATCCCTAGTTTACTGGATCAAAATAATTTAGTATTAGACAGATTTAATGGCTACTCTCTTAAATGGGCTCTTGTTGATCCCGTTGAAATTGTTAAAACTGTGGTAACCAATGTATACTCGTCCATTCAGAAATGTTTAGATTTGGCTACTACAGATGTTGATGTTATTACCAATTTTGGCACTGTGATTAAGGCCATAAACGAAGCCCTAATGGTGAAAAAAAATAAAACACCAAGGAAAAGACAGGGCTGGTTTAATCACAGGTGTACTGTAGCTTATTCAAATTTAAAATCTGCTTTACATATGACAGTTAGGGTTCCCGTTGAGATCTCTAAATTGAGGAGGGCATATAATTCTGCCATAAAAGAAAGAAAACTGGAGTTAAAACAACAACTCTGGGACCAATTGCATGAGAGCTGCTTATATAAAAATAGTGCTGCTTTCTGGAAAGTGGTAAAATCACCTTTTTTTAATTGATAACGGTGACTCCCCCAAAATTGAGGTCGCTATTGACGAAAAAGACTGGGTAGAGCACTTTTCAAAAATTTTTATGAACAACTCAGCATCTTTTAACAAAATTGATAACAATTCTCGCTAGCAACGGTCTTCCCCGTATCCCATTGACCTGGTCATTTCACCAGACCAGCCCACTCGGGCTTTGAATGCAAGTAAGAAAGGGAAGGCCCCGGGCCCCGACGGGGTCCCAATAGACTTTTTTAAAATCCATATTGATCTTTGGATCCCCTTTTTGACCAGGGTCTTTAATGCATTGTGCACAATGGGACTTCCGGAATCCTGGAAAAAATCTATACTGGTCCCGATCTTTAAGAAAGGGGACCGGAGCTCAGTATCCTGCTATCGCCCAATTTCCCTATTGGATTCCCTGGGGAAAGTGATGGACCGAATAATTCTTGGGCGTTTGCAGGAGTGGGCGGAGGATAGTGGTATCTTATCCGACCTACAATTTGGGTTTCGTGAGGGTCTGGGAACCATTGACCAAGCCTTAAATCTATCACTCCTGATGGATAAATATGTAAATGTCAAGGCTGGAGCTCTCTATATGGTCTACGTTGACCTATCTGCCGCATTCGACTGTGTCAGTCATGCTAAACTCTGGTCTGTTCTGTTAGAGATGGGGGTGGAGCAGAGTGTAGTTACCTTTGTGAGGGAACTATATTCAAATGCAACCGCCAGGGTGAGGTTTGGGACCAGTGGAGAACTCACTGCGTCGTTCGGAGTGGAGAGGGGTGTCAGGCAAGGATGTGTCCTGGCTCCCTTTCTCTTCACCCTTTATACCAATGGATTGGAGAGGGAGATGTTGAGGGGGGCCCAGGACCTCCCTATGGTAGGTAATCGTCCAATACCGGCTCTTCTCTACGCGGACGACGCAGTGATACTGGCCCGCACCCCTAACGAACTTCAAAGGGCGTTAAGTAGGTATTCATCCTTTATGGCCACCCTGGATCTCAAGGTCAATATTGGAAAAACCTTTGTTATGAAGGCTGGGGTTGGCAATAAAAATAAAACTAGGGCTATTTACCTGAATAATGAAAAATTGGCGACCACAGATAAATATCCTTATCTAGGTGGGATGATTGACCAGAAATTAAGCTGGAAAGCGGCAGTAGATGTGAGGAAACTTCAATTTATGAGAACTACCACAGCCCTTGTAAATTTCTCTAGGAAATTAGGTAAAAAATCACCCTTGGAAATGGTTAAAATCTACAAAGCTAAATGTATCACAGTGGCTCTGTATGGAGCGGGTGTGTGGGGCCACGTAGCTTTGGATTCTATCCAGGGGGTAGAGAACACCTTTTTGAGGTACCTTCTTGCACTACCTAGGAGCTCTGCAACTTTTCTTTGCCACTTGGAATTGGGTCTTCCCTATGTGGCAGATCTGGCGAAAATACAGCCACTTTTACTGTGGCACCGAATTTGGTCGTCGGATAAAACAGCCTTTTCACAAACAATTATTCAAGACTGTAAAGCTCTGGAAAATGCACTCAAATCTAGGTGGCTATCCTATGTTAAAAGATTTTTAACTGACTTAGGGTTAGTAAAATATTACCATGATCCCTTTTTAATACGGGAGTTATCGAGGAAGGCTTTTCAGAAACTCTGTCTAAACCACCTCGAAGAACTGCGACTCACTTCTGAGGTCATGAAACAATCAGTTAGACAAAGCTTGACTGTTCAGACAGTATTTGGGATGCAGCCTTACCTAACCTATAGTATTACTGCTTATGAATTGTTTCTTTTGGTTAGGTTTAGGCTGAACTTCTTCCACCGTTTAGTTGCTTTCCCGTTGAGAAACAACTGGGCAAAAAATCTACCTCCCTGTCCTTGTGATGGGATTGCTACCCAATCCACAATGCATACCATCCTTTTCTGCAAATATTATATGGAACAACGGAAAAAATTACTTATCCCATTATTAAAACGAATGGGTTTCCGAACTTGTCGTCCAGCTCTTCTCTTTCTACAGTTACTGGACGGGGCGGGGCTGGTTTACATTGTCTCTAATTTTTTCAGTATCTTTCGCGCCATAGAACTAATTTAGGATGATTTTTAATAGGGTTTAACAATTGGGACGGGTCAATGATGGGATTTGAGTGTTTTAAATCTATATTTATTATATGATTGATTTTATTACTTATTGATGGTTAAAATATATTGATGATCTTTATCCAATCACTTTATATGTATTGTCACTTTAGCCGTGATCAAATTCCCGTGATTATCTGTGTATGTATTTTTTTTTTGGTTTTAAAACTTAAATTTAACGATTTTTTAATGATGGTACAATCTTATGAGATGTTTTTAAAACTCTATTTGTATGTGTATCTTTTATGACCTGTCTTCAGAAGGTCGAATAAAGAAGTTTTTTGATTTTTGATTTACTACAAGTGGAAAAATAATGTAAAAAAATGCACAAAATAGTAACTGCTGTCGATTGCATGCAGCAAAACCACACGTGTGAAATGCACAAGCACGAATCACGGTGTGTACGTACAGAAAATGTGCCGAAGTAACCAAACCTGACAACTCACAAGGTTCCATCTTTGTCTCACGAGATGGGCTTTCTTCACACGGTCTCCCGATGAAGAGCCAGTATCACACTGTGGAAGACAATGGGCCTGATTAGAGTTTGGCAGATGGAGTTAACTCTCTCAGGATGGCAGACGACAGTACCTCCGCCATCCCACGGGATCTCCGCCAGCCCTGCAGACTACTATCTACATTGACAGGTACCGCTGTTGGTGATTCCTATCAATGTAGGAAATGTTTGTGTTTGATGGATAGGAAAAAAAGCCTTTACAGTACCATTCGCTCTAAATAGGGATAACTATGTAAAGTCCCTTCTCTGACAGCCCCCTACTCCATTAGCCCACCCGGGGCACCTACCAATATGTCCCTCGTTGGGGGTCTACATATATATATATATCTTTATATATATATATATATATATATTCACTTAAAAAACCATAGGTTTCACACATGTTATAGTTAGCTGGGCATTTCCCTCGTAAAAAACCAATGAAATTCCCCCGTTATAGTTAGTGCAGGCAACTATAACTCACGCGACCGCAATCCGCTGCTGATGACGTCAGATATTACATCACTGTATTTAGACACTTATTTACCCATGTCTTCTTCCATTCATCTTTAGCTATACATATATTACATTTTTTTTTTCAGAAAGACACATATGTCATAATATCTGACGTCATCAGCATGATCATGGACAGTGAAAACAGACTTCATAGGCATTAAAGGATCTTCGCATCAAGGTTTAGAATAATGCAAAATATCTTTGAATCAATTGATTTTTCATTATTGAGTTTCAACCTTTGGATAGTTCTATTTAAAGGAAAAACTGTCTTACTCTATAAATACAAAAATAAGAACAATATGCCGATATAAGGGCATGTGGGGAAAGAATGTATAAAACATAATAACTGGTCATTTGTTATTCTAAATATTCCAAAATCCCCACATTGCAACAGATAGCTCTCTGTAGCATAGCATGTTTAAATAGATACTCTTTTATATAGGATTTCCACAATCAATCATAACATTATATATATATCTAGCGAGAGCGAGAGAGAGGGACAGAGAGAGAGAGATACATATTCTGCATGCCAAATGGATGTAGTATCTCAGATAAACAGTCAGCCACATCGTGTCGCGTTTACAATGTATAATGTGGCCCGGTTGATATAGAAGTTAAGTAAGGTCTGGGAGCTGTAACACCGGCGCCATTTGTTAGTGCCTCTCCCCACAGTGCCCACGCGCCAGCCTGAACATAGCATGGCGATCTCCTCAGCTGTCCTTGATGCTGCCTTAGCTGGGGCCTCGTGCGGCGAGTACCACTCTCCAGGCCGTGTGTTCTGGCCTTTCATTATAAAAGATGTGATGCGACCTGTTTGTTCTGCCACTTGCAGCACATCCCGTAACTATGGAAACCGAAGCATCAGTAGAGGCAGTCCTCTGGCAGGACCACGCGCAGAGCATGAATTCTAAGAACTGCTGAAAGTGGCTGCTGACCGAAATCAAGAGGCCAGTCTTCAGTGGCTGCTACTTGTTCTACGCAGGTTAAAAGACCACAAGCGGTTGTTGGACCCATTGCAGAGGTATTTGTAAATAAACCTGATGGATAATGATAATACCACCTATTATAATGCAACCAACGATGCTGGCTTTTGCATACAGAAAACAATTGCACCGACAGTCTAACAGGTTGTACTGATTCACCGACACAAATAGCATTGGTGGTGCACTAGCAGGAGCAGCGCAACGGCAGCAATGCACACTTTGTCACACACACACACAACCTATATAGCAGGTGCTGTATAGAACAATTGGACGTAGCATGCTCGACCTATAGATCAGCGTGCTACCCATCCACAAAAGCGCTTCAGTACTTTGTCAGGATCATGAAGCGCTACATAAATAAATACAAGTGCAAGCTTTAATTGCACCAATAAAGAACAGTTTCAGTATCTGTAGCAACCACGTGTTCTCATATTGGTTGTCAACAAAGAGGGTAAACAACATGACAATGCCTCTGGCTCCCCATACAATTAAAGAGAAAAAATACAACAATCAGAAAAAGAGGCTGTGTCAAAGATTCAAGGTTATTTATCCTTGGAAAAAACTTTTCCGAACTATGTGACCTGTTCACAAACAATATTTTGTAGTGCGTTTAGTAGTACTACAATTTCACGGCTAGCATGCTACAAAATTATCTTAACTAAACTATATGTGGAAGTCTATGCCTCTGCCTTTCCGATCATTTAGATCTCCACCATGTGTGCGGAGATCTCCGCTCACGAAGAAGTACGATTTAGCAGTAAATGCGGAAGGGACAGTGGAGAGAGGCTGGAAAATGGGGAATTCTTACAACTAAATAGGAGGGGTTAAGGGAGGAACAAGGAAGGCTTTATGGAGGGTTAAGTAGGGGTTTAGGGATGAAGATGCCCTCACCCACAAAATAATAAGCCCATTGCTATTCACAAACTGCACTTTTATCATCAGTTTCTACAGGTAATAACTTATTTTATCTTTTTTAAAATATAAATAATTTATTGTTAAAATATATCAATAAAATATAAACATTAGTTTATTATAAAATATGTTAATAACCTTTTTTAAATTTAAAAATGAATGTAACTTAAATTTTACAAAACATAATGACATTTATTTAAGTTAATTCTGTACATAACCTTAATATTACTACTTAATAAAGAAATACAAATGTTATACTTTATGTGAAAATATTTTTATTTAAATCTTAAGAAAATAAATACATATTTAATGTAATATTTAGTTATTAATGCTGTAGCACTTTTAATTTAGTTCTAGATTAAATTAATGTATATTAATATTTGTCTTAACATTGTTTTTACAAGTTGTTTGTAAACTTTAATAGACTTTGAAACTTTCCATGTACTTTATCATAAGGAGATATCTGCCCTGGTGGTTACAAGTAGTAACTTTAAACTCATAAATTAGGCTCCACCTCATGAATTCAGGGGCTGAAACATGTAAGCCTGCACTTTTAAATAAATTAAACTCATAAATGGTGAATAGCCTAAAATAGTACATTTACTACAAAGTGTAAAAGAAAACGTATAAGTGTAGATTTACTCCCATGTAATTTAAACTTTTTGTATAGCCCACTAGGATGAGTTCTAGAAGGGTCCCCTAGAACATTGATATAGTTTCTCATGCCTCACCTGGAACTTACTACTACATTTAGAAACCACATATTGAAAATGTTGCCCAATTCTGGAGGCCACATCTGGTGAGTTGTGTCTAGCTCTGGAGTTACAAGTAGCAGCACTGTTACTAAGTAGTAGTTTAAGCATAAGTGTAGGGTAGAGAGGGTTCTAAACTTGCCAAATACAGGTACTAGATGTGATGCAGCCTTACATTAAAAGCAGAGTTTTGCCATAACAGCACTCAAACATTCTAACGCGTAGTACATCAGACACAGCGTGTTAACAAACACGCCAAGAGATGATTGGGGTTGGGTACCATGCTTCCTGATCCCTTACTCTGGTTTGCACCTTCCCGGGGCCCCTGAACATCGAACTTACATGTTCCTGACTATACTATATAATCCTGCGCCTCACATATCTAGAAGGCCCTTCTGCAGCTTGTATAGCCTGTATGCAATGATTGACCTTACGCGGCCGGCCCGAAGTGGTTGTAGGCGACTTGTTGTGTATTCCCAAGCTGATTATTTTGATGGCTTTGACAGTCTTTACGCTGCTGGCCCGGCCAGGGTTGTAGGCACCACGCTGTGTTCACTATTGATTGCCTTTAATAAAGTTTTTTGAAAATGGATTTTTTTTTTAAAAAGAGCCAAGTTTCTTGCAGATGGGACAGTTTGAGAGGAAAAGCTGTTATGTGACGGAACCACGCATGCGTATTCCATGCGATCTTAACCACGCAAGCCTTAACCATGCATTTGCCTTTACCGCGCATGCCTTTACAACAAAATATGCGTTGTTAAGGCATGTATGGCAAAGGCATAAGTGTGGTTAAAACTTATCAGGTAAATCTTACCCTCCCCGACCCCTGCCCCCCGCCCTAAGACCTAAAACTACTACCCTCCCTCCTGAAAACTAGCCCCCTCTCCCCTCGAGCCCTAAACATTTCCCTACCCCCCAAGCTCTAAAAACTACCCCACCCTCCTCATAGCCCTAAAAACTACCCTGCCCCTCAAGCCCTAAAAAGTATCCCAATCCTTGCCCCCGTCCTGAGGCCTAAAACGGCCTCCAAGCCCCCACCATGAGACCTAAAACTACCCCTCTCCCTCCTGAAAACTAACGCTCTCCCCAGAACCCTAAACACTTCCTGCCCCCAAGCCCTGAGAACCTAACCCGCCGTCCCCTAATAACTACCTCCGAGCCCTAAAAACTCCAGACACCCCCCAGTTCTAAAAACAACCCGATCCCCTCAGCTCTGAAAACTTCCACCAACCCTTAAAAATGACCCAACCCCTCCAAAAACCCAGCCCCAGCTCCACTCACCTCACCCCATCCTCCTGATCCTTCCTGCTTCTGCCCAGCAGCAGCTAGACCACGCACTGCCTTAACCACACATATGCGTGGTTAAGGCATATGCGTGGTTAAGGCGTATGGTTAAGGCATATGCGTGCTTAAGGCATATGGTTAAGGCATATGCGTGGTTAAGGCATATGGTTAAGGCATATGCGTGGTTAAGGCATATGGTTAAGGCATATGCGTGGTTAAGGCGTATGGTTAAGGCATATGTGTGGTTAAGGCAAGCGTGGTTCTGCCCGCTTTGTTCCGACTGTTTCCCAGAAAAGCCAATCATACTTCAGTGTACCAGCTGCTGTGTGAGTGCCTGTAAAACCCCTATCAGAAAGGCTCACAACAATTGTTAATCGTTATCCATATTGTCATGAATTGGCTTAGCCCTAAGGTTGCTATTTGAAAACGACAGGAGCATCCCCTGTAAGCCCGCAACCATACTTTCATACATCTGAATAGTTTTTGTTGTATTAAAGTACTCAATTCCATTAATAAGACACCTTGTGCAGAACTTATATAACGATAGAGACTTGGAACAGGCGCAGTGAAGCCAAATTACACGGTGACACCTGACCCACAACCAGCAATATTACAACTGCTACATAGTAGG
The DNA here is from genome assembly GCF_964204655.1 of Triturus cristatus. Lineage (NCBI taxonomy): Eukaryota > Metazoa > Chordata > Amphibia > Caudata > Salamandridae > Triturus > Triturus cristatus. Next base: position 1,642,011,319 of record NC_140590.1, read on the forward strand.
CTCAAGTAAAGCAGCTCTGTTGAAGGCCTACTTCCCAGAAGTAGGAGAAAGATAGTAAATAAAATTATGAACGTATAAACCCCTCATATTTGTAGTAAATACTTTTTATTTCTGGGTAGAATATCATTCACAGTGACAGAATATTTGGGGGAATTTTAGTTCCTAGGGGAGAAGACAAAGCCAGCAACAGGAGTGACAAACATTTCCATATAAAAAGATTTCTCCATCTACACTGTGCACAGTTTGTCCCTAAAATGCAAACTTACCTCAAAATGTCAGGACCACATTTGAATACCTGGGGGTCTATTCATGAAAGGTAAACTTATATGTGAGTAAATCTACGAGTGTAAGTTTACTCTAAGAAAACTACTGCCAGAAGGAGCAGTAAGATGCACTCTTGTTATGCATGAATAATAAAAACCTTTGCATATACAATGCTCAACATTAATATTAGTAAAAATAGCATTAAAATACTGATAGCAGCAATATCCCCAGGACCTCGCTGTCTTAGTCTTCGCTTTACAGGTAGAGGCGGGGGCTAAACAATTTTCGTACTGGTGGTGAAATCGCCTTTGACATTTTATGAATCTTACAGAAGAGGCCACTGGGACTCAGAAACAATCTTAATTAACGTGCTCAGTTCTATGCTTTAAAGTGCAGAGTGCGGTACGACACCCAAGAAGTGCAAAGGCTCCGAGGTGGCATGCCCCTTAGAGGATTCAAAACATGCTCCATAACACAGTGTCGTGCCCAATCCACAAATTATTCCCATTGCATGTATTAGGCAGGTTAGGGTGCATAGTTTTATCCCTTGATATATTGAGCACAGAGGGCTAGTAAGAGGAGCTGGTGGAAAAGAGCAAGTTAAAGTGCATGATTATTACCCTTGGAGTGCGGTTAGTTAACTATTCTGGTGATCTAGATCTGGGCACTAGTGTGTCCTCCCACCCCTGGCCATAGTGGGGCTTTAGTGTGCTTGCCCCGAACATCGTTCCTATGTGCAAGTAGTCTTCTGTGGGAAAAAGTTGCTAGTAGTAGCAGTTAGTTCTGGGCATACCAGTCAGCCATAGACTAGAGTGAAAAATGCAGCTTGTTTACGCTCAGGCAATAGGTTCAGGCTAGACGGAGGGTGGAAGCACACTGCCTCACACCCCAGCACTCAATTTGCCCCAATGCATCATGGTAAATGCAGGGCATGATCACACTTACTTCAGTATTAGTCTTTAATGTGTCACCCTTGTTGGTGCAGCCTGTGCTGTGTATCTCTAGACACGTGTTTCTGGATTCAGTACTTCATTACTAGAGAGCAACAAGTAATTTTGGGGGGTGCTGGAAATACTGCCCAAAGTCTTCTCAGGTCTGTGTACCTCTCACTGGGCACAAGTGCCTTTTCGAACAGGAGCAGAGTGGGAGCACACTGCCTCACATCCAGTCATCAATCTGTCCCAATGCATCATGGTAAATACAGTGCACGATAACGCTTACTTCAGAAGTAGTCTTTAACTTTTCACGCTTGTTGGTGCAACCTGTGCTTTGTAGTTCTAGACGTGTTTCTGGATTCATAAATTCGGAGTATCAGTCCATTGACTCTTGAGCACCAACGAAGCATCTTATAAGTAACTTGGTGCCCGTCGTACCTACGGTGGACTATTTAGGGGTCTATAGATGTCAAATCTCAGGTTCATACTGGTTGAGTTCCCTTCTTTAATGCCCTTTTAACCCCTGGAGGTATTTCACAGTCCAATATTTAAGTTGTGGCTCAGCTGAGTGGAGGGAGATCAATACCACTTGTCTGCAGGAACGTACCCTGAGCTGGTTTCAAAGTAGGCGAAGCCAGTGGCGGCGAAGTCTAAGGGTCGTTTTGCAGAGGCACATGTGAATTATATCTTCCTTTGGATGGCACCACAGCCTGCTGTCTCCTTTGCCTTTCAATCTTTGCCAGGGAATGGCTTCTGTATTTGAGGGCAGAAAGCCCAGCCTGTATTTCAGATGTTGTCCTTTTATCCTGCTGTTAAAAGCTTCTGCCAGATATTGCTGCGATTTCAGAGACTTGTAGCTATTTAGGAATCCAAGCGTGTGATCGTTTTTCTAAGGTTGCTTTGTCCTCTAAAGATGATAGGATTTTAGATGTTTTATTTACAGCTCTTTTAAAGATTTCATAACTGACTGCTGCAGACCATACTTCTGCTAGGACAAACCGGTCAATTATTGTGAAAAACAATCTCTGGCAGGTGAGAGAGATCTATTTGTTATCTACAGCCATATGTTATGAGTATTAATGTTCTTCTCAGAGGTTTTAAATATCTAGCAAGAATTGACAAAGGCCGCACGTCTAGCTAGTGTCTGCTTTACAAGACCAAACTCCAGACTGATCTGTGCTGGTAATGTATAGCTAGGGAGTTGAAAGGTTTGCCTGTATATCCTCGCTATAGTAGTATCTAGAATGTTTGAGTCTCTGCCTCGTAGTGATTTACTGCCATGTGCCAGGGTAGGCACTACTTTGGCCCTGGCAATTATTAAGATATGAGTGTACCATGGACCTCTTAGGTTTCTAAATAGGGTCCTCAGCCCATTGCCAGAGTGATCCTTTTTTATTTTTATTTTCTCCGTCTGGCGTTGAAAAGTACCTTTGCTGTCAAATATAAGGCAGTGGTATTTGTATTCGCAAATTTTGTCAATCGTTGCTGAGTCAAGAAACCAGTCAGCCTTTCCTGTATCTCTTCTCCTGCTGGTCATGATTTTCATCTTTTTCATATGTATTGTCTGGTCATTCAAGCTTGAGTATTCTTGGGTAGGATTGAAGAGGTGCTGCAGGTCGACCTTTGTCCGACTGACCAATGATCGTCGGTGTACAGGAGGTTAGAAAAAAGTATTGAGCCAAGTTCCAGTGCAGGAGAATTGACATGGGTCAAAGTTGGGGATAGGTCTGCAAGAAACAGGTTGAAAAGTGTAGGTGCAAAAATGTACCCTTGTTTGAGGACCTGAGTTGTGGGTATTGCTCTGGTTAGGTTTGCACCATTACCCAGTTTGACTCTTACCCATGTGTTTGTGTACAGGTTTACTATTGCTCCTAGAAGCACAGGTGGGATGAACCCGTTGATAAGTTCCCTCCGGATCCTGCATTGATTTACGCAGTCAAAAGTGGCTTTGTAGTCAATACAACAGAGGTGAAGGGCAAGTTTGGAGGCTTTTGAGGAATCTATCAATAGAGACAGGGCTGTGATGTTTGTTGTTTTCCCTGTTTCTTTTAAGAACCTGGTTTGATTGATCGCTATTATTAAGTTTGTGATGGCTCAATCAAAAAGGTGCACCATTAGCACACCGGCATAACATTTTGGCTTTTTTGTCTATGAGTCTTTAGTTCTCTGCGGCTACCTTTTAACCCCCTTTGAATATAGGCAATATACTGGACCCTCTGCATGACGCTGGTATTGTAGTACCAGTTAGGCCATGATTAAACATTGAGGTTCATATGTTCAGCCCATTTGGTTGGATCAGCTTTAAAAATGGCCGACAGGATTTCATTTGGACCTGGATCTCCAGCGATTCTGCCTTGAGTTATCTGCCGTTGAATGGAGTAGCCGTTGATTCATGACGCGCTGTTGCCAACATGCTCAGCGTTTTCATAAATGATCTTTGGATTGTCATAACCCTCAGGTGAGGCGCCGCCCACTGCTGCTGTCATTGTTGCCTCTACGCTTGTGTGTGCGTTAAAATGAACATACAGGAAGTTAACCCAGGATTCCTCAGAGAGGTTTGAGACCAAATGGTGCTTGAGTGGGTTATTTATATCATTCACCATTCTCCCAAAAAATTGGAGATGCTGTGCTTAGTGTCCCAAATTAATTTGGCCCAAAAGGTTTCTGTGCTTTGATGCTTCACTCTCCAAATTGCCAGTTTTAGATAATTTTTTTGAGCTCCTTAAATCCACTATTAAGGTTGCATTGTTTGGGAATTTCCTCACTGCCTGCAGGGCTTTGTTATTGTTAACTTTATGTTTCAGTTCTTTCACTAACCCTCTCGTGTGACGATTGTGGCTGTTCTCTTGGTGACCCACTGGACCTTGTTAGTTTTACTCTTGAAGCATGTCATTTTGCGAAGGAATCTGTAGACGCTTCCCAGTTGTCCTTTGCTGGGTTGCTTTTTTTCACAGTAATTTGTGGATGATATTCTGCGTTATGATCCAATGATTCTTTTGTTGCTGAGGTTCACTTTACTCTTTTTAGATCCTTAGTGTATGATGAGCCTTCAGCTTCCACCGTGCATGTATTCTCTCTCAGGACGGGTGCCAATTCTAACTCGCGAGACAAGTGATTGCTCTCAGATCTTTCACTCATTTTGAACGAGTGGACGTATTTTCGCAGGGGCAAGGAGACCAGTGTATAGTCTTTTAAGGAGTTTCCATTGGTAGAGTGAGAGGACAAAACTGATGGAATGTCGTCTAAGAATCGCCCATTAGGGATTCGTAAGCTCTGGCACTCTAATTTGCGAAGTAAGTTGAGTCCCTTTGTTATGTTATGTTATGTATGTTATGGTGACTTGTAAAGCGCAGGCTCTCTTAGGTTTCCCAGCGCTGGCCTCCTCAACAAAACAAATGCTCAGACAGTTCCAACAGCAAGGTCTATTGATGCCTGTGTTGGGATAACCCACTGGTGTTCCTGTGACTCCAGAATTTCATTTTTCGTTGGCCTGCCCAACAATTTCCTATTGAAGTCTCCTTTCACAATTAGCAGGGAGCTGGGGTGAGTTGACTCTACTTTGAAGGTGTCATTTTTTTGGATTTCTCTATGCTTTCTTTGCAATTTGGAGGCATGTAGATGTTGAACAGTGTCACCGATCTGACTTCTCCCTCCGTTTCCAGTGTTATATGCAAAATTTGTAAATTATCTGAATCCGTTTCTTGCTCCTTGCTCGTGGCCTTAACAGCTGTCAACAGATAAATTGCGAGTCCACCTTTGCTGCGGCCACATTTTGCTTCTTTGGTGGCTGGAACTGCGTTATGAGAGAAGCCAGTGATAGGGAGCAGTTCCACAGCTCATGTTTCCTGTAGAGTGATCACTTCAATAGGTTCCAGGTAGCTTAGTACATCTGGTTGTCTTGCTTGCCTGCTAGTTGGTGTATATTCCATGAGCATATTCAAAATATATTTTTACTGGTTTCTAGGTTATCTATGTGTTCTATAGGCTGGTTCAGTTCCGAACGATCGTTGGTTAATGGTGCTTGCAATCCAACCCCAGTCGTTGTTCTGAGTCCCTTGCAAGCTTGCAGCTTTTTTGTGGTTAATTGTTTCTGAAACACTTGCTTTATGGACTGAGTAGGGCTTTTGTGATTCCGAGGTACCATTTAAAAAAGTAATGTCCTAAAGACATAGAACATAAAGGCCTAAGGCCTCATTATTTAATAACATATCCATGTTGTTGTTTAAAAAAGGACCAAACTTAGAAAACACCCTATTAGATGACACCACCCTGTAGAACCTTCTTGAGAGAAGCTCCAGCCCCTCAGATTTTCTACTGCACGTCATGCTAGGGAGTCTCCACTGAGCTCTGCTCAGATTTTTACCTCACAGCTTTTGGCAACAGATTTCTACAAGTTTTTCCTTCTTTTGACTAAATATATATATTTTCCAGATCTGTGAATCTGTTTTTAGGTGAAGTAAACTGACACCCACCATGTCAGACACACCTAAAAAAAAGACCTCTTCAGACCCTGTGGCACCTGCAGGAAGAAAAGATAACACATCGACGACCCTCATAAGAACTGCCTTTATTGTCTCTATCCGGACCACAAACTCAAGGATTGTAAGATATGCTGCACGTTTTCTACTAAGACTTTGAAGGATCATGAAGGAAGGCTTCTCTTGTGGCTGCAGAGGCTTAAAAACAGAGATAATCCTGTCTCTGACGAGGAGAGGGATGCTTCTTAAAGATCCTTTTTTAAAACGCCTCTTAAAAGACCTCTTGATGACACCGAAGGTCCTTCCTCTCAGCAACCACCTAAAAAGGTGCCTAAAAAATCTTCAGAAGTTTCCCAGAAACATGGTGCTCATTCTAAGCTGCCTCTCCAACTACAACAGGGCAAAAAAAATCAGTTTCTGTCAAAGAATCCCTTCAGAAAACAGATTCACAGCCTTCTACTCCTCCTCCGAAGGTTAAATATGCTTTAAAAAATGCATACCTCAGCTCTCCCGATGGAGAGCTCATCAATGTTATCTTTAAGTATGAGAAAATCCTCCACAAGTACTGTTTCAGCAACATCGACGGTGTCCACCGTCACTACTGTCACAGTGTCGTCGGCAGCTATCTCCCCGCCGACGACGTATTTCATTGAGAAGTCAAGCTACATTTTCATCTATGGCACAGATTAATGTATCTTCCAAGTTATCATCGACGGTTGCTTCTCTCACCAAAGATGATCCCCTTGTCAACGGCTACCCTCTTGTCGATGGCAGACCTCTCGTCAATGACCTCGTCTGTCATTCTGCCAATGGCTTCGTCAACGGTCGAAATCTCATGGACGGCGAACACAATGTCCACAACCTTATCGCAACTTCTCTTCGCTGAGGGCTCATCGTTGACAACAGCTGTCCCATCTACAAATTCATTTAGTGGTAACAATAAAGAAACCTTTGTCGATGACTCCGACATCAAGGAGGGAAAAATTGGCTTTTCAACAAATGTTAAAACATAAAATTTTAACTCCATCTTTAACATCACCAAGTCAAGTGCAGTCATTGTTGCATACACATTTGTTTGATGGTGATGGTGATGATGGTGACTCTAAGGATGGCAGTCTCTTTGGGGCAGCTCAAAGCCCATCAGAACTTAACGTAAATAATCTAGAGGACTCAGATGATAAGGATTACTATGGCTTACAATATTATTACTCTCACCAATGCCATCAGCAACAATTTCAACAAGATGATTTATGCCTTCCCTCCACTCTCGTTATGGACTTACAATCCTTATCAGCGGATTACAAATTCAGATTCCTGCCAGCATCGCCTTCTCTTCCACAAGCACCTCCTCCGCCTCCTGGGGTGCAAAGTCAACCTCCACCTTCTCCACAGCACACATTTCCAATTATTTTCCATTCTTCTTCAGAAGTGCCATTACAGCAGCTATCATCTTCTGGGAAAGAGGAGGAAAGAGAAGAAGATGAAATTGAACAGGGACACAACAAATGGGATGACTACATAATTCCTCCACCAGCGTTACCATCTCCTCCCCAAATGGACTCACCACCAGAGGACATAGGGGTTTCCATAACGTCTTAGAGAGAGTGGCAAGGCATTTTGAGTTACCAATGCCTACACATCAACAGGACTGCTTCGTTTATCATTTTAAGGAGCCTTTAAGAAAGTCAGTCAGATCCATGCCCATTATCGATTATATTTGGGACCACGGTTTGAAGATCATGCGAAATCCAGCGATGGTGCATCCAGTGTTATCAAGACTGGATAAAAAATATAATATAAAGCTCAGGATCACGTGCCTGCTTGTCTCACGGGTCATCCAAGAGCAGACTTGATTATGTCACAAGCAGCGCAGCGTAGATTGAAAAATCCTTCAGCACCTCTTTCAGTGCAGAAGGCTTGATAATATAGGCAAGCGCTTCTAGACAATGTCTGCACTGACAATCAGAGCCTCTAATTCCCCGGCGTTATTGGGCCGATAGTATAGGCCGATGTGGTCAGATATTGCCGCATATATCGATAACTTTCCATTAGATGTCAGAGAGGAAGCATAGAAGATATTCCTGGAAGGTGAACAATCCTCCTCAGAAATCATAGACTGCGATGGACATTGCTGCCACCGGTTTTCGACAACTAGCTGGAATGGCAGTTTTGAGACATCAAGGATGGCTAAAAGCAACATTATTCAGACCTGAAGTCTTGACCAAGATATTAAAGCTGCCTTATGATGGGGAGGAATTATTTGGAAAACACATTGATAAGGCTTTGCAAATAATTAAAAAGGATACAGAAACTGCTAAGTCCCCTAAGTGCCTTTTAGTGGTGCACGAGGCAAGAGACAATTATCTTACAGAGGTTACCAGCAGTATTGTTACCCCATTTACGCCTCCTCCAACCAACAATATAGGCCACAATTTACCCAACACCAACCACCTATGGCTGCCTACAAGGCAAAGAGTTTAATCGTTGCCAATAACTTTCCCCTACTGTCGGCTGCCACCTCTCCCATTCCATCAAGAGTAGTAGGGAAACATTCCCGTTATCTACAGCATTGGAAACAAATTACCACATATCAATGGGTCTTAGACCGAATTCAATTTGGTCATTCTCTGGGATAAAAAAAAAACATTCCCCCACCCCTCCGCAACCTTTTGTTCAGAGGCATTTACACCTATTAAATTTAGATGTTGTTACCATGATAAAAAAGAAGCTATAGAAAGTGTTTTGTTTTACCATAGGGGACAAGGTTTCTACTCCCATTTCTTCTTGATGCAAAAGAAGTCAAAGAGGTGGAGACCTATTTTGGACTTGAGAAGTCTCAACAAATTCCTCAAGAAGCAGTTGTTCTGCATAATCACCATCCAGGATGAGTTACAGCTCCTCAAAGGAAACGATTACATGTCATCCTTGGATCTCCAGGACGCATATTTTCATATACCAATACACCAAAAGCACAAAAAGTTCCTTAGATTCAAGGTGGCCGGCAGGCACTATCAGTTCCAAGTTTTACCTTTCGGGCTCAGATCGGGCTCAAATCGGCCCCTCGCATCTTTACAAAGTGCCTAGCACTAGTCGCAGCATACCTCTTCAAATGTATCCCTACCTCGACGACTGGCTAGTCAGGGCCCCCACCTGCAAGAGCATCCATCAAGGCCTGTCTGCGCCTCTTCAACCAACTAGGCCTAACCTTAAATCCGGAAAAGTCAGTCCTCCAACCTTCTCGGCGACTAACTTTCCTAGGAGCCATTCTGGATACAACTTTAAACAAAGCATAACCCACACTGGAAAGACAACAGAGATTAGTGACCTTAGCGAACCACGTACACAAAAAAGGTTTCTTTCCGTACGTCTTTGCAAATCTCTTCTGGGCATGATGTCCTCTTGTATTCATCTCATTCCTTACTATAGCCTGCACATGCGTCCTCTCCAGGAAGCTTTGAACATCCAGAGGGTGCAGGTCGAGGGAACATTTGACGACTTAATTCAAGTAACTCCACCCATAGTCTTGTCTCTAATCTGTTGGACACAACCTCGTCATCTATCGCAAGGCTTGCCATTCCTGACTCAATCCTCCCCTCTGGTGATAACAACAGATACTTCCTTGGAAGGCTGGAAAGCTTTCTCACAAGAGCTTCAGGTCAGTGTAAAATGGGCACCATCTTATCGGGACAGTCATATCAATCTCCTCGAGCTAAGAGAAGTGTTCCTTGCTCTGCAAGCCTTCCTGCCCAGAATCAGTAATACTTGTCAGGACAGACAATACTACGAAAATGCACTACCTAAACAAGCAAGGGGGAACACGATCTCTCCTTCTATCCTAGGAAGCTCAACGTTTCTGGAATTGGGAGATACAGCACAAGGTGTCGCTAACAGCGGAGTATGTACCAGGAATGCAAAACACCATAGCGGACAAGTTAAGCAGGCTAAAAACATCCTGCCATGAGTGAGAGTTAAGTCAACGCACCCGCAACAACATCTTTTCTCGGAGAGGCAAACCAAGCATAGACCTTTTTGCTGCCCCCGACAACGCCAAATGCTGGTACTTCGAAAACTGGCATCCCCAATAGGTATAATGGGGGAATGCCTTTTCAATAGCATGGTCTGGCATATTTGCCTACGCCTTTCCTCCAATTCCTCTCCCACCAACGGTGCTAAAGAAGATAAAGTCAAAGCACACAAAATAAAACTAATAGCCCCAATGTGGCCCTGACAAACATTGGTACACAGAGCTTCACCTTCTCTCACTGCAACCTCCGATACACCTCAAATCGATTCCATCTCTGTTGACAATGAGCCAGGGACAAGTATGACATCCAGATCCCTGTTGTCTGAGATTATCCACCTGGCTCCTGAGTCCCCAGAGTTTCAACATTTAAAGACTCCACAGGAATGCAGAGAGGTTCTGGCTAGGGCACGAGCGGACAGCACCAATAAAATATACTCTTTGAAGTGGAAAAGGTTCTGCATTTGGTGCAGATTACCAAAAGTGCACCCTCTCTCATCATCTGCAGAAGAAATGTTGCCTTATCTCCTACATCTGGTATGTACAGGTTTGGCTCACGCTTTCATCAAAGTACATTTAGCGTCCATCTCTCGTTTCAGGAGATTCTCCAATGTTCCCTCTCTATGGTCCAACAGACTGGTGAAAACATTTCTCAAGGGATTATTCAGAACCTTCCCACCTGTGCGAGCTCCTCCTCCTACATCGCAGCTCAACACGGTGTATGCACTCCTTAGGTGTGAAAAGGTGCCTCAAATTCTATTTGGACAGAACCAAATCCTTCCGTAAACACAACCAACTGTTTGTAGCATACAGTGAACCTAGAAGGGAAACAGCCACTACAACGCGGGCATCACACTGCGATGCCTTTACAACGCGGTCATTACAATGACTGCGTTGTTACCTGTTACCACGCACTGCCATGACTACGCAAGTCATTACATCGACTTGCAGTAGATGGCATGGTAACATTAGAAATAGTATAGTTTACTATTTCAACACCTTCCCTACTGTTACATAGACTGGAGTTGGAATATTAAATTACACATTTCTAATGTCAGCACGCCATCTACTGCAAGTCGATGTAATGACTTGGTAAGTAATGGCTTTGTGTGGTAACAATGCGGTTGTTGTAACAACCGCGTTGTTATAGCACGCGTTGTGATAGCTCGCATTGTAACGAGTCATATTCACCTGGAAAGGGATCCCTTCTCACAAAGCAAAGCATCTCTAGATGGATATCAAGAGCAATTCTTTTCTGTCATCAATACGTGTGAAAACCTTTGACGTCAAAGGTCCATGCGCATTCCACCAGAGCCATGACCACGTCTATGGCACTGTTTGGCGGGGTGGTCCTACCAGATAGTTGCAGAGCAGCAACCTGAAAAATGCTGCACGCATTCACTAAGCATTACTGCTTGGACTCGAAAGTCATTCGAGATGCGGCAGTAGGTCAAGCGGTGCTAAGACATCTTTTTCAATAAATGTGAGCCATTTCTTTCTTCCCGTCATCCATTTTATGATGCACATTTTCCGCCGTGTTCTTTTATATATGTGTATGTATATTTCTATATTATTATATATGCACTACGTATTATTTAGACTTTCACGCAAAAATATATGTATGTATGTTTATATATTTAATAATAAAATGTGCTAATTACTGCTCTCTACTCTGATTCCAGCTTTTGGATATATGAAAGTTCCAATACTGAAGTAAGAAAATAAGTTACTTACCTGTAACTGTAGTTCTCCAGTATTGGAATCTTTCATAGATTCACATGTGACCCATCCTCCTCATGAAAGGCTCACCTATATTTACCTCAGTTATTTCTATTTGTAAGCACAAGTGCTAGGAAAATCTGAAGGACTGGATCTTCTCTCAGGAAGGTTCTACAGGGTGGTGGCATCTGATTGGCTGTTTTCTAAGTTTGGTCCTTATTTAAACATGGATGTGTTACTAAATAATGAGGCCTTAGGCCTATATGTTCTATGTCTTTAAGATATTACTTTTTAAAAAGGTATCGGGGACTCCCATCCCAACGACAAGGAATGATTCAAACATGTGAATCTATGAGATTGCAATACTGGAGAACTACAGTAACTTATTTTCTTCTTAGTAGGTTTCCACAGTTAGTCCCTAGTTCTGAATTGCTTGCTCTCACAAATTACTTTCTGGGCCACGTTGGTTGTGTTCCAAATGGCTCTAGTTGATTTGCTTTGATGCCCAGGTGCTGGGCTATTAAATTCGATGGAATCGATGTCAGCCAGCGGTGACCCTAGCGAGTGTTGGGATCTGATTTAACAGTTTAAGGATGTTACCCCGATTAAGGGCATTGTTGCTTCTATTTTGGCGATATGCTGGATGGAACAAAGTTATGGGTGTTCCTCCTTTATGAAGGTTGGTCCAGGTTTCTGATGTCCTCCTTTCCGCCATGGTTGTGTCAGTTGAAACGCCATGCTCCGAATGCCAAATAATAATCTGTGGCCCTGGTGTGGTGTTTTGAATTGTTCTTTTTAATAAAGACATCTGGTAGGGAACATTATGCAAGCCATTATCGGTCTATGATTTCCATGTCGCCCTCTGTTCCTCCCCTATGTTTCTCGGGGTTTGAGCCTGGTTCCTAATCCAGTTGCTCTGGGTGTCATATCTGGTTCCTCTTGGGATGAGGGTTGATGTATTATGGAGCCGGGTTGGACAGCTGATATGGCCTCTCAGCTAGACTTTTGATGGCAATTTAATGATTTACCTAAGTCCTGTTTGTGGACCCCATGACCCACAGTATTGATTGCCATGGTGTCAGATGGTATGTTTGATTGAGTATTATGTTTTGTTCTCTCCTCACTCGCATGATTGTAATCATTCTGAGACTTCTTTGGCGCTGATTTTTTTTATCGAAGATGGTGTAGTCCCTTAGACAATTGGTTTTTGGATAATTTTTATTTCAGGATTTCCATTTTTTGTTCCATTTCATTTTTGGTCTACTTCCTAGATTTTTGGACGTGGGATTTTCAAGTGTGTCTCCGCTTGATGTTGGATGATCTTGATAAGTGTCAACCACCTTTTCATCCGTACTATGAAGGGAGTTTTTTTGGTCTCTATTTAACTCCTGTTCTCCAGTCTGCCATGTGGTTATGTCACTGGAGGTGTTTGAGTTGGCAGGACTAAGGGGCTCATTAGGATGGCGGTGTTTGGCACATCTGCGGTGCTGGCGGAAAACATCCTTTTCCGCACTCCAGCGGCGGTCCTTGCGTCGCCATATTACAATGGGCAAAGATAGCCCATTTTCCATCCGCTGTTGAGTTTTGGGATCTGCCAGAAATTTCCTTCCGCAACGGTGGCAGAGGGAGCCAATAGAGGAAGACCGCTGTGTGGAATGACGTTATGACCGCCGTACAAATCATGATGCCTCAAACAGCCTATCAGAACGCATTGGAGAAACCAGCTACTCGGAGACGGCAGAAGCACTACTGCGGAGATCAAATTCGAATCCCGGGCACCTCCACTCGTTCCTGACTGCTATGGATCCAGCTCTTCAACCCCTTCCGCTGCTGTACCTGATCCACTACCAGCATATAAGACGTCGCCGCGGTCAACACTGCAGGTGAGTAAATAACACATCTCCGCATACAACCACAACACACAACTCTTGTGCTGGAATACGTTTCCTGTCCACATCAGACACTCTGGTGGTGACAGGAACATATCCCCCAGTGTAAGTCACACATGTCCTGCTTGCGAGAAAGCGACACCTTCGCATCGGGGTCACCCATCATCATTGAAATCACTGCAATGTCCCGGTCACGTCACCGCTGCGGTGAAGACGCGGGAAAACCTGCCCATAATGTAGTAGGCAGGGCCGGCGCCAGGCATGGGCAGTCTGGGCAGCTGCCCAGGGCCCGCATCAGTTGGCCACAGCCCACAGCACCTTCCCACATCCATTTCTGCACATGCTGTGTGCCCCTCTTGTGCCCCCCTCAATGCACTATTTAGCTTCCACTGGGAAGGTGGGGGTGAAGATGAACAGCCTGCACAGAAGGTCAGGGGCTGGACAGCCCTCCTCCTCACACCTGACTTCCACTCATGTGAATCAAACTGAGTAAACTAGTAAATGAAGAGTCACTTTGCATATTAAGAACCATGGGACTGTTCACACTGCATGTCAAGTCCCTCAGACAGATCCCACACTGAAACACTGCCACATACACATACCAGAGGTCCGCAGCAATGTATGACAATAAATGGACTAGCCCAAAGTGGAGTGCACAGTGCTGGAAAACCATGGAGCAAGCCATATAGCATGTGTACATGACATGCAAGAGGAGGAACATACCACCCTACCCTTAGGCCATCAAATCAGACATGGGTGTCACAGTGATTGAAATGTAACTGAAGTAAGAACTGTACAATATATCTGGGATACAGCAATGCAAGATAATCATAGGCACAGGTGATAGGAAGTGTCAGAAGCCATACAGTGACCAGCCACACATCTGTGTCAACTACCTTGACATGTGTATGCCACCAGTACAACACACATAGCTCATTGTCACACTCCCTGACTGTCAAACCCAAGTAGGACCTTCACACATACCTCTCATCTACCCATCTCACACCTGCACTACTCAACACCTGTGAGAAACACACATAAAGGTGCAAATAAGGTCCAGTGAGTTTCCTGACCATCAATGACACACCCTGGTGTGTATCTACAAATGCCAGAATCCCACTCAGGGATGTCTGAACCAATTCTAATCAAAAACCAATTGCCAAACACAGATCTCACAAACAACATCCAAATAGGTCCAACAAGCTCTGCCATGTGCAGGCAAACAGTGGATAGGCAATGTGACCCTAGACAGAACAGGAATACACAACCTTTTTACTCTGGACAAATGCACATACACCATATCCCAAACCAATACAAATTGCATTACCAAGTGCCAATCATGAACACTAACTGTGATCAATATGAGAAATCAGCTAACACAGTCATAGACACCACGTCAGTAATCAAGTGAGCATGGTGTCAATGTGTAGCACAAGCATGCACATGCACACTCCTGACCAGTGACTGTTCAGATATAGGAGAACATAGCACAAATGTGCACTCAAAAGAACCTCATGAACAAGAATCCACACTGCTGCATGTGACATTCACACAAGAAATGCACACTACAAATTCAAACACATCAGAATGTATTACAGTGCACAAACCACTCTCTCACAATGTCATGCAAATAGAATATCACACACATATGCACCTGTCAGTATGAACAAACACAGGCCAAACACAGCATCCATTAACAACAAAAACACAACATATGCACATACCAATTCATCACATGGCCAACTCAGCTTGACAACAGGGGGATGCACACAAGGCAAGTACAAGGCAACATACACTGACAGCAGTGCATGCACAGTAGGCAGTGTGTGAACACCAACAAAACCAGTATCACACATATCTGAGTGATCCACCATGAACTTCCACACCAAAAATCATCACAGCACACAGATAACATCACACTCAGGAAGGGTAGCAGTACCTCAGCAAACAGACATACAGGTTAGCCATCACCCACAGCTGCACAACTCAGGAAAACCTAGATGCATACAAAATTAATAGAGGACTGTGATGCTCAAACATGTGCACTGCACATGAGCAACCATGACTGCAATCAAGTAGAAGAAAATACCACATAACTAATTGTGAAACAGTCCTGAGTGGCACATTGGTCCTGTACACAGATCATCCTCCCACAGTATAGTGTCACACTATGACGTGGTGGGGAGAATCACACACTGGCAAGGCATAGGGTGGAAGAGATGAGACTGTAGTGGTGTGTACATCAGTATTGGACTGGTCAGGAGTGTACAGTACAAAAACACATAGAGGAGTAACTCACAATGTGTAGGCATCAGAAGCACCTAATGGGGATGACTCTTCATACCACATACTATACTTGTCCCAAAAATGTGTCACGTGACAGTAATGTATGAGAAAACTCACATATAATGTCAGTGTGGCCTAGCAGGTCAGCACAGTGAGCACAAACTGAAACAAAACCCATTCCTGATCAACAAAACACAACACAGACTTTGCAGTGACAAACTCTGCATACTCGCAACTGACAGTGACAACAAGTAGGTGTCACCCAGGAGTGCAAGGGCACACCGACACACTGCACAGTGCTCAACCTAGAACTCCTACATGTTCCCACAATCTGAAGCACACGTCTGATAATGTAAACAAACAGGCACTCATTACCTGGATGATACATGTGTGTAGGGGGGCATGTGCAGGGGCACACACACCTCAACACTGACAATGACAGGCCAATCACACTGTATGACTACTCAAGTGCACACTTTCAAATGTACCCATGTGACCATGAAGACAGGCCTACACAAGATGACTACACATCAACACTGCTGCTCACACATCAAGAAAGATCGTACAGATATGATGGACCCTGTCCACCCCACAAGTTATTCTGTGGATAGAATTTACCTCTGTTGTGGCAGCGCATCCTAATATGACATGTGTTCAATTTAGCAAACCTGACCATAGAATGATTAGGATAAGAGTAGATCATCACAAACAACCATCATTGCACCCTCAAGCCTCAGAGTCAAGAAGAACAAAAGTGCCTGTCACCTCTGGCAACCTCTTAAAAAGTAAATCAAGTTATTGCCAATGTGAAAGTGGCATGTGTCACATGAACATATACCCATACATTAAACTTCAATTTAACAATGGCAGCGACAAAACAGACAACATGAGTAACAGTCTTTATTACATAATATCCGGATAGGCCTCAAAATTGCAACACATCAAGGCCATTGGCCAGTACAAATTCCCAGTATGCACATGTGTGCATGATAAACTGCACAGGAAATGGGCATCAAAAGTACAAAACAGCAAGGCCATTGGTGCTACTTGATGTCCTGTCCGCATTGTTGACCTACAAGAACCGCTACATCCACTTGCAAGGAGACATGAATTGTCAGATGTGAAGGGTGATTTTTATGATCTTGGACACATACCTACTGTGGTTGGAGCAATTGACTGCACACTTGTTGGCCTAGTTCCACCACAGGCACGCGAGTACATCTACCGGAACAGGAAGCATTTCCATTCCATTAATGTACAAGTGGTATGCCAAGTGCATATGATTATCTCCCATATCTGTGTCAAATTCTCTGGTTCTGCACATGACTCCTACATACTGCGTAATAGCATTATCCCACAATGGATGGCAAATCTGCATCTGGAGCGTACATGGCTGGTTGGTGAGTACACACAGTCAAGTAGTGTGCTGTATGTGTGACATGCTGTTCTCGGCTACTGTTTATATTACAAAATTGCTCTGTGTATCTCACACCTAGGTGACTCTGCGTATCCCAACCGTCCTTGGTTGCTGAGCCCACTGAGGAATCCAAGGACCCCGGGTGAAGTCCGCTACAATGATGCACATGGGAGTACACGTTGTGTGGTGGAGCGTACCTTTGGGCTTCTGAAGTCTAGATTCCAGTGTCTGGACAAGAGCGGAGGTGCACTACTCTACTCTCCCCAAAAGGTGTGTCAGATCATAGTTGCATGCTGCTTGCTCCACAACCTGGCCTTGCGCAAAGAGATCCCCCTGCTCCTGGACGATGATGAGCAGCAGATGCCCCCCCTGCAAATCCACACATGCCCAGTGACGACGATTGTGGAGAAGAGGAAGGTGTTGACCTGCGTCAACAGCTCATTGACAACTACTTCCCTTGAGTGTAAGTGACATTGTACAACAGTGACATTGTTTGTTGGCTTTGATGGTAGTGGCAAGTCATAGCTGATCTTTTTGACTGCTGGCTGTTGTTGGATATGTTCTAATTGCTGATGTGTGTGGCACAGGGTATTGTTTTCCACATATATCATGTCTATGTTGATGTTGTAGCTCATTGTTATGTGTGCTGGTTTTTGTATGTTGATGACTAGTGGTGTGTTTTAGCTGTAATGGCATCACCTGACAAGTAAATGTCATTCTCTTGTGTCTTTCTAGGTTCCTTCACCCTATCAACGCCAGGTCACAATCAGAGCTTGTGGTACATTGGAATCTGAGTTGACATTGTACATAGTGTGATAAACATCGAACTGACACAAAGACATAGGTGTGTAAAGAGTGTTTGTTTACAATAAGTATTTGTGAAAGAGAAGTGATTATTTACAAAATTGTGCAAAGTGAATTTATGAGTTGACAGTGATGGTAAATAAGACAAATAGAGTAGTCACCACATTGATGTAGTCACACACTCCAACAGACTCCTGCCATCAACATGGCAATGTGGGTAAGGATAGTCAACAAAGTCAATGTCAAGGGGAACACAGGTGCCATCATGGCTGGCTCAGCGACTTGCGTTTGGATAGTGCATTGCCACGTGATCTTCCCCTGGTGTTTCACGGATGTCCACAAGTTGGCCCATATGTGTGTCCATGGACCTCACCAGCAGGCGGAGCTCACGGACTTCTTCCACAACCTGGCCCATCTGTCCCTGGTTCTGTTCATATGCCCCAAGGACTCTTGCGATGGTGGCCAGGGCTTCGGTCTCAGTGTCTTTCTGTATTTGTCCCCCAGCTGTCCTCCCACCTGCCCTGCTGACACGGACCTGTGGTGTTGAGACTCGACACACCCACACACTCTCCCTGGCATCCTCTGATTGTTTTGTGGTGTTGGTAACCACTGAGGTAGAGAGAGTGTTGCAGGCAGCAGTGGTGATGGTGGGTGCTGCACAGTTCATTGTAGAAGGGGTCAGCGCAGTTGTTGCTGTGGTGGTGGGGACAATGAGGTCCTGAGACGTAGTACACCCTGGCAGTCCTGAGGGGACAGGTTGTTGCTCCTCATCCGAGAAACGTAGGGAGTCTGCATCCAAGAATTCAAGTTCAGGGGGGGGGAGACTGGCTCTGCAGGTTGGTAGGGTTTTCTGCTGCAGTTGCTTGTGGATCTCCTGTTGAACAGAGGTTAAATGGTCATTGAAGTGCACTCCACAAGCTTGGTGTTAGACGTTTGGATGTTACATATGGTACATCAAACATTTTACATTGCAATCACTTGGTATAGTGAAAGATCATGAGCATCATGACATGATGTTGAGGTACACACATTACTTGTCCATGGTGTGACATGGAAAATGAAACCATGTGCCACGCATAGATTGTGTGATTACAGAGACATGACATCATCTACCAACTTGCGGCACATCAACTTTTGATGATGCGTGTTTTTGGTTTACTCTTCATGGAATCAATTTCAGCAAAGTAAGAACTAGCCATTGTAATGTTATACATACCTTTTTCATATTATGTACTTTACTTTGTTTGTCAGATTGACCATGCATGTTTGGTGTTCATCTGGGCCTTCATGCTCTGACACCATGGCACTTACACATTGCATTCTGTGCTGTGCGATTGGGCCCTGAATTTCTTCCACATGTGACTTGGTGAGTCAAAGTTTTATTTCTGTGTCAGTTACATGCGCTTAGCTGTCTGCACACTGGAAGGATGGCAGGGTGCATGCACTGACTACCTACTTGTTCGGTGACACAGTGGTAGAAAATAGCTGCCACATCGTTATGAGTGGGAGGAGTGTACCATCCTGCTCAGCTGTGGGACAAGGGGACCTGGTGGGAGATGTAGTGCTGTCTTCCTAACCACAAACACCCCTCCCTGTTAACATGGCTACCTACCTGTTAGTTTGAGTAGTGCAATTCAATGGCTGCCACATTGTTCTGGGTATGGGGAGTGCTCCATCCTGCTCAGCTGTGGGACAAGGGGGCCTGGTGGGAGTTGTAGTGCTGGCTTCCTTCCCACACACACACCTCCCTTTTCAGAAGGCTTCCTCCACGTAAAGTGGAGCAGAGGAAGGGAATAGGTTACACATGGCTCTTGGGTGGGGGGAGTGTTCCATCCTGCTCAGGGTGAGACAGGAGAGCATGAGAAGGCTACCTACCTGTTAGTTTGAGTAGTGCAATGCAATGGCTGCCACATGGTTCTGGCTTTGGGGAGTGCTCCATCCTGTTCAGCTATGGGACAAGTGGGCCTGGTGGGAGTTGGAGTGCTGGCTTCCTACCCACATAGTAAGATAGCTACCTACCTGTAAGTTTGATGAGAACAATGAAATGGCTGCTACATGGTTGTGGGTGGGGGGAGTGCTCCATCTTGCTCAGCTGTGGGACAAGGGGGCCTGGTGGGAGTTGTAGTGCTGGCTGCCTGTACACATGCCCCCATGGAAATATTGCTAGCTACCTTTGGGGTGATTCAGAGGAAAGAAATGTTAGTTCTGTGAGACATGTGTTGGAAAGAGTGTGTTGTACGTAAGTGCATTTGTGTTTAGGAAGTGTAGCTTTCTAGTTGTGCAAGACAGTACATAGCAGTGTAATGGGAGACATTTGCTGGTACTTACCAGCCTCCACTCCCCCGGGTATTCCTGTGAGACTCTCTGGATGCAGTATGGCAAGCACCTTCTCCCATTCGGTGAATGTTAGTGGTGGAATGGGATGGCCACCGCCAGTCCTCTGAGCCAGCTCATGGTTCTTGTTGGCACGCTCTTTCACCCTGCTCTTGAGGTCATGCCACCTCCTCTTGATGTCATGCAGGGTGCTCGGGGTGGTCCCTACTGCATTGACTTTGTTGACTATCCTTACGCACATTTGATTTTTTTCTGGCTACTGGTGTCTGTTGGACCATGCTTCCAAACAAATGTGAATGTACTCTGATTATCTCATCTACCATCACTGACAACTCATTGTCAGTGAATTTGGACATCTTCTTCTGTGACATGGTGTGTGAAGTGCAAATGGGTGAAAAGTGCAGGTGTGAAGGTGGTCGTGGTGATGTGTGTGGTGTGTGTGTGGTTGTGATGGTGTGATGTGTGTTGATTTGCCTCTCCTTTGTGCTGTGGGGTTGGGCCCTTCAGTTCTGGGGTTGTGCAAAGGATTCTGGGCAGGGTAGGGGTTGGTTTTATACTCAGCTATGTGGGTGGGTCAAAATGGAGTATTCATGTCAGGTGTGTTGTCTGGGTTGAGCTGGGATTTGCATTTTTTACTTGCCATGGGGATGTGTCATTGGGGTGTGTCAGATGTTTTTTGAGGCTGAGCCGACTTGGTAGCTCTGTTGTGTGGTTGTTTTTGACCGCCATTTCTCTTTCCGCGTGACTGCGGCGGTTTGAATGCAATAGTCCTTTCGCAGGCTCTCCCATTCATCATTTGTTGCAATCACGGCGGTCGGAAACAACTGATCGTTCCAAGGCACCGCCATTGTATCGTAATTTTACTTGCGGTCATTCCGCTGGTCGAACGGCGGTTTTTGGTCTATATGCAGCAAATCTGAACACCGCGGATGGATTTTCAGCTTTTCAGGATGTTCCCGGTGGAGTTTCGTGGAATCTGTTCGCCGCGGTTGAATTTTTCTGGCAGTGCATCCTAATCTGACCGCCGCTTTTGCCGCAGTACATGCGGACGGTTAATTTCCGCTACCAAGGCGGTCGGAATGCTTTTCCGACCGCCATCCTAATCGACCCCTAAGTTTGGAAGAAGAGAGATGTGAGAAGCTGGCCTGGTATATGATGTCCACTAATGTAAGTGTGCACCTTACACCAGTCCAGACAACCCTTATGGTGATTTAAGAGGACTTAGACAACCTTAGAAGCTCTCTAAGTGGTAGCTGTGAAGAACAGCCTTCAGGCTTAGTTCAGAAGGAGTGTAAAGCAGCTTGTTTTACCAGATTGCAATCTTATAGTATAGATTAAGTGAAAAAGAACCACACAATGTATTTATAAAAAATATGTATTTATTATATAATACTCTCTAGTACTTTTAAATATCTCCTACTCGATATGTCGGCAGCTTTTGACACGGTGAGCCACCCGGTCCTGTTAGAAAGGCTGAGGCAAATAGGAGTAAAAGGCAAAGTGCTGCAGTGGTTTCAATCCTACCTTGAAGGTAGGCAACAGGTAGTCACTATGACGCCCTTCTCCTCCTGCAGGTCCCAAGTTGCGCACGGGGTGCCACAGGGATCTGCAATAAGCCCTATTCTTTTTAATATCTACCTGCGTCCCCTGTTCCCGTTAATTAAATCCTTTGGCGTCAGTTTGGTGAACTACGCTGACGACACGCAGCTGGCCTTCTCTCTAGAAGGAGATGAAGCTCTCTCCATGGACCGTTTCCATCAATGCATGCGCCAGACTTCGGAGTGGCTCAGAAGGAACTCCCTCCAATTTAACAGCGGTAAAACTGAGGTGGTCTTCTGTTCGCCATTTAGGATTCTTAAACATCTGCCCTCCGAATTCTGCCTTGCACCGGAGGAAGCACCAATTGCTCCGGTCAGGAAGGTTCGCAATCTTGGGGTGATTATCGATGACGACCTCCAGATGGTATCTCAGGCTAGCAAGACCGCCAATGTCTGCTTTGCCTTGCTACGACTGCTTCGTGGTATTCTACCTCTGCTCCCTAGGGAGTCACGAGCTACAGTGGTACGCAACACGGTATTAAGCAGGCTCGACTACTGCAATTCCCTCTATCTAGGGGCCCCGCAGTATATCCTCCAAGGACTGCAGAGGATTCAGTCAGCCGCAGCCAAATTAGTGCTTAACAGGCGGCGATGTGCCTCGGCCACCAAAGCATTGCGGGATCTGCATTGGCTTCCA
Organism: Triturus cristatus; assembly: GCF_964204655.1. NCBI lineage: Eukaryota > Metazoa > Chordata > Amphibia > Caudata > Salamandridae > Triturus > Triturus cristatus. Next base: position 1,642,033,701 of record NC_140590.1, read on the forward strand.
ATAAGAGAAAGGGTCGTCTTCAAGTCCCTTTGCATAACTTTCAGAGCAGTACACGGACTGGGACCTGTCCCCTTGCAGGATAAGTTTGTACGCCACCTACCAAGTAGGCAACTTCGTTCTTCAACAGCTGGTCTACTAGTGGTTCCGAGATTCAGGCGCGCCAGGGTAGGAGGAAGAGCCTTCAGCATAGTAGTACCTGGCATGTGGAACAAGCTCCCTGCAAACTTGAGACACTGCAGTTCCTTATTGGAATTTCGCAAGGGACTTAAGACATGGCTATATCCTGCAGTTTGACCCAGGCTGACCCCATGACTCTCTTCTGTCACCTTCTCTATCGCTGATCTTTAGTCATAAGCGCCAGGATGCCCGTAGGGCGACAGCCGCGCTATATAAGTTTCACATCAATCAATCAATCAATCATAAACACAAGGCACACACTACTTTAGCAAAGAAACACAGTAAATAGCACGTAATACACAGTGGACCCGGGGGGACCAAACCATATACTAAGAAAGTGGTATAAGAACCACAATTCAGGTCAAGACAATGTTGAAAGGATGTAGAAGTGCTTGGGACCATCGGAACCACCCAAGGTAAGCAGATAGGGACCCCACGGAATGCATGTGTAGTGTGGGAACACGACCGCGTGCTCCACACAACTCTATGTGAAAATCACGGTTGGATTTTTAAAGATTAAGGACCCTTCCCAGTCGACCCTGAAGAGACCCTGTGGAAGACAGAAGGTTGGAGAGCCACCCCACCCATGGATGCCCTAATATGCACGTTACCTACACCAGGGAAGCCGGGTGGCTACGTGTGAAGTGGTGTCGGAAACCACCGTCGAACCCAATGGAGGACTTCAGGAAAGTGCCACTGTTGAAGATGGAGAAAGTGTCCGGTGGAATCCGAAGGTGGATTCTAGATGAGAGGAACCTGCAAGCAGAGGGGACAGAGTCTATGTTACTCAGGAGTGACCAGGAGACTTGGAAGACGAATGCTCTCTGATGTCGGGTGTTGCAGGATGGGTGATGATGACCTTTACTCTGCAGCTGTGAGGACCAGACGATGCTGAGGAAGACCAGGAGCCAATCACGAGCTGTCCCATGAAGGATGTAGAGAGCTGAGGGGTCGGTGTCTGGCAGAAGTATCAACAAGCCTTGGAAAATGCAACCAATGCAGGAAGTAAAGAAGGAGCAAGGTCGGGACCTGCAAGGTCGAAGGGACTCACCACAAGCAGGGGAGTCAGGGCAGGCCCGAGCTATCAGTGGAGCACAAAAGAAACAAGTGTAACCCTCAAGTGGACCCACACGCCGGAGGCACTGGAGTCGCAAGAGGACCTCAAGCAGCTCACCAAATGATGCAGGCCACGATGTACATGGTGCGGTGTGGCTGAAGATTTTGGTCACTGGAGGTGCTCGATGTTGGGGCTACTTGGAGCCCGAAGATCTCCTTGGAAGGAAGCCAACAAGCCTTTGCAACGGCAAGTTGACGCGGTGCACAGGAGTTTGGTTCTTGCAACCCCCACAAGGGATACTAGCCTTAAAATTGGTGAGAGGGCAGGACAGGCCTCGGGAGCTGTGGAAAACCACCACCTGTGTTGCAGAACATTACGGAGTCCGAAGGAGCCCAGGATATGCAGACCGCTCGACTTAGTTGCGGTGCGTGCGAATGCAGGGGACTCCTTTACTCCAAGGGAGATTCCTTCAAGTGTCTTTGATGCTTCACAGGCCTTGGATGGTTCCTGTATAATGCACAGGTACAGATGATACAGCAGACTGGAAGAGAGATGAAGACAGGCCCAAACATAATCCAACGAAGTCCAAAGTGCCCAGACGGTAGAAGAAGAAGTGGTGTCTGATCTGAATCTTATTCCACAATGAATCTAGGGTCCTACACCCAGGTAAGCCCTTACGTACCCTAGGGAAAGGGTTGGGAAGATTCAGGAAACCCTCCCAGGGGAGGGTCTGGACAGGGGGGAGGTTACTCCCATGTCCTTTGTTTAGTTTTGTGCCAGAGCGGGAGCCAACGGCTCCCAGGACTGGTTTGAATTGGACTACATACAGGGACACCAAATGTGCCCCTCATGCAGACTGAGTTGTGCTGGCAAGCGCACCCACTCTACCCCAATACACTAAATTCTGGTCACACCTCCCTGTGACAGTATGCCTATTGTTCTGCCTTCCCCTGCTCGAGCTTGGCTCAGCAGCAGGAGAGCAGAATCATGTCTCTGGTCGGCAGCCACCATCTTGTGCTGTCCGGGTCAAGAAGGCTGGTACCGGGAACACTGAGAGCCTAACGGAGGGCTCTTCTAGTGCTTGGAATCATACCTCCCACACCGTTTACAGTGTGGGGGTAAGATTCCAACATATTTGATACCAAACATGATAGGATTGATTGCAGCTGTTTTCGGGATGGTCATTGTGTAATTACGCAGTGCCCCTCTATATAGTAGATGACTGCTTCACTTAAAACCAGAGAGAATGGACTCCGTAGGCTGTAGGGGTGTTCTGCTCACACAGGGGCACCCTCACACTTAAAACCAAGCAGCTTGCCTTCAGGATTGATAAGGCCTGCTATAGGGGTGACTTATAGGTTTTAAGTGCAGTGGCCCTAGATATAGGAAACCTATATCTTTAGTAAGTGGTGCTAGCACCAGCTTACATAGGCTGCAATGGCAGGCCTGTAGTTCCATTTGGAATGGGCTCCCATGGGTGCCATAATGAATGCTTCAGCCAATGGGGGACCTCTGGGGTACCTATGCCCAGGGTACTTTAGTACCATATACTAGGAACTGATAAGTGTACCCCAGTATCCAATCTGGGATGTATCTAAGTACTAACCACAACAATTTAATGGAGAAAGTAGATAGACTGGGGTCCTGATTAGCAGGATCCCAGTCAGACTAGTCAGAAACCAGCATAGCACCAGGCAAACCGTTGGGGTAACCATGCAGAAGGATCCTACCTTCCTACAAGGGAGTTCTTGCCTGAACTGTTGGCTCAATCACCAGAACCTCAGGGTTGCCTCCTCCTTGTGGTCTCTGATCAGTGGTGGAAGGATTTTCTATTGTTTTGGGGGATTTATGACTGCCTTCAGGTCTTGAAAAAGTACACCAAGAGGGCCAGGAAGTGTGCTGAGTTTCTCCAGAATAGGTGAGCAAGTGCAGCTAGGTGTTAGCTCCTCTTGAGCCCTTTTAATGAGTTTGTTTAAGGTCAGCAATTTTCCCATCGATACCAGCTACATGCACAGCCAGCATTTTCAGTAGTTCAATCTGTATGTCCATTTTAGCTGAGTAGTAGTTCATTGCGTCAACCATTGATTGAAGAGTTCTCAGCATAAAGGACCAGACCCCGTTATATTGGGGACACTCTTGTTCAGTGATTTTTCTCTGAGATTGTGTCCTAGGGGGTGTTGGAATTTTCTTAATTGCATTCTCATTCACGTAGGATGCCAGCGTCTCATCCCATTCTTCCTGTGTAAGACGTGAGAACTCTGTTGGCATTTCCCGAGTCAGTCCATCTTGACTGTGACTGTCTGCTCTCTTCATCATTGTGTTGCTCCCTTCCTCTGCCAGACGGCTGTTTTTTTGTGGTTGATTTTGTGGGTGAATTTTCTTAGACAACTTCTGTTGCTCCATGGTGCCTGTTAGGTGACACCATACTGCCCGGTTGATGGATCGTTGGTTGTTGCGATTCTTTGGTCTGCTCCTGAGAGGTGCTGACATCCATTCTTTCAAACCTGATTCAAGCCGTCCCAGAGTGCTGTTCTGCTAAGGGGATCATCTTCTAGTTCTGGCTCACCACTTGCTGGGCTGCCCCTGGCAGTGTCCTCTGGCATATTCCTTTTATTTTGGGGGATGAGTTAAGCAATGTAAGTAAGAGATCATTGGAGAGTAGAAATAGTAGTAGGGTTAGAAGGTAGTCCTGTCTTGCCCATTGATAACGGCTAATGTAGGAAGAGGTGGCACCTTTAATTCTAATATTAACTTTGGGGTTGGCATAAAGGGCCACGCCATGTTAATAAAGGAATTTCCAAGATTATGTTCCTCAAGGACTGCTTGGAAATAAGGACAGGAGACTTTATCGAACGCCTTTTCGGTGTCAAGGGCGATTGATGCTTCTGGCATGAAAGAGGAAAGGGACTTTTCGATGATGTGGCAAAAGATGCGGATATTGTCACTGGCCAGCCTAGCCTTCACAATCTTGTTTGGGAAGTATGAATCAGCTTAGGTATGGACATCTACAATCTTTTGGCAAGAATGTTGGCAAAGATATTTGCCTCCTTATATAACAGAGAGATTAGGCGAAAAATTTCCGGGTCAAAATGGTCTTTACACTCCTTCGGTAGCAACATTAGAAGTCGCTCCAGACACCTTGCCAGAGACCGTGAAATTATCTAGGGTATTTTTAAGATGTGTAAGGATCGCATGAGTAAATGTTTTATAAAAGTTGATGGAAAACCCATTGGTACCAGGAGCTTTCCCCGAACGCATTGATTTTATTGCTTTGATAACCCCATCAGAAGTGAACGGCGCGTTAAGGTGTTCTCTCTCCTTGTCGCAGACTAAGCATTAGAAAGAGACTTTAGAAAATCCAGACATTTAGATTTGTCCTGTGTGCTATGGGGTGTGTAAAGCTTTTCGTAAAACTCTCTAAACACCTCCAAAATCACTTCAGTTTGTACTTTCTGCGTTCCATCCTGAACTTTAATATGTGTAATGTTGGAGTTTGTGTTCTTCAATTTGAGTGAACTAGCCAGTGCTTTATCCGCTCCATTACAAAAAAGAAGGTGTTTAGACTTTTGGCTTGAATGAAGAGATGTGCTCTCTTGCTGACTATGATAATATATGTGTATTTTAGTTGTTCAGGAGGGATTTGTCACCCAAATGTCTGAAGCCTTCTTCCATTCTTTTGATGTCAATGCCTAGGGACTGCATGGATTTCCTTGATGTCTCGGTTTTTCTTTGCCAGACGTTTAATGATTTGACCACTCATGGTGTGATGTGAGTTCTGTGTGGGAGATTGAGGATGAGTCTTGCTGCCAAGTTCTGTATGTTTTGTAGTTTTCTAGTGAGTTGCTTGGTTGATATCAGTGTAGAGGGTGTTCCCATGGACCAACTTGCTGATGGCTGCGTCATGAGTGACTGGAAAGTCAGGCGGAAAAGCGGAAAAGCCATAGCGAAAGCCACAACTCTCTATGGAGTAAGCCAGTGCCCTTCAAGGAGACAGCCAGCATTGCAATGAGCGAGAGAGGCGCAAAGAGTGGGACTCCAACTCCCAGACTCCCCGGTTCTCCGTAATCACCGCTGCGCCTGGAGGCGCATAAATATCAGCGGCCGCCCCCGCGGCTCAGGACGCGGGCGGCCACGCCCAGGCAAAGCCCGGGCCAAGGGCAGGCCCGTCAGTACCCGTCAGAGAACATAGGAGGCCGGGCCGGACCCCCCTCTTGGTTTCTACGTAGTACTTTTATTCGTTCCTGACCCTCACCGAGCCTGCACCCATCACCCCAGGATCCCAGAGACTTTTTGATTATGAGCCGCATATCTTAGGTAAGAGTGAACTCTCCTGTTCTTGCCTTTTATTGCCTATGCCTATGAGCCCAGTGTTGTCGAGTTGGTTTTGTTGGCCTCACCATCTCTCTTACCCTTGACTCAGCCCAGAAGTCAAGCATATCATCGTGGTCTATGTGGCATTTACTTACCTCATGTTCTCTTGCTGTCATCACTAAGATATTTTGCCTATGGAGAACGACGACAGGGGGTGCTGGGCTGAGCCAAGTGACAAAGGGTCAGATGTAGGTGGCCAAATAGCGATCGGTAACGCTGAAATTACCAGAATTCCAGCGTTACCGATCGCTATTTGGCTGCGAGCAATGTAGGTGAGATTAAACCTACTAGCAAAATAAGGAATCGCAAAATTGCGATTCCTTATTTTGCTCTTGCATTTAAGGAATCGGGAATTGCGATTCCTTAAATGCAATGTAAGTAGTACAAAAGTAAGTGCACTTTTGCCTTAAGGAATCGCTAATTACCACCAACTTCAAGTTGGTGGTAATTAGCGATTTCCTTTAAAAAAGCACTTTTTTGCTTTTTTTAAAGTGCCATGTGGCACACATTCATGCCCTTAAGGCATGTATGTGCGCCACATGTGCACACATGCACATTTCAGGGGTGCAACAGGGTGTCCTTTTGACACCCTGACACCCTTGCAATAGCGCCCGCTATTTGCCATTCTTTAATACCCAATCGATAATAGTGAATATCTTTCCATTCATTCCTATGGGCCTCCTAGCCCATAGAAATGAATGGGTAGGTATTCCTTATTAGCTAATCTCAATTTGGGATTCGTTATTAAGGAATGTTAAGGAATCAGTAATATTTTAGCGATTCCTACCTACATTCAATTTTGCGGGTCCTTAATAGCGAATCAGTAAAATTCGCTATTAAGGACTCTGCATTTCGGTTTTACCTACATCGGGCCCAAAGTGACAAAGTGACCAAGATTTTTGTCAATGGGGAAATGCAAGGGGGGGGGCTGGACCCATAGGTAAAGATCCAGTGAATACGGTGAGCACCATGGACGCCTTCTAGCAGCGTGCTGTTGGGGTGTTGGATAAGGAGATTGAACTGGCTACCAGACGACTATCTCGCTCTCCTATCTATCAGCCCCCACTGGTTTCTTCTGTTTCCCCACTAGTAGGTGCTCAATCACAGCTACGCTCTCCCCAAGCAGATTTGGCAGACAGGTCACAATACCAGGCTGGGGGTATTGTTCCCCTCTCACCAGTTGTTGCCATTGGGGTCGGTGTTCAGTCACCTGCTCCAACTCTAGGGCCTGGCGCGACTACTGGCATTGGGGCGGGAGTGGGAGGTGCCATGAGGAAGCGCCCCTCAGTGGGGGGCCCCTGTAAACGCAGAAAGAACATTGGTCCACAGTCATCTGCAGCGGCACATCAGCGGAGATTAACCCGGAAGCTATTACGTTAGAAACGCTCAAAGCAGCACTTGATACCAAATTGGACCCTATCCTACTTGACTTTCTGCGCTGGAAAATAACTGCCACATTGACCGCATCCTTGCTAAGAGACCGTGCTCCCCTCGTCACAAGCCCCCATTTCCCACAGCCTACGACTTTGACCACGATCACTATCCCCAGCCCTAGTGGCAGGGACACGGGGGTGCAGCTAGAGCTGTGTCTACCACGAAGCAACCTAGCAACGTGGCAGCAGCAGCATTAACGGACAAAACGGCACCACCAACAAACAGGATCGACTCTCTGGCCCGAACAGACAATTATGGGGGGGAGCACTTTGAACCCTGATTCGTCTCAATTTCGCCACGCCCTGGGTTTCAAAGCGGGAGGTTTGTTTAGACCTAATTGTGGGGGGGAGGAAGGGGATGGAAGGAAGGGAGGGAAAGCACACTTCCTGGGGGATCATATAACCATTCTCCCATTCTGGGCTCTGTTCACCTCCCACCCGAGTCAACGTCGCTTGTTGTGGTGTTAACTAACGTCCCACGTCTTGATCTCAGGACTAAGGAAGATTTTTTTCAGCTAAAGAATAAGGTGGTGCACTGGCTTAATTCCAACATCGCCCCAGGGCGGAATATCAAATACTCATGGTGCATCAAACACAGTGGGTGGAAAGTGCTAAGAAAACCTGGCCATGGGATTGCGTTATCATTGATTTTAACAATCCTGTTGTGGTAAATCAAATTTTAAGTGCGGTTGTGGAAACCAACTATAGGTGTTGGAACTCAGCAGTCTTGGCACTCCTGCTGGGATGCTTTTACAGATCCAGTTATTACCAATCAGGGCCCCAGCGGGAGTGGCTTTCAGACGTGGACCAGGGAGGCCGAACGGTGAGGGCTACAGGTACAAGCCTAGCAAATAGGCTTACATCCCTAAGCTCAATAGAAGATTGCGACTGACGGTGCGCGGGTTCTTTGGACCCTGCGGCACCTATACTACAGGAAAAGGCATGACCTCCAGAAGAGGTATCCAGGGTGAATGGAGGCCCTTATTTTTTTCTTGGAACATTGTAGGGTTGGCAAGTAAAACAGAGGTCCCCGAATGGTTGTTTCTTGTTAAGAGCTTCAACGTGATATGCCTCCAGGAAGCTTGGGAAATAGAGAACAGCTATCACCTGGATGGCTATAAGACCCTGTGCCAGTGATTCCATTTAGGGTAGGACTAGCTAAGAGGGGGCTTGTCACCTTTGTCTCACTAGAAGTCCCTGGAATCTCTGTTACCCCATTAGATGTTTTCCCCAATTTACAGGTGATGCTGTTATCTAGTGGACAAATCAAGCTCCTGTCGTTACATTTTTATAATGCAGGAGTTGCACACATGGAGGAAGGCAATATTGCTCAATTGGGGTCTGTTATTCTGGATATTATTTTGAAAGGCCAGAATTACCATCCCATCTTTTTAAAAGGGGATGTTAATATTCATATGTGTGGAGACATCAGTCGAGGAGGAGTGGAAGCTATGGGCTGTGCAAGACAAGCTGGCTTGCATATGGAACACACACCCCAGGGTATTGAACTCAATACTATCTTGAATGAGTTTGATTTAACATCTGTCATGAACAAACTGTCGCAGGGGAAAACTGATATTACTCCTACCTTTATTGGGTGAGGGTGCAAGACCTTTATTGATTTTGCCTTTGTATCCACCTCGTTTTTTTCTCTGATCACTGATTTTTCTGTCCAGGGGAGTGTACACAGTGACCATAATCCCGTTTGTGTTTTTACAGGTTGGTCACGAGCACACAGTAATACCAAAGGGGGGGTGGATGCGTGACCTCCTCTAAAAGTGGCAGAAGCAGGAAGAAGTTTAAAGTGGGGGCATATAGTACCAGAGCTACTTCATGAGTCCCTCCTAACTCAATGTCATCGAGAGTTTGCCATCTGTAATGATGGTTAGGCAAGCGCTTCGGACATTATGGATGCATTTGGGAAAATGTCTACTGCTATAGGGAAGTTATTACAGGCCCCAGGTGGGGGCTGCAAGCAGCTAGCCGCAAGATGGTTCCATTCGGCGTGTTCCCAGGCTTCCAGGACTCTGAGAAAGGTTCTGGGTGCTAGGCCGTGGGATCAGGTGGCAGTTAAAGGCCTACGAAGAGCATATAAGGAGGCTTTAGCTACTCATAAGTCTGCCCTGAAGGAGGAGGCATGGTCTGATTTAGTTGAGGCTAGCACATTGTGCAATAGCTCAAAGTTTTGGGGCATCATTAATAGTCACATTAACAAAGTAGGTCGCACACTGCTCATCATACCCGCAAATAGCCCCATAGAACGTGTCCAGGGATGGCATTATAGTGACATACTCGTGGCATAGGCGTACTCACCGTTGCTACTACATTATCCAGAGTTCTATGGGGCTATTTGCGGGTATGACGAGCAGTATGCGACCTACTTTGTTAATGTATTTAAGCTCTCTCGAGCGATTTGGGCTGACGAGCCTTGGTTCCGCACCTGCGCGCCGGTAGTGGTATTTTACCTTTAATATTTTGGCAGTCTACTTGGCACCCCACATACCTACCTGCTCCCTGCTGACGAGAGGCAATTACCTTGAAACACGTGTCCAGGGATGGCATTATAGTGACATACTCGTGGCATAGGCGTACTCACCGTTGCTACTACATTATCCAGAGTTCTATGGGGCTATTTGCGGGTATGACGAGCAGTGTGCGACCTACTTTGTTAATGTATTTAAGCTCTCTCAAGCGATTTGGGCTGACGAGCCTTGGTTCCGCACCTGCGCGCCAGTAGAGGTATTTTACCTTTAATATTTTGGCAGTCTACTTGGCACCCCACATACCTACCTGCTCCCTGCTGACGAGAGGCAATTACCTCGAAACACGTGTCCAGGGATGGCATTATAGTGACATACTCGTGGCATAGGCGTACTCACCGTTGCTACTACATTATCCAGAGTTCTATGGGGCTATTTGCGGGTATGACGAGCAGTGTGCGACCTACTTTGTTAACGTATTTAAGCTCTCTCGAGCGATTTGGGCTGACGAGCCTTGGTTCCGCACCTGCGCGCCGGTAGAGGTATTTTACCTTTAATATTTTGGCAGTCTACTTGGCACCCCACATACCTACCTGCTCCCTGCTGACGAGAGGCAATTACCTCGAAACACGTGTCCAGGGATGGCATTATAGTGACATACTCGTGGCATAGGCGTACTCACCGTTGCTACTACATTATCCAGAGTTCTATGGGGCTATTTGCGGGTATGACGAGCAGTGTGCGACCTACTTTGTTAATGTATTTGAGCTCTCTCGAGCGATTTGGGCTGACGAGCCTTGGTTCCGCACCTGTGCGCCGGTAGAGGTATTTTACCTTTAATATTTTGGCAGTCTACTTGGCACCCCACATACCTACCTGCTCCCTGCTGACGAGAGGCAATTACCTCGAAACACGTGTCCAGGGATGACATTATAGTGACATACTCGTGGCATAGGCGTACTCACCGTTGCTACTACATTATCCAGAGTTCTATGGGGCTATTTGCGGGTATGACGAGCAGTGTGCGACCTACTTTGTTAATGTATTTAAGCTCTCTCGAGCGATTTGGGCTGACGAGCCTTGGTTCCGCACCTGCGCGCCGGTAGAGGTATTTTACCTGTAATATTTTGGCAGTCTACTTGGCACCCCACATACCTACCTGCTCCCTGCTGACGAGAGGCAATTACCTCGAAACACGTGTCCAGGGATGGCATTATAGTGACATACTCGTGGCATAGGCGTACTCACTGTTGCTACTACATTATCCAGAGTTCTATGGGGCTATTTGCGGGTATGACGAGCAGTGTGCGACCTACTTTGTTAATGTATTTAAGCTCTCTCTCGAGCGATTTGGGCTGACGAGCCTTGGTTCCGCACCTGCGAGCCGGTAGAGGTATTTTACCTTTAATATTTTGGCAGTCTACGTGGCACCCCACATACCTACCTGCTCCCTGCTGACGAGAGGCAATTACCTCGAAACACGTGTCCAGGGATGGCATTATAGTGACATACTCGTGGCATAGGCGTACTCACCGTTGCTACTACATTATCCAGAGTTCTATGGAGCTATTTGCGGGTATGACGAGCAGTGTGCGACCTACTTTGTTAATGTATTTAAGCTCTCTCGAGCGATTTGGGCTGACGAGCCTTGGTTCCGCACCTGCGCGCCGGTAGAGGTATTTTACCTTTAATATTTTGGCAGTCTACTTGGCACCCCACATACCTACCTGCTCCCTGCTGACGAGAGGCAATTACCTCGAAACACGTGTCCAGGGATGGCATTATAGTGACATACTCGTGGCATAGGCGTACTCACCGTTGCTACTACATTATCCAGAGTTCTATGGGGCTATTTGCGGGTATGACGAGCAGTGTGCGACCTACTTTGTTAATGTATTTAAGCTCTCTCGAGCGATTTGGGCTGACGAGCCTTGGTTCCGCACCTGCGCGCCGGTAGAGGTATTTTACCTTTAATATTTTGGCAGTCTACTTGGCACCCCACATACCTACCTGCTCCCTGCTGACGAGAGGCAATTACCTCGAAACACGTGTCCAGGGATGGCATTATAGTGACATACTCGTGGCATAGGCGTACTCACCGTTGCTACTACATTATCCAGAGTTCTATGGGGCTATTTGCGGGTATGACGAGCAGTGTGCGACCTACTTTGTTAATGTATTTAAGCTCTCTCGAGCAATTTGGGCTGACGAGCCTTGGTTCCGCACCTGCTCGCCGGTAGAGGTATTTTACCTTTAATATTTTGGCAGTCTACTTGGCACCCCACATACCTACCTGTTCCCTGCTGACGAGAGGCAATTACCTCGAAACACGTGTCCAGGGATGGCATTATAGTGACATACTCGTGGCATAGGCGTACTCACCGTTGCTACTACATTATCCAGAGTTCTATGGAGCTATTTGCGGGTATGACGAGCATTGTGCGACCTACTTTGTTAATGTATTTAAGCTCTCTCGAGCGATTTGGGCTGATGAGCCTTGGTTCCGCACCTGCGCGCCGGTAGAGGTATTTTACCTTTAATATTTTGGCAGTCTACTTGGCACCCCACATACCTACCTGCTCCCTGCTGACGAGAGGCAATTACCTCGAAACACGTGTCCAGGGATGGCATTATAGTGACATACTCGTGGCATAGGCGTACTCACCGTTGCTACTACATTATCCAGAGTTCTATGGGGCTATTTGCGGGTATGACGAGCAGTGTGCGACCTACTTTGTTAATGTATTTAAGCTCTCTCTCGAGCGATTTGGGCTGACGAGCCTTGGTTCCGCACCTGCGCGCCGGTAGAGGTATTTTACCTTTAATATTTTGGCAGTCTACTTGGCACCCCACATACCTACCTGCTCCCTGCTGACGAGAGGCAATTACCTCGAAACACGTGTCCAGGGATGGCATTATAGTGACATACTCGTGGCATAGGCGTACTCACCGTTGCTACTACATTATCCAGAGTTCTATGGGGCTATTTGCGGGTATGACGAGCAGTGTGCGACCTACTTTGTTAATGTATTTAAGCTCTCTCGAGCGATTTGGGCTGACGAGCCTTGGTTCCGCACCTGCGCGCCGGTAGAGGTATTTTACCTTTAATATTTTGGCAGTCTACTTGGCACCCCACATACCTACCTGCTCCCTGCTGACAAGAGGCAATTACCTCGAAACACGTGTCCAGGGATGGCATTATAGTGACATACTCGTGGCATAGGCGTACTCACCGTTGCTACTACATTATCCAGAGTTCTATGGGGCTATTTGCGGGTATGACGAGCAGTGTGCGACCTACTTTGTTAATGCATCATTAATAGTCCCTTTCTAACTTGAGATAACGGTAACTATTTGGATGCCCACATTACAGAGGATTACTGGGTACATCACTTTGAGGGCATTTTTCGGTCGGACATCCCGCTAACAGAGAGGCAGGAAAGGGTGGAAGGCAAGGCTGACCTTGTTTTTACAATGCATGAGGTGAGAGCTGGTATTCTAGGACTGTCTAAAAATAAGGCCCCTGGGCCAGATGGGATCCCGGCTGACCTCTACATCACCCATGTAGACACCTGGGTATCAGTTCTCACATCTGTTATTAATGCTGCAATCCAGGTCGGACGCCCATATTCTTGGGCCTTGTCGATCATATTCTCGATTTTTAGAAAGGGGGACCGGGACAGTACCCTTTGCTACAGGCCCATTTCTCCCCTGGACTCTGTGGTAAAGGTAGTGAGTCGCATGGTTCTGGGCAGACTTGTATCCTGGGCCGATGAAAATAACTTCTTAAGTGACATTCAATATGGCTTCCACCTTGGCTGTTCCACCGTGGAACAAAGTTTAAATCTGTACATGGTTCTGAATAAGTATACTGTGGCGTGTTCCAGCACGATACACCTAGCATTCATGGATCTTTCCCAACCGTTCGATTGTGTCAACAGATCTAAGCTATTGCAGTTGATGTCTACCATTGGCATTGAGAGTAACATTATTTTATTTCTTAAGGACCTTCATCAATATTCAAGGGCGGTTGTTCGCTATACAAAAGATATGAAAGTGACCCGACAAATAAACATTAAGAGAGGGGTGCGTCAGGGGTGCATATTAGCACCCTTCCTTTTTAACTTATATGTTAATTATTTAGAGAAGGCCCTTTTTGCCACTAGAGCTGATTGTCCCCAGGTAGGCAAGCGTAGTCTGCCGGTCCTAATATACACGGATGACGCGGTTCTCATGGCGAGGACAGCCAGGGGTCTACAACTTTTATTGAAATCTTCTGCTTTTTTTATGGAGGACCTGGGCCTGACGGTTAATCACCCAAATCGTTTATCATGCAGGTGGGACCTCGTAAAGCAAAGCAGTTTACCTTCAAGCTAGGATCATCACCAATACCCAAGACTAACGTCTTCTCCTACCTGGGGGTATTGTTTGGTGATTCCGTGAGTTGGTCCCCCTTGCTTACTCGGAAGAAAGGGGACCTAGCAAAATCTTCTGCAGCTGTTTTTAACTTCGCCACTGGAGTGGGAGGGAAACCAATAGAGGCTCTCTTGAAGATTTACCAAGCCAAATGTATTTCAAAGGCCAGTTACGGGAGCGAGATTTGGGGCCATATTGGGGTTGGGGCCCTGCAAATTCCCAAAATTTCTTTCCTGCGACGGGCCCTTTCTGTGCCACAAAGTATTCCATCATATGTTGTGCACGAAGAGCTGGGGATGCCCTTCCTCTCAGACGAATTGACTTTTCGTCCCCTGGCATTGTGGCTCAGTATTTGGGCCAAGCAGGAAAATACACTCAGTAAACACGTCTTAAAGGACTGTCTTTCGCTTGACCATCTCTCGCATATCCGATGGCTCCAGTACATAAGAATGGGCCTTTTGAGGCTAGGTAGAGAAGAGCTATTCACTAACCCAGAACGTATATGTAAGAGGGACTATGCATGGGCCAAAGAGTGTTTTTTTAAGAAGGAGCCGTTACAAAAGAGAGGAAACAGAGCTGTGTAAGCCCAGTGTGCGTAGGCACATTATGTTAAAAACTGTGCCAACCACCGAACCATATCTTTTAGGGCTCAAAAGTATTCACGATTGTTTTGTATTGTCGAGGTTTCGGTTCAACCCTTTCCACTATCTCTAGGCTCAACCGCACGGCTCCCACAGAGGTCAGTGCCTCATGACTTGTGACTGCGACGGTGAGTCTCTTCAGGACATGATGCACTTTTTAATGTTTTGCAGATTTTATGATTTTACTAGAAAATTATCTATTATTCCTACCTTCAAAAAAGCTGGTTTCAGGAGGGTAAGACCAGCTTTTATCTTTTTACAACTCCTCTCTACGGACACTGCTTTGTACACTCTCAATTTTTTACGGGTTGCTCTCAGACTCAGGTCAAGTTGTGATTAATTTCTGTATTGTAATGTATGTATTTTAACTATAAATCCTGTGCAATTTGATGTATCAATACTTGCTAACCTGTATTTTGGAAGATGTTTTTATTCATGCTTGTTTGACTTTTATGGTTTTATTTATAAAACCGAATAAAGTTTGTTGAATGAATGAGTGACCGTTTCTCTAGTGTCGCTTGTAGCCATTTAAAGATCTTCCTCAGCATCTTCAGGTTGTGGGTGCAGGATGCAGTGACAGAATTGACTTGTGCAGTCATGTCCAGTTTGCGGTTTATGATTATTCAGAGGTTCCTGGCGTGGGTTCTGGGTGCGGGTCCGAGTTTGGTCAGCCACCAGTTTGAGTCCCATGTTGAGGTGTTCTTGCCAAAGATCACTACTTCTGTCCCATTATTCAACTTGGAAGCACATACAATTAAATCCAGACCGCAAAAGATTTCAATTGTGTCTAGCACAACAGAGAGAAGGCAAATCGATTGACAGTTTTAGAGCCAGTTGACTATGTGACCACTATTGGACTCAAAGGCACGGGCTAGCCTGTAATTTTTTTGTTGCTTGAAAAGTTAGCAGCACTTGCATCTTTCAGTAGCTAATTTGAAGCAGATCCACTATTTCATTCTGCATAATCTCTGCTGCTTCTAGGAAAAGTACACACTGTTTTTGGTGGAAGAGCCGCGGTCTGCGTGAGTTGTGGAATGAACCAAGCAAATTGACTACATATATTGTGGAAATGCACCCCTCAGAGAGTGTTTGGAAGGAAGATGCAGAAGGTGTACCTGTTTCTCCAACTATGGATACAAGGTAATTCCCTTAGCTGGTCATTTTGGGCTACAGAAGAATCAAAGCTAAGGCTTTTCTTCAGGATTATTGCACGCTACATAAACTTAAGGAAACTTTAGGTGAACACCTCTCGAAGGTTGCACAACGGTGGGAAGAGTTCCTTAAACTTGAAAGGATAAGTTTTGAGGCACCTAAATTACGTGATATGTGAACAGAGAGACCTGGGCATTGTTTGGCCACTGATATGAGCTGTACTAACCCGAGCAAATGCACCCACTCGGCTTGTTTGTCTTCAGATTTTTTGTCTTAGATTTTTACTCCTTCAAATACACCACAGCCTCAGACCCCCGCCCACCTATCACTTCTTCAATTTTTACTCTTTCACTGTCTCTATCATTTCTTCTCTTTCTGCTGTTTTGTTTATCATATTCATTTTTTTTCATTCTGTGAGGTTACCCAGTTGGGCTCAATGTTCAGTCTTTAGTCATTAAAAGCAAGATGCCATGAGCCCTTTGATCTTTTAATGTGCCCTGTACTCGATGCCACCTTCAAGGAGAAAGAAAAAAAAGAATAATGACTTTCTATTTATGTCTGGAAAGTATTTGGCAGGCAAGTAAAAAAGAAAGGCTATGGCTCAAAGGAGGCACAAGTCCCTGTCTTCTGAAGATGTAATGTAAGCGATTTACATTTAAGCGAAATATATGAAGGAGAATTCTTATTTTTTTATAATTATTTGTATTAATCCAGCACATTACATCATTAGATAGATCGGGAATGCACATACAAACTGGGTTCAGGTCAGGGCTTTAAGTGGGATGAAAAAACAAACTGGGGGGGGGTGTCTCTTGAAAGGGGCGTGGGCAGTGTACTTAGGGGCGTGGCTTAAACACTCTAAGCTAAAAATCTGTGTTTAGCATAGTGTGTTGCCCGACTTTTATGTTGCTGTTTTTCTCCTTGCATACAGATATGATACAACAAGTAACATCATTCCTACACAAGTCAGGACTATTGAATTTGTCAATGGTTGTTAGTTGCATAAGATAAATAAGCAGCAACTATGGCTTGTATATAATATTGAAAAAGCTTCCACTTACAGCCCTGGTGAGACCACGACAATGTTGCTGCTCCTGAGTTTAAAAAAAAGAAGGGAAATCCGGAGAGAAAATGACTGTCTTTAGAGGATTTCTCTTCCCCTACAACGCTCACCTGGCTTGACGTCAATGCTGTCCGGAAAAAACGGACCGCCTGTGCCAGGGCACAAAACAGAGCCCGATAGAGACCCGTTTCGAGTCCCCCTTTAAAAATCTGCCGGTGCTCAGCACCGGTGAGACCCGGCCCACTTAAAGCCCTGGTTAAGGTTGACAATAGCATTCTTACATAGCGGAGTCACGAGGGTACATGAAGGAGAATTCTTGACGGGATTAAAACCAACGCAGGTGACTTAAATTCAGACTCTTCAGGCCGATTGCCTCTGTTTAGGTCTTTAGTCCTTCATAATATGTTAGTAGTTTTATATAGCACAGGCTTGAACAGTATTGTTTGGTTTTGGTTACGTCACAGCTGGTTCGTTTCACGTTGCATAAGACAGGTGCAAGTTAAGAGCTAATGACATCTGACAGCTTTAGTTTTGTTACGTTGCACAGTTGATACATTTCATCAGCCTCTTACAGGTGGAAAGAGTTTGGAAGGGCCACACCCAAGTGGCTTCATTGGGTCTCGCGAGATTTTATTGTGAAAAACATGTCCCTATGCAGTCCAGTCTTTTGCAAGTGTGTGCGTGCCCTGTCTCTGCATCAACCCCGGGTGGGTTTCCTCCCGAATATATGAAATGTGCACTCAATGCCAAAGGGTATTGGTCCACATATTAAAATACAAGTCTATCCTTGTCTAAACTATGCTACTTTTGGCAATAATATCAGAATCGGTTATTGTAGATGAAGTATTTGAGAAAATCCAGATGAATATATGAAATAAAATAAATGAACACAATATGATCTATTTGTCCAATCACCATGCAAAGGGTTAAGAACAAACAACTTGATGGCCCTAACCCAGGAAAAGGAAACGCAGCAGGAGGTCCGTGCTGGGTGGAATATTTTATGTAAATGAGGTGCTGATCTTCCGCCCTTCCACCGCGGGGGTCCCAACCACGAACTGCCTGTGATGTCTGAGGTCGGCCTTTTAGTGGGCACTTGAGGTTAACTCTGGTCTATTAGGGTTCAGTGTGTGGAACAGCGACAGCTGCTGCGTGGGGGACAAGAGGCCTGGCTGTACCCAGCAGCAGGGGGCGGTAGTACTTATTGTGCTATGTGGCGAGCTGGTGACCCTCAACAGAAAGCCAAAGAGGGGCTCCATGTAAGCCCGGATCACACAGAGGTCCTGCTGGGAAGGCCTCGCGCTAAAATTGAGACAGACAAGAAATCTCATAAAGAGAGACTGTAAGGCTGCCCGGGGGGGGTCGCGCAGCGGCCCGCCCCTTGGAGGGCGGCCGCCTTAGTGCCACAGGAAGGCACAGGGGTGGGAGGTCGAGTCCCTGGGCCAGTCCGGGGGAGACCCCAACAGATAGCTGTTTCCGGCGAGGGCGGGCAGGAGACAGGGGTACTTATACTGTCTCCGCCCCCTCCTCGTCCTCTTGTCCGCTCGTTCGCCTTGCAGCTCGGTCCTCGCGTGCCCAGCAGCCTCGGAGCCTCTCGCTCGCGGTGAGTTTGCCTGTCTCCCCTCCCCGCCCCGGCCCTGTCCCTGGGCAGCACCAGGTGACGGGGCCCTGTGGTCGGAATACCACGGGCGGGGGGGTTGCGGGCACAAAGCCAGGCCCAAGCGCCGGCTAGAGAGGTTGCGGGGGCTGCGGGGTTGGGGCGCGCGTGTGTTAGTATCGGTCGGGCATCGGCAGGCCATCGTGTTAGGATTTAGCGTTGCGGCTAGAGCGGGGGACTTCCAAGCTGGGGAACCAGGTTCGAGCCTGGGCAACGGCGCTTAGCATCCTGCGAGTTCGGGAGATCGCTTAACCCCCCTGTGCCCAACAAAAATGAATGTTTTCATTGGTAATGGTGCGCATGAGCGCGCTGATACCTGATACAAATATACAGCTATCTCTTAGCTGTCGTGTCTTCCCGGTGTTATCATTTGTAAGCCACATGTATGCCTTTGGTGCGTCTCTGGGTGCTGACTACTGTCACAAAGCTCCTCCACGTGATGCATGCAGGGTTTCCTCGCTGGTCAGGTCTGTGTCTGGTCGGTGTAGGGTTCGGTCTGTTTTTGGCCGTGTTTATTTTAGGCTCCTGAACAGGAGCAGCTCGGAGCGGTTCTGTAGCTCCTACGCGTGTGTCAAGTATGCGTGCTAGATGTTTTGGGGCCTGTAGGGCGCGCGGACACCAATTCCTCAGCTGGGAGAGGCTAATGGCTCTGCCCATTCACGCCCGCAAGGTGTGAGACTGAGCGCATGCGCATCGTTCCTCCCAGCCTTGTTTGTGTATAGAATTCAGGCACCAAGACAATCTTACTCTGTCGCTTTTTCGTGCCAAGTGATTCGAAAGAAAGAGCACCATTGTGGGAAATGTGAGAGAGAAAAATATGTAGAACAAGGTAGACCAGCTTCTGTCTTTAATGGCAACACTAGGGGAGCCAGCGGCTTACCTGGATTGATGTTGCCAATGTCATATAAGAATCTCACCACTGCAGCGTTCTTTCTCTACTTGATTATGCCTTTGTTTAGTGCAACAGTTTTAATCTTTACGGAGTTCGCATTTGATTTTCTGTTCATCAGTGCATGTTTGCCTTTCATCAAAAACAATTTATATTAAACAAATCCCTTATGTAACTTTATTGGACTGATCATTTCAAGTACTTTTTCTGTTCCAGTTTAGTTCCACTAATACCTCGTTGCAAATCGGTCGAATTTCCCCCACCCTTTGATCCTGAAGGCTTTCTTAGAAATTGGGAATTACTGTGGGAATAGGTCATTCCATGGGAATCTGCAATTCTCTGCATGAAAAAAAAAAAATAAACAGACCCGCAGAAGAACCGCAGATTTCATAATTCTATTTCAAAGCTGTCTAAATCAGTCCGAAATTATCGTGAATAAAGGTAGAACTGTAATGAAAAAAAAAAAAAAAAAAGAAAATAGGATTTTTTTTTCAAAAATCCTAATTAAAGTACCAGTTCCTGGCTATTTTTTAATCTGAAAATATGATCAAATGGCCGGTCGTTTTTCTGAGAGTGGGGGAACCCCTACTGCCACTGTGCCTCTTATCGTGAATAATCCTGTTCTGATGCTCAGAGTACAACATGTATATCGAGACCTGTATGTATCCCATTGGCGTTTGCGGTATTTTGCAACTAATCTCTGCTTCCCGTCTATGTTCGACAAGTCCCCACAGATTTAACTGACAGTTGTTGGATACATTGGCTATGTGCCTTAGCTTGACTTTCCAACATAGGACGATGTCTCACTTGTATTTAAAAAAAAAAAAAAAGGAAAAATATATATATATATATATATATATAGACTTATAATTTTGCTCGCCTCGTTGAACTTCCGGTGATGCTGGGCATCCACAAGCCTCCCGGGCCCAACAACTTAATTAGGTGCGTCCCCTTGTAACGGAACCCTTGTAATGGAACAGCATTTCTGTGCGCGGTTACGGGTAGCGATGGCAATTTAGTGATGTTGGCACTTTACCTCCCCGCTACCACGGACATCGGTGCGGCAACATGGCAAACTGCCAACACGTTGCAAGCTCTAATGTTGGCGATCGTCTAAAGTAGGTGCAGACCTCACCTGGCTTCGGTGCCATCTTTACGGGGGGGGGGGGGATTTGGCGCCTCGGCTAGCCGTCGACGTTGGTGCGGTGTGCCAGTGTTCAAGCCTCGGGGTCGCGCCCACTTTCGGTGCTCTTGGCCGCTTTGCGGCCCCTACATGCTGTTTTCGCGCGGGAGGTGCACGGCCTGGGACTCCCATTAAGGAGAGGAGGGGGTCCGTCGGCTTAATCGGCTGACATTGGTGCAGTACACCAGGGCTTGCGCCTCGAGGTCGCGTTCCCATCCTGTATTCTGGGCTAATCAGTTAATCCCCCGTGTCGGAATGTGTTATGTAATTACCGTGCCCATGCCAGCGCTTCAACATCGTCGGGTCGAGTCCGCGCTTTTTGCCCCCCCCCCCTGAGGTTGTGCCAATAGAAGCCTTGCTCAAGTGCAAGTCTTGCGCAGGTGGTTGTCCTGCCCCTCACAGGATAAGGCTCTGTGTCCCGCCATCGTCCTTACAACACGCGGCGTCAGTAATCATAGTCGGCCGCTGTGAGCGGCATTTACGGGTCACGCCAGATCAGTGGTGACGAGGGTAGCCTGTCCACGTGTGGCATACCGCGGCGGCCGCGCACAGGCTGAGTGCGGTGCTAATGCGGCACCTCCGCCACGTCTCAGCGACTGCTGTTCTTGTGCTCGTCGGATGCCCAGGGCGGCACGGTACAAATAGGGCGCAGGGCGGCACGTTTACACCCCGTAGGTCCACCCTCCGGGCCTGTGTACACTATTAGCAGGGCTGTCCATTGATCGCGTCTTAACTGGTGAGGAGGTAATTGCTCTCTTTGGTACTTGCGGGGGGTTGGGCCCCCCCACCCCAATTGGTCTCCCAGCTGTTTTCAGTGAATGTCTCGGCTGCGCGTAAAAGAGGGTGGCTGGTCTGCATTCCAATGTCAGTCAGTGGTTCCGGTTAGGAAGTTGGGATGCCAGGGTGCGCAGTAAAGACAGGAGCGACAGGAGTAAGTTAAAGTCATAGAGTAGCATGCAAGTGGGAGAGAGAGAACGAGTATACGTTGAAAATTAGCACAACACCGTGTTCATAGCCGCCTTCGCCAGAGTGAGCAGGTACAGGCTTGGGGGACACTTGTAGGAATACAGCCATGTTGGGGCCACGGGGTGGCATTGGCTCTCAGGAACGTTCTCCCTGGGCTTGTGATTTATTTGTACTATGGATTACTTCCAGAGTTCGATTGTATGCATGTACTAGTGGCTGATGCATATTTTCAAATTGCACATTTCACTCAAGCATTTGACACTACCATGCTAGGTGTAGCTATCCACCCTGTAGGGCATACTGGGAGTGTAACGTATTTGGTATCTCAGTAAATGTTTTAAATAGACCTGGGGAAGCAATGATCTGCCTGACTCTGCCTGGGCTCACCAATTTTGACTTCGGTTCTCACTGTTGGTACTGCACATCCTTCACCGGGATGGGCACGGGGCCCGTAGGTCCCATGGGCATTTTGATTCAAATAATATTTACACTGAAAGGGCATGGGAGTGTAAAACTTTAAGAAGTTGGCTAGCAGTGTGGTTTACCCGGCCGTATCATGCCTGTTAGCCTCATTGATGAATGCATAGTGAAGTAAACGCTAATTTGACAGCAAGAGTATAGGAAAGGAAAGGTTTTAACGTCTCACCTGTAAGGGGTCTACGGTCTGAGGTACATGGATCTGAAAGGATGTCCGTTGTTATTTACTCGATTGTTAAACGATTGGTTATTTCCTGGGTCATCCGTTTCCTGGGTCATCCGCGGGTGTAGAGCTTTAGGCGCTGGTTGTCTTTCCATCGGGTCGGTTTGATGCGGGATGGTGGTTTTTGGGGCAGGTCACAGGCTGCTTCCTCTCGCTGTGTTTGGTCTTCTAGGTGTGGTCGGGTCAAGTGACGGAGGAGAGCAATCATCGCGTGGTATATCTGGGCATGATAGAACGCCAGGCAAGATTGTAGCGTAGGCAGATAGTGGCACTTATCAGGGAAGGAATGTTGGTCTCAATGGCATGCCGCCATGCAAGGGGACCATGTACCTAGGTCACGTACATCAGGCAGTGACAGGTGAACAGGGACCATGTGTACTAGAATATCAGGAGTGGTTCCCACCACGGTCGGGCAGATGGGAAGCTGTCATCTTATTCTCACTGGAAACCCCTACTCCTTCACACCTATTGTAAGCGGAAGATGCTTGTTGACACTGTTAGACCTGCTATTAGTTATTACACACTCCTGTGTGCCTTGGCATGGTTTGTTTCGCATCAGGGTCAGTTTGGGTTACTGGCGAATTGTTTGCTCCAGGGCTGAAGCAGGCGCTTCTAGAACAGGACTAGATTGATTAGGCCAGGCGGCAGGACAAAGGTCTTTTGGACACTGGCAGACTGGTGCAGGCTGCAAAGTAGTGCCATTGCAGAACATTGATTGGTCAACATTCTGCTAGGAAATGATGAGCAGCAGTAAGGTATTGTACGTTGGTGAGAAATTGTTGTGGGTTTCGTGCTCAACAGGAGCAAGGGAATTGCATTCGGTTCGCAAGCTACAGGTACGGTCTACACCACCAGAAACTGTAAAGCTGCTATGTTCGCCCGGGACCGGGCTGCCAATGTCATCTGACTTTACATCCAGCCACTAAGTGTGCAAAGACATACTTGCGATGGTGCAAGGGGCACTCAGCAGTAGAGTTAGTTGAGTGTCATCACACCCCGATATAACGTCAGTGATAGAACGTAGGTTGTGGCCACACACGACCAGGCACTCTAGGGCAGCTGGGGCGGGAGTGTGCCAGTGCCAGGAGGGTGCGGGTTGCCTGGTTAGGGCGGCTGGTTTGGAGGGAACACTAATACAGAGCACTTTTTGCATTCATAGAAGGCTGAATTGATACTTTTATGGCATGGTGCCAGTTGCTTTAGTTATGCGCATGTTTCTGGGCCGCGTCAGGAACATTCAGAATGCAATGCTGGTGGTTAGCCTGTTTCATGCTGTTCAGAAGTGTTTTAGCTCAGGCTTGGCCAAACATGGGTCATAGGCCGGTGGTCTGCGCTGGGGTTCATGTTAACAATCAGGTGAAGCAGCAGAACGGGGGCATATGGTCCATATGATCAAGGGAAACCCCGGGGTAACACTCTGATAGCCACAATTTAGCAGGAGACTAATTGGCTTTCCCAGTATCAAAAATAGAGAAGAATTTTACACGTTGGTTCTCCTCTGTGGGCACCCTGTCCTGTCTCTCCCTGGTATACTAGCAGCATTTTGGGAGGGCAAGGGTTTACAGTTGGTGGTGACTGATGGAATATGATGGGCGTACTCCAGCTGAGTGGAAGAGGAAGTAAGGGCGCTTGCAACGCTTACCTCCTCCCGCATTGGCACTGCCAGGCAGGAGTGTCTTGTAAAAGGGATTGTTCTTTAGCCAGGCAAAGGCAACTTTGGACCATCGCCTATTCAAGGTTTAAGGTCATTTCAGTCAATTCCACGGGGGATTTTAGAATGGTTGGGGGAACCTGTCCTGATGGTACATGCTGGCCGTCGGCCCGGTTGGGCGGAGACTTGTTTTGGCTGGACCTGGGAGAAGTCCTAGTTTAGGCATGGATCTTTTCCTACTGGACCTAGGGGAAGCGTTGGCTGCAGCTGGTTGTAGGGAAATAGGTCTACCTTGGTGGGGGGCCCTGGTAGTGACGGTGGCCACTCCCAAGGCTGTGGAGGAGTTACAGGGCGATCCAGGGTCTGCACTTACCAAGGGGTACAGCATGCAGCAGCACCATGGGGTGCTAAGCCAGGATACCCAGGGATGTTTAGCGGGTCCCCTGGAAGAACGACGGCGCCCCGTTAACCGAAAGGCGGTTGTGGGTCTGAGCAACCGGGGGCTGCCATTTATGCTCCGCCCACCCATCACGGGGGGGCGTGGTGAAGCATGTGGACTGGTGGTCCACGGATGGGAGGGGTGGACCCTCCCAATATTTGGTATACACCAGTTGGCGTTGCCATGGTGACTCTAGGCTTATCAGACGGGCAGGCGGCATAGGGCTGGCCTGCCCTGGGATCGCCCGTAAGATAACCCACCTTGTTTGCATATTGGTTATGCTAATAAACCTGCAGCAATATTTCTCCACTTACATTACAGTGTCGTGTGTTTTTATTTATGCACTTATGTCTTATGTGCTTTGTGATAACTGTTGCCGATATTGGCACTATGTAAGGCTGCCCGGGGGGGGGTCGCGCAGCGGCCCGCCCCTTGGAGGGCGGCCGCCTTAGTGCCACAGGAAGGCACAGGGGTGGGAGGTCGAGTCCCTGGGCCAGTCCGGGGGAGACCCCAACAGATAGCTGTTTCCGGCGAGGGCGGGCAGGAGACAGGGGTACTTATACTGTCTCCGCCCCCTCCTCGTCCTCTTGTCCGCTCGTTCGCCTTGCCCGCCCCTCCGCTTACCCGGCGTCCGGAGGGACAAAAGGGGGGGGCAGGTTTTTTCTAACAATGTTACTTTGTGTTGCAGGAGGAGTTACAGGGCGATCCAGGGTCTGCACTTACCAAGGGGTACAGCATGCAGCAGCACCATGGGGTGCTAAGCCAGGATACCCAGGGATGTTTAGCGGGTCCCCTGGAAGAACGACGGCGCCCCGTTAACCGAAAGGCGGTTGTGGGTCTGAGCAACCGGGGGCTGCCATTTATGCTCCGCCCACCCATCACGGGGGGGCGTGGTGAAGCATGTGGACTGGTGGTCCACGGATGGGAGGGGTGGACCCTCCCAATATTTGGTATACACCAGTTGGCGTTGCCATGGTGACTCTAGGCTTATCAGACGGGCAGGCGGCATAGGGCTGGCCTGCCCTGGGATCGCCCGTAAGATAACCCACCTTGTTTGTCCCTCCGGACGCCGGGTAAGCGGAGGGGCGGGCAAGGCGAACGAGCGGACAAGAGGACGAGGAGGGGGCGGAGACAGTATAAGTACCCCTGTCTCCTGCCCGCCCTCGCCGGAAACAGCTATCTGTTGGGGTCTCCCCCGGACTGGCCCAGGGACTCGACCTCCCACCCCTGTGCCTCGCGCTAAAATTGAGACAGACAAGAAATCTCATAAAGAGAGACAGAGCCTTACAGGCCTTTATCATGCGCGAGACCGCCTGAGGGGTGCTGTGCTAACTGCAGCAGTCTCCCTACGATTTACTTAAAAAAGTGTGCTTAACCCTTTTTTTTTCTGAAGGCTGCTGGCACCTTGTTTGCTTTTTTTCATGGCGCTCCGTAATCTTGCCCACTTCACCTCCCTCCTACTGCTTCCGAACTTTTATTACGTCATAGACAATTAAAGAGGACGAGTGGGAGGGGCGCTATATTTGGTTTCACCCAGGGCGCTCTCTGAACAAAGGCCAGCTCTGAGCCTACCATGATAATTATAAAAATATTCAAACAAGTGGGATTTTTTAAAAAAACACACATTTTGGTATTGTGCTACTATGCATAATTCTGGACCAGATCTCATGGTGATCTACATACCCCTGTGCCTGGAAAAAGCTCGGAAGTACAAAAATGTTACATCGAGAAATAGTTCGCGATCTCTTCTGGCGCCAGAATCGTACTCAACCGAGGTTTCAAGAGAAACGTGAAAGATGTACTCCGCTGGAACATGCAGTACCATGCATAGGTTGTATTCCCAAAAAACCACAAGAAAAATAACATCTGACATCATTAATGTGGCCTAAATATCTTTAACTAAAAATAAATAAAACTACTTACCTTGCGCTCGCTGCATCGCCAACTCGGCGATACAGAGAGCGGAAGGTAAATAGTTTTATTTATTTAATAACTTACCTTACTCCTGTCCGTCGTATGTCTAAGTCCACTACCCCCACTCTGCCCCTCACCCGCCCGCTCCACCGCCCCGCAGCACTCCCTCGGCGAACCACCACTGCACTCACTCATGCACACTCTCAGTCAGCCTCTCATCACACACTCGCTTGTGAACACTTTTACACAAGCCTCTCAGCACACACTCAAGCATTCACACTTTCAGGCAACCTCTCTGCATAGACTCACACATGCACATTTTCAGGCAACCTATCTGTATAACAGCCACGGCCCGTGCAGGTAAGAGAGGTGGAGCCAGGTTTCGGAAAACGACGATAATTAATTTCACTTGTCATCGTCTGTCGAAATCCCACCCCACCCGGCCCCACCACCCCACCGCTCTTACCTGCACGGGCCGCGGCTGCTGTATAGACTCACTCATGCACACTTTCAGAAAGTCTCTCAGTGCACACTCACTCATGCACACTATCTGGTAGCCTATCAGCACTCACTCATTCATGTATACTTTTAGACAGCCTCTCAGCACACACTCAATTTTGCTCACTTTTATCCTCTCAGCACACATCACTCATACACACTTTTAGACATGCTCTCAGCATGCACTCATTCATGCACACGTTCAGTCCGCCTCTCAGCATACACGCGGTAATGCACTTTTTCAGACCTCTCTGCATACACTCACTCAGGCAAACTTTCAGACGACCTCTCACCGCATAGACTCACTCATTTACACATTCAGAAAGCATCTCAGCACGCACTCATTCATGCACACTTTCAATCAATCAGTAGATTTGTAGAGCGCTACTTGTCACCCATGAGGGCATCCAGGCAGTGGCAAGGTCAAGTTCATTAGCCGACTAGCCAGATCTTCAGGGACTTTTGGAACTCTGGAAGAGAGGGAGAGGTCCGTAGATGAAAGGGTAGCTCATTTCATGTCTAAGCTGCTAGGTAGGAGAATGATTGGCCTCTGCATCTGATACGTCGGATGTGGAGGGGGGTGAGGGTTAGAAAAAAGGAACGCTGATGGAAGTTTAGGCGGTGGTTCAAGTAGGCGGGTCCACAGTTGTGTAGTGCCTTGTATGCATGGGCCAGGAGCTTGAACTGGCATCTTTTCTGTACAGGGAGCCAATGGAGTTCCCTGAGGTAGGGGTAATATGAGTTCGTCTAGGGAGATCCAGGACGAGTCTGGCTGCGGCGTTCTGTAACTGTCGTCGTTTGATAAGGTGAGCTGCTATCCCTGTGTAGAGAGCATTGCAATAGTCCAGTCAGCTGGAGATGACGGTCTGGGTAATGGTGCGTCTTGAACTTTGGGTAGCCATTTGAATATCTTACGAAGCATGCAGAGAATGAAGAAGCAGGAGGAGGAGACGGAGGTGAGCACAATCCCTGCTTACAGAGCGTTTCCATAGTCCAGTTGGCTGGAGATGAGGGTCCGGGTGATTGTGCATCTTGAACTTTTGGTAGCCAGTTGCAAATCTTACAAAGCATGCATAGGTTGAAAAAGCAGGAGGAGGAGACAGAGTTGACGTGAGTCATCATGGCTAGCTTGTTGTCCAGAATGATGCCTAGGTTCTTAGCATGGACAGGGGGGGTAGGAGTAGGTCCAAGTTCTGAGGGTGCCCAGGCTGCATTCCATGGGGAGCTTTTGTCTTGAAAATCAGTACCTCGGTCTTGTCTGTGTTGAGCTTCAGGCAGCTATCATTCACCCAGTTGGCGATGTCTGTCATTCAGTTGTGGAAGTTGGTCTTGGTGTTGTCTTCGGAGAGGGAGAGGATGAGTTGTGGGTCGTCAGCGTAGGATATTATGTTTAGTCCGTGGGGTTTGGCAATGCTGGCTAAAGGTGTCATACAAGTGTTAAAAAGGGTGGGGCTGAGCGAGGATCCTTGGGGTACTCCACAGATGATTTCCTTGGGCTCAGATGTGAAGGGGGGAAGGTGGACTTTTTCCACTCTTGCAGTGAAGAAAGAGGCAATCCATCTGAGAGCAACTCCTTGGATGCCTTTGTTGGGCATTCCCATGATGAGTGTGTGGTGGGAGACCGTATCGAAGGCTGCCAAGAGGCCTAGGAGGATCAGCGGCACAGTCTCTCCTCAGGCAAGTAGGACTTGGATGTCATTGGTAGCTGCGACGATGGCTGTCTGGGTGCTGTGGTTGCTGCGGAATCTGGATTGGGAGGAGTCTAGTTGGAAGTTCCTTTCCAGATGTGAGGAGAGTTGTTGGTTGATGGCTTTTTCTAATACTTAGGCTGGGAGCAGGGAGTTCGGCCAGTAATTGTTGAGTTTGCTGGGATCTGCCGATGGTTTCTTTAGCAGGGCATTGACTTCTGCATGTTTCCAGTCCTCGGGGAAGGTGGCAGTGGCAATTGAGATGTTGAACAAGGTGGTGAGTATGTGGCTGATTCTGGCTTTGCCTAGGTTGAAGATGGGGTGAGGGCCTCGGTCAGTTGGGGTCCCTGAGTGGACGGCGTTAATGATGGAGGCGGTGTCCTGTGGAGCGAGCTGTCTCCATTCAGTTAGCTGGATGTCTGTGATGGTAGCAGGGTTGTTGTGTTGCTTGAAGAAGTCGGTGGACCTGGGCTGGGGTTTGAAGTTTCTGTAAATGTTGGCACTTTTGCTATGGAAGAAGTTTGCAAAGTTGTCGCAGAGTTCCTGTGAGGGGGTAATGTTATTTGTTGCAGCTGAGGGAGTGGAGAATTCTTTGACTATGGTGAAAAGTTCTTCGCTGTTATTGAAGCTTGATTCGATGCGTGAGGCTAAGACCTTTTTAATCAATTCTCTAATCTGTCTGTGGTAGAGGTTGAGGGATCTCTTGAAGGCGGTCTTGTCGGTCATGTTCTTGCTGGTGCACAATCTCCTTTCCAGTTGTTTACAGTGCCATTTAGCAGTTCCGAGGTCTTCAGTGCACCATCCACTCATCTTGGTAGACCTTCTGTGGGTGTTGTTTCCAATGGGAGCAACACTGTCAGCCTAGTTGGTGATCCAATTGTTGAAGTTTCTGACATTCTGGGCTAGGTTGTGGGTAGTGTTGAGGGTGTTGCTCCTTGTGTCCTTTGAGATTTTTCTTCAGCTGCAGTGGGGGGCGTTGGGCAGACTGGGGGTGGAGGTCCGTGAGCTGGTAATGTTGATGTGGACGATGGACTGGTTGGTCCAGGTGAGTTCTGTGGTGTGGCTGTACCTGATGCGTTCTCTGGATGTAAAGATGGGGTCTAGCGTGTGGCCTACGGTATGCGTGGGGTCATGGATTAATTGGGTGAATTCGATGTTGTTCAAGCTAGTGTTGATGTCATTGTGGTAATCGAGATGAGAAAGTTGAACTCGCAGAGGAAAATTTAGTTGTTGGAGTCTATGGTGAGGGGGGCGTTTAAGTCGGTGACAAAGTAGCAGAAGGCTGTAGGTGGTCCTGGAGGACAGTTGGCGAGGGTGGTTTTGCTGTCTTTTTGGACTCGGATGTTGAGGTGTTCCATGGCTGTGGCGATGTCATCTTTTGTGGGAGTGCATTGGATGGATGCCTTGTGTATGATGGCGATCCCTACGTCAGGCTTGTTGATGCAGTCACTGTGGGTGATCTTGTATCCTTCAGGTATTGCAGTGGCGTGGTCAGGCGTAGAGTTGGGGTTGAGCCAGGTCTCATTGAGAAGAGGATGTCTGGTTTGAGGGTGGGGATGAGTGTTGAGAAGGGTGCATATGAGTTGGTTGTTTTTGTTCAGGTGGTGTTTATGGTGTGTTTGGGATGGGGCTTGTTGGTGGGCAGGTGTGTGTGCTGTAGTGGGTGAAGTGGCAGTGGGTGCTTGTGAAAAGTCCTACCGTGAAGCGTGGGTCAGCATGGTGGCAGTGTTTGTTGCGATGTCCGAGGGCGAAGAGCTCAGCGATGATGTATCTTCGGAAGGGCTGGAGGGCCAGGGGTCGTGGTGCTTGGGACGGTCCAGGCACAGACTGGCAAAGACAGTCTTACCTTTGGCATGCGGGGTCACGCAGCAGCCTGTATTAAGTAGGTCCTGGGATGGGTGGAGCTTCTGTTGGCTGGAAAAATGGTGAGCAGGAAAACCAGGATGGGGAGACTAGGGCAGTGGTGGTGTCACTGGATCTGGCTGGAACAAGCAGAAACTGGAGGCCAAAGGCAAATGGCAGGCTAAGTGTACAGGTGCCTTTTGATGTGGTTGCGCTGCGATCTGCATGAAGTAGGTCTTGGGGAGAGCGCAGCTTCTGTTGGCAGGAGGAACCGTGAGGTGGGAAAACTCGGGTGAGAAAACCCAGGCAACGGGGGTGTCACTGGATCAGGCAGGAAAAATCAGGAACTGGATGCCACAGGCAAGTGGCAGTCTAGGTGTCCAGGTGCCTACTGTTGCGTTTGCACGGTGGCCTGCATTAAGTAGGACCTGGGGAGAGCGGGGCTTCTGTTGGAAGGAAGAATGGTGAGCGGGAAAACCCAGGCAGCGGTGCTGTCACTGGATCAGGCTGGTACAAGCAGGTGCTGGAGGCCACAGGCAAGTGGTACTTTCAGACAGCTTCTCAGCACATACTCACTCCAGAGTACTCTCAGCCTCACAGCACACACTCACTCATGCACACTCTCTGGTAGCCTCTCAGTGCACACTCATTCATGTGCATTCTCTGTCTCTCAGCACACATCACTTATGCACACTTTCAAACAGTCTCCCAGCATGCCCTCACTCATGCACACTCTCTGGTAGCCTCTCAGCGCACACTCATTAATGTGCATTCTCTGTCTCTCAGCACACATCACTTATGCACACTTTCAAACAGTCTCTCAGCATGCCCTCACTCATACACACTCTCAGGCAGCCACTCAGCACACACTCACTCATGCACACTTTCATAAAGCCTCATAGCACACAGTTACTATACACACTTTCAGAAAGCTTCCCAGCACACACTAACTCATGCACGCTCTCAGCCCACACTCACTCATGCACACTTTCAAAAAGCCTCTCAGCACACACTCATTCATGCAAATATTCAGTAACATTCCTAGCACAGACTTACTCATTCACACTCTTAGCAAACACTCACTTTTAGAAAGTTTCATAACACACACTCAGGCAAGAACACTTTGAGCCTCTCAACACACATTCACTCATGCACACATTCAGAAAGCTCCTCAGCACACACTCACTCATGCACACATTCCAATCCATCAATCAATGGCTTGTATAGGGCGATTACTCACCTGTAAGGGTCTCAAGGCGCTAGGGGGCAAAGGGGGGGGGGAGAGCTGCTGGTCCTGCGGTGGCACTGTGGTTCAGTCGAAGAGCCAGGTCTTGAGGTCCTTCCTGAAGTGAGGAACACGCTCACTCAGGCACACTTTCTGCCTTTCAGCACACACTCACCTATAAACACTTTCAGACAGCCTCTCAGCATACACTCATTCATGTACACTCTCAGGTAGCCTTTCAGCACACACAAACTCATGCACTCTTCCAAACAACTTCTCAGCTCACACTCACTCATGTGCACTTTCAGACAGCCTCTCAGCACAGACTCACTCATGCACACACTCATTTATGCACACTCACAGCCCACACTGGCTCGGCCATGTTAACACGCTCCAGTTTACGTACACAATGACAGTACCAATATCAACACACTATGCACACAGAACATGAGGTGGCATGATTTTCCACTGCAGAGACGTTTAGCCCAGCATGACATTGATACCCACTTTTGCCTATGGTCCAGATTTTCTGGCTTTGACTCAAACTGTTTGTAATCTTTTCTTTTGAACAGCTAGTTTTTAATAAACTACTCTGGCTAGGCAACCCTTGATTTTTTTTGTTACTGTGCTGCTGTGGTCTATTTTACTCCTCATACAGTATGGTGGCCTTTTCTTTCATCCTGCCTGCCAAAGGAAAACCTAGGAGAATGTCTCCTGATTAACCTACAAACCCATAGAAGCTGAACCAATGGGGGTAGGTAGTACTGTTTATGGTCTGCCTGGTACTCACTTGTAGCTCCCGAACCTGTAAGCTTCGTGACAAGCATCGGCATGATGAAGGCAGAGGTGCCCTAATCACAGTCTGTAAAGTAACTTAGAGCAGTGGTTCTTATCCTGTGGCCCAGGGATCCCTGGGTGTCTAGGACACCTATTCAGGAGGTTCACTGACTGCTTAGAAAAATAAATATTATTAACAGATTAATAAAGTGAACATAAAGAAGCAAAATGTAAAACCCTACAAGGAAAAAAAGTTCTGTTGCTGTGAAGGAATTTCAAATTAGAGGCTAAAACATTAAGTTAGTATCCTCAGATGTATTTGTAGGAGCAGAGCAATTGCATCAAACAGACTATAGTAGGAATGTTGGGTAGCCTCAATTTAATTTAGAAATGTAGACATTTTTATTGGTTCAACTTTTTTGTGACTAACACATTTCATTATTTGCATATGTATTTGATAAATGTTAGTTTTTCTGTTTTTGTATATTGTTTTGAGGCTCAAATCACCGAAATTGCGTATGGCGGGGTCCCATGATTCCAATGACTCAGCGGGGACACCAGATTCCAATAATGACTCAGAGGGGGACACCAGATTCCAATAATGACTCAGTGGGGGACACCAGATTCCAATAATGACTCAGCGGGGGACACCAGATTCCAATATTGACTCAGTGGGGGACTTCAGATTCCAATAATGACTCAGTGGGGGACTTCAGATTCCAATAATGACTCAGTGGGGGACTTCAGATTCCAATAATGACTCAGTGGGGGACACCAGATTCCAATAATGATTCTGTTGGGGTCATTGGATTCCAGTAATTATTAAGTGGGATCCACAGAAGTCAGAAGGTTAAGAACCACTGGCTTAGAGGGATGAGTCTTTCTGCAGAGCTCGTCATGGAACCAGAACTCTAAATGGCCCAAGCCTTGTACGAAAGGACCAAACTACTCGGTGTGGTTTACATTAAATCCAGGAACCTGGGGTTTTGCTGCTCAAGTTAAAAATGTGGACGGGTGCAAGTATGCAAGGAATAAATCAAACTTGGATAAAAAACTCCTCACCTTGGACAAGTTCTGGAGCACGTTTCAAGTTACAGGTTCGTGTGATGGCCAGCTCAGCCTTTCATTCTTCATAAGTCAATAAAATAAGTAACTTTAACAGAGCTTCTCATGTAGTTCCTTTAAGAAAGCTTTGCTTTCTCGCAGACGAGTTTGTGAAAACCATGAAATACGTAGCAAAAGAAATAGCGACATCTGCTGGACAGAGAGGTTATGACATCAGTGAAAATGGACTGTGCAACTATCATTTCCTTTTATTCCAAATGAAAAGGCAACATAGAAAACAACCCTCGAAAAGCAAATCGTTTTGACTTTTGTATACTAAATACGTGTTTATCAAGCCTGGGCTTTAAGTGGAATGGAAAAAGGCAGGGGTATGTAAGAGTCGTGTGGCCCATGTAATTAAGGGCATCGCTTAAACAGGTAAACTTAGGGGCATATTTACAAGTTCCTTTGAGTCTCTCTTGGTGCAAGAGCGACGCAAATTAAAAATGAGATTTATGAAGCTGCGCAAGGCCACGTGGCCCTGAGTGGCTTCATAAATCTCGAGTAATGTTCTGCAGCCTAAATCGCTGCGTTGTATTACTCTGCGCCAGGGTGGCATTTCCTTTGGCGTTGCGTGGGTGTTCCCATGCAACATCCATGGATTTTGCCGCATTCCCAGATTTACCAGAACTGGTAGACCTGAGAATGCGCCAAAAACCTACACCTCCCCAGGTGAGACGTAACGAGGAGAAATATGTTTATTTCTGCTAGTTTTTTCCTATTTTTATGTGTGTTGCATTCTGCAGCATAGATAGAAAGAGGGAAAAGACTCAGGGGATTGTTTTTGTGCAGGAAGGTGCCCCTTCCTCGACTAAAACAATCCTACTTACAACAAAGGCGCCCTTGCACCATGGTGCAAGGGTGTTGCCTGTGTTGGCACTAGGCTGCCAAAAGGGCACCAGCGTAGGCGAAAAGGCAGGAATGCGCCGTTTTGCCATAAATACGGCACATTCCTGTCCTTTCTCTGTCACACAGAGCAGCAAGGTGACCTGTCGTACTGCGCTGCGTGACTTGGCCATATATATGGCTCCAAGTCTCTGTGATGCCATAGCCTACCACCCAAACAGTATTTCAGTTCCTCTCTGAGCTTTCTGTTATTGCATCCAGATATAACATAACAAGTGACATGCAGCTAAAATCAGCCAAGAGTATTGGCTTTATCAATGGTTGTTAGTTGTTTAAGATGAATTAGTAATTACAATGATTTTGTTGTAAATAACTAATATTGAAAATGTATCAATTTTGAAAGTGTGAATTAAACATTACTGTGGACTGCGGAAGGGGTAGTGGTCTTCAATGTGCCTGAGTCACTCCTGTTATGTTCACTCTATGTTAGACAAGTACGCACTTTTTCTTACCACATCTTGCCCATCTGCACATTGTACGCCTCATCTCTTTCCTCTTGAGCACTTTTTTTTGTTGCTCTCTGCTGAATAGACTTCCTCGCATCTCCTGCACGTCCCAGTGGCTTATTTACAAGTCCCTTGCACAGCCAGCATGCCACTTTTTCCCATATTAAAAGTGACGCACCGCAAAGCGCTTGTAAATACGCCCCCATGTTTCCAAAAGCGGACCCTCCATTGAGAACTTTGATGGGCCAATGTTTATTGTACATTTGACTGTTTGCCCTATTGAGAATGGACACTCCGAAGTACTTTTTATCTGTTCGGGACTTCCAGGGAAAGATGGCATTTCCGAAAAGAAAGCCAAGGAAATGACCACAATGCACTGGAAGAAGACACCCATGCATTTTGAAAAAACTCCCAGAACGTCAGGGCTATTCGACTTTAGTGCTTTCAATAACATTCTCCCACTTTGGTAGTTTTCTTTTTTAAAGCAAAAAAACGGCTTGGAATACCTTTAGTGACTTCGGAGATGAGGTCTACAAGGTCCCCAGCTCGGAGAAGAATCTAGGTTCATCACACTGCGTGGCCTTAAAGTGGTTCTGCTATAAGCAGATGTGGTTTTCTGGAAAGGCCTCATCTGGAGCATTTGGTGCAGTTTTGAAGGGCACTTGTTGAGAATGGTGTCTAGTTGTGAAGGTCTCATCCATAGCACAGTACTTCTGGAGGCCGCCAAGTCAGCCCTGAAGAATTTAGAATTGTAGATCCTTGAGGAAATGCTGGGGGTTCAGATGAAGCATTATGGTGAAATTCAAAGGTCTGTTGTGAATACACAAAGCGCAAGAGACCTGATGGCTCATCTGAAAAGGCAGCGAATACCTAGAAGGGCCAGCAGGAGAAGCTGTGCTAGTGACAAAAACAGAGCATTAACTCACAAATGCTTGGTTAAGTATGGATGGTGTTTGCCACTGCTATACGGGAGCTACTTCCGTATGTATAGCTAAGTAAACATCACTATGGCGCCAACAAACAACAAAAAGCATGAACATTGAGTTGTCAAGGTATGAGGAGCACTCAACCTGGCAAAATGCTATTTTGCTTGTTGTGCTAAAAATCATTGCACACTTCCTGCATAATGCTGAGAGAAGTCCTTAAGGTTGTGACAGTGCCAAAACTTGGGTGTCATCAGAAGGCAAGTGCAGTCAGTCTGTAGCTTCTAACTATTTGCTCAATGCAAATAAATGTTCCGATTGTTGTCTCTTTCTCTGACTACACACAGGGACACATGTTTTGTTTGATATCTAGAGGTAAATACATTTGAGAAAGCTCTACACTTTATTTGTATATTTGATTCGAAATATCTATTTAGTGTGAAACTCTTTCACAGGAAGTAGGAACTATTATTTTGTTGCACAAGAATGCATATTATCCTCAAGAATCAAATAACTAGGATTGGCAAAGCCAATATGTCGCACCTTGGGGACCTACTGGCTTTGGCAAAGCTTTTTAGAGATGCTGTGCAACATCAGCAAAAAACAAAGTGCAATGATGCAGCTGCTCTTTGCAAGCGCATCATTCTGGAGTTGCATGCATGCATCACTACGCCTGCCATCCCCTCTTCATCAAATGGAGTAAAGATGATTTCTATAAGTTCTTAACAACCAGAACAGGTGAATAGTCCCAATAAAAGATGCCCTCCTTTGATTCTGTGCTGTGGCAACAAATGATGGACGGAATGTTGAATACATCAAGCATTCTCCCCCAGTCAAAAGATCTGGGTTAAATCCATTGTTCTTTTGCTCACTACGCCACCCCAGTTTGAACCCAGCCATTTGCAAATCAGTCTTGACTTGCTATTCATGGGAACAGTCCAGCCCAAACTGCCAAGCTGGGCCCTCCCTGGACCAGAAACAAGCATCCTGGGACCGGCTTCGGGGTTTATCACCCCTCATCAACCAGGCTAGCTTGAATCCAGTGAAACACGCAAGCAAGGGACACATGTCTGGGCATACCCATCCCATTTAGGGCAAAAAGTGCAGCAGCAACAAATGATGGGATGAATGCTGAATGAATCAAACATTCTTCCCCAGACAAGAGATCTGGGTTAAATCCATTGTTCTTTTGCTCACTATGCCACCTCAGATTGGACGCAGCCATAGGTAAATCAGTCTTGACCCTGCCCCTCATGGGAACAGTTCAGCCCAAACTGCCAAACCGGGTCCTCCCTGGAGGAAACAAGCATCCTGGAACCTGTTTAGGGGTATATCACCCCTTATCAGCCAGGCTAGCTTGAATCCAGTGGCACAGCGAACAAGGTACCCACATCCGGGCATACCCATCCCACTTAGGGCGAAAAGTGCTGCGGCAACAAATGATGACGGAATGCTGAATAAATCAAACATTCTTCCCCAGTCAAGAGATCTGGATTAACTCCATCGCTCTTTTGCTCACTACGCCACCTCAGTTTGGACCCACCCATATGCAAATCAGTCTTGACCCTGCTCCTCATGGACCAGTTGAGCCCGAACTGCCAAGACGGGTCCTTCCTGGCCAGAAACAAACACCCTGGGACCGTGTTCGGGGTACATCACTCCTCATCAGCCAATCAAGCTTGAATCCAGTGGCACAGCGAGTAGGGGCTCACGTCTGGGATATCCATTCCACTTAGGGCAAAAAGTGCTGCGGCAAAAAAATGATGGACGGAGTGCTGAATAAATCAAACATTCTCCCCCAGTCAAGAGATCCATTGTTCTTTTGCTCACTATGCCACCCCAGTTTGGACCCAGCCATATGTAAATCAGTCTTGACCCTGCTCCTCATGGGACCAGTCCAGCCCAAACTTCCAAGCTGCATGCTCCCTGGACCGGAAAGAAGCATCCTCGGACCGGTTTCGGAGTATGTCACTCTTCATCATCCAAGCTAGCTTGAATCCAGTGGTCAGTGAGCAAGGGACCCACGTCTGGGCGCGCCCATCCCACTTTGGGCTAAAAGTGCTATGACAACAAATGATGGATGGATTGTTGAATAAATCAAACACTCTCCCATAGTCAAGAGATCTGGGTTGAATCCATTGTTCTTTTGCTCACTACGCCACCCCAGTTTGGACACAGCCATAATCAAATCAGTCTTGACCCTGCTCCTCATGGGAACAGTCCAGCCTGAACTGTCAAGCTGGGTTCTCCCTGGACTGGAAACAAGCCTTGTGGGACTGGTTTCATGGTATATCACCCCTCATCAGCCAGGCTAGCTTTAATCCAGTGGCACAGCGAGAAGGAGTACTGTGTGTCCTGGTATCAACTGCAGCAAAAACTGTACGCCATGTGGTGCAGTCTTCTGGTGAGGGCCATCCCCGTTGGCAAGCAAATAGTTCATCTTCTATGTTTTTCCTACGGGCCCATATGGGAAAACACAGCCTCAAGCTGACTTATTTTTTGTGCAATTCAGAATGTGATTTCCTATGTCTGATGGGAACCTTACCCATGACTGCATTCAGTGTTTGCAGGGTGATGCACGGGATGGCCAGTTGTGGTTGTGTAGCTTGAGTAGTCTACGCAGGGTTAAGTGTTAGTGTTCACATAACAAACTGTGTCAAGCTTCTGTATATTGTTACTAAATCTTTGTATAGTGTCCACAACTGTGCTGCTGATAAACTATCAACATTAGGATGCAGTGTGTATCTGGCCATGTTGCTCCCTCATTGCTAACGGGCCATTGTTTAACATTTTCTGTTGTGTGTGGTAGGGCGCCATTAAACCAATTTATATGTTCTTGGTATGTTAGAGGTATTTCTATCTTTTCGTATGGTGTATAATTGTCTGGTACTTCATCCTGTTTGTAGTTGTGAAATAACTGTGTTGTCTTTCCGCAGTCGGGAATGTAACCCAGGAATAGAATACCTCTGTCCTATATGCTTCGTGAGCCTTAACCATGAAGGTAACATCTCCACCTGCAAGTGCAAGTCGATGTTGTAGTAGTTTCTAAATTCCTGAGTCATCAATGATGCCATTTGAGATGTCATCAGTGATGTCATGAGTGATATCACTGACCATGTCATGAATGATGTAATATGTGAGGCCATAAGCTGTGCATTGCAGGAGCAAATGTTATAGTTAACTCAGGTAACTATAACTGCTGAATTTCACAAGTGGAATCTGAGCCTACCTATGTGTTTTTTAAACTATATTTCCTAAGTATAACGCCCATGTAACCTTTGGTTTTTTTTCACTTAATTTGTAAGTTTAAAAAAAATGTATTTCCTAACTATAATGTCCTTGTAACGTTTGTTTTTTTCAGTGAATTTCTACATTTTTTAAATGTTATTTCCTAACTATAACATCCCTGTAACCTTTGTTTTTTTCAGTGAATTTCAACTGTTAAAAAAACAAAATCCTAACTGTAACCTGTCGCCTTTGAGAGGGTGCGTGTGAGTGGCTGTATAAGTCAGTGAGTGGGTGTGTGAGTGGCTGTATGGGTCTGTGAGTGAATGTTTTGGTGGGTGTGTGAGTGGCTATATGAGTGTGTGAGTGGCTGTACGGGTCTGTGAGTGGGTATGTGAGTGACCTTATGGGTCTGTGAGTAAATGTGTGACTAGTTGTATGGGTTTGTGAGTGGGTGTGTGGGTGGCTCTATGGGACGGTGACTGGGTATGTGAGTGACTGTATGGGTCTGTGAGTGTCTTAGTGTGTTTGTGGGTGTGTCTGTGAGTGGTAGTGCCTGTGTGAGTGTGTTAGTGCCTGTGTGGGTCTGTGAGTAGGCCTATGAGGGCCTGTGTGGGTCTATGAGAGTGTCTGTGTGAGTGGGTATATGAGTGGGTGTATGAGTCTGTCTGTGAGGGTCTCTGAGTGGGTCTTTGAGTGCCGGTGTGGATTTGTGAGTGGGTGTATGAGTGCCTGTGTATGTCTCTGAGTGGGTGTGTGAGTGGTTCTATGGATTTTGGGCATTTGCATGCTTAGGGTATTTAAAGGGGAGAACCATGGACTCTGCACTCACCAGGAGATGACAAGAAAGAAACCACTCATCAGAGTCACTACACATCAGATTGTGCCATTAAGGATTTTATATTGTTTTTCAACTTGGAATACAAATGGAAACACACTTGCATTGCTTTCGCCAAGCCCAAGAAGTTAGGATCATTTGTCCTTTACGTAAGTGGAGTTTCAACTGGGAAACCTGCAATGTGTATGCTTGTAAGTGCTTCCTGTTGAGGTTTAATTTCTGTGAAATGAGCATCAGGGCCAGAACATAACCTCACCTGTCCATTTATCCAACAGGAGTGCACAGTTTTGCACAAAATGTCTACCCAACTGTAGTACTTTCTACTGGTTAATAAGTAAGTGCTACTTCGTTAGGTAAATTTATAGTGTGTATTTTACACTGCAGCTGCATAATGGACCACGAGGAATTGTCTCCAGTGGCCTTGTGTGTGTTTCAGCAATGTGATTGTTCCTTGTACGTCTTTACCCAGAAATCTATGATAACATGAATCCTTCTATAGAGAAGACAGCGAGACAACAAAGAGGGAAAAATAACACCAAACAAGGGACCTTCCTCTTAACCATATGAAGTAAGTGCTTATTTGTTTGGTGGTGATGTCCTCATATTCCTCAGCATCAAAAACTTGTCACCAAAATCAACGAGAAATGCGCTGGGTGGCCTTTTGTTAAGCTGTCAATTTTCCTGCAAAAGGTGGAAAACCTTTGCATACTACTAAGGTGGATGGGGTGGGGCCAACCAGGCAGGGCTTCCAGGTGATTTATACATTTGCATACTCGTAGTGATTTAATGAAGTCCCCTTGGATGCTGAGGGTCACTGTGGGCCATGAACCCCTTCTGTTACCACCAGTAAGTCCCACACAGTGGGATTGCTGAGAGCTCGTCAGAGGACCCGCCTTCTTTCTCAATCACTCTGCAATGGAGCCTCTTGATGCACTACTGGTTGGGGGATGAAGTTCCCCCCACACATCGGGATTGCTGAGAGTTCAGAGGCCCCGCCCCCTTCCTCAATCACTCTGCAAAAGCACCTCCTGACACACTACTCCTTGGAGAATGAAGTCTCCTAGGATGCGGAGGGTGGTTGGGGGCCAAGACCCCCTCCTGTTACCAATAGCAAGTCCCACACAAAGGGGTTGCTGAGAGCTCGGAGGCCCCACCCCCATTCTCAACCACTCTGCAAACTCCTGTCCTGGCACACTCCTGGTTGAGGGATGAAGTTCCCGTGACTGTTGAGGGTCATTAGGGCCAAGAACCCAATCTGTTACCATCTTTAAGTCCCACATAGCGGGATTGCAGAGAGCTCATCGGAGGCCCGTCCCCTTTTTCCACTAATCTGCAAACGTCCCTCTTGGCGCACTACTTGTTGGGGGATGAAGTCCCCTTGGTTGCTGAGGGTCGTTGGGGCCAAGAACCCCTCCTGTTACCACCAGTAAGTCCCACACAGCAGGATTCCTGAGAGCTCATCAAATGCCCGATCCCTTTCTCAACCACTCTGCAAATGCGCTTCCTGGTGCACTACTCCTGGGGGATGAAGTCTCCTTGGATGCTGACTTTTGTTGGGGGCCAAGAACCACTCCTGTTACCACCAGTAAGCTCCACACATCTGGATTGCTGGAAGCTCGTCAGAGGCCCTTCCCCCTTTCTCAACCACTTTGCATATGCACCTCCTGGTGCACTACTCTTGGGGAGGGGTAAAGGCTCCTTGGATGCTGAGGGTCATTGGTAGCCAAGAACCCCTCCTGTTACCAACCAGTAAGTCCCACACAGCAGGATTGCTGAGAGCTTGTCGGAGGCCCGCCCCCTTTCCCAACCACTATGCAAACGTGCCTCCTGGTGCACTACTCGTAGGGGGATAAAGTCCTCTTGGATGCTGAGTGTCGTTGGGGGCCAAGAACCCCTCCTGTTACCATCAGTAATTCGCACACAGCGGGACTGCTAAGAGCTCATCTGAGGCCCTGGCCCCATTGTCCATCACTCTACAAACGTGCCTCCTGGTGCACTACTTGTTGGGGGATGAAATCCCCATGGATGCTGAGGGTAGTTGGGGCCAAGAACCCCTCCTGTTGCCACTAGTAAGCCCCACACAGCGGGATTGCCGAGAGCTCATCTGAGGCCCCACTCCCTTTTTCCACTACACCACTCTGCAAACAGGCCTCCTGGCACAACTCGTGGGGAGATGGAGTAGGGCAAGAAACTCACTCGTCCATTCAAGGGAGAGGGAGGCCGCGCAGCCCCCTTTTTCCAGGACGAATTCGGCCCCGGGGGCCCCATCCCTTGGGGCCTGGCCATAATTAAATGGGTGCGGGTGCTGTGGGGGCCTCCCTCTCTGGGCCGATTTCAGCCCCAGTGACCCTATCCCCCAAGGGCTCGGCCACTCGCTCCTGGGTGCCCGGGAGCCGGCATTGCTCCCACGCGTAGGGAGCAGCATTTTTTGCATGTGGAAGCAATTCCTTCATCTGTTTTCCTGCCCGTTTGACAGAGGGCAGAAAAACAGATGATAAGTCCACTCCCAGTTGGTGGGAGCAGTTTTCCCGCTCTCCCTTGCTTGGAGCGGAGTTAGCATTTGCTCTTGCAAACTGCTGTTTCCCGAGGGTGGGCACCTAGGGAGATAGCAGGAGCCGGCCCTGGAAGGATGGCGGTCCCCAAGGCCATTAGAGGCACCAGGAGGGTGGCGGCCCAGCACCCCTCCTTTACTATTCACTGGCGGACCCAAAGAGGTGGTGGTCCCCAGGGACGTATATGGTCTGGATGGAGGGCCGCCGCACAGCCCCCCTCTCAATTCGATTTCGATTTCCGGCACTGGGGAGGTGGTGGTTCATTTAAGCCCTGGGGAGGTGGGGGTCCCAGGGGCTCTAATGAGGCACAGGAGGGGGTCCGTGCAATACCCCTCCATATTATATTTTCAGCCCAGGTAGGTGGTGGTCCTCAAGGCTTAAAAGAGCCTCAGGAGGGGGACCTGTGCTCCCCTTTCCTTTTCATTTATATTACCACATGCCCCTGGGACCTGGCCCACCCGGTAGCTATATTATAAACAAGTGTTCCATGCTTGTTTTTTATATTACTTACTGTCACGAATTCTCAAGGCTGTTGCATTTTTTCATGACCAACATTTAAAAAAAATGGTTTTAGGCCCCAGCGGGGTCCCTGGGGAATCCAAATACCAGGTATAGTGGGTCAGAGTATTCCTACCCTGTCCCTGTAGGAAAGTGCCTTTTTTGACATGGTCATCCCCACTTTTTGCCTGGTATTTGATGTGATTTTGACTGAAAGTGCATCCGGTTCCTGCTAACCAGGCCCCAGTGCCAGATCTCTTTCCCAAAACTGTGCAATTATTTTCTCCAATTGGCAATACCTTTAGTACCCTAGTAAATGATACCCCTGGTACCTAGGGCCTGAGGCACTCAAGAAGGTCCTCCAGGGCTGCAGCACTAATTGTGCCACCCTAAAGAACCCCAAGCTCATGCAATCTGCCACTGTAGGCTGGATGTCTTGGTGCAGACAAAAGTGAAAACACGACATGACACACACCCCTGGGTGCCATGTCCCCTAACACGGGACGTAATATTTGTAGGTCACCCCAACAGCAGGCCTTACATCCCTAAGGCAGCAAGGCATATTTTACATGTGAGGGCATATCTGCATGAGCAGATATGACCCATGTGATGGTCAGTTTAATTACTGGCAGTACAAGTGAACAGAGAAACCATGTAAAACATGTCTTGGACACTGGTGAAAATGGGTTCCCCAGCCACATGATGGCTTGACTGAGTTTGGTATCAAACATCTCATATTAATAAACCCACACCGATGCCAGTGTCGAATTTAGTAATACATGCACCCAGAGGGCATGTTAGAGGTGCCCCCTGAAAACTTACCGGCCGCTGGTGCTGACTGACTGGCTTTCATTAGTCCGCCAGTTTTATCAAAGTTGGACGAACACAAAGATGTTGGTACGATCACTGTCAGACAGTGCTTGGGAACCCACTAGGTAAGTTAAAAGACCCCTCACACACCAACCTAGTTGGTGTCATGTTTCATCATTGGGGTCCCAACCGGGTGGCCGAATGCCCCCCGGTTGTGCTACGACGCCTGACTACAGCGGAGCTGGTGTGGTGCAAGGGTGTGATGTAGTGAAGGTTTAAAAATATCTCTGAGAATCCTTGCCGTGGGAAATTTTATTGTTGGCGGCTCAGGATATATTAAAAATAAAACTATGTGGTGCAACTACGAAAGAGATTAGTTTCTAATAGTTGTATGTGTTGTAGGTCTACATGTTTCAGCCCTCATCAAGGTGTCAGGGGCTTTCGTCAGGACCAGTGAGTGCAGTGAGTGGCAAAGTGAAGGGTGCCACATGATGGGGGAAAAAATTAAAAAGGTTAATTACCTACACACTCGCTAAGGTGTGTGGACCAGGTGTCTACACAATGGCGGACACCGCAGAGAAAAAAGACCTGTGGGAGGAAGAACACAGCACAGAGACATGTATAACAGTGACATATTGTGCTGAGTATCGCAGCAACTATAAAATGCAATCTTACGTGCTGTGAGGAAACCAATACTTTCAGACGGTCGTACCTGTGGCAACACACACACTGTGCTTGTGTGTCATGCTGC
The DNA here is from genome assembly GCF_964204655.1 of Triturus cristatus. Taxonomy (NCBI): domain Eukaryota; kingdom Metazoa; phylum Chordata; class Amphibia; order Caudata; family Salamandridae; genus Triturus; species Triturus cristatus. Next base: position 1,642,077,973 of record NC_140590.1, read on the forward strand.
TATTATCGAGGGCAAATCACTAGCAAATGCTAAGAGGACGCAGTGCCCACTGTGAACTCTATAGACAAAGAGGTGATAAGCAAGACAAGCAATAGAAGAAAATAAAGCAATAGAACGGTTTGGAGTGCAAACTATGCACGTAGGGTGCCTGGTGAGTGCAGCAGGCAAATTGGATGGTGACACCGTGAGGCCACTGACTAAAATGGTCGGGCTGTGTCACAGTAGGGACCCAGTGAACGCTAGTAGGTTTAACTTGCCGAGAGGCAGTGCGCGTTGCTTGCTAGGTGCTGGGTATGAGAAAGGGGTGGAGTACCCCTGTGCGACGCGCTGGGGAGGGGGGAGGTAAGGAAAAAGAAATTACACTATGGCTGAGTATGATCGCTGCTCAGGATGCGGGAGGAGTGCGCTCCTCGAGTCACAGGTTCTGTGAGGAGAAAGGTAATGGTGGGCATGAGAGGCGGGACGTGGAAAGCAAATGCAATCCAACGAGGAAAAGCGCGCGTCACCTTACTTGATCGTGGAGCTGCACCCGCATGGCACCTACTGAGGTCTCCCGGGTCCCGGATGGTGAGGGATCCATGGTGGTGGGAGGTTAAATAGTGATTGACTCCATGGGGTACGTGCTGTCTGACCGAAGGTCGTGAGCTGGGGAAAGAAGCCTGCGCAAGTGCCAGGCCGGAGTGTTGGCTACACGCGCATGCGTGGAAGAAAGAGGGAGTACCGCACATGCGTGGTGGTCGCTAATCAAGCGCGCGTGCGCAGAAGGGCCTTAGTGCAGCGCTGGGGTGGCGGCGGACCAATGTGAAAAGAAACAGTGCCGGGCATGTGGGCACGTTGATGCCAGGAGGGAAGTGGGCATTAATGGCTGTATTGGTGCCAATGATTAAGTATGAAAGGGGGAGGCAAAAGAACATGTGTGCAGGCGCCAAAGTGACATAAGGCAAAAATAAGGGGCTATAGGTTTTGCCAGGCATGTGAAGGACTGGATGCCCGGAATGGGATTGGTGTTTGGTGGCTTTAGTAAGCCAAGCCAGTGGGTGAATAAGCGAGGTTAGGATCTCCTGAGGCTGTTCCAGGGGATATTGTCATTTAAGCCAATGGTGTGGCTAGACAGACGATATATCCATCTTTGTTCTTGTTCCAAGAGGCGACTCTGGATGTTGGTTAGGTTGTGGTCTAAGGCCTCTAGAACAACCCATCTCATATCATTGGTCGTGTGGCCTTTTTCTAGGAAATGGTTGGTCATTTTCGTGGTGTTTTTCTTGCAGCGTATTGTGCTGCGATGCTCACAGATCCTGGTTTTTATTTTGCGAGTGGTCATGCCAATATAGATGAGGTTGCATGGGCAAGTTATCCGGTACACAACATTTTCTGTGTTGCAGTTCGTGTGCTTGCGTAGTTCCCATGTTTTACCAGGTTCAAGATCCAGGTGTTTGGTCGTCTCGGTGATATGGCAGACACTGCAATTGCCGCACGGGAAATGCCCTTTGATGTTGGGAAGGCCCCAGGCGTTGAGGACCGTGTTGGTGGGTCTGGGAAGGAGAGAAGGTCTAGTGGATACTATGGTGTCCTTAATGGTTCTGGCTCTTTTGTTTGATAGGAGGGGAGGTTCCCAATTGAGATTCCCCGTGTTCAGGATTCTCCAGTTCTTCCTAATAATTTGGGCAGCCTTGTTGGTCACCGTATTGTAGGTAGTCACGCATGTAAGTGGCGGACTTGTGGGTTCCTTCATGTAGTTTTCCAGTAAGCCATCGCGATTTTGGTTTCTGGCCCTCTTGTTGGCTGTCTTGGTTATGTTTTGTGGGAAACCTCGTTGGTGCAGCTTGTGGCAAAGGTCGGTTGCCTGTACCCTGTAATCCTTGGTGTCACTGCAGTTTCTGCGGAGACGAAGGAATTGGCCATACGGTAGGTTTTTGCGGAGGGCTCGGGGGTGGAAACTGGTAAAGTGTAGTAGGGAATTGCGAGCCGTAGGTTTGAAGTGAGTCTTGCTCATAAGGCCTCCTGATGCTGCTTTTATGTCTAGTCCAGGAAGGTGGTCTGGTGCCTGTCTGAGCTGTGTGTGAACCTGAGGTTGGGGTCACACGTGTTGATCCATTCACAGAAGGAGGCCAGTGATTCTTCTGATCCCTCCCAGATCAGAAGGATGTCATCAATGTATCGTTTCTAAAATTTGATTTGAGGAATGTGTGGTAAATTGTTATTGAGGAGATGTTTGGTCTCAAAATGGAATACGTACAAGCCCGCTATGCTGGGGGCGAAAACGCTCCCCATCGAAGTGCCGTACTTCTGGAGATAGAGCTTCCCTTCGTATTCGAAGTAGTTTTGTTTGAGCGCAAGTGTTGCGCATTTTAGTACAAAGGAAGGGGGGGTGCGGTATTGCCAGTCGGAGTCATTGAGAGCCTCTTCTAATACTTTAAGGGTATCATCTTGGGGGAGGCTCGTGTACAAGCTCTCTACATCAAGTGATACTAGAAAGGAAGTGTTGCGATCGTAGTGTATGTCCGCTAGGAGTCCTAGAAGGTCTTTAGTATCTTTAAGGTATGTGCTGGTGGACTGAACCAATGGTTGCAAGAAATGATCACAGAAGCGTGACAAGGGTTCTAATAGGGACTCGATGCCTGAGACGATGGGGCGTCCAGGGGGAGGAGTTTTGTTCTTGTGAATTTTGGGAACAGTATAGAAATATGGTATTCTGCCTTGTGTGGTTGTGAGGAATTTGGCCTCATTCTTAGATATCTGGCCAGTGTGTTCCGCATCGTCCACTATAGATTGTATGCGAGTTTTCAGGGAGGAGGTGGGGTCATGTGTGAGCAACTCGTAGTTCTTGGTGTCATTTAATAGGCGCTCACATTCTCGGTGATAGTCATCTTTATTGAGTATTACCGTACCTCCCCCTTTATCAGCTGGTTTGATAATGATCTCTGGGTTGTTCTTCAGTGATTGCAGGGCCATTCGTTCTGTCTTGCTTGTGTTTTGGAACGTGTGAGGTTCTTTGAGGGCTTCTATTTCTTTAAACACTGTTTGCGGTCACCGAGACGACCAAACACCTGAATCTTGAACCTGGTAAAACATGGGAACTACGCAAGCACACGAACTGCAACACAGAAAATGTTGTGTACCGGATAACTTGCCCATGCAACCTCATCTATATTGGCATGACCACTCGCAAAATAAAAACCAGGATCTGTGAGCATCGCAGCACAATACGCTGCAAGAAAAACACCACGAAAATGACCAGCCATTTCCTAGAAAAAGGCCACACGACCAATGATATGAGATGGGTTGTTCTAGAGGCCTTAGACCACAACCTACCCAACATCCAGAGTCGCCTCTTGGAACAAGAACAAAGATGAATATATCGTCTGTCTAGCCACACCATTGGCTTAAATGACAATATCCCCTGGAACAGCCTCAGGAGATCCTAACCTCGCTTATTCACCCACTGGCTTGGCCTACTAAAGCCACCAAACACCAATCCCTTTCTGGGCATCCAGTCCTTCACATGCCTGGCAAAACCTATAGCCCCCTATTTTTGCCTTATGTCACCTTGGCGCCCGCACACATGTTCTTTTGCCTCCCCCTTTCATACTTAATCATCGGCACCAATACAGCCATTAATGCCCACTTCCCTCCTGGCATCAACGTGCCCACATGCCCGGCACTGTTTCTTTTCACATTGGTCCGCCGCCACCCCAGCGCTGCACTAAGGCCCTTCTGCGCACGCGCGCTTGATTAGTGACCACCACGCATGCGCGGTACTCCCGCTTTCTTCCACGCATGCGCGTGTAGCCAACACTCCGGCCTGGCACTTGCGCAGGCTTCTTTCCCCAGCTCGCGACCTCCGGTCAGACAGCACGTACCCCATGGAGTCAATCACTATTTAACCTCCCACCACCATGGATCCCTCACCATCCGGGACCCAGGAGACCTCAGTAGGTGCCATGCGGGTGCAGCTCCACGATCAAGTAAGGTGACGCGCGCTTTTCCTCGTTGGATTGCATTTGCTTTCCACGTCCCGCCTCTCATGCCCGCCATTACCTTTCTCCTCACAGAACCTGTGACTCGAGGAGCGCACTCCTCCCGCATCCTGAGCAGCAATCATACTCAGCCATAGTGTAATTTCTTTTTCCTTACCTCCCCCCTCCCCAGCGCGTCGCACAGGGGTACTCCACCCCTTTCTCATAGCCAGCACCTAGCAAGCAACGCGCACTGCCACTCGGCAAGTTAAACCTACTAGCGTTCACTGGGTCCCTACTGTGACACAGCCCGACCATTTTAGTCAGTGGCCTCACGGTGTCACCATCCAATTTGCCTGCTGCACTCACCAGGCACCCTACGTGCATAGTTTGCACTCCAAACCGTTCTATTGCTTTATTTTATTCTATTGCTTGTCTTGCTTATCACCTCTTTGTCTATAGAGTTCACAGGGGGCACTGCGTCCTCTTAGCATTTGCTAGTGATTTGCCCTCGACAATAGCAGCATGCCACACAAGCACAGTGTGTGTGTTGCCACAGGTACGACCGTCTGAAAGTATTGGTTTCCTCACAGCACGTAAGATTGCATTTTATAGTTGCTGCGATACTCAGCACAATATGTCACTGTTATACATGTCTCTGTGCTGTGTTCTTCCTCCCACAGGTCTTTTTTCGCTGCGGTGTCCGCCATTGTGTAGACACCTGGTCCACACACCTTAGCGAGTGTGTAGGTAATTAACCTTTTTAATTTTTTCACCCATCACGTGGCACCTTTCACTTTGCCACTCACTGCACTCACTGGTCCTGACGAAAGCCCCTGACACCTTGATGAGGGCTGAAACTTGTAGACCTAAAACACATACAACTATTAGAAACTAATCTCTTTCGTAGTTGCACCACATAGTTTTATTTTTAATATATCCTGAGCCGCCAACAATAAAATTTCCCACGGCAAGGATTCTCAGAGATATTTTTAAACCTTCACTACATCACACCCTTGCACCACACCAGCTTCGCTGTAGTCAGGCGTCGTAGCACAACCGGGGGGCATTCGGCCACCCGGTTGGGACCCCAATGATGAAGCATGACACCAACTAGGTTGGTGTGTGAGGGGTCTTTTAACTTACCTAGTGGGTTCCCAAGCACTGTCTGACAGTGATCGTACCAACATCTTTGGGTTCGTCCAACTTTGATAAATCTGATATATATACAGGGGATACGGACGCACCCTACGCCTCCCTAGCTCTCATTGTTCTTTACTTTCATTAGTCCGCCACCAGAGGCAAGTGTCTTACCCCCAAGGGTGAGGGCCTTTGCTCTCGGAAGGCCAGATACCAGGCCTGCATGAGCAGGGTATGTTTTCACCTACTGCCACAGGATGACCTCCAGATTAACATTCCAAGGCAGGGGCAGTGCCTACTGCCTTTGGTATGTGAATCTGGTTTCTCTCACAGGAGGAGGAGCCAACCCCTTTGTCAACAGCAACTTGGTATCTGGACAGGCGGGATAATTATCTAGTCAGACAGGCATGTCCCCCCTCAGGCTAGTGCTACCCCTAAAGTGGGTTACCTGCAGTGGAAGCGACTTTTCAAAGTTAGCCAAATTGGTGATGGCAAAATCAGGAATTCTGGGACAGGGTTATGACCACCTCCCCCAGGAAGTGCTCATATAGGGGATGTAGTGACACAAAGGGTATGTAGCCCATTGGCTACTATCTTTCACTCCCCCAATGCCCCTAAATTCAATATTTAGGGGAACCCTGGCACCAGGAAATCAGATCCTGCCAACCATAAGAAGAAGGATGGAAGAGCTGCGAAATGCAAGAACTGTGGAAGAACCAACTGACTTGGCGCTAATCCTTCTGGCCTGTCTGCTGCTCCAGATGATTGCATCGAAGTCGACTCATCCTGCAAACAGCTGTGCCTCCAGAAGCCTGGGAGGACTGCCAGCACTTCTGACAATATTCAGGAACTCCCATGGAGTAGCGGAGCTGCTTCCCTGCATCCTGCAGACACCCAAAGAGACCTGAGAGGACTCCACCCACCAAAACCTGACACCAGAAAGCATCACTGCATGTGTACCGCCTAGCCCAAGCTGAAGTGGGCCAACTGTGCCAGCGTGGCCCTTCGCCCATCCAGAGACAAAGCCCATCCTGGACTTGTCCACTTTGAACTTCTCAACTCCACCTGTAGCCTCTGTGTGCATGCCCCCTCTAACCTTAAGTGAGTCCAAGTCCCAAGTTGGCTGCCAACACTTTCCGGTTGAAGTGTTGGCAGCCGATCAGATCTCTGCACGAGATCGGGAGGATTCACGGAGGGGTTGCGTCCCTATATATTCAAATTTGGCTTTCTTGTAATAACTCTAAAATGACTAAACAGATTTACACCAAATAACAAAAAGGTCGCTTTCTGGTCAAACACCTAGTTTTCTACCAAATTTGGTGTAATTTTATTCAGCTGTTCGGGCGGTAGTGATGTCTAAAATTACTATAGGAATTAACATGGGAAACGCACCTTTTTTGACCCCCCCCCCCTTTTTCTCGGCATCTGCTTGACAGATTCCCTCAAAACTTTCCATACACAACTAGAATCAGCTCCGCAATTGTTTGTAACATTTTGTGAAGAATTGTCAAACATTGCCAAAGTTACATGCAAATCAAAAAACAAATTCCTACAGAAAATAGGTCTTACCTATAACTGCCTACTGGCTACCACCAGTAGGTAACACCTATGTTTTTTAGATTAACCGTGCCAATAAAAACACATCCACCACATTCACACCTTTAATAAAATTATGTACTTGTCAAATTGCATGTAACCACCAGAGTACAAAATTGACCATAGAAATATAATGTTTACTTCCTCACAGACTACATGTCACAATGACTTCACACAGGTAGAAAACGCTTATAATTGGAAAGAGTGCTGCACAAACAAATGATGGACGGAATGCTGAATGAATCATACATTCACCCCCAGTCAAGAGATCTGGGTTAAATCTATCGCTCTTTTGCTCACCATGCCACCCCAGTTTAGACCCAGCCATATGCAAATCAGTCTTGACCCTGTGCCTCATGGGAACAGTCCAGCCCGAACTGCCAAGCCAGGTCCTCCCTGGATTAGAAACAATCATCCTAGGACCGGTTTCAGGGTATGTCACCCTTCTTCAGCCAGGCTAGCTTGAATCCAGTGGCACAGTGAGCAAGGGACCCACGTCTGGGCATACCCATCCCACATAGGGCGAAAAGTGCTACGCAAACAAATGATGGACGGAATGCTGAATGAATCATACGTTCACCCCCAGTCAAGAGATCTGAGTCAAATCCATTGTTCTTTTGCTAACCATGCCACCCCAGTTTAGACACAGCCATATGCAAATCAGTCTTGACCCTGTGCCTAATAGGAAAGAGGGCACATTCATATTTAGCTCACTGCCAAGTTTAACACTTTGCATCCTGATTTTGATTAAAGGGCGTTGTTGGCCAGGCCTTCACAGGGAAAAACAGCCCAAAACGTTTAGCTTTTGCCTCCTAGTCTTAGCTGACTCTCTCCATATAACCTTAGGAATCTGGGCACCTTCCCACTGTACTGCAGATGGAAGGTGTGCATGGCCGCCATGCGTACATTGGGCTTGGATATTGTATGTAATAGGTTTAGGTGCCGTAACTTATTGCGCCCCAATATCTGGTACACCACATACCCGGGGCGGGACTGCACTGGCTAGTCGTGGGATGTCGCACTGATGGTGCCACCCACCGGAGAGCCTGTCAACCCTGTATTGGGACTGTCATTGCAAGCCTGTGGGGTGTCATTGCGCTCGTGCCTAGGTTGGCATCACTTACAACTCAGCCAACCCTGAGTGGATCATCCCATACCACGAGGGCACCCCCCAGGGAAGCCCTGATGGGCACGAGGGTGGTTGGCTGAAGGCCAAGCGGGTACATCGGGATGTTCCCTGCCAAAGTAGTGAGGAACCCCCCACTTGAGGCTTCCCCTCCCGTGGAGTTCCGCTCTTCCCAAGGGATACTCCTGGGGTATTGGCAATTCTCTTGTGTGGCCTACGGGCCTTGAGTACGTCCTCACTGTCAAGGCAGTGTGAAAGTGCAAGCATCGTCTTACACAGATCAGGAAGAGGCCCTGACATGATGCACCAAATCATGGGCTGGTCTGCCAACGCAGATCAAGGTGTGCGCATCGGCCCTGATATGGTTTCGAATACATGTCTTGCCTACTGATGCGGGCTGGAGGATGCGCCCTAGCACCTATGGCATTTTGAATAGGTGCCCGGCTCGCCATTGCAGACTCGGGTGCACATATCTGTATCCCCGGTGTTCTAACCTCCGGGTCAGACCTGCCAGGGCAGGGCTTTGACTGCGTGCTTGCATTTATGGTGCTAGTGGTGAGGTCCGGTCTGCCATTGCTTGCTGGGAGTGTGCACTCGCACCCGCAAGGGGGTCCACCCATGTCTGGATGGATCTGATAAGGTTGTGTGCACGTGCACGAAAGGTGCCAGGGCTGAGGTAAGCCATGTGCCCGGACTGTCCATGCCACGGGAAAGCAGGCGTGCGCCCTTCCTATCCATGCTGGGAAGTGGCGCTGATTCCATGTTCTGAAACACAGGCAAATCTGTCATTGTAGACAGGTGGGTGCACACTGGTATCTATCGTGAGTAAACTCATGAGCATCTTGCCATTGTAGGCTGCTGTGAGTGCACACTCTCACCTATGATGCCTGGGATTGCATGTGCCACCCGCCAACACAGGCTTGTGCTTACGCACAAACACACATATTAGTTAAACCCGTGTCCAGTTTGCTGTGTAGACTCAGGCAGGTGCACTGGCTCCGCTGGTGCTGAGAACTATGTGTCCCACCTGCCATCGCAGGTTGATGTGCGCAATAGCGCATGTGCACCCAGGTAGTAAGGAATACCTATGTGTGTTTTCACTACCTATGAGGCCTGCTCTTTCCATAGGTTAACATGGGGAAGTTGTTGACATTACTTTGGACTGCAATAATGGCTTGTAGTGGAGCAGCCTCATGATGTTTCGTATCAATGGATTCACAGTGGCAAACCCTTTCTACTGGTAAAGGGCGTTTTGGCATAGCTCACTTAGAAATGCTACTTTTAGAATATGGACATTTCTATGCTCTTAGTGTCTCGAGGACCATGGTGTCTGTCTCCAGTGGACACCAGGGGTCGGGGGGAAGCACATCTGTACATTCCCCAAGCAACAGTCATAAACCATCGGCATCCCACGGGAACGGAAGACCTCTGCTATTTGAGGGCTGATTGGGATAGATTGAAGATAGAGGTTATGACGTTTAGCCTCTAGGTGATGGATCATGGCCCCATTAAAGATCAAGATCTGCATTCCACGTCTCGATGCTAGACAGGCCTACAATTTAGCGGAGACATCTGTGGTTCAAAGGGAAAGCCCCCTAAATCACCCGAACTTCAAAGACACACAACAGTATGACTATGGGTGCTATCCTTCAGCAAAGAGTGAGATACGCTTGTGGGGAAGCGGGACCGGAGAACCCCGACTGCATGGTGCACACTGCCAGAGGACTCTGTTGGGCATATGAAGGATAACTGTCCTAATAGTAGCTTGCTTGGGCTGAGGGCCTCCTGAAGTGTGGCGCCCTAAAGAGTGTTATGTTACGTTATGGTAGGGATATTTTTAAAGCGCAACGGTTACCCAAGGGTGTCCTGGCACAGGCCTCCAGTTCTCCCAGAGGTCTCAGGAACATCAAAGATCTCCCACGAAGGCCCTACACCATCTATCTGTGACATCTAGAGAGCGGTGCCCTCTCAAGTGCCCACCTAGGCTACTGAATTCCAATGGGTAGCGTGGTGTGAGCGTGGAACTAAGACTTGTGTCTGGAGCCTGGATTGTCTAGTTCGGAGCCCAGATATCTTGCCCACAACTGGGATGTGTGGTTACTGTTCTGCGGGGACCCCAAACACTAATAAGCATCTAATGGTTGGTGAGTGGATTCACCAGTTGCGGGACCCCGTGTGGCCCGTTTCGTCAACCGTGGCGCATCTCTCTGAGCGACACGCTGACTGCATCCTCATTGGGTGCGTTGTCGTATTCACAGGGTGCTACCCTTGGAGTTGAGGGTGTACCTGTAGTGGTTCCTCCTTCTACCTCATGTGGATCTGCGGATATTGCGCCTGTGTATGTGAACAGACTGGTCTGGTGCAGCCTGTATCATTGTGCATTGTGCACTGGAAGTGGTGCCTCATTTCCAGGGTGGTACTGAATTGCATCTCTTCACTGTGTCTGACCAGAGTCGCTTGGTGCAATCCATCTCAACGTGCACTGGTCATTGTGCCTCCTTTCCCGGCAAGCGAAGAATTTGCAACTCATCGTATTGGAAATGTGAAGTGCCTGCTGTAACTCATACCAATGCGCAACAAGTGCCCCTATTGCCTGGGCATGACCGAGATCATCATGTACTGATTGGGGTACATCATCCTATCGAGAGGCTCCTCTTGGCTACTCCCTGTTCAACGGTTGTTCCCATGTTGACCCTCAGTGCGGCGGACCAACTGCCCTCTCCACACCTGGCCCCTCCTGAAGACGTCTTAGCACCAGGTAGTAGCGAGAGAGAATGACTGGGTTGAAGAAACGCTTCTTAGACAGTTCAGAAGCGGGTCAAGAGACTGCGTGACTTCTTTGTGTTTTGAGGCCTGTGGGTGAGTTTCCTGAGTGGCTGCTAACCTCTCCCTTGTTTATGTCTACCTTCTAAATAAAACTGCTACATATTCCCACCTGCTTCCGGAGGATCCAGACACAGTGACTTTGGCCACGTGTGGCCCAGTGTCCGGGGGGGGGGGGGGAGAGTTGATAATCTTCCATCCATGGGTATAGGACAATCGGTGTACACCAGAGGGTGGAGGGAGGCTTGGGCCACAAAGTCTGCAGAGGGTGAACCATTGACCTGCTGGATACCAGTGGCACCGCATTAGGGCACTGTGTGCATATGTATGTGTAAGAGCGTGTCTTACGGACTGGCTGATACTTGTCACCCTGTGAGCCAGTGCAGAGTGGGTGTGTGAAAGTGGTAGTGATCGTGTGCGACCCGCCTTTAATTCACGACACTGGCCGGTGGTACCACTTTATATGTTGATTGTTTTCTAAAAGAACAATACATCTGACATTGGGTTTACTGCGTGGCCCAGGCCCATTGTGCTGCTTAAAAGTGTTCTGATTTCGTGTATGTACATAAATAGGGGGAGGTGGTAGATTAGGAATTGTCCACAGTGTGCATACTATTGATATCATAACAATATGAGTGGGCCTAGTACTGCTACTAACATTTCTGAATCTGTTTTATGCCCGAAAAGTATATGATAGTGATGTTATAATGATTGAATATGTGTGTTGAATATATAGCTTTTTACATACATCCGGTGGGAATTCTCTTTTGTGATGCTCACTTTATTTATAGCGTGTGATTGCTGTGCCTTTGCATTATACATTGCCTCTGTAGTAAGCCTGACTGCCCACAGCCAAACTAGCCAAAGGTGAGCACAGGTTCCACAGCGAATGTAATCACCTACCCTTGATGGGAGCGGTCGTTCCACCTGGCTTGGGGCATCCTTTAGCCAACCAGACACTGCCGGTTCCAACAGCTTTTTTAAAACAATGCACAACGAGTAATATGCTATTTATTGCTGTTGTTGAGCAAGGAGATGAGTATCATGACCAGCCGCGGACGGTAGTAGGAGTAGCTGACGGGCGGTGACGTGGGGAGGGGGAGGGGCAGGGTGGGGGGTAGTAAACTATGGATTACGGAGGTTTACAGGTAAGTAAACATGTATAAATAAATAAAACGAATTTCGTTGAGCGCACTGCATCGCATTTCGGGATGCAGTGCCCTCAACGAAATTCATTTTATTCATTTATATGTTTACTTACCTGTAAGCCTCCGTAATCCATAGTTTACTACCCCACCACCCTGCCCCTACCCCTCCCCACGTCACCGCCCATCAGCTACTCCCACTACCGTCCGCGGCTGATCATGACCCTTCCCCAAATATCATTCGTAATAATAGCATATTACACTCTGCATATAACACTGATACATACTCTCTAGTTGAGGCCCCTTGTGTGCACCCCAAGTTAAAATCGTTTTGAGAGATGTTTGTTGGTGAAGAAGGGCAGAGGAAATCATAGCAATGAATTATCAACTAAGCATCAGTCTGTAACAGATGTATACATTATGTTATGAGTATTTGTGTAGCATATGTATACTGAACCTTTATGGCTCTGCACAAAACAACATAACGACAGTGAAAGATCTAAAAGAGAATGGAGATGAGGACTTCATTTGGAGTTTGTCACACTGCATGCTCCATTTCAACAGTGGCAGATGTGCTGTCCATATATAAGTGCATTACAGCCTATGGCACTTGTAGTAACGCGGACAGAATATCCACCACATTTTAACGGAGTACCCTATCCACCAAACTAATAATAAGATCCTAGGCTTATTGATTAAAAATAAAAATGTTATTTTAATTCGAAAAAACTGTTAGTGAGGGCAAGGCCTGCAGCAGCTTAAAGGTAAGCTTGATCCGTTCTTCTGCAGCCAACAATGGGGAATGCTTTAGCACTGAATGACACATATTTATAAGTACATGAAAATCCCTGCATGTACAGTATATAAGGTACATTCGCTGCTTACAAAGCGCACCTTCCCATCCTAGTGTGCTCAGCATGTTTCTAATATCTAATTTTTAGGTCGCAGCCTACCACACAGCACAGCTGTCTGGTTTGCTAAAGACATCTTGGGGTCATTCAGCCAGTTGACCTGGGAATGCATTCTGGCCGTTGCTTGCCATTGGCTCTGTGGTTTGTAAATCACATTTTCTTGCTTTCCATTTGCTGGCTGTATTTGTTTTAGGATGCCCAGGTTGAGTTCATACATTCCCTTGTCCAAACCTTATTTACAGTATCCTTCCGAATTCTCCCTTTCTGTAAACAGGCCTGTAAATCTTGTTCTTATCTCCTCACATTTTCTGTGCATTCAAAGACCAAGTTCAAAGGTCAGGCGCTGTCTTCTGGAGGGACTTGTTTACTTTTCTTTCTCCGACTTCAAAGTGAGAGGATTTATGTGACAATCTTGCTGGATACTGTGGGTAGGAAAGAGTTTCTTTCTAGCACACAACAACATTTAAATGAACTGTGTAAGTATTTCAGAATATATCAGAATTAGGAACACAAATTAAGGCTATTTTTGTTACTTCTGAAGTGTGTTGGAAACAAATACTTTACTATGATCAAAATAAATCATTACACAAAGGTGCCGATTTCGATCCGGTAAAAATAATTTGCGTACGACCCGCATCCGTATTTTTTTATGTACGAGTCGCACAAGTACCCTACAAACTGGCAAGTACGATTGGGACGTGAAAAATAACTACGAATAGTGTTGGGAAAAGTCTACGAGCGTGCGTCGGAAAGTGTCCACGTCCGAATATCGTCTGGAAAAGTGTACGAAAGTGATCCGGACAGTTTAACTTACAAATCGTAAAACACAAGTCCGAGCGCGCAAGTACGATCCCGACCGCCCGTCCGAATACACAATCGCACGTAAAAAGGCCCGTACGGAGCCAACGCTGAAGCACACATGTACACGGGTAAACTCATGCCCGTGTACGAGCCGTACAGCCCCCCCAATATGTCTGCAACGTACACCACCCTGTCCGCACTGTACCCCCAGCCCCCCCACCGCATTTACTTGCCGCACACCAACACCGTACCCCAGCACCCTCACACAGCATCGCGAATGTACGGATCGTACCTACGCGAAAAAGACACATACAGAACCAGGACAGTGGAAAACAGCACAAGGAGGGCCAAAGCGACTCGCACAAAAACACAAAACACGTCTACACGACAAAATACAACTCAATGACTGACCTACCACATCCAAACTGGCCAACAGAGGCCCCAAACACAACCACCTCTTATAAGACACCCACCAAAATTCAAACACAGCCACACCCACAAATTGACCAATAAAAAGGGCCCACACACACAAACCATGAGCCCTTGCAACAGACCTACTGCGGACAGAGCTCACACACAAACCACCCCACATAACTCATACCTTAGCTACACCGCCACTCACACACCTTCACACAACCTCCCCCACAAACATCCCTCTCTTCACATTCACACACACACACATTCACACCCACACACCCACAACCGCACACACCCACACCCCACACCATGCCCACAGACAAGAATCCAAAGTTCACTACGGCGGAGCTGGAGCTCCTCGTCAACGAAGTCATCAGAGTCGAGCCACAGCTGTTTGGAACAATGGTCAGACAGACCAGCATATCTGAAAAATCTGCCATGTGGCAGAGGATCGTCGACAAGGTGAATGCTGTTGCGCCCGTTAGAAGGACCAGGCATGAATGCCAAGCCAGGTGGTACGATCTGCGCAGGGCAGTCAAGAGGAAGATGAATGAAGAACATGCCCAGACCAACATCACTGGAGGTGGGCCGCCCCGCAGACCCGTACACTACCATCCCTGGGAGGAGAAGGTGATGGCCATGCTACCGCCGGTGGGACTACACGGAGTGGAAGGAGTCGCAGAGCCTGGTGAGAACACAAACAACTCACGTAACATGGGGGAAATGGCATCCACACCCCAACAACAACAAATGCACGCACCTACCCCCAAGCACTCACCGCACACAAACACACTCAATAACCACGCCCATGCCACGAACGTCACCATTCACCCTTCACAAATCAAGGCAAGGCCATGTCCAAGGCTACAACAACCACAAATACAAGACTGGATGTCCGGGAGGCTGGGAGGGTGGGCCCCACACAACACATCGTGAAAATGAGACACAGACACCAATGTCCTCAGCCCATATGGCATAGGGACATACCCAAGCACAATGCACAGGGACTGGCAAACTACTAACAAGGTCGCTGACACTGGGCCCTGCTGTATGCAGCACAAGGCCCTCCTGGGACCACTGTACACTCAAACACCAACTCCACAAGCAAAGGCATCTAGCACAGCAACTCACACACACTGTCATGCCAGCATACACCATGAGGGGACACACACATCACCTGGGAGACCCAATTACAACTCACACAACACACAACAGCACGCCCGGTCACACCCCCCCCAACACAAGCACACACCCCCGGGGCAGGCAACGGATACACCCACTCCCACAATGGACATGTGACACAACAAGACCAATCCGGAGCCAAGTAAGCATCAGAGCCAGGCGGGCAACTAGAGCCAATTTCCGGAGGGGGCAGAATAAGATTTTGGGGGAGGGCTAAATCTACCAGGCATAGGCAGAGTGGCTGTAAGAAGTGGTGAAAACACAACAAAAGCCTCATTTACGAGTAAATGGTCTACCATACACCTGTGAAGTACTCGGGTCCGGCTGCAATTAGACGGACGCCAGCCCGCGAGGCTGTCTCAGCCGGGCTGACACACATGACGGGGGGCAGGAGCCCGGTGAGCCCAATGGGTGTTGCGCGCCTGATCAGAGCCAACTATCTGAGCCAACTATAGAGCACCTTAGCACATGTACCAAAAGACTCACCCCACCAAAAATAAATTCACATTGTTCGGCACAGGAGATGTTGCTGTCATTTTGCATTATTCTACGACATATGTGTGTGGAAATGTCTAACTATGCCTGAGTGTTGAACCAACTCCAGCCATCCATCCCCTGTGAACAGAGTCTGGTACAGGACACACATGGGTCACAAGTATATTTCAATGTAGGCATGGAGCACAACACTCACCTGTGATGGCCTCTGGCTGCTGAGGGGGGGCTTGCTAAACTGTGCGGACAGACCTATTTGGGAGATCATCATCAAGGCGTAGAGGCCATGGTCCATGTGGAGGTACCCAGGGAGGGAGTCCCAGGTATTTGTGGCCAGGTGGGAGAACTATGTCCTGTATGCTGGAGTACGGTGGATGTGAAGAACGGTGGCCAGGGCAAGGTTGGATGCACGGAGATGGACCAACGGGATCTAGGATGACAGACGTACAAGGTTGGTGTGGGGTCGGGTTTGTGGACTGCCTCCTGAGTGTGGGTGGGGTGTGTGGAGGACATCCTGCAGCCGACAGTGATCCATTGCAGCTATCTATGGTGGACGGTGAGGTGGCTGGGGCGCAGGGTGTAGAAGCTGAGGTGTGCAGATGCCCCCTGGAAGTGGACCAGTGTCCTTGGAGTTTGGATGTATTTGCTCCGTAGAGGGCAGGGCAGTATATGAGATGGATGTCGTCATGGACCTGGGGGATGGTCTGTCGTAACTTGGAGTGGATCTATCTGTGAATCATGTGCATGATGCAGAGGGCGTTGCAGCATGAGGTACAGATGCAGTGGACTAGCATGGCATATGTGAGTGAGCCAAACATCTTGTGTGTGTGGCCACTGGGTGCCTGTGCAGGGCCTGCAGCAGCAGGCGCCATCTCCCTGCCAAATGGCCCATCTTGCACACAAAGACTAGGATGTCAGAAGGACAACTGCAACAGGCGCGTGTGTAAAGTGAGGAGTGTCCAGTGTCACATGGCACACCCAGAGACAATGCATGCACAATCACCAAAGAACCATTACACCGGATCAGGAAACTGAAGGCCGACCTGCGCACTGGAGACACACCCTCAGCAACTGGTGATGGCCCATTGTGTGGTTGACCTCGCAAAAAAACATACACGACCATGTACTACATGCCCAATAGGGAGCCTAATCCATGAACAACTGCATGCATGTCGCTAAACTACACATGGACTCCTATGCATTATCTACAGCAAGTATGCCAGAGATGCTGCATGCCAAGTGGCAAGAGACCAGCATTGACAGAGACGAGGCACCTTGGAGTATGACGAACACCTTTATTACTCATCCTCACACTAATGGAATTGCATCCATTGGAACAGAATCACAGGTCATTCGGCTGAACATGTGTGACCCACACTGGACACCCCCTGCAACACACAGATGTGGTAAATCCTACTGAGCTGGCACACAAGTGAAGGGGTTGAGCCTCACACCCCTTGCTGCACACGGTGAGTCTACAATTCCACATTGAGCCTCATATGGGGATGTCCCACACCATTTCCAGCATGACCATCCCGTATGTTCCTGAGGGACGTTAGACACACATTGATGCCTTCATCAGAATCCACAATCCATGACAGATGACTGTCAGGAAGGGTGACTATCAATTCATGGGAGCCATGCAACACGTCACGTGGCCCATGGTGAGTCGACATGTTTGCATGGTAACACAACATGCACAGGAGCAGTCCCCACATATCACAAACACGTACCACCCACAAAATGCCTTGCTGCACTCCTTACCCAAAAAGACTTTTCACCATCTCTGTGCATGTAACTCTGATCCAGCACACGTTGCAATACTCATGAGGAATAGCAGGAGTGCAATGATGACATGAGCAGACGACAGCCGCAGGATCCTGGGGAGGACAGACACACAACAAGTCAGCGAGGAGCTAGTAATCCGCAGACATGTACATGCACTCTACAGGATTGATGTTGTCACCATGGAAATAATGATTTTTGTGTTCCTGCACAAATATGGGGAATGACATTAGCACTTGTATGACACATCAGAACACACCTCCAAGTCACTTGGCACACAGTCAGCTCGACATCACATTGCAACACATGCCACACAAGGCACTAAGCGTGCACACTCAGACACAGGGACTCACCATCATGAGAAGAAGTTGCGGATCAGCTGACTCCGGATGTCCTCATCCTCATCCTCATCCTCACTTGCCCCGTGCCCAAGCCCTTCATCCTCCACGGGTGGATGATCTTGCTCATCAGGATCCAGGATGAGTGGCACGGCCTTCTCCACTGCCATGTTGTGCAGCATGCAGCACACAAGGAAGATTTTGCAGACCTTCACTGGGGCATATGGGAGGGCGCCGCCGGTCTTGTGGAGGCACCGGAATCTGCTCCTCAGGAGTCCAAACGTCCTCTCAATCGCGCGCCTCGTCTGCCCATGGGTGTCGTTGTACCGGTGTTCTGCGGCTGTTCTGGGGTTGCGGAGAGGCATCATCAGCCATGGCATGTTGGGATAGCCAGCGTCCCCTACATGGAAACATCATGGACAGAAGTGGGTCAGGAGAAGCAGTAAGACATGAAGAAACGGCTAAATACAGGACTAACAGAGTATACCCACCAACAAGACATGCACGTTCGTTGCGCAGCTGCAGCATCATTTCAGGCACCCTGCTACGCCTCATGATGTAGGCATCGTGTGCTGATCCTGGAAAACGGGAATAGACATGGGATATCATCATGTTAGCAAGACATACCACAAGGGCATTGATGGAGTGGTAATGCTTGCGGTTACGGAAGGCTACCTCCTGTGCGTGTGGTGGCACCAAAGCCACATGTGTCCCATCAATGGCCCCAATGACATGGGGCATCCCTCCCAGGGCATAGAACTCACCCTTGACACCTGTCAACTGCTCACGAGTTGAAAAGTTATGAATTCATCCAGGTGTACCAACATGGCCTCTAACACATCCTGCAGGACACGGCTGAACATGGTCTGGGACATGCCACCTACATCAGCTATGGTCAATTAAAACGTACCCGTGGCAAAGAAATGTAGGGCTGCCATCACCTTCATCTTGGGGGTCAGTGCAGTAGGATACCTGTGTGGCGGTTGGAGGTGTGGCTCGAGCCTTGTGGTCAATTCATCAATCAACGGTTGGGAGAAGCGGTAGCGGCGTATACAGTCACGTTCCCTCATGGCAGCCAAGTCTGGCATTGGTCGGGGGAGAGGCGGTGCCCTGCAGAAATTTGGAAGGAATGACGAAGATTGAGTACAGCACTACACCACTGACAATGGACTGAGCACATGTTCAACAGCTACTACACATATGCTACATACAGAGTCTGTACTGTGCAATGCATCCAGGACATGTATGCCAGCCAGGTAACGCCCCTAACAACAGTCAGCTACACACGTGGGTGCGCAAGGTCAACATGACATGCCATGGAAATAGCTGTGGGCCAGTGTAAGTGAAGAGGCTGACGCATTACAGGAGTGACAGACATCCACATATGTGCATATGAAGGATGTATTATCACACAGACCGGTTGCGGGACACTAGAGGCACAGGTCGCATGTCCTTGAAACAGGACAGTCCACACACCTTGCCATGAAGGGGTACATGTCAGGTATGATGACACATACATTGAGACTACACAGATATGTCCTTGTCTCGCAAGTCCATGTGCGATGCATACATACACCCATTACGTCTGATTCCACATGTGGCCTGGTGTGCGTAATAGTGTGCCATGCCCATCGACACGCACCCACAGGTTGGATGCAGCAAATGCAGATGCATGTCACGGAACAAATACAGCTAGCTCATGGGAACACATGACACTCACATGACATAGTCACAACGTGCAACGCCGGTAGTTACATGTGAGGTGTCAGTATCCATGTCCCTGGCATCGGGGGACATCTGAGGGTGTAGGTGACTGTGCCATGCCAGTGATGCAGTGCTCGACTGTCCCCAGTGAGTAGCTCCTCTGTATCAATTTAGAACAAGTAATTTGCTGTTGTGTCATGCTCCCCATTGTTTCCCAGTGGCATGGTGGGTAAACCAACTGTGTGGTGCAGGGCCTACATATGTTTGTAGTATTGTAGATGTCACTCATGTTGCCGTTCATGCTATGCGCTGTGTCCTATGTAGATTGGACTCATGTGTCATATGTATACAGGTGTCTGGTCATTTCCTGTCTCTTCACCTTGGCCACAGCATCGTCGGGGGAAACCGAGGGAGACACTGGCACGGACGTGGGGGAGGTAGCCAGCACCGGGGCCACCAGTGCTGGGGAGTCTGGCGCAGCAAGTGGCACGGAGGCCGAGGGGAGTCAGGCGGAGGACCTGTCCAGTCCCAACACCGACTATGACGCTGCCGGGTCCGAGGCAGAGCTCCCAGAGGGGACGGAGTCTGCTCCCAGAGCTGAAAGCAGCACTCCATCTATCGCCGCACCCTCCATTCTCATCACCGCCCTCCCAGATGCTCGGGTCCCTTGTGTCCGTGCTAGGCGACAACAGGTGCGTGAGAGACGGCAAGGAGGTGTATTTAAGAGTGAAGGGTGCACTTCCACTCCGGATCATTCTGTGGTGTGTAGGCACATTCAATTGCATGGTGCTTGTTACATGCACGCTCATGATGTAGCTTGTATTCTGTAAGGGATTCGTGTGCCAGTCATGACCCCGTCTTGTGCGCTGCTTGCTAATGGTAATTATGTGCTATACAATGATGAAGCTTGCTGTGGGATGCTTCCGGGAATTCCTGACATCGTGACTGTATCACTACGAGTGGTTTTCTGTCATTCCGTCGTTTTCCCACCCCCGCATGGCCGGCTGGATGTATCCATCTGGCCTTCCATTCCAACCTTGAAATCTGAGTCCGACAAGATGAGCAGAATAAGGCCTCCATTGTCTCAACAACAAGTCGTGTTGACTTCATCCCGAGAAACATTTGTCCTTCACGTAGCTCACACGTGCAAAGAGGTGCAAGCGCTTTTTAACACTGATCTCCCACTACATATTTTGGACTCAGATTCAGACTATCTTTCATGCCTCGTCAACAGGTGGCCTGGCTGTGTTTTTTCTACATTGTGGTCTCCGGCCTCGTGACCTCCTTCCAAACTCTGTTTGGTGTGATCCCCGCATTTCATCATTCGAGTTTTGTCTAGCGGCTTCGGAGGTGTCCCTTTGCATCTCGCCCTAGTAGCTGGGGTGCCATAATTGATCTGCGTACTACGCTGTGGCTTCACAACTTGCGTTACAAGACAGCATGCACCGGCTGCTCCATCTTCGGAACAAGATGCTTGAATGCTACTGCACTCTGCCGCTGGCGACCTTAAGCAGTGCCTATGGATTGTCCTTCCGGTTTCCGTTCTTTACCTGCGTGCAACCTGTCTTTCATTGCCTAGATTGTCCATTCGAATGGGCTCTGGATTTGTGCCTGTCTAACTCGGTGGCTCCTGACCCGGATTTTGATCGACTGATGGGCCCCTTATTGGCTCATGAGTTGGACTGTTCCGGCGTCAGCATCATGGCCTGTGCTGCTGCACATGGAGTCCTAGGCAATTGGGACATCGGAATGGCTGCAAATTAATTCTTATCCAGAAGTTATCTTGATGTCCCCACCTGTTGTCCACAAATTGTGCTGGATGCCCCGATTGTTGAGGAACACGTGTGTTCTTTCCCCCTGCTGAACTGGATGGCAGACAATTTTGCTGAACGTTCAGATGATTTCCTCTTGGAAGCTGTTGCAACTTATTGTGCTTATACCTGGATGGAATGACTTAAGCCACGCTCATTTCATGGTGCATCCGTCGATGTGATATTTTTCACCTTTTACATGGGTAATTGCCCTTCAACATCGTTCATAATTGACATTTCTTTCCTGACTTTTTCGCTTCCCTTCTATGGACTTCCAGTTCATGCCCTTGGTTCCGTTCTATCACACATGAACTCTGCGTTCTCGAATTTGCGCCCCTAGTGGTTAGTGGTACGAACAAGGGGGGGTGTAGTGACGATTCCTATCTCCCTATGTACAAAGCAAAGTTGTCACCACCGCGTAAGTTGTTGGTAAGCCATCTTGCCAATTTTGCTGCTTTTGCACACGACACTGTAGTTGCGTGTTATTACTTTTGAAATGCCTACTCGAGTTTACTTCACATGAGGACTGTCTGTTGATTGACATCCTTCACAGTGAGCAGCGACCTTGTACTGTACATTGTGTACACACACAGTCTGGGTGACTAGATGGTGCATGTTGTTGTGTGCAGGTTGATCGTCCCAGTATTCAGCCATGACATGCACGCAGCTGCAGATACCTGATGGACGAGTGCTTGCGATATTGCAGTGCAGCACGTTTTCGTTTCATTGTGATGGAGGACTTTAGCAGGAGATGGGACTAGATGATCCTGTGATGTGATTCCACTGAGCTGATCTGTACGGTGGGGGGTCCCCCGTTCAAGCCTAGAGACCTTCTATTAGTCGACTGATACTACTATTAGTTTCCTGGCGACAGGAAGGTTGCTGTTTCCACTGTCAGTTTCTTATGACTGCTCCTTTCATTGTCTATGATATTGCTACTATGCTGATGCTTCTGACCTTAACCATTTGTCTGCTTATGTTAGCCACAGTCCTGCATCTTAGGACGCGAGGTTCATTGAATGAACTCTTTCAACTTTACCTTGTCTGTGTCTATTCTGTTGTGGACTGATCTGAGAATAATTACGAACAGGTATGTCTGATTCCCACCATTCCTGAGAATGTTGTAAGTCGCTTGTTCTGGGTTGTCTATACATTGGGACCACCGAGCTCAACCTCGGCTAACGAATGGGACACTTAGCTAGTCGGATGAGGGGTTCTGGGTTCTGAGGGGAGTATGTGGTACGCCAAACATGTCTCCTTCGTGCCAGGCACCGCACCCCCTGCCCCTGTCTCCCCTGCTGCCGTCAATGCAGAGTCTGTGGACATTCAGTGCCAGTTGCAGGGTGCTCGGACATCGCTGCGGAGTTTCCTCCATGGCCACACCAGACTGCTGACACGGATGGTGTCGTACATGGAGGGCATGTCATCAGCGATGTCTGACCACCGGATGTTGCTGAGGTCCATGGACTCGTCACTGACGGCAGCGGTGGGTCTCCTGCAGCGCTCCGTCCCCCGCCTACCCCGGCACCTTCCGCACTTCCCACTGCCATGCCTGTCCCATGCACACCCAGACGTCCCCATGCACGCACCCCACCGGACACAGACAGCACACAACCATGGAAGGCCAAGCGCACACCTCCTGTCACGCACACACGGGAGAGAAGGCACAGGCACTGGGTCGGGGGGCAAACAGCAGCCACGCTGTCACAGTAGGAGTCCGCATTCCTCACGACCCACTACCTCCAATACCCCTCCCCTTGGCTCTCTTGCCCAACAGTCGGACAGACTCTCCTTCATGGCCAGTCCGTCCCTCAGCCCCAGTGTGACACTGCCCCGCAAGCGTTTGAGGGATTCCCCGGGCAGGGTAGTTGAGTCCCCCCCGTCCACACCCTCCCCCAGTTGCGCTGCGACCCATCCCTCCGACCCCCCCCCTCCTTGGGGCCTGTGGTGCCTTCGGGTGCAGGGGAGACACTGGAAGAGCTTGCGGCCGTGTGCAGCGCCATACTGCCCTCCTCCTTTGACGCTGCCCCACCCCCTGTGGTGGAGTCGTCCGTCCCTGCACCCACGACACCTACCCGTGCCCCTCCTGTCCCTGCGGTGCCTGGTTCTTCCCCCCACATGATGCCCCCCCTTCTATGGATGATATGGTACAGTGTACTGTGCAGGCGAGCCTGGGGAGACGCGTCCCTACGTGTCCCCCCCCCCCGGACTTCGCATCTGGTGTGGCCTATGGGCTTGTTGAATGGTGTACTGTGGCTACTTTTCTTCGAGATGCTGAATGTGGTTGTTATTTTATCGTTTGCACACTATTTCTATTCTGATATTGCTGCTGGTGCTGCTGCTCCCTGAGTTGGGGTGGTGATGATGTCTTGGGTGTCTGGTAAATGTTGTTGTGTCCTGCTCATGGGGTGGACCCTGGTATCTGCATGCCGTCACAAGGTGTCTGCATATATTCGTAGGTCATGTTAGCTCTTACTGCATGGTGACATTGTCCCAAGGTGTGTTCCTTCCTCTGTGGCACCTGTCATCTTCCCTGTAGGGTGTTTCCCAATTGTTGTGCTGAGCTTTGTCAACATTTCCTCGGTGTGTGACACATCCCTTCGACTTTGGCCATGCATGCTCTGCAATGTCTCCACCTGCATTGTTTGTGGCATCCTTGGTGGGCACTGTACTTGTGTATGGCGTATATTGACATGACTTCATGTGGACATTTTCCCTTTTCCGCACTTTGCATGTGTGTACTCCCTGCCTCACACACATGTGTTACGTGTTCTGCAGAGTATTTGGGCACCTGCCTGACAATTGTGGGCATTGTATCTGTCTGTACTCCACCCTTTCACTTCCATGGGAGGCTACAACTTGTTGGCTGCCCCGGCACCTGTACATTCCTATCATTCCTGGAATGTGGGTGACAGTGTGTGTTCCCTTTGGCTCTCTTTGTTTAGTGGTGTTTGACATGAGGGTGCAGTCTTGTGGCATGATCTCAGTGTGTGTATTGTGCTGCCTCCGTCAGGGGTGGGTATGCATGTGTAATTTGTCCTCACACCCACATGTGGTGTGTCATGCAGTGGGGGTAGGACGTCCATCCTCATGGGAGTGGGACACTGCTGTCAGTGATGTGTTGTTATGGCACTATCATCATTGTCCTAAGTTAGGGATACGTACATTCACCCATGGAGCTGTGGTCATCTGATAATGATGTACACCCCCCCCATGTCTCTGTCCACTGCTGGGGGTCCTCGGCACCCACCCCTCATATGTCGGGGCAATGCTGGGAGTGATGGGCACCCACCCCTCATATGTCTGGGCACTGCTGGGAGTGATAGGCACACACCCCTATGTATCTGTCCACTGTCGTGGTATGAGCCGTACCCACGCGCTGATGGCCTGGGTGGGGCCCATACCCCTAGGGCACCCCAACTTTGGGGGTGCGGCCCGTACCCATGCCTTTGGGACGTGGGTACAGGCCATACCGGCGTAGTTGGTGTGACGAAGGGGTGGGCGTGGTATGTGCCGTACCCACGCGCTGATGGCCTTGGTGGGGCCCGTACCCCTAGGGCACCCCAACTTTGGGGGTGCGGCCCGTACCCAGGCCTTTGGGACGTGGGTACAGGCCGTACCGGCGTAGTTGGTGTGACGTAGGGGTGGGCGTGGTATGTGCCATACCACCATTGTGGTGGTGACGGGTACGCGTCCACGTCCACTTCTGTTGTGGCGGGACGTGGAATTGGTGGACACGCCCCCCGAAGTGACCAGTCATGGTGGTAATTGCTGTGCATGATGTTGTAGTTATTTGTGGGGTGTGGGTTATGTTTCCTGACCCTTGCACACACACACACACACCCCTTTGCCCCTGGGGGTTTTTCTGACCTTCTGCGTCATCTGCGGCGGTTTCTGTATACGAGGTGGTAGGCTATGAGGGCCGGGATGACGCGTAGGTTGGGGTCCATCGCTGTCCCTGGCGTGCCGGGGCTCCTTGTTCGCGTCATCCTCACTTTCCGGGCAGTTTTTGGCTCCCGTAAAAACTGCTGCGTGCGGAGTGACGTTGGCACGAATCGTACTTACTGGTCCGTGAAACGCTGCCTGACTCCGTCCGGACGTCGCATGTGCGCCGTCCCGAAAGAGATTTGTATGTAAAAATTTTGCCGGTCGGTGTTTTTTCCGACTCGGGCGGTAATGGTATTTCTGTGCAAATCGTACTTGCGAGTTTGTAAGGTGTTTTTCCCGGGTACCAGTCGGACAGAAAAAACGCTCCGTCTGACCA
The DNA here is from genome assembly GCF_964204655.1 of Triturus cristatus. Taxonomy (NCBI): domain Eukaryota; kingdom Metazoa; phylum Chordata; class Amphibia; order Caudata; family Salamandridae; genus Triturus; species Triturus cristatus. Next base: position 1,642,103,464 of record NC_140590.1, read on the forward strand.
TTCGTACCCGGGTTTTACAGGATCGGAATCGGCACCAAGGTGATGAAATTTCCACACATTTTCGCCTGTGCACTGTATAGTTTTATAAGTAAAACTGTATGTCTGTGCAAATGTAATGGTCACTTAAATTGAAAATATGTTGTCTGTAATGGCAGTGTGCTACCGTACCATGAATACTCCACTCTTCGACTACGCCACTCTACTCTGCACCACTACACACCACTGCATTCTACTCTGCACCACTCCACTTTACACCACTCCACACCACTACACTCTGCTCCACTGCTCAACACCTCTCTACTCTACTCTGTAACACTCTACTGTATGCCAATGCACTCTTCGACACTGTACTCTACACCATTGCACTCCTCGGCACTGCACTCTACACCACTCTACTCCACTCTATGCCTCTGCACTCTACACCGCTCTACTCTTAACCAATGTGCTCTACACAACCGCACTCTGTTACTGCACGCTACGCCACTGCACTATACTCTGTATAACTATACTTTATGCCAGGGGCGGCTGGTACCCTTTGAAAGTAGTGAGGCGAGTGAAGTGGCTGTGGCTCATCACTTCTCAAAAAACATAATAAAACACCACCTCCTTCCAAATCCCCAAAGTAAAATAACCCCTCCCTCCACACGCCCAAAATAAAACAACTCCTCCCTCCTAAAGCAAAAAAACCCTACAGTAACATTTTATATAAATATAATAAAAGGTACTTATCTATGGCTGCAAACCCTACTCTGTGTTCCACTTCTGAATCTGCAGTCGGCTGTGGAAGTCAAACTCCCCTAACCAATCCAGACGCTGCTCTCATGCTATTAACCAGCATGAGAGAAGCTCCTACATTGGATGAAGCGGGCTGGCTGGACTGTCCTTCAGGCCCTGGATGCCTGTGCTTCGTCTCCACCCAGCTTCCTAAGACAGCAAGGTGGAGAGCTGCAAAGTGCCCATGTCACTATGCCGGCCAAATTGACATGCGCACTTTGAAGTGTCCGGTCAGCCACTGCTTCAGTCCTCCATGCTGCCAATCAGCAGCAGAGGACACGTCCCGAATGTCTCTGGGCTCAGGGTAGGCTGACTGTTGCAGTGCGCACATCAGTAAAAATATAATGGCAATAAAATCTTTTTATTGACATTTGATTTTTTTCCAGTGCAGCTTGTAGCGGGGGGGGGGGCTCGCTCCTAGCCCTTGTGAAGAAACTGCTGCTGCTCTACACCACTGCTCTCTTCGCCACTGTACTCCACTCTACACCACTGCACTCTGACACACCACTGTGCAACACTGCACTTTCTGCCCCTGAACTCTATACCGCTCTACTCTGCACTACTCCATTCTACTCTGTTCCCACTTTACGTCACTGCAAACTATGCCTCTGTACTCCACAACACTATACTCTACACCACTCTATGCTACTCTACTCTGCACCACTCTACGCCACTGCACTCTATGCCACTGAACTCTACTCTGCGCCACTGCCCTCTACATCACTCAACTCTACACCACTCCACTCTGCACCACTCTACTTTATGCCACTCTACTCTGCGCCACTTCACTCTGCGCCACTCTACTTTGCACCACTCCAGTCTGCACCACTCCACTCGGCGCCACTGCACTCTACTATGCACCACTTTAATCTATGCCACTGCATCCTACGTCGCTGCATTGTACGCCGCTGAATTCAATACCACTATACTCTGTAACACACTATGCCATTACACTCTACATCAGTCCACTCTACTCTATAGCACTCCAGTGTATGCCACGCTATGCGACTTCACACTATGCCACTCCGATACACTACACTCTATGCCACTCCACTCTACAACACTCTGCTGCATTCTTCGCCATTCCACTCTAAAACACACCAGCCACTCTCCTCTGCGCCGCTTACTTTTAACTATGCTGAACAGCAGCCATGCTGGCGTACAATATGGTTAAAACACATTGGCAAAGCCAATAGTCTTGCATAGGCGAGATCTATTGGATTTGCCAGTGCTTGTTTGGTTTGCAAATCTATTTATATAGCCCTTCACATGTTTAACGAGTTGCATAAGTGTTTTTGGAGGACGGGTAGCGGAATACATTTTGAACCATGAGTGAGAGCTCAGGGGGGCTGGGCGGTACAAGCAAGCACAACAAGGAAAACTTCTTCAAAGAGTTTTATATCGAAGTGGAGAAAAAATACACACTCTAGGTAGCTGATGTCACATCCGCTCTCGGACGATTCCGGACACCTTCGTTACTACTGCAGTTTGCTGGGCCTTTTCACACCCAAGTGTCAGTCGAAGTAGGAACGCCCCATCCTTTCGACACATACAAGAGACCCTCTGATCGGGAGTCTGCGGGGACCGCCGCAGGTCGGCAGACCTCTCTCTCCTGCAAGGGTTGGACCACTGAAAGTCGTCGTGCACGAGCGGGTGAGTTTTCACTCTAGTGATCTGTGAATAGGGGAAAATACTTTGGCTAACATTGATTGTATATGAAGCGCGCGCCGCCAGCTGGGTTATCGCTCGGTGCTTAAATAATTTTTACTTCACAATTTTTAGACTTTGGAAGGATGAACGGCTGGGTTGACTGATCAACCATGAGCCCTGTGCAGAAAAGGTCTCCGCTGCATCATCTCACGGCTCTGACATATTACCTGCTGGGCCCATAAAAGAAAGCCAGCAACGGGGGTCTTTAGCAAGCCGAGTTTGTCCTATAAAATATATTTTGCGCATCCCCTGAAAGATAATTAAACATACGTAATTTCGCTTTATTTTTAGAGTTGCAATGATTCACTTCATGTACAGCACAGTTTTGAGGTATGAGTAATATTATCTGCATGCTCCTACATGACGTAATCGCATCTCTTTATTTACCTACTTACTTTAATCACTCTTTGAAAGACGAAACGAAACGCTGAGACAAACCTCCCTAGTGGAGCCTGTAAGCTCTAGGTTGAGGCTAGAAGACCTTTGCAGCAAGCGCATAAACCCACTCTGATCCTTTGTGCATCACAACAAGAGCGCAGGAGCTACAGTCGCCTGTATCCTCCCTATCAAATGAACGTAACCACTGTTTGTTTGCCTGCCTGGCATGCCTGCCTGCCTGCCTGCCTGCCTGGCATGCCTGCCTGCCTGCCTGCCTGTCTGGTCTGTCTGGTCTGTCTGTCTGGTCTGTTTGTTTGTTTTATATAGAAAGAGGTGTGGCGCTGCAGCCAGGGCGACTGACTCGGAATCTGGGGGTCACGGTTCAATCCCCGGAGCCAGCGACAGATTAGTTTAGCACCATGTGACTCTGGGCAATAGCTTGCTTAATCTTCCCGACGGCCCACAGCGCCTAGAGACCCTTACGGGTGAATGTTCGCGCTTTACAAATGTGGATTATTGTATAGAGCTAGCTAGACCCTTAGGTATCATAGCGCTTTACAGAGTCAAGAGCAAGGCAATAAACATTGGTTCAAGGTCCCATACAATTATAAAATAAGGGAAGTGGAAGTCAGCAGAGGAGCACACAATAATATATGCAAAGAAACAATTTTAGGGACAAGAAGGATGGAATTACTGACATGAGGTCAATAACAATTAACAATTGAGGGACCATAAAACGCTGGCTAGGCTGAATCCTGCGGGATCAGAGCGCTGTACAGACTCAAGGGCAAGGTTATAAACATAGGTTCAAGATTAGATATAAATAAGATAAGGGTAGTACAAATCCACAGAGGAGCACACATTACTGTATACGTGGAAACAATTATAAGGCCATGGAGGATGAAAAAATTACTGAAATGAGGTCAAAAAAACAAGAATGAAATTAAGGTACGGTACAATAAGATACGGTGATGAAAGTGTTAGGCCCTGATCAGGAGAAGAGGTGGTCTTTATCGCACATGACAAGTAACGGACCACGACGTGCATTATCGATAGCGGGCAATAAATACCACCTATGACGAGATGTTATGGAACGGCATGCGGATTAGGGCAGAGCCAGCTGAGTTTTAGCCGCTAGGCCAGCAAGGCTGCTTGGACTTAGAAATCTCAGGCACCCAGGAGAGAGAAACTATGATTCCAAAAAGTAGCCAACATTTAGGAAAGAACATGCCACTAGAGCCTGTGTCTCTCAAAGACTGGTAGTTCAATTCAATACTTTATTTTTTAAGTTAATAAAAACCATGACAATGTTACAGTACAATCTATAGTGCAATGCTTACCCAGTAGACTTCTTGGCTGTCATTTGACACTGGAGCACAATGTTAATCACACTTGAATCAGTTACTCATAATACAGTATGTACAATTGTTTAGCCCACTAAAAGCGCCATAATTTCATCCATAACGTGCAATAGTGTAAAAATCTGCCTCTGAATATAACATCATTAATTTCCTCTAGTATAAAACCACCATAATAGTTTATTGAGAGGAAACAATCATAATGCCATGTATAAGTGCTGCCATGCTGTTAAAATCTAAAAAAACATTAATTAAATTTAGCGATCGGAAGCCATCATGTACTGAGCAAACGTGTTAAGTTGTTAAGTCATGGTCATCACAAGGTGCCGCTCTGCCCCTCAATACCACGATCATTTTGGTAGTGGGCGTCTTGGGAGGATACTAAAGATCGCGGCTGGAGACTTTAAATGATAAACTCGTAGGTTTGGGCCTGACTTTGGTCCATTAGCGGCTGCCACTGACCAGGAGTGGTGAAGGGGGGTGGTAGGGCAAATGAGGGAGGGGGGAATAATAATTAAAATAAACGCTTACCGCTGGAGGAGCTTAGCGCGTGATCAAGATGGCCGCGTGAGCCTAGAGCTCCCGAGACCCTCGCTCCCTCCGGCATTTATCCTGTCTCTTATCCTGTACTCGATGCCCGGAATATTGGAGGGGAGTTGCTGCTGAGGCGGGAGCTGCTGTCCGGGTCGAAATCGCCCACCGGAGACCGAAGTTATACCGCCTGGAAGTTTGTGGCCTACTCCCCGCACGGTGCTCGGGACTTGCGTTGGCACAGTGCCCGTGCGCTAATTGAACAACAGCGGCCTGGCTGGGGAAGAGTCGGCGGAGGGGAGGTGTTCTCACTTTCACTTTCACTTTCGCCTTCCAGTCTCCATAGCGCCCGGGACGGGGCGTGCGTAGTGCCAGCCACTGGTTGCATGGCTGTTTACCCTGTATGGGCCAGGAGATTGTCTACACGGCAGATTGCGATGTCGACCAAATCGGACGCCGAAAAACAGAAGCCCAAGAGCACCAGGCGGGGCATCTACACCCAGACTAACAACATGGACCGCTATGCCCATCAGAAGGGGTCCCCGGGCGGATCGGGCCCGACGTCGGAAGCCTCGAAGGACGCGACATCCCCCTCCACAGAATTAACCCTGCAAGATATCATGGGGGCCATCGAAGGGATGAAGTCCTCGATTGGGCAACAATTTGAGACCCTGGCACAAAAAGTGGATGCCATATCGATTGATGTCAATCTGGTTCGGGCTGACCTTGGGAAAACGAATGAGCGGGTTCAGTCCTTGGACCTCAAGACTGCCGGCCTCCTGGGCGATGTCTCCGGCCTTCAGCAGGAAGTCCGTACTCTCAGGACGGCAAATGATCACTTCGCCCGACGGTTGGAAGAATTCGAAGGCCGTGCAAGGCGCAACAACGTGCGCATCATTGGGGTCCCGGAAAATTCGGAGGAGCAGTCGGTGGACCTGTTCGTGGAGGACCTGGTGGTGAACCATCTGGCACCCAAAGGCCTCAGCAAATTCTTTACCGTCGAGCGGGCCCATAGAGTTCCTGGCGGGAGGCCCAAGGTGGGGGCCCCTCCGAGGCCGATTGTCGCCAGGATTTTTAACTTCAGGGATCGAGATGCCATTTTACAAGCATCGCGGATGGCCGGCCCGCTGCCATTCCAGAACACTACTGTAAGCTTCTATCCGGACTTCACCCAGATGGTGCAGAAGCAGCGGCAAGGCTTCCTGGCGGTCAAGAGAAGACTACGTGAGATGGGACTAAAATATGCCATGCTCTTTCCGGCCAGGTTGCGGGTGGTGTTCGAAGAGCGGACTTTCTTTTTTGAGTCGCCTGACATGGTCGGAGACTGGCTGGACACTCTGCCCCAAGGACGGCCTGGTGTGGAACGCTCCGGTGGCGCAGATGGTGGTGGTGACGAACACTGAGCCAGGACTTCTTAAATACCAGGACTCCGGTTCCTCCGGGAGGTTGATAGTCCGGGGGGGGGGCGGGGGCAGTAGGGGAGCTTTTTCCTCCTCTGGGGTTCTTTTCGTAGAGTAGTTTTTATAAGGGGCGACAGGCACACTGCAAGTTGGGGGGCACTTTAGAGCTTACGCAGGGGTGCAGGGTGGGGGGTGGATGGGGGTCGTTGTTGGGGATGTTGTTGTTTTTGGTTCTGCAAGGCGTCAAGATGCAAGCTTCTGTGACTCGGGTCGGGTTCCACGCGGGTGGTGGTGGTCTCCTTACATGTTGGGATGGGGGGTAGGGGCCTCAAAATACTCAGTTGGAATGTAAATGGCTTGGGGGATCGTATTAAGCGCGGGATTGTCCTGCAATTTCTGAAGAGATGTACCCCTGATATTGTCCTCTTGCAAGAGACGCACTTGATTGGTAACACGTGCTATGCACTCAATCGTAAAGGTTATAAATTTGTTGCACATTCCGGGTTCTCCTCGGGTTCCAGAGGGGCGGGAATACTAGTCAGGTCCTCTCTGCCATTTGAGGTTGACTCCACTACTGTAGACGATAGGGGGCGCTTCGCGGCGGTAGCGGGACGGTGGGAGGGCAGGACGCTGGTCCTGGTGTCGGTTTATGTCCCCCCTGCACTGCAGCCCTCTACACTAGCAGACTTAGAGAGGACATTACTGGATCTCCCAGAGGGAATGTTGGTGGTGGGTGGTGACTTCAATGCGGTCGGCTCAGGCCTGCTCGACAGACACCCGCAGAGGATTTCGGGGGGGGCTCAGAAGTGGCTTCCTGATTTTATAGATACCCTTGGGCTGGTTGATTGTTGGAGACTGTTGCATCCCACACAACGACAGTACACTTTCCACTCAGGTGCGCATGGCAGTCTCTCCAGAATTGACTATGTCCTTACCCTGGCTGCGCACGCTTCCCTTGTCTCTGAGGCCAGGCACATGGCACGAGGTATTTCTGACCATTCTCCGGTGTGGATCTGTATGGATGTTGGCAGAGGAGTGGGTGGTAGGGTGGCCCCAATTAACCCGTGGTATCTTAGAGACCCTGTGACTCGTAGTGAGGTACTTAAGGCGGTCGACCGTTACTTTCAAGAAAACCTCGGCTCGGTCACGTCGGCGGTGTCCTTGTGGGAAGCATTCAAAACTGTGATTAGGGGTGAGGCCCTCTCCTTGATAACAGCGGCCAAGCGTCGACGAGACGCGGAGGTCGCCCAGCTTGAGGCGGAGATCGCAGACCTAGAGTTGGCCCTGGAGGGGGAGGTCACGGCGGAGGCGCTGCACAAATTGAGCCTTAAACAATCGGAGTACAGGGCCCTCGTGACGGACGCGGCCAAGGCTCTGAGTAGGGAACAGCGGGGCCGTCTGTACGACGTCGGGGACAAGGCCGGGAAGTTGATCGCGTGGCTGGACAAGAAGGAGAGGGTCAATCGTGTTGTGCCGGACCTTGTGACGGAGGATGGCGTCATGGTCACGGAGCCGGATGGCATAGTCCAGTGCTTTGCGGATTACTTCCACACGGTCTATGCCTCCGTGTCGGACAGGCCAGTGGAGGATTCATGTGCACTCCTGCGCGATCTTGCCCTGCCTTGCCTCTCCGACGTGGACAGAGACGATCTTGATGGCGACATCACGGTCGATGAGATTGCGGGGGCGATCCGTTCTTTGCGTCCGGGCAAGGCCTCGGGTCCGAATGGTCTGCCCATTGAGCTTTACAAACTTCGGCCGGACAAGATCGCTCCGCATTTACGAGCTATGTTTGTGGAGGCGCGGGAGACGGGTTGCCTCCCGCTTGACCAACGCCTGGCAACGATCGTGGTCATCCATAAAGACGGCAAGCCTAGAAACAGGTGCAGCTCATACAGGCCGATCTCGCTCCTTAATGCTGAACCGAAGATCCTTGCCAAAATCCTCGCAAACCGGCTAGTCAGGGTGGTCGGTGACCTGATCCACCCCGACCAATCTGGCTTCATCCCACATCGTAATACTGCGTTGAATCTTAGGCGCATTCATGGTGTGATCGCAAGGGTCGGGACGATGCGGGAACCGGCCATGGTGGCTGCGCTCGACGCAACGATGGCATTCGACACGGTGGAGTGGGCATACCTGTGGGCCGCGCTCGCGAAATTCGGCTTCGGGCCCGGATTTGTGGGCTGGGTGAGGCTCTTATACGAAGGACCTCTCGCCAAAGTTGCAGTTAACGGTAGGGCCTCCAGTCCCTTCGACCTGGGGAGGGGTACCAGGCAGGGTTGTCCCCTCTCGCCGCTGTTGTTCGCTCTTGCCCTTGAGCCGCTAGCGGCGTGGATACGGTGGCACCCAGACGTGAGGGGGATTCGCTGGTCCCCCGACCACGAGGACCGCATTTCCCTCTATGCCGACGACATTCTGCTCTATCTTACCTCACCCCGGAAGTCCCTTATAGTTGTCTGCGACATATTGACTTCCTTCGGGAGGAACTCGGGGATAACCATCAACTGGGGTAAGTCATACCTGTACGCCCTGTGTGGAGACGTTCCGGTTCCCCCGCGGAATTGCCCGATCCAGATCGCCCGGGGGGGTTTTCTGTATCTTGGGATTTATATTTCTGCCGACCCAACGGTACGGTATGAGAGAAACCTGCTCCCTCCGTTGGCGCGCCTGCGGCGGGACGTGGCAGGCTGGCGGCGGCTGCCGCTCTCCCTCCTCGGCCGTGCGGCGCTATTCAAAATGATGTCTCTTCCCCGTTTTCTCTATGCCCTGCAGAACACCCAGGAGCTGGTTCCGGCCAGCTATTTTCGGGAGGTTGAGAGTCTACAGCGTTCGCTGCTGTGGGACGGCCGCCCGCGTATAGCGATAGCAAAATTAACTCTCCCTTGGTACGATGGGGGTATCGCGCTTCCCGACATCCAGAGATACTATTGGGCCTCCCAACTGAGCGCGATCAATCATGGAGTCTACGGTCCTGCGCTTAGCCCCGGCTTTGCTATGGACCGGTGGTTGCTGCGGGGTGGTGGCTACTATAGAGCACTTTATTCGAAGCCCCCGGCTGGGTCCCTCACGGGGCCGACCGGGGTGGCTGTGCACGTGTGGAAGACAGTCACGAACTCCCTGGGGTGGAAGGATAGGCTCACACTGGCCACTCCGTTGTTTGACTCGGACCGGCTGGGGAAACTCTGGCATTCTAAGGGTTTCGACAAATGGGACCTGATTGGTATCTCCAGGGTGGGGGACATGCTGACCAAGGGGCGGATTAAGTCATTTGAAGAGCTGCAGACGGAATATGTGCTTGAGGGCACGGAATACTTCCGGTATGCGCAGGTACGCCATGCGCTGCAGTCGGTCCTCGTTGAGGGGGAAAAGGTGCCTGAATCCTCTCCACTGGAGGACCGGATCTTGGACGGCCACGTGCCGGAGAGCACAATCTCTCTCATTTACAAGAAGCTGGTGAACGTTCGTACCGATCTCCTCCTTGGGGTGCGGGACCAGTGGACTAGAGACGGTCTTGAGCTGGACGATGAGGACTGGCAGTACGCTGTCTCCTCCCCGAAAGAGGTTGCAATCCCCGCCAGGTTGCGGCTGGTCCAGCTTAAGATACTCCACAGAGTCTATGTCACTGGCCCCCGGCTGGTCCACATGGGTTTCTCCGAGGATGGGCTGTGTAAGAGGGGCTGCGGGATGGTGGGCACCTTTCTGCACATTATATGGGAGTGTGGTGTGATTGCGGAACTGTGGAAGCGGATTCACGTTGTGATGCAGGAGGTCACGGGTATTGTGTTGCATTCGGAGGCGCGGCGCTGTCTTTTGAACGTGTGGGGCCCTACAGACTACGATGCTGCGCAGACTCAATGGGTGACCCTTGGTAATATGGTGGCTAAGCGGGATATTGCGAGATTGTGGGGATCCCCCAACCCGCCCACCCTGGATGCGTGGAAGGACAACATGGACTGGTGCATGTTTCGGGAGAAAACGGTGTATTGTGCACGGGGGAGGCCCAAGAAATGGCATAAGGTGTGGGGAGGTTGGAACCAGTATAGGGGACACATATGCTTGCCTCCTGCCACTGACCCACCAGAGGAGCACCTTTCCCCCTAGCCCCACTTCCGACTTGAGTTTTGCTGATGAAATCCGATAGAATGTTAGTGCCTCTGCTTCTCCCTCCTTTTCTCCGTCGATGGTTGATCTGATGTTGGATATGGGGCCGCCCCCTCGGTGGGAACTGACGCGAACGCATGTTGTATACTGCCTTGCTTGTTATGTTTACTTTAAAACTGAAAACCTTTGTTCTTCTCCTGTATGAAAGCTATAGAAGACTGCACATGTTGATTGACGAGCTGCCGAACCTCCGGGTTGTCGGCTGAATAGCTGTGTATCTGAAATGTCCTAATAAAGGTTTTCCAAAAAAAAAAAAATAAATAAAAAATAAATAAACGCTTACCTCTTTACCGCTGAACGCTGGCCGCTGCCTCTTCTTTCTCCATCCTCCTCTCAGCAGGAAGCACACAGCTTCCCAGAATCCCATGAGCAGTCACCACACTGCCTTAGCAGCATTGTGATTGGTCCGAGAGACGTGGTTCGGCGCTCAGACAGGGGCTGGCAGGCTGTGCATGACGGCCAAAGCATCATGCGCACTTTAGGTGCTGCCACCACTCCTCCCCATGTGACGTGGGGAGTCCAGCCACACCCGCCTGGCCTCAGCTACAAGCTGAATACAAAAAACAAAATGATGATAACGAACGTTATTATTTTATTTTTTGTATTCAGCTTGCAGCTGTAGCAGTGGGGTGACGGTCCTCCGCCTTAGTGGAGGAGCCGCCACTGCTTTGGTAGGCTAATGGCAGCCATGATTGTGCATTTTAAAGACCTGTTCACTGAGTTGATTACCAGTCATTTACAATGCAAGCCTTTGCCTCAAAGAGGCTGGCAGTGCTAGGGCAGACATTCACACTTCCAACGACAAACTAAAGTGTACCAAAAAAGTGATGGATGGAATGTTTGAATTAATCTCAGCCACTGATGGCATGGTATTTTGCACATCGTACCACCTCAGTTTGGACACAGCTGCATTCACAGACACATGTGCAAACAGTGTCAGACTGGCCTAGAGGGCAATCAGACAGTGCCTGATGGGCTGGTCATACAAGTCAGCATGTGGGCCTGTTTTATGGTACAGTGGGTAGGTTTTCACTATTGATTTCCCTTCTATTGCAATAAACATTGCCTGCAAGCACAAATGTGTCTAGTCACTGGTGCCTTGGAAAACATATAATTATAATTAGAAATGATAATTTGTAGATTTATAAAGTGCAGCTTATCACCCTTGAGGGTTTCCAGGCGCTGTCCATGGGCATAGAGAGATTAAGTGATTTACCCAGAATCGATGCCCAGTTGGCAGCTCTGGCCACTGCACCACATCCGCTCATAAATAATGGGGTGATGGGGTGGGTCTTTCCCAGCCTAACATCAGGCCCCAACAGTCTTTTTGCTTCCCTGAGAACTCAAGAATCCCATCGCAATGGCAAACAAGAGTAAATTTGATTCTTTTGGGTGTTGTTTTTATAAATGGGCCAGGAGAGTTTGTCTAACTCCCAGTATCTTCCCACTTTCACTGGTGAACGGCAGCACTTTTTGGGCTTGGGTAGGCTGCCACCTGGAAAAACCTACCAGACCCATGCAGTTTTGAAAACTAGACATCTGAGGGTGTCCAGGGTGGTGTGCTTCGTATGCTTCCCACACCATTTTCTTACCCACAATGCCCTGCAAACTTCAAACGTTGTCTAAAAAAACACATTTACCTCACATTTCTGTGAGGAAAACTTCTGGAATCAGCGGGGAGCCACACATTTCCTACCACGCAGCATTCCCCCAAGCCTCCTTATAAAAATGGTAGCTCATTTGTGTGGGTTGGATAAGAGACCTTGACACAAAAGGCCCTAAAGTGCTGCATGGAAAGATCAGCAACAGGGGTAGCTGAGGGATTTGGGGTATTCTCGGCTGCCATCTACGGAAAGCTACCAACCACAGAAATTTTTGAAAAAGTGCACAACCAGGGGATTCCAGGTTGGTGTGCCTTGTGTGAATACCATGAGGTTTTCTTACCCAAAATGCACTATAAACCTCACACTTTGTATAAAATCATGCATTTTACCTACATTTTTTGTGATGGAAACTTACGGAATCTGGAGAAAGCCACAAAATTCCTACCACGCAGCATTGCCCCACTTGACATGGCTATTCCTGAATCAATGCAAGAGTTTCTAGGGCTTACTATAGTTCTTTAGCAGCAAGAAACCTCCGGGTATTCATGCGCTCAATACGCTTTATTAACATAACATAACTTGTGTTAATTAAAATGCTGCGCCACTTGTGTGGTTGGGCCTAGTGCCTGCGACAGAAATAGATCCAACTGAGGTCAATAGGAGTACTTACGCAAGGGATCCCATTGTCTTTGGTTTTATCCATTTCTGTAGGAATTTTGTGGATTCCGGAAGTTTTCATCACTGAAATGTAAGAAAAATACATGATTCCAGGCACAGTTTGAAGTTTTCAGTGCCTTGTCATAAAAAAATCTAATGGGATCCATGCAAGCCACCCCATCGTGGATTCCCCTAGGTGTCTAGTTTTAAAACATGTACAGGTTTGCTAGAATTCCCTAGGTGCCAGCTGATCTAGGGCCCAAAAAACAGAGCTAGGCACACTGCAAAAAAATGGTCAGTTTTGAGTGGAAAAATGTGATGTGTCAATATTGCATTTTGGGCTGTTTCCTGTCGCGGGCACTAGGCCTACACAAACAAGTGAGGTACCAATTTCATCCCAAGACATAGGGGCATACTGGGTGGGAGGAAGTTTGTGGCTCCTCACAGAGGGATGAAAGAGATTTTGGGTAAAACAACCTGGTGAAAGCTACGCAAGTAACCCCATCCTGGATTCCCCTAAATATCTAGTTTAAAAAAATGTACAGGCTTGCTAGGTTTCCCTAAGTGCCGACTGAGCTAGGGCCCAAAATCCACAGCTACCCAGTTATCAAAAAACGGGTCCGTTATGAGGGGAAGATATGAGTATCCATGTTGCGTTTTGGGCCGTTTTCTGTCGTAGGTAGTAGGCCTATTCACACAAGTGAGGAACTATTTTTATCAGAGGACTTAGGGGAATGCTGGGTGAAAGGAAGTTTGTGGCTCCCCGCAGAATCCAGAACTTTCCATCATAGAAATGTGAAGAAAATGTGTTTCTTAGTGAAAGTGTGAGGGTTGCAAGGGATTCTGTGTAAAACAACCTGGTGAGAGCCACTCAAGTCACCCCATCCTGGATACCCCTAGGTGTCTAGTCTTAAAAAATGTACATTTGCTATGTTTCCCTAGGTACCGGCAGAGCTAGAGCCCAAAATCCACAGCTAGACACATTGCAAAAAAGGGTCAGTTTTCAGTAGAAATATTTGATGTGCCCATGTTGCATTCTGGGGTCTTTCCTGTCACAAGTACTTGCCCTACCCACACAAGTGTGGTACCATTTTTATTGTGAGACTTAGGGGAACACAGAATAGTAATAGAAATGATATTACCAATTGGATTTGTCTGCATTTGTGCCTCCCAAAATGTAAGCCGGTGTGTAAGAATGAAGACATTTTGAGAAATGCCTTCTAATGTACATGCTAGCATGGATACCCACAAATTCGGAGATGTGCAAATAACAACTGCTCCTAAACTCCATATCTTGTGCCCATTTCAGAAATACATGAGTTTCCTTCATAACTTTTTTCCCTCTTTATATTTTACCATATGAATTGGTCTATGCCCGGTACACAATGAAAAACCATTGCAAGGTGCAGCTCAGTTATTGGCTCTGGGTACCTCAAGTCCTTGGAAAAAGCACAAACCCTGTATTTCCCCGCAACCACAAGGGTCTAGCATTTTAATCGTATATTGCTTTAATAAATCAGCCTTCGTGACAAGAAGTTACAAATGAAAACGCTGTCACAAATGACTGTTTCTTTCCTTCTAATTTTCAATATATCTTTTATTTCAACACTAGTTTCTTTGGGAAAACCTTGACGAATCTACACAAATGACCCTTTGCTGAATTCAGAATTATGTGTAGTTTTCACACCCATTTCTCAAAAAACTTGGAAGGAGGTATAAAGCACAACAAATAGGAAAAATAGACTATCTCCCAGTAGAATGCAAAAACTGTGCTAAAAATGTGTTTTTCTCAATCAGGTCTGTCTGTTCCTGAAAGCTGGGAAGATGGTTATTTGAGCAACGCAAACCTTTTGTTGGTGCCATTTGCGTAAAAAAAACAGACACTTTCTTCTGCAGCACTTTTTCCCCATCTTTCCCTAAAAAAAATGTAGCTATATTTTGCCTAATTTCTTGGTCCCATCCAGGGGAATCCACACACCATGGGTCACTTTAGAATTCCCAGGATGTTGGAAAAAAAAGGGTGCAAATTTGATAAGGAAAGATTATGTGGACAAAAAGTTATGGAGGTCTAAGCGCGAACTACCCCAAATAGCCCAAAAAAGGCTTAGCACTGTGGGGAAGGGGGGGGGGGGGAGCAGCGAAAGGATTAACTGGATTCTGTATAATGCCAACATTGAGATAGTTTGTAATTATATGTATCTGGGGATGTGGTTTGTTAAAGTCTGTCATGGAAAGAGCACATTGAATTCATGCAGGCAAAAACCCTTTCATCGGTAGAGGGACTTAAGAAATTTGATCAAATGTATGGATGTCCCTCCTCAAGACCTATAATGGCAGTGTATCAGTTAATGATAAGCCCACAGTTCCAATATGGTGTGGAGGTACTTTGTATTAATGGGAAAACAAACTGGGATCCTGAAGAGGGTAGGTGCTTAAAAAGATTACTCTCCCTATCACATTCCATCATGGTCCAGGCTATTAGGACAGAAACAGGCCTAACCGCATAGAGTGATTTAGCATTTGTAGAGACGTATAAAATCTGTCCTAAAATAGATGGCGACGAGTTCCCCAAAATATCAACACTATGTTAAAAGGAAATTATGAATAGTAAATTAAATTAGGCAAGATCCGCCAGGGAAAACATTCACGATCTTTGCAAGAAATTAACAATATAATGCAGTATAACAGATCTAATAAAAGTTAGTAACGCCAAGTACCGAATGGTGACAAAACAGATGGCCAGGAAAGATGATCTAAGATATTTAAGGAATAAGAAATCTGTATACCTTCCACTGAACTAGTGGTTTGAGGAGGAAACGTTCCTCTATCTAGAAAATTTACCAAATATATGTTTAAGATGGTGCTTTTTGAAATTTAGATGCAGGGTTAATTAACCTCTGAAGGTTTTAACCTCTCAAGCACAAGGCTCCCTTTTAGATAAGGACAGAATTTGTAAATGTGGTCTTAAAATGAACAGGGATTTAATGCACGTTCTAGTGGATTGTCTGTGGTTTTTAACACAATGGAAGATTTTATTGAGGCCAATCTTACAAAACTACAGTATTAAAGAAAGGGGGCAAGCAGTAAATATACTATTGGATATGCGGTTTTTGGATGTAACCTGTGCTTTGACGCAATTTTAATTTTATTGTCTGTGAATGAAGTTTTATCAGAAATCTGAGTATTTTATTGTAATATAGGTTAGGGATAAATTGTACATTATTAGCTGTGAATTTGGATTGATCTTTGCTTGAAATGGTTTTTAATTTAATAGAAAATTGAAGTTTTTTGTTTGCAAATGTTTTTAAAGTCTAAGGTCTAAATAAACTTATGTTTTTGACTAACTGAAACTCAATGAAAATAAATGGGCTCTTGTTGCCTCATTTCAACTCTAACCCAGCTCCGATCCCTGCATTAGAGGATGGCATTAATTACTGATCATTTAATCCTATGCTAAAATTAACACTGTAGATTATTAGGTTAAAATAAAAAAAAGTTTGAATTTTTTGCATATTGATTTGCATCACATAATCAAGCACTGTTGTGGTCACAATATAACAGAGTCTAAGTCATGTTTTTCCTCTAACAAAAACATAGTTTGTTTTCTTTCAAATATGTTGTTTTATAATTTTTTGTGTTGTTACCATCTGAGAATCAACACAGTAAGAGTGGTACATGCATTCATTTTGCAAACTTATAGATTCTAACACAAGTAAAAATAAATTGAGATATCGAATAGTCTGACGGGCAAAGACATTAAAACCATATAATAAGGTTCTATATTGAAATAATAAACTGCCTTCCAAAAGCCCTGGTTTTGGGTTTAACATTCTTCTGTTCTTTTAACTTATAACTAGAAAACTGAAACTTTTTAAGCCACAGTACTCTGTTGAGACAAAGAACTGTAATCAAAGAACATCATTTCATAAAGCATAACAGTAAGTCAATAAAATATGTGGTAAATACATCTGTTTAATAAATTACCTTTTTGTTTATTATCTCACCATAATTATGTTATTTGTTTTTTTCTTATAGTGCACTCCTTAGTGTTTTTTTATCTGCCCGTATGTATTTTGTTCATACACTCCTCACAACATACTCTGACACTCACATCTGGTATTTTCACCATATTTTATTCCAGGATCTCATGGGGATGACTATCATGCTGCACACATTTGTGAATTGTGGCGGTTTAACCAAAACAGTGTTTATTTGAATGCCCAGTTTTTACCCACAGCTCTCATTAAAAAGGAAGAGTGCTTGGTTGACAGAACACCTTCTGAGGATACAGAAAATTTGGGGCACCTATCAGACCAGGTCTAAGAAAGGCCACAGGAATCATCAAATATTTTAACATTTGATTGTGGGGGATCCATTAAAGACAATGAGAGGCAGGGGCTATAATGGCTGGTAAAGACCTTCTGCTCAAGCATTCCTCTCTTTGTCTGACTCAGTGGTTGACATGTTTAATAGCTTTATAGCCCTTCTGCCTCTGTCTATACTGTTTCAGACCAATAACACTGGTAGAAGCATTTTAACACCCTCTATAGCTCTTGGAAACTGATTAAAGTGTTATGTAACCTACCTCTAAGACTGAATTTTAAGGTTTCTCACAGGTAACTTGGGAACTATATGTGGCATTCTGTCCTTCCCTCCAACTTGGTTATTGAATTGGAATAAAGTAGAATATTATGCCTCATAATCTCCTTATTCCTTTAGTCTCTTCTGTATACATTAGAAATAATGAGAACCCGGCTCCAGTAAGGATGCAAATGCTATAAAAAAAAACAGCTTTGTCAACACTTGCACTCTAAGTGTTGCTGGTAAAAAGAGCATTTTGGTTGGTTCTTCTAATTGTCATTTGTAATGTGTGCGCACACACTTCCTTTATTGCTTTTGATTAAATCACTGTGTAATTTTAGATTTCTGTGAAAAGTCCTGTTAGACTGCTGATAGTGCGGCCTGGAGGGAAGAACTTGGCAGTGAACATGGAGAATTAATGCATAAAAGAGGTCTTCTGTTCATCATGTACCAGGACAGAGAGATGTGCAAGGATGATAACTACAGTCTTAGGTTTGATGCAATGTGAAACTGAAGGGATGTTAGAGATGCACTCAAGTAGCTATTTTGTTGGCTCCTGGTGGTGTGAAATGATATAAGGACGTTGCTAAATCTATTATTACATTTAAATTGGTGTTCTCACAATGAGGGGAGAGATTTCCTTTAGAATCCTGAGGTACAGACCTCTCTGCTTTCCGTATTCTTGCAAGTGTGAAGCGGTTTGCTAAACACTTATTTCCTTTTTCCAAGACTTCCACTGAAGTCTGATCATTCTGACACCTTCTATGGTCCCTAAATAGAGACCCTTGATAGATCACCCTATATCTTACCTATGTTTAGAAGAGAGAAGGGAAGTTTCTTTATGGAACTCCTGTTTGCTTTAATTTGTTTCTTTATTGTTGTGGCTGTCACTATTCTGTATATCACTTTATTGCGGCTCAACTTACTGAGATATTCAGCTATCTGCTGTATTTCTGCATCTGTAGAATGTATTATTGGTTTGCTTATATGCTAGAATGATTGGTAATCTAAAACAAATCCATTTAACCATATTTAGCGATTCTGGTCCTTATTGTGGAGTCACATTGGCTTCACAAGCTAGAACTGTATTGTTGATGTCTTCTCCCTTTCAATGCTTCATGCCAACTCACAAAGGTCCATACGACCAATGGGGAAAACTGTTTGGTGACTTTACCAAGAGGTTGCGTTGTAAGTTCCAGTGCACCATCAGTAACAAATTGATTCAGCAGGAGAGTGGTAAAGATATAGTATGTAACAGGTGGTACGTTTTGGAGCACAGTGTTGCAAATATATTACTAAAGCCTGGTTTGGTAGCACATGGCCATTCACAGATAATCTAGAATCAACAAGAGAGAAAGGGTTTGAAGGGAGTTACTCCTGATTCCCTTGAATCAATTGTACTAATCAAAAGGAGTTATCCCAACATTTAGGCAAGGAATACAAAAAAAGAGAAAAAGAGAAAGAAAAAAGTTTTATAAGCACACCCAAGTGGCATTCGGCTGCTTGGGTGGGAACCCGATGAAGAAGCATGTCACGAACTAAGTTGGCGAGTGAGGGTTCTTTTAAAAGAAAAATCTTTTTTCCTTCTCTTTTTTTGTATTCCTTTCCTAAATGTTGGGATAACTACTTTTTTTTTTTAGTACATTCACAGATAACACATTTTCCATTTAAATCACCACAAAATTTGCACATTCAGTTTTCCCGATAAAACTATATAGCTCACAAATAATAATATGATGAAGTCAACATCACCAAGTGTATTGATTTTTTATATCGTATTAAAATCTTAATTTCATTATTTTTTACAATTATAAAGTAATGTGCTTTATTTGTGCTTTTCTAAATGTTAATATATTCTGAAACCTTTGTTCAGTTCATTTACAGGCATTTAACTTTTGTTGTGAGTTAGAAAAAAAGGACATCTTGCAGCCTTTCCATTCATTCTCCCAGTACCCAGCAAGAGTGTCACATAAATCTTCTCACTTTGCAGTCAGAGAAAGAAATGTAAACACCAATCTCCCTTTAAAAAGAATGAATACAAATTTGTGAGAAGACAAAGCTTGACATTTGACCTGTCTATGAATGCACAGCAAACGTAGCAGGACAAAAACAAAATTAAAGGCCTCTTTATTGCTCGTTTGATATCTGAACTCGAGCATGGCCATCTCATTCCATTACTTCCAGAGCCTTTGGCATGGGTGTGATATTGAGGAAGAGGATTGATTAAGTCATGCTATTGGCAAAGAGCCCGTATCAAGATAAACAAGCTCATGGACAGAACATTGTTCCTCACAGGCATGCATGATTGATGAACTGGTAGTTCCAGGTATAAATAGAATCAGTCATGTGGAAAGACAGGAGGCAGGAAACATTTTCAAAGAAATACAGCATGTTTACTGCTTTCAGAAGTAGCACACACAGGAGTCGGCTGTAACAACATGCACTCCTATGTAGTGTCTCACGAAAAAGAAAAAGAGGGTTTCCAGAAAGCAAGCATCCATCGATGTGAGAAGCTGGCTCAGTATATTGTGCACACTTATGTATGTGGGCACCCTGCACTAATCCAGACAACCCTTATTGTGATTTTATTGGTCTTAGGCAACCTTAGAAAGCTCTCTAAGTGGTAGCTGTGGAGAGCAGGCTTGAGGCTTAGTTCAGAAGGTGTGTAAAGCAGCTGGTTTTACCAGAACATAATCTTATTGGTATAGATTAAGTAAAAAATAACCACACAGTGTAGTTATAAAAAAAATATATTTATTATAAGGCACTCACTAACACATACAGATATCTCCTAGCCGAAGATATACACCATGCACAGAATACTTTTCAATAGAAACATGTTAGTAGTATGAATACACAGTGGTTGCCAGGGGGAGACCAAGGCATATACTAATATAGTAGTATGCGAACCACGACTCGAGTCAAGACTATATCCGGAAGGTGTAGAAGTGCCGGGGACCCATGGAACCACCCGAGGTAAGTAATTGTGTAATTTTAAAGAAGAAGGACCCTTCACAGTGGACCCTGAAGAAACCCAGTGGAAGACAGAAGGTTGGAGAGCCACCCCACCCGTGGATACCCTAGGAACCAGGATACCTACACCAGGGAAGCTGGGTGCATCGGTGGGAAGTAGCGTTGGAAACCGCTGTCAAATTCAATGGGAGACTTCAGGAAGTTGCCGCTGCTGGAGAAGGTGAAAGTGTCCGGTGGAACCCAAAGGTGGATTCAAAGTGAGAAGTACCTGCAAGCAGAGGAGACAGAGTCTATGCCACTCAGGAGTGACCAGGAGGCACGGCAGATGAATGCCCACCGATGTCGGGTGTTGCAGGAGAGATGACAGTGACCTTGGAGCTGCAGCTGTGAGGACCAGGCGACGCTGTGGAAGACCAGGAGCGATTCAAAGCAGTCCCATGCCGGATAGCGAGAGCTGAGGGGTCAGTGTCCATCTGGAGCATCAACAAGCCTTGTCAACTGCAAACAATGTGGAAAGTGAAGAAGGTGCAGTGTCGGGACCAGCAAGGTCAAGGTGACTCGATACAAGCAGGGGAGTGCCCAAGCAATCAGGGGAGCCCACAGAAATCAAAGAAGACCCTCAAGAGGACCCACAGGCCGGAGGCACTGGAGTCGCAAGAGGACCTCGAGCAGCTCACCAAAGATGCAAGCCCATGGCTTGAGGTCGGGGCTACTTGGAGCCCGAAGATCTTGGAGGAAGAAAGCCAACAAGCCTTTGCAAATGAAAGTCGATGCGGTGCACAGGGGCTCGGTTCCTGCAGGTCCAATGAGGGATACTGGCCTCAAACTTGGTGGGAGGACAGGGCAGGCCCGAGGGATGTGAACAACCACCACCTGTGTTCCTGAGCCTTTCAGAGTTCGTTGGCGCTTGGGATCAGCAGACCAGTCAGCTTCATTGCTGTGCCTACAGATGCTGGGAAGTGGCTCCTTCACTTCAAGGAAGATTCCTTCAGGTGTCTTGGATGTCCACATGCCTTGGAAGGTTCCTGTATGGAGCACAGGCATGGCCGTTGCAGCAGACAAGCAGAGCGATGAGACCAGGAGTAGCAGGAGTCTTCCTAGTTGCAGTCTTGATGCCCAGTGCGAAGTCCAGCGAAGTCCAGAGTGCCCATACAGTCAAAGAAGAAGTGGGGTCTTGAAATTAATCTTGTCCCACAATCAATCTAGGGACCCACCTACACGTAAGCCCTTAATTACCCTAAGTAAAGGTTTGGGACGACCCAGGGTTCCCTCCCAGGGATGGGGTTGGACAGTGGGGAGTATACTCCCATATCCTTTGACCAGTTTTGTTCCAGAGCGGGAGCCAACAGCTCCCTGAGCTGGTTTGAACTGGACTATGCAAGGAGGGCACTAGATGTGCCCCTCAAGCAGACTGAGTGGCGCTGGCAAGCACTCCCACCTGGCCTCAATACACTAAACCCTGTCTGGGGGGTGGTCACACCTCCCTGTGACAGGATACCTATTGCTCTGCCTTCCCCTGCTCGAGCTTGGCTCAGCAGCAGGAGGGCAGAATCGTGTCTCTGGTCGGAAGCAGCCATGCTGTGCTGTCTAGAAGACTGGTACCGGGAGCACTGTGGGCCTCCCGGAGGGGCTTTACAGTGCCCAACATGTTTGATACCAAACATGACAGGGTTCGTTACAGCCAGTTTAGAGATGGTCATCGAGTTCATCGAGTAATGACGCATGGCCACTCTATGTACCGTAATGGTTGATGCACTTACAACCCGGGAGAATGGACTCCGAAGGTTGTAGGGGTGTCCTGCTCATGCAGGGGCACCCTCACACTTAGAAACGAACACCCTGCCTTCAGGATTGAAAGGCCTTCTTTAGGGAAGACTTATGGGTTTTAAGTGTAGTGACATCAAATAATGGTAAACCTATATCTGTTGTAAGTGGTGCTAGCACCAGCTTACACAGGCTGCAATGGCAGGCCTGTAGTCACAGTTTGAGTGATCCCCCATTGGTGGCATAATACATCCTTCAGCCTATGAGGGACCCCTGGTGTACCTATGCCCTGGGTACCTCAGTACCATATACTAGGGATTGATAAGGGTACACCAGTGTCCAATCTGGGATGTACCTACAGAGACTACGGTCCTGATTAGCAGGATCCCAGTCAGACTAGTCAGAAACAGCATAGCACCAGTTAAAAAGTGGGGCTAACCATAAAAGCAGATCATACTTTCCTACAGTCGAGAATACAAGAAGCCAGCCAGAGAGGTGGTAAACAGGCTATTCTTCACGGGAGAGACAAAGACATATTGGATGGCCTAAAATAAATAAAGAAAGAGAATAAAAAGCAAGCAAGTGTGAGTTACAAAACACAAAGCCAATGATAAGCAATAGGCGAAATGAATTCATAAGTGGGCTTTCAGAATACCCTCAATATGTCTTTGCAACCAGACACCTGTGCTGTCTGGTAGGCCTCGATCTGAAAAGGGAATTATCTTTCCCTTTTCAACCCATTTGTCTAGTTTGCTTAGTATGACTCTGGCATATGCTTTTGCTTCCACACCCAGTAAAGCTATCAGCTAGTAAAGTGCTGGAACTGTACTGTTCTCCTTCCTCCTATACCTTGGGAGCAAAATAGGCCCACGCCATGAATGGGGAAATTGTGTATTCAGAAATGAGGCTGATATAATGGTGTTAGTCAGGGAGTCAAAAATCCAAAGTCGCCTTTAAAAAGGGACGCTGTTGACCATTGGTCACTCGATTAACATCTCATCTTATTGATTGTATTACTCCATTAAAAACAGACTGAATGATCAAGTCTGCCTGGTCGTCTTGATTAGCATCCCAATAGTGAGTTGAATTTGATGTTACCCGTAAGGTTATTTCTTATGTTATATAAAGAGCGTGTATATGCGCTACACATTTTGCATGTGGGACTCTATTCTCCCTATTGAATGTCCTGTTGCCTAGAGAGTTTACATACTGCCTGAATTTGGTTTGATATTTCACCAACAATCTTCTGGACTAGTCGCCACTAGACTTCATAGCCTTTAGACTTTTCCCCCCTGTCAAGTTGTTTGATAAACTGTTCTTATATGCTTTATAACGTGCTCTGATGCCATGTTTGATCTATGTTTTTTTTAGGTTTTTTGTGCCTATCCAAGGGCCTAATTGCATTTTTCGAATGTCAGTGTGTACCATGGATTACTCCATGGTACACTTTTTGATTGGAGCCTTTTTTTTCTTTCAGTTGATTGTATACCGAGGCTGCTATTAGAGGCCAATTTAACCCCTTGCGCGCTGCGCACATTCCCCTACTGTGCGGGCGAATTAATGAGTGGGAGGGGTTTGGACGGACCCCGGCCGTCCTCCGCACACTTCCACCATGACGTCGGACGGCCGAGGCCATCCAACGCATGCAAGGGGTTAATATTGATTATTTCTCTTCCTTAAAGTTAGCAAATAGATCTGGTTCATGTGCAGAGTTTTGCCGTTTTTTTGAGTTGTCCAGGTAGGCTTTGCTCAATTTTATCCTTTTTATAAGTGAGCTTGACTCTGAACCAGCTGAGGTTCCCAAAGCCTTTACATTTTCTGCAGTTGAGAATTCAGGGTCAAATGAAGTAGTCCATGGAAGGTGCCCACATTTCGTGTGCGGTGTAATTGAAAAGAAATTACAGGCCTATCTAAGCAACTCAGTGTAAAAAATAAAGTCCAACATTGAAACACCACCATATGTCCGAGGGAAGATGTAACATAATCTATTGCCAATTAGAGTTACTCTTAGAGAAATTAGATTGTATGATGAAAGGAGATCATTTACCTTTCTGCCAACAGAGTCTGCTCTGTTCAAACACTTTGGGCCTAATTATGAGTGGCACTATGTTCCCAGCAATAGTTGCCCACCTCTAACGACCAGCTACCAATTGGTCATAGATTAGATATATTTAAACACAATCAAGAGGCAACAAAACAGATTATACCTATAGAAAGTTAACCATGAAACATCAAAAAACAAAAATATGAATGGGTTCTTTACTCGTGTTTGGCTTTTTAATCATGTTCTTAATAAGAAAATACAAACAAGAGCAGCCAACACATTTCCCCTTATCACAGGCTTCCTCAGGGCTGCAAACATGTAAGGAACATACATAAAGTGATATGACAAGTAACGTGAATGAACCAGCACCATAACAGACATACAAGTCGTACTGAAAACATAAGAATTCTGATACATCATACACATGCCCGTTGGTCTAGAGACTTACCACAACATGTCAATACACACTGACGAACATATATGCAACAGTAACCCATAACTACTTATACACAGACTTCACAAATGAAAAAAACATACTGTAAGCAACAAGCCATCCTCCAATAAGGATATGTACAAAAAGAAATGAAAGCAAGAAGGCACAAAACAAAAGAAGTGAAAAGACATTTGAACACTGTAAGTGAGTGAGAAAGTCAACGTACAAAATATGTGGACAGGGGTGAAGAAAAATGTGTGTGAAACAGGAAAGGCCGTGGTGCACAGGACTATTGGTATTAGAAGCACCCAGAAGAGCTCGGAGAGGGGCAAAGAGAGCACTGAAACAATAGGTCAGTGAGGGTGTACACCATGTGCAGTATACCATGTCATCCCAGACAACTTAGTGACATGGTAGTTGTAAGAAAGTAGGATCTGCTTTCATGGTTACCCCCACTTTTTGCTGGTGTCAGTATGTTTTTTGACTAGTCTGGCTGGGATCCTGCTGATCAGGAACCTCAGCCACTGTGCTTCCTCCCTAAATTTGACCCGGTAAGTACTTTGGTACCTCCACAATAGGCTACTGGTGTACCCTTGTAAGTCCCTTGTATATAGTACTAAGGTACCTAGGGCATAGGTACACCAGGGGTCTCCCACAGGCTACAGCATGCATTATGCCACCCATGAGAGATCACTCAAACTGTGACTACAGGCCTGCCATTGCAGCCTGTGTAACCTGGTGCTAGCACAACTTACGACAGATATGTTTCCTTATATCTGACGTCACTACACATAAAGCCTATAAGTCACCCCTAAGACAGGCCTTTCAATCCTGAAGGCTGGGTGCTTGGCTATAAGTGTGAGGGTGTCCTTGCATGAGCAGGACTCCTCTAAAAACTCGAGTCGATTCTCAAGGCTTTGTATGTGCGGTCAGCCATTTTTATACATATACTGGCACATGCATCAAGGAAAAATCCAGTCGGTAAAATACCGAATCGGTAAAATCAGCCGTTAGCGAGTGTCAAAAACCGAATCCCAATGCATCAACACGAATCGGGAGAAAATAAGGAATCGCAAAATAATTACCCGGAAAAATAAAGAATCGCTAATAACCAAACCGCAAAATAAATAATCGCTAAATACCGAACTCGCTATCACCGAAATCACTATTAGCTACCGGCAAGTGCCAATGGCTAATAACGAATCGCTACTCAATACATCAAAAATCGCAAATAGCGAAATTCCCAAGAATCGCTATTTAGCATGAGCAGATTAAGGGGAATCAGAACCTGGAGGTAAAGTTACAAAAAAATAAAAAAAAGTTGCCACAGATGGCACCAATCAGTAAGCCCTTAAAATTGGCCCTGGAGACCCTGTTGGCTTGCACAAAATGGCAGCCCTCTACGTGCTAGCAAGGAGGATGCGAATCAATGCAGCAGGACAGCGCAGGAGAAGGGTCCAGGAGAGAGTCATCAGAGTGCGTATCACATTGCTAGGACAGAATGAGGATGAGGTGTACGACAAGTACCGACTGAATCGTGCCATGATCATGCGCCTAATTGCAGACCTCGAACCACTACTGCAGCACCAGACACATCGGACCAATGCAATCCCTGCGCACGTCCAGGTCCTATGCAGCCTGCACCTACTGGCCTCAGGAAGTTTCCAGGGGGTCATCGCCGTAGCCGGAGGCGTATCGCAAAGCGCACTCTCACGCTTCTTCCATAAATTAATAGATGCCATGCTGACAATGATGCACACCCACATCAGCTTCCCCACAACCCCACGGCAGTTGGACCGCAACAAACAGGCATTCTACCAGGTGGCCCATTTCCCCCATGTCATTGGATGCATCGACTGCACGCATGTCGCCATCTATCCACCCTCTGCCAATGAGTACATATTCCGTAACCGGAAGTCATACCACTCAATCAACGTGCAGGTTGTGTGCGATGCAAAGCACATCATTACGGACCTAGTGGCCCAATTTCCGGGGAGCACACACGACTCCTACATATTCCGACACAGTGGCATCCACAGGCGCCTACTCAACGGAGAATTTGGAGAGGGACTTCTGCTTGGTACGTATACATACCTCTTCCAAACATGAGCACCACACATGTATATACATCACCGTTGCTAAGCCTTTGCTTCCATCTTTCAGGTGACAGTGCATACGCCCTGCGGGAATATATACTCACCCCCTACATCAATCCAGCAACACCACAGGAGCAACGATACAACGCGGCCCACATAAGCACCAGGAATGTAATAGAGAGGACCTTTGGGATTCTGAAGAGCCGCTTTAGAATCTTACACAAGACTGGCGGTGCCTTGCAATACAAACCTGACACCTGCTGCAGGATTGTAGCTGTATATGCCATGCTGCACAACATCGCAACCAGAAGGGGGATACCCATAGAGGTGGACAGGAATGATGACTACCGGGTTGACCAACCACCCGCACAACACCGACAGGCACACGTCCCTAACACAGCTGAGGGGCAAAGGAGGCGGACATACATCACGCAACATCATTTCTGATCCAGGTAAGAATGAACCATGATGATTGCATTTGTGGTGCTACTGTTTAATGCACAGGAGCACTGAGGCATGTGCGGGCAGACATGATAGAAAATAAGAGCTCCCCAAAACAAGTGTAACAAAACATGCCTGTTGTAGTCACGGGTGTGCAAGTGTCAAATAGGAGAGGACCCTGGTTACCCCACCATGGTCATGGATGGCTTTCAGTCAGTCTAGTGGCGCTTGCCACGAACGCCCAGCCTCCTTTCTGGTGTCTCCTCTACCTCACCACGGCCTGTCCCTGTGGCTGTGGAGCAGCGTGAACTGCGCCTCCTGGTGCTGGCCTCCGCCACGGAAACACTGCTCACACTTGAGGCAGCCTCACTGCCGTCCTCCCCTCCCAATGTGCTAACACTGAAAGTACCGCTCTGCAGGTGTTCCACTGCAGCGGTCACCTGGCCTAGGGCCTTGGCAACATCACCGCAATAATGGCCCAGGTCCACCTGCAGTGACACCGAGCGGCGTGACAAAACAGCTGTGCTGTTGCACAGCCTAGTGATGGCCTTTGTAGAGGCTGCGGACCGGAGCAAGTTCTGCCGGTGCCTCCTTCTCTCGCTGTCATGCCCTGCTCTCATGGCACGGGTGAGTTCCTGTATGTCCTCCCTCAGGTTCCCATTACCCTCTGCCATCACAGTGGTCATGTCCCTCACTGCTGCAGTCAGGGTGCGCATTTCTTTTGCTAGGCGCGCTATGTGACTGCTGATGGTAGCCATGTGTCTCCCCTGTAGGCGCTGGACCCGCAGCATCTGTTCTTCAATGCCACCATTTGGGGAGCTTGCATCTTCGCCTACATATGGTGTACTGCGCAGAGACCTGCGGCGCAGTGGGAGTCGGACACGTGCTGGTGGTGCTGCAGGCGGTGGGACGAATGTTGGACTTTGGCCCAATGGTGTTGCAGGTGTCTGACATGCATCCATCACCTGCATGGGTGGGACTTGTGACCTGCGTCTCCGCTGTCTCGTTGCAGTTGGCGCATCAGCAGGTGGTGGTCGTGGTGGTGATGGAGGTGGTGAATGCGGCTCTGCCGGAGTATCGACGTCCGAATCGGCTGGTGTCTCTGATATGATTAGCCGGCCGCTGTCGTCGGAGTCGCCAGGAGATGCATCTGTGTGTGAAACAGTGCATGGTTAGTGGGATTGTTACTACTTAGGTGTATTTTACTACATACATGTCCTACTATGATTCACTAAATTAAAGTCTATTTCTAGCTTCTACAGATGTCTTGACTAAAGTATATTTTACTCCCTGTACATGCACACCGGCCTGACATGACTACGACTCCCATGATGCACTATTGTTATGAGTGAAGATGTGTGGGGCAATTCTGCATGCACACTGTGATCGTGCTGGGGGTTTGGGAATGGTTGTACGCAATGCTGAGTATGGGCACAGACATGCATCTTACCTTGGGCACTTGTGGCTGCGCCGGAGCTGTCCATCTGTGTGACTCCCACGACGGCCTCTGGCTCGATCGTCCCTTCTACCAGCTCCTCCAGGGCAGTGTTTTCTGGCACTGTAGATGGTCCCCCTCCTGTTCCAGCAGCCTCCCGGAGCCTTTCAGCGATCCTCTCCTTGGCCCGCTTCCTGAGGTCGTACCACCTCTTTTTTAAATCGTCGATGCTGCGGGGCGTCACACCCACCGCATTGACCCTCTCTCTGATACGCAGCCATATGCGACGCTTTTCAGCCTCTGACACCTTTAGGGACAGCTTCCCGAACAGCCGATCGTGTTTGCTGCTCACCCCCTCGATCAGGTGCTCCAGTTCCCGGTCGGAGAACTTGCGCTTTCTCTTTCTCGCAGATTCTGCGCTGGCTGGTGCATCTTTCTCCATCCTGGTTGGGTAGGGTGGTAGTCCTGTCAGTGGTGTATCACTGGGCTCAGGCTGTCTCCAGTTCCTGCTCCTGTTTGCTCCTCTGCCGAGTGAATGAGGGTGGGGCTGCTGTACCTCCTGGTTGTGATGTCATTAGACCGTTCCCAGAGCGACCCGTTTTTTGCGAAATCGCTATTACCGATTTCGCTATTACCGATTTCGCTATTACCGGAATCGGTATTAGCGATTTCGGTAATACTGATATCGCAATTAGCTAATTCGGTGTTTGCTATACTCGCTATTGTTGATTCGGTAAATATTAGCGATTTTTAAGGAATCGCTAATTTTTGCCGAATCTGTTGATGCATCCTGAAAAGCGATTCCTTAATAACGATTCCTTATTTATCGCTATTAAGGAATCGCTATTGGATTTGTTGATGCATGTGCACCATAGTGGACATCAGTCAGTACGAGATGTCTAACTATATAGTGGCTGCATCGAACCCGGTAATGTTTGGTATCAAACATGTTGGAATCATACCCCATCACTGATTCCAGTGTTGGCAGTATGATCCCATGTACTGGGGGGCTCCCTTGGAGTACCCCCCTGTACTCCCGGTTACAGCCTTTCAGGGTCTGACAGCAAGCTAGTGCTGCTGCCGACGACAGACACGATTCTGCCCTCCTGCAGCTGAGCCAAGCTTGAGCAGGGGAAGCTAGAACAATAGGTTTCCTGCCACAGGGAAGTGTGACCACCTCTCCAGACAGGACTTAGTGTATTGGTCTTGGGTGGGGGCGCTTGCCGGCGCCACCAGACTGCTTTGAAGGGCACATTTGGTGCCATTCTTGCATACTCCAGTTGGAACCAGTTCAGGGAACCCTTGGCTCCTGCTCTGGTACGAAACTGGACAAAGGACATGGGAGTGTCCTCCCCTCTGTCCATCCCCTCCTCTGGGAGGGACCCCTCAGTCATCCTAAAAACTGAGGGGATAAAAGGGCTTACTTGTGGGTGGGTCCTCCTCAGATTCATCGTGGGACAAGACTCAAGCCTGAAAACACTTCACTCTTCGACCGTCTGGTCACCTGGACTTTGCCTGGAACCAAGACTGCATCAAGGAAGACTCCTGTTGCTTCTGGTCTCGCTGTTCTGCAAGTCATCTTTGTCATCTGTGCTTCTTCCAGGGTCTTCAGCAGACCTGTGGGCATGAAGGACACCCGAAATAATCTCCCTTGGAGTGAAGGAGTCACTCCCCTGCATCTGTAGGCACCACAACAAAGCTGACCGGTCTGCTGCTCCTGCCTTCCCACGGACTTCGAAAGGCTCAACAACACAGGTGGTGATTCTGCAATTCCCTTGAGGCCTGACCTGTCCTCTCTGCAATTTTGGGGCCAGTATCCCTCATCAGAAATGGTGGGACCAAACCCCCGTGCAACATGTCGACTTGCCATTGCCAAGGCTTTTTGGCTCTGCACTCCGGAGATCTTCGAGCTACAAGGAGTTTCAATCTCCAGCATCTCTTCCTGCCAAGATTTTCATCCTCAATGTATTCCTCTGCACCGTGGGCCTTCATCTTTGGCGAGCTGCTCGAGGTCCTCTTGTGACTTCTGTGCCTTTGGCCTGTGGGTCCTCTCAAGGCTCTTCTCTTTCTTCAGTAGGTTCCCCTGCTTGCTCAGGGCTTGCTCTGACTCTCCTGCACTAGGTGAGTCCCGTGGACCTTGCTGGTCCCAACGTTGCCCCATCTTGTTTTCCACGCCTGTTGCTGCTGCCAAGGCTTGCTGGTGCTCCCGCCGTACACCGTCCCCCTGGTTCTCTGGTGATTTGTCCGGACTTATCCTGTTCAAATGGTCCCTCTTGTTCATCTTAGCGTAACGGCGGTTCCCTAGACTCTGAACACTCAAACTATAATATACTACAACATTCAGATTGAGTCTTAAAAATAAGGTACTATTTCTTTTCTCAATTTATATTTGGGTCCAAAGACTTCTATATTAAGTTACATTTTTTCTGGGAGCGCCTCTAGTAGAAGGTGGGGACTCTCTAAATCTCTCTGGCACTTGAACCTCTGGCTCCTTTTTCTTCTGAATTACTGTATTCAAAACCTTCTAGTACTACTAGCATTTGGGTTTCTGAGTTCTATGATGGAACTATATTACTTACGATGTGTATGCCTTATGTTATAGTGTACTCCGGATGATTGATTGTCCCTTGCAACGCTGTTTTTGGTTCGATCTGCCTACATTGCTGTTCTATACATTTTCGGTATGACCTTGGTTCTATTGTTGTCCACATTGTACTCGGACTGTAGTGTTCTAGTACCATGTCACCAATTTGTCTGGGATATCATGGTAGACTGCATACGGTGTACACCCTGACTGACCTATATTTTCAGTGCTCTCTTTGCCCCTCACCAAGCTCTTCTGGGTGCTTCTAATACCTATAGTCCTGAGCACCACTGCCTTCCTGATCCTGTCTCACACACATTTTCCTTCACCCCATGCCATGTATTTTACACATTTACTTCCTTACTCACTCAGTGTTCAAATGTCTTAATTTCTTCTGTTTTGTGCGTTCTTGCTTTCTTTTCTTTTTTTTGAACATATCCGTATTGGTGGATAGCGTGTTCATTTGATCACAGTATGTTTTTTTCCATTTGTGAAGTCTGTGTATAAGTAGTTATGGGTTACTGTTGCATATATGTCCGTCAATGTGTACTGACATGTTGTGTTAAGCTTTTAGAATTCCAGATCAGCGGACATGTGTATGATGTATCAGAATTCTTGTTTTCAATGTGACTTGTATGTCTGTTATGGTGCTGGTTCTTTAATGGTACACGCCATATCACTTTATGCATTTTATATTTATTAAGATACATGAATTTAGGCTTGCATGTTTTCCTGTCATGTATGCAGCCCTGAGGAAGCCTGTAATAAGGTTCAAAAGCCTTGGCTGCGCTTGTTTGTATTTTCTGAAGGAGAACACGATTAAAAAGACAAACACGAGCAGAGAACACATTCGTCTTTTTGTTTTTTGTTGTTTTTAATGTACAGCGTTCTTTATGTAGACCCTGTTTTTTTGCCTCTCGATTGTTTTTACATATGTTTACTTTACATGTTTAATGTCCAGCATGACTATGTTCCTCGCCTGTTCAACTTACTGTTCGATGCAGCGTACTCGAGCCCCTCCCCTGCTTCTTGTGTATGAAGCCCATTTCCCTGTATCCCACACCTCGGCTCCTAGAGACCTTCTCCCTCCAGTGGTGATCCTTTGTATTACAATACTCTATGGTTTTCCGCTTTCTCTCTCTCTTTTCTATCTGTTTTGTTTCAATCACCTCCCCTAAGTCATGTGTCAGCCTTAAGTTCCCTCCTACACTGCCACAAATAGTGGCCTCACTCCAAGACGTTCACTAGAGGTTTCCCTCACTCAGATATTTGACCAACGTACCCCATCACTCAAGATTGTTTTCCTTAATACCAAAGTTCTCAATTATCCTGTGAAACACAGGAAATTCTCTGAATACTGCCAGTCTCTTAAAAGCGATTTGGGCTCTGGTTGGGTTTCCAACATTGCCTGCTCTGCAACAATCTCTTAAAGGAATGGTGTAATCACCTTGATCTCCAAACAGTCTGGTCTTTCGATTATTATGTCAGAACGGGATGGTTGATTACACACCTCCAGAATGGTACAACGTACTTCTATGCAATAAACTTCTACGCATCCACCGCTGACTATCCCAAATTCTGGGACATCTTATCTGAAAACTCTCACCCCCAACATGCCCGGATTGTCTTAGGCGGTGACATCAACCTGCTGATGGACACCACCTTAGACAGACATTCTGTCTTTAGATATAAGACCCCAAAACCCACAAAGCAATGCATTGCCTCTGTACAGCCTGCCGTCGAACCCACATCTGGAGATTGCATAACCCCTCAGGAAGTCACTTCACCCACCACATACTGCCTTCTCGAGAATAGATTATCTCCAGGTTGACCCCTCTCTCCTTCATGACACATCCTCTGCATCCATAGAGCCATCACAATTTCTGAGTTTGAAAAGAAAATGTTATTGAAGTAATATTAAATAATACAATAAATACATTGAAGTAATATTAAATAATACAATAAATACAAAAAAAAGAGGGAGGAGAGGAGGGAGAAAATAGTACTTATAAAACATAATTCTTAGCATAGCCACTTATATAAATGGTAACAGTAAATTAATTAAGCAGAAGTATAAAATATGCAAAACAATTCATGGAGGTTTAGGAATTTCTTCAATGCGGGGGTTATGGGATCGTGTTCCAATGACAGAAGTATCTAAAAAATGAGTGATAGGTGACCATAAGGATTCTCGTTTTATTGCAAGGGATATGGGATGGACATAAGCTCTATCTAACCTGTGGTTACAACATACCCCATACCACCAGGCTTGATAAGAAATGTTAGCGGTATTTTTCCATGATCTAGTAATTTGTTGAAAAGCAACCGCGAAGAGTAGATCTAGACTGTGAAAAGTATCTGGATAAGATTCCCATCCTGAAGATACACTACCTGAAAATATATTGATAAAAGTGAAGGGTATCTGTGTGTGAAAAATGTTGTTAATTTGATTTGAGACTAATAACCAAAAATTATGAACAAGGGGGCAACTGAATAACATGTGATATAGATCAACAGAAGGAGTATTACAGGACCAACAGGAAGGAGAATGAGTAGGGTTTATTTTATGTAAAGAAGAAGGAGTTAGTAATAATCTATTACAGACATAAAATAATGTTTGGGTGGTATTGGCAGCTCTAGAGGATTTTCTAATCCTAATCTAAATCTTATTCCAAGTGGAAATAGTAAAGGATAATTTGAGATCAGTTTCCCATAAAATTTCCACCTCAGTTTTATCACGGATAGCTGGAGAAGATAAAAGATCTTTATAGATCTGGGATGCAGATGGAGAAAGAGACAGAAGCGGAAGAATGGTGGAAGGGGAGCAGGGGGATGGAGCATTGGATGATAAATTATTATAAACTGACTGGATTAATGTAGTCAAAGATACATACTTAGACAAACAGGAATTAGATAGAGAAAAACGTGATTGGGCAGCTGAGAAAGATATGCACATACCATTCTGGAAAAGTTGATGAACCCTGTGAAGTTCTTTAGCATGCCACTCTTTCCAAAAAATGATTCTATGTTTAATTTTAATAAGCTTATTATACCATAGAGAAGATTGCATAAAACGCTCTCTAGGAGAAAGGTGACCAGTAAGTAAGGGTTGAAGAATTTTACAACTATAATTGAAAATAGGAGGAGAGAGAAAGGAAGGACGATGAGTGAAAGATAAGGATTCTTGAAAGGAGAAAGGATGAGAAAATTGTTTCTCGATAACAGTCCACAAAGGTAATAACGAGTCTTCGATGTCTTCTTGAAATAAAAGAGAAGTTTGCTTAAGAAAAAATGCAGTACGATAAGTTTTCAAATCTGGGAAATTAACTCCTCCAAATTGTTTTGTTCTTTTAAGTTTAAATAAAGACATACAAGGCTTCTTATTATTCCATAAAAATTTCGATAATATAGAGTAAATTGTATTAAAGTGTGAATCAGAAATGTATATGGGAAGATTAGAAATATAAAAGAGTATTATAGGGACTAACATAATTTTTATTGCATCAACACAACCCCACCAGGATAACAAGCATTTACAATGCAATGGTCTTGGCATTGGTAAAGTTAGAGCTATTGGCATTGCTCATGACCTTATTTTTGTTTATGTTTTTGTTTTTAAAACATTTTAAAAAACGGCATTGTCATGAGCACTGCCAATAGCTCTAACTTTAACAATGCCGAGACCGTTGCATTGTAAATGCTTGTTTGGATAGTGGTGACGAGAATTATAACTGAAGTCCCCGAGCTGGAAATTCCAGCGGAGCTGTGTCTTACGGGAGAGGAAAAATGGCCCAAATATACATTAATATGGTTAAAAATGGAAATTGGGGGGAGGGGGAGGGGGGGCTGTACCTGTGATGCAGAAATGAATAAGGATGATAAAGACTCCATCCCCATGTTGTGTCGATACAAACAGTGGGGCTGTGGCAGGAGATGTCATTCTGCCCGGTGTCTGCAGCATGCTGCACTGGTTTAAGGTGCGCGGCTGGACCCCAGGAGACCTTGACATACAAGTACTGTTGACAAGACGGCCTGGACTGGTGCCTCATGCCAGGGAGCGTTGGACCGGCCCCTCTTTCATCCCTATCCCTGCTAAGGCAGCTCCTCGGGCCTTTCAGACGCGGGTTCTTTGTGGTTTCTGCATTTCTCCAGAGCGCACCTTCCCCGGATGTTGCTAAGCTCTTTGCACTGAGGTAACACCACCAGCCCGCCGCATGGCCGCCCCATTACAACCCTTGTGCTGTATTGTCCATGCAGCGTCTGTCGGGCACCTGGCCACCCGATGGCTGCTCCATCCTGCCAGGAATGTAAGCTCACGTTGAAAGTGGAGGGGTGCTCTGTCCTGTGCTTCCCTCCTTCCCGCGCTCCATCTCTCGGTCTTTCACTTGTTCATACCAAGGCTTGCTTCCCATGCTTTCCAGTCTGCCTCTGTCGCGGGAGGACTGCGGCACTGTGCTCACGTCCTTGGGCCACCTCCATCTAGCACACGCCTTTCAAGGGGCATCTTGGCGCGATCCAGAGCCATGGCTGCCACATATGAGGCCTCACTGCGCTGCTGTCGTAGGAGGGGGTTCCAGGGACACTTGTCTGCTGCACGAGTGGATGCACCGAGTCTTTGCTGCTCTTCATGAACCCACCCAGCGACTCGCGACAAAGGGCTGTCTCAAGGCTCCTCATTTCATCACTAGACTTCTCTTGGGGCACATTTCCATTCCCCCTACGCCAAAGCCATACAGTGCCTCCCCTCTCCTCTCACCCTCACCTGGCTCCTCCTGCTACCCTACTCTTCCCTGTCTCCCCCCATCTTCGTCCAGCATGTTCTGTCCCGTCCTCACTTCGCCTCATCTCCTCCCTCCCATGTCCTGGCTCCCCCCCTTCTCCTCCCATGCTCTTGCCCCTTCCTCCCTACCATGTTCTGGCGCACCCTCCCCTTCCGACACACTGCAGTCACCAGGATGGGCGGGGCTTCCCTTTCAGGGTTCCTAGTTCACCGGCAAAGCCAATGTGCTCACACCTTTCGCCCCGGTTTCTTACCTGTGCCAGTGTTCGTTGCTGCTCTTTGCCTGTCGGAATGCATGCTTCCCCTCCCTGGGGCCGGGCATGCCTAGGCAGCGCCCCAGGGATGGCATCTCTGACAGTGTGCTCCTGTCTGAGCGCATGGCCTAACCGAGCACCCTCGCTCTGCACACCTGCACTTCCCACCTGCACCTCCCACCTGCACCCCTACGTCTGCTTCCTCCCCCGCCTCCATCTGCCTCCCTCCCCAGCTCCATCTGCCTCCCTCCCCAGCTCCATCTGCCTCCCTCCCCCTCGGTATACCCTTGGCAGGGCCCTGGTGGTTTCCGTAATTAGAGCGCAAATATTTATCTATGACAACTCAGCAGAGGAAGTGGGCGTGCGAGCCGGAGAGCTTTGAAAGAAGCCCTGACGCCCCCTCGGGTCTGTACTGTGTGTGCCGGTCTCCTCTTACGCCCGGCACCAGCGGGTCAGTATTAAACGCCGTAAGGCGAGTTTACCCTCATTTACATCATTTGGGATTGCGGCGGGGAGTACTATCCAGGGGCGGGCCCAGAGCAATTTTGACACCCGTTTTGACTGCAGGGTGAGTCGCCCCTTCAGGCCCTATCGGCCACAAAAGTCGCTCACTTCAGGGGTGCCCAAAACTTAGTGACTCAGCGTACGCCAAAACATACCCCCAGAGAGTGTACCAACACGAGCGCTTAGAGCGCTTGTTTTTTTTTTACCTTACTAGCCTTACATATGTTTACATACAAACTAACGTCATGGAGGAGGAGTATACTGAAAAGGAAAACATTCAGGTTCTCCCCGTCGACGATGAATTCTGCGACGCGGTGGACGCATCCATCCACCAGGCAGTCTCAGCTGCCATGTAACCTTTCGAGCATCGCATCATGCAATTTGCCTATGCATGTCAACCTCAGCGCCCCCAGAAGCGTAAGAGCTCGTCAAGCATGGACCATGGCTGTTAAGTTGAAGTTGCTGTAGTATGGATAATACCACCGCCTTTCTCCGAGGCAGAGCAGTGCCTCGGAGAAACGCAGCGTCCTTTTCGGATCGGGGGGCGTGTTTTGCTGTTGTCTCCTCCCTGAGACTTTTCGCAAAAAACACGCCCCCCGATCCGAAACGGGACCTCTTCTCCAATGGCTGGCCAGCATTTACGAGGCCAGCCAATGTAGAACAGGGCAGAAGAGGGGCGGGTTCAAGCCCCTCTTCTCCCAAGTCATTAAATCTCCGGACTTCCGGTCTGCCGACCGGATGGTCCCGAGACCTAAAAATAAGGGATTCCACCTAGATGTGGCATTTTTTAATTGGGTTTGTAATTCTTTTAAGTTTATTGTAACAGATTCTTTAATGGAAGATTTGAACCATAGACCGAGGTATTTTATTTTATCTGAATTCCAATGAAAACCAGAAGAAAGATAATCTATGGAAAAACATATGTAATAAGCTTTCTTAGAGATTTCGACATAATAATGCTCCAGGAAACCTGAAATATGATCTGTGAACCCCTTATTGGTTATTTTGAATATTCAAATGTGGCTCTCCGTAAGGCCTCTACTGGTCGCCCCAGCGGCGGCCTTTCAACTTATGTTTCTGTGAACTTGGATGTTAAACATTTTGAGATGGATTTTCAGGTAAAATGGCTACAGTGTATTAAATTAATTTCCAAGCAACCTAATATCTTCTTAAATATTTATATAAATTCAAAACATAAGGTTAAATCTACTCAAATAACGAGCCTGTGGGAAATAGTGAAAGTGTTGTACTATGATCATTTTGACTCATTCATAATTATTTCCGGTGATTTTAACATGCATCTTTTTACCTGTACAAAGCTGAATATAAACTCGAAAATTCTATCCCAGTGGATTACTGCCAGTTTATAAAATGTTATCTTAAAATATTGCAAGATGAGGATTACACACCGACATTTAAAAAAACGTGTAATCCTTCTATTATTGATTACTCCATAATTGTTAAATTTGCTTCAAAGTTATCATGTATTACCAAGGATAGAGAGTGATCATAATCCACAAGTTATTTCCTTCGCTTTTTCTTTTGACCACTAATAATTAAAACTGCTCCTACTCCATTTAATCTTAAAAGGTTAATATGGAATGAGAGAACTGAAAAGGATATATTGGAAGCCCTTTCTTGTTTAATTTTAAAAGCTCAAGATGCAATTGCTGAAGGAAAATCTATGGTTGCTCTCTGGCCTTGTTTGTGTTCCGCTCTTTTGGTTAACTTTCCTAATTCTAAAACATCAAAATGTGCAATTTTGACTTCAAATAAACCAGGGTGGTTTTCAAACCGGTTACTCTACCTTAAAAGAAGTCTTAATAGAGCAATAAGAGCACTGTATAGAAAAGTGAAAGAAACATCTAATTTTCTTGTGTCCCAACAAATTAAACAATTGAAAAAGGGATACAAGAACGAAATATGGAGGGCTAAACAAGCGCACTATGAAGAAATTTGGTCTAAATTACATTTTTCATGTAAAATTAAAGACTCCAGGTCATTCTGGGGTATCATTAATAATCTTGAACTTGGTAATCATAGAGGCAATAGTGCCAATATTGAAGAATCAAGCTGGGTAAACTTTTTCCATAACCTACATGCTGTTCCTCCGGGCTCACAGCTTGATTCTAATAAATTTGATTCTGCCCATCATGGCTCGCAAGAAAAAATAAAAGATGGTGGGTCAGACTTAAATGTCTACGACCCACTGAGTCTATTCGACAAAGAGCCATGGTCGGTAGAGAAAGTTAAAAAAGTAATAAATAATATTAGATCAAATGGAGCTCCCGGTCTAAACGGAATCCCTAATATAGTTTTTAAAACAAATCTAAAGTATTGGCCAGAGGTTTTAACATTTTTATTCAATGATGTGCTTAAAACGGGTTCCGTTCCTGAATCATGGCAGGGAAGTATCATCCAACCAATATACAAAAGCGGTCCCCAAGACAACCCCGCAAAGTACAGTTTAATTGCTTTAACGGATATGGAGGCTAAAATATTTGCTAGTTGTCTTTTGGAAGAACTGGAAGCATGGGCTTTGAGAAAGGAATTGATTCCAAATTTACAAACTGGTTTTAAAAGAGGAGTGTCGAATAACACAAATTTGACTTTATTGATGTTATTGGGCGATAGGGCCAAATACAGGAAACAAAAGTTGTATATTTGTTTAATCGATTTAAAAGCCACCTTTGATTCTGTACCGCGAAATCTATTATGGTCGAAGTTAACCAATTGGGGATTATCTAACACCCTACTTAATATGATTAAATTATTATACTCCAACACATGGGTACAGATCAAAGTTGGTGATGGAAGACACACAACTCGTCGTCTTGAGACCAATATCGGATTGAAACAAGGTTGTGTTTTGGCACATTGTCTTTTTAATCTTTTTATGTCTGATCTCCCAGTTCATTTTAAACATGTTAATGCCCATTCTCCTGCTATTTTAGGCAAAGAGATTAAATATCTACAATATGCCAATGATACCATTTTATGAAGCCAATCTACGTAGGACTAAAAAGACTAATAGATTCTTTTAACCAATATGTTTCTCAAAATGGCCTAAAAATAAATACAAAAAAGACAAAAATAATGACCATAGGAAAAACAAAATTAGGAATGAAAGAATGGAATATCAATGATTTGGTCGTCGAATGTGTAAAATCGTATAAATATTTAGGAATCACATTTGACGATAGTATGACGTTTAGGCAGCATTTTAATAACCTTGAAGCTAAGGGAACATCACTATCATTTGCTTTCAGAAAATTGAGAGATAAGCTATCGTGCCCAAATTATGATCACCTGTTGAAGGTTATGAAAGCAAAGTTGATTCCATCCTTGGATTACGGTTCTATTATCTTCCGCGGCAAAGACGCGAAAACCCTTGATGATATCGAAATAAGAACATATAAATCAGTTTTTAGGATTCCCAGATATATTGGCTGTGCCAATATAAGACTAGAATTTGGCCTGTAAAGACAAACATTGGCCCGACAATCCACATTTTTAAAAACCTTATTGTCATTGTCCCGTGCTGAAGAGGGTTCCCTTGCAAATGAGTGTTGGCATGAGATGATGAGAAGTGAATATGCGAGTAGCTGGCAAACATATCTAAATGAGTGTCTACGTAATTTTGATTGATTAAATCTAGAAGATGAAATCAGGACTAAAGTTGTTTATAAAAAATCAATTAACCAATCAGCTACTTTATTGTCGACTATAATAGATAAAGATGAACTTAGGAAAAAAAAGCACTTATGGTCAATTGCAAATTCTTTTGGTAAATTGGCACTCCAACCATATTTGTTTTTCCATTTAAAACCTTCAATTAAGAATAAATTTATGCTACTACAGTTCGGGAGATATCTGACTAAAGATGGAATACCAAAATGGGAAAACAAGTGGCCTTCTAAATTGTGTAGGTTATGTGGTTCTTGTGAGGAAACCATAGTGCATATAGTAACTCTATGCCCCAAATTGTTAGAAGAGCGGAAAACTATATTAAAGTCTACTTTTAATGAATTGGGGGTAAGATCTTGTAGAAACGCCATCATCTAATGTCTAAATGGTGCCACTGTTTGTCTTATTTCCCGAATTGTTACATTTATTTTTATAGTTGAAAAGAAACTTTGTAATATTGACAATTGAAGTGAAGACATTTACAACACGAAAATTATTTATAATGCTGCAATGTATTTTTAGGGTTATGCATGGTCTACTTTAAACCATAGTTGCCAAGGTTTGCTAGTAGAATGGTACTTTATTTTGATTGCTAGCCCAAGTGTACTGTTGCTGTTTGTTATATCGCCATTAAATATTTTTAGGGGCAGTGCTGGCATCCTTTAAATTAAAACAGTTAAAGTTTGCTTAGCGGAAACACATATTATCTATGAGGTTTGAACAATTGTATTTTATTACGACTTCTTCTCTTTTGTTCCCGCTTAGATTGTTATAAAGCATTCTCTAGAACGAGTATGGTATATTGTAAACTAATGTTGCCAGCACAAAGCATTTTATTTTTTCTATTAGCACAAAGGCACTTTATTGCTAATGTCATTCCAAATGTAACTTTACTATGGTTGTTTTTTTCTTATGCATCTTTCACTGTTTTAAAGTTTTTAAGAGTAATATATGGTATATTGATAATTTTAGTTTCTAGCACAAGGCACTTTAGTTTCCGCTGCTAAAAGTTTACTAGCACAATTGCACTTTATAGCTAATATTGCTCTAAATGTAATTTTATTACGGGCGTTTTTATTTTTGCATGTTGATCATTTGCAGTTAAACAAACTATTTTGAGGCTTGGTTGTAGAATTTGCTTGGATATAATTTTACACTGTAACCGCAAAACAATTATGAGGGGAAGATGAATATTTTATTTTCTGTTTGACTATTATATTCTTAATATAATTTTATTTTGTATGTGTATTCTGCTGATTGTAATGATTTTAAATAATCAACAAATAAATACTACTACTACTATGGAAAAACAATGTATTTAATGGAAGTATTTCATATTTGTCGTAATTAAGTTTATAACCATAGACTTCGGTAAAAGACTGAAATTCGGACAGGAAGGCTGGTAAAAAGGATTGAGGTTGCGAAAGAAAAAGCAGAATATCATCTGCGTAAACAGAGAGTTTTAATTGATTAGAGCCATAGTTAAAACCAGTTATATTGGGATTTGAACGGATCTTAATCAAAAAGGGTTCAAGAGCCAATATAAAAAGAAGAGGAGAAAGAGGACAGCCCTGCCTTACCCCAGGATGTAAAGGAAAAGAGGGAGATAAAAGTCCATCAACCAAAATAGAGGAAACAGGGGAAGAATGAAGCAGAGAAACATAATTTATAAACTTATGACCAAAACCAAACCAGGACAAAGTGGAAAAGATAAAAGACCAACCAACTCTATCGAAGGCTTTCTCAGCATCTAAGGATATAGCTGCTAAGGAATCTGTACAGAGATTGGCCTTAGTAAGAACACCAAGAAAGAGTCTAGTATTGTCTGAAAGATGTAGCCCTTTATAAAACCACATTGTTCCCGTCCAATTAAATGAGGCAGAAAAGTCTCTAAACAAGAGGCTAAAATGTTTGCAAAACTTTTATAGCCGAAGTTAATTGGACAAATGGGCCTATAATTTTTACAAAAATTATGATCTTTACCCTCTTTGGGAAGGAAACAAATCAGAGCTTCTTGGAAGGAGCTACTAGATTTTTTAGAGGAATTAAAGAAAAGAAATAAAAGATTTAATTTGGGGATAAGAAGGTGAGAGAAATGAGAATAAAATTAAATCGTGAAACCATCAGAACCTGGGACTTTGCCTCTCTTAATATCTCGAATAGCAGAAGAAATGTCTGACTCCCGAATATCTTCATCTAACATAGAGAAATTTAAAGCAGGAGAAGGAGCAGGAGTTTAACTCTTTTTATGAAGCGTTATCCTTCTCGTTTAGCCTTTCTTATCATTACATGCTTAGGGGTATCCTAGTGTACAGACCCCCTAGTCCTAGGAATCCGTTTTAGCAGAGGTCAGCACACTTTTGGAAGCTGGTTTGAGCCTTGACTCGCACACAATATTGGGAGATTTTAACATTTATTTAGAGGCTGACGCTGATAAAGACACGGTAAACTTTTTAGATTTGATGAATAGTGTCGAGTTAAAACAACTAGTGAAGGGACCTACTCACTTGGCAGGGCACACACTGGATGGGATTTTTTCAAATTCCCCATTCCTATCTGTCATAAATGTACTTCCTCTATCTTGGTCGGATCATGCGGCCATTATGTTTGAGCTGGCCATCCAGGAAGGCCAGGGTAGGGACCCCTCTTCAAGGAAATTAGAGCCTGGAATAAGGTAGGAGGGAAAGAATTAACTGAGCTGCTATTTTCAACGCAGGTTTCTCTGCCCTCGGAGGTGGAGGAAGCTTCCGTTGTGTATACTGCTTGGGTAGAGGACGCCTGCTACATTCTAGCTCCTAAGAAAGTAATTACTCCCAAAAGGACACAGCCCACGGCTCCTTGGTACTCTCAGGAACTAAGGTCCCAAAAATTGAAATGTAAACAACTGGAACGGTCCTGGAGGAAGGACTATAACCCAGCTGAAAGAGTTTTATATAAACAAGGCCTCCTATACTATAAACAGATGCTTTTTGAAACTAAAGGTGAGTTTTTTGCCGGACAGATTAAATTAGCCAGCAACTCTTCCAAGGAATTATATAAAGTAGTTACTAGGCTTGCGAATCCACCGCCTGCAACTATTTCTACCAGCCAGGAATTCTGCGAAGAAATTGCTACTTTTTTTCAATCTAAAGTGGAAGCTATTTTTAGCACTTTTAAGGACCCTGTCGGCAGTATACCAGCTGATCGGACTCATGACGTCGAGGTAGGGCCTGGACTAAAATTTAGTATGGATTGTTTTTCCCCAATATCCTACCTAGACACACTCAAGCTTCTTGTATCTGCCAAATCAGGCTCACCCTATGATCCGTGTCCAGTAGCAATTGCAAAATTGGCCTCAGAACCTTTAGCGGGGACACTTACTCCCCTTTTTCGCTCCCTTATAGGGTTCCTCAGGGGTCTTCCCTGAGCCCTACGCTCTTTAATGTTTATGTTTCCTCTTTGGCCCCTTTGATTGAATCCTTCGGCTTCTGCTTAACATCTCACGCCGATGATACCCAAATCGTGATCTCCCTGCAACCAGGTCAGGAGATGGCAACGGGTGAGAGGCTTCATGACTGTATGGGAGCAGTGGGAGGCTGGATGTTGCAAAATTGCTTAAAGTTGAATGCTGGCAAAACAGAGGTGATACGGTTTGGGAATAATGCTAATCTCTGGACTCCTAGTTGGTGGCCAGAGGCCATGGGGACTCTTCCAGTACCCTCCAGAAAAGTCAAGAACCTGGGGGTGGTGCTGGATGAACACCTTGATATGCGTGATCAAGTAAATGCCGTGGTCTCTGCTACTTCCTATATCCTCAGGACCATGAGGAAAATTTTACCTCTTCTGCCGGCTGACTGCAAGCGTACAGTGGTTACGTTCTTGATTATGTCAAGACTTGACTATTGTAACAGTCTTTACTTAAATATCCATGAGCACAGTCTACAAAAACTTCAGATGCTCCAGAATTCAGCTGCCAGG
Source organism: Triturus cristatus (assembly GCF_964204655.1). Lineage (NCBI taxonomy): Eukaryota > Metazoa > Chordata > Amphibia > Caudata > Salamandridae > Triturus > Triturus cristatus. Next base: position 1,642,147,573 of record NC_140590.1, read on the forward strand.
TTGCTCACGGGAACCCCGAAATTCGCTTCTATATCAAGCTGAATAAAAAAACTTAATTGGCTGGCCTAAAAAAGCGAATACTTTTTAAATCCCTTTGTTTAGTTTTTCGAGCGCCTCAGGACATAGGCCCATTTCATCTGAAGCAAAAATTCCAGTGGTATGTGCCTGGAAGATCGTTACGCTCATTAGGAGCAAAACTTACTGTAGTACCCACCACAAAGAGAGCTGGATGGGGAGGCAGAAGTTTCTCTGTTGGGGCAGCTAAGGCCTGGAATGATCTTCCTTTCAGCCTAAGAAACTGCAAGGATCTATCTGCCTTTCGGAAAGCGCTCCTAAACATGGCTGTTTTAATTCTTTTGGCCTGAACCTCCCTTAGGAGGACTGTAGCAAGCGCCAGGACACCTTTGGGTAACCGTGCGCTATATAAGTTTTACTAACATAACATAACAAGGAGTAATAGATGATAAGTATTGGAGGATAAAGTCTTGGGATACTGATTTCTCAGGCGTATAGAGAGTTTGGAAGAATTGGGTGAATTCTGATAAAATGTTGTCATTCTTGTAGACTAAATGAATATGGGAGGACAGGACAGAGCTAATTTTGGTGCGTTCCTTTTTAACTTTAAGATAGTTAGCTAAGAGTATCCCCGCTTTGTTCTGGCCCCCATAATATCTATCTTAGGACTTGAGCAAAAATTAGTTGGCATTGTCTGTTGATAATTTATTAAATTCAGATTTTGCTTTGTTTCGTTGATCTAAACATAGCTGTGGAATTTGTCCGTAAAAAGGAATGTTGTAATTGTTTGATACGTGTGGTAAGTGTTTGCAAAGTATGCAAAGAGGATTTTTTCCATTTGGATACAAAGGAGACAATAAAGTCTCTACAAGCTGCTTTAAAAGCATCTCAGATGATCTATGGAGACATATCAGGGGTTTCAATTTCACGGAAGAAGGTGTTAATGAAAGAACTAAATTGCTGGGTAAAGTTAGAATCTAACAAAAGGGAATTGTTGAATCTCCATCTGCGAGGGCCATGGACAGGAGGGAGAAGATCGAGGTCTAAAGAGACGAGAACGTGATCGGAAATTAATATTGAACCAATATCGGACTGAATAATGTGTTGTGCAAGTGCTTTTGAGGTGAATACATAGTCTAAACGAGATTGAGAGGAATGTACTGGAGAAAAGAAAGAATATTCTCGCAGTGTAGGATTACATAGTCGCCAGGCATCTACTAGAGATCTTTGTTGAATAGTGGATGTGAATTGAGAGTGCATAGGAGAGGGAGTGAATCTAGAACGGGAATTACGCTCTATAATAGGATCCATAACTAAACTACAATCCCCACCAACCAACAGGTAATCATCATGAAAAGACATCAATTTGGATAATATTGTAGGCCAGAAAGTAACATCTGGAGCAGTAGGTGCATATAAATTAAGAAAAGTCAATGGAATATTATTTAACAACAATGAAATAGAAACCCATCTATCTGCATCATCAGAATCTTGTGAAAGAATCTTCAAATCAAGGCGTTTATGACATAGAATGACTATACCATTACGGTTACCTGTACCTGGGGAAGCAAAAACCTGGCCAACCCATTGTCGCCTGAGCTTAGCAGTTTCTTTTTCTAGAACATGAATTTCTTGTAAAAATGTATATCACATTTTAAGTTAGATAAATGAGCAAGTACCCGCTGTCTTTTTATAGGAGAACCCAAACTTTTGACATTCCATGAAACAACTCTCAAAGCCATCTACAATAAACAATGGAATATAGCTTCAATGTAGAAAAAATACAACAATTACATTTAATCAATAATCTATATGCTATAATAATCAGTAAAGACTTTTGAAAGTCACAATGACCAAAATAAGGTGCATAAAATAAGAAATGAGTGATTATTCAATAAGAAAGAGCGAAGGTAAGAGGTATGAGCAGTTGAAAGAGAAAAAGTATAGAAAAATAAAAATAGGATAGAGAAGACAGTAGGAAAGAAGAAGTGACTGAAAGTGAATAGAAGAGATAATAAAAAACAGAAAAAAGAAGTATAATAAATAAAAAATACATATTATATATTCCTAAAATATAAAAAATGATTGCTAGAAGTATGGATAAAGTGAGAATGAGCAAGTCGCTGAAGAAAAAGAACAAATGTGACCAGATAAAAAGAGAATGCATAGGAGTAGATGAGTTCTTATGAAAAGTGAAGGCATAAAAGGAAAAGATGTAAATTGGACAAAAGGAAAAAAGTGTAGGGAAGAAAGAAAAACTTGAAATTGAGAAAAGGAAATAATCTGGAAGAAAGTAAGAAGAATAAAGAAAAGAAAAAATTAGAAGGATGGCAGAAGACAAACAAACATTGTAAAATCGATTAACATAATGATTAATGACAAAAAACATAAACATGAACAAAAACATGAACAGAATGAGGGTGGAGAAGCCACACAAGGAAAATGGCACAACTAACCGGTTAACTTTGCATGGATCAGGGAGGAAGGATATCATCGGAGCGGACGGGGGATAGAACAGGGAATACGAAAAAACTGGAAATACTGCACCTAATAAGAGAGGAAAAAATACAATAGGTGAGGATAACATGAAAACAATACACAATATATGGGGAAGCAAGAAATTTCAGTAAACAAGTAAAACACAACGTCATTGCAAACAACGGAAACAGAAAGAATGTCTTTTAACATGAAAAATAAGAGAACAAACATTAGTATGTTGTGATAAATCCTTCTCCTTTTTTCCACAGTGTTACGAAAAACTGGTTGTAGCAATGGAGGATCTTCATAGTTCTTGGCCTTGTTCCCAGAAAGTCAATATACATAGGGAAGTACAAGAGATAAAACTAGAACAGAGCAAAAAATGACAAAACATGGCTGGTAGAGCATATTAGAACAACAACAACATGGAGTTAAACAATAGCATGTCTGGAGATGTCCATGTCTTCTTCTCTACATTGATCCAAGAACTGTTGTAATAAAGCAGGATCTTCATAGTTAGTTGTTCTGTTTTTATAAGTGACTTTGAATAGACAGGGGTGAAAGAGGCCAAATCTGGCGCTGATAGAGCCAAGTACTGGTCTCATGTCTAGGAATTTCTTTCTACGATCCGCTGTGTCTTTAGCGTAATCTTGTGCAAAGAAAAGATTTTAGCCTTGCCATGAAATATGGCCTTTAAGTTTAGCTGTCTGTAAAACTTTCAATAATTCTGTGTATTCCAAGAAGTATAAAAGTACTCCTCAAGGTTTGGCTGAAGAAGATGCCGTGGTTGGAGCACGACCTAGACGATGTGCTCTTTGAATGTTTTAAACAGGAGAGTTGGGCAGACCAAGAACTTGTGGAATGAAAGATTTGAAAAAGGAGATTGCATCAGAGCCCTCCAAACCCTCTGCCAAGCCATAAATGAGCACGTTTTTACGACTGTTGCGATTTTCCAAATTTTCCACATGTTGTTTGGGTTGCGCAATTTTGGATTTCATTGAAGGAACTTGATTTGTCACAGCTTGAACAGAGTTTACTTGACGTTCAATCTGCGTAACTCTAGTTTCCATAATAGACTACTTATCATCTAAAGCTTGAAGTCTTGTATTTGTTTCCTCCATATAAGGTTGAAGAGCTCCTATTTCTTCCAGAAGTATTGCCAAAGTATCCGATGGAAGGGATGCATTAGGCGACGGAGGATCTGTTTTGAGGCGTTTGCCAGATGACGTGATAGATGTAGTGGTCAATTTAGAAGCAAGTTTATTGGTGGGTAGCGGAATGTTGGATGAAGCTACCAAAGGTTCCGTGGCGGAAGGTGATGCCATATTGTCGGAGTTTTCCATATTCAATGAAAGAATAGAGTAAGGGTTATGGTCTGCCAAAGATGAAAGAGGTATGAGAGAACTAGTGACACCACGAGAAGATTTTGTTCTCCCCATAAAAAGAGAAATATGTATAGACTTTGTTGCACTGACCAAAAATTTCAACTTAGTGGATATTTGCCAAGAACATTAATATTATAGGCTTTGCTCTGTCAAGCAATATTATGGTATAGCTCCAGTAATATCACAATTGCAGCCATAAGTGAATAAAAAGTCACATGAGAACCTAGCAGAAATATTAGCAGCAACTGCAGCACAAAAGAAATAAGCAAGGATAATCACCACCAGTCGCTATTACTCAGCTGAAATGAATGTAAATAACAATACCAATTGTTGCAGTTAAAATGGCATAATAAAGGCGTAATAAACAGAGAGAAATCTGTTGAAGAAGAAGAATTTCATCTTGTGGATAAATGAGGAACAATGAGCTGAACAAAGAGGCGACCGCTAAAGCGGAAGATTTTAAATTGAGAAAATCAGCATGTCGTTAGTGAGAAGGCAGGGTGAGTTCAGGATAGCAAAAAGCAACAGCGCATCAGCTTTCTAACAGTTCCTCATGTTGATGTTTAATGGTCAGGCAAACAAAAATTAGCCCTTTGGTTTGAGAAGTTAGTTGGCTTTTCTTTTGCTCCGAACAGGTGTTGCAATTGCCCAAACAAAAGATTATGCGTAGCCCTGCCTGGAGTGGACTAAAAATTAAATGTTCATCTGTTTAAATGCCTTATCCACAGATAAAACAGCTATGTTTTCTCCTGACAGCTGTTATTGTTCTCTTTGTGCCCTGCTCTGCTAGTCATTCCGCAGTTTTTCCTCTACTTAAGAAAACCGGCATGTCATTTGTGAGGAGGCAGGGTGAGCACAAAGCAACAAAATGGCAGGCGCGAGTTTATGAAGTAAACGCGCCGGCCGTATTTCGAGGCATATAAAGAGCTCACCAGTGCAGGAAAAATACAGCAAATAGTGCCAGCATGCTTCGCATCCTAGAAATTATCGATAAGGCACAGCTGTATGGACGGGGTTCGCCGAAGAAATCCGCATCTCTTCCGAGCCGCCGTGGAGACACCTCAGGAAGCGGCCATCTTCAATTGGAGTCAAGCCACGCCCCAACCATCACAATTTCTGATCATGCATCTATCTCAATAACTCTACAGAGTCTACCCATTCAATTTAATGGGACGAATCTGGCGTATGAACACAGAGGTTCTGGAGATGATGACACCGTGAAGGGGATGTGGCCAAGATGGTGGCTGTATCAGACGCACTTTGAACGAGCTTCGTGCTGGGTCCATTTGTATCCTGCCATATCGGTTGCATCCGACCGTCCAACGTCTCCTCCTTGCCCGCATTATCCTCCCTGAACACTATCACAGGGTGGGAGTGGTGGCAATACATCCAGAGCCCCATGGCCGACGACTGTCGACGGTGCAGTGCGGGGCCTGCGGGGCTTCCCTACCATGTGAAGACCGGTTTAGCGTGGGAGCCCTCCCAGAGGGTGCTGTGAGATAAGTGGTTGGAACAGTGCCATGCAGTGACAGCAAGCGGTTCCCAGTCCGGGAGGCCGCATCGGCGAGGGTGTTAACCACTGCGAGGCTACCTCTGCCGGCCTGGAACACGTCCCTTACCCCTTGCGGCCTCACTTTTGAACCGGTGCAGAGTCGGGTGGCGGGAGGCATGGCTGAGGACCCCTAGACAGGGGCCTGGTGCCATGTAAAGTTTGGAGTGTTGCTGTGCCTGGAGAGCAGAAAGGGGCCTGATTGCTTGGGTATGGAGATCAAAGGCTCAGCAGCAGATGGTAGGCCCTACCACTTTGCTTTCTGTTGCTGTCTGCTGAGCCGGTGTTGGACAGAGTTAAAAATGGGAGTATCTAGTTGGCAGGTGGTTAACCTGTCCAAATAGGGACCCTTCTTCCTAGTCAGGATAAGGAGGATAAACTACTGAAATAACCCCTGCTCACCCCCCCTTGTAGCTTGGCATGAGCAGTCAGGCTTATCTCAGAGACAGTGTGTGAAGCAATTGCACATAACCAACAGTAATACAGTGAAAACACTACAAAAGGACACCACACCAGTTTTAGAAAAATAACCAATACACGACCAAAACGATAAAAATTCAACATACTGTAACGATCCTGTGCGACGCAATAAGGGGTCCACCCCTTGATACCCCCAACTCCTACAATTACTGCACAGAGTGTTAGGGTGATCAAGTGAGGGAAGGATAGGAAGGGAACAGCAGGGAGTAGGTTCTTCAATTACCATAAATGTCACACAACACCATCGGCTTTTCCTTACATCAAGAAAAGCGGTAATCAATCATAACAGTTTCCCTACTCCAAAGAGCCTTGTGGGTTATAAGAGCATTCCTAAAATGAAATAAGTTCTGATATGGAGAGCAGAGATAGTCTCAAATGAATAATAAGGCCAGCGAGTGCATTCCCCAGTTAAACAGTCACTGTGGATCAAATTATTCCTTTTCCAAACTAAAAGGACTTAAATAAATGTACTGAAGTTTCCCAGCTCCTGCTTCGGGAGCCTGAAGCAAACCCACTGGAATCGCAATTGCATGTACTGTGCAAATGATTAGTCAGGCAAGACTTGGAACGGCTCCTGAAAACGAGCGCTTCTCCTGCCCAAGGTAATATATCCAGCTCCTCCTTTGGAGCGCTATGAGACAGAACAGAAATCACTCCCAATGGCGAGAGCAGATAAACACTCAGCCTGCGCACTAATCCGCTCCTACCTGAGAGCGTGCGGGAAACCAGGCAAGGTTCTTAATGGCGCGGGACGCCCAGGAGGGGATCAGAACAACCGTCCCTCTTCACACGGTCTCCGCGGGTAAGGTCGGGAATACTGCACAGGCTCTCCTTCCGTCTTGCTGCAGCCGGAAAGGAAACAACCTACAAGCTGTGACCGGAATCACCGGCGGAACCGCGGATAATTCAGCCTCAAGAAAAGACGCGTCCAAGCGTCTTCGTCTTAATCCTGGAAATGGGAATGCTCTGATGCGACAGGTTCTCATCCCACAATTACGCACGCCTCACCTAGCGCGTTATGTCCAGTATATAGACGTGGCCCCGCCCCCGTATCATAGGGCATTGTGGGGATTGTAGTCTAGGCAGGCGCAACGCTTGCTGATCTCGACACATACAATAATCAAAATATGCACTTTGCAAGAAAAACCTTAGAAATGCAGTTCCTTGAAGTCGGTAGCTCCATCCGGTGCTACCGCGGTGCTGAAAACAACCAAATCCAACAGTTTTGGTCGACCGCGTTGGAGCATACCGGCACCTGTGTCTGAAGACTTGTGAACAGCACCTTTTGTTCTGGCCGACCTTGGCGGTGTTTTCCGCTGGCGGCGGTCGTCAAGGCTGCAGTGTGAAGCGGAGTGGTGTGGCATGCGGTGCCCCCAGGCCGCGGTGCAGGCAGCGGCTCGGTGGAAGTCATCCAGCGCCGTCGTGAGACCAGGGCTGCAATTCGAAGTGGGCGGTGCTTGTCGTGGTGCTGACGGTCATTGTGCAAGCGGCGGTGGCTGACGATTATCGGCGGTCGATGGGGCTGGTGTCGGTGCCGCAGCCGGAAAGGACACAACCTACAAGCTGTGACCGGAATCGCCGGCGGATCCGCGGATGATTCAAGCCTCAAGAAAAGACTAGTCCACGCGTCTTCGTCTTAATCCTGGAAACGGGAATGCTTTGAGGCGACAGGTTCGCATCCACAATTACGCACGCCTCACCTAGCGCGTTGCGTCCAGTATATAGACGTGGCCCTGCCCCCGCATCATAAGGCATTGTGGGGATTGTAGTCTAGGCAGGCACAACGCTTGCCGATCCTGACAGTAGATACCCCGCCAAGCGCCTCCTAGATCAAAGCTTATCGGGGTGCTTGTGGTAGAAGAAGCGAACCACAACCGGAGCGTGCACATTGACACATGGTTACCATGAATCGTCTTCCATGGTATAGCCTTTCCAGGACACCAAGAACCACAACTTCCCTCTCCTGTATCTGGCGTGCAGAATTCTGTTCACCTCGTATTCTATCCCGCCGTCCGTGGCCACTGGAGGGGGTGTTCCCCGCTTCGCCCCTACCGCGGGCTTCGGGAGACTCCACTGAAACACAGGATGGATTCGGAGGGAGCATGGCAACCGCAACCTGTATGCCACAGGATTAACCCTCTTAACCACCGGGTAGGGGCCGATGTATTTCGGATGAAACACGCTGCGCAGTTTGAATCTGATGTTCTTGGTGGATAACCATACCATGTCCCCCACCTCATACTGTGGTCCATCGATACAGTGACGATCCTCCCATCCTTTGTACTCTAGCTTCACCCGCACCAGCTGTCTCCTCACTTTCTTGTGTACCTCCTGCAGAGTTTTAACATGAGCTCTAACAGAGGGTTGGTTGGCGATATCGTCGGGCAGGTCAATGGGCAGGATCCTGGCACAAAAGCCATAATTGGCTGTGAATAGAGAGATGCCCGTAGAGCTATGAGGAGCGTTGTTATATGCCAACTCGGCCATCCATAGCATGGAAACCTAGGATTTCTGTGCTTCTTTGGCATAACATCTTAGGTACTTTTTAATAGTTTGGTTAAGCCTCTCTGTCTGCCCATCTGTCTGAGGATGGAAGCTCGTAGATACCGCAGACTCCACGTGCAGGGCTTGGCACCACATCCTCCAGAAACTCGCTATAAATTGAGGGCCCCTATCAGACACGATGACCTTGGGGGTTCCATGTAGTTTGATGATATTCTGGAGCACCAATAGGGCGGTTTGTCCTGCAGTGGGCAGGTTTTTGCAGGGAACTAAATGACCCATTTTGGTAAGGCTGTCCACCACCACAAGAAGCGCAGAGCACCCCTGGTCCACAGGTAGTCCAGTGATAAAGTCCAAACTGATATGCTGCCATGGCAAGCGGGGAGTGGGCATGGGAATCAGTTTCCCCTTCTTTTTCGTTGTGTCCCCTTTTCCTCGCGCACAACTCTCACACCTTGAGACCCAGCCCTTAATGTCCCGTACCAATGAATCCCACCAGAAATGTCTCTGCATCAACAGGAGTGTTTTCCTGATACTGGGATGTCCGGCCAAGGGCGAATAGTGACACCAAACATATGTCTTTTTCCGTAAAATCCCGGTGGGGAGATACAGATTATTGTTCTGAAAGGGCAACCCATGCTTGATGGCTCGGGCAGTGTTTGCACTAGCCCATTCATCCCACTCCTTGGTGCTCCTATCCCGCCGCAGCTCCTCCAAGTACCGGTCGGCCTTGGGAACACACACCACCTTAGAGGGATCAATGATGGCTTCAGGAGGGACTGCGTCCTTATCCTCGCTGGAAGCAAGAGGGGACAATTAATCCACTTTGCGATTCTCCGGCCCAGGCCGGAAGGTGATGATGAAGTCGTATTCCTCAAAGAAGAGCATCCACCTCATCTGTCTTTGGGAAAGGTGTCTAGCAGTCTTGATGTATTGAGGGTTCCGATGATCGGAATATACCGTGATGGGATACCGGGCCCCCCATAAGTAAGGGTGCCATTCTTGGAAAGCCTTTTTTATGGACAACAACTCCTTCTCCGCTATGTTATAGTTCTTTTCCGCTGGGTTAAGCTTCTTGGAGAGATAGGCGACCGGATGTAGCTGTCCCGTGTGTTTGTCCCGTTGTGAAAGGATCGCTCCAACCGCCTCGTCTGAGGCATCTGCTTCCACTATGAAAGGAGCATCCAACTGGGGGTGTTTAAGTACTGGGGCTGAGGTGAAAGCATGTTTCAGGTATTCAAAACCCTCTGCGGCCTCCTGGGTCCATCCAAAGGGCACTCCCTTTCTGAGCAGCCGGGTGAGAGGTATCGCCATTTGGGAGAAACCTTGAATGAAACGGCGATAATAATTGGTGAAGCCTAGGAAGCTTTGTACCCCTTTTACATTCTTTGGTACCGGCCATTCCTGTACTGCCTGTACCTTCCTTTATGCCCTACCCAAGCAATCAGGACGGAGCATAACCCCCAGAAACTCTACCTCATGCACTCCAAACTCACATTTACTCAGCTTGCAATACAAGTGGTGCTTTTTAAGGGTCCGTAAGACTTGAATGACATGTTCTTGGTGGTGGTTCTCTGATTCCGAGTAAATCAGTATGTCGTCTATATAAACAACCACTGATCGATCCACGTACTCCTTCAGTACGTCATTCAGAAAGTACTGAAATGCCACAGGGGCGTTGCATAGCCCGAACGGCATCACGGTGTACTCAAACAGGCCATAGCGCGTTTTAAAGGCCGTTTTCCATTCATCCCCCTCTCGCATGCGTACCAGATGATATGCCCCCCGTAAGTCTAGCCGGGTGTAAATCTTTGCTTCACGCACCTGATCCAATAAGACTGGTATTAAGTGTAGAGGGTAACGGTTATGGATAGTGTTCCTATTTAGCATGCGATAGTTGCAGCAGGCCCTTAATTCACCACTCACCTTGGCTATGAAGAAAAGAGGGGTTGCCGCCGGGGAGCGTGACAGCCTGATGAAACCTATTTCCAGAAAACAGTCTATATACTCCCTTAAGTGTTTGGTCTCTGGCTCTGATAGGGCATGGACCCTGCAAGCGGGGATGGTGGCTCCTTCTACCAAATCGATCTGGCAGTCATACCGCCTATGTGGCCGGAGCCTCTCCGCCCTGGATTTGCTAACAACATCCGCAAATTGTGCCTATTCGCATGGCAAAACCATCTCCTTCTCGGCGGCGGTGGCCAACAGAAACAGGTGTGCCAGAGCTGTCGTGCCAGAGACAGGTTCGGGGAACAAGTGTTCCTTACACGTCTCTGACAGGAACTGTACTGTCTTGTCCCTCCAATTGATGGTGGGGTTATGATGGCAGAACCACGGCATCCCCAGTATCACCTCATACTGTGGGGCGTCAATTATGTTCAGTGCCAAATCCTCCATATGTTGTCCCCCTTCTATCACAACCGACAGGTGTATAGTCTCTGTCTGTTCCATGATGAGTCCTGATTTAAGGGGCTTTCCGCCCACGGACAACACTTCCTCTGGGATGTCTCGGGGCACCCTACTTAGGTCTAGGTGTTGGACCAAACCACTGTCTATGAAATTCCCGGTAGCCCCGGAGTCCAACATGGCCATTACCTGGAATATGTGCTGCTTATGTTCTAGACCCATCATGAGCACTATATGGGTTTCTGTGTCCTTCCCCCGAGTGGTGGCCAAAGAAGGGATTCTCCAGTCTTTATCCAGAACCGGCCCAGAAGGAATAGAGGAAACACAACTGAGGTCTATGCTCATTGCTGTAGCTACGGCTTTCTTGTTTTTGTACGTGCCTCCTGGAGTCTTGGGCCTAGCTGGGCACTCACGAACGTAGTGCCCTTTCTTTCCGCAGTACATACAGAGCCCCTGTGTACGTCTACTCTCCCTCTCACTCCTGGAGAGTGGTGCTCGAAGAGCTCCCACCTCCATGGGTTCAGGAGTGGCTTTGTTACTGGTTGTGTCTCTCCTAAGGCTCCTGTCCTGTTGATACACCTGCTGTTCCCCCTTACGGCGCTCTTCTCCTCTATCGGCTATACGGCCATCTAACCTCAATGCAAGACCGATAAGATCAGCACAAGATCGTGGTTGGGGATCAATTCTGGCTATGACATCTTTCAGCTCGTCACAGAGGCCCTGGTAAAAGAGACATTCTCTTTTCTTCCGGCCAAGCTGCTTCCGCCACCAGCCTTTTGAAGGTGGTCAAATATGACACCAAGTCACGTCTCCCTTGTCTCAACTCCAGGTGTTCCTTGTCAGCACTGAGGTGGTGGTTCACCTATTGAATACCCCTTCCAAGGCTGATCTGAAATCGTCCAAATCAGACAAGATGGGGTCGTTGTTCCGAACCAGGGGTACTGCCCAGTTCGCAGCATCCCCTATGAGATAGGAGATTGCAAAAGCCACTCTTGAGTGATGATTCGGAAATGAGGAAGGATTGCACGAGAAAAGCATCATGATCTGTGTTAAGAACACTGTATTTTCAGGGGGTCACTGGCATAGCGTTCAGGGCTAGCTAAGGGAACGGGAGGTGGAACGGTGACGTGTATCTGTGGACTTCCTGAAGCTATTTCAAACGGGTTTTTAGTTAGTTTTTCCACCCTTTCTCGCAAAGCTGCGGTCTCTGCTCGTGAGGCCGCCAACTCTTGTTGGACCAAGGCTAAGGTTCCCAGAACCTCTTCCATGGCCCCACCCTACTGCCACGCACGAACCGGGAGGAGTAAATATCGTAGGTGCGTAATTCTGTAACGATCCCGTCCGAAGACGGGTACTCCTCAGGATTCGTGCGACGCAATAAGGGGTCCACCCCTTGATACCCCCAACTCCTACAATTACTGCACAGAGTGTTAGGGTGATCAAGTGAGGGAAGGATAGGAAGGGAACAGCAGGGAGTAGGTTCTGAAATACAAAGAACAATGTCATGAGATACAAAGGCATGCACCACTACTCTCATCAATTCTCACTATGGTTGTTCAATTACCATAAATGTCACACAACACCATCGGCTTTTCCATACATCAAGAAACGCGGTAATCACTCATAACAGTTTCCCTACTCCAAAGAGCCTTGTGGATTATAACAGCATTCCTAAAATGAAATAAGTTCTGATATGGAGAGCAGAGATAGTCTCGAATGAGTAATAAGGCCAGCGAGTGCATTCCCCAGTTAAACAGTCACTGTGGATCAAACTGTTCCTTTCCCAAACTAAAAGGACTTAAATCAAAGTACTGAAGTTTCCAAGCTCCTGCTTCGGGAGCTTGAAGCAAACCCACTGGAATCACAATCACATGTACTGTGCAAATGATTAGTCAGGCAAGACTTGGAACGGCTCCTGAAAACGAGCGCTTCTCCTGCCCAAGGTAATATATCCAGTTCCTCCTAATGAAGCAAAACAGAAATATCCTGCTCCTCCCTTGGAGCGCAATGAAACAACACATAATTATCCTGCTCCTCCTTTGGAGCGCTATGAGACAGAACAAAAATCACTCTCAACGCCGAGAGCAGATAAACACTCAGCATGCGCATTAATCCGCTCCTACCTGAGAGCGTGCGGGAAGCCAGGCAAGGTTCCTAATGGCGCGGGACGCCCAGGAGGGGATCAGAACAACCGTCCCTCTTCACACGGTTTCCGCGGGTAAGGTCGGGAATACTGCACAGGCTCTCCTTCCGTCTTGCTGCAGCCGGAAAGGAAACAACCTACAAGCTGTGACCGGAATCACCGGCGGAACCGCGGATGATTCAAGCCTCAAGAAAAGATGCGTCCACGCGTCTTCGTCTTAATCCTGGAAACGGGAATGCTCTGATGCAACAGGTTCTCATCCCACAATTACGCACGCATCACCTAGCGCGTTGCGTCCAGTATATAGACGCGGCCCCGCCCCCGCATCAAAGGGCATTGTGGGGATTGTAGTCTAGGCAGGCGCAACGCTTGCCGATCCTGACACATACAATAATCAAAATATGCACTTTGCAAGAAAAACCTTAGAAATGCAGTTCCTTGAAGTCAGTAGCTCCATCCGACAGTTTTGGTTGACCGCGTTGGTGCATACCGGCACCTGTGTCTGAAGACTTGTGAACAGTACCTTTTGTTCTGGCCGACCTTGGTGGTGTTTTCCGCTGGCGGCGGTCGTCAAGGCTGCGGTGTGAAGCGGAGTGGTGTGGCATGCGGTGCCCCCAGGCCGCGGTGCAGGCAGCGGCTTGGTGGAGGTCGTCCAGCGCCGTCGGTGAGACCAGGGCTGCGTTTCGAAGTGGGCAGTGCTTGTCGTGGTGCTGACGGTCATGGTGCAAGCGGCGGTGGCTGTCGATTATCGGCGGTCGATGGGGCTGGTGTCGGTGGGCTACAGTGTGGGACGGGGTGTTGCTTCGTGTAGCTTACGAGCAGTGCCCCCAGACCACGGTGCAGACCATGGCGGTGATGTCAGCTGCCAACAGCATCGTTGGTAAGACCAGGGCGGCGGAGTGAAGCCAGGCGGTACGGAGTGTGGAGCAAGCAGTGTCTTGGTGTTGGCAGTGGTCGTCATCGGTGAGACCAGGGTTGCTGTGTGAAGTGCGGCTGTGCCCTCCTCAGTGCCTTTAGGCCACCTAACCACCAGGCGTCGGGTTGCGGTTTCCCTCTGTGGCAACTGAGGCACGCGGTCCCAGAGGCGGTGCCCAGAGGAAGGTGCAGTCTTTGCTGTTCCTGAGACTTCTTAAACAGGGAGCAAGCTCTACCTCAAACCCTTGGAGAAACTCAAACAAAAGTTGCAGAAAGTTCAGTCCAGTCCTTTTTCTGCCCAAGACAGAAGCAGCTACTGCAGGCCAACACAGCAAAGCACACAGCAAAGTGTTAGTTCCTCCTCACAGCTTCTCCAGCTCTTCTTCTTGGCAGGTCTTCAGTCCAAAAGAGTTCTAAAATCTTGGGGTCTGGGTCCCAATAATTATACCACTTTCCCTTTGTTCTCTTGTGGGAGAGAGTGTCTGTGCTCAGTCCAAACCAGTTCTGTCCTCTATGGCAGGAGGTGGAGGCAGCATTGTCCAAGGCAGATCAGGTCCATTCAGGTGCAAGGAAATCTCCTCCCACTACTCTAAATGCAGCCCAGTCCTTACTCATCCAGGAGAGGCAGGACGCACCCCAACCCCCCCAGTGGCTGTCTGAAGAGAATGTACATCCCCAGCCCCTGTCACTCCAAAGCCAAACAGTCAATCCACAACCCAGCAGCGACACATAGGACGACTAAGCAAGAAAATACCCACTTTCTAAAAGTGGTATTTTCAAACACACAACATAAAAATCAACTTTCCTAAAAGATGCATTTTTACATTCTGAGCATACTAAACTCCAGTTCTCTATCTTGTTACAGTGGGAAGTTATACTTGTAAGATGTTACAAAGTATCTCCCATTCTATCCTATGGGACAGATAGCCTTTCAATAGTGAAAAACAAATTACACTGTATTGTACTATCCAGACTTGTCTCACACACACTAGTACATGTCCTACCTTTCACCTACACTGCACCCTGCCCTTAGGGGTACCTTGGGCATACCTTTGGGATGACTTACATGCAATTTAATTTATTTATTTAGAGTTTTATATAGCGCTAGCTAGATCCGAAGGCATCAGAGCGCTTTACAAATAGTGTGCAAAGGATAATTTGAGATACATGAGAGTATACGTGTAGGTTAAATGTGCTCAGCGGGAGCTATAAAAAACATATTAAAAATAGTGAGAACATACAGTCAAAGTACAAAAATACAGCAACAAGGTAATGACGTTACACAATACAATACAGAAATAAGGTAATAACATTAGTGGCAAAGTGGGACTGAATGGATCAGGAGGCTACAACGAGAGAGTAGCAAAAGGGAAGGCTAGGACTTTGCAAGTGGGTGCACTTGCCAAGTCGCCATGACAGTAAAAAATGCACGCAGACACTGCAGTGTCAGTTCTGAGATACCTTCACAGGGCTACTTCTGTGGTTGACACAATCAGTGCTGCAGGCCCACTGGTAGCAATTGATTTACAAGCCCTGGCACATAATTTACAGTAGGCGCACTTGCACTTTAACACTAAACAGCAGTGAGAAAGTGCACAGAGGCATTAAACCAGCAAAAACAGGGTCAAAAACAGGAGGTCGGAAAGCGAAAAGACAGGGGAAACACGCAAAAAGATTGCAAGTCTAACAGGCAAGGGAGTCTGGTAAGTCAGAGGTGCACACCTACGCAGGCCCAACCATGATTGTGGACTGAGAGTTCCTGGACGTCTTGTCGGCAGTTGACCACCTGAAGGAGACAGCCCCTCTCAAGACCTTAACATCTCGCACTTGGCCCACAGACCCTGGCAGCACGTCACCCAAGAGACCCTGGCACCCGGCTGCTCAATGGGGAACTTACCATTGCCCCTCCCCTCCCCCTGGCCCTACACTGGAAAGCTGAGGCTTGCTGTGTGGATCCTATTGTGGGACTGCACGACGACTCCCTGAGGTGCGATAGGAATAAACAACAAAAGACAATAGAGGTGAAAGAAGACCAAGTTCTAAAATATAAACATAAATATACCACAAGAAATCAAAGGGGATTCCCTGAACTGCTCCTAACGTGGCCCCCTTCTTGTCCCTCAGTTGCTCTGAAAGGGGTGGATGACTCTGCAGGGACTGTGTGTGTTACCCAACTTTCTTCTCCCTCCGCCAGCAATTACCCTCGCCTGAAGAGTGTTCACCACTCTACAACTGGCTGCCCTGACAACCAGGCCTACACCTTTGCCCTGTCTCTGCTGCTCCAGAAGTGTATGGGGCATCCTGGATCTTCACTGATACTGAACGGCCTATTCCTTGGTTTCCACCCTGCATCTCCAGCCTGGAACTTAGAGAGCCCTCTCAAGGGGGAAACTATACTGGCCACATTTAGATTTGTTCTCCCTTAACAAGGTGCACCTGAATCAAGGCATGCCCTGTCCAGCGGATTTGAGACCGGGGGTCCTCTGCTGTGTGTATTGCCCCTCAGTCATCCTTCTGGACCGGTCAGTACCACCACTCCCATGTGTTGCTGGGTATACAAGCAAGAAAGCCCTTCTTCTAGCAGTGGTCTAGGTTTTCCAATTGACATGATGTCTGGCTCTTGGAATACCCTGGGAAGGTGGAGTATTCTTTTTATGCACCGGGGGTTCAGGGCCACACTCGGTTAGATTACCTCTTTGTGCTACTGACTGCTGGCACCTCATATGTGGTTCCAAGTACCTGAGCAGGACCCTCTCGGACTATAACACGCTCTGCGTTACATTCCAGTTGGGGCGACAAAGTCTCCTATCTCGACATGGTGGCTTAGCAGAGACTCATTAGCAACACACATTGTCAAGTATTTTGAAGAGAACACAGGTGCGGTGGGGTCCTATGGGTTGGAGTGGGACGCCATGAAGGTGGACATGAGGGGGCACTGCATCGCTACGACATGGGGAGTTAAGTTGGCTCTCACTTGCAGTGTACTGGCTTTGGAGACACTCCTACGGAGCTCAAAGTCGAGTCGATTCCTGAAACACGCCCGTCTGGTAACCTTGCGTCTCCAATACTGGGAGGAGGTGAAGCTAATCTGTGATCTGGACAATAACTCCTTCCTGGCCCACCAGCATGTGAATGGCGATAAACCAGGGCATGTTGGCGTGGTTATTGCAATCAGAGACCCATAGAACTCTGGAGGGCACCCTACGTGATAGCACAGGTCATATGAGAAATACTCAAGCAGACATTAATGAAGTCTCTGTCCACTAATATGAGCAGCTGTACACGTCTCCCCAGGAACCCTCTTCGGCGCAGGTACTGGATTACCAGCGAGCAGTGGCACTTTCTCACTTAACCCCACTAGAGTTATTGGCCTTGGAGCAGCCTCGCCAAGTGGAGGAGATCAATCTAGCAATCAGCCAGATGGCGCGTGGCAAGACCCCCTGACATAGACGGCTTCCCCGTGGAGTATTATGCAGCTTTTAGGGTCACTCTAGCTCCTCGCTTGCTAGAGATCTAATGAGTGGCGCACCACCAGGGAATTTTGCGGAGATCTCTACAAGAGGCCCTCATAGTGGTGCTCCCGAAACCGTGAAGAGACCCCTCTTAAGGTGAGCTCTTATCACCCGAAGTCAATGTTGAACACTGACTACAAAATTCTGCGTAAGGTCCTTGTGAATAGATTGCTTCCGGTGCTTGGCTCTCTTGTTCATTCAGACAAATGTGGGTTTTTGCCACAATGGGTGACGCACTCCAACATTCGGTGCCTGTGCCACATCATGGATGCGATGTCTGGAAGGGCTGATCTTCTGAAGGCGGTCTCCCTGGACATTGAAAAAGCGTTTGATACGCTGAGTCGGTCCTACTTACTACAGGTGCTGGAGATGTTTGGGATGGGTCCCAACTTTTTAGGTTGGTTCCACCTTTTATATACCGCCTCACAAGCGTGAGTCAGCACCGGCCATCAGATCTCACGCTCTTTTTCAATACATAGGGGACCCACCAAGGATGCTCCTTATCACCAGTATTATTTTTGCAGCTTTGCCGGTGATATCACCTAGATCTTGCTTCGGGAATCTGAGGAGCAGAGAGACTGAGCTCGTTTGGGACTTGCTCAGAAGCGGGTTTCAATCCCCAAGCTTCAGCACCCCATGCTCGAGGGAGGACTTGGAAGCCCGGACCTGGAACTGTATTTCACAGCAGCCCAATTACAGTGGCCTATGCGCTGGCTAGCCGGGGACAGAATGTAGCAGTGGCCTGGTTCAGGCAGAACTGGGGGGCATGGACGTACTGAAGTGGCTGCTCTTGCTGGGTAGACTGACCAATGGACTGTGCCGGCTCAAACGAGTGGCCAAGCTTGTCTGGACCCAATAAATCCAACCCAGACATGCACCCACCCCCTATGCCCTGCAACTGCCCATTTGGAATGTGCTGCTCTTGAAAACTCTACTGAGGGTTCACGATGCTTCACCATGGCGACCTGCCTGGCTCACCCGTGTAGATGATTTATATAGCGACGGTGCTCTCTTCTTCTTCCAGACTCTGCAGGAATTATACGAGCTCAGGCAGGTCTATTTCTTACAAACACTGTGATTAGGGCAGCGATTGGGAATATATGGGCACCAGGGCCTCCCAAGATGCCACTGCACTTGGGCTTCCAGTGCTTCTTAACATACGGGCTAGGCCGTTAGGCGATTTCAGTACTATACGCAGCACTGCAGGGGGTACACTGTGAATATCTGACCAAGGCAAGCCCAAATGGGATGACAGCCTGGGCACGGAATTGACCACCAAACAATGGACATTGGCCTTAGAGCGGGTGCAGTGAGTGTCCTGCAAAGCCTGTTTAAAGTTCATGCAATTCAATTACCTTCATCAAACCTACCTTACACCCCACCTCCTGCACAAACGTTTTCCAGCATTGTCCCCGGCGTGCCGGAGATGTGGTCACATAGATGCTACATTTATTCGTATGGTTTGTGAATGCGCACCATTGATGCGCCCATAGACCCAGGTGATGGACCATGTGTTGGCAGTGATTGATCTCCAGTAGCCCCAGATCTGCACCTCTGTCTTTTGGGGATCACGAAACGAACTAAGCGTACCAAACACTACCTGACGCTGGTTGATATGGCATTGGTTCTCTTTAAGGGATTAATTGCCATGGCTTGGAAGGCCCCTCATCTGTCCACGTTTGAGGGCTGGCTTCGAGTGACTCTTAAATGGGCTTTGGCAGAAGTAGATGCCATGATGCATTATTGAAGACCACAAGGGGGTGGCAGGACAGTCACAATGTGGGACACTTACATTAAGTTGTTTGATAGATTGAATCTGCCCCCCTCCCTAGCAGCTCATAACACATCTCCACAGTGAACTGGGCGCCTGGCTGTATTGTTCCATTGTGCGACCCACTCGCTTATACACACTTGCTCACTATAAATCGACAGCGGATTGTGTGCTCTCCGGAGTGGATTGCATGTGGGTTCACTTGCTCACTTTCGCCCTTGGACCTGCCACTAGCCTGGATTCTTCATATGTATCATACGCTCCTGTTCCCCACATTATCGCACTTCCACGTAGCTGCAAATGGCAGTGCCAGCCATAGATTTTTTCAAAAGTTGTGGTTTTGTTTCTTTTTATTTTGTGTTATACACGTTGGACAATTTTATGCATGACAGGGCACATCATGGCGCTATGGTTTGACATCCTATTCCTTTTTTCTCTCACTTTCCTCCGCTATCCCAAATGTCATTATATGACTTGCGCTCCTTAATATTGTTAATGTTGAAATGCTGAGACATGTCTGTCCACCCATCTTATGAACATGTTGACTATTGTCTCCTATACAATTTGCAGTGACTCTCAACTAATGCTAATAAAAAAAATTTAAAAAGAAAAAAGATGACACTGTGAATGAGCTACACAAAGAACTAGCCCAAAGTGTTATCCTCACCGATAATATTATACGACACCATTAAATGCTTTTTCAGAGGTCATGTCATAAGTCATATGTCCAGGAAAAATAAAGTAATTAAAGCATCCCTAGACAAATTACCTTCTGAGATCAAGGAATTGGTACATAGGTACAGTAATGAACCTTCAGACTTGGCTGCATTAAAACGACTCAAATATTAATTCAATTCTATTGTCAGTAAACTTGCCCATCCATGGGTTCATGCCCAAAAGGGCAAAAAATAGTTTTACCTAAATAAGGCCAGTAGATAACTAGCTGCATACCTGAAGTCCAAACGCAATTCTAACCGCCTCCAGATTAGCAGAGATGACCTGGGAAAATTACAAACGATGATTAATGAAACCCTGAAAGTATTCCAAATGTTTTCTACCAAATTATACACCCCCACACA
Organism: Triturus cristatus; assembly: GCF_964204655.1. NCBI lineage: Eukaryota > Metazoa > Chordata > Amphibia > Caudata > Salamandridae > Triturus > Triturus cristatus. The sequence goes on from NC_140590.1 coordinate 1,642,167,808, forward strand.
TTAATACTCCCAAGGGTGTCTGTCTACAATTCTTCCATAACCTCCCACTAAAGCTAATTTCTATTGACCAGCAACTAAACTTAAGCAGTCCAATCAACAGAGACGAGATTAGACTTGTTATAAAAAGTATCCCAGTTGGTAAAGCACCAGGATCAGACGATCTCCCCATTAACCTCTATAAAATCTTTGCTTACACCATTATAGAACCACTGGAGTCTGCCCTGAACCATTTCACGACCTCTGGTTTAGTGTCAGGTTCTGCCTCTAAGGCCAACAATGTGGTCATCCCGAAAGATGGGAAAACCCTTAAAACTTTAGACCCATCTCCCTAATAAACATGGAGGTGAAGATTTATGCTAAAATCCTCGCTAGGCGGCTTGCCCCCCTAATATCCAAAATGGTTCACTTCACCCAGACAGGCTTTATCAAAGGCCGTCAGGCCTGTGACAATATCAGCTTATTTTCCCATGTGAACGGAAAAGCTTCCAGCTCACTCTCCCCACTAGCAGCATCTATAGCCTTAGATGCAGAAAAGGCCTTCGATAAGGTTTCATGGCCATACCTAGAAGCCATCCTATCCAGATTCAACATAGGTGACCCCTTCATCAGAATGACCATGCTTTATACTCTAACCCCCTCAGCTAGAATAAAAATTTATGGTGCCTTATCACAACCCTTCTACCTACAACAGGTCATCTGCCAAGACTGCCCACTATGCCCTCCACTATTCTTTTTGGCCATTGATCCCCTTCTAGTAATGTTAAATGAAAACACAAACATTCCAGGCATGCAATTCAGTGACATACGTATGCAGATGACATATAAATATTTACGGAAACCCCAAACTCAGCCATCCCAGCGTGCCTAGAAATTATCTATATTATTTCCTGCTTCTCTGGTTATTCCTTAAACAAGGATAAAACAGAGATGCTACCTCTGAACATCCACTGCCGAACCGGCATTGTTGGCACCTCTAACTTTCAATGGAAATCTAACAGAAAACACCTAGCCATCTGGTTCTGCAATGATTTCTCAGAATCTGTTGCCATTAATGAAAGAAAGATAATTGGTAAAATGAGGGACATGTCCGCATGGTCTCCCAAACATATCTCATAGTGGGGCAGACTTGAAACTACCAAAATGATGGTGTCCCCACTGATTAATTTTCCATCTAGTATGCCTCCCTAAAATTGATAGGATTGCCTTGGAATTCCTCTGGAGCAAGAACAAAATCTAGAATCAACCTGAAAAAACTGAGAGTCCCTCCGAAGCTAGGAGATTGCAACTACCCTAATGAGGTAATCTACCAAATGGCGTTTAAGGCTGCGCAAGGTGCACGCTGGTTTGAGACTTCTTACTAGTTTGAGAATCTTCCTAGAAGCCAGCATGGCGCGATGTACAGATGTCAATCAGTCACGCATTGAACTTAGAAGCCAATCTGACTATGACTCACCAATCCTATCCACACTCCAGGAAGATTGTTAGAGACTCAATTTTAGCCTTACTGTCAGTGGACAAATCTCTGGCATGCAACATACACAAATCTCCCTCCCTATCATTATGGAACAATAAGAAGCTTCAGACCACCAACTCAAAGACCATTGTTCCGTTATGGGAGGCCAAAGGCATGTCATTTGTATTGGATCTTTACACGGACTCTGAACCACTGACGTTCGCAGCTCTACAGAGTAAACATCATCTCTCAAAGGTAGATTTCTATGACTTCCTACAGGTCAAAGCGACAGTGACCAAGCTAGGTCCACTTCAGAATCCAACGCTCCTTAGAAAGATACATCTTAGACATTTGGGAGGTCATTCTGCATCCAAGATCTATACATTACTCAATAATGCCAATCCACATTGTAATTCCCCACTACTAAACAAATGGTCGTCATATTTTTCCTCTAAAGACTCCACACCTCTCAGCAAGGAGGCTTGGTCTAAAATCTGCCAATGACTACTCCAAAACACACTAATCCCCTCACTGAGGCAAACAAAGTTCTTTTCTGCCCACTTCCTCTACTGGACACTGCCTAAACTCTTTAGATTAAAACTTAAAGACATCGACATAAGCTGGGTCTGTAACTCATCGCCTGGGGATGCTGAACAAGTTTTTTTTCCATGCCCCTGCCTGCCTTACTTTTGGTCAGACATCTCCCTACAACTGCACCAGAATTTTTAAAATCAACATCTCTCCAGACTTCTCATCGATTATCCTTGGTCCACACTCAGCCGAGCCACCAATTGAACTCCCAGATTCAGACCTTCGTTTACTAGATCTGCTGCTCACTCACCATTGCCCTTAAGGTAATTTTGATTGACTGGAAATCCATTAATAATGTTTCATATCATACATGGTGGGCATGGGTCACTTATCTTTGAGGTAGACCGCTAGACAAAGGCAATCCCCACTACATCGCAACGTGTATGGGAAACACTAGACGTCTTTATGCGCAACCTCCCTGCACAATAAGGGAACTCTCGGACACTGTCTCACTGCCATGGACTCCCTTTGCAACCTTAGCTATGGCAGTTTACCATCAACCCACTTTACACCCCCATCCCCTCCTACCCCTCTTTACTCCTATCTACTTTCTTACTTCATTTCAGTGTTTTTAGACCTCGGCCTGACGTAAGCAGCGCATGCGCTGCCTTGTCATACGAGGCTTCTTGGAATCGATACGATTCCAAAAGCCGTGTCCCAGCTCTGCCTTCAGTTCTCATTTGTGCGCGTCGTTTGGCGTCACGAATAATGCCAAAGGCAGTGCAATCATTGCACCTAAGGCATGCCAATCGCTGCTTGTTGACACCCTGTCTCCTTTTAGCCACGCCCAGCGGGATTAGATCTTTTACCCGCGGCGTAGGTTTATTATTAGCTTGCCGCACTTTATCACTTTGATTCGGAGCGCGGTGCCCACTTTAGGGACACCGCCCTCCGTTTATTTACTTTTTATTATTGCTTTGTTTCGGAGTGCGGTGCCCGCTTCAGGAACACCGCGCTCCATTTATTTACTTATTTTTATTACTTTGATTCGGAGCGCGGTGCCCGCTTCAGGGACACCGCGCTCCGTTTATTTACTTTTTTTTTAGTGCTTTGTTTCGGAGCGCTATAATGCCCTTGGTTCAAGTTTGCGCTATAATTATGCGGGACAGGCATGCGGGTGTGGCCTAATGTAATGTAATCGGACAATATCAGGTGAAAGCACTAAGCCCGGGAGTTGTGTGTGCGTGCGCGCGCTAAAAGGATTTGTTTTCAATTATCGCGCCCGTGTCTGGGCACGATAATTGAAAACAGATGTGGTCTGTGTGGGTAACCGCAAGCAATAGGCCGTGGGCGGAGCAAAGGTGGGACATGCACCAATTGCCTGCCGTCTTTCTTAGAAAGACGCACGCTAAGCCCAATAGCCCAATAGCCTGCCACGAAAACAAAACCACAAGCAACATCTTTTCAGAGGGCCAATATGTTCACTGTTATGCTGCAGGTTTATGAATCTTGTGATGAGCTCACGCCACTGCAAATTAGGTTGCCTGTAGTCGACAAGAAGAAACGCATTTATGGGGGCCTCCAAAGAGTCCGCCTGATGGCCAGTGTTAGTTACCTGTGCATGTTTTAAACGCTTCCTGTCTCCTGCCGTTTTTTTCCGAACGTTGAAAATGGAAAATCACTTCCATTCTGACCAGTGGAGTAGATGATTGTTTGATGTTCCTTGATTGAGGCTCCCTGCGTAAAACACAATAGTGGGCACTTTTGGAAGATTTTTCTCAGTACTTTCTTGAACCCTGTATGGTTTGATCTGGGCTGAAAAAAGTTTAGGCGGTTGGAAAAAAAGAACACGACTCCACTAATTTAATATGACAAACCCTAGTGATGAATATACTTACGCAAATTTGCGATGTCTTTTCTCTCGCCCTCTCTCTCTTCGCAAAATGTAACTGTAAGTTAATGTTCCTCTGTGAAAGTCTCTGTGGGCTGCGAGCAAAATGTATGTCGTAGGGGCCGGCTGGAGCTGTAAACAAGGAGCCACTTCCTATTTCAGGAGAGCTTTTAAAAACAAGCATTAAAAATGCAATAGGTCTCGCCTTTTGTTAAGTTAAAGCCATTTGCTTTGCTGTACAATACTATTAGCAAAGCAAATAGCTTTAACTTAATCAATGGCGAGACCTATTGCATTTTCAATGCTTGTTTTTTCTAGTTATGTATTCTAAGTCGAGTACCCAGGAGCCAACCGCACACCTAATGTCCTCCAGTGACAGACCACTCCCAAATGTCTTAAGAGCTATAATTCTGTAACCAAATATTTAGTCCTCACCTATTAACTAAACATGACTTGCATCCGACCCCCTGACATTCCCAATATTTTCAATGGTGTTATTTTGTCATTACTGTACTCCTATGCTCTCTCTAAGCTTGCAAGTATCGAAATGTAGTGTTATTTTTCTTTCTTTGTTTTACTTAAAAATGCAAATAAAAATATTCAGAACAAAAAAACTGAGGCAGAGCAATGTACTATGTTTCTTTTTCTGTGAACATATTGGACCGAAGGCATCTCACACCAAATATTTCGGAAAAGTCTGAGTGCATAGAGTATGTTTTAAAAGTGAACTCTTTAGATCCTATTTGTATTCATAAGCAGAGGAAACACCTTCCTTCAGCAGTGAAACTACCCCATCTCCACAGAACAGGTACATCTTGAGCAGAAATAGTGCACGCTTTCCTTCTTCAGAGGACAAATGTAGGCAGGGTAGGAACAGGGCAAGCTTTCCCCATCACAGGACTCATGAAATTCAGGCAACAGCAGGGAAAGTTTTCTTTTCTCACAGAACTGGGACAGGATGGCATTCACAAGACAAGCTTCCCACTTTCACAGAAGGCTGCAAGTGCAACCCTCCATTCTGAGCAAAACAGATCCAGCAGGACAGACAAGTACAGTTTCTCATCACTCATAGAACATGTACAGTTAAAGCATGAGTGACATGCAGATTAGAGACAGATCTCTGGAGCGAGTGCTTAGCTCACCGAGGGGAATCTATAGGTGAATGAGAGAGTGAATGTGTAAGTTCTGACACCATTCTCACTTAGGAAATATTCCACACCAGCATTCTGAAAATAGCAAGTTTTCCACATATTGAGATGTAGGGGTTAAATGATAGGTCATTGCTATTTGGAGCATCCACAACCTAAGCAACAATGCTCTGCACGAGCACACAGGTGGAAACCACTTCAAAAAGGTTTTGCATGCCTGCACACCAGGTGATGTGAACCCAAGCCTCCATGCTGCACCTGTTCAAAACAAATGTTGAGGCCCACCAGTGTTTGGGAGGGTCAATAGACAGTGTCCATTCTCATTTTCTATTCCCCAAAATGTAATATAGTAGCAATGTAATAGACTGTCGAACAAGCAATATTGAATGGAATACCTCTCAATTCACTCACATTTAGCAAGTGTTGCCCGCTTTCATCTTACATTCACCATGCATGCTAATATTTTAGAAGAGGAAAGTGGGAGATTTTGAAAAAGAAATTGGGGAGTGTATTCTCTCAATTGACTGCTATTGAAGGAAAGGCAATTTTAGGCAGGAAACTGTAAAACTATTTTGACTTAAAAGTCTGCCATCTGAACCACATCTGTCTGTATGTATGATTCACCAGCCTGATAAACATGCCTCCAGACTTTAATGGAGTCACCCACTTCTCAAACGTATATTACACTCCAAAAAAGCATTAATTTCCCATTGACATTTATGGGATGATCCTCTTAAACACCTGATTGCGTCTGCATTTTTGGATCAAGTGGGTGACAGGGATGATCTGGGGTTTCCAGCTTTACCAAATTGGTTGACCTTGGGCAAATGATACTTTCCCTGTGCCCCTGTACCCTGACGTGACAATATGTGTGCACCCCGATTGAGGATTAATGGAAGCTTCCAGCATATGCCAGTAGCAAGGTTTTCATGCACACATTCACGGTTATTTAACTGCAGGTCGCCACATTCCCTATTTGCATACTAATCCTGAAGCTGTATTCTGTAGGATCCTTCCTGTGCCTCAGCATGCCCTTCTAGACACAGACAGGTATATCTTTACTACCTCAGAGATGGCTGCAAATAGTCAGATGTGGACATCCTGCGCTAACAGCTACAAGTGTCCCTTCCAGTGGTCGAAGTGGGCGGGATGGGAGAGGTGCAACATGCCCATACTTTTTTAAGTTAAAGAAAACAGTTCCCCTACTTTCTGTGAAAAGATAATTGTCCCGGGATGATTAACTCCGTGAGCTGAAATGCTTCAGCTAAAGTGTAATGCAGGGAGTCTCCTGTGTTGTGAAAGCAAAGGCAAACAGACAGGTAAAGAATCCTTCTTGAAAACTGAGAGCTGGGAGTGTGAAGGACACTTATCAGCCCTGGAGGATGGAGAGATACTTTCTAAAATAAGAAAGGAGAAATGGGGATATGTCCTTCCGAAGCAGAACTAACAATACCTGTAGAGTTATATAAACATACTCTTCACCCGTCTACAATGCCACAAGCCGGGTAGAGCAGGAGCCAAATAGGTGCATGTGTGGGTAGGGACCCTTGACAAAGTAAGTGGTTTCTTATTGTGGATTCACATTGATGGAACTACTGGCAGTAAGAAGCAAATACTGATTAGATGTCTTCCTTTGTACTTGTATTCTTTACTACTTAACTGCTTTAGGGTTTGACTATAGAGTCACCCTTTGACCTCCTGCCCCTGTGGGTCATATGTCCCCAAACTTTGGGTGAGTCAATAGGAGAAACGAATCCGTTTTTTACAAAAAAATGCCATTTCCCTGTATGTTTGTTTGCAAGCGAGAGCTCTGCCTCCTGTGTGAATGTCTGATGTTTAAAGCAACATACACCGTAGGCACAAAACGATGAAAGATAAATACAGCATATATACTATCACATATGAATTCACCTCCTAATTATTGTGTGAGGTGAGCAGTGGCGTCACTAGGGTTGGTGTCACCCGGTGCGGGTAACTCATGGTGTCACCCCTTCACGACTTACCTCATGGACCTCCTCCGCCCGAGTCCGCCAGTGGACACAGTTGGCAAATAACGGGACCATACAGAATCCTTAGTAACGTTTGTAAATGTAGGTCCTATATTTACAAAATGTGCCTGTTAACAACAGTGTGATAATGATTCATTAATCAGGTTGTACAGTGGGCTACCTGCTAGTCAACAGTTTATTGGAATTTATAATATCATAGGTATGGTACTTTTTACTGGTGTGGTGTTCCCACTATCCATCAACACGATATATCAGTGGTCAAAGTGGGGGAAAAAAAGTAGGGGAACTGTGGGCGGAGAATCAGAGGGCCGGAATAACCCAAGGATTGGATCAGTGGGCGGAGCCAGAGGTGTGGCCAGAATGCGCAAACATCCCAATTTTTTGTATTTGTTTGGTTTCACTGCCCAGTTTTATCAACCGATGGATACACATGATTATTTAAGGTTATAATGAGTTATTGACAGTAAAATGTGTTCACAAAGTGGGATATGCTTCTAATCACAGAATGTCCCCAAATACGATAAAATGTGGAAGCACAAGCCATTTGTCTCCGAGCCATGGAGTTTCTGTCATCAGCACTTCTCCCTTTACCAAAACAGCAGTTCAAACATGAATTGCTAAAAATCCTAGATTGCAAATGTTTTCTAAATAATAATGGCTCTGCCATATTTGCCTCATAATGCAAGATCTGCAGCATGATCTGACCATTTAAACTAATAAATTGTTTGTTGCTCAAACGTATCAAAAGTTAATAAAAAATTTGACTTGTGTTGCTGCGGAGTAGATGACAGTTAATAGTTCACTGTTCTATGATAGGATTTTAACCTATAAACTGCAAGTAACAAAAGGATCTCTCTGACAAAAGCAGTAGCCCACTGGCCTATTTACATTATGTGCACTTTGTGATCTGCATGGTACATGTTCTTTGCAGCAGGTACATTAACCCTCTGAGCTACCTTTCCATGAGTCAAATCTTCCATTAGACAAAATTCCGATCTCTCTATAGGAAGAACATTAATCACCAGAGTCATCATGACATTTTTATTGTTACCGAAAATTACTGGAGGCCAGGAAGGAGGCAGCAAGCGCTTTTAGAACCATAATATACTTGCAAAAATGCTGCCTCAACCTAAAGTCAGCACCTGGTGCGGTCACACCGGTTGCACCACCCTAGAGCTGGCCCTTCTCAAGGGTCCTGTGATCTCAGTGACAGGGTCACTGTTCTAGGGTGTACTGCTTCATAGGCCTGCCGCAAAACTGGAGGTGAACTTCAGTATGAATAGTGGTGGACAAGCCTTGAAGGTTAATCTACACTTGTCATGATAGGGTCCACCAGCTGGTGCTACGACACCGGGGCTTCTAATGTCTTGCGAAGCCTTCTAAGGTCTAGCATGAGATAGTGCTCTCTCAGGAGAGTGGTCTGGCGGACTGGTTATTAAGGCTGAACCTGGTTCCCCAGTTCCAAATTCAGCAGCTCTGGCCATAGTGCCACATCCTCTCCCCCACTGAACACCATACTGCCCCACTGAGAAAAACTCAGACTGCCTTCAACTACAACCCAATTGTTGCCAGCTATAAACACCTGGATGCGGCTCAATTTAAATTACGCACTGGGCAAGAGCAATATGTGGCCTAAAAAAAAAGTGACAGCATCCTGGAAAAAGCAAACAATCATAGGGAATGCAACATTTTGCAAACCATGTGAAATGTAAGCAGGAACAACATGGTTACCTTAACGCTTTTACACTCACTGTTCAGAAATCAGTGAGTGCTTTTGCCTGAAAAGTTAAGGACATGACAACAGGGCCCTGAATTGACCCATTTCAATGGCCATTGCTTATATCCTTACAAAACGAAAGCAGTATGGTAAAAAAAGACAACATCCCTAGATACAGAGCAGCAGTACAAATTTTGTTTTTCAATCCTCACATTGCAGTACCTCCAGGATTGGTGCACTAGTTCCAAGCCCGGGGAAAACAAAGCCAAGACAACAAAAATAGCGCTTCACTGGCAAACTCTGTAAAAGTGGCGCTAATGTGTTTGGGTGTGAATAAAAATCAATCTGGACAGTTTGCTACCACTCTGTCTTACTTTATTTAGTTATTTATTTTTCCTATTTTTAAACTTTTATTCCTGATGCTGCATTTTGGAATTAAATGTCAGAAAAATACGACATTGATTTCCAGCAAAAGTGATTTTCTTTTTTGGATCCATTTCACAGGGAAGCAAATAAAAGAAGGAGAGGAGACAGTGTGCACTGCGCACAGGCACGTCCTCTTCCTAAAAGGTTAGGTTGCTCTGCGCACACGGGCCCCAGGGCCGGCTTTAGCGCTGGTGGCGCCCTGTGCGACAATGTTTGTTGGCGCCCCCCCCATTGACCACCTCCACCACGGATTCTCTCACTAGCACCCTTTAACAGTGACCAAGTCACCATAACCACACTCTCTCAGATGCATTGAATTAGTTATATAGCGCCACTCATACCAGTGTAGGGTGTCCGAGCACTTTGCATCACACACACATTACACAGAGACAATCAATCATAGGTGTGTAAATCCGTGTATAGGAAATGATACATAAACCAAAGGACTGAAAGTGTAGGAGTCACATGACATCCATACTGGTAGGCAGTATAGTGCTTGGTGTGGAGAAGCACAAACGCAGAATCGAAAAAGAAACAGCATAGTTGGGAGTTTTCTTTAATAATAAGAATCTATTTCTAGCCAAATTAACCCTTTTTGCAACATTAATCAATGTTCTAATAATGTATATTTTGAGGTGTGTATGCAGTTCTAGGATGAAAGTTAATAGCTCACTGTTGAATATTAGGACTTTAAGTTATAAATTGCAACAAAAGGATGTCTCTTTTGAAAGCAGTAACCTGCTGATCTGCACTCTGTAATCTACTTGGCACACGTTCTTTGCAGCAGGCATATTAACCCTCTGCACTAACTTCACCTAATTCAAAACCTCAACTTTACCAAACACTGATCTCTCCCCAGGAAGATAATTAATCACACCAGTTATCTTGACATTTATGTGAGGCCTGGTAATTGCTGGCGGAAAGAAACGCTGCAGCAGGTGCTTCAAAAGCATAATAAACTTTCAAACACGGCGCCCCCAGGAAGCCAGCACCCGGTCGCACCACCCTAAAACCGGCCCCTGACGGGCCCTGTTGGTGTCACCCCACTTGAGGGTGTCACCCGGTGCGGTCCGCACCCCCCGCACCCCCATAGTGACGCCGCTGGAGGTGAGTGTTCATGCACCAGTAAATCACACGTTGCAGTGATCTGCAAGTGAATGCCTAAGTTGAGTTGCATAGAATAAACTTGGCATGGTCACTACACATGATAGTAACGTGCATGAGAAGTTGTGAATGACACATTTAAACAGTCACACAATGGCACATGATAAAGGCACGGCACCATATGCACAGCCTAGAAATGTATATGCCATCTGAAATGAGATTCTCTGTTACAGGTCGTACCATTAGTGGCAAGTATAAACCTTCCAGTGCATGTGGTTATTAATTGCATGCTACACATGGTCAATCAATCGCGCACAGAGCTGCATCACTGGGGGCATGTTCCACAGTTGAATCCACCCTGACGAAAGCCCTGGATCTCTTCAGGCCTGTCTTAGTAGGGCTGAAACTTTTTGGTCGAGCAAGGGTCATAGGACCATTAAATCCTACAGTTTCCTTCCATAATTTAGTTTTTACTGTCCCCATCCACTCCGCCAATAAAGGGATACCTTAGAGTGGATGATGGATTTTTATCTTAAAGTTACACCCCCTAGTCTTTTTTCTTTTAAGAGCTCCCTGAAATACAGTCAAGCCCACCTTGACCTTAGGAGTCAGTGTGAACCCGATGATGAAGCATGACACTCAATAGTGTGTCTGAGGGTTATATATAAAAAAGGATTATTTTCCTTTCCCACTCCAAGTGGGGTGGAGTCCAAATGTGGCAAGCACTTCCTCTCATTACCGTGAGGTTAGAATGGATACTCTATAGGTATTGTTAAACAATCCCGCTTGCCAAGGTGCCTACTTGCCTGAAAGAAGTGTAAATGTGCACAATTGGTCAATCTGCAAATGTAAAGGAAGCTTGGAAGCCGGTATTGGCCTTACTTAATGGAATCACTTGATGCTTTCTGATGAGACAGATTTATTCTTTTTGACTGGTGTTGGAAAGGAGTTACCAGCTGAGCTGTGCAGTGTCTGCTTTCAAAGGTGCCCACGGAGATGCATGGTGCCTGTGATTAGCTCCTAACTATTCTCCAATCAGGATTCAATTCTGTGCTGGCCCTGCCAAGTGCCACGCATCTTGTGTTAGAATTATGGATTTACAGTCATTTTCCCACATTACTGCAATGCCTGAGATTGTCACGCAAAAGAATTGTGTCCTGAAGTGCGAAAGTTCCAGATTCTCGCTTAGCTGGGATGAACGGCATAATATGCTTCGAATACTCTTTTTCAAAGGCAACAAGATGGCGCTAGTGTACAATGGGAGGTATAGGATTCTCAATATATTGTGACGTGGAAATATCCTGGTATCACAGAAAGCCAAACGAACTTCAGAGATTTGAAGTCCAAAACATAAAACCACACACCCACCTAATTAATGTAAAAAAACACCCACTGCTCAAGCCACAGTATCAAACAGATAAACAGATGTGGATGTCCAGCCGCAAAACGGAGCTTCTAAACGCTGCAACTGGTATTCATGTAATACACTCCGATACCTTCGGGTCGAGCCACACTATATAAAATTGCAAAAAAATATGTAAAAAGACATGCCAAAAACTGGGTCAGTCTAAATTGCAGTAAAAGAGGGACCTAATTGGAGAACTGTACTGAGAGAAGATCCCCGCAGGGGTCCCCTCTCACATCCTGTAGTCGGCCTTGGGTCCCACGTGGCAAAGACCCGGGACAGACTCTGTCAATTGATCATGATCTGATTGATTGCCAGCCAGAGAGGCGCAGGCTGGCTAAGGCAGGGAATCTCTGTTTAATGTATTATTTCTTTGCAGCCTCACTCTGCAACAGGTGTCCGACCTAGGCTGTGGGCTGTGCCATCCTACTACTAAGTGTGGGTGACATTATACTGTTCGTGAGAAAGTGTCACTCATAGTCGTTCAATGTCACTCATTATAGTCAAATTATGAAAATTGTCACACATAAGCAATCTAAAACCTTTCCAGCTATGCTGTGCCTGTCTGGTTACAGACACAGATGTCTGCAGTGCATCTGCAGTGCATTAACTAAAAGAGGTTTTATAAAGTACTAAACTGCATTGCCCACTGATTAACTTACCTTGCATTTATTTTAAATTTAAACTGTGTGTTATTTTATAAGTACATATCTCAAGGTGAAAGCCCGAAAAAAGTTACAGAATAGTTTTTTTTTAGCCACGCCTTTGACCCCGCCGCCACTGCGCACAGCACACATTTCCCTTATGGCAGACCATCCAAATGTGAGACAAACTGCACATACAGAGCCGACCACCCTGCCTATTCTTCACTTCGTTTCCCTGCTAGGCACGGTAAAAGCCCTAATAGTATTTTCCCACCCAAGATGGCGCCTACTTCGTCCTCCTACAAAGCTATTTCATTCGTCAAAAGTGAAACCCTCACCTTGAAGCCCTATGGCATGTCTTTGCTACATGGAGACCACACCATAATACATTGGGAAAATAGATTTTACTTTATTGCAATATGGCCGCAGATTCAAAAAATTACAACCATTTTAATGATCTTGTAGTTCAAGTCAGACGATAGGAATAGGACCGCAGTAGCCCCGCCTATTCATTTGCATGCTGCGCGATGACATCACGCGCGGTCAGCTGGCGAATGTTTACAGCTGAGGGGAGCAGAGAGTGCAGCGAGCGGAGCATCGGGGGCACTGACTCAGGCTGGCGGCGGGGAAGCAACGTTTGCTGCGACGGGCAGGTAGGGACCGTGTGGCGCCTGACAAAGAGGAGACTGTGGAAAATGACACGAAACGCTGTGGGACAGACCACAGATCCGTGAAGACCCCGGCGCATGCGCAGCATTGCTTCGGCTTGGCCCTCCCCGCACCTTTCCATGCCAGCCCCCCCACCCCCTTTTGTTTTTGTTCTGGTCACGCCCTGTGTAATATGGCCCGCCCAACCGACGGAAAGCTTGTCTCCGGACTCAAAGGCTCAATCAAAATAGAAGAAGGACCCACGCTGTAGTTAGTAGCTAGGTAGACCCTTTCATGAAAAGGGAGGACGAAAGTAACAGCGACTTGAAGTTGACCAATAGGGGCATCAGTAGATTGACAGCTTCTGCAGGATTCCAGCAACTTGAAGTAGACCCCAAGGAGCATCAGTAGATTGACAGCTTCCGCAGAATTGCAACTCTTTTGGTAAAGACAACAACAAAATCTGAGACTGTTTTGACAGCTGCTTGGACTAATGTAGCTGCGCAGTGGCTCTATGTAGTGCATGGCAGTTATAATCCGTCCTGATGTAGTACGATGTCTTCAACTCACCCTTATTTGACAGTTTGACACCAGAAACATTTCTCCAGTAAGGTCAACCTTTGTGCACCATCAACCAGAAAAAATGAATTCTCCGATTACTCTAAATGGATCGTTCTCTCAAACATCTTACCATGTGCTCATGCGTGAGCCAAACGTTTTGATTGATGTAAATCACCCTTCAACATACGGGGCATGTTGTTTGGTTTTTCCCCCCTCATACATAGCTGCCAAGGTTTCAGATTGCTATGTGTGACATTTTCATAATTTCAGTGTAATTATGGGTGACATTTCAACGACTATGAGTGACACTTTATTGTGAGCAAAATCAAGCTGTGAAGACGAGGGACTCGAATAGATACTAGAAATTACACCTATTTGAGTATAGCTGTTGATGGTTCTGGTTGCTTATGTGAGACATTTTCATAGATTCAGTCGATTTATGAGAGTCATTCAACGACTAAACATTTTGCAATTTTTTGCGACCAAAATCATGCAATGAAGCCCATGAAAATAGGCAAATATCAGAAATCACACGCATTTGAGAAACAAGAAAGTCGAACTCTGCAGCAGTTGCTTTTAAAGCTATTATTTAATTTCTAAATATTCACCCCAACCTCAGGTCCAGTTAGCGGCTGAACCATATGTAACAAAGGGATGTGTGTGACAAAAGCAGCAACCTACTGCGCTATCCACATACAATACAGTTCAATACAATATGCTGCTAGACTTTCTTTGCAGCAGGCATATTAACTCTCTGGGCTACTTAATGGTGAGATTGAAAACTGCCACTAGACAAAACTGACCTCTCTCCAGCAGGAACATTAATCATCCGACTTATCTCTGACTTAGCAACTCTCACTGTGCTGGGAAATTAATGGCTGCTGCTTCATGCTGCCACTGTCAAGCAAGAATATTGAATACTTTGCACTACTAAATCATTAAAACTGCTAGTTTAGACAAAACTCCCACCTTAGATGGCCCTGCATTTACAGCACAGACAGACAACGTTAGTGTGCCCATTTCCAAGGCGCTATGCAGTGCTGGAGCCCCCTCCCCATTCTCGTAACATTAAACATTTTAAATGTCAGCAGTAGCAGATTAATATCTGATTTACCTGAATCTCTTTACAGCTGTCAGAATGATCCACCGAGAGGAGCTGCTACCGTGTTATCACTGAGATTGCTTGCTTGTCTCTTCTTCCGAGAGTGAGACGTTGAGACATACTGTAGTGCCTCAGCCTGTGCCGCCTACTCTCACTATGAGACTCACGCTGGAGTGGTGACTCTGGGGCAGAAGTTTGGCTCTGCCTGGGCAGGGCACAGCAATAGCACAGGTCCAGGTCACGAAGAAGTGAGCAGGTGGTTGATCCTCAAACACCAGCTTCCTCCTTTAACTCTGGGCCATGCAGCAGGGGATTTCCTGGGTGCCTTGGGGCCCGGCTTGCAGGTAAGAAACTCAACATCCTGCCACAGCATGCGTGCCGACCAGGCATGACTCCTCAACAAAAGTGTGTCCACGTGGGACTTGATGTGACCCAGGGAACAGTAACAGAGAGCAGGTTTGGTGGCGCTAGGTTAAAGAGCTTCTTGGTATAAATAAAGAAAGCCTTCTATGCCACAAAAAACAGTCTGGGTAATTGATGCATTACGTTAGGAAGATAGGGGCCTCTGCAGAGAGGAGTTAGAGACTAGCAGCAAGCGTCTCTTTGATAGTATTGTCCAGGCACCGACCCTCCCGGAAAGTGCGGGAAGTGTGTGAATCCTCAATCCGCCGCTCTTGCTTGCCCCTGATAACATTTCTCTAATAAAAGCAATAAGTTGCACTGACTTTCTACTACCTGTAAGTACTGCGCTTTTTCAAATCACTCGAGCACACTATTTCAGGCACAATTCATCTTACCAGAGGAGCAGCTTTAACCCCGTGATAAGGATCTGTGTCAGTCACTATATTCTAACTGTAGCCACCCACTCACTAGTCGCGCCACAGCGTCATGAGAACGTGTTGTCATTAATTATGCTGTGGTGCATGTCGGGTGAATTTCTGTTACACTGTAGCCGCTTATAGCTGACGACTCTCCCTCAAGCATACCGGAAGCAGAGTGCACGGCGCTCTGACACTCCAGACAAAACCAGCTTTAGTTTCAATCAGTATGGTGCATCATGATTACTCAGCGCTTCTGACGAGGTGCAATTATGCGTGACTTCGCATTTCAGTGCAGTGATGCGGACCACCACACTGAAATGCGTTAGTCTAACACCTGATGCGTGGTATTTGGCAGGGCTGCTTATAACTTTAGGCCCACGTGCCACACAACCAAAGTGCGGTTGGCCAAGAGTCTTTGGAGATTGCGACTTTCATCAAGTGGGAGAAAGTTTTAACAGGGAGAAAGCTAAATGATCATTTGAGGCAAAAAGGGTAAACAAATGCACATGTTGCACCTAAATTGATTCATACCAGTATTTTCAGATGTCACAAATGTGGTCATTTGGCTTCTATGCACTTCAAACCAAGACTTTAAGCCTACCGATAATACTGACTGGCCTTTTCACTAAAGCCAACCTCTTCAGTTCATAGACATGGAACTACTGTGAACATTGTGATGAGCTCTCAGATTTAGATATACATTTTGTTCAGGACATTACCAAACAAAGTTTTCTCCAGATCTGAACTCAATTAGCTTGACATTATAAGTCCCTTTGTCATTCTTTTGTCCTGTCCAATCATATTCAGACATTGGCTGAACTTACCAAGACCTAAACTGTTATTTCAACCAACTATGCAAACTACTCGGCATTTGTAACCTGTGTATCGTCAGTGATATTTTTCATTTCTGGTCTGCAGTTTCTTGCTGGTTTGAGTTTGACCTGGTGAAAGCTTTCTGCCAGCAGCGAACAGCACTGAAATAATTTTGGAGAACCAGTTTGTATAGCTTGAATGGTAGAACAGAGAACATAGCAAGGCTTGAGTGAGGGGATGGAATGAATCATGGAAAAGGTAGGCAGTGTTATTGAAATCGGAATAACAGGCCTCGGTGGTATCCAATTTGTTATTGAAGCAAAGAGACCTTGCTGTAGTCTATCCTCCAGTGTGATAGGGTGATTGACTCAAATGGGTATTTCTTCAAAGTGCAACAAAGTAGCAAAAGGGGGATGTACATTCTCCACCCTGATGTTTGTAGCATGTGTTTCCATAGACCTATTTATTCGTTCCACAAATGTGAATTATTTAGGTCAAACCAAGACCGAGAACAGACCTCCGATGTAATGGCTTCTAAGAGTTTTCAGCTATTGATATGTTATATTAAAAAGGGTATAACACGTGGCTAATCCCCCAAAGGGTTTTGTGATGCTGAGGAAAGGAACCATATGCAGGTATAAATTCAATTCAGAGAGGCCATAGTGACAAAACAACGTTGCAGCTCTGAGGAACGTCCAATCACATACATGGACCTAAATTGAAAGCCTATACGAATCCCTCAGCTATAGATGCAAATTTATCTGGTATGAGCCATCTTTCATAGACAGAAATTTAGAAGGATGGCTTCTAGGAGCACTTCACCATAAAGAACTGCTACAATTGCGCCGAGGAGCTCCTATGCTCCCGTGTTAATTATAGTTAAACAGTGGTGCCAATTGGGAAATACCTTTTCCAGACAACTTTTGCCCATAGCGTGCACTGGGAAGATCCATTCCGGTATGGAGGACCGCATTGGGACTGAGGACTGACTATAGAGAATTCCTGAAACTGATAGCCTTGATGAAGTCATATGCACGTTTCCCCCCCAAACAACAAAACACGTGTTGTCTAAAACTCTGAAGAGGTTTCAAAAGCACAGAATAAACCCATGAAGTCAAGAAAAGAAGTCTTCTCTGTTGTTCATACTATATATTTCAGGCCTCGGTTTTTCCATTTTTTTTTTTTTTACTGATTTTTACAGATAAATACAGATAGAAAAAATGATTTTCCTGTCTCTGTTAATTTTTAAAGTGGAAAAATGCTGAAAATGGTGCTGCTTGTGAGACTCTCCATTTTGTCTTTCATGAATTCCAGCCAACAGCTGAGCTGATAGACAGCATGGAGAGTTAAAAAACACAGGATGCGATTTCCTTAAATAAAGGCATATGTTAACATATATTTGTAGTATAACGCTAATATGTACCTGTAAGTGTTTTGTTTTGTTATACGTAGCTGCTTAATTTGCTAAAATGTGACAGGCATCCATGTATGAGTGCACGGTCAAGAGTTAAATAAAAGTGGAAATAAACCATTTTGCAGCTCCATTTATTCTCAAAACACAAAATGAATATGGATAAATTCCAATAAGATGTCCGAAAAATAAATATGGATTCATACAGATGTAAATGTAAAAAAAAGAAATACCATAAAACCGGGAGCCCTATATATATTGTACTGATTTTGTCTAATATTGTTTGCATGTGCCTCTTGATTCTAATTAAAGCAGCCATATTTTCAGTTTTTCTTTCCTAAAAGATTGATGAGAGTCTGTCATTCTCAGATCTTGAGTCAGCGAATTCCAGTGTTTTGCAGCCAGATAGAAGAGCACTCACCAAGACTCTAGCGTGAGAAGCATGGGATTGTGATTAGATTGGAGTTGGAGAGTGGACAGAGCGAGGAAGGTGATGGCGTTCAGTCTTCTCCCCGGCATTTATTATTCCAGAGTTTGTGAGGTTTTTGGAGATCACACATGAAGATTTAAAGATCAATCTCTTTCCATTTGGAAGCCAGTGAGGACTAGAAAGATGACATGACTCTGATTGTCATTTTGAAAGTTTCAGAAGTAGCCAGGTTGCGGTATTCTGAACGACCTGCAATAGATTAGGAAAAAATGAGGAAGACCGAGGTAAAGGGAGTTGGCATAATCCAGTCTTGAGGTGATCAAAGACTGTACTACTGTTTTTGTTTCAGGAGGAAATGGCAATAAGAGTTCTGACCTAGTAAGACTAAAAAGAATGACCCTGCATTCCTCAGCACTAGAAATCGGACTACACTTTAGTTCCTAGGCAGATGACTGTCGAAATATATATTGTTGCATCAAATTTTGTATACTCTGATCTTCATTAACAGTTGTTAGGAGCCCTGGCGCAGAGACCTCCAAGCGATACAAAAACTGCCCCTCACTGAAAGTCCAGGGAAGTGCAGCTCCCTGGAGCACACACCCATTTATAAATAAAAAGAACAGACAGGGAATTTCTAGGTGCCCTCAGCATAAGTGATGTGAATTGTGCAACGGTCTGCTCTGCTCCTCCATATGTTCCTTTTTACCTGCTGTGGAATCATGTCAACCCTCCCAAAATAGCAAAAGCCTCCAACCTGGATGCAATCACCAACTCTGCAGATCTTATACACCATCCATAAACTGTTAATCTCTATAAAGTCAATGGGATCGCACTCCACAAAAACTAAGTTCCACACCCCAGCGACTCAGTAGGCTCATGCGAGTCTTCTGTAATAGAAATAGAAGAAGTAATCACAGATAATGGCCCACAAAGCAGCACAGAACTTACAACAGGTGCACACCCTTTATAACGCGCAGTAAAACTATGGTACAAACTTTTGTTGCATTTTTCATTTTGTCCTTTAGTTTAGCAGTAAATATTGATTAATTTTCAGTTAGTTAATTTTGTTTCTTTTAATTGGTGCAGTTCCATTTTCACTGAGGTTATCGTCTGACATCATGACGATTCATTCCGCACTGGAACAGTGACTTGTATGTTTTACCATTTGAATTGTTGTGTGGCATTGAAGGTCAGCAGCATCTAACAAACATGTTTGAACTCTTCAAGAGCTTTATTGAGAGCAAAACATGATTGTGTACAAGATATCAAATTGTGAGCCCTCAGAAGTAGGAATAGAAGTGATAGCTCCAACAACACGAGGACTGAAACCGCAGCTCCTTAGGGACATTGGCTACAAAAACATGTCCCAAGGCAGTTGTCTCCGCTCTTTTATGGAGTATTACTAACTGTATGGGCCCTCCTTTTGACAGGATTGAAGGGTAAGATGAATCCCAAATTGTATGTTTTTTATTTTTATAAACTATTTTTATTGATAAAGTGCATCAATACAGATAATTTGCATTCAAAATTGTATGATTTTAATTGGTAATTTTTATTATTTATTCTTTTTTTTTAATTTATAATGAGATCCCCTCCAGCATAACTATGACAGTTCTAAAACACTTCAGCCTGTAGAAAATATAGGTAGAGACTGACATCCCCTCTGGCATTCCAACCCATAAAGATGGATGTAGCAACAACTTGGTAAACACACTGTTAACAGAATGTAATTGAGGTGGCCATTTTGTAATGTTATAGTATCGGTGTGGAAAAACAGAACACAAACATGCGACTTGTTTGGTAATCTGCACGATCTTGCAATATCAATTCAAGTAAAAACTCAAACATTGCACTGTTGAAATGTGAGTGGTGGATGTATTTGTAAAGTAATTGCTGTGCATAGAAATATTGCACAAGTGGCTTCTGCTTTACCTCCGACAGCACGTTCTAAAAAAGGAAACACTTTAACCCCATTTGTGGGCTTTTTGTTTATTTACGGAAAAAAAACTGTGTCTTCTAAAAGGATGAAGTTAGCCAGCATACTTTCACACCCACTGTAACCCCCTTAGAGACTTTAGTAAGAAAAGGATCCCTTCTGCAGTATTTACAAATGAACCGGCTGCCTTGTGGCTGATATCTGCTGCTCTGCGTTCAAAGTGCATGTTTTATCAAAATGTTTAACAAACAGGAAGTCCGCCTGGCCCAGCATGTTACTCTTAAATAACTGTAAAAGGCTGGGGAGAGGGCCATGTTCTTATAATGACTTAAGTCAAAAACATGACTGCTTCAGTATGTGTTTTTAACCTCCAAATGTTGTTCGGCTTCAAAAGCAATGCAAAAATGGGGATCCATCAGATTAAGAGGGATAATGTCTTTCAATAGAATTTTATATCTGTTTTGTTGTGCGTAGGAGACAGACCACCAAAGGCGTTGTGCAACACCTCCACCCGGGCACGTGTTTGCTCTTTGCACCCACTTTGTACCTGTTCTGGGTCCAGCACTTCTAACATTCCTTCGATGCGCTCCTAAGAACACGAGCACACTTCTGTTTGTTTCGGAAATTTGATGAAGTTCGCCATGTTCATCTGAGTGTTGGTGAACCCAAGGTAAGCCAGCTTGTGCCCAGGTGAGATCTCTTGTACCATCATCAGTTAACTTGTTGCTCAGGCTTTTTGGTGCTTCCTAAGAACACAACTACACATCTCCAGTGGAAGATTGCAGGTGTACAGGCTTTGTCATAATGGTTCTGATTACATTTGCCCAAAGAGAAATTGTGAGCATTATGCAGTTACAAAAAAAGAATTCTAAGCTTATTAATATTCAAGTAGCTGCAAGAGTTATTTTTGGGACTGTCATGGTTATTCCTTGTAGTTCAGGCTGAACAGACTTTAACTCTTACCCACATGAGGCATGTTACAACAAAACGTACTCTTTGTAAACGTGTACAAGTAGTTGCAATACAAGTTGTTCTTTGCTTATCTATGGTATTCATTTCAGGCTTGCAACCATCGCGGCTGTCGTAGGAAGCTCTAGTACAGACCAGTATGGCCTACTTCCATCCGCAGATTTCCATCCTTCCTTTCTTGTAGTTCAACTAAATATTCTCTTCGGAAACACCAGTAGGACTGTGGAGTTTACACCTTTATGATCTTCAGACATCTAATACTCAGGAACTCCAACATTAACTACTGCTGTCTCGCTGTGCCAAGACTGTCAATTCCCTGCAATTGCTTTGTGACACCGCAATTCAAGATTGCAGAGCTGCACATTCTCTTTCATTCATTTCTTTACTTACGATAGTGGAGTCCCGGTGGTGCAGGTAACATTTCTCCCCCTTTCTCCAGTTCTTTGGTGACACTCGTTTGAAAGGGATTACCTTTTGTCCGATTACCAAATGTCCATTTTGCAGCGGTCGTATTTTGTGTTCAACCCTTCCATTACATTTAAATTGCAGGACAAGTTGGATCATCATATCCATGTCAAAGGAATCTTTAGTACAAATTTGGCAGGTTGATTGCTCTCTAGGGACAGCTCTAAGTGATCTTGGTATAGGCCTCCAAATGAAGAAATCTGCTTATACTAGCCTGTCACTGTATATTGAGCAATGTGTGTGCGACTAAATTAAATGTGACTCAGCTCTTCTGAAAAATACTCCTATCATTTTGTACACAATAAAGATCTATGTGAAGAGAGCTTTACCCATTTGATGATCGACACCTATCGAGATATTTCAAATAGTGGGTTTTGTCTATGTTTTCTTCTGCTTCTTTATTAAAAGTGAAAATGTTCTTGCGGGGCAAAATCTGCTTCGTGAGACCTTCATTAAAAGTTAATATTATATGGAGATATGACCGGCAAGACGGTGGCTGCGGCCATATGTGTGGTAGGGCTTCGGTGGTTTAGCCAACCGCACTCGCTGGGGAAAGTCTCAGGGACACACTAGTCACCCACACCAGGCCATAGTCTTCCTTCCAGCTTCCCCATATTTTCTCAAATTGTTTTTTGCATCCCCTCGCATTGTATACAAGCTTTTCAGCTTCCATACAGTGAGTCATGCCCGTTATCCACATTTTCTTAGTGGAGGCCACAGCCTGACTCCAACATTTAGCTATATCCCTTTTCGCCCGAACAAGCCCCATGATACAGAAAAGTAAATGCGTCCTCGCATGTCTACGTTGCCGGGGATTCCCAGTCATACAACTTGTGGTGTCGCTCGGATGGGTACTTTTAGGATCTCTGTTAGTTCGGCGGTAATCCCTCGTCAGTAAGATTCAATAAGGGGGCATGCCCACACCATGAGAAAGAAGGTTCTCTCACAGTTCACACCTCAGCCAATTGGGAGAAGGAGCTCTCCCTATTTTGAACAATCTACATCGATCATTATATACCTTGTGTAGTATCTTCGGTTGGATAAGCCAAATGCTTATTTTAATTGCTACTTCACATGGTTGGATCAATGCAGCCTCCCAATCTCTATTTTCGATACCGCTTACGTCCGGTTCCCAACATGTAATTTGTCCGGCCCATTCTTTGAATGTGTGGTATGTGTGCGAAAATTACTTTTTCTGCAATTTCTTCCCCAAGTATTCTACTCTAATTGACCACTATCCTTCAGGGACGCCTAGTCTATGGATTCCGCTTGTAGAGTGTGTCTTATTTGGAGCTAACGGTATTCTTGCAATGGGTCGAGCTCATATTCTGCATACAGTTCACCAAAGGTCGTAGCCCGCCACATCCTCCAGTGTGGGGATACCAGCAAGATCCTACTTAATGTAGACAGTTATGTTCCTCATTTACTGTAGTCGGTCATCTGACCAGAGGGGTAATTTGTTGCCTTGTCCGATGCAATCAAGGAGGCCCTGCTCGGTTGCAGGAGCGCATGTCTGTCTACTTTGCCATATCTGTAGTGCAAGTGGGTGCAGGTCTCCATCAAGGCCCTTTCTAGTCTTGTCGCCAGGTCATCTCTGGAGGTGAAGCACCACTCATTAATTTGGGGTGGAGCTGGGATGCTTTTAGTATGCTCTGAGGTTGGGGAACAATATTCCACCATTATATACGTTGATCTGAAGCACACTCCGGGCAAGCAGCGTGTGTAGTGTACCATCCACTTTGTAGGGATGCGCCAGGGAATGCTTTGATGAACGTACTTGAATTTTGGCAGGGTGATCATCTTAAATAGGAAAGCCCTGCCCATGAGTGAGAGGGGCAAGTTTTGCCATCTGTCTATGCCCGAAACTCAAAGAAGACCACCATCAAGGTTTTGCTGCAGAAACTGGGGACAGTTGCACATAACCTTAATCCCTATGTACCAGAACCCCATTGGCGTGACTGTTGTGTTCTGTGGGATAGGTTTGTTCCAATCTCCCATGCAGTTCAGGGTCGATTTGGCCCAGTTGATTTTGTAACCTGCATAACGTTTGAAATTAGCAAAAAAGAACAAAACCCTTGCAGTAACATCGTGGGGTCGGACAGATGCAGCAGTATGTCATCAGCGCACAGTGACACTTTCTCTGGCTCACCCGCCACTTCTGGGAAGCCTACTATGTCCCACCTTATACACATCCAGGAAGTTAACAGTTTAATGCAGAGGGTAAACAGTGGCGGCGGTAGCGGCTTCCTGGCGAGTCCTCTCCTTACAGTCTTGCCATCTTTGCCAAAAACAATATGTAAAATTACATTACATTATATTAATTAAAGGTAGAACTTTTGGTTGTTCAATCT
Source organism: Triturus cristatus (assembly GCF_964204655.1). Lineage (NCBI taxonomy): Eukaryota > Metazoa > Chordata > Amphibia > Caudata > Salamandridae > Triturus > Triturus cristatus. The sequence continues at coordinate 1,642,191,643 of NC_140590.1, forward strand.
TGTGTCATCTGTTCATTTGTTTGTCACTTTAAAGATGAATGATCTGTCATTACTACACCAGATATTCTTATACCATGAGCATGGGCATGGTCTCTTATTCCTTTGCCTTGGATTATGATGGGCCATAATCATAATTAATATAATTACCACACTTATTTCACACAACATCATTTGCCTGGTACCTGATGACTGGTGTTATTTGTAGGTTTAACTCCTCACAGGTCTGTGTATTGAATAGTGGTGTCCCCAATGAGATAAGAGCTAAAGGAGAGATCTAGGACAACTGTACTTGAAAACCCTATAATATAAGTGTTTTTAGTGACATTCAACCATGCAGTTTTACATTTTTTTTATTTTACGGAGTTTTATGTAGCGTGAACTTGACCCGAATTGGGTATCAGAACGCTTTACATAGCACCAGTTGCATTACATGAGACACATTCATTTTTTGTTAGGCACGGGGCGATTAAGTGATTTGCCCAGAATCACAGGATGTTCAGCGTCATTGCCGAGACTCTAAACTAGATCCCCAGATTCGAGTTCGACCTCTCTAGCCGTTAGGAAATTGTTTCATGACTGGCATATCAGTTGGCAATTAAGTAAGCAGGGTATGCAGTGGTCGATCAATGGCTTTGGTGAGCTCTGCTAGCCTTATATATCATTAGAAACAGTTGGAGTCGTACTACTTTTCCATTGAATGAATAATTTTTGTTTAATTACCTAGGTAAGTGAATGTTTTCTACCTCCCCATTTTATGAACAAATGAAATGGCAATTACATTCGTAGTTTTTAATTTATTTATATAATTTTAAATGATGGTGTGAACTCAGCTAAATTATATTACACAAGGTCAGATTCATGTTTTTTAGCATTGGGGAGATTAAGTGATTTGCCCAGAATGACAGCGTGTTGAGCTAACACCAGGACTTGAACCTGGTTCCCCTGATCTAAAGTCTGCAGCTCTGACCATTGGGCCACATATCCTCCCCATTTCTGACACTTGTGGTGTGAGGAAGAGTTATCTTGGGACTTCTATTGAATGCTAAATCATCAATTAAACTTACAATTATTTGTTTTGCTGATATCCCGTTTTAGTTGATCTGCTAATGGCAATGAGTTGATTGTACCAGAATCAATTATCCCCATCAACTTGAATGGAAAAGGACTGTCACATGGCTCAGAAAAGCATGCATCCCTGCCATTTGTTTCCGTTGATGAGGTTTACTGTAGTTATGATTTTCTTAGGGCCATGTTGCACACACCAGTTATCCAAGCGTGTTAAGGGCCCATAGTGATGAAGCATGCAAACAAGAGCTGAGCTCGATAATCGGCAAAGACGCACCTTGTGGACCCTCCTTTACTGATCGTGGCTACCATCATCACCCCACCAACTGTTGAGGATTGACAATGGTGGCAGCAACAGATTATAGATGCAAGCCCAGAATTTTTACCTGTCATCTACCAAGGAGAGTTACCTACTGGCCTTTCCTTTTTTAAATTAATCTGTCCGTCCCCTCGCAACCAGGTTCTTTTAAGCATCCATGTGGGATATAGATGATGCAGCTAGCATTATCATCTTCTGTGCAATAAGGGGTGTGTGTGGACCATATGTGTGGTTCATGACTGTGGCTGCTCAGGAATTAATTTTGATTTACTGTACATTAGTAGCTGAGATGCAGGTGGAGAGAGCCTGTCAAACAGCAGTCTGAATTGCAAGGGTGTTCCAGAGCAACCTGCAGGTCTATGTAGTGGGTCAGATTTTTAGTTGTGGAGGATAAGAGACATACGACCCCATTGTAGTGTAAAGACAGCCTTTGCCCCCTTCCTGAACCATTTTTTCCACAGAGATGTTACCCCACTCCCAACTTGCTAAGAGTTAGTTACATTAGGAAGCCTTTTCCCCCTTGTAGGCCTTTGTTGTTGATCTATCCTAATAGGGAGGTTCTGTCCCTACCACACTTTCCTTCCGACACTAGAGGACAAAGACCTTGACTTGAACAGTCTAGGAGGAATCTGCAAAAGTTAAAAACTACCTGAAATTGGTCCCAATGCCAGACCTGTGGAATACACAAACTATGTCTGTAAATGTATTATAATTTTGGGGCAGAAATCACAAGGCTTTCTGTAAGGATTTCTCAACTTGTACAAAATCTCCCACACCAGTGGAGACTTAGAAAGATCTCTACGCTACACAGTTGGGGTCGTTGATGCCTACTCCCTTTGCCAGTTATGTGAGCAGTAACCTATGAAATGTTCTCCATCGTGCCAGTAAGAGCTGCTTTGTAATCAGCTTGAAGTAAAGTGGCCCACTGCCTGTTATAGATGGCGACTTGGGGTATTTGAGCAGAAGAGGAAAGCTACCTAGCAGTGGAAGAATTTGAGGAGCTAGATGAAATGAGCAGAACGTTGGCCCACTGCAGCCGAGTAAGAATCTGGTCCACCCGGTAGTGTGCTGAGGCCTTTTATCCTGGTCCTCCGGTAATGGCTTGGCACTAAGAAAATGCACAAATGCATCCAGCAGTTTCATTCAAAGAAACATCTGTGACTGCTTGGCGCTAAAATAAGCTTCCAACTGCAGTCAGGTGTTGGCCATCGCAGACCCATCACCAGAATCACTGCTGTAACCCTGGGTGGGCTCTCAGAACCAAAGCTGCATAGACGCGCTCTAACCTGATCCTCAAAGACCATTGCTAGAGCCTGCAGACCTTTGACGAAGCCACAGTGGCTTTTTCATTGATTCGTTGTGTGAGTGCACACGCAAGGAGAGTTGTTCTTCTCCTTAGCTGACCGTTTGCAGAGGGATGGCAAAGCTCCACATACTCAAGGTACTGGCACAACCAAGGTTGCTTGGGGACGTGATAGAGGGCACAATACCTCTGACTAATACAGAGACAGATAAAGAGGAGGTGGGGGCATGGCAGTGACCACACCTCCCCCATTTTAACAGTAACACAAATGCAGCCATGGGAGACGGGGGGGGGGCTTTGTCCTTCAGCCTTTGGGCAGCCTCACTCTATTTAGAACTGATTTTCTGCCCCCCCTACATATAGAGGGTGTGGGAGTAACCCCATTGCAGAATTAATTGTGCAGTGTTCAATACGTTCATTTCTTTTTGGCCTCCATATTTTGTGTAGCTGTAAGTTATGCACCGGAATAAAGTACTTTTTTGTTAATTAAAAGTACTGGTTGAATAATGGTTTATTGAGTATCAGATGTCTTATTGAGTCCCAGGTTTCAGCGACACACCACCTCCCTGAGTAAACCTTGGACTGATTGACTTAACTGATCCGACTGTTTAGTGCTTGTTGCTTAGCTTTTAGTCCAGTACAGTTAAAGACACCAATTCTAAATATTTTATTGTCACAACTTGAGTCCAGTTTGTCTTGATTGACCTGAGCCACGTATCTCTCTCTATTGGAGGATGCCACATATCTTTCTATTCGAGGATGCCCGTTGTATTTGGAGTAGTGGCATAGTAATTAAACACAAAACCCTATGTAATGATCAAAATATGTTGCCAGGCAATCACTCCTACTGATAAAGTGCACACCATTGTCTTTCTTCCACAAGCAGCAGTCTTCTCGTTACAAAGCAACACAGCAGCTCTTTTCATTGAGTTGCTTCGGGCCCAAGCTTATTCCAATTCAATTTAGTTATGCATTTGTATAGCGCACAGCTGCCTCCAGAGAAGCGTCCAAGCGCTCAAGCGGACAGTTTAACAGCAGTATATCCAATGTCAGTAAGAAGAAGGGAGTTTAGCATTTGTCAAAGAGAAAAGTTTTCTATTCTTTCTTAAAAGTTGAGATGGATGTGTCTTTCCGCAGCTTTTTAGGGAAAGTATTCCACAGCTTACCTGTTAAAAGTGAAAGATCTTCCTCCCTGCCTTGTCCTCACGAATTGTGGGACATGGAGCAGAAGCAAACGGTTTGGTCTAAGCGCTTTGCATTGTTGGTTTGGGCACAATCTTTTTTGCAGATAAACCGGGCCATGTCCAGAGAAAGCTCTTAAAGCTATTGTTAGAGCTTTGAACTTGATTCGATTTATCATTGGAAGTCGGTGAAGTTGCTTCAGATGAGGGAAAATAGCCTGTCTGTACGGGACTCTTCGGATCAACCTTACTACTGCGTTCTGCACTATCTGCTGTCTGTGTATTAGAAAAGCAGGAAGTTCCAGATATAGACTATTTCGTTATCCAACCGGGAGGTGATCAAAGTGTGAACTGCTGTTTTGCACACTTTATCTGGGATCAAATGCAACCTCTTCCTTGGAGATTCCAATCTGGCAAAACAGACAAATGACACCTGCTCGATTTGTGTGGAGAAGGAGATCACCGAGTTAAACATGACTTCCAATTTCTTGCATGCTCCGCAGGTACCGGCTGAGATCCAAGTTCCTCTGGCCACCATACATTAGAAAGAGAGCATGTGCCAAAGAAAAGAACCTCAGTTTTATCAGAGTTCAGCTTTAGAGAATTATCATTCATCCATCCTGCAACTCCCTTGAGGCTTACTTTAAACGTGAGCAAGACTGAAACTGAGTTTTCCTGAAAAGATAACAGGAGCAGTGTATCCTCTGCATAGGACACAACTTGTGCACCCTGAGCTTCAATCAGTTGATCCAAGGAGGCTAAGTAAAGATTGAAGAATGTAGGTCTCAATGCAGAGCCCTGTGGAACACCACATAGTGGGGCCCTTGGGTGGAAGAACACAGCTGGAAATAGACTCTCTGAGATCTCTCCTGTAAAAAGGACCTCAACCACGAGAGAGCTTTCCCTTGAATACCTGCCATTTTGAATCTCTCTAAGTGGGTAACATGAGAAACTCTGTCGAACGCTGCCGATCGGTCTAAAATGACCACCATCGATGCACGTTCGACATCAAGATTATCGTTAAGGAATTCCGTGACTTTCAGTAAAGCAGTCTAGATGCTTATCCCTTGTCTGAAACCAGATTTCTTATCATGTAGCAACCCATTATCTTCCAAGTAGGTAGAAAGCTGTCTGTTAATCAATATTTCTGTAATTTTAGCTGCTGCCGACAAAAGGGAAATAGGTCTGAAATTAATCAGTATGGCTGGATCAGTAGTGGATTTTGTCAGCAATGGTCGAAGAAAAGCTTGTGTTCGAGGCATATGAGCTGCAGATCACACACTGAGGATAAGATCGCCATCTGGTGTTGGGCTCGGATGATTGCAGGTTGTTGTTGTCTTCGGAAGAAGCCTTTGGTCACGAGATTGGTGACTCCTCCCCTGGACAACAGTGCGCATGGGCATCCACTCCATCGTCAGATTGTTTTTTTCCGCCATTGGGTTCGGATGAACTTTTTCCGCTCCAGCAGAAAACTTCACGCAATCGAATTCAATCTTCAATCTTCATTCCATCGACATCGAAATCAACTCGGACCGGTTCCGGAAGCGGCTGATGGACAGGACACCCTTTAAAAAATGCCCCCAGTGTGGAGCGAAGATCCCCCACAGTGATCACCACGAGGTTTGTAACCTCTGCCTGTCGCCGGAACACAACGAATCGAACTGTCCAGCTTGTGCCGCTTTCCGTTCGAAGAAGACCCTCCGGGACCGAAGAGCTCGACGCCATATTATGGCTAAACCAGCCCCAGAACCGGAGGACATCTTTGCTCAGGATGTTCCTGAAGATGACACCGAAGATCTCGAGATCGTGTCCGAGGCCGACGATTCCGATGACCTCATCACTCCAGGGCAGCGTGTGAGTACCACCCCCCCCCTGCCCCTACCCCATCCAAAAAGACATTGGTCAAGACTCCGCCAGCTGGGCCCAGTCGCAACCGAAAATCCTCTTCAGAAGCCCCGCCCTCGGGCCCGGCTCCGAAGACATCTAAGCCTGTAGGTGGCTCGGGCTTGAGCAAACCTCATGTTAGTGTACCTATAACACCTTCGGCACCGAAAACTCCACTGTCGGCACCGAAACAGGCTTCACGACCGAAATCTCCTTCGGCACCAAAACGTTCCTCGGCACCGAAGTCTCCACCGGCGCCGAAACGTTCTTCAACATCGATGCCTAAAAGTCCCTCGGCACCGAAGATTCGATCGGCACCGAAAACTCCATCGGCACCGAAAATTCCATCGCCGCCGAAAACTTCATCGGCACCGAAGATTACGTCCACACCGAAAAAAGTTCATAAAGACCCGAAACGGCCATCGCCACCACCACTTTCGGAGCCGGATGAACTTTTTCGCCCAGATCCTACTCAAAAGCGGATCTACATCAATCCCAAAACCGGACATGTGACTGCCGTCCCATACAAAAAACGGAAGTTGGACATCACACCAGCTCCCATACGGAAGAAGGACTGTGCTACTTCGCCACTTCGTCCTTCCTCTCCTGTGTTACCTCCTAACCCGTCCCCCCCTCCTCCTCCTCCTTCTCCTTTACCTTTACCATCTCCCTATCATTCACCTCCTCCACAGGATGATAATGATGACTTAGGGGGAGGGGCGGACCCTGATTTATTTAATGATCCTCCTGATCCAAACGACCCTTTTACGTTCCCAGACACAGCACCAGTAGACGACTGGTCTTATCCAATGCCTGACATGCCTGACCCTACTACTTACCCCTCCAAGCCCTCCCCTCCTGATGACCATTTGGGATTTGGCCAACTAATAAATAGGGCAGCAACATTCCATGGCGTCACAATGCACACGGACGCCCTTGAAGAGGACTTTCTCCTCGATACTTTTGAGCAGTCACAAAAAACTGTTCACATACTGCCCATGATTAAAGGGGTTATAAAGCATGCCACTGAAGTCTTTAAAGACCCTGTTAGAGCTAGGGTTCTCAACCCACGCATCAAAAAAAAGTACCAACCAGCACCGCAGGACCCTGCATACATTAAAGCCCAGCTCCCTTTAGACTCCTTGGTCGTATCACATGCAAGGAAGCGTGTTAACTCACAGACAACTGGAGAAACGCCTCCCCCGGACAAGGAGTCTAAGCTTTTAGAGGCCTCAGGCAAACGAGTCGCCGCACAGGCGGCGAACCACTGGCGTATTGCCAATACCCAGGCCCTGTTAGCCCGGTATGATAGGGCGCATTATGACCAACTTGAGGACCTTATGCAACATCTGCCTGAGCCTTTTAAATCCCAGGCCACTGACCTCATTCAAGAAGGCAAATTAATATCTAATGCCTCCATTAAATGCGCCTTAGATGCTGCAGACACTGCTTCTAGGGCGGTCAATACTAGCGTCTTACTCAGACGACATGCCTGGCTCCGTATTTCGGGTTTTAAACCGGAGGTTCAAACCGCAATTCTAGCTCAACCTTTCAACCAAGAGCAGCTATTTGGCCCTGCAGTGGACACTACATTAGATAAAATGAAGAAAGATAATGAGACTGCCAAATCTATGGGAGCACTGCAGTCTCCTCAAACCCGGGGTTCCTTTCGTCGCTCCTTTTATAGAGGAGGCTCCAAAAATACGGGTACTGAGACCACGTCCACCTTTAAAAATTCTGGACAAACATCCCCTAACAGAGGATATTTTCGAGGAGGTTATAGGGGAAACAATAACAAAGGTCGAGGGCGGGGCAACAAAAACAACACCCGCACCTCCCCAGCCACCAAACAGTGACTTGCCACCACTCCCCCCAGACCATTCCACCCCGGTCGGGGGGCGACTCCAACAATTCCTACTTCCATCACCACAGACAGGTGGGTAAGACAAATTATCCAGTCTGGCTACTGCCTCAAACTACTTCAATCCCCCCCAAACATACCACCCAAACAACGTCCAATGTCCTCACATCATCTCTCTCTCCTCAAACAAGAAGTTCAATCCCTGTTACAAAAACATGCGATAGAACCAGTCCCTCTTCAACATCAGGGAACAGGGGTATACTCCCTATACTTCCTCATTCCCAAAAAGGACAAAACATTAAGACCCATACTGGATCTCAGACTACTAAACCAGTATATAAATTCAGATCATTTTCATATGACCACCCTCCAACAAGTCCTCCCACTATTACAACAGGGAGACTTCCTTGCCACATTGGACCTCAAGGACGCGTACTTTCACATCCCTATGCTTCCCGCTCACAGAAAATATCTACGATTTGTGGTAGATGGGCAACACTATCAATTTACAGTTCTCCCATTCGGAGTAACAACAGCACCCAGAGTGTTCACCAAGTGCTTAGCAGTCGTGGCAGCGCACCTCAGAAGACAACAGATCCATGTCTTCCCCTATCTGGACGTTTGGCTCATAAAAGCCAATACTCACCAAAAATGCGTTCTCCACACTCATCGCACTATTCAAACCCTCCACAATTTGGGATTCACTATCAACTACCCCAAATCCCATCTACAGCCTTCCCACTTACATCAGTATCTAGGAGCAACCATAGATACATCCAAAGCCATAGCTTATCCCAGCACTGCCAGGATAGCCAGTATACAAAATCTCATCTCTCAATTTCAAACTCATCCATCTCTTCCAGCAAGAGTGTTCATGCAGCTCCTAGGCATGATGGCGTCATGCATCTCCATAGTCCCACACGCACGACTTCAAATGCGTCCCTTACAGGAATGTCTAGCACAACAGTGGAACCAAGCTCACGGACAACTTACCGATCTGGTGTTGGTGGACAGTCGCTCACTTCGCTCACTGAAATGGTGGAACACCATCAACCTGTCCAAAGGGCGGCCGTTCTTAGAGCCTCTTCCACAAGTTGTGCTAACTACCGACGCATCTCTCACGGGGTGGGGAGCCCACCTCCTTCACCATACCACTCAGGGCAGATGGACCAGTCAACAGAAACTGCTCCACATCAACCACCTGGAACTCTTAGCAGTGTTCCTGGCACTAAAATCCTTTCAGGTACACCTAAAGAACAAAACTGTCCTCATACGCACAGACAACATGACGACAATGTATTATATACAGAAACAAGGAGGGACACATTCTCTCCAACTGTCCCAACTGGCACAGCAAATCTGGAGATGGGCAATTCCCCAAAACATCTACCTGTTAGCAGGACATCTCCCAGGAATCCACAATCAGGTGGCCGACCTCCTAAGTCGCCACACACAGCAGATCCACGAATGGGAATTGCACCCCAAGGTTCTACTCCCCTTCTTCCAAAAATGGGGACAACCAGACATAGACCTGTTCGCCACTCCCGAAAACACAAAATGCCCAACCTTCGCCGCCAGGTTTCCACACCCACAGTCGAAGGGCAATGCCCCATGGATGAACTGGTCAGGCAGATTTGCGTACGCTTTTCCGCCTCTCCCACTCGTTCCATTTGTGGTACGCAAACTGAAACAACAGTCACTAACACTAATACTGGTAGCTCCCACTTGGGCACGTCAACCGTGGTTCACCACACTTCTGGAACTATCTTTAGTTCCACATCAAAGGCTACGCCTCTCCCCGGATCTATTAACCCAGAACCATGGAGAAATCAGACACCCAGATCCTCAAACACTGAACCTAGCGATCTGGCTCCTGAGGTCTTAGAGTTCGGGTACCTCAATCTCCCTCCAGACTGTATGAATATCATAAAGGAAGCCAGACGACCTACTACTAGAGCATGTTATGCCGCAAAATGGAAACGATTTGCCATCTACTGCGCTAATAATGACATACATCCATTGGATGCTTCCATCCAAAACATCATTTGCTATCTACTACACTTACAAAGATGCAATCTAGCGTATTCCTCTATACGTTTACACCTAGCAGCCTTGGCAGCCTACTTGCAAAATAGGCAACACCTGTCCCTTTTTAAGGTACCAGCCATCAAAGCGTTTCTGGAAGGTCTCAAAAGAATTCTTCCCCCAAGATTACCACCTTCCCCAGTGTGGAATCTCAATGTGGTTCTAACAAGACTTATGGGTCCCCCATTTGAACCTATGCACAAATGTGAATTACAATTCCTGACATGGAAGGTAGCTTTCCTTATCGCAATCACTTCCCTTCGAAGAGTAAGTGAAATACAAGCCCTTACGCTAGAGGAACCTTTCTTACAACTACACCGTAACAAAGTGGTTCTTAGGACAAACCCTAAATTTCTTCCAAAAGTGATTTCCCCTTTCCACCTTAACCAATCAGTAGAGCTACCAGTCTTTTTCCCTAACCCAGACTCCGTAGCTGAAAGGGCCCTACATACCTTAGATGTCAAAAGAGCCTTGCTTTATTACATCGACAGGACAAAACCTTTTCGAAAGACAAAACAACTCTTTGTTGCTTTCGCACCACCACATAAAGGCAATCCCATCTCCAAATCCGGTATAGCCCGGTGGATAGTTAAGTGCATCCAAATATGCTACCAAAAGGCTAAACGTACACTTACAGTTCCCCCTAGGGCGCACTCCACGCGTAAAATAGGGGCTTCTATGGCCTTCTTAGGTAACATTCCCTTAGAAGACATTTGCAAGGCAGCCACGTGGTCTACCCCGCATACCTTCACTAAACACTACTGTGTTGATGTGCAAGCCAAACAACAGGCCTCAGTGGGCCAGGCTGTCCTAAAAACTTTATTTCAAACTGCTGCAACGGATACAGGCGACCACCGCTAAGGGGAAGCACTGCTATATAATCTATCCTCAGTGTGTGATCTGCAGCTCATATGCCTCGAACGGAATATGCTACTTACCAGTATGCATCTGTTCTTGGCATGTAGAGCTGCAGAGTCACACACGCCCACCCGCCTCCCCGGGACCTGTATCTGTTCCAGCATCTGTCTTACTTAGACATTGCAAATGGCCATCCTTTCTTTTCATTCCTATACACTCCATCTTTTCCCATCATGGCGAAAAAACAATCTGACGATGGAGTGGATGCCCATGCGCACTGTTGTCCAGGGGAGGAGTCACCAATCTCGTGACCAAAGGCTTCTTCCGAAGACAACAACAACCTGCAATCATCCGAGCCCAACACCAGATGGCGATCTTATCCTCAGTGTGTGACTCTGCAGCTCTACATGCCAAGAACAGATGCATACTGGTAAGTAGCATATTCCTTACATTCTGCGGGAAAAAGACCTGCTTCTAGAGATTGATTCAAAATTCTAGTAAATAATAGATTAATAATGGGGGCAGTCAGCTTTAGAATTCTCGGTGGACATGGGTCCACTGCTGATCCTGATTTGCATTTCTTAAGTTCTTCCAATGCAGTTTCCTCAGAAATTATAGAAAAGTTAGATAGTTAACATTTCCATAGCTGACATATACAGACCTGCAACATGGTCTACACCTCACACATTCACAAAACACTATTGTGTAGATGTGTTAGCAAGACAACAAGTTAATGTAGGTCAGGCAGTTCTTTGTACACTCTTTAAAACCACTGCAACTGCTACAGGTTAGCCACCGCTTTCAGAGATTACTGCTGTATAGTCTATGCAAAGCATGTGATCTACAGCTCACATGCCTCGAACGGAAAATGCTAATTACTCAGTATGCATCTGTTCTTGGCATGTAGAGCTGTAGATTCACATGCGCCCACCCGCCTCCCCGGGTACCTATACCTGTTGAAGTAATATATTACTTAGTTACATACACATGGACAGCTCTATTCTACTCTCACTAACTCCATTCTCACCCTCTGCGGGAAAACAATCTAACAATGGAGTAGATGCCCATGCCCACTATCACCGAAACGAGTAGTCTCCTACCTCGTGACTGGACAAGACTTCTTCGATGAAAAACAAAGTGCAAACATCCAGGCCCCACACTAGATGGCAGACGCATGCAAAGCATGTGAGTCTACAGCTCTACATGCCAAGAACATATGCATATTGAGTAAGTATAATTTTCCTTCATCTGGATGGCGTGCAGATTCAGAAATAAAGTGGACAGGAAGAAGAGAGTGGACTTCCCTATTGAGTACCCCAAGGAAACTGGCTTTCAGTGACTTTGCTACCCAGGACGCTACCCAATGGCACTACATTGTTCAGAAGTCCCTGAGTGGGAAGAGAGGCCAGGAGGCTTCTCTTGAGGAAGAACACACTTCCGCTGCCGGGGACGTGCGTTCAATGACTTGGTTGCATGAGACACTACCCAATGGGTCTGCGTCATCCAGATGTCCCTGAGCAAGAGAAATTGCATGGGGACTCCTCTTAAGGAGGGAAGCATTCCCGCTGCTTGGGATGCGCTTTCAGTGACTATGCTACCTGGTATTCCACCCCATGGGACTACATCATCCAGAGGTCCCTGAGCAGGAAGAGGTGCCAGGAGGCTCCTCTTAAGAAGGGAAGCATTCCCGCTGCCTTGGCAAAGACCGCGCCCATCAGGGCCTGACAGAGGCTGGGCTGTGCCACCCCCTTGGTCTGAGGCTCCTATGTGTCTCCAACTTCCTCCTGAAGTGACCCCTCACATTATAATTCTGAAGGATGTTCACGCCTCTGTAAAGATTGCACCAAGAGCTGGAGCGAGCTATGGAACAAAATGCGTCATTGGTTGGGGGCCAGACCAGGGCACAGGATGTGCCTTATGTTATGTTATGTTATATTATTTTAATTTATTCAGCGCGCAGTTACTCGGAAGTGTCCCGGCGCTAGCATCAGAAAGGCGGCCGAACCTCGGAGGTCCATCAAAACAGCAATGTCTTCAAGGACTTTCTAAACAGGCGCGGATCACAGATAGCCCTCAGAGTCAAGGGAAGAGAGTTCCAGGCAAGGCAGGCTCTGCGGGCAAACGAGTTGTCCCCCAACCGTTGACGCTTGAATTTGGGGGTCTGCATAAGCAGCAGAGAGGATGACCTCAGCTGTCTCCTAGGGATATAAAAGGAGAATCTATCCTGCAAATACTTGGGGCCGCGACCATACAGGGCCTGATGTACGATAGACAACATTTTGAATTTAAGGCGTGATTCCACGGGAAGCCAGTGAAGTGACCGAAGTTGAGCCCGAGCACTGTGCCAAGGGGACAGGCCGCCTAGAAGTCTGGCTGCTGAATTTTGGACCACCTGCAGTTTCTTTACAAGGTAGCCCGGGCATCCCACCAGGAGGGCATTAGCGTAATCTAGGCGAGAGAGAAGCAGAGCTCTCACCACCGTCTCTCTGTCCCTGTCTGGCAGCAGAGGAAGAAACTTCTTCAGACTCCTCAGTAGCCCAAAGCATGTGCCGGCAAGTTTTTTTACATGCGAAGCAAAGTCCAGGTTTTCATCGAACCAAACACCGAGATTTTGAACAGCCCCATTGATCGCTGGGGGACATGGAAAGCCCGAGGGCCAAAGTCTTGCTCTGAACTCAGAGGAAAAAGAGCCGAACAACAGGACTTCCGACTTTGCCTCATTGCATTTCAGCTGTGCATTGGCCAGCCACTGAAAGACAGAGGACAAGCACTGATGTGGTCTGAACACCGAGTCATCTTCTTTGTTCCAAGTGAACAGCAGTTGGGTGTCATCCGCGTAAGCCATCACTTTAGCCCCCAGAGACTCCGCCAAAAAAATCAGCGGAGTCACATAGATGTTAAAAAGCAGAGGGCTAAGTGACGACCCTTGTGGGACACCCGTAGTAACCCTCAAGGGGACCGAGGCACAAGGAGGGAGCCAAACCTGCTGCATCCTTCCCTCCAGAAAGGAGCTGATCCAAAGCAGAGCTTTCCCAGATACTCCAATATCCGAGAGGCGGTCAAGGAGCATGGCGTGAGGCACCGTGTCGAATGCCGCCGAGAGATCAAGCATAATCAATGCCACTCTCCCGCCGGCATCCAAACACTCCCGAATCGACTCCGAAACCTCCAACAGAGCGGATTCGGTACTGTGGGAGGCACGGAAACCAGATTGCGCCGGATGGAGCACGCCCGCTCCCTCGACAAAATTAGTCAGTTGGAACGTGACCGCCTTCTCGCAAACTTTGGCCAGGCTAGGCAAAAGTGAGATGGGTCGATAGTTTTCTGGGAGCAAAGGATCAAGGGATGGCTTTTTGAGGAGTGGCAGAATTAAGGCATGTTTCCATGCCATGGGCACATGCGCTTCCCTTAGTGATTGATTAACCAAGTGATTAACCTCAACATTGATGGTATCTGCCACATCCGCAAGTAATCTAGCAGCGCACGGATCGATCGGCGAGCCAGACTTGAGGGCTTTAAGAATTCTCAGGGAACCAGACAAGTCGATCGGACAAAACTCTGGGAAGCTGGAGATGGGTAGAACCCTAGGTAGGGAGGGAACCTGCTCAGGACTGCCTGACTTAGTCGAAGGCCGAAATGTCTCCTGGATGCTAATAATTTTATCCATAAAGAAAGATGCCAAAGTGTTACACCAGGTGTCCGAGACAGAGGCAATTGCCACCTGAGCACTAGGTGCAAGGAAACTCTGCACTATGGCGAAGATCTCTTTGGCGTTGTTATTAGCACGTTCAATACGGGCTGCATAGTACAGGCCCTTGGCCTCCCCAATCGCTCTATAGTAGAGTTTTTGTTTAGATCTAAGAATCACTTTGTCATGGTGCTGGTATCCACCGGATCGCCAGGTCCTCTCTGCAACTTTGCAGATATGCTTAAGACTCCTCAGCGTGGGAGCAAACCATGGCTTAGAAGGGGCGTCTCTTCTCAGCCTGGGCAGCCCTGAAGCAGACACCGCAACCACTGAACCAGTGATCCATTCAGCGAATTGGGTGATATTAACCTCCAGGTCTATGCCAAAGGTGGGCCGAGCGACATCAAGCGCGATGCTGAGCTGAGAGGGGACCACCTTCCTGGAGAGGGGCGGGCATTTACAGTTGGACGGTCTCCAAGGTTTTTGTAAAGCCCAAGAAAAAAAGATAGGAAAATGATCCGACCAAGTCACTGGACGCGGCTTCATGACTGAAATGGGAAAATTAGTACAAATCATATCAAGAGTATGACCACCCTTATGAGTTGGAAACAAGACCATTTGGGAAAGATTTACAAGATGTAAGGAATCTAAAAAGGCAACCGAAACTGCCTCCTTACTGCAATCCAGGTGGATGTTAACATCCCCAAGGAGAACAAACTTCGAAAACCTCAAAGCCCGCTCTGCTAAAGCCTCGCCACAGGAGGCTAAAAAGTTCACAGCTGAACCAGGGGGGCGATAAATCAGAGAGCCGCCAAGAGTGAATTGGGCCGACAGTTGGAAACTAAAATGCAAGGCTTCACAGTCGCCCCAGAGAGTAGAAATTTCACTCCGAAAGGTCCAATTGTCCCTGTACCAGATGGCCAGGCCACCACCTCTGCCAGAGCAGCGATCAACCCGGTGAACTTTAAATCCCATGGGTGTGGCCATGGTCACTAAAGGATTGGAAGAGGCATCTAGCCAAGTCTCGGTCACAAACAAGATGTCCAATTTATTATCTGTGACCAAATCAAACACATCCACACAGTGCTTTTTCACGGATCTCGCATTGATGAGGCAGGCGCTGATGGTGACAGAACTTAAAGGGACATCAGCTGAACCAATTGGTGTAAGCTCCGTCGAAAAGCGAAACGCACAGTCAACACAAGCAAAGTCAAAAGGGGGGACGTTGGGGCAGGCTTTATCATTTGGACACCGAGGAGGTTGCAGAGATTTGAGCCGCTCAGCCGACAGGATGATTGGGGCGAAGGACTCAGAGGTAGGATGGGCAGAATGACATGCCCTGTGCCCTGACAGTGCGCTGACGGGCGCAGACGGGCTTGCCTTAGGCGCGCCTTCGGCGCTGGCGGCACGCCTTCGGCGCTGGCGGCGCGCCCGCTGCGCTTCCTGTCAGGGATCCTACTTAAAGGGCGTGGCTGGGCCCGGGGTTCAGCGTGCAACATCTAGAGCGCTGACCGCGAAAAACGCGCGTCGCGCTCAAGATGGCCGCAGAATTACAAAGCGTCTCCCAGACCAGAAGCCCAATATATGAGGCTCGTTTCGAAAATTCACACAATAAAATTCAGCCCCCCCACAATTTCCCTCAATTGACAGACAATCAAAAAGAAAGCAATTTAAAATGGATAACCGGCTGAACGCAGCCTTTCTGAATTACTATAAATGAGATTACAGTGGTAAGAGTATCCTGGATTGGTCCTAGACCAAAGACTTTGACCGATGACTGTGTGTTAGTACATTTTAACTCCCCCTTGTGTCCGAAGTGGATCCAGTCAATATTATGTGTCAAAATATTTCTGTGGTGCCATTAGGCTGTTTTTATAGACCAGTAGGACCATCTGTACAGTAAATAACACTTGACTACTATGCCAATTTCCCTAATTAGGTGTTTAATATCCAAAGAACATATACATTTTCTCCCCTAAGTTTCCTGGATGTCCAAGACTGACAGGAATGTGACTGTGCAAGCCTTGTTCCCAGTTTGTGAGTGTCATATGAACCACTGTGTAACTAAGTTCCACCAGGCCTCCCATGCTTCAAATGCTCATTTACACTCTAGTGGCTCTGTAGATCATTTAAGGGATTCCCAAAAGCATCTAAGGTCAGTTTGTTTGTTTTCTGTAGGGGCTGATATTTCCTTTGAGGATGTTAATACGATCACAGGCTACTGGATACCAATACCAAGAGGGGAAGTTAGTTATAGTGGGTATTTTATTTTGGAATAATGCGGGCATCATGTCAAAGTTAGATAATCCTGATTGGAGGAGTTTTATTGCTAATTATGCGATTTATCATCTTACTGCGAACATGCGCCACCGCTCCCTTTTTTATTGATAGGTGTTCATTATATTCATCAAATTGCTTGAGTGCCACCCTGGGCGGAGAGGATTCAAGCCATTCCGATGTCAACTGTGATTCCTGGGTCAGTGGAGAAAGTATTTTTAAGCTTGTTTCTATCAGTTTTTGCTTTCAGCATACAGAGGTGTGCAAAAATTTGTTTTGGTAAATTTTTATAACCTTCTGTTTCAATCCAAGTCCAAGGTGATTAGCGAATTAGGATGGGAGGGAACCTATTTTTGCTTGGTTAGAGGTTTTTAATGCACACAAACACAATTACCCAACGAGTGAGGTGTTTGGGTTGGTGGACTACAAGGACATTGGTCTGTTTCACTTTGCACATAGTGAATATGGTAATGCACTGAATAATTTTATGATTAAATATCATTGTTACCATGTGGACAATGTACTTATTCCCTGCTCCCTATGCCACCTACCATCACTGGAAATGGCAATGCTAGTAGCATTTACTTTTTTTGGGTTTCCCACAATTGCTAGTCATTAATAGCTGAACCTTTGACCCATGTCATATGTGTGAGTGACCTAATACCCTCTCAGTCAACCTCAGATTATCTTGGGTTGAATTTGTGGCCTACCCCATTCTGGGTTTAGAGATTAATAAGTGTAATTGCTTTTCCATTAAATGAAGTCGTGTAGACCAATATGTATTTATGGGATCCTTAGTCAAGGGCTATAGATGCGGAGTAGACTGCTGCCTAAATGAGGATGCTTGTTCCGATAAAATTTTGTATCCCTACGGGCTCCTCACTGAGAAAATAGCTACAACATTAACTAAGAATTCACAGTCTCGCCCCAGGGGTTCAAAGGGGTGGTTTGATGATGTGTGCACTAAGGCACATACGTCCCTCAAGAAAGCACTCAATAGCCATCCGAGGGACATTGTTTGGGTTAAAATAACTGTCAGCAATACAGACACTCGATTGCCAGGTGGAAAAAGATAATTAAAGATCAGGCCTGGGACACGCTGACCCAGTAGAATAAGATTAGGGACAGTGCTGCTTTTTGGAGGGCTAGTACCACTTCCTTCTTTAAGTAGTGAGTGAACCCTATTATCAAAACTCTTATTCCTCCTGAGTGAATCATTTTCCTCTATTTACTCCGCCCCTCCAATAGAGTCCGAGAACAGAGCGCTTATTCTCGAGGTCTGAAATAGGTCCAGTCGGTGGAGGTATGTTTTCTCTGTTATGTAAGTGAGTAATGCCCTTAAAGGTAGTAAGAAAGGAAAAGCCCCTAGTCCAGATGTGGCTTCTTTAGATTTATCCCTGATGAATATAGACGTGGGCCCTACTGTTAACTAATGTTTTTAATGCAGTGACCACAATAGGCACTCTGCTTTCCTGGTGCCAATCTCTAATTTTGCCTTTATTTAAAAAAGTTAACCAGGCTGAGCCATGTTTTTGTCCTCCTATCTCACTCCTAGACTCCACACTAAAGGCAGTTGGAAGAAGTATTCTTTCCTGTCGTCAGGGCTGGACAGAAGAGTATCAGATTATCTCTGGAGCACACACATGGTTCCCAAAAGGTATAGGCACCGTTGAACTATGTTTGAATCTTTCCCTATTAATATAGAAATTTGTTAGCCCTAAAGGGAGTCTGTATATTTGGCTTTTATGGACTTAAGTTGTGCATTTGACAGCGTAAACCATGCCAAGTTGTGGGGTATAATGAAAGATATGGGAGAAAGAAGGCCCTAATCTATTTTCTAAGGCAGCTTTATATGAACGCTTAAAGTGTCTGCTATGGTAAAGATGGGGAATGTACGGATGCGTTTGGAATTCATCGAGGAGTAAGGCTGGGCTGTGTGTTGGCTCTCTTCTTATTTTTATTATATATATTCGATACTGAAAATGTCTTAATTGAAAAGCAGGGTGTTTATGTACAGGTAAGAACCTGTCCTCTCCCAATTTTGCTCTAAGAATACAATGCCGTTTTAATGGCCCGAACCGTAAAGGAATGCAACAACTTTGGGATAACTTTGTAATCTTCATGCAGAGTCTGGATTTGATAGTAAACTGCAGTAAGTCATCCACTATGATTTCTTGACTGTTAAAAAAGCTCTTCTGCTCCTACTTATTGAAAGGCAGCAAACTGTGACATCTCCTACTTTTTAGGTTTCGCCTGCTATAAATCTTTAAAGGGGCTTACATTCTGCCCTTCCTTTTCATTCGTTTGTGTGCTTGCCACTTACTTTTCCTCCGTTTCTATTGGTTGTAGCATACCATTTCCTGTTGTTTTCCGTGTCTTCTTATCAGTGTCCTGAGGCCGAAGTACCTCTAAACCAGAAGTACTAAAGAAAAGTTCTGGCCATTTGGAGCTGTAGATAACTGGAGTAAGGTCCCTGTATGTTTTGCCCCACAAAACATAAGCTGTTGAAAGTTGCATGAGTGCGACTGCCAAAGATGCAGGGTGCTAAAGGTACATTAAGAGTTGCATCTGTGTTTGCGACTCAATTTGTACACATTGTGATTCCTTAGAATTCGCAAAGGACTGGGTGTGAGAGAAGGTTCCCCGTGATTGTGAATCATATTGATATCTATCACTCGTTTGCGACTACAGTTGTGGTTGCAAATCATTGATTGCATACCAGCACCTTCAACTGGGTGGTATCCATTTATAAAGTGGAAGCTGTTCATAACAGACAGCTTCCACTTTCAGAATTCACTTGCCTATATCCAGGTGATCCAGTTGGTTTAATAGACTGCAGAATGCCATTCACCTCAATGTTAATTCACGTAATTCATGTAATGGCATTTTTATTTGTTTACATTGCTAGTCCTTTCTTTTGAGGGACCTGGAGCTGTCACTCCGGCATTCTGTAAATCCAAACTCTGAGATCAAGGTCTGTCGTCCATCGCAGACCCAATTCATTGCAGTGACAGTCCTTGAGTTATATCTACAAAGGCCTCAATAATATGCATGAGATTGCTTTTTTTGCAATGTATATTTAATGACTTTTTGCACTGCCACAGATTAGTATAGTATAGTACAAAGGAACACTGGGCCACTAAGCAAAAATGGCAATTTGGTTGAGATGCAACTTTTAGTACATCAGGGCTAAGTTCTGTTTAACTTTCTTTTATGTGCCCACTTTTCTTGGACAACATTATTTTTATAGGTCCCAATCTTAAATTATTTGATCACCAGAGTTCAACACTGATAATAAAATATTAGTCAAAATCATTGTAAGCAGGTTTCTACTCTGTGTCAGGTTTGGTCCGGCCAGCCATATCCCAGACAAACCCACAACTCCCAACCTCTGCACATTCTAATCAATACCAGACCAAATGTGACTGGAGATTTATGCAGCAACAGTCTTTTTGGATGTGGCTAAAGTGTTTGACTCCATAGACTAGAATTTCCTCTTTACCACGTTGGACACAATGGGGATAGGCAAGGGCCTCTTTAGAAGGACTCAAACCATGTGGCCAAGACAACAGGTAATTGCAGAATCTCGAACTCTATACAAGTAGCCAGGGGCACAAGGCAGGACTTGCCGCTCTCTCCATTGCTTTTCATAGTCTCATCTGAACCAATGGTTAGCTTGCTTAGAGAATTGGATTCTTAACAGAAATACATTTTGGCACATGCAAAATTCTTATCACTTTGTCTGATGCTATTTTGTTGTTTGTTAAGAACCCGTAGTTGAATTTAGAGCCCACGGCCCCCACTAATGCCATCTGTGAAACAACCCGAGAGAGATCTCCCCTTAAAATGACAAGAAACCTTTGTAAGATACCTTGGTATGCAATTCCATCAGGAGGGAGGTAAGTCATTAGGGACAACTACAGTGGGGCATTGAACAAAATTCCGATGCAAGTAGACAGGTGGTTTAGACTCCCACTCTTAATGGTTGGGCGCACTTATGAAAATGGTGGTACCACTGAAACTAATATACGGTACAGATTTCAAAATATCCTAATAACTCTGCCTCACATTTGTTTTAAGGTCGCACATGGCGAGATTGGCTTGGACAGAAAAGAAGCCCGAAATTATCTGGCAAACGCTGGTGCTATCGGTCAAAGATGCCAATTTTGAACTGTATGGCTTAATGGCGCAGCATGCATTCTTTTGGTTCAACACAATACTCATCCCATATTTGTAATGAAAAGTGATATAATTAGCCCTCTTCACTTGTACACAGCGCCCAAGATCCCCATGAGAAGACCACTAACTGAGATACACACTGTGCCCTGCACTAATTGGGCCTGGCAGTGATTAGCTGTATTTAGAGTAGCAGACCAAATACATCCACCTTTGCTCCCTCTGGAGAATGACCCAGTGTTAGTGCTTATTACAAAGCCAAAATTTATAGCTTAACTCCATAACAGGACAGTGTATACGATAGGAGACTTACATGCAAATAAAAGTTAATTACTCTACAAAGCTTTGAATCTGTAACAAACTGAATCCCCATTAGACATTTTTCTTTACTAAATACTGAAAACACTGTGTCACAGTCATACCCACCTTGACGCTTTCGGGTATAGTGCGCTTTACAAATATTATCCTATCCTATCCAACATCCAGGTAGAATCCCTGTAATGGCTGCTGTTATCCTTGATGCTATCTAAAACCCACACTGTGAAAACTGGTGTCTAATATGTTTACCATGTTGGTTGACACTGAAGGAAAATGTAAGAGTTACAAGCAAAATGGAAGGCAGAACTGGACACTGAAATCACAGACACCCAAACTAAAAGTGTCCCTGAATGTCGGGCACAGACTGCGGCACTATCAATGTTTACATAGATGCTGCTGCAGCCTACTGAATCTGATGAACATTGACCTTGAGGCAAAGGCTGAGTTCAGGGGGTCTAGAGATCCTGGTACAGACTCTGTTCACTTCTCATTACATTGCCAGAACATCAAGGACTACTGGTCTGAAATAGAACATGAAGTGTTGTAAATTATAAACTCCGACTTTGAACAGACCGCTCTAGTTGTGTTAGTGTTGGGTGTAGAAGATGTCCCTAAGTTATTCAGGAAGTATATAGTGCTGGCATTCTTATTGGCCAAGTGGGTAGTATTTAGAAGTAGAAGAAGGCTTAGTCACAAAATAGTTGATTGCTTTAAGGATCTCATTGTGTGTAATAATCCAACAGAGCTGTATGCTTGCTTTCTTCCCCACATGCCTAGACCCGGACATATTTGTGGCCCACTGAAAGCGCATCTGTTTTTCTGGGAGGATGAGGCTGGAGCAGTGAAGAACTGCTTCTGATAACAAGACCAGAGTAAAGATATATTAAGTTGTAATGATGCTGTTGGTGTGATCGAGACATCCATCAAAAAATAATGTTGCCTTTAAATGTGATTGTATTGTGTACAACTGAAGGCCTGTTTGTGCTGCTTGCATTGTTTGATTTCGGAGTGATTGCACCCTGTTAAAATAAAATTAAAGATAAAGTAAAAAAAAGTTTTATGTTTTCTATTATGTTAGCTGTACCAAATCCATTAGTAAAACCATACAATTGTTTGTTGTGTTTGCACAGCCACACCTTGTGAACCCCATTTCACGGCAGGGCTTGCTAGATAGATTGTTAAATGTATTCATATGTTTAATGCCTAAGCCAAACGCATGCTGCGCACTCTACATAGCAACATATTCCACTTGCGGAAAAGCCATAATGGCCTTCCTTGGTAACCCCCACTAGCAGGTATACGTAAAGCTGCTACTTGTTCAGCTATGCACACATTCAATTACGGTGCAGAAATTCAGGCCTGACGACCCACAGGTCTACCAAACTGTACTGAAAACACTTCCACTTGTCTCCATTTTGCACACAAGCCACCACGTATGGGATGTGCAGACTTCTTTACACTCTGTGCACAGCTTGTGACCTACAGCATCACATACTGCAAATGGGAAATGTTACTTACGTAGAAATCAGTTTGCGGCTTTTAGTGCTGTAGATTCCCATGCGTCCTGCCCACCACCTGGATGTGAGCTCATGGTAACGCGTGTAATGACCTCTTTAACGCTTACTTGCTAACTGACTGCATAGTGCTATGTATTTCCCCATCTGCACTTTGGTATAGACAAACAAAAAGCGCCACAAGGATGTGGCGTAATGCCCAGAGCTGCCGACTTTGGAGCTGGGGAACCAGGTTTGAGTCCTGGCGTAGGGTCAACATCCTGTGATTCTGGGCAAATCACTTAATCTCCCTGAGCCTACAAAAAAAATATTGTGTTCTTATGTAATGTAACTGGCGCTCCTGTAAAGCGTTCCAATATCTTTGGTTCGAGTTTGTGCTATAAAAAATTCTAAATAAAGACATTTGCATTTTCTCCCTGTATTTAATAGATGTTTTCAGGATAATACACATTTGAATTGCTGAGTGGCAAGTCGTGAAGCCTAGTAACTACTGATTGCTGAAGGCAGATGGTTTATCCCTGCCAAGTTGTGCCAGTCCTAATCTCAGAAATGTACTAGCACAAAAACGAATAAACTGATTTGACAATCTGTTTGCATAGTACCAATTTGTAATGCTTTTTCCTTTTTAGCATTTTCTTTCGTCTTGTCAGTATCCAGTGTGTCTTATAAATAAGCAGTCCAGGCTGCCTTTGCATGTTAATCCTCAAAGGTGGGTGAAAGCCAATGAGCCCTTGTTTTTTCCCTTGTACTGCTGCAGTAAGGTGACACAAGTGGAATGAGAGCTTGATTTCTAGTATTAAATCTGGTGACCAGAGATAAAGGCGACTTGGCACTGTCATAAATTGACGAAAAATTAGATGATGCTCAGGATAGTGTTGAAATATCTGACTTCAAGTTGTTCATCTCACAAAGGTCCAACGTTAGGAAGTGGAGCAACACTAGTAGAGCGCTGTAACAATGAGCTCTTGTCAGAAACATACATGTTCCCAGGGCCATAATACGAGTGCTCCTAATGCCCCATGGTCACTGTGCCTTCCCCAGTGATGTTCTACGAATTGCAGAAAAACATAGGTGGAAAAGGGAATTGGAAAAAATGGATACCGGTGCAACCCTGCATTAATCGTGCCTGTCTTATGAATGAGACAGAAGAGAAACCTCATAGTGGAAATGAATGAGAAGCAAAATGTATTAAGCATTGTTATGATGTATAATCATTTGTCTTAACCTCAGTGCCTGACAGATTCGTACATAATCTGTTTCCATTTATGCAAAATCTTCTAACCAAAGTGATTGATTAGTTATATTTGTGATAACTTCTCAAGTAACATAGTACAGTGCAAGTGTGATGAGAACCCACATAACTTTTCAGGCTACTCCAGAAGTTCAAATGTAATCTAACATGTGCACCAATGTTAAAATATGCGTCTTTTCAAGTATTTTCTTAGAGCACAAGTTATCCGTTGCATTGTTTGCTTCGATATGGCGACTCCACAAAAATGCAAAAGACACACAGTTGATGGACGTAATGCAGAACAAATCAAAACATTCACCCCCAGTCGAGATCTGGGTTAAATCCATCATTCTTTTGCTCACCATGCAACCCCAGTTTAGACCATATGCAAATCAGTCTTGACCCTGTGCCTCATGGGAACAGTCCAGCCTGAACTGCCAAGCATTCACAAAAAACAGAACAGTTGACATGAGATGATGATGAAACAGAAGGGCATAACTGCATCCTTGCTCCCATGGATGCTAACTGCCAAAACTCCAAGATGGAGAAGCAAAGGAAAATGTATACACCCCTCTCACATGGCTAGTACCGGAACAGGAAGTGGCATGTTAGACCACAACACAAGTGCTGGAACTCTGAATCAGTGACAATCAGAAGAGTCTGCACAAGCAACCCTTAAATAGTATTACTGATGCAAATGGAATGGGGACCTTTCTGGCAGCGCCACTTCAGTGTCTCCTCTGCCAGTACGACGCCATGCTAGATGCAAGGCACCTGTTTCCAAACTCAAAGAATAGGGCAGAACGTTTCCTGAGCAAACCAAGAGATAATAAAGGGTTGAGTAGCAACTGTTATGATATTCCTAATAGCTCTGGAGATGGGATCTGGGCCGCATCATCTTTTGAAAGCTAAGCACTCAGTATTTTCCTATAATTTAATCAGAAGATAGCTGTAAGGCCAGTAAGACACATTTTCCTTTTTTTCTAGAATTCGTGCTTGAGATGATGCAGAGCCCAAGGAACTTAACATTGTGATTAGTTGGAACGCAAGAAATTGTAGGCATTTGTAAAGATATAATAGAATCTTTTCGAGATGTGTATGGCTCTAGTCATCACCACCACCACAAATTTCCTCTTATACTTGAGAGGTGTATCTCTGATTAGTTGTCTTATTATCCACTCATTGGTAGTTACCCTTTTTGACCATTTCTTCAGTGTTGAGAACAACCACCTACCTCTCTATTCAATCTATAGGATTGATGTCCTAAACATTTTTGCGCTTGCAAATGCCAGATTCGCAGAATCGGGCCATTTGCGAACACAAAAATGTATTTTCTTATGTACTTAACCCAAATTGTGATTGTTTAATATGTTTCCGAATCGCAATTTGGGTTTGCTAATCGGTATCTGGAAGGGACGTGTTTAGGGCGTCCTTTAAAAATACCAATTCGCATTGGTATAAATTAATGTTTTGCCCTCTAATTGCTGTCGCAAAACATTTATACTTTACCGCCAACTCAAAGTTGGTGGTAACCCATTCGCAAATGGGAAGGGGGTCCCCTTTGAGAATGGTAGAAAAATGTAACTTAAACGTGTTCTTTTTTTTTATTTTTTAACTGCAGTCCGTTTTCCTTTAAGGAAAACTAGATGCGTTAAACAAAAAAAAAATATATATATATATATACACATAATATATACTAAAAGCAATCACTGTGTTCTGCAGGCGTCACCATTCCTGTGATGGCAGAGAATTGTAGTAGGTCACAAATTTCGACCTACCACATTAATATTTATGACGTAGGTCTATTTGCGACCCACTAAATAACCCCTTTGTCATTAGTGATAGCGATTGCCATACCAAATAGCTATTTGATAATCGCTATTACTATTCTTCGTTCATCTAGCCCTAATGTACTTGTACGTTTCTGGCTCATTAAGCTTTTTGAGCATGTTGTGTATTCTGTTGTTGAAAGAATACTTCATTTAATTCCAGTCTGGAATCTGTATATCGATCTGCTCTGCCCTTGCATACCACACTTCCTTGATCATTTTAATGTATATGTGTACTACAATTTCTGTTCTTCTTTCTGAGATTTTGCAGAGAGCGAACTTGTATGGATAGCTGTCCTATTTGACATTTATCTTCCAGCCTCTTACAAGGTTCATCTCTTGAAGAACCGGGATATAGATAATTGATTCAAGGGGGTGAGCATATGTTTTAGGCTTTCTTTACATGTGATTTACAATAACCAACTAAGAGTGTACATGCGTCTTAATTTTGCAGTGGCTACAGACTGATATATTTAAAAGCAAACTTTGTGAAAAGGCTCTGTCAAAAGTATCCTTTGTGACCACTTAATAATTAACTGGACAGAAAAGAAAGATCAATAAAATGTCAGAAACGGGGGAGGAGCCTAGCGCGCAACCAAGATGGCCGCGTAGGTGCGAGGCTCCCGAGGACCTCCGCAACCTCCTACGATTATCCTGAAATTATCCTGCCCTGGATGAGGGGACTATGTTGGTGAACCTGAGCTGAGGTGGCACCCGTTTCCCGCTTCCGAATCGGACCTCGGACACCGGAGTGAGCACCGATTGAGGTTTGCGGCCTTCCCCTCGCCGGACCCCGGATTTGCGCTGTGGGGTGGTCCAGTGACAAAGTGAACAACAGCGGCAGGCAGGGCCTGGCGACTCGCGTACCCCGCACTTTCACTTTCGCATTCACACCCCCTTGTCGTCTCTGCGAGGTTGGGTCGCGGAGCCCTTGGTGTTGGTGTGGCCTTGCTGGGAGACCCTGCAGGCTGTGATCCACCCCGCTGCTCTGAGGGGGCCCCCCCCCGGAGCTCGTGGCCCTGCTTTCCTGCCCTACACGACGTGGCTGGTGCGACTGGGAGACTGGTGGCCATGGCCACGAAACAAGATGGAGACCGGGCAAAGACCAAATCGACCCGGCGTGGCGCCGTCCATCAGGCCAACAGTATGGACCGCTATACCCTCCAGAAGGGATCTCCCGATGGACCGCGCAAGTCCCCTGAGAGCCCTCCTGATGCCCCAGACCTGCCCGCAGATCTGACTCTGCGTGATGTCATGGGCGCCATTGCCGAGATGAATGCCTCGGTGGGCCAGCGGTTTGATACACTGGCGCAGAAGATCGACTCGGTCCTCGTGGATGTTGGCCTGGTGAGGGCCGATCTTTCCAAAACCAACGACCGAGTAGATTCTTTGGCCCACACCGCATCGGGCCTAACGACAGATGTGGCGGCCTTGCAAACAGAGGTGCGCCGGCTTAGTCAGGCGAGTGCGCTTATGGATCGACGCCTGGAGGACTCCGAGAGTCGGGCACGGAGGAACAACATCCGCATTATCGGGGTGCCCGAGGGACGCGAGGAGGCGGCGGCGGATCTCTTTGTGGAGGACCTGATTGCTACCCATCTCCAGCCACGGGGGCTGAGCAAACTCTTCGCTGTGGAGAGGGCCCACAGGGTTCACGGGGGAAGGCCGAAGGTCGGAGCCCCTCCGAGACCTCTCATCGCCCGGATTTTCAATTTTCGGGACAGAGACGCTATCCTGCAAACCTCCAGACTGCATGGACCGGTCAAGCTTGACAATATGGAGGTTAATTTTTATCCTGATTTCACCCCAGCGGTCCAGAAGCAGAGACTGAGCTTCCTAGGCGTCAAACGCCGACTTCGGGACATAAACCTCAAATACGCCATGCTCTTCCCAGCCAAGCTGCGAGTGGAGGTGGATGGTCGCACGCACTTCTTTGATCGTCCCGAAGCGGCCGGGGACTGGCTGGATACTCTGCCCGGGGATCGTGATCGGGGGGGCGGGGGGGGGGGGGGGCGGCGGGGGGAGACGGCACGCTGGATCGGGACTGAGGGTCTAATATTGGGCCTCACTCTGGACGAAAATGATGCCACTTTCGATTCTGCGTCAATTTTTTTAAGTTCCCCTCCTGTGGAGGTTGTGTTGGGTCTATTGGGGGTTCTCCCTCCTCCTCTAGGGGGTCTAGTTAGTCTAACTATATATGGGGCGACAGGCACACTGCACGTTGGGGGGGCTGTTCGGGCTCATGCAGGGGTGCAGGGAGGGGGGAGTTCTGTTGGGGTGGGTGGGTAGGGATGGGGTGTTGTTCGTTTTTATCACAAGGCAAACGTATTTTTGTGTTAGTTCTAAAGTGCTCTCCGGGGGACGAATGATGGCGTCTGTATATGATGGGGGGTAGGGAATTAACTTTGTTGTCTTGGAATGTGAATGGACTGGGGGACAGGATCAAACGAGGTGTGGTCCTGCAGTTTTTGAAGCGAATCTCGCCCGATGTAGTCTTTCTGCAGGAGACACACCTCATTGGCAACTCCTTCTGCGCCATGAATCGGCGTGGCTATCGCCTAGTGGCTCACTCGGGCTTCACGTCTGGCTCAAGGGGTGTGGGCATCATGGTGAAGAACTCGCTCCCGTTGGAGATTGATGAGGTGCTCCACGATGACGGGGGACGTTACACGGTCTTGGTGGGAAGACTGGAGGGCAAAGTGGTTGTCTTTGTGTCAGTATACATCCCACCGGGGCTGCAGTCGACCACCTTTGCGGACCTTGGGCGCCTTCTCCTTGGCCTTCCGGGGGGGCTTTTAGTTGTGGGGGGGGATTTTAATGCGGTGGTATCTGGGACTGTGGATCGTCACCCCCCTAGGGACCTCCCCCGGGCACCGGCGTGGCTACCCGGCCTCTTGGATACATTTGGATTAGTGGACTGCTGGCGTTTAAAACACCCCACGCAGCTGCAGTACACCTTCCACTCGGGAGCCCATGGTAGTCTCTCACGACTAGACTATGTCCTTGTCCCGGCGGCCTATGTTGGGAGGGTGGGAGAGGTGCGCCATTTGCCACGGGGTATTTCGGACCACTCCCCGCTCCTACTGCACTTTGATGTCTTTCCGAGGGGTGAGGGTAGGGTGGTCCCAATCAATCCTTGGTACCTGCGCGACCCCACCATTCGCGCTGCATTGATTAAATCCCTTCAGCGATATTTTGATGAGAATGTGGGGTCCGTGCCTTCGGCTGTACCGCTATGGGAGGCCTTCAAGACAGTACTCCGAGGGGAGGCCCTATCCCTTATTTCCCACGCCCGGAGGCGCGAGCGGGAGGAGGTGACCCGGATGGAGGCTGAAATAGCCGAGTTGGAGGGTAATTTAGAAGGTGGGGTGACGGATGCCGCATTACATGTCCTCCAACTCAAGCAAGCGGCCTATAGGGCCCTCGTCACGGAGGCGGCCAGGGGCCTCAGTAGAGAGCAACAGGGGCGACTGTATGATGTGGGTGATAAGGCTGGTAAACTTATAGCGTGGTTGGACAAAAAAGAGAGAGCGAATCGTGTGGTCCCGCTGATTGAGAAAACGGATGGTGTGTGTGTAACTGAGCCAGAAGAAATCGTCTCCTGTTTCGCGGATTATTTCCGTGGGGTGTATTCCCCGGTGTCTCCCTGCTCGAAAGAGGATTCCCGTGCCCTGCTCAGTGATATCGCGCTGCCGTCCCTTTCCGGGGATGACAGGGTGTCATTGGACGCCGCTCCCACCTCCGACGAGATCGCCCTCGCCATACGCTCGGTCGCTTCCGGCAAGGCCATGGGTCCGAATGGTCTCCCTATCGAGTTGTACAAGTTGCGACCGGATACGCTGGCACCCCACCTCTGGGCTATGTTCCTGGCGGCACACTCTGTGGGCTCCCTCCCGCTGGACCAGCGTCTGGCTACAATCGTGGTCATCCACAAGGAGGGGAGACCTCGGGACCGGGTTACATCCTATCGGCCCATTTCGCTACTGAATGCGGAGCCCAAGATTCTCGCCAAGGTACTGGCCAATCGGCTGGTCGGCGTGGTGGGCGATTTGGTTCATCAGGACCAGTCTGGCTTTATTCCCCATCGCAACACAGCCCTTAATCTGCGGCGTTTGCACGGTGTGCTCGCACGTGCCCCGTTCATACGGGAGCCGGCCATTTTGGCGTCCTTAGACGCCACCATGGCGTTTGACACGCTTGAATGGCCATATATCTGGGCGATGCTTGCGAAGTTTGGATTTGGCCCAGGGTTCATCAGTTGGGTCAAATTGCTGTATTCGGGCCCATTGGCGCAGGTGGTGGTGAACGGAAGAGTATCGGCTCCCTTCGAGCTGGGCCGGGGCACACGGCAGGGCTGCCCCTTATCGCCGCTCCTCTTTGCACTTGCCTTGGAGCCCCTGGCGGAGTGGCTGCGGTGGGAGCCTTCCGTCCGTGGTCTCCGCTGGACCCCTGAGTATGAGGACCGCGTATCCCTATACGCTGATGACATCCTCTTGTACCTAGCTTCCCCACGTAAACCACTCATAGTTCTGGTTGATGTTTTGCATTCATTCGGTCGTAACTCCGGTCTGGTCATCAACTGGGCTAAATCGTGTGTGTATGTTCTCTCCGGGGAGGCTCCTATCCTCCCGCGGGGCTGTCCGATCCAGGTCGCCCCGCAGGGATTTAGGTACCTGGGTGTCTTCATTACTCTGGACCCGGAGGCTCGGTATGATCGGAACTTGCTTCCCCCCCTCCAGCGTCTGAAAGAGGATGTCGCGCGCTGGCGGCGTTTGCCGCTTTCGCCGCTCGGCTGGGCGGCATTGTTTAAAATGATGTCGCTGCCGCGTTTCCTGTATGCGTTGCAGAACACTATGGACCTCGTCCCAGCGCGCTACTTCCGCGAAGTGGAGAGTTTGCAGCGTCTCCTGTTCTAGGACGGGAGGCCACGTATTGCCCTGGCTAAGCTTATGCTCCCATGGTATGACGGGGGGATTGCCCTCCCGGATATCAAACGGTACTATTGGGCCTCCCAGCTAGCTGCGATTAATCAGGGCCTATATGGGCCCGCCTTAAACCCGGCGTTTGAAATGGATAGGATGCTACTTCCAGGTGGTGACTATAATCGAGCGCTCTACTCTAGCGCGCCCGACGCTCGCCTAACGGGCCCCACGCGTGTCATGGTGCGAGTGTGGCACGCGGCCAATGCAGCTATGGGGTGGAAGGACCGTTTGACCCGGGCGTCACCACTATACGCGTCCGAGCGGTTGGGCTCCTTGTGGACCTCGAAGGGCTTTGAGAAGTGGGACTTAATAGGCATTAGCAAAGTGGGGGATCTCTGGACGAGGGGAGGCTTTAAAACGTTCGAGATGCTGCAGACGGAATTTCAGTTGCAGGGCAGCGAGTACTTTCGGTATTTGCAGGTCCGGCATGCGCTGGGCTCCGTCTTTCCAGACGTTGCCTCCATCCCGGAGTGTTCCCCCCTGGAGGATAGAGTGCTGGATGGACACGTCCCTGACAGCACGATCTCACTGATCTACAAAAAACTGATCAACGACCGCTCGGACTTGTTGACGGCCCTTCGTGAGGCTTGGGTAGCCGATGGGCTGGAGCTGGACGACGAGGACTGGATCGCCGCGGTGGCCTCCCCGAAAGAGGTGGCCATACCGGCTCGCCTTCGTTTCGGCCAGCTCAAGATACTCCACAGGGTCTACATGACGGGGCCAAAGCTCCTGCGTATGGGCTATGCTGAGGACGGTTTGTGTAAGCGTGGGTGTGGTGCGCTGGGGACTTTTCTGCATATCTTGTGGGAGTGCCCGGAGGTGGAGGGGTTCTGGCATGGTGTGCATGAGGTGCTGCGAGTGGTCACGCATGTGGCGCTGTTGCCCGAGGCGAGGAGATGCCTGTTGAATGTGTGGGAGCCTACCGATTACTCGGTGACGCAGACGTGGTGGGTGACTCTGGGGTATATGGTTGCCAAGCGTGATATTGCCCAGCTGTGGGGATCCCAGAGGCCCATGGATATCTTGTGGGAGTGCCCGGAGGTGGAGGGGTTCTGGCATGGTGTGCATGAGGTGCTGCGAGTGGTCACGCATGTGGCGCTGTTGCCCGAGGCGAGGAGATGCCTGTTGAATGTGTGGGAGCCTACCGATTACTCGGTGACGCAGACGTGGTGGGTGACTCTGGGGTATATGGTTGCCAAGCGTGATATTGCCCAGCTGTGGGGATCCCAGAGGCCCCCGACTGTCTCGGCCTGGAAGGAACATATGGATTGGTGCATGTTTCGGGAAAAGGTGGTGTATGTGGCGAGAGGTAAGCCTGCGACATGGGTGAAAGTGTGGGGCCCCTGGAACGCCTACCGCGGGGGAATCTGTGCTCCACCGTTATTGCCTGATCCGTCGCCGGCCCCGTCCCCTTAGCCAACTCATCCCCCCGGTACCTGGGCATTAGGTGTACCCAGCCCTAGTTCTGATCTCTCCCCCCTCTTGAGATTCCTATGGATGGCTAGGATCCCCCCTCTAGGGGAGCACGTGTTGCTATTTCCAATTGAGGATTGCCTTGTGGGTTTGTTTGTATTTGTTGTTCTTTAAGTTTAAAATGGAACCGTATAGTGGGGTCTGGATAGTGTGGCTCGCAACGATGTTACCTCCTGTGCATGCTCAGCCGCAGCACCATGTGTTTTATAAATGTATATCGTATGCTCCTTTCATTGCTAGCGGCCGGCCGGAAGGTTGTAGGCCCATATTTGTATATTTTTGAGTCTTGTAATAAACGGTTTCGAAAAAAAAAAAAAAAAATGTCAAACAGCAAAACCTCTTGTGCAAAACATTGAACTCCCCCCGTCTCTTCCTCCCTATCGATCCTGCTTATGTGTTGTGGTTTAAGTGGGGGTATCATCCCAGCCCTCTTTATTTACTTTGGACACACGCACTCTGAATGCCTTTGAGTGCCATCCTTGTGCATTACAGACCATGCATAACATAACATGATCCACAGATACAACATATCCGGTTATGCCCTCTGTAGTGGCTGACAATTCAAAAGTTCTGCGCTTTTTTGTAAACTGTGGATTTTGTGTGCCAGGATTGTTCTCAGCTGGACTGTTCTTGAGAAGCACTCACAGCATTCAAAATGTAAAGGCAGAGGGGTGGCCCTTAAAGCGCAAAATATGTTTCTGCGACTCATCATTTCCAGATAGGTGGGAAAAAGAAACCTCAATGCTAGGACTTTGACTTGACTTCTAGAGTCAAAGTACACACTGCGCAGCAACTGCATTGCAGTATCAACAGGTGTCAAAAGTGTGTAGAGAATACGAAGCATACAAGGAGCCGAGCGGTAAATGAACAATCTAAAAGATTTGTAATTTTACAATAGAACTTGCTGTTTCTTAACTGACTTGCAATATATATCCTATTGTTAAGGTATGGTTAGTCTGTAATGGATCAATTAGTTTACTCCTTAGAGTACAAACAGGCCAAGGTCTATCTATTCCATAGTTTGGGAGAAACGTTACCCCTTTTTGGTCTTTATGGGGAATGGATAATGCACAATAGGTAAGTGTAATAATAGCCAGACATAGCAAATAACTAGTTGTAATATTACAGAACCTACACTAGATTTGAGAAGACTACATAAAGAACAAATTGCAACCCGAAGATTACAGGCAACCAACATTTCCCTTTCAAGCCTAAAAATATGTTGAGTCCCATATGATAAAAAGAGTAATAGAGCTCAAAATCCTGGTAATAAACGTTATTCAAATATTTGAGGTCATGCCTCAGTTGTTACTAACATTTTCTGTTTTTTGTTTTAATCTATATAATTTTAACTGTAATTTTTACGTTCCTGTTAATAAGAATCAGATTAACTTTTGATGTAACAGTCCTTTAAATGTTGGCACGGTGTCATGCTGTATCTAAGTTTCTAAACCCGGCCACCTCATAGAGTAAGCCTTTATTCCTCAATTTAGTTATCCGTGGAGATGCATGTGCCCTATGAAATCAAGTTGGTAGCTAATTGGAGTGTAATAGTATTGTTTGGTATTCGGATACCCAGTAGTAAACAAGAGTAACCACATGTAAAACTTCCCAATAGCCACTGTCCTTGGACCACAAGAAAGGGGTTTCAAGAGAGCACATGTACTTCCTACCAGAGCTACAATACTTTTAATGGACCTGTACTGGCACTTCTCAAAAGTAATCCGGCGCTGTGAGAATTGAGTATTACACCTTCTTACAGCTGTATGATTGTGGCAGTCAGCCATAGAGCTGTACCGGGTTACACGGGTCATTGAAAGTCTGCTCCAGTATTTGCTTGGATCTGTAACAAGGGAGCAGGACTTCAATGGGCGGCATAGCCTGCTACAGCAGGCTATAAGGCTATTAGAATATTCCACCCTATGCCGGTAGAAGTCCTGTTTAAATTTTTTTTTTTTTGATGAGCTTCCTTATAAAGACAGGGTGTTTAAATCTCTGTGACTCTGAAGCTTCTTAAGCTGTCTGAGCTTATGTAGAAAGTTGGTGTGGCTTGTTAACTTTCAAAACAGGGTGATAGCTGTGCTGTGGAAGTGGTCAACAGTCAGCCCCAGATTCTCCTTTGTCTCTCCCAAACTCCTTTTCTCCATTCAGCAGAGCTGAGGCAGACACAGGTGCTGAGGAGAATTCCAACTCCTTTCTGCCATTGCTACATTGACGCTCTAATCAACGGAAGGAGTCTAGGGAAGGTTTTCTGTTTGCTCTCACCCCAGCCTGTGCCGCTCTCTCATTCTAGTGCATGATCCCCATGCCGTGTGGGAATGCAGGGGAGAAGGAAAGATGAAGGTTGTAGATCAAGGCATTGCAAAATTGACAGCATCAGGCCTACACCGGTGTTTATAGTTAATTGTTGCTCCATTGACTTCCTAGGAGCTGTCAACATTCCAGTGTTCTAATAAAGCTGAAATTCTCATTATCTCGTACTGCTCTGCTAATCAGTGTGTAATTATCACAGTTCTTTATTGCTTCATCCCTTTTTAGGTCTCGCCTGAGCCAGCGCATGCGCTACTCGGAGAAACATTTTGTAAGCGGGTTTTCACAGTGCTATCTCAGGCTTTTGGTGGCCTCAAGCTTGCGTGCACGCGTGCAGCCGCCATCTGTCTTTCCTCCTGGCTGCCTTGCTCGCAATCACTTTCGCGCGCACCATTTGCTTGTTCTTTACTTTTGCTACAATCGCGGCACCGGCGCTTTACCTTTAAGTAAAGCGCCGGTGCCGCGATTATAGCAAATGTAAAGAAATAGATGTTTTTTTCTATTTCTTTACTCTTTCTATAATCGCGGCACAAGTAAAGCGCGGGTGCCGCGATTATAGCAGAAGTAAAGAAATAGATTTTTTTTTTTATTTCTTTACTTTTGCTATAATCGCGGCACACGTGCTTTACTTTTAACATTAAAAGTAAAGCGCGGGTGCCGCGATTATAGCAAAAGTAAAGAAAGAAATGTTTTTTTCTATTTAGCGCTAGTGCCTCGACAGTTGTTGCTTATTTTTTATGCAACTAACAACCATTGACAAAGCTAATAGTATTACGTTTTAATATGGAGGTTTAATTTGCTATCGTGCCCCATGGAATGAGTATAATCCTCTAATTCATGCCTTGGCATATGCTATAGTCCAGTGTAGGGAGGCAGAGGTGGAAGGAATCCCATTTAATGTTCCTTCTTAAATTTCCAGGCCTGCTGTTGCTCTGTGGAAGACTAGCTGAGGAGGAAACTTATTACACGAGCACTGGGTACAGTCATGTATTTTTATCGAGTGTTATAAGCTTTGGTGGCTCCGGATTAGATCTCATTATGAGAGTGGAAAACTTGTTAAATATCCATGAATTGAACAGGCTTTCTTTGCAAATATGCTGGTCGAAAAAGATCATGTTATTGGCAAAGTCTCACCGACAGCCTACTACCATTTTATCAAACTGTGAGGAGGATGGCCAACCCCTTCCATTGCTGAAGCATAGAATAAGCACTTCCGTACTGTCTATTAATACAAACAAGCTGACGCTCATTTATCTCTTTGACACCGTTTGATTAAAAGAAAGAAAAATCCAAAATTGGTCAGTCTTTGATGCTTTTAAAAGTTGTCTAGGATTACATCATACAAGACTGAGGAAGTGGAGAATTGTGTATTGATATTTGCATCCCATGATGTAGAGAAGATAAGGTTATAGTCCACATTTGAACGCCATCTTGGAGAGAGCTGACTGCTGCAAAATAGTACTTGTGTTGCTTGTCTATGTAAATAAATGAATCTTCCAAAATACTCACTTATACAGCCATCCAATACAGCAGTGTCACTAAACAGCCTGAAAACGATGCACACTTGGACTCTGGTTTATAGGCCCACTGAAAGAGCACTGTTGGCTGACTTATGTGCTAATAACTTTAGCTGAAATTCAGCAGGCAGCTGTCATAACTTTACTTGAATGAATATCCCAGTGTCTAATTTACAGCAGCAACCTAAATATGGAAGGTGTTTTTCCAACACAGTCTAGGCCAGTGACCTTTACACATTTACCTCATGCATTGTCCTAAGCCACTTTCGGAGTCCAACACAATATGTAGCACAGGGTAAACCAAGATGCAGCCTTTATATTCAGGTTCACAATTAAAGCATAGGAAAAAAAGAGAAGAGTATGTGGGAGGATTAGGAAAGAAGTAGGCCAGAGGATAGGGTATATATCAATTTCCACCTAACGGCCGATGCGAATCTGGGCACAAACACCTGTGCTGATTATACTCACTGGATCCCACAATTCACGCACATTCTGACGCAGCTCATTAAACACTCTGCACACATCTAATTTCCCACAAGAGGGCTTGTAAGTAAATAGCCTATTTAGAACCGCTCTGTGCACTTAGACACTGTGCAGTGTCACCACATCTTGCAGGAGACGGCACATATGCTCTGAGTACTGAACTCCACTGCACTAGGCCAGCAATCAAAATTAAAGCCTAAAAAATAATATGAACAAGCATTGGCATAGCCAATAGGTCTCGCTTTTGGGACCTTATGAGTATTTAGTTATGTAGCACAATATCCAACATCAACTGTTGCATGGCTAAACACTTATAAGGTCCCAAAAGCGAGACCTATTGGCTATGCCAATGCTTGTTATATATTTCAATGATGACGTTTCAGATCTTTCTGAAAATGTCTTGTTTTCTCATCTCAAGTTGTTGGTAAATAAATGATCATAGTATGACTTGTGAATGTGTAAAGTCTTCATTGTCTCTCCTTTTGACAAATGGAACTCAGTGTTTGAACAACACAACTTTCCAAGATGGGTGGAGCCGTGAGTGCCGGAGAGGATAATGATGAATTGATTGATAACCTGAAAGATGCCCAATACATTCGCACAGAGCTGGTGGAGCAGGCCTTCCGAGCCATTGACCGAGCAGACTACTACCTGGAGGAGTTTAAGGACAATGCCTACAAGGACTTGGCTTGGAAGCATGGGAACATCCACCTGTCGGCTCCATGTATTTACTCTGAGGTGATGGAAGCACTGGATCTTCAACCAGGACTCTCGTTTTTGAACCTGGGCAGTGGCACTGGCTATCTGAGCACTATGGTGGGACTCATTTTAGGTAAGTCATTCTTGGTCAGTCATGCAAGTAAAGCAATAACCTATCTACTATTACTTATACTTGGAGAATTACACTCTTAGGCATGCAACTTTACATTGTTTTCTATCTTTTTAAGGCAAGGGATTTTTATTATTTATAAGCACCACTTATATAAAGCATTCACCTTTGTATAAACCCTGAAAACTATTGGATTAATTCTTGAATTCAATTGTTTTATAATTTCTAACCTCTTGAGTGTACACCCTTTAGAATATAAAACTATTTTTTCTGACCTAGTAGTAATCCATATAAAAGAAGTATTTTAATAACTTTATTCGAGTTTTCAGTTGCAGGAATAAGCCAAGCTGAACCATTTGAGGACACATAATATTGTAAAGTTAAAGGGAAGGTAGAGATTTTCACTGTAGTTTTCGGGTGATCCCAAAACCACATTTTTCAATGTTTTGTAATTTGTTACTAACCATAACTGAGAACTCTTTGTTTACATATATTTTTCCGTACTTTCACCCTCCACTGAGACACGGGTGGAGCGGATTAGGGTTTCCAAAGGTGTACTATAGTGTGTCTATAGTCCTCAAAAATGTTAATGAATTAGTGCTGTCCTCACCTGGGTCCCTCGACAACAGGATATTGGGGTAAAGTGAAGGTCTACCCCTGTGATAGACTTAATGTGCAATTGGATTTATTTCCAGTATGATTGACCATGCGCTATAGACCGTGGTGCCATAGTGCTGGCGCACCGCATCCATTCCAGCATTCCTCGGAGACACCAAACATTGCCTTTAGTCGAGACAGGGTGAAGTAACACTTGATCAACATTGTATATACATTTTCTTTGTTTTGAGTACTGATGGACTATTTTTCAGCTCTAGACTATACATTGTACCAGGTCTCCCCCAAAATGTCTGTTTTTATTGGCCTTCCGTTTAGACATGAATTTATTTTCTGACTTGGTTGCACATTACTTATGTAGTAAAACAGACTGGCGATTCCTTTCTTTAATTGCTTGTTAAAAACCACTAATTCTAACTGAGTCAAGTTTCTGGTTACTTCTTGCTTTACAGATTTCGTATTTGCTCAGTGCAACAGTTGAGTTAAACAAAATTATCTCTACTGGCAAAATTACACAACTTGACATGTCTCGATGCTTAGTAATTCATTATTTGTTAATAAATCGTCCATTAAGGGTGGGTTTTAGGAATTCCATTTGCGAAACCCTACATCTTCCATACCATGTCTGAAGTTGGAGTTGTGGAGTAGCAGTGTTAGGGGAAAAATGAACAATGTCATATCATTTTTCTTGGCTATACTTTTCTAATAGTCTAGTGTGGGGATATGGATGCCTCTTACTAGAATATTGGAGGCCAGGATTGGATGAAATCTTTTTGTGGGATCTAGAGCTGGTCTTAACTGGGCTGTCTAATGTATTGTTTGATTTTAGGAAATCCTTATCCTTTGTATAAGTTCATTTTAGCCCAAGCAATCCTACCCAGCCGCAAGATTTCATGTTTCCCCACCTATGAGTCTTTGTAGAGAACATCGAGGAGAGGAGGAATGTTTTATCAAACTAGGCGGATATAAACCGAAGCATTTTACAGGGCTTGCTATCCAGCATGGTACATTATCTTGCAATTATTTTTTTTTTTAACACTTCAGCGGCTCAGAAATCCATATCTCCTGTGATTTAGCACTGTTTATTTTTAAACTGGAGACTGTTGAAAAAAAGATAATTCATCTGGTAATGCTGAAATTGATTTGACTGGGGTCGGTCAGGAAATAAAGAATGTAATCTGTGAATCCTAGAAATTTTCGCTACGCCACTCTGTGATGCATTTTATGTTAAGGTTACTAGTAATGTTTTTTATAAAGGCTTCCATTGACAGTGCGAAGAGGGGACAGTGGGCACCCCTGTCTCCCAATGACGGGATCATTGTGGTAGATTTGACATTTACTTTGATTTTTACAGGTTGGGTGGGGGTAGAAAAATGCACAAGATTTAGCCTTTGTTTTTGCCAATTGCGTTTTTTGCAATGATTTTGACAATTGGCTTGTGTCACATGCCTTCCAGGTCGAGCAAGAGAAGGACTGTTTATTTCTTTTCACTTTCAAGTAAAGTCAATTGCAATTCTGTCTGTAGTATGGGTATTTTAAATAAAGCCTCATTCATATACTGATTTAAGTGCAGGCAATATTGAATGAGAATGAGGGAAAAGTATAAGGGCAAAGACCTCGTCATAATTTAGTAAGGTTATAGGCTTGTATGAGGGGGCAGTTTATTGTCTTTGTCATGCTTCAATATTATGAAGATGGCAAATTCCATCATGGTTCTAGTGACAGATGCTGAGGTGAAAAGAATTATAGACTTTAGAGAGGGGGGCCTACAAGTGGGCCCATGAACGATTTGTAGAACATAGAGAAACCATCAAGACCATCAGTGTTATGTGGTAAATATTGAATGGCTGTTCAAATCTCTGTTGTCATGATTGGGTCTTCGAGTGAAGCAAAGTCTAACAAACCATCTAGCTGAAATAAGAAATCTTTACGCAGTTCGGGATCTAGGTTTTGAGGGTGATAGAGTGCTGAATTGTAAGTCTGAAAAGCTGCTGCAATGCCATTAGTATCATTGTTGTGGAGACCTGCAGCTATATGGTTCCTAGTCTAGAGTTTGTAGGCCAAGGTAACACAACCCTTTCTCATGATATTTCTGATTGATGTACATTATTTTTCTGGCAGCATCATTCATCAGTAGTTGTAGTTTGTCCCGTAGTTTCCAAGTTCTACATATGTTTTAGGGGAGTAGTTGTCTTTATGTTGTGTCTATAACCGTTTTGCCAGGATTCAAGATCTGTGTTTTGTTGTTTAGTGAGTCGTTTAAAGGTAGATGTGAGCTATATTAAGTCTTGCCGAATCACTGCTTCAGATGCAACCTAGCTGGTATCCCAACTAGCCTTTCTATTATGGTTTTCCCTGAAGAAGTGTTCCAACATTTCTTGACAGAATCTCGTAGAGTCGTAGCTCTAAAAGCAATTTCTTTGATGACCCAAGGTTTGCTGACAGAATTGATGGGCGGTGTTACATCGAAGGTCAGCCAGACTAGGTGTGGGCTGATAATACTTGATAAGTTTACAGAAATAGAATAAATGATGCTGTAGGGCTGCTTATTAAGAAGAAACGTATCCTTGTCTGTATATCATGTGTGAAATCCTTATGTTCATCCCTCAAAATATCTAACAAGTCTGTGTAGAAAATGCCATTTATTGCAAAGGAGCCACTTTCGGGTGGTCACCTCCAATTTTGCATTTTTCTTTTTTTGTACTCGCCTCGTAATCTTGAACAGCGTATGTTCTGAGCCCATTATGTGTGTTCTGACCCCTAAAACATGTCCAAATTGGCTTACAACCTGATTGGCACATTTAACTTCCCTATAGGGCCATATTAAATGGTTCAGAAATACGTCCATTGCATGTCAAGTTAAATACCACTTTGACTGCAATATCTATTGTGCCATCCACTCTAGTGGCAGTAAAAACATGCCCCAGGCCTCTCCTGTGTAGCCTGACTGTAGCAGCCTGAACCCTGCTTGCCCATCCCTGTGAAATCACCTTTTCGACAGGTAGGAAAACCTGATGGATGTTAATTTGCAATAGCTCTCCAGCAACTGCCCAGTCTGTATTTGGTCTGAATTAGATGTGGAAGAGGTGTGAGAACTGCTCAAGGCAGAGTCAATGGTCTATGAGAGGGGAGGTATTTTCTTTACCTGGCAGGAAGACCTTTTGGGGGGTAGGCCCAGAACTTAATTAGCATCAAAGGGGCCAGCTCTGTCTCAAGCAAATGTTAGGTGGCATTTAGAAAGCCCCATAGTCAGGCTGGCACCAAATGCGGTGGGAAAAAGTTACCCCCTTAACTGGCTTAAAGTGACCACTGGGTGGGCACACAGGCAGTGCACGGGGGTTTCGCCATCTTGGGATCTGAGGGTGAGTGTGATTGTTTTCAGTAGGTCAAACAACAACTGCTGAAAAAGTGGGTAGGGTTTCCCCATGGAACTTTTATCCCATTTGTGAGGGAGTGGCCTGGAGTCACCCTCACCCACTAGCTGGTGCCAGGCATAAATGTGAAACATCAAAGCACCTCCTCCAAACACTTACTGGACCTGCAGAAGATCAGAACAGAACTTGAACGGCTGTCTGTGACCTGAGAGGAGCCATGTAGAACTGTACCTGCTCCCTCTATTACAGAGGACAAAGAAGTGGATTACAAGGATCAGTTGCCTGCCCTTGTGTGTAACTACAGGGATAAAAGCTGCAAGACCCTTTTCCCTAAAGTGCTTATATAACCAGTGGCTACTGGACTTTGACTGCGACCTGGTTTTGACTTCCACCTGACACCCTGTGAGATTCTTAGTGTCTCCCCTGAGGTCCTGGAACCTTAGAAGTGTACTCTTGTGGTTGTTTGGGCACAAGAGGAAAGTTTGGAAACCTGTCATCAGAGCTTCAGGGGAGTCCACTGGAATAGTTTCCAACCATCAGTTCCGTTGCATTGGATTGACTTTCAGCTTTGTCCAGGTCAAGTCTCTCAGCACCTCCAAAAAATTCAACAAAGTCATCTTCTGCGTTGGGACTTTGAAAATCTTATGCAAGAAATCTTAAAAGCTCTCCCAAGTTCTTCTGCATCCCAGCGGGAAAGGGTTGTTGCAACAGGACCTACCTAAGGATTGCGCTCACAACAGAATCACTACAAAATTTGATGTAAAAATCTGGACTCTGCTAAGCATGGTAGCTGTTGGGGGAAAATCTTAACAGGTTTTAAAAACTAGCCAGTTCTACGTGTAGTGGGTTTTCATCTTCTCTATGAATTTTCCATAAAGTTGAATTGACGTCCTATTGAAAACTGTCAAATTCTGCCTGAAGTTAAGTTTCTGATTTGCTGATCAAAATTTTGGGATTGCATATATTGTTTGCGAATTCATTCAGTTCCCAATATATAAACAGTCGCGAAACCTGCAGAAAGTCTTGCTGATTTGCAAAGAGCATTTTAACAACTTTTTTTCACAGTGGCTCACACTCGCAAGGTAGGAAGTAATCTGGGACGCAAGAACTCCTGGATTAAGTGGTCAGGATGCTAGTGGGATAGAGGATGAGAGATTCTCTAAATGGCTGTGTAGGGACAGAAGTTTGATGCCAATCCCTTCCAGTTCCACCAGCATTGCAAACCAGGTGCCCAACTTTTTACTGTTAATGTTCTTGCCCATAATTATTTTAGATGGTGAGTGACAGCTGCAATTCAGTATTCTGGCCACCTATAGGTTAGTCCTTTACCATAAGGCTCTCGAGGCTCAGATCGTGCTGCCTGTGATGGTGCTGTGCCACTCCAGGTTGACTCACTACTGCCCCAGAAATGATGGAGCGCTTCTGCATAGAAGCACCACCCCACTGTGCCAAAAGTCAGTTCTTTCTGCACCTTAGAACACAGACCTGGAGCTCCCCTTCCACTTTTGTTTGCCTTCCAACGACCATTAAAAAACTGTAGTGTCTTCTGAGTTTGGGCTCAAGGCACACCTCCTCAAGTTATGCGATGGATGGCCCTCTTGCACCTTAAGGTGATTCATGGAAACAAAGCTGTGCATCACCGAACACAAAGAAGAATTTTTGCGCCTTGCATAAGTCGCTCTCCTGCTCCAAGTTGAGTGTGAGGACCCGCTTTTGCTCCAGAGGTCCTTCCAGCAAGAAGTCTTCTTTGGGGTAGAAGTCCTCTGGTAGATCAAAGTCCTAGCAAAAACATAAGAAGGTGAAGCAGGACTTGACCCCATCCTGACACTCTCAAGGACATTTTAGTGTCAATTGGTCTGTCTCCTAATCTCCAGTTGAAGAACCAATCCCGAAGTTGATCCCTAAATGCCCCGAAATATTCTGGATATCG
Organism: Triturus cristatus; assembly: GCF_964204655.1. Lineage (NCBI taxonomy): Eukaryota > Metazoa > Chordata > Amphibia > Caudata > Salamandridae > Triturus > Triturus cristatus. Next base: position 1,642,234,745 of record NC_140590.1, read on the forward strand.
ACAGTGCCGCAGCAGATCAGTGCAGCTGTCTGCATGGCATTTTTACCAATACTTTAAAATATGCATAGAGGCTTTGGCTTACCTCCACTCAGAGGAGTATTAAACTCTCGCCTCATGCTATCCGTTGGTGATGTATCATTCTGCTTTCCTGGAAGGCCTTCATTTAGAATGCAGAAAGGACGATTCTAAATCTAAAAAATTGACTTTGCCTTGTCTTCTCACATTCTGTTATTTTTCTCCCGTTTTTTTCTACACAGAAAGCAAAAATTTTTCTTCTTGTTCCCAACATTGGCAATGCTAGTAGGACAGGCTTTTTGATAAACTGCATTGTGCATACATTGCATGAAACAGCATTTGTGAATACCTATTTGTAAATTTGTTGTACATTAAATCTCGACCTATGGGCTTTGCCAGTGCTTGTTTTGTAATGCCAGGTTTTGGTTGTGAATGTTTTGCAATAATCCTCTACTAAAATCTTCATACGGTATTGACTTTTATATGCATGGGTCATTGGTGTACTATTCTAAAATCCTGTGTTTTTCCTTGTTATGAAAATGTTAAGTGTTTCCCCATTCAGTTTGCACAGAAACATAGATTTTCCATTTCATTATAATTCTGTTTTTTATGTATAGATCTTTGCTGCTCATTTAAAAAGTGGAATCCTGCAACAGATAGAATCATAATGCATATGGTATGTTATCAGGATGTGCAAAGAAGTGGAAATATAACCTTGTGTCCGATCAAGACTGGTACGTTCTCAAAAGTGAACGCGAAAAAGAAAAATTGATTTCTGAGTACATCCATCCTGGTAAAGGAATGCAAAGTATGCAGAAACGCAGCTTCTTTTGGAAGCTGTCTGCGCAAGCGTGTTGCCATTTCAGCACAATGTACAATGTTGCTGACATGCTTGTCAGCACTTTCCTAGACGGTCCATTAGTTGCAATTCATGGTGTAACACAGAGAGCTTTCATAACCTATTTAAATTTCAAGTTTTGTTTTCAGCTTTCAGCTGACCTTGCTCTACCGCCTGGAGGAGATGTTTACTTCTTAGAACGCAAAATTTCCAGTATATGAATGTAAAGAATATATTTATGGCAGTGAGTGGTGAGCATGCATGATCCATAAGTTATTCTGGGATACATATGCGCCTGTGTTTACTTTCTTCTCTTCAGGACCCTTTGGCACAAACCACGGTGTGGAGCTTCATGGTGATGTTATCGAGTATGCCAAGCAAAAACTCGATTTATTCGTCCGCACAAGTGACAGCTTTGACAAGTAAGATACTGTTTATTTGGGCGATTTGGAGACCGTGAGTTTCAAGATATAATTGTCTAGCAAAATAAAGTTAGGCTTGTATTGCTTTGATCTGAAATATATGTGCATTTATGTAAATTTAGCAGTGACTGGAACCTTGTGCGATATTGAATTAATGAATAGGCCATTTGTACTGCCCGAAAGCTACCCAAACCCTCCCTTTCAGTTCTACAGTAAGAAGGAGGAGACTTTGTGAGAATATGTGGGAATTGGTTCAGTAGAACTAAAGAACCAAAGCAAATCCCGTTGTCAATGCCACATAATGTAACAGAAAGATCATTCTAAGGTTTTGCAGCTAGGAGGGCAAAATAACGCACACCTTTCCTTACCTGCTTCATTCTAAGAATTGTTAACAGTCGTGCATTTCACTATGTCAAATCCCTGATAGGACGACAATGTTTTACGTTCAATCTTCAGCCTGGGACCCATGCCATGAAAGCACGGTGTGTAATCACTAAGGTCTTAAATTGAATCCTCTTGTTCACTGAGAGCCAGTGTAGGAATCTAAGATGTGGTGCTATGTGTTGATGATGTAGTATTTTCAAAAGTAGTCTGGTTGGTGCATTTTGCATCTGTTGAAGCCACCTAGTAAAACACTGAGAAAGACCAAAATAAAGTGAGTTAGAATAATCTAGTCTGAAAGTAATTGCAACCACAGCAGGTACGCTTTCGCACTGAGACGGGTAATATGTCAAAATCTCTATAAAGAGTGTAACAAAGAAAAACAGGTGCCAGAAGTGGGCAATAAATGGGAGCTGTAGGATAACTGCATTAAAAACCCAAATTTCACAGCATGCTAATGGGGCAAGGCTCAAGGATCAAGACTGCTCACCGGCACACCAAAATTTGTTTCTGTTTCTAAGGAAATAAAGACTTCATTGGCTACCAGTCAGAAAACTGGTGCGTTTTAAATCCTTATGCACCGTGTTCAAGGTCCTCTAAGGAATAGGATCAGAATATCTGAAACAGCGGTTTCAATGGTATACTCCTAAAATAACTCTTCGCTCCTTAGGAGCTAAGATGGTAACATTACCCCCCATTAAAAAAAAGCCAAGTGGGGAGGGAGCAGTTTTATCACCTGTGCTGCTAGGTCCTGTAATGAACTTCCCTTCCATCTTAGAACTGCCACCGACCTCATGGCATTTAGAAAGGGACTAAAAACCTACCTTTTTAACATGTAGTATCTCCATAATAATCTGTGCTCAGAGGGTTGCAGCCAGCGCCAGGACACCTTCGGGTAACTGTTGCGTTTTAGGAATATAACATAACATAACATAACATTAGGCCACCAATCAGGCAGCCAGATGGGTTTAGGACTAACACATATCAAAATCTCAGTTTTATCAGAGTTTTGTTTCAAACTGTTTTTTATCCATTGAGCAACCACAGTAACGCATAGCTTAAAGGCTTTGTGGGAAATGGCAGGATTTTTCTTTTTGTCAATGAGAACATCAGCATACAAAACCACCCTAAGGCCACAGGACTGAACAACTGTAGCTAAGGGGGCCATGTAGACATTAAATAACATTGAGTTGAATGATCCCTGTGGCACTCTATAGTTTAGCTCTTAAGATTTTGAACTTAAGGGAGAGATCCTGATTGATTGGCTTCTTCTGTGAGAAAGATTTGTTTTGTTTTTTTTGTTTGTTTTTTTGCAGAGTTTTATATACGCGAACTTGACCCGAATCCAATCCGGTATCAGAGCGCTTTACATAGCACCAGTTACGTTACATTAGGACACGCATTCATTCTTTGTTAGGCACAGAGTGATTAAGTGTTTTGGCCCAGAATCACAGGATGTTCAGCGTCATTACCGAGACTCGAACCCAGTTTCCCAGGTCCGAGGTCGAGCACCCTAGCCGTTAGGCCAACTCCTCTCCCTATTTTGTTGAGGGCCAGCCCATTGACCCTCGCATATTTGAGGTTTGTGCAAGCAAGATGATGTGCCACACTGTGTCGAATGAAGTAGTGGAGTGACCTTGCTCCAAGCTGAACATAATCTGTTGCTGATATTGTTGATAAGAATCATGTACTGCTTATATCAGAGATTCTCCTGATCCCATTGTTTTCCAGATTTGAGTTTTGTGAGCCCACATTTGTGGCAGGTAATTGCCTGGACATCTCCTCAGACTGCTGCCTCTATGATCGAATTTACTGTGGTGCTGGTGTCCAGAAAGATCATGAAGACTACATGAAGAACCTCCTGAAGGTTGGGGGGATTCTTGTCATGCCGCTTGAGGAAAAGGTCAGAATGCAGATTGCTTTTTTTCAACTACATGTGGCATTACAAGTTGTGTGTTTGTGTGTTACCCCCTATGGCCATGCTTCCCTTCTTCCCAGAAACAGTCTGTTTCAAAGTCTCCATGTTGCACCTCTAGCATGTTCTCATGGCACTGCTTGTTGGGGGACATGGTATTTGTCCAGCATGAGTGTTGTAGACCTAAAATGATAACTGGTTTCTTTGCTTAGTGATGGGCCATCAGTTGGTACTGTTGGTACTAAATAAAATAAGAAGGTGTGACACTGGTCCCAACAGTCGATTCTTTATATCCTGCTGTATTTTGTCAGCTGTAGACGTTAATGAAGTGAGAGTCCTATGTAAATCACTATCTGATAGAGACTGTTAGTTGTACATTCCTTACCTTAGAACCTGGTGTCTGGAGCGCAACCACGACCTGAAGTCGTGCTCCGAGTGCCAGGCCATGAACCCAAAGGCTTTGCGGGAGCGGTCCTGAAATTTGCTGGTGGCCCGGCACTCAGCTTCGCGCCGCTCCCGTTCTCATTTGAGGGGAAGGTCTTGAGGACGGGCGCGGAACCCAAACTCCTCGTCGCACTCAAAATTATTAGGGAAGTCAGGGAAGTCAGGCAAACACAAGAAAAAGTCAAAGAAGCACAGGCATTCTTTGACTTCTCCCTGTCTGTCGGCCGATGTGGGACTCCGAGCATCGTCGCTAAAAAGCGCTGTCTCCGAAGCCTCCTACTGAGATGACTCCACACCTCCCCCGCCTTTCCAGGAGTTGGAGCGTCTCCTGCCCAAATTCAGAAATTTTATGAAGCTCTGTACCTCATTTTTTGGGCAGGCTGGCTACACTGGTGCGCCTTCGGGCCTGGCGGAGTCGGTTGGGTACCCTAGACCTTTGATGCCAGCAGCTTCAGCCTGACTCTGGAGGGCCCCCTTGAATCCGTTTTGGGATCCGGATTGACGCCGGTTGATCTCACTCGACCTCCCTGACGACGACGCTCCCGGGGCTGACTGATCGGCATCGGTTCCGACGCCGGATGTGACACTTGTCCCTGTGTTCATTCCTGGCATTCATTTTGGGCCAGAAGGTGAGGAGAAGGACTGGGAGGGGCCGCTGGACCCCTTAACTGACCAGCGTGAAGGACCGGACTGGCATTCGCTAGGTGATGCTAGTGGTCTGGACAATTTCCTTGACACTAGCTTGCTTCTCCCCCTACCATGGCTGCGGAAGAGGGGGCTTCCTATGCTGTGGTGGTGAGGAGGGCAGCCGAGGTTCTCTGCCTCAAGCTCCCTACTGTGGCAGTCAGGACTAACCTCCTGACTTAGGTGCTTCAGTCTGCGGCTTCCATTTTCAAACCCCTTTTTTCTGTTCAATGAGGATCTCACTGACCTCCTTCTGGGGACTTGGTCCAAGCCCAGCACAGGAGCTCCTGTGGATAGGCCCTGCTCAGTGCAACCCAGCATTCCTGACCCAACATCCCTCCCTTGACAGCTTGGTCATCCAAGCCTCATCTTCAAAGGGCGCATTCCCTTCTGCTCCTCCAGATAGGGAATTCAAGAAGCAGGACCACCTTGGGAAGAGGATGTTTTCTTCCTCCACCTTGGCATTGCAGTCGGTGAATACTGCTTGCCTCTTGGGCCGATACTCCTATACTATCTGGGATAGGTTGCGCAGGTGGTGCCTCAGTGTCAGGAGGTGGCCCGGGCCGTTCTCCCTCAAGCAATTGCAGACTGGAAAGACGCAGCCAAATTCACCATCCGATGTGGACTGGATACCACTGACTCACTCGGAGAACGATTGTCACGTCAGTAGCTTCTAAACGCTATGCCTGGTTGAGGACTTCTGGCTTTTCAGGGGATGTCCAATCTTCTTTGATGGACATGCCCTTGGATGACACTCGCCTTTTGGCGACAAGACAGACACAGTGCTTGAGCACTTCAAGGATTCCCGACCTCACTGCTACCTCCCGTCCACCTCAGTCTCCCTTTCGTGGCTACGAAAGGGTTGCCCAGCCACGTCCTGTCCAGCCCAGCCACTGAGTCATGCAAGTTGTCCAGCCTCTGCATGGCTTCGGGTCTGGTACTCCGCTTTCTAGTGGGTCAGGGAACCTCCTCCACTGGCAATCCATCACAGATGAGTTTTGCAAATCATCCGGAGGGGCTACTCCCTCTGCTTCGAAACGACCCCTCCCGCCATGCTCCCCTCTTTCGACCGAATGTCTGAGGATCATTTAGCTCTTCTCCGCGAGGAAGTTGCGGCTCTCATGGCCTAGGGGGCCATGGAGGTAGGACGTGGTTATTTCTGCTACTTTTTGGTGCCCAAGAATGACAAAGCTCTGTGTCCTATCGTAGACCTCAGGACCCTCAACTTCTTCTTCCGTAAGCGGAAGTTCAAGATGCTCACTTTAGTGCATTCTTTCTGCCCTCGACCCTGGAGACTGGATGGTAGCCTTGGACTTGGAGGCCACCTATTTTCATATTCCCATCCTGCCTGCCTACAGACGGCACAGGGTCAAGACTGATTTGCATATGGCTGGGTTCAAACTGGAATGGCATGGTGAGCAAAAAAACGATGGATTTATGCCCAGATCTCTGTACTGGGGTGAATGTATGACATTGTTCTGCATTCTGTCCATCAACTGTTGTTTTTGCATTTGCCTACGGACGTAACTTGTGGTTCACGATGGGCCACGAGCACTTTTAGTTTACTGTGCTCACCTTTGGTCCTTACCAGTGCCCCTCAGATGTTCACAAAGTTGATGGCAGTGGTAGCAGCTCACCTATGCAAATCGGGGATACCAGTCTTCCCCTATCTCGTCGACTGGCTGTTGAAGGCGGGCTCGTCCCAGGCTGTTGTCTCAAACCTCCAGACTACAGCGGACCTCCTGCGCTCACTGGGGTTCACTATTAACATGCCGAAGTCACACCTGACTCCCTATCAGACGCTCCCTTTCATCGGGGCAGTTTCGGGCCTATCCTCCCGAGCAGCGAGTCCTGGATATTCGGGCTATGATATCCATGTTTCAGCCTCTATCCTGGATTTCGGTGAGAATGACTGAGGCTGCTGTGCTTCCTGGCCTCCTGCATATTGCTGATGTATCATGCCAGGTGGCATTTGCAGGCTCTGCAGTGGGATGGGAAGTTCCAGGGGGTGCAGTATCAGGGGAATCTTTCCGCCTACATCAAGATCTCGAAGGGAACGGCACACCAACTGCAATGGTTGCCAGTGAACCAAGATAGGGTCAGAGGCAGATCCCTCTCCCTTCCTTAACCAGATCGAACAGTGGTGAAAGATGTGTCACTCCTGGGATGGGGCGGCCATCTGGGAGAGGTGGAGATCAGAGGAGTCTGGTGTCCAGCGGAGTCCGGTCTCCATATCTACCTTTTGGAGCTCCATGTGATTAAATTAGCACTGACGGCATTCCTTCCCTCTCTCAAGGGGAATGTGGTGCAGGTGTTCACTGACAACACCACCGCCATGCGGTACTGCAACAAACAGGGCGGGTTGGAGTCGTGGACCTTTGTCAGGAGGCTCTCCATCTGGGGACATGACTGGAACAACCGGACATAACCCTGTGGTTTAACACCTGGCGGGCTCTCTGAACTCCAGAGCAATCAAACTCAACCTTCAGTGCCTGGTGGATCACGAATGGCACCTCCATCAGAAGGTGGCACAAGGTTTTTTTCAGCAGTGGTTAGATCTATTTGCCTCCGAAGAGAAGGCACAATGTAAGCAGCACGTTGGATTTCCCAAGGCGGCACTCGCACTACAACGCTTTCTGTCACAAGTGGAGCTTTGGCCTCCTTTGCCCCTTTCTGCCAATACCACTTCTGCCCAGAGTGCTCAAGATATCAAGCGCGACCAGGCTCAAGTCATTCTTGTGGCTCCGGATTGGGCACGAAGAGTCTAGTATTCCGACCTTCTGAGCATGGCCATTTATCCTCCGATCAGACTGCCCCTTCGGGAAGATCTTCTATCGCAGCAGCGGAGGACGGTTCTTCACCCAAACCTGTCCAGCCTCCACCTCCTTGCGTGGAGATTAAGCAGCGGCAGTTGAACGCTTTTTATCATCCGCCCTAAGTGTGTGACGTTATCCTGTCTTCCAGCGTCCCTCCACTAAAACGGTATACACCTGTAGATGGAACAAATTTGTGGCTTGGTGCACCGCAAAGGCTGTTGATCCCGTTTCTGCTCCTCTTTCAGAGGTTCTCTTGTACATCTTTCTTTGGCCCAGCAGGGCTCTGCTTTGGGCACTCTTAAAGGTTATCTTGCAGCTATCTCTGCCTTTCTATGCCTTCCAGATCAGCCTTCTTTATTCAGTCTCCCATTGTTATTATATTCTTTAAGGGCCTTACTCATTTGTTTCCTCTTCCTCCTTTGATAATGCTACAATAGGACTTAAATTTGAATTAAACCTTTCCTAGGTGTGCTCCCTTCAAGCCCCCCCATAATTTTCCTCTCAGGCTGGCTGACTCTCAAAACTGCTTTTGAAATTGCTGTCAACGCACAGTTAGTAAGCTCCAGGCTCTCTCTTCCAAGCCTCCTTATCGGTCTGTCCATCCGGATAAAGTGGTGCTTCGAACGAAAACTTTGGTCCTTCATGTGGTACAATCCATCACTTTGCCCACCTTTTACCCGTCCCCGCATCCCTCCAAGGAGGAGGAGAGACTTCATTGTCTGGACCCAAAACATGCGTTGTCTTTTTATCTTGATGGTACTAAAGCCTTCTGGGTAGGTGATCAACTCTTCAATGGCTATGTGAGTGCCAAGAAAGGTTGGGCTGTTCAACAATTGACCATCTCTATATGGGTTGTCCTCTGCATTAAAATATGCTATGCTTAGGTGAAGAAGGAACCTCCTGTGGGGTTGTGTGCTCACTCCACCAGAGCAACAGCGGCAATCACTGCATTGGCACGCAGAGTTCCACTCCTTGATATCTGTCGGACAGCAATGTGGGCATCCTTGCACACAATCACCAGACACTACTGCCTGGACAGCCAAGTCTGGAGGGATGTCTACTTTGCTCGTTCGGTCCTCCAGGACTTCCTAGTTTGATTTTGTTTTGCAGACCCTCCCCCGGGGATGGTATTGCTGGGGCATCTATTCTAAGCAAAGGAATCTACAACTAACGGTCTCTATCAGATGAACAAGTTTCTTACCTCAGTACCGATGTATCTGGTAGAGACATATGTTAGTTGTAGATTCCTTACCACCCCACCCATCCTCCCTGCTCTGCAAACTGATTTCTAGGGAGAGGTACTCCCCTAAAGGTCCCTAGTTTTGATGCAGTAGTGGTCAGAGTCTCATGGCTCTGCGCTTCTGGCGTGGAAAGCTGTGCTAAGAACTGACATCAGCGCGCATATGTGGTGTCTATATAGGTGCCGCAACGTCATCCCGGTGCCCACAACGGACACGGAGCCGACCGACAACACCTAACAATGCGCAGGGTTGCTGCTGATGACAAATCTTTGGATCCAGAATGACGCCTGGTGGAAATTCTAATGTAAGGAATCAAGGACTAGCATATGCCTCGTACCAGAAACAAGGTAAGTAACTTGTTCTTATAAAAGGTAGACTCATTAGATTTCTTCTTTGAAAGGCTCTCACAAGCTGGGCATTGATGGCATTCAGGAGAACATTTTGTGTCGGGCCTCACTGACTGTTGATTGTCCGTCTGCCTTCCCAGTACACTGGCCTGTGCTAATCTCTGAAAATGTGTTATCTATACTGGATTATTAATTATGAATAATTATGCTTTTTTGTACGAATGATACAATCAGCTGGCTTGGATATTTGGGACACAAATGCTAGTAAATATATTTTGTACTATGATCATTTGATCAGTTTATAGTTAGTAAAAGGTTTTGGAACAAAGCAAGTATCCTTGTACCGGTATTCTCATTGATGTCTGTTTGACACTTGAGAATGGCCACTTCGCCGTTGTTGTAAGAAGGCCCAGTAACTGTTCTCAACAGCACTCTTGGCATAACTTGAGATTCAATCTCCATCACATCCTGTGCTGTTCTTTTAGGAAGGTATGGCGTTTCCTGTTGGCACAGGAATACATTATGTTTAGTGGTTTATCTGTATGTGAATTTGCAGCAAATGCTTGCCTTCTCTTAACAGGGCCAGAATTACTTAACATTATTGGTATAGTGATACAAATAGAGGTGCACCACAATCAATATTTTCACATGGAAAAGTCCCATATGAATTTCAGAATGTTCAGTTCTTTTTTATATTGTCCTTGTTAAAAACAGAACCCCAAATGTCACAGCAGAGACAACCAACGCATGTCGCAGGTCGCACCTTGGCAGCAGGTGCTTATAGGGAGTGCACGCGGATATAAATTGAATTGTTTATACCTACTCGTATTCAAACACGGGGGAAGTGTGATCATCTATGGCCCACTGCCGTGCTCTTTTATTGTATTAACATTATGGGTAGTTTCACTTTTCGAGAAGAATATTTTAAAAACCAGACTGCTTTGTTAGTATTTTGTCTACTCCACTTCTCCCTCCCCCATTGATGCGCCTTCGGGTTTTTTTCTATTATTATTTTATTTTTTATTTTTTTATGATGCTGTCACTCATTGGAGGCGGTGGGACCAGAAAGATGGTTATTGCTGTGCATTTTTCTGAGACTGATTTAAAATGTTGTCCTCAAAAGTTTTCTTGTCACAGAAAATAAATATTGAATTACATCCTCCGTTCACATTTCCCACGCTTATTGATTACATCTGCTTTCCCCCCTTGCTTACCAGTGTCTACTCAATCGTTTACCCAACCCTTCCAAGGTCTTCCTTCAGTAGCTTTTTTGCAGTTGTGACAATGCATGGTGATGAACATGATTCCACATTTGGGTTTCGCCTAATAAGGACTGCTCTGGATACAGAGCTGCATGAATGTGTAGACCTCACTGTGCAAAGTCGTCCGCCTGGATATGGGCATGCCTATGACTTCTTCTGCTTGTTTTTTCTGTACCCAGCTGACCAAGATAACACGCACAGGCACCTCGTCTTGGGAGACTAAAAAAATCCTGGCCGTCTCTTTCGCACCCCTGATTCAACCCAGTAAGGTTGACTCTGGAAGAATAAAGACTGTTCAATTGCGTAAGTGCTCTACATTTCCCTCCGGTTTGCCAGTTTGTAAAAAAATACGTAAATGTCTTTTCTGAGAGCCTTTCATTTGATAACTGAAATTACAGCTATAGGGAAAAAGAGAGCTTGGAGAGGAAAAGAGGGAATACAGCTGAGGGAGCAGAGAGAGAGAGGTAAAAGATGGGGAGTTTATCTTCTATATTACAGTCTGAGGTCCCAGAGTGCTCCAAGCACCAGATATGAATTTCTGTGTCAGAGCGCTTTGTTTAACTCTCTATTCCTTTAGACCTCGATTCCAGAAGGTCTTTGCCGTGCCTTGTGGCATCTTTCCGGTTTCATGCCCTGTGGTTGGAATTCTAAAGTACCTAACCCCGTTGGAGACCCATATGTTATGATTGCTTCCAAATACTAGGGAAAAATGGGAGACTTGGGGAATATTGTGGGCTTGATTGCTGTGAACATGTTGCACTACCTGTGTTTTGCTAATAAAATGAAACCAAAATGCTTTTTTTTCTCGTTTTTCCCATTATATAAAATAGACTAACTACGATTCACTAACTGATGCACTACATAATGATAATGCTTGGGCCTCCAACCAAAGGTGAGCACACACTTTAAAAACTGGTGCAGCACCCTTGGCAAGTTTAGACCCATCCTACTCCACTATAGCAGCTGGTGTCCTGGGGTGCTCTGTTTGTGATGTTGCGTGGCGTTACCATGTTCTAAAGGTGACCAGTTACTGGAATACAGTGTGAGGAGAGCAACGGTAGGAGGAGCCTGGGCCAGACTTAGCCCTCATGGTAACCGACTGTGCCATCTTTATTACATCATATTGGTAATTTATTTCTGAACACCTTCTTTCTAGATAAGTGAACCAATTGCATTTGTACAACAGGCTCCTTGAGCCCTATTTAGGGAATTTCTTGTGAGAAGGCGGTGTTGGATCCAATGCTATTGCACTTTAAGAGCACTTAGAATTGAAACTTTAGTCTGCAGCTAGTTAACTTTGATATGCTCGGCCAACAAGGAGGCAAAATTGTGAAACTCAATCCACGTCGGCATAATTTAGAATTGGAAATCTTCAAATATGGGTACTTTAAATTGTCTGGGGTTTGTAGGCTAACCCTCACAGAAGCACACCACCCAGCTACATGGGCACACTATGGTGCCAAGCGAACTTGCTTGCTGAATCGTTGCATTGCTTGTAGCATTGACTATGTTAATGCTTTAGTTCAAGGCACAATTCAATGTTTGTTATTATTTCATCAGTCTAGCTTCGCTTACACACCAGTACATGTTTACTTGCCGGCAGGTATATATTAAAGGTATAGAGAACTTATTTTTACTTGTAAGATTATTGTAATTTGATCCTCCGTGGAAGGGCTGGCGGGAAAAAACCTCAATACTACACTTCTTGCTCCCACGTGAGATTTAAGTGTTGTCTTGTCGGGGCTTTTGGGCCCTCCCTTTTAACCTCTATCCTCATAGCATTGTCATGGAAAATGTTTTTTACCAGTGACCCCACCTTTCCATAATTAGTGGGTTACATTTTTGGCAATAGATGAGTTATATTTGCAGGTACAATAATTTTGCTTATATATCAGAACCGCCCCCCCCCCCCCTTCACATTACTCAAAATATCCAATTGACATTTTCCACTAACCCACAGAACACAGCAAAGTGTTCTAACTACCCCTAGATGTTAGGTAACACTCATGTATTACATTGACTTCTCAGGATCCTTGTGTAGATCTCATTATGTATTGCACCTACTCTACCAGACTGAGGACAGGCAATTTGTAAGTCTGGTCTTGCCTGTGGTCTGTTCTCTGAATACAAATAATTGGGTCGAGTCCATTGGCTGGAGCCAACCATTCTGATTCTGGAACTATATAGACCATTTTTCTATTGTATCCTCGCGCCTACAAATTGTTATGTCCATAGGACCTTATTGGATCTAGAATGTTTTTCAGCCATGATGAGTCACCAGTTACTGGTCAGTGTGACTTCACCGGACATGACATACTGCATCCATATAAAGTACCCTAGGCACCAGTGATGTCATTTCCTTTTTACTTCAACTTCACAGGCAGAGAATCAAGAGCTGATGGGGTTTTTCCTCAGTTTTTCTCTCTTGATTGATGGCTTTTTTGTCAAGGAAGGTCTTTTTCTCTGGGATTTCTCCATCAAAGGCTTTGGGCTTTAAGCTGTACTCCACTAGCAACTAGTAGAGTCTGTGACTCTCCACAACACACATTGGCTGTCTTGCCTGAGAACACCACGTGACTCCATGTAATGTCATGTGACTTTTGTTGCTAGAAACTCTCCAAGGCAATTTGTGAGTTCAATGCCAAACTGATGTTAGCCTCTGAAAGGACATTTGAGAACTGATTCAAAATTTCGAACAACCTCCTAGAAGCTAGTTACTAGAAGACAGCTCAAAAATCTCTGCAAGCATGAGTCATCCTCCTCATCTTCCCATCATGATTAGAAAGAGAAAGAAAGAAGGTTCAGTGAGGCAAGGCGGCTACTCAAGCTATTGAGGAGCATGACAGTTGTCAACATTTGTATAGAAGGTAGCCAGACAACACTTTTTTTTGTGTACAAGCCACTGCTACGTACCCTTTGACTGCAGAGGTAATATCAAAGTGTGCAAAATATCTACACAAAAATAGGCACATTTTCATATATATGTTTGTATTTGTCTCATATGTTCATTTCCTTTGGTTTTCTCACCTCCAAATGATGGTGATGAGCTTCTGTACAATTCTGTGTTTATGAATATCGACGTAAGATCCCAATATGAAAAAACATACATGTAAACCTAGTTCTTCATTATGGGTATCTTCATTAAATTCATAAGGCACTTGCTTGCCTCCTTAGTGAACCCTGGGAAAGCCTCAAAGTCTAGTATTATGCCAAATGAACTGTCTTTTAAAGGTCACTATACTGCATTGTAGGTTATTAGTCAGCCTGTCCGCCTTAAAGAGACATGTAACCAAGTGTGCTGCCTATCTATCCATTCCTTCCTTTATTTATAGCCACATTTATTTTCTAGTTTTCATAATTGAAAAAAAATGTTTTGAAATGTCCAATACAAAAGTTTTCTCTTTTAAAATTTTCTGGAGTCTTGCCGATAGGTTGGGATAGTAGGTTTGCGGTTGCGTTAAGTGATGGAGAATTGGGATTAAAAGTTAGTTCCTTTTCTACCATTGATGATGGGGAAACCAGGCATATGTCCAGAGGGCAATTGTAACTATTGAACACAAAATCAAACCCATTGCAACTTGGACGTCTAGTTCTGTATTATGCAGATCTTACGAAACGTCATGGAAAAGGGAACCATATAGAAGGTAGTCCAAGACCATGCGGATCAGGTGTACATTCTATGCCCTTTGTCAACCCAAAGATGTGATATTTGATCAATCATAAACCAGAATGTTATCTCTGCAGGATACTGTTCTAATCCGGGATTTGGGTGAGTGCATGATACCTCTCAATAATGAAAGCTTGCTATCCTATAGCGATGCGTCTCACGTGCATTAAATGTTTGCGGCTTATGGTAGGTCAAGCCTACAAGGAGCTTGCATCCCTCCATGGGCTTACTTTTTTTTTTATTTTTTTTTTTTTATTGAGATTTACTGGTGTCGTACACAAATTTTTACAAATTCATTAAATAGATATTCCTGTTAAACCATACAAGAACACGTTTAGACAATAATAACCATAGTAGATACAAATAAAACAAGGACAAACTATTAATAATAATAGGGCAATAGTTCTAAACCATTCGTTATCATGAAATAAATAAATAAAGCAGTATTTAGGCGCTCGAGCTCCTCCAGATAGCAAGTGGTGCCCAAATATTTCTTCCTAATTCCCTTAATGTTTTACCTTTTAACTCATATAGGCAAGCCTCAATATTATGCACTCCCAGCAACCTTGCAATCCACATTTGAAATGTGGGAGGGGAGGAATCTTTCCAACCTGCTGAAATAAGGATGCGTAGCACTGCAGTTGATATAAAGACCAGAGCTTCAGCCGCACTACCCAACTCCAATTTCCTATCTACACCTAGCAACATCATCGTGGGGGATAGCCTAATCCTACGATCTAGCAGCCCCTCCAAAAACTTAGAGATTTCCATTAGTACCATAGAAAGCTTATCGCACTGGTGGAACATGTGGATTAGATCCGCTGGACCATTATTGCATCTAGGACACTTATCGTTCTCCACCAGACCCCAGGCATACAGCTTCGCCGGAGTAAAATACAAATTAAACAGCGTTTTGTAATGCTGAGCCCGTAGGTTAGAAGATCGAAATAATCTCTTATTTAATGCAAGTGCTAGATCTAAATCCACGTCGGGGTCGCCTAATTTCCCTGCAATTGCCGATTCTGTTTTCTCCAAATCGTCCTGAATACCCGCCATTAAGTGGTTATAGACAAATGTTATTTTATTACCCCCGTTCCATAAATAATCGATCAAGGGGAAACGTCTTGTTTCAGGTTTCCTCGGTCTAAAAGCCTTCAACGTTTGGACTAACTGTCCATACAAAAACCAATGATTAGATGAAATCCCAAACTTGTGTTGGATCACTTCGAACCTGAGGACCTCCCCCCCCTCCATAATATCCCCAATAGAACTAATTCCATGTTCTTTCCAAGCCGCGCAATTCCTGTCCATACCCATATAAGGAAATAGGTTAGAGTTCCAGAGAAGGAGGTGCGCATTAATCTTAGGAATTTCAAGCAGCTTTTGGACGGCTTTCCATGACCCCCAAACCCCACCCATGATCTTAAGCCGGGCCCTCTTATAAAATCTCCGATCCACCTCGCTCAAGAGTAGCCCAACAGCCTTCTTCCCCACTAAAAGCTCAAAAATAGATGGGGGATCCTGACTCTCTGCCTGGGCCGCTACCGAGCTGGGAGCTGATTGAAAAAGTATTGACATTTGAGCCAGAAGGCAAGATAAATGATATAGACGAAGGTTTGGTAAAGCCATGCCCCCCCTTACAAACGGGAGCGACATAAGGTTCATGGAGCGCCTAGTCTTCCCATATTGCCAGATAAACCGGTTAAATATTGACTCCAGATTTTTTAATAGTTTTTCCTCCAGCAATAATGGGATGGCTCGAAACAAGTAAAGGACCTTCGGAAATATTGACATTTTAAGGACGTTTACCCGTCCTACCAGGGAGAGGTGTAATACGTCCAGCCTCTTTAATTCTGCTTCAATCGATCCCATAAGGGGGCAATAATTTTCTTTAATGATCTTATCTACTGAGGCATTAATTCTAACCCCTAAATAGACCGCTGAGTCTACGTATCTACTGTCCGACTTATTAATGTTCTTAGTACAAATAATCTGGGTCTTCCCCTCATTTAGCAGATACCCAGACCTGCTACCAAAGTCTTTCGCCAGCTCTGCAAGTGCAGACATCGCCTGCTGGGGGTCGGTAGTAAGAACCGCCAGATCGTCAGCGTATGCTAGCAGTTTGCTTGTATACCCGTTCAACATCACTGGACTAATCTGAGGGCAGCCCAAAATTCTTTGAATCAGGGGGTCTATATATAGAGAAAAGAGGATCGGGGAACAAGGACAACCCTGACGCGTTCCTCTCTTAATCACAATTTTCTCCGAACTCTCCCCCATTACTGACACCCTGGCCACCGGATCTTTATACATAGCTCTAAGAGCCCTGATGACCTTGGGACCAAATCCCCTGCCTACAAGAATACCCCACAAATACTCCCAGACCACGCGGTCAAACGCTTTCTCCGCATCTAGGAGGATCATGGCCATCTCTCCCCCCCCCCAGCAGCATGAGCATCGAACAGTGCGATAGCACGGCGTGTGTGGTCCGTCGTTCCACGCCCAGGCACAAACCCATGCTGCCAAGGAGAGACAAGACCGCCAATGACCCTCCCTAGCCTTTTGGCCCATATTTTCGAGTACAGTTTAGTATCCGCGTTGATGAGCGAGATAGGTCGGTAAGAACCTGGGTTCTCCTTGGGTTTATCCTTCTTGTGAAAGACAATTATATTGGTCTCTTTCCATGAATCTGGAATGTCCCCTGTACACAGTATACCATTAAAGAGATCCAGCAAGATAGGGACTATCTCAGATTCAATGCTTTTATACACTTCCAGGGGGATTCCGTCGGGTCCTGCTGCCTTACCAGCAGCAAGTTCCCGTAGGGCGGCCAGAATCTCACTTCCAGTCAGGTCCCTATCTAGCTCTTCTCTAGATAGATCATCCAGCATTGGACCCCAGCTACCATTCTCCTCCATTTGTGGTCCTTGGCGGCTCTCTTCATCGTACAATTTTTGATAGAAATTTTTAAACACCCTTAAAATTTCCTTTGTCTCCGAATAAGTCTTACCGTCCTCATGTATGCTAGAAATGATGTTCCTCGAATTACCCTGTCTGATACGAAGTGCCAGAACCCTACCTGCCTGCTCCCCTGTCTCATACCGCTTAGCCCTTGATGCCTGATAATCCCCTACTGCCTTCTGTGTGACCAATTTTTGGAGTTCTGCTTTAATGATCCCCAACCTTCTTTGGCTCTCTGTCCCATCTACACCGCTGCCAATGTCCCTAATGTGCAGTTCCTCCGCCTTCGCTAATTGGCCCATAAGCCTATCTAGCTCTCCCCTGTCCGCCTTCCTTATTCTCGCTGAACAACTAATGGTTTCCCCTCTGAGGGCCGCCTTAAAAGCTTCCCAAACGCTATTCCTAGAGGTACTATAGCGGTTTGCGTCAAAGAATTCCACTGTCCATTTTTTAATATGATCTAAAAATCTTTGATCCGATAATAACCTTCTTTCAAAAGTCCAGCTAGTATGACTTTTCTCTGCTAAATCTATTCTACAAGATAGGATCAGCGGGTTGTGGTCAGAAATTATTCTAGGGAGTTTCTTTATACTAACTCTATTCAGTTCCGACATCGATATAAAGAAGTAATCTAATTTAGAGTATTTTTGGGACGGGTGCGAAAAATACGTATACCCTGGGTTCTGTGTCTCCTTCTCACCCCAAACATCCTTAAGCCCATGTGAGCTCATGAGGGAGGACATAGCCCGAAACACCCTAGGTTTCCGTCCTGAATACTTAAATACATTATGCCAGTCAGTGGATATATTTAGATCACCGCAGACTATCAAGGGGGTTGGCCAGCCCGCTAGCTCCTCTTCCAGGAAGTTAAAAACCTCTGGATCATCGCAATTTGACCCATAAATTGAACAGATTGTATATCCTAAGTTCAGCTCTGTGACGACCCACCTACCCAGGCTATCACTTTTAACCCGCTTCACCCCCCCTAAAGAAGATCTGCCATGGATTGCAACCCCCCTAGTTACAGATGTCTGTGATGTACAGACTATCAAATCAAACCCCCTAATACAGAGTAAATTCCGTTTGGCCCACGGTAAGTGGGTCTCTTGCAAACAAAGTACATCTATCCCATTGTGTTTAACAAAATACTCCAGCTTTTGACGTTTTTTCCAGTCATTCAGTCCGCTAACATTGACAGTACATATTTTAATGTTCATCATTATATAAATTTCTGATCATCAATGCATCTGTATGCCCTATTTGTCTCAGAATTCTCTGTAACATTATCCCAACTAACGCTCTTGCAACACTGACCCAACCGACTTCATAGCTACCAAACTCCTTGCAACACCAGATTATCTCATTTTTCACTTTTTCCCCCCACACCCAGTTCCCCCACCCCTCTCCCATCTCACCCCCTCTACACCCCAACCCCCCCCCCGCACCCTCCCCTGTACCCCCTCAGCCGAGGCGCTCAGACCTAGTCTGTGCATGGGATGAAAAGCAGTGGACGCAATGAGGAAAAAAAAAAAAAACCAATAACTGTAACCTAAGATCACGCCCCGGGGACGGACATACGTTAGGAATGAGATGGCAGCACCATATAACCCCCTGAACAACTTAAGAGCCTGACAACCGCTGAGAAAAAGAGAAAACAACACTGTGACCCTCAGGAAATACCCTAGACAGACAAGATATCCGGCTGGTAATCTTTCCTGCAAAAAACCTAATTGCCCAAAGAGTCTAGGTACTCCTTCGCCTTTATCTCAGATGAAAAATAGAGGGTCTTCCCTTCATTGATAACCTTTAACTGAGCGGGGTTTATCAGGTAGGCCTGTATTTTTTTTTTCCTGAAAGGGTTTGATGAGCTGCCGAAGCCTCCACCTCCTTTCTACCGTGGCATGGCAGAAATCTGGCCGAACGAAGAATGACATTCCCTCACTAGTCCTCCTTGCGTCCGGTCTTGCCTTCTCTGCGATTAATTGCCTCAGTACGAAATTGCCGAGAAAAATTAGAATAGCCCTAGGCTTGTCCCCTTCCCTCGCGTTTTTCCGTACTTTAAAGGGAGTGCGATGTACCCTCTGAATTTCACAGGGCCAGTTCCAGCCAGAGAGCTCTGGGAATGCCCAGTCGAATAACTTGATGGTGTACGCTCTGATGTCAGAGCCTTCGACCCCCTCCGGAATCCCAAGGACCCTGAGATTGTTACGTCTCAGTCTATTTTCCATGTCCTCGAGTTTCCATTGGATGTCTACCACTTGTGAGCAGTGGGCATCCACTTTAGATACTGCAGCTGCTGCCTCGGCCTCGGTTGATACGACCCTCTCCTCCAAGTTCGACACTCTGTCGCCCAGAGTCGTACAAACCTTAGACAACTTCCTCACAGCCCCCTGCATTTTCCTCATAGCGGCTTGTGACTTCCTACTGTCTTGGCGTGTCTCCTCTCGATGAGAGACAATTTCCTGATGTATCAATTCCAGGAGCGACATCTGAGACTCCTCCGTGCTAGGGCTCCCTTGCAATGGCATGGCAGATGAATGGTCCCAGCTTAGCTCATAGCGATCTTTCGGACCTGCCGCAGGTCTGACCGCTGTTGTAGGGGGTACTTGCTCCTGATCACTTTCTGTGTCCTGCATACTGCCTTCCAGAAAGGAGCTATGTTCGTCCTCGTCTGACCACTCTGCATTCTCAGACACCGAGAAGAAACATTCGCTAGGGACTTTTTCCGCCAAGCCCCCCACCGCTCCTGGAATAGCCTCACTAACAGTTGGGTCATGCCTGCCAGTCCCTTGGGCTACACCCAACTCAGGCTGTTCTTCACCCTTCTCATTTAGAGGGCCACTGCTGATATATTGGCCTACCTTAGAAGACGTGCCAGTCTTGTTACCCAGGGTTTCCTGGCTTTCCGGTGTTCTTCCTGCTACAGGGTCCCCCCCAATAACGGGTGCCGGGATAGTAGTAGTCGCTTGCCCGCTACCGGACTGAGGAACTTCATCCAAAACTTCTTCGGAGACTTCCACGGCAGCTACCGCTTCTGCACTCTCTTCGATGCCAACAAGACCGGTGGGTAGTACCAAATGGTCCCCACCTTCCTGTGCTGCCCCTGCTGCTGCTTGCGATTAGCCTCCTTTGCCCCACTCTCCTTACTGCTTTTTGAAAATATATCAGCAATTGAGGCAGTTACTTGACGTGTCTTAACAGCCAGCTGCTGATGTTTCCTTGCAGCGGGCGATTGATGCTTCAGCCGTGCGTCTGCCTCCTCCAATTTCGCTGTTGCCCCCTCAGCACCTCCTTTCTTCTTAGACGCTGCCGATTTGGAATTAATTGTTTTAGGGGCCATTGCAGCTGAACTCTTCAGGCTGCCTCTTCTCCTTGTCATAGAGCGGAGATTGCCAAGAACCAAATCCAAATCGCGGTCTCTCACACCGCTCCGCACTACACGAAGTCCCACACTGCTCCGCTGACTCACCCGCAAGCCCCGCCCACCGACATTCGCCGATCGCCGGCAGCAGGGAGCGAGAGCCGCAACAACCTCAGCGGTCAGCGCCAGAGCCCGGAGAAAAGGTCTACCTGAACCGTAGCAGGTAAGCTGAACGATCATTGTTTACTGTTTAATCCTCGGGGGGCCAGCGGGGACCAGCGGGCTGCCTTGATCCCTGCGTATGCCGCGCTGGGGCTTAGGACCGAATCCTCATTGCGTGGAACTGCTGCCGGTCGATGTTACACGACCGCCATCTTGCCTCCCCCTCCATGGGCTTACAATGCGCTTCAAGTTCAGCAGATGCCAGTCAGTGACTGGTCTCATTTGTCTATCCATATTTATATAAATGAAGTTCAGATGACTGAACCTGCTGCCACCATGTTGCAGGACAAACCACGTGGGAATGCAGTAGGTGTTTAGGCATGGTAGGTTTTATTAACCGTCCGTCAAAAGCCACTGGGTACACTGGTAGATCTGTCCCTGAGGTTCGATTTGTGTCTTTTCCTCTCTTCTGCTCACTCCTCGCCTCTTCGTTTGATACAGTCCACCCTTTGTTTGTCCACCCTTGGGTCGGTTCTCCCTCGGGGGAAAAACAGAGAAAAGGAGAGGTAATCAGCTCTCAGGCTTCCCCTTATAGTATTCATTTCTTCACTAACACTTCCCAGGTAGTTGGGTCGCAGGACAGGCGGAGGTGTTCTTGAATGCACTGGACTGCCTCTTAAGATAATGGAGGGGGGAGATAAAGTAGGATACAACAAGAAAGCGTAGGGCACAAGACCGGGTGATGTTCTCTTTCATGTGACCTCTATTCTACCCTCCTTGCCCAGCCCTGGGTTCTTCTCACCACCTAGGCTAGTGTAATACACAAAGTAACACAGTAACACAACCAGGGAAAGCCCTCCACAAAACAAAGGGATTATATCTCCTCCCTTCAAGGCGCCTGTACGAGCCCTTTAACGGCCCTGTAAAATACGTGTGGGTGAAAAACCACCCGCCCACTAAACGGCTGGTTGTTTGGACCACATGCCTGAGGCAGGTTGCTCGATGACAGAGCCATGGCTGCCTCGTCCGGAGCGCCTTCCTCTGGGATCACTGACACCGCTGGTCCGCTCTGCGCCTCCTCATCTCTAGTCCGGTTCTTGCACTCCACACTAGTCTATGCCGGCTCTCGCTTCTCCAGTGTTGGTCACACTTCCTCCTCTTGACCGCTGATTGCCCCCTTTCTTTCACCTGGTAAACTCTTGCGTACTTCCGGGGGCATCGGGTTCCGCCCCTCTACGGACGTTGAACACACCTTCGCGGTACCCCCAGGGTACCTGTAGTGCTAAGCCAAGGGCGCCCTGTCACAGACCACCTAGACTGTGCTGTTCGAACCACCAAAACTAACTCGTAGTGTGTTCAGTATCAGTGTGAACTGTCCTGCAGAGTACAAATATTGTGCCTCTGGGAACTAATGAGCAACTCCTATTAGCAGAACAGGATCCAGGTTGTCCAAACAGCTTAGCAAATAGCTTAATTAACTGTTTCTGACAGCAATACAAGTGGTTATTCAACAGATGAACTTACTCTATGAGACATTCACACGTGACCATGATCTTTTTGCAACTTCTTGCACTAGATGGTGATGTTTTTTTCACTTGATGGAGAAGAAAGTGCACTCGCACTGTGAGATAGTTTAGAAAGAGAATGCTTTGTAGAGTGGGCAGCACAACTCGCCACATGTCCAAGACATTGTAACTTCTAGCTGCACAGTCCACAACCCCCTTGTTTTATTAAATCGTGTAGGGGACACGAGTACCTAGACAATGAAACCAAAAGTGTGATCTTAGCTGTAAGGCCATACTCAAAGGGAGAGATTACATACTATAATATGGTAAACCATCAACTGGAAGCTCTGTTATTTGGCCTAATGAGTGGGACATTTCAGCTGTATAGTATGGAATGGAGGCTCTGTCCAAGACCTTGGTTATGGTCATTCCAGAAATGATCGGGATTTTCTAGATAACGATGCTGATGTTAGAAGCTCTGTCCAAGACCTTGGTTATGGCCATTCCGGAAATGAGCGGGCTTTTCTAGATAATATACAACAGTATTTCTTAAAATTTAGCAGCTAGGTTGGTTTTTTTGTTAGGGTGTATTTGGCAGCACACACCAAATAGGAAATCTACAGAAAACGTGCCCTCATTTAGAATACTGGCAATATGAGATTTTTTAGAAGCATCTAAAAACAAGCATTTGCAGTGCAATAGGTTTCGCAGCACAGAAGGTTTGAGCTATTGGCGTTGCATTACTATTTGCAATGCAGTTAGGTCAAACTTTCAGTAATGCAAGACCTATTGCATTGCAAATGCTTTTGCAATTCTCAACAAAAGTAGAATTATCAGAGCCTTACATAAAACGTACGTTGTCTGCCTTTAACCGGCCTTTAACTGGACATTTCTTTACTGGCAGTCACCTAAATGCTGGGCGAAGGTTTAGAGTGACGGTTGTTCTTTCTGTACTCTCTCGGTTTACGATGTTACTTTAACCCAGTTTCGAGGAAAGGTTAATTCATTTGGTGTTTTGCGCAAACATTTCATTGTCCCTGGGACACCTATAAAATAAATTTTAGGGACACCTATTAACAGTCTGTGTTACTGAACCCATTCCTTCATAAAAGGAATGTATTTACTAGGTGTCCCAGCGACACCTAGTTTACAGCCTGTACTGCGCCTTTTCCTTCATGACAGGAATTTCTTTGCTCATTATGTTACTGCTAGCATAATTTGAAATGGGAAAAAAAGATTGCATCTGCAACGCCAATAGCTCACATTTTGACAAACGTGAGACCTAGTACATTGCAAATGCTTCTTTTCTGAGCAGCCTCCGGTGTGGCTTCAGCTGTGAATAGGTCATTGAAGCAGCGACGGAAGAATCAATAAAAAAAGAAAGTTCTCACAAACCGGAGATAAAGAAGGCACGTGCACCGTAGTTTACCGGTGCTCCTCAGGTGAAAGGAAGGCTGAAAGGAAGTGAGATATGGCTGCCAGAATGAAACTGGAGGCTGCAAAGAAGAATGACACTGGAATGAGCCAACGGTAAGCAGAAAGTGGGAATAGAGTCGTTTTATTGAAGACAGCAGGTCTTGCAGACCACGCATGCGCGCTGATGCTCGACCTAAAAATGTGCCGGTTATTTTAGTGTTTGGTAGAGCAGTAGCACTACCATAAGTTGGGGTTGCTCCTGTCCACCACACCCACAATTCCCCCTGTCCACCACACCCACAATTCCCCATGTCCACCACACCCACAATTCCCCCACTCTTAGAGCCGGGGAAGCAATAAGATGACATCGGCAGAGCCGCCACTGTACTGCCTGCGCCATCGTAAACATTTGACCTGATGGCCTGCCTGCCGCATGGCTGACATTTCATAGTGACAGCGAGATGCCAGTCACTCGCAGGTGCATGAAACGCACATTTCCCCCTTACGTCATGCAGAGCAAGCAAAAAAGTGTTTTTTTCACCATCCCAACCAGATACCTACCCTACCTTAGGTGAATGACATTAAGGCAGAGCTGTTTTCTGACGATGAATCGGAATAATCTGAAGTTTACAAAAAGTCAAGGGGCATTGTGGGAGTCTGGTTATTATGGGTTACATTACATTAGTCGTCCATCTGAATTATCAATGCCCATTAGACTACACATGTTTCTAGCGGCACTTCCGAATCCAACCGCTAGATGGCGGTATAACAAAAATGATCTTACTACATCAAATTTCGACCTGGAAAACTACTGTTGCACGTTATGCCCGTTTTTGTGGGAACAACGCTGCTCCGACCATTTATACTTGTATTTCTATATTTGCTGCATCACAAATAGAAATAATACGCAGAAAGAACATAAAATAGTGCATGGTTACTGAGAAGTTGTGTTTGGGGAAAGTAGTGATTAAGACATTCCAACGACATTGTAACTGTTGCACCTAACATTATGCCTTGCAGTCCAGTACTCGTATACTCTGTTCAAGACCCGAGCTTTGCCTATTCTGGAAGTGAGCAGACTTTTCTAGATGAAGATGCTGATGTTAAAATGCTCTATTCAAGACCTTGGTAATGGCCATTCCGGAAATGAGCAGGCTTTTCTAGATGACGATGCTGATGTTAGAGGCTCTGTCCAAGACCTTGGTAATGGTCATTCTGGAAATCATCGGTCTTTTTCTAGATGAAGATACTGATGTTGAAGGCTCTGTTCAAGACCTTGGTTATGGCTATTCTGGAAGTGAGTTTTTTTTTTTTTTAGAGGAAGGTGCTGCTGTTAGAGAGTGTGCAAGACTGGTGACTGTTCTTACACCAACTGGGCTGACATTCATGTCGAGGGAAAAATACTTGAGGAAGTGATGACCGTTTTTTTAAAAAAAACAAATTTTGAGTTTTTCCCAACCAGTGTACCAATAAACCAATATTACATACAATAGCATCTTGTAAGAGACCCAACCATCATTGTACATGTCAGGAGAAACAGGCTCTTCAACATTTTCTCACTAACTCCCCCACCCACCACCCTCTCTACCCACCCCCCTCCTTCCCCCTGTCAGTGTGCCCGCGTCAACCCCCCTTCAGCTTAGGCATTTAGAACCCCGTGTTCCGAGAAAACCTAACTCAAATCAATAGAAAAGACACTATCATTGTTCTCAAAGGACAGGAGGCTCCATGTTGCCACCCATATGTGCTCTATGCTCCCACCGTGACTATTCGACAATTCTCAATATGTTGTGCAGACGCTGATTCCTCACTGAGTGTGCTTAAGTGGCCTCATCCTGAACAGTCTCCCCAGTAGTCCCAGAGGGCCCCACCCTAGGCTCCACACTCAGGTCCATGTCTACAGGAGCCCTGTCCCCCTCGTCCAGCTCCTCCGGAGAACGAAGCCCCTCTACTAAAGCTCCCCACGCCCTTGCAGCGTCCAGCGCCTTGTCATTAGAGGCACGCCTGGCCAGTTGTAGACGAAGCGTCCCTTCACTCCCTGCCCAGGACAAGAAACTCGCCTTCCACCTCCCGAAAGCTAGGTCCAGCCCTTGCCTTCCAATGCATGGTGAGCTCCCTTTTCACCATTATCAGACCCAAATCATAAAATTTGCTCGTAATTTTAGTACTGGGGGTGTGCGGAAACCAAAGCAAAAGGCAAGTCCCCATCTCCACTTCCAGCTCGCGCTCAGTCACTTGATTCAAACACGCAACCACATCTGCCCAATAAGAGCCTAATCCCAGGCAGGACCAAAACATATGACCAAAATCAGCACCTTCTGCATTGCACCGGGGACACGGCGATTGGGACCCTCCAAAATACTGTAAAATTTTGACCGGAGTTAAATAAGCCCTGTGGAGAGTGTAAAATTGGACCAATTGAAACCTAGCGTTGCGCGTGCCCTTCCAGGCCCGCCGCAACAACTGCGGCCACGTCGTCTCAGGAATGGGCCTACCAAGATCTCCCTCCCATTTACCCCGCAAGGTATCCAGGGGTGGAAGCCTCTCCGTGGACAGCCGCCTATATAGACAGGTGATGGCCTTGAATGTACCCGCCGCCATAGTGACGTATTGACACCCCAATGAAGTTGGGGGTTCCGACAGTCCCATCTTCCATTGTTTCTAAATCCCCGACACCAAGGCGGCGTGTAAAAGATAATCCCCCCTCGGCAGATCGAAAGCCCTCTGCAAATCGTGGAATGGCAACAAGACACCATCCCTGTATAAGTCCCCAATCATGTAGACCCCACACTCCTCCCAGCCAGCCAACGCCGACCAATCATTGACATGAGGGAGGGCCGTGCACATGCCCAAAGGAATTTCCGGGGCATATGGGACCACGAAGCCTGCCCGTTTCTGACTGCGAGTCCAGCATAGCCGGAGTGTGCGCTCCTCGAGCGTGCTGGTCCAGCCTGATTTTTTGCCGAAGCACAATGAATGACAACACGTGTCGAGGGATGACCCTACCCTGTGGACCATCAGGGCCTCTAAACTCACGCGCCACGGCCTGTGTAAGCCATTGCAGCTGCGCCGCCAAGTAGTACCACTCAAAATCTGGGTCCGCCAGCCCCCCCTCCTCCCTCGGCCTCATCAGAGTGGCCAGTGCCACCCGCCGTCTGCCAGATCCCCAAATAAACCCTGTCATCAGTGCCCGAAGCGTCTTAAAAAAGGAGACCGGGATCCATATCGGCAAGGTACGGAAGAAGTAGAGCAACCGTGGCAGCGCTACCATCTTCAGCAGCGCTACACACCCAGCTACCGAAAGAGGGAGAGTGCGCCAGAACGCCATACTACCCTTGAGCCCCCTCAGCGCGCCACCCACATTCCTCTCAAAAAGGTCGGTGGGAGCGTGAAATATGCGGACGCCCAGATACGGTAAGCAGGCAGGTTCCCACCTCAGGTCTTCAAGCGCCAAGGGCATCTGAACTTCAGGGGACAAAGGAAACAGGCAGGTCTTAGTCCAATTCACCTGCAACCCCGACAAGCGGCCAAACTCCCGGAGCAGGGCTCTGGCGCCCCGTAGGGAATCCCCCGCATCAGCCAGATACAACAGGAGGTCATCCGCGTACAGGGATATGTGATGGAGCTCCCCGCGCAGCGGAACACCCTCATAGAAACGCCCCTGTCGGGCTTGCGCCGCAAGAGGTTCAATTGCCAGCGCAAACAAAAGTGGGGATAGAGAACAACCCTGGCGAGTGCCTCTCTCCACCTGGCAATCCGCTGAGATAGTGCGTCCCGTACGAACCCTAGCTGTGGCGGAGCTATATAACAAGCTGGTCCAACGCACAAAATGATCACCCAGGCCAAACCCCTTCAACACCCGGAACAGATACGGCCACTCCACACTGTCAAATGCCTTTTCGATGTCCACCGACAGCACCACGGCCTCCGACGAACCTTCCCCTCTTTCCCTCAGGATCCGCACTAACCGCCGAATGCACGTCGCAGTATTCCTAGTGGGAATGAAATCCGATTGATCCGGGTGTACCAGGGTGCTCATGTGACCCAAGAGTCGCGTGGCCAAGATCTTACTGAGGATCTTATAGTCAATCGAGAGCATGGAAAGCGGCCGGTATGCCGTCCTGGAGGTGGGGACCCCACCCTTCTTCAGCAGCGGCACTATGATCGCGTCTCTCGTAGTGAGCGGCAGCCTACCCAGGTCCCACGCCTCTCTGTACACCGACTGCAAACGCGGTGCCAGAATGTCCAAATACGCTGCATAGAACTCCACCGGGAGTCCATCAGCCTCTGGAGTCTTTCTCCGGGCCATGTGTTTAACCGCTGCCCTGATTTCTCCCAGGGAGATAGCTGCCCCCAATGTAGTGCCCTGTTCCGGGTCCAAGTGTGGCAACCCTGCAGCCTCTAAATAATCGTCCGGACCGTCGGACAGGTCCCTCATCCTACTCTGGTACAGCAGCGTGTAATAATCCAGGAATTGGTCATTGACCTCCTTTTGCGAGTAGACCAGGCCCCTTGCTGGTGTAGACAGCGACACTATTGGGGATCCCCGAACAGCCGGATTAGCCACCCAGGCCAGTAACGACCCTACTTTGTCCCGTTCAGTGTGTGCCCGTACCATGTATTCTTTATAGTCATAGCAGCGAAGCGGCTCAACCTGAGTGGCCACCTCCTCTTGCGCCGCCAACACCTCCTCCCGGGCGCCCCCATTCGTGTGGCCATCGAGTTCCGCCTGGCGCAGCCGAGCCTCAGCCCGGTCAATGTCCTGCAGCAGCACCTTACGCGTCCCAGCGACGGACGAGATGCAAAACCCTCTCACCACCGCTTTAAGCGCGTCCCATTCATGAGCTCTGCTCGTCGCCGTCCCCGAGTTGTCTAAAAAGTAGCGCTCTACGCCCTCCCCTAGCTCTGCATTAAACACTGGATCTTCCAGCGTCACCGGATTCAAACGCCACGTCGGGATCACTTGCCGCTGCTGCGACCAGAGTATCGTTATCAAACAGGGGTTGTGGTCCGAGAGTGTCTTTGCCAGATACTCGCTATGGCGCAGGACTTCCAGGGCTCCCGGGGTACATAAAAAGCCATCAAGCTGAACATGTAAGTCATGCGGCGCTGAGTAGAATGAATAGTCCCTGTTTAACGGATGTTGTACCCGCCAGGCATCCACAAGGCCCCACGCTTCCTGCCAGTCCCTTCTCACCCTGGCCGCTCTGCGTACCGCCGACTGAGCCAGCGGGGGGTGAGAACGATCCAACTCCACATCAGTGACAGAATTAAAGTCCCCCAAACCCCCAACCCCCCCCCCAAGGAACATCGTACCAACTAGAAACGATGCCAGCCTCCCAGAAAGCCGCGCAAAGAATGCAGTGTGGTCGGAATTCGGGGCATAGACACTGCAGAATGTCACATCTCTGCCATCTAGACGGCCGAACACCAACACAAACCTCCCCTCCGGATCTACCAGCGTGTTCATGGGTTGGAAGGGAACCCCGGACCGCACCCAAATTAAAGTCCCTCTAGCAAATGCAGAAAAAGTAGTGTAAAATAACTGTCCCCTCCATCGCCTCTGCAACGCCCGCCCCTCAGCCTGGTCAATGTGTGTTTCCTGCAAAAAGGCCACCTTGATCCCCCTGCGGACCAAATATGCATGCACTTTATAACGTTTTCTCATGGAATTCAGCCCTCGCACATTCCAAGTGACACATTTTAATTCAAGTCGGGTCGCCATATAGAAGGATACAACAGAACACAATCCAATGCAGCCTAGCGGGCACACTGACAAACCCCCCCCCCCCTTGCAAAACATCCCCAACAAACCCCCCTCCCTCCCTTCGCCAGAACAGGCTCTAAACCATAGTTACCCATCCAAACACAGACCCAACGAAGGAAAATACCCTGGTAGCTACCAGGGTCTCACAGTAAATGTGAGGTAGAGGGGGTGACCCAGCACCAACACGAGCCGGACATCGATCTCACCAGCCCAGCCTGTAGGTCAGGCCTCAAATGTCGGATTCTCCTCCTCCTGCCAGTGTCCCGCCCCCAGCGACACACCCCTCCCCTTCCCCCCCCGGTTAGGAAACCGCCCCCCCGTCCGAGCCAGGAACCAGGCCCCCCACTATCTTCAGCAGAACCATACCCACTCCCCACTTTGCCACAAAGCAGCTACCGGCGTGCCTCCCCTTACTGTATACAGACTGAAGACAGGCATCGTCACTCGTCCAACAGGCCATCGGCAGTTCTTGGTGTGACCTCTGGTAGACGTCCGACGTCTTCCCCAGAACCCTCCAACCCCACCCCTTCGGACCCCCGCCGGGATCCTGAATCCGCCAGCGAGGCCGCAGTCGCCGCTCCAGATATGATGGAAACCGCCTGTAGAGCCGCTTGCCTCTCCAGCTCCGTCTGAGAGGTCGACGGTGACTGTCCACTCGCCACACGTTTCCTGTTTCGGCAGCTCCGACGAGGTTTTGGCTGGGTCCCAACCTCCGGTTCCCGCTGTCCAGCGCCGTCCCCACCCGCGCGGTACTGCTCTAGCCAGTGCCATGCGTCGTCTGACGCGTCAAAGAAAGTAGCAGTCCCGTCCACCATCACCTTCAAACGTGCCGGAAAGAACACAGCATACTGTATCCCCTCCGCACGAAGGGCCTTCTTAATTGTCTTAAAGGAAAAGCGGCTCCGCTGGACCTCCTGGGAGTAATCAGGGTAAAGGGAGACTGAGGCATTGTCCACTCTGTTTGGGACAGATGTCCGGGCATTCCGCAGTATAAGGTCACGGTCCCTGAAATGCAGCAGGCGTGCGACCAACGGCCTAGGGGGACGGCCCAAAGCCGGCGGGCGGGCTGGCACTCGGTGGGCCCTCTCAAGGGTATAGAACTGCGATAATCCTTCTGGCGCCACCACCTCTCGCAGCCACTTTTCCAGGTAGTCGACCATGTTGTCCCCTTCAATTTTTTCGGGCAGGCCCACCATCCGCACGTTGTTGCGCCCTTATCCTTCTGGCGCCACCACCTCTCGCAGCCACTTTTCCAGGTAGTCGACCATGTTGTCCCCTTCAATTTTTTCGGGCAGGCCCACCATCCGCACGTTGTTGCGCCTGTTGCGCCCTTCTGCCTCTTTGGCCCTCTTCTCCAGCAGCTGCACTCTGCGCGACAAGTCACCCAACGTTGCTTCCGTCGCCTTCTGGGCAGGTTCCAGTGTCTCAAGCTTGAGTTCCGTGCTTTTGACGCGGTCAACCAGTTTGCCATGTTCAGCACGCAATAGTCCAAGGCTCGTGGACACCAGCGCTATATCGTGGCGTAGTGCCTCCCTCGTGTTCGATATGGCCTTGAGGATTTGTTCCAGTTGCTGCTGCTGTAGCCCCGCCGCCAGGGTTCCAGCTGGGTCTTGATCCTGAGAGTCGAGTGGGTCCTCCACGTGATCAGTCTGTGCCGCACCCGGAACGCGCCGCGGCTTTCCCATGGCCCGACTGCAAGAGCAGCGATCCAACTCAAAGGGCGATGAGCCTCCCGCAGCGGTCTCCAGAAAGTAAGAAATGCACTCCAGTCGCCCCACTCAGCAGCCACAGTTCCAGTTGTCCTGCATCACCACAGAAGCATCCTCCAGTCCTTCAGGCACAGCTCAAGGGCAAAAGCGTCGACCACCGCCAGTCAAGGGGGCACCACTCCACCAGATCCTCCCGCCAGGCCCACCAGGAAGGGGGCCGCACCCTGCTTCGTCAGCAAGCTGTCCACCTCAACCGCCCTCATCGCAACCAGGGCGAGGTATTCCCGGGTGCTTCCGCGATATCCCCAGCTACTATATCAGGCGCGCCGTGGTCTACTCATCAGGGTCGCCAGCCGCCTCCAAACGGAGCCAACCACTCCAAGGCGTCCGAGTCAGCGTGTTCTGCAGGGTAGGGGCTCAGCAGGGATGGGGGGGGATAACCAGCACCATGTCGCCATCGGAACTGTGGCTCCACCAGCACAGTCACACCGAGTTGCCCTCCACGAACCAGCCCCTCCAGAAAGCTCGGGCCACAGGACTTCAGGGCAGTGTACTTATGGGAGCGTGCTCGTCCGCTCCAGTCCTCCTGTGGGCAGGCTCTCTCCCACTCCGAAGCGCGGGGAGCGAAAGCGCAAAGGTGGGTGTCCCGCACTACAAAGTCCCCGCAGTTCTCGCACAGTACCTCCACAGCCGCTCTTGCGGCGGGCCTTAGTCCGCCATCCTAGCCGATCCTCAGGGCACCGATGTTAGGCTCAGCCCAGTGCCAGTCACCATCGGCGCAGCAGCCACACCTGTGCCTCCCCGGTCATTGCGGGCTCCGCCAGTGCCGCCAGCCGTCCGCGGTCTTCTAAACACCGCCCGGGCCGACACAGCTCACCCTGCCCTCCTCCGAACCAGTGGACCACAGCACGGCCGGTGCTCCGCCTCAGCCAGGTCACCGCTCACTTCCGGTGGGCCTCAATTCACGTGAGGTCGGGGATGTCAGGCCCTCCGCAGGCCACAAGCAAGATGGCCGGGCCTCTCCAAGAGGATCAACAGCAGTCGCCGAACAGGGCGGCCCCTGGGACCAGGCGCGAGGCTCAATCAGCAGGCAGGCACCTCTCAGTCATGGGGGGGCCCCCTCGGAGCCTTCAACAGCGCCAGGGAAGTTTTTGAACAGGATAACTCACAAGGCCGACACGGAGCTAACAGCTCACGCGTCCATACTCGGTGGAGTCCAAGCCACGCCATGATGACCGGTTTACGATAAAAGGGAAGGAGCGTGGTTGGAATTTGTTTGCAGAAGGTAAAATGTAGGGGCGAGGGTCTGTAAAGGAGCGAGGCCAAGGTTGGCTTTGAATACTAGAAAGGAGCTGCAGCAAACCGCGAGCCAGCCTGCCTGATGTCCGTAGAGGGAGATGAAGGTGGACCTTGGAACACGGAGTGTGTGTTTTTGGAGAGTTTGCTTTATGGGAGTTTGGGCCCTGATTGACCATTCTGCACTCAGACACTTTCCCGGTGGACTACAGGCGTGGTGGCTCCTTTCAGAGCTGGATGGGCTGCCGGGACTTAACCATGTCTCAATGATGCCTTTCAAGCCGCAGCCTCTTCCTCTATGAGTCTAGTTTGCCCATTCTTGCTGGTGCTGACTTTATGTTCCAGTCCGGTCTGGGCAGAAGCTGTCGCCGTATTGCAGTTTGCTTAGGATTGGAGTGTTGGTCTGGGTTTGTAAGAGTAGCAATTGCAGACGTGGCAGTGATTGATTAGTCTCAAATGACTTAAATGAAAACATAGACCAGGGTTGTGAGATTGCCATCGTTGTGGAGTAGAAAATGCATATGTTACGCTAGAATCTGATCGAGGGGAATTTGCCTTGTTTCTATTCACTTTCAGGAATAGCTGGTGACCTTATGGATTTCAGGGTACAGGTGGCTGCTTCCTAATCTGATTACAAAACAGGGAGACTCTGGAGTTCCAGGAGACTCCGAATGATCACAATCATTTATATAGCACTGTTAGACCTCTTAGGAATGAAATTCTGAGCTGAAGCACACTGGGATTTAAAGCCGTGACCTCCAATTTCGCACAGCTTGAGCTCAACCCGCCGTGCCAAAGACCGCACCTGAGCAACGGTAGAAAAATCTGAGTTTAACTCTATATATTTTATTCAAAAACACTTGTTTAGGTTATCAAAGGCTTATTAACCCCTTCCTGTCAGTGTATGAAATCTCTGTTCAGTTCCAAAGAAGTGATGATGAACTTTAATAAGAATGCATCTCTAGCAGAGATGGTGCAGGTTTTAAGGCAGGGACAGATAGCTCACTGGGTTAATGTACCTGTTGTGTGACTCTGTGACATCGCTGTTATGTGCCATTTGTCTGTGGTGCAGCTGTGCTTCGGGGAGCCTTAGAGGCCACCTTTGTCGGTTTGTTCTAGGCTGGAGCATGCCTGTGTATTTTGATGCTGCGGTTTATAAGAGGTTAGTGTTCATAGTCATGTGTGATGGATTGAGAGGAGCTCCTTCTAAGGAACATTGCAGCTGCACCGAGACATAAGCAAAGAGCAGCAATTACATACTGACCTTTCTGGGAGATCAGTCCCCAAGCCCAGTCTTGGTATAAGCGATCTCAAAGCAAGCCTTCGACTAAGGGTCCAATTTACTTCTTGGCAGAGAGGAATACTCTGTCACACATGTGACGGAGATCCCATCTGCCATATTAGGATCCCATTATATCCTATGGAGATCACGCTATGACGGACGGGATATCCGTCACGTTTGTGACGGACTATTCCATCTGCCGAGATCTAAATAAGGCCCGGAAGTCACAACTCTGGTGGTTGTTGAGAAGTGGCGAGGATCAACAATCCAAAAGTAATAGGTTGTGTACTGCAGGATAGGTGCGACAGTGGGTCTTAAGGTTGCAGGGGACCGTGCGACCACTGCCTGCTCTTAAAAATGGTTTTACAAGCATTCACAAAGGGGAAGGGGTCCCCTTCCCATTTGCAAATGGGTTACCACCTACTTGAAGTAGGTGGCTAAATGCGAACGTTTTGCGACCGCAATTGCGGTCACAAAACATTCATACATACCGATGCGATTCAGTTACCGAATCGCAAAATTAGGTTTCCTACATCGAAAAAGCAATTTTTGCGTTTGCAAACGGGCAGATTCTGCACGTTTGTGAACGCAAAAAGGCTCGATATATCTGGCCCTTAGTTGAAGTGATCTTCATTTGCCTAGCATCAAAGGAGCCAACTCCTGGAAGAGAAGTGGACGCTGTGGTAGAAACGGATGGTGTTTAAATCTTAAAAATCCACCCAGGTTAATCTCATCATAAGTTATTCTGTGATGGAGTGAGGTATTGGACTAGCTCTCACTGTCATTTTCTTTCCGAGAGAGGATGGAGCTGTACTTTACAAGCAGTCAGAGGAGCCGAGCGGGGAGTGCGAAGGCATATGTATTCCATCGTCTAAAACCTTTTTTACCCTTGTCACCCACAAACACAGCTAGTGTCCCCTGACATTAATGTTCACTGCTCAGTCCCATTTATGCTTTCAGACTCCGGTTTGCCCATCAGGTATGGTTTTGTCTTTGTTACATCAGCAGTTGTAACTTAGTTTCTTCATAGGCACCTGTCTGTGCGTTTAGTGTGTCGAAAAAGAAAAACCTGTTCCTTGCGACTGTTACCTCTTGTTTGTTTTTTAGTTTTGTTTGCCTTGACACTGCATATCCTTTCATTATCTCTTACAGCTCCAGCAAATGTCCGCACCCTACAGGATCTGGCCCGTATTTCTATCCGAGGGACAATTAAAAAGCTAATCCAACCCGAATCCAAGGGCAAGACTGGAAATGGGCTGAAGAACCCGCCACGGTTCAAGAGGCGGCGGGTGCGCAGGCGCCGCCGCTTGGAAACCATTGTGTTTCTGGACAAGGAGGTCATTGCCAGTCGCATCCCCCACCCTTTCGATGATAACAACAACTTTGAGGATACTGAGGAGGAGAGACGGGAGGAGGAAGAGAAGGTAGTCCCAGGTGTGAAGCCGGACCCGCCAGTAAACTATCTGAGGGAGAAGATCTTGTGTCTCCCCTTGCCTGACCCGCTCAAATACTACCTCCTCTACTACAGAGAAAAGTAGAGGCATTCATTGTTTGAGGGGGTCACATAGATGGAACAGTAGTTCAGGATTGATCCTTTGTAGGGCTTAACAAATGCATCCACCTG
Source organism: Triturus cristatus (assembly GCF_964204655.1). Taxonomy (NCBI): domain Eukaryota; kingdom Metazoa; phylum Chordata; class Amphibia; order Caudata; family Salamandridae; genus Triturus; species Triturus cristatus. The sequence continues at coordinate 1,642,269,860 of NC_140590.1, forward strand.
CTTGCTGGTTAACATGACCATGGACGGCGTTAGGCTGTCTGAGAACTGTTGCTGCTGTATGTCTGATGTATATGTTTAAAAAAGACCACGGCTTGCACAGCTAGACAGGAAGTAAAGCGCTGACAGGAAGTTAAGGGGTGCGGCTTCTTCTCTTGGCCTCCCTGTTCATTTGCCCGCCTTCCTTTGCAGGGTTTCCTTTGATTTTCAAAGCAAGTTGGTGGTGTCTTGAATTGACTCTCACGCCTGTAACATACATGAGAGCGTCACTTCCCTATAAATGGAGATCGTCGTGGTGCCTCAACATTTCCACTCAAATTTCGGTTTGAGGATGGTTTAGAGCAGAAGTTCCAATCACCACCATGCCTGACCTTGTCTTGGCCGTGCAAATTCACATCTTCTGGTGGAAATGGGGTCTCACTGGCCCCTTCTGTGAATTAATCTGCAGAGAAAATTCCACTGTTATTGCAGTTATTTAGGGAGAGCTGATTGCTTCAAAGGTCAAGCAGTCCAAGCACTCAGGTTATGTTGTGGCCTATTCAGTAAAGTGTTCCCAGCGCAGTAGACCGCTTGCACCTTTTCCGCCTTTATTTGTTACCATTTCGTAGTTGTAAAGCGTAGCTTAAAATGAAACCTGGGTCATACAAGAAGAGGGGATCTTGTAATTTTGTGTGTATTTAATTATTATAACGCCTTTTGTAGCCTAAGTTCACTGATATTCAGAGATAAGCGTGGCGGGATAGAGATTTTGTTTTTTATTTAAATATTGGTAGTGTTACAAACCAATATCTGCAGTTAAATGAAATATAAGCATTATAAAATGCTGTGTGCGTGAAATATGAGCTTTGAAGCTGTATTAGAGAAATAATGCAAAAAAAGGGGCCGCTGAGAAGGACTTTCAGGCATATCTAATCTGCCAGTTTCTGTGTAGGGACAAGGCCGTGTACTCCTCAAAACAGTGGGAATGGAGGGACAGTCTGGGAAGCTGTGAAATACTAGAGAGCACAGAGGGGTGTGGATTATTTCAACTTTTCTTTAAGACAGGTTTAAATATCTGCATCAATCGTGTTGCTTACTAACCAGTCGCGATTTAGCGTCTGAAACAATCTCTGTAATGTTGGTAACTTACAGCTTCCTGTTCAAATTCACCCCCTTTTGAGCGCCAAGATGAGAATTCTTAATTCCAAAAGTTATATGGTCTGTCGTAAAGACTACACTATGCTGGCAGCTTGTCTTCCGTCTGGGTGTCTGAAGCATAGAATGCTTCGATGCACCTTTACTCCAAACTTCATAGCCATTCTTGAGGCTCACAGGTTAGTCACTTGAAAACAAGGGCAGCATGTTGGCATGCATGCTGCCAAAATGCTTTGATAGGCATGTCTAGTAGTTTGAAATAATGGTCCAGGTGTACAGGGCTGGCAGTGAGTGCGGAAGAAAAGCACTGCGTTCCATTGGCCATGGAAGCCCTACTAATATCTCAGATAAAGCACTTGCAGACCGTGATTGTCCTTTCTCAATTTCCATTGCTGTTTCAAGATAGCGTCGGTCCCGCGTGTCGTCTTTGGCTTTAATTTTCACTTTGGTTACTGTTGTGTGTGTGAGATGTGATGGTTCAGAAGTTTGTGGCAGGGTTGCAGAGACCCTCCCATGGTGATCACCTCCAAAGCCTGTAGCAGGCTAACTTTAATGGACTTTCTGTGATAAATGTTGCTGAGAGGCCAGAATATAGTTCAGCATCTATTATAGACCGACGCTGCCATCTTTCTGTGGTTATTGCTCACTAAAATATGGACTAAGACCTCAGTGAGAGCACCTAGAGGAAGATGTAGTTACTGTATGGGTCGAATAATACCCCATTTTAAAAGCAAATTCTTCGTTTAGGTTTGAATTACCAGTTTAAAAAATATTTTGCCATGGCCCATGATGTGAGATCTATAAGCAATTTATGGTAAACCTCCTTATAAACTGCTCAAATACAGAAAACCTTTGCTAACTGATATTGTAACATGGGTTTTGCTGGATGTATTTAATTAGTAGAGTGGCTCTTGCACTTTATGAGTTTTTTTTCTTACGATGAGCAGTGAAAGACACCGAGTGCTTCAGTGCTGACCTGGGCAGTGCAAAGCAATCTGCCGCATCCATTGTCTTTTAAATTCAGAAATGAACTAACCTGCCTTCTCGTTACATGCTCTATGCCGTTTTCCTATCTATAGCAATCAGTTTTTGCTGGAAATTGACTATTTCGAATTAAAAGTTTGTCTTGCTAAAAAAACTCAATAGATTTTGAATCTACATCCCAACTTCGTAGAGATGGCCCTTGTACGCAATTTCATTCCTACTTGAAGTCAACAAAGAATTGCACCTTCTCTGGCCAATGTTTGGAAGTATTGCTTTTTGGCTTTATTGTCTTTGGGTATTTAAGCTTTATTATAAACACACTTTTATTCCTTGCAGTCAGTTGTCTTGAAGGAGTTACTGTCCTTGTCGCTGTGGCGTAGTGTGGACTTGCATGGTGATTTGATGGACATTAATTAAAAAAAATTGTAGTAGCCTCAAATCCTATTTTTTCACCTCAAGCTTCAGACTACCAGCAGTCCTGCTACTTTGGTGTGACGTCTCCTCTGATACAGCCATCTCTTCTCCGTCTGTTCTGTACTTTAGCCTTTGGAGAGTGTGGGTGGATGCCTTTGTACATTTATCCTCCAACGGAGACTGCAGCAGCCCAATGCTCATTGGCTTATTCAAAGCAACGCGCTGCTATAAGCCAGGGATGCACATAAGTACAATTCTGATGCAGGCAAAAAGAGGGGCCAGTGTCCCAGGTGATAGGTCGACACCCGACACGTTTTTTCTGTAGCTGGGCAAAGCACCTGCAGCAGAACATGTAAGTTCTTTTTGTGCTGTTCATATACATTTCTATGTTGTCCTCAGATTATTTTATGCGACTGTAAAGATTTAATGGAAAATAATGAGAAATTAAGAGGAGCGCTTGTTTCCTATACCCAGCACCTTGGTGGCTCTGTATAGTTGTAGATTGTGTCCTGTGTGTGCACAGTCATCCGCAGCTGTATAAAGGGCGTGTTCAGCAGTTCTAAGTTCAGTAGTTTACTCTTTTTCTATTGTCAATAATGACAATTTTTTTTATCTGACAGATTCTTCCATTTGTTTATTGACTCATTTGCTTCTAAAATGCTTTTGTGACTCCTGTTTGTAGGAAAGTCATGTCTGCTGAAACAAGCAACTATTCACAAGGTGCAGCATTGAAGGGGTGGGTCGTGTGCATTTTCACGTACAGAGCACCCATGGTCTGCACGCATTTTGTAACCTATGCTGTTGTATGGAAGTAACTTGTTTCATTAAAGGTGTACAGGACGTCTGTGATGTGCAGTTTTGTATCTGTCTGGAGGGCAGGGCCCATCATCCCTTACTTGCTTTATTCACATCTCCTGATTTGACCTGTGGCATTACTCCTTCTGTGTCAATGACTTGCAAGCATTCAGTATTTATTTGATGTGAATGGCATCTTGTTATATCCATGCATTGTTACTCAGCAAGAAGCAATTTGTTATGTATTCCTATTTATTTTTTCATGTAGAAGCTGCATCGAAATAGCATACCAAGTAACGGACATTCGGGCGTCCCTGTACACAGATCAACAATGCAACCCAGTCCATCATCAAAAGAGGTGGCCATTAACCCAGACAGACGCACACATAAAACACACAGACATTCAGGCAGCTACTGTTGACCACAAACACAGACTTGCACCCATCTGGAGGCAGCCGGAGCACATAGACGAACGCATTAATAACCTATGTGTAAATATAGTCACAGACCACACATCAAAGCACATAAGCAAACTCAGCGGGTTGAATGACTGAGTGAATGGGTGTGTGGTTGAGAACATGGCTGAATCAGTAGATATCTGAGTGTATGTATCTGAGTGTATGGCTGGGGTAGCCAGGAGTGAGTTGATGGATGAATGTATAGATGTAGATGGATGAGCAGATACATGCATGTTTGTGGATTGGTGACTATGTGAGCACATGGAAGGAAGGAAGCGGGTAGGTTAATAAATGGGACAGAGGTAGCTTCAGTGTGTGTTGGAGAATGGAGGTATTCACAGCTATGAGTGAATGACGCGTATGTGGGTGAATGGAAGTTTGAGGAAACAGGTGGGTAGAATTATAAGTTTGATCAAGTGGAAATGAATGTATGCTAGTATAGAGTGATCGAGACCTATACGTTGATGACAAAAGGTGATTGCACTGTTCCTAGGGAGGTGTGCAGAGTGTCACTCACTCCCTTTTGAAAAAAGACAAAAGAAGAGAAAGGGAAATCGGGAACCTAGGCTTTGGACTCACTAGTGAAAGGGAGGTTCAAGTCTTGTTCCTTGTTGCCCTCACACACCCTGAAGGATGTCATGCTTCATCATCAGGCAGTTGCTCCTCGTCGGGCCGGCGCTACAATGCCCTACGAGTCCCCGAAGGGTCACTTTGTCGGAGTTCTTATGCAAACTGCCGTTTGGTGCATGTGGGTGTGCGGGGGGAGTCCTAAGTCAAAGTGTAAGAAGTGCATGCAGTGATTAAAATTGACTAAGGGCTACCAGAGAAATATGTTTTAAAATGGCGGTACCCATGCCAAAGTAAAAAACCTGTAGGTCAGGTGTAGGGTAACTCAAAGTTACACTAGGCACATTACGCTTTACGGGTAACACCTGACCCACGGGTTTTTTACTTTAACTCTACAAGACCAGAAGACAGAGGTGGGCCATGTGCCGAAGCCTGTCCATTTATCTCAACCCAGTTCATCAGCCTATCTCTGTGTGCTACTGAGAAGCATTCCCATTTACTGACCCCTTGAATTGATAGTGGGCAATTTGAGCCCTTGTTTTCTTAGTATCACTGTACCCTAGCCAGAGAGCGGGCATTGGACTGTGATTGCCAATTTCAAGAGTGGTCTTCCTTAGTCCAGTTCGCTTTTTGGCTGATAGTGCTTCAGACTTTCGGGCTAATTCACCCACCTCGCTGTCACGAGTCTCTACTGTACATCTGACAGTTTATGCCCAAATTTTAAATAAAAATAGTATTCAGGCTCTTTCTTTGAGAGAGATGTTTTATTTGTCTGAAGTACCTGGGAGCTCACGGTGCTCTAAAAAAAAAAAACTCTAAGCTAAGAGATACATACCCTTGTTCATAAATGGAAATTACCCACCGATTCCGTAGTAAGGCAAGACAAACAGTTGTGTAGTCATTATACAAGTAACAACTCCTTTCTTGTACATTTGAAAACTTTTGGTAAACAGTGCATTCTTCCCACTACTGTTGCAGCCTTTTAAAACACTTGTAAATGCTGAGCTCTGCAAAATACCTTTAATTATCAGTTGCTAAAGCTTATGCATTTAGTGTTGTAACAGCATATTCATGTGACTTTAAGCAAGGTGGAGTAAGTTTAGTTATTAGAGTTTAAGCCCAAGTGTCTCGCATGATGGTGGAGCAGCTAACGCCCCCCCACATCCAAGCCAGTTTAACTGTGCACTAAAATGTTGTAAATCATGGTGGCATGTACAACAAGGTGTCAATGCCATTTGAGAACGAGCTAGCTAAAGTCTTCAGTCCCTATTTTGCCTAGGGCTCTCTTATTGTGTAAGATCCTTAAGTGCTCCAGGAAAGAGGTGGCCGAGGCATGTGTGGCTGTAGATACATATGCTGTGCATACTTCCACCATCTAGTGTTGGGCCTGGATGTGTGCAAGTTGTTTTTCTTAAAATAAGTGTTTTGAGTCATAAGGCTCCTCCTTAGACGCCACACATGGTTGCGTCTTTCAGGTTTTTAGCCTAAAGTTCAGCAGAACTTATTAGCTCTCCCATTTGATGGGGAACACTGAGACGTAAAAGGCAATGGGCACACTTCAAACACATGCTTTTTGCGAGTCCTTTTGCTGCACGCCTTTCCGTGGAGGCTCCTAACGGGCTTCCCCTGAAAACTCCACAACATACAATCGGCCGCAAAACCAGGCACCCTCAGGTAAGGTTATTCCAGAGGCTCCTACAATGGGAAATAATTCAAAAGGGAGAGGTAAAGGACCCTCCCCAAAAGCTGCCCCTACCACATCTACCAAATCTACCAAATCCTGACTTACCCTTCATGCCCCCTGATCACAAAACACCGGTCAGGTGCCGCTTACAACAGTTTCTACCAATTTGCAGAACATCACTACCGACCAGTTGGTGTTGGACGTTATACTTATAGGTTACTGCCTGGAGTTAACTACCACACCTTCCACAATACCACCATGCAAACACAGACTGTCTCCAGAACACACAAAACTGCTCATGGAAGAGGTACAGTCCCTCCTTTTCAAAGGGGCCATTGAAGAAGTACCACGACAACAACAGGGGTTAGGAGTGTACTCCATATATTTTCAAATATCCCCAAAAAAAGGTCTCTCTCGGACCCATTCTCAACCTAAGGCCTCTAAACAAATACATTACCTCATAACATTACAATGTATGCATCCTCCAAGATGTCCTACCTCTTCTATAGCAGGGCGAGTTTATCACCGCACTCGACCTGAAAGATGCGTACTTTCACATGCCTACACATCCAGAACATTTGTGTTACCTCAGGTTTGTGGTCAACAACAAACACTATCAGTTCAAAGTACTCCCCTTTGGAGTCACTACAGCTCCGTGAGTGTTCACAAAGTGCCTTTAAGTAGTAGCCTCTAACCCAAGAAGGTAAGGCATTCTCATCTTCCCTTATCTGGACGACTGGCTCATCAAGAGTTCCTCTCACTAGTTATTCAGCTAACACACTCGGATCACTTTACGTCTTCTACACAAATTGGGATTCATCATAAATATCCCCAAATCCCACCTCCAACCACAAAAATTCAGCCATACTTAGGACACTTCCTCCACAATTTCAAACAAACTTCCAGTTTACAGACAGAACAGTTACACGTCTTCTTGGCATGATGGCCCCCTGCATTGCAATTGTGTCCCATGCATGACTAAACATGCATCCGTTGCAAGAATGGTCACTTGCGGAGAGTCATTGGTAAGATCAAGTGCTGGTTAACCACCAAGCATGTCAAGGTCTCCTGTGGTGTAACAACAAAAGCTTGTTGCAGGAGTGGCCTTTTCTTGACTAGATTCTGCAGGAGACCATCACAATAGATGCATACCTCATTGGATGGGGGGAAACTTTGAGCGTCAAAAGGCCACTGGAAACCCTCTATTTGTGGTTCGGAGATTAAGGCAAAAATCCCCCAGCATCATTCTGGTAGCACCCACTTGGTCTGGCTAACAATGATTCACAACACTTCTGCAGCTATCAGTAGTTCCTCACGAGAAGCTCCCAAACAGGCTGGACCTTCTCATATTGAACCATGAGGAAATATGCCACCCAGACCCCAAGTCACTCAACCTTGCGATCTGGTTCCTGAAGTTCTAGAATTTGGATATCTTAAACTAACACCAGAATGTATGGCCATTCTCAAGGAAGCGCATTGGCCCACCACACATGCATGCCCTGCCACCAAATGGAAACGTTTTGCCAACTATTGTCACTCAAAACAAATGGACCGACTTGCATCAGCAGTACAGGACATTGACTGTTACCTGCTACATTTGCAGACTTGTGGATTGGCATTTACCTCTATCAGATTCCACCTAGCCGTTGTAGCCGCTTACCTACAAAATAGACAACAGATGTCTCTTTTTAAGATTCCAGTTATCTATGGAAAGCCTCAAAACGGTACTTTATCAGGGATTCCCCCCCCCCCCCCCCCCCCCGCACCATCATGGAACCTCAGTATCGTTCTCACTGGGCTTATGGGTTTCCCATTTGAGCCTCCTCACTCATGTCCACTCCAATTCATTTCTTGGAAAGTGGCTTTTCTAATCGATATTACTTGCTTACGACGCGTTAGCGAGCTCCAGGCATTAACCATAGAAGAACCTTTCTTTCAGGTGCATAATGACAAGGTTATCCTCCGCACTAATCCAGAATTCCTTCCTAAGGTGGTCTCGCAATTCCACCTCAATCAATCGATAGAACTCCCTGTGTTTTTCCCTCAAGCAGACTCCGTTGCAGAAAGAGCAACCCACACACTAGATATCAAACAAATTCTCATGTACTATATACATAGAACAAAACCATTTAGAAAAACGTTGCTGCTTTTCCAAAATCTCATAAAGGGAAGGCCATTTCAAAATCCGGTATTGCCAGTTAGATAGTTGAATGCACACACACCTGCTATGCTAAATCAAAGAGAACCTTATTGGTCCCTACAAAAGCTCACTCCAGTCACAAAAAGGGAGCTTCTGTGGCTTTCCTAGGGAACATTCCGATAGCTGAAATATGAAAAGCAGCTACCTGGTCCACACCACACACACCTTCACAAAACACTACTGTGTTGTTGTGTTCGCTTAACGACAGGCCAAAGTAGGCCAAGCAGTACTTCATGCACCTTTTCAATCCAGTGCAAAACCCACAAGTGAGCCACCGCTTTAGGGAGGACTGCTTTACATTCTTTGCACAGCATGTGTATCTACAGCCACACATGCCCTAAACGGAAAATGTTACTTACCAAGTAGACATCTGTTCATGGCGTGAAGTGCTGTAATCTCACGTGCGCCCACCCTCCTCCCCATGCTCCAGTGGCCATTGCAGTATTCTTTCTATTTTGTTCACTTTCTCATTGACTTATCTCTCTACATAGCATCACTCCATCGTCACTCACCTTACGGCAGAAAACAATTTAACAGTGGAGTTGATGCCCGTGCTCCTTACCAGCAAAAGGAGGAGTCACACAACCTCCTGGCTTGAAAGACTTCTTTGAAGAAAAACAACTTGCACACATTCGGGACTAACACTAGATGGCGGAAGTATGCACAGCATGTGAATCTTCAGGACTACATGCCACGAACAGATGTCTACTGGGTAAGTAACAGTTTTTTAATTAGGAAGGCAGACCTAGGGAACATTTTAGATCAGAGAGAAAGTTATTTTAACATTGGCTTAGGTGGGTGGAAATGAGAGCTATTTAAGAAAGGAGACAGTAAAACATTTTTAAAAAGTCACCAGGAAATTCGTCTCTACCCTTATCTGCACAATTGGCTGTTGAAGGATGTGTCTATAAATCTGTTTCAAGGCATTGGAGCATTACAGTTACCCTCTTACATGCTCTAGGCTTCTCAGTTAACAACAGTACCTTGTTGATACCGTAGCAAAAACTCCAAGTTCATGGCATGTGTAGCTGTAGATACACATGCTGTACAAACCTCCGCCATCTAGTGTTGGGCTCAAATGTGTACAACTTGTTCTTCTTCCAATGAAGTCTTTTCGAGTCACGAGGTCTAGTGACTCCACCTATTAGTGGTATTACGCATGGGCATCGGCTCCATTGTCAAATAGTTTTTTCTCCGCCATCAGTTTCAGACGTGTCATCCACAGCTTCGGTTCGATGCCTGTGGTGTTCTTGTCGGGCCCTCGATTCTGCCCTCTTGTCTGTATCTACACACAATCCAGCGCTCTTGTCGGTTTTCCACTGTCGCATTTCTTTGAGTCTGTGTCTAGCCAACACCATCGACTCCCAGCTGCTCGGGACAAAAATGTTCCTGTGATGGGAAGGACTCCATTCCAATTCTACCCTAGTTGTCAGGCCAAGTATCGGAGATCCGACATCCACGAAGTCTGTAACCTCTGTTTGTCAACAGACCACCGTTGGAAATCCTGTTCAGCGTGCCTTCCAATCAGAAACAAGAAAACTCTTCGGAATCGACACATGTCGGATTGCCTCCAAAACTATGATGCAAAGACGGGAAGGAGAGGAGACTCCAGTCATCTTCGAAGAACAGGAGTTGTCGGATGCTGAAAAGGTGGTTGCTACAGGTGTTGTAATGGAGGCAGCCATTACACCTGAAAGTGTCGGTTCCAAGGTGGATTTCTATTCTGAAGAGCCTCTGCCAGCCTAGCGGCCCTCTGATGGTCAGTGTGTACAGATGTTCACAGAACTCCCCACTCAGAGGCGCAAGCCTCTAGGTTACAAGTTGCTTATGAGGCCTCTGGTGCACCATTGCCATCCGAGCCATGGTCAACACCGGCGTTTAGAGACCGACCCAGTGCCCAAGACACATGCGGTGCTAAAGTCCCACTCCAAGCCTCAAGCGCAGCTTTAGCTCTGGACCAGAAGGCACATCCTCGGCCACCCTCGTACTCAAAATGTCTGGAACCAAAGTCTTCAGAGACAAGACATCCTGCTCCATGATGTTTAGAGCCAAGGCCAAGTACAGTGTTCTTCAGACCTGCCTACTCGAATCAATCCAAGACAAGGTCGAGCTCAGCACCCTCCGGTCGGTGAACTTCTGCAATCCCATCAAGACCAGCCTCCACTGTGGCATCCTCTGCCGCTTCAGAGCAACTTGATCAGCTAATTCGGTCCCCTCACTGCCGCACGGCCAGGTCTGACTGTCCTTGCACTGCTGTTGCTATTGTACTGTCGTGGTGGTTATCTTGTGACTACTATTGTGATTACTGCTGTGTTGTTCCTGTCTGCGCACTGCCTAAATTGTTGTTCCTCTCTCCCTCCTGACATTCTAATAGTTCTTTTCCCCCTGCCTTTTCTTTATTCTGTGCCCTTCTTGTGACTGGTTTATTTTTTCCTCCCCACCGTACTCCTGCTCTTTTTCCTGCCGCTGCGTCCCTGCCCCCCTGCATTCGCCGCCCCGCTCCCGCCTCCCAGCTACTCCTCCCTCCCACATTCCCTCTTATGGGGGCCACGCAGCGGACGTGCGCAGCGTAAGGCAAGCCCGTCTGCACACGTCCGTGCCTGGACCGCGCCCAGTGCCAGGACCCCTTGCCCCGTAAGCGCCACGACACCCGCCTCCATTACGACTCCAGCACCCTACACGCATTTAACGCCGGACGATCCCGCACCTGCTGCCTGGCTAATGCCGGAACTGCAGCTTCACCAGCATCTGGCCCACCAGCCCACCCACTGAAGAACCCAACTTTCTCAGATGCATCCTGCTCAACACCCGCTCCGCCCGCAGAAACGCCTTCGAACTCTGGGACCTACTCGACACCAACGGCCCAGATGTCGCCTTTCTGACAGAGACCTGGCTGAACCCCTCCTCGGCACCAGACATCGCCATAGCCATCCCGGAAGGCTACAAGATCACCCGCAAAGACCGCACCAACGGAGTAGGAGGAGGAATCGCCATCATCCACAAGAACACTCTCAAAATCTCGACAAACACCGACGATACCCTGAGCACCGCCGAACACCTGCACTTCCAGATCCACACCAACCCAAACACCACCCTCAGAGGGACCCTCGTCTACAGACCCCCCGGACCCCGACCGCAGTTCAGCGACTCCATCGCCGACTTCATCAGCACACACGCCCTCGCCTCCACGGACTACATCCTTCTCGGGGACCTGAACTTCCACCTCAAGAACAACAACGACCCCAACTCCTCCACCCTGATCGACAACCTCGGATTCAGACAACTCGTCACAACACCCACCAACATCGCTGGCCACACGCTTGACCCCATCTTCTCAGCAAGCTCCCACGTCTTCTTCAGCCGCACCACCGAACTCCACTGGACCGACCACCGCTGCATCCACTTCACCTTCCGGAAACCTACCACGCACCACCGCACCCAGCAGATGCCTCGCTGCCGCTAGAGCAAAGTCACTGAGGACCAGCTAACCACCGCCCTCGCCCAGAGCCCACCCGCAAACCCGAACGCCCGACGCCGCAGCCCGTAGCCTCCGACAGTGGATCGATGCCTGCGCCAACACCCTCGCCCCGCTCTAGAAGCCCTCCAACACCCACACCAGCAAGAAAGCCAGCTGGTTCACCGAAGACCTCCAGGCCTCTAAGCGAACCTGCCGAAAACTCGAGAGAAACTGGATCCGTGAACGAACACCGGAAAGCTATACAGCCCACAAGAACACCAGCCGCAGACACCACCACCACCTCATTAGATCTGCCAAAAGGACCTCCTTCAAAGACCGCCTAGCCAACAACGCACACAACAGCAAAGAGCTCTTCAACATCAGGAAGGAACTCTCCAACCCCAGCTCCAACTCCGACATACCACCATCACAAGATCTGTGCAACTCGCTGGCCACCTTCTTCCATCGCAAGATCCCAGACATCCACTATAGCTTTGACGACGTCACCACCCCGGCAACCGCTGGAACCCCCGCTCCCATGACCACCACCCGCACCAACCTCCAGCTCGCCTGTACCGACATCACCGACGACAACACCATCAAGATCATGAACACCATCCACTTCGGATAACCGGAAGACCCCTGCCCACGCCACATTTTCAACAAAGCAAGCAGCACCATCGCACCCCATCTCCGGAAAACCATCAACATCTCCTTCGAGACAGCGACCTTCCCAGAGAGCTGGAAGCACGCAGAGATCAACGCCCTACTCCAGAAACCCAAGGCGGACCCCAAGGACCTCAAGAACTTCCGACTTATCTCCCTGCTCCCGTTCCCGGCGAAGGTCATCGAAAAAGCCGTCAACAAACAACTGACCACCTTCCTCGAGGAGAACAGCATCCTGGACCCGTCCCAGTCCGGGTTCCGCAGCAACCACAGCACCGAAACTGCCCTCATCGCCCCCACCGATGACATCAGGACCCTGCTCGACAACGGCGAAACCGCGGCCCTCATCCTCCTGGACCTGTCAGCCGCCTTTGACACGGTCTGCCACCGCACAATACGAACACGCCTCTACGACGCTGGAATCCAAGAGAAGGCCCTGGATTGGACCACCTCCTTCCTCTCCGGCAGAACACAGAGCATCCGCCTCTCCCCCCTTCCGCTCCGAAGCCACCGCGATCATCTGCGGCGTACCCCAAGGCTCATCCCTCAGCCCAACGCTGTTCAACGTCTGCATGGCACCACTCTCCCACGTCGCACGACACCACGACCTCAACATCATCTCCTACGCCGACGACACCCAGCTGATCCTCTCCCTCACCAAAGACATCCGCACCGCCAAAACCAACCTCCACGAAGGAATTAATGCCGTCGCCGACCTGATGAGAAACAGCCGACTGAAGCTGAACTCGGACAAGACGGAGGTCCTCATCCTCGGATCCACCCCCTCGGCCAGACGACTCCTGGTGGCCGACTGCACTAGGAGCACCCCCCACACCCACCGACCACGCACACAACCTAGGGGCCATCCTCGACTCCACCCTCTCCATGAAGAAGCAGGTCAATGCCGTCTCCTCCTCCTGCTTCAACACCCTCTGCATGCTCCGCAGGATCTTCAAGTGGATCCCCAACGAAACAAGAAGGACGGTCACCCAGGCCCTCGTCAGCAGTAGACTGGACTACGGAAGCGCACTCTACGAAGGAGCCCCGGCCAAACTCCTGAAACGACTCCAACGCATCCGCACGCCTGATCCTCAACATCACTCGCCACAGCCACATCACTCCCCATCTGAGAGACCTGCACTGGCTCCCCATCAACAAGAGGATAACCTTCAAACTCCTCACCCACGCACACAAGGCTCTCCACAACACCGGACCAGCATACCTCAACAGCCGACTCAGCCTCTCCACCCCCACCCGTCCGCTCCGCTCCGCAGACCACGCCCTAGTCACCGTCCCCCGCATCCGAATAGTAACCACCGGTGGCAGATCAATCTCCCACCTCGCCACCAAGACATGGAACACCCTCCCCATCCGCCTACGGCAGACCGAAGACCTTCTAACCTTCAGGAGACTCCTCAAGACCTGGCTCTTCGAACAGTAGCAGCTTCCCCCCTCCAGTGCCTTGAGACCCTCACGGGTATGTAGTATGCTTTATAAGTGCCATGATTGATTGATTGAATGGCTGCTGGAACACTTGGATTCTCGACGACACTGCATTTATATCCATCCAGGCTCAGGTTAGAGTCTGACAAAGCTCCACTTGAGAAACTTGTGAAAACGGACTCTGCTCCGCACAAGAACCTCACTTTTGAGAAGGCCGGCAACCCACCAGAACTTCCAGCCCCCAAAAAGCAAAAGAGACATGACAGGGCAGCCTATCCTCTTCCTTAAGCTCATCCACCTGTGTCTCCGGTCTTTCCTCTAGGGTCACCACATCATTAACCTACAGGCTCTTCACATTTAGGGATGGGAACAATCCTAGGCTCCCTAATGACCACCCTCATGATTCACAGTGTCCAGCCCCTTGGGTTGACTATGATGCTGAACCCCCTGCGGACACAGACTCTGATCTGTACACTACTAAGCCGTGACCTCCTGATGCTGTCACTTCGTACCATGAGGTGTTACACTGAGCTTCCACTTTCCACAACGTAGTACTCCATGTGCAGCAAGAGGAGGAGGATTTCCTTGTCGAAACCCTCTCTTTCCCCCAACGCTCTCTTTAATATCTCCCTGTGCTTAAGGGTGTCCTCAATCCTGCCACCATGAATTTGAAGACCCGGTCAAGATGAGTGATCACGCCTAGGGTGGTTAGGAAGAATGAAGCTTCCACTAATGACCCTCCATAGATCCCTGGTCAACTGCCTCCTGATTCTTTGGTTGTTCATGCAGCCAGAAAGTGTGCCAACACTCGGGGAACAAGCGATGAACCTCCTCCCGACTGGGACAGAAAGAAAATGGATCCTGGGGAAGAAGAGTGGCAGCGCAGAGAATTGCAAATTCAATTGGCTTGCTTTCTCGGTACGCCCATCCACACTGGGGCCACATAACTGACCTGGTAGAGCATCTCCCAGAGCAGTACCGTAAGAAGCGGTAGACGTTAGTGGCAGAAGAGCGGATTATCTATAACACTAACATGTGCTGCACTCTAGATACCACGAATACAACCACTTGCGTCATTAATACTAGTATTCTGTTGGGATGCCATGCCTGGCTGCGTGTTTTATGCTTTGTCGTAAGTGCAGCAGCACCTTCTCGGTGTCCCTTTCGATGGTGAGCATCTGTTTGGCCCAGGTTGATGAGATGCTTGAGAAAATCAAAAAGGACACCAAGGCGGCTAAGACTATGGGTGCCCTAGAAACACAGACCCCCCAGGGGTTCCTTTCGGCGCACACTGTTTCGTGGTACATCCAAACCCCCCACTCCATAAACCTCATCTACCTTCACAAAGCCAGCACAGCAGACCACCTCACAGGGTTACTATGGAGGTGCTTATAGTGGCAATAACGGAAGAGGTTGAGATAAGGGTGCCCCCCTAATGGGATCATCCCCCCAAAACAATGATGTCTAAACTCCCCCTCCCCCACCGATCACACATCTGTCTGGGAAAGATTACAGGGGTTTCTGCCACCCTGGGCGGAAATCACCACAGATCGTTGGGTTCTAGATATTATACAGGAGGGGTATTGTCTAGAGGTCACGCAAACCCCAAAGAACACCCCCCCCCCCCCCTCATCAACAATGATTGTTTAAAGAACATCTGCGCCTCCTTCACAAGGAGGTATAAGCCCCCTGTACAAAGGGGCCATAGAGCCTATCCTGCAACAACACTGCAGAAAGGGTGTATACTCACTTTACTTCCTTATCCCAAAGTAGGATGGCTCCCTCAGGCCGAGTCTTGATAGCTGGTCTCTCAACAAATGCATTCTGTTGGAGTGCTGCCATGTGGTGACTCTACAGGATGTTATACCACTGTTGCACAAAGGCAACTTCATGACTGCCCTGGTTCTGAAGGACACCTACTTTCACATACCCACCGCTTCAGAGATTTCAGAGGTTAGTGGTAAGTGGATACTATTATCATTTCATAGTGCCCCCTTTAGGGTCACCACTGCACCAAGAATTTTCAATTGTCTGGTAGTGGTGGCCGTTCACAGGAGGAGCCGCACTTATGTGTTTCCTTAACCAGAAAACTGTCTGATCAAGAGCTCCACGCAATAACTCTGTTTAGAGCCCACCCAGACCAAAATTCACACCCCGCATAGTCTGAGTTTCACCATTAATCTGGCCAAATCACACCTTCAACCCCTTCAGGTACAGCCTTTACTTAGCGCCGTCCTGGATGCGCCGGTGGGAGAAGCGTACCCCAGCCCAGCCTGAATACAAGCCTGCCAAATTTTGCTACCTCTTTTTCAGCCAGATCAGCAAGTAACATTCAGAACTGTGATGCGCATACTAGGCATGTTGGCGTCCTTCACCCTCATGCTAGGCTCCACATGCATCCATTATATTAGTGCTTCGCTGCACAATGCTCATGCGGAGACTCATCTAGAAGATCTAGTGTTCGTTTGGGGCCGCATACATCTCTCTATGCAGTGGTGGAACACACAAAAAATTGTTAAAGGGGTGGCCCTTCCTCGACCCAGTTCTGCAAAAGACCATCACAATAGACGTGTCGCTCACAAGTTGGGAAGCTCCTCTCAAACATTTTACTGTTCAGGGTCATTGGTCCCCTACACAGCAACTTTTTCACATCAATCACCTGGAGATGCTGGCGATCCAGCTGGCTGTCTTCGAGTTTCTCCCCATCATTCAGAACAAGAAAATCTTGACGTGCACAAACACAATTGCCATGTTCTACCTTTGTAAACAAGGGGGCACACATTCACCACAGCTGTCCAGTGTTGGCTTGAAAATCTGGTGGTGGGCATACATCACAGAATATACCTACTCCTACAACATATTCTGGGGTGACCAACGATATAGCAGAGCTGCTCAGCAGGGTGCATCAACAAGTACACAAATGGGACTTCACCCCCCAGGTCCTACTCCTGTATTTTCAGCACTAGGGGCTCCCACAAATAAATCTGTTCGCCACTGCAGAAAACTCAAGATTCCCAAGCTTCGCTGCTAGACTACCACACCCACAATCCATGAGCACGCACTATGAATGAGTTGGTCAGGGATATTTGCTTATTCTTTTCTGCCTCTCACTCCTACCATTCATAGTGAGGAGACAGACATCCCTCACGCTCATTCTAGTGGCACTAACCCGGGCGTGCCAGCCATGGTATTCCATGCTACTAGAACTCTCTATAGTCACACATTACAAGCTCCCCAACAGGCTGGACTTTCTCACTCAAAACCACGGCACTCAGGCATCCCAACCCTTAGGAACTCAACCTTCCGATCTGGCTCCTGAAGTCTTAGAATTTGGTTACCTTAACCTACCAGAAGAGTGTATGTCTATTCTTAAAGAGCCACCACCAAAACCTGTTAGACAGCCAAGTGGAAACATTTTTACACTGCTGTCTCCCAAAACCCATTAATCCCCCTCACAGCACCAGTACATGATGCTGTTTGTAGCACTTGCAGAAATCAGGCCTAGCCTGTACCTAGATCCAATTATACTTGGCTACCATAGCTGCCTACCTACAGAACAGACAAGTTGCCTTAAACAGAATACCTGTTATTAAAATCTTCGTGGAAGGCCTTAAAAGAGTTATTCCACCCATGACACTGTCTCCTGATTCAGTTTGGATCTTAAACACTGTCCTCACTAGACTCGTGTCCTCCCTTTGAACCCCTTTACTCTTGCCCACTGTGATTTCGGTCTTGGAAATTGGCCTTCCTTATGGCCACAACTTCCTTAAGACAAGTCACTGAGATACACACTGTTACTGTAAAAGAGCCCTTTTTCTAAGGTACATAATGATGCAGTTGTCCTCAGAACCAATCCAAAATTCCTTCCTGAGGTTGTCTCCAGTTTCCAGCTTAATCAGATGATTGAACTGCTTTCCAAAACCAGAATCTGTAGCAGAACGTGCACTGCATACTCATGATGTCAAAAGAACACTCATGTGATTCCATTTTGTAAGACCCAGCAACTGTTTGTTTTGTACTCCAAGCCTCACATGGGACATGCTCGTTCTAAAGCAAACATAGCATGTGTTTGCTTTGTTCGCCCTAAGTTCGCAGGGTATGCACAGACGTGTGTCCCTTGCTCACTTTGCCACTGGATTCAAGCTCGCCTGGCTGATGAAGGGTGTTACCCAGAAACTGGTCCCAGGTCGCTTTTTTCCGGTTCAGGGAAGACTTGGCTTGGCAGTTCGGGCTGGACAGTTCCCATGAGGCACAGGGTCAAGACTGATTTGCATATAACTGGGTCTAAACTGAGGTGGCGAAGTGAGCTAAAGAATGATGATGGATTCAACCCAGATATGTGACTGGGGGTGAGTGTCTGAAAAGTTTCAGCTCGCTGTCCATCATTTCCTTGTGTTTGCTTTGTTCGCCCTAAGTTGGCAGGGTATGCCCAGACATGGGTCCCTTGCTCACTTTGCCACTGGATTCAAGCTAGCCTGGCTGATGAAGGGCGTTACCCAGAAACCGGTCCCACAATGCTTGTTTCCGGTTCAGGGAAGACCTGGCTTGGCAGTTCAGGCTGGACTGTTCCCGTGAGGCACTGGGTGAAGACTGATTTGCATATAACTGGGTCTGAACTGAGGTTTCGAAGTGAGCTAAAGAATTATGATGGATTCAACCCAGATCTGTGACTGGGGCTGAGTGTTTGAAAAGTTTCAGTGCTCCGTCCATTATCTCCTTGTGTTTGCACAGTATGATGGTTAGTCAAATGCACGCAGACATCTTATGCCAAAGCTAAGATAAATCTTCCTGCCTAACCTAGACTTTCATTCCACTCTTAAGAACGAGGCTTCTATGAGTTTTTTGGTCAACACACCACTAGCTGACATCTGCAAAACAGCTACCTGGTCTGCCCCACATACCTTCACTAAGCATTACTGCGTGGACATTATGGCCAGACAGCAAGCTAGAGTCGGCCAGGCTGTCCTACGTACACTTTTACAGTCTTCTGCAATATCCTCTGGCTAAGCCACCCCATTTAGGATCACTGCTTTACAGTTTCTGCCCAGCATGTGTATCTACAGTTGCACATGCCACAAACAGAAAATGTTACCTTGTAAGCATCTGTTCATGGAATGTATTGCTGTAGATTCACATGCGCCCCCGTCGCTATATTATAATCTTATCATGTCATTTTTATATTTTTCTTGGCATAGCCATCTTTACTGTATTCGCTATGCTCCATCTTCAGTCTCACTCACCGTGTGGGGAAAAATAGTCTAACAATGGAGCCAATACCCATGTGCAACACCACTTATAGGTAGTCACTAGACCGCATGACCTGTAAAGACTTCCTTCAAAGAAAAACCTGTTGTACACGTCCGAACCCAACACTAGATGGCAGAAGTATGCCCAGCATGTGAATCTACTGTACTACATGTAATGAGCAGAAGCTTGCAGGGTAAAAAACATTTCCCTTTAATAGGAAATGATGGGCATATGTCAGCTGTGAGCCATTTCCAACACTAGTGTGGTTGTACAACAATGAGCAATGGCTCCTGTGTTTTTTGGGGGAAATATTTCGGACAGCAGGATGAGTTTGGCAACTTCTGGGATTGGTGGTGTCATGTCTTTCCTGCTCCTCATGTTTTCTTGCAAATTAGTCTTCTTGAAGTAATACTTCCGCAGCAGAATTACTTTTACGACGTCCTGAAAGAATTGATTTATATACACCCTCTGTATTTTCCACTTTCCAACTTTGGTAAGGGAACTCTTAATGTTCCCCTGGGGACAGATGATGCCAGATTACCCTTAAACGTGTTCCTACAGTATCCTCAAGGGAAACATGGTCTGATACAGCAGGACTACCCGTCAGCCATATTTTTGCATAACGAGGTAAGTGTATGGTCCAAGTCTCAATGCCATGAAGAGATAAGCCTGTGGGTGTACACCGCAGTCAAATAATGGTCTGTAAGCAGTAATTCAAATGGGAAAAGGAGAACTTGACAGTAGATTACCTAAGCAAACTGATTTCCACTAATCAGTTGTGGAAACTGCTTCATGACATGACAGGCTTTGGGTGAATCGAAGGTTTTACAACCAATGTTAATAAAAAAATTACCATGTTTTGTTTTCTTGAGTTGCCATCTATGCGCTAAATCAGGTACACACTTGCAATATACTAGACTTGGAATCTGAATTGATTGCAGAGGAATCTACTGAAAGTTTTGTGGTTTTTATGACTCTAGTTACAACAGATACAATTAAGTTGTGTACCACAATGGCCTCTCCCTCAAGTGCATAACTTTCTCTCACAGACCAAAGATCATCTGTTCCACCCAATCTTCAGACCCTAAATCTTCTTGTCTGGAATTTGAGAAAGCATCTTTCTCTAGTCCAAGTTGTTTCCAGAGGCTGTAATTGTTAAGTGTTCTTGAAGGATCTTCAAATCGGGTTCACACCTTCACCTTGTATGGTACCTTCATGGAGTCTTCATTTGGTTTGACCCTTTTCGAATCCATGCATTAGTGCTCGCAGTTTTTTAGGTCTCGCCTGACCCAGTGCATGCGCTGGTCTGGTGAGACTTATTGAGAGGGCTCCAAAAAGTACTACCAGGCCAGCCTAGAGCTACAGTGCATGTGCGCTGGCGCGCGCTTTACCGCGATTACTTTCACTTTCGCGGCCGCACGGCCGCTTTGCATAGCCAATAGGTCTCGCTTTTGGGACCTTATAAGTATTTAGTTATGCAACTGTTGCATAGCTAAACACTTATAAGGTCCCAAAGGCGAGACCTATTGGCTAAGCCAATGCTTGTTTCTTTTTCAAAGAGCACAGTACTGTTGGTACAGTCACTCGGCAAGAAGAGAGGGACCGCTACAGTCTCTTTTGGCATTGCTTTCGTTTACTGTGTTCTCGAAGGACAAAATGACATTAAGAGCATCTTTTTTAATTAAAAGAAGTGTCGAAGATACACTTCTCACCACATTTACTTCCCTCTCCTTCACCCTTTCATTTACAGAATTCGGTCATCTGACAAACATTTAGTCACCGAGATCTCGATGAATGCCCCAGTGTCGCACAACACTCAACACAACGGAAACTGGCAAAAGTGAATACTCGTGTGCACAAAGGCCTGTGGCCAACGTAAAGCCTCTTGGGTCCAAAGTCGAATTGGTCATTTACATTTTAATTTTATGTTAATTGTAGCTCGCGTTCTGGTATGTAATTAACCGAAATCAAAAAGGGTCCACTCACGATCTCACTCCCAACTAAAGTATATTTAAGCTTTAAAAACAAACATCCGCTTTGCAGTAGTATAGCAACAAAGCAGAATTCGACAAAGGAAGTGACAGCTATTGTTTGAAAAGAATGCAAGATTGCTGTGGGGTGTTAAGAACCATACATATAAGTCAACCCTGTAATCAACAGCACGGTATTCTGTAGCGTTAAGATGAACACAAAAAACATTACATAAAAAAATAGACCAAAGAGATTCATTTTTCAGAGAAATATGTTGAACAAAAAGAAAATATGTGTTAAATTTTGGAAAACAGTGTTGTGTAAGGAAAGAGCACTGCGTCACACCTATACCACTTTACATGGTGCAAAAGGGACACAGGGCTCTCATAAATAAGCCCCTATGGGTGAATCAAAAATACCAATAATCACTTAAGGGATTTGGGTACAAATGATGTACACCGAATTTTGCAATGCAACAAGTCTGACAATCTGCTGCAATCCTTGATCTCCTTTCCATTTGTGCTAATTTAATCCCAAATTCATTTTTTGATCTGTCCTGCGCACAGAGCAGAAAGGTGACAGAGACAAGTAATTTGTTTACTGCCAAAATGATAATAGGCTTGTGTGCTTTGCTGATCTAAATAAAGCGTTCAGTTTTCATGGGATGTCTGTACAGTGGTTTATGGGGCATAAACTTTTCTGTTCAAGACGTCTCACTTCTCTCTGCTCTTTCAAGGGATCCCTCCAGAAGCATTTGGTGGTATCTGCCTCAGACTCTCTCTCTCTCCTCGGGTAAGGAGTATCACCTAAAATTATCCACCATATATGGACCGTCTCATTCTGTTCTCCTCTGCCCATGCCTGGATATGTTCTGATGATGGATCTGTAGGTAATGTATGACCCTGTTTATACGGCTCAGCTCCTGGTTTGCCCTTTCATTGTCTACTCCAGCACACACCTGCAAGCAAACCAACCATGATGCTCTCCTCTGCAGCACACACTCCTGCACACACACACACACACACTCCTACACACTCCTCCTACACACACTCTTCTTCCTCCTTCTTCCTTCCTTCCTCCTTCCTTCCTCCTTCCTCCTTCCTCCTCCCTCCTTCCTCCTTCCTCCTCCCTTCTTCCTCCTCCCTCCTCCCTCCTCCCTCCTTCCTCCTCCCTTCTCCTTTCTCCTCCTTTCTCCTCCTTTCTCCTCCTTTCTCCTCCTTTCGCCCCCTTTCGCCCCCCCCCCGGCTTATTGAGAAAATGAAATGTTTAGAGGTTTCATTTCAAATGTAAATTCACCCTCATGAGTAGCACCTGAATAGGACCATCCAGTGCCCTCCTGTTAGCAGGTTTAATAAAAACGCTCGTCTTGAGTGTACCCTTCCCTATGTGGAGAATTAAATCAAGAAAGGCAAACTATGGTATTTATTTCCAAACCATCAAGTACTATGGCTAGAATGGAGAATTGTGTGGGAATTGCCTCGCATCTAGCTGTGCAGGATTGAGCAGTTTGATACATATGTACAGTAAGCAAGGGCTCTCTTTCAAGGAATTAAAAGTATTGTCGTAATCGATAACGTTTAGAACTAAACAACACATTCCGTTTCGATAATGCATAATTTCTCTACCATCGACAGTGCATTTGAAGTGTTCTATAGACACACTGCTTTGCCTTATAGGAGTTGTAAACGTTGCTTTAGTAAAGCACCCAGTGCTGGTTTTATAAGAATTTCTTGATCCTGGTAGTATCAACTATCTATTCGCCTTTTACATATTACCTTCCGTATAAAACCAGGAGCCTTCACTTCTAGTAATTGCTGTAAGTTTGAAAACGGGGAAACAAGAATATGGCTGAGCAAGTCCCTTTCCATTTATATGTGACAATAAGAATTGGCCAACCATCTGCAGCAGGGATAAGGCCAGGCGCGGGGTGACTTGCAGCTACACCGGAATTCAGAACTATGCTCCATGTGTCGAATTCCAACCAGAGCACGAGCTGCAACACAAATAAAATAGAGTCCTTGGCACAAATACTCCATATCTTGACTCAAGGCATATGCTTCTAATAAGGGAATTAAATGAGGTCTTCCGCCTGGATTGGTTCACGTTATCGGATGTAATAAAGTGAATGTTTGCGGAAATTTAAATTGCTTTTTACTAGAATCTGTGCACTATGGTACAGCGTTCCCAATGTCAAAAGCACTTCTGAACTGAATGTTTTCAACATCACGATACAGTAAACTAAAAATTATATGTTTGCCGCATATATTTTTGATTGCATGCCTTGAACTTTCCTGTCATTGAAACGTTGTGTTCAAAATATTCCAAGATGTCACCTTCAAGAATTGAATTCTGGTTTTGAAAATAATTTATGGTCACCCAGTCGAAACCCACAATGCCCAGCATGCTGACTCCGCCTTCGAGACTGCATCGCAACCGGAAAAAGTGTCTGAAAGTGCTGTAATTTGTAACTGACTGTAGCAAAGAACATTCACAACTTTGACAATGCGTATGCCAAAGAGATATCCTGATAACCTGCTCATCACCAAGTCCTGTTTCCTTACCTTCCTGGTGATGAGAATAACTCTTTAAGGAGGGTGGGAGAAAAATGCACCATTTAGATTTAGCCCTAGATCTCACACTAAGTTTATAATCTATGCCTTCCTACAAAAGACTGTCTTAAAATTTAGGAAGCTTCAGTTCCAAACAATACTTTTGACACAGAAGGAAGCGCGCCTTTACCGAATTCCTAAAGCTTCTTCAGAGACTACAGAGGCTTTGCACCAAAACCATCATTAACTTTGAGAAAGACTTCAAGCCCATTTCTGATGATTCCTCAACATAGACACATCGCGACAGAGGAGAAAATGACTATTCTTGTCTAATACGCATTACGTCAATCCAGACAAAGGCCATATTGCCTCACAGGTTGATGATCCAAGGGAAAGATATATAGCGGAGTCTGACAATAAGGAGCTGGAACAGCAAAGGCATTTCTCCAGCTAAAACATCTGCCCACCATACAGTAATCCAATTGGATGGTTTACAACCTAGTATAACCATTGCCACAGAGTAAGAGGACAATGACTTCATAGAAGCACTGTCCCCAATAGAAACAGCAGCATGCAAAAGATAGTCTTAACTCAGAACTTTAAGAGTTCCATTAAAACATGATGGAAAATTAAAAGCAGCTTCTCAGCATGCACTCTATGTTAGGGACCATGATCCCACCCCAGTCTTATGGTGATCCTTTCTGCTAAAAAAAGATTAATTAATCAACGTGGCACTAAAGCGCCAGCTCTAGAGAGGGAGAGGAAACAATTAGATGCAGCAGGGAAAGGAGAAGTAATGAGTCCAGACACTTCGCATCACCAACTCACAAGCACTCCTCAACAGGTATGACCCCACCAGAAGGAAGTGATGGAGGACCTCCTTCAACATCTCCAGGTATACCCCAAATGAGAAGTTGCCAACGCAGGCATCCGCTGCACATTAAACACAGTCGGTATTGCATGCTGGAAAAACAATGCCAACTTCATCTTAACTCATCACATCTGCCTGCCTATTTCCAGGTTCCACCCAAAGGTGCAGCATTTTTTGATTTACCTACCCGTTGATGGATCGCACATGTTTGGCCCAATAGGAAGGAGGTGCTAGAGAGCATAAAAAGGAAAGACTGACTCGGGTACGTCCATGGATGCCTCCACGTGTGCTGGTTGTTTCAGCGCCGACAGCCTCTGCAGCGAGGACTTTCTCCTAGCAGCCAATTGTACTAGCAGTCCTTTCAACTACAAGGCCAGAAACAGCAAAATACACCGCCTCAGTCCATGCAGAGTGGTATTTTTGTGACTGCCATTAAAGATGTGATAGATTAACTTAGAATGTCTGCTCCCTCCAAGCAGTGACTCCACATGCACCCCGAGGTAAGGCTGAGGAATTGCTCTCATAGATGGACGGCAGTAACAATAGACACTTGGGTATTCAGAGTACAGCAGGGTTACTCTTGAACCTACTCCAAAACACATCTCCCTAAAGACTCCCAATCAACAAAGACAACAGACTTCTATTGCTGGAAAAGATTCGCTCAGTGATGAGCAAAGAAACAATAGAGAAGGTACCAGTGCATCCAAGAGGTTAAGGAATGCTTACTCCATGTATGTCCTTTCACTGTAAGAGGATGGCAAGCTGTGTCCAAAACTGAAACTGTACATTCTCAACAGCTACTTGCAGACCATTCATTTTACACTGACATCATTGCAGTAACTGATCCTGTTTGGAAACAGGGTGACTTGTTAGGGCATTCGACTTTAAGAATGCCTACTTTCACATGCTGCGGCTCTCGCGTCATTCCAAGCACCTGAGATTCAGGGTAGATGCAAAGGAGTATCTGTTGATATTTTTTTTACCGTTCATAAAAATATGTTCTGAGTTTTTCCATGTCTTGAAATTGTGGCTGCTCACCTCTGCAGACAGAGTTCATCTTTATCCTAATCTAGACAATTGGCTGGTAATGGGGAAATCTTCTCAGCATCTGTCCCAAACAAAAACATTGTCATATTTACAAACCCCATTGTGTCGCTCTTGCAGCATGCAACGTGGTGCAAGAGCGATGCAACACAAAGAAGAGATTTATGAAGCCATGCAAGGCCACCTTTCCAAACAGATACGCCTTTCCAGGTGAGGCGTAACTAGGAGAAATATCTCATTATTTTCGTTACTTCCTCTTTATATGTGCGCTGCATTCGGCAGCACAGATAGAAAGAGGAATATGTCTCTCAGAATAGTTTTTGTGCCGGAAGGTGTCCCTTCCTGCACAAAACAATCCTGCCTGCAATGCAGGCACTCTTGCACCATGGTGCAAGCCTCCCTGCTTTCGCGCTAGACTGCCAAAAAGGTGCCAGCGCAGGGACAATGACATGAATGCCTTGTATTCTACCAAATATGGCACATTTCTGCCCTTTGCCTGTAACACAGAGTAGCAGGGTGACTTGCTGTGCTGCATTGTGTGCTTTGTCATAAATATGGCCCTAAGTCGGCTAGGGTTCACCATCGGTACCAAAAACACCCATATCTACTGCAGATCCAAAACCATTAGTTGGCACTCAGTTGACTCATGCTTTCCTGATGATGTACAGAGTTCAGACTTTTTGGAGAATTATTGTAGTTTCCAGACTTTGCAATCTCTGATTGTAAGAATACTCATGATTTTAATGT
This sequence comes from Triturus cristatus, assembly GCF_964204655.1. Taxonomy (NCBI): domain Eukaryota; kingdom Metazoa; phylum Chordata; class Amphibia; order Caudata; family Salamandridae; genus Triturus; species Triturus cristatus. The sequence goes on from NC_140590.1 coordinate 1,642,296,088, forward strand.
ATAGAGCTGGTTCCCAATATGTGCCTGCAGCTGGGCTGGAGCAACTGGAATGAGAAATAAACCAACAACATCACACCAATACTCATTGTTTGTTATAATTTATTGCACTACTAAATGTGTATAAAGCAGCTATTTATGTGTGCTAGGACCTGTTACCAATATGTGCCTTCATATGTCTCAGTTTCAGGAGTGGATCTTAGGATTGGAAATATATAATGTCACTTCCAATCAAGCTCAAACTCCTATGGTGGAGTACAAAAAATCTGACAAAATGATGACGCTTTACCCATCCACAGCCTTACAGCACCCTTCAGGGGTGAGAGCACATCTCTCTCCTCACACTTCCAGTGAATTGGACCTGGCCAAGATACTACTTCACATCTTTGTGTTGGAACTAAAAGCAGTCTTTCTAATACTGAAGGTGTTCCAAACACACTTGCATAGGAAGAGTGTACTCATTTACTCAATCAACGTGACAAGCATGTACTGTGATGACAAATAAGAGGGGAAATATTCTTTAATCCTGTCACAGATTGTTCAACAAATATGGCACTGGGCTATCTGCAACACATCCACCACAAGGCAGAACATATCTTATGGGCAGGCCACATTTTTGTAGACCACTTCAGCAGGCACCTTTGGATAGTTACTTGTAGCCAGAGAGTCATCATTGGTACCTGGGATCGAGCCACGACTCCCAAGACCTGTGGGGACTGCGCTTTGATGAACCAGTACATCATCAGGTAACATGCGGCAAAACTTTACATAGCCAAGCACAAGAAGCCTCAGTGCCGGGACTACTCCAAGTCCCACTCTGAGTCGAAAGTTTTTTCCCTGTTCCACCCTCTTTCCCAGAGACGACTGAGTCAATCTCGAGGCTGGTCTTCTGCATGCTCAAAATTGTCAGGTAAGCCTAAAAAGCATAAGAAGTCGCAGCAGAGTTCCACTCTTTCATACTCCTCTAATCAAAGACATTTGAAACACCTCTTCTCATCTGCCGGTTTTGCCCTATAATCCACTAATGGTTCTTACTTGCTAGTCCACTACACTCACGCCCTCTGAAATTCGGTGGCGCAAGACCTCCCAGGTGTTCCTAAGGATGTTCGGCTGGTTCTTTTGCCGGCTATCCAGGATGGCTGTGATACAGTCAAGAACACAATTTGTTATGGCTTGGACACCATCAACTCCTTTGAGAGAGCTATTGGCATCAATGTTGCAGTACATGGCTATGATATTCTGTTTTTGGGCGATGTCCAGCCCTCACAAATGTGGCTTTGGCTGCAGCATTCCCTACCACTAGCCTCTCCTACCCCAACAGGGAAGTGAGCAGTTTTGCGTTAGAGGCGCTGGTGCCCTCGAGGCGGCAGCGAAAGTCAATGTTCAGCCAAGTCTACCACCTCCCGCGAGCCCTCTTTCCAACCCTCTTTAGTGTACCCTTGCAGGGTCACAGCCACCTGGTGAGAGGCAGAATCCAGCGATTCTATCCGGCAAGCGATAACATCAGATGGATAGGTTCTCTAGATTGTTTTCAAGGACTACGCCATGCCCTTCCTCTCACCCCAGCGCACCTTCCACCGTATACCCAGCGAGTGACGGAGGACCACCTCTCCATTTTGCATCAGGAAGTACAAGCTCTTTTGGCTTAAGGGGCTTTTGAAAGGTGCCAGAACCAGAAGAAAGGCGTTGTTATTCCTGCTACTTTGTGAAGACAGCGGGCTTCACCCTATGTTAGACCTGCACCCTCTCAATCAATCAAAGCTTTATTCGGCTAAAAAGCCATAAAAGACAGATAAAATACATACTAAAATAATCTCATTAATACATCTCATCATAAAAATGCAATACAAAGTATTAAACAAGAAGCAGTTTTACAAGATTATCATGGAATATAATATACATTGGACAAAGAAGAATATCGCGCATCTCAGAGTCCTAACATAAAAACCAGATAAAAACTCATAAAGTGTCATGCGCATAAGCAGTAAAAAGTGTCGGCATAACATGATCAGTGAAGTTCAAATGGTAGCAGTATTTCTAGATGATACATAGTCATTACTTAGCAAGCCAGAGTTCCTATACTTGAGGATGTGCTGAATGTAGCTTACAATAATGATACAGACACTTGGGGGCATATTTACAAGGACATTGCACCACCGAAACGTCACTTTTTGAGATGCTCCGGTGGCTCTGCGCTCTGCTCCATATTTACAAGGTGGAGCTAAGCCACTTTGCATGGCTTAATGCCACCTTGTAAATGTGGTCCTCCTTAGCACAGTTTTCTGCGTTAAAGGGGCGTGCAGTGTGTGTTGCTGTGGTCATTCCCCTGCAACACACATGGCTTTTTGACACTGCTCCAGATTTACAAGGATATGTAAATCTGAGTTAGCGCAAAAAACATACGCCTCCCCAGGGGAAGCGTAAAAGTGGTGCAACATGGAGGAATACTTGTATTTCTCCTCTGTTTTGCTCTTTCTATGTGTGCTGCATTCTCGGGAGAGGATGTGGCACAGCAGCCAGAGCTATCGTCTCAGGGCTGGGAATCCGGGTTCAAGTCTCGGCGTCAGCGGAACACATCCTGTGATTCTGGGCAAATCACTTAATCTCCCCATGGACAGCACCTGGATACGCTCACGGTTGATAAGCCGTGCTATATTAATCTACAAACAAAACTTTAAACATAGAAGGAACAAAACGCCATTCATGATTGTTTTTGTGATGGAAGGTGTCTCTTCCTGCACAACAACAATCATCCCTTGTATGGGGGCCCCCTTGCACCACCATGGTGCAAGGGTGCCTGCACCAGCACTGGGCTGCTTGTTTTGCACCGGCGTTGGGGTGAGTGCAGAAGTACGCTGTATTGCTGCATTCCTTCACTTGGAAAATGACCCAGCTCAGAGCAGCAAAATTGCTTGCGGCACCGTGCTGTACCATTTTCTTGTAAATATGCCCCTTGGAGATGGAAATTATTGCAAATAATACACGGCTGTATTATGATCTCTAATATTAGTGTCCTTTAAAACTAAAGTTAAAAAGAATTCCTGAAAGAATGGTAAAATTGACAGAACAACATTAAATGCAGAGTAGATTGCAGCTGCGGCTATTCCACTAAGGCGGAGGATCGTCACCCCACTGCTCTTCTGCAGTGAAAAATGAACAATAAAATGGTAATAACAAAAGGTTATTCTTACTTTATTTTTCCGTGCTTACTTCCTGCAGCCAATCCGAGGCTGTCCATTCCGACACGTCATCACAGCCACATGAAGGAGGAGGAGTTGCAGCACTGCTTCCACTGGGCGTGACGCTTTGGCCGGCTGTCTTAGGACGGCCAAACCGTCATGTTCTCTTAGATCTCTCCACCCGAGTTGTGCTTCACAGCTCGGTGACGAACAAGCGGATGATCATAGTCCCTTATTGAGCACCAAACTAGGGCTCTCACACCAATCATTGCGCTGCTGCCATGCTGGGTAATACCAGCATGCGAGCAGCATCTTGATTAGCGTAGGGTACCCTGTGGCATGCCGAGAGTCCAAGAGCAGAGGCCAGAAGAGCACCGACGCTGCAGAATGCAGGTAAGCATTATTTGTTTTATTATTTCCCCCCGCGATTCCCCCTACGCTGCCTCACCACTTAAATGTCACAGCAGCCGCCACTGGTAGATTGTACACAAGAATTGGCACATGTACACAGGACAAGGGTCGTAGGGCATCTAACGGGGTTCAGGAAAGGCCGCCAAAAAGTTCAAAGTGCTAAGTTTCAGCCTGGTTACACATACCCTCTGATAATTACTACCACTCCAAATGAGGTAAGATTCAATGGTAGGTCCGGAATTCAGCGGACTGTACAAACGGACCGTACCTTTATCTGTTTCAGTGTAAGTTCTGGTATGCCTGGTCATGTCCAATAACTGTCTTTAATAATATGGCGAGTGGCTGTAGAAAGAGCCTTAGGATAGTTATAAAAATCAAGGAAGTCCAGAGTGTTACTCAAATTTTTCATGATGTACAATAGCCATGGGATACGCATAGCCTTATCTAGGCACATACATCCCTAATCACACTACAGCTAAAATTGGCTTCAGGCTTAGTCCAGATTGCTAGCCACAAAAGAAGTGGGTGAAATCTTATAAAATCTGTGACATGATCGAACCCAGGTTCATTGTGACTAAGATAGTTAGCGTTACTATGCACAACCCCCAGCAGCCTTTTCGGACAGCTATTCTCAACACTGTATGGCCGTAAAGTGGTTTGTCTCCCAGACAAACATTTTGCTTTATAAACTGGAACTCCTTCTAGCTTTAAAGCCTAACTTGTTAGTAAACTTAAACAGGTCATCCAGTGTGAGAAAACGTGTCCGCAGTGACAATACCTAATTGGTACCAGATTCTTCGGTCATCAAATAGAATACCCTAATAGGGAAAAGATGAAACTGGTTCAATTTTAGTGGAATTAATTAAAAAAAGGTATAACACTTGTTAGTTTTTGGCCCATAGATTATGAAGTGGGTTTTGGAGTGATTTACAATTAGCTCCAGCTCATTCATAAATGTCACATAGCTATCCAAAAGCTAGTGAAGGCTGAGTTTAGTCCTAGTGTAGAGTAGTACAGGTACTATGGGGGCGCCTACACATGGCACAGCAGCTTTAACATTAATCAGGTGATCTTCAAGACCATTAGTATAAAGTGTAAATAAAAAGGGGTGCCATTACACAGCCCTGCCGTAAACCCCTGGAAAGTAAAAACCAGTCAGTGGTTTCCACCGCTGGACCGAACCTGACCGAAGCAGAGACTTCGCTATGTAATTCTCTAAGTAAGTTAACAATGGTAGCCTCAACACACATTTTTTGCAGAATACCCCAAAGTTTGCCACGGGTTACAAGATTGAAAGTGGACTTTAAGTCCACGAATGCTAAGTCGATTTGCCCTGGCTAGGTAACTTGGGTACTCCGGTGCTCATCAGGATAGTGACTATCCTAGTGTCTAGTTTTCAAGTCTCAACTTCCTAGCTACTCCGGAAGTGTCCTAAATCTACCGTTTTCTAAACTGTACTATTGCTATTGACTTTTACGCATTACGCGTGAGTGTTTCCACTCTGCACACGAATCCCGTGGGCCTCCCACTTCCTAACTAACGCTAGTGTAGTGTAGCCCCAGCGATTCCCTAGGCCTAGGCCTATTCTATTTCCGTGACAGTGGTTCTTATACCACTTACTTAGTATATGGTTTGCGTGGCCCCTAGGGCCTAACTGTATTACTTACCTGTGTGACTTAATGTATGCATAAATAAGACTGTGTTGTACTTACCTCTAATCTCATAAAGAGTGCTGAGGGTTTGCTTAGAATAAATACACTTTATTTTATATATATATCTGTTGTGGTGTCCTTTCATTTGGTATTCAAGGGATTATATATGGTATCACAGCTGGCTTCACATGCCATTCAGAGTTTAGCCTAAGACTGCTCTTGTCCATGCTACCACTAGGATAGCTGGTCTATAAGGTTGACTTTACAACCAATCACCATAAGGGTATTTGGACTGATATAAGGTGTACACTAGAACTAGTGACATCATACATCAGGCCAACTTCTCACATTGGTGAGCAGCGGTTGGGATCTGAGCTTGCTGTTGTAATACCATTGTAATCTTGAGATACTAAATTGAAAGATCACACAGATATTGTCTAGGTACATATAACATAGATTATAATACTTAAGTCCTACTGGACTTTGTAGTTGTAGGTTGAAGGGAGTAACACACCCTGACTACAACTACTAGAGAGGTTTAGTAGATACAACTAGTGTAGGTAGGTGCACACACCACACCCTCACTAGATCATGTCTCTGAGAGGAGATCACGGTGATGCTCTCTCAGGAGGGGCAGGTCTGCAGAAGACCCCCTCTAGATATGATACCTTAACATTCCAGGAGATGAGACATTTGTGTACCTCCAGAGGAATAAAACAGGGTTCCAACCCTACCCTTAGACAGCTAGTGGAGCTTCTGGAGGCCTATGATGCTGAAAGAGCTGCCAGGGATGGTGCCATAGCTGTAGATAAGGGTCTACCCACCACAGATGAGTCAGATGAGACTTCAGATGGAGAGGTAGACAGCCAGGGCCAAGTAGGAAGACTTAGCCAGGCTAACCTAAGTTTACATGGGAGTTTGCATGGGGTCCCCCCATACAGACCCACAAGTAGGCTTACACAGAGAAGCAGGAGGGACAGATCCCCTTCAAGGGAATCCATCCACTCCCATGTCTCTAGCATCTCTAATGCTTCCTCTCATAGGGGAATGACTTCACCTGAGAGAAAGGAGCATGCAGCCAGAATGAGGGAGGCTAATCTGAGGATTCAGAGGGAAGAACTTGCCCTTGCCAAAGAGAAGCTTGCTCTGGCTAGAGAACAAAAGTTAAGTGGGTTAGAACCCACTGGTGGCAGCAACATTCCTAGAGATAGGGATAGGTCTTATGACCATAGAAACCTAAGCAAGATAGTCCCCCCATATCAGAATGGGGATGACATCCACAAGTGGATGACTGCTTTGGAGAGGGCCTGCAAAGTACAGCAGGTACCCCAAAGTCAGTGGGCAGCTATCTTGTGGCTCTCCTTTTCTGACAAAGGTAGAGATAAGCTCCTCACAGTCAGTGATGAGGATGCAAACAATTACAAAGTCCTGAAGAGTGCTCTGATAGATGGGTTTGGCTTAACCACTGAGCAATATAGGTTGTTGTTCAGAGACACCCAGAAGACACAGACACAGGACTGGTCTGATTTTGTGGATTGTGCCACTAAGGCTTTGGAAGGTTGGTTAAATGGCAGCAAGGTGCAGGACTATACAGGATTGTACAACTTGATTATGAGGGAACAGATCCTTAATAATTGTCAGAACCAGCTTCTCCATCAACACCTGGTAGACTCAGATTTGACCTCTCCCCAAGAATTGGGAAAGAGGGCAGATAAATGGGTCAGGACCAGGATTAGGCCTAAAAATCAGGGTGGTGACCAAAAGAAAGATACCACCAAGCCTCAAGAGAAGGGTGGGGATAAAGCAAAAGAGAAATCTTCCTCAGGGCCCCAAAACTCCACACAGGGTGGTGGGTCCCAAGCTCCCTCCTCTACCACAGTTAAAAAGCCTTACTGCCATGTGTGTAAAACACCTGGGCATTGGAAAACTGACAGCAGTTGTCCACAGGCTAAAAACAAAACTGTTCCTCCAACTACTCCTGTCACACCACCTATTACTGTCAGCAGTAATCCCCCAGGTGGTGGGAGTGCCCCCAAAAATTTGGTTGGGTTTTCTTGGGGAACACAGGGGGATCCTGGCTTAGCCAATTCCCCTACAGCAGCTACTCTTGTCTGTGATGGGTTTGCCAACTTCACTGCCTGTCCCAACACTTTGGGTAGGTACAGACAGGAACCCTACATCAATGGTAGAAAAGCTGAGGCCTACAGAGACACTGGAGCTAGCATCACTATGGTGGCCCATAGGCTAGTTCCCTCTGAGCAGCTTTTGCCTGGTTTCTCATACCAGGTGACTAACATTGATGGCAAACAGAACAGTCATCCCATGGCAGAGGTATGTCTCAGCTGGGAAGGTGTCACTGGCCCTAAAAGGGTGGCAGTGTCTCCAACCTTGCCTGTGGACTGCTTACTGGGGAATGACTTAGAACTCTCAGCTTGGGCTGGAGTTGAACAAGACACCCATTCCAAAATGGTAGGCCTTTCCCAAAAGGGTAGTGGGGTTGTGCCAGTCACAACCCCTGTCCAAGCAGATTTCCTCCCTGAAAAGGTTGGAAGGGCAGTGGTAGCCACAGCCCAGGCAAAGACAGACTTCCCTGTAGAGACTGGCAGAGCTGTGACAGTCACAGCTCAAAACCAAACTGAGTGCCTCCCTGACAAGGTTGGCAAGGCTGTGATGGTCTCAGCCTATACTCAGACTGACATAGGTGTAGTGAAGCCTGAAACTATGGATCACTCCACACAAACAGAGAGTAGTGGGGAGGAAGAAAAGTCTCCCTCTCCCCAGACATTAGGAAAAGGTCAGCCTCCTCAGGGATCTGACCTCACCCCTTGTGAAGGAACTGCCCCAGAGGTAGCCAGGCCTGGCCTGGCAGAGCCTCTGATGGCAGTGGCCCCTTCCAAGGTGGGACCCAGTCTGGTGCAGGTAGCCTGCCTCTCTCTACCCTGCCTCAGTCAGCCCAGGGTTGCAGAGGTCAGGGAGGCCAGTGGACCCCAAGAGGGCCCCTGTCCACAAGAACCCCCCCATCAAAAGAATGAGGATTGCCTGGCTAGTAGCCCTAGCCAGGTGATGGGTAAAAACATTCCTGAGGGATCCCCTTTACAGGTAGTTAGGGACCTCCCCCAGAGGGATTCTGTTGGGCACAGGCAAACATGGGACCTTAGGGCCCCAAACCTGACCTGTCCCTCCAGTAAGCCCACAAAAGGGACCCAGCCTCCAGCTTTAGGTAGCCAGAGGCTGACCCTGAGAGCACAGTGCAACTCAGTGAAAGAAAGAAAGGCATCCATGGTGGAGGATGATTGGAGGAAGCTGAGGCCTCACTTTGAGGACACTCACTTCAGTACTCCATCTCAACACCAGCCTTTTACTTTGCAAAGACACACCAAAGGTAGTGATTCCCTATGGTGGAGACCCTATGATACCTTTAGGGTGAGGGATTGCTTAGTGGACCATGAGACAGGGGGTAACCATGCCAGTGCTGGTTCTTCCTTATATGGCCACTTAGGCAATAGAGGCTTACCTTGTCAAGGCCAGCCTTATCTCCTTTCGTTTGGGGGGGGGGTTGTGTAGGAAGGTGGGTATCTGACTATGGTTACCCCCAACTTTTTGCCTAGTGTCTAGCTGGTTTTTCGACTTAGTTGGCCTGAGATCCTGCCATTCAGGGTCTCAGGCTGTCTGCTCTCTCTTTAAAATGGACTCCATGTACCCTAGGTACATAACCAATTGGTAAGGATCACCTTATTGGACCCTGTACAGTGTACCCTAGGTACCCAGGGCATAGGTGTACCCTAGGCCTCCCAGGGGCTGCAGCATGTATTATGCCACCCCTGCCCTGGCCTTCCATTTTGACACAACTGGCTGATCACTCAGCTGGGGCAAGGTCGTGTAATCACCCCTTGCTTGGGTGTAGTGTTCCTGTACCTAACTTGCATATAGACACATGTGTACCTATCAGTCACTCCTATGGCAGGCCTTAACAATCCTGGAGGCAGAGTGCTTGGTAACATGTGAGATGGTGCTCTAGCATGAGCAGCTTTCGGAACCTTGTCTTTATAGCTGTTCTATGATATAGCCTACCATATACTCTTAAAGTGCCTTATAATCTTAGACGGTTATGGTAACTATGGTTTGGCTTTATCGAAACATGTCGTGTAAGGTGTCTAACACTGTGGAATAATACCCCCATGCCATTTCTGGACATGAGAATATTATTCCCCCCTTCTAGAGGGAAAGACATGTTAAAATCATACTTCAACTGTTAGCCTCTGACCAAAGCCTCAGCATCACAAAATGGCTGCTGCTGCCACGACACAAGTCTGACCTCCTGCAGCTGGGAGTGATCCCAGCCAGGGAGGCCTGGACAATAGGTTTCCTGCTTGGGGAGGTGCTAGCACCTCCCCAGACAGCCTTTAGTGTATTGGGGCAGGGTGGGCTGAAAGGAATGAGACATGCCTGGGGCACACAAGGTGTTCCTTGCATAGTCCAGTTCAAACCGGCGCTGGGGCACTCCAGCCCCAGCTCTGGCGCGAAACTGGACAAAGGGAAGTGGGTGTAACCACCCCCTCCCAGGTCCCACCCATAAGGCGTGACCTAGCAGGTATCCCAGCCCCCCATCTTAGTATAAGAGTGGGAGTTGGGCCTCAAGACTTTAGATTATCCTGAACCTGCAAAACTGAACAGAAACTCTGGACCTTCGACATTCGACGAAAGAAGAAGACTGAAGAATCTCCCTTGTAGCCAAGGAGTGGCTACCCTGTGCAAACAGGCACCATCAAGAGACTACCCTTTGCTTTGCGACCGTTCTACGAGGAACCGACTGCAGAGCCCGACCAGAGCCTTGACTTCCAGACTTCTCCGACCCTCATCCACATCTGCAGCAGAGCTGAGATCCGTGGAGGCGACGAGCGACGCGGGACCGGCTACCTGGAAAAAGTGGCTAGTAACTTACAGCGCAGCTTCTGAGGTACCCTCGAAGTTGTGCACCGGGGATTGAGAAGCCCCAACCCCAAGCACCATCTGCACCGAAGATCAGCCCCCCACACTCCACGAGTCCTGCGTGGGGCCCTTCAGCATTTTCCTGCTTGCCGCGTCTGTCCGGTTGCTTGCCCGCTGGCTAGTGGCCTTTGTGACGACGCACCCTGAAATCTTCTGCGCTGGTTTGGCTCCTCCAGACTGGCTCCCGCTTCTCTGCAAAGAGGAAGCACCCCAGACCTTCCTGGTCTGCACCAGAAGCAAGTCCTTCGTTCTTCGTGGGTTTCGCTTGCCAAGGCTTGGTGAGTCCTAGTCCAACTTCGACGCCGCCGACAGCAAGAGCCTTCGTGGGACAGCTCGCCTCCTGGTCCTGGTCGTCCTCGACGCTTCCTGGTCCTCCTGGCTGCAGCGACAAGCTTCACCTTCACCTGCAATCTTCACGACATCGCCTGGTTCCTTCCTGGTTCCACGTGGTCACTGGCTAGTGACCTTGACTCTGTCCCTTCTGCTTGCAGGTTTCTTCTCTTCTAGATCCCAGCCTTGGGATCCACCGGACACTCTTCACTGACTGCCTGTCAGCATCTTTCTTCAGGCATCCATAGAAGTCGACGACAAAAACGACGCATCTTCACCCCTATGCACCCGCAGCCTGTGGGCTAGGTAACTTGGGTACTCCGGTGCTCATCAGGATAGTGACTATCCTAGTGTCTAGTTTTCAAGTCTCAACTTCCTAGCTACTCCGGAAGTGTCCTAAATCTACCGTTTTCTAAACTGTACTATTGCTATTGACTTTTACGCATTACGCGTGAGTGTTTCCACTCTGCACACGAATCCCGTGGGCCTCCCACTTCCTAACTAACGCTAGTGTAGTGTAGTCCCAGCGATTCCCTAGGCCTAGGCCTATCCTATTTCCGTGACAGTGGTTCTTATACCACTTACTTAGTATATGGTTTGCGTGGCCCCTAGGGCCTAACTGTATTACTTACCTGTGTGACTTAATGTATGCATAAATAAGACTGTGTTGTACTTACCTCTAATCTCATAAAGAGTGCTGAGGGTTTGCTTAGAATAAATACACTTTATTTTATATATATATCTGTTGTGGTGTCCTTTCATTTGGTATTCAAGGGATTATATATGGTATCACAGCTGGCTTCACATGCCATTCAGAGTTTAGCCTAAGACTGCTCTTGTCCATGCTACCACTAGGATAGCTGGTCTATAAGGTTGACTTTACAACCAATCACCATAAGGGTATTTGGACTGATATAAGGTGTACACTAGAACTAGTGACATCATACATCAGGCCAACTTCTCACAGGTGGCCATCTGGGAGAGGTGGGAGATCAGAGGCCTCTGATATCTGGAAGTGTCCCAGCTCCGTATTTGTCTTCTGGAGCTGAGGGAAATCCGCTTGGCTTAGAAAGCCTTCCTGCCATCTATCAAGGGAAGGCTGGTACAGGTGCTCATAAACAACACCACCGCCATGGAGTTCTGTAGCAAATAGGGCGGGGAGGGATTGTGATCGCTGTGCCAGGATGTCTTGCACCTCTGGAAATGCCTGGACCACCAAGGAAGTTTCCTGGTGGTGATTCACCTGGTGGGCTCATTGAACGCCAGGGTGGATGAACTCGGCCATAGGCGCATAGTGGATTACAAGTGCCATTTTCATTCAGAGGTGGCGCAAGGCCTCTTCAGCGAATGGGGAGAATCTTGGCTCAATCTGTTCATGACCGACGAGAACATGCAATGCCAGCATTCCTGCACGTTGAAGTTAGTTGTCCATTCTGTCCTTCGCAGCCTTCATCTTCATGCATGGAGAATGGTGACCGCTAAACACTTTCGACCTTCCTCCAGAGGTGGTTGAGGTCATCTTGGCAACCAGTCGTCCCTTGACAGAAGCTGTACACCTGTTGTTGGGAGACAATTTTTACCGAAAGGAACATTAGGAACGTGAGCAAAATGGTAGAGGAGGTTATGAATGGTGTAACACTACAGTCAACACTGAGGAGAGCGCAAATTGTGGACTGCATGCAAGAGCAAACTTTTCTGGGATGTGATGTAGTGTCTGGCCACGCCCTTTTCCCTGCTCAAACTGATTTTCATGACCTCCTCTACCATTTAGCTCACGTTCCTAATGTACCTTTTTGTAAAAATTGTGTTCCGGCCCATTGATTACACTTCTTCCGGCCTGAGCCTGGAGATTCCAGCCCGGGTGAGGAGATTCCAGCCCGCCTGCGTGCGTAAAGATATGACTCGTAAATGACCTCTGTGAATACCAACAGTCATAAAGCTAGACTTTTGTCTCAGATACCTTTGTAAATTGGGCCCGGTGTCTTGGATTATTAAAATTAATTCCAAACTCAAACCTGCAGGATAGAAATGGTACTGCATTTACTAGATGCCAAATGAGCACTCGGGTACAATACACATTGACAGAACAAATCCTCTGGTCAGAATTAAGCATCTATTTGTTTCTGTGGCTCCTACGTACTTGAGATAACCAATTTCCAAGAGCTGCATGACTAAATAGATACTCAAATACATTCAAATCTCCTATCCATGTGCTTTCAGACAACTCACTGACATTCCTCAGCATCATTCCACTCACAAACAAGCACTGGCAAAGCCAATAGGTCTGACGTTGACTGCCAGCCTTTTGGCAATTCTTGTTTTGTCAAGGTTTTTCAAAACTATATTGTTTGTGAAGCTGCTGGGTTCTCACCAATCTAAACAAAAACATTTGGTAAAGCCACAAATGTTGATTTTGGTGCAAAATAACACACATTGCCATAGTACTCCCTCATTCTAAACAGAACTACTTTCTGTGTAGATGTGCTCCTTGTGAAAGGGCAGCAAGCCATAACTCATTGTGATGTCAGCCAGTGGTTGAAACGGGCTGACACATTACCACAGGATGCATGCTGGAGTGGGTGGAAGAGAAATGTGAATGACGGAACCAGACTAATGGATGAAGTCCGGCTTTAAACCCCTATAGATAACTATGTAATGCACATAATTTTTACGAAAATCAAAAGGTATTTTCTAACAAAACCAATTGGTCTGGCATTGTCTGCCAGCCTCTTGCCTTCGGGAAAGAAAGTAAAAAAGAAAGAATGAAAGGAATAGGAAGCAAGAAAAATGAAAGGACGAGGGAGAAAAGAAAAGGAAGGCGAGAAAGAAAGAATGAGGAAGGCAAGAAAGAATAATCAAAGAAGGGGAGAAGGAGAGAAGGAAGGAAGAGTGAAAGAGGAAAAAGCAAAGAAAGAGTAAGGCAGGAAAGGAAAGAAGGAAAAAGAGAAAAGAAGGATAGAAAAGCATAGAAGAAAAGAAAGAGGAAAGCAGGAGGAACGAAAAAAGGAAAAAAAGAAGGAGAGAAATAAGGAATTACAGACAACCCGTTTGCAAAGATAGAGCACCCTCTTGAGCTTATATTCAGAGTTCATGTGAGCTGCTGGTATGGTGTAAAAAAGCAACAGTCAAACACAAAGGCCACTTCAAAAGGAATTTACAATAGCATTTGCAGGAGACAGGAATTGATAAAGCTGGAATGTGCACTACGCTGTCATCTGGTAGAAAACATCCGGCTATCACATCAGGCTCTACAAACAAAGGCAACACTCATGTAATAATAAAGTAAAAAACAAAAACACTAGCACTGTAGGGTACTACCTTCTAAGCGGATGTGCTCCTTGTGAAAGGGCCAAATGAAGACAATGTCAAGCTTGTCAGTGGCTGAAGTAGGCTGACCCATCACCCCATGTTGTAGGCGGTAGTGAGCGCAATCAACATGTGAATGACATAAGGACAGACTGATATATTTTTGTAAAATCAAAAGGTCCTGGCTAACACCAAACCTATAAAGGGGCTACCATGCCCTTCCTTGACAGTTTCCAGCTTGGAAATATTTGCAAAGCTGCTATTTAGTCATCTACACTAATTTCCAAAGCATTATTGCATTAAAACTAAAAATGAAGCACAAGTGTTGCAAATGGTGTTAAAGAAATTATTTGCAGAATGTGCTGCTGTAGGACAGATGCTCTGGACACTACGGCCAAGTTGTTTTAGCTCAAATTAGAGGCTTTGATTTTAAGGTAACTCGATGCCACCCCTGAAACCCACAATGCATGGGGACATAGACTGCACCATAGTGTTTTTCCCCCGGTTTGAACCTTTCTTCCAGACAGAAACAAAATCAACTCACTGAAATTGGTACCCTGAAGAAACAGAGAGGATGTGGCCTAACGGCTAGGCCGGTCGACCTCAAATCTGACAAACTGATTTTGAGTCTCGGCAGCCACGCTCAACACCGTGTGATTCTGGGCAAATCACTTAATCTCCCCGTGCCTAGCAAAAATGAATGTGTCCTTGTGCAACACAACTGGTGCTCATGTAAAGTGCTCTGATACCTTTGGGTCAAGTTCGCACTATATAAAACTCAGAGAAAAAAAAAAGAAAGTTTGAGTCACCGTTTTATAAGCGAATTGGGCCAAACTTTTTCCGAGGCCAGGTTGTATTATGAGAATGGCTCATGGGGGCGAGGGTTATGGAGAATATCCCTTTCAGATGCTTCCTCTATCAAAATTCCAGATTCCCATGGTCAGTTCAACATTGGCTCTGCACCCTTTGTCTTAGGAGGGGCAATGAGGAATCTACCTGCTTTGCCTGTCAGGCTTTCAGGTGAAAAAAGACCATCTGGCTCCAAATGGAAAAACAGTGGGTGCGTTATAGAATGAAGCGTTGAGGATGCCACATTGACCCCAAAATCCTATACTGCCCCCCTTGGAGCTGAAATAGACCCACAAGTCGTGCTCGAGACCACCACCAGCCACCCACCCCAAGAATAGACAAAGATGAGCAGCCTGATGTACCACTGAGATGGGTCTTTATAGGCCCAGGCTGAGGGTCGACTAGCTCCAACTGGACCACCTGCAAATGGTTAACCCCACACCAAAAAACATTGCTTCACACTGACGGTGGCAGTGTCAGAGGAGCTCAGGGCATGTCTGTTCCCAAGAATTTCAAGGCTATGGAGCCCACATCACCACACTCTTGATAGATTCTAACCAGTGGCGTAACAGAGGCCCCTGCTGTGCTGGGGGCCCCACGCTCCAGGGGCCACCCTCAGCACAGTACCCTGGCCTGTGAGCGCCTGACTGAGCCTGGAGGGGGCGCTCTGTTTAGTTTGCAGGGGGGGGGGCCTCAAGGTTTCGTTACACTAGTGATTCTGACCACTGCAGATCTCGAAGATGATCACCTACCTACCGATGACAGAAACGATCCTTGGCATGACTATAATGAGAATTCCCAAGATGGAACCGTCATTGGAGCCATAACCCATCAACCCATGAACACCTGATGATACCATTGCATACCTTACACTCCTTGAGCGTGCCGCTGACCATCAATAAGTCAAACTACAAGTAGTAGAGGAAGAGGAGGACTTCTTCCCTGAGGCACTATTAGTTTCTGCCCATGCTAAAGCACCCTGCTCTAATGGCCTGCAGAAAATGTCAAATACCCCATTAAATTGAGATGTCATGTCCCGGATCGAGAAAACTTATAAAGCTGCCCTAGAAGACTATCTACATCAAATGTCCATTCCCATGAGATTTTCTTGTAGTTCATGTGTCAAAGAACCAGGCTTGCATGCAGGGTAAAGGGGATAATCATCCATCTGACAAAGCAAATGGATCAATACGCTGCCGAGTGAGTAGCCGTGGTCTCTGCCATGAAGTGGTACCAAGCTAACTCTGTTGGGTTCCTGTCAGGGTATGGCATGGAAGGATATGGAGCAGAGAGTGAAGGATCTTCCAAAGGCTTACTGAAGGCAATGGAAGGGGCTGGTACAGGAACAGGAAAATATCTTGAATGTCAAGCTCAGAAGTGCCCTCGTTACAGTCAATACTACCTCCAGAGAAAGCAACACTAATTTTCTCCTCTACCTTTCTACTTGGTTGAGGGTATCTAGTTTCTGACCAGAGGTACAATAGCACCTTCTCAATGCGCCTGTCAAAGAGAATACATTTTCTTGCCAGGGGGGAACTCTGTGTCGAAAAACATGAAAAGGAATACAGACAGGGCAAAGGGGATCTTTCTGTTGCAGCCTTTATGCTGATATACCTTCCAGAGTGAGAAACTAATCCCTAGCAAGTGGGTACTCTCTGTCATTGCCCACAGGTACTGCCAAAGATTGATACCAATCCATGCAGGCGCAAAACCAGCAATGGCTCCGAAGTCTGTTGCAAGAAGAGGTACAGGCATTGCTTTAAAATGGAGGAATCAGACCTGTCTCTCTGCATCAGTGGGAGAGGTGTGACACAGAAGCCAGAGCGGCTGACTCCGGAGTGTGGGGCTCACGGTTCGACTCAGCATCATGTGACTCTGGTCAATAGCTCACTTAATCTCCCCAACGGCCCCCGATGCCTGTGTACCTTTAGGGGTGATAAGTCACGCTTTATGTAGGAAGGTGGAATCTGACTATATGGTTGCCCCCAACTTTTTGCCTGGTATTTGAGTGGTTTTTGACTAGTCTGGCTGGGATCCTGCTATCCAGGACCCCAGCCTATCTGCTTTCTCCCTAAAACTAATGTGAGTGCCCTAGGTACCAACCAATTGGATACTGAGGATACCCTGGCAGTCCCTTGTAGATGGCACCCTAGGTACCCAGGGCATGGGTCCCTCAGTAGGCCTACCAGGGCTGCAGCACTTATTGTGCCACCCTGGGACAGCCATACAAATTGACACCACAAGACCACTACTGTAGTCTGGGTAAGGTGGTGCTAGCACCCCTTACAGAGATATAGGTACCCTATATCCCACCCCATTACAACACATATACTCTCATAGGACACCCCTATAGCAGGCCTTGGTAACCCTACAAGGCACGGTGCTGAGGTATGTGTGAGGGGGGACCCCTACCTGAGTAGGGCCCCTCTGCAACCTTCGTAAAACCATTGCTGGGTTGTTTGTAGTGTAGCCATACCATATACTCTTAACCGCATTATAAGTCTATCGCGATAACGCGATAACTTGGGAATGGCTACACAGAACCCTATCGTGTTTGGTGTCAAACATGTAGGAATCATACCCCCAGTCCAGCCATGGGCATGAGGGCACGATTCCCCCCTGCTAGAGGGGCGATATGGCAAAAGCGGCAGAATTTAGACACCAATTTAAAAGTGCACCCGTAGTACAAAATGGATGCTACCAGCCACCCACACGACTCTGGCTGCCTGTTGCTGGGGAAAATCCCAGCCTCGGCAGCTGGACAATAGGGATCCTGTTGCAGGGAGGTGCCAGCACCTCCCCAGACACACTATGTGGATTGGAACTGGGTGGGTGCACCTTAGGATGCCTTTCAGAGTTGCACGTAGGCAGCTACAGCGCCTACATTCTGCATACACCGCCTGGAACCGGTTCAGGGGCATCCTGCCCCTCGCCCAGGCAGGAAACACACAAAGGGGAGAGGGTGTAACCACCCTTTCCCGCCTCACCTCTCATTGGTGGACACTGCTCTGGACACTCCCCTAATCTTGGGGATAAAGGTGAATAACGTGGCCCCAGACCCTCAGATTAATCTTGGACTTGACAGACTTGACCTTCGACAAGCTGCTGCCCAGCTGACTGAAGAAATCTCCCTTGGGGTAAAGGAGTTACCCCCCTGCTTGGCAGGCACCTGAAACACTGCAAGTGACCCGGTTGGAACTTTGCTGCTCCTACGGACTTCGTTGACTCCCAGTGCCCTTGAGGTGGGTTTCCTGAGCATCACAGAGGCCAGTGAGTGTGCACAGCAAGGCTGAGCACCGTGAACCGTGTGGGTGCCGAGATCCCCAATACCCCAGGACACCGGCCACCTCTTGCATAGCACACGACCCTGACCAGTGGGGAAGTTGTGCTTTGGCCCAAACTTGAGCCAACCTCTCAGCAGCAATTGTGTCAAAGACCAGCGCCCTAGCTCACTCCGGTGGCCCGTGGGCTCCCTTTTACGCATGCCAAATTGCTGTCTTCCGCGGTTCCTTGTCTCTCGACTTGTGGGCCCTGGCGGAGGACAATCTTAACTTTTAAGAGTTCCCCTGGTTGCTCCAGGTCTGCTCTACAGTCTCCTTGAAGGAGACCTCTCACAGACCTCGTGGGTCTGCACCAGTAGCTGATTTGTTCATCTTGCGTGGGTTGCGGTTGCCAAGGCTTAGTGGATCCAATCCGAACACTAACATGGCAGCGACCCTCATCCGATGTGGGACAATTGCCCTCCAGAAGCTGGCCTTCCTTGAAGCCTCCCGGAGCCCGTGGCTGCAGATCCAAGCTACACCTCTTTCCACTTGAAGCACCCGACATTGAAGGGCTCTTTCCTTTGAGCTCCCTGGTCACTGTGCCATGACCCAGACTCTGTCCCCTCTGCTTTCAGGTTCTTCTCTACAAGTTCTACAACTTCAATCTTCACGGCATCATCGATGCTTTTGGCTAGCAGCAGTTTTGTACATTTTCCCATTGAAAATCAGCCCGCGACCCGACTTCGAAAACGACCTATGCATTCGGCTTCCCTGGGGCAGGTAACAGTGGTACCTCGGTACTCTCGTGGTAGTGGGCTCTCCAAAAGCTTAACTCTAAGTTTTCACCTTTGAACTCCTGCTAGAAGTGTCTTTAATATGTTTAAATCAAACCGCGACATTCTCAATAGGCTATAATAGATATCCCGATAGCAGCTATTTCCACTGCACGCGCCTCCCGTGGGTCCCCTTCCTCATAACCTGGGGTGGATTCTTAAGGGGCCAGCGATCCTAAATGCCCTAGGCATTGTCTGTAGAATTGTCGTGGTTCTTATACCACTTTTTAATATATAGTTTTGTCCCCCCCTGGGGCCCTATGATTCCAGTGCTATTTATTTGTATCTATCAATGCTTGTTTGAATTGTAACTTTGCCTCAGCTTCATAAAGAGACTTGTGGGATTCTGTTTAGAATAAATACATATATTTTATATATATACCTCTGTGGACTACTCTTTCATTTGGTTATTCAAGAGGTTATCTATGGTAAAACAATAAGCTTAACACTCCTTCAAGACTTAGCCTGAAGGCTGCTCTCCACAGCTACCACTAGGATAGCTTTCTTTAAAGGTTGTCTTTAACCTATCACCATAAGAGTCGAATTGGACTGGTGCAAGGTGTCCCCTATAACTAGAGGACAGCATATGCCAGGCCAACTTCTCACACTTTACAAATCTAGAATTATTATTATTATCACAGTTTACAGTGTATTATCTGAACTTTCACATTCCCAAGAAAGATGAAGCATTGCAGCGGATACCCCAACTCAGACTGCTCGATTAATACATCAAGGCAGAACTCTACAAGATGTCAACTCTCCAAGATGTAATTCTGCTTCTCTGTGTCGTTGCGTCCTCTGATAGTGAAAATTATAATGAAACAGTTAGACATTCAAGTGGCTTGCATTCCGATAGTACCAAAGGCTTCACTGTGCAAACGCTGTCTGTAAGAGTGCCTTGTAAGAGAGTGGTCACGAGTGACTGGTCATCTAGTGCTTCGGGAGCGCAGGGTTCAGCCCTGCAATGGAGGTAAAACAGAAACTTCCTACTAGGTGGTCCATTCCGCAACACACAGCAGCCAGTGACCATCAACAAGGACATCTCCCTCTTGGGGTAGGAGCTCACATAGGCCTGCTAACCCCAGCACATCAGCAATATTTTAACTGATGGCAGTGCAGCTAGCAGATTAATTTGCATCAAACCAGTGGTCATGCACAACATGACTACATGCCCCATCTGCAAAAACAAAAGGGGCACACACTAACTACAGTTGTCTAGACTAGTTCAGAAATCTGGCATTGGGTTATTCATCACCAAGTCCTCCTAGCAGAGCATCTTGCATGAGACAACAACAACATTGTAGACCACCTCAGTAGGGTGTATCAACTAACACACGAATGGCAGATCAGTACCCAGGTGATCCAACAATACTATCATCACTAGACGGGTGATCCTGGTGGTCGACCAATTTCCACCAGAGGGAAATCAAAATGCCAAAGCATCACCTCCAAGTACCCTCACTCACAATCTATGGGCAATGCTCTATGGATGACTGGTCAGGGATATTTGTGTACACTTTTCTGCCACTACCTCTTATTTTGTTTGTACTTAGTAGTATGTGTCAAGCACCTCTGAGGCTTATCCTGATAGCATCCATTTGAGCAAGGTAGATGTGGTACTCTCTGCTTTTGGAAATGTCCATACATCCCACGTAAATATACCTCTATGATCATACATCTCAACAGCACATCAGTTGCAACATCCCAACCACGTGACTCCACTGGGTAACTGGTAATTAGCCTCCTTTTTAGTTTGTAATTGAGTTACCTACAGATATTTGGTACTCTCTGTAACCAACCTATCTGATTTCCCATTTCTGACTACATCGGCTATCTGAGTCTTTTTCTCCAGTAGTTAGCCAGACCATTAGATTGATATAAGTGATCAGTTTGTCATGTTTTAATGTTTTTATTTGCACAATGCATGCTTTTGACCTTTCAACTGGGTAAAAAAATAAGCAACTCAATTTCAGAAGTAATTAGAGTCATAGAAACCACTTCTTTAAGAACACGTTGCATTGCAGTGAGGGCAGCATTATAAAATGTCTTTATCAGGCTACCTGACTTCTTCAGAGCAGGGAAATCTTTAGCCCACACACTCTCATTGCTGAC
The DNA here is from genome assembly GCF_964204655.1 of Triturus cristatus. Taxonomy (NCBI): domain Eukaryota; kingdom Metazoa; phylum Chordata; class Amphibia; order Caudata; family Salamandridae; genus Triturus; species Triturus cristatus. The sequence goes on from NC_140590.1 coordinate 1,642,317,009, forward strand.
TATAATTTCAATCTCTCGTCTTCTTGGAGTTGGGTAAAGAACTATGGGGCATATCAGCAACGAACGGCGATGAATAACTCAAAGCGCGCTTAGCGCTTTGTTATTCATCGGCGTCTATCTCTGGAATTTATCGCCCTGGTAGCGCGTTATCAACAACGCATTGCTCCAGGGCGATAAAAATTCCAGAGATAGCGGGGGAAATCGCCGTTTTGCAGGGAACATCGCTGGTTTTCCAGCAATGTTCCCTGCACAAGGGCGATAACCTTGCTGATACGACTCTGTGGTCGTAGCAGCATAATCCACCCCCTATGTTAGGGATGGATAAATCAGGATTTTAGCAGACATTAGTTTTTGGAGAAAACATCGGTTTTCTCCAAAAACTAACGTCTGCTAAAATGCTAGGGCAGCCTTGTAAATATCGCGATGTGCACATCAGCGATATTTGCAAGGCTGTACTGCCCAGTGACGCCCACTATGCATCTCATTAGAGATGCAAAGGGAGGCGTCGGGAAAAAGGGTGCTAACATGCGATTATGCATGTTAGCACCCTCTTGTAAATAGGGCGATAGTTTTATCTCTGCTTTTTTGGCTTTTAAAGCCACAAAAAGCAGAGATAAAGCCCTTGTTAAAATGCCCCTCAATCTTCCATCCTAGACGCAGTATGTATCCCTTCACACAATTCGCCATTGTAGATTATGTGTAAGGAATTGAGGTACACCTACATGAGGCCAAGTTCTCTGCAACAGTCGGACAACAGTCTGCAGGAAAGAGATGGAGGTTGGCTAATTATTGAGGTATTGGACATTTCTGATATTACCAATGTACACCTTCTTTGGGAAACCCATGTGTAGCTATATAACAGTTGGTGATACAGGAATTACAGATATTTGCCATCCCTGATGTAATCACTTTGTAAATATTGAAGTGGTAATTGAGCTGTTCCCATGAGGATTTTGTTCATTCGTCAACACTGCAAAAACATTGAATTTCCCACCCAGTCACTGATATGCCAAAGTATAGAAAAAAGTGATGGATGAATTCTTGAATTAATCTCAATCACTGGTAATTACTCAGGCCGCATCCTCATCCATCGTTATTTTGCACACCATGTCACCTGAGTTTGGTCCCAGTTATATGCAAATCAGTCTTGACCCTACTTCAGTCGGAACAGTCCAGCCGGAACTGCCAAGCCATCCTCCCTGAACTGAAACTCAAGCAACCCAGGCCTGGTTCTGCCCTAGTTATGGGCTCACCAGCCAGCTACAGCTTGGTTCCAGTGACACGGGACCCACGTCTGGGCATACCCATCCCACTTATGGAGACAAACTATAGTATAAAATAAAGTGATGGATGGAATGCTTGAATTAATCTCATCCACTGGTAATTGCTTTACAAAAAAGAAAAAAGTGAGGGGAGGAATAACGTCTTAACATATTTTCGTATTACACACACACACTCAATGTTCCTGAAATACTATTCAAATTAATTATGGCGACACATATGTAACAAAACACATAAGACCATATATTTCCAAATCCATTAGTTGGCGTTGTTTTATTTTCCTTTGCGTTTTTTTATACAAATTTTTAACAAACATTTATCAACATCATTAATATACATAAATTCACATATTCCACAAAAAACAAAGTAAGTTGCGGTCACTCTTGGCCTCTCCCGGAGCTATTTTTTACATCAAAATTCACATATACAATGTCGGTTCCATTCGTCCTCTATACTGGTTTGAAATCCAACCAAAAAATAATGTATGGGGACCATAGTCTTTTCCTTAGACCATCTGATTTAGTTCCCCATCCCAGGATAATTGATTCATTATTTCCATCTATTGATTCTACTTCCCCCAGTAAGGTAATGGTCAATGCGTTTCAGCATTCAAGAAATCTAAGGCCTCATCAGGAGCCGAGATAAAGGGGTCACCAATTAATTTTCTTGCTCTTGGAAGTATTCGCAACTCATGCTAATATGCCATGCAACAGGACAAAGTATATTTGAATAATGGTCCTTAATTTTTTGTTTTCTGGGGCAAAGCAAAATATTGCACATCAGTACCTTGAAGACCCCATGCCCGTAAACATGCACATAATGACAAGTGTCAGCTGTGGGTTTGTAGGAGCGATGAAGCTCAGGTATGAAATCCCCCAGAGCACAAGGAGGAAAACCTTCCTGAACGCCATAGCTGTCATAGTCTGCTTGGATCGAGAGATGAAAACAGCCCCAGTGATGGCATATTTCCTCTGATATGTTTAGTGTAGCTATTACCTGCTGGCAGAAAGTAACAACCACTGGGTATGTCCATTTCATATGGATGAAATTGCTGCTTCTACAGCACACCGCAGGCACTCCAGGTCAATTTCTGGGTATATCATGAGGAGTGGAGATTCTTAACCCAGAGTTTTTGAAACAATTATAAAAATGAAAAGAGAGAGACCCCTCAACAAACCAAGGGGACGAGGTCACTCAGACAAAAACACAGTAAGGCTCCCCTGAGTCTGAGAACAAATAAATCAGAATTTGACTGTGCACAAATAGATGCATAAAACAGAACATACATTATATAATGTTACATGTATTATATTCTAATCATATAAAATTCAGTAAGCATAAAAAACACGACAATGTATGAACATATTCCATAATAAAATACTAACAAAGTTGCATCACTATTTATCATAGCACTTTTCAACATACATCATATGACCATGAATTCATGTCCCTAAAATGTCAATAATCAAATGTCATAGAAAATGTGCAAAGTATGCTTGTCAAGGCATTTTGGGGGGAATATTGAATCGGAACTACCTTCTTCAGGACTACATAAAAGTTTTACAACACATATATATCTTATGTGTGGTATACCTCATGCAAAAGCCCTCATGAGTGCTCGACTCCTTTACTGAGGGTTAAAAGCCCTATATATATCTGTTGATCCTTTTACATGTAGGCTTCCACATATATCGATACCAAACTCTGCACAAATTGTCCGCGTCTCATAGCTCCCCCCGCGTGACTATCACCCCGGTTGTTCACGACTCTGGAGTGGTCCAACAATAAAGCAGACAATTTGAGCAGGGATTATAGGGCTGGGCATTTCCACGGTGTGTCATACTTTGAACAGGATAGATTAAAGTGGAACTTATTTATGAGGTATTGCGGATACCTATAGGAACGCTTTTATGCGTCTCGGGAGCTAGCACGCGCCCGTGTATGAGTGCAGCTCCCTTCATTCACTGCCGGACCGACGCCCTGCCCCGGGTTGAATAGGGGAGATACGCAGCTGGCATTTGGAGCCGAGTACGGGCCGTTTTGAGACCTCTTAAGGCAGGGTTTTTCATGATTCCTGAGTCCTGTTGAGCGAGTGCGGCTTTCGTGTTGAAATTTGCCTCGGACCTGCCGCGGAGCGTTTCTCGCTTTCTCGCTTCTCAGGGTGTCTTTTCCCCTGTTTAGCCATTTGTGACGGTAAGGCTCCCAGGGCGGGTTCGGATGGTGCCCGCAGTAGGTGAGGAGAGGGAGGCTGTTTTCGAGCGGCGGCGGCAGCCCCTTTGATCTGCGAGCACAGACGCCTAGTGCTGGGCGTAAAGTCGCAAGCTCCCGCTGATGGTGAAAATCTCCCTGGAGGTTGTGTGGAGATAGGGGAAGCCGGACTCAAGTAGCTGATATAAGATCGATTGCCTGTTCGATTGCAGACTAAATATGGTGCTACTTTCGAGCGCTTTGTACAGAATATTTGCAATTTTCACCAACTAAAAATAACATTTAAAAGAGCACAGCGCCCCTTAATTCCACGGCTGCCCTTACCGCAGACTTCAAAGGGTCATCAGTTTGTTTGGATTGGTCCCGCTTTGTTCCTGGCTGCCATTGTTTATTGACCTACCGTGAACCCTGCAAATGCACCTAACTCTTACCTGATTCCCGGCGCTTCTCCTGGTGTCCCGCTGAGCCCTCCTGCCGCCGCCGCAACTCCATCGCACCACGGCCGCAGAGGGCAGGACCACAGCCCCCAGGAGCCTCAGCGGCGGAAGTCCGCCAACGCAGTCAGCGCGCACGGAGGCGCTTACATTTGAATCTCGACGCGGGACGCGCGCGGGCGGGCGCCGGGCTAAGCCCGTGGACCGACGAGACCGTGCCAGGCACAGCACTCTGATCAGACGGACTGCCTTAGGAATACGTCTCACTGTAAGTTGCATCTACACTTTATTGTAGTTATCTGAATACTTGACACAGCTACTATTATGACCACCTGTGTGACGAGCACGTTTTCCGTAGTGGCTGACAGACTGGGAACTACAATGAATGGCACTTTGGACAATTATCTTATCAAGACCCCACTTGCTGGAACAGCCGAGTCTTCCCTAGCAGAGCGTAGACTTGAGCGTAGACGCTCTATTGAAAGCATCAAAACCAGGGCATTGCTCGAGCTTAATCCCACAGCTACTCCTTTAAATGAGTATATTCCTGTACCAGCCCCTGTCGATGATACTCTAAGTACAGAAGGTGTACCACTCCTGTTGAGAGAATGTGTAGTACCCAGTGCTCTTCCCACTGGAATAGTTATTACCAACTCGTTACTTGAACTACCTAGCTCCCCAGGAATTTCGAAAATAGTGTCACCTACCCCTCACAAGTCAAAAAAAACTAAGAAAGTTGTACAATCCGCCAAGCAAGTTCCACCACCTGCTAAGAGGAGACGCAAAGGGATGGAACTCACTAAACAGAGGATGAGCCACACTGAATTCGGGATGAAGGCAATACCCTCCAGTTCTAAAGTTAAATCCACTGTAATTACTAAGGACGCGACCAGATCAGTCATTGTTCCCATACCAGCGTTGACCCCTGCACATATCGAGGGGGAACATAGTACTGAACACTGCCCCAAAGACAATGGGTCTAACATTAAACTTACTAGTAATCTTTTGGACACTTTTGAGCTGATATTGCGTTCTTATACTCTTGCAATTGTGGAGAGACTGGAAAAAATTGAGAATCGACTAGGGAAAATTGAAGCAGACCTGAATAGGAAGTCTAGTCCTACACAATTAGAAGCCCACTCGGAGCCCAACCAGGCCCAAGCCCACCACTCTGGGGGAAATCTTATTGATAAATCCCGACCATTATTGATTGAAAATGGGCTAGCTGTAAACACAGCTCTAACCAACCTATCATTAGGTGACCCGTCCTCTAGTAGCAATTTAACAAGAGGGCCATCCCCAGCCTCTAATCTTACTGTGAGCAACTTCACCTCCAACCAGTCAAACGCTCCTGTGCGCAATGTGTTAGCCAATACTATTTGTCATCCTATAATCCCTGTAAACAATAATACTAATGACATGGGTAATTGTTCGGACGGGCCACAGAGACATGAGGAGGGAGGCATGAGGCAGCCCCGAGGGAATCAGTCTAGGGGACCCTTACCGGATCTCCCACCTGAGGCCGCTCCATATGTTGTGATCCTAACGGGCGTTCCTGAGCTCCCAGTGAATAAGAAAGAGGGTTTCTCCCAACTAAAGAATAAAATAACACACTGGCTGGCACTACATAGGCCAATCGCCAGTAATATCGATGGCGAAATAATCTATGTACGCCGGCTTCAGTGGTTGGGGGGTAGACCCAAAGATACTGGGGGGGATGTGGTTGTGATAAATTTTAGAGATCAAAACGCAGTACGCCATATCCTGAATTGGCCAGGGGTCAATTCAGTTAGCTGCATTATCCCACGCCCTCTGACTTATTTCTACCCACGCTCTGCAGTATTTTCCCATCAGACTAGGGGTTATACCTTATCTAGCACTAAATTTCCCGACACGTTGAATATCAGGAACCCAGCCAAAATGTCAGAATTCTTTGGGTGGAATACGGTACCTACTAGGCCGGGTTTCCCTGCACATAGGAGCCGGGATTACCCGGCACATTTCACTCCACTGGAAGTATCTAACCGGTTTGACATCTTTAGTGGTTTGGATGCTTGTGATTGAAGCTTACAGCTACCCGGGGAGGAGCCAGCGGGTATGGCAGAGGCCTTGGATAGGACTTCTCCCACCGAATTAAATACACCTGATAGAGATCTCAATTTGATTGGTGTTACTATCAATGTCCCAATTAATTTTGCGCGCAGCATAAAAGTAATTACACAAGGAGATCGTATATACGATACTTCTAATTACGGTCTAAATAATTATGAGATATATGCTGGGGCCACAGGCTCTTCCAAGCCAAGCAACCTTCCAGGGAGGTCAATTCACACTGACCGCCCGGGAGATGGTAGCGAAATTGAGTCTGGTGAAAAGTTGGATACTAATGGTATAGGAGTCTCTGCAACTGTCCCCAATAATATAACCTGCAATGCGGAGACCCAGTTTCTGGTCTCATGGAATGTGGCTGGTCTAAAAAATAAGCTGATTTCCAGCGACTGGGCTACCTTTATTGATAACTTTATGATAGTTAACATGCAAGAAACATGGGCTTTAGAGCCCCAACACAGAACAGGGTATCTCCACTTTGCAATACCTGCAATGAAAACAAATAGAGGGAGACCCAAGGGGGGACTGACTACCTGGGTAAAGCAGGATGATGGCTTCACTATTTCACAACTTGAAATTAATTCAAGGGATATCCTGGCGGTTAAGCTGAAATCTCCATTGTTTGGTGAGCTTATTATTTTTAACGTGTATGCAAGAGGAAAGCCAGGAGGGAAACCTTCAGAAGTTGTGACGATGTTGGGACACTATGCTAGTATTTGGAGGGGTCGGGCCAATTTGCTATTTTGTGGTGATTTCAACTGCTCCTACGAGCCCCTGGATCAAACAGACTTGGAGCTCACGGAGGCAGAGGACATCTGCTGGCAAATCCCCACCCTCAACCTTACCCCTATCAAACGGTGGACCCAGGCTGCCCTACAACTTAAGACTTTTAGTCTTGAGTATGGACTGAGAGCAGTGAATGGTAGGACACGAGGTGATAGGCAGGGTAATCCAACTTTTAACAACGGATTGTGCACCAGTAGAATCGACTATATACTGGTCAACCTCGAATTTTGGTCCCCCATACTTGAAATGACTGTTATACAGCGTATCGAAAGTGACCATAATCCTCTAAGCCTTGAGTTGCAGTTATATAAAGGGCAGGGGTCATTACATGCTGACTTGATAAATGACATCATCATGACAAATGATACCCGGCGGCTTAGATGGGCTGAGTGTCTGGGTAAGCCTGAATCTATTAACATAATGAATGACATGGTAAATGAAGCAACAATCGAAATGCTGGGGCAGTCGAATTTTGAGGATTGCTGCAGTAGGGTAATTCATATTCACTCGACCCTTTTTCTTAAACTTAGTACTTTTTTTAATACCTCCAGGAAAAAGCACCCTGCCAAGGGGAAAAAAAAACAAGCATCATGGTATGATAAAAACTGTAGGCTCGCATATAAATCCTTAGCTGATGCTGTGCGATCCACTGATAGGGAAGTTATAAGGGCGGCAAGGATCCACTATAAAAAGACACAAAATGTGGCGAAAAAAACTTGGGACACTAAATTCTGGGATGAACTACTGGCAGCCAGTCAGTCCAGAGATTTAACGGACTTCTGGCATCTTGTGAGGTGGGGCATGGGGAACCAAAAACCAGCCCCGGTCAATCATGTCCCACCAGAACAATGGGTAATGCACTTTAAGTCCCAGTTTGCCAACGTAAATAATGTCCCGCCACCCGCCCTAGCTTCTCTTAGCCCCTTTTTGCCAGCTACTACGCTAGTGTTCACCAAAAAGGATGTCGAATGTGCCCTCAATCTAATTCCTAAAGGCAGGGCCCCGGGCCTAGACAAAATTCCTGCAGACTTGTTCTTGCATAGTAGATCAGTCTGGGTCCCTTACATCGAATTATTGGCGAACACTCTGGCTAAAGGCACCACGGTGCCAGATATATGGCGGGGAGCCGAAATCATACCAATTTATAAGAAGGGTGATCGAGCTGACCCGGGAAACTACAGGCCAATTAGCCTAATAGCTTGCATTAAAAAAGTTGTGGCCAGAATGGTTCTTCTCAGGGTCCAGACCTGGATTGAGGAATCGGGAATTATGTCCACTTTACAGGCTGGTTTTCGACCCCTGACCAGCACGGTGGACCAAGTTTTTAGATTTTCCACAATATACTGGAAATGGGTGGTTCTGGGGGGAGGCACACTCTATGCAGCCTTTGTTGATTTAAAGGCTGCATTTGACTTAGTACCGAGAGATAGGCTGTGGAGAGTGCTCCATGACCAGGGCATCCCACCTGAACTACTTGCAATTTTGATTACACTACATGAAAATAATTATGCACAGGTCAGGTGGGGTAACCAGAGCCAAGTGACTGACAGTTTCCCAACGGATAGGGGTGTCCGGCAAGGTTGTGTGCTGGCACCCACACTATTCACACTGTATATAAATAGAGTTATCGAATATTATAAGGACTCTATAACTGATCCGCCCAAACAGAATGGCATCCCCGTCCCCCTTTTGATGTTTGCCGATGACACCCTCCTACTATCCAAGACACAGGAAGGGCTACAGAAGGCAATAGACTGCTTTGAAAAGTTTTGTAACGATTTTGGCCTCTCTGTTAATGTCTCCAAAACTAAATTTATGACAATGCACAGGCATCGGAACATCAGGGGCAGAGTTTATATGAATGGGGAATTGTTAGAGCAGACTGACAGCTTTAACTATTTGGGTATCACATTGGGCTCCAGGTTACAGTGGAAGCCTCATGTGGCCCATTTAGTCTCCAAGCATGCGCAACTTTCTGGCGCATTGTTAAGAGAATTTAAGCTATCAGCCACCAAACCCATAGCCCCAGTATTAAAAATCTATGACTCGAGAGTAAGATCTTCCATGCTGTATGGAGCTGAATTATGGGGGTCGTCTGAAATAGCAGGCTTACAAAAAGCACATAATAGGTTTCTTCGCTGTATCACAGGCCTCCCACAATCTACACCATTAATACCTCTTCGCATGGATTTGGGGTGTCAGAGTCTAGAAAATATTTGTAGATTTAGACCAATTGCCTACTGGAGAAGACTGTGGGTTACCCCTGAATTGAACCACTATGCGTTAGCACTTTTGGAGACGCGTAATATGGATACTGGGGAAAAAATTCCTTGGTTCAGAAAGGTAAAAATCCTTTTAAAGTCCTTAGGAATGGGGGATCTATGGGACAATCCACAGGGGACAATAATTCCTACTAAACAAGAGTTGAAAGAGGCTTACTGGTCACATATATCCCAGGTGGAGTTCCAGTCACACACAAATCCATCACATACCAAGGTTTTTTTTGGAGCTGAAACATTCTACTGGGTATGAGATGTACTGGGATTTGATCACATTGCCTCTAGATAGGAAATTATATCATCAGTTCAGGGTAGGTACTCTTCCACTGAACACGGTCACCTGTAATTGGGCTTCCAGTAAAAACGATCAAATGTGCCCTTTTTGTAAAATATATCGTGAAACCATAGCACATATTTTGCTTATTTGCCCAGTATATAAGGCCCCCCGCCAAAGATGGATAAGAGCAGTCTGTATTCAGAAGGGTATTAGGACGGGGATCACTGCACTAAGAATATTTCAATCCGATACTTCTGAAACGATAGTGATAGCCATAGCTAAATTTCTGAAACGGATGTGGCTAATTAGAGCTGGGAAACTGAAAGCCCTCCAGCAGCCCTAAAAGTAATCCAGTATAACGGTGGAATCTCTTGTACTCTTTTAGCTTGTTTTTATGAAAGTCAGTTATTTTTTTTTTTATCTGGTCGACTAGGAATACCACTCATGTAGCAAAACTAATCATGTTGCTCCTAGCCTTAGTACCATGAATCTTATATGTATAGTCCAAATTGGAAACACTTGATGATGAAATGTTTTTAAATGTGATTTTTGTAAATGATTGGTGTGCTTTGTTTTTAATATTGTCTTTTATGACATGAAGTCGAAATAAAGACTGTTTTGATTGATTGATTGTTATTCATCTTCATTTCGAATACACCGGAATTTCATCCCAACATGGCGGTTTACTAGCTCCGGGGCACAGCACCTTCTCGCTCTTGGGATGCAAAGATATTTTCTGGGTACCGACCTGTAAAAGGATCCGCAGATCAAAGGGCCCTTCAACTTCAGTAACGGAGTGTAGCACTTATGAGGTCTGGTGCATGAGTTATACCATGCAGAAGATATATATGTGCTATAATAAAGAAATGTTACAACTTTTCACCTACACTAATGTTGAATTGTTGTTTGCATGGTGCAAGTGTTGACTTGAGTATTTCATTTCCACCTCTTGAAAACAAGTATGTTTAGCCACCAGAATGCAGAACAAAATTGTATGTCAAACTGTAAAGCTAAATCATTCCCTTTCGAAATTAAAACATGAATCACTATTGCTCTGGATGAAAACAATTATTGTTTTGTGCACTTTGAAACTTTTAAGTGGAATCATGTGTTTGACATTCGCATTTTTCATAATATCTTAAACAGACTTTCCAATAAGAGTGAAGCTAGTCTTACACAGGTTACCTTCTGTGGTGTGCAGTCTGTCTTAGATAGCTACAGACTGTATAATTTCAGAAGCAATATTTTTTATCTCCTAACTTGTTTGTTTTTCCAATGTGACACTAACGTGGCATTTTCCAATGTGTTTTCTGTAAGGCTGTGCATGTGTCGTATTGAAAACAGGGTTATGCTATTAAGTCTGTTTTCAATGCAAACACCAATTAATTGGACTTAAGACATTGCAAGCTTGATATTGCACTGAGCATAATCACATAAATAGTGGAGGAATTATGTAGAATTTTTTATACAATGTCTGAATTCCGAGAGCAGATGGATGTTGGAAATAAGAGTAGTGAAGAAAATGGCTCCAATGCTCCTGAAGCCACAGACAGAGATGCACCATCTGCAGCAGACACTAAGGGCTGCAGGTATTATTCAGGAACATGTCTATACGTGTGCCAGTTCATCGGAGGGGTCCACAAACATCTGGATAGGGTCCTACTTTACACCATTTGCAAATATTGACCAGTGGCTTGCATAGTTCATAATTTGAAATGTTAGGTGTAAAGTGTCTTGAAGTGTCTAAATGCCATTCGGGCATCAGGGGCGGCTCGCAACTTTTAAAATCGGTGAGTAGCAACTTTTCAAATCGGTGAGTAGCAACTTTTCAAATCGGTGAGTTGCAGAGCGCTGTAAACTCACCGATATTTACTCCTCTCTCAGATGACGACGACGAGCAGGTAAGGAAGGTGGTTTACTTCCTGCATTCGATTCCAACCAATCCTGGAGCTTCAGAGTAGCTCCAGGATTGGTTGGAGCAGGGTAACGCAGCTCTCATTTTGAGGCTGGGGGCCTGTGTCGGCAATCCCTTGGTTGTTTTACAGTGTTGGGATCGTGCAGGCTGAAGTGTGCATGTCAGATTGGGCGGCTGTAGTCTGACATGCCCACTGAGAACCTATGACGTCATCCTGCAATCTGCAAGAATCTGGCCCGCCCTCACAATCCACTGCGCCGACAACACACACAATAATATTATTATTCTGTGTGTACCTGCTGTGCTCTCAGAATAGGGGGGACGATTCTCCGCCCGAACCGAGGAGCCACTGCTGTTAGGCATGACAACTATTCTGAAGTACATTTTATTAATATATATAGATATAGGATATTTGTTCCCGTCACACCACCCCCAAGAACCTCAAGCAAGCAGGAAAGCGGCACAGTCAGTTGTGGATTCTCAGGTATATTTTTATTCTATTTTTTATTTTTTAGCCAAGTGCATCGTGCTAGCAAACCTACGCGTTTCGTCCATAGAGCATTGCGACATAGAGGGGCCGATTCCGATTCCAGCCGCAAATCGTACCGAGCGACCCAGACCCGGACCGGAGACCGACCGAAACGGACCAGCACCGTACGACCCGTGCAATACGATGCAACGCGTGTGAATTACAACCGACACGTACGGAATACAAGCCGTACGACCGAGCTGTAGGGAAAATAGTGATCCGGACAGAAAACCGACGCGAGTTTCACCGACCGACACGAACCCGGAATGAACCCGACCGACACGTACCCGCGCAGTACGATTGAATGCATGTAAAACCAGACCGACTCGCACGGAGACCAAGCCGCACGACCGACACACACAGAAATCAGGCCCACAAGTAATAGAGATCTCCACGACCGACGCGTATGAAACACAGAAGATAGTCAGCGTGAACGAGGCGGAGAAGCCTGCAAGAGCCAACATCAGCGTCCGTTTCCGTCAGAAGAACGTCTCCTTCATGCCTAGAAAACCCAAAGGAAAAAAGACAAAAAAAGGACCAAACAAGCAATGACAAAGCCAATAAATATCAAATAAAAAAAACCTGGGACAAAGACACACCCACAACTCCAACTATATTAAGGGCTCCAATCACTACCATGATCCCTTGCAAATAGGAGACACAACCAGCAGCAAACACCATCACACAGCAACCACAGACCCACTCACAACTCACAACTCACCCATCACACAACTCACACACCATCAGCACCTCACCAAAAGCACACACATACAGCTAGCAAAACCAACACTAACCCACCTTCACTTGCACCCTCACACACACATCACTCAACACCACCACCCATCACCATGCCCCCAAAGAAGAATCCAAAGTTCACAGATAGTGAGTTAGAAGTGCTGGTAGATGAGATCATCAGAGTAGAGCCACATTTGTTTGGTAGATTGGTCCAAAGGACCCCCATGTCACAGAAAACCAAGTTGTGGGCGAGGATTGTGGACAAGGTGAACGCACAAGCACCAGCAAGGCTCACAAAGGACGATATCCATAACAGGTGGTATGACGTGCGCAGGAGGGTCAAGAAACTCATTGAAAAAGATCACACCCTGATTCAGTGCACCGGCGGTGGCCCTCCTGCCAAACCAGTCTACTTCAGGACCTGGGAGGAGAAGGTGCGGGACATCCTACCACCAGAGAGCGTCCATGGTCTAACAGACATACCAGAGCCTGGTGAGTACACAAACAACATACCCAATAATGTGTGGCAAGGGGACAGTGAAACCATGCACCACAAGCAAAGCCACAATAACCAATAGATAATCATCCCAAGATGTGTATGCCAGTCAGACAAACACAATACCTGCCATCTCATAGTGACTTGGAACTGTGTCATGACATGTACCAACCTACAAACAAATAGAGCAAGGCAGTGGCACAAAGCCAAATAAACACTGCCAGACAGTTTGCCACCACAAACACACTACCTCACAGTGCAGCTGACTGACAGGAAGGAATAGTGGGGGTGCAGGTGAAGTGAGTGTAGCCAAAAGCATGATAGGGTTTGTAGTCACAGATAATGCTCCCCCTCCTGATTGGCCCATCAAGACCTCTCTGAACCATGCCCACATCACAGGAAGTGGAAAATGACTGACAAGATGGCTGACACTGGCTTCTGCTGTGGGGAGCACAAGGCCCTGATAGGGGTTGTGCGCAAATCAGAAGCAGGACACCACTGACTGACATCCTGAAAGACAACTTGCACACCCTCCAATGGAAGCACGTTTCATGGTGGGATGTCTTGCCGGGTGGGAAGGAGGACTGACAGCTCTGACCATACTTACCAGCATGTGGAGACACCCCCTTCCCCAACACAAACGCAATACAACTCACCGGGTAGAATGCATTGACCCACACCTCAGTAAAATATCAGCAAAAGATACCCCGTACTGGGTGCTGCTGTGTGAAGCACAGGGGCTGTCTTTGGACTTGTAGACAAACACCAGGATTTCACAGTCAGCCATCTTGCCATTGCTGTCACACTCCCTCACAGGGAAGCAGAGTCAAAAGGAAGGAAGTATGGGCATGCTGGGAAGGGGGGTGTGGCCAAGAGTATGATGGGAGTTGAAGTCACAGACAATCCCCACCCACCCACATGGCCCAGCAAGCTCACACTGAACCATGCTCGCCTCACAGGGATTGGGAAGGGACTGACAAGATGTCTGACACTGGGCTCTGTTGCGTGGAGCACAAGGCCCTGCTGGGAACTGGGCAAAAACAAACACCAGGACTTCACAGTCAGCCATCTTGCCCTTGCTGTCACACCCCCTCACAGGGAAGCAGAGTCAAGAGGGAGGAAGTATGGGCATGCTAGGAAGGGGGGTGTAGCCAAGAGTATGATGGTAGTTGCAGTCACAGACAATCCCCACCCACCCACATGGCCCAGCAAGCTCACACTGAACCATGCTCACCTCACAGGGAGTGGTAAGGGACTGACAAGGTGTCTGACACTGGGCTCTGTTGTGGGGAGCACGAGGCCCTGCTGGGAACTGGGCAACAACAAACACCAGGACTTCACAGTCAGCCATCTTGCCATTGCTGTTACACCCCCTCACAGGGAAGCAGAGTCAAGAGGGAGGAAGTATGGGCATGCTGGGAAGGGGGGTGTAGCCAAGAATATGATGGGAGTTGCAGTCACAGACAATCCCCACCCACCCACATGGCCCAGCAAGCTCACACTGAACCATGCTCTCCTGACAGGGAGTGGGAAGGGACTGTCAAGATGTCTAACACTGGGCCTGAGAAATGATGTGGCTGACAATCACACATATGCACTGACCAAACAAAACCCGGTCACACACACAGCCATTGCAACCATATGTTCTAAATCATTGTCTGGGGATGCAGTGTCCAGGGGTGCCCCTGGCCAGGCAGGGGAGGTGTGTCTTGCAGATGACAAATATGGAGAGCCATATATATGGTACATTGTACAAAACACACAGGAATTCACATATATATCATTGACAGGGGATATCTGACAGTGAATGGAATGGACACACCAATATAACCGGCACCATAGCATGGTCACATTCATACTCAGTGCTGTTGTGAGCTGCATTCCACCCCTACATCGTGCTGAAACATAGGCATCCTTCACACAACACACCACTCACTGACATAGACACTGTAGACACAAGGTCAAACATGGACATCATTGGATGAGACATGCTACTCACCGCAGCCAAACTGCAACACACACACCACCGGCCCTCACTGTCATGAAAATTGAAAAGCCGGAGCGCTACCTTGCCAATCCATGTCAACATGTGGAACATTGACAAGTCAAATCACATATACACGTACAAAACTCAGCACCAGACTCATTAACAATGGTGACATCATCACTTGTATGAAATGAGATGGGAACTAGGAACACTGGAAGAAAACACTTCCTCCAAAGAGATCACAGGCATACCGGACTGTGACCATGTCATACCAATACACCAATGTGGCACACAAAGACTAGCAAACTCTGCTACCACACATGCCCCAATAGTACAACATATCCCCAGTGGAATAGCACGTATGTCCTTGTTAAAGCTCACATATGTACAGGGATGACACACCTGTGTCAGAAACGTGATGGCACTTGAGTAGCAATGGTCATGTACAGACAAATCTATCCATGAGCTGGGCATGCACACACTTCGACATGCACATTGAAATGTTTCTTCATGGCTGGGCAATGTGCAACAACAATATCAAACTCTGTCCGTGACAAGCGGAAAAAAAGCAGTGTACAGGCAGGCATCCGTCCGTACAGTAGAATATGTCATGTTTGTGAACCATTGATGCCTGTAGAAACATAACTTACATTGTGTGTCTCTTCCAAACACAGGTGGTGCTGGGGACCCAGCACCAAATGAAGAGGATTCCCAGTCCCAGACTCTGGTGGATACTGAGCTCTCTGGTTTGACTCTGTCTCTGTCCTCTTCGGATGACGACGACCAACCCTGGCCCCTCCGGTGTGAGTCATCATGCAGCACCAGCAGCATCAACATCTGCACCCCCTGTACCCACGCCTCCAGCATCTGGAAACCGACAGGGCACTCCCGCCAACACCGACAGACCAAGGCCACTGAACACCCACAGCACAAGGACACAGGACCCCCCGGAAGCTACAGCAAACACCACCAGCAACACCACCCAAGGGGTCCCAGTGTCACCTGTGCGTACCGCCGCTGGTCCTGCCCGTGTGGATAGGGGTGCTGGGAGTGGTGGGAGGCAGAGGGCGCTCCTTGCAGAGGGGTCTGGACTGCATGATGACCCCCAACTCGCACGCATCATAGATGCGTACCAGGATAGCACCGGAGGATTTGGCCAGGTAGTGGGGATCCTCAAGGACATACAACAGGAGCAGGCTGCCCACCATGCCTGCATGGAGGCAAAGTGGGATGCCCTTACCGCGGTGCATCGGGACATACTCCAATGCCTCCGCCAGATCACCACAAACATGTCCACACCTCCCTGTGTGGCCACAACATCTGTTGCAACACCATCTGCCAGCACCACAGGGAGGGAGGAGGACTCTGGCGGAGAGTCCCCTGTACCGCAGAGGCCCGCAAACTCACCTGTACACCATACTTGCCTCTGTTGTGATTCCAACTTGTCATGTGTCATGGAGATTTCGATCTGCTAAACAACACAGTGCATGGCAAATACTGCAACAATGTGACCAACGTTAGGTGAATCATGGTGATGTGACACATGTGAGGGAGACACACCACTATGGCAACACAACACATACTCACCCTGGCCATGTTACTCATCCCACACAATTATGTTGACCTGAAACACATACGTATGCACAGACACAACACCTATCCACAGTCAGTGGTAACAAGTCCACAGGTAAGGTAAGCAAATGTCACTCAGATGTGGGAAGACAGACAACGCACCTAACAAAGCATAGCACAGGTTCATTACACATCAGCAACATGTTTATTCTAAAATAGTTGCAAGGCAATTGTACGTTACGGTGGACACACGGTCACAGAGTGTCTGAGAATTGTAG
This sequence comes from Triturus cristatus, assembly GCF_964204655.1. Lineage (NCBI taxonomy): Eukaryota > Metazoa > Chordata > Amphibia > Caudata > Salamandridae > Triturus > Triturus cristatus. Next base: position 1,642,333,895 of record NC_140590.1, read on the forward strand.
TCCAGGGGTGTGTGGCACATCACTTGATGGCAATTGACTACTCCCGCACTGGTGTCAGATTCTGGGTGTTGGGGGTCAGTGTTGACCAAACAACAGGCAAATTACCCTGGAAAGGACAGACACAAGACACAGTAAAAAGCACAGCAGAACAGGAGAGAAATGCAATACACATGCACAAAACATGTCACAAGAAACCTACACAGAAACAAGTTAGCAGTACTACCCTATTGTGGAGTACACAACACATTCCAGGCTAACTCCATACATTGACTTAACAACCCTGTAAACTCACATTCAGGTGAAGAAGTTGTTGATGAGCTGTGAGCAGACGTCACCATCATCATCACTGGCATCGTGGCCCAGGCCGGGATCCTCCACAGGTGGCGGAGGTTGGTCCTCGTCATCCTGGATGAGAGGCACCTTCTTCCGCACTGCCATGTTGTGTAGCATGCAGCATACAAGGATAATTTTGCACACCTTTTCAGGCTCATATGGGAGGGCCCCTCCGGTCTTGTCCAGGCAGCGAAAGCGGCTTTTGCGGAGGTCAAATGTCCGCTCAATCACCCTCCTGCTCCAACCATGTGCCTCATTGTAGCGCATCTCGACTGATGTCAGAGGGTTCCTGAGGGGTGTCAGCAACCACGGCATGTTGGGGTATCGGAGTCACCTACACACAAAAAATGAACAAGTAGCTGAGTTTTGTAGGAGTGCGGAATACAACATTGCCAAACACACACACAATGATAAACAGTCAGTGCACACCGACAAGCCAGGCACACTGATCTGGCATCTATGACATCAGCGCTGCAATGCGACTACTCCTCATTATGTAGGCATTGTGCGCAGAACCAGGGAACCGTGCGCACACATGTGTGATACACATGTCTGCAGGACATACCACCAGAGCATTGATCGAGTGGAAATGTTTCCTGTTCCGGTATGCCTGCTCATGTGCCTGTGGTGGTATCAGGGCCACATGTGTACCATCAATAGATCCAATGACGTTCAGCATCCTCCCCTGTGTATAAAAGGCATCCTTTATTTCAGGGAGTTCAGCTGGGCTAGGGAACTTGATGTACAGGTCAAGGAATTGCAACATCCCCTCCAAGACATCGCGTAGCACACGACTAAACATAGTTGGCGACATCCCCCCTGCTGTAGCCACAGTGTACTGAAGGTACCAGTAGCAAAGAAGTACAGGGCTGCCATCAGCTTCACCTCTGGGGTCAGTGCTGAAGGGTATGTCCTGCCAGGTAGCAGATCTGGCGCCAACTGCTCCGCCAACTCCTCAATCAGTGGCCTGGTGAAGCGGTACCGTCGGATGCAGTCGCGTTCCTGCATGGTTTCAAGGTCTGGGAACGGTCGATGGACAGCTGGTGCCCTGCAGAACAGAGATGAACAAAGGAAGATTGTCAGTTCATTTACCCATGTGGCCATGACCAGGCTCAATATCACATGATACATCATGACATTACACAATGTACTGAGGTGTGTGCTGTTGGGCATGGACACATGTCACCTGCATGACCATCACCTCACATCTCAATTCCACATGTCCACATAAGTCCCATGTAGTGCAATGGCCAATCATTGGGCTGTGTCACCCGACCTATGTACTGCTGTGGCGTTACAAACACACACCACAGGGACAATTGAGGCCTGATGTCTCCCAGGCATCACAGATCTTTGCCATGCAGATACCCAGGGTCCCTGTATTGCCACATCAACACTGGCATGGACATGGCATATCACGTACACACCACAAGGCAAGCGTGAGTGCCACAGGTAGTGGCCACTGTTGTCCCTGCAGGCCCGACATGTACGTCTCTTAGACACACACACACCATCAAGGTTGCTGCATATACCACATGGATGTGGAGACTGTCTCCCATTGGGCACATTTGATCATCCACATCTGAGACACAACATGCACACAGACTGTGGGTGCACATCTGAATTGTGGCTACAGGTCTCACTGTGATGTACATGCCATCACCCCCCAGGACTCAGGGTGTATGTGACATGTCCTAAACATATCCAACCTGCAACTGTGTCCGTGACTCATGCCCATTACTGTACATTTGCACATCACAGTGGTAGTGTGCACAACACACAAAGGATTCTGCCCCCATGAACACGTGCACAGCCTGGGAGTGGCTGAACATAAGTGACACACAACAAACCAAATGTTGCCCCCAACACACAGGGAATGCAGCCTTACATGCCATGGGACACTGTGTGGCCAATGCTGTAGTGTGGTAGGTGTGCACTTGTGTCCCTGGCAAGTAATTGTGTGTTGAATCCGTCAAATAGTCACACCAATGAGGTCTGACGCGGGTTACTAAGCGTACACATTACACGGTTCATGACCGAGCCATGCGTACGCTTTGCCATTGACTGCAATGAGGTCCGATGCGGGTGACAATGCGTACGCATTACACGGTTCATGGTCGAGCCGTGCGTACGCTTTGCCATTGACTGCAATGAGGTCCAACGTGGGTGACAATGTGTATGCATTGCACGGTTCATGACCGAGCCGTGCGTACGTTTTGCCATTGACTGCAATGAGGTCCGACGCGGGTGACAATGCGTACACATTGCACGGTTCATGACCGAGCCGTGCGTACACTTTGCCATTGACTGCAATGAGGTCCGACGCGGGTGACAATGTGTACGCATTGCACGGTTCATGACCGAGCCGTGCGTACGCTTTGCCATTGACTGCAATGAGGTCCGACGCGGGTGACTATTATGCATGCGCGTCGGGCAGGCATGGTCCGACACAGGCGTACGCCTTGGCCATTAAATCGTATGGAGACGGGTGCATGTGTATTTTCAAAATATGCGTTGTACAGTCAGTTGACTGAGCCGGACGCACCCATTGGCTCTGGACTGTCATGGAGACGGATGCGGATTCAAAACTTCTACGAGTTGTGCGCTGGAAATTCAGTTGGATGCCTACAACAATATTGCAATTCCTAGGGTTTTATGAAGGTGAATATTTGAACGATGCAGAAGTACGAGTCGTACATTTCCATGGATTGGCCAGATTCATAGAATGCAACCGTGTTGGACCTATCACTGGGGACACATGACACAGAGACTGCCTCTGCAGCACAGATATAAGGCTGGATGCTACTGGACCACATCCCTGCTACCACTGCTGCTGTCTCTGCATCTTCTGGCTCCTGCTATGGCACATACTCTGGAGAGGGCCCCAGCCTTCACTGAGGAGGAGAACCAGGCCCTGCTGGACGGGCTCCTTCCACAGTACAGCAAGCTGTATGGGAAACCAGGGGAGCAGGTGAGTGTGCAGTCCACTGCCTTCCTAATTATGCATGTTGTCTGACTAGCAGTACTAGCAGTGTGTACACCAGTGGCAAGCATTCTCACTGAGTACTTTCATCCCCCAAAGTGTGCAGGTACATGTAATGAACAGGTGTTCTGCTGCTAAAGTGCATTTGTGCAAGCTTAAACTTCCCAGGCATTGTTAACATGTCAGACATGCAGGTTATTTGTCCTTTTCCATGGTTGCACTACCTGTGTAACTCATTTTCCTTTGTGATGATGACATGTATATCCAAATGTGTGCAGCACAAATATGGGGCATGTGTTTTAATGTACTTTTAACTTTGTCATCCTCACAGGTTGATGCCCACCAGAAGCAGGAGATATGGCTGACCATCGCCCGGGCAGTTAGTTCGGTGGGGGTCTACAAGCGCCGGATCTGCAACTGCCAGAAGAGGTGGCAGGACCTTTGGGGCTGGACCTGGAGGATCGCAAGAGTCCAGCTGAAGCAGTCACCTCCTCGCAGGAGGGGCGGACACCGGACCCTGACCCCCCACATGCTCCGGATCCTGGCGGTGGTCTTCCCGGACCTGGAAAGGCAGCTGAAGGCCAGACAGCAGCAAGGAGGGGGTAAGTTCATGCCTAATCTGTGTACTATGTCTGACATGCTAATTGCAGTCTTTTGGCCTAGTCACACTTCCACATTACGTAGGTCTTGTAGTCCAATACTCAGGTCCCTCAATTGTGTGATGCACCCTCCTCATCTGTTCCACAGGTGTGGCCCCTACAGTCTGTTGCTTGTGTCACTAGGGCACTGTGTCCCTGCAGTCAGCTATGCTTCAGCTTCCGGACAGCATCTGTTCACGTGACTCTGTTGTGTGTTTCATGGGTGGGTCAATTGTTTACCCAATGCCTGGGATCTGACATGTGATCTGTGTGTGCCCTTGATATGTGTTCCAATTGCTGGTCTGACTCGCCACATGTGGCTGGGGTATTTCAAACAAACCCATGCAGCAGGGGACTCCAATTTGTGGGCCTCAAGAGTATGTATATAAAGTATGTCCCACATGCTTAGCCACCTGACTACTGTCCAGGGCCAAACACTGTTTCACGTAGACCTGGGCAGTCATGCCTCCTCAAGGGCATTTAGAAACACTCTGTAATCCCACTCCTGTGTATCAACTTACAGGTTGTGCTTAGTGACATGTGCCTTCAGGTGTCTGCCTCTGTGTCATTATGGTGTGGCTTCATGTTACGTACAACTGGGGTGTCCATGATTTTGAGGGTCAGCAGGACATCTGAGATGTGACTGTGAGAGACAAGACCTCTGTGACATATAGGTGTGTGATCATCTGACAGCGCACAATGGTGTATGCAACTGTGTACTTCAGGCAGCTGGGTTACGTGCACGGCAGACTGTGATGTGCTAATGTACAGGGAGTTGTGTTCGCAGAGACTCATATGTCTGATTTGCATGATGTGGGGTCTTCTGGGTCCTGTATATGTTGTTTGCATGGGATGGGCAAGTGCGCCGGTCATCTGCAGAGTTAGCTTTACCCCCAAGCTAGGATTGCGAGTCAGTGCATATTGTTGTTGTCTGGATGCCCTGCCGCTGTGACAGGAGACAGTGTTGACTGACTTTCAGGGCATCCCAGTGCCATGGCATTTAACTTGCTATGAGTGATCCTGCATTGTGTTCAAGTGTGCACCATGCACCCCAATGTGGCATTGACTATCAGGACATGAGAACATCATAGTGTGGGTTGCTGGCATGCATCACAAGCATGTGAAATGAGTCTCTGCCCTTCCCTTCCTCCGGACACCTGTACTGAGTCAGTGGCAAGAGATGTGCTGTGTGTATAGTGACATACTCCTACATGTTCACTTGCATGTCCAACTAATGTGTGGGTGGTGCATGTCGGGACATTGGGGTGTTAGCATCCAACATGCAACAGACATATGGGTGCAAGTCAAGGAGGGATATGTGTGCCATGGTTGATGTTGAGAATGACAATTGGCTTATTCTAAACAGTTTTGGCACTTTGAGCAGTGTTCAGCTGATGATGCCAGGGCTTGCCCTGTGACGTGATGTATTAATGTGGTGTGTGCAGTCAGTGCAGGTGACTGATGTTCTCTTTCTTCCTATTCCTATCCAGATACATCCACGGCCACAGGAGGGGACAGCTCCACGGACCAGGAGGAGCCACAGAGCCTGACACAGACAGAAGGAGAGGATTTGGGGGGACCCAGTGGCACGGAGAGTGAGTGGAGCCACACCGAGGAGTCGTCAGCACCATCCACCCCAGCTTAGGGCCACAGCAGCTCTGAGGATGACTCCCTTGTGGAGGCGGGTGTCAGCAGCCACCAAACCCCAGCTAGTGAGGCTGTCCCCGCCACCGCCCCCACCACCACCATCACCACCCTCCCATCTGCTCCCATCCCAGAGGGCCGTGGAGGCTCCCATGTTCGGGAGCGTGTCTCCTTTGTGCCTGCACCGCACCCCCTGCCCCTGTGTCCCCTGCTGCCCTGAGTGAGGAGTCTGTGGACTTACTTAGGCAGATCCATGTAGGGCAGACATCGATGCTGAGTGTTCTCCATGCACACACCAGTCTGTTGACGCAACTGGTGTCGTTCATAGAGGGCATTTCATCGGGCATGTCTGCCCTACAGAGGACCAATCAGTCCGGGGCCTCCTCCCTGACGGCAGAAGTGTCCCTCCTCCAACAGTCCCGCACCCCTCCTACCCCTGCACCACCCACGATTCCTAGCAACCTACCTGTCCCAAGCACATACACACCTGCACATTCTCACAAAGCCACAGACACGGGCAGCAGACAAACACCCAAACCAAGGGCTAGACGTGCACACAAGCAAGCGCAGGGGACTGATACCAAACTCACAGGGGATGGTTTGCAGACACACACACAGTCATCCACAACCACTCCGCAGTCCTCCAAAACCTCTCCCTCCCAGCCCCCTTCCCTTGCCTCACCTGCAACCCCATCTCCAGAGAAGCTCTTCCTCTGTGACCTTGGCCTCTTCCCCACCGACCCAGCAGATCCAGATTACAAGGGGAAGAGGAAGTCCCCACACAAAGAGGGGAGTGCCCCTCACACCCAGACACACTCCCCCAGGCGCAGTCAGACTGAGGACCCCAGCCGCAAGTCCCCCCGGAGCTGGAAGAGCAAGACCCCACTGCCGCCATGCAGCTCCAAGGCGAAGTCTCCGTCCTCCATCCCCCAGGGCACCACTCCAGAGATTCCCCCGCCACACCCTGCCCCGGGTTCCCCCAACCACAGATACACCATCCCCAAAATGCTGAGGCCCTCCCCCCCTACCACTTGCTCCTCCACACCCGGTCAGACGGTTAGTGCCACTGATGTGGGGTCCGTGTCCCCCCCTCTGTGCTACCGATAGAGGGCTGTGTCTTGCACCCATGCACATATGATGTGCTTTCCATTGTCCAATTTGTCTATTTCCCTGACTTTGTGCGCATCACCACTGGACCTACAGGTGTGGGCATCATTAGTATAGAAGCAACTGGGTCCTCTGTGCAACTTGCTGTACATATGTGTTGAGTATACGCAGATGACTTAGGGGAGACTCACGTACCCAGGCTGTTGTGACCAGAGCCTTCATTGTGAGGTAACTGATGGCTGACTGACCAAGTGTTCTGCTGACATGAGTGAGACGTACTGTGAATATGTTTGGCACAGGTGGGCTTCCACAGGAGTTGGGTCCCCTCAAGTAAGTGTGTTGTTCCGTGACATAGCGTGGGCCCATGGTGTGTGTTGTGTGAGCATGTGTGTGTGTGTCCACATCCCTTTTCATACACAGGCAGTGTTCCCTTGATATGTTCCTGTTGTTTATGCTTGCTGAGTGGTACTGTGTTCATCCCACAACTTTGCCATGGGCTACCAGATGTGTGGGTGCATGACACACTACTGTTAATTGGTGTTTCATCATTGGGATTTGTCAGTTCTGAGTTGTGATGATGTTGTCAGACGCAGATGGGACACAGTCAGGGGTCCCCAAGGCACTTGTTAGTTCGCAATATCATGTAGTTGTCCCTAGGTGATACCTTTCAGTGATTGAGACATGTGTATGTGTGTGTGACTGCTCCCACTTGTCTGGTTCAGGGCTGCAATGTTTGCAGGTGTCAGCATGTGTGCCTTGTGGTTCTCCTTGGCTTCTGCATTGTCCTGGGATTGTGGGAGGTATTCTGAAGGTTACGTGAGCTTTGACATCATGGCCAGGTACCGCATACTGTGCAGTATGTCTGTCATTCACCAGGGTTGTAAACTGTCCTTGTGTGATGAGTCTGTGCACCTTAGTTCCTCCCAACATTACTGTTTGTCATGGGTGCATGTGCAATGTCACCTGTCCATGTGGGCTTCACAGATGCACATTGGTGCAGTTCAGGATGTGTGGTGTTGAGGGTTGACTGATGTAAATGTTTGCATGGCTCGGCCCCTAGCTCCGGTTTGTCCATGGATGACAGGCCATGCTGAGTGATTTGTGTTTGTGTAGATGTGATGTATGTTTGTGGCACAGGACACATGTCTGGTTTTCACAGTTTCTAAGATATCTACCTTTGTCATCACAGTGGAGGTGTCATGCACGCTAGTGTCACCCCAATGTCTGGTCCCTGGGGGTAGTGTTGTTGTGTGTCAGCCTCTTGCTGTGTTAGTTTGTGTACATTCCAGCTTGTGTCACATGTGTCTGTTGTGCTCCCTCTCATCTCACAATGCCTGATTGCCCACTAAGGGTGTCCCAATGATGGTTTACTTTTGTATGGCACTGTGTCCACATCGGTGTCACTGTGGTTCAACCCCCTCATGTGTTGTGTAGTTGCCTGAGGATACTGAGACACACACACACACATGTTGTGTCAGATGTGCAGTGTGAGGTTGCCTGTTTGGGTTTGAGCATCTGCATCAGTGCATTGGTATTGCTGTTGTGGGCCATTGTCTAGATGCTGTTTCTGTGATTTTCCCTGCTGTCGCTTTGAGTCATATCACATCATTCTGCACATTCATCCTGGTTGTTAAGTGCCATTGCTGGCATGGAATGGGAGTCTGTGACCTGACACCTACAGTCTACACAGGTTGTTTTGATTAGTGTGTCTATTTTCGAGATGTGTGTATGCTTTGTGATGGTCACTTTTGCTCTTGTGTCATTGTACACTGTATGCATTGTCAGCCCCCATGTGTGGCGCTTGTCAGCACATGGCCGAAAGTATGTTTTGTTTTCACAGCACTGTTAGCCTCACCACATCTCTGTGGGTATGGGACACAAGCACTAGTTTGCCCCAAAAGTTTAATGTGTTGGGACCGGGAATCATACATGCTGTTTGGCATTTGCAGCTTTGACCATGATGGCAGTAACCTTTTGGTCACTGTGATGAGGGGGGGGGGTTTAGACCCCATCACCACAATGCTCAACATCTGCTGCAGTTTGGAAGCCCACACTTAACTTTTGTTCTACACAGTGAGGGGGTGTTATTTTTACATTGACACAGTGCTATAGTGATGCTTGCCTTGCGTAGGCCACACTCATTGTTTGGTCACACATGTGCTGGTAGTTACATTGTATGTTCGAAGTCATAATCACTGTTGTGGCCATTTGTCACAGACTGCACACTGTTGTCATGATGTTAGGGGGGATGTATTTTGCTGACATACCTAATGTTGGAGTATGAAGGATGTGTGGCGCATCACCCATCCTATGGGTGGGGGTGGCAGGGGTGATGTGCAACATAAGCCCCTATGGGTGGGGGTGGCAGTAGTGATGGGCAACAGGTCCCCTATGGGTGGGGGTGGCAGTAGTGATGGGCAACAGGTCCCCTATGAGTGGGGGTGGCAGGGGTAATATGCAACAGAAGCCCTATGAGTGGGGTGGCAGGGGTGATGGGCAACATAAGCCCTATGGGTGGGGGTGGCAGTAGTGATGGGCAACAGGTCCCCTATGGGTGGGGGTGACAGTAGTAATGGGCAACAGGTCCCCTATGAGTGGGGGTGGCAGGGGTGATAGGCAACATAAGCCCTATGAGCGGGGCTGGCAGGGGTGATGGGCAACATAAGCCCTATGGGTGGGGGTGGCAGTAGTGATGGGCAACAGGTCCCCTATGAGTGGGGGTGGCAGGGGTGATGGGCAACATAAGCCCTATGGGTGGGGTGGCAGTAGTGATGGGCAACAGGTCCCCTATGGGTGGGAGTGGCAGTAGTGATGGGCAACAGGTCCCCTATGAGTGGGGGTGGCAGGGGTGATGGGCAACATAAGCCCTATGGGTGGGGGTGGCAGTAGTGATGGGCAACAGGTCCCCTATGGGTGGGGGTGGCAGTAGTGATGGGCAACAGGTCCCCTATGAGTGGGGGTGGCAGGGGTGATGTGCAACATAAGCCCTATGAGTGGGGGTGGCAGGGGTGATGGGCAACATAAGCCCCATGGGTGGGGGTGGCAGTAGTGATGGGCAACAGGTTCCCTATGGATGGGGGTGGCAGTAGTGATGGGCAACAGGTCCCCTATGAGTGGGGGTGGCAGGGGTGATGGGCAACATAAGCCTTATGAGTGGGGGTGGCAGGGGTGATGGGCAACATAAGCCCTATGGGTGGGGGTGGCAGTAGTGATGGGCAACAGGTCCCCTATGGGTGGGGGTGGCAGTAGTGATGGGCAACAGGTCCCCTATGAGTGGGGGTGGCAAGGGTGGTGGGCAACATAAGCCCTATGAGTGGGGGTGGCAGTAGTGATGGGCAACAGGTCTCCTATGGGTGGGAGTAGCAGTAGTGATGGGCAACAGGTCCCCTATGAGTGGGGGTGGCAGGGGTGATGGACAACATAAGCCCTATGGGTGGGGGTGGCAGTAGGGATGGGCAACAGGTCCCCTATGGGTGGGGGTGGCAGTTGTGATGGGCAACAGGTCTCCTATGAGTGGGAATGGCAGGGGTGATGGGCAACATTAGCCATATGAGTGGGGGTGGCAGGGGTGATGGGCAACATAAGCCCTATGGGTGGGGCTGGCAGTAGTGATGGGCAACAGGTCCCCTATGGGTGGGGTGGTAGTAGCGATGGGCAACAGGTCCCCTATGAGTGGGGGTGGCAGGGGTGAAGGGCAACATAAGCCCTATGAGTGGGGGTGGCAGGGGTGATGGGCAACATAAGCACTATGGGTGGGGTTGGCAGTAGTGATGGGCAACAGGTCCCCTATGGGTGGGGGTGGCAGTAGTGATGGGCAACATAAGCCCTATGAGTAGGGGTGGCAGTAGTGATGGGCAACAGGTCCCCTATGGGTGGGGGTGGCAGTAGTGATGGACAACAGGTCCCCTATGAGTGGGGGTGGCAGGGGTAATGTGCAACAGAAGCCCTATGAGTGGGGGTGGCAGGGGTGATGGGCAACATAAGCCCTATGGGTGGGGGTGGCAGTAGTGATGGGCAACAGGTCCCCTATGGGTGGGGTGGCAGTAGTGATGGACAACAGGTCCCCTATGAGTGGGGGTGGCAGGGGTAATGTGCAACAGAAGCCCTATGAGTGGGGGTGGCAGGGGTGATGGGCAACATAAGCCCTATGGGTGGGGGTGGCAGTAGTGATGGGCAACAGGTCCCCTATGGGTGGCAGTAGTGATGGGCAACAGGTCCCCTATGGGTGGCAGTAGTGATGGGCAACAGGTCCCCTATGAGTGGGGGTGGCAGGGGTGATGGGCAACATAAGCCCTATGGGTGGGGGTGGCAGTAGTGATGGGCAACAGGTCCCCTATGAGTGGGGGTGGCAGGGGTGATGGGCAACATAAGCCATTTGAGTGGGGGTGGCAGGGGTGATGGGCAACATAAGCCCTATGGGTGGGGCTGGCAGTAGTGATGGGCAACAGGTCCCCTATGGGTGGGGGTGGTAGTAGTGATGGGCAACAGGTCCTCTATGAGTGGGGGTGGCAGGGGTGAAGGGCAACATAAGCCCTATGAGTGGGGGTGGCAGGGGTGATGGGCAACATAAGCACTATGGGTGGGGTTGGCAGTAGTGATGGGCAACAGGTCCCCTATGGGTGGGGGTGGCAGTAGTGATGGGCAACATACGCCCTATGAGTGGGGGTGGCAGGGGTGATGTGCAACATAAGCCCCTATGGGTGGGGGTGGCAGTAGTGATGGGCAACAGGTCCCCTATGGGTGGGGGTGGCAGTAGTGATGGGCAACAGGTCCCCTATGAGTGGGGGTGGCAGGGGTAATGTGCAACAGAAGCCCTATGAGTGGGGGTGGCAGGGGTGATGGGCAACATAAGCCCTATGGGTGGGGGTGGCAGTAGTGATGGGCAACAGGTCCCCTGTGGGTGGCAGTAGCGATGGGCAACAGGTCCCCTATGAGTGGGGGTGGCAGGGGTGATAGGCAACATAAGCCCTATGAGTGGGGCTGGCAGGGGTGATGGGCAACATAAGCCCTATGGGTGGGGGTGGCAGTAGTGATGGGCAACAGGTCCCCTATGATTGGGGGTGGCAGGGGTGATGGGCAACATAAGACCTATGGGTGGGGGTGGCAGTAGTGATGGGCAACAGGTCCCCTATGGGTGGGAGTGGCAGTAGTGATGGGCAACAGGTCCCCTATGAGTGGGGGTGGCAGGGGTGATGGGCAACATAAGCCCTATGGGTGGGGGTGGCAGTAGTGACGGGCAACAGGTCCCCTATGGGTGGGGGTGGCAGTAGTGATGGGCAACAGGTCCCCTATGAGTGGGGGTGGCAGGGGTGATGTGCAACATAAGCCCTATGAGTGGGGGTGGCAGGGGTGATGGGCAACATAAGCCCCATGGGTGGGGGTGGCAGTAGTGATGGGCAACAGGTTCCCTATGGGTGGAGGGGGCAGTAGTGATGGGCAACAGGTCCCCTATGAGTGGGGGTGGCAGGGGTGATGGGCAACATAAGCCTTATGAGTGGGGGTGGCAGGGGTGATGGGCAACATAAGCCCTATGGGTGGGGGTGGCAGTAGTGATGGGCAACAGGTCCCCTATGGGTGGGGGTGGGGGTGGCAGTAGTGATGGGCAACAGGTCCCCTATGAGTGGGGGTGGCAAGGGTGGTGGGCAACATAAGCCCTAAGAGTGGGGGTGGCAGTAGTGATGGGCAACAGGTCCCCTATGGGTGGGAGTAGCAGTAGTGATAGGCAACAGGTCTCCTATGAGTGGGGGTGGCAGGGGTGATGGGCAACATATGCCCTATGGTTGGGGGTGGCAGTTGTGATGGGCAACAGGTCCCCTATGGGTGGGGGGGCAGTAGTGATGGGCAACAGGTCCCCTATGAGTGGGGGTGGCAGGGGTGATGGGCAACATAAGCCCTATGAGTGGGGGTGGCAGGGGTGATGGGCAACATAAGCCCTATGGGTGGGGCTGGCAGTAGTGATGGGCAACAGGTCCCCTATGGGTGGGGGTGGTAGTAGTGATGGGCAACAGGTCCCCTATGAGTGGGGGTGGCAGTTGTGATGGGCAACATAAGCCCTATGAGTGGGGGTGGCAGGGGTGATGGGCAACATAAGCCCTATGAGTGGGGGTGGCAGGGGTAATGGGCAACATAAGCCCTATGGGTGGGGGTGGCAGTAGTGATGGGCAACAGGTCCCCTATGGGTGGGGGTGGCAGTAGTGATGGGCAACATAAGCCCTATGAGTGGGGATGGCAGGGGTGATGGGCAACATAAGCCCTATGAGTGGGGGTGGCAGGGGTGATGGCCAACAGGTCCCCTATGGGTGTGGGTGGCAGGGGTGATGGGCAACATAAGCCCTATGGGTGGGGGGGCAGTAGTGATGGGCAACAGGTCCCCTATGGGTGGGGGTGGCAGTAGTGATGGGCAACAGGTCCCCTATGAGTGGGGGTGGCAGGGGTGATGGGCAACATAAGCCCTATGAGTGGGGGTGGCAGGGGTGATGGGCAACAGGTCCCCTATGGGTGGGGGTGGCAGGGGTGATGTGCAACATAAGCCCTATGAGTGGGGGTGGCAGGGGTGATGGGCAACATAGGCTCTATGAGTGGGGGTGGCAGGGGTGATGGGCAACAGGTCCCCTATGGGTGGGGGGGATAGTGGTGCTGGCCATACAATACCTATGGTGGCCTGTTGTTAGTGACCAGGATGTGGATCCCCTGTGCATGTGTGCCATTTTGCGGGTATGTGTTGTTTGTTTGTGTGGTAGGTGTCTGACTTACCGTCTGCGCCGTCCGCGTCTGTTCCTGATCCGGTCACAGATGTAGAGTACTGGTATGACCGGCGCGATGGGATTCATGATGTGTTTGTCTCGTACACGCTGCTTGTTGCTCCGTCTCGTACCCGTTGCAAGCTGGTTCGTCTCGTAGCCGTGGATTGAGTTGTGGCGCGAATCGTAGCTGATATGGTTCTTTTCCAGATGCTGTGACATGCCGTACGTGGCAACCCGTCCGGCACGTAGGAAGTACACATCATACATGTCAGGGTGGAAACTGCTATGGATACTGCTTCCGGGCGACTCGGTTCGGCGTTAGGAGTTACGGCTCAGATGGAGAATGGAGCTTGAATCACAGCCTACGTGTCGGTCGGGTTTTTGGCAGGACGGACCGGCTACGGGTACGTGTCGGTCGCAAGGTAAGGCTACGAACAGCTCTCAGAGAGCTGTCCGACCCGGATCGGAATCGACCCCAGAGTGTCTATTTAAAGAGCTATTGCCATGATTCCCATCACCTATAAAACAAAACAACTAGATTGCCTACATTTTTCTATTTTGAGAAGTTCATGATTCTATTCGCTCATGTATAACGTTTCAAAAAATACTTCCACATTGTTTAACAAATGTTTTATCTCTGCCCCTCATGTTTTTTTTTTTATTTAACGGTGTTTTATATAGCGTGAACTTGACCCGCTATCGGGTAGCAGAGCGCTTTACATAGCACCAGTTGCGTTACATGAGGACACATTCATTTTTGTTAGGCACGGGAAGATTAAGTGATTTGCCCAGAATCACATGATGTTCAGCATCATTGCCGAGACTCGAACCTGGTTCGCCAGATTCGAGGTTGCCCTAGCCGTTAGGATGTTATCACCGAAAGAGCAGAAGAAAAAATTACTGTAAAGTACAGATTCTTTCTTTTTACTACCCGCTAGTCTCTTACACGTCCCAACAATTTATATTTGTTTGTATGTGTGTAAACAGTTGACTGACCCACAGTGAGTCTCTGAAGTTCACAAACTCCTATCCTTGGTCTCCATGTCACTTTTCCTGTACTGCGGTAATAAACGCAAATTTGACCATTGTACTGTAGTAATAATCTGTCATTAGTTACAGTTGTTCGATATAACGTGTTTCTGACTCACATTTTTTCACTGCCATGGCATAAACCGATATATAGTTCACAATTTTGATCACCACAGTGTAATAATAGTCTAGCCACACTCTCACTGAAAAGGTATTTTTTTATTTTTTTGCCTATAACTCAAGCTTCCATTGAGGGATCTGCATAAATGGAAGGTACTTGCTTATCAAATTCAACTGAGATCAGGCATGCCAATTTTTATTTTGTTACAACCATAGGAAAAAACCTAAGGAGGGTCAAAAAAGTTGTGTTTTCCCATTTTAGTTCCCACAGGACATTTTGTTCACCACTGCAGTAAAACCACTGAAAAGATTGATGGCAAACTTGCCATGAATGTACAATTTTATTAACTTAGCATGCATTTTATAATTTGGTATAAATTAATTTACTAGTTTTTGCATTACAAAAAGGTGTTGGTGGGCTTGAAAGGGGTAACACTGTTGTATATATTGCCCGACGAATCCTTGAACTGTCCTTGAATCTGTGTTCAAGGACTTTTGAGCAGTGCTTGAAATGGAAAAATAGAAGTGCAGGTAATCTGTACTAGAGTACCTGCTTGTTTCTGAGAAGTGCCAGTACTCTCCAATTAGAAGTATTACATTCCTAATGAGAAGTGCCGGTACTCTCTCTCTCAAAATAAAAAAGTGCCGATACTCAGTACCGGACAGTACTGGACCATTTAAAGCACTGCTTTTGAGGGTCAATGTAAAAATATAAACAAAAGTGATTGGATGAGAAAGCTATTTCATGTCATCCACTTTCGGTCTGTTGACCCAGTCCTAGGTCAAAGAACCCAAAGGCTCTAATTGGCAACGGGGCTTGACCACCCATGATTGATGACGTCCACGAAGTGGTCAAAGACCACATCTTATGTCCACTCTGGCTGGGTGCAGCATGGAACACATACGTGGCAGGTGAGTGCAGTACATCATAAAAACACCATAAATTAATTCCTGTTGGGTGAAGTTGACGAGGATGAAATTTATATCTGCATAAAATCTTTGGTCAAGGTGGGATATGGATTGTGTTGTACAGGGCTAAGAGCTCAAGGAGGATGAGTAGGATCGGAGAATTGGTTTTTGCTTTGGCTAGGACAGTGGTTCCCAAACTGTGCATCGTGGCTTCCTGGGGAGCCGTGAAACCTAGCCAGGGGAGCCGCACACCAAGCACTTTAATGCATTTAATGTTGAATGTCTGTCGGGTTCAGTTAAACTAATTGGACTTAAAGCACATGATGTTGATGATTTGTAAGTGACATGTGTAAAGCTGTAAATGTAGTGCTTAATTGATGGCATGTCGAGGGAGAGGACCTCCATATTTCACTAGATCCCCACGTTCCAACACTCCCAAAGTAAGCGAAAGATGCCTGATTTACTTTGATACACCTGTTAATAGTTAGTTTTTTCCAAATGCATTTTTCACCAATGCAAATCATTAGGAAAGTACAGTTGTCCTGTCTATTGAACACACTAAGTATTATTAGGTATTGACATTTGTACTTGAATTATAGGTAATTCCAGTACACATCTCTTTCAGCACTCACACATTTCTAGACAGGCCTGCTCTCCCCTTGAGCACAGTCAAGTAAAACACCATACTAAGCATAATGCCAACATTTGAAAGCAAGCAGGAGGGACATTTAAAAAAAAAAGAATCAGAGGAATTAACTTTACTTGCATTGATTTGCAGGCAATTGTAGGGAGGAGACCACAAAAATAAAGCTGGATGTGTTGAAAAAATTGTGAGTCACTCTGCTGAGACAGGTGTGTTGGCACGTATGACATGGGCAGAAATGGAAGTTAATGCAAATATTGTTCAAGCACTTTGGCAATGGCGCCTACATGCATCGGGGTACTATCTAGCACTGTAAGTGGTATAATGTTTTAGATGGTACTCTAAAAAAGGCTTTGGCAAAGAAGTGTAACTAGGAATATTTTATTAGATGCGCCGCCTTAGTAATACGGAACACCCTGCGTATATGATTATAATACTTTCATCAGCTTCCAATTATTTTTAGGGAGAAAAATGCAAGTACTCCCGAGGCAGGCTTACATCCACCCCACCCTTTAAAAAAATGTAACATTGGGGAGCCACGGGCAATGGCCAAGGGGTCAAGGGAGCCACGGGTCGAAAAAGTTTGGGAACCACTGGGCTAGGATGTCATGTTGAGATGTTACCAGGCATTTGTGTAGCACCCGACTGCCTCTAGTGCTGCATCATAGCACTCAACCTTTCTAGAACAATTTCAAGCCTATATTTATGCAGTGGCGGCCTGCAACATTAAAATATGGTGAGGCGCGATGCCCAAAAACTCACCATCTATGTTGCACTTGCTGGCACGCAGGCTCAGGTTGCGGTCTCTCTCTTCACCCTGGCGCTCTCCTCCACGGTGACTCGGGTGGAAAGGGAGGGACTTCCTCCCTTGTGTAACGCGAAACCAACCAATCAGAATTGGTTGGAGCAGGGTAACCCAGTGCTTATTTTCAGGCAGGGAGCCTTTGGCTGCAAGCCCTCTGCTGTTTCTCAGCCCTGGGATTCCTAGCTCTAAAGTGTGCAAGTCAGATTGGCAGGCTCTGGACAGCCGGCCAATCTGACATGCTTGCTGGCAGGGGCTAAAGTAATAGTGTAATTGCACTAATGAGCCTGACCCCTGCCCTCATGCTGTAACAGCGCGAGCCTGTGACACATTATAGTAAAATGGTATTTATGACCATTTATGGGTGTACCTTCTGCGCTAGCAGCAGGTGAGGTGACGCTCCTCTGCCATAACAGAGAAGCCGCCGCTGCCTTAATGTTCAGTTGGAGAATGTATGATAAAAGTATGTGCCATGTGGGAAGTGTTAGCTGTTACATGTGAGGTGCTGACACATGGTGTGGCCCTGTTGAAGTATCTTGTCGCTGTGGGCCCAAATTTAGAGAATGGTCAGGTGCGGTGCTCAGTTTATAACAGAGTAAGTGTCAAGCCCAAAGTTCTCTTCAGAAGCCTGCGGCCGTTGCTACTGAAAGTCGAAATGCTTAATACCAAGTGTGTGTAAACTTGATTCCACCTCACGCCTCCTCCATCCACCACCAGTCACTCCCTGCCTCTTTATCTCACTCTTGCAGGTTCATTTTTTATCCCCACTATTTCCTTTGTCACTGTTCTTCTGTCTTTCTCCTTATGTCCCATGTTGGTATTTTTCTCTCTTTTGCTCTGAGTCAAACTGGTGGACCCAACCTGCAACCACCGGCTCAAATTAAGCTCTTTCAGAAAGGCCAGAGCGCTCAGTTCATGAAGCATTTACTTCAGGTGATTGGTGCCCTGCGGTCCCAGAGGTCAGTAGGTGTCATGTTGAGAGGATGTGGTCCGTCGGCGGCGCTGCCGCCTCTGATGCAGGAAACCAGGGTTCGAGCCTCGAGGTCGCTTCCACATCCTGTGATTCTGGGCAAATCACTTAATCTCCCCGTGCCTGAATGTGTAATGTAAATACGGTGCTATGTAAAGCGCTCCAATACCTTCGGGTCGAGTTCGCGCTATATAAATATGCAAAAAATAAATAAATAAAAATATATACTGGACAGATCACTGATGCTGGGGGTCAAGGATAGAGTTGGAGAGATTTCAGGATGCGCTGGAACTGGAAGACAAGTCTACAGGGCTGGACCAAAATCGGATTGACTGAGACCGCGCTTGGCGGGGAAGAAAATGTGGTGTTTGTTGTGGAGGCGGGGTGTCGTTGCGGTGTGATGGCAGGAGGTGTGAGGAAGATGGGAGGAGGACAGAGGGTTGATGGGGTGCTAACAATTACGCTGAGGTACATTAAGGGCTGATTACAAAGTCTTTAACAGAACCCAATTGGGATAAGGTGGGATGGACGAGCTGCTCTTTACACAACCAGGAGTCAGGCAGCTCCCTGCTGCCCAGTGCTTAATTTGTGCCGGTGGTTTCCGGTGCTCGGCATTTCCACTTAATTGGTGTCTGGTGCTCTGCACCAGCACTTAATTGTGAACCCCACACTTAGGACACACTGCCACGTGGTGGCGCTGCTCATCTAATTTAGGGATGAGCAGAACAACGGTTGTTTATGAATACAATATACATAAAAGATTACTAATACCTGCCTCCCCAGCCATTCCTTTAGCTTTGGGGACCTGGAATAACCTGAACTGTCACACCTGCAGGTGAGAGACATGGTTAGTAGCTGTTTTGGTACCGTCATCTGCAGCGATGTCAGGGGCAATGGGTGGTGCAAGCTGCATTGGACTCCTGATCAGGGCCCTGGCACTTATTTTACAAATTAAGCACTGCTGCTGCGCCCCTCGGAATATCGGCGCCCCGGGCTGGAGCCCAGCTCACCCATGCCCAAGGCCGCCCCTGCGAGTCTGCTCACAGATGGTTTGGAAAACTATTTCGTGTCGCGCTGTGGCCTCGTCTAACCCCGTCGCGCATGGCGGACGAGAGGCGCTACAGTCATGAAGCTATGCGAGGTCTCGCTCATAAGGCCGGATACAAACGGCCCTTCTTGCAAGCGGGAGTCGGGCAGCCATGTCGCATCGCATTATTAATAGTGCCAGGTTTAAACAACAAGGAAAGACAGAACAGAGTTCACGAGTCGTGCTGCGTGTCTTCTAGACGCAGCGGAGGCGGGACAGACCCACGCGCTAATTCGGTACCAAGACAATCTGGCATTTTTTGTTAAAACCTGACTTAATTGAGCGGATAATGCTAGGATCTCAAACGGTGCCCACTGTCGAGCTGGCATTGTTTTCACGCTGGCCTGTCGCGACCCTTGAGGTAGGAGTAAACCATAAATGGCTTATTTCCGTGAAGGGTGGATTTTGGATCGGAAACCCTTGTTTTCAGGTCACCGCTCGAGCGCTAACAGTCTGTGGCCCTAATTACGAGTGGGCGATTTTACCATTACTGTTGTTTAATTTATCACACTCAGTGCTGTTTCTGTGCCGTAAAATCGCCCTAATATTGTGAATGTACGTGAAACACCCATGGGATGGGGACTTATCGGGTGGGCTGATTTTTCAATCTATAAAATGCCAGGAATACTCCATTCCATGTGGTTTACTTCACACATTTACCACCTGCTTTAAGTAGGTGGTAAATGTATATGGGGCGGCGTATGGGGTGGAGGGGGCAGGGGAAGGAAGGGGAAGTTTGTTTATAGTTAACGTTTTGCATTAATTGTTACTAAACAATGACTTTCTTCAAAAGATCCCATTGGGTGTTTCACATGGAGGCCGCACACGTCACCGACTGGTTGCTTCAGGGCATTTTGAGACGATAAACAGAGGTACACGCTAAATACAATAGTGGAATTCAGACCCACGAGATGTGCTCCATAACTTGATGTGTATTTGTGCACACGTTCACTCTCAACGGATCTTGGTGCTGAAGTGACAGATGTTTATTATTACTCAAATCACTTGTACTCATTTTATCGACCTTGGAAGGATGAAAGGCTGAGAGGACCCATCGGGTTTCAAACCTGTGGCTGAGGTTAAACGCAAATCCCTAGTTTGAGTGCATTGTCCCACTGAGACACCATACAGGATATAGGCAGGTCCGTGCACTGAGTGCTGCCATTTAGACTTCGCAAGATTCCTGAGAAGTGGGGGTAGTGAAGGACACGCTGACTGGCTTGATTAGCTCGTAGGATCACCCATCTCAGGGGCATATTATCAACGGCCAGTGATAATTATCGCTGGCCGTGCTTAGCAATAACTTTTTTATCGCAGGCTATCTCTGGAATGTATCGCCCTGGCATCACGTTATTAACAACGCGTTTCTCCAGGGCGATAAAAATTCCAGAGATAGCGAGGTTATCTCCGTTTTGCAGGGAACATCGCTGGTTTTCCAGCGATGGGGCATATTATCAAGACACGCGATATAATTATCCCCGCTTTAGCGTCAGAAAACTGCCGCTAAAACGGCGATAATGGGCTTGATAATATGCTCTATGGAATTCCAATTCAAGCTCTGGTTAGATGTCCTTCACATCTAACATGGGCTTCAATTGGAATTCCATAGAGCATATTATCAAGCCCATTATCGCCGCTCTAGCGGCAGTTTTCTGCCGCTAAAGCGGCGATAATTTTATCGCCTGTCTTGATAATATGCCCCAATGTTCCCTGCAAAACGGCGATAACCTTGCTGATGTGACCCTGTGGTTGTATCAGCATAATCCACCCCCTATGTAAAGCATAGTTAAGTCTGGATTTTAGCAGACGTTAGTTTTTGGCAAAAACTAACGTGTGCTAAAATCCTGTGGGCTGCCTTTGTAAATATCGCGATGTGAACATCACCGATATTTGCAAGGTAGTCCATCCGGGGAATGCCCAGTGACGCCCACTTTGCATCTCATTAGAGATGCAGAGGGAGGCGTTGGGAAAAAGGGTGCTAACATGCGATTATGCATTTTAGCACCCTCTTGTAAATAGGGCGATATTTTTATCTCCGCTTTTATGGCTTTTTAAGCCAAAAAGCGGAGATAAAGCCCTTGTAAATATGTCCCATAGTTTTCATTTTTACTCTGGCTGCCGCCGCACATCCTACATCTGTGTTGCTCTTTATAAGTGTTAGACATTTGGGAGCTTATGTACAAGCCCCTTGCGCCACTGCGCATCACTTTTTTTTGACACAGTGGTGGTGCAATCAGTGCGATACACTGCTCCAAATCTACAAACGGACGCATTGGGTCCAATGCATCAGTGTGTAGAGCCCTGCATCACATGATACCTGCACCAGGTGTAATGTATGCAGAGTGGGCGTTCTCATGCACAAAACCATGAAGAAGTGCTGCAGAGTTTACATTTCACTTTGTCACTCTACGACTTGACTGCATCAAAACCCCTACGCCTGCTCAGACCAGGCGTAAGGATTGAAGCAGGGCTTTTACAATAGGACCTGCCTGTGTGTTCTGATGCATTGCTGGTGTTGCATCAGTCTTACGACCAACATTAGCCATGCATCACTTTTGCACCAACAAATGTGTCAGAATTTCTGACGCCTCTGTCAGTGCTTGCACCATAGAGCCCTGTATTGTAAATATAGCACATCCATGGTGTTGCAAGGGCATTTGACGCAGGCTCAAGGAAACTGAGGCATCCATGCCGATGCGCCAGTTTCTAGTAAATTAGGCCCATGGAATTTAGCTTTTTTCCCCACCCAATACAAGTGCTGTGTTTTAACACAGAACAAGTCCGGTTCAAAATGCCTTTAGTACTCCTGTAATACTAGTTTATATACTCATAAAGAACTGCTTGGGCGTAAATCTGTGCACTGTGGTCTCTTATACTATTACATGCATAATGATACACAATTGTGCAGCATTTTCTGCATCCGTAAATCAACTAGTGAGGAGTGTATGTGTAAATGAAAAGGGGAGTCACTCAAAAATCCTTCAATAGCTTTTCCCAGAAAGGGTATATGTTAACATGTCGTTAGCAAAAAACGTTTGACTCAAATAATGAGTCCTAAAGATCGTTTACAAAAATATCATCCCATTGGGTGTAGATTTTCAATTATTATTATTTTTTTTTTTTGTAGAGTTTTATATAGCGCGAACTTGACCCGAATCCAATCAGGTATCAGGGGCTTTACATAGCACCAGTTACGTTACATGAGGACACACATTCATTTTTTTTGTTAGGCACAGGGAGATTAAGTGATTTGCCCAGAATCACAGGATGTTCAGCGTCATTACTGAGACTCGAACCCAGTTCCCCAGGTCCGAGGTCAAGCGTCCTAGCCGTTAGGCCACCTCCACTCCCCGTTCTTAACTCAGACGAGCAATGTAAACGATATTTAGGGCACAATGTTTGTGTCCAACTATTATTTTGTTTAGAATATTCTACTACCCAACCAGGGGCAAATTGAAGGAGAAGCATAGCGTGGGTCATGCAAAGATAAGGACAAACCTACACATGTCTACATTAGGCCCAGATCACAAAAGTTTGACCCACATCGACTCAAGTAGGGTTGTATGGGGCGTGGCCTGCAGCCGATCAAGATGGCCGCAACCTAGGCGAGCTCCGGCGGTGACACCGACTCCCCGATCAATCCGACCATTAATCCGTGCAATAATACTACCTCAAACGCCATTTCTCAGTGTGCGGGGGTGAGGGGCGCTGATCGTGCTGCTCCCCGGACAGAACGAGCTGCAGACTCCCTGGCGGGTGCGCACCGAAAATTGCGGCCTGCATGCATGACGGACGCCGGGGACTGGAGTAAGCTGTGAGCCCTTGAGAGCAGATGTGAGCGGTGAGGCTGCGACGAATCCGGGCGGAGTGCTGGCGAGAGGCGGTGGCGGGACCTGGAGCGCCCGCACACTAGGCGGACGCTTCGGGAGGGTGTTTCTGTCCCCCCCCCCTCTGCTCCCGTACGCTCGCGGAGCGTGTGTAGCCATGCCTCGGCCCGCGAGGCGGGACGTGCGCCCCGGAGGTACGACACGCTCGGAGAGAGGCGCAACTGGTGGAAGTGGCGGCAAGTGCTTGGGGACACGCAGTGAATATATAACTGATTCAGGCTGCAAAGAGGCAGTGGATGCTGGTTTTCGCCCTCTGGCCCGGGCCCCTACTGATATCGTGGAGGAAGAGTGAGGCACATAAGCTGGTGGTGAATTGATTGCTTTGCATGCACCTAGGACAGTGCGGTCCGTGCTGAGGAGAGGGGCTTGGGCATTTAGCCTATAAAGTGCACATGTGGGTTGCCCCATAAGATTCCAGGGGGCTTCCAGATGCGGGCCTGGTAACGGTGGCGGTGGGCACTATCATTGCTCAGCTGACTGGTGTGGGGCGCACAATAACACCTCGACTGCCCGTGCGAAGGAGGGGTATCGAACGAGCCTGCGACATATGCCCCTGGGCCCACGCTAATCTACTGAAAGCATCTGCAGCACTGACAGACGGGCTGTGACGCTCCTTCTTGAGGTATCCGGGCACAGTTCCTGGGGGTGCGTCGAGGATCTGGGGCCCCGCCCGGGTTCCGCTACCAGCACGACGGGAAACCCGACAGGCCGCGCGTGGAGTGCACTCCCGTGGCAGGCGGCGGCGACTACCTGCTGGCGTGGGGCGTAATTGGGTGGAACAATGGGAGGTAGGGGGCCTCGAACGCACTCGCAGGGCAAACTGGAGAAATACGCCTACAACAAAGACCTCCCCGCTCCGCCTGAGCGCAAAGAGGTACCTGCCAAAAGCCCCGAGCTGGAGGGAACGTCGAAGGTGACGCTGGAGGATATAATGGCAGCCCTTGACAAAGTACAATCAACGGTGGGGTCCATCTCCGCGGACGTCTCCTTCTTGAGGGCAGATTTTCAGAAGATGACGGCCAGGGTAACGGAGGTTGAACAAGTGACACAATCCCTATCGAAGGACACCAACGCACTACTTCAAAGAGTGGGTCAGTTGGAAGCAGAAAATAAACTTATGATGGAGAAGTTGGACGATCAAGAAGGGCGCTCTCGGCGCAACAACGTCCGTATCATAGGTATTCCCGAAAATGAAGGGAGTTCAGCTCTGGATCTATACGTGGAAGATCTCGTGAAGCGCAGACTCCAACCCAGGGGACTTTCGACTTTCTTTTCTGTGGAGAGGGCGCACAGAATCCCGGGGGGCAGGCCCAAACCAGGGGCTCCACCTACACCGATCCTGGCTCGCATTTTCAACTTTCGGGACAGGGATGCTATACTGCAAACGGCGAGGGTGGCCCCACCGCTGCGGATCCAAAATTCAGTGGTGTCATTTTTCCCGGATTACACGGCGGCGGTAACCAAACGTCGCAGGAGCTTTTTTGACATAAAGAAAGAACTTAGGCGCAGGGAACTGCCGTATTCCATGCTATTCCCGGCGAGGCTGCGGGTAGTGGCGGACGGAAAGACCTGGTTCTTTGACAGCCTGGAGGGTGCCCATGAGTGGCTGGAGGGGTGGCGGCGTGTGCAAGGACCCGGACGAACGGAGAGGCGGCAGCAGCAATGCAGGAAGGATGGCGTCATCCAGGACCGTGGAGGGGAGCGAGAGGAAAGCAACTCCACGCGGACTGCGGCCGAGTACTAAAGTGAAGCCTAACGGACAATTTGGGGCGCACCAACACAGTGAGACATTGTATGGCTTCGTCAAGATGGGGAGGTAATTGCTACAGGAGTCCCATTTGGTATAACGTGATCCTCCCACCCGAGTATGGTAGATACAGAACTAAACTGACGAGACTGAACGAGGGGCTGTGCCACGCTCCTGATGTCAATCTATCGTTTGAGGAGGGGAGGGGCGGAGGTGTTCCACGGACTTCTTCCCCCCCGCACGCAAGTACTGTTAATGGGAATGAAGCACTCTGCTAAGTTGGGGTGGCGGATAGTTGGGGGTCCATCTGGCAGGGACGCAGGGAGGTGGGTGGGAAAGGGGGGAAGTTTTTCATTTTGGGTTTGGTTTGGTCTGTTCTGGTTTTTACACCTGGAGTCTGAAGTGAGGGTACACCCACACGAAACACGTTTGCATACCAACAGTGTATTGGTGATCCAGAGTTTGTCACAGGGTCTGCTCATGCCGCACATCTGCACACACCTACGGCGTCAACCGAATCGAGATAATGGCAAATGTAACAATGAGTGATCGTCAGGGCCCGGGCGCACCGCTGACAGTGCTGTCTTGGAATGTGAATGGCTTGGGCAATAAGATTAAGAGGGGGCTGGTGCTGCAACATATTAAGAGGCACACACCATCGGTGGCTCTCCTACAGGAGACCCATTTGGCCGGTACGGCCGTGAGGGCACTAGATAGATGGGGGTTCAAAATGGTAGCGCACTCCGAGTTCACCTCCAGATCCAGAGGAGTGGGGATCCTCCTCCGAAAAAGCTGTCCCTTGGTGGTGACCGGGAAATGGGCAGATGACCAAGGGTGATTTGCCGCGATATCAGGACAATGGGAGGGCTGCAGCTTTAATTTTGTCACGGTATACCTCCCCCCTGCACTTCACTCACTAGCTTTTCCGGCCCTCGGAAAGTTCCTGCTGGGCCTGCCACAGTGAGAACTAATTGTGGGGGGTGACTTTAACGCCATAGTGGATGCGGACTGGGATAAACACCCCCCGAGGGGGCCAAGCACGACCCCTACACCCCTACGGGGCTTCCTCGACGCCATGGGGCTGCTCGACTGTTGGCGCATGCGACATCCCACTGACCGTCAATTCACGCATCACGCCAGCGCGCACAACAGTCTCTCACGCATTGACTACCTCCTCGCCTCTCCCACATTTATAGCTCGCATACAAGAGGTTAAGCACCTCCCCAGGGGCATATTCGATCATTCGCCGGTGCTGCTCACATATTCCTCAGGCCTCTCGGGTAGAAGGCGCACTTTCCCAATACATCCTGGCTACCTTAAGGTCCCGGGCGTGCGGAAGACGCTGCATAAAACTACAAAACAGTACTTTCCAGAAAACTTGCACTCTGTCTCCTCGCCTATTGTCCTCTGGGAGGCCTACAAAACAGTGCTGCGTGGACAGGCCATTGCAGTAATTACAGCTCATAAGCGAGAAGCGTCGCGACAGGTGGCTACCCTGGAGGTAGCAGTGACAGTGGCGGAAGGGGAGCACACCAAAGACCCCACTGATACAAACACTCACACACTTAATCTTGCGAAACAAGCGTATAGAGACCATCTGTGGGAGGCGGCCCGGTTGCGCCTAGCGAAAACGCAGCATACTATATACGAGCTAGGGGCTAAGGCGGGCCTACTGCTAGCGTGGCTTGACAAAAAAGAGAAAGCCAACCGATGGGTGGCGCGGCTGCGATTAACATCAGGGGAGGAAGTGACAAACCCGGACGTCATAGCGATGGCCTTCGCTAACCACTATGAGCAGGTCTACACCTCTGCAGTGACAACTACCATAGAGGATAATCTAAAATTCCTCGCAGACATACGACTTCCGAAACTGGCCCCGGATGACGCGCTTGCATTAGAAAAGAGTCTCTCAATGGAGGAGGTCGCTCTAGCAATTCACGGCCTTCAGTCGGGAAAGGCGCTGGGACCGAATGGGATCCCAGTGGAATTGTTCAAATGTGAGGCAAACACAATAGTGCCGCACTTGCTGCAACTGTATGAGGCCAGTCTGGAGGAGGGTATGCTTCCACAAGATGTCAGAGTTGCGACGTTGGTCACAATATTGAAGCCCGGGAAGCCCCCCACCGAGTGCACCTGCTACAGGCCTATCTCACTCCTGAATGTGGAAGCCAAGATATTGGCAAAACTATTAGCAACCCGTATCCAATCTCATTTTCAGACACTGATCCATCCAGACCAGTCCGGCTTTATGCCTGCGCATAACACTGCAATGAACATTAGACGGCTACACGGCATAATGGCCAGTGGGCCCCACATCCAGGAGGATGCAGTTATACTATCACTGGACGCGATTATGGCTTTTGACCGCGTGGAGTGGCCCTTTCTGTTTGCGGTGCTTGTGCATTTTGGTTTTGGGCCCAAGTTCTGCGCATGGGTACGGCTACTATATACAGAACCTCGGGCGCAGGTGGCGGTGAATGGCCAGTTATCGAGAGACTTCGCATTGGGACGAGGCACTAGGCAAGGGTGTCCTCTCTCCCCTCTACTATTTGCCCTGGTTCTGGAGCTCTTGGCGGCCTGGATAAAAAAGGATCCAGTTATATCCGGGCTAAGATGGACAGAGAGTTGGGATGATCGTATCTCACTCTATGCGGACGATATCTTGGTCTATCTGACACAACCGAAGCGGTCCATAGCTGCATTGCTGGATATCTGTGACTCCTATGGTCGATTCTCTGGCTACTCAATTAACTGGACGAAGTCAGTGCTATACGTCCTACAGGGGCCTCCACCACAACTCCCCGATGGAGTGTTAATACCAAGGGCGGAGGGTGGTTTCAAATATCTGGGTATAAACATCGCGCCGGACCCAGCGCTTTTCCTGGAACGCAACTTGCTTCCACCCCTCAGACGACTAAAAAGAGATGTCAAATACTGGCACTCCCTGCCACTGACTTTGCTGGGGAGAGTGGCGCTATTCAAAATGATGGCTCTGCCTCGCTTCCTCTACGCGCTGCAGAATGCGCCCGCTCCAGTCCCCGACTCCTACTTTCAATCGATCAACGCAGAGGTGGGTTGTCTGCTGTGGGAGGGTAAACCTCATAGAATAGCTCTCTGCAAACTTATGCGGAGTTGGTATGATGGAGGTATCGCGCTGCCCAACATACGTTTATATTATTGGGCGTCCCAACTTATCATAGTCAATCAATGGATACACGCAGCGCAAGATGAACCCGCTTTACGAATGGACAGGGCGATGCTGGGACTACATAGAGTCCTCCAAGCCTTATATGTTAAATCAGGGACGAATAGGCTACAAGGCCCCGCAGCGCACACAGTACAGATCTGGCGCACGGCACAGCGTAGGTTGGGATGGGAGGGGGTGATTACGCGGCAGACGCCGCTATGGATCTCCCCTAAGATTGGTATAGGTCATCTACGTAAAGAATTTGAGGGGTGGGATCGCATAGGCATCTCCAAGGTCGGCGACCTCTGGAGGAAGGGTGGGGTGATACCATTCGAGAAGCTGCAAGCGGACTATCAGATGAGTCGGACCGAGCACTTTAAATTTTTACAAATACAGCATGCACTACAGACAGCTATACCCAGGGGGACCCCCCTACCGGAGTCTTTCCCGCTAGAGGACCGGCTACTCACAGACCACCTCACCAAGAAAGCTATCTCATTGACCTACCTTAAACTGGTGAATCATCAAAAAGACCCCACGGAGCTCCTCAGACGGAAATGGGAGGCAGCAGTGGGGCCCATGGACGAACTAGAATGGTTTGGAGCGCTGGCGTCCCCCCGAGAGGTGGCCATCCCATCCAAAATAAAACTGGTGCAGCTTAAAATACTGCACCGGATATACTATACGAGAGATACACTCCATAAAATGGGGAGGGCACTTACCCCGCTCTGTCTGCGGGGGTGTGGCCTACGGGGCACCTTCTTCCACACGATATGGCCGCATATTGGGGGGAGGTCGTGGCAACGATCTTCCGGGTTACCGGTCATGCTGTCCCGCTAGAACCCCGAATGTGTTTACTGAATGTGTGGGATACTACTGATCTTAACCAGGCTGATCAAACCTGGGTGACCGTCGGTCTAGCATTGGCAAAAAGGTCCATTGCGCAATACTGGGGGGCACAGGCAGCCCCCTCCCACGTGAGGTGGGGTCGGGACATGGATAGTGCCATGACAGCGGAAAGGGTGGTGTGCGCGAACAGAGGCTTCCCCAGGAGATGGCAAAGAATCTGGGGAAAGTGGAATGCATTTAGAGGTAATATCTGTGAACCCCCGGTAACGGACTCAGAGTCCGACCTGAGCGACTGAAGCTGAGCCATCGTCTTCACTTGGGGAGCGACTCGATGAAGAGTAGGTGTGCGGGCGGGGGCGGCGGGTGGTGGATATGGAGGCTGGGGTGTGCATGCGTGATAGCCTTGATAAATGTCAGGAATTACCAATGTGCCAGCAAAGGCATTGCACAGATGTGCTATGTAATGACGAAAGGTGTGCTTTTGTTTGTTGTTTGTGCTAATAAAAAGTGTTTATTAAAAAAAAAAAAAGTAGGGTTGTATGACAGAACAATGCAGGGAAATACTCTGCATGTCTTCACCACACACTTTTAACCCATATTTTTTTAGATTGCATATCCTTTTACAACACATGCCTTTACCACACATTGTTATATATATTTATTTATATAAACTAAGAACTTGTGGGAGGAGACGCCCCATACCCCGAACTGACCATAAATGCGTGGTAAAGGCAGATGTTGTAAAAGCATATGCGTTTTAAAAACATGTGGTAAAAAATGTGTGGTAAAGGTACAACATGGTAAAAACCTCATTGTAAAGGCTGTTTCCCCTCAAGTAGTACCACTGGGCAGCTAGGTTCAAATCTAATCTTGCTTAGCCTTGAAGTATAACACACAAGATGATGGACGGAATGTTGCACATTGGCAAAACATTCACCCCCAGTCACAGATCTGTGTTTAATCCATCGTTATTTTGCTCACCACGCCACCCCAGTTAAGACATGGCCATATGCAAATCAGTCTTGACCCTGTGCCTCATGGGAACAGTCCAGCCCGAACTGCCAAGCCATGTCTTCCCTGGACCGGAATCAAGCATCCTAGGACCGTTTTCGGGGTTTCACCCCTCTTCAGCCAGGATAGCTTGACTCCAGTGGCGTAGTGAGCACGGCACCCATGTCTGGGCATACCCTTCCCACATAGGGCGAACAGCAAAGCACACAAGATGATGGACGGAAGGTTGCACATTGGCAAAACATTCAACCCCAGTCACAGATCTGGGTTTAATCCATCGTTATTTTGCTCAGCACGCCACCCCAGTTCAGACATGGCCATATGCAAATCAGTCTTGACCCTGTGCCTCATGGGAACAGTCCAGCCCGAACTGCCAAGCCATGTCTTCCCTGGACCGGAATCAAGCATCCTAGGACCGGTTTCGGGGTTTCACCCCTCTTCAGGCAGGATAGCTTGACTCCAGTGGCGTAGTGAGCACGGGACCCACGTCTGGGCATACCCTTCCCACATAGGGCGAACAGCAAAACACACAAGATGATGGACGGAATGTTGCACATTGGCAAAACTTTCACCCCCAGTCATGGAGAGCAAAAAAACGATGGATTTAGGCCCAGATCTCCGTACTGGGGTGAATGTATGACATTGTTCTGCATTCTGTCCATCAATAGTTCTTTTTGCATTTGTCACCCCGAGTGGGACGGGTATGCTCAGACGTGAGTCCCGTGCTCTCCATGCCACTGGAATCAAGCTATCTTGGTTGAAGAGGGGTGAAACCACGAAACCGGTCCTAGGATGCTTGTTTCCAGTCCAGTGAGGACCTGGCCTGGCAGTTCGGGCTGGACAGTTCCCATTGGGCGCAGGGTCAAGACTGATTTGCATATGGCTGGGTCCAAACTGGAATGGCATGGTGAGCAAAAAAACGACGGATTTAGGCCCTCGGGGTGGAATCTTTGCAATTAGAATTCTCATTGCCAAGATTCCGTCCTGAGTGCTGAGTCTACCAAATGAATGAACTCCCTTTGGAATGGTATGAACCACACGCGGGATTAGAAGTGAATTGTCTCATGTCTATTGAAATGCAGTAAGAATTGCACCCAAAACATTGTGTCCATAAGGGAGAGATTGTGGAATAATGACATTAGGAGTGTAACTTTAACATGCTTCAGTCCTTTTTTCTGCTCAAGTTAATTAATACCTAAAGGAAGTTCCAGTTTCTGACATTTTGAGCTTCTCTTTCACATTTTGGCCCCTGAAACAAGAAAGTGTTGATTAGCTTATTCACCCAAAAATGTTTACATTCTTTTTACACCTGAAGGTCATCCTCCTTTCTCGTGATCTAGGTCTTCAGACACCCACATTCATCCCCATTGTAGAACCATTTGTAAGATCCTATAAATGTGATCCTGAGTCATATAGTGGGCACATTTCTCTCCCAGCTTTCTAGACTTAACTCTGGCTGGCTGGACATATGGTTCCCAATTTGTTTTTTTTTCTTTTGTTAATAAATCCTTTCATAATTCAACTGGCATGGAGCAGATTTTCTTACACAATTCGATCCGTGTGGAGAGATGGAGGCATAACTAACCCAAGTCTCTCACCAGACACTATCTTTGCCAAATCAATCTTGACTGACTGACTTATCCTTCGAATGCCTCCTTTTTCCAAGCACTTTTTCTTGATGCTCACAATCATGGAGACGTCCAACCCCAAGGCACTGACCCTGTCGTGACATGCTATCACATGCTGTCACAAGGGCGCCTTTTTCAGTCCACCGAGCAGTGGGAAATTTGTAAAAAAACATAAGTGTCAGCAGGCAGCTTGCACCAGCCCATTTCTCCTGTTAGCACTGCACTGCCTAAAACAGAACCAACATCTAACCATGAAAGTGGGGGGAATATGTGGTGTAAGGGCCAGAGATGCCGACTTCAGAGCTGGGGAAACAGGTTCGAATCTCAATTTCGGCTCCACATTCTGTGATTCTGCAGCAAATCACTTAATCTCCCCGTAAATGAATGTGTCCTTAACTGGTGCTCATGAAAAGTGACGGTGTTGATGATTAAGTGTCGGTGCTGAGCACTAGAAACCACCGGCTCAAATTAAACACTGCCACCAAGACTCTGTCAAGTCTCCACTGTAGCCCTAATGGGAGGAAGACCATGCAGTTCCATTTTCCCGAAGCAGTCAACTACATAGTTAACAATATCTGTCTCTCAGTGAAGCTCCTCTTCCTCTTGAGCAGGTTGGTCTGCATCTTTAAGGCTGTGCCAGGTCTCCGACTCGACAGTGCCATGCTGTTCCCTATTCTGTGGCCTTAAAGGTTCTACATGATGGAGGCATATTTCAGAGCATATGCAAATTAAGTGATTTATGTCTAAAATACACCTGTAATGTTAGCTCTGGTAACATCGCGGTTATATTTTCAGGCGTTCTTTTCTCCTCCCTCTCATGTGCTTGGTTGTAGGGACACACAGACATGTGTGCCTACTACTCGGCACAGCTGTATTTTTTTGTGTGACTTCCTATTGCGCAGCATAGTACGCATAGTATCAGACGTGCTACTAGGTGACTGTACTTCTCCGCTTGGAGAACTACTACTTTAAATCAGGACCAACAACTTCATTTTGGCTACCAGCTTCGGCCCTGTTGGCCTTTCATTTCTTCTTGAATCGTTGTCCATTGCCCAGGGTATTCCCACACTAAGTAATCCTGTGTTCCTAAAGGCATCCGCATATTTTGAACAGTGCTGTTACTATTTTTCTTTACTGGGTAATGTCTTTCTGCAAAAGGGCTATGTGACTAATATACTATCTATTTATTTATTCATTTATTGATGTGTGTATTTATGTATTTAATCCAATATTTTTTATGTGCAAATTTTATTTTGGTACACCTCGTGATGCAGAAATTAGTTTGGGCCCCTTTTGGAATGGAAAACTGTGTCCAACTGTACTGTTGTCTGGATCCAAATGCTGATTTTTTTTTGTCATAGGCAAAATGTATTCTTGCGAGAGATACAATATATATAAAGAGTGAAGTGTGCGCATGGTGAATTTGAGTGCTAGCAGTGAGTGTTTGTCTGCATGTAGCACACCATGGGCACAATACATAAAGGCTAAAGTACTGAGCAGTGTGTGCAGAGTGAATGTGTGTGCCCCTTCGGTTGGCACAATGCATGGAGGTGACAGTACTGGACATTGCTTGTGATGAGTTTGTAGAATGAGTCCTAGTGTGTCTGCAATGGAACATTATATGGTGGGCACTGGGTTCAACTTTGGGAAGCCCAGGTCTGCATAGTGAAAACATGAGGAATAGACAAATCCCTCTAGAGAGATTTGTGTTATGCTGCCAGTGATTAATTTGAGCCGGTGTTGTCCGATGCTCAGCACTGGCACTTAATTGTCAACACTGCACTTATGACAGTCTGCCACATGGTGGCGCTGCTTATCTAATTTAGAGGAGAGCAGAACAATGGTTGTTTATGAATGCAATATATATTTAAAAAACAAATAATAACTGCCTCCCCAGCCATTCCTTTTGCTTTGGGGACCCTCCAATAATCTGCAGGCAAGAGAAATGGCCACTAGTTGTATTGGTACCATCATTGGCAGCGATGACAGGGGCAATGGGTGGTGCAAGCTCCAGTGGACTCCTGGTCAGAGCCCTTGCATGTATTATTTCGCTGTATCCTGTGAGCTGAGTGGGACACACTGGAGTGGGGAGGGGGGGAAAGAGAGAGAGACACAGAGAGAGAGAGAGAGAGAGAGAGAGAGAGAGACTACCCCTGGACGGTTCAAAGGGTGCTCTGTGATTCAGTGAGAGTTCACAAGGAAAGGGCCTGAATACATCTCAGGAAGGATATGAGGCTTATAAGAGAATCATAAAGAATAGGGCTGGGAGCCCGGGCATAATCTTTTGATGCACTAGTCCCTCCCATAGACTGAGTGCGGGACTATCAGCTTCGGAGTTTCTAGAGGGAGAATAAAAGTGTACATTTCAAAAGAAGCAGAACCCCCACCTAAGACTTCAAAGACCCAGACCATAAATCACATTTGATGTCTGGAAATGGACTATAAGTAGGCAAGATTGAGACCCTTGGATAATGGTCATTTGCCAAGCAGCCAGACAGGCTGTGTGATGAGGGGAAGCTCTGCAAGACTTCTGTCTGTGGCCAGGATTGAGGCCAAGGCCTGCTAGCCTTCCTGGTGGGTGAGGGGACATTACCCAGGGAAACCAAGACCATCTGCTCTGGAGCGTTAGAGGGAGTGAGGTCCTTTGGTGTGCCTTGTCGAGAGGACTCTCGGTGCGAGGTGTAAGGAAACAGCCGCTGCACCGAATGGGTCATTGCCCCTGTGCAGAATCAGGTTGGCAGCCCCCGTATTGCAGGAAAGGGCCACCGTGAAAATAACCGTGAAGTGTATGCCGTGCGGGGAAAGTGAAACCTCTACCACATCATTGTGGTGATCCCACATACCAGTAGGGGACACTGTGGCAGTTGTTGCTGCTGGCAAGTGCCAAGTCCTGTGCAGGCCTTAGCAGCTACCACATATGCTAGGAGGGGCCTCTGTGGTAAGGACTGCCATGCAGTGAAGACCACGTCTTCCTTGCAGGTACTGTGGTAATCCGGTATGCCAGAATGCCAGAAAGGACTGCTGGTACAGAGTGAACTGTGAAGTTTGGGCCACCGCCAGAGAATTGAAAACTATGACCCATGGGTCAAAATAAGCATTGAGGGCTGCCGGGAACTGTCCCGTGGACTGAGAAGAACAATGAGAGCCATCGTCACATCACTGGGACCGGATCAGAAGCACCAAAATCAACCCGACTCCCTAGTTGGGAAGCGCTGGACTCTCCGTGCCGACAGAAGCACAGGAGCACCACCAATCACTGCTGGAGCTAGCTGTTCATGCTCAGGGAGAGCCTGCACCTGCTGGGTTCTGCTGCGCGTCCCACGTGCAGCCCGACTTGTCTAAGAGGACTGGAGCATTGTGAATGTACGCTGCTCAGGCGCCCATTGAGACGCTTAACCCTCCTCTCTACTGGAGTGGGAAAGACTTGTCACGGGCCTACCGTTCCCCGGGGGACTGCAGCTAAAGGTGCTGCGGCACCAAAAAGCATTTTAATTACTTTCTAACAGTCTGACTGTACTCTTGAGTAAGATCTACTAGTGACCATTCTTCGATGCAGCCACCAGTGAATGGGAAATAACACCGACCACTTTATGAGGAGTGGGTGGGGCAGGGATCTGCTAGTGAGACACTAGAGCCCGGACCCCAAGGAGATTAGGTTATTATTGCTTATAAGTTTCGTAATATTCCTTTGAATGCGCAGAGTTAGAAACAAGATACTTATTTTTAATATAAAAATAAGTATTTGACTGGCATTATGAGTCCTGCTCTCTAACCTGTACCTACTATTCCCCAATTGAGGGAGCCTTGGACTGCTCGACCACAGGTACCACTGAGAGCAGTGGCGTAACACAGGCCCCCAAAGCCCCTGCAGTGCGGGTGGCCCCCAAGCTGCAGGGGCCCCCGCAGCACAGAACTGTGGCCTGAGAGCTCGTGATTGAATCCAGAGAGGGCGCCTCCATATACCTTGCAGGGGGGCCCCCTCATGTTTTACTGAGAGTCAAGTGCAGAAAGGGTACTTGCCTCAGTATCCATATTAGGTTTGGCTAGGGAACATCAGGAGTAAAAGGCCTCGGCCCCTATATTTGGGCCCAGTAATCCCTGTGCGCCCCATGGCACTTTGAAAGGAATTCTGACAGACCAATATTGGACACAACAAAAGAAAATCATATAAAACTGATGCATTGTGTCCTTCATTCCTCTTCGCCCCACTCCAAAGTGCAGGCACTGTTTTCAGGATAAGAGTCCCACTCTGGTCATTACAAACCAATATCAATATATATATATACATCTGAATTTCCTGTTCAGATGCATAAGATGTTTATTCACTCTAATGGTGTTTTCAGAGGAAAATCTCCTTTTTGAAAACATTAATTTCAAATAGCTTCAGATGAACCTACCAAAGGAGAAGACGGGGAAAGAAAAAGAACAGTTAGGCAGCTGACCAAATTACCAAATAAAGCCCCGGAAAAGTAAATTGAGCAGTACAGATGACGGAATAGGTAACATAAAATAAAAATAATTAATAAAACCCCTTACCTTGCGCTCGCTGCATTGCCGAGTGCAAGGTAAGTGGTTTTATTCATTTTTGTATTTTATTTTACCTGTTCCTTCGTCTGTCGATTTCCCCCCAGTACCCGCCCGCCCTACCGCTCTTACGTGAACCGGCCATGCCTGGTAATTAACCCTAGAAAAACATGTGACCAATAAGCATTTACCTTAAGTGCTGGTTGTAACAGGTCCTTCTACTATGGTCTAATGGTGGTAAAATCCCGAGAGGGATTCTCAAGAAACACAGAAAATATTGGCAAAGCCAGTAGGTCTCATGTTTAATGGCATTACCCAACATTTTAGCTTTGCCAGTGTTTACTGCCGATGTTGTTCCACATTTGCAAAAAGAGGAAAAAAATAGTTTTTTGCTGATGAGGGCCAGCATCACCAAAAAAAGGAGAAACAAATCTGTTGTAGTGTAGTGGCAGACATGAGCATGTGACCCAACAAGCACACATATGCATCATGATGTGGCAGCCTTTTTCTTACTTTCAATTTACTGTTCCAAGATGGCCCCCGGTGGAAAATTGCAGTAGGTGGTCCCTTCAAAAAACAAGCATTGGCATAGCCAATAGGTCTCGCTTGTGGGACCTTCTAAGTATTTAGTTATGCAGGACAATATCCTTGGTGCAACCACATCAACTGTTGCGTGGCTAAACACTTATAAGGTCCCAAAGGCGAGACCTATTGGCTATGCCACTGCTTGGTGTGGTTGTGTGTGTGGTTGTGTGTGTGGTTGTGTGTGTGGTTATGTGTGTGTGTGGTTGTGTGTGTGTTGGAAAGGCGTTCGCCGGAGGGGGGTTCGATGCCCGTCTCGCCCACCCCTTTGACCCACCTCTCCCACGTAGGCCGAGCTAGGCGCGCACACCCTGATATACACTACGAACAGAGTGACACCACACGTATTCTTTGTAGGACGATAGGTCTTTTTTATCGATGATTTTCAAGGGATCTTTATGATCCAAGATGCAAGTAGTACAGCAGTGGCACGAAGTACCACAAATCGGTCGTGGGGAATGGGGGTAGCGGGACAGTCTTTCAAGATAGTGTCTCTGCGAAATACCCTGCGGATAGCTCACAATCCTCGAGCTGGAGGGTGTCGATTCTCTGGGCAATCTCTTACCGAGTCGTCCTCAAGGGGAGCGCCGCGAGTCTCTCAGCAGGCACAGGTGGTCGGAGTTCGGGAGCCGCGATTCCGTCAGCAAGGCTCAGATGGTTCAATAGCTGGGGGCCGCGAGTCACTCAGCAGGCCCAGGTGGTTCAGTGCTCGGGAGCCGCGACCTCGTCAGCAGGGCTCAGATGGTTCAATAGCTGGGGGCCGCGAGTCACTCAGCAGGCCCAGGTGGTTCAGTGCTCGGGAGCCGCGACCTCGTCAGCAGGGCTCAGATGGTTCAATAGCAAGAGGCCGCGAGTCACTCAGCAGGCCCAGGTGACTTCAGCGTTCAGGAGCCGCGACAGCGTCAGCAGGCTCGGATGGTCCCAGGTCTTCTCTGCCTTCGTTTCTCCGGCACCCCTTGTTATACTCCGCTTGCTCTTTGAAGTCCGGGGTCCTCGCAGAGGGGGGACTGGGGTGACGGAGGGGGTTCGGCGGGATTTCCTGCCGCTCACTTCTTTGGTCTTTTCAGGTGGGTCTGGGAGGGACCCCAGACGCTCGGCAGGGGAGGCGCCTGCTCCCCAGGGGCCTGGTGGCCGATCGAGTCTTCCCGGGGAAGGCGACCCGAGGTGTGACTGGGCTGGCGCCTTTGGGTCTGGCTCGAGGGTTCCCGCTCCCTCGGTCGGACATGCGTGGTAGGGTGTCGAGTCTGTCAGGGCTCTGGCCGGCCCTCGGATCTGGGTGGCTGGGGCGGCCGGAGTCGGAGATGTCGTGTCTTGAGGGTGGTTGCAGGTTGGCTGGATGATTGGGAGGGCAACGCCGTGAGGCCGGTCTCACACGCGTCCCCCCCAGCTGAAAGGCGTGGAGAACTACCCATCCACTGGGGGATTCTCCTCGCCGAAGCGGAAGAACCGGGACAGGCCGTCGGCGTTGGCATGATCCGCCCCGGGGCGATGTTCGACAGTGAAATCCATCCCTTGGAGAGAGATGGACCATCGTAGTAGCTTGGGGTTCTCCCCCCTCATCTGCATTAGCCACCGCAAGGGCCGGTGGTCCGTCTGTACTCGGAAATGGGTTCCGAACAAGTAGGGCCGTAGTTTCTTGAGGGCCCAGACTACGGCAAAGGTCTCTCGTTCTATAGTACTCCAACGCTGCTCTCGCGGCAGCAGCCTTCGGCTGATGAAGGCTATGGGCTGATCGATGCCCTTTTCGTCGAACTGCGAGAGGACGGCCCCGATGCCGTGTTCGGATGCGTCGGTCTGGACCACAAACTCTTGGGAGTAGTCGGGGGCCTTGAGTACGGGGGCGGTGCACATGGCGGTTTTCAAGGCGTCGAACGTCTGCTGGAACGGGGTGGTCCACTGCACCTTCTTCGGAAGCTTTTTGGAGGTCAACTCCATGAGGGGCCCCGCGATACTACCATAGTTTTTAATGAACCTCCGGTAGTACCCTGTAAGGCCCAGGAAGGCCCGGACCTCCGTCTGCGTGGTGGGGGGCTCCCAGGACTTGATGGCGTCGATCTTCGGTTGGAGGGGGGCGACCTGGCCGCTGCCCACCTGATGCCCCAGGTAGACCACGAAGCCTTGCCCGAGCTGGCATTTGCTGGCTTTCACTGTTAGGCCGGCTTGGCGCAGGGCCATGAGTACTTGTTGGAGGTGCTGGAGATGCTCGTGCCATTGAGAGCTGAATACGGCGATGTCGTCAAGGTATGCTGCGCTGAACTCCTCGAGTCCGGCCAGGACCTTGTTCACCAACCGCTTGAACGTGGCCGGGGCGTTCTTCATCCCGAACGGCATGACCCTGAAGCGGTAGTGGCCATCTGGTGTGGAGAAGGCAGAGCGTTCTTTCGCTCCCTCCGTGAGAGCAATCTGCCAGTATCCGCAGGTCAGGTCGAAAGTGCTGAGGAACCGGGCGGCCCCCAGGCGGTCGATGAGCTCGTCGGCGCGGGGGATAGGGTGAGCGTCTGCTCGGGTGACCGCATTGAGCCCCCGGTAGTCCACACAGAATCTTAGTTCGGGGGCGACCCCCGGGGAAGCCGCCTTCGGGACCAGGACCACCGGGCTGGCCCAGGGGCTGTCGGAGGGTTCGATTACTCCAAGGGTGAGCATCTTCTGTACCTCGGTCTTGATGCAGGTGCGGACCCGGTCAGGCACCCGGTAGGCTCGGTGTCTCACAGGCGGGCTGTCGCCGGTGTCCACATCGTGGACACACCAGTCGGTGACCCTCGGAATGAGGGAGAAGAGGTCTGCGAATTGTCTGAGCAGCTGGCGGCAGTCGTCGGACTGTTGGGGAGTGAGGGTGGTTGAAAGTCTTACTCCCTCCACGGAGCCATCCAGGTCTTTAGCGCACAGGGGGTCGGGCAGGGGTTCGGTGTCTTCTTCCGCCCCATCATCGGTGGCCAGTAGCAAACTTAATTCCGTTCTCACAAAGTGGGGCTTGAGACGGTTCACGTGGAGGACCCGGAGGGGGTTCCGTGGGGACTGTACATCGACCAGGTACGTGACCTGGCTCTTCCGCTCGATCACCTTGAAGGGACCAGTCCATTTGTCTTGTAGGGCGCAGGGCTTCACCGGGGCCATGACCCAAACCTGCTGGCCCGGCTGGAACTCGACCAGGGTTGCGTTCTGGTCATACCAGCGCTTCATTTCTTCTTGGCTGGCCTCGAGGTTAGCCTCTGCGAGTTCTCTGAACTTCCTCGTCTGGTTGCGGAGCGCTAGGATGTAGCGGAACACATCAGGGGGTGTCCCCCGGGGGCTTGTCTCCCAGCCCTCTTTGACCAGGCTCAGGGGCCCTCGGACGGGATGTCCGTATAGCAGTTCGAAGGGGCTGAACCCCAGAGACTTTTGGGGAACTTCTCGGTATGCGAACAGGAGGCAAGGGAGGAGGACGTCCCATTTCCGGCGCAGGGGCTCTTCGAGGCCCAGGATCATTCCCTTTAGGGTTCGGTTGAAGCGTTCCACTAGGCCGTTGCCCTGGCGGTGGTAGGGGGTCGTGAACTTATACGTGACTCCGCACTGCTGCCACAGGGACTTCATGTAGCGGGATATAAAGTTAGTGCCGCGATCACTCACAACCTCGCGGGGAAATCCGACACGGGAGAAGATCCCCATGAGAGCTCGGCCCACCACGGGAGCCGTCACGGTGCGGAGGGGGATGGCCTCGGGGTAGCGGGTGGCATGGTCCACCAGGACAAGGATGAATCTGTGGCCCTGGGCGGTCTTCGGATCCAGGGGTCCCACGATGTTGATGCCGACCCGCTCGAACGGGGTACTCACAACGGGGAACAGTTGTAAGGGAGCTTTGCGTTTTCCGCCACTCTTCCCACTGCCCTGGCACGTGAGGCAGGATTTGCAGTGTACTTCTACATTCGCTCGCATCTTGGGCCAATAGAAGTGGGTAACCAATCGCTGATATGTCTTGTCTTGGCCTAAGTGTCCTGCCAAGGGTACATCGTGGGCCAGGCCCAGGAGGAGGCTCCAGAAACGCAGGGGTACCACCAGTACCCGGGCTGCGCCTAGCTCGGCGGACTTTTGCTCGCTGTATAAGAGGCCATTGTCCCAATAGATCCAATGGGTTCCGGTTCGGTCACCGGCGGCCTGGGCTTCGGCTTGTTGTCTGAGTCCCACGAGGGAGGGGCAAGTGGCCTGTTCCTGGCAGAACTCTTCCCGGGAGGGCCCCCCCTCACAGCGCCACTGGCCCATCTCGGGCAGTTCTCCGAACTCAGTCAGGGCCTCCGGGGCGGAAGGTTCTGGCCCTTCTCCCGGGTTAGTGTCCTCTTCTCCCTACGAAGGAGGGTTGTCCGCTTCTGGTAGAGTGTCCCGGCTCTCGGGGATAGTGTTCGGTAGGAGGGCCTCACTGCCCTCGGAGAGAGGCAATCGCGCGGTCATGGAGCGCGTGGTGGTGCAGACCCATTCTGGTAGGCCCATCATCTCCAGATGGGCTCTTCGTTCTACTTGCCCCCACGGGGAACTCTCCAGGTCGTTGCCCAGGAGGCAGTCTACGGGCTGTGATGTCCGGACCGCTACCTTCAGTTCTCCGGAGACCCCTCCCTACTCGAAGGGCACCAGCGCCATCTGGCATAGGCTCTCAGAATTGTCGGAGGATACGACCGGGCAGAGGGCACCGGTTAGGATCTGGTCTTCGGAAATTAGGCTGCGGTGGACCGCGGTGACGCTCGCCCCGGTGTCGCGGAGGCCCTCGACTCGGTGGCCGTTGATGGTCACTTGCTGTTGGTATTTCTTTGTGTTGGCGGGCAAGGGTGTCCCGGGGACCATTTCTCGATCACCAAGGGAGACCAGGGCCATGGCCGCCGGTTCCCATTCTTCGGAGTCCTCCATCTCTTCCCCCAGAGCCACGGAGGCCATCTGCCGGGCCGGGGGGTTGGTCGTTGTGGTTCGCTGATACTGGGGACACTGGGGGTCATTGGCGTAGTGTCCGGGCCGTTGGCAGCGGAAGCAGGTGATCCTAGCTCGTGGACCTAGCCGTCCTGCGACTCCGGTGCTTGCTGGAGACGGGGCTGAACCCGCCGCTGGTGGGCTGCTGGGGGGGCTGGTTGAGGACCCCCCGGGGAAGTCTCTTGGTCGGCCGTGGTTCCCTCCGCCCCTCTGGCGGGGGGGGCCTTGATTGTGGCGGCCGTAGTCCCCCACGGGGCCTCGGGTGGCTCGGGTATTCACCCAACGATCAGCCTCAGCGGCCAGCTTCCGAGGGTCGGTGAGTTTGCTGTCCAGGAGATGCTGGCGCAGTTCTACAAAGCAATTGGCCGCTAAATGTTCCCAGGCAATCAGATCAAACAGTTCTTCGAAGGTGGAGACCTTGCTGCCCTTGATCCACCCGTCCAAGGCTCGGCTGTAAAAGTTCACGTATTCTACCCACGTGGTGCCCGGTATCTTCTTACAATCTCGGAACCGTTGTCGGTACATTTCGGGGGTGAGTCCATACCGGCCCACGAGGGCTTCCTTCATGTGGCTGTAGGAGTTCATGACCGTGGAGGGCAGACCTAGCAGGGTGTCTCTTCCTTCGCTTAAGAACCGGCCCCATAGGCCAGCCCCCCAATCCTTCTGCGGGACTCGGTGAGAGGTCATGGCGACTTCGTAGGCCTTAAACCACTGCTGGATATCGTCGTTCTTGTAATACTCTTTTACCACATCCTTGGGGATGTGGACTTTGGTTTCCCCGGTGGGAGCGGGCGGTGGATACCCGGGTGGCTGTGACTTTTCGTTTTTAGCCCGCCACTCGATCTCCTTCAGGCTGCGTTCATGTTCTAGCTGGAGCTTCTTTTCGTCGTGCTCTCTTTGGCGTCTCTTCTCTTCGAGTTCCCCTTGTAGCCGTAACTGCTCGACGGCCAACTTTTTCTCTGCTAGTTTTAGTTCTCCCTCGATTTTTAGTTTTGCCAGTTCAAGTTCGTGGTTGCGGCTTCTCTCTCGGTCCGCTAGCTCCTCGGGGAACAGGTTCCCCTCTGGCCCGTTGTTTCTCGCCGGGATGCTTTGTGGTTCATGGGCAGAGTCTCCTTCCGTTTGGGTCGGGGGTGCCCCCGTCTCGACCCAGGTTTTCAATACTTTCTGGAAGTCTTCCTTTGTGCTTAATCCGGTGGTAGCGATGCCAAGGTCTTTGCAAAACTGTTTTAATTCTCTGTGTGTGTAATAGTCCAATTGATCCTCTCGGAACGGTGAGCTTATTTCGGTACCTGCGGCACCCAGGGAGGTTTCTCCTTCCATCTCTGTTTGGTAGTGTGTCAGTCGTTTACTGCGCGCTCTCTTTCGGTGTCGGCTCGGATCCCGTCGTCTGCCACCAAATGTTGGAAAGGCGTTCGCCGGAGGGGGGTTCGATGCCCGTCTCGCCCACCCCTTTGACCCACCTCTCCCACGTAGGCCGAGCTAGGCGCGCACACCCTGATATACACTACGAACAGAGTGACACCACACGTATTCTTTGTAGGACGATAGGTCTTTGTTATCGATGATTTTCAAGGGATCTTTATGATCCAAGATGCAAGTAGTACAGCAGTGGCACGAAGTACCACAAATCGGTCGTGGGGAATGGGGGTAGCGGGACAGTCTTTCAAGATAGTGTCTCTGCGAAATACCCTGCGGATAGCTCACAATCCTCGAGCTGGAGGGTGTCGATTCTCTGGGCAATCTCTTACCGAGTCGTCCTCAAGGGGAGCGCCGCGAGTCTCTCAGCAGGCACAGGTGGTCGGAGTTCGGGAGCCGCGATTCCGTCAGCAAGGCTCAGATGGTTCAATAGCTGGGGGCCGCGAGTCACTCAGCAGGCCCAGGTGGTTCAGTGCTCGGGAGCCGCGACCTCGTCAGCAGGGCTCAGATGGTTCAATAGCTGGGGGCCGCGAGTCACTCAGCAGGCCCAGGTGGTTCAGTGCTCGGGAGCCGCGACCTCGTCAGCAGAGGTCAGATGGTTCAATAGCAAGAGGCCGCGAGTCACTCAGCAGGCCCAGGTGACTTC
This sequence comes from Triturus cristatus, assembly GCF_964204655.1. Taxonomy (NCBI): domain Eukaryota; kingdom Metazoa; phylum Chordata; class Amphibia; order Caudata; family Salamandridae; genus Triturus; species Triturus cristatus. The sequence continues at coordinate 1,642,377,309 of NC_140590.1, forward strand.
AGCGTTCAGGAGCCGCGACAGCGTCAGCAGGCTCGGATGGTCCCAGGTCTTCTCTGCCTTCGTTTCTCCGGCACCCCTTGTTATACTCCGCTTGCTCTTTGAAGTCCGGGGTCCTCGCAGAGGGGGGACTGGGGTGATGGAGGGGGTTCGGCGGGATTTCCTGCCGCTCACTTCTTTGGTCTTTTCAGGTGGGTCTGGGAGGGACCCCAGACGCTCGGCAGGGGAGGCGCCTGCTCCCCAGGGGCCTGGTGGCCGATCGAGTCTTCCCGGGGAAGGCGACCCGAGGTGTGACTGGGCTGGCGCCTTTGGGTCTGGCTCGAGGGTTCCCGCTCCCTCGGTCGGACATGCGTGGTAGGGTGTCGAGTCTGTCAGGGCTCTGGCCGGCCCTCGGATCTGGGTGGCTGGGGTGGCCGGAGTCGGAGATGTTGTGTCTTGAGGGTGGTTGCAGGTTGGCTGGATGATTGGGAGGGCAACGCCGTGAGGCCGGTCTCACAGTGTGTGTGTGTGGTTGTGTGTGTGTGGTTGTGTGGTTGTGTGTGTGTGTGTGGTTGTGTGTGTGTGGTTGTGTGGTTGTGTGTGTGTGTGTGGTGTGTGTGTGGTTGTGTGTGTGGTTTTGTGTGTGGGTGTGGTTGTGTGTGTGTGGTTGTGTGTGTGGTTGTGTGTGTGGTTGTGGGTGCAGTTGTGGGTGCAGGTGCAGTTGTGTGTGTGGATATGTGGTTGAGTGTGGGTGGGTGTGGTTGTGGTTGTGTGTGTGTGGTTGTGGGTGTGATTATGTGTGTGTGTTTGTGTGTGTGTGGTTGTGTGGTTGTGTGGGTGGTTGTGTGTGTGTGGTTGTGTAGTTGTGTGTGTGGTTGTGTGTTTGGTTGTATGTGTGGTTGTATGTGTGGATGTGTGTGTGGTTGTGTGTGTGGTTGTGTGTGTGGTTGTGTGTGTGGCTGTGTGTGCGGTTGTGTGTGTGTGTGGTTGTGTGTGTGGTTGTGTGTGTGGTTGTGTGTTTGGTTGTGTGTGTTGTTGTGGTTGTGAGTGGTTGTGTGTGTGTGGTTGTGTGGTTGTGTGTGTGGTTGTGGTTGTGTGTGTGTGTGTGTGGTTGTGGGTGTGGTTGTGTGTGTGGTTGTGTGTGGTTGTGTGTGTGGTTATGTGTGGTTGTGGTTGTGTGTGTGGTTGTGGTGGTGTGGGTGCGGTTGTGGGTGTGGTTGTGGGTGTGTGGTTGTGTGTGGTTGTGTGTGGTTGTGTGTGTGGTTGTGATTGTGTGTGTGTGATTGTGTGTGATTGTGTGTGTGTGGTTGTGTGTGTGGTTCTGTGTGTGGTTGTGGTTGTGTGTGTGGTTGTGGTTGTGTGGGTGCGGTTGTGGGTGTGGTTGTGGGTGTGCATGTGGATGTGTGGTTGGGTGTGGTTGGGTGTGGTTGTGTGTGTAGTTGTGCGTGTGGTTGTGATTGTGTGTGTGTGATTGTGTGTGTGTGTGTGTGGGTATGTGTGATTGTGTGTGTGGTTGTGTGTGTGTATTTGTGTGTGTGGTTATGTGTGTGGTTGTGTGTGTGTGTGTGTGATTTTGTGTGTGTGTGTGGTTGTGTGTGGTTGTGTGTGTGTTTGTGGTTGTGTGTGTATGGTTGTGTGTGTGGTTGTGGTTGTGTGTGTGGTTGTGTGTGGGTGCGGTTGTGGGTGTGGGTGTGGTTGTGTGTGGTTGTGTGTGTTTGGTTGTGTGTGTGGTTGCGTGTGGGTGTGTGTGGGTGTGGTTTTGTGTGTGTGGTTGTATGTGTGGTATGTGTGGTTGTGTGTGTGGTTGTGTGTATGGTTGTGTGTGGTTGTGTGTGTGTGATTGTGTGTGTGTGGTTGTGTGTGTTTGTGGTTGTGTGTGTTTGGTTGTGTGTTTGGTTGTGGTTGTGTGTGTGGTTGTGTGTGTGGTTGTGGTTGTGTGGGTGCAGGTGTGGTTGTGTGTGTGTGTAGTTGTTTGTGTGTGGTTGTGTGTGTGGTTGTGTGGTTGTGTGTGTGTGTGTGTGGTTGTGTGGTTGTGGTTGTGTTTGTGTGGTTGTGTTTGTGGTTGTGTGTGTGGTTGTGTGTGTGGTAGTGTGTGTGTGGTTCTGTGTGTGGTTGTGTTTGTGTGTGGTTGTGTGTGTGTGTGTGTGGTTGTGTGTGTGTGTGGTTGTGTGTGTGTGGTTGTGTGTGTGGGTGTGGTTGTGTGTGGTTGTGGTTGTGTGGTTGTGTGTGGGGTTGTGTGTATGGTTGTGTGTGGTTGTGTGTGGGTGTGGTTGTGTATTTGTGGCTGAGTGTGTGGTTGTGTGTGTGGTTGTGTGTGTCTGGTTGTGTGTGTGTGGTTGTGTGTGGTTGTATGTGTGGTTGTGTGTAGTTGTGTGTGGGATTGTGTGTGTGGTTGTGTGTGTTTGTGGTTGTGTGTTTTTGGTTGTGTGTGTGTGTGTGGTTGTGTGTATGTGTGTGTGTGGTTGTGGTTGTGTGTGATTGTGTGTGTGTGGTTGTGTGTGTGGTTGTGGGTGTGGTTGTGTTGGTGTGGTTGTGTGTGTGTGGTTGTGTGTGTGGTTGTGTATGTGGTTGTGTGTGGTTGTGTGTGTGGTTGTGGTTGTGTGGTTGTCTGTGTGGTTGTAGTTGTGTGTGTGGTTGTGTGTGTGTGTGGTTGTGTGTGTGGTTGTGTGTGTGTGTTTGTGGTTGTGTGTGTGGTTGTGGTTGTGTGTGTGTTTGTATGTGTGTGTGGTTGTGTGTGTGGTTGTGTGTGTGGTTGTGTTTGTGTGTGTGTTGTGTGTGTGGTTGTGTGTGTGGTTGTGTGTGTTGTGTGTGTGGTTGTTGTGTGTGTGGTTGTGTATGTGTGGTTGTGTGTGGTTGTGGTTGTGTGTGTGTGGTTGTGTGTGTGATTGTGTGTGGTTATGTGTGGTTGTGTGTGTGTGGTTGTGTGTGGTTGTGTGTGTGGTTGTTTGTGTTGCATGTGTGGTTGCGTGTGTGGTTGTGTGTGTGGTTGTGGTTTTGCATGTGGTTGTGTGTGTGTGTGGTTGTGGTTGTGTGTGGTTGTGTGTGGTTGTCAGTGTGGGTGGGTGTGGTTGTGGTTGGGTGTGTTTGTGGTTGTGTGTGTGGTTGTGTGTGTGGTTGTTTTTTGGTTGTATGTGGTTGTGGTTGTGTGTGTGGTTGTGTGTGTGGTTGTGTGTGTGGTTGTGTGTGGTTATGTGTGTGTGTGTGGTTGTGTGTGTTTTTGTGTGTGGTTGTGTGTGGTTGTTGTTGTGTGTGTGGTTGTGTGGTTGTGTGTGTGTGTGTGGTTGTGTGTGTGGTTGTGGGTGTGGTTGTCGGTATGGTTGTGTGGTTGTGTGTGTGGTTGTGTGTGGTTGTGGTTGTGTGTTTGATTGTGTGTGTGGTTGTGTGTGTGTGGTTGTGTGTGTGGTTGTGTGTGGGGTTGTGTGTGTGGTTGTGTGTGTGGTTGTGTGTGGTTGTGTGTGTGTGGTTTTGGGTGTGGCTGTGTGTGTGGTTGTGTGTATGTGTGTGGTTGTGTGTGTTTGTGTGTGGTTGTGTGTGTGTGGTTGTGTGTGTGTGTGGTTGTGTGTGTGGTTGTGGTTGTGTGTGGTTGTGGTTGTGTGTGTATATGGTTGTGTGGTTTTATTTGTGGTTGTGTGTGTGGTTGTGCATGTGGTTGTGTGTGTGGTTGTCTGTGTGGTTGTGGTTGTGTGTGTGACAGTAATACTAAAAGCATCTGAAAATAAAGGAACACAAACATCGAGTGTGGTTGTGTGTGTGGTTGTTGTGTGTGTGGTTGTGTGTGGTTGTGTGTGGGTGGTTGTGTGTGTTGTTGTGTGTGTGACAGTAATACTAAAAGCATCTCAAAATAAAGGAACACAAACATCTAGTGTGGTTATGTGTGTGGTTGTTGTGTGTGTGCTTGTGTGTGGTTGTGTGGTGTGTGTGTGGTTGTGTGTGTGTGTTTGTGTGTGTGGTTGTGTGTGGGGTTGTGTGTGTGCTTGTGTGTGCTTGTGTGTGTGGTTGTGTGGTTGTTGTGTGGTTGTGGGTGTTGTTGTGTGTGTGGTTGTGTATATGTGTGTGGTTGTATGTGTTTGTGTGTGGTTGTGTGTGTGTGTGTGTGGTTTTATGTGTGGTTGCATGTGAGGTTGTGGTTGTGTGTGGTTGTGGTTGTGTGTGTGGTTGTGTGTGTGGTTGTGTGTGTGGTTGTGCATGTGGTTGTGTGTGTGGTTGTGTGTGTGGTTGTGGTTGTGTGTGTGATAGTAATACTAAAAGCATCTCAAAAGAAAGGAACACAAACATTGAGTGTGGTTGTGTGTGTGGTTGTTGTGTGTGTGGTTGTGTGTGGTTGTGTGTATGTGTGGTTGTGTGTGTGGTTGTGGGTGTGGTTGTGTGTGGTTGTGGTTCTGAGTGTGGTTGTATATGTGGTTGTGGTTGTGTGCGTGTGTGGTTGTGTGTGTGGTTGTGTGTGGGGTTGTATGTGTGGTTGTGTGTGGGTGTGTGGGTGTGTGGGTGTGGTTGTGTGTGTAGTTGTGTGGTTGTTGTGTGTGTGTGGTTGTGGGTGTGGTTGTGTGTGTGTGGTTGTGTATATTGTGTGGTTGTGTGTGTTTGTGTGTGGTTATGTGTGTGGTTGTGTGTGTGGTTGTGTGTGTGGTTGTGTGGTTGTTGTGTGTGTGTGGTTGTGGGTGTGGTTGTGTGTGTGTGTGGTTGTGTATATGTATGTGGTTGTGTGTGTTTGTGTATGGTTGTGTGTGTGTGTGGTTGTGTGTGTGTGTGGTTGTATGTGTTGTTGTGTGTGTGGTTGTGGTTGTGTGTGATTGTGTGTGTGTGTGGTTGTGTGGTTGTGTGTGTGGTTGTGCATGTGGTTGTGTGTGTGGTTGTGTGTGTGGTTGTGTGTGTGACAATAATACTAAAAGCATCTCAAAATAAAGGAACACAAACATTGAGTGTGGTTCTGAGTGTGGTTGTATATGTGGTTGTGGTTGTGTGCGTGTGTGGTTGTGTGGGTGGTTGTGTGTGGGGTTGTATGTGTGGTTGTGTGTGGGTGTGTGGGTGTGTGGGTGTGGTTGTGTGTGTAGATGTGTGGTTGTTGTGTGTGTGTGGTTGTGGGTGTGGTTGTGTGTTTGTGGTTGTGTGTGTTTGGTTGTGTGTGTGGTTGTGGTTGTGTGTGTGGTTGTGTGTGTGGTTGTGGTTGTGTGGGTACAGGTGTGGTTGTGTGTGTGTGTAGTTGTTTGTGTGTGGTTGTGTGTGTGGTTGTGTGGTTGTGTGTGTGTGTGTGTGTGGTTGTGTGGTTGTGGTTGTGTTTGTGTGGTTGTGTTTGTGGTTGTGTGTGTGGTTGTGTGTGTGGTAGTGTGTGTGTGGTTCTGTGTGTGGTTGTGTTTGTGTGTGGTTGTGTGTGTGTGTGTGTGGTTGTGTGTGTGTGTGGTTGTGTGTGTGTGGTTGTGTGTGTGGGTGTGGTTGTGTGTGGTTGTGGTTGTGTGGTTGTGTGTGGGGTTGTGTGTATGGTTGTGTGTGGTTGTGTGTGGGTGTGGTTGTGTATTTGTGGCTGAGTGTGTGGTTGTGTGTGTGGTTGTGTGTGTCTGGTTGTGTGTGTGTGGTTGTGTTTGGTTGTATGTGTGGTTGTGTGTGGTTGTGTGTGGGATTGTGTGTGTGGTTGTGTGTGTTTGTGGTTGTGTGTTTTTGGTTGTGTGTGTGTGTGTGTGGTTGTGTGTATGTGTGTGTGTGGTTGTGTGTGATTGTGTGTGGTTGTGGTTGTGTGTGTGGTTGTGGGTGTGGTTGTGTTGGTGTGGTTGTGTGTGTGTGGTTGTGTGTGTGGTTGTGTATGTGGTTGTGTGTGGTTGTGTGTGTGGTTGTGGTTGTGTGGTTGTCTGTGTGGTTGTAGTTGTGTGTGTGGTTGTGTGTGTGTGTGGTTGTGTGTGTGGTTGTGTGTGTGTGTTTGTGGTTGTGTGTGTGGTTGTGGTTGTGTGTGTGTTTGTATGTGTGTGTGGTTGTGTGTGTGGTTGTGTGTGTGGTTGTGTTTGTGTGTGTGTTGTGTGTGTGGTTGTGTGTGTGGTTGTGTGTGTTGTGTGTGTGGTTGTTGTGTGTGTGGTTGTGTATGTGTGGTTGTGTGTGGTTGTGGTTGTGTGTGTGTGGTTGTGTGTGTGATTGTGTGTGGTTATGTGTGGTTGTGTGTGTGTGGTTGTGTGTGGTTGTGTGTGTGGTTGTTTGTGTTGCATGTGTGGTTGCGTGTGTGGTTGTGGTTTTGCATGTGGTTGTGTGTGTGTGTGGTTATGGTTGTGTGTGGTTGTGTGTGGTTGTCAGTGTGGGTGGGTGTGGTTGTGGTTGGGTGTGTTTGTGGTTGTGTGTGTGGTTGTGAGTGTGGTTGTTTTTGTGGTTGTATGTGGTTGTGGTTGTGTGTGTGGTTGTGTGTGTGGTTGTGTGTGTGGTTGTGTGTGGTTATGTGTGTGTGTGTGGTTGTGTGTGTTTTTGTGTGTGGTTGTGTGTGGTTGTTGTTGTGTGTGTGGTTGTGTGGTTGTGTGTGTGTGTGTGGTTGTGTGTGTGGTTGTGGGTGTGGTTGTCGGTATGGTTGTGTGGTTGTGTGTGTGGTTGTGTGTGGTTGTGGTTGTGTGTTTGATTGTGTGTGTGGTTGTGTGTGTGTGGTTGTGTGTGTGGTTGTGTGTGGGGTTGTGTGTGTGGTTGTGTGTGTGGTTGTGTGTGGTTGTTGTGTGTGTGTGGTTTTGGGTGTGGTTGTGTGTGTGGTTGTGTGTATGTGTGTGGTTGTGTGTGTTTGTGTGTGGTTGTGTGTGTGTGGTTGTGTGTGTGTGGGGTTGTGTGTGTGGTTGTGGTTGTGTGTGGTTGTGGTTGTGTGTGTATATGGTTGTGTGGTTTTATTTGTGGTTGTGTGTGTGGTTGTGCATGTGGTTGTGTGTGTGGTTGTCTGTGTGGTTGTGGTTGTGTGTGTGACAGTAATACTAAAAGCATCTGAAAATAAAGGAACACAAACATCGAGTGTGGTTGTGTGTGTGGTTGTTGTGTGTGTGGTTGTGTGTGGTTGTGTGTGGGTGGTTGTGTGTGTTGTTGTGTGTGTGACAGTAATACTAAAAGCATCTCAAAATAAAGGAACACAAACATCGAGTGTGGTTGTGTGTGTGGTTGTTGTGTGTGTGCTTGTGTGTGGTTGTGTGGTGTGTGTGTGGTTGTGTGTGTGTGTTTGTGTGTGTGGTTGTGTGTGGGGTTGTGTGTGTGCTTGTGTGTGCTTGTGTGTGTGGTTGTGTGGTTGTTGTGTGGTTGTGGGTGTTGTTGTGTGTGTGGTTGTGTATATGTGTGTGGTTGTATGTGTTTGTGTGTGGTTGTGTGTGTGTGTGTGTGGTTTTATGTGTGGTTGTATGTGAGGTTGTGGTTGTGTGTGGTTGTGGTTGTGTGTGTGGTTGTGTGTGTGGTTGTGCATGTGGTTGTGTGTGTGGTTGTGTGTGTGGTTGTGGTTGTGTGTGTGATAGTAATACTAAAAGCATCTCAAAAGAAAGGAACACAAACATTGAGTGTAGTTGTGTGTGTGGTTGTTGTGTGTGTGGTTGTGTGTGGTTGTGTGTATGTGTGGTTGTGTGTGTGGTTGTGGGTGTGGTTGTGTGTGGTTGTGGTTCTGAGTGTGGTTGTATATGTGGTTGTGGTTGTGTGCGTGTGTGGTTGTGTGTGTGGTTGTGTGTGGGGTTGTATGTGTGGTTGTGTGTGGGTGTGTGGGTGTGTGGGTGTGGTTGTGTGTGTAGTTGTGTGGTTGTTGTGTGTGTGTGGTTGTGGGTGTGGTTGTGTGTGTGTGGTTGTGTATATTGTGTGGTTGTGTGTGTTTGTGTGTGGTTGTGTGTGGTTGTGTGTGTGTGTGTGTGGTTGTGTGTGTGGTTGTGTGGTTGTTGTGTGTGTGTGGTTGTGGGTGTGGTTGTGTGTGTGTGTGGTTGTGTATATGTATGTGTTTGTGTATGGTTGTGTGTGTGTGTGGTTGTGTGTGTGTGTGGTTGTATGTGTTGTTGTGTGTGTGGTTGTGGTTGTGTGTGATTGTGTGTGTGTGTGTGGTTGTGTGGTTGAGTGTGTGGTTTGGCATGTGGTTGTGTGTGTGGTTGTGTGTGTGGTTGTGTGTGTGACAATAATACTAAAAGCATCTCAAAATAAAGGAACACAAACATTGAGTGTGGTTGTGTGTGTGGTTGTTGTGTGTGTGTGGTTGTGTGTGTGTGTGGTTGTGCGTGGTTGTGGTTGTGTGTGTGACAGTAATACTAAAAGCATCTCAAAATAAAGGAACACAAACATCGAGTGTGGTTGTGTGTGTGGTTGTTGTGTGTGTGGTTGTGTGCGGTTGTATGTGTGTGGTTGTGTGTGTGTGTGTGTGTGGTGTGTGTGGTTGTGGTTGTGTGTGTGGCTGTGTGTGTGTTTGTGTATGTGGTTGTGTGTGAGGTTGTGAGTGTGGTTGTATGTGGTTGTGTGTGTGGTTGTGTGTGTGGTTGTGTGGTTGTTGTGTGTGTGTGGTTGTGGTTGTGTGTGTGTGTGTGTGTGGTTGTGTATATGTGTGTTGTGTGTGGTGTGTGTGTGTGTGGTTGTGTGTGTATGTGGTTGTATGTGTGGTTGTGTGTGTAGTTGTGGTTGTGTGTGGTTGTAGTTGTGTGTGTGTGTGTGGTTGTGTGGTTGTGTGTGTGGTTGTATATATGTGTGTGGTTGTGTGTGTTTGTGTGGGGTTGTGTGTGTGTGGTTGTATGTGAGGTTGTGGTTGTGTGTGGTTGTGGTTGTGTGTGTGTGGTTGTGTGTGTGATTGTGTGTGTGGTTGTGCATGTGGTTGTGTGTGTGCTTGTGTGTGTGGTTGTGGTTGTGTGTGTGACAGTAATACTAAAAGCATCTCAAAATAAAGGAACACAAACATTGAGTGTGGTTGTGTGTGTGGTTGTTGTGTGTGTGGTTGTGTGTATGTGTGTTTGTGTGTGTGGTTGTGGGTGTGGTTGTGTGTGGTTGTGGTTCTGAGTGTGCTTGTGTGTGTGGTTGTGGTTGTGTGCGTGTGTGGTTGTGTGTGTGGTTGTGTGTGGGGTTGTATGTGTGGTTGTGTGTATGTGTGTGTGGTTGTGTGTGTGGTTGTGTGGTTGTTGTGTGTGTGTGGTTGTGGGTGTGGTTGTGTGTGTGTGTGGTTGTGTGTGTGTGGTTGTGTGGTTGTTGTATGTGTGTGGTTGTGGGTGTGGTTGTGTGTGTGTGTGGTTGTGTATATGTGTGTGGTTGTGTGTGTTTGTGTGTGGTTGTGTGTGTGTGTGGTTGTGTGTGTGTGGTTGTATGTGTGGTTGTGTGTGTGGTTATGGTTCTGTGTGTGTGTGTGGTTGTGTGGTTGTGTGTGGTTGTGCATGTGGTTGTGTGTGTGGTTGTGTGTGTGGTTGTGTGTGTGACAGTAATACTAAAAGCATCTCAAAATAAAGGAACAAAAACATCGAGTGTGGTTGTGTGTGTGGTTGTTGTGTATGTGTGGTTGTGTGTGTGTGGTTGTGCGTGGTTGTGGTTGTGTGTGTGACAGTAATACTAAAAACATCTCAAAATAAAGGAACACAAACATCGAGTGTGGTTGTGTGTGTGGTTGTTGTGTGTGTGTGGTTGTGTGTGGTTGTGTGTGTGTGTGGTTGTGTGTGTGTGTGGTGTGTGTGGTTGTAGTTGTGTGTGTGGTTGTGGTTGTGTGTGTGTTTGTGTGTGTGGTTGTGTGTGGGGTTGTGTGTGTGGTTTGTATGTGGTTGTGTGTGTGGTTGTGTGTGTGGTTGTTGTGTGTGTGTGGTTGTGGTTGTGGTTGTGTGTGTGTGTGTGTGTGTGTGTGGTTGTGTATATGTGTGTTGTGTGTGTTTGTGTGTGGTTGTGTGTGTGTGGTTGTGTGTGTGTGGTTGTATGTGTGCTTGTGTGTGTAGTTGTGGTTGTGTGTGGTTGTAGTTGTGTGTGTGTGGTTGTGTGGTTGTGTGTGTGGTTGTGCATGTGGTTGTGTGTGTGGTTGTGTGTGTGTATTTGTATGTGTGACAGTAATTCTAAAAGCATCTCAAAATAAAGGAACACAAACATCGAGTGTGTGTGTGGTTGTTGTGTGTGTGGTTGTGTGTGGTTGTGTGTGTGGGGTTGTGTGTGTGTGGTTGTAGTTGTGGTTGTCTGGTTGTGCATGTGGTTGTGTGTGGTTGTGGTTCTGTGTGTGGTTATGTGTGTGGTTGTGGTTGTGTGTGTGTGTGGTTGTGTGTGGTGTTGTATGTGTGGTTGTGTGTGGTTGTGTGTGGTTGTGTGGTTGTTGTGTGTGTGTGGTTGTGGGTGTGGTTGTGTATATGTGTGTGGTTGTGTGTGTTTGTGTGTGGTTGTGTCTGTGTGTGGTTGTGTGTGTGTGTGGTTGTATGTGTGGTTGTGTTTGTGGTTGTGGTTGTGTGTGGTTGTGTGTGTGTGTGGTTGTGTGTGTGGTTGTGTGTGTGGTTGTGCAGCTTGTTGTGTGTGTGGTTGTGTGTGTGGTTGTGTGTGACAGTAATACTAAAAGCATCTCAAAATAAAGGAACACAAACATCGAGTGTGGTTGTGTGTGTGGTTGTTGTGTGTGTGGTTGTGTGTGTGTGTGGTTGTGTGTGTGTGTGGTTGTTCGTGTGGTTGTGTGGTTGTGCATGTGGTTGTGTATATGTGTGTGGTTGTTTGTGTGTGTGTGTGGTTGTGTGTGTGTGGGGTTGTATTTGTGGTTGTGTGTGTGGTTGTGGTTGTGTGTGGTTGTGGTTGTGTGTGTTTGTGTGGTTGTGTGGTTGTGTGTGTGGTTGTGGTTGTGTGTGTGGTTGTGGTTGTGTGTGTGACAGTAATACTAAAAGCATCTCAAAATAAAGGAACCAAACATCGAGTTTGTGGAAAGAGAAAGCACGTTGTAAGTCAAAGTGGCGCAGCAAAGCATTAACACAACAAGAAAACAAACAAGATCACTTAGCGAAGACTTAGTGCTGATAATGGATACACACAGCCCGTCATCTTAAGAGTTCGATTGCCGACTATGTGCACTCAAACCTGCCCCCTCCTTGTGAGTTGCACCCCATATTTCATGAGTTGTAACTGCTGCACCCACCATAGCGCTTTGAGATCTAAAGCGCTACATAGGTCTAATCGATTAACCAGTCGCCAACATGCTGTGCTTTTAAAGAGAATGTGCCAAAAGTTTCCAGCTTCCTCATCATGTCCTCATGAAAGCGCCAGCGAAAGGACTCCCTGAATGGTGCAACGGACATGAAGCAGCCGCTGCCATCAGAAATAAACACTGTGAACATTGTCCTGTTTCACAGTAACATTTCCTTAATGTTATTTAAGTCACAAAACAGTAATACTAAAAGCATCTCAAAATAAAGGAACACAAACATCGAGTTTGTGGAAAGAGAAAGCATATTGTAAGTCAAACAGGCGCAGCAAAGCATTAACACAACAACATGTTCTTTGATGTTTGATGTTCTTTGAACGAGAACATCAAAGGGGCGCCCCGAAAGTTATCGCGGGCGAAAGTGAAAGTGATTGCGGGCCCTTAATGAGCATGACGAGGCTTGCCATATGGTGCCTCTTCTCCTAAGCCCTCGCACATGCACTGTAGCTCTAGGCTGGCCATGGTAGCATTTTTTTAGCCCTCACTAAAAGTCTCGCCAGAGCAGCGCATGCGCTGGGTCAGGCGAGACCTAATGAACAAACAAGCAAACAAAAAAGAAGACGAAAACGTGGGTGGTGAGATGGGGGATGATGGAGAAGAAAATGGGGCGGTGCAAGTCAATGCTGAGATGAGAGCAATGTGTATGTAGTGTGCGTGAGCAGGGGAGCAACAGAGAAGCTCAGCGAGGTGGTTTGAAAAAGAGAGAGCAGCGGATGAGCTAGGAGAGAGTGCAGGTGTGAGCAACATGGAGTGCATATTGAGGTGGGGATGTGAGGGGAAATCACGTAGGCGACAGCAGGAAAACACATGCATCCCCTCGAGGTTTTGAAAAAAATGTAAAAGTAGTACCTGGTTTAAATCTGTGGAAGGATACCACACTGACAGCACTTGACAAAACTGTATTTTTGTGCTTGTCACAAGTAGGCCCTTACCAGGCCTCAACTCCATTTTCGTTTCTAATGCAGCCATCATATTGTGTGTGTTTTAATTCATACATTCAGTATGTCGATACAGAGCATTACAAGCATGTGTAACCAAAATTGTGCACTTACAGTGCTCTGCATTGACATACTGCTCGGTTTTTCCTGCAAGACGTTTTCCCTTGCATAACTTCCATTGTTATGTAACTAGTTTGCACTGTCTCATCCAAAGACATTGGATCAGAATAGGACAAATGAATGTGCAGTTAGGGGGCTAGTGTTAGACTGGTGGCATTAGAGGGTGTATACATCTGTAATATGTTTTGTTGATTCAATGATGCATTTGAACACTTTATGCTGATTTTGCAATTTCCATTGACTTTTATGGTGAATCTGGTTATAAAAGTTATGAAATACGGAGGTTCGCTAGTCCTCTGATTACCTGACTTTAGAGGTACAATCCGGTGTAGGTTCGTTTTATGCTTTCGACTTGTTATTATTAGAAATAATTTGCCTTGACATCATGTATTTACTGCTGCTTTTGATTAAGTCTTATTCTAATTCTCAATGCAAATTTTTCATGCATTTTTGATTAATTTCTATTTGTACCCTGTATATTGCACTTTGAATTATTTCAATAAACCATCATGGTTTACATTTTAGTTATGACTCATGGGGATTTATTTACTTGAAATGCTATTTTAAGGACTTTGTATTTGGGTACTGCTTGGTACATTGCATCATACATGCTTGAGGCTTTTAACACCGTCCCCGATGGCGCATAGATGCTTTTTCTGGTAGGATAGCGCCGACACTTCCATTGAAGAATGAGTTTGAACTGCAAGCTCCAGGTCCATTAAGCCACTTAACCTGCCAGGAAATTAAAAAAAGTACTTTTTTTCAGTACAAATATAGTATTCCCTGCCTTTTACATTCTTCTGACCTTCAGGGCCTACAGCTATTGTGAAATGAAGTAGGAATTCGAGGAAGGCAGGGCAGGCCCAGGGAATGAGGATTCTGCATGCAAGGCCAATACCCTCTGGGCCATTTCCCCTTTTCTAAGACACAGACAGGAAGTTTCAATACAGCCGTCTCACTCTACAGCTCATACCAAGGGACATATCCATAGTTCTTCACATGCTCCTACCAAGATAGTACTCCGCTGCGAAATCGCAGAACTCCAGTAGATCAACACTCGCCATTTGGCATCCTGCTTGTGTTGCTCGTCACAGCTTCTGATTCCAGCACATACATCAGCTCACATCTCCTTACCCTCATGCGCACCATGTGTTTGTCTCCATAAATGACTCCACCAGGCACACACTGCTTTCCAATGTATAACATATCCTCTAAATGTTTTCCACAGGCATGAGCACCCAAGCGCATAGTATCAGAACTTCAAAACTCCCTGTTGTCAATCATCATGCAGCATAGATCCAAAGTGCTCCTACTAACATCTTCTCTGATCAGAGATAGGTGTTGTCATGCACAAACCCCTATCTGGTCATGAAGTTTCAATGAGTGTGTGGGCAATACTGGCAATGGAAAAGATTTACTCTTGCATGGCCTACTATATTGGGTGCAACAAGAAGGCGAAAGAGTCATGAGCGGCTACATCCTGAGGAATAGAGCCGATGTATTGTGTTTGCCAAGCTCTGCCCAAAAGAAATTGGAAACAAAGTAAAATGTGATAGTAAAGCTGTTTCAGTTTACTTAATTGGTCACTGCTGCATTTCATGATACCTGAGGGGGTTATGCAGTGCTTTAAGTGGGCTCAAAAACGTGAGGTTTCTAAGGAGATATGGCCAAAGAAAGGTAATTAAAAGTCTTCGCCGCTATATCTAAGGGAGTATCCTTCTGCACATGGCACGGAATCAAACCGGCCTCCTGCTTCTCCTCTCCTTCTGGCCTTGCTCATATTCCTAGTTCTTCTTCTCCTGATCATCATCATCCTGGTCCTTCTGATTCTCACGGTCCTGTCCTCCTCATCTTCCTGCTCCTCTTGTTACTCCGCCTCCAGACCCCTTCTCCTTTTAGGCTTTCCTACTGGTGCTCCCCCTAGTCTGCTCCTCTTCGGTGTCGTTCTCCTGCCCTGCTCCCCTTTGTCTTGGTCCTCGGGTCTCTCTTAATATTTTTGTCCTGCTCTGGGACTTGGTCTTGTTCTTCTTTGTCCTGATTGGTCCTATTGCTTCTGGTCCTCCAGGCGCCTCTCGTCTAGCCCCCTTCTGGGCCCCGCTCTCCTCTTCTTCATCTTCCTCCTCTTCCTTCTAGTTCATGACCTCCTCATTATCCTCCTGGTCTGCCTCCTGGCGTTCCTCCTCCTGATACCAATGCTTAGTGTCCTAGTCCTTCTGCTTCTATCCCTGAAGAGAACATTCTGGTCCTCCTGTTTTTGTTCCTTCTGGCCCTCTTGAATTAGCCCTGGTCCACCTGGTCTTGCTCGTCCTAGCCCCTCAGATCTTGACTTTCCTGATCTTGATCCTTCAGACACTGTTCTCCTGGTCCTTTTAGTCCTCCTGCTCCCAGTTTTCTTGGCACCAGAGTCTATAGTGATTCTCCAATGCACAGCAGTTGCTCCAAATGTGTTCGGAAGGTATGAGCATGGCAGCGATGGTACCGCAATTTAAACCTCTCCTGTTAGAATCATCAGATAGCACCGATTCAAAGCACTGCTTCTGACATCCTCCCTGATCATAGACAGGTGTGCTCAGACACAACTCACTATCTGGCCATCACTCTTAATTGGGAGTGTGCGCTGTACTGGAAATTAAAAAGTTTTGCTCTGGGATCCCACCGAGTGCACCGCAAGGTGGTAGAGTCATGAGGGGCCACATCATGAGGAACAGAGCCAACGACGGCCGATGCATTATTATTGACAAACGCTGCCACCAAACAAATTGGAAACAAGGAATAATGTGATAGTTAAGATTTTCTGGTCACAGACTACTAGTTGAGGCAGTGAAGCAGAGCTTGAAGTGGTTTCTAGAAGGTGGATTCTCTAAAGAAATTGTGACCTAAGTGGAGGAACTAAGATCAGTGGCCTCTATAACTCCGGGCATATCCTTATGCTTGGAGCATAGAATTATGGGGCCCTCCTTCGCCTTTAGATTCATATCCTCCTCCTCATTCTTCTTCTCTTCTTCCTCCTGGCCGTTCTGCTCCGCTTATTGCCCTCCTCCTCCTCCTTCTTGTCCTGGTATCTCCCTCCTCATCATCATCATTATCATTTTTCTGGTGCTTCTAATCCCAGTGGTCCTATCCTACTCCTTCTGGAACTCCTCCTCCCGCTTTCCCCACTTCCTTCCCTCTAGGCTTTTCTCTTGTTGCTCCACCCAATGTTGATCATCTTGTGTCCTTGCATATCGTAGTCCACTTGTCTTTGACTTGATCCTCATGGTCGTCTGTGTATTCCTGGTCCTCCTCCTATCCCTTTGTATTCCTGGCTCCTTCGGTCCTTATTCACCTGGTCCTACTGGTGGTTCTGGTCATGGGCCGCTACTGTCCCTTGTGCTTCTCTGCTTCATCATCTTCCTCCTGGTCCAGATCCTTATCCTTCTGGTCTACCTCCTGGAACTTCTCCTCCTGGTCCCACTACTCAAACTTGTGGTCTTGCTTCTCCTGGCTCTGAACTAGTCTCCCTGGTCCTGGTTGTTCTGTTCCACGTGTTTCTGTTCCTCCTGTTCCTCACCAAACTATCTCTGCTCCATCTGTTCTTCCTGCCTTGGTCCCACTCACCATGTTGCTTCTGGTCTTGATCACTCTGGCCTGAATCCCCATTTTGATCCTGATCATTTTGGTGGTCTTGGTCCTGATCTACCGGCCACTGGTCCTCTTTTTCTCCTGGTACTAGCGCTCCTGGCCCTGGTCCCCTTTTGTCTCCAGGCCATGGTCCTCTACAGGGGAGTAGCTTAGTCATTAAGAGTTGTGGGTTTGTGAATCTCAAATTACACATCTAAAGAAGCAGTGGACTGCAAGGTGGAGGAGTGAGGTATCCAAGATTCAGGATGGACTGTTTCCATGGGAAGGATGTTTCTTACTGATTTGCATTAGGTGGTCCTCTGTCTAGAGTGGCACAGTGAGTGAATTGCCATAGGTTGGAAGGCTACCCCGAGAGATTGCAATTGATTAGACTATTTGCTTGTATTCATCCCATCACCTTTTGGGGTGTTAGTTTGCCAGTACTATGCCTGGAAACCTGGGACTGATGCAGTTGCCAATGTTTATGAATTCCAAATGGTATTACATTTGCACCCATTCGAGGGGTACTTTGGTAGGTACAGATTTACTATTTTTGTGGTAAACCAGTCACTATATAGGGACCTAATTCGCAAAGGTAACTAACACTTTTGAATAATTTACACTATTGAGTACATTTACTACTGTTTGGCTATTCAACAAAATCCGAGTGTACATTTCCTTCAAAAGTGTAACTTACATGTCTCCGCCAAACTGTAGGGCCTAAGGGCTATTCACAAACTGCATTTTGCAGTATGTTTTGTAGTATTACAATAATACTACAAATGTACAACAAAATGCTATTCACGAATTGCCTTTCTTAAGTACTACTGCAAAACAACTGTAGTATTTTAGAAGTGCAGGTTGAGAATTGTATTTTGTTTGAACTGCAATTGTAGTACTACAAAATGTACTGCAAAATGCAGTTTGTGAATAACCTCAGATCTTTCATTTAAACCCTAAAGTAGTCATGTTAACCCTTAATGTGGACTAGATTCCTATTAGAGATAGAGCAACATTATAGACTATTAAACCAGTTATAAGAGGTGCTGGTGCAGTGCACATCCTGAACTCAAATATTCAAAAGTTCTCTCACGTGTGTTAATAAAGTAAAAGGAGGCTCCCTGAAATAAAATGTTTTCCTAGGATCACACAGTTTGGACAACCAGGGAAGTCCTATTGATTCCAGGTTATCTAGTCAGTGGTTGCTCCTCCGCTATGGCGGAGGCGCGTCGCACCCAACCCCGACTAAACACTTGAAAAATAAAACGATAATATTACAGGTTTATTATCGTTTTATTTTTCAAGTTCTAATCTTGAGGGCAGGGCCATCGTGTGGACAGTCATAGAGAGGACTGGCAGGCACTGCTAACAGTGCGCATGTCAGTTTGGCCGGCCATTTCTGGTCGGCCAAACCGACATGCGCAATGAGCTGCCTCCAACCCAGCTGCGTTGCTTGGTGGGAGACACCAAGGTACAGGCTCCCAGTCTCCCTGTGAGCGCACAATCACAGCGCTCAGGCCAATCCTGACGTTGCTTTCAAACATGAAAGCAGGGTCAGAACTGGATTCAGGGGAGCCTGTGCGGCTGCGAGGAAGACAAGCAGACGCGCGGCGGTCCTGCGTCAGGTAAGTTTTATTTTCATTTCTTATTTATTTGCTTTTGTCCACTCCCGTCCTGTTCCCCCCATCCGCCACCCCCATCACTCCACCCGCACAGCAGCTGCTACTGTATCTGGTTTCACATTTTTAACTTTAGCCACCAGATGTGTATAAATGACTCTATCTCTATCTGTCCGGTTTTAAAACAGAGATCTCTGTTTTGTCCTTTATTATTGGTCCGTGATAAAAAATCGACACAGGTATAGCAGACCTGACTCAGGGCAGCCTGACCCAATTAGGAGGTCATGAAATATTTTTGGGAGGAGTGTCACACTCGAAACATCCTCCCTAAAGTTATTCCCCTGCCTCTTAGTTCTGATTCTGCTTCTCCTGGTTCTACCCACCACATCCAGCACTGAAGTCACAGGATTGCAAAAAATCCAGTGGTAAGTGTGTTATATGTAGACGGTGCTGCATTCTGGAGCACACTGTCACAAATATATTACTGAAGCATGGTGTGCTAGTACTCTGTCATTCACATCACTAAGTGTCTTGGTTTGTTTTAATCCTATTAAAATATTTGTTTCCATCACACTTCAGAATTACAGAAGAATATGCTTCATTTGTCTACAGATCATTTACAGGGATTTAAATGTTGTTGTGTTAGAAAAAACACTGACATCCTGCAGCATTTCCATCCTTTGCCCCTGCAAGATTGTCAGATAGTCCACTTCACAAAATCATCTAACTTTGCAGTCAAAGAAAGAAAAGTAAACACCAATCTCCTTGTTAAAATAATAAACAGCAATTGTAAGCCATAGCCTCACGTTTGACCTATCTTTGTACACACAGCAAATGTTACATGATAACAACAGAACTTAAAGACATCTTTAGTGCTCATTCACCTTCTGAACTCCAACATGGTTACTTTGGGGGTGATACCCATCCCCTTCTCTCCCAGATCCCCAAGGTCTGAGCCTATGAGTTACAATCCTATTAATATTGATGATTTAGTAATGGGCCCACTTCAAACAGTACGAAAAAACCTGCCAGACATAAGTTTGAAACCTTGCAGGTTTTAACTAAATCTTTTATTACTCTGAGTGATAAAATTGGTTCTGTACGGTAGTAGTAAATATTAACTATTTAGGGGCCGATTCCGATCCGGGTCGGAAAGCACTCCGACCGAGTCAGATCCGGAGTGTTTTCCGACCGAGCCGGATCCCTACAGTCCGACCGAGCGAGTACGATGCGTACGTATGCTGTTGGACTCGGTTCGGTCGGACTCCCATAGAAGTCAATGGGAGCCAGTCGTACATGGGCTCCCATTGACTGAATAGGTACATCTCGAACAAGTGCGCCCCCTACAGTGGGTACACGTCGGTGCCACCCGCAGCGTACATGCCTGTGTTGGGGAGACCCATAGGTCTCCCCCTGTGTCCGTGTCGTAGGGCTGCGGGTGTCAGGGGGTCCGACACGGACCCCCAAAGTCCGACTCCGGGAGCTTTTGCAAGCCGGACACTCCAGCTCGCACAGGCTGTCCGACGCATGCATCGTACTGGCTCGGTTGTAAATTGCATCCATTGCACGCCCCGGTTAGCTTCCAACCGGGACGTACGGAGCAGTTCGGACCCGGAAACGACTCGGTCGGTGAATTCCATGTAGCTCGCATCGTACTTGCTCGCCCGTACAGCTGTACGAGTCGGCCGGAAAACACGCGTACGGCTCGTAGTTTTTCCGGCCGAACCCGATTCGGTGCCCTTCCGACCGAGATCGGAATCGGCCCCTAAGTGTCAAAATTCAGCTTGTAATATTTGCTAAAAACATGGGCCCTCATTAGGATGTAAATGGGACTGCCACCGACAGGCTGTCGGGGGTGGTCCCATCGACATCCAGGATAGCGGTCCGACCGATACATCACGAAGCTCAAGGAGCCTGACAGGGCGCCGGTCAGACCTTAATCCTTACAATGAAGGAGGTGCCTGCACAGGCACCGCCGTAGGGATTACGATGTCCCTTTTCGACAGCCTTTTCATGGCGGTCCCACCACCATAGAAAGGCTGTCAGGAAGAGACTTTGGGGGCCCCAAGCAGGGCCCTCGAGGGCCACTGGAATTTGGCCCTGGAGGCACATGTAGTGCCTCCATGCACATTCATGCACCGTGTGCCAGGCACCACATGGTGCCTGGCACACGGTGCATGAAGGTGCAGAAAGTGCTCAATAAAACTGTGGCTTGTGCTGCGGCTCTTTTCCAGGACCGCAGAACAAGTTGCAGTGTTATTGGAGCACTTTTCCGACCACAAAGCTGACGGTCTCATTGTAGTTCTGCGGGTGGGACCTCTAATTCCTTGTTGCGCGTTCCCATTCCCACCGCAATGGCGGTCGGTCATCCGAACGACCACCATCGTAATAGGCCTCATGGTTAATAGAGTTGTACTTACACATACTCACACAGCTGGATAAACCTGACATTCTCAAGATCCTGCACAGTCATACGTTTCTTACATACACACAGTCCTTGAGATTGAATGTCTGAAAAACTTTTTCGCATCTTGATTTCTCACTTGGCAACTTGTGAAGTGACATGCTCACAGTATCCTGGTTCACCTGATAAGCTAGGTGTGGGGAATACAGCTGTGCTTGGTGTGAACTCCAATTGCTCCCATTCAGGACACAACTGGGATTGATATTCTGCTAAGAAAAGTTTTTGCACCCCCCCACACACACCCTTTACCACCATTTGCAGACACCGCAAAGTCCACAGTCAGCATGCACTGGAGTCGTTTCTGGGTCTCAAAGTCAATCAATTGCAGCAGGACACAGAAGGGACCATTCTCACGGACCTATTTGAATTCCTGATCCTTTTCAAAAGTAGCTGCAGGATCTGGGATCCAGCTCAATCACAGTATATTACAACACTGAGAATACAGATTGTTTTTACCCTGCTTGCCAAATTTTGCCCAATTTTTGCTCCTTGACCAATTCAGGAAGTTTTCTTTCTCCTATGCATAGTTTTTAGGTCGAGGCTAGCGGCAGCACGGAAACGCTGCTTGCTCTGTGAGGCATGTAGTAGTCAAGTATGCTGTGTAAGCCTCGCCGTCTCTCCGCCCATGCTTTTCATTGGCTGGTGTCATTGTCCTTGGTAAATGCTGGCTTCCGATTCATTAGGAGGCTTGTTAGTCCCCCCTTGTTACCGCCTTGTCGCCATTTGTTACCGCCCATGACGAGTAGACTTTTTACTTGGCTCGTTACACGGTCGGCTTTATCTATGGGGTCAGCATTATTTTGTGTATGGCCACTTATGGGGACAATGGCGGGTGCTATTTTATTTTATTTGTATCCTGAGCGCAGCACCCACTTCAGGGACAACGTGCTCAGTTTATTTATTTACATTTAACCTTTATGTTGAGCGCGGCGTCCAATTCTGGGACACGCGCTCTGTTTATTATTATTATTTTTTAAACTTTCACAATGAGCACTGTGCCCGCTTTGTTTCTGGGACCCGCGCTCTGTTTCTTTTTTTTTTTTTTTATTTAAAACTGAGCTCGGTGCCGCTTCATGGACACCGCGCTCTGTTTTTTTTTTTTTTCTAACTTTAACACTGAGCGCAGGGCCCGCTTCAATGACACCGCGCTCAGTGTTCTGGGGCACGCGCTCTGTTTATTATTATTATTTTTTTTAACTTTCACAATGAGCACGGTGCCCGCTTTGTTTCTGGGACACCGCGCTCTGTTTCTTTTTTTTTTTTAACTTTAAAACTGAGCTCGGCGCCGCTTCATGGACACCGCGCTCAGTTTCTTTTTTTTTTCTAACTTTAACAATGAGCGCAGGGCCCACTTCAATGACACCGCGCTCAGTGTTAAAGTAAGAAAAAAAAAAAAGAAACCGAACACGGTGTCCTTGAAGCGGCGCCGCGCTCAGCTTTAAACTTAAACAAGCATTTGCAATGCAATAGGTCTCGCATTTACGCGAGTTTAAGCTATTGGCATTGTAAATGAGAATGCCTTTTATTTATGATTTAAAAACCAAAAATAATAGGCAGTGTCATTTACAATGCCAATAGCTTTAACTTTTTTTTTAAAATTATTCTTTATTTATCATTTTTCACATAAAGAACTTGTCCAATAACTAAAAGAATAGCAGTTACGACCTACAGAAAAGTATATGAAGTACATCTTGTCCTTAGTGGTTGACTTCTTTCACAATTGTCCAATGGTATCTATAGACACGCCCAGGGGGTACCATCATCTTCCATATCTGCTCTCATACATCAACTGCAGCATATATCGCAATGTAGTCCAGTGATTCATAGAGGGTTCAAATGCTTAATAATATTATCAGGAGGCATCCAACTCAAATTGTGTTACATGGATCGATCTACTAACGCACTCACACCACTCACACCTCAAACAAGTTGGAAGGTCTTCAACCTGCCCCTAGCCTCTGGGACTGTACTGTAGTGAAGGGCCTGCTATCTATATCTGCAGTTACAGAGTTGTTTGAAGGAGGGTTTGTAGTACGGGCCAGCAAGTATTGCGTAAGTGGGCCTCAAATATCTTTAGGCCTCGAGGTGCGGGGGAGCGTCTCTGCGTGAATTGTAAGTTGTTCCTGACAGTACACCATGTCTTCCAGCCACTCCTTAAATTTTGGGGCTCGTCTTCTGTGCCACCTACATGCTACTCTGCATTTCGCTAACAGTAGTGAGAGTGTGATGTAGCGACGGTATGCTTTGGGAATTTACTTCGTGTATCCTAGGAGCGCAATCAGAGGGTCGCATTCCAGCGTTAGAGACGTCATTTCGGTGAGAGCTTCAAATATTTGCCCCCAGTATTCCATCACCCGCGGGTACTCCCAAGACAGGTGTAGGAACCCGGCCCCTGGGCCACCGCATCTATCGCAGTGGTCTGTGGCCCGCAGCCCAAAGCGACACATCTTAGCTGGGGTACAATACATTCGCTGCAGGAACTTATAATGAATTATACATAACCTGGCACTAGCTGATATGTCTGCAGTTTGTAAACAGCAGTATTGCCATTGTTCATTCGTGAGTTCATTACCCAACTCTGCCGTCCAATGTGCACGGGCAGCACGGTGAGGATGCTTGCGCTCTGCTCTAATCGTCCGATACAGGTTGGACACCAGGTGTCTAGGTCTCGCAGTCTGCAACATCTGATGCAGCGGCTTAAAGTTTGCTGGTTCCTGTGGAAAACTCTGGAGAATGGCCCGCATGCCCTGTCGTAAGCGCACGTATAAAAACATTTCCAAAGGGGTGGGGCGCACATCTCCGAAAAATTGATCGGATGTACAGAAAACTCCGTTGCGAAATAGATCACCCCAGGTTTGTATGTGCACTCGAGTGCATAGTTGTCTGAAGCCCTCCTCCTGCAGCAGAGAGAGTCGTGGGTGGTACGACAAGGGCAAGACCGAGGAGTAGAGAGTCGATACCCCCAGGGCTTGCATGATATACTGCCACGCGTCCACCGTACCCGTGACGGTGGTTGGCGCAGTGTCTCGAGAGCGAGGGGGTGCCTGTATCAACCCATCTAGCGGAACAGGGTCCACTAGCCAGTGTTCTGCCACGACCTGTGGCATGCATGCCGGCGGGTGGATCCAGAAGTAGGCATAATGGGCCTGGGCGCATGCATGGTACAGTTCAAAATCCGGAATATCGAATCCGCCCTGTGCAACGGGCCTTGTAAGCACCGCCCACTGTACCCGCGGCTGTCTGCTGCCCCAGAATAAACGCATGAGCTCAGACCGAAGCGTTTTGAAGAAGAACCGTCCCGGGTGGTAAGGAAGGTTCAGGAAGAGATATAAGAACTGTGGGAGTATCATCATCTTGATCAACGAAGCCAACACAACCTGAACATCATCTCCTACGCCGATGACACCCAGCTGATCCTCTCCCTGACCAACGACCCCGCCACCGCCAGAGCCAACCTACACGAAGCGATGAAAAACGTGGCCGAGTGGATGACGACCAGCCGCCTGAAACTGAACACAGACAAGACGGAAGTCCTCATCCTGGGCTCCTCACCCTCCGCCTGGGACGACTCCTGGTGGCCCCCTGCCCTGGGCAACGCACCCAAACCGACAGACCACGCACGCAACCTGGGCTTCATCCTGGACTCCTCCCTCTCCATGACCAGACAAGTCGACGCCGTCTCCTCGTCCTGTTTCAACATCCTGCGCATGCTACGTAAGATCTTCCGGTGGATCCCCACCGAGACCAGGAAAACAGTCACCCAGGCCCTCGTCACCAGTCGACTGGACTACGGCAACGCCCTCTACGCCGGTACCACCGCCAAGCTCCAGAAGAGACTCCAGCGGATCCAGAACGCCTCGGCGAGACTCATCCTCGACGTCCCCAGACGAACTCACATCTCCAGACACCTGAGAGACCTGCACTGGCTCCCGATCAACAAAAGAATCACCTTCCGGCTCCTCACCCACGCACACAAAGCCCTACACAACCAAGGCCCGACCTACCTCAACAGCCGCCTCAACTTCTACGCTCCCAAACGCCACCTCCGCTCGACCAGTCTCGCCCTCGCAGCCGTCCCCCGCATCCACAGAGCGACTACAGGAGGTAGATCCTTCTCCCACCTGGCCGCCAAGACTTGGAACGCCCTCCCCACCGAACTACGCCTGACCCAAGACCACCTCTCCTTCAGGAAGAAGCTCAAGACCTGGCTGTTCGAGCAGTAGCGGACCCCCCCCCCCCCAGCGCCTTGAGACCCTCCGGGTGAGTAGTGCGCTTTATAAATGCCTTTGATTGATTGATTGACTGCATGCCATTGACAGGGGAAGGGACATCCATTGTGTGACATTCGTGGTAAGATGGTCTATAACAGTTCCATAGTTAAGGCGGATCATTTTGTCTCTGTCCCCCGAAATCTGAATCCCTAAGTACCGCAAATCTGTGTCACACCATGCAAGCGGGTAGTCCAAAGGGAATTTAACCACCGCCGCTTTCAGGGGGAAGGGTTGCGATTTTTCCCAGTTAATATGGACACCGAAAAGTTTCCCAAATACTATAAATTCACGCAGTAAGGGGTTCAAGTTATTTTGGGGATCTCAGACATACAGTGTCATATCATCTGCGTAGAGTGAGATCAGTATTTGCCGCAGGGGACATCGAAGCGCTCTATCTCTATGATGCTGGCGTAACTTACACGCTAGGGGCTCAATCGCGAGGGCGAACAAGAGGGGGGACAGTGGGCAGCCCTGTCTTGTTCCCCTGGTGATGGGGAAAGCGGGCGAGATCCGGCCATTGACAAGCACCCTAGCAGTGGGTCGTTGATACAGCAGCTGCACCCAAGACACAAACCCCGGGGGAAAGCCCATGTGGAGCAGAACACCAAAAAGATAGTCCCATTCGACTGAATCAAACGTTTAAGTGGGGTCTAAGAAGATAGCAGCTCGGGCGACACATTCTGCACAAAAAAGAGCGTACGGAGTTTATGGGAGGTAGCCCGCCCAGGAATGAAGCCCGCCTGGTCTGGCAGCACCAGTTTCTCCATCAGGAGGAGCACCCGATTTGCTATGAGTTTTGCCAATATTTTGGTGTCACTGTTAAGGAGTGACAACGGCCTATAGGAGGCGCAGGAGTGGGGCGCCTTGCCGGGCTTCAGAATAGACGTGATCAGGGCCTCTCTCATTCATGGGGGAAGCAAACCACATTCTAAGGATTCTTCGTATAGTTCCTTTAGTATAGGGGCAAGGATATCTATGTAGGTTTTGTAAAATTCGGCAGGGATGTCGTCTAGCCCCGGCGTCCTACCTGACTTCTGCTGCATTATTGCTTCGCGAACCTCGTCCAGTTCAAACGGAGCACAGAGGAACTCCCGATGGTGATCCTCCAGCCACCCCAATGCGACGTCTCCTAGGAATGTTTCAAGCTCGAAGGAATCCCCGCGCTGTGTTTTATACAGTGTGGAGTAGTGCACGACGAATACAGCCTGTATATCCTCCGTACCCCTGCGCATTTCCCTATTCGGGTCCATAACTTCTAGTATGTAGTTAGAGAATTTGGGTTTCTGTATGGCTTCAGCCAGCGCGCTCCCCGGACGCTCCCCCTCCCCATATCTCCGGGCCTTCCAATATTTTCCCATAAACTTGGACTCGCGATTCGCCGTGTCCATGTACTCCGACAATTTTTCCCGAAATTCTAGTTGTGCTTGCCCTCTGTCTCCCCCAATCATCCGTGCCTCCAGTGCCTTCAATTCCCTTTCCAACCTCTGAAACCTACTCCGGATATCTCGGAGCTCGCCAAAGCTCTTAGAAATACACACTCCCCTGATCGTGGCCTTGAAGGCCTCCCATATTACTTCCACTGAGCTCACTGACCCCCTATTCCTCTGGAAGAACTCCTGAATCTCCTCTGTCAGCTCAACATGAAACGCCGCGTCCAGCAAGGCGGTGGGCTGCAGCCGCCAGTTACACCTTGGCATTTCACACCCTGGCATCTCGAGCAGCAGTTGTACACGCGAATGATCAGAGTATGTTCGGGGTAGGTGGGCCACTTCAATTATGGACGGCCCCAAACCTCTCGATATTAAGCAGTAATCTATCCGGGCACAGGATGCTGTGCTCGACGTAAAGTGCGTGCCCTCTTTGATCGTAGGGTGAATGTGACGCCAGGTATCAATTAGTCCTCCCTCTTCTAGGATGCCCCGCATCGTTGCCTGCGATCTAGTATAGTGATGTGGCACCGTCTTGGACCTATCAGCACTAGGGTTGAAGGCCACATTAAAATCCCCTCCCCAAATCACATGTGTGGTGCCTAGTGTCATTATTTTACCCCACAGGATGGTGAAGAAGTCAGGCGTGTTGATATTCGGACCATAACAGCTGACCAACATAACAGTGTTGGCCCCCAGCCGTTCCCATATAATTACATGTCTCCCCTGCGGGTCCGTGATCTCTCCCTGTGATGTAAGCGGCGTGTGTCATTTGAAAATGATCGCTGCGCCCCACGCATAGGCAGAGTATGAGGAGAACAGCCTGTAAGCCGCCCATTTACCCGCAAACGAGATATGACGCTGTGGGTTAAAGTGTGTTTCCTGCAAAAATGCTATGTTGATTTTGTGACGATCTAAGTATGTGATTATCTGCCTCCGCTTTCTAGGGTCCCCCAACCCTCTCACATTCCAAGACAGAATCCCCAGGCGATTATCAGGTATCGAGTCCACCTTGCTCCCCATTGGTAATATTATGGGCCATGTGTAAGACTGCACTTATCCCGCTATCATCAGTTGCGCAGTCACTCGGTTGCCTGTCTGTAAACAGCAGAATCCTCACTTCTAAACTCCAAACAAATGTCTCCCCACCACCCCCCTCCCACTGAAGCATCCCAAACATGCCAGAAAAGAACATTCCTCCCTCCTCCCTACCCCAACTATCCCAGACTAACAGAGCTGCTAAGCCCTTCCAGGTATATGTAAACAAGAAGAAAAGAGGGCTCTCCCGAATGGGGACTGTCGCCAGGCGGCTCACAAGTGTCACTTACTCCCCCAGGGGTATGAGATGACATTGTTAACCCCGTATAGGGAGCAAGTGTCCCAGGTGTGTAGTACCTACTATCTCCTATGCCAGGTCTAAAATACTACTTTAAACTATTTAATGTCCTGTTGTGAGTATCACACACAGCTTAGGAATGGGACTCAGCGTATATATCCATCTGCTGTACAAGCATATCGGCTCCCCCAGACATCCTTGTCAGTCAATATCCGAAGTAGCTAGCATCTGAGAGCCGTCGCTGGAATGTGCCGCTTTGTTGTGTAGCTTTAGTTGCTTCAAGAAATCTTCAGCTTGCTGGGGCTTGGTGCAGAAAGTTTGTTTCCATTGATAAGTGATGCGAAGGCGGGCAGGGTATAACAAGGCGTAATCTATTTGAGCCTGTCTCAGCTTCTGCTTTACTGGGAGAAATTTCCGTCTATCCTCCTGCACCGCAGCGGTGGTCCAGGTAGATAGTGAAAGGGAACCCCTTCATAATGTAGCTGTTTTTACTCCCGTGCCACCCGAAGGGCCACGTCACGATCTCTATAGTTGAGGAGACGAGCTATGATGGGACACGGAGAGCCTCCCACGGGAGGTCTAGGGCCTAGTGAACGGTGCACCCTCTCAACCACGAATTGAGGAGAGAGGGACTCCGTCCCTATCACTGCCAGCAGAAGCTTCTCAACATACAGCTCCATTTTGCCCATGTTGGTGCTTTCGGGTATTCCTAGGATCCTGATGTTGTTTCTGCGATTTCTCGCTTCTATATCTTCGTTTGTGGCAGCGATAACTTTCAATAGTTTGTCCATTTGAGTCATCTTGTCTTGCATGTGTGTGGTGGCGTCCTCCGTGTCTGATATACGTCTCTCTGTCTCCTTGATCCATTCCTCATGACCATCTATTTTGCGAGCAATATTGTCCATGCGCGTATTCATGACGTCCATTTTGTCTGCAATTGCCGCTATGCCTTGGCGGACTTCCAGCAAGATAGCTTTCATATCGGCCTCAGGCACCACGGACGTCTCTCGGATGCTCATCGCCGCAGTTATGTTGTCGCCCTCTGGGAGTGTTTTAGAGTTCTTTTTAGCCTCGAAGTGGAGCCGAGGTTGCCTAGCATCCGGCTTCCCTATCCTGGCCTCTTCCAAAGGGCCTCCCCGAGGCTTCAATGCAGCACATGACACTTCTGCTCGCCGCAGTTGTCAACCCACGGCTTTGCAAAGTACGTACCAGTTGGGGCAGTCGGGCAGTGCTCAGAGTAGAGTACTCTGTCCGGTGCGTTCCCTTCCGTATAGATCGCGGGACTCTGCACTTCCTCAGGATTTCACCATTGTTAATGCTGCCGTGTTCTCGTCTGAGGCAGGGCCCAGTCACCCCGTGGGCGTCACTACACAGAGCCCAGCACGCTCAGCCCTCACTCCACTTCTCCGCGATCTGTGCGCAACAGGTGTCCCGCGCTTACTCCAGTCTGTGACCAATGCCCCCAGGGATATCTTTGTTGCTCATGACTGTATGACACATGTACTAAGGCTGCACTTCAAGCGTAACACATCTTCCACTGCCGCAGGGATATGCCGGCCCTCTCACAGTCACCCCTCCGCAGCACTGCTGAAGAAATCGGGCTCCTGCCTGATTCCACGCCTTTAGTGTCGCTACCACAGGAAATCCCCACAGCAGTAGACTGACGGGTTCTACTCCTACAGCGTCGTGTGCCTGCTCCCTTATCTTCAGTCTCGCCTTGGGGTCCCCTCGCGCTGTTCCTCACTGGTCGTACCTGCAATGCCAGGCGCTGTGATTTGGTTGGTATGCGCGCCAGCAAGGATCTGTTGCAACTCAGTTAATATTGCCTCGAAATGTCAGTGAGCTCACTGCTGAGGAGCCTTCGCGAGCAGGGGTTCATCCATGTGACGCCTCACAACGACGGGTGCACCCGCCCTATGGCCGATCCGCCACCGGATGGGTGCATATGTTCCTTCACTCCGGAACGCACCATTCTTTCTAAGGTCTCGCACTATCGCTGCGGCCAGTGCCTTCTCCCCACAAGCTCCGAAACACCTTTCAGGGCCCGCACGCTGTGTTACACCACTACTTCTCGCAGACTTGCGTTTGAACAATAGCTCTGCAGGTGGCTCGATACCCCGTAGTGGCCAGTTCCGCTAAACCCTGCTACCGCACAACGCCATGCAGCTTCAGTCCCAAGCACTTCGCCTCCAGCGTCGCTGCTCCGATAGCGGCAGTATACTCAGCTGAGGTTCAATCAGCAGGTTCCCCGCAAGTCCCGTAGCCGATTAATCCGCAAGCTGATGGGGGACAGTATGTTGGCAGCAGGGATCACACATACAGCACTGCGCAGCGCTATCCCTTTGCTCCCCGATGGCCGGCTCGCCACCCGATCTCCTTGTATCACTTTCCCCCCGCCGAGTGAGTGCTATCTCCGCTGATCATCTCCGTCATTGCAGCTCAGCGGCATTCACCGTGTAAGCGAGGCCCACGCACCACGTGGGCGCCGCGGCCTTCCGTAGACAGGCTCTGCCGGGACTCAGCTCCTGGCCGCACGGGACTTCCTGCCGGCAGCACCCTTCGCCTCCTCTCCCGGACTCTACACATCTTCAATTCTCACGAAACTGGCCTTAGTGGTGCAGCAACTCAGCGGGCACACATTCCCATCGGTTTCAGGCAGCAGCTGGCAATAGAACAGGATTAATTAACGGATTTTAACACCGGGCTGCGGGAGCCTCACACAGTGTCAGCCATTCCGCACTTGCGCCACCTATCGCCCCCCCAATAGCTTAAACTTGCGTAAATGTGAGACCTATTGCATTGCGAATGCTTGTTCTCTATGGTGCAAGGTAAATTTCAATACAGCAAAGGATAATTTTCATTGTACTCAAACCTAGCCTAGAGGAAAATATATGGAGATTTTTTCTTTGAAATGTTCCTATTTGTGTCGCTTTTTCTTGGCACAACGTAGTTGGGCAGAAGACCACGGTTTCCTGCAAAGTATATTTTATGCATGTTTTTAGCATTAAATGAAGATACATGCTACACACATAATAACAAAAGTCATGATTTCTCTCTGTAACAGTGAAGTTGAGCTCTGAACTTCAAAAAATCTTTACACAGCCCTACTTAAGCCGTGCCTACCTTGAGCTCAAAGGATAAGGGCTAACTACCACCTTTCACAAATGCCTGCCCCCCCCTCAGGTCTAACTGTATATGTGAGTTAATCTATGTACAAGTACAAATTCCCATGTTGTAAATAATATGTATTCTTATGTAACGGAATGTACATTCTTTTATGCATTTTTAGTGCGAAATAAAGTTGTTGATCACAACTGTGATTTAAATGTGTAAAAGATGTTATTTGCTCACCTAAGTGTCTCTTGGGGGGTACAAGCAGCTCAGGTATGTTGTGGAAGGCAGTGTAGGGAGGGGCTCATACATACGGAGACATTCTCTCACCACCTGCTGCACCTGAGAATCAGTTCACCCACAAGGATGGGGCCCCAAAATGTCAGTTAGCTGCTGCCCAACAAATTTACATGGCCTGGAACTAAGCGGGCCCCAGATGGACAGGGGTCTAGTTGCGCACCGGATGAGAGTCACCGAACACTTTAAAGAAGGTCACAAACCGTTTGTGTTAGTAATTCATATATACATATGCTGCAGTTCCCTTTTACTGCTCCTAACAACAGCTGATGTGATGTCATAATATACATGTTTAAGTTATATATTTCCGGTTCCCTCACGCCTCCCAGTCA
This sequence comes from Triturus cristatus, assembly GCF_964204655.1. Taxonomy (NCBI): domain Eukaryota; kingdom Metazoa; phylum Chordata; class Amphibia; order Caudata; family Salamandridae; genus Triturus; species Triturus cristatus. The sequence goes on from NC_140590.1 coordinate 1,642,407,898, forward strand.
AGCTTCACACGCATGAAAGTGCAGAGATTTTTTTTGTTACATTTTTTATACTATTAGAGCACCAAAAACAGTGCTTAATTTGAGCAGGTGATTTCCGGTGCTCGGCCCTTAATTGTCAAAACCAGCACTTGCGACAGTCTGCCACAAGGTGGCGCTGCCTTGCTAATTTAGAGATGACCACAACAAAAGTTAATTTATTAATTCCATATCAATTAAAAATTACTATTATCTGCCGAGCAAGCCGTTCGTACAGCTTTGGGAGATTGAAATAGTACAAACTGCACTCTACGGGGCAGGCCTGTGGGGGCATAAAAACACGACTGCGCTGCAAGTTGCAGAGAATACCTTTATGAGATTTCTCTTGATGACTCCTAAATGAGTATCCACTTTTTCCTGCCATGCTGAACTTGGTATGGCCCACATTGAGGATTTGGCCAAAATTCAACCTCTCCTTTTGTGGCGCCGTATCTGGACATCATCAAAAAATTTCCTCACAAAGGAGCTTGTAGTAGACTGCATGTCTCTGGAGCACGCAGTGAAAATTGAGTGGCTGCTGTATGTAAAAAAGTTTTTTATTGATTTGGGTTTGTCCAAATATTATGTTAATCCTGAAATAATGTCTGAGATCTCAAAGAAAGAATTAAAAATAAGAGCTCTTTCTCATTTGGAAGAAATACGGCTAACCAAAGAGATAAGTAAGACATCTGTTCAACACTCCATGATAGTTGCGACCACATTGTACATTGAACCATATTTGACCTATGTTGACTCCCAATTCGAGCGCTTTTTGTTGACGCGTTTTAGACTGAATGTTTTTCACAGGCTCGTAGCTTTCCCTAAATGCAATTCTTGGAAAGAGGTTCTAGGGGCGTGTCCCTGTGATGAAACTTCGGTTCAAACAACAATGCACACTGTTTTGTTTTGCAAGTTTTACGCTGAGCACCGTAATTTATGGCTAACTCCAATGTTAAGAATTCTTGGTTTCAGACGATGTCGCCCTGCTATGCTGCACCTACAATTTTTGAATACTGTACTTATCACAAAAACTGTTGTGACATTTTTAAAGTGTATTTATTATCATAGAACAAATCTTGGTTGAAATAATCCCTGTTACTCTAAATAATTTTATATATTGAGTTTATTGTGGATGATATGTTCTTTGTATGTGCTTTTATGGTTATAATTGTTTCTATATAACCGAATAAAGATTTATTATATATACAAATTGTCACCCTTATAGGAGGGTGGTGGTTAGTAGTTGTGTTGTCACTATCATTGGCAGCCTGGCAGGGGCAATGTGTGGTACAAGCGGCCGTGGTCTGAGTCCTGACGAGAGCCCGGGCACTTATGTTTTTTTTTTTTTACAAATTAAGCACTTTTACAAAAACCGTACTTAGCACATTTCCCCGTGTAGTGGAAGGGTGTGTGCACCATAGCGGATGTACCGGGCATGATTCCGCTAAAGCTCACTCCCACCAGCCGTGGAGCTTCGTCGGGTTACTTACCACAGACTCAGGTCTCTAGGCGCTATCAACAGCAGCTGCTCGCAGCGACCTCCAGAGGGACGCTTAGATGGGGCCTTTTGGCCTGGGTCTGGAGCCTGAATTGAGGCTCCGGAGTTAGACCCTTGTTAAATGTGGAGTATTTGATAGAGGTGGAATAGCGCAGGGGAGCCGAAGCCCCTCTCTGGACCCCTTAAAGTGCCTGGATGTTGAGACACATCTCCCCACAGCGTAACACGTACTGCTGCAAAACACGACCACAGGGATTTGGGGGTCATGAAAGCTGGGGGTCAGAGGGAGCCTTCCTAGGGACGGTCTTGAGAACCCTCCCCCCCCCCCCCCCCCATCTCTCTCTTCCTTTCCCGGCCTCTTACTCACCCAAACTCTACGTTCCAGACAGAGGGCGCTCCCTCAAAGAGTTTTGGCGGGGCAATACCCTGGCGTGCTAGGTGGCGGGGACGAAGTTTGAGGGAGGTCACATGTAAATTGTCGAGGGAGATTGGCGTCTAATTAATCCCAGACATTGGGGGTGGATAGCTCGGCGGGCAGGGAGCCTGCCGGGCTGTACATGAGGGTCTTATGAATAATAAAGTGAAGCGGTGGGAAGGCGGGGAAAGGGTGTAACATAACCCAGATGTGCCGGGGTTGTGGGCGGAGGTCTGGGGTCCCTCCTACACAGCTGGGAGCCCTGAGTCCGGCTGTTCCCCAGACCTGGAGCGGGGGCTGCCGCCAGCACCATGCGGGCAACGTGCGGGCCCCCGGCGGCTGTCTTGCTCCTGCTGCCCCTCCTGCTCCTCCTGCCCCCGGGGGCGCGGGCCTGCCCCAGCCGCTGCCTCTGCTTCAAGGCCACCGTGCGCTGCATGCACCTGGGTCTGGACGCCGTGCCCGCGGTGCCAGCGGGCACCGGAGTGCTGTGAGTACCTCGCTGCTTCCGGGTGTCAGTGTGTGAGTAGATTACCTCATAATAAAGTCCCCACCTCTTAGTGAGTTACATCGGCATGATGGGAGTGCATAGGTGCCTCTGGGTGTCAGTGCTTGAGTACCTCACCCTATATGTATATGCAAGTCCCTTTCCATGTATGCATGTAAGTACCTCACCCTGTATGTATATGTTAGAACCTCACCCTGTTTGTATGTTAGTACCTCACCCTGTTTGTATGTGAGTACCTCACCCTGTACGTATGTAAGTTCCTCACCCTGTATGTATATGTTAGTACCTCACCCTGTTTCTATGTGAGTACCTCACCCTGTATGTTTGTAAGTTCCTCACCCTGTATGTATATGTTAGTACCTCACCCTGTTTCTATGTGAGTACCTCACCCTGTATGTTTGTAAGTTCCTCACCCTGTGTGTATGTTAGTACCTCACCCTGTATGTATGTAAGTTCCTCACCCTGTATGTATGTACGTACCTCAAACTGTATGTATGTAAGTTCCTCACCCTGAATGTATATGTTAGTACCTCACCCTGTTTGAATGTGAATACCTCACCCTGTATGTATATGTAAGGACCTCACCCTGTTTGTATGTTAGTACCTCACCCTGTATGTATGTAAGTTCCTCACCCTGTATGTATGTAAGTTCCTCACCCTGTATGTATATGTTAGTACCTCACCCTATTTGTATGTGAGTACCTCACCCTGTATGTATATGTAAGTACCTCACCCTGTTTGTATGTTAGTGCCTCACTCTGTATGTATGTAAGTTCCTCACCCTGTATGCATATGAAAGTACCTCACCCTGTTTCCTGTTTGTATGTTAGTACCTCACCGTATATGTATGTAAGTACCTCACCCTGTATGTATATGTAATTACCTCACCCTGTATGTATGTAAGTACCTTACCCTGTATGTATGTGAGTACCTTACCCTATGTATTAGTAAGTACCTCACCCTGTATGGATGTACGTACCTCACCCTGTATGTATGTAAGTACCTCAACCTGTATGTAGATGTAATTATTTCACCCTGTATGTATGTAAGTACCTTACCCTGTATGTATGTGAGTACCTTACCCTATGTATTAGTAAGTACCTCACCCTGTATGTATGTACCTCACCCTGTATGTGTATGTAAGTACCTCACCCTGTATGCATGTAAGTACCTCACCCGGTATGTGTGTAAGTTCCTCACCCTGTATGTATGTAAGTACCTCACCCTGTATGTATGTAAGTTCCTCACCCTGAATGTATATGTTAGTACCTCACCCTGTTTGAATGTGAGTACCTCACCCTGTATGTATATGTAAGCACCTCACCCTGTTTGTATGTTAGTACCTCACCCTGTATATATGTAAGTTCCTCACCCTGTATGTATGTAAGTTCCTCACCCTGAATGTATATGTTAGTACCTCACCCTGTTTGAATGTGAGTACCTCACCCTGTATGTATATGTAAGCACCTCACCCTGTTTGTATGTTAGTACCTCACCCTGTATATATGTAAGTTCCTCACCCTGTATGTATGTAAGTTCCTCACCCTGTATGTATATGTTAGTACCTCACCCTATTTGTATGTGAGTACCTCACCCTGTATGTGTATGTAAGTACCTCACCCTGTTTGTATGTTAGTGCCTCACTCTGTATGTATGTAAGTTCCTCACCCTGTATGTATATGAAAGTACCTCACCCTGTTTGTATGTTAGTACCTCACCGTATATGTATCTAAGTACCTCACCCTGTATGTATATGTAATTACCTCACCCTGTATGTATGTAAGTACCTTACCCTGTATGTATGTGAGTACCTTACCCTATGTATTAGTAAGTACCTCACCCTGTATGGCTGTACGTACCTCACCCTGTATGTATGTAAGTACCTCAACCTGTATGTAGATGTAATTATTTCACCCTGTATGTATGTAAGTACCTTACCCTGTATGTATGTGAGTACCTTACCCTATGTATTAGTAACTACCCCACCCTGTATGTAAGTGTTTGTATGTTAGTACCTCACCGTATATGTATCTAAGTACCGCACCCTGTATGTGTATGTAAGTACCTCACCCTGTATGCATGTAAGTACCTCACCCTGTATGTGTATGTAAGTACCTCACCCTGTATGTGTATGTAAGTACCTCACCCTGTATGTGTATGTAAGTACCTCACCCTGTATGTATGTAAGTACCTCACCCTGTATGTAAGTGCCTCACCTTGTATGTATATGTAAGTACCTCACCCTGTATGTACATAAGTATCTCACCCTGTGTATCAGTAGGTACCTCACCCTGTATGTATGTAAGAATTCCAGTCAGCGCTGTGATGCCAGTCTCCCCCACCTCTGAGTGGCTCCTCCTCACCGGTGTGATGAGAGTGCCACGGTGCCTGTGGGTGCGTGAGTACCATATTCCAACTGGACGTAGGCACCACCGACTCTGGCGTGGCGCAGCACTCGCTCCGCAGTAGGCTGGAGTATTATCCAACCCATTCCATTGGTATGTAGATAGTACCTAGTATTCCCTAGGTAGCAGTGCGCGAGAACCTGATCCGAACTGTGTGTAAGTACCGCCGCAATGGAGACGTACTCTCGGCCTCTGTGTGAGAACCACCTTGTGCACCGGTGTGAGAGTACTGCTTCCGGGTGTCAGTGTATACATACTACACCTTCTATGCAAGGTACATGATGTGCGTACTCTCCACCTAACCCTGAAGGTCCCTATGTACCCATGCACCAGTGTACTCTCCGCTATCAGTGTGTGAGTACCTAATGCCAATTCTCTGTTAATACCCCCAACACTGGTATGGTGTATCTTCCACGACTAACGTGCAAGCACCACCTTGCAGTTGCACCAGTGTTCTTTGAGTACCTGGTGATTCTTGTATGTGAGTAGCTAATTCAAACTCTTAGTAAATACCATGGGACAGGGGGCCACGTGTGAGCTGAGCAACTTCCATCAGTGCGTGAGTACCTCCCGCGTCCTGCGCCGGTCTGCTGTTGAAAATTGCCCAACACACATTTTTTTGGAATGATGTTGCTTCTCTGGCGTATAAGGTTAGGTTGGTACGTGCCCCCAGCTGTGTTTAAACCCGGCGTGATGGGAGTAACCACACACATGAGTACCTCTTCTCCCGTTCACCATTGTCCTGTGTGCTTACCACATTATGTTGGTGGCATTTTTCATTATTGATTACCCCCTATCATGCGTGCACCCCCTTAGTGGCTGTAGGGCACTACTCACATCTCCCACCACATTGTTGACACTGTGAGCACCCGCTATTCACACCAGTGTGATGCAAGTCCTTCATCCCTTGATCTGTGGTGGGTGTCTTTTAACGCCTTAGGGCGCCACCTTTTAGTGGTGCCAAATGGTTGCAAAAAGTCTGACATTCTGTTTTTTAGCTGGTGGGGATGGCTCCATGAGGCACATTTATATTTTTTGCCTAGATTATCATGACCATTGCACCGCACCCTCCTTTGTAGCCTGCTAGCACCAACTCTCCTCTCGCTGGACATCAACCATTCTCCAAAATCGCTTCTTTTTAGGTCTTGCCTAATGCAGCGCATGCACTGCCTGTTGCGAGACATATTGTTAACTTAAAATGGGCTATGAGCCCACCCCTTGCTTATCATTGGTTGGCTTCATTGTCACTCTTGTTTGCTTGCTTCTTATTTGTTAACTGTGTGGGTTTTCCTTCCTCCTCTTGTGTTAGGCTCTCTGCAGGAGCATGGATGCATTACTATGTCCTTCCACTGCTCACTTTTTTCAGGTGTTACCTTTTTCTTTTTGTTGAAGCATTCTGTGAAAGTGCATGTGTTTTCCTGCTGTTTCCCTCATATGCTTCACTCCCCTTTCTGCGAATTACTTGTTCCTCTCTCATTCCAGTGTGCTTCTCCTCCTTTTGCTTTCTCCCCACCAGGTCCGCATTGCTTTCGCCTGTTCAATGCTTCTCACACATGGCCCCACTGTTGCCTATGTCACCACCCATGCCCATGTTTTGCTTCCACTCACACCCACTCCTCTGTTGCTTCTTCCCCTCGTCCTCTGTGTTGCTTCCGCCCCTCCCGTGCTCCATGTTGCTTCCTACCCCTTGTGTTGCTTGCCCCGACCTGCGTTAAAAAACCAGCTACTGTGCCACGTGTTGCTCCTGCTCCTTCCCAATGTTGTTTCCACCTCCCACTTACACCCTGCGTTGCTCCCACCCCAGTTGCTTCCCCTCTATTTTTTTTCTTTTTTCTTCCCGATCAAACTCGGATCTAAAAAAAAATAAAAAACCGGCATCAACATTTTGTAGATGCGTGCATGCTAGGTGTGTGTGCCTACAAAATGACTCGGCCAGAAGCGTCAAAAGCTTTAAAAAAATAAATCTTTAGTCATGCAGCAAACATAGGGGACGATGTGCTGCATTGCTAAACCCACTGGCAAAACCGATAGGTCTCTAAGGTGAGATCTTTTGGCTTTAATGCTTGTTTCCCTTGGTTACTAACTCCTTTGTTCCACCCCTCCTATATTCTGTGTTGCCTCTTTTGCTGGGGCGCATTATACGATTTCCTATTTGCTTGGCATGTCATACTATGAAATTTTTTTGGCACCAGTTAGAAAAGCCATATCACATCCACTTGGGAGGCGGGGGGGATGGGGGGGTGTCATGTGGCTGTGGAGAGATGTTCTCATCAGGTCAGTGTCCTCAGAACTTGAAATACTTCCACTGAGAGGGACCGTGGCGGGGCGGCTCTTTTTCTCTCTAGCAATACATACGCCATTCCTCCTCACAGTTCACTATCTTTATTGATCCTTCAGCCATCCACCCTCAGAGGTCATCAGCTGTTTCTCTCTGTATTAATTAATCGGAGCTGATTCTCCAGCCTAGATTTACTAAAGTTTGTACATACACGTTTTGGCACAACAATTGACTTACAGGCCTTAGTGCCCGCACAACACATTAGAAATGAGGGCTACTGTTTCTCTTAATTAATCCCTCGGTCATCCTTCCTCACACCTGATACTGTGTTTCTCTCAGCATGATTTTTTGTCCCACATAACCTCAAGTCCAGTACTCTCGCTCTATAGCAATCCCTTAGTAATCCACCCTTAAGGATGACACTTTGTTTCTTTCTGTACCAAACCCCTTGCCATTCACCCTCAGATCTGATACTCTGTTTCTCTCTGTATCAAACCCTCAGTCATCCGCATTCCTAGATGACACCTTGTTTCTCTCTATAGCTAACCTTTTGCCATCCACATTCATAGATAAACTTTGTTTCTCTCTGTGGCAAGCCCTTTCCCGTTCACCCTCTGATCTGACATACTGTTTCTCTCTGTATCTCTCTCTGTAGCACCTCAGTATCACTGTTTCTCTGTGTCACTGTATCTCTGTTTCTCTCTTTATCACCACTGTATCCTCTCTGTAAAACCACAGGCAAAACCGATAGGGAGATTATATTTTGTTTTAAGAAGAAACTCCATTTCTCTCTGTAGCAAACCTTTCGCCACCCACATTTATAGGTGACACTTTGTTTCTCTATGTAGAAACCCCATGGCCATTCACTCTCCGATCTGACACTCAGTTTCTCTCCATATCAGTCCCTCAGTCATCAGCATTCATAGATGACACTTTGTTTCTCTGTGTAGCAAACCTTTCACCATGCCCATTTTTAGATGATGCTTTGTTTCTCTCTATACCAAATTATTCACCTTTCACCATCATATCTGACACTCTGTTTCTCTCTGTATCAATCCATCAGTCATCCACATTCAAAGATGACACTTTGTTTCTCTCTGTACTACTCTCACAGTCATCTACCCTGTAGGCCAATACTCTGTTTCTATCTATAGCAGTCCCTCAGCCATCCACCCTTAAAGATCACACTTTGTTTCTCTCTGTACTACTCTCTCAGTCATCTACCCTCAAGGCCGATACTCTCTTTCTATCTATAGCAGTCCCTTAGCTATCCACCCTTAAAGATGACACTATGTTTCTCTCTGTAACAAACCCTTCGCCATTTCATCCTTAGAGTTGACACTCAGCCATCCACACGTATAGATGACACTTTGTTTCTCTCTCTGAGTATGTCACCTGAGGGTTGAGACTCTGTTTCTCTCTGTAGCAAAGACTTCCCGGCTATCCTCTGATCTGATACTATTTTTTCTGTCTCAATTTCTCTGAACTCCTGCGATCGAACACTCTCTTGATGTCGGCCTCAACCCCCCACCCGCCCACTCGTAACAAAGACACAGTTTGGGGCAGATTTACAAGCCCCTTGCGACACTTTTGCGTCACTTTTCCCATTTAAAAGTGAGGCAAAAGTGGCGCAAGGGGCTTGTAAATCTGCCCCTTTGTATTTAAGTGTTCCAGTCCCTCAGACACCCATCCCCCCCTCCCTTCTCTGACTGACAACGGGTTTTTCTCTCTAGCAAAACCTAGAGCTAAAAAACTCGGTTGACCCCATCATCAGCCAGGAGTCCCCGCGTAGGACGCGTTGTGTATCTTTGCATCAATCCTTCTATCAGGGGGACCACTCCTGGGGGGGAAAGGCCTGATTCATTGCATTACCATCCAGCAAACCCTCATGGAAAATGTTTACATTCTTTAGATAATTCCTTTCGGCTGAGATCAGCTGCAAAAAAAGAGGGAACTACGTCTGTGAAATGTCCCTGACTTCGCTCCTCGCCCTGTCCGGGTTCCAAGCATTTCTCCCCACGCCCCCTGCATACCCAGCTCCTGCGTTTAGTTGATTCTGTGTTATCTTCCATGTCTATATTTCAATGTGAATGTACCGGGGTCACAGTAGCTCAAAATACTTCTGCGTTCGAATGCCGGGCATGTCAGCTGATTGCTCCGAGTATATTAAATGAGTGTGGTGGTCTCACTTCTGTTCTGCGGGTGGGGGCGGGGGATATGGCTGCTCTGCATTGGCGCACCCCTTTTCACAAGACCACTTGCTTCCTTTAATCCCACGTGCTGTCGTCGGCACCTGAGAAATGTATCAAGCAGGAGCGTAGCTATCGATAGTGCGGTAGGTGCAGTGGCACCGGGGCCAGCTGTACCCCAATTATACCTGTGTTTTTGTTTACTGCCTAAGCGGCACAAGGGGCCCTATTTTTCCATTAGGGCCTCTTACTACGTCACTGGTATCCAGAGCCTCTTTTGCTACAGTTGCTTTTAATTCACTGCCTCTATTTTAAAATATTAGGGGGCAGATTTACAATAACTGGCGCATCCCTGCATATCAGCAGGGATGCGCCAGTTATTGTGTGTCACGGCTCCGCCACCATGGATGTGCCGCATTTACAATGCGGCACACCATGGGGCAAAAACGGACAGATGCGTGACGCATCTGTGCCGTAAAGGCGGCGCATTGCTGGAGTTGCGTCGCAAGCGCTACGCAGCTCCAGCAAGGCTCCGGGGTGCCCTAACTTTGAAATGCTGCATCAATCCTTACGCCTGCTTCAAGCAGGCGCAGGGTTTTGACGCAGCATGGGCTTAAAAGTGACTGACACAGTGGATCACCAACTGCGCCGACGCCCTTGCACCACTGAAGAACCCTCCAAGCAATCCCGACAGCAAGAAAGCCTCATGATTCACCGACGATCTCAAAGACTACAAGAAATCCTGCCGTACCCTTGAAAAAGCCTGGTGCCACGACCAGTCAACAGAAAACATGACAACCCTCAAGAACGCCATCCGCAAACACCACCAGCTGATCCGCACCACCAAAAGGACATCATTCAGAGACCGACTGGACAACAACACCCACAACAGCAAAGAACTCTTCAGCATCGTCAAAGAGCTCTCCAACCCCAGCGCAAGCAACATTGACATCACGCCATCGCAAGAACTCAGCGACTCACTCGCCACGTTCTTCCACCGCAAGATCGCCGATATACATGACAGCTTCGGCGCTCAGACTGCATACCCAGCCACCGAACCAACGCCCCCCACAACCACCCTGTGCACCTGGAACCCCGTCAGCACGGAAGAAACCACCCTCATGATGAACACCATCCACTCCGGCTCCCCAGCCGACCCCTGCCCACATCACATCTTCAACAAAGCCGACTCCATCATCGCACCCCATCTCCGGGACATCATTAACAACTCCTTCACATCCGCCACATTTCCGGAGAGCTGGAAGCATGCAGAGATCAGCGCCCTCCTGAAGAAACCCACTGCGGACCCCACAGACCTCAAGAACTTCCGTCCCATCTCGCTCCTCCCCTTCCCCGCTAAAGTCATCGAGAAAACCGTCAACAAACAGCTGACCACCTTCCTTGAGACGAACGGCTCCCTCAACCCATCGCAGTCCGGATTCCGAGCGAACCACAGCACCGAGACCGCCCTCATCGCAGCCACCGACGACATCAGGACCCTGCTCGACAACGGTGAAACTGCCGCCCTCATCCTCCTCGACTTGTCGGCCACATTCGACACTGTCTGCCATCGCACCCTGACCACCCGCCTCCACCACGCCGGAATCCAAGGGAAGGCCCTGGAATGGATCACCTCCTTCCTCTCCGACAGAACTCAGAGAGTCCGTCTCCCGCCCTTCCGTGCAGCGGCCACCAAGATCATCTGCGGCGTACCCCAAGGATCCTCGCTCAGCCCCATCCTCTTCAATGTCTACATGAGCCCCCTCGCAGCCATCGCACGCAAACACAACCTCCACATAATCTCCTACGCCGACGACACCCAACTGATCCTCTCCCTCACCAATGACCCCGCCACCGCCAGAGCCAGCTTCCAGGAAGGAATGAAAGACGTCGCGGAATGGATGAAGCTCAGCCGTCTGAAGCTGAACTCAGACAAAATGGAAGTCCTGATCCTCGGACCATCCCCCTCCACCTGGGACAACTCCTGGTGGCCCCCTGCTCTGGGCACCGCCCCCAAGCCCACGGACCACGCACGCAACCTGGGTTTCATCCTTGACTCCTCCCTCACGATGACCAAGCAAGTCAACGCCGTTACATCTTCCTGCTTCAACACCCTCCGCATGCTCCGAAAGATCTTCCGGTGTATCCCCACTGGAACCAGGAAGACAGTCACCCAGGCCCTCGTCACCAGCCGTCTGGACTACGGGAACGCCCTCTATGGTGGGACCACCGCCAAACTACAGCAAAGACTCCAGCGCATTCAGAACGCAGCTGCTCGACTCATCCTGGACATTCCCCGACACAGCCACATCTCTGCTCACCTGAGAGACCTGCACTGGCTCCCCGTCAGTAAGAGGATCACCTTCAGACTCCTCACCCACGCACACAAGGCTCTCCACGACGCGGGCCCCGAATACCCGCCTCACATTCTACACACCTACCCGCCAGCTCCGCTCCGCCAGCCTCGCCCTCGCCACCATCCCACGGATTCGCGGAACCACACTGTAGGAAGGTGGATATCTGACTATGGTTACCCCCAAATTTTTGCCTAGTGTCTAGCTGGTTTTTCGACTTAGTTGGCCTGAGATCCTGCCATTCAGGCTCTCAGGCTATCTGCTCTCTCTTTAAAATGGACTCCATGTACCCTAGGTACATACCCAATTGGTTGGATCACCCTGTCAGCCCCTGTACCAGTGTACACTAGGTACCCAGGGCATTGGTGTACCCCAGGCCTGCCAAGGGCTGCAGCATGTATTATGCCACCCCAGGCTTGGCCTAACAATCTGACACAACTGGCTGATCACTCAGCTGGGGTAAGTTGGTGTAATCACCTCTTACTTAGGTGTAGTATACCTATACCTAAACTTAAATGGGACACCTGGTAACCTATAAGTCACTCCTATGGCAGGCCTTAACAATCCTGAAGGCAGAGTGCTTGGTTCCATGTGAGATGGTGCTCTGGCATGAGCTGAGCCTGTCTGCAGTGGTCGGAACAACTTCCTTCTACTGTTTCCAGATATCGTCATACCATATACTCTTAAGTGCATTATGAACCTCGCGGTTAAATGCTATCTTTGGTTTGGCTTTATCAAAACATGTCGAGTAAGGTGTCATACGAATTGGAATACTAACCCCTCGCCAATTCTGGCGACGGGGTTAGCATTCCACCCTTCTAGAGGGACACGACATGTACAGTACCTGAAACCCGGGTAAAATCAGACATAGCCTCAGCTCCACAAAATGGATGCTGCCACCACAGACACAAGTCTGCCCTCCTGCTGCTGGGAGTCCTTCCAGCTTGGGAGGTGTGGACAAAGGGTTTCCTGCCAGGGGAGGTGCGTGCACCACCCCAGACAGGATTTTGTGTATTGGTCAGGTAGGGCTTGAAAGAAACCAGACATGCCTGTGGCTCACAAGGAGCCTCGGTGCATATGCCAGTTCAAACCGGTCCTGGGGCACACCAGTCCCGGGCCTGGGGCGAGCTGGACAAAGGATTGGGGGTGTAACCACCCCCCTTCCTGGTCCCACCCATAGGGAGGGACCTAGCAGGTAGTCCGGCCCCTAGAATCCGAATAAAGGTAGGAGCTGTGTCCTAAGACTTCAGACATCCTGGAATCAACTTGAAACTAAGAAGAAGACGGGAACTTCGACATTCTGCTGCACAGAAGACTGAAGAAAATCTCCCCTGTGGTCAGGGAGTGACCACCTTGCTAACGCAAGCACCATCCAGCGAATCACCGTCTGCTTTGCCGCCGCCTCCCGCCGGAGCCCGAGCCCAGAGACTGACAAGACCTGGACCTCCAGACCTCTCACCGCCCGATCCACAGTCCCTGCAAAGAAGAGACCCGTGGAGGCACCGAGACCCGTGGAGCCAGCCATCTTGGAACGACTACGACAAGCTGACAAGTGCAACAACCGAGGCTCCCTCCAAGTTGTGCTTTGGGTCCTGAGAAGCCCAACCCTCGAGCAGCATCTGCACCAAAGGTGAGCCCTCCAGCATCTCCACGATCTGCGTGGGGCCCTTCTGCATTTTGCCACTCGACGCGCCTAACCGGTTGCTGGCCCGCTGGCTAGTGGCCATCTTGGCGACGAAATCTACGACAAACACCGCTGGTCTGGTTGCTCCAGACTGGCCCTTGCTCCCCTCCAAAGGAGCAATCCCTCTGACCTTGCTGGTCAGAACCAACAGCTGATTTCCGAATCCTTCTACAATTGCTTTTGCCAAGGCTTGTTTGCTTCGATCAAGTCGCCGACACCGCCGACAGCGAGAGCCTGCGTGGGACAGCTCGTGAGCCGACTCCTGGACGTCGTCGACCTTCAGGGACCACGTGGCTGCGGAGACAAGCTACCCCTCATCACCTGTTTGCACCCGACATCGCCTGGTACCCACCTGGTGCCACGCTGGTCACTGGCTAGTGACTGTGAACACTGTCCCCTCTGCTTACAGGTCTTCAACATCTCCGATCCACTCTTGGATCCACTGCATCTCTTCCCGACCGACCGCCTGCAGCATCTTTGTCCCAGGCTCAACGGAACAGATAGAAGAAACCCGACGCACTTTGAGGCCTATGCACCCGCTTCCTGTGGGTGAGGTAAAGCTGGTACTCCGGTGCCCATGTGTAGTAATACATCTCTAGTGCCTGTGTTCCAAATCTTAAGTTCCTAGGTCATCCGGAAGATTCCTTTTGCAGTAACTTTGTACTTTTTACGCACCCATTGAAACCTATGGGAGCCCGCGTGTGACTATTTGCTCTGCACACGCCACCCGTGGACCTCCTGGTCACTAACTGACGTTAGCTCCTTGTAGGCCCAGCGATTCTAGAGGCCCTAGGCCTTTTCCCTTTTCTGTTCGTGGTACTTATACCACTATTTTAGTATATGGTTCGAGTGGCCACCAGGGCCTATCCATATAAAGTGCAAACTTCTGTGTATTCTGTGATAATCTTGTTTGACGATTTGTGCTCCTGTGCTCATAAAGAGACTAGGGGTTACTTTGAGAAATAAATACATATATATTTTGAATATATATCTGTGTGGTGTCCTTTCATTGGTATAAAAGGGGGTTACTATTGGTAAAACAGCTTGCTTAACACGCTTCACGAGTTTAGCCTCAAAGACTGCTTAGCCTACGCTACCACTAGGGCAGCTAGTCCAAAAAGGTTGACTTACAATCACACCATAAGGGTTGCTTGGCATGGTACAAGGTGGTCACTAGAACTAGTGAACAGCATATACCAGGCCAACTTCTCACATTGGTGAGCAGCGGTTGGATTTGAGCTTGCTGTGTTTTACCATTGTAATCTCTTGGTTACCAATTGAAAGATCACATAGGTACCTGTAGGTACATATAAAACAAGATTAGATATACATAAGTTCTACTGAACTTAGTTGTTGTAGAGCAAAGGGAGTAGCACACCCTGACTACAACTACTAGATAGGTTTAGTAGGTAAACCCAAGTGTAGGTAGATTGCAACACATCCACCCACACTTAAGAGCAATGGCCGGGGCAGAGGGGTCCACTGTACCCATCTCTGTTGAGAGTGACCCCCAGAGGGCACCATCCAGCTTTGCTACCCTTAATCAGAATGAGCTCAGGCATTTGGCAACTCTTAGAGGCCTTAAACAGCCCAAGAACCCAAACTCTGCTGAGCTCAGAGAGCTCTTACAGAATGATGAGAATCAGAGAGCACTCAAGAAAGCTTCCCAGTTAGCCCCCTTAGGGTCAGGAACAGGAGGCCCCCCTTCTGAAGATACTACAGAGGTACCCAGTTCCAATAGCCATCCCTTAGATGAGAACCATACTACAGGGGAGGAAAGTGGTGAGGATACAGAAAGTAGTGATGATGAAGGGAGAACTAGCCCAGTGCCAAGTATTATACTTGGCCCAGCTAAACTAAGGCTATTGGGGACTGACAATGGGTTCCCCCCATTGGATCTCCCCAGTGGACTTAACACAGGGCTTGGGAGGCAAAGGAATCGCTCAGGTGACTCCAATGCTTCTCATGGCTCTAGAGGCTCTCAAGGTCACTCCAGGAAAAGGATGACCACCCCTCAGAGGAGGGAACATGAGGCCAGAATGCAGGAAGCCCAGCTGAGGATCAGGAAGCAGGAGCTAGAAGTAGCCCTGATGGAAGAAAAACTGAGCAAGGCTAGGCAGCATAGAGAGAGTGGGTCTATACCCACTGGTGGCAGCAATGTCCCTAGGGACAAAGATAGGGTCTTTGACAATAGGAACCTGTCCAAGATTGTGCCCCCCTACAAAAGTGGGGATGACATCCACAAATGGATGACTGCTCTTGAGAGAGCCTGCAAAGTGCAGCAGGTTCCTGAAGACCAGTGGGCAGCAATCTTATGGCTCTCCTTTGAGGGGAGAGGCAGAGATAGACTCCTCACTGTTAGAGAAGAGGATGTCAGAAATTACAGAGTCCTGAAGAGTGTCCTAGTTGATGGGTTAGGCTTAACCACTGAACAGTACAGGTTAATGTTCAGAGACACCCAGAAGACACAGACTCAGGACTGGTCTGAATATGTGGAATGTGCCACTAAGGCTTTGGAGGGTTGGTTGCTGGGAAGTAAGGTGTCTGATTATACAGGATTGTACAATTTGATGATGAGAGAGCAGATTTTAAGTAATTGTCAAAACCAGCTTCTCCATCAACACCTGGTAGACTCAGATTTGACCTCTCCCCAAGAATTGGGAAAGAGGGCAGATAAATGGGTCAGGACCAGGATCAGGCCTAAAAACCAGGGTGGTGACCAAAAGAAAGATACCACCAAGCCTCAAGAGAAGGGTGGGGATAAAGAAAAAGAGAAACCTTCCTCAGGGCCCCAAAACTCCACACAGGGTGGTGGGTCCCAAGCTCCCTCCTCTACCACAGCTAAAAAGCCCTACTGCCATGAGTGTAAAACTCCTGGGCATTGGAAAACTGACAGCGGTTGCCCAAGGGCTAAAAACAAAACTGTTCCTCCAATTACTCCTGTCACACCACCTATTACTGTCAGCAGTAATCCCCCAGGTGGTGGGAGTGCCCCCAGAAATCTGGGTGGGTTTACTTGGGGAACACAGGGGGACCCTGGCTTAGCCAATTCCCCTACAGCAACCACTCTTGTCTGTGATGGTGGCATGGGGTTTGCCAACTTCACTGCCTGTCCCAACACTTTGGGTAGGTACAGACAGGAGCCCTACATCAATGGTACAAAAGCTGAGGCCTACAGAGACACTGGGGCTAGCATCACAATGGTGGCCCATTGGCTAGTTCCCTCTGAGCAGCTTTTGCCCGGTTTCTCCTACCAGGTGACTAACATTGATGGCAAACAGAACAGTCATCCCATGGCAGAGGTATGTCTCAGCTGGGGAGGGGTCACTGGCCCTAAAAGGGTAGCAGTGTCCCCAACCTTGCCTGTAGACTGCTTACTGGGGAATGACTTAGAACTCTCAGCTTGGGCTGGAGTTGAACAAGACACCCATTCTAAAATGGTAGGCCTTTCACAAAAGGGTAGGGGGGTTGTGCCATTCACAACCCCTGTCCAAATAGATTTCCTCCCTGAAAAGGTTGGAAGGGCAGTGGTAGCCACAGCCCAGGCACAGACAGACTTCCCTGTAGGGACTGGCAGAGCTGTGACAGTCACAGCTCAAACACAAACTGAGTGCCCCCCTGAAAAGGTTGGCAAGGCTGTAATGGTCTCAGCCTATACTCAGACTGACATAGGTGTAGTGAAGCCTGAAACAATGGATCACTCCACACAAACTGAGAGTAGTGGGGAGGAAGAAAAGTCTCCCTCTCCCCAGACATTAGGAAAAGGTCAGCCTCCTCAGGGATCTGACCTCACCCCTTGTGAAGGAACTGCCCCAGAGGTAGCCAGGCCTGGCCTGGCAGAGCCTCTGATGTCAGTGGCCCCTTCCAAGGTGGGATCCAGTCTGGTGCAGGTAGCCTGCCTCTCTCTACCCTGCCTCAGTCAGCCCAGGGCTGCAGAGGTCAGGGAGGCCAGTGGACCCCCAGAGGGCCCCTGTCCACAAGAACCCCCCCATCAAAAGAATGAGGATTGCCTGGCTAGTAGCCCTAGTCAGGTGATGGGTAAAAACATTCCTGAGGGATCTCCTTTACAGGTAGTTAGGGACCTCCCCCAGGGGGATTCTGTTGGGCACAGGCAAACATGGGACCTTAGGGCCCCAAACCTGACCCGTCCCTCCAGTAAGCCCACAAAAGGGACCCAGCCTCCAGCTTTAGGTAGCCAGAGGCTGACCCTGAGAGCACAGTGCAACTCAGTTAAAGAAAGAAAGGCATCCATGGTGGAGGATGATTGGAGGAAGCTGAGGCCTCACTTTGAGGACACTCACTTCAGTACTCCATCTCAACACCAGCCTTTTACTTTGCCAAGACACACCACAGGTAGAGATTCCCTATGGTGGAGACCCTCTGATACCCTTAGGGTGAGGGATTGCTTAGTGGACCATGAGACAGGGGGTAACCATGCCAGTGCTGGTTCCTCCTTATATGGCCACTTGGGCAATATAGGCTTACCTGGTCAAGGTCAGCCTTATCTCCCTTCGTTTGGGGGGGGGGTTGTGTAGGAAGGTGGATATCTGACTATGGTTACCCCCAAATTTTTGCCTAGTGTCTAGCTGGTTTTTCGACTTAGTTGGCCTGAGATCCTGCCATTCAGGCTCTCAGGCTATCTGCTCTCTCTTTAAAATGGACTCCATGTACCCTAGGTACATACCCAATTGGTTGGATCACCCTGTCAGCCCCTGTACCAGTGTACACTAGGTACCCAGGGCATTGGTGTACCCCAGGCCTGCCAAGGGCTGCAGCATGTATTATGCCACCCCAGGCTTGGCCTAACAATCTGACACAACTGGCTGATCACTCAGCTGGGGTAAGTTGGTGTAATCACCTCTTACTTAGGTGTAGTATACCTATACCTAAACTTAAATGGGACACCTGGTAACCTATAAGTCACTCCTATGGCAGGCCTTAACAATCCTGAAGGCAGAGTGCTTGGTTCCATGTGAGATGGTGCTCTGGCATGAGCTGAGCCTGTCTGCAGTGGTCGGAACAACTTCCTTCTACTGTTTCCAGATATCGTCATACCATATACTCTTAAGTGCATTATGAACCTCGCGGTTAAATGCTATCTTTGGTTTGGCTTTATCAAAACATGTCGAGTAAGGTGTCATACGAATTGGAATACTAACCCCTCGCCAATTCTGGCGACGGGGTTAGCATTCCACCCTTCTAGAGGGACACGACATGTACAGTACCTGAAACCCGGGTAAAATCAGACATAGCCTCAGCTCCACAAAATGGATGCTGCCACCACAGACACAAGTCTGCCCTCCTGCTGCTGGGAGTCCTTCCAGCTTGGGAGGTGTGGACAAAGGGTTTCCTGCCAGGGGAGGTGCGTGCACCACCCCAGACAGGATTTTGTGTATTGGTCAGGTAGGGCTTGAAAGAAACCAGACATGCCTGTGGCTCACAAGGAGCCTCGGTGCATATGCCAGTTCAAACCGGTCCTGGGGCACACCAGTCCCGGGCCTGGGGCGAGCTGGACAAAGGATTGGGGGTGTAACCACCCCCCTTCCTGGTCCCACCCATAGGGAGGGACCTAGCAGGTAGTCCGGCCCCTAGAATCCGAATAAAGGTAGGAGCTGTGTCCTAAGACTTCAGACATCCTGGAATCAACTTGAAACTAAGAAGAAGACGGGAACTTCGACATTCTGCTGCACAGAAGACTGAAGAAAATCTCCCCTGTGGTCAGGGAGTGACCACCTTGCTAACGCAAGCACCATCCAGCGAATCACCGTCTGCTTTGCCGCCGCCTCCCGCCGGAGCCCGAGCCCAGAGACTGACAAGACCTGGACCTCCAGACCTCTCACCGCCCGATCCACAGTCCCTGCAAAGAAGAGACCCGTGGAGGCACCGAGACCCGTGGAGCCAGCCATCTTGGAACGACTACGACAAGCTGACAAGTGCAACAACCGAGGCTCCCTCCAAGTTGTGCTTTGGGTCCTGAGAAGCCCAACCCTCGAGCAGCATCTGCACCAAAGGTGAGCCCTCCAGCATCTCCACGATCTGCGTGGGGCCCTTCTGCATTTTGCCACTCGACGCGCCTAACCGGTTGCTGGCCCGCTGGCTAGTGGCCATCTTGGCGACGAAATCTACGACAAACACCGCTGGTCTGGTTGCTCCAGACTGGCCCTTGCTCCCCTCCAAAGGAGCAATCCCTCTGACCTTGCTGGTCAGAACCAACAGCTGATTTCCGAATCCTTCTACAATTGCTTTTGCCAAGGCTTGTTTGCTTCGATCAAGTCGCCGACACCGCCGACAGCGAGAGCCTGCGTGGGACAGCTCGTGAGCCGACTCCTGGACGTCGTCGACCTTCAGGGACCACGTGGCTGCGGAGACAAGCTACCCCTCATCACCTGTTTGCACCCGACATCGCCTGGTACCCACCTGGTGCCACGCTGGTCACTGGCTAGTGACTGTGAACACTGTCCCCTCTGCTTACAGGTCTTCAACATCTCCGATCCACTCTTGGATCCACTGCATCTCTTCCCGACCGACCGCCTGCAGCATCTTTGTCCCAGGCTCAACGGAACAGATAGAAGAAACCCGACGCACTTTGAGGCCTATGCACCCGCTTCCTGTGGGTGAGGTAAAGCTGGTACTCCGGTGCCCATGTGTAGTAATACATCTCTAGTGCCTGTGTTCCAAATCTTAAGTTCCTAGGTCATCCGGAAGATTCCTTTTGCAGTAACTTTGTACTTTTTACGCACCCATTGAAACCTATGGGAGCCCGCGTGTGACTATTTGCTCTGCACACGCCACCCGTGGACCTCCTGGTCACTAACTGACGTTAGCTCCTTGTAGGCCCAGCGATTCTAGAGGCCCTAGGCCTTTTCCCTTTTCTGTTCGTGGTACTTATACCACTATTTTAGTATATGGTTCGAGTGGCCACCAGGGCCTATCCATATAAAGTGCAAACTTCTGTGTATTCTGTGATAATCTTGTTTGACGATTTGTGCTCCTGTGCTCATAAAGAGACTAGGGGTTACTTTGAGAAATAAATACATATATATTTTGAATATATATCTGTGTGGTGTCCTTTCATTGGTATAAAAGGGGGTTACTATTGGTAAAACAGCTTGCTTAACACGCTTCACGAGTTTAGCCTCAAAGACTGCTTAGCCTACGCTACCACTAGGGCAGCTAGTCCAAAAAGGTTGACTTACAACCACACCATAAGGGTTGCTTGGCATGGTACAAGGTGGTCACTAGAACTAGTGAACAGCATATACCAGGCCAACTTCTCACACACACCCGGAGGAAGATCTTTCTCCTACCTGGCGGCCAAGATGTGGAACTCCCTCCCCACCCCCCTTCGACTGACCCAGGACCATGTCTCCTTCAGGAAGCACCTCAAGACCTGGCTTTTCGAGCAGTAGCGGCACCCCCCTCCCAGCGCCTTGAGACCCTCGCGGGTGAGTAGCGCTCTACAAATGTCCTGATTGATTGATTGACTGAGTGAAACCATGTAGATTTCACTCACCCACTTTTAGGAGGCGTTCCTGCGCTGGAACGCCCCCCCCCCCTGCGCCGGAACGCCTACTTCTGGCGCATGGCTTTACAACGTGACGCATCTCCCAACTGTACACCTGCCCTAAATCTAGTTTTTTTCTAATCCCCACTGGACTTCCAACCTCACATTGACTCTGTTTTCAACACTTGTTGTTGTCAAAACTTGTTGTCATCATATATTCATCATATATTCAACATTTTTAAAATCAAACTTCTTAGTGCTTTTTGCTCTTTGGAATTCCTTCTGCAAATGTTGGTTCTGTCCCATTTTAGTTGCCTCTCATCTCTGTGGCCAAATCGTAAAAGTATTTATGAGTACAGGAAGTAATACTACGGGAGTAATGTTTTGTGTAATCATACATGTCTCTGTGAGTCGGGCCCGACATAGTCCATCCCCCTTTGCGTAAAAGTGCATGGTGTGCACAGATCTTCAATTTTTGCTAGTTATATATGAATATGACCCAAAATGTCCCATTTTAGATGACTTAAGGCAGATTCACAAAGGCAAGTAAGAGTATTGTAAAGAGTACCATAGCAGTTCTTTTTTACGTCCCCTTACATGCCTTGTGGATAGACTTCTCTGTATGTCGGCTTCTTAAATACCTAATATTCACAGAATTCTTGCGCTTATTTTAATACATTTTTTTAATTTTTTTGAATTTTATATAACGCGAACTAGACCCGAGAGATCGGGTATCAGAGCGCTTTACATGAGACATCAGGTATCAGAGCGCTTTGCATGAGCACCAGTTTCATTACAGACGGACACATTCATTTTTGTTAGGCGGGGGGGATTAAGTGATTTGCCCAGAATCACAAGATGTTGAGCATCTTTTTTCTCTATCTCCTCTCACTCCAACTTAATTGGCTACCATTCTATTCTCAGTGTAAATGTAGATTTTTCTGCCTTGTCTTTAAATGGTACACTTTTGTGGACTCCCCTTAACCGTGCTCTTTGATTTTGCATTATGGTCCCAGAAGACCTCTCTGCTCATCTTCTTTAGACCTGCTATCTCAACCTGGTCCTCAAGGTCCCCCTCATTGCTTTCGCTCTTTCACATTATTGGCTCTTTGTTATGGAATCTCCTTATGGAATCAACTTCCCTTTGCTGTGAGATCTGCTTCTACTCTGTTGTCTTTTGGGGATCAGCTAAAAGATCATTCACACACTAATTCTCATCAGTCTTAGCTTTGGCTACAGTTGTATCGTTTTGTAGCATTATTCTTTCTACAGAGCTTTAGATAAAAGTGCTATAACATATCAAATGAATAATTATTTCTGTAATTTCCATTCTTTGCCTTTACGGCACATCTCCGCGGCAAATTTGAGGATGTTGTGGGTCTCAGGGTGGGACAAGAGCCAGTAATAGAAAACTAAGATGATATCTTAGTATCGTTTTATTTTTCATTTGCTGGCTCTGAGCCAGCTTGTGCTGGGATGGGTGGGGCCGGGGCATGGCAGGGGGGAGTAGAAGTGCTATGCGCACTATTAGGTGCTCATGGGTGTTTTGGTCAGCCGTCTCAGGCCGGCCAAACACACATGCCCACTCAGGTATCTCCAGCCCAGCTGTACTGAAGAGCCAGGCTGGAGAGACCCAACAAACTCCCTGTTCTGAGCGGAGCGACTTTTCAGCCCGCTCAGGCCAATACCCGCACTGCTCCCATATGAGAGCAGTGCGGGGATTGGATGGGAGTCGTGCTGCTTTACCAGGGACTCCTGGGACAGGAACTGCAGCAGAGAAGTGCGAGGCAGACAGGTGCACCAGGTAAGTGTTTATTCTTATTTATTAACCCTGCCGCACGCTCCCCCCACGTGTTTCCTGCTGACCCCCTCTTCCCGCCCCTTCTCCCCCCTCCCCCATCCCACGCACCCTCTACCCCGACGGTATTTTTGGTGTTGACCTCCACTGTTTTAACTGTGTGACATCATCTGGAAGTCTAGGGGATGTGGGCATGCGGCCTTTGCGCAGTGTCTTTCCTGTCAATGGACATTTCGTCCCCTGCACCGCGTCGTACAAATAAACAATGCAAGAGATACAGGTGGCAAATACGTAGAAATTTACCCATTAGCAGGGTAGGATGAAGGATTGAGGCCACAGGGCGGGTTACCCCGTAAATAAAAAATAACACAAAGCTGTAAACCATTGGGCAAACAACTGTGCCTAGAGTGCGTCGGTGTTTGCTCCATGATGAAATAAAAGCAAATGGGGTTTGTGGTGTTGCTTCTCTCTAACACTAGCATTTTGGCTCTCACTGCCCATTCTTCAGATACCAGACTTCTGACACAGTTGTAGCCTCAGATAACACAGATAGTGCAGAGTACAACTTGACGCCGCAATTAGTTGCTTGGCTTACACTGGTACAGGGCACAGCCCTTCTTAGCCCTCTTGCCAGATTGCGGATGTTGAGATCTGATTATGTCCCCAGACAAGCATTAGTAATATATCAGATTTAAGTTTCATCCTTTAGCTGCACTTCCAATTACACACGGCCTGGCCAACAAGCATTGGTAAAACTTTAGGGAAAATACGCAAAGTCCATCGATGCCCCAGACAGAGCAGGATCTGAGTGTAACTGGCATACATTTATACCAGAAGCCATATTCATATAAGAGTGCAGTCTGTGGACCTACATAGACATCAAACAGGGCTGGAGACATAAAGGGTTCCTGTGGCACCCTCCAGTGAAGCGGAACAAAGGTTTACGAAAAGGAGCTTGTGCAACTGTCTTGGTATGACACGGCAATATGACGTTCCACACAAAGTCATTTTAATTATACTACATCCAGGTGTAACTCCACCCTTATCGCTATTTACTTTTTATAATTTTGCTATTCACCTTTTCAGTCTGCAGTTACACCAAGGTGTAGTCTTATACATCTGCATCTTCTCAAATCAGGGACTCGAGCTTCCTAGAATAGTATTTACGTGTGTAAAGTTACTACTAGTAATTTTGCGCATGAACCTGGAGATGTCCACCACCTTGGTGCAAATCTCACTATAGGAAACTATAGGGAGAATTAATAAAATATATTATTCTTTAAAATAAATCCATAAAAATATTTAATGTAAAAATATAAATCAATTTTAAAATGTTATTTAAAACCCAGAAACTCCTAAGATAAAATGTTACAACACATTATTTTACAATTATTATTTGTATTAAATTATTTAAATATTTTAATTTTTTAATTAATGTCTATAGAATAATTTAAACATTTTCCACATTTACTAACATTTTTCTTTTTCTTTAGTATATAGAAGATTTTGTTACTAATTATGTGTTTAGATAAATGTATATTAGTTTAAAGTTTTTAATAATTTAATTAGTTCATCCAGAGTGTTATATTATTACCCTACTTCCATTGTTTTCTTTGGGAGTGTGTTGCAGTACCCATGGGATGCCATGTGATGACTTACTCCAAGGTATAGGGGCTGGGGAAGATTTACATATGTTTTGACAAACATAGGGCTGTAGTAACTTTAGAAGAAAAGTTCGGTAATAGCAATGGTTTTACTCTTTTAGGGGTATGTGCTTTTATTAGCATTTCCCTTCCTAAACCACTCCTTAAATTTCCCTAAACTCTGTTGGTATGATATGGCAATATGTCGTTCCACACAAAGGCAGAATCTGAGGGGCCCATACACGTGTATATTTACTCACTTGTATATACCACACCTAGGAGTAACTCTACCCTTTTTACTATTCACAATTTTCAATGTTGCTGTTCACAATTTCATAGTATTCAGTGTTCAGTTACACCAAGGCGTAACCTTATATATCTGCATCTCCACAAACCAGGGACTTGAGTCTCCTAGAATAGAATTTACAACTGTAAAGTCACTACTAGTAACTTTTGCATATGTAGCTGGAGATGTCTACCACCTCAGTGCATATCTCCCTACAGGAAAGTATAGCGAAAATTAACCAGTGCTTAATTGTCCATAAACCCTTCCCATTTAGTAGTAAGAATTCTTGATTTTCCAGCCATACCCCATGCCCCTGCTAAAGTTACTATTGAAACATATGTCGTAGTGAGCCACAGAGGAAAGATTGGAGAGATGGAGGCATTGTGTAGTGTGTGAGTAGCATTACTGTCATACTACCTTATGTGCTACAAATTGCAGGTTGATAAAAGGCCCCTGACCAGAGGCCTACTGCAAGTCCCTGTAGCCCCTGCAGTACAGAGGGGCCCCAACCCTCTATTGGGCCCCAGCCCTTCAAGGGACCCCGTTCAGCCCAAGGTCAATTAATATCTGTGAGATATGGGAATCTCGAGAGCCCCTCATCACATTCTCCAGAGGGATCTCCATTATTTTGTGTTACACCACTGCCCCTGACAGTCCTGTCTCTCTCGGACCTCATGGGACGATGGTATCATGGTCAACAGTGTGAAAAATGCCTCACAAATCTAACAGAATGAATTCCTTGAAATCGCTAACATCTGCTAAAAATGTTTCAGTCACCCCGAGAGGTTGAAAGCCGCTCAGAAAGATGTCCAGGCAAATATTTCCTTACACAAAATTCTCAGTCTCTTTAGTCATGCCACTTTCCAAAATTTTCAAGGGGATTAAGAGAGAAGCTTTTAGTGTCAACCTAGTGAAATCCGCTTTTTATAACAATGGTGTTACCACCAACTGTTTCACCTTCTTCGTAACTATCCCAAGCGTCAAGGAATTGTTAATGGCCTCCAAAACACTGGCACCAAATGCTCGAAAACAAATCCCTTTCACAAGACTAGACAAGCACCGATCTGGGCTTCATGAGGCCAGACGCATCATCAAGCAGATGCAGTATATTTTGGATAAGTCCAGTAATGTTTAAGGTTGTGCACTATCTGAAGGACATCAAATTATGCCTCGCAATTGGGAGTGGCTACTGAGCTATCTTGTATGAGAAATACTCTAAAAAAGAAGTACCCTCAAGATTCCAACTTGGAGAAGCGTTAGCTCTTTTAGCACTAAGTAAGGTCTTGTACCAAGATTTTCTTTCCATAGTTTCTTCACGTAGAAATATGGGAGGAGTTACCTTTTCTTTGGTATCAATTAGTACCTCTTTATGGATATTAGGATCAGAGTTGTATCTAAGTTTGAACACAGGTCTGGACTGATGACGCCAATGACGTGTGGTTCTTGGCACGTTCTTTGTAAGACTCTTCTTCACTGAAGTCCAAAGCAGTTAATAACATGCATGTTTTGAGGCACCTGTATCCGAATGCATCCAGTTTAAGTGTATTTTTAGGCACTGAGGGCCATTTCCCCCCAGAGTCAGTCATGATGTCACTAAGGACCTCAATTTCAATTTTCCTTTAGTTCTTACAAAGCTGCCTGTCCTGAGGCCCTTCTATGTATTTAGCTCTGCAGCACATTTAGCCTGGGTGCTGAAGCATCTACTGTTCTTTAACATGGAGGGAAAGTAAGTACCAAACTGCGTGACACGCCATGTATGGGAACACTTGGAGAGAAATGTTGCCTTTTAGCAGGAAATGGTAGAGTCCAAAGCTCTGTTTTTAATATAAAATCAGGGCCTTCGGTGCTCATACCACTGAAAATACAAGATTTGAAAAAAATATTATTGTCTACGGGTGCTCATGGAATACAATTTCTATAGATTGCAATCTAGAGAATGCTAAAGTGATTCTTGTATTTTACTGACTTCTGCTGGTCGTTTTCTATCATGAAAGTTAATAGAGGCACCTGCCAGAAAAATAAAGAAAAGAAAGTTCGTCAGCAGAAAGCAATTCTGGTTTTTACTGACCTCTGCTGGTCGTTTTCTATCAATACAGTTAAATAGAGGCAGTTGAACAGAAAAAATGGAAGCAGACAAGTCCTAGGGCTTATCTCCAGAGCCCACAAAGTATACACACATATATATACTAAAGTATATATACTAAAGTATATTCTGAATTATATACAAGAGGTCTCGAATGCTCGACCTAAAAAGGAGGTTCCTATGTCATCCTACTAGGCCATTGATCCCCCGTCCTTACTACACGGTTTCCCTCAATTGTGTGACACCACAATGAATTTTCTAAAGAACAGAATGTAAAATTGGGATCAAAAGCCTGCATTGACATCAAAGAGAAAGCGCTTCCGTCATGGACAGATAACAGCGACAGCTCGGTGAGCAGCAGATTGTGCTTCCATTACATATAAACTTGGCAGCGGCATGCAGGCTTCCCTTACAGATCGAAGAAGCACGGCACAGGCAGCAGCAGTGTAAGGTTCCTTCACTCTAAGAATTGGTACATGGCAGTGTGAGTGGCAGACCCTGGACCTGGCTGCGGCTGGTCTCTGTATCAGGAGGTTGTGGCACACAGCGCTGTGTGAAAACCTGCAGTGATGTGTTGTACAAATGGTAAAGAAACATAAACAGCACTATATTTATAAAGAGTTATGTGTTGATGATGTCATCATCAGTGCTTGCATGAAAAAGTTGTTTTAGCGCCTGCTTTAGTGCAGCGCCAAGGGCTGCGCTATGGAGCAGAGGTGAGTCAGCATTACCTTGCTTGAGCTGTGTAATCGAGATACACCCTGCAGTAGTAAAGTCAACAAGAGGACAACAGCTCAGGGTGTGCTGCCTAAAATGTGTATTTTTCTGGAATATGTAACATGTAATAATATTACATGATAAGTACGGTGGACTCTTGCATGTGCCTGCTTCCATGTAGTGTCAGGATTTCATGCAAAGTCAGATCTCACTACTGTAGTAGGAGTGGCTTAGATTGAAAACAATGAGTCTTTGCATCTTCCCACCCCTTTATGCTGCCTTTTCAAGGACCAAAGCGGGTTGGTGCTTTGCGACACAACACACTTTTGGACCTATGTTCCAGTGCTTAATTTGTAAAAAAAAATAAGTGTCAGGACTCTCGTCAGGAAGCCACTGCAGCTTGCACCACATATTGTCCCTGCCAGCGCTGCCAATGATAGTGATAACACAACTACTATCCATAGCACTCCTACAAGTGTGACAATTCAGACTATTCTAGGCCCCCAAAGCTATAAGAATGACTTGGGTGCAGGTAATAGTAATTTTTATTGTATATGTAATAAATAATTAACTCTTATTATGCTTATCTCTAAATTAGCCAAACAGCACCACCTTGTGGCAGACTGTCACAAGCGCCAGTGTTGAAAATTAAATGCTGGTGTCAAGCACCGGAAACCACCGGCCCAAATTAAGCAATGTGTTCATGTCAACTTTAAGCATAAAAATATTTTGCACACAAAGGTTGATCAGTGATGTCATTTGTGCCGCAGAGTACTGCCTTGCTTTACACAAACTCACCCCTAAACATATTGTAAATCTAGTCATAGTGATCCTGCCCTGGTGGAGATCTTTTTTTGACAACCAATTTTATTGAGTTTTGTAGGTAATAACAAACAGCACCATTCAGAGCCACATATGCATCATCAAAATAGGGAGAAAAACACATCTCGGTGACATCAAGGTTACAGAAGGAAATCACTAAAAGCATATCCACATGTGCCTGAAGAGAGGACCACACCATCTCAATCATCGAGTACCCCGACCCATTTGCCCCACATACGGCAAAATTTCTCAGTACATCCCCTGGCCACATATAGAGGCCACTCCTGCGCAGCACACCAATCCACCCCCCAGTGCCAGCACCCTATAGTGGGAGGAGCAGTGTCCAACCAATGTGCAGCAATTTTCCTCTTGGCGACCACCAGTGCTGTGTTAAGGAAAAGCTTCTCCGCCCTAGAGCCGTCCAATCCGTCAGTGACTCCAAACAGAACATGTATAGGATCAAGAGGCACCTCCCACCCCAGGACCCCCGTCAGGTCTTGGGTTAACAATTCCCAATATCTCCGGATCGCAGAGCACGACCAAACCATATGGTAGAAATCGGCGTGGGGGTGGGCACAATGGGGGCAGTGGGCGTCAGGCCGAAGCCCAGCACAGTGAAGTCGCAGAGGTGTGAGGTAGGCGGCGTGTAGAAAAAAGATTTGGACCAGGCGAAGCCTCCCTGGTGGAGATCTTACATGCACACTGGGGAGCACAAAATCAACCTTTCACCAACTCTCCTAGTTCCCAACCAGGCCTTGCCTTTCCTTTTCAGTGCAGGTGGGCTGTTTACTTAAATAGCACCTACACCAGGGTTGGCTTTCCAGTCTCAAGTGGTAGCAATAATAATGAATCTTTACAAAGACAAAGTGTTATGAATTTCACAGCACTGTCATGGAAAACTGAACACATAGGCCCCAGTTGCATGTTGAGAAGGTCAGTATCAGCGGGTGGGATACTACTCCACCTATTATAATGGTCGCAGGCTTCCCGTATCCAGATTCCCATATGCTGGAACTACAGACCCAAAAATCAAACTGGTAAAATCACTTTTTTGGGGGGAGTTTTATATAGCGCGAACTAGACCCGCAGGTATCAGAGCGCTTTATATGAGCACCAGTTACATTACAGAGGGGCACATTCATTTTTGTTAGGCACGTGGAGAGTAAGTGATTTGCCCAGAATCACAGAATATTGAGCATCCCTGCCTAGACCCGAACCCGGTTCCCCAGCTCCGAGGTCGACCGCCCTAGCCATTAAGCCACATTCCCTCTCTCTTTGGGATTGGACTGCAAGTACCAAGAGCCCCTAATGCCTTGCCTCAACCAACCCCTTTCTGGGGCATGGGGATCATGTAATAATACTACCTGCCAGGCAACATCCTCCTGTTCCCTCCACCACACTCCACACCCCACTATCCTCCTTGCACCAGTGCCCCACTCACATTTTTCACCAGCTCACTATAGGTGGTAAATCAGAGCATTACTTGCCACAGAAAGAGAAGTTGTGTGTGGAATTTCCCCTGGGGGAAAAACTGGTGTGTTTGCTTATTCCCCATTCAATGTAGATTAACTCACAATAAGTGGATTTAGGCTTGGAGATGCCTGCCAGAATCGTATATTCCATGCACCTAAAAGAGGCTTTCTCATAAGTGGGGCCATCGACATCAAAACAAGAAGTGCAGAATTTGAATCTTTATTTTAACACATTCAGTACTTCTGAAAGATACCATGGAAAGTAAATAAGATAGGATGAAACGAGTTACTTTGATCTGAAAAATGTGCCAAGTTGCTTCCGTCGTTTCAGCGTGCCCGGATGAGAATAGCACACCTGCAAGAATTGTCTAAATAAAAAGATAATTGGAGTCCTTAGACAACAACATCTAGAAGCTGTGATGCAGGTAGACAAAACAAAACACTGGTCAAAAGAGGGAAGAATCCACAGAGTGCACACACCCAGCCAGCTGCTGTGCTCCTTGTGGTTGAACTCCTGCTGTAGGCAAGTTCAGGTGTCGGCACTGCTTGTCCTGTGACCAGGAGCCCTTTGTTGCTGAGGATGAGCCTCTCACAATAAGAGATAAAACTCCCTTATCTTCCAACTTCAGCCTGCTGGCAAGAGGGGGTTGTGTTTTATCAAAGAGAACTAGCTCTGGAGTGGGTGCTCCTAGTGTATGTTTGTTTTGGAAAGGAAACACATTGGGGCATATTATCAACGATTTGCGATGATTATCACAAAGCGCGCTCAGCACTTTTTTTTTATCGCCGGATTTCCTCGCCGTGATAGCGCGGTATTATCAATGCGTATCGCAAAGGCAATAGGAAAACCAGCGATAGCGTGTAGAACCAGCAATAGCGTGAGAATTCCAGCGATAAATCAACTGCGCTAATGTCACGCTTGCTAATAGGCAAGTGTGTACTTGACCTAACAATCCACCACCCATCGACGAGATGGTTAAGTCAAGTTTTTTTGAGGAGTTAGATTCCAGCGGTAAGCGAGGTTAGCGCGACTTTTCTTATCGCTTTGTGGGCATTGATAATAGAGGGAAGATGTGTTTGCGACTGTTTCAATGGAGTTTAAGTCAGGAATGCCTACTTTGCATGTCATTAGCGATATATATCGCTGACATGCAAAGTGGAGAACAGACGGCTGCTAACTCAAGGAAACATGCATTAGCATGTCCTTGATAATAGAGCGATGTTTAAATCGCCGCTTTTCGGCCGAAAACGGCCACTAAAGTGGCGAAATTGGGCTTGATAATATGCCCCATTATGTTTATAGTAAGGCCCTCACTCGCCAACCTAGTTCACTTCCTTTCACTGCACTCTCACGGCACAATACCAGCTCCGCTGTATCCAGGCGTCATGGCACACCCAAGGGGCACTCGGTGCCTTGGGTGGGGCCCGATGATGAAGCATGTCACCAACTAGGTTGGTGAGTGAGGGCCTTACTATAAACATAATGTGTTTCCTTTCCAAAACAAACATACACTAGGAGCACCCACTCCAGAGCTAGTTCTCTTTGATAAAACATATACACCAGGGGAAGTGAACTGGCTCCAGTACCTTCCCTCCCTCTCCTTTTGATTCTTATTAAGAGGGGATTGTGCCATCATGAGACAAGCCAGTCAATGATTTAAGACTTAAAAATATTTATTGTGTGGGCAGTTAAAATCACAGAAGATAGTCACATAAATAAATTCAGTAGGAATAAAATATATCAAAAGAATTGTTCATTACCATCAAAATTAAAGGGTGTGCAAACTCTAAATTTGAATCCTTCAGCCTAGGTTCAGGAGATCTGAGGCCGGATCTCTCACAAACAGAACGGTAAAGACTGGTTAATCAAGGCTAATCACTTAGACATACCACACCCCAGACACATGATACAATAAAAAATTAGCAGGCGAAAGGGAGACATTCATATGGCACATGACTACCGGGGGAAGAGAGGCTCAAATGTTCATTTCATCGGGTGGTACGAGGTAGGGGCGGAGAGCCTAGTTCAGGTAAGATGTTATGGTAATCTATATTCCTTACATACAATAAGCTCAGGCGAAGCGAATTGACGATGGTTTCCCTTTTCATTTTCTTGTTTGATTGTTCATAAATTGTATCATATTTTGCTTCAAACTTTATTGTTGAAATGGACAGTAAGGCGCAAAAACCCATGTAAATTGCTGAATGGGTACGCCGACAAACGGCTGCAACGAGGTAGGGTAAGGCAAATACGTTGCTACCCTAATGGACTCAAGAGTGCGATTCCTCTGACGTATGCATCCGACACTATGTACAGAAATTACATTCACGTGTACATTTGCTAGTTATACAGGACTGATATTGGTTATAATTTATCAGATTTCAACAACGTACATGACAGTGTTTATCGCACCTGCTGTGGTCACCGGATCCCTACATCACATGTAATCATTGTTACCTTTATGTTGGAAAAATGCAAATAAAGATATTTTAAAAACATTAAAAATCAGGGCTAATCACTTCATCTGCATTATAGAAATTTTAGGTAAGTAATACCGCTTTGGCAAAAGCAACAAACACCAGCACATCCACAGCCCCTGGGTACAAATTTCAGATATCTGACAACACCGCTACTTAGCTAAAGATCTTGCCAATGAATCAACTAACAACAAAATCTTGGATTGTACTCATCACCATGATATGAAATATTGGTCAAAGAAAACAATTTCTCTACTTATTAAGACTTTTGAAAAAACATAATAAATGTGCAACCGTGGTGATCTGGCTTGATATGGTACCTGAATATAGTATAACTAAATTGCGCCTGTATAAATATCAGTTACATAAATAGTTCACAATTGGTGTTAATAACAGAAAATCTATGTCCAATAGTAAGATATTTTTCTAAACAATATTTACGACATAATACTTATGTTATCTTCTCTTGAGCTGCAGCACCGAGCAATGTGATGGAGGAGGTATGAGCAGACTCAGGCTATGATTATACATCGGATGGTTATTTAGAAGTTTATTCTGTAGGCCCCGCATTATCTTTGTGCTGATCATGGAAAACCTTTCTATGGTCTATTTTTCTCTATCCCAACACCTTCATGGAAAATGACACACTTTGAGCTGCTTCCTTTGTAAGTCTTTCCTTTATAGACAAGCAGTAGATGGGTCAAAGTGATGGAGAGAGGTTAGATGTCTGCCTCGAGGGCCTATATTACAGCCATCTTTCATGGGTGCATTAGTATGTGATGTCAAGTTTTAACTTTTCTTTTTGGATGTCGGCCCTTCAGGGATGGACTATAATCCACCAAGATGGCAGCTATATAAAAAACTGTTCATATCTGGGTGGAGATTCCCATATTGGAGTCCTCCAGAATGCCCACTATAGGTGACTGGTCACTTTTCGACTTAGTGGATGAACATCTTTGGTCTTGGGTAAATGTGTTCAGTGGGACTGAGTGGTTTTCTGATAATGTAAGCAAGTCCCTTAGTAGGTTTATCAGGGCCATCCAAAGAGTGTATTGTTATTGTACTCATTACAGTCCTCTGTGGTAGGATATTGTCACAGGATTCACAATTGCAACTAATCACCACAAGACATCCAGCCTGTATTGTTAACAGCTGATCATGTGCAATTTGGTGACTTTCGCCCTCTTGGGCAGGATACATTGTTCTGACCCAGAATTATATGGTGCTTGAGCTCAGATGTTCTGGGTCATCATCTCTGGAATAGCCAGGTTTTTTACATCCTTCCTGAATGTTTTTGATAACCCTGGATATTTTTTTAATCTTGACTTGCAGTGAGATCAATGTTTGATGCTTGCATGGAGAATGAAATTCCATAAATAGGTTGTTTCTACTAAGGATGCAGGATGAGTCACCCTGCTAATCTTCAATGTAGTGTCCTATTCTTGTAGTGTAGTGGCAGTTTGATTTGTAGCTACCATTGGTCTTCCTTTTGGATACCTCATTGGATGAAGCAGAGTTTTCTGAATAGAGAGCCCTTGTCTATCAGCAGCTGGTGTAATGTCTAGAGCGCTGGTGTCATGTGTGCCCTTCGGGGGAGGAGGACTTGTGGTCTTGCTGTGGTGTTTTGGATCCTTCGGAATGTTTGTAGAGGAAAGCGGGGAGTGTCTAGGTACAGGCTGTTTGCATACTCCACCCGTGAAATTATGAAAGGTGAGGATGGTCTCTATTGACTATGGAGCAGATAGTTCACATTGTGACTTCATTAACAAAGGAGGTTTAGAGATAGGGTTGAGTCAATGATGACCATGGATAATTCACTTATTTTGCCTTATTGTAGTGGTTTGGTGGCTGTTCAATTGTTCACAAGTTATTATCTCAGTTTTTGAGCAGTTGAGCTGAAGATGGTTGATCATCATTCCACAGTGGCGCGGAGGTTTCCATCGAGACCAAATGTAACAATGTTTACAGGGCATCCATGCTTTAGGGGGATTTGTATATTGTTCTACATATCAGGTACATTTGTCATTGAAAGGACTCATTAGATCTGGTAAGGGGGTGAGGTAAAGAATTAACAGAAGTGAAGAAGTGTTCCAGCCTTGCGCAATGCGGGCTGTGAGGGGCGGAGATGAATATTGGTGTTGTCACTGAGCTTTGTTTGTCATTGAGACAAGAGATCTAGTCGAGCTCGCGCCCATGGATGCTGAATTCTTCCTGTCACTGTGTGTGTGTTTTGTGATGTGCCGAGTTAAAAGAAGTAGATAGGTCCTTAGGAAGTAGTGCAGCCAATTCATATTTTTGTCCCATTTTTGACCATTCCAAATTGATATCACTGTCCTCTCGGCGCCTCCGTCTGCTTGAAGTCCAGACTGTTGATCTCAATCTGAAATCAGTCTCTAGTTAGCCGAGTATGATGAATCAAGGTTCTTTACCTTGAGTAGTGTTATGAAGTAGGAGTTCTTCATTCCAGGTGGAGCGATCCTGCCTCTAGGGAGTTGATTTCAATATATCCTGCCACAGATCCCAAGCAAGTAGTTAGTAGAGTTTTAGAGATTTTAGCTTCAGTTGGTTGTGTTAGAGATCCAGTCAGTTGCTTGTTTTAATTAGATCACTGAAGTAAGACATTTTACAAGATAGCAGTATGGTGGCGAGCCTCCCTTAAAGACAAACCAGGCTCCGATTTGTTAGGGATAACCTTCACAAGTTAGGCCTTGGACACTATTTTGATTGCTCAGCTAGCATCCGTGAGAACGCGAGAAGAAATATAAAAGAGGCGCATTCTGCTAGGGCAAACACGCGCCGTTCTCAGCCGGAGGTAGCAGGCCCTCTCTGTGGCTTTTCCGAAGCAGACTGGGTGGACGGACAATTTGGTGCCTAGTCCTTGTGACAATTTGGCAACCCAAAGCACATTGCACTTTACGCTTTTTTGCACCCTTTACAAAGAGCCTAGGAGGAAATCTTTAGTTCCGATTCTAAAAAAATGTTTTTATATTGACAGTTTTAATCATTTACGCTCTCTGGCAACCACTGATATATGTACTGGGGTTCCCAATTTCATCAAAGTTGCAATTGATATTAGAAAACTGTATTAGTATATCATGTTTTTATTCTTTTTAGCAATTGAACAGAATGAATTGTTCTCATGTTGTTTGTAAATAGATCATGGTAACTATATACTGTATTGCTGATTTTATGTACTTTTATGTTTTTTTTCCTGAAAACAGAATAAAGTTATCTTGACTCTTGACAAACCAGGCACTGCATCGGCACTGCCAGTGCAAATGTCCACACACATAGACCAGAATTTGTACTGCATGTACAACAGCAGTTCAAGCTTCCCACAGAAACCAGAACTTATACAGTGTATCCAATAGTAATTCAAGCATCTCTTGCATAGAGACTAGAATGTATACAATTCAAGAAGCAGAATGCAAGATTCTTCCACAAGCTGACCGGATCTTCTATAGCATGGGCAGCAGCTGTGCAATCCTCTCACAAAAGATCAGAACTTATACAACAGAAGCAGCAGCAGTACAAGCTTCCCCCACAACTATATCAGTAATTATACAGTATGGGCTGTAGCAATGAAAGTTTCCCTCATATGTAGACTAGAATGTATATAGACAGAAAACAGCAGTGCAAGCTTCCCTTGCATAGATACCAGAATGTACACAGCTCTAGCAGTCAACGTGCTAGATTCTTCCACAAACAGACCAGAAGATAACTCAGCATGGGAAGCAGTAGTGCTCTCCTCCCTCACAAAGAGACCAAAACAAAAAACTGAAATTACACAGTGCCCTCACACCGAGACCAGTATTATTAGAGCCTGAGAATCAGTTCAATCTTGCCTCAAAAACAGACCAGAACTTAAACAGAACAGGCAGCAGCAGCGCAAGCTTCCCCAGCAAACAACTGGCTAGAACTCGTACATCATGGCCTGCAGCAGTGCAAGCTTTCTCCAAAACACCAGATCTGATATAGCCGGACTGGGCAGACACATGTCCCAGATGCAAATGCTCGGACGTGCATTTTGTCCATATGCCGTGGGACTGTCCTGAGCAGGTGCGCTACTGGGGGGTGGTTGGAGAAATTCTGCAGACTGTCACAGGATGGACCATACCAGCCACTATTAAAGGGGTGGTGTTGGGACTGCTACCCACGCCAAAAGCCAAGAAACTCACCAGGAAATTCATAAAGCTGGGCCTCCTGTTAGCAAAATGGCGAATCGCAATTCATTGGCTTAGTCCAGATCCACCCATGTTCGAGAGGTGGATTAGAGATATGCTGGAGTGGACCACTGCAGAATTAATATGGATAAAAAGGTCAGGAGGGATGATAATCTTGAGGATTATGTGAGGGCTTGGTACCTAATGTTCACAGACTTAACCAAAGGAAAAGATCCCTCGGAGAGGGAGGCTCTTTCCTTACGCTCCACTCAGAAAAGGACCGACATGTTAACCATACCTGAGGTCCCCCATACGCCAGTAAATAGCACAGATAGTTGAGGTACACAATAGAACCGATGGTCTCCAAGCCTCGAAGTGAACGTTGCAAACCATAACCGGGGGTTGGGGGGTAGGTTCATAGTTATTGTTACCAGTGATTTAAAAAGTGATAATGACATATGAGATTTGTGGATACTGGTAGGAGTTAAGCAATAGCCTATGTTAAATGATCATATATCCTGATCGACTGAAACCAAGAACACTGTAATTGCTGTAATATGCCAGTTTTGGAAAAGTGTTGTTATTATCGTGCAAATGTCAATAAAAATATAAATATATAAATATATATATATATATATATATATATATATATATATATATATTATCTACTGGCGGTCGCCAGTAGATAGTTATAGTTAGGACCGTTTTTCCATAGGAAATCTGAAAATTCTATTTTGAATAACTTTGGCGCCGGTTGACAAATCCTCGCGAAATTTTCAAAACTAATGGGGCGCTCCGCTCAGCTCCTACCCTGAAAGTCTCGGGGTGATTCGTCAAGCGGGGGCCGAGAAAAGAGGGGGGTCCCAAAACGCGTTTTCCCCATGCATTTTTCCATAGGACCTTTAGTCGAAGGTACAGCCCGAACGGCTGAACAGAATTACTTGAACTTTGGCAGAGAGGTAGTCCTCAGGTCAGGCATGTGCCTTTTGCATGTATGGAGTAAATCTGTTCAGTATTTCCTGAGAAAATTGCAGTTAAACCACATAAATTCTATAGCCGCGCACCCTAACGTGCGCGAGCGTAATTCTTATTGGTGGTTACATGTCAGTCAACGTTCGAATCGGTCGAAATCAGGCAGTGTCGGCCGCCATTTTGTTTGTTGTGGGTGCGAGAGTGAAAAATAGAGGTGGCGAACGTGAAAAGGGGGCAGGTTAGAGAGCTTGTCAGGGGGTCCCTAAAGGACCCCGAAGGGTGAAAAAACATTTTTTTAAAAAATTTTTTAAATCGCAGGGTGCGCGCACCGTGCGCGCACGGTGAAAAACCTTAAAAATTAGTATTTTTTTAAAAAATACATAACTTAGCATTTCAAAAACCGTACAAATTCACTTTAAAAACCATAGGTTTCACACACGTTATAGTTAGGAATTAGCATTTAAAAACCTTGCAAATTCACTTAAAAAACCATAGGTTTCACACATGTTATAGTTAGGTGGACATTTCACTCGTAAAAAAACAATGAAATTCCCCCGTTATAGTTAGGTCAGATAACTATAACTCGCGCGACCGCCACTCTATCACAAGGATGATGTCATCAGTGATGTCATGAGTGATGCCACTGACCATGTCATGAGTGATGTAATATGTGACGTCATCAGCAGTGGATTGCGGGCGCGCAAGTTATAGTTATCTGACCTAACTATAACGGGGGAATTTCATTGTTTTTTTACGAGTGAAATGTCCACCTAACTATAACATGTGTGAAACCTATGGTTTTTTAAGTGAATATATATATACCAGATCTGATATTGCATGGGCTGCAGGTGTCCAACATTTCCTCATACATGCAGAATAGTTTCATGGTATAATAGATGGTCATACAATGTCAGTAGAGGCGTAGAAGAACAGGTCGTGGATTATCAATATCTGAATAATTTCACAGCCTGTTAATTCAACCAATAGCTCAGAGAAGGATGCATTTACAGAAAACAAAGGAGAACTTAGGAATGGTCAAGGTGTGTAGGTCTCTCCAGCTCTGGGGATAGCTGTTTCATATACTCTGTTTCTTTAGGTGTCACTTGGCTGATGGTTGGTCTCATTATTTCTTCTTCTATTTTATTTCAGTGATTTGCGCTTTAACCGCATCAGAGACATTCACCAGGAAACCTTCAGCAAACTCAAAAACCTCAACACACTGTGAGTACAGAATGGGTTATCAGTTCACTTTATTGATTCCTTCTTCATTTACTTGCGATTTTCCTATCGCGCTATGCGTCTTCTTGCAGTTAGTGGACAGCGCTAAACTATACATCGAGTAGTATACCGCAAGTACAGCAACACTGATGGGCACTTTAGTACATTGCATTCCATTCATTGACTTTTCAATAGAAAGAAACAGAAACATAATTAATTTCTCTCGTTCTCAGAATTTTTAATAACTTTCTCATCAATGGTACTGTTTATTGACATATCTGATTGATTGAAACAATGGGCTGTGAGAATATATGACGTTACAATGCATGCAATTACAATGCATGCTTTTACAATGCAGTCTTTAAATCGCAACGACCATTACATGGCATGATTTTACAACGCATGCCCTTATGATGCATTTCTTTGAAAACTACTATTACAACGAATTCCATTACAATGCATACCATTACAATGCATATCATTACAACACATAATATTTTTAGGGCAACTGTAGGGTAAGTTTTAGATAGTGTAGGGGTAAAAATTACTATTCCCACTCCAGGGAGTGCAATAGTAGGGTAAGTGTTGGATAGTGTAGGGGTAAAAATTACTATTCCCATGTACCCCAAAACCCATACCCACACTAATACTAAATAAATCTCCATTACTTACCTTATAATGCGTTGTAATGGCATGCGTTGTAATGATATGCGTTGTAATGTAATGCTTTGTAGTGACATGCGTTATAATGGCATTCATTGTAATGGCATGCGATTTAAAGGCAGTTGCGTTGTAACAGTTGCGTTGTGAAGGTAGGTCATTGTAATGACTGCGTTGTAATGGATATTTCCTGGCTGTGAAGGGTGGGCCGGATTAAAATTTGTCCCAATGACTGTTCAGACCCAGTTCCACATTCCAACTTTTTAGACAGCCTTGATCAGCCTGACAAACACATAACCCAGTGGCGGCTGGCGATCTTCAAAAGTAAAGGGGTGCAATATATGCCAGAATTTCACCCCAACTTATTCTAAATTTGCCTTGAGAGTTGGCCATGTTTTAAAAACGACCTTCATTATGCCAAAATCCAGCATTTTGCAGGTACTCCTAATAGCAATAATTACACACAGTATTACAGTAGCAGAATTTTATCATTGCTATTGTCCAAATATCATGGATGGCCCATATCTCAAAAATTACCTCCAGTATTTTCGAGGCAGCATTTTATCACAGTTTGCTTCCCCCAACCCGCTCACTTGTCAACAATACGCCATGGCTGCCATTTCTAAGGCAAAGAATTCTCTTTAGTATGCCAACACCAGCATTTTGCCATTGGTGTCCCTTTTATATCATGTATTTCTTCCAGTATTTCAGCATATGAATTTTCCCTTGGGTGCCAGCATTTTTTTCCACAAAGGCCATGCCAAGAATTACTTCTTGTATGTCATGGCCTGCATTTCGCCATGTGTGCCCTATCTTATGGCGTGAATTACCTCCAATATGCCAGCGGCAGCATGTTACCATGCTATCTTGGGTGCCGCCATAACCCTAGAATTATATTGAGTATGACATGGCCAGTGGCAGACTCAGAAACATAAACCTGCAAATAAACACACTCTTACTCACTCACTCTCCCTCACTCATACTCCCTCTGACAATCACTCTCTTCCCCTCTCCCATTGTAACTCACACTCTCTCACTCATTCTCACTCCTACTAACAGTTACTCGCACACAAATATACTCCTACTCACTGATTGTTACTCTCACTTACAAACACACACACTCACCCTTTCACACTCAATGACTCTATGCCCAGGTGCAACTGCACCTGCTGCACCATTGATAGCTACACGCCTAATGCCCTTCCACACCCTCGCAACCTCCAATCACTCACTCCTTATAACGCACTCACACTCCTTCACCCACTCCCTCGCACTAACTTACACTTATTCATACACTCTCTGAAACTCAGATTTCCACTCACGTTCATTCTCATTTACTCTCAATAACATTCACAATCACTCTAACTCCAGCTCAGTCACTGAGGTGTCCCCTGACAGACACATTTTCCAGATATACTGTGCTGCCTGAGTATGCGCAGTATGTTGGCTAAATAAAATGGATTGCACCAGTGTGAGGGGACAGTGGTTGAAGTACGCCCCTCAGACATGCGGAGTCCAGACACCCAGCTATAAAGTGCTGTGTTTTGAAACAACGCTCTGTAGTTGGATCGTGCTTCATCCCCCTTCAGCCCCCTCCTCCTCCTGTCTTTAGGAGCCTGCAGAGGTGGACGAGAGGGCTGACCTGCTGCACTGACAGTGTTCATGAAAACTTAAAACTCAATTTTCCATGAACCCTGTTCAGTTAACTCTTTAGTAGCAAAGGTAAGGGGCAGAGAGTTGTGCCTCATAGGGGGCTGGGCTACGTCCTTTAGTTCAGTGGCGGCTCATCCACAATGGCGGAGCGTCGCCCAATGCCTGGCTCGGAACCAGCAAATGTAAAATAAAAGAATGTTCTTGCATCGTTTTATTTTGCATTTGCCGGCTCTTAGCCAGCGGTGTTGGGAGGTGCAGGGCCTAGGCATGGGAGGGGGGAGGAGGAGTGCTACGTGCACTCCACTCCCTAAGTGTGCATATGTGTTTTGGCCGCCCGTCTCAGGCCGACCAAAACACACATGCGCACTAAGGTTTTCTCCAGCCCAGCTGCATTGAACAGCTGGGCTGGAGAAACCCCACAGACTACCTGGCCTGAGCAGGGTGTCTTTCCTGCCTGCTAAGACCAATCCCCATGCTGCTCTGCAGCACGGGGATTGGATGGGAGTCTGGCTCTCAGGGACTGCTGGGACCCAGGAAGAGGAGAGGTGGCGAACACGACACAACCCTGGAGGTGGCCGGCGGAAAAAGGTACGTTTACATTTTTTTTATTTCTAACAACCCTCCCCGCACGACCCCACCCGCCTCACCATCCTTTGTTTGGTCGCCGATGCTATAGCCTCTGATGAGGAGCCGCTGCTGACTAGCAGTGGGCTACGAGGAAAAGGGTTGCGCTCGGACCCTGTAAAGTGTCGAGAGAATGCAAGACCCACCTTCCCATCCAAATTATTGCTCATTGCAAGAAACTGGGCCAGGCCTATGGTGAGCCTCTGGCACAGGGCCATGATGGATGAAGGCTCCTGTTCAACTGGCACTCCAGGCCCCTCTCCTTCTACAGACAGTCCGGTTGGTAGTGCCATTGGAATTATGCAGCATAGGAGGACCAGTTTATGCAACAGTGTTGAATAAACTGTGACTTAACTGTGCCAAGAAAAGGAATATTAAGTGGCAGAATGCAGAACATTCCATGGCAGTATCTTGCTATTTTGTCATTTTAACAACGACTAGTAATGTCTGGACAAAAAGCTTTGCTATTTTAGTGCTTGATTAATACTGAATACAGTAAACAGTGACTCAAAGTAACCATCTAACTTGTGCACAGGTTCCACCACTGTGTGGCACTTCGTGTCTCTGGGCCCGATTCACAGAAATAACTTAAGACATAATCCTAAACTTACTACTTTTGGTATTCGCAGAAGGCATTTAGTAGTAGTAAAGTTAGGATTTTGTCTTAAGTCTGTCTTAAGTCTGTTTTAAGTCTGTCCTAAGTTTGTCTTAAGTTTGTCTTAAGTCTGTCTTAAGACTGTCTTAAGTTTGTCTTAAGTCTGTCTTAAGTCTGTCTTAAGTCTGTCTTAAGTCTGTCCTACTACTTTTGGTATTCACAGAAGGCATTTAGTAGTAGTAAAGTTAGGATTTTGTCTTAAGTTTGACTTAAGACAAACTTAAGACAAACTTAGGGCAGACTTAAGACAGACGTAAAACAGATTTAAGACAGACTTAAGACAAAATCCTAACTTTACTACTACTGAATGCCTTCTGTGAATACCAAAAGTTGTAAGTTTAGGATTTTGTCTTAAGTTAGTTCTGTGAATCGGGCCCTCTATTTTTTAGTAACTTTTGATCTGTTTGAGACAGAAACACATTTGCTTGCTGAAATCTGTAATTTTGTGCTGTAAATCCACAATTATGTAGAACATGCGGAATTGTATTTTTTTCGGTGCCCTACAAATGGGATATGATGGAGGTTGCTAAATTGAGACAGTTGTGTAAATAGATAGGTGTCATAATTTTTGCTTATATGTGCCTTGCATCATATGCCCCGCTTTGAGTGGCGTAAAGATTTGCTCAAGATTTTTATGCCCAAATTAGAGCGTAATGGTCTAGAAGAAAAGGCACATCAAGGTTACAAGTGTAATAAAGTGGCATGGAAGTACAGTAGGGTACTTGCTCCTGAATTAGCTGAACATTTGGTGGAAAAAAACAGGCCAGCCACACAGGGTGTGCTATCACGTTAATATACATTAAATAGTCTTGTGCAACAATAAAGAGTGCAGGACATGCTACCACTGCCACAGAAGTAAAAATAGGCAAGTATAATGTACTATTTTTAACTCCACATCTATGTACGTTGATTATATGTATAGATGTGGAGTTAAGAGTAGAAAAGATATCATCTACCATTAAGATATGTAGATGTGGACTTTTGCGATGAAGTAATAGCTAATATCCTGCACTCGATATTGCTTTAGCATATTTTGCCATAAATCCCCACACAGGGCTTGGATTCGAGGGAAGCCGCAAGTGCTGGGCATCACTGCTTCATGTACCTCATGGGCGCTATTCACAAAAGTGTTTTCAGCCGTAAAAATATGTTCATGTCCCAAAATACCTCATTTACTCCTGCCTGAAATTCACAAAAGGGTCAATCGAATGTGTAAATGGATATAGAAATGTAGAATTCCCTACCAGAGTGCAAAGGAATTTGCATTAGTAAATCACTTGTATGAGGTGGGACGAGAGTGTTTCAGAACATGGTTTGCCATGTAAATATGTGAATGCCCACAAACTCTGATCTGACTTTCTCACCATGGATATACTCAGAAATTTACTCCAGCCAATGACTACCAGGATGAGACGGGGAATGGATCACCAGCATATTTGATGGGAGGTGTAGGAAAAGGGGTTGCACCAAGGGGAATAATGTTTTCACCATAGAGAAAGCATGTATGTTTACAATGTGATGTCACAGAAGGCACCGCGACCCACTCTCTGCATCTGCACCACTTTCATTTCATCTTCTACAAGATTTAGATGAGATCAAAACACTGTTTTCTTAACACGATTGATCACAGGCACAATTAGGACCTGATTTAGATCTTGGCAGATGGGTTACTCCGTCACAACGGTGACGGATATACCGTCTGCCGCAATATAAATCCCATAGGATATAACAGAATTGATGTTTCGGCGGACGGGATATCCGTCACCGTTGTGACGGAGAAACCCGTCCTCCGAGATCTAAATCAGCCCTTAACGATTTCAGAAAGACTCGACCAGCTGCTCATCACATGCCTCTGAAACGAACCCTAGACTAGGTGCATCATGATTATCAATCTATCGAATGATTATGCTGACTTCTGATGTTCAAGGCACAGTTGTCATGTCAGCTCGCTTAGTTTCCGGGTCCTAAGAAGAGTCCAATTTCCAACCTCCCTTTACCGACACCTGCTCTGTTCGTGAGTGTTGCTCTTTTATATTGGTTAAATATCTTGTTGTTATAGTTAGGTTTGTGTGTTGAGTGGTGTGTTCCTTGCACCCCTTTCTCCCAGTGTGAGTGTTTTTATGTTGCACTATCAATGTGCTCTTCATCTTGTCTGAATGTTGTACCTGCGGGTCCCGGTGTGCACGGGTTGTGTCTGGGTGTCCTGCCTTAGTGTTGGTGTCTTTCTGCACAGTGCAAGTGCCCCTCCTTCATATATTTCTATTTTTGTCCAATTGTCTGTGACTTCTACTTCTGCTTCTGCTCCTGTTTCTCCTTTCTTGGTGTCTTGTGGTCTGGATTCCCGCTCACATTGTCCAAGTGTTTGTTTCTTCCTGTTCCAGTGGTGTTCATTACCTGTCTCCATCTTGGTATGTATTTCTTCTTCTCAAGGTGAACATGTCTTCCTGTTCTGCTCCACTCTTCTCTTTCAGTGTTTATTCCTTTTTCGTGTTCCGCTCTCCCGGTCTCCCTGTTGCTCTCTACTAGCACCTGTTTTTCCTGTCCATATGTTTGCATCTCCTTGGCCCAATGGCCATGATGTGTCTTCTTTCCCTAGTGTGAATGTCCATGTTTTGTTCTTCACTGTTGTTGTCTCCTTGTCCCTGTGTTTTCCTGTCCTCTGTCAGTATTTCGCATCTGAGGCTCGCAGTGTCAGTCCCAGGACACGTAACTCCCTGTTCCAGTGCCTTGACTCCCTGCCTCATTGGTCATCGCACTGTGTTCCAGTGTCCAGGCTGAATTATCTCCTAAACAAGGTCT
The DNA here is from genome assembly GCF_964204655.1 of Triturus cristatus. Taxonomy (NCBI): domain Eukaryota; kingdom Metazoa; phylum Chordata; class Amphibia; order Caudata; family Salamandridae; genus Triturus; species Triturus cristatus. The sequence goes on from NC_140590.1 coordinate 1,642,452,788, forward strand.
TGCTTGATAGTGCAGCTGTTGCCTGACATTATGTGACCAACAGAAAACAAAATTAAGAAGCACTGCTGAGAGAGAGGCTTTTTTTTTTGTCCTCATATGCCACCAAGTTATTGTATATGAAATCCATAGGTTAACAAGCGATATGCTGTCTCAGTACATTTAAACTGGAAGGGGCAGACGTGAAGCAAGGGCCTCGTCCCTCAGCAATATGGCTTGACATACCAGCGATCACCATACTATAACCTTTAGGGGGATTCAGTAGTTCAGCCAGAGTACTAAACGAAGTATCAGAGCTCGGCTTTTACCCAAAAATGGGAAAGATGGCTTAATCATTGGACCTGGGGGGAAAAAAAAAAAAAAAAAACCCCAGTCTCTCAATGATCCCATTTCAGGAGGCGCCAGAAGGATCTTTTATCTGGATTCCCTACTCTAGCCAAGTCGAGCTTGGGGACCTGCAGGGCAGAAACATACCAATCATTAATAGAAGGAGGTGAAGGGTCCTTCCACTTCCGACATATCTCCCTTCTAGCGAGTAGTATAACATAAAAGATTAGCTTCTTCTTCAAGGTGGAGACCCCCTCCAAGATTCCGAAAATCACCAATGGAAGATCTAATACTATATTGAAGTCTACTGAAGACGACAGGATCCTACAAATGGCTTCCCAGAACTGAGACAAGAGAGGGCACACATAGAACATGTGAATGTCCGAGGCTGCCAGGAGCCCACACCTAGCACACACCACCATATTCCCCTGCATAAATTTAGAGAGACGGAGGGGAGAGTAGTAGGCTCTGTGGATAGTAAAAAGGTGATTCCTGCGCAACCACGCCGGTTTCACAACATCCCACATCATTCTACATGATGTATTCCATAGCTCTTGCAAATTAGAGTTGCTTACATCTGGCCTCCAAAGCTCATCTGGTAACAAGAAAACTCCATCCATCTCCTGAAAATCAGGTTATACCAGGATGAAATCTCCTTCTTAGCCGGGGGTTTGTCGATTAAGAGAATTATAAGGGTACTGTAACCTCCCAATGGAAACTTGCTTCTTCGTGAGGGCTGTGCAGTGTAAGAGCGAGACCAGCTGGACATCTACAAATATTTTAGCCTGGCTAGTCCTGTTCCTATCTTCCTACTCAAACACTCTCAGGAGAGCAATACCCCCTCGATAAATAGGTCTCCCCAAACCTCCACCCCTGCCTCTTAAATAGGTACCGCCAGTGAATCTCCCAACCAGGGCGGATTATCGGGCAGATCCCATAAGGGAGTCCTACAACTATAGTACCCTATTTTAATAGATTTCAATACCTGGGCCCATGTCCTTGCCATTCCCAATAGAATCTTCAATTTAATTTTTTTTAAGAATTTGGGATCTCCAAACTTTAATAGGAATCCAAACTGGCTAACCCCCTCTCCCATAAGCAAAGTGTTATATAGAATTCCCACCCCATACTCGAATGGTGTCTTTAACAGCATCCTGGCATGAGATAACTGGAACGCCCAGGCATACACCTGGATGTCCGGAGCAGCCAACCCCCCCTTTTCCCTGCGCCTTCTTAATTTTTTCCATGAAATTCTTGGAAGATCTTTATTCCAGATAAAGGTGTTAATCTCGGCCTGAAATGTTTTAATAAAAATTGGATCAAAATACAAGGGAATAGTATTGAATAGAAAAGAAATCTTTGGTAAAATAAACATCTTGACCAAGTTAACCCTTCCTAGTAATGACAATGGAAGATGAAACCAGGACTGAAGCAACTTACGACAGACCTTAGCTATCCTAGAAAAATTAGTATTGACAATCTGGTCTATATCCTCTTCTATATCAAGGCCCAGATATCTCAACTTTTTTCCTGGGCGAATACCAGCAATACTAAAGTTCTGGTCCATGCCCCAGGTCATCATCTCGGTTTTTGTGGCATTGATCTCATACCCGGACACTTCCCCAAATTCTGAGGCTAGCTTGAATATTTCCGGGAGTGCCATATGGGCATCAGATGTATAGATGAGAATATCATCAGCGTACAGGGCCACTTTTTTCTCCCAACCCCTGTACGCGAACGCCTTGATGTTAACATTATCTCTCAGACTTTGAGCGAATGGTTCAGCGCATAGATCGAAAAGAAGCGGGGAGAGGGGGCAGCCCTGCCGTGTACCCCTCGAGATGTCAAAGGGATCAGATAGACCGCCATTAACCAGTACACAGGCACTTGGGTTCCAGTATAGAAGACCAATTGCCCGACGAAATCCTCCTCCCACGTTGAACTTAGCCAGGGCCTCCGACGGATACAACAAATTGACTCTGTCGAAGGCCTTGGTGGCATCCAAGGTAAGGACCGCCAGGGGGAGAGACTCCAGGACTGCCAAGTCAATAGCCCCTATTAAGTCAAAGGTTAGTTCGTATAGCTGCCGCCCCTTGATGAACCCCTTCTGATCCGGGTGTAAAATATTGGGGGCAACAAGAGCAAGTCTGTTGGCCAGAATTGAGGCAAATATTTTATAGTCTACATTTAGTATAGAAATTGGCCTATATGAACCACATGCAGTGGATGGTTTTCCCGGTTTTAGAATTACTGTTATAGAAGCACTGTCTCATGACGTCGGAGGACAACTCCCATCCAGTAAAATACTATTAAATAGTACTACCAGGAAAGAGACAAGTTCCGACTCCAGTGCTTTATATATTTCAGCCGGTAGGCCATCTGTACCAGACGCCTTCCCATTTTTGGCATTGCGTATGGCCTTAGTAACTTCCTCCTCCGAGATTTTACTATCCAACATCTCGCTTTGCTCAGCAGAAAGTGCTGGAAGGGTAATCTTACTGAGCCAATCTTTAATGATGACTGGGCTGATGTTCTTGTCCTCATTATAGATATTTTGAAAGAATTCTCTGAAGGCAGATCTAATATCGTCATCCCGGGAGAGTGGGAAGCCATTGACATTAATCATCTCGATGTTATTACGGACATGGTCCGTTTTAGTTTTCCATGTCGATAGCTTCCCCGCCCCTTCTCCATACTGGAAGTGTGCGAGTTTGCTGGCCTCCCACCTTTCTTGTATCCGCTGATTTAGGATCGAAGCTAGATGGCCCTTTAAGAAAAGTAATCTTTCAGACAAAGAAGAGCGGACCGCTTCTGTATTGGAATCAACAAGTAGATCTAACTGAGTCTTAGCAATATTTTCTTCCACTGATGTCACAGCCTCCCTATATTCCTTCCTCCTAAAAGCCGTTTTGTTTGTAATAAGGCCTCTCAAAAATGCTTTAAGGGAGTCCCACACCACTCCGATGCCTGCTGATCCTACATTTATCTTTAAAAAATGACTCACCTCAGACTTGAGGAAAAGAACATCATCTGGGTGGGAAAGTAAGGAACGATCAAAAGACCAGCTCCTAGCCGGCATATTTAACAGCAATCTAAGCTCCATAACTACTGCAGAGTGATCAGATAGGTGAAGTGGAAGGTACTTAATATCTTTAACACAATCCACTAAAGTATGGTTAATTAATACAAAATCTATTCTAGATTGATGATGGTATTTATAGTTCCTATAGGAGACACCCTGCTGTTCACCTACCCTTAACCTCCAGATGTCTACGTAACCATACTGCTTCATTGCGTTTAACAAAAGGGACCTTGATTTTGATGGAATTCGGGACTGACTATTATGAGATTTATCTAAAGTGGGGTCTAAGACAAAATTGAAGTCACCTGCAAAAATTACAGGTTCTGGAAAAGACAGAAGGTGCGAAAAAATTGTCTCCAAAGATGACGGATCGTCCTGATTAGGACCATAGTACCCCACGATAGTAAACTGAGTACCCAATATGGAATGGGAGGCAATAACCCATCTACCGGCTGGGTCAACCCTAGAATCTAACACCCTAGCCCTACGTTGTTTTTTAAAGATAAGCGATACCCCTCTGCAGGTCAATGACTGAGAAGTAGAAATTGCAAAGTCGATCCACTTATTCCCTTTAACTAACGCATCCATTTCATCCTGAACCAAATGCGTCTCTTGTAGGATGATGACCTGTGCCTCTGAGTCTCGAAGATATTGTAAAATTCTCCTGACCCTAGGTTTAGTACGCAGGCCATTTACGTTCCAAGATATTATCTTTAGATTAATCATAGCCATATCGCTTGTCCTGACTACTAACCCCAACACTGCCCAACCTTACTCGGGGGCTTGGAAAATCTTCCGTCTGACCTACCTTTATTTCAAATAGCAGCATATCTAAGGTTGTCATGCACCAAACATAGTACATTAGGACACAAAATTGGCACATGAGGAATTTTATAAAACATTTCACCGCGTGACCCCCCCAACCCCCCTCCCTCCCATGGAGAACCCTTGGTGTATCTAACCGGATCAAGTCCAGTAGATGGCACCCCATCTCAAGCTCCCGTGAACCACCCAAATCCCTAAACCAAGTTCCCCGCCAAAGTGACCAACATGGCCATTTATGCTATTACAATGCATATATGTACATATACATATATGCAGGTTATGGTATATATATATAAAAAAAAAGGAATCATATGTATGTGTGTACGTGGCTTTCCCCTCCTACCCTTCTTCTATTTTTTTTTTCTTTTTTCTCTTTCCTTTCTTTTTTCCCTTCCTTCTTTTTTCTTTCTCTTCGCTTTTTCCCCCTTTTCTTTTTTTTTTTCTTTTCCTCTAATATTTATGTTGTAACCATAAATACATTTTTTAAGTGGTAGAGATTATTTATTTAATTGTTCAATACCTGCAATTATGCAATTATGCAATTATACTCTAACATTCATAGCCTTTTCTTGGTCTGTAGAGTTACGGAGCATATATGTTAACCTGCCGCCTTATTACCCAAATCTAAAAGGAGCTCGTCAGCAGCTTGCACTGACCTGATATTAAACATCTTATTATTAAACATCACTTTCAAGGCGGCTGGGAACACCAACTGTGCAGTTGCCCCCATTTTTCTAAATGCATCAAGCCGCCTGCCAAACTCCCACTGTTTCTCTAACGTAACCCTAGAGAGATCAGATCTAATAAGAAAAGTGAATCCCTTGCCAGGAAGAGATTTTTGTTTCAAAGCTAAGTTGAGAATCTGCTTTTTAAGGGCATAGGTATGGAAGTTGACAAGGATTTTACAGGGCTTAGATCTTTGTTGATTTCTCCTGAACGGATCTCTATGGACCCTTTGAATGTCGATGGTCAACTCCTCCAGGGATTGATCTAAGCACAATGATTCCTTCAATAATTGCACTACAAATAATTTGACATCAGAACCTTCGGACCCTTCCGGTACATTAAGTATGCGGATATTAGATCTTCTGGAATTGTTCTCCAAAACCTCCATCCTATCTAATAGGGCCTGATCCTCCTTCTGCAATTTAACTATATCCTCCTCAGCTTTATCCAAATGTAAAGACATCACAGCGACCGTCTCTTCTAACTTTCCCGTCCTGGAGGTTAGCCCATCGATCTTTATGGCCAGAGATTCGCAAAAATTCCGGATATCCATCTGATTGGCAGAAGACTCTTCAAACCCTTTTTTAATGTCTCGAAATAGAGTTGAAAACATTGCCAGTAAAGAGGCCGCAGAAATTGTACCCCCTGTATCAGGGTTTGATAGAGAAACTTGCTGCTGATCAAGATCAAAGGGGTGATCTCCCATCCCCTCCCTACTCAACTCTGTGCCCTCAGTTTCCACTTGGGTTACCAGATTGAAAGTAACTTCTCTTGCACAAACGTGGCTTCCACCTCCTGGAGACTCACATACTAATGGTCCTATCAAGCCACTGGTTAATAGGTCACCCTTGGATGGATTCAATAACCAAGGCTGAACTGACCCCACCTCAGAGGAAACATTCACAGAAGTGAGCAAAGGACCCGAATCTCCTCCGGAGGGGCCACAAGGAGCAGGGACAGAGTCTGAAACGGGGGTATCTAAAACATCAACGACATCAGGAGCAGGCAGATCTGCAGAAGCTTCTATTACTGTCAGGGGGGCAAACATGCCCTGAGCCTCTGTCAAACGGAGCACCTGTGGTATTGCTTTGAAATATGAACGCAGAGATGGCGTAATCTTAGAGCCCAAATCTAATGCCACGTTCAAATCTCTTTTGTGTTTAACTTTACCTCTAGCCCCGTTTGATCTAACACACTTCGACTTTACTTCCGCAGACAAATAAGATGAGGCTTTCTTACCTTCAAGGGGTATAGATCCATTGAACACCGGTTTAACCGACTTTACCTCGCGTGAATTTGGGGCAGGCTCCTTCCACTGTATCTTTGTAGGCGCCTTACCTCTTCTACGAGTACCTCTACCCCTGTTTTTGGGTGCTGCTGGAGTAACTGTAAACCCTCCTCTGCGGGCTCCTTCGAGATCCTCTCCACACAGCTTTCCTCCTTCTCCGTCCCCTCGGGACACTCCCCAACCACTTTGCCCTCCACTGGGATCTAACCGGGACGCTGCATACAGCAAGCGCCAAACAGCGAGCCTTCCTCCCCAGACGCAGCTCCAGGGCGGCCGCGGACCACAGCCCCAGAACAGCCGGTACTTCGATGAGGCCAGTGTGGGTAGCGCACACAGCACCCCTGCTGCCTCCGCCTTCAGAAATGCAAGATTCGTGGCCTGAAACTCCCGTCATAGAGAGGGAGGACAGACAGCCCGCACCGAGCCGAGCCGTGTCGGACGTCAGGAGGGGGTCAGAAGGGATACTCCGTTTTTTTGGTTTCCTCTTTCTTCTTTTATGAAACCAAAGCTCTGATCACCAACAAATGCAACAAATATAATCCAGATTTTGAAGGAATCATTTTTACGCGGAACCCATTAACTCTTTTTCAGGCATCAGGCGTCTAGGCGGTTACACCGGGAGCTTGATCGCGGAGCACCACAGCGAGTCAGCCGACTGCCACCATGTTCTCCTGCAAATTCGTTTGAGAGAGAGGCTTGACTTCACCTACATTGTGATTTCACTGAGTATTCCATTTGATTGGGAAGAAGGTTTGTGCTTCTGGTGCTTCTAAGGAAAAAGAGTGCTTGTGTTACACTTTTTGCCTTGTACGAAGACGAATGCTCACTGCAGCAGTCCTGGGTTGGTTATGATGACAAACCAATGCTCAAGGCTATTGGTCTGATCAATTTATTATGAAAAGTTATGACAAAGGCAGGAAGCCTAGCATAATTATTTGTAATATGACTGTAGGCCTAATGGTTGCCTTATGGGAAAGCTTATGCGCAATACAGTAGCTCTTAGTTTGTCATGGTGGCAGGCCATTGATAAAGGCAGTAGGCCCAAATTGTTAATTGGGAAAAGTTTGTAGATATCATAGCTCTGATGATTTTGTTATGAAACGTTCTGACAAAGGCAGTAGTACTAACATTTATTGTGAAAAGCAGATGTTAAGGTCATTAGTACTCTAAATGGCATATGTACAAACCCCTATCGCCACCACAACGTCACTTTGACAGATGTAGTGGTGGCGATAGGAGCTGCGCCTTATGTAGAAGTCAGTGTTGAGTGTCCTGAGAGGAAAAAGCAGCATTCCACATACAGCCAATCAGCATGTTGATAGGCATCGCGCTCAACTAGAGGTGGGCAAGCCAACAAATTAACATGGAAAGCCGAGCCAGAGCCGAGCCACGTGTCTAGCTTGCCTCTAAGAGCCCGTGCACGACCTATGCCCCAAAACTTTTTGTCATGTAAATTCTGCATCACATCACATAAAATATGATAAAGTCTCTACAATTTTTTTTAATGCATTTATATAACATGCGTAGCTTTAACATTAGTAAGCCACATTATACAGTCACCAAGAGGTAATTAATAAAATTGTTTATTTTTAAACATGATGTTAGAATCGTTCCTGCCCCCACCTTGGTGACACTGTTGAAGAACTAAAAAGCAATGTTAGTTGTCATGTACATCCTGTATGTGGCCTAACTTCTTATATAACATTATTGTCTAGTAAATAAAACACAATACATTTGTACAGCTCCTATTCTGAATGCACATATTTGAAGGTGCTTTTATTTGCGATAATGAAGAACAAGCACTGGCATAGCAAATAGGTCTCGCCTTTGGGACCTTATAAGTGTTTAGCCATGGAACAGTTGCATAACTAAATACTTATAAGGTCCCAAAAGCGAGACCTATTGGCTATGCAAAGCGGCCGCAAAAGTGAAAGTAATCGTGGTAAAGCGCGTTGCGCGCGCCCGCGCACATGCACTGTAGCTCTAGGCTGGCCTGGTAGCACTTTTTGGAGCCCTCTCAATAAGTCTCGCCAGACCAGCGCATGCGCTGGGTCAGGCGAGACCTAAAAAGGAATAGGAAGGATGGCGGCAGAGTTTCAGAAATCAGCTCAGTGTGAGAAAAGGTCAAACCTGAACTCCTACTTCATTCATTCATTGAGGTCCAGGAGTTTCTGAAAAGAGATGTTCTCAACCCTTATAAGAAGCATTTTCCTAAAAAAAAAAGCCAGGTTTTAAGCATTTTCCTAAAAACGGCTGCATCGGTCACTTTCCTGAGAGTTAGTGGGAGAAGGTTCCAGTTGTGAGCACCCTGGAACGGAAAGGAATGGCTGCTGGATTGGACGCGGCCGTCCCCAGGATGCGCAGTGCCCGATCCGGCGGCCGTTCATTTTGGTTCCACAGTGCTCATGACTGGAACCTTCTCCCACTGATTCTCAGGAGAGGGACCGACGTAGCAGTTTTTAGGAAAATGCTTAAAACCTGGCTTTTCCGTAACTCATTCCCGTTCTCCCGCTTCTAGGAGAAGCAGAGGGCCTGACAGAGTCTTTTCAGCGCCGAGACACTCTTTCTGAGTAGCTGTAAAAATGCTCTTTCATTCATTCATTCCTAGATCGTGATCTATCATTAGGAGGAAGTTTGAGGTTCTTAATCTAAGATGTAGTAGAGTCTTTTTCTATGATTTTAGTTCCTGTTTGAACTATACATAAAGCTGGCTATCGGAGAGGAAGATGCATTGCAAAGCATTTGCTCCCTGATCTCTAGACACAATTGCTTGCTTCTATTTTTGGCCTGCTTTTTGCATCTAGTTGGTTGCATTGTTCTTCTAGAATCTACTCCTACATTTGCCTGTCACTTTTCACCTTCCTGATGTTAGGAGGAGTTTGGTGCCTTCCTGATTACTCCAGCGCTGTCTTTGTCACTATCAATTGCTTCAAGATTGCAAAAGAGGTTTTTTACCCTAATTGTGTTTTCATCCTAACTGGGACCCATTTAGGGAGGCACCTGACACCTTTTTCGTATATTATTCATTGTAGGGTGGTACCGTGGCCACTGAGAGGAAGCCACCCTAGATTCAAGCCTTGAAGGAGGCATGGCCGAACTGGGAACAGCAACCAGCCCTGGCAATCTGCTTGATCTGCCCCGGTAGCAGGGGTGGGGGGATGGTGGTAGTGAGAAGCACCGCTCCAGCTGCACTGCTGTTATAGGGGGCCAATATTGCAGGACTGCTGCAAAACCAGCCCCCACAGGTCCAAAGCCAGCCCCCACCCTTCCGAGCCACTGGAAAAACACCTGGTGCACTCTACGGCCAGTCCGGCCCTGGAAGAAGCACACTCAGCAGGCCTTGTCTGCATCCAGTCCTCGACACAGCACATTTAGAAGCATTATAAATGCTGGCTCTGATCTGTGCAACAGTGCTACACTATGCACAATGTATTCAAAGATGGGTGCCAGTGCAATATTTACTGAGTCTCTCTCTTGGAATGCTATTGTGTATAGAGTATTATTGTTTGTCTTGCCAAGATGGCCACCACACAGCTTCTAAATATGGCAGCCATGTTGGAACTTTAAAACAACAGTACTATATGTATAATACTGAAAGGTGGCTGCCCACTGCTATGTATATATTTTTGTTATTGCACGCATATGCCAGGCACGTTTAGGGGCAGTAGGTTTTCGTTTTTCAATTTTCATCTTTTACTTCCTTTTGCATATGCATGTCGAGGTTGTGTGTCTGATTGTATTGTAGGTGGGTGAATGCAACGAGTCTTGCTTTCAGTTATATGCTTACCAATTGGCATTGCCAATGCTTGTCCTGCCTTTGTCTGTGTTTCCCATTCTCTGTGCCCACCTCTGTCCATGGCTGTGGTCTGTTTCTGGAAGCTGATAACTCAAGGCAAAGCCCCACTAAACTTTATGACAGGTCTATCATGGTAATTGAATACTCAAAGGGGAAACAAAGACCCTATCGGATGCTATATGCATGGGAACCAGGACTGGCTTGTCCATGTTCAGAGACTCCGGGCCTCATTTACAAGCGCATTGCGCCACCGGTGCACCGACAGCGCAGTGTTATTTGCAAGGCCACGTAAAGCCACCCTGCGTGACTTTTAATGGCCTTGTAAATATGAGACCCTTCCACGCAATACCCTGCGTGAAAGGTGCGTTCCATGGGTGTTGCTGTGGGTGTTCCCAAGCAACATCCATGGAACCTGTATATTCCCAGACTGACAAAGTTTTGTAAAGCTGGGAATGCACCAGAATCCTACACCTCCCCTTGGGAGGCGTAGGAGTGGCGCAACGAGGAGAAATACTTTTCTTTCTCCTCGTTTTTTCCTCTTTCTATGTGTGCTGCATTATGCAGCACATATAGAAAAAAGAAAATGCCATCAATTGTTTTTGTGCGGGAAGGTTTCCCCTCCTGCACAAAAAACAGGTGTCCCCGCAACGCAGGCACCTTTGCAACATGACACACGGGTGCCTGCGCTGGCGCATGGCAGCCAATTGTGCGCCAGTGAAGGGGACGGCACACTGATGCATCGTATTGTTGTTAATACGCCGCATTCCTGTGCTTTTAAAATGACACAGCTCGGCGCAGCAGAATGGCATGTGGCGCTGCGCTGCGTAATGTTTTTTGTAAATGAGGCCCTCCGTATGTAGCCCTGCATTTAGGCCTTCACCATTCCTATTAATAGCTGTGCCACTACTCCAGTATTCTCCTACACTTGAGCCCGTCAGTACCCTGCCCATGATTTACCTCTGGCCCTTTACAAACCCACCCATGCGCCTGGTTGCTGATATTACTGTGGGCCTGGAGCCCCTTGGAACTGAAACTTCGCAAAGGCCTAGTCACTGGACTACGGTAGTGATCTGGACTCTGGGACCCCTAACGGGCCCTGCATCTTGCCCCTCATCCATGCTGTACGTGTCCTCGGCCATGCCCTGCTCGGCTGTAATTGTTAAGCCTCCGTAGCCATCAGTCACCTGCTTTCCTTTACTGCCTCGTGAACGGCTGGATTCTTGTACGCTCGGGCTTTCTGGTTTTTATTAACTTTAGACCTTTTGTGCTTTAAGCGCACTCTGGGGGAGATCTGAAGGGGGCAGCACGCAGGACTACGGAGCCTTTGATGTGACGTTCTGCAGTGGGCGCAAAGCAGGCTGGGAGCGTCCGACTTTCAGTTATAAAATTATGAAAAGGTCTTCGGGGGTGGGGAGTAGTGAAGTCGATTTAAATTAATAGCAAAGGAGGTTGCAGAGCGGGCCTCCCTTCACTGACATTAGCTGGTCCGAGCTCTTGGCCACAAACACAACGTCCCCCGCCCCTCCCCCTCGAGTCTCCGTAGGCCGCAATCAGCGCAGAGGCTTTACAAGCGGCGCCATGACCCACGCACGAGGCGCCTATTACCCAGCGACAAAATGTTCGCAAAACATTGCATTCCTGGACGTTGGACTTCTCCAAAAAAATGCATTTTTCAACGTAATGGTGCGCCAGATGTCGAGTTCACACACATTTCTTGCCAGATGAAAACTCCCTCAATATTTACAGAATTGCAGGCGACTTTCCCTTGGCGGGGCTGCAGCTCTGGTACATTTCTTTTCGGCAGCGCCTCTTTCCACCCTCCTGTCAGTTCAGTTTGTGAAAGACATGTTTTTGGTTTTAAATTAGGCGTTACACCTTTCCCCAACAAATAAGGACACAGCTCAGTCACACAATGATGACATCACATTTTGATTTTCCACTTCACCTCCTGTGTCCCTGAATAAGCGAAACTTTGATGTTATGTTGGCAGTTGTATATAATGCTCGGCCTGCCATTGACTAGTGGTGACTTTATGATCGTTCGCATGGTTTCCATCTCAGGCTCATGTGTGATGGAATCACGCATTCCGTTGTTACGCATGCCGTTACAACGCAGCCATTGCAATGCGAATGCCATTACCACGCATAACCTTTACCACACATTTTTGACGACTTTACCAAGCATGCCTTTATATCAAATTTTGTTGTGAAAGCATGAATGGTAGTATTTTACAGGTAAGTATAACCCAGTGCTTAGTTTGTAAAAAAACATAAGTGCCAGGCTCCGGGGACCCCATCCCGCGAGGCCGGGCTCAAGCCCCCCCCCCCCCCCCCCCCCACACACAGATAATTTTTTTTTTTTTAAAGACCCGGGGGTGGCGGTCCCTGGGGCTGCGAGGGGCCGTGTGCCCCCACTTACAATTAATGAGTGGGTGGCTTGGGGGGGGGCCTTAGAGGCCCCCCACACATTTAAAAATTTGCCCCGGGGTGGCGATCCCCGGGGCAAGTGTGGGGGAATTAGGCCCCCCACACTTTTTTCTACTGTTTCCGGGACCTGGCCCACCCGGGGGCTTTATTAACACGAAGCACGGGAGCCTGCGCATTGTTTTTTTTTTTATTTCCGTCCGGATCCCGTTATTTGTGGCCCTGGGGGTCCTTCTCGGACCCCCTGAGCAGGCCTAGGGGGTCAGGGTGTTTCTACCATGCCCCCTTTTCCTGTTTTGCGCATTTGTTTTTCTGTTTTCTTGTGCCTCGGTTCTACCGAGGCACAAGATGGCTGCCAACACTTCCTGGTTTGGAGTGTTGACAGCCAATTAGCATGAAGCTCATGATCGGGAGGGTGCGCGGATCCACTGCGGCCATAGATATCACTATCTTTAGGTAAACAGCGTTTACCACTAAACTTTTTTCCCGCAGGGAATTACATCGCGGTCGTTACAACGACCGCGTTTTAATTCCACATACCACTACTCAGCAAGTCGTAACAATGACTTGCGGAGGGGGAGAAGGTGTTGGATTTAAAATCGAACACCTTCCCTAATGTCCGTGCAGACTGGAGTTGGAATAGTAAATTAGACTATTCCAACATCTAGCACCACCCTCCGCAAGTCGTTGTTATGACTTGCGGGGTAATGGTATGCAGAACTACAACGTGGTCGTTGTAATGACCGCGTTGTAATTCCCTGCGGGGAAAAAGCCTGCGGGATAACGAGGCATATTCCTGTCTTTAGTTCTTAATTTCTCAAAAACAACGAAACGTATTTACACCATTTTTTAAATGGTCGCTTTCTGAGCCAAGCAGGACCTTTCTGCCAAATTTGGTGTAATTCCGTTCAGCAGTTTTTGCCTTAACCGTGTCTAAAGTTTCCTATGGGAAACCGATTTTTTTAACTCTATTTTTTGATTTTCTCAGGAACTACTGAACGGATTTACACCATTTAAAAAAAAGGTCTCTTTCTGAGCCAAGGGCAAGGGCAAAATGTGGTGTAATTCCGTTCAGCAGTTCGGGCTGTAGCCTGTTCCAAAATTTCCTATGGGAAATAACATAGAGAAAACACGTTTTGGGACCCCCCTTTTTTCTCGGCCCCCGCTTGACGAATCACCTCAAAACTTTCGGGATAGGAGCTGACCGGAGCGCCCCACCAGTTTTGATAATTTCACGAAGATTCGTCATCTGGCGCCAAAGTTATTGGGAAAAGAATGTTACGATTTTCCTATGGTAACTAGGTCCTAACAATAACTGCCCACTGGTGACCGCCAGTGGGTAATAAATACACATATATATATATATATATAAAAATCTACTAAAAATCCCCCAACCCCTCGACTCATACCCACCCTAAACCCTAAAATTACCCTTAACACACAAAAGCACATACCCAGCCTAAACCCTAAAATTACCCTTGCCACCCAAAAACCCATCCCCACCCTAAACCCTAAAATTACCCATGCCGCCCAGAAAACCACACCCACCCTACACCCTAAAATTGCCCTTTTAAAAAACATATATATGCTCGTCAATGTGTCCCCACTTTAAAGACGCACTCTACAGCAGATCTAGTAAAAGCAAAAGGTATTTTTAATTCAGAGTTCTTTGTTTGCCTAATGCGTTTAAAACCGTTCAGTAGTTTTTGAGATATTTAGATATTTAAAAAAAAAAAATTATATATAGGGACGCGAATCCTCCGAGGATCCAACAGTCCCATTGCTGAAATGTGATTGACTGTCAACACTTCAAGCAGGAAGTGTTGGCAGCCATTCTGGGCCCTCAAAAAATGTTTAAAAAAAGAGAAAGTGGCAGGCTAGGAACACCCTGACGCCCTAGACCTCTTGAGGGGGGGTCTCACAGGGACCCTGCCTAGGGCAAAAAAGCTTTTGCTTTTAAAATTTTCCGGCAGAAGTCACACTGGATCCGTGGCTCCTGCCAACAAATAAAATAAAAAGAGGTGCAAGCTTCCATGCTTCTCTACAATTTGCATCTAATGTTCATCTACATGCCTTTTTCTTCGGCCTGCACTGATTTCAATATCTTCGTTACCTGGCAGGCAGCAAAGCCCTGATTGATTTCTATCGGTTGCCTCCTTTATGAGCATAGATACATGCACCCTCGGCTACGTTTGCATCTCGCTTCAGAAACGTTGCTCTTAGTCGGTCAAGTGCCAGCTCTTTCTGAACCATTCTCTTTCATCTGTTTCATGCTCGTCTTTCTGTCTCTTCGGATGTGCATTTCAAAACTCTAAAAGGCTGCTTCTGGCTTGCTTTGTTCCTAGTTTTGATAGAACATATTTGCAGGCTCTTTGAGACAACATTCCCTCCTTCTGAAAAATTCTGCTGTATTTAATTTTTAAGTTGAAAATTGCGGTGGTAACTCAAAAGAGGCTAAAAACATGCTCTGCCCGAGAGAACACGTTGTTACTTAGGCACAATTGTTCAGAAGCTTTATTCTACTCAATTATAAGCAGGTTCCTGGCTCCAAAGTGGCTCTTTGTTCAGGTTCAACATTAAAAGGAAAATAAAATCCCTTTAGAAGTGCTGATCACTTGGAACAGAAAGCTGACTAATAGCTGGAATAAAAAAAACAAAAGAAAATGAAATTAAAGTCTATGCAAAACTACATTCGTCGGTTCTTCTACCCAGTGGAAATTAATGTAATTCTTACAGGTAGAACATAATTTTTCAGTTAATGAATTATTCCTTCGCCAATCGGTTTCATTTATTGATTTCTTTTACCAATGCAACTGAAAAAGATTCCGATGAATGCACTTGCTCAAGTTCCAGTGTCATGTATTGTGCCCCTGGTCGAGTGTCATTAAAATCTTAATTGAGGTAACGATTATTTGAAAATGAATACTAATGCAATAACACCAAGCACATTTGTGTTGCTAAAAGGGGAATGGTTTGCAATACCTATGCATTTTGTTTCCTTCTCTACTCCCATCCACGCTCTGAAAGAAAACGTACGTCTATGCAAGCTCACTCCTAAACCAGAATGATCGCTGCCAGTGCTTAATTTGAGCCGGTGGTTTCCGGTGCTCGTCACTTAATTGTCAACACCGGCGCTTGTTAACAGTTAATTATTAATTCAATGTCAATGTCAGATATTCTTGTAGAGCGCACTTATCACCCGAAGGTCTCAAGGCGCTTGCAACAAAAAACAGCGATACAGACAGCAACCTGAACCTGACGGCATGCTTACTGTGGGAAAAGCCAGGTTTTGTAAATGTAAATGTAAATGTCAAGGTACTTATAGAGCGCACTGTCACCAGACGGCCACCTTGCGGTGTCGCCTTTGCGGTTTCCTGGCGCTGATACTCATACCGCTGTGGAACCCCTCCTGGCTTTCCCTGTGAAGTGTCCACTCCTGGGCACCCCCAGGGTGAAGCCAGGCATCCTTAGCGCTGTTGGGGCCGGTGTGGAGGCTAAGCAAGCTATTGCCCAGAGTTGCAGCGTGGGGCCCATGATTAGAATAGGCACCGAGGCGAGAATAGACAGGTCCGAGGAAATTGAGCCCGAGCCCCGCCGAGGCGGGAATCGAACCCTGGTCCCTGGCCAGAACTCTGCTTCAGGGTCTGCCGCTCTAACCATTGAGCCACAATCCTCCTCCTCCTCCTTTTTACGAAAGCATTTGTGGTCCACTATGGACAAGAGGTGTGATGGTAATTTATTCCATAGCATGGGGGCAAGATAAGAAAAAGAGCGGCCACCATTACGGGACATACGAATGCTAGGCTGAACAAGGTATGATTTAGTGCCAGACCTTAACGATCTTCCCGGTATGTACCATTGAAGTTTTTTTGCTAGGTAATTAGGGCCAGTGTCGTACATTATCTTGTGTGTGAGACTTAAGATTTTAAAATGGCCTCTTTGTCGTACCGGAAGCCAGTGAAGGGTTTTGAGATTTGGGACAGAAGGGGATCTAGGGGGAAGATTAAGAAGAAGTCTGGCCGCGGTATTCTGAAGGATCTGGAGCTTGGAAAGCAGATCTTCATTAAGTGCTGTGAACAGGGTATTACCATAATCAAGACGGCTGATGACTAGACCCTGCACCAAATGTTTCCTAGCTTCTGGAGGTAGCCACTTAAAGATGTTGAGGAGATTGGGCATAATCCCATCGCAGACACCTAGAACCTGGTTAACATGAGTTTTCATGGGCAGAGAACTGTCGATGGTAATTCCAAGGTTACGAACTGCAGACTTAGGAGCCTAATTCCGAAGGCCACCAATCTTGCGTCCAGAATTCCTCAGCTTTACCAAATAAGATGATCTCAGTCTTGCTGCCATGTAGTTGTAACTTATTTCTACTCATCCAGTTGTTTATTTGGATCATACAGCTCTTGAAACGAGAACGTGTGCCAACGTAATCAGAACCGCAGGTGACAAGCAGTTGGGTATCATCTGCATAGGACACAGTCTCAAAGTCGTACGACCTGATGATACCGGCTAGAGGTGTTAGATATAGATTAAACAGCATAGGGCTGAGAATAGAGCCCTGTGGGACCCCAACAGTGACTGGATGACTACATGAGACTAATGAGTCTACAAGAACGGTGGTGAAGCGGTCCGTCAGATAACTCACAAACCAGTCCAAGGCCTTCCCTCTGACACCCACCTCCCACAGTCGATGTTTCAAGATACTGTGGGTGATGGTATCGAAGGCTGCAGACAAATTCAGGAGAGCCAGAATTGCTGGTTCTCCTTTGTCCAATGTGAGCCTGATGTTGTCAATAACCTCAACGACTGCAGTTTCCGTACCATGGTCAGCCCGGAAGCCACATTGTGAGGAGTCCAGGAGACCATGGTTCTCTAGGTGGGCAGTGAGCCGTTTGTTGACTAGACGCTCCAATACCTTCCCAAAATAGGGTAGCAAGGAGACGGGACGGTAGTGGACTGGTAGATTGGGGTCGGCTGAAGGTTTTTTCAGAATAGGCTTAACATGAGCGTGTTTTCACTTAATCGGAACTTTGGCTTGCTCTGGTGACATGTTAAAAATTTCGGTTAATGTATTAGCAAACAAGGGTATAATCTTAGTGCAGGAGCGGGGTGAAAAGGGGTCTGCTGGGGAACCTGATTTGATCTTACTTAAGCCTTCTAGTACTTCAATAATGGTTATGGGTTCAAATTTCATTAACCGTGGATACCAATATACATTAAAAATGACTATTACTTGCCACCCAAGCCATTCTTATAGCTTTCGATGCCTGGAATAGTCAGAATTGTCACACTTGTAGGAGTGTGGTGGTTAGTAGTTGTTTTGTTAATATCGTTGGCATCATGGCAGGGGCAATGTGTGGTGCAAGCGGCAGCCCTGGCACTTATTGTTTTGCAAATTAAGCACTGATTACTGCTAGACGTTAACAGAAGCATGGTGTGTCAGCAATACACTTCAGTTTCCAGAGCCCTGCTCGTAAATATAATTGTAATTAAAATACTTATTTCATTCAACAACTGTCATTAAGAATGACCTTTTGAGTAATTACTGCTTGACATTTTATGATTTTATGCGTGGATTCCCGGTGGTGATTATGCTCACTAATAAGCAGTTTCTGCTGACTCACCAACCCCATTAACACAGTTTAGTTGCACCCTCAATATGTGACAGATCAGTAATTTATGAAAAATAAATTGATTTAGCGGTTCCCAATGTGTAAACTGAAGATATTAGCATAACTGAAGAATCAACAATTTTGATTTCTGCTTAATAGTGTTCAAGAGCAACTTTATTTAAGTAGTCAACCTTTTTATGATGCATCGGGCAACTACGACATTGAAAGAAAACACATCATATTCATTTTCAAAAAAGGAGCAGCGAGGATATAGGTATGCATGTTTTTATGCGCCATTTATAAATAGGGCTCCCTGTTTTCCGTTTTTAATGATTTTTACAGATAAATACAAACAGAAAACTATTTATTTCCCTGTCTGTATTTATTTTTAAATACTGAAAAATACGGAAAATAGGTCTTCTTTGGATGTTTTTTTTCAACGGTCAATCACTAGTGCCAGTCAGTGGGTGTACAGATTGAGAGGAAAAGGGGGATGAAAAATGGATGTCATAATTAAGCTTAATTAAGTGCAGATCTACAGTTATTTATGCTATTCTGCGATGCAAGTGTTTTCAGATAACACTATTACACTGTATACCGCTGAAACCTTTTGGACATTCAAATGCAAATATGCATTTATTAATCAAATAAATGTGGAAAATTACCCATTGCAGCTTCATTTATACCCAAAACAGAAAATAAAAATGGATAAATACAGAAAAAAAATGCAAAAAATTAATATGGATAAATATTGACGGAAATGTAGAAAAAATAAATACCATAAACCCGAGAGCCCTATCTATAAAGCACACCATCAACAAGAGGTATCCACACTCGCCCCTAGAGTGGAAAAACAGACAGAGTGAAAAATGAACGTCTCGTTAGATCCTATAGAAATAATTAAAATAGGTATCTTCAACTGTTTACTAAAAAAAAAAGTAGAAAATTGTTTTGAGACCCACGAGAGATAGGCATGTCATTCCAAGCCTCAAAGGTAGCTACTGCCTCCTTTTCTAAGTAGTTTTTATTTTGGAATTCAATGTAGATGTTGAGATGCTGACCTCAAAGTTAGTGATGGAGTGTGGTTGACAAAAAGAGAGGACATAAAATTGTCTTGTATTATAAAGTGTTCTGTTGTGTAAGCATAGTGCCTTAAAAAGGCTCCCATTTGCGATAGACAGCCAGCGTTACTGGCGAAGATGGATTGAAATTGATGATTTATGGCTCAGTCTAAGGACCAACCTTCTAGCCACATTTTGAACCCCTTGGAATTTGAGAGTTCGGTATTTAGGGAGACCAACCAGTTGAGAGTTGCAGTAGACTAGCTGAGAGACTATTAGCACTCGGACCACTGTAATTCTCAAGGATACTGACAGAACTGAGAGAATCTTTTGAATAACACTCATCAGGTGCATTGCATATCCATGAAGGGAAGCATGAGTATGTGAGGTTTGTAAGATTTGAATAAAAGATAATTCCTCTGTTTTTGCACTGAGATAGGTGGTGGACCCAGTTTTGATGACCACGAGCCTGAGACCATAAGTAAGAATTTCCAAAGATGCCAGCTTAAGTTTGATTCCCATTCGGGATGCAGGAGTTACTTCTCATCCAGCTAGTAACTTCTGTCAAGCAGGCCTCAAATTGCAGATGATCTTCATCTAGTCTTAGTATGAATTGTGTATTGTCTGCTTATGCAAAGCATTTTTTACCAAAAGTCTCGCTCGTGGGGGCATGGGGGATCGGGGGCACAAATAAATTGAACAGCATTTGCTTAAGCTGGATTTGGCTGCAGATTGGAAGTAATTTAGGCGGACTGTTTGCATGAGCTCAAATAGTAATACAACCCATTTTAGGACTGTTTCTGTCACCCTCATTTCAGCCAGCTGCTCGAAAATTGAGGTGGTATCAAAAGCAGCCGACAGGTCAAACAGTACCAAGACCACAATTCTTCTTCATCCAGAATGAAACGTATGTCTTTTGTGGCCTTTGTACGGACTGTCTCTTTCTAAAATCATACTAGCCTTTATAAAAAAGTTGATTTTGCTCCAAAAATGTATTCAGTTGTTTATTCACTACCGCTTCAGTGATCTTACCAAAAAGAGGGAGCAGAAAAAAAGAGCCCAAATAATGATCAGCTACTAGCAGAAAGAGGCTAAATAAAGGTTAGAAACAAGCAGAAACAGGCAAAATAGAGGTGAGCAACGAGCTGAAAGAGACAGAGTACAGGCCAGCAACAAGCAGAAACTAGCAGAAAGAGGGAGAAAAAAGGTCATAAATGAACAGGAACAGTTAGAATAAAGGTCAACAAGGAGGTGAAAGAGGCAAAATAAGGGTGAGAAATGAGCAGAAAGAGGCAGAATAAAGGTCAGAAATGAGCAGAAAGAGTCAAAATAGAGGTCAGAAATGATCATCAAAAGCCAAAATAAAAGTGACAAATGAGTAGATAGAGGCAAAATAAAGGTCAGAAACTAGCAGAAAAAGCAAAAAAGAGATCAGAAATGAGCAGAAAGAGGCAAAATAAAGGTCAGCAATGAGCAGAAAGAGGCAAAATAAGGTCAGAAACAAGCAGAAAGAAGCACAACAGAGGTAAAAAATGAGGAGAAAGAGGCAAAATAGAGATCCTCAATGATTAGAAACAGATAAAATAAAGGTCAGGATCGAGCAGAAAGAGGCAAAATAGAGATCAGAAACTAGCAAAAAGAGGCAAAATAGAGGTCAGAATTAAGCAGAAAGAGGCAAGATAACGGTCAGAAAGGAGGAGAAAGAGGCAAAGTAGAGGTCAGCAATGAGCAGAAAAAGGCAAGATAAAGGTCAGAAAGAAGCAGCAAGAGGAAAAATAGGGGTTAGAAATGAGCAGAAAGAGGTAAAATAAAGGCCAGAAATGAGCAGAAAGAGGCAAAATAGAGGTCAGAAATGAGCAGAGGGAAGCAAAATAAAGGCCAGAAACAAACAGAAAGGTGCAAAATAAAGGACAGAAAATGAGCAGAGAACAAGCAGAACCCACTAAGGCACTCATGAACCCACTCACAAAACAACTCAGACACACTCACAGCCACTTATAGACCCATTAGGAGGCCCCCCTCCCGTGGCCTCATTGCTATGATGTAGCAAGGGGAACCCGAGGGGTTGGGGGGCCCCATTCCCAGTTGCAAGAAGACACATTCCTCTTGTTTGTCTGGCAATTAGGCGTCCACCCACGCAGAGGTACAGTGGGATGGCTATTGCCTAGCTGTTTAGCTCCCTGGCAATATTAACCCTCTCTGGATATAAGCAACCCTCACACCTTCAGCCCTTGAAGAACTGTTAAGAGGTGCTTGTTGGTGGCTGAGAGGGAGGGGCTGCAGCTTCAGGATCAGGGGCATCTATTCAGATGCAAACAACCCTGAATGTGTCAAATCTATGCAATTTAGAAGGGCCTCACACATTTCCTTTCTGCCCAGGGCCCCAAAAATCCTAGAACCGGCCCTGCTCATTGGTATAATGGGGCCAGCCCCGGGAAGAAGCAAACCTCCCATGGGAGTACTGTAGTACAAGAAAGGCTTGCGGCATTAGCTGGCATTAGCCGCAATCAGGCCCAGGGATGGGGCTACCACGTCGCAAGGAATGAGGCCTCCAATGACACCTGGGGGCCGCCAGGCCACAGATCCACTGTGCTCCACTGTGGCGCATTCAGCTTCTGCTGATAAATGCAGGCCCTCGTTGGGGGGAGAGAGGTCGGGCCCAGGGGGTAGATGCCTCCCGTGGGCGCACTGCAGCCCAAAGGAGGTCCGTATCCCTGTGCGCACTCAGGCCCAGGGATAGGGGCGCATTGCCTCTAGGAACGAGGCCTCTGTCAAGCCATCCTTTATTCATGAAGCACCCTGGGGATAGCTTTGCTTCTTGCAATGAGAAACTGCAGCAAGAATGGCATTACCCTGCCCCTGCATTGTCTCTTCTTCTTTGTTTGGTGATTCACCAAAGCGAACATCAATTACACCTGGATCTGTGTGACTGATTCCCAGGGTCCGCCACAAAACCAGCACTTAAGCTAACTACTTCACCGGATAATGTTGGCACAGCACTACTTCCACCACCCTCTCAAAACTATGGATATGATATATGATATAAATGTATATTGCACGGCAATTGTCCAAGGGCGTCAAGGCGCTGGCAGCTAATCACGAGAGTAAGCCTGAGGTTGCCAGTGGTCACTGCTGCGTACCCTGGCATGCCCCTTGTGACCCCTGGCACTGCCTTTGCAACCCCTAGCATCAGCAGTGGCAAAATCATTGCCAGGAACAGAAGCAGCGCCTCCGTATGGACGACGGTAGGAGCTTCACTCTCCTTGCTTTTTGTAAACAATTTTATAAACTAAATAATGAATAATATTACATTATTCACTATCAGTTGGAATATGACTTTCCCTGGTAGCTGAAGTAAGTAAACATTTTTTTGAAATGCATGTATGTTGTGTGCATGCTTGCAGTTTTTAGTGTGTTTATGTAAGAGAGAGTGTGTATATGAGTGTATGTGTAAGCAGAGTGTATGCATATGTGTGAGTGTGTATGTGTGAATACGTGTGTATGTGTAAGCATGTGTATGTGTGAGTGAAAGTGAAGGTCAAAGGGCATGTGAAGTCACTTCCGCTAGCCCTGACATTTTGATGCATTGACATCAATGCACATCATGCCTCTTTCATTCACTTAAATCTACTTTGTGCCCCTATATCTTACTCTTAAGGGTCTATTTTAATCCCTGCTTTCTTCTTTTGTCATTGTTTTCTGTCTTTTATTCCTCCTTCTTTTCCTCCTTTGCTGCTTTTCTCTCTCTTGTTCTGTGTCACACTCTGGTGATTAAAAATGAGTCCCGGTTCCCCAAAAAGAGTGCTGGTGGGCCCACCTACAACCACAGGCTCAAAATAAGCACTGGATGGGAAGCATCTAAAAAGTGTGGCAGTGTGTGTGAGAGAGACAATGGCTGTACTGTTCCTTTTCATATAGCTGGGTTACTTTTTAGAAGCCTCGCTATTCTGACTTGTGTCTTGTTATCAGAAACAAGTGTGCTTTGACCGAGCTTGTTGCTTTTGGAACTCAGAGCACTGATGTCATAAGATCGTTCCTGGACCACTTACAACATATCATTCATTTCATTCCATTTTTGTCTAAAACATCTGCCAGAACTGGTGTTTACTTTGAATGGTTTATTTGGCAACAGTCACCGCAATCCCAGATTTTCCCGGACCAGCTGTTTGTGGCAATCACATTGGCAGTCAGGATTCTGAAGTGCTGGTGTTTGTGAACACAAGACAAAACTTGATGGTTTTAGAAGTAAACCCAGATTGAACTGTCCTTACCCAAGCTACTAGTCAACTCATGTTTTTGTAATTAGTAGGAATTTAAAAACCTGCACGTGTTTCCGGGAAGGTAGCTACCTCCAGTGCTTAATTTGTAAAAAAATAAAACAAAGTAAGTGCCAGGGCCTTCGTCAGGGGACCACTGCAATTTCTGGTTGGTCGATAACTATCCATAGTCATACAGGTGGGTGTTGCACACCTTATCTGTCGGTACAGAGAAAGAGCTACCTGCAATGGTTTATTGAACGCAATGATCAAGAGTGGAACCATTGTGGACCTGAGGTTACTGCGCCCCAATACCTCAATGACTGAATCTCCTTCCACGCCCCCCAAAAAACCTCAGCTTAGGCGACCTTGCCTTAGCCACCGTCCCCCGTCTCTACAGGAACAGAGCAGGGTGAAGATCCTTCTCCTACCTCTCAGCCAAGACCTGGAACAAACACTGCATCAATTCAGAAAGGACCTCAAGACCTGGCTCTTCGAATGACCCCAACTGAGCTGCCCACACCCCCACCCCCTCCCACCCCTCAGTGCCTTGAGATCCTCACGGGTGAGGAGTGTGCTCTACAAAACCCTGATTGACTGATGATTGATCGAGGTTCTTCTTTTTTTCTTAGTTTGGTTAAAATAAGGATTGTCCCTGCCAGCGCTGCCAATTATTAGACCAACATAACTACTAACCATCCCACTCCTATAAGTGTGACAATTCACACTATTCCAGGCCACCAAAGCTGTAAGAATAGCTTAGATGACAGGTATTAATCAATTCTAATCTATATTGAATTAATAAGCAACTGTTGCTGTGTTCATCTCTAAATTAGAGATTCAGCGCCACCAAGAGGCAGACTGTCACAAGCACCAGTGTTGACAATTAAGTGCCTGTGTCCAGCACCAGGAACCACCTGCTCAAATTAAGCACTGCTCTCAATGGGGCAAGGACGAAAGCGTACTTCGATGCTGTTTGCTCTGCTCTCCTGCTGCTTGAGCTACTATGATCAGCGTGTGCAGCTGGCAGCAGTGTCTATGACCTTGTTGATCATGCTAAGATTGTCAACTCTCTTCGACTGCTCTGTTATTGGCCAATGTCTGAAAGAATCAACTAAACTCTATAAAACATGACTTAATTGCGAGCCTAACACCACATGTCACAAGGCATCAATTGTCTTCAATCACTTTCACCGATTAACCCTTATATGTGTATTAAATTACAGTCCTATCTCTCACGTTGGAACTCTCCTTAATACCAAGCACTGGAGTAAACCTGCTGCAATCCGATTGAGCATACCTTCGAAAATCACGCAAGCCACAAACATACAACTCATAGTAGTTAGTTTCAGGCTACACCTAAAACTAACACTCTACCTGCCCTGCATAACAAACTGATTACCCTCTCAATGGACCACTCAGAAATGGCTTTGGATCCTTGTTGAGGTAGAAAAGGGCTACACACATGCCTCAATACAACCAATGATGCCATTTGTAATCATTTGCACGATTTCTAGACAAAAAAACTAGAACCTCACAGTGTATTCCTGATCATTAAACATCTGTTTAACAGATAGCACAACATGTGAAGTCACTGATTACATCTCATCATCATTATCAGGGATGTTGCTGCCGATGTGACATATGACATTACCAATGACATCAGCGATACCACAGGTAGCTTGGTGGATGTAAAGATGGCAGCATCAGAGAACATGTTGTGGAGAGAAGGAACTAGTGTAGTGAAACATCTGGGGAAGGGAGACACCTGAGTAGGGTATTCCTCAATTTCTTGAAATTTTTAGTTTGAAGCCTAGCAGACACAGCTTGGGGACATTCGGAAAGGTCCCTGGGAATGCTTGCCACCCATTGCTTTGTGATTTGTAACTCACATGTGCCAAGGAAACTGTGGTCCGGGCTCTGATCTTATCCCGATTGGACTATGCCAACGCTCTTTTGGTTGGCAGTCCAGGCTACCTTGCAAGGAAATTGCAAGTAGTCCAAAATTCAGCAGCCAGACTGCTACTGGGACTTTCATCTACACATAGTGTTCGGATCCATCTGCGTAACTTGCACTGGCTCCCAGTTGAATCTCGGCTAAAATTCAAGATGCTGTCCATTGCACATCGGGCCCTTTATGGTCTAGGCCCTATCTATCTTCAGAAGAGATTTGCCTTTTATAAACCTAGCAGACAGCTTCGCTCGTCCGGCCAGCTTTTGATACAGACCCCTAGATTCAATCGCCAAAGGCTTGGCGGGAGTTCTTTTGTCCATAAAGCCGGCTTGGCCTGGAACATGCTACCATTGGCACTCCGGGGCATTCAGGACCCACTGCTTTTTAAGAAAAAACTTAAAACGTTGCTTTTTTAGCTTCTGATCTGTGTGCAGTTTAATTTTTGGAGCAAGCACCGGGACACTTTGAGTAGCCGTGCGCTTTATAAATTAAACATAACATAACATAACATGTGCTTGCTTTCTATGTGCTGGCTCTATTTGTTTTAGGCTGTCCAGCTTGAGTTCATCCTTTCCCTTGACCAAACCCTATTTACTGTATTCTTCTACCTGTACTGAATGTCTGTAAACAGGCCTTTAAATTTGGTTCTTTTCGTGTCACATTTGCTGCGCTTTCAAAGACAGACGCCAAATGTTAGGCTCTGTCTTTCAGAAAGCTTGGTATTTACTTTTCTTTCTCTGACTTCAAAGTGAGAGGTTTATGTGAGTGCTTATTGGGAAATTGCTTGAGGAAGGCTGTACAATGTTATTTTTTTTCTAGCACGCAACAAAATTTTAATGTACTGTGCATCCATTTCACAATATATCAGAAAAGCACAAATTAAGTACATTTTTGGTAATTCTGAACTGCGCTGGAAACATATTTTAATACGTTCAGAACAAATCAATACAATAGGTAATGATTTTTCCTCACATTATCATTTGTGCGCTGTAATTTTTATCAGTAAAACTGTCTGTCTGTGTAAATGTAATGGTCATTTCAATTGAAGATGTGTTGTCTGTAATGGCAGTGTGCTACCACACCATGCATATTCCACTCTACACCGTTACATTCTACTCTGCCACACTCCACACTATGCCACTTCACGCCACTCCACACTGCGTCACTGCAGTCTACTCTGCACCACTCCACTCCTCTCTACTGTACACCACTCTAGTCTTTGCCAATGCACCCCACACTACTCTACTACGTACTACTGCACTCTTCACCACTGCACTCTACACCACTTCACTCTGTGCTACTCCACTCTACTCTGCAATACTGCACTCTATGCCACTGCACTCTACTCTGTACCACTCCACTCTATGCCAGTGCACTCTATGCCAGTCCACTCTACACTGCTCTAATCTACGCTACACTCTACACCACTTTACTCTACACCACTGTACTCTACTGTGCACCACTACACTCTACCACTCTACTCTGAAACAATCTATTCTATGCCACTGCACTGAGAGCTACTGCACTCTGCGCCATTGCACTCAGCACCACTCCATTGAGCGCCACCTCACTCAGCCCCACTCCAGTCAGGGCCACTCCCCTCAGTGCCACTCCACTCTGAGCCTCCCCACTCTACTCTGCACCACCCCACTCTCCTCTGCACCACTCCACTCTACTCTGTGCCACTGCACTCTATTCTGCATCAGTGCACTATATGCCAATGCACTCTACACCACTTTACTTAAAACCAATGCACTCTATGCCACTGTACTCTGCACTGCTCTACTCTACGCCACTGCCCTCTAGGCCACTCTACTCTAACCCACTGGACTCTCCCAATGCAATAAACGCCACTTTTCTCAAATCCAATGCACTCTACTCCACTGTACACCAAGCCAACTACTCTGCACCACTCCACTCTACTCTGTGCCACTGCACTCTATTCAGCATTAGTGCACTATACGCCAATGCACTCTACACCACTTTACTTAAAACCAATGCACTCTACGCCACTGTACTCTGCACTGCTCTACTCTATGCCACTGCCCTCTAGCCCACTCTACTCTAAACCACTGGACTCTCCCAATGCAATAAATACCACTTTTCTCAAATCCAATGCACTCTACTCCACTGTACACCAAGCCAACTACTCTGCACCACTTCACTCTACGCCACAAAAACTCTATAACAGTCTACCCCACTGCATGCAAAGCCACTGTATTCTACTCTGCAACACTTCTCCCTACGCCACTGCTCTCTGTGCCACTAGTCTCTGTGCCACTCTACTCTGTGTCACTCTACCCTGCAACTTTCTACTCTATGCCGCTCTACTCTCTGCCACTGCACTCTCTGCCACTGAACTCATCACCACTCTACTCCGCACCACTGCAATCGCTGCCACTGAACTCATCACCACTCTACTCTGCACCACTGCATGCAAGCCCCTGCACGCTACACCACTCTACACTATTGCGCTCTGTCACAGCACTCTACACCACTCTATTCTACTCTGGACGTCTGTGTTCTACGCCACTGCTCTCTGCATCACTCTACTCTGCATCACTCTACTCAATGCTACAGCACTCTACACCACTGCACTCTATGACACACTACTCTGCAAGACCGCACTCTGCCACTGAACTCAATGCCTATCTACCCTATACCATTGCACTCTACGTCTCTACGCCACTCTGTTCTACTTTGCACCACCGTACTCTACGCCACTGCTCTCTGCACCGCTCTACTGTATGAAACTGCACTCTGTGCCACTGCACTATACTCTTCATCAGCGCACTGTACGCCAATGCACTCTACACCATTTTACTTAAAACCAATGTACTCTATGAAACTGTACTCTGCACCGCTCTACTCTACGCTAATGCCCTCTACGCCACTCTACTCTAAACCACTGCACTCCACCAATACACTAAACACCACTTTACTCAAATCCAATGCACTCTACGCCACTATACTTCAAGCCAACTACTCTGCATTATTTCACTCTATTCCACAAAACTCTACAACACTCTACGCCACTGCATGCTAAGCCACTGTATTCTACTCTGCAACACTGCTCTCTACGCCACTGCTCTCTGCGCCGCTGGTCTCTGCAGCACGCTACTCTGTGCCACGCTAGCCTGCACCTCTCTACTCTACGCCACTCTACCCTATACCACTGCACTCTCTGCCACTGAACTCATCACCACTCTGCTCTGCACCACTGCACGGTAAGCCACTGCACGCTACACCACTCTACACTATTGTGCTCTGTCACAACACTCTACACCACTTTATTCTGCTCTGCACCTCTGTATTCTATGTCACTGCTCCCTGCATCACTCTACTCTGCACCACTCTGCTCTGCACCACTCTACTCTATGCCACAGCACTCTACACCACTGCACTCAATGGCACACTGCTCTACAAGACTGCACTCTCTGCCACTTAACTCAATGCCTATCTACTCTGCACCACTTCCCTCTACTCCACTGCTCTGTGCACCACTGTACTCTATGCCACTGCTCTCTGCACCACTCTACTCTATGACACTGCACTCTATGCCACTGCACTCTGCTGTGCACCACTCAACTATATGCCACAATGGACTCAACACACCTTCATTCCAATCTAATCTATTCTGCACCAATGTACTCCATTCCACTGCACTCTACACCACACTGCTCTACGTCACTCTACTCTACAACTCTGCACTTGACCCTGCACCACTTCACTCTAACCTACACCACTCCACTCTACGACATTGCACTCTACTCTGCACCACTGTATTCAGTGCCACTGCAATCTACGCCACTCTACTTTGCACATAGCCACACTTTACACTACTTTACCAATAACCTGTGCCCTCTATGCCACTGCACTCTACACCAATCTACTTTGCACCACTGTACGTTATGCCACTTCACTCTACTCTATGCCACTCTACTCCACTCTAGGACACTACTCTCTATGATACTCCACTTTATGATGCTGTACTCCATTAAACTCTACTCCACTCTGACACTCTACTCCACTCTATGCCACTGCACTCTACAATACACTACTCAACTCTACAACACTACTCCACTCTACAATGCTCTACACAGCTCCGTTTATGCCTCTCTATCCCACTTTACTCCACTCTATGCTACAACACACTACTCTACTCTACTCCACTCCACAACACTCTATGCCACTCCACTGTACGCCACTAAACTCTGCAATACTCTACTCCACTCTATGCCATTTCACTCTCCTACACTACTTGACTGTATGCGACTCCACTCTATGACAACCTACTCCGCTCTATGCCACTCCACTTTACAACACTCTATGCAACAACCTCTGCGCCCTTCCACTCTTCCTTGCACCCCTCCATCACACTCCATGCCACTCCACTCTACGTCACTCAACTCTACTCCACTCTATGCCACTCAGCTCTACTCCACTCTATGTCCTTCCACTCTACAGCACTACTCCCTCCACGACACTCCACAACACTCCACTCAACTCTACTCCACTCCATAGTACTCTACTCTACTCCACTTTACGACACTCCATGCCACTCTCGTTTACCCCACTAACTTTTAGCCATGCTGAACAGCAGCCACACTGGTGTACAACATGGCTAAACATATTGACTAAGCCAATAGCTCTTGCATAGGCGAGACCTATTGGCTTTGTCAATGCTTGTTGATCCTATCACCAAGAGAATCAGCAATTTATCATAGTTAGCATGCAACATGAAGCCCTAAGAGGCAATTTAAACTTGTGTGTATTCAGTCTTTGGCCTCCCTGCTGTATTCAACACTCCTTAATCTCAACTCACTGTGTGCTCTGTTTCTCTCCTTGTTTCTCGTCTTATGCAGGCTCCTGAATAATAACAATATCAGACGGATTGCACGAGGGGCCTTCGAAGAGCTCGGAAACCTGAGATACCTGTGAGTGTATCCTTGCACACATTTGGTCTCGCCATTCCCTCTGTGAATGCTGAAAAGCATTTTGATGCCTAGTCATGGATAGTAAGCGCTATACAAATACAATTACAATTACAATGCCAAAGGCTGCTCTATCCCACATCACCAACCTTTAGTCAATCTCTTCCTCCTGTGGACTGAGATACCAGTTTATGGGCCAGATGTAGAGTCTGGTTGAGAGGATCCTTCAGGGTACCCTGTCTACTAAACCCTCGTTCTGATTTGAATCAGGCAGACCATCGGAAAACTTAGTCCCACAATCCACAAAGTAGCACCCATTGGAACAAACCCATCAGACCGGCTTTCCTATTTAGACGGCGTGATGGCTTTTGAGGTCTAGCCTAGGCAGCATGCATGCGCTTTCTGCAAGACCTGTTGTTATCTCCTCTATTGGCTTTTGGCATGCCCATGAATTGCCATTTGTTTGTTGTTGTGCCATTTAGAAATACAGGGTTTTTACTGGTGCTTTGGATCTGATTGTCCCACCTTTGCGTGCTTGGGTCACGCCCAGGCGATTTCACTCATTGTTTACTTGCGTTGGCCATCCCAATATGTCCGCGGTTCCTCCTGGTCATCCTAATGCGCCTTTTTATTTTGTAGGCTATCAACATCGTTGGAGGCTTTCAGACCATTTCACGGAGCAATGCTCTGTTTGGCACCTGCAAAGTGGCAATTTCTGTCCGGTAGCTGTTGAGCTATGCCAATAGCCCTAACGAATTAAAATACGAGACCTATTGCATTTCTAATGCTTGTTTTCTGTCTGTCACTGGTAGGAAAATCTGGCTGTAGCAGACAGTAAAAAACACTGCCTGAGTGGGATATGAGTTGATGCCCAGCTCAGCTGCCTGCATGCATCCTGCCTGTTTTCCAGCTGCGCATCCTGCACCCGTGAAGGCTATGCTACTGCGGCTATCTGGCACCAGTGCATTTAGCATGGGCAAGCTCGGCCCACGCACAAAGCGCCGACCTTCTGAGGGGCGCAGGAGCAGCCTGCAGCAGTCCCCTACCACCCTGTCTCTAAAGAAAAATGTGTTAACCATTGGTTTGAAGCCTGATTTTCTTCTTTCTCTCGCCCCCCCCTCACCCTCCCCATACCACTCCCATTATCCCAACTCACTGAAAATTAAAGATAATGAGTGGGAGGGAAGTGCCAAATTTTGTTTTGCCCAGGGAGCTATCTGAGCAAAGGCCAGCTCTGTTTGGCACTGATGCCTGATTGTGTAATTGTGGCTTACGCTTGTGATTGGTCCCTTCTCAGCCCCACTCTCCCTTTCCATCTACTAATGAGTAACATTCACCCAAGGTCAACCATATGCTGGTGTTATTAATTACTAAGGCTGCACGCATGCAGCCAGAGGCACAGCAGCTCAGAAGAGGCAGGTTTAGCCTCCTGTGAGAGGATGAGGATGGGCTGGCCTTCACCTCCAATGGCAGGGAGAGGTAGAGGAAGGGGAAGAGGAAGAGAAGGGGGGAGAGTAAGAGGAGGGGAAACCTCCACTTACGGGGACAAGCATTAATAGAGAAAGGGGCAGAGGGGAATCAAAGACCCAGTTCTAGCTATCGTAGCACCTTGGGGGCTGAGAAGGGAAGGGAAGCACATTTACCTCAAGTCACTGTCATGGGCGGAGGAGGGGCAGACAGGCAGCCCATTACTGCCATTGGCAGGCATGGTGAATAGGGAGGGACCATGCAGGCCGTTGGTTTGAGTGACAATTACCAGGAGGAGAAAGAAGGGACTAGTGTAGCCAATCGGATGGCCCCAGTGCTTAGTTTGTAAAATAAGAGCCCGGACCCGAGATATTTCTCAGGAGACCACTGCAGCTTGTGCTACATCCGGTCCCTGCCCGTGCTGCCAAATACCAGTACCAAAGACACCTACTTACCTGCAAACTTTACAATTTGGACTGCTCTAGGTGACTCAAACCTGCAACATGGCCTGTGCACCCTTTTATTATTATTTTGAATCAGATATTGGGGGCCTCATTTATAAGCACTTTTGCGCTGCCGGAACATAATTTTTTTTACATTCAGGTGGCGCAATGTGCCCCATATTTACAAGACCACGTAAAGCCACTTTAAGTTGCTTTTTATGGCCTTGTAAATATTTCTGCTTATACGCAGAACACTCCGTGAAAGCGGCGGTCCATGGGTGTTGCTGTGGGTGTTCCACCAATTGCATCTGAAGCATTTCAAGATTTACGAGAAGTCGTAAACCTGAGAATGCATCAGAATCTAACTCCACCCCAGGGGTGGCGTTAGGGAGGCGCAACAAGAATTTTTTTTTTTTATTTCTCCTCGTGTTTTCCTTTTTCTATGTGTGCTGTATTCACATAGTAAGAGGAAATCACCTAAATTGATTGATTTTGTGCAGGGAGCTGTCCCTTGCTGCACAAAATCAATCTGCCCCGCAATGCAGGCACTCTTGCACCATAGTGCAAGGAGGCCTGCGTTGGCGCATGGCAGACTAGTCTGCACCAGCACAGGGGAAAAGGACAGAAATGCACTGTATCTCATAGATACGTCACATTCCTGCCCTTTTGTTTTGACATAGGGCAGCGCAGCAAGATTCCTTGTGGCGCTGGCCTGAGGCAAAACCTCATTAATGAGGACCTGAATTGTTAAACACTTTGCTCACATGCTTTTTACTTGTACAAAAAATAAATAGACTGAAAGAACCACCATGTGGTGGACTGCCATAAATATGTGCAGATGTTACTTTAAGGATAGAAGTGCTGGTGCTGAGCACCGGCAAACACTGGCACAAATTAAGCACTGCTGCCCTGGAGAGACTGTGATGGACTGGACATGTAGGCCTTCACCTCTGCCTACTGTGAGGCATGAATGATAATTAAGAGGGCCAGCACTGAGTGACAAGCATTGATAGAGGAACAGGTGGGTGAGGAGGGCACCCTTTAATGGCAGGGCCGGGAGTAGACATAGGGCAGGCTTTCAGGACTGACTAGGACTGACTACTTGGAAAAGCCTGCAATTCAAGTGACACCAGGGCTAGAGAGTTGAGGGCTGGGCCTCCACCTTGAGTGACAGACTTAGAAAGAA
This sequence comes from Triturus cristatus, assembly GCF_964204655.1. NCBI lineage: Eukaryota > Metazoa > Chordata > Amphibia > Caudata > Salamandridae > Triturus > Triturus cristatus. The sequence continues at coordinate 1,642,486,171 of NC_140590.1, forward strand.
AGAAATGTGCACTTGCACAGCAGGCCGCCTTACCCCAATGCAGAGTTGATTTTGTAGACACATCCACATTGGGGAAAGCTGAGATCGTGGCATACCACTGGCTTTTATGTAAATTCCCAAAACTTGTAAATTTACAACTGCGCGTAGGGGTACATCTACAAATGTAGACTTATGAGTATTCTTTGTGAATTTGGTCACCGTCGTTTGTGATATGAATCCAATACTAAGTGCTTGTAACCCCTCTCATCTCTTCATACAGCTACCTGTATAAAAATGAAATTCCGAATTTGCAGAAACACACATTCAAAGGTCTTCGATCTCTGGAACAGCTGTAAGTATTGTTTGTAGCAGACTCCGGATGTAGGGTAAGGGCCGTGCGTATTTATCACCCGCCTCATATGGAGTTCGTACATTGCAATGCATGAAGGACCATTGTACCTCTCAAAAGTACAATAAATCATCACTCTTTAATTTATTTATTTCATAGATGCATTGCATACATTAAGCAATCTTTTTATAATTGTAGCAGGCTTTAAGAAAAGAAGTCAGAACTCAAAATACAAGCGAGACCCACTGGCTTTGCTGATATTAAAGCCCCTTTCTTTTGGGATTTTTCGAGTCTGTAATCTGGAGAAATTGTGGCTTGTTGTCTTCAATTGAACCTTTTTTTGTCTTCACGTTTGCCCTTTGTTACAGCTCATATTATTTCTTGATGAGTTCAGGTTTCGTGTTCTGCATTAGACTATTTTAATATAATTAGCAATTAGCCTTTAGTAGTAATGCATTAATACCTCGGTCAACAAAATAATATATTTGCAAGCTTTCATGATCAAAGCTGTGACAAAGACTTCCTCAAGCTGTGTCCGAATCAGAGGAAATAGAAATAACTCTGCATGATATAGGTAAGTAAAGATTTACTATTCCTAACTCCACATCTACGTACCTTGAAGATATATGCATCGCATAAGCACTGGCGAATACCAATATAAAAATATGGTGAGGCGTGAAGGCCCCAAACTTACCAGTACTACTCCCGCCGGTGTAGCACTTCTACACCCGATCGTGTCCACAAGCAGGAAAGGGAATTACTTCCTTCCTGCTTGTGAAACGCTAATCCAACCAATCCTGGAGCTGCTCTCATACTGAGAGGAGCCCCAGGATTGGTGGGAGCAGGCTAACCCAGCGCTCATTTTGAGGCTGGGGGCCTGTTTCACAGCCAGGGGATTGCTAGGTCAACAGTGTGCATGTCGAGCTGGCTTTAGCACGAGAGACGGCCAGACTGACATGCGCACTGGAGGGGTAGCTGTAATCCTACAATGCAGGATTCAGCCCCTCACCCTACCCTCACATTTGCGTGAGATGGGTAGGAAAAAAAATAGCATGGCAATAAAAAGGCATTCCCATGCTAATTTATTTATTTGTGAGTGTCTGCTGTGCTGCAGCAGGCGGACCAACGCTCCTCCACTCTTCTGGAGTAGCTGCCCCTGCGCATAAGTATATATATGTGGAGTTAGGTATAGAACATCAAGACTTTCTTACCTCTGGGTATTTATTTTTCGATATTTTTTCCTTGATATTCTCTCTAACCGATATTGTAGGTTTGATATTCAGGGTGCACACCGGCAGTCAGTCCTGGTTAATGTTACCCTGTGACAATAATCCCTTGACGCTCTCATTAACAAGCATGGTAGAGTGAAAAGAAATGCACCATTCATCCTATAGATGCCGGATGTTACAAACATCAAGCACCTTTACCTGGGTGTTCCTGCACCAAATACAAGCATCTGGAGTGATCTTTGATCACAAAGATTGCAATTAATTGATTTTGTTACCCAAGTTAAAGTACTGATTTGTTACTGAATACTGCAATTAATAATTCTTAATGGGGATAGATTTTTTGGGGGGTAAGCAACAAGTTCTCTCTATTAACAGAGACAAGATGTATTGGTTTATATGCACCCACAAAACTCTTGTCACTTCTGCAACTTTTTCTATCTCATCTAGCATATTCCTTAATCAAGAGCTTCTGGCCTGTGTTTGCTATTATTCAATTTCAGCTTCTCTAAACTAGTGGTGCCACAGGGATCCACCTTTTCTCCTTTTTTCACATGAGATGTTTATTGGCAGCATTGCATCCATTTTGACAGTGTTGTATACATTATATTCACATATTAGATGCTCCAGCGTTGTAACCAACCTTTTTTTTTTTTAAGACTTTATTTGTAGTTTTGAACAGTTATGGAACAAACCAAGTTACAGTACCAGCAATGTCAAAGAATCAATGGTTATAGGAGGCACACAGTCCGGAATCAATCATTGAGCTCAACAGATGCCCGTGCGGGGCCCATGGAGTAATTCAGGCAGAGGCAACGGCGGGAAGGAAACAAACAAATGAGTAAGCAGACCCAGGAGGGTAAGAACAAATATCCCATTCACGCAATGCATGTAGGACCCCTCCTTGTATTCAACCCCGTTTCCCATCAAGTCTCTAGGGAGCCCGCCCAAACCCCATCGGACAGGGGGGTGTACAGCCACTCTGCTGGCCGAGGCAGCCTCACCACTCACTCCTCGGTGGCAACTGCCGCCGTCCCCTGTACAGAGGCCCCCCCCACTGGATCCTGCGCCAGGAGGTACCCCACCAGTGGTCCCCACACATCTCTGGGCCGTGAGGCTCGCGGCAATAGCTCAGCGTAAGTGGTGCTTTGCTCCTGACAAAACGTCATGTCCGCCAGCCACTCCTTGAATTTCGGGGCCCGGCCCCTACCCCATCTGCAGGCCACTCTTCGCTTCGCCAGGAGCAAGGCAATGGCAACGTATTTTTTATGGGTAGGGGGGATACGTGCCGTATGACCCAAGAGCGCAAGTATCGGGTCTCCGTCCAGTCGAGTCCCAATCATACTCCCAAGTGCCGTGAACACCTGTTCCCAATAGCTCCGCACCACAGCGCAGTTCCAGGCAAGATGCAGAAAGCCCGCCCCCACCTGGCCACATCTCCCACAGCGATCATCGGCAGCCAGCCCAAAACGTAGTTTCCTGACCGGTGTATAGTAAATCTGGTGCAGGAATTTGAAATGTATGACCCGGAACCTACTGCTAGCAGATATTTGTGCCGTCTGGCGACAGCAGTATTGCCATTGTTCATCCGTGAGGTCGCTGCCCAGCTCCCCCTCCCATCGGGTCCGGGACAAGTCGCGCTCTCTTGTGTCTCGCTCGCGCATAGAAGCGTATAATCTGGACACCAGATGCCCCCCATCCAGCACACCCAAAAGCAGATGCAACGGTGCGAAACACTCTGGCTCGCATGGGAAAGAGGGAAGCAATGAACGCATACTCTGCCGCAGCCGCACGTAAAGAAAGACATCGAGCGGCGTGCCCGCCGTGCCCTGCAAAAAGTGTTCAGCAGTGCGAAAGGTCCCTTCTCGGAAGAGGTCTCCCCAAGTCGCGACCCCCGCTCTGATGCAGAGATCCTGAAACCCCTTCTCCTGTAGCAATGTCAGACTTGGATGATACGTGAGTGGTAACCTGGGGGAGTACAGGAACGAGGCTCCCATGAAGGCCGCCAGACGTCGCCACGCCTCCACCGTACCGGTGATTGTGGTGGGTGCCACAACAGGCGCCTCCTTATAGCCATGTATGAGACCAGTAAGGGGGATGGGGTCGGCCAGCCAAGCCTCTACCGCTATCTGCGGCATATACCGCGGGGGACGCATCCAATAGTAGGCATAATGTGCCTGGGCACATAAATAGTATAATTCAAGGTCCGGAACATCGAATCCGCCCTGAGCGTACGGCCTGGTGAGGATAGACCATTTCAGACGTGACTGCTTGCCGCCCCACACCAATCGTATCAGCTCCGAACGCAGCGTGGCGAAAAAAGCCCGCCCAGGGTAATAAGGAACGTTGAGGAAAAGGTACAGAAACTGCGGGAGCACCTTCATTTTTATGAGCGACACACGGCCCGCCATTGATAATGGCAGAGCGATCCACTTTGTGACATTGGTCTTGAGCCGCTCCACAGCCGTGCCGTAATTCGCCCTAATGATCTCATCCCTATCTCGGGTTACTTGAATTCCTAGGTATCGGAAATCTTCCTGGCACCACTCCAACGGGAAATCAAGGGGGAAGGGGGTCACCGCCGCCGTGAGCGGGAACACCACAGATTTTCCCCAGTTGACGCTCACTCCGGAGAGTCGCCCAAATCGGATAAACTCCCGCAATATGGGGTTTATGTTGTCTTGCGGGTCCCTGATGTATAATGTAATATCATCCGCATAGAGCGAGATCAATATTTGCCGCAGGCTGCAGCGGAACGCCTTGTCATTGTGCATCTGTCGGAACCGAGCAGCTAGCGGTTCCACGGCTAATGCAAATAACAGCGGTGAGAGCGGGCACCCCTGTCGGGTACCCCGCGAGATCGGCATCTGTGGGGATAAATGCCCGTTGATAATCACACGAGCCGTCGGCTGATTATACAGCAAGTGCAACCAGGAAAGAAACAGTTGAGGGAAACCCATCCGTCGGAGAACCCCGAATAGGTAGTCCCATTCCACTGAATCAAACGCCTTGGTGGCATCGAGAAACACAGCGGCTAGCGGGAACTCCTGATCTACCATCTGCACCAGGGAGAAGAGCGTCCGGAGATTATGGGAGGTTGACCTCCCGGGCACGAACCCCGCTTGGTCCGGTAGGACAAGTTTGTCCATCAATAACGTGAGGCGGTTCGCCAGCACCTTCGCCAATATTTTGGCATCGCAATTAATTTGCGAGAGTGGCCTGTAGGAGTCGCAGGAGTCCGGGGCCTTTCCTGGCTTCAGCAACGAGGTGACCACCGCCTCTCTCATGGACGGCGGCAGCACACCCACCTCTAGGGATTCAGTGTACACCTCCCGAAGGACCGGCGCCATCACCTCAATGTAACTCTTATAAAACTCTGCCGGTAGCCCATCGGAACCCGGCGCTTTCCCATTTCGCAGCTGCATGATCGCCTCCCGCACCTCGTCGAGTTCGAACGGGTGACACAGAAACTCTCGCTGTGCATCCCCCAACCACCCCAAGGCCACATCGTCCAGGAAATCAGCCATCTCAAGTGCCCCCGATCTCTGAGATGTGTAGAGTGAGCGGTAGTGATCCACAAATGTGTCAAGTATTGCACGGGAATCTCTGTGAACCGTGCCATCCGAGCTATGTACTTCTAGTATGTGGGCACCAAAACGAGGAGGGCGCGTCACCTCCGCGAGAGCCCTCCCGGGACGCTCTCCCTCTCCGTATCTGCGGGCCACCCAATACTTCCCGCGAAACTTCAACTCTCGCTGCGCCTCAGCCTCGTATTTAGTGAGCGTTTCACGAAATGCACCTTGTGCTGCCTCCGCCTGTCCCTGACCCATCTGGCCCTCTAATTCTTTCAGTTCTTGCTCCAGGCGACCAAGAGTGCGCTGTATATCTTTAAGTACTCCAAAGCTCTTAGAGAGACAATAGCCGCGTATCGTCACCTTAAAGGCCTCCCATATCACCTCCACACTGCTGACCGAATCTTTATTGCGTGCGAAGAAATCTAGTATCTCTTCCTCGAGTTCCGTCTGAAAGACGGCATCTAGCAGCACAGTGGGCTGCATTCGCCAGCGCGGTCTAGGAGCAGTATACCCTGGCAGTGCAAGTGATAGTTTCACCGGACAATGGTCCGAGTATGTCCTGGCCAAGTGTGAGGTTTCTCGTATACCCGAGGCCAGACCTCGGGATAGCAGACAATAGTCAATTCTCGCCCAACTGCCCAAGTGGGATGTGAAGTGCGAGCCCTCCCTCCCCAAGGGATGCGAGTATCGCCACCCATCAATTAATCCTTCTTCCTCGAGTATGCCTGACAACGCTTCCCTGGATTTAGTGTAGTGGTGCGGCATGGGGTGAGAGCGATCCTGAGCGGGCCTGAGGGCAATGTTGAAATCTCCCCCCCATATTATGTGTGCAGAACCAATCGTCAGTATTTTCCCCCATATATCATGAAAGAAGTCTGGGCTATCCGTATTCGGGCCATAACAATTAGCTATCGTGACAGAGTCCTCTCCTAACCTGCCCCAGGCAATCACATAGCAGCCTTGTGGGTCTGAGATCGTCCCTGCTATCTCGCAGCGCAGCTGTTTTTTAAAAAGGATCGCTACCCCACGGGCGTAAGTGGAGTAGGAGGAAAACAGCCGATGTGCTGCCCACTTGCAGGCGAACGTGCTAACCACCCCCGGGTCTAGATGGGTCTCCTGCAACAGCGCCACTTGAATTCTCTGTCTGTCTAGGTATGCCAAAATTTTCCTGCGTTTCCTCGGGTCCCCCAATCCCCGCACATTCCACGTCATTATGTTAATCACGTCGTTACTCTCCCGGGCCATCTGCGCTACAAATACACATACCAGTCCTGCATAGTAAATCCCTGCACACCTCCACTGTCACACCACAATTGCTACCTGGATACCGAACCCCCATGAACATCCCCCCCACCTCCCACTGAAGCATCCCCAACTTGCCAGAATCCCCAGTCCCTCCCCCCACCCGCAAAACAACGAAAACTGCAACACTGTTAGGTTTACCCATACTTAAGTGAGTCAATGGGTGCTACCCGCTGGGGTGCAACCTCTAGGTGGCAAACCGGGTATCCCCTCCCCCTAAGCCCGCTGGTGGATGTAGGGGCAAGCCCTATGCGGGTCAGGAGAGGGTGTTCGGCGCGGTCCAAATGTTACGCCCACTGGCGTGGGCCTTTCTAAGTCCTTCGCATCAGCTGAATAATAAAGATGTGCTGCGCTAGGCCCATCTGCAGTCCGCCACTCCCTCCCGGCCATCCTGCTCACCGTCCCCTGGCCAGGGCACCCCCGGCAGCAATACACGTCAGTCCTGGGAGGTTGGGCCGCCCGAGGCGGGCAGCGGATCAGAGCAGCCGCCGGACCGTCTGAGCTGTTTAAGGAAGTCTTCCACCTGCTGTGGGTTAGTGAAGAAGTGCTGTCGGCCCTGATGGGTAACCCGTAGGCGCGCCGGGTACAGCAAAGCATAGTCTACCTGTGCCTGTCGCAGCTTATTTTTCACCGCCATGAATTTGCGCCTATCCTCCTGCACCGCAGCCGTGAAGTCTGGATAGATAGAGAAGGAGACCCCATCGTATTGGAGCTGTTGCTTACCTCTCGCTACTCGTAGTACTGTGTCCCGGTCTCTGTAATTGAGAAGTCGGGCAATGATGGGGCGAGGTGTGCTTCCCGGCGGAGGGCGGGGGCCCAGGGACCGATGAGCTCGTTCCACGATGAATTGGGAAGAGAGCTGTTCCTTCCCAATAGTTGCAATCAACATCCTCTCCACATAATCCTCTAAGCGGCCCGTGTTTGTGGACTCCGGTAGCCCAAGAACGCGAATGTTATTGCGTCGACTTCTCGCTTCTAAGTCTTCGTTCTTGGCTGCTATTAGTTTGAGAAGTTTATCCATTTGTGCAACCTGCGCCGAGACCCGGGTGGTGGTATCCTCTGCATCTGAAATACGGCGTTCTGTCTCACAGATGCGATCTTCATGCTTGTCGAGCTTTTGCACGATGGCGTCCATCCGGGTAGACATACCATCCATTTTCTCCCCCATGGTGGCAAAGCCCTGCCGGACCTCCCGGAGAAGCGATGTCAGCTCCCCCGCACTCTCTGCAGGCCCAGCAGCCTGATCCGAGTCGGCCATCTCCACTCTCTCGGCCGGAGGGGCACGGCCCGTCTTCTTCGCCTCAAAGGTGAGGCGAGATTGTCGAGCATCGGCCTTCCCCATCACCAGGCGCCACCAGGGGCGCGATATCGAGCCCCGCGCGGAAAGCCACCAACCGCGGCCTCAGTCGCCGTTCTTCACCGTCCCGGGTCCTCCGATGCTCCGGGCCACCTCCACACTCCAGTCCAATCTCGCGTTCTTAGCGCCGGTGCGCCGTCCCCCTCGTTCCCAGGGGCAGATGAGGCTCTAAAGGGGGCCGTGCCAGGGGTCCTCCGGCCCTGTGCAGACACAATCGCAAAAATGTCGCACTGCTGGCAATGGGCGATAGTTCACTCACAGTCCTCCACTTGTTCCCCGTCCAGCGTCCTCAGAAGGAATCAGCAGGCCTGACCCTCGACGAGAGGCTGCAGGGGCTCAGTCATCCACGGCCAGTGCGGTCAATCTCGTGCCCCAGCGCTGCCTCCCATGCGGTTATGGTGGAGGGTGCCGGGAAGGAAGGCCTCAAAGCAGGTCGCCGCACTCTCCCCTCTCTCGCTGCACTCGGGGGACTCCACCAGCTCGCACTACAGGCCCACAGCAAGCGAAGGGGTGCAGCGGGACGTCTCACCCAGCAAGCCTCTAGGCAGGCAGTGTCCGTCGCGGAGCCCCGCTCCGATGCGGCAGCCGGCCTGCAATCCTCGCCGTCAGCACAGCTAGGGCCTCCGTCACACAGCAGCTGCGGTCGCACTCACCCGACCTCCGGCGATGTCCAGCGCAGCACAAGGGTACCGCCGCCTCACTCTTTCCGACAGCGCATGCAGGTGTCTCAGGTCTCCCAGGTCGCGTCTAGCAAGTCGACCTCTTCAGGGAATCTCGGCATATCTCTCTGCAGCCTGGCGGCCTGCGCGCCTCGTGGGAAGCCGCGGGCTCCCGTAGATCAGTGGCCGGGCTGCTCCACCTCTCCGATTTCCGCCACCGCAGCCGTCCCTCCAAGATCGCTCCCGCTCGTCAACCGAGGCCCCCCCGGCCGTCAGAAGTGGCCGTCGGGTGGTCGGACGGTGTTAGGGCATGCAGCCTCTGCAGGCAGGCCGCGCAGATCGCCGGTGGGCAGGATAATGTTCGGATCAGTGCGCCGAACTGCAGGAGCCTCACATGTGTGCGGCCATCTTGCACGGCGCCACCTAGCGCCCCCGCGTTGTAACCAACCTTCCACGTAACTGACATTTCTGTGGCCTTTTCTTCGTATGTGCTCTTTAGGGATCCAGTAACAAGAACAGTTATAGATAAAACTAGAAGTAAAAATGAACACAGCAAAACATAGCCTGACAAACCCGGAAAGAACACAGAGTACTCAGTCATTCAGGGTAAAGGATTTTATAAGCACTGGCAGGTGTGCATCCTTGTGTTAGCGTCGACGTGGCGGTCAGTGGGGAGTGTTGGGAAGGAGTCAAGAGTCATGACTCGCGTCTGTAGTTTTTGACGGACACGCATAGTAGGGAGAGCTCCGCACAAGCAGATCCCCTCACTTCGCCAAGGCATGCACAAAAGGTGGAGTAACTTGGCTGGGGTGCTGGTGGTGGTTTGTGGTCATCTTTCACTGTCCTCAACGGGTTTCACTCAAGTCATCCCCAGGGGCGTAACACAGGCCCCCCCAGCCCCCGCAATGCGGGGGGCCCCAAGCTCCAGGGGGCCCCCTCAGCAGAACACTCTGGCTGCAGGGCTCCTGATTGAGCCTGGAGGGGGCCCCCCAAGGTGCCTTGCAGGGAGGCCCCCTCATGGTTTGTTACGCCAGTGGTCACCCCATGTGGCAGCTATTGGAAACTTCCTCAGCCCTTGTTGTTTCTCCCGCTCTCTCTCGATGAACGGCTTTACTTTCTGTGTCTGACCATTGTGCGATTGCTCTGTGTCACCTATGGAGTTGTGGCGGCCACTAATAATGCACCCCAGGGTGAAATATTTCCTAGACCAGAAGTACAGAACTCTAAAGAACTTTGCAATTGCTCTATCAGTTTAAGTGCTCAGCGGGCACGCTTCAATTCTCATTAAATCTTACTTCATTAACCTGCAATAGGATTTCTATGAATGTGCTCCAGAAAAGTACCATGCTGGGGCAACACCACAGCATATGAATAAAAGCAGCACTATGCTCTCAACAACTGGGGCATGAGGAAAGACGACCATATCATGTATAGTTTAACTGGGGTGACATAGGCCCTGTGTAAAATGTCAAATTGGATGACATTGAACCGTGCATTTCACAAACCTTTGTTAGGATAATGAAGGATCTTTCCCCACTCAGTGTCATTGAAAACCCAGCCTATGTAATTTTCCTCTTGTCAATAAATAATGGTAAGATTGCATCTTCACTATGCATTTGTGCCCAGTATAGACACATGTATGATGTTACAATGCATACATTTACAACGCATGCCTTTACAACACAGTCCCTTATGCAGCCCATCTGTCTCAACCAGCTTCTGAAAAGGCACTAATTCTCCATCATGGAACAAGTCCCCAACTGCTGTGATATCCACCTCTGTCCAGTGACTTAACATTCCCGGAGTAGGCCTTCCTCACCTATACATGTAAGGCAACCAGTGGTATGGCCGGTGTATATGGAATTGTAATTTCAGACTGGTTGAAGTCAAGTTTTAGGCAGTTTGCTGCATTGGTTAGCAGTTGCGACCAAGGATTAGGAGTTTTTGCTTAGGAAATGGAACAGTTCATAAGCTGTCATTTCCCAACTGTCCTACCTCCAAACCCATCTCAGTCAGTCCTCGACCTGTCAGCCATCGAGAGGCCCATTGTATTTTTCAAAGTCTAGCATTATTGTTTTTCGATGTCTATAGTATTTCTGGTATACCAAGACTCCCACATTCTACTGGTAGATTTTAGGTGGCAAGGGCTACTCTTCGTCTACCAGCCCCCCAAATTAAGTCCCATAGTAATTGTTCTAACATTATGGATGCAGAAGGATGCAGGTAGAATCAGAAGCAAAATAATTAAGTAATAAAGCAGCCAGGGCAAGACCACCATTTTAGCTATGGGTGCCTAGCCTATTACAGAGAAGGGAAGTCTATTCCAGAATTTAATCTGCGATTTCAGTGATGTTTGTTTGCAGAGTTTTATATAGCATGAACTTGACCCGAATCAGGTATCAGAGCGCTTTACATAGCACCAGTTACATTACATGAGGACACACATTCATTTTTGGTTAGGCACGGGGAGATTAAGTGATTTGCCCAGAATCACAGGATGTTCAGCGTCATTGCCGAGACTCAAACCCAGTTACCCAGATTCGAGGTCGACCGCCCTAGCCGTTAGGCCAACTCCTCTCCCCAAGGGATGGTAGTGTTGGTGCAAGGATGCAGTGTAGAATTGCGACGTATGATAGATATTCACCTCATGATATCGGAAGGATTTGTATGCCCGGCACATGTATCTCGACTTTGGTCCCAGAGTAAATTAAGGGGCTGTTGTACGTACTGGGACAAACATGAGTTGAACCAATTGATTTTCAGTCCAGATATTTGCCAGAATACATATTCATATGATATATGTAATATAGTGGATAAGTCAGCCGTCACATCTTTCAGGATATTGTTTTGTATAGCAAGACCTTATCGACTTCCTGATGCGTTTGTGCTAAATATGTCCTATGGGCTAGGCATGGATGTTTTCCATATGTTCCAATTTTTGCTGACTAAGTTGTTTGATGCTCTCCTGTGTTGCCATGCGGGTTGCAGCTTGCATTTTAATGTACTTATGGCGGAGTCTAACATACCTAGTTTATTCCATATCATCTGCAGCGCTCCCACCATAATTTGGATGCTTAAACCCCTAGTTGTAATTTTAGAAGCCTCCCAATCAATAAATGACAAATTGGTGATCCTATTTTGCCCCATTGGAACACAGGGTTGTGATCGGAAATTGCTTAAGCATTGCATTGTATATATTGACATAGCAATTATATAGCCCAGTTGCTGCTATTTGTTCCATCCTTATGTGAATGTGATTTAGTGTTGAATAAAATGATTAATCTCTGTATGTAGGAAGTCTGGTCCTCCATGTGTCACATCCATCACCTCAGCTTGTTGGCATTCGATGAGGATAATGCCTGAGTAAGCAAATTGACGTCAATAAGACTGCTGAAGTCCCCTCTACATGACCCACGGGGTATCTAAACATGGCACCAGGACTTTGGACAGCTTGGGACAGAACCTAGCTTGGTCCAAATTAGTAGCATATGTGCTTCCCACTATCAGGGCTCCAGGCAATTTGCCTCTGAGGAGGATGTATCTACCCTCTACATTTATGCAAGTTTCCTTCACTTCAAAAGAAATTCTAGCGCTAATCTATATCAGAGCTCTTCACACATATGCCGAGTTAACCTTGCTGTAAAGCTGTCCCCTTCATCTGCGCTTTAGTTTAAGGCTCTCTGCATGTACCAAGTGTGTCTCTTGCAGAAAGATGATCTGGACCTTCCATCGTCCCAGGAGATATATAAGCAATATTGTTTAGTCACCGCGTTTACCCCCTGGTATTCCAATTGATTATTCTAAAGTTTGAGTTTAGCGTCCTTGGGTGGCAGGATCATCTTTCGTGGTGATGGTTAGTGCAATCCTCCATCTGCCACGTCTGGTGCATCCCATTACCTTTGCTGGATGGTGATGTATTGCCCTCTAACTTGAAACCCTTCCCTCCAGCCCCACAGAACTGGCCGGAAACCCCAACAGCAACTTGTCCAGTGAACTATTTAATATCGAAAATCTGCGGGTACTTCGACTCATTGCCACTGAACAGATGCATTAATTAGGCAGAGGCTTGTCCAGCCCCCATGAGAGGCGCCGGCTCACTTTACTTATACGTGTATGGGCGCCAAGAGTCTCCCTGTCAGTGTTGCCTACAAATATTTTAGAACAAGCATTTGCAATGCAATAGGTATTGCATTGCTGATGGTTGGCGGTATTGGCATTGAAAATAATAATGCAACGCCAATAGCTCATACTTTCAGAGTAATGCGAGACCTAGTGCATTGCAAATGCTTGCGTAGTGATCCAGGAACCAGCATTGTATGTCTCGGTGCAGTACCGCAAGCTGCTCCTAGAGGTCCCTAGTGAGCAAGGCACCAGCGCTGCATGTCTAGGTGCAGTACCGCAAGCTGTTCCTAGAGGTCTCCAATGAGCATCATAAACTACCTAAGGGAAACAGTACACAGCTGCTTGAAATATGAGCAATTATATGTTTAAAGCCATACGGTCGTGGTGACATCAATGGACAGTTGACGATCCGCTATAACAAAACAAGCGCACCCATGTTCAGGTAAAAGAAAAGTACGTCCGCCATTATGCCATCTGAGACGACCGTGCTGCTTAAATTTAAAAAAAGGGTTGTGAAAGAGAGAGAGAGAAGAGAGTGAGCATGTCCTGCCTGCAACAGCAGGCAGAAGAAAGCCAGTTAAGGAAATATTGCTCCCAGGCTCTAATTAAAGCATACGTGTAACAACTAAAGTAAAAGGGCCAGTCCTCATGAGAGGTTACAAATGAAGACACAGCGGTACTGCGGTGGGACTAAAAAGCCTATTAACCAATCAGAAGCCAGCATTTACGAAAGAAAATAACACAAGCTAATGACAAATATGGGCGGAGAATGGGCTGGGCTTCAAGTACATACTGCAATACAGTATGCCTCGCAGAGCAGCGCATGCACACTGACTCTAGGCTCGACCTAAAAAGCTTCCTTTACCATGGCACACAACAGGGGGAGAAGGCGGCATTACACCTAGGCTGACTTATGCCCCCTGTCCCCAACCTCAGACTTACACACATACCTGAAGCAGAGCCAGTATATATGGGTGCCCAACTCAAGGGTCAGCAAAAGAATTAAATGTTATTAAAAAATGTTTGCTCTATATGTGTACACCTGTACATAGGGCCCATCAACCTGATAGGCATATCAGATCACATATCTGATTATCTGAAGTTTGAGAAGTAACCGTCAGGAGTGGCAGTGTACCCCCAGTGTCATCATCTGTGAGAGATTATTCTCCAGAGGTCACTGATCTGGTCCTGGTATATCTCGGGCTGCACTACATGTCCTTTGAATTTGCCACCATGGCTATGGCTTCCTTTCTGCCTTCTTGTATTTGCATGGTGGTAGTGGTCTTTCTTATAGATAGATGCTTGTCCTTGCCACTGCACTTTTGTAATAACATTGAGCGACTAGGGGGGTGACTTCTTCTGTTTTTCCTTGATCCCACTGTCCGACGAATGGCTTCATATTGTTCAGCCCAATCCTATGTGGTTTCTGGCTCAGTGATGAAGTGGGAGTGTAGGTTAACAACGATTCTCAGATTTGCAGGGAACAACAGTCCCAATTTCCTCTTCACAACGGTAAAAGATGTTCGTTTGAGCTGGACCACCAGGGTATAATCTGGGAATATCATAACCTTTGAATGTTCTTGGCTTTGTGCCATGCCATCCTCGCGGCAAGTGGTATAGTGTCTCTGTCCCTGTAGTTAAAGATTTTGGCCACAATGGGTCTAGGATTGCTTCCTGAATGGAGCAGCATAGCAGGCCCTGTGTGGGATCTTTCCACTGTGAAGTGAGGAGACAGGCCTTAGCTGGATGTGGCTTTCTGGAGCCACTCTTCTATATATTGTTGAGGTCTCAGCATTCTTAGTCATCTGGCATCCCAACAATAAACAAATTATTACATCTTGCTCTGCCCTCTGTATTCTTTGCTCGGTCCTACAAAAACATAGCTCTTTCCGTTAAGTCTTGGATCTGTTTTGCATTGTCAAATGTCTGTGACAGCATGTCCTGCAACCATGCATGATGGCTGTGCACTCTTTCAGCCAGATTTTACTTATTTTCATGAAGATGCCTAGCTACATCATGACTGCGTCAACCTTTTGTTTCTAGGCAGAGGGTGTTTCACATATTGCCCTTAGGATCAAGTCTTTTCTTAGCCATGGGATTGAGCAGGCCTTTCCTCGATGAGCCCAAGCCAAGTGGTAGAACAAGTCCCCCTGCTGTATTTGATGCCTAATTCATAATACTCTGCCAGTTCGGTTATTAGCTAGGTAAAGAGTGCAGCACACTACTCAGTGGCCACCTCTTCTCAGTTCCCTGGTTTTAACTTCAGGAGCCATCTGCGACCTCTAGCTGGTCATTTTCTGGGATTCTGTTCTGCAGTTCGCACTCACGACTGAAGGGCCTGACTCATTTAACTGTCAATGTGTGGGGGAAACATCCAAGTTACTCTATGGGGGCAATAACAGTCAGTTCCAGGTCAAAGATGCTCCTTGTGGCACCAGTCACATCCACATTTTTCTCCTGTCTGTCCGTGTTCTGAGTGTCATTGTGTCATGTCCAGTGCTGAGGGTACATAGGCTACAGTATTCTGCAGTGTGAATGTCCGTAAGATGTCCACTGGGGAGCGTGTCTCACGCGCTAAGTCATGCCATCTGAAGAGAAAGGAACCAAAGTGTGTCAATTCAGGAAAAAATCCCATATCTAAGAAACAAATCTTGCCCTATATCTGTGGGCGTCTCTGCCCCCGCGAAATGATGTTGGTCCAATTTTCCTCTTAGGAGAACCGAGGACAATTCAGCCACGCCAGCAAGCTCACGCAGCCACACCACCACACCACCACACACCCCGCTACTTTAGGATCAGGTGTCTGATTGCAGGGCTTAACTGAGAAACAAAAGCAGCCCTGACAATTTTATTGGACCGGCTGCGGGGGGCGGGAGGGTGGGGGTGCAGGGCGTGGGCAAGGGAATGGGTGAGGGTGCAAGTGTGAAGCACTCCTGTTAAACTATACCGGCCCCCAGCGTTGCTGCTTTTGTTACTGGGAGCCAACATAGCAGCAATGTTGGAAAACCAGCCCCCAGTAACAATACCAGCCCCACTGCTCCAAAACCAGCCCCCCACCTTTCCAGCCTCCCGAAGAAACGCCCAATGCCTGTTTCAGTCAGTCCAGCTCTGTCTGCTTGTGTGCATGGCACCAGGGAAGGACAGAAACAATTCACAGGCTTCATTGGCTGCATCAGATTAGCAATTCACAATCTTCTGTCTGTATGAAGCCAGCTCAGGGTGACTCTACTCGATCACACTGAGAGGGCAAGGGTCATCCCGGCAAGAAGCTGGTTCCACAGCCATCATTTTAAAGATGGTCTTCCCGAGTGACGTGTTTCTGAACTTCCAACTTGAAGTGCATAATAAAGAAGTAAGAATTCAGGGTGATCCCCGGAGATTTGGCCATTCCCTCTGATGCACATTTGTCCACAGGAGCTGTAATCTTAGCAAGGATAATTTCTATCATGTCCCTTAAATAATTTTCAACCGTATTACACCAATATTCTCAGAATTACTATATGGAACTTTAGGACTTGACAGCTCTTTAAATACTTAAGAGAGTGCCTTAGTGAGTTTGGACACATTGATTTCATGAGCATAGCACTCTTTTTGCACCTTTGATGCTTTTACTTGAAACCTTGCTCTTTTCCCTGCCAGGAGATAACCCTACACAGAAAAATTGATGAGTGTGTGAGTGCTGAGTACCCTAAGCTCCTTTATGTGTCACAACATTTTTGAGGTCCAGAAAAGGACCTGGGCAGCACACAAAGAAACTCAACACTTTGTGCTGGGATGCTTACCCAGAGAGAGTTATGCAGCAACAGTTATCACAGTGTCCAGGGCTGCCTCATGTGACTCTCATTCCATTTTCCTGAACTACACACAAAGATCTTCTTCCCATTATCATGGGCGCACACAAAAGCTATCATCAATTGCCACACCATTACTCTCAGTCCATTTTCCTGGGCTGGCTCTAAGACTCCAATTCTATTGTCTTTGACCGAACACCAGGATTCTAATCTCCTTATCTGAAGCCATGCACCAAGACTCATTAGAACACTGGAATGTTGGGAGCTCCATTGAAAACAATGAAGTGCTCCAGGGTACTAATGGCCGGTAGAAGCCCGGAGCTCCAACATTCCAATATTTGTTCACAGCTGTTGCTGAGGGTCTTTCGAACCCCACGGACTCCGTGAGGCCTTTGCTTTACAAATTTGAACATTCTACCTTCTAGAGCCCTCTGCAGTGAGCGAGCTGTACTGGTTATTAAAGGTCCGCTCCTTCGGCTTGGTCCTTAAACACTGGAGCGGGCCTTTAATGGCCGGTAGAGCCCGCTATGACAGGCTTTAGGGCTGTATTATACTGGCCTGGTCATACACAAGGATTCACATCCCATCAACTTACAATTGCTCAGATTTAACACCAAAATTATTTCCCCCTCGCCCAAGCACCAAGATCTTCTTCCTACTATCCTGGAGACACACAATGATTCTAATCCCCTTTTCCTTGATCCAACAAATTTGTCATCTCATTGTCCAAGTCACACACCAGGATTTTGCTGCCATCAGCCTAGTGGCACAACATGAGTTTCATCCCTTCAGACTCTGAATATGCTCCATCTGAAGCTCTTCCCTCTACTCGCATGCATTCTGTAATATTGTGGACCTAGCCTGACTAAGAGGTGGCAATATTTTTGTTTTACTGTTGCTAGGTACCTTCACTTCAATGCCCTAGAGACACTGGAGCCCGACATTTTCAATGACCTGCCCAGCCTGGAAAGATTGTAAGTAAATGGACATTTTTATGGTAAACTGACCAGTTTGGGTACCTCTGGCTCGTATCGCTGTTCAGAGTGCATGCCAAGCAATCCCCTTTGTTTGCTGATCTAGAGTGTGTATATTCTGTGTCAGGGTAGGCAGTTATCTCACCAGTGTTTAACAGCAACAAACAATTTAGCTAATTTCAAGTGCCCCAGTAAAATGATGCAGTAATATCTGTCAAGCAATTAGGAATAGTGCAGCCTTCGTTGCTTCCTGGAAAAACATGGTAGTACAACATAGTTTCCTCTTTTCACAATATTGCAGTTATCCTCACCTACATTCCAGCAGGTTTTATCTAGTGAAATTTGTGTACAGAAAATTGTGTGGTAATTCGTATACTTTATAATTTTATTTCAGGCACAAGTTCCTATTTTAGTTCCACTCGAACTAATTACCATAGGTACTGCAATGAGGGTGAAGTGACTAATTAAGGAGTATGCTGGTCCAAAGTTATTGTATTTCTCTCTGCCTCTTGAATGTTAGTCTGCCACCTAATTTATATTTCTGTTTTCAGGAGATACTTTAAATGTCTGCCTTAACTCCATAGATATTGGGACAAAACCAGCAGGGACACAGGAGGAAAGAGTGCATATATATATAGGAAATAGATTTTTTGGTTTGCTAATAACTTTATCTTTGGTGTCTTTTGATGAATCTTCAGAAACATTTCCAAAGAAAACTTTCATCTACCTCGGCGTATTCCTGGAAAGCTTTGGGATTATCCTCCAAGCGAGGGCACAAAACACATTTTCCTTATGCAAATTTCCATAGGAAAATTGATTACAGATACTGCAAAAATGGTTAAATGTAATTACAACATATTTGGCAGAAAACTAGATCTTTATTTAAAAAACAGGATTTTTGTGATTGGGTGTAAATCCGTTCAGTAGTGTTTGAGAAATTAAGGTTCAAAATGTATGTCTATAACAGGCCACGGAGGATCCACGTTTCCAAAAGGATAAAAGATAAGGTCTGATTGGCTGCCACCACATAAGGAATGATGTGTCACAGCTATTTTAGGACTCAGAGACTCAGTCCCAGGTCTTTGGGTCAAAAATGTTTTCTTTCTTTGTTTTTAATTTTACTGTGAATTTGCGAAGGACCCGAAGTAAAAACCTTTTTAACAAGCATTTGCAATGCAATGAGTCTCGCATTTACGCGTGTTTGAGCTATTGGCATTGCAAATGAGAATGCCTTTTTTTAATGTGTGGTTTTTAAAACATAAATAAAAGGCATTTTCATTTACAATGCCAATAGCTTAAACTCGGGTAAATGTGATACATATTGCATTCCATATGCTTGTCTGATACTACTAACAGGCATTGTCAAAGACAATAGGCTTGGTTTGTTACTGGGTGATATATCTGGGTGCACTAACAGAAAGCGGGTAAGCAGAGGACTTTAGTTGATATGTTTTAAGCCACACAATTCTAGATATAGGCCGCACCTCTCGAATAGGTTTCACAGTTACACTTCTAGGCTGAGACCCTTTTAGATACCCCTCCCCACACTTTTTTCATGACACTTAAAGCCCTGGCTTAGGGGGAGAGGGGTCTAGGCACAAAAATATAGGCGTTTAAAATGTAGCGGTGATTGGGCCTCAAAGGGAAGGAGGCAGAAGCAGCGCCAAGAGATGCCACTGGTGTGTCCACTTTGGAAGTGCCTCGAAGCCCGGCTCTTTTTGTGAGGTTGAGGCGCAGTGCACTTCAAGAACGGCTCCAGTTAATAATTGCAGTTTACAGTTTGTTCAAACTCCCCATCTTGTAAAATCTAGAATTGGTTAAAGACCATCTACTTAATTTAAACGCGCCTCAGCTGTCACATTTGCGATGCGGCGGAGTTTGAAAGAAGAGAGCTGATGAAATAGAAGGTACCTGCATTAAATAGGTGCGGTGAATCCATAAATATACAGGTGCGTGCCTTTTAAAGAGTGGCTGGGGTCTGAAAGGATGCGTCCTAGGCGGGCTTTGTGCCTCTGCGGAAAGCTTTTTTCTGTATCGGAGAGCAAACTTTCCTATGGGAATGAAAATAGGAAACTGATGTTTCGCTAACCCCACACCTTTTTCTCGACTCTTGCTTGAAAGCCTAACATTTCCATGAAGAAAGTAAAGTGGGTTAACATCTTTTTTGAAGTTTTTGGCAGATTCATTGAAGGGCACCAGAGTTATTAAAAAAACAAAAAACACCTTACCTATGGAAAATCTGACCTAATTATAACTACTCTCACACTCTCTCGCTGCATATAATATATGTGTATATATATATATATATATATATATATATATATATATGTGTATATATATATATATATATATATATATATATGTAAATATACACACACATATATATATATATTTTCAATGAAAAAACTAAAGGTTAAAGGCTTAGTTGTAGTTAGGTAAATTCTTCTCCCCTGTACAAACCAAGTTTAAACTAAACAAACTTTACAAATTCTAATGTTATACCTTTCATTTACACTTTATCCAGCTCATTCAAATTATTATAAGTAGTAGACCCCTTTACTCACTCTTAGCTCGCTAACCGGGCAACACTAACTATAACTTGACACTCTACCATGCATTGTGTAGTGACAAATAGTGTGATTTGCAAAGTTATAAGTGCTGTTATGAATGGTATGATTTCACATACTATAAGTGGTGTAGTATGCAAGGATATAAACAGTTCATAGAAAAGACATGAGTTATAGTTAATGTAGTGTGGAGAGTGAGGTGACAAGACTGTGTTCGGAGTTGCGTGATTTATAGTAATTTAAAGGTGGCGGGTAAATAATAAATTGAAGGTGTAAATATGAAGTTACAATTTTTATTGTTTTTGTTATTTTAAGATGATTTTGTATAGAAAAAATACATAAGGTATTCCTAACTATAAATTATCCTTAACCTTTTATTTTTCATTGTTTGGTAATGGTTTTTCTTTGTTTTTAGTAAAAATGTGTTCCAAATCGCAGTTCTATGTGTCATTGATTGGAGTGTATTACAGTACAGTGAAGAAGTGTGCTGTAGAGTCTAGTGACGTAGAGTGGAGTACTGTAGAGTGTAATAGAGTGGAGTGGAGTTAAGTAGAGCGATGTTGCATACAGTGGAGTAAAGTGTTATACAGTGGAATAGCGTTGTATGTCATATCGTGGAGTGGAGTATCATAGAGTGGAGCCACGTTTTGTACATTGTAGTGGTGTGTTGAACAGTAGAGCTAAGAGTTGTACAGTGGAGTGTCATTGACTCGGGTGTCACGAGATGGAGTGTGGTTGAGTGGAGTGTCATTGAGTACAGTGTCTCAGAATGGCATAGAACGTAGCAGAGTGTTGTAGAGTGTAGTGGCAGAGTGGAGTTCAGTGGAGTAGAGTGTTGTATAGTTCAGTATTGTAGAGTGTAGTTTTGTGCAGGAGAGTGGCAGAGAGTATCGCATAGTGTAGTGTTTAACAGTGGAGTATTATTACTTGAGAGAACATAATGCATGATAGAGTGGCGAGTTATAGTTAGTGTTGTCTAGTTTTTTCAATGAATGTCTACTTTTTTCAATATTTTTTTATAAAAATGTGTTTAAAATCAAAGAGCCCAGTGTCACAAGTGGAGAGTTGTTATGTGAAATGGCATACAGTACAGTGGAGGAGAGTGTTGTAAAGTCTGTTGTCATAGACTGGAGTATTGTAAATTGGAATCTAGGGGTGTAGAGTACTGTAGTAGCATATCGTATAGTGCAGTAAAGTGTTATATAGTGTAGTGTCATGATGTCTCATATAGTGGAGTCAAGTATCGTAGTCTGGAGCAGCGAATTGTACAGTGGAATGGGATGTCAAACAGTAGAGTGTGGGTCATCGACTGTCATACATGGAGTAGAGTACTTTAGAGATGAGTAGGGTGTAGCAGAGTGTCATAGAGTGGAGTATCATCAAGTAGAAAGTGTCGTAGAGTACAATGAAGGAGAGAGTCATAGAATTGAATGCCGTGCCATATAGTGAAGAGGTGTATTGTAGAGGAAAGTTGATTGGCATGTCGCTTAGTGTCATGCAGTGTAGTGCAGTGGCGTAGAGTGGATGGGCATAGAGTGGGGTAGAGTGTCATAGAGTGGCATGGAGAGTAGTACTGTGTTGTAGAGTGAGTTGCGTACAGTGGCGTAGCATGTCGGACAGTGAAGAGTCATACAGCAGAGTATAGTACATTGGCATTGGGTGGGATAAAGTGGAGTATAGTGGAGTATAGTGGAGTGGAGTACACTGGAGTGGGGTAGTGTAGAGTGGAGTAAAGTGGTATAGAGTGGAGTAGCATGTTGTAGACTACAGTGGTATGGAGTGGCTAGCATACAATCGAGTAGTGCAATACATTTTAGTACTGTGTTGTACAGGAGAGTGTAGTTGGGTGTCGTACAGTATTGGAAAGTGATGTAGAGTGGCATACTGTCTAGTTGTTTTTTTGTAGAGTAGAGTGGTGTACAGGACAGTAGAGTGCTGTAGAGTGTGGTATAGTGGATCAGCATACAGTATTATAGAGTACAAGCACATTGAGTGGAGCAGAGTGGAGTGTGTACAGTGAAGTAGAGTGGAGTACTGTGTCAGAGTAGAATGGAGTAAAGT
The DNA here is from genome assembly GCF_964204655.1 of Triturus cristatus. Lineage (NCBI taxonomy): Eukaryota > Metazoa > Chordata > Amphibia > Caudata > Salamandridae > Triturus > Triturus cristatus. Next base: position 1,642,508,133 of record NC_140590.1, read on the forward strand.
AGAGTGCAGTGACATACAAAGAGTTGCATACAGTGTCGTACAGTGAACTATAGTATCGTAGAGTGTTGTACAGTGACATACAGTATAGTACAGTTTTGGAAAGTGGAGTGGAGTATATACAGAAGTGAAGTGTCAGAGAGGGACATACAGTGTAGTAGAGTGTCGTAGAGTGAAGTTGAATTAGAGTACAGTACTGTGCGAAACAGGGGAGCTGCATAGAGTGGATTGTTGTATGGTAGCGTAGAGTCAGGTAAAGTCTTGTACAGTGGAGTAGAGTCAATTGGAGTGGTGTAAAGTGATGTGGAGTAAAGTAAAATATTGTGCATTGGTGTCGTAGAGTAGAGTGGCATAGAGTGGAGTAAACTGGTGTAGAGTAGATGTAAACTGCTATACATTGGAGTGGGGTCTCGTACAGTAGAGTGGAGTGCGGTATCGTATAGAAAAGTGTTTTATACGGGAATATAGTGTTGCTCATTGGAGTGTATGGGTGTGGAGTATAGAGTTGGAGAGTTGATTGTACGGTGATAGAGTGGAGCAGAAAGTCGTAGAGTACCATGAAGTGAGGTAGACTTTTATAGAGTGGAGTTACATATAATGAAGAGTGTCATACAATAGAGCAGCGTAGAGAGGAGTGACGTACATTCTAGTGGCATAGAGCGGATTACCAGAAAGTGGAGCAGCATTCAGTGGAGTAGCGTACAGTGAAATACTGTACAGTGGAAACATGGAGTGGCATAGAGTGGAACAGCATAGAAAGAGTGGTGTAACGTGGAGTGGCATAAAGTGGAGTAGGGTACAGTGGATTAGCATAGAGTGGGGTGGCATACATTAAAGTGGCGTAGCGTAGAGTTTAGGAAAATGTTATAAATTGGAGTGCCATCTCACACAGTAGAGTGGACTGCTGTGTTGTGTAGCGTTGAAAACTGTCATAGAGTGGAGTGTTGTACAATAGATTGCATGGGCACAGAGTCAAGTGCAAATTTGGACAGTGGATAAGTTAAGGATACATTTTAGTTAGAAATACCTTATGTATTCTTTCTATATAAACCCACCTTAAAATACACAAATATTAAAAATTGTAAAGTTATAATTATAACTTCCATTTATCATTTACGCACATCTTCAAATTACTACAAGTCGCGCACCACTGAACACAGTCTTGTCACCTCACTCTCCACACTACATTAACTCTAACTCATGCCTTATCCATGCACTGTTTATGCCCTTGTATACTACATCACTTATCGTATGTGTAGCATTTATAAAAACACTTTAACTTCTCTAATTACATTTTTGCCACAAAACAGCACATGGTAGAGGGCGAGTTATCATTAGTGTTGTCTGGTTAGTGAGCTTAAAAGAGTGTGTAACAAGGACTGCTACTTAGAATAATTTGAAGGTGGTGAATAAATTGTAAATGAAAGTTATAACTACAACTTTCACATTTTTTAATCTTGAAAGGTGTACTGGCCAGTATTGGACATGTTGCTCAACAGGGGAGCAACTGCTTGGGTATCAGTACACTAAATTGCCTGCAGCAGTGGAAGTGACGTCACTCAAACGTTGACTTCAAATGACATCACAAGGGTGGCCCCTTTGTTTCCCTTCTGCCTGTCAACAGCCTCCAATTTGCTGCTGAGTGGCTAGGTGAAGAGCATGCTGTGGAAACATCAGAAAGTAAACAGGGCCCATTTTCTGTTCTGTGTTGCAGTGCCAAGGGCATCCAAGAGCATGCTGTGAGACAAGGGAGACTCCGAGGGGCCTGTGCTTGAGTTTGGTCCAAAGAAAAAGCTTTAAAGATTTCACGGGTTTACTAAGTGTGGTCTGACATGGCTTTACAAGCAGGCCGTGCCTTATGTATGATTAGAACTTTCCCCTGGCAGCATGCCGGTGCCAGCCTTCCTACTTTTATGAGATGGAAACCGTATGTTTTTTGCATGGCACGGGGTGGCACCGGAGATCTCAAATGCTGGGAACATGTCAACAGCACAGTTAACAACTCCCACTCTTTTTTTCCTCCTGACAGGTTTCTGCACAACAACCGGATCGCCAGGATACAGCCGGGCACGTTCTCCCAGCTGCACGCGCTCAAGCTTCTGTGAGTAGTCACGCGCGCGCTCCTGTGACAGGATTCCATTTTCACAATTTTGCTGTCTGGGCTTTCTTTGCATTTAAATGGCCACATGGGTTTTAAACAAATACCCCCGTTGTCATCTTTGGGGAATCTTTCTTTCACTAATCACAAACCACCCCCAACCCTCCACCCCCCATCATTTGATGCTAACCAGGCAATATAAATATATATTTCTAGGACTCTTGCAATAGCGGCAAAATATACCCCCCCCAACCCTGTAGTATACACCACTATTAATACCCCTTTGATAACTATCAATTTATCCTGATATGACCGCATCTGATATCTGTGCCCAGTCATAGCTATTGTGATACAGACCAAAGGTGATATATAGCTATAATTCCACACAGTGGCATATATTTACTTAATATAACCCCATGTGATATCTGCCATTCAGGCAACCACATGAAATATGAAGCCACAGTGCCACCCCGTATGACAGCAGTCCCTGTGTTGTCCTAATGTGGTCTTTGCCCCTAACTGGGCAGCATGTGTTATCTGTTCCTAGTCAGACGTCTGTGAGGGTAAACAACGTTTTACCCCGAAACTTTTTCAACAAAGGGAATCACAACGCGGTCGTTACAACGACCACGTTGTGATTCCGCATACCATTACTCCGCAAGTCGGAAGAACGACTTGCGGAGGGGGGGTGGGGGGGGGTGGGGGTGTTGGATTTAAAATCCAACACCTTCCCTAGTGTCCGCACAGACTGGAGTTGGAATAGTAAATTATACTATTCCAACATCCAGCTCCGCCCCTCCACAAGTTGTTGTTCCGAGTAATGGTATGCGGAATCACAACGCGGTCGTTGTAACGACCGCGTTGTGATTCCAAGCGGGGAAAAAGGCTGCGGAATAACGTAGTAGATATTGTCCCCACTCAGACCCCTGTCTGACAGCTCCTCCTCATCAGAGCCCGTATTCATTTTATTATTAGTTTATTATATAGTTTGATTCTTGATGGCTTCAGATTCCTTTGTATGGGGTAAAGAGGTTTGGAAGAGGAATATGAATGAGTTGGTGGTGGTAGATAAGAAATAGGTGAGTTTTCAGTGGTTTCAGAAACTTCAGTTAATCCACCTGATATTAGCTTCTCATAAATCAGACGACTAGTCTGTTATGGGCATCAGGAGGCTGTGGGACCGGTTGAGTAGCAGCACCGTAGAGAACAATATGCAGGTTCAACTAAGTAGAGCTTTGTGTACACGGATAATGGTCGGAAAGTCCACCCATTGCTTCATCGGTGGCCATTATTGGTTTTTGAATTCATTTTTTAATGCTTCGACGTGTCATTTTCTTTTCACTTCTCAGGGCTTGGTCGTCCTTGGGTGCAGCCATTGTGCATCTGGTAGAGAAGGTGGTGTCGTAATATCCGACAATGTATATTTGAGGAGTGGTTCCCACTGGGTATATATTGTAGTGGCCAGCTCCCTCTTCCAGGAGGGACGGCTTAATATTGTTGCGGTACATTTCGTAAGCTCCTAGAAGAGGCACACCGTCAACCCTATCTACAGGTACCAAACTGGGTAGTTCCTAAATCATGTCTCATAGCTCTCCAAACTAGTAGGTGAATGGAAATACCCCATATCTCTTGGGATCAGATCAGTTTGAGTGACCAAGTTCATACTACTGGTCATTTGTTTCATCAGGGGTGAAGTGGTTATCTCCCATTTGCAGGTATTTTTCTTCCAAAAACCTGCAGATAGGGCTCAAGGGTCTAAATTTGATTCTTGCGCCAATGGAAGCCATTGCAGTTAATTCGGTCCTTAGGTGATGTGATCTGATTTCTGTATGATTAGGTCGTTAGGACAGGAGCGATTTAGCCTGGGTGTTTCATGACATAGATGTGCCCGGCAGCGTGGTTTTGAACTCTGATATCTGTCCTTAATCAGAGCATAGCTGTTACCAGTTTTTAAGTGAACCCCATCTGTGTCCAATAGGCCTTCTTGGCAATTTGAGTCCTTAATCAACCCCTTGACAAAATTTGCCATAGACTCTCCACAAGATAATTTGGATATTCCTGAGTATTTAAGGAAAGTACAATTTTATTAACGAAACAGATGTGATTATTATGCATTGTGTTCTTGCTGTTTATTTTCATATATAGCAGGTCAGTCGAAAGAAAAAACAACAAGACCCATAATTCTCTTCATCTGAACAGGAATAGGCAACATAGAGAAAGGCTCCCACAATGCATAAATAGAGGCGAATAAACCAGCAATGTCTCTTTTCTTGATGCTAACTCATAGTCCATGAATAACATGGAAAATATAGAAACAACAGGAAGAATCCTAATAGAAATAGGACAACTTTGTCTCTCATATAGTCCATCATATCTCCCCAAGCCTTTGGGAAACCAGGATTGTCAGCAGTGAAGAATGGTCCAACAATACTTCAGGACTTTACTAGTAGGGATGAGACTAGAACTAATGACAATAAGCAGGATAATGTTTGCCTGTCTCTATAATAAAATCTGGACTTTCCTTCACTACTTCACTTAGAAAAATCCAGTTATCATTACAACACCGAAGACTCTATCATGTGTTCAAAGCCTCTCCGCCATCGACAGAAAAACATGCTCTGTAGGCTTACAATAAAACCTCCTAAAGGTAGACTCTCTGCAACAGTCAGCAGACCTGAGAATGTCCTCTAGCCTGGCCCCTGCCCAAAAAGCATTAGATGCCATTGCACTCTTCTCTGAATGGGCTCCAAAAAGAAGCTGTACCCACCACGGCAAAAGCCATAATCCACTTTACCCATCTACTAAGTGTGGCAGAAGGAACCGCGGCAAATGGTTTAAAAATAAACTAATAATTCTGTTCAGGACGTTCTCAGTTCCTTAGAATCATGAGCATACTGCTTAATACAACATACCACACACAGCTTAGGATGGGAAGAAAATGAAGGGTATTCCACAGATGTAGATGTGCTCTTAGTATGTCCTGAGATAGTAAAATACACCTCAGTCGGAGAATAATTCATTGGCATGACATCCGAAGATCTAACAGTCTCTTACACAAGATCAAACATAACAACACCAGCAACTTAGCAGTTAACTTCTTTAACCCCTTGCATGCGTCGTACAGCCCCCGGCCGTCCGACGTCACAGTGGGCGTGTGCGGAGGACGGCCGGGGGCCGTCCGAACCCAGCCCACTTATTATTTCGCCAGCACCGCGGTGGAATTCGCGCCACGGTCAACGGGTTAACAAAAGTGCTTTTTTATCTGGTTGCCACTTGAATAACTCAAGAACCAAGTTCACATCCCATAAAGGTGACTCGTGAGGTTTCAGTGGGTTAGCATATCTAAATCCATCAAGTTACCTGCACACCAGAGGGTGCTCGTTCACTGGCTTATTATTTACTTTTTCATGCCCTACCAAATGGCTTCCTGTTAACCATTAATGGTGCAATAGGATTTAGGTTGGGCAACTAGAGAAGCTAGGCAATTAAGAATTGAAGAGACATCCTAAGAAACAGGATAAATTTGCCTCTCCTAGCATCAGATAGCCCAAGCTCCACAAATTCATTTATATGCTCTGGTTGTTCCTGACCCTAGGAAGTGCGGTTAATTTTGATATCCCAATACAAAAGTACTAGGAGATGCCAGAAAGCCCTGTCAGCCTTCACGCCACCAAGATAAGGTTGCCTTCTAGAATTTCATTATGCAGATGAGCCCTAGGACTCAGCAGCATGAATGGAAAGGAAGGTAGGAGGATTGGAAAATCTAATGCCAACTCTAAGAGAAAAGGGCACTACGTTTGAGCTTTCCAGGGAGGTGCTATCAACATTATCTGAGCTTCCTGCTTGATGATCTGTGCTAGGACCTGGAAAACATCACAAAAGGTGGAAAAAGGTATAGGACCCAGCATGAGCACTCTTGTAGAAAAGCATCCTTTGCCAAAGCACCTGGCTCTGGATCCAACTGAAATAATGTTTTTGTTGTGCTGTTAAACGAGATGCAAAGAGATCCGTCCTAATGGGATCCCAAAACTTGGTGAGACCCTGAAAAGCCTGTGGATTTAAATGCCAATGTCTGTCCGTCTGCAGTCTTGAATACTAGTCCGCTACCCAATTGACTGGACCTGGATGAAATTCTACTTTAAGGACGATATTTGGGCCGAGACAAAATTGCCATAGGGACTTTGTCAAGTTTGTTAGGGTCTTTAACTATGCTCTCACCAGAAGATTTATGTAGCGCACAGTAGTCAGGTTGTCCATGCATTAGAGGATTGTCCTTTCCATTTTGGGTTTCACTAAGGAGCCCGCAAGAAGCTCTAAACAGTTTATGTGCAGCAGCAACTCTCACTGTGACCAGCCTTTCCCTGTTGAGTGCCTGCACATCGCGCCCCTCCATCCCCAGGGACACAGTCTGAAGATTTAAAACTAACTTCAGTTCCTTCTTGAGTTTTGCTAACTTCCCTTCTGGAAGCCTCAATAACCCCCTCTGCAATTCCACCGGAAACCCCAGAAACTCCATGTGCTGGGAAGGAAAAGGTTGTGCTTCTATCAATTTGTGAATCCGCGGTACGGCTGACAGAACCTGCCTCACTAACATGTGCCTCTGCTGATCTAGGAAGATCTTATTGTCCAAATATATCACCATTTTCAGACCCTGCTACGTGAATTTCACTGCTAGAGTTTTCAGAAGTTTGTTCAAACACCTTGGCATGGAAGTGAACCCGAAGAGGAGGGAAGCAAACCTGTAGCTCTGATCCTGCCAAATGAATTGAAGGAACTTCCTGCAGGGCTTATACATGAAAACTGTTAAGTTTCATCTTTCAGCTCTAACCGAACCATCCAAGGGGCATATCAGCAACAACCGGCGATAATTATCGCTAAGCGCACTTAGCGCTAGGATAATTATCGCCGGCTAGCGTGGATTTTTATCACTGAGATAGTGTGCTATTAGCAACGCTTATCTCAAAAGCGATAAAAATCCTCGCGCTAACTGCCTAACGTGAGATTATCGCTAGAAACCCAGCGATAATCTCACGCAATGTGGCATTTGCTTGTTGATAGGGCCCCATAAACTTAGCCATGATATCCACCTTCCATAGGATATCATGGCTAAGTCAGTCCTGAAGCAGGCGTAAGGAAAGTAGTGATAACAGGGGTTATCGCTATTTTTCTTGCCGCTATGCTTCATAGCGTGGGGCTTGATGATAGGAGAAATGTCGCTTAGCGACATTTCTCCTGTCATGTCAGGTCAGGAACGCCCACTTTGCATCTCATTAGAGATGCAAAGCTGGGCATTAGGAATTCCTGCGCTAACGCAAGTTTTCACGTGTTAGCCTGCGCTTGCTAATTAGGCAAGAAGATTTTCGCCGCTTTTCAGCCGAAAACGGCCGCAAAAGCGGCGATAATTCTATCGCCTCGCCTTGCTGATATGCCCCCAATTTCTTTGGAGTAATATGTCCCTGAAATTAATTATAGTCCCCATCTTGAAGTAAAATCATCAAGTTTATAAAAGGAACAAATGTAGGGCCCTATTTATAAAGGAGGTTGTGTTGCTTTAGCACCACGCAACAAGGTCAATGTGATTTATCAAGGCACGTAAGACCACTCTGTATGGCCCTGTATGGCTTGATAAATCAGGTGTGACACAAAGCAGCGCAAATCTCTGTGTTGCGTTACACTCACTAGGGAGGCATTCCATAGGCATTGCATGGGTGTTCTCACACAACTCCCATGGATTTTGACTCATTCCCAGATTTACCATTACTGGTAGACCTGGGAATGTGCCAAAATCCTAGCCTTCTCAGAAGGGGCGTAACGTGGAGAAATATCTTTATTTATCCTCGTTACTTACTCTTAGTATGTGTGCTGCATTCTGCAGCACACATAGTTAAAGGAAAATGCCTCAAAGGATTGTTTTTGTGCAGGAAAGGGCCCCTTCCTGCACAAAAACAATCCTGCATGCAATGCAGGCACTCTTGCACCATGGTGCAAGAGTGCCTGCGTTGGCTCCAGGCAGCCCATTGTGCTCAAGCACTGGGAAAAGGACAGGAATGTGCCATACAGTGATAAATACGGCACATTCCTGCCTTTTACCTGTTACTTTTAAATAAATATGCCCCTTAGTATTCTTTTTCTTAACTAAGTATACATTGCTCCGAAACCCCCAGAATCTAAGGCACTATGACTCTATGGCTAACTTCAGAAGCAAGCCCCTTCACCTCTGATGCAATGAGCCCCATTTCTTCCTTGGAAAAATATATAATACCCAGGAACAGAGTTTGAATCCAAGAGGAATAGAACTCTATCTGAAAACCCCTTAAAGTCTGCAAAATCAAAGAGCGTTTGACAACCTGATCCAGTTGTGTGTGAAACAAGCTATCCTGCAGAATCAAGGATCGGTTGACACCCTTATCCCTCCCTGTGTGTGTGAAACAAGATCTCCTGCCCCAGGCAGGTGGACTTACCTTGCATAGCGCTGGGATGTCCCCGGGTAGCTACGCTCTTAACAAATGCTGTTTTCATTTCATTTCATGGCAATTTTTCTCCCTTGTCCTTCAGCTGAGGGCATGTGGCTTTCTCTCATTCTTTGGGGGAAGAACACTTGCCAATATTAATGGAAGGACTGACCATGTTTAGTCTGTTGTTTGGTCCAAAGCAGCCGGGAAACTGACCCTTGCATCCACCAGCCCTGGAAAAAACATGTCTACAGAAAACATGCCATCGAAGAGTGAGCTTTGTCCCTACAATAAAAACTTGGACAAATTGGTCGATTTTTTGTTCATAAAAGTTTCATAAAACAAAAGTCCTTAAGCCTCACTTTTCACCTCAGATCCTGCCAAGTCCCCAAGCTTTAGGGCAATCCTTATCAATAAAGCAGTTCTTGTTTCTAGGAATAAGACCAATTTGGCACTGCTTAAGGAACATCAAGCCTTCTGGTCCCAATTAAAAAACTATGGGCCCGATTAACAAATGTAAACTGAGTGAAAGTCTAAATTTACGACTTCTGGTATTCACAAAGGGCATTTATGAGTAGTAAAGTTAGACTTTTGTCTCAGTTTTGGTCTCAGTTAAACTTACGACCAAAACTTAAGTTTAACTGAGACTAAAGTCTAACTTTACTACTCGTAAATGCCCTTTGTGAATACCAAAAGTCGTAAAGTTAGACTTTCGCCTCAGTTTACCTTTGTGAATCGGGCCCTACCTCTGGATCTCATGGACTCTCGACTGCTTAGCTTGATCTGTCAAACACCTAATCTTAGGAAGTGGCCCGAAGTGTCGAGCTGAGTCTTGGCATCTGGGCCAGGCTCTATAAATACTCTTCCTAGGGTAACTTCACCCTTTGCTCAAGTACGTCACTATTCAGGGTTCCAGGATGGGAGTAGCCGTAGCCTTATAAAATAATGTGGATTGTAGAAATTCTACCCTCATTTTGGCCAGGGTGGCCCTATCTAGAGGAGATCTCAACCTTGACGTAATATAACCCTCAACATGTATACAGGAGATCCCTCCGAAGAGTCGGGGTGCTGAAATAAGATCGGATTAAACATTGCAATCCATAATAACAACCAGAGGTATTTAAAAATCAGGCATTCTCTGCGTTTTAGACAAATCAGCATCATACGACTCATCATTGCGATACATATCGCTATCCGTGTCAGCTTAATAAGCATCATCATCATACCTCTCAAAGGCATCAGACATGAATCAAATGATCTCTTATACGCCTTGCATTTCCACAAGCCATGCTACACGGTTTACATTGAGACCTTAAGTCATCACCCGTTTGCGGATGGCACCACAATCTCATAATCAGATCCATTATTCCCATTATGCCAGATACCAGACGATACCAAGTGCTTTCATTTATGTCGTTTTTTACCACCTTGGTACTGCACTCCGCATCCAGAAGAAGGAAACTCACAGCTACCAGACGTCAATGCTGAAAGTGCGACCTGCTTCCCCTGCAGGTATGGTCAGGAGTATTTTAAATAGCTTGCGCCATAAAAGTACCTATATCAGAGGCCACGGGCTTTAAAGGCTTTAAAGATGAGGAAATAGCCTTATTTTAGATTGATGCATCAATAGACCCACATAGGTTTTTCCTGACTATTTCATCCACATAAAATGCAGCACCCTGACCCAGTAATCATCAAAATGATTTATATATATATATATATATATATATATATATATATATATATATATATATATATATATAAAATTGGAGGGTTATATATTTAAATAATAAGACATTTCTAAATTGGTAAGGATTGCTTGCTCAAATTCTTGATTGGAATACACTACAGTACTGCTTGCACTTTTATCAACTAAAAACAAAAAGAAGGGAAAACGTTGTGAACCCCACTCTGCATTCGTAATCTAAAAGCAAACAACCCAGGCCTGTCACACAACCCTCAGAATGTATCTAACGAGGCAAAGCAACCATGAAGGGCCGGCGCATGTGTATTAACCGTTTCGTAGATTATAGCAGCAAGAAATGAAGGAGTGCTGGTTTGTTGGCCTCTATGTATGCATTAGTGAGGCCTTTCTCTATGTTGCTTATTCCAAGAGCATTATAGGTCTTGTAGGTTTTTCTTTCAACATATCAACTAAATGGGAATGAACTGCTGGAAAAGAATGCATATTGGAGCCTCCGGTCTTGTAATAAGATTACAGCTCCCACTCATGGGGTCCATGGTGTGGAGATCTGTTCTTGATTGTGCCTCACGGTGATGGTATCTGTCATGATTGTACCCCATTTTATGTCGCCTTTCATTGATTCGGCACAAGATGACGCAAGCTTTCAGTGAATGAGCCGGGTTGTGGTGTTAGTGACTATTCCCCTTGTGCTTATATCTTTCACTAATTGTGCCCCAGGATGGGACTCTCTGTCCCCATCTGAGCTCCCCGTGATGCCATTAGTTTGTGACTTGGCCAAAAATGATGTATTGGTCACTGATTGTGTCCCACTGGGTGACATCTGCCCCTGATTGTGCGTTGGGATGATATCCCATTGTGATTATATCCTTCACTGAGTGTGCCAAGGTGCATGCCACCTGGCACTGACTCGGCCTCACGATGACGCTATGTGTCTGCAGCAAGCGTCATAGTGATGGGCTCTCTCCCCGATTGTGTCACATGGTGATGTGTTATTTCCTCTGACTGTGTCCCATGGATGTGATATCAGACTCTGAATATGCCCCTTGTGATGCTATTGTTCACTAATTGTGCCTCAAGATGATGTCACTTGCCCCTTAATGTGTCACATGGTCATGATAATTGCCACTAAAAATGATTCAGGGAGTGATATCTTTTCAAACAATACTACCTGATCATGTTACCAGTCCATGACTGGGTCCATTTGTGATACTATGGGGCGTATTTACAAGCCCCTGGCGACGCCGGTGCGTCACTTTTAATATGGGAAAAACTGGCGCAACTGCAGTGCAAGGGGCTTGTAAATAAGCCCCTATGACTCTGCAAGTTGCCGCAAGAGCAGGGTGGCCAGGCGTCTAGGACTCCCTGAGACTGTACTAATTTCTCCCCATTCGTCTCAACAAATTTTTGTAAATGTAGTACGCGTCCCAGGTTTCAGAGAGAGACGACTACACACACACAGGAGGCACGCTGTTATGATTTTCAGTGTGGAATTTCTTAGCAATCCCTAGCAGAGAGCAATTTGGTTCATATACATGATAATGTGTGTAAAAAGTGCATTTAATTCCCCATAGTGCCACATTGTGTGTGTTTCTGTGCCCCTCAGTGAATACAAAATGATAGCCCTACTTCTAAGTTTGTGTAAATGCCCCACTTTTTGTTTTTTAAAGTCTGTTCGCCCTACACAAGGGGATGAAACGTGTCCGTTATTGTCTCCACAGTGATGAGGTCAGGCTATGACTGTGATCCATAGTGACTGATATCCGCCCAGATTGGGCTCCATGGGTAATGTTTTAGATGGGTGTATGAGGCCTTTCATTCTCTGAACGTGTGAGTGCCCCTCTTAGAACAAACACCGCTTGGGCAATGCTCTCTCACCCTCCATCCTCAGACCTGTTAACCTATTGACCCAAAATGCAGGTACAGACAGGCATTTATACAGGGTGATTACATCAAGGTCAATGTGGAACGAACACTGTTTTGAAGGATAGTATAGGTTTGAAAAGCGGGTGACTCCATTAAGTTATAAGGAGGCATTTTCTTCGTTAGTCAGCTGAATAGTATTAAAAAGTGGGTGACACCCTCCAAATGAGGGTGAGCTGACAGGTATGCATCCTCTATGCATAAGGAGGTTGTCAGCTAGAGCATTCGCCCTTCTAATCACACTTGGGGCTGGAATTTAACTACGCCATAGCCACGGTGGCGGTGCGGGCACTGTCACAACGGTGGTCCGATCACCCTATTAGGAGTTGGGTGGTCAGACTGCCATGATACCGCTGCTACTGCCAGGGAGCCGCGATCCCAGGCGGCCTTTCAGTGGTGTGAGGCCCACAATATGCTGGCAGTGCCGCTGCGCCACTGACAAGCATATTATGAGTTTCCTCACTGCCACAGCTTTCATGCCGGTGAGCCCCCCATGAGAACTGTGGTGATGAGGAAACTAAGGGGGCCATACGGGTCCCCCTGGTGCCACAGGACCATGGGGATGCATGCAATGGGGGCACATGGTCTGCCCCCCTGCCTGCATGCACACCCAGTTCCTGCACAGCTTGGATTTAGCAGACTATGCCTTGCAGGAAAGTGCTTTGTCATTCCCATTGTAGTGCTTTTCTAAGGTTCACCGCCTGAGACAGCCAAAGCACTGCCCGCCGGACCAGGAGAAAACTCCTAATCTGGCGGAGGGTGTATGTATGGCTTTCGTGGTGTGGCAGCAGGGCGCTGGCATGGCAGCCCGCTACCACACTGCCAAAGTAGTAATCAGGCCCTTAGTGTTTAATAGGGAATTGACTTGACTACTGGGTGCACCACAGCCGCCTTCTCAGTAATCCACCATCCTATTTTTTGCCAGGCGCCTAGACTCCAACACCTTGGTCTGTGACTGTGACATGATGTGGCTTGCTGAGCTGCTCCGGAGGTTTGCAGAACAGGGGAACACCCAGACCGCTGCCACTTGCGAGTATCCCAGAAGGCTGCAGGGCAGGTCGATAACCACCATAACAGCCCAGGAATTCAACTGCGGTAAGGGACTCTCTATAGTGTTTTGTTTACATTTCTTTCCATTTAGTTTTACTCATCACACAATTTATACAGTGTTCTATTTCTTCCAAGAAATGCTCACAGCCAAAGGCCCTGTGAATTAGGTGTTACATTACTTGGTATCTGTAAAGGGCACTGGAGACAATGGTATGGATTTCCAGTGCTGTTGGCTGCCGACAGGGTGAGTTTCGGCTTGCTTGTTGGTTTTCGAGAAGACATGTGTCTTCTGGATCTTTGTCCCAGACTCGGTGGCGCCAATTCACAGAACTAATCTGAGACAAAATCCTAAACGTACTACTTTTGGTATTCACAAAAGGCATTTAGTAGTAGTAAAGTTAGGATTTTGTCTTAAGTTTGACTTAAGTTTGACTTAAGACAGATTTAAGACAGACTTAAGACAAAATCCTAACTTTACTACTACTACTTAATGCCTTCTGTGAATACCAAAAGTAGTAAGTTTAGGATTTTGTCTCAGATTACTTATGTGAATCGGGCCCACAGTTTCCCAGTCCTATTGTATGTGCACCCCCATCCTACTGTCCCTGCCTGCTTTGTTCAGTGCCCATGTGTCTGTTTTCAGTATCAGTCTCACTTTCCCAGTGTCTGTGTCTCCCTTTCCCAGTTTTGCCAAGGTCCCTGTCCGCAGAAAGGTTAGTCCCATGAATGTACTGCTTGCTGTCAGCAAAATTACTGATCCATTTATAACTAATAAACAGAAAGTTCCCTAGCTTTGAGCTCTAGCCATTAGGCCACATCTTCTCCCCAAGTGATCATCTTGTTATATTTAGAACCCCGAAGCATTTCGAACATGGTCCTTGAACAGAGGGATATGTTGTGTCCAGAGCTTACGTGCGACTAATGGGACGTGGAAGGTTGGGTTTCAAACTGATGTTATGTGGAAGGCAGGTGGGCTCAGATAGTTTTTGATGGTGAATCCAAACCTTTAACCACATTTGTGACACTGGAAGGAGTGTTCAGGTATTGTAACATGTCCTTCAGACTTGCTTCGGGTTCTGCGTTGTTCCAGAGGGTGATGCAGCAATTGTTAGGGGATGCTTCTGTTCGGTTCTCCGTGACTTTCTGGTGTAATCTCACTTCGCAGACCCACACCGGGGTTGGTATTGCTTGGGTATGTATTCTAAGGTAAGGAATCTATCACTAACGTGTCTCTTTCAGATGAGCAAGTTACTTACTTGTGTAACGATATCTCTGTAAGAGACATTAGTTAGTGATAGATTCCTTACCGCCCGCCCATCCTCCCCGTTCTGCAAACTGTTCTCTAGGGTTCAGGTCATCCCTTTCAGGGCCCTAGTTCTATTGCACCAGTAGCCGTTCTCAGGCATGGCTCTGCGTTCCTGGTGCGGAAAATCGTGTACAGAACTGGGCACGTCTAAGTAGCTCTGACGACGTCATCTCGGCGAGTACGACGCCAGCGACGTACACCGGAGCCGCACGATGACGCCTACCAACTCGCAGGGGTACTGCTGACAAAAACTTTCCGGATCCAGTCTGACGCCTGGGGATATTCTAAGGTAAGGAATCTATCACTAACTAATGTCTATTACAGATATATCGTTACACAAGTAAGTAACTTGTGCGATAGGGGATGTAAAGAATATCACATACTTTCAAGACGACCTATTCATTTATGGAAAGGATTGGCAAGAACATGATCATGCTCTGAAGTTGGTTTTGGATATCCTAAAAAGAAGAGCTTTGGCCATTAATGCCAGCAAATGCCACATTGGTACTAATGGGGTTGATTATTTGGGTCATCATATTGATTGCAATGGGGTGCGGACCAAAGAGAGCTTAGCAAGAGCAAATCAAGAGGCACCTAGTCCCCAAAATAAAGAGAAGCTACGCTCATTCTTGGGAAAGGCTGAATATTACATTGAATTAATTCCTAACTTTTCTGAAAAGACGTACTATGTGAAGTTTGTTGAAAAACAAAGTTGCCTACGTGGTGCGAGCGTTGTGAAAGCGAGTTTGAAAAATTGCAGGGTGAGATTGCCTTAGCTCCATGTCTTAAGCCATTTGATATCAAATGACCCATTATCATAAGAATGGATGCAAGAAATTACAGCTTTAAGAGGTGAACATAATTGTTCTGGAATTGAGAAACAAGCACTTGCGTGATAAGGGGAATCACGCACTTTAATAATAATAATAATAATAATCCACATTTGTAAAGCGCGAAAAATCACCTGCAAGGGTCTCTAGGCGCTGGGGGCCGTCGGGAAGATTAAGCAAGCTATTGCCCAGAGTCACATGGTGCTGGGCTAATCTGCCACCGGCACCAGGAATCAGACTATAAACCATTGGTTGATGTTTTTACAGCAAACGGTGCAGGTAAAGTCACTCTGTACATAGCACGTTGGTTGTTTAGGTTGCAAGAATATGCTTTCCATATGGAATATGTGCCAGGAATCAGGAATATAACTGTTGATTGCTTGTCATGCTTTCCTGTGACCGACAACCATCCCACAGATGATGAGGATGAATGGTTGATCGCCATTGTGGTTGATAGCACATGTAAGAAGACTAGATGAGAGAAACTAGAGCTGATGACAATATGTAGAAAGCAGGTCAGTATGTGAAAGAAGGGTGGCCCCATGAAAGATGTCTGGAGGAAAGGGTGAAACCTTATGTGTCTATTAAAGACAAATGGTTTTGACACGGGGGTACACTCAGAAGGGGAGAAGTGTTGGTGGTACCAGTGACGTTGAGAAGTCGCATTCTGGAATCCGCTCATGAAAGTCATATGGGAATGAGTGCCATGAAGAGAAGAGTAAGTCAAGATATTTGGTGGCCTAGAATTGGAAAGCAACGTGGAAGATTTGGTTAGATGTTGCATAAATTGTGCTTCGAGTGACAAATCGCAAAATGTTTTATTCTCCTCAAGTCATTGACAAAGCGGATGGACCCTGGAGAAAAATCCCACAGGATATGAGAGGTCCCTTTGCTACTTGAAGTTTTGGTATCACGTATGCTCTAAGGCTGTGGATTTGTTCTCACGATGGCCAGACGTCATGTTTGTGAAACATGTAGAGACTAGGAATGTTACTCATTTATTGGAAGAGATTTTTCTAAGGGAAGGTGTCACTACTGAAATAGTAATGGTTAATGGGGTATAGTGGTGTCTAAGGACATGGAAAAGTTTAAAAACAAACTTGGCGTCCAACATACTAAGACTTCGGTAGATTATCCTCAGGAAAATGCTGTCGTGGAAAGGTGGAATACAGTTCTAAAGGAAGGATTACAGTAGGTGCTTGGCGAATTAGGTGATTGGCGTGCAGTGGTAAAAATACTATTTATGGGCTTATGGAAAACTCTCAATAACAACGCAGATGGAACTTTGTATAAATAAATGAGAGGCAGGGAATTGTTTTCGGAGCTGAGGCTGGGCTAGATGTTGAAGTCTACATTTAGAATGAGTCAGAAAAAGATGCCAGAAATTGTACATCAATTTCGCAGAGGTGATTGGGTGAAAGTCAAAGTGGGACTTTTGTTAAAGAAAAGGGATGTCATAATTTTCCAGTCCTCTACAAAGAAGAGAGTAGGGTGTTTTGTGGTCAAAGTTTCAGATAGTAATGTGCAGAACATCGAGAAGGTTGCAATATTACCTGATTGTCTAGTAACTTCAGGTTGCAAGGAAGGGCAGACTGAGGGTGAAAAAAGGGTCCCGGTGTGATGTGGATGCTGCAATTGGTAACAAGACAAAGAGTACTAGACAATGTCCTGGATGGATGAGGGACTATGACCTCACATGAATGAAAGATTTTGATTTCTTTTGAAAATGTGGGACCCAGTTATTTACGTGACGTCTCATTACATGCTGGGTGAATGTAAAATATCAATGTAGTGCAACCACTGAAACGCTGTGCTTCGTCCATAACTTAGCAACTGATAGATGCCGACATATCTCAACATGCGTGTGCCCTTGGCCCAGTTTCCATGTCTCCTTGTCCTGATGTTTCCAAATTCCCTACCTCATAAGTGTCTCTCCATGAGTTAAATGGTGTGGGCTAAACTGGTATAAAATAGGGGCTAAAACAGATAGAAATGGAAGAATAATGGAAATTGGCCATGGTAAACAGAAGAGAAACGAACCCCACGTACCTTCTGCTCAGTTCTCACATTCACCCATTGTAAACACAGTATTACAAGGAACACATCATGTAACCTATTACTTTCCTTGTCTGGTGACAGAGATCACCTTATAGTAAAGTACTGGGAAAAGTAAAACATATTACTAAGCTTGGAAACAAATAATACAAATATTTGATGTTAAATATTAATGTAAATTAATGTTACATATTTATTTTCTATGTAGAATGAAATATGAATAAAATAAATGTACAGCACTATTAATTTAAATAATTTATACAGTAATTATTTTATTATGTTAAATTAAAATACTGTTTCTGAAGATTAAATTGAAAAAAACACTTGGGGGTCGATTCCGATCCTGGATTTTTTTTTCCCGTACGACTCGTATCCGTATTTTTTTACGTACGAATCGTACAAGTACCGTACAAATGGCAAAGTACGATTCGTACGTGGAAAATACATACGAATTGCCTCGGGAAAAGTCTACGAGACGTCCCCGGACAGTTTTACTTACAACTCGTAAAACTGAAGTCCGAGCGCGCAAGTACGATATGTACCGCCCGTCCGAAAACACAAGCGCATGGAAATGGCCCCGTACGGAGCGATCTTTGTATGACCCCTACCCCAAGTACACTTGTGCCCGGGGTACGAGTCGTACGGCCCCCCCAGCCTCCCACCCCTCCCGCGTACGTCCGCACCGTACCCCCCACCCCGTATGTACGGACCGTACCCCCCACCTGCGTATGTCTGCACCGTACCCCAGGCGTACCCCCCACCCGCGTATGTCCGCACGTACCCCAGGCGTACCCCCCACCCGCGTATGTCCGCACCGTACCCCAGGCGTACCCGATCCTCACGTATGTACGGACCGTACATACGCGAGGATTGGGGTACGTCTGGGGTACGGTGTGGACATATGCGGGTGGGGGGTACGCCTGGGGTACGGTCCGTACATACGGGGGTGGGGGGTACGGTCCGTACATATGCAATGTTGGGGTACGCACCGTACATGATGACACGTTTGATGTGGGTGATGGCGGGTACGTCGCGTAGCGGGCCCCCTTTTCCTCGTGCATCGCAGCGTACTTGGCTTGTCCGGCACTTTTTGACTCCCGTAAAAATATAGCCGTGCGGAGTGCTGTAGGTACGAATCGTACTTGCTGGTCCGTAAAACGCTGCCGGAATCCGTGCGGACGTCGCGTACACGCTGTACAGGATCGGAATTGTATGTATTTTTTAGCCGTACGGTGTTTTTTACGATTCGTACGGAAATGGTATTTCTGTACGAATCGTACTTGCTGGTTTGTACGGTGGAATTCCCGGGTACGAGTCGTACGGAGAAAACGCTCCGTACGACCATTTGTACCCGGGTTTTACAGGATCGGAATCGGCACCCTAATGTAAAAAAAAAAATTTTTTATTAAGGAATAATAATTATTAAAAGTAATATATAGAATCATTGAAAAGTAATTTAAATGGTTAATTAGAAAATAATGTTACAATAAATACAAAAATATTTCAAAGTTTTTAAAGATTAAACATATTTCTATTTTAACCAATTTAAATATTTTTTATTTAATTTAACAACATTTTCAATGGGGTTTATTTTCAATCCCTATCTCCTATATTTTCCAATGTAGGGTGTTGCGGTACCAGTGTTAGCCTTATGTGCTGCTGGACTTACTCCAGCTCTGAGTTGGAGTGCATTTATTGTTTTCGGTACGTTTTGGCTGTAGAAACTTTAGAAGTGCAGTTAGTGAATCGCAATGCGCTTACACATTTGTGAGTGGGTGCATGTCTCTCCATAAACCCCTCCCTAACTCTCCTTAAACTCATCCTTATTCCTCCCTAAACTTCTCCCATTTAGGAGCGATTACGATGCCGTAGGAAACAGCTCCGACCTTCGGTCTGAGCCATTCCTACCGCATCATAATCATCAGTTTGGATTCATTTTCGACCAACCCATTTGGATGGAGTCGGTCGGAAATTAATCCAAACTTGATTCCCAAATGGCTTCCGACGGGCTCAGAGACCCCGTCAGCCATTCAGAAACCCTCCTGTAATCCCAAGGGCGGCTTTTTCTGCCCGAGGAATTGCAATGTCGGATTCCGACAGCCTTTCTGTGCCGGCCTTTCTGACATAGAAAGGCTGTCAGAAGTCGACTTTGGGGACCCCCAGCAGGGCCCCCATTGGTGCATGGCCTCCAGATGGCGGCCAAGGGGGCACCTATGGTGCCCCCCTGTTGATCTCTGCACCCCGTGGCAGGCACCTTAATGTGCCTGCCAAGGGGTGTAGGGATGAACTGCACCTCTTCACTTTACACTATTCCGGTCGGAATGCATGCTCTCATTGTAAAGAATAGGCGTGCAACCGAACAGGGTTCGGTTCCATATAATTGCTGGGTTGGGACCGCCGACAGGAAGTCGGTTGGTCCCAGTACCCAAGCGATGTTGGACGTACTCAGGTCCGTCCGACATCGTAATCAGGCCCTTTGTAGTAAACATACCCCTTCTCCTGCCACTTCCCTTGGTCCCTCCCACATTTACTACTTAGGGCCTCATTACGATGTCAGTCGGAAAGCATTCCGACCCGACTGAACCGGTCTTGGAATGGTTTCAGACCGAATCAGATTCGGGGGAGTCCGACCGACTGATTACGATGGTTCAGAACATCGTTTGGTCAGACTCTCATTGACTTCAATGAGAGCCTGTGTCCCGACCGAATACACAGGCTCCCATTGAAGAAAGGGGTGGGTGGGGAAAATCGTGCACCGTGCATGGTCTGAAACAGTTGACCCATGGGTACCCCCATGGGCCCCATCCGGAATGCCCTGGGTGAAGGGGGGCCTGCAAGGGGCCGCCAAAGTCAGATTCCGACAGGTGATCCGTGTCGAAACAACCGATTCAGAAAGGATGTCCGAATCTGACATCGTAATACGTTGGTCGGAAACGCGGTCCACAGACCTGTACGAGTCGGCTCCGAGCAACTCGGTTTCACTGAATGCCATTTGGAACCAAGTCAGAAAGTCTGAACACTTTCCGACTATCGTAATCAGTCGGTCGGAAGGCTTTCCGAATCGGACGGAAAGACGGGCTCCGAATCGGATTCAGCTGACTCGAATGCTATCCGGAGCCTTTCCGATCGACATCATAATCAGCCCCTAAGTAGTAAACTTGTGTGGATCTCTCAATAGAAAAGGTAGGAGAGATTGAGATTTACACTCCTAGGTTTGTGAATTGCACTTTCATACATACTACAAAATGCTGTTTGTGAATTGGGCCCAGATTGTTCAATTAGCATCATTTCATTTTATTAATAGAAACAGCATAAATTGATAAACAACACCCTTCCATGAAATGTAAAATGTTACCTTTATTCTGGCATGCAGTCATTATCACTGGTCACTTCTAGGTATTATGTTCTTTCATTTCAATTCACTTATATTTTTATATTTTTCCCTTCAAATTTGGCTCACTGTTACCTTTTTAAGCAAGGTTCTTTTTTTTTTTTTTTTTTTTAATGATGTGCTATTTATACACCTGGCTTTATTTCTTTATAATGTAACTGATTATATGCTTAACTAATATGAAATTACAGCCCTTGAAGAAGTCCTGCAAATGAAACAGATGTTCGCTGTTTCATTCTACTTGTTCCAATGAGGCTAACCAAAATAAATGATAAGAACTTGCACTCATCTATAAACACTTTACTTAGAAGGACAATCTTCTTGTTTAGAAGAAGACTCCTGTTGGCTGTTGAGGCATTACGGAAAGGGCAGAGGGTGAAAAATACTGATTGTTAAAAGGGCTCTCTAAGCTCAATTTACTTAGTGTTCTAGCTGCTCCCTTCATGGCTCCTAAGACAGGAAACAGCACGAGCTTTGCACAGGGTACCAAAGACAGATCAGGGGGTTGCAGCTGTAAGCCCAAACCATCCTTAAGGGACACCTTAACTTTTCCTTTGCCGGCTTCTCCAAAGGAACAGGTGCATCCCTTTCCAGCGCTGCCTAATATGGGCGAACACAGGATGCAGCCGTATATGCCATCAACAGATGCTAAATGACTTATCCCCTAGTTCTGATGTTCTTGGGGGACCCTGTCACAAGCACTGTAACATTTTGGGGAGGCTTTTAGAATGGATTAGTATCTATTAGAGGAGCTCCCCTCTTGAAGACACTTTTGAAATGAGGAGGATCCAGCCAGATTCCAGATCCAGGCAGATCCCGGATCCAGCCAGATCGGCTATGTGCTCAGAACAGCAAAATGGGAGTAGCTATCAACGGTGCAGCAGGTGTAGTTGCACTAGGGCGCAGGACAGGGAGCGGTCCTTTGCACCCCACTTATAAATGTTTTTTAGTCCCCACCAAATTCCCATGCCTACATCAGGGCCTACAGTACCCTTGCCACGACTCTGAGCACCAACCTGCAGAGGGTGAGAGAGGTTTCTTATTTTCACTACCATCAGGGTCCAGGCACTCCTTTTGTTACAGTCTCTTCCTGGCAGGAGCTACCTGGAGACTAACACCTTGATGCCAGGGAACAAAGGGGTACACATGCACTTTAAGAATGTCAGAATGTATCTATTTATGGGTCATTATACCAATAACCATTAATATAACACCTACTAATAAGTCTTACTATTACCCAAAGAAACACTTATTAGCAACTTCAGCATGATGAAAAATGGAGAGAAAAAAAGAGTACAGTTCCAAACATATGCCTTTCAGTTTTAGTGCAGCTCCTTGATGCAAATGTATAATTAAGTAAACTATATTATAACTTTTAGCCTGTGAGTGAAGCAATGAAATCAACAAAAGCAATAACCCACTAAGATCAGCTATCTATATGAGATACACATTTGCGACTTGCAGGTTACGTGCTGTGCTATATCGCGGGCACATTAACCCTATATTCTAGTTTATGATGAGTCAAACCTGCGATTTGACTACACATGGATAACTACAGAACGTGCATTACATTAATCATTAAAGTTATCTCAATGCTATTATCGCCTTTGACCTCAATGATCTACGCAGCTGGTGCCTTAACCCCATAAAATATTTTAAAATGTAGCCAGATTGTGACTAATGTAAACCAGAACAGATGTACTATCACATTTGTAATTTTTGCCGATTTCTTTGGGGCATGTTTTTTAAAAATTACATATAAAAGTTGACTAACTGTGCTGTCCGTTGTTTGTGTCTTTGCCCCCGCGACTCCAGCGCATTTCCGCTGCTACCATTTGGCCCCCCAATTTGTGGGATCTTATTTAAATTATTCATGTTTACAGCAGCATCTGAAGGTGCACAGAAGCTTCTATGGGCCATTGCTGATTTGTTAATCTACCAAACTGTGTGCATAGACTGCACACTCGCAGCGCTCACGCATAAGCAGAGGCTGAGATTATTCACACACATGCGCAATGTATGTATTTTCTTATGCAAACAGTGTAAGTTAAGTGAACTGCTGCATAGTGGGCCCTCCAGCTGACCTATGTCCATTTCATGTTTCAGTTTGTTTTTACTTTGATTTAACTTGAACTAGATGCAGAAAATTGAGTCACTGGTGGGTCTGCGTGCTAGTACCGCGTACCAATAGTACTGTATCCATGAACAAGTGCCCCAAGATGGTAGGACTACACGCTTCGAGCCGTGAGCGTCCATTTAAGAAATGAGTGCATTGAGAGTCTTGTAATAGGGTTCTCTGGATTACACCATTGCAACCGTTCAAACCTAGGGCCCATTTATAGAAAGTTCCTCTGGGGTGCAGCGGGAGGGTGCACCCACTTTTGAGCGCTAGGGAAACAGTGAGATTGCAGAAGGAGCCTCAGATGTTTGTGAGGGCCTTTCTGTAAGATAGATCTTGCTGGAGCTAAATGTGTGCCATACCCATCCTAATGTGGCATTATCTCAAATGCATTGGGGCCTCGCCTATGCAAATAAGGGAATCCTTTACGCCTGTGTCATATTACAGATGTGGGCGCAGAGGCAAAGAGGCTGCAAGGAGGCACACTGATATAGAGCTATCACACAGTCAGTATGCCCCCCAAAAGCGTCTCTTGGAAAGGGGGAAGGGATACAATTGAACTGTCAGATGCCCTCCTTAACGGGTACAGTCACTCACTGCACCCACATATAGAGGGATATCAGTTCCACTTTCAAACGCAGCCCATTTTGCTGCCTGCACAGTGAGTGGCAGATCAGTGGTTTTTAACAACTGGCTCACCTCTCATGAATGTGCTGCCCCAGTGCAGAAGCGTATTCCCGGCTGCTCTGGGGACACCACATGTACTATAACATTGTCTCAGTCTGCACAGCTTGCGCCAGGTCAAAGGTGTGCCATGGACAGTGCTCCCTCTATCTAACACGAGCCACAGGTGCCTTTTTGGCAAGGATCAGTCAGATATTTACAGCAGTGCGCAGTCACCACTGGGTAAGCATGTCCCTTCACCTCAACTTTTGTATATAGCCAACTCCACAATATTCTTGAAATACTTAACATTATTTATAACCCTGTGTGATCCATAATACATAGTCATTGATTAGGGGTGCCTTTATACAGTTGTGAAGTGGCAAGTGTGCTAGGACTTATAGGGGGAGATTTACTAAGATTTTACGCTGTGTTTGCATCACAAAAGTGACACAAATTGGTGCAAAATCTTTTTTTCCAATTTACTTTCCAGCTCTAAACTTGTTTAACACTGGAAATAATGTGAAAGTAATGCAAAGCAGCGCATAGCAGAGCTTTGTATTACTTATCGCCATGGGGGCTTACCATGGGTAGAGCATGGGTGTTCCCATGCAGCCACTCAAGGTTTCCGACAATAAGCCCTATTTACTAAATAAAGTAGACAGGGTGTAGATTCAGAAAACTGCCTTTTTGAAGTAGGTGCAACGAAGGAGAAATGCTTTCATTTCTCCTTCCTTTTCCGACTTTGTACGTGTGCTGCACTTTACAGCACACATACATAGAGGGAAAAGGGTTAAAGTCAGTCTATGCAAAGTATTTTCTACTGAAAGGGTACCATTCCAGTACAAAACCTATGCTAGACTCATAGAGACACCATTGCACGATGGCGCAAAGGTGTCTCCGTTGGGCCCGGTAGCTGATTTCACCACCAGCAGTAGGTAGAGGAGAGTGCCATATTTCTGTAAATATGGGACTTTCCTACTCTCTCCTTTTCACGCAGTGCAGCATTTGTGGCTGCTGCACTGTGCTGCGTGAATAAGTGGTAAATCTGGCCCATAGTCCCATACATAAACTGGAAACGTCAAAACTACAAGCCCCATAACACTTGGTACTGCCGGCGATAAAACTAAGATACTTGCTAGTCTATTATGGCAAAGACAGTTTTAGTCTTCATGCTGGGCTAGACAGTGCGGTGCTAGCAAGGAAGGGAGCATCACCCTAAGGTTGGTCAAGCATAGGCAAATGTGCAAACGGATTTCAGTCTGGTATCACACCTTGAAAGATGTGTTAAACATCAGGTCACAGATGGATCCATTTTGCACTTTTTTTAATTGAAAAGGTCATTTATAGGAGCATATCATATTGAAATGTTCCTACCATTTGTCCCACAAAAACCACACATCATTTACAGCATGAGAAGTTTGTCTGCCCAAGACAACTTTTGTCAGCAGAGTGATGTATCTGGGTACCACAACACCAGCTGTATTGTAATCTACTTGATCTGTTTCTCTTGGGCATACTATGTTATATTCTCACTGGTGTTTCATGACAGTTAGGGATGCATAGAACTCATTGCACCAATTCCTCTGTTTTGGAAAGTATATATTTTTTGCACCAGACTATTATTACATTACTGTTTGCTTTTAAGATTCATTTTCAGATTATCCTAATGTATAAGGTACATTCAGCACTTCATGAAATGCAAGAAAGTAATACTTACTTAAATGACTGATGTTTCGGTTTCCTTGTGATGCAGACCACACCCAGTGTATACTTTTGGAGTGGTTTATACGCCTTTCATTGGTCCCAGAGTCCAGAGGAATGCAGAGAAGCCATTTTCTCTCCTGTAGATCTGTGCCAACCTCTGAGAAACCCACAGAGAGTCTGGCACCAATAGCTAGTTGTTTGCCTTTGTGCCAGGCTCTTGGACTTCACTTGAGAGGTGATTATAATGACTTGTGACTGATATTAGTTCATGGTTCTGGGACCGCGCTTGGCATGCGTCACCCATGACCTAGTTCTGCAGGCACATTTAGGGCTTTGAGACTCAGGCCTGGGGTTTGGTGCCAGTTTCCTGACTCTGACATCATTTTAAATCTGAGACCCCTGCCAGAGAAATGGTACAGCTTACCCTCCAGTGAGGTCTAGGCAGACTCTGGAACCCTTGCTTAGGCTCTGGCATCAATGGTACTTTTTACAACTGCGGAAACTGTTATGTGATTCTTCGCTTCTAAACTGCAAATGTGTTTTCTGTTTTGTTTTTTTAGAAAAACCACGCATTACTTTGGAGCCGCAAGATGTAGATGTTACAAAGGGAAACACAGTGTACTTCACTTGTCGCGCAGAGGGTAACCCAAAACCGGAGATCATCTGGTTACACAACAGGTAATTCATTCTGTCATTTTTAAAATGCAAAATGTTTGTGAGGCAGGACAGGAAGAAATAGTGACAGTGTACTAAAAAAAAACTCCCTCTAGCCTTAAGGACCCCTTAGCAAGTCTTAGAGGGCGATGATGTAGGTCTTTCAACAGAAAATATCAGAGAAATTGTACCAAGTAGGGTCAGAATCTCACCATTCAATTACAGCAGAAGGGCATCTCTCACTAAGATTATTATATTGTGGCATCATCTCTATGTGCTATGGATTACTCACAAAATAGGGAAATGGGCATCTGTAAGAGGATAATATCATAGCCAATGACAGGCTTTTTGTCCAAGAATGTAAAGATGTATTTTTCTACCAACCGGTATGTTGGGTCGTAGTATTTTTCTACTAACCGGTATGTTGGGTCTTAGTATTTTTCTACTAACCAGTATGTTGGGTCTTAGTATTTTTCTACTAACCTGTTTGCTTGGTCTTAGTATTTTTCTACTAACCAGTATGTTGGGTCTTAGTATTTTTCTACTAACCGGTATGTTGGGTCTTAGTATTTCTCTACTAACCGGTATGTTGGGTCTTAGTATTTTTCTACCAACCGGTATGTTGGGTCTTAGTATTTTTCTACTAACCAGTATGTTGGGTCTTATTATTTTTCTACTAACCAGTATGTTGTTCTACTAACCAGTACGTTGGGTCTTAGTATTTTTCTACTAACCGGTATGTTGGGTCTTAGTATTTTTCTACTAACCAGTATGTTGGGTCTTAGTATTTTTCTACTAACCGGAATGTTGGGTCTTAGTATTTCGTCCTAGTATTTGTCTGCTAACCAGTATGTTGAGTCTTGACTCTCCGGGGTAGCATGGATGGGCAGTTAAGGCTTAGTTCAAAGGAGGCGGGTAAAGTTGGCAGTAGATACGCCATAACATAGTTGTAGCAGTTTCAATAAGGACCGCCTATCCAGCCACTATTGTTACCTAGTTAAATGAACAGTACTGTAACAATACCTTAATATATATGCACAAAATAAAAGGTAAAACCTTACAGTAGTAGAAGTCAGACAATCCAATACACAATCAAAATATCAACAAAGAATAAAACAAGCAACGGTGTGTATCAAATTACAATAAGAATATATTTATCATTCTGATGGTTCTATTACTTTGTTGTTTGGAATCAAGTGTTAAGAAAGGAGCAGAGATCGCTATTCTCGCTCACAGGAATCAAAGCCCAATGTTGTCCTTGGGAGGGCAATCTGACTATCCATCGATCATCCTATAAAAAAATATGTTTGGCTCTGTAATGTTTGAGATTATCTCAGTGATCATAAAACACAGTTCACAATTTGTAGACTTCGATCCCCTTCCGTAAGAAACAATGTTATTCTATAGCTGGTGATCCGAATATCACATCTGCTTGCCAAATTCTCACATCTTTTATTATATGTGAAGTTTGCGATTACTACTTGATCAAGAATCCTAATATAGTTTTTAGGAAAATACAGTACAATGAATTCTATCTGTGGGACTTTCAACAAGGCATTAACTCAGTAATATAAATGTTTGCTGTGTTCATCTTCTAGACGTTTTTCCTGGTAAACCTGCTTTCTCACCTAGTTTAGGATTAGGGCTTCACTAAATATTTTATAGTAAAAATGATCCTCAAGATAAACAATCAATTTTCCCCCTATTGTCTAAGGCCACTGATATGCCCTGTACCTTTTACTTTACCTATCCTAAAAAGAAACACCATGACATACAATAATAAAGATTTAATTGTTTGGCAAA
The DNA here is from genome assembly GCF_964204655.1 of Triturus cristatus. NCBI lineage: Eukaryota > Metazoa > Chordata > Amphibia > Caudata > Salamandridae > Triturus > Triturus cristatus. Next base: position 1,642,535,883 of record NC_140590.1, read on the forward strand.
ACAGTACATTGTCAGTATGTGCGTGGAATAATTAGGGCCGATCTCGGTTACATCAATAGTATGGTGCTGCCTATGTAACTCATTTTTGAAAGTGGTTAAACATGCAGTTTTGGAGAACATATGCGGTAGTCCAGTAACAAATGGTGAAAAATGACCATGACTTTATCTCTTACTAGAAAACCCAATTCATATTTTCATTAAATCCTGAAAGTTTCATAAACAATACTACCTTTCATCCAAGACTAGGATAGGACTTTGGCCATCTGAAATCCTGCAACTCTCTATGCAACAACTTCAGTCTAAAGCCCAAAATATGTCTACAATGACTCACACAAACAGAAATGCAATAATAAAATCCTTATACCTTGCATCCTCGTCCATGGTCCTCCAGTCAATGCACACTTCCAATTCAAGGTACTTTACTCTTTCACAAATGACTATCTAGCTTGATAAATGGATCTTTAGGCAAAAAGCTAAATATGCACAGTTTGTCTTTGTTATGTTGAAATGTTTTGTTAAAATTATTTGTAGAGCGCACATACACCGGTCAGTGTCTTGTTGCTAAATATAGGAGTAGCCCGGGTCCTGGAAGATTATTCATATGCCTGGATAAAAAAACAGGTCTTAAGAAGTCTCCTGAATGTCAAAAAGTCTGTACAGGATCTGATATCAAGGGGAAGAGCGTTCCAGAAGTGAGGGGCCAACACCGCAATTCTGCCACCGCCTAGTCTCTTCAGTTTGTAGGATGGTTTGACCAGAAGGTTCATGTGAGCTGAGCGCAAATTGCAGGCAGGTCTATATCTCTGGATAAGGTTGGAAACAAATTTCGGACAGGGACCATGCAGCGTTTTAAAAATGAGACACCTAATTTTAAAAGCACAGTGTTGTGCTATGGTCAGCCAGTGTAGCTTCCTCATAAGGGGAGAAGCACTTTGCCATCTGGGCTAATGGATAATTAGTCTAGCTGCCTGATTTTGCACCAGTTGCAGTCTTTTGACTAGATATGACGGCAGACCGAAATAAAGTGAACTGGGGTAGTCAACGTGAGAAACTTCACTAAAGATCTAGCAAACCCTTCATATAGAATTTATTTGGGTGTAGTAATGAAAGTCAAATCTGGGCTTATATCTTAACTAAATTGTACAGCATTTTTTGCCTGCATTCAAAAATATTAAACATGAATTTTTCCTTGATTTCATTTTATGAACAACCCATCTATACTGCCAATTTCATTTTTCAAACCACTTGAAAAGGCTAAACCAGTTATCGCCAGTAGAACAAAGCAGTGTGAATTTCTACAAAATGTCTTTAATCTAGAAAATAAGAGGATTTGGAAATTGGCGACTCTGCTTGCACTTTGATCATATTTAAGGAAAGCACCTTCAATTAAATGTGTCCATCATTTCAACTAATCACAAAATTAGAAAGAAAAGTGTATTGGGAAATAGCATGAAATGGCTATTGACATGAACTGTGCCCTGAAATGTGATGTAAACCAGCAGATCACTTCATTCCAGGAAGTGCTGAAGAGTGATCTTTTAATTTCTTGATACATTGACTATGATCTGAATCTGGCCACCACTTACCAGAAGCTGTCAACCTTTGAAAGTTTTATTGAGGGTCCTCTCCACTGACAGTAAAGTGCTGGCTCCATATGAACATTCCATTGAGCTACACTGGACCGAAAAGAAAATTTGGAGCATAAAAGCAGCTAATTATCAAAGCCAACGTAATATTTCCCTAAATATTTAATTTATTTGCGCACATATGTGAATGTTGCATGAATGGATATAGTGTAAAGCTAGCCCTAAAGAAGCGTAGTATTGAATTCATTTATGTGATACCCATTCATATCCATGCACTTGCTTGTTGAATGTCTGAGGCTTTATATGAGCCTCCTTTTCAGAACAGTGCATGTTAACGAGCATTGGCAAAGCCACTAGGTCTGGTACTGCTGTCCAGCCTTTTGGCTTTGTCAATGCGTGTTTTGTTTTATCACAGTGAAGCTACCAGATCCAGTCATCAAACATACCAAGCATGAGCCCCAGAAAGCAACCTTATGCCTATGGCATGCAAGAATAGCATGACATAACATAACATAACACCTTCCAGAAAGCCTGAATGAGTTGACTGTAGTTTTGGAATTTCTTATTAGGAAAAGCAAGATTAAAAGAAAGTTAAAATATGTGCCAGTAGCGATATTCCCTAAAATGTTTATATATTACACGGCACAGCTCTGCCAGCCTTATATGACTTCCAGGCGATCTAATGGACAACCCCAAAATTCCACCCACCTCTGCATATTAAGGGCCCAGTTCACAAAGGTAAACTTAGACCTGAAGTCTAAATTTAGACTTGATGTCTAAGTTTGGACCTGAAGTCTAAGGGTCCAATTCACAAAGGTAAACTTAGACCTGATGTACAAGTTTAGAATTGAAGTCTAATTCCGTTTTTTCTCTCTGCCTTTTTTCTCTCTATTTAAATACATTTAAGAATGTACTTTTCATATATAATTAGGTTATTATATCCGATTGGGATTCGCTAGAGTATTATTATTATTCAATCTCTTATTGCAAAGTATTTTCTATATTTCCCTCTCTCCCTTCCTTCTTTTTCCCTTCCCTGTTTCCTATATAATCTTTAAAATGTAAACAGCTTTCTACTATATTTTATTGCCTATCTATATCTCATATGTTCATTATTAAGTTGTTGGCTTCCGGCCTATGTTTTATGTGTAACACTTACTTTATAAAGCTTGTTAAACTTAAAAAAAGAATTGAAGTCTAAGGTCCCAATTTGCAAAGGTAAACTCAGACTTCAGGTCTAGGTTTCCCTTCGTGAATTGGGACCTTAGTCCTTAAGGGTTTTCCTTGCAAAGGAAAAAGTAACATTGAAAATGGAGCCATTGGTGAGGATGGTTTGAATAGGACATTTACTGGAAGTTAGCTCACTTTATCAGATAAGCAAATCCTCTCCACTCACACAATCCTGAAAAATACAATCATAGCAATGTAGATCTATGAACTAGTGCTAAAATCGGTGTCCATGCATTGAGGGCCATATGTATCATTCCAAATTGTGATTGCAAACGCCGAAATTCGCAGAAAATTTGCGATTCCCTATTTTGCGATTGCATTTAAGGACCGCAAATTGTGAATCCTTAAATGCAATGTAAGAAGCACAGAAAAAGTGCAATTTGGCCTTAAGAAATCGCAAATTACCACCAACTTCAAGTTGGTGGTAATTTGCGATTTCTTTGAAAAAATGCACTTTTTTGCATTTTTCAAAGTGCCATGTGGCTCACATACATGCCTTTAGGGCATGTATGTGCACCACATTTGCACACATACATATTTCAGGGGTGCAACAGGGTGTCCATTTGACACCCTGGCACCCTTGAAATTGCATTCTCAATTTGCGATTCTCTAATTGTGAATCACAAATTGAGAATGTCTTCCCATTCATTCCTATGGGCCTCCTAGCCCATAGGAATGAATGGGAAGGAATTCCTTAATTGCAAATCTCTATTTGCGATTCGCAATTAAGGAATATGTAGGATTTGCAAATTATTTTGAAAATCCTACATACATCTCGTAAAAAAATAAAAAAAAGGACGAAGTGATATTTACCAAGCCACGCAAAATCACCTTGTTCTGCGTAGCTTAGTAAATCCAGAGTAATGTAAGGCAGCACAAATCACGGCCTTTCGTTACTCTGCATTGGGAAGACGTTCCATGAGTGGAGTGTGGGTGTTCCCACGCATTCACCCATGGATTTTGGCACATTCTCTGATTTACTAAGGATAGTAAACCTGGAAATGCGTCAAACTGCTATGTCATCCCCATAGAGGCGTAACAATTAGAAAGACATTTACTTATCCTCACTATTTCCTCTTTCTACGTGTGCTGCATTCTGCAGTACACGTAAAAAGAGGAAAATACATCTTGGGATTGTTTTCGTGCAGGAAGAGTACTCTCCTGCACAAAAACAATCCTGCTTGTAACGCAGAAACCCTTCCACCATGGGGCAAGGGTGCCTCCATTGGCACTAGGAAGCACTTAGCGCACCAGCACAGAGAGAGCGGGAATGATGCATATCCTAGTAAAAATGCTCTCTCCATTTGACGCAGCATAGTAAGTTGTCTTGCTGCGTTGAGCTGTCTCAAATGTTAGTATATCTGGGCCCTAGAGTGTAGGAGGAGTTGAGAGCAAATTTCACTCTCTCCTGTGCTTCTACTACCAACCACCACCAGGTGTCAACTGGTGGCCTTTGCACGTGCAAACAATGCCATTAGGAGTTATAAAGCCCGAAAAATTGGCACAACTCCAGGCTGCACCACTTATTCCCCATTTATTTATTTATTTATTTATTATAGTTTTCTAATAGCGCAAACAATACCCAGGGAAGGGAATCAGAGCACTTTACAAGGAAGCAGAGTAAGTAAAGAACATTTTTCAAAACAAAAGATCAAACAAATTCTCAAAATATTTCTAAACAAGGTTAGGTAGGTAGCAGCAATGAGCATGTAGCATTGTGAACAAGTTCGCGTCAGTCATTGAGGCGAAGGAGTCAATAAGGGGTTTGAGGAAACAAGTTCGAAGTCGTAGACTGGTTTAGTGCCTTGCGGATTTAAGGGAGGAATTTGCTCATCAGGAATGATTTTGCTTCCCTTTTGAATAGTGGTGTAGAGGAGATTTTTTTGATTCGCGGACGTAGCGAGTTCCATATTCTTGGTGCCGCTCCGGTGAACGCTCTGTCAGAAGTTTTTTTCTTGCTGAAACGAGAGGGTTTCCCATTTTTAGCCCCAATCTGTGAAGCGGTTGTAAAAACACTAGAAGGCTCAGTAGCGTGCTAGTGCAATGAAATTTGTTATTGCTTTGAGTATGCATATTTCACATATGTTGTTCATGACTCATTGAGACTCAGTGGCATATTTTGTGTTTCCAGTAACGAGATCGAAATGAGAGATCATGACCGCCTGCATCTCCTCGATGATGGAACCCTGCAGATCCAAGACACCCAGGAGTCCGACAAAGGAGTCTATCAGTGCATGGCCCGGAACATTGCCGGGGGTGTCCGAACCCAAGAGGTCCTGCTCCGTTACTTTGGGAGCCCTAGTGAGTGTTGGTCTTTGAAATGAGAGCTTCTCTGTCACTTTCAATTCATCTGCAGCCCTGAGGTCTAAGGTCTGCAAACCTCAGAGGCAGGAGGCTTCTCTGGCAATAAAGAGTCACCTGCAGCACCAGTGCCTAGGTCACTGTGTCTGCACACCTTGGAAGCAGGAAGCTTCTCTTTGGCTGTCTGTCAAGCCATCCCAATACCTGGGCAGTGGAGTTTAGCAAAATTGTGGGCCAGCCTGTGGAATGTAGCAAGTGGCTACTGAGGATCCATTATCTCACAGAAATGCATAGTCCTCAAACTCAATTGGGAGACCCTGAAGGATGAAGGTCCTGTGTGCTGCAGGGTTCTGCATTACACATCTGTGCCCTTCCTATTGCAGTGAATCTGGACCCGTCTGAGGGTGGTTCTGTATCACTAATAAATATCCTTCTCACCAAGGCTGAATGTAGTGTGTCTGCACAGCTCAGAAAGAAAGAGCTTTTCTAACACTTTTATACCATCTGGAGCCTGTGTCCTAGAGATACAGAACTTTTCTATCAAGAAACCTTTCCAGGGCAGTGGGTCTCATCAGCTCAGAGTCAGGGAGCATCTGTATCACTAGGAAACCATCCTCGGCATCATCTCCCAACGCAGTGCGTCTCCGCATCTCAGAGGCAGGCGGCCTCACTATCACTAACAAACCATCCACAGCATCACCTCCCAATACAGTGCGTCTCCACATCTCAGAGGCAGGGAGCTTCACTATCACTAACAAACCATCCACAGCATCACCTCCAAACGCAGTGTGTCTCCACATCTCAGAGGCAGGGAGCCTCACTATCACTAACAAACCATCCACAGCATCACATCCCAACGCAGTGCATCTCCACATCACAAAGGCAGACGGCTTCTCTATCACTAACAGACCTCTACAGCATCACCTCCCAACGCCGTGCGTCTCCACATCTCAGAGGCAGACGGCATCTCTATCACTAACAAACCATCCACAGCATCACCTCCCAATACAGTGTGTCTCCACATCTCAGAGGCAGGGAGCTTCACTATCACTAAGAAACCATCCACAGCATCACCTCCCAACGCAGTGTGTCTCCACATCTCAGAGGCAGGCGGCTTCACTATCACTAACAAACCATCCACAGCATCACCTCCCAACACAGTGCTTCTCCACATCTCAGAGGCAGTGAGCTTCACTATCACTAACAAACCATCCACAGCATCACCTCCCAATGCACTGTGTCTCCACATCTCAGGGGCAGGCGGCTTCTCTATCACTAACAAACAATACACAGCATCACCTCCCAACGCACTGCGTCACCACATCTCAGGGGGAGCCTGCTTGTCTATCACTAACAAACCATCCACAGCATCACCTTCCAACGCAGTGCGTCTCCACATCTCAGAGGCAGGCTGCTTGTCTATCACTAACAAACCATCCACAGCATCACCTCCCAACGCAGTGCGTCTCCGCATCTCAGAGGCAGGCGACTTCCCTATCACTAAGAAACCATCCACAGCATCACCTTCCAACGCAGTGCGTCTCCACATCTCAGGGGCAGGCGGTTTCCCTATCACTAACAAACAATACACAGCATCACCTCTCAATGCAGTGTGTCTCCGCATCTCAGAGGCAGGCTGCTTGTCTATCACTAACAAACCATCCACAGCATCACCTCCCAACGCAGTGCGTCTCCGCATCTCAGAGGCAGGCGACTTCCCTATCACTAAGTAACCATCCTCGGCATCACCTCCCAATGCAGTGTTTCTCCACATCTCAGAGGCAGGCTGCTTCTCTATCACTAACAAACAATACACAGCATCACCTCTCAATGCAGTGTGTCTCCACATCTCAGGGGCAGGGAGCTTTACTATCACTAACAAGCCATCCACAGCATCACCTCCCAACACAGTGCGTCTCCACATCTCAGAGGCAGGAAGCTCCACTATCACTAACAAACCATCCACAGCATCTCCTCCCAACACAGTGTGTCTCCACATCTCAGAGGCAGGCGGCTTCACTATCACTAACAAACCATCCACAGCATCACCTCCCAACGCAGTGTGTCTCCACATCTCAGAGGCAGGCGGCTTCACTATCACTAACAAACAATACACAGCATCACCTCTCAATGCAGTGTGTCTCTACATCTCAGGGGCAGGCAGCTTTTCTATCACTAACAAACAATACACAGCATCACCTCCCAACGCAGTGCGTCACCACATCTCAGGGGCAGGCTGCTTGTCTATCACTTACAAACCATCCACAGCATTACCTTCCAACGCAGTGCGTCTCCACATCTCAGAGGCAGGCTGCTTGTCTATCACTAACAAACCATCCACAGCATCACCTCCCAACGCAGTGAGTCTCCGCATCTCAGAGGCAGGCGACTTCCCTATCACTAAGAAACCATCCACAGCATCACCTTCCAATGCAGTGCGTCTCCACATCTCAGGGGCAGGCAGCTTCCCTATCACTAAGAAACCATCCACAGCATCACCCTCCAACGCAGTGCATCTCCACATCTCAGAAGCAGGCGGCTTCTCTATCACTAAGAATCCATCCTCGGCATCACCTTCCAATGCAGTGTGTCTCCACATCTCAGAGGCAGGCTGCTTCTCTATCACTAACAAACAATACACAGCATCACCTCTCCATGCAGTGTGTCTCCACATCTCAGAGGCAGGCTGCTTCTCTATCACTAACAAACAATACACAGCATCACCTCTCAATGCAGTGTGTCTCCACATCTCAGAGGCAGGCTGCTTGTCTATCACTAACAAACAATACACAGCATCACCTTCCAACGCAGTGCGTCTCCGCATCTCAGAGGCAGGTGGCTTCACTATCACTAACAAACCATCCACAGCATCATCTCCCAACGCAATGCGTCTCCACATCTCAGGGGCAGGCGGCTTCACTATCACTAACAAACCATCCACAGCATCACCTCCTAACGCAGTGTGTCTCCACATCTCAGGGGCAAGCAACTTCTCTATCACTAACAAACCTCTATAGCATCTCCTCCCAATGCAGTGCGTCTTCGCATCTCAGAGGCAGGCGTCTTCACTATCAGTAACAAACCTCTACAGCATCACCTCCCAACGCAGTGCGTCTCCACATCTCAGAGGCAGGCAGCTTCATTATCACTAACAAACCATCCACAGCATCACCTCCCAACGCAGTGTGTCTCCACATCTCAGGGGAAAGCAACTTCTCTATCACTAACAAACCTCTACAGCATCACCTCCTAATGCAGTGCGTCTCCACATCTCAGAGGCAGGTGGCTTCTCTATCACTAACAAACCTGTTCAGCATCACCTCCCAACGCAGTGCATCTCCGTAGCTCAGAGGCAGGCGTCTTCACTATCAGCAACAAACCATCCACAGCATCGCCTCCCAACGCAGTGCCTCCACATCTCAGGGACAGGGAGCTCCTCTATCACCTCTTCAGCATCACCTCCCAACGCAGTTTGTTTCCGCATCTTAAATGCAGGCTCCTTCACTATCACTAACAATCCATCCTCAGCATCATCTTCCAATGCAGTGCGTCTCCACATCTCAGAGGCAGGGAGCTTCACTATCACTAACAAGCCATCCACAGCATCACCTCCCAACACAGTGCGTCTCCACATCCCAGAGGCAGGGAGCTTCACTATCACTAACAAACCATCCACACGACCGAAATCCACACCTCATGGGTAGGGAGTTTGTCTGTCACTAGCAAAGCATCCAGTGCATCAGCTACTAATGCAGTGTTAGTACACCTCAGAGAAAGGGAGCGTCTCTGTCATCAGAAGGCCATTGCCAGCACCAGGGGTTATACCATGAACAGGTGTGCTCTCACAGCTCAGAGCTGAGTGTCTTTTTTAGCATTTGTTTAAATCAAATCCATTTACCTGAGAAGGTCTCTGAGTTAGTGTATGAAGGGAAGCAGACTTGAATCATAAACAGGGAGCAGTCATCGCTTCTCATGGCTTCCAAACTTTGCTGTCTGCAGCTCATGCTTTGACTCAGAGAAATTTCCAGTTAAATGTTTCCACTTGAAACACAGCAAACACGTAGGTGCTCAGCTCTGGGCTTAGCCTGCGCCGCTGTTCATGATACAGTCCCAGAGCCTAATGCAGTGTGCCTGCACATCTAAAAAGAAGGCCTCAGTTTCAGGGAGGTTTTCTATCACTTACAAACCATGGCCAGTGATGGGACCACACATTTGAGGTGGGTAGCTTCTATATCAGTTACATATCATCCAGTGCTTAATTTGAGCCTGCTACATCTTGGAACTGTTTGGCTAATATGGAGACAAGCAAAACAACAGTTGTTTATTAATTCAATCTACCATAAAAATGGTTAAACACCTACCTTGCAAGCCCATCTTATAGCTTTGGGTCCTTGAATAGTCTGAATTGTCCACTTGGAGGAGTGTGATGCCCAGTAGTTGTGATGGTACTGCCATTGGCAGCATTGGTAGGGGCAATTAGCTGGTGCAAGGTGCAGTGGACTCCTGACCAGGGCCCAGCGCTTAATTTTTAACAAATTAGGCACTGTAGCGGCATCCACTACATCTAAAGCAGTAAGTCTGCACTCCATAGTGCTACAGTCTCTTTCCCTACTCTTTTTCTAAGTCCAGTGCAAGCACTGAGTCTCTACAACTTAGTTGTGTGTCAGATGTTATGCAGAGTTCGTAGGCAGCTCACTGACTCCTGCCCTTAGCTCGCGACTCTTACACCCTGTGATGCATATGCAGTCTTCAATAGTATCTGCATGTTTTCTTTTGTTTTCTTCTATTAACTTTGTGTTTCTATATGCCTCAGTGCCCTGTGGAGCTCCGAAGTCGTTGCAAGATGACATGTTAGTCCTGTACAACTGATGGTGTTCATTTTTTTCAGCAAAGCCCATCTTTGTGATTCAACCACAGAACACGGAAGTGCTTGTTGGGGAAAGCATCACATTGGAATGCGGGGTTTCGGGTCACCCACGCCCCCGCATTGTGTGGACCTCGGACACAGGCTCCCCACTCACTGACAATGCCCGCTTCACGTTCACTCCCTCCGGGGGATTGTACATACAGAATGTCACCTTCTCCGATCAAGCGCAGTACAACTGCAACGCCAGCAACAGCGAGGGCTCAATTCAGGCTTCGGCACACATCATCGTGCAAGGTAAAGTCAAAGCAGAGCAAATTCTATAGCCAAGTGCCTGGCTGAAACTCATCCCAGAAAACATGAGGGCTCGATTACGATGTTGGTAGGAGTTGCCTCTGACCAACTCCGTTGAAGTCTCGAGATCAACTGACCTCTGGATGGCGGTCTAGACTCCGCAATAACAATGCGACCGCACATGGTACGGTCACATACTCCCATTTCTCAATGCGAGCTTGTGCTGCAGCCGTAAACCGCCTGTAGCAGAAGCTCCCATTGAGAAATGGGAGAGTTGGTTAATCCCTGCATATTTTGTCGGGAACCTCAAAGTGGCTGCCACAAAGTGCAGGAAGAAAGGGGCCCTGCTAGGGGCCCCCAAACTCACTTTCTGACGGGCTTTCCATGTCGGCAAGCCTGGTATGGAAAGCCTGTCAGAAACCGAGCATCATAATCCCAACGGCGGAAACGCCATCCATTGGGATTATGTGCCAGTGTCCAACTGGCCGACGGGCTCCTAGACTCCATCGCAAGCCAGCTGGAACAACTGGCCGGTTTCAATTTCGACCACTTGCATTGTAATGCGGCAGTTGGAACTGAAACCTCGATAAGGCTCGGAAGCCTCCAACCTGCGGTGGGAGGCTTTCCTGGGGTCATCGTAATAAGGCCCAGAGTGTTTGGCTTGCATTTGGTTCAGGTTGGTTCCAACTAACATAATAAATGGCTGAGAAAAAGTGCAGCTTCAGAAATTACAGATGTTCACTTGTGCATAACAAGAAGAAATCTAGTGGCGTCCAGTACCACTTGCTAAGACACCCAGACCATGCACCTATTAGTATGTGGAGTTTCTGGGTGCCCAGGGACAATTGTGGAAATAACAGCAATAAAAAATGGTAGGATCTTTATATGAAGCAATAGCGCAACCGCATGGGACTTTTATCTCCAGGTTTGTGGTCCATCACCAGTGACTCTCCTCAGGCCATGTTCCTTAATGTCTTAAGACCATTCAATAAACGTATAATGAAATGGAAATATCCTGTACCAAGTGATGATAAATTGAGGATCGAAGCAATCACTGTAATAAGGAAGAATTAAATACATATGTCCAAAACCGTAGAAAGACTGGACACTAGCAAAGACCCATTCTTTTGACGTAGAGTGACATGTCATGGCGTACCAGGGAATGCAATCGGAGATTAGCACAATGCGGGGTAAGGGAAATGAAATATTGGTAATGATGTTATGAGCAACCAGCTTATAAACACAAACCTCATTGCTCAGCTGACAATGCTGCCCTAAACATGATGTGACAAGCGTAGCTAGAAAAAAACATTTTTGGCACAATGAATGGATTAAGAAAAGCCCCTTTATCAACCAAAGAGAACAGTAAGATAGAACATGACCCATAAAAACCATGAATGACGAAAGATGACCCTGACAGGTGTTAAAAAGTATACTTGGTTTGGAGATGCTAGTCACAAACTTGACACCATCCCAACTATAATGTTCATCTGTTTTAACCTTTGGTTTTAGAACCACTCAGCAATCATGGAAAATAAATCGCAAAGTCATATTTCTAATCATTGTCTGTGTCTAATGATTTTCCATCCAAATTGTGCTTATTGTGCAGATCCGGCCTCCAAAAAAAGGTTATTGGACCATAGAACAGGAATTTAATAATACAAAAAAAAACGTTTGTTAAATGTCTATTTATTCCACAAAACATTCTTAAATAAACAATCCAAAGGCTTTTAAACCTCCAATTTATTAGCCCCTGCATTATACTTCTTAACATTATAATGTGTTTTTTGAACTTCTATACAACTTTATAACAATTCATGATAAAAGTAAAAACAAATCCCAATTAGTTAGACCATTTTCAAAATGTTTAATACAAATTCCATGTTTCTAAATCTTTTAAATTTCATTTATAGGCAAGATTTTAAACTATTCCCACAAGGATTCCCCGAAGACGAAATTTACTATTTTTGAAAATGCATACATGACACCCATCCATACGAATGTTTGTAAAATATTTGAAAATAATATGTTTGCGATAAACACTTTTGTTGCCTACATGAACTGCTGCAAAAGGTGATCGTTCATTTTGTAGCAGTAGATAAGAATATTAGGCAATTATAACATAATTTTAATAATTTCTTAGACACTTAAAAACGTTTCACTGTGGGCTTTTGCAGATCCACAGATTTTCTTTGTACCTTGATCCTGTGCCCTCGATACAGTTTGCAGAGATGGTGTGATGTGGAGGTGGTTGTCAGCAATGTTGCTCTCCTGTTGCACTTTAAAACACATTTTTTCCTGTTTTTCTTTCTTGCCATAATGCTGAAATGTATTTTGTAAGTATAAAAATAGACACTTAAAATTGCTTATATGTTTATTTCATAGATGTGCCACGGTTTCTTGTGGTTCCCACTGATCAGGAGGTGATAGAAGGCCAGGACGTGGAATTTCAATGCTCTGCGGAAGGAAATCCACCACCCGGGATTGCGTGGACCAAAGCAGGTTTGTTTTGATGTGTTATCTTGTCTTCTGACACCTGCTATGCCAGGGTGGTCTACCTGGACTCCATTTTCTGCTCCACGCGGAGGAGGGTGGTGATGTACTCTGTTCTCCATCCTTTGCTCCATACATGGGGCAGGTTGAAGGTTTTATCCTGGTCTTGGAAAGCTTCACGGATTAGGAGATTGAGAGTCATAGGCATATATAAGGTATTAGTCATGTATAGGTAAGGAACTCTATACGTAGTGATCTACGGAGTTATCAGGCATTAAACATTGCTACAGAAGGAGAAGGTGCACTTTATGTAGGTATGTAAAGTGAATTCACACCAGATATAGTAGGGATTAGAATGAGCCATGATTTGGGTCCAATACCATGGATTGGTAGCAGGCCTAGCAGGCACCGCCATCCATATTAGGATGTGTGGGAATCAAAGCCTTTCCATGGCGGCATCGGCTGGCGAGGATTCACTTTGGGAGCCTGTTGCGGGCCCCTAGGGTGGTGGGGGTGGGGGCTGCCCTTGGGGGGTACCTATGGTACCCCCTACATTGCCATGCACAAGGTGTCAGGCCCCGCGCGGAGCCTGCCACGTTGTGCATGGCAATGCACAACATGGCATTTCACCATTGCGGCGGGTGCTGCTTACAGCAGCACCCGCCACAATGTAAAAAATGCGGAATGCGACTGCCAGGGTGGGTGTAGCATCCTAATTAGCGTTGCGGGACCGCCACATGTCTGGCGTCTGGTCCCACCACTGTGAGGGTGGCGGGCGGACTTAAGTCCGCCCGCCATCCTAATCCCCCCCTAAGTGTTTGGCTGAGGCGTATGAACAGATGACTTTTATTGAACAACCTGACTTATGAGTCCTGAGCTTGCCCCAGAACTACCCAAGAAACTCCAAAGAATTTGGGAACCCTGTAAGGATTATTCTAATCAGATTAACTTGATGGGATTAAGGTAGGGGCCAAAGGGAACTTTCTTCAACGTTGTGTGTTGGGGAGTGTCCATCCTCAAGATTAACTCCACAATTATGGTGTATGTAAGATACCTGTCTGATTCCATTTTGGTCGGTACCTGTACTATTTTTTTTCAAATGTGTATACAATTATTTTCTTTAAAAGTATGCCAGGGCCAAGGCTTCTTTTAAAACAGATATAAAACATACCTGGACTAATTAGAGGTTGGAGAAGTGGTGGCAAGGTGGTAACGTGATTAAATGGTGAGTGATACTGTGACATACAGCACCCTGGCAGGCCTCACCCTTTGTGGCCAACTTATCTGCTGCCCTTCGGCTGCCTTCAGACTATCGTTGGTTTGCCTTGTCGACAGCTGCCTGGTTGGGGTCTAGGCTGGCAGTACCTAGGCATGTAGGCTCATGTACCCCTCATATGCCCAGTTCCTTCTGGACAAATGAATATGATGATGGTGGTGGTGATTCTCCCCCTCGTTCTCTCCCAGTGGCCTCTTTTCATTCTTCCACCTTTTGCCTGTCTGTATTTGGGAGTCCTCACTTCTGAAACAGGTGGCGGCGTAGCAAGGCAGCCAGGGGACTCAAATGCGAGCAATGAAAATGGACCCATGGTTGGGTTGTAAAGGACAGCCATGACAGGGGTTCATTGGCCCCCTTTCTTGCTTGAACCCTGGTGCCCCATTGATTTCTACTCCTCTGGATGTGGAGTGTCATACATTTTCTTAGCAGATCCCAGCTTTTTATGTTGCTTGCTCCATGCCAAAGTATCCTTTTAATTCCTGAAACTGGCCTTCTACTGCTTGAATCGTTCCCACTCCACCAGAGCACCCATGGCCACCTGGGCCTGACGCATGATCTCAACAGTACTGAAATCTGAAGAGTATGGGATCAAAATGCCTGATGTGTGACTCTGTTAAAGTGATTGGGACCTTGGGGTAGACCTGATTTGTGTAAACAGCAGCCCCCTCACTAGGGCAAGTCCAGTTTCTCTTCCTTTCATATCTCCTCTCCCTCCACAGCAAGTCCACATGGATCACCCACTCATTGCCACCAGGCACAGCAGTCGGGCGATGGCTTGGTCTTAACAAATCTTGGGTTCTCGAAGGTGTGTCGTGAACCTCCCGCTATAGCAGCTACAGCCGGGGTGTGGTTTATTATGGACCTCGTTTATCTGCAACAGGGAAGATAAAAGCTTATAATTAACACAAGATGGATGGACTTATAGATAGCGGAAAGAAGGATGAACAAGTGGATGCACAAGTGGGCGAAAGGATGGGTTGGTGAAATGATGAATGAGTGGGTGAAAAAGGAGTGTGTGATAGGATGCGGGATGTAATGACTGGGAGAGGGTGGATGGATGGATGGATGGATCGATCTGGGTATGGGTGAAAGGATGGCAGAGTAAATGGAAATTTGAGAGGCTCGATGTGTGAGAGTGAATGGAAAACGCAAGGATGGATGGATGGTTGGATGGATAGATGGAAGAACAGCAGGATAAACTGGAAAAGACAATGAATCAATGGATGGGTGGTTGAAAGGATGGCAGAGTAAATGGAAATCTGAGGGTATACACGGATGGAAAAGTAAATGGAATTCTGAGAGGATGGATGGATCGGCGGGTGAAAGGATTACAGAGTAAACACAAATCTGAGAGGATGGATGGGTGGGTGGGTGAAAGGACAGCAGAGTAAAAGGAAATCTGAGAGAAAGGGTGGATGGGTGAGTGGGTGAAAGGATGACAGAGTAAATGGAAATCTGAGAGGATTGATTAATGGATGGATGGCATAGTAAATGGAAAACTGAAAGTATGGAAGGCAAAGTAAATGGAAATCTGAGAGGCTGGATGGATGAATAAACAGATTAATTGATGGATGGCTAAGTCAAACGATGGATGTATGGCTTAATGGATGTATGTATAGATGCTTCATAGATGATGGACGTGTAAATGTATGGATGAATGACATGGCAAATGGATGGATGGAATGGTGAACGATTGAGCTATGCTATCTGCTGAGAATTCTAGAGACATTAGGTTGTAAACAGCAAATAATATTCAAGGGAAAACACACTTTCCCTGTTTACTAACAGGTAAAATGCCAGAAGGCCCAGGAGTTCATCTAACGAGGAAGCACTAACTAATCAAACAATAAAAAACACTCCTTAGGTAAGCGTTGGCTGCAGAGCTGTGTATTGCAGTGCTACGAAACATCAACACTGATAGAGCAAGCGCTTTGTAAAACAAAAGAATAATGTTGCTATGGTGATGTATTTGGGAAATATCTGCTTCTCTTCTACTGCATTGTGTTTCAAAGAACCTGAATATCAGCAGGGAAGCACTTGCTGCTTACAAGTCATAAATAATGAAAACATAGCCGGTTCAGTCTTTCTAGCTATTCTGACATGAATCATAGAAATTGTCATGTAAATATCTTGTTGTTCTGTGTATTGCCAGAATTCTGAAGCCTGCATACATTTGAACAAATGTGATTTAACAAATATCTTTTAAATGGTACAATGAAAGACCAATTTCTTATATAATTTGTGTAATAATCAAGATGTTCTCTTATCTTCCTCCTTAGGGCGCCCGCTGCCCAATGACCATAGGCACATAATCCTGTCCTCTGGTATCCTGAGGGTCTCATCAGTCGCCCTGCAAGACCAGGGGCAGTATGAGTGCCACGCCATCAGTGCTGTCGGCGTCCGGGTACATCCTGTCCTTCTGTCTGTCAGACCACAAGGTAAGACACTGTCAGACACTGAAAAACAAGATGAATGTGCACAAAATGTTTGATGTTCGACAACACTGAAGACTGGTAAAATGTTCTGTAGCAATGGGGGCATGCAACTGGTCAGTTTGGGTCCAGCAGCAATGCATGTGATGTCTAAAAAGCTTCAGCTGCTTTTAGGGTAGTGCAAGCTTCCATAAAATGACACAAGTACACATGAATCATACCAAAGTTCTTACACAGGATCCTTACCAATATATGTCTTAAAGAGGCTTAAAGACACCCAGCATCTTATCAGGAGGGATTGCCATTCTCTAAGCCCATGTTACTAAACAAATTGTTTTTATTAAAAAAAGTATTCATTTTTGTTTAACACATAACAAATCAATGTGTACAAGACCATAAACGTTGACAGGCTTAACTCAGATACAGGACAGCAGTATACTGTTAACATAATAGAGGTACAGTTAGTGGCTACAACAGCATTAAGATGTCAATCAAAACAAATGCACCACAACAGAAAGAGTCACTAAAACAGAGCAGTTTAAAATAGAGCAGTGAAAAACAGAGATGACAAAATCAGAGCAGTCAAAAAACAGAACCACCAAAATCAGAGCTGCCAAAAACACAGCCGACAAAAACAGAGCAACCAAAAACTGAGCTTCTCACACACAACTTCTGCCACTTTCAGCGCTCAAATTGACTATGACTACCCAAGTTCAAGTGACTTTTTGCTGTTTGTGGGTTTGCGTATAGCCTGAGTTTAATTGATGAGAGGAGTCTTATGAATATTTTTCAACGTTGGATAAGGGTAGTCGCTCTGTAGTTGTTTTTCTCTATGGTTGAGCTCCTATGGGGTTGATCTTGTGATGACCCCCAAGGCATGTATTTGTTAGTGCGTACAAAGTGGGTGATGTGGTTAGTTTCTGAAGATAGTGCCAGCAGAAGTTGGGTCAGTGTTGGGTCTGCCTACACACTGTGGGTCATGTGTGGACAGTGGGTCATTTGGTAGGTTATAAGTCAGGGTGTCCCTGTGTAAGGGTCACCATATAGTTGAGACTTATATCTCCCCCACCTGTATTGTGAGTTTATGTTCGGTGTCAAATGAGTCACCCAGCAGTATCCCAGAGTACTTTCGGCTTTGAGATCTTCTCCGTGGTGAGTGGGAGAGAGCGATAGAGTGAGAAACAGTGAGAGTGTGTGTGTGATTTTCTGTGATCAGTTATATAGATAGTAATCATAAACTCATTGTTATTTCCATTGTATTTCCATGATGCTTGGGTATTGCAGCCTTTCCCATCACCCTGCTGGGTGAATTGAGGGGACATTTGTCTAAAGGTGTTGGTGAGTATGGTGTTTAAATGTAGTTGTGCATAGTGATGAGAGTGGGTACAACTATTGGGTGAAGGGAGTGGCTGAGTGTGTACTGATCTCACAGAAGTTACCCAATCTGTGTCCTGCCTTACTGTGTTTTCATGTGTCTCCATGTGCATGGTGGTTTGCTTGTTGTCTGGGTTCCTGTAGAATTTAGTATCCTGATCCTTCTTCCCACCACAGATGAGAGGCACCCACCTCCATAACTCCATACTTATTTTCCATCTTAGGGTTTGGCAGAGAATCCAAGGGGGCATATTGTCAACATGGGCTTCTATTGGAATTCTCTGCGGCATATTATCAAGCCCATTATCGTCGCTTTAGCGGCAGTTTTCTGCCACTAAAGCGGCGATAATTTTAACGCCGTGCTTTATAATATGCCCCAAAGTTGTCAGCTGCACCTGCACTCCTGAATAGGGGTGCTGATACCAGTGTTCCCTTCAGAACATTAAATAAGGTTTCACTATACTGGCTATTGCCATTTTGAGAGATGGCCAATAAGCAGAAGATCCTCTCTTCATTTTTCCCAATGTAAGATCAAGATCTGCATTATTTTCTTTCAGTTTACATCCAAAACCAAGATGGGGGACAGGTGTTCACAGAAGCTTCCTGCCATGAGGTCCAGTGACGGGTTTTAAGGCCTGACATTGCCTTGCTTTTAACGTCTGGATTTCTGTCTCCAGCTCCAGAGTTCATATACCTCATGATTCAGTCTTTGCCACATCAAGTTCATTTCATTTCACTCTGTGCTTTGAAATGGTACTTGACTATGCTGTCTGGGGCCTCCTCTGAACATCTTTTTTTTTTTTTTTACTTTAGTATTTTCCCCACTTGGTGATTTCTTCCTGACGCAGTTACTGGTCACACACGTTGCAATTATGTGTAATGGTACAGAAAATACCAGATTGGTTTGTCCTCCCCTCAGTGTATCGAAGCGGTATCTAAGACACAATCAAGACACAATGCCCTTGACCAGATTTTTCAGTCTTCCCATGTCTCTCGCTCTTGGAATCAAGACGTCCCACCACTGCAGCAGGGCACTGAAGCAAAGAGTGGTGATGCACATGTTCTCAGCAGAAACACCTCTTTTTGCCTTGATCGCTCCAAGCAGAAACGCCTTTTGATATTCATTAATAAACAAATAGAATCCACCCGTATGAGATGGGCGAAAAACGAAAAAAGGTCTGGGGATGGATGTGTTTCCTACAATGGTGGGAAGCACCTTGTGTTCTTTAAATACCCCTCACACACCAAAAGGGCCCTTGGTGTCATGCTTCATCATAGGGGTCTTCGCGTCCCTCTACGGAACGTGGCGTGCTACTAACCGGCGAGTACGCGGGAGCACCAATGTGTGGATTCTTCTTGTTTATTAATTATAGCTGGGGAGATGGAATCCACTCCCTGTGTCCGCGTGGACACGTTCCCTCTCCACTCCCTCCTTTGATATATTTTGATATTCATCCCCATCCCATGAGCTATTTGATTCCTTTCCACTCCTCAGGGAAACTCATGGAAAGCCGGGCGAGAGGCAAGACCTAACAGGGAAACTCAAAGCTAAGACTCCTCAGTCATCCAGAGTGAGATCTGAGGTATATGATCCAAGATCCCAAGTACAAGACTTTAGGCCTCTCCCAAAGGCCCCACTGTCACCAACAGAGACTGTGCTTCAGGAAATGAGACTCTGACTCAACGCCAGAGAAGTAACATCTTTGGAATCTCCCATGCTTCAGCTATCCATTGAGCCATTCTATCCTGCTGCATAATACACTTGGAGACAACCCCACACGTGGAGCGTATGGTTATAGGCCAGGAATGAGAGATAGAGGTGGATCAGACATGGGGATCAGCATAGGAACAGGTGGCTGACACTCTATAAACCTGCTTTGAGGTGCTTTGAGTCAAACATAAGTGGAGTGTTTACAGGGGTCTCTCCATAAGTAAACCGGCCATCCATGGCAATTCCTGCATACTGTGACACAGAGACCAATCAAAATGTGATGTATTGCATTTGAAATGCCAGAGTCCCTAATGGACAAAGTACACACTCAAAAGTTGTGCAAGAACACCAACAGCCCACTCGCCATATGTTACAAAATATTAACATGTGGATGAACTAGTCCTTCACTCTACAATAGAATAAGCAGGGTAGAAAGAAAACAGCTTCCAGGTTTTGGACATCAGCAGTGGAGAATTAATCCAGCCACCTACAATGAGCGCGACAGACTCACAAGGCCAGAATAATTACTATTACCTGGCATGTTTTCCCATTATGAATTCTCTCACCATTTATTAACATTTTATTCTAAGGACCAGACAGCGGAAACCTTCAGAGTTTCTGAGAAGAGCATTTTTTTCCCAAAAACTATGTCCTTAACTTTGTCCTTTTAATGAATGGGTTAGATTCAAAGGTAATCTGTATAGACAGCCCTGCTTTACTAGCAGGGAGAAGTTAACATCAGCTAGGCATGTGTTAACCTATTTATTAATATCTATACCATTACTGCGCTGTCTTTCAATTCCATCATCAAAGGCCTACAATCACACTCACTGTGTTTGCCACATCTGGAAATTAGACATTTGTTGAAATCAGAATCAATCCCCACTACAAATGTGTGAGCTGGTTATCATGTCACTAGGTACATCTAGAAATCCAGGTATCACCATTTTAAGATCTAGCAAAGTCTTCCTGTGATACGTCAATCTTTTAGTCAGTGCACACCCTATTGGCTAGAGCTATTCTGTTTCAAAGTCTGATGTGCATATTATAGCTATCGGAGAAGAGCATTAGAGCCTTGTTCAAGCACAGTACCAACTGAGCCCTTACACCATTTTCTATCTGGTTCCTGTACTGCTTCAGACATCAGCCGAGAAGGGGATTCATTTGTGGCAACATCAATCCAGGAAGCCATCAGCAGTGTTGACAGCGCTATCAATTCAACACGAACAGAACTGTTCAGCAGGTAAGATTTCTCCTCCATTTTGTCTTCTGTCAAATTTACCCACAATCACGCAATGGCCAGGATTTGGGTGGTGTTTACCTCCAGAGCAGGGGTGACCATTCCATGCTTCATATGCGGAGGCTAACAATTAATGGTTATTAACACACATGCCACCCCAATTCATCACCATGACCCACTTACTGCACCCCTCCTTTCAGTGATGTTAATCAGCTCTCGACCAATAAAGACTCACACCCCTTACATTGCAGCATGTATTACAAACACGAGTTAGATATCCTTCACATTAGAGAAACACATCTTGCTGTGTATTAACCTCCTTTTGTGATGCTCTCGATCTTCATGTCCATATAGTCACCCGCAAACAGCCTCCACGTAAGCTGGATGCGGCATTGCCCTCATCTATTAAACCTCTAAGCATACTACAGCTATGCCTAGATGACCTTACAAATCTACCAGGTTACACCCGTTCTTGTTCCTTCCCATCTACTAGGTCATATCCCAAATCATCTATATTACACATGATTTAAACAATCACTTTATCTATAGATTCTCCAATTTTGTGTCTATAACCACTGTCTCATGCCTATTTTCTTGACTTCAATCCCCCTCTCAACTCCACCACCAAAGGTTTGTGAGACTCATTTGTCACATGCCTCCACTTTGTTCGTTTAATTATTGCCCTCAACTCCTTAGGTAATCACCTCATCATTTCCCCTCTCCTGTCCCACTACTGTGACAATCCAACCTCCTTTGATTGATGATCCCACCAAGGAATGGCAATATTCCTCAACGCCCTCAAGTTCCAGCACAAGGGTCCAAAGTCCGCACACGCTCATTCAAAAATGTCCTTATTCACTCTGTGACACAATCCTTTCAGAATCTCATATGACTCATTATGTTCCACTTTGAATCACTCTCTCCAGACACTGAGAGAAACCCATGACTCTTTGTGTTTACAAAAATGTGAAACCAAACCCTTTTGTTCAATGGTCCATGCCCTCAATTTGCTCATAGCAGAAATTCCCCGATGCGCCTACCCTGATACCAATAGGCATGCAGGAGCTCGATTGATCGCTAGCCCAGGAATGTTGGAACATATCTCACTCCCATTCTTACAGCTCCACTGACTCTTGCTTACAGCTCAAATCCTCTTCAACACAGCTCTGTGTTCTACAAAGGCTTATACACTACTTTGCCAATACACTGATAATGTCTGGAAGTGCCTGTATAACCTGCAATGCTGCACTGACCAGGCTAGGAATACTGAAGACTAACATAGAAAGCCCTGGTAAACATTACTTCTTATATACCTCAAAACTCTGACATGACCTTCCTCTATGCCTCAGAGATAAAGTGTATTAGCACACATCTCTTTAACATTGTATCTCAATCCAAGGTCTGATGCTCCGCCTAGTCTCTGCGGTGACCTCTTCAGCGCTTACATGTGATTATCCTGATATTTCTTCCACAGTCCCATACACTTCTTTACTCCTAACCATTCCTAGTGCTTTTTAATTAATGTTTAGTTATTCTAATGTTATCTGCTGTAGTCTCCTAGTAACTGTATATGCCTTTAACAATGCCTTTCAGGTCACAGTTCTCTGATACTTGCACAAAGCCACACTTCCACTTGGCATCAGGACCGCGATATATCAATACTCCAATAAAATAAAACTTCATTAAAGAGGCGCACACAGATACAGCACAATATTTTCAGGTTCAATTTCTACTTTTTATCCCATGCCTAAGCATGGAACATCTATCACCCACTTATCAGTGTTCATCTCAATGCAGGATTCCATATGGTACACAAATAATCCAAATAGTAGTAAATCCAGGAAAGGGGAGGGTTGGTAAAACGGGAATTAGCTACTGTGAATGTAAAGCTCAGGATACAAAAGTAGTTTCACTTTTGATCAAATATCCACAATTATATCGGTGGTCAATAAACACATGCTGAACATCTGGAAAAATGCTCTCCTCATCTGGCTGTTAGACATGAAATGCTTTTGAGGTAGTGGAATACTGTGATTATGGAATAATGTACCTAAACCCTTTGCAGAAATTGAATTGAATTGAATTACTTCATGAGGAAATAAGCTGCAGAGGTGTGAAAAGATGCATAGATCGCTAGATGAGGGTATTTATGGACCTTCTGCTGTAACACAGTAAGACCTATTTAGTCTCTAACTCTCACACAATAATTGTTTCTCTTTGACTGTCCTAGGTCTTGCTAAGTTATTTTACTAATAGTGTTCCAACCTCTGCTACTTGAATGCTTTTCCATCCATTTCTGTAAAGATGAAACCCATGTGTTACTCCCCAACTAAACACAACTAGCCTGCAAATGTTTCTCTCAAACATCCCCTCTTGTGCAGACTGCAGAGTTAATTCCTTTCATCGTTTCTCATATCAGAGCTTGTACCATCTCAATAAGTTTCTATGGGGCATATTAACAAGGGCCGGCGATAAATATAGCAAAGCGCACTTAGCGCTTGCATATTTATCGCCGGCTATCTCTGGAATTTATCGCCCGGTTAGCGCGTTATCAACAACGCGCATCGCCGAGGCGATAAAATTCCAGAGATAGGTGGGATATCGCCGTTTTCCATGGTGGAAAACGGCGATATCCTAGATAATAGGGCCTGTGGTCTTGGCCACACAATCCACCCCCCATGTTAGGTATGCCTTAGTCAGGAATTTAACAGATGTTAAATTCCTGCGTTAAGGCATACTTAACGCGCTTTTATTTATCGCTAACCCTCCTTGATAATATCGCGAAGCTTCCTTCGCGATATTATCCCATGTTGCTTTTCACAGCCACGCCTCTTTTGCATCTCATTATCGATGCGAGGCGAGGCGTGTGAAAAAGGGGCGATACATCAAGGAATCACGCGCTAGCGTGCCCTTGATGATAATGCGATAATATTATCGCCGCTTTGCGCCCGAAAACGGGCTCTAAAGCGGCGATAATATTATCGTCGCCCCTTGATAATAAGCCCCCAAGTCTTGCTTTCACCAGAGAATTAAATAACAGGAGACTAGAGCGTTATTGATTAAATACTTCATGTGCTTAGAAGGTGCACTGATTGTGGTTTTGTTCTCAATCCCAACGCCTCTTTGTAAGAATTCTTGTTCTTCTTTTCAACAGGCGTCCAAAGACCCCCACTGAGCTGCTGGCCCTTTTCCGCTACCCGAGGGATCCCTACACCATAGAGACTGCACGAGCTGGGGAGATCTTTGAGCGAACCCTGCAACTCATCCAGGAGCATGTGCAACAGGGCCTGACTGTGGAGATCAACAGCACAGGTATGAGGCAGATAGACATCAGAGAACAAAGGTTCGGACACAGTCAGTCTTTGTAACGCCCTGAACGTCTCAGGATCGTTTAACAGACACGACAATGAGGACGCAACCACTTGTGAAGGGTTAGTTCTTTTAATGAAGGCAAATAAAATACAAAGAACAAACAAAAGTTATAGTCACTGGAATCCTCCAGGCTAAGTACGTTACCAGCCCACAGCACGGATGGTCCTAACCGTCCTCTGCATATACGCCGATCCCGGCGTATGCCAACAGAGGGCAGAAATGAAATGGCCGACAATGCCAATCGGTAGGCTGTGAGGGGCACGAAGAGTGTTGGGGAGAATCGAGGAGTCAGGGAAACACCCAGCCGGGGTCTCTACCTGAAGGGAGCAGCCGCTCAACCTCTTCCTCAGACTGCACCGGGACGCGGAGTCACCTCCTGGTGATGCGTCACCGATACCCCAATCACAAGCAAGAAGACTGAACCGAGAGCAGCCGCTCGATCGATCCTGTGGACTTCCGAGTCTGTAACGCGGCAAACACCTCCTGGTGTGCGTTACAGCTGGCAGTCCCTGTGTCTCTGGTCGGGCTGGGAGTTACGACTCCAACCAGCAAAAGCGCCACTGCGCTTGGACTCAGCAGAGTCAAAAAGCGAAGCTCAATGGTTGACCGGTAGAGCTTCCGGGTCCTTCACAGGTGACGATGGGGCAAGACACGGCCCAGGGAGTAACGACTCGACCTACCTCCGTTCTTGCCTTACTGGAGCACCACTCCGGAACACTGCTCTTCACGAAGCAGGTACGTCGATGTAAACACAATATCCGACAGCCTTGTACCTCCCGGTTCCTCCCTTTATAGGGCGTGTTTTCCTTGAGTTATGTAACAGCTCTCCTGTTTACATAAGGGCGTGTTTCCCTTGAGTTATGTAACAGCTCTCCTGTTTACATAAGGGCGTGTTTCCCTTGAGTTATGTAACAGCTCTCCTGTTTACATAACCTCTCAACCGCTAAGTATCCTGGGAGATGTAGTCCGTTTTTGCTGGTTACCGTTTTCCTCCCCTCGTATGACAGGAATTCTTGACAGTACATCCTCCCTCTCAGCGGCTCCCCACGGGTCCAGCGCTGGCAGGAAAACGCCGATGGAACAAGGAGACCAAGCGCGGAGCATGAACCCCTTCAGCCGGTTCCCATGAATGCTCCTCCGGGCCATAGCCTTTCCACGCAACCAGGTACCACAGCTTCCCCCTGCGCCATTTGGACGCCCGTATGCCCGACACTTCATACTCCACCTCCGACTCCACGCATACCGGCCTAGGTGTCCCAGACGGCTTGGAGGGTGCTGGTTTGAGCAATGATACATGAAAGACAGGGTGTATCCGCAATGACTGGGGCAAGCACACCTTCACGTTCACGGGACCCATACACTTGGTAATTCGATAGGGGCCCATGTACTTGGGATGGAACACACTGTTCTTTCGAAACCTCATGTTTCTTGTGGATATCCAGACGTAGTCTCCAGTGCGGTACAGTGGCCCGGGCCTTCTCTTCCTATCTGCCACAGCCTTGTATCTTCTCTTGGCCTCTATTAGGACAGCCCTTGAGCGCATCAACGTGTCTTTTATGTGTGCCACCCTGTCCGTTGTGGCGGGAATCCTGTCCTCTCTGAACGGATGTAGAAATGGCAAGAACCTGGGATGTTGGCCATAGTTGCTATAGAACGGAGATGACTGTGTGGAGCTGTGAGTGGCGTTGTTATAGGCTATCTCTGCAACCCATAGCAAGTCGACCCATTCTTCCCTGCCCTGGTCCACAAAACATCGCAGATACTGTTTGAGCGTTTGGTTCAGGCGCTCGGTTTGGCCGTCCGTTTGAGGGTGGTAGCTGGTGGACAGGGCGGTCTTAACATGCAGCGCAGTGCACCAAGTCTTCCAGAATTGCGCAGTAAACTGCGACCCCCGGTCCGACACGATCACCCCAGGTAATCCATGCAGTCGTACCACATTCTTTAGGAGTAGTGACGCCAATTCCCCGGCCGTAGGGACTCTCTTGCAGGGGATGAAGTGCCCCATTTTCGTCAAGTAATCCACCACCACCAGTATTGCCGTCATCCCCTGGTCTACCGGTAGGCCCACCACGAAGTCCAGTGATATGCTATCCCATGGTCTATCCGGGGTCGGAAGTGGATGTAAGAGCCCTTGGGTTCGGCCATGGTCGGCCTTCATGGTAGCACACGTAGGACACTCCTGTCCCCACCTCCTGACATCCACTCTCATGGTTGGCCACCAGAAATGCCGTCCCATGCTAGCCACCGTTTTTTCAAAGCCCAAATGACCTGCGCATGGAGAGTCATGGCACCAGATGAATGCTTGTTTCCTTAGCCTAGGCGTGGGTATCAATAGGCACCTGCCCTTCAGGGGTATCCCGTCCTTCAGCTGCCATTCTCTGTGACTGAGGAGCCACCTCCGCCATGCGAATGACCTGATCCCTCTCTTTATTCCCCT
Source organism: Triturus cristatus (assembly GCF_964204655.1). Lineage (NCBI taxonomy): Eukaryota > Metazoa > Chordata > Amphibia > Caudata > Salamandridae > Triturus > Triturus cristatus. The sequence continues at coordinate 1,642,562,493 of NC_140590.1, forward strand.
CAGGAAAGTATCCGGTTGGATAACCCCCAATACCATCCTCGGGGAAATGATGGAACGCTCGGTTGCAGGCAATGGTTCCTTAACTGCAGATTGACGGGACAGGGCGTCCGCCTTCCGGTTTTCCGTCCCCGGCCGATATGTGATGCGGAAGTTGAACCCCGCAAAGAAGATCATCCACCGCAGCTGCCTGGGAGAAAGGTGTCTAGTGGCCGTCATGAACTGTAGGTTCCGATGGTCCGTGTACACCGATACCACATGTCTTGCCCCCATCAACCAATGCCTCCATTCGGTGAAGGTGTCCTTGATTGCGAGAAGCTCCTTCTCCGCAATATGGTAATTGCGTTCGGCGTCGTTGAGTTTGCGGGACATGTACGCAACGGGATGAAGCACCCCTGTGTCGTGGTTGCGTTGGGACAAGATAGCCCCCAGCGCCACATCCGACGCGTCCGCTTCCACCACGTAGGGGAGATCCGGATCGGGGTGAGCCAACACCGGCGCCTTACCAAAGGCGCTTTTCAGGGCCTCAAAGGCTTTGTTCGCTTCAGGGGACCAGACAAAGTCCTTGGACTTCCTCAGTAGCTGTGTGATTGGGGCCACCACTCCTGAAAATCCATCTATAAACCGCCTGTAAAAGTTGGCGAAGCCAATGAAACTTTGAACGTCCTTCACGCTTTGGGGCACCGGCCATTCTTTCACCGCCTTGATCTTTCGTTCTGCCATCTCCAGTCCCTCTGGACTCAGCATCACTCCGAGGAATTCCACGGATGTGACGTGGAAGTCACACTTGCTGAGTTTACAAAACAGCATGTTTTCCCTCAGCTTTTGGAGCACAGCTTTGACGTGGTGTACGTGCTCCTCCACACTGGACGAATAGATGAGGATGTCGTCGATATATACGACCACGTAGATATCCAACTCCTCTCTGAATACCTCATTCAAAAAGTACTGAAAGGCTGCCGGGGCGTTGCACAGACCGAACGGCATGACGAGGTACTCAAAAAGGCCGAACCTGGTCTTAAAGGCGGTCTTCCACTCGTCTCCGTCCCTCATGCGCACCAGATGGTATGCCCCTTTCAAATCCAACTTGGTGTAGATACGAGCTTTCTTGACCTGTTCCAGAAGTACACTGATGAGAGGCAAGGGGTACCGATTTTTTATGGTTATCGCATTCAATGCCCTAAAGTCCACACAGGCTCTCAGCTCCCCATTAGCCTTCGGGATGAAGAAGAGTGGCGAGGCGGCCGGAGACTTGGACGGGCGGATGAATCCTAGCTTGAGGAGTTTATCCAGGTACCCCCGGAGATGCACGTTTTCAGGCTCCGTCAGGGCATACAGCCTGCCGCTGGGAACGCTGGCCCCTGGCACCAGGTCGATCTGGCAGTCAAACTGTCTATGTGGTGGTAGCACTTCCGCCTTCACCTCATCAAATACATCCTCAAAACTGTGATAAGCCTGGGGGAGAGCCACATCTTTTTCTGCCGCTGTAGCCACCGTCTGACTCCCGCTCTCATCTGCGTCAAGGGATTCCGTTCTTATTCCACAATGCAGGATGCAATACGGTGACGTCATTTCGATGCGATGTGTTCGCCAATCCACAAAGGGGTTGTGTTTCTGTAGCCACGGCAATCCCAATATGACGCCATATTGGGGCGCTCGGATGATGTTAAAATCGATTTGTTCCAAATGGTTCCTCCCATATCTCATCGGAAGGACCCCCGTGTGCTGTCCGATGGGCCCCGTCACCAATCGCCTTCCGTCTACCGCATAGACGTCTTCGGGTACTGCTTTGGGAAGAAGCACTAGCCCTAGCCTGCATGCCTCGTTGTGGTCCATAAACATGCCAGTGGCCCCTGAATCCACCATGGCCACAACGGGTATCCACTGGTCATGCACTCCCACGTGCACCGTGATAAACAGGTGTCGTTGTCCCTTAGTGACCGAGTTGGAAAGTGAAGGGATGGATGAGTGACTCCGAGATGCCCCTTCTCTGGTCTTGGAGTCCTCTAGTTTTCCGCCGGTATGTCCACCACGGCTGTTACCGACCGGTTGGCCCGATAACGTGACGTCTTCGGTTTGGCAGGGCATTCACGTACGTAGTGGCCTTTTTTGCCACAATATAGGCACAATCCTTGTTTACGGCGTGACTCTTTCTCCGTGGCTGTGAGGCTCGCTCGTATTGCGCTGATGTCCATGGGTTCTCCCTTGGATGCGGTGGAAGTTTCAGGACTTCCCACCGTCACATAGGATGGAAGGGATTTTCCTTTTCTCCCATGATCCCCCTTTCTTTCACTTAGCCTATGTTCCAGCCGTAATACCAGGTTGATAAGGCCCTCACATGTCTTGGCTTGAGGGTCAATATGAGCCACGGCGTCCTTGAGCTCATCGCACAGCCCTTGATGGAAGAGCGCCGTCTGTTTAGCAACAGGCCACTTGGTTTCCGCAACCAGCCTTCGGAACGCGTTGAGATACTGCACCAGGTCGTTGGATCCCTGTCTCAACTCAAGCATTTCACGGTCCGCCGTGTACGAGTCAGCCCTTCTGTCGAATACCTTCAGGAATTCCTCGCGAAAAGCACCCCAATCACATAAGAGGGGGTCGTCCCTGCTCACCAGAGGTACGGCCCATTGTGCCGCGTTTCCAGCCAAATAGGATATAAGGAAAGCCACACGAGCCTGACTCGTGGGGAACGCCTTTGGTTTGCACGATAAATGTAGCGCCACTTGTGTGAGGAATACCTGCACTGTGTTAGGATCCCCACTGTACCTCTCTGGTGTTGCCAAGGGGATGGCTACCGGCATTTCCACTACTACCGCAGGGGTCTGGTTCGTGAGGGAGGTGCTGGGCGTGAGCGGGTCCAATTGGATAGCATCCAGTCTGGCTTTTACATCGGCTGCTTCTTGCCTAGAGGCAGCCACTTCAACTTGCATGGCCGCTAAAGCAGCCAGCACATCATCAAGTGTTGCCATGTCTGTTATCGACCGGGAGACAGTTAGTGTTATTAAGGTCGGATATTTTGTAACGCCCTGAACGTCTCAGGATCGTTTAACAGACACGACAATGAGGACGCAACCACTTGTGAAGGGTTAGTTCTTTTAATGAAGGCAAATAAAATACAAAGAACAAACAAAAGTTATAGTCACTGGAATCCTCCAGGCTAAGTACGTTACCAGCCCACAGCACGGATGGTCCTAACCGTCCTCTGCATATACGCCGATCCCGGCGTATGCCAACAGAGGGCAGAAATGAAATGGCCGACAATGCCAATCGGTAGGCTGTGAGGGGCACGAAGAGTGTTGGGGAGAATCGAGGAGTCAGGGAAACACCCAGCCGGGGTCTCTACCTGAAGGGAGCAGCCGCTCAACCTCTTCCTCAGACTGCACCGGGACGCAGAGTCACCTCCTGGTGATGCGTCACCGATACCCCAATCACAAGCAAGAAGACTGAACCGAGAGCAGCCGCTCGATCGATCCTGTGGACTTCCGAGTCTGTAACGCGGCAAACACCTCCTGGTGTGCGTTACAGCTGGCAGTCCCTGTGTCTCTGGTCGGGCTGGGAGTTACGACTCCAACCAGCAAAAGCGCCACTGCGCTTGGACTCAGCAGAGTCAAAAAGCGAAGCTCAATGGTTGACCGGTAGAGCTTCCGGGTCCTTCACAGGTGACGATGGGGCAAGACACGGCCCAGGGAGTAACGACTCGACCTACCTCCGTTCTTGCCTTACTGGAGCACCACTCCGGAACACTGCTCTTCACGAAGCAGGTACGTCGGTGTAAACACAATATCCGACAGCCTTGTACCTCCCGGTTCCTCCCTTTATAGGGCGTGTTTTCCTTGAGTTATGTAACAGCTCTCCTGTTTACATAAGGGCGTGTTTCCCTTGAGTTATGTAACAGCTCTCCTGTTTACATAAGGGCGTGTTTCCCTTGAGTTATGTAACAGCTCTCCTGTTTACATAACCTCTCAACCGCTAAGCATCCTGGGAGATGTAGTCCGTTTTTGCTGGTTACCGTTTTCCTCCCCTCGTATGACAGGAATTCTTGACAGTCTTATACCTGGTGACAGACAATGAGCATTGGCAAAGCCAATAGATTTCATCTATGAGAAATCTATTGGCTTTGTCAATGTTTTGTACATATTGCACAGCAGTTGAGCTGCTGGGCAACATGGATTAAAGTAGCAATAAGAGTGAGGTGGTGGGAGGAATGCGTAAGCAACTAACAGGGAAGGGACAGGCAGCGAAGGGAGGGAAATCAAGTTCAGAAGTCTGAAATAACCACAGTGTACGGTACTGAAACATATGGATTGTGTTTTGATGTCATATTAGATTTTTGCTTTCATCTTGATTTTGCCCTGAAGTAGTGGAGCCAGCAGACCGCGAAACACATGTTGGCAACTACAGAGCTTTGGCAATTACAATGTTTTGATTTACGTTAATCCATGTTATCCAATGTTTACATGGATGGCAACTACAGGCCTTTGGCAATTACCGCGCCTTGATTTGTGTTAGTTACCAAATGTATAAACGTATGTAACTGAGCTACTATTCTGTCTTTGGATTGAGTGTATTTTAACAATACCTCTTAAAAAGAGCATATAAAATAGATGCAACACCTATTCATGGTGTGTGAAGTACTTATATTACTCCCCACCAGTGTTTAATTTGTAAAATATTAAGTGCCAGGGCTCTGACCAGGAGGCCACCGCAGCTTGCACCACCCATCGCCCCTGTCCTTGCTGCCAAAACAACTACTAAGCATCTCTCTCGCATGTAAATGTGACAGTTCAGATTATTCCAGGTCCCCAAACCTAAAGGAATGGCTGAGGAGGCAGATATTTGTAATTTTTTAATGGATATTGTTTACCTAAACAACTGTTATAATGCTCATCTCTAAATTACATGAGCAGCGCCACCTTGTGGCAGACTGCCCTAAGTGTGGTTTTGACAATTAGGTGTCAGTGTCGAGCACCGGAAACCAATTAAGGGCCTGTGCTCAGCACCTGAAAGCTCCGGCTCAAATTAAGCACTGCTCCCTACTACCCGCACTGTATCTGATTTAACTTTTGTCGGTAGGATATAACTGACACAAGTGGTTGAGTGCGCAGGGCTTAGGCTCAGTTTAGCCAGTCTGCTATTAGGTCTAATGTGAAGTGCTCCAAAGTCCTTCTGGTCAAAACAAGTTATGATGGAGGAAGAAGGGAGGAAACTAGCGACAGGGTGGGGAAGATGCATGCAGGGACAGTAATGAGCTTTGTGGGAGGGACGGGCAAGTAACAAACGGGGAAAGGGACTGCAGCAACAGGAGTGAGTTGGTGGAAGGGCCGTGCAAGCAGTGAGCGCAATGGGGATGCTGGAAAGTAAAAAAACATAAAGTACGACTACAAGGACATGGCCAGTGGTAGGACACTGGCCGCTGGAAGTAGTACTTGGTTCAAGCTTCACCTCAAGATTGAAGACAAGAAGCCGAGCAAGAAGCTGTAGGCAGGAGGAGGTGCTGACCAACACGAAGAAATAAAATGAGTGACGTGGAAGCCAACCAATGGTAAGTAAAGGTAAGTAATGGGCAGACTCTAAGCCCCTTTTAAGATTTGTTTTTTTCGTTACATGAGATTTCGCAAGAACAGCATAAACGCCGTGCAATCAAAACCTAGGAAAAGCGGGTTGCTGAGCAAAATATGTGAGTCTGAAGTCAGGTGAGACAGTGAAAGCCTCTCTGATACTGTAGACATACATATATGGACAATTTCAGTTTGACCTTAGGTAAAAGAGCAACGTCTACAGTAAGACGGAGATCAAGGTACAGCCATCAGGGTAATAGCCAGTCTGACCACTGGTGAGAGACGGACAGATAGACAGATATTTCCAAAATACAGATGGTCAGGCACCATAGTCAGAGATGGTTAAGTCCTCAGTGAATAAACTGTATTATAGACAGATTTATAAAGGGCTCTGTAATGCTGGCAAAAGTGTTGTGCTTTCTGTGAACAGGTAGCACACTATTCAGCATGTTTTGCTTGGTTGGAAGGGTATGGACTAGTAGTGTAAACCATGTGGAAAGTGTTTTGGTGTCGTGCAAATAACCAAAATCGTGCTCTTATTGTGTGACACTGTATCTGTGCATCAGCTGGAAGTATTGCAAAGAGGAGTTAGAGATAGATTTGTGTAGCATTGGTGTGCAAGCATGGGAGGATATGGGGTAGCTCCCTAAAAATAGCTCAATTAAACTGTTATAAGGATCATAGGGGCCTGATGCAGACAAGGAACACCTTGATACAGGTGGGAAGGTACCCGCTCCATCAGATAGTCCTCCCAGATACTATTTGACTGTAATCATGGCCACGTAGCATTGCAAGGTGTGACCACTATATTGCAGCAACTCCCTTGACAAAGGACCAAGATGTAGGCTGAGGCAAAGGAACACAAATAGCATTGCTACCTGGAGAGTAGAGAGCTGAAGAAGCCAAGCAAATATCCACCTCTGCACAACCATAGAGACCAAGCAAACCTCAACCTATGCACAACCATAGAGACCAGGCAAACATTAACCTCTGCACAACCATAGAGACCAAACAAACATTAACCTCTACACAACTGCAGAGGCCATGCAAACACCAACCTCTGCACAACCATAGAGACCAAGGCCAAGCAAACATCAACCTCTGCACAACCATAGAGACCAAGCAAAAATCAACCTCTGCACAAACATTCACACATGATATCATTATAAAGTTGAGCCTGCTTACCATGCACTGTTCGATATCGAGTGGCAGTGTAAGATGCTATCTTCTACTGTTGAAAAATGGCCCTCCCTGAAGGGATACCCCTAATTTTTGTGCCTCCCTCCTCCTACTTTTCTGTCCTTGCTTTGTTGACTGGAGGACTCTGGGCACTTTACCATTGCAGACCAGCACTAATGTGCATGTACTCTCTCCTCGAAACCTGATATCATTGGGTTACACCTGTTTAGCATATTTGATTAACATGTAAGTGCCTTGTAAAGTGGTATACCATATACCCAGGGTCTGTACTTCAAACGCTACTAGTGGGCTGGAACACTAATTGCCCCACCCACAGAAGTAGCCTTTCAAACCTGTCTCAGGCCTGCCACTGCAGCGCCTGTGTTTGCAGTTTACTACCACTTTGACTTGGCATTTAAAACTACTTGCCAAGCCTAAAACTCCCCTTTTAATACATATAAGTCACACCTAAGGTAGTCTCTAGGTAGCTCTAGTGGCAGGGTGCTATGTAAGTAAAAGGTAGGACATGCACTGTTATGTTTTTCATGTTCTGGTAGTGACAAACAGCCTATTTCTTTTTTTCACCACTGAGATGCCTACCCCTCTCCTAGGCCAGCATTGGGAATTCCTTAGTACGCGTATAAGCTGTAATTCCTGATCAGAGAGGAGTATCTTTTTCATGTTTCATATGTTTGGAATGGTAAAGATAAATCCTCCTTACTGGTGAAGTTGTATTTAACATTACTGTTTTAGAAATGCCGCTTTTAGAAAGTGGACATTTCTCTGTGCTTTGCAGCCTGTCTCCAGTACACATTTGGATTGGGTGTCAACTACACTTTGTGCATTCCCTCTAGATAGTCACAAATACACCAAGGCAAGGCCCATCTGCATTCTGAGCACACATCTGCATTCATCTGCATTTTGATCGGTCTTCCTGGGCAGGGAGGAACTGGGGGGGCTGACACTTACTCCTCAATAGGTAGTGTCCTGCCCACACATAAACCACTGTTTTACCCCCCAGGGTTAGCATGGCAGACAGGACTGGTTGGAAGGGATTCTTGTGCACTTCAGAGAGCTCCTTTGAAGTCACCTCCTGCATCTAGGGCACTTTTGGGTATAAGTACTGGGTCTCTGACCCCCAAGACCTTTATGGATCTTGAACTGAACCTCTGTCAGAAGGACTGCTGTGCTGCCTAAAAGACTCAACAAGACTGCTTTTCTGGAAGGACTGTTTTTCTGCTTGTTGCCCTGCTGCCTGCTGATCCCTGACTCTGCTGGAAGTAGAGTTGGACTCTGCCTTCCTTTAGGTGATCTCCAAGGGATTGCTGGCTAGCCTCCTGTTCTTCTGAAGTCTCAGGGACACTGCTGTCTGTGAGTCCTGCCCTTGCCTGAGGTGCCCCCTCCAAGTTCTGAGCCTCAGAGGTGGGTTCTGCAGCAATTGCTACAAAAGACTTCCAATTTGTCACCTACAGCTCCTGGGCCCATTTTCAACTCGCTCCAAACCCTCAATAGACTTGGGCCCCTGGGAGTGGTTTTTGGTCATTGCGACCGCACTTGGACTGTGCCATTTACTCAAAGTATTCGCACAAGCCACCACAGCATTGTCTCCTTGCACAGCAAGCATTGCCATCTGCGACCGTAAGGCCCTGTCCGCCGTCCACGACAGGATCACCACTGGCGGCACTCTACTTGCTCCCGGCGACCGTCTCCCCCGCGAACAGGGCCCTTGGTTCAGCTTGGGAAGGTAAAACTTCAGTGGGACCTGTTTGGAACTGTATACGACCCAGGCTCCATTGTGATCAGCCTGAACTTTGGATTTACTCTGATCTAGCCCGACCTAAAGTAACCTTTTAGCGCTATTGACTTCTAAGCAGTATTTTTGGTTTATGCTTTCAAAATTCATAACCCTGGTTGTACCTATTGGATTTTGTCATTTCGGTCTTCTTTTATTCATAAGAATATAGGAGCTTATTTACAAGTCCCTTCTGCTGCCGGTGCATCACTTTTTATATGGGGGAAAAGTGACACACCGGTGGCGCAAGGGGCTTGTAAATACGCCCCATTATGTATCGTTGCAACCCTGTGTGGAGTATGCTCGTTGTGTATTCATTGTGTTACTGTGTGTGTGTGTGTGTGTGTGTGTGTTGCGCAAATATTTTACACATTGCCTTTGTAGATAATCCTGACTGGTCTGTGTCAAGCAACCAGAGGGTGAGCACAGGTTATCTTATTGTGTATCTAGCTTACCCTGATTAGAGTGGTGGTTCATGCCTGACCTAGGTGTACACCTCAGCCAACCAGAAACCCAATTTCTACCATCTGTCAAGACCACTATTCCAAAATTGGGTCTGAACTTAGCATCATTAAACTGCAGATTCTAGCAAGAAGGCAGATACAACTTGTGATAGCTACTAAAGCCATCCATTTCCAATCTCTGACACATCTCTCAAGACTCTTACTTCTTGGAGACTGACTAGTCATTCAAGTAGGGGTGGAACCAGATAAACCCATTATATAACAATCCTATAACTTGAGTGAGCACCTTCAGATATATTCCAGGTGCATATTCCCGGTAGAAGGGAAAATTAAAGTACTTACTGACAGCAGCAAACCTCTAGCATCCTCCCAACCAAGGCAAACCGAGAACACAACAAGCTTAGTTTGGAAACATGTATGAAATAAAATCCCCAGGGTTCAGAAAGAACTTCCCAACTACATTAGGCTAGCCTTTCAAGTCTTGGTTAATTCTACATTATTTTCTGTGGAAATTTCTAGGGATTCGAGGCAGGCAGCAGCGACTCGGTTACTGGAAAAGACATCACTGGAGTGTTTTTTTTATTGTCTTTCTACCTACGATTAGCCATACCATGTTAACACCCACCCCAACAAAACTCCCCCCTCCCTGCACCCCTGCATGAGCCCGAACAGCCCCCCCAACGTGCAGTGTGCCTGTCGCCCCATATATATAATAAAAACTAGCTAAGCCCCCTAGAGGAGGAGGGAGAACCCCCAAGAGACCCCACACAACCTCCATAGGAGGGGAAATTATACAGACAGATGCTTAATCGAGAGTGGCAACATTTTTGTCCAGAGTGAAGCCCAACATCACCCCCTCAGTCCCGATCCAGTGTGCCGTTCCCCCCGCCGCCCCCCCCCCCCCGCCCCCAGATCACGATCCCCGGACAGAGTGTCCAGCCAGTCTCCGGCCGCTTCGGGGCGATCAAAAAAGTGCGTGCGACCCTCTACCTCCACTCGCAGCTTGGCTGGGAAGAGCATTGCGTATTTAAGGTTCAAGTCCCGAAGACGGCGCTTGACGCCTTGGAAGCTCAGTCTCTGCTTCTGGACCGCTGGGGTGAAATCCGGATAAAAGTTCACCTCCATGTTGTCAAGCTTAACCGGCCCCAACAGTCTGGAGGCTTGAAGGATAGCGTCTCTGTCCCGAAAATTGAAAATCCGGGCAATGAGGGGCCGCGGAGGGGCTCCGACCTTCGGCCTTCCCCCGGGAACTCTGTGGGCCCGCTCCACCGCGAAGAATTTACTCAGCCCCCGTGGCTGGAGATGGGTAGCGATCAGGTCCTCCACAAATAGGTCCGCCGCCGCTTCCTCCCGTCCCTCGGGTACTCCGATGATGCGGATGTTGTTTCTCCGGGCCCGACTCTCGGAGTCCTCCAGGCGCCGATCCATAAGCGCGCTCGCCTGACTAAGCCGGCGCACCTCTGTTTGTAGCGCCGCCACATCAGTAGTAAGGCCCGATGCGGTGTGGGCCAAAGAATCAACTCGGTCGTTGGTCTTGGAAAGATCGGCCCTCACCAGGCCAACATCCACGAGGACCGAGTCGATCTTCTGTGCCAGTGTGTCGAACCGCTGGCCTACCGAGGCCTTCATCTCGGCAATGGCGCCCATGACATCCCGCAGAGTCAGATCCGTGGGCAGGTCCGGGGCATCAGGAGGGTCCTCAGTGGATTTGTGCGGTCCGCCAGGAAATCCCTTCTGGAGGGTATAGCGGTCCATACTGTTGGCCTGATGGGTGGTGCCACGCCGGGTCGGCTTGGTCTTTGCCCGGTCTCCATCTTGTTTGGTGGCCATGGCCACTAGTCTCCCGGTCGCACCAGTCACGTCGTGAAGGGCAGGCAATCAGGGCCACAAGCTCCGGGGGGGGCCACCCCCGATCGGCGGGGTGGGTCACAGCCGGCGGGCAGGCCAAGTCTCCCAGCGAGACCACACCAACACAAAGAGCCCCGCGACCCAACCCTGCAGTGATTGCAAGGGGGTGCGAAAGCGAAAGCGCGGGGTGCGCGACTCGCCAGGCCCGGCCCGCCGCTGTTGTTCACTTTGTCACTGGGTCACCCCTCAGCGCAAATCCGGGGTCTGGCGAGGAGAAGGCCGCAGACTTCAATCGGTGCTCACTCCGGTGTCCGAGGTCCGATTTGACAACGGGAAACGGGTGCCACCTCAGCTCAGGCTCACCAACACATTCCCCTCATCCGAGACAGGATAAATTCAGGATAGTCGTGGGAGGTTGCGGAGGTCCTCGGGAGCCTCGCACCTACGCGGCCATGTTGGTTGCGCGCTAGGCTCCTCCCCCTTATACCACTTTCTTAATATATGGTTTGGTCCGCCCCTGGGGCCCATTGTATATTGTGCTATTTAATGTCGTTGTAGAACTGTATTATTGTGTATCTTGCACTCTAATCTCATAAAGAGACTAGTAGTGAGTGTTATAAATAGATATATTTGATATATACCTTGTGTGGTTCTCCTTTCATTTAGTAATTCAAGAGGTTATAATCTGGTAAACCAAGCTGCTTTACACTCCTTCAAGACTTAGCCTGAAGGCTGATCTCCATAGCTACCACTAGGATATCTTTCAATAAAGGTTGTCTTTAAACCTTTCATCAATAAGGGTTGTTTGGACTGGTACAAGGTGCGCACTATAACTAGTGGACTGCATATACTAGGCCAACTTCTCACATTGGAAATACCAATGTGATAAAAAATCAGCTTTTATCCCCGACTACAGAACGGTAATCTCAGCCACCAACGGAGGAAACTACACACATGGCTGGCGCGATCGCTTAGAGGCAGTTTGTGAGGATTTTCCCGCGCCTGCAGCCCTGGATCATCATTGCATCCACCCTTGATTGAAGTTACGAGAGTGGCTGTCTCAGAGCGGCACAAATGTGGAGTGCTAACTCCCGACGCTGAGGCTGCCCTGGGACTATAACATTCACGATAACCTGATGTTCAATGTCGGAATGACGATCATCCAAAGAGATCACCAAGGGCCAAATAAATAAATTACCGATCGGTCGACAGCAGATGCACAGGAAGCGGTGAGGATCCCCACCGGTGCAGTAGAAGCTGCAGGATGCACGGGGGCCATTGCCTGATCCCAACATGGCGGCCGTTCGAACCTCAAACAAGCCGCGTTAGAGCAGACAACGGCGAGGCTATGAGTGGCTGCAGCGACACCAAAGGGAAGCTTAGAGGCTTAACAAGACTCGCTACGGTCTGATTGAGGCATCTGGGGGGCACTGGAAGAGTGACTCATACACATTCTCTGAGGCTGTTTCCTCAACACACACGGGCGAGATGAGGCTCGAGCCACATCCCGCTATCAGGACCCTCCAATAATTGAGCTACCTCTCCACTCTTTATGCTTCTGGGCTCCTTATAATCGCTGCCTACTATGCTCCTCAGTCAACATGTTGGAAGTGGAAGGCAGTTCGTCGGTTTAACCTTCGCGACCCTCCCTCAGTACTTCCTTAACTCACGAACTCCAGGCGTTGTGGAGCCAGCTGCTGGATGCGTCCGTCGACCGGAAGAGGAGTGCAGTTCGCCAGTTTGATCTTTTCTGAAGTAAGGGACGCGTAATATGAGCAGCGCTTGTGTCCAAGACAGAAGAGATAGTCTCTTGGCGTGTTGCACCCGTCGTTTGTAACTGACACTGGATTAAGAGCCCCTGATCACTACTATTCCGTGGCATTTCCCTTTGGCATTCCATCAGGAAAGTGGACACAGGTCCTGATGATGAGCCCACGGGATATAACAAGTAAGATTAAGCTGTAATTAGGCACAGTCACTAACTTTGACTCTGAATGGTGGTCTGGGAAGCTAGATCAATCATAACCATGACAGGGCCCCATCTGAAACCTGAAGATAGGAATTCATATTCAATCTCGTACCCTCCTAATCTCTCCAAAAATGACTCCAAATCTTTTAAACATAAACCACTGACTCTTGTTACCTCGCCATTCAACGGCCTCCTAAGAATCACCCTCAGTCTTATGCTCCCGAGAATCCATGACCAGCCCTAGAGCAATAGCACAAATCTCTCTACCACTTGCACTTTACCCTCAAAGGACAGCTCAGGAAACTCTAGACCACCCTTCCATATAGAGCGCCTGCCCCCCGTCGCACATAGTTATTATGCCATCTGCCACGTCAGCCTACTCCAACCCCGCCTCTGCAAGCCACTTAAAACTGCACGGCCCAAACTTCTTCTCGATCAGTTTCCCCCCTAACCTCTCACCCAAAGTGAAAAAAAACTTGTACTATTTGCAGACATCTATCACTGCGCCTCCAAAGGACAAGTAAAAACGGATCTCATCTTCCACACGGAAAGACCCGAAATATGGAACTCAATATCTCCAAAATGACTAACACCTCCCATAGCTGCAAACTGACTTTCTCAGCCCCTAACTGCACTAGGCAAAATGGGAACACCACTGCGACCATCTACTCCAATGGCACAGTCCTGATACAAGCCAACAACATCAATCTAAAATCCTTTGACGTCCTCATCCTATCCCTCCGGACTTCCCCCTCCCACGCACTCCTCCCCTGCCCGCCCATCCTCCTCTCCCTGAAGAACCCGACCCGCCAACTGAACTCACCCATTATTCCGGTGCACCCTAGGAATAACACTCGCCTCCCGCCGTGAGACATCACCCCCAAAACTACCAGAAAGAACAAGACCCCCTACCCCCCTCCGGCAACCACCCTCACCAGCCCCCCACCCTCCACCCCTCCCAACCCACTTCGACCGACTTCAACACACAGCATGTGACTACCAACCCCCTCCCAAACCCACACCGACTCCCCAACACGGCCCCCACCTCCCCGCACCCTCGGCCCCACTGCGAAACACCACGCCCAACACTACCAGAGAGAACAAGACCCCTCTACCCCCCTCCGGCAACCACCCTCACCCGACCCCTGCCCCCCTTCCCTAGGATGAGGAACTCAACAACGTTAGGCTCTCCCCCCAGGTTTAACTTACCCGCCCAGAACACCCACACCGACATAGAGACTGGGTAGCAGCTCACCCTGCTTGAAAACCAGATAACAACCATAATCCAGGGTCTTAGGGAAATCCTTTTCAACCTCGCCGCACCCCTAAAGCCTCACCGTTTCCCTTCCTTCCCCTCTCTCTCTCAACAGAGGTTTTCCAAGACTCCCCACCCAAAAGGGATCTCTACCCCCCCTCTCTAATCAGACACAGAGACCAAAAAGAACTAGAGATGAAACATCTGCGAGTGAAGCGGCAGCTCTCGCTTCCTCGTACGACAATCCTATTACTTCCACCCTCCTATCCAAAATACAGGTGATCACCGGACTGGGAAGAGAACAGGCCCCTCTGAAATCTCCTAGACCCCAGGCCACACGCACTATCATCCCCACTGCCCCCCAAATGAAAAAACCCAGAACAGAGACGTCCCTCACAAACTGCATGCTCATAAACTGCAGATCAGCCACCAAGCATGCCACAGAGCTAGCGGAATCCATCCTCACCCACGACATAGACATAGCATTCATCACCGAGACATGGCTTAATGACTCCTAATTTCCACTCATGGATACTCTTGTCCCCCCCTGGCTTTGTTATCACCAACAAAGATAGAAAAGATCAAAGAGGTGGAGGCAAAGCAATCATCCATAAAAACAATATTTCCGTGACGGAAATAGACTCCTTCAACTACAACACCTTTGAGTGCCTAACCGCCAACATCAACAATAGCAACAACAAAACACTTATCTGCCAGCTTATTTACCACCCCCAGGTAACACCACCACATTCACTGAACACCTGTCTGACTTAATTGCCCACTGCTCTCTCCGAGACACGAACAACCTTATTCTGGGTGACCTCAATCTACACTGGAATGAAGAAAACAACCTGCAAATCCAGAACCTGAAGGAGCTGTTTCACAGCAACAACCTTACCCAACACTGCTTAGAGGAAACCCACAACAAAGGAGCAATCCTAGACGCCATCATCGCCCAGCACCACACTGTCACAATAGACCGCACCCTACCCGTGGACTGGTCTGACCACCACTTAATCCTTTTCCACCTCATGCAGCCGATCACACTTAAACCCCTCACCCAAGACCCTCCGAAATGGACTAGATTAACAGATTAACATGACTGGCCTAGAGGGAAGGGTTAACTCTCTCCTCACGGCCCCACGGATGATCTATCCACAACAGAACTCACCGCCCACTACAACAAAAACATGACATCCATTCTAGATCAAGTAGCCCCCTTGAAACTAAAAAAACACAGGAACATCCCATCCAGATCTTGGTTCAACACGGACATTAACAATGAAAGAAGACAGTTAAGAGCTACAGAAAGACTATGGAGGAGCAACCCCTCCCCAAGCCTACTCGAACAACTCAAAGCAGCCCGAAGGAAATACAAAAAACCCATCAGCAGCGAAAAATTAACTTTCTTCTGCGCCGCCCTGGACAACGCAAAAAACAGACCCAACGAACTGTTCAAAATTATCAGGCAACAAACCTCCAAGCCCCCAGAATCCTCCCTACAGGCCTCCAAGGACTTGTGTGAAAACTTTGCCAACTTCTTCGAAGAAAAAATCACCAAGATTGAGCTGTCACTGGACATCAACGTCAACCCTGTCTGCAAAAGCCTGCCCCCAGTGACAGTAGATAACACGCCCAAGCACCCCTTAAAATCCTGGAAGTCCTTCAACCCCATCCCGGAAACCGAGATCCTCAAACTGATCTCCACCTCCAAACCAACCTCTCACGTCCTTGGCCCGATACCCACCCAACTGACCAAAAAACTGAAACTCTCCATAGCACCGTTCTGGTGCCAGATCATAAACAGTGCCCAGAGAACCGGCAGCATACCTGAATGCCTCAAAGGTTGCCAAGTCACGCCACTACTAAAAAAAAACAGGCCGCCACTACTAAAAAAACAGGTCTTGACTCCAAGGAACTGAATAACTTCAGACCCGTCTCCAATCTCCCTCTCCTATCCAAAATCCTTGAAAAATGCTTTCTCCAACAACTGACTCAGCACATGGATAGCATCAACCTTCTGGACCCCCACCAATCGGGTTTCAGAAAAGGCTACAGTACCGAGACCACGATCCTTAACATCACTGACGACATCCACAAATCCTTCGATTTCAACCAATGTTGCCTCCTCATTCTCCTAGACCTATTGGCAGCTTTTGACACGGTTGATCACCAACTTCTCATCAAAGCTTTGCAAGAAAGGGTAGGTGCTGATGAGGTGGTCCTACGCTGGTTCTCCTCCTTCTTACCCAGCCGCTCACAAAGGATTAAAAAAAAACGTTACCTCCGACCTACACCCCGTCAACAGGGGCGTCTCCCAAGGTTCAGTGCTCTCACCTCAACTGTTCAACATATACATGGATCCCCTCACCACCTTACTCAAAAATGCTAACATCCCTTTCCACCTCTATGCGGATAACACCCAGATCTATCTAGAAACCTCCTCCATATATGACATTCATCAACTAAATGTCACTCTAAAAGAAATCCAACATTGGCTGTTGCTTAACCACCTAAAACTCAACCAAGATAAAACCGAAATCCTCCTCATCTCCAACAAAGAAAAAAAACTCATATTTCGGAATGGCTAAAAGCTCTGGATGCTCTTAACGGCAATCACACTCTGACCCACTCCATTAAATCATTAGGAATCACCCTAGACTCAAAACTCGACATGGCCAAACACATCAAGAACTCCGCAAAGAGTGCCTTCGTCAACCTGAAGCTACTTAACAAAATAAAACCAATCATCCCAACCAACGACCTCAAACAAGCCACCCAATCACTGGTGCTATCCAGACTCAACTATGGGAATGCCACCCTCGCTGGTACAACTGAATCTAATCTAGCTCCCCTCATAACTACTCTCAACGCAGCAGCTAGAATGGTCACTGGAATCAGGAAACACAACCACATTTCACCAGCACTCATAAATGGCTCCCAGTCGATTTGCATGCCAGTTTCAGAACTGCCTGCCTCACACACAAAGCCCTGCACACAGGAAAACCTAAGTATTTGGCTGCTAAGCTCAAGAGGGCTGGTCAGACAAGGAGCCTCAGGAGCTCCAGCACCCTATTGCTCATCCCTATGAAAACACTCAAACAAAAAACTGCTGCACGGTCCTTCGCCGGAAACGGGCCTAAAATCTAGAACGCTATCCCAGTTGGTATCAGGACTATCTCATCCTTCACAAAATTAAAAAAACACTTAAAAGTCCTTTTCCTCAACCGCTCTCTCCAGAATGGATAGCCGCCATCTAAACGCAAATCCCTGCTCGTCGTCTCTCCCAGACACTGTAGCTCTAAGACTTACCTACTCCCTGCTATTTGACCCCTATCTACTCCTCCCCCCCACCTAAGTGGTTCAACCCTAAGACAACGTGCTCTCTATGAGGTTATCCCAGGACTCACAGACTACCTCAATTCTGCTCAGCACACTTGGACTTCCGAACCCATATGTAGAATACGGCTTCATTGTATGAATCTTGCTCAAAAACTGCTGTGAAGCGCTCCTATACCCTCGGGTCAGGCTAGCGCTATATAAAACTCCTTAAATAAAATAAAATTCAAAGAAAAATATCATATCATTTATATATCACATACATAAAGAGCCAGCTTCCTACATGTGCCATCGACCCAAACACCATAGATAGATTTGTTGGATATTCTGAGTAGGGATTCTAGTTTTATGGAATTTATGTTTTTAAATGTCCTTCTGTAGTCAGCCATATTTATATGTTCTGTCAGTTCTCTTGTTTATCCATATCTATTTTTGATTAAAGAAAAAATCATTTGCAGCTTTGTATATATTCACATTTTGTAACGGGTAAATGTACACTCAGACCTTGACGTACATTTATCAGACCTTGATGTCTGTAAGACTTTTGTGCTCTAAGTGGCCAAATGAAACCATGAACATTGGAGGACCTGCAACTGTACACATTTGAAGCTATTTTAGGTTCATTAGGAACTCTCGCCCTCTTCAATAACTTTCTGTAATTTATATTTGCAGATATGAATGGACTGTAAAATACCCAGACCTAAAAATCAGTAAAAAAGGTAAATTGGCAGCAATGAGTTATTGGCAAAATGCCTTTATGAAGTTAGTGGTTATCTGTAGTCTAGATGGCTGATGTTGAACCTTACTAAGACTGAAATCCTCTCATCTGCTGAGGAAGACCACTTGACTCCTGAATTCTGAGCCCCAGTGACCTAAACTGACATATACCTTAATGCAGACTCCGAAGCTTTCAGCTAATGGAAAATGATGTGCAAACGGTCTATTTACACACTGTTAGACACATGCCCTCCATTCCTCTTCAACTGCACTGACTTCCTATATAAATCAACATCCATTTCAAGCCACTATGTTTTAATTTGGATGATGTTCACAGTTCTGAGCCCTTGGTTCATTGAAAGAGAGATAGGAGCACATGCATCAAGGTATTTTGTGATCGCAAAAATCATCCATTTGCGATCGCAAAGTGGCCTTTTGCAATACATGAACGTTTTTTGAGATTCGCAATTTAGGAAATCGCTAATGCCAAAAGCCTTTCCTAAATGCGAACTATGCATTTAGGAAACGCTAATTAGCATCAACTTCAAGTTGATGCTAATATGTGCATACTTTGAGATATGCACAAAACTGCATTTTTCAAAGTGCCATGTGGCGCCCACAGGCCCCTAGGGCATGTGTGTGCCTTACATATGCACCTATTTTTTTTTTAGGGGGGCCTATGGCCCCCGGGCACCCTTGCCTTTGCATTACCTAATTTGCGATTACCAATTGGGTAATCGCTTTTTAGGTAGTGCAAAACCATTCTCACCTATGGGCCATGAGGCCCATAGGAAATAATGGAGTTGAAATTGCAAGTAGCGATTCCCTAATTGCTTTTGTGAATCTTAAGGAATTGCAATTAGAGAATCACTATTTGCTGCCTGTGTTGTTGCATTGCATTTTATGCTTACCAAATAGTGATTTCTTAAAAATCGCTATTTGGTAGTCGCAAAAAAAAAATGTTAATGCATATGCCCCATAGTTATTGCA
Source organism: Triturus cristatus (assembly GCF_964204655.1). Lineage (NCBI taxonomy): Eukaryota > Metazoa > Chordata > Amphibia > Caudata > Salamandridae > Triturus > Triturus cristatus. The sequence goes on from NC_140590.1 coordinate 1,642,581,601, forward strand.
TCTCCTTACATACTCCTAGCTCATAAACAGGTAATATGCTATTTGTTTAAAGCTCTTTTTAGGTCTTGCCTAAGGAGCGCATGCACTGTGCTGTCTCTTCAAGACATGCTGTATCTACAATTTGGGCTTTGAGCACCGCCTATCTTTTTAATTGGTTCTTCTTTCTGTCCTTTCGAAATTTTGGCTTTTTTTTGGTTAAATAGCTTACTGGTCCCTCCTTTTGGACTTTTGTAACCTCCCATACGGAATGCCCCTGTTATATATGCTCTTACTCTTAGTTATTTATGATACTCTATGGAGACTCTTGCTTTTTTTGTGGCTTGCCGGCTGCTCGAACAACACCACTCTTTGTGCTTATCTTGTTTATTTTTTGTGGCTTGCCAGCTGCTTGTTTTCTTTCCTCAACAACAACGCGCTTCACACGTATCTTGTCTTATTTAGTATTCACGGGTCTTTTTTATTATTACAATTGCATCTGTTGTGACATTTTTACTTTCGAAACAGATGGCATGTTTTGTACGTTTTCCATCCCGAATTCATGGTTTAAGATTTTATTTAATTGGCTTTTTACACAGCAACGTGCCGCTGCACATCTTGTTTCCAATTTGCAGCTTAACCTGTCCTCCCCCACCCTAGTGCTGCTTGCGTTGTGCTGCCCTTGTAAGAATCTGTGTGCCATTAAAGAACACTCCTTTAATTTCCTTTGGCCGTTGTCAGAAACAACCTTCTGTTGTGCTCCGGTCAGACTTTCTGCAATGGGGTTGCTTTGTTGCTTTTTGAGCGCAGGGGCACTCTCTCGTCAATCCCACTTGCTGCCCAGGAGGGTCCTCCTGACTTTCTATTTTTCATAAGTACAATTCATGTTCTCATCTCTGACTCGGTTTCATCTTACATCCCACCCACCCCCATCCCATTGGTCGCCACCTGTATCTGTTCTGTTAAGCCAGACATTTTGGCATCACATGCAATTCCTGTTTTGCATCTTGAAGCGAACATTGTTCAGTAACTAGTTTTATGAAGACGTTTATTAAAGCACAATTTGAGCATCTCTTGGCTTCGTTAAATGTCCTACCAAATTTGCCATTGTTTCTAAACCCCCACATGTATATTTGTGTGGTTTCCAATGTTTTAATTTTTAAGGAACGTGGAAGGGGCACAAAGTGGATTTGACCTGCGTCATGCTTCTACAATACCTCGCCTGTTGGCCTACAATGCATGCACAACAGTCCGAAAGTTCATTGTCCTGTCTTTGTGCAGGGTGGTGATTCTTGCTGTCGGACATCCATTTAGTCTTTAAATTAGATTCATATTAAGTCAGAGTCGCTTACCAAGTGTTGTGTGAGATCCAGTACACCAGAGTGAAGAGGTGTGGCACAGCGGCCAGTGTGGCTGACTCTGGAGCGCGGGGCTCTTCGTTTGATGCCCAGCGTCGGTGAAAGCTCAGCTCAGCATCATGTGACTTTGGGCAATAGTTTGCTTCATCTCCAAGATGGCCCCCAGCAACTTGAAATCTTAGAGGTGATATTTTCTCACTTTACAAATATGAATCATTTGAGTCGTCCTAGTGGTAGGTACTAAAGGACCAGCTCGCCTCTACTTGACCCTTCCCACCACCTGTTGCAGGGCAGAATTGCAGGAGCAGTTTTAACCGTGAACGTCAGGGCTCCCACACCCTCATAAACGGGGGCCACGACTACTGAGCTCAGCACATCGGCTGCAACAGCAATCAACTTCCAGAGAGAAAAAACCTCAGTGACTCTTTGGTTCAAATTAGAACCTAAATATTGCTGCCTCCAGCCCATCGTTGCTTGCCAAGTTAAACCCCTCCTCCCTCCAACCCGGCTTTAACCATATCTGTGTAAGATTTTGTTTTCCAACAGCATTGATGTACAATACTTTAATAAGATGTTGATTTGCGACTTGTTCCATGTAGTCCTTCTAATGCTCAGGTGAGTGTGTTTTCTTCGTAGCTCAAGTACACTACAAAGGCCAGCTGTGCTTTTAAGAGATTGTGTTTTCACTGACACATTGAGCTGCTTACATACAGTTTCACAAAGCATAGGCCACTTCAAAAATTGTACTGTATACTCGGACACATCTCGGTTTAAATGATGATTTCTAATACCCAGGGCACTTCATCCTTCTCTGCAGTAGCCATAATCTGCTGTTCATTCCAGGCGGCAGCCCTCCTGCTCCACTCTCCCTTCCCCCTTGAAGTGCCTGATGCAGGCAAAGCTGGGCTTCCTTGTGCTCTCAGTGGGTACATGCTGGGCCCCAGGATGTGCCCCCACAGACCCTCTCCCTTCCACCCCCGCCCCCAGACAAATAATAGTGCATGGCCCCGCCCCCTTGCCTCTTCATTTATCTCAGGTTATGCCAAGCGGCAAAGCTCAGACCTCTCAGAGCTTCGGTGCTCACACTGGGCCTCATTTACAATATTTGTACGCACGGCAGTGCAACAAGCCTTCCTGCTGCGCTGACATGCGTCAAAATAAAAGGGCAGGAATTTGCTGTATCTACAAGATATAGCGCATTTCTGTCCTTCTCCTCTGCGCCAGTGCACACACAGCAGTCGTGTGCCAGCGTAGACACCCTTGCACATTTTGCAAGGGTGTCTGTGCTGAGGGGATGATTGTTTTTGTGCAGGAAGGCTCACCTTCCTGCATAAATACAATCAATGATGGCATTTTCCTCTTTCTGTGCATTCTGCAGCACGCATAGAAAGAGGGAGACGAAAACAAGGAGAAATAAAAAATATTTGTCCTCATTGCGCTTCCTTATGCCTCCCCTGGGGAGGCGTAGGATACTGACACATTCCCAGGTTTACAAAATGTTGTAAATCTGGGAATGTGTCAAGTTCCATGAATGCTGCATAGGAACACCCACAGCTACACCCATGGAACGCACCTTTCACGCAGAATTATGTGTGAAAGGGAAACATGTTTACAAGGCCAAGAAAAGTCACGCAGGGTGACTTTACATGGCCTTGTAAATATGGGGAAGCGCTGCCGGAGGGTCAATAGAAGTGACGCACCGGCAGCGCAATGGGCTTGTAAATTAGCCCCATTGACTTTCAATATCATGCGAGAGGTCAGCTTTATGTTTTATGCATGGGTAGAGTAATTGATTTGCAGAGAATCACAGGATGTTGTGTAAACGCCGGGAATCGAACGTAATTCCCCAGCTCCAAAGTCGCCAATTCTGTCCATAATAATATTCATAAAATGCTAAAGCTGGCCCTGCGGTTGCCATAATAAATACTGCTAAAGAGAGATGTCATCCTTTTTCTTTCAACAATTGCAGTTGCACAGAACTGCCTGGAATGTGCATGGCTAAACATTAAGGAGTGTATTTACAAGGGAATGGTGGAGCGTGGCATTAAGCACAAAATGCTAACGCCATGCTCTGCCATTCTGAAAACACAGGGGTGGGTCGTATTTACAAAGATACGGCACATCCCTACGTTTTTCCAAGTGCTAGCGCTAAATTAAGCTGTCTAGCTAAAACGGAGGCACCCTTGCACCATAGTGAAAGGTTGCCTTTGTTGAGGGAACGATTGTTTATGTGCAGGAAGGTGTCCCTTACACATAAGCAATCAACAAATGGCGATTTGAAACTCCAAGTGTGGTGCATTGTGCAGCACACATAGAAGTTGCAAATTGTCCTTTTTTAATGATTGTTTATGTTCAAGAAGGGGCACCTTCCTGCACATATACAATCAATCATGGTGTTTTGCTGTTTCTATGTGTGCTGCACAAACCACACATAGAAACAGCAGAAACAAGGAGAAATAAAGCATTTCTCCTCGTTTCACCATGTTAAGACCATGTTTTCCCTGGTCTTAATATTAGCTCTGCCTCCTATTTACGCCACTCTTGTAAATAGGGGGCAGCGTCAATATTAATGCGTGTTGTAGCGGAACGCCCACCATAATACCCATTGCCCGCCCCTTTCACGTTAAGTATAACGTAAAAGGGTGCCTTATTTACAAGGCGGCGTTAAGCCATGTTATGTGACTTAACGCTGCCTTGTAAATAAGGCGAAGCCCCTATCACCACAGGAACATCGTTAAAAGTGACTTTCCCGTGGAGATAGGAACTTGTAAATATGCCCCCTAAAAGGTCCCGAAGGCGAGACGTATTGACTATGCCACTGCTTGTTCTGTAATGTCACCCACATTATTAAATGTACTTTTTCTACCAGTTATGGCCATTGACAACCACTTGCCTTAACTCCCTATACTCAAGAACTAGCTGTTCCTGCAGGAGGAGCAACATTGCAGATTCCATGACACTCAATGTGAGAATCATTATGATACCACTTCGTAAATGTTTAGAAACCTTTATTAGGACATTAAAATTATTGCTTCGTCGGTTTGTCTTCTCAGCTATTCCCTCACTGGCCACCAGGCGTCACTGATGCAATAATTTGTCTGATCAGATAGGAGAGTCCTGGCTAGCACTGCAGATGTGCTAAAAACAAAACAGAACCTGGATGGAGAAGTCTGGAGCGCGAGACTCGGGTAGATGTGTGAGTAGGTTGAAAACGTCTGCAGTAAAGTCGGAGGTGTAGTGAAGCCCTCACTTAAGTAGCTTAAGTGGGGGCTGCCACTGTGCCCCATTGTCTGCTGAACTAGGTCCCGCTAAAAGAGGTGTCTTCACCATTCTATACTGTGAGCTACATCTGCAGAGCTCAAAGAAAAAGCACCAGAGCTAATTGCAAATTGCATCTCTACAAACAGTGATCACGTCTCTTAACATTACAATACGACCACCCTAAGCAAGATTAGCAGTGGCGATCACACAAATATTTCAGGCCAGAGTAACAGAAAAAAATCAAGAAAAATCTTATCAGTATGAAACGCCTCCACATGACTAATGAAAATACAGCCAAAGCAACCGGGGCACGGATGTATGACATTACAACGCGTGTCATTACAACGCGTGCAGTTACATCGCATGCGTTACAACGCATGCGATGTTACAACGCTATGCCATTACAACGCAAGTCTTTACATCGACTTGCGCTAGATGGCGTGCTAACATTAGAAAAGTGTAATTTACTATTCCAACTGCAGTCCACTTAACAGTAGGGAAGGTGTTGGGATAGTAAACTACACTATTTGTAATGTTAGCACGCCATCTAGCGCAAGTCGATGTAAAGACTTGCGTTGTAATGGCATTGCGTTGTAACATCGCATGCATTGTAACGCATGCGATGTAAAGGCTGCGCGTGGTAAAAACCGCGTTGTAATGGCTGTTCCCCCCGGGGCACACATGTCAAACACAGAACCATACGTCTCTCCTACTCATCTTAACTTGCCATTCAACTATTAATTTTAAATGTCCTTTAGAAATGCAACCATTTGTCCTCATCAGTATATCAGTTCTAAAAATAGACCTATTTTTCTATAAAATACCACTTCCTATTTTGGGCTGACAAGCACCATTTTTGCCTTCAAAGTATCAGGTTTTATTTGGAAGGATTCACAGTCCTCAAACATCAGCTTGACATTGTCATCAAGTACTCACACGTATATAAACATGTCTCGTATAGACAGTTTCTGCTTCAAATGTCCAGGAATCACAGTGATAGGCCATGGATGCTCACCAGAGCCCCAGATAAATCTGTAATATGCCAACAGTCACCACCATTATACGAATTTGTGCCGGTGCTTTCTGGGGCTCAGCACCGGCACTTAATTGCCAGCACCGGGGCTTATGACTGTCTGCCACATGGAAGTGGTGTCTGCCAATTTAGGTATGAGCACAACAACTTCTGTTTATTATTCCAATTTCAATTTCCAATTATTAGTATTTGCCTCCAAAGCCATTCTTATAGCTTTGGGGCCCTGTAATAGTATGCATGGTCACACTTTTAAGAGTGTGATGATTAGTAGAGTGTTGGTGCTGTCATTGGCAGTGCTGCCAGGGGCAACGGATAGTGCAAGCTCTAGTGTCCTCCTGTCGAGAGCCCCGGCGCTATGTTTTTTACAAATTAAGCACTGGGGCCAACGCTGGAGCTTATAATAGGCGGGATGCTCACTATATATGAGTCACGGCCATGATTATGCAAGGGGGCATTATTATGTAAGGGATGGCTATAATGAGGCCAGTCGTGCTTCTAATTTGCCAATGATAGCTGTTAGTATGCCACAACTAAACCAAGCATGCCCAAACTATGTCCCAAATATGCCCAGCATTACCATTATTAAGCCATTGCCACTGTTATGCCATGAATGGACACAACAGTGCCAGAGATGAACCCCTTCCCCCATTTATGATGGTGGTGCCATATATTTTTGATGGTCCTTGACACCAGGAATAGGAGAGTGACACTGTTTATTAGGGAGGGACATAATGCCGGACAAACACCTAAATATACACCCATGCATATACACACAGAGACACATGTATATGAGACTCTAAATTGTCTCACTATGGATGCAGACTCTCCTTAGCTCCTGGACTGATCATGCACCGTACTCACACATGTTCCCTTTGGCTCCTGTCCTCCCACACTTCAGCGGGCCCGTGCTGGCTACTGACTACTTCTGACACTTTCCTGTTCCATTGTTTACACACTGTGTGGCTGATAAAGCAGGGTCTACCACATGGCCACCCTCCTTGTGGCTTTGCTAGATTGAGAGTGGAGACAGATGGTTCATGTGGAAGACCCCACCGTCTCCCTCAGTCAGTGTGTGTTGAGCGTTTTCATGAGCCCGCGGCATTGGTTCGAGTGGCTGCCACTCCAGTGTCTAGAGATGAGCAGTGCTGCTCTCTATGATGTCTGCAAACCCTCTGCATTGGGTGCTGGGCTTGGTTTCACCTCTGAGAGCTACTTCTAGGGTGATGAAGGCCTACCAGTAGCACCAGAGCTACTAGTTGGAGACTCGTGCACTAAAACATGAATGAGTTACCTATGGGCCTAGTCTGTTTGCAAACTGCTCATAAGCATTAATGTTAAAGAATACAATGACAACAGGGTACAAGTTGGGGGTGGATGAGGGAGGCCGGGTGGGTGGGGGGGTCACCCTGTGTCCCAGCACTGCAACTGTTGCATTTACAATCCCAGTGCGCATGTAACTTGGCCTCAGGGTATATATAAACCCTCCTTCCAGCCGGTAGCACCCTTGTTGTGCGAAAGTCCCAGTTGGGAAACTCCACACCGTTAACCATTGGATCACCTAAAGAGCTGCTAAGACGCAGCAGTGCCTTTGTGCTCTGGCGCCAGACAAAGAAAAAGAGCGGAAAGCAAACATGCAGGAAAATCAAGTTTGACTGTTTAAAAAAGTACACTAACCACTTTTTGTTTACTCTCTAAACACAGTTTACAATTTAACCCCGAGCTCCGCACGTATGTTTAATAATAGTGTCCCTCCCAGCCATTTCTGAGATCAAATACACACGGAAGTCTAGAAACCATTCATTCTATTTATAAAAAGTGAAACAAACCCAAACGTGTTCTTCTCATTTGTGCATGATTTTATTCACTTGTTGTGTTAGTAAAATAGGCCGGTTCCACATTAGAAAGAAGGGATATTACAAGGGCATGGCATTACTCATTGTGAGGTCAGTTCCTGTGATGTAATTATGTTACTTAGTCCCCCCACTATTTTTCCGAGAATTTGTGGCCTGCGTGACACAGGGATATGGTAGGTGGGCTGACATGCACTGCAAAGAAAACTGAGAAAGAGAAATGATAACAAGAGGGGAAAAGACGGAGAGAGACAAATAGAAAAAATGAGCATCTGAGAGAGAAGTAAGAAAGAAAAAGTAAGGACGAGAGTCAGAATGGTAGAGAGAAAAAGAACGAATGTAAGGAATAAGGAAGAAAGGAAGAAAGGATGAAAGGAACAAGGGAGAAAATATCAAAGGTATCAAGGGAGACTGAAAAGTAGTGTGAGAGAATGAACTAATGGATAGATGGAAGGGTGAAAGGAGGGATAGAAAGTGAAAGGATTGATAGCTGAAAGGGTGAATGGAGGGAAAGGTGAAAAATAGACGTGGAACAGTGAAAAGATGTATGAGTGAAAAGTGGTCAGGGTATTCAATGGTATGGTTCAAGTATGGGGGGTGTTTTAATTTTCAGGCTGCTCTCTTGATGAAAGACTCCATAATCTTGAATCCGCATGCAATGAAAGAACCGATATTCCTCCTAAATCTGTATGTCATTCCTCATTCGGGGTTTTAAGGGTGTCATCCGAGTTGCCCTAAATTGGGCAAGGGAGGAGCTATCTGGACTAGAATGACTGATTTGTCCAGTTACTACCCCTGACCTCCAGGCAGTCTGAGTTAAAGTCCTCGCAATGGGGGATGGCTTGCTTGGCCAAGAGTTACCAATCAAACACAGTAGGGTTTCCCAGAATCTGGTAACTTTTCCGCTCAGATCTATCACCTGCTCCTTGAAGCTTCGCATTGCACATGGACTCGTCACACCACAGTCCATGGTTGGGAACTCTGGCTCGAGGCTTGGCACTGCATATGAATGTCCCCTGCAGCGCGTGCTGGCAAGGGGACGGGCAATGCACAAGAAAGTCCACTGATGGAAGCCTCTGGCAGGAAGCTTGGCACTGTGCATGAATGGCCATTGTACAGAGCTCTGGAAGGAAGCTTGAGCCTGTGCATGAATGCATAGAGCTCTGGGTGAGGTTCTACTCCCTTTAGAGAGCTCGGGTAAAAAGAGGGCAAAGCATGTAAGCTTCTCCCCGCATAGAGATGTGTTAGGAATTCTGGTACTCCCAGACTGCTTGGAGTCCAGCTCGAGGTCTCGACGGATAGAGCGGTGCCTCCTACACCGAGCAATCTGCCGGGTGAGGTGAGGCTTTTCTCCCACAGAACGTTGGGAAAGAAGAAGAGGTGATAACACCTAAACAAAGCATAAACAATGCTAGTCTGGTAGGGTGGCAATGGCCACATAATTATATCACAAATATTATGATTTTGAGCGTCACTGGTTATACACACCATTTTACCAAATTTATCCTGCAGTAGCCTTTGATACCATCACTATTAGGTCCTGAAGAAAGCCGGGTGAAACAACCAGATCGGCTGAAACATGTCGACCTTAAGAGACCAAGTCAGGAATTAGTCGTATATTTTTTTGACTAATTTGGTTTTTTAGATATGACACCTGGTCAATTCACAATAAACATATTTGTTGACCACGTAGTTATTTTTAGAGCACTATCACGTTATAGCACTGCATTTCTTTGAATTCTTTGAAATATTGATGCACACTTTGGCAGGAGATCTTCCTCTTTGGGGATCATTGGGACGGGTACCCAGTAGAGCCGGGTGGCTCGAGAGTGTAGGGGCCCTGACTTTGACCCCCTAGGGTCTCACATGACGAAGCTCCGCCAATAAGGGTGGGCTGATGGACTCTTAATCTCCCTGCCTAGTGATGCATTAATTCTTTGAAGAGGTGTGCACAGTATATATAGCATCATGCGGCGTTTTGTTTTTCTTTAGACTTAAGACCTTCTGTTAGTGTATGTTGAGGAATTCTGGTACTGCACAATAAAAGCCACCTCTACGGAGCTTTGGCAGGTGGCTTCCCTGTCCTCTCGGGAAAGCTGTGACAGAGTGCTTAGCACTGGCTGCACCTGAAAATCCCAACCTATGAATCAAGTCACAGGCACCCACCCAATGGGCAGTCTCAATAGAAATACGTTAATGTCAAACGTTTCACTAATAATGGGGGTGACCCTGTTTCTAAGGAATGTATGACGGCACAACGCATTCCGTTGCGTGCCTTAAAGCGCGAATGCCTTTACCACGCATAAACTTTACACCGCATTTTTTTAATAACAAATATGCCTTTACAACAAATTTTGCTGTGAAGGCATCTATGTTAAAGGCCTATGCATGGTACAGGGTTTCCCTGACCCCTGCCCTCAAACCAGTCCCCAGCAGCCCTGGCCCCAAGCCCTTGTTAAAGACGCAACCCCTGCCCTGAGACCTAAAGGTATAACTCAGTGCGTCCGCCCCTGGCCCCCTGATCTTTTTAAATATACCTGACCCCTGCCCTGAGCCCTAACACTAACCCCCAGCGCGACACCACTCGGCCCCCAGCCATTAACAAAAAACACCCGACCCTTGCCTTAAGCCCTAAAATTAGGCCCCAGCACAACCACCCCCTGGCGCCCAGCCATTTTTAAAAGAACCCCAACCTCTGCCCTGAGCCCTAAAACCAGACCTCCCCTGCAACCCTAACCATAGGATTTTTTTTAAGCATACCCTAGGTCTAAAGCCCTAAATTCGTACCACCCACCCCAGGCCCAATCCCCCTTACCTTAGCAGGACGGGGAGGCAGCTCCTCTGAGCGGAGGCGTGGCACAGGTCATCAAGAGGAAGCAGAAGGATCTCTCCGTTTCCACTAACGATGCCGATAGCCTTGACGACACCAGTGCCTCTACCACTGTTTCCAGCATATGCCCTTACCACCAATGCAACGTACATGCCTTTACCATTCATACATTTACAACATTAATTCAATGCAAAGGCATGTGTGGTAAAGGAACATGCGTAGAAAAAAAAATTGTGGTAATGGCTATGCGTGGTAACAGTGCATATGTTGTAACTGCATGGTTACAGCTGCGTTGTAATGGCTGTTTTCCATTTATAAGGGCTTCCAATTTGTGGCTGATGAGAGAAGTGATTCACCAAGAGATTAAAGGCCTCATTTAGATACTGTGGACAGGTTACTCTGTCACAACTGTGACGGATATCGCATCCGCCGAAATATGAATCCCATAGGATATAATGGCATTTATATTTCGGCAGATGGGTTATCCGTCACTGTGATGGCGGAGTAACATGTCTGGTTTCATCTAAATCAGGCGCTAAGTTTGATTCCAGGTCCTGCTCATTTTTCTCTCCTCTCCTGTGAGAAGGTATGAGTGACTACCCAAGATCACAACAATATGAAGGCACCACAGTGGAAACTATGGTTGTGGGCGATGGGCACTTCACTGAGTTTTAACTGAAACTGCACCCTTACACCACACCTGCCTCCAGTACAGTTTGCATTGCTCTGTGGTGAAAACTTTTATTAATTAACAATTTAAGGCTGTTTGTGTTTTTTACAGGCTATCACTACAACGACCTTGTGTCACCTCACTACTTGAACATGATTGCCAACCTCTCTGGATGCTCTGCTCATCGCCGCTCCCCAAACTGCTCCGACATCTGCTTCCACACACGCTATCGAACGCACGATGGCTCGTGCAACAACCTGCAGCATCCGATGTGGGGTGCCTCACTTACAGCTTTCCATCGCCTGCTGCGGCCAGCCTACCAAAATGGCTTCAACCTTCCCCGTGGCTTTGCATTAACTGAGGAATCAGGGGAGCTGCCCTTACCGCTGCCCCGCCTCATCTCCACAACCATGGTGGGCACCGAGACCATCACACTCGATGACCGCTACACCCACATGCTCATGCAGTGGGGGCAATTCTTAGATCACGACATGGATCAGACAGTGGCTGCCATCAGCATGTCCCGCTTCTCAGACGGGGCACCTTGCTCCAGTGTCTGCAGCAATGACCCACCATGCTTCTCTATCACCATCCCTGAAAATGACCCACGAGTGCGGAACGGTCGCTGCATGTTCTTCGTGCGCTCCAGTCCTGTCTGTGGGAGTGGAGCTACTTCTCTACTGATGAACTCAGTCTACGCCCGGGAGCAGATCAACCACCTCACGGCATACATCGATGCCTCCAATGTCTATGGCAGCACAGAGCAGGAGGCTCTGGAGCTGAGAGATATGGCCCAGCGTGACAGTGGGATGCTAAAGCAGGGGCAGCTGGTGCCTGGCACAGGGAAGCACCTTTTGCCCTTCGCGGTGGGGCCTCCAACAGAGTGTATGAGAAGTGAAAATGAGACCTCCGTCCCATGCTTTTTGGCTGGGGATCACAGGGCCAATGAGCAGCTGGGTCTGACCTCAATGCACATCCTGTGGTTCCGGGAACACAACAGGATTGCCAAGGAGCTGCGAAGCCTTAATCCTCATTGGGATGGGGAAACCATCTATCATGAGGCTCGTAAAATCATTGGTGCCCAAATGCAACACATCACCTACACACACTGGCTACCCAAGATTCTGGGGGAAGCCGGAATGAAGATGCTGGGGGATTACAAAGTATATGACCCAAGTGTGAACGCCGGGATCCTGAATGCATTTGCCACAGCAGCCTTTCGTTTTGGGCACACTTTGATCAACCCAATCCTGCACCGCTTGAATTCTACCTTTCAGCCAATCCGTGAAGGACACCTCCCGTTGCACAAGGCCTTCTTCTCCCCATTCCGGATCATCCAGGAGGGTGGGATCGACCCCATCCTGCGTGGCCTCTTTGGAGTGCCAGGGAAGATGAGAGTACCCATGGAACTCCTGAACATGGAACTGACAGAGAAGCTCTTTGCCATGGTGCATTCTGTGTCTCTGGATCTGGCTGCCATCAACATCCAGCGTGGCCGTGACCATGGCATCCCCCCGTATGATGACTACAGGGTCTTCTGCAACCTCACTTCAGCACACGACTTTGAGGACCTCCGCAATGAGATCCAAAACCTGGAGATAAGGGAGAAGCTACGAAGGTAGGTCACCAGAAGGTTTAAACAACATAACAGGAAAGGATCTCTTTTTCTTAACAGCCAGGATCTCTTCAGAGGTATTTGCCACCTCCCTCTATGTCAACAGAATGCTACGTTTCCAGTCCTGGGCTTTTTAGTAACAAATTTTCATTTGAGTTGCATTAATCCAACTAATAAGGGAAGCAAAGAAAGACTACAGCTTCCAGAACACATCTGGTCATCGCATAAAGTCCCAGGATGGGAAACATGGCGTTCTGCTGACATTGACTGAAGCTGCAGCCACACTTGAAGCGTCATCTGATGTTTTTAAGACCAGGTTTTAGAAATGCGAGTCATTGGAGGATAGTGAAGTTTTGCTAGAAAAGAAGACTTAGCTAATAATATTTTGCCCTCTTGGTGATTTTTTAGAACTTGAGTTATTTTTTGCCTTTGATCTTGGAAATAAGAAATGCAAAAGGTGTATTTATTATCATTAGTCTCATATTACCTCAGGATCATTACTACATAAACATTCAGATGATGTCAGAAGAAAACAATATAACCTATGTGCGAAATATGCTCAGTTTGCGTTTGCTTAATTAAGTAAAATGTCAGAAAAAGTATGTGAAATTACGTATAATTGCATGAAATGGAAAACCGACATAACATAGAGAATCAGGACCTATTGATGTATGATCTTTATATGAAGATCTTAAAGCTATAAGACTCATAAAGGATGGCTTATAGCTGTACGACTTGGTGAAATATGTCTTATAACGGGGATTCCAAAGAGGGATGTCGTATAACTCTAAGCCATGGTTAAAGATAGCTCATCATAAGAGACTACACTTGTATGGCCCAGTGAAAGCTCTCCCACAGAGGTATAAGCCCTGGAGAATGATGGCTCATAGAGGTAACAGAAGGATATCTTTTAGCTGTGCGACCCAGTGAAAGCTTTCTAGTAGCAGTTAAGATCTGGAGAAGGATATTTTTTAGCTATGCAACTGAGAGAAGGACGTCTTAAACTTGTATGTAAGACTTAATGAAAGATGTCCTATAGCAGAAACACTGGTAGAAGGAAGTCTTATTTCTGGATGCTGTAGATGTTTTATAGCTGTACAGGCTGAAGATTTATTTTTATAGATTTAAGTCTAGAAGAAGACTGTATTTTACTTCTAAATCCAGGAGAAATATATCTTATAGAGGTACAACCTGGAGAAAGATTATTTTTTGGAAGTTCTGGTGAAGAATATCTTACAGTAGTAAGATCAGGAAAAAAATGTCTTCGGCCCTAGAGAAAGATAGCTTATACTGTAAAGCTAAGGCAAGGATAACTTGTCGCTGTAAGATCCAATGGATAATTAATGTCTTCCAGAAGTCAGATCTGAGAAGGAATCACTATTGCTGGAAGCCAAAGAAAAGGATATCTTAAAGTGTAAGATCAAGAGAATGGTGCCTTAGAGCTTTAGGTCCAAACAAAAGATAGCTTATAGTTGTAATACTCAGACAAGATTGTCCTATAGCTGAAAAAATCCAATGAAAGATGTTTTATGCTATTTTATTAAGGACTTATAGAGTGATTACCATGGGCCTCTTGGGTCATAGCAGTCATAGCAGTCAGGCCTGATATGGTAACATTATTGCTGAAAGCCTAACAGAAAGATGTCTTAATGCCATACACCCTTGAGAAGAGCACTTTATAGATGTTAACCAAGTAGAAGGAAGTCTTATAGCTGTGGCCCTGGAGGCAGAAGACTTATAACTGAAGGACCTGGAAAATTAATTCTGAAAACAATGGGTCCTTGAGCAGGAATATGAAAGCACATAACAAGATATTGGATTGTTAAAGTTTTGTTAGTAGGAAGTCATTCAGGTGCAGTCCTCTACATATGAAGATCCCAAAAAATCTCAGTTAATAAAATCATTGTTTTGCATAGAACAGATCCTCCACTGTTATCCCACTCCAGCTCCTTGGACATGCCCTTTTCCTCTACTCCTATTAGATACTTTTTTGGTTAGTCTCATTTTTATCCTTGTGATTTCTTATATTGTTTACCACTTATTTTTCTCCACTGTTTGGTCTGTCCAGTTTCCACTCAGCCATACCATAACCTATCCTTTTTCCTCTTCTTCTTTTTCTTTTTCTCCAACTTATTTATTACCCTATCCACGCTTTCTTTAGTCTGCTCCATTCTGTTAGTCAGTTGCACTTTTTTTTCATGTTCTGCGTTCTCTGACTTTTCCTATCTGTCTCTCCTGCAACCCACCTGTTTTAAGCTTGATCATCATAACTTGTGCTATCTCTCTCTCACCCCTCAATACTCCTATCCTTTAACAGCTTGTACGGGACACCCAAAAACATTGATTTGTTCCCAGCCCTCATGGTGGAAGACCTCGTCCCAGGGAGCAGAGTTGGGCCTACGTTGCTGTGCCTCCTGGCCACTCAGTTTAGAAGGCTGCGCGATGGAGACAGGTACAGTCAAGCTCTCATGGCATCCATGCGAGGTAAAAGTAGGTTATTTGGACCAGGTGGAGGGAGACATCAAGTAGATCAATCCGCCTAAAAAGTAGAATTACAATGTTGACCGTTTTTATGGCATATTAAATACTATGTCCTAGGTTTTTTTTGTTACCAGGAGGTTGTAGCTTGTAGATTAAAGGTCTCGTTTAGAACTTGTCTGCTGTGAAGGCTGAAATTTTCCCCCCAAAATACCCCCCACATACATGAGGTATTCGCTTTCGGGGAATATCGAACCATGGCATGGAACCATGGTAGCAGATTTTCCATGCCAACCCTGGACTGTCTTCAGGAAGAACATACTGATCTCCAAGTGCTAGGAGGAAACTGCAAGGGTGTGAGGGCAAGTTTCAGGAATTTTTCTGTCCTGGACCACCACCTGGGTTATATGGTGGTCCCGGACAGAAATGACACTAGTGAAAATGATAACCAAGGGGCAGCCCTGCTGAGATGAGAAGACAACATTTCTGACAAAAGGACAGGGGCTCAAGCTTATTGAGGTCCTCAAAGAAACCATCTTTCTCTTGGCACTTTAAATTCGCACCTATCAGAGTCTAATCCAGGCGACGGAGGCCTCGAGACGGGACATAGTGAAGGTTTAGGAGAACTTGGCAGCAACATCTTGATAATGTTCAATTGTGAGGTGGTGTCACAGGGACCCCTGGGCGACAACGGTGCACAGAAATGCTCCATTCATATTTTTTGCACTAACACCTATATTGCATACAAGGCGTTGGGATTTGGATGACGTGTCCCTTGGTAAAGTGCGGTTCAGAAAGTTTGAAATTCACAACAAAAAATCGAGGCTTCATGCCCAGGGAGAAATTACCTCTTCCTTCCATCATAGTGAGCAAATATCCTGGTTAGAGGTCAAGTTTTCTCCTCTATTTTCATCACAGCAACCCTCTAATTCTGTGCAACCACATCTTCCTCTTCAGGTTCTGGTACACCAACCCAGGCGTGTTCACGTCGGACCAACTCGTCCAGATCCGACAGGTATCATTGGCACGCGTGCTCTGTGATAATGGTGATGACATCCGACATCTCCAACCAGACGTCTTCAGAGTAGCTGAGTACCCCAAGGGTATGGTGAGCTGCGATGACATCCCGTCTATGGACCTGCGCATGTGGCAGGACTGCTGCGACGGTACGAATGGCACAGTTGATGGCTGGGGCAGGCTGGGGTTTGGGAGTCAAATCTGTAATCCCCAGCACACAAGAGGGCTGTATCTAGTAGACCTTATTGGCTGCCTGTCACAATCATACATCATCGACCACAGTGCCTACTCGTGTACCTAAGTTGTACCATGTAGTTTTGATGGCGGTTTAAAATGTCTGCATGTGGTGCTGTCTTGCGCACTGTTCCTATTTGTGAGTCTAATTACAAATAACGTGCATCCCTGTTTTCCAACTTGATATCAATATCTGTCCTACATGTACTGTGCTTACACATTGTGGCAACTTGTAATTCATATTCACTGCAGCTGTGGTGTTCCTGCATGTTGTACCAACTATTTCTTCAGTTGCACCAAGTGAATGTTTTTATTTGTGGTGCCAGTGGTGTGCCTGCATGTTGTGCCTCTTTGCTCTTATTATTTGTTGTGCAAGTGACTTACTCACATATTGTGTTAACCTACTATTTCTAGTTGCTGGGATGCTCCTTCAAGGAGTCTCAACCTGCTATTGCCCCTTCTTCTGCTTGGATGTGCCTACATAGTTTGCCATTTCGTTTGGCCTTTTAGCTGAGTTGGTGAATTGTTTCCTTACATCCCTGGTTGATGTATCTCCATTCTTAATCCATGCAAAGTGCCTTCCAAGTGCTTACAAAAACAAATTAGGTGTAGTCATAATTGGCCCTGAAATAACAAGAGGCTGTCAGCTCTCTAGGGGTTCAAACCGTTTAATTTCAAGTACCCCACAGACACCTGTGGAGCAGGCAGGAACCACCAGAGCTGTCCCTACCTGTAATGAGTATTCCATCTTTTTGTGATGTAGGGATATCTGCTTGATTAGGGGGAAGGTCCATTTAACAAGGCCATGCATCTGCTTCCCTGGCGGCCCAGGAGTAAACAATCATGGCTGCCATTTTAAAACCCGTCCCTTGTCACACAGATGGAAGTCACTGTTTTGGATTAGGTTTTTTATCAGCTGTTTCATATCAGAAATCAGAGGATGGAAGTATCGATCGAAGTAGGTATAGATACGTACCCTGGTATGTGATGATTCTCACAGTAAATTTGTTTTGTCATAGCTTCTTCCATCTATTTTGGTGTCAAAATCTCAAACCTGTTCTGAAAGGACATGGAAGTTGGGTAGACACTATGAAACTACAGAGATGGCTGCTTGATTCTCATTTCCAGCTGCTGCTCCTCTTCTTCCCCTGTAGACTGTAAGAGTCGTGGGCAGTTTCACGCCCTGTCCCAGCAGTTCCGGAGCCGCAGATCTCCCATCTACAGCTATCCAGAAGAAAACCCGTCTGCAGAAGAGAAGAAGGACATCAGGTAGGAGACAGGACAGTGGTCATTTTTGTATCATATGGAACCACTAAAAGATGGTGGTGTGAGTGAGGGTGACTTACATATATGGAGGGGCACTGGCTGCACTGGGAAATAATACATGACTTTTAAAGCTGCAAAAGTATTTAATATCAAAGGAGAGTCCTTCAAAAGACCATTGAGATATTTGATGTGAGCGTTTAATTGCATCATGTACATTAGTAGTGATATTTGTATAGTGAAAGCATAGCTACAGGGCCTTGGCACATTGCACACAGTATCAGGGAGGATGTCAGTGTGACTGGAGATAAGTTCTGGAGTTCTGTAGGTAATGGCGATCCTCATTCACACATTGATGTTATTCCAAGACCTGAATGCATTAACTTGAGGAGGCTTGTCTTCTGGCCTGCTCCTTTTTGCATTTCTTTTTTATTTAAAGAATCTTTTTATTTAAACAGGAAAACACACGACAAACCATCAGCGAGTCACAGCACTTTCAGTATCATGTTACATGTTACGAAGGCAACCCCTATTTATATATATACGGACTGGTTGCAAGGAAATCAACCACGCAATGCATTTCGTGCTTCTGTTAGCATTTTGTCAGGAATATGATTACCGTAAGACTTCATAACATTAAATTAATTCTGAGAACAAAGAAACAGAATAAATGCAAATGTATCCAAGCCTTAATTACCGTGAACACTTTTATAATCCAGGAAGGATCAAATCCATATTCAAAGTGCATACACATTCTGATCCTTTCAGTATGGTATTGTGGTAATAAAAGTCCTATATGCTGAGCTTACCATCTTTTTAACACTTTATAGTGCATACGTTTATGCCTAAAACAATTAGCTATAAAATTGCAGAATGATTCTGTCAGAAAATTCAAAAAATGTACATGTAATACACCCAGATTCTAAGGATTACCGAGTCCACACCATGTATATTAACCTGTAAAATAATTTGCTGGCGACAACCGAGTACTTCTCCATTGCTTAACCTGCTGCTTCCCATAAATCCCTTTCCAAGAAGAGGACATATTGTCTACTATAACCAATGTATTTCATATTAAAAAACAAAAATGTTCAGATTTGTCATTTAAGCCTTCGAACATCATTCATTCCAAATGTTTAACTCAATAAATTTCTCTTTGTGAAGGACTTTGCAATGTATCCCATTCCTTGTTCTTATTTAGGTACCACGTCCAAGATCTGATCATGTAATGCTTCACCGGGAGGCTTACCTCCTAGATGTTCTAGTCCTGTGACTGGCCTTTGCCATCATTGGCCATCAAGCCCCACTTGAAACATTCTTCACATTCATCACAGACTCTGATCTGGACCTCATGCTTTCATGTGGTAAAGCAGCACTTCTTAAGATCCCCTGTTCCTCCTGGTCTTTGGTGGCATCCTGAATGGCTCCATCCTCTTCCTTAATGTCCAAAGAATACATGAAACTCCTTGGGCTGTATCAACTGAGCATCCCCTTCATCTATCTGCTAACAACACACAACGCTCCCTCAAAGTCTCATTCATCAGAGACATGAAATACTTCTAAGGCCAGAAGACACCATCCAAACATCAATGTCTCCTGCACCTGAATATCCACCTTGAACAGGGCAGAGCCCAAACTCTTAAAAGGCAGCAACCTCTACCTAAAAGTTCCATTCCTGGGTGTCGAACATGAACCCTCATGGTGTCTTCCTGCATCTCCTCTTGTACCAAGCCCTTGACTTCTACAAAGATCCCTGCCTGTTCTACAAAGAAAGATGCCAGTTTGCCTTTGATAATATTTCATTAATTGAGCATGGTCATTTGATTGCCACCTGATTTTCATAGCAATAGGTCCTTTGTAAACCATTGTTTTTATTTGCTTGTGTTGACCCAGGTTCCCACTGTCATAACATTAAAAACTTGAGGCACCCATAATTCTGTCACAGGTTACTGGGCAGAATCAAGCTCTTCTTTTCCCCTTTAAAACTTCCTTTCCACTGTTCGGGCCTTTTAGGCGGTTTATTCCCAAATAGATAGTGGATCTAACCTACTGAGAGACACCACACAGGTCTCCCCTACAACTATCTTGCTATGTGACTATTGAGAATACCCAGAGGCCTGTGCGCTTGTAGCTCATCCGCGTGAGACCAGAGATCACAGAGGCACAAAAAGAAACAAGATCTGGCGCAGCATACAGGTCGCACCTTTATAATGCGAGTGGCAAGTTATTGCCTTGTCCAATGCTTGTTTGTAAAGAAAAAGAAAAAGAAGAAATCATTTCACAATAATGGAGGAAAAGCAAACACATTTTAAGTGCCTCAAAACTACATTCAATTAAATATTTTCAATCTTTATAAATGGCACAGTTTATTTTTCAAATAGGTTGCACTCAGGAAAGGTGTTAGAATGTAAAGTGAAACCAATGCCAAGTTCTAATATACTTTAAGCAGGACTCAGACTGAAACAAATGCTATTTGGTCCTTATAGTAATCCAGGGAGCAGGTCTATGGGCCCCCAGAAGAAGCAGCAGCAAGCCCCACCCCTCCCAAGGCACCATAAAAACCTAATAGTTTATGCTGCAAATGAAGATCTCAGGACAGCGGGCGCTCGAGTGAAAACAATGAGGGGCGCCTACAAATGGTAGAGTGCCCTGGGTACCACGGTGTGCTGCAAATAGACAGTTCAAGCCGTCAGTGGGTCCCAGGCGCAGTGCTCAATTTAAAAAAAATAAATAAATAAGCGCCAGGGCCCTTATCAGGAGGCCACTTCAGCTTGCACCACCTATTGCTCCTGACATCGCTGCCAATGACAGTACCAACACAATTCCAAACCATCACACTTCTGCAAGGGTGACAATTCATAATATTCAAGGCCCCCAAAGCTGTGGTAATAGCTTAGACGCAGGTATTAGTCATTTCTAAAGTATATTGTAATAATAAACAGCTGTAGTTGTGCTCATCTGTAAATTAGACAAACAGCGCCTCCATGTGGCAGACTGTCATAAGTGCTGGTGTTGACAATTATGAGCTGGTGACGAGCACCAGAAACCACTGGCTCAAATTAAGCATGGACCAGGAGCCTGTGAGGCTAGCTTAGGGAGCAGCGTGCTTGGGAAAGTGCCCTGGAGGGAAGTGTGATGTGGTCCTGGGCTCATTGCTCTCCTGCAGCTCTCTCGAGAACCGCTGGTCGGGCAGCACCTTGCTACACATCTTGCTTCCCTCCAGGGTACTCTTCCAAGCGGGGCGCTCCCTATTCTATTCACTCGAACAAACAAAAGTTATCACCATCATTCATATTTTGTATCAGACATGGGCATAGCACCTACTCTTCGATCCATCAGTGGGGGTCAACCTGCCACTGCTATGCAGCAGTCCAGTGAGGTGAGTAGACAGGCTAGGCTGCATATATATTGGACACTGGTGTGTGATATAAACTCTGCAACATAGTGAAAACTGTCAGCTTACAAAGCACTGAAGGCGACCAGTACCCACAGCTAAGCATGTTCTGCAGTATCTGATATGTGACACAATTACTGTATTTTCACATAGTGTAGTTGTGCTTTTGGCTGATTAGCACATTTAGTTATGGATCCATATTCTTCAGTGCAAGCTTTTGTTAGGTGCTCATGAAAACCACTGTGCACATTGCCAGCTTGTGTGTGTACCCAAAGGTAAACTAAGTAGGTCTGGTGCATGCCTGTAGTGTTACTTTCCATGTGTGTGAGTTTTTTCAACTTATCTGTTCATAAGTTGAGCATTTTCTAAAGTGCAATCAGTTGCTTGGGTCAGTGCGGCCCACGCCTCAATCATGCACATGGTCTTATGCGCTTCCTGGGTATTTGTGGATTCAGCTATATGTTTAGACAGCACGTCAAAGGTCCAGTGCTTTAGGCGGCTTATGTGGTTCAAGCCTCAGTTTAATACTGGCATATACAAAGTGTTATGAGGAAATCCTGTGGTGTCACACAGGCAGCCAATGAAAATGGCGGGCAGGGAAATTGTTTTGCAGTGTGACACTTTCCTGGATTCGCATGCTGTGCATGATTCCGCCATCTGGTGGTTGGGTCAGCAACCTTCCTCTTGCATAGTAGTCCTTTCTTTCTTTTTGATGTATTTTTGTTGTTTTTGTTGTTGTTCGTAATCATGGGTCCAAACCATTTGGAAAAATAATATTTTACCCCCACTGATGGAGCACAGCTCTGCCCATACATTTAAACCAATGTCCATCCACTTTTAGATGATTGATTATTTTCATCAATCACTGTCCTTAGGTCTAAAGAGCAAGAATCCTCAGTTGACTCCTCCTCTTCCTCAGAGAATCTTCAGTCGGTGGTGACCAGGATGGAGAAGGCCATCTCTTCTCTACAAAGGAAGGTAAAATGGGGTGGGCATGGTTGATGTTTTCTAGGGAGGGTGGGACTGCAGTAAATTGGCCCTTAGGAACTGGGAGTTTTTTCAGTTGGCCTGTACCACTTAACGGAAGGTGGGGAGGAGCAGATGTTTGTATGTCAGGCAACTACATAACATGATCAACGACCAATCACAGGAATAGGTCTAGCAGGGGATCTCACTATTTTCCATAGTACTACTGGCAAGGGGGAGAGGGAAATCGCAGGTTCAAATTGTGGAGTTTTTAATTGTTCTGCCTCGGTCGTACCTTCTTCTGATGCCCACAACATTTCAATTCCATTTTTCAAATCAAATCATTTGATTTCCCAAAAATATAAGTGCTCAGACTCGGGCAAGATCGCAGCATTAAACTAAAGGAGTTATAACACAGGAGATTTAAATATACGTTGGTGCAAGTGTTACTCTGCCACAAAGAAAAACATTACAAGTAAACCCGTGCCACCGTCTGTCTTTAAAGGACAAACTTATTTGTGAGTGGTTAAAGCGAGCATGTTTGCACTACAGTTTAGTTTGTCGTTATTTCGAGGGTGTAAATAATCAGTGACTGGACCACAGAGGTTCATCTCTTATCACAATTATGTGCCTGCTTCCTTAATTAGTGCGTGAACGTACAAAGTAAGGGGGTCATTACAGAAAGAACCTAGAAGTAAACGCAAAGCTCCCTGGACTACTTTTCCATACATACTCATGTCATTACATGCTCATGATGCAGTGTTTTTGCTAGGTCTGGGCGGAGTTCACGGAGTTTCGCTATGCAGAACTCCGCGACGTGGCCCAAAAACTCTGACACGCTACGCAGAGTTTGGCAAATGGCAGAGTGCATTAGGTCGCGCCATACGTGCTGATTGTTAATGCCAGGTATTTGTCCCATGCTGGAAAATCAGTGTGAACAGGATCATGCACAGTGCAAGAGGGCGCTGCTTCTTTCTGCCGCTCGAGTCGATTTTTTACCCCAGCGGCAGCTTTCTCAACGCGAACGGATGGTTTCTCAACGCGAGTGGTCACAACCATCCGCGACCGCCTGTGTTGAGATGTCTCGCTGGGAGGTGCTCTAGCTTTGGATTTTCCTCACTAGTGCTTGCCAGCTTAACGTTGGCGAGCGAGGAACAATTCCACTCCATGAAGTTTTTGGGAACACCTCATGCTCCACGGAGTGCAGAAAACTCCACGAATGGAGCAGGGGTCACCGCTCATGCCTAGTTTTTGCCTTCTACTGCTGCTCAAACGCAGCATCCCCTTTCTAAGTTTCTACTGGACGGAATATTAAAACCGAATGCATGAAACGTAATTTGGCTGGGCTACAGGTAGCACCACACACTGGGGCACGACTACAATAGGGAGATGCACTGGGGGAAGACAACTAGTAAAGCCAAAGAATTGGGCAAGGCTAGAGGGGAAGTGTTGCACTGACTGAGGCAGTAATACAGTTCAAGCCACAGACTCTGGCAGGACTTCACCCTGGGGTAGGACTACAGGCAAAGAGACACACTGAGCCAGGATTGCAGGTAAAGTCACACACTGGTGCAGGAATGCACGTAAAGCCACACACTGGGGTAGGAATGCAGGTAAAGCCACACACTGGGGCAGGATTGCAGGTAAAGCCACACACTGGGGCAGAAATGCAGGTAAAGCCACACACTGGGGATGGAATGCAGGTAAAGCCACAAACTGGGCTGTTCTTACAGATAAAGCAAACTAGCTGCCTGGCCTGTTCCTTCCCTCAAAAAGAATAGTTTCCCCAGGAGAAAAGGTAGTCTCTTCAAGCCCTCTTTGTTGCTTTCCCCTTCTTTCCAGGCGAATTTACACACAGAGGATGGATGTAACTCTGCGGCACAGCATTACTGTCCACACAACACACTCTCTCTCACCACATCTCTTTGGGCCGATACAGCCTGGACACGTACTGTAGACCCCTTCCACACTGTGTATACACTATTAAACTTGACCACAGCGCCAGCCTGCAATGTCTCAGTCCCTGTCTCTGTCTTCGTCTGGTAGACTAAAGTAGCCTACTTCCACACTTCTGGGTGTTCACCATCACACCTGACCACAACACCAGCCTGCAATGTCTCAGTCCTTGTTACTGTCTTCGTCACCATGGATCCTTAGATCCATAGAGCTGATAGACTAGAGTAACCTTCTTCCACAATTCTGGGTGCTCACCATCACAGCTGGGCAAAATGCCAGTCTGCTTCGTCTCAAGGGTCTTTGTCACTGTCTTACTCACCAAAGAACATCAGACTCACAGAGCCTTTTGCATACTTGTGTGTACTCACAATCACTCCTGGTCACCACACCAGTCTGCTTTTTATACACAGGTCCTTGTCACTGTCTTTTCTCAATGCAGATCTTTGGGCCCATAGAGCCTGTAGCGTAGACCTCTTCACGCCTCTCTGTGGCCACAATCACACAGTATTAGCCTGCCTTGCCTCACAAGTTCTTGTCACTGTTGCCCAGGTCCACATGCTGGAGAATGAAGTGAAGCGGCACCATGGGAGCATCAGGGAATACAGTTGGCACAGACGGAGAGAAGAGAATTGGAGTAAGCAAGACCAGCACTGACTTTTGTCATGAGGTGAGTGTAAAGAAAGGCAAAACAAGCAGGCCACAGTGGAGCCGAGTAGCTGGATTCTTAGAAAAGGTCTACCGTTTGCATAAAAAGAGGCGATAGTATAAGGTATGTGACATATGAGTATGCAGCAGGAAATCCAGGAAAGGATATAAATATTGCAACTCTAGAATACAATGTAGGTCTGCATCAAATGTCTGTTAGCTGGGTAAAAGGAGGTCTGCACTCCTGCGGTGACCTGTCATCTTCCTGGGCTGTTCATCCCGAAAGAGTTGGGACCAGGGTCTGTGGACTGAGATAAGTTGCCTCTGTTAAAGCTGCCTTAAAAGGCCAGGTCGAATGTCGGGGTCACCAACACCTGCATCTGTGATTGTTCCTAGCCTCTTTGGATATCCTGAGACAAGGCAGATAAGACAAGTGGCTAGATATACATTCAGAGAATCTGCAGGAGCGAAGGCAACATTTGACCTTTACACTCACAGCACCAAAGCACGAATAATCTATGCTGGGGAAAAACAATGTGTTATTGCAAATAAATTGTGTTCTAGGACCAATTAATGCACTTTTTCCCATATTTCTGGCCTTGTTTCCATCTTCCAATTTTTCTTTCTTTATCCACTTTTAGGTCGAGCCTAGAGGTAGCGTGCATGCACTGCTTTGAGAGATATGCTGTAATGTCTCTGTGAAGTTAGAAGACATCCACCACAATCCCACCACTTGTGATTGGTTACTTAGTCCGCCTTTTCAAATGCCATAGTTTTGGTTTGTGGATAGAGTAAATTTATCCCGCCTTGTGGCTGTTTTGTTTCAGCCCTGATGTTTTCCCCTGCTACATGGATCCTTTCGATATGGGCCATATGTTTTGGTACCTGCACTAATATTTCTTTTGCCTCTGCTTGTTTTTTAATTCCTGTTGTGTTTTATGTTGCTCCCGCCCCCCCGTTGTCCGCATTCCGTTTGCTCCCGCCCCCTCCCGTTGTCCCTGTTCAACGTGCTCCCACCCCCCTTCCATTTTTCGCCGCGCCTTTATTCCCGCCCCTCCCGTTGTTAGTGTTCACCGTGCTCCTACTCCCTCTCTCGTAGTCCGTATTCCCTTTGTCCGGTCGTAAGCTGGTGGTCCATGGGTGCCACGACCTGCTCGGAGGAGGCGCCGAGTTGGCTGCTCTCACCCTCTCCACTTCACGTGCGGCAGCCCATAAGGTACATTACCACACCCCCACTCCCTTCCCCATGGCACACCACTGTTTGTTTAAATGCTGAACAGTGCGCGAAAAGCAGTTGCAAAGCGAACAGGCGAGACCTATTGGCTTTGTCAATGCTTGTTTTCTTCTTCAATCCTTCCATCTTTCTTTTGTTTTTCTATTTTCATCTTTTCCCATCTTCACTGCTTTCTATCTTCCTTTGATTATTTTGTATCTTCTCTCTTTCTTTCCAAGCTTCTATTTTCTTTTTCTTTTTTCATTCTTTAGTCCTTCCATTTCCTTTTTAATTATTTTAATTTCCTGCCCTTCCCTCCTACTTTCTTTTTTTTCCATCTTCCTTTGATATTTTTCATTCCCATGTCTTTCATCTTTCTTTCCTCTATCCTTCTTTCATCTTTACTTCTTTCTCACTCATTCATCTATCTCTCATTGATTCGTGCATCCACCCATCTTTTGCCTGTCTTTAACTGTTCATCACTCCATCCATCAGTACTTTCTGTATTTTTCCTTTTCTCTATGAACCATTTCTTCCTCTTGTCCATCTATTCATTCATCCTTCTCTCCCACATCCATCCTTCACTCATTCATCCCTCAAACCTTTCTATTCTCCATCTGTTTGTCATCTCCATTGATGAATCATTCTTACCATCTCTCCATTTATTCATTCTGCTTTCTCTCAATGCATCATCCATTCATTTATCCAATCATCCTTCCTTTCATTGACCCCTTTTCCTTCTATCCTTCCTTCTCTGCACCCATCCTCTGCAACAATCCTTCTCACCCTCTCTCCATTCACTTATCCATCATTCTCTTAATCCTTTTCTCTACCATTTTAATTCCCTATGCCTTCTTTCCCTTCCTGCTGTCTAGTCCCATTTGATTCCTGAAGGGATGGAGAAAGGTCCTTTGCTGGATGATGAACGGTCCCCGTCTTGGCTCTGAAGAGTGTGCATTTCTGCCTCAAATTCAGCACAGCAAGCTGCTGCTTTTTTGACGCCTGCCTCAGTACACACTACAATCACGCATGTGCGTTCAAAGTACCTTTGTGATGCAGATTGAGACCCAGAGCATGGCTCCTAGAGGATCACACCATGTGTACTCTCTTTTCCAAGTGTGATTACCATCAACTCAGTAGGCTGTCTATGGCAGGCAGTGGTGGCCGGGATACTGTTCATAGGGGCAAAGCAGGCCCTTTTACCCGCCTTGCTACAGATGAGTGCCTACTGGCCACTCCTGCTTCTTAAAGTCATCTTCCAGTCCCCTGCAACCAGGTCCTGCACCCATCTATGTGGGACATGGATGCTGCAAATGTATTCATTTTAGTGCATGCAAAGGAAGCATGTGTGGCACATTTGTGGCATGGATGGTTAGATTCACACTGGGATACATTTTGTATTTGCAATATTCAAATGGTATCTACGATGGAGGGTTGGTGAAGAGCCCAGGTAGCACAAATGAATTACATGGATCCCCCAAAGGGCATTCCAGGAATCCTTTGTAGTGGGTCATACTGAGTAGTGTTAAGGAGAGGAGACAGAGGGCCCCTTTGAAGGTAGGGAGTTCCCTCTTGAACTTTCCTGACCCACTGGGCAAAGTTGCACAGAAGAGGGGACTCAGAAATGACTGTTGGAATACACAACATCTGTCTATAACTTTAGTATAAAGATGAGGAGGAAACTTCCAGACAGTGTGCCAAGATTTGGCTATCAGAATCCAGGGTCTCCACACCAGTGGTGATGAGAAAAGATCTACACGCCAAATTCTCTTGCCAACTTTAAGAAACGAACCATAGGATCTTTGGTTTAGACTGCCAGGAAAGCTGCCTGTTAAGGGTGAGATGAAGCAGTCTAGAAAAGCTGCCTGTAAAGAGTGAAATGAAGCAGTCTAGAAAAGCTGCCTGTAAAGAGTGAGATGAAGCAGTCTAGAAAAGCTGCCTGTAAAGAGTGAGATGGAGCAGTCTAGAAAAGCTGCCTGTAAAGAGATGAAGCAGTCTAGAAAAGTCGTCTGTAAAGAGTTGAAGCAGTCTAGAAAAGCTGCCTGTAAAGAGTGAGGTGAAGCAGTCTAGAAAAGCTGCCTGTAAAGAGATGAAGCAGTCTAGAAAAGCTGTCTGTAAAGAGTGATATGAAGCGGTTCTTCCTTTCCATTCAAGCTTAGCTGCTTGAAGTAGGTTGACCCTTTCAAGTGGTTGCAATGTCACCCTGCACAGGTAGGATGAGGAAGGTGATCCAGTCCCAAAGGAGGAATATTTTAAAGGTCAAAAAACCTCCTGTAGATTATGAAAGACTTAATTACAGGTGAAAAGGTTGATGGTAATAGATGGAATCTGTAAGGTCAAGACATAGAAATGCAGGAAACACGGATGAACAGAAATTCACAGCCAAATCCTATAGCATAAATTATGGACCAAAATGATAGCGAGTGATGAATGTGACTAAAAATAGACAGCTAATGGGTTAAGACAAATTTTCATCCAGAACAAGCTTCCTTTCATATTCTCCTTGCATGAAGTCACATCAGAGGAAACTCACCAATGCCTTCTTGGATAGGAGCACTTAAATAGACTTTGTGGAGTTGAAGCCAGCTGGGATAAGGAAAAGACAAAGGCCTGGACTGTTGGTTCGGAAAGGAAAGCAATATGAAGAGCAGATAAGGCACTCAAATAACTCTTCTTTCTAGCTGTAGAGAAGGGCACCAGAGCTATTGCTACCAATGTGCGCAGGACTGCAGTGTTCTTTGCTGGGTGCCTATGTTCAACGCACATGCAAGTGAACCTAATCGGTACCATGATGTACGGATGCCTTTGTGTGGCCTGGATACTGAGTTAGTAATGTCACCGTAAACTGTGCTGCGGGGGCTGGAGCCATGAGTGACTCCAGCTGGTTTGTGTGTCCATGTTGTAGCACTTCCTGGAATCTGCTTGGAGCGAGAGAGCTGACTAACTGGTCAAGAGAGAGTGTAGTCTTCCACAAATGCACAAGAGAGATGCTGCTTAGAGAAGTGGGCCGAGGCCAGGACAAGCTGAAGATGTCTGCAGTGTACCGTGGAAAGGAGCAGCACCACTCTGAGTGTGTGAGGCCAAGAAGTCCCTGAGAAGTTGCCACAGTGTGGCTTGATCATTTATCCCCATGAATGGTGCATACCTTGGGACTCCAGTGTTGTCATTGTTCTCCTGTGACATCTGAGCACCATGAAGATGCTGGAAGAAGTTGTGAAGTCCAAGTATGGGTAAGCCAAACTTTCAGTTGATGACTACTTTAATGGAGAGTCTGATACCAGGAGCAGAGTACTCCTAGCTGTTTATATGGTGTTTTTTGGCTGACTTCCCAGCTGCACGTTTTACCAAGCTGTGAGTACCGTAACCACAAAGCCACATCTTCAGTCAATGCTAGTGCTGCCTACGCTCGCCTAACCAGCACCAGGACCATGAATGCTGAGTGCTCACTAGATACTCGATGCAAGGGCAAGATCAATTAACACCAGAAGTGCACACCCAATGAGGAGCGCCATCCCATCGTGGCATCCAACCTACACAGGCACAGCCTCTGCCCTAAACAACTCAACAATGAAATAGTACTACCCACCACAAAGATGGTCAAATGGGGTGATGCAATATCACTACAAACTGGGGAATAGCCAAACCAGGTTCTCGACTTAGCTGTCCACCCTCCTTGAAAATTCAAGCCCCAAACGAACTACCATGGGTATGCCTGAGGAAGGGATAGTGGCATGAAAGTATCATACACTTTTGTTTCATAAGAGTAGCCTGCGCTACCTCCCACAGTAATCACTGAAGAGTAATATTACAGCTCATCTTTTGTTTTCTCCCTTCTAAATCATTGATGAACAGCCTTAAGTCATGTGTGATTTAGGTAAAGTACTTTTGAAAAGATTAAATACTGGTCATTGATTTGTGTTAGATGTTTTTTTGAGTTCTGAGTCTCTAAACCCATACTTCCTCTCTGAGTAAGGCTTGAACTGCTCAACTGTGTTACCCTTAGGGTCCAATGTTAAAGGGGTTTACATGATGCCCAGTTTTAGGTCTAATAGTAAGCTTTAGCTGCAGAACACTAATGGGAAGAGGCTCTGATTGACGCAATTTTAGGTTCGTAATCCCTGATCCTCTGTGTCTTCAGACAAAGTTCTCACATTCCCCCACCCCGCAGCTCCATCATTCTAGTTTCAACCAGTTACATTAATCAGCTCCATCCCTAAATTAAAAAATCTTCTTTGCTGTCCAAGGAGAAGTAAATTGAGTTTCAGGGCATAATTCCAATGCTATGGGCTACCAGCATCCTTGGAAAACTAGACAGGTATTAATTGTCGCCGAGCAGTGGATCAAATGCCAAAATCCAGGTGTACCTTAGTCGGGTATGTATGACTGCACCTAGGTCTTGTGAAATTTACTTTCAAGTAATGCAAGTCTCACAGAGGGTTCCTGGAAATATAAAGTCCAGACCCTCCTCATTCGACCACAGAAGATTAATCAGCCCTAAAAGGAACAAAGACATTCCTCACGCCCTTTGAAATCAACAACCTGTAACTCCAGGAGAATTCTGGAGCTGGTGCAGTGAAAGAAACTGGACAAAAGGCCATGGCATGGACAAGTTCCTGACAGAAGTAATATCTAATAATGCCAGTATTTTCATGTTTGTATGTGTGCTTGTGGTATAAGTCTAATTCTGCACTGCTGTGTCCTGCTGGTGTGTGGGCTTTCTTCCTAAAGCGCCAGGAAATATTATTAAACTGCTCCTACAGTTGTGATAGGCAGGCTGATACTACCCAACACCCTGCACATTTGGTTATTCAATAAGGTTAAGACCAGAAGAATTGACTTGTGTTCAGGTCTTTAGAACAGGGCAAGACAACATGATTAACACTTACCAATGGATTTCAAGAACTCATCCTGGGCTATGGATAAACAGAAGAAAGGGCTGGATGACCTTGAATTGCACAGAGCTACAAGACATCAACATCCGGCCCAAAACATTCATATTGTAGACATTTAATACAAAATCCTGATCCACCCAGTGCAGCACTATAAGTGTTTATCTAGGACATCACCTGACTCAGGTGAGGGCTATTGTAAAAGAAAACAGCAAACGAGAATGATGCATCTCTGGTAAGGATCTTTAAGTTATAATAATTGTTTCTTTAGTAAGATATACAGGCTTTTGCTCGGAGGGGAGGCCCTGTCTGCAAGATCCGAAGCTTCAGGTCCGAAAATACAAAGGAAACGTTTTGAGATAACAAGTTTGTCCCAAGAGAGTGCTAATATATAAAACGTGTTACTGAGATTCTCAAATTCCAAAGAAGAATTTATTTAGTTCAATGAATAGCCCCAAAAGTGTTGCAACAATTCCAGCACAGCAGACTGTTCTTTGTGGACAATAGGATATTTGATGGAGTTGGGGCAGAGTCAGCCATATGTCAAGCAACATGCGATTGAGCCTTCCTTTAATATTGTTATTTCCAAAAGAGCTTCCAAAAATAAACAGTCTGTGTATCCAAATGGCTTGCTAGCTTGCAAAAGGAATGCATATCATTTAAATTGAAACCAAGCCAGGATATTTGGAAAGGGGTCTTCAGAATGTTATCCCTTGTGGGGTATGGGGTTTGAAAGTCTTGACAAGCATACTCCAGGTCACCCAACATTTGCGGGGCATTTGTACATCATATTCTGTGGTGTTATCATGTTAGCTGCTACTAGGTGCAGCGTCATCAAGTATAGAAGAATTCAGTGGCAAGCAGTAGACTTTAGAGTCTGCAATTTATGATATGAACTATCATTGTTCCAGTTGTAGCGAGCTTCGAAGTTACTTCCCAGCCAGCTCCGGTGCTAGAATTTTTTTAACCCTAGGCAAAAAAAAGGTTTCGGTTTTTCAACGCTCTCTTTTCCCATGCTACAAGGCATGTAGCAGGCCATTTGTTGTGATTGGACACCCTTGTGTGACCACTTTTGGTGTTGCTGTAAGGCAACCTTCTACAAGGATCTCAATGCAGCTCCAGCCATGGAACAAGTGGTTCTGAAGGTAATTGCTGTCTCCAAGATCACCAGACCTCTTTTTGTCTGTCTCTCACAGCTTTAATACAATTTATATTTGCTGAAACAACGCTGACAACCAATCTAAACGGTTCTGCCTTCCCTGTACTGAACACACTGCAATGCCTAGGCAGGGAGTGGGCCACCATATTATTTAGAGTTTGTCGAGAGCAGTGCTGACAGTAAAGACGGCGCCTCTCCTTTGCTCCTTTTTTGTATCTCAACATTGTGCTTCAATCGAGCTGGAAGATCCGTTTGATTTAAGCACAGTGCTGCATCCCTAGTAGGCATTTCTCTACCTACAACCCTGATGCATAGTGCAGCGCGTTGCCGTTCTAACCAGAAGGCTGTCAAACTTTTCTTCCCAGGTTTCAGATGTGTGTCTCAGCCCTCGTCTAGTAGGAGTGGTTTAAAATAGAAGGTCCAGTGCACATTGGCCAATCTCTCAATCCTTGACAGATCACTCATCGAATAATGTTGTCGGAACGAGGTCGCCATCTTGAAAGAAGTCCACCTGCATGGAAATGGCATATCCAAAAAAGAAGTTCTATGTACTAGAAGGAAATACAGTATGGTACCTAGGACAGGATCCCTGTCTTCAAAGTCAGATTCCACTTACATGCAACCACTTCCCTTAGTTTCTGGAAACTGATTCAATTAGTGACCG
This sequence comes from Triturus cristatus, assembly GCF_964204655.1. Taxonomy (NCBI): domain Eukaryota; kingdom Metazoa; phylum Chordata; class Amphibia; order Caudata; family Salamandridae; genus Triturus; species Triturus cristatus. Next base: position 1,642,614,072 of record NC_140590.1, read on the forward strand.
CGCGACAGTAATCTTAAAGTCCTTGGTAGGGAAAATTATAAATAGAAAACTGATAAAAATGACCGGTTGAGGCAATATATACATCGAATATCTATGGCAAACTTTCCACCCATGGCTGACGTCTAACTCGCAGTGGGAATGCCACATTTTATGTCTTTATCAGGGTTATGAGTGAGTTGTAAATGATAATCTGACGCTGGAAGCAAAGTTACTATGGAAACATGAGAACAAAGGTTATTCAATTCATAGAACTGGCGACACAAATCTGGTATAAATCAAAAAGCAGATAGAGGGAAAAAATGTGTATTGCAGCGCAATTAACTGATTGTGTTAGGTTGTGTAGCAGAAAACGTGTTATTTACAGCACCACGAAACCGCACAACTAGGCAGTAGCGAGGGCTACATGGGATTCTGTAATCTCTTTATAAAAGGCAGTCACTAATTTCTTCATAATCTGCAACTAGTGATGCACTCAGTTGCCATTTTACAGAATAGACGTCAGAACACGACTATGACAAAATGCCTGTTACTAGCGTCAGCAGCTGAGGTGAAAGGCAGGTGAGGTCACAGAGCATAATTGAAGCAGCTGTTTAAAGCAACAAAAACAGAACATTGCTTTTCTTAGCTAACAATGACAAGCAGAGAGAACATGTATATTTTTTGCACTCCTTAGACAGAGGAAAGCTAGACCCTTTCCACAAGTTTCTAAACATTCTGAGCTACTGCATCTTTTTTTTTTAACTGACTTGTATTTAACAGTTTTTAATATCTGTTTGCAACAATAAAATAACAGTTTTTTGATGTGTTTATTTTTGCACTGAAGGTTTTATGTTTACCCTTCATATTTGCAAACATGCCCACTCTATCATATGAAAGAGCTAATCACCAAGGTTTTAAGTGGTTTGTGGGAAAGGTGATGGTGTGACCATCTATTATATAGAATAAAGTACCCCCTGGCATACATGATAAGGATATTGCAGTCACCGAGGAGTTCCAAAACCTTGTGAGGGAACTCAGGGGCATATCTTCAAGGCGGCGATATAAAATTATCGCAACTTTTGCGGCCGTTTTCGGCCGAAAAGCAGAGATAATTTTATCGCTATATTAGCAAGGTCACGCTATCGCTTGTAACCTTGCCCTAGCGCCTGAATTCCTAACGCCCATCTTTGCATCTCTAATGAGATGCAAAGTGGGTGTTCCTCCCCAGGATAACGGGAGAAATGTTGCTAAACGACATTTCTCCTATTATCAAGCCTCACGCAAAGCAGCATAGCGACAAGAAAAGTAGCAATAGTCTCTGTTATCGCTACTTTCCTTACGCCTGCTTTGAAACTGACTTAGCCATGATATCCTATGTAAAGTGGATATCATGGCTAAGTATGTGAGGCCCTATCAGCAAGCTATCGCCAAACTTCTTGGGATTATCACTGGGTTTCCAGCGCTAATCTCACGTTTGGCAGTTAGCGCTAGGATTTTTATCGCTTTTGAGATAAGCGTTGCTAATAGCACGCTATCTCAGCGATAAAAATCCACGCTAGCCGGCGATAATTATCCTAGCGCTAAGTGCGCTTAGCGATAATTATCGCCGGTTGTTGCTGATATGCCCCTGTGTCTTCGGCCACGTTGCTCTATAACGTTATGGAACTCCTTGGTGACTTGCAATATCCTCATAGTGTACAGCAGGGGATACGTTATCCCTTATATATTACTGTTATCTGTACCAATATTTTTAAATGTTGATCCAAAGATCTTAGTGGAAGAAGATGCACAGCACAAATAAGATAGGTGATTTCTAGACCATATGACTCAGAAAAAAAGGAGGAAGTGCATCACACTGAAGAGTGAATTATCCCTTCCATTCCATGCTCTCACCTGCAGCACCGCCACACCCGTCACTGCCATACACTGTTTGCATGCCTCATACAAGCAACTTTTCAGTCTCCATTCTAAACCATCACCATGCTGCAGTATGCCCACTCATACCGCCCTTCTTCTGCGTGTTCTACCATCTGCAAAATCCACTTTGTGTACAGCGCTCTCTTGCCTTATAGTTTTGTTATTTAAGCCACATAAACCAATATATATATATTTATATTATCTGGCGGTCGCCAGTAGATAGTTATAGTTAGGGCCACGTTTCCATAGGAAAAGCGTTTTTGGATTTGCTTATAACTTTGGCCTCGGTCGACGAATGTTTATAAAATTTTCAAAAAAAAGTTCTCTTTTCAGATCAGCTCCTATGTTGAAAGTTTGGGGGTGATTCGTCAGGGGGGGGCTGAGAAAAAAGGGGGGTCCCAAAACATTTTTGCTCCATGCAATTTCCATAGGAAACTTTAGACAAGGCTACAGGTCAAACTGCTGAATGGAATTACGCCAAATTTGGTGTATATATATATATATATATTCACTGAAAAAACCATAGGTTTCACACATGTTATAGTTAGCTGGACATTTTACTGATAAAAAACCAATGAAATTCCCCCGTTATAGTTACTGTAGGCAACTATAACTCACGCGACCGCAATCCTCTGCTGATGCTAATACTGTATTTAGACACTTATTTGCCCATGTCTTCTTCCATTAAATTTTAGCTATACATATATTACAAATATTTTTTTTTCATAAAGACACATATGTCATCAGCAGAGGATTATGGTCGCGTGAGTTATAGTTGCCTACAGTAACTATAACGGGGGAATTTCATTGGTTTTTTATCAGTAAAATGTCCAGCTAACTATAACATGTGTGAAACCTATGTTTTTTTCAGTGAATTTGCAAGGTTTTTTAAATGCTAATTCCTAACTATAACGTGTGTGAAACCTATGGTTTTTTCAGTGAATTTGTACGGTTTTTTAAATGCTAAGTTACTTTACGCCATTTGTGGCGTGCGCACCCACTTAACGCAGTTCGTTCCGTGCGCGCACGGTGCGCTTCGCGCACCGTGCGCGCACAGTGAGCACGCGGTGCGCTTCGCGTACCACGTGCCCACGTTACGCTACATGGGCCATGAACGCACGATGCGCTTCGCGCACCGTGCGCACATGGAGGACATATGATGAGCATCGTTGTGACAGGTAAAATATATGTTTGATTTATCTCTTATAAGCCATGCACAAAAGGTGCCCTGCGGCCACCTTTTGCACACAGGGTGGGGAAAATGCGAATGCGAAAATGCGAATATATATATATATATTGCGAATTATATATTTCTTACCGTACGCGTACGGTAAGCGTAATCGGCGAAATTTTCGAAAAAATTAAATTTGCCTTTTTTCACTTGGGGGATCGTTGGGGACTCCCTCAACATGGCTAGGTGCTTGGGAGCTGTCTAAACAGCCCCTTTACATGTTTTTGGACTTTGTTTTTCAACCCCCTGTCAGAGTGCGAGAGAGAAAATGGCGGACGCCGCTTCCTGGTTTCGACCGATTCGAATGTTTACAAAGATCTAAGGGCCAATCAGAATCGCGCTCGCGCACGTCACCGTACGCGTACGGTAAGCGCACCGTAAGCGCACGGTAAGCACACCGTAAGCTGCCACAGATATATATATTGATTTAAAGGCTATTTTCTCAGGATCTACTGAACAGATTTACACCAAACCTACAAAAGGCACTTCCTTGACCTGAGGACTACCTCTCTGCCAAATTTCAAGTAATTCTGTTCAGCCGTTCGGGCTGTAGCTGTGTCTAAAGGTCCTATGGAAAAATGCATGGGAAAAACGCGTTTTGGGACCCCCCTTTTATCTCAGCCCCCGCTTGACGAATCCCCCCCGAGACTTTCAGGGTAGGAGCGGAGCGTAGCGCCCCACCTATTTTGAAAAATTCGCGAGGATTCGTCAACCGGCGCCAAAGTTATTAAAAATAGAATGTTGCGGATTTCCTATGGAAACGTGGTCCTAACTATAACTATCTACTGGCGACCGCCAGTAGATAATATATATATATATATATATATATATATATATATATATGTACACACATACACACGCATATATATACATGCGCATACATATATACATATGTACACACACATATATATCACAGTAAATGATAATGACTGCAGTTATCATTAAGTCTCAGAAATGGTGTGCTTTGATTTCATTATAACTTTTGTGCAGTTTGATTAATCTTTACAAAACCTTCCAAATCAAACAGCATAATTGGAGAAGTATCAGCATGTCAAGTTTCATGCAGATCCAGTCAGGGCAAACTAAATGAGGGGTAAAAAAATCTAGGGTTTAAAACGTTAATGCCTCATGCCAAGTCAAAGTCTGGCATACAAGTTGGACAACCCGTAAAATACTCCAGGACTGTACTCTTTCCACCCATCTCTTGGCTCTACTGTTTCTTAACCCCTGCAAGCATTTGTGGCCAAATGTACTATTTACTATACACAAAATACAGATAGCAATTTGCATCCAGTATTTTTGTTACCAGTAAATAATATTCATGATGTAGGACAGAAATTGTGACTTACTCCGATTGGAGGCCATCACAGGGATGGTAACCATGTCTGTGGCTGCCTTCCAATAAAGTCATCTTTTTTTTAATACAGCCTGTTTTCCTTTAAGGAAGTGGGGCTGTGATTTAAAAGATTAGTGAGCTAGTTAGTGAGACCACCATGGGCCACTGCCTGCTCTCCACCAAACGTTTTTTGTTACATTTACAAAAGGACCTCGTCCCTTTTGTGAATGCGTTAACCCCCCTCACTCCCGCCCCTACCTGGGAGTCAGTAAGATCTTAATGGTGTACCACTGCTATTTCTGTCCTGAATCATTGTTACATATAGATAGGAATCTCTGTTTCGAAGGGGCTCATACAACATTTGTTATCCAAATAGGGATTTTTTATCCATTTCTAAACCCGTTTTAGGAGTTAGAAAAAGTTACCTACTCTTAAAATGGGTTCAATACATTGAAAAAAGAATTGGAAGTCTTAAATTCTGAATCAGAGTGTTTGCAACCAAAAAAATGCATTCTCCGAAGGGGCTATGAGTGGAGTTTCCCAATTAGAACACAGACTCAAAGCGGAAACCTATCTGGTGCACCAGATTCAGGGAAACCTACATCAGGATCAGAGACACCTGCACTTACTAGGTAAATTGCAGGATCCTAACCGGTGGTACATAAACTTGACGCCTTCACTTCTAGGGTGTCTGTGCGCTCCTGTGCCACATATTCTCTCTTTGCACAGACCTTTACATTTGATCCTTGTATCCAAGAGATACATATAATTCTAAGAAGATACTAAGTAAATGTTTTCTGGCATGCATATTTATTGCAGATTCAGTCTGCCATGTTCATCAAACAATATATAATTCATCCAAAGAAATTATCATAATTATGATAAAAAATGTTTCATTTGCAAGCTTTTTTTGGTAAATTCTAACTACTTCTAGCAGTCTTTAAATTAGGGTTTGAAAGAACCATGCACATTTGTTTTGACAAGTCTTATCTGGTTTTACTCTGCCTATACATTATATTGAGGAAATCCAATCAGCCAGGCCTTGCTTAAAAATATACCATGAAGTAAGTATTTTCCCTCTTCAACTTAACTCATTTGTACACTGCTGATGAAGTGATATTTCATCACAAATTTGCAAGTAAATTATTTAGTTGACCTGATTAAGGCACCAACCTGGGTTTCTTCACAAGAATCACAGGAAATAGTTAAATATGGAGCAGAGTTTCAAGCTGAATTATATACAATGCAGCTAAATTTAAAAAAACAAACCAACCTGTTCAGATGCGAGTCCTTGAATGTGAAGCGGGCTGGTGTACAGAGTTGGATAGGGTTGCATAGAGCAGTGCAGTCACTGATGAAGCAAGGCTTTGTATGTTAATGCAGCTTTGCTGTAGGAAGAATGGGACTCTTCACAAGTCTCTTCATATGTTTATTGTAAAGTGAGGTGGATCTTGCACCCCTGTTTGTGTCCTTAGGAAAGCAACGGTGAAGGGGCCAATCCAAATAAGGTGTCACAATTGGGTATCTAGCCCTGGCCGCCATGTATACAGCTGTATATTTGCAGGAGTACTCCTTTTACCACTTGCTCCTCAACCTGTTTGCATTGTCTTTTTCTTCCAGTCTAGATATGTTCAGTCTCTGCTATCTAACAGCAAGTCCGCGCACCCACAGAGAAGCCTCTGGAGGAGAGGGAGGAGATGATGGTTGACTGGGCTGTCCAGGACACTTTCATCGACTGGGACTTTTGTGAAGTCCATTGACTGTATGAAGAACCCCTTAACAGCAACAGTCCTTCTTAACTGAGTTTCTATTCAAGATACACAAACGTCTCCAGAAACTCAGCGAAAAATGTCCATGGGAGGCTCCAAGATCTCTGGCATGACCCAGCAATATAGATTTATCATCTCTACGACTGGACACTGAGGATGTCAACTCCACCAATCTACTATTGTAAGAAGACTTGGGAGAAAATGAAAGACAAACTTGGTCTGCCAACCATACTAGAGCTGTGAATTTCAAAGTCACTCCAACTTCTGGACACGTGGGTCAGGGGACTTTCTCACGCAGGCAACTGGCTGAACACTGGGAAATCACATACCACTATCCCTGTATGCAGGATTCCCAGGAAAGTGTGATGATATCTAAAGGCACAATGGAAAACTGAGATTATCCAATAGGCCAACAGGGCCATAAATGTGCCTGGTGCTTCCCCAGTCCTCTCTGAGTTTTGAGACACTGACCTGTTAGGAAATTTCCTGACTGCCCAATCAGCTAGTTTGCTTCTGATAATGTGGTGCTTTATCATGGTTTACATACAGGCACTCTGGCAAAGCCAGAGGGTAACACACCTTTGTAGATTACAACTTTACTTTTCTCAACAAGAATGGCAACACTTTAATGTTATTATTTTAATCATGCAGGTTATTCTGTGGAGTTTATGACATATCTTCATTTGGCTGGCATCCATTAGCTCTCATTAGAATCTTAGGACACATTGTGCATCACTTCCACTTTCAAGTCAAGCAGTCTAATCGTTTCCTAACAAATGTCATATACATGACCTCTCTGGGATCTGTATGTCTATTAACACATGTTTCAATGTCACAGTCATTTATAAATATACACTGACAAAGGATAGTGTGTGTGTGATATTGTGTACATGTGATCTCCTGAACCTACAGACCACTCGTGGCACTCTACAATGATAGCCCAAGGAAAAGCCAGCATTGCTGGTTTTATGAGGTTGAACCCAATACAGCATGTTTTAGGATGAAATTTGCAGAAGGTGTCCATCCCAAAAGAGTTTGCTGAGTTTGTTGCAGGCTGTCATCCATCCTGCCAACTACAGAAGCATCCTTACACAATGATATGGTGGTTTACAATTACAAACAAAGGAAGTTGAGTTACCAGTGTATGACTCGTTGATGCTTCCCCTAGCTTGTTGTGCTCTGTTCTGTAGGACACATTTGTAGTACTGTATCCAGATTTGAGGACACATCTGGACCAATGTGCTGAGCTGTGGATGCCACATCTGCAAGCCTTGCCAATAGTATTGTGTTTTGGAGGCAAGGTCTTCAGAAGTGTAAATCAGAAGCATACGGTTTTAAGACCAGAGCAAAAATGTTACATGGTCAACTCCCAGAATCTTATGAAATTATATGCAAGAACATTAATCTATATTGTCTGGATGTGGATGTGCTAGAGGAGACATGGAAGAGATATTTAAATACCTCCGGGGGCAAAATGCGGTAGAGCATGGGTGCTGCCATAACTGAATCTGAAGGTTGCAGCAGGTGAGGCCTCAGCCTTCAAAACCAGTAACACGTGAGAGCGAACCTGAGATATATGATTTTCCCCTCTCGTGGACCCATGCAGCAGAGAAGTGGACATGGTGCAATTATGAAAGTAATTCTGTATATATACACTCAGCATTAGAACAGTAAACAATATTCAACCCTAAAGTGGCACCGACACAGATGAGTGAGTGAACATTGTCCAGAGACTGTTATAGATAAAAAAAATTCCAAAACCTTGTTATGATAGACATGCAAGAAAACATGGTGGTCCATTGTTTCTCTGTTTCCCAAAACCCTGCTAACATAGTATCATGGTGTTGAACAAATGGACTCAAAGAAGAGTTGGACAATATCAAATCCACTGAATATTCCATCAAGTGAAATGATAAACCAGGAAGATTATACATTCAGCAAATTACAAATTGAAATAGACAATTCATACAATCATTGTAAAGCAGTATCTAAACTATTGTTCCTCCAATTTTCCCAAATGTTTTTTAGCATAGCTTTTACCTAATACTCTACGCACGATTAATTAAGGCAACCTTTGGTGCTAGCTACCGAATTGCATTATTCACCTAATTCAATTTTAACTTGTCAGCCTCAAGTTTCACCCAATGGAAAAAAGTCCCGTTTGATATTATCATCACTTTGAATTCATCGTTCCAAAAATTCATAGCGTTACATTGCAACATCCAAAAAATAAAACCAAAAGGCACCATTTCATTTATTAGCACGCCCTTTAGTAGGCCCCAGGACAAGCTGCTATTATATCTCACATTCATCCCTCTACAGAATCACACCAGATAGTGTTTGGGTACCAGAATATTGTGGTCTAAATATCGCCTGATAAAAAAAGTTATCTCCTACATGTTGTTAATAAATATTTCGCCCATTGGAGTTAATAATAGAAAATCTACATTCAATTGAGTGATATTTTTGTAAACAATATGTAGAGCTCAATATTAATGGCAGGCAATATTTTTGGTACAGATATTCTAAAATATAACTATTGACACCTACGTCAATTATGTCAACATTGTGGTAACTAGCCACAAATTTTCAAACAACTTTCTCAAGGTTAATTTTTGTGCACACAAATCTCACAATGTCTGTTTGCAAGTATATATTTATATATCAAATGTCCCTTCCAAATATGCATTTTGGACAATGTTATCAGTGGAATTACTTGTGGAGAAACCTTTGATTCCGCTCGAGGATTGAAAAGCCAGGTTTATAATTATTGTTGATTTCAGAGAGTGTTGGATCTTGATATGAATGGCAAGTGTGCCTTGTAAGACTTACTTGGTAAGACTAAACCATGTAGCCTTGCACTTTAGCTTTGTCCATTTTGGTTGCCTCAGGACTGCATTACCTACAGATGTGGTTCACTAGTAAGAGTTAATCATTGGCTACAATGGTCTGAATGGTGAAAATAAATGACACTCATATCAAGTTATTTTCTCTGGTGTGGGAATTCAGATACCACTTGTTGTGTATCATAAAAAGTGTTAATTAGTATAATTTGTTTATGCCTTTCCCGTAGGAATGTGGTGATTGATAATGTCCCTGTGAGAACATAATTTAAAGAAGTACTGAATCACATGTTGTAATTCTTCATGTCCTGATGAAGGTGGGGTTGGACCGTAAATCTTTCTAAACAATACCTAGACCTTACAACCCACATCCTTTCAACTGCACACAACTATAAGTTAATGGAAGGTGCATGATTTCTACTCCCTACTCGTATTCCCTCCACTGCACTCTAAGTTGCTTTGACCTACATCAGGCTAAAGGCACCACTTTGGTCCATAACACATAGCACCAAAACACTTCCTAAAAAGGCTACACTGCAAATCAACACTAAAGCAAACAAGCACTCAATAGTGTGTGCATGCTTCCGGCCCACTAATGTTTGTACGCATGCACATATGAGGTATTTCCGTAGCACAAACCTAAACAAAAGGCAGCAGAGTGCTGTAAAGGGTCAAAGAAAAGCATAAAGAAACAAGTGTCAAGAGAGTTTGTTGTTTTGTGGGCTACTAATGTATTGTGATCTAATGTTCTCATCCTCTTTTCTAAATTGGAGCAGTGTTGGTGTTGTCCTGGCGGTTATAGGGATGTTGTTCCAGAACCTGGGTGCACAGATGGAAAAGGCCTTCTGCCTTGTACTTTCTTTTTTAAACTTCTTAGTCTGCAGTCGGATGGTGGTCAATAGTAAATTTGTTTGCAGGGTATGGGGTGCTGCTTGTGGTTGCTTTATAAATGATGTAACTTGTTCTGCACCTCAAAAGGAGTAAGAAGCACCATGTGAACGCACTTTTCACTGCAATTACAATACACTGCAATACCTTTGTGTGCTTAGAAATTTCACAAACTATATTTGTAAGTGACACTGGATTTATAACTGAACATTGAGTATGAATTATTTTATGCATTGAATTAAGATTGTTTAATTGACTATGTGATATGATTACTTATCACAGCTGTAAATTGGATTATTCAATGATGAACGCTCTGATGAAGACTATCGTCGTAGGGTAAATCAGCCGAGGCATTATCAGCATAACATTTATGTGTTATCAAATAAACACCAGTATCCCCAAGAGAGACAGTCAAAACAAATAATTAACATGTGTAAAAATGTTTATATACTCCACTCAACACTAGCATTTATATTACCGCAATACGCAGATTTATTTGACATGAGAGTGGCTTTTATTTTGGCATTCAGATGATTCCAACCACTGGAATAGAGTTAAATATAAAACCAGTAGGTCATGCAATCCCACAGCACCCAAAATGGCTATGACTGGAGAAGCCAACACTCCCATGATTACCGCTTATCAATTAGGCTTTGCGCTATACACTGAGGACTTGCCAATATTGTCTGAAAAAAATAATTATACATATGTGCTATCACAACGGAATTTATGTTCATGTGACTAAAGAGCAAATCTTACCATTCACAAGACACAAGTCAATTACTTGGTTCCACAAATCTTAAAGTGAAGTCTAAAACTTCTTTCCAAGCAGTGCCACTTTTTAACTTTCCTTGTAACAATCGAGCAGAGGCTAGATGGATGGTACAAATAAATTATCGGGATTATTTTGATAACTAAAGAAGATATAAGAGGAATGCCCTCTTTATTTTCACCTATTCAAAGGGGCAATGCTGAAAAAAGTAGCTAATTCACAAGTTCATATCACCACAGACTCGGTCTACTACTGAGGCCCAGGGCTATAACAAGGGGTTATTACATAGTCATTGACCCAGCGATGGAAAACTGCCAGAGACTCTTTCCACAAATCTGGTGATTCAATCAGTCTATTAAACTTTAGCTGCTCTGCACAGTCATGCCCTAGGCACCAAACTCAATAGATACTTGAACTCTGTAGGTACTTGAATTGCATCAGTGGGAAGCGCCTTATTAGCACATCCCTCCAGTCGTCATCACAGAGTTCACTATCATCTGATTCCCATGCCTCAGGGACTTTCCCAAAGGAATCTGAAGTTCTAATCACTAGTATATGGTAGACTCCTGATATCTTATGGAAGCAAGTTCAACTGTTGCTAACTTGGGTTTAACCCCTTCCCCGCTCATGACGGAACCGCTCCGTCATGAGCCACGGTTGCCGTGTGCTCATGACGGAGCGGTTCCGTCATGGCACGACCGTTGGCGGCCGCTCCGCCTACGCGGCGCTGTTTCCCCGCCTGTGCGGGGGGACAACGCAACTGGGCGGAGTCATGACGGAACCTCTCCGTCATGAGCACAGCTCAACCGTGGCTCATGACGGAGTGGCTCCGTCATGAGCACAGCGCCACCACGCTGCCCCCCGCACCCCCCAGCGCTGCGGCGGAATTCCCGCCGCAGCGAAGGGGTTAACAGCAATGAAGTCAGGCAATGCTTCAATATTATGGAGGTGTGGGACGAGGGCAAGATCCAGTTGTAAGTATCGGTTACGCTTAATGTCAACATCTGTTTATGACACAGTACAGCACCTGACTTAGAAATTATGTTCCACAATGCAAAGATCTCCAGACTTTCTATCAGAGAAGTGCTTCTTTAGTCAGGAAGCCACCCCAATCAATAGCCTTCTGGACATCAATCTACATACAGGGCACATTTGTATAGCAGGAGAGAGATCAACCAGAATATAAAAGGTCCTAGCTTTTGTAACAGAAAGTTTCAATTCTATTAAGGACATGGAGGCAAGGATTATTCTTTACTTTATTCGCTTATAACATTTATAGAAGATCTACAAATCCCATGAACACTTGGGAATAGTTCCTAACAGTTCATCCATTCAGGTTATTGATCTCCTTTCATATTCCTCTGCCCATGATCCTTAACTCCTCTTTCTTATTGTAATATCATGCTGGGCATTCAAACTCTATTCCTGTTTGTTCAAGTCGGTCCCTGCGAACAATAAACAACAATGAGTCTACATCCTTAACACTTAGGGAAGCATTTATACAATCATAACCACGATAAACCATAATGATACATCATCTATCAAACTTGCATTGATATACAATAACTTTTCAATATTAAATGCATTACTTACGTAAAGTACAAATATCAGCATCTAGACCAGGTGGGACAGTCAATCCTTGACCCCGGGAGGGATAATCCTCATGTCCGTGTCATTAATAGAATTTAAACTTCCGTCACGAAAGCTAGGAAATGTTATATTCTATTTCAGGACTGGAGGCGAGGATTATGCTAGTTCAAAGCTTATCTACCACCAGAGCTGCCACACTGGCAAGTGACTTAAAGTAGAAATGCTTAAACATCAAATCCGAAGACCAATCTGCATCATTCATAATATCTTTGAATAGTGCCCCCAAGAAAAATTCTTTAGAAGCCATCACTTCTCTGGTAGAATGTGCACCACACATCTTTGTGTTAATGCCAGCATCACCCACCATACCCATCTGGCGATGATAGGAGACCACACACCTTTATGTGGTTTCCTGAGAGCAATGAGTTTACGCTCTCCTAAGGGATGAAAATCTTCTGCCATGGCCTCATAGGCCCTAATACATCTCATTATACACAGTTTAGGAAGATCCAGAAAAGCCAGTTATGACACTATACAAGAGGTGGTTTTCGTTCATTGTGAAATCTAGAATGTAACTCCTTCCGGAGTAAACACTCTTCCAGTGATGTCCAGTGCCCTGACATCAGATACATTTCTGGAAGAGATCAGACATAAGAGAGATGCCAATTTGGTTGACAGTTGTTTTCGAGAAAGATCTTTGTTTTGGGGCCATGAGGTAAACAAATTGAGCACCAAGTTTACATCCCATAAGACCGAATATCTTGGTTCAGAGGGAGCAAAAATTGGATTCCTCGGAGTACGGACCAGTGGATGTTCTCCCTCAGAGTGGCCCTCAATTTGGGTATCTCCCACTGAGATTGCTGAATGAAAAGTATTCACTAACCTATAAGCCAAACCTTCCTTTTGTTGCCTAGGACGCCAAGACATTCAGGATTTGGCAAGTTCCGTCCCACGGAATGCAAGTGACTCTGGTGACACCAACACGTCCATCTGGCCAAGCCGATCTATATCTCTTGACTGTGCTGTCTGCCCATGCCTTGGAGAGTAAGTCTGTAGCCTGGTCCAAAGTCCTGGGACTTGCCATTGTCCTCGGTAATCCTCAATGCCATAGTCTGCTGAGAACCCTCTAGAACTAGATGGTGGGGATTCCCTGATGGATCTTTTAGTAGAGTTGGAAACGGAGGTAGGCGGATAGGAAAATCCCAAGAAAGTTCCATCAGAAATAGAAACCAGACTTGAGACCTCCAAAAGGTAGTTATTACCACTACATTCGCCCGTTGCCTCCTCACTTTGTGTTTAAAGCCGCATTATCATGGAGAACGGGAGAAAGAAATTCCCATCTCCATTGTCCAGTTTTGCTGGTAGGCATCCATCACGGCTGTTGTTGGATGTGGTCTCCAACTGAAATACCTTGTCACTTGGTGGTCTAACAGTTACACAAACAAGATCACTAAGAATCTAGATTCTATGTCTTTGAACACCAAAGGGGCAATTTTCCATAGTATGAGGTCCCAAAGGTACCTTTACTGGCAATCCGCCACTTGATTGGCCGGGCCCGGAAAATGTTCACCGTTACCAATATTTGGTTTCAGAGGCAGTGCTCCCAAAAGCTCTGAGCTTGGTCCGAAAGGGGTTTGGACCGTGTCCATCTGAGATGGTTGATGTCTTGGACTGCTGCCACATCGTCCATCTGTAAGAGGATGCAGCATTGAACTTTATCTCTGGTCCAACACTTCACTGCGAATAAGCCGGCCATCAGCTCTAGACAGTTGATATGCAAAGCTCGCACTTGCTCGGACCATTTTCCTCCAATGGAGAATTCTCCACAACATGCCCCCCAACTAACGCCGCTGGCAACGTATTGTATCACTAGATCCGGTTAGGATCCGAAGATGGTGCACCATTCCATGCCTCCATGTGGGCTAGCTATAATTGGATTTCCGCTTTCACCTCCGACGAGGGGGGGGTTTGACTCAAGCGAAGATGACAGCGAAGAATCGATCAAAGACACCGGAACGGTGCAGCGGCCCAAGAAAGCAAGAAGCAAGGGCAAGAGATGCAGCCAACTCAAGTGGGATTACTCTGATTCACAGATGTCTTACCCCTTGGATGAAGATGTGAGACCCTTTCAAAGGTGGGATATCTTTAGCAATTTTAGGGCTCATAATGAAGGGGGCCGGAAAAGATATCCTGAATGGAGGAGATAGAGGAGACCTACCACCCTCACGATCTGCCTCAGGGAAGCATAAGGGCTGGACAACATACATCTTGACTTGTGTCTGATGTTGGCTATCTTCCATGATGGAAGACTCAGAGTGGTTCGGACCAAATCCACTACAAAGCCCTGATAAAAAATGAGGGATTGCGTTGGGTATCAGCCCTATTTCTTCGTGTTAATGAGAAACCCCAAGGAATGGAGCAGGGAGACCGTTAATTGGAGGTTAGCTGTCAGGGTCTTCGAGCATTGGTCTATGAGAAGGATCTCATCCAGGAAGACAATGAGGTGGATGCCCCATGCCCTGAGATGTTCCACAGCGGGTTTGAGAACCTTGGTAAATCTCAAGGAGCAGAGGATAGGCCAAATGTAAGCGTTGTGAATTTGAACATTTGTTGACGACAGTGAAACTGCAGGAAGTGCCGGCAGCTACGGTGTGGCAGGAAAATCCGAATTGTGAAATACGCATCCTTGAGGTTCAGGCATCTGGAGTAGATGAATACCCTCTGTTTTGAAGTAGCGGAAGACCAACCACTCAATGAATTCCTTGAGCTTTATAATGGATCTCTGACCCCATTGCGCTTGTCCACCATGAACAAGTTGCTGATAAACCCGTATGGGTGAGGATGAGCAAGGGCTATGGCACCTTTGGAGCAAAGGTTCTGAACCTCTGAACTGACTGGAGAGGCCTCCTCATTGGAGAACCGTAACAGGGGAGGAGGATTAATTGGACAGGGACCCGTAATATTTTATCCTGAACCCCTGGAAGCTCTCAGGACCCGAGTGTCAGGGGTCTGCAATTATGGGCAAAATCTGCTAATCTGCCTCCCAATCTTATGTGGGAAAAAGGGATTACACTCATTGTGAGAGAAGCCTTGGGAATGGCTGCCTCTGGGTCCTCCTCTGAACCACTTGCCAGGGATAACCTTGGGTGAGGTAGAACCTGGTCTGATCCTGCCATTGTCCGCATTTAGATGCTTGGACCTGGAATGAGGCCTGATGTTGAAAGCGACCAGCCAATCACCCCCTTCCACGACCAGCCCTGGTGAAAACCCGGGGATAGAAAATGATTTTTATGGATGACTGGGCCTTAGCGAGTGGAATTTAAGATGGCCACAAATTTACTCAGTTCTTTAATAAAATGATCACCAAAGAGCCCTCATTGGGCAACTGGGTCAGCTTTGGAGGTGATCCTCCAGTTTTGGGTCAATTTTTATGAGAAGAGATCTATGCCACTCTGTGGAAAGGGCACAATTGGAATTACTAGGAGTATGATCGCTCTATGCACCCAACCCGAAAGGATATCTGGGGAAATGAGGGACCCGGAGGTTTTGGCATCCTCGTCTATGTCCAATATATTTGTGAGGGGGCCGGATATGTCAAGGAGCTTGTCTTGGCAGTACCGCCAAGAGCAGTCAATGCCCTTCTTGGGGTCCCATATGTACTTGGCGAGGAAAGTCGCCATTTGGGGATCTATTTTGGGAGTTAGTGATCGACGGGGGCACTCTGCCTTAAGGCGGTTACATATCTCTTTGTCAAGTGATTTGTGCAGTCTCCCCACTACATACATGACTACTTTGTCTGCAGGCCCCCAGTCCATGGGTGCGTTAGGTCCTCTGGGTTGAGCATGTCGGAGTTTAAATCAAGTGTGCTCTTGCTGCTGTTGAATGGCTTAGAATCTGAAGAAGGATGCCAGGGTTCTAGGTGTTCCATATCCCCTTCCAAGCCCATGGGAGAGTCCTCACACTCTGGCGCGGGGGAGGTAGGAGATGCTGCCAGACTTCTGATAAGCTAGTCGGGGAGTAATGGCTGAGGGGGTTTCCACTGGGTCAGAGAGAATGTTCTGACCCAAGAAAGCGAGTTTGAGCCTGTCGAAGGGATCTAGATTGACACCCGGGTCGTGGACGCACTGTTTCTTCAACTTCTGGGGCACCTCTGGCTGCCCCGTAGGCACATGGGGTGATGACCCTTTGGGTTCTTCCCTCATGTCAAGTGTTTATTGGCACCATGCTACAATATTAAGGCACTTTTGCTCCAAGGGGCTCATAGCCACACAGACCGTCCTCTGTATAGAGGCAAAAATGACCTTGCAGAAGTTGTCATCAATCGGTAGGTAAATCACAGATTCCTCTTTCATATATGAATCCTGCAATTCCTGCAAATTAAGGACAAGTTGGACTAGGTGAACCTGGTTAGGATGTATAGCTGCATGTGAAGGCACTGGACAAAAGGTCCTATTGACACCACAGCCCACTGGCCAAACTATTTTCCCCAATCTTACTTCTTTATTTTTTATCTACACCTGGGTTGGTGCCCTTCTTCCCCCTTATTGTTTATTAACTCGTAATCACGCTTCACATGCTCTCCTGAGCGTATGCACAAGTTGAGGCACAATTGCATCTAATACAGACCCCTGCACAAAGGATCTCCAGAGCATTTTTACTGGCAATGCGTGTATTTTACAGACCCCCTGGGGGAGTCACATTCCAGGCGTGATGTGGGGCTAGACGGACAGGCGGCCGGTCGCGTTAAGTCCGATCAACACACTAACTTGAGCAGAACAACTCTACAGGTGTGCTCACGCCTCAGAGGAGCCTCTAATGATATAAATTGAATGATAAACCACACCACTTTGACACTATTTGGGGCCCCTTCCTTAATACACAATAATCTTAACTTTTTCATATATATATCACTATATATATATCACTATGTTGACTGAGCTTACACTAGGTGTGTAAGCTCGGTCAACATTGTAGTGGTGTTGGTTTAAGAGATGAGTTTGCAGTGAAGGGTTGCCAAAGTTTATTGCAACAAACAATGGTGTCCAGTTTATGCCTCAAGAGATGCAAGAATTTTGTCAAAAGTCTGTCCTTCACCCACCTTAGAACTGCTTTGTATGTACCCCAGACTAATGGATTGGGGGAGCGAATTAACAGGCTGGTCAAATTCTGTGTCCAGAGAGAGCTGGACTCCAAAGGCGTCACTTAAGGAGGTGATGTATGAAACATGGTGGGCACAGCACAATACTCCTAACAGTGTAAACCAGAAGTTACCTTTTATATGTTTGAAAGGCACTGTGGCAGGCTCAAAGCTTAGTTTAGCGTGGTTGAACGGTCATTCTAAGCTGGAAGGAGTGGAGAAGAAAGTAAGCACGCTTAAGTATAAGTGATACCAGTGGTGGTATAAGGAGAGTTTACGATGTCAATAAGTGTGCCCTTGAGAGAATGGAAAGTGGGTGACACTGTCCTGGTGAAGATACATAGTATGGTGAAGAAGGGCAAATGGAAGTTTATACATCCTTTTTAATATTACAGTGAACAACAATGGGGTGGTGGTTGACAGAAGTGATGTATGGAGCATGTCCAGGTTGGCATGTCATGGAGCATCAAGTAATGGGAAAACTAGGCGCAGTGGACATAGACAAGAACAATGCATGATCTTAATCCCCTTGCTGTGAACATGTCCACTCTTAGAAGGCCCGTGGACCACAAGGGTAAACATTTGAGTTGGTCTGAGGCAAAAGAAAGGCCTCATTGGTGGAAAGATTTTGAGATATCTTAGTAATGTTTACTATTTTTCTTTGAAGGTGTTCTTCATGTAGTTTCTGACCTTGGTGTTTTCCTTGTCTTTCTTGTTCTTGCTCCTTGCTGGCGGTGATCTGTTATGCTCTCATCAACTATAGTTATTTGTCTTCAAACTCTATTTCTTGTTTTTCCATTGTTCATTTGGGGTGGGAGTGATGCTATCGTCTGTCTTCTGTAATGTTGGAGTGGCATGGTGTTATGTGCATTGGGAGGGTTGCCTAGACAGGCATCCTGGAGAAGTCAGTTACTCACTAGCCTCCATCCTGCCCGCATCACGATGACCCTATTCTTAATCTTCATTAAATATCTGTCTGTTCCTTCCCGTAAGACTGTGACTGCTTTATTTAAGGTGCCCTGGTAGAGGTACATATCACAAATGTATGTATTGGTTTTTATGTCCCCTCTAACTGTGTATACTATTGTTAAGAACTGTAAAGAGAAGTTATCAACCGTGGTTCATCTGTGATTGTAGGAAACCAAAGCCTATTAAAAAACAGGAGTTGTCTCGGAATGATGCTCAGTTTCAGAAGAGAAATCCCTCTCTCTGTGAATAGATGCAAATATGTCTAATAATAGGTGACTGGCCTGCCCTTTATGCATCCATAAGAAGAGTAAGGAGCAGATTTCAGCCTGAAACACTCATTAATTCTGAACTTGCAGAGTCACTTAATAGCAATTGAGAAAATGGAGAGAGAGCTTATGAAATATGCAATACAATAGTTCTTTCCATATATAGGTTGCAAGGTAAACCAGTCTGTTGCTTGCCAGACTTGCCCGGTTACTCACTGGTAATCTTCATTACTCTGAGTCCTGGTCTTCCCGTTCCATTCCTGATTCCCCCCACCCCGCCACCCCATCCCTGTTTCTGTTCATGATGATTGAATTGTGTTTTTATTTTTTCTTGAGTTTTCTTTGGTATTCTCAGGATGTGTGGGTGATGCACTTCCCACTTTATGAATGCCGGGCCGGGTAGGTGGCGCCATATTGGGGAAAGTATTTGACATTGCAAGGTAATAGGTTTCTGTAGAGCAGAGAAGCTGCTCCTTGGTATGGAATAGGACAGGAAGACGGACGAGGAGGTAATGGTGTGTTGCTCTAGTAAGCACTTACAAAAAACAAAAGTTTACAATAAGAATATTTGACACTCTAGTACCTCAATAAGAGTGTGGATAAGCAAACCTGTAGGTACAAAATCCAACAGCCTTAGATTGTTTAATCAACTGTGCTAAATTAAAAGATATCGCAAATGCTTCCTTAACTGCTGAGCACTATGCACTGTTCTCCCAAAATCAAACTGATCTGTTGTGTTCTGCGGGCTGTTTATGCTTTACTCTGTTTTATTGTTCATAGCCAGCTGGTGGAGAACCCTCTCAGATATATATATATATATATATATGTTTTTATATATATATATATACATATATATATATATATATATATATATATATATATATATATACAATAACAATCGGGTCCTTCCGGGATCCAAGCCCTCGTCAGGTGGTGCGTTGTCCGGCGAACCCACTGCCGGATAATCCAATTACTTCAAGAAACGAAAAACGCCCTCTCAAAGGTCAGTCTTTTTTAATCATGAATCGCTACGCGTTTCGACACAACCTGTGTCTTGATCACACGATTACTTCTGGATTCTCGAACATACATATAGGTATATGTAAACATAAAAGAGGTGCTAACATGTTGCTCATTTAGGCTGCAAAGCGGCCGCCATTTCTAAACAGGTACAAACCTCGTACAATTAGATGAATATAACCTAGTATTCTTTGAGTTCAGACATTCAATCAGCTTGTTGCTTGTTTGCAATTTACATATTGGATTATGTCATGTTGTCGAGTACATGTAATACGTTTTGACCGCACTTAAATTTAGACAAAACATTCAATCAACTTTATCCATTGTGAGCTGATAAACAGACAAAAGCTAGTAATGCTGGAAAGTCAAGCCCCACTACACATGCGCAATTCAGCGGACTAGTGCCGCATACGTTCCTATAGATGTGCAGGCATGCATGTAATGGTTTGCAAACTCAATTGTAGGGATTTCTATACGGACTAGTGCCTCATATACAAACGTACCCATATGGACAGAATGCATAGCTAAATTGCCAAGTGGCAAGATAAAAGCCAAGAGCAGTTGGCACCTCTAATTACAACCACATGGTAGTTAGCACAAGACCAAAGTCACGAGAGTGTACTTGACATCCCAGAAGAACTGAACTAATATACTGAAATAATATAAAAACTGTGAAATTCTTATCTCTAGGAGAGTGCGATGAAGTGTCATCCTCATGAAGAAAAGGGTAGGGAACCTGTGCCGTGTCGTGAAGAAGTGAATGGTCCCTTCCTTTCCTCCTGGATGGTGAGAGAAACATAGGTTAAAATTAGCTCTCGATTCATCATAAATCACATGACTAAACTAGCATGTTTATATAAAACAATATCGGAGACATTCACTATTCATAAAATACATATAAATTACATTTCAAAATACAGAATACAGATAGATATCGCAATACACTATTAAGTGTTCAATCATCATGTAAGTGTGTTGCAAGCTCCTCGTCCATATTATGCCCCCCAGGGAACTTGGTTTCTAATTCCATGATCCATTTGGATTCCCTCTTCCTCAGGGCCAGTTCTCTATTACCTCCTCTTTTGGAAACATGCACCTGTTCTAAGGCGAAGTACTTTAAAAGAGAGTTATTGGACTGGTGTACACCCTGGAAGTGTCGAGCAATGGGATAATTCTGGTCTTTGTTGGTTATGGCTCTAAGGTGTTCCTGTATCCGCTTTTAACCATGCAAGTTGTACTCCCAACATACCAGAGTCCGCACGGGCATTCCAAGACATACACTACATAGTTAGTGCTACATGTTAGAAACTGCGAGATAGTTTTATTCTGTCTTAATCCCGGGATCCTGAAATCCTTAACCATGTGGCTACATTTGCAGGCTTTGCAATGGCCACATGGATAGAACCCTTTAAGATCGAAGCGGTTCCTATTGGGTGTTTCTGTGATATCTCCTCTGACCAAAATATCTTTCAAATTCCTCCCTCTTCTATATGTTATTAGAGGTCTGTCACCAATGGTCCCACCAATGACAGAATCTGATTTCAAGATCCTCCAATTGTCAGCTAGCATTTTCTGGACCTGTTTGGATTCGTGATTGAATGTAGTTATCACTCTAGTTGGTATTTCTTCCTGGTCCTCCCTGGTGGAGTATTCCAAGGCTTGAGATCTGCTGATTCCACTGATCTTCTTTACTGCCTTGTTTAGTACCCATTCGGGGTACCCCCTTTCTCTGAATCTGCCTAGTACGATACCAAGTTCTTTCTTAAAGTCTTCCTCCGTGCTGCAATTTCTCCGTGCTCTAAGCACCTCCCCAAAGGGGATGCTCCATTTAAGTGGCTCTGGATGAGCACTGTTAGCATGGAGCAAGCTGTTCCCGGAAGTTTCCTTCCGGTGTAAGCTGGAAACCATTCTGCCCTCCTGTATAGAAATGGCGGTGTCTAGGAATTCGATTTTATTACTACTTATGTTAGCGGTAAGGTGTATATTATACTTGTTGTTGTTAAGTTTCCTAATGAATTCCCTAGCTTCCTCTTCATTGCCCTTCCAAATGACGAAGAGATCGTCAATATACCTTAGCCACACCAAGACTTTTTCAAAGTCTGAGTCCATGTCACTGTTCGTGTGGAGCTCCTCCTCCCACTTGCCCAGGAAGAGGTTCGCAAAACTAGGTGCGAAGCACGTACCCATGGCCGTGCCGCGGACCTGTTTGTAAATTTCACCATTAAATAGGAAGATGTTATTCTTCAGACATAGACCCATCATGTCAATTAACATATTGGTGTGATCAAGATAGCAGATATTTCTTGCTTTGAGAAAGTGAAGACATGCTTCAATGCCCTGGGTGTGGTCAATGATGGTGTATAATGAACTCACATCCAGGGCAATGAGAAGATATTCATCTGCCCATGTGATATCAGAGATTTTGTTCAGAAAATCTTTCGTATCCCTTATATGTGAGGGTAACTGAGTGACATACTCTCTAAGAAAGAAGTCAACGTATTTAGATATGTTCTCGTTGACATTACCTAGTGATGATACTATAGGTCTCCCTGGTGGTACAAGTGGGTTTTTATGTATCTTCGGGAGTAAGTACAGGATAGGTAGTTTGGGGAAATCTTTTTTTAGAAAACAGTATTCCTGCCATGTGATGAGTCCTTCTTTTTGCCAATTAGCTAGTTTGTCCCATGTGTTATTTATGCTGTCATTATATACATCAGTGGTACATTTACAATAAAAGTTCGCATCTGAAAGTTGTTTTAGTGCTTCATCAACGTACATACGTTTGTCCCACAAGACAATATTGCCTCCCTTGTCGGAGGGTCTGATTACCATACTGCTGTCTTGTGCTAGAGAAAGGATAAAGGTTCTTTGCTGATTGGAAAGATTACAGTCATAATTCTGACGTGTACCTAGTCTGTGTTTGTGCTTAATCATTTCCTTCGTTACCACTTCCTGAAAGGTGTCTATTGAGTCGTGTGGCAAAGTCGGAAAGAAAACGGATCTGGGCTTAAACGTAGTGCACGCTGCCCTATGAGTATTGACACTCTCCAGATCTTCTGAATCCTGGGACCCCCCAGTGCCCATAGCAGGCTCTGCTAGATCATACATAGTTTCTAGGACATCTGCATCACCAACATTGAGATTCGGTTGCGACCAGATATCCAATTGTTGATCACTGTTTTCAGGTGGTCTGGTGTTCCTTAGGCTATGCCATTTTTTTAATTTAAGTTTTCTTACGAACTTAAAAATATCCACTCTGGTGTTAGCATAATTATACAGCTCAGTGGGGCAGTAAATCAAGCCTAAGCATAGCGTTGTTTTTTCCATGGGTGTAAGGAATCTAGAGGAAAGATTGATAATTGTTCTATTTACCATTTCCTCATCCATGATTAGTATATTTTCCTTTGGCCTCCTCTTTTGGTTCCCATGAGTGCCTTGCTTATTTCTCCTTTGTCGGAGCCTGAGTCTCCTCTGCTTGGACCGCCCCTGCCTCTTCCTCTTCCTCTTCCTTGCCCTCGGCCACGTCCCCGTCCTCTCTTCGGAGTGGTCGATTGGGTATCTTCCTTCTGTCGTCTGGTCCTCATGACGCGAAATTCGTCTAAAAAAGACGCAGGTTTACTTGTTATCTCAACTTCAGAGGAAGTACTGGCTGTTGTATCTGAGAGTTCTGTGTCCGAATCTTCTGTTGTCGGTGTTTCAGTTACTGGTTCCACATTTTCAGAGGTGTTTCCTTGGTTGTCTTTCTGCTTATAGAGATGATCATATTTCTGGCTATACGTTAGGATGCGACCGCTCTCGTAGTCCGCACAATCTCTATGCAGCTTTCTCTGTTTCCGTGATTTGATATCATCTTCATATCTCTTGAGTCTGTTCACCAAGTCTTCTTTGAATTTTTTGATCTCCTCCTGGTCGGTACTCTTTTTGAAATCGTCATTGATCGCTTCCAATTCTTTGATTATTTCCTCTCTGTCCTCCCATGCGTATTTAATGAGGATCAGAAGCATGTTCTTGGAACTCAGGGCCGAATTGTTTGCCCAGTCTTCAAGCATCCGTGGGTTCCTTGCCTCATGTGACGGGGTAGTATATATGCGCAAACCACGTGGCACCATTCCCTTGTCAACATAGTCTTGAAGTGAGACTGCCTCCCACCATTTCGATGCTTCCTGTTTTTTAAGTTTCTCATACCTCCGCATTTTGGTGTTCAACGTATTAACATCAGGTTTATTTGTAGAAGCTCCAGCTTGGCTTCCCTTGCCGGGAGCTCTTGCGAACAAAGTTTGAGCTTCCCTACGTCTCTCACTGTCACTCTCCATAACTTATGTCAATTACTTCCGGATGTAGCACACACTCTGTGTCATCTGTTTGCACTTGAGAAACCCGCGGACAAACAGAACCTGTAGTGTCTGCTGCACCCTCCGATTTAATTAATCATGACCGACCTCCCCGCTGTACATACGCGGTTCCTGATGCCTTGGTAAATAATATTACTTGAATCGTATGGGAGTTAAAAGTGGCCCCGTCTGCTTCTCTCCGTTGTTACAGTAAAGTACAGTCCGTTTTGCTCGGAGGCAAGTACCGGGCCCCCCCGCATCAGCGCTAGGAGGGTAAACACTCGTGCACAAGTGCCCGCCTGCCACCCTCCCCCGCAGCACACACACAATATATGTATATTTATATATATATATATATAGATATATATATACATTCACTTAAAAAACCATAGGTTTCACACATGTTATAGTTAGGTGGACATTTCACTCGTAAAAAACCAATGAAATTCCCCCGTTATAGTTAGTTCAGATAACTATAACTCGTGCGCCCGCAATCCACTGCTCATGACGTCACATATTACATCACTCATGACATGGTCAGTGGAATCACTCATGACATCACTGATGATATCATCCTTGTGATAGAGTGGCGGTCACGCGAGTTATAGTTATCTGAACTAACTATAACGGGGGAATTTCATTGGTTTTTTACGAATGAAATTTCCACCTAACTATAACATGTGTGAAACCTATGGTTTTTTAAGTGAATTTGCAAGGTTTTTTAAATGCTAATTCCTAACTATAACGTGTGTGAAACCTATGGTTTTTTAAGTGAATTTGTACGTTTTTTTAAATGCTAAGTTATGTATGTATTATTATATATATTTTTTAAGGTTTTTCACTGTGCGCGCACCGTTAAAAAAAATAAATGTTTTTTTCACCCTTCGGGGTCCTTCAGGGACCCCCTGACAAAGGCTAGGGGGTCAGGAACTCTCTACCCTGCCCCCTTTTCACATTCGCCACCTCTCTTTTTCAGTGTCGCACCCAAAACAAACAACATGGCGGACAACACTTCCTGATTTCGACCGATTCGAATGTTGACTGACATGTAACCACCAATCAGAATTACGCTCGCGCACGGCACGGTGCGCGCACGGTGCGCGCACGGTGCGCGCATATAGATATTTATGTACTTTTAACCAGGGCCGTTTCTAGGTGTTTGGCCACCCTAGGCGAGAACTGAAAAATGCCGCCCCCTCCATATTACTACTAATTATGCACAAGAGTAATATAACCCCTACCCTCACACACCAACCCCGGAAGCCACTGAAGGCCTAAACAACTACGCGCAAACGAACACAAGTGTGTGTCACACGCCTGCAGCTGGCTGCCTACTGCACCTATAGCCATTTTAGAAGAACATGGATTCCCATGGCACCCCTCGGTTTGCCTGACAGCAGACATGTCTTACACGAGCTTTGAACAGGACAGTATTGCTTATATTGCAAACAGAGTTTTAAAAAAGTGCTCCTGCGAGGCCTGCGCAGATGCAGAATGGTTGCTCCCTATGGAGTAAGGTCTGGTCATCCTCGCTCCTCCAACGGACCCCAGAGCACGGGAGAAGGGGCGAGGCCGTGTCTCAAGTACCCTTGCAAGCAGAGTCCCGCTGTGCGTGTGTTTTTAACCTCCTGGGCCATCACAGCCCCTGTGTGTTTGTTTCTGCTGGGAGGACCTGGCAGACAGCTCCCGCCCCACAGAAAGGGGCAGTTAGGAGGGCGGATGGACGATAGCCGGGTCCATTGTGGTCTGAAGGAGGTGCCGCTGCTGGGAACCATTCAGGGACACCCAAATGACTGGGGCCATTGGCATTGCAAGTTAGTCCTTAAACTCGAGACAGTCGGAGCGAGAGTGGGCGAGGAGACGATACCACCTCCCGGTTTCCTTTCAACTCCCGCACAGGACCTATCTTCTCGCATTTAGATGAGAATGCAGATGCGATTTTGGCAGCCCCTGCCCGCCTACCCAAGACATTCTCCTGCCGTTCTTTAAACAGCTTTTAGGCTAGGAGTGGGGGGGAAACAGACAGACCTCCTTGCAGGGGAGGAAGAAATGTGAAATGAAACAACTAATCAGCTTTCCTTTTCACCCTTATCCAGTTGGTGTAAAGACAGGGCCGGCAACTCGGACCACAAGGGCGGCATTTCACGGTTTGTTTTTAGAAATTAAACCCAAATTGCTGTAGAGATGGGAGTAAGGCGAGAGTGGCTGTAGTAGGCTTTACACGTCTCACTACAGATTCCATGTCTAGACAGCGGCCAAGAAATGCCTCGCTTGTTCATAATTACAACGCATGCACCTCCCTCACAGGTAGGAAGAGAGACGGTCAACTGAGGGTGTCAGAGAAGGAAAAGTGGAAATTATTTCGACCACTAAATTAATCCTACCGTGTCCGTAATACACCTGCTGGCACCTAAAGACTCCCACGCCACGTGCAACAGAAGCAGGCTGCAGTATCGGCCAACCAGTCCTTGCTTTGACGCTCCTGACTCCTCCTCTCAGCTCCACAGCACTTCGAGTCTGCTGCGCGCCAAGTGGCAAATCGAATGATGACACTCCTGCCCCTCCGAATTTCATTGGTTCATTCTCTCTGAGAGCAGGTCGGCATCAAGAAGCAGGGCCGTCACAAATAGCGCGTTCACGCTATGATTGATTGACGGCCCTGATTATTATAGATTATATGAAAAATTAAAAATTATTTCCCTCTTTTGCCGCCCTAGCCCTTTTGCCGCCCTAGGCGGCCGCCTAGTCTTGCCTAATGGTAGAAACGGCCCTGCTTTTAACTGCAATTTTATCAGGAACTACTGTACAGATTGACTCCATATATGCAAAAGGCACATGCCTGACCTGAGGACTACCTCTCTGCTGTTCGGGCTGTACCTTCGACTAAAGGTCCTATGGAAAATAACATGGGGAAAACGCGTTTTGGGACCCCCCTTTTTTCTCGGCCCCGCTTGACGAATCACCCCGAGACTTTCAGGGTAGGAGCTGAGCGGAGCGCCCCATTAGTTTTTTTTTTTTTTTTGAAAACCTTTATTGACATTTCAATCAATTACACATATGGGCCTACAACCCCCGGGGCCGGCCGCTAAACAATCAGAATAACAGAAAGCAGGTCTATCACAGTCAGTACCTCGGGGAGCAAAATCTCGACGCTAGCATAATCTCAGTCTCTGAACAGCCCAAGTAGGAGACCAGGATAATAAAGGTTTACATTTTATAATAGAAAAGGATGGAAGGATCAGGTTCCAAACAGTTTCCCAGCAGCGAAAAATGGCAGGCAGAACGATGAACGTAAACAATACACAGCAGTCTATCTAAGCAATGGCGCTGAAACAGGAAGTTCAGGATGTGGAGGAATGACACGGCCATTTGCGCCTGCAACCCCCTGCCCCAAGACCCAGGAAACTCCACGGAAATTATGGCACTCCGGAAACAGCAGTGATTAACAACAAAGGAGTACTACCATGCTGATCCCAGAAAAAGACAAAGAAGAATAAGAGAAGAAAAGGAGGCCATAGAAAAAAGAGGTGAAAGACTAAAGGATCCCCCCCCCCCAACCCCCCACCCTGCACCTCTGCAGATGAGTACGGCCCCTCCCCCCAGCAGTGTGCCTGTCGCCCCGGAACCAGACCCGAAATATAGAAGAAACAGAGAAAAGAAGTGGGAAAGGAGCCCCCACCAGACGGGGGGGTAGAGAGAGTATTAATAAACTGGAGGAGGGCCTGCAAAACACGCCCCCGGCTTCTCCCTCCCGCACCACACGGTTATCCATAAAGCATACAATAAAGAACACAAGATCTACCCTGTCAAAGAGGAGTAAGGAGCATTACGCACTTGGTACACTAACAGTTATGCCGTGAGAGCACACAACTCCCGAGCCCGCCCGCCTAGTAGGTGACCACCTCGGAAGGGTCAGCATCATCCTTGGCCACTCTTTGCAAACCCACCCATGCATACCCCTCGTCCCAGTGCCATGTCCAATGTTACCAGGAAGAGAAGTGTCCAATAAAACTCAGGAAGCGACACACACAGGTAGGGTAGGGGGCTCTGAAGATCGACACAGTCAGCTCTAGGGAGGATCGTCTTTCCCGATGCCGAGCCAGGATTTACACTGCACACCAGGCCCAGGAAGGCGGAATCAGCCAGGGCGGGCGACCGTTGCTTGGACGTTGCCTGGGTCGTCGGAGACCGCGCACGGGACAAGGCCACCACCCCCCACTCAGGTCCGAAACCTCCGGAACAGACCAAATCCACAGCCAGCTGATCGCACTTTAATATACTGTCCGGAGAGTCCAGGCGTGCACTATTCACAGGGGCGGCCACGACACTGTCCCCCCGTGCGCGGCGTGAGAAGTCCCAGTGCACCTGGGGATAGGCAGGCGGCAACTGTTCCGACGCTGATGTCACTCCATCGAGCTTGCTCCCCAACACCCAGGCTCCGTGAATCAGGGTGGAGTGAAGGGCACCGAGAGCCTCGAGAAGGTCACCGTAACCCAGTACAGCTCCCGGCGCTCGCTCCGCTACGCTCCTCAGAGTCGCACCCTCCCAATCCTGCTGCAACCCGGTGTACAGGATGGTGGACTCTGGCATACCAAAATGGCCGCTGGATAGGTCCATCCCAGATAGGGACCGGGGCTCAGACACAAGCGCCTCGGGTTCCATGGCACTGGTAACTGGGTTCCGAGGGCAGGCAAACAATGTGTCCGGTGTGTGGTCACGGGCCACAGTCGTCCCCACCACGGACCAGCGCCCGCGAAAATCCGGGAGCAGCCCGCAAGAATCGGGACAAGGTACGGGCGGCGTCCGGGCAGCTCACCGGCGAAGGCTGAAGCAATCACCGGAGAGTCTTGGAGTTGCCACCTCGGGCACGCACTCGTTCAGCTACGCTTAGTGGTAGGAGCGACCACGGCAAAGCGCAGTCCGACATTCGCACCACTCCGGCAGTCCGACCCCACCCAGTCACCAAAGGCCGTTGTTGTTGCACTACCGCCCGGCCA
This sequence comes from Triturus cristatus, assembly GCF_964204655.1. Taxonomy (NCBI): domain Eukaryota; kingdom Metazoa; phylum Chordata; class Amphibia; order Caudata; family Salamandridae; genus Triturus; species Triturus cristatus. The sequence continues at coordinate 1,642,643,117 of NC_140590.1, forward strand.
CGGCGTTCACTCGAGGTCCCGGCTCCGGGGCTGCACAGGCCGCAAACTTCAGACGGACATTTCTCCGGCGGTACCGCTGCCAGAAACTTCGGGGTCACACGGCCGGTTGCCGCTCGCGTTCACCAACACGGGTAGATAGCGCAGGCTAAGGATCTCGTGCAGGATATCTGTGCGGGGTGCGGAGGTTCACGGAGCCGGGAGCCTACACTGCCATCCCGGTCGCCATCTTGGCTCCTCCCCCCGCCCCATTAGTTTTGAAAATTTCGCGAGGATTCATCAAGCGGCGCCAAAGTTATTCAAAATAGAATTTTCAGATTTCCTATGGAAACACGGTCCTAACTATAACTATCTACTGGCGACCGCCAGTAGATAATATATATATATATATCAATGTCAGATTTACATTTACTAAAGGTAATCTGTTTATGTTAATATTACTGTGTACTTGTAGTTCTTTACTTTGATGAGACGTCTGATCTTTTGTATAAGTGACTACGGTTCTTCTTTTTTTTTGTTCTTTATTTTCTGCATATTAGATTAGTTATTCTCTCATCTAGCATTTGCACAGTGTGTTTAGATGATGACATTTAACTATGGATCCATATTTGTTCTTTTTTGTCCAAAAACTCAATAAGGAATTCTCAAGAAAGAATGACACCATTTTTGCGATGAAGGCAGCCCAAGTCCACTGCACCGATTTGTCTAGAAAAAAAGTGGTATAGGGAGGCTGCACAACAACACCTGCAGATCACTTATGCAGTGCACTAAAGTGATCACAAAGAGAATGAAAGTTTTGGTTGTCAGTAGCTGTAGGGAACAACTATGCTTTGGCTCAAATGATGTGCACAGGTGTAATATTAGTATGAAATTAAGGTCCCACTGTGGCATGACAAAAGGTTTCAGAGGAATGGTGCGGTCCTGGCAGCACAGATGGCAGGTGCATTCTAACTGGGGTCTCTGTACAGTAACCCAAAAAGGCCCTTACTTATTAGTAGATGCCACCATTGACACAGCAGGCGAGGATTGGATCGGAATTGGGCACCTGAGGTGAGAAGAAGAATTAGCTGGGTAGGACAGCCCCAAAAGGCCACATAGAGTGTGGTGGCTGACAGGGTCGATAAATATCTGGGAAGACACCACACCAAAGTAAGGCGCAATCCACTAGTTGAACAAAGGAGGCGGCGACCAAGTGTCTCGGAACCATGGAAAGCCTGAAAAATATAGGGAGATGGCGAGCAGAGAGAGCTGACCCCAAAATTGCTGAGGGTGGCCACATGCCTCACCCTTTCTCCTCTCCACCCGTGGTGATCACTTGACGCAACAGAACAAGCATGGCTGGTCCCACAGCAAGTGTACTGGGGTGACCACAGCCCAAGAAGTGAGCGACTCCACAGTGGCTTGGAGGACCCGTATGTGGTGGAGGTGGCAAAGAGGGAGACAGGTCTAGATCTTATAAGTTGCACTTAGTCACTCTAATTTACTGAACCTAGACTGCAAAATCCTACGGTAAGTAATATCGAATAGGATACAAAAGGTACTCTGGCACCTGATACAGCCAATTCAAAGCAGGTTTGCTCTGGGGAAAAGTACATTCCTAATATCTCCAGACTCTTCAATGTTATGGACTGCATAGCGGCTGATCACACAGAAGTAGTAGAAGTCTCCAAAGATGTGGCGAAGGCATTTGACGTGCTAGACTGAGGTACTTCTTCAAGTCCTCAAGGCAAGGAGTTTCGGAGAAGATGTCTTAGCTTGGATCAGATTGTTATACACTAATCCTACTGCCTGAGCAGAGTAATTTCAGAGTAACCTTGGAGCAGCAGGGAACTAGCCAGGCATGCCCCCTATCCCCACTGAGGTTTGCCCAGCCATGGAACCACTAGCCAACCATATGAGGAGAGTTGGAGGGCAGGCAGGGGTTGAATGTACTGTTTCCCATGCATGTTATCATGCTATGCACAGATTAGATATTGTTATATCTGCGAGATGTGATAGGGGAGTGATGCCAGTACTGGAGGCACTGCGCAAGCTTGAAAAAGTCTCAGAATCAACATTAGACAGAGCCTCTTGTCTCTTCCTGTTGAAGAGTAGTCTGAGGCATTCGCTCAATAGACACGCATAATTTCACTCTTGAACTACATATCTTCAAATACATACGAGTCAGACTTCACAAACAATTAGCCGATGTAACAGCCAGTAACCTGAGCATGTCCTTGGCCTCAGCTAGATCTGTGGTTATTTTTCTGGAAAAAGATGCACATATGGACTTTTGTGAGGGTTGCACTCTCTAAAATGGTGGTCCCACCTTTTTTTGAGCTCCCAACATCATTGTGACAGAGCTCATATGGGGATCCGGTAGGCGCAGAGCGGCCTTAGACAAACTCTTGCTGCTAGTGGAGAGGGGTGACCTGAAAGCACCCGACTTTGAGGCTACCTAGTACTAGCACAACTTCACTGTGTGGCAGCACGAGAGTCCAACTGGAATACCATAGGCAGAATACGTCAAGGAATACTAGGTAATACTCTGCTGGCTAAATGTATTCAGTTAATCCCTTGCCACCAACTGAACTTTGATATTGTTGAGGGCAGCCAAACACTTGTGGAAAAGATCATTGCAAAGATTGATTTAACAAAATGCGCACTGCCCTGAGATACCGCTGTGGTGTCTCATTGAGCCTAAGCATACTGAGCCTCAATCGAATTGTATGATATGCTTAAGCCATGGAAAATATATGAGTCTCGAACCCTTAGATCATTTGCAGACCTAAGGGAGGAGCATGAGATACACCACCCTTTAAAGAGCAAGAGAATGAAGGTTTAATCCCAAGAAAACAAACGCTTGCGATGCACTTAAGCCTGTAGTGAACACCACATACCGTATTTATTGTGAGTGCTAAATCTGACCCCGCTAAGTTTGTACCAATTTCTTTGACTATTTAATTACTTAATGCAAACATTGACAACCTATTGGAGTGTATATTGTAAACAGTGGGCGAAATGTTGTCAGCTGTAATAGTATTGAAATGAGGCAATATAAATAAATACAATTAGGAAATAAAGGTTTTGAAGGATACAAGTCAGACATTTCAGGAAGCGTATCACAACAACGGACTAGAAAAGGCAAGGCTAATCTGGCAAACATAAAAAATGAAATGGCCTACATGTAACCCTTAACTGTGCCCAATGCAAGATCTTGCGGGGGCAATGACAAAACAAAATAGTACATCAGGAAGTTTGTTCTGATGAGGATCAAGATGATGTGTCTCACACCAGATCACAAACTTCTCTGTGTCCAGCATAAATGGATTTTGTTGAAGAACGTCTGGCCGAAAGAATGAAATCTACTGCATCAAGCAGCAAATCAAAGGAACTCAGCTGTCACTGCTCAATCTCCTCACAAGGAGCTATATTATGGAGATTCCATTGTAGGGCCCTCCACTGCTGCTGAGACAGGAGGGTCCTCCCAAAGAGGGGGTTGTATTGGAGGGCAATTGTTTAAGCTCAAAAGATCTGGTCCCACTCAAGATGACCTGGGCTCAGTTGTCCTGATTTTCTTCAGAACTCGAGACAGCAGAGGTAAAGGTGGGAATGCATACAGGAGACCCATGTCCCATCACAAATGGAATGCGTTTCCCAGTAACTATCCTGGAGGGACCATTAGAGCGCAAACGTTTTCACACTGTACTTCAAACCAGAGCCAGAACATGCCCCACTGTACAAAGATGCCTAGTGCTCGATCACATCTAGTGCAGAAAGCCTCACCACATGGCTATCAGCGGCCTGTAACAATCACGCCCTGCTTAGGAGGGTGAAATCAGTTAGGCGTCACAAAACCCAGAAATGGTTCGCGGAGGACCTACATATACAAAAATTAGCCCTCCGTTAAACTGAAAGGAGATGGAGGAACCAGATAGATCTGTTGCTGGTCCATCCATCTCCAAAGGCACTAAATGCTATGGGAAAGGAACCAGAACCCAGCCATGCCCTGCTTATTGCAAAACGATACGGCAGTTGTGAAGTCTATGAGGATGTTCTCCAGCCTCCCCAAGATGGTCAGAAGGAAGGCTTTCCGGGCCAACTGGATTGCACGAAGCTCCAAAGATTGATATGGTGCTGGCACTCTGCTCGAGGCTCGAAGCCTCTCATCTCCACGTCTCCACCACCCTAGCAGTGAAAGGTCCATCAAGACCATGAAGCCTGGGTGGGAAAGGAGGAGTGGCTTGCGGAAGGTAAGGTTGGTGTTAGTCTGCCAACACCGAATAACCTGTCTCTTGAACGAGCTGGATGGAATTAGGGAGAAAGCCCTGGTTCTGAGCCCACTGAAACCTGAAGTTCTGCTGCAGGACCGGCATATTGTACCCAGCAAATGGCACATGGAGGATGCACAAGGCCAGGAGTCCAAGAAGACTCAGAATCATCCTCACAGATAAGTATGAGACATCCGGGTCATATCCTGAATGTCCCAAACTTGCTGCATTGGTGGAAAAACCTTAAAAGTCACCATATCTAGTATAGCCCACATAAAGTAATTCTTTGGCAGGGCTTAGGTGGGACTTGAGGATGGAAAACTTCAAGGGAGCAGGAATTGTTCATATATGGACTGCAAATGACTGCAGTGGGCCTTCCTTGAGCAGACAGTCATCAAAGTAGACGAATATATGTGTTACCACCATCCGAAGATAAGATGCTACCACTGACATATCTTTTGTGAACACCAGAGTGACTGAGATAAGTTCAAAGAGCAGCATGGCAAATGTACGTGGAGAATGTAGGGCTGCAGGATGTGTATATAAACATAAACAAGTGAAGGACACCACCAAGTCTCCAAGATTCAGTCAGCATTATGAATTTGTCCTTTATCCAAAAGGTGTTCAGTGGCCATTGGCCCAATATAAGCCTGTGGCCTCCTTCCTTTTTAGCAGGAGGAACTAACAAATGTAGCACCCATCACCCCTCACAGAATTCGGCACTCATTCAATAGCACCCATGGCCAGCAAGAGATTTACTTCTTGAATTAAGGCAGAGCGGTGGTTTACCTAACTTTGAACGGCATGCAGGTAATATGAGGCAAGAAATAACTAAGAGTAAGGCGTAGCCCGTTTGAACAATCTGCAAAACCAGCCCGTCTGATGTGATAGATTTCAATCTAGGGAGGAAACGGAAGATCTTGCCCCTTACTGGCTGATTGTGGGACAACAATGGCAAATCAAAGTGGCTTGGTTGCCTCGGAAGCAGTCAAAAAGGGAGTAAGTGATTGCTGCCCGTCTAGTGTAAAGGTTTTTGACTGCCTCCACATCATCTGCCTCGAAAAACTGGACCAGTTGCTGCGCCGGCTGAGGCGGTTAACATTGACAGTAGCCCAGCCTCTTGAGTAACCACTTAAGTTTCTGTACAACTGATGGAATTGGCAGGCTGGCAACAATAACCCCAAGGATGGTACTGTGGCTTGACCATTTTTAAATCACTCAATCGCTCAGTCAGTCTTTCCCCTCAAAAGTCATGATCCATCAAAGGGCATGTCCAGGATGAATGCCTGGACGTCCTTAAAAAACTGCTTCCAAGAGTGTAATCTAAGCACTACACTGGTGCCGCTGCACAGCCTATGCAATCGGTGGTGTAAAGGCCATCACACAGCCCATCCTGAATCATTTGGGTACAAGACACCCTAGGATCTTCTGGGCAGATCAACTAGACCTCAGTGGTAATGTCTGACAAAGCATGGGTGTATTTGCCCAGAAGGCACACTGCATTCATTCAAGAAGCATATGGCCAGGCTAGCTGATGAAAGCATATTTTTGCCCAATGCAGCCATACACTGTGATTTCCTGTCTGGGAAGTTTGTTAGTAAGGCAGTTGGGTTCACCTTGGTCGCTAATACAGTGCCACACGGATTTCAGGTGTGGGGTGTTTTTTCAGAAAATCAGGGTCGCCAGTGGCCTGTCTTTATTCCTGGATACACAGGTAGACTGACTGAGGAGCCAAGCATGGGTTTGACCAAGTAGCCATGAGCAGGTCTGTGAGTGCCCTATTAAATGGGAACAGAGGCTCTGACAAAGACACCCCAAGTTGGAGTATTTCAGTCAGCAAATATGTCTTGGTTTCAACTATAGACCACTGTAAATCTAGCTCCTCTGCGTTCTGCTACTGCAGATCAGGTGCCATCTTCAGTTGAAGGGCCAGGTGGTAAATCCAGCTCTGTCTCAAGCGAGGTGTCCAGCCCACTGGCCTTCTATAGGTCCAGGTATAGTGCTTCATCAGTTTAGTGAGGGGGAGTAGATTGTCTACCTCCTAATCATCATCAGTGTCCCGTGGAACGTTTGTCAGAACTGAACTGAATCAAAATTGGAACCCAAATAGGGCCTCTGGTTTCTGGTCATACTGGTGTTGTGGAGGAGGCTTAGGATCTGGTTGAATGGCCATTGCTCGCACCTTGGTAACCTCACAGCGTGACATGGGAATGGTGTGGGCTGACATCAATTCGGGTTCAGAGACCGAAGTCCAGACAAGATCCGGTTCCAGCGCAATCTGCACTAGCGCCGCTGGCACTTGAGTGACTGGCATGGACCTTGGAGTAGAATTTTTAAGCACAGCTTTTAAAGCATGGTGAGGTTTGCAACATCAGCACATTACAGGGCAGGAAGGTGGTGCTCCGGATGCATATAGAGAGGCAATGTTTGGAGGCCTGAGTGAGCAGCTGAAACAGTAGGAACAATAGAAAGAGGAAGGAGAAAGGAGGTAGTGGGAGCATGGGAAAGGAGATAAAGGGGAAGGACCATTGAAAGGAAGCAAGAGACAAGCTGGTCCAGGAGGCGTTACTGCAGTTCCTGTTAACAAAGTAAACAATAACTTGGTACAAGGGCATGAAGGAATGAAAGTGAACACATCATGCATGCAAATATTTTTATTTTTAATAAATCCAACCTCAATAAGTCACAGCGGGGCATAATCATATCAATTCAACTTTGTAACAGTCCTTTCCATTTAAAAAAAAATATTTGCCTGTACCAAATAGAGAAGGGAAAATCTATTCTAATCAGACTTGGTCCTGCTCCCCAAAGGACCAGAATGAATGACTAGCTAGAGCAGCGGTTCTTAACCTGTGCTCCGCTGACTCCGGAGGATCCGCGAGACCTACTCAGGGGGTCTGTGACTGCTTAGAAAATGAAATAATATTAACAGATTCATAAAATGTGTATAAAAAGAGAAGCAAAATGTAAATTGAGAATTTGAAAACGTTCTGTTGAAGGAATTAGAAATTGGAGGTTAAAAAGGAAGTCGGTATCTATCCTCAGACTGATTCATGGAGCAGTACAAGTGCATCAAACAGATTAATTGGGGACCTCAATTGAGTTTATAAAAGCTCCCGCCTTCCTATTTTAAGAAATCTTTATTTTTTTAATATCTGTTTGAGGAATAAATTAAATATTTCATAATTTGTGTATTTCTTTGATGAATAGTCGTTTCTGTATTTTTGTGTATTGTTTTGCAGTAAAAATCATTGACATTTCTTAGGCTGGGCTCCCTGACTTCTAGTAATGACTAAGTGGGGGGTCCCCAGATTCCAAATAATGATTCAGTGAGGGTCCCAAAGTTCCCAAAGTGATTAAACGGGAGTCCACATCATTCAAAAGGTTAAGAACCGCTGTGCTAGAAACACAACATAGCTGTGTGAACTTTGTTTGGCCTCATCATTAATGTTCAGTAAAACGTAAGAATGGCTCTGTGCTTGCTTGTGTACCTATTCAGAGTAGATGTGGTAAAGCAGTTCACAAAGTATTTGTTTTTTGGAGGGTGGGGGAGTTTGCATAAGGTGGTTTCACTTTTGCCCAGATATAAACATGCCAGTACATTAAGTAATGCAATGATACTTAGAGGATTTCCTAATGGGTAAGACTGAATGCAGCATTTGGTATCTCAAACTTCTGTTTATATTAGCAGTTCTTAACCTGTAGTCTGCAGACCCCCTGGGGTCCACGACGCCTACTCAGAAAGTCCAGAATTGGTTATGAAATTAAATAATAATACAACTAATAAAGTATATTTGAATAAGGAAGCAAAATTGAAAATGCAAACTATTAAAACGTTCTGACATTGTAAAGGAATTTGAAATTGGAGGCTAGAAAGGATGCTGATATTTTAGATTGATTCGTTGGAGCAGTGCAAGCACAGCAAACAAAATACAGTATAGATGATGTGTCGTCTCAACTGAAGTACTAAAAAAAAACGACAGCAGGCATTAGGAGCAAAAAAGACAGAGCAATTTGCTAGAGTTTAGCATATCTCTTCTATTTAAAAATTAAAACTGAATTTAGAAAAGATCCAACCTTCCCATAAAAGATTTATTTTCCTACATTTAATCCCTTATTAAACTAAATTAAATACAATATTTTAATATTTGTGTATTTGTTTGATGTAAACTGGTTAGCTACTATTTTTGCAATGTCTTGAGGTTCAGATCATATAAATTGCTTAGGCTGGATGAGCTTGCAATAATGACTCATTGGAGTCCCTAGATCCTGGTAATGGTTCACTTGGGGTCCACAGAAGTCAAAAAGTTAAGAACTGCTGGTCTAAATGATTCTCCTGCGCAGGTGTGAGAGTCGATCGTCTTACTTGTGTCGAGACGAACGGGTGTTTTTTGCGTTCCGGAAACTGCTGATAACAAGGGCTAGCGACTTATCAAGGTCCTGGTCTTCAGTTATACACTGTTCTAGGGTACAAGAATTTTTGGTTCTTTAATGAAGGCATAATACAACTGTGTCGCGTTGAACTGAACCACTCATTCCTGGATGAGAAATAGATCAGCTCATTATACCACGTACTCTATCAACTGCCACATGGTTAAGCCTTGAAAAAGTCGTCATTCGACGAAACACGTGTTGGCTGTGTGCTCAAGCTGAATTGTGAACAATTAAAGAACTTGAAAATTGCTTTCCTTTGTATACTTATTGATGTATACTGCTGGACACAACTGTTAAGGAACCACGAAGAATATGGCCCTTGTAAATGGTGTTTAGAGGTGGTGCTCTGGACAAACTTTGCTTCGAGGTGTGAGAGTAGGGCCAGCCGTGTCGTAGGATCTCACAGTTATCAATAGGCCTCCCAGTGGAGTGTGTGGAGATAATGCACCTTAAATGAATATCATAGTAATTATATAAAATAAGTAAGACACTACGTTAATTCTAACTTTTCTACTCAAAAGGAGTAACTAATTTAGTTTCTTTCTTTAACATGTGCTGAACACCACAATCAATTTGACATATTTGTATCATCTGCAACAAAAAAATTAGCAAGAAATCCATTTATTGAATGTTGGATAGATTTTACATGGGGTATTCACCATTCCAAGCACAGACAACTATTTATGTCCTAAATTCTAAGAGCAACATCAGTTGGGACATCCTGTGTTGGGTGGAGGCAGCAGTGACGTTTCCAGCTCTCAACATTACTAGATTGAGCCTCAATAAAAGAGTGTGAGGATGGGGTCATGACCTGCTCTGCTGTATCCAGCTGTTAAACTGTCAACAAAAGTTTGTGCTTAAAAGATGCTGCAAGTGGTACATGTACAAGCTGGACTTACAAAGGGTGCATTCCCTTTAGTTATCGGGGTCGTCATTATACAAGGGACCAGGCAATGCAGTAAATGAGAAGGAACCGCTCAGATTGCCTGTGCCAGCAGGCGGCACTATGGGATTCTAAACAGGGCCCCATAAAGATGATGCAATGCACAGAAAAGATGTTGAAGACCACCATGCACCTCTTCAATGAAGCCTAGCAAGGATGAAACACATCTGGAACAGCATGTGCGCCCTCTTCATATGAGGGCTGCTCTAGCCGGATATCTCATTTTAAAACGTGGCCCAAGACTGATGTAGTAATTTTCTGTAATAACACAGGCTGGCTACAAACTAAGGGACATGTGCTCCCAGAGGAATTTTCAGTGAATTTGGTTGATTCGACTTATGTTCATCAATTTTTGGCTTCACTCCAGGAGTCAGATGTCAGACTTGCTACATTATTCTTGGATGCAGGCATTAGAGTGTGACGTTGCTCCAGCATCCTGCAACTGAGTTCTAGGAATGAGAACTTAACGCTGTGGCTTTACCCCACAAGCCAGAGGTCAGAGAGAGACATCATTCCAGGAACTGGACAGCGAGATACGACTGCGGGGCCAGACGTCAGTCTTTCAGAGACGCCACACGTCTCGTCGTGCGTATTTAAGAGGAATATTTCAATACAAAGTTTGTACTTTATAGAGTCTTGGAATAGATATTATAAAATAGTACAGCACACCCTAAGAAAACAAAAGTAAAGAAGAAACAACAGGACTGTAAAGGGCTCAGCCCAGACGGAAAGGTAAGCTGGACCAACCCTCTAAACACACAGATCCCACCAGTCACTTAATGACAACATTAACGGGAAGTAAGGTAGCCTTTGACCGGTACAGCCCTTCCTGACTTCAGATTAGATCGGATGTGTTCTGGCAGAAACAGACATGAAGCGGTGCACCTGAAAGGCCAGATGGGTTGGGCAGAATCAGTCACGTCATACTTTCTAGAACATTCCAAAAGAGGTTGAGTGGGAGAAGGGGTGACTGCATGAACTTACAGTGACGAGCCGAACCAGGGGGCATATTAACAAGGGCCTTATCTCTGCTTTTTTGGCTTTAAAAGCCAAAAAAGTGGAGATAAGATTATCGCCCTATCTACAAGGGGATGCTAACATGCATTAGCGCATATTACCACCCGTTTTCCCGACGCCTCGCTTCGCATCTCTAATGAGATGCAAAGTGGGCGTCACTGGGCGTACCCCTGACGGACTACCTTGTAAATTATCGCTAAATACACATCGCAATATTTACAAGGTGGCCCTCAGGATTTTAGCAGACGTTAGTTTTTGGCGAAAACCTGATTTAGCTATACTTACCATTGGGGTGGATTATGCTGATACGACCACAGGGTCGTATCTGCAAGGTTATCGCCGTTTTCCATGGAACATCGCTGGAAAATCAGCGTTGTTCCATGGAAAACGGCGATATCCCCTCTATCGCTGGAATTTTTATCGCCTCGGTGATACGCGTTGTTAATAACGTGCTAACCGGGCAAAAAATTCCAGCGATAGACGGCGATAAATAAAAAAGCGCTAATCGCGCTTTGCGATATTTATCGCTGTCTATTGCTAATATGCCCCCAGGTTAGGAATGAGCCTAAAATAACCAATCAGAATATTGGTGCTGCCCAGTTTTCCCAAGACAGTTTGGGGTTGTCCTTGGAGCTCTGGCTGCTTTCATGTACCATCATTGCTTAACTTGTAAAAAACATATATAAGTGCCAGGGCCGGAGGTACTTCTCAGGAAGCCACGGTGATGGCCCTACCGCCTGTCCCCGTCATCACTTCCATCTGCTGACCACCACCCAACACATATTCAAATGAAGCCCTGGTCCTTCAGTGGGAGAGTTCAACTTCTCACTCTGATGCACTTTAGGGAAAACAATCTTGTGCAGGACCAAGGACCGTCTTTAATAAGGGCAATGAAAATAAGCATTAGCAATGCCAAAAGGCCTTGCTTATAACTGAAATGACCTCTTTAGTCACTGGTGACATTAGGCCCTGAGTATCTAATCCTGAATGCGCTCTGTCGCTCATCCTTGCATTCATGCAATGATGAGTGCAAATGTTACTTATGCAGACCAGTCAATGGCTGAAAAGGGCTGCCCCAAAGCACTCCTAGGTATGCATACGTTGTTTTAATGCGTTGTTTTATCACATGAGCCTGGCAGACATGTAAGCTGCCAAACCAAATCTAAAAAGACCTTCAATACACACAACTAAATACTCCACATAACATTACACATTGGTACAAAATTACTCTTAGGAAGACAATATACACTCTTTCTAAGAGGGTCTAGCAAGTGTTACTCTGGGCGCTCTGGGAACCCCAAAACTTTTGACACCCCAAAATTGGGCAACCTCAAAAGTTCGCCAACCCCAAACTTTACCACAATGGAATGCCTACAATTCGATGAATCAGAGGCGTCTTTAAAACTCAGATTCATGAGGTAATATGTCCTCGAGTTAAGGCACCCCCCAACACATCAAAATAATAAAAATCAATTAAGAGGCCCATTAAATAAATGAGTTCTAGATCAATGGAATAGCTTAAAGATTTATTTTAAAATTCACAAAGGGTGGTATAAAGGTTCTTATCAAATAGATTATTACACAAGAACACAAAAATCAAAGTATTTGAAGTCCCAAGTGGGCAGTAAAATCAGGAGAGAAATTGAGTGCATCCCTAGTAGAACAGGAACATTTTCTGGCTCACCCCCAAAATCAAGGGATTTTACATATTATTTTCGCAAATGAAATTAACAGAACTGTACATTAATTGTGGTGTGATAGAAAATATTACATTCATAGCAAATCAGAGGACAGACTCATAAAACCTCTTATTGCCTTAGCACCTAAACCCTATCCAACTACATGCATAATTATTTTGCCTCTCTTTGCTAATGTCATCCAGAGAGGGTAGAACAAACTAGATGTAGCGTGTTATATGAATGAATTGGGCACAGTGATCTAGCGGAAAGACCTTGATGTAATAGTAGTAATTGTGACTGGGCCAAGTTCATTGAAAAGTGCATAGACAATGGCAGTGGAAATAAAAAAGATGAAATCTTGCTTGACTGTGTGCTGCAGAAATAGGTAGGAAAGAGATGGGCAGGGAGGAAAGACACAGAGGACTGTATTTCGGATAAAAAGGCTGGCAGGCATTAATTGAGACTTGGTTAACAAGAGTTTGAAAAATGCACTTCTATACAACATAGGAAAATAGTTTCAAAGACAACAATACCATACAAGTGTGTATACATATAATAGAGTGCCAAACTGTACTCTGCGCATTGTTAATGATGCCCAAAAATATAAGTGCCCAAAACCTTCTATCTTACCAAAGAGCAAATCTTCAACCCCCAGGGTTTGTTTGAGTAGCTAACCAATGCTAAACCCTTGCCTACTACAGTAATCTTTAATATTCCATGTAACAAAATACCTGTGTAAAGGATTTATAACACTGTAATAACAATCCACCTTTAAAGGTCTATTGACATTCGCGGTTCAAGTTGATGCACTTTAATTACCTTCACCACACTTATCTTTCATCCATTAGACTGCAGAGGATGTACCCAGACAGGGCTGCATTCTGTTCAAAATGTGATGGGCTGGTCGCCACGTTCCTGCATATGACATGGTCATGCAGGATGTTGTCAGAGTACAAGGGGGAGGTAGTGTCACAGCTTCAACAAGTCACGCATTATTGTCTTGAAGCAACAACATGGCACTGCCTACAGAGTATCAAGCAAGGTAAAATACAACACACATTTTCGACCCTGCCTGCTTCTAGCCAAGGGCTGCAAAGCATTCTACTGGCTATCCAGCAGGGGCCATCAGTGATGAAGTGGAGCAAAGATATGGCAGAGTGGGCCGTACGGAAGGAGGTACGACTGAAAAGAATTAGAAAGGGAGGGAAGGGTCTGAGAGAATGGGCCGAAAGGATACAGGATCTTCTGGACAGGCAAGATGGAGGTATTCGGTGCTGGCCAACTAGGGGAGGAACCTGCTGGCATTACTGCACCTAGGAATAACTTTACCACCTGATCTGCTCCCCCTACCGAACGGAGCCAGGAGAAGAGTGAATAATGCCCACTGCCTGTGCCTCGCCATGATTCAAAATGGTGACCGCTCCCTGAAGTAGGCTGTCACCCTGCCAGAGGCTGCTTGAAGACTCAGAGAGAACCTTGGGACCTTGGCGGGGGCTTGACCTCTGCTGTGTGCCTGAGACAGGTCTGTCACCATCTGGGAAGACCTCCTGGAGTACCACCGGTAACCAATCTGTATTTTCTCCCTGTAGCAGGCCCGCCTGAAACCTAGGGTGGGCTGTGACTGCAAGGAGGTGGCGGCACCTATGTGTGGCTACTGGTGCTGTGGTCGAATTGGGACCTGCAGTGAGTCTGGAGGCGCAAGACCTGGGTGCCCATTGTACTGGGTGGTGTGGTCATGGGCGAGCCTTGATACACTGATACACACCTGGAATTGAGCAGATCCCGGGAGAGAGAGCCCCCACCGTACACTGACCTGAGGATTCCCAACGTGCTGTGTTTTTCCTGGACCGAAAGGACAGATTAAAGATGCTCGCTCTGGCTCAGGTGCTCAACCCTGGAGGCTGAATGGTGGTGTTGGACCTGAAAGACACCTGTTTTCATATTATGATTAAATGGGGAAAATGATATGATGTGGTTGTGTGACTTCACTGTGTAATACACTTTTCAACCACTTTAGGACCAGTAGGTTTTGTTTGTCAAATCTTTAGCTCCATCCTGGGTAGCTGTGGCTCTGAGCAGCAAAGCTTACACAAAGGAACACGTGTAACACATTTAAACAATACCAAAACAAGAAATCAACGAGACACTAAAGATATCTGACACAAATTTTATTTATTTCTAGAAACCACAACAAAAAATGTCCACTGGAGGGTTCTGAAGATATAGAACTCAATGCATTTCACTCAACTGCGAACAACGATTGGCAAATTCAATGAATTTGACACTTAGAAACGCATATGTCAAAACATTGGGCTACTTCCATTGGGATCACTTAGAGTAACTTTAGGTGACCAACTCCAGTAGGGAGCCAGTCACATGGTCCAGCAAGATCCTCAATCAGTTACCTTTACAGGTGATGCAGTCTCCAGGCAGTTCCAGGTACGTTTTCCCTTTTGAAATGCATTCCTATGGAAGTGGTCCCTGATGCAAGGGATGAAGGATGCTGAAGATTCTCATGGATGAGGTAGATGCTATGTGGTTGACAGGATTCTTCCTGTGGCTACTTCTCGTTCCATGAAGAGGGTGGGACAGTACTGGTCACAGGGTCGATGTCCTTCGAAGTCAGTGCTGATAGAAGTCCAGTCACTACTGGGTTACCATTCGCCCAGTATCATGGCCACAGTCAAATCTTTCCCTGGGCGATAACTCTGCTTTTGGGCGACCAAGCTGCACACTGACAAATTACTCAAGCTCAGCAAACTAGGTACAGCTGTGAGTGTCGGGTAATGGTCTCTGGTACTCCACAGAAGCAGCGGCTTGAAGATTCTGGGCTAGCAGTTGTGTCCCTGTGCTGTGAACAGGAGGTCAGGTAACTGACCCTTGGAGTATCTTTGCCATTGGCTGGGCTCTGGAGACGACTTCTCCTTAAGCATAACACAGGACGCACAGTTCCTCTCTTTTGCTAATCACCAAGTTCAGCAGGTGCAGTCCACAGCAGTGCAACTTCTCTTCGCCGGTTTCACAGTGCACTTGGGCAGTCTATTTTTTGGTCCTAATTCCAGTCCAAATTAAATAGGAGTTTTGGGCACCAGGGTGCCGTATTTATGTCCGGAAAATGTCCCCAGGGTAGGATTCGGTTGGCAACTAATGGGCTACCAGGTTCCCTCTCTCCTGATGACTACTTCCTGGGAAGTGTGGAATCTGGCTATCTCAGGATGCCTCGTTCTGCCGACTCTGAAGATGGTAGAACCCTTCGCTAGGCATGCAGAGCTCCCTAACCCAACTTGGCAGTCTGGCTACCAGGGGGCATACACGTTCCTGAAAACAGTTTGGCAAGATGTTTCCTTTCCCCTTCTTGAGTGCCAGATAGTCTGCTTAAACAATGGAGCTGCACCTCTCCCAAGTGATCCCCATTTCCTCTTCAAAAGCAGCTTCAGCTTTGTAGCTCACCTGCAGGCAGGAGCTAACACCTCCCTCCAGTGCAGTACCCTATTGTCTCCTATCCAGGGAGTCATTATCACGTCTTCCCAGGAGGACATAAAAGCCGTCTCTGGTTCAAGCTCCATGCGCAACTGTTCAAGGCACAGGAGATTAAAGGCAACAAAGTGGTAGCATTGTAAAAGTTGCACAGTGTAACTTGCTACATTACTTTGAACTTGGGAACCAAGTCGGCTCAATGGAGGATCCTGGGCCTGATGGCCTTCTTCTCTCCATCATGGAAGGCTGCAACATGTGCTTTTCATCGACAACTAGCGGATCATGAGTGACAGTTACAGCCGGAGGTGGCATGACGTTTCTTACGCAAATGGGCAGAAACTTGGCTCGATCTACTCATCACCCCGAGACTGCACAATCTCAGCATTTCTGTGCATTGGAGTTTCCAAGGCATCTCTCACTGGGAGACATGATTCGTCGAGGGTGTAACTGGGGGTGACTGTATGCTTTCCCACCGATACCTCTCATGCCTCTACTTCTGAAGATCAGGACTGATCGGTCCTAAGTCATTCTAGTGGGCCCAGATTGAGCTTGGTGCACATGGTGTGTATGCATAGAAAGGTGGGGACACATTCACTCCGCCCTAATGAAGGCCCCAGACCCTAATGGGCTCTTAGAGTGGGCCGAAACATGTTGGCATAAATATAGAAGGGTTAATTGAATGATTATATTCAATAAGAAACCTCAACATACGTCTTTTTTTTATCTATACTCCAGGCACCCAATAAATAAAGGAAAACTTTGGGTATACATGTAGGTATTTTTATTAGGAATTTTTAACCTGGATCCCTGCTTATCCAGTTTGATTTAATTTAAGAACTCCCATTCTATCTTTGGTTGAGTCCGCCCTGGTGGTACCATCCTACCAGGTTGTGGATAGACGCTGATGACGAAGCATGTCACGAGTGAGGCATCTACTCCAATATCTTTGGCCAAATGTTCAAAAAGTGGTAATTCCCCAGAACTCTTTAAATATTCCAGTTGCTCTTTGTGTGTGAATCCTCATTGACCCTCCCATCCTCCCCGTTCTGTGCATAGGGCTCCATATTAATAAGTTCCCAAGTTTAGGAATCTGCATATTAGTCAAAGCCAATTTGCTGTTGGGGCTCTGCGTCTGGGGTCATGGGCAGCCTCGAAAGCAACTGACATCAGAGTTGCATATATACAGGCTTTGCATGTCATTTCTGGAGCAGACCAGCATTACCTTCCAGCACGCAGAGATACTGTTCAAACGTTTCCAGATCCAGTCTGATGCCTAGTGAATATTCCAAAGTTGAGGAATCTACAATTAAAAAGAGTCTATACCAGAAAAAGCATTAATGAAGGTAAGTAACTGGTTTGATTCGGGTTCCAGAATATCCAAACCAGCTACACTGGCTTGTAGTTGAGAAGCTGATGCAATTCAATCAGTTTGCATGATGTATTGTACTTACCATGTGACAGCACCCAAGTTTCTTTCCAATAAATGAACTAAATGTAAGCCATCTAGGCAGCTAAGATTGGAAAACAATGATCTTTCTCTCATGCCCCATTCCCAACAGCCAAAATGGAGCCTTCAGGATCCAGGGAGCCGCTTTATGGAGAAAATTCTCCTGGAAATATGCACTGTTACACCGCTACTAAAATGCAAGGAAGCTATGAAAACCCGATTACACATCAGTAACAATGCTTGTGGTCTTCCTTAAGAAATAGGAATAAACAAATACATGGTTCTTAGATGATTACGTTTATGCTTGGTTTGGGGTACCATGACACTGAAAGAATAACAGCTTAGTTTTGTTTCACTATGGACAGGATAGCAGAGTGCCAGAACTTGCTTTTTCTTACAATCTTTTTTATTTTAAATGTAAGACAAATCCACTTAATTACGCCCCCCCACCCCCCAAAACCCGGACATCTCTTCACACACCTCTTTATATATGATATATTTCTCAAGCCCAGTCTATACTAAAATGTTTGAAAATGAACATAGATTAGCTTTAACTATGTGTTGTAACTCATACTTTTACACAGTAATACTATTATTTTTCCTGTTGTTATAGTACCTTTTCGTTATTTTTATAATTTCTAAAGTACTTACAGGCCACTATAGTGAGTATGATATTAGTTATATCAAGAACTAAAATACATATTTGAAGAAGTAGATCAATGGGGTTGGGTCCCCAAACGAAAGTAATTGATGGTGGGGAGTTTCAGGTTTCTCAAAATACAGGGCAGTCATAAAGTACACCCACCATATTGAGAAATTGTTAGGTTTCACCTGCACAGCGCTTGCGCTGTGCTTGTGAAATCTATTGTATTTAATATATCTTAAAAGGGATTTACATCCTGCCTTCACTTCTGATTGGTCTTTGTGCTTGCCAGTTTGCTTTCCTCAGTTACTATTGAATGTATGTCGTTCTCCTTTCCATGTCTCTCTTATCAGTTTCCCGTGGACTAAGTACTTATCCCCATCCTCATTAGTGATTTGAACTACCTTTTTGTGTTAATGCTGCATACCGTTTACTTTCATGGGCAGCATGTTAAAGCTTGTTTTATGTGCTCTTGTTTACATATTTCCTATTGAAAAATCCAGTTTTTTTGCTTTAGTCTTAAAAGGTTTGTCTGGAATGTCTTTCCCAACATTAATGGGTCTGATGTTCGATTTCATATTCTTTACTTTCACAGACTGCGTGCAACACATCTATTATTAGACTGTCTGTGTGCTTTTTGTTTAACAAGATTAATCGCTCCGATGTCCGATTTCATATTCTTTACTTTCACAGGCTGCATGCACCCCATCTAATCTGAAACTGTCTTTGTGCTTTTTGTTTAACAAGATTAATCGCTCCGATGTCCGATTTCATATTCTTTATTTTCACAGGCTGTGGCAACTTTTATTTTTATTTATCTTGTGTAATGTATATTTAGCCTGGGCATGTCCCTTGCTCAACCCTGTCCATTTCTAAATACTCTCCATGTTTATTTATTTCTATTTATTTAATGCAATTTTATATAGCGCAAACTTAATGCAAAGGTGTTAGAGTGCTTTACAATAGAACCAAGTAGGTTACATAAGGAGTGAGAGGTACTCGTGGTGGAATTTACATATTAACAAGTTACAGTACAGTTCCTTGCCTCGTCTCCTTTATTCCTGCACCCCGTGGAATGCCCCAACTCTGTCGCTTACACATACGCCAACCGTGTACAAAGGGCTCCACTTCCCTCCACCACCACCTCCCACCCCACTCTCCCACCTCTCGTCCCTTATCCCTTCTTCGTATTTTCTCAGGCCTCTTTCCTCCCTCACCTCCTGTTTCCTCCCTATGCCACAGTCGTCAGCGGCTCCCCTGTATTTATTAATAGCCACACACGTTCTCTACCATCTTTCTTTTTTTTTTTTTTTTTTTTTTTGGGAAAACCTTTATTTAACAGTATGCGCAGACAGATACGGGCCTACAACCCTCAGGCCGGCCTCGACAAAAAGGGGCACATCAGCAAGCAATTATACGATTCAGCAGCATATCAGTACAAGCACGAATAGACCAGATTACGTTATACACAATTGTGCCGCCGAGCGCCAGGATGATGAGGTTTAAGTTTTATAAAGTTTTGAAATAAGTCCATAGCAACAGGTCTGGAAGGATCCGAATCAGAGCAATGCAGTTAGGACTATAGTGGGCAACGATCATCAGAAGAGTCAGCAAGCATTATCCGTAAGGTAATCAATCGCACTCAATGAAATCAGGATAGAAAAGAAGCATATCACATGACGATCCCCAAGCACTACCCACAAGTTCCCAATCCTCCCCTCGACCCAAGAAATAAGAAAGGAAAGAGCAAACGAGAAAGGTAAAGAGTAGAAAGGGAGAAGAGAAAGAGAGAAAAGAAAGAAAGAAAAAGGAGGCCCATAGAAAAAAACCAACAAGGAAATATACCCCCCACCCTACACGCATGCAGAGGCTACGGCCTACCCCCCCTAGCAGTGTGTCTGTCGCCCCAAAAGAGTACCCGAAATGTAGGAGAAGAGAAAGAGAAGAAAAAGAAAAAGAATGTCACGGTTGATCGGAGGAGGGCCAAGGATCTATTCAATACAAGCCAAATCGTTACCCGCGGTCACCCAACCCCAGGCCCCGACCTAACACCCTGCTACATGTACCTCCAACAGTCACAAGTCCCAGTCCCAGCCATATACGTATCAATGTGCAACAAGAAAAACCCCCTTCCTCAGCCTTGGCCCCTTCGAATCTGCAGTCCAACAGAATCCAATTGCAGTACAGCCAACCTGGACGGGATGGGCCACCATGGAGTCCGTTGCAGCAATCGAGGGGTAAGAGACAAGTCAAACTGGAGCGAAGCTCGATAGTAAAGGACCACAGAATGCGCCACTGCTATGCGGTGGCTAGTACAACAGGGAGCAGGACGATGCATAAATCCCAGAGTAGCGGCCGGCCGATGTACAGGAAGCAAGTCCAGGAGGACGCTCAGAAACGTGGTACCAAAGGACAAAGGAGATGGGCAAAACGGCGGCTGAGGCACAAGCTCCGGCCATACCAAGGGAGCAGGATTGTCAGACTCCTCCAGGGCAGAGCCGAGGAGTACCGCAGCGGGCACTGGGACACGTCCCCCCGTCACTGCCACATACCTCAACTCGGGTGATCCACCGACAGTCGACTGAAGATGTGGCTTAACATGCCGCACTGGAGAATCATCATGGCCAGCTGAAAAAGTCCGATCAAACCGGTCCTCCAAACCAGTGGCAGAGTCGCGGAAGGCCAACCACAGGTCCTCCAGTGCTGCCAGGATGTCGCGAAGCCCCAGCGGTGGATCAAGGATGGAGGGTGCTGTTGCGTCCGCCATCTTAGGCAAGCAACCATCGAGCGCCCCGGGAAGCAAGCCCCCTTCACCAGCCATCGGTATCTGGAAGGTGATAAGCTCTCTGCGGGGCCCCGGTGGTGCAGGAAACGTGGAGGCAGCCGGTCGTGGAAAGGCTTCAAGGACAGGGGAATCTGTGGTGCAGGGAAACCCACCGGCGAGACCAGGGCTTCCGATGCGGAAGATGGCGTCCGCTGCTGTAGGCTGCAACAAAGAAGCGATCCCGGCCCTCTCCCAGCTGGGCCGGGATACAGTATACGGGAGCTGGATACAATGTTGCGAGCGGGGCGCGCTGGGCAGCCGAGCATGGAAAAGGCTGCTGTGAGAATCCCAGCGCCGCGCTCCAGGTCCGGTGCACCGGCTCCTCCCTCTCCACAGCGGCCGCTGCTATCGTTGTCGCCGCCGGCCGTCCCCACTAAACAATGGCCCGGCTGCGACCGCTTGGAAGGCCGGAATGGAAACCGGGGCCCAACTCCGCCGGGGCAGCTCCGTTTTCGACCGGAGTCAAAGTATCGTGGTCAGGAACGTGGCCCAGGTACGCGTAGGGCTCGGAGGCGCAGGATTCTTGCCAGGATATCGACGAAGGGCGAAAGGGTCGGCGGAGCCGAAGAGCTAGGCGGCCATCTCGGCTGCAGGCTAGGCTCCTCCCCTCTACCATCTTTCTTAACCCTTCTATACCATTCCCTCTTGCACACCCAGTGCCACCTGTCCTTTCCTCTGCCCTCATGCTTTGTCCACTCTCCTTTCATTTACACTTGCTGCTTAGCTTTCCCTCATTTCTAACAACCCCACTAACGTCTTCTTTCCCACCCCGCCACTCCCTTCTGTTACACCCCTCCATCTTGGCATGTCCTTGACTACTCTCCCACCCCTCTTCCCTTTGTGTGACTCCCTCTTTCCTCTTGTCTGAGTCTTTGTCTCCTCTCTGTAAACCCCGCCTGAGCCCGGCAGCTCTCCCCTCTGTGCATGCACCTGCCCTCTTGCCCTTTGCTGGTCCCTGTACGGTGCTGCACCCTCCATCACCCTACAGGCCCTAGTCCGAGTGAAATCAAATGTGAGCAGCCTTTAGCGGTGCAAGGCGAGGTGGGGAGTGCCTGGGTCTCTGCCCCACCGCTGCCTCCTGTAGATGCTCCAAACGCTTACACTTCAATGTGTATTCACTGCTCACACTTTACACAATCACGCCACATATATCCGCGTGGAAAGCAGTCAGCATGCCACATGTGCAGCTCTGTAGCTCTTTTAGCAAGATGTATGGATTCAAAGTCCAATGCCAAACGGTTTACTTTCAGAGGCTGTGTACAACCAGTTCCCACCCACAAACTCCTTATTATACACACAGCAGACCTGCCTGGTTCAGGAGCGGCTGGTGACATTTGAAAGTGGTGAGGCGTCAAATGATCGGCATACTGCACAGTTGCGAGCGAGTGGGCCCGAACCACCATAAGGGGGGTTCGGTGG
Source organism: Triturus cristatus (assembly GCF_964204655.1). Classification (NCBI taxonomy): domain Eukaryota; kingdom Metazoa; phylum Chordata; class Amphibia; order Caudata; family Salamandridae; genus Triturus; species Triturus cristatus. The sequence continues at coordinate 1,642,665,247 of NC_140590.1, forward strand.
GGTTCTCCCCCGGCGAAAACTTTGAAAAAAGAGAAGAAAAATTGTGCATTTTCAAGCAAATTTGAGAAAGCAGGAAGGTTAATAAAGCAATTGTGAAAGTGCAGTTATTACATTAATAAGGAGATGTCATATAACATAGGTAGCTGCTTATTCAGTATAACCACAGAGCTTCATAACAGACTTCGAGATGCAATGCATTTCTGAGTACCTCACTCACAGATGTTTTTTATTTAACAAACAACTAAACTGGTCGCGAAGTAGCAGCATTCAATATTGTTTTCTTTTTGTAAATTAAATCAGCACGTCTCTCTTTAAGAGCAGCAAACTTGTCAATAACTTTAATGTTAAATTCTGGGATTTTCTGAACTAGCTTGCTCTCTACAGAGAGCATTGCCAAAGCATTGAGTCTTTCCTCAAGCATGGTGTTCCTGAAGAATGTCTTAATCCTCTTTAAGGCTGAAAAACATCATTCAGACTCGGATGTTGTCATAGGAGTGGTAATGACAATTTTGAGTAAGGCCACTGTCTCTGTAAGTGACTTTCCCATATGAAGTTTATGTATTAAAGCCAGCAAAGTCAAGGCACTTGTGGCCTTCCGGTACACAGGCATTGCATACAGTACAGTCAACTCAGTTCTCAGCTGCTCTTTTTTGAGCATAGGATAAGCTTCCACAGCCTCATTCAGAGCATGCTCTGGGAAGGATTCATCATATTTTGCAAAGCTTCAGTTTGCAATAATGTGGCACTCACCCAGAGCTTAATTTGTGCCGGTGCTTGCCGGTGCTTAGCACCGGCACTTAATTATCAGGGCCGGGTCTACAGTCACGCATTTAGTGCATGTCAGTAATTGACAATTAGTGGCACTGGCACAGAGAGCATGTGCTGCTATACGTCCGTAAGTGCTGTTGTCACTTTACCGTGTACTGGTTGTGTTGTTCATGACAGGACTGATGATCATGGTGAAGAACTTAACTGAATGGTGACGTGACTCCGATTCTCATTCTCACTCGTCTCTTTCACAACTCACAAGACTAGACTTCTGCTCAATCCGCCGGCCGCGGATCAGTGTTGCCGGCCCAGTGGTGGGCGGGACACTGAGTTGGGCAGGGCTTTGCCTGGGCTGGTCTTCTTCTGCGGGGGTTGGGGCTGTGCGCGGCAGAGGCAGCGAAGCGTGCGCAGATTTTGCAATTGAATGAGCGCGCATTCACTGCTTTAATTTTGCTACGGCACGCCCCAGCATACCTGCACGACCGCATCTCACCACCGTGACCGGCACCGCATCCAGCACCACCGAGTATCCACACTGGTGGTTGAGCTCCAACGGCGCCACACTGGTGGTTGAACTCTAACGGCGCCAGCGGACTAGGTGAGAGCGAGGCATGGCCTGGGGTAGGCCGCCGGCCTAATCATGATTAATGATATAAAAAATAAAGCTGTGCAGGTGAGGCAGGGTAGGGCCTGGCAGGCGCCGTGATTACTGTTTTTTTTAATGTTGATTGGTCTGACGATGAGTGGCCGTGGCCCTTAGTTTTATCAGATGTTGCCAGTAGGGGATGTTGCGCAGTTGCGGGCCGGCCCGGCAGTGCTGCCTGGATGGGTCAGTACTACAGTACTACTGGGATGGATTCAGTTTCGGTTCAGGGCCAGGCTCAGCAAATCTGTGGGGGCTGGGCGCGGCAAGCAGTGTGCGCATACTTTTTCACATTGCAATGCGCGCGCATTAGATGCTTTGCCACACCCCAGCATACCCGCACTGCCTCAGGCTCACCACCACACCGTCCGAGTCATCGTGGCCAGCCAGCCGCCATTCAAAGTAGCGGGACCTGGACGACGTTGGCTGCATTGAGGTCAGTGGACTCGGCAGTGGAGTAAACTACTGCTCTGGACTGTGCAGTACATAGAGTTAAGCGCCACCAGGTGAGGCATGGCCTGGGGTAGTCCGCCGGCGGCGGGCGGCCTAATCATCATGAGTTTAAAATAAAGCTGCGCAGGTGAGGCAGGGCAGGGCCTGGCAGGCGCCGTGATTATATGTTTTTATATTGATTGATGCAGTGTGTGATGATGAGTGGCCGCGGGTCCGCGGCACTTAGTTTGATGATGTCATGTTGCACAGTTGCGGGCCGGCCCAGGCTGCCTGGATCATGGATTCAGTTTCGGTTCAGCAAATCTGCGGGGGTTGGGGCTGTGCACGGCAAGCAGCGTGTGCAGATTTTTTTCACATTGCAATTGCGCGCACATTCGGTGCTTTGCCACACACACCCCAGCATACCCGCACTGCCTCAGGCTCACCGCCACCACCGTCCGATTCGGAATCGTGGCCATTCACAACCAGGCCTTCAGGGGTGAAGTGGCAGACAGGACCTGGCAGCAGAGCCCAGTTCTGAGCATATTCAGGCATAAATTGAAATGTCAAGATAACTCTCGTGATTATTCGTCTTCCTGGACCTGGAGAGAAACAGGAGTTTTGTCTAGGGGAAGTTGTGACTGCTTGAAAGGTTGTAAGGGGTTATATACCTGCTGCAAAGAACGTTTACCATGCAGATCAAAAATTGCATATAATGTAAAATAGGTCAGTGTGTGTTACTGCTTCTGTCAGAGAGATCCTTTTGTTACTTGCAGTTTGTAAGTTAAAATCCTATCATAGAACAGCAAGCTATTAACAAGTCTGTCATCAAAGAGCTGCATGCAAACGGCCAGTTATATATTAGAGCTATGTGTTTTTTTGCCCAATCTTTCATTATCCTAATCTTGCAAAAAGGGTTAATTTGGGTAGAAATCAATTCTTATTGAAGAGAACCCCTAACAATGCTGTTATGTTTTAAATTCTGAATTTGCGCTTTTCCAGACTTCGAACTCTTAAACTATATTGCCTACAATGACAATCATGGGTGACATGTAACTCCTATACCTTGTAGTCCTGCCTGGTGTAACATTTCCTATATACTGATTTACACACGTAGGATTGTATCTATGCAATGTGTGAATGATGCAAAGTGCTCTTACACCATACACTGTTCACAGGGCAGGGGAACCTCCTATCAAAACCTTACTATGAGGAAGGCTCCCTTGCTGAAATTCGGATCAGGTATATATTACATCTGACTTTTAGCAGTGCCAGTTGAAGATGTGGGTGGAGCTAATATAGTAAGTGGGTGGAGCCCGTGGAGGAAGTGGGTGGAGCCAGAGAAAAGTAGATGTGGCCTCCGACAAACATTTGAGCACCTGCACTTCATATTTTACAAATTAAGCACTGCACTCACCAAATGTTTAGTGAAAGAAAAACGTTCTTGTGCCTGCACAATTACAATGTCACATATCTCCTTTGCAATTCGGACCAGAGTGGTGATGTTTTTTGTGCGGTTTGAAAAAGTAGAATGCTCTGGCAGTTTGCTGTCTAAATTGTCAACCCAATCTCTCACTTTGCTTATGCTTTGTACAAACATAGTGGTACATACTTGCACTTTGACAGTATCTATCTCTCGTGCTTGTAACTGATGGTATAACAGGTCGACAGCAACCATTATATCATGAAATAAAAACAGTAAGAACTGAAACTCTCAGTCTTGTAGTGTTCTAGCAAAGCCACGGGCTTCAGTCTGACTTTTGTAATCAAACTCATTATTGGCTTCTATGGCGGCAAAACATTTCTCAAGGTCCTCCCTATGTTCATAGATTAGGTTGACTGTACGGATGTTAAAGTTCCAACGAGTTGAGGATCCCCTTGGAACGCTTTTGTCCACAATCTCATGAAGTGCTTCTGTTCTTTTGGGGGAACGTGAGAAGAATGCTGCCATGCCTCCTACATCCTGAAAGAAAATTTGTGTCTCGGTGATCTTTGATACTGCCTGTTGCATTATAAGATTAAGTTGGTGGGCGTAACAGTGCACATAATGAGCATTAGGGTACACATCTCGAATTCTTTTCTGTACTCCACTAAGGCTTCCACTCATTACGGACGCACCATCATAGCTTTGTGCGATAAGTTTTTGTTTTTGAGGCAGCTATGGAAAAATTAAGTTCAGTTGGCACAGTATAGCTGCAGTAATGGTTTCTGCACTAGAGTCTCTTAAATGTGTGAAACCATAGAACCTCTCCACAACTTCTCTGTCATTGTCAATGTACCAAAACACTAATACGGACTGTGTTTTAGTGGCCACATCTGTGGTGTAATCAGCCTGAATAGCCACAAAGTCTGTGTTTTGCAACTCTTGCACAATATGGCTTCTCATAATTTTAAGCATACACTCAAGGAGTTCTTTTTGTATCGTTTTAGAGGTGCCCTTAAAACCTGTAGCACTTGCTAAATGTGTTTCCAATTCCTTGTCTATGCTTGCCATTAAATCCATTAGGCCTCTGAAGATCCCAGGTTTTGAGGAACTTTCTGATTCATCATGGCCTCGCAATGCCAGTTCGAAAGCACCACAGAAACTAATGCAATCAATTATTTTGGATAGAATCGGTCTGTTCCTATCAACGGCTTCATTGTGCTTCTGTATTGTTTTGCGGTATGCATCGTTTATCTGCTGCTCAATCGGTGCGTCTTCCCCCAACATTCCCAGTCTCGTCAGGTTTTCCATATGCTTTCTTGTGTATGCATGCTTCTTTATTTTTTCCGACAAATGCTTCAAGTCTGTTATTCCTTGATTTGTCCAAGAAAACTCACCACCAAACAGCAAGCAGGGGAAGCAGAACAGAGAATTTCTTGAAGGGCACTCCGTAAGCCAATCAGCTTTTGTGTACCAGGCGTTTGAGAATGTACGTTTGGACATTTTTCCTCTGTCCTGGGAAGTTTTCTGTAGGTTTATGTCAGGCTGATGAGGTCCTAATTGCTTTAAATGTAGTTTCTCTTCAAGTGGCCGTGCCTGGAATGACCTTGTAATCAGCTCATGTACTGTATTCATGATGCCGATGCTGGCCTTACCAATATATATTAAAGAAACCTGTCAATAATCAAAGTACAACGTATAAGGTGCGGTGCAATAATATCAAATTTCAGTATAAATACATATATCTTGTGCAGTACCGCAATAAATCTCCAAAAGCTCCCCTTTGCACAACATGACTGCTAAAAATACAGCCTTACTGCCTGCTGCCTCTCTTTGCCATAGTGGTTGCTGGAGGCACTGAAACAGACACTGCTTGAAAGCCTTGGGAGTGACCACATACATAGCCCTAACTTCCATGTAAAACAATTATAGCATCAGTTTCCTTACCTTTAACACTGGTGTTTGCTGGGTCGTAGCTGGGGTGAAAGAGCAGCAAAGGATTTTGGGGTCTCTTGTTCATCGCCGAAAAATTGCCCCAAAATTTGGTAATGCTTCAGGTTGTCAGGCTTTACCAGGTGCTGAAAATAAAAAGATAACAATTTATTTTTGAAACACTAGAGTAATCTGAGACTGGGGGAAAAAAACATAACGCTCCAATTTTTTCCTTGCAGTTTGCATGCAGTTCTTAGATGACAGTTAATAGCTCACTGCTGTATGTTAGGATTTTAACTTACAAACTGCAAGTAACAAAAGGATCTCTCTGACAAAAGCAGTGACTCACTGACCTATTTACATCATGTGCATTTTGTGATCTGCATCAGGTACATGTTCTTTGCAGCAGGCACATTAACCTTCTGCGCTACCTTTCCATGAGTCAAAACTTCCACTAGACAAAACTCTCATCTCTCTCTAGGAAGAACATTAACCATCAGCATTATCATAACATTTTTATTGTCTCTCGTTAGGAGTCCGCTTGCTAAAGCGCTTTGCTTCCCTCAGGCCCACAATGTTCAACGCCACATTGCATCTCTCGATAACATCACCCAGATCCAAAGAAGCAACATTATCTCCTATGCAAATGAAACTTAGCTCATACTTTCCCTCTCTGACAAAACATCCAGCATCCGGACCACCCTCACTGTCTGCATGTCTGAAGTCACCAGCTAGATGAAGGCCAACTGTCTGAAACTCAACACGGACAAAACTTAAGCGATACTCTCCAGCAAGGGCACCACAATATGGAACTCAACGTGGTGGTCAGCAGATCTCGAACCTACACCTTGCCCAACCAGCCAAGAACCTAGTAAAAGTGCTGGACAACCAAATTGGAATAACCTTCCAAGTCAACTCAGTCACATCTTTCTGTTTCTACACCCTTAAGATCCTCAGAAAAATCTTTAAGTGGTCCTGATCAACACATGCAGAACTTCACCCAGGCCCACATCTCCAACAGGTTGGACTACGGCAATGCACTCTTTGTCAGCACCACCGGCAAGTGACTAGAAGGCTCCAGACCATATAAAACGTGGCAGCCAGACGCACACTCATGCTCCTCCCTCCTCCTCCCACATACAAATATCCCATCACAACTCAAGAGACCTCCATTGGCTCACTGTTCATAAACAGGCACTCAAACTCCTCACACACACAAGGCCTTGGACAGCCTAGGGGTGCCTCCTATCTTAGGAGCTACATCAAATTCCACATATATACCAGAAATGTCTGCTCGGCCAGCCTCCTACCGGCACATGGAAAGCCAGAGGTGGAGGAGGTCGCACTTTCTCCTAAGTCTCTCCAAAAGTCTGTAAAAAACATCAACCTAAAAGGGAACAAGGGTGCGGAAAGGAACGTGTGAGAGTAACGGAGGATGGCAAGCTTTAACATGTTGGGCCTTTGAAAAGGGATCGGCTTATGTTGTGTGTTCATGGAGTTTGTGTCTTTGTTCGGAAATGTATTATAAGAAATAAATATACTTTTTGGATATGCTTTGTAAGGTTTTATTTGTTCAGGTATTAGGTGCATTATGTGGTGAATGACTTCTGACAATGTCACTATTGGCAGCAAATGTATCTGAGAATGTTAAGTTACTTATTTAAAGTGCAATACCTCATTGGAAGTGTGGATGTGGCCTAGACCACCCAAGCACATCAGTTTACTTGTATGTGTATTGTCTTGACGCCGGATTTTAAACTGCATTTCTTTCTGGATTCTACCAATGGAACAGCTCAGGACTGCATAATTGGGCTAGTGCTTGACGACAAGTGAGTGTTCATTAACACTGCTGCTGTTCATGCATTTAGAAAGCAAGCCTGACTTAAGTGTTGATGGTGCCCAGTACAACCCTTCTATTTTAATCTCCTACCACAACCCCTCCAACAGTGCTCATTGCACCTTTTTGTTTCATTGTTTTTGTGGTGTTACTCCTACCAGTGTAGTTTCAGCTCTTCTCATTATACAGAGACATTGAATCATACATGTGTAAATAGGTCCATAGTAAATCTTGAGACAAATTAAGAATTACAAGGTGTAGGAACCAAGTCTGCCATAGTCCGCTATCTCTCGCTAAGATTTGGACTTGGAGTTGCTGTCCGTTCTTGAATCACCTAATTAACTACCGTTTGGTGCGAAAATCGGTTGACTTAAATACGGTGTACAATCCTCGGCGCTGTCATTATGGCGTTTTCCGAGGTGAATTACGGACTATCACTATCGGGCAGGAGCCCTGTGAGGAACTCACTATAAAAGACTAAGGTATCGAATATATCGAGGGACCCTATTTAGTATTTGATTGTCTACTCCATATATAAGAGCATTTATAATGGAACTATCCACGCCATATATATATTTATATCTTTGTTATTTTACTTTAGGGATAGTCGTTAGGTATATCTAGACGGCATTTTACCTACATGATTATCAAGCTATAAGTCATCTCGTTTGAAGAGCCGCATTCGTCAGCTTTTAAGTAAGTTGTTTGGAGACGATTGGCTATCTATCGTATATAGTTCACCATTTTTTACATATAAATGGTAATCCATTTTCATTTCTTTATATAGTGTTTGTCTATATCGGTATGGACGTCCATCTATGTGATATTTGACCAGATATGTACTAATAGCGGTGCCTTACCACAATCTATAATCCTATTTGAACAAAGTAAGTATATGTGGTCTTTATTTGTGTTGCCAGTAATTTTTGGGCTATTAAGTTAATTAGGGCATTAGTACACACTTATCTTGAACTTATTTAGTTCCTATTGTTGTCTGTTTATACAGATTATTGCAACCTACTACCGGCACAGTATCACTCTATAGCCGTGATCAGTGTTTTAAGTTCCCAACAGTACGCAACTTTCGAGATCTTTTAGATCTCTTCACACTAAGTAAGTGTAGCATGCCTCTTTAGCTGTAATTGTGTCAAAGGAAGATAAGACATAGAAGACATAGAATTAAACATTGCTATCATCAGTTTGATTTCTTTTGCAGTCTTTGTAGACATCGTCTGGAAACTTGTTATCGCTCTTTATGCTGAGCAAGTTGCCATATATTAAAGTAAGTGTGAAGTTTATACTTCTAGTCTTTAACCCCTCCAACAGTGCTCTTTGCACCTTTTTGTTTCATTTTTTTGTGGTGTTACTCCTACCAGTGTAGTGTCAGCTCTTCTCATTATACAGTTAAGCTACCAGGGGGGAGTTGAGCTCAGGTTAACTTAGCGACTGGGCCAGCCAGGCCCTCCAATGTGATGTCACGAGGTCCGCGCTAGCACCAGCTGCAGAATCCTGTGAATGGAACACCTGTGACAGGCCGGGCCCTCCAATGTGATGTCACCAGGTCCACGCTAAGCGCAGAGGGGAAGCCTCCGCCGCAGCACAGACAAGCAGAGGCCACTGATGGGGAAGAATGTCGGGTAGGATAGGGGTCATCTTTTTGAGCTTTTCGCAGGATAATTTTTGTGACTAAATAGGTTTTTTCAAGACATTGAATTAAAACCGTGTCTCGCCCCCCTTACAATGCAACACCTGTCGTCGCCCATAAACCGGTGATGTATGATGGCACGTTGAAAAGTCTCTATTGTGACCGTGTCCTTGGTATAAAAGGCTGCCAGGCTGGTAACCAGGCAGCCGCAGCAGTACACTCATGAGCACCGGACAGAGAGGACCACTGCTGGCGGCTGGAGCTGAGGCCCGCGAGAGGCGGAAGCAGCAGGGGCCTATCAGGCTCCAGAAAAGTAGTGGGTGGGTATGGGTCTAAAGGGACACAGCGAGCATATAAACCAAACGAAAACTGAACTGAAAACCAAACTTGAAATCAAACTGAAACCAAACTTGAAATTGACTTGAAACTGGCTTGAAACTCAGTTTTCCTTCCCTTCTCTTCCTTCACTTCCGATCAACTTCCATTCCGTTCCCTTCACTTCCATCCCTCTTCCTTTTCTTCCCCGATCTTCTCCCCTACCCTTCCCTTCTCACCTCTCCCTCCTCATCTTCCATCCCTTCTCGCCTCCCTGCTCTCTCTCCCCTCCCCTTCTCTTCCCTCTCCCTTCTTCCCCTCACCCCCTCCTCACTCCTCCCTTCTCCATTTTTCCCCTCACCCTTCCCTTACCCCCATCCTCCCCTTACCCTCTCTTCCCCTTCCCTCTCTAACCCCACCATGTACCCTCACCCTCCTCGTTCCCCTCTCCCTTGACCCTCCACCATCCAATCTCCCATACCCCTCCACCTTCCCCTCTAACTCCCTCATCCTCACCCTTGCCCTCTTACTCTCCCTCCCCTTCATCCTCAACCTCTCCCTTCTCCTCTCCCTTTCCCTCACCCTCACCCTCACCCTTTTCCTCTCCCTTCACCTCTGACTCACCCTCACCCTCTTTCATTCCCTCACCCTCTCTCTTCCCCTCTCCCTCTCCCTCTAACCCTCCCTCTCCCTTTTCCTCACCCTCTCCCTTTCCCCTCTCCCTCCACCTCTCTCACTCTGAACCCCCTCTCCCTTCCCCCTTTTCCTTCCCCTCTCTCTTTCTGCTTCACCTCTCCATTTCAGCTTCCCCTCTCCCTCTTCCTCACCCCTTCCCCCTCTCCTTTCCCCTCTCCCAAGTTAAGCCAGTCGGGTCTTTACCCCAGCTACCAGGGGGGAGTTGAGCTCAGGTTAACTTAGCGACTGGGGATCCACCCGGACAACGGTGGCAGCGATTGCTTATGGTGGGTAAGAAGTCACCCTCCAATTAGAACAATGTAAAATGTTTAAAAGATATAAGTACAGGTGACTTTATAAGAGAACGTAGGCACAATAGTTTGCTCCAAATCGAGATTTAATTGTGTTGCTTTTTAGCAGAGCCAGCTTTAGGGCAGCGAAACTGGTGTAGCTCCACCTGGCACGGACCTGGGGGTGTGGTTCAGAAGCACCGGCTGTAGCATTCCTCCCGCTTCCAGCAGTTTTAGTGACAATACAAATGACAAGATAACTGGTGATTCATGTTGACTGGGGAGGAGCTCTATAGAGACAGTGTGACTCATCACAGTGCAGAGGGTGAATATGCCCGCTGCAAAGAAGTGGCTTGCAGATCATAACTAGGTCAGTGGGTTATGGTTTCAGATCCTTTGTTTATAAGTAACAATCCTAGTCTCAGGGACCTGTGAACCGAGAGTTGACTGGTATAGATCAAAATGTTGTTCCCCAGTCTGCCATTATCTTAATGTTGGTAATACAGGTCGTTTGGGAAGAACCTAATTAGGAAAGCCAACCACTGCAGTATCAGTATGTATAAAATCCCTCAGTTTACGTTCTCCAGAACATACTCTTAAAATACACTGCCTAGTAGGATGTCAGACTTGATTCCTACACCTTGTAATTCTTAATTTGTCTCAAGATTTACTATAGACCTATTTACACATGTATGATTCAATGTCTCTGTATAATGAGAAGAGCTGAAACTACACTGGTAGGAGTAACACCACAAAAAAATGAAACAAAAAGGTGCAATGAGCACTGTTGGCGGGGTTGTGGTAGGAGATTAAAATAGAAGGGTTGTACTGGGCACCATCAACACTTAAGTCAGCCTTGCTCTCTAAATGCATGAACAGCAGCAGTGTTAATGAACACTCACATGTCGTCAAGCACTAGCCCAATTATGCAGTCCTGAGCTGTTCCATTGGTAGAATCCAGAAAGAAATGCAGTTTAAAATCCATCGTCAAGACAAAACACATACAAGTAAACTGATGTGCATGGGTGGTCTAGGCCACATCCACACTTCCAATGAAGTATTGCACTTTAAATAAGTAACTTAACATTCTCAGATACATTTGCTGCCAATAGTGACATTTTCAGAAGTCATTCACTACATAATGCACCTAATACCTGAACAAATAAAACCTTACAAAGCATATCCAAAAAGTATATTTATTTCTTATAATACATTTCCGAACAAAGACACAAACTCCGTGAACACACAACATAAGCCGATCCCTTTTCAAAGGCCCCACATGTTAAAGCTTGCCATCCTCCGTTACTCTCACACGTTCCTTTCCACACCCTCGTTCCCTTTTATATTGATGTTTTTTACAGACTTTTGGAAAGACTTAGGAGAAAGTGCGACCTCCTCCACCTCTGGCTTTCCATGTGCCGGTAGGAGGCTGGCCGAGCAGACATTTCTGGTATATATGTGGAATTTGATGTAGCTCCTAAGGTAGGAGGTGCCCCTAGGCTGTCCAAGGCCCTGTGTGTGTGAGGAGTTTGAGTGCGTGTTTATGAACAGTGAGCCAATGGAGGTCTCTTGAGTTGTGAGGGGATATTTGTGTGTGGGAAGAGGAGGGCGGAGGATGAGTGTGCGTCTGGCTGCCATGTTTTATATGGTCTGGAGTCTTCTAGTCAGTTGCCGGTGGTGCTGACAAAGAGTGCATTGCCGTAGTCCAACCTGTTGGAGATGTGGGCCTGGGTGAAGTTCTGTATGTGTTGATCAGGACCACTTAAAGATTTTTCTGAGGATCTTAAGGGTGTAGAAACAGAAGGATGTGACTGAGTTGACTTGGCAGGTTATTCCAATTTGGTTGTCCAGCACTTTTACTAGGTTCTTGGCTGGTTGGGCAAGGTGTGGGTCCGAGATCTGCTGACCACCACGTTGAGTTCCATATTGTGGTGCCCTTGCTGGAGAGTATCGCTTACGTTTTGTCTGTGTTGAGTTTCAGACAGTTGGCCTTCATCTAGCTGGTGACTTCAGACATGCAGACAGTGAGGGTGGTCCGGATGCTGGATGTTTTGTCAGAGAGGGAAAGTATGAGCTAAGTTTCATTGGCATAGGAGATGATGTTGCTTCTTTGGATCTGGGTGATGTTAGCGAGAGATGCCATGTGGCGTTGAACAGTGTGGGGCTGAGGGAAGCAAAGCGCTTTAGCAAGCGGTCTCCTAACGAGAGACAATGAAAATGTTATGATAATGCTGATGGTTAATGTTCTTCCTAGAGAGAGATCAGAGTTTTGTCTAGTGGGAGTTTTGACTCATGGAAAGGCAGCGCAGAAGGTTAATGTGCCTGCTGCAAAGAACATGTACCTGATGCAGATCACAAAATGCACATGGTGTAAATAGGTCAGTGAGTCACTGCTTTAGTCAGAGAGATCCTTTTGTTACTTGCAGTTTGTAAGTTAAAATCCTAACATACAACAGTGAGCTATTAACTGTCATCTAAGAGCTGCATACAATCTGCAAGGAAAAAATTGGAGTGTTATGTTTTTTCCCCCAGTCTCAGATTACCCTAGTGTTTCAAAAATAAATTGTTATCGTTTTATTTTCAGCACCTGGTAAAGCCTGACAACCTGAAACATTACCAAATTTTGGGGCAATTTTTCGGCAAAGAACAAGAGGCCCCAACCTCCTCTGCTGCTCTTTCACCCGGCTACGACCCAGCAAACACCAGTGTTAAAGGTAAGGAAACTGATGCTATATTTTTTTACATGGGAGTTAGGGCTATGTATGTGGTCACTCTCAAGGCTTTCAAGCAGTGTCTGTTTCAGTGCCTCCAGCAACCACTATGACACAGAGAGGCAGCAGGCAGTAAGGGTGTATTTTTAGCAGTCATGTTGTGCAAAGGGGAGCTGTTGGAGATTTATTGCGGTACTGCACAAGATATATGTATTTATGCTGAAATTTGATATTATTGCATTGCGTTGTACTTTGATTATTGACAGGTTTCTTTGATATATATTGGTAAGGCCAGCATCGGCATCATGAATACAGTACAAGAGCTGATTACAAGGTCATTCCAGGCATGGCCACTTGAAGAGAAACTACATTTAAAGCAATTAGGACCTCATCAGTCTGACATAAACCTAAAGAAAACTTCCCAGGACAGAGGAAAAATGTCCAAACGTACATTCTCAAACGCCTGGTACACAAAAGCTGATTGGCTTACAGGCTGCCCTTTAAGAAATTCTCTGTTCTGCTTCCCCTGCTTGCTATTTGGTGGTGAGTTTTCTTGGACAAATCAAGGAATAACAGACTTGAAGCATTTGTCGGAAAAAATAAAGAAGCATGAATACACAAGAAAGCATATGTAAAACCCGACGAAACTGGGAATGTTGGGGGAAGACTCACAGATTGAGCAGCAGATAAACGATGCATACCGCAAAACAATACAGAAACACAATGAAGCCGTTGATAGGAACAAACAGACTCTATCCAAAATAATTGATTGCATTCGTTCCTGTGGTGCTTTCGAACTGGCAATGCGAGGCCATTATGAATCAGAAAGTTCCTCAAAACCTGGGATCTTCAGAGGCCTAGTGAATTCAATGGCAAGCACAGACAACGAATTGGAAACACATTTAGCAAGTGCTACAGTGTTTAAGGGCACCTCTAAAACGATACAAAATGAACTCCTTGAGTGTATGCTTGAAATTATGAGAAGCCATAATGTGCAAGAGTTGCAAAACACGGACTTTGTGGCAATTGAGGCTGATGACACCACTGATGTGGCCACTAAAACACAGTCCGTATTAGTGTTTTGGTACATCGACAATGACAGAGAAGTTGTGGAGAGGTTCTATGGTTTCACACATTTAAGAGACTCTAGTGCAGAAACCATTACTGCAGCTATACTGTGTCAACTGAACTTAATTTTTCCAGAGCTGCCTCAAAAACCAAAACTTATCACACAAAGCTATGATGGTGCGTCCATAATGAGTGGAAGCCTTAGTGGAGTACAGAAAAGAATTTGAGATGTGTACTCTAATGCTCATTATGTGCACTGTGATGCCCACCAACTTAATCTTATAATGCAACAGGCAGTATCAAAGATCACCGAGACACAAATTGCCTTTCAGGATGTAGAAGGCATGGCAGCATTCTTCTCACGTTCCCCTAAAAGAACGGAAGCACTTCATGAGATTGTGGACAAAAGCGTTCCAAGGGGATCCTCAACTCGTTGGAACTTTAACATCCGTACAGTCAACCTAATCTAGTCAACCTAATCTAGTCAACCTAATCTATGAACATAGGGAGGACCTTGAGAAATGTTTTGCCGCCATAGAAGCCAATAATGAGTTTGATTACAAAAGTCAGACTGAAGCCCGTGGCTTTGCTAGAACACTACAAGACAGAGAGTTTCAGTTCTTACTGTTTTTATTTCATGATATAATGGTTGCTGTCGACCTGTTATACCATCAGTTACAAGCACGAGAGATAGATACTGTCAAAGTGCAAGTATGTACCACTATGTTTGTACAAAGCATAAGCAAAGTGAGAGATGGGGTTGACAATTTAGACAGCAAACTGCCAGAGCATTCTACTTTTTCAAACCACAGGAAAAACATTACCACTCTGGTCCGAATTGCAAAGGAGCTATGTGACATTGTAATTGTGCAGGCACAAGAACGTTTTTCTTTCACTAAACATTTGGTGAGTGCCACATTATTGCAAACTGAAGAGTTTGCAAAAGATGATGAATCCTTCCCGGAGCGTGCTCTGAATGAGGCTGTGGAAGCTTATCCTATGCTCAAAAAAGAGCAGCTGAGAACTGAGTTAACTGTACTGTACGCAATGCTTGTGTACCGGAAGGCCACAAGTGCCTTGACTTTGCTGGCTTTATTACATAAACTTCATATGGAAAAGTCACTTACAGAGACAGTGACTTTACTCCAAATTGTCATTACCACTCCTATGACAACATCCGAGTCTGAACAATGTTTTTCAGCCTTAAAGAGGATTATGACATTCCTCAGGAACACCATGCTTGAGGAAAGACTCAATGCTTTGGCAATGCTCTCTGTAGAGAGCAAGCTAGTTCAGGAAATCCCGGACTTTAAAATTAAAGTTATTGACAAGTTTGCTGCTCTTAAAGAGAGACGTGCTGATTTCATTTACAAAAAGTAAACGATGTTGAATGCTGCTACTTTGCGACCAGTTTAGTTGTTTGTTAAATAAAAAACATCTGTGAGTGAGGTATTCAGAAATGTATTGTATCTTGAAGTCTGTTATGAAGCTCTGTGGTTATACTGAATAAGCAGCTACCTATGTTATATGACATCTCTTTATTAATGTAATAACTGCACTTTCACAATTGCTTTATTAACCTTCCTGCCTTCTCAAATTTGCTTGAAAATGCACCATTTTTCTTCTCTTTTTTCAAACTTTTCTCGGGGGGGAAAACCCCCCCGACCCCACCCTTATGGTGGTTCGGGCACGCTCGCAAAGCTCGCGCGCAACGGTGCAGTATGCCAGTCATTTGACGCCCCACCACTTTCAAATGTCAACAGCCACCCCTGCTGGTTACTTCTGGCTTTTCATTAAGAAAAAATATATATATGATACATACCGTTTACTTTTCTGGTCTACATGCACTTAGCATTTTAAAAATTGTGCTGCCTGCAAAAGCTTCAGAATGTTTTTTTTTCAAAGAACGAACCAAAATGTTTACTTTAAGAGGCTGCCTACATTTACCAGTTGGTCCATTACTATATCTATCTATCTATCTATCTATCTATCTATCTATCTATCTATCTATCTATCTATCTATCTATCTATCTATCTATCTATCTATCTATCTATCTATCTATCTATCTATCTTTTATCTATCTTTTATCTCTCTATAAATAAATCTCTATCTATATATCCATCTATCTTTTACCTGTCTATCTATCTATATTTTACCTATCTATCTTTTGCCTTTATATATATTGTATCCATCTATTCATTTATCACGATCTATCTATATTTTACCTATCTATCATTTACATATATATATCTACTGGCAGTCGCCAGTAGGTAGTTATAGTTAGGACCTATTTTCCATAGGAAATCCGCAACATTCCATTTGGAATAACGTTAGCGTCGATTGATGAATCTTCGCGAAATGTTCCAAACTTTTGACCAGCTCCGGTCCGCTCCTATCCTGAAAATTTCACGGTGATTCGTCAAGCGGGGGCCGAGAAAAAAGGGGGGTCCCAAAACACGTTTTCCCCATGCATTTTCCCATAGGACCTGTTGACGCAGCTACAGCCCGACGTGCGAACGGAATTACACCAAATTTGGCAAAGAGGTAGTCCTCAGTTCAGACTCGTGCCTTTTGCTTAAATGGTGTAAATCCGTTCAGTAGTTCCTGAGAAAATCAAAATTAAAATCACATATATATCTGGGCGGAGCCTAACCACACATCTCATCGTGAGATCTGATTGGCTGTCAGCACTTCATCCAAGAAGTGTCGGCAGCCATCTTGGGACCAATATACATGATAGCACCTCATTAAAAAGCATTGCAGTTAATAGAAGGCTTGAAGACTTAGTTACATTATAAATCATTTGTTGATGGTACCAAACTCATTTTAGGAATTGTGGTGTGTTCTAAGGTGATTTTACGATGTGAAAAAGCCTTCTGCTGTGATATCATGAATCATGTTTGAGAGAAAACTATTTTCTCATGCTTTTCCCACAGAGGTTTGGAAGGTGATCTATAAGCTAAACTGAGAGCATATTTTCTGTAAATTCACATTATCTTTCTCAGTCATGTGAGAATGAAGTCTGACATTCTCAGTAAAACATGCACATCCAAGAAGGGCAGAGACTGTCAGTTGATTCCTTTGTGTTCTACTGCAGCTTCCCAGAGTGTTCTAAAGAACAACTAGAGCGCTAACAGTCCTACTTATGACAAACGTATGGCACACCTGAAGCCATCTTGGTTGGAATAAAGTGGTAACTCTTAAAACATTTAATTTAAAAAGGAACAAAATGAGGGGGTTCATTTTGCCATAGAAAGTATGATCAGTGCTGCAGAAAGAAAAATTAGGGCACATTTTGAGTGACTTCTCAAATCCTCTTCTATTTCATTAAAAAAATCTGACATGCAGACTGAAACATGCACTTTCAATACCAGCAGCAGACTTCCCTGGTGAGCAGTAGCTTTACTACAGTGATCTAATGAGCAACTAGAGTGCTAACATTCAGAATTTATGGCAAATGTGTGACACATCTGAATGCCTTCTTGATGGAACCAAAGTAAAAAACTGAAAGTATTTCCTACTGAGGAGACTGCAGTAAATGAGGAAATTAGGAAACTTCATAACAAATAAATCTCCCAAGATGGCCACCAGAGACAAAAGAGCCCAAATGTAGCCCAAATATCACCCAGATGTAGCCCAAGTATAGCCCAATGACAGAATGTCCCAGAGTGTTCTTAAGAACAACTAGAGCGCTTACTGTCTTACTTATGACAAAAGTATGGCCCACCTGAAGCCATCTTGATTGGAATAAAGTGGTAACACTTAAAACATTTAATTTACAAAGGAACAAAATGAGGGGGTTCATTTTGCCATAGAAATTATGATTAGTGCTGCAGAAAGAAAAATTAGGGCACATTTTGACTTCTCAAATCCTCTTCTATTTCATAACAAAATTCTGACATGCAGACTGAAACATGCACTTTGAATACCAGCAGCAGACTTCCCTGGTGAGCAGTAGGTTTACTACAGTGATCTAATGAGCAACTAGAGTGCTAACATTCAGAATTTATGGCAAATGTGTGACACATCTGAATGCCTTCTTGATGGAACCAAAGTAAAAAACTGAAAGTATTTCCTACTGAGGAGACTGCAGTAAATGAGGAAATTAGGAAACTTCATAACAAATAAATCTCCCAAGATGGCCACCAGAGACACAAGAGCCCAAATGTAGCCCAAATATCACCCAGATGTAGCCCAAGTATAGCCCAATGACAGAATGTCCCAGAGTGTTCTTAAGAACAACTAGAGCGCTTACTGTCTTACTTATGACAAAAGTATGGCACACCTGAAGCCATCTTGATTGGAATAAACTGGTAACACTTAAAACATTTAATTTTAAAAGGAAACCAATGAGGGGGTTCATTTTGCCATAGAAATTATGATTAGTGCTGAAGAAAGAAAAATTAGGGCACATTTTGAGTGACTTCTCAAATCCTCTTCTATTTCATTAAAAAAAGTCTGATATGCAGACTGAAACATGCACTTTTAATACCAGCAGCAGACTTCCGTGGTGAGCAGTAGCTTTACTACAGTGATCTAATGAGCAACTAGAGTGCTAACATTCAGAATTTATGGCAAATGTGTGACATATCTGAATACTTTCTTGATGGAATCAAAGTAAAAAACTGAAAGCATTTCCTACTGAGGAGACTGCAGTAAATGAGGAAATTAGGAAACTTCATAACAAATAAATCTACCAAGATGGCCACCAGAGACAAAAGAGCCCAAATGTAGCCCAAATATCACCCAGATGTAGCCCACGTGTAGCCCAATGACAGAAGTGTGCACAACACTTATTGTTTGTGTATTTGCAGTTTTATATAGTGCAGACTTGTCAGGTATTGGAGTGCTTTACATGAACATTGGTTACATCACACAAGATCAAATTCATTTTGGTTGTAGACATGGGGAGATTAAGTGATTTGACCAGAATCACAGAATGTTGAGCTGAAGCAGAAACTCCAACCTGGTTACCCAGTTGCAAAGTCTGCAGCTCTGGAAGTAACACCACATCCTCTCCCCTAGGTGCAACATTTAATCAAGTGGTCAACTGGATAAAAAAACATAAAGATTACAAATAATTTAAAAGTTCTTTGTCGCTATTTGAAAACTCAGATAATATGTCCTCATTTTAGTTTTTTAGAGCACTAACCATAATTTTGATGCAAATAAGACCCTCTCATATATGTAATTTCTAAAGGAAATACTCTAGGTATTACAGTTTTGATTACATCAAGATGACGTCAGGCGTTCCACTCTTTTGTAATAAATATAGAATGTTAGCAATCTAGTTGTTCATTGGGATACTGTTAAGAGGCAGAGGCCAGGGGCACGGACTCTGAAAATTGAAGGCAGGTAGGAGAGTGCAGATGCAACAATTTGACCACACTGGGCAGGCAGGAAGGGCAGTGGCAGCACAACAGACTATGGAGGGCAGTGGAAAGGGGGGCAGGGGCAACAAACCAACAACACAGGACTGGCAAGAGAGGCTGTGGCAATATAATAGACCATTGTGGGCAGAAGGAAGAGGCAGTGGTAGTATAACCATACATGCCAACAGACCCATTTCAGCCAGGAAATGTCCAATGTTTTTAAGCTCAAATGGGCTTTATTTGATCTGTCTCCTATCTACAATCTCCTCTTTTTCAATGTAACTCAAAGGGGAAAATCAATACCCCAGTTTTTTTTCAAAATCTCCCTCTTACCAAGTTCAAAATGTTCGCAAGTATGGTACATTGGATCATGGTAGGCAGGAGGAATTGGGGTAGGGACATGGACTCAGATAACAGAGGACAGGAGGGACATGGAGAGGTGCACCAAACTGACCCTACAGGGCAGGCATCAGGGTTTGCAGCAGCACAATACACCACACAGCGCATGCGGGACAGGAGTGCAGCACAACAATCCATAGAAAGCAATAGGGAGGGGACAGGACCATGCACATGGACAACAGAGAACAGAGGGGAAAGAGGCAATGGTAGCTAGCTGACCATAATGGACAGACAGGAGAGAAAGCTGCAGCATAACAGACCATAAAGGGCAGGAGGGACGGATCAGGGGCATTACAATGGAACAGACAAGCCAGGAGGGAGGGAATAGGGGTCTGCACATGGAAACAGAGGGCTGGGGGCAAGTGGGCATGGCAGGAGCAGCAAGATGACCATGGAGGTCAGGCAGGATGGGCACTAGAAACAAGACACACCATGGAGAGCAACAATGAGACTATGATGGCATACACACAGACCATGGAGGGAAGGTGGGAGGGGGTCAGGGGCAGCTAGCTGACCACACAGGGAAGGTGGGAGGGGCCATGGCTTCACAGAAGACCATGCATGGCAAGCGGGAGGGTTAGTGGCAACACAATGGCTATAATGGGCAAGAAGGAGGGTGCAGGGGCATGCACAAAGGACCATGGAGGATAGAAGGGAGGGTCAGGACCTGGGCACAGACAAGAGAGTTCAGGGGAAGGGGCCTCACAACAGACCACGCGGGGCAGGCAGGAGGAGCAATTGCAGCACAACAGACCAGGGAGGGCAGAAGGGTGTGGCAGTAAAATGGACCATGGAGGACAGGAGGAAGGGGATAGGGGCATGGCATGTGGACAGGCAGGGTGGAGGTGGCAGGGACAGGTTACAGTTATCTGACAATGCTAGGCAGGTGGGAGGGGAGTGGCAGCTCAACAGAACACTCAGAGTAGATAGGAGTGGCAGGTCCATGAAACATGGTGGGCAAAAAGGATGGAGCAGGGGCATGCACAAAGACATCGGAGGGCAGGGGGAAGGAGAATAGGGGCAGCAAGCTAAGCACAGAGGCTAAGCAGGAGGTCAATGATGGGCCATAGAATTGGGAAATGGAGGGCAGGAGGAGTGGACTGGTACATCATGCTAAATGGAGGGCAGTGGCAGCACATCAGACCATGCATGGCAGGAGGGAGGAGGCTAGTCCATGGATTCAGACAACAGAGGATAGGGAGGAGGTGGATAGGGCAGCAAGCTAACTGTTCAGAGAAGGTGGGTATTAGGAACTTTATTGTTTTCAAAATGTGTGTATGTGCGAACTACTTAAAATATGAACAAGTATGCCGCATAATCTCACTTTTATTCAGGAAGAAGAGGACGTTTGTGACTGTGACTCCGGGCTCACTTGGCAGAAACACCCCCTGACCCTCCACCCCCCATCGCAAAATGTAATGCCCGTGAAAAGGGTAGGTGGATGCAGTGTTATATAGAACATAGTCCTGAGAACACGATTGAAAATGAAAACTTGATATAGTATATGGTATAAACTATGCACCAAAAAGTGTGATATAAGATGAACTGGGGCGTGAAATATAATATGCAATACATTGTGCGCAATGAGAGATTCATTGGAGAGCGCGAGATAGCAGAGGCACTAGCGCGTGCTATGCGATATGCGCCTCAGAGTGTAATATGCACAGGGCAGTGTTGTGTAACCTAACTAGTCTCTAAAGTTGCAATATAAAATATGTGCTGGGGAGTGTAACGTTGCATATGCACTGTAACAATGATATGGATCCCAGATTGTAATATGTATGGCATAGCGCTGTGCGTTATAACATAGGCATCGAGGAAGGCACGTTAGATGGGGCAATATAATCCGTGCGAAGGCAAGTGTGGCATGATATATTCACGGGGTCGTGTTACAGTGCACATAGGCTAGAGAGTGTCATAGCATACGCACTAGCTGGTGGAATACAACACAGAGGTGTGAGGCACTCGGCGGGCACTGGTGGGTGTAACACAGCATTGGGCTCAGCCAGGAGCACGCTGTGACTCTCAAGTGAGGTTCGTCTCCTTTCCAGAGAGTAAAATAAAAAGTATTACACATCCGGCAGTGGATATGTGTTTTATTAACCGTGAGGGGGGTTTCTTGCATAGTTTGGTCGAATTTTTGTCGAATCCCCTTTGAATGGCTTGGTGTGCGTGTATATTAAATGTGCCCGTCAATAGCTACCCATGTTTGTATAAATAAACGACAAGGGTGTCTACTTGGAGAGTACCCACCAGCGGGGGCGCTGGGATTAGGCACGGTAGGGCATCAGACACGTCAGAGCTTCACTAGCGGTGTAAATACATTCCATGTGGATTCATTCTATGCATAGTCGCCTTTTAATGAATATCACGCAAATCGTCATGGTGATAGGTACATATGGTTTGTCCAGCATATCCTAGGTTTTTCTATAAATATATATTTTTTAAAAATAATAAAAAACAAAGGCCGGCCCCGGGGGATGGGGTCCCCGGGGCCATAAGTGGCCTGAGGAGGGGGGCAACGCAGCCCCCTCCTAAAGAATAAAAAAAAAAAAAGGCCATGACCCGGGGGTTGGGGTCCCCGGGGCCGATTAAGGCCTTGGGAGGGCCAAATTTATTTTTTTCAACAAAAAAAATTAGGGTGCAGGCCCTGGGGGGATGGGGTCCCCAGGGCCAGTAAATTAGAAAAAGAAGGGGGGCCACACAGCCCTCCTTCTTAAAAAAATAAAAGAAATAAAAGACCGGCATCGCGCCGGAGGCCACGCCCCCTCCTTGCAGCACTCTGCAAACGTGCCCCCTGGCCAGTTGTAAGTTGGGGAATTAATTCCCCTTCAATCCTGAGGGTCCCTGAGGGCCAACTAGCACAACAGGTATCTCCAGTATGCGCCAGGGAGCTACGTTGCAGACAGGTGTTCTAAGGCCACGCTCCTTTTTACACCTCTATGCAACGCAGCTCTGTGGCTCTTACTGGAGGTACCTAGTGGGCTAATTTGACCCTAGGGACCCTTAGGATTCAAGGGGACTTAATCTCTCAACTCAGAACAGCCACAGGGCGCGCTTACACAGTGGTGAAGGGAGGGGACGGGGCCTGTGGTGACGTGTGCAAACACGTCCTGTGGCGCGTTTTAAGTTGGGGAAATAATTCCCTTTCAATCCTGAGGGACCCTGGGGGCCAACTAGCCCACCAGGTGCTTCCAGAAAGCGCCACTGCTCTGCGTTGCAGAGAGGTGGTGCAGGCCGTGCCCCTTTTTACACCTCTCTGCAATGGCGCTTACTGGACGTACCTAGTGGGCTATTTTGCCCCTAGGGATCCTCAGGATTCAAGGGGACTTAATCTCCCAACTTAAATAACGGCCACAGGGCGTGTTTACACAGTGGGGAAGGGAGGGGACGGGGCCTGAGGTGACGTGTGCAAACACGCCCTATGGCGCGTTTTAAGTTGGGGAAATAATTCCCCTTCAATCCTGAGGGCCCCTGGGGGCTAACTAGCCCACCAGGTACTTCCAGTAAGCGCCACTGAGCTGCGTTGCAGAGAGGTGGTCCAGGCCGTGCCACTTTTTACACCTCTCTGCAACGCAGCTCTGTGGCGCTTACTGGAGGTACCTAGTGGGCTAGTTGGACCCTAGGGACCCTCAGGATTCAAATGAACTTAATCTCCCAACTAAAAACGGCCACAAGGCATGTTTACACAGTGGTGAAGGGAGGGGACGGGGCCTGAGTTAACGTGTGCAAACAAGCCCTGTGGCTCGTTTTAAGTTGGGGAAATAATTCCCCTTCAATCCTGAGGGACCCTAGGGGCCATCTAGCCCACCAGGTGCTTCCAGTAAGCGCCACTGCGCTGCATTGCAGAGAGGTGGTCTAGGCAGTGTCCCTTTTTACATCTCTCTGCAACGCAGCTCTGTGGTGCTTACTGAAGGTACCTAGTGGTCTAGTTGGACCCTAGGGACCCTCAGGATTCAAGGGGACTTAATCTCCCAAATTAAAATGGCCACAGGGCGTGTTTACACAGTGGGGAAGTGAGGGGACGGGGCCTGAGGTGACGTGTGCAAACACGCCCTGTGGCGCGTTTTAAGAGGTAGTTTTAATCCCCTGCCCTATTATATACTAGGGGCTTACAGAGGAGGTCATGCTGATCACAGGGGACCCCAACGCATAGTGTTCCCTAGTGTATGTATGTGTTTTCACTGTATTCTGAGTGTCTTTTAACATAGCACTGGCTCTAGGACTGGTTAGTCAGACTCAGTTACCACCAGTATCTGTCTGAAAAAGTTGAGGGTACAGGATGATTTTGCAACAAGGCGTCTTTCTGCTATTCTGTTTGTTCTTTCTGCACCTTATCCTTCTTCCTGCACTTTTCTTCGTCTTTGAGGACTTCTGTTGCTTTTTTCTGCATTTCTTTTTTTTCTTTCTGTGCGTTTTTTCTTCTTTCTTCACATGTCCTATCTCTGTAGGCATAGTTAGAAATTAGCATTTTAAAAACCATTGAAATTCAATGAAAAAACCATAGGTTTCAGGCACGTTATAGTTAGGAATTAGCATTTAAAAAACCTTAGAAATTCACTGAAAAAACCATAGGTTTCAGGGGCGTTATAGTTAGCTGGACTTTTCACTCGTACAAAACCATTGAAATTCCCCCGTTATAGTTAGTTCAGCTAACTATAACTCGCGCGCCCTCAATGCACTGCTGATGACGTCACATATTACATCACTCATGACATGGTCAGTGACATCACTCATGACATCACTGATGACATCTCAAATGACATCACTGATGACATCATTCTTGTGATAGAGTGGCAGACCTCCTCTCCCCCTAATATAACCTTTGATACACACATTCAAAAATAGAAACTAAAATTTTCAAAACAATGGACATATCAATATCAGTTACAACAACCTATTCAGTAATTCTAAGATCCACATACACATCCACTCATTCACCAACAGTCCTATACAGTCACTCATACATGTACTCACTCATCATATGTACTCATACACCTATACATCATGTTACACAACGCCACTCATCCATAGAGTTATTCACACACATAGTCACTCATGCTAATAACGAATCAAACATCCATTTGCTTGCATATACAGTTATACACACACCACCACACTTACTTCTACAGAAACTTACACATACTTAGTCTTTTAAACAATCACTTATAGAAACACATACTTATTCATACAGGAACTCTTTCAATCTCTCACTCTCACATATACTCACTTATATACACCAATAGTCACATATACTAGTTTAAAACATATGTAGTTACTCATAAAGACACTATTGAGACAGTCATTCACTCACTAACACACCCATGCACACACTCATCCACCCATACAGTCCTGCACACATGCTGTCTTCAACACATACAAACAGTGAGTCACTCATTCATGCACCTATGCACTACGTAATACCCCCCCACCGAACCATACAGACACTCATACTGATACTCAAAAAACCAACTAATAACCTATATAGACACTCATGTAGCTACTCAAAAACCCATGCAGCCACTTATACACAAAGTGAGAGACTGATACAGATATTTACATATTTCAACATTACTCACTAATCCATGTATTCACTAAGAGACGCTTAATCAGTCAGTTATACAATCAATTTTTCAAAAACAAATCATCCATTTAGACACTTATATACCCATTTATTCTTCCATCGACCTTGAGATATACATATATAAAACATATGCAATTTTCAGAAAAACACACATTCACCGGATGATGTCATCAGTGATGTCATCAGCGATGTCATTTGAGATGTCATCAGTGATGTCATGAGTGATGTCACTGACCATGTCATGAGTGATGTAATATGTGACGTCATCAGCAGTGCATTGCGGGCGCGCGAGTTATAGTTAGCTGAACTAACTATAACGGGGGAATTTCAATGCTTTTGTACGAGTGAAAAGTCCAGCTAACTATAACGCCCCTGAAACCTATGGTTTTTTCAGTGAATTTCTAAGGTTTTTTAAATGCTAATTCCTCACTATAACGTGCCTGAAACCTATGGTTTTTTCAGTGAATATATATATATATATATATATATATATATATATATATATATGTATTATATCCATCTATTCATCTATCACTATATATCTACTTTTTAACTATCTATCTTTTATCTATCAATCTATCTATTAATCTCTCACTATCTATCTCTAACTATAAATCTCTATCTTCTATCTATGTCTATCTTTTATCTATCTATATCTCTATCTATATTTCTATCTGTCTCTCTAACTCTCTGTCTAGCTATCTTTTATCTATCTATATCAATATATCTATCAATAAGCCTCTACTATATAGCTATCTTTTACCTGTCTGTCTATCTTTTACCTATCTATCTTGTACCTATCTCTAACTCTCTATCGCTTTCTCTCTCTATCTTTAACTATGTATCTTTATCTATCTGTTTATCTTTCTCTTGTTTTCTCTCTATCTCTCTCCATCTATCTCTCTATATCTATATGTCTCTCTCTCTCTCTCTCTCTCTCTGTCACTTTCTCTCTCTATCTCTATCTCTCTCTCTATTTCTCTCTGCCTCTCTCTCTATGTCTCTCTACCTCTCTCTCTACCTCTCTATCCCTATCCCTCTCTCTCTCTCGCTCTCTCTATCTATCTGTTCAGATGCTCATTGCAAAAAATAACTGTAATTCTTCATATGTTCAGATCATCACTAGCCAATACCCAAGAACACCTTTTCAACCACTTTTCATGAGCTCAACTATTAGGTTTTAACTACATAACGCTTACATTCTGCTTGTTTTGTTTTTCACCCCCCCCCCTTTTCATTGGTCTGCTCATAGCTGCACACATTTGAACCGTACTGAAAAGGTAAATTGTTTTGTAGTAAATTAACCTCTACCCTTTACCTAATATCACCATTTTATAATACCACCATTAAAAGCAAAATATATTGACTATATAAATAAACAACTCATAACTTTTTAATGGACTTTCAGTAACTTATATTGCTCATTTCAGGTCAGGTCTCCGGTCAGGTCTCCGGTCTGGGACGGTGTCTTGATACCACGATGAAAGGCGTCAGAATGCCCAGGGCATCATCATGGGCTGAGCACCTGCTCCGTCCATTTTGGTGCAACTAACTCGGTGTCTGAAAAGGGAGAAATAATATAATGCTGGAAACGTCTTGAGGTAAATGAAGGTTTATTTCAAGCTTAATAGAGAACACCAGTTGAGTGCATCCTTCCTTCTTGAAGTACGATCTACCAACTGATAGTGGTAATCGTGGTTCAAAGAGGAGTTGGGAGTGTACGAGAATACACAAGGGTAAATAATAATATGTTATGCCAACGTTCACATACAAAGGAACTAGAAGCATAATGTGCACGTGTAATGCAGTGGTGCAAGCCTGTGTGCATGTGCACTTAGTAATCAGCTCACTACAGTGACCCAAAAGCCAACGCCACATGTCTGTGGGCAGCACTGCCCGCTGGCTCAGGCCTACAGTACGGTCCAGCAGGTCCTTAAAACAAGACAGAGATGTGACTGAATGAGGTCAGAGATCACATCATTACACATGGCAACATCGCTTGTTCACACCTGCGCACCCAGGCTGATGCATCCCACCCCTCCCGCAGCACCGTGCTCAATTGCAGCCCCTGTGCACCCAGGCCCCACTGCTCACCTGCTGTCATTGTTGTGTGTCCAAACACAATGGCCGTTACAACAAACAAATGATGGACGGAATGCTGACAATGCAGACATTCTCCCCCAGTCAAGAGATCTGGGTTAAATCCATCGTTCTTTTGCCCACTACGCCACCCCAGTTCAGACATGGCCATATGCAAATCAGTCTTGACCCTGTGCCTCATGGGACCAGTCCAGCCCAAACTGCCAAGCCATGTCTTCCCTGGACCGGATTCAAGCATCCTAGGACCGGTTTCTGGCTATCAGCCGTCATCAGCCAGGATAGCTTGACTCCAGTGGCGTAGTGAGCACGGGTCCCACGTCTGGGAATACCCATCCCACTTAGGGCGAAAAGCGTTACAACAAACAAATGATGGACGGAATGCTGACAATGCAGACATTCTCCCCCAGTCAAGAGATCTGGGTTAAATCCATCGTTCTTTTGCCCACTACGCCACCCCAGTTCAGACATGGCCATATGCAAATCAGTCTTGACCCTGTGCCTCATGGGACCAGTCCAGCCCAAACTGCCAAGCCATGTCTTCCCTGGACCGGATTCAAGCATCCTAGGACCGGTTTCTGGCTATCAGCCGTCATCAGCCAGGATAGCTTGACTTTGAAAGCCCGAAACCGGTCCTAGGATGCTTGTTTCCAGTCCAGGGAGGACCTGGCTTGGCAGTTCGGGCTGGACTGTTCCCATGGGGCACAGGGTCAAGACTGATTTGCATATGGCTGGGTTCAAACTGGAATGGCATGGTGAGCAAACAAACGATGGATTTAGGCCCAGATCTCTGTACTGGGGTGAATGTATGACATTGTTCTGCATTCTGTCCATCAATTGTTGTTTTTGCATTTGTCACCCCGAGTGGAAAGGGTATGCTCAGACGTGAGTCCCTTGCTCTCCATGCCACTGGAATCAAGCTATCCTGGCTGACGAGGGCTGAAAGCCCGAAACCGGTCCTAGGATGCTTGTTTCCAGTCCAGGGAGGACCTGGCTTGGCAGTTCGGGCTGGACTGTTCCCATGGGGCACAGGGTCAAGACTGATTTGCATATGGCTGGGTTCAAACTGGAATGGCATGGTGGGCAAAAAAACGATGGATTTAGGCCCAGATCTCTGTACGGGGGTGAATGTATGACTTTGTTCTGCATTCTGTCCATCAATTGTTGTTTTTGCATTTGTCACCCCGAGTGGAAAGGGTATGCTCAGACGTGAGTCCCTTGCTCTCCATGCCACTGGAATCAAGCTATCCTGGCTGACGAGGGCTGAAAGCCCGAAACCGGTCCTAGGATGCTTGTTTCCAGTCCAGGGAGGACCTGGCTTGGCAGTTCGGGCTGGACTGTTCCCATGGGGCACAGGGTCAAGACTGATTTGCATATGGCTGGGTTCAAACTGGAATGGCATGGTGAGCAAAAAAACGATGGATTTAGGCCCAGATCTCTGTACTGGGGTGAATGTATGACATTGTTCTGCATTCTGTCCATCAATTGTTGTTTTTGCATTTGTCACCCCGAGTGGAAAGGGTATGCTCAGACGTGAGTCCCTTGCTCTCCATGCCACTGGAATCAAGCTATCCTGGCTGACGAGGGCTGAAAGCCCGAAACCGGTCCTAGGATGCTTGTTTCCAGTCCAGGGAGGACCTGGCTTGGCAGTTCGGGCTGGACTGTTCCCATGGGGCACAGGGTCAAGACTGATTTGCATATGGCTGGGTTCAAACTGGAATGGCATGGTGAGCAAACAAACGATGGATTTAGGCCCAGATCTCTGTACTGGGGTGAATGTATGACATTGTTCTGCATTCTGTCCATCAATTGTTGTTTTTGCATCAAACACAATGGCCAGCAGGGTTCACAATTCAAATCGAGTTTTGATTGCGAGGATGGTGTACACCTCATGGATCCCTTTTTTTTATTGCGCATTGTGATATGCGAGGTGGATGCGGCCATATCACCTGAGGCAGTGTGGAAGAACAGGGACATGTGGCGTCGTCATTATCCTATTTATACGTACACAAAGTGGGCTGGGCTTGCGTACGCCAGGCCAGCGTATGGGTGTGAATAATTATTCGGGGACCTGGGCATTGTTCAGTTCCTGCCTGGCCAGGAAGTGTACTTATGTGTGTGTCCCTGTTGCAGTTTTGACATCGCACTATCCGCAATTTACATTAATGTAGCATATACCAGGAGGGCGGCAACTATCGCTAATGAGATGCTGTCCGAAAACATTGAATGGCCAACATCACATGTCGTTGTCAAGCTTGTGGATATGTGCAGACATGCATGTCAATGGTGTGCGGTATTATTGAAAGTGTTGCTATCGCGAAGCGCACACATTTGAATGTGCTCAGATGGAGGGAGGATCAGCAGTGAGGCTACGTCATACACAGTGATAACGCTCATTACAGTCAAGCAATGCATGTCAAACGTGAATCTGAAAGTCTCACAAATGACACACTACTATACTGGTAAAGCCTGACAACAGAGCATACTGCAACACAAATATACACATTATTCTTTACTGTTTGTCACATGTGATCTAGGATGTGCACTCTGCCCGTGGCTGATGATACCCCTTCGAGCCACCAATACCCAGGCCGAAAGGCAGCACAATAATGCGCGCACACACACACACCAGGGGCATCATGTAACACACATTTGTTTTTTGATGTAACGTTTCAGATGTATGGCCATCACACGTGGAAGGTCACTGTACAGACCATGAATATTGATAAAGATGATCGTTGCATGTTGTGTGTAGTATAAGATATGTGTACACAGCAAAAAACCTTTCAAAAAAGCTCTCTAAGCAGAAGAGGTGTCTCTCATCAAACGCTGTAGAGACAATGACTAAAATGGGTGGGGTCCTCCAACTGTTACAATGGGAAATGTTATGAACCAATCAAATGTTTTTTTTTAAGTCACATGGCAATCGCGCACCGAGCGCGCAAGGAGGCCGCACCCAACGCGATTTTGAGAAAATATTTATACCATAATATAAGTTTATTACAGTTAGAAATATATAAATGTTTAAAATATTTTAGATTATCGCTTGCTCTCATATACGCTTTAATCTTATTTAGATATAGTTTTGAGACATAAAAAAAAAAGATGAGTGAATGGCGTACCCGGCGCGACACCATACTTCTATGACGTAACACAGGGCCTGGCAGCGTGCACTCGTCGCACACGCAACCCGCAGCGGGCGCGACCACATACGTACATGACGTAACATGCGGACCCGTCTCATACCAAAGTAGCAGCTGGCGCGATCTCATACGTATATGATGTTAAGCGGGACGCGGTGCCACAAACCCGTCAGATATGAAATGCGCATCATTTACGAGTTTAGCAATATGGCGGATAGGATTCGCGTGCTAATGGAGCTTGGTACACTACCGGTACAGGACTCCAGTTTTCTAAAAAATAAAAAAAAAAAAAAATAGATATACATATTTTTTTTTTAAGATATAAATCATTACATAACTTTTAAAGTTAAAAAAAATTATAAGAGTTCCAAAATATTACAAAAAAACCCAGAAAAAATATAGGTTTTATAAATATTAAAATATCAAATTAACATTTGAAAAACATTCGAAATTCACTGAATAAAACTATAGGTTTTACAGACATTATAGTTAGGAATTAGCATTTAAAAAACCTTTGAAATTCAATAAAATACCATAGGTTTCAGGGACGTTATAGTTAGTTGGACATTTGACTCATATAAAACCATAGAAATTCCCTTGTTATAGTTAGTTGAGCTAACTATAACTCGCGCGCCAGCAATGCACTGCTGATGACGTCACATAATACATCACTCATGACATGGTCAGTGACATCACTGATGACATCACTGACGACATCATCCACGTGATAATCTGATGCACATACTGATGCCCTAATAGAAACTTTGATACACCCACTCTAAAATACAGACTACTATTTTTGAAACCATACACACAACAATGCCAGATACTACATACTACCGACTATTTCCTAGGTCTACACACACATCCAGTCACTTATACGTGCAGTTACTCATCAATACAGTACTATAATATGCACTCATACACCTATACATACAGTCACATTCCACCACTCATCCATAAAGTTACTCACACACCTAGTCAGTCACGCAAAGAATCAATCACATACCCATTTACTCATGTATACAGTTATACACACCAACTCCGTTATTTATACACACACCACATCACTTATTTATGCAGATACTAACACATACTTACTGTCCTATACAATCACTGATACAAGCAGACACTTATTTACACATCCACTCTTCAAATAACTTACTCTCACGTATAGTCATTTATATACTCCAACACTCACATATACTGCCTTAAAACATATGTAGTTAGTCACACATATACCACTGAGGCATTTATTCACTCACCAACACACCCATACACACACTAACTCACCCATACAGCCCTTCCCAGATGCACTTTTGAATCCATACAACCAGTGAATCACCCACTCAGACATCTATGCACAGAGTCACACACCCCCCACCCACCCACACAGACACTCAGGCACCCATACAGATACTCACGCAACAAATCAATAACCCATATAGACACTCATGTAGCTACTCACCAACCCATGCAGTTGTTTACACACCAACTGAGAGACTAATACAGACTTTCACATAGTTTAGTCACTAACCCATGCATTCAGTAAGACACGTTCAATCACTCACTCATACAGTCAGTCACGCACCTACAAAATAATCCCTTCAGGCACTTGTAAATCCACTCATTCTTCAATACACCTTGGCATAGATATATATGAAAAATATTTAAACTTTACAGAAACACACATTCACTGGATGATGTCATCAGTGATGTCACTAACCATGTCATGAGTGATGTAATATGTGACATCAGCAGTGCATTGCGGGCGCGCGAGTTATAGTTAGCTCAACTAACTATAACGGGGGAATTTCTATGGTTTTATAGGAGTCAAATGTCCAACTAACTATAACGTCCCTGAAACCTATAGTTTTTTAGTGAATTTCAAAGGTTTTTTAAATGCTAATTCCTAACTATAACATAAATATCTATAGGCGCGCACCGTCGCGCACGGTGCGCGCACCCTAACGTGCGCGAGCGCAATTCTGATTGGTGGTTACATGTCAGTCAACATTCGAATCGGTCGAAATCAGGAAGTGTCGGCCGCCATTTTGTGTGTTTGGTGTGTGACAGTGAAAAAGAAAGGTGGAGAACGTGAAAAGGGGGCAGGGTAGAGAGTTCCTGACCCCCTAGTCTTTGTGAGGGGTCCCTGAAGGACCCCGAAGGGTGAAAAAAACATTTTTTTTTCTTTTCAAAAATTCGCGGGGTGCGCGCAAAACCTTAAAAAAAAAGAAAAAAACATTTTAAACGAGCCATTCCATATTACAGGATACAGTCAATCTATAACTATATACATAGGTAGTTTATTGTAAGAAAAATATATAAAAAATATAATAATACATACATAACTTAGCATTTAAAAAACCTTACAAATTCACTTAAAAAACCATAGGTTTCAAACACGTTATAGTTAGGAATTAGCATTTAAAAAACCTTGCAAATTCCCTTAAAAAACCATAGGTTTCACACATGTTATAGTTAGCTGGACATTTCACTCGTAAAAAACCAATGAAATTCCCCCATTATAGTTAGTTCAGATAACTATAATTCGCGCGACCGCCACTCTATCACAAGGATGATGTCATCAGTGATATCATGAGTGATGCCACTGACTATGTCATGAGTGATGTAATATGTGACGTCATGAGCAGTGGATTGCGGGCGCATGAGTTATAATTATCTGAACTAACTATAACGGGGGAATTTCATTGGTTTTTTACGAGTGAAATGTCCAGCTAACTATAACATGTGTGAAACCTATGGTTTTTTAAGTGAATTTGCAAGGTTCTTTAAATGCTAATTCCTAACTATAACGTGTGTGAAACCTATGGTTTTTTAAGTGAATATATATATAAAACAAAACTCTCCCTCCCCCATGGTGTGGTGACTGGCTGCCCAGAAGCCGATTTGCCCTTCATTATACCCTGCTGTGTTGCTTGAAAGAGGGGAGGCATACAGCCGGCGACTGAAAACAAGTGAACGTCTGTCTCTGGTTTGATGAGAGGGCCGGTGGAAAAGTGAGCATACACAACACTGTGATTAACGTGTTCGCTCACCCGACCCCGTCTAAAAAAGACAGGGCATGTATTTATTTTTAACAAAAAGTTTCAGGACGCTCGAACAGTCCATTCATTTTATTTTAATCCATGATGTCCGGTCACCCTATCCCATGGCCTCAATGGAAGTTTACAGACGCCTCAAAGTACAAATGGCAACTATTATTCAGATCTGGCATGAAAAAGAAATCTTGGCAGCCTTACCTGTGCTGTTTCTTATCATCTGTACACTGGCCTTTAGGGGCAATGCTTTACTTCTCAGCAGACCATCTCGCGAGATGAGTGGGAGCACAAGGGAATGTTTGATTTTGCATGGGGATGCAGAGCTTTCATTGGGTGTGGAGGAAGAGTCTCGAGCAGTGCTTAATTTGTAAAAAAGAAAAAAAACAAGCATCCTGGGACCGGTTTCAGGGTATGTCCCCCTTCTTCAGCCAGGCTAGCTTGAATCCAGTGGTGCAGTGAGCAAGGAACCCACGTCTGGGAATACCCATCCCACTTAGGGCGAAAAGTGTTACAGCAAACAAATGATGGATGGAATGCTGACAATGCAAACATTCTCCCCCAGTCAAAAGATTTGGGTTAAATCCATCATTCTTTTGCCCACTACGCCACCCCAATTTGGACACAGCCATATGCAAATCCGTCTTGACCCTGTGCCCCATGGGAACAGTCCAGGCCGAACTGCCATGCCAGGTCCTCCCTGGAATGGAAACAAGCATCCTGGGACCGGTTTCAGGTGCAAACATTCTCCCCCAGTCAAAAGATCTGGGTTAAATCCATCATGCCTGGCCTGGCAGTTCGGGCTGGACTGTTCTCATGAGGCACAGGGTCAAGACTGATTTGGCTGGGTTCAAACTGGAATGGCATGGCGAGCAAAAAACACAATGG
This sequence comes from Triturus cristatus, assembly GCF_964204655.1. NCBI lineage: Eukaryota > Metazoa > Chordata > Amphibia > Caudata > Salamandridae > Triturus > Triturus cristatus. Next base: position 1,642,699,529 of record NC_140590.1, read on the forward strand.
ATTTAGGCCCAGATCTCTGTACTGGGGTGAATGTATGACCTTGTTCTGCATTCTGTCCATCAATTGTTCTTTTTGCATTTGTCACCCCGAGTAGGATGGGTATGCCCAGATGTGGGTCCCGTGCTCTCCATGCCACTGGAGTCAAGCTATCCTGGCTGATGAGGGGGTGAAACCCCAAAACCGGACCTAGGATGCTTGTTTCCAGTCCAGGGAGGACCTGGCCTGGCAGTTCGGGCTGGACTGTTCCCATGAGGCACAGGGTCAAGACTGATTTGCATATGGCTGGGTTCAAACTGGAATGGCATGGTGAGCAAAAACATGATGGACTTAGGCCCAGATCTCTGTACTGGGGTGAATGTATGACATTGTTCTGTATTCTGTCCATCACTTGTTCTTTTTGCCAATGACAGTACCAACACAACTACTAACCACCACACTCCTACAAGTGTGAGAATTCGGACTATTTCAGGCCCCCAAAGCTATAAGAATGGCTTGGGCTGCAGGTGTTAGCCATTTTTAATGAATATAGCATTAATAATTAACTGTTCTTGTGGTCATCTCTAAATTATCTAGACAGCGCCACCTTGTAGCAGACGGTGGTCCCGGTGCCGAGCACCGGAAACCACTGGCTCAAATTAAGCACTGGTCTCGAGGTGCACAATGCTCTTAAGGAGGACAGTATGTGTACAGTGTGCTCTATTTAACTGCAGTCACCCACCTATCCTGTTAAAACCTATGGCCTTCCTGTTTGCATGGCTGGGCCTACCTTAACTAGAACAGCAATATGGGAGAATTGAATGCTTTGTGTGCAACATGTACCTCTTTCGTGACACCATATGCATAAATCACTGTTTATTGTGCGTGCATTGCTAAGTAGGCCTGGGGATTCTGTGTAGTCCCTACTTCCTTGTGACTTCAACAAGCCCGTTTATTGGCCAAGTCAGGAGATGCTGTTGGTTTTGCTGGCACTTTCTATGAAATTTTGGCCCAGATTTATCAAGGTTTTGGATGGCCCTTGTGCCACATAATGCAACACAAAACCTAGAATGAGATTTATCGTGCTATGCAGAAGCACATTGCGTGGCATGGTAAATCAGGTGTAGCGCAAGGCAGTGCAAGTCACTGCCTTTCATTACTCTGCGCCGGGAAGGCATTACATGTTTGGAGCGTGGATGTTCCCACGCATCCACCCATGTATTCTGACTCATTCACCGATTTACCAACACTGGTAGACCTGAGAATGTTTCAGAATTGTATGTCTTCCAGATGGAGGCGAAATGAGGAGAAATTCATTTCTCCTTGTTGCTTCCGCTTTCTAAGTGTGCTGCTATCTGCGGCACACATAGAAAGAGGAAAATGCCTCTAAGGATTTTTTTCGTGCAGGAAGGTGCCCCTTCCTGAAAAAAACAATTGTGCATGTAACACATGGTGCAAGGGTGCCTGCATTGGTGCTAGGCTGCACTGAGTGCACCAGAAGAAGGAGAGGACAGGAATGTGCCCTATCTTGATAGATACAGAGCTTTTCTGTCCTCTCCCTATCACACATCGCAGCGCAGCAAGTTGCCTTGCTGCATTGTGTTGGTTGACATAATGATATATCTGGGCCCTATTACAGAACTGGAAGGGAAAGTGACACAGACTTGTTGTGACCCTGTTTCTAACTAGAATGGGCTCTTCCTACAGCTGACATATGTCACTCGTGCACAGCGGTAAAAAAATGCACAGTAGTTAATTTGCTTTATCATCAGCTGACACTTATGTGCTTTCTATAATCTGTGAATAATAGACAATAACCCTTTCTACCATTGCCTATATGTAACCAATTTTCCAAACTTTAGGGTCCTGATAACAAATATTAAATGTGTCTGGTATCTGAGACTCTGAATATGCTTCTGAGTTGAGCTTTTCAGCATAGGTAGTTGACAATCATGTTTGGTGGGCTACTTTCTAGCTGAAAAAAGGAGAGTTGGTTTCAGTAGAGGGGTGGGAGGTATTGGCAGGAGAGTAGCTTGGTTAGTAAGATTGAGGGTGGGTACATGTGAGCTGCAGATTTCCCAACAATCACGCTGGTTAAAATACAATATATGAGAAGCAGGGCAGGAGGGGGACTTAAGGAGCAATAGGAAGTGAGAGGAGTGCGGATTTTGAGTGGTAGTTAAACTCAATATTTTGTGAAATAATTTTTTAAGACTTTTAAAACAGAGGGGAGAGAGTGTGTGTGTGTACACACACACACACCCTCTGTGGACCAACTCAGTCCTCACAGCGTGGGTTAACTTTGTCAGAACCTGAGAAACATTATCTTTGTGAGGAACGGTGTGTTGTGAGGTCCAGTCGCAGCAGTGTGTTTAGGTAGTTTTAAGTGAGTGTATAAAAAAACTAAAAGTGAGTCAGATTTGCCCCCATCCACTTTTTAACCTTCCCTACTATCAAAGTGTGTGTGTGTGTGTTTGTGTAAATGAAATACGACAAACACCTCATCATACCTGACTTAAAGCACATGTATCCAACTATTTACTACAGAATACATTTATTAGAGGGTGTAACACCCTAAACAAGCCCCCCTGAAGCTGCGCCCCTGGGTGGCGCAGCTGAAGGGGAGTCTCAAGACTGGTGACACACTCTGAAGGTCATGTTGTTGAGTCTAGAGTAGACGTCTGAGAGCTAACAAAGGGTATCCAAGCGAGCAACAATGGTCTATTGAGGGCCATGGGTGGTGTTTGAGGTTAGACAGGGTAGTCTCTAAGGCCCTAATTGGAGAGTTTGAATACCACCGGGGGTGTGGAGGTTGAAGTAAGGCTGAGAGCCTCTTGAGATCCAATCCCATTTTGTTCTCCAAGTTTGCTATTAGGTTTTCTCAAGTGGCAGAATATATATCACAGCTTTAAGTGTGTGGCGAATATGTGACCTGCTTTGATATGGATCGAGCATCTGCTGGTCTACTTAAAGAAGGAAAATATGCACACACATGATAACTGTTATGAGAGAGCACTCATACTTACCAAGTGGCCACCACATGCCATGTGTGACATGCACTGAAAATACCAACATATATGTGGCTAGGAAGCAAGTAATGAATGTAGGTTCAATCCAGAAGACTTTTATACTGTTTGTGACCACACTATAGCAGTGATGCACAGAAGATTTCTTCTGGAACTGGAGGAGATATTCAGCCAATCATATTTAAACTAGGCTGGTGTTTCAGATTCTGAGATTGCAGCATCTGTTCTGTTCTTTCTTGCAGTTGCTTTTGTTTTTTTTGTTAGTTTGGAGATACTCTTGCTGTGGCCTTTCCATGTTGCTCTAGATGCCTTGATTTTAGTTGAGAGATATGGTGGGGTATTGGTGTTGATAGCTTTGTGGGTGACATAGGGTGTTTAGAATGTGGCACAAGCTCACAGGGGTCCCCCAAGTGTAGGGAGAATTCTGTCACACATGTGAAGGACTTTGAAGAAGCAGCTGCTCCTTGAAGGACTGTTAGAGATGGGGGCTCTAGTTGTCAGAGGTAGGCACCTTGTCCAAGTAGGGACCCTTGCTTCTAATCAGGATAAGGGAGTTACACACTCTAGATAACCCCAGATCACCCCCTTGGTAGCTTGGCACGAGGAGACAGGCTTATCCCAATGGCAATGTGTAAAGTGTTTGCACCCAGACACACAGTAACAGAGTGAAAACACCATAAATGGACATCCCACCAGTTTAGAAAAATACAGTGTCTTTATCTAAACCAAACAAGAGCAAAACAACAAAAATCCAACATACACAACTCAAAATAGGACTTTTAAAAGGTTTCAAGCAACTCTACCCATAGAAATCTATGGATGCCTGATTTTACACAATGTAACTTTAAGTGCATCAAGATTCACAACACCAAACAGCCACAGAGAAGGGAAGCGTCGAACAACACAGCGATGCGTCAGTTCCGGAGTCCTTGACGATGCAACAGTTCTGCTGCACACAGGAGAAGTGATGCGTCAAATCCCAACTGTAGGGGGAATTGATGCGTCAATTCCAAGACAGTTCTGGTCTGCGGGTGATGCATCGGAAAACATGCCATACCGGTTTAATGCGTGGAAATTCGGGATGCGCTGGAGGTAGATGTGGTGGTAGCACACAGGCACTGCGTCGATTTCTTCAGCCGCGGTCCCACCATCCGTTGATTCTTTCAGCCGTATAGCAGGGCCTGCGTCAGAGTCGGCGTGATGATCTCGGACTTCAGAGGTAGGTGCACTGGACTCGGTGTGCGGAAGATTTTTCAGCCGCTGTCAGGCCCTGCGTCTATTCTTCAGACACACAGCAGCGGAGCGCGGACATTTTTCCTGCTCGGCAGTGCTGCATCAAAAAAGCAGGCAGTGGAAGGGTGAAACTCGATTATCTTGGTTTCTTCAAGCTTTTTCAGCTTCCAGCAACGGGAAAAACATCCAGAGGCCCAGAACTAGTACAGGCACCTCCTGGCAGGTCAGAAATCCCAGCATTTGAGTTCAGGGAAGCTGGTGGTGAAGTCTTGTTCACAAGCAGGTTCACAGCAAAGTTCCAGTCTTTGTCCTCTCCTTGGCAGAAGCAGCAACTGCAGGCCAACCCAGCAAAGCAACACACAGCAAAAGGGCAGTACTCCTCCTCACAACTCTTCAGCTCTTCTCCTTGGAAGAGGTTCTTCTTATTTCCAGAAGTGATCTAACGTTCTGGGGTTTTATACCTCATTTTCTCTTTGTTGTCTTTACTGCAAGAGTCTCTGAGCTCAGTAAAACACGGTTTTGTCCTCCCTAGTCCAGCTTCACAACAGGAGGTGGAGAGAGCATTGTGCAGAGCAGACACAGACGATCCAGGTGCTAGTGAAAACTTCTCCCACCACTCTAAATGCAGAAAGGTCTATTCAGCCTGGCTGTGAGTCACCCACGAAAGGCAGGACACACCTTAACCCCCTTGTGTCAGTCTAGAGTGACTGCATATCCCCAGCTCCTGTCACTCCAAAACCAGATGGTGAATGCACAAACAGGCAAAGAGACACAGGATGGTTAAACAAGAAAACACCCACTTTCTAAAAGTGGCATTTGCAAACACACAATTTAAAAACCACCTTCACTAAAAGGTGTGTTATTAAATTCTGAGTTCAGAGAGCCTAAACTCCAAATCTCTAGCTTTTCCCAATTGAATGTTACACATATAAAATTTTACAGAGCAGCCACATGATAGCCTATGGGAGAGCTAGTCGTTGCAATAGTGAAAAATGAAATACATAGTAGTTCACTATCAGGACATGTCAAACACACCAGTGCATGTCCTACCTTTCACATACACTGCACCCTGCCCACAGGGGTACCTTGGGCCTACCTTAGAGGTGCCAGACATGTAAGAAAAGGTACGGTTAGGGCCCGGCAAGTGGGTGCACATGCCAGGTCGACATGGCAGTCTAAGGCCACGTGTGCAGACACTGCAGTAGCAGGACTGAGACATATTTACAGGGCTGCTCAGTTGGGTGCACAACCAGTGCTGCAAGCCCACTAGTAGCTTTTGATTCCCAGGCCCTGGCACACACAGTGCACTATACTAGATACTTACCAGTAAATCAAATATGTCAATCATGGATAACCAATCAGAATCACAATTTACACAGGTAGCACTTGCACTTTGACACTGATCCGCAGTGGCAAAGTGCCCAAAGCATCTAAGCCAGCAAAAACGAAATGCAGTACACAGTCACAAATGCAGGAGGTAGAGGCAAAACGTCAGGGGAAACCACACCAAGGATGCCAAGTATACCAAGGACACACTTTAATGGAGTAAGATGGTTCATGGAGACATCTGTCAGGAAGGATTTGCTGCCATCAAGAAATGTAAAAAACAGCCCTCTTTAGTCTGACATCATTAGCCCTGTGCCTTCACTGTGGTATCCTCTAAACCTAAATCGCAGAAGGCAACTAATATAAAGCAAGCCCTTATGGTGCAAAGCCAGGGTGAATATAACCCCGGAGTATGAATATAGAGCCTGAATCACCATCTGCTCGGGAGAGGATGGCCAAAATAGGACTTCCATAATTTTATGAAGGAATTTTGCAGGGGGATGTCTTCTTTGTGCCAGGACATTAATAAGTCGATTGCTGACTTAAATCAACATTTGCATACATTGGAACAAAGGATGCGGGGCCTCAACGGCAAACCAGGACCAGGAGCAAGATATGTCCTTCAAAAGGGTGGGAGCTCTTGAGCGAACCTAGCAGCCCCTCATAAGGAAAATTGACGATGGAGAAAATCGTAGTCCGCAAAGCAATCTTCGCATTATGGGAATACACGCAATGATTTCAGACTCTAAAGTCCCTGCTCATGTTCAAAAACGTTTTTGTACGCTTCTCTCTGCCACCACTGATGTAGATATAGTGCTGGACCGAGTCTATCAGGAGTTTCAATGGAGAAAGAACTTCACTCCGGGCGTACTAACCAGAATCCATTTTTACTAACAAAAGAAGGAGATTTTTCAGGCTCACATGCACAAGGAACTTTTCTATAAAATGGAGATGATTGTCAAATCTTCGAAGATACTTCAGAGTTCACCCTGGCCAAATGCAAATAATTTAAATGGGCAGCTGATTTCTAACAAGAATATTACATAACCTATAGGTGATAATTTACCCTTAAAATGTTAATGACATTTAAAGGCAAAAACTACACAATGTACACTCCAGAGGAGGCAGATCTTGTCTAACAGCTTAAAGGTGATGTGGATCGATCTATGTCCTAGTCAGCAACCCCAATCTGTGACCAGCTTTGACAGTGGTGGGCTCACCAGACTCCAAAACCAAAAGTGGCGGCACGGAGAATGACACTTCGAGACGAGAGCTCACAAGCGGACGGACAATTGGACGATGATTGATTGCGTATCCTTCCCCAATGTCTGGGTGAATTACAATGCACTGTAGATCGATGGATACAGGATTTACTGATTGGTTGTCTTTTATTGCCTTGGTTTTGGGATACCTACAGGAGCTATCGCTACCCATTGAGGTTCTTCCAGCTTATTATTTCTTATGCTGTTCTTACTACGCTAATTATGGAGTTTTTAGGTGCCACTATCGACAAAATACATTATTATTCATTAGAACATTGGAATGTTGAGAACGTCACTGAAGACAATGGAGTAACTCCAGGCTTATAATGGCTGGTATATGCCTAGAGCTCCTATGTTCGTCTTTATGATTTTCCCTTTTTTTAAATTTAGAACATTCTACTCTTAGTGGGTGGAATGCTCTAATAGCCTTATAGCCCTTCTGACTCAGGCAATACCGGGTGTTGAAGGATCCTTCCCTCATTATAGGTCCTCGCGGCAATCTCAGGATCAGGGCCTTCAACAACTGGTATAACCCTTGGTAGCAGGGTATAAGGCTATATTAGAACATTGAAATGTTGTGAGCTCCATTGAAAACAATGGAGTAGCTCCGGGCTTATAATGGCTGGTATAAACCCAGAGCTCCAACATTCTAATGTTTCTTTGTTCACAGCTCTGGCTGTGAACTAAGGCTTCAGGGAGCCTGAGGGGATTTCAATCGCCTTGCGCTCCCTGAAGGCTTCGTTTTATTTGTTAGAACATTCTGCCCTCTAGTGGCAGAATGATCTATTAGCCTTATAGCCCTTGGTAGCTGGGCTATACCGGCTATTAAAGTCCTGCTCCCTTGTTAAAAGCCCTCGCCTTCAGCTCGGGCCTTTAACACTGGAGCGGTTCTTTAATAGCATGCTACTGTGGGCTATATTAAGTATTCTCTTTCCATTTTTTACAGCAGCCCAACACAAACCCTTCCTACCTCGTGTACACTTGGCAGCCATACATGACTGCAATCTCGTCTTCTGGTTTGTGTCAGGATTGACCTAGCGGACATGTACAAGGTCCTTATGGCCACTCTTAGATTTCTGAAACAATGTGCAAGGAATCAACTCCCACCTAAAATGGAAAACATTTTTGCAGTAGCAATACATCAAAGAAGTAGTGGTAGCATTTATCTAAGAGACTCATTTGAGAGCCGAGGATGCCCTTCAACTCTAACCCAGCTGTACCCCCAGCAATAGAATTCCTGAAGTAACACAAAGACCAAGGAGGTAGCCATTTTATTCTGAAAAAGAGTACGCTTCTGGAACACTCCACCTATCAGGATGAGGTGGGGCGGTGTCTTGTTCCTAAAGCTAAACTAGAGGATACAGAGGCCACACAAGTATGTGTTTATGGACCACCCAATCGTAATTCCTAATTTTTTAAGGATCTCTTCGTACATGTGGCAGAACTGACTGAGGAGCAACTTCTAATGGGGGAGATTTTAACGTAGTCTTAGGCCCCCATAACGAGTGCGCATGTTCCTATGGAGATACCTATGGAACCCCACGGACTGGCTGTGAGGGCGTTCAAAACCTTAACCAGGTGGACATCTGAGGTAGCATCTTCCAGAAACCCGAGATTATTCTTTTTTTCTAATGTGTACAGAAAATCCTCCAGATTAGACATGTTTTTCCACTCAGCAGATTAATTTGCAGTCCTTTATAGGAAGTCAAACATAAACATAAATCCTATCGGACCATCCGCCCATAATGGTTAATTAGTTCAGTGTCATTAGCCAAACAACAACCCTTGTGAATGAATGAAAAAGCCTTAAGAGACCCTGTGGTTGACACACAATCGTGAAGGCTCTGGAACACTAGTTTGTGGAAAATGATGAGGTTACAATATCACTCACTAAACGATGGAACCAGGGCTTTAAGTGGGATGAAAAAACTGGGGGGGATGGGGGACACTCAAAGGGGTGTGGCCAATGTAAGTAAGGGCGTGGCTTAAAATCAGCTAAAACAAATCTGTGCTTTTAGCATAGTGTGCTGCCCGACTTGTTGTTTGTTGTTTCTGTCACTGCATCTAGATTTATAATACAACATGTAACATCATACCTACAACAAGTCAGGACTATTGGCTTTGTCAATGGTTGTTAGTTGCACAAGATAAATAAGCAGCAACTATGGCTTGTATATAATCTTGAAAAAGCTTCCACTTAAAAGCCCTGGTTACACCACGAAAATGTTGCTGCTCCTGAGTTTCAAAAAGAGAAGGGAAATCAAGAGAGAAAATGACTCTTTAAAGGATTTCCCTTCCCCTACAACGCTCACCTGGCATGATGTCATGCCGTAACTTCTCCACTAGTGAGCAGTGTGAGCACGCGCACATGATGTGCCTGCTGTTAATGCAGTCCGGAAAAAAATGGACCGCCTGACCCAGGGCACAAAACAGAGCCCGATGGGGACCCGTTTCGAGGCCCACTTTAAAAAACTGCCGGTGCTCAGCACCGGTGAGACCCGGCCAACTTAAAGCCCTGGATGGGATGCAGCTAAAGCTGCAATGTGCAGGGAGCTACTTTTTTCATTTAGCACAGGTTTTTAAACATAATAAAAAAAGAAAACATGGAATTGATAGCTACAATACTTACTTTGAAAAAGGAATGTAAGGTCAGTCTCTTGTAAATCCTACAGAACTTTGCTAAAAGAGAGTGGTGAGATACAACAGGTACTGATGGTTGAAACTGCCTGAAGTATGTTGTACACCAAACAAAAATATTAAGATAAAGGAAATTAGGTGGGTAGACTTTTAGTTTATACAATTAAACCTATTCAAAATAGGAATAGAGCTTAGTCCAGCAACAACGCCAATCCTTTATGGCCGCAAAGCGTAGACTACGAGAACTAAATGTACAATATATGCTGCTGTATCCGGCTCGCATGCGCGTAATCTATAATTCCAAGCCTTATTTCTTCGATACCCCGGAGGCGGTCTTTGCATGGTCTGATGAGCGCCCACGGATCCGTGCGGGCTCCCCATCGGCCTTGGATTCTGACTCCTCTCACAGCTCCAGATCTCAGCGGCCGCGACGCAACAAGTCCCAAAAGCGGCGAGGCCCGGGGCCGGATAGAACTTTGCCAAGCTCTTAGCGACCGCCCTGATGGCTTCCGTCTACTCCACTTCCCCAATGGTGTTTCGTAAGACAATGTGTTTATTGAAATTTTGCATAAGAGATGTCGTCTTTCGAGGGGGAGTGGGGCCTGCTTCACGGCCTGGTAGGCCATGACTGTTCTACACTTCCCGGTTTCTTAGGTTGAGAGGGTGGGTTGGGAACCTTTGGTGTGGTACCGGAGGGTCCCCAGTTAGGGGTCCTTCGTCCTCTACACCGCGACAGATGCTCCTTGTTTCTGGTAGTGTCGGGTGGGGGGGTCTGTTTAACTCTTTTTGGAAAGGTTGATTTATTTTGTTTATGTTCAGCTCGTGCATACAGACAGTGCGTTATGTTACATATGGTCTCCTTTACAGATCCCTTGCTTTATTCAACATCTTTCAAAACCCCAATGGCGTCCGGTGAGGCACATCCCCTTGGGGACTTAACGATGGTCTCCTGGAATGTTCGGGGATTACTAAATAAGGTGAAACGGGGGACTGTCTTGCGACAGGCAAAGAGATATGGGGCAGATATCCTGCTCCTGCAGGAGACCCACATGCTGGGCACGAAAGTTCCGTGCCTTGCTCGGTTTGGCTTCTATTACATCTACCATGCGGGGTTCACGAGGGGCTCCAGAGGGGTGGCAGTTCTTATACACCGCAGAGTCCAGTTTCAATACATAGCACATAGAGCAGATCCTGGGGCCCGGTTCCTTTTCGTCACTGGCAAGGTACATGGCGAGCAGGTCACCATTGGGAGTATTTATGCCCCTCCACCTCTGGGCGCCACCTTCATTGACAATTTATTAGGGGTCTGGGGATCCCTTCCGCCTGGCATGACCCTGATGGGGGGCGATTGGAATTACACGATGGGACCTTCCGATAGACAGCGCACCTTAGATACCCCTATACCTCAGGGTCCAACTAAACTGCATACCTTAGCGTTGACATTAGACTGGGCAGACATATGGCGCGAAATCCACCCTACGGAACATGATTACACATATCTGTCTGCGGTCCACGGATCACAGTCTCGACTCGACTACTTTTTTGTTCCGCGGGTTTTCCTCCATGGATTCTCCCAGGTGCAACACAGGCCGCGCGGTCTGTCTGACCACTCCCCGGTCACATTGCGCTTCCACACGTGCTCACGCAGGCCCCCATTCTGCTGGCGCATGTCTCCTTGGCACCTCCGTTGTCCGGCTTATCAGGACATGCTCAACGCAGTGATCACTACATATCTTGCCGACAATGGCCCATCTGCCCCCTCGAACACTACCCTCTGGGAGGCTCTTAAGCCGGCCGTTAGGGGTTCTGACATTAGCTACCGCACACAGGAGAAACAAAAGCGCCGCGAGCAACTCGGTACCCTAGAAGAGCGCCAGATGTCCCTATCTGCCCAACTCAGTGCTAATCCCTGCCCCGTCCTTCGCCGGAACGTTCTTCTAGCGCAGCAAGAACTGCGTCAACACCTCCTGGATGAAGCCAAGGAGATTTGGGAGGCATCTCAACATCGAATATATCAGTGTGGGGACAAGTCAAGCAAAATGCTCCATAGACTTTGCCAGGCGGATGGCGCCGCGGCCATCACGCCTGCGATTCAGGGCTTAGACGGATCGATGTGCACGTCGCTGGCAGAGGTGGCGGACGAATTTGCGCAGCACTTCACATCCCTGTATGCCCGCAAGGAGCAGATATCTGCCGAGCTCATCGCGGAGTTCCTCCGGGACATTCCGCCTCGTCGGCTCCCCGGTTCAGTGAGAGAGAACCAGGAGGCACCCATTACAATAGAGGTGCCCTCGGTGCGATCCAGCTGGGTTGCGCCCCGGGTCCCAACGGGTTCCCCATGGAGTTCCTTCGGTCCCATATGACCCTACTGGGGCCCCACTTGTTGGCAACTATTGTGGATGCAACCTATCGGGGGAGTCTGCCGGAGGACTGGCGGCCCGCGGACATAGTGCCATTTCCTAAACCTGGCAGACCCCTCGAAGACCCGTCTTCCTATCGCCCCATCTCTCTTATTAATTTCGAACCCAAATTGCTGGGGAAGGTCTTGGCCGACCGCCTTCGCGGGTGCATCACCGATTTGATACACCCCGACCAGTCGGGCTTTATGCCACAGAGGGCTACGAGACACAACATCTGGCGTGTTCATAATGCCATTGCTGCGGCCCCTACGCTGGGCAGCCCCGCCGCCCTATTATTGGCCGATATTGATAAGGCATTCGACTCCTTAAGCTGGGTCTATCTTTTCCAACTACTTGAAGCCGTCAACCTCGGGCCTCGTTTCCTGACCTATGTTTGCTTGCTGTATACGAATTTGACAGCATCCGTTCGTATTGCCGGACACCGCTCCCGCCCATTCCTGATCCGGAGAGGTACCCGCCAGGGCTGCCCGCTCTCTCCATTGTTGTTCGCCCTGGCGGTTGAGCCCCTGGCGGCCTGGGTGAGGGGTGATCCGGTGATCCGGGGGTTCGATTGGTCCCGCTCGCGGTCAGATCGTATAGCGCTATACGCTGACGATGCCCTATTTTTTATGACTGACCCGTAGTACTCCGGGCCCCGTATCCTGGAGATCCTCCGAGTGTTTGGTAGCATCACTGGCCTCCACACGAATCCCACTAAGTCCATTATCTTCCCGGTTTGTGGGCACCAGGGCCGTGAATCGTGGGCTGCGCAGCTGTCCAGGGCCACGGATGGGTTCAAATATCTAGGGATCTACATTTCCCCATGCCCCAAAATCTCTTGGGCACACAATATTTCCCCGTTAAGGGTTAGCCTCAAAAACGCAACGGTGGTGTGGTCTGCTCTCCCGCTGTCCCTCTATGAGCGATCAGCCATTTTTAAGATGGTGTCTTTGCCTCTGATATTGTATCGCCTCCAAAATTTCCCATACCCTATCCCTTGCGCTTGGTTCGCGCAGGTGAACGCAATTCAAAATAACTTCCTATGGGGAGGCGGGGCTGTTCGGGTGGCGCTTCGCACCTGCTCACAGTCATCGTACTGTGGAGGGATCACGGCGGCTGAAATCTACTCCTACTATGTTGCATCCCACATCCTTGCGATTAATGAGCTATGGTACAATTCCCCCACAGACCCGGCATATGCTATTGAACATGCCTGCATGGAGCAGGTTTCTCTTCTCCATTTATTATACAGTTATACGAGGCTAGATCATCTACCGCCGGCTGGCAGACAAGCCATACTGCTGTGGGGGGCTAAGACCAGGCAGATGGGATGGAAGGGGCGACTGACTCGACAGACCCCCCTGTGGCAGGGTACAAGCCTTAAGTCTGCTACTGCATTGAAGGGATTTCAGGGATGGGACCTGGTGGGGATCTCGAATCTAGGGGATGTCATGACGGGTGTCACATTAAAATCCTTTCAACAATTACAATCAGATTTCAGCCTCCACAAGTCACAATTTTACAAATACCTGCAGCTCCGACATGCGCTCTCCCCTCAGATCCGCCATTTGGAAACCCTCCCTGAGTTCCAGCCTTTGGAGGGCCCCCTATTAATGGGGGACCTCGGATTACATAAAATTGGACAAATATACCAGACACTGACGACGCACACCCCCACTACTTTAGACAAGACCCGACAGGCCTGGCAGGCAGATATTTCCGATCTAACGGACGACGACTGGGCTGAAGTGATAGCCAGCCCTAGGGGCGCAGCTGTCTCCACACGCTATAGGCTCATCCAGTTCAAATATCTGCATCGAGTGTATTATACCCGGGTACGTCTGTGGCGGATGGAGGTCATTCAGTCCCCCGTATTCTTGCGGTGCGTCCGTGAGGAGGGGTCCTTCTTCCATACCGTATGGACTTGCATGGCCCTGCAGCCCTTTTGGAACAAAGTTCGGTCATGTCTCAGTGAGGTGTTGGGGTGGGTGCTCCCATTAGATCCCCGGTTGTTCCTACTACATTCCACAGACGACATTGGGGGGAATCGCTATAAACACCATCTACTGTTTCTTGCCCTTGCCATTGTCAAGAGGGACATAGCGCAGTGTTGGAGGGCATCCTCTCCTCCGACCATGGGTAAATGGAAGGCTTCACTGGATCGGTGTATGGGAACTGAGATTGCTGTCTTTGTGGCTCGCGGTTGCCCCCGTTAACACCGCAAGATTTGGACACGATGGGCGACTTATCGGGGAATTGACTTGCGCCCTCTCCCTGAGGAAGATTTGTAAAAGCTGCTCCTGGCCCATTGCCCTCCAATACCCTGAACTATGTTGTTTGATTGTGTCATCACCTTATTGGACTGAATATTAGGACTCTGGTGTATTATGTGCTGTATTTCGGGATCTGACCACTGTCTGTATATTGCTTATGTTGCTTGTCTCTTTGGTTTACCTGCATGTTTGGCAGGGCTGTATACTTTGGTGGAAATGGTGGTCATCGCACATGCGTTCCAAATGATTATGTATGCCACTGTGGGGCTTTCGCCTGATATATTGCAAAATGACCAAATAAAATTTGTTGTTAAAAAAAAAAAATTAGGAATAGAATACATTTCATTCACTCACCCTCTTTCATTAAGCTCAGATGAGCCCATGAACTACTGCAGATCTTTTTTGATTGTTACGGGTCACTTTATGCTGCAAATACTCCAAACGAAATAGAACAAAATTATTATCTGCAGAGAGTGGGTTTTCAGTCTCTACTGGTAGACCTGTTACAAGCCCTGGAGGAATTGATTTCTTCTCAGGAAGGGGAATGCAGCAATTAAATCATTTTCCAATAGGGCACGGTGCCCAGATGGGTTCACAAACTCCTTTTTTAAAACATTTCTGGACAACTTGGCTGAACCCTTTGAGTGTGTCTTTAATTCCTGCCTTGAATCGGGGTGATCTCAAACTCTATGACAGAATCTGAAACCGTCCTGATAATTATGTCCGAGAGAGACCCGGAATACTATGACTTATGCAAACCAATAAACTTATGGAACTTGGTCTCTATGATCTTTACCAAAATCCTGTGCAACCAACTGGAGAACATCTGGACTCTGATCATTCAACCAACATAGTTCGTATTTATACATGGCAGGCAGATGGAGGACAATATTCAGTTGGCACTGAATTTATGCAAAATATTCAGGAAAACTAATACTCATATGATCCTTCTCTCCTTTGACACAGAGAAAGCTTTCAACAGGCTAGACTGGCATTGTAGGTTTAGAGTGTTGGACAAAATGGCTCTGAGTCCTAAGATTAAGAGATTTTTCAAAATCAATTTTGTTTCTCCTTCGACCAGGCTCAAAGTCAATGATTGTATACGTCCCAGGATCGCCCTTGGGAGTGGTTCCCGTCAGGACGGTCCACTCCCTTCCCATATTTTTGCATTTGGAAAATAAACCATAATTCATTGACCACTGCGTTGAAGGTCAAAAATGTACATATAAAATGGTATTGTTTGTAGATCAATAGAATCAAATGAATAATACTTATAAAGCGCACAGCTACTCAAAAGCGTGTCTTGGTGCTAAAAGTTCAGTAAACCAGGTCTTTCCATGAGAGGAACACAATCTAAAAAGCATCATTAAAAACCCAAGTTTTCAAACTGCGTTTAAAAGAGTCCACATCCCTGGTTGCACGAAGATGTAGCAGAAGGGCATTCCAACTAGCAGCAGCTATAGCCAAGAAGGAAGTACCTTCGCATCTCTTCCACCTCGTTTACGGCACAACAGCCAACAAAGCGTCCTCTGAACTAAGGGTTCTGAAAGGATGGAAAGGGGGGAAACGTTCGGATAGATATTTAGGGCCTACACCATAGAAAGCTCTATGGGCAAGCACCAATCCCTTAAACTTCACTCTAGCTCGCATGGAAAGTGAATGTAGCTCATTAAGATGGCGCTTAACAGAAATATTCCTAAGAATGTTGAGCAAGAGCCTAGCAGCAGCATTCTGCACCAACTGGAGTCTCCTAAACTGGTACCCCAGTAAAATGCATTGGCGTAATACAGCCGAGATAATATGAGGGCATGGACTATCAACTTCCGACAAAAAGCTGGAAGAAAAGACAGGAACATCCTCAAAAACCTGAGAAGGCCAAAGCATATACCAACTGTGCTCTCCACTTGTGGTTTGAAGAACAGGTTACTATCAAACTTCACTTGCAGGTTCTTTACCACCATCGATGGAGTCGGAGGAGAGGGAGCAGATTTAGGTCAAATTTCACCACCCCATGATGGGAGAGAACCAAAAAACAGTACCTCTGTTTTACTTGTGCTGAACTGAAGATTACTCTGGCACATTTCAAAGTAAATACTTAAGGCAACATATACAAAGCAATCATATTACAGTCGATATAATGCAATTGACAATTAAAGGGAAGAAAGAACCAACATAACCATGTTTCTTCGAAAATTGCTAATGTTATTTTATTGGGAATCATTTGACAAAAAGTAAAATGGAATAACTCTATCATGCTGACCCATTCATGTCTACATTCATACAGTCTCATGCACTCTAAGCACTTTTAAAAAACATTGTCCATGATCATTGATGTTCGGTTGTGATTTCCATAGACAAAAAAGTGTGGCACAATTTATATTTGACAGTGGTCTTCTAGGCGCGTTTCGGCACAGGGAAGTGCCTTCATCAGGAAAAGAGGGCCACAAAGCTTCAACAATGATATCTGTGAAGAAAATACTGCATTTGAATGTTTCTTTCTGGTAACTTCCATGAAACTAGCGCAAGGCATGCAATAGGCAATTAAATTTTGCACGTCAAAATTCAGAGAAAGTGCGAGATGGAAAGTTAAAAGGTGTGTATCTAATGGCTGAAATTTATAATGCTGATCTCTAAAGCGATGTGAAGAGAACAGAGTAAAATACACCTATATTATAATATACAGGTTGTTTAGTGAGATAGATGTGGTTAGATCAGTTGAATCAAAAGAGAAAAACTAAAAAGTTGAGAAATTACGTAGAGGAAAAAGTATTTACAGTGAATCTATGTTACATGTGAAAATAGACAATAGTGATAGAACCCTTTCCAAAAGTGTTACAGTCTCACCATAGTGATCTATGTGGGGTTTGCCAATGAAAGGCAGAGGAGTAAAATCATTTTGTTACCCGGTTTATGTCCAATGTACCTGTGCTGATTCTACTATTATTGCAGCACCGTATTTCGTGTTAGGTATACCTGGGAGCACTAAGGACTACAAGCATAGTTTATGTTACTATGCATTCTATGCAACTGTGGAGGTTGTATGTGGTATATAATTAATAGAAAACCTAGTATGATGATACTGATGGGCTCTTGACGTGTTCCTCGTGGATGTCAGTGCAATATATTACTGACATTATATTCTTTATTTAAAACGTCCATGGCTTAGAGCTAAGGAGTGAAGGAATATTATTAGAGTATTAATAATGTTTCTAAGTATGTCACCGGAACATGCAGATATATATATACTCTGGCACAACCATTGAAACACTGCTGACAGACATGCCTCAAATCTGCATTGGGCACCAGACATGTTCCCGTCCCAAATTAGAATAATCTGCGTGTCGTCAGCATAAGAGATGATCTGCACTCCAAAGGATTCCACCAGGGTTGCCAAAGAGGATAATTAAACGTTGAACAATGTCGGGCTCAATGCAGAATCCTGAGGAATTCCAAGCATAGATGACATATGTTTTGTTACTAACCCTGAGACTTCATTACCTGCATTAATCCCCTAGCTGGAATCCTTTTCTAGGGTTTCAGATTTCAAAATTAATTATCCTAAATCAGTGCCTATGCAACTCCTGATTACGACAGAGGCGGGCATGACACTCACAAATGCTTTTGGTATCGATATATCACCCACTTCCATTGATTACTTGGAGGTCACCCTTATGGCCGATAGCGCCAATCTCTACTCTGCTAATATGACCCCTGTATTAGACGTTCTTTTCAAAGACCTATACTGGTGAGAAGTGATACTGGAAATGTCATGGTTTGGTATGGTAGCCTGTATCAAAATGATTTTTTGCCCAGGGTAATCTACGTGGTCTAGACACTTCCTCCGTTGATATCAAGGGATACTGTCCAGACCATACCAAAAAAAAGCTTCTTTCCTTTACATTGGGAGGGAAACCAGTGAGAATATCAAATAAAATGCTCACCTGAAGCATATTTGAGGGAGTGCTGGGATTTCCCCAAGTGGATTGCTATATTTGAGCGGCTCAACTTCACCCCTTAATGGATCTCACTAATCCCAATTGTGGGTGTGGGTATAAGCACATTTCTCCAATAACTCCATATTTGTTCTGCCCAGGGTTCCAATGCCCCACCATCTGCACTCTCCTGTGCTCCACACACATCACTCTGACTCATTGGTCGGCTAGTGACAAAAGTTCTAAAATCACATCATATCCTTCACCGATGTCTCCAGTGTTAAATAATCCTGACTTTCTCCAGGGCTGGACAGACAAAGGAGTTCACAGATGGTTTGGGAATGGCACTGTGACTTTGGTGGGCCCTATGTTTCAAGGGGAAACTTTTTTGCCCAACTCAGCTCATATGACACTTGCCCATTGATAATAGCCACCGTCTTCACATGATGCAACTTAGACACCTGTCTGCCTCTGAACCATGTTGCTCACAAGCTAAGCAAAGTCTTACACCTATTGAAGCACTCATGAATAAACATTTGATTAGACCAGGTATCCCTTGTCTATGCCACCTGTTAGAGACTTCCACCCTCTGCTGCTAAACCACCATATGCACATAAGTGGGAGGAGGAGCTGAGACGTTCCAAGATGACTACCCCTGGTTACATATTTAGGTAAGGGGTATGTCCTCCTCCATATGCTTCTCTGTAAAGAAAGACAGGCACACATGTGGTAGTTCTGTGAACGTGTTGAAATGTTTTGGAAGTCATTAATACGCCATATAAAGGAGATAATGGGTTTCAGTCTATGATTGGACCCTACAACTCTGCTTCTGGGTGACCTGGGAGAACTTCTGACTATCCTCTAAAAACTCTTGGGAGGAAACTCATTACTCAGCTGGCTATTGTAGCGCAGCGGACGGTGACATGGTGGTGGCGGACCTGATACGCGCCATTGATTCAAATGTTGCGGCCCATGTTATGGTCTCTATGTGCCATAGAGAAGTTGACAGCCATGATTTTGAAAATCTTGAGCTCCGTTTCGAACATTGTAGGAAGCTGGCTCTGTGTATACTATACCAAAAGTGAGGTATAGTGTGCACATAGTCCAGTGGAACCCCAAAGGTAGGCAGAGGTAAAAGTGGATAGCACCTTACTCTCTATTTGTGGTAGTGTGGTCGAGCAGTAAGGCTTTATCAGAGGGTGGTGTTAAGCATTTGTTGTACACACACAATCAGCAAATTATATCACACACTCAAAGACTGATCTTCAGACCAATTGGTTTTGTATAAAAATATTATTTTAGTCATTTTATTTTCTAGAACCAAGCAAGCCTGGCACAGGTAAGCAATACATACTTCACAGTATTAATGCAGTTTGTAAACAGTTTGAATTGCAATTGTATATGCACTTTGATTGGATTACAGTAGAGCTACTAGTAATGCAATGCTTTTGATATACTGTACATATACTTTGTATTGACTTTTTAGTGGAATGTCAAGTAGATTACTTTACAGATCACTTTTCTTACACAGTGCAGTATACCTGGATACGGCACTGGGGCATATCCGGTAAGCAGGTAAGTAAAAGCGTTTATGTTATTTAATTACAGTTTTAAAGAGTTTCATAGATTTTCCAACTCCACACTTAGAAACTTTTCATAGAAAAACAGTCAATGTTATCGGTTCAAAGGAAAGTATTCGTACTTGGGAGTTGGTAGACTAAGGGGTCCCCCAGGGTCAAGGATGCACTCTTGTTACACCCTCAGCGGCACTAGGGCAGGCGGGTGCAAACTGCTGAGGCCCACTGTTATCCAATCGGGGATAGGGGGTCTCTGGATGGTGGCTGCTTATGAGCAGGCCACTGGGTTGTGGGAGCAAAGCTCCTGGACTTAAGCTCAAGGCAAATGGGTGTTCAAGTCTGCACAAAAGATGCACCCTCAGCGGCACTGGGGCGGCCAGGTGCAGAATGCGGTTTTGGCGTCGGGGGCCCCTCTAGCTTTCAATGGGGAGTCTCCGGTTTGCAAACAGACTGCAGGCTCTGGGACGAAGTTCTTCTGGGTGCGACCACCACTTGGAGAGGTAAGTTGGGGTGCTGGGGGTTGGTTAGGCACCGTCGGTTGGGCCACTCAAGGCCATGGGGCGTCGGGTGCAGGGGTGCCCTATAGGGTCAGATCTTCCTACCAGATCCTGGTTGCGGTCAGGGGGGGGGGGGACCTTCCGGGTTGAGGCTGCAGGCATCGGCTGGAGGCTTGAGGCAGGTCAGGGATCACCAGTGTTATCGGTTCAAAGGTAAGTATTCGTTTGTGGGAGTTGGTATTCTGGGGGTAGACTCGGGGGTCCCCATGGGTAGGAGGCTTCCGGTTGGTGGCTGCTTACGAGCAGACCACTGGGTTGTGGGAGCAAGCTCCTGGACTTAAGCTCAGGAGGTTCAAGCCAGCACAAAAGGTGCACCCTCAGCGGCACTGGTGCGGCCGGGTGCAGAGTGCTCTTTTCGCATCGGGTGCCCTTTAGCTTTCAGTGGGGAGTCTCCGGTTTGCAAACAGACTGCATGCTCAGGGACTTCTGGGTGCAACCACCACTTGGAGAGATAAGTTGGGATGCTGGGGGCTGGTTAGGTACCGTCGGTTGGGCCACCCAAGGCCGTGGGGCGTTGGGTGTAGGGGTGCCTCTTAGGGTCGGCTCTTCTTACCAGTTCCTGGTTGCGGTTGGGGGGACCTTCCGGTTTGATGCAGCAGGCGTCGGCTTGAGGCAGGTCAGGGATCACCGGATCTCGGGTCAGGATCACCGGGGAGACTTCCTCGTGGTGTTGGGCCACTCGAACTCCGGCCGGGGCATCGGGTGCAGACTTGCAGATCCTTGCAGAGCTGGAGTCTGTCGGTGAACAAATTCGGTGTTCACGGGAGACAAAGTCTTCGTGGACCCTGCCCATCCTCTGGGAGGAGGCTTAACACCTCGTCCCAGGATGTGCATTGTTTCATGCCCCCGAGAGCAGCATGCTCTCGACTCAGGGGTCCAGAAACATGTCTGGTGGTGGCAGCTGAAAGCAGCCACTCAGCATGGACACTAGTGGTAGGTCATTTTTCAGGGGGCATCTCTAAGATGCCGTCTGTGTGCATTTTTCATTAAATCCCACACTGGCATCTGTGTTGGTTTAACGTGCTGAGAAGTTTGATACCAAACTTCTCAGTTTTCAGTGTAGTCATTATGGTGCTGTGGAGTTCGTAATGACAAACTCCCGGCACCATATACTCTTCATGGCATCACTGCACTTACAATGTCTAAGAATGGACATAGACACTGTAGGGGTACAGGGCTCAGGCACCTGTACCCTCACCACAGGTATAGTGCATCCAGCTAGAGGGGTGGCTGATCTATGCCAGGGCAGTTTGTTGTAGGAATGGCACACAGGGATGTATGCCATGTCGACTCCTCACTTTGTTCTGCACCAAGACACGCAGCCTGCAAAGATAGTGTGTGAGTGTAAAGACACAGGGCCTCTAATGGTGGCACAATAAGTGCTGCAGCGCTTGGAGGCCTTTCCTGGTCACAGTGCCCTGGGTACCTGTGGTGCCATTTACTAGGCGCTGACCTGTGGCCAGAGATGCCAATTGGGTTTTGGTTTCAATGCAGTTTTAGGGAAAGAACATAAGCCCCGAGTACCTGGATAGCCAGAGACCAGGGCTCACTCAGTCAAAGCACATAAGCAGTTCAGCAAAAAGTGAGGGCAACCATGCAGAAAGAGAGCACTTTCTCACACACATGTATGGAAATGCAGGGGACGATTCAGTTAGGCCCTGGCTGCAGTCCCAAACTGTTGTGTGCATCGTGCCTAAGCGACCTGAGCTCCTCCAAAATTTCTGATGAAGGCAGTACTAAGGCATTAAACTAGTGACTAGTAAGGGATGGAAGGGGAGGGGGGGCAATAAACACTTAGCCTCTGAGACTGTGGGGGCGGGGCTACGACATGCATAAGTGGAACAGCCAGCTGTGCAATGCGAGGAATGAGATCTTGGTTTAAGATGTAGTCCTATATGGCGGCTGCTACTTACTGGTTGAAAATGTTGCTGGGGTTGGACTACATTTTGTTTGGTTGCGATGAATTTTGACTTTGCATTTGTAGTCATATTCTGCAATTCACTGGGATTTTCCACGAGATTCTACATTGCCGCACTAAGACAGAGCAGGAGTATAACGGTATATTGTTAATTTTCACTCTGTAGACATATGGACCAGTGTCAGGGTAATGGAGTTTTGCTTGGTACATTATATAATAATATTTGTTTTAGTCCAATTGTGTTGGGGGACAGTGTATGTAGCATTTGATGTAACTAAGTTACGAACAATTGGATGATACGTAAGCTATGCCTGAACTCTATTGCTTCTAAGTCAATAAATAGGCCCAGTGTTTTTGGCCATTTCATAAGGCAATATGTGTATATATGTACTGTAGCATGTCTTATCTTTATTGGAACTAAAAACTAAATTGTTCCAAAAAAAGAAAAAATGTCCAAATTTGTCTCCAAGTGTTTTCTTGCACAGTTTGTTGCTTTTTATTATTCAGAATGAGTAAAAATTCAGTCTTCTCTGTATTCAGTTTGAAGAAGAACTTGGGTATTGAAGCTTGGAAGTGGAAGGACATCCATTAAGTAGGTTCGACTGTGACCAGATGAGATTGGAAGGTATATGGGGTGGTGTTAGGTAATCAAGGAATATGAACACTCAAGAGGCTCATTTAGAGGCTGAAGATTACAGGTGTGAGGATGAGTCCTTGGGGCCAATAGAAGACTGACAGTGTTTGGAATTTGGATGAGGGCCCTTAGACCAATCGGGTTCTGTCCTTCGGGTAAGAGGTGAACCATTGATTCTTGAAGCAGGTAGCTTGCATAGATTGAGGACACATCTGGCATGTCAGGGGGAAGTGACAATGCTCCAATCCATTGCCCTGCAGTCGTGAAATTCATAGGAGCTATCTCCTATATAACTCTAATGGTCACAGGAAGGCGGTGCAGGTTGTGGAGTCTTGGAACAATATGCTTCACCCGTGAAACTCATGAAAGCATTTGAACAGCCGGGCTCCATGAAAGCTGGAGTCTTCAGAGCAGCCCATTCCCTTACAGGGTGCTTCCAAGAAACAATCAGATCCATATGAAGGCATCAGAAAATTTATTTCAGAGCACTTTGAGATGGTAAAAACCAAACGTATTCATCACTGCTAACCAACAGTGACTCTAGGGGACCTTCAGATTTAAGAAAGATGTTGCTGAAAACAACTGAACACTGTAATTGTCCCATCCACTCCCATAAATACTGGTATTTCATGTCTTGAATGCAACATTCACAAGCTAATTCAGTTATTAAATAGTGGACTATCTCATTACATATAGATTATATTTGTCTCACTTCATATGAGTTTGGAACATGGTTTTCAGATTCTTTTATTCGGGTGAATGAAGGGTCAGTTTGACATTACGGGTTCTAAGTCATGAATAGCCCATCAAATGAAAGTGTGCGTGCGTGTGTACCTAGTTATTTTATTTATGATCAATTTAATCAGTCTCTGCATATATTTTCTAACATAGTATTGATTAAATTAATAGGACGGGATTGTCTTTTAGTCTGACCCTGTTGGTTAGCAAATGTTTTGGAGATATTTCCCTAGGAAAACAACCTTTTTTGTGTCACTTTGACCAAGTTCCCAAAGTTTGAAGGGTAGTGACCCTTTTCTTTGGTAATTATGGGTCAACTTTATAGTTTGGCAGACAGGGCAGGCTGCCAGTTCTCTGGTTCTATTCAAAATCAGGTAAATCACCATGTTTCTGTGGACAAAGACTCCCCTGGTTCTGCCGATGGAAACCTTTGACTGACAGCCTAGCTAACATAGGGTCATTAATCAAAGTAGCCTGGACTGTTGTAGTGAAAGAGACACTTTTGTAGTCTGGCACCCTATGATGACCTCTAACTACCACCATTTTAATTGATTTTAGTGTGTTATTTTACCCCAGCCTTAATGTAGGATGGTCCTGCATATGCCTGCTTCTCTTCTGTCCTGTAATCTTCCTGTCTTTCAGTGGGAGCTATTACGGAGTGGAACAGTCTTGCCAAGAGCAGATCGTGTGGGATGTGCATTTGAAGGCGTGCAGTTGTGCAGGAATGTGTATTGTATTGTGCATTAGTTAGAATTATGAGTTCTTACTATTGGTTTTGACAGGGTTTTATGTCATTCTGTTTTCTGACTTTACCTTGCTTTATGGCAGTGCTTACTATTTATTAGCTTTGACATGGTTTCATGGCATCTTGCTTTCAATTCCATCTTGCTTTAAGCCTTTCTGTGTGCATGGCTTAACTATCTCCATTTTAAGCTATTTTCTGTGCTTGCACGTACCTGCAAAGTGGGGAGGGCATGTTCTGCTTTTCACACTTTACTGACTACAGAAAACCGGTTCTTATCAGAGGAATGTACATGGTCCGTCTCGAAGCCATAGGTGCGCCGGAGGTTCGCCAGAGGTGAGCCCATCTTTGCCCATCCGTGACCATCCGGGGCCTGGGGCCAGAACCCCTGGCCAGAATGTGGTTTACTCAAGGGGCGACCTATTACAGCTTAACTTGGGTAAGTCCCATCTGGAGCCGGCTACCATACATCGGCTGGGTTGCGAGGGTCTGCTAATTTCACCTAGGAGTGTCAGAGGGCGACATCGCACTCCCAACACACATACCCTGAGCTACGGTCTATTGAATACTCGCTCTTTGCAGAGCCATAGGTTAGAGGTCTTCACACTTCTGGAAGACGGGGAGTTAGATGTCCTCGCGCTTACCGAAACATGGCTGGAGGATTGCTCAGCGCCTGATTTAGTGGCGGCCCTTCCAGATAATTGCTTGGCTATTCATTTTAACAGGGAGGGGGCCAAGAGAGGAGGAGGAGTAGCCCTTTTATATCAGTCATGCCTCCGTGCCAATAGGTTCCTCTCTGAAACCCTTGGAGGAGCTGAGGTTATGGGGGTTAAGCTCAGGAGGGGAGCGGTCTGTGTGGTGTTCTTGGTGGTTTATCGGCCACCTTGGGCGTCGTCTGACTTCCCCACTCTCTTTGTAAGACTGGTCCAGGACCTGTGTACAAGATATGATAAAATGGTGATCGTTGGGGACTTCAACTATCATTGGGAAAAATCCCCTAAAGAAGGACAAGCACTACAGATCGAGGAGGCGGTCTCCTCCTTAGGTCTTACCCAACAGGTCAAGGGACCGACACATGAGAAAGGTCATGTGCTCGACTTAGTCTGGACCACCATGCCAGCCCAGGGTATCACGGAAATTCTTCCCTGTGCTTGGTCTGACCATTTTCTAATAAAGGGTAGACTTATATTGAGGGGCCCCCTGTCCAAACCTGGGGAGGGCTGGAAAACGGCCCGTAAATGGAGAAACCTTGATGGGGAAAAACTGGTCCACCTCTTAGAACACCACCCTTCAGCCAAAGAGCAGGATGCCAACGTTGATGCTCTATGTGGACACCTCCAGCATAAACTGGGAAGTGCCATTGATGTGGTGGCACCTCTTCGCAGGATGAAGAAGGTGGCGAGAGGAGCCGGGGCGCCTTGGTATAATGATTCCCTTAGGGAGATGAAACGCGGGGTGAGGAAGAAAGAACGGGCATGGCGTAAAAAATACGACGCCATCTCCAAACAAGAATATGTTTCATCCTTAGCCCAGTACAAACTAGCCATACAATCAAGGAAGGCTGCTTTCTTTGAGGAAAGAATAACTACTGCAAGAAATCCGCAAAAAGAAATTTTTCGGGTCCTGGCGGAGCTCAGGGTGAACAAGGAGCAAAGTCCCGAGTTCACCCAGGAGGACTGTCAGAGGTTCCAGGATTTCTTCGTAAAGAAGATATCTGATATCTTGGACGAAATTGCGGAAACCGCACCCCTCGAATGTCCGTGCATACCGGACCTTATTGCCCCGCTAAACATTCCACCATTAGCTGAGTTATCCCCTATTTCCAAACAGGAATTACTTAAAATCATAGGCCGAGTTAAATCAGGTTCCTTGGTGGACCCTTGCCCTCCTGACATATTCAAGATGGCAATGCCAGGAATAGAGGAAGAGGTTCTGCACCTATTGAACACCTCTGTTCATACAGGACAGATCCCTTTAGCTTTTAAAGAGGCTCGCCTGATCCCCTTACTGAAGAAACCTGGAGCAGACACAAAATGTCTGAAAAATTTCCGGCCCATCTCCCAGCTGCCTTTCCTTGCTAAGGTAATTGAGCAGCACGTGTTAGCTCTATTATCGGGCCATCTAGAGAGTAACAACCTGCTGGAGACCAATCAGGCAGGGTTCCGTGCTAATCACAGCACGGAACTAGTTATGTTATCCATTCTAGATGAGCTAAGGATGCGAGCTGATGTAAAAACACCGAGCGCCCTGGTACTACTGGATCTCTCCGCGGCGTTTGACACCGTGTGTCATAAACAGCTTCTGTCGCGGCTGAGATCCTTTGGCGTCGTGGGTACAGCACATGCATGGCTCACATCATTTTTGCAGGGTAGGACACAACGAGTGCAGCTGGGGGATCTACTTTCCACCCCTGCTCCGACCACCTGCGGGGTCCCACAGGGCTCTGACTTGTCCCCCCTACTTTTCAACATCTACCTGCAGCCACTAATTGCTCTCCTGAACAGGATGGACTGCCTAGTGTACAACTATGCCGATGACACCCAGATAATCATCCGGCTGGATGATGGTCCAGGAGCATCCACTAGGTTACAGGACATATGGAAAACTACAGTCAATTGGATGTCCGAGAACTCCTTGAAAGTTAATCCGGATAAGACGGAAGTATTGCCCATTTCCATCTCGGGTAACCCTTGGAGTGAGAAATTTTGGCCTAGGGAGCTGGGCGCACCACCAAAACCGGCAGCTGCAGTCAAAAGCTTAGGCCTATATATGGATAATAAATTATCCATGGAAAAACAAGTTGCCACTGTAGTAGGCACCAGTATAGGCCTCTTAAGACAACTAAGGAAGATCTCTGCCCTACTCTCATTCCCTACTTTGAGACACGTGGTCTCAGCCACAATTCTGGCTAGGCTGGACTACGGGAACTCCCTTTATTTAGGTTTGCCACAGCGGCTGCTGGACAAACTACAGGGAGTTATGAACGATGCAGCTAGGCTGATATTTAAAAAACCCAGGACTGCCCATGCCTCTCCCCTGATGCAGGAGCTGCACTGGCTGCCAATTCGTCAGAGAATTGTCTTCAAAGGACTGTGTATCGCTCACAAGGCTCAGTATGGCAAAGCACCAAAATACCTGAAATCCCGACTATCCCCCTACACACCGGGTAGGACTTTGCGTTCGTCGGACGCCACTCTTCTGTCTCAGTCCCGCTTTAAATTGACCACGGTGGGGGGCCGTGCTTTTTCCAACACGCTCCCAGCTTTATGGAACAAATTGGACCCAGAACTCAGGAAGGAAAGTAACTTACTTTCCTTCAGAAAAAAACTAAAAACGGTACTGTTCAAACAAGCATGGAGCAGATCTTAGGTGCACAGCTGGTTTCAAGTGAATGTAACATCTTTCACGTAAATCTGGTCAGACAGCGCTTAGAGACCCCTGTGGTTATAACGCGCCATATAAATTAAATAAATAAATAAATAAATAAACAAAGGCCTGATCAACCGATGCCATGGCCTTCGAGCAGACTGGTACGGGCTCTCATGAGAACAAGGGGGCGAGGCTTGCTAGTAGCTTCGTTATGTTTGGATTTGTATTAAAAAGGAGAGTCTCCACTGGTCTGGCGGGAGTTCGGGAGTTTGGATTCCGAGGGAGGGCAGACGTGTCTATCTCGGATTGAACCCTGATTGCTGAGCTCTGATCCCCGGCTGTGTGAAGACTTACCCCGGCCAGAAGTGGGCAGTGTATGCATCAGGTGATGTATTGAGTTTTGTGGTTATTGCCATTGAGCCAAGGTGTTTTCCTTTTGGTGTGGGAGGTGCACATCCAAAGTGATCCTCTACTGTATATATCTTACTGATCTCTTGCAGGACGTCCTTTGTATCTTATATCAGTTATTGCTTGTTTATTAATCAGTATTATAGTTTGCTCAGTTATTGATTCATGCCTTTAGATTATAAGTTTGCTACATATATTTGAATCCTGTGCATTTGGTATCTGAGACAGCCTTTGTTTAGAGAGTATTATGTAATAAACCCCAAGCCTTATTCTAAAAGTGATAGAGTCTTTGCATTTTGTTACACAATAAAACCCCTTTTCAAAAGGTGTTGCTTGTTTTGTGTTGAAGTCTTGCTGTGCCAGGGGTGGTAAGACATGCTCAAAAGTGTATATTATTCAAAGGTGCAGTGGTATATTTGCCTCCCAGGTGGGAGTGCAGGGATTGGGTGTGGCTTAAGCCACATTCAAAACAACTGTCTACTCTACTTAGGGTGGGCATTTCAACAAACTCTTTTTCCTATTAAAGAGCTTAAGGGAAGCCTGGAGATACTGAACAGTAGAAACATTAAATTACCCTCCACATGCTGGAAGAAAACATAGAGTGTAAGGAACATTGTTTTTTGTTTTAATGAAATACTACCGCTTTGGGAATTTGGTTTTGCGAAAACAAACAAAAAACTTTACTGTGATGCCATAATGAGCATGGGGACCACAGAGCGAGGCTTCAGTGCCTTCAGAGGATCTACCAGGGCAGAGAGATACATCTCTCCACTGTCCTAGTTGAAAAAAGTTCAGCCTGACAATAGTTAAATAAGCCCCAAAGTCATTAACAGGGTCATTTATTCCTTATTTGCAAAATCGGGTACAAAAACATCTCTGCATAAATCACATATGTGGTGATGTACTTGGTAGTCACCCAATTTACAGATTGGGGTTTAAAATGGGGAATAAAGCACAAATTCTACTTGAACGCCATTTTAAGCCTTATTAAGTTTGTTTCAGAAGGCTATCAAACATCATATTGTCACTTACTTCTGTTGCTCACCTTGAAAATCCAGAGGAACATTTTCTGTTCTCTGCAGCATTTCATGGTAGCTGCAGATCTACAAGCAGGCTGACCTTGGGCAATTTCTGTCCTGGAGGAACTTAAAGATTCAATACATCAGGTGCAGTAATAATATAATCATAATCCACATTTGTAAAGCGCGAACAATCACCCGTAAGGGTCTCAAGGCGCTAGGAGCCGTCGGGAAGATTAAGCAAGCTATTGCCCATAGTCACATGGTGCTGGGCTAATCTGCCGTGATCGAACCGTGATCCCCAGATTCCAGAGTCAGTCGCCCTGGCCGCGGCGCCACACCTCTTCCTTAAGTGTGTTTCTTGAAAACTAATAGAGTAACATACGCAAGATCGAAGTGTGAGGAGGTCTGCCCCTGCTCAATGAGCTTTAATGCAAGAAAATAGCATAAAAGACCATAGTAATTAGAGTGGGGCAAGTAGACGGACTGGTTGCTGATGAGAGGCTATCAAATCAGGACGCTGGTTTGAGCACTAATGGTATACAGGAATTCATGGGGCATTACAGAATCAGCAAATATTATGCAAATCTAATATGCCAAAAAGTAATATAGTGGAATGTAATAGTTATTATGTGATACTAATGGGCTATAGGTGTGATGAGTAATATTTGACATGTATTTAGCTTTCGCCCTTTTTCACTTTTAGTTGCTGAGAAGTTCATAATTATGATGACAATTCTTGATCACATTATTTAGGCTTCAATCATTTTTATTGAATTTTTAAATATACAAAAGATAGTAATTATTCATAAAAAGAATAGCACTAAAAAGTTTGAATACATTATAAAATACCCTTATTTGTGTGTAATAATTCAACGGTTCGAAAGGGATCTGCAATATTATCTACAGATGTAATAGAGTCTCCCACAGGTTTGTCGTACTCTTAACACTGGTACTTTATGTTGCATAATACACCGGGAGGGGTGAGAGACACCTGCCATTTTTCCTCTCTTTTGAAAAGCACATCATATTT
This sequence comes from Triturus cristatus, assembly GCF_964204655.1. Classification (NCBI taxonomy): domain Eukaryota; kingdom Metazoa; phylum Chordata; class Amphibia; order Caudata; family Salamandridae; genus Triturus; species Triturus cristatus. The sequence goes on from NC_140590.1 coordinate 1,642,729,588, forward strand.
ACGAGGTTTAGAAAATTCACGAAGTGTGCCCCCAAAATATCAGAGTACATGGCAGGTTGTTGCCTCCAGCCAAGACCTGGTGGTAACTATCTGTGCAAACACAGCAGTAATCATTCGATCAATATAAACTTTGTTTGGCTTTAGAGATAAACCATAAAAGTGCAACAAATCATTATATACACATTAGTTTAAAAAACGACCTCAAAATGCTACAATAAATGTGGTTTAAGAAATAAATAAAAACAAATATAAAAAAACTATTTTAAAAACCACCAATACAATTATGCAGAAAATTCCTAAAGAAGGCATTACAGAAACAGGCAGTGGCGGCTCCTCCGCTAAGGTGGAGGCGCGTCGCCCCACTGCTATCAGTAGTGTAATTAAACAAAAAATAAAATAACAACTCGTTGTTATTATCATTTGATTTATTTCTGCTGCAGTGTCTTTGCGGGGCTGCTCTGCTCTCAGAGCAGGAGGGAGGAGTGGTGAGCACTCTGTAAGTGTGCAATGGCTGTGTGTATTTTGTATGTTCTCTACCCAGGCTGCATTAACATGCCCAGGCTCCCATTCCCTGGCAAAGTGCCGAACAAAGGCGCTCAAACCAATCGCAAAAATGCATTGCAGCATTGTGATTGGTCAGGGGAGCCTGAGTGCTTCCTGTTCTGGCCGAGCGGAGGGACAACGCAGAGAGAAACCAAAGAAGAGGCGCAGTGAGGAGTTACGTTTTATTTTATTTTTCTTTACACCCTACCACCCTCCACCTCCCCACCCCCGCCCCTCCAACCCTGATCCATGCCAGCTGCCACTGGAAACAGGGGTTGACCTATACACAGGAACAATCATATCTTATGTTAAACTCCCAATACAATTTGCTCACGATTTTACAATAGTGCAGTGGTCTAAATGACCCAGTCAGCTGGCCATCCAGTGCTCCACAACAGTAAACACATTCCTCATGCCACCATTGTTCACAGAGGCAACAGAACATGTTTGACAGACCTCACACGCCCAGCAGAACATTGAAGGCATTCAGTGGCGAAGCAGTGCTCCACAACAGTAAAGCATGTTACTCACAAAAGGATGTTCACAAATACAACTGAAAACAGTAAACCGTCCATGTGCAACCTCAAGCACACACAGTGCCAAGGTCATACAGAAGACAAATTGGATACACAACACTAAGTGATTAGTGGTCAACCATTTAACCACTTGAAACAAGATACCGCAAACTCCTGCGGCTCCCTCATTCAGACACAAAACACAGAGAGCAAATACTCTATGCAAACTCAAGCCAAACTAGACCCACACATGGCACCTTCATTTAACCAACTAAAACCGATCGTAAGCACTACACCAAAGAGATCCATGGTTACATACACACTGATCAGATTACAAGGTCTCCTGTCCTGTTGTGCCTCCATTCAGAACTGCAGAAAGGCACCTCTGAACAGCCAAGTGTTAAAGGGGTCATGCAAATGAGCTGAAATGGGTGATATCCTTTCCTTGCAAGTCCCAACCGACATAGTTTTGTCAATCAATTTTACACATCTAAAACTCACATAAAAGAGGACTGTAACGCAAGCCAACCAGGTACATCTCTGCCTCTTCCCTCTTTCTTCCACAATACATTGCCCTCCTCCAAGTCTCAAAAAACTTCCAGGTGTACACCCAATTGCAGCAGTCAGGGAGGGAAAAGAATGGAAAGCTTAATGAAAACTATGAAACATAACATGTTACCTACTGAATGAGCTATAAACCCTAGCTAACTACAATTATGACTAGCAGGTCTATCTTTAAAACCTCTTTGTCCATCACACCACAAGGCGGGTGTTGAATACAAGAGCTCAACTCTGCACTCCCCACCATGCTGCGTGCAATTTCTCCAATAAACCAAAGCAATGGGATATCGTATTGTAATTGCATCTATATAGCGCCTACTATCCTGAAGAGGCACTGAAGTACTTTGTGGCAAGTAGCACACTACTCTGGAACACAAGATTAGTGGTTAATCCAGTGGTTATGGTGGGGCATTGGAATTAGTATGGTGCTTTCAAGGAAAATATCCCCTGAGTTAACTTCAGCTTTTTCGTGGTAGGTTAAATTAATAGGATTTAAAAGTGACCATCAATTGGGGGTTGGTGAGTTCATTCACCCGGTTATTGAGGGTCTAAATGGGCTAGTGGAGAGTAAGTATTGTTCGGTTGCAGTGATATTGATTAAAAGAAGGAAAAAGTTGGCATTCTATGAAATAAGGTGGGGCCAATTTGCAGAAATACAATAAAAGAGAATAAGGCAGACACTCATACGGCAAAGTAGTCTTTATTCAAAGGAGCATGGAGATTAAGGAATACGTCATTCGACAGGCAAGAGAGAAAAGCAATGGAAAGTTTTAGGTCTAGGGCAATTTTTCATGCATGACTTTAGGAATGTAGTGGGAGCAGGCTTTTTGAAACTTCACACAATCTGAGGATGTAAAACTGTAGTAAGGTATATATGCTTGTGAGATACTGTACTGTGGCATTATTATAGCGCTCACTACCCCCACATGGGGCACTGAAGCACTTATCCACATGCTTAGCATGCATACACTATGTGTGAGAGTCATTGGAAGTATGCTTTCTTTGCTTTGAGCCTAGTAGGAAAGGTTTCCTTGTTGTGCGTGATGACCACCGAGGTGTGGTTATCGGTTTATGTGATGCGGGGCTTAGGAGGGCGAGGGATGAGGAACGATGAGAGGTATATTTTGTGCCATGCTGGTCGCACGGATGTATGACGTTACAACGCGTGCTGTTACAACGCATGCTGTTACAGCGAAACTGTTACAACGCAAGTGGATTTACAACGCATGCCATTACAACGCAAGTCTTTACATCGACTTGCGCTAGATGGCGTGCTAACATTAGAAAAGTGTAATTTACTATTCCAACTCCAGTCCACTTAACAGTAGGGAAGGTGTTGGGATAGTAAACTACACTATTTGTAATGTTAGCACGCCATCTAGCGCAAGTCGATGTAAAGACTTGCGTTGTAATGGCATGCGTTGTAAATCCACTTGCGTTGTAACAGATTCGTTGTAATGGTAGTGCGTTGTAAAGGTTGTTCCCCTGTTCGCACTGATTAGCTCTGCAGGTCCCTTTATGGAGTTGGTAAAGCTTCCCTACATTCTCAATTCCATTTTCTCTGCTGGTTGTGGCAGGCAATCTTCCACACTGTAATCTTATGGATATAGGGGAGCAGGGCCAGTTTTAGGGCAGTGCGACTGGTGGGGCCGCACTGTGCGCTGACCTGTGAAGGGGCGCCAACCTCGGGGGAGCGCTGTGCTTAGCAATAGCTTATGATTGGAGAGATGAGGGACACTTTTGCCCAGTGGTAGTGAGAGAATCCGAGGAGGCGGTCATAGGATGTGGGGGCGCCAAAAATGACTGTCGCACTGGGCACCAACAGCACTAAAGCCAGCCCTGTAGGGGAGGCAACAAGTCTAGAGAAAGAAAGGGGGGGCAATCTGCCTGAATAAACTGCATTAGAGTTCTCTTTTATAGGATTGTCATTATGATACTCCAATTAAGGAGGTTTGCGAAGATCACCTGTGTTATATATATCATTTTGCCATGATAGGATGTTGGTGTTCACTGCAAGTGACTGAACACCTGGGAACACTGGGACCTGCAGAATGGACTATGTGAAAGTCCTCTGCTGATGTGTGGCATATCTCTCCTGCCTTGCCATTCCTCTATGGTTACTACTGAGTGGTCAGTTACCATATATATTGCTACAATACAAGCAGTGCTTTAAATGGGCCGGTACTCACCGGTACTCAGTACCGGCACTTCTGTTTTTTTACCCTAAAGAGAACCGGCACTTCTGCGTTACCAAGGAGAGTACCGGTACTCACTGTGTCAATGCGGCATTTTAGGTCACAAATATGTGAGCATGCATCGCTTTCTACACTGCGGCGCATGCTCACATAAAGGTAATTTCACAGGGGAGGCAGTGACACGCAACGGCAGAGCAACGTGTGACTTCACACGCCAGGTAGTGCAGCGGGAAGAAAGGGAAGCCCTTCGGGCTTTCCCTTTTCTCTTTTCTAGCACAGCAGAAAGGGAAACAGCCATAAAATTCCATCAACAAGCAGGTTTTCCCATCAGCGCCATTGTGGACCCATCAACAAGGAACTTTCTGTCACTCGTAGGTGAGTGGCCTGTGCGCAGCCCCAATCTCCTCGTGCCTAAATAAATGTATGTGTCCCTGTGCACTGCAGGGGAGGATGCAGTGCTTTACCACGGTGCCCTGCCTTCCAGGCCTCCACTCGATGCGGGATGCTGCAGCTTTGGCAGGGCGGGGAGGAGAGCAGGTGACTGGCTGCCTCGCGTCCTTTGCTGGATTACACGTTTTAATTAATGGGTGCCACTCACTAATTGTGTTGACTTTCACTGTGGCTACTTCCATACAGTCCAGAAAGAAGCTGTGTATCTGGTCTGTGGAAATCATAATGCCTAACTGTGCCCAAGATCCCTGGGTTATGTTTCAATAATGGGCATATGACAAGTGCATTTATCTTAAGTACGGAGATAGTTGTCGTTTTTGAAATGCATTTTCACTTTCTTTCAGATTTGCATGAGGGTTGAAGTATTTTTTATAAATGTTGTTCCAGATCGTGGATGTGGAGATGAAGAATGTTTTCTTTCTGTTTTTTCCTTCTTGCTGTTCTCCATCGATGGTTTGGCATACTAGGACCAGCGCATATCCAGTGACCTGCCACAGATGCAGAAATGACTAGATCCCCCAAACAGTGAATGTTACTAACATCCTACAATAATCACAAACCGGGAAATTCGGTTTTTTTCTTCAAAGACTGTCTGCATTGGGGGAGTGAAACATACAGCCAGCCCTACACCTCCTTTTAAAGCAAATTGATGCAAATTCAAGTAACTTTCCCAGGACAATAACTGCAGTTTTCAACGAATTAAAGTAAAACCATCTATTTTAGGTGCGGTTTCTCCTTCATTGACTGCCTTCTTCTGGTTGCACACCCAGCACTCCAACTTGGGAGTTCTGCACCCACAGAGTGCCACTACTGTGTTCCGACAAATGCACAATATGAACACTGGATTTCCATACATTTAAAATGTGTGAATTGGCAAAGTGGTACACTACTATAAATATTGTCCCAAGAATGTAGCTGTCATTTCAGATGTGGCGAGAGGTCTAGATCCTCAGGCCAGGCAGGAAGCCTAAGAAACACCCACACCACTACAGGCCATGACACATTTCCCCACACTGGAAGGAGGGCGCGGGCGGAGATGTCAAAAGAAGGAAGGATCATGGTTAGCCAGGGAAACGCGGGCATGTCTTTCCTGCTACTATGCTGTGGAGGCATCCAGGAGTGTGAGGTTGTGAACAGTACAGAGATATGAATGAGAAGTGCCAAACGTCTGCCCCTCCCCAAATATGGTGGTGGCCTGGTGATTGTAGCAGGGGCAAGTGTGGCAATTTCCACTACAGCAGCTTAGAAATCTGTAGGGTTCCACCGCACTATGAGGTGCACCAGACTGGTCGTCATCAGTTCACACAACAGCTGGCTGTATCTGGTATGCATGAAAAAAGTGAGCCACGCAGTGAGGGTGGGAACACCATGGAACCCCCCGCACCCACGGGAGGAAGCCAAGCTTTGGGCTTGAAGAGAACGAGCAGGCTTAAGGGAAGCTTAGAGCATCAAACACGTGGGTACAGGGTGCTTCCCATATCAGAAACAGTGGCTACGGCAGGCCTGCTGTCCACCATCATCTACATTGACACCACACTCATATGTTACGCCATCCCTTCGCTAGCCCCTCAGAATGTTGGATTAGGTTTTGCTGAGTGGCACAGTATCTCAAAGTGTGAAATATTATTGCTCTGTTGTGAGATCCCAGATAACTTGCTTTTCCCAGGATCTCTAGCATGACAGCTGACTGCTTCCTTACGCCCTATGTGGCTGAGAGTTGTATTTTAGCATGTAGTCTTTTTTTCTTGTAATTAATTGCCTGTTGTAGTGGAATTGTACTGGGGGCAGCTCTCTTCTCGTACGTCAGGCATACTCTGTATGTTGACCTTTTATCCATAATTTTCCCTTCCTGTTCCTATTGGGTGTTTGAGTTTGTGGCATTACTACTGCAATCCTGATTTGTAACTTGCCTTTTTTTGGTTCAGGGGCACAGGTCACAAGCCTAATACTGCGCTGTCTGCTCCTACTGCCAACTCTTTTCTTTCTTCTACGCCCCATTGCTCCCTTCATTCCAGTTTTGAAGCTTAAAGACATTGACAAATGTTTTTACATGTAAAATCTATATCCTTACAGAGGGTAGATATGGGAATTTACCAGAGGGTAGTGATCCGGTGCACTGAGGGCGCAGAAGTAGAGGGCTGAGATGCAGTGCAGTAACGGTTCAGAGGAGAGATTTCAGAGGGTACAAGAGAACACATGGACAGTGGCAGTGGATGGTGCAGGCGGAACAGATCCAAGACCACCAGAGGGTACAGAGTCAGGGACTGCAGAAGGTTCAGGTACAAAGAAAGTAATGAGAAAGGGGCACTCATGGGCAGATGGGTAGGTTACTTGGGGGGCATAGAGGCAGAGCACAAGAGCTTACATAAGAGTATCAGGATATATAGATCAGTGAGGAAATCAGTGGTACTCTCTACTCTATGCTTACTCTTGCGCTTTTTATTAGGTCCATCTCTTAATACTCTCCTCCCTTTCCCTCAGTATTCATCAAACACATTCGCTCATGTGCCTACTGCCCTTCACTCTCTTGTCCTTCATCAAAGGGTATACTCCATTTTCAGGTTCTCTGCCACATCTGTCAGATATTTTGCACCCCATGCAGGCAACTTCAATCCCTGTCCTGTACCATCCACTCCCACCACAGATAACCTTCAACATTCCGTTAACAATCCTTTTATTCCCCTCAGATACTCTTCTCCAAATAGAATGCCTTCTCTCATTTACACTTCTCAACCAACTTCCATGTGCCAGACATCCTACCTAATTACTTTCTTTAATGTGTGGGCATGGGAAACTCCCAAATGTGAACACCCCAAAATGTACTTAAATAACTTGGCTACAGAATTGATGATTCAGAAACAGTGTTAACCTCAATTTCATGAGATAATGTGTCCACAAGTTAAAGGCACTTCGGCAACAAAAATACAATGGACCCAGTAAAGGCCAAATCAATTATTAAGTTCTAGATCAGCAGAATAAGTTTAACAGTTTATTACAGAAATTAAAACAGTATGATGGGGTCAGCCACAAAGGCTGTTCGTAAATACAGCATTACAGGATAGTGCAAAGTCAGAATTGTCCCAAATTAGCAGCAAAATAACCCGATGTTGTAGTTTAAAAATCACTCAAAAGTGAAGTAATACTGCCACAAACTGTGCAGCATTATGCTGTATTTGTCTTTACTTCATGCGGAATTGTCTTCTTCGATGCATAGTTATCTTTTCTTGATGCAAACCCTGCGGCATAATTTGGTCCTTCTCTGTCTCATAACTCTAGAGTTAAAGAACCTCACATCTGTAAGCAATCTGGAATGTTCTTGTTAATGCAGTGCCATATTATAGGAACAGGATCATTCGTCTTTCAGTAAAACAAGTCTCCGCAACTTTTAATGTTTTGTTTAATATACAGGCGCCTCTAACAAAAAGGGAAACCTGATAGTTACCTTTCAAAAGTCAACTAGTACAACTTAATACATGCAAGCGCACCAACAATACATTACAGATTGAAGCAATTTGTCATTTGTACCCCAAAAAATTTCTTGAGCCCTTTAAATGTTTTTCATTAGCCCCTCCCTTAGTCCCGCCTCTAGCCCCACCCCCTTGTCACGCCCATCTCAATCTGGTGAGTACCTGCACTTTTTTTTCCATTTAAAGCACTGAATACAATTATCGGTGTTCATAACATACAGGTGTCGTGCAAGAGTGCCTCAATCTTCGCATTTGCCAAATCAGGCGCACGTTAAAACAGACAGATATTATGGACTGTATAAAAGTCATTAGAATGCGTGCTGCGGTTACAGGTACCGTGAGGTCACACACGTTTGACTCGATCTGCTAGTTTCGGTTCCCAACCCGGAAGTCGGAAAATAAAATCAAAGCGTACCTTGACTGAGTGAAAAGGAAACACACCCTTTGCATTCCAAGCACACTCTCCGAAACCTCCGGCCAGGATGCCTCGATTACCCCCATGCCCACCCCGGTGCCACTCGCTCGGGGATCAACCAGCCCTGGGCCCCTGAAGGCGAACATCGGGCGCAACACGACCCCCCCCCCCCCCCCCTCGACCCCCGCAATGGAGAGTTTTATGAGGAAGCATATGTACTTTATGGACTGTCTGTGGGACCAGATATGGCTGAACTCGCCGCCGCGGCCGCCTACGCCTCCGCAACCCCTCGACAGCCCCAAGAGACGGGTCTTCACCGTCCTGTACGACTTCCAGGCCAGGACCGACGACGAGCTGACGGTGAGCGCCGACGAGCAGGTGCAACTCGTCGCCCACGAGGGGGACTACGTGCTGGTCAGCAGGGTGACGGGGCCGCCCGGCACGGGGCTGGTGCCCACCACCTACGTGTCCTTCAGTCACCGCGAGGGCTTCACCGAACAGTAAGTGCCTGGTCCTTGTAGTAGCGAGGAGTACAACAGTCCTTCTGTGTGATTCCCGCAATAGGCTCATCATGGTCGACCAGCTGTCAAGGGTCCACTGCACGTGTGACACCGTCAGCAAGTCCAGCTGTTAGCCGGAAGCAAAAGACACAAACTACGAATTCCAGAATGCAACCTTTTGTTGGTTTAAAAAAAATGTTCGCTGTCAGTGGTGCGGGGGTGCTTAACAGTTTTGGGACCATCTCTCGCTGAATAAACTGCTTGTTTTAGTAATTTAAGTCATGTTCGCATCATGGTATTTCTAACTTTTGTCTTAAGCTATGCCCTCCCTCAAGAGAGCACGTTCCAAATGCAAATGTAATACTTTTAAATCATGTCTTAAAATACACTGAAAAGTTTTAACTCTGGCCCAAATTTTGCAAGACCGAGGTTAAAATAAGTGTCCCGGACTGTTTCAGGGGAAGTTGCACTTACGCAAAACCACCCACCTGTTGTTTTGAGGGCGCAGTTCAAGGTAAACACTCAGACCTGGGGTTTCATCTTCAAACACAATGTATTGTGGGAGTTGTAGTCGAAGGCTGCTTCTGTGAATTAACACATACATTCCAATAGAATTGATTGGTAGCAAAGGCGCCCAGGACTAAAAACCTAATTTCAAGAGAGTTAAACATTATGAAACAGGGCATCCAATAATCCTGCCACCAAACACTCCCAATTAAATTTACGATTGTAAAATCTCTTCTGGAGCCGAAAAATGGCCTGTTATCACAAATTGCTACTTCTGTTTTGCACTCTCGTTCTGTGTGTTTTGTGGGTGTGATGTTTTGCACTTCCGCTCTCTGAGTGAACTTAAGTTCATCAGACAGACGACTCTATGTAATCGTGGTCGACAATTTTCAGACCGGGGATTTCAGTTAATAACAATTCAAAGCATTCAGAGAATGCTAACACTGGTTCCCCTCACTAGATTCCTGGGAACAAAACATCATATTTCATATGTTTATGAACTCGAAGACTGGACTTCAGTACGATGCTCCCCAGTGACATGGATTAGCTGATCTAAAATGGCCTCGCGTCGGAGGTGTACCCAATTTCAGAGAAGCTAGTGGTAGGCTTAATATGCGTGCTCGTGCCTGTGAGTATGAAGGGGCATATTATCAAGCACGGCGTTAAAATTATCGCCGCTTTAGCGGCAGAAAACTGCTGCTAAAGCGGCGATAATGGGCTTGATAATATGCCCTTGAGAATTCCAATAGAAGCCCATGTTCACACCAGATCATTTAAACGCTGTGCTTGATAATATGCCCCGAAGTTACTTAATTTATTAGATCTCCTACAGCTATTATGTGTTACCCTCTACAGGTCAAAGGTGCGAATCACAGCAGGGAACCAAGGAGACGTACACAGCTGCGTGATGTGCTGCTCCAGTCAAGGTTGTTTCCTTTGAATTCTGGGTCTTGTAGTCCTGTTTTTGTAAAGAAGTCCCACAATTCAAAGGAAAAGACCTGGAATAAAGCAGCACATGGATCTGGGAAACTAAGCTGGGCTGTTTGGGGTGCAATATAGGGGTCACGCTCGGCTCATGGTCCAGTACCAATATTTTATTCTCCCAAAGTTCATATTAAAGCACCAGGGTAGTGTATCTACTACTTACTAAGTCTGATAGGTGATATAAATTGTATGACATATATTTTATTTCTGCAGCAATTGCCTGTGGTCTGAGGTCCTGCTCGTGGTTCCCTAAAGCTCTGTTGGGTGTGGTGGTGGGCAGGGATATTCTTACCACGAGGGAAGCCAATCAGGTGTGCTCCAGTCTCCCCTGTCCTTTTTTCTTGTTCATCTATCTGCAGTACCCACGTCCCCATTATGTCACTGCACCCTTTCTACCCGATCTCCACTCTACCCCTAACCATTGTGTGAACTTTTCCCCTTTATGCCCATTTGACACTTCCTGTTGTGTCCATCTGCAAACTACTGCACCTGGTGTGCCCGTTCTCGCCTGCATGTACCTGCTTCCATTGCTTGTTCGATCTCAATGGGTGCATGGTTTCGGTAAGGTAGTTTTTTTTGGTGGAGACCTTCACCAGGTTGCCCCTTCCTTTTAGATGACTGCTAGTTACACTGACCAGATGCTTCCTACAAGGTATCTGGCATTGCTCTAGTAAGCAGGACCTTTGACGTTCTATGGTACACAAATATGGCAGCAAAGGACAATTGCTTTGGTCAGAAAGGTATCCCTCCGTACTACGAAGCCGCTCATCTGCCCTCTCACGTGTATTTGTAAGGATGACCCAATAAGGTTAAAACCCCAGGGTCTGAGAATCCGTTCTCTGACCTCAAAGGAATTATTTGTGTCCAGTTCTGATAGTTCAGACGCTGCTAAATAACTGCTTATTTATCAAAGTATTGCAAACATCAATTAGTTTGTATTGAATTTTTAACTGGTCTTTTAGCAAATTGGTTTTAATATATATTTTAAAATTGATGATATGCAATGAGATATTTTTGTAGCAATGGTTTTAAGTAACTGTGCTAAATAAAATAAACTTGAAACTCTCACGTGTATTTGTAAGGATGACTCAATAAGGTCGAAACCACAGGGTCTGAAGATCAGTTCTCTGACCTCCAAAAGGAATTGTTTGCGTCCAGTTCTGATAGCTCGGTTTCAAGGAGGGAACCAGGGACATCCTCCATGGCGCCTCCTCCTGAGTTTCACCATCCTTGGCCAAATAGCTCCAGGCTGTTGAACAGGCTACAGGACAAATCCCTTGGTCAGAAGAGTCCATGTGATCTCCTTGAAACCGTTCATGCCTGAGGTTCATGGGCACACTGCCAATTTCCTCACTCACAGGATGTAGATTGTAGATATTAGTTGCTGTTAGAGTCCCTCAGGCCTAGTGACTCATGCATTTCTTCCATTCCTGCTGAAACACAGCTGACTTACACCATTATTAGTTTTCAACTTTCCTTTACTCTTACAATATGATTACTCGAATGTCCAAGTTCTCCTTTCTTGAGTTCCGTCTAAGAAGGCTTTGGTCTCACTTACCCAAACCTGATGACTTTCTGTGACTTTTTATTTTTGTGTAAGTTTTTATTGGCATTTGTACAAAAAACAAAACAATAGTGACCTACTGGGAGAACCTTTCTGGATATTGTGGCGAATGTCGATAACAGTCGAGGTTCCTCCAGCCAAATCCAAAGGCTCAATCTCTTTCCCTTTGTATTATCAAACATCATACACTGAGTCATACATTACTGAGGGCGAAATAATGGTACATTCTCCATAGCATTGATAACATTTTAAGCTTTTATCGTTTCTCACTGTAAATTGAACATCTTGGGCCTCATGTAGGTAGCGTACCAGTTACCACTTCTTAAATACCGAGCCGTACCGACTCGGTATTTAAGAAGTGGTAACTCGTATGTAGGTAATGAGTCGGTAATTTTTACCGATTCGTTACTAGTCGGTGATTACCGATTCGGTATTTACCGATTCGGTAATGAGGCATACCTTCCCATTGATGGGAAGGTATGCCTCATTACCGAATCGGTAAATACCGATTCGGTAATGGGGGGAACACATACAAGGGTGGCAGGGTGTCACATTGACACCCTGTTGCACCCCTGTTTCGGCCATGTGTGCACATGTGGCACACATACATGCCCTAAGGGCATGTATGTATGCCACATTGCACACAGCTACGCGCGTAAAAATGCATTTACACATACATTCATTATTTACCACCAACTATAAGTTGGTGGTAAATACCGACTCATAAACACACACACACACTCCCCCTACATCTCGATTTTGCTTTCGGAATTTACCGAATCGGTAATTTTACCGATTCGGTAAATTCCGAAAGCAAAATATGTCCCCCTACATACCAATGGCCAAAATACCGGTCGGTAACGGTATTATTACCGAAAATCGGCCGTTACCGACCGGTATTTGGCTTCCTACATGAGGCCCTTAGTGTTCCCTAAAGAGATTATGAATAGATGGGGGTGCACAGTTCAGAGAGTCCAAGAGGCAAGTAGTTGTAGAAAAATAACTTCTTTATTTAAACTTTAAAGAGTTCATCTGGTATAAAAGGTCCAGCCAATGTGTTTCATTCCCCCATAGGGAACTTCATCAGGGTTTATATTTTCCAATTTTGTATCACTGTGTAGTCTCCAAATCATTTATAGGGTAGAGTGTATTGCACTTGAACCCATAAATCCTAACCCCATCCAGGCGGCGAATCTCCCCTCCCCGCTTCCCCCCCTCGTACCATCCCGCTATGCTCTGCAACCTCAAATCACCACTGACAACTTTTGTTGGGTGCCTGAAAAGGTCGCAGTTTATTCGCATAATAAAACTTTATACATTTGTATCACATTGTTCATGGTTATGTACATGTTGCATTATTATTCTTGCCCCAGCTTTATCAATCACCTGGGAGGGGAGGGAACCCTTTTTGTGTTTCCTGCTTCCGGGTCTAGGCTTCAGCTTGCTACCGATTAGGCGGGTCTCCGTTTGGACCTGTCTGGGCCGCAAGTGCCGTCCCGCTCGCCCTGTGCCCTTACGTGGGCCCTCCCTTCTCCCAGAGGCCCCTGCCGGCTGGCATCCCAAGGGCCTTTCTTGCGTATCTACTTTAATTTCTTGTGACTGGGTCCTTTGCTTTTGTCTCCTTCTGAGCCCCTGCCGTGAGGCATCCCAAGGGTCATGGGGAGAGCATTGTCTCTAGTCTTTGCTGGCGGCGTGCCGCCCTTTTGGCTCCCTCAGTGCCCCTGCCGTGCGGCATCCCCAAGGCACTGCGAGTGCCTCATCTATTTTCTAATGGGTTCTCCCCTGTCGTTTGTTAATTTAGTCCGTCTAGCTCCGCCACGCTCCCTATGATTTCTCGATCAGAGGGAGCTCCCCCCCAGCCGACTCCTACCTTGCCTGACTGTCATAGGAAACCCCTCTGCTCCAGAACCCCTACAATATTCAGCAGAAACATATCCATCCCCACCCCTGTGAGGTGAACTCCGTCCTCCCTGTGATACCCCGGGGATCTTAAGTTTATGAACCCATGTCGTACGAAACCCCAGCCATTTGCCTTGCATACTTTTGCCATAGTAATATTGAGTTTCCTCCTAGACTTTTCCACCGCTCCCAGGTCAATTGCCCCCCGCCAGGCGTTCCGCACTATGATTTCAGAAAAAATTATGTCTGCGGGGCGCACCATGCGTGCTACTGCCGTGAGGCCCTTCTGCATGTCTTCCAGGAGTGCCTTCCGCCCCATTGCTGCCAAGTCATTCCCGCCCAAGTGGACCACCACTGCGTCTGGCTTGCTGCCCCGCTGTAATGCATCCCGCACCACGGACAGCAGATTTCCCCATCTCATCCCGGGGCGCCCCCACCATTCTATGTCGGTGTCCCGTAGCCATATTCCGCCAAAGTCCCGTCTGGCCGCTGCCCACCGCTGCGCCTGTGTAACGTAAGAGGGCCCCACGATCCACACCTTCTTTTGTACAGCGTTCGGATCTGGAAGAGAGGGGGGGGGGGTCTTAGGGTCTTAGTATATTGATGGGCGTATGTACCGCTTGTAAGCGCCGGATGCCCAACGCCCTATCCCCTTAATTACACCCCCGCCCATGCCCAGCTCAGCCGCCGTGGTGGCCGCCCCAATTCTAAATGAGTGCGACCCATATTCCCGTGCGGGGAGACCCAGAGCTTCTAAAGTCTTCCTCATTACCGCTATAAACTGAAAACGGCTGAGGAAAGACCCATCTCTGTGCTGAAATAGCGGCCCCTTCTTCCCTTCTTGCTCTCTAGATGCCTTCTTAGTAGACATACTGGGCAATGATCTGCGTCGTTCGTGCAGTGCAATCTGGTCCATACTCCCTTGCCCGTCTGGTCCGTCTTGGACCTCCTTAGCAGTATGTCCATGTGGCTGTCCTGCATGACCACCCCCTTTCTCTGTATGCATGCTGCTCCCGCGTCCACCACTGAAGGGGCTACCAACTCGCTGACCCTGTATGCCCCGAAGAATGCCACTGCAAACGCTGCCCGGAACAATGAGACTTCATGCCTCGAGGAGCATATCCCGGCCAGGGCCCCCAGCATCGCCTGAAGTAATTTGAAGTGGATGGGGCGCCTCACGTCCTCTGGTGCCCGCTGTAACCTACCCCACCCTTTCATAGCCATCCGACATTCAAACGCCCCTGTTTGGTCGTCGTGCCCTGCCATTTTTGTGTAATATGCTACTGCACTTAAATGCGCTTGCGCCCAGGTTTTTGACTTCCCTTCCTTGAAGGCCCAGTCGATGAATTCTAGGATTTCCCTTTTCCTGGCCCATTGTCCCCTCTTTAGACCTGCTTTGGCCCTGAAAGTCTCCCAGCACTTCCTGTAACGGCTGTTGGTCTTTGGGGCCAGTGCATTATCCAGCAACCATCTCAAACCGCTTCCACCCATGCCCGCGCTTCCTCCGGCATCGGGGTCATCCTTCTGTCTGCGCCCGGGGCCAGCTTCCTGAATCTTTCCCACTGGAAACGAGAAATAGCATCCGCCACTAAGTTTTCCACACCCGGAATGTGCCTAGCCCTCAGTGCAATGTTGTCTTTCAATTGGCAGCCCACTAACTTCCTCAGAAGGGTCACTACAGCTGGGCATCGCGCCGCTCCTGTGTTGATTGCCTGCACCACTGCGTGGTTGTCCGACCACAGTGTGATCTGCCTATTTGCTAGTTGGGGGGCCCAGATGTGGAAGGCTACAACTATGGGGAAAAGCTCTAGCAGTGATATGTTTGCGGTTAGCCCGGATGCGTGCCAAGCCTCCGGCCATGCCCCTGCCGACCACGCCGTCCCCAGGAGAGCCCCAAAGCCGTACCCCCCCGCTGCGTCAGTGTAGAGTTCTAACTCGCTGGCCAGGACCCAGGGGGCCCGCCAGATTAGGGTGCCTTTGAAATCTGTCAGAAAACTCTCCCATTGGACCAGGTCTTCCCTCACTCCCTGTGTAATGCGAACCCTGTGATGCCTCTGTGTCAAGCCCTTCGTAAGCCAGGCTAGCCGCCGGGCGAATGCGCGCCCTGCGGGAATTACCCTCATGGCAAAGTTCAGTTTCCCCAGTAGCTGTTGTAACTCTCCCAGAGTCACCTTCTTTTGGTGTCTCAACCTACGTATGTCGCTAAGCATGTCCGCTACCTTTTCGGTTGGCAGCTTGCATGTCCCTGCCACTGAGTCCAGCTCTATCCCCAAGAACGTCAGTTTCGTTGTGGGACCCTCGGTTTTCTCGTGAGCTAACGGGATGCCTAGTTCCTGCGTCAACGCCCTGAAACTACTGAGGAGATTGGCACAGTCCTCTGTGTCTGCCCTACCCACGAACAAGAAGTCATCCAAGTAATGGACACGCCCCCCCTCTCGGTGTCCGCTGGCCCAGCTCCCACTCCAAGAAACTGCTAAAGGCCTCGAAATGCGCACACGAGATTGAGCAGCCCATGGGGAGGCACCTATCGTAGTAGTAGCCCCCATCCAGTCTAAAACCCAACAAATGGTAGCTGTCTGGGTGCACTGGCAGCAGTCTGAATGCTGATTCTATATCTGACTTGGCCATTAGGGCCCCCGCCCCCTCCTGTCTAACCAGGTCCACTGCATCGTCAACTGATGCATAGGCCACCGAGCATGCTCCCTGCTCCAACCAGTCGTTGACCGACTCCCCCTCCGGGTATGAAAGGTGGTGAATCAAACGGAATTTGCCTGGCTCTTTCTTGGGGACTAAGCCCAGCGGGGATATCACCATGTCCTCAAGCGGTGGGGTGGGGAAAGGACCCGCCACCCGGCCCAACCCAACTTCCTTTTCCACCTTTTGTTTTGCTACCTCGGGGTTGTCTTTGACTGACTTCAAATTACTGCTCTCCCGTGTACCATTGGGGCCGTTGTATGGGATAGGGAAACCCTGCGTAAACCCCTCCGCCAATAATTTCCTGTCTGCTGATTTGTGGTACCTGTGTAACAGGTGCAATAGTCTGCCTGCTTTTATGGGTGTTGAGAGCGCCTGTCCTCCGCCCCCTTTCCCCCCGACCCCTCCTGCTGGGGCCCGCTTCTCATTTCTTTGGGCCTGCCTTTGGTTTCTCTGCCGCTTGCTCTGTGATTCGCCGGCATCGTATCGCAGGGTGGTTCCCCCCAAATGACCCGCATGCATGCTTGAACTTGCATGCCGCCCCCCACTTACACTCGTCCTTGTCAAACTTCCAGCACGCCTTGCTGGATTTTGTGGCTGGTTGGCCCCTCCCCTTGGGATCTTTTCCGTGCCCTTCATACTTGCCCTTACTCCCGTAGGGCCGAAAATTATTCTCTTTTGCCCCAACCCCTTCCCTGGCTGCAACCATGTGTTTGGAATAGCCTTCCATGTCCTGGCAGTCCCAGCCTATTGTTGGCCATACCTGCATTTTTTCCCTGAAACCCTCATCATACTGTAGCCATGCATCCCCTTGGAACTGCTGCTGCGCCTCGTGCACCTTCTGCTCATACAGGATCAGTGATGCTGCACTCTGCGGGAATTTCTCAATAAAAACGCACGCTAGTGTCCTAAAGGCTTTTAACCAGTTTTCTATTTTTCTGTCCACCCTGGGTTTCCTGGGGCCCCTCCTGTCCTCGTCCTTCCTGTCTTGTGTGGTGAGATCTAAGCCTGCCTGCCTCACTTCGAGCAGGGAAAATATGTCTATAAATTCCTTCCTCCAGATTCTCTCCTTTATTGGGAGTGGGATGAGGTTTGCCAGACCCAGTAACCTTGTTGTTGTGGGAGGGTCGCTTAGGGATGGGCTCATGTACTCGCTTGCTGGCTTGCCCTCGCCTGCCCCAGGTGTAGCTGAGCCCTCCCCCCGCCATGGCCCCTGCGCGCTCCTGTTGCGCTGGCTCCACACCTGTTCCCTCGCCCTGGCTGCACCCTGGAGGCTCCTTGTCCGCCATCCTGGCTGCTTGTACCCCTGTGTTGGCCGCTCCGTCTACCGCAAGGCTCCTTGTCGGGCCCCCTGTGGCCCAAGGTGCATTTCCCGGGAATGGGACCCCGCTTCCTGGCCATTGCCACCAGGGTAACCATGGTGGGGGTTGCATCGCCCCCTCTGGCCAGGCCTCCCCCTGGAAACTCCTTCCCCCTTGGCCTGCGCCTGTTTGCCAGGGGGATTGCGTGTGCCACGGCCCCTGTACTGTCGTGTTGTGTTCTATACCTGTATCAGCCTGTGGCCCCTTTCTGTTCTGTGGCCCCAGCCCCCCTGTTCGCCCCCGTGCGCTGCGTGGTAGTCCATGCTTACCCAGGGTGCTCTTCTTGGGTCCTTCATGAGGGGCCGCCGTGCTGGCAACAGACCCCTCGCTGCCATCGTCCGAATCCGAGCTGCACACCTGTTCTGCCGCCGTTTGGGTCTTTCTCCTGGACGCCTGGGGAGGGGTTCCCTCGTTAGTTGTCCTTGCTCTGCTCCTGCGGGGGGGCGCCGTGTTGGCTGCAGACCCCCCCTGTTTTTGCTTTCTTTGGTGGTGGTGGCGATGGCGAAGCCTGGCCTAGCCGTTTCCCTTTCCCGGGGGGGCCTTCCCTGATTTGCTGGTCCATCCAGCTCCTGCCCTTCAGCGCCACCAGCGCCCTTGCCTGTTCCAGCATGTCCAGCAGATCCTCATCCAGATCGTCCTCCTTGCGCTTCCTTGGGTCTGTCTTCTTTGTGGCTGGCTTTTCCTGTAGCTCCCTGAAGCGGGCCGGGGGCTGCTTCTTCCTTCCTGTTGCCTTTCCTGCTTGCCATCCTCCGTAAAACTTTTCGCCCTTTTTCGCACTGGGCAGCTCGCTTTTAAAATTCCCAAAGACCGAGTACTGCCCCTTTAAGAGGGCGCGCCCTTCTCTAGCGCGCTCCCCTCTCCTGGGCGGAAGTGCCGAAGGCGGAGCCGATAGTGTCCCAACGTGAGGGTGGGAAGCTGCCGGCGCGAACCCTGTCTATTCGAGGGCTCAGGACACCGCTCCCGCCCGTGGGGCTGCTGGGGATGTTGGGGGATAATGGGCAGATCGAGGCTGTTGCTGCCACTGCCGCCGTTGCTTCCCAGGCTCCTTTAGTGTGCCGTTGCCGGCCGCTGTGTCCTCCCCTCGGAACCCGCGGCCGCCGTCGCCACGTGTGCCTCTCCCCGCTGCCTGCGATGGAGGCGGCCCCGCTCCTCCGCCTTCCTGGTACTGAGAACTCCGTCCCGTGGCACTTGGCGGCAGGAACGTTGCTCCGCTGCTGAACAAAGGCGAGGGCTGCGTTGTGAGGCGGCGCTGGAAAGTCGATGCCTGGGCTCCCCCTGAGCGTCCGCCGCCCACGATCCTCTCTTGCTCCCGAAGCTGCTGTCCCTTGGCAAGCGTGGGCTGAGTCGTCGCTGGGGCCTCCGAATTCTCGACGCGCTAGGATTTTGGCGCCAAACTCCGATGGTCGCCGCCGGTCGCCTCCAGGTAAGCCCACGTCTTCTTTCTTTGTCCTTGGCCCGGGGGGGGGGGATTTGTGATTCACTGGACCCTGTGTCCCCCTTTTATTCCCCCCCCTGGCCCCTGTGCTCGCCCCCTGATTGGGGGGGGCTTGCTCGCGCCATCGGGGGCCAATCCTGGCCCCCGTCGGCCTAGCCCTTATGTAAATGCAGGAAGGGGGTGGCCGGGGGAGGGGCACCGCCCCCGGACGGCGTTTTGCCCGGGCCTCTAATGGTCCGGCTTTGCCTACCCGGCCCGGGTTCTAAGCCAGGCTTCCAAAACTTCAGTTCCTTTCTGTTTTTTCTTGTCAGTGGAACGGAACGGAAGTTTTGGAAGCCTGGTTTAGGATTTCACATCCCATAAAAAGGGTCCTGGAAAGCAATATGGAAATTAAATGCAAAATTAAAGATCACCCATTGGGGGTTTTTGGGAGAGGGAGTTCTCAAAGAATTTGATTCAGCAGAGGCTGCAGAATGGTAAATTTGTTAAATGGAGGATTGCGGAAGAGAACCAGTTTCCAGAAGAATTGTAGTGTGGACATTGCGGTATTTTTTTTTTTTTAAAACAATTCACCACTTCAATAGTATAAAATCTATAAGTGTAGAATAGATTCTTAATGAAAGCCAATCAAGGCAAAGATACACTTCCAATTGAAAGTGCAATGTGCCATGTACAAACAGCAAAAATACAATCATCCAATCCACTAAAGTGCAAGTGCGAAACATAGCTATTTACGGAAATGTTACGATCAAAGGAATTCATTAGTATAAAAGCTTCAATTGAAACCAAGTTTCAAAACGATTCACCACTTCCAGTATTTAGAATATAATTGCTAAAAAGTGCTAATACATTCTTGGCAGGCAATAGGAAAGTGAGATTCGCTTTCATATGGAGAGGGATATGGAAAGGACTACTGTGTAAATCACCTCCAAAATTGCATTTGCCTATTAAGTCTTCTCCAAAGTTTCAAAAAACCTCCAATTTCGCTCGTATTTTTTTAAGGCTCCTACCCTCATAGCATAGGCCTCCTCAAATTTTTTTAACCCTTTTCATTTTATTATTCCATTTCTGATGAGAGGGGGGTTCATTAGATCTCCAATTTTGCAAGATTAGAGAGCGTGCTACCGCACAAGCAATAAAAATGAAAACTCTTTCTGGGTTAGACAGTTGTAGGCCTCCCTTGCAATAGCCAAATAGTACAGTCTCTGCTGCTATCTGAATTTTATTTCCGATTGCGCGCTCAATGTCTAGAAAAGCGGCTTCCCAAAAAGACCTCAAACCGGGGCATACATAAAAAATATGGTGCCAACCACCTTCCCCAGATTTGGAACACCGAAAACACTTATCTTCTACATCTGGGAACCTTTTACTAAGAGTAGAGGGTGTTAAATAGGCCAGCCACCTTGAGAGAAAGGCCATCCTCTTAAAATTGGCAGCACGCAATGCTCTGCCACCTGAGTGGCTGATCCACTCCCATTCCCTTTCGGAAAAACTGCAGTCGGTCTCCCGATTTATTTTTTCCAGATGGTTCAGAATCAGAGAAGGATGTTTTATTTTATGTAACAACTTGTACCAATTGCCTATTCCTCGTGATTTAGCACCAAAGAGGGCAGCTGTCAACTGGTTGGGAGATTCGGTTATATCTCCGTTACTTCTCAACCATGAGACTAGCCGCAGATATTCAAAAAAGGCCGGTTTCCGGTTAGCCCCTGACCTGGCCAATATTTCCTGCCAGGAGATCAGTCTATTCTGGACTATGAAATGTCTCAGTTCGGTTAATCCCGAATTCTCCCAGGCCTTAATATGGCTAGCTTGTATCTGGAAACCGAGACTGGCACATTCTCTTATATTGAGATATTGAAAGCCTATCAAATTCATGTCCCTAAAAATAGCCTGGAGTCTAAAAAGGAAGTCCCTTAAAGTTTTATACCGAGTTTTCTTTGGAAGCTTAGCAGTTTTTAAAAACACTGGAGTGGATGAACCAATTTCTAACAACATTCTATCGGGAAAAAAAAGTATCTCTACAAGATGAAGATCCTAACAGCCCAGATACTAAATCAAGAAGGGCAGCTTCATAATATGATCTTGCGTGTGGGAGCGCGAGCCCCCCCTGATCTATTGGTAGTTGTAAGGTGTTCAATTTAACTCTGGGGGCTTTTTTCTTCCAAATAAATTGTCTAAAAAGAGTATCAATCTCCCTAAAGAATACCTGATTGATTTTAATAGGGACATTAGAGAATAGGAAGATCAATAAAGGTAGTTTAGACATTTTGATTAATGATACTCGCCCTACTATAGATAATGGAAGCAGTGACCATTGATCCAATAATTTGGTTATTTTTATCTTCATCCTTAGATAATTTAGATCAAATAATTGAGAAAACTGTGCGGAGACATAAATCCGGAGGTATCTTATGGGATCAGTTCTGGAAGCCTGAGGTTTTAAAGAACAGGGAAAGGCATCTATATCTGCATTCATGGCGAGAACTTCTGTTTTGTTTGCATTGATTTTGTAGCCGCCTATTCTTTCAAACTGAGAAAATTCTCCCAAGACCTCCTCGAAATTGATCTTATTAGGGGCCAAGTATAAGATAATATCATTGGCGAATAGTTTAAGTTTAGGCATATCAAGAATAGGGGGGTGAATAGCAGCATTGTTCCGGATTCTTAAAACCAAGGGTTCTATAAAAAAGGTAAAAAGTAAAGGAGAGAGTGGACAGCCTTGTCTCGTTCCACGTTTTATTTGTAATGTTCCTGCGCAGGTGGCATTTATTACAAGCTTAGCTGTTGCACCCTGATAAATATTATTTAGCATTCCTACGACAGTTGGTGGAAAGCCAAATTAATCCAAAGTTATAAATAAGGTTTTCCAGTTTACGAGGTCGAAAGCTTTTTCTGCATCGACCATTACGATACTTGCAGGGATACGGTTTATATTAATGTAGTCTAAAGCTTGTATTAAAAACTGGGTATTGGCAGCCATTGATCTGCCCGCTATAAAACCTGTTTGATCTCTATGAATGACTTCCTGAGCAGCAGGTAACAAACGCTCGGCCCAAACCTTCATTAGTAATTTGTAGTCAGAATTTAGAAGACTTATGGGCCGATACGAATTCATATCGTCAGGATTTTTATCTTTTTTAACAAATGAGACGATAATCGCTTCTTTGAATTGGGACGGGACCTGGCCTCCTTCTCTTATAAAATTAAACAAGTTCCTCAGAGGAACAAGTAGTTCCTTTGAAAAAACTTTAAAAAACTCAATTGGAAACCCGTCTTGCCCGCAAGCTTTAGACCCCGCAGTTGATTTAATAGCTGCTAAAATTTCACCTGCCTCAATTTGACTTTCTATATTAAGGACCCGCTCTGAGGATAGTTGAGGGAGATCTAAGGTTGAGAAATACTCTTCAATCGAGTTGTCCTGTATTTTATATTCAGTGGAGTATAACCGGGCATAATGATCCGAAAAGAGTTGGGCAATTCTGGAGCTGTCGACTACTTCCGAACCAGTAGAGGGATCCAATATTTTTATTATTGAGGCTGATTACTGTTTCTTTCTAGTAGAATTTGCCAGGAGTCTGCCGATCAATTGGCTCTCCTCATAGACCCTCTGTTGGAATAGTTGTGAATTGCAAACCTCTTCAATGGTAAAAAAATCTTTCAATGCCATTTTTGCCTGGTCATATTCATTAGGAAGAGACTGCAATTGAAGGGCATATTCCCGTTCAAGTTCCAGCTGTAATTGAGCTATCTTATCCCTTCGAACCTTATGTTGGGCAGTTGTGAAAGCTATTATTAGACCCCGAGCTGTCGTTTTAAACCCACCCCAAACCGAAAAAGGGGAAGCAGTATTTTCGTTGATCCGAAAATATTCCCCAATCCAGAACCTAAAATCCTTTACCCATTCCTCGTTCTGCAAGAGGAGACGATCCAGCTGCCACCGGGGTCGTTCCCTATTCACACCATTGATTTTAATCTCCAGATTAATATAAGCATGATCGGAAAATGGAGCTAAGAAAGAAATCAATTCTGGATGCAGTTTGAAAACGATGCGAGTAAAAAGTAAAAAATTCTCTTTCCAGATTCCTTTCCCTCCAACCATCCACCAATTGGAAACCCTTGATAATAGCTTCCACAAGACATTGCAGTATTTATGTGTGAAAAGACAACACACTTCTTTGGGTGAAATGAAGATGGGGTATTTGTAGGTCTCCCAGAGGTGTGCTGCACCACCTCTGTGGAAAGTGTAGAGTTGAATGGCTTTTTTGTCCAACAGACTCTGTGGCACAAGCAGAAGCTATAGATGATGGAAGGAGAGAATCAGTGACAAAGTTATTGTTTCACAGGATTACTGGTCCCTATACAGTGACAACAGACCAGGCCCCAAACCTCATTTAGTCTGCTTGATTCCCTTCTCCAACACCATAGAACAGGCTTCTCCTACGAGTAGCTCATGAGCTACTGGTAGCTACCCAGCTACCCGTGAGTAGCTCTCCTGTGTGCAATGCAATCCTAAATTAAAAATCTTTTGCTTGGCACAATTAACATGTCTACCAAACTTGTGAAATGTGTATATGAGATGAAAATGTGTGTATTCTCAGGACTCATAAATTGATGTTTGTAGAAAAATGGTTGAATTATTAAACTATATTTAAACTGGATATTTGAGTGATAAATGGTGTGGCATTGAGGAGACTTATTACTATTATTATCTTGATACCAGGGGCTGTGCAAGTATGGCTGGTATGTATTACCCACATAGAGGCAATCCACGTTGACAAAGCATTTTTTTACATTACTGCTGATGCACTGAAATGATCACTGCTGGTAATCTGGTAACCACTAATGTAATCTTGTCTGAGGTGGTAATAAGAGCTACGTATATTCGACGAAAATCACTCTGGCTACCACCATTATTAGAGCTAGGACAGGAGTCTTAATCTTATTCTATGATGTGAGCTGCTTCAGATCAGTGAAAATAGTCCTGAGTTACTAATAACTTTGATCATTGTTGATTTAGTGACTACATATGATAAGACCACAATAGTGACCACCCAGATGTATGTCATAATGTTAATATTGTTAGTAGCTCAGGATAATTTTAATCGAACCTCGGGAGCTTTTAGTACAGAAAAGATTAGAGGTCCCTGCCAAAGACCATAGTTGGTCGCCACTGGTGTATTTGTTCTCGTGCTATGATTGTGCCACTCTCTAAAGTTATTCTAAACCCTTTTGACTCCTGTTGTGGACTGTGCCCTCATCGCTTACAGTGGAAAAAGATTACATTATCACCCTTTACACTTCCTCGTGTTACTTTAGCGCCACCTTCAACAAATATTGTCTTAAAATGAGGAACGAGAACAAGAAATTCATTTTGTTTGCATCTATATGCTTAATAACACATAAATCCGGTATAGTGTCTGCGTTTGCTTGTTCCTGTTCAGAGCGGGTGCGGCCATCAGCAGACCATGCCACCTCACCTCCTTCTATTTCTTTTTTACAGACATTCCAACTCCCTCTCACACACTCTCACTTCCTTTCGAAGTCACAACCTTTTTTCCCTCCCTGCAGCTCTTACTTAGTATATACTCTTTACCCCACCAGTTGACTCACCCCACCCAATTTTCCTTTTTTCCTTGCCCTGTGTTCATCTTCATCAAATTCTACTATATATTAAGGTTTATACAAAAATAATAACACTTCTACGAGTTATACAATTCCATACACATTCGATTCACCATAAATTACAATTCATTATGTCTCAATGGTATTTAAAAGAACCCAATTTTCAAAGGTAACATTTTACCTTCTGCTTTCTGACAAAATAAGGTCCATTACACGACCTTACTGTCCCTACTTCTGCCCCACAAATCAACACCAGTCTCTTTGCTTTATTACAAGAATGAGAAAAGATGAAATTGACACGCGCAACAAAGATGAAGACAAAATGAAAAATTATACTGATGATTGTCTAAATTCATATTTGGCAGGCAATAAACTACATTAACTTATTCCTAACCTGTACACATATCCTTTACACTAAACCATGACCCATGCACTTAACTGTTACACTTACTTTAAACCTTTATCAAAAACCAAATCCCCACCATATCTATAACTTCACTCATAACTCTATCCCTTCTACTTACTATTTTCCAACACTAACCCTAATCCCAGTTTCAAGGATACCCCTTTTACTTACCCATTTCCGAACATTACATCTAATGCCAGTTGCAAGTCTACCCCTTTTACATAACCATTTCCCAACACTAACCCAAATCCCAGTTTCAAATCTATCCCTTTTATTGTCATATCACATTTTTATTTTTTTAACATCTAAACAATATAACTTTCTCAGTGTTCTTTTTTTTTTTTTCTGGATTTCTTCATAAAAAATATTAATGTTCAATTTTCCTCGGTTGGATATCATCATTGTGTATTTCTTTTTTATGGTTAGTTCATTTTCACGTAACACTGCTTACCCTGCTCTGCTGTTTCTGTGAAACACTTCTTCTCTTCGTGCCACTTTGGGTAGGATGGTGTAGAAGGCACCATCTGTGGAACATGGCTTAGGGTCCTTTCCTTTCAGCCTTGCTGGGGGACCACACAAAGGGTTAGGAATGGGAGTACCCAGCTAATATGTAATGTAATGAGGTGCTTATATAGCGCTCTATCACCCGACGGGTATCCTGGCGCTTAAAAAGGAGAGTCCCCACCAGAAGTTAATAGGGGCAGCCGAGGTGTGACACAGGAAGGGAGGAAAAGAGAGATAATATCAGAAAGAAAAATCACTCCATCCTAGGGAATAAAAACTTTTTCAACTTTTTCCTGAAATCCATAAGACTTTGGACCTGACGTAGATCCAAGGGGAGAGTGTTCCATAGCCGAGAAGCAACGGCAGAGCAGGATCTGCCACCTGTTCTGGACCGCCTGAACCTGACTACATTCATCAGAAATGCAGAAGTAGAACGAAGGTTTCTAGTTGGAGAATACCAGCTGAATTTTCTTTGCAGGTTCTTAGGGCCCATTCCATGAGCTGCCCTAAAGACTGTGCATAGAGATTTGAATTGAATTCGCTGGTGGATCGGCAGCCAATGCAAATCTCGCAAGGCTAATGTGGTTGAGGTCCCTCGCTGCCTATTTAAAGCGAGTTTCGCTTCGCTACAATGGCCTGTATTCTGTACAGCCTCATATGCCTCATGCCTCTGAGCCCCACATTATTGCAGAAAAAGAAGGTTTCATAAAGCTTTTCATCTGAGCAAATAACAGTAGTTATCCACACTTACATATGACGTATTTGCACAATTGATTTTGTGATCATGTATAATGAGGAACCGGGAAAATTGCCATCAATGGTGAACCTAAAAGTATCGGGTGGATTCTAATCCCTACATAATAAAGAAAGTTAAAAAAAAGTGACATACAATGGTACAATCCTTCTCTTGCAGTGTCACAAGAGTCTAAAACTCTCTCCTAGCCTTGCACCAATGTCTCACTACTTACCTTCAAGTACAAGCTGATAGTGCTTCTCTTCTCCAATAACCTACTGGCAGGCTTTTTAAAAATTCTCTTATCAGCCCAGCTTGCCTCCTTACGCCCTTTCCATCTTACTCTCTGCCTGTTGATTTCTTTTTTTTTTCAAAACAAATTTTTATTGCTGACGTCCTATAAAAGACATGAGCCACATAAGTCACCCATTTCCAACGAGAGGAATAACAAATATATGGGTTCAGAAATCATAACGGATGGGTTCCACAAAAGATATATTATAGCATAGATGTAAAACAGAGAAGAAATTATGCTGCCATCCACATTCATATCGATTATAGCTAATATGCATGTACCAACTAGCTAACATCATGATAGTGATTCACTGACATCTGTTGGGGGGGAGGGAGGCTCCAGATATATTCCATTATAGTCCGCCCACCTTTTCTAGATTTTGTAATGTTTCCGGGGGCATCCCCTTGCCTGAAAGACCGGGAGCTCCAAACCCATGCAAAAATCAAGACCCTTCTTCCACACCCTAAGCGCCGGTGATGCCTCAGCTTTCTAAGCTTGGGCGATGTCTCTCTTAGCTAGTGTGAGGCCCAGAAATAGGAGATGGCGTTTGTATCTATTTCCGCCAATATCATCCGTAACGTTTAGGAGAGCCAACCTTGGTGAGGAGGCAATAACCCACGCTAGGACCTCAGACAGGCATGCAAATACCCCCTTCCAGATTTTGGTTAGCACTGGGCAGGCCCATACAGTATGTAGAAATGTGCCCTCCATAGAGTTATTGTGTTAGTAGGAACAAGGGTTATAGCGCAGACAATGTGGGGACACAATAAGTCCTGCACGCCATAGCCTGTGTCGGGTATAATATGTTCTGTGTAAATATTTGAATTGGATAAGATACAGGCGAGCAACAATTGCTGCGCTGCGTGGAGATGCCAACGCCTCCACCCAGTCATCCTCCTCCAGGGGACCCAGATCTTGCTGCCATGCCTCTCGAGTTTTGTGGAGTGTAGTGGGAGTATTATTAATAAGGGTACAATATATTTTTGTAATTTTGTGATCCCCCAGGTCACACATGAATACCTTCACCTCTATAGGATTTAATTTAGTAATCTCCGTTAAATGAGATATAGACAGAGTGAAGGCGTGACCGAACTGGAGATAGCGGTAAAATTGTGTGCGTGGTATATTGTACTCCGTTTTTATATCTAGAAAGGGTACATCCACGTATAACTGCCTCCACTGTATCTATACCAATGGCATTCCAGCCCCGAAAACCAGGCAGATGCATCAGCTGTGGTAGCTGCCCATTGTTCCACAGTGGAGTCTCCCTGGTAAGTCTCCCCCACCAACACATCTGACGAAGCGCTGTCCTCCAAAGTTTGAAAATTGTATTTGTGGCGGGTGGTATTTCGTAAAGCAATGCCACAGAATGAAGAACCCTGTGGAGAGCATTGTCACCCAGTAGCCAGCGCTCCACTGCATATGCCGGATCACCACGATCACCGTACCACCAGTCATTAAGGACAAGTATATGAGAAGCCATATAATATGCATAGACATCCGGGGTGGCGACCCCACCGGAGTACGTAGATTGGAAACAAGTCCTCAGGACCACCCGCGCAGAACCACACCCCCACATGAACCGGGCGAGGATAGCATTTAATTGACGAAACCCTAAGGGTTTGATAAGATATGGATGGTTCTGCAGCTGGTAAAGGAGACGCGGCAAGGAGATCATTTTAAAAATAGCTGACCTTCCAAAGAGAGAGAGGCAGGTGAGACCAAATACGTGTTTGGTCTCCCACCTGCATCCACAATGGGGCAGGGTTCCTACTCAATGACAGGGCCTGAGACGAAGAGATGCACTCCCAAGTACTTAAAACCATCTAGAACCACAACTAGCTCCTGCAACCAATCACCAAGTCCATCTCCACCCCGCAACGGCCATAGATAGGATTTTCCTCGATTCATATAGAGACCAGAGGTTTCACCAAAGATATGCAGAATACGAAGAAGACGTGGGCCAGTCCGGTTAAGATCAGTGAGGAAAAAGAACATCATCCGCATAAAGCGCAATACGGTCGGAAACACCAGGAGCTCATTCAAAGCCACGCAGCTGCGCGTCCACCCGCACCCAAGCCACAAGCGGTTCCATAGCTAGGGCAAAAAGATAGGGGGAGAGCGGGCAGCCTTGGCGTGTCTCCCGTCCAACAGGAAAGCTTTTAGAAACCGAATCAGCGACGCGGACTGAGGCAGTTATATCTGTATACAACAGGCAAATAAGGCTGAGCTATTGGGGGACGATATTAAGGCGAGGAAGCAAGCTGTCTGTTGATTTCTAACCCTCTTCTTCTCCCAACTGCTTTCGTCCTCACTACTTCCAGCAGGAGCTTCCTCTATTTTTTTTAAATCTCTTTTTGATTCTCCCCAAGCCCTTATGAAACTCGTTTTGTATAATGATGCTCACATACTGTAACTCTTTTATCTTGTTCATACTGTCTCTCAATAATTGGCAGTTTGCTGGTCTATGATGTTTTCATTTACTATCACCATTGTCGTGCATCTTACAACCAATGTAGTAAAATGTGTCTTCCTCAATACCAGAAGTAATCATTACCACAAGTAGAGATCACAGTAGATATCAAGGAACCAAAAGAATACCTACATTTCGTTCCAATATTGAAGGAAGCTAATAGACTGATGGCTTCAATAGGCAACTCCCTATGAGCCTGCTAGGGGGAATAAATTTATGTGTTAAAAATGCCTATCATGCTCAAACTGCTTTACACATTTCAACATGCTCGAACATTCGTCCCAAACTATTTTAAACTACTTTAGCGATATGTTAGCAGTTTTATTCAGTGCTCTAAACAAGTTAGATAGTCATGAAACAACTCATGCAGGGGGAAATGGCCACTACAACGCGGCCGTTTCCACGCATAACAGTAACCACGCATGCCTAACAACGCAACGGAATGCGTTGTAATGACCTACAACCCATGCAGGCAGCAATCGGGGACTGGGCCAAGCTTCAGGGTGTGTTGCGCGTCCCTGTTGTTCTAGCTACAAACGGGCGCCGGAGTCAGAGATACAGTGGCGTATTTGAAAATCATGGGATCTGGGTGCTGAACAACAGATTTTTATGGTTACCCAACACAATGACGCTCATGTTATCGACCTCAGAAGGATGGAAGACTGAGTGGCCCCACCAAGATTTGAACCTGTCACCATGAGGTCAAGCACAGGACCCTACACTGGACGCATTAGTCCACTAATCCACCAGACACACCCCTTCTCACTATCCGTCAACGACGGGATATGGGGTTGTTGTCCTTGTGTGCTGTAGGGCCCATGGCACCCGTGCTATGCTAATGGCCACAAAACGCGAAGCCTGCCTTTCATACCCTTTGGACACTGTTTGCGTTTGCACAGGGATGCCTACAGAGTGTAAATATTGAAAAATCAGGTTGCAGTGGCAACAGGGCGGTGGGGATTTGACGATAGTAACTAGGAACTAATGGGCACCAGTTGATGAGGCATTATATTTAATTTCCTAGCAGTAACCTTCAAAGCAATTTATTTGGCACCCCTTTGAAAGGGCTACTCGGTGTGTACTTTGTGGCTGACAAGTAATAAATGGAGCACTCTGCCATTAATGTATATGAACCATATAGGGAGGCAACATAGTGACAACCACAAACTGAGTTGTTCCTTGGAGAATAAATAAGGCTCCCAGTTTTCCGTTTTTACAGATTAATACAAACAGAAAATAATGTGTTTCTTGTCAGTATTTATTTGTAAAAGCGGAAAAACACTGAAAATTGTGCTTCTTGTGAGTAACTCTCCATGCTGTATTTTACTCATTCCAGGCCAACAGCTGAGCAGAGAAAGAGCATTGGGAGTTAAAAAACAGGATGTGATTTACTTAAATACAGTCATATGTTAACATATATTTGTAGAGAATAATGCTAATATTTGCCTGTGGCTGTAGTGTTTTGTATATTTGCTGCTTAATTTGTTAAACTGTGAACGGCATCCGAGTATGAGTGCATGTTTATTAGTTAAATAAATGTGGAAATATACCATTTTACAACTCCATTTATTCTCAAACACAAAATAAATATAGATAAATACCAATAGCATTGCCAAAAAATAAATACGAATAAACACGGACGGAAATGTAAAAAAATAAAAAATACCATAAAAAGGGAAGTCCTTAAGTATAAATGATACAATTATTTTTTTATGGAGTGATTTGTAATGCACTCTTGCTTCTTTCTGCGAATAACAGGCTTTACTGTTTCTTAATTTAAATGTACACTATTTGCCACCTTGATTGGACGGAAGGAGGAGTTTGCCTTAATAAGATGAGGACTCTTGAGTTGCACCAGCGAACATCTAACTCGCTGAGTGACCCTGCCAACACACAATGAGTTTTAGTAGAGCCTGACTCCATGGTATTAGTTATGTTTTCCAAGGCATAAAAATATCTATGATGAATGTGCTGAGAAGGAAACCTCTATCCTTCAGAGTGCGCTAAGATCCCTGCAGAGGGCACAACACCCACTGAGCTATATCACTGGTCAAGAACATTTGTTAGTAGAAGTTGTAAGTCCTTGAAGATCAGGAGATATTCAAGGCCACGGCAAAGCCTCATTTTGGTAGAAATCTTATGGGAAGCATGGTGTCTTCCTTCATAATATGTGTCAGGCGTGGCTAGTGCCATGCCTAGATTGGTGCTGGTAGACCCCATATCCCTTTCTCGTCACACTCGTTAGGGAAAGGAGAAAGTACTAAGGCCAATGCGAGCTGTTGCTTCGTGTCTCAACAAACACACCAAAGATCCTAAATTCAATTTATCAGACATAATTCAGCACAACAAAGATGAAAATAGTCAAAAGTCTTTTTCCTCCATATCATCCACTTTACTATGAAAGGTTTTTTAAAAAGTGCAAAGAGAGGCCGATGTGGTTGCCTCACACCAATCCACACTAGAACTCCCACCACGTAGGCTCGAGATGCTAACAGATCCTCTCCTTGAGCACCCATGAATAATGCGTAGTAAAGATATTTTGCCAGGTCTAAGACTTTGAAGTCACCATCTGAATCATTCTGGTAAAGTTTAAATGGACATCTCACGTCAATTTTGATATGCCCAGAACTTGACACGTAGATTCTTGGTATTACCGGACTCTCAAGTTTGGGATACTTTGGTTTATGCTTGGTAGAGTCTCCACGTCCAAAGTAAGCTTTGAAATTACTGATAGTGCTGTTCTAGTTCAGTGAATTCGAGATCTCTCTAGTGATTCCAGTAAATTGACATACGTAAGTATGTCTCCAAGAGATCCAACAGAGTTGTGTATTGAGGTCAGCCAGAATTATTAATAATCCTTTCTAAAATGTCTATCTTGAATTTGATATTTTTTACCTTCTTACTTGTTGGCCAATTTGAAATTAAACATTGCCTAAAACCATCCTGACAATTTCTCCATTACGAAGAAACCAGAATAAAACTTGGCCACGTTCAGATTTTGGAACAGGTGAAATGTCTTGTTTGAGTATGAGGTCCCTAATGGATTCTGGATACCTTTGTTGCCTGTTGGGAGCCATTGGTCAAGTTGTAACTTCTGCACTGGAATCCGGGGGCAACCAATGATGCCTATGCGATAATTAGGTATATCACAAAAAGGAAGTAGTTCCTCTAACGGGCAGATGCACTAATAGGTGCTATCAATCCAGAGTATTTGTCGCTGGGGGATCTGAATTTCATATCATAATGCCCTCACACACCTGTTAGGGTGTCATGCTTCATCATAAGGCGCTCCTCGTCAGACCAGCGCTGCAATGTCTGACGGGCCTGGTGGATACTTTGGCGGAGTTCTTTAAATCTGAGGACGCCGTATGTGGTGAGTGCACGTGGGCAGTATGAATAGTGGTGTGCAAAAAGTGGCTTAAAATAGGCACCAGAACCCGTAAGTAATACATTTATTCAAATAAGGGTCCAAGACTAAGTAAAAACAGTGGTGCTATCTTGTGGTCCCTAGGTACCAGGATACCGTAATAAATGCATGGTCGACATGTTTCGTGCCATTTAGGCCCAACCGTCGGGCGGCACTTCTTCAGGACCTTGGAAAAATGTGGTGCCCCCTGGTGGGGCGGGCAGTCTCCCCGCTATTCAAGGATGACCTAATGAAGTATGTTGCTGGTCCCGGGTGTGGAACCATTGTGGTGTCTCCACCTAGATAGGGGGGAAAAATGGAAAAGAGACACACAAAAACATGACATGAGTACTCTAAAAGTGCAAAGTGGAAATCAGACATGGGCAAAGCTTTGAAATAATTGATAGTGCTGTTACAGCACAGTACATTTTAGATCTCTCTAGTGATTCCAGTAAATTGACAAACGTAAGTATGTGTCCAAGGGATCCAACAGACTTGTGTATTAAGGTCAGCCAGAATAATGGATAATCCTCTCTAAAATGTCTGTCTTGAATTTGATATTTTTTACCTTACCTACTTGTTGGCCAATTTGAAATTAAACACTGCCTAATACCATCCTGACAATATCTCCATTACGAAGAAACCAGAATAGAACTTGGCCACGTTCATATTTTGGAACAGGTGAAATGTTTTATTTGAGTATGAGGTCCCTAATGGATTCTGGATGCCTTTGTTGCCTGTTGGTCAATTTGTAACTTCTGCACTTGAATGCGGAGGGCAACCAATGATGCCTATGCGGTAATTAGGTCATATAATGGCTCTCACCCATGAATCCAATAGATTTTTTCCAGATGTGAATGAATGCTCAGATGAAACTTTGGACTGGCCAATTTCCTAATGGTTCAGAACTGGAATAGTCTTGAATACTCATGTTGATGCTAGTCTTATTTTAAAATGAATCAGATTTGGATTATTTAAATGTTTATTTTTTTATTTTGCAGGGTTTTAAAAAAAAGCGAAACAAATAACATATTGCAAAAGCCAGTAAAATGACTAATACAAGTAATCAAATTTTCCAGTTCCAAACATTTCCACCTTATTAGGCATTTCACAGAATTAAGCATTTCCGCTTTAATAGAAATTCTGTTGATTTTAACAGGACTCAATATGCGATAAAGCATCAAATCACCCCAACTTTTCTTGAACTGAATTATGGTATTGTTTTTCAGTGCATTAAATTATTCAGCCTGACATATGCTTTCATTTGAGAATCCAACTAATATATGGGGGAGACAGAGGAGATTTCCATTTGTAAGTAATGAATGCCCAGGTTACTTATCGGTAGTCTTCATTACTCTGAGTCCTAGTTTTCCTCGCCACAGTAATTAACAGTGAGCATTCTGCTCCTACAGAAACTCCAAGTAAAAAAGATACAGACTAGTCTCCCTATCCCTCCAATATGGCCCCCAGTGGCAACAACCAATCACATAAAAGGACACAAAAGTCCCAACAGGACCTGAAAAACAAAGCTGTAGACATGAAGCCACCATAGAGGGCCGGGAGGGAAGGGAAACTTTACTGTGGCAAGGAAGACTAGGACTCGGAGTAATGAAGATTACCAGTAAGTAACCGGGGCATTACCTCCTCATCCGTCTTCTTGCTACAGTAATTAACAGTGAGCCGATACCAAAGCAACATCAGCTTCATGTAAGGAACACAACTCATAGAAGGAAGGCAGTAGAAAAAACATAATTTTATTGACAACAATGGATAGAGACACACATCTCAAGAAACCAGAGATTCCAGGACCGAAGATGCAAAGGCCACAGAATCTCCGACCCCAACCTAAAGCTGGTAATGAGACATGAAGGTATGAGGTGAAGACCAAGTGGCCGCCCTGCAAATATCCTCCATGGAAACACCTTTAAAGGCGGCCCAAGAAACCGCAACAGAGTGATCAAAACGCCCCGTAATAGGATGAGAGGGAACCACAGATTGAGTATCATACACCAAAAGAATAGCCTCCTTAATCCACCGACTGAGAGTGGAAAGAGACGGCTTCTGTCCCTGTCTAGCCAGACCAACAGTGACAAACAAGTTGTCCACGTTGCAAAAGGAAGTGGTGCGAGACAAATAAATGACCAAGGCGCGCTTAACATCTAAAAGATGCAACTGAGATTCCTCTGACGACTAAGGAACAGGAAAGAAAACAGGGAGGACCACCTCAGCAGTACAATGAAAGAAAGAGGCTACAAAAGTAGGATGAGCACGTAAGACCACCCTATCTTCCAGAATCCTCAAAAAAGGAGCAGATCGTAGGAAAGCACCCAACACGCCTGGCAGAAGCAATGGCCGCCAGAAACACCACTTTGAGAGTCAAATATTTTAATTCCACCAATTCCAAAGGCTC
This sequence comes from Triturus cristatus, assembly GCF_964204655.1. Lineage (NCBI taxonomy): Eukaryota > Metazoa > Chordata > Amphibia > Caudata > Salamandridae > Triturus > Triturus cristatus. The sequence continues at coordinate 1,642,764,530 of NC_140590.1, forward strand.
AAAGGGAACCGACTGCAACGCCCTCAACACCAACGGAAGGTCCCACGGGGGAGGAGACAGCAACGGGCGGGGATGTAGAAAAGCAAGAGACCTAAGGAGACGAGCCAGCAACGGCTCCACAGACACAAAAGGGAGCCCATGAAAAGCCCGAATGGCAGCCCACTGTGCACAGAGGGTAGAAATGGCTAACCCTGAATCAAAACCCTCCTTTAAAAAATCCAGCACCCGAGCAGGATCCAAAGAGTCAACAGACCAACCTTGGCGAAGGCACCAACCAGCAAAGTTGTCCCAATGTTTAGCATATAACTTCAAAGTCGAGGGACGCCTGGACTGTTGTATAAGACCAGCAACCTCCACAGAACAACCACTATGGATCAGGGATTCCCTTTCAAGAGCCAAGCTTGCAGACCCATGGACCGGAACACCGGAAGAGTTACTAGAGGGCCCATCAAAGGAAATGGATCAAACGGTAACGTCCGACCTGGACGCACTGCCAACTCCAACAAGAGAGGAAACCACTGGCGACAGCACCAACCCGGGACCACCAGAAGAACAAAAGCCCCCTCCCTCTTGATCTTCAGCAACACCGCCGGAATCAGGGGAACTGGCAGAAAAGCATACAACAGGCCCCTCGGCCAAAGGAAGGATATCGCATCCACCTTCCATGCGTCCAGACACGGCATAATCGTGCAGAAACAACGGGTCTTGGCATTGTCCGGAGATGCAAATAAGTCCATCACCGGACACCCAAACCTCCTCTGCAATGTCCGGAACATCAACCGGGTCCGAGACAAAGACCCCATGGAGGGAAAGGCCAGGCTCAGACATTCTCTCGACCAGGGAGTTAAATCGCCGACAGGGACTCCAGATTTGATTCCGCCCAAGAACAAATCAGGCGACTGAGGCAACTGAGGGAATGAACTCTGCAACCCCCCTGGTGATTGATGTAAGACATGACCACCTGGTTGTCCATCCAGACCTGAACATGGTGACCCACCAGTAGGGCAGTGAAAGCCAAGAGACCCAACTGAACAGCCTTCAGTTCCATGTAATTCGAGGAACAGGACATCAGATGCTGCAACCACTCGCCCTGCACCGAGGCATCGCCCAGAGTAGCCACCCAGCCGAACCCGCTGGCATCCGTCGTGACCACACGAGAAGGAACAATCGGAAACAGACGACCCCAGGACAGATGAACGTCATTCAACCACCAACTCAGATCCTCCCTCACCTGGGCCAACACAGGAACCCCTTGACTGAAATCCTGACCACAGGGGCGCCAATGAAACAAAATGTGGTTCACATTGAGATACAAGTGAAGACGAGCCCACGGAACCACCAACAAGGAGGCGGACATCAGACCCTGAACTCTCAACCACTTTCTCAATGGAGAACAAGTCCCCGACAACCGGGATCGAATAGCAGATACCAGAGTCAATTTCTGTGCAGGAGGCAGGAACACCAACCCCAAATGAGTCTTGAAGTGAGCCCCAGTGTATGTCAGATCCTAAGAAGGAACTAGGCAGGACTTCTTCCGATTCATTAGAAAGCCGTGACCCTCCAGGACCCGGCAAGCTTCCTGGACATGGAGCTCCGCCTTAGAAAGAGAAGAAGCAGAAATCAACAAATCATCCAGGTACAGAGAGATCGTAATACCCCGCCCATGTAAATGACCCATCAGAGGGGCCAGAACCATAGTAAAGACCCGTGGAGAAGAACACAGGCCAAAGGGCAATACCTGGAATTGAAAATGTTGACCCAGAATACAGAATCAGAGAAACGTCTGAGAGTTCAGATGGACTGGCACATGGAGATAAGCATCCTGCAGGTCGATGGAGGCCAGGAAATCCCCCTGACTGATCAGAGGAAGGATCACCTGCAAGGATAACATCTTGAACTTCAGGGGAGGAATGAACCAATTCAACCACTTTAGATCCAAAACAGGTCTGAGGTCCCCGGTGCGCTTTTCCACCAGGAAGAGAATAGAGTACACACCCATTCCCTGCTGGTCCACGGGAACCAGAATGACCGTGCCCTTTGCCACCAGACAACGAACGCCCTCCAACAGAGCCATCATCTTCAGAGAGTCCCTGGGGCAAGGAGTGACCCGAAAACAGTCTGGGGGAGTCCGGACGAATCCAAGGGAAAAACCTTGCAACACCACCTGAAGAACCCATTGATCCAAAACAGTATGCTTCCAGGTGGAGGGGGCAGAAGAGGAACAAGATTTGTCTGTGAACCGGGATTTGCCAAAGGAAGGAGCACCCCGGCCATGCCCCCTTCCACGAAAGGGCTGAGGAGCCCGCCTTTGACGGGCCGGACCAAAGGCCCTTCGAGCCCCATAAAAACGTGAAGGCCAAGCCCTCTCAGGAGCCAGCAGTTTACGATCCTCCGCAGACTTTTTGACCATATCCTCCAAGGGGGCACCAGACAACTACACACCAGAAAAAGGGATCTTCATGAGCAAACCCTTCTGCCAGAATCAGCTTTCCATGATCGGAGCCACAACTGGCGGCGAGCAGCCACAGAAGAACCCGCAGTAGAAGCTGCTGCCCCCAAATAATCAAAGTAAATGTCAGAAAGCAGACGAACCTGCTGTTCCATCAGAGCGAGTGTGGGGGAAATGTCCTCGCCCTGGTCTAACAACTCAGCCAAGGATTGGAAATCTTTAAGCAAAGATTGGATGGCCTAGGAGGAATAGGCAGCAGCTCTAATGGAAAAATTGGCAGCGGAAAAAGTGCGTTTCACTGCAGCATCCACTTTTTTATCAACTGGATCAGCCGGGGAAGCATCCTCTGAAATAATAATCCCCTGAGAGGACATGCCCGCTATCAAAGAATCTACCTTCACAGAGGCAGGAAACTTAACTGCAAAGTCCTGCAAAGGATATCATTTGGCCAAAAACCGGGGAAAGTTACTCCTAACCACATCCTTCCATTCCGTCTCCAACACTCTCAAAACATAGGAGTGAAGAGGCAACGACTCTGGTTCCTTTCTTTGATACTACGCAAAGAAATCAGAGTCCTCCACATTCACTCGGACTCAGGAAACAGCAGGTTGGAATGGATGTGTTGAAGAACATCCCTAAGATCCGACCCCTGCAGAAAACGACCCTTAAGGTCCACATCTTCCTCCCCCTCCGATTCATGGGAAGGACCAGGATCACATCTGGCCTTCTTGGAAGGAGGAACAGAGTCCTTGTCAAGTAAGGCAGCCGCCACCGCAGCATTAATCATTTGCTGTATCAACACAAGGGAAGGTACTGCGTCCTGAGAACCAGAAGAATCATCTTTGGCAGCAGATTCCAATTTAGCATCAGCCTCCATCATAGCCAAACAAGAAATGACCAGCAATACCCCTACGGCAAGCAGGAGTGTTTAAAAAGTGTACCATCACCATAGAAACCACAAAGAAAAATGCTTCAGGCCTGCATCGGCACGCCTAAAAAATTACGTCACAATACGAGCCCCAGAAGAAGCGCAGCATACCATGCGCCGACCCTCTCAGAAAGACAGCATGAAGCCACGCCCCTCCACGTTTACAGAGCCCACGAGGAAAGAGGGAGCCTGCTCGTGACCGGGAGGTAGGAAGAAGCAAGGCACGCCGAGTCCGCTAAAGCAGGACTCGGTAGAAGCCCGTGACACAGGTATGCGCAAGGAAGGAAACCTGGACGCGACTCAAGTGCACTACCGGAGGTAATAAATGAATAATATACACCGAGCCCGCTACGCAGGATAAGAGTATAATCAATGGAATACGTAAGCGGGAGGAAGGAAACCCGCGACAGATCCGGTTCCCCCAGTATGCACAAAAACAATGAAAACACGTTGAGTCCGCTAAGGCAGGACTCGAATGTGAAAAATGATGAAGAGACTCCGAGTCCACTAAAGCAGGACTCGGCATCACCAACAATAGATATAGGCATGGCAAATCCCAGCGTCCGCTAGAGCAGGATAGGGGAGAATGCCCGAAGTGCCAAACAAGGGGAGGAATAACAAATAAATCAAATTAAAATAGTTCCTCCGCTCCTTAGACGGGGACCAAGACTCCGCTAAAGCAGGACCGCCACCCCCAACTTATCTGAACAAACAGGAACACGAACACCACTCAGAGTAGTGCAGAAACAAAAAAACAGGTTGTGTTGGGACTTTTGTGTCCTTTTGTATGATTGGTTGTTGCCACTGGGGGCGATATTGGAGGGATAAAGAGACTAGTATGTATCTTTTTTACTTGGAGTTTCTGTAGGAGCAGAATGCTCACTGTTAATTACTGTGGCAAGGAAGACAGAAGAGGAGGTAATGTGTCTGCATCCAGAATGGGTGCGTTTACCAGGTGTCTGCTTGCGAGTGTTGTAGAATTGTTAATGGGGCCAGTACCTTGGAAGGCAGTCTTTGGGGTAAACGTAATCAAACAACTACACTCACCAATTCAAAAGGGAATATCGCTAGTCAGAAAATCTCCAAAAGTGGCCATGCCCCAAAAAACCTATATACCCAACACTGACACTGAATTCAGACATCTAGGACATGATGGCAGCTTTGAATTTATGCAGCTTTTTAAGAGTGTAATAAAGCAGCAGCATGCCATAGAGGTACATTCCCTGCAAACTAGCCCTATGAAGATATTTCTGGAGCATATGCAATTATATTGTCTGTCATTGACTGACAACTCTTTGCCTTTTCCCTCCATTTATGCAGGGTGAAAGAATTTGAATTAGGCAATGTATTTCCTCAATCCTCGTACTGCCGTCCAATGTGATACGTTTTTGAATAACCAGAAAATAAGCACCTAACAATCTGCGTAGAAGTTGAAATATCCAGTTAGGGCCAAGAGTCTCAAATTTGAAAGTACATACGTTGAAGATTGAGATGAACTAAAGAATATTCAGGGCAAATCATGTCAAAAGTTACATGATCCTATGCAATGAGGTTTGCTTTTTTCTGTATCTTTGCCAAATTTGAACTGTCCACTCATGAAGAAAGAGGAATTGTGTAGAGCAGTAACTTAAAAGCACTTCTCAGTTTAAATCTGTTTGTTGTTTTACAATCCAGTGTAGAGAACAATGAGAGAGCTAGGGAAAAGGGAGAGGTACGTCCGTATCCCCTGGATGTAGATAAGTTTTGTCAATGGTGGACGGGCCCAATGTAGTGTGGTACGATCACTGTGAGGCAGTGTTAGGGAACCCACAAGGTAGGTTAAAAGACCCCTCACACACCAACCTGGTTGGTGTCATGCTTCATCATTGGGGCCCCAACCGGGTGGCCGAATGCCCCCCGGTTGTGCTGCGACGCCTGGCTACAGCGGAGCTGGTGTGGTGCAAGAGTGTGATGTAGTGATAGTTAAAAACATATATCTCTGAGAATCCTTGCCTTTAGGAGATTTATTACTGGCGGCTCAGGATATAGACTAAAAAGCAGGGTATGTGATGCAACTACTGAAGAAATAATTATCTACTAGTTGTCTGTGTTGTAGGTCTACATGTTTCAGCTCTCGTATAAAAATGTGGAGCTTTCGTCAGGACCAGTGCATTAAGTGAGTGGCAAAGTGTGAAGTGCCACGTGATAAGTGAAAAAAATTAAAAAGGTTGTTTACCTACACACTCGCTAAGGTGTGGACACAGTGTCGGCGCAATTGCGGACACTGCAGCGCAAAACACTATGGCTGAGTGAGAGCGCTGTTCAGGAAACGGGAGGGGGGCGCTCCTCACAACAACTTTGGTTGAGAAGCTACCATCGCCTGGCACCTACTGTGGTCTCCCGAAGTCCCGGATGTTTTACAATACAGAACACATTATCTACAGAACACATTATCTTAACCTGGTGGGATTCACCCACCAAGAGGAGACCCTTACACTCCATATCTTAAAATCAGTCATTTTATAAGAGTCTCTAAAAGACCCACTTTATCAAAAAAAAAAATGGAGCGAATAAGTTGGGAAGTCAAACTATCAAAGATGTACCATAATATACACATTGTCTACCCGTGGCCAAAATAAATTCTTACCTCATTTGCTTCTAATTATCTAGAGCTTGATTACAAGTCTACTCGGGTGGGGGGAGGGTGGTCGTGGCGGTCTTCCGACCGCCCTATTACAATTAGGGAAGTCGGATCACCATTGCCTCGCCGCATTCTCTGGCGGTGTTGCAGCAGTCTTGATGCCACAATATGCTTGCTGGGACTGCCATGATCCCGCCAAGCATATTACGAGTTTCCTCTCCGCCATGGATTTCATGGCCGTTCCTCCTTCATGAAATCCATGTTGGAGAGGAAACAAAGTGGGCCCTGCAAGGCCCCCTTGTGCCTCAGGGCCATGGGGTTCATGCAGGGGGGCACCTGTGTGCATACACCGCGGGTCCTGTGCGGCATGGGCATTATTGTCCATGCCATGAAGGAACTGTTTTTAGGGTTCCTATTGCGGAGCCAATTTTCTGAGGCACTGCCGTGGGAATGTAAAAAAAAAAAAAAAAACAGCTGGACACGAGAAACACTCGTAATCTGGCAGGCGGCCCAACCACGGAATTGGCGGTGATGTAGCAGGGAGGACCTGGCACTGCACCGCCATACTCTTAATCAGAGCCTGCACTCTTCGTAAGGCATGGTTAGGCATGTCAGGCTTAAGAAGGATTATGATCCACCCAAATGAAACTAGAAAACTTGGAAATTACCTCTATAATATGACTTTGACTGAAGGTAACCAGTGGTACAAGTGCACCAACAAATAATAAAAGTACAGGCATTTCATCTAGCGTGACCTTAACTGTTATGGATATACAGTTAGTGCACACTGCCATGCAACAGTGATTTTAATTTGTTTATCAAGGGCATATATATGTTCACAGACCATGTCCCAAGCCTAAGAGATTGAAAAGCCTAATTATCTTTTCACCACTGTTGTCTGAAGGTTCGTGGAAGTGAATGGTAAAACTTTTTTGTAGCTTTTTCAGAAGATAGAAACAAGAAGAAATCAATTGATTTATCTGATCTTTAAATGTTAATTTGGAATCAAAATCAGACCAAGACTTTTGACTTTGGTGACTGGTGAGGGTAGAGGACCCAACATAGAGGGACACCAAGACGATTTTCAGAACGACAAGTCCAATCCAAAGCGAAGCACCTCCATCTTGTCGGAGTTCTGTTTCAAACATTGGCTTTTCATCCAATGGACAATAGCCAGCATACAGTTATTAAATCTGCATCTGAATGGATGGAGACTATATTTTGCGGGTCATTCGCATTATGATATATTGTGTAAGATTTTGTTATTGTATTTTGTTCTGATTTAAGAAATGGCAATATATTATCCACATATAGCCTAATGATGGCTTACATTAGGAATTGGTTCACAAAGGTTTGCAGATCTATGTGTGTAGGAAGGTAGGATCCTTCTGCATGGTTACCCCCACTTTTTCTCTGGTGCTAAGTTTTTGACTAGTCTGACTGGTATCCTGCTAATCAGGACCCCTGTTTTCTGCTTTCTCCCTTAAATTGTTATGTTTAGTACTTAGGTACATCCCAGATTGGATACTGAGGCATCACTGGCAGTCCCTAGTATATGGTACTAAGGTACCCAGGGCTTAGGTACCCCAGAGGTCCCCTATGGGCTGAAGTTTGTATTATGCCACCCATGGGAGACCATTCAAACTATCTCCACAGGCCTGCCATTGCAGCCTGTGTAAGCTGGTGCTAGCACCACTTACAAATGATATAGGTTTCCTATATGTAGGGTCACTGCACTTAAAACCTATAAGTCGCCCCTATAGCAGGCCTTTGCAATCCTGAAGGCAGGGTGCATGATTCTAAGTGTGAGGGTGCCTCTGCATGTGCAGGACACCCCTACAGCCTACGGAGTCCATTCTCCCGGGTTGCAAGTGAAGCAGCCATATACCATATAGAGGGGCACCACGTAATTAGGCAATGACCATCTTGAAACTGGCTGCAACGAATCCTATCATGTCTGGTATCAAACATGTTGGAATCATACCTCACACACCCTAAACGGTGTGGGGGATATGATTCCAAGCACTGGAACCGGCCTCCCTTAGGCTCTCAGTGCTCCCGTGCCAGTCTTCTAGACCCAGACAGCACAACATGGCTGCTGCCGACCAGAGACATGATTATGCCCTCTTGCTGCTGAGCCGAGCTCTAGCAAGGGAAGGCAGAACAGTAGGTATCCTGTCACAGTGAGGTATGACCACCTCCCAGACAGGATTGTGTATTGGGGCTGGGTTGGTGCGCTTGCCAGCGCAACTCAGTCTGCATGGGGGCACATTTGGTGCCTCCTTGCATAGTCCAGTTCAAACCAGCTCTGGGAGCCGTTGACTCCTGTTCTAGCATGAAACTGGACAAAGGACATGGGAGTATCCTCCCCAGTGTCCACTCCCTCCCCTAGGAGGGAACCCCGAATCGTCCCAACCCTTTTCCTAGGGTACTTAAGTGCTTACCTGTGGGTGGATCCCTAGATTCGTCGTGGGACACGATTCAATTCAGACACCACTTTAATTTCTACCGTCTGGGCACTCTGGACTTCGCTAGGGCTCAACTTCGTCCCCCTGTCAGTCTGCTGCATCGTCTGTGCTTCTGCACGATACAGAAACCTTCCAAGGCCTGTGGGCATCCAAGACACTTGACGGAATCTCCCTGGAAGTGAAGGAGTCACTTCCCTGCATCTGCAGGCACCGCAATCAAGCTGACAGGTTTGCTTATCCTGAGCTCCTACGAACTACAAAAGGTTCAACAACAGGTGGTGGTTCTCCACTGCTCTCGAGGCCTGCTGTACCCTCTCACCAAGTTTGAGGCCAGTATCCCACATGTGAGCCGCAGGAACCCAACCCCTGAGCACCAGGTCAACTTGCCATTGCAAAGGCTTGTTGGCTTCTTTCCATCAAGATCTTCGGGCTCCCAGTAGCCCCAACCTCAAGCATCTCCAGTGATAAGAATCTTCATCCACACCACATCGTTTGCATCGTGGCTTGCATCTTTTGGTGAGCTGCTCGAGGTCCTCTTGCGACTCCTGTGTCTCTGGCCTGTGGGACCTGTTGAGGGTCACCTTAGTTTCTTTTGGGTTCCTCTGATTGCTCGGGGCCTGCCCTGACTCCCCTGCTTGAGGTGAGTCCCCTGGACCTTGCTGGTCCCGACATTGCACCTTCTTCGACATCCACATTGGTTGCAGTTGCCAAGGCTTGTTGGTGCTTCCAACGGACACAGATCCCTCAACTCTCGACATCCGACGCAGGACAGCTCGTGCATGGCTCTAGTCTTCCTCAACATCCCCTGGTCCTCACAGCTGCAGAATCAAGGTCACGTCAACTCTCCTGCAACACCCAACATTCGTCTTCCAGGTCGCTGGGTCACTCCTGAGTGACATAGACTCTGTCCCCTCTTCTTGCAGGTACCTCTTAACTAGAATCCACCTTCGGATTCCACCGGATACTTTCTCCTTCTCCAGCAGCAGCACTTTCCTGAAGTCCTCCATTGGGTCGACGGCGGTTTCCGACACTACTTCACACCTATGTACCCGGTTTCCCTTGTGTAGGTAACTGAAGGTACTAAGGTATCCACGGATGGGGTAGCTCTCCAACCTTCTGTCTTCCATGGGGTGTCTTCAGGGTCCACTGGGAAGGATCCCTAATCTTTAAAATTGCAACCGCGACTTACACTTTGATTTGTACAGAGAATGCAGTCGTGTTTCCACACTGCACACGATCTCCGTGGGGCTCCTACTCACTCACCTTGGGTGGTTCCTTGGTTCCCCGGCACTTCTAGGTCCTCTAGACATTGTCCTGACATGAGTAGTGGTTCTAATACCACTCTCTAAGTATATGGTTTGGTGCCCCCGGGGTCTACTGTGTATTCTGTGCTATTTACGTGATTTCTATGCAAAGTATTGTGTGCATTGTGCATATCTCCGGGTAGGAGATATCTAAACGTGTTAGTAGTATTATATAATAAATACATATTTTTATAGATACCTTGTGTGGTTCTATTTCATTTAATCTATACTATAAGATTGCATTCTGGTAAAACAAGCTGCCTTACACTCCTTCTGGACTAAGCCTGAAGGCTGCACTCCACAGCTACCACTTAGATAGCTTATACTAGATTTACAAGGTCCAGGGATCCCATTTCCAGATTGTATTGCCCAATGTACGAGTGAGTAATTTTGGAGGAGAGTCACTCAAATTGGAGAGTTTTCTATGGTGGTCTAAGACCTTCTAAATCGCCATAAGGGTTGTCTGGACTGGTGCAGGGCATCCACTTACATAAGTGTACATCATATACCAGGCCAGCCTCTCACAATGTGTATGAATTGCCCATAGCTTAATAAAAAGCATAACAAAATTTGGTTCTATGGAACACATTTTTTGGGTGTCCCTTGAGACTCTGTGACTATACTAAAATATGTTGAGTTGATCATAAAATCTGTCTCGAATTAACTCTACAGAAAGAAAATTGAGATTGTGAGATGGGAGGGAAAATTAATACGCTTCAATATGGCAGAAAAAATTCCCAGATCACAAAATCGAAGACCTTTTCTGTCTTCTGAATAAAATCAGTGGCATATAACAAGTAGTGTGCTCTATTACCAAGGTGCCTGAGATTAACCCATTTTGGCCATGGTGAATAAGAGAAGCCACCTATGCCACTATATGTTTGGATAATAGTATTGTTGGGATCTTATATTCTACACTTAGGGGCCGATTCCGATCTCGGTCAGAAAGCTCTCCGACCGAGCCGGATCTGGAGTGTTTTCTGACCGAGCTGGACTCCTGCAGTCCGACCGAGCGAGTACAATGCAGCCGCATAGAAGTCAATGAGAGCCAGTCGTACGACGCGTACATGGGCTCCCATTGACAGAATGGGTACTTCTCGCACAAGGGCGCCCCCTTCAGTGAGTACGCGTCGGTGTCATCTGTACCGTACATGTCTGTGTTGGGGAGACCCTTGGTCTACCCCTGTGTCCGAGTCGTAAGGCTGCGGGTGACGGGGGTCCGACGCGGACCCCCAAAGGCAGTTTCCCGGATGTTTTGCGAGCCGGAAACTTTGGCTCGATCCGGCTGTCCGACGCGTGCATCGTACTGGTTCGGTTGGAATTCGCCTCCATTTCAGGGCATGATTTGCTTACGGACGAAGCGTACGGAGCGGTTCGGACCCGGAAACTAGTCGGTCGGCGATTTCACGTTTCTCGCATCGTAGTTGCTCGCTCGTACAACTGTACGAGTCGGTCGGTAAACATGTGTACGGATTGTACTTTTTACGGCCGAATCGCGTTCGGAGCCCTTCCGAGCGAGATCGGAATATGCCCCTTAGTAGTGCAATTGGTCAATAAGACCCTAGGTGAGTTGCCAGGTTTTAGGAATCTGATTAGGATACCCAGATTGAATTCTTTTGGTCGCCTGCTGATACCCAAACAAATGACAAAACAATTTCACTAGCTGGGGCTGAGTTGTTCTGAGAGCATTTCATAAAGTTCTAAATGCAACCCATCCTTCACCGGTTACTTTAAAGGTATGCGTCTATTTTGTTCTTCAGTGATCTGAAAGACAAGATTTAAATATGCTATGTCATTTATTCTTCGCATCTCTATAATTTTCAAAAAGTCATCGAATTTATGATGAGGAGTAGGATCAGGACTTGATATATCATTTGATACGCTGAAGAAATGACTGCCCTGGATAAATGTATATCATCAATACCACTTCCAGGCACTCTGAAAGGTATTCATGATCCTGATGAGCATTAAAGCATTTTATGACCTTTCCAGGGGAATTAAATGCTATAAAAATTGCAACCATAAAACCTAGATAAATGCTTTAGGTCATACAAGGGGTGTGGAAAGCACTCTTTAACACAGCATAACAGGTGCATCTGTGCTACAGGCTGCTATGGACCCCTTCTGCTTTAAATATTTCTGTTTGGAACCAGTTAGCTGGAGGCAACTGCCTTAGATGTGATCACCCACACCAGGATTATCTAATTGTCTGCTTCCACTCCGCCCAGAAGAAGACGTTTCATTGCTGATGCAGAGCGTAATTGCATAGACTGCAACAAGTGCGTAGTAAAACCTTTTGGCCGGTCAACATTTTGATTTTCAGAGCGAAGATATTTTATATATATGATTTCAAAACAGAGTTTTACTGTTGCAAATGATTTGCCTGCCGTTGAGTAGGAATTGTGTTCTGAGTATGCGTGGCACCCAAGGTCACAAGCAGAAGGGGGACCTAAGGAGAATCCAGAAGCAAATCAAGTGACTAGTTAGAACCTAATCTCACGTTTATTACCATTACAGATACTCAAATTAATGATGATGCAGAAATAAATAGGCAAATTAAGATAATTCCTAAAGAGGTCATTACCTCTACTCTTAGCAAGACAGTGTCCTCGGTCTCCAGTGGTGTGGACTTTGTCTCGCTGGCCTATTAAAAACCTCCTATTTTACATCAAAGTGTAGGGGTCTTTGAGAAGAACATCCTCAAATGGTTAGGGAAGGTCTCAGGTTTGCCCATCAATTTTGCTGACTTGATGAGGAGAAGCATCTGAGGACATCTCTCTACGTTCTGTGACCCTATTGGGAGATATCAACCTGCAAGTCACAGCCAACCGTGTCCAAGGTCGCTCAGAGGCACAGTAGGAGTGGAAGCCTTGGGTATTCCTTATGATAGATTTGTCAGGTTGTATTTTGATTATTTTGCCCCGCTCCTGGCTACATGTCATCGAGGAAAGCTTTTTGAACACACAGGGGGTGTTATTTGATGTGTCAGGCCTCTGATGGGCGCACTGGGAGTCACGTAAGTAGATGAAACAGAATATCTGTAACGGTGCTACAGAAGAGGGAAAATACCCCTAAAACCCTCCAATGGTGGACGAAGGTCCACTGATATCAGCAAAATACCAATTGTGCACACGTTAAAAGTAAAATTGCATATATAGCATGAAGTATTCAAAACAAAACAACTGTATAGGCAATGGATGACAAGAAAAGCAGGTTTGTCTTTCGTTATGTAGTTTTATATGAAATTCTGTGGATCCAACCAGCCAACACGTGTTTCGTCAGAGGGTATAAACCCCAGACTTCTTCAGGGCTGGAGAAAAAGCATACATGAGGTACGTATCACTGACACGATACTATAATCAAGTTACAGACATGTCATTTATAGTGACTCAAATGTGATTCTGGTGGGAGAAAAACACCACATCCAAACAGTAGTTGCATCAAAAGCTAGGATGCTGCATTGGCTCTACTGTAAAAGTGAACGATAAGTACTATGAAATAGAACAGTGATATCAACATAGTACAAATGAACAAACCTTTAGTTCACATATGTGCGCGAATTTCATATAGATTTAAGAGAACAAAAGGACAACCTGACAAACACCAGGCAGAGTTGTGAGAGTCTGCATGCATTCAGACGAAGTCTGAGACCAAATTGAGCTCGGAGTGCGGTTTAAAGTGATTAATACGTGTCTAAAGTGACGCCGGAGATTAAGTAATTTGTACCGAGTATAGACCAAGGGATCAATCAAATTCCCGTCGTGTGAGGTTGATGTGGAAAAACAAGTCCATCTAAAAGTACGCATGCGGCTGGTTTTCTTGAAAACCCCTACCTTCTACGTGTGTTGAAGGAGTATAGACCTATTTAATTATAAAATAAATGCTTGTCACTTCAAGAGTCTAGAGGTGAAGTATATAAACCCCCACACGCTTGTAAACCCATATCAGGCTTACCTTTGAACCGGTGATAATTCCGACCCGGTAGGTCATAGAAGAAAATTACTCGTGTATGTTTTCTTAAGGAAATTGTCTTTTCAATAAAGTTATGAATCCAATCTGTAAATCCGAGGTAGAAAGGGAAGAATGTGTATATATCAGTAAAGAGCACAATTACTCAACTAATGCCAAGATTGTGTCGTTGTAGAGCGTTTAACACGCACGGCTTCTTACCTGAGACGAGTACATCCAGACCGAAGTGCTTCCAACCGTATAGTGGGTGACCGGCGTGTTTGTCGATATGCGCATGTCCGGAAGTGTTTAACTACGTTAAATACGAAAACAAAGTAAAGACTAGAACGAGGACGTCCTAGTAACGTGTGTCCCGATCGTGTAGTGAATGTGATGCAAATGGTGCGCATGCGTAACTATTTCACTAACAAGTATCCCGAAGTACGTACTAGTGGGTCGTCATATGTCATACAAGGGGTGAGAATATGTGGAAAGTCAAAACGTATTTCGTTAATTTAGAATACATGTTGACCCAAACCGAGACAATAAGTCTAGGTCTGTCAGAAACGTAAGTGTTGATCCAATTATGATCGTGAGTAATGTAGGTGCATGCGTAACTTGTAAGCTACGCAACCCGATATTTGTCAAGCAGCTCTTTTAATTATTAATCATAGAGAGCAAGGATCAGTATAAAATGATGAATTCATTATTATCATATATGCAACTGTTGAGAAAACACATACAAGAATCTACAAACAGGATGTTAAGTAAGACATCTGTTGACCTAAATAATTGACAGAGTATATCAATTGTGAGGGCGGCACAAATTAGGCGACAAAAGTGATTGTCATTCGTTGTTGATCATGAGCAAGAAGGTTACAATAAAAGCACGTAAAATAGCTCGATTGTTGTGGAAAGCATCTCATTCTTGTGAACAATTCTTAATACCATGTGAGATAAACACCAGGTAAAGTCAATTATTTGTCATGAATTCACATTACATACGAGACGAACATAAGTGTCAATGAGAAATTGTTGACAAAATATGGGAACCAATTATCCCTATGTTTATAAAGCCCCCAAATTTTCTATGTGGAGTTAAAAGGAGGACAAAATGATCCCGGTGTAAGTGGTAAAAACATCATTCCAATTCTGTTACTACAGTAGATCCTCTCTTTGTATAAGATAGTATTGAGCTCATGGCATGCAGGCAGCATGGGTTTTACTCAATATATTTCAGAAATTCAGTTACCCAAGAAATAGTGCATCTCACTGTCACTGTTAAAACCCAGTTCATGAGTACGCAACCGCATAATCCAGAATGCTTCTAATCTTCTTAGGTTAAGTTCCCTATTACCACCTCTGGGGCTTTGTTTGCAGATGTCAATGCCATAAAACTTAAATTTTTTGTTTACACCTTGTGTAGGACACTCCCATATATGTAGGGCCATTGGATATCGTGCGTCTTTATGTTTTAAAGCCCTGATGTGTTCTCCAATTCTTTCTTTCAGGCTTCTAATGGTGCTGCCCACATATTTGCCCCCACATGTGCATTCAAGAACATAGATTACATATTTACTGTTACAGTTTATGTTCTCTCTTATGTCGAAAGTTTTGTTGGGGCCGTAAAAGTACTTCTTTTTATCATCAGCCCATCTACAAGTCCCACAGCACCCGCATTTAAAGAAACCTATTGATTGTGCCACTAGCCAAGTATCTTGGGTTGTCTTGTAGGTGTAGCTAGGACTGAGACGTGTTCTAAGTGTTCTGCCTCTACGGTATGTGATCTGTGGTTTGTTATGTACAGATTTGCTGAGAAAACCGTCACTGGTCAGAATATGCCAATGTTTTTTCATGCTCTTTAGAAGAGCCTCACTGTAGGTGTCATAGTTGGTGATGAGTCTGACCACTGTATCTGTCTTTTTTACTCCTTTATCTAGGATGGTGCTAATCCGATCTGTGTGCCTGATTCTTCTTGCTGCTCTTTGGATAGTGGATGTCTGATATCCCCTTTGTGTGAATCTGGCACTCATGTCGTATAAACAAGAGCTGAAATCTGCTTCTAAGCTGCAGTTACGTCTGGCCCTAGTGAATTCTCCAAACGGGATTGCATTAATCTGATGCGGGGGATGTGCACTGTTGGCGTGTAAAATGGCATTTCACGCCGTGTCCTTCCTATATAGTCTGGTGTGTAGGTGGTTGTCTTTGATGAAAATCTCGATGTCTAAAAAGTTTATGCATGTTTTGCTTGAAACCTGCGTGAACTGCATATGCAGGTTATTTGAGTTCAGATATGTATGAAAATCTACTAGAGCCTCTGGAGAACCTGTCCAAATCATTAGACAGTCATCGATATACCGTCCCCAATACAGTATATGATCTTGGAATCTGCCACCTCCAGGTCCCCATATCCAGTTCTCTTCTAGTACGCCCATGAATAAATGGGCGCATGGAAACACACGGAGATGCTGATTAACATGATGAGTATTATTCTCAATAATAATGTCTTTCTATTTGACTCACAGTGGTATAGACAAAGAAAAGGAGTTGCCATGGGATCCAAATTTTCCCCAAGTTTTGCTAATTTATTCATGGGCGTACTAGAAGAGAACTGGATATGGGGACCTGGAGGTGGCAGATTCCAAGATCATATACTGTATTGGGGACGGTATATCGATGACTGTCTAATGATTTGGACAGGTTCTCCAGAGGCTCTAGTAGATTTTCATACATATCTGAACTCAAATAACCTGCATATGCAGTTCACGCAGGTTTCAAGCAAAACATGCATAAACTTTTTAGACATCGAGATTTTCATCAAAGACAACCACCTACACACCAGACTATATAGGAAGGACACGGCGTGAAATGCCATTTTACACGCCAACAGTGCACATCCCCCGCATCAGATTAATGCAATCCCGTTTGGAGAATTCACTAGGGCCAGACGTAACTGCAGCTTAGAAGCAGATTTCAGCTCTTGTTTATACGACATGAGTGCCAGATTCACACAAAGGGGATATCAGACATCCACTATCCAAAGAGCAGCAAGAAGAATCAGGCACACAGATCGGATTAGCACCATCCTAGATAAAGGAGTAAAAAAGACAGATACAGTGGTCAGACTCATCACCAACTATGACACCTACAGTGAGGCTCTTCTAAAGAGCATGAAAAAACATTGGCATATTCTGACCAGTGACGGTTTTCTCAGCAAATCTGTACATAACAAACCACAGATCACATACCGTAGAGGCAGAACACTTAGAACACGTCTCAGTCCTAGCTACACCTACAAGACAACCCAAGATACTTGGCTAGTGGCACAATCAATAGGTTTCTTTAAATGCGGGTGCTGTGGGACTTGTAGATGGGCTGATGATAAAAAGAAGTACTTTTACGGCCCCAACAAAACTTTCGACATAAGAGAGAACATAAACTGTAACAGTAAATATGTAATCTATGTTCTTGAATGCACATGTGGGGGCAAATATGTGGGCAGCACCATTAGAAGCCTGAAAGAAAGAATTGGAGAACACATCAGGGCTTTAAAACATAAAGACGCACGATATCCAATGGCCCTACATATATGGGAGTGTCCTACACAAGGTGTAAACAAAAAATTTAAGTTTTATGGCATTGACATCTGCAAACAAAGCCCCAGAGGTGGTAATAGGGAACTTAACCTAAGAAGATTAGAAGCATTCTGGATTATGCGGTTGCGTACTCATGAACTGGGTTTTAACAGTGACAGTGAGATGCACTATTTCTTGGGTAACTGAATTTCTGAAATATATTGAGTAAAACCCATGCTGCCTGCATGCCATGAGCTCAATACTATCTTATACAAAGAGAGGATCTACTGTAGTAACAGAATTGGAATGATGTTTTTACCACTTACACCGGGATCATTTTGTCCTCCTTTTAACTCCACATAGAAAATTTGGGGGCTTTATAAACATAGGGATAATTGGTTCCCATATTTTGTCAACAATTTCTCATTGACACTTATGTTCGTCTCGTATGTAATGTGAATTCATGACAAATAATTGACTTTACCTGGTGTTTATCTCACATGGTATTAAGAATTGTTCACAAGAATGAGATGCTTTCCACAACAATCGAGCTATTTTACGTGCTTTTATTGTAACCTTCTTGCTCATGATCAACAACGAATGACAATCACTTTTGTCGCCTAATTTGTGCCGCCCTCACAATTGATATACTCTGTCAATTATTTAGGTCAACAGATGTCTTACTTAACATCCTGTTTGTAGATTCTTGTATGTGTTTTCTCAACAGTTGCATATATGATAATAATGAATTCATCATTTTATACTGATCCTTGCTCTCTATGATTAATAATTAAAAGAGCTGCTTGACAAATATCGGGTTGCGTAGCTTACAAGTTACGCATGCACCTACATTACTCACGATCATAATTGGATCAACACTTACGTTTCTGACAGACCTAGACTTATTGTCTCGGTTTGGGTCAACATGTATTCTAAATTAACGAAATACGTTTTGACTTTCCACATATTCTCACCCCTTGTATGACATATGACGACCCACTAGTACGTACTCCGGGATACTTGTTAGTGAAATAGTTACGCATGCGCACCATTTGCATCACATTCACTACACGATCGGGACACACGTTACTAGGACGTGCTCGTTCTAGTCTTTACTTTGTTTTCGTATTTAACGTAGTTAAACACTTCCGGACATGCGCATATCGACAAACACGCCGGTCACCCACTATACGGTTGGAAGCACTTCGGTCTGGATGTACTCGTCTCAGGTAAGAAGCCGTGCGTGTTAAACGCTCTACAACGACACAATCTTGGCATTAGTTGAGTAATTGTGCTCTTTACTGATATATACACATTCTTCCCTTTCTACCTCGGATTTACAGATTGGATTCATAACTTTATTGAAAAGACAATTTCCTTAAGAAAACATACACGAGTAATTTTCTTCTATGACCTACCGGGTCGGAATTATCACCGGTTCAAAGGTAAGCCTGATATGGGTTTACAAGCGTGTGGGGGTTTATATACTTCACCTCTAGACTCTTGAAGTGACAAGCATTTATTTTATAATTAAATAGGTCTATACTCCTTCAACACACGTAGAAGGTAGGGGTTTTCAAGAAAACCAGCCGCATGCGTACTTTTAGATGGACTTGTTTTTCCACATCAACCTCACACGACGGGAATTTGATTGATCCCTTGGTCTATACTCGGTACAAATTACTTAATCTCCGGCGTCACTTTAGACACGTATTAATCACTTTAAACCGCACTCCGAGCTCAATTTGGTCTCAGACTTCGTCTGAATGCATGCAGACTCTCACAACTCTGCCTGGTGTTTGTCAGGTTGTCCTTTTGTTCTCTTAAATCTATATGAAATTCGCGCACATATGTGAACTAAAGGTTTGTTCTTTTGTACTATGTTGATATCACTGTTCTATTTCATAGTACTTATCGTTCACTTTTACAGTAGAGCCAATGCAGCATCCTAGCTTTTGATGCAACTACTGTTTGGATGTGGTGTTTTTCTCCCACCAGAATCACATTTGAGTCACTATAAATGACATGTCTGTAACTTGATTATAGTATCGTGTCAGTGATACGTACCTCATGTATGCTTTTTCTCCAGCCCTGAAGAAGTCTGGGGTTTATACCCTCTGACGAAACACGTGTTGGCTGGTTGGATCCACAGAATTTCATATAAAACTACATAAAGAAAGACAAACCTGCTTTTCTTGTCATCCATTGCCTATACAGTTGTTTTGTTTTGAATACTTCATGCTATATATGCAATTTTACTTTTAACGTGTGCACAATTGGTATTTTTCATCGAGGAAAGCGGTAAAGAGTTTGAGATTCTTCGGAAACTGCCTGCCAACGAGAGGCCAATCTGAGAGGTTCTGTGGTCAAGGTCATTAAATGCTGCCAACAGGTTGAGTGTGAGCATCAGTACTCAGTGACCCATGTGTCTGCGATCAGACTGACCACTATTCCAATATATTCACAAAGCTGTTGTTGTAACTGTTGTACGTTTTACTAGCTCTATACTGATGTAGGCTGCTGTCTTTGCAGGTGGTATGCAGACGGTGTCGGTCGACTGGATGCAGAGCAGATCTTGCGTTCCCCTCCAAATGTTTATGGCTCCTACCTTATTCGACCCAGTGAGACCAATCCATCCCAGTACTCCTTGTCAGGTAAGCGAATCATCACATTTATCAATAAATGGGTCAAAAGTAACACGAAAGCAGTGCTAGCTATCCTCCTAACTAATCTTAACCTCTAATAACGAGTACGCAGTTGAAGCAGAAAAGGAGTTTCCTGGGTCGATTAATAACGCTGTTGTAGCACTCGGCTCTTTTAACTCAAATGTGGGTGCAAAATCAGGCTCAACCAGTCCAATGGTTGTCACCTGAACTGAATAAGGCTAAATTTGATCTCCCCCGCTTAGAAAAAATTTGGCATAGAAACTACGACGAGGAAAGCAGAGCTGGATTTAAAGCGGGATTAGGGGACTATTAAAGAAATCTGGCTATTACAATAGCCAAACACTACTCCAATAAGATAACAGCAGCCAATAATAAAGGGTCATTTTTAACATTTTAAACTAACTTTCATTTCTGAAAGAATGAGTGCAAGTCCTACTGTTACCCAAGAACCATGTGATCATCTTAATTAATTATTTGCAAATAAAATTAAGACTATCAAACAAAGTATAAACAATGTGCCCTCAGCAGAAGCAGACAAGGAAGTGGTAAGGAACCCCGTCTCCTTTCTTGCTTTCCAAGAAATAGAGGAAAAACACCTATGGGAACCGATGGAGAAGGTTAAATCGGGCTCACCACTCGGTCCCTGTCCTCTGACAGCATTGAAGTGTCTGGCTAAGGTAGTAAATAATCCTTTCTGGAACATTTCAAATAAATCCTTAATGCAGGGCATCTTACTAGACTCGTTTCAGCATGTGGTGGTACTCCCTCTTTTTAAAAAAAAAAACCGGGAGAAGACCCATCACTGCTAAAAGACTACATGCTTATATCCCGGCTCCTTTAATCGGCAAACTGGAAGCTTATATGGCTCAAGAAATTTGTAGAAATTAACAAATCTCATATTTTCTCCATCGCCTTTAGGGTTTCATCCCATGCATAGAACAAAGTCTGTCATTTTGTCCTTAATCGAAAATCTCAGATGGTAAGATGATGAGGGGCTGGTCTCTGCCCTGGTATTGTTCGACCTGTTCGATGAATTCAGCATGGTGGACCATAAAATCTTTGTTGACCGTGTGGAGGAAGCTGGTTTTCTCCATTTTAGCACTTGTTTGTGTATACACGCCTGTCCACCAGTTGGCTCGCGACTGAAGGCGAGGCTAGATGTGCAAGAGCCTGATCCTATGAAAGTGAATTGAGAAAAGCAAATTTGGTGGGAGATGCAGGTTTGCAAAGAGGGTAACATTATAGAAGTCTATGAGGGCATGTTGCATTGTAGGAAGGGGACTGTAATTGAAAAGAGGGTGACATCTATCTAATGGTGGTGAGTTGACATAGGTATGTGAATGAATGTGGCCACTGAGTCAGGCATTAAAGAGAAGCATTTGAGAGGACCTAGTCACATTTTCCTAGAGACCGGTGTGATGTTCTCCAGGAGGCCAGGTTTCGTATCCTTGTGGCAAAGCTTCAGTAATCACATAGTTTCCTTTTCATTCCCCTTCTTGTCCAGTTCGAACCGAGGATAAAGTGATGCACTACCGGATCTTCAGAACCCCAACGGGCGAGTTTTACCTGCAGAAGGCTGTGAAGTTCCCAACCATGCAAGCCTTACTAGCCTACTACAGGGTCAACTGGAGGCAAGTGCAGGCTCCCCTGCTGCAGCCCTTTGTCAGAGAGGTGAGTGTGCTCCCTTGGGAGGGGAGGCTGGGAGTCTGTCAGATGCCTTAAATGACATGTGTCAGGTGTCCATTGAAACAATGCTTAATAGTGCAGGTTAGCGTTTTAAAGGTTAGGGAATACATTCTATATGACAACAGAGTTTAGACCTAGTGGTAAAAGGTGATTTGTCCGCTGTCGTAAAGTGACGAAGCCCAGGGCCAGACCAGGGAACCAAAAGAAGCCATGGCAAAAATGCTCAAACCAGCACCGCTCCCTTCATCTCATCGCACAATCTCTCTTTGCCATTCCAGCCTTCCTCACCGATTGCTTACTCTCTGCCCTCCCCCTTCTTCCCTCTCTGTTTCTCTTGAAGCCCCTCCACACCTGCTGGATTTAACCTCGGGGATCTGGGGACAGTGACAGAGGCACCAGGACGAAACACGTGTCGGCTGGTTTTCGTGTGTTCCATTGAACAATAAAACAAGAATGAATACACTGAAGATTGAACATTGAGACTTTTTGGAACTTTTAAAAGCTATCATTTGATTGACAACTTGTTCACGTGTGCCCAGGACTTGTATTGCGGCACCAGGAGTCCTGTCCAGTCATGTTGAAGCCCAGGTCTAGAATGGATTTATTCTAGTTTGCTAATCATCAATTTACTAATCCACACCTTTCTCCTTAAAGAGCACCAACGCTGTTAAACAGCCCAGTGTGTTCAGAATCTACTGCAAATATTTCAATGTGTAAATCAAGTAACAGGTTGTATACAGGCAGAGCTATCATAGTCTGCCATGTTTGCAGCGTTAAAAATATAGGTAATGATGACGTCCATTATTTACAGAGCTTCAAAATAGCATCGACAACACTATTAAGAAGCACTGAATGTACACAATCTTTGACAAAATGTGGTAGTATCTCTCGATCCGGATATTGCCTCATCTCCCATGGCTGGACTGGTTCCTGTATTGTCCATAAGGATGCCCACACAGGCTCCAAGTAACAGAAACTGATGCATTACTAATAACTTGGAATTCAAAGAGCTCCAGCTGGGAGACTTAGACATGCAGTTCCATTAAACCTATTAAGCAGTTTTTATATGTATACATTTTCAAACCAGGTTGTTGCGGTTTAGGTACAGGGACAAAGGGATAGATTCTTCCATTGGCTCTCTAATGTCCTTTGATTGCTTCTTCTGCTTGTTCCTGGACATTGAAGATCTTGACTCTAAATTACTGGGCTACTGGTGTGGTGTTGCAGTCTAGTCGTCAGGCACCCACGTGAGTGACGTGGTGCCTGACGGGGGAGCGCGGGGGTACGCGCAAGAAGGACGAGCACAGAGAAGGAAAACGTGCCCCTCTCTCTCAGTGAATAAATCATACTTTCATTGTGGCCATTGTCCCTTGTGTCATTTGGGCAGGGACCAACAGTAGATATTACAACTGGCTTTACAGATTTATCAATGTGCAATCATATTCGATAATTTCTCTGCTTGCTTAGGCCACTGAAGAGTGCGAGGAATGGCAGACGATTTTAGCGTATCTGACTCTAGTGTCCAGTAATGCCTTTAACACCCAATTTAAATTAATAATTTTTTCTACATTGCATAGAGCCTATTTAACTCCCCATAAAATCAACTGATATATTAACCATACTGATGCGACCTGTCCCTGCAGCCTTGCCCCAGATGTAGAGCTTATGCTTTGGTCCTGCCTGTTGTTGTCAGGCTATTGGAGGGGTGCTACCGCAAACCCGACACTTTGCATGGGTCCCTCTGTAGCATACACTTGGGAGGTGTGTTTGCTGGGTCTCAGTCATCGCACTACGAAAAAGAGGGTGGTGATATGATTTACGGACCTGGCTATCATCTTGGCAAAGCTGCTGATCACCCGTAGATGGAAGGCAGCAACCCCCCCCCTTCCACCTCCGCATGGGTACTATCCATGATGCTTCATCATCTGGTTCACCCTGACTCCTACAGGTCAGGGTGGGTGCAACCGTGTCCCAGGGAGCTCTATAGAGAAGTCCTGTTGGCTGCTTAATCCCATTGAGGATCTCCAACCAGAAATCCACTACCCTTGGACAACGTCACATGACCTTCGTAAGCGTGCAGGTCTGCCCACGCATTCGGTAACAGGCTCCAGACTTTGTCTGATTTACCCTGGGTATCCTGTTAGGTGTATAATACCACCTATTGAGAATATTATGTATTAAAGAGTACACCCTCTTTGATCCCTTGGTCCCCACAGCACTTTCCTCAGGGATCAGGATGCTAAATTGTAGTCAGTGAAGCACCATAATGTGTCTGTTTCTCCCCAGGATGATTCAATCAAACACTGCAGTTGGGAACCTTTGAGTGCCTGCGGAATTGCCCCCAAATCAACCTCAGTATTTTATCATACCCAAAGCAGGTGTTATAGATGCTTTATAGGCAAATAATATCACTTTGCGGAATACGCAATGGGAGGGTCTGGAATGCGTGCAGTGTCTTTTTATTAACGTGATCTTCAAGTCTCCTCCCAGGACAGCATCTGTCTCTCCAAGACTCAATCATGGTTTTAAATTTTCCTGGCAAGGCCAAAGCACTTTTGGCTGTAAATTACCGGTAGGTTTGGGATCAGTTGGACCCGAGAAGTGGACACCTGATATGGACTACTGGAATGGTCTGCATGCCTTCATTCAGTTTACCAACCTGTGGCCCTTGTCAAGAATAGGCGCTCTGATTTATGACGATTTGCAGAAAAATCGGCTTCTTCCTGAAACTTATCCAGCTCTTTCATCAGCTCTTTAAGTGAGTGTACACTTTAACCTTAAAGGAGACCCAGCTTAATTCCCCCAGTATACAGATTATCTCTGATCTTTGTAATAAGGGTTCCAGGACGTGGACAAAAAGGGGTGACTAGGGGCAAACCTGATTTGTAGCCTTCCACATTCTGACATCTGTTGCTCATTTAATACAATCCTTGCTCTGGGATCCTGATAGTTATGCAATACCAGAACCATGTAGCGCTGGCTGGATCAGAAGAATTCAAGCACATTCACCATAATGCGTGAGTGAGCTCGGTCCAACAGGACCTCAGCACCCAGGGATAGCAAGACCGTCTCTCTCCCCTTCCGCCTGGGATATCAATGAGATGGAAGACGGTTCATCTTGCCACTCATGCTGTGTCCCTTAGTAAAGCCTGCTTGGTCTGCATGAATAAGGAAAGATAGAATGTCATCCACAGTGTTAGCAAATATTTCTCTGACATTTTTCATATCCAAATTGAGTAAGAAGTGAAGTGTCGAGTGTGGGGTCCTTATTGGGTTTCCGGATAACTGAAATTGCTGCTTCCTCTGTAGCCGGGGTTTCTCTTGTCCCTGGAAGCCACTGAAGAGTTTCACCAACAGGGGAGACAGATGAGGTGCAAAAGTGTAGCAAAAGGAGGCTGTGAAGCCATCCAGGACCCCAGGCCAAAGCCGTCGCCGGCCTCAGGTCTCTATGCGCCCTCAGAACGTCCTCAGGTCAGCATCTGTTGTAGTCAGTTTTGGGCAAATCGTAGAACTTAGGTCCTGCTGCCTGTCTCGTGGAGTCGTGGTTCAGCCATGTACAGCTTCTGATAAAAAAGAATGCATCGCTTAAAGTTTTCCCTCCATGATGACATGAGACAGCGCGCCTCATATGTCACATCCAGTGTAAAGCTACACACTTGTTGGGGCATAGGCCTGTTGTTTAATAACCTATAGTCCAAGTTACCTTCTTCACCGTGGAACACCCGTAAGCTTGCTAAGATTTAATGTGCTTTGTCGTTTTCTAAGGTGCATATGTGCCCTCAGAATGCAGTCCAGTTACACCATGTCATCCTAGTGGGCATCATGTTGTGCATATTCTCTTGTCCTTTC
Organism: Triturus cristatus; assembly: GCF_964204655.1. NCBI lineage: Eukaryota > Metazoa > Chordata > Amphibia > Caudata > Salamandridae > Triturus > Triturus cristatus. Next base: position 1,642,790,023 of record NC_140590.1, read on the forward strand.
AGCTCTTGCATAGGTTTTTGGCTGACAGGTCTTCCATCGCCGTATACAGACGTGTTGCCTTTTTAATGAAGGTGCCTCTCACTACTTCCTTCAAGGCATCCCAGACTGTACTCTGCAGACCTCTCCCTAGTCACTGAGGGCAATGTACATCTCAATTTCATTTCAAACTGTTCTAACACTACTGGGACTCCAAACTGAGAGTCGTTTAGTCTCCAGGGGCCCTTTTCCCTATGCCCCCTTGCGCTGCCAACTCTAACTTACCAGTGATGGGCCATTAAATGTCTGTGGTTTCTGGTTCACTGAATCAAGCGTCCCCACGAGGTGATTGTCTATCAGTAGGTAGTATAACCTAGGATATGTGTAGAATGCTGCAAAAAAATGTGCAAAATCTGTGCCCGGGGAATGATGAGTGTCACCCAGCATCTACTAGCTCCAACTGCTGTAAACATTGTTTACCATGTACTGGTAACACTGGTTTTACATTTCCTCCCTTACTCTGTTGGGATTCGTATTGCTCAGACACATATCTAGGGTAAGTTTGCACCCAATTAATAGTAGACCTGAAGCAAAAGTTGCTATCTCCAGAATCCCTTGCTTCAGAAAGGGTTCTTGTTCCTGATTAGGTGCACGCTCAGAAACTAGGACCATGTGGCAACAGTCCCAGGACTCCCACCCAGTGGCCTTCCCATCTCTTTTCGATGATGCCTCTGTGAACCGGCGGCCTGCATGCAATACTATCAACATACCAGCTACAGTGGCATAACGAAACTTGAGCTCCCCCTCCCCTGCAAAGTACATGGAGCGGCCCCCTCTTTGGAGTCAGCCAGGAGCTCTCAGACCAAGGTACTATGCTGAGTGGCCCCCTGTAGCTCAGGATGCTCCCTGGCCCCACGGGGTCTGCGAGGACCTATGTTACGTCACTGACCAGCCACTTTTCACACTGCTGAGAAGTACTGTTCCTGAAACACCCAAGATCATAGCCTTCTGGGATCTGTTTGCATTAGAGCTGTCTCATGGAGACAACATGTATGTCTCCTCCGTCTCTGAACAGTTCCTGCAAAATGTTGAGGTCTTTAACTCGGCTATGAATGCCCGAAACGTTACAAGTAGCAACCGTGATGACCATTGTAGTGTCCTATTCTGAGGTATGTTCTGGGGCCAATCTCACCGGAACAGTTCCATTGGGGTAACATAACCAGATGAGTATCGCTTGCTATAAGCCTCCCACCATCCCCATTAAACTCCATGTCGCACCAAAATACATACCCAAACCAATTCCTTCAGGCGAGCGAGATCCATACTCGCCTCTTTTCCTATGTGAGGAACAGTAAACCTACACAGATTGTGGGAATATATAGTTCTATTGACTCTTACAAGACCACCGCCTCGCTCATTTCCTTATGTGTTCAATTTACATGACCACAAAGAACAGTTATGCCTCTATCCCAAAATCTTAGGTATCATTTCTGCATCAGAATGCGGGTGCGCAGTTCACCTTCTCAAACACCATACAACATTTCTATCTACCTGCTGACCCTTCTGAGATGCTGCAGCACCTCTTTTTGATTCTCCATGATTTCTGCGATCTCTGGTTGATTTGCGTTCCTCTGGCCAGAAATGCTCTGCTTCCTTTCCCAGTGCAGGAGCGCAGTCTGGGCTCTCAAAGTAAAACATTTTGTTGTTCTCATGGTCTAGTCCCAAGGCAGGCAGTGCTTCACTTGGGGATTAGAAGGCCTGTTATTTGCCCTCCTACTGAAAGTGAAATCAAAAGGGGTTGCTTCTAGTGTATATAAGGCTCTTATTGTGTTGCCAATTTGTTATTGATTTGAAGGCTTAGCATTTATTTAGAGTCCCTTTAAAAAGGTCCTCAAATAGTTGCAGGTGCATCCCACTGTAAGAAATCAAGCCCACTCAGCGCACGCGGTGTGTAATTCGCTGTATGTACCTGGAGAAGTGTGTCCTCATTAGGTTATCCAGAGGACTACCTAGCCTATGTTTTTGAAGAAATCCAGTGTGCCCAGGTCAATCTTGACCTGTTCTTCGCCAGACTTCGAGGATTATGTCGAAGAGACCCAAGACAGGAATCAATATCCTCTTGCTCTGCTGCCTGAGGCCCCTCCTAAATGTGGTTATTGTTCCTCGATGGGCGATTCTCGAGTCTCACATTTGCTTCGTAGAACAATCTCCTCTGGATATTCACCTTATGGCTTCATTCCGTTTTTCATGATTTTTTCCAGATGTTGTAGAAGCTCCATTTTCACTACGATTATTTATTTTTTAAGGTCCAGGAGTGCCTGGATCAGGAAGCTTTTAGTGATTTCCTTCTCTCTGCACCGGGTATGAACCTTCGCAGCTCAGGGCTATTGTTCATCTGGCTTCTCCCCAGGGAGGTCTTCTCCTCGGTTACTGTCTTGATGGCTTCTATGTGGAGCATGTCCTGGATTGTTGATTCTTTTCTACCTCGTCCTCAAAACATGATGGAGCCACTGGGTACCATGGCAACAGGGATAGGGAGACATGGCGGGTCATGCACCTGTGGTCACCACCCGTGGTCCCTGTGGGTCTTCAGTAGATCGTCTGCCTATCTCATGCAGCTTTGTCAGCCAGACGTAGTTCGGGGGAGACAATTCAGTTTCAAATTCACCTTGCCCTCTCCATGACCAGTCAGATGAGAAACAATTTGTAGCGTATGTTTACCTTTCAATTATGTTTCCACCCAAGGAAGTACATTTGTTTAAGAGAGCTGGCATGATCACTGAAAGTGCAACTGTGGAGAATTCTGCCTTGAAGATAAATGGAAAATACTGTCACAAAACTGGTTGGGAATGGACTAATGCCTAAAGACATCAAGTTAAGCCAACAAAAGGCCTTTGCTAAACATGCCTGAGAAGTAAAGGGAAAAGGCACAGATATGTGTTCAGGGGTCCTGGAGCATGCTGCAGACTTCTCAGCAAAGGTTTCTCATTGCATTCTGGTAAATGTAGTTCATGATAATGTCAGTAACGCGCAAGTAGGGAAATATTAATTCACAGTTAGTGCCACCATTTCTGATGTTTCGGCGCATTCCTGGGCATGTGTTTCTGGGTCACTGCCCTTCAGCAGGAAGTCGCAGGTCTCTTGATCGGTGCTTGAAAATCTGCTTGTATTCCATCAAGTCAGTACCACTCTAATGAGTGCAGTTGAATCCTAAGGCTTGTCAGCCTAATCACTCCAGGTGGATCTTTCACAGTGTAGGCAGGGAGGAAGTTCCTCAAAATGTTTCCTATAGCCTTCTGTTAAATGCAGTTCATGATAATTTCAGTAACTCACAAGTAAGAAAGTGTTCACCAACCATGCCAGTGCTGGTATTTCTGTGCATTGATGGGCATGTGTTCCTTGGTGACTGCCCTTCTTCAGCAAGAAGTAGCCGGTGTTTTAGGGGATCTTTGAAATGCTGCTTGTATTTCATCAGGCCAGTACCACTCCAAATCACGCGGGCGCATCCAAGTAATGTTCAATTCTTCACAAACTTCAATGCCCAGTAATAATTATTTTAATGGTAAGTGCCATGTTTACTGTCTCATTCCTTGGGGACTGGTTAGGTAGATGGACGTCAACCCCTAATAGTTATAAGCTGTGGGTGGGTAATAGCTTTTTAGTCCTACACTCTTTAATATGTTGCTTAATTTGAGGGGAATGGAAGCTACTTGGCCTACATCCACCACACACACTCTGCAAAAATAACTTACCATAGGACATGAGAAATCTCGAAAAAAGCTATGTTGTGTCAAATTCCCAAAAGGTATGTATTGAGTTCAAAAAGAGCATTTATAGTTCCCAGGTTGGGACTACCCGTCTAAATGAATGAGAGCTGAAAATATTCTCCCACAATCTATTAGTAAGTTGGGGAGCACTGAGCCATGTAGAAGGAAAGGGCACATATCGATGAAGCAAAGCATGTGATGCCACATGAAAGCAAATTAAATTGATGGTCTATAGGACTAAAAGGCTTGAACGCAGGGGACAGCTCGTGTGGTGTCTGATGACATGATGCGTACAGCAGTGATTGGTATCTCACAGCTGGTCATTTCACCTTCTGTTATAGTTTCACCCCTTACACATGCACCGATTGTCTGACTAATTCTGACTTTATGTTGTATTCTAGGTACATGGTCCAGCAATTGAGAAATACCAGACTGCGTCAGCCCCTCCATCTGCACCGGTAAATATTGACTTTTTAACAATAATTCACACAGACCCTAGAATGTTACTTGAGGTAAAGATCCCATTCAACACCCACCCACCATGTCCATTTTGATGTCTACTCTTGACACACTCAGCTTTGTTGCTGTTGGGCAGGGAACATCCTCTGCATAGTAAACAGACGTGCCCATGCCCTGAGTGCTAAATGTGAACCTAGTATCATGATGTTTTGTTTGACGCTGATGTCACTCTAATCTCATGTGTGTAGAGAGACCTCGACCTTTCCCTGGTAATGTGAAGGCCAGAACATGTTTTGTGACCTAGAGGGGTGCACCAGGCATGCCCTCATAATAGGCACTGGACTACTGTCCATTTACTGGGTGTATCACCTAAAGTGCTGATGGCACTGCACTTTGGTTTGTGAATCAGATCATTTTCTCTGTGTCAAAGAGAGGAGAGCCAACTGGCTCTTTTCGAGTAAAGTTCAGATATTATGTGAAACTCCGAACCTTGCACTGATATTCTGCACACGTTGAGTGCGTGTTTGGGCAGTGAGAATAGCAGGACTGTGTGTGTTGTGTGAGTCTGAGTACTGGGGCCAGTGAGAACAATTATGGATTCCCATGGTTTATCATGGAGATTGAAGACCGCTCCCCCCGGGCAGTGGAAGTTTAAGTGTACTACCTTCATTTCTGTGGCTGAGGATGGAGACCCAGACGCTGAAGTGAAGGAGGATTTAGACAGGGCTTCCTTTGGAAATTCAATTTGGACCTGGTTAGCAAAGGGCTGCTAATTAGTTCCTTCTGAGCACCGCCATTTCGTAGGGGTTAGGTGTGAGGTTGCTGTTCCTGTTCTAGGTGAGGAGGTTTGTAGGACAGTCCTGCTGTTTTGGCTGTCTCTCATTGCTTCTTGTGGAAGATGGATGTTGGACAGCTGTGTAGATCGTACACCTGACCGAGCACTTGTTTATGAAACACTTGCTTGGTACCCAGCCCCATTACTACCTGGCGTGAGAGCTATCATCTAGCACCATGGCGGTGTCTAAGGAACAGACAAAAATGACTTTTTAATGAGAACCAACCCAAACCCCTTATGAAGACTTACACAGAGAATCCACAGCCATGCCTAGAAAATGTGTATAACAGTGGCATCCAAACCACCCCATTTGGTTCTAGTTCCAAGTTCTTCATGACCAAAGGAGGGCTCCGCAGAGTACTGCGGTGTGATCCGAGCTGGTGTCTGCCTGACAGCCAGTCTCACAGAGGGGAGGAGACATCACTTGAAGTCTGCTATTTTTCTGCTGGAAAAACTGAGGATCAAAGCAGAAGTTGAAGGAGTCTATAAATGTGTAATGTCACCAAGAAGTAAAAATAAAATGATGTACACCGTCCCTTATTCAGCTGCTTTGTTTGTGATGAATTGGAGGAATTCTGTGAGATGCCAAATTTTCCCTGATATTCAATAAAAGTAGTTTTTATCTAGGAGAAAGTGGACAAATCATACAGTCTAGAGAGAAATTGGAATTGTTTATTCAGTAGGCCCAGTTGGCAATATTCCTATCCACAACACAGGTATGAGGCACATTGCTAAGTCTGTGGCACTACTAGCATGTAATACTTCTCTGTGTTTAAGATGGAAGTCAACATTTTGCAGCCAGGTCTGAAAATTAGTGACACAAAATTAGCTCTGAGGTCACCTGCAAGACGAAAATACCTGAGGGAGGAAGTTACTTAGCCCTAAACCTAGTGATTTCATCTAATTCATATACTCTCGAAAAACGGATATATGGTTGACCTGGGACCTCCCAGGAACTACCTTTTAGGAGGCATGTAGGACACAGAAAAAAACATACATTATGTGTGGGCTGGTTGCATGTAGAATACATTTATATACTACAACAACAGTAAAAACAGCAGATCTTCCAATTCCTGGTGGCTATAGTTCTACAGATAAGTTACTTAAGGTATTTTCTACTATTGAGGATCTACCAGAACTCATTCGACTCAAAAAAACATCACGGCCATCATTGTGGTGGTGGAGTTAAATAATGTGAATGTGACAGGAAGTTGAAATAGTTGCACAGCTACTTATTGCATATATGGTTTATTTGTAGATTTCCCCTGACGAAGGGTGATTGTTACACCCGAAATGCATTGGGATGGATGTAATCCACGTCAAATCTGAACATTTGAATTGTCATCGAAGTTGCATTTATTTATTTTTGAAGCATTCCTTATGAATAAACAAGGAGCAAGATAAAAACGGTGGATGAAGTTATTGTATTCCTTGTGAAGAATTGACAACATATTTTGTTTCTGTACAGTGCATTTTGAGAAAATGTATTTAATCACACAATTGTGGCTTAGAGATTGGTTAAACACTCAAGCTGAGTGTATCAGGTTGTGCACGCTCTGTCTAAGACTGTATGTCCTAGTTCCTTTTTTCAGCCTCATCAATGAGGCATAATGAGCACACTGGGCTTTAGAATCTGAAGATTGTCATATGAGAAAGGGCTTACTTCTTCTTCTCTTCATTGACTAACACAAAAGCCTTCAGAATAAGGCTACTGCATTAATGTGATGACTTTGATAATGCTAACTTCTCATACCGAGACAACAGGGAACAATTTGAACCATGTGACTATGTGAAAGATAACCACTTTGTATGCAACGTTTTCACTTCCTGTTTGCTCCATCCCTGACATATTCTGTGCTTTTCTCCTTAAGGGCCACATGTAACAAGTAATTTTGCGTTTGCAAACGGGATGATTCTCAGAATCAGCACATTTGCAAACACAAAAAATGCTCTTTAAATGTATCAAACCTGATTTTGCGATTCTGTTACTGGTTACAGAATCGCAAAATGAGGTTGCGATTCAGTATTTAGAAGGGGCTTGTTTAGGGCATCCTTTCCAAATACCAAATTGTTATGGTACCTATGAATGTTTTGTGAATGCAGTCGCAAAACATTCACATTTCTTAGTGGTAACCCATTTGCAAACAGCAAGTGCTCCCACGAACCATTGCCTGCTCTTAAAAAATGAAAGGAAAATGTTTAATTTTACTTTGTGTAAAGCAGCCCATTTTCCTTCAAGGAAAGCGGGCTGCTTTACAAAAAAAGATTGCTTTATTTAAAAGCAGTCACAGACATGGAGGTCTGCTTATCTCAGCAGGCCACTAGCCCTGTGATTTTGTGAAGCCTAATGGTTCGCAAATTGTGACCTATCTCATTATTTTCATGAGGTGGGTCAATTGCGACCCATTAGGAATCGCAGAAAGGGTTCAACACACTTTCATACATGCCATTTTGCGATTTCCTAAGTGAAAATCGCAAGGATTCTCAATTAGGGATTCGCAAAACGGTTTATTAATACATCTTGCCCTAAGTCTCTCTACATCTGTCTAGGACATCTGATGGTATTGTTGTGGTTAGAAGTGCATGTTTTCTTTCTCTTTCCTTACTCACTGCAGCTCTTTTAATCTTGGAATGCCTTTTCCTCTACGTTTCCATGCAGGAGTTTGATTTTGAGTTTGAGATTGACATTGATGAGTGGGAGAGACCCCGGGCAGAATTTATCCTCATGAAACGGATTGGGGAAGGCAACTTCGGAGAGGTTTGGGAAGGCCTGTGGTTGGAGGAGCGCAAGGTGGCCATAAAAACAATGAAGCAAGGTGAGTCAATTGAAAGGTTTAGTAACAAGTCATTAAATTCTTTAAAATTCTTGGTGTGTCCTTCTATGTGCTTACTTGGCATAGAATGAAACAATTCTTTTATGTTCATTTTGAAAAATTCTCTAAATATATCATAAAGCAGAGGACGCGATAGATAGCCTGCTGGAGCTCTCTTCCTAACCGGGGGCATCCCATTTACTGTAACTTAGATTATATTATGTTGAAATAGTTGAAATTACAGATTTACCATTTGTAGTGTCCACTCTATCTAAATGCTGGTTCCTCACCTTTAGAATATTCACAAACACCAGGCTGGATCCTGAAACTTTTCACACAGCATTGCTCCCACGCTTCTATATGTGGAGCAGTGTGGTTCCGTGTTGACTTTGATTCATCCAAAAGTGACACACAGATCCCAAAAACAAATCAGAGTGCCACTGTGCAGATCTCTTGCTTGGGACCCTTTAGATGGAAAAAGAGACTGTTCCATACAAAGGGAAGGCGGGAGAGCAGCAATGATTCTGTGGTTAGGCTGGGAACCAAAATGCTGGTGGAGCACTTGAGGGAGGCTCCTTGGCAGAGGCAGTGTTCTGGCTTAGTCTGGTTGTATAGGGACTGCATGCTTTAAAGTGGATCCAGTATGCGAGGTAGGATGATGCCGAGTTGACCTCTGCTTGGAGTCAGAAACCGGTATTGGTAGAGGTCTTTCTTTTGGCGCTGCTAGCAGCTTTCTAACTGGCATTAAAGTCGAAGGGAGTAGATTTTTGATGTTTCATTGAAAGTCCGCAACGAAGCCAGTGCGGAACCCAAATCGGGGTTGAGAAGCAAAGACAACCGAAGGATGGATCCACCAGTATAATCTGCCTGAAGGCGGATTCTTTGGGTGAAGGTGCACCAAAGGAAACCAGAAGAGTCATGTGCCAAAGATGTGTAACATGGCCTCTCTGAAAGCTTTGATTTATTGTGTTGTCACAGCTGACTCAGGAAACTTGGGGTACATCGGGGCCAATTTCGGGAACGATTCTTCAGAGGACCGGTTGCCCATGATGCCCTTGCAACTTCTCCGGGGATAGAGAGTGGCCAGATGAGGACGAGTCCTGCTTGGCTTTTTTATGTTTCCTCTTCAACTGTGACTTGGAGATACCTGAAGACTTCATCTGCAATGAGGACCTGTTGTGGGAACGACCTCCGGAACAGAAATGGTGCCTGCACTCTTGACTTCAAGTGGGATTTTTAATTTTAGTGTACAGAGCTTCACTTCAAGTTCTCGGATCAACTTCGGGTTCATGAGGGCACATTCTTCATACAACTTGGAGTCATTTCCTAAGCCCAAACACCAAAGGCATAGCTATTGTGGGTCTTATACAGACCTTTGTTGGTAATAGTCCTTGCATGGCTTAAATCCTGCAGCTTTTGGAGGGAACATTGTTCCCTTGCACACTGGTAAAGAATATTTGGACAGATGAGTCTTGAAGAAATTCTTGTCAACTGACAAGAAAAAGTGTCAGTGGAGCTCGGGATCTATGCTAGAAGGCTCATAAATAAAGGAAATGACATCAGTGTGTGGGGCGGTGCTTATATGGAGCTTCGTTCGTCACATGAGGATGGAACAAACGCAATTCAGAGCCACATGGTGCCACCTACCGGTGCACGGGAGAATTGATGTGTGAAAAGGTACTGGATACAGTATGGCGCCTGGGGATATTCTGAAGATGATGAATCTGTTGTTAGAAGTACCTTTCAGAACGAACTAAAATGCATGATCATCCCACTTGCAGAGCATACACATACAGATTTGAAAATGTAATGTATTCAGCAGATATGATACGAGAAAGTAGCTATATGTGAGGGAAAGAAATTTGGAACAGAAGATATATATATCTAACATCACTAAATAACTCATAAAATGCATGATGAGTATCCCGCAGATCCTTCCAAAATGTACAGCCTGAAGAAGCATTCCAGCATCCCAGTACCACAACCTTACCTTAAGACATTTTTACTGTTTTCGATCCCAGCTTAATATCCAGTAGTAATGTATCTAAGAACGTTCAATCTTGGTTGAGTCCGCCATGAGTGTACTATGCTATAATGGTGTGAATAGGCACCAATGATGAAGCATGGCACAATACGTACTGGATGAGGCGTCTAATCCCAAATCATTCATTGTCCCTGATTGTCGCAACCAAACTACAAGCGTAAGACAAATGTGCAAAAATGTCTATGCACAAAGTGGTCTGCTCCTACGTCATACCTGAGGGTGCGTTGACACTGGAGCATAATCTCTGAGCCCATCAATGGCAGTCCAACACATTATTGTATTTTTGCATAGCTACAGCAGTAGAAAATGCATCTCCCACAAACAGGGACCATGAAGTGTGAGCCCCTGGTCCTAGAAACAGCAATGATTACTTTCTGAAGATTAGGGACAGCTGATCTTTTTTAGGGACAAAAACAAGCTAATTGGTTTGTACAACCTTCCTAAGACTAGACTGCACAAGAGAGCTATGGAAATGTATTTAACGTTTGAATGAGCTAAGAAGAACTTTAGAGGGTATGCTCTGTAAATATTTATCGGGTGGGAGTTTTCGATAATTGGATGGCGTTCATGTGCAAGGCATAAACATTTAAATATCACTGGGCCTTTCCAAGTCAAAACGGTGGAAAGTTTTGGAGAGGTCTTCAGATTGACAAGTGATTGTTGGCTATTTGATGAGTTCTTTTAGTGAAAATGTTTAAATGAGGAATGGAAGATCCCACTTTACTATGTTTTTTTACTTTGTTATTTTTTTCCATATCAAATAGATGAAAAAATATGTGATTGCCTTGATGGAAATGTTAATGATCTGACATATGATCGTATCGTTTTTGGATAAATTAGATTTTCAAATATTAAATGTGGATTGTTAATGTATCAATTTTGGTCAAAAAACGTATTCAAATGTATAGGTGTCTCTATGTTTATAAGAATTGAAAACAACTAAAATAGAGTAACCATTTGAGTGGCTGACAAACATAGAGAACATTGTGACTTGTGTGGTGTTCTAGTAGAAATGCAAATATTAATAAATACAAATACATTACTGTAGTGCTTGTAGAATTGCTATTACCATTACATACAAACATATATGGACCAGCAGCACCGTGTGCACTCATTAGAAATAACATTCCTTTTGGACATTCCATATGGTAGCTTTAATGCTCCAAGCTTTCTGGGAAGATGCATGACCACTAGTTGAGTAAGGGTCAGCATCTCAGAACTCTGTGTCTGAAGAACTTGAAAGTTTTCATTGTTAATGAGTCCTTCTTTGTTCCATAGCTGACATGAGGAGTGATGAGTTTTTGAAAGAGATTACAGCACTGAAGACCCTCAGCCACCCCAACCTGATCCAGCTCTATGCTGTCTGCACTGTGGGAGAACCGGTGTACATTGTCACAGAGCTGATGAGAAATGGAGACCTCCAGTCTTACCTCACAAGTGAGTATTGGGAATCAGAGGCCAGAAAACAGTATGGAAAGGCAGTGCTATCCGGTGGAAACCCTGAAAGCATAATGTCGGAAAGGTTTTATATTAGCGAGATAGAAGAACCTTAGTGCATCTATAGGGGACACGGATATCATCTCGACAAAGTTCTCTCAGTACTTACAATAAGGGCTCTGTTATCAAACCCAAGGGCAGGGCAATGGTGCAAAGTTAGAGGGGGTGTTCACACAGGCAGAGGAGCCATTAGGACTTATTAATGGGTGTATAGGCCTACACCTAGCCAAATTTGTAATCGCTGTATATGTAGCTTGTTTTTTTCTTCATGTATTGGTATAAATCGGAGAGCCCAGCAATCTCGCCTACCATGTTAAAATGAATGTTGCAATAGTTACTTTCAAAGACTTCTCAGAAGTTGATGTCTCACTCCTCAGTGCTTCCAGAAGAGTTACTATACAAGGACATTCCACACTGAGTATTTCTTGGGATAGTCTGAAATTGTGCCCCTTCAAAGGTAACTTATAAAGGGCCTGAAACTAGCAAATGACAGCTGGAAAACGTGGATTGATAGGAATAAGAAGGTAAATGTCCAAAAACACCCTGCAAAGTAAAGCCTCCTCTCTATTGTGGGTTAAGATTTAAACTTACAGACTGTACAGTAAGTACATGCAAGATTAACATGTTACAGCAGTGTATGTTTGCAAGCATGTAATCCCAGAGGTGAAAATGTCTTTACTCTTATGTTTGTTGCTAGCAATGCTGTAATATATGCCCCTTCATGGTGAATGACAGAGAAACATACTTGTAGAAGAGTTGAGGGGAAGAACGCTCTGGTTTAAGAGGGAGGCTGTGGATGCACCTGAGCTTTGTGGGTCCCCTCTGCAGCTGGTGATACTCTGTTATGTAGAGAATAGGAGTACTTGTGCACAAATGAGCAACATACTCACATGATATGTAGCTTCATGGGTGAGTGAGAATTGTGCACAGCACCGCCCACCTGAACTGAGTCCATGCTTAAGGATTGTCAGCTTGTGGGTTAGAGCCAAAAGGACATTTCTTTACCGTCTGAAAATTAGGTGGCTGGCCTCATTGCGAAGGACGGTAGGCAGTACGTTTTAGTACTAGTTGATATTTGCATTCAGAGTGCCTAAAACACGGTTATACCCAGTTCGAGAATCACATAAAAAGGAAAACCCTGGGGGGCATGGTTATGGTGGTGGCACAACTTATTTAGGCTTCTGTGACTCCTACTTCTGTTTGAGATGGAGGGCAGGGAGAGGTGCCTTGAAGAAGCTAACTCTGCCTTTGAGGGGGATCTCTGACCACCTATCTGGCACAATACCATACAGCGGAAGCTCGACACCCAGCACTATACTTGGAGGGACCGATGGATATCTACCCAAATGTTGAGTCCTCATCCATGTGATCTTAGATGATTTTGAACAAAATTTGCCATGAGAGATTCTCTCCAGTCCATGGAGGACCTTGGACTGTGGCCCCATGCAAAATTGTCGTAGACCGGTACACTGCCCATGTGTTTTCCACTTATAACTTACACTCTGTAACCTCAGAGCTGCACTGTACCTATCCCATTGATCTATGTACTGCATGTGTGTGTTTTGTTCTCACATTACTTTACTTCCCATTTCTGTTTTGTTCCATTATTGTATGCTGAAAAACTATTCAATAAAGAAAATATATATTTTTTTAAACTGCCATTGAGGAGGTTTTGGACATCTGCACTCACAGGGTAAAGCTTCCACCCTAAGATGCGAGGACTTGGAAAACTGCTCTTAGCAGGACAACCTCAATGTTAGAATTTGAAGAGGGGACGGAGGGCAGAGATCTTGAGGCCTTTATGTCCGGCTTGTTCTCATCCCTTATAGGGGAGGATCACACTGAGGCAATTATACCTTGTTTCTCTTATGTTCATCATAACTACTTGAAGATAGACTAAATTTTAATAGGCAGCTCTCTGGGGTCATTGGTAGAGGAGGCTACTATTCAGTCCGGAGTGGTATCAGATCACGACTTAGTGAGCTGAACTTCAGTCTGATATTGTACAAGGGAGTACTTTAACCTTAGCAATACAGTAAAAGTGGGAGTAATCTGGACATAGGAGGCCATTAACGGGGTCAGTGTGAGTAGGTTCATAGGGATAATGATGGGATTGACAAACCGTGCAAAAACTTGTAGAGTGCTGATGTACAAGTGTATAGGATTAACTTCATTCTTCTACTTCCATGATCTGTGACAACTTTCAGGAGTAAGCCTGAGGTGGCATTTCTCCATCTCAAGGAGATGATCTGGAGGCTAAGATGATCTTAATTTTGCTCGCAAAGAGGCAGAAAGTGGAGTGAAGCTATGACCCTGGATTCCTGTCACTCGACATCAAACAAAGATAGATTATGTGCATTCCATGACTACTAGATCTCCTTTTACTCTGCAGACATTCCTAAGACACTGGACATCTGAGATCTTTAGAAGAAACAACACAATTCACACCCAAACAGAAGGATGAGCTGGAGGCTCTGATTACTTATGCAGAAGCAGCTGCTGCTGTAAAAGCTCCCAGGGTTATCAAGGACTTCTGATCAAATGGCTTCACTAGTGGTACTTAGAGAGCATTTTTCAAGATCATAACCCTTATATTAATTGCAATATATAAGTCCTTTGCTGAAGAGGAAAGGGTGATCCACTCGATGGAGGAAGCATTGATATCCCGTATCCCCAGCCTGGGAATGTCCCTACATGATGCACATCATACTGACCCATCACCCTAGTCAATCACTGTGTAACCTTGTTTACGAATAGTCTAGCATCCTCACTGGATTTGTTTGTTGCTGGAAATTGTCCACCCAGACCATTCAGGGTTTGCCATGAGCCAACAGTGTCCTGATAATAGAAAACACGTTGTCTACCTGGTCGTGCAGGTCTAGAGGAAATCCATCTTTGCCCTATCTGTTCCATAAACACTGGGAATTTTTTTGACCGAGTGGAGGGGTGCTTTCTAATAAAAACCCTTTGGAAAGTGCTAATGCTGCTTACTATGCTCTGACCTTTAAAATGGGCTTAACCAGCAGGTTTTCTTACCCCTTCGAGTTGTGCATAGCGACTCAGTGGAGCTGCCCCCCACTTCTAGTTGCCCTTAGCATTAAACCATATGAGACTCTAATAAGCAACAACAACCTCTATCGAGGGTATCCAGGTTGGTCCAGGCATTCATTACATTTCCTTATTTGTGGACAGAGTCTCTTTTGAGAGGTCGCTGCCTAGACTGGTGAGACAATTGGAAGATTCTGAGAAAGTAGATAGGTTTATCTATTCAAATCTGAGAACCCTAATCTCACTTTGCCCCAAAAGAGGGCCTAGTTATAGAAACTACGAACAGAATTCTGTTTGAATGGAACAAGCTATACCTGATGATGAACATCACAGAAAGCCAGCGGCGGCTCCTCCGGAATGGCAGAGAAGCGTCGCCCCACTGGCTCGGAGCCAGCAGCTGGAAAATAAAACAATATTTTATTATTATTTTATTTTTCAGCTGCTGGGTGAGCCAGCGTGTGTAGGGAGGGGTGGGCCGGGCCAAAGGGAGGGAGGAGGAATGGAGTGCTGTGTGCACTTCGAAGTGTGCATGTCTGTTTGTCTGGCCGTCTTAGGCCCGCCAAACAGATATGCGCACTTAGGTTTCTCTAACCCGGCTGTATTCTATAGCCGGATGGAGAAATGGCACAGACTCCCTGTGCCTGAGTGGAGCGTCAAAGCAGCCCGCTCAGGCCAATCCTGGCGCTGCTCTCATAGTATGAAAGCAGCATCTGGATTGGATGGGGAGTCTGTCAACGGGACTGCTGGGAGCAGCAGGAGAACGGAGGAGCACAAGGCAGCCGCAGGATCAGGTACGTTTTTTATGTGTTCTTTTTTTTTTTTTTACATTCTTTTAGTTCCCCAAGGGACTCCTTCCACTTTGTGAATGTCGAAAAAAAATAATTAAGTGCAGACAGTGGTCCCACTGCCTGCTCCTAAAAATGTTTGTAAAATTCTTTCTCTTTTTTTTTCTAAATTAATATTTCCCTTTCTGGAAAATGGGCTGCAAAAAATAAAATAAAACGATTGCTTGATTTAAAAGCCATCACAGACATGGTGGTCTGCTGATGCCAGCGGGCCACCATTCCTGTGACTCTCCCCAATCGTAGTGGGTCCCAATTTTCTTCCTATGTCATGCATATTAATGAGGTAGGTCGAATTGCGACCCTCTATGAACCAGTATTTCGTAAATAAGAATATTCATGCATAAGGTGGTTCACAAAATACCAATGCATTCTGCAAACGTCGGTGTGCAAAACGCACCACTTCTACAAAAGCCATTTTAATAGATGTCAAATAAGAAATAGCAAATCGTTATTTGATGCAATTTATGAATTCTTATTTGTAAATCTTAGTACGTTAGGCCCAGAGTGGACTGGTCCTTCATAACAACAGACAGTATTGGAAATAATATGGAGTGAGCCATAGTTGGGGTGGTTGGGGATGTGGGAGGATGCTGTAAGAATCAGCATGAAAGCCAAAACAGGTAGACCAGCTAACATTTATCCAAGTCACCCTATTAGAATAGTACTTATGACCTGGAAGTAGATAAATACATGGCTGTGACTAGCTACATTCCACCATAAATGCCTGTCACTGTAATCCCTCTGTTTCTCCAGCAGTCACACATTTGCCTTTCGATACATTACAATAGGCCACATGTTCAACAAAGATGAGATTAAACTATTTGAAAAGTATAAGCTGTTTGCCCTACATAGAAAGATGGGATAACTTATTAGGAAGGGCAATGTTGGGATAATTGTAGGAGCACCTGTGGTGTGATTTAAGAAAGGGCTCTTCCAGACTCCATAGGAGAGATGCTCATTAAAAAGTGATGTTTGATTGCTATCGCCAGCTGGCGAAACTCCACCAACTTTAACTGAATGTTTGTCCACTGTGCTGGCAGGATGTGGGGTTGTGGGGGACTTCTATCACATATGGTGTGATTCTTCCCATATTAAACTTTATTGGAAGGACATTTTAGCTGCATTGAAGGGCAACCTGGGATATCCAACAGCAACTGCTATCTTTCATAATGTTAAGCTTGCACTCCCCCTGCTAAGACACCAAAGAAGGACTTTTGATGTGGGATCATTTGGGAACTGCGAAAGTTATCTTGGACACTCGGTGGAAGTGAAAAAGTGCCACTGTAAGGTTTTTCCATTAACTTAGTACATCAAGGCAGAGTCGGACCACAATAACATCTCTCCACGACTGACTCCCACCCGCACAAACGCCTTCCTCGAGCCTGAGGCATATCATTGTCCGTGGCGGCCATCTTGTGTTTTCCTGGCGCATCTCAGCTCAATCGAGCCAGCGCACTGAATTGTGTGGTGAATTCCTTGTGCATGACGGCTTCCTACTAACGATGCATGCAGGAGAACACTATATTGTACTCTTCTTGCAACGGAATTATGAACTTTTTATAGTGTATCATCGACTGTAATTTAAAAGAAAGATACACTTTGGCAATTACAGGTATTTGAAAGTTTTACTCCTGCTCTCTTCCTAATCCAAGATGGCCAAACCTATTCCAAGAGTACCTCACATCCTGTTTGGCCCTATAAATGAGGCGTCAATTTGGAGTTCAGGTGTTTCGCAATGGTTCGTGCTTGATTGTTCACTCACTGGATTTTCCTAATTTTCCAGTTCCTGCTTGTTGTTCTTGCCTTCACCTTGCTGCTTGGCCTGGACAGCAGGAAGGTTTTTTCCTGGTCTCCAGTTTTTTCCCCTCCTGCTGGATATTACTTTCTGGAGCAGGTCTAGACTCCCATTTCAATCAAGCATTTTGGTTTGTTTCCTGGAATCGCAGCCCATTCCTATGTACGAAGACGACACTGCACCCTGTGCCAGAAGACCTGCTCTTTACAGCTTCTGCTTTGGCACAGTACCACATACTTTTCTGGAAAATTGTGGTCCTGAAAAGATTATGACGTGTTAATCAATCAGTACAATGATGTCGAGGTTACATGAGGCCCATTTCTGAACTATATTTCGTCTTGTCTACCCAGCGATTTCGGCTCACCCGCATTAAAAGTTCTGAATTTGTTTGCACAGTAAGATAGGGCATGGTGGGGTGGTCTTGACAATTGCACTCCTCTGCTTAGGTATCTGTTATGGTTTAGACCACAACATTGTTAGCACTTTGGAATGCTTTTCTTGTATGACAGCCCTTACTTGGAGATGTCGGGGTGGAGGGGTTTGCCATTCAAAGGGTAAAAGAATTTCAGGGAATTTGTTGTGGCTGACTGAAACTATGCAGTCAATCTTTATGCTTACATACTGAATTTCAGCGGTTATGCATTACATGTTGAAAATCAATAAAGAGGAAGTGTATAGAATAAATATTAGCGTGCAGTGGTATTCTGTGGTGCCGGTTTTCTGTCAAAATAAGTTCCTGGTAAGAAGGGATTGTACCTGAGGGGTTCTCAAAATCTAGTTGTCCTTGTATAAATGTAGATAGTATGCCTCACCTTGTTTTGGTGGTTTGTAGTCGGTAGGTTGAGCAATAGCATCTCAAATATGTAAATTAATATGTACCTGTTTCCTAGATTGCGACCAAAACGTTGTGAACAAGAAGAGGTTGATGCAGTTTGCCTGCCATATTGCAGAGGGTATGGCTTACCTGGAGGAGGGAAACCTCATCCACCGAGACTTGGCCGCCAGAAATATCCTTCTGGGACAGGACCTGGTCTGCAAAATCGCTGACTTTGGTTTGGCAAGGCTCCTGAAGGCAAGTCTCACGAATGTCTCCTCCAGACTTCTAGATTCTCTAACATGCATCGCTCTGTTCACCACAATTGCATTTGGTAAATCATGGAGAAATACATGGCTGAGGGAGATGCATCAACACATTAATTAATCAAAGCATTAGCTGAGGGGATGGGCAAGGTGATGGTTTCTGGAGTGAAGTCAGAAATAGATCTCGAAGGGAACATTAGAATCCACCCTGAACAGGAGACTCATCATCCAGTTCAATAAACTGATCCTCATGTCTTAGGTGAGTGAGCTGCATGCACCAGCGAAAGTTAGATAGCTTGCAATCAAAGACCCTAGGTCATTGCATTTAATGAAAGTTCATTATATATCAGTGTTATTAACCGACGGTCGCATCATTACAGGGCTGGATGGCAATGTGGGGCCCGTGGCAGTGTGATAACTGTTAGTCTCTGTGGGATTTTACCTAGAGGCTAGGACTGGAGGAACAATTGTTTGAAAATATCTGGTTTGCTTGAAGATTTACTGTCTGTTTTCTTCTACTGTGTCCCAGGATGACATTTACAATCCAAGCTCCAACACCAAGATTCCAGTGAAGTGGACGGCTCCGGAAGCGGCCAACTTTCACAACTACTCTTTGAAATCAGACGTGTGGTCCTATGGCGTCCTGCTCTACGAGGTCTTCTCCTATGGGGGGCAGCCCTACAAAGGTGAAGCAGAGTTCTTCATTCTCAGCCTAAAGTTGAGGGATTCAATGTCTATTATGTAGATGGAAAGGAAGCAACTGGGATCCTTTTGGAAAATCGCGGGCCACCAGGATTGCTGCTCTGCAAGTTATAAAATAATAAGGCCAGGGGATTCGGATAGAAGCGAGAGAGGATGCACATGAGGAAAATAAATTGATTTTAATATTGATTTCAGTTCACTTAGGATACTGTGTTTGCTTTGAGAGGCGCAAGGTGTGTACATATCACTAAAGAGAGCGCACGGTGGGCTCTTGCCCTGAGGACAAGCCCTGCTCTCCAAATGCCTCCTCACCACTTCAGTTCCCTTAATTCTTCCAGCTTGGGATGAATATATAGGAGAGGGCATAGTGGCCAAGATGTAAAGTAACTGAAACTACTACAGCAAGTAATATGTTCTTAAGTGCACATTTGGTTATATGCCACTCAAAAGGAACTATATGAGGATACCAAGACATAGTTTTCTCGTCATTGAAATTACCACTACTTAGAATACAACCAGTGAGAACACTATTCCACGGAAAAAGCTAAGTGCAAGGTTAGTGTGGTAACGACAGGCCCAACGCTTAGTTTTAAAATGTAGCCTTACCCTAAACCCAAAAATCCAACTTTTCCTTTAATTCTAAACAGTACCATAACCTGAAATCTTGCCTTAATCTTAACTCAAATTGTTATCCTAAACCCAAAAGTAAATCGGAATCCTATCCCAAACCAGAAGGCTAGGCTTACCACCTCACCCCAAAACTAACACTGCCTTTTACACTAACCCTAACAATACTCCTTACGCTTTTCCTACTACTTACCTCTCGTGATGTAGTATAATTCTAAGTAGCAGCATTATCAGTATTGGTAATTTTGATGAAGTGGCATTATTGTAAGCGTAGATCAATGTAGTAAATTCTCAGTAGTGCGCACCCTATTTTCTGCTTTCTTTCTCAATTTGCATATATATTCCCAAATCTCTTGCGAGAATGGCAGCCAGGATATCCAGAATTATCCAAGTCAGGCACTCCCCTAAACATTGTTTGTACACTGATACCCCCTTTTTGTCTAGACAGCTAGAGCATCTTGTCTTTTTCTAAAAATGCATATGGATTAGTTCAAGGAGGGCCCTTGGAGGTTACATCAATAGGGGTACATGCCTAAGATGAGACCAAAGCAGCTTTGGCAGTAAGCGGCCAATTATGAGTCTGGTAGAACTATAGCCCCAACCACCTCACCCGATTACAAGTACACCGCTTGCCGACTCGCACCCAACATTTCCCGCTGAAATTCCACCTGCGTAAGGCAAGAAGAATTTCTGTACGAAAACGGGCCATGGATCTGCCATGCACAAGTAGGAAATAGCCCAGTAAATGTGACCTCCGCATATTAGTTATCATTCCAGGCCCAAAAGTGTATAATGGCTGCCGAAAAAGTGGTATTCCAAAGTCGGTGTTGCTCTTGAAAATGGTGGAAAGTTTGGGGTAGATGGGTGTAGTATAGGAGACACTAATGGCTCTCATCCAAATAGGTCTGTGTAGGTGGGTCCGACCCTGGGGGACTAGTATAATAAATGGGTATATTGATTTTGTTTATAACCATACTCATAGCCTCGAGCGCAAATGTTGTAACGGTAGTATCTGTAATCAGAGTTGTCCAATAACGCTGTATAACTGTTATCTATGCTGCTGAATAAGTGGTTAATAAAAAAATAATTAAAGATAAATGTAGAATTGCATGGTGCAGAGGTGGAATTACCAGACATATTCAGTGATTCCGGTGCCTTTAATTTCGCGACCCCTGCAACGTGCAGTTTGTAATCTGGTCTGCCTTAGTGGGGTTGTCTGCAGGGCAAAGTGTTCTTTATGGTAAAGCATGACACAATTTTGTGGGAAATAGTGGGCTTTGGTGTCTCTTTCTCCTTTAAAGAACTAGCAAAATGAAGTCTTTCCAGGAAGTGAAACAGCTTTGTGAGATCTAAGTGAAAATTTTAGGCTCCCTTAAAATCCAAATTACAGAGGGTTATGACTGTCTTTTAAGATAGTTTTTATAAAGAACAAAGAAAGATTGTTTTCTTACTTCACATGAAAATTTGTCAAAACCTTACACTGAAATGATTGCTCAGTCTAAAGACAAATTTGGGAAATCCAGGATCTCGCTGTCTCTGATCCAATTTAAAAGCTGTTATGAAGTCTGTTTTCCATTTCACCAGTTTAACATCACCAGTGGCCAAGGAGGGCTTAAGGTGATATGCCTTAAAGCTTCTTACAGAGGGGCAGATTTACAAGCCCCTTGCGCCTCTTTGTGCCGCTATTGCGTCACTTTTTTTGACTCAACGGCGGCCCAAAAAATGCGCCCTGTTTACATCGTGATGCATCTAGGGAGATGTGTCACGTTGTAAAGCCCTGCGTCACAATATACCTGTGTCAGGTATAATGTATGCAGGGGGACACTCCTATGCAGGAAAGCCTCGTAAAAGTGACGCATTGAAATCTACAAGATTTCACTGCGTCACTTTTAGGACGCCACTGCGTCAAACCCTTACGCATGCTTGAAGCAGGAGTAAGGAGTGACGCAGTGTAGTGGGAATAGGCCACAAAATGCATTGCTGGAGTTGCGTCGTGCTTGCGACACGTCTCCAGCAATGCGTGACTTTTGCCCCAACGGATGCATCTGAAATTGTGACGTATCTGGCAATCCTTCCGCCATGGTGCGCCGTATTGTAAATACGGCGCATCCATGGTGGGGCAAGCATTTTTTAGGGTGGCACAAGGAAAGTGGTGCATCTCTATAGTTGCGTCACCTTCTTGTAAATCTGCCCCAGAATGTTTTAAATTGCCCCGCACTGTACCGTGGAGGAATCTTGTACTGCGCTTGCCTAAGTTGTGCCTGTGGTGTGAGAGAAGCTTGCACTGCTGTTGGCAGTTGTGTATCTGTTCTGTATTGGTAAAGAGGCTTGCAACGACGGTTGCACTGGTTCATGCACATGGAGAAGCTTGCATTACTGATAGCCATACTGTACCAATTATTTAAATTTAAATTGCTCAGCTGAAACCAGCGTGGTAACTGTTCTGTATATGATGGGCAGTTTGCACTGCTGCTGCCCATGCTATACCCATTTTATTGTTTATTTATTGTCTTTAATATTGTGTTACATCAATCAGAAACACTAAACTGACTTATTTTTCCCCTAACCTTGCCTAGGTTTGAATAATAGAGAAACTATTGAACAGATCTGCAATGGATACCGCCTGCCACGCCCAGAGATCTGCCCTGTGGACGTGTATAGTATGATGCTGGAGTGCTGGCGGGAACTCCCCCACCTTAGGCCCACTTTTCGAGAACTAAAACAAAACCTGAACTCTGTCCTCAAGAACATGTAGTAGAAGCCCCTGGTATTAAGAGACAGTGGAATGGAATGGAATATGAAAGGGTTCTTCCCAACCTGATTTAAAAAAAAAAAAAGTGAGCTAAAGTTGTATTTCAGATGGCATTTTCTCAAATACATAGCACCAAACAATATAGGTTCCTCTTTGATTGGACTCCTAAGCCAATGATACCGTAGGCAGCGAAAAGCTGCGTAGGATCAGTCGTGTCTGAATTGGATTTCAAGATGGTTATCCCCAGCTATCTGCCTACAGATCAAGTGTGTCCCTGGTAGTTCAGGGACAGGCACATGAGCAAAGAAGAATGACTTATACTTTTTGTTTGGCAGAGTCCCATGTCTGCACCCCTTTACTGGAATGTGTGGGCTTTGAGGCACAAGGACAGTGTAAGAAGCTTGCATTGCTATGGTGGAGTTCTGCCTCCGGCTCCCTCAATTTGACATCACCTGAATACCTAGTGACTTAATTTATAATAAATTCTGTGTAGGCTACACAAACCAACTTATTATTAAAGGCTCCTACTGAATAATGCCTAGGTAAAGGGTACATGTTTGTTTCTCATCAATGCGTTCCAGCAACTTATGTCTCTGAAGAGCTCACATCACCCTGAGAACTATCCAAGGTAAACTCCAAACTGCTCCAGTTGAACCCCAGAATAAGCCACAAAGGTGTATTAAGTAGTCTTTTCTAAAGCTCAAAGTCATTGAGGTTTGAGGGCTGTGAACAGTGGAAACAATTGTCACTTTGTGAAGAGCAGACTGTGAACTGAATTATTGCCAAGCACTCTTCTAGCAAGTCCTGGATTGAGTACTAACAGGATTAAGTTGCACCGGGTCTGAAACTCATTAACTGCTTGTCAAAATAACACCGTCGACTCAGTGGGATGGGAGTGTTCCCTCTTGCATCTGTCTCAGTGTCATATACAGCATCCTCCATTTATAGTATTCTGGGCAAGGAATGGATGAAGCCAGTTGAGAGGGGACAGAACCAATCCTTTAACAGAACCAGTTGTTGGATCATCAGAATAGCCTCTAAAGCCAGATGGATAGGCTTGTGTGAACGATGAGGCCCACAAAACAGAAGGATGACATTTTGAACTCTTAAAGAGAAGGTCCTGCGGCGAGAAGCAAAACCCTAGATTTATATGAGAAACCGCATGCACTCCTTCAAACCACGGGAAAGCTGCATTTCACCAAGTGGATCCTTGCAGTGGGAGGCTGAAGAAAGAAGAGGAGAAGAATCAGAACATTATATGCCAGAGAAGTTACTCTTTATTCAGATGTTTCCCCTTATGCAAGACCATAGAGACCTCATCTGTAATGGTGAAAACTAAAAACAGAAAGTGCTGTGCTAGCCGTGGGGTAAAAAAAACAATAAAATAACCGCTACATTATCAATAATACTGTTTAATAGCAAGTTTATTTGCCTAAAGAAATTTACTGAAAATGTTTTGGATGCAAATGGTGTGGTGGTTTATGGCACACAAGGGGACTAGCTGATACTTGTAGTAACAGGGTGGGAAATGAGGTGTTGCCACTCATTAGTTGCAGCGAAGGGAATTGAGGTGGGATAAGGAATAAAAAAAGAAACACTGATCCAGTAGTCTTGTTGTGTGCTTCTCCCTTGTATGAAGGCTTAAAACACTTCTATGTTGTATTTAATTAAACATTATGTTGGCCGCTTCTTACATTATGAGAAGATCAGTGCTAAATGTTGCTGGATTTAGTAGCATGGTCTTGATTGTTTGGAGGAGCACTCTCTAATACTGTTTTATCTAGAAGTTTGGTCTATTGAATTGCAAACAACGTTTTTATACCTTAAGTACTATAGACATATGCTTTTAGAATCTTTGACAAAGATCCCTTTGAACATGGTCTGGTATTAGACAGAGTTGTTGAAAGAGGAGATTCCAGGAGCTGTAACTTATTGTACGTTGTCCAGTGTGCTCCCGATATCCGCAAGGAGGGCCTCGGATAGAGATGGTCACTCATGGTATGGACAGTTTGCCAATCCCGATACAAAGTTCTTACTTAAGTTCGCAGAGAATCAAACACAGATCTTTCCCCACATATTATTGCCGTGTGTGGGTTATTGATTATCATATGTAAATGGATTTCTGAATCGAAGTACAGGTTCACTGATAAGTTTAGCTGCTGCATTCGGTCAGCAGAGAAAAAAGATGATTCACAAACCATCTGAGGTGAAGAAGTCCTAGAAGATTGCACAGGGTGAGGATAGATCATCTATACATCTAACATCAATGGAAGAGGCATAGATAAGACCAAAACTAGAGCACAGGTCAAAGAAATACACCAGGAGCAAATGGCAGGCTCAGTTTATACTCGGGGAAAGAAGACTGCGGATTATTGTGATCACTTGAATAAATGGATTACATTCTTGCCCGTGCATTTTGCTAAATAGGTGAAAAAGCCAAGTCCCATTATTATTTAAAGGTGAATTATTTTGGGATTGTGCGATCAGAATTGCTTTGGCTTATGTGTCGGTCACAAATTTCAAATCATTAGTGGAGTTGAAAAAAAGTAGATGGAGTAGTTTTTTAGTCTTTATCAGTAGATGGAAAATAGAACGGAGTTTCAGGCATGCAAATTATTTGGGGAAGGTATTTTAGAAGGGAAGAGGTCAGAAATGCACAGTTCCTTTACATCAGGTGTACAGATCCTTGACAGCACTTCCAGTCTGTACAATAATGTGGGCCTGTTCTGCAAGTTGTGGGCAGGAAAGAGATGGACATAGGAATTTTACTTTCTAGGTAAACACTGTGCTCTAGAGTTGCCTCTAGCTTTATGCAGCTGTATAGTGGAAAGAGCTAAAACAAAAGACTATTCAAGTAAGTTAAAAATGAGGGGATGCTCTGAGCAAGAGTGCTTTGATTTCAAATGCAAAAGACACACAATTGATGGATGGAATGCAGAACAAATCAAAACATCCACCCCCAGTCAAGAGATCTGGGTTAAATCCATCATTCTTTTGCTCACCATGCCATTCCAGTTTGGACCCAGCCATATGCAAATCAGTCTTGACCCTGTGCCTCATGGGAACAGTCCAACCCGAACTGCCATGCCAGGTCCTCCATGGACGGGAAACCAGCATCCCAGGACCGGCTTTGGGGCAAGCTATCCTGGCTAATGAGGGGTGAAACCCCGAAACCGGTCCTAGGATGCTCGTTTCCAGTCCAGGGAGGACCTGGCCTGGCTGGACTGTTCCCATTGGGCACAGGGTCAAGACTGATATGCATATGGCTGGGTTCAAACTGGAATGGCACGGTGAGCCAAAAAACTATGGGTTTAGGCCCAGATCTCTGTACTGGGGTGAATGCATGACATTGTTCTGCATTCTGTCCATCAATTGTTTTTTGCATTTGATTTCAAATGCAGCACTGTCGGCAGCTGGTGCTTCCTTTGTGACTCCCTGAACCTCACGACAAGGTCTCACAAGAAAGGATGTTGTGAAAGATCTGGGCTCAACATTATAGCAAACCATGTTGCCTTCAAATCGCGCCAGTCCTGAACTCCCCATAAAGCTTTACAGGCTGTGACACTTGGGAGGGCCTGGCCATACAAACTAGGTAACCCTGAGCAGCTTTTTGGGCCTTCAGAAAAAAGATAGATCTGAGCCTTAGGATGCTAGAAAAACAGATATCATTTCAAAGGATGGAGATTTTCCAACCCTTAAAGTGGTGCCATTAGAGGAATATATATATATATTTTTATAACACATTTTATTGTTTTTGTTCCAGACATATCAATAATGAAGATAGTGGTGTACATTAAGTTCACTATTATGACATCACTACATAAGAATAACCAAAGGAATGGACATTTGTAGCCATTAACATCTGTTATGTTATGTCATGTCATGTCGATTTGTAAGGTGCACCTTATCGTAGGTTGGGCAGAGCTCATAGGTGAACAGCCAGGTCTTCGGTTTCTTGCAGCCATTGAGTATCGATGGGGTGGTCCTGGTGTGCTGAGGGAATTCATTCTAGGTCAAATTATCCCTAAACATTCAAAGCAAGTCAACTGATTTGAATTCTTGTGAAATCAGAAACGGTTGGCAGGGATTGCTTTTTATGGGTGAATTCTGTTTATCATCACCAAAATAACTCCTTCGTAAACACGACTGCCTACAACCCAGGGGCTATCAGCATCTTCATGGTACAGCTAGAAACAAAACTTTACATAGCTATCCGACTACAACTCTGGGGCCAGCAGCGTCATTAAGGCACAATTTGAATCAAAACAATACAAACAACCCATGAAACGACACCCTTCCATCCCCCCAACACCCTAACTCCTTTGAAAGAGAAAGTTGCAGTGACCTATGACTGCGGTGTAGTGGCTCTTGGTGCGGGTCAAAGTGGATGCATGTCGGCATGTAATGCTTAGGGCGGGATTGGGCCTTCATGTGGCTATGTCATGGGGAGCAAGCACAGCAGCTTAAGCTAAGTCGGACATGTCAGTTCTTCGAATTTGGAGGACAGAATAGGCATGAATCATGCCCACAAGTCAGGATAGGAGTCTCTTTCGGGTCGACCACTTTAAAGAGTTTTTCCATCCCAAAAATTAACCATAGTTTATGGCGCTACGGTGTGTAGTTGGGGACTCTGTCGGAGCCCCATGCAGAGAGAATTACTTGGTGGGCAGCCCCCAGGGCCAGAGCCATTTGTCTCCCCTGCAGTGAGCACAGGGGATAGGTTAGAGGGTTGGGAAGCCTAAGGATAGTGTAGGCTGGGAACCTCTGGATTGTGGTGTTGAAGGCCCTGTCTATATCAAGTATGCGCTCCCAGTAATGGACTATCTTAGGTCAGTGCCTGAGAAGGTAGACCAAGGTGCCCGTTCCCCCCACAACCCCTATAGCAGTCTTTCGTGTGCCCTGGGCTCAACGCTTGGAGCCAAGCAGGAGCAGCGTACCAGTAGGAGACTATTTTATATGCTGTCTCTGTGCTAGCCATTATTATGAGCAGTGTGACGTGTCCGGTAGTAGATGTCTTGTCATTCTTTGATGGACAGGGCTCTGCCTAGTTCTGCCTCCCACCTCTTCTGTCCCACTGTTTTAGCCGGTGGTGCCACCCCACTCAATAGTGCATAGATCTCTGTAATAAGACATCTGTCATTCTTCTTAAGCAAAATCCATTTTTTAAAAGCCATAAGGGGTCGCTCCACGTAGGGTTTAATGGTGAGTTGAGGCACCCAGTATCACACTTGTAAGTATTCCTCTAGGGCACAATCGGTTGGTCAAACTGGATTATCCCTTGTGTGTCAAACAGGCAGCCTATGTGCTTGTGCCTCCTTCCTGCCAGCGTGGGAACTCCTTCTGGTGCATCTCTGGGGTAAAGTTAAGGAAGGGAAAGAGGTCAATCCAGCCCTGGTCGCCACTGCGTCCTGAACGTAGAGATAGTCACTGGGGAGGAGTGCAGTCCCCATGGACGATGTTTACGGGGGAACCATGGCTCTTTCCAAATGTGGGAACCTGCCACAGACTGGTCCATAAACCACCACTGCTTCATGCACAACCCCATAACCATATTGACTGTCAGTAAATATGGTTACTCGCCAATTTTTTCCAATTTTGCATGCCTTAATTAAGGCGATCAATTCAGCGACTTGTGCAGATTTGACTTCTGGTAAATAGGATGCTTCGACTATTCCAGTTAGTGTACATACAGCGTAGGCAGCACTTAATCCTCCCTCCTCATGTCTCATGCATGAGCCATCTACAAACAGTTCATGCTCAGGGTTTTTCAAGGGTTCTTGTATGTCAGGACATGGCTCGGTACTAAGTTCAGTCACGTCCAGACATTCATGCTCAACCTCATCTTTCACTTCTTCTTCATAAGGATCAGGTAGTAAGGTGAGTGGATTAAGAACAGTACATCTCACTATTATCACGTTTTCAGCCCCCAGTATTATTCTTTCATATTTTGTCAGCCTACTGGGAGTAAGGTACTGTGTTCGGAATCTGGTCAGTAAAATCACCACTGCATGAGGAACGTACACCCTGACAGGGTGTCCCATCACAATTGACTCACTCTGCTCTATGCTTAAGCAAGTTGCAGCAACAGCTTTCAGGCAACCTAGTAATGCACAGGCCACAGGATCCAAGGTAGCAGAAAAATATGCCACTGGCCTTCTCATCAAGCTATGTCTCTGTGTCAGAACTGAAAGCGCACAATTACCCCGCTCATAGCAGAATAATGCAAATTTTTTTGAATAATCTGGCATGCCCAAAGCGGGTGCGAATACTCCCGCAATTTTTTAAAAGCTCCTATACTTTCATCATCCCATTCTATAGGATCTTTTGCTCTTTTTCTGGTCATTTGTATCAGGGGTTTGGCCAGTAAAGCAAACCCTCCAATCCACTGCCTACAATATCCTACAACTCCAAGGAACATTCTTATTTCCCTTTGGGTTCGTGGTAACTGCATTTGTCTTATTATTCTGATTCTTTCAGTAGTCACCCTTCTAACTCCTCTTTCTATTTGATGTCCCAGGTATTTAACTGAATTTTTACAAAACTGTAGTTTTTCAGGGGACACTTTGTGTCCACCCTTTGCCAAATGATTTAACAATGCAATTGAATCAGTAACACAGTCATCTCGGGTGTTTGACGCCACCAATAGGTCGTCAATATACTGCACCAGGACTGACTCTCTGGGCAATACAAGAGATTCAAGGCTTCTTTTGAGAATCTAATTAAAGATTGAAGGATTTTCAGTGTACCCTTGAGGCACACGATTCCACATGTAAACATGCTCTTCGAATTTGAACGAAAATAAGAACTTGCTATCTGGATGCAATGGAATAGAAAAGAATGCATGACATAAATCAGTCACTGTGAACCATCCTGCTTTCCATGGTATCTGATAAAGAATCACAGCTGGATTAGGCACTACTGGGCAGCATGGTACAACAATTTTATTAATTTTCCTGAGATCTTGAACCACCCTATATTTTCCGTTAGGTTTCTTAATGCCAATTATAGGCGAGTTACAAGGGCACTCATTATTTCTTTCAAGATACCTTGTTCGACCAATCGCTCTATTTCTACTGCGACACCTGCCTTTACTTCTGGACTCATTTTGTATTGCTGGGTATTCGGATAAACAGCACCTTCTTTCACTGTCACTTTTACGGGATCTACATTTGCCATTAATCCTATTTCTTCTCCAGTAAAATCCCATATTTCTGCATTTACATTCAGTTTGACTTCGGCAGGTAATTCATTTTGTGTCATCATTGAATATAATTCATTTACTTCTGTTCCTTGTTTGGCCAACATGAACTTATAAACTCCATCTTCATCTGGGGTTTGTATTGCAACACCACCCAGTGTGCAAAAAATAGTGCAATTAATTTTGCACAACAGGTCTCTCCCAAGCAAGTTTACAGGGCTTGAGTCACAGACCACGAACTTATGCATTTCTTTAAAATTACCAATTCGCACCTCCATGGGTTCTGTGATCGGGGTTCTAATCCGTTTGTTTGAAACACTTACAACTTGGATGTCCTCTCCCGAGAGGGGCAGGTTAGGAATGTCTGCTGTTCTCACAGTAGACCTGGTAGCACCAGTGTCCAACAGAAAAGTAATATCATTTCCTTCTACTTTACCTTCCACATATGGACCTGACTGATCTACCGGTAGGGATGCGCCAAGTACATACTCCCCTGCTCCCGCCCCCACCACTGTAATTCCTGATCATAGTCAATCAGTGGATCCTGCAAAAGAAACTGTGATGTTACAAAAAATTTCTCACCACTTCCTTATGGGAATCCGGCGTCCACACTGTACTTGTCTTAACTCACAAAATTTGATTTAGGGGCAGGTGGCAATTGACTCTGAAGATCTATACCCTGTTGCTGATGACTCATTAACACCTCATTCTGCGTCTGTGGATTTAAATTTGGATTGGGGGCATTATTAATTTGTATAGCTTTACACTTGTTCTTCCAATGCCCCAACTTCCCGCACCCGTGACAGAGAAATGTTTTCTTTGCCTCTTCCCGATTTAATCTTCCCCGTGGCTTTCCCCCATTATTGTCACCTTGACCTTGTGTTCTTCCTTGATTTTCTGACTGTTAATTTAATTGGAGCTCTTGCTGTTCAGCTAATTTTACTTGGGCCCACATTACCTTTTCTTCTGAAGTTTTTCGCTTGTTATCAATTTCGTCCCCACAATATTTTGCATATTTTAAAATCTCATCAATGGGCTTTGATTGCCAGCACAGCATGTGCTGCTTAATCATTTGAGATATATCCAATGTCAGCCCAGACACAAATCTATACACGAAATGAGTCACGTCTTTATCTTCTAAACTTTCAAACCCACTATACTGTTTGAACACCTATAAAAGACGTTCGTAATAGGCATGTACAGACTCATTCTTTTCTTGGGTTGTTCTGTCTATCTTTACCCAATCGGTTTCTTTCGGGGAAATTTTACTCTTCAGAAAGGTGATTACCTGATGATACTTTTTCATTACATCTTCTGACGGGGCTCCTGTTTTTGGGTCTCTTGGATATTCCTCACTAGACCAATCCACAGTAATCTTACACTCTGTCCACAAATCTTCAGGTACTACTATGTCAGACCATCCAGATCCTTCAATAATACTTTTGAAACTTTCACAAACCTCTCAACTTGTCTGTACCACTCCACTGGTTTCTCTCTCAATTTTGGGAAATCATTAGTAAAAGACAAAATATCCTGTCTATTCCATGGCACATGTACATACCCCCCTCCGGGTACTTCTTTCATCGGATACAACCTTTCAGATTTTTCTGTTTCTTTCATGACATATTCAGATGTCATTCGATTTACCTGTGCTTCTTCCTTTTTATTTGCCCATCTAACTTTCCATTTTTCAAGATCTCCGCACTTTTGCAACAGAAATAACAATTCTCTGATCTGCAACTTTCTTCCAGACACATTCATGTTTTCCAAATCCTTATCAGAAAATTCGGCTCTATATGGTTTCTGTAACACTTTTGATTTCCCTATGTCAATTCCCATTTCCGATGCCAGATTTGTCAGTTTTTAATGGAATACCTTTGTATTTCGTGTAATGCTTCTACAAATAAACAGTAATTCTTCACTGTATGTGTTTAACCTGTCTAGACCCACATTTCCAGCAACCATCTCTTCCAATTCTACTCTCAATTTGAAAATATCTTCTAATTTTGGCTGTAACTTTGGCTTCTCTATTTCTTGGGACCATCTTTCTATATCTGCTGGGGTTACTATTGTGGCACTTCTAGTTCCTGATGATGTTTCTAGTCTAACTTCCTTCGAACAACTGGGCACATTTATTTTCAGGGTTTCCATCATCGGCTCTCTTATGGGCAAATCCATTAATGATATTACTGATTCACATTCACTTGCTTGATCATCTATTATTACCTTTTCTTTTCTAGGTTCTATACTTGGAGTAGGTATCACAGGAACTTTAGGACAGTTTTATTTTTCTCCATACAATGGAACTACCGGACCTATTGTTACTGGTATGGTCAATGCTTCAGGATGTGCGTTTATCTGAGCTATTCTCTGAATTAATTTGTCTCTATTTTTATTTATTGCTTCCCTTTCTTTTTCTTGAAGTACCCTATCTGTGGTGTTGTGTACGATCTGTGGAATCAAAGGTGTTCCTATCATTGGGGCACTAGGGGTCATTCTATTGAATCCATCATTGTAAGGTGGAGAACTTTTCATCAATATGTCTTCTAGGTATCCCTCTTCTGTTTCTCCGCTACCTACCATGGTTGAGTGCTTGGTTTTTCTGTGCATTTACCTCCTATCTGCTCTTCGGATGTTAAGATAGGATATAAACCTTCCGCCACCATGGCCTGTCTTCATGGTTTCATTTGACTGTCTCTAGTCTCCTGGGGAAATATCGGATAATATTTGCTTAAGGTCCTGTTACTTCGTGGTCTGTCCCGTTCAAAGGCTTCCATTTCCCATTCTAGAGCTTCATATTGAGTCAATCTAGGTCTGGGTTCTAACTCATTCATCCGTGTTCTTTAAATTGTACAATATTCTTCCATTAAAACTTCCATACTCAGGAAATGCTAACATTCCATCATCTTTTGTGTATTCTATCCAATTTTCTAACCATACACAAGTATGATAGCCTCTCTCCACCATCATGTATGATGCAGGCATATTTGGAGGAGGAATGAGAATCCCCTCTCTACTTTTAATAGGTGTGTCCTTTTTGAAATAATTGTTGATCTTTTGTATAACTGTCATTTTTCTCTTTTCTCCATACATTGCATGCTTGTGCTTATTAAGGTACTGCTCGTAAGCAAACCCTACAAACCTCCTATCTACCTTTAGTTTAGTTGCCAGATACTGAGTGCCCTGTCCATTTAGGGTTTTATGGACAAGACAACACATTTTGAAGTCTATTCGCTTCTTGATAGGCAGCCAATGAAGAGACCTCAAACTAGGAGCAGAGGGAGAACGGGCTGAAAGATTTAAAACCAGTCTGGCTGCTGTATTTTGCAGAACCCGGAGCTTACGAAGGAGTTCAGAGTTTATGGAAACCAACAGAGCATTCCCATAATCCAGGCGACTGACGATCAGACCCTGGATCAGTGGGAGACGGGAAGACAAAAGGACCCATATAAAATTTTTACGAAGGGCGTGCATTATCCCATAGCAAGTACGTGTTGTGAGGTTGACATGATCACGCATAGAGAGTTGGTTGTCTATCATTACCCCAAGATTACGGGCTGTTTCTTTCGGAATAGGACAGGTAATTTAACTTCTATTCGAAAGAATCACAGACTCAGAAGGAGTTTCAAAAGTTTATCTGATTTAGTACATTTTGTGAGTCAAAGCAGAATACACATGGATAATCCCAGTATTCTCTATCAAGAAAAAATAGTAGAGTTAGCTTATAATCAATTTGCATTAATAAGTTCTTGCAGTGACAGCACCTGAGGAGAGAAAGGATAGAGAACAAGTATGGAGCATTTACCCTACAACTATATTTACCTAGAAATTGTGTGAGGACCCCGACATCAGAGTGTCAAAGATTCAGGATCAGCTCAGGACAGGGAATGTGACCTCTTCTAGTGTAACACCAGCGTTACACCCCTCTCTAGTGCTACTCTCTCCAGCTCAGGCTCGTCCGGACCCCTTCCTAGATGTGCCTCCTCGGTTGTTCCGTGAATTTCCCTAGTGTTGGATTCTTCAGTCAGATTGCAGCAAAATGGGGCAGCATCTCAGCATAGCATCAGCATCTCAGCATCAAGTGTGTCTAACTATCTAGAACTTACCTCTGTAATACCAATTCAAATGTATGATTCACCCCCAAATGTTTCAATTCCATGTTCACCCGCAATTTGATTGGGCCAAGCAGTGCGGTGAGGACATCACACCATACTAAGTGCAATATTTTTCTTTAGTCTATTGTCTAGCTCCACCGCCCCTTAATTTTAATACCCACAAGCTTTATTCCCACAAGCATTTCATATGTGGATCGATAAGTCTATTTTACAATGTTGCTTCTTCTTCCTCTCGTAGGGTCAAGAGTTGGTTTCCCATGTCCTTGCTGGGCTTGGGGTTTGGCAGCCATTCAATGCGGTCCTTAGTTTCAGGACAAGCAGATGTCGCGCAGGCGTAGTTGCCACAAGGAGACAGAGCCGCGGTCACCCTCCAAGGCCCAAATACGAACTATTAAAGTCTAGGAAGAGCACATTAGAATACAAACTTAAATGAATTCACTTTATACCACTTAATTCTACTCTAACCCCGTTTACGTAATAAATCTTTTGCATTAATAGCTTAGTAGAACTTGCTTAAGTTAGTTTCAGCACAGCATGTGCATCAGTGAGTTACTTTAAAGCGGCCATATTAAAAGCTATTGCACAGCTGCAAAGATTTCCCCCCAAGTGACAGAAAATGTCATACTACGTAGATGTAGTAGATGCATGCGCAAAAGAGTCCCCGCGTTTTTGGCAGCCATTTTAGGACACTCGGGTTATTCATTAGTGAAGCACATAGAAAAGCGTCCCCTAGATACATGTAGAATGTGGTGCAGAATGAATAATTACGAACAGGTTGATTACAATGTTAAACGTTATTTGAGAGGGTTGCATGCGAGCAAGTTTCTCTTTATGCGAAACCTTGCTCCATCACACCGATGCCAGGCACCTCTCTGGATGGAGAAGGGTTGGGACAGTATGCTGTTGACTCTCACTGATGCCCATGGGGCACTGTAGACACTGCAGATCCATCATCGAAATATATCTATAGGACATGTGTACCCTATCAAGTGCCTTCTTGGAGTTGATTGAAAGGAGAAGTGCCGCTCTTTGGAAACAGTGGGTGTTGTCCATTAGATGAAGAACACATTTGGTATTGTCTCCACACTGGTGGTTGGATATGAAACTGAAGCCTGCCTGATCGGGGTCAATCAGGCCAGGCATGATGGGATTAAGGCAATGCACCAGGATGCTAGTAAAGAGTTTTGTGTCAATATTCAGGAGCAATATAGGTGTGTAAAACCAGCATAAGGCACAGTCTTTGTCGGGCTTTGGTATAACCAAGAGAGAGGCTTTTAGCATTGTATCGGTCATGGACCCGGTGTCAGCAAAATAATTAAAAAGGTGGGAGCAATGGAGCCAAATCCTGACAGAAGACTTTATAGAACTGTTACGAGTAGCAATCGGGACTAGGGGACTTCATTGGCTTCAGGTGGGGAATGGCCGCGATTACCTCCTAGATCCGAATGGGACCCTCCAGGCTCTCCGTGTCATGTGGAGAAAGAGGGACGACCGGAGTCTCCGCCAAGTATATCAGCAGGAGCGCCAGAAGCTTTGTATAGTGGACTGTAGAAGTCTTGGAACACTGCTGCAATTTGCACATCTCTTTTAAATAAAGATATTAATAGAAAAACGCACATCCAAACATTAAAGTCTTAAATCTATTTCAAATTCTTTACCCCGATCTTAGAAGACATTCTGCTGGCCATAATTGCTCTATGCTTTGACTCAAACACTTGGAAAAAAGTAAAGTTAACCAGCACTGGTGTGGGCTCTTTTCAAAGGTCCCTCTATTTCTTTTATATCTGTGTGTGACAATGAAGGGAGTCTGTGCACTCCAGCAAAGGCTATGTGCCACAAAAACGAGAGATAATTCACTTTGCAAGTGAGGGCAGTCAGCGAGCAACCATAATCAGTGGTGTTTGGCCCTATTAATACCTGTATAGGGAAAAAAAGCAAAAAGTTGCATTTTGGCTCTATTTTTGATGCATGTCAATCAATCGATCAGGGTTTGTATAGTGCGGCTACTCACCTGTGAGGGTCTCAATGTCCTGAAGTGAGGGGGGGCTTCTGATCTGGCTGGTTGTGGAGATTTAGTCGAAGAGCCAGGTCTTGAGATCCTTCCTGAATTGGGTCAGCAAAGGGGATTGCCCGAGGTGGCGATGTAGGTGAATGATCTTCTTCCAGTTCTATTCTTGTGGATCCGTGGGACAGTGGCCATGGCAATTTGGGTGGAGCAAAGTAGTCTGGTGGGTACGTGGAATGAGAGGCGGTGGTTCAGATATACTGGTCCTACGTCATGGAAAGTTTTGAAGGCATGTGTGAGGAGCTTGAAGGTGATTCTCTAGTTGACTGGGAGACAGTTTAGTTGTCAATGGTGTTAGGTGACGTGGCTGCTGCGGGGGATGTTAAGGACCAGTATGGCTGCGGCGTTTTTTTCCTCTAGATTCCTGAGCTGTTTCTGGGTGGTGCCAGCATACAGTGTGTTGCTGTAGTTGAGTTTGCTGGTAATGAGTGTGTGGGTGACCGTCTTTCTGGGTTCTGTGGGGATCCATCTGAATGTCTTTCGGAGCAGGCGAAGATGAGGATGCAGAGTTGATCTGGCAGTTTATTGTGAGCGAGAAGCCCTGTATGATGCCAAGGTTGCGTGCGTGGTCCGTGGGGGTGGGAGGGGTACCTAGTGCGGCGGGCCACAAGGAGTCCCCAGGCTAGGGGGCGGGTCCCAGGGGGAGAACTTCGGTCTTGTTCGAGTTGAGCTTGAGGCAGCTATCTTTCACCCAGGTGGCAATGGCAGTCATCCCACTGTGAAAGTTGATTCTGGCGGCAGTGGGTTCCTTGGTGAGGGAGAGGATCAGCTGGGTGTTGTCGGCATAGGAGATGGTGTTGAGTCCTTGGCTTCTGACGATGGCCCAGAGGGGGGGGCATGTAGACATTGAGTGGGGCTCAGGGAGGAGCCCTAGGACACTCTGTAGGTTCTCAGGGGAATAGATGTAATCTGACTTGCTGTGTTCCGCCGGTAAGGAAGGAGTGGATCCAGTCCAGGGCCTTGTTGTGGATGCCGCCGCGCCTTGGAGTCTCGTGATTTGAATGCATTTAAGAGCCACTGTTGAGAATCCTATACCAGTCTCCCTGAATGTCCAATTAAGCTTGACACTGTTTATACTAAACCATCATAGCCATTTGCGTGTAACTTACCTGCATGCTCAGTGGACCCATCAATCACATAATCCAGGAATGCATGCTTTGCAAATTTGTTTCATCAGATTAGCTCTGCTCTCTTCAGTGACACAGGATTCCTTCTTTTCATAATTAGTTGGGTAAAAGCAAACAGCCAAGTGATTTTGCACCATTTCTAGATGTTCAGGGGCTTATTTACAAGCCCCTTGCGCCGCCAGTGCGTCACTTTTTCCCATGTTACAAGTGATGCAAAAGTGGCGCAAAGGGCTTGTAAATAAGCCCCTCAGTGTTGGACTAACAGAGGTGAGAGATAAGAACGTATCACTATGCTCAAATAGCCTTTGCTCGCCAAACTAGAACTGGTTGCATGAGCAGAGCAGTGTGCAGAAGCCCCAGTGTTAAGGTATGTCAAAGCTTTTTGCAGGAATTGGGACAAAAATATCATGTCGGGTCCATTGTCAGCAGCTAGCATCATCTAGTGGTTTAAGCCCTGTAGTTGCCAGCAATAAACACAGCAGGCTTTCTTCAAAATGTATAAATAGATGTTGCATCGCAAGCATGGAACTCTAGAAATCACAGGCCTGGGGAATGATGTCCTCCCAGCTCACAACTTTTGATGGTCCTGATAGTGTTTGAAAAAGTGGTGCTTACATCCCTTAGTAGAATTGACATAGGCGTTCTCACACCACACAAAATACTGTAGCTCGATCATAGAGGTGTTTATTGTTAGGAATGAAAGAGGTGCTTACAAGCATTAGTTAAGTAGTGTCCTGTCAAGAGTGTGGACAAGCAAGCGGGCCGAATGGATGCGCAGCTAGTGAGCTCCATTGCCTGAAATTAAAATCCTAAAGAAT
Source organism: Triturus cristatus (assembly GCF_964204655.1). Classification (NCBI taxonomy): domain Eukaryota; kingdom Metazoa; phylum Chordata; class Amphibia; order Caudata; family Salamandridae; genus Triturus; species Triturus cristatus. The sequence continues at coordinate 1,642,827,586 of NC_140590.1, forward strand.
CCTGTCTGCAGGGGTTTCCCCCTGAGCGTGTGCAGCTCGCCCAGATGGCGATTGTGACTTGGGTGCCCTCATTGCAGCCAGCTGGGGAGGCAAGTCGCCCCTGCTCCATCTGCGTGGACTTACTAAGCTGAGTCGGTGCACTGGGCCCGGTGTTAAGTGGTGGTAGCCATATTTGACCAGAATCCCTTGTTGGAGAGCCGCCGACCCAAGAGGTGGGGCCAGACATCCATTTGGGGCCTCCGGAGCTGTGACATTAGACAAGCTGTCCTCGCGGAGGAACAAAGTCGGAGACTGCTCCCCAATAGCCATCTGAGGTTAACCGAGTGCTGAAGTAGAGCAGCAGTGGTCATTTTGGATTGGGCTCCCGTGAGGTAGGGTGCTGAGCCGCAAGAGGTCTGACATCCCAAAGGCCCTTCAGGGGCAACACAATGGGCAAGGCAACATTGTGCAGCCCCGAGGCATGGGAGATCAACCAAACTCGTCATTGAGGAGACAGGAGACTGCTCCCATTGCAGAGATCATTTTATCGTCTCTGGGCCTGCGGGGCTCAAAGGATTGACAGAGATGTCAGACTTATGTCCTAAAGGCTGTACTGGGCTCCGCAGGCCTGGAGTACTGGGAAAAGAGCCTTTGAGCCAAACTGTAATAAGGAGAGTGTTGGGGGCTAGATCCTTGGAGGCTTGTTGGAGGGTGACAGGGGCCACATAGAAATCACGTGGAGCAAGTGAGCGAAACCCCCCCAACAATAGACCTGGAACACTGGCTACAGCAAGGGAACAGTATTGGAGCCTACACTGAGGAGTACCTACAGGGAACATACAGGCTACACATCACCGCAGAGGGCTTACCTGGCAAAAAATCACCATCTAGAGTCAAAGCACTCCAATTGTTGAGGGAGCACATTGCCAACACAGAAGGACTAACTGAGGCGAAGACCTGGGGATTTATGTGGCCCCTGATGAGGGACTGTTGCAAGCCTCAAGAGAGGACCCCTGATTAGCTTCCTGGATGTATCTATATTGAATACTGGCACTACCCTTGATACCAATACCTACAGAAAAGACTGATCATAACAACTTATTACAATTTCAAAGTTTTAATCAGTACTCCTTGAAAAAGTATTTGCCCTACTCTCAATTACTCAGAGTTAAACGTATTACTTCCAGTCCAGCCAACTTGACCAAAAACATAAACAACATGGTTCAACTTTTCAGAAACCGGGGTTATCCTTGATCTCGCTCAAACCAGAGTGAACACCAAAACTCGAGAAGATCTTTTGACGACCACTAACCATGAGAAAAAACATCGAGCGGTCCTGGTTTCTAAGTTTTCACAACAGAGTGGCAAATACAAAAACACGATTTTACGGCATTGGGCTTTGCTTCAGTCAGAACCCGACTTCAAAGGTACTTTTTCTACCCCACCCCTTTTTGCGTATGAACGCAGCAAGAACATCAAAGATCTACTGAAATCTAAGCCGTCTAATGCCACAATACACTACCAAGGTACCATTCCATGTTAAAAATGCTATAACTGCAACAACATCATAAAGGGACCATTTGTACGCAAAGGTAATCAGATCAAATTGAAAGTGACAGCAACCTATGACACCAAAAATGTAGTGTATTTTTTAAAATGCCCTTGTGGTATTGGATATGTCGGCAAAACTAAATTCAGGATCAAAATTCGACTTAACGAACACAAAAGTAATATGAGAACCAGCAATCAGAAATCGGTTATTGCCACACACTTTGCAGAATTTGAACATAACATCATTTATGTTATGTTATGTTATTTATTCTTTTGTATAGCGCAACGGTTACTCAAAAAGAGTGTCCCGGCGCTTTTAGGTAAGGGGAACAGATTTCAGAATAACACAACACAGCTAAAAGAGGTTAAAAGATAAACAAAAAGAAAGCAAAACTACTGGCAGACCTATTGGGAAAACAGCCAGGTTTTGAGACCTCTTCTAAAATCAAGGAGAGTAGACGCCCCCCGCAAAGGGAGCGGTAGTGCATTCCACATCTGTGGGGCCAACAGACTGAAAGAGCGGCCCCCAAGGCGAGCCCTCTTCACACGCGGAACAGCCGCCAAAAGTAGAGATTCTGACCTCAACGAGCGAGTCGGATGGTAAAAGGTCAATCTCTTTTGGAGATGTTTAGCTCCCACAGCATGGAGCGCTTTGTAGGCCAAGGTCAGAGCCTTAAAGGCAATCCGTTTGCGGATGGGTAGCCAATGTAACGTCACCAACAACCCAGAGGCGCTGGCCCGTCTACCTAGGCCAAAGATGGCCCTGGCCGCCGCGTTCTGTGCAACTTGAAGCCTTTGTAGCAGATACTCTGGCAGGCCCAGGTAAAGAATGTTGGCATAATCCAGCCTGGAGCCTATCAGAGCCTGCACCGTCAGCCTCCTGTGCTCCTCGGACAAGAGAGGCAAGAACCTCCGCAGCATTTTTAACAGGCCGAAGCAAGTGCCGGTTACCCCCAAGATCTGGGCTTTCATCGTCAGCCCCTTGTCCATCTTAACCCCCAAGTTTTTAGCCATGGGAGAAGAGCCGGACAGAGGGAACATGTCGATGGGCCACCAGGCCTGCCAGCTAGGCTCCGTATCGCACCCGAAGAAGAGTACCTCCGATTTGTCGGAATTGCACTTGAGGCTGTTCAGTTGGAACCATGCGAACACAGCCCCAAGGCAATTCTGGATACTCTCCCCGTCAAAGTCAGCCCCTCTCTCGCAAGAGAAGAGAAGCTGGGTGTCGTCGGCATACGACACGATCCGGGCACCAAATGACTCCGCCGCCGCCGCCAAAGGGGTCATAAAGATGTTAAAAAGGGTCGGGCTCAATATAGAGCCCTGAGGGACCCCGACTCCCAGAGGCGGCATTACGGCGGTGTCAGATGATGTCCAGATCGTTTGCCGGCGGCCGGCCAAAAAGGAAGAAAACCATTTGAGCACCGTCCCCCGCAGACCAATCTCAAAGAGTCTTGCGAGCAGGCCCTCATGGGGGACGGTGTCGAAAGCCGCCGACAAGTCCAACAACACCAGCATGACTTTGCCCCCGGTATCCAACACCCCTTTAATGGTTTCAGAAACCTCAAGGAGCGCGGTCTCGGTGCTGCGATGTGAACGGAAGCCCGACTAGGAGTCATGTAAGATCTCATGGGACTCCAGAAAATTGGAGAGCACCGACTGAACGTGCTTCTCCAGAATTTTTACAAGAGCCGGCAGCAACGAAATTGGCCTGTAATTGGCTGGGGCTTTCGGGTCAAGTCCCGGCTTTTTAAGCAACGGGATGACCATTGCCTGCTTCCATACTGGCGGCACCTCTCCCAGACTCAACGAGAGGTTGAGAAGAGGGTGCGCCAGCGGATTAACCACCTCCGCCAGTTTACCCAGGAGCTTAGCAGGGCAGGGGTCAAGCGGAGACCCAGATTTTAAATTGCCCATAAGCGCTAGAGAAGCTGAGGCTGGCAGAGATGGAAACTCAGCCAATAAGGCGCCCTGCGCAACTGGGGGAGGCGAGCCCGCCTCGGGCAACGGCAATGTAACCGGTTCACTCGATAGAAAGGAGTCCTGGATGAGTTTGATCTTGCCTGTAAAAAAAACACGCAAGATCCGCCGCCCAAGATTCTACGGGCCCCTCTTCCGAAGCAGTAGTCCGAGGGGAGATGAATTCTCGAACGATGGTAAAGATCTCCTTACTGGAGTTCGAAGCTGCTTCGATTCTCCCCGCAAGATAGGCTTTCTTTTCGAGGCGGATGTCTCGGTGGTAAGCTTTAACCACAGCCTTGTAGGCAGACCTGTCCTTGCTGTCGTAATGTGCCCGCCAGGCCCTTTCGGCTACCTTGCACTGCTGCCGCGTAGCCCACAGAGCAGGGGTAAACCAAGGGGCCGAGACCCGCTTAGATGTCGGGCGGGGGGGCGGGACTGGGGCCAGGTCATTCAGCCTCTCCGTCAGCCATTCTTGCAGGGACTCCAGGTCTCTCTCTAGCTCGCCAGACAGAGGGCAAGGGTGCGTCGCAGCAGCCTGAGCCAGCATCTCAGGGGTCACCCTGCTAAATGCTCTAGAGGCTCGTCCCCGCTGCTGTGAGACAGGGTTAGGCGCCCTGACGTTGCCGCTGATTACAAATTTGGCCAGCCAGTGATCCGACCACAAGACCGGGAGAATCTCTTTCACCACTAAAGGAGAGGTCGAGAAGACCTGGTCTAGAGTGTGCCCCTTGTCATGGGTCGGGCCCTGCAAATGCGGGGTGAGACCCAGCGGAGTCATAGCCTCCAAAAGCTTAATAGCGGCGGGGTCCGACGGATCATCCATCCGGATGTTAAAGTCCCCCGCCACTAAGCAGTGTTCTGCTCTCAGTGCTAGACCCACCAGCACCGAATCAAGGTCAGCAAAAAACGTCCCAAGCGGACCAGGGGGGCGGTAGACTAACAGTCCCTTTACTGATTGATGCGGCGCTAGCACAATTGAAAAAGCCAACGATTCCGAGCCGCGGATGTCCTCAGTGGGCAAGATAGTGCAGGGCGTGCCCTTCTTTACCACCAATGCGACCCCGCCACCCCTGCCCTTTGCTCTGTCCTTCCTGAAGATGTCAAAATCCGGCGGAATGGCCATAGCCACATCGGGATTAGAAGCTTCACCCCACCAAGTCTCCGTCAGCATTAGGCAGAGTGGCTTCTCTGTCTCGAGGAGCTCAAAGATGTGTTGCGCATGGCTGCGAGCTGATCTGGTGCTTAACAGCATGCAGGCATACTCTGCACCAGCTATGTCAATAGGCGGGGCTGATGACAGAACCCGTGTCGGATGCCAGCCACAACCCGGACATCGCGACTTACCCCTATAGCGGCCCGGAAAGACAGTACAACAGCAGCTCTCCCTATGATTCAAGGAGCGCAACTCCCTAGAAGAGTACCGCACCAAATGAGGGCCCAGATTACTCATTCTCGGTGAACAGAGCCCCGCCCGCCGCCAAGACGCCGACGGGCGCAGACGGGCAGGACTCTGGCAAGACTCCGGCAAGCGACGGCGCCCTAGCTGCGCGTTCCCGCTGCGCGGGTAAGAGCAACTTTAAATAGGCGCCGAAGTGGAGGGAGGAGCGCCTGGACGCTCCAAGATGGCGCCCGCCAAAAAAAGCCTGGACCCAATCCAAGATGGCGCTGGTCGCCGATGACAAGACGATCCCCGGACCACCCACAGAACCCGGGCCCACCAAAACGGTGGTGAGTATTCCTCAAATTAAATGCAGGTGTGAGGGGGGGAGAGCCCAGCCAGTGCACAGCAAATAAAACAAAAACAAGTGCCAAACGCGCTAAACGCGCTAAAAACTGCACAAAGTAAAAGATTAAAATCTGCAGCCCTTACAAACCGCAGCGCGGTAAAACGGTAAAACGGGACCTTTCAAGGCTGACCGCCGATTAAAAGTGCCTTAAATAGGCGCCGAAGTGGAGGGAGGAGTGCCTGGACGCTCCAAGATGGCGCCCGCCAAAAAAAGCCTGGACCCAATCCAAGATGGCGCTGGTCGCCGATGACAAGACGATCCCCGGACCACCCACAGAACCCGGGCCCACCAAAACGGTGGTGAGTATTCCTCAAATTAAATGCAGGTGTGAGGGGGGGGAGAGCCCAGCCAGTGCACAGCAAATAAAACAAAAACAAGTGCCAAACGCGCGAAAACGCGCTAAACGCGCTAAAAACTGCACAAAGTAAAAGATTAAAATCTGCAGCCCTTACAAACCGCAGCGCGGTAAAACGGGACCTTTCAAGCTCCGGTTTTTTAGCTCCGGTTCTTGGTACTTGAAACTGTCACTACCCAAGAAGGAAGAAACAATCAAAAATGTCTATTTCAACGTGAACTGTTTTGGATCAAATTTGTGGACACCATTGTGCCCAACGATCTCAATGACCGTATAGAGTTTGGCTGTTTTCTCTAACCATCTGAACTTCGACCAACTGCCTGTGTTCTTTAATAATCCATTTTTCATGTTTTTTCACCATTTGCTTTTTTACCATCTGTTTCATATTTATGACTCATCATTACAATTCATTCACTTTCTATTATCCTCACCAACTACGGTTACATTTTTACTTCATAATTTCATGCTTTTTACAGTCAGTGTCGATTCAATTATCATTTCTTAGCTCTATACCTTTTTTCTTCTATTTTATTTCTGATTTAAATTTGTAGCTTTATTTTTTACTTTTACTGTCAACTTCTAACTTTTTATACTTTGCTTCCTACCATTACCCTTTTACTTTTTCCTTAAGCACTCTCATTCCTCTTTTTACGTATTCATTTACGACGCATCACTCCACACCAGACACATTACAATATGGCCCCACTGTGAGTGTCCTCGTTATTAGATTTGTGTTTTATTTTTTATTTCTTTAATATACATCATGTAACACATGTTAGTGGTTCATAACTTTTACGGGTTTATTTTGTATCCATGTTTATTTGTGATGTTATTAACATTTTGTTCAGGCTTGAGTTTCACTTCGTATCTCCTTCCGGGTCACATTTTCATATACCCGGGACGTTTGTGTTCCCAGCACTTGCTTGGCATTTCCTTGTCTCGCTGCGGTACATCTGCAGATGGATTAGTCTATCTTTTTACTGCGGTAAGCATCTGGTTTGAATGTTTCCTGCTCGTTATTTACACAACGCACTTTATCGTAATCCTTGTTTGTCACCGTAGTCACTTTTTGTTACTGCATACTCGTCACCATTTACTTTATGACCCTGCAGATAACTTTTTTCTCCATTTTTCTCACAACGTTAGTTGCACTTAACTTACTTGTTTCCGCTGCAGTTCTTTTCATTACTCTATTTATGTTTTGTTTAACAACACGTCTCCTAGTGCAATCCTTCATCTACTTTACCCTTTCAAGACATCTATTGGTTTATTAAACCGCATGGAGACAAACTGTCTCGTTTAATGCATTGTCGAGTTCACTTTTCTTTTTGAACGCTCTTACTCGTTACTATGGGCATGTTTTCCCATCTTCTGCACGTTTTTCTGCCATGAGCACACTTCTATTTAGCATGTTTTTTAGCCTGAGTACTTCTTGTATTATTCCATACCCATTCGCATACATCTATTATATCCTATGTTTTCGTTTCATTTTTTAGATTATATTTCCCTGATGAAGGGCTTGCCCGAAATGCATTGGGCCTGTTCCCACTAATTTGCATGATTGGAATTTATTCATCCATCTACGTTGCAGATGATATGTTTCCTTTTAACCCCATCAGCGCGGCGCGGATTTCCGCGCCACGCTGAAGGTTCCTTGCGCGGGCGGGGCCATGACGGAACGGTTCCATCATGCGCACAGCGCAACCGACGTGCATGACGGAACCGTTCCGTCAGGCTCGTCGAAGGGGTTAAATGAATTGTAAACCTTGACTATGAAGTCACATTAAAATTTAACTCACTGGAGAAATTTATCTTGGTTTATTGGATTAATTACCTCACCTGGAGGTTGGCTGTGCAACTGGGGGATGTTACCCGTCTGGATAACGCTTTTTGTACAGCTTTATGGCACTTGACATTTAAGCGATGTAAGGAAATGGGGTATGTTAAATGGTGTGGAAGTGCAACATCACCGTCTAATACACTTACCAACCTCCTTAGGATCTTTAGGTTTCGTCTGTCAAACCCTCAGCTCAATCCTGGGTAGCTGTGGCAATCAGCAGCAAGGCTTACACTGAGGAACAAGTGTAATGCATTTCAACAGCACCAAAACAATTTAACAACAAATCAGCACAACACTTTTGAAATGTGACTCCAATTTATAAAAAAAAAAAAGGTTTTATTGCTATGAGAATTTAGACACTAGAATGCAAAAGATCCACCAGAGGGTTCTGGAAATATAGATTTTACAAGCAATAATAAATCAGTGCAATTTCACCCAAACAAGTCTTGGCAAAGTCAACAAATTGGACACTTAGAACATTTTTCAAGGAAAACTTAGGTAAGTGTCAATGCAGTCGGTTAGAAGTACTCGGGGTGACCAACTCCAACAGTGAGCTAGTAAGGAGGACCAGCGAGGTCCTCGAGAACAGTTACCTTCACAGAAGAAGCAGTTCTTCAGCAGGACCAGGCAGTTTATCTACGTTACAATGGATACCTATGGAGTGGTCCTGATGAAAGAGATGCGGGATGCTGAAGATGCCCTTAGGATGCTATAGATGTGGCGCGGTCTACACGGTCTTCCTGCAAGGATTTCTCTGTCCACAAAGATGGTGAGGGGGTCCGGTTTGCAGGATCGATGTCCCATGAAGTCCTCTCTGGTCTGGCTGAAGTCTAGTCGCCGGTTGTTGAAATCAGAGGTCAATCCTTCCTGAGTCAATAACTCATTTTCTGAGGGTCCAGGAACTCTGACAACACTCCCAGGCTCTGAGAACTTGGGGCAACTCTGTGCTTGGGGTCTTGGCCCTCGGTGTTGCACAAAGCAGTGGTAGCTGCTTGAAGACTTGGGGCTACGAACTTGCCCCGGCAGGCTTCTTCAGCTGTTGTGTCCCTGTGCTGGAAGAGGAGGCCAGTCAGCTGGTTCTTGAGGCTCTCTTGGCTTGACAGGGCTCTGGAGAGGGTTTCTCCTTGAGCAAGACATGGCATACTCAGTCCCTCTCTTTGTTAGCCACCAGGTGCAGTCTCTCCTTGCTGGTCCCTCGGTGCAGCAGGGCAGTCCTTCTTCCAAGTCAGATAGGATCTGGGCTCTTGGTGCCAGGGGTGTCCCTCTTATGCACGGAAGAACAAGTTACTTACCTTCGGTAAGAGACATGCGTTAGTCATAGAATCCTTACCTTGGAATTACCCCCAGGTGACAGACTGGATCCGGAGAATATTTTCTGTAGCAGTAGCCCTGCGTGTCGATAAATGGTGTTGGTTGACTCGGCATCCGTCATCGTGGTCGCCCAGATGACGTTGCGGTGTCTACTTAGTCACCATCCCTGCACGCTGGTGTCCGTTCTGACACAACTTTCCACACCAGAAGCGCAGAGCCATGCAAGACACTGACCACTGGTGCACAAAACTAGGGCCCTGGCAGGGAGTCTCTATCCCTAGAAGTCAGTTTGCAGCATGTGGAGGTTGGGTGGGGCGGTAAGGAATCTATAACTAATGTATGTCTCTTACAGATACAACGTTACTGAAGGTAAGTAACTTGTTCATCTGAAAGAGACCATTAGTTGTAGATTCCTTACCTTAGAATAGATACCCCAGCAATGCCAACCCCGGAGGAGGGTCTGCGAACTAAGTTAACACCAGAAAGTCCTGGAGAACAGAACGGCCAAAAAAGCTGTCCCTCCAGACTTGGCTATCCAGGCAGTAATGTTTTGTGAACGTGTGCAGGGAAGCCAACGTGGCTGCCTGACAGATGTCAATCAACGGGACTTCATGTCCCAAAGCAGTAGAGGCTGCTGTCGACCTGGTAGAGTGGGCGCGTAGTCCTACTGGAGGTTCCTTTTTCGCCAAAGAATAGCAGATTTTGATGCATAGGACAACCCATCAAGAGATGGTAAGTTTGTGCACGGCCCGAGCTTTCTTGGCACCCACATAACCCATGAAGAGTTGATCATCCACCTGGAAATCTTTAGTGCAGTCAAGGTAGAAGGACAGGGCACGTTTTGGGTCCGGACGATGGAGTCTATCCTCTTTGGAAGGGTGCAGAGGCGGGAAGAAGGTGGGCAATGTGATGGTCTCACCTCTGTGGAAAGAGGTAACCACTTTGGGCAGAAAAGAGGGCCTAGTGCGAAGGACCACTTTGTCCAGATGACGTGCAAGAAAAGGAGGCTTGGAGGAAAGAGCCTGAAGCTCACTTAGCAGATGTGATGGTAAGCAGGAAAGCGGTCTCCAATGTAAGAAGATGAAGAGGACAATTCTGTAGTGGCTCGAAGGGAGCAGACCTAAAGAAAGCAAGAACAAGAAAAGTCCCACTGGGGCATTACGAAAGGAGAGGGAGGAAAGAGATGAGTAATGCCCTTTAAAAATATATTTACAATCGGAGACTTGAAAACAGTAGGTTGATAAGTAAGGCGCAGAAAGGCAGAGATGGCTGAAAGGTAGTGTTTTACAAACATGCTGCTGATTTGAAGCGTAAATTCAGAGACAGAGGGTACCCGAAAAAGCTTTTGACCCACTCCCTTAAACGTGCCAGGTTCTACGATCGAGATGCTTTGGTAAACAAACCGGCAGTAAAGAAAGAACTACCTAGCAAAGTTGTCTTTGTTAGCAAATTCTGCAATATGAGCACCCAGATCAAGAATATTGTTAATAAAAACTGGCATATTCTTAATCATGAGGAAGAGGCAAAATTGGAAAGACCATTATTTGCTTTTAAAAAAAACAATAACCTGAGAGACATTCTGGTACATACCTATCGGGAAGATGGGTCTAATAACCAAAAAACCATGATGAATGATTGGGCGACTGGTAACCACAGATGTGGAACCTGTAATATATGCCCTCAGTGCCTACTAACTAAAGAAATCAAACACAATGGTTTCACAGTCAGATCAAAGACTTTGAACAACTGCAGGAGTAAAAATGTTGTGCATTTCCTCCAATGCCCATGTGGGCTAGGGTACGTGGGAGAGACGGGTAGAGAACTACGTGTTAGGCTACAAGAACACAGATCAGCCATTAAAATGAAGAAAATCACTGCCCCCCTTGTGCCACACTTCATTGAATCTGAACATGGTGAGAATGATTTCGGGTGGTTTATTTTAGAAAAGGTCAAGATCGATCGGAGAGGTGGAAATATGACAAATAAGCGAAAATCAAGAAAACAATGGTATATTTCCCACCTTAACACTGCACAGAAAGGTTTGAATTCAAGAGAGGAATGGGAACGTCTGTTAGTGGCAAGATAAAGTATAAATTTCTTTCTTGTACACTATGAGGTTTCTGACTATCCGTTCCTATATGACCAATACAGAAATACCACATGTGAATGTCAATCGCCCAGTGAATAGGGGATTTTTCCTCTTGGCTATGAAACACTGAAATGAAGATTCACATTACTGATGGCACTATCACAGCGGATGAAAGTATTTGCATAGTGGCCTCTGTGGAAAGAATCATATTGGATGAAACATCGCTACTTTGATCGTATGATCTGTTAATCCTACTAGTCATATTCTAGCTTTATGGGATGGAATTATAATCTGTGTTCTCGGATGGGACACACAGATATATTCTTGGCGAAACTGGGAGACAGACCCGTCATATCCCTACAAAATAAGTACTCTGGCTAGTTGAATAGAAACAGAAGTAAAAGCCGTCTGAAATAGACCCCGGCTTTCACAAAAATAAGTGTCTAATATCGCATCATTTTTTAAACTAACATGTGATTTGTGTGGCGCTATGTTTGATGAGGATTGGATTAGTTCCGTTAGATTTATATTCATAACCGACTCTTGGTTAACTCTTCCAAGATGGCGGCTTTCGTCGTGAAACTTTAGACTAAGCTGACATTGAGTCACAACTGCACCGGAAGTGTTTGGTTGGCTACCGGTGGGTTACGAGAGGAGAGACAATATATAAAACGCCGTTACCAGAGATGAAAACTACTGGATTTCCACAGAGGGCGCACTGTGAACACCGGAACAGGCGTAGCAAAGGTATGGACTTAAATAGGTGGTTCGTGGTCTGACATTTGAGCTAGGAGTTAGGCTCTGTTTATTTTAAATATGGGCCGCTACATGTTTAAATCAAGAGAAAAAATTATTTTCCTTCTTTTCCCTGCAGTATTTTTACTTGCACTGAACCCTATGTAGGGACTTCTACATGCCCGTACCCGACGAATTATCGTGGTCAGTAGAGAAACAAGCTTGATAAGGTAAACTTATAATACTCAACCGAAGTTAGCACATTTGGTTCTGCCGCTAACGTTATATAGGGACTAGCGGAAGAGATATTGATTGTTTTTGTACAACAGTCGTGATGAGGGGTGTTTTAATTCAAGCAAATAAATATAAGTACTTTAGCAATATGTGTGTTTAATAAGCTTGCTTGATTCAGTGAATAGGAGAACTATAGGAATCAATAGTATAGATCCTGCCCATATGCTTGGTAGGCATCTCTAAACACTCTTAGCATATAGACCTAATGCCGTAAACGGCTAGAGAACCATGATAGACTTTTGTTGTAGGTGTGAAAAAAGATTATAGAATTTCGCTTGTATACTCTCATTTAACTAATGGTGAGATTCTCTATAAACTCTTAACGCTAGCTATGAGACTAAATTCAGGCTCAAATGAAAGTATTTATTTTGCTTACAGTTTCCGCGTCAAATAATCTTACGCCAGGAATAGAAGGATTATTACTCTAACATTGAAGCTAATACCTGGAGGTCTTTTCAGACTCGGAGGAGATAATTTTAAGGTACATAAGATACTGTTTATTCTCCTTAAATAACTTTATTGACATTGTGAGATCACATAAAAAAGCGTCTGAGTTCTTGCCTCTCATCTGAACAGGTGTCTACATACCCTATGGGAAGGGCTTATATGGGCTACAGAAAAACAACTAATGGTGAGACTCTATAAACTCTTAACGCTAGCTGTGAGACTAAATATAGGCTTAAATAAAAATATTTATTTTGCTTACAGTTTCTAGTCCTACGCCAGTAATAGAAGGATTATTACTCTAACATTGAAGCTAATACCGGGAGGTCTTTTCAGACTCGGAGGAGATAATTTTAAGGTACATAAGATATTGTTTAGTCTCCTTAATAACTTTATTGACATTGTGAGATCACATAAAAAAGCGTCTGAGTTCTTGCCTCTCATCTGAACAGGTGTCTACATACCCTATGGGAAGGGCTTATATGGGCCACAGAAAAACAATTGAAGACCCTCTGTTTGGAGATAGATTGGAATAAATTGCCAACTATTAAATGTGAGTCGTTATTATGACTATTTATGATATCCGGATGAAAAGGGTCATATATTCCTGCCTAAAACAATAAGTTCGAATGGGGCAAGGAAGAATCATGTGAGCGATAAAAGAATAAGATAATCGACACTTGAGCAATTGGAATTCTTTTTTAAGCCACTCTTGATATATTATTAAGACATTATAGCTTATGTGGAATCGTGTTAAGTGGGGGTTCCACTAACAGTAAACATTTTCTAAAATGTCAAAATTGGTTGAATGCATGTCTGGTTGCAAAAAAATTTTTTTATGTAGTAGGATGAGATATCCGGTTGGTGGAATGTATGATGACAATGAGAGTAGAAATAGTTTTTATTAGACTTTAAAAAAAAAAAAATTTCAATATGTTATCTCTTTCAGATTTTCGTTTGTATTTGTAACGAAATTGGGACTCCATCTAATTTTTCCTGAAGAAGGTGTTGGCAGATAATCTAAGCCCACCGAAACGCGTCGTTGCTTTTAAAAGAGAAAACCACATAAAATCATTGATTACTGGTTTGGTGACATGTACAATAGAAAACTATATTTTTAGGGTCACCTTTGATGAATCGTTGATTTGGTGATTTTTCTCTAATCAATAGGATATAACTGTCCTCTTTTATTGTGTTCCCAATTTGTATATTGTGTGATGTTCATCAATTTATAATATGTGTAGTGTTTAACAATATATGTATAGTTGATCAATAATGGTTTATGAGACACTGATTTGATTAGATTGTTATCGCTTCATAAATTAGCTATATAACAATAGATTACATATACCCTGTATAGTGTTTAGCACAAATTAAATAAATATTGCTTTTTTAAGAAATTTTTTTCTTCTTCTCAGTTGTTTTGATTACATTTGTCTTGCCGGTTCTCATCCTACTAGTGTGCAAGGTGTATGGATTGTCATGTATCTCTGACAAGGAGGTTCTATTTGTTTGACTAAAGTCTTTAAGAGTGCCCAGAGCAGAGCCCTGCTAGGTCAAAGATAGAATGAAGGGGAGAACCTCTGAAAGAGTGGCAGAAAGGGGATCCACAGCTTTTGCTATGCAGAATGTCACAAATTTGTTTCATCTGCAAGCGTATACCATTTTAGTGGAGGGATGCCTTGCTGCCAAGAGGACATTACAGACTTCGGGAGGTCGAAAGCTGTCAAATGTCACAGCTCAATCTCCACGCAAGGAGGTGAAGGCTGGACAGGTTCAGGTGGAGGACCGTTCACAGCTGCTGCGATAGAAGATCCTCCCGAAGAAGCAGTCGATCGGTCGATCAACGGTCATGCTCAAGAGCTCAGGGTACCAGACTCTTTGTGCCCAGTCCGGAGCCACAAGAATGACTAGGGGCCCAGTCACGCATGATCTTCTTTGGCACTCTAGGCAGAAGTGGTACAGGCACAAAAGGCGTACAGGATCCCGCAATTCCACTTGCACCGAAAAGCGTTGCCGAGCAAGTGCCACCTTGGAAACTCCAAAGCACAGAACCGCTGACATTGCGCGTTCTCTTCAGTGGCGAACAGATCTAACTAAGGCTCTCCCCACTGCCGAAAGAGACCTTGCACCACCTCTGAGTGAAGACGCCATTCTTTATCCATCATGCACCTGCAGCTCAGTTCGTCTGCCCTCACGTTCAGGGAACCTTCCAGATGTTGAACCAGCAGGGATACGTCCTCATATTCCAGCCATGTCCAAAGGCGAATAGCCTCTTTACATAGGGTCCATGACCCCACCCCGCCCAGTTTGTTGCAGTACCACATTGCTGTGGTGATGTCTGTGAACACCTACACTACTCTTCCTTTGACAGAAGGAAGGAATGCCTTCAGGGCAAGACGGATCGCCCGGAGCTCCAAAAGGTTGATGTGAAGACCGGACTCCGCCGGAGACCAAAAACCCCTGATCTCCGCCTCTCCAAGGTGGCCGCCCCATCCCAGGAGTGACGCATCCGTCACTACTGTGAACTCCTGCTGCGTGAGCCACCACTGTAATTGATGTGCAGTCCCCTGTGAGATCTGGACGACATTGGAACGATCCCCCTGATGCTGCAGAGCCCGCATATGCCACCTGGAATGATCCACCAGCAGGATGCAGGAGGTCATGAGGCTCAGCAGCCTCAGGGTAATTCTCACCGAAATCCGGGGTAGCGGCTGAAAGATCGGTCTTATAGCCTGAATATCCAGGACTTGCTGCTCTGGAGGATAAGACCAAACCTGCGCTGTATCCAGAACTGCTCTGATGAAAAGGAGCTTCTGAGAGGGAATCAGGTGTGACGTCGGCATGTTGATAGTGAACCCCAGCGAGTGCAGGAGGTCCGCCATAGTCTGGAGGTGGGAGACAACAGCCCGGGGCGAGCTCACCTGCAACAGCCAGTAATCGAGATAGGGGAAGACTGGAACCCCTGATCAGCGAAGATTAACTGTGATGACCGTCATCACTTTCGCGAACACCCGAGGGGCACTGGTAAGGCCAAAAGAAAGCACGGTAAACTGAAAATGCTTGTGGCCTACCGTGAACCGTAGGTGTGGGCTGGCAGGATGGGGATGTGGAAATAGGCGTCTTGCAAGTCCAAGTCTACGATCCAGTCTCCAGGATCGAGGGCAGACAGGACCTGAGCCAACGTGAGCATTTTGAACTTCTCCTTCTGGAGGAAGCGGTTGAGGGCCCTGAGGTCTAAGATAGGACGCAGGCCTTTGTCCTTCTTGGGTACCAGAAAGTAGTGGAAGTAACAACCATGACCTACTTGTGGCGATAGCTCCCTTGGCCAAGAGAGCTGCAACTTCCTGGCCGAGAAGGGCAAAGTGATTCTCGGAGATGCAATGGAGTGCTGGTGGCATGGAGGGAGGGGTAGCCTCGAAGGGGAGGGAGTAGCCCCTTCGGACTATCTGCAAAACCCACCGGTCGAACATGATGTTTTGCCAATGGAGGAGGTGATGGCGAATCCTGCCGCCCACTGGCCTCTGGTGGCCCTGAAAAAACAAATTACATACCTGTACACTGTGGTTCTCCAATATTGATATCTTTCATAGATTCACATGCTTGTATCTTCCCCGTCATCATGGAGGGAGTCTCACGGTATTAGAAATATAGCAGTAAAAAATAAAAAATACATGTAAACCAATACACTGGTAATTATACTTTGTTACCCCATCACCATCTTTATATGTTCCAAATGTCAGCCAATGAGACGCCAGCCCTGAGATCACAATCCCCTGCAGAGCCACCATACCTCAGATTTTCAGCACAAGTGTGAGCCAAGGATACTTATCGTGAGGTACAAGTGGTCCACCTTAAAACGGGGCGGTGGGCAGGCCGCATGTGAATCTATGAAAGATATCAATACTGGAGAACCACAGTGTACAGGTAAGTAACTAGTTTTTTCTCCAGCATTGAATTATTCGTAGGTTCACAGGCTTGTCTCAGTATAGAAAGCAGTACCTCACACATTAAAAGCGTTTTAAGGGTAAGATCCCTTTTTCCTTATGGCCAAATTAGTCAAATTTCATAAGCTACTAGATTAATAGCATGCATAGCGGATTGTGTGTCTCAGAATGTTAAAAACAACAAAGAATATATATAAATAAATAAATATAGGCTCCAAGTCCCACCTTATTGCTGAACTCTTCAGGCGGGTGCTGTAGTTCGCGAGGTGGGGATCGCGATTAAATGTTCCAGCTCAGTCACAATGATGTGAAGCACTCACGGGGCAACAGGTAGGTTGTTAGGCATTTCTTTATTGAAAGACGCGTTTCGGCGGGATGCCTCATCAGTTTCACGAAATGCTCAATATTCCCGGTCTAATCGTTGGTATAAATATACTGTCCTGTTCTCATTGGATATTGACGGGCCAATGGCAAAGCTGCTCTCACTGTCTTCAGCCAATGCAGCGATCTTTCTGTGCATTGCCCTCTTGGCCCCTGGAATTGAACACCATGTCCCCCTCGCCAGCTGGTGCATCTGCGATATAGCCGCAGGCGTCGGTCGAATGGCTCGGCGTCATCAAGCTTGTATAGCTTACGACCTAAATGGTCGACGGTGCACGCATTGCAGCAGCGGAAATGCTCAATATTCCCGGGAATATTGAGCATTTCGTGAAACTGATGAGGCATCCAGCCGAAACGCGTCTTTCAATAAAGAAATGCCTAACAACCTACCTGTTGCCCCGTGAGTGCTTCACATCATTGTGACTGAGCTGGAACATTTAATCGTGATCCCCACCTCGCGAACTACAGCACCCGCCTGAAGAGTTCAGCAATAAGGTGGGACTCGGAGCCTGGATTTATTCTTGCTTGAACCGCTGCTGCAATGCGTGCACCGTCGACCATTTAGGTCGTAAGCTATACAAGCTTGATGACGCCGAGCCATTCGACCGACGCCTGCGGCTATATCGCAGATGCACCAGCTGGCGAGGGGGACATGGTGTTCAATTCCAGGGGCCAAGAGGGCAATGCACAGAAAGATCGCTGCATTGGCTGAAGACAGTGAGAGCAGCTTTGCCATTGGCCCGTCAATATCCAATGAGAATCAAGGACAGTATATTTATACCAACGATTAGACCGGGAATATTGAGCATTTCGTGAAACTGATGAGGCATCCCGCCGAAACGCGTCTTTCAATAAAGAAATGCCTAACAACCTACCTGTTGCCCCGTGAGTGCTTCACATCATTGTGACTGAGCTGGAACATTTAATCGCGATCCCCACCTCGCGAACTACAGCACCCGCCTGAAGAGTTCAGCAATAAGGTGGGACTTGGAGCCTGGATTTATTCTTGCTTGAACCGCTGCTGCAATGCGTGCACCGTCGACCATTTAGGTCGTAAGCTATACAAGCTTGATGACGCCGAGCCATTCGACCGACGCCTGCGGCTATATCGCAGATGCACCAGCTGGCGAGGGGGACATGGTGTTCAATTCCAGGGGCCAAGAGGGCAATGCACAGAAAGATCGCTGCATTGGCTGAAGACAGTGAGAGCAGCTTTGCCATTGGCCCGTCAATATCCAATGAGAATCAAGGACAGTATATTTATACCAACGATTAGACCGGGAATATTGAGCATTTCGTGAAACTGATGAGGCATCCCGCCGAAACGCGTCTTTCAATAAAGAAATGCCTAACAACCTACCTGTTGCCCCGTGAGTGCTTCACATCATTGTGACTGAGCTGGAACATTTAATCGCGATCCCCACCTCGCGAACTACAGCACCCGCCTGAAGAGTTCAGCAATAAGGTGGGACTTGGAGCCTGGATTTATTCTTGCTTGAACCGCTGCTGCAATGCGTGCACCGTCGACCATTTAGGTCGTAAGCTATACAAGCTTGATGACGCCGAGCCATTCGACCGACACCTGCGGCTATATCGCAGATGCACCAGCTGGCGAGGGGGACATGGTGTTCAATTCCAGGGGTCAAGAGGGCAATGCACAGAAAGATCGCTGCATTGGCTGAAGACAGTGAGAGCAGCTTTGCCATTGGCCCGTCAATATCCAATGAGAATCAAGGACAGTATATTTATACCAACGATTAGACCGGGAATATTGAGCATTTCGTGAAACTGATGAGGCATCCCGCCGAAACGCGTCTTTCAATAAAGAAATGCCTAACAACCTACCTGTTGCCCCGTGAGTGCTTCACATCATTGTGACTGAGCTGGAACATTTAATCGCGATCCCCACCTCGCGAACTACAGCACCCGCCTGAAGAGTTCAGCAATAAGGTGGGACTTGCAGCCTGGATTTATTCTTGCTTGAACCGCTGCTGCAATGCGTGCACCGTCGACCATTTAGGTCGTAAGCTATACAAGCTTGATGACGCCGAGCCATTCGACCGACGCCTGCGGCTATATCGCAGATGCACCAGCTGGCGAGGGGGACATGGTGTTCAATTCCAGGGGCCAAGAGGGCAATGCACAGAAAGATCGCTGCATTGGCTGAAGACAGTGAGAGCAGCTTTGCCATTGGCCCGTCAATATCCAATGAGAATCAAGGACAGTATATTTATACCAACGATTAGACCGGGAATATTGAGCATTTCGTGAAACTGATGAGGCATCCCGCCGAAACGCGTCTTTCAATAAAGAAATGCCTAACAACCTACCTGTTGCCCCGTGAGTGCTTCACATCATTGTGACTGAGCTGAAAATAAATAAATATATATATATATATATTATCTACTGGCGGTCGCCAGTAGATAGTTATAGTTAGGATCGTGTTTCCATAGGAAATCTGAAAATTCTATTTTGAATAACTTTGGCGCCGGTTGACGAATCCTCGTGAAATTTTCAAAACTAATGGGGCGCTCCGCTCAGCTCCTACCCTGAAAGTCTCGGGGTGATTCGTCAAGTGGGGGCCGAGAAAAAAGGGGGGTCCCAAAACACGTTTTCCCCATGCATTTTCCCATAGGACCTTTAGTGGAAGGTACAGCCCGAACGGCTGAACAGAATTACTTGAAATTTGGCAAAGGGGTAGTCCTCAGGTCAGGGAAGTGCCTTTTGCATATCTGGAGTCAATCTGTTCAGTATTTCCTGAGAAAATTGCATTTAAAAGCATATAAATATCTATAAGCGCGCACCGTGCCCAGAGCGCGCGCACGGTGAAAACCCTTAAAAAAATATATATATTAATAAATACATAACTTAGCATTTAAAAAACCGTACAAATTCACCTAAAAAACCATAGGTTTCACACACGTTATAGTTAGCTATTAGCATTTAAAAAACCTTGCAAATTCACTTAAAAAACCATAGGTTTCACACAGGTTATAGTTAGGTGGACATTTCACTCGTAAAAAACCAATGAAATTCCCCCGTTATAGTTAGTTCAGATAACTATAACTCGCGCGACCGCCACTCTATCACAAGGATGATGTCATCAGTGATGTCATGAGTGATGCCACTGACCATGTCATGAGTGATGTAATATGTGACGTCATGAGCAGTGGATTGCGGGCGCGCGAGTTATAGTTATCTGAACTAACTATAATGGGGGAATTTCATTGGTTTTTTATGAGTGAAATGTCCACCTAACTATAACCTGTGTGAAACCTATGGTTTTTTAAGTGAATATATATATATATAGTATTATGCAAAAAACAATCATATCATGCATTACTTCATATACAAGCGTATCCTTTTGAAGGGAAAGTACCTTAAAGGAAAAGCCGACGGAGCACAGCCTGTCCCACTGCTGAATCTCCTTTCCATGCTGTGTCCAGACAGTAGTGCCTGACAAATGTATGGACAATTGACCACGTTCCCCTCTACAAATGTCCGGGAGTGATACTCTCACGAACAATGCGGCAGAAGTGTCCATCTTCCTTGTCGAATGGGCCTTAACCTTCAAAGTCAGAGGCCTTCCTGCCTTCTCGTGACAGAATGCAATTGCTGAAGATATCCATCTGGAAATACTGTTTCCGGATGAGGCAAACCCCTTCCTGGGGGTGGCGAAAGTGATTGGCAGTTGGCTTGATTTTCTAAAAGTCTTTGCCCTCTCAATATAAAATCTTAAGCATCTTCTCACATCCAACGTGTGAAGAGATCTTTCCGCTATAGATGTTGGATCTTTGAAGTATGTAGGTAGGACAATAGGTTCGTTTAGGTGGAATGACGTCGGAACTTTCGGAATTAATTTTGGATTCATTTTCAGCACTACCTTGTTCTTTCTTGAACTGCATAAAGGGTTCAGAAAATGAAAAGGCTTGGATCTCACTGACTCTTCAGGCCGATGTCAGAGCCAGAAGTAGAGCTATTTTTCATGACACGAACTTCAAGTCAGCCTTATGAATGGGTTTGAAAGGAGTCTTCATCATCTGTGCAAGGACTGTGTTAAGCTGCCAAGGCACTGCTGGACATTTTATTGGAGGGAAAACCCTGAAAAGACCCTTCATAAACTCCTTTATTATTCTGTCAGACCAAAGAGAAGGTTGCCCCGGCCTTCTGAGATCGCCACAAGATGCACCTTCAGAGATGAATGGGCTAAACCTGCTTTGGCTAAATACAGTAAATACAGCAGGATTTGATCTGGCATTGAAAACAAAGGGTGTAAAGAGTGATCCAAACACCACTGGCAAAACCCTTTCCACTTTGCCGCATATGATTTATTGGTGGCAAATGCTCTTGAGTGAGTCAGAATATCACCACATTCCTGCAGAATATTCAAGGATTTGAATTCATGGTCATGAGGTTCCAAGTTGATAAATTTACCAAGCTTATTTGAGGATGCAACACTTGTCCCCCTGTTCATGGATATTAGATCTTGTACCGGCAGAAATTGAATACGAGAAGATACAGACATTTGCAGAAGTTCCGTGAGCCAGAACTGTCTCAGCCATGCCGGAGATATGAGGATCAGGTGACATGGTTCCGATTTCATTTTCCTCAACACCTTCGGAATTAGAGGGAATGGAGGAAATGCATAGGTAAACATTCCCGTCCATCGTAGCTGAAGAGCGTTTTCCCCCATGAGCCCTTTAGAGGTAATCTGCTTGCAAACCTTGTGCATTTCTTGTTGTCTCGAGTGGCAAATAGGTCCAACCCTGGAGTTCCCCATAGGTGGAATATCTGGAGAATCCGATGTTGATCTAGCTCCCATTCATGGCATAGGCTTGCAGACTTGCTTAAGGAATCTGCCCACGTGTTTTGGATTTCTGGGACATGCTGAACCTGTAGCGTGATATTGTGCTTTAGAAGCCACTGCCAGATTTTTCGAGTTTAGACTGATAACGTTTTCGACCTTGTTCCTCGTTGCTTTAGAAAATAAAACATATTGGTCGTGTTGTCCGTTCTTACAAGAACTGGGGAATCGTGAATTCTGGGGAGAAAAGCCTGTAGACCTAAAAACACCGCTTTTAGTTCCAACCAATTGATGTGCATCCTCGCTTCCTGAGAGTTCCAGTGACCTTGTATTTCCAGGTCCTGAAGATGCGCTCCCCATCCCTGCAAGGATGCATCCTTTGTCATTATGAAACTGGAAGGTTGAGGTTCGAAATGTAGACCTGCAGAAAGATTCTTGCTTATGCCGCACCATGACAGAGCTTTCTTTATTTGTGGAGTAACAAGGACTAGATCTTCAAAAGATCCTTGAGCCTGAATCCATTGTAGGTCGAGTAGTTCCTGAAGGGGCCTCATGCAGGATGAGAGCATTCCCAGCATGGACTTTGTACATCTTTACTGAAACTGTCTCTCTTCTTTGAATACGAGATCCCAACTTTAACATTTTCTGAATGCGTTCTTCTGAAGGGTACGCCTTTGCCTCTCTTGTGTCCAACACTGCCCCTAAAAACTGTAGAGATTGTGACGGTATCAGAGAGGATTTTTCCACATTTATTCTTAGACCTAGGGTTACGAATAGCCGGCGGCAAGCTCTTAATGAGTGCAATGATACGTCGGACCTTTTATCAGCCAGTCGTCTAGATAAGGATAGACCTGGTGTCCTTGTTGTCTCAAATATGCTGCCACTGGCGCCATGCACTTCGTGAACACTGTTGGTGCTGAGCGGAGACCAAAGGGCAACACCCTGAATTGGTAGTGGCACCCCGCCACCTCAAACCTCCGATACCGTCAATGTTTGACGTGTATTGGAACATGGAAGTATGCATCTAATAGATCTAAAGATGTCATATAGTCTCCTCTGTTCAGCATTAGAAGAATCTCTTGCAGCGATAACATTCTGAAAAGTTGTTTTCTGATATACTTGTTCAAAGCTCTTGGATCCATCGCCTGCCTCCATTTGGTACTTTGTTTTTTCTTTATTACGAAAAATTGTGAGTAGAATCCTTTCCCTCGATGATTTTGAGGAACCTCCTCTATTGCCCCTTTTATAAGGAGATTCAAAATTTCTTTCTTTAGTAAGGATAGGAGTTGATGTTTCCTGGGAATGGGAGGACAGGCTGGTGGTTTTTGAATGAACTCTAGGGATTGACCCTGATATATAATGTCCAACACCCATTTGTCCGATGTTATTGACAGCCACTGTTGGTAATACTGAAAGAGGTAGTGGTTCTGATGAGGTTTGCTTCTTGACGAGGTGGGTGGCGCACTGAGAATGTTACTGTCGCCTACCACTGTCCTGCGACTTACCCCTAGCCCACGTCTTTCTTCTGTTTGCCTGTTGATGGTAAGGCACATTAGTCGATCGAAACTGTTGTTGATTAGGTTATTGGCGATACTACTGTTGCCGGCAGGGCTGGTACCTATATGATTGTAAAGACAGCCTTTGTTGGTATTGGCCTCTTGCTCCTCTACCACCAAAGGACTGAAACCTGTCGTTGTAGAATCCCTAAAGCACGTGCTGTGTCTGTATTGGTCTTAATTCCCTGAAGAGCATCATCCACATGCTTTCCAAATAGATTTTCACCATTGAATGGCATATCAATTTTTGCTTGAATTCCCGGCCGGAAAGAGGTAGCTTTGAGTCAGCCTTGTCTGAGAAGAGCGATAGCTCCTGCCATCTGCCTAAACACCACTGATGAAATGTCCATGGCTATATCAATCATTTCAGAGGCTGCCCTAGCCCCATCTTGAAGAATTTGCATTGCCTCTTCATTCTTATCATCAGGAAGGAAAGATAGCAAAGGCGCTATGTCCGACCACATTTGTCTGTCATACCGGCTTACTATGGCTAAAGCATTTGATGCCTTGATGGACGCGGCTGTCATAACCGCAAATCTTTTACCTGTACCATCTAGTTTTCTACCCTCCTTGTCTGGTGGAGTGGAACATGTAGCGGCCGGGTTTCTAGAGCGCCTCTGCGCTGCTTGCATGACCACTGATTCAGGTCTAGGATGACCAATTAGACATGCCAGAGACGATTCTGGAGCCTTATATTTTTTCTCCATTCTCAGATTTGATGCCAAAATAGCAGCTGGGTTTCTCATAATTTTTAGACCTTCCTCCCATATGTAGCTCACCAATGGGATGGTCCGAAATGACTTTCCAGCCGAATCTTTGAAATCATATAAGAAACAGTCTGCCTCTTCACAGGAAGAGGTAGATCAAACCTTTTTTGAGGCTCGCTCCAGTAACTCGAGGAACCCGCCAAAATCTTCCGGCAGAGAATTCGCTGGGGACGGTGAAGGTGAAGGAGAAGGAGATGATTGAGTAATGTACTGATCTCATTCGTCACCCACAGGCTCTTCATCCTGTGTAAGCTCTCCCTCTTCTGGTTGCTCTTCCACATCACTCTCTATAGAGTCATCCCTGATGGCTATTACTGTTGGAGGAAGTGTCTTCTGTGAGGCCTGCGGTGGCGCTGCCTTCACAGCAGAGGGTGCACTCTGCGTCTTACTTGTGTGGTGAAGATTGCTATCTATATACGTACAATGCTAAGTTAGCACAACCGCGTTAGATGTTAGAAAGCCATCTTGCCGCTTTTGCTGCTTTTGCACACGACACTGTAGTCACATGTTATTAATTGAGAAATGCTTGCTCGACTTTGCTTCACATGAGAACGGTCTGTTGTTCACATCGCTAACAGTGAGCAGCGACCTTGGTCTGAACATTGTGTAAAGAAACAGTCTGGGTCGCTAGACGGTGCATGTTGTTGGGTTCAGGTTGATCGGCCCACTATTTAGCCAAAACACGCACGCAGCTGCAAATACCTGAAAGTCGAGTGCTTTTAATATTGCAGGCTACATGTTTTAGACACATTCGGAAGAAGAGCTTTCCCAGGAGCAGAGTCTAAGCTGATCCTGTGATGTGATGTGATGTGATTCCACTAAGCTGATCTTTACGGTATGGGGTTCCCCATTCAAGCCTAGAGACCTTTTATTAGTCTAATAATAATAATAATATTAGTTTACTAGCGAAAGGAAGGTGGCTGATATCCACTGTCATTTTATTATGATTACTCCTTTCATTTTCTATGGTATTGTAACTATGCTGATGGTTTTGTTCTTAATCATTTGTCTGCTTATGTTAGCCAAAGTACTGCATCTTAGGACACGAGGTTTATAAAATAAACTCTTTAACCTTTACTGTGTCTCTGTTTATTCTGTTGTGGACTTATATGAGAATAATTACGAACAGGTATTTCTGATTCCCACCATTCCTGAGAATACCCGAAGTCGCTTGTTCTGGGTTGTCTATACATTGGGACCGCCGAGATAAAACTCGGATAACGAATGGGACACTGATGCTGGTCGGATAAGGGGTTCTGGGTTCTGAGGTGAGTTTTTGGTACACCACAATTCACTGAGGTCCTGGTTTCCTGTGCGTAGTTCTGTGCATAAGCAGAATCCCTGCAACACTTGGGGTGTTAGGTAAAGGAGCATTTGCTTCCGGTAAGTGTTTATAATAGTCCTTGATCATGAGCCTCAGATCGGTAACCAACGAGATTCGCACTGAAACCGTATCTTCTCTGGGCAGTGGAGGATTATCCTCCTCTTCCGCATACTCAGAGGTGTCCTGAAAGGATTTGTACCTCTGTGATCTTGATGGAGGACGATCTTTAAAAGAGAAATCCTCTTGCAAATATTCAGTTTTGTCTTGATAGTCATCCTCATCTGTGTCTTGGCATTTCACCTTGAGCTGAGAGGGACTATATGCAGGTCCAACAGAGCCCTCCTCCTCCGATTCCCGCATTTCCAACAGATGAGAGGGTGGTAGCGGCGAGATTGTTCTCCAAGATGCCAATTCTGAAATAATTTTTCCTGAATCAGGTATTACTGAGGACCTTTTTCTCTCTGTCGACATGGTCATCGATGAGCTTTGTATTTTGGAGACATGAATACCATCGTCAACGAGGCCATTGTCGTGATCGTCGACGGAGCTGCCTTCAACGATGCCGTGGTTGTGGCGGCCGACGACGACACCGTCGTCGTCAGAGTTGAAGTTCCTGCCGTCGGCGGCGACGTCGGCGGATTAGCCGTCGTTGACACAGTCAATGAAGATGAATGCGCCGCTCTCATTGACGAGGCTGCCGCTGATGGGTCCATCTTTTTCTCCACAGATTTTTTATGAGGAGTGTGTGGCACTGAGAAAGAAGACTTCTTAGACACGCCTTCAGGAGGCAGTAACTCTGGCACCTTGTCCTTGGTTTTACAGACTTTTGTATTTTAGAGTCAGCTTTAGTAACAGTAGGCTCTAGCTTTCTTTTTGGAGTAGAATGAGCCTCATCAGCCTCTGATCTGGATTACTTCTTCTATAGCCACAGAAGTAATCGCACCTCTCTGTCTTTTTGAGTTTTGGCAGAGAAAGTCCTTCAATGCTTACACTCCTTGGGAACATGTTTGGGATATAAACAATATAAACAATCTTTGTGGGGGGCCTCAGAGAACATTCTAGCCTTCCCACAAGATCTGCAGGGTCTCAGACATCTTCCCGAATGAAGAAAATACCAATACCTCTTTCCAAAGAAATACGGAGTTGAATAGAAAGGTCAAAAGTTCACCACAGAGAGAAAAACTGAGCAGAGCTCAGGTAGACTCCTTCTCACATGACATGCGGTTAGAAATCTGAGGTTTGGAGGCACTGCAGGGAATTGTGTTCTCAGGGCTGGTGTCTCATTGGCTGACATTTGGACCATATAAAGATGGTGATGGAGTAACCAGGTATAATTACCTTTGTATTGGTTTACATAGATTTTTTCTTTTATACTGCTATATTTCTAATACTTTGAGGCTCCCACCATGACGACGGGGAAGATTCAGGCATGTGAATCTATGAAAGATTCAATGCTGAAGAAAGGTCGGACTAGGAGGGTTGGGAGGCTGTTGCAGGGGGGCATGGGTGGACTGGCCTGCCTGCTGGCACCCAGACACACGTTGCTGGGTCCCGCGTCTGCGGCCACTTGGAGGATGGGTAGCTTGCGTGGCCCTATGGCCAGATTGGGTGGAACATGGTGGGGTACCCCTTACGTACCTCCGAAAGGGGCAAAATGTGGATTGCGTGGGGCGAGAGGTTGCCGCGATGCCCAAGGATCTGGCCGTAGCCCTAGAATCCTTGAAGCGCTTGAGCGCTGAGTCCGCCTTGTCACCGAACAGGCGACGGCCATCAAAGGGCATGTCCAAAAGGGTGGACTGGACATCCCCAGAGAAACCAGACGTCCTCAACCAGGAGTAGCACCTCAAGGCTACAGACGTGGAAAACATTCTGCCCAGAGAGTTGGTGGTATCCAGCCCAAACCGAATGGTGAACTTATCTGCGTCTCGACTCTCTGCCACTGGGCAGGTGAGAACGGTCCAGGCCTCCTCCCTAAGCAACACCACTGTGTATGAAGCTCCCTCCTCCATAGCCGGGGGGGAGAGCATGCTGAGGTCTGGGGGGGAAGAGCATGCAGAGGTCTGGGGAGATATCAAAACCACTGGCATCGCCCGGTTCCTCAAGCTGGTCAGCTAAAGGTTCTCCAGACCCCTCCCAGTCCTTCTCACCATCCTCTGGTTGCCACTCAGGGTGATAGGGATGCCAGGGATGAACAGCAGTACAAAAGTACCCTCCAGTGCCTGTATCAACGTCAGCTGATGTCGGTCTGGCTCTGTGTCCAAGTTGGGGGTACAACTGGCGTCGGGGGTGTCGTCACTGGAATTGGCACAGAGGAAGTAACCGTGAGGTCGACAGATGCTGATCCGGATCCAGGCCTGGATCCTCGGGGGCCTTCTGGCGCCAGAGCCAAAGCCGCCAGCATCGAAGGCCCAGTGCCCCCAGCCGAGTCCGCGGGGCCTGAAGGCATGCCGGTGGAGTCAGGCTGCCCAAAGATGCTGTGGTGCACTTCGTAAAAAGCTCGCAGCTGGGCAGGGGACCCTCCGGCTCCGTGAAAGGGAGGGAAGCGTGGAGCTGTCCCAGAAGCGGGCTCCAAAGACAGAGTCGTGGAGAACGACGAAGCTCCGGGTCCCAAGTCACGTCAGCCGATGGACGGAGAGAAGGCGAAGGGCGGCGAAGCTTCTTCGCCTTCTCTTGTGCTTTGACTTACCCGAGGAGTACAAAGACTTCGATGACGAGTAGTGGTGGCTCTGCGACCAGTCCCGTGACCTTCATATCGACTGGGACCTCGACCGATGCAGAGCAGAGTGCCGTGCCGCCAAAAGCTTTCGGGGCGGCTCCCGCAAAGACTTCGGATTCATGGCTCGGCAATCGGAGCACGACTTCGAGTCATGGTTGCGCTCCAGGCACCATAGGTACACGAGGTGCAGATCCGTAACGGACATCTACTTGTGACAAGAGTCACAAGGCCTGAAGCCGGTCCGATGAAGGGACATCCCTCGTGCTACCAGGAGTCGAAGACTCAAAAAAAGACATTGACAAAAGTCGAAAAAAGTTTCGTCAAAAAATGACTAAGGCGCAAGCTCTCTCTGGATCTGTGCTGGCTGGCGCGTCAGAAGAAAGAACTGACGTCAGCACGCAGGGGCGGCGTCTAAGACACAGCAACATCATCCCAATGACCATGATGCCGATGGCGGACACGGAGTCGAAAGACGCCACCTATCGATGTGCAGGGATACTGCTACAGAAAAATTTCTCCGGATCCAGTCTGACGCCTGGAGGTAGTTCTAAGGTAAGGAATCTAGAACTAATGGTCTCTTTCAGATAATGCCCTCAGGGCAGGATGGGGTTGGAAGCCAATGGGCTACCAGGTTTCCTCCCACCCAGTGACCACTTCTTGCAGAGTGTGGCATCTGGCTATCCCAGACTGCACCATTCTGTCCACTCCCAAGAAGGCAAGACCCTCCCCCTCTCCTTGGGTACAGACCTCCTTAACCGACCCCCAGGGTATGGCTACCTCCGAGCTACATGCCCCTCAGGAAAACAGTTTTGCAACTGGTTTCCCCTCTGCATCCTTTGCCAGCTCATCTACCTCATCAATGGGGCTGCCTTCCCTCTCGGTGCTACAAATCTGCCCTTTAGAGGCTACTTCACCTTTGAAGCCAGCCTTTTGGGGCTGCAATCCCTCATTGTTCTCCATCCTGAGAGTCATTATCACGTCTGTCCAGGAGGGCAGAAAGCTGCCTCACAGAGCAGGTTCCAAGTGTGCTGTGGAAAGCATAGGAGTTTTAAAGGCAACAAAGTGTCAGCTTTGCTAAAGCTGCACACTGCACAAGTTACATTAATTTGGATTTAAGATACAAGTCAGGCTTAATGCAATGAGTTGTTTGATACCTTGGAGTGCCCACATTGGCTGCACCATTCCAGAGTTAGCATAGCTGAAGGAGTTCAGCGTGTAACCCTTTACTCGCCAATAGGTCGACCAAGTCTTTCCATAGTAAAAAATTATTGTTTCATGTGTTTTAATATCAGGAAATGTAAAGTACAGGTCCTGCCTGTGTTATGTTACACCCTGCCTTTACGGCTCGATAGACCTGCCAGAGGGGTGACTAACACACATGTCTAGGAGGAAGTGGACGCCAAAATCTTTTCTAAAATTCTGTCCTCTCGACTTGCTCCACCTATACAGCTAATAGTGTCGGATCAACAGCACGGCTTCGTTCCCGGGTGGGACACTACAATGCATATTAATACTGCCATAGCAGTGTTTGACGCTGCCCAATGTTTGGGTGGCAAAGCAGCAATGCTAATGTTGGATGCCGGGAAGGCTTTCGACCGAGTTTCTTGGAGGGCACTTTGGGCTATAATGTTGGAAGTGGGAATCGGTCGTAAGTTTGTCTCGGCCATCCAGAAAACGTATACGAACTCGCAGGCCATTATTAGGCTTAATGGATTGACATCGGATCTATTTTCTATCCAGAGGGGCACCCGGCAGGGGTGTCCCCTGTCACCTTTGCTTTTCGCAATATACATTGAACCTTTTATTCGTCATCTGTTACGGAATCAGCATATTAGCCCGGTTACTTATAATCAAGTACACATTAAAGTAACCGCCTATGCGGACGACATAGCTGTCTTTACAACAGAACCAGCTCAAGCGATGAGGGAGATTGTTTTGGAAGCACAGCAATTTGGACTAATCTCAGGGTATAAACTCAATACTAATAAAACTCAAACTATAACTAATATCGAACATATCCCATGTATACCCATGTTGGGTGTTACTCAAAAAGCTACATATCTAGGGGTCAGTCTTAATAGTCATACGGAAGAAATAGTGAAGCTTAATTACGAACCACTAATTAAGAAAGTTGCTACGGACCTGCGCAAGTGGCACCAACTCCCCTTAACTATTTGGGGGCGTTGTAATATTATTAAGATGAATGTCCTTCCAAAGTTCTTGTACCTGTTTAGGAGTATTTCTCTGCGGGTTCCATCTACATTTTTTTTAAAACTGGATGGCATCATAGGCAGTTTCATTTGGGGGCTAGACGGGCTATCAAATTTCTCAAATTACCATACGAAAGGGGGGGTTTTGGATTACCTGATTTTAAATTATACTTTTGGGCTGCTTTTGCTACGCGCCTACAGAGTTTGATGGAAGGTTTTGGTATGTCTCAAATGTGGCTTGCATATCAGTTAGTATGTGGGTCGGAGTATAGGTTTGTACTCTCTAGGATGTCTGACCCGAACTACTTTAAACGTGTTCGTTTCAAGATATTAAGACACGCTATCTGGATTTGGAGGTGACATTGCAAAGCTGTATAACATCCCTGATCTACATGCAAATATTTATCTAAGGGGAAATCCCCGGTTGGGGGTTTTATTTGGGGACTCTGCTTGGAAGATCTGGCATCACTGCGGTGTACTTCAGTTAGGGCAACTCTATGATCAGGATGGATTTAGATAATTTTCTTCTCTTAGAGATGAATTTGGGATTCCGAACCACTCTTTCTTTAAATTCCTGCAAATTAGAGATTTTTTTATTAACGGGGAAGGTTTATTGACTGTTAATGTGCTGGGGGAATCTGCAAGCTAATTTTTACAACTTAAGGGCAGGGGTTTTATAGGAAAAATGTACAAATACTTAATTATAGGTGTAGCCGATGATGCTGTTCAGGCTGTAGAAAAATTAAATAGTTATTTTGGAACTAGTATTACTACAGCAGATTTGCACAGGTCACTATTAACTATTAATACCTCTGTTACCTCTATTAATTTAAAACTTCAGCAACATCGTATGCTATTTCTTTTGTACTACATGCCTGAAATTATTTCTAAATGGGCTGTGCCTAATGTGACACCTAAAACCCACTGCCCTAAATGTTTATTTTTTGCTGCGGATATTAGACACATGTTTATTACGTGTCCAGCACTTTCCACCTTCTGGTCATTGATTGCAAAGGAGCTATGTAACCTGTCGGGTCGTAACATTATTATTTCTGAGAAAGAGATTCTTTTGGGGTTAATAGAGGACCCAGGCTCCATATCAGCTGCTTTATTTTCCATTATTATGGCTTGTTGTCGTTTATGCATTGCTAGGGTTTGGATTGAGCCAAAACCTCCAACGCTTGCGGAGTTTTGGCAGTTAATAAGAGGGGTATACGAGATGGAGATTGCCTTAGCCAAGGTCAGGGGCCTCTCCTCCCAAATTAGAATAGAACGAATTTGGCTCTGTCTACAATGGGAATAAGTGTTACAGACTGTAAATGTCTTTTTGTTTGCATTTATTCTGCCTTGATGTCCTGCCATGTTATGTAATTCTTCTCTTTTTTCCTCTTTTGGCAAATAAACTTTTTTTTTTTTAAAAAGGAAGGAAAAAAAAAAAGGAGTTTTAAAGGCAACAAAGTGTCAGCTTTGCTAAAGCTGCACACTGCACAAGTTACATTAATTTGGATTTAACCCCTTGTGTGCCCATGACGAGCTGGACTCGTCATGGGCCGTGGTTGCGCTGTGCCCATGACGAGTCCAGCTCGTCATGAACCCCGCCCGCTAATGTAACGGCCGGCACAGGGCGGGGAAAGGGCGTGGCACACAAGGGGTTAAGATACAAGTCAGGCTTAATGCAATGAGTTGTTTGATACCTTGGAGTGCCCACATTGGCTGCACCATTCCAGAGTTAGCATAGCTGAAGGAGTTCAGCGTGTAACCCTTTACTCGCCAATAGGTCGACCAAGTCTTTCCATAGTAAAAAATTATTGTTTCATGTGTTTTAATATCAGGACATGTAAAGTACAGGTCCTGCCTGTGTTATGTTACACACTGCCTTTACGGCTCGGTAGACCTGCCAGAGGGGTGACTAACACACATGTCTAGGAGGAAGTGGTTGCTTTGCAATTGCTTTCAATGGCAAAGTTGGGCTAGCAGTGCATGATTGCTCTACCAGTTTATAGTGGCGGACTTGTTTTACTTGGCGGACCTCCAGGGTGGCACAATCAGTGCTGCAAGCCCTGGAGTACCCGTCTAACTTACATGTCCTGGGTACCAGGGTACCATTTACTAGGGACTTACCAGTAAGTTACCAGTTTCCAATTGGGTATCACCAATTTAACATACACTTTTAGGGTCAGGGCACTGGCATCAAGGTCTGGTTCACAGGTCTCAGTGCACTCCCAGGGTTGAAAAACCATCAGCTGAAAAAGTTGGGGTGACCACACAAAAAGAGGCATTTCCTTACAAGCGACAAAATCCATTAAAGCAGGATTTGATTTGGGGCTGTATAGGGTATCTGAGGGAGCCTGCTCTGGAGTGCCTTGATCATTCATGGTTTTGAGGTGCATGGGGTAAGTGTTTATAATAGTCCTTGATCATGAGCCTCAGATCGGTAACCAACGAGATTCGCACTGAAACAGTATCTTCTCTGGGCAGTGGAGGATTATCCTCCTCTTCCGCATACTCAGAGGTGTCCTGAAAGGATTTGTACCTCTGTGATCTTGATGGAGGACGATCTTTAAAAGAGAAATCCTCTTGCAAATATTCAGTTTTGTCTTGATAGTCATCCTCATCTGTGTCTTGGCATTTCACCTTGAGCTGAGAGGGACTATATGCAGGTCCAACAGAGCCCTCCTCCTCCGATTCCCGCATTTCCAACAGATGAGAGGGTGGTAGCGGCGAGATTGTTCTCCAAGATGCCAATTCTGAAATAATTTTTCCTGAATCAGGTATTACTGAGGACCTTTTTCTCTCCGTCGACATGGTCATCGAGGGCCTCGCTCTGAGCATTCAACTAGATGTGTACCAATACTTCAGTGATAGTTAAAATTGAAGACTGAGCCAGGGGAGGGGAAGTTGGGCAGACACTGTTAAATATGTTTTTAAGCGCATACCCAGGGAAGGGAGGGTACTGGGGCAGGTTTGGTTGTTAAAAGTTCCAGATAGCTGTGATACATGGATAGCCTGATTCATTATTGGGTGCCCCTCAAGGCTGGAAGGGGTGGCGGGGTTCAGGAGAGGAGGCCTAGAGGGGTTCTCCCACGTGATAAATTCGACCCATCAGACCCATGACACAGGATAAGTATAACTTCCTTCCCTGGAATGTCAGCAAATTAGGTATATATGTGAAATGACACAAGGTATTGACCTTCCTATGACGACAGAAAATACACATAGCTTGTCTCCAGGAGACTCAGTTAATTGAACCAGAAGCTGAGAAATTACAAATCAAATGGAGGGGCAGCTTTATTCTTTCACTTACTCTGCCTATGCAAGGTGGGCCGGAGCCATGTAGGTGGCTCCCGGCGTACCTCTCAGACCCTCATACTCAGAAGCAGACTTGGAGGACAGGTATATCATATCCTCATTCAGGGGACGCGACATGGGAGAGCTCAGCATCCTCATGCATCCTATATGCACCCAACACAGACAGGTTGACTATTTTTTTTATAAAGTTGCAGGATCTTATTACAGACTTCCTCAATGTCCCGATAATATGGGCGGGAGATTTAAACTGTATTCTAGATAAAGCACTCATGACACCCCTGGAAAATAACACAAAACCTCACATAGCGACTGCACTGTGCCAAGTAATAGGCAACACGTGCAGTACAGATGCGTGGAGAGAACTCAACCCACTAGTCCAGGAATGCTCATGCCACCCTGAGATACCACATCTATAAGACTATCCCCACTTATGGTGGGCTTTGAATGGGGGTAGAGAAGGGGCAAGCCCTCTACATCATGAAGGCCTCCAGGGGTCCTGCTGGACCCCAAGTGTCGGGAGGGCCTACCTGACTGAGTATCCAACACCACAAGGGGGATTGAATGGGAGGCAATGAAAGCAATGGCCCAGGGGGGTGTCTGGTGAAGGTGTACTGAGTTCAGCAACACTTACAGAAGGCCTTGGCCACACGGGAATCCCTGCTAGCAAACCTTCAGCGGAGGGATTCTGGAGGTGAAGCGACAAGGTCGGAACTAACCGAGGCATGTAGGTCCCTGGGAGAGTTACTGGGTAGACTTGACAGGATGACCAGCCGGGACTTCAGGCAGTGCCTTCACAAGGAGGGAAACTAACTCAGGAAACTGCTTGCCTGGATTCTAAAAAGGAAGGCTGTAGCACCGGTACGGATACTGCGGTGGGCTGATGGGGCACGAGGCACTTCACAGGCTGCCATTAACCCCAACTTCAGGGAACACTTGAGTGAAGTATACCAAAGTAAGGATCCGGCTACCACGGAGGCCATAGCCTCCTTTCTGTCTGAGGCAGTACTCCCTCACGCGCCGGAGGCTTTCTGCAAAGAGTTGTAAGTGGACATCACCCTGTAGGAGTTGCCGGAGGCCCTGGGGGTGTTATCCGTCAATAAAGCCCCAGGAAGTAATGGCTTCCTGATAGACTTTTATCAATCATTCAAATCCATCCTAACAGACAAACTACTAGAGGTCTTCCAGGAGACCCGAGCACAGGGGGAGTTGCACCCCATAATCCGAGAGGGCTTTATATATATGTTGCCCAAACCAGGGGGAGGCCAACCACTAGATTCACATCCTTTAGACTATCAACTATGATTAACTTAGATGTCAAGGTACTTAGTAAGGTATCAACACTGCAGTTGAGAAGGGTGGTGGGTTTATTGGTCCATGAGGATTCATACCGGGCCGAAGAACAGCCATCACTCTTAAACGCCTGACTCATATACTGCGCTCAGTGCAGAACTGGGACAAGGAGCTGATTCTGGCACCAGTGGGTATTGCCAAGGCTTCTGACACACTGGACTGGACGTACTCAGCAGAGGTCTTAAAAATGATGGGATTTGGCAAAAAAATGTGTGCCTGGGCCAAATTGCTATATACGAACTCCAGGGCCCTAGATGGAAATGCAGAGTGGTGTCCGAGGTTTTTGGGGTGCAGCATGGCACTAGACAGGCATGCCAACTTTCACCTCTTTCGCTTGCGCTGGTGCTAGAACCAATTACCATTAGGATCACTAGGGTCTTGGGACAGTGGAATCTAGTTTGGGCACACCTCCCATGAGCTCTCCCTTGATGCCGACGATACCCTTTAATACTTATTGCGACAGAGAGTCTATATCAGACCTGTTGGCACATCAGGAGGGATTTTGCAATGTGCCAAGCCTAAGGATTAACACTACGCTGTTCCTCTTGGGAGCATTGGCGAATATCCTGGTTGATGGCCTGCCTGAGCTTGGCCTACACTGGGATGCGGACAAATTTAGATACCTTGGCATAATGGTAGAGGCAATGCCCGAGAGACGATAAAACTACAATGTCGGTAGGGTGAAGGAGGGCTTGCCTGCATCCATTCAATTCTGGACTACAATACCTCTGTGTATATTGTGGGAGGGTTGCCATTGTCAAAATGGCAATCCTCACTAGGTTTGTATATATGATACAAAACTAGCTATGCCCCATCCTTCATGCTACACTCAAGCGCTTCAATATCCTACTAGTGTCGCTGGTTTGGGCAGGAAAGAGAAGACGGGTGGCCCTGGATACTCTGAAGCTAGATCAGGAGGATGGCAGGACTGGGACTACCGGATATGGCACTGTATTACTATGTAGCACATGTCCAAATGGGTAACCGGTTCAGACAATAGCGAGAAACCATAGCTATGAAGCACATCTGGGGCTACACCTTTGCTGGAACTATTGATGAGGGCCTCAAGCCTAGGGGCGGAATGCCCCTTCCTGGTGTACCATACTGCTTGGATCTGGGAGCAAATAGTCACAAGGATTATCAGGCAGCCCCCCTACTGAAGGGACCTGGACCTGTGGGTGCTGAAGCCCTTTAAGGACATCAGTTTGACCAGGTCTGTCGCACACTGGCAGGAGGGAGGATGCCAAGAACTGGGGTAATCTTTACCTGGGAAAGCGCTTTGTCGCCTACCAGGAGGCATTCTCGTTGGTTCTGGGTCAGTTTCTACAATTTGCCAAGATTGCTCAAACCGCTAGGGAAATTTGGAGGGAGTTCCCAGAGGCACCTCCACAATCAGAGGTCCACCATGCATTCCTAGCTGTAGGAGAGGGGCAATACTTGGAGTCCAGAATACACAAGGCTCTCAAATGTAGACCTAGAAGACAAATGGCGGCTCTGACGGCATGAGGTAACAACTCACACAAAAGAACTGGAAAAGGACCTGGACATTTGTTTCCGCAAAATCGAGATTTAAATTATTACACTTCAATTACGTACATCGCACATTGGTCCATGTTATCTGGCGTCTCTTATTCTTTTTTTACAATCCTGCAAGGAACCTCCAGTCCTCACATTTAGCTTTGGCTAGAGTGTCGAGAGTGAGACTGTCAAGGATTGGCAGACGGTCCTTTTCCTTTCCGGGGTCATCTATTTGGAATTCTCTTCCGGTGCACCAGAGGCAGGAAAGTTCGGAACCTGCTTTCAGAAAGGGATTTAAAACTTGGCTATTCACTTTGTAACTCGGCTTGTTGCTAGATTAGCGCCGGCACACTCCTAGGAGCATCTGTGCACTTTATAAATCCGTTATCATCAATTACCTCACACAGAACAAACTACACACGATTTATGTGGGCCGTTAAACAATATGCCCTTGCTGCGGACAGGTGAACACAACATTCCTACATTTGGCGTGGCAATTTGATGAGTTCTTGACATATTGACAGGTGGTGGTTAAACGGATCTGGGAGGCAACTGGTATACATCCTTGACCAATCCCCTGGGCAATGTTTGCGGGCTACTGAGTTACCCCAGAAAGGGTAAAATGGAATATAAATTTCCTCAGCTCATACTCCTGGCGAAATGGCGTGTCACCATAGGGTGGTTGGGGACTAGGGGACCGGAGGTTGAAAGATGGGCAAGTGATACTCCAGGGCCATTTATGGCAGTGGGGACCACCACCTTCTCGGGATTTGACCATTGGGGAAGGGGGGCACGTGCTCCCCTCCTGGGACATTTTCAGCCTCAGGGACCACCATCTCCCTCAAGCAGGTCCTGCAATAGGAAAGGAGTAGAGCCTTGTGGCCCCCCTCCTGCAGCCATTAATGACCCCCTGGAACTGCCACCCCCCCCAGGGCCAGCTTCCTATGTCCAGAGGTGCCCATCATATGGACCTACTAGTTTGCTGTCGCTTGGCAGGAGTTATGACAGTTCCCACCAAGCAAGAGCAAACAAAAAGTCAGCTGTCAGCAGACAAGAGCAGGAAAACTGCTCCCGCTCGCAGAGAGCATGATTTTCATCTGTTTTACTGCCCACTGTCAAGTAGGCAGGAAAACAGATGAAAGAATTGCTCCTGCACACAGGGGGCAGCATTTTTTGGTGCCCCCTGCATGCAGGAGCAATGCTTGCTTCCCCCGGAGGCAGGGGGTGGCAGCAACCACAGGGACATTGAGGTTCTCCCCTGCGGTCCTAAACATTGTACACTGGGTACCCTGGGTGGGCTACAGGGCTCCTAGTATCACGTGGCCGGGCATGGGGTCCTGGGGCCAAAACAAGCCCCACTCCCATCGGTAACGGTAGAAGATGGTTATTTCTTACCCTCTCCTGATGAGAGCAGAATCCATGGTTCTACCTTTAAATTACTATGAGTATACAATTGTTTAGAGGACATTCACCTCTTTGAAGTCTCGCCATCTTCTCTATTGGAGAATTCATGTGATCACAGATTTATGGAAGAAGACACATGAGGAACAATCATATTGCTGAAATTAAACACACAGATCATTAGCAACATTTCCTCCTGGCCTATTACACAGCTGTAGTGTAGAATATACACAAGACATTTACCCAACGAATTAGCACTTTCAAGGTAACCAGTAGAAAGTACTTCAATTGGGTAAATAGGTTGTGCAAAACTGTGGACTTTTGTTGGATAAAGGGGCAGGTGAGGTTCAGTTCTGGCCCAGTCACT
Organism: Triturus cristatus; assembly: GCF_964204655.1. NCBI lineage: Eukaryota > Metazoa > Chordata > Amphibia > Caudata > Salamandridae > Triturus > Triturus cristatus. Next base: position 1,642,865,583 of record NC_140590.1, read on the forward strand.
CAGGCAGCTACTGACACACCCACACAGACACCCACCCACATACCCATTCAGCAACTTTCACATCCACTCACATACCCACACAGCCACTCAAACACACACTCTCATACCCAGTCACACACCCACATAACCACTCTCAATCCGTTTTTACCACCATGGGAAAGAAAAGGGGGAGATCAGCTTTGTGGTCTGTGTGCTAGTGACACTGAGACTCTGATCCATATCCTATGTATATGCAAGAAGCTAAAGGACATACGGAAAACTCTGTTAAAACCATTGTTTAACCAGCACGGAGTAAGGTCCTGTAGGCAGGCGGTGATGCTGTGCTTTAATCCAACTTCAGTGCTACGCAAACAAAGGATGGACGGAATACTGAATAAATCATACATTCACCCCGAATCAAGACATCTGGGTTAAATCCATAGTTCTTTTGCTCACCATGCCACCCAAGTTTAGACCCAGCCATATGCAAATCAGTCTTGACCCTGTGCCTCATGGGAACAGTCCAGACCGAACTGCCAAGCCAGGTCCTCCCTGGACCGGAAACAAGCATCCTGGGACCAGTTTCTGGGTATTACCCTTCATCAGCCAGGCTAGCTTGAATCCAGTGGCACAGTGAGCAAGTGACCCACGTCTGGGCATACCCATCCCACTTAGGGTGAAAAGTGCTATGCAAACAAAGGATGGACAGAATGCTGAATAAATCATACATTCACCCCCAGTCAAGAGATCTGGGTTAAATCCATTGTTCTGTTGCTCACCATGCCACCCCAGTTTAGACCCAGACATATGCAAATCAGTCTTGACCTGGCCTGGCTGTTCGGGCTGGACTGTTCCGGCTGGACTGTTCCCATTGGGTGCAGGGTCAAGACTGATTTGCATATGGCTGGGTCCAAACTGTAATGGCATGGTGAGCAAATAAAACTATGGATTTAGGCCCATATCCCTGTACGGGGGTGAATGTATGACATTGTTCTGCATTCTGTCCATCAATTGTTGTTTTTGCATGTGTCACCCTGAGTGGTACGGGTATGCCCAGACGTGGGTCGTGTGCCCTCCATGCCACTGGAGTCAAGCTATCCTTGCTGATGAGGGCTAAACGCCCGAAACCGGTCCTAGGATCCTTGTTTCCAGTCCAGGGAAGACCTGGCCTGGCAGTTCAGGCTGGACTGTTCCCATTGGGTGCAGGGTCAAGACTGATTTGCATATGGCTGGGTCCAAACTGGAATGTCACGGGGAGCAAAAAAACGATGGATTTAGGCCCAGATCTCTGTACTGGGGTGAATGTATTACATTGTTCTGCATTCTATCCAGCAATTGTTGTTTTTGCATAATCCAACTTTAGTACAGCTAAACTGTCGCCTTACAATTTTTTTTGACCTAACAGCATTGAGACTGAAAACATCTACTGTCAACAGTTAAGATCCGTAGAAATAAGATTCCCTTGGTGGCAAGTTTTTAGTAAAGCTGGATCTCTCTACTCCCAGCACAAACTAAAGCCCATGTGTTAGAACATGTACACTACTGATACCAAACTAATTATAAAGTAAATATTAAAACATTTTTTTTTTATTAAAATACAATAAACAGCGCAATTAAAAAGGGCCATAGAAATATCTATAATTATAAAACAAATTCATATACCTTGTACATATATATTTCACATACACTTATTGAAAACCTATTTCTTTTGAGGGCAATATCGACACAAAATAATTATGCAAGACTACAATTAGTAAAAAGCATAGAAAAATAGCCACTACCTAGATTGTATACTCCAACAAACTGTTAACAGAGAGACAGATACAGACAATACATTTTGTCATTAGATAACACCTCAGTTTTCAAAGTTTCAGTAGCTAATCCTAGATACAATAGGATAAGCTGTTCCCACGGATTGTGTTAGATGCAGCGTCGATGCGTTTCGATGGTTCTGTTTAATAATCCATCTTTATGAATAAGTCAGGTGGTGTCTGTATAACTGTATAGGTGAGTAAATGGAAGTATGATTGATTCTTTGCATGACTGACTAGGTGTGTGAGTAACTCTGGATATGTGGCAGTGTGTGAGTGTCTGTATAGGTGTATGAGTGAATATGATAGTGTTGTATTGAAGAGTGACTGCATTTATGAGTGACTGTATGGGTGAATGAGTGGATGTGTGTGTGTGTAGACCTAGGAATCAGTCAGTGCATATTTAGTAACTAGTATTGATGGTAGTCTGTATTTTAGAGTGGGTGTATCAAAGGTTATATTCAGGTGTGAGGCGGTACATCAGATTTTCACAAGGATGATGTCATCAGTGATGTCACTGACCATGTCATGAATGATGTAACATGTGACATCATCAGCAGTGCATTGCGGGGGCACGAGTTAGCTGAACTAACTATAATGCCGGAATTTCCATGGTTTTGTGCGAGTGAAATGTCCAACTAACTATAATGTTCCTGAAACCTATGGTTTTTTCAGTGAATTTCTATGTTTTTTTAAATGCTAATTTCAAACTATAACGTGCTTGAAACCTATGCTTTTTCATTGAATTTCTATGGTTTTTTAAATGCTAATTTCTAACTATAACGTGCCTGAAACCTATGGTTTTTTCAGTGAATTTCAAAGGTTTTCAAAATGAAAATTTGTAACTCTAATGGACCTCAATGCTATGGTTTTTTTTAAAATTATATATATATATATATATATTTGTTTTTCTAAAAAATTGTGAATAATTTTTAGTTAGGAAAACTATATTCATTCTTTTTTTAAATTATACAGAAGTCGCGCACCCTACACGATGGCTGCGCGCATTCCGGTAGCCATTTTGAAAAGTTGCGCTGGGGTCGCGACTTCGGTGTAATTTGTAAAGTATGAAATATCTTTAAATTAATTATAAATAAAAGTTTTCCTTTAGGTGTTTGTCGAAATTTATTAATAAAAATATTTTTTAAGTATTATTTTCAATATAATTTCGAAGATAATAAAGTTACGAAATGCGCGGTATACCGCTTAATGTGCGCAACATCTCCCTGCACGTATTTCCCGGGTCGCGCCGAAGTCACGACTTGGGCGTATTTTGAAAAAAATGACTATAGAAAGTTTGAATATGATATTAGACTGAACAGTTTTGCTAATATACTTATTAAAAGTTTATAGAAATGTTTATAGTGTATAATGATATATATGATTTTTGCGGGTGCGCGAAGAGTGCGTGACAAGTGCGCGCACCCTACGCAACTTCATGTCAGCAAAAGAAAAAAGGAATCTGATTGTTTGAAATCAATTTCATTGTGTAAGAGGGAGGATCCATCCTTCTGATATTTCCCTTACTTTTTGTCCTTGATAGAGAGAAGAGATGTTTCTTGCTTCTCTTTATATTGATATACCTTTTTTGTGTGTTTGTTTATTTTTAATACAACTATGGCTTCTACTTTTGCCGAAGTTGATCCACTTGCAGTAGAGGAGGAAGAACAGATGGTGCAGCAGAAGAAGAAGAAAAAGGAAATCATCGTTTGGTCCTTTTTTAGTGTACCGGAGGGAGAAAAAAAGGTGAATGCAAGAAAAGTAACTTGCATTATCTGTGAGAGAGTGCTGTCCAGAGGCTCCGATAAAAAGTACTCTTGCAGTATGAGTAGTATGAAAAAGCATATGGAGACCATCCACCCTGTACACCTTGCAAGAGTGGAAAGAGACAGTTGAATGCTGCTGCTGAAGAAGACCCCAGTACACCATCAACTTCTACACAGATTCCATCTGCACCAAGGCCTCACATCATGCCTGAATTTTAAAATGCAGCAGTTAGTTGCATTAAGTGCGCCACCGAGCTCTGTGTTGGCAAACAGTGCATTGAGGTCATCTCTGCTGCTCTTAAAGCGCACAAAGGTTAATCTTTTTTTATAATGCGCTTTTATTTTTGTTCAAGAGATCATCTCCTGATCTTAATTTTTCTCTGTTGTTTTTAAAATAAAAAACACAGAAAAAAAGTTAAAAAGGTTAAAATTAAAATTGTACCGAAAAAAAGAAAAATGACCCCGTTTCTTACGGAACCACATCTATTGGTTAAAAAAAGAAAAATTACCTGAGTGATTGCATGAGAGTATGGGCACTATGTGGGTGATCGGAGAAATGCAAGTATAGTGCATGGTTATTTTATGAATGTTTGAGAAGTGGCAACGTGATTGAATGAGTTCATGGATAATAGCAGGGTAATTGGAAAAGTGCATGAGTAGTGTGTAAGTGATTAGATGAGTGCATGTGCAGTGCACAAGCGATTGTAGTAGTGGATAGTTACTGCTGGGTCATTCAATAAGTACATGGCTACTGACTGGATGATTAGAGTACTGTAATGAGAGTGCATGGTGAATTTATAAGTGCTTGGGTATTGGCGGAGTGATTGGATAAGTACATGGTTCTGGATGGGTGATTGGAGGAGTGCATGGGAAGTGACGGGGGATTGCTGGAGTGCATAGGTACTAGCTGAGTAATTGGAGGAGTGAATCAGTAGTGTGTAGGTGGTTAGAGGTCTCCATGAGTAGTGTATGGAGTATTGTAGCAGTTCATGAATTACCGCCTGGGTCACTGTATGAGTTCATGGGTAATGACTGGATGATTATAGTACTGCAAAAAGAATGCATGGTAAATTCATAAGTGCTTGGGTATTGGCGGAGTGTTTGGATAAGTCTATGGTGCTGCATGGGCGATTGGAGGAGTGCATGGGAAGTGAGCGGGGGATTGCTGGAGTGCATAGGTACTACCTGGGTAATTGGAGGAGTGAATGAGTAGTGTGTAAGTGGTTAGAGGTCTGCATGGAAAGTGCATGGAGTTTTGTAGCAGTGCATGAGTTACTGCCTGGATCATTGAATGAGAACATGGGTAGTGACTGGATGATTAGAGTACTGCAAGGAGAGTGTATGGTGAATTTATAAGTGCTTGGGTATTCATGGAGTGATTGGATTAATACATGTTATTGGCTGGGTGACTGGAGGTGTGTATGGGGAGTAACAGTGTGATTGCTGGACTGTACGGGTACTACCTGGGAAAATGAAGGCGTGAATAACCAGTGTATATGTGGTTAGAGGCCTGCATAAGTAGTGAACATGTTATTGTAGCACTGCATGTGTTAGTGTCTGGGTCATTGCATGAGTACATGGGTAGTAACTGGATGATTAGAGTACTGCAAGGAGAGTGTTTGGTGAATTTATAAGTGCTTGGGTATTGGCGGAGTATGTATGTATGTATGTATGGCGTATTTGTATAGCGCGGACTGTCACCCGAAGGGTATCCTGGCGCTTTTAGACAGTTATACCTACACCACACAAAACATTCGGAGGAAATTAATCATGCCTAGGAAAGAGAAATGTTTTTAATTCCTTTCTAAAAGAGGAAAACTCCCCAGAACTTCTCAACAGCAGAGGAAGATTATTCCAATGTTTAGCTGCCACGAAACTAAAGGCTCGGCCGCCCATCCGAGCCCTCAGTATCTTTGGGACTACCACAAAGTGTGCTGACAGCGACCTAAGGGAGCGAGTGGGCACATACCACTGGAACAATTCCTGCAATGGAGCAGGTCCTTGCCCATGAAGTCCTTTAAACACTAAACAGAGTGCTTTAAAGATAACTCGCTGTGAGACAGGCAACCAATGAAGATCGGCTAACGCCGTGGAGGAAGAGTCAGATCAGCGACGGGACAGAGCCAGCTTGGCCGCCATATTCTGCACGCGTTGTAACTTGGCCATCAAATTATTTGGAGCTCCCAGAAGTAGTGCGTTGCAATAATCCAGCCTGCTCAATATGGTGCCGCGCACCACTTCTGGTCGAACATGAGCCAGCAGCAGTGGAAGAATCTTCCACAGCATGCGGAGCAGCATCATGCAGGTGGTCACAGTTTTATTAGCGAAGAGGTCCAGTTGAAGGTTGGGCCCAAGCACAACGCCCAAATTCCTGGCGGATGCTGCTGCCAAGGAGCTTCCTGAAAGGAGGTAGGCCAAAAATCAGGAGGCAGTGGCCGAGGGACGCGGTCCAGCGAGCTGTGCAATACCTCTGTTTTAGAGCTATTAAACTGCAGAGAGTTCTGCCTCAGCCAGTCCGCAGTTGACGCCATACATTGATGGAAAGTCTCCAGCGACACCGCGTCTTTGCCCTCGATGGAAAAGGTGAGCTGCGTGTCATCGGCATAGGCATAATTAATAACCGAGATACCAAATGATTTAATCAAGCTCACCAGAGGGCGAAGATAAAGATTGAACAAAATAGGGCTGATGGCAGACCCTTGCGGTACGCCCTGCCCAACTTTAATCTCCGACTGGAATGGTGGCAAGGCCACTACCTGGCGTCTATCTCCCAAGTAAGAAATCAGCCAGTCACGGGCCAAGCCCTTCACCCCTACATCCTCAAGCCTTCTGACCAGGATGTCGTGGTTGACCGTGTCAAAAGCGGCCGACATGTCGAGCAGCACTAAAAAGGCTGCTCGCCCAGTGTCGGCTCGCGAACGAAGATCGTCCAACACGGTCACTAGGGCAGATTCCGTGCCGTGTGCTGGTCTGAAGCCGTATTGAGACGTGTCCAGGCAGCAGTTGGTCTCCAAAAAACTGGACAGGTGTTTAGTGACCAGTTTCTCCAAGATCTTAATGGGAAAAGGAAGCAGCGATATAGGTCTATAGTTCGCTGAACAGGTAGGATCCAAAGTTTCCTTCTTCAATAAAGGTGAGACCACTGCTAATTTCCAACACTCCGGAACACGTGTCAAGGAAAGAGACTGGCAGCAGATAGCATACAATGGGGGGGAAAAGCTCCGCTTGGAATACTTTCCAGTATTTGTGTGGCAATGGGCCCAAAGGAGAGCCAGAGGATACACTGTTAGCCAGCAGACCGAACTCCTCAAAGATCGGAAGGGGAAAACTATCCAGCTGTGCCTGTCTACCAGCTATCCCTACCGTCTCCCTAGCAGCCACAAGAGTGGAATCGGGTACGGGCTGAGTAACAGGTGTAGTGGTTGGAGCAAGCTTGCTTAGGATCAAAGCGATCTTATCTTCAAAAGCCTGCGCCAGGGAGGTACACAAAGCTTGGGAGGCAGGGATGTCATTAGCAGCAGAAGCAGGTCGGGAAAGATCCCCAACAATCTTAAACAAGGCCTGCGTTTTATTCGGTGCATTTAAGAGCGATTCCTCCAGGAATCGTGCTTTAGCGCCTTTAATCTGCGTTTTGTAAGTCAACAAGGCCTGTTTAAAAAGGGCTTTCTCGGGTTCTAAGTAGTGTTTTCTCCAAGCTCGCTCTGCACGTCTACAGCAGAGCTTCAATTGCGATAACTCCGCAGTAAACCAAGGCATAGCAATCTTGGATCTATTCCTGATTTTACGCAGAGGGACCAACACCTCTAAGGAATTAACAATTTTCTGGCAAAGACACTCGTAGCTTGCATCCACAGTATCTCCTAATGGGATTTCCCCGACCAACAGAGACGGCAGGCAGGATTGTTTAAGCAGCCTTGACCACTGCCTGCCCATCTTGGTCTTAATGCCAGTACTTCCATTCCCAGTTGAAACCGAAGGGCATATAACGGAGAAGAGGACCAAGGCATGGTCAGTCCAACACTGTGGAAGGATATCTTGAACCACCACCTGTCTAGTGTCGGCAAAGACCAGATCGAGAATGTGGCCCTTAGTGTGGGTCTGTGAGTGCACCAGCTGCTGCAGATGAATATCACTACAAGCCTGAATCAGATCCGAGAAAGCCAGCCTTGTAGGGCCATCAGAACAGAGATTAAAATCTCCCAAGATCAAGGTCCTAGCATGGGTATTAGAGAGCTCGTAGATGGAATCAATTAGCTCAGGTACTGCTGATAAGGAGCTGGCAGGGGGTCGATAGCATAACAGCCCAGAATAGAGAGAGTACCTCCATGCCCTTTCAAAGAGAAGGCCAGAGTCTCACAGCCCAGAATGCTCTTAGTATCAAGCATTGAGACATCAAGCGATTCCCTAAAAATGAGGCCAACACCACCTCCTCTAGCTCTCTCCCGCGGGTTGTGTCTGATCTTATATCCAGGAGGACAGGCTAACCCTAATTCCACTGTACAATCCGCTCTAGTCCATGTTTCTGTCATAAACAGAACATCTAACTTACGGGAGTCTATGAGTAAGGCAATTTCCATATGATGTTTGCTCAGAGACCTTACGTTCAGTAGGCCACACATCAGGGGCTGCACACACCGCTCGGTGGCATACGGCTGATGGCACGTAATCGTGCCTGGATTTAATTTTAGCAGCATGTCTTTGGAATATGGTAACCGGACATCAGGTAGTGGAGCAGAGTTCCCGGCCCCCGGCACGTCCTGTGCGCGAACGGGCGCAAACGGGCTTACCTCTGGCGCACCTCCGGCGCGCCGCCGTCGCGCTCGCTGCGCGCCACCGCTGCGCGCTGGTGCACCCATCCCTTAAATACTGTGGCAATAATCCGCGCGGGAGTCCTGTGAGGACACACCTCTAGCCCCACAAAAGATGGCCCTACTCCAATGAGCGTCACCTAAGAGGGCGGCCGGAACGCAGCGATCGCGTCCTGAGTAGTCCCCCGAAAACTGACTAAGTCCCGCAAAGTGCAGGTGAGTTATACGTTTTTACAGTGCAGGTATGATCTAGCTAATCCCCCAATAATTATGCCACCGAATGCGCTAATCGCCAAGAATAGCAGCGCGCGTTGCAATATTAAAACGGCTTAAAAACAGAAGCAAAAGCATCAAACTACGCGATAGTGCTAGGTATAAGGGTGTATAAGGAGTGATTGGATTAGTATATGGTACTGGGTGGGTGAGTGATGAAATGCATAGGGAGTGACAGTGTAATTGCTGGACTGCATAGGTACTACCTGGGAAAATGAAGGTGTGAATAAGCACTGTATAAGTGGTTAGAGGACTGCATGGATAGTGCACGTTATTGTAGCACTGCATGTGTTAGTGTCTGGGTCATTGCATGTGTACATGGGTAGTGACTGGGTACTTAGAGTGCTGCAAGGAGAGTGCATGGTGAATTTATAAGTGCTTGGGTTTTGGCAGAGTGATTGGATAAGGACATGAGACTGGCTGAGTAACTGGAGGAGTGCATTGGTAGTAGCAGGGAGATTAGTAAACTGTATAGACAGCAGTCAAAGGAATGTAGAACTGCATGAATAAGTGCCTGGGTAATTGCATGAGTACATGGGTACTGACGGAATGATTAGAGTACTGCAATGTGAGTGCATGGTGAATTTATAAGTGCTTGGGTATTGGCGGAGTGATTGGATAAGGACATAGAACTGGCTGGGTGATTGGAGGAGTGCACGGGTAGTGACAAGGAGATGGCTGGGCTGCATCAGTAGTGCTCATGGGATTGTAGCAGTGCATGTGTTAGTGCCTGGGTCATTCCAGGAGTACATAGGTAGTGACTGGTTGATTAGAGTACTGCAAGAAGAGTGCATGGTGAATTTATAAGTGCTTGTATTTTGGCACAGTGATTAGATTAGGACAAGGAACTGGCTAGGTGATTGGAGGAGTGCACGGGGAGTGACATTGTGATTGCTGGAGTGCATGGGTACTACCTGGGTAATTGTAGGAGTGAATCAGTAGAGTGTAGGTGGTTAGAGGACTGCGTGGATAGTGCACATCTGATTGTAGCACTGCATGTGGTAGTGCCTGGGTCATTGTACAAGTACATGGATAGTGAATGGATATTTAGAGTGTTGCAAGGAGAGTGCATGGTGAATTTATAAGTGATTGGGTTTTGGCAGAGTGATTGGGTAAGGACATGGGACTGGCTGAGTAACTGAAGGAGTGCATTGGTAGTAACAGGGAGATTAGTAAACTGTATAGATAACAGTCAAAGGGATGTAGAAGTGCATGAATAAGTGCCTGGGTAATTGCATGAGTACATGGGTACTGACTGGATGATTAGGGTACTGCAATGTGAGTGCATGGTGAATTTATAAGTGCTTGGGTATTGGCGGAGTGATTGGATTAGTAAGTGGTACTGGCTGGGTGATTGGAGGAGTGCACAGGGAGTCACAGTGTGATTGCTGGACTGCATGGGTACTATCTGGGTAATTGGAGGACTGGATCAGTAGTGTGTAGGTGGTTAGAGGACTGCATAAATAGTGCACATGTGATTGTAACACTGCATGTCTTAGTGCCTGTGTCATTGCATGAGTACATGGATAGTTATTGGATATTTAGAGTGCTGCAACGAGAGGGCATGATGAATTTATAAGCGCTTGGGTATTGGCACAGTGATTAGATAAGGACATGGTACTGGCTGGATGATTGGAGGAGTGCACGGAAAGTGACAGTGTGATTGCTGGACTGCATCGGTACTACCTGGGTAATTGGAGGAATGAATCAGTAATGTGGAGGCGGTTAGAGGACTGCATGGATAGTGCACATCTGATTGTAGCACTACATGTGTTAGTGCCTGGGTCATTGCATGAGTACATGGATAGTGACTGGATACTTAAAGTGCTGCAAGGAGAATGCATGGTGAATTTATAAGTGCTTGGGTTTTGGCAGAGTGATTGGATAAGGACATGGGACTGGCTGGGTGATTGGAGAACTGCATACGTAGTAACAGAGAGATTACTAAACTGTATAAGTAGCACTCAAAGGATTGCAGCAGTGCATGTGTTTGTGACTGGGTCATTGCATGAGTACATGGGTACTGAGTGGATGATTAGAGTACTGCAAGGAGAGCGCCTGAGTGAATTTATAAGTGCTTGGGTATTGGCAGAGGTATTGGATTAGTACATGGTACTGGCTGAGTGACTCGAGGAGTGCATTGGGAGTGACAAGGTGATTGCTGGACTGCATGGGTAGTACCTGGGGAATTTAAGATGTTAATGAGCAGTGTCTAGGTGGTTAGAGGACTGTATGGATAGTGCAGAGGTGAATGTAGTAGTGCATGGATAGTGTTTGGGTTACTTAATCTTACCTTTACAGTAGTAGATATCAAAGTATTTGAAATCATTTTTGCAGTTGTTTATAATTTAAAGTTTAAAAAACTTTCAAACTTTAGAATTAGGGTCTGTAAAAGAGAAGAAAAAAACGTTTATAACATACAATATTATAATTTTAAGAACACAACATAATTTTACCATTATATAACATATTCAGTTTGCCTTTTTTGCTGTTCTCAGAATCTATTTAATTTCACCATAGACAGTGATTTCAATGTTGCTCATCATATAACAGCGTGCAAAAAAATACAATCAATAAGATTGTTTAAAAAACCCAAATTTGTGTCCAAAATATTTACAAAGTCAACTATCTGTTCACATTTCCTAAACTAAACCTCCTCAATAACATTGCATATAATACAATTATCAAATATATAAAATGCTTCTAAGAGAATTTTCTAAATTCAATATCAAAGAACAGAAATTATAATTGAATCAGCAATTCTTCATAACTTCCCTACAGTCTAAATGATGTTCTTTAAAACATTTGCAGTGAGAATATCCAAAATACACTTCTTAATTCATGTCGATATCTTCCCACTAGGCCAAATGATATTCGTGAAATCCTTTATATTGAAATTATCCAAAATAAATTCATTAATTCATAATGACATATTCCCAATAGGCCGAATTATGTTCTCAGAACTTTAGCATTAAGAATATTAGGTAGGAATTTGGTTATTCGTTAGGCAACCGATATTTGAAAACCAAATGGGCATCATTACAATATGTCCATCCTTTATTGCACTTTAAATAGACAGTGTAGTGTCCAGATGTCGTAGAAGGTCCATCGTGGAAAACAATTGCTACTGCTACGAAAGTTCTTCCTGATATTGATAGTTGACTTGCTACAATTTTTTTTATTAAAGTTTCCAATGTTCTTCCAACTGCTCTACAACGTTGTATCATTCAAATTATATATTGTCCAAATCTTTGTATAAATAATGTTGATAACATTTCTGATTTGCAGTGGCTACACTCCATATTTTGATTAGCTGATGTGTTAATGTGTTAAAAGATACTGTTTTACAATCTGGTATTGTCAAATATATGAATCTTTCAGTGTCTATGTTAGTGGTAGAAGTAAACGTACAATTTTCACATTCATGTTTCCATGTATAACAAAGTCCAAACAGATTTTCAATTTGTATTCCTTCATCTTCAAATACTGCAAACATATACATAATAAACTCCTGAGCATCTTGTGGCACATTCTGGGTAAATTGCGAAGAACCAGAACATATATCCAGAAGATTTCGAATACCAGAAACACTTTGGATTTTAGTTTTATCATTTCTCAATTTTTCAAAAATAGAATGCAACAAGGAACAAAACCTTTTTTCTCGATTCTCCATAATTTGCTGTTGGAGATTTTCTAGAAAAAATACGACGTTCACCACTACATTAGCATAGCAGTGATACCTGAACTATTTTCTAACAGATATCCAACACTCTCTTCAACACTGTCCCTTTTCTTTTTGTTTGGAATCTCAACATTGTCTTGATTTTTTTCTTCTTTCCAACTTCACTACAGAGATTCTCATATCTTCGTTTTTGACCTACTACACGCTTCTAATATACAGGATATTCACCTAAATTGGGAGCATACAGTCTTCTTAACCGATTATACTCTTACACAATTTGCATCTGCACTAATCTTTCTCTCATCAAAATCAATCAAATACAATCCAGATGAAGTTCTGACAATGCAACATTCGCCATTCCCTCTTTAAAAACGGTATTTCCAATGTCTACCAAAGTGATGTCTACACTTAAACCTTGAGATTATGAATGGTCACCGCATATGCTAAAGAAAGAGGAAACGGTTTTCTACAAACACACAAATCTTGAACATGCAAAAAATGAACAGAACAACGTCCAATCTGTTTTACTTCTGCAATCTGATCGAATTTAATCTTTAAAAATTCAATTCCATCTCTATTTTGATAATGAACAAAATCAACAACTTTTCCCATTGCTCCATTTACTAAACCTTTTTCTACATCCAAATTACGCCGTAAAATTACCCGACAGTTTTCACATACATATAAATTCTTTTCTAAACTAGCAGTCTTAGATATAGATTTTTCCAATGAATTCAATTTGGTTTTAACTTTTTCTGTCAAAAATAATAGTAATACCTTCGTGTTCTATTTTATCAGTGGCTTCCATTTTTATTATTTGTTGTTTTTCCAGCTTTATAAGTTCATCATTGAATGTAGAACACTCTCACAGTGTTGGCATTAGGCAGATTATAGATTTATTTGTTTGTATATTATTTCCGGAGCAACATCTTTATTTGGAAACAAGTTTGTAAGTAGCCGACTTTGCAAAGCTTCTTTACCATGTTCTGTCAATACACCAATTCTTATATCTTGAAGAATACTTCTATAGTCTTCATCATTTGCCTGTCGCATATTTTTAATAAGTTCTTTGTATTCAAAATTTGACCACATTTCTATTACTTCTCAAACACTTTCTGGTGTCTTCATGCACAAGTGTTTTAAATACTGGTTTCCCTTTTACAGGAGTAAGTTGCAGTAGATCACCAAAAACTATCACATGTTTTCCTCCAAATAAGACATCGTATTCGGTTTTTAATATTTGCTGCATTCTTAAATGCACAAAGGCAAGCATTAAGTTTGAGACCATGCTCACCTCATCAATAATCAGACGTTTCATTCATTCATTCAAAAAAGTCTTTATTTCGATTGTTCATCTTAAAAGACAAATACAAAACAAAAAGTAAAAAGGTGACACGTCCAAATATACAAAAGAGGAAGATAAAATAGACTTTTTTTTAAAAACAGTATTAAATATATCAATCGAAAACACTTTACAGAAGAACATACATCTGCTTAATTCATTGCAGTTCAGCCCTGGGGAATGGCCTGAGCCAATAATCATAACCCACCGACTTTTCGCGGATAGCCCAAGACCAACTAAGAAATTTGGCCACCCCAGTTATAATAGTGGCATTGCCCCCGCTTTTTAATAATCTTTTGGCAATCATAGCCGAGTTCGTGCCCAGATTTCTGCATAGAGGTTTAAGCCACACGCTTCTAGGTAAGCAGTAAACAGGGCAAACATATAAAAGGTGGTCGATGGTTTCGACTGATTCAGGACAAAATGGGCACTTATCGCCTTTACCAGTTGTCCAGTTGTGAGTGAACTTCCTAAGCGGGAGAGTTTCAACTCGAAACTGTCGGAACAACCTGCGGTCTCTGGGTTTGGTGATGAGATCCCAGTAACCTTCCAACTGTGGGTAGTCTTTAAAGTCAAGAAAAGCTCTTGACAATAAAGAGCCTCCTGTGCTAGTATGCCTCCTGTAATAAATTAAGTCCCAATAGGCTGCTCTAAATGATACTTTTGGGGGGCGTGGCCAAGATGGCGGGGTGAGCGGTCGCACTCTCCGTGAGCTCCCGAGACCCTAGACCCCTCTTTCTAGCAGGATCTCCCCCTGTCCTGCTGGGAAGTCGCTGTAGCGGTGGTGGAGGTGCGGCAACTTCATTTTGCAGTTTGAAGCGGCCCCGAAAAGTGCCGCGGGAGCCTAGAAGTGCGGACGGGGACAGGAGCGGCGCGGAGGCGGGGCCGAGCGCCGAGGCCTGGAGGCACGGATCGTGGTGTGGAGCCGGAGTACAGGCTACGATCGAGCTGCCCGGATCGTCTCCGCACAAGCGGTAGAGTCTGGAGGAGGCCCGCTAGTGGAGCTGCGCGGGGTGGAGACGTTGGGCGGCAGCTGGAGGCAAAACCAGGCCCGGGAATTAGCGGCGCTCCCCTGCGTCTGGCCGGGGGCGCGGCCTATCAACGAGGGGCTCCTGAGCCTGGGTGCGGGACGAAGGGGCACCCGGCGGGGGTCCCGGTGCTCTGCCGGTGGAGGGACTCGAGACTGGCGGAGCCATTCCCTAACAGCGCGGCCTCCTGGGTGAGTGGACGGAGAGACGGCTGGGCTGCGAGGAGCGGGCCCCGGGGGAGATTCCGACCCTCGAGGAGGCGAGGTGCAGCAGCGGCACTGGAGGGCGCGAGCGACGGTGCAGGGACCACAAGCCAGGGACGCCAGTGAGACGTGGCGGTAGAGGGAGCGGGTGAGGGCGGTGTCCCGCGTGGAGAGGATCGAGCTGCAGAAACTCTAGGCCTAACTTTGGCGGGTGGGCTTGTAGAGGAGGCCGCTGTCCGGCTGCGGAGGAGCTTGGGGTCGGCCGGGGCCCCAGTGAGTGTCCCTCTGATCTTCTGACACCAAACACCACTGCTTGGGTGGCCTGGATACAACGTGGGGGACCCCGGGGCCTGGCGGTGCCCAGGGAGTGACTGGACCAGTAGCCCCCCTGGTCGGCATTCACTTCGGAGATGGATCGGGGAGCGGGACTCTAGAGAAGAGGTGGGCCTCCTTGCCTTGCGCGGACCCCCAGAGGTGCGGGGGAGTGGTGGCCGACGGCGGCAGCAGCGGATTGAGCGACCCCCCAGCGCATGGTGGAGACGGGCCCGAGGAGCGTGGAATGGGCCTAGCGGGACCCAGGTGATTGGGAGCGGGCCGCGCCCGATTGCCTTGCCCGATGAGACGACGGTGAGGGACGGAGGGATCCCCTGGGGCACGGCGCTAGAGGTGGGTGCACAGCAGCGCAGCGGATCGAGCACCAGTGACGCTGGAGGGGCTGGCTGCCCTCTGGTCCCTTAACAATGGCAGGCAACAAAGGCGGCAGGAAGGGGGACCGCACTCTCCCCGAGATGCTTGGCAAGAACCACCAGAGAGCGGACAGGTGGCAGCCGTCGCCGGGCCCCTCAAGGGGCTCGCAGGAAGCAAGCGGGGGGGAGCCGCCGGTCACTAGATCTTTCCTGGAGTCCCTCTTCAGCTCCCTCAGGGACGACTTCCAAACGTTGAAACAGGAGGTCGCCGGTGAGGTGCGGGGGGTGCGAAGAGAGGTGGATGGCCTCGGAGAACGGGTGGCCACCGTGGAGAATGCGAACCAACGAAGAGACGAGGAAGGTGCTGCGCCTCCGGGACCAACAGCTAGACCTTCAGGCGCATAACGAGGACCTTGAAAACAGATCCCGGCGGAACAACATTCGGGTCCGGGGAGTCCCATCCACGGAGGAAGGTTCCGATGTGGCCGGTTATCTTCAGGCCCTATTCAGGGAGATCTTGGGAGAGTCGGCGGAATTCCCCAGAGTGGGGCCACCGAGACGGGCGTCGGCCCCACCGCCGGACATTCTGGCCTTTCTGCCGGACTTTCCGCTCAAGGAGCGCATCTTGGCTGAGGCGCGGAAGCAGCAGTCCCTGACCTTTCGAGGTTACTCGGTCACTTTATACCAGGATTTATCTGCCATTACGCTTCAGAAACGCAAGGCCTTTAAGATCGCAACTGACTTTGAGGGAGCGTGGGACGCCCTATGCCTGGGGTCACCCTTTTCGTCTTATCTTTCGGTGGAATGGCACCATGCACCAACTACGCTCATTGCAGGAGACATGCGGGGTCCTGGGCATCACCGCGACGGAGGAGGAAGCGACTACGCCGCACCGGAGGCACCCGACTAGGGATGGCTGGCAGCGGGTCCTGGGGCGGCGCTCCCCTGGGCGTTCTGGGAGGCCGGACTCGCCTACCATCCGGGCTGGCATGGACAGTGCTGTGCTCGGGGTGGCCAGGGACACTCCCTCCAGCGTCATAGCGGTGACTGCGTAAGACCTCTCCGGGGGGAGATCATCACAGCTTACTTCATTTGGCAGGTTTGGGGGCTCTAGGGGGGGGGGGGGGGGGGTTCAGGGGCTGCGGGGCAGGGACTGTGGCTGGACGTCCACTTAAGTAACTCACCGCAGACGTGTTCCCTCGGGGACTCAACTGGGACTATGGTGTGCTGGGGTTTGGGGTGGGGAGGGGGAGGAGCGGGGGTCCAGGGTTGTTGACCCACTGCCAGCGGGTTGGAAGTTCGGGGGTTTTGCACAGGCGGTATGGTAGGGGTGGGGGAGGGGGATAGTTTGGGGGGGGGATTGGGGAGTTGGGGGGGAACCGGGAGGGGAGGGGGGGGGTCGTCCAGTGCACCACGGGGGTTCTGGCCTCTGTGGCGGCTTCCATGCGACAGACTCTGCGTATGTGAAGGATTTGTGCTACCTCTTCTGTCATTCCCTATGCCACGTACAACTTTTAACATTGTGACTCTTAATGTTCGGGGCCTCAATAACCCGGTTAAACGGCGCGCGGTGTTGTCCCTACTAGAGAGTACCCGAGCAGACATTTGCCTCCTTCAAGAGACCCACCTGTTACCCCGAGACTGCCACAGACTACGCTCCCACAAATTCCAGACGCAATTCTTTTCTTCCTGCAATACTAAAACGGCGGGGGTGGCGATCTTGGTAGCCAGGCATTTTAAGGGGGAGGTCCTCCATAAGCACACAGAACAGAAAGGCAGGTTGTTGGCCTACAGGTTTCGGGTTGGGGGGCTCTCCTTCACGGTAGGGTCCCTATATAGCCTCAACGAACAACAGGAGCGCTTTCTCCGCTCAGCGCTGGTGGACGTCACTGCTACGCAGGACAGGCACATTATCCTCGGGGGCGACTTTAATATGGTATACGATTCAGCCTTGGATAGGTCCGCGGCTCGCTCTCCGCAGACGGGGGAGTTCTCGACTGGGTGTAAGGCGTGGCTAGCGGAGTTGGACCTCCATGATCTCTGGCGCCGCATGCACCCTACTGATAGGGACTACTCTTATTATTCCCACGCACATAAAACCTATGCAAGACTGGACCATCTCCTGGTCACGGCACCGGTGTGTCCGCTAGCCACCGCGACGGAGATAGGGGTGATCTCCCTGTCTGATCACGCCCCGGTGTCCGCTACGCTCTGTCTGCCGCTGATTTCATACCCGCCAAGGGTTTGGCGTCTCCGGGACACCCTGCTGCACAGGAAAGCAGTTGTCACACGTGTGACGGACACGATTCGGGACTATTTGTCCCATAATGAGGACTCCGATACATCCTGGGCAACCCAGTGGGCTGCATTGAAGGCCGTACTCGGGGGGGAATTGATAGCTATCTCTGCGGCTGACAATAAAGAGCGGCGGCACAAGAGGGAGAAGCTCACCCAGCGGGTCCACGAACTTGAACACATGCACTGCAGGACGGGGGCTCCCCAGATCTGGTGGCAACTCAAGGAGGCGAGGAAGCTTCTGACAGCCTTGGACATAGACCGCGCGGAGTACACGGGAGGGGACAGGTGTGGCCGGCTGCTGGCGAACAGGCTCCGGGTGGCGCGACAGCAGCAGCTGGTGAGGGAGATTTCCAACTCTGCGGGGGCGACGGTTACGGAGGATGCCAGTATAGCCGAGACCTTCCGCGGGTTTTATGCGGACCTCTATTCTGGGGACCCCCGGATGAGCGTGCGACGGCGACGTACCTGGACTCGGTCTCTCTCCCGTCCTTGGCGCCTCTGCAGGCGGAGTACCTGGACAGGGATATCCGAGTTGAGGAGGTGATCTCCGCCATAGCCAATCTTAAGCATGGCAAAGCCCCGGGGCCAGATGGCTATACGTCCCTCTTTTATAAAACGAAAACGTTTTGTGCAACGTTGGCCCCGATCCTCACGCCCCTCTTTAATTCGTTCTCTACTCCTGGTGCTATTCCGCTGGACCTGTTGCGAGCCTCTCTCACGGTTATCCCCAAGCCGGGAAAGGACCGGACGCAATGCGGTTCTTACAGGCCGATATCACTACTCAATATAGACCTCAAGCTGTACACTGGGATCCTGGCGGCGCGATTGGCTCCCCACCTGCCGAGACTTATAGACCCGGATCACGCGGGCTTTCTCCCGGGACGGCAGACGGTGGACAACACCAAGAGGATAGTTCACCTCATAGAAAAGGCATCACGGATTCCCGGGGAGAGAATGATGCCCTCAGTGGACGCTGAAAAAGCGTTTGACCGCGTCCACTGGCCTTATCTGGAGCAGGTTCTGCTGAAGGTGGGTATAGGGGAAAAATTTCGCTCTATGATTCTCAATTGCTACAAATTCCCGACGGGGGTGGTCCGGGTGAATGGCTATAGCTCTCGGAGTTTTGACATCGAGAGGGGCACGAGGCAGGGATGGCCGTTGTCTCCGTTGCTCTTCGCCCTGTATATGGAGCCCTTCGCCCAGTGGATACGCGACAATGCAGCGGTGAAGGGGGTGCGGTTTGGCGGCTTTACTCTTGCCGTTAGCCTTTATGCAGACGACGTCATATTGTCGCTGGATGATCCGCTTCCGGCCCTTCCGGCGTGCATCGCGGAGTTGACCTCCTTTGCGGCGGTCGCGGGCTTCAAAATGAACATGGGGAAGTCGGTGGCCTTGGATGTGTCTCTCTCGCCTGCTACCAGGACATACTTACAGGGCCGTTACCCGATGATCTGGTCGACGGATCTGGTGCCCTATCTAGGGATTCAATTGGCTCCTACCTTACCGGCTATGGTAACTGCTAACTATGCCGGCTTGGGCAGGAAGATTCGGGAGGAAATAGGCCGGTGGGACCGCAGCCACCTTTCGTGGTTGGGCAGAATAGCGGCCGTTAAAATGACGATCTTACCCCAGATTCTGTATCTGTTTAGGGCGCTGCCGCTGCAGCCGCCGGCTGGATGGATCCAGCGGACGCAGTCGGACTTAATGCGCTTCATATGGCAGGGCAAGAAGCCCAGGATGAGGATGGCGCTTTCCGTGCTGGCGCCGGAGGCCGGGGGACTGGGGATTCCAGACCTCCGCAAATACTTCCAGGCGGCGCAGCTGCGCTACCTGGTGGAGTGGAGCAGGTGGGAATCTGACAAGCACTGGCTCTTCCAGGACCAGGCGGTGGCGGGCAGGCCCCTGCAGGAGGTGCCTTTCTTGCGTAGGGCTCACCGCCCTGCGAATCTATACGCCTCCTTCGTCACGAGGGTACCCCTGCGGGTCTGGGATGCCACCAACGCCATCCATGGCCTGACGACATTCCCCTTGCCGCTTACACCTCTGATTGATAACCCTGACTTTACCCCGGGATTGGAGGGAGGGGCCTTCGCTCTCTGGCATGCGGCGGGGTGTCGAGCCTTGTGCCATCTGTACGACCCGGAGGGAGTGGTCCCCTTCTCGCGCCTCCGACAGGTCTACGCGCTCCCGGAGACTGAGAGGCTGCGTTACTTGCAGGTTCGTCACTGGGCACTGCATCCACAGCTGCGAGAGACGGCTGACAGGCGACTCCTCCCTTATGAACGCTGGCTTATATCGCGCACGTCCAACGTAAAGCTCATAACCGACCTGTATCGACTCCTACAGCCGCCTCCCTCACACTTCTATAATCCAGGCAGGGAGAGGTGGGAGAGAGAATTGGGCAGGTCCCTGAGTCACAAAGAATGGGAACAGGTAGCGTATAGGGCCAGGCATTCGGCATACCATATGGGGCTCACTAAAACATTCACCAAAGTGTCCACCTACTGGTATTATACCCCCGAGCGGGTACACGACATGGACTGCAGCAAAGATAACACCTGCTGGAGGGGATGTGGGCGGGTGGGTACACTGACGCACATCCTCTGGGACTGTCCGCTCCTCGACTCCTACTGGAAAGAAGTGATAGACGATATCGATTCCCACTTCAACACTGAACTGCCATGCCTCCCGGCATACATATTACTGGGCCTACCGAACGGGTTGATGTATCCCTTGAGATCTCGTAGGGGTAGGCAGATAGCTATTGCACTGGGGTCGGCGGTGCAGAACATCCTTGCATACTGGCGCTCCACCACGCTTCCCACTGTCACAGGCTGGCTTCATAGATTATGGCAAGTGCTAGGAATGGAGAAACTGTCGCTTACAGTGGCAGGGGATGCGGAGCAGTTCAATGACCTCTGGCAGCCGTTTCGGTCCCTGCTGGTTACTGAATTTAGGGAACTGACCTGTCCGAGATATCTTCGCCTCTTGCGGCTTACGACGCTTGAGGAATCGACCTCTTGAATGGACACGTGGCGGGGGCCCTTTATGAGGTGGTGACGGGAGAGGGCGGGGAGGATCAGACCCATGCACTGGACGAGGGGAGGGCGAGAGGGAGGGGGGGATTTTTGGGGGTTCGGGGAGGGTGGTCAGGGGGAGGGGGCCTTTTATGATTTTGCACTGCCCATAGTGGTCTACTGTTTTGTTGGAATGCTCTTTGACGGGCCCTCTGCCCGGTATATGGCCCTGCCGCTATGCTTTGACACTGTTTATGATTTGTAACTTTGGTTTCGTCTTTGTGGGTTATACCAATAAAATTCCTTAAACCTAAATGATACTTTTGGTGGGAATACAGCCGACTCTGGGGACACCCATAAGTCCCTCATCCCCATCTCTATAAGTAGGGCTTTAATTCTGGATAGCCATAAGATCTTATTTGAGCCATCCAGACCCCTTATTTCCGCTAAGGCTTTGGCAAAGGGGATTAATTCTGGAACTGTCCAGAGTCTTCTCCAAAAAGCCAGCATTCTGTACTGGGCGATGTCCTCGATTGTGTTACAGCCCAGTTCAAGAAGAAGGGGGATGCGGGGGGTCGAACTGGGTAGGCCCACTATAGATCTAAGGAACTTGTTTTGGGCCTTTGTTAGATCTGTTAATTTGCTACAACCCCAAATCTCGTCGCCGTAGAGTATGGCCGGAATAATTTTCAGTATGTATAATTTGACCACTGGGGCTATTGGCTTGGTCTGGGAAAGCCTGTGTTCCTTTAACAAAAGCCCCTGCTAGCTGGGAGTGTGTTTCAGTGCAAGAAGCTTCACATGAGGTAACCAGCTCAACCTTGCGCCTAGGGTGATACCCAGGTAGGAAAATACGTTGGCCTGTTCCAGGAGCTTCCCGCTCATGAAAACTCTTGCAGAAACAGGTCTTGCCCCGTGGAGTACCATAAATTTTGTTTTTCCCACATTTACAACCAGCTCATGGTCGGTACAAAACTCCTCAAAGCGGGACAGTGCCAACTGAAGGCCCTGCCTCGTTCTTGAGAGAATCAGGGTGTTGTCGGCGAACATGAGCAAAGGTATTCTTTGGCCAGCCAGCATGGGGGCGTCAGTTGGAAAATTATCAAAGTACTGCACCACCCCATTGAAAAGAGAAAAGAGGGTTGGGGCCAGGATGCACCCCTGGCGGACGCCCTTCCCGACACTGAATTTCTCAGTGAGCTCACCTGGTTTTCCCCACCGAACCTGGGCGTAGTTGGAAGTGTGGAGTTTAACCACAAAATCCACCAGTTCCTTGGCCATCCCTAGACCTAGCAGTACATCCCACTGTTTAACTCTAGGAACAAGGTCAAACGCAGATTTTAAATCTACGAATGCTGCAAATATCAGGCCCTTACCTAAGAGAACCTCCTTCCAATAGAGCATGACAAATCTAAATACTTGGTCTAGGGTCCCCATGTGAGCCCGGAAGCATACTTGCAAGGAAGATAAGATGTTCTCTTCAGACATCCAGCTTTGGATCCTGCCCAGCAGGACCAGAGCAGTGATTTTTGGGAGTGCGTCGATAATGCTGATCGGCCTGTAATTGGCCGGGGCGGAACGATCCCCCTTCTTATAAATCGGGATAATTTCCGCCCCGGACCAAGAGGTTGGAAAGGGTGTACCCCCGCCAGTGAATTAATCAGGGGTCGTGATGTAGGGAACCCAGAGATCGCTGTTCTGTTTAAAGAGGTCTGGGGGGATACAATCGGGCCCTGGTGCTTTACCACTAGGAATGTTCCTCAGAACCACCTCGACCTCCTTGGCACTAACCGTCAGTCGAGAGTCGACACTTATAACCGGAGCAGGCGTTTCATACTCCGAGTCCTGGTGATATTGGGCTTCGAAAAAGGCAACCCAGTGGTGTGGGTCCACGTTGTTGTTAGGGGTAATTAACCTTTGCCCGTTTCCCCATTTTATTAGGTCCCAAAACCGGGTCATATTCCTCCCTTTGCAAGCAGACAGAAGATCCTTCCATCGATCCTCATCCCAGTCTCTTTTTGCATCTCTTTGGGTGGATTTATAATGGGCCCTAGACTGCTGGATGAGGGTAAGATTCCTGGATTTGATGGCTTTCACAATTTGTGGGAGGACCTACAACAGTCGTTATACCATGAAATGGGATCAGACTTACATTTCACTCTTAATGGCTTAGAATTTATAAAGAACCCTTTCAAACTACGAAAGAGCTCTTTATGGATTACAGGCAGTTTAGCTTTGAGGGACTCCTGAGAACCGCAATCATTAATTTCCCCCAGAGAGCCTGAAACAAGTGCCCGGATTTCTAGCATATTCTTGTCATCAAGTACCACCTTGTCCCAGCGGACCCTTCTCAGGTCGTTGCCCAAAATTACATGATTAGGGCCGCTATCCGACTCAGTGGATGCTATAGGGCCAAAGCACAGCCCATTAAGACTGAGCACCAGGGTGTTATGATTGCTTTCGCGACAGGGATAAACTTTCATGTCAACGACGTGATGCCAAAAGTCTACCTTGACTAGGATATAGTCAATCCTGCTTTTAGTGCGCCCGTTATCAAAGGTTGCCGCCCCGATTGCATCAGACTTCGTCCTGCCGTTTACAGCTCTGAGTCCCCATTCCAGACACAACCCTTTAACCTGTAGAGCAACCTCGGTCCATTTTTTAATGGGTTGGAGATCCAACTGTGGCACACCCCAGAGAGCATCCACCTCTTCACTGAGCCGGCCATCGTCCGAGTCCAACGGCTCAAAGCATGTGTTGAAATCCCCAGTTATAACAAAATGGTAATGTGGGCGCTCTCGACTAGAAGAGACTCAAGAGCTGCTATGACCTGGGAGTACCTGCCCCCCTGTTGCCCTCTGGCATAAACTTTGTACAGGAGTAGATGGAGACCACCTGAGGAACTTACTCTTATGGCTAGAATGTCCGGATTGCCAGAGGGAATTTCAACCACAGTGATCCCCTCCTTTTGCCTAACCCAACATGATAGACCTCCTACCGGCCTCCCCCTTAAGCCCTTATATGCTGGTTTTGAAAAATTTAGATAACCTATGTGAAATACATTGTCCACAGCCCAGGTTTCTTGAAATGCCCAGATGTCGACCCCATTGATGAAAGATGCCCAGTCAGCTGACCCAGTTTTAGATTCCAGGCCAGCTATATTCCACGAGGGAATGACCAAGGATACATCCTGTGGGGAGGGCAGGGACCCAGTAGCAGCTACTAGGTCAGTGGGACAGCAGTCCAAGATCGTTATGGCTGGGTTAGCTGTGGTGGTGACCCGGGATTGGACCTTAGGGACTACTGGGCTAGGGTGGCTGGTGTTAGATAGCACCCCTCCAGACCCAAGTGCATCTATCAGAAATCTCCCCTTAGATCCCACCCGCGGTCAATCTATTTCTTCAAGTGATGAGAGAACGTCGAAGGGGTTATTAAGCTGGATGGAAAAGTCAGGCCTAAGATGGTTACGTCTTGCAGTATGGGCATCCCGGTGACCCTGGGATAAGTGCTATTGGTAAAAAAAGCGAAGGGGTAGTATGGCAATGGAGGCCCCATTAACAGGTTTATAACTAGCTGCCTCAAGAATATATCGAACAAGGCCTGGGGACCTAAAACTTAGTACAACACAATTGCCTTTTAGAAATTTGGCGGATTGCCAAACCCATTCAATCCGTCTGACCATTTTAAATTCCTCAAATAAGCCGTCCCCAAGATTTCTCATTTTGTTAAAATGTTGTAGGGCCTTGTTTTTAAGAGAGGACCAATGTTCTTGAGTGCCCTGTGGTAAGGTGGGAACGTTCGCCAGGATGACCGTGTAGGGAGATGCTTCAGGGGGCAGGTGAAGGTTGGGTTGTCTCACTTGACAACCACAATAACTGTCATTAATCAGCCTCTGGGGGCTCTTTAACATAGATGACCTTTGGTTAGGGGATGCCTCGGCGATACTGGGCCCACTTGGGAAAACGGTACTTATACTTCCAACTGGATCTGCCCCATCCTTGTGAATTTTAGCTTGTATCGTAGCACCATGCTGGTCCTTGTGAATGTCCCCCACCAAAGCTGGAAAGTTACTGGTGGGGGCAGCCTTGGGGACCTGAGCCTGGCCCTCATGTGAAAGGTTTGCCAGGGCGTCCTCAATCCTTGCAAGCCTGTTGTCAACAGAGACCAATCTTTGGGCAAACGGCTCAAGGAGGGCAGCTAGAAGCTCCTTTAAAATACAGGAGATGTCACTTCCACTCAAAAGATGGTTAGAGTCAGTAGAAACTTTGGAGGAGTTATCAGTGGGTGGAGGGGGTACTCCACTTGAGCTACCAAATATGAATACCCCTTTCGTAGCAGTGGATGACAGTAGTGTTTTTTGTTTCGTAGTGCTGTGCCCCTTCCTTACCTTTTTCTGTGTCGTCTTGTTATTTTTCCCAACCCCTTTCATCCCTCTTGTGGTAACGCCAGCGGGAGTGCACGTAGAACTCAGGGGGGGTGGCGGATGGTGCTCAGGACTGGATGTGGCGGGCTGGATATCCTAGACCGCAAGCGATCATTTGGGCCAGCCGCTTCAGAGTTTGTTCGAGAAACATTCAAAGGAGCGAGGGCTGTGACCCCCCCCTAGGACTCTAGGATCTAAAGAGAGTCTTCATTCGGTGGCCTCTATTTCATGGATTAAAACGGATTCCGCTCTTTTTAAAAAGTTGTCCAGGGTACCAACCACCCTGCCAGCCGTTTCTCATTTGTTCATTATGAGACTGCTTCGTAAGAAGAACAACCCTGCCGCAGGGAAAAGGACAAGTAACAGAGCACAATTGAAAGTTGGAGAGTTGCACAAACCTGTTCCGAATGTCATAGGGCGAATAGTGCCACGAGAAAAATAAGGTGGCCCAGCCCGGCCTCGGACGGCCGCAGACGGCCCCGCCCTCGTCCCGGGCTTCTCGCGGGGCGAGGCACTAGGCGGACCTTTAAGCGCCTCCTGGCGCGTGTGCTGTGTCGTCCTGTCCCAGGGGATCCTGGGTGTTGTGGTTTGACGGGGGCCGGCGGAGCCAAGCCCGGCCGGTCCCACGTTGCTGCAGGGGGGCGGAGCCAAGCCCGGCCGAGGGAACAGCGAGGCACCAGGGAGCAGGAGAAGAGAGGTAACGCAACAACAGCTGCTGGCGCCCAGAGGAAGCAAGAAGAACATACACTAATCTTCTTCTTTAGTAAAATCCTTATGAAAACAAATTTGCAGGTTTCTGTATTCCTTGGGCCCAATGAACAAATGTCCCAGACGTATGGGGCCAGGAATGTATGCAACAATGATTTTATCAGGAGTACAGTACTCCGTGAGTCAAGGTTATGCTGATGATAGAGTGCTGCTGCTGGGTAAACACCAACGCCGGAGCCCAAGCCCTCAGATACGGGCTATCGGTGCGCGGTGAATTCGGGCTCCAAGGATCGAAGAAATGAAATGCCAGCAACTGGTCAACACCAATGCACGAGCCCAAGCCCTCAGATACGGGCTATCGGTGCGCGGTGAATTTGGGCTCCAAGGAAGGAAGAGATGAAATGCCAGCAACTGTGTCAACACCAACGCACGAGCCCAAGCCCTCAGATGCGGGCTATCGGCGCGTTGTGAATTCGGCTATTGGTGCGCACTTTAGCGGGGATACTGGTACGATCTGAGGCTAACCCGCAATCAAAATAAAGGTGCCTCGCACCCATTGTGCATAGAAGTTACCCCTAGGTAGGCGCGCCGACTTCCAACCCGTTAAGGCAATGCAAGGAGGCAACGCGGGTGGAAGTTTGTTACCTGGGAACAGTTCTGGTCCTGTGGCCCCGCTGGGGCGATTGGCAGACGGGATTCCTCTTCACTCGACAGCGCCTCACGGAGGGGACGAGACAGCCTGTTCAAACAGAAACAGCTGACATCCGAAGTTTCATTTCCTTTAGCACTCTTGAAACTTCATAACAAGCTTCTCTAGATAGCTTGTGATATTCCAATTTGTTTTCATGTTCTACAGGTAGCATTAGTAAGCGATGTAATGCAATTCCTTTAATGTTGTGTGCTGCTAACCCTGTTGAAGCGGTTACAACACAAGATAAATGTGATTCAGTGGTTTTCTGTAGATAACTGGTCAAAACCTTAATTAAAAAACTTTTTCCTGTACCACCTTGACCACTGACATGCATTCGGATAGGTTGAAATGATGTGCATGTGCATTCGTTTTTTACATGAAGAAAACCATTGTGGATCTGTTGTCTCACTTGCTGATATATTTCTTTCTGTTCAATATTTAGTTGTTCTTCCAAGTTTCCTAAGTCCTATAATATTAGGTTGAGCTTGATGCATTTCTGTTTCCACTTCACTCATGGCGATTGCTGCTTCATTTTTTGGTTGTCCTAGTGGACCTTGACTCAGTGGAGCAGAACTTTGACTGTCTTGAGAACTGTCTCTAGCAATCTCAGCTGCAATAGTAGCTTCTTGATCAATTTCATCATTCAACATTTTGAGATAATTTGGAAAAACTGTGCATTCAATGCTATCTCTACATGCATTAAAAGAATCTTCATAGCACTGAAAATCTCCAAGTAATTCCAGTTCCGTACGCCAAAGCTTGAAGAGTTGCAGAAGTGCTATATAGTAAGATTCTCTTTTATCAGGAGAATCACAACTCAGTTTCCTACGATTAATCAGATTTCCTTTACTATGTTTCACCAAACATCCTTCTGAACCAATTACTGCATTTTTTTTCCATTTATGTTCTCTGTAATATTTCTCTTTAAACTGTAATATTGCAGCACTTCATACAGACATATGTTTACAAGTTGAGGACTTCTATTTGGATAGTACGTATCCAACATGTTTGTTTGAACAATATCTGTCGTTTCCGGTTCATTTAATGCTAAATATTCGATTTCTTGTATAGATTTAAGTACTCGATTTCGTGTTGCAGCAAGACCTATACTAACCCAAATTATTCCTCGAATATAAACTTGCAGAGGACAACCCATCCGAGCATTCGTAGGACCCAATCTCTCGATGGGACAGCATCTTCAAACTAAAGCTGTACAATTTCTTACTAAGACTCTTCTCATGGTAAATTTCTTCCCACATTTCTTTCAACTCTGTCTTTTCTGATTTTGTAATGTATGACGTTACATACCGAGCAACAGCAATGGAATTAGCTGCAACATACTGGATATCCATATTAGCATTCCACATCGACAAAATAACTGGATTATAATCATTAATATACTTTGATTGTTCACTTCTTTTTAAATTGTAAGTATTTGTGGGAGATTTTCTAGTGATGGTATGTTTCACTGCTGACATGAAACTGTTTACTCTTCCTTTGGATATTACTGGACGTGGAAAACCAAAACGAGATTTGGTATAAAACGTTTCCTTTGACTTGTGTTTCCGTCGACACATCAATAAGTTTGAAACCGTAACACTTGTTGCCTTAAGGTGTTTTCTTCTCTTGTTTTTGGTATAGCACATGTAACATAGTCTTCAATGAAAGATAAAACAGTCTCATCAGAATCAGTTCCAAATTTGGGTGCATCCTTGATCCATAAAAGCATATGTATATGAGGAGAACCTCTAGCTTGATACTCCTTTCTCCAAAAGAAATCAATAACTTCTCCAAGAGGAGGATTGTTTTTATTGCAGATAAAAGACATCATGCTTGAAACCTTTGATTAAAATATCTGCACACATTTACAGGATCCAGTGCTTCGACGAAATTCAAGTAAATCGTCCCGTGCGTATTCAGCACAGCTTAGCGTAACAAACCACGTAGGAGTTCCTAAGTTTCTTAACATGCTTTTAAGTTCTCCATGACGACGATACCAATACTCATTAGTACCACGCTGACATGCCATCAAATTAATCAATTGAGATTCTAAATGATCATCTCTCTCATGTACTTTGTCCATGAGTTCCTTTGCAGAAACATTGTGAAGATGAACTCCTGTTTTTAATATGTGATTGACTGCATATGAAAGTCCAGACAAGTCACTTTCAAACAAAAGATGAAATATATATGGGATACATTGTCGAAATCTTGGCTCTTCCGAGTACAATCTGGCTGTCCGATATTCTGATGCGGGAATCTGTACTGGTCGTTCATCATATCGTCCACCTTTTCCAGTGGGAAAGAGCTGTGGAAAACAACGAGCTTCCTAACGTTTTCTCAAAACACTCATGGTATTCCCTTTTGCTTTCTTCATTTTAAATAATTCAATAGTATTTCCTATCACTTCTTTGGAATGTAAAGGATGTACACTATAATGTTCATAAATTTCTTCACTTTTGGACATGTCCACTTTTTCAATTTGGCCACTTGACATTTCGCTGTCATCTCCTAAAACTATTTCTTCTTCTTCCACATACACATTTTTGTAGTAATCATTGTTTTTTATGAGATATAACGTTGCCTTTTGCACTTTGCTGACATCTACTAATTCTTGCCATATTTTCCGACTCTTCGTAGGAACACCATTAACTAGAATAACTACCGGTTCAGTTCCTCTTTCTCTACACCAATAGTTTTAATATTTTTCTTTAAATCTAAAGATAAATATACAACTCTTCCTTTTAATCCGCTCTGTAAATCTGTGGAAGGCAACTTACCTGTTTTGATAGAATCAGAATAGACTCATACGTGTTTAAATCTACCAGTTCTGGAGGAATAGCTACCAACTCTAGGTTATTATGTACAGCTCTAGCTGGCATTTTGTTGTCCTCTAATTTGTTATAACAATATTTACAAATACCTTGATCACTACCCAAATCAAAGCAATCTTCTACCAACAAATAAGTTGCAAATTCCTTCCACTTATCATTGTTTTCTTTTTCACTTTTTAAATAGAGATCAACATTCCTAGTCTGATTTTTATAGTGAGTTTGTCGACAACAAATACAAACATAATTTGGTCTTTCACAACAAATTGCCTTAAAATTCGTAATTTCTTCTTCAAACTTCTCAGTACTGCTACGTTCCACGTCTTCTTCAACACCTACTTCTATCCATGTCTCACTTTGACTACACTCTTGTTCAGGACCAAAGTAACGAAACTCTATTTCATCACAAACTTTTTTTAAATCTGATACTGACCCATGCAAAAGAGCACTGTTTAAGTCACTTAAAATTATTGCCGTACTTTTTGCATAATACAATCTTCTGACTAACTTCCGCATTTGAGAGTGATGTACTGCTAACATTCTGAAATGATGAAAAACACTTTGACACACTTTTCAAGAAACACAAGGCAGAGAATGACCTTGCAAACCAGTATTATTTCTCACTTTGCAAGGTTCTAGTCCTTGCAGCCTCTTAATCTTTTGTTTAACACTTTGTTTTACTATACGCTCGTAAGAAATGTCGTAAAATATCAATAGACTCCTGTGGTATACTACAAATACTACTACAATCCCAAGTATACACTGGGGCTTCGGTACGTCTCCCTAGAACTTCATCAGCTATCACTTCTTCTACATTTCTAGGAACCATCTTTTCTTTTTCAATTGGACAACCGTTTTTTACTTCATAAGCACGACCACTGGTATCAACTGCATGCAATAATGTATTGGTTTGAAAATAACTCTTCATTAAAAAAAGGCTCTGAACTTGAACTGTGCTTCCATTCACCCCAAAAAAATCAAAAAAGTTAGTTCTGTTAATTAGTCTCTTCTTTTTACTTTTGTCCTTCATAAAATGTATTGGTTTATCTAATGATCAAATTCTGTTTAAAACTAAAATGAATAATTTCCTTTTTAATTCAAAAGCCCTCTCAGCAATAGTTTCAATCTCTTTCTTCTTTTATAAAACGCTGATCTTTTTTTATATTTCTTCACATCTTTTAACAAACTAAAGACAACACTATTTTGAATCATTCTTTTCCTTACTTCATCAAATTGATTCCTTCTCCTTTTACCATACATTGCTTTTTGAAAATGTGATTTCCACTAATTTCTCCTTTTTTCTTCTTTTACTTCTTTGCAGTTGAGGTATTCTTTCTACTTACTACATTGTGCAAACTGTTTCTAGTCTTTGGAAGTTTGATAATAAATTATTTTGTTCTCTTACCACAAGACTTTATTGTTTCACACATGTTGTAGTTCATCTAAGTCTTTTCTTCAAATAATAATCCTCTTTTTGTTGTTTCCTCTTTTCTGTTTTTGTAGTCATGGTAAGTTTATTTTAATGATGATGAAGAATATCTGTAAAAAAAAAAAACATTATTAAAATAAATATATAAAATAAACTATTCTATTACTAAACAAACACGTTCTACATAAAAACCATTTAAACGCTTTGTTTTGAAATCACAATGCATTTACTGCAGTACACAGGTACTAACTGGATAATTGTAGGAGTGAATGAGTAGTGTTTACGTGTTTAGAGGACTGCATCGGCAGTGGATAGAGGATTGTAATAGTGCATGTAATAGTGCATGTATTAGTACCTGGGTCATTGCATGAGTACATGGGTAGTGACTGGATGATTAGAGTACTGCAAGGAAAGAGGATGGTGAATTTATAAGTACTTGGGTTTTGGCGCAGTGATTAGATAAGGCCATGGTACTGGCTGGATGATTGGAGGAGTGCACGGAGAGTGACAGTGTGATTGCTGGACAGCATGGGTACTACTTGGGTAATTGGAGAACTGAATCAGTAGTGTGGAGGTGGTTAGAGGACTGCATGGATAGTGCACATTTGATTGTAGCACTGCATGCGTTAATGCCGGAGTCATTGTACAAGTACATGGATAGTGACTGTATACTTAGAAATTCACCATGCACTCTGTGCAGCACTCTAAGTGCTTGGGTTTTGCTAGAGCGATTGCATAAGGACATGGGATTGGCGGGGTAATAGGAGGAGTGCATAGGTAGTAACAGGGAGGTTACTAAACTGTATAGGTAGCACTCAAAGGATTGTAGACGTGCATGAGTTAGTGCCTGGGTCACTCCATGAGTACACTAAGCATACACGCAACTGTATAAATAATATCTGAAGAGACAGATAACTCATTACATACTATTTAGTTAAGTCCAACATGCCACAAAGGGTAATATATGGTGGTTTATTTTGAATGACATCTTGACCATTCAATCTACAAATATGCAACATTAAACTATACCTCAGAACAGACTTAAGAAATAAGAGCAATTAACAACACATATAATGATCATTTTCAAAACCACATATATCTTCAGCTTTGTTTCTAAAATTATGTGGCATCATTCAACTATACCTTTTCTTAAACTACAAAACAAAACTAATTAACACCACCTTATTTCACCATTCTATCTTTAATCATAATTTAACTTTACCTTCTGTACAAACTAATAACAGAAACTTAATTAATAACACCTTATATGATCATCTTTCAAACACCACAGTTCTGCTGCATCTTTACCAAAGTATCTATAATCATGCAGTATCATTAAAGTACAAGTTACTTACCTTCGGTAACTATGTATCTATTAGAGACGTTGTCTAGCCGCAGATTCCTTAACTTAGAATATCCCCAGGCGTCAGACTGGATCCAGAAAATTCTTTGCAGTAGCACCTCTGCGCGCCGGGGGACAGCACCACACGACGGCACCACATGACCCTGCCCTGATGTCGTCCACGTATGTGACGTCAGCGAGGTCATACAAGTCCATCCCGGTGCGCTGACGTCAGTTTTCTTCGGAGAAACATTTCTGCAGCACAACGCGGAACCACCAACAAAACTGTGAAAGTATGGGAAAGGTGTGCGAATGATGAAAATCCGTAAAACAAATAAGGCCGATGGCACAAAACACCATCATAAAAGACAGTATCAGACACTGTCCACATATAAGTGAAAAACCAAAAGGGGAACAAAGCTGTGAGAAAGAACCCCGCAAAGCGAAGTTAGACCCTTCCCAAAGTGGGAGCAACAAGGGAAGAATATCTCAACAGACAAAAATAGACTGTTATTACCATGTAGAACCGTGCCATCCAACAATGACGGAGCACAGAAAGAACAGCAATTTACATCAAGAAGGTATGAAATGACTGGCACTTCCCTTATAATAATGGAAGTGTGAAACAGAGCTTAAAAGATCTTCAAAGACGATGACTATATAGGAGACAAGAGCCCCTAGTCAATGGTGAAGGCAGGGGAGAGGGAAGACAGCAGGAGAAGAAAAAGAAGAATCTCCTGATGACAGTGAATGAAAAGGCACCATCTATAGGAAAAAGCCCTTTGGAGGAGTCAGCCGCATATGGTAATTCCGAAAGGGGCGTTACTATGTGAGCACCCCTGAAAGAAAACCAATGGCAACTGAAAGTAGGCAAAAGGAGAAGCCCACCTGGCAAGGTTTTCGCAGAACGGATGGGTGGGCGTTAAGGAATCTGCGGCTAGACAACGTCTCTACCAGATACATCGTTACCAAAGGTACGTAACTCGTACATCTGATAAGAGACATCTAGCCGCAGACTCCTTAACTTAGAATAGATACCACAGCCATAACCCGAGGGGGGGGGGGGGGGGGGGGGTGTGAGACAGAACAACAGAAAGTGCCTAAGCACTGAGCCGGCAACAGAGTGACGGACAATGGGGAAGGCTGTGGCGGGACAGCCAGACAGAAACCCAATTCGCTCGGAAGAGCAAAAGATAACCGGAGGCAAGGCGTCCCAAAAAATGCCAGAATGTTGCTACACCATACCTGTATAAGTATGAGAAGTAGAAACAGCACCAGCTATATACCAGACAAAGAGCGAGAGAGAGAGTCCCGAACAAAGGAGAAAGAAGGACCACTCTCCGCTTAATGGCGCACTATGTGGACACCAACCAAAGGTTCGGGAAAACATGAAGAGATGCAACCAGAGCCTACCAGGCTAGCCCACAGAAGGAAGGCTGGCGAAGCTACAGCCAGGAACCAGAGGGTAAGAGGTAGAAACTGAGCAATGTCCTAGAAGGACAGGCGGGAACAAGAAACACGCCAAGTGCACACCCGGGCACCAAAGGGTGGACAGGGGCGAACAGGAACAATCTGAAGCACGCTGCTGCGGGCCACCACTGAAACATGCACGGAGCCGACAGCCACAGAGACAACAAGGTGGCGTAGCTAAGATAAGCATAGGACTGCCCAACCAGGCAGCTTAAAGACTAAGGTGAGAACTAACTCACGAAATACATATATGCAGGGTGCAGACCCTAGGATGACTGACACCAGAAGAGCTGGCCCACAGGCACAGCCGACATAGTATAGGGTGCTACCTAATGAATGGGGGGCACATCCGAAGGAAGTGGCAGCAGAGGCACCAGAGTACCAATAGGCATAAAAATGTAGGAAAGAATCTCAGAATTCAAGACCACATCTACCGACTGAGTAAAAATTAACCCTCGTCCAGTAAGAGAGATATCGTTCAGTATCTGAACATCAAGAAGGGAGGAGTGTAAAGCTGGTGAATCACCCCAGGTAGTGGGACGCAAAAGGAACCCTAGTGCTGAAGATGCAGGAAAAGCAAGGAAGTGCACCTAAGTGTACTGAAAGACACCCTGCCGCGTACACCAAGGGCAATCCCGAGTGCAGCCCTGAAAAGCTCCCTGAGCCATGGAGACATAGGACCAGACCTCGCAGCAGCGTAGGGAGGTGGAGATGTAGGAAGAGGAGTTCCCATGGCAACTGGTATATACAGATTATATATATATATATATATATATATATATATATATATATATATAATCTACTGGCGGTCGCCAGTAGATAGTTATAGTTAGGATCGTGTTTCCATAGGAAATCCGCAACATTCTATTTGGAATAACTTTGGCACCGATTGACGAATACTCGCGAAATTTTCAAAATAGGTGGGGCGCTCCGCTCCGCTCCTTCCCTGAAAGTCTCGGGGGGATTCGTCAAGCGGGGGCTGAGAAAAATGGGGGGTCCCAAAACGCGTTTTCCTCATGCATTTTTCCATAGGACCTTTAGTCCAAGCTACAGCCCGAACGGCTGAACAGAATTACTTGAAATTTGGCAGAGAGGTAGTCCTCAGGTCAGGGATGTGCCTTTTGCAGGTCTGGTGTAAATCTGTATTTCCTGAGAAAATAGCATTTAAAAGCATATATATATATCTATAAGCGCGCACCGTGCACGTACGGTAAAACTTACCGTACGCGCACGCTGCCGTGCGCGAGCGCGATTCTGATTGGTTGTTAGATCTTAGTAAACATTCGAATCGGTCGAAACCAGGAAGTGTCGGCCGCCATTTTGTCTCTCGCAGTCTGAGGAGGTGAAAAACAAAGGTGGAGAACGTGAAAAGGGGGCAGGGTGGACAGTTCCTGACCCCCTAGCCTTTGTCAGGGGGTCAGGGTAGCGTGCGCGTACGGTAGAAACGGAAAAATTCCGTGAACTGCGTAACGTGCGCGTACGGTACGCGAAGCACACCGTGCGCGTACGGTACGCGCACGGTGAAAAACCTTTAAAAAAATACATAACTTAGCATTTAAAAAAACGTACAAATTCACTGAGAAAACCATAGGTTTCACACACGTTATAGTTAGGAATTAGCATTTAAAAAAACCTTCAAAATTCACTTAAAAACAGATTTCACACATGTTATAGTTAGCTGGACATTTCACTCGTGAAAAACCATTGAAATTCCCCCGTTATAGTTAGTGCAGGCAACTATAACTCACGCGGCCGCAATCCTCTGCCGATGACGTCAGATATTACATCAATGATGACATATGTGTCTTTCTGAAAAAAAAATATTTGTAATATATGTATAGCTAAAAATTAATGGAAGAAGACATGGGTAAATAAGTGTCTAAATACAGTGATGTAATATCTGACGTCATCAGCAGAGGATTGCGGTCGCGTGAGTTATAGTTGCCTGCACTAACTATAACGGGGGATTATACATATATATATATATATATATATATATATATAGCAAAGGGTAAACGAGCCACGACCATGCAACATGGGCGTTATAGGAGCACACCTAGTGCATTAATGGCTGGTGGGAGTCGCATTGTAAGCGTGAAAAACACCATGAAAACCTCCCAAGGAGGAGAATGTGGCATACAAGCAAGACGACCCATGTCGTATAGAAGATAGCGCCAAGTCACAACATCGAACCACGGCAAGATAAGAGCACCAGGGGACGCATAGAGCCCAAAGGATCTCTAGGCCCACATGACATAAAGCAGAGCTATATAACAGCATACAAGTACCCCACATGGAGTATGGACATCCCAAACAACAGGGAACACCTCTTAGGGCAAACCACAGT
Organism: Triturus cristatus; assembly: GCF_964204655.1. NCBI lineage: Eukaryota > Metazoa > Chordata > Amphibia > Caudata > Salamandridae > Triturus > Triturus cristatus. The sequence continues at coordinate 1,642,901,717 of NC_140590.1, forward strand.
CAGAGGGCCAGACATAACAACCTGTGGAACACTGCCACAGTAGGCTTACTGCCAGCTCAAAACGCATAATGCATCGAAAGGATGCTAAATGAAAGGGTAACCACCCCAGAACAGGCGAAAAGAAGACCTGGGAAATATAGGCTTAAGGGGGAGGGTGAAGACCCGCAAGGAGGCGCTGAAGAGCCGATTCGGCATGGGCATCAAACAATAGAACCCCATCAAAGGGTAGATCAACCAGTCGCTCCAGGATATTCTCCGGGAAGACGCTATCCCGCAACCATGCATCGTGCCGCAAGGCAACCGAACCAGCCATAGCTTGGCCTAAGGAATTGGCAGTATCAAAGGCCGAGCGGAGTGTGAATTCAGCAAGGTCACGGCCATCCCGGAGAAGATGAAGGAGCTCAACACGAGTGCCTTCAGAGGTGGCCGAAAGAAGACACTCTGCAGAGCCCCACAGGGCAGAGGTAGCCCGAGCCAAGACACACACTGTATTCAGTGAACGAAGGGCAGCACTATTGGAGGCGAAGATGTTACGACCCCACGACTCAAGCCATCTGGACTCCCGGGAAGGAGGAAGCATTAACGGAGGGAAGGAAGGGAAGGCAGTTTGTAAAACAAAGCCCTGCACATCTGGGTGAACAAATAAGCAAACTGGATCATGTGGAGCAGAACGGTGGCGGTGCAAGACAGAACGAGCCACCGGGTCACCGGAAGCTGGCTGAGCCCAGGTGCCCAAAAGGCGTCATAAAGAGAAGTTTCAAAGGGCAGAAGCGGCTCCACATTCCCCGACCCATGGTGAAGGACATCAAGCAGAGGGTACACAGGCAAGGGTACCGAAGGGGGCTGCATGTTTAGAACATGAGTGGTCAAGGAGAGCACTCTAAGAAACACCGCACCGGCCTCGGTAGCCCTCCGAGGAGAGGCCAGCAACTCATCCGTAGGTGAGGGCTGTAAACTAAGTCTTCCAAGACAATGAGGATGCGACCAATGCCCAATGTAAGGGAGCCCCTTTGACGAATGGGGGTCCTGCTGGTTCCACAAATTCTAAGGGGGGCACAGGCAAGGATAGATTTGGCGGCGCCGGGCGTGAAGGCGACGCCAAACTCTCTCCAGAAGCTTCCGGAGAAGAGTCAACAACCCGGCGTCGACGTGGCACCAAAACGACTTTGGTTGGCACCGACCCTGCTCTGTCCGGCACCAACTCCACGTCCACCACGACAAGCTCCACTTCCGAAGAAGGGGATGGCGCCGGAGCCGGAGAGGCAAGTCTCCGGCGCCGACTCAACCTCAACAAGCTCAGACTCTGAAGAAAAAAGCAGAGTCAGAGCCGTGGAGGCGAGTGTACGGCGCTGAAACGGCGCCGAGCAAAGCAAGGCTTTTAGCACCAGCAGCCATCTGCGACACGACAGGGAGCCCCACGGGACTTTGCAGCGCAGCAGGGGTGCTATGGGTCGTAGAGGGGGACCCAGCCGGGCCGCACCGCACCCTGACGACACCATATCTCCTATGTCACTGGAGGGCAAGGGCTTATTTGGCGCCGGGGGCGAACCCACCGGCGAGTCCATCGGGGCCCCGTATGTAGCGGAGGCCCCGAGGACACCCCAGGGACAGGAGAGGACCCAAGAGAGGCCTGCAGTGCCGCGGCATAGGCCTCCATTTGGATCCGAGTTGCCCCCGTGCCCGGATAGGGCGGATAGGGAAGGGGCGACTCCCGGGGGCGCACGGCCGGAGGGCTCCGGGAACTAGTGCCCCCGACAACAGACAAAGTGAGGTCGAGGACCTCGGCGACATGCGCCGCTACTTACCCATAAGGGGCGGACGACGTCTCCGGGCCCCAGAGGGCGACCAACGCTGTAACTGGAAATCAGAGGGACCTGCCGGCAATGAGGAGGCCGGAGGACAAGACGACTGCAACTGGGACAGGCGAGCCGAAAGGAGCTTCGTCCGGCGCTCTCGCTGGGACTTCGGCTTGAGGTGTTGGCGTCGCAATCCATCGAATCATGGTTTTCCCCCAAACACCGCATACAGATGAGATGCGGGTCCGTCGCGGACATTTGCCACGAACACTATGTACACGTTTTAAAGCCCGAAGGCATCGCACACTGTTCCAGACACAAAGCGTCAAAAGGGGCCTGAAAACAGGCCAGAGGAACCGCTTACTCCGGATCCGCGTTGCACACGGAAAAGAAGGAAACTGATGTCAGTGCACCGGGAGGGACTTATATGACCTCGCTGACATCACGTACGTGGACGACGTCAGGTCGGGGTCGTGTGGCGCCGTCTCCCGGCGCGCAGAGGATCTGCTGCAAACAATTTTCCAGATCCAGTCTGACGCCTGGGGAAATTCTAAGTTAAGGAATCTGCAGCTAGATGTCTCTATCAGATATATACCTTTGTAGAGAGAAGAAAAAAATTATGCCTAATAAACTACACCTTATATGAACATCTTTCAAAATACACATTTGTACTGCATCTTCAACCAACTATCTTAAAATATGAAGCATCATTCTGCTAATCCTTTGAACGGTTAAAAATATATATATTATTGTACAGACTATTTTTCAAAGAAACTTCAAGTACAATTAAACTAATTCCAATATACATCTCTACATTTAATAATCTATTTCAAACACAGTTTTACAATAATGCCAAATCTTTTTTAAATAAACCTCAAAAATATACAACTCACGTTTCAAATAAATCTGTTGAATGAAAAATCTCACACACTCAGACAGGATTTTCTTTTACACACAGTCAATATAGATCACCAGACTCTGCAAGGTGAAACCAGTAATGGCAATGTTTCCCTCTATTTTCCCATAGAAATACACAAAAGCAACAAATGACATTGCTTCCCAGAGATTTTCAAATTGAAAAACACATTTCCATTGGTCATAGATAATAACCCTTTTCAACTGACCTCTTCACCCCTTCTGCTTAATGCCAGTTTCCATAGCAACAGGTCATGCAACATTCAACTTAACTGACAGGTCACAAGTTCCCCACAGAATGTTGCATACAAGAACAGCAAGTGTGGTTGTCTTTGCAAAACATGCCCTTATCCTTTCTGCTGTACCTTTCAAACATTTTTTACTAACCAATAAGAAACATGCTTTTTAAACAAAGTAAAATGCACCCTATTTTTGAATGTATAATCTTCTCAAACAGCCAATCAAATCTCTACTTTCTTAAAAACAGCATCTTCTCCACCATTTTAGATATCTCTCATTCTACCAACTGACTAACTCAGCTTCAGACATCTTTTATTACCTACAGAGATCCCTTCAAGAGGCTTTCAGTGTGGATTGTTGGGAACAGCTATGTATTCTGGTGTAAAAGGTATACTGAACACAGAGGTATTGACAAAGACCTAACTTTGCAAAATGTAGACATTAAATGGATTGGACAGAGCGGATTAAAGTGGCACCAATTGATGCCTTTGGTTATAACCTTTTTACATCTCCAACCCCCTGACCTCATGATTGTGCACTGTGGTGGCAATGACCTAGGCACATTGACTGGGGTAGGTCTAGAAATGCTAATGAAGAACACCTTTGCAGAACTGATGTTGCTTTTCCCCCAAACTGCCTTTGTATACTATAACATATGCCGAAGATAGAAATGGAAATGGTCCAATCAATTTTGTCCTCAGATAGAGAAAGCTAGAAAAAATTTCAATAAAGCTCTTTCTGCTTACCTCAGAAACCATAAAATGGGCTCCATATATAACAACAATCTACGTTTCCATATGGAGGACATCTACAGGAGTGACGGAGTACACTTCACTGATGAAGGTAACCAAGTGTCTCTCAACAACCTAAAGCTCTTCATCAGCACTTACGTGTAGCAGCAAGAAACTCATAATAAACACATGGGCTCTTTTTAGAGCCACCCAATAACCCAACATATAACCTAGGTTTATATAAAAAAAAAATCTTAATTATTTTTGCTAGGAGTCGCGCACCCAGTGCGTTCACACTAGGAGGCTGCGCTGAGCGCCACGCACCCCTCGCATTCATACCAGAGGCCGCGCTGAGAGCCGCGCACCCATCGTGTTCATACTAGGGGCCGCGCCGAGCGCCGCGCACCTCTCTCATTCACACCAGGGGGGCCGTGCTGGGGGCAGTGCACCCCCGCGTTCACACCATGGGGCGGCACTGAGCACCACGCTAGGGTCGCGACTCCAAATAAAAAAAAAATTTAAAAAACTGTCCACTTTCATTAATCTACATTCGCCCCGGGGACCCCATCTCCCGGGGCATGTCCAAATATCATTTTTTTCTGTAAAAAAAGAAAAAAAAAAAAAAAAAAAAAAAAAAGAAGAGGAGGGGGGACTGCCACATCCCTCCCCGGCCATTTTGGGACCTGGGGACCCCATCCCCCGGGACCTGGCCTCATGGTTAGGGACCGTGGGGGGAGCCCCAATGCCCCCACGGTTCCGCCGGCTCCCCGCCTCCTGCGGGAGCCAGCATCGCTTTTCCACACGTGTGGAAAAGCAATCTGCTTTGGATGTTGGAAGAGAGAGCAGGTTTCCCTGCTCTCGCTTCCAAAATCCAAAGCAAGTTTGCTATGACAGGGCGGGAGCCATGCTCCCGCCCTGTCATAGCAAACAGCTGTGTCCCGGGGGTAGGCACCCCAGGACTCTGCAGGAGCCAGCCCTGGGGAGGGGGGGGGGGGTGGCGGTCCCCAGTGCCATCAAGGGCTCCAGGAGGGGGAACAAGTGGCCCCCCCTCCCTTTATTTACATAGCCCCGGGAAGGTGGTGGTCCCCGGGGGTCCATAACGGACCCCCTAATTTACATTATTAATGCCCCAGGGAGGTGGTGGTCCCCGGGCGTGTGGGGGGGCTCAAGCCCCCCCCCCCCCCACAGGTTTAATTATTTTTGGAAAAAGTCCCGGAGAGATGGTTATGAATAGGACAATGCCCCCGGGACCTAGCCCACCCAAGGGCCTCATTTAAATCAAGCGAGGGGTTCATTTTTTAAAAAGATTTCGGTGGTATTCACGACCCCATCGCGCATTCTACCGAAATTATAAAAAGAAAAATATTTTTTTGTCCTTGGGGGTCCTTGTGGGACCCCCTGAACAGGCCTCAGAGTGTTTCTACCCTGCCCCCTTTTCTTGTTTTTAAACATTTATTTTACTGTTTTCTTGTGACTCAGTCACAAAATGGCTGCCAACAGTTCCAAGTTTGGAGTGTTGGCAGCCAATGAGAATGAAGCTCGTGCCCAGGAGGGTTCGCAAATCCACTGCATCGCTAGATATCAAAACATTTTCTTTTTCAAAAATCAGGAACTACTGAACGGATTTATACCATTTAACAACATGCATTTACAATGCAATAGGTCCCGCGTTTGCGAGAGTTTGACCCATTGGCATTGTAAATGACAATGCCTTTTATTTACGTATTGGTTTTGAAACCATGAATAAAAGGCATGGTCATTTACAATGCCAATAGCTTAAATGCGCGCAAATGCGAGACTTATTGCATTGCAAATGCTTGTGTTACTTCGGTAACAAACTGTTTTTATTACAAGTGTAAATTAATCTGTGACATTAAAAAGTAATGGAAATATTGTCAACATAGTTTGCTTCATGAGTTGTCTTGTGCAATTACAATCTCTTCTCCGTATTACACAAGCATTATAAATTATTTAAAATGGTGTGCCCTGTTTTTCACAAGTGCTAATTTCCAGTGATATTTAAAAGATTACCAAAGTCGACTGCAACTCTTAAACCAGTTTTGTTTCAGATGTCTGTCATTTTTAAAGCAAAGTCTCTCTGATAAAAACAAAGCCCAACTGTGCCTTCCTTACCTGACAGAGCTTATCTGAAAAAGAAGACATGCTGCTGAAACGTTATGGGGGGGAAATGAAAATTAAACCACATGTTACATCCAGGAGGCCCATAAATGTACTCATTTATTAACTCACTCTATAATTGTCATAAATCTACCTTTTTAACTCCTCCTTCTTAAAGACAAATGTTGCTTTGTTACAGAGGGTGTCCGTTCAAATAAAAAAAAATGCCCAAGATAAAGATGCGCGAAAAGTTAAAACTGGAAACAGCGAAAGATGCCAGGCACTGAGACGCTGTTCACACTGAGATAGACTGGAGTATACCTGTGCAGGAACAAGAGGGAGGGGGACAGGAACGAGTGAGAGGGGGACAGGAGGGAGGAGGAGGGGAACGGGAAGGAGTGGGCAGGGGAACAGGGAGGAGTGGGCAGGGGAACCTGAATTTGGGGCACAGACAAAGTCCATAAAAAATAAGAATTGGTGCATGCATCCACCAGTCTGGTACTCACAATTATAAAGGAAAAGTGTAAATGCACTCAACAGATGTGTGCCAAATAAATAAAACTAATAGCAAAAAATGCAACAAAATTGTCAATGATTTTCTAGAAAGCGACAAATAAGCAGTTTATAAAACAAAAAACCTATTGCACAAAATATTGTAGCCTTGCCCACTGACTGAATAGAGGGAGCTGTTCATATACCTTCATATATATATATACCTAAACACATTCTGGAGCCGAATTCCGAGACAGACATCTTCTGTTAGTTTCGACCCGAAGCCTTCTAATTCTGCTGACCAAATATAGAACAGATGTATAGTGAGTATCTATGTCAGGACGCAGATTAGAGCCCCAGTGCAGCAATATCACTCTCTGAGAAGAGAATATGAAATAATGCTGTGCGTTTTTAAAACAAACCCCTCAGACGCGGACTCTGTGCATACATAAAAAATCCATATTTCTGTGAAATACCATCTTGTTCCTGCGAAATGTCCCTTATAAATTCAAATTGTAATATTGCATTGTATCTTTACTTAATGATTCATTCACAAAGCTTGAATCTGAAATGATTTTATTGACCTTAAAATGATAGGTGAAATGAATGTTCAACGCAGTTTTCCGCAGCTGACACTCACTTTGATAGATATAAAGGGATGCTGAGAAATCACACTGCTAATACTCCCTGACCACATTCCGCCGCTCTTACGTATTAAACCTTAGACATTCCCTCCCTGTTGCTTTTTGTTATGGAAATTTGCAAAGTACCAAATATTCCAAAGGCGCGCCTATAGCAGGAGCCCGCCTCCTGCAAATAAAGCTAGGTGTCATGTGCACAGATGGGAACGTCCTCGTACAGGTAAACATTCCACGCAGTCACACCCTTGCTGACGTCACAAGCTGCTCGCTGTACTCTGGCCAACAGGTTGCAGGTGGATCCTGCTGGATTGAAGACTGAAGCGGTGACGTATGACTGAAGCCTCTGTTTCTCCCCCTCAAACGAACCACTAGATACCACTGGAGTTGTAGTGCGGGGGGCGTATTTTCCAGCAACGTAACAGCTATTTACGTGGTTACTGGAATAGCCACCATCTCCCTGAAATAAATGAAAGTATGCCTTCCCGTAGCCCCAGAATTAGCAGAATTGGTTCTCTTTAGGTATTCGAGAAAAATCATTTTCACTTTCCAGAGTTCGCAAACCAACACTTTTTTCACTTTGAAGGACCCCTCTCAATTTCGAAGAAGCCATCACTTGGTGAATTTAATTTCACTGCTTGATGTTTAGAACCTTAAAGTGACTATTAGTGACACAGTTACATAACAAGTGTCCAATACTCTTCTACAGGGCAGTTTGCTGTTAAACAAGTAACAAGCGGCAGTGAAAGTGAGTTTGCGATCGCTAGTGTAAAAAAAAATAAAAAAAAAATAAAAGACGCCCGCGAGCCACAGCAAACATGTGGTTTCAATTATCGCGCCCGTGTCTGGGCACAATAATTGAAACCACATGGCCTTTGGTGCGCGTAATAGACACCAATAGGCCATGGGCGGAGCAATGCGTCCGCCTTTGGCCTATTGCGTGCAGTCTTTGGGGAAAACATGCACGCAAAGGCCAACCGCAGAAGTCAAAAGGAAAAGCACACGCATGAGCGATTCCAGGCCCCGTTTTAAAACCCTGTACAAAAGGGATCTCGCCTGCGCGAGCACTGCTGCGCACTGCAACGCTAGGGCACGAGCCCTAAAAAGGGCTCTTTCTGAGACAAGACCTACCTTTTTGCCAAATTTGGTGTAAATTTTGTTCAGCTGTTCGGCCTGTAGCTGTGTCTAAAGTTTCCTATGGAAAGTTACATGGGGAAAACACGTTTTGGGCCCCCCTTTTTTTCTCATCCTCTGCTTGTCGAATCACCCCGAAACTTTCAAGACAGGAACTGACCGGAGCGGCCCACTAGTTTTAAAAATTTCGCAAAGATTCGTCAACCGGCGCCAAAGATATGGAGAAAACAAAAATCGCTTTTCCTATGGAAACTAGGTCCTAATTATAACTACTTACTGGCGACCGCCAGTAGGTAATATATATATATATATATATATATATATATATATATATATATATATATACGTATATATCACGCACAAAACCATAGAAATTCAACAGTTATTGTTACCCGAACTAACTATAACTTACACCACCAAGGCGCAATGTTTATGACCTCACATATTACATCACTCATGACATGGTCAGTGACATCACAGATGACATCATCCAGTGATTGTGGTTTCTAAACGTTTATGTTTATGAGTGTTAAACATATATACTAAGCTACTACAAAGGTTACATTAGTATACTTTGTGCACTACTAATGAGTGATACCATTTATAATATATATTATGTGAGTGACTGTATCCGTGTGTGAGTAGGTGTTCGAGTGGATGTATGGGTATATAAGGGGCTGTGTGAGTGGCTACATTGGTTTGTGAGTGGCTGTATGGGTGGGTGACTGGGTATTTAAGTGTCTGTAAGGGTGAGTGGCTATTTGGTTAAATGAGTAGGTGTAAGAGTGGCTGAGAGGGAGCGTGTGTTCGAGTGGCTGCATTGGAGAGGGAGTGTGTGCGAGTGGCTGCCTTCGCGATAGGGACTGACGTGTCAGGCTGGCAATAACCATCATTGTGGCATAGGTCTCAGATGGACTTTGTGTCTTTAAAAACGGAGGTGGTTAGATGTTTGTCCCAGTGGGAGTGTTTATCTGCATCCACCCAATGAGTCCCAGCTGATGATCGTGCTAATCTCCCAGCACTGAGGATAGCTTGTAGCTGAAACGCGTCAGCCGAGGCACGTAACCGGGCTGAAATTGCGCACGCTAGGGTACATCATGTACGGCTAATAAATATACCAAGTATGATCCGAGCTGTCAGAGCCCATTTTTTATTAGTAATGGGTGTTGGACTTATAATATATGCACACACAGATACATACAAGTTACTTACCTCCGGCAATGCCTTATGTGCCCAGTCGCTCCTGATCTTCTTGAGCACACTGGGCAGGAGTGGTATGGGCTGAAAGGGTGCAGGAGGCCTGAGCTCCACTCGCGACAAAAAGTCGCCAAGCGATAGCCACCCTGGAAACTCCAACGCGCAAGACTGCTGACATTGCGTGTTCTCTTCGGAGGCGAACAGATCTAACAAGGCTCCTCCACCGCTGAAAGATCTTATTCCACCTCCTGGCAGAGCCCCACTTGTGATTCGCAAGGCACTTTTGGCTGAGCTCATCTGACCTGGCGTTCAGATAACCGGCCAGGTATTGAACCCCATGTAAACGCCCTGTTGTTCCAGCCAAGTTCAGAGGTGCAGGGCCTCTTGACAAAGAGTCCACGACCCCATTCAGCTTTGTTTGTAGTACCACATGGCGGTAGTGTCCGTGAAGTTCAAGTTACTTACCTTCGGTAACGATGTATCTGGTAGTGACGATTCTAGCTGCAGATTCCTTAACGTAGAATTATCCCCAGGCGTGAGACTGGACCCGGAAAACTTTGTTGCCCAGCATCTCTGCGCGCTGGGTAGCTGTGCCACGCGACTCCGCCTCGACGTCCTCTGCGGGCGTGACATCAGCGAGGTCACATGAGCCCCACCCCAGTGCGCTGACGTCAGTTTGCTTCGGAGAACTTTTTCGCGCCACAACGCAGAGCCATCACAACAAAACTGAGGAGAGCATGGGAACAGTGTGCGAAAAAAACACAGAGAAACAAAATAGAAGAAAACAAAAGGTGAGAAAACATCACCAGATTGCACCAAGGCACCAGAAGCCGACAACAGCAGGCCAGAGCAGGAAAAGAGCAGAGCACCCCTCTGAGGAACAATTGCGCAAGCCAAGGCGAGAGCACCAGGTGGTAGTAAAGTACCAGAAGATCAGAGCAGCATAGCCAGAGCAAGAAAATCGCAAGCACCACTCCGTGGAACCAACTCGCAAGCCAAGGCGAGAGCCACCCTAGATGCACAAGCATGTGAAAGCGCCGTGACCGAAAGAGAGAGGGACTGCAACCACCACCACAAGGGAAAGGGCCACAAGCCCGGAACAGGGGAGCAACAGCAATCCACCCCTAAACTTACACTGCCAAGGATGGCCACACCTCCGAAACCGAAAGGACAGTGCCAAGGAGGGCCATAACCCCTGAAAGGAGTAGGTCAAAGGACAGGTAAAAGAACCCCCAACGAAGAAGACCAGGTGGGGATCAGAAACTCTAACAACAGAGGGAAAGAACAAAAGTAGGCCCACACGCCATCCAGAGGGATGACCGACCGAAAGAAAACGAAGAGGACACCCACAGAAGACAAGCCACCTAGAAGGAGGCGACTGCAGAAACCCAAGCAGAGGGTCCTCGCAGAACAGGGAGGAAGGGCGGGTCATGAAGGAATCAGCAGCTAGAATCGGCTCTACCAGATACATCGTTACCGAAGGTAAGTAACGTGTACATCTGATAGACTACTAGCCGCAGATTCCTTAACGTAGAATAGATACCCTATCCATATCCAGAAGGGAGGAGGGCCTGCGAGAGAGCCTCCCCACCAGGAGAGACACAGGGCCCCCGCAGGGGAGAGGTCACAGGGACAAGAAGGGAAAGGCCAGGATAACCTAAGCCCAAGGGAGACTGCCCAACACCCCGCAGGGGCAGACAGTGCCCGAAACGCCTCAAGGAACACAAGAACCACCTCAGACCCTAGGGAGAAGAAGTAGAACCGGAGGCAAGGCCCACTGTAAGAACACCACACAGTGACAGAAAATAGCTGAACACACCTCAGCCGCAAGCAGCAGACAAGGCAGGGACGGCTTCACCGCCAAAAGCGCAGACAGAAGACAAAGGCACAAGGGAAGACATCAAAGGCCACAATGGTGCAGTAGAACAAACAAACCTGCACTGGCATGCACAGCCAGTAGCAGACAACACCGCGGAACGGTGCACCCAGGACAAGCTAGACACCAGCCGAAGGCAGAGGCCAGGAAGGGCCAGGACACGCCCCAAGGGAGGGGCCGGCACACGCTGACCCACAAATGAAGTGGAACCAGGCAGAAAGAAAGAGACGGAGGAAGGGCCAAGCCATCCACCAGAACACAAAAACCAGGGAAGCCAGTCCCCCCGGAACACCAGACAGAGGACCAAGTTGGATATAAGTGCAAAACCGCAACAACGCGATGCCGCAGACAGCAGGCGAGACTAGGCAAGCGACAAAGCGACTCAGGAGAAGGACGGACCGGGGCGCAACGCAAGCTACTCCAAAACGATCAGCAAGAAGATCGCACCTGCGATATACCGTCACGCCATGGAGAGCAGAAGCCCGAAGGGCGACCACTCCTCCCCAGCACATGATAGAGCTATGTAATAGCTACCAGTACCCCACATAGGGCATGTTACGTCACAAGAACATGGGAACCCTCTTAGGAAAAAGTTTCCGCAGCAGAGGACAAACAAAAAGACCTGCGGAGAAAACCTCAGACGGCTTGCCAATCAGCCAATAAAGAATAAACAGAAGGCCTAATCTCAGGGCCTACACGGCTTACCAACAGCCAAACCACAAGACAAAACAGGGCCAGACCAGCAGCCAACAGCACCAAAGTCCTAACAAAAGGACCTGAAGGCACATGAACCACACAGAACACACAACCGGGGCGACGCGCAACAAGGCCCCAGGAAAACAACGGAAGAACACCTCCCAAAACACAGACCGACTCACAGGTCACTGAGGAGGAGGAGGAGGAGGAGGAGGAGGAGGATGAAGCCCCACAAGAAACTTCTGAATTGCGGAATCCGCAGGGGCTTGGATCAAAAGAATGCCATCAAAAGGAAGGTCCACCAACCATTCCCTCACGTTCTCCAGGAACACACTATCCCGTATCCAGGCAGGTCAACGAAGGGCCACCGAAGAAGCCATGGTACGACCAAGCACGTCTGAAACGTCCAGAGCCGAGCAAAGAATAAAGGCCACCAGCTCCCGGTCATCAAACACATGGTGCCGGAGATCATCACAGGCACCCTCCTGAGGAGCGGCAGACATAAGGGACTCCGCCGAGTCCCACAAGCAAGAAGTGGCCCTTGCCAAGACACAGAGTGTTAAGGGCCCGCAAAGCCGGGCTGGTGGAGGCGAAGATATTGCGCCTCCAGGAATCTAACCAGCGGGCCTCCCGTGACGGGGGAGACAACACCAATGGCAGGGAGGGAAAGGCAGTCTGTAAAAGAGGACCCCTGGTAGAGGGGTGGAGGGAAAGACAGACCGGGTCATGCAGCGCAGGACGGTGGCGGTGCAGAAGTGGCTGGGGCACCGGGTCCCCCGTGGCGGGCCGCCCCCAAGCCCCCAAAAGACATGTGGAGCGAAGCCTCAAAGGGAAGAAGCAGCTCCCGACCCCCATAGCCCTGATGGAGGACCTCCAGAAGATGATCCGTGGGGAAATGAGCAGCTGGATCATCCATGCGCAAGATCCCAAGCGAAGGCAGCTCCGGACTCCGTAGGGCCCCGTGGCAGGGAAAGCAGTTCATTGGTGGGCGACTGCTGCAAGCTGAGGCGGCCGTCCACCAGGCCAACCGGAGGAAGGAAAGGCCAAGACCGGAAAGGAGGAAGGAGGACCGAGGAATGGGGAACCTGAGGCCCGTCTGGCGAAGACTACGGGCGTGGTGACGGCGATGAGCCATCCCAGGAAGACACCGGGGAAAACTCCACGACGCGGCGGCCCGTTTCCGGAGACGATTAAACCAACAACCACCAAACCTCTGGAGAAGAGGGGGCGTCCGAAGAAGACTCAACGACCCGGCGCCGTAGAGCCCACGACCGGAGTCAGGTCAAGGTCGACCGGCGCAGAAGGGGCCGCCGGAACGATCTCCGACAACGCGTGGCACAGGCGACCGGAGCTGGGGCAGCTAAGGAACGGCGCCGAAAAGGCGTCGACTCGACCTCCGACGAGGCAGCCGCCTGCGAGGAGGGATGAGAAGGGCCGGGGACACGCCCCAACCCCTAGCTGGCCCCTGCGGCGCCACCAGGGCCAGCAGCCGCTGGCACCTGAGCTGCGTCACCTCGGACGAGGCCGTCGCCTGCCCAGAGGACCGAGGGGAACTTGAGGACATGCCCATAGTCCTGGCAACCTCCCGCGACACCACAGGGACCCCCACGGGGGTTTGCGGCGAGGCAGTGGTGCCCGGGTCCGAAGTAGGGAACTCCGAAGGGCCGCACCCCGACAGTCCCTCATCCTCCGAACCTGTCTTCGCCAGGGCTGGAGCCTCCGGCGACGCAGAAGTCCCCGCACGCGTCTAGGGATCCGCAGACGTCCCAGAAAGAGGAGAAGGATGAGCCAAAGAGGCCTGCAAGGCCACCGCATAGGCCTCCATCTGGGCTCTGGTCGCCCCCGCGCCGGGGAACGGTGGATAGGATGGCGACGCGCGGGGCCGCACCACCCGCGGAGAACCCACGCCCCCAACAAGCCAGGGCCCGGGCCTCGGGGACAAACTGCGACACTTACCAACAGGTGAGCGACGCCCTTGCAGCCTGGGAGAAGGACGATGTCGTAGACGGAGGTTCTTGAAGCCGTCCGCGGGGGATGGACGCGGAGACGACGCCGACCTGGATATGCGTGCCAAAAGGAGCTTCATCCGGCGCTCTCGCCGGGACTTTGGCTTCATTTGCTGACATGCCTCACAATCCGTAGAGTCGTGGTGCTCTCCCAAACACCACATGCAGATGGGGTGAGGATCCGTCACCGACATCTGGCGCGCGCAAGACAAGATGCGCGACAAGTTAAAACTGGAAACTGCGAAAGATGCCAGGCACTGAGACGCTGTTCACACGGAGATAGACTGTAGTATACCTGTGCAGGAACAAGAGAGAGGGGGACAGGAACGAGTGAGAGGGGGACAGGAGGGAGGAGGAGGGGAACGGGAAGGAGTGGGCAGGGGAACAGGGAGGAGTGGGTAGGGGAACCTGAATTTGGGGCACAGACAAAGTCCATAAAAAATAAGAATTGGTGCATGCATCCACCAGTCTGGTACTCACAATTATAAAGGAAAAGAAAACAAGTTACTTACCTGTAACTTTGGTTCCCCAGTATTGGTAACTTTCATAGATTCTCATGCTTTGTATCATTCCCCGTCGTCGGAATGGGAGCCTCGGTAACAAAAATATATATATATATACATATGTATAACCATAGAAACAAAAGAGAAAAATAGGCCTAGGCCTCATCTCATTTTGTAGTATATCACCCTCTTTGTGTAAAAGAGCCCAAACTTTTGCCAGGGCCAATCAGCACAGCCTCACCCTCTGGAACCTTCCTGAGAGAGCTCAGAGCCTCAGATTTTCGTAGCCGTTGTGCCAACAGCCACTACCTTAGTAAACCGGCAGAGCTTTCCCAGGGGAGGTGGGTGGGCGCATGAGAATCTATGAAAGTTACCAATACTGGGGAACCAAAGTTACAGGTAAGTAACTTGTTTTCTTACCCCAGTATTGGAACTTTCATAGATTCTCATGCTTTGTATCAGAATAGCAAGCAGTAGATCACGACAAGCACATTTCGGTAATTACATGGCTTTACAAAATCATCTCAGTGCACATGATAAAACAACCATTACTGAAACCAAATGTGCTTACCAGGATGGAGGGATTGTAGGGAAAGCTCACCTCTCATTGAAAAAGATTCCGGAGGACTGCTTGACCAACCGCAGCGTCAGCTCGTCCCACCGATTCCAGGCAGTAGTGCTTCGTGAAGGTGTGTACACTGCTCCACGTTGCTGCCCTGCAGATGTCCTTAATCGCCACTCCAGCAAAGAGAGCCACTGAAGACGCCATCGCTCTCGTAGAATGCGCCCGGGCCCTTTTATCCAAAGGTTTGCCCGCAGCCTGATGACAGTACTGAATTGCACTGGAGATCCAGCGGGAAATGCCACTCTTGGCGAGCGGTAACCCCTTCCGTGGTGCACTGTAGGCGATAAATAGTTGAGTAGACTTTCTGAAAGAGCGTGTGCGCTCCAGATAGAATTTCAGGCATCTTTGGACATCCAAAGAATGCAATGTTCGTTCCGCTTGAGTGGAAGGACGCGGAAAAAAGGAGTTCAAAATTAAGGGTTCATTCAAATGAAACTCCGAAGGCACCTTCGGGATGAATTTTGGGTTGGTTCTCAAAATCATGACATCCCTCTTGAACTGTAGAAAAGGCTCCACTATAGAGAGAGCCTGGAGTTCACTAACTCTCCTAGCCGAAGTAAATGCTAGGAGAAGGGCCAGTTTCCAAGATAGGAACTTCAAGTCCGCTTTGTGAATCGGCTCAAAGGGCGCTTTCATCAGTTGAGCCAGTACCAGGTTAAGCTGCCAGATAGGCGGAGGTGGCCGGACCGGAGGATACATCCGAAATAACCCCTTAAGGAACTGCTTAACAATTCTTGCAGACCATAGAGATGGCCCCGATGTCTTCCGTCGAAAGCGGGATAAGGCAGCCAGATGCACCTTGATCGAAGAGTGCGCCAGACCTGATTTAGCCAGAGACAGGATGTAGGGCAGAATCTGATGTGGCCGGGATTTGTAAGGATGGAGTTTATTCCTCTGGCACCAAAGGCAAAATCTCTTCCACTTTGCCCTGTAGGTCTTATTAGTGCTTGGTGCCCGTGCCTGAGATAGAACATCCCTGCATTCCTTAGACAGATTCAGATGGCGGAATTCTGTGTTCAGGAGCCACGCTGACAAGTGAAGTGACTCCGGATCCGGATGGAGGACTTGCCCCTGATTTCTCGATAACAGAGATGGAATCAGTGGCAAGCGAATCTGGCGATCTTGGGAGAGAAGTAGGAGTTCCGAGTACCAGAACTGCCGCGCCCATGCTGGAGCAATGAGGATCATTTTGCATGGTTCTGCCCTGACCTTCCTGAGAACTCGAGGAATGAGGGGAATCGGAGGAAAGGCGTAGCAAAATGCGCCGAACCAAGCAATCGAAAGGGCATTCCCCAGAGACTCTCGCTGGGGAACCTTGCTTGCGTAAAACCGGCACTTGGCGTTCTCCGGGGTCGCAAAGAGGTCTATGGTCGGAGTACCCCATTTCTTGAACACTGCCTCCAGAGTGGCCTGATCCAGCTCCCACTCGTGTGTCACCTTCGTCTGCCGACTTAGAGCATCCGCTGTGATGTTGAGACACCCCGCCAGGTGCTCGGCTCGCAGAGTGATCCCGTGAGAGATGGCAAATTCCCAGATCACCTGAGCTTCTTTGGACAGCGTCCGTGATCTCGTTCCCCCTTGCTTGTTTATATAGTGCATGGCCGTAGTGTTGTCTGTCCGGACCAGCACTGCACGGTTCTGAAGTCTGGGGAGGAACGCCAGCAAGGCTAAGTGAATGGCCCTCAGCTCCAAAAGATTGATGTGGCGCAGTCTGTCTGCTGGACTCCAGTGACCGCTGACCTGAAGCTCCTGGAGGACAGCTCCCCACCCTTCTAGGGAAGCATCCGTGGTCACCACCATAGGAGGAGGGATTCGGAACGTTAATCCCCCTGCGATGTTTTCCTTCACCAGCCACCATTCGCAAGCCGTGCGCATGGCAGGTGTTATCCATACTCTGTCGTTGAACGATCCTTCTGCCTGACGCCACTGTTTGTCCAGCTCCTCCTGTAGAGGACGCATATGTAGCCTGCAATGCGGTATCAAAGGTATGCAGGATGAGATTGATCCGAGCAAGGACTTGTACTGTCGAACCGATACATGTCTCTTGTGCAGTATTAGACGAGCGGAAGCGGCCAGTTTGCCCTGACGCTCCTCTGACGGACGAGCCGTGCATCGTCTCGTGTCCAGAATTGCCCCAAGGAACTTCCGTGACCTGGAGGGTATCACATTGAGCTGAAGACCCAAATGGGCGAACAATCTTATGCAAGTTGACACAGCCTGAGACGTTGTCCTGAACGACGGAGCCTTGATGAGCCAGTCGTCCAAGTACGGGAACACTTCCAAGGACTGCTTCCTCAGGAAAGCAGCGACTGGTGCCAGCATCTTCGTGAAAATGCGGGGTGCCGACCGAAGGCCAAACGGGAGCACCTTGAACTGGAAATGGCTCTTGCCTACTGTGAAGCGTAGATATTGCCTGTGAGCTGGGTGGATCGGAACATGAAAGTAAGCATCCTCTAAATCCAGGGATGCCAAAAAATCTCCCGGATTGAGCAGCCTTAGAATATCCTGGAGTGTGACCATCCTGAAAGAGAGCTTGATGAGATAGGTGTTGAGCTCCCTGAGGTCTAGTATAGGACGCCATGCCTCCTCCGTCTTCCGAACCAGGAAGAACCTGGAATAAAACCCCTTGCCCCTTTGTGAAAGTGGCACGGGCTCTATCGCCCCCTTGATGAAAAGCTGGTGGGCTTCGAGATGTAATAGTCGGAGATGTTTCGCTGCACGGGCGTCTGGAGCTCTTGTTGGAGGAAGATCTTGGAACTCCAACGTATGGCCACTCTGAACTATGTTCAAGACCCACCGGTCTGATGTTAAACGCACCCAGCTGTCCAGACAAAAAGATATCCTGCCCCCGACCGGTGTTTGTGGCAGGGGAGGAACAGTAGCCAGAGCCAGGAGGCCGCTATTGCCTCTTGGCGTTGTCTCGTCCCTGACGATTCGGACGTCCTCTCTGGGACTGCCGAGAGAAAGACGCCGACTGTCCTTGGCGCTGGTTGGAATATTGTCCTTTATAGGACTGTCCAGATTGAGAGGAATACTGTCGTTGGTTTCCTCTGTAGTTAGAAAACCCCCGACCACGTGCCCCCTTAAATGGCACCTTGCGGTAGGTCAAAGAGCCTAAGGACTTAGCTGTATCGGTGTCCTTTTTAATGCCTTGGAGGGCGTCATCCACATGCTTTCCAAAAAGCATCTCTCCGTCAAAGGGGAGGTCCAAGATCTTATTCTGGACCTCCTGGCGAAACCAAGTCGCCTTCAACCAGCCTTGGCGGCGCAAGACGGCTGAGCCCGCCAAAGCCCTGAAAGCAGTTGAGGCAATGTCCATCGCACAGTCGATGACTTCCGAAGAGCATCGTTCTCCCTCCATCAGCACCTGTCTGGCTTCGTCTTGACTAGTTTCTGGTAGCTGGTCCAGGAATGGTTCCATATCACACCACATCTGGCGGTCGTATCTGCCCAGAATAGCAAGAGAATTAGCTGCCCGCACCAACAAGCTGGCCATGGTGGAGAATCTTTTACCCACATTGTCCAGTCTTCTGCCTTCTTTATCTGGAGGCGTGGTTAAAGGAGTGGACGGATTCTTAGATTTACTTTGAGCAGCCTGTGAAATAACAGAATCCGGCTTAGGTTGTCCTAGAAGACACGCAGGACTGCCCTCTGGTGCCTTGTATTTCTTCTCCAGCCGGGGAAGAACCGGAATGACGGTTGCTGGATTCTGCATTGTCTTCAGTCCCTCATCCCAGACATGTTCTATAATGGGAATTGATCTTACAGACTTCTTATATTGGGCTTTAAAGTCATATAGGAAGCAGTCGGACTGCTCCACCGTAAAGGGCAAACCAAACCTCTTGGATGCCCGTTCCATCAAATTATGGAAACCACCAATGTCCACCGGAGGCGATATATTTGTCTCTCGGCCTCCAGCATCAGGATCCTGTGTATCATCAGGGTCCCCATCTGGATCCCCTGGATCTGTAAGAGGGATCACCTGTCCCTCGTCGTCTTCGTCCGTATCTCCATCGTCCGCGTCATCAGCAGCAGGTTCCGTACCTGAAGGTTGGGGAACCACTAAGGGCAGCACTGGTGAAATGGACCGAGGTACCTCTCTTGGTAGAGGTGGCAAGTCCATTGGCATGTCACGTGGCACTTCCAAAGGAGAAGGACGCACTGGAGTGCGATCCGGCAACGTCGGAAAACGAGATCTATAGTCTTGCAGCATCTGTTGCAAATCCGACACCAAAGCCACTGGCAAGGCAATTAGGTCCTGCCTTAGAGGGCGGGGGCGTAATCCCTGTTGGTGCCCCTCCTGCCCCTCTGGGCCATAAAACTCCTCCGTATCTGTGTCCTGCTGTTTGACATTCAGGTCTGAAAGGCTGTATGCGTCCCCAAACTGCCCATCCTCCTCATCCTCCTCCGAGTCCTCGAGAAGCATGGATGGTGGCAAAGGCGTGACCCGCCTAGGGGAAGTCATGTCCGGTGTAATCACTAATCTTTGGGTTGAAAAATCCAAATTTTTCGTCGTCGACGGTTCCGTCGGCGGTCTCGTCGACGGAGTCGATGGCAACGGGATTTGCAATGTCGACGCACTCGACGACGACTGAAAGGCAACTGTCGTCGACGGAGCTGAAATCGTCGTCGACGATGAGGCCGTCGACAGTCCTGTAATCCTCGTCGACGGAGCAGTCGTCGACGGAGCAGTCGTCGACGGGGCAGCTGTCACCGGAGCAGTCGCCGCCGGAGCTGTCGTCGACGGAGCAGTCGTCGACGGAGCTTTCTTTTTCGTCGACGTAGTATGCTTCATCGTCGGCGGAGCACCCGTCGACAGTCTCGTCGACGAACTTGTAGTCATCAACATCGACGAACTCGTCGTCGTCATCGTCGACGTGGTCTTCGTCGTCGACACCGCCGTCGAAGACGACGAAGTAGATATTGTCGACGGTCTCGTGGACGACCCCATGGAAATAGGCTTAACTGAGGAGATCGTCGTCGACGTACCTGCTGCCGCCTGCGTCGACGGACGCGGTTTCTTCAGTGGCACCGACTGAGGAGTTTCTGTAGCCTGTTTCTTTACAGGTTTCTCCTTCTGGGACGGAGGGGTAGATGTAGCAACCCCCTTATTGTCCTTAGGGGCTATGTCCACAGTAGCCCGTCCCTGCCTCTCCTTTACACTGTCGTGAGGAGATTTTTTGGGACCAGCCTCCTCAGACCTGTCAGAGATCCCGTGAGGGGCTTTGAGAGGAACCTTGAGAGGGGGTTCCGCAGAAGTGGAGGGCGATGACCTACCCCTCTTCTTCGATCTCCTGGAGGAGGTGCCAGAGATAGATTCTTCCTCATCCGAAGAAATGACCTCCCTGGTCTTTATCTTCTGCAGCCACGTCAGCAAGCGCCCCTCTCTGTCTCCCAAGGTCTTGGTCGAGAAGGTCCGACAGATTTTACAGTCGGTGGCCTTGTGTTCCGGGTACAGGCAGTATATGCAGTTCTCATGCCTGTCTTCCACAAACAGTCTCTTCTTCCCACAAGAGGCACAAGCCCTAAATAAAGCTTTCTTCTCCTTTTCTGACATACTGTCTCAAAAGATGGTAATAAAGATATCCAAAAGTAACTCTGTGAAAAACTGAGCAGAGCTCAGTGGAGACTCCCTAGCACAACGTGCGGTAGAAAAATCTGAGGCTCTGAGCTCTCTCAGGAAGGTTCCAGAGGGTGAGGCTGTGCTGATTGGCCCTGGCAAAAGTTTGGGCTCTTTCACACAAAGAGGGTGATATACTACAAAATGAGATGAGGCCTAGGCCTATTTTTCTCTTTTGTTTCTATGGTTATACATATGTATATATATATATATTTTTGTTACCGAGGCTCCCATTCCGACGACGGGGAATGATACAAAGCATGAGAATCTATGAAAGTTCCAATACTGGGGTAAGTGTAAATGCACTCAACAGATGTGTGCCAAATAAATAAAACTAATAGCAAAAAATGCAACTTCTTGAATCCCGAAGGCATTTGCACACTGTACCCAAGAAAAACGCCCAAAGCGGGAAAAGAAGGCCTGAAACAGGCCAGGAACATGATCCGGGTCAGCGTTGCACGCGGAAAAGAAGAAAACTGACGTCAGCGGGCCGGGGTGGGGCTTATGTGACCTCGCTGACGTCACACCCCGCGGAGGATGTCGGGGCGGAGTCGCGTGGTACAGCCCCCGGCATGCAGAGATGCTGGGCAAGAAAGTTTTCTGGGTCCAGTCTCATGCCTGGGGATAATTCTACGTTAAGTCACTATCAGATCACCTGAACTAGCCTTCCTTTTATGGATGGTAAGAAGGCTTTCAGTGCCAGTCGGATCACTCGAAGTTCCAACAGATTGATATGGAGCCTGTTTTCACCGGAGACCAGAGTCCCCTGATCTCCACCTCTCCCAGATGGTGGCCCCACCTCGGAAGTGACGCATCCGTCACTACTGTGAGATCTGGGTGGGTAAGGGAGAGGTGTCTGCCCTTGATCCAATCGCAGTCTGTTAGAATGAATGAATATTAGCCTTATAAAGCGCAAACTTTGCCCAGAGGCGTCAAGGTGCTGCGGAAAGGGGCCATCAGACGATAATGCGTAAGGCTCACAGTGATGAATGGGTGAAGAGCCAAGTCTTCAGGGCCTTACGGAAGAAATAGTGAGACTCCAGTCCAGAGATTGAGGAGGGAAGGGAATTCCAAAGTTTGGCCGCAGCAAAGGGAAAAGCTCTACCCCCCCATCATACTCTCTTAAACCTTGGAACTACCAGCAGATTTTTACTGGCATATTTTAAATGCTTGGTAGTAACATCTTCGAAAGAGCCTTCCGACCCAGTGTTATAGAAAGCCTTGTGAGCGAGGCAAAGGGCTTTAAACAAGATTCTCCGGCCAAGAGGAAGCCAATAGAGCTTACTGATAGTAGCCAAAACAGAATAGTATTTGGGAACGCCCATCACCACCCTGGCAGCAGCGTTCTGCACCAGCTGTAGTCGATGCACGAGTCCATTGTTGATACCCAAGTAGAGAGCATTACAATAGTCCAATCTGGACGACACGAGGGCAATAACTGCCTGCTTTTGGAAAGAAAAAAAGAAATTGAGAAAGCTTCCTGAGAGTCCTAATAGTCCCAAAGCAGGTGGACATCGTTCTACTAATCTGGGGGAGTTGTTAACTATGCTGCCAAGATTTTTTGCGATGGACTCCGGGCACGGGCAAGAGCCAAGCGTATCAGCCCACCAGGCCTCTGACCAAATGTCCTGCTGATTTCCAAAGATCAAAACCTCCGTTTTGTCCCTGTTAAGTCTGAGATAGTTCTCTACCATCCAGGAGGCCACTGCCTGCATGCAATTTTTAAAATTAGTTGTCGATGCTTCTGCACTGCTAGTAATAGACACCATAATTTGGGTGTCATCAGCATAAGATAGCACCTCCAGCCCAAAATATCTTATGAGCCTGGCTAGAGGGCAACATAAATGTTAAAATGGGTCGGGCTCAATGAGGAACCCTGAGGGGCTCAATGAGGAACCCTGAGGGGCTCAATGAGGAACTCTGAGGGGCTCTACAGAACAACTGATTGGAACCGGAGTAAAATTGACCCATCTTAACTATTTGTGACCGATCCGTAAGGAATGAGGTAAGCAAGTTCAGGGCAGCGCCCATGATCACCATTTCCTTAAGCCTGCCCACCAATCTCAGAGGAGAGATGGCATCTAAAGCCGCGTTAGGTCCAGAAGGATCAGTAGTGTCGTATGACCAGCATCAACCTGACATCGAAAGTTGTTAATTACAGAGGTTAACACCATCTCAGTACTGTGCTCACTTCTAAAACAATTCTGTGAGCCATCGAGCAGCTGATGTTCCTCCAAATAGGAATGGAGATAAAAATTCTGGTGTTTCCCCAAGATTTTTGCTGGGACCGGTAACAGAGAGATGGGACAATAATTTTTTTTTAACTCAGCAGAGTCCAACGAGGGCTTTTTTAAAAGGGGTTTAACCACCACTGTTTTCCAGGAAATGGGGTACTGCCCGGATGTAATAACCCCATCAGGTGAGGGACAATAACCTCCCTTCCTAGTTCACAGGGCAGGACTCCAACGGGGAACCAGACTTGATTCCACTTAGCAGACGATCCATGTCCTCTTGCCGTTAAGGAGGGAAGGTGAGTAAGTTACCTTCCTTCACAGGTATTAAAGGAAAGCTGAAAGAGGACGGGTGCGTGGGAGGACCTACTCTGATTACCTGAGCATTGAGGAGTTCCAGGGAAGAATATTTCTGTGATCTTTGACGGGAAAAAACACGCCATTCTATCACAGAGGTCCTGAGAAAAGTCAGTGTAAGCTGTGGCTGAGAGGGACTAGATAGACTTAATTACATTAAAAAGTTCCCTTGAAGACATCAAGGATTCTGTCACTTTGGAATAAAATGGAACGTGTTCCTCTGTGATGGCACTTTTATATTCCCTTAGTTTAAGTCTTCTTCTCCACCCTCTTATTGTTAGGAGCTGCATGGTATACCGCAATTTGCAGCTTGAAGGGAATAGCATAGTGGTCAGACCAGGAGAGTTGAATAAGTTCCTGAACCCTAATCCGGGAATCATTGGAGAAGATGCCATCTAATATGTGTCCTGCCTTATGTGTGGGGCTCATAACCAATTGAGATAGGCCACAACAATTCATAGTTTCTAAAAAGATTTACGTTCTTTGCATAGGGTCTTCTCCAGATGAAAATTAAAAATCACCCACAAGTGTAATATTGGATCTTGCCACATATGGTTCTATTAGGTTACTAAAATCCTGGCTGAACAGCACTCTCGGTCCTGGTTGCAGATAGGTCACAACTCCAAAGAAGCTTTCAGTCAGGAGGATCTTCAAAGAAAAATATAAGGCCCGATAAGAGTTGTAGGGGGTAGTAAGTGGCTCAGTATAGCAAGAGTAGACATCTTTGTACAGTATGCCCAGGCCTCCACCTATTCTCCCTACCCAGTCAAATCTTGATAGGGCAGAGCCAAAGGGGATAGCCTCTACCAGGTCTGGCCTAGAGCAATCTGTGGCCCAGGTTTCCGTAATAAAAACCCAATCCGCCTTACGAAGAGACACAAAGAACAAGTTACTTACCTTCGGTAACGATGTATCTGTAAGAAACATTAGTTAGTTAGATTCCTCACCTTAGAATATCCCCAGGCGTCAGACTCGATCCGGAAGATTTTTCGTCAGCAATACCCCTTGCGCGTCGCTAGGCGTCGTCTGCGGCTCCGCGTCCGTCGTCGGCGTCGTCGTGCGCCGGAATGACGTCGGAGTACTTAGACGCCGCCCTCGCGCGCTGACGTCAGTTCTTGTACATAGCTTTCCGCACCAGGAACGCAGAGCCATGCAAAGACCGACACTGGTGCCAAAAATAAAATCTAGGGGCCTGAAAAGGATAACCTTAACCCTAGATGTCAGTTCGCAGAACGGGGAGGATGGGTGGGTCGGTGAGGAATCTAACTAACTAATGTTTCTTACAGATACATCGTTACCGAAGGTAAGTAACTTGTTCATCTGAAAGAAACACGTTAGTTAGATTCCACACCTTAGGATAGATACCCAAGCAATACCATCCCCGGTGGTGGGTCTGCGAACCAAGATCACACCAGAAAGTCCTGGAGGACAGAACGGCCAAAGAAGCCATCCCTCCGGACTTGGCTGTCAAGGCAATAATGCCTGGCAAACGTGTGTAGCGAAGCCCACGTCGCCGCCTGACAGATGTCCTGCAAAGGGACACCCCGTCCCAAAGCAGTAGTAGCCGCTGTGGCCCGAGTAGAATGGGCGCGCAGCCCAACAGGAGGGTCCTTTTTAGCCAAGGAATAACAAATTTTGATGCACAAAACGACCCACCGAGAGATGGTCCGTTTGTGCACAGCTTTCCCCTTCTTAGCACCCACGTACCCAACGAAAAGTTGGTCGTCCACCCGGAACGGCTTTGTGCGGTCCAGATAAAAGGAGAGCGCACGTTTTGGGTCCAGACGGTGGAGCCTCTCTTCCTCTTTGGAAGGATGCTGAGGCGGAAAGAAGGTGGGCAAGGTGACAGACTGCCCAAGATGAAATGGAGTCACCACTTTCGGAAGAAAGGAGGGACGAGGCCGAAGGACAACCTTGTCCGGATGAACAGAGAGAAAAGGAGGCTTTGAAGATAAAGCCTGGAGCTCACTCACCCGTCTAGCCGAGGTGATGGCTACCAGAAAAGCAGTCTTAAGCGTCAGCAGACGAAGAGGACAATTATGAAGAGGCTCAAAGGGAGCGCACATTAGAAATGTGAGAACAAGATTCAAGTCCCACTGAGGCATTACAAAAGGGACAGGAGGGAACGTGTGAGTAATGCCCTTTAGAAAGCGTGTAACTACAGGGGACTTGAAAAGAGAAGGCTGATCAGGAAGCCGCAAGAAGGCAGAGATGGCAGCAAGATAACCTTTCAGGGTGCCCAGGGCAGAGCCCTGCCGGGACAAGGAAAGAAGAAACAGTAGAACCTCAGAAAGAGGGGCGGAAAGGGGATCCACAGCCTTTGCTGTGCACCATGCCACAAATTTGTTCCACCGGCAGGCGTATACCGTCTTTGTGGAGGGACGCCTGGCTGCCAGAATGATATCACAGACTTCAGGAGGCAAGTCAAATGGCATCAACTGCTGCCGCTCAATCTGCACGCATGGAGGTGGAGGCTGGACAGGTTCGGGTGGAGGACCGTCCCCTGCTGCTGCGACAGAAGATCCTCCCGAAGGGGCAGACGTATCGGAGGATCGGTCAACATACTGAGTAGCTCGGGATACCAGTACCTTCGTGCCCAATCCGGAGCCACCAAGATGACTTGGGCCCGGTCGTGCCTGATCTTCTTCAGCACTCTGGGCAGAAGTGGTATAGGCGGAAAGGCGTACAACAGACCGCAACTCCACTCGCGACGAAAAGCGTCGCCGAGCGAGTGCCGCCTTGGAAATTCCAACGCGCAGAACTGCTGACATTGCGCGTTCTCTTCTGTGGCGAATAGATCTAACCAAGGCTCTCCCCACTGCTGAAAGAGACTTTGCGCCACTTCGGAGTTCAGACGCCATTCGTGATCCATCATGCACCGGCGGCTGAGTTCGTCTGCTCTGGCGTTCAGAGAGCCCGCCAGATGTTGAACCACTAGGGTGACGCCCTGGTGTTCCAGCCACGTCCAGAGGCGCAGAGCCTCCTGACAAAGGGTCCACGACCCCACCCCGCCCTGTTTGTTGCAATACCACATGGCGGTGGTGTTGTCCGTGAACACCTGAACGACACTTCCCCTGACAGAGGGAAGGAAGGCTTTCAGTGCAAGTCGGATCGCTCTCAATTCCAACAGGTTGATGTGGAGACGAGACTCCGCCGGAGACCAGAGGCCTCTGATCTCCGCCTCTCCCATATGGCCACCCCATCCCAGGAGGGATGCATCTGTCACTACGACATGCTCCGGTTGGGGAAGGGAGAGGCTCTTGCCCTTGACCCAATCGCGGTCCGTGAGCCACCACTGCAACTGCTGTGCAGTGCCCTCCGAGATCAAGACATCGTCGGACAGGTTGCCGTGATGCTGGGCCCACTGAAACTTCAGGTCCCACTGCAGAGCCCGCATGCGCCGCCTGGCGTGATGCACTAGTAGGATGCAGGAGGCCATCAGCCCCAGAAGCCGCAACACTAGCCTGACCGAAACCCAGGATAGAGGCCGAAAGATGGGAATCAGGGCCTGAATATCCCGGACCCGCTGTTCCGGCGGATAGACCCGGAACTGCGCCGAATCGAGAACCGCTCCGATGAAGAGGAGCTTCTGAGAGGGGCTCAGGTGACACTTCGGCACGTTGATGGAAAATCCCAGCAAATGCAGGAGATCCGCCGAAGTCTGGAGGTGGGAGACGACTGTCTGGGGCGAGCCCGCCTTCAACAACCAGTCGTCGAGATAGGGGAAGACTGGAACCCCTGATCTGCGCAGATGAGCTGCGACCACCGCCATCACTTTCGTGAACACCTGTGAGTGTGCTCTGGACATCGCCCGAAAAGGACGTGGACCGCAGCCAGGCGTGACGTCTAAGCGCCACTGAGGTAGAAATCGCCCTACTCAGCGAGTCCGTAGTGTCAAGCCCACATCGGATAGCATGTCGCGCTGCATCCCTCCCATCGGCCAGAGCCTGGGTAAGTCGTGTCTGGACCTCCTCCGGACACAGGGGCAGCACGTCCTCCACCGTATCGCACAGAGAGTGGGAATAACGGTCCAAGAGACAGGCGGTGTTCAAAGACCGCAGACCCAAACTAAGGGAGGAGAACAGCTTTTTGCCGAACTGTTCCAGTCTCTTGGAATCCCGGTCCGGCGGAGCGGTCGGGAAGGAGGATTGGGAGGTAGAGGCCTGGATAACCCGGCTCTCGGGGGTAGGGTGTTGGGACAGAAAACTCTGGTCGCCCAGAGCAGGGCGGTGGCGCCTGGCGACGTTCCTGTCCACAGGAGGAACTGTGGAGGGCTTGGACCAGGTGCCCTGCAGAACGTCAGTGAGGGCCTCATTGAATGGCAGCAGAGGCTCAGTGGAGCTTGCTGCAGACTGAAGCACCTCAGTGAGGACGTTAGTCCTCACTGCCACGGCAGGTAGCTCGAGCCCAAGGGCTGCGGCCGCCTTGCGCAGCACCACAGAGAAAGCAGCACCCTCCTCCGAAGCCAGTCAGAGGAGAGATGAATCCAGTGTCTGGAGAGGTATCCAGACCACTGGCCTCCCCCAGTTCATCTGCCCAGTCCTGTGACAGTTGAGCCTGAACGGCCATAGGATCCTCGGACCCCTCCCATTCGCCCCCATCATCCGATTCCTGGTATGCAGGAGGAAGGATCGGAGCCGGGCGATAGACAAAATGTGTCTCCAGCGGCACCGAACGCGGCGTCCATCGACGCCGGGGCGGGGCCGGGCCCGGAGCGGGGCTGAACTGGGGCTCGACGCCGAGCGGAGTCGGAGGTGGTACCAGTGTCGACGCCGGTGGAGGAGGCGTGACGAGGTCGACCGGCGTCAGCGGGGACTCGGGAATGGGTCCCTCGGGCACATGCGGCGTCGAGGCCGGAGCCGTCGACGGCGCCGGAGCCGCCAGCAGGCAAGGTTGCCCAGTCGGGTCCGCGGGGCCCTAAGGCGCGCCAGCGGGCGTCGACGGCGGGGCCAGGTTCCTCATGGCCGAGAGGAAGGCACTGACCTCCGCCGGCGTCGCGTCAGTCCCAGGGACCGGTGGGCATGGGGACTTGCGCGGCACCTGCAGGGGTGGAACCACCCTGACCCTCGGCCGAGTCGCGCGACCGGCGAGGGGAGTCCTAAGACCGGTGTTGCTTTTTGGAGTGCTTCGACTTACCCGAAGACTTGGATCCCGACGATCGATGATGACGTCGGCTGCGGCTCCGAGTGGCGAAGCTCGAGAAGCTTACGGGACCGCTCCCGTCTAGCCTTCGAGATCAGGGCCTTGCAGTCCGAACATGACGCCGCGTCGTGGTCGAGGCCCAAGCAGTAAAGGCACCGGCGGTGATGGTCCGTAACCGACATCAAGCGGTTGCAGTCAGCACAGGCTTTAAAACCAGGCATCCTACCGGCACCGGAGTCGAGACAAGATCAAAAAGGATCGAAAAAAGTTAGTCAAAAAGTAACTAAAAGGGGTAGCTCTCCCGGATCTGCGCTTACTGGCGCGGAAAAAAGAAGAACTGACGTCAGCGCTCGAGGGCGGCGTCTAAGTACTCCGACGACGTCATTCTGGCGCACGACGCCGCCGACGGACGCGGAGCCGCAGACAACGCCTAGCGACGCGCAAGGGGTATTGCTGACGAAAAATCTTCCGGATCCAGTCTGACGCCTGGGGATATTCCAAGGTGAGGAATCTAACTAACGTGTTTCTTTCAGATATCCCTAAATTCTACCTTGTTCTTGATAAGGGATCTTGCGTTAATAAGGTAGCCCAAAAAGGAATGATTTGATGGCGAGGAATGGGGAGGGTGATTCTCGGTGAGGGTATTGCTAGCGCCAATCAGCGGAATGTGTACTTTACATAAAGAACACTTGTATGCTTGACAGCCAGCAAGAGTTTCCAGGTTCATGTACCTACAAGGCAAGTCCCCCTGCCTCTGTAGGTCAAGGAGCTGTTTGGAGTAAATAAGAGGCTTAATTTGATTTAAGGAAAAAAGGCCAGGGTTCCTGGTGCAATCCGGGCGCAGACGGGATTGCCTTTGGTGCGCCGCTGCGTGTCCGACCCAGCATCCCCTAAAATAGGCTGGGCCAGAGACAGCTAGAGCGTGAACCCACCAATGTGACACAGGAAGTAGGTGGAAGGACGGATTCCAAATACTCACTTCCCTCCGCAGCAAATGGCTAAGCCGCGGCGGAACGGGGAAGCGAGTCGTGCTCCCACAGAAGCCCCAAGATAAAAGTAAGTGCACAGAATAGAGCTAGCAAGTAATTTAAAAACAAACAGTGAGTATGGTTTAAAATCAATTATTAAGGAGCAGATCAGTTATTAAAATCAAACTGTTAAAATGAAAAATTATGTTAAAATGCAGGCAAAATAAAGCAGCGTAGAACGGGGCGCCTTAAGTGGCCAACTAACCGCTGCATGTCCAACCCAGCATGCCCTAAAATAGGCTGGCCCGGAGACTGCTAGAGCGTGACGCCACCAATGATACACAGGAAGTAGGTGGGAGGACTGATTCCAAATACTCACTTACCTCCACAGCCAACGGCTAAGCCGCGGCGGACCGGGGAAGCGAGTCGTGCCCCCACAGAAGCCACAAGATAAAACTAAGTGCACAGAATAGAGCCAGCAAGTAATTTAAAAACACACTAAATTATTATTAAGGAGCAGATCAGTTATTAAAAGCAAAGCGTTAAAACGAAAAGTCACATGAAATGCAGGCTAAGTAAAGCAGTGTAGTAACGTGGCACCTCAAGCCTGAAGTGGCCACCACTGCAGGTCTTTCGCAGTGCCCTCCGGGATCAGAACCAGGTCTGAGATTTCTTCAATGCTGTGCCCATTAGAACTTTAGGTTCCACTGCAGAGCCCGCATATGCCATCATGCATGGTTCACCAGCAGGATTCAGGAGGCCAAGAGGCCAACAGCCTTAGTCATTCTCACAGAAATGCATGGTAGAGGCTGAAACATCGGTATCATAGCCTGAATATCCTGGACTCGCTTTTCGGGAGGATAAGCCAGAAACTGCACCATGTCCAGAACCGCTCAAATGAAGGAGCATCTGAGAGGGAGTCAGGTGTGACTGACACGTTGATAGTGGACCCCAGCGAATGCAGGAGGTTCGCCATAGTCTGGAGGTGGGAAATGATTGCTTGGGACGAGCCTGCCTTCAACAACCAATCGTTGAGATAGGGAAAGATTGGAACCCCTGATCTCCACAGATGAGCTGTGACCACCGTCATTACCTTTGTGAACACCAGAAGGGCGCTGGTGAGGCCGAAGGGGAGCACGCAAATTGAAAGTGCTCGTGGCCCACCGTAAACCGATGGGCAGGCAGGAAGGGGATATGAAAATAGGCATCCTGCAAGTCCACCGCTACCATCCAGTCTCCTGGGTCCAGGGCTGACATTACCTGAGCTAGAGTGAGCATCTTGAACTTCTTTGTGAGGAAGTAGTGGAGGGCTCTTGAGTCAAGGATAGGACAATCACCTCGGTCCTTTTGGACCAGAATATAGTGGAAACAACAACCACAGCCTATTTCTGGCCGGGGAACCCTCTCTATAGCTAACTTGGCCAAGAGGGTCTAGACTTCCTCGCGGAGCAGAACAAGGTGATCCTCCATCAGCTGATTGTATACTGAAGGCATAGATGGAGAGGTAATCTCAAAAGGGAGGGAGTAGCCCTTTTGGACTATTTGCAATACCCACCTGTCTGATGTGATGTTTTGCCAGTGGTGGAGATGATGGCGTATTCTGCCACCAACTGGTCATAAATGATCCTGGGGATCGGACTAGGAAGGTTTTGCATTGGAGGAGGGGATTGTGGCTTGGCTCAACTTCTGGCTTCCTGACCCATGGGTCGGGGTGAACCGGGTCCACGGCCCGAAGAGGACTCTGAACTTCAGGGCCCTCTGGCTGGAATAGGGTTGGCGCGGTTGGTAGCCCCTTTCGTAGCCACGAAAGGAGCAAAAAGAAGATGCGGACCGGGATGTTATATTGTGGCACAATGATTTGGCCGTAGCCTGCGAGTCCTTGAAATGCTCAAGGGCGGCATCTGCTTTGTCTCTGAAGAGACGAGAGCCAACAAAGGGTATGTCCATGTTAGCTTGGACATCCCCCGAAAAACCCGATGTCCTCAGCTAGGCGTGGCGACGTACAGCCACCGTCGCGGAAATAGCTCTGCACAGCGAGGCGGTCATGTCCAAGCCACATCTGCTGGCGAGCTTTGCTGCATCTCTCCCATCTGAGATAGCTTGCGAGAGTAGGGCCTGGTCCTCCTCCTAGACCCTGGGCAGTACCTGTGCAACCATTTCCCATATTGAATGGGAATAACAGCCCAAAACCATGCAGTGTTCACAGACCGAAATGCCAGACTGGCGGAAGAAATCATTTTCATTCCAAAACTCTCCAGTCTCTTGGATTCCTGTCCGGGGTGCGGCAAGGAACACGCCACAGGGAAGTGGAAGCCTGGATCACCAAGATTTGTGGGGTCGGCGGTGAGAAAAACGGGGTAGCCGTGTGCAGGGCAATGGCGATGGGCAATCGTCCTATTCACAGGAGCCCCTGTGATGGGCATGGGCCAGGTGCCCAGAAGAACATCGGTTAAGGCTGTATTTAAAGGCAGCAAGGGTTTCGAGCTTGAGACACCAGGCTGCAGGACCTTTGTCAAGACATTTGTCTTGACAGCCATGGTAGGGTGCTGCAGGTCCAGGACCTCCACACCACCATAGCAAAGGATGCCCGCTCTTCCGTAGCCAGGTTGGGTGGAGACAGCATGTCAGAGTCTGGGAAGGTGTCCAAACCACTGGCATCACCCAGTTCCTCGTACCAGTCCATATATTGTGGGTGCAGGATTTCTAAGGGATCCTGCTCCCCCTTCCCAACCTTCTTATCCATCACTAACCCTTCAGAATAGGGCAGGTTGAGTGGCATGGAGCAGTACGGCTCCGGTCTTGGCGTCTCATGACGCCCGACCGGCTCAGTGTCATCGGAATTGAGGATTGAAGAGGAGGTGCTGGTGGGTGCCGGCGAGCACATCGGCGGTGGACGCGGCGCCGGGGAATACCGCTGTTGAGGCGGGACCAGTACCGTTCCGGACCCGGGAATGTGTCCAGTTGGAGGCCATGGCGCTTGAGCTGAAGGCGCAGAACACACGGGACTCCTCCATCATCTGAACCTGTGGCATGCCGGCAGGGTCAGACCACCCAAATATGGCACACATCGCGTCATAAAACTAAGCAGGATGGGGGTTGCTCCTGGACCCAGGAAGGCAGGGTAACGGGAAGGCCGGGTAACAGGGAGCCGACCTAGGCACCTGCTTCGTGGAGTTGGGCTTTGAATGAAGAGGATCCTCCGCCTCATCGCAAGAAGGGCAGAGCGAAGTCGAAGCACGCTTTGACTTCTTGTGGTGCCTCTATAACCTGACCTCGATGACTTAAATTCCCAGGCCTGTGCTCAGACCTTCCTCTCGACCAAGATCTGGATCGAGACCGACGCGGCAACGGCTATGGTGCCGGATGCCGGGCCATGAGCAACTTTAGGGACTGCACCGTCAAAGCCTTTTGCACAATGGCCTGGCAATCGGAGCACGACTGTGTTGTGGTCGCGCTCCAGGCACCAGAGACACACTAAGTGGGGGTCCGTAGCCAACATGGTGGTGTCAGGCGCCGCATGGCTTGAACCCAGAGGTCTTCTTACTTGACTTCCAACACATCAAAAGAAGTCCACAGAAAGTCGGAAAAGTGTGTAAAAACATGCCAGGGGGTAGCTCTCAACGGATCTGCGCTGGTTGACATGGAAAGAAAAGAACTGACGTCAGCGCGCCAGAGTGGCAATTATATTGATGACACGTCACAATGACAACGATCACAGCGCCGATGACGTCATGCTGAGTCGACTAACGTGCAGGGGTAAGGCTGAGAAAAATCTTCTGGATCCAGCCCAACGCCTGGAAGTTCAAAGGTAAGGAATCTGCGGCTAGATGTCTTGATCAACTACATACATATACACATACCCATCCTGCAAGGCTTCGGTCTCATCCACCTAACTAGGTCGGTGCCAGACACCGGGTGCAGAACTCATTAAACATCAACAAAAGCTGTGTTAAACCCGTAGCAACATGAAAGATCGCACTTCGGGATGTGTTTAAGCAAGATTTATTATGCTGCAACGCATTTCTACCTCACAGTTCTCGTCACAGCCGGTTTTGAAGACCGCAAGGTCGAAACATGTTGATGCATAATAAATCTTGCTTAAACATATCCCGGAATGCAAGTTTGTGTTGCTACGGGTCTAAAACAGCTTAGGGATTTTTTTTTTTTAACTTCTATAAACTTACTTTGCGTTGTAAAGGCATGCGTGGTTAAGGTATATGCGTGGTAAATTGCAGAAATAAAAGTTTTACAGAAACATTTGGGTGTCACTCGGCTTGCAAAGTATCAGTCTGTTTCAGACAAAGTCCAGCCTGTCCTGTAAAGACAAAAGATATAAGCCACAAACTGCTGGTCACTGGAGGACTCTAACAGTCCACACTGTTTTTAGTCTCAAATAGTTATATACTCTGAGCACGAACATCTTTTAACAAAAAAGGATCATGATAATGCAAAGTATTGAATATGCTACTTACCAGTATGCATCTGTTCTTGGCATGTAGGGCTGCTGACATTCATATCTGTGCATAGATCGCCGCCTAGTGTTGGGTCCGGATGTTTGCACGTTGTTGTCCTGGAAGAGTCTTCTAAGTATCCTGGGATAGGTGACTCCTCCCCTGGACTACAGTGCGCATGGGCATCCTCTCCATCCTCAGATTGTTTTTCGCCATTGTGGCAGTGATGAAGTAGATACAGAAAGTGATGACCATGCTTACAGTAATTCTGAGAGCTGCAGCTGCTACAGGCGCCGGGGAGGAGGGAGGGCGATATGAATGTCAGCAGCCCTACATGCCAAGAACAGATGCATACTGGTAAGTAGCATATTCAGTTCGAGGCATGTGGGCTGCTGAATTCATATCTGTGCATAGAATTGTGGAAATATGGATTTTTATGGTCAGTTATGTCCCCTATCTTGGACTCCAACGGTTTCATGTATAAACCATAAGTACATGTATGTTTCCTCCAGTTCCAGTTATGAAGACGCAAACACATGTGCGTCCACCGTCAACATGTCCTCTTTCAGATCCGCCATGAATGGGCCGGATATTCTATTCCTAAGTATGAAAGGCCACCGGCTTTATATGGTTCACTTATCCCATTTTACAGTTCAGACGAGTAGGCCCTGATTCTGCCATCAAGTCTTTTCTGCCTTCTGCCTCTGAAAGCTCCAGTCTGAGCTCGCATCTGTACCCATGAACTTTGTCCTACTCCCTGCGCGGCTAACGGTGCCTGACTCCAGTCTGTTGCCTGCCAAAAACTGTATTTCACCTTCAAGATTATCTGCTTTGCTCCGCTCCCTATCCAATACATTCCTGTCTAGTAGTTTAAGTAAACATTCTCCCAGCTACCGAGCAAAGGGCCCGGCTTCTCTGTCTTCATGCAAGTAATTAATAGCCCTATTACTATGGAAGATTTCTGCCCTCGCATCTAGTGTAGACACTTAGACGCTTGTACACGCACTAACAGTCAGTATAGTCAGTATAGAATAAGATTCTACTCTAAGAGACCTCTCTTTTTGGATAACATAGTTCTTTAAACATAGGATGTTAGATATGATTTGGGATTAGGTTGACTTGACCCCCCAGACTCCCTGTCTCCACATGTAGAGCTAAATGTCAAGTCCCCTTCATCCCCTAGTTACACGTCAATCACACGTCATGCTGCTGCGCGCGCATCTCTGCCAAGTATTTCCGCTGACATAACGAAATTCTTTCATGGAACCACCCATTTATGACATCATACCTGATGACGTTCTTTAGTTACACCCACTTTAGTTACGCATGTATGTTCTTATCTTTGTTATCAACTGTTACGCCTCCAGCATCTGTTTCACTGTAATGCCTATTGTATATAAATGATTACTTGTCAATAAAGTGAGGTCCTTCACTTCCTGAACCTTCGTGGTGATGGAATATGGAGTCCTCAATTCGAATTGATCTTGGAATAAAGCCCGTTCCGAACCTCTAATACCACGGATTCTGCCTCTTATTTTACTGAGCTATTATTATAGATTTTCCGCATCAAATTAAGTCCCGGTAATTAAATTATTTACCACATATATGGCGCCCGAACAGGGACACTTTCTCATCTCACGCGCCGGAGGTGCGTTGCAGGCCCGGTCTCCTGTCACAGCTGGACGGACAACAACGCGTACCCACAGGATTTCCTGTATCTCCCTCCTGCCGAGCGGGGGTAACTGAGGCTGCGATCAACACCCAGACGAGGCGGTGAGAAGTGCGAAGTATCCCGACCAGAGCCTAGCTGAGAGAGCAAGATCCGAGGTATACAGAGGCCCACCAGTTCCGAAGTTCCGAAGTATCGAGTCGAGTCCAGTCCGGTCCGAGTCCAGTTCAGTTCAGTTCCGAGGCCTTCCGTTCCGAGCTACCCGGTGAGTACCATTGTCGGGGAGGCGTTCTGACGTGCACATAGGTTGTGCCGGTCAAGACGGGTTTGGGTACACAAATCCGGTCTGCACTGTTTCAGCAGTGTATCTGTACTGTTTAGCAGTATATCAAGTATGTCTAGTATATGAAGTCAGAATTATCTAGTTAGTATCGAGTATTATGCTTAGTGAACGGCCATCATTGTTGTTCATTAAATGTTAAATGTTAAATGTTTTAAATACGTTCTGCATATTGTGGTGTGAATGACTGTTCATTATTGTGTTTCGTTGTATTATACGTGTTCAAAATTAGGTATCAGATCAGATCAGTTCTCAAAATGCCGCTTTTTTCGAAATTAAGACAGATCAAAACTAGAAAAGGGGTACTCGAAGAAGCTGTTCCCATTCCTCCTAGGGACACTCCAGGGTACTTTATGTATCATAAACATGGCCTAGACGCCATATTATTTCTTGATTTATGGGTAGACTACACCAAGGAATTACCAGAAAGTCAGAGGTGGCCCGCAGCTGGGACCTGGGATGCAGATTGCATCGTGAAAGTAGAGGAAGAATTATGGAAAAAGAAAGCTAGACAATCACAGAAAGACGCCATTGAATTATGGCGTAAAGAATCGTATAGACGTACAGAAAAAGCACGTAGACAGGAAGAGAAGAGTAAGGAGAATTTAAATAAAGTTCGAGAAAATATATTAATTGAAGAAGGTACTCGAGTAAAATCAGAACAAGTAGACAGACAACGAAATGCCCTTATGAATGGTATGTATCCTCTCCTGGCCGAAGGATTACCTAAGGCTACTCCGGAGATACCAAAAGACTTGCCACCCCCATTGTTTCCGATAAAGGTACATCCCAAAGGGCATCCCAGAACCGCAGAAGATGTTTTTCTTTCCTCTTATTTAGACGACGCAGCTCCCGAGTATGCTA
Organism: Triturus cristatus; assembly: GCF_964204655.1. Classification (NCBI taxonomy): domain Eukaryota; kingdom Metazoa; phylum Chordata; class Amphibia; order Caudata; family Salamandridae; genus Triturus; species Triturus cristatus. The sequence goes on from NC_140590.1 coordinate 1,642,938,326, forward strand.
ATGCTGCGCCACATAGACCGCCTGCAGAGGGGGTTCAACGCCAAGACCCTCTTCCGTCTGTACCTCCGCAACAGCAAACTCCGACACAAGTTCAGGCAAGCACATCTGCTTCGACATCTGCATCCACACCTATAGTTGCTATATCACGTTCGACGAATCCTTTCACATCCAGCACCCCAGGTGGGGCTACCGGAGGTACATCAAACATTTTTTCCACGCCACCCAGAGTAAATAAACTTTCCTTTCAAGAATTAGCCCACCAACGTACGCCCAAACTAATAACTCCCAACACGCTCAAGGAACTTCTAATAGATTGTAGATATGACCCTGTGCCCGGATAAGGGGACGAAATGATGCTAGCATCATTACGTATCCGACGAGCTGCTATATATTTAGGGAAGCTACCAGGAATGACTACACACTTAGAAAATATATATCACTTTGTCCAGTCAGGGCGAGATTCTGAGAGTATTAACAGAGCCATGGAGTACCAAAAAGTGGAAATACAGGGGGAACTGTTACGTTTCCTCATAAATTGTGTGATCAGAAATCAAGACCAACCAGGGGTAAATCCGAAAGAAATGCAAATTCTTACCACATGGAGTCAGAATATATCAGAGGGGAGACATAATAAACGATCATGTATAGTAGCTATGTGCCGAAAGATCCGCAAAGAAATAGAACGAATACACGAAGAAAGATTAGCAGTAGACGAACCTGAACAAACCGAAGACGAGGAAGAATTAGAACTGCCCACAGGACAGTTAGAAACTATGGCCTATGTAGGTAGAGGAAGATCTTGCAATAATACTAGATGCTTCACTGATCCGATACGTCCGGTATGTCCAGATAATAGCAGAAATTTCCAAACTCCTATAATAAATATAAGGTCCCCCGAACATTCGTTCCAAGCCGCTGACAACCTACTCCGAGAACGAAGGGGTTATCATATACTCGATTCTATGGACGAACAAGAATTAGCCAGGTCAGCCGTTCATTGGGTTGATAGTCCCGGAAAATATAGTGATGATACACTAGCACACACGTTTTTGAACCTCGCCCCAGATGAACAGCGTTTAGCTGGTATCTATATGATTCAACAACTCCTTATATTATATAAAAGCCAACACTCCGACCCTGGTCCCTTACCTGGTATATTGACTAAATTACTCACGAATAAATGGAGAGGTTCAGGTACTGAGCTAATTAGAGAAATACTAGAATCCAGAAAGCAGTACATTCTTTTTGTATGTCCCGAACATGTTTCACTGCCCATCAAGGAAAGAACGACGTACTATATAGATAGACAGAATCCCTTACGCGAAGTGCACCCGATAAAAGGTGAGGACAATCAGTTTAAACGTGTGTTTGTATACACACCCATATCTAAAATAGAACTATTGGAAATGAAGAAGGTGGTACCCAGTCATGACAAAGACCCAGCGGGTTTCCACCGTGAAATTAAAGACATGTTGCTCATGGGAGAGTATACCTATCCCGACATTATGACAATATTGAAGGTATTAATGCCTGCGGGCATTTATGAAAAACTCAAGGAAAAGGATTGGGAGGTGGGAGACCAAAAGATAGATTGGACAGCATTAGAAAACGGAGAAAAAGCTCGAGGTCCAGGTGCAGGACTTGGGGAGAAGACCAAAACACTACCAGGTTTACTAGTACAGGTACTGCCACGTTTATTAACTACGAAAAAGGAAGATTGGGGTGCAATCTCAGCCTGTAAACAAAAGCAAGATGAGGACACTAGTGATTTCTATGCCCGATTCGAAAAATGTTTTGGTATAAATAGTGGAATAAAAGCAAGCAGCGAATCGTATCCACATCTGTTTGTGACAAAGTTAGTTGAAAATTCTTTGCCCCAAGTTAAGAATAGAGTATTGAAATTCGAGAGTACCTGGCAAGGTAACACTCCGTCACAAATGTTACAAATGCTACAGTATCATCACAATAGAATTAGAGAGGAACAAGAACATGAACAAAGACGCATGAAAGACACGAAAATGAAAATGCTAGTTTCCCAGACAGTTCCAGCTGACGGTCATAAAAAGGGTATGACACAGTCCAGTGTTTCAACAGGTCCTGTAAAAGGGACATGCAACTATTGTAAACAGCCAGGTCATTATGTACACGATTGTCCAGTTTTAAAACATAATATCGCCATAGGTAATACAAAAGAAAGACCACGGCCACCTAGACAGGATCAGAACCAACAAGTAGCCCCGCAGCATGCACAGTCCATGCCAGCTCCGCAACAGTCTATGCCAGCCCCACCACCGCAGCCTATTGCTGCCACACAAACAACGACACAACAGATGTACCAGACCGCACAGTATGACTATCCTGATTATCAACGATACTCATGAAACAGCCTAGAGAGGGAAGTTGGCTTACCCCTTATTGAGGTCCCTGTAGATCAAGAAGGACCTTATGTACACAGTGAACTATTAGGCCCTAGATAGAAAATTTTTACTTGATACAGGGGCAAGCCGAACAACAATAAAACGTAGTGAAGTTCCAGGGGCACCCCTCTCAGGCTCACAGAATATTTCCCTTGGCTTTTCAGGAAAACCTATCGTTAACGAAGTATCACAGCCTCTTCCCCTTACGATTGGTCCTTTGACACGAACTACAGATTTATTGCTTACTAAATCATGCCCAGAAAACTTGTTAGGTATAAAAACTTTGAAAGCTCTAGGAGCTATAATATGTTGTTCTCCGGAAGGAGTAAGATTGTTTTTACGTGATTTCAAAGGGCACTATGTGTCCCGAGACATGGATCACCGACTGCAGACTTTACCCACACATTTATGGGCACAAGGCCCTACAGATGTTGGTTGCATGAACATTACACCATATCGAGTCACACTAAAGGCAGGAGTGGTACTACCACGAATGCGACAATACAAGTTACCACCAGATGCTGTAGTGGCTTTACTGCAAATCATTGACAAACTTATTACCCAAGGAGTGGTTGTGGAAACAGACTCCAATGTATGTAATTCACCGATAATTCCGATTCTTAAACGAACTGATCCAAAGGCCCCGCCAGTATATCGATTGGTCATTGATCTGCGCGAATTAAATAAATGTATTGTACCACAATACCCCGTAGTTCCAGACATTTCTTCATTACTGACAGCTATTGATTCCGAAGCAACATTCTTTACTGTAATTGATCTCAAGAATGCCTTTTTCAGCGTCCCAATAGATCCGGAAAGCCAATACTTGTTCGGATTTAGTTTAAATGGACGAAGCTTTAAATTCACACGCGCACCCCAAGGATTCACAGAAAGCCCCAGCATCTATAGCCAAGCACTGAAACGAGAACTTGACAGTATACACATGCCAGTCAACACTGCCCTGCTTCAATATGTCGATGATCTGCTGATCACCGCTAGAAGCGAACCTGAATGTGAAAAAGCCTCACTGACGGTTTTACATTTTTTGGCCGAAAAGGGGCACAAGGTGTCCCCTTCTAAGCTGCAATTCTGTGTCCAGCGAGTTGTTTACCTTGGTCACTCGCTGTCCAAGGAGGGAAGGCAGCTTACACCAGATCGCATCCAGTTAATTGCTAACATGCCAATACCCAAGACACAAAAGGAGGTGCGGGCTTTTATAGGCCTCACTTCATATTGTAGGCAGTGGATCCCTCAGTATGCATTTCTAGCAAAACCACTCATTCAGTTGACAACACAGGAGGCAGCCACATCGACTGTCCTCCATTGGACACAGGAACATACACAAGCTTTTGAAAGCCTAAAGAAAGCTTTATGTCAAGCACCCGTTTTAGCAACACCATGTTACTATAAACATTTTACACTCTTTGTTACAGAACGCGAAGGTACTGCTTTGTCAGTACTCACTCAGGAACAAGCAGGATCACACAAACCGTGTGCTTATTTTTCTAGTACATTAGATCCCGTAGCTCAGGCTCTGCCTGCGTGTCTGAAATCAGTGGCAGCAACAGCTTTAGCAATCAGACAAAGCGATGCCATAGTGTTAGGACACCAATTGACAGTACAAGTACCACATGCAGTAGAGGTTCTCTTGAACCGCACACAGACACAACACTTGACTATAGCACGACTCACTGGTTACGAATTAACATTGTTTCAGCCACATATAGAAATCAGACGTTGTAGTACATTGAATCCTGCCACACTGTTACCAGTAAACGGAACAGACCCACTTGCACATGATTGTATTGAAGTTATCACTATCACGACGAAACCTAGACAAGACTTGACAGACGTCCCATTGTCAGATCCAGACCTGACATTGTATGTAGATGGGTCATGTATGAGAACAAGTACAGGAGAGTTAGTGGCCGCGTATGCAGTCACAACAGATACTGAAGTTATTGAAACAAATCGCATAAATACCTTGTCCGCTCAAGTAGCAGAGCTCGTCGCTCTGACACAAGCCTGTATTCAAGCTACGAATAAAAAAGTCAACATATATACTGATTCACGTTATGCATTCGGAGTTGTACATGACTTCGGCGTGCTGTGGCGAGAGAGAGGTTATTTAACTTCTCACGGTACCCACATTCAGCACGGACCCCTTATTCATGCCTTACTAGATGCAATACATCTACCCACTGCAATATCAATTATGAAATGTAAGGCTCATACGAAAGTTACTGATATCATTTCCCAAGGCAATGATTTAGCTGACAGAACAGCTAAACAGACTGCTCAAACCCACACGTCTGACATGACAAAGACAATAGTTCCGACACCAACACATTGTATGACGGTTAAGGATCCCGCTCTTGGCGTAATTGACATACAGACACATGCTACACCAGATGAAATAAAGAAATGGACTGAATTAGGAGGGACCCAAACGGATCAAGGATGGATGACGAAGGAAAAATCTGTGTGGTTCCTTCCTGATTCAATGGTCCAAGTTATCATTAACACTGTACATAGTCCAGCGCACCTAGGAGAAAAAGCTATGCTAGACAGCATTCAACACATTTGGTTCAACAAACATTTACGAGCAGCAGCTAAACAAAAAGTCCGTACCTGTATGATCTGTTGTCAGTTTAACCCAGGTAAAAGCATTCCCGTAGAACAGGGTGGATTTCAGCCTCCTGATCACTCTTTTGAAGTCCTCCAGATGGATTATATCCAGATGGAACGATGTCGAGGATTCAAATATGTTCTCGTAGTTGTCTGTGCTCTTTCCCGTTGGACAGAGGCATACCCGGTTTCAGATTACACTGCCCCGACTACTGCCAAACAGTTGGTTCGAGAATTCTTCCCACGATACGGTTTACCACGTGTTGTCTACTCAGATAACGGCCAGCCGTTCTCCTCCGAACTAATGAAACACGTTTCACTTTTGTTAGGCTATCAGTGGAGATTTCACTGTGTCCGACACCCCGAGGCAGCAGGTCTCGTGGAACGACATAATCAAACTCTGAAAATTAGATTGTCCAAAATATGTAGAGAGAAAGGTGTCGACTGGGTAGTAGCCTTACCAGTTGCACTCTTTTACATGAGAATGGTAGCGCACTCTCGAACAGGGCTATCCCCTTATGAGGTGGTCTTTGGTAGACCACCAAATATGTGGGGGACGCCTATACCACGAAAAGTAACTGATGTTGACTGTAACATGCTGACAGATTACTTGGCTTCCTTGATGTCTGCACTACAATCTTGTCGTTCACAGGTAGCTGCAGCTTTTCCCGACAACACCGAGGTGAAACCCCATGACGTAATTCCAGGAGATTTGGTGTTAGTGAGGAACTTTGACCGGAAATCTCAGCTGGATCCTAGGTGGAGATCGCCTCAACTCGTACTGTTAACAACGAGGACAGCCGTGAAGATCGAAGGTCGAAAAGGCTGGATACATTCAAGTCATATCAAGAAATTTCATGGACTACCGTCCGATGTAAATGACACACCTTGCGTGTCTTCACCGATTGACTCAAAACTTCCTTTGGTTGAACTGAATAACAATGAACAATATAAACTAAAACTTCGGTCTAACAAGTCAGGCAATTTGATTGTTTAAGTCCTCTCCAAGGTGAATCGGTCGAATTTGTCTCGGACATGTATCCCTTAGACCTGTATAGAGAAAGAAACAGAAGGATGAAGTTGAAACAACATGCGTACTGTAAATCACTGCGTAGTCATTGCACAGTGACGTTATTAATTTTGTTTTTCTTAAGTCTTTTAATAATTACTGCAAGTATATTGTTGCACATATATTATCCTATTTCTAAACATGTTTACAATGTTACTGCTGAACATTCTTTTAGCGAATTACCCCCGCATGAGTTGTCCTATAGATTTGCGCTGCGCAATAACACTTTTATTAGTATGTTACATCATTCCCATCAGGTTAGCAATGCTACAAATTGTTGGATATGTGGCCGACTCCCTCCCTATCAGAACTATAAAGGAATTCTGCCTCTCTTTCCATACCCGTTCACACACAATGGCTCCTGTGGAGCATGGTTTAGTTTAATTAATTCCCTAGATTCGAATTCTGCAGTTTACCGGAATAACTGGGTATGGGGAAATCTGAACTTAATTTACTCAAGGTCTGTCACCCTAACAAGGAGGGACTTCCCAAAAGAACAGGAACTGATCTAGAAAATGAAGTATATGGATTAGGTAATTTCACGCTTAATCTCATGATCCTGAATGTCGAATCCGAACCTGCACCAATTTTGCCCGCTATGTCAGTATTTCCAGTTAAAGGTGAATTATGTATAAGAAAGAATGGCTCTATACACATGGGCCACAGTAAATGCACCACTGTAATAGAATTCAGTGATCAAGGCAAGTCTACATTTAGAGCTTCTCGCCATTCCTACTTTGTATGTGGTCAGACTGCATATATACGTTTGCCTCTAGATTGGGATGGTACCTGCTACATTGGATTCCTTTTGCCACCTGTTTTCCTAGCTCCTCCTGATTATCATAGAAATACTCATTTAGTACACAATAGAGAACGGAGAGATCTCCCAATAGTCGATTACACTGAGACAGCATGGGAAAAATACACAGATTTCAATAAAGGTCTCTTTCCCTATATAGGTACAGTTACCAATAGTAAGCTGATACGTAGATTAACCAGAACCCTTGAAGCAGTAGTGAACGAAACTATTTCCGCCTTAGGCAATTTAACAGAAGAGCAGTCTGCTATGCGGATTGTTGTGCTTCAAAATAGTCTTGTCCTTGACGTCATCCTGGCCGATAGGGGCGGAGCTTGTAGAGTCATCGGATCAAGCTGTTGCATTTTCATACCAGAAAATTCGCCATCTGTATATAAAGCCATAACTCGCCTTCATAAGATTGTAAGCCAGATACACCAGAATCCAGGCACCTGGACTTGGTCCAGTTGGTTTTGGAGTGTATTATCTACCTTTGGATGGAGGGTCCTATCCTTCCTAGGTATTGGCTTTCTCATACTATTCAGTTGCTGCTTATGCCTACAATGTGGACCAGCGATTTGTGGTCTGTGTGCCACCTCGTGTATCCCACATCCAAGTTTTCATTCAAGACTCCGGAAGAAAAAAGAACAAATGATGCTATATGAACAGATCAACGGATTGATGAAGATTGATATCTCTTAAGGGCAAGTAGGGGACAAGGAGGGAATGTGGAAATATGGATTTTTATGGTCAGTTATGTCCCCTATCTTGGACCCCAACGGTTTCATGTATAAACCATAAGTACATGTATGTTTCCTCCAGTTCCAGTTATGAAGACGCAAACACATGTGCGTCCACCGTCAACATGTCCTCTTTCAGATCCGCCATGAATGGGCCGGATATTCTATTCCTAAGTATGAAAGGCCACCGGCTTTATATGGTTCACTTATCCCATTTTACAGTTCAGACGAGTAGGCCCTGATTCTGCCATCAAGTCTTTTCTGCCTTCTGCCTCTGAAAGCTCCAGTCTGAGCTCGCATCTGTACCCATGAACTTTGTCCTACTCCCTGCGCGGCTAACGGTGCCTGACTCCAGCCTGTTGCCTGCCAAAAACTGTATTTCACCTTCAAGATTATCTGCTTTGCTCCGCTCCCTATCCAATACATTCCTGTCTAGTAGTTTAAGTAAACATTCTCCCAGCTACCGAGCAAAGGGCCCGGCTTCTCTGTCTTCATGCAAGTAATTAATAGCCCTATTACTATGGAAGATTTCTGCCCTCGCATCTAGTGTAGACACTTAGACGCTTGTACACGCACTAACAGTCAGTATAGTCAGTATAGAATAAGATTCTACTCTAAGAGACCTCTCTTTTTGGATAACATAGTTCTTTAAACATAGGATGTTAGATATGATTTGGGATTAGGTTGACTTGACCCCCCAGACTCCCTGTCTCCACATGTAGAGCTAAATGTCAAGTCCCCTTCATCCCCTAGTTACACGTCAATCACACGTCATGCTGCTGCGCGCGCATCTCTGCCAAGTATTTCCGCTGACATTGCGAAATTCTTTCATGGAACCACCCATTTATGACATCATACCTGATGACGTTCTTTAGTTACACCCACTTTAGTTACGCATGTATGTTCTTATCTTTGTTATCAACTGTTACGCCTCCAGCATCTGTTTCACTGTAATGCCTATTGTATATAAATGATTACTTGTCAATAAAGTGAGGTCCTTCACTTCCTGAACCTTCGTGGTGATGGAATATGGAGTCCTCAATTCGAATTGATCTTGGAATAAAGCCCGTTCCGAACCTCTAATACCACGGATTCTGCCTCTTATTTTACTGAGCTATTATTATAGATTTTCCGCATCAAATTAAGTCCCGGTAATTAAATTATTTACCACAGAATACATAGCAGTGCCCTCTATTAGCGGCGGCTACCAGTGCCAGCTGCAGCGGTCTGAAAAAGAGTTTTGAGAACAGCCTGTCCTACAGCTGCCTGCTGTTTTGATTGCACATCTACACAATAGTGTTTGGTAAATGTATGTGTAGTGGACCAGGTGGCTGCTCTACATATATCATGCAAAGGAATGTTTCCTAGGAAAGCCATGGAGGCCCCTAACTTACGTATTGAGTGGGCTCGTGGGGGAATCGTTAAGGTGCGTTTAGCCTTTTGATAGCAAATTTGAATACATTTAATGATCCATCTGGCTATACCTGCTTTGGAGATCGCGTTACCTTTGTGGTGTGGGGCAAAGGCAACGAAAAGTTGTTTTGTTTTCCTAAAGACTTTAGTCCTGTCGATATAGTACATGAGGGCCCTCTTTACATCTAGTGTATGGAGTGCTCTTTCTGCGACAGTTTGTGGGTTTTGAAAGAAAACAGGCAGTTCAATAGTTTGGTTCATGTGGAACTGCGATATCACCTTGGGCATGAATTTGGGGTTGGTACGTAGTACGACCCTGTTTGTGTGAACCTGTATGAATGGCTCTTGAACGGTTAATGCCTGGAGTTCACTAACTCTTCTTAAAGAAGTGATTGCTACTAGGAAAGCTACTTTCCAGGTGAGGAATTGAATCTCGCATGAGTGCAGAGGTTCGAAGGGTGGACCCATCAGGCGTGTGAGGACCAAGTTGAGGTTCCACATTGGAGCCGGTGGGTGGCTTGGAGGAATTACTCGTTTGAGTCCTTCCAAGAATTCTTTTATGGCCGGCACTCTGAATAAAGAGAGGTGCTGCCTGTTCTGGAGATAGGCTGATATTGCGGTCAAATGGACACGTATAGAGGTGTATGCCAGATTGCATCGGTATAGGTGTAAGAGGTAACAGATTATGTTTTGGATGGATGCGTCTAGCGGGTTAATGTCATTATTATTGCAATAAATGACGAATCTTTTCCAATTGGCTGCATAGCAAGCTCTGGTAGTGGGTCTCCTGGCCTCCTTAATGATGTCCATACAGTCAGGTGGCAGGTTAAGGTAGCCAAATTCTAGGACTTCAGGAGCCAGATTGCCAGGTTCAGCTGTTGCGGATCTGGGTGCTGAATCTCTCCATGGTTCTGCGTCAAATGAGCGGGTTTGATCCGCAGCCTTTGATGCGGCACCACGGAAAGTTCGAGAAAGGTGGTGTACCATGGCTGGCATGCCCACGTTGGAGCAACCAGGACGAGTGTCAGTGAGTGTTGTCTGAGTTTGCGTGCCACCAGCGGTATCAATGGTGCTGGGGGAAAAGCGTACGCAAATCTGCCGGACCAGTTCATCCATATCGCATTGCCCTGCGACTGCGGATGTGGGAACCTGGCGGCAAAGCTTTGGCATTTTGCGTTTTCGCTTGTGGCGAAGAGGTCTATCTCTGGATGACCCCACTGCTGGAAGTACGGTTGGAGTACTGATGGGTGCAACTCCCACTCGTGCATCTGGTGGCTGTGTCTGCTGAGCAGATCCGCCATCTGGTTGTCCTTGCCGGGGAGGTGTTCCGCCATGAGGAACATGTTCCTCTGAATGGCCCACTTCCACATGCTCTGAGCCAGATGAGACAACTGTGGAGAGTGTGTTCCTTCCTGTTTCTGTATGTAGTACATGGCGGTCATGTTGTCTGTCCGGATCAACACGACTTTGTTGCACAAGTGTACTTTGAATGCTTTCATAGCCAGGAAGATTGCCATCAGTTCTAGAAGGTTGATGTGCATCTTCTTTTGTTGTATTGTCCATAGTCCCTGCACTGTGTAGTTGAGTACATGAGCTCCCCATCCCTGGAGAGACGCGTCCGCTGTCTGTATTCTTTGTGGAACTGGCTCTTGGAACGGTCGGCCCTTGCAAAGGTTTTGTGGATTCCACCAATGCAGAGAGTTGTATGCCCGACCGCTCACCAACACTAGGTCTTTTAGTTGCCCTTGAGCCTGATTCCATTGACGTGCTAAGCACTCCTGAAGCGGGCGCATATGTAGTCTCGCGTGTGGGACTATGAAAATGCAGGAGGCCATCATGCCTATCAACTGCATAAACACTCGCGCGGGAAGGGAGTGTTGGGGTTTGAACTTGGAAATCAGCATTTGCATGCTGCTGATTCTCACTAAATTTGGCTGAGCTGTGGCCGCCAGAGTGTCTATGGTCGCACCTAGGTACTGTTGTACGTGTGCGGGTTGGAGATGTGATTTTGGGTAATTTAGTGAGAACCCCAGACTGTGAAAAAGGTGAATGGTGCGGGACATGTGGTTGGCACATTGCTGGGCTGACTTTGCCTGAACAAGCCAGTCGTCCAGGTAGGGGTAGACATGAATGTGTTGCCTCCGTAGATGTGCAGCCACAGTAGCTAGGCACTTTGTGAAAACCCTGTGCGCCGTCGTCACGCCGAAGGGAAGAACCTTGAATTGGTAGTGCTGCCCTTGAATAGTGAACATGAGATATTTCCTGTGTGATGGGTGAATGGGTATGTGGAAATACGCATCTTTGAGTTCTAGTGTGGCCAGGAAGTCTCCCTGTTTGAGCAGTGGGAGGACTTGTTGCAGGGTGAGCATGTGGAAATGCTCCGAAAGAATATAGCGGTTGAGGGGTCTCAGGTCTAGTATAGGTCTGAGTGACCCGTCCTTTTTTGGTATTAAAAAGTACAGGGAGTACACCCCTGTACCTTGCTCGTGGACGGGTACGACCTCTATTGCGCCTTTTTGCAGCATACTTAGCACTTCCTGCTGTAATAGCGCTAAGTGCTCTGAGGACATAGGACGGTGTTTTGGGGGTATTGTGGGTGGAGTCGAGGTTAATTCTAGGCAGTAACCGGGTTTGATAATATCTTTGACCCACCTGTCCGTGGTGATGGAGTTCCACGTGGACAGGAACCTTTGCAACTTCCCCCGACAGGTGTTGTGTGGTCGGGAGGAAGGGAGCGGGCGTCACTGTTTGTTCTTGGGAGAGGATCTGGTATTGCCGTATCCGCATCCTCTGCCCTTTGTGCTTGAACCACGATATCCACCCCTGGTGTTTTTATCGTAGGTACTTTGGGTGTTGCCCTTGTTGTAGGTTTGCTGTGACCCCTGTCCTCTACCTGCTCCTCTATTGCCGGGGCGACGAAAGGAGCCACTCCGAAAGGTCTGCGTTTGGAGAGCCCCCATGGACTTTGCAGTGTCTGTGTCCTTTTTTATTTTTTCTAGTGTGGTGTCAACCTCTGGCCGAATAAGTAGTCTGGGTTGACCGGCTGGTTGAGGATGTTATTTTGCACCTCAGGTTTGAATCCGGAGATTCGTAACCAGGCGTGTCGTCGTAACATGGCGCTAGTGTTTATGGCTCTGGCAGCTGTATCTGCGGCATCCAGTGCACACTTGATGGATGCGTTTGTGAGGAGTTGTCCCTCTCTGATGAGGATCTCTGCTCCCTCTTTGTATTGGTCAGGGAGATGTTGTAGTAAGGTTTCTAGTGTGTCATAATGCGCTCGGTCGTAGCGAGCCAGGAGCGCCTGAGTATTGGCAATACGCCATATGTTAGCTGCTTGGGCTGCAACCCGTTTGCCGGAGGTCTCTAACACCTTGGACTCTTTGTCCGGGGGAGGAGCATCCCCAGTCGTCTGCGAGTGCGCCCGTTTACGAGCATTCACGACTACTATGGAATCCAGAGGCAACTGTCCTCTAATATAGGTAGGATCCCCAGGCGCTGACCTATATTTTTTGTCGATTCTGGGGTTTATTACTCTTGCCCTGGTGGGTTCTTTGAAAATGTCCATTGCTGGTTTGAGGACACCTTTCAACATGGGTAGAGTTTTAATATGTCTTTCTGAGGATGCGAAAGTATCCATGAGAAAATCGTCCTCGATGGTGTCAGAGTGGAGTTGAACACCATGATTGGCCGCAGCACGTTCAATGAGGGCGTTGAATGCGGCAGTGTCCTCTGTGGGAGACGTTTTTGCACCATATAGCTGCGTGTCCTGCGTATCCATAGGTGCGTTTGAGTCTACAGGGTCATCCCAAGCTTGGTCAGGGTCCTGTTGGCCTTCAGGGTCCATTTCTCCGGGGTAGGGGACGTGGTCACCTATGTAGTCCTCCAAAACGTCGGTTTCGGAGTGTGTCGGAGAGAAGGACTGTGGATCTTGGTGAGAGGTATGGAGAGGCTCGTAAAGAATTTGTTCCGAATCCACTGGCAGCTTTTTCTTTAGTGGGATCCGGTAGGAGTCCAAAGCTGGCTCGGAAGTTATCTTCCTCTTGTGAAGCATCATTCTGCCTGTTGCGGCATTGATGATGTGTGATGGCGACGTCTCCGTAGGAGAGTGTTCTGCAGGTGTGATCCTGGTGTGGGTGACACGTGTTCTGATTTCGAACAGTTTTGGCGCCGTGGATGGTGGCAGGCCAAAAGTGATGTTGGCCGGTGCCGGAGAAGCTTTTTGAGCCTTTTTCGGCTCGGAGCCTGATGTGTCCTGGAGGGCCGCCTTATCTTTGATGCGTTGCAAGGATGCTGAAACTTGCCGCACCTGGAACGCCGACGGTTCTTTGGCGCCGACCGGTTCCGTTAAGGCAGGCGTGGACTTCTTCGGTGCCACGGGGTCATCGAGTCGAGGAGAGGTAGTAGCTGTCGACGGCGTCGATGATTGTGCCTTTGGTGCTGCTTTCGAAGTGGTGTGAGATCCAGCAGCCATTTTGACCTTTGTGGTCGGAGCCGATTGTTTCGGTGCCGGGAGCCGAGGCGGTTTGGCGGTACCGATGGTCTTTTTCCGTGCGTCGGCGCCGACGTCGGCTGCTGCAAGCTCGGCACCGAAGTCCCGTTTGGTGCGGTCGGTGCCGACGGGTTTGGCTGGCGTTGGTGTGGTGGGCTTCGATCCGACCAGTGTGACTTTCAGTTTCGGTTTCTGCTGAACCGATACGGCTTTCGGTTTCGATGAAGGGAAACCAGCCGTTTTCGGTAGTAAAGGCTGCCGCTGAATGTCCGAGGCCGGGCCAGAGGGCGGGGCCGAATGGATGCAGGATAGGTCTTGGGTAAGGCCCGAAGGCGATCCCTCGACCGGAGCCATAGACTGACGCACTGGGATATCCACAGTCTGTACGGGTAGGCCTTGCTCGTCACCGGAGCTACTCTCTTCGGCCCCTAAGGCCTCATTGTAGTCTCCTACCTCGGTGTCGGCTTAGTCTCTGTGAAAGAGTTGTTCTTCGACGTCTTCCGATCCGGAGTCGTGTTCGGAAGCGGGGCTGGAGGGTAGGTTCTCCACGTCTTCCACATCTTCGTCCTCGGCGTTGAAGATGTCGGTCGGGGCCGGTGCCGCTTGCTGCGCTTCGAGCCTCGCTGCTCGACGATTCCGGAGAGTCTTCTTGGATCGGAATCGGGCACAGGCCATACATGTGGACTCGTCGTGATCCGGTGAAAGGCATTTGTTGCACACCGGGTGGACGTCGACATGGGGATATTTCGCATTGCATACAGGGCACCGCTTGAATGGCGTCCTCGGGGTCGATGGTCGGGTATGATGCGAAAAAGTTGGCCTGGAAGTTAGTAAACTAACAAATAACTATCGATACCGATCGGGAACAGTACCGACGCGAACTAAAGGCCTTTTGGCCTGTAAAAAGTTTTTCCTAACTTGAGTCAAGATAAGCACATCCGAACCCAATGGCGGAAAAAAACAATCTGAGGATGGAGAGGATGACCATGCGCACTGTAGTCCAGGGGAGGAGTCACCTATCCCAGGATACTTCGAAGACTCTTCCAGGACAACAACGTGCAAACATCCGGACCCAACACTAGGCGGCGATCTATGCACAGATATGAATTCAGCAGCCCACATGCCTCGAACCTTACAAAATTCTCCTTAATTGACATCTCGTAATGTCATAGTCACAAATCATAGGAGAATGAATCACACATCCTGTTCTTGCCAGGGTCTAGGGTTCTCGTGCTGTGAAGACCCAACATACGGTGTGGTATATCTTGATTCTCCCCGCAGTTATGTGAAATGCGTTATCATTGGGTCTTTTATCACTCGAGTGGTCGGTTCTCCAAGTGATCTCCTTTCCTCCACCTGGAGGTAGACCAACTGGTTCTTAACAGAGGTGATACAATGTGTACAGTGAGAAGTGAAATAAAATTGACTCTTGTGCTGTGGTGGAAGTGTAAATGTTCCACTTCACCGGGTAATAGGTCTCGTTAGAGCGACATGTTTCGGCCCTTGGCAGCCCAAGCAGGTCTGTAGGTCTTCTTCACGACCAAAGTGGCATTGGCTACCCTTGCGGTAGCTTATTAAGAGTGGGTCATTTACTCACCCTTCTTTACTGAGCCCGTCTGCTCATCTTCATGTAAAGGTTATAGATGCTAGTGCTATCTATATCTTATTATGGAGGTGATAATCACTTCTACGGGGTAGAGAGGAGTGACGGACTCACTCTGTGTGAGGTCCTATCTGCGCTTGTGCTGACTCTTCCTGCCCCAGAAGCACCGACATCCAGATGGAGGTTCCAAGGGCTTAGGAGACCGCCAGAAGTAGAGGATTTCAGCAAACTCTGTTTTTCTGGGAAGAAGGTGGTGCCTGTTGGATTAACACAGCCTGAAGCTCACGCAAGCATGCTGTGCTGAGGTACTGGCAACAAGGAATAGAGTCTTGATAGAATGCAGCCTTAAAGGACAACTGTGAAGTGGCTCGAACGGAGTGCACATCAAATAAGTGAGCACAAGCTTTAGGTCTCCCAGGGGCATCACCAAAGAAGAAGGGCGAAACATATTGGAGCCTTCTCAAAAATCACAACGTAACAGGTGACTTAAATAATGATTGCTGATCAGAGAACCGTAAGAAAGTCAACAGGGCTAAAAGATAACCTTTAAGAGTGCCCATAGCAAGGCCTTGCTGGGCAAGAGATAAAACAAATTGCAGGGAGTCAGAGTTTGGCCTTAAGGGATCAGCATGGTTAGTGTAAATCACATACCTATCCAAACGACTGGCGTCTTTGTCGAGGGACACCTGGCTGCTAAGATGATATAAACCACCTCTGGAGGAATTTCCAAAGTGATCAGTTGTTGTCGCTCAATCTCCTCGTATGAAGGTGGGGAGTGAGAAGGCCCAAGTGGAGGACCCTCCTGAGACAGCATATCCAACCAGAGGGGCACTCTGAGTGGATGCTCAAGTCTAGGAATTTTTGATACCATACTCTGTGCCCAATCTGGAGCCACTAGGATGACTTGGGCCTAGTCTGTGCTGATCTTGAGAACTCAAGGTAGGAGTGGTATTAGCGGAAAGGCATACAGGAGTCCAGAGTTCCACTCGAGGCAGAATGCATCTGAACGGAAGACACCATGGAAACTCCAACCCACAGACTTCGATGAGAGGGCTTTTGTATCCGATAAAGGATGCTTCCCCCTCGTGACCTGTAAACACTTAATGCAAAATACACACAACAGTGACAAAGTATAATCTCCTTTTTCACTTAGCGAGTAAATCGGCCTACAGGGTTTTTTTTCTACGTAACTTTGTTCTTGGAACAGCATACATTTTTGTTATTGTTATATATTGTTTGAAGGACATGTGCTGGACTGGTTTAAACCTTCAGCCCCCACTCCTCCCCTGTTTTAGTTTGATAGGAATAATGACCCTTCTAGCAGAAGTGATAACAACCATAAACCGTTATAAGGGTTAACATATAAATAGTAAAACTGTGAAGAGGCTCAAACAGAGTCCCCATCAGAAAGGTGAGAACTAATTTTAAGTCCCATTGAGTAATCACAAAAGGAGTTGGAGGAAAGAGATTGGTCAGAACCTTGAAAAAACACATCACAACAGGATTTAAACGAGCAAGTCTTCAGGCAGACAGAGGAAAGCAGACAAGGCAGCTAACAATCCTTAGTGCCAACATCACAACCCCTTTAAGCAAGGGCAAGTGCAAATTGCAGCAGATGAGCAAGGGATCCACATTGTCAGCACACCATGCAACAAAGTTGCCCCAGCTGCCTGAGTATGCCAACATGCAGGTAAGATGACGTCTACCACCTCTAATGGCAACTAAAGAAAGCTCAGTTGTCCCCGCTCAATCTACAAGCATGCAGGCATAGGTTTCAGCGATTGGGGTGCAGAACCATCCCCTCCGCCAGGGAGAAAAGGTCCGGCCTGTGCAGAAGGCAAAGCGGGAGTTGTGTAGAAAAGCACAGACGGTCCACATACCACACCATTCTCAGCCAATCCGGGGCGATAAGAAGTTGGGCCTGGTCTTCGAGATCCTTCTTGAGAACTTTAGGAATGAAGGGTATTTGGGCGGATGCGGCGGTGGAACGCATAATGTAGCTGAAAGTTCCAAAGCAACTGAAACTCATCCCCCAAGGCTCCTCTCAAAGAATACTGGAGGGCACAGAACTGCTGGCACTGAGCATTTCAGAGGAAATGACCAAGTTCACCTAAGCAGTGCCTGAGAGAAGTTGGCTGCCCCACTGGGCGAAGATGTTCTGGACTGCCTCTAGCAGAAGACCCCACTTGTGATCATCAAGGTAACACCAGCTCAGGCTGTCTGCTTGGATGTTCAGAGACCCTGCCAGGTGACTGGCGGTGAGCAAGATCCCTTGGCGGTGTGCCTAAGACTACAGTCTCAACGCTTCCGGGCACAGGAGGTGAGACCCTACATCCCCTTGCTTGTTCATGTGCTACATTACATTCATGCTCAGTCAAGATCCAGATAGACTGACCTATGCTAGAGGGAAGGAAGGCTTTAAGCACCAGTCAAATCGCCTGCAGTTCCAGGAGACATTACACTCCAAGATGTTAGAGGAATTTATGAGGACAAATTCCTCAGAGAGAAGGAAGCTCCAGATCCACGTTGAAGGAACGGAAAAAGGAGAACTGATGTCGGGTGCGCTGGGGCAGTTGCTCATGGCCTAGATGCCATCGCCTGACGTCACTTATGACAGCGACCGGGTCCAGCGCCTCTACAGGCAACTTCATAGCTTTGAGTTTTCCGGAAACCGTCAAATGCCTGAGGCGTATTCTACAGGTGAGGAATCTGCAAGTAGAAATATCTATCAGAAGATATCCTCCCTGATCTGGTGGACAAGTTGCTTACCTTCGGTAACGCTTTATCTGGTAGAGACATAATCGAGCCACAGATTCCTTACCTTAGACTATCCCAGGTGTCAGGCTGGATCCGCAAGACTTTTGCTCGAGTAATACCCTTGCGCGCCGATAGGTGAGGTCTATCAGCTCTGCTTGACATCGGCGGCATCGCCTGTGCCGGAAGTGATATCCGCGTCATATACAAGCACCACCTCAGCGCATTGAAGTCAATTACTTTTCACAATTTTCCACGCCTGGAGCGTAGAGCCATGAAGTGCACTAACAATGGTGTGTTTAGAACAACCAGGACCCTGAAGGGGTTCAGCCCCGACCCTAAAAACCTGTCCGGGTGGGTCGGTAAGGAATCTGTGGCTAGATTGTCTCTACCGGATAAGGCGTTTCTGAAGGTAAGTAACTTTTCCATTTATTAGAGACATATAGCTGCTAATTCTTCACCTTAGAATAGATACCCAAGCAAAGCCATCCCCTGAGGAGGGATTGCATACAGATTAGACCAGAAAGTCCTGCAGGGCAGGGTGGACAAAAAGGCCGTCCCTGCAGACTTGACTGTCCAGGCAGTAGTGCTTCGTGAATGGACACAAGTACAGTCAACGCATTTCGTCCCACTACTTGGGGACTTGTTCAGGGCAAATATTGTATTGTAATTTCAAACAGGATTAAAAATCTCCTAATCCAATTAAAGGAGTCCTTGATGTTCAATATTGGCAATATATCAACTTTATATCAAAACAAATTGGTCCACGAAAAGAGACTTCAAATTAGGTCTCCAATCTATATTTATCTGATGACAGGTTGATGAAGAAATCAGTTTGGACCAACTTTGCTGTAACCACCAGGACTCTTGTGATTAGACTTTAAGTTGCAAAGAGATTACACGATTTTAATTGTTGGATTCCGTGGACCTGATTTCTGGGACGAAACGCGTTGGATGTACTTGTGTGTCCCCAATGTGAAACGGCCATTAAAAGAAAGAATACTATTAACATACAAGATAACTTGTTGCTTTATTTTGGGCTTTTTTTTCTTCTAACACTTGGTTTTGTTGGATGGATTCTTTGATATTGTAAGTGATGTGACAATGATGTAGCCGGTCTCATTGATTGAGTATTAGCGTAAGATAGTGGTGCTTCTCCTATTAGTTATGCAGTTGTCACAGACTGAAATGCAAGGCTGGCGAAAAGTCTTATTGCCCCAAATATTCAGCCTCATGGATTCACTGTCCGAGTTTGTGGAAGGGAACGAGTCTTGTGAGGTTCAAGCCTGGACCACCAAGCTCTCAGGGGTAGAGTGGTTGGTAAGGAATTTTGCATCACCTGGTGCAGGGCAATGGCAGCGGGCGACTGTCCTATTCACAGGAGCCCCTAAGCTGGGCTTGGACCAGGTTACCAGAAGGACATCAATCAAGGTCTCGTTGAAAGGCAGGAGGGGTTCTGAGGAGACTCCCGGCTGCAGGACCAAAGGTTCGCCTTGACTTCCACTGAAGGGAGCTGAAGGTCCAGGACCGTGGCTGCCCTTCTCACCACCATGTGCTCACGTTGCCATTAGATTCAAGCTAGCCTGGCTGATGAGGGGCGTTAACCCGAAACCAGTCCCAGGATGCTTGTTTCCGGTCTAGGCAAGACATGGCTTGGCTGTTCGGGCTAGACTGTTTCGATGAGGCACAGGGTCAAGACGGATTTCAATATAGCTGTGTCTGAACTAGGGTGGCGAAGTGAGCTAAAGAATGATGATGGATTCAACCCAGACCTGTGATTGGGGGCGAGTGTCTGAAAAGTTTCAGTGCTCCGTCCATCATCTCCTCAGGTAAAAGGCATACAAAACACAAGAGGTTGAAGCGCTTCGACCTCTTGTGCTTTTTATGCCTCTTACCGGACGACTTCGAGTGGGAGGACAAGGACTCCCAGAGCGATGCTAGGACCTTCCTCACAACGGGATAAAGACCTCGGAGGCTAACGACGTGGAGATGAACGCCGAGCAGAAGGCAGCTTTAGAGGCCGCTCCCTCAATGCCTTTAAAGACATGGCCTGGCAGTTGGGAGTATGACATGGAGTCGTGGTCGAGCTCCAGGCACCAGAGACAAATTAAGTGTGGATCCGTCATCGATATGGCACCGCACAGTTTGAATCCAGAAATCTTCAACTGAGGAAAAAGCCTACACACCAAAAATCGTCGACAAAACTTTGGAGAAAAAAAAAATGTCAAAAAGTGACAGAGGATAAGTTTCTTCATAGCTCTGCGCTAGCTAGCGCGGAAATAAAACAACTGACGTCAGCGAGCCTAGGTGGTGCCTATATAGGTGACGCGAATGTCACTACCGGCATGGGGGGACGTCACATGGAGTAGACAGACGCCACCTACCGGCACGCAAGAGTATTGCTCGATCAAAGGTCTTCCGGATCCAGCCTGATGCCGTGGATATTCTAAGGTAAGGAATCTGCGGCTAGATGTCTCTGAGATACATTCTGACAAATCAGGATTTAAATATATATATAAAAAAAACGACCCCTTACAATTTATGAAGAGTGATCTACCAGATTGAAAACGCACAAATGAAGACATTACTGGCTGCCTTGGCAATATTGGACTCCGACAAAGCCTTTGATCAGGCAGACTGGGGCATCATGCACCAGATCTTACTAAAACCGAACTTTGGCTCTAAATTAATGCCAATGATACTGGACAATTACCAAAGCCAAACCTCTAAAATAGTACTAAATTGTGGGATATCTCCCCCTCTATACGTATCCAGAGCCACCCGCCAAGGCTGTCCGTTATCTCCCATTTTATTTGCCCTATCGATTGAACCGCAAGCAAGAAGACTACTTCGAGATGAAGTAATTTAGCCCTCCAATTCGGCCAAGACATGCACAAAGTTTTTATAGAGGACATTCTTTTCACACTCACAAACCAAGAGATCACACTTCCTAGCTTACACAACATCTTGGAGAAGTTAGAGGCAGTTTCAGGCTTCAAAATAAAGATGTTGAAATCTTTAACCTGGCACTAACACAACAGACAGGCGAGGCTCTCAAAACCACTACATAATTCCACTGGGCCTCTACCTCGATAAAATGCCTGGAGATTAACACTGCACCCAAAGGAAGAGATCTGTATGAAGCCAATCACCCCCCCTCCAAAACCCCACCCACCGACTTTAGCCTCTCTGAATACAGATCTCCACAGGTATCAGTCTAATTCTCTTGGATGGGGGATAATAAATCCCATTAAAATGTCCCTACTCTCAAAAGTTGTATATTTATCCCAGACACTTCCAAACCTTGTTCTGGAATCCGTTTTTTAGTGAGTTTAAAAAAGCAATACTCAAATTCATTTGAGGAGGTAGACAGAGGGTTTCTAACAAAATGATGCGCCAATCTCGATAAAAAGGAGATTCAGCACTGTTTGACCTAAAACATTATTACAGGGAGACCCAACTATGGGTACTTGCAAAATGAGGTACTAGGTGCAAGTGCATACCCATCCCCACACACATTGATCAGCTGTGATGCTTCATTTACACCTACCTAAAACCCTGGCAATTTTTCAGCATGGCTTGATGGGGATCGCCTCGTGATGGCAGACCAGTTTCATAATGGCACTATCTTTCAATGAATGCAGGAGAGGCATGCACGTCTTGTAAATGGAACGGTTTCATTAAGCGCAATTACAACACAGGGTTATCTAACAAGGGAGAAGCAGTGACCAGGGACTTTACCATATTTGAGAAATGGTTAAGAAAAGCAACAGGTTCTAGGGGACACAATCTCCTAGCAGTATGCGCTCATACTAGTGGTAATGCACTTAGATCAGGACACACACAGATGGGAGGAACTGGCTAGGGCACCACACAGACACTCACTGTCTGGAGAGCTCTCCACCAAGCTGCACATAGCATTTTGAACAGGGAAGCTCACTATATATTACTCTTGGACTGATGTTTCTCTACCCAACCAAACTACTTAGTCTGAGACAGTTGGTGGGACTGCCTGCATATTTACCAGTTCTTGTCTGAGATACTTGAAGCACATAGGGTGATCTTTGGGATCTTATTCCCACAGTCCTGTTGTGAATGAGAAAACCCAGGCTGAAATATCATACTAAAGGATATAGGACAATTCTATGTAACAGTCCGCGAGTGGCTAAACCTACAGTGGCCTCCCACTGGAAAAAGTTATTCCCCCCTCCACTAACGAACTGGCATGCACAGATATGGGACTCTTGGCTACGGAGAAATTGACTAACAACACAACAGACAGGAATGTCAATGTCGTGGCCGACTTGCGCCATCTCTTTCTATGCCCCAGAGATTAAAGCATTGAATTTACTGAAATTATACTATACTTTGGAGAACCCCGTCAATGACATGAAGTAACCGCAGCCACTAAAACTGAACAAACGTGACACTAAATATTGCTCCTTAATTGGCTGGGGAGACAGATAACTTTGAGGGAGACCTTTACAATAGCAGCAATCTTAAGTAGGTAGATTCTGTAGAGGGAGAGAGTGAAGATGGGGGCTGGTTTTGTTTCCAATTCAGAAAATGTTTGCTTTTCCTTTTATAAGATTGGAGCTCTAGGTTATAAACCAATGCTGTATTGATTTGAAATTCGGTTCTTAATATCACTGACTTATAATATATGTCCCAGATACTGTGGAAATGCTCTCATCATGCCCTGTAGCACTATGCAGTTTTATGAAACCAATATTGTCCATGTGAAAAAATAATGTCAATCTCACACTTTCGCATCTATTGAGTCGCCAAGCACTTCATTCCACAACCACACCTAAGTGGTCACCACTCACAAAATGGAAACATTTGCCTCATAGGCTCAAAGAAAATACTACACAATTCCAACTACACACCAACAAACTGTAGCATGCTACCCATGTGCTTCAGAATCCCACATAGGGATAGCAATTGCTATACAAATGCCATAATACAGTACAATATGTGAAGCTATGACACATAGGTGTACTGAAAATAACCAACTGTCAATCGAAGTGAAACTGAAAATGTTACCACAATGTGTGTTGCCCCCAGATAGCAATAGACAATCTATACATTTTTGGAAAATGCAGTGCTGAATAGAGCCAATAGCTCCATCATCTTATCTTCTATCCCCCAGTTGTGAGTGTCCTCCTTTCCCCAGCAACACGAACAGGCACAAAAACAAATCATGAAGCATTCACACCACTTCTCTTTTAAAAAGCAAGAACAGTGACGTCTCTTTTGATGTATGGAGCAGTTTACAGTGCAAGATCAATGTAGACTGTATAGCCGTCGAATGTCTTTGTAGCATATAGCTCACCATCTATCCTTTTTTCTAGCAGAACAAAAACTTTTCAGTTCAATCTTGGCTTCTATCAGTTGGTGACAAATGTTTGCCCACTCTCTTTTCAGCTGTCCATTTTCATCTGTGCTGAATTTATCAAGTGTAATGCATGCCAGAGGTATTTTTGACCCTGGTTACTGTGAACTGACCAAAATACTACACTTCAAATTACTACAAGTTAAATGCAGATTTGAGGAGATGTCATTTTAACATACTGGTATTGTCAATACTGAGGCATCCTGCCTTGCTTTAACTACAGACTAGCTGTACTCCCCATAGTCTATTCTCCTCTACAGCAGAAATCTGTCCCACTCACCATTTACTTTTTTTTTTTTTTTTTTTACAAATAGTTTCAATTAACAGAAACATTTTATTTTTTAGAAACCAATGAATATGCGACATGGTGTGTCTACCATAAATATTCATGTGCCTCAAACAGAAATATAACTTACATTAAATGCTCACCCCCATATAATTTGAGTTGCTTTAATATTTCAAAGCATACCAAAAATACAATTATGACTTATTTCCTCTTTATTAGAAGTGCTAGCTTATCCTCACCAGCATTACAACCAAATGACAGTAGGAGCAGCAAACTTCAGCATTCGCACTTCCACCATATTGAGAGTAAGAGACAGCAAATTCTTTGAGGAAAACAAAAAGGATTGGCCCTTACATCAGGAAAGCCAGGCAGAATCACTAGACACACAGACGCTGGATGAGAACTTGAACAGGGCCCGGAGGCAGCGTGTGTGCGCTGAAGATATAGGAAGGCTGTGCACTGAGCGAGCCTTCATCTTATAACTCTCCCACAGTATGCAGGTAAAGCATTGCCACGTGCCGCCATTGTCCATGGTTCTTTTGCTCATCTCGCTTCAGGTAAGCAAAGGTGGTCAAGATGGGGAAAAGGTGGCGTTTGAAATTATCACCGGATAGCGATCAAACCAACGTCCATCAACTTCTGAATTTTCTGTGCTATTAATGGATTCTTCAGATGTCTGCAGAAAAGGAAATGGGAGAAGATGCTAAATATTCATCAAATAGCAGACAAGCCATTATGTTTTCATTTCTGCAATTTGACCAACACCAAGTCAGGATTAAGATAGGTTGAAAGAACGTTTCAGTTATCTGCATTACCTATTTGCTAGTTCTAGACATTCTCTGTGCATTAATGAGCAGTAAAATATCTCTATGTATGTGTTGTTTCTCAAACACATTTTATAAACATACGTTTTCAATAAATGGAATAAATTAAAAAAAGTGCCTCAAAGTGGCAACATTTTATCATTCTTTTCAACAATTCATTTATTTACGTAGTTGTGATATAGTACATTTGACTGAAAACAGAACCCAAGTAATTGGTTTTGAAAAAGAACCAGGGAATGGGGCATCTATACTGCCAAAATGCACAAGTAAAAATTGGCCTTGCCAATTAACTAATTTCTGAAGTTGCCTTTCC
Source organism: Triturus cristatus (assembly GCF_964204655.1). Taxonomy (NCBI): domain Eukaryota; kingdom Metazoa; phylum Chordata; class Amphibia; order Caudata; family Salamandridae; genus Triturus; species Triturus cristatus. Next base: position 1,642,963,053 of record NC_140590.1, read on the forward strand.
TCTTGATAATTAGCAAGGATGCACACAATTTGCTATTGGGTATATAACAAGAAACAAATCCAAAAGTAGGATTTTGTGCAAAGAGCAGTGGGTGGTAATTTTATGAATTTACAGGGGAACTAAGATTACAAGTAGCTATGGACATTTGAGTACATTGGGAAGTTTAACCCATCTCAGAAGTCTAAGACCATCAGAATAGAGAGGATGATCTTACAAACATGCTCAGGAAGGTCTGATAAAACTGGGGCAATGGGTCTAATTGAAACAATGCAATATGAATATGCTAGTAGTAGAGGTATAGAGTGATGTTCAGTTGGTTACCCCTCCTAGTTTCTTACACAGTACTGTCCCCGAGGTCTTGATTCAGATTAGTGTGCTCCATCCGCTCCACTGTCCAAAATACCTTACCATCCACTGGCACCTGAAGCAGAGAATTTCGAAATCTGCAGGAGCTGTGCAGTGCAATCACATTCCAGGCTGCCAAATTTACTGGTCTTGGGTGTATTAATCGTTCAACCTAATGACCTGTCAGTCTCCAATTAAGCCTAGTTCACTGAAGATTTGTAAGCAATTATGGGTTTGCAAAAAGTCATGATAGAATGAGAAAAAGTTGGGTATCTGTAAATTGGGTTTCCAACATTGGTATCCCGCAAAGATTTACAAGTTTCAATTTTTCCTAGTTGTCAGGCTGGGAATACTCAATAGTAAATTTTAACAAAGGATTAGAAAACTGCAGGTGGTGGGGCCGATGTGGTCAATAAGCTAGGACCATTGCTTAGTCACGTACCCAAAAGTGTGCCAATAACCTGCATAGTGTGTGGCAAAGATTAAGGGTGACAGCAACCCTTCGTATCAGGAGGTACTGTCCTCTGTTGCTTGGCTGATGAGAAGGGGGCAGGAGGGTAGTCTGGAGGGGAGGGGGGTCTGGAACAACCAAGTGTCTGGTAGGGTGTCCAGTCCATTGGCCTCCTGTATTTTGTGTATTAGCTGTCTGCATTATAAGGAGGATCATGTTCTTCCCAGTGCCCTCCACGGTCATCTCCATAAGGCTGACTTGGATCAGAGCCAAAAAGCTGGTGCAAAGTATGTACTCTGTTGAGCAGTAGGGCGATTGTGTAGAAGTACAATGGGTTCAGTATAGGCTGTGATAAGTGAAGATCAGGAAGTGGCCTTGGTCGAGCTGAAGTAAGCTCAGAGTTGGACAGAATGATGAGTTGGAAGTCATCCTTCGGCATCAATGAGCAATGAGCTGGTGTGGATTTCTGAGCCAAGCCTCACATATGTACCCAACCACAGGTGAATTCAAGAGGTCCAGACAGTGAACATGCCAGCGGTAACCAGACTGTTGGACCCAGCGGATCCTTGGGACCCGTAGGCATACCAGAGGCAACAGGATGCAGGTCAAAACTGTGCAGCGTAGCGTCACAAAAGGCTTTGATTTGCTGTGAAGTCACCAATGGGGCCTGAAAACTCTAGGTGCATTGGGACTAGAGATAGAATCGGCTCATCTGTGGAACTGGAGCGAGACTGAGGCACGCTGACACCACTGCACCTTTTGCTGAGAGTCGCAGGAAGAGCAGCGTCTTGCTGGGATTTCTTGTGTTGGTTGTTTGACTTACCCGAATACTTCAACTACATGAAAGATTGGCCTTGGAAATAACATTGGGATCATGAGCGGGACCTGGTGCGGGTTCGCGCTCTCAACTTTGAGAGGGACCTTAGTTGAGCATTCTGCTCCTTCATCACGTAGAGCTTCACTACTTGATCTCAGGTGGCTTTTAGGTTCATCTGGGTGCAGTCCTTGCAGCTGAGCATTAAAGACACCTAGTAGAGATCGTCAGAGACATCGGTTTGTTACAGTTCCTACAAGATTAAACCCTGCAGTCGTAAGAGGCAATATCCCTTAAACAATGAAAATAAATTTCAAAGGAAAAAATCCTCAACCCAATGAAAAAGGAGTGGAATTCCAGATCCACATTTGAAGGCGCAGAAAGAAAATTACAGATATCAGTGTGCATGGGTGGTGCTTATATGCAGCTCAATTCATCACATCCATGGCAGAACAGCATTGACAGAGTGGCACAGCACCACCCAACGATGTTCAGGAGCACAGCTTTTGAGTTTTCTGGACCCAGTCTGGAGCCTGAGAAAATTCACATGATGAGAAATCTGTGGTTAGAAGTATCCATGGGATAATCCTGAGAGGTTTTAAAAGGCATTTTTTATACTTTCCTGCTGATATCTGCTGGACCAACAACGAAGTAGAGACTATATCTTCTGTGAAGACGGCCTTTGAGGTACTTTCGGGTCCAAGCAATTCCTTCTTAGAAGAGGCAGAAGTTGCACTCTTGCATGGTGTCATACTGTGAAGAGGAAGTGTCCCTGTTCTGGGTCTTGAGGAGGTAACATGGTAATATTAAATGCAGCAGAAATGTTTAGCTTACCCTTCTGCTTAGTACAATCACAATAAATAAATTCTAGCCGAGTAATCCAAGAACAGCATTTAATTTCCACATGTGCCACCAGGCAAAAAGAGGGCCTTCCTGGGACACTGTCTTAATGACGTTAAATGCTCCCTCATCCGAAGCACAAAAACTACACTCTCAGCAGAAGAGGCTGCTACAAGTGTGAGGATAAGTTGGCAAATGGTTGAAAGTGGAATAAAGAAACTGCTTCAAGAACGTAATTTAGTCCAATCTCACTTCATTGGCTAGAATGTATTCACTACCAGAGGAAGTCATTAGGCTATGATACAGCCACCGTTTAAAAATTTCCCATAGGACCTTTTGACGCAGCTACAGCCCGAACTGCTGAACGGAATTACACCAAATTTGGCAAAAAGGTAGTCCTCAGTTCAGACTCGTGCCTTTTGCTTAAATGGTGTAAATCCGTTCAGTAGTTCCTGAGAAAAGTAGAGTTAAAAGTACATATATATCTATGGCCTCGGAGGATCCGCGCACCCTATGCACACCCTGAGCGCACTCTCTGCGAACCGTGCGCGCACCCTCCCGATCTCGCGCTGAATGATAATTGGCTGAATGATAATTGGCTGTCAAGTGTGTCAACATTCGAAACCAGGAAATGTTGCCAGCCATTTTGTACCTCGGTCGAAGCGAGGCTGAAGAAGTAGGGGAAATAAGTGTGTGAAAGATGTAAAGGGGGCAGGGTAGAAATACTCTGACCCTCTAGTGTTGCTTAGGGGGTCCCAGAAGGACTCCCAGGGCCCGATTTTTTTTTTTTTTAAATGGCAAAATGCGCAAAGGGTGCGCGGATCCGGCCGTAAAAAAATAAAAATAAAATGCGTGGGCTTTCGCGCTTCCTTAATAATTAGCCCCCGGGGTGCCAAATCCCTTGGACAAAATGCGTAAAAAATTAAAAGGGGGGCCCCCAGCCCCGGCAACCGCTACGCCCGGGGCTAGAAAATACATAGGGTGGGGGCTGAACGGCCCCCCCCCAAGCCCCGGGGCTTTATTTATTGAGGGAGGGGGGCTGTGTGCCCCCCCCCCCCTGGAGCCTTCGAGGGCCCTGGGGACCGCCACACCCCAGGGCTGGCTCCTACAGTGTCCTGGGGTGCCCTCCCCCAGGACACTGTTTGCTATGAGAGGGCAGGAGTCTGCCGCCCTCCCATAGCAAACTTTGTTTGGATTTGTTTGGATTTTTAAAGTGAGAGCAGGGAAACCTGCTCTCTCTTCCAAAATCCAAACCATATTGCTTTTCCACACGGGGAGCTGCAGGTCAGCAGCTCCCAATGATTGGTGCGAAAAGCTTTCAGCCTTTATTTGCGATAAAATTAAAACCAGTCAGGATAGTTTGGCGCCCTCTACCAAGTCTTTGGTGATACAACCTCCCTCCATTGGGCTAAAACGAGCATGGTTGGCCCGTCTTTGACTACTACTTTTTCAATCATTCCCCTCTCGGACACCTTGATCCTTGCCGTGCTAGGCTTTTGGCAGCGGTTGCAGACCTAGTTAACCCGGAAGTTAACAATATGGTGAATATGTCTCTTCAGACCGCCACGATTCCATTCGAGTGGAAGCAAGCGAAACTCCTTCAATTATTAAAAAAGCCCTCTCTCGATCCCGCAAGTCCAGCCAGTTATCGTCCTATCTCCCTTCTTCCGGCTGTGGCTAAGGTCTGTGAGAAAGTTGCCCATAAACAACTCTCGGAGTTTGTTGAGATCTCTGGTGCTCTCCACTCTGCCCAGTCGGGCTTTAGGGCTTCTCACAGTACCGAGACAGTTTTGGTCGAGGTGGCTGAGGTGATTAGAGACTGTCTGGATGCCGGCGGCAGAGCAGCATTAGTGCTTCTTGACCTCTTGGCCGCGTTCAACACCGTGCCACACCAACAACTTTTGGCATGGCAGTCCCACATTGGCATCACTGGGCAGGTATGGAAATGGATTGAATGTTTCCTTACTAACAGATCACAGCAAGTGTGACTGCTGCCTTTTTCCTCCACCCCGCAAAGTTTGAATACAGGTGTCCCTCAAGGTTCTACACTCAGCCCTCCTTTTTTTAATGTTTATATGACTCCTTTGGTGTATCAAGCTGAGGAGCTGGGTGCGAGGATCATAGTTTACGCTGATGATACCCAGCTCCTCTTCACATGGAGCAAAACGGACTTCTCCCCGACATTTTCCAAGATCTTGCTTTGCAGAGGTATTTAAATGGCTAGTAAAGGCCAAATTAAAGTGTAATGAGGAGAAATCGGAAGTGCTCCTCTATGGTGCCTTTCCCTCTAACTTTAGGGAAGAGATTTGGCCGGTTGGCTATCCTCTGCCGAGTTCTTCTGGATGCCCAGCAAAAAACCTGGGTATCTGGTTTGGCGAGGACTTGAGATTCTTGACCCAGATTAGCAAACTAGCGGGTGCTTGTTTCGGCATGCTTAAACGTCTTAAGAAGTTCTTGCCATTGCTTCCTAAAAAGGCTAAGGAAATGGTAACCCGGGCACTTATTTTGTCCAGGTTGGACTATGCAAACGCTTTGTACTTCGGACTTCCGGCCTACCAATTAAAAAGGTTACAGATTGTACAGAACGTGACAACTAGAACTCTATTGGACATGCCAGTTAGATCCAGTGCTAGCCAGAACCTTCGAGAATTACATTGGCTCCCGGTTGAGCAGCGTGTACGGTTTAAGGCCTTGGTAGAGAGCACCTCTATCAGACCGGGCCTCATTACCTTACAAGGCGTTTTTCATTTTATGAGCCTTTTCGGCAGCTTCGCTCGATGGGTCAATGCCTTGCGGTGGTCCCCAGGTTCTGTTTGACAAGGTTAGGTGGCTGCTCTCTTTCGGTGAAAGCGGCCAGAGCCTGGAATACCTTGCCCTTTGAACTACGGAACATGGATAGCCTTAGGCTATTTAAAAAACAATTAAAAACTCTGCTCTTTAAGTAATTGCCTGTTGGACACTATCTTTTGCTGTTATTTCTAGCTTCCCTTCCTCTCTCTCTGTTGGCTTTCGCGCCGGGACACTTTCTAGTATCTGTGTGTGCTACAAAAAGAGGTTAACATAACATAACGTGGAAAAGCAATGCCGGCTCACGAAGGACGCGGGGAGCCGGCTGGGACCGTGGGGGCTCCCCCCACGGACCCCAATGTGTTTTTATAAGCCCCGGGTGATGGGGGTCTCCGGGGATAATAAAAATTAGTGATAGGGGCGATTTTTTTTTTTTTACGGTAAAATTAGGAGTCGCGCATCCTAACGCTTTGGGTGCAAGATTTCTCTCGCTTAGGGTGCGCGGTTCCTAAAGCATCCACTGCATCGAGCACGTATATGACGTGACGCAGAAGCGCGCGAGGGTCCCGTAACGTACTTCATACATGTCGCGTATGGGCTTGGAGTCGCGTACCGGTCGCATAGCAATCGCGCACGAAAATACGTACCCAATGCATACCGTATGCGGATCCTACACTACAATCTTAAAATGGCGACTATGTTCCGCGCAGGGATCGAGAAAGGTGCGCATAGGGTGCGCGAATCCAAAAAAAAAAAAAACTTGTAAAAAAAATAATAAACTATTAAAAATAGTTTAAAAAATATTTAAAAAGAATATAGAAAATAGTTTTAGAAGAATTTACACATTCAACAAAAAATTCATTAAAAACAAATATTTTTTATTTTTTAAAAGAATTAAGTGGAAAAAAACTTATAAAAATGGTGAAAAACAATATAAAAAATAATTAAAGGAATTGATACACTGAAATAAAGTGTTAGAAATCCTATGAAAATCATTAAACATCATAGGGTTTGAGATAAGTTATAGATAGGAATTAGCATTAAAAAACCTTTGAAATCACTTAAAAAAACCATAGGTTTCAGGTATGTTCTAGTTAGAAACTAGCATTTAAAAAACCTTAGAAATTCACTGAAAAAAAACCATAGGTTTCATCGGCGTTATAGTTAGCTGGACATTTCCCTCGTACAAAACCATTGAAATTCCCCCGTTAGTTAGTTCAGCTTACTATAACTCGCGCCCCCGCAATGCACTGCTGATGACGTCACATATTAATTACATCACTCATGACATGGTCAGTGACATCATTGATGACATCACTGATGACATCTCAAATGACATCACTGATGACATCACTGATGATGTCATCCATGTGATCATTTGATGCATCTTCTCTAATGTAATATAACCTTTGATACACCCACTCTAAATTACATACTGCCACTCTCAAAAGGAATATGCTACTTACCAGTATGCATCTGTTCTTGGCATGTAGAGCTGCAGAGTCACACACTGAGGATAAGATCGCCATCTGGTGTTGGGCTCGGATGATTGCAGGTTGTTGTTGTCTTCGGAAGAAGCCTTTGGTCACGAGGTTGGTGACTCCTCCCCTGGACAACAGTGCGCATGGGCATCCACTCCATCGGCAGATTGTTTTTCGCCATGATGGGAAAAGATGGAGTATATAGAAAAGAAAGAAAGGATGTCCATGTGTAATGTCTAAGTAAGACGGATGCTGGAACAGATACAGGTACCGGGGAGGCGGGCGGGCGTGTGTGACTCTGCAGCTCTACATGCCAAGAACAGATGCATACTGGTAAGTAGCATATTCCGTTCGAGGCATATGAGCTGCAGATCACACACTGAGGATAGATTATACAGCAGTGCTCCCCTTAGCGGTGGTCGCCTGTATCCGTTGCAGCAGCTTGAAATAAAGTTTTTAGGACAGCCTGGCCCACGGAGGCCTGTTGTTTGGCCTGCACGTCAACACAATAGTGTTTAGTGAAGGTATGCGTGGTAGACCATGTGGCTGCCTTGCAAATGTCTTCTAAGGGAATATTGCCTAAGAAGGCCATAGAAGCCCCTATTTTACGCGTGGAGTGCGCCCTAGGGGGAACTGTAAGTGTACGTTTAGCCTTGAGGTAGCATATTTGGATGCATTTAACTATCCACCGGGCTATTCCTGATTTGGAGATCGGGTTGCCTTTGTGTGGTGGCGCGAAAGCAACAAAGAGTTGTTTTGTCTTTCGAAAAGGTTTTGTCCTGTCGATGTAATAAAGCAAGGCTCTTTTAACATCTAAGGTATGTAGGGCCCTTTCAGCTACCGAGTCTGGATTTGGGAAGAAGACCGGTAGTTCTACTGATTGGTTAAGGTGGAAAGGGGAAATCACTTTTGGAAGAAATTTAGGGTTTGTCCTAAGAACCACTTTGTTACGGTGTAGTTGTAAGAAAGGTTCCTCGAGTGTAAGGGCTTGTATTTCACTTACTCTGCGGAGGGAAGTGATTGCGATAAGGAAGGCTACCTTCCATGTTAGGAATTGCAATTCACATTTGTGCATAGGTTCAAATGGGGGACCCATGAGTCTTGTTAGAACCACATTGAGATTCCACACTGGTGCAGGTGGCAATCTTGGGGGAAGAATTCTTTTGAGACCTTCCATAAACGCTTTGATGGCTGGTACCTTAAAAAGGGACAGGTGTTGCCTGTTTTGCAAGTAGGCTGCCAAGGCTGCTAGGTGTAAACGTATAGAGGAATACGCTAGATTGCATCTTTGCAAGTGTAGTAGATAGCAAATGATGTTTTGGATGGAAGCATCCAATGGATGTATGTCATTATTAGCGCAGTAGATGGCAAATCGTTTCCATTTAGCGGCATAACACGCTCTAGTAGTAGGGCGTCTGGCTTCTTTTATGATATTCATACAGTCTGGAGGGAGATTGAGGTAACCGAACTCTAGGATCTCAGGAGCCAGATCGCTAGGTTCAGTGTTTGAGGATCTGGGTGTCTGATTTCTCCATGGTTCTGGGTTAATAGATCCGGGGAGAGGCGTAGCTTTTGATGTGGAACTAAAGATAGTTCCAGAAGTGTGGTGAACCACGGTTGACGTGCCCAAGTGGGAGCCACTAGTATTAGTGTTAGTGACTGTTGTTTCAGTTTGCGTACCACAAATGGAACTAGTGGGAGAGGCGGAAAGGCGTACGCAAATCTGCCTGACCAGTTCATCCATAGGGCATTGCCCTTCGACTGTGGGTGTGGAAACCTGGCGGCGAAGGTTGGGCATTTTGTGTTTTCGGGAGTGGCGAACAGGTCTATGTCTGGTTGTCCCCACTTTTGGAAGAAGGGGAGTAGAACCTTGGGGTGTAGTTCCCATTCGTGGATCTGTTGTGTGTGGCGACTTAGGAGGTCGGCCACTTGATTGTGGATCCCTGGGAGATGTTCTGCTAACAGGTAGATGTTCTGGGGAATTGCCCATCTCCAGATTTGCTGTGCCAGTTGGGACAGTTGGAGAGAGTGTGTCCCTCCCTGTTTCTGTATATAATACATTGTCGTCATGTTGTCTGTGCGTATGAGGACAGTTTTGTTCTTTAGGTGAATTTGAAAGGATTTTAGTGCTAGGAACACTGCTAAGAGTTCCAGGTGGTTGATGTGGAGCAGTTTTTGTTGGTTGGTCCATCTGCCCTGAGTGGTATGGTGAAGGAGGTGGGCTCCCCACCCCGTGAGAGATGCGTCTGTAGTTAGCACAACTTGTGGAAGAGGCTCTAAGAACGGTCTCCCTTTGGACAGGTTGATGGTGTTCCACCATTTCAGTGATCGAAGTGAGCGACTGTCCACCAACACCAGATCGGTAAGTTGTCCGTGAGCTTGGTTCCACTGTTGTGCTAAGCATTCCTGTAAGGGACGCATTTGAAGTCGTGCGTGTGGGACTATGGAGATGCATGAAGCCATCATGCCTAGGAGCTGCATGAACACTCTTGCTGGAAGAGATGGATGAGTTTGAAATTGAGAGATGAGATTTTGTATACTGGCTATCCTGGCTGTGCTGGGATAGGCAATGGCTTTGGATGTATCTATGGTTGCTCCTAGATACTGATGTAAGTGGGAAGGTTGTAGGTGGGATTTGGGGTAGTTGATAGTGAATCCCAAATCGTGGAGAGTTTGAATCGTGCGATGAGTGTGGAGAACGCATTTTTGGTATGTATTGGCTTTTATGAGCCAATCGTCCAGATAGGGGAAGACATGGATCTGTTGTCTTCTGAGATGCGCTGCCACGACTGCTAGGCACTTGGTGAACACTCTGGGTGCTGTTGTTACTCCGAATGGGAGAACTGTAAATTGATAGTGTTGCCCATCTACCACAAATCGTAGATATTTTCTGTGAGCGGGATGCATAGGGATGTGAAAGTATGCATCCTTGAGGTCCAATGTGGCGAGGAAGTCTCCCTGTTGTAAAAGTGGGAGGACTTGTTGGAGAGTGGTCATGTGAAAATGATCCGAATGTATATACTGGTTTAGTAGTCTGAGATCCAGTATGGGCCTTAGTGTTTTGTCCTTTTTGGGAATGAGGAAGTATAGAGAATATACCCCTTTTCCCTGATGTTGAAGGGGGACTGGTTCTATCGCATGTTTTTGTAACAGGGATTGAACTTCTTGTTTGAGGAGAGAGAGATGATGCGAGGACATTGGACGTTGTTTGGGCGGTATGTTTGGGGGGGATTGTATGAGTTCGAGGCAGTAGCCAGACTGGATAATTTGTCTTACCCACCTGTCTGTGGTGATGGAAGTCCAGACAGGCAGGAATTGTTGGAGTCGCCCCCCGACCGGAGTGGAATGGTCTGGGGGGAGTGGTGGCAAGTCACTGTTTGGTGGCTGGTGAGGTGCGGGTGTTGTTGTTGTTGCCCCGCCCTCGACCTTTGTTATTGTTTCCCCTATAACCTCCCCGGAAATAACCTCTGTTAGGGGATGTTTGTCCAGAATTTTTAAAGGTGGACGTGGTCTCAGTTGATGTGTTTTTGGAGCCTCCTCTATAAAAGGAGCGACGAAAGGAACCCCGGTTTTGATGAGACTGCAGTGCTCCCATAGACTTGGCAGTTTCATTATCCTTTTTCATTTTTTCTAATGCAGTATCCACTGCAGGGCCAAATAGCTGCTCTTGGTTGAAAGGTTGAGCTAGAATTGCGGTTTGAACCTCCGGTTTAAAACCGGAAATACGGAGCCAGGCATGTCGTCTGAGCAAGACGCTAGTATTGACCGCTCTAGAAGCAGTGTCTGCTGCATCTAAGGCGCATTTAATGGAGGCATTAGATATTAATTTGCCTTCTTGGATGAGGTCAGAGGCCTGGGACTTAAAAGGTTCAGGCAGATGTTGCATAAGGTCCTCAAGTTGGTCATAATGCGCTCTATCATACCTGGCTAACAGGGCCTGGGTATTCGCAATACGCCAATGGTTACCCGCCTGCGTGGCGACCCGTTTGCCCGAGGCTTCTAAAAGCTTAGACTCTTTGTCTGGGGGAGGCGTTTCTCCAGTTGTCTGTGAGTTAGCGCGCTTCCTGGCATTTGATACGACTAGGGAGTCTAAAGGGAGCTGGGCCTTAATGTATGCAGGGTCTTGCGGGGCTGGTCGGTACTTTTTTTCGATGCGTGGGTTGAGAACCCTAGCTCGAACAGGGTCCTTAAAGACTTCAGTAGCATGCTTTATAACCCCTTTGATCATGGGCAGTATGTGAACAGTCTTTTGTGACTGCTCAAAGGTATCAAGGAGAAAGTCCTCTTCAAGGGCGTCTGTGTGCATTGTAACGCCGTGGAATGTTGCTGCCCTATTTATAAGTTGGCCGAACCCTAGGTGGTCATCAGGAGGGGAGGGCTTGGAGGGGTGGGGAGGGCTTGGAGGGGTAGGTAGTGGGGTCAGGCATGTCAGGTATAGGATAAGACCAGTCATCCATGGGTGCTGGGTCTGGGAACGTAAAAGGGTCGTTTGGATCAACAGGATCATTAAATAAATCAGGGTCCGCCCCTCCCCCTAAGTCATCATTATCATCCTGTGGAGGAGGTGAATGATAGGGAGATGGTAAAGGTAAAGGTAAAGGAGAATCAGGAGGAGGAGGGGGGGACGGGTTAGGAGGTAAAACAGGAGAGGAAGGACGAAGTGGTGAAGTAGCACAGTCCTTTTTCCGTATGGGAGCTGGGGGAGGTGTAGTGTCCAGCTTCCGCTTTTTATATGGGATGGCAGTCACATGTCCCGTGTTAGGATTGATGTAGATCCGCTTCTGAGTAGGATCTGGTCGAAAAAGTTCATCTGGCTCCGAAGGTGGTGTCTGTGACGTCCGCTTCGGGTCTTTATGAGCTTTTTTCGGCGGGGACGCAGTTTTTGGCGTCGACGATTTTTTCGGGTCCGATGGATTTTTCGGAGCCGACTGAGTTTTCGGAGCCGACTGAGTTTTCGGTGCCGACTGAGTTTTCGGTGCCGACTGAGTTTTCGGTGCCGACTGAGTTTTCGGTGCCGACTGAGTTTTCGGTGCCGACTGAGTTTTCGGTGCCGACTGAGTTTTCGGTGCCGACTGAGTTTTCGGTGCCGACTGAGTTTTCGGTGCCGACTGAGTTTTCGGTGCCGACTGAGTTTTCGGTGCCGACTGAGTTTTCGGTGCCGACTGAGTTTTCGGTGCCGACTGAGGTTTCGGTGCCGACTGAGGTTTCGGTGCCGACTGAGGTTTCGGTGCCGACTGAGGTTTCGGTGCCGACTGAGGTTTCGGTGCCGACTGAGGTTTCGGTGCCGACTGAGGTTTCGGTGCCGACTGAGGTTTCGGTGCCGACTGAGGTTTCGGTGCCGACTGAGGTTTCGGTGCCGACTGAGGTTTCGGTGCCGACTGAGGTTTCGGTGCCGACTGAGGTTTCGGTGCCGACTGAGGTTTCGGTGCCGACTGAGGTTTCGGTGCCGACTGAGGTTTCGGTGCCGACTGAGGTTTCGGTGCCGATGGACTTTCAGGCATCGATGTTGAAGAACGTCTCGGTGCCGGTGGAGACTTCGGTGCCGAGGAACGTTTCTGTGCCGAAGGAGATTTCGGTCTTGGAGCCTGTTTCGGTGCCGACAGTGGGTGTTTGGGTGCCGAGGGTGTTAAAGGCACAATCAGGTGAGGTTTGCTCGAGCCCGAGCCACCCACAGGCTTAGATGTCTTCGGAGCCGGGCCCGAGGGCGGGGCTTCTGAAGAGGATTTCCGGTCGCGACTGGGCCCAGCTGGCGGAGTCTTGACCAATGCTTTTTTGGATGGGGCAGGGGCAGGGGGGGTGGTACTCACACGCTGCCCTGGAGTGATGAGGTCATCGGAATCGTCGGCCTCGGACACGATCTCGAGATCTTCGGTGTCGTCTTCGGGAACATCTTGAGCAAAGATGTCCTCCGGTTCTGGAGCTGGTTTGGCCATAATATGGCGTCGAGCTCTTCGGTCCCGGAGGGTCTTCTTCGAACGGAAAGCGGAACAAGCTGGACAGGTGGACTCGTTGTGTTCCGGCGACAGGCAGAGGTTGCAAACCTCGTGGTGGTCACTGTGGGGGAACTTCGCTCCACACTGGGGGCATTTTTTGAAGGGTGTCCTGTCCATCAGCCGCTTCCGGAACCGGTCCGAGTTGATGTCGACGTCGATGGAATGAAGATTAAAGAGTTAAATCGATTGCTGGAAGTTTTCTGCTGGAGCGGAAAAAAGTTCATCCGAACCCAATGGCGGAAAAAAACAATCTGCCGATGGAGTGGATGCCCATGCGCACTGTTGTCCAGGGGAGGAGTCACCAACCTCGTGACCAAAGGCTTCTTCCGAAGACAACAACAACCTGCAATCATCCGAGCCCAACACCAGATGGCGATCTTATCCTCAGTGTGTGATCTGCAGCTCATATGCCTCGAACCCATAGATACTCCAATACCAATAAGTAAATACCCCATCACAGAGTCTTAGGTCTACACACCCATCCACACACTCACCCGTAGTCACTCATACTTATGGTCACTCAGTACAGGACTATCATATGTACTCATACACCTATATAGACACTCACACACCACTACTCCTCCATAGAGGTACTCACACACATACTCAGTCATGCAAATAATTAATCACACTGCCATTTACTCACCTATACAGTTACACACACTAGCCCAATTACTCATACAAATACTAGCACATTCTTATGCTCTTATAGAATCAATGATACAACCACACACTCAACCATACAGCCACTCACACAATCACACACTCTCACTTAGTTATTTCTGTACTCCTACATACATATATACTGCCGTTCACATATGTACTAAATCACACATGTACTAACGAAATATATATTCACTCACTAACACAACCATACACATATTCACCCACCCATACAGTACATCACAGGCAGTCTTGAAACCATGCACCCAGTGAATCACCCACTCTCACATCTATGCAGTCACACACATCCAACCCACACAAACACTCAGGCACCCATACAGATACTCAGACAACCAAAAAATAACTCATATAGACACTCATATAGCTATTCACAAACCCATGCAGCCCCTTACACACCAACAGACAGACGCATACAGACATTCACTCAGTTTAGTCACTGCATTCAGTAAGATGCGTTTAATCACTCACTTATACAGTCAGTAATGCACCTACTAAATCCTCCATACAGACACTTATACACCCACTCATTCCCCAATACAGCTTGGCATATATATATAAAACAAAATTAAACTTTACAGAAACACAGTCACTGGATGGCGTCACCAGTGATGTCATTAGTGATGTCACTGACCATGTCATGAGCGATGTAATATGTGACGTCATCAGCAGTGCATTGCGGGGGCGCGAGTTTTAGTTAGCTGAACTAACTATAATGAGGGAACTTCAATGGCTTTGTATGAGGGAAATGTCCAGCTAACTAGAACGCCCCTGAAACCTATGGTTATTTCAGTGAATATATATATATATATATTACCTACTGGCGGTCGCCAGTAGGTAGTTATAGTTAGGACCACGTTTCCATAGGAAATCCGCAACATTCTATTTTGAATAACTTTGGCGCCGGTTGACGAATCCTCGCGAATTTTTCAAAATAGGTGGGGCGCTACGCTCCGCTCCTACCCTGAAAGTCTCGGGGGGATTCGTCAAGCGGGGGCTGAGATAAAAGGGGGGTCCCAAAACGCGTTTTTCCCATGCATTTTTCCATAGGACCTTTAGACACAGCTACAGCCCGAACGGCTGAACAGAATTACTTGAAATTTGGCAGAGAGGTAGTCCTCAGGTCAAGGAAGTGCCTTTTGTAGGTTTGGTGTAAATCTGTTCAGTAGATTCTGAGAAAATAGCCTTTAAATCAATATATATATATATCTGAGCCAGCTTACGGTGCGCTTACGGTACGCTTACCGTATGCGTACGGTGGCGTGCGCGAGCGCGATTCTGATTGGCCCTTAGATCTTAGTAAACATTCGAATCGGTCGAAACCAGGAAGCGGCGGCCGCCATTTTCTCTCTCGCACTCGGAGGGGCGAGCTGATAAACAAATGCCAAAAACATATAAAGGGGCTGTTTAGACAGCGCCCATGCACATAACCATGTTAGTTGAGTCTTCAAAGATCCCCTAAGGCAAAAAACGGTAATTTTTTATTTTTCGAAAGTTTCGCCGATTACGCTTACCGTACGCTTACCGTACGCGTACGGTAAAAAATTATTAAAAAAAAAAAACCCACTCTCTCCACCCCGTGTGCAAATGGTGGCCGAAGGCCACCATTTGTGCATGGCATATAAGAGCCCAGCATTTCCCAAAAAAATTTCAACAGATTACCTATCACAAGGAAGCGCATAATATGTCCTCCATGTGCGCACGGTGCGCGAAGCGCATCGTGCGTACATGGCCCATCTAGCGTAACGTGGGCACGCGGTGCGCATAGCGCACCGCGCGCCCACCGTGCGTGCACGGCACTAACTGCGTAAAGTGGGCGCGCGGTGCGCGAAGCGCACCGCGTGCTCACTGTGCGCGCACGGAACGAACTGCGTTAAGTGGGCGCTCACGCCACGAATGGCGTAAAGTAACTTAGCATTTAAAAAACCGTACAAATTCACTGAAAAAACCATAGGTTTCACACAAGTTATAGTTAGGAATTAGCATTTAAAAAACCTTGCAAATTCACTGAAAAAACCAGGGTTTCACACATGTTATAGTTAGCGGAAATTTTACTGATAAAAAACCAATGAAATTCCCCCGTTATAGTTAGTGCAGGAAACTATAACTCACGCGACCGCAATCTTCTGCTGATGACATATGTGTCTTTATGAAAAAAAAATATTTGTAATATATGTATAGCTAAAAATTTATGGAAGAAGACATGGGCAAATAAGTGTCTAAATACAGTATTAGCATCAGCAGAAGATTGCGGTCGCGTGAGTTATAGTTTCCTGCACTAACTATAACGGGGGAATTTCATTGGTTTTTTATCAGTAAAATTTCCGCTAACTATAACATGTGTGAAACCTATGGTTTTTTTAGTGAATAATCATTGTGGGAACTCCATGATGGGGAATGATTCAAACTTGCGAATCCATGAAGGATTTAATGAAACATTTATTTTAAATAGAATTTATTCTCAATCACAGTCTAACTGTAAAGTAGCCTGTATTTTAGTCTGACAATTAAGTAGATCAATAATAATGCACTGGCAAAAAAGAATTCCCGTTTCGATAGCAAAATATCGATGAGCTGTTATGGCCAAATTAGAAAATTTATAAAAATCTTGTAAACAGAAAAATGTCAGCAGCAAGGACACATTTTAATTAAAAAAAGACAAAACTGGTAATAACAAAACATTTTGCAAGATTCCTACTCTTGCAATAAAACAGATTTCAAAACTTACTCGCCAAGTGCTTGTGGGTCCTTCTGCATCTGTTCAAGGATTAGCCTCATGGCAGGATCGCTCATAATTTGTTGGACCTCAGGGTCTCCCATGGCTCGCCGTTTCACATCCTCTGGGTTATCATTACGATTGTACTGGGACATCAAACAGCGCTGGACACCATCTATTGCCTCCTGCAAAGTGGACAAATTGAGATGTTACCCAATTAATTTCATAAAGTTAAAGGAGGGGGATTATCTACATCCTCCATTATGGGATCTTCATTATGCATAAATACTGATTATCTTCACCAACATGCTGTATACAGAACTCTTTCACAGAAGAGAAGTACAGTTTCTCATAATATTAGTGAACAAATTCTATAGGTGCTATTAAAGAGCAATATTTTTTTCAATATTACAGATGGCGCTGGGTGGATCCGTGGGGACTCCATACCACCCCTGACATAAGCACATAAGCGTGACTGTGGCCCAAAATCTAACTTAGAACCTTATTATGATGATCAGGAGCCCACTCCACAGAATGTGGAGGTGGGAGGGTAATGAAGAATCTGTGGTTAAAGTATCCCCCACAAAGAACTTTACAGAAAGTACCCTCTGTGCTCTTCTGATCGAGACCTCGAACCAGGCCCTGTCCTTCAGAACAAGGAAAGAGTGAGTGTAACAGGCACCTCCTCTTTGCAAGTCCAGTAGCCCCCAGATGTCATCTTTGGGGAGCAAGAGCACCTTCTGTGACATAATGCACAGGTGTTTGTCAGAAATCCACTGGGGTGTGGGAGGAATAGTGGGTGGTCGAAAGAAAAAGTAAGGAGTAGCAGTTTTGAAATAGCTGCAAGACCTATCTGTAGTACATGATGGATCATCAACCTGGGAGGCAGTTGAAACCAGCCCACCGCCAACTGGGCATGAGCCACTAAGGGCAAACTAAAGTGGTGTAATGAATATGCTACTTACCAGTATGCATCTGTTCTTGGCATGTAGGGCTGCTGACATTCATATCCGTGCATAGATCGCCGCCTAGTGTTGGGTCCGGATGATTGCACATTGTTGTCCTGGAAGAGTGTGTAGGAGAGTAGGGTCTGCAATCCTATGATCACCCAGATTTTTTGCTTTTGCTTCATTGGTTTACGACTTTCTCCGGCTGTGGGCCTGCCAATCAGACCCACAGCCTAGCTGTTCTCTCTCGAAATTAACACACATGTACATTAGGTGCATCCACTAATTGGAACTGGGCCGCCTTGTCAGTCCCTGTCTCAGCATACCACAGGTATCCAGGGCATCGGTGTACCCAGGGCCTACCAGGGGCTGAAGCATGTATTATGCCACCCCCGGAATGGCCGCCCAAATCTGACACAACTGGCTGCACGACAGCTGGGGCCACGTGGTGTAATCACCCGTTGCTGTAGGTGTAGTATTCCTACACCTAAACCCTAAAATGGACACATGGATTCCTATCAGTCACTCCTATAGCAGGCCTTAACAATCCTGAAGGCAGAGTGCAGGGAATCATGTGGGACGGTGCTCTGGCGCGAGCTGAGCCCGTCGACGGCTTGCGGAACCAAGTCCTAATAGCCGTTCCATGGTGACGCGGGCCAACTACTTTTAATGCATTATAATCCTTGCGGTTATTTGCTAACTTTGGCATCGCATCACCTATACATGTCGAGTAAGGTGTCATACGAATGGGAATACGAACCCCTCGCCAGTCCTGGTGACGGGGTTAGCATTCCCCCCTTTTAGAGGGACACGACATGGAAGTAACCTTGAACCCCGGTTAAAGTTGACTCAAGCCTCAGCATCACAAAATGGATGCTGCCACCAGACACAAGTCTGACCTCCTGCTGCTGGGAGACCTTCCAGCGAAGGGAGCTTGGACAAAGGGTTTCCTGTCGAGGGCGGTGTTAGCACCATCCCAGACAGGGTTTGTGTATCCCAGGTAGGCAGGGCTGAAAGGAAGGTGATTGCCAGTGGCACCCCGGTGCTCACTGTGCATAGCCCGGCTCAAACCAGTTTCGGGGGCACACCAGCCCCTGAGCTGGCGCGAAGCCGGACAAAGGATAGGGGTGTAACCACCCCCCTCCTGGCTCCACCCATAGGTAGAACCTAGTCACGGGCCAGCCCCTTTTTCTTAGAATAAAGGTAGGAGCGAGTCCCCTTCCCAAATTGGATAATCAGATAATCGGATAACTCCGAATCACGAACTACTTTCCACGAAAGGAACTCTTGACTATTTCTGAAGACTCTCCCTTGTGGCTAAGGAGTAGCCACCCTGCACCAGCAGGCACCATCTAAGCGCTTGCGGTTTGCTGTAAGTCTCTCCTACGGATCAAGACTGCCCAGCTCGACGAGACCCGAGTTCCCTGCCATCTCTGACCTTTTACCTCCCTCATCAGCTCAGCTGAGAGTCGTAGGTGTGACGAGACCTGCGGGACCGGCTATCTTCAGAACCTGCACGACGCTTATCTAGCACGCCCACCGAGGGACCCTCGAGTGAGTGCACCTAGGGTTTGAGAAGCCCTAACCCTGAGCAGCTCCAGCATCGAAGTCTGCCTCCCCAGCATCCCCGAGATCTGCGTGGGGGCCCTTCCGCTCCTTGTTGTTCACCGCGTTGTTCGACCACTTGCCGACCGGCTTGTGGCCCTCTTCACGACGCACCACGATTGTTTCATCACTAGTCTGGTTGCTCCAGACTGGCTCTTGCTCCCCTTCAACAGAGGAGTACCACGGACCCTCCTGGTCCACTCCCGACGCCATCTTGACTCCCCCGCTTGGGTGGCCACTGCCAAGATCCGCTGCCCCTTCCTGGGCCCAGCATCATCGACGGCAGACACCCTCGTGGGACAGCTCGCCCTCCATCCTGGTCGCCGCCGCGCCTCCTGGTCCGAGGAACAGCCGAGTCCGACGTCACCCACTCACCTGGTCGAGGTGACTTCAGCCGGTACCCTCCTGGTACCCACACGATCGCTGGCTAGCGGTTGAGAACTGAGTCCCCTCTGCTTTCAGGTTTTCCTTCACCACCGATCCAGGCTTGGATCGCTCTGAACATCGTCACTGGTCGCCTGCCAGCAACTTCTTCTTTCAGGCTCCTGAGACTACACGAGGACTCCCGACATCTTGCCGAACTTCACGCAGCCGCAGCCTCCGGGCTAGGTAACTCGAGCATCTCGGTGCTCCATCGCAGGTTCGCTCTACAAGTGTCCAGTTCCTTTTTCGTTTAGTCCCACTGATCGGATCACTCCGGAATCAGTATCTCCAGACTCTAACCATTCGCATTTCACTGTTAGTGTAGATGGTTTCTCGTGCCCCTCGGGCATTTGTGTAAATTGTGCAACTGAAGTATTTTCCTAAGAGTTTTGTAGTGTGCTTAGCTCCCTGACTCATAAAGAGCCAGGGTAGTCTTGTTATAAATAAATATCCTTTTATTTTCATAGCAACTTGTGTGGTGTCCTTTCACTTGGTGTTCAAGGGGTATATGTGATGGTAAACAGCTGGCTTAACACGCCCTCTAGAGTTTAGCCTAAAGACTGCTCGTATCCACGCTACTAGGATAGCTGGTCTAAAAGGTTGACTTACAACCAATCATCAATAAGGGTCGTTTGGAATGATACACAGTGATCACTAGAATAGTGAGCACTACATATCAGGCCAACTTCTCACATTGGTGAGCAGCGGTTGGGATTTGAGCTTGCTGTTGTTTTACCACACACGTATCCTAAGAATATCGCAGTGAAAGATCACATAAGTACCCAGGTACATATAACTTAACTTAGAATACTCCGAGTTCTACTGAACCGGCTGTTGTAGTGTAACAGGGCTTAGCACACCCTGACTACAACTCTTAGCAAGGGATCAGTAGGTAAACCCATAGTGTAGGTAGGTGCAACACTTACACCTCACTAGAAAAGCATGTCGGTCCACGGAGAGTCTGCAGGGACTCCCTTAGTGGTCAGTGACCCTCCACAGGTCGTGTCACGATATGCAACTCTTAGCTTCAAGGAGATGCGACAACTGTGTGCCTCCAGGAAGCTAAACCAGGGTTCTAACCCTACCATCGCAATACTGATAGGTCTCTTAGAGGCGTACGATGCTAGGAGGTCCTCTAACCCAGGTCCCCCCAGTGCAGATGGGAACATGCCGCCCTTAGAGGGAACCCTCGGTGACCCAGACCTCGACCTCCACACAGAGGAGGAGGACGAGGACGAGTTATCGGGAGACGAGGCAGACAAAGGTCCAGTGGTAGTCGGCAGGCTTACAAGGACCAACTTAAGCAGGCATGAGAATGGAACTGGGGGAGCCCCGGGCCCACGCTCAAGCAGGCTTAACCTTGGGAACGGACGAGCTAGGTCTCTCTCCAGAGGCTCTGGCAGATCGGTTCATACACATGTCTCTCAGGCACCTTCTCAGAGAGGAATGACTTCCCCTCAGAGGAGGGAGCATGAAGCGAAGATGCGGGAAGTCAATCTGAGGATCGAGCGGGAAGAACTTGCCCTCGCCAAAGAAAGACTTGCCTTAGCCCGAGAGCAGAAATTAAGTGGGTTAGATCCCACTGGTGGCAGCATTCTCAATAGAGAGAAAGACAGGGGTATAGACACTAGACACCTGAGTAAAATAGTGCCCCCCTTTAAACAAGGGGACGACATCCACAAGTGGATAACTGCCTTGGAGAGGGCCTGCACTGTCCAGTGCGTCCCCCCAAGTCAGTGGGCAGCTATACTGTGGCTTTCCTTTGAAGGTAAAGGAAGGGACAAGCTCCTCACTACAAGAGCTGAGGATGCTAACAACTACCAAGTCCTGAAGAACACACTGATTGATGGGTTCGGCTTAACCACGGAACAGTACCGGGTGCTGTTCCGGGACACCCAGAAAATTCAGTCTCAGGATTGGGCTGACTTTGTCGATTGTGCCACTAAGGCTTTGGAAGGCTGGTTGCTGGGTAGCAAGGTTACTGATTACACAGGATTGTACAATCTTATCATGCGAGAACAGATTTTAAACAACTGTCAGAACCAATTGTTGCATCAGCACCTTGTCGACTCGGATCTGACCTCTCCCCAAGAATTGGGAAAGAAGGCAGACAGATGGGTCAGAACAAGGGTCAAGCAGAACCAGAATCAGAACCAGGGTGGTCAGAAGAAAGCAGACCAAAAGGGTAACAAGAACGAACAAAATGACCAGAAGTCTTCGACAGGTCCCCAACAAACCAAAGAGGGTGGGGGTCAGGCTTCACAGAAGAAGAAGACTCAAGAAGGCCAGTCAAAAAGGTGGTGCCAATACTGTAAAAGTAAGACTCACTGGTTTAGTGAGTGCACCAAGAAAGGAGGGCAAACTCCTACCACTGCAGCCCCTAAGGCACCTGCGCCCCCTAGTACAGTCAGCAGTGGTAGTGCGCCTCCCAAGGCATTAGTTGGGTTAACCTTGGGAACCGAGGGGAGTGACGACTTAGTCGGCACGCTCACTCAGGCCGTCCTTGTCTGTACAGGGGATATGGATATGTCCCCTGATGCCAGTCCCAATACTTTGGGCAAATACAGGCAGACACCTTTGATAAATGGAAAAGTGGCTCAGGCCTACAGGGACACGTGTGCCAGTGTCACCATGGTAACGCCTAACTTCGTGGACCCTGGACAGATCATGCTAGGTACCAGTTACCTAGTGACCAATGCCAGCAACGTCACTACCAATCACAGTATGGCAGTTGTTGATTTCTCCTGGGGAGGGGTAAGTGGCCCGAAAAAGGTTGTGGTTAGTTCAGACCTCCCCGTAGAATGTCTGTTGGGCAATGATTTGGAAACGTCACAATGGTCAGAAGTGGAGCAGAGGACTCACATGGAAATGTTAGGTTTGCCAGCACATGTCCTTGCTGTGACCAGGTCACAGGCCAAAAGATGCCCCACTGAACAGGTGCTGGATCCTGGAAGAACGGACCAGACACCTTCCAAGAAAAGGAGCAGTAAGGGTAAGGCTTCGCCTTCCCCCTTGCCCCAGGTCGTGGATCAAGTCTCCGAGGAGGCTGACCTTAAAGAACTGAGGGAAACTGAGCCGCAAGAGCTTGAACCTGGTCAGGTTGAGTTTCTGGGCTCAGGGGGACCCTCCAGGGAAGACCTGGGGAAGGCACAGTTAGACTGCCCCTCTCTTGAACCCCTCAGACAGCAGGCCGCTGCTGAGGCTGCAGGGAACGCCACAGGTACCCACAAAGTGTACTGGGACGATGGACTCCTGTACTCCGAGGCAAGAGACCCCAAACCTGGTGCGACCAGGAGGCTGGTCATCCCCTTGTCTCTGAGAGGTTTCCTTCTCACCTTGGCCCACGAGATTCCCCTTGCAGGTCACTTAGGCCAGAATAAGACTTGGGACAGAATTGTTCCACACTTTCACTGGCCCCACATGTCCGAAGATACGAAGGAGTTTTGCCGCTCCTGTGTCACTTGCCAAGCCAGTGGTAAGTCAGGTGGCACGACAAAGGCCCCCCTCATACCACTACCAGTGGTGGGGGTACCCTTTGAACGAGTGGGGATCGACATTGTCGGACCAATGGAACCCCAGACAGCATCAGGGCACAAGTTTATACTGGTGGTGGTGGACCACGCCACCAGGTATCCTGAAGCTATTCCCCTTAGGACCACTACAGCACCTGTGGTGGCACGGGCCCTACTTGGAGTGTTCTCCAGAGTGGGCTTCCCTAAGGAGGTCGTCTCAGACAGAGGTGCAAACTTCATGTCGGGATATCTGACTGCTATGTGGAAGGAATGTGGTGTCAACTACAAGTTCACCACACCCTATCACCCACAATGCAATGGGCTGGTTGAGCGATTCAACCGGACCCTAAAAGGGATGATTCACGGACTACCTGAAAAGCTTCGGCGGAGATGGGATGTCCTGATACCCTGCCTCTTGTTCGCCTACAGAGAGGTCCCGCAGAAGGGGGTTGGCTACAGCCCTTTTGAGCTTCTGTTCGGACATCCTGTAAGGGGACCCCTTTGTTTGGTAAAG
Organism: Triturus cristatus; assembly: GCF_964204655.1. Taxonomy (NCBI): domain Eukaryota; kingdom Metazoa; phylum Chordata; class Amphibia; order Caudata; family Salamandridae; genus Triturus; species Triturus cristatus. The sequence continues at coordinate 1,642,986,162 of NC_140590.1, forward strand.
GAAGGATGGGAGAGACCTCTCAGAAAGCCGGCATCAAACATTGTGGACTATGTGCTCGGTCTCCGCTCGCGGATGGCGGAGTACATGGAAAAGGCGTCTAAAAACCTTGAGGCGAGCCAAGAATTACAGAAAGCTTGGCACGACCAAAAGGCTGTCCTGACTGTGTATCAGCCTGGACAGAAGGTGTGGGTGCTGGAGCCAGTGGCCCCAGCAGCACTCAAAGACAAATGGTCTGGGCCCCACACGATCATTGAGCAAAAGGGAGAGGTCACCTACTTGGTAGACCTGGGAACTCCCCGGAGCCCCCACAGGGTGCTCCATGTAAACAGGCTCAAGGCATATGTCGACAGGGAGGGCATGGGCTTGCTCATGGCCACAGATGAGGGACAGGAGGAGGAGAGTGACCCTCTCCCAGACCTGCTCTCTCAGAACCCTGACGATGGATCAGTAGATGGTGTTGTCTTTTGTGGCAGCCTCTCTGGACATCAACAAGAGGATTGTAAACAGGTTCTTCAATCCTTTCGACATATGTTCTCTCTGACACCCAGTCAGACCAAGTGGTGTACCCACGAGGTCGACACTGGGGACAGTCTGCCCGTAAAGAGTAAAATCTATCGGCAACCTGATCATGTCAGAGACTGCATCAAGACAGAGGTGCAGAAAATGTTGGAGCTGGGAGTCATTGAACCCTCGGACAGCCCCTGGGCTAGTCCCGTAGTGCTCGTGCCGAAACCTCACACCCAGGGCGGTAAGAAAGAGATGAGGTTTTGCGTGGACTACAGAGGTCTCAATGCGGTCACTAAGACCGACGCCCACCCGATACCAAGAGCCGACGAACTTATCGACCGGTTGGCCTCGGCCAACTACTTAAGTACGTTTGACCTGACAGCTGGGTATTGGCAAATCAGGTTAGCTGAGGAGGCCAAGCCCAAAACGGCATTTTCTACCCCGGGTGGGCATTATCAGTTCGTGGTAATGCCCTTTGGTTTGAAAAATGCACCTGCCACCTTCCAAAGGCTGGTGAATCGAGGTCTCACTGGGTTGGACGACTTCTGTGCGGCGTATCTGGACGATATCGCTGTCTTTAGCTCCACCTGGGAGGATCACCTGGTCCACCTGAGGAAAGTGTTAGAGGCCCTGCAGAAGGCAGGCCTCACTATCAAGGCCACCAAGTGCCAGATAGGGCAGACACAGGTTGTATACCTGGGCCACCTTGTAGGTGGAGGCCAGGTTCAACCATTGGAGAGCAAAATACAGGCCATCCAGGACTGGGCTCCTCCAACCACCCAGACTCAGGTTCGAGCTTTCTTGGGCCTGACTGGTTATTACCGGAAATTTGTCAGAAATTATGGATCCATTGTGACCCCGCTAAACGACCTGACAAGTAAAAAGATGCCAAAAAAAGTTCAGTGGACAGCAAGCTGTCAGAAGGCATTCGATGACCTAAAGCAGGCCATGTGCACAGCACCTATCCTAAAGAGTCCAGACTACTCCAAACCTTTCATTGTCCAAACAGACGCTTCGGAGCTGGGTGTGGGAGCTGTTCTATCGCAACTGAATTTTGATGGTCATGACCAGCCCATAGCTTTTATTAGCAGGAGGCTGACCCCCAGAGAGAAGAATTGGTCAGCTATTGAGAGGGAGGCCTTTGCTGTGGTTTGGGCCCTGAAGAAGTTGAGGCCATACTTGTTTGGCACTCACTTCAAGATTCAGACCGACCATAAGCCCCTCTTGTGGCTAAATCAAATGAAGGGTGAAAACCCCAAACTACTTAGGTGGTCCATTTCCCTACAGGGGATGGACTTCACAGTGGAGCATAGACCTGGCACTGATCATGGCAATGCAGATGGGCTCTCCAGGTATTTCCACTTAGAGCAAGAAGACTCACCTGGTCAAGGTTAGCTTATTGTCCCAAAGTTTGGGGGGGGGGTCATGTAGGAGAGTAGGGTCTGCAATCCTATGATCACCCAGATTTTTTGCTTTTGCTTCATTGGTTTACGACTTTCTCCGGCTGTGGGCCTGCCAATCAGACCCACAGCCTAGCTGTTCTCTCTCGAAATTAACACACATGTACATTAGGTGCATCCACTAATTGGAACTGGGCCGCCTTGTCAGTCCCTGTCTCAGCATACCACAGGTATCCAGGGCATCGGTGTACCCAGGGCCTACCAGGGGCTGAAGCATGTATTATGCCACCCCCGGAATGGCCGCCCAAATCTGACACAAGTGGCTGCACGACAGCTGGGGCCACGTGGTGTAATCACCCGTTGCTGTAGGTGTAGTATTCCTACACCTAAACCCTAAAATGGACACATGGATTCCTATCAGTCACTCCTATAGCAGGCCTTAACAATCCTGAAGGCAGAGTGCAGGGAATCATGTGGGACGGTGCTCTGGCGCGAGCTGAGCCCGTCGACGGCTTGCGGAACCAAGTCCTAATAGCCGTTCCATGGTGACGCGGGCCAACTACTTTTAATGCATTATAATCCTTGCGGTTATTTGCTAACTTTGGCATCGCATCACCTATACATGTCGAGTAAGGTGTCATACGAATGGGAATACGAACCCCTCGCCAGTCCTGGTGACGGGGTTAGCATTCCTCCCTTTTAGAGGGACACGACATGGAAGTAACCTTGAACCCCGGTTAAAGTTGACTCAAGCCTCAGCATCACAAAATGGATGCTGCCACCAGACACAAGTCTGACCTCCTGCTGCTGGGAGACCTTCCAGCGAAGGGAGCTTGGACAAAGGGTTTCCTGTCGAGGGCGGTGTTAGCACCATCCCAGACAGGGTTTGTGTATCCCAGGTAGGCAGGGCTGAAAGGAAGGTGATTGCCAGTGGCACCCCGGTGCTCACTGTGCATAGCCCGGCTCAAACCAGTTTCGGGGGCACACCAGCCCCTGAGCTGGCGCGAAGCCGGACAAAGGATAGGGGTGTAACCACCCCCCTCCTGGCTCCACCCATAGGTAGAACCTAGTCACGGGCCAGCCCCTTTTTCTTAGAATAAAGGTAGGAGCGAGTCCCCTTCCCAAATTGGATAATCAGATAATCGGATAACTCCGAATCACGAACTACTTTCCACGAAAGGAACTCTTGACTATTTCTGAAGACTCTCCCTTGTGGCTAAGGAGTAGCCACCCTGCACCAGCAGGCACCATCTAAGCGCTTGCGGTTTGCTGTAAGTCTCTCCTACGGATCAAGACTGCCCAGCTCGACGAGACCCGAGTTCCCTGCCATCTCTGACCTTTTACCTCCCTCATCAGCTCAGCTGAGAGTCGTAGGTGTGACGAGACCTGCGGGACCGGCTATCTTCAGAACCTGCACGACGCTTATCTAGCACGCCCACCGAGGGACCCTCGAGTGAGTGCACCTAGGGTTTGAGAAGCCCTAACCCTGAGCAGCTCCAGCATCGAAGTCTGCCTCCCCAGCATCCCCGAGATCTGCGTGGGGGCCCTTCCGCTCCTTGTTGTTCACCGCGTTGTTCGACCACTTGCCGACCGGCTTGTGGCCCTCTTCACGACGCACCACGATTGTTTCATCACTAGTCTGGTTGCTCCAGACTGGCTCTTGCTCCCCTTCAACAGAGGAGTACCACGGACCCTCCTGGTCCACTCCCGACGCCATCTTGACTCCCCCGCTTGGGTGGCCACTGCCAAGATCCGCTGCCCCTTCCTGGGCCCAGCATCATCGACGGCAGACACCCTCGTGGGACAGCTCGCCCTCCATCCTGGTCGCCGCCGCGCCTCCTGGTCCGAGGAACAGCCGAGTCCGACGTCACCCACTCACCTGGTCGAGGTGACTTCAGCCGGTACCCTCCTGGTACCCACACGATCGCTGGCTAGCGGTTGAGAACTGAGTCCCCTCTGCTTTCAGGTTTTCCTTCACCACCGATCCAGGCTTGGATCGCTCTGAACATCGTCACTGGTCGCCTGCCAGCAACTTCTTCTTTCAGGCTCCTGAGACTACACGAGGACTCCCGACATCTTGCCGAACTTCACGCAGCCGCAGCCTCCGGGCTAGGTAACTCGAGCATCTCGGTGCTCCATCGCAGGTTCGCTCTACAAGTGTCCAGTTCCTTTTTCGTTTAGTCCCACTGATCGGATCACTCCGGAATCAGTATCTCCAGACTCTAACCATTCGCATTTCACTGTTAGTGTAGATGGTTTCTCGTGCCCCTCGGGCATTTGTGTAAATTGTGCAACTGAAGTATTTTCCTAAGAGTTTTGTAGTGTGCTTAGCTCCCTGACTCATAAAGAGCCAGGGTAGTCTTGTTATAAATAAATACCTGACTCATAAAGAGCCAGGGTAGTCTTGTTATAAATAAATATCCTTTTATTTTCATAGCAACTTGTGTGGTGTCCTTTCACTTGGTGTTCAAGGGGTATATGTGATGGTAAACAGCTGGCTTAACACGCCCTCTAGAGTTTAGCCTAAAGACTGCTCGTATCCACGCTACTAGGATAGCTGGTCTAAAAGGTTGACTTACAACCAATCATCAATAAGGGTCGTTTGGAATGATACACAGTGATCACTAGAATAGTGAGCACTACATATCAGGCCAACTTCTCACAGAGTGTTCGAAGTATCACGAGATAGGTGGCTCCTCCGCTGGACTACAGTGCGCATGGGCATCCTCTCCATCCTCAGATTGTTTTTCGCCATTGTGGCAGTGATGGAGTAGATACAGTAAGTGATGACCATGCTATACAGTAATTCTGAGTGCTGCAGCCGCTACAGGCGCCGGGGAGGAGGGTGGGCGATATGAATGTCAGCAGCCCTACATGCCAAGAACAGATGCATACTGGTAAGTAGCATATTCAGTTCGAGGCATGTGGGCTGCTGAATTCATATCTGTGCATAGATTATATAGCAGTCCATCCATTAGCGGCGGCTGCCCGTGCCAGCTGCAGCAGTCTGAAAAAGAGTTTTGAGAACAGCCTGTCCTACAGCTGCCTGCTGTCCTGAGTGTACATCTACACAGTAGTGTTTGGTAAATGTATGGATAGTGGACCATGTGGCTGCTCTACATATTTCCTGTAAAGGAATGTTTCCCAGGAAAGCCATGGAGGCCCCTAACTTCCGTGTTGAGTGGGCTCTTGGGGGAATCGTTAATGTGCGTTTAGCTTTTAGGTAGCAAATCTGAATACATTTAACGATCCATCTGGCTATACCTGCTTTGGAAATGGCGTTGCCCTTGTGTTGTGGAGAAAAGGCAACGAAAAGTTGTTTTGTCTTCCTAAAGTCCTTAGTTCTGTCTATATAGTACATGAGGGCCCTCTTTACATCTAGTGTATGGAGCATTCTCTCTGCGACATTTTGTGGACTTGGAAAGAAAACAGGCAGTTCAATATTTGATTCATGTGGAACTGCGATATCACTTTAGGCATGAATTTGGGGTTGGTACGTAGTACAACTCTGTTTGCATGAACCTGTATGAATGGCTCTTGAATGGTTAGTGCCTGGAGTTCACTAACTCTTCTTAACGAAGTGATTGCCACTTGGAAAGCTACTTTCCAGGTGAGGAATTGAATCTCACATGAATGGAGAGGTTCAAAGGGTGGACCCATTAATCTGGTGAGGACCACATTGAGGTTCCACACCGGTGCCGGCGGGTGTCTTGGGGGAATTACTCGTTTGAGTCCCTCCAAGAAGGCTTTGATGGCAGGCACTCTGAATAAAGAGAGGTGCTGCCTGTTTTGAAGATAGGCTGCTATCGCGGTTAAATGGATACGTATGGAGTTGTATGCCAGATTGCATCGGTATAAGTGTAAGAGGTAACAGATGATGTTTTGAATGGATGCGTCCAGCGGGTTAATGTCATTGTTGTTGCAGTAAATGACAAACCTCCATTTAGCCGCATAGCAAGCTTTGGTAGTGGGTCTTCTGCCCTCCTTGATGATGTCCATACATTCAGGTGGCAGGTTTAGGTAGCCAAACTCTAAGACTTCAGGAGCCAGATTGCCAGGTTCAGCTGTTGCGGATCTGGGTGCAGAATTTCGCCATGGTTCTGAGTTAAAAGTGCGGGCTTGATCGGCAGCCTTTGATGCGGCACCACGGAAAGTTCTAGAAAGGTGGTGTACCATGGTTGGCGTGCCCATGTGGGAGCAACTAGGATGAGTGTCAGTGAGTGTTGTCGCAGTTTGCATGCCACTAGCGGTATTAAGGGCGCTGGGGGAAGAGCGTACGCAAATCTGCCGTCCCAGTTCATCCATATCGCATTGCCCTGTGACCGCGGATGTGGGAACCTGGTGGCAAAGCTTTGGAATTTTGTGTTTGTTTGTGGCGAATAGGTCTATCTCTGGATGACCCCACTGTTGGAAGTACGGTTGGAGTACTGACGGATGTAGCTCCCACTCGTGCATCTGGTGGCTGTGTCTGCTGAGCAGATCCGCCATCTGGTTGTCCTTGCCCGGGAGGTGTTCCGCCATGAGGAACATGTTCCTCTGAATGGCCCACTTCCACATGCTCTGAGCCAGGTGAGACAACTGTGGAGAGTGCGTTCCTCCCTGCTTCTGTATGTAGTAGATGGCAGTCATGTTGTCCGCCCGGATCAACACGACTTTGTTGCACAAGTGTACTTTGAATGCCTTCATGGCTAGGAAGATTGCCATCAGTTCTAGAACGTTGATGTGCATCATCTTTTGCTGTGTCGTCCATAGTCCCTGCACTGTATAATTGAGTACATGAGCTCCCCATCCCTGGAGAGAGTATTTGTGGAACAGGCTCTTGGAACGGTCGGCCCTTGCAAAGGTTTTGTGGATTCCACCAATGCAGAGAGTTGTATGCCCGACCGCTCACCAACACTAGGTCTTTTAATTGTCCTTGAGCCGGATTCCATTGACGTGCCAAGCACTCCTGAAGCGGGCGCATATGTAGTCTCGCGTGTGGGACTATGAAAATGCAGGAGGCCATCATGCCTATCAACTGCATAAACACTCGCGCGGGAAGGGAGTGTTGGGGTTTGAACTTGGAAATCAGCATTTGCATGCTGTTGATCCTCACTAAATTTGGCTGAGCTGTGGCTGCCAGAGTGTTTATGGTCGCGCCCAGGTACTGTCGTACGTGTGCGGGTTGGAGATGTGATTTTGGGTAATTTAGTGAGAATCCCAGACTGTGAAGGAGGTGAATGGTGAGGGACATGTGGCTGGCACATTGCTGGGCTGACTTTGCCTGAACAAGCCAGTCGTCCAGGTAAGGGAAGACGTGAATGTGTTGTCTCCGTAGATGTGCAGCCACTGTTGCTAGGCACTTGGTAAAGACCCTGGGTGCCGTTGTTACTCCGAAGGGGAGAACTTTGAACTGATAATGATGCCCCTGAATAGTGAACCTGAGATATTTTCTGTGTGATGGGTGTATGGGTATGTGGAAATACGCATCTTTCAAGTCCAGTGTGGCTAGGAAGTCTCCCTGACTGAGTAGCGGTAGAACCTGCTGTGGGGTGAGCATATAGAAATGCTCTGAGAGAATGTAGTGGTTGAGGGGTCTCAGGTCTAGTATAGGTCTGAGCGAACCATCCTTTTTTGGGATTAAGAAGTACAGAGTACACCCCTGTCCCCTGTTGGTTGACGGGCACGACTTCTATTGCACCTTTTTGCAGCATACTTGGTACTTCCTGCTGCAATAATGCCAAGTGCTCTACGGACATAGGACAGTGCTTTGGCGGTATGTTGGGTGGAGTGGACTTTAATTCTAGACAGTAACCGTACTGGATAATGTCCCTGACTCACCTGTCTGTGGTGATGGTTTTCCAGACTGACAGGAACTGCTGGAGTCTCCCCCCGACAGGTGTTGTGTGGTCGGGGGGCAGGGAGAAGGCGTCACTGTTTGTTTTTGGGAGAGGACCTGGTGTTGCCGTACCCACGTCCTCTGCCCTTGGTGCTGGATCCACAATATCCACCTCTGGTGGTTTTATCATAGTTACTTTGTGTGCCCCCTTTATTGTACTGCTGCTGGGACCCCTGACCTCTAGCTGCTCCTCTATTCCCGGGGCGACGAAAGGAGCCACAACGAAACTGCTGCGACTGCAGAGCCCCCATTGATTTTGCAGTTTCAGTGTCTTTCTTAATTTTTTCGAGGGTAGTGTCAACTTCAGGGCCAAATAAATAGTCTGGGTTGACCGGTTGATTTAAGATATTGTTCTGAATCTCAGGCTTGAAGCCTGAGATTCTCAACCATGCGTGCCTCCTCAACATGACGCTTGTGTTGATCGCCCTTGCTGCAGTGTCGGCTGCATCCAGTGCGCATTTGATGGACGCATTGGTAAGGAGTTGTCCCGCTCTGATGAGGAGCTCCGCTGCCTCTTTGTATTCATCTGGCAAGTGTTGTAGCAGTCATTCTAGTGTGTCGTAGTGGGACCTATCATAACGGGCCAGGAGTGCCTGTGTGTTGGCAATGCGCCAGATGTTTTCCACTTGCGCTGCTATCCGTTTGCCTGATGTCTCCAGCACTTTGGACTCCTTGTCGGGGGGAGGAGCATCACCCGTTGTTTGTGAGTGGGCTCTTTTGCGAGCATTAGCAACAACCATGGAGTCTAAAGGTAACTGACCCCTAATGTACATAGGGTCTCCGGGTGCAGGCTTGTATTTCTTTTCGATTCTGGGGTTGAGCACCCGTGCCCCGTTTGTTTCTTTAAAAATGTCTTTTGCAGGTTTTAGAACTCCCTTCAACATTGGCAGAGTTTTGACAGTTTTCTCAGAGGAGGCGAAAGTGTCCACTAAGAAGTCTTCTTCTACAGTGTCAGAATGGAGTTCCACTCCATGATTGGCAGCAGCCCGTTCTATGAGGGCATTAAAGGCAGCAGTGTCCTCTGTGGGAGATGTCTTTATATTGTAAAGCTGCGTGTCAGGAGTATCTGGTGCGTTACCCTGGTCGGTGGGGTCATCCCATGCCTGATCTGGGTCTTGCAAGTATCAGGATCGATATCCCCAGGGTAGGTGGTATCATCCCCTACATAGTCCTCTCCTGCGTCTGCCTCTGAATGCGTAGGAGAAAAGGACGGTGGATCCTGATGGAAGGGTTGAAAGTGTTCATGAAGCACTGGTTCTGATCCTGCCGGCAAATTGTGTTTCAGAGGAATTTTGTATGAGTCCAATCCCCTCTCTGGCGTGATTTTCCGCTTGCGGAGCATCAACCTACCAGTGTCGGCGTCGATAAAGTGTGCCTGTGAAGGCTCGATATCGGTTTGTCCAGTGGATAGGGACTGTGTTTGGCGGACACGTGTCCGAATCTCGAACATTTTCGGCGCCGTGGGTGGCGGCAATCCAAATGTGATGTGCGCCAGCGCCGAGTGTGATTTTGCGTCCTTGTGCGTTGCGGGACCCGACGTAGAGTGGAGGGTTGCCCGGTCCCTGATGCGTTGCAACGATGCTGAGACCTGTTGCACGGTGAACGTAGATGGCGCCTTGAAACAGATCGGCACCTTGGAGGTAGGCGTCGAAGCGGCATCTGACTTATTTCCAGTCTTTGGGTCGTCGATCCGAAGGGAGGTATCGACGCTTGTCGGAGTCGATGACTTGGCAGGAGCCGCCGTCTTCGACGTCGACGCAGACGGGTCGGCCACCTTGACGGGTTGGGCCGTAATCTTCGGTGCCATAGGCCGAGGCGCCGTGTGGGGACCGAGGGCCTTCTTCTTCGGCTCGGCGCCCGGACTCGTTGCGGTGAGCTCTGCACCGAAATCTCTTTTGGCGCGGTCGGAGCCGATGGCCTTTACCGGCGTCGAAGGAGTGGAGGGCTTCGAGGCCTTCGAGCCGATCGCAACCTGTTTCACTTTCGGTTTCTATGGAACCGGTGCGATGGACGGTTTCGGTTTCACTGAAGGGAATCCAGTCGTCTTTGATAAGGATGGCTCCTGTGAAATGTTCGAGGCCGGGCCTGGAGGCGGGGCCGAAGAACTGTGTGATCGATCTTGGGTAAGGCGATCCCTCGACCTGAGCCTTATGACGACTTAGTTTCTCGGCCTCCGTATCGACGGTTTGGCCTAGCTCTTCGCTGGAGCTATCTTCCTCGGCCCCAAGGGCCTCATCGTAGTCTCCTATCTCTTCGACGACGTCTTCGCCCTCAAAGATCACCTCATCGTCTTCTTCCGATCGGGAGTCGTGTTCGGAGGCGTGGCTGGAGTCTACGTCTTCTACGTTCTCGGCGTCTTCGTCCTCGGTGCTAAAGATGTTGGCCGGGGCAGGAGCCGATTGCTGCGCCTCCAATCTCGCTGCCAGTCGATTCCGGAGAGTCTTCTTCGAGCGGAACCGGGCGCAGGCCATACATTTCGACTCATCGTGATCCAGTGAGAGACATTTGTTGCATACCGGATGGACGTCGATGTGTGGGTATTTTGCGTGGCATAAAGGACATCTCTTGAAAGGAGTCCTCGATTCCATCGTCGATCGAAGTTCGATGTTCGGATCAAAGCGGATCCGAAAAGAAGAAGGTGCTAAAACACTAAAGAAACTGGTCGATACCGAACGGGAACAGTACCGACGAGAACTAAAGACCTTTTAGCCTTAAAGAACAAGTTACTTACCTTCGGTAACGATGTATCTGTAAGAAACATTAGTTAGTTAGATTCCTCACCTTAGAATATCCCCAGGCGTCAGACTGGATCCGGAAGATTTTTCGTCAGCAATACCCCTTGCGCGTCGCTAGGCGTCGTCTGCGGCTCCGCGTCAGTCGTCGGCGTCGTGCGCCGGGATGACGTCGGAGTACTTAGACGCCGCCCTCGCGCGCTGACGTCAGTTCTTGTACATAGCCTTCCGCGCCAGGAACGCAGAGCCATGCAAAGACCGACACTGGTGCCAAAAATAAAATCTAGGGGCCTGAAAGGACAACCTTAACCCTAGATGTCAGTTGCCAGAACGGGGAGGATGGGAGGGTCGGTGAGGAATCTAACTAACTAATGTTTCTTACAGATACATCGTTACCGAAGGTAAGTAACTTGTTCATCTGAAAGAAACATGTTAGTTAGATTCCTCACCTTAGAATAGATACCCAAGCAATACCATCCCCGGTGGTGGGTCTGCGAACCAAGATCACACCAGAAAGTCCTGGAGGACAGAACGGCCAAAGAAGCCATCCCTCCGGACTTGGCTGTCAAGGCAATAATGCCTGGCAAACGTGTGTAGTGAAGCCCACGTCGCCGCCTGACAGATGTCCTGCAAAGGGACTCCCCGTCCCAAGGCAGTAGTAGCCGCCGTGGCCCGAGTAGAATGGGCGCGCAGCCCAACAGGAGGGTCCTTTTTAGCCAAGGAATAGCAAATTTTTATACACAAAACGACCCACCGAGAGATGGTCCGTTTGTGCACAGCTTTCCCCTTCTTAGCGCCCACGTACCCAACAAAAAGCTGGTCGTCCACCCGGAACTGTTTTGTGCGGTCCAGATAAAAGGAGAGCGCACGTTTTGGGTCCAGACGGTGGAGCCTCTCTTCCTCTTTGGAAGGATGCGGAGGCGGAAAGAAGGTGGGCAAGGTGACAGACTGCCCAAGGTGAAATGGAGTCACCACTTTAGGAAGAAAGGAGGGACGAGGCCGAAGGACAACCTTGTCCGGATGAACAGATAGAAAAGGAGGCTTTGAAGATAAAGCCTGGAGCTCACTCACCCGTCTAGCCGAGGTGATGGCTACCAGAAAAGCAGTCTTTAGAGTTAGAAGACAAAGAGGGCAATTGTGAAGAGGCTCGAAGGGAGCGCACATCAGGAATGTCAATACCAGATTCAAGTCCCACTGAGGCATTACAAAAGGGACAGGAGGGAACGTGTGTGTAATGCCTTTGAGAAAGCGTGTAACCACAGGGGACTTGAAAAGAGAAGGCTGATCAGGAAGCCGCAAGAAGGCGGAGATGGCAGCAAGATAACCTTTCAGGGTGCCCAGGGCAGAGCCCTGCCGGGCCAGAGAAAGAAGGAAGAGGAGAACCTCAGAAAGAGGGGCGGAAAGGGGATCCACAGCCTTTGCTGTGCACCATGCCACAAATTTGTTCCACCGGCAGGCGTATACCGACTTTGTGGAGGGACGCCTGGCTGCCAGAATGATATCACAGACTTCAGGAGGCAAGTCAAATGGCATCAACTGCCGCCGCTCAATCTCCACGCATGGAGGTGGAGGCTGGACAGGTTCGGGTGGAGGACCGTCCCCTGCTGCTGCGACAGAAGATCCTCCCGAAGGGGCAGACGTATCGGGGGATCGGTCAACAGACTGAGTAGCTCGGGATACCAGTATCTTCGTGCCCAATCCGGAGCCACCAAGATGACTTGGGCCCGGTCGTGCCTGATCTTCTTCAGCACTCTGGGCAGAAGTGGTATAGGCGGAAAGGCGTACAACAGACCGCAACTCCACTCGCGACGAAAAGCGTCGCCAAGCGAGTGCCGCCTTGGAAATTCCAACGCGCAGAACTGCTGACATTGCGCGTTCTCTTCGGTGGCGAATAGATCTAACCAAGGCTCTCCCCACTGCTGAAAGAGGCCTTGCGCCACTTCGGAGTTCAGACGCCATTCGTGATCCATCATGCACCGGCGGCTGAGTTTGTCTGCTCTGGCGTTCAGAGAGCCCGCCAGATGTTGAACCACCAGGGTGACGCCCTGGTGTTCCAGCCATGTCCAGAGGCGCAGAGCCTCCTGACAAAGGGTCCACGACCCCACCCCGCCCTGTTTGTTGCAATACCACATGGCGGTGGTGTTGTCCGTGAACACCTGCACGACACTGCCCCTGACAGAGGGAAGGAAGGCTTTCAGTGCAAGCCGGATCGCTCTCAACTCCAACAGGTTGATGTGGAGACGAGACTCCGCCAGAGACCAGAGGCCTCTGATCTCCGCCTCTCCCATATGGCCACCCCATCCCAGGAGGGACGCATCCGTCACTACGACATGCTCCGGTTGGGGAAGGGAGAGGCTCTTGCCCTTGACCCACTCGCGGTCCGTGAGCCACCACTGCAACTGTTGTGCAGTGCCCTCCGAGATCAAGACATGGTCGGACAGGTTGCCGTGATGCTGGGCCCACTGAAACTTCAGGTCCCACTGCAGAGCCCGCATGCGCCGCCTGGCGTGATGCACTAGTAGGATGCAGGAGGCCATCAGCCCCAGAAGCCGCAACACTAGCCTGACCGAAACCCGGGATAGAGGCCGAAAGATGGGAATCAGGGCCCGTATATCCCGGACCCGCTGTTCCGGTGGATGGACCCGGAACTGCGCCGAATCGAGAACCGCTCCGATGAAGAGGAGCTTCTGAGAGGGACTCAGGTGTGACTTCGGCACGTTGATGGAAAACCCCAGCAAATGCAGGAGATCCGCCGTAGTCTGGAGGTGGGAGACGACTGCCTGGGGCGAGCCCGCCTTCAACAACCAGTCGTCGAGATAGGGGAAGACTGGAACCCCTGATCTGCGCAGATGAGCTGCGACCACCGCCATCACTTTCGTGAACACCCGAGGGGCACTGGTGAGGCCGAAGGGGAGCACGGTAAACTGAAAGTGCTCTTGGCCCACCGTGAACCGCAGGTAACGCCGGTGGGCCGGCAGGACGGGGATATGGAAATATGCGTCCTGCAAGTCCAACGCTACCATCCAGTCTCCAGGGTCTAGGGCAGCTAAAACCTGAGCCAACGTTAGAATCTTGAACCTTTCCTTTCGGAGGAAGGCATTGACGTTCCGGAGGTCCAAGATAGGGCGTAGGCCCCCCTTGCCCTTCTTGGGAACCAGAAAGTAGTGGGAATAACAACCACGACCTACTTCTGGACTCGGAACGCGCTCGACGGCCCCCTTGGCCAAGAGAGCCGAAACTTCCTCGCGGAGAAGATTCAAATGATCCCCCGAGATACGGTGGTGCTGCGGTGGCATGGCTGGAGGGGTCGTCTCGAAGGGGAGGGAGTAGCCCCTTCGGACGATTTGCAGCACCCACCTGTCCGATGTTATGGACCGCCAGTGGAGCAGGTGATGGCGAACTCTGCCGCCCACTGGCGTGGTATGGGCCTGAAAGCTCGGACTAGGAAGGCTTTGAGGCGGATGCTGCCGGGGTGGATGTGGGCTGACCACGTCGGCCTCCATTTCCGCCACGGCGGAAGCCACGTCCGCGACCGCGCGCAGGTTGGTTCTGCGGCTGGTGGCTTTGCGGACGTGAGGAGGCGCCCCTTCCTTGGCCACGAAAGGGGCGAAAAGCGGAGGTGTGCGCCCGCGGAGCCGCGAGGCCCAAGGACTTGGCCGTAGCCCGGGAGTCCTTAAAGCGGTTCAGCGCACTGTCCGCCTTCTCACCAAACAGGCGAGTGCCATCAAAGGGCATGTCCATGAGGGTTGTCTGGACATCCCCGGAAAATGACGTGGACCGCATCCAGGCGTGGCGGCGGAGCGCCACCGTGGTGGAAATCGCCCGACCCAGCGAGTCCGTGGTGTCAAGCCCACATCGTATGGCGTGCCGTGCTGCATCCCTCCCATCGGCCAAAGCCTGGGTAAGAAGCGTCCTGACCTCCTCCGGACACAGGGGCAGCACGTCCTCCACCGTATCCCACAGGGAATGGGAATAACGGTCCAAGAGACAGGCGGTATTTAAGGACCGCAGGCCCAAACTAAGGGACGAAAACAGTTTCTTGCCGAACTGCTCGAGTCTCTTGGAATCCCGATCCGGCGGAGCGGTCGGGAAGGAGGATTGGGAAGTAGAGGCCTGGATAACCAGACTCTCGGGGGTGGGGTGTTGGGACAGGAAACTGGGGTCGCCCGGAGCAGGGCGGTGGCGCCTGGCAACGTTCCTATCCACAGGAGGAACTGTGGAGGGCTTGGACCAGGTGCCCTGCAGAACGTCAGTGAGGGCCTCGTTGAACGGCAGCAGAGGCTCAGTGGAGCTTGCTGAGGTTTGAAGCACCTCAGTGAGGATGTTAGTCCTCACAGCCACGGCAGGCAACTCGAGCCCAAGGGCCTCGGCCGCCTTGCGCAGCACCACAGAAAATGCTGCACCCTCCTCCGAAGCCACGGTCGGAGGAGAAGTGAATCCAGTGTCTGGCGAGGTGTCCAGCCCACTGGCCTCCCCCAGTTCATCTGCCCAGTCCTGAGAAAGCTGTGACTGAACAGCCAGAGGGTCCTCGAACCCCTCCCAGTCGCCCCCTTCTTCCGATTCCTGATAAACAGGAGGAATGATCGGAACCGGACTGTAGAGATGGTAGGACTCAAGCGGCGCCGGATGCGGCGTCGGCGGACGCCGTGCCGGCGTCGGGTCCGGATGAGGGCTAAACCGGGGTGTCGGCGTCACAGGCGTCGGCGGCGCCGGCGTCGGTGGTTCAGGCGTCGGCGCCGGTGGAGGAGTGACCAGGTCAACCGGCGTCGACTGGGGCCCAGGCAAGGGCCCCGCGGGGACCTGCGGCGTCGAGACCGGAGTCGTCGACGGCGCCGGGGCCGGAGCCGCCGGCACGCGAGGTCGCCCAGTCGAGTCCGCGGGGCCCGAAGGCGCGCCAGCGGGCGTCGACGGCGGGGCCAGGCTCCTCATGGCCGAGAGGAAGGCACTGATCTCCGCCGGCGCCGCGTCAGCCCCAGGGACCGGAAGGTATGGGGGCGGACGCGGCACCTGCGGCTCCGCCGGAGCCGCGGGGGTGGAACCACCCTGACCCTCGGCCGAGTCGCGCGACCGGCGAGGGGAGTCCGAAGAGCGATGTCGCCTCTTGGACTTCTTTGAGCGTTTGGACTTACCCGACGACTTGGAGCCGGACGAGCGATGGCGTCGGCTAGGGCTCCGCGAGCGATCCTTGGACCTCCTCCTGGACCGGGATCGCGCACGACGCGGAGCCGAGTGGCGAAGCTCGAGAAGCTTGCGGGACCGCTCCCGCCTAGCCTTCGAAGTCAGGGCCTGACAGTCGTTGCACGACTCCGCGTCGTGGTCGGGGCCTAAGCAGTAGAGGCACCGGCGGTGGTGATCGGTCACCGACATCAGACGATGACAATCCTCACAAGCCTTGAACCCAGGCATCCTACCGGCACCAGATGTCGACAGACAAGGATCAAAAATGATCAAAAAAGATTTAGTCAAAAAAGACTAAAAGGGGTAGCTCTCCCGGATCTGCGCTTACTGGCGCGGAAAAAAGAAGAACTGACGTCAGCGCGCGAGCGCGGCGTCTAAGTACTCCGACGACGTCATCCCGGCGCACGACGCCGACGACGGACGCGGAGCCGCAGACGACGCCTAGCGACGCGCAAGGGGTATTGCTGACGAAAAATCTTCCGGATCCAGTCTGACGCCTGGGGATATTCTAAGGTGAGGAATCTAACTAACGTGTTTCTTTCAGATCTAAAGTTTCCTAACTTGAGCTAAGATAAGCACATCCAAACCCAATGGCGGAAAAAAAACAATCTAAGGATGGAGAGGATGCCCATGCGCACTGTAGTCCAGGGGAGGAGCCACCTATCTCGTGATACTTCGAAGACTCTTCCAGGACAACAATGTGCAATCATCCGGACCCAACACTAGGCAGCGATCTATGCACAGATATGAATTCAGCAGCCCACATGCCTCGAACTGGCATTGCAGCTGGGTGATGTCAAACAGTGGATATGTGTGGTTGCAGAGATTCTTGTTACTTACTATGGGCCAAAAGAAGTCTTTCCATTCATCCTCGATCACAATCCTCCTCTTGCACTTCTGCCATGACTGCACCTTCATCCTCATCTAGGCCCAAACTGTCACAAGCAGATATAGGTAACACCCAGGCCTTCGCCTCTCTTTTGTCTCTCCAGCCAGACTGGCATTCATCACAGTGGGCCTCTTGTTGATATCCATGTCAGATTCTGCTGGAGTGTCAAGACCTGCTTGACAGGTCTGCTGGCGTTATCCGTGAGACATTTGGGGTGCATCACAAAGGAGGGAAACAAGATGCCAAAACATTTGTGTATCCACTGTCTGATTGCTGATGAACTTGGGTTTTGTTCTACTCGGACTTCTGTCAGAGTTGACTGTCGAAAACTGGATTTTACTGTTAGATAAAGGAGGAAAGCAGGATTACATAATACGCTTTCCACACACATCCCTATCTCCGAGAGCCCATGTTTAGTGTGGCGGAAGACTTTGTCCATCTTGAAAACGCCCCAAGTGGGTAGGGCTAGCCATAGAACATTTACCCTATAGGTTAAGGCGTCCACTGGGTTCATTCCCATCCATAAGCTTGTGCCAGACATAAATGTGGAATCTCCAGGCACTCACTTCAGAACACTCCTGAACTGGTGGAAGATCAGAAGAGAAGAACAAAAGTTACTTACCTGTAAACTGTGGTTCTCCAGTATTGGTGTCTTTCATAGATTCACATGCTTGAATATTCTCCGAAGTGGGAGTCCCACGGTACATAACATAGCAATGTAATAATAACATAAGCCAATATAGGCATAAAAGAAAGTAAAACCATAGTTTTTATGGTTAGACAACTTGTCACTTCTATAAGATATTACTGTCATTATGTTTTAGTCCAAATTCCAGCCAATCAGGCGCCCGCACCCTCTTAGAATGTTCTCCTCAGAGGCTCAGGCCCTCAGATTTTCATAGCACAAGAGTGATATAGAGTCAAGTAGAAAAAAGAGCCTCTGAGAGGAGGAGGGTGGGTCGCATGTGAATCTATGAAAGACACCAATACTGGAGAACCACTGTTTACAGGTAAGTAACTTTTGTTCTTCAGTATTGGGGTGTCTTTCAAAGATTCACATGCTTGAATAAGAGTAGTGCAAAACCAGAGGGAATGATGGACGGAGTGTTGAACATTGCAAGCACTCACCCCCGTCAACTGATCTGGGTTTAATCCATCACCGTTCTTTAGCCCACTGCCACCCCAGTTCAGACATGGCCATATGCAAATCAGTCTGACCCTGTGCCTCATGGGAACAGTCCAGCCGAAACTGCCAAGCCATGTCTTCCCTGGAACGGAAACAAGCTTCCTAGGACCGGTTTCTGGCATTTCAGCAGTCTTCAGCCAGGCTTGCTTGAATCCAGTGAGCAATCTGCTCACTTTGCCACTGGATTCAAGCAAGCCTGGCTGAAGACGGCTGAAATGCCAGAAACCGGTCCTAGGAAGCTTGTTTCCGGTCCAGGGAAGACATGGCTTGGCAGTTCGGGCTGGACTGTTCCCATGAGGCACAGGGTCAGACTGATTTGCATATGGCCATGTCTGAACTGGGGTGGCAGAGTGGGCTAAAGAACGGTGATGGATTAAACCCAGATTAGTTGACTGGGAGTGAGTGCTTGCAATGTTCAACACTCCGTCCATCATTTCCTTTGGTTTTGCTTTGAATAAGAGTAGTGAGCAGTGATATCAGAACAATACAAGGTACATAAGAATCAAAGCAATCACAATACCCATTTATATATATATATATCCATCCACTCGACAGGCTCCCACCATTGAAGATGCCGCACATAGCGTGTTGAAAAGTTTTTTTTATTGGCAAGGCAGCATTTCACAACAGCTCCGCGGACACAGCTTAAGTCTGCCAACATTCCCCTACGCGTTTTGGGCGTCCTCGCCCTTGATCGCGGGATGGCTTCCGAGGAGTAACAGCGGAAATTACAAGTGCACTCATGGTGTTCTTTTGTATACTGCCCCATGGGCGTGGCTGCACAGTCTATCATGGTAAATTGAGTCTTTTGTAAATTAAAAGCCATAGTGGATACCGCTGTTAGCACTCCTTCAATTAATTAAAGTACCAATGGGTTACTGCATACCTCACAGAAAGGTTGGTCCTGCTGTAATTCAACCCTTGCCAACAGACACTACATTCCATATGCGCCGTTATTGTAACAGCGCCGGACCTGCTCATCCGCAGGGGGGCATCTTCGCGACCTGGGAAGGCCGCTATATATCCAATCGACAGGCTCCCACCATTGAAGATGCCGCACATACCATGTTGAAAAGTGTTTTATTGGCAAGGCAGCATTTCACAACAGTTCCGCGGACACAGCTCAAGTCTGCCAACATTCCCCTAGAGATTGGAAGAGGGACCTGCAGAAAAGAGTGTGTTTGGATGCCAGTTTGAACGACTTTGCCTTCAGCAGGCAGTCGTCTAAGTATGGAAAGATTTGCACTCCTTGTAGGCGAAGGTAAGCTGCCACCGGTGCAAGGACTTTTGTAAACACTCGGGGAGCGGAACGAAGGCCGATTGGAAGAACTTTGAATTGTAAGTCTTTTCCGGCTACTCTGAATCTTGAGAAATTTTCTGTGCCTCGGCAGTATGGTAAGATGAAAATAAGCATCTTGAAGATCCAAAGTTGTCAAACTCTCCTTGGGATAGAAAAGTACTTCTTGAAGGGGCAACATGTGAAAAGTTTGTTTTTTTGATGCATTTGTTCAGGGCACGTAGATCCAAGATGGGGCGCCATTCTCCCAACTTTTTCTGTATGAGGAAGAACCTTGAATAAAATCCCCTGCCCTTCTGTAGTTTTGGCACCACTTAGATCGCGCCCTTTCGTTATAAAATTTTCTGTCGATTTAAAAGTTCTTTTAGGTGAGCAGGAGGGGGACCTTGTGGTGGAGAATTTGGAGAATCTTTACAAATTCCAATGCGTGTCCCCTGCGCACAATATCCAGAACCCATTGATCGGTAGTAATTAGTGACCATTTGGAGCAGAAGTGGGAGATTCGACCTCCAACTCTTGAAAAAGCGGGAGGACTCTGAAGGGGAGTGGTGAAAGTCATTGTTTTTTGGAGGAATCCTTTCCTCTAAGAGGATTTCCCTCTGTACTGTCTGTAGGTCGAAGAATGCTGTTGTCTATACGACTGCTGATTCTGGGAGGATTAGCGGTGTTGTCCTGGTCTGTACTGATTGGAGTTTCCTCAAAAGGAAGAAGAGGAACCACAACCTCTTGCGCCTCAAAAAGGCTGCTTTTTAAACTGTAGAGTTCCGAGAGCACGGGCAGTGTCGGTGTCCTTTTTAATTGTTTGAAGAGCATCGTCGATATGCTGGCCAAACAATGATTCAACGTCGTAAGGCATGTCCAGTATTTTTGTCTGTACCTCCTGACGGAAACACATGGCCGTTAACCAGCCCCGACGCCTGAGGACTGCTGCACCAGCCAAAAGAAGGAAACCAGTGGAAGACACATCAATAGCACAATCAATTTCCGAGGAAATTCTTTCTCCTTCTTGAAGAATTTTTAATGCCTCTGGTCTAGACGCTTCTGGGATAAGGTCTATAGAAGATGATATGTCAGACCATATTTGGCGGTCGTAACGGCCCAAGATAGCTAAAGAATTGGCCGCAGGAATTGTAGTTGCAGCCATAGTGGAAAACTTCTTATCAATACCATCCAGACGTCTACCCTCTCGGTCTGGCGGTGCAGATAATGGAGACAATGGGTTTCTGGATCGACGCTGTGCGAGTAATGATGGAATCAGGCTTTGTTTGCGAAATGAGACAAGCAGGTGAATTTGCAGGGGCTTTGTATTTCTTATCTAGCCTCGGTAGGACAGCTGGAATAGAATTAGGATTTTGCATGAGCTTGAGGTCTTCTTGCCAGATAAAATCCATAACGGGATTACAACGGACTTGTTTTTGAGGTTGATCTTTAAAATCATACAGGAAACAATCTTCCTCTCTGGTGGTCATAGGAAGGTGGAATCTTTTTGCTGCTCTTTCCATGAGTAAATGAAAAACGCCGATGTCGACTGGTGGAGAATCCAGAGGAGATGGAGCAGCGGGAGATGGCGTTTGGATTTGATAGTTGTCCCATTCAGAAAGAAGGGATCCGTCATCCAGCTCACTTTCTTACTTGTCACCGTCATCATTCTCATAGTCATTGTCCTCCTCTATGATTTGAGGAACATCATGATGTTGAATTCTGGTCGCCGACGTAGGTGTGGCAACTGATTCTCTAGTTGGAAGACGTTGTGGAGGTACTTGCAGTGTTGGGGAAGTCTGCAGAGAACGTGGAAAACAGCGGTAGTAGTCATCCAACATGTACTGGAGGTTGGAAATCAGACTTAAAGGCATCTGTGCCATAGGAAGTTCCTGCGTAGGTTGTGTGTCACAAGTAGAGAAATCTTCCTCTTGTAAGTCATCATCATCATCATCATCATCATCAGAGTCCTGACATTTTATTAGAAGTTCAGAGGGACTGCGAGCAGCCCGAAATCTGTCATCCACAGATTCCTCATCGTCAGACGAAGATAACTCAGCTGGAGGTTGAGAAGGAGCTTGAATTGGCATTAGGGTATCCAAAGAGGAATGTCACCATTGAAGCAAAGAGCTTGAAGTCTTCAATGGTACCAGATCCATGAATGCAGTTGTAGCAGTGATCGTTGTCGATAAACGTGGTTGTTGAGACACCGCCGACGACAAAGCCACCGCCGACGACAAATGCTTTTTCCTATGTTTGCCTGCCTTCGTCGACGAAGTCAAAGGCATTGTAGACGAAATAGGTCTCACCTTATCAGATACCAACGTCGACGGTGAAGATGCCGACAACAGAATCTTAGCTGGCTTCATAGACGTTGAAGTCGTCGATGTAGATGCGACGACGGCAGCTCTCGTCGACGGAGGAAGCGTTGATGAGCTCGTCGACGAGATAGGCAGTTTCTGAGATGAAAACTGCGCAGATGGAGTCCTTGACGCCTGAGAATCCGATCTTGGGGGCGTAAACGGTGCAGAAAGACTCAGAGGGGGAAGAAATCACCCCTTTTGAAGTTGAAGGTTGGATAGTGGGCTTATCCACATTATGTTTCTTCACCACTTTAGGTTTTGGAGAAACCTTTTGATAGTCACTTGTCCTATTCAAGGAGGAAGAAGTTTTGATTGATGACACACTCTCCACATCTGAGAGAGGATTCTCTGAAGTCTTCAACTTCTGTAGCCACAGAAGGAGATGCCCTTCTCTGTCCTTTAGAGTCTTCTGAGAGAAGGTCCTACAAATCTTACAATCCTTTACCTGATGTTTAGGATATAGGCAATAGATACGTTTCTTGTGAGGGTCTTCAGAATGGAGTCTCTGTTTACCACAGTTTCCACAAGGTCTGAAGAGGGATTTCTCGGTAGTGGACATCATAAAGCTAACTTTCTGATAAGAAATGAGAAGAAAAACTGAGCAAGCTCAGGGAGACTCCCTTCACACGACGTGCGGTAGAAAATCTGAGGGCCTGAGCCTCTGAGAACATTCTAAGAGGGTGCGGACGCCTGATTGGCTGGAATTTGGACTAAAACATAATGACAGTAATATGTTATAGAAGTGACAAGTTGTCTATCCATAAAAACTCAATGGTTTTACTTTCTTTTATGCCTATATTGGCTTATGTTATTACTACATTGCTATGTTATGTACCGTGGGACTCCCACTTCGACAACAGGGAATATTCAAGCATGTAAATCTATGAAAGACACCCCAATACTGGAGAACTAAACTTGCTGCCCGAGACAAGAGAAGAGCTTAGAAGAGAGTCCCAGCTATCCTTTTTGAACCCAGGACAAAGAAGTGAACTCTAAGGATCATAAGGCTTCCATACTGTTAAATGTACAGGAACACAACAAGCTACAAGATGAGCTTTCCTGCAACTGACCAGTTGCAACTAGACCTGGACTGGATCCTGCTGTGACATCTGCCTGTGAGTCCAAGTTCCTCTCCAGAGATCCTAGGCAGCTTTAGAAGGGTAGTCCTGTGGTTGATAGACTGAGATCGAAAGGACTAAAGCCAGAAGGTAAATTCTTTGACCATAACAAACATGGTTAATATATCCGGTCCACACTCCATTGCAGTCAGTGGGGCCTGTTCTACTCTGACCATTAACTATCATTGGCACTTTGTGATTCTTGACACTTTTTCTACTTAAAGTTTTACAAATTCAAATCTCTGGTTCCCCTTATTGGATTTTTTGTCATTTTTTTAAAGTAAATTTTACTCTATGTTTAAATACATTTGGGATTTTTATTATTCTGCATCCTGCATCTACTGTTTTAGTGATGCATAAATACCTTCTACATTGCCTCCAAGTTAAGCCGGTCTCCTCTTTGTCCAAAGAGACCAGGCGGTTAAGCTCAGGTTTATTTGGTAACTTCAGTGGATAACCCGGACAAGGATTGAGATTATTACTCAGGTAGAGTTCTCATCCATCTTAATGAATAACCTAATTTCTTACCAGGAAGTTAAATGTACTAGCATCTGGGCATGTACAAAGGTCCATAAACACTTTGAAAACCTTCAGATGGAAACTTTTGCATCTCACAAACCTCAGTTTTGCTGAAAAGCTGCACTTTCATCCTCTTTCCATGCCTCTTGACATAGTGCATATTTCAACATCTTCTCCGATGAAGGCTAGATCTGGTCCTTGGAGGTGGGGTATACAGGCATTTCTGAGGTAAAGTGCAGCTGAAGAACTCTCAAATGGTTCCTTTTTGCGCCCCTTTTGTGAAAGTGCTTGGAGGAGCACTTTCTATGAACTAATCACAGAGGACAATTTCTTCTATAGAAGATAGAGATCAAACCTTTCTGTGTCCTTAATTGTTTCAGATGGAAAAGTCTTACAGGTTTCACATCATGATACCTAGTGAGAAGGATAAAGACCATAAATGCACTGATTGTGTGGATCATCAGTTTAAATATTTTTTTGTAAGCAGCCAAAGAATGACTTTTTTGTTTCTCGGACACTGTACAGTTCAGAGTGTCCCAGAGGGCCCGAAGATAAAAACCCACTTTTTGTGGAAGATGAAGTTAGGACTGACTTAATTCCAAGGAAGACCAGTAGAAGTAAATGTGTGGCAAGTGTAAGTTCAAAGATGAGGAAGAGGAGAGCTCTTATCTGGAACTCCATCAAACACGACGAGTGGTAAAAATCTAAGCTACGGCAGCCCCTAAGAGGAGTAAAGAGGAACACCCACCTCATTGGCTTACGTTTGGGTTGTTTCAACAGTGTATACTGCTACTGAAAGGTGCCAAATACCTCCAACATGATTCATGCATGTAAATCTAAAAAAAGAGTGAATGTTGAAGAAACCATTTTCTTATAACACTAAATTCAAACACTACTGTAGTAAGTGCTAGAGACGTTAATATTGTACCTTGCATGCAGAGTCCAAATCAAGAGCCTTTTGATAAACGTCCATTGCTTTGGTAAAATCCTTCATTGCTTCTAGGGCAGCGGCTTTCCGCGTGTATCCTTTTACTGCCAAGAGAAAAGAAATGCATGGGATGCACAATAACAGACACTACATGATCCAGCCAATTGTAGTAGGGCTTGGAGAAACTAAGTGTACAGAGCAAAATCTAATATTTGATTAAGAAACTTTTGCACTTTTTTCCCTACACCCATATATCACTTTCCAGTCTTTTGATGTTTTTATTACAAATGTGAGAAATAATTTAGAAGGATATGAACAAGCACACATCAACAATGTGAACTGTTCGACTTTATGCAACATATAAGTAGGTAAGCACTACATTGAAAACTATCTTTAGAAGGCCTCCCACACCCCGATGATAGATCCAGTAATAAGATTCAGTAATTTGTATGAATTGCATCGAGCACTGCAGGGGCAGCTGACTGCACATCTCATAATATGAACACATGAATTACATTTTGCTTACTTAATTTTCATAGAGTTGAATGAACACAATTTCTATACCACCATGCAACATTTAAACAGCTGAATCCTTCTAAGATAATCTAGGTTTATAAAGGTGCAGACAGTATGTCAAGACCATGTTCAAATCACACACAACCTCCCTGAAACAAAGTTACTTACTGAAATTGGGGTCTAGGCGAATACACTCTTCACAGTCCTGCAAAAAAGGATAAAAGGTTGAAAAACATACAGGTAGCACAAGAGAACAAATGAATTACTGTAAGTAAGTAAATCCTGGGGATAGTTTTCACAGAGTGGATCTCAGCACCATCAGCCTATCAGATCGAAGCTACAATTGTTTATGTTCCTCAGGACAATAAATGTGATAAACATCCATTTCTCATGTACAATATTATACTATTCTGCTTCCCAAACCCTCACTTGCTAATAAGCAGCAGACCTAGAGGAGTCATTGACAAGCAATTCACAACAAGGCCTCAGGTGCCTCAGGCAATGGACTTGTGGGGGTAAATAAAAAAATAACTTGTACCGGATGTCCTGCCATCCTCCCCGGACAACTCTTCGTTCCATTACCCAGCATAAAAGAAAATACCCAACAGCCAGCCAGACTATCCTCCACAGCATTTCCCTCACCTCCTAAATAACAAAATAGCTTGTGTCCGGTCATTCTCCCATACTACCCACAATGCCTTTCCCTCGCCTTCCGCTCTGTGGTCATACGGACAGCATCTCTGAGAGCCACGTTTAGTGCAACCCAAAATTTCACTCTGGTCTCTGCAAACCTGCAGCCGACATGGTAGGTAAATGGCAGAAATTAGCTTAAATCTAAATCAACATGTAAATACGCTAAGAAATTAGCTTGTTAGTGGGAGTTGCATGGGAAACAATAAAACTACTAGACAACTAAACTTTGGTTCTCCTTCAGCACGAACTCTTTATAAACTTTCATATCGATTTTAAGTAAACTGAAAGTAGTATGACAGCAAATTACATGGAAAGAAGTCAAAGTCCCTCACATGGAAGATTTCAGAGCACTGCTTAGCACATTTGGCTATGTGAGTTCATCATTTGTGTCTGTATAGAAAGAGTGGAACAATTTGGCAGGTGATTGCCTTAGAAAGGAACCGAGATGGCATATTCCAGAAGCAGGTGTAACTCTTACACAAAGTACTATGAAATTGCATAATAAAGGTCTATTAAACTTTTTTTCTATCTCATCCCTATGCAGACTGCCATTCAGGAGGCTATACCTTACTCATAAAAAAACCTTTAATCTGCTCACTTGGATATATGGTACTCAGTGTTCATGGAGAGCAAAGCCATGTTTGTCGTGAATAAAGGGTGTGGTTATAACCATTTTGGGTGTAAAGTTCAGACTAGATTTCAATGTTAAAACTCAAGGAAGACTCGTTAGTAAAGTATCTTTCCTTACTTCCAGCTGATGTTAGGCTAACTTTGAATTCCACCTCAAAGATAGACATTTAAAGTAGTTAGAGTGCCTGGGTTCTAATAATTTCCTTATTAATAATTAGCACTACACCGTTTCAATTTCGGACTGATGTATTAGGTTAAAAAAACCTTGATAATAATTTAGAGTTTGTTTCACCACTAGTACACTAAGAAAATGCACTTCTTGTGTTTTTTGGGTCTGGATACCGTTGCTCAGTGGACCCCATACAAAGGCATGTTGAAGCCCTGATCTAGCCAAATGTAACCAACACAAAAGGAGGTCGTATCGTGTCCAGCTAAATAAGGCTGGACACCTTTGTGGCACAGTGGGCCAGGTGGAACGGTAACCGATTTTGCAATTATTATTTGCAATCTCATGCAACCACGCAAAATTGTTTGAAATATCAGTCTTCCCTCATCACGCCGCCTGAGCTTGGTACTCTTATAGTGCCAAAAAGAGAAGCCACTGCTTTTGAATGGAACCTGGGAACCACGTTCTTGATCATGGAACAAGTGGATTTGATGGAGCTCTATGCGATAAGGTTTTTGAAAATGATAAAACCTCCAAAAGAATATTCAGCTTTTTGAAAAACTTTGCTAGGACCTCCTGGTACAGTACTCTCAATGGTGATCAGAAACAGAAAATTGCCTACAGAAAGCAGAAAAACCCCAAAATTAACTGCTTAAGAGCTGTTCCCTCTAGACACAGAGGAGGCCTAGAACTTGAGTCGTTTTCCTTTATAAAAATAAAAAGCATCCTAACTTTTTACCCATTTTCATTTCAGTTTCCATACAAAGCAGTTAAAATTAGATGCTGAAGCCCACATTTGTAAAATGTGCCATCAAAAAACAAAGGACAAAAAAAAATGTGGTTTTGATGGGCTTGTAGATACAGATTTAAAGAAAACGCACGTTTTGAGATATTGTTCTTAGCAAAAGATATTAAGGGCCTAATTAGCCAACACTGTTCTGTGAAAAGGTGTAACTTGCAGGAGTAAGTCAGTAGTATTCCTGGTTTACTCCTGGAATTCAGAAGCAAGTAGTACTCTAACAGTAGATCACAGCAAAATAAGTGTTCATCAGTATCGGGCAAGTCCAAAAAGAAAAAGCATCTGAATAATATTCAGCTCTCTCCGGAAGCAGCGTATATTCTCCAAGCGTCTGAATCACTAATAGAAAATTAGTTATTAGAGAAATTCCAGGCAATCCAAACAGCAATAGAATTATGTGAAACCCAGCTGTAAGTGGGAGAGAATTACTTGAAAAAAACAATTATAAAAGAACTTTAACAGTCCTGGTGGAGGTTAGTAAACAGTTACATAAAGTGGTCATACTGCATACTTATTCCACATTACATCAAATTGAATGAGTATCTTATGCCACCCTTTTTCTTACCTTCAGAGCTAAAGGGAATTCTAGCAGTTTTGTATAGCAGGCAGCTCTGTTGCTGTATAATTTGGCATCTTCAGGATTACGTTTAATGGCTTCTGAATAATGTTTCATTGCTAGGGGATAATCGCCTAAAACAAGAAAATACCCCACAAATCAGCACATCAACAAGGTGGACCAAAGACACGACTCATGAGTATAAAAAATCCTTTAATTTTACTGCTTCTGATTATATGGTCAATTTTACTTCTTCTGGTAATATGGTCTGGAACAAGAAATATACACTAATCTGTGACAGCAATTTCAGTGACCAAAAAGATTTGACGGACAGCTCAACTAACTCACAAGGAAACCACACTGTATTGATGTTGCCAACGAGCAGCACATTAAAGTGGCCCTACTACTCATAACTTAGTGTCATGTTACAATTGACTTAGCATCAGACTAGATACAACTCAGACCATTATATGTCAAATCACACATTAAAAGCTTCCTATACCAGATACGATTTGTTCATATTGAGTGCATACTGTACTTGAGATCATCAATAAAGAAAAAGCAGTTTGCCAAACATTTTCCCACATATTCAACCATAATGTAGCAAGGAACAGATTGTGACCACTCCATTCAAGTCAGTTACGCAGTCCAGGTCACCAATTAACACATAACAAAGGCGAGAAAGATGAAGCAACGAAAGGAGAGACTTGTAGAGCGTTTTGTTTAAAGGCATAACACATACCCTTCTGGAAACATTCATTGCCCTTGCTCTTTTCCTCTAGTGCCAAATCTGGATTGATGTAAGCAACTCTCTCTTGTTCCTTTAAGATCTTCTCAGCCTGCAAGAGAAGAGATACTTAACCCCCACTAGACAACTCTGTGTACTTAAATATTACAAAGCACCTAAAGGTCAAATTCAAACACACAATCATAGAAAATAAGATTATTAATGTATGTGGGTGGGGAGGACTGGTTGGTGGGGAGGACTGGTTGGTGGGGAGGACTGGTTGGCGGGAGGACTGGTTGGCGGGAGGACTGGTTAGAGGGAGGACTGGTTAGAGGGAGGACTGGTTAGAGGGTGAATCTCCTGTGACAACTTGCTACTCCTGTAAGAAGGCAAATGAAAATACATACGTTCAGCATCTAATAGCCTGTAGGTTAGAAATATAAAGTATGCAATTTCTCTAGCATTTGTATATTTAATAGACTCAAATTATTTGAGTCATTCTCGTTAAGCTTTGCTCTTTCTTAGAAGGCATCTTCAAATTATATAAAGTGTGTGCCTACTGTACTCCTGTCTGGCGAAGAACAAAGGGTTGCATTTGAATTGATAAAAGAAGAGACAAAAAAAAAAAAAAAAAAGTACCTTTTCTAGTTATCCAGCGTATGAATATTTACTGGATCCAAGGACAAATGGCTCTGCTCACAAGCAGGGGCCACTCCTTTTTATTACACATATTTATACACCCAAAGACACTTGCTTTCTTTAAACGTATCCAAATTAAAGTAATTTGACGGTCTTTAGTCTTTTGTTTACAGCCTCATTTGTTTTTTCAGAAAGCAAGACGAATAGAGAAATGGCACAGCTACTCAAGCATTCAAAAACTGTAGTGCCTTTAAGAGTCCGGGCTGGCCCCCTCTCATCAGAGGGCACAGCCCTCAGACACTTAACACATTTTTCCTTTTAAGTCACTAGGGTACAAAACCTTCCCATGAAGGATAAGAAACAGCTTATGTACCACTGATAACCGTTCTTCACGGATGTTGCCATTCAAGTTACAACTATATTTGTGTTTTTGTGGTGAATGTCAAACTGTTCAAAGGTTTAAAGGCGACTCTCAAAATTTTCGCTTATTCTTATTGAGGAGTTTCCTATTAGAATGTTTCTGTAAGTTTTTACTCTGAAACTGCTGAACGAATTGTCCTTTATTTTAAACGGAGAGTGGCCATTGAGTCATTTAGGGCCTTTTCTTTGTTAGGTGAAAATCCTTTCAACAGCATTGGAGATAGGGCAAAAAGTGTTTAGTCCAATAAAAAGGTTCATGAACCTAAACTGGCTATTTGGACAACTGACCACCAGTCCACATAAAAAGTACTCTATACGCGCACTACAATTTTTTTCATAACCACAGAGATAAAAAAAAAAATACAAGAAATTTAAAGAAAATAAATAAAAGCAGCACAGGCTGGGTGACCCAATACTGCCTTATTTAAGCAGGGTTGTGAATAACCCTGCCTACTGAAGAATATTTTTTCTGGAGCTTGTCTGGCAGGCTGAGGAGATATTAACAACGAAAAGCGATTTGCCCTTCACAGTCGTGACCTGGCCAGGACTACATGGACTAATCACAATCAAAATATACACCCTTACCCACCTCGCCCCCAAAAAATAGCTTGTTATTGGGAGCTGCATGACAAACAATAAAACTACCAGACAACTAAACTTTGGTTCTCCTTCAGCACTAACTCTTTATAAACTTTTATATCGATTTTAAGTAAACTGAAAGTAGTACGACAGCAAATTACATGGAAAGAAGTCCAAGTCCCTCACATGGAAGATTTCAGAGCACTGCTTAGCACATTTGGCTACGTGAGTGCATCATTTGTGTCTGAATAGAGAGTGGACAGTTTGGCATGTGACTGCCTAAACAACTAACTGAAGTGGTATATTTCAGAAGCAGGTCTAACTCCTACATAAAGTACTGTGAACTTGCATGATAAAGGTCTATTGATCTTTTTTCTATCTCATCCCTATGCAGACTGCTATTCAGGAGGCTATGCCTTACTCATAAAAAAACCTTTCCTCTGCTCACTTGGTTATATGGTACTCAGTGTTCATGGAGAGCGAAGCCATGTTGGTCATGAATAAAGGGTGTGGTGGTAACCATTTTGGGCGTAAAGTTCAGATGCGATTTCAATGTAAAAACTTAAGGAAGACTCGTTAGTAACGCCCTATATGCGGACAACGTTCTCCCTATATCTGCCAGAGGTGGGAGAGCAATATAATATTATATAACCGGAGCATGCCACCCCTAACTCTGCTGATTTAACGGGTGGGTGGGAGGTTAATTGCAGTGATCATCTACCCTTTCCACTGACACTTTCAAGGTGTGGGGGACTCTAATTTTCACCATCACTCACTTTGCTATGGGGTGAGAGGGAAAATGTGCGGCACCCCTCAAATATGCTGGAACAGACTATTGGCCTTTGAACCACCCAAGCTACTTTAGTGTGGGGTTGTGATTTAAAGGGTAAGACGTCAGGAGGTAGGGCGCGCAGGGGGAAAAGGGCGGTGCTGCGGGGCACCTAAAGGATTACAAAGGGATGGGAGACCATAGAGGCACTCGGGTGAATAGAAGAGAAACGTGGTCGGTTGGGGGAAGTGTCTGAGGGGGCACGAATACGATGGGCACAAAAGACTGAATTCCTCACCTTGTGAACACCAGGCACCAGATAGGACCCAGAGATTTTTTTAGCCCCCCCCCCCCCCCCCCCATTCTGTCGCGTGCCAGTTAGCGGCGTCATGTGGCTCTGCATAGACGGTCTCACTGTGGAAAGTACGCCGGAGCCACATATAGCTGCTACCTCTGTACACTGTTGTCAGTTTCTTTCTGAATTCTGGCGACCCAATCAGATGCTAGCAGAGGCCTTAATTAAAAAGAACTAACAGTGTGCAGATCATTAAATTGGGACCATTTTATAGATGTCCATTCTACGGAACCAGGAGGGTGCAGGGCTGGTGATGGATCTGCTGGACTTGAACAGACCTATATTGCTTAGAAACTTGTGAATTCTATGTCAGGACTGGAGGCGAGGATTATGCCTTCTTTCTTCACTTAATGGTACAGCAGCCATACAAAACAACAAGACTACATTTCCCATCATCCTTGGAGAAATCTGTAGTCAAACAAATTGTCCATTTAGTATAGTACTGGGTCCTCCATTATCCAGATAGTCTGCCCTCACTGGCTCTTCCTCCTCTTTCTTCGCAGCAGAGATAAATGTTGCTTGTCTGTTGATTGTCTATGCTTTATTGCCCTGCTAAACAGCTTCTGTAATTATTTTTTTTCTTTTATATGCCCTGGCGCTTTATGTCACTATCATTTGGAGTTGGTACTCAATTTGTGCTTTTTCGTTTCCTATTTAACATGTTATGCGCTCCTGTGAGAGTTTCTCTCTGTCGTTGGGTCTTGCTGTCCGTTTATTATTCAATTAATTTGTCAGTTTGAGGCGGCACGGCGCTTTGCTCCCGCATCCCGCCTCTGGTTTATGACCGATTTTTTCTTCTGGGACCAGTGCCCGTCCTGCTGAGGGAGCCACAAGAGTTTTTCCTCCTACGCGGCTCGTCTGGTGCACCCACGCTCCTCCGGCCGTCAGGGGGTGTGTGAGGAGCGTTCTACGGCGCACGCATTTCAAACCCTGAAGGGCTTGTGCGATGTAGTTGTGGGTTTTCTGGCCTGAGGCAGTTTACCGTGAGCAGTTCCGATTCAGCCGTTCGGTGGTATTGTTCCCACGCTCCACTTGGCACATATTTGGTGGAGTCTGTATAATCAAAGACGCCCTCTGGGGTCCCGTATTGTAGCGCTTTCACGCTGATTGGACACTTGGTTCCCCAGGCCAGATTTGTGTAGTCTCTACATTTTGCAGGCACCAGACACACGTGCCCGGGGGCAATTACCCTTGCATGCCTTATTGCGAGATCTTCGCCCTGCATTCCGGCTGACACCCAGCCCCCCCACAGTCCTAGGATTTCCCAGCAACGTCTGACACCCAGACCTTTTACTGGTTCCTCCTCGCCTGACCTTTGGGTTGTTTTTTTGGCCTATCATCATGGAATTTGAATATGACGACGACTCCCAAGGAGGAATAATGCCCTGACCGACCTCCAATGGGATTAGAGTTCTATGAAGCAGTGGACAATTCTATTTATAGAGCAGTCGGGGAGGCTATGACCCCCCCCTCCCTTCTGAAGAAAGGCTCAGCCAGAGAATTGATCAAGCATTAGCGCGCTTTGCAAGTCTACCGGCGTCCCCTGCACCTCCAACTACTCCCGTTCTGACAATTCTACTGGACCCCTCACCTCCGCCGACCAAACGTCCTAGAGACACAGGGATGGACGCCACAGCCTTTGACAGCCTCAAGCAGGCTTTCCTTGCCACCCAACCAAACCTACCACAGGTGACTCCCCATGCTATCCCCCAGAACTCGGGGAATGATGATGCCGATCCGGGTCCTTCCAGACCCCACGACCCCCCTCCTTCATCGGATGTCTGACATGTTTGATCCAGATGAAATCGTGCATCCTCGCTCGTCTGACTGGGCCCCAGCGGACAAAGTGGTTGAATACGTGGCCTTACGCATCAGGAAACCACTGGAGAAAGAGGCCCGTATTTGTCTCAGGGCAGAATGCCCCCGCCCTTCTTTAGATGGCAAAGTCGTCCTCACACTGGAAATAGACTCTCGCATGGCAGCTTTCCTCCAGAAGTTCATGCATGACCCCAAGAAGGTAATTGACAGATCCTGGCGAGCTTGTCAGGATATGCTCCTTGATGTCCTCGGCCCCTTAACCAAAATTCTGGACATGGCAGAGGAAGCCAAGTCGTCAGGCTCCCTTATTTCCCCGGACTCCGTGTCTGGCGGGGCTCAGACAGCCATTGTGTTCCTCGGTAATGCCACATGCGCCATTTAAACTGAACATCGCCGCTCTGTACTCATCAAGGTGGACCCCAAACTGGGGGATCTTGCAGATTCGGAAGCCAGAGCAGTAGCCCAAGGGGGTCTATTTGGTGACCCATTCATAAAAGAATTGGGAACATTCGTTAATACTTTCACCACCCTTGACAAAGCTCAATCTACAATCAAGAAGGTGTTTCCCCAGGTTTTCCGCGGGGCCGGTAGAGGCATGGGCCACTCGACCGGCCGTGGTTCCAACCACCAACCAAGGGGCCAATATCAAGAGCAGTCCCGTTTTGGCAACCTTTATCCCACGAGAGGCAGATGCGGCAAAGGACGTGGGTTTCGAGGTCCTGCAGCCTCTTCCAACGGTGAGTCTACTCCCTTCTTCCCATCTAAAAATAGGGGGGAAGCTGGGAAATTTTTTCCTGGCCTGGGGGATCAGCGGGTCCTGCAAACCATTCAAGGCTTTCACATAGAATTCCTGGGAACCCATATCAGCGCACCAGGCCCCGCCCCTTGCAGTTCTCCGACCAGGACTCCGCTCTGTTGGACGAGGA
This sequence comes from Triturus cristatus, assembly GCF_964204655.1. Taxonomy (NCBI): domain Eukaryota; kingdom Metazoa; phylum Chordata; class Amphibia; order Caudata; family Salamandridae; genus Triturus; species Triturus cristatus. The sequence goes on from NC_140590.1 coordinate 1,643,019,729, forward strand.
GGTTTTCTCCCTCTTCGCCAAAGGAGCAGTTCTTCATCCGCGAGGTTTTGTCAGCAATTTGTTTCTAGTCGACGAGGCAGAAGGGGGCAAGCGCCAGGTAATCAATCTAAGCAGTCTCAACGAGTGGTTGATCTACCGCCTCCTGCAAACCATTCAAGGCTTTCAGATAGAATTCCTGGGGAACCCATATCAGCACACCAGGCCCCGCCCCTTGCAGTTCTCCGACCAGGACTCCGCTCTGTTGGACGAGGAGGTTTTCTCCCTCTTCGCCAAAGGAGCAGTTCTTCAACCGCGAGGTTTTGTCAGCAATTTGTTTCTAGTCGACGAGGCAGAAGGGGGCAAGCGCCAGGTAATCAATCTAAGCAGTCTCAACGAGTGGTTGATCTACCGCCATTTCAAGATGAAAGGTATCCATCTTCTCAAGGATATGCTACGCCCAGACGATTGGCTGGTTCGCCTCGATCTTAAGGACGCCTATCTGGCGATTCCGATTTTTTTCCCACACCGGCGTTTCCTGCAGTTTGTTTGGCGCAATCAGGCATTCAAATTTGCCTCCCTCCCGTTCGGCCTCTCGTCGGCTCCATTGTGTTTTACCAAGGTCCTCAAATCTGTGGTGGAGTGGTTACGAGCTCGAGGCGTTCGGATGATAGTCTACCTTAATCTCCTCCTCATGGATCATCTGGGGGGCACAAAGTCCAAAGCCCTCTCAGATTTGGCAGCCAGTTTTTGGCAATAGTTCCTGAAGCACTATATTTCGGTAACAGCGGAATATCTTCCAGGCCGGCACAATCTGGTGGCGGATTTCCTAGCCCGCAATTTTAGGGACTTCAGCCTTTGGAAGCTGGATTCGGCAATCTTTGTGAGGTTAAACTACCTCTAGGGTCCCTTTTCAATCGACCTCTTTGCCTCGAGGCCAGATCACCAGTTGCCTCGGTTCTACAGTTGGAGACCGGACACCCTGGCAGTGGCCATGGATGTCTTTCTCCAGAATTGGAATCTGGAGCGGGGGTACGCGTTTCCTTCTTTTGCAATGCTGACCTGCGTCACGGCTCAGGTCCGTCGCCAGAGGGCAGAGTTAGTTGTCCTCTCTCCCCTGTGGAGGTCTCAAGTGTGGTTTCTAGTTGTGCTGGAACTTTCCTGGGATTCTCTAATCCTACTCCCCCTGTTTCCACATCTCCTTCTCAATCCCAATGGGAAACCTCATCCTCTAGTTCTGCAGAACTCATTAAGGCTTGTAGCATGGAGGATTACAGGAGACGATGGGAAGTCCCGGGCCTTTCGGCAAAGGCTGAGGAACTCTGGTCCAAAGCGTGGGAAGACAGTACTGTCAAGCGCTATCGATCTGCTTGGGGTAGATGGCCACGTTGGTGTCTGCGTAGGGGTGCCAATCCCATGGACGCAGATGTAGTTCATGTTGTGAACTTCCTAGCCCATCTGGCTTCTAACAGTCTGGCTTACCGTTCTATTCACACCTTTCGTTCAGATATTTCTGCAGGCCATGTCCCCATTAACAACTCCCCTGTAGGGGAGTATTCCCTTGTTTGCAAGCTCCTCAGGGGCATTCGGCTATCCTTACCACCGGAACCCCGTTATTCAGCTCTGTGGGATGTGAACCAAGTCCTGAACGTGTTTTTATCCTGGCAACCCAACAGGTTTCTTGCACAGAAAGAACTTTCCACCAAATTGGCAATGTTACTCTGTCTGATTTCTTGTCGTCGGGTCGCCGATGTAAGAGCGTTGGATATTTCTTCTAGGATGTTAACTCCCTCTGGAGTGACTTTCACATTACACAGACGGACGAAGTGCCACACACGGGTGATTTCCTACCCAGAATTTCCAGATTGTCCCAAGTTGTGTGGCTCGCTGTTTGAAAGCTTACGAGGAGGTGACAGGAATTCCGGCCTCCAGGTGAAAGCCAACTTCTCATCACTCTTCGCAAACCGTTTAAAGCGGTTTCTTCACCTACCATCGCCAGGTGGGTCATGCAGGAGGCAGGTATAAGCCTCCGGGATTTTGGTGCCCACTCGGCAAGAGGGGAAATGCCTTCAAAAGCATTTGGCTTAGGTTCCCGTTTGGAAGATATCCTCAAAGCGGCAGATTGGTCTTCGGACTCTACCTTTAAAAGGTCTTATTTTAAGCCTGTGCTGCACATGGCTAACCTCGTGGTGAGCAAGCTTTGAACTAGCATAATCCTCGCCTCCAGTCCTGACATAGAATGAAAAATAAACTAGCTATTGTAACAGAAAATTTCAATTCTATTATGGAACTGGAGGCGGGGATTATCCCGCCTTCAGGATCGCTGGAGGATTCCCAACCCAGATGTCAGTAAGTAACGCATTTTGGGGGTTTTCTATTTGTTTGATTTCAATGTTCATCAGCAATTTCAGTGACAATGGTGATATGTGTTCCCACCTGTGGGCTACTGCATACATAGTTTGGTTCTCTTGCATTACTGTTTACAGTCTTGATGGTTGTCTGCCAGGTTATGCTTATATCACATTCCCTTTCGTGAATTGATGGCTCCCTTTTTCCTCGTAGGTTCAGACGTGAGTAAACAGGATGCCGGAGGATTGGGTTTCCGGCTGAGTTTGCGCACAGAAAGAGGAGGAAGAGCCAGCGAGGGCAGACTATCTGGATACTGCAGGACCCTGATTGGTAGACCCAGGACTATACTGATTGGACAATTTGTTTGACTATAGATTTCCCCAAGGTTGATGGGAAATGTAGTCTTGTTGTTTTGTATGGCTGCTGTACCAATAAAGTGAAGAAAGAAGGCATAATCCTCGCCTCCGAGTCCTTAATAGAATTGAAACTTTGTTACGTTAGCTAGGAAATTTTTCATTACCCTCAACACTAACTCTGTATTCCAACCTCAGTGATTATCTGTCCTGGGAACATTCCATTACTATGTGAATGCCCTTCCCAATAATTCTTCCCCTCACGAGAATGATTTATCATAGTTGCAATCGCATAGTTAGGAATACTTCTTGTTCATAATACTAATAAGCAAGAGTGTTGTAACTTGTTCTTCTGTGACCAGGATTAAATTGTCAAGTGCACCCGAGACAATTTTGTAAGTCCAAGCGTTGCACCAAAAATTAGGCATCTTTGCTGGAAATACGCCAAGTCAGTGAATGTTAGTAGGGGACTGTGCAAATATTTTCCCTTTGCACGCCTTAAGAGCTCCACAGAGTGTGCGTGAGCCTACACTGTACATAATAAGCTGGCATTTGGCGAAGCACACCACCTAGTGTGATTGATTGTCCTAGCATACTGAAGGAGCAGGCAAATTCAACAGGTGTCTTATTGGTATTTCTGCGGGCAACCAGCCCAAGAACTAGCCTGCCCAATCTGTCCTTTTCTTGTTTGTTAAAGGTTAGTCTTAAGGAGGGTGAAAAGGCACTTCTTACAACTCTCCCACTGGCTCCTTTATTAGGGGTTACCAGTACTACACCCCTCAAACTGTGCGGCAACCCCATATGACAGGAGGTTTATGCCCAGACAACTCTGCAGATAGGCCCAGCAGCAATGCAGTCCATATACGGTCAGCACCCCAGGAAGCAATGCAACACCGTACATTGCCGAAGATACAGCCAGACCCAGGTATGTATACAGTTCACCTATTCTTGTGCAACAGGGGCACAACTGAAAAAGCCCTTAAATGGGGTCTTTAATGTTCTATATACCTTTAGGCTCATGCTCAGTGTCTAGGTGAACCTCCAGTGGCCTCTTTTCTAGACCACTCACCTCAGGGGATCAGCAGCTGGCAAATGAAGGCCCTTGAATAATCAGCCTTCCGACGCGGATACCTCTTCACATCAACAGGGTATGCATGCATCTCCTGCCACGACTAGGGCCCAACCAGGCTGGGGTAGAGTACCACGGCCACAGACTCACTTTCTTTGCCACCTCCGGGGCAAACCAGGAAGCAGCCAGAAAACATAACTTTTGCCATCTCTGCTTTTATGTATTGCCATTTGTGTGGCTCCTTCAGAAACCAGGTCCCAGTCTTCCAACGCCATCAATGGAATGGTCATTAGTCCCCAGGGGGAGCATCATGTGTCCCTAGACTCAAAGTTCACCTGGAGATGCCATTGAAGTACTACAAATGACCACATTTCACCAGGGTTTGCTTAGACACAACACGGATCTACCATTCCAGAATCAACCAAGGAGCGGATTTTTAGCTGCTTGGAGAAACTCATCGGATATGCTGGTTTCTCACAGCATTTGAGGGATTGGAATATTTAAAGTATGCATCATGCAGGTCTACGACACACAGCCCATCTTCCCAGAGTAATTGCAGAAAGATCCAATGCACTGTCTACAGTGCAAATGTATTTCATTTACTTGTTTGTTTTTTGGGTACAGGATGGGTGGAATTTCCTTTTCCTCCTTTCATCGTCTAATGAAAGAAGTATTTTTTCACGGGGGATGCCCTCCTCAATTGACCTTGTGCATCACACTGCTACAGTAACTAAATACGCATGTTCGCCAATGAGGAATGGGGTTAGGGTGGAGTCCAGAAAATGAGACCACAAATGTGGCAAGAACATGCTGTCCTCCAAAGCCATCAGTTGGTCTGCCTCGTTTAGAGTCGAGAGGACTGCTTTCTTTCAGCAGATGTAGACCCCAGTGGCTCCGCTGCTAAAAGCTTCCTCCAATGACCTGATGGAAAAGAGGCAGTCTGAGGAAAGGAATTACACGGTCTGTGTTATGTGGGAGGAGGGTGTGATGTCCTTCTTTCTGTCCATCATTGCCAGTTAAAAACCGGCGGCAAGTGAATGTTTGGTAAATGGTTGGCAAAAACCACCAAGACGCCGGCCCCCTATCAAGGTACAGAGATCACTGCTGAGCCATTACTGAGCTCTAAATTTGGTGGAAGATAGTTTGTCTGGGTGGTGAACGTAATGTCTTCCGCCACCCTTATAGACTGTTCTCCATCTGCCAAACTTTCAATCTGCTCCAAAGTTAAGAGGCAATAATAACCAATTCTCACCATTTTTCATATGCAAAACTTCTTCTGGTCGAGTTGCACCTGTTAGCAGTCAAAGGACAAAATATTTTTCAAGTCACTTTTCCTACTCTGTCACACAGTTGATTAGCACAACTTGAGCCACAGCTTTTTCAGTTACATCTTCTGTAGCATATTCCAGTCAACTGTCAGATCTGCTTCAGAAGAGCTCAGAGAGCACAGGTGGGGATGTTTCACGACTTTTACCCCCTTTTCTTTGGAACAACCATATCCTTCCTCTTTCAGAGTCGCACCGCACCCATAAAATGTATCTTTTTCAGATCAGACCATGTGGAAACTGCTGTGCCCTTTCCTAACAGTACCAAACCAATTCGGCGTAGAAGCGCTTTTTAAGTATAATAGCATAACACAGGTCATTAGTTTTATTCCAGACAGCCTAATGTGGGCCCAGAAAGATGGGGCCACTGGACATGTAAATGAATAGATCAACCCAATTTAGTTTAGTATTCGGGTTCAATAATTTCATCCAAAAACACAAATGGGGAAATAAAGGTTACCTTCAAATCTCCTTGCAGGTCCACAGACTCTGCACTCACCCATGGGAAGGACATGCATCGCTTCCAAATAATACTGGGACAGGACGTTATTCAACCCCTGCAAAGGGTAGCCTGACACTGGCCTTGCCTGTTGGCAACCATTCAACTCTTCATGGGGGATACAGGGCACAATAATTATCTGTGATTTGCACACAAAGAACCTCAATAAGGGTTACATTCCATTACTATGTTAATTACAAATCTTACAATAGAGGCATATTTCTCCTTTAATACCATGTTACCATGGCCATCCCCAAGATATGCCATAGCCTACTGAACACTCTACTTGGTGGGGAACGGAGGCAAACTTCACCATTTTCTCAATATCCGTTTAGCGATCAGTAAAAAAAGCGTTAGTCATGTTCTAGTTATTTTCAGTATCTTCCCATTTAACCCCAGACATTCACCCCAATGTGATACTTTCTAGTGATCCTGGACACTTGTAATCTTTTCTACTTCACTCCGGGCCCTTTCCCAAAACTCATAAAAGTGTGAACATCCCCACATAGCATAGAAGATTGTTCCTGTATGGCCAAAACTTGCCAGGCTTCGCTTTTAATTCTGCAAAGTCGATGCGATGTCACCGAAACACAAACTTGCTCTGCCTCTATGCCACACGCCTGTGAACCCTATGCATGTTAAAATGGATATTCTCAATACTCACCTGCTGGCACTTCTTCAGTACATCAGGTGTCCTGTGCTCTGCCAGACTTTTATTATAAAACTGAACGGCTTCCTTGTATTTCTCTTCCTTCAGATAAGAGTTTCCAATCCTTGCGTATGCCCTAAAAAGGAAGCAGGTCATTGACGTTAATACACCAACTCTTCAAAGTTAACAAAGGGTCTACCAAAGATGGAGAACTAAATAGTTCACCCACTGTGCAAAGAAACTTAAGCAGAGCTTGAAATCTCAGAAGGACAAAAATAAAGGCACTAAAGTGGTGTCCATCTACATTCACTGAAGCTATATCATTTTGACTTAAAGGACAGTGATTTAAAACCATCTGACAGATATTAAAAAAAGAAGAAGAGGCAAGCCTTTTCAACTCTTAGAACTAGGCAACCCCTCTCCAAGTTTTTGGACTGATGCTGCTGGTTTATTAATTCTTTAATGCACTGTGCCCGGCTGTCCAAGCCCCAGTGCATGAGCTCTGACCATCAAAATACGTGTACAACTGGTTTTGTTAACTTACCCGCAAGTCCACAGTTTATGGTACAAGAGGTACCCAGGACTGCAGCACTTAATTGTGCCACCACTTTAGTGGCAAAGGAAGCAACTAAAGACTCTTCTGTTTAGGGAGGCTCTGGGCACAGTCTAAATCATCCGCCTAGTGCTCATCGGCAATTGCTGGTGGACCTTGGTCTTCTCAAAGCGCTAAGAGACCTGTTAGTGATTACGCGCTATACAAACTGCAGATAACATAAGATAACAAAGGTGGAAACGTGACTATGCCTGCCACTGCAGCCTAGTTGGACAAAGTTTAAACTGCCAACTCGAAACCTTCCTTTTTAATATTAATAAGCTACCCCTACGGAAGGCGTTGGTAGCCCACCACTTATTGTGCTCAATATTAAAAAGCAGGTCATGTTCCTTTGGATTTTTACCTGGACAGTGAAAACACAAAACTTGTGGCTAACATGGAGTTTTACTAGCCACCACACCAACTTCCAATTGGAGCTACCAAAGATATTAGGAGTAAGTATCAAATTAATTGTTACAATAAACTCGACTCATTGCTGCGATCGGATTCAAGGTAACTTTTAATAGAAAGTTAACTTTAAAAGAAAAGAAATAAAATCACCAATCACCAATCCCCCCCCTCTGGTAGCCTTCCCCATCTATCTGCAACAGTCGTCATCTGATACAGCGTGAAGCCTGACTGTTAGGAAGTGTGACGTGCTCCCAGGCACAGAGAGCTAAGAGTTGTTGGTGGGAGATGTGACCACCTCCAGCAAAATGACTACTGGGCAGTGGCCACAGAAGACCCAGCTTTAAAGACCATTGAACCTCAATAGGCCCGCTCCTTTGTGTAGGCAGACTGGCTGCCATCTCATCCAGGTCAAAAACCATTTCAAAACTGTTTTCTAGAAGTGGCTCATTATGCTGGGTACTCCCCAGGGGTGTGCCTAGAGCTCTTCAAAGGGGAAGGTGGTTGGATGCATTTTGGATTCAGGTAGAAAAAAGGTCCTGGGATAGTTTGGTGGTCCGACTCCTAGGAAGTGATGTAAAGGGGAAAGGGTTGTCTCATGGGAACTATTGCTCCATTGGCTATTCAGTTCTCCCCTTCCACCCACAAACAAGACGATGGCATAAAACTGGCATCTTAGACACAGCCTTCAGATTACTATGGGGCTGGAAAGAAGACAGGCTGCTAGGCTGCTCGCTGGACCCAGCAAAAAGAGGCTGCACTAAAGACTAGACTGCACCTGCTGCACACGAGGGACCTACAAAGTCGACTGTGTCTGCTGTCACCACTCACCGAAGTAAGGCCCAAAATGTGCTAGCACTGAAAACACCTCATCGAGAGCTAGTTGGCTAGCCTCCTGCTATGCTTCAGGATCACCAAAAGCAGAGGGAATCAGCATTCAGAGGCCAGCTGCACAGTAACACCTCACCACTGCTGGATGCCTAAGTGCCTGCTGGGCAACAGAGTCTAGACTTTTCCGAGGTGTCCCAAAGTCCTGGAGACACGTTGTAGAAGTCTAAGAGGACCCTGGTCCCCAGAAAGAAAGGATTGGCTTACATGTAAGCAACCTCAGAGACTACTGTAACCTGCAGACCAGTTGGACATTGGACCTGCACTGGAATCCACAGCTGCATCGTGGCAGTCCTTAGGCTGGAGACGACCCCTGACGCTCGTGGATGTCAGGGTGGCCACAGGAACACACCACATATCATCAGCATCTTTGCTGGGCCGCAAAAAGGTGATACTTGCAATGAGGACCCTGTGGCTGCTGGACCCAACAGGTAACTATCTCCCTGGACTTATGTGCGGCCCTGTGACTGGCTCCCATACGGTTATGGTCGTCAAGTGAAAAGGAGTAGCAGTTCACAGTAGCTGCCTAAAAACTACCAAAAATCGCTCACATCGATTTATTGCTTTTTCTAAAAGTAAACTACAGTGATTAACTTACCTTTGAAAACTAATCTCTCTGGTTTCCCCTCAATAAATGTTCCGTTTTAGTCCCTATTTCCAAGCTAAAAATACAAGCTATTTTTACAAGTTGGTGTAGGATTTGTATTGTGCTGCACTTCTTACTTGTTGACTATTCTGGTACTCCTAAATGCTTAACATTTGTTCCTTTGATTAAGCTTGGCTGATTTGTGCCACCGCTACCCAGGACTGAGCAAAGGGTTTTATTAAAGAAACCGAACTGACTTGATAAAGATTGTGACATTACATAGTGAAGTCTCACAATCACACCACATAATAATCCACTTTCCCACAGAAAGAACAGAGAAAGGACTACCACAGCTCTAAATTATTTGTTTTTCCTAACTTTTTCCATTTTTTTTTAAACTGCAGTGGTTTCTGAATTCTGTTTGAAGATTACAAGTAATCATCTTTCAGAGTCTAGATTAGTTTTTTTCAATTTAACACATTTGCCAAATCTATCTACTCACAAAACCTCCTTTAACACATTGTTTATCCAATTTTTTTTTAATAAGATCACGTAATATTTCACATATAGGGGAGTAGTAATTTTAAAATAAATGTACGTGAATGTGTGAACAGTCTTTAGCATCAACAATGTCTAGCAACACAGCTTGTGGCAATAATAAGAGTTGCATATAGTTCTCAGTTCTCATGTTTTTTTTACAACAAAGCACCAAGAGGCAACTTAATGAACAGCAATACTTCGACGTTATTAACCAATGTACGCAAAGTGACTGTTGGCATGAAAGAATAGGATTTATCAACCTTTGCACTCAACGAACCTGGGCTAAAAACAAATAATCCGACTCTTGGGTAGAAAAATATATTTGTATAGGGATTATACCAGATTTTCTTCTAAACTGCCTCTATCAGAGGATAGTAGTTCTAAGATCTTTTTTTCCTTCCCTGGATAAGCAATTCACTGCGATTCATCTGCAATGGTAGAACTTACAAGGAAAAATATCTTGCTCCAATCCTGAATATGTGTATTTGTGCCGACTGTAGATCTAATGTTAGCCTGAACGTACAGTTACATTTGTTTGCATGTACACTTAACAAGGTGTGGAAAAATGAATAGAATACATTTTTCAGGAGGAGGAAGCAAAAATTACTGATTTTTAGCTTATAACAACAGTTTTACACTTTTTGGAGTTGAAGCAAGCGGTTCTCAGAAGCATGTTATGCAAATTAAGAGTGCTCTGAAATGGGATTGGATTGCTTGAAAAGCAGTGGGCCTTTCACCAGTATTAGGATGTTTGAAGGCATACAGCTTACTGTTAAGAAAACAGGTCTTTTGGCCGTTTGGGGATACTAACATTTGATGACAAAGGACAGTTCCCTTTTGGCCACAAAGGTGAGCCAAGACTGTTGTTTTTAAACACCGACAAAGAGGTGGGTGAGCCGACAAATTAACAGAGAGCCAAGCCAAGGGCCTGGCTTGGATCTTAAATTACGTGCACGATAAAAAGATAAAAATCCGTGCACGAGCAGAGCCCTGAAAATGTATCTAATGTAAATCATAGGCCAAGCATCAAGTAAAATATGAAAGTCTCTCCAAAATAGTTTTTCATTAGAATGTGGAAGGTTTTACATTAATATGCCACTTTAAAGTACTGCACTGAGAAATACTTCAGTAAAAATGATAATTTTTAAACATGAACTTTTAGTAAACGAAGGTAAGACATTAGTCATGTAAAGCCTGTACTGGCATAGATTATTATAGAGTAACTTTCCTTATGTTAAGGTTTTGTTTTTACCTCTTTGCAACGTGCTGCTCTACTGGGCATAGCCAATCTCCTTGGGGAAGTTGAGGGGAGATGTGATGCAGAGCCAACATTATGAGTTTCTTTGTAAACTCACTTGTTTGCTTTCTTCAGATCTAGGATAGGCCTAAACTAGTTTTTGGTCTTCTTTGCCTCACAAGAATGTAAAGTAAATTCCCATTCCTTTATGAGGAGTCAGGACAATTTCCATTGCTTGTTTTCATAAGAGGATGGAGACTTCTTGCTGAAGTTGTTCCCTGTAAAAGAGGGTGAATTCTTCTGCGATATTCTTGTTGGAGGACACCTGAACCTGAGAGAATCCATTTTCCACAATATTAAGAACCTATTTGTCACCAGTTATATTTTTCAACTCTTCCAGGTAAGAAGATGTACTTTCCCCTACCGGATGGGGAAGAGGAAATTCATGGTTTGCCACCACCGGTGTTGAGCTTAGTGGGTGGAGCAGGTTGCTGCTGATCTTCTCTGCTTCTTAACTGACGCCTTTGCTGTACCTTTTTCTGCTGCTGTAGCTGCCCGAGGCCAATGAGGGGTTCGAGCCCTCTGATGAAAATGTCAGTAGTCAAGTAGTAGCTCTGTTTTCATGCAAAACATCTTGTCACCAGCATGAGATCCAAACAATCGGTTCCCTGAAAGCGAGATTTAAAATCTTGTGCAGTGCTTCAGGTTTCAGTCCTGAGAGATGCAAAGCCAAGCCCCCCCATGGAGGTATCCATGAGCTGCTAGGATGGGTGTATCTTCTGCAGCAGTGATAACCTAATTGGATACCTTCATGCTTTCATGAATGATTTCTTGAAAATCCTAGCGTCTGTCTCTGAGCAGGATGGATTAGTTACTTACCTGTAATCCTAGTTCTCTTCCAGGGGTATCCTCATCAAAGTCATAAGCATTAGAATATACCCGCCCATGTGCGGGATCCCGGAAACAGTATATTATATGTGCCCCACATATATAGATCCATACATATATACCTATATGTATACACAAGCAATTGCAGCCCATAACACCCTAGAACTGAACCATGCTGTAAGGAATTTCCACTATACATAAGAAAATAGCATTATAAACATGAGAAACAACATAACTTGTTTGGAAACTGTTTTAATGCTTAGAAAACAGCAGACATTCTTAGAAAACACTGAAAGCATAGGAAGCTCCCAGGCTGCATTGCAAATACCCAGTCTAAAAAGACTGAAAAGCTAACTAATAGCTGCATAGCAAAAAACTGACACCGTGCCTTTAAGGCACACCTGACCCCCACCTTCCCATCATGCCTCAGGGGTGGCAGTTAGGTCAGTTGTTCTTTGCGGAGACTGAAAAGTCATGGCACAAAGAAATAATAACCTCTGAAAACTATCACACCTTTGCCCGGGGAGGCGGGAGGGTTGCTTATGACTTTGATGAGGATACCCCTGGAAGAGAACTAAGATTACAGGTAAGTAACTAATCCTTCTCTTCCAGGGGATCCTTATCAATAGTCATAAGCATTAGAATAGAATAGCGAGCCTCACCTCACCTCATGCCCCTGCGGGCAAAGGAAAGAAAAAACAGAGAAGGAACAGTATGCTTAGATAGACCCCGCTACCCAAACAGGTTCCTCAAGGAGGCTTGGCCTACTTGGGCATCCGCCCTGGAATCGGATTCGAGGCAGTAGTGCCTGGTAAAGGTGTGAACCGATTTCCAAGTGGCCGCCTTGCAGATCTCTGCCATTGGAACGTCATGCAAGAAAGCTACTGTGGCCGCTTTCCCCCTAGTAGAATGAGCCTTAGGGGCCAAAGGTAAGGGCCTTTTCGCCAGCTGGTAGGCTAGGGTAATGCAGGAAACAATCCATCTGGAAATGGATCGCTTAGCTGCTGGGAAGCCTGTTCTCATGGCGCCATAGTTGACAAACAGCTGATCCGTCTTCCTAATGCCTCTGGTACTTGCCAGGTAGAATTTAAGTACCCTCTTGAGGTCTAAGGAGTGGAGCGACCGCTCAGCCGGGGTCGCTGGATTCGGGAAGAAGGATGGCAGAGAAATGGACTGATTAATATGAAAATCAGACACTACCTTAGGGATAAAAGATGGATGTGCCCTTAAGACCACTTTGTGCTGGTGAAAAACTGTGTACGGTTCTTTAGTACAGAGAGCCTGGATTTCGCTTACTCTACGTGCCGATGTAATGGCTACCAGAAAAGCGGCCTTCCACGACAGATGCTGTAAGGAAGCTCTGTGGATCGGCTCAAAAGGTGGGCCCATCAACTTGGACAACACTAAGTTCAACTCCCACGGAGGAGAAGGGTTTCGAACAGGGGGGTAAACTTTCTTCAACCCCTGCAAGAAGTCCTTGACCACCTGCATCTGGAAAAAGGAAGGTTGACTGGGAGACCTCCTGTAAGCTGTGATGGCAGACAAATGGACCCTGATGGATGCATACTTCAAGCCTGATCTAGCTAAGTGAAGGAGGTACGGAAGGATGACGTCCTCCTGCCCCTTTGTCGGATCAAGGTGATTCTCCCTACACCAAATGAAGAACCTCTTCCACTTAAACGCATAAGACGCTCTTGTGGAGGGTCGCTTCGCTTCTTTGAGAATATGCATGCAGTCAGGTGGTAGACCTAAATGTCCGTATTGCAGGACCTCAGGAGCCATGCTGTTAAGTTCAGTGAGGGAAGGTTGGGATGTAGAATCCTCCCGCCCATCTTGGACAGCAGGTCCGGCCTGCAAGGCAGTCGCCTGCGAGGTCGCACTGAGAGATGGAGAAGGTCCGGGTACCACCACTGTCGCGGCCAGTCCGGAGCTATGAGGATCATCTTCATGTCGGATCTGAGCAGCTTGGATACCACCTTCGGAATCAGAGGCAGGGGCGGAAAGGCGTAGGCAAATGTCCCTGACCAGTCCATCAAAAGAGCATTCCCCCTGGTCCCTGGACGGTGGAATCTGGACTTGAAGGCATGGCATTTTGAATTTTCGTCGTCCGCAAACAGGTCGATTTCTGGACGACCCCAACAACGGAACAGGTCTGCCACCACGTTGTCGTGCAGCACCCAGTCGGGCTGATCTTCGAAGTGCCTGCTGAGTGCGTCTGCCTTGATATTCAACTCCCGCGGAAGGTGCACTGCCACTACCGAGAGGTTCCGGGCGAGCAGCCAGTGCCAGATCGCCTGTGCCTCCAGGGAGAGGGGGCGTGACCGAGTCCCGCCCTGTTTGTTCATGTAAAACATGGTCGTGGTGTTGTCGGTCTGCACCAGGACTGAGTCGGCCTTGATTGCTGGGAGGAACGCCTTTAGAGCAAGGTGGACTACCCGAAGTTCTAGCATATTTATGTGGTAGCCCTGTTCTTTTGCAGACCACCGACCTTGTATTTGGAGGCACCCCATGTGGGCCCCCCAACCTTGCAGCGATGCATCTGTCACCACCGATTGCACCGGAAGTGGGTGGTGAAACGGGACTCCCACCAACAGATTGTCCTGACGAGTCCACCATGCAAGGGAAGATTTCGCCACCTGGGAGAGAGAGATTCGATCTCCCCAACGGCCTGTGGACTGATCCCATTGGTCCTCCAGAGCTTGCTGCAGAGGTCTCATTCGCAGTCTGGCGTTGGGAATGAGAAAAATGCAGGACGCCATGGATCCCAGCAGAGATGCTACCTGTCGGGCTGACGGCCTCTGCATCTGCTGCAGAAGCCTGCATTTCCTCTTCATTGAAGACAGTCTCTCCCCCGAAGGATACGCTTTTCCCACGCTTGTGTCCAGAACGGAGCCAAGGTAGTGGATGGACTGAGTGGGCTGCTGCACGGACTTTGCCATGTTGACGTGAAGGCCGAGAGCGTGCAACTGTCTCAGACAGATCTGGAAGTCTTTCTTCACCTGCTGCTGGGATGGAGCCTTCAGCAACCAGTCGTCTAAGTAAGGGTGGACAAAGAGACCCTGCTTGTGTAGGCAGGCCGTCACCACTGCCATACATTTGGTGAAGACTCGTGGAGCCGACTTGAGTCCGAATGGAAGGACTTTGTACTGATAATGCTTGCTTCCAACCACAAACCGCAGGTACCTGCGGTGATGTTTCGCGATTGCAATGTGAAAGTACGCATCTTGGAGGTCCACCGAACACATCCAATCCCCGACTTGCAGATGTTGACATATTTGGGGAAGCGCCAACATACGGAACTTCTCCTTGACGATGACTTTGTTTAGGAGACGAAGGTCCAGAATCGGCCGAAACTTGTGCTCTTGATCTTTTTTGGGCACAAGGAAGTACCAGGAGTACACTCCTTTTCCGACCTGTGAAGGAGGAACTTTTTCTATGGCCTGTTTTTGTAGAAGGGCCCTCACCTCCTTTTGGAGCAGTTTTAAGTGGTGAGGATGGGACCTTTTTGGCGGGATGTCTTTCGGATGCGCTCGAAAACGTAGCGCATATCCATTTCGCAGTATATTCAGCACCCAGCGATCTTTTGTGATGCTGTCCCACTCTGCTAGATGTCGTGACGCACTTCCTCCCACTGGAGTGGGCAACGGTCGTAGAGGAAGCCACAGCTCATGACTTTCCTCCTCTTGTGGTAGTGGAGGACTGCTGCTGGTGTCCACCTCTGCCCCTGCCGGACTTTCCGCCTCGAAACTGCGATTTACCTTGGGGTTTACTCTGAGACCACTGAGGGGTTTGAACCCTCTGTTGAGGCCCCTTGCGTTGGGTGGGTCGAAAACGGCGCTTGAATTCCTTTTTCTTCTCCAAGCCCACAGCTTTGAGGGCGTCTAGCTCAGTTTTTATGCGCCCCATCTCCTCATCCGTGCGAGTGCCGAAGAGGGAGTTGCCAGAGAACGGGAGGTTTAAAATCCGTTGCTGGGCGTCTGGCTTGAGCCCTGTCAGCCGCAACCAGGACGACCTCCTGGCGCACACGCCGTGTGTGTAAGAGTGGGCTGAGAGTAGCGCACCATCCGCCGCTGTGCTAATCGACTGATTAGCCACCAGAGCCCCTTCAGTAACAATCTCCTCAAAGTCCTTTTGGTCCTCCTTGGGGAGTTTGGACTTGAATCGCTCCATCGAGTCCCAGAGAGCCCTATCGTATCTGCCCAAAAGCGCCGCCGCGCTGGAGATTTTGAGGGACGCCGCCGCGGAAGAGCAGGCCCTGCGTCCCCAGGAGTCCTGGGTTCTGCTGTCCTTATCTGGAGGAAAGGAAGAGGAGGCCGACGCCGTCTGACCCTTTCTTGCAGCCACCACTATTACGGAGTCCGCAGGCGGGTCCATCTTCACAAAGACGGGGTCAGAGGTAACTGGCTTGTATTTTTTGAGGATACGAGCCGGAACCGCTTTGACGGTCGCCGGGGTGAGGAAGGTGTCCATGACTGGTTCCATGATTCCTGGGACCAAAGGCAGCAGTGGACGAGAGGCAGACTTCTGGTGAAGTGTTTAAAAAATCACCGACGTGGTGACTTGGGGGACTGACATCTCAATCCCTAGCTTCTGCGCTCCCCGCTGCAACACCTCCTGGTAGGTGTTGATGTCGTCTATGGGCGAGACCCTGGACACCGCCGATAGCGTGGGTGAATAGTCCCTGATGGAGGACCTGGTGGACGAGGAAGAGGACGATGATGGAGTCCTCCGCTCCCGGCGATGATCACGAGCCCGTGATCCAGATGAACGCCCCTCTCGCCTGGGGGAGCGCGATCTGCGTCGCCTGCTGTCCGGCGACTTCTGACGTGCTGGCCTGGGGGGACTTGCTCTGTCCACAGCCGCCACCAGCCGTTGCAGCGGAGAGTCATGCACTGGACTGACGTATTCCCGCAGTCTCCTTGTAGCCCCTGCGTCCTGCCAATGATGTGCTGGCAGCAGCCATCTGGGCGACAGAGAGATGGTCCCTTGAGTCTGAGGGGGAAGACCTATGGGGTTGGCCGGCAGGCTCTCGTGGAATTGCCGGTCGTGGAGATGCCCCTGAGAGGAGGAATGGCGCGACGCCGACTGTCACCAGGACCACCGACCTGTCCGAGGCCTGTCTCGACGTCGAGGGTGGTCTTGACGTCGATCCGTGGCGTCGCCTTCTTTCTCGCCGGGACTCTTCTCTCGACGTCGAACGACGCCTCGATGTGGACCGGCGGCCATGTTCAGTGGGCGAAGAATGCCGCCTCGACGTCAAACGGCGATGTGAAGCCGTCGACGGAGGCCCTCTCTCCCTAGACGCCGAACGCCGTGGGGACGCCGAACGCCGCCTGGATGACGACGGCGGAGGATCCTGCTGTCTCGACGTCGAACGCTGATGGAGCCTCGACGACGGAGGGGTGACACTCCTCGACGCCGGTCGTCACCTGGTTGACGACGGCGGAGGGTCCATGCTCCTCGACGCCGATCGTCGCCGGGTTGACGACGGCGGAGGGGTGGTGTCTCTCGACGCCGATCGTTGCCAGGTTGACGACGGCGGAGAGGCTCTAGATCTCGACGCCGATCGTCGCCGAGTTGACGATGGCGGTCTGGACTTCGACGTCGACGACGTACCTGCTCTCGGCGGCGAGCCCGCTGTCGAAAGTCTCTTCTTGGAAACACGACCTACCGGAACATCTTTCCTCAGCGCCGAGCCCGACGCTGAGGCGGAAGGACGAGAGGACTTGCTCCTAGATGAATCTCTAGGCCTCTTGGAGCCCTTCCTCACCGGAGATCGGCCTCTGGATGGTTGTGCCAGGCCATAAATGCGAATTTGCTCTCTGTCCTTCAAAGTTCTCTTGGACAGGCTCTGGCAGTGAGTACATGTCTTGGAATCATGATCCTCCGGTAGACACAGGATACAGACCCTATGAGAGTCAGTCCTGGCCTTCTTCTTGCCACAAGCAGGGCAAGGATCGAAAAGAGAAGGCATTTCAAGTTGGAAAAAATGCCCAAAACTGCCTAAATAAGACAGCCTCTTACTGACTTAGATGTAAAACGTCGAAGTAAGGGAAAAACCAGTTGAAAAATAGACAATATTTTCTGACAAACTCAGAAAACAGTGGAGCTCTGTTGCCAGGATCCTTCCAGAAGGAGCCGGAAAGAACAACTGACCTAACTGCCACCCCTGAGGCATGATGGGAAGGTGGGGGTCAGGTGTGCCTTAAAGGCACGGGGTCAGTTTTTTGCTATGCAGCTATTAGTTAGCTTTTCAGTCTTTTTAGACTGAGTATTTGCAATGCAGCCAGGGAGCTTCCTATGCTTTCAGTGTTTTCCAAGAATGTCTGCTGTTTTCTAAGCATTAAAACAGTTTCCAAACAAGTTATGTTGTTTCTCATGTTTATAATGCTATTTTCTTATGTATAGTGGAAATTCCTTACAGCATGGTTCAGCTCTAGGGTGTTATGGGCTGCAATTGCTTGTGTATACATATAGGTATATATGTATGGATATATATATGTGGGGCACATATAATATACTGTTTCCGGGATCCCGCACATGGGCGGGAATATTCTAATGCTTATGACTTTGATGAGGATCCCCTGGAAGAGAACTCTATGAACGGCTGAGATTTACTGAGCGACCAGTCGTATTTTCCAAAAAGGGCAGAAGCACTTGCTGTCTTCCTGGTAACAACGGAAGTTCCGCCTCCTTTCCTGGCCACTAAAGAACAAGTTACTTACCTTTGGTAACGATATGTCTGTCCTGACCACTGAACCCTGTTTTACTCTCCTTGTCAGTAGGAACCATAGAGGAAGGGGCTGTGGCATAAAGCTTCAGAGCAGCGGATTTAATCATAGAGTGAGGTGGTGGATTTATAAGGAGGAAGGAGGGATCCTGGTCGAAAGGCCTGTATTTCGTCTGAATGCGAAATGGAGTCACCTTGACAGGGTCCCAGAGTCAGGAGCAGATCGATGGCCTTTGAAATTATAGAAGGCCTGGGACAAAAGGTAGCAAAGTGCTTGCGATGGACCGTTGGTGCACTGCCTCAAATATAACGAACGTGGAAGCTGTGGTAGCTGGTAGAGGAAAATCTAACTTATTGGCACCTCTTATAAGGACTTATTGAAAAGTATTGATGTCATTTCAGGAGATATCCTCGCTGGAGATGAGGATGTCAGCTTAGGAATATAGTAGACAGTAGACCTAGTCATTTGGTAGGATCTTGGCCTTGATCGGGATAGGAATATCTGTTTTTGTGAACAAGACTGTCTAGGCAACCCTGAGCAGTATAGAGGATGGTGAAACCTCAACCTTCATCTAGACATATGGCGAGGCCTGGTATATGTACGGATTAAAACCTGGAGTGGTTTGCTGAAGGTGCCACTGGTGCAGGTAATTGCAGCGGTGGAGGAGGCATGGCTAGTCGAAGAGAATCCGGTATGATGACTAGAGAAGCTGGGTTAGGAGGAGAGTAGGCTCTGAAGTATTCAGAATCCAACTGAGTGGAGTCTAGCGTTTTTATTTGCAAATGCCACTCTGCTGTGTTCTCAGCAGCAGAACGGTATCTCGACATTGAATAATGATTTGTGAAGAAGGTTTTTAAAATATCACTTTTGGTTAGGTTTAGTGACTTTTAAAGGTTGTATGTTTTTTCTTTAATTTTTTTAAGAAAATAATGGAATTGGCCTTGTAGCCGGTCTAAATGTTCAAGTTTTCATCACATTTACCTCCAGACCTTTTCGAAGTAAGACAAAGATGCTTCACAAAATGTGACTTTGGAAAAACAGAAGTGCTCTGTGGTCCCCGTATGTGGGCAGGACTATTCAGTGCTTATGATGATCAATGGAGATCCCACGAGAGAGAATCATGGTTTCCACTCTACAAAGGGAAAAAAGCAGCATCTGCTCCTTCGGAAGTTTAAAGGCAGAGGTCCAGATCTCAAAGGGAGAAGTGTAGGAGGGACACATTAGGAAGATAAATATCTGGAGTTTTGACCTCCCATAGATCCAACTGGTGTTGTGCATGGGAAGATTTGTATATATAGTCCCTTTAGAGTGACAAAGATGTGCACTTTAGAACTTTCTAGATAGGTCGGTACCACAACCAGGACCTTGGTCAAGACTTTCGGATGAATTCAAGGCAAATGGAATTTTTACATCCCTATAGTAAGTTGCAGGTAACACCTTTGGTCTTTTAAGTTTGTCAGGGTCGTTGTCTAAATCTTCCAAACACACAATCGAATAGGAAGGAGGCTTGGGAGTCTGATAACGCAGTACTTACTTTAACAATCTGGAGAGGATCCAGAACTGGCAAGTTAACTAGAGTTGATAGGGAGAATTGAAACTGGTGCCAGGAAATAGTGGGTGATTCCCGGGAGCCAAATCACAGTCAACAGAAAGAACAAGTTACTAACATTCCGCTCCTTTTCTGGTATTTGTCTCCACTGCTTTTACTTCTTGTGCATCACAAAGAAACTGAATCCTTTTCCTTTCTGGGAGCAGGGAACTCTTTCTATCGCCCCTATTTGTAGCATAATTTTTATCTTTGATCTGAGAATTGCTAATTTTTTCTGAATGTGTGGTTGAGGTGGAGTTGGAGGGGGAATGTGAATAAATGCTAACGGGTTTCAGAATTGGATGACGTCTAAGACTAAAACAAGTTACTTACCTGTAACTGTAGTTCTCCAGTATTGGACCTTTCATAGATTCACATGCCTGAATCATTCCCCGTCGTCGAGATGGGAGTCTCCGGTACATAAAAAAGCATTGCTTAGTATCATAGCAAACAGAAAAAAAGGCCTAGGCCCATTTTCCTTTGCAACCCATAACCTTCGTTATGTAAAAAAGGACTAAACTTGTCCCTGAACCAATCAAAGCCTCTCACCCTTTAGAACACTCCTGAGAGAACCTTCTGCCCTCAGATTTTCGTGCACTTGTGAATTAAACACTCTTTGTGCCAAATCCGAGGTGAGCCTCTCAGGGGAGGAGGGTGGGTTGCATGTGAATCTATGAAAGGTCCAATACTGGAGAACTACAGTTACAGGTAAGTAACTGGTTTTCTTACTCCAGTATTGGAGCCTTTCATAGATTCACATGCCTGAATCAGAATAGCGAGCAGTAAAATGCACATTTTTTGTTACCTAGAAAGTGAATCCAGGAAACATATACAGTGTGATAAAAATGGTATCTGTAAACCAAATTCCACATATCAAAAATTCTTTGCAAATGGTAATACAATAAACAACAATAAAATGTGCCAACGTACATAACCAAGGAAGGAGGGATGGTAAAGAAGGCTAACCGTTACTGGATAAGGTTCCTCAGCACCGCTTCTCCCACCGCCACATCTCTCTCTGTGGCTGCATCCAAGCAGTAATGCCTGGTGAAAGTGTGTGTACTCGTCCAGGTCGCCGCCCTGCAGATATCCTGGATCGGTACTCCTGCAAATAGAGCAGTAGAGGTGGAGACTGCTCTTGTAGAATGTGCATGGACTCGTGCATTCAAAGGTCGGCCAGCTGCCTGATCACAATACCCTATGGCACTTGATATCCATCTGGCAATTCCTCTCTTTGACAAAGGGAAACCCGTTTTGGGTGCGCTGTAGGCCACAAAAAGCTGTGAAGACTTGCGGAAAGGCTTAGTTTTCTGCAAATAGAATTTCAAACAATGCTGGACATCCAGCGTGTGGAGAGCTCTTTCCGCCGCTGTTGATGGTTGTGGAAAAAATCTTTTGAGAATTAAAGGTTTGTTCAAATGAAAGTCAGTTGGAACCTTAGGGATGAATCTTGGATTAGTCCTGAGTATTATCCTGTCCTCCTTGAACTGCAAGAAAGGCTCTTGGATTGTGAGCCTGAATTTCTCCCACTCTCCTGGCTGAAGTGAGCGCAATGAGAAGCGCAACTTTCCAGGAAAGAAATTTCATTTCCGCCCTGTGAATTGGCTCAAAGGGCTGTTTCATCAACTGGGAAAGAACGACGTTCAATTGCCAGAGAGGTGGTGGTGGTTTTATTGGAGGGAAATCTCGGAACAGACCTTTCATAAATTGCTTGATGACTAGCAGACCACAGAGATGGACCACAGGCCGTTCTTCTAAAGCGTGAAATTGCAGCTAGGTGTACCTTTATAGATGCATGAGCCAAACCTGACTTAGCCAAAAGCAAGAGGTATGGAATAATCTCGTGAGCTTTTGATAGCAGCGGATGAATGTTAGACCTTCTGCACCATAAACAGAACCTTTTCCACTTCATCCGATAAGTCTTGTTTGTACTATCCGCTCTGGCTCTAGATAGAATCTCCCTGCACTCCGTAGGGATATTCAGATGCTGAAATTCACAGTATTCAGGAGCCAGGCTGCTAAATGCAGAGATTTCGGATCCGGATGCAGAACTTCCCCCTGGAACATTGTCAGCAGAGACGGTATCGGCTGCAGGCAAATCGGGCGCTCCTCTGACAGTAGAAGCAGCTCCGCAAATGAATGCTGTCTGGGCCACCACGGAGCAATCAGGATTAACCTGCATGGTTCTTTCTTGATCTTCATAAGAACCCGCGGCAGGAGGGGAATAGGAGGAAAGGCGTAGGCAAAGATGCCTGACCATGCCATCAAAAACGCATTCCCCCAAGATCCCCGTTGGGGAAGTCAGCTTGCGAAGAACCGGCATTTTCTGTTCTCTCTTGTCACAAACAGATCTACTGTTGGAGTTCCCCATTTCTAGAAGATGTTGTTCAAAATCCCGTTGTCGATTTCCCAATCGTGACAGACAGACTTTAGTCTGCTTAGAGTATCCGCTTTGGTGTTCTGGTCCCCTGAAAGATGTTCCGCTGTAATGGATACTTCGTGTTGTAGAGCCCATTCCCATATCCACTGGGCTTCCCGAGACAGGGAGAGTGATCTTGTTCCTCCCTGTTTGTTCAAATAGTGCATTGCTGTTGTGTTGTCTGTTCTTACCAACACGGCTGCACCTTGAATCCTTGGCAGGAACGCCAACAATGCTAAGCGGACGGCTCTGAGCTCCAAAAGGTTGATCTGCAATTGTTGTTCGTCCGCTTTCCAACGACCGCTGACCTGCAGATCCTGAAGGAATGCTCCCCATCCTTCCAAGGACGCATCCGTCGTGATCACCAGTGGAGCTGGCTGAGCCAGGAAAGAAAGACCCTGTAGGAAGGTGGATATCTGACTATGGTTACCCCCCAACTTTTTGCCTAGTGTCTAGCTGGTTTTTCGACTTAGTTGGCCTGAGATCCTGCCATTCAGGGTCTCAGGCTGTCTGCTCTCTCTTTAAAATGGACTCCATGTACCCTAGGTACATAACAAATTGGTAAGGATCACCTTATTGGACCCTGTACAGTGTAACCTAGGTACCCAGGGCATAGGTGTACCCTAGGCCTCCCAGGGGCTGCAGCATGTATTATGCCACCCCTGGTCTGGCCTTCCAATCAGACACAACTGGCTGATCACTCAGCTGGGGCAAGGTCGTGTAATCACCCCTTGCTTAGATATAGTATGCCTATATCTACCCTTATATATAGACACATGTGTACCTATCAGTCACTCCTATGGCAGGCCTTGACAATCCTGGAGGCAGAGTGCTTGGTAACATGCGAGATGGTGCTCTAGCATGAGCTGAGCCTGTCTGCAGCTTTCGGAACCATGTCCTTATAGCTGTTCTATGATATAGCCTACCATATACTCTTAAAGTGCCTTATAATCTTAAACAGTTATGGTAACTATGGTTTGGCTTTATCGAAACATGTCGTGTAAGGTGTCTAACACTGTGGAATAATACCCCCATACCATTTCTGGACATGAGGATATTATTCCCCCCTTCTAGAGGGAAAGACATGTTAAAATCATACTTCACTGTTAGCCTCTGACCAAAGCCTCAGCATCACAAAATGGATGCTGCTGCCACGACACAAGTCTGACCTCCTGCTGCTGGGAGTGATCCCAGCCAGGGAGGCCTGGACAATAGGTTTCCTGCTTGGGGAGGTGCTAGCACCTCCCCAGACAGCCTTTAGTGTATTGGGGCAGGGTGGGCTGAAAGGAATGAGACATGCCTGGGGCACACAAGGTGTTCCTTGCATAGTCCAGTTCAAACCGGCGCTGGGGCACTCCAGCCCCAGCTCTGGCGCGAAACTGGACGAAGGGAAGTGGGTGTAACCACCGCCTCCCAGGTCCCACCCATAAGGCGTGACCTAGCAGGTATCCCAGCCCCCCAGATTAGTATAAGAGTGGGAGTTGGGCCTCAAGACTTTAGATTATCCTGAACCTGCAAACTTGAACAGAAACTCTGGACCTTCGACATTCGACGAAAGAAGAAGACTGAAGAATCTCCCTTGTGGCCAAGCAGTGGCTACCCTGTGCAAACAGGCACCATCAAGAGACTACCCTTTGCTTTGCCCAAGTTCTACGAGGAACCGACTGCAGAGCCCGACCAGAGCCTTGACTTCCAGACTTCTCCGACCCTGATCCACATTCACAGCAGAGCTGAGATCCGTGGAGGCGACGAGCGACGTGGGACCGGCTACCTGGGAAAAGTGGCTAGTATCTTCAAGCGCAGCTTCTGAGGCACCCTCGATGTTGTGCACCGGGGATTGAGAAGCCCCAACCCCAAGCACCATCTGCACCGAAGATCAGCCCCCCACACTCCACGAGTTCTGCGTGGGGCCCTTCAGCATTTTCCTGCTTGCCGCGTCTGTCCGGTTGCTTGCCCGCTGGCTAGTGGCCTTTGTGACGACGCACCCTGCAATCTTCATCGCTGGTTTGGCTCCTCCAGACTGGCTCCTGCTCCTTTGAAAAAGAGAAGCATCCCAGACCTTCCTGGTCTGCACCAGAAGCAAGTCCTCCGTTCTGCGTGGGTTCCGCTTGCCAAGGCTTGGTGAGTCCTAGTCCAACTTCGACGCCGCCGACAGCAAGAGCCTTCGTGGGACAGCTCGCCTCCTGGTCGTCCGACGCTTCCTGGTCCTCGTGGCTGCAGCGACAAGCTTCACCTGCAATCTTCACGACATCGCCTGGTTCCTTCCTGGTTCCACGTGGTTACTGGCTAGTGACCTTGACTCTGTCCCTTCTGCTTGCAGGTCTCCTCTCTTCTTGATCCCAGCCTTGGGATCCACCGGACACTCTTCACTGACTGCCTGTCAGCATCTTTCTTCAGGCATCCATAGGAGTCGACGACGAAACCCGACGCAACTTCACCCCTATGCACCCGCAGCCTGTGGGCTAGGTAACTTGGGTACTCCGGTGCTCATCAGGATAGTGACTATCCTAGTGTCTAGTTTTCCAGTCTCGACTTCCTAGCTACTCCAGAAGTGTCCTAAATCTATCGATTTCTAAACTGTACTATTGCTAGTGACTTTTACGCATTACGCGCGAGTGTTTCCACTCTGCACCTGAATCCCGTATGCCTCCCACTTCCTAACCTTTGGTAGTATAGTGTAGCCCCAGCGATTCCCTAGGCCTAGGCCTATCCTATTTCCGTGACAGTGGTCCTTATACCACTTACTTAGTATATGGTTTGTGTGGCCCCTAGGGCCTAACTGTATTACTTACCTGTGTGACTTAATGTATGCATAAATAAGACTGTGTTGTACTTACCTCTAATCTCATAAAGAGTGCTGAGGGTTTGACTAGAATAAATACACTTTATTTTATATATATATCTGTTGTGGTGTCCTTTCATTTGGTATTCAAGGGATTATATATGGTATCACAGCTGGCTTCACATGCCATTCAGAGTTTAGCCTAAGACTGCTCTTGTCCATGCTACCACTAGGATAGCTAGTCTATAAGGTTGACTTTACAACCAATCACCATAAGGGTATTTGGACTGATATAAGGTGTACACTAGAACTAGTGACATCATACATCAGGCCAACTTCTCACAGACCCTGCGAGATGTTTCGTTTTCGGGTCCACCATGTCGCCGCGTGGATCATGATCGGCGTTACTTTGATTATATCCTCGAAGGATCCTGTCGCTTGATGCCACTGAAGATCCAACTGCTCTTGGAACGGACGCATCCGTAGCCTGCAGCAAGGTATGAGGGGAATGCAAGATGACATCGTTCCCAGCAATGACTTGTACTTGCGTACTGAAAGAGACCTTTTTATAAACGCCTGGGATAGAGATATTATTCCCCGCTGTCTCTCCTCGGAGGGGAACGCTCGGTTTTCCTCCGTATCCAGAATTGCTCCCAAGAAAGTTCTACTTCTTGACGGTTGCAGAGTTGACTTCTCCTCGTTTAGAGTGAGGCCTTATCTGGCAAATAGCTCTATGCAAGCCTCTGTTGATAACTGGGCTGACGCTTTCGATGGAGCCTTGACTAGCCAGTTGTCGAGGTAAGGAAATACTTGGTGTTTCTGTCTCCTTAGAACCGCTGCCACTGGAGCCAGGCATTATGTAAAAATCCTCGGACCGATTTCAGACCAAAAGGAAGCACCTTGAATTGGTAATGATCTTCGGACACCACGAACCGAAGGTACTGCCGGTGTGAAGGATGGATTGAGATATGGAAATACGCATCCCGTAAGTCCAGTTTGGTCATATAATCCCCTGGGTTTAACAGCAGCAGAATATCCTGGAGGGAGATCATTCTGAAGGTCTGATCCTTGAGGTAAGCATTTAGGGATCTGAGATCCAAAATGGGGCGCCATTGAAGAATGTTTTTCTTGATCAGAAAAAAACGGGAATAAAATCCCCTTTCTTTCTGGGAATTCGGTACCGGTTCTATTGCTCCCTTTCGGAGCATTGTCCGAATTTCTGGACGCATCTGGTGTAAATACTTGACCTCTTGGAGGTGAACAAGGGGGGAATTTCTAGAAACTCTAGAGTATGACCGAATTGTATTATGTGGAGGACCCATTGGTCCGTCGTTATCTGCTGCCAATTTTGATGATGATAGGAAATTCTTCCACCCAGGGGAATATGCGACATATGAGGAGTAAGTGCACCAGAATGTCATTGTCTTCGGGTGGTGTCTTTTCCTTGGCGACCTCCTCGACCTCTAGGAGTAGATTTTGTGAAACCTCCTGTCTGTCTCTGTGAATATTGTTGACGATATGGTTGAGATGATGTGGAGTAGGAAGAATAGCGGCCTTGTTGATAACCTCCTCTATAAGAAGGTTGGCCCCTACCTCGTGAGCCACGAAAAGGAATTTTTCTATACTGTAATGTTCCCAGAGATTTCACTGTTTCCGTATCCTTCTTGATACTCTGTAAGGCCTCATCCACATGCTTTCTGAACAGATCTTCCCCATTGAACGGAAGATCCAAGATCTTATTCTGGACTTCCGGCCTAAACGATGTTGCTCTCAACCATCCTTGTCTGCGTAAAACAGCCGCTCCTCCCAGGGATCTGAAGGCCGTGGTCGCAATGTCCATTGCACAATCTATGACTTCAGCCGAAGTCCTTCCACCTTCCTGGAGGATTTTCCTGGCCTCTTGTCTGTCCGCTTCCGGTATGCTATTAATGTATGGTGATAGGTCGCACCACATCTGCCTATTATACCTGCCCAGGATGGCTAGGGCATTTGCTGCTTTGACCAGAAGAGCAGACATGGATGAAAATCTTTTCCGTGCATTATCCAAGCGCCTACCCTCTCTGTCCGGTGGCGTCGAAATTGGTGCAGACGGATTCCTCGATTTTTGCTGCGCCGCCTGAGTTATAACCGAGTCCGGTTTGGGGTGACCTAATAAGCAAGCCAGAGCATCGGAAGGCGCTTTGTATTTTTTGTACAGCCTAGCAAGCACTGGCGCAACCGTTGCCGGCGTCTCCATCACTTTGAGACCTTCCTCCCAGAGATGACTCACAATTGGAAGAGATCTAACCGTCTTGCGAAACGGTTCTTTGAAATCATACAAAAAGCATTCTGCTTTATCTGATGACATATTGAGCGCAAATCTCTGCGCGGCTCTTTCCATCAGGTTATGGAACCCTTCAATGTCCTCCGGAGGGGAGTCCACCGGTCTTGGTGACGGAGATGAAGGGGACGGAATCAAATACTCATCCCATTCCTTACTAGGATCTGTTAACTCCCCTTCCTCTTGCTCTTCATCCTCAGATGTGTCCAGAACCGGCTGCGGCAAAGGTGATATTGGCCTCGGAACCAGTACCTCCTGTCTTCGCACTGGTGTACATGGAAGAGTGCGCCGGAGCCACTGGCATCCTTTGGATAGACTGAGGCAAAGTATGTCTTCTTGTAATCACCCAACATGAACTGCAAATCCGTCAGAAGAGAAGCTGGAACATTCACCATCTCTTCCTGATCATGTTGTCGAGTCCGGTCCCGATAACCCCCATACTCATCCTCCCAGTCATCCTCCTGACATTTAACATGCAACAGAGAGGGGCTACTTGCATAGCCAAATGGACCCTCATTATCATCCTCCTGCGAATCCTCCTCCTCCAATAAATGAGATGGAACCAGAGGCGTTACCTTACTTGGAGACGCAATATCCGGGGTAATCCTTCTTTTCCTGGCAAAATCCCGCTTTTCTGGTGTTTTTTCCCCTAGTCGACGAGCCCGTCGACGAGATTGCCATAGTAACCGCCGACGACACCGTCGTCGACGCTGTAGACATAGTCGTCGTTGTTGCCGTCGACGATGCAGTTGACACCGTCGTCGACGGTGCCGTAGACGATGCCATTGTCGACGAGAGGATAGGTTTAATAATGACTTTTACTTCACTCTTCTTCGTCGACGACGCTACTCTCTTTGTCGACGATCCCGTCGACGATGTAGATTTTTCTAACTTCTCCTCAGGTGAAGTAGACGCTGGCTTTTTAAGCGTATGTTCAATTTTAAGGGGTGATTTTGAAGGCTCAGAACTTGTTTTCCTTGACTGTTTCACCCCTGAAGCATGACCCTTGCTCTCCTTTTCTTTAGTTTTAGGAGATTTTGAGGGACTGCGCTCTGAAGACCCAGAAGTGGTCTTTTAAGAGCCTTCTCAGGTTTCTCCCCTGAGGTATGAGCCTGAGGAGATCTGCCTCTCTTCTGAGATCTCCTTGAAACAGATGACGCCTCATCACTGTCACTAGACACGACGTCCTTCCTGGTTTTAAGTTTTTGGAGCCAAATTAACAGTCTGCCTTCACGATCCCTCAGAGTCTTATTAAAAAGGTGCGACATACCTTACACTCCTTCACCTGGTGGTGTGGGTAAAGGCAGCATATACAGTCTTTATGAGGATCGTCAGTATATAATCTCTTCTTTGAACAGGTGGCACAGGCCCTAAACAAGCCTTTCTTTTCCTTATCTGCCATTCTCCAAGAGGATGTAGAAATTTCAGTTGAAAAAAATCTCCTCAATCTAGAACCAACTGTAGAATTTGAGCAGAGCTCAAAGGAGACTCTCTAGCACAACGTGCGGTAGAAAATCTGAGTGCAGAAGTTTCTCTCAAGAGTGTTCTAGAGGGTGAGAGACTCTGATTGGTTTAGGGACAAGTTTAGTTCTTTTTTACATAACGAAGGTTATGGGTTGCAAAGGAAAATAGGCCTAGGCCTTTTTTCTGTTTGCTATGATACTAAGCAATGCTTTTTTATGTACCGGAGACTCCCGTCTCGACGACGGGGAATGATTCAGGCATGTGAATCTATGAAAGGTTCCAATACTGGAGTAACTATTGATTCATTGTAATTTGTCTCCAAAGATGCATGTGTTTGGTAATGCTCGCTGGTACCTTGGGTGGGATGGAAAAGGAAGTAGGTGGCGCTTGGCGGAAGTCATTGCCTACGGTAGTGTCTTTGTTCTGTCATCCTGATTTTCCTCTGAGGGGAGGGCGGGGATATGCCGCCTACTGTGGTTGCTGCTGCTGATATTGGAAGCCGAATTGCTTTGGGATTGAAGAGTACGCTGGATAATGGTATTGCTGATATCCTCTGCGAAAAGAAGGCTGACCTTGTACACCGAGAGGGTACTTTCTTTATACTGTAACATGCCTAAAGATTTGTCTGGGTCTAACTGTTTTTAAAGCCCCATCAACAACATGGCTTCCAAACAAAGCCTCCCCGTCGTATGGTAGATCTGGTATCTTTGTTTGGACTTCTGGTCTGAAATTGGTGGCCTTCAGCCATCCCTGAAGGCATAGGACTGCTGTGCCTGCAAGTTGTCTAAAGCCTCTAGCGGCAATATCCATGGTGCAGTCGATTATCTCGAAGGAAATGTTGACCTACTAGCAAAATCTTTGCCTCACCTCGAACCTACTCTCGAAATTGGTTGATAAATGGGGCTATATCGGACCACATTTGGTGGGTTTAGCATCTAGGGAGGGCTAGATAATTGGCAGCTCCTACTGTAAGGGCTGACATAGATGAAAATCGTTTGCCAATGTGATCTAAACTCCTACCGTCTTTGTCTGGAGGCGTTGTAAGGAGTGTAGAAGGATTTCGTTATCTTCGTTGTGCCGCCTTGGAAATGACGCAGTCCGGCTTAGGTTGACCCACGAGGCAAGCAGGAGTATCCTCCGGGCCTTATATTTCGTGTCCAACTTGGGAAATACTGCTGGCACAGTTGCAGGGTTGCGCATGATCTTTAGGCCCCGACACTACTCATAGTCAATGAAGGTATGGCTTTTACTGTCTTGCGATAGTGCTCATCAAAATCATACAGAAAACAATCCTGCGTGGCAGGCATGGGCAGGTCAAAACGAGTGGCCACCCTTTCTGGAATGCAATGGAAGCTTCCTATATCCTCAGGAGGTGAGTCAATAACTTGAGGTGATGGATATGCTGGCGTCAGCAGGACACAGTCATCCCATTCATTACTGTGACCCGGAAGCTCAAGCTCTTCTGTCGTGATCAGATGAAGTTGCGTCGTGTAAGGGTAGCACCGACGGAGATCGGTGTACTGGCGAAGGAGGACGCAGAGTGATAACTGGCTGAGGAGTGACAGGCTGAGAAGGTACAGAAGTTACCATAACAGAAGCGTGTTGACTTGGCTTGGAGGCTGGAGGTAAGCGAGCTTTGTAGTCTGATAACATGGCCTGTAAATCTATCAGAAGAGTGGATGGCACACATACCATATATTTTTGGTACTGTTGATGACCGTCCTGCGAGTAGTAGTCCTGCTCATAATATCACTGCTCATCTGAGTAATCCCGGCATTTTAAATGAACATCAGAGGGACTGAGCTGCTCCATAAAGGCTGACTTCCCCGGAGTCTTCAAGATCGAGGAGGTATGAAGTAAGCAGCGAGGCCACCTTACTCTGGGAGGTAAGTGAAGGCGTCATTACTTTAACTTTTTTAATCTGGGTCGGCCACGATTAATCGCCAATGCAGACAGTCTGACGATCGTTAGCAGAGCGGTCTTCGACTGGTTAGGCTCCGTAGACGAGAAGAGAACTGTGGTCGAAGGGTCCGCCGATGGTTTGTGTCGTCAACGGTGGGAGAACAAAGAAACAGCGCATGAAGTTGGCACAGACAGAGTGGTCCAGATGTTACCCGGGGCGGGACAGAATGGGCGTGAAGCCACACACCACCACCTATCAGCACACATGAGAGTTGCTATGAAAAGACTTCCGGAACAGGTATGGGGTCTTCAGACATTTACATGATGAGGAATATGTAGTTAGAAGTCTCAATCAGAAATGTACTGCAATAGGCTGTAGCTGCATAATCACAGGAGATTTGGGGACAAAGCGGACTCCTTAGTGAACAATCCAGGAGTTTCAGCATTGTGGCAAAGCCTCCACTGTGCGCAGCTGTAAGGTGTTTGGCAATTGTTGGCTCAGCTGGTCCTGGTCTGATGGAAGAGTTTGATTGGCCTACCATTTAATTCAATTTCGATGAAGGGGGGGGCCTCAAACGGAGCACAATGATGGAAAGGAGTTCTAAGGAGAACCTTTGAAAATTCCAAATACCTTGCAGTTCCACTGGGCAAACTGGCAATTTCACCCAACTATGCTGTGTACAACTGTTCCCTAAAGGATCGACAGAAGGATACACTCAGCTAACATTAATCCTCCTAATGTCTTAACATGGTTATTTCATGCATTAACTGAGTAGGGAGTGTGCACTAGATCTGCCAAAAACAAAAAGGGACCCAGTTTAAATATACAAGTATTTTCCTTTTGGCGCCACTGAAGGATGGGCAAGGCCAACAGGAAGGCCTGGCAGCGCCGGACTTCTCCTTATATGCCTACTGTGCGCAGGCACAATTCCTGCATTACTGGGCGCATCCCACACCGTTTCAACCACATGTGGCGATAGAGACTGATAGAGTAGCCCCGCTGCCGCTAAATGTGGCACTTTACGTGCCACACACCCAGAGATGCACGGACATTGACCCGGTGCACGCCCTCAGGTGGGCATGGGATGGGCTGCGGCGGAGGGCCGGACTGGACCTTCTTTATGCCCACTCTGTGCCCCTGCGCGGTAATCCGATGTGGCCGCCGCTGCGCAGTATGCAGACCGGGGAGCGAGCTGAGGAGCTGGGCCTCCGCACTGGGGGCGATTTGTTTCCGGGGGACACCTTCCTCACGCCGGAGCAGATGTGTAATGCAGAGGCTCCGACGATACTGGACACGCTTCTTTACTATCAGCTCCGTCACTCGTGCCGGAGGTTGTCTCCCGCGTTTCCGGTGCCGCCGCCGGCTCTGCTTGCCTTGGAAAATGTACTATCTGTGGAGTCCGGGCGCAAACTTATATCCCGCTTATATGTGCAAATGCAGACTAGCCACCCCGTGGTTCTTCCGGCGGCGCGGGACATGTGGGCGACGGAACTGGGTACGGATATCTCGGATCTACATTGGGACTTGTGCTGTAAGAATCTTGAGATTTTGTCCCCCAACTACAGGCTACGCCTGATCCACTTCAAATATATACACATGACGTACCGCACCCCTAGCCGGTTGCACCGAATGGGTTTAAGAGACACGGATGATTGTTGGCGCTGCTACACTCATGGCGCCACCTTTCTGCATATGGCATGGAACTGTCCCACATTGGCGTCATTCTGGGCAAGGGTGGTAGAGATTATATGCGAAATCACTGGCCTACAGATCCCATGCACACCACAGGCTGCGCTGCTTGGCATTTTGCACATGGTTAAGCCCAAACACCGTAAGCTACCAGCGCTGCTATTGTTGCTAGCTAAAAGACAAGTTGCGATGCACTGGGGAGTTGTTACGTCACCTAGTATTCGAGCGTGGGTCACAAGCGCAGTCTACTGCCAGACACAACTTGCCCTGTACTGGGAGCTTATGCCGCTGCGTTCACGACCTAAGGACATTTGGGGGCCCTTCACACAATGGTTGGAGCACGCTACACTGCAGGCGCTGTAGCTCGATACTATTCCCTAAGGATGACGGGAGATGGCGGTGCCTACATTTCTCAGGGGGACATGGTGGTTGATGCTGCGGTTGGAGGTGACACATGCGGGCAGGGTGGGAGGTTCGGCTGCTGAGTGCCATGAAACTGATCATGTAGCACTGAGTTCGTATAATGGTACCCAACATGTGGTGGTCTGTTTGGTGTGGAGGCGTATCGTCATCGCTTGTCATATGTACACAAAAGTGAGTGATGTTGGTTTAAGTTTGTTTTTGAAAACTGCAAATAAAAAGAATAAAAAAAAAAAAAAGAAAAAAAAAAAAAAAGGATGGGCAGGGCCATTAAACATCGATGTCATTGCGTGCCAACATTCTTGGTTCAGGACATCCTGACTGATAATGAAATATATACGCAGGAAAATAACCCTTTTTCACATCATATAGTGCAAAAGAAAACAGTTACCCATGGAGTAAATTTTGTGGCCCAACGGGTTAGGTATGTCGACCTCAAATCTGGGAAACCGGGTTAGAGTCTCGGCAATGACGCTCAACATCCTGTGATTCTTGTCAAATCACTTAATCTCCCCATGCCTAACAAAAATGAATATGACCTTGTGTGAAATAACTGGTGCTCATGTAAAGCGCTCCAATACCTTTGGGTCAAGTTCGCGCTATATTAAAAAAACAAAAACTGCAGTCCAAACTACAGTAATCCACACCACCCTAAAATTTAACACTTACTTAGCAATTTGACGATAGTCTTCCCGATTCTCTCTTCCGACATCAATAGCCTTTTGACATAGTTCTCGGCACTTGTCATAGTTTCCTTGTTCAAAATAGGCAGCTGAAATATTCATTAACAAAACATGGCTTTAGTCTAAAACAAATTCAGTGCACAGTCCCAGCTAACATTTGTCATTGACAAAGAAAATGAACTTCAATGTAATACCAATTCTATTTTCGTATCTTAAGTTAAATGATACACACCGAATATCTAGTAGTGGAAACATGGAACGCCAACAGACAAACCTAGAACGATGCTGTCCCAGAAAGAGAGACAATAGCAGTTTGTGCCTCAATTTCAGTTTTAGGGTATACAAAAGGTAGCAGAAAACCATATGCAACCTCTGCTTACATTCATGAGCTGTAATTGGGAGGTTTATTTAATAAAGACACCCAAGATTGAGAATCTAATTACATTCAAAACAATTTTCGCTATAGTAGTTTTCATAAATTCACACACTTTGATTATTGCCAGTCAAGTTGGGAATCGTTGAGAGAAAGTGCAATGCTGGTGAACATTTATTTCAGCAGCTGAAATAGTTAGGAACAGTAGCCCAGTCACCTCATTTTGCGCACCAAACTGCAGCCAATGAGGTTCAGAGGCTTCGAGCTCCAACAGCCAGAATATTTCAAGCTTCAGATTTTCAAAGCAGAGCATTTAGAAACAGCATAGTAAATGTGGGGTTTAGATAGAGTCACATTAACTTATAAACAGTTAAAAATCTGGAAGGAATATGCTACTTATCAGTATGCATCTGTTCTTGGCATGTAGAGCTGCAGGCCTACACACTTGTGCATAGATCGCCATCTGGTGTTGGGCCCGGATGTTTGCAGTTGTTTTTCCTCTTGGAGAGTCTTTGGAAGTCACAAGGTCGGTGACTCCTCCTTTGGATCGTATTGCGCATGGGCTTCGGCTCCATCCTCAGATTGTTTTTCGCCAACAGGGAAAGATGGAGCGTAGTAATAACAGGAAAGATGCCCATGTGTGTTGTATCTAAATGAGATAAACTGGAACAGCTAAAGGTAGCCGGGTGGGCGTGTGTAGATCTGCAGCTCTACATGCCAAGAACAGATGCATACTGGTAAGTAGCATATTACGTTCAAAGCATATGAGCTGCAGATTACACACTTGTGCATAGATTACATAGCAGTACCCACCCTTAGCGGCGACCACCCGTATCTGTTGCAGTGGTTTGAAATAATGTTTTGAGTACAGCCTGGCCCACACTAGCTTGTTGCTTAGTTTGCACATCTATACAATAGTGTTTAGTGAAAGTGTGCGGTGTTGACCATGTAGCTGCTCTGCAGATATCATAATGGGATGTTCCCTAAAAATGCCATTGAAGCCCCTATTTTACGTGTAGAGTGGGCTTTAGGGGGAACGGATAGCATTAGTTTTGCTTTGTGGTAGCAAATCTGAATGCATTTGACAATCCACCTAGCTATTCCCGACTTGGAGATGGAGTTGCCCTTGTGTGGTGGAGAGAAAGAGACAAACAGCTGTTTGGTCTTACGGAAAGGTTGTGTTCTCTGTATGTAGTAGAGTAAGGCTCTTTTGACATCTAGTGTGTGAAGAGCTCTTTCTGCAACGATTTGCGGTTGCGAGAAGAAAACTGGGAGTTCTACCGCTTGGTTTATGTGAAAGGGAGAAATTACTTAAGGGAGGAATTTTGGGTTGGTAGGAGAACACTGTAAACACTAAAGCAACCCGGGTCTTGTGCTTGAATCAAAAATATACACCAGGAGAAAGTAAAGATATCTCTAATCCGACATCTCTTTAGGAGAGGACCCTTCTAGGACAGGACCCATCAATCACATAAGCTGGTGAATTTGTCATCATTTGGGTCTGTGCATCTCAGTATGACGAACCAGATCTAGGTATAACAACCTGGTAACGTGCAAAGAGAATGCAACAAAAGAGGGTTGCTGTCAGATCTCAAACGAATGTCCAAAACGACATTGTCCCACAAGATTATGAAGGGGATCCTAAGGTCAGCAGCATTTAAAGAATAAAGGTGAAAATAAAAATGGCTAAAGGAACTCAAATGTTCTTTATTCAGTAGAGTGCCCCTGTCATAGTTAAAAAGCAATATGGCAATTTAGCACAAATATTTTGTCATTATGCTAATGTCCATAGCAGTGTGGTCGGCATGTTTCTGCCCATTGTGATCTACAAGTATCAGGGCTTTCTTCAGGACCTAAATGCTGCTGTGTTATGGTGAAAAAACGTGACAAAGTAATTTAAGTCAAAAAATTAAGTGAAAAAAAAATTAGGATAAAAAGAATCCTACCGCACCGGTCAATTCAAAAGATAACGAACCCGGGTACCTAGGAAACAGAAAAGACGGTTGGAGATTACAATCACCTTGGTATAAATGGATTCAGCATACGGTCATCACTATTCAATGATACCAAACAGCATGCATTGATGCTTGAGAGCATTTAATTGATTAATCAAATTGCACTTACCCATAACTTTTGGGTGATGCCCTCACCTCAACCTGGTCCTGACTCAGGGAAAAGGGGGCCCGCTCTATTTAAAAAGGAAGAAAAAATTAAGGCTGCTAGTTATCACGCCTCAATTATATCCTATCGTTAGGTCTGACTACAAACAGCGAGATGTAGCCCATGTACTGCAAAAGAGGGAGGTAGAAAAATGGCAACAAGGTCAAAATGAGTATTAACTTCTCTTGAACTCCGAAGTTAGACAAACAAACGGTTTAAGTCTTCAAAAGGCAAACACTGACTAGCAGTGATATTTAAAAGGAAGCTACATACAAGGAAAAGCCCCACTAACGCCTGACGACTATGTTGATTGCCACTGGCAATGTATTAGGACAGGAAAAGGCATTCAAAAGCCTGAAATCTAAGAAGGCTGGCGCTAGACTCACCTCTCCGTCGGTACCCCGGGGCGGTCTTTGAGTAAAGACCGGAGGTACCGGCGAGAGGGTCCACGCGCTCTATATAGCCGGAACAAAGCTAAATGGTTACAGATGCGATTGAGCAAAAAGGTGGCCAAGGGAGTGCCTGTCTTGGTTTGATGTCCGATACGCATGCGTAAAAGAACGAACACTCATTCAGGAACAACTTCTTCCTGTGCGCATGTGCGGCCCACAGCCACTAACAAGCTGTGGCATATAGACCTTTGTGTTACCCATACAGAAAGCGATGGTTTGTGTATACGTTAGGCAAGAGGTGTGGTAGTATGTACTAAACCACTATCCTAAAGTAACCAAAAACCACAGACAAAAGACACAGGCCACATTGATTAAGCATTCAGCAGTGCACAGGGTCAGATTCTTTTTGGTTATTATTTGTTCAAGGTGGAACACGGAACTATAACAACAGCCAGGGAATGTCGTCATTTTGTCTGTGGTTTTTGGTTACTTTAGGATAGTGGTTTAGTACATATTACCACACCTCAATGTAGCCTGTATCCTTTGTTTATAGGTTTGATTTACTTTAGGATAGTGTTTTAACGCTTATCGGATTCTGTTGCTTTGCCTTACGCATGCACAAACCATCGTTTTCTGTATGAGAAACACGAAGGTCTATATGCCACAGCTTGTTAGTGGCTGTGGGCCGCACATGCGCACAGGAAGAAGTTGTTCCTGAATGAGTGTTCGTTCTTTTACGCATGCGTATCGGACATCAAACCAAGACAGGCACTCCCTTGGCCACCTTTTCGCTCAATCGCACCTGTAACCATTTAGCTTTGTTCCGGTTATATAGAGCGCGTGGACCCTCTCGCCGGTACCTCCGGTCTTTACTCAAAGACCGCCCCGGGGTACCGACGGAGAGGTGAGTCTAGCGCCAGCCTTCTTAGATTTCAGGCTTTTGAATGCCTTTTCCTGTCCTAATACATTGCCAGTGGCAATCAACATAGTCGTCGGGCCTTAGTGGGGCTTTTCCTTGTATGTAGCTTCCTTTTAAATATCACTGCTAGTCAGTGTTTGCCTTTTTAAGACTTAAACGGTTTGTCTAACTTCGGAGTTCAAGAGAAGTTAATACTCATTTTGACCTGGTTGCCATTTTTCTACCTCCCTCTTTTGCAGTACATGGGCTACATCTCGCTGTTTGTAGTCAGACCTAACGATAGGATATAATTGAGGCGTGATAACTAGCAGCCTTAATTTTTTCTTCCTTTTTAAATAGAGCGGGGCCCCTTTTCCGTGAGTCAGGACCAGGTTGAGGTGAGGGCATCACCCAAAAGTTATGGGTAAGTGCAATTTGATTCATCAATTAAATGCTCTCAAGCATCAATGCATGCTGTTTGGTATCATTGAATAGTGATGACCGTATGCTGAATCCATTTATACCAAGGTGATTGTAATCTCCAACCGTCTTTTCTGTGTTTCCTAGGTACCCGGGTTCGATATCTTTTGAATTGACCGGTGCGGTAGGATTCTTTTTATCCCCAAAAGTTTTGACTTAATTTTTTGACTTAAATTACTTTGTCACGTTTTTTCACCATAACACAGCAGCATTTAGGTCCTGAAGAAAGCCCTGATACTTGTAGATCACAATGGGCAGAAACATGTCGACCACACTGCTATGGACATTAGCATAATGACAAAATATTTGTGCTAAATTGCCATATTGCTTTTTAACTATGACCGGGGCACTCTACTGAATAAAGAACATTTGAGGTCCTTTAGCCATTTTTATTTTCACCTTTATTCTTTAAATGCTGCTGACCTTAGGATCCCCTTCATAATCTTGTGGGACAATGTCGTTTTGGACATTCGTTTGAGATCTGACAGCAACCCTCTTTTGTTGCATTCTCTTTGCACGTTACCAGGTTGTTATACCTAGATCTGGTTCGTCATACTGAGATGCACAGACCCAAATGATGACAAATTCACCAGCTTATGTGATTGATGGGTCCTGTCCTAGAAGGGTCCTCTCCTAAAGAGATGTCGGATTAGAGATATCTTTACTTTCTCCTGGTGTATATTTTTGATTCAAGCACAAGACCCGGGTTGCTTTAGTGTTTACAGTGTTGATAATTAAGGGAAACGCAACCTGCAGGTCTACCCAAAAACTTTTCCCTTGGACCTCCCCCTCAATTTGATTTGTGTTACTGTTGGTAGGAGAACAACCTTGTTATGGTGCATTTGTAGAAAGGGTTCTTGAATGGCAAGTGCTTGTATCTCACTGACCCTTCTGAGGGAAGTGATGGCTACAAGAAAAGCGGTTTTCCATGTTAGGAATTGGAGTTCACATTTGTGCAGAGGTTGGAAGGGAGGACTCATTAGTCTGGTGAGAACGATGTTTAGGTTCCACACAGGTGAGGGTGGCAGTCTGGGTGGCATTATTCTTTTAAGGCCTTCCATGAAGGCTTTAATGGCAGGTACTCTAAAAAGTAATAGAGGATGCCTGTTTTGCAGATAAGCTGCTATGGCTGTGAGGTGCAGTCTAATAGACGTATAGGCTAGATTGCATCTTTGCAGGTGTAGTAAATAGCCTATGATGTGTTGAATGGACACATCTAGGGGATTGATGGTATTGTTGTGACAGTAGACAAAACGTTTCCACTTGGTGGCATAGCACGCTCTAGTGGTGGGTCGCCTAGCTTCTTTGATGACATTCATACAGTCAGGGGGAAGATTGGGGTAACTGCATTCTAGGATTTCAGGAGCCAGATCGCTAGGTTGAACTGAGCTGGGTCCGGGTGTCTGATCTCTCCATGGTTCTGGGTTAAGAGGTGTGGAGAGAGATGTAACTTTTGGTGCGGTACTACAGATAATTCCAGCAGTGTGGTGTATCACGGTTGTCTGGCCCAAGTTGGAGCTACTAGTATGAGAGTGAGGGAGTGTTGTAGTTTGCGCTCCACTAATGGAATGAGTGGGAGAGGCGGAAAAGCGTACACAAATCTGCCTGACCAGTTCATCCATATCGCATTGCCTTTGGACAATGGGTGTGGATATCTGGCAGCGAAGCTTGGGCACTTGGTGTTTTGGTGGGTGGCGAAGAGGTCTATCTGTGGATGCCCCCACAGTTGAAAGTACGGGTGAAGAACTTGTGGCTGGAGTTCCCACTCGTGGATCTGTTGTGTCTGTCTGCTGAGTAGATCGGCTATAGTGTTTTGGACTCCTGGGACATGTTGGGCCAGGAGAAAGATTTTCTGGGGTATGGCCCATCTCCATATGATCTGTGCTAGCTGAGGGAGCTGTGGAGAGTGTATGCCGCCTTGTTTTTGTATGTAGTACATGGCTGTCATGTTGTCTGTGCGGACTAGGACTGCGTTGCCTGAAATCTGTGTTTGGAAGGATTTCAGGGCTAAGAATATAGCTAGTAACTCCAGATGGTTGATGTGGAGTAACTTTTGTTGAGGTGTCCATCTGCCCTGCACGGTGTGATGTAATAGGGGAGCTCTCCAGCCGGAGAGCGATGCGTCCGTTGTCAGTATTATCTGAGGAACCGGGTCCAGGAACGGTCGCCCTTTGGAAAGGATTTTGGTGGTCCACCACTGCAGAGAGCGATGGGTACGACCGTCTACCAACACCAGATCTGTTAATTGATCTTGGGCCTGGTTCCATTGGCGCGCTAAGCACTCTTGGAGAGGACACATCTGGAGTCTTTTATGAGGTACTATGAATATGCAAGAGGCCATCATCCCGATTAGTTGCATAAACACTCGAACTGGAAGGGAGTGTTGTGCTGTAAATTTTGCGCGTAGAGCCTGAATGCTTGTGATCCTGGCCGGACTGGGGTAGGCTAGCGCTTTTGAGGTGTCTATGGTGGCACCGAGGTATTGTTTTACGTGAGACGGTTGCAGATGGGACTTTGTGTGGTCTACCGTGAAGCCCAGTTGGTGAAGTAGCTGGATAGTGGCATGCGTGTGTTGCACACACTGGTTGTATGAACTGGCTTTTATTAGCCAGTCGTCTAGGACCTGGATGTGTTGTCTCCTGAGGTGTGCTGCCACGACTGCTAGGCACTTGGTGAATACTCGTGGTGCTGATGTGACTCAGAATGGGTGTACTTTGAATTGGTAGTGTTGGTTGTCCACTACAAATCTGAGGAACTTCCCTGTACACTACGCTCACAGGATGTGGAAATAAGTGTCTTTTAGGTCTAAAGTGGTCAGGAAGTCGTTTTGGGAGAGCAGAGGAAGTACCTGCTGAAGTGTTACCATGTGAAAATGGTCTGAGTGTATGTATGTGTTTAGGGGCCGGAGGTCTAGGATGGGCCGTAGAGTCTCGTCCCTTTTTGGTATGAGAAAAATAGGGAGTAAACCCCCAGATTTAGTTGGTTGGTAGGAGCGTGTTCTATCGCCCTTTTTTGTAGGAGGGAGATTACCTCCTGCTTTAGTAATGCTAGATGTTCCTGTGACATTGGGCGTTGTCTGTGTGGAATGTTTGGGGGGTAGACATTAGTTCTAGGCAGTAGCCCGATCAAATTATTGTGTCACCCATTTGTCTGAGGTGATGGTAGCCCAGACATGAAGGAAATGTTGGAGTCTGCCCTTGACCGGAGTGGGGTGGTCTGGGGGAGTGGAGGAAAGTCATTGGGTAGGTACGGAGGCAGAGCGGGCGGTGTTTGTCTTGCCTCTACCTTTATTATTGTTGCCCCTGTAGCCGCCTCTTTGGTAACCCCTTGTGAAGGTGGATTGGGTAGGAGCTTTATATGGCGTGGAAGCGGTATCAGAGGAGTAGCCTCTAGATGTGCTCCGAAAGGAGGAACGGCGAAAGGAACGCCTGGGAGGGTCCGATTGTAAGGCTCCAATAGATTTCGCCGTGTCGGTGTCTTTTTTCATTTTTTCTAGGGCCTCATCCACTTTTGGGCCGAACAGATGTTCTTGGTCAAATGGATGGTTCAGGATGGAAGCTTGCACTTCTGGTTTAAATCCTGAGATCCTGAGCCAGGCATGGCGACGGAGGACGACGCTAGTATTGATGGCCCTGGAGGCGGTGTCTGTTGCATCTAGGGCACAACGGATGGAGGTATTAGTGATTGTTTTGCCCACCTGAATTAACTCGTGTGCCCTATTTTTGTATTTGTCAGGGAGGTGTTGCATTATGGCTTCTAGTTCGTCATAATGGTCCCGGTCATATCTAGCAAAAACCAAAGGAAATGATGAACGGAGTGTTGAACATTGCAAGCACTCACCCCCAGTCAACTGATCTGGGTTTAATCCATCACCGTTCTTTAGCCCACTCTGCCACCCCAGTTCAGACATGGCCATATGCAAATCAGTCTGACCCTGTGCCTCATGGGAACAGTCCAGCCCGAACTGCCAAGCCATGTCTTCCCTGGACCGGAAACAAGCTTCCTATGACCGGTTTCTGGCATTTCAGCCGTCTTCAGCCAGGCTTGCTTGAATCCAGTGGCAAAATGAGCAAGGGAATCACGTCTGAGCATACCCTGCCAACTTATGGCGAACAAAGCAGTACAAAAGGGGGTGGTGATGGACGGAGCATCAGAACCAATCAAACACTCACACCCAGTCAACAGATCTGGGTTTGGATCCATCACTGTTCTTTAGCCCACTCTGCCACCCCAGTTCAGACATGGCCATATGCAAATCAGTCGGACCCTGTGCCTCATGGGAAGAGTCCAGCCCGAACTGCCAAGCCATGTCTTCCCTGGACCGGAAACAAGCTTCCTAGGACCGGTTTCTAGCATTTCAGCCAGGCTTGCTTGAATCCCGTGGCAAAGTGAGCAAGGGACTCATGTCTGAGCATACCCTGCCAACTTATGGCGAAAAAAGCAAAAACCGAAGGAAATGATGAACGGAGTGTTGAACATTGCAAGCACTCACCCCCAGAAATGACAGAAACCGGTCCTAGGAAGCTGGTTTCCGGTCCAGGGAAGACCTGGTTTGGCAGTTCGGGCTGGACTGTTCCCATGAGGCACAGGGTCAGACTGATTTGCATATGGCCATGTCTTTACTAGGGTGGCAGAGTGGGCTAAAGAACGGTGATGGATTAAACCCAGATCAGTTGACTGGGGGTGAGTGCTTGCAAAGTTCAACACTCCGTCCATCATTTCCTTTGGTTTTGCCCTGTCATATCTAGCCAGTAACGCTTGTGTATTGGCGATACGCCATATGTTGGCGGCTTGGGATGCAGTGCACTTGCCGGATGCGTTTAAGAGTTTTGACTCTCTCAGGTGGTGGTGCTTCGGCTGACGCCTGGGAGTTGGCCCTCTTTCGTGCTGTGGACACTACCAGGGAATCTAGTGGGGCTGGCCCTCTGATGTAGGAAGGATCTGTAGTGGCGGCTTTAGATTTCTTCTCGATGAGCGGGTTAATGACCCTGGCTCTGACTGGGTCTTTAAAGACCTCTGGCGCATGTTTTAGAACCCCTTTGAGCATGGGCAGTATGGAGGTGGCCCTATGCGTGGTATCGTAAGTATTGAGGAGGAAATCCTCCTCCACGGGGTCGGTATGGAGATCTACCCCGTGATAGTGTGCAGCCCTCTGGAGTAAATGGTTGAACCCCAATGAGTCTTCTGGTGGGGATGGTCTCGAAGGATAGAGATCATCTTGTGGGACGTTAGGGATGTCGGGGATGTTATAGTCGTCCCATGGGTCTGGGGAGCCTGTGGGAGTGGGGGTCCCCTGTGGGTGAGTCATGGGGTGCGTCCCCTATGTCATCATATATATTATCATGATCATCATCATCTGGAGGGGTTGTTGAGGAATGATGAGGAGGGGGTGGAGAGGGAGAAGGTGGAGGGGGGGGGGGGGGTACGGTGGAGGGGGTGGACGAGGTGGGGAAGGTATTCTGAAAGGTGAGGTAGCAAAGTCCTTCCTTTTTGGAGGTGGAGCTGGGGCAGGTTTTTCCAGCTGTCTCTTTTTGATGCTGAGCATCAAATGTCCGGTTTTGGGATCCTTGGTCAATGTCTTTTGCAAGGGATCCGGTGTAAAGAGTTCCTCCGAAGGTGGCTTATCCGTCGGCGCCGAAGGCATCGGGGCCGTTGGTTTTTTGACTTTAGTGTCCTGTTTAGAAGAAGTATGTGGCTTGGAAAGATCTTTTTGTTTGGTCGGTGTCGAGATGGGTTTCGACTTCGAGATCTTGGTGCCGGTGGCCTTGTGTGCTTTCGTCGGTTCCGAAGATGGAGTCGGTACAGAGGAGCTGTAACTGTGTTTCGGTATGGGGCTCGGTGCCGAAGAGGAGGCCATTTTCTTCTTCGGTGTCGGTGCGGAGGAATGTTTGTCGGCACCGACGGTGAGCTGGCTCAAGCCCGAGCCGCCTGAAGGCTTAATCGGCTTCTTTACCGGTCCCGAAGGTGCGGTGTGAGAAGCAGTGTCTTTGGTCTTACCTAGGCCCGGGGGCGAAGGCGTGACCGAAGTGTGTGTGTGTGGTGTGTGTGTGTGTGGTGTGTGTGTGTGGTGTGTGGTGTGTGTGTGTGGTGTGTGTGTGTGGTGTGTGTGTGTGGTGTGTGTGTGTGGTGTGTGTGGTGTGTGTGGGGGGGGGGGAGGGGGGGGGGGGGGAGAAAGAGAGACTCTCGTCGGTGTTGTGTTCTTCTGGAGCGTCGACACCCTCTCCGAAGATGTCAAATGGAATCGCCGTCGACGAGTGTGCC
The DNA here is from genome assembly GCF_964204655.1 of Triturus cristatus. NCBI lineage: Eukaryota > Metazoa > Chordata > Amphibia > Caudata > Salamandridae > Triturus > Triturus cristatus. The sequence goes on from NC_140590.1 coordinate 1,643,063,651, forward strand.
ATGGTTCTTCTTGCTTTTCGGTCTCGTATAGTTTTCTTGGACCGGAAGGACTTGCACGCCGGACAATCTCGAGCTTTGTATTCAGGGGAGAGGCATAGATTGCATACTTCGTGGGGATCGGTGTGGGGGAATTTGGACCCATATCGAGGGCACTTCTTGAAGGGAGTCCTTTCCATGAGCCAGGACCGAAGGCCGGCGTCGACAACTGGACTCGAAGGTTCTTGATCGATGAGAGCCGCGTCAAGTGTGGGGATCGCGATCTAAACAATACCGCGAATTGGGGTGAGGATTGCGCGTCGATTGAACTGGAAACTTGTTCGTAACCGGAGCGCAAAGATCACATCCGAGCCCGATGGCGGAAAAAAACAATCTGAGGATGGAGCCGAAGCCCATGCGCAATACGATCCAAAGGAGGAGTCACCGACCTCGTGACTTCCAAAGACTTTCCAAGAGGAAAGACAACTGCAAACATCCGGGCCCAACACCAAATGGCGATCTATGCACAAGTGTGTAATCTGCAACTCATATGCCTCGAACACAAGGCTTCAGAGATTAAAATGTCTGAATTGCAACTGGATAGCAGACTTTAGGTGACAACAGGAATGAGGACTGACATTTAAAAAAGGTTTTGTAATATCGTCTGTCTAATGGACATCTCAGATCCTCTCTAGACCTCCAAGCAGTTGCCTTTGGCCAAGTTTGTGGTATATGTAGAGTCCAAGAGAGGCAGGACTGCTAACAGAAGAGTACCAGTTGTCAGTCCAATGGTAGAAAACCCTCAAGCCTTTACTGCTGATTCATCTTAAAGCTTTGTTGCAAACGGAGATATGCCAGCCACCTAAAATAGGACAATCCAGGTTTTTTTTAATGCCCGACATTTACCTGGCTGTCCATATGAAACAAACAGGTCACCAGTCTTGCAGATAGCATTTGTTTTGGCAAAGTAGAATCTGAGGCATGAATTAAGTTAGAAATAAATGGTGGCAGACCATTTGCTGTTTTAACGTAAAGAGGAAGGTATCTTTGGCCTGAACTGTGGATTAACAGTCAGAATAATTTTTCCTATATAGAGTTTAAGGTAGGAGTACTTAACCAAAACAGCTTTCATTTCACTAATTCCCCACAGCGAATTTATTGCAAGCAAAATGGCTGCCTTCCATGAAAGATGCTGTGTGGATGGCCTGCAAATGGGTTCAAGAGGATCTTTATTTATGAATACTCAATACGGTGCTGAAATGGTAACTGGTTTCGAGACTAGAAGACCTGTTCTAAGAAATCTTATCCTAAACATAGCAAGTCCCTTAACAAAACGAGGTTTTGTGTGAGGCTTTCTTTGCTATTTGGATAGTGATTCCAAAGAGGCCAATGATTGAAGAGTATTGGAAACAAGAATGAACCAGAAGGGGTAGATGCACCAGAAAATAAAGAGAAATGGATAATTGGCTCCAGCACTGGGCCTTAGCACACAGAAAGTGTCCCACTTAAAGCTTATAAACTCAAAGTGGAATGTGCTCCTGAAGCTATCAACATCTCTCTGTGAGCGTTAAGAAATATATATTCTTAAAATGTCAGTTACTTAGGCTCTCAATGCTGCAAATGCTGGCTGTTGATCTAGCTTGTTGGTGTTTCCTGGAGAAAAACTGCTGGTACGGGTTGGACCATATTTTGAGCTTCGGCTGACAGTCTCCACAAGTGTGAACCAGTGCTGTCTGGCCATTATTCTTTCTTGTAATCAACGTAACAGTGCACTTTTCCTAAATCATCTAGCATATTCATCTTAGCGGGATGAGGGCAGGGGCATATGCAAAGAGAGGTCAACGGGACTAAAAACGCATCCCCACAACTGTCTGGATGACACTGCCTGCCAACAAATAAAGCACTTTAGTATTTTCGTAGAGATGTAAATAGGGTTGTATATGGAAGCAAATGATGGAATGAAAAAAACTTTTGTAGGTCAAAAGCAGTTGTTCATAGGGTCAAAGATCCAGAGGACTCCCTCCTTACACTAACGTGTAGAAGAAAATATGGAGGCTGGAAATCTTTGAGGGTTTACAGTGGAGAACATCTCCATTTCATTGCTGCACTTTGATTCAAATAAATGAGGTATATAAGCAAATCTAAGCACCACGCTGTGACTGTTGAAAGCCATGCTAACAGTCAGGGCTGTCTTATGAAGACAGCACTCCCAGCTTGACAAATGTAAACTCTAGCATGTGCATCTAAGAAAGAGCCAATCCTTAAAGAAAAATGGCATAACAAGCAAGTAACCGTTCCTGAACACTGGGATTGTCATTAATGTTCATAGCTCTTATAAAAGAAGGTGGAAGCTTCATAAATAGACAGTGGCATGGAGGTCAATTGTTTGCAACAGAAAATTCTTGATAAGCAGTAAAAAATAAAAATACAAAAAAAAGAAGAAGAACAGCAAGAAACATGAAACTACTCCTTATGACCACTTGGTTTATTTGCCAGAATAGAACTGGCAACACATTTTTAAACAAGAGGGAAGGCTTGGCTCCTTACATTTACTAGGTCTTAACATCCTCCACCAACCCACAACATGCCAGATTCTCATCAACTCTGAAACCCCTCATCCCCCACCACCTGCGAAAGACTGACACAGTACCAGATTATGGGGTATGGATGCTAAGACATACCTCAAAGACTCCTAACCCTTATCGAAGAGGCAGAGAAACCCAACATTTAGTCATCATTATGTATCAGATCAGGTGAGTGCCAGTAATCCCGATAAACCCAAGGAGAGCATGCTTCTGGGTTACTTCATTTGCATAAGTGGGAATTCTTACTGTCCAGATTCATCTCAAAGCGGACCCTAGTACACACCCACTAGCCAGCGCTCCAAGCATTATATTCACTGAAGTGTCAGGATACCGTGGGTGATCAACTCTTTGTGGGCTTTGCAGCAACAAAGAAGGGCAAAATGGGAAACAAGTGCATTATTTTGCTAAGGGTTATCTATGCATAAAGATCTGTTGTTCAAGAATTACCCTTCAACTGGCATCTATGCCCACTCGTTGTGGGTTGTGTTGCTGCTTCCACTGCCCACCAGAAGCATCCCAGTACCTGGTGTCTGACAAGCGACCACTGGGTTGCCTTTGCATACATCTGCAAAACATTCTCACAATCCAGGCTTGCACTCATGCATACTTTGTCAGGCCTAGGTTACAGGATTCTTTGGCTGATTGCCAGAACTCACCCACCTCCTAAGGAGATATTGCTTTGGGACTCAATTAGGTGAGGAGTCTGTGGGAAGAAGTATCCATCAGACAAAAAAGTTATTTAGCTTCAGCAACATTATTTCTGGGGGGCAAGGGGAATACTGTTTTTTAAAGCAGATTCCTAACCACGCTCTTCCCTGATGAGTTAATGCAGTCACTAATAAGCTATCAGGGTATGCAAACAAAGCATAGGTTATGTTTGCCAGTGTTGAAGCTCTCAGTCTACTTCTCTGAACACCTCCACTAGGCACATGGAAAGTACGAGGACTAGACTACTGGGTGCCTGAAGATACACTGTTTGGGCTAGAGAAGGATTATGCAAATAGAGAAGACAAATCTGTGTACAGAAAGAAACAGAACATCAAATCACACTGCTTAAATGCATTTTGACACAGGTAGCACCTTTCTGGGTTGCCGCGAATGTTAAAAAAAAAAACAAAAAAAAACACTTACCAGCCTGATTTGTAATATACGTCATGTTGGTGGGATCCAGAACCATTGCTTGGTCATAGTGTTTTAGAGCAGTTTCAAAGTCTTTCTTTTTATAGGCATCATTACCTAGTTCTTTTTCTTTCAAAGCCTGAGGAACACAAGTTTAGATATGAGCAAGTTAGAAACTCAAGTCTCAGACTTGAATATGCAGAGTTGAAAAGTTTGTAGAAACTCCAGATGCCCACAAGGAGGTTAATTACAAGTAGTGGTACAGCAGCCACCTAACACATACACAATTTAGTGACCTCAAATCACAAGTTACTACTTGTGTAACAATATATCTGTAAGAGACATTAGTGAAAGTTTTTGTAGCAGTACCCCTGCGCGTCACCAGGTGGCGTTGTGTGGATCCGCGTCCGTCGCTGGCGTCGTAAGCGCCGAGATGACGTCACGGAGACTACTTAGGCACTACCCATGCGCGCAGACATCAGTTCTGTACACGAATTTCTGCACAAGGAACGCAGAGCCATGCAAGAAACGGACCACTGGTGCCATAAAACTAGGGCCTTAAAAAGGGGGATGACCTTAACCCTAGAAATCAGCTTGCAGAACGGGGAGGATGGGTGGGGCGGTAAGGAATCTATCACTAACTAATATCTCTTACAGATATATCGTTACACAAGTAGTAACTTGTGCATCTGAAAGACACGTTAGTGATGGATTCCTTACCTTAGAATAGATACCCCAGCAATACCAACCCCGGTGGTGGGTCTGTGAATAGATTACACCAAAAAGTCACAGAGAACAGAACGACCAAAGAAGCGGTCTCTCCGGACCTGACTGTCAAGGCAGTAGTGCTTGGTAAACGTGTGCAGCGAGGCCCACGTAGCTGCCTTACCAACGTCCTACAAGGGGACGCGGCGTCCCAAGGCAGTAGTGGCTGCAGTTGCCCTGGTAGAATGGGCACGCAGCCCCACAGGAGGCTCCTTCTTAGCCAAGGAGTAACATGCTTTGATGCACAGAACGACCCACCGAGAGATGGTCCGCTTGTGCACAGCCCAACCTTTTTTGGCGCCCACGTAGCCAACAAAGAGCTGGTCATCCACCCGGAACTGCTGTGTAGGCTTCAGATAGAATGCGAGCGCACATTTTGGGTCCATACGGTGAAGCCCCTCTTCCTCCCTCGAAGGATGCGGAGGCAGAAAGAAGGTAGGCAAAGTGATGGTCTGCCCGATGTGGAAGGGCGTGACCACCTTTGGCAAAAAAGAAGGACAGGTCCTTAAAACCACCTTGTCCGCTTGAACAGAAAGGAAAGGAGGTTTGGAATAGAGAGCCTGGAGCTCACTCCCTCTTCTGGCAGAGGTGATAGCGACCAGAAAAGCCGTCTTAAGAGGAAGAAGACGCAGAGGACCGGTATGAAGGGGCTCGAAAAGAGCGCACATCAGATAGGTCAAAACGAGATTCAAGTCTCATGGAGGCATGATGAACGGCATGGGAGGAAACGTGTGCGTAATGCCTTTCAGGAAACGGTTAACAACCGGGGACTTAACAAGAGAAGGCTGATCTGGAAGCCTCAAAAAGGCGGAGATGGCCAAAAGATAATCTTTGATAGTGCCCAGAGCAGACCCCTGCTGGGCCAAAGAAAGAAGGAACAGAAGAACTTCAGAAAGGAGGGGCAGAAAGGGGATCCACAGCCTTTGCTTTGCACCATGCCCCAAACTTGTTCCACCTGCAGGCGTATACCGTTTTAAAGGAGGGACGCCTGGCTGCCAGAATGACATCACAGACTTCGGGAGGAAGGTCAAAAGCTGTCAACTGTCGCCGCTCAATCTCCACGCATGGAGGTGGAGGCTGGACAGGTTCGGGTGGAGGACCGTCGCCTGCTGCTGATGATCCTCCCGAAGAGGCAGACGGATCAGTGGAATCGATCGCCATGCTGAGTAGCTCGGGATACCAGTATCTTCATGCCCAATCCGGAGCCACAAGGAGGACTTTGGTCCGGTTGCGCCAAATCTTCTTCAGCACTCTGGGCAGAAGTGGTATAGGCGGAAAGGCATGCAATAGACCGCAACTCCACTTGCAACAAAAAGCGTTGCCGAGCGAGTGCAGCCTTGGAAATTCCAACGCGCAGAACTGAGGACATTGCACGTTCTCTTCAGTGGCGAATAGATCTAACCAAGGCTCTCCACACTGCCGAAAGAGACCTTGCACCATGTGAGAGTTCAGATGCCATTCTTGATACATCAAGCACCGATGGCTGAGATCGTCCGCCCTGGCGTTCAGAGACCAAGGTAATGCCTTGATGTTCCAGCCATGTCCAGAGGCGCAGAGCCTCCTGACAGAGTCCAGGACCCCACCCCGCCCTGTTTGTTGCAATACCACATGGCAGTGGTGTTGTCCGTGAACACCTGCACCACACTTCCCCGGACAGAGGGAAGGAATGCTTTCAGTGCAAGTCAGATCGCCCGCAGCTCCAAAAGGTTAATATGGAGCCAGGACTCCGCCAGAGACCAGAGGCCTCTGATCTCCGCCTCTCCCAAGTGGCCTCCCCATCCCAGGAAGGGCGCATCCGTCACCGTGTGCTCCAGTTGGGGAAGGGAGAGGGATCTGCCATTGACCCAATCGCGATTCGTGAGCCACCACTGCAACTGTTGTGCAGTGCCCTCCGAGATCTGGAGATGATCGGACAGGTTGCCCTGATGTTGCGCCCACTAGAACTTCAGGTCCCACTGCAGAGCCCGCATATGCCATCTGGCATGTGTCACCAGCAGGATGCAGGAGGCCATCAGGCTCAGAAGCCGGAGGGTCATCCTGACTGAAACCCGGGACAGAGGCCGAAAGATCGGAATCATAGCCTGAATATCCCGGACTCGCTGCTCGGGAGGATAAACCCGAAACAGCATCGAATCCAGATGAAGGGGAGCTTCTGAGAGGGACTCAGGTGCGACTTCGGCCGTAGTCTGAAGGTGGCTGACTACTGCCTGGGGCGAGCCCGCCTTCAACAACCAGTCGTCAAGGTAAGGGAAGACTGACATCCCTGACCTGCGCAGATGAGCTGCGACCACCGCCATCACTTTCGTGAACACTCCAGGGGCGCTGGTAAGGCCAAAGGAAGCACGGCAAACTGAAAATGCTCCTGGCCTACCGTGAACCGCAGGTTAAGCCGGTGGGCCGGCTGGACGGGAATGTGAAAATATGCGTCCTGCAAGTCCAACGCTACCATCCATTCTCCAGGGTCGAGGGCAGCCAAGACCTGAGCCAGAGTCAGCATTTTGAACTTCTCCTTCCAGAGGAAGCGGTTGACGTTCCGGAGATTCAAGATGGGACGCAGACCCCCTTTGTCCTTCTTGGGGACCAGAAAGTAGTGGGAATAACAACCACTCCCTACTTCTGGCCCAGGAACGCACTTGACGGCCCCCTTGGCCAAGAGGGCCGCAACTTCCTGCTGGAGAGTCGCCAAGTGTTGCCCGACATGCGGTGGTACCGAAGTGGCATGGCTGGAGGGGTGGACTGAAAGGGAAGGGAGTAACCCTTGCGGATGATCTGCAACACCCACTTGTCCCATGTAATAGCATGCCAGTGGGGGAGGTGATGGCGAATCCTGCCACCCACCGGCGTGGGGTGCTACACAAAGCTCGGATTAGGAAGGTTTGGAGGTAGAAGCAGCGGGCGTAGGTGGACTGCCCCCCCACGCTGATTCCAAGAGCCACCCCTGCAGAAGCCACGTCCGCCAAGAGGCTGGTTCTGCACAGGCTTGCTGAAGAAACGTGCCTGGGCGCCCCTGCCTTGGCCACGGAAGGAAAGAAAACCAGGAGTGGCCGGGCTCTTCGTGGAAAGACCGAAGGACTTGGCCGTGGCTCGTGAGTCCTTAAAACGCTCCAGTGCACTGTCGGCCTCATCGCCAAACAGGCGAGTGCCATCAAGGGCATATCCATGAGCGACCTCTCGACATCTAGCGAGAACCCAGTAGATCGCAACCAGGCGTGGCGACGCAGCGCCACAGTTGTAGAAATCACCCTGCCCAACGAGTCAGCGGTGTCCAAACCACACCGAATGGCGAACTTAGCCGCATCCTTACCCTCAGCAACCACCTGGGAAACGACAGCCTGGACCTCCTCAGGACACTGAGGCAACACCTTAGCAACAGTATCCCACACCGCGTGGGAATAGCGGCCCAATAAGCAGGCGGTGTTCACCAACCGCAGCCCCAAGCTGGCCAAAGAGAACAACCGCTTACCGAACTGTACCAGCTTCTTAGAGTCCTTATCCGGCAGAGCCATGGGAAAGGCACTCTGCGACGTCGAGGCCTGGATGACCAGACTCTCAGGCGTGGGATGAGTTGTCAGAAACGCGGGGCCACCAGGCGCCGGGCGGTGACGCCTGGCAACATTCTTATCCACAGGGGACCCCATGGCCGGCCGCGACCAAGTGCCCAAAAGAACGTCGGTGAGGGCGTCGTTGAAGGGAAGCAGTGGCTCCGACGAAGTAGACGCCATCTGGAGCACCTCTGTGAGGAGCTTAGTTTTGAGGGCCACCGTAGGAAGATCGAGGTGGAGGACCTCAGCAGCCCGACAGAGCACCACTGTGTAGGATGCTCCTTCCTCCATTGTAGGCGTGGGAGAGGCAACCCCTGGTCAGAAGAGACATTGAGGTTGCCGGCATCCTCCAGATCGTCCACCCAATCCTGCTCGGAGTCACACCGATGGGCCAGAGGGTCCTCGGACCCCTCCCAGTCATCCTCCAGCACCGTTGCAGGAGGAACCGGCCGCGACAAACTGCGTCGGAAACGGCACCGGCCGGTGCCGTGTCCCAATGCGGATCCCAGGCAGCAACGAAATGGTCCTGGAACCGGGGCGGAACGAACGGCACCCACTGCAGTGCCGGAGGTGGCGCCGAGGCGGCCCTGGGGCCAGAGCCGGCCGCGCCGGACCTCGTGGCGCCGGAGCCAACGGCGTAGGATCCTGTGGCGCCAAATCTGGATCCGCCGACGGGCCAACAGGATCTGGACACGGGACTGCGGGGCCCAAAGGCGCGGCGGCGGGAGCCCGCTGCCTAAAAAGGCAGTCCATGGTGGCAATAAACTCTTGCAGCTGTTAGGGAGTCGCCGACGGACCCGGGTAAGGCGGGTAGGCCGCGGGACTCCCAGGATCTAAAGGAGCCGCAGGGGCAGAACCTGTCCCCCTCGTCCGCATCCGAGATCCGACGGGGGGACGTCAGAGAGCAAACCCGCTTCTTCGACTTTTTATGTCGTCACTTACCGGAATCCGAGGGCAAAGATTTGGAGCCCGAGGAGCGACGACTGCGGCCCCGCGAGAGGTCCTGGGAACGGTCCCTGGACCTGGAGCGGCGCTGGGACGAGTGCCGGGCCTCCAGCAGATTCCGCCGCCGTTCCCTCAAGGCCTTCGGGGCCATGGCCCGACAGGACCGGGAGTCGTGTTCGGTCTCCAGGCAGTAGAGGCAGACATCATGGGCGTCCGCCACCTACATATTGCGACGGCAGGCCCCACAAGACTTAAATCCAGGCATCCCTACATGCACCAGGAGAAAAAAGGGAGACTAAAGTCCCAAAAGAGTAGTCAAAAAGTGACTAAGGTAAGTGCTCTATCCGGATCTGCGCTTGCTGGCACAGAAAAAGAAAGAACTGACGTCAGTGCGCATGGTTGGCGCCTAAGTAGTCTCCGTGACGTCATCTCATCGCTTACGACGCCAGCGACGGACGCGAAGCCGCACAACGCCACCTGCTGACGTGCAGGGTTACTGCTACAAAAACTTTCCGGATCCAGTCTGACTCCCGGGGAAATTCTAAGGCAATGAATCTATCACTAACTGGTCTCTTTAAGATACTAATATTTCACTAAGCTGCCATACTTGTGAATCATTTTCTACATTTCCCAGCAGTTACAACTTTGGTGAATTATGGATTTCATCCAATATTAGGCCTTGAACATTAGCTGTATAAAGGAAGGATTAGTCACTTACCTGTAATCCTTGTTCTCATCCAGGGGTATACTCAAAAGTCATAATCTATGATCCCGCACATGGGCGGGTATTAGTCATAGTTTATGACTATTGATGAGTATCCCCTGGATGAGAACTGGGTTCTCATCAGCTACCCATTCTAGAAATAAGACAATGCATTTAAATAAAGAAATCATAGCCACCTTTCAACAACCCAGCATCCAGCGAATACCTCTTGCTAAGAGCATGTTATCTTTTTTCACATTGATCGAGGACTCGATTTTGAGCACGGCCACAAGCCAATGGCATGAAAGGAACGCGTTACTTACCTGTAACTGCGGTTATCCAGTATTGGTATCTTTCATAGATTCACATGCCTGAATCATTCCCCGTCGTCGGGAATGGGAGTCACCGGTAAATAACAAAGTAATGTCCAGAAGACATAAGACAGCCATAGGCCTCAGAGGCCTTAGCTTAGTAAGCTATCCACGTCCTTATGTAAAAAGGACCAAATTTTGGCCAGAGCCAATCAGCTAACACCACCCTCTAGAACCTTCCTGGTAGGAGCTCTAGTCCCTCAGATTTTCGTGAGCACAGTGCTAAGCAGCTGTATACTGAGAGATCCGAGAGAGCCCTTCCAGGGGAGGCGGGTGGGTTGCATGTGAATCTATGAAAGATACCAATACTGGATAACCGCAGTTACAGGTAAGTAACGCGTTCCTTATCCAGTATTAGGGTATCTTTCATAGATTCACATGCCTGAATCAGAGTAGTAAGCAGTGAAAAAAGCACATTTCGAAAGATATGGATAACATACAGGTATTAGATAACCACATCTGAGATAAACAACAGTGCTACTGTAAAGCAGTGAATAAGTAATGCATACATTATAGTGCGAAATGTGCATAAACTCAGGATGGTGGGATGAAAGAAAGGGCTCACCTCTATTTAAAAAGATGACGTAGTACCGCTTGGCCCACTGACGCATCCTTCATGATCTCCGCATCCAGGCAGTAATGCTTGGTGAAGGTATGCGGCGTCTTCCATGTGGCCGCTCTACAAATGTCCACAATGGGCACCCCAGCAAAAAGAGCCATGGAAGTAGACATGGCCCTTGTGGAGTGGGCACGGACCGTTGTTCTCAACGGACGTCCTGCCTGTTGGTGACAGAAAGAAATGGCCGAAGAAATCCAGCGGGAAATGCTCTGTTTTGTGAGCGGAAGCCCTTTGAGGTCTGCTGTAGGCTATGAATAGCTGATTTGATTTACGAAAAGATTTCGTTCTCTAAATGTAAAATTTCAAGCAACGCTGAATGTCTAGTGAATGTAGAGTTCGTTCCGCCACGGTTTGTGGATTTGGGAAGAATGATTGTAAAACAATAGGTTCGTTGAGGTGGAAGTGAGATGGAACCTTGGGAATGAAAGCTGGATTTGTGCGGAGAAGGACTCTATCCTTTTTGAATTGCAGGAATGGGTCCTGGATAGAGAATGCTTGGAGCTCTCCCACTCGCCTTGCCGAGGTAAGAGCTAGTAGAAGTGCCACCTTCCAGGAAACAAATTTGAGGTCAGCTCTGTGGATGGGCTCAAACGGGTGCTTCATTAGTTGAGCTAGAACTATGTTAAGGTGCCAGGCCGGTGGAACAGGCTTTACTGGAGGGAATGTGCGAAACAGTCCTTTCATGAATTGCTTTATGAGTCTATGAGACCATAAAGAGGGGCCGGAAGAAGATCTTCTGAAACGCGAGATTGCCGCTAGGTGAACTTTAATGGAGGCATGAGCAAGACCAGATTCTGCCAGATGTAAAAGGTAGGGTAAGACTTGTCCTGGGGTGGAAGAGAAAGGATGCAACTTATTCGTCTTACACCAGATACAGAATCTTTTCCACTTGAGTGAGTAGGTCTTGTTGGTACTATCTGCTCGAGCCCGAGCTAGAATTCGTCTGCAGTCTGGAGGAATGTCTAGGCCTCGAAACTCTCTGAACTCAGGAGCCAAGCTGATAACCTGAGAGAGGCTAGATCCGGATGTTGAATCTGCTGATCGCTGAGCGTCAGAAGAGATGGAAACGTTTTCAGCCTGATCGGAGGTTCCTGGGAGAGGAGGTGAAGTTCCGAGAACCAGTGTTGGCGTGACCAAGCTGGGGCTATCAATATCAAAGTGCAAGGTTCCGCCTTCATCTTCCGTAGTACCCTGGGGATCAGGGGAAATGGCGGAAAGGCGTATGCAAAGACGTTGCACCATGCTATCGAAAAGGCATTCCCCAGGGATCCTGGTTGGGGATGCCAGCTTGCAAAGTATTGGCATTTGGCGTTGCGTTGGGTGGCGAATAGGTCCAGCTGAGGTGTGCCCCATTGGGCGAAGATATTGTTGAGGACCTGCTGATCCAGTTCCCACTCGTGGCACGCTGCCTGCCTCCTGCTTAGATAATCTGCCAACACATTGTGGGTGCCTGGAACAATCTGCTCGGAGAGAGATGTTGTGGCGGAGCAGCCAGTTCCAGATTTTCTGCGATTCGCGCGAAAGTGTCAGTGAACGAGTCCCTCCCTGCTTGTTCAGGTAGTGCATTGTCGTGGTGTTGTCTGTCCGGACAAGCACTACTGAGTTCTTTATCCTCGGGAGGAAAGCCACTAGAGCTAGGTAGACTGCTCGGAGCTCTAAAAGGTTGATATGAAGCATTTTCTCCGAAAGGGACCACTTTCCGCTTATCTGTAGCTCCTGAAGGAAAGCTCCCCAGCCTTCCAAGGAGGCGTCCGTGGTGATTATATGAGGAGTAGCAGGAAGCAAGAAAGGCAAGCCTTGCGAAAGGTTCTTGGGGCGAACCCACCATTGCAGAGCCTGTTTGATCGCCGGGGTTACTTGGATGACGTCGTCGAAAGACCCTGTACACTGGATCCACTGGTTCAACAGAGCCTCTTGTAGGGGTCGCATCCGTAAGCGGCAATGTGGGATTAATAGAATGCAGGAGGACATCATCCCGAGGAGGGATTTGAAGAGGCGCACCGAGAGTGTCTTTCTTGTCATTACCTGGAGTGCCAGAGATTGAAGTTTGTCCTGGCGTTCCTGTGACGGGAATGCTTTCCTGTGGATGGTGTCTAGTGTGGCTCCCAAAAATTGCATGCATTGGGATGGTTGCAGGACAGATTTGTCGTGGTTGAGAGTGAGACCCAGTGACTCGAAGAGTGTCAGACAAGCGTTGGAAGATCTTATCACGCCTTCTTGTGATGGGGACTTGATAAGCCAGTCGTCTAAATACGGGAAGACTTGGTGGCGGAAACGGCGTAGGTACGCCGCCACTGGTGCTAGGCATTTGGTGAAAATGCGTGGCGCCGATTTGAGCCCAAATGGCAGAACTCGAAACTGGTAATGCCTGCCCGCCACCATGAAACGCAGGAACTTCTTGTGGTTGCGGTGTATTGGGACATGAAAATAGGCGTCCTGAAGGTCCACCGACACCATGTAGTCGTTTGCGTTGAGTAAACGTAAAACCTCCTGTATGGTAATCATTCGAAACGACTTTTTTCAGAAATTTGTTGAGATTTCTGAGGTCCAATATGGGTCTCCATTTTTTCTCTTTCTTTCGGATGAGAAAGAAATGGGAGTAGAACCCTCTCCCTCGTTGGCTTAGGGGAACTTTCTCTATAGCTCCCTTTAGAAGCATAATCTTTATTTCTTGGAGTAATGGGCGTAGGTTTTTGTGAGCCCTTTGGCGGGGAGGAGTTTGAGGAGGAATTTGTATGAATTCCAGGGAATGGCCGAATTGTATTAATTGGAGGACCCATCGGTCCGTAGTTATCGTTTGCCAATTTTTGAGAAAATGGGAGATTTTTCCGCCAATCTTGTAGGGTGGAGACAAGTTTGTGACCGGCTGCATCTGGAAGTCATTGCCGCCGCGCGGCACCCTTTTGTCTTCCTCCTCTGTTACGAAAGGAAGTTTTGTGGTAAGACGACTGTTGTCGCTGCTGAGATTGTGGACGGTACTGCTGGGAAGAGGAGAAAGAGGAACGCTGTTGAAAGTCTCCTCTGGAGGAAGTCTGACCTCTTCCTCTGGACCCACGAAAGGAAGGGTTCCGAGATTGCAGAGACCCCAGGGCTCTGGCAGTATCTGTATCTTTTTTGATACCTTGCAATGCCTCGTCAATAAGAGGACCGAATAGAAGCTGGCCATCATAAGGCATGTCCAGGACCTTTGTCTGGACCTCCGGCCTGAAAGAAGTTGCCTTGAGCCAACCCTGGCGCCGGAGAACAGCCGCACCAGCCAGCTGTCTAAAACCTGTGGAAGCAATATCCATTGCACAGTCTATCAGTTCCGTGGCAGATCGTTCACCCTCCAACAGAATCTTCCTTGCCTCTTCTTTTAAGTCAGAAGGCAAATCCGCTAGATATGGGGCAATGTCCGCCCACATTTGTCGGTTGTACCGTCCCAATAGTGCAGTAGCGTTGGAGGCACGCACTGTCAAGGCTGACATAGAGGAGAAACGTTTCCCTATGTTATCCATACGTCGCCCTTCTTTATCCGGCGGAGCTGTCAACAGCGCAGCTGGGTTGTTTGCCCTCCTCTGCGCAGCCTGAGTGATAACCGAGTCCGGCTTTGGATGGCCTGTAAGACAAACCGGAGCCGTGTCCGGAGCTTTATATTTCTTGTCCAGGCGTGGTAGAACCGGTGGCACTGATGAAGGGTTCTGCATTATCTTTATGCCCTGGTCCCAAATATAATCAATTATCGGAATTGCCCGGACGGACTTCTTGAAGGGTTCCTTAAAGTCATATAAGAAACAGTCTTGTTGATGCGAAGGCATCGGGATCTGGAAGCGCTGGGCCGCTCTTTCAATGATGTTGTGGAAACCGCCGATGTCGTCGGGCGGTGAGTCGGCTGTGGTAGGGACAGGCGAAACAGGAGCCGGAAGGATGTAATCGTCCCATTCATCTTGTTGGGATTGGACGTCCTGGAGTTCTCCTTCCTCAGGTTCCTCCTCCTCCTCCTCCTCGTCGTCCGTGGTGGGCCGAGGCGGAGGTGCCGTCCTCTCCAAAAGCAGTGGAGGCGGTCGTGGCCGTGGAGTGGAAGGCCCCGCAGGCATCGGTGGAGGTGCCGGAGTCGGAAAACGCTGCTTATAGTCCGTTATTAAGAGCTGAAGGTCTGCGACCAAGGCTGCCGGTAGACACACCATGGAAGGTGGAGGCGGCATGTATTCTTGATGAGGAACCTCCTCATAGTCCTGGGGATTGTCTTCGTAATCCGAGACATCCTGGTACTTTACATGGAGCTGTGATGGACTAGTCGCCGCAGGAAAGAGACTAGCGTCGTCCGAATCCTCCTCTTCAAAGAGGCGAGTGGGAGGCAAGGTTGAGACCTTACTGGGCGAAGTGAGGGCCGGAGTTAATGCACGCTTGGTTATTTGTACATGCACAAATGTACCCTGGTCGTCCGTGTCCATACCTCTCAAGGGGCTCGATGGTATAGCTGTAACCGACGTTACAGGTATCAATGCCGTCGACGAGATCGTCGTCGGGGTCGTCGTCAACGACGAGGATGATGAAGACGGTCTCCTCGTCGACGATGACGTCGACGACGGCGTCGACGGTGATATTCTCGTCGACGGTACCCTCGTCGTCGACGGTGTCTTCGTCGACGATGTTGTCGTCGACGATGATGATGAAGCTCTCGTCGACGGTGTCGTCGTCGACCCTCCCGTCGACAGCTTACTCGACGACGACTTTTTTATGGCTAACGTCGACGGAATTGTCTTGCCTGCCGTCGACGATGGAGTTGTCGTCGTCGAGGACATGGAATGGGATATCATCGTCGATAGAGTCGTCGTCGACGATGTAACTGAAATCGCTGTCGATGGAGATTTTCTCGTCGACGCTACTGTCGACATTGTCGTCGACGAGGTGGCAATAGGCTTTTTGAAGGTGTGGGGCATCACCTTAGGAGACGAGCTCCCTGGAACAGGCGAATCCTGGACCTCTGAAGACTTTTTCTGCGTCTTCTTTTGAGGTGGCTGCGACGAAGGGCCCGGCGATGCCACCCTTGGTCTTTTAGATGAGGAGTGAGACGCAACTGAGGAACTCTCACTCTCCTCAGAGGACACCACATCCTCCTTGTCCTTTAGCCTTTGCAGCCAGATTAAAAGGCGCCCCGCTCGGTCTTTCAAGGTCTTAGAAGAGAAAGTCCGACATACCTTGCAGTCCTTAGAACTGTGACTGGGATAGAGGCAATACAAGCAGTCCTTGTGTTGGTCGTCGATATGTAGCCTCTTCTTTCCGCAAGAGGCGCAGGGCCTGAATAAACCCTTCTTAGGTGTATCAGCCATGCTGAAAATCCAGAAAGTTGAGAAGAAAAACTGTCAAATCCAAAGAAATGAGCAGAGCTCAGTGGAGACTCCCTTAGCACGACGTGCGGTAGAAAATCTGAGGGACTAGAGCTCCTACCAGGAAGGTTCTAGAGGGTGGTGTTAGCTGATTGGCTCTGGCCAAAATTTGGTCCTTTTTACATAAGGACGTGGATAGCTTACTAAGCTAAGGCCTCTGAGGCCTATGGCTGTCTTATGTCTTCTGGACATTACTTTGTTATTTACCGGTGACTTCCATTCCCGACGACGGGGAATGATTCAGGCATGTGAATCTATGAAAGATACCCTAATACTGGATAATTCTGAACTATCAGTACTGTAGTAATAGACAACGCTGGATGGAAAAGGGAGGCTTAACCAGGTTCACCGGTTTCCAGCATCATTTTTGGAGGCGGCTGCCTTCCTGAAATATTTTAATGTAGAGCCTTAAGGTGAGTGAGAGGGCACGGGTAACCCATTGGAGTTGCAGAGTTGCTAAAAACCTTTGTTCGCCAATGCAAAACTAGGGCCTGGCAGGGAAAAACCCTCTGGGACTAGACTGATGGATGGATGGATGGATGATATGGATGGGATGGAATGAGCACGGTGGGTGTACATTTTAAGCACACCCACCGTAATCCACTTTGAGGAATTTTAAAACAACTTCACAAGTGTTCCCTCACATGCAGTGGAAGCCCAGAGGCAGCTAAAGGAGATGGCCTTGAGGTTTCAGTGGCTAGTGTGGGGACATGGCCTTTGATTCACTGGACCAGAACTGCTTTTCCAACTTCAAACTATCGAGCAATTCTTCAATTGGGGTCAGAGCGATGACAATGTCAAGAACTCAAAAGCAGTGACAATCGAGGCCTCAAGAGCTTTATGGTGGCAGAGGCAATAGGCACTATTTCTGCAGGACCCACCAGCAGTGATGTAACAGGTGGAAGTCTTACACTACGACTTCCACCTGTCAATGAGGTCACTGGAGATTGTGTTATATTTATATAGTGATATTTGAAGGAGTAGTTTCTTTTCTGTAACTCCAGTTCTGTAGTAGGGGTATCTCTGTTATAGTCATAATCTAGTGAATAGTCCCGCCCATGTGCGTGGACCCCGGAGCAATAAAAAATAATCTCTAAAGGTGACAAATCATGCAGACCTGCATACACCTTTAAGAGAGAATTTAATTTAAAGACAGATAATGCAGCCTATACCCACAGGCTACACTGTCCAGTACTTCAACTAGAATTCCACCAACATCCACAAACAGCACTGCCTGTCCAGCTTTTCTCCACATAGGAAAAAACCCTGCCTCTACCAGCAAAAGCCTCTGGAATGATAGAGAGGAAGGAGTGGACAGACAAGCCCCATAGGCTGCCATTATGTGGCTTAGAACAGGATACTGTACCTTTAAGAAAACTTTCCAGATTTAGAGAACTTTCCCCAGTATCCCAGAATGCCCAGCAGGTCCCTTCTACTTTCAGTTCTTTTTTCCGGCTCCTGCTAGCAGGACCCTGGAGCATCGAGCTCTCCCCTTTTCAAGGGTTTATTTTAGTTTTTTGTCAATTTTTGTCACTTTTTCAAGTGCTTAGTAGCTGGTACTGTCAACATGCCTGGCTTGTTCGACAAGTGCCTGGAATGTGGTAGAAAAAAGGCTAAAACAGATCCACACGAGGTGTGTATAGGTTGCCTTCCCCAGTCCCACGTGCCTGCAGACTGTGATATCTGCCACTCGTTCTCAGCCAGGACCCTGGGGGACAGAATGAAGATCAGGCTTCAAGTCCTGGAGGAGAGAAGGCTGAAGGCACCAGGTGGGTCTGGAGGGGCTGATTTGGCCCATACTGAGGCCTCTGGGGGGCTCCTCAGGGGCAGGAAGACCAGTAAGCGTCCCCTCTCCCCGTCGACGGCGGCGTCGAGGAGGATGACTACCATCTGTTCGCCGTCTCCCCAGGGCTCTGGGGAGAAGCGGCGTCGAGGGACCTGAACAGGCCGCCGTCGACTACATCGGCATCTTCGGCGACGACGATATTTGAAGAACAAGTTACATGCCTTCGGTAATGCTTTTTTTGGTGGACACTAACCGCAGATTCCCCACTTTTAGAAAAAAATCACAGGCGCCAAAATGAATGTTGATTTTTTTTTACTGCAATTTGTCGTACATGCCATTATGTGGGGTATTAGGCTCAAAAACTACCACATACCACCCAGAAGTGACAGTGCACAGCCTTATATAGGTGCCACTCCTGCGTGCAAACTGTTTACCAAACCCACAGATGCTGATCACTACAGCCATATTGGAGGAGACACTGAACTGAATGAACTTGGGAAATTTATATCAGATAAAGGAGTTGGAGGAAGGAGTGTGATGTGGAATCTGTGGCTACAGTATACACCAGTAAGAGCCTTATTGAAGGAAAGTAATTTGTTCATGTGATGGCTAAGTCTAACCATAGATTTTTTTCAATTGTTTCTTCTTTTTCTGCCCTCGTGTCTTGCAGCATGCCTCTTAGCCTTATTCCTTCCTTAACGTTTAAAATTCTTTTGGACTTACTTTAACAAATGCCAGCCTTCCATAGAAAGGAAGGCTCGTAGAAAGACCACACCCATCCTGTGAGTCTGAGACTACCTTCTTTCTTCTACAGAACTGACACTTGGGAGAAAAAAAAGGAAGGAATTTCTGACAGGAAAAAAATAAACTTTACTAAAAAAATAGAGTATTTCGGAAGTTGAGTAAAATGGTTATAAAAACACACAAAAAAAACAGATTGCGGACAGGAAATTCAAAGATTTTTAGAGGTGTCAAGCCTCTCAAGTGTTCAGAGATCCTTCACTCCAGAACTGAATAAACTGGTCCTAGGAGGCTATTGCCAATATAATGCATCATGGGTAGGAAAGTAGACCAGGTCTGAAGAAAACAGAACTCGTTTTCACAGCTCTCAATGTAAGCCTACCAGGCTGAACTTTTTTCCTTCATGTTATACATATTTTAAGCCAATTTTACAACTCAGATGCTGCTATGCAGCTTCAAGTTGGACACTTTGGTGTCTCACAGTCCACATTTCAGGTAAAAACGTATCAATAGGCTGTAAATGGAGGCCCATGACTGTTGAGATGAAGAAAGGATCAGACCCAAAGAATCATCATTTCTCTATGGAAGATCGTGGAAGATTCTGAAGCACGAAGCACCTGCAGCTCACTTCTAGTTGATACTTGGGTCACCAAGAAGTCTTTCTTCGAAGAAGCTGTCACAGAAGGACATTAGTTTAAAACAATTTAAAGTCAGTTCTGTGTTAGATTTCGGTGCAGAGGCAGTAGGTGTCAAACTTACGAAAACAGAGGCATTCGTTTTGTTCAGATAATGGGATGGAGAAGGACTCCCCAGATCTCCAACAGTAGGACCCAACAGCCCTAATAAACCATACCGTTGTCCACCTATATCCCCAGGGAAATCTGGTTCTTCAAAGCATATCTAAATATTCGAAATTTTCCAAATTGAAGCACGGGATAGTCATAATAAAAACACCATCACAGCTAAACCAGCATAGCATAAAATTCTAATGCGCATCCAATGATGGCAATTAAAACCTGCAGTCATTTGGAATTGCGATTAAAGTAAACATTTCTGTTTGATGTGCAGTAAAATGACGCAATACATTTGATCTCTTCCTTAAGAAAACTTTCGGATTTTCCAACAATTATACTAGATGGATCATCAGGCAAAGGTAAAAACTCACAGATCAATCAAATTACCAAGACACCTGAACACAGAGCATGGGATGCTAAACTCAAATAGCAGCTTTCTGTAAACTGAAACCAGTGGTTGAATTAAGATCACATAGCCATTGAATTTAGTCTCACTACCACAATGGGCATTTTACAAAATCACGAAGAACAGGGTAAAACCATAGTTCACTGCACTTAACAAACCTGTTTTTTGTTCTCTGGTAGGTCCTCCTCCATCGGCTCTGGTTTGGATTCCTTCTTTTTGGGCTGTGGAGGTGGAGGCGACGCTACAGTTTCATCATCATCGTCATCTACATTTCCCAAGTCTACTCCAAGAAGCACACTAAGTGTAGTCATGACTCGAGGGTCCTGCAACTTCCTGTAATAAATATTGTTAATATCGTGAATCCCCAAAGCAGTTTCTGTGAAAGTCCAACAATTAAGGCAGAGGTATTTTGATTAATTGTTAAATAAAACATCCGAGCTGGGGAAATATTCACATCCTCTCATTCTACTTCCCACCCAGATCTATTACCGCCCTTAGTTTTCTTAGACAATGTGCAACACGGGAATCTGGGAAGGATGCTTACAGGGACTGGCGAGAAGCTGTCCAGCATGCCCCTCATTACCTGAAGCAAAGGGATAAAGGAGCAGTAGCAAAGAGGAAAACCATGCCCAATGATGTAAAAGTGAAGGACTGCCTTACTTCTTGCAGATTAATATAGGCGGGTAGAATGCCTTGATCATTAATGCTCTGAGGTCAGCTAAATACATGCTTTGTGTACATTACATCTGAGTCTTTGGAAAGGTCACTCAAGTGAATGTTTTTTGCTTCACATAGAAGAGCACAGGACTAGCCAGGCTCTTTTCAGTAGCCACAATCAAACTGCACAGTGAAGGCTATTTTTTTCTTTTTCTGCCTCACTATGAACCAAATTGTTCATTTACAAGATGGGGGCAAATTCAGTTCACGGGATGTCGGTCAACAGATATTGGTATTTACCAATAAATACAGTTTTATTACACAGGTGTAACAGGGTACAAAACTTGGCTTATCACAGATTAAGGTTATTTGCCAGACCAAAAACTATTTAAAAAAAATAAAATAAAAAATAAAAGATGCTGGTGACTAGGAGCCACAGGGACCAAAATTGTTACCCCAAAGCACAGGGTTTCATGCTATCATTCACTTAGTTAAAATTAGCACGTTTTATCCAATAGACTAAAAACATCCATATTGACAGGGATATTCACTTACGTTCCAAGTTCAGAAGGCTTGTTCTTGAGTTGCTCAATTAGTTCTTTGTAGCTAGGATCATTGAGCAGCGCTCTCGTTCTGGGATCACTCTCCAGTTTCTGATAAAGGTTTGGTGCATTGAAAGGGTTCATAAACTTTCTTTCTGTTGACAAGGAGAAAGAAGGAAACAGGTTGTGATGTAAATGCACAAAAGAAAGCTTATACAAAAAAAATATAAACCCTTTTCTTACAACAGCATATGGTTTGCATAAAAACAGCAAACAATACAAATGATGTTAAAGGAATTACGACCATGAGGCACATATTAAAGTTGCAAAGTGAGTGGTGCAGTCTGTATGCGGACTAGCAGCTGTGCAAATATATTCTTTAAAAAAAAATATGGATCAAATGGACAGCTTGTGGTGTGCTGGATAGGGGATGGGTGTAAAAGGAAGATAACGTTGACTGTTTAGTAGAGGAAAAGTAATTAAGGGCCCTGGCCGCAACAAGAAATTTGGTATTAAACTACAGCGGGGCAGTCTCAAGAACGATATAACAGTGGAAATGCTCTAGCAACAGATACTCTAGCCATCCAAGGTAAAAGCTTAGCAGCATATCTACACCTGGTTAGGAATAACAATATATTTATCGTCAGTAATGTCCTTTCCCGATGGATATTCCAACCCCAGAGTCCTCATCTTGTGAATAACCTTAAGGCGCCACACCGGATCCGGAGATTTTTCCTAGTCATTACCTCATGCGCCGATAGTTGGTGTTGTGCACATATACATCGGGTCCTTCCTGCTTACCCGCCACCCCGTAGTGACATTGGGGCTACCTCTGCACACAGTCATCAGTTTCTTTTAGGTGAGTGACTGTGCCATTTGACTTGAAGCCTTAGTAATCAGATTGAGCAGTTCTCAAGTTGAAATTTACTGGACCAGAAGAGTCCGTTCCACAAAATAGGGAGGATTTTGGATCGGTGAGATTCTAGGATTAGATGGAGTCTAAACCAGAAAGGATTGTTATTAAAGGTAAGATGCTTTTTCTTGATGGATACTCCTAACAGCAGATTACTCCCCTTCAGAACAAATACGACTGCTGTACCTCCCCAGGTGACAGGTCTGTGAAATGGCTCAGACCATGAAATCCTGCAAGACAGAATGTGTATGGTGCCACTCCCAGCAAACATGGCTATACAGGCAGTAGTGCTTTAGGAATGTGTGAACTGACACATGTTGCAGACTGGCAATTGTCAAAAAATGGCACTCAATGTACCAGTGCTGTGGTAGCTTTTGTTCTGGAATATTGTGCCTGTAGGCATTTACACTTTTGCATAGCTTTCCCTTTCCTTGTCACAGGGATTGACCGTCCATTCCAATAGCCCTTGGTACGATCAATGTATAAACTCCTAGCACTTCGGGTCTAGATGATGAAGCCTCTCCTCTTTGGATGGCTGAGAAGGATCAAAGAAAGCCAGCAGAGAAATAGACTACCCAATGTGGAAAGGTATGACCACTTTCTGAAAGAACACTGCTTTGGTCCTCAACACTAACTTGTCTGGGAAGGTGGTGGTGTATGGTTGATGAACAGAGTGCTTGCAGCTCACTCAAACAAGCTGATGTGATCCCCATGAGGAACATGGTCTTCAATGTGAGCTACTTCACAGTGCAACTGTGAATTGGTTGACTAGGGTGTCCATATGAAATGTGAACTAGATTGAGGTACCACTGGGGCATCAGAAAACGTTTCGGCCCAACACGTCAACCCTTTTGAAAATAGCATTCCAACAGGTGATTTAAACAGAGATGGCTGATCAGGTAATCCTAATAAAACGGACATCTCGTAGGCTGTGGACACTGATGAATCCCTGGCCTGAATTACTATTGCTGCTGTAAACGCCACTTGGAGCCCCGGACAACACTCGACCACACCGGTTGTGCCCTCGCTGCTGTGCTAATTGCAGTGTGGGTGCGGGTGACACTCTACTTACAAGGGGACTTTCATTTCCAGAACTGACTACCCGGGACTGCGAGGTCCAGGCTGCTTTGTGCTCCAGCTAGCGCCCGCACCTGGCTCCTCTTCCCGGCCCCGCCCCCAACAAGTATACAACGCCTCGCGGCTCCCGCTACGCGGGAGCCGCTCGTAGGCTGTGGACACTGGTGAATCCCTGGCCTGAATTACTATTGCTGCTGTAAACGCCACTTGGAGCCCCGGACAACACTCGACCACACCGGTTGTGCCCTCGCTGCTGTGCTAATTGCGGTGTGGGTGCGGGTGACGCTCTACTTACAAGGGGACTTTCATTTCCAGAACTGACTACCCGGGACTGCGAGGTCCAGGCTGCTTTGTGCTCCAGCTATCGCCCGCACCTGGCTCCTCTTCCCGGCCCCGCCCCTCTTGCTAATTTAATACACACCCCCTCACACGCTAGCGGGACGCGTGCGGGGCGTCACCCGGGGCGAAGACCGGGCAAAGAGCGGGCCGTTCAAGACTGTACGAGGCTGGGCTGGATACACCCCTCGGTTAGTGTGCTCCGTCAAAGCTAACAAGCAATGGCTACCGGACTATTGAGGCTAGCCCCTAAGGGTTGTAATGTCGTAGGGACTCTCGATAATTTCATAACACGGGCTAGCAATGTCCTTGCCTATGAGATCGCTGCCACAGAACGTAGACTATCCCTAGATCCGTCGCTAGGGAAGCGATCTTCTTTGGGAGCTATTATGACCATCCCCTCCCCCGATAACTCTGTACCTCCCACACTAGGTGGCTCTTCAGTTGAGGCTCTGCTAGATGATTTTTCCCCTCTGGTTGTTTCTATCCAACCTAATCCAACTGTTATTGGGCACAAACAGGCTGATCACTCTATCCCAGCTCCTATATTCACTTGTGCCACAACAAGATCTATGACGGATCGGTCTGTCAGAAGTAAATGTTCCAGGGTGAACCTCCCAGCTACAAAAGGGAAAAAACGTGAAGGGGCTCCCGCGAGATGTCCTATTAAAAAGAAACAAAAAAAGATGCCTGTCCCCAACCAAGATAATAATACACCCTTGATAGAAAATTACTTAGTTAATACCCCGACTCAATATTCTGTCGTACCCCCCACATCCACTGCTCCATGTTTGGAAGCTTTGGAGGGATTGAGTCCCAGTGCCTTTTGGGATAGAATGGCTGCACTAATCGATGGAAGGCTGTCTCCCTTAGTCGAGCGCCTTGCTGCCCTGGAAGGGAAACTAGCATTATTATCAAACCAAACAGCCAAACACAGTGGCACCAGTACATCCAGTTCTGAATCCATCCTGCCACCAATCGACATTCTTACCCTGTATTTCGCTTACTGAACAGGTGGCCGCCCATTCTTCCGCTCCTAACTCAGCCCAAACTGGAGGGGAACTAATCTGCAATAAGGACTGTAGGCATGTTTGCTCTGCCATACCACGAATGGTCAGTGCACCCTGTGAAATAGGTAGCCTAGCGGGTCCTTCACCCCAAATCTCCCCCCCTCCCCTGACCAACTCTGGATTTAATCCCCCTCCTACCACTAAGATTCTCCCAAGACTTGACTTACCACCAGAATGTAGTCCATATGTCGTGGTTTTAACAGGAGTACCCGAACTGCCACAAGACAGAGTTGAACCCTATTTGTCTCTGAAGTATAAGACAATACATTGGCTGAATACTAATAGACCTTTGCCCTCAAATTTGAACGGGGAAATTCTGATGGTTCGTAGAGTATCTTGGGTAGGTCGGGGTGAGAAGAACATCAGGGGCGATTGCATAATTGTGAATTTTAAAGATCCAAGGGTGGTAAAATATGTCGGTGAGGGGGGTTGGAATAATAGGGGGGTTGGAATAATAGGGCTGATGGAATCCATTCCCCCCTCCTTTCATACTTTTACCCGCTGGGAGCACCCAAACATAGGAGGGATACATTTATTGCACAATCTACCAGAGAGACCGTGCATAGGCCATAGTGGAATGCAAGAGACTGATTTACATCTTGCCTATTCTAACATACTTTGCCATAATAGGTTCAGCTCCTTGGATTGCATTGATTGACTGGAGCTAGACTCTGACCCCAGGCCCATAGCCACACTGCAGACAGAGCCAATTGAGAGCTTGGCTCCATTATCACAGTCCCAGTCACTCATGGGCTCAGACATTAGGAAACACCTGGATGTTGGTAACGACTCTAGAACACGGGGAATACTTACAAGTCTGTCTGTAGCGTCCCTTGAACGTTTAAAATCCCTAGATGACAGGAACCTTTTACTAATAGGTACCGATCCGGGCATTCTACCCGCCCTGATTTCGACTTTGTACCGGGATGGAAGCCCCAAAACAGGGATAACTTATCAAACAGAACTGAAGTCAACGGATACACCATCTCCTGAGCCAACACTGTTCAGTTCTGACACCCCCTTTGATAACACTCCCCTTTTTGACCCTCTTACAGAGCCACGCTTAACACCCACCACTATCAGTGGCAACTCAATTACATCCCTGGCCATAACATCTACCTCCCCTGGGTCCTATTCTGCCCATTTTTCCACCTATAAGGCTTCGGGGTTGAAAATTCTGTCCTGGAATGTGGCAGGTCTATCACGTCTGTTAGAACTCCCTGATTGGGGGGGGGGAATACATTGATGGTCACGATATCTGCCTCTTTCAGGAGACTTGGGCACTGAAGCCCTACCATCGTGTAGGGTTTGCTACTTTCTGGGAATCTGCAGTAAGGCCAAATGGGGGAAGGCCCTCTGGAGGGATGTCTATTTGGGTAAGGACTCATTTGGGATGCGCACCCAAGAGAATTAATACCGATTCACCGGATATTATGTGTTTAGTTATGTCCTCATGGGAAAATCAGGTATTGACCCTCATAAACATATATTCCCGTCCTGTGAGTTATGGCCAGGAGTCCATCACTCTGAGGAGTTTGGATGTTTTTCTGAGTACCACTATTAACACCGATTTTCTTGTAATCGGTGGGGACTTCAACTGCCACTACGAACCTTTGAACGGACTGATCTCCCCTGTATCCCAGGAAGAGGACCAAGTGTGGGCTATACCGCCTTCCAATTCCTATCCCACGAAGGCCTGGACGCCATTACTACTTACCTAACTAACACTCACATTCTCACTAAGGGCATGTAATGGAAGGTTCCCTGCAGATAATCCAGGTAACCCAACATTCGAAAGAAATGATCAAACTTCCATCATCGATTATATTATGCTTAGTATGGGACTGTGGCCAAGGATCCTGGACTTCCAAGTTATCAAACGCTGTGAAAGCGATCACAATCCCATTGCTGTCACCTTGGAGGGTTTTACAAACCACCATCTTCCTCCCATTGATTCACCTAGTGTTCTTCCCCTGATTACAACTGATGGCTCCCGAAGAGTTAGATGGGAGAAGATCGCCCTATCTGATAGGAATCTGGGTGCAATGTACTCTGAGATTTATCCTCTTTTGGAGAAATTAATGGGAGCACCAACTACACTAGAGGCTCATCCTGATTTTGAGCTGATTGGAGCCACACACATAGAACTATGTGGCACTCTTGAGACCCACTTTAGTCGGGCTATTAAGAGAAACTTACCATCCACAAGGGAGAATCCTACTTGGTTTAATAAATCGTGCAGGGAAGCAAAGCTATTGCTCTTGACAACTCTAAAAAATGGAACTAAGCTAAAAATAAAGGAAGCAAGGGCTCTCTTTAAGAAAACCACCAATGAAGCAAAAAAAGAGTGGGAAATCAGAAGATGGGAGGAAATCTCCCATGCATTAAAAAACAGGGATCAAAGATCATTCTGGAACCTAGTTAAAACTGGAACGTCACGTCCGACCCAAGCGCTCCAACCCAATCTTGGGCAAGAAATATGGCGTACTTACTTTAAAGAACTTTACGCTTCTAAGACTCCACTACCGTTCATTTCCCTCCCCCACCCTAGTCCTTGCCCACCCCTAATCCAGGCCTTGATCTCGATGTGCACCCTCAGTGAGGTTAGAGTTGCCCTCAGCACCCTCAGTGAGGTTAGAGTTGCCCTCAGCAAAGTCCAACCCAATAAAGCCCCAGGCTTAGATAGAATCCCAGGTGATCTTTTTAAAAGTGAGCCCGACATCTGGGTCTCATATCTATTTGAACTTTTTAACGCAATTCTAGCAGGAATGCCGCTACCACCTACTTGGGCTGGAGCCGAGATCATACCAATACACAAAAAGGGCTCTCCACTTGATCCGGCTAATTATAGGCCTATCAGCCTAATAGATGTTGCCCAGAAGATTTTTGCTCGCATTGTCTTAGGGAGACTACAAACCTGGATGGAGGAATCCAACATTCTGACCCCTCTGCAGGTGGGCTTTAGAGCTAGAATGTCAACTGTGAATCAATTGTTCAGGCTGCAAATGATCCACTGGAAAAGTATAATTTTAGAAGGGGGCAGTCTTTACCTCACGTTTGTTGCCTTAAAGTCTGCCTTCGACATGGTGGACCGCAGCCAACTCTGGGAGCTGTTAAAGGCGATGGGCATACCTCTTTACCTCTGCGACTTACTAGAACGCCTTCATAAAGACACTTTCGCTAGAGTCAGGTTCGGACTCCATGGAGAACTCACAGAACCATTTCGGGTAGAAAATGGTGTTAGACAGGGCTGCGTTTTAGCCCCAACCCTCTTTGCCCTCTTCTTGAATGGACTGGTTGAAGATATCTTGACCCTAGGCGAAATAGATGCCCCCAAGTTGGCAGGCAGGAAAATTCCCGCACTCATGTTTGCGGACGACACTCTGCTTTTGTCCAGATCGCCCATGGGTATGGTTAGAGTCCTGGATGGCTTTGCCACTTTTTGTAGGAAAAGGAACCTAATCATTAACGTGAATAAGACCAAATATATGGTGTTTCACGCAGATACCACCAATCGTCCCATACCAAAATTGGATGGCCTGCCCCTTGAACGGGTGAACACTTTTGATTATCTGGGCCTGACCCTCAATAACAAAATGACCTGGGCTCCCCAGATCTCAAAAGTAAACTTAAAACTCGTCCAGATATCAGGGGGGATTCTAAAGATGCTTAAAAATAGCCATTTAAAATTAATCAGCCCACTGGTAGAGATTTATAAAACTCAGGCAAGGGGGGTGGCAGCCTACGGCGCTGAATTATGGGGTCATAACCCATCCTTGATTTTAACTAAGTCAGAAAACCAATTTTTTAGACCATTATTTGCACTTCCGATGAGCACCCCTATCCAGCCGCTCAGGATGGACCTGGGTATCCAACCAATTGCGGACATGGTCGCCTCCAGACCAGTAATGTATTGGCGACGATTATGGAGCACTCCTGAACTTGCTACCATTCAGGAGGAATTGAAGTCCATCCTATTGCTACCAAAGGCAGGTGCTATCCCTTGGTTAGCCTATGTTAAAAAATTACTCAGGGATATAGGGAGAGAAGATCTTTGGCTCTCACCTGAGGACACTTGCCCCTCTCTGCCAAAAAGATCATTGGCAAAAATTCTGGAGGAACACAAGCTGACTCAGATCATTCGATCTGCTAATACTGCAAATTTGACCTCGGCTTTTCTCGAGGTCAAAATCGGCTATAGATTTGAGTCTGCAATAGATTTGATTTACCCGGTAATTGCGAAAAAATTATATTTACAATTTAGGCATGGGTCCATCCCCTTCTTTTCGAGAACAAATAAATGGGCTGGCCTACCGAGTCCTGGTTGTGGTGCCACAGACGAAACCGAGGTTCATGTTATAATCTTCTGCCCGGCATATAAAATTCCCCGTAGAAAATGGATAATTCAACTTGCTAAGAATATAGGGGCCACGAACCACAGAGATCTCTTCAGGTTGCTGAAATATGATTCTTCCCCCCTATATGTTATTGTGATAGCCACATTTCTCTTTTCTATGTGGTTAATCAGAAGACAACTACTACCTCACTAAGGCAATTTTACGGGTACTATTTATTGTCACTATCCTGTTTTTATTCTATGAATTGCTGAATGATGATTGTATCTATACCCAGAATCATGTCTTATCCTTTTTTTTATCTTTCCTGTTGTTATTATACTATGTTATTTTATGTACTTTTATGGCTTGTAGCCGAAATAAAGTTTTCTGACTGACTGATACATCTTTTTAACTGTTGCCACAGCAAGGGCTTACTGGGCCAAGTGACAACCTAGAGTACCACATCAGACAACTGAGCTTGTAAGGATTTTATATGTCGGGAAGAACTTCTCTAAGCATCCTGCAGGGATGTCTTAGTAGAGGGACACCTGGTTGCCAATACGACAGACTAGTTCGGAAGGGAGATCAAAGGCTGTAAACTGTCATCACTCAATCTCCATTCAAGGAGATGTAAGTTGTGCAGGTTCAAGTGCAGGACCCTGTCCTGCTGCTGTGGAGACAGGCAGAAAAACCTCCGTTAGAGGCAGCCAAAATGAAGAACTAATGCTCAAGGTCAGAAGTTCTGGATACCACACTCCCATGCCCAGTCCAGAACTACTACGATAACTTGGGCCCAGTCATTCCTGATCTTCAGAAATCTGGCCAGAGATAGAGGCACAAGGCTCACAGGAGCACCGACGTCTAATCTGAATAAAAGATATCTGCAAATAAAAACTGCCTTGGGAACTCAAAGTTTTAACACTGCGCTTTCTAGGAGGTAGCCGATTCTCTCCACTGCTGGAAGACACCCTGTGTTCCCACTGAGTGAGGTCACCATTTGCAAGGCAACGTTGGCGGAGTTTGCCAGCCCTTGCATTTAAAAATCCTGGCCAGTACTGTTAGACTAGGGAGATTTCCCAAATGATCCAGTCAGGTTCAGGTGTGCAGAACCTCCTGGCAATGGGCCCAAGACCCCGCTCTGCCCAACCTGTTGCAGTAGGACATGGCAGTGGTGTTGTCCGTGAAGACCTGCACCCATTTCCCTTGATGGTCGGGTGAAATTCTTTTAGTACCAAGTGAATCGTTCAAATCAAACAGACTGATATGGAAGTGGGTCTCTGTCAAAGACAGGAGTCCTCTGCTGTCCCAGATGACCTTCCCAACCCAGCAACAATACATCCATCACAACCCTTTCTTCAGGATGGGACATGGAAAGGGGTCTACCACCAACTGAATTGTGGTACGACAGCCACAAAAGCAGATATTTACTAGCTTCCTCCAACACCTGTCTGCATGGTCAGCATTCCGTCCATCGTTTGTTGTAACGCGTTCCTCCAACACCTGGCTGGAATCTGAGAGGGTCCCTTGGTACAAAGTCCAGAAAGACTCCCACTGCAGAGCCTGTATGTGCCACCATGTTTGTTTCATTAGTAGGGTAAAGGAGCCAAGAGGCTAAGAAGATTAGGAGCCATTCTCACCGAGACCCAGGGGAAATATTGAGATCATAGCCTGAATATCATTGACTCATTGAGGCAGAGAGAGGACTCTGAAGAGCACTGTGTACAGGATGGCTCCAACGAAAGGAAGCCTCTGTGATAGAGTCAGATGTGACTTAGGAGTGATGTTGGAAAACCCCAGTGATGTCAACAAGTCCTTCATCGTCTGGAGGCGGTTTAAAAATGCTCGAGGTGAGCCCATCTTCAGTAACTAGTCATAGAGGTATGGGAAGAATTGTATTACCAACCTTCAGGGATAGGTAGCAACCACCAGGATCTCTTTTGACAACACCAGAGGGGCACTGCCAAGGCAGAAGGGGGGGGGGGGGGGGGGAGTACAAAAAACTGAAAGTGCTTGTGGCCTACCTGAAACCGCAGGTAACCTGATGAATTGCAGGAAGGGGACGTGGACAATGGCATCCGGCAAATCTAACACCATCATCCAGTCTCCTGGATCTGAGGCAGCCAGAACTTTGGCTAGGGTGAGCATTTTTAACTTATCCTTCTAGAGAAAGAGGTTCGGAGGGTAAAGATCTAGAACGGGACGAAGGCATTAGTTCTTGTTTGCCATTAGGAAGTAACAGGAGTAGAAGCCAGTACAGACTTCTGATGCCTGCACTCTTTTTTATATTTCCCTTCTCAAAGAGAGCCTGAACTTCTCTTCATAAAATAGACCACTGGTTCTTCGGTATGCCCAGACGTGGGTCCCTTGCTCAAATTGCCACTAGATTCAAGCTAGCTGGGCTGATGATGGGTGTTACCCCGAAACCAGTCCCAGGACGCTTGTTTCCAGTCCAGGGAAGACCTGGCTTGGCAGTTCGGTCTGGACTGTTCCCATGAGGCACAGGGTCAAGACTGATTTACAAATGGCTGGGTCTGAACTGGGGTGGCGAAGTGACCAAAGAACGAGGATGGATTCAACCCAGATCTATGACTGAGGGGGGGTGAGTCAAAGGTTTCAGCGCTCCGTCCATCATCTCCTCGTGTTTGCTTTGTATGCTCTGCAAACCACAGGGGTGATAGCTTATTCGGCTTCCAACTGAGAGGGAGTCCGCAGCGAAGTGCAACTTAAACCGATTTTGCGCAAGGGGTGCAGCAACTTGGGTGGGGTGGGGTGGTGGGGGAGAAGTTCGGTAGTTTGCTACTCCTGGGAACCGGGACGCTGGCAGCCGGGTCCCGACCTCCGCCTTGAAAATTTTGCCTTGAAATGTTTGTTCGGTCTGCTGTTGCTAAGGCAAGTCCTGCATTACCTCAGCTGCAAGTATCTTCCAAACCCTCGAAAGGGGTGATATTGGTGGGAAAAATGCTGTATAGGTGGAGAGAATGAGGAAGCAAGCTGTGGCCTTGCTCTCTTTGAAGCACTTGGAGGCCGAATCCTTCTCGTTTCTGAAGAGACTGTGCCATCAAATGACATATCCATAAATCTCTTATGAACATGCCCCAAGAGACAGGTTGAGTTGACAGACCAGAGGGCTAGGCTAGCCAAGGAGAAAATTTGTTTTCCCAAGGCCTACATTAATTTTGACTCCTCTGGTAGGGTGGATGGGAACACACTGGGGTTAAGATGGATGGTGGAAGACTGAACTACCAGGCTCTTTGGGTTTGGATACTGCACGAGGAATACTGGAAAGATCTTGGCTTCACCCGGGTGCCTGTCAGTGCCTCACTGAATAGCAGAAGAATTTCTAGTGACAACTGCCAAGGCTACAGAACCTCTGTAAGGCTACTTATTTTCACTTCGAATTAAGGAAATTGAAGATACAGAACTTCAGCTGCCCTCCTTAACACAATCTACAGCACAGAGACTCTTCGGTAGAGAGATAAGTTAGCTAGTTCAGGTCAGCATCTAGCCATGTGTAAAGGTTACTTGCCCCTTAGCAAGTTCAGGTCAGCATCTAGCCATGTGTAAAGGTTACTTGCCCCTTTTAGGTTCAGAAATACATTTTTCATCATAGAGATGTGAGGTATCAATAGCCATAATCATCTTGTGGCTCTGGGTCAGTGATTCAGAATTTCAGATTGTGAATGAGGTAAAGGCTGAGAACATGGAGAATTCACTTCTCAAATTCTATACGACGAAGAGTCTTCTTCTGGCATCAACGACTGGGGCCTGGAACAGATTTTGCACCCTTGGTGGATTTGGAGTAGGCTCCCCCCCCCCCTCCCCCCTCCCCCCTCCCCCTCCCCCCTCTCCTTCCCCCCCCCCTCTCCTTCCCCCCCCCCTCCTTCCCCCCCCCCCGACCAGACTCCACAATTATCTTTTGTATTACATCTTTCTTAAAAAGAACCAGATGGAATTGGGCTACTTTTTTCCAGTAATTTGCACCCAATTTTGAAAAGAATTAAATCACCTTTCTGCTGCTGTTTTTTACCACACTGGAAACTGTTTTATTTATTTGCCCTAAAGCAGTGGTTACCAATAGAGGACAGAAGAAGGCAGTTATTGATTTCCTCCAGCTGGAGAGATCTCAGCTGCTGCAGAGGAATGCACACGCTACTACCACTTTCTGATCTGCTTTATTGGTATGCACATTTCTTTTGAATTCTATGTCAGGACCTGATGTTTGGAATATGTTCCAAGACTTTACTTTGCTTATAACAAATTTTAACAGCAAACCTTTTTGACATTAGCTTATTGTAAAAACTATCACTTTCAAAAGTCTTGGGGGCATAACAAAAACAATATCCAATTACAGCCAGGAAGTTCCATTGTGGATATCCATGCTGCTTTTTTCTTCGCTGCTCAGCATCCACAGAAAAGTGTTGCTCCCTTCTCTCACATGAAAGGACTATATTTTTAATGCTAATTGCTATGTGGGGATGTTATTAAGACCGCAGGAACACTTGGTTCTGGTGTCTTTATTTTTTATTCCCAGGTGTTTGCTGCGGGACCGCTTTTGCGCTCCTTACGAAGCGGTGTATTATTGGGACAGGCCGGGGGCCGCAGATGCAGTGCGGTACTTCATCCGCCAAGTGGTGCTTTCTTAACGCGCATAGAGTGGTCCCTTGCGCTACCATCAGTTTTGCACAAGTCTTTCAGTTTCCTTTCAGAGTGACAGCGTACGCAGCTGGAGCCCAGTGGTATCTTCCCTCAGCCTGGAGACTTGCGCCTCTAGCTTGGGATCTGGTGTTTTCAAACAAAGTTGTTCTGCATGCCCGACGGGTCTGCATTGAAATTAACGCCCGACGGGCTCTGTATTCCACCACGTATGATTCCATGAGTGGAATCCTTATAACACGCCTGTGGGATCTGTATTTCCTACTATTAATAAGCAGACAGACAATAGAAGGGACACTGTTTCAGGCTCAACCATTGGCATATTGGGTGTGCTGTGTCCATAGTTTTCTCGCTCTCCCCTCCTATATTGGAGGCCTCCAGTCTACCCAAACTCAATGGACACCCCATTACCACATATAGACAGCGCTGCTTACGCCAAATATGTTCTCCCTCGCCTGGAAACCATGAAGTCGTCCGAACGTATTATATGGAGGTCTTGTCTTTTCTCCCTTGGGGCGATGACTTTTATGAAATTGAGGATGTCTCTATACAAAGGGCGATTGCACGTGTGGAGCAACGCCACTTCAGACAGGTGCTGGATGATAACTCATGGTCACAGTTTCCCCCAGAGCCTGAATGCTCAAAACAAAAATTTCTGAGGGTAGACCAGGATGCCTTTGAGCACCTTAAATAGGCAATCCTAGCAAAGACCCAACCTCCCAATGGATCCTCCAGGTCTGCAAATGGGCTCCTGGAGCTCCCATAGTCCACTTCCGCCGACATGGAAGAGGCAACGCCTCACATGGGGACTCAGGCGAGGAAGCTGGACCCTCGAGGCCTTGGCGACCTCCCACAGCTCCTGACAGCCCAGATGCACCATTGGACATGCTGAATCCAGATGACATTATTCATCAGTTTTCACCAGAATGGACTACAGTTTGCAAGGTGGCAAATAATGTCGCAGGCCGCCTGATCAAGCTGATGGAGAAAGAGGTCCGCAGCCGCCTGTGCGCGGAATGCTTTAGGCCCTCTTTGGAGGGAAAGGTTGCATGTGCTTCAGAAATCGATACATGTATGGTCACTTTTCTGGCAAAATTTGTCAGACCACAAGAGGGGGATAAGTCAGGACAAACGTCTGGGCGTGGTGGATCCATTGACAAGGAACCTGGACATGGTGGAGAAGGCCAATGTCTCTGGCTCTCTGACCTGGCCGGACGTCCTTTCAGGCTGGGCCCAGAGAACCATCATCTTTGTAGGTGACGCTAACTGTGCCCTTTCCACAGCGCGTCGCCGCTCCCTACCTATTAAAGTTGATGCCAAAGGGGTGACCCGGCGGCCTCTGACGTCACTCCACAAGGCCCAGACATCCATTAAAAGAATATTTAACCCCCAGGTTTTCCGAAGGACCAGCCGTGGCAGGGGGCTGCTTGGCCGGCCGCTTCGGTTATCAACTCCCCTCTCTGGGACAAGGCTCCAGGCATGGGCAATACCAAGACCTGGCCCGATTCACCAACTTCTACCACACCAGAGGCTAGCGCTTCCAAGGCAGAGGCGGTCCAGGGAAGAAGCCTCCAACACCTTTAACAATGGTGAGTGTTCGCCTAGTCTTCCGACTAAGAGTAGGGAACAGGCTGGCACAGTGTGTCCACAGGTGGGAGTCCCCCAGGACAAATGCATGGGTTCTCCAGACCGCACAGAGCTTTCAGATCGAGGTCTATGGTTCCCCTCGACAGGTGACACTACCGCATCCATCAACCTTTTCAGTGACAGACACCGACCTTCTAGACAAAGAGGTCGAGGCCCACCTCGAAAAAGGGGCCATCTTCCTAACTATGCTTCATCCCGAAGGCTTTATAAGCAACCACTTACAGGGCAAAAAGTGGAATGGGGGGGGGGGGGGGGGGGGGGGGGGGGGGCACTGTCCTGTACTAAACCTTCAAAAGATCAACGAATGGCTGGTGTATCGCCACTTTGAGATGGGAGGGATATATCTGTTACAGAATGTGCTCTAGCCATTCGATTGGATGGTGCATCTGGACCTGAAGGAGGTATATCCGGCGACTCCGATCTTCCCACCCCACGGCGTTTCCTTCAGTTTCTATGGCAGGGCCAATCCTTTGAGTTCACCACTCTCCCGTTCGGGCTGTTTATGGCACAGTGGTACTTTACACGGAGCCGGACCACGTCAAGAACTTTTGCAGGGCAAAACGCGTCACGAACCGACAGGGTGTGAAGAGACAGACCTTAGACTTCGATGCTGTCACCCACAGCAGTCATGACCTTAATGAAAAAGGACTAAGAACAAACCACAAAGATAAGACAGGGACATGTTTTAAGCAAGCAAACCACGGACCACATGTACTTCGAATGTAACCAGTCTCGACCAACAAAAAGACCCCGAAAACGGATCACGTGGTGAACTTACGGCTCTACTCCACAGATACAGCGTGACTCAGATATATACGAGTAACAGCCAGAGCAAAGCAGTCTTTTCTCAAAAAAGGAAACGACATGTTTAAACACTACTACTAGTGAGCTCCGTCACCTTATACCAGAAATTCAGGCCCCCACCTTTGCCCGTGATTTATACACGTAGCAACAGGTCCTGAGGAAGGGAGCATCTGAAGAAAATTAGGCCACCGAAACGTGCGTCGACCAACTTGTATGAAACACCCCAACGTCTAACATACTTTCAGAGGACATAGCGGCTCGCCCTTGTTCGGACGAGCATTGCACCCGCTGTTCCTTATCCTTGGGGTGTAGTATGAAAGGTGTTGTATGAAAGTGATATGCATGGAGTAATTTTAGAGGTGTGATTGGTGTGGGGTTATCTTTTGTACTATTTTTGAAATTTATATGCTTTGAAAAAAAAATTCTCTGATTTAGTATTTTACAAGTAAGATAAAACCATTTATGTATAGTCTGTTCATTTACTAATAAGAAATGAATTTCATTGTATGAGAAAAACTATGTAAAGAAGCAATCAACTATGAAAAATATAACTAAAAATTAATTACAAAATGAATACAATATGAATAAAAAAGTTTTAAAAAATGCATATATAGTTGTGATATTTATCTCCATGTATACCCACACTAAGTAAAGCAATATAGGTCTAGAGGGATACTGTTTGACACAGAATGTGCTCTAGCCATTCGATTGGATGGTGCATCTGGACCTGAAGGAGGTATATCCGGCGACTCCGATCTTCCCACCCCACGGCGTTTCCTTCAGTTTCTATGGCAGGGCCAATCCTTTGAGTTCACCACTCTCCCGTTCGGGCTGTTTATGGCACAGTGGTACTTTACAAAGGTCCTCAAACCAGTGGTGGGACACCTGAGCGTGCAGGGATTGAGGACAATTTACCTGGATGACATGCTCATGAGCCAATGTCCTAAAATGTTGTCCACGCAATTGCAAATGGCTGTGAACCTCCAGGAGAGCCTGTTTTTAAAAAACATTTGTTTACTTTATTTATAAATTTTTAGCATATACAAAACGGCGACATGCTGCTTCGAGAGAGGGAATATTAGAGATTCATATAAAGAGGAGTCAGCACATGTATATATTTAACTGTACAGTTATCAAGTTACGCTAGTTTGTAGTCCAGCCATACTTGCAAAGTTCTGTGATGGCACATATTCTTGCCAGTCTGTGCATCAGCTCGGAAGGCAGCAGTCGCCGGTCAACCAAAAGAAAAAAAAGAGACGAAGATAGTGTGGAGAAAGGGATCAGAAGTACAGATCAGCATGGGAAGGGGACAAGAGAGGGGAAGGGAAAAAAGGGGGGGTGGGGGGGGGGGGGAGGGGTGTCTCTCTGGTCAAATTAGGGAGAGGGGAAATCCGACATGTGGAGAGGTCCCCCGATAGTGGCGCATGCAGCATTGTGGCCGTTTACACCACAGGCACTGTGGCCGTTTACACCACAGGCACCGGGGCGTTTGCATAGTCAGACTGAATTTGTAGAAAACTTTGCAGGGGTTGCCATAGGTTATGAGGGCGTGCCTGTGTCGGCATGAGTTCCCAGAATTCTGACATTAGGTTATGGCAGAAAGCAGCGTCCCTATGCCAGTCATCCCTACACGGCTTTACACTTACGGCCCAAGCAGATAGCCAACCGCCTCTTGGCTAACAGGAGCCGCATGGCAGCCAGTCTCCTAATGTCTGCCGGGAGGTCCCCGACATATCCTAGCAGACCAATAAGTAGAGAGCGCTCCAGCCTGTATTCCAACATTTCATCCAGTGCTTCAAAAACGCAGGTCCAATAGGAGAGCCTGGGGTTCGTGATGAACAAGGTGATGTTTCTCCTTACCTCTTCTAAATTGGCTAAATTTCTCGGTTTCGTCAGACTCTTCAAATGCAACCCTGAGTCTTGTATCCCAGAAGATGGTGAAAATTCAACACAAACTGAGGCAATCCTATTCCAAGTCTTGCGCCTCTCTTCGACAGACCGCACGTCTGGTGGGACTGATGTCAGCCTCCATTTAGACTAACTTCCTGGGACCGCTTCAATGCAGAGCACTTCAACGCCTCAAGGTCCACCACGTGCAGAGAGGTCTTACGTATTCTCAGACAGTGCCATTGTCACAGGAGGCAAAATACGAACCCCAGTGGTTGCTCTCCCACATGGAGGCCTGGAATGGAAGGGCATTCTCCACTCCGTTCTGAGCTTTCGGAGTGTTCTGCACTCTGCAGAGCGCAGAAAACTCTGCTCCACATAGTGCACGGTAACTTGGCGAGCGCGAGCTGCTGATCAGGTAGAATGTCTACCCCAATGGCAGGAAGATCCGTGTGAATGGCAATTCGCCCCGCACTCCGCGGAGTTTGTCACTTTGTGGAGTTCCGCGTAGTAGAACTCCTTCAACTCAGCCCAGGCCAACTTTTAACTACTGCAATCCCTACAGGTGATTGGGTGCTATCTGTGTATAATAATAAAGTCAGGTCCATAAACAGCCATAAAATCAGGGCAACCTTATTAAACAAACCTTGTCTACACACACTACCTTCCAGTTGGCTTCAACACACACACACACACACACACACACACACACCCCTCTCAAAATCTGTGCCGTCCTGCTAAAATAAAAGTTGTGTGGGCTCAAAAAAACACGCTAACTTCCGATTGTAAACTGTAAATGCCATC
The DNA here is from genome assembly GCF_964204655.1 of Triturus cristatus. Taxonomy (NCBI): domain Eukaryota; kingdom Metazoa; phylum Chordata; class Amphibia; order Caudata; family Salamandridae; genus Triturus; species Triturus cristatus. The sequence continues at coordinate 1,643,102,099 of NC_140590.1, forward strand.
AGCTGAGCACATTTTGCTCGAAACGCCCCCCCCCCCCCAAAAAAACATTCCGAAAATACGAGCGAGAAGAAATAAACAAACAGTGCGCAGTAAAGAGAATAAACAGACAGGAGGGAACAAGTCACTAAGTTATAGGGCCAGTCGCCATGGGAGGGAACCAAACCGTTAAAAGAGGGACAAATACAACCAAATGCACCACTGAAAAGCAGGGTTTTCAGAACAGCCCACTAACGAACAAATGAAAAAAAAATGTGTGCTTAAAGCCCATGGAGCAGATACAGCATGTCTTGAAGAGACAGCAAAAGCAGTGTGACCTAAAAAAGGTATGACATTCAGTGCAAATAAAGAAAAGGGATTGAAAAATAAGTCAGTGCAAAAACATTTGAAAACAATCAGAGTCCAGGGATCTTTGCTCAGTGAGCAGAAAGAATGATGGAGTATGAAACAGTGCACCGATTGTCCCTTCACTAACAACCTAAGAAAAGGGGCACAATTAGCGTAAATCTAAAAATATGCTTTGGGATGGTATTTTCAGTACCTTATCACAAATAATTTGGTTTCACGGACAGGATAAATAGCAGAAAGGGTTGCATACTCTAGGCTGGTTTTCTCTATTTAAATAATTTTTAAAACTGAAAAATGCTTTAAAACTGCATTTCAGGAAGTAGCAGATATTTTATCTTCTAAGACTAACAAAATAGAATAAAACGAACAGACGTAGTGAATATACACTGCACAATATACAAACAGTAGTGAACTGAAGCATTAAAACCAGTACTTAATGTCTTGCCTTCCCTACATTTTTACCTGCTAACCGTACTTCCATATTTTGTAGTCCTTCTTTCAACTGCTGATTTCCTGGTTCATGCTCGAGGCCTTCCTCGTAGGTTTTTTTGGCCTCTTCAAAACGGTTCAAGAACTCAAGGGCAGCAGCCTTTCTCGAGTATCCCTGATATGGAGTGAAAAAAGTGGATAGGTCAACCCATAAGATAGCATTTTCAAATTGAATATGCACATCAATCCCTTGCTGCAGTCAAATGCTCTGCAGTATAACCAATACATTTAAAAATACAATCCACCAATGTTTACTGGAAGTTACCATCACTAACATTTGTTATTTTACATGTGTATTTAATATTCGTTTTTTTTTTAAATTTACTGTTACCCACAAGAGGGGGGGGGGGGTGTACACACATAGGGATTACCTTATAAACAGTTCATATCACAATAAGATCTGGAATCTATTACATCATATTTGAGGTTCACTTATGGTTTTCCTGACAGTTTTATGTTATAGTGCGTGTAGCCACAACTAGGTTTTTAGACCAAGATCTAGCTTTCTATTTTCAAATTTAGTGTAGAGGTCTGTTGTTCCTCACGTTCCTCGATGCTCCATTTACATGCATTGGTTACGAATGACCAAATGGAATCCTGCCTCATTCATATTAATGATTCATTTTGTTTTTTATTAATTATTATTTTTTTGTTTTGTTTTCTTACAATAATAACCAATGCAGATCGGGGAGAGTCAGCAGCATAAACAACCAACACCGTTTGTTACCCCTCATGTGATCATTTGCAAGGTTTCAGGTGAAATGGTTTTCCCACCTTACTTCGCCTCCGACTTTACCCCCTTCCCACCCGAGGCCCAACCCTCCACAAGTGAGATCATTTACATTAACATACATGTTGAACCTGCTGTAGTAGGAACCAGTGAAAGTACTCGGCTCTACCACTACATGTAACATTCCACTCCCATATACTGTGTGGGGTGCAAACCACAAAGTTGGAGAGTGGGCCAGCTAGAGAGAGTCAGTCTTGCCTTCGACAGAGCATGAGACCAGCCCATGTTGTAAGATCATCTCCCACCTTTTCATCTCTCTTGACAAATACAGATTTCCTCTTCAAAGGTCCATGCGGCAGCGGCGGTGCGTTTTGAGGCACTCTCCCAGCTAACCAATTGCTATGCTTTGCTAACAGGAGGACTAGTTGGAGGAATTTGTATTCTATTTTTTTCACTTGAAAGCATGTGATTATTCCCAACAGGCAAGCCTGTGGTGAGAGGCACTGTAATCCCCTGGACTGTGTTCAGTGTCCGCTATGCAGTATTCCGAGACTCTGGGGCAGGCCCAATCTATATGTATAAAAGAGGCTGCATCTCTGCCACATTTGGGACATTCAGCAGATAGAGTTGCACAGATTTTAATCTGCATAGTCGGCCTCAGGACGGTTGGGTGTAAGAAGCTGAAGTGGATCAACTTGAAACGCACACTGAGCCCCCCCCCCCCCCCGCGACGGTTCTAGCTAGCTCGCAGGCCATTACCATTCTTTGTCGATTGCCCATCAATGTCATTTTGCCACGCCCAGCTGTCTTTCAACGTGGGTCCCGCTAACCCTCTGAGTTTTTTTTACATTATCGTGATCATGTGCCATACCAAGCCAAATTGGAGGATCCCCTCCAGGGTGCTTGCCAATGGTGGAGCACTGGAGAGACAAGTCCAAATCTCCCTAGCTGTGCCAGATACTGGAGAAACTGATCTGGGCCGACCCCAAAGTACTCCTGAGCCTCCCATGACGTTATGAAGGACTCCCTAGCGTAGAAGTTCCCACAGCAGCGTGCAACCCCCATCCAACCAGCCTACAAGGATTGGTGATCAGTGATACGCTGGAACGGCCTCAGATTCCAAATTGGAAGATTTCTCACAAAGGGAGGTCTTCCAAGGACCTTAGTTACAAATCCCGCCTGACGACTCACATAGGGGACCCCACTGTCTAGCCTGGAGTAGAAGTGTGTGTATTATAGAACGCAGGAACCCTATGGTCCCTAGTGGACTCTGAAATTTAGTGACATAAGTGATTGGGCGTGGTTAATAAAGATTTATGACACAGTACAAGTCAGTTATGGCAGTCAATGGTTACACTGAAAAATTAAGACGTGTAAACCGAGCTCTGTGTTGCCAGGCTCGCGAGGACGCTGAAACTGGCAACTAGATAGGTGTGAGAAGCTGGTCTGGTATATGATGTCCACTAATGTAAGTTGGCACCTTGCACCAGTCCAGACAACCCTTATGGTGATTTAAAAGGTCTTAGACAACCTTAGAAAGCTCTCTAAGTGGTAGCTGTGGAAAGCAGCCTTCGGGCTTAGTCCAGAATGAGAGTAAAGCAGCTTGTTTTACCAGACTGCAATCTTATAGTATAGATTAGGTGAAAAGAACCACACCAAGTATTTATAAAAATATGTATTTATTATATAATACTCTCTAGTACGTTCCAATATCTCCAACACGGAGATAAACACAACGCACACAAAACTTTAGAACAGAAACACAGTAAATAGCACAAAATACACAGTGGACCCCAGGAGGAGACCAAACCATATACTAAGAAAGTGGTTTAAGAACCACGACTAGGATGAAGACAGGGTCGAGAGGATGTAGAAGTGCAGGGGACCCAAGGAACCACCCAAGGGGAGTAGATAGGGACCACACCGTGAGCACGTGCAGTGTGGAAACACGACCGCGTGCTCCGTGCAACTATATGTGCAAGTCACGGTTGGATTTTTAAAGAGTACGGACCCTTCCCAGTGGATCCTGAATAAACCCCTTGGAAGACAAAAAGTTGGAGAGCAACCCCACCTGTGGATACCATAGTACCCACGTTACCTACACCACGGAAGCCAGGTGCATGCGTGTGAAGTGGTGTCCGAAACCGCCAAACTCAATGGAGGACTTCAGGAAAGTGCCGCTGCTGAAGAAGGAAAACGTTTTGGGTGGAATCCTAGGATGGCTTCTTGGAGTGGTACCTGCAAGCAGAGGGGACAGAGCCTATGTCACTCAGGAGTGACCAGGAGACTTGTTAGACGAATGCCCTCCGATGTCTGGTCTTGTAGGATGGGTGAGGAGGGTCAGGACTCTGAAGCTGTGAGGACCAGGTGATGCTGAGGAAGACCAGGAGCTGGGCACGAGCTGTCCCACAAAGGATGTTGAGTGCTGAGGGGTCAGTGTCCGGCGGGAGCACCAACAAGCATTGGCAAATGCAACCAACACAGGAATCAAAGAAGGAGCAACGTCGGGACCAGCAAGGCCCAGGGGACTCACCAAAAGCAGGGGAGTCAGGGAAGGCCCCATCCAATCAGGGGAGCCCAAAAGAGACAAGTGTGACCCTCACATGGACCCACAGGCCGGAGGAACTGGAGTCGCAAGTGGACCTCAAGCAGCTCACCGAAAGATGCAGGCCAAAATGCACACAATGTGGTGTGGCTGAAGATTCTGATCACTGGAGGTGCTCAAGGTTGGGGCTACTTGGAGCCCAAAGCTCTCCTTGGAAAGAAGTCAACAAGTTGACAAGGTTCACAGGGGTTCGGTTATTGCAACCCCCACGAGGGATACTGGCCTCAAACTTGGTGAGAGGGCAGGGCAGTCCTCGGGAGCGGTGGAAAACCACCACCTGTGTTCCAGAGCCATTGGAGTCCGGAGGAGCTCAGAATTAGCAGACCGGTCGACTTAGTTGCGGTGCCAGGGAATGCAGGGGAGGGACTCCTTCACTTCAAGGGAGATGCCTTCAGGTGTCTTTGATGCTTCACAGGCCTTGGATAGTTCCTGTATGATGCACAGGAACAAGCGATGCAGCAGACTGGTAAGGAGACTAAGTCAGGCCCAAACGAAGTACAGTGAATTCCAGGGTGCCCAGACGGTAGAAGTGGTGTCTGATCTGAATCTTATACCATGACGAATCTAGGGACCTACATCCAGGTAAGCCATTAAGTACCCAAGGGAAAGGGTTGGGTAGATTCAGGGAACCCTCCCAGGGGAGAGTCTGGACAGGGGGAGGTTACTCCCAAGTGCTTTGTCCAGTTTTGTGCCAGAGCCGGAGCCAACTGCTCCCAGAACTGGATTGACCTGGACTATGCACAGGGACACCAAGTGTGTCCCTCATGCAGACTTTCTGGCACTGACACGCGCACCCACCCGGTCCCAATACACTAAATGCTGTCTGGGAGGTGGTCACACCTCCCTGTGACAGGATGCCTTCCTATGCGCGAGCTTGGCTCAGCAACAGGAGGGCAGAAATGTGTCTCTGGTCGGCAGTAACCATTTTGTGCTGTCCGGGTCTAGAAGGTTGGCACTGGGAACACAGAGCCTAACGGAGGTCTCCTCCCGTGCTTGGAATCATACCTCCCACACAGTTTATGGTGTGGCAGTAGGATTCCAACATGTTTGGATACCAAACATGACACGATTCGTTGCAGCCATTTTCGAGATGGTCATCACGTAATTACGCGGTGCCCCTCCATATAGAATATGGCTGCTTGACTGACAACCCGGGAGAATAGACTCCGTATGCCGCAGGGGTGTCCTGCTCATGCAGGGGCACCCTCTCACTTAGAACCAGCACCCTGGTTTCAGGATTGCAAAGGCCTGCTACAGGGGTGACTTATGGGTTTTAAGTGCAGTGACCCTAGTTATAAGAAACCTATATCTTAAGTAGGTGGTGCAAGCACCAACTTACACAGGCCGCAATGGCAGGCCTGAAGTTCTATTTTGCCTGGTCTCCCATGGGTGGCAGAATGCATGCTTCAGCCCATGGGAGACCTCTGGGGTACCTATGCCTTGCATATCTTTGTACGCATATACTAGAGTCTAGTAAGGGTACCCCAGTATCCAATCTGGGGTTCTACCTAGGTACTAACACAACAATTTGGGGAGAAAGCAGATAGACTGGTGTACTGATTAGCAGGATCACAGTCAGACTAGTCAAATACAGCATCACATCAAACAAAAAGTGGGGGTAACCGTTGAAGCACATCCTACTTTCCTACAAAAGAGGATCTGTAAACCCTGCAAACCGAAGAGTCGAGAGTGCTCTCCCAGAGAGTTTGCCGAGGTTCAGCAAACTGCTTCTACGTGCCACAGACTGCTCAGTCGAAGTGAAGTATCGATAGTTGGCGTAAGTGGAGTCAAATACACCAATACTGGAGAACCAGAGTTGCAGGTAAATAACTTATTTTTTTTCTCCCGTATTCGATCTTTCATTGACACACATGCTGGAGTCTGATAAAATAGCAGGTGTGCGTGTGTGTGTAAAATATACACTCACACACCCCACTCCCCCAACATTAGCAATTATAAACATGCAGAAAATAACAGCGAATTGGCGGCGGACATCACGGCAGAGAAGGCATCCGTAGCCATGGATCAGATGCAATCAGGCAAGGCACCGGAACCAAACAGATTCACGACTGAATTGCTTCAGAAACTGGATAGGAGGATGGTCGCCCCTTTACATGCAGCGGTGGTGCTTATCCCAAAGGCGGGGAAGTCCAGAGATAGGTGTGAATCATATAGGTCTATATCGCTGCTGAAAGCAACCATTAAGATCCTGGCCAACCTCCTAGCAAACAGACTGAGAACTAGGATATTGAAGCTTGTGCACCCGGACCAGAATGGCCAGGCCGCTCAACAAAGCTGAATTTGAGATGGCCGCACAACAACCTTGCGACGATAGGGAACTCATCCGTGGGAAGAGTAAAAGCTTTGATGGACGCGACTAAGGCCTTCGAGTGGACATATCTATTCAGGGTACTGGCCAAGAAGGGCTTCAGCCCCCAATATATCAGATGGGTTCAGCTACTGTATGACAAAATGAAGGGCAACTTGTGAGTACAAAGGGGGATGCACAAAGTGTCCACTCTCACCAATGTTGTTTGCGCTGGCAACAGAGGCCCTATCAGAGTGGGTCTGGATAGATGCTCAGTTTGGAGCTGGCCAGGGAGAGGCAGAAAAGATTAATGCACATCTTTATATGCAGACATTGTATTGTATTTGACAAATGTGGGCCAGACACGAGAACGGTTCGGGCCATTTTCTGTGTATTTGGGGACCACTCTGGGTTTTCCATAAACTGGCATTAAGTCATTGCTGTTCTTGATGGGGAGCTGGTATCGGGGAAAAGTGCTCGCTCTGCTGCTTCAGGTTTAGACAGAACTATTTAAATATCCGGATCAACAAGAATGCAGACTCACATTAAGATGCCTGATGCCAATACTGGAGCAGGACGTGAAGCATTGGTAGGCACTGCCGCTCTCGTTGTAAAGGAAGGCAGCGATGTTTAAAATGGTGGCCCTCCCCAGGTTTTTGTACGTCCTCCAGAACAGCCCATGCAAAGTTTCAGACCGCTTTTTTTTGCCTGAGTTTGCATGCTCGCGAGGAACCTGCGTTGGGCTAGGGGACATCTCCATATTACATCGAGGGTCCTACAGAGATCTAAATACAGGTGGGGGGGGGGGGGGGGGGGGGAGGCATCGTTCTACCCTATGCTCGGACATACTATGAAGCAGCACAGGTGAGCGTAGTCAATGAGTGTGCATATGCGGTTTGGGAGGACCCAGCATTCCGGCAGGATAGGAATGGAGGAAAAGGATCTACCTACATGCTCTGTGCGGGGGCAATTTGCTGCCCAAGGCTAGCCCAGCAACAGGGACGGTGATTGAAATAAGGAAAAGACTGACCAGGGAGATTGGATGGGGCCGCAGACTGACCATGAAAACACTGCTGTGGGAGGGTGCCAAGTTGCCCCCAGTGGGGGCTCTGAAGGGCTTTCAGGGATGGGCCAATATTGGCAGGTCTATGACAGATGCTTTCATAATAGATGTGTTGCCTAGAAGATCACCACCACGTTCAGTTAAATTAGTCTCAGAAAACATTTTCCAACTCGAAACAGTACATCTAGCTGTGATGTTTTTTACTTCCAGTGGCCAACACCATTTCTTTTCTAGGTCAGACTGATAATATCACATAACCGTACTATCTGAACAAGCATGGTGAAGAAGTTTGACAGCTTGATCCTTAGATGCTCAAAGCTTCTAGTGTTGACCTGTTGCAAAGAATATCAAAATCACAGCGCTATGTTCTTGATTTTGAAAGCATACATTCTACAGACTGCTTGGGGGAGGGGGTATGAAAGGGCCGTAAACAATTCAGTTCACCGCCTCATCTTCTACAATCGATATTACACAAATAGATCTTTCCACAATGGCAAGGAATAGCAAATGCCAAACCTTCGTCTCTAGATATAGCTTTCCAGGGAAAATATACTAAAAGGATTTAATAAAAGCAACCCATATACAAAATTCGAATACATACAGTACTCGCTGTAAAGACACATTTTATTAAACACCATCATGAATTAGAAAAGAGCACCATGTAACGGGAGAAACGACCCATTATATAACAGGGACATGCATGAAAAATATCTTCAACCCAGCCGTTTCCCCCATGGACTCTTCATTCATGCCGTACTTAATGTGAGCCGGTGGGGGTCACGGCACTTGATTTTTTGCATCAGATATTTACCGAGCGCAAGAGTGGGAAAACACACAGATCAGGAAGAGAAAGACAGCAAATCAATCACAAAGGAAGAAAGCAGGAACATGCAAAAGTGAGATAAAGGGGCACGGTGTTTATGGTACAGAATTAAAGAGGCATGAAGTGGATGCAAGCCTTTCAGCCTTGGTTTTTGGCATGCCGACGGTTAATTGCACTGGCCACAGGTTTCTTAGAAGAGCTTCAGACACAGGCACTTTCTTTTACAAATTCAGCACTGCACCCATGCCCCATCTCCCATTAATTCTCACACATTCTTTAAGCTCGAGCTTGTTAATAAGACCGGTAATGCTTCATGGAGAGTACTAAAAGTTGGCAACGTTCTCTTCTAATATTTAAGTCAAGTATTGTCTTCTGCGAGAAACAATCAACAAAGCATTAAACCGTTTCTTGCACTTATAACGTTTGTTATTTTAGAATGAGAAAAAAAAAGGGACTGGCACCATCAAATGGAATTCCAAACCACCCTGTACATTTTCTGTATGGCTACAATGCCTGCCATGAGTACATCTCAAGTGTTGTCACCACTTGAACAAATTAACCACATAACAAGCATTGGCAAGCCAGTAGGTCTCGCCTATGGCTTTGGCAATCTGGCAGGGGGTAGGGCGGGTGGATAAAGAGCCTATGAAGCCCTCTTCGCTTGCCACTTCATGGCACTTTTTTTCGTTCTCGCTGGAGCAGCAAGAACAGACAGGGCCGGCGGGAGGGGAGAAGGAACAGAGACTGAGTGGGGAGAGGGTAACGAAACAAAAAAATAAAAAAAATAAAAAAGCACTAAGACGCAATGCTTTTTTCAGAACAAAAAGTACCTTAATCACATCGCGAGCAGTGGAAGGCCAGCAGAGGGGCACTAAAACAGTAGTCTGTGCTTGGTCCAAACGCCACAGAAAGAAAAGATGTGATGCATGGCAAGTGTTGCCTGATTAGAAGGCAGCAAATAGTAGTGACAATGATGCTAATAAATGGTAAGCAATTGCAGGGGTCCAAGTCTATATTTGAACACAAGAGTCTCGCAAGCGAGAGCACATGTGATAGCTCACGCAGGTTAGACTTCAAAAAAGTTCTTATTTCTAAAAATCAGGATTCACTTGATATTTTATACGTGGGCTCGGCCCAACCCCCAAATTCTCTAGCTTGCCCAACTTGGTATCCCCCCAAAAAAGTCTGACAGGTGGCCTTCAGGCACTAGTTCATTGCTTGGAGCCCTACCGCTCACCTTACCAATCCGAACTGGTCTCGAAGTGTAACCAGGATAACTGCTAGTGCAGTCTTACTAAGGAAACACTCAACAACGCACCCATATACAACAACTCACACCTTAGTGTCACAAATCAAATTAATTGGTGGTAACACGTTCTACCTTTAATGGAACACAATGTGTGTGGCATATATTGCCATGCATTATGTGGCAAAATATTTACACTCTCTCCGGCATGACTGGCACCTGGTTTGGGACTTTTGAATCAATTTGGCACTAACCAAAGCTAATCAATCTGTACTTCATCCTTGCGCCACGGGGCGAAAAGGAAGTGGTGTTTGCCAAGCGCTATGCAATGAAAAGGCAGCAAAGAAGAGGGACAATGATGACAACTAACAGTAAGCTATTAACGGTAAAAAGCCCATTTTTTAACACAAGTCTCGCAGGCGAGAGCACAAGAGTCTCGCAAGCGAGAGCGCAAGCTCTAGCAGGCTCGACCTAAAAATAGTCAAATTAAGAATCTAGGCTACCATTCCTATTACTTCACCTACAGAACACACAAAACACTTTGTCACATCCTTACCTTGCCCCAGTCCGGCTTAAGCTCCACAGTCTTGCTCCCATCATCCAAAGCCTTCTGGAACTCCCTCTTCTTCGCGTAAGCCGCAGACCGATTGCTATACAACACATGATTCTTTGGGTCCAGTTTGATTGCTTCGGAATAGCATTTCACAGCTTCTTCGAAGTTGCCAGCACTCAAGGCTTTGTTGCCTTTTTCCTTCAATTCGTTTGCCTGCAGGGAAATGCAGAAATACATAGAATGATACCAAAGCATCGCAGAAACAGCAATTGAAATAATGAGCTTGCAAGTTTAGACTCAAGGACCTAAAATTTCAAACAAGCAATTATAAGAAAAGCCATGTCACGTTTTCAAAGCATACACATTTTACAATTTCCTGAAAAACTGTAAGGTACATGAAAAATACAATGTCGTCGCACACGGAATGTGAAAATGCAAGGTACTAGTTAGAAATGTTCAGCGAGAAAATAACATGTTGCCAATTAACCTACACCAACTTTGTAGGCACTGAATCTTAGGTGAATCTGGACTATAATTTTATTGGAAATCGTCACCAGTGCTGTGTAGCATTATATCCCCGCAAAAGAACGCCAAGGCAACATTCGAGTGTAAATATATTTAAATATTAAAACGACACTAGGTTTGCAATGCAAAATCGTATTGCTAAGGAGTCAACTATACAGATAGGACCAAGGAAGCAACAATTTTCAACAATACTGTAAGTACCAAAAAAATAAAGTGTTGATGAAATGAGTGGGGAGGGGCTATAACATACTGCTAACTCAGTTATGCTTTTTTAGCAAGCGAAGGAAGGAATGACTCAATACGTGTATGTCTGTCTGACAGAAAAGTCAACAGTAGTGAGAAATGTATAATAAAGAACCTGGAATTAACAACCAAGGAACGTCTTGCCTTGAGACCTAAATCACAAAAGTTGAAACTAAATCTCGGAGCCAGAGGAGAAGCCAGGGGTGGAGCAGGATGAAAAGCAACAGCCACTTGACTATTATAAACACACAGGAGGGCCAGAGGAGGTTTAGAGACCTTACACAACGTATAAAAAAAACCCTTGGGTCTATATTATGCAGCGTTGAAGTAACGGGATTCTTGGAAACAATTGCCCATTTATTTCAGCAGATTACAAAAAAAATCCAGGATCTACGAACGCACTGGTCCTAAGCTTGACCTTGCCTGCTATAGATGAACATTAATGGAGAAGAGGACTGCTCCTTGAGGGTGAGCACATCCAACTGCGACTCCACAATTGGCTCCGCTCTTCTACCGCACAAGATTTCCAATTGTTAAGAATCCTCAATTTCCAGCAGGTAAATTGTTACCTCAGTAAAGAAAGAGGTTGTGGAGATGAATAGCAAGCAGGGATTCTGCAGCCAGGAAGCGTTAGTCATCACCTTGCATGACTCATCAGCACTATAACGATGTTACATGACCACCCCGGCAAACTGCTCTCGACTTCAAGTGCCGCACGTATACTTAAAGCTTTCTTACGTGCAACAGAACTACAGATTGAACCGGCTGCATCAACTTTCTTGCCAGATGGAAAGAAATTACTGCGGTGAAAGTCAAATTTCGCAAGAACCACTGTTCGACATTAGCATGCTTGCAAAGTAGATGCATCCAAATTCTAAATAATATTGGAAACTTATCATAAATTGCACTTATTTTACTACCCCTGACTCGGGAACTCTAGATTATAGTTAAATTGTAGAATGTGCTTTATTATTTTTTTCCTTGTGAATTACTTGTACATTTGTGCTCAAATTTGTGGGTGTTTAATAATTGTATTTATATAGTGCTTACTACACCGGACGCGAGGAGTTTTAGAGCTCTTCCGCGAGTAGCGCACTACCTAAAGGTGGATTAGTGGCGGATTAGTTAGGGGAAATGTAAATTGTTATTGGAAGTGGTAAACAGGCGAGTCTGTTGAAGCATTAGGGTGGAGGATACATAAAGGAGGGAAGAGTTTTGAGAACATATAGAATTATGGGCATAGTTTGTGAAAAAGAAGTAGCGTTATTATTGTATTGGGAGTATTGGACATGTGAATCTGTGGGTTGGCCAAATTTGCTAAAAAGGAGGGGTGTGGGGAGCTTGAAAAAGTTGTTTGGAAGTTCATAGTCGTTAGGAAGGTTTCCCCACTAGTACTGATGAGCTGCAGCACCACTGCGCCCCAGATATACCATAACCAAGAACTTTTGTAATCGCCTGCCCTCCTCTTTTGTCCTCCAACCGTTTATGCTGCCCCTTAAGTAATATGTTATTTTTCTTTGAAGTCTTTAAATAAAGCTTTAAAAAAATACATACATTTAAGCAGGCATACCCCCCTCTATACATACACCCATATGCACACAGAAGCAGCAACATTGACTTGGTTTGATACACACACGTATCTTGGTGTAACGAACAACGTTTTCCCTCTCATATAGTTCAATGTAAACAAGCATTGGCATAGCCAATAGGTCTCGCTTTTGGGACCTTTTAAGTGTTTAGTTATGCAACTGTTGCATGGCTAAACACTTATAAGGTCCCAAAGGCGAGACCTATTGGCTATGCCAATGCTGGTCTAAAACTGACTGCTGTAAGTGGTAGGTTCCATCTTTGGGAATGTTGATTTAAAAACAAATGTTGGTAGATTATGTTGTCATGTATGCTGGGCCATCATGATATGTATCATGCCTTCTTTCAATTTGTTTTTGTGCCGATTCTGTAATTATGCTGAAGCCAGTAGATCAAAAGGCGCAGCCTATTGGATCTGTTTGCCAATGCTCATTTCTTTGTGTTTGTTGTTGTTTTGGTGTTGATGTTACATGTTTGTTCTTCAGAGCCTTCACTCTTTATACAAAAGATTGTGAACTTTCTCAAAAGAAGTTTTTAAAATACAAAAATGTAAGGAATAATTTTAACATGCTTTTACATTTGAGGAGAAGGTGCTACAGCGCGTTTGCTTGCCTTGAATGTCTTCTACAGTAGAAAACCCACTAGAGGGAGGCGGATATTTTTGTATGAAGAACAAACAAATACTGAAGTCCTCCAAAATTTCCATTCATATTCACACCAACTTCTTTTTCTGCCTATGGCAGTGCCACATCAGGTCATTGTAAAATACACCAATATGAACACCCTAAAATCCCTTTTGCTTTGTAATCATTAAAACTGTCAATCTCTTGGCAGCTGTGACTCCTGCGAACTTTCTATTTCACTTGCAGTACTTTTTCAACTCTGCAAGATCTTGGCAACCCTTCACTTAAGTATGCCACAAAAAGTCACTGGTTTATCATTAGAAAACCAGCATTAGCAACTCAATCGGTCTGGGGTTAGCTACCTGCCTTTTGAGTTTGTCAATGCTTGTTTTGCCTTATTTTTTTGCAAAACCATATTGTTGGGGAAGCTGTCAGGCCCTCATCAAGTTAAAACATTGGTTAAAAGCTAAAATATAGTTTTGATTTCTAAAAGTGCACATCGTGGCAGTGCCTGGCAGTTAAGATTGCCTGGGATTGTGTGTGACTGGGAAGTTAGTCAATGGCCTAGCTGGGTCTTTGGCCTATGCTGTAATGGAGGTCAGAAAAAATGTGAATTGCATAGTAACACATAGTGGATGAAGATGGCAAACAGAAAGCCACTATAAGTATTCTATTTATATCATTTTAGTATAATCAAACAGGTTTGGTTAACACCAGACCTAAAAGTGTGGGGCAGTGCATCTTGCCAAACCACGGACCAGTACACAAAGTCTTAACCCGTCACTTGGCTTGTTTGCAACTCACTTTACCAGCCTTCTTCCTATCTCTTAACCTTGCAACTTGTATACAAGTCTGTTGTGTGAAACAATCTCTCTTGGTGAAGTCACATAATCCTGTATTCTGCCTTGACTTTCTGTTTTTAAAACCATACGCCAGTGGTCCTGCAAAGTGTGGGTGCATAAGAGAAGTTAAATCTTTTTTATGGACCTAAAATGTATTATTCTTCTTTTGAATATACATGTTTGTGTTCCATGGTTTCGAGCTGGATATCTAGCCCATCCAGTTCGGCCACGGTTTACACATGGATAATGGGTGGGCTTATTATTAACGCATCATTATGCTGGTTTGTGTGCAATTCTGACCGTTCATTAAAAAAGGAGCTATTCCAAGGCTGCACGCAAGCACGCTGAAAGAGGTAGATCATGAGCTTCTCAGTATTTGGTGTAAACATAGTAAAAAGCCTACAAGGTTGCTCAGTGAGTTTGACGGTCGCTGAAGAAGTAGGCAGCGATCTGCAGTTTATGGACCCGAATGCTCATTCCACCGTGCTGCTCTCCGAGTCCAATACATTAAATGCTGTTAAATCGGATAATAATAACACCTATGTTTACAGTGCTTTTACCCAGTAGCAGTGTGATATTAGGAACTATGTTAAAAAAAACCTCATATCACCATTATCCGAAATTAGACGCAAGAGGCTTGCATCATAGATTTCTTGTGTGATCTCAGGTAGTTCTGTGATGTTTCTGCATTACATATGCATTATCTGGATTTCCAAAGACTATATAATGCATAGTATTTTTTCCTTACACCGCAGTTTTTGCCTTTCATATGAAGGATCCTGGAGGGTGAGAACCAAGTTGCATTCTTATAGTCTTATTGGGTTTCTTTTTCTGTGCCTAGCATATTTGTTTCATCAGTTTATCTAAAACCCTTGTCATCAGTTACCTCGCAGTGTCAGATATTCAGGAAAGCGTTCATATTCTATTCACTTTGTTTTATTGCTCTTCCTTTCCTTAACATACTTGCTGGAGCAAAAATTCACAAAGTTTTCTATCGTCTTTCAAGATGTCCCCAGTCCTCTCTTGCCTGTTTCTACTGCAACGATTTTTTATCCAATCATATTTTAGTAGTTCAATTTTTAGGACCGCCTATTTGTAAGCCAGAAAAATAGAGGTGCAGGTTGGATAGGAATGCTTCTACGCCTTTGCATAGTATTAAGTCCCGCTACGCTCCTACTCATCGGTAGCCTTGCAGCATAAAATCTGAAGTTGTGCCCATTGCAGTAGGCTTGTTCTGCTGCCTCTTTTTTTGCTGCGCTTCCCTCCCCAAGCAGCTGCCCAGTGGTGCTTTTGGCTGTTGGGCTGGTGATGGGACAGCAGGTGTGCAATGCAAGAAATACTTTTATGGAAGCAGATTGTTTGCAGATTTCGTCGTTGACTGGGAAAAGAGAAAAGGAGTGGTAGTTGAGCGAGGGAGATATCCTTCTTAGATCTGTGGGCGGGATGGGTTGGGCAAAACGTAGCGTATTTGAACGACACCTGCAGCACTTCGTGATTGGTAGCTTGGGAGTGATATTCAATGCAGGCTTTCGAATGAGAGGCCGATCCATGCCACATTGTCAGGATATTGACATGAGATTCATTTACATCAAATGTATTTCACAAGCATTGGCCGCGCGGCCGTGAAAGAGAAAGTGAGCCACACGGGTAGCATGGAAGGGGGGGGGGGGGGAGCAACACAGGGAAGGCTGGCATATGGTGAGCACTTTCGCGGACGCTTTGATGTTCTCAGTGGCCGCACGGCTCACTGAGAACATCAAAGCGGCCGCGAAAGTGATCAGCAGGCTGACAAATGGTGCGCGCGCCCGGCGCACATGCACTGTAGTTGGCAGCCTGAAAAGCACTAGTTTGCACTTCCAAATCCCGCTTTCTATAGCTCTCGCCAGAGCAGCGCTAAAGCGCTGGCTCAGGCGAGACCTAAACAGTAACAGGCAGCACCAAAACATTTTTTTTTTTTTTTTTAAAGCAGAGGATTCAGGGCTGCCAGAGAAGATGGAAGTCACTTGAGATTATGAGGGCAGTGCAAAAAAGAGCTGCAACAGTGTCCACAGATTTACTTTTGTTCAGTGCAAGCACATTTGCCGCTTACATGCACCAGTGCCAGCAGTACACAAACACCAAAGGGCACCTAAGTAGAGCAACAAACTAACAAACACAGACATCTGTTCATACAGGCACCAATGCCAAACAAAACAAAAGGTATGCATACGACAAAGATGCACGAAAATCTATGCACATAGATGGACGATGGGATCCATTTATCCTTGGAGATAGATAGTACTTAGAGAAGACAAAGGAACCTCACATGCCAATGCCATCCTTGCGTCTAAGATTCGCCACCAGCTGGTATTAAATACAGTCCATCTAGCATGGCCCGTATATCCATGACCGATCTAATCACACACTTGGCACTGCAATACAGTGGCTGCTTCTCCATATAGCACACAAATAAAACTGGGTTGCAAGTGCAACTGTGGTTCACAGACCAAATACTGTACATTCGCTCCTCTCACACATCTCGATTTGTGCTGGAGTCCAACTGAAGCAAACAACTCCCAAAATACAGATTTATAAAAAAAAAATAGTTGCTACTAAAAAGCACTATATTGTGTATGGTCAACAGGGTGACTTTTCCCTGCAAAAACATATACTTGGACTTCATTACATTGTTAATTTGGCCTCGTCTTATTCTCATTTCCTATCGACACACCAAGTCATGCTGTCTACTTGGATCTCAAACTTTGATTTACCCGATATTTAAACTTGATTTGAATAAAATATGATGCCGGTTTCAAAATAAATAAATTAGAAAGTTAATTATTAAAGCGGCAACGTCAATTGGCCGGGCCATTGGTATTGGCTTTGATCAAAGCATGTTTCCTAAGCTAAGGGTACAATTTCAAAAAAGCAACAAGTCAGACAACTTTGCATTGTAAACTAATGATAGATTACAACAAGCATTGGCAAAGCCAATGTCTATCCTAAGCAAGAGCTACTGGGTATGCCAATGTCTTTTAGCCATAATGTAGAGCAGAGCGGCTGCTAGGCAGCACGGCTAAAGGTTATTGAAAAGCGTTAAGACATTGCAAGCTCGGACTGTGCGATAGGGCCTTTTCTTTCTATGGTGGGTTGTGGTGACCAACAGGGGCAACTAAGGAACAGACAACCGTGATAACGAGTGGGAAGGTGGCCAGAAAAGGGTAACAAGTCAAAAAAAGCACCAGGTCACTTTTTCCCCCTCAAGTGGGGCAGGGGATAAAATGGACAATGGGTGGAAGAAACAATACGAAGAATGACGGCGTGGGGTGAAAACCCATACAATAAAGAGGGAGGACTAAGTAGTAACAGACAACGAGGGGAATGGAGTGAGAAGCAAAGAAACAACACAGACAGTGTGGGGGGGGGGGGGCAGAACACGCATGAAGTACAGCGGGGAGAGGGAAGCAATATGGGCATGGGAAAGAAGCAACATGGACTACAGGGAGAGGGACGCACGAAGTTACTCGGTCGAGGGAGTGGGAGGAAAAAAAGAAACATGGGCTAGGGCAGGGGAAGAAAAAAATATAAAAAGACCTCAATCGCTGTGCGATCAGCAGGGGGATAGCAATCAAGCTGAAGCACTCAGTAATTTGGCCTTGCGCCAGCCAAAAGAAGAAAAAGTGAAGCTGGAACACACTGACAAATTAGAAGGCAGTAAATAAGTGAGAAGGAAACAAGTCAATGGTAAGCAATGGGCTGGCTGCAAGCCCCATGTTGCATACAATATCTCTCGCTAATGAAAGTGCATGCACCGTCACCAGAGAGATCTAAACAATGGTACACATTCTGCAAATAGGAGCCGTCTTGAACGTGAAATGAAATGCTGTATCAATGTTTTGCAGGGTATGGGTGACTGCCGGCACAGACCCGCTTGTCCAGAAAACAGCCTCCGGACGGGGCCAGACTGCCCTGTAAAGCCAGACCGGCTCTATAGGTCACAGGTTCAACTCCTGTCAAGTCCAATTCAGGCTTTCATCATTCCAGTGGAAGTAAACTAAGTAAAATTAGATTTCTATTAGTAACATTTGTTATTTGTATTAAGAAAACAAACAGTGGTAGGACACAATGTGTACAAAACATGTTACTATTAGAGCTATATAACTGACTTCCTCAGCCTCATGTGCCCTTCGAAGGCAACCGCCTTTTTGGAAATGGGATTTCAATATGCACCAGTTAGCATTTGAAAAATAGTACATTTTAAAAATAACGTAATATTTGAGACAGAGGCCTTAAGACATGCGTCCCCTTATACCATTTTTGTGGTAATATTGGATTGACAGAAAGACACACAAAAACGAGTGTATATGCTAATGTATGTATGTGCACCTATGTCCGTATGTGTGTTTTGGTATGAGTGTCAGTGGGCTTTGGTATGTTTCTATGTATCTTTGTATGCGAGGGTATGCTTGTCACAATACATGCATCTACGTTCATATGTGTCTGCCCGTGTAAGCATTTGTGCCTGTGTGTCTAGCAATGAGCATGTGTGTGTATGTGTATGTTCTTGTGTCTAGCAGTGTGCAGGATTGTTTGTGCCTGTGTGCAAATGTGTTTGTGTGTGCCTATCAGTGCATACATTTGTTGCTACTCCTGCGCCTGTTTCCCAAAGTGGGCCTATCACAAGATCCCCACGTTGCAACACTCCCAAAGTAAGCACAAGAAGCTCGATTTATTTTGTCAGGCTCGTTGATAGTTTAGTTTTTTTCCAAATCCATTTTACACCAATGCAAGTTATCAGGAAAGGAAAGTTGTCCTGTCTCTCAAACACACTAATATTAAGTATTGGCATGTACTTGAACAATAGGTACTTCCAGTACACACACATTTCCAGAAAGACCTGCTCCACGTGCACAGGGAAGGAAAACACCATACACAGCATCATGCCAACATTTTGAAGGAAAAAAAGAGGGACGTATTTTGTTTAAAAAATTGCGAGTCACCCTGCTGAGACAGGTGTGTTGACACGTCTGACATGGGTAGAATTGGAAGTGTATGCAAATATTCTTCAAGCGCAGAAACACTTTTGCAAAGGGGCCTACATGCATAGGAGTGCTATCTAGTACTGTAATTGAGATAAAATAATTTGAGGATTCTCTAAAAACAGGCATGGGCAAAAAAGTGTAACTAGGAATATTTTATTAGAGGCACCGCCTTGGTAATACAACACATCCTGTGTATATGATTATAATACCTTCATCAGCTTCATCCCATTTTTGATCAGGAAGAAAAACTGAAGAATTCCTTTGTCGGGCTCACAACCCCAACCCTCCCCGCCCCCACCCAGCAGATTCTTCAGTCCATCTTTCTTACATCCAGTCTAGAACAAGCAGAACTATGCCACAGCTAAATATCAGGAAGACGAAGATTCTTATTTTTGGCCCCAGGACAGTCTGTGGAGCCCCACCGTGTGTCCTAGTTTGAAGGCCTATTTCTAAAAATAAAGATTTTAAAAAGAGTGGCTTCTGATTTAATAAGAACTATTGAGGGCCTCACTTAGGGCCTCATGTAGGTAAATAAATTGTACCGGTTCTTAAACACCGAGCCGTACCGAATCGGTAAATTAGAATCGGTAAGTTATATGTAGGTAAAAATTCGGTAACAGTTACCGATTCGGTAACATTCGGTAAATACGAATCGGAATTCACCGAATCGGTAAATACCGAGGTGATAATTACCGAATCGGAAAATACCGAGGTGGGATCTACCGATTCGGAAAATACCGAGGTGGTATCCACCGAATCGGAAAATACCGAATCGGTATGCACGGATTCGGTAAATAACATCACATGACTTGACGAAACAGCTAATCCTGTGCAACGACAGCCCACCCAACCAGGAACTGCCCACACCCAGGCAGGTGTACACAATTAGCCGACGTGGCCACACCCAGGCAGGTGTACATAATTAGCCGACCCTGGAGAGGCTTGGAGTGCAGAGGAGAGGCAGGGAGCAGTTGCATGTGCGAGCGGGAAACGAACAGCATGTCCAGCCAGAGAACACAGAAAGACGGAGGGGAAAGGAGGAGGAAGCTCAAATTCAGCCCCAAGGAACTCCAGGTGCTGGTGGAGGAGGTGGTGAAGCAGCACCAGAAGCTGTTTGGGAGGCAATCCCTGCAAGTGCCTGAGGCCGAAAAGCGCAACATATGGCTGGCCATCCAGGCGCAGGTCAATGCTGTGGGAGTGACCCACAGGGACATTGAGGTCCTCAAAAAGCGCTGGTATGACCTGAGGATTGTGACCAAGAGGAAGATGGGCGACATCCAGAAGGAGGCCAGCCAGACCGGAGGTGGAACCAACAGGGCACCTGCCCTCACCGAACTGGAGGAGCTGGTGGCGGCCACAATCGAGCAAGAGAGCGTCGTGGGTCTTGGGGACGCCGACAGCTCTGCCAGAGCAGCAACACACCAAGGTAAGACGAAAGCACAGCAATGTAGCCCCCCCCTACCCCTATCCCACATCCCCCATTGTGAAACGAGAATCACACTGCAGTCCACACGTGTCAGTGCAGACAGGCAATGCATTCCGGGAGATGTAGTCAGGGCAACACTAACCATGACGTAAATGTCACAGGGCAACAGGGCATGTCACGCACTCGAGGCACAAGGAGACAGAGGACAGATTGGAATGTGAAATGATTTATTGTGACGCTTGCAATGCAGCCCTTCGGGGACACTGAGCCAATGTTGTTTTTCTGTCCACAGATGTGACATCATGCAGTACAGGGCATGCTGCAGGGGAGACGGCACACCTGCCACAAAAATCACCTCTAGCCAGCACGAGTTCAGACCAGGGAGCAGGCCCACTGGCAGCCGCACCACCAACACAGCCAGCCTCGCCGCACACAGAGCCAGCATCACCTCACCGAGAGCCAGCATCACCACAACCACAGCCAGCATCGCCACTCATGTTCGAATCACCGGCCACATCTCCGCTTGCAGGTGTGAGAATGAGGAGGCGTCCAGCAGCCAGGCTACGAGCCTTCGACACCTCGTCAGACGACAGCATGGGCCCAGAAGACCGCACCGGGCACCAGGAAGGGAGCCATCCCACTGTGCCCCACACCTCACAGGCAGCACAGACGGGAGCAAGAGGGCGCCGCAGGTCGCGTGTCCAGAGTCCACCAGCACCCACTGACGGCCATGGTGTCTTCTTGGGGCTCGAGGGCCAAATGTTGAAGCAACAGCGCCTGCAATCAAAGGCAGTTATGTCAGTCCAGAGGCACATGCGGGTGATGAAGACAAGCTTAGTCAACATGGACACAAACATTGGCGGCATGGCTGCGGGCATTCGGGACATGTCCCAGTCAATCCAGCAGTTGTGCAGCAAATTAGATGCTGACATCGAAGCACGGCGCCGGGAACGCCAGAGAAGGGACACTACCAGCAGGGCACTCAACCGTCTGGCAACTGCGACTTCCCTACTTTGCCGGCGCTCTGTGACGATGCAGGAGGGCCTAACACAGTGCTGCAGCGACCTGTCTCGGGGGATGGTGCAGGTGACAAGTGCACTAGGGGTGCTATTGACTAGTCAGGCGTCGACAACTGCTGCAGGGGATGCTGCGGAGCGCATCGACACCAGCAGCAGCAGCATCACACCCCCCGTCCCAGAAGCACGCAGGAGCAGCAGGCGGCTTGGGGTTGGCTCTAGTGAGGATGCACAGGCCGTGCAATCCACCACTGCAGCGCGTATGCGCAAACATTGATGTGGCCCTGCTTAGCCACTTCCCATTGGGTGACGTAACCCTGGACATACTCCTTGTATAGATGGTATATTGCCAGATTGGCCTGTTCATGTGTTCATGGCGTGGTGCCACATTAAACTACGTCATGAATTCACACAACTCGCTGTGTCCCCTCACTTACTCAGAAATAGTTGCATGTGATCTCTGCCCGTCTCTCTCTCCCATCGATTGCAGTTGGCACTCTAGCTGCGCTGCCCTCTGGCTGGCCTGACTCATCCTCGTTGTCCTCAACATATGTTAGTTCCACATCTGTACCTTTTTTCGTGGCAAGGTTGTGCAGCATTGCACAAGTGGCAATAATCTTGCAGCAGGTGATGGGTTTGTACTGGCGTGCGCCTCCGCTCTTGTGGAGGCAGCGGAACCTGCTCTTCAGTAGTCCAAACGTGCGCTCCACCACATTGCGTGTTGTTTTGTTGGCCACGTTGTATCGTCTCTCACTCTGGGTTGCTGGGTGTAGGTAGGGAGTGAGGATGAATGAACGGCATGCATATGCACTGTCGCCTGGATGAGTAAGAGGGAACCATCAGTTACATGCCTCTATACACTCTGATTTGCAGGTTTCAAGGGGCGTCACTGTTACTTACCCAGCAGGTATCCCTCTCCGAATTCGCCGGCACTCAGTCGTGTGTAGATCCCACTATTCTGGAAGATGTAAGAGTCGTGGGTGCTCCCAGGAAACTTTGCAACAATATCTGTGATGATGTTCCCTGCATCACAGATCACCTGCACATTGATGGAGTGGGTGGACTTCCTGTTCCTGTAGATGTGCTCTGTATCAGCTGGTGGACAGATTGGGATGTGTGTACCATCAATACAGCCGATGACATGGGGGAACTGTGCCATGTGATAAAAGTCTGTTTTTGTTTTCTGCAGTGCAGCCTGTGTGTTTGGGAAGCTTATGTAGTGGTGCATTCTCTGCATCATGGCATCCAGGAACTTCCTGAAGAAACGGGACAGGCAACTCTGGGATACACCACCCACCGCAGCTATCACCACCTGATAACTGCCGGATGCCAGTAGATGTAGGCTGCAGAGCACCTGCACATGTGGTGGTATGGCGTGCGCCCTTCTTGTTGGCTGGTCCAGGAGTGGGTGCAGGTCCCTTATCAGGTCCATGATGGTTTCGGGGTGTAGCCTGTACCTCTCATGTATCTCTGCATCAGTCAGCTGTAATAGTGTGATGCGCTGTCTGTAGATTTGTTCCTCCCGTCGCCACACCCTCAGTCCTGCTGCCTGTAGACGTAGGCGCCTTGCAATGACGTACATGGCGGCCATGTTGTCCACGCTGTTGCATTTTGGGATTGCTTATGTGCATTGTTGATGGTTACCACCTGCTTTCAATCCGTGTTAATTACCGACTCTTATTTACCGATTTTCCTGGATTTCTTAATTACCGCCTGCTCCTACATGTCATTTTAAATTTTTACCACTTCATATTTACCACTTCATATTTACCGATTCGTTAATTATGTATTCGGTAAACATGAATCGGTATTTTGGAATTCGGTAACTATGAATCGGTATTTACCGCCTCATATTTACCGAAAAGTGGTTTTTGGACTCCTACATCTCACTTGTCTGAATACCGGTCGGTAACGGCATATTTACCGAAAATCGGCCGTTACCGACCGGTATTTCGCTACCTACATGAGGCCCTTAATGCTGCGGCAAGACTGGTATCAGCAACAGCAGTGGGGCGGCCTCTGCAAGTATGAACGTATCTTTTCAACTACTGAAACTGCACAGACAAATCATCTAGTGCTCTCTACTTTGACTTTCACTTCTGTTTCAGATTCTGGAATTTGGGCGGCCATGCATTTTTAGGTTATCTGCTTGCCACACTGTTTTTCCTTGCTCTCTATTGGCTGTAGCATGAGACTTCCTGTTGGGTTTGGGTTTCTCTTTGTGTGTTTATCTTAGAAGTGGAGCCTGGACCAAGTACTCCTTCCTCTGAACTTTTCATCCGCCTATTTTCTTTCATGGATCTACTTTTGTCCTCGAAAAATAGGTTTGGAAACTGAATGTCATTTGTGCATCTGTACTCACAATTTAGATTTTTTTTTTAGAACATCCATTTTTTTTGGTTATTGAAGTTGTGTACTTTAAGACTGGTGGTTCAGAAACATGCTCACGGATTTCACTTGCACACAGAATTTCGTATTTGGTTTAGTTAGACTATTGAGTCTTTGGGGTTTGCATTTAGAGCACATTTTCATGGTTACTAGGAGAGTGCATGCAACTGTTTCACTGCTCACAGAATTCAGATTTGAGTCTTAAACAGTTGCATTTTTAATTACTTCTTCGTTTTGGACACCACGATTTATGAATACGATTTCCTTTCACAAATGTCATTATTTGATACAAACACTTGTATCAGTTTTTAGCTCAGGATTGCAATTAATCAGCTACTTCACAGTGCTTGTTAGTGCTCGCACAAACTCTCAACCTGAATTCCTGCACCTACAAATAAAAAATAATTCTTTATTTTATCTCGTACTAAAATTTGTGGCACGTATTTCAGTACATCAAATACAGCACGGGTGACTGCAATAGGTTGATTGCTTAATTACGATCCTCCATGGGTTTTGGGTGTAACGTACTTTGTCTCTTAAAAAATGCTTTTGCTATTTTATCTCATTATGATGCTCTGTTTTGTAACATTTCAATCAGGTTTCTTTGTATAAAGACCATTTCATTATTTGAAATCAGGCATGGTGATGTGTTGTGCCAAACAATCTGAAACAGAAACATTTATCTTCTGTTTTAGCCATTTTAAACATAAAAAACACTAATTTAATACATCTACTGCGTTTCAATGTTTTCACCAGAAGATTCCAAATTGAAAAAATATATATTTTAGCAATAAGCACATGCACTGTCTGTTGAAACTGTACGCCTTTATTTCTATGTAGAGCAAATCTTTATTTGCTTACAAGTTTAGTCTTCTCCTTTAATATACATTAAATTCACTCCGTTGCAACTTTAGTAATTAATCTGACGGACTAGGCAATTACAGACAGCGGGAACCGTCAAGGTACAAAACCCCCCATTTGAGTCGCTGCATCACTGTAACATATGGTGATCTTGAGCATTTCACACGGTTTATGGCTCATCCACTGTGAGACTTCAGAAACTGTTGACACTAATTATAAGATTTCTTCGCAGGAAAGAAGCAGCCATCATTTAATACAATCTCAACCATGCTTGCTTTTGGCATTTTCACTTTAATGTTCAAAGCACATAGTGTAGCTTCAGGACAGTCTTCGCCAAGTAAGATGGAAGCATTGTTGGGGAATTGTGTTAAGGATGGATGCCTTTTTCCTGAGAAGAGATCTTATCATTTGCGTCAACAGTTCCATAAGCCAGGACTATCGAAAGTCTCCTGGCGAATGCATTGAGACACAGTAGATGTATAAAATCAATAGATCAGCTGGTAGTTAGGGTTAAAATGGGCAAGAAACGAAAAAGGTTTCCATTTGGATTTGTTTGGCTCAACACATTTCCATGTCTGCTTTCAAGTAAAATAGTCTTTACACAAAGAAACAATGGAAATGTTAGGAAAAAGCATCACAAAGAGATGAAATAAATAAATAAGTTTTATTAAAATACTAAGCAAGCTACACAAACCCAGATAGGATCGTAATTAAGTTGTCTACCTATTGCAGTCACCCGCGCTTAATTTGATGTTCTAAAAAGTGAACCACAAATTTAAGTACGAGATAGGACACAGAATTCGTTATTTGTAAATTCAGGTTGAAAGTTTGTGTGAACACAAACAAGTATTGTAAAGTTGTTAATTATTTCAATCCTAAACTAACGAATGAAAGCGTTTGTATCAAATAATGAGATCTGAGAAAGAAAATATTGTTTATTTTTATTCAGAAGTCTAACGGCAAAAGCATGAATACAAAATTGAGATATGTTCTCCTGCTCAAATGAGTTATGCATTACAGTTGCATGCGGTGCTTTTGTGCATGTAAAAACGTGCTTGCAAACAAATATTTTCTGACAGCAAAGAAACATACTACATGCCTTTTACATTCATAAATCGTGGTGTCCAAAATGAAGGAGCAATTAAAAAAGCAACTTAAGACTCAAACCTGAATTTCTGTGAGCAACATACCAGTTGCATGCACTCTTTGTAACTGTAACAAGCATTGGCAAAGTCAATAGGTTTAGCCTATGCAAAATCATTTGGCAGGTGTTTTTATGTTTACATGTCGCAGAGCAGCTAAACTGTTGCGCAGCATGGCATTACAAAAAAATTAAGTCTATATTACACGGCCAGCATTGGCAATGTCATAGCGTTTTTTTTTTTGTACTTTAAGCCGTGTTACACAGCAGCTCAACTGCTCTGTAATTGTTTTTTTTTTTTTTAATGACAAAGTCAAAAGAATTTACATAAGCAAAACTTATTGCATTTGCCAATGCTGGTTTGTTCTCGTCACCCTGTTTTGAAACAGCTCTCCGTAATCCCATGAAAGGGGTTAAGGGTCACACAACCGTGGACATCTGACATTTCTCCTGGACCATGTCCCATACCTTCATGGTGGCACGCAGAACCGGGGATAGGTACACGCTCTGCGGGTGATTTCATTTGGGGAGCCAGGGTACCTTACAGATGTGGATCCCTGCCACACCCCTATCCATGAAGCACCAGTGTTTTTCCTACTCTAGTTGGTGCCATTCTATCATCCAGCGCATTTGCGCCACCTCACAGTAGTGCCCAAGATGTCGGACCCCAAGTCCCCCTTCCTCCTGTCTCAAGTACATGAGGTGGCGGGCCACGCACGCTCCCCCCCCCCCTGAAGCCATTGATTAGTTGCTGCATTTGGGCCAGTATCGTAGGTGGCGAACATAGGGGAGTGTCTGCGTTATGTAAAAGAGACAGGGCAGAATCGTAATTTTAACGGCGGCCATCTTGCCCAGCCGTGAAAGGATATGTTTCTTCCAATTGTTCAGTTTGTGGCGAATCTTGGACAGTATCTCCAGGTAGTTCATCTGGGCAGTCTTTTTCAGGGTTGATTTTGAATCCCGATGCTGCGCTAAAATCATCGATCTCCGCCCGCAAGGGGTGAAGAGAGGGCAACAGGCGGGTTCAGAATAGGAGCACGTCGTCTGCATATAACAAAATCTTGTGCTCCCTACCTACCATCCGGATCCTGGTAAACGTGGGGAGCTGGCGGAGCCTTTTGGCGAACGGCTCCATATAAAGCGCAAAGAGGTGAGAGGACACTGCTGCTGCGTGCTGCGCCCGGTCTGGAAAGGGAAGGAGACCAACCCCTTAACCCGAATGCGGGCCTGCGGACTATGGTAAACACAGTACACCCATTACCTAAATCTCTTCCATAGCCCAAATCGGCAGAGGACCCGTTGCAGATAAGGCCAATGGACCCGGTCAAATGCCTTTTCAGCATCTACCGATACGGAGTATCGCCGGGGTCTGGGTGCGTTGTGTCTTGTCCAGCAGGTGACTCGACTCCCATCTCCGCAATGCGGTCCTGTATGAAGCCCGACTGGTCCGGGTCTACCAGGCCTTGCATGTGGGGGGCGAGTCGGGTCGCCAAAATGCTGGTGAAGATCAACATTAAGCAAAGAGATGGGGCGCATTCTTGAGGATCCTTCCCCGGCTTGGAAATGATAACTACCTCTGCCATGGACATGGCAAGTTTCCCGGTTGTGCTAAAAGTGTTGAACAGGCGCGCCAGGAGGGGAGCGTGGTCCGGAGCAAAGATTTAATAGAAGTCGACCTGAAAGCAGTTTTCGCCGGGTGCCTTACCAACAGAAAGTCCCTGAATGGCTCATAAGACTTCATCAGGGCGGATATCCGCGTCCAAGTTGGTCGCGGCGGAGTCCAGTAGCGGGGTCACTGGCATGCCTGCGTTTACTCCTCGGCCGCCGTAGGATCCAGGTTCTCCGCTGAGTAAAGAGCTGTATAAAAGGCCTCAAATTCAGACACAAAGTCTCCATCCACCAGCAGGGTCTCTCCCCGGCCATTCGTAAGCTCCGCGACCCTGCACGGAGAGCGTGCGCCAGGGGTCTCCTAGCCTCGTTACCCCCCCCCGTAGTAGCGTATTCGGCGCGGGCGCTTGACCTCAACAGCAGCTGCTTCCTCGCCTTTGTGAGTAGTCGCTGTGTTTGAACAGCCCCCGTAAGGCGATTAACCCCCTCCAGCTCCTTAATTTGGTCCTCCAATTTTCCCCTCTTAGCCTTACGGTCCTTGTTCAGGCTGGCCGAGATAGCAATACAGCGTCCGCGGAGGACAGCCTTCAGGGCATCCCAGAGCGTGTCTACCCCAACCACGCCTGCGTCATTCACTTCCAAATAGGTTTTGATAGCGCCCCACAGTATTGGCATCGTATGTGAGCAATTTGTGATTTAAGCGCCGCGAACTCTGCCGCGAGGAGCCGCCAGGGAGGAGCAACGTTAAGATGATCGGGGAGTGGTCGGAGAGCGCAGCCACCCCAATAGATACGCCGTCCACCGACGACGTGACTCTACGCGAGGTCCAAAAAAGATATATGCGGGCGCACGTTTGATGTGCAACCGAAAAAAGGTGTACTCCTGTGCAGTCGGAAAGCGATGGCGCCAGGCGTCTGTAAGACCAGCTTCCCCCAGTCTCTGAAGCATTGTGTAGGAGATCGAACCAGTGTCCCACCCTAAGCGTCAACCTGTCTAACTCTGCCGCCGGAACCAAGTTAAAGTCACCCCCGATTACTAAGTCTTCGTCAGGGGACTCCAGGAGCAGACTTATTGTATCACGTAAAAAGGCCTCCTGGTGCTCATTGGGGCTATAGATCGAGGCTATCATGTGCACTCGCTCTCCTAGAAACTCCCGTAAGGCCAGGAGGCGCCCAGCGACATCCGTGTGGGTTCCCACTACTGACCCTGAAAGTGCGTGGCCAAAAGGATCGCCACTCCAGCCTTCTTCCCCAGCCCCCATGAGAAGTATTGTCTATTGAACCATTTAGATCTAAGCCGCTTCCAATCAGCCCGCATGAGGTGGGTCTTCTGTAGGAGGCAGATATCGCACTTAGCATCTCTCAACAAGGCAAGAGGCACTCAGCGCTTTACAGGAGAGTTAAGACCCCGAACGTTGAAGCACATGATAACTACTTTAAGTTTTGTCATGGGATATTGTGAGGAGGCACATGTGCTAGATAAGTGCGCACGTCGCTCAAAAAGACAGCAGCGACTGAGTATCTGCTCCCCCCTCCCGCGCTCTGCCATGGATTGCCACCCAGGCACTCCCACTCCCTCCCGCAGTGCCTCGCAGTGTCACTCTGGCCTGATGGAGCAGGCCCTATGTGTGTGTGTGTGTGTGTAGGAGGTAAGCCTAGGGCACCAGGCCAAGCACCCAGTGCAACTTTTAAGGGAAAGAGCAAATAAGGCACTCAGAGTGCGCCTCCAGTGAGCGCAGGAGCCCCATCCTCCTCCTCAAAGCTGTCCTGTTCTCTCCGCCCCCTCTCGCCGCCCCTGGCCAACAGTATTGAAGGTTCACCCTACCGGTTTGTGGGATGACTGCAAATCTCTCGTGGTTAGAGAAGAAAGGAAAGAAGAGTGAGAGAAAAAGGAATGGAAGAGAGAAAAAGGGAAAAACACAGAAAGACTTCAATGTCGTCTTCCACCAGGAACAATTCGCACCAATGTGCAAGGCTCCATGGGTCCGATGGTCAGTCATCACCACTCTGAAGATGGGGCTCCCCCCCACCAAGACCGATATCTCAAATTGCTGGGCTCGGACCATTCGTCTTACCACCAGGTCGCAGAACACAGACTACCAGGGTCATTCAGTGGTTTTGGTGACCAGAGCCCTCCCGGTCCTGCAGCTGTCGCAGCACGGCTTCCCATTTTTTTTAGCGCTTCTCCTCAGACGGCTTCATCTGGGTACCTCTCCTAGGGCCACGTCTCCTGCCCGTTGGACAGCTTTCCAGTTGTTGGGCCTCCCTCCATTGCATTGGAGTCATCCGCCACTATCAGAGCGCTACCAAGTATGGCCTTCGCTTCCTGTAGATTCTGCACCCCATGTGTTTCGTTTCGTTATTCCAGATGAAGGACAGGCGGAACGGACGACCCCACCGATACCGAATTCCCTGCGCAACGTGGCTGGTCGTAGCTCTTTGCACCACTGTGAGGTGAGGGGCAAGAGATCCTGGAAGACCCCCACTTGGAGGCCCTCGAATTCCACTGTCAGTCGGTCACGTGTGGCGGCCATAATGATCTCCTTCTGCCGGTAGGAATGCAGTTAAGTCAGGGTATCTTGTTGTTGGCCGGGGCCTGAGGCGGGCGGCCGGCACGGAGAGTGCGATCCAATGTGACCTCCTTGTCCCCCAACTCGGTGGCCACGTGTTTAAAAAGGCGAAGAACCCATTCTTCCAGCTTTCCGCCATCTGCTTGAAGTGGTACGCCCTTGATGCTGATGTTAGAGCACCTCGAGCGATTTTCCATGTCTTCCAGCTTGAGGTATAGCTCCTCATTCAGTTCACGGAGATAAATTAGTTCCCCGGCCTGGGTAGTGAGCTCTTCCTCTCGTCGGTCCCCATTGCGCTCCAGGGTATCCA
Organism: Triturus cristatus; assembly: GCF_964204655.1. Taxonomy (NCBI): domain Eukaryota; kingdom Metazoa; phylum Chordata; class Amphibia; order Caudata; family Salamandridae; genus Triturus; species Triturus cristatus. The sequence goes on from NC_140590.1 coordinate 1,643,132,421, forward strand.
CTCTGTCCGCCACCTCACTGAGTTCCTTCCTGAGCTGCTTAATATCGGAGGCCATCTCCCGTCGCATGCCAGTGAAGTCATCCCGGAGCGAGCTGAATAGCTGTTCCATGAACTCTTTCGTGACCGGTTCAGCAGCGTGCCCTGTATCGGAATCCATCCCCACCTCGCCACCCTTCTTCCCGCCTATTTTCTGCAGCAGGCCCTTACTCACGGCGTCTTTCTTGGATCGCTGTGTAGCCATGGCTATGAGCGGCGGAGCACAGCACTACGGGGCCCACAGCGCGCATGGCCTCCAATGGGGGACAAATGCTCCTTCAACTGCTACCGGGCCCAATCACCAGATTTGTGGCGAACCCCCGCTGGTCATAGGCCACCACAATATCGTAGTCACTGGCGTCCTGCAGGTCTCGCCAGGCCTCCCCCCTGCAGCAGTTGCCACTGGGCTGGTCAAGGTGGGGCATAACTCAGCGTCTGAACCTTTGAGCGGAATCTGCTGCCGTTGCGCACCTGTCAATTTGCCCCCGCTCTGGAAGAGCACGTCTCCAATCACGGGGAGGGTGTGGCGGTGGCGCTCTCGGCATCTGGCCTCCAGGCCAGATCATGAAATGGGCACAAAGAGTGTGTTCGGTCCAGGCCACTCCAACACTGTGTGGGTCCCGGGCCCCACTTCATGCCACCCGCCGTATCTGCTGCGAAGGCTCCACGCTGCGAAGGCCACAGGCCGTGCATGGGGTGCGACTGGGGTGTGCTTTTGGGGCCGACTCCGTCCAGGGTCCACGAGGCCTCAAGGTCGCACCGCCCACCACGGCTGCTGTGATGGCCCAGTACTGTCTGTTCGCAGCTATGAGCGCACAGAACAAGCGTTCACCTTCTGATCTGTTACTCTGCGGGCCTGTCCCCACTTCGCCAGGACTCAGCCGCAAGTCCTGGCACCGGGGGCCAGGAGCCCCTGCCTCCCCGCACACTCTCACTATGGGGCTCCCAAGGACTCCGGACAAGGGGGAGAAGGCTGCCCACTCAGCCGGGGTCACACCTCCCCCACCGGTGCGGTCACCAGGCCTCACTTCAGTTCCGCCGCCGCCTCCTCGTGGGCCAGGGCTCCGGTGCGGGCTCTCTGCAATATCCTGGCTCACCGCACACCTGCTGGTTCTGCTGTCCTTCCGTCTCTTTTCTCATCGGTAAGAGCTCACCAAGGCCCTACTAGCGCTCGAAGCAGCTCGTTTCATGGGCACCGCACCCCTCCTCCGCCTGCAGGCCCCGCGCTGCGGCCTCCACAGCATCCCCTTATCCACAGCCTGTAGGCTTCGTAAGGCGGTGCTGCTGCGTACTGCACTTTTAAACGCTCGCTCTCCGAACCGCACGGTTCTCCTGTGTTTCGGACACCCTGGGACCACTTTCTTCGCCTCACAGGTCCCAAGGCTGCGGCTGGATGCCTTTATCGGCCTCGGCGAGCGGAGCTCCACAGAAACTGTGCTACTCCGCCGCCATCTTGGACTCGCCCCCCGTTGCAGACTTTTTAGAATATCTATACAATAGAGTTACAGGGATTGTTATTACTTTATGAAAGAAACCTCCACGTATTTTGCACCAGAAACTACAACTTAAGCCAAAGGTGGCAAGAGACAGGGAGGTGGATGTCAAAATGGTTTACAAAAATGGTTAAATCCTAACTATACATAAACCTTTTCCCTTCCCATACTGCTAGCAACCTGAGTGGCATTTCCCCAAAAAGAACACTTTATAAATCCCTTTGTTCTAATCTTTAAGGTGGCATATTACCGCCCAGTGTCCCATAATCTTTCATTACAACTTCTACACTCTGCCTATCGAGGCCATGTTCTCATTTTGTTTTTTTAAGTTTGTGTACTCTGAACCATTGGTAGCAATCCACTGCATTGCCTTTCCTTGGGTACACGTTGAAACATCAATTTTCCGCATTCAAGTCCGCCCTCAAGACCATCTTAAGGCTGGCGGACCTACATGGTTTAATCAAAGAACACAAATGTTCTGCATCAGAGTCGGCCACCACCCAGTCTTGACTGCAAAAACATAATTATTGAATGTATCCAAATAAAGCTGCCGGTTGTCCGTGTACATCACCAACGTCGGTGGTGGCACTGTAATGGTGCTAAAAGAGCGGCACTCTGGCAGCGGTGCAAACTCAAAATGTATTAGACAATTGCGGGCGAGTACATCAACGTGTTTCGCTGCTAAATCAGCCTTGGTCATGATAAATGTGCATTTTTTCCAGGCTCAGTTGGGAGAATTTTTATTAAGTTGATCTAGAAGCTGCAATTCTTTTGCAGCCTTAGGTTATGGTTGGGAACAAGACTTCTTAATGTGAAAATTATAGATCAGTGACTTCTAGGGACAGGAATATCTTCAGGTACGACTTTAATAAGTTTGTATTCACGATCTAGAGTGTGATCAAAATGTTTGCAAACTTTGAACAAGAGCGAAAAGAGGAACAATCATGTTCACCTTTAGTGCACCTATTGTTCAGGTTACCTGTAAATGACTGCAAACATCTGTATGAACGAAAGATTACAATAGAGTATAGATGCTGCCCAGAGAACCTGCCGGGTTTACGCATTCCCCCAAATTCCTTGTTTGGCCACAAGGCCTTTTGAAGTGGAATGGAGAACATTTACAACCAGAGCTGATCACTTGACTGGGTATAGGCCAGGTATCACACAGGCACCATAGGACAGCACCCACTTCGGGAACAGAAAAGGTGTCAACTTGACTTATCGGTATTTTCACCTGTAAAGATGTGCCTAAACTGATTGACAGCTGGTTCTTGTAGTACTGCAAACAAATGTAAATATTAGTGGCGGCTTCTCCAGCACATTTAAAAGCAGCATGGACAACCAAGTGTGTGGCAGTGCTTTCTCAACGTGGAGAGGAAGCCTGCCCACTTCACTGGGATTAGAACCAAATCCTAATAAGCTATGCGGTGTTCTGCAGGTCAGCCCTAATGCTTTCTTACCCGCATAATTTTGGCTCCAGGAGAACAAGAACTGCTGGGAGGAAACAATCCATTATTTCACGCTACCATGCACCTGGGTATCTCAACATTAGGAGATATTCCTTGTGATAAAACATATAAGCCTAGAACACAATCTGTTTGCCAAGTTTCCATCAGGTGGAAGTTTCAAGTTGATTGTAATGTTATTTGCAGCTGTTCAAAAATGAGTACTTGAATAAAGTTAAGGAGTATTTTCTCATGCTAAGGCCTTGGGAGCAGAAACATGTGGATATGTTCATACATTGTTTATGGTAAAGAATGAATAGACTGATATTTTGGTGAATTGTTTAGAGCTCTGGCAGGGAGGACGGGCCGGTCTGATACTCGAGTATTTTCCTGGTGAGCTGCGGCCTCGATCGAGGGCTGCTTCCAGAACTGGCTAGGCTGACAGAACTCAACCACGAAGGGCCCCATGGCCTCATTCTGGACTACCGTGTGCTGCTGTTTTCTACATTTTTGCCAGGACTGATTTCATGTTCCTGTCCATCCCTTGGATCTTGATGTTTGGGACCATGTCACAAAGCCATATACGAGTATGCTGCTGCTTACTTGCTGGGTCTCTGTGGTCCAGTTTTCCGCTGCTGCCTGAGCGCTGTTCTTGAAAGCCCCACATCTTGTTCCCTGATTGATTCTGTGGACTTTGGACGGAGGAGGGGTTGGGCCATTGGAGTCTGCTGTGGGGTGTGCGGTTGTTGCTGCAGGGCTGCGAGCGTTGTAACCAGGGACTCCATCTCCCAGGAGTCCCTCCTACCCGGTTACGAAACACCTGGGCCGCTCTCCCTGATAGCCCCGCCCCCCAGCCATTACCTACCCCTATTTCATCAGGCCATCTTCCCCGCTGAGCGGAAGCGTCCCGGGAGAAGCCCGGGACAAGGGCGGGACCGTCTGTGGCCGTCCGTGGTCGGCCGAGGTTGGGTTGGGACACCCCCCTTGGTTTGCTTGCTTATTTATCTTTCTTTGTTGTTTATGCTATACTAGTCGGTTAGAATTATGTCTTTACGTTCAAGGAAGGAGCGAAATGTCCAACTGCAAACTTTGAGTGGGGTAGTTACTGGTCCTTTGGATGCATTTTTAATAAAAGCAACAGGAATCCTAGAGAAGGAGATAGCCTTTGCTGAGAAACGACTTTCTATCGATCTTATTACAGGGAAACGTTCTTCCCTAGGCCCTATTGCCTCAGTGGCTAGCCCCCAAATACCTCTTACGAGATCTAATGCTCCTTTGGTTACAGTTTTGGTGGATGTCCACTCTGAGGCTGAGGATTTGCCTTCTAATTCCTTCGATAGTGATTCAAATGCTAGAGATTCTGTTGTTGGTAGGGGTGGGGGAAGTGCGTTATTAGTGAGCCCACCGTTATTGGACTCATCCTTCAACGGGGAATCTTCGAGGAATTTGCCCCGCAAGAGGAAGAGAAGTAAGGGCCGCAAGAGGGGTGGAGTCTCAAAAATTCTTAAAACAAATAGTACACCACAGCCACCTGGCTCTCAGTTCGTATTGGCTATTAATGCTACACTGCCGCCCTCCCATGATTTACCTAGGATCTTAGATTCCCGCCTTGGAAGCAATAATAATGTTGATGACCTTTTGGGTAAAATGGAGGCATTATTAAAAACTCTTATGCTTCCCCTACTAGAAAGAACTAGACTTATGAATTCTAAATTAGATGCACTTGAGAATGTTGTTAATACTAAATCTGGATTGTTAAATAAGTTAGTAAATGCTCAAGTTGCATCGCCAATTTCTATTCCATCTAGTATCTTTGAATCACAGGGTCCTGTTGCTATTGTTAAGCGGCCCCATTTAGCCTCTGCTATACCAACTAATATCCGGTCTGCCTCTAATAATATAGGTTCCACGGTCTCCAGGGGTGGGAGCCCAAATAATGATATTATGCCCAAATCGGTTTCTACTGCCCAAGATAAGATTCAAATGAAGGCATGTTTTAAACCTACACCTCTGCCCCAGCCAAGTACCTCTATGCCTACTGATGTTACTTTGCCTCAGGATTCTGTGAGGGGCAGTCATAATCCAACTACACAGACTAAACCAAGTATTGGTGCATTGGGGAGTGTCATAAAAAAATTATTCCACCCACCCGCAGAACGTCACCAAACCGGGCCCCCTCAGTACTGACTTACCCCTAGAAGCTACCCCCTACACGATCATTTTAACAGGTGTAGCTCCAGTTTTGGGGAGTTTACCGGAGTCTCATGGGGATATCAAAAATAAAGATGTTTATTGGTTAAATAAACGTAGACCCCTTCCACCCTTCTCTGCTACGAAGATCTTGAGCGTGAGAAGAGTAAACTGGGTAGGTCATTGTCCGAAGGATCTGGAGGGAGATTGCGTTATCATAAATTTTAAAGACCCATGGGTGGTGGATTTTATACGCAGGGAAGCTAGGTATGGGAGATTGGGAGACGTGCAGTCACTGGGACTTAGTTATTTTTATCCCAAAAAAACATGGTGTGCCCTACTATAACCCTCTAATATCTCGAAGAGCTGTCGGGAGACTATCATCAGAAGGGGTTCTACATTCTCCTTTTTTCCCCCAATTGTGTAATCGCTTCGAACCGTTATCTGGTTTGGAGGGCATCGATTGACTTCCCCCCCCGTATCTGGTGGAGGGGGCCACCCCAGTAACCATGCTAAGGTGGTAGTTGGTGCCCACAGTATGGCTTGTCCAACTTGTCAGGAGGGTGGTCCTCCTGAGAAGGGGTCGGGGATGGCTATTGCAAGTGATATGGATGGCAATATGAGGGGTGGCTCCTATTCCTCCGATGGTGGGGAGATAGGAATAGAGCCGAGTGTCCTGAATTTAGTAGTTCCTGCCAGTCAGGATACGGTACTTAAGATTGCCTCATGGAATATAGCTGGGCTGAAGGGGCGGATCGGATCAGAGGACTGGGCAGATTTTATCGATGTAAACAAGAGAGGGACTGTTGGGCTTTTATTCAAGGAGGTCCAGCATACATGCCCAGTTTAGTCATGTGTGTAGAAGAGAGTATGCAGTTCCTCAAAGAAAGGCGGGGGGGTGCCAAAGAAAAGAAGAGACCGTGCAACAGAGGAATACCTCTATTCGGAACTAGGGTCCTCACACACCCAGCAAGCTAGGTGTCATGCTTCATCATATGGACCTGCTCCTCGTCGGGCCGGCGCTGCAATGCCCGACGGGCACCCTAAAAAGGGGCTCTTTGGCGGAGATCTTCAGTTCCTGGCCGTATGATGCAGTGTGTGTGAGAGGGACCTAGTGGTGTAGATGTGAGTGCAGGTAAGTGAATTAAAACAAGTTAGAGAGTCCAAAAATAATTTTATTGGGGATGGCTCTCTACCTGAATAAAAACTGTGTGGAAACAGAATGGCAGCTAACTGATGTTAAGATTCAGTTTGGCTATGCTCATCTGCGCTGGTCGACATGTTTCTTGCCTATTGGTCCTAGTGATCCGTGGCAATTCCTCAGGACCTAGAAGCTGTCAATAATCTACACTGGGTGGTAAGTACAACTGTTACCTACTACCTGTTGTGAGGGAACGGTCTCGCCATCTGTCTAGGGAAACCTAAAAAGAGAAAGGATCATGAGCAAGGCATCCCTAGCAAAGGCAATGTCGAAAGTGGTTATATTGCACAGGTCTAATTCACAGAGTGATATAAACCCCCTTATTGACTATGTGGTCTAACATGACGTCTATATATACAAAGTGTCAGTGACTCCATACAGTAAGTAGTGATAGACCTAATATTAGTGAAATTAAAAACCAAAAAAAATTAAAACAGAAGACTGTAATTCACATGTTGTCCCAATTGATACTAGGATATAGTGACTAAGGTGTTCTAGACGCTCAAAGTGAAACTCAACGGACACTCACCTAATATGGTTTAGTACCATACTCCTATCCGTGGCCGTGGCGCCACCTGGACACCAAGACTCAGGTGTCCTAGTAAAGATAAAATGATACATGGGGTGACTACAACTGGTCCGACAATTATTAAGGGCAAATACACCCATCAACCCAGATGCCCATGTGTGGTCCAGTTGTATGAGCTGCTGTGATGCGAGTCCCAGCCCGCTGGAGGTAATCAGATGGTTGGATAGCACCACTGAGCAAACTTAAAAACAAATAAAGAGGAAGTCACAATAATTGTTAATGCCAAGGTCGGTCAGGGTATCAGCCAGTAGAAACCGCGTGACCGTAGACTGAAGGCACCAATTCACACTCGCTCGTACCACTCAGAGAATCAGGGGCAAATCCGGGTCTGCCGTCAGTGTTTAATCGGCAAAGTGTCAAGGAACCACCAGCTCTGCCCAGTATCGAGTGAGACGCGTAATTGCGCCCGTTGTGTCTGTCCCGTGTTACTCACTAGCGAGATATTGTGACAGGATCTAAAGCGGAGCAGGCACTGACAACAAAGTGTCCTAATCATGTATTGTCAGTTTGGCGGCGGAAGTAAGAACACCAACAGATATCCCAATCAAGGCAGAAAGCGCAAACACACCACTCACCTGACCAGTCAGTAGCCTCAGAGCGTGCAGTCATATCGCCGTTCTACTTACTTTGAGGTTGTTGCAGGAAGTGCTATCAACCTACCCTCGCGCCACTCGACCCGGGAATGCTGATGGCCGGTGTAGTGCCAGAATAGATATACCCGCTGAATCGTTAAGCGGAGGGCGTATCGCGGAGGGCGTGTCTACTACCCGGAAGTGTGTGGAAAGCGTGAGTGAAGATACCGCCTCGCATGAGAGTGTCGGACAATGGCGGCCATCTTGGAATGGTGTCTAAGTTCATTAAAGTATACATAACCCTTGAAAAACAAATCCGGTGATAAAAAAGAGACAAGCATGGCCGTTGTACCACATAGGGTGTCAATTGCAGCGGCCATCTTGGAATGGTGTCTATGTACATACAGGACTAAGTCAACCTAAGAAAACGAGTATGGTTGTTATGTTGAATAGCATGGCTGGAATCCCACATAGGGTGTCAACTACAGTGGCCACCATAGATTGGTGTGTTTATACACTGTAATCTAAGGGACCCTCTGGAAATGGGGGTAATCAGGTGGAGACATGGAGAGTGTAAGCTGCTAAGAGCCGTGGAAGACTGCTTTATCTGTCCATAAGTGCTGCCCACGGGATCTGATCATTTAAGCCTTCTCGGTCTGTCTTAAGGCGATGCACCCAACGCTGTTCGATCTTGAACAGTGTTCTCTGTGTAATCCTAGGATGTGCCTCAAGGATTATCCATCTGAGAGAGTCTGGTGTGTGGTTGTTTTCTTTGCAGTGGGTGTACAATTTAGTGGTGACTCTCTGACATCTCACATTGCTCTTGTGCTCAGTTATGCGTGTTTTTACAGATCGCATGGTCATGCCTATATATCTCTGTTCACAGGGGCAGGTAATTAAATAAATACACTGCAGCGTGTTGCAATTGGTATGCCGTTGTAGCCTCCATGTGAATGAGTCAGAAAAAACCACCTCTTTAGTCACAGAAGTTTGGTGGCATACAGCACAGGATCCACAGGGGTAGTGTCCTCTCACAGGGGGGAGACCCCAGAGAGTGTTTTGGTCATGGTGGTGAGTCTGTCTGGGCCTCGTGTTGATAAGAATATCTTTCAGATTTTGTGTGCGCTTGAATGCAAAGCGAGGGGGCGGGATAGTGAGGTCACCTGCATTGAGTATTCCCCAATGTTTCTTGATTATACCCTTGATGGTAGTGGAATTGGGAGTAAAAGATGTGACACAGGTTAAAGTTTCTGTCTTCTCCTTATTGTTAGTTTGTAGTAGAACTTCTCGCGGGTTATTGCGAGCCGTTTTCAATGAGTTCTTAACTTGGCGCTCAGGGTAGCCTCTTTGCTTAAGGTTCTTACTCAACTGGTCAGCTTCAATTAAGTAGTCATTGGTGTTAGAACAGTTCCTCCTCAGACGGAGGAATTGCCCAAAGGGCAAATTATCCCTAAGGGCCTTGGGGTGATGGCTACTGTATAAGAGTAAACTATTCCTATCAGTAGGTTTTTTGTAAAGCGTGGTGCTCAGGCCTGTGTCCCCTAGTGTGACCATGAGATCCAAGAAGGGTACATTAGAGACAGAGATAGTGTGTGTAAACTTCAGGAAAGGGTTCTGGGTATTGATCCAATCACAAAATGCTAAGCATGTCTGCTGGTCCCCCTTCCAGAAGATCAAAATGTCATCAATAAAACGCCTCCACAGAGTTAGATTAGTGATAAAGGGATTACTGGGGTGCCTGATGACTTCCTCCTCAAAGCTGGCCATGTAAATACAGGCCACACTAGGGGCGAAGGTGCTCCCCATCGATGTACCCTGTGATTGGTGGAATAGCTGTGAATTATACTCAAAGTAGTTTTCAGTTAAAGCCAGTGTGGCGCACTCCATCACAAAGGGAATAGGGGTAGGTGATGTCCATTCCTCTTTCATGAGGGCATCCTCGATTGCTACCAAGGTAGCACGTTGGGGGATATTCGTGTACAGTGCCTCCACATCCAACGTGACCAGGAGGTCGATATTGCTCGTGTCATGTGTCTCCTCTATGATTTGTAAGATGTCCGTAGTGTCACGGATGTAAGATGGAGTTTTCTTAACCAGAGGCTGTAAGAAGTGATCAACAAATCTAGAGAGGGGTTCCAGGAGTGAACCTATACCCGATACAATAGGTCGTCCCGGGACTGGTGTTGTGCCCTTATGTATCTTAGGTAAAGTATCTTAGCCCCCTCGCTTTGCATTCAAGCGCACACAAAATCTGAAAGATATTCTTATCAACACGAGGCCCAGACAGACTCACCACCATGACCAAAACACTCTCTGGGGTCTCCCCCCTGTGAGAGGACACTACCCCTGTGGATCCTGTGCTGTATGCCACCAAACTTCTGTGACTAAAGAGGTGGTTTTTTCTGACTCATTCACATGGAGGCTACAACGGCATACCAATTGCAACACGCTGCAGTGTATTTATTTAATTACCTGCCCCTGTGAACAGAGATATATAGGCATGACCATGCGATCTGTAAAAACACGCATAACTGAGCACAAGAGCAATGTGAGATGTCAGAGAGTCACCACTAAATTGTACACCCACTGCAAAGAAAACAACCACACACCAGACTCTCTCAGATGGATAATCCTTGAGGCACATCCTAGGATTACACAGAGAACACTGTTCAAGATCGAACAGCGTTGGGTGCATCGCCTTAAGACAGACCGAGAAGGCTTAAATGATCAGATCCCGTGGGCAGCACTTATGGACAGATAAAGCAGTCTTCCACGGCTCTTAGCAGCTTACACTCTCCATGTCTCCACCTGATTACCCCCATTTCCAGAGGGTCCCTTAGATTACAGTGTATAAACACACCAATCTATGGTGGCCACTGTAGTTGACACCCTATGTGGGATTCCAGCCATGCTATTCAACATAACAACCATACTCGTTTTCTTAGGTTGACTTAGTCCTGTATGTACATAGACACCATTCCAAGATGGCCGCTGCAATTGACACCCTATGTGGTACAACGGCCATGCTTGTCTCTTTTTTATCACCGGATTTGTTTTTCAAGGGTTATGTATACTTTAATGAACTTAGACACCATTCCAAGATGGCCGCCATTGTCCGACACTCTCATGCGAGGCGGTATCTTCACTCACGCTTTCCACACACTTCCGGGTAGTAGACACGCCCTCCGCGATACGCCCTCCGCTTAACGATTCAGCGGGTATATCTATTCTGGCACTACACCGGCCATCAGCATTCCCGGGTCGAGTGGCGCGAGGGTAGGTTGATAGCACTTCCTGCAACAACCTCAAAGTAAGTAGAACGGCGATATGACTGCACGCTCTGAGGCTACTGACTGGTCAGGTGAGTGGTGTGTTTGCGCTTTCTGCCTTGATTGGGATATCTGTTGGTGTTCTTACTTCCGCCGCCAAACTGACAATACATGATTAGGACACTTTGTTGTCAGTGCCTGCTCCGCTTTAGATCCTGTCACAATATCTCGCTAGTGAGTAACACGGGACAGACACAACGGGCGCAATTACGCGTCTCACTCGATACTGGGCAGAGCTGGTGGTTCCTTGACACTTTGCCGATTAAACACTGACGGCAGACCCGGATTTGCCCCTGATTCTCTGAGTGGTACGAGCGAGTGTGAATTGGTGCCTTCAGTCTACGGTCACGCGGTTTCTACTGGCTGATACCCTGACCGACCTTGGCATTAACAATTATTGTGACTTCCTCTTTATTTGTTTTTAAGTTTGCTCAGTGGTGCTATCCAACCATCTGATTACCTCCAGCGGGCTGGGACTCGCATCACAGCAGCTCATACAACTGGACCACACATGGGCATCTGGGTTGATGGGTGTATTTGCCCTTAATAATTGTCGGACCAGTTGTAGTCACCCCATGTATCATTTTATCTTTACTAGGACACCTGAGTCTTGGTGTCCAGGTGGCGCCACGGCCACGGATAGGAGTATGGTACTAAACCATATTAGGTGAGTGTCCGTTGAGTTTCACTTTGAGCGTCTAGAACACCTTAGTCACTATATCCTAGTATCAATTGGGACAACATGTGAATTACAGTCTTCTGTTTTAATTTTTTTTGGTTTTTAATTTCACTAATATTAGGTCTATCACTACTTACTGTATGGAGTCACTGACACTTTGTATATATAGACGTCATGTTAGACCACATAGTCAATAAGGGGGTTTATATCACTCTGTGAATTAGACCTGTGCAATATAACCACTTTCGACATTGCCTTTGCTAGGGATGCCTTGCTCATGATCCTTTCTCTTTTTAGGTTTCCCTAGACAGATGGCGAGACCGTTCCCTCACAACAGGTAGTAGGTAACAGTTGTACTTACCACCCAGTGTAGATTATTGACAGCTTCTAGGTCCTGAGGAATTGCCACGGATCACTAGGACCAATAGGCAAGAAACATGTCGACCAGCGCAGATGAGCATAGCCAAACTGAATCTTAACATCAGTTAGCTGCCATTCTGTTTCCACACAGTTTTTATTCAGGTAGAGAGCCATCCCCAATAAAATTATTTTTGGACTCTCTAACTTGTTTTAATTCACTTACCTGCACTCACATCTACACCACTAGGTCCCTCTCACACACACTGCATCATACGGCCAGGAACTGAAGATCTCCGCCAAAGAGCCCCTTTTTAGGGTGCCCGTCGGGCATTGCAGCGCCGGCCCGACGAGGAGCAGGTCCATATGATGAAGCATGACACCTAGCTTGCTGGGTGTGTGAGGACCCTAGTTCCGAATAGAGGTATTCCTCTGTTGCACGGTCTCTTCTTTTCTTTGGCACCCCCCCGCCTTTCTTTGAGGAACTGCATACTCTCTTCTACACACAGATTTTATCGATACCTTTGATATTTTGGTTTTCCAAGAGAGCTGGGCCCCTGATCCAATATTTAGGGCAGGTTTCTTAAATTTCTATAAACCAGCCATACAGGGTACAAGAGGTAGAGCGTCAGGGGGCCTGGTAATCTGGGTCAGGCAATCTATTGGTTATAGCCCGACAGAAATTTTAGAGAATAACCCGGATATTTTGGGGATTAGGTTATGTAAGGAGAACCATCAGGCCATTATTGTTATTAATGTTTACGCCCGAGGACTATCAGGTAGGCGCTCACCGAAAATCATAGAGGAGTTGGACTCGTTCCTTGAATTGCTTGGGAGAGACAAAATAATTCTTATAGCTGGGGATTTAAACTGCACCTTTGAACCCTTATTATGTGAGGATGCGAGTCTGGGATTTGATGAGGATGTAGTGTGGAATATCCAGTCGTTGTCTCTGAATAATATTAAAAAGGGTACAGAGGCAGCATTACACTGGTCAGGATTGTGCCTGGAGTGGGGCTTGAGAGCAGCAAATGGTCGCACCCCCTCGGATAAGGCCGGTTTTCCGACTTTTGATAACGGGGTCTGCAAAAGTCGAATCGATTATATTCTGGTTAAAATTGAGTATTGGTCCCTCCTGGAGGACATGGAAGTTGTGGTTCGCCCGGAGAGTGACCATAATCCATTGTTTTTAAGGTTAAAGCTCCCAGGTGGGCCCGGAAGGTCCCCTCCAGCCCAGTGTATTACAGCAGATGCTATTCTGATTAATGATAGGATGATAAATGGTGTAGGGTAGTGGCGGACCCAGCCCTGTTAGATGGCATATCGTTGGAAGATGCATCTACCCAGAGTGCCATATTGAATTTTTCCCCAAATTTGGAGGCACCAAATCAAATCTGTAACCTTCATGAACAGTGCTTTATTAAGCTTAAGGCCCTTTTAACTCTTCCTATAAAGCAAGGAAAAGCGAATGCTACAGGTCGCCGCAAAAATTGGTACAATAAAAAATGTAGGGAAGCACATAATGGGCTAATAAAAGCTATTAAATCCAGGGTGACTTCTGATATTAAATTAGCTCGTCAAATGTACAAGAAAGCCCAGTGGGAGGCAAAGAGGGAGTGGGATAAGAAACATTGGACCAACCTCTATGAGGCTTGTCTATCCTCAAATCAGGTTAAGTTCTGGGAAGTAGTGAAATGGGGTAGGAATCCTGATTCACAAACCCCAATAAATTATGTCCCTGTGGAAGCATGGGTGGATGTTTTTCCATCCCAGTTAAAGAACCCTGACCTAGAATTTCATAATGACCCAGGGAACAGGATATCTCTGCCCACTTCTCCTGGCAAATCATTAGTGTTTACGAATACTGATACAGAGTTAGCCCTATGTCTGGTTCAAGCAGGGAAAGCTCCTGGGATGGATTGCATCCCGGCAGAGCTTTTTAAATCAGATCTCCAACTCTGGATTCCCTACATAACTCAGATTGCAAATACCATAGCAAGGGGGGCTAGGATCCCAGAGTCTTGGAAAGGGGCGGAAATTATTCCCATTTTTAAAAAGTGAGACCGTTCGGTCCCAGGGAATTATCGCCCTATTAGCCTCATCGACTGTGCAGAAATTTTTGGCTAGAATGGTCCTTGCTAGAGTTCAAGGGTGGATGGAGATGGAGAACATTCTCTCCCCATTACAGGCTGGCTTTAGATCAGGTACCAGCACCATCGACCAGGTCTTCAGATTTACTCTGATTTACTGGAAGGTGGTGCTGTTGGGCGGAGGATCCATTTATGCCGCCTTTGTGGACCTTAAGTCCGCTTTTGATCTTGTGCATAGGGCAAAACTGTGGGCAGTCTTGAGTAACTTAGGGCGCCGTTGGATCTCCTTGAACTTATTATTAGATTGCATGAGGGCAACTTTGCCAGGGTGAGGTGGGGAGCCCAAGGACAGGTGACAAATAGTTTCCCCGTAACGCGAGGTGTTCGCCAGGGGTGCATTCTGGCACCCACCCTTTTTTTATTGTTTATTGATCAGATGGTGAAGTTTTTTGATAACACCCCGACTGATGCTCCTATATTGGGTGGGACAAGATTCCCTATGCTCATCTTTGCAGATGATACTTTACTCCTCTCAAAGACACGAAGGGGGCTGCAAATAGCAATAAATAGGTTTGAGGAGTTTTGTCAAGTTAATAATCTGCAAATTAATGTGAGCAAGACCAAATTTATGGTCTTAACGAAAAATCGTCCCATTAAAAGCCACATTAGTATGAATGGCGTAAGTCTTGAACAAGTGGAACTTATGACCTACCTTGGAGTAACCTTAGACTATCGCCTACGTTTGAAACCCCAGGTTGAAGCCCTTCAATTAAGATTTGCCCGCCTCTCGGGCTGTCTAATCCAGAAGCAAAAAATGTCCTTAACTAAACGGGTTACACCTGTACTTAAGATCTATGAGGCCAAAATTAGCTCTGCCATTTTGTATGGGGCTGACTTGTGGGGGTATATGGATTTAACCCCCTTGGTAAAAGTCCAGAACAAATTTATGCGCAAACTGGTAGGACTCCCCCAATCCACACCGATTAAACCCCTCCTATTAGATATGGGCTGTAAGCCCATTAATGAGATGGCTCGATATCGGTTAGTCGCACTGTGGAGACGGCTCTGGACGTCGCCGGATCTCAGTCTTTTTGCCAGCGAATTGGCGGAAGTTAGATCATCTCTGGGCTCTGCGAATATACCATGGCTACGTGAGGCGAAACTAATTTTGGAAGATATGGGTCTTAGTCAACTCTGGGTTTCCCCGGGTTCTAATGTATTCCCCCCAAACAAGATTTTAAAGCACTTTATTGGGCTTCTGCCAGATTCCTTTCTGTTGAACGGTCAGGTGCTGCTACCCTAACAGGTAGATTTTTGGTATTTAAAACCGATTCCGCTTTGGAAAACTATTGTGACACTATTACTAAGAGTCTGGATAAAAAATGATACCATCAGTTTAGAGTTGGGTCCCTACCTGTAAGGTCTTTTTCTAGGAATTGGTCTGGTTCAAATGAATTTGGTCCTTGGTGTAGTGACCACAAGGAGAGTGTGGGGCACTTCTTTTTTGCATGCCCTGCCTATCATGCCCTAGGCATAGATGGATTAGGCCCATCTGTCAAATGCTGAAATTGAGAAGGAGCTCAGAGGCCTTGTGGACTCTGCAAACCAATACCTCGGAGACTGTGGTAGTAGGTGTTGCAAAGTTCCTTGGGTGGGCTTGGGTCATTAGAGCCAGACATTTCCAGGTAGCCCGATTGTTTTGTTTTGTCGTAATATAAGGGTTCTTCATATATCAAGTATATAATATTTTGTTTAATGTTTTTTTTAAATGCTGAATATAGGCGGGTTTTAATGCAATGTAATGTATGTATATATTATTGTCCTTGTGTGTACCGTCTTTTATGATATTAAGTCGAAATAAAGACATATGAAACCTAAACCTAGAATAGACTGATATTGTATGGTTTAGACCTATTCCTCCTAGAAGCCTTCATGAAAATAATTAGTCTTGGTCCTAAGAGGCAATATGGACTGTCTGGTACCAAGAGTACACCATAAAAAAATGTGGTGATTTTATGAATGAGGACGTTGATAGTGAGCAAAGCCAGTGGTCGATATCAAGTCTGTGAAACCTTTGGTTGGTTCAGTTTAAGTTTGATAAAGTTTCCTTCAGGGTCATGGCAAAATTGGGAATACATTTTATGGGGCTTTTTCTTGCTCTTCCAGGGTGTCCTTGTACTGCCATATTCTTAACATATTTCTCTCACAATGGCCAGAGGAGAGGATGATGAAATTACCACAGATGTTTCTACTGAATTATTTCGGGATGTTTCCAGCAGATAAAGATTGCTTGTGGAACTAGTAATGTAATGGTGTAAAAGTCAAAATTAATAAGAGTGCTAGTTTCATAAGGAGTATGTTATCAAGCATACGAGGGTGGTTTTCATCAGCCTGCAGCATACTGCGAACTTTGGAGGAAGAACACAGTAGAAAATAAATCCATTTAGTTGGCCGCTAATTTTAAGGTGAGTAGTTGGAAATCATTTCACTTAATTGTATTGGTGGACAGGCTACTCCAAATCCTGTGAAGAGTGTGACTCCTTTTAAATAGTTGGAGGGAAGAAACTGGCCACCAGTTTGTGTCAAAAACTGATGGACTGTAACATGTTCTGAGAAGTTCACAAGAATGAATCATTGCTCGTACACCACATTAGAGGAGGATGTATAATACAAGGCGGGGATGGGAGATCATAAATCGCTCAAGAGGTGTACAAGAACTCCACGACTGTGTACTGTCTGAGTTTTATAGGGCCAGGAGTGAAAACAATTGTTGATGGTGGTAAACGTAACGTAAGTGGGTTGGACCCCAGGAAGTTATCAAATATTGTGAGGCTGGGGTTTAATCATGTTCGTCTTGTAAAACCTGAGCTCTTTAAGAAAATAGCAAGAACATTGAGATTGCCAAGTAAAATGGTGGACCATCATAATGATTTGTTGAACAGAATGGGTGGGTGGAATGGACGGTGGAAACTTGAATGAAGTTGTGGAAAGGGTGGTTTGGAATATAGTTTATCTAGAGGTACTACCGAGAAACGATCTTGTCTGAAAAGTTGTTTACCGTCACGGTCAAATGAATATGTATTGCATTTGCTATTCCTTTCGAGAAGGTAGTTGAGGATAATGCGATGGTTTTTGACGATTACGTTTCTTGGACTGTTAGTTGGCTGTTAAAGAGGGAGGGGAGTCGCGTTAGGAACAGGTGAGCATGTTGTGAGGAACGGAGACTGTGTGAAATGGATTGGAAAGTGCGAGTGTGATACTTTTATATTCCCTTTCATGTAGTTGGGTTTGTTTGACCTGAGGAAATACTCTGCTGGCTCTGCCGTCAACTTTGAAACATGCTACTGAATACAAACCTGCTACTGATCACACAACGACGAAAATCAAGTCAGCGTTATTTCTATTTTTAAAGGTACAAAAAAAGCCATAAACGCCAGCAACGTTGCACAGCTGTATCATACATAGAAAAACACATGGATGCGCATCATCAAACCTCACACATAAAAGCAAAGAAAAAATATAACCCATCTCAGATTTTTAAACAGCCATCCACGCCCTCTTCTTGCTCTCGGATAGGACGGTGGTGTTGCATCTCAAGTTACACGGCCTATTTTTCCGCATTACAACACTTCTTATTACCCTGAAAACACACTTGCCTGACTGCCCCAAATACTTAAAGCCACGTTTTCTTCATCGATTCGACTCACAGCCCTCTCTCCAATTCTGAACCCTCAATACAATCTCACTGCCTCTTATGTAAAGAAAACAATACGCCATCTACCACATCAGGCAAGGTACGCTGCATAAAACTCCACCATTGGAAACAAAAAATGTGCAACCCCTTGTGGGTAACAACGATGAACTGCCACCCGCGTGACACATCACAGAACAGCAGGTCACCCCTCCCCCACGTCATGTAGAAAAAGCCGACAGTGTCCCTTGCTGATGCTCAATATAGCTAGCAGAACTCACATCTTCCACCTCTTTCCATTCCTTGCCCACCCCCCGGAACCGGACTATCTCCACTCACCTTCTCCATGTTGCTTCCTGGCTTTTCTCTGTCGCCCACAGCAGCTGCCGCCGTTCTTCTATGCTCCACGCGCCTTCTGGAAGTTACTAGAAGCTGACAGCTTTCCTTTCTCTGCGTTCATTGGATGCTCCCCTCTGACAGTCTTCTCGACGACGAAACTGATAGGTCAGAAGAACCGGCTACCCAAGGTCCCGCCCTTAAAAGATGACATATTCCCGTCAGATGCCACAGGAAAAGGCGAAGATTCCGCCCAGTCCAGCCGACCAGGGTTTCCTTAACTTTAGTGCTGCTCGGGATTAGGGGAGCTGTTAAGCCCGTTGTCAACCTAAAATTCAAATCAGAGGTGTTTGTGAAAATGTTACACTTTATAACCGTAACAAGTTATCTCCAACCTGAATTAAAAGAAATACGTTAATTGGGTGTATGATAAATTTGTTTTAGCATCTTTCTGTTTTAACACTGAATCGTTCTGACAGTGGGCTCAAATTGTGTTTAAGAGAAGCCTACTCGTAATGAAAGGACACGCCGTTTGACGGAACCTGTAGTTCAGAGTGAGAGGTGTGTTATTCTAAAGTTTTCTGTGTGCCTATATTGTTTTGGGAGAGGGTTTCCTAGGTTGCCGTATTTCAAAGGATCTTCCTTGTTGGGCCAGTTAGCGGGCATGGAAAGAGAAGACGGACACGAAGGGCTCAAACTAGATATTTGGTAGCCATCTTCAAAGGGACAAATATAATTTTAATTGCAACACAAACGAGAGCAGCTGAATTTGTAAATCGCATAGTAGGTCGTGCAGTGCATTTTCTATGCCTCAAAGTAACAACATTCTCTTCTACTGTCATTTAAGAAATATTAGTAATACTTTTCTCTTTCTCTTAACACCTGAACCACCGCTGTAGTTAATAGAAATTCATCCCTTATGGTTAATTTCGATCGCCTTGCGGGATTACTACTTTTTTGCCTTTTCTCGCAGAATCCACGGGCAATCACCAAACGGCAAAACCAAACTACATTTCTACCCCGATTTATAACATCTTACGGACTTTTCTATTCTTGCAAAAATATTACAAGGCTATCATAAGAATAGTACATTAGTCATTTGCCTAGTTTTAATAGGCCTGCCAGTTGCCGACTTTTTCCCTCTTTCAAAATGTCAGAAACCCGTGCAAGTGAAAGGGGGATCTTCTTAAAGTCATTCCGGGATCTGCAGCACCGCCCACTCTCGAGGCTCTTCTGGAATTTTCTCTGACTCTGACAGTTCAACGGAGCCTGACGTAGGTCTGATGCCATTCTTCACTGGAGGACGAGACCGTCCGTCAAAACGGATTTACCTATAGAAAGAGAAGTCGGAACCCTCGTCAAAATCGTGCTTGTAGTCGCTAGTAGTTGAAATGATTTACTTTTAGTCAATGACGCCCAGAAGAATTTCGTCACCAGAGTGTTGGAGGGGATGATTGCGTCTCTCGGTCAGCGTTCTGTTTGTTGGGAGTCGATCGCGTTCCTGCTAGACCCTGGTGATGGTGCTCTCATCGCACTGTAGCCTTCTTTAGGCACTCGCAAACGGGATAGAATGTTGATGTTGCGCTTTTTCGGAGTCTTCAACGTAAAGCGCAACTGACCAACAGGGAGCGGTGTTTTATCCTTTTAGGATTTCGTTGCTCCGCAAATGGACCTGGTCAGCATATACATTCAATATCAAATAACATCTCGGAGCTAAATGTAAAACCCATTATGCTTCACAATGAAGACTGTAGGTTACGAAAATAGGATGCACACCTATTATGTTCAACGTTGTCCAAATTTCTCAAAATATTCCCAGAATGCGTGCAGACTGGTAAGGTGTCATGCCCAAACAACACCTGAATAATCAACAGTATTACGAGGTGGGGCGTCATCTCGTCCCAACCAATTGCACTGCTGAATTGTGCCATGTTGGCTATGTTTTTATTTCCTCAATAGTCCATGTAATCCATTTAATCAAACTCTTTTACTCCTCTCCTCACTAGAATGTCGAATGTTTTGATTCACACGCGGTTGTATGTGCCATTTTTCAAAGTTTCTTCTGTTCAAACTGTGCCCCTCCGGACCTCTCGTAAGAACACGAGTGATGCATAGTTCATTAAAAAGGCAGTGTTTATTCGATGCACCCAATGCATTTCGGGCTGGGAAGCCCTTCGTCAGGGGTCACTACAAATCACAATGAAACAATATCCAATTGTTACTTCAAATCGTAATGTTTTAAATGATATACAGTTAATTACAATGCCAATTTACGTTGCAATCTGTCTGACTATACCCACAATCAGCCTAAATGACGATAGTAATATTAAAACACCGCTATATCGTTTGCTCAGCGCTCCAATGTTATAAACACAACATGACCCAACTACGTCTATCTGTTAATTTAGTTCACATATAACAAACCCTTCCTTCCACTTGTTGCCAATGTCTCTATATCTCACATGCTTTCGTGTGTCCCCATGCTTTCCCTTCTGCCCTCCCTCCTCTCCTTTCTCGTGAACATCAAACCCAATGATTTTTGCAAAAAACCTATCCTAACACTTAAGTTCCCTCGTTCTCTTTCCCCCTTCCACTCTAAACTTTCATATACATTCATAACTACCACCCGCACAAGCCATCATTCACGATATTACCCGAAACCCACTGTTTTTTGCAAAAAGCCTATCCTAACACTTAAGTTACCTCCTTCTTTTTCCCCTTTCCGCTCTATACTTTCATATACATTCATAGCTACCGCCCGTGCAAGCCCTCATTCACGATATTACCCGCACAATCTCATTCTCGAGCATTCACAACTCTCCCACTAAACATCATTCACACTCTTTATCTCCTTTCTCCACTGAATAGACATAACAACTTGTCCCATACCTGCCACAAGTTATTGCAATCATGGATCTTCATCTCCATTTGAAAGGAGAAGGAAACGTTAGTCTTTCCCGTGTTACCTCCCACTTTTAACCAAATCAGACATCCATAGTGCCACCCGATTGGCCCGTTATTTGGCTTTTCCCGCCATCCGCTTCGTGAACATTAGTACTAATTAGATGCAAACACTCCATCTCCCAAAATGCACTGTTCTTGTAAAACTCTTTAGAGCTTGTCACAACCATGTTTACTATTATACGCGAGGTATTTCTAATTTAAATAAAAATTGTAAAAACATGATTATGTCTGTTGTTAAAGTTCATAGCATAATCAAAAAACACAGTCTGTTTTAATGAACCGAGATGTTTAAACCGTCCGTGTAGATCCATCGACTTCACCTTGCTTTTGCTTCTTACTCCATTTAACAATTGGCGGGTGCTTTCCTATGAAAGGGCATCATCAATCAATGTAGGTTACGAAAATAGGATGCACACCTATTATGTTCAACGTTGTCCAAATTTCTCAAAATATTCCCAGAATGCGTGCAGACTGGTAAGGTGTCATGCCCAAACAACACCTGAATAATCAACAGTATTACGAGGTGGGGCGTCATCTCGTCCCAACCAATTGCACTGCTGAATTGTGCCATGTTGGCTATGTTTTTATTTCCTCAATAGTCCATGTAATCCATTTAATCAAACTCTTTTACTCCTCTCCTCACTAGAATGTCGAATGTTTTGATTCACACGCGGTTGTATGTGCCATTTTTCAAAGTTTCTTCTGTTCAAACTGTGCCCCTCCGGACCTCTCGTAAGAACACGAGTGATGCATAGTTCATTAAAAAGGCAGTGTTTATTCGATGCACCCAATGCATTTCGGGCTGGGAAGCCCTTCGTCAGGGGTCACTACAAATCACAATGAAACAATATCCAATTGTTACTTCAAATCGTAATGTTTTAAATGATATACAGTTAATTACAATGCCAATTTACGTTGCAATCTGTCTGACTATACCCACAATCAGCCTAAATGACGATAGTAATATTAAAACACCGCTATATCGTTTGCTCAGCGCTCCAATGTTATAAACACAACATGACCCAACTACGTCTATCTGTTAATTTAGTTCACATATAACAAACCCTTCCTTCCACTTGTTGCCAATGTCTCTATATCTCACATGCTTTCGTGTGTCCCCATGCTTTCCCTTCTGCCCTCCCTCCTCTCCTTTCTCGTGAACATCAAACCCAATGATTTTTGCAAAAAACCTATCCTAACACTTAAGTTCCCTCGTTCTCTTTCCCCCTTCCACTCTAAACTTTCATATACATTCATAACTACCACCCGCACAAGCCATCATTCACGATATTACCCGAAACCCACTGTTTTTTGCAAAAAGCCTATCCTAACACTTAAGTTACCTCCTTCTTTTTCCCCTTTCCGCTCTATACTTTCATATACATTCATAGCTACCGCCCGTGCAAGCCCTCATTCACGATATTACCCGCACAATCTCATTCTCGAGCATTCACAACTCTCCCACTAAACATCATTCACACTCTTTATCTCCTTTCTCCACTGAATAGACATAACAACTTGTCCCATACCTGCCACAAGTTATTGCAATCATGGATCTTCATCTCCATTTGAAAGGAGAAGGAAACGTTAGTCTTTCCCGTGTTACCTCCCACTTTTAACCAAATCAGACATCCATAGTGCCACCCGATTGGCCCGTTATTTGGCTTTTCCCGCCATCCGCTTCGTGAACATTAGTACTAATTAGATGCAAACACTCCATCTCCCAAAATGCACTGTTCTTGTAAAACTCTTTAGAGCTTGTCACAACCATGTTTACTATTATACGCGAGGTATTTCTAATTTAAATAAAAATTGTAAAAACATGATTATGTCTGTTGTTAAAGTTCATAGCATAATCAAAAAACACAGTCTGTTTTAATGAACCGAGATGTTTAAACCGTCCGTGTAGATCCATCGACTTCACCTTGCTTTTGCTTCTTACTCCATTTAACAATTGGCGGGTGCTTTCCTATGAAAGGGCATCATCAATCAATGTAGGTTACGAAAATAGGATGCACACCTATTATGTTCAACGTTGTCCAAATTTCTCAAAATATTCCCAGAATGCGTGCAGACTGGTAAGGTGTCATGCCCAAACAACACCTGAATAATCAACAGTATTACGAGGTGGGGCGTCATCTCGTCCCAACCAATTGCACTGCTGAATTGTGCCATGTTGGCTATGTTTTTATTTCCTCAATAGTCCATGTAATCCATTTAATCAAACTCTTTTACTCCTCTCCTCACTAGAATGTCGAATGTTTTGATTCACACGCGGTTGTATGTGCCATTTTTCAAAGTTTCTTCTGTTCAAACTGTGCCCCTCCGGACCTCTCGTAAGAACACGAGTGATGCATAGTTCATTAAAAAGGCAGTGTTTATTCGATGCACCCAATGCATTTCGGGCTGGGAAGCCCTTCGTCAGGGGTCACTACAAATCACAATGAAACAATATCCAATTGTTACTTCAAATCGTAATGTTTTAAATGATATACAGTTAATTACAATGCCAATTTACGTTGCAATCTGTCTGACTATACCCACAATCAGCCTAAATGACGATAGTAATATTAAAACACCGCTATATCGTTTGCTCAGCGCTCCAATGTTATAAACACAACATGACCCAACTACGTCTATCTGTTAATTTAGTTCACATATAACAAACCCTTCCTTCCACTTGTTGCCAATGTCTCTATATCTCACATGCTTTCGTGTGTCCCCATGCTTTCCCTTCTGCCCTCCCTCCTCTCCTTTCTCGTGAACATCAAACCCAATGATTTTTGCAAAAAACCTATCCTAACACTTAAGTTCCCTCGATAAAGAGTGTGAATGATGTTTAGTGGGAGAGTTGTGAATGCTCGAGAATGAGATTGTGCGGGTAATATCGTGAATGAGGGCTTGCACGGGCGGTAGCTATGAATGTATATGAAAGTATAGAGCGGAAAGGGGAAAAAGAAGGAGGTAACTTAAGTGTTAGGATAGGCTTTTTGCAAAAAACAGTGGGTTTCGGGTAATATCGTGAATGATGGCTTGTGCGGGTGGTAGTTATGAATGTATATGAAAGTTTAGAGTGGAAGGGGGAAAGAGAACGAGGGAACTTAAGTGTTAGGATAGGTTTTTTGCAAAAATCATTGGGTTTGATGTTCACGAGAAAGGAGAGGAGGGAGGGCAGAAGGGAAAGCATGGGGACACACGAAAGCATGTGAGATATAGAGACATTGGCAACAAGTGGAAGGAAGGGTTTGTTATATGTGAACTAAATTAACAGATAGACGTAGTTGGGTCATGTTGTGTTTATAACATTGGAGCGCTGAGCAAACGATATAGCGGTGTTTTAATATTACTATCGTCATTTAGGCTGATTGTGGGTATAGTCAGACAGATTGCAACGTAAATTGGCATTGTAATTAACTGTATATCATTTAAAACATTACGATTTGAAGTAACAATTGGATATTGTTTCATTGTGATTTGTAGTGACCCCTGACGAAGGGCTTCCCAGCCCGAAATGCATTGGGTGCATCGAATAAACACTGCCTTTTTAATGAACTATGCATCACTCGTGTTCTTACGAGAGGTCCGGAGGGGCACAGTTTGAACAGAAGAAACTTTGAAAAATGGCACATACAACCGCGTGTGAATCAAAACATTCGACATTCTAGTGAGGAGAGGAGTAAAAGAGTTTGATTAAATGGATTACATGGACTATTGAGGAAATAAAAACATAGCCAACATGGCACAATTCAGCAGTGCAATTGGTTGGGACGAGATGACGCCCCACCTCGTAATACTGTTCACAATGAAGACTGACACATATGCTAAAAACCATGAACGTTTATTGAAAAATTAAAGACATTAAAGAAAGTAAAGTGGCAAGAAGTCAGTCAGTCAATTTCTAAATAAAGCATGACGCTCACTAAATTCAGTAGATGAAACAGCAGAATAGAGTTTAAAATAGGTTCTCCTAGCCTTGCTGTCAGAAAGGCTAGATTTTATTAGAGCAGGGGTCTCCAACCTTTTCTGCAGCGAGAGCTACTTCTGATCCGTGAAAATGATTGTGAGCTACTATAGGCCAAGCAACTTGTGAATCATTCCCAAAGTCCCTCCACGCGCAGCTTCATTGACGAGGGATAAACAGATACCCATTTAGTGTTTGCAATGCACAATATGAAACCAGAGAGCCTGGTATAAGTCCTGGCTTTCCTCTTCAACAAACTGCATGCTCCTGACCTCTGCCATAACCAGCTAAGAAGACTACAACCAGAAGAAATCATATGGACGTGCAGTGCTGTTCAAAGCTGCAATCATACTAAAAGCCATAACCTGCACATCTGTCTCTCACACCTTTTCAACCACCAAACTACTACATTCCATAATTCGGTAATCGAACCTCAGTGGTCGTCATGCACAACACGGAATACTTCCCACATAGGCTCACAAATTAAAGACAACACCTTTCCCACCACAAACCCTACATGGATTGTCTTGCAGGGTAGTAAGCAGTATAAACAAATGCTGCAATACAATTATTTTATTACATCATACCTCTTTTTTCTACATTATCACATGACTAGACCTTGAAATGCCTGAGTTCTGGGTTTGCACTGTACAAATTCTTTCCTAACAGACCATAAATGTGTTCCATGTAATAATAACCTATTCCACATGTATGGTTCACATGACTTGCCACTTAGCTCATTATCATAGAATTGTCATCAAGGATGGCGGGAGTCCATGATTATTTCATGATTAAAAGCTATTACATCTAAAAATACCTCTTAATCTAGTACTATAATATGCTGTTCATAAGAAATGCTTATGCATGTAGGAAAAATAAACGTTATGACTTTCTAACATTCCATCATATTTTTGCATGACTTTTGTGCCACTATTTGCATTATTTTCAACTCTCTGCTCACACAAAGAAGGGGCCACAGACCTTAGCTTGGCCCATGCACAGCTCTCTTTGTTGATTTATTAGCCTCGTTAACAGAAACATATAGCCACTGCAAGGGTGAGGAACTTTTTTAAACAGGATACATTTGAAGTGAAGTGTGAAGCCTTATTTTCATCGTGCTTAAAATCAACACTTCTCACATGATATAATGAATTTAAAAGCATAATTTAACACGTGTTTTGTATTTTTTAAAAGTACCTCTTAGGAGTTCTCCCTGTCTGCAAACCAGAGCCAGTAACTTAATTTTACATTACATTTCTCCCATTATTTCATTAAAATGTAATGAAAAGACATGTCATATAACGTGCATCTGTAAAGCACAACTTCACCCATGGGTATATGGGTAATGAACACATTGTTTTCATTAGAAACCCATGGTACTTATTTTATAGACATGGAGGGGTGGGGTGGAGGTGGGGGTTGGTTTTATAGCTGAGTGAACTAGACAGGGTTCAAAACTGTGATTATGGGGTTAAACACAGATCACGGAGGGTGCATTATCCCACAGTGAGTGATCTCGGCCCTGCAATGAATTGTGATGTGTTGGCATGCACTGAAAACATGACAACTATACACAATGTTACAAGGAAACAACGACAACGCCGCAACACGAGCACAATAATGCAAGGCATAATTGACGAGGTGGCAGCCTGCCGTCCTCTCACTCGAAATAAAACAGCACAATCAGTTTTCATGTAACAAAAACCAAACACAACAATGCTCAACTAATAACGTCTATTTATCACCCGAAGAATAAGGCGGCAAAGCAGAGCTAGAAATGAACAATTTAGCTCAACAAGAGCTACATAATTTCAACAGCCAAAGCCACTTGGAAGGAATTAGGTCCAAATTTACTTGTTCGAAGTACTGCTCATGTTTTATTTAGATGCCTCAAATAAAGTCATGCATAAGCATCTATTAAAAATAAAATAAAGCTCCTCTTGCCCACATACGTGCTGTCTATCTGGTTCTACTTAAGGTGGTGTTCTGCTTGGGTTTTCGGATCAGATAGAACCCGCTCATCAGAGCCTCACTAACCCAGCCAGAACGTTACCCCCTCCCTAGGGCCTATTTACAATAGTGCAACCACATATATCTACCACCTAAGGACAGGGAATTCCTACTATACATACCAAGACCTCTTATAATCGGCGGCCTCGCGATCCCATACGGATCCAGACCTCTCTGCCCATACGACAGTATCACAAGTGGCGGCCTCGCGATCCCATACGAATCCAGACCTCTCTGCCCATACGACAGTATCACAAGTGGCGGCCTCGCGATCCCATACGAATCCAGACCTCTCTGCCCATACGACAGTATCACAAGTGGCGGCCTCGCGATCCCATACGAATCCAGACCTCTCTACCCAGACGGCAGTCTCAGCACAATCGGCGGCCTCGCGATCCCATACGAATCCAGACCTCTCTGCCCATACGACAGTATCACAAGTGGCGGCCTCGCGATCCCATACGAATCCAGACCTCTCTACCCAGACGGCAGTCTCAGCACAATCGGCGGCCTCGCGATCCCATACGAATCCAGACCTCTCTGCCCATACGACAGTATCACAAGTGGCGGCCTCGCGATCCCATACGAATCCAGACCTCTCTACCCAGACGGCAGTCTCAGCACAATCGGCGGCCTCGCGATCCCATACGAATCCAGACCTCTCTGCCCATACGACAGTATCACAAGTGGCGGCCTCGCGATCCCATACGAATCCAGACCTCTCTACCCAGACGGCAGTCTCAGCACAAGTGGCGGCCTCGCGATCCCATACGAATCCAGACCTCTCTGCCCATACGACAGTATCACAAGTGGCGGCCTCGCGATCCCATACGAATCCAGACCTCTCTACCCAGACGGCAGTCTCATACGACAGTTCATCCTATGATCACCATAACATACAAAAAGGGAATCAGTCTCACTATTCATCAGATCACACAAGGACTGCCAGTTCAAGCATAGCCTGTTCTCCGGTTCGAGGGGCTCCTCTTTCCCTTATTCAGTTACCACTTACCTGATCAGGGTTAACATCTGTTCATGTAGCCGCAGCTGACTAGAAGAATAGGCTACCCTCTCATACAAGAACACGCAGCACATGTTGGTTCACTACAAACTGGGTACTTTATTACTCATTACATACGCAATCACATAACATTACAATATAACACATAACCTGCAAAGAAAAGTGAAAGATTAAGTTGTACACTCTAATAAGAAAGGGTCGACATCACCTTAGTAGTGTGTAGCCTGCACTCAGTGGTCATCTAGGTTCCCTTCTCGTCTGTGCCTCGGCTCGCCTGGAAGTCACACCTCCGCAGTCACGGATACATGTCTGCACCACTATGCGCTGTTCCCTTCACCCTTCTCCGAGTCACTGGGACCTCTTCCTTATCGGCTACTCTCTCCTCTCTGGCTATTCTGCTAGGAGAGTATCTGTCTCTCGGTTCTTCTCCGCCTTCAAGATGGCGTCTGTCTTCCCTGGAATAAGTAGTAGCTTTACTGCTAACGGCCAGATGCCGCCTACGGACTGAACATGTAACTGCCTCAGACTTTCACTAATATAGAGGTGCGTTTCCTCATGGAAAATTCCGGCCCGTAACCTGCCGCCCACCAAATTCTTGTACCTCCCCGTACCAAGGACACGTTCCCAGCCGGCCGGCCTGATGTAGTGTCTTCGGCATGAAGAAAAATACAATCCTTCGATAAGGGCCGGCCTGAACCGGTTCTCTCCAAGCGAATAACACCTCATAACTAAAACATTACATTTGACCTAGAAGCATCCCAAGCTGCCGGAGCAGAAAGAAAGATGGAGTCTCTCCCGTTTGAGGCCTACCAGGCCTGAATTCAGCACGGCTCCATGAAATACCCTCACTACAGGACAGGTTATCCCTAATACTAACGAATCTATCCCCTAGGCTATGTGTGCAAGCCCTGATCTATGGGGAAGAGCACAGGATCATGTCGAAGTGCCTAGTAAATAGGCTCCATTCACTACTCTAACCCTTAGACTTGAATGGTAAGAGACTGAAGTCACGTTCAATCATTTTTCCTCACAAGAAGGCCGGGAAAATCGAGCAGAACATTTCACCCTTGACTTCAGTCTATTATACATTCATTAAACAGAACTAATATCTGTGGAAGAATAATATGAAACAAGACTAACCGATCTATGTCTAGTACCAGGTGTGCAGAATTGAAGTAGTGAAGGAATACACTGAATAAAGCAACAGATAGAAATCAAAATGCCGATAGTAACCAGAATACCTCCTAATATCTGACGTAACATATGCAAATCAGGTAACCAATTGAAGAGCCAGTCAAACCAGCCCTGGTCAATGTGTTTTCTAACTTCTTCTGTCAAGTCATGTAGTTTATCAATGTGAGCTTGAATGGATTTTGTATGATCCGACAAGTTAAAACAACAAAGACCCTCAAAATCAGAACAATCGTGTCCATGTTTAAGCAAAAGATAATCAATGGCCGCTCGATTTTGCAAGATAGCTCTACGTTCACCCTGGGCATCTAATAGCATGTCAGACAGGACTGTAGAAGTATGATTAATGGATTTTACCATCCAGCAGGCCATTTTCCCAATAGATTTGGCATTATAAACTGCCAAAGCAGGAACACCAACAATTGAAATAGCCAGGCTAAGGTATTCAGACTTGGAATATAAATGCAAAGATGAGTCACAATCCTCCTGTAACCTCACTGTATCTCGAATCACACGAGAGTTGGCATTCGGATGTGATGAAAACATTAACAAGCTCAGTCTAGTAATGGCACAAGGGCCTCCAGAAATATTTGCGGGGATATATGGCCAGGAAGTATTACCACATGAGAAAAGCCATCCGGCAGGTAGTAACATCGTGCGATAATGACTGGGGGTAACTACCAAACTCTTGCAAGTCATGTTATTCTGAACAGAAGTACATGTTTTCGGTGTCCTTTGAAGGCACAAAGTTCGTTCATGAGCGGTGAATGAAGTGGCACCTTTCAATCTTAAACGCATACATTCAGAAATCGCACTAGGATCACAAGTAAGGAAGAAACACAAATCACCCTGTGTGATATTATAGGTAACTATTTGGGACTGGATGGGGGGTATCGGGTCTGACAGTACAGTACACAAGGGGCAATACTCATGGGTAGCAAAATCGCCCAGAAGAACATTGGGGCGAGCATTCGATATATTGAAAATATGAGTCAAAGTCTCCAATGAAGCAGGGACAGCAACTAAACAAGTCGCTAGAATGTCAGTCACCGATCTCATCGGTGTCAAGCAGAAATGAGGGGCTTTAGTCACTCGTTTGGCTAACGTAGTCCAAAAGTTCGACGACGAATCCCACGCAGCGAAGGAACGCGACACTCGGGTTCTCAACTCAGCCCGGGTTGATGGGATCCCTCCTCTCTCGTCGTACCAGCCCAAAAGGAGTCCAACGCCGACACATCCTGCAGCAACAGTCCAAAGAATGATCTGAAAGAGAATCAAATACAGGCATTATTCATTCTCGTAAGTAACATTTGTCAGCCGGGACTGCTTCCCAGCTATCTTTCCCTGGTCTCATAACTAAAATGGTGTTGTCTTGACCGGTTGCAATGACCTCTGCTTGTTCAGGGGGATTCTTAGGCGACTGCACCCAAACTCTGGCCCCAGGATTATCTGTGGAGCCAAAACCTTTCTGGCCTCGTACAGTTAGCAACGTTGGGGCAGTGCCTTTTGTGATCTCACCACTGAAAACAGGCATTATTAGCAATTGAGCCACTCGGTCAGTTTGATGTATCAGTAAGTCAACCTCACTGCTATTCAGCAGGAGCACCTTAATCTCTCCCTGATAATCACTGTCAATGATTCCTCCAAGCACCTGAACGCCTTTTACAGCCAGCCCCGATCTAGGGGCGATTAATCCGAAATTCCCAGTTGGTATATGAACACCAACACCAGTTTCAATGATGACTCGATTCTTACTTTTTATAACGGTGTCATCCATGGCATGCAAGTCTAAACCTGCCGACCCTGGGGTCGCTCTACATGGAGCCAAAGCTCCGGGAGTAATTTCCCAGTACATCACAGTCTCTCTGATTTCATTGGGCTTAGCATCAACATTCGGAGGAAACAAACGCATAAGTGGGGATTCAGCATTTAGAAAAGGACGGTTATTCAAAATCAATAGCGCTTGAGGCAAAAAGTCTCGCCAATTCTTATACTTGTCATCTGTTAATTTACGTAACTGATCTTTCAGCAGGCCATTCAACCTCTCCACAAGACCCGAGGCCTGTGGATAATATGGTATATGAAACACCCATTCAATATTGTTTTCCACACAGAATTCCTGTACCAATCTTCCACGAAAATGGGATGCATTATCAGATTGAATTTGGAATGGCACACCATAATACATCATAATCAATTCCAATGTTTTAATAGTATTCAATTGGGTAGCTTGCTTACAGGGAAGGGCCACCAACAGGCCACTGTATGTATCAACAATAGTGCAAACATATTGACAATTCCTACTCATAGGAAGTTGACCGATGTAATCAATCTGCCAAATTTGAGCGGGCAATTTCCCGCGATGTAAATGACCTTTAACAATTTGGGGCACTTTGCGCTGCCTGATATGCTGACAAATGGGACAATGTAGAATAACATTTTTGATTAAATCTAGGGGAATATAAATTCCTCGATCAGCAGCCCACCTGCTAGTGGCTTTCTCTCCAAAGTGTCCTGCTTTCTGGTGGGCCCATTTCGCCAATCCCGCAATATCAGAATCTTGCCTGTCCACCACTGCCTCAGCAATTTTAGATTTCTCATCTGCAATATTATGAAAGAATTTGTCAAGAGAGTCTATCGGGGTATGAGCATCCACATGGAAGATTGTAACAGTACTCTGTGGGAGCATTTCCCAAATCTCCTGCCATAATTCTTTTCCCCACAGTTCTTTTGAATGGATTTTCCAACTATGGGAATGCCAAGTCGGTAACCAAACTGCCAGTCCATTGGCAGTAGACCAAGAATCGGTGAAAATATGACATGTGCCAGGTAACTCTTGTTTCAGAACTTGATAAACAGCATAGAGTTCAGCAAATTGACTGCTCTTACCCTCACCAGTTGTACTCAGCAATTTTTGTGTGATCGGAATATAGGACACCGCCTTCCAATGCCGTTTCGTCCCTATGAACCTTGCTGAACCATCCGTAAACCAGACATGGTTTCTGTCCTCCGCCGACAAATCATCAAAAGGTCTACCCCACTTAACAGGAGACTCCTGTACTAAAGGTACGGAACATTCACTCTCAGTCTCAGTCGATGGCGCCCGCGCCACCTGCTCATGCAAAGATGCAACTCCTTTTTGTCCCACACGTGCCCTGTCTTGTATATACCATTTCCATTTAATCACACTCGCCTCTTGAGCGTGTCCAATTCGGTGAGTTTTCGGCGAACTCATAACCCACTGCATGATAGGAATTTCAGGTCGCAAAACTATATCATGTCCCAAAGTCAATTGCTCGGTATCCACCAGAGCCCAATAACATGCAAGTAACTGTTTCTCAAAAGGTGTATAACGCTCACCAGCATCAGGTAACTTTTTGGTCCAGAAACCTAACGGTACTCTACTCTTGCCTTGTTTCTGCCACAAACTCCAATTCGCATAAAGGCCTTGTACAGACACATTCAAATCCACATCACCATCACATACAGGCCATAAATCCAGAGCATGCTGAATTGCTTCTTTTGCCAGACTGAACGCATCTTGCTGTGGTTTATCCCATTCAAATGCATTCTTTTTACGAGTGACATGGTACAAAGGGGCCAATATGTGACTCAAATGAGGAATATGCTGGCGCCAAAAACCAAACAAACCAATGAAGCTTTGGGCTTCTTTCCTATTCCTCGGAACTGCAAAATCAAGAATTTTCTGTTTAACCTGAGGGATCACTTCTCGGTGCCCCTCATGCCAATTAATACCCAAAAATTTCACAGCCTGGGACGGACCTTGTAATTTATCCGGGTTGATTTCCCAACCTTTCTCACGCAGGCACTCAATGACTCTGTCCAATTGGGTCTGAACTTCCTCTTGTGTTTCGCCTTGGATCAAAATATCATCAATATAGTGACATATCTGAATTTGCGGATGAACCGGTACCTCAGCCAAATGCTCTGCCACCAGCCGGTGGCATATCGTAGGACTATGCACATAGCCCTGGGGAAGACTTCTAAACGTCATCTGACGCCCGTTCCACGTAAAACTGAATTGTTCCTGACACTCAGGGGCAATCGGAATCGAAAAGAAAGCATTAGCAATATCAATGGACCATACCATGTACCTGGATGTTTTTGGATTCTTTCAATTAGGGTAATAACATCCGGTACTGCAACAGTCAAAGAGGGTGTGTGTTTATTCAATTCTCGATAATCAACAGTCATGCGCCAAGAATTATCACTCTTACGTACAGGCCAAACAGGATTATTCCAAGCAGAAGTAACTGGGGTTATAACTCCTGCATCCACCAACTCCTGAATAGTGGTACTAATCTCTTCATGACCACCTGGAATACGATACTGCTTCTGACGAACCACTTTTGTCGCCT
The DNA here is from genome assembly GCF_964204655.1 of Triturus cristatus. Classification (NCBI taxonomy): domain Eukaryota; kingdom Metazoa; phylum Chordata; class Amphibia; order Caudata; family Salamandridae; genus Triturus; species Triturus cristatus. The sequence goes on from NC_140590.1 coordinate 1,643,165,955, forward strand.
GGGGAACTTTTATGGGGGGCATTCTTAAACGACCAACCCGTACAGGCCTGGACGATATATAATGTTTAGTTCCAAATTGGTAACATCCATCATCTAAGTGCAAAGTCATTCCTTTCAAAATATCAATTCCAATTATGAATTCTAAGAGTGGCACCACTAATACAGAGTATTCTTTTCTAGGAATTCTACCTATTCTCATTTCAAGTAAAGTTTGAACTGCGGGAGTTTCCTTTCCACCTAATCCGGTAAATGTAAAAGGCTGACCTTTAAACTTCTTTGATTTTCCATGAATAAGAGTGGCCTCCGCTCCTGTATCTACCAATGCTCGGGCCCTTTGGACATTACGATGTCTCCAATAAATATCAATATCTACATAGGGTCTATTATCTCTGTGAGCCCATCTGTGTACTGGAGCTTGACCTATTTCCTAGTCATTTTTACTGCGTTCTGTGTACCAGGATATATCAGGATAAAGACTCTCACGTTTCCCAGGTATCGATACCTCCTGTTCATATCCATCTCTATTACGAAATGGATTCCTGTCCTCTGCATTGTACTGCGGGTTTCGATCGGCCAGTCTGTGTCGATCCTCTCTCCTTCTCAACTCAGGGGATTGATCCCTATCATCTCTACGTCTGCTGTTAACATAATCATCGCTCCCCCTTTCTCTTTCCCCCTCTCTCTCTCTGTCTCTCTCACGACGGGGGGACAAATCACGTACATAACGTCGATCATCACGACGATCAGAGCGCCCACGGCGGTCGTCATCACCGCTACCGTCAGAAAAACCACGATCACACTCAGTCGTCCGAACACGCCGGGCACCCTCCTTTCGATCCAAGCCACGTTTGCGAAACATTTCCCACAAACGAGAAGTAGTCTCACCGTCAATGTCCTCCTTCCGCACACCATCGGCCATAAGACCAAAAAACATATCACGTCTAGTAAGTTTATTGTCACCAGGAGTACGAGTGTCAGGCCGGGACTGCCGTTCAGGTTTAAACCACTCACCCAACTCACCGAGTTGGCGTACCGATTCCAGCACCAAAGATAATATGTTACCAGTCTGATTAATCAATAAAGTCATCATGACCTGCTTATAAGCAACAGGAGAAGAACGAATAATACGATTCCGCACAGAAGATGTCAACAAACCATCAAGCAACCTGTCAGCAGTATTCAGAAAAATTGCCGTTTTCATCACCTCCTCTTTGAGACGTTGTGCAGCATCGCGCAAAGTATACCACGGTTTGTCATTCACAGGCCAGTCAGACTCAGTGGAATATTTTTGATTACAACCCTCAGTCGCCAATTGAAGCAAAGTAATTTGACCACCACCATTAAAGTTACGAAAATGATCCTGTACAGTAGAATCCGAACTCAAGGAACAAAACTTCAAACAATCGCCAGCATCCAACATAATGCCAGCAGCGCCCAGTTCATAAAGGCGCACCATCCATGTGAGTAAGGCCTCACCAGCTCGCTGCCGAAATCGCTGCAAAATATCACTAATTTCTTGCTGAGTAAAATCCTCCAAAGAGTCTAAAGCAATACCATTCGGAGCACCGGGAGCCTGCTGCAACTTCCGCCGAAAAACCGGATGCACTGAGACCGCGGGACGAGCATCAGAAGGAGCTCGACCAGTACACGTAGAGGAACAATCAGTGTAAGAAGCATCGACCCCACTCGAAGGACGAGCGCAATCACGGGGTGCACCATCAGAGGCGCAAGAAGCAGACTTACAATCATGGCCGGAGCGAGAGGACTCGCGCTTGGCAGACTCCTCACCCGAGGAAGGAGAATCACTCGAGTTCCAGATATTACCATCCCATTCATCAGGATTCCAATCCAGTCCGGCTTTCGCCACGACCAGATGCACCTTTCACGTCGAAACCCGACCACGCCGGTTCTTGTATTTATAACGAGCAATTCGCACAGCCGCCCTCTCGGCAATAGTTTGGTACGTCTCAAGTTTGTCAGCAAGCAACTTATTTTGACACCACAACAAAGTATGAGCATTCTGAATCTCAACAAAGTTCGCTTCCACATCCTTATGCAATTTCTGTAACTTCAACAACCTCTCATGCAGAATCCTGTACGCAGACAGAACAATCCAACCTCTGCGCCCCAAAACGGGAAGCTCATCACCCTTAGATACCGGCGCCTTCTGTAAACAAGTAATCACATTAGCCGGCTCCGCCAGCTCCAAAAAAGAATTCCAATTCTCACTCAAACCAGTAGAATCAGCCCACTCACGGGCTAAGGCTTCATAAGGCGTTGAATCCCAGCCGGGAATATCAACGGGCAACTTAAAAGTAGATTTCGACTTTCTAGAAAACATCTCGTAAAAGAAAGAGAAAAGAAAGAAGAGAAGAGAAGAAAAAGAAAAAAAAAAAAAAACTATACACACAATGATATACAAATAATATACAAACGAAACCACGCACGCGCCGAAAGCAAACACGATACAACCACAACTCACACAGGTTTCGTAAACGGTTCGTGACGCCAAATGTTCTGCTTGGGTTTTCGGATCAGATAGAACCCGCTCATCAGAGCCTCACTAACCCAGCCAGAACGTTACCCCCTCCCTAGGGCCTATTTACAATAGTGCAACCACATATATCTACCACCTAAGGACAGGGAATTCCTACTATACATACCAAGACCTCTTATAATCGGCGGCCTCGCGATCCCATACGGATCCAGACCTCTCTGCCCATACGACAGTATCACAAGTGGCGGCCTCGCGATCCCATACGAATCCAGACCTCTCTGCCCATACGACAGTATCACAAGTGGCGGCCTCGCGATCCCATACGAATCCAGACCTCTCTGCCCATACGACAGTATCACAAGTGGCGGCCTCGCGATCCCATACGAATCCAGACCTCTCTACCCAGACGGCAGTCTCAGCACAATCGGCGGCCTCGCGATCCCATACGAATCCAGACCTCTCTGCCCATACGACAGTATCACAAGTGGCGGCCTCGCGATCCCATACGAATCCAGACCTCTCTACCCAGACGGCAGTCTCAGCACAATCGGCGGCCTCGCGATCCCATACGAATCCAGACCTCTCTGCCCATACGATAGTATCACAAGTGGCGGCCTCGCGATCCCATACGAATCCAGACCTCTCTACCCAGACGGCAGTCTCAGCACAATCGGCGGCCTCGCGATCCCATACGAATCCAGACCTCTCTGCCCATACGACAGTATCACAAGTGGCGGCCTCGCGATCCCATACGAATCCAGACCTCTCTACCCAGACGGCAGTCTCAGCACAAGTGGCGGCCTCGCGATCCCATACGAATCCAGACCTCTCTTCCTTATCGGCTACTCTCTCCTCTCTGGCTATTCTGCTAGGAGAGTATCTGTCTCTCGGTTCTTCTCCGCCTTCAAGATGGCGTCTGTCTTCCCTGGAATAAGTAGTAGCTTTACTGCTAACGGCTAGATGCCGCCTACGGACTGAACATGTAACTGCCTCAGACTTTCACTAATATAGAGGTGCGTTTCCTCATGGAAAATTCCGGCCCGTAACCTGCCGCCCACCAAATTCTTGTACCTCCCCGTACCAAGGACACGTTCCCAGCCGGCCGGCCTGATGTAGTGTCTTCGGCATGAAGAAAAATACAATCCTTCGATAAGGGCCGGCCTGAACCGGTTCTCTCCAAGCGAATAACACCTCATAACTAAAACATTACATTTGACCTAGAAGCATCCCAAGCTGCCGGAGCAGAAAGAAAGATGGAGTCTCTCCCGTTTGAGGCCTACCAGGCCTGAATTCAGCACGGCTCCATGAAATACCCTCACTACAGGACAGGTTATCCCTAATACTAACGAATCTATCCCCTAGGCTATGTGTGCAAGCCCTGATCTATGGGGAAGAGCACAGGATCATGTCGAAGTGCGTAGTTAATAGGCTCCATTCACTACTCTAACCCTTAGACTTGAATGGTAAGAGACTGAAGTCACGTTCAATCATTTTTCCTCACAAGAAGGCCGGGAAAATCGAGCAGAACAGGTGGCTGACACTGCATCTCCTGTATTTCAGTATGGAGATCCAATAATGCCTTTAAGGCTGCCGCTCCGGCCGCAAAAGTGCACAGGATCATAGAACGGAGACATGCAGCAAAAGGCGCGCATAGTGGTTCTCCAAGGGCGGCAAACACTACCCATGCACTGGCCGACGTCAACCACTTCACCCCACCCCAGATAGGCTCAAATAACAGCTGCTTACTATGGCGGGAGACAAGCAACTGCAAAATGCCTAAAAAACAAACACAACGACAATGATAGGCAACTAAAGTGGAAGTCAGGCCGCGAGCTACTGACAGGGTACCTGCGAGCTACTGGTAGCTCGCGATCAACCGGTTGGAGACCCCTGTATTAGAGATTTAGCGGAAAGCATACTTTTCTTGCTTTTATTTCAACAGCAGCCAATACAAGAAACTATATTACCCACAAAACCCTCAGACCAAAACTTCACCAATACATCTCAATAAAATAACCACTCAGGCGTGGAGCACTGTGATTATCTTGACTGAGAGCAACAGATCCTCTTTTCTTGCTAAGAGTCAGTGTACATGAGTTCCAGAGAGACACAACAGAACAAAAGCAAACAACAGCAGAACAGTCACCAAAATATTGAGAAATCCAAAAGAAGCGTAGGAACGAAGATCCGTACAATTGGCCCAATGAGTGAAACAGTAGGGAAAGTGTTGGATAGAGGAGGGGTAAAATTTACTATTCCAACTCCAGTCTGTACAACAGTAGGGAAAGTGCTGGATTGCGGAGGGGTAAAATTCCGACTCCAATAAGTGCAACAGTAGGGAAAGTGTTGGATAGTGGAGGGCAAAAATGTACTATTCCCACCCCAATGAGTGCAACTATAGAGAAAGTGTTGGATAGCGGTGGGGTAAAGTTTACTATTCTCACTCCATTCAGTACAATAGTAGGGAAAGTGTTGGATTGCGGAGGGGTAACATTTACTATTCCTACTCCAATAAGTGCAACAGTTGGGAAAGTGTTGGAGAGTGGAGGGGTGAACGTGAGGTGTGGTGCAGCGGCCAGGGCAGCTGACTTTGGAGCTCAGGGTTCACGGTTTGATCCCCGGCTCCGGCGGCAGCTCAGTTCAGCACCATGTGACTCTGGGCAATAGCTCATTTAATTTCCACAACGGCCCCCAGCGCCTTGAGACCCGTACGGGTGAGTAGTTCGCGCTTTACAAATACGGATTTACATTTTTACATTTTTTTTTACTATTCCCACTCCAGTCTGTTCAACATTAAAAATAAACAAAATATCTTCAACAAAATAAAAAATATTTTAAGAACAAAGTTGATAAAAGATATAAATATATTGAAAAAGAAATTAACAATATATTTAACATTAAAATTAAAATAAAATAAAAATTTCACAATTTTGAATACATATCACAAACACCTACAATATTGTTTTAAAAACACAAACTTAATTTTCATACAAATAAATATATTTACTTAGAAATTATTCATTAACAAAAACATTATTACATGCATTTAGTTTAGTTACTTCACACCCTATAACACCACAAAACTCCCAACCTGCACCTAAAAAACTCTTTACACTGTTAATATAAATATTGATCAACAAACTAATTTTCATTAATTTAATATTAATTATCAATTAATTATAATTACTATACTTCCCACAATAAATCCCCACAAAATAAACAACACTCATAACATGTAACAATAAATTATATACACAATTAACTTAATTAATTATTAAATTAATATTAATGAAAACAATAATAAATTGCTTAAAATAATTTACTTCTCACCCAATACCCTTAAAAACACACAAAACACAACTAAAATAAAAAAACCAGTTTGCACGATTATCATAATTATCAATTAAACAAATATTAATAATTAGAAACCAAATTATAATCATTAAACATAATTAACCTCCCACTCTTTACACCTGTAATCCCCACAACATGCACCTGAAATTAAACTTTTAAAAAAATCAATTACACAATTAAAATAAATTTTCAAATAAATAGCTAATAGTATTTAACAACTAATCATAAAGTAATGAAAAATAATTTACTCCCCCTTTTACCCCTATAAACCCCAAACTCACACTAAAAAATGTAAATAAACAATTAACATAATTAATTATCAATGAATTCATATACATTATCAACTAATTATTAATTGATTAAAAGAAATACTTCCCACCCATTACCCCTATAACTCCACAACCCACACCTAAACAGATTGCACAATTAACATAATTATCAATTAATTATAATTAACAACAAATTATTAATTAAAAATAAATTACTTCCCACCCTTCACCCTTATAACCCAACAATACACACTTAAAAAAATTACACAATTAACATAATTATCAATTCATTACTATTAATTTTATGGCAAGACCAGAGGCTCATATTATGCTTTCTAATCTTGCTTTATAGTCAATAGCAGCCAAGACAACAAATACAAACTACAGTTCCCAGCAGGCCCAAGGTAAAAACCGGCCAATGGGAAACCAAAGAAGCAATACAGTTCAACCAATCAATAGGCAAGATGAGGGGGGGTAATGTGGGGTCAGACTGCGAACAGCCCTCTTTTCTTGCTGCTCGCAGTCAAGATAAGTACCCCTCTTATCGCTTCCTTGCATGTTATTATGGAGAATGTTGTTTCATTAAGATAGAGCTGTTATTTGGTTTTGTTGTCTCCTTTGCCAGTAACGCGGCGCGCTTACCCGTGTTTCTGCTCGCTCGAGCACCTTCGCATTTTTTCACCCCATCTGGCCGCTTCCGTTTGTCCTCGCGCGCACCCTTCCAGGCTCGCGCTGTACGGCGGCCATTTCGAGCGCCCGCTTTATTGCGCTGTTCGTTCTCACCGCCTCAGCTGTGCCTTCGTGTTTACACCGCCTTGCTGTTCCCGCCCCTGGGTGGATCCACCTCCTTTTTCCCGGTTGAGTTTGCCGCCTAAGCCCGCCCATTGAGGCGTGTTCTGTCTTCCTTTCCAAATTAACCCCTGAGTCACTGGTTTTTTTCTGTGGTACTGTAATGGAGCTTGACAGCTCTCAGAGCTCTGGTTTTAATAATGAGGAGGGGGAGGCTTTCAAGGCTGATTTGAATTCTTTCATAAATTCTTCAGTTGAACATGCTATGGAAGCTTCTATGAAGCGTTTTTCTAAGAATATGGGGAATTCCTTATTGTCCTTCATGTCCAAAACTTTGGCCCAGTCTGCGGGGGATAGCAGAAAGAGAAAAATGGTACCTTCTAATGTACATAAGAGCTCTGTTACTACGTCACATGATTCCGAGGGGGTTTCCTCTCGCAAGGTTGAGGTCGTAGCGCCTCCCAGGCCTCCTGTCAAGGAGGGGTTATCTGTCCCTTTTACGAAGAAGAAAGAAATATCAAAACATACTGACGTACCTGAGAAATTGATAATTTCTCATATTTTGGACACGGACGATTATTTCTGTGACGCTGATGATAATTTTGATGGCCTTACTGCCGATGATCCCAGTCCTCCTCCTGCTAAAAAAGCCAAATCAGATCCTTTTTCATTCGAACCTATTTTAGATGCTGAGGGTTCCCCTATGTTTGATCCCGCCTCCATACGGCATCCTAATTCCACTGAATGGTTCCCTCTTGCTCATGTTGGCGAGTATATTTCGGCCAGGCTGCGTCTGCCTTTGGACAAGAATGTTCGGTCCAAACTAAAATCAGAGTATCCTAAACCTTCCTTATCCTCTCACGTGGCTTTCACTCCCACAATTGACCAGTCCCTTTTGACTTTCTTTTCCAAGTTTGGTAAGGATCCCCGTAAAGGGGTGGACAAGGCTTGGTCCACTTGTCAGGACAAACTGTTGGATTTAGTTGGTCCCTTGGCCCGTATTTTTGATCTAGCAGAATCCGCTCAGCTGGATGGTTCCGATCTGGATCCTCAGGAGGTTTCGTTATGGGTGCAACGCGCCTTTTGTCTTCTAGGTAACGCAAATGCAGCTGTTACACATGATTGCCGCAAAGGCCTCCTGATCAAATTGGACCCCAAACTGGCCAACCTCGCATCCATGGATCCCGGAATCAAGGCCGACGGTCTTCTTTTTGGTGATTCCCTTGTCAAAGACCTTAGTAAATTTGTCTCCACTTTCGCTTCTATCGACAAGGTCCAACAGTCCATCAAAAAAGATTTTGCTCCTCGTGTTTTTGGAAGGGCCGGCAGAGGCAGGGGTCACTTTGCCGGCCATTCCTCCCATAATCACAGCTCCAGAGGTTCTTTCAATTCGTACTCCAATAGTTACCAGGAATTTAAGCCCCAGTTCTATCCACAAAGGGGCAGAGGTTTCCGTGGTCGTGGCCAGAAGAACTTCAGAACCAATTACCAGCAAGGTAAGTCTGTCATCTCCTCCCCCTGTAGGGGATCATCTACAGGTTTTTGTTCCAAAATGGCAGGCTCTGACTGCAGATCCTTGGGTCCTCAATACCATCCAAGGTTATCTTATAGAGTTTTACGCTCCTCCTTTCCAGACAGCTTTTCCTCCGCCTCTCGCGTTTTCAAAAGACATGGTAGATCTCATTTCATTGGAAGTCCAATCTCTGCTTCAAAAGCGCGCTATTCAAGTGGCTCCTCTGGACCCCTCCGGGTTCCTAAGTTCAATTTTTCTAGTTCAAAAGAAAAACAAGAAAATGCGTCCAGTTATCAACCTCAAATGGTTCAATCAGTTTGTGGTCTATTGCCACTTCAAGATGGAGACCATCATCCATCTCAGGGATTCACTTCGTCTAAACGATTGGATGGTCAGATTAGATCTTCAAGATGCGTATCTTACGGTCCCTATTCACATCTCCCACAGGAAGTTTCTCCAATTTCTGTGGATGGGAGTGTCTTACCAGTTTTGTTCTCTTCCTTTCGGTCTGTCGTCCGCCCCTTGGTGTTTCAACAAGCTCATGAAACCAGTAGTAACTTACTTGAGATCCCTCGGGATACGTCTGATTATATATCTCGACGACATCCTCTTGATGCACCCGGTCAGACAGACTCTTCTTTCTCATTTACACACTACTCAGTCTCTGCTTTCCGAGCTGGGTTTCCTCATCAATTTAGAAAAATCCATGCTTGTTCCCTCTCAAAGAATAGAGTTTCTGGGTTTCTTGGTGGATTCTTCCACCGTTTCTCTTCATCTTCCTCAATCAAAGGTCTCCACAATAAAGTCAGAGATTACTCAGCTTCTCAGAAACGATTCTATCTCTCGCCGATCTTTAGCAAGAATCGTGGGTCTTCTTTCCGCTTCTATTCAGGCGATATTTCCCGGCCCTCTTCATTATCGGGCTCTTCAACGCTTAAAGATTCGTCATCTGCGTCAAGGTCTAGCATATTCCGATCTCGTGTATTTAGATCAAGATTCTCGTTCGGAACTCCAATGGTGGGTAGACCATTTAGAAGCTTGGAACGGCAGAACCATCTTCGCCTCAGTCCCAGATCTTGTGTTAGAATCAGATGCAAGCTTGACAGGTTGGGGCGCCCGTTGTGGCACGATTTCGACTGGGGGTACATGGTCTCCAGAGGAGTCGAGATTGCACATCAATTGTTTAGAGATGCTTGCAGGTTCCTTTGCAATCAGAAGCCTCGCCAAAAACAGAGTCTGTTGCTCTATCCTTCGTATGGACAATGTTTCTGCGGTGCGTTATATCAACCATCTCGGTGGCACAAAGTCCAAACCTCTGGCAGAGTTAGCAAAATGCCTTTGGGAATTTTGTCTTCTCAAAAGAATTTCTGTCAAAGCGGAATATCCACCAGGCACCCTCAATTCCATTGCGGATTGGCACTCTCGATACCTACGAGACTCCAGCGACTGGAAGCTTCTGCCATCCGTTTTCCGATCTCTCTTCCTCAAGCGGTGCCCTTTGCATATCGACCTTTTTGCCTCTCGGCTAAACTCTCAAATGCCACACTTTTTCAGTTGGCGGCCGGATCCTCTGGCCCTTGCAACGGACACTTTTCTCCAGGACTGGTCCTCCCATCTCCATTACGCCTTTCCTCCTTTCCTCATGATCAGCAGAGTACTAGCTCAAGTTTCCCTCCAACAAGCCTCTTTGGTCCTGGTAGTGCCCTTTTGGCAATCTCAGGTCTGGTTTCCCTCTCTTTTGGAGATGGCGATGGATTTTCCGATTCTCCTGCCCGCCTTCAACAACCTTCTTTTGAATTCTTCGGGTCTTCTACGCCCTCTGATTCTCGACAATTCGTTACTCCTGTCCGCTTGGAGGATCACGGGCCGTCCTCGGTTGGCAATGTCATTTCGCAAGAAGCTTCATTTTTCATCAGCAGGGCCTGGGCCCCAGGAACGACCAAGGCTTATAAGTCCGCCTGGTCTTTATGGGCAAGCTGGTGTCTGGGAAAACGTATCGATCCCTTTTCAGCACCTTTAAACTACATTGTCAATTTCTTGGCCTCTGAGGCTAGTTCTGGTAAGTCTTATAGGACTGTTAACCTTTACCGCTCTGCCATTTCTCTCAATCATGCACCTATTGAGGGTAAGCCAGCGGGTGTACACCCCCTCATCTGTCGCCTTCCGAAAGGGGTTAGGTTTTCGAAACCGCCTTTGGCTAAATATTCAAAACTCTGGGATGTGAATCTGGTCCTTAAACTGTTCCTTTCTTGGCCGGACAATGTCGATCTTTCCTTGAAGATGCTCTCAGCAAAACTTACCATGCTTCTATGTTTGGTCTCCATTAAAAGGGTTTCTGATGTCAAAGCCATGGATGTGTCCTCGCGTCAATTCACTCCTTCTGGTGTTTTGTTTCATATTACTAAACGTACGAAGACTAATTTGAACTCTGTGTTTTATTCGTATTTTCCAGATCATCCAAAATTGTGTGTCGGCTTATGCCTCAAAATCTATGAACAACGTACCTTTGATCTCAGAACGTCCTCCCATTCCCAACTCCTTATTTCCTTTCGTAAACCTCATAATCCTGTGTACTCTGCTACCCTTGCTCGTTAGGTCCGCTGGGTATGTCCCTTGCTGGCATTGACGTTTCTGTCTTTGGGGCTCATTCCGCCAGGGGAGCCATGGCTTCTAAAGCCTTTTGGGCTGGGTCCCGGTTGGAGGACATTCTGAGATCAGCGGATTGGTCAAATGACAAAGTTTTTCGTATGTTTTATTGTAAACCTGTGATTTCTGCTGATTCTTCTGTTGTTAGTAAGTTATGACGGAAAGTCTTAATTTTATTAAAGACACGGAGGCGAGTATTATCCCACCTCAACACTCCTAATTGGTGTCTGTTTCCCTCCCTGCAGGAACTCCAGCCTTACCTCCGGCTTCTTCCTGATGTGCCACAATGTTCTCATCTCGGGGTTCCTCCTCTGCCTGGTGTTTCTGCTGAGTCTCCGGATCCGGCTGATGCTGTCGTCTTCAGGAATTCGCTGATGGATTTCGGTCAAGATTTGTTTGCCTGGACTTTGGCCTTATGCATTGTGTTTGCTATTGTCCCTCTCTTTATGCACTCTTCTTAACTTGCTCGCCGAATAAAAGAGGGCTGTTCGCAGTCTGACCCCACATTACCCCCCTCAGCCTGCCTATTCATTGGTTGAACTGTATTGTTTCTTTGGTTTCCCATTGGCCGGTTTTTACCTTGGGCCTGCTGGGAACTGTAGTTTGTATTTGTTGTCTTGGCTGCTATTGACTATAAAGCAAGATTAGAAAGCATAATACTCGCCTCCGTGTCTTTAATAAAATTAAGACTTTCCGTCATAATTTATTAGGAAAATCTACATTATCAAATAATTATTAATTAATTAAAAATATATTACTTCCCACCCGATACCCCTATACACCCCACAACTCACACATAAAATTTACCAAACAAAAATTAAAAGCACAATTAACACAAATATAAATTAAATAAATATTAACCCCTTCGCTGCGGCGGAAATTCCGCCGCAGCGCTGGGGGGTGCGGGGGGGCAGCGCGGTGGCGCGGTGCTCATGACGGAGCCACTCCGTCATGAGCCACGGTTGGGCTGTGCTCATGACGGAGTGGTTCCGTCATGACTCCGCCCACGGCGCTAATCGCCCGCACAGGCGGGGAATTAGCGCCGAGTGGGCGGCGCGGCCGCCAACGGCCGCAGCATGACGGAACCACTCCGTCATGAGCACACGGCAACCGTGGCTCATGACGGCGTGGTTCCGTCATGAGCACGGAACGAGTTAAATAAAAAATAATCATGAATTTATTAAAATTAAATTACTTCCCACCCTTTTCCTTTATAAACCCACAACCCGCTACAGAACTAAAATGCACAACATTTATTTAAATTAAATTTAACAACTACTAAAAATGTAAAATATATTAAAAAAATAAATAACACATACAAAAAATGAAATCACATACATTTAAAATAAATAGTAAAATACATAACACTATTTAAAAAACAATATTTTAAACAACTATATTTATGCAAACAATATTAATGACTTCTATATTTTAAAAATTGATATTACTTACCTTAAAATCGATATTCTTGACATTGATATTCTTGATATAGATATTTCCAAGTCACCATATTTTAAACCCGATATTCTTGTCTGTCGATATTTGCAACTCAATATTTTTTCTAACCACCGCTCAACACTTCTCCTCTCTGCTGACAACAGCCCTGCCCTAAACTGGCAGAGTACTGAAAAATAAAATGATAATATTATTGTGTTTTTGTCATTTTAATTTTCCTTTTTGCACTGCTTAGAGAGCAGTGGGGCTGTGCTTACCACATGGTGCTCCCCCAAACCTAAAACTAATAGCCAGTGGGGAAGGGGGCCCACTACAGGCCCCAATGTAAATTTCTGACAGCCTTTTCATGGCGGGTAAATCGACATAAAACGGCCGGCTGAGGAGGAACATCATAATTAGGGCTCCCGGTTTTCCGTTTAAACGGATTTATACACATAAATACAGGCGGAATTTTTTTTTTCCTTTGTCTGTATTTATAAATAGACACGAAAAAATACTGAAAAACCGGCGATGTGTCAATCCGTGTCTGAGGTTCACAGGGGCTGCAGGAAGAAATTTTAAACCGGTGTCAGATTCCCCTGCACACTATTCTTCCGTCTAAATCACCCTAAGCACTCCCCTGCTGAGTGAGACTGATTTGTTTCCAGGGAGCCTCTACCGCCCTGACAGCAGCAGGCCAGGAGCGCTTATCAGCCTTTTTGAATGCACACTCTCGGCTGTTTAGGCTGGAATTAGCTGGCTCTTTCTCTGGACTCGGTGCCTGTGTGGATCGCTAGAAAGGAAAAGGAGGCAGCACCATGGGTTAGTGGGGAGGGGGCCCCAGGACACTCTAAAATCACAGCGTGGGCATTGGCCATCAAGTGTCTGGCACAGTGATGTCGTAGTAAAGTAAAGGACACTAAGGAAACTTGACACTAAGGAAACTTTCAACCTGGACAATTCGCAAAGTCGAGTGCAGGGGGCACGGAGCGATACCAGGAGGGCAAAGGCAATTATCACCGAGTCAGGGCCGGCTTTAGGGCGGTGCGACCGGTGTCACCGCACCGGGTGCTGGCTTCCTGGGGGTGCCGTGCTTGAAAGTTTATTATGCTTTTGAAGCACCTGCTGCAGCGTTTCTTTCCCTCGGCAATTACCAGGCCTCACATAAATGTCACAATAACTCCTGTGATTAATTATCGTCCTGCAGAGAGATCAGCAGTTTGCATAGTTGAGGTTTTGACTTAGGTGAAGTTAGTGCAGAGGGTTAATATGCCTACTGCAAAGAACGTGTAGATTACAGAGTGTGTATGATGTAAACAGATCAGCAGGTTACTGCTTTCAAAAGAGACATCCTTTAGTTACTTGCAATTTATAACTTAAAGTCCTAATATAGAATAGTGAACTATTAACTTTCATCTCAGAACTGCATACACACTGCAAAGTATACATTATTAGAACGTTGATTAATGTTGCAAAAAGGGTTAGTTTGGCTAGAAATCGATTCTTAGTATTAAAGAGAACTCCCAACTATGCTGTTTCTTTTTCGACTCGGAGTTTGAGCTTCTCCACACCAAGCACTCTTAAACTATACTGCCTAACAGTATGGATGACATGTGACTCCTACACTTTTAGTCCTTTGTCTTATGTAACATTTCCTATACACTGATTTACACACGTATGATTGATTGTCTCTGTGCAATGTGTGTGTGATGCAAAGTGCTCGGACACCCTACACTGGTATGAGTGGCGCTATATAACTAATTCAATGCATCTGAGAGAGTGTGGTTATGGAGACTTCGTCACTGTTAAAGGGTGCTAATGAGAGAATCTTTGGTGGAGGTGGTCATTGGGGGGCGCCAACAAACATTGTCGCACAGGGCGCCACCAGCACTAAAGCCGGCCCTGCCTCGAGTGACTGTGCCAACATTCATAATGCAGGGTGCTGTCCCGACCCACTCAAAAATTGTTTAAGCAGTAGGGTTTATCTGCAACACCTCTCTAGCATCACCACAAAAAAAGAAAGTCTGGCTTGGAGTCCTACACAGTGTCGTTTTTCTACTGGAGTTCTTAATAACTTCAAACTGTTGCCAATAAGGGACAGCTTAAAGGCATAGGCAAGTAGGGCTCTCTCATTTGGTTAAGCCCCTTAGACTGGGCCTTCACGGGCAGCACTTTTATTTATCTTGAAGTGAGCAACCAGGCCCAAATCTCGGCGTCTGCTCACCATCCTGTGATCCTGGGCAAATAACTTGATTTACCGGTGCCTGTAGAAATTAGAGTGATCTTGTGTAATCAGACTCGCGCTCATGTCAAGCGCTTAAATGCCTCTGGTGCATACTATACAAAACAAGCAAAAAGGCACAACAATGTAAAACAAAAACGTTATTTTCATTGAGAAAAAAACCCTCCCCAAGCAAAACGTAACCATTCAAGATGAACATGATAAACATGAAGAAATGGGAGGAATTAAAGTACAATTTGAGTCTTGGTGTTTACTTACCCATCCCGTGATTCTGGGCAAATCACTTAAAGTGAAATGCCGGCTCATGTAACGGGTACAAGCAGCAAGAGGCCACTTGCACGCTGCTCCCTGGACTACTTTTGCTATGAAGTGAAGGGTGTTAACAGTTGATAAAGTTGTAGATCAGAAGTCCTAACCGGGGTTAAGCTGTACAGACCATATGGATAACTAGGACTTAGGGACTCCCTCAGTCTGTACTCTGAATAGTTTGTACTAATGTCCGGAGACCAGACGGCATAAAGGCAAAAAACAATCAGAAAGAGCCTCAATGTCGTCAAAGTCTCTTGAAATACACATGTTCTTGTCCTACAATGGCAAAGTTTTCAAGTGAATGTATTATGTTTATTTAATTTGAGATATATATATATATATATATATATATATATATATATATATATATATATATATATATATATATATATATATATATATATATATATATATATATACCTATAAAAACCGAGTTCAAGTGTGTGTTGTCTAATTAAATAAATGTGGAAAAATACTAGCTGTAGCGTCTTTTGCTTGCAACACAAATAAATGTGGATAAATACAGAAAAATTGACCAAAAAATAAATATGGATAAATACAGACGGAAATGTTAAAAAAATAAATACCATAAAACCGGGAGCCCTAATCATAATCTCTATGGGGGTGCCTGGTAGGCACCGCCACCATTGTAGGGATTGAAGTTCCCTCCCGTCGGATCTGTTTCGGTTGGTCTGTCCGCCCGCCATCCTAATGTGGCGGGCAGGAATCCTCATTATGATGGCGGTGGGACCGCCACCGACGGGTGGTCACTAAAGCTAGAAGGGACACCATACATTTGGCCTTCATGGACCTCACCATGGCTTATGACTGTGTTAACAAACAGAGGCTCTGGGAGAACCTCAGTGGAATGGAGGTGAAGCCAGAAGTCATTGCCTACTTGCTGTGTAAACATGGTAGCTTAACTTCTAGAGTGAGGTATGGGCAGAAAGGCAAGTGTATCAAATGTTTCAAGATAGAGCAGTAAGGAAATGTTTTCTCCAAGCCCCTTTATTGTTCTCTTTATATACAAACAGATTAGTTGAGTTTCTGAGTACAATGAGGAAGGGCGCTCTTAGGGTTGGCCTTCAATTTCTGCCAGTCTTGCTGTATGCTGGCCATGCTAACCTAATGGCAAGAACAGCAGTAAGTCTGTATAGTTTGACAGATGGGTAAATGGGGAAGCAGGTTTGAAGCTTGGCTTTGGCTCAACATCCTGCAATTCTGGGTAAATCATGTAATCCCTGTGCCTAAAAAGATGAGTAACTTTGTCTGGTTGTTGTAAAGCGCACCAATGCGATTGGGTCAAGTCACACTATGAAAAACTGCAAAAAAGGCTACATGTACATTCGTATTTAGATATTAATTTGACTAAATCATTTATACCTACTACAAGTCCAAAGAGCCAAAGACATTGTTCCTAATTTGTATTAAAAAAAAGGAATCATTGCATGAAAATGGAAGTAGCTGGTATCATCTTTCAAACAGAAGACACCATAAATGTGTACAATCTTTGGGGCTGTCCTTGTCTTTGTAACTAGAATAATTAATCTCAGGCTCATACGATTACTGCTTATAAAGTTAAGTACATCCCTACGGTGTCCTATGGGGACAGCAGTATAGGAATATTTTTATGTGAATTCTCTACATTTAGAGGAAAATAGATTTTGTAAGTGACTTTTGGGATTGCACCAAAGCTGCCACCTCTCTCCTGCCTCAAAGAGATGGGTTGAGTTATACTGAGGACAAGTTGAAGATTGCACCTGTTACCCTGGATAGCAAAATGGTTAAACCCAGACACTTTCCTGAATCTTAAATCATAATCGACTACAGGGCTTATTTAAAATTTGGCAGAGACGGTACGCCATTGCAAAGGTGCCGGAGTACCCTCTCTAAACTGAAAATCCACCTGCCTGATTTACAATCGGGCAGATCTTAAGTAGGTCACAGGCTGGCCTTCAAAGATTTACGGGCTGAGTACGATGTTGGTTGGAAAGCTTCCGATCTCAAGTCTGAAGCTTTCCGACAACGTACGGAGGCATTCCGACTGACATGGCTGGTTTGCGGTCCAACCGGCAAATTACGATGTCGGGGCGTTAACTGGTCAGTCATTCCGACGCGGTTCGAAACGGCTCTCGGAGTCTTCCGCCGGTTGGAACCGTACCATAATCCCCTATGGAAGGTGTTTTCGGCACTTGGTTTACGATGTCGGTTTCCTCAAGCTTTTCTGTGCCAGTCTGTCTGACACGGAAAGGCTGTCGGAAAGTGACCTTGCTAGCAGGGCCCCCTTGCCTCCGCTGCCTACGGTTGGTTGCCAAGGGGGGTACCTAGGGCGACCCCTTGTAAATCCATGCACTCTGTGGCAGGCCACATGGGGTGCCTACCACAGGGTGCAGAGTTTAGCACACACACCCATTTCTTCATGGGAGCATGTATTACAGCCAGTACGAGCATAACACAAGCACCCTTAGAGAAATTTAGATTTTTCACAGCCTGGTGGGCAGAAAATCTGGATTTTATTAAAGACACGGAGGCTAATATTATGCAAATTCTCCTTTATTGCCACAGCTCAGCAGTAACAATGAAGAGAACATAGAACTTGTGAACATTCTGCAACAGCATAAAGACCGTGAGCACACAGCCATCATCCTTCTTTGTTCGAAGCTGCGAATCCAGGAATAAGAACAGTGAATTCCAATCTTCTAAATATCGATGAAGGAGTCAAAGCAATAATACAAAACAAGAGGATTCTATTCTGAAAGAGAGAGGTGAAAAGATTAAAGTAACAAGTCTCCTTAGGGAGGGTAGACATAGTGGAGGGATAACATTAGCCTCCGTGTCTTTAATAAAATCCAGATTTTCTGCCCACCAGGCTGTGAAAAATCTAAATTTTATGGCATGACACGGAGGCCAACATTATGCAAGTTTAAAGTGAATTGAGCACATTGTCAATCACATTATTGATAGGTCTAAAGTAGCATTTCTTAAACATACTTTCATTCGACCAGTCAGCGGCTCTAAGGATATCTTGTTATCCACCACCAAGCATAAATGCCTTGGAAGCAGAGGCCCCTCTAAGGGAATGTGCGCCAAAAATAGAAGTGTCAACACCACACTCACGCATCACCTCTTTCACCCATCTCGCAAGGGTAGGAGACGAAACTGGTTTATGAGGAAGTCTATAGGAGATCAGAAGTTGCGTGTCAGTACCTCTTATAACAAAAGTTCTTTTTTCATATTCTTTAAGACATTTAACAACACATAGACAGTCATTCTCAGGAAAGAAAGGATAGAAAATGGACGAAGACATAGTTTTGGTCCTCTTTTTAAGATAGAAGCAAACTCCCTCGGGTTGATAAGATCTGCAAGAGATGTCTAATGCTTTAACATCAGATGTTCTTCTAAAGGAGACCAAACAAAGTAGGACAGTAAGTTTGAAGGAAATAAGTTTGAGAGAAAGCGAGGAATTATCCCCCCAAGAGGAAATAAGCTGTAAAATAATCCTCACGTCCCATAATGCTGTGTATTTTGGAGTTGGGGGATTGAGAACCCGCATACTTCTCATAATCTTCTTAGTCAAAAGAGATTGTCCTACAGACACACCATCAACTGAAGAGTGGCCAGCCGCAATGGCTGACCTATAAACATTTATGGTTCTATAACTAAGACCGGAGGCAAATCTTTCCGAAAGGAAATTAAGAACGTGAAGTAGATCAGCTGAAACGGGATCGAAATGTCGTTGAAGACACCAGCGAACCCATTTGTTCCATGCCAATCGATATGCTTTCCTTGTTCCAGGAGCCCAGGATTCAGATATGAGTCTGAAAGCATTGAGCGAAAGGCCAGGGATTTCCCATTGTCGCCTGAAATCTTCCATGCCGTCAGGACTAGGATTCCTTGTTCTAGGAGTGGATGAAGCTCGCCCTGTGGGCCTAGGAGGAGATGATTGTAAGACGGAATCAGGATTGGGAAGTCTATGGCCATCTCCAGAATAACCGGGAACCATGCTTGCGACCTCCAAAGGGGAGTTATTACTACCATGCTCTGGAGATATCTGCAAGCATGTGAGAGAAGGCGTGGGAGCATTACAAAGGGCGGGAAGGCATATGGTCTTAAGCCCTGCCAGTTCTGGAGGAAGGCATCCACTGCCGATGCTAGAGGGTCCGGCTTCCAGCTGAAAAACTTGGTCATCTGAGTATTCAGTCTGTCTGCGAAAAGGTCCACTTGAAAGGGACCCCATTGCTGTTGGATGGTAAGGAAAATCCTTCTGTCCAACTTCCAATTGCTCGGATCCCTGAAGTTTCTCGAGAACCAGTCTGCTACATGGTTGTTCAGGCCTGGGATGTGTTCTGCCGTGACCGACAGACCTTTTTCCAGACAATAGTCCCAGAAAACCTTCGCTATTTCGCTCAGACCTTTCGAACGAGGTCCCCCCATCTTGTTGACATATCTTACCGCAGAGACATTGTCCATGCGGAGCATTATGGAACACTTGATCGAATTTTTTGACAAACTCCGAACCGCAAAGGAACCGGCTAGAAGTTCCAGGCAGTTGATATGAAGTTTCTTTTCCTCTAGAGTCCAGCGTCCCCCTGTGGAAAGGTTGTCGCAAGTTGCACCCCAGCCCTCTAAACTCGCATCCGACTCTATAATCAGGTCTGGTATGTCCCCGAAAATGGCTTTGCCATTCCACGCTTCTGCATTCCTCAACCACCAAATAAGTTCTTTCCTCGATTCTTCGTCTAAGTAAGTCATCTGAGAGTAGGAAAGACTCGATTTCAAGGCTTTCGCCTTCAGTCTCTGTAGGGCTCTGTAATGGAGAGGACCCGGGAATATAGCCTGAATGGTCGAGGAGAGGAGACCCAGAATTCTCGCTAGAAGTCTTAAGGGGAAGAGTTCCAGGGCAAGGATCGATCTGAGTTCCTTTTTGAGTTTCTTTAATTTTTCCCTTGGTAACTTTAATTCCCCCGAAATTGTGTTTACCATGAATCCCAAAAATTGGGTTTCTTGTAGGGGGGTAGTACATGATTTTTTTGTGTTTATAATGAAGCCTAGATGCTCCAGAAGGTGAATGGTAAGGTTGGTGTGTTGATGGACCAGAGTCTTGGACTGGGCCATAATAAGAATGTCGTCCAAGTAAATTATCAGTCTTACTCCCCTTTCCCTTAGCCAAGCTACAACCGGACGTAAAACCTTGGAGAAGCAACAAGGGGCTGATGACAGGCCGAAAGGAAGACTTGAGAATTCCCATAGCTTTTTCTCCCAGGTGAACTGGAGAAACTTCATGTGAGGTGGCCAAATCGGAATTGTGAGGTAGGCGTCCTTTAAATCTAGACGTGTTAGCCAATCCCCTTTCCTCAAAACATCTCTGAGAAGATGGATTCCCTCCATCTTGAAATGGTGATAGGCAACCCAGCTGTTTAAATTTTTTAAATTTATTACGGGTCTCTGGGTTTTGTCTTTCTTTTCGACCAGAAAGATATTGCTGATGAAGCCTATTTCTCGGCTCTCTCTTATAGCCCCTTTGTTTAGAAGATCTTTGACTTCTTGGGACACTAGTTTTTTCTGGTCTTCTGAAAAGGTTATTTCGTGAGGAATTTTCGTTTGGAAGGGGAAGTCTATAAAGTCTATTTTGTAGCCCTGAACTGTTTGAAGGACCCAGGGGTCTTGTGTTATTAGTGTCCAGTTGCCAGAGAAAAGGGCTAGTCTCCCTCCCACCTTTACAGGGGTATCTGAAGGGTCTATCAAAAGACCTACCTGTTGAAAAGGCTCTGCTCCTCCTCTCGCCACGAAAGGGTCTTGTTCTGAAGCGTTGACTTTGAGGATAGAAGGAGTGACCTCCGTAGAAATGTGATTGCTGAAACCTGTTTCCTCGTCCCTGAAAGGGTCTTGAGCTGGATTGTCCACGGCCGGGGAATCGACCCCGCATTCTCCCGGCCCGGCCAAAAATTTTATCCTGAAAAACTTTTTTAATTTCTCGTTGGGATTTCTGGATTGAGCTAAAAGCTCCCACGTACTTGGCCATATCACGAATAAAGTCCTCTCCAAAGAGGAGGCCTTGGGAGCTTGGTCCTGCCTCTTGGTTGGCCAGCTCAATAAGTTTGGGGTCTATTTTGAGAAGTATACCCTTTCTTCTTTCTATAGATATGGCGGTGTTTGCATTGCCTAGAAGGCAGATGCATCTTTGAACCCATTCGCGAAGTTCCTTCGCGTCAACAGGGATGCCGCCAACATATGCATTTTCCGCCATGTCGAAGATCTTGGTTAGGGGACCAACTAGGTCCAGAAGGCGGTCTTGGCATGATCTAAGGCTTTTATCTATGCCTTTCCTTGGGTCTTTTGCGCCCTTAGCAATGAATGCGACGACTTTAGGGTCGAGTTCGGGTGTGAATGCGATTTTTTCTGGGAGAGATGGTCGAGGACATTCCGATCTTAATCTTGACCTTACTTCCTTCGGGATCTCTCTTCTTAGCCAGAAGCTAATGTAGTCCGCCACGTGTTGTGAGGGTGACCATTCGGGAGATAGGGGGTGTTTAATTAGTAGTGGGTCGAACATGAACTCTCCAAAGGGGTCAGTAATACCCATTTTTGACCCTGAGGCCTTGTTTGCCTCTTCTGTGTTGACCGTAGAACTCTTTTCTTGGACCTCAATGTCCGAATCGAAGGAAGAGGAGCATGAGAGGTCTATTTCCGCCTCGTATTGGTCGTCGCTGTCAACATCGATAGGGGTTTGTAGGCCTGTTTCTTGCCCTTCTGGGATGCCCTGGGCATCATTCCGGTCTCCGCCTTGTAAGCGAGATCGATCCGTATTTAATGGGACCTTAATTCTTTTGGATTTTGGGTCTAACTGTTGTACTCCGGATCGTTTCTTTGGGACCTTGTCTGTCCCGTCTTTGGGGTTTAGGATATGTGCCCCGCTAGTGGAGGGCCACCACTTGGTAAGAATATCAAATTTTTTGTTAATTGTCTCGTTAAATCTTTTATTTATTTTTTCGCTGAATGAGTCCATGGCCCTATCCATGGCCTTAGAAACCATTAGGTCAAGTTTTGTTTCCAGCGATGCGTCAGAAGAAGACATTGTAGTAAGGGTTAGAAGAATGTTAGACAAGACTTCCTACCGTAGTTCTCCTCTTTTCCCCCTTTTTTTTTTTTTTTAAATTGTGAGCAGGACACTATAAACATTTATGGTTATATAACTAAGACCGGAGGCAAATCTTTCCGAAAGGAAATTAAGAACGTGAACTAGATCAGCTGAAACGGGATCGAAATGTCGTTGAAGACACCAGTGAACCCATTTGTTCCATGCCAATCGATATGCTTTCCTTGTTCCAGGAGCCCAGGATTCAGATATGAGTCTGAAAGCATTGAGCGAAAGGCCAGGGATTTCCCATTGTCGCCTGAAATCTTCCATGCCGTCAGGACTAGGATTCCTTGTTCTAGGAGTGGATGAAGCTCGCCCTGTGGGCCTAGGAGGAGATGATTGTAAGACGGAATCAGGATTGGGAAGTCTATGGCCATCTCCAGAATAACCGGGAACCATGCTTGCGACCTCCAAAGGGGAGTTATTACTACCATGCTCTGGAGATATCTGCGAGCATGTGAGAGAAGGCGTGGGAGCATTACAAATGGCGGGAAGGCATATGGTCTTAAGCCCTGCCAGTTCTGGAGGAAGGCATCCACTGCCGATGCTAGAGGGTCCGGCTTCCAGCTGAAAAACTTGGTCATCTGAGTATTCAGTCTGTCTGCGAAAAGGTCCACTTGAAAGGGACCCCATTGCTGTTGGATGGTAAGGAAAATCCTTCTGTCCAACTTCCAATTGCTCGGATCCCTGAAGTTTCTCGAGAACCAGTCTGCTACATGGTTGTTCAGGCCTGGGATGTGTTCTGCCGTGACCGACAGACCTTTTTCCAGACAATAGTCCCAGAAAACCTTCGCTATTTCGCTCAGGTGTAAAAAGCTATAAGGATCCGCCTTTAGAATTCTTATTTAAAAGTTCACAATATACACGATGTGATGACAGTTGCACTTCACCGATTGCGATACGAGGGAGCAACTGACAAGTGTTGATGAGAAAAAACCATGACAACCATGACTACCACGCACGTTTCCGACGTGCGTGGTTGTCTCTAAGGGGCATTCCTCTAATACGTTGGTGCTCGCGATGCGCGAGCAAAGAGAAAAAAGCAATTTCGGCAGCGTTGTGGAGGAAGCGCTAATGGCGGTTCAACTGAGACGGGGAGGCAGCACGAATGCGCCGGTGAGAGAAGACGAGACCGGAGCGGCCTTCGCGCTACACGGTAGGCTTCGCGCTACATGACGGGGTGTGTACGCGTATAAAGAGCGGGTGGATCAAGGCGCTGCTAGGCAACGGCTAGCGCTCGGGTAAAGTTTGAAACTCGCATAATGGAAAGCGAGTAAAAAGGGGAGACTAAAGAGTGAGAAATCTTGCGGCAAGGGGGTATAAATGGGCATGACTATAACATGACAGATGAAAGGGTTAAAAGACCGACATTAGCACGGGAGGAAGAAAGAAGCCCATAAGAGAGGTCCTGAGGAAAGAGAAGAAAGACATGATAGGGTCAATAGGACCCAGTCATGTACAAATAACGGTTAGAAACAAGCAATTATAACGCTAGTGAGAAATACTTCAAAAAGTAAGATCGAGTGAAAGGAGATACTTATCTCTGCGAGCAGCAGCAACAAAGAAGGATGATGGCTGTGTGCTCACGGTCTTTATGCTGTTGCAGAATGTTCACAAGTTCTATGTTCTCTTCATTGTTACTGCTGAGCTGTGGCAATAAAGGAGAATTTGCATAATGTTGGCCTCCGTGTCATGCCATAAAATTGAAGTATACGACCGAACAGTCAGAAGCTTTCCGACCTTGGTCAGAGGCTTTCTGACCGACAGGGTTGGCTTGTAGTTCAACTGCCAAATTAAAATGTCGGCGGTCAGAGCGTGAACCGGTCGGTCATTCCGATGCGGTTCCAACTGGTTCGGATCCCCTATGTACGGCGTTTCTGCCGTTGGGATTATGATGTCGGTTTCCAACATCCTTTCAATGTCTGCCTGTTTGACACAGAAAGGATGTCGGAAAGTGACTATGGGGGCCCCTAGCAGGGCCCCCTTGCCTCCGCTGCCTATAATCCCTATGGTGTGGAGGTATTTAGTTTATAATTTTTTCCAAAAACAAAAACCCGCAGAGGGATTTTATTTTTGCATGAAACAAGCACTCGTCAAACGTTTGCTGAGTGGCTGTCATGTTTGACAGAGCAGTCCATCAATCTTTTAACTCATTGACCGGAACCGCTGCAATGGCGGTTCCAATACATGACTAGAGTTTTCTGGTGGGCAGCTTTAAATTTGGAGCACAAGTACTCTATAAGGGCGATGAGGTATTTTACTCGGTTGCCCTGACAGAGTAAATACTGTACTCCGAAGTCTAACTCAGGCCCTAAATCTAGTGAATGTTGTAAGTGGCTACAGTAAGTCAATAAAGTGTGTTACGATTTATTTGATCTTCCATCTAACATTGTTTCATCAGAAAAGGCCTGGGTTAGGAGAACATTTTTCATATTAAGTTGGCTCCACAGGGAGTAGATTGACATACAAAAACAATCATGATAATGTATTGTTTAAATCAAATATCCTTAGAATGGAACCTTATTTGATTTAGTTCCCTCTCATTATGAGAGAAATCTTTCATGGGATTTTGGTTCGAAATTATTCAATATATGCTGTATTTCTCAAAGGGGTGGGCATATTTTGATGCTTCCCGTTTTTGCCCTTACATTGTTTAATTTCAGACACAATGCTTTTTCTAGTTGTTGTATGCCTTTTATAGGACAATTGAATACAAATGTGTTAAGTCTCTTGTAACTTATAGGGAAACCTCTGATGGTGCATATCTGCATTTCTAGTCTTGAAAATGCTGCACTCTCTAGAATTGTGTTAAGTTGTCAGATGATTTTTAATTGTCAGTGTAAAGCTTAAAATCACACTACATCAGTGGTTCTTAACCTTTTGGATTCTCTGGATCCTCACCGAAACATGACTGATTTCTGGGGACTCCCACTGAGTCATCATTGGAATCCGGGGACCCCCAGACTAAGCTATTTCTATGATTTGAATCTCAAAACAATACACAGAAATATTTTTTAACGTATGCACCAAACACATGTTGAAAATCTAGATATTTTGTTTCATTCATAATCAAATATAGAAAAAAGATTTCAAAATGTAACTTTTGGTCCTTTATTTGTATACATGACTAATTTTTATTGATTCATTTTACTATTATTTAATGTTGTAAATCAGTCGTGGATCCCATGAGTAGGCGTCGTGGACCCACAGAGGTCCTCGGACTGCAGGTTAAGAGCCACTGGGCTACATGATTTGTAATGACATAATGTTAGGAGATGATGATTTTGTTAACTTATTGATAGTAGACAATAGTTTCATAAATGTTTAAATGTTTTTAACATTGTATATATTTAGTACTTGTAGTTTTAAAGTTGAATTTTAGATTGAATAAACAGATTATATTGAGGAAGAGCATAGCTAGGCAGCACAGCCCTAAACACAAAGAGAGCACACTGTGGTTTAAAGGCTACAGCCTGGGCCACTTGTCCGAGAGGGCACAGTGTAGACAGTTGGAAATTAGTTTACCTTTCTGCATCCCACTGTGAGGATCCACTAGTACTTGGCCCTACCCATTTACTTCTTTAATTAGCCTTTTGCCATAATTAGCTTTAAGAAGCATGTTCAACATTTAGTAAAAAAATGTGCCTGATTATGATGGCGGTCGGACTTTTGTCCGACCGCCATCCTATCGGGGATGGGCCCACCTGACTAGCTGTCGGCGGTCCCGCCATAGGGTTTACAATGTGACCGTCTTCAAGGCGGTCGCAATCTGTATGTTTTGTATTGCGGCATGTGCTGCAGGCTACAAGCACACGCCGCAGTATAAAAAATAATTTTTTTGCAGATCCCTGCACTATGTGGCAGGCACCATGCAGTGCCTGCCACATGGTGCAGGGATTTGTAGGGGGCACCATAGGTGCACCCCGAACCCTAGGCCGTGAGCAAGGGTGGAGGGGGGCCTGCTAGGGCCCTCCAAAGTCCCTTTCAGGCTGCCTTTTCATGGCGGGTTAACCGCCACGAAACAGCCGGTGGAAATGGACATTGTAATCCCTACGGCTGTGCATGAGCAGGCACCGCCACTGTTTTTAGGGATACAAGTCCCTCCGACGGGCTCCTTGAGCCTGTTGGATCCATGGAGGTCGGCCTCTCCAACTGCCTACCGTCCACACGCCATTGTAATGCAGTGTCCAATGGCGGTCGGACCGCCACCAACGACCTGACTGTGTCGGTTCCACCGCCCTATGTTACATTTCACTTCTTTAATTAGCTTTTTTTGCCATAATTAGGTTTAAGAAGCACTTTCAACATATTCAATGTTACATTTCAACTAACTTTTTCACAGAATTTCTGAAAATCACTGCTTTTTTCCCCTGCCAGAATGCCTACACTATTTGAGGTATACTTCAACAGGAATAAGTCTGAAACAGACACTCATCCTCTTTGTGCTCTCCACTTACTGAATAGTTATAAAGTGGTAGAATGTCCTATATGTCAAAAGACTTTCAATGAGGGCAGGAAGAAAGGCATTTGACTGAATTAAAAGGAACCTCCTTCAGAGTTGCTGCTCCACCTATACCCCAGAACTGTATGTCACCTCCATTGAACCATTGAACAAGGTTTGAATAAGGAAACATATAAAAGAAGCGCTATTCATGCCAGAAAACTGCTCGCATAAGTATCAAGACGATGAAAGGATCCTATCAATATCGTGGTCACGGCACACAAAGTTAAGAATATCAACGTCAAGGTTCAAAGGGCATGTGTCATTCACCTCAAAATATCACCAAAGCACACAAACGCAAAATACCATCATTGGTAAACTGAGTTTGAAGATCTATGATGTCGAGTAACACACCATCAACCCTTTCGATATGGACTGAAATATCTTTCATGCCCACGCTAAAAAGCCTATAGTTGGTGTTTTTGAAAGGAATACTATCAGGTGTAGTCAGAAGCTACAATAACAAGCATTGGCATAGCCAATAGGTCTCGAGTTTGGGACCCTGTCAGTTTTTGGCCGTGCAGCACATTATTAGGAGTGCTAAAACATCTACTGATGCTTCACATGCCACTAGTGAATGGGGCAGTGAGAGCCGCCAATCAAGCCAGGATGGGCGTGTACAGGCCACAAGTGAGTGAAGAAGCTGCGATGGTCAGGTATTATAGTATAGAAGGGCGGGTGGAACATGTAGTGCCCTTGTAATAGTAAGAGATATAATGGTGATGCGAGTGTGCCTGCCCACACGTTACAGGAAATGAAGAGACAAAGACAAACCTAACATACAGCACTAAAATGTTTGTATGTGTCCATTTTAGACACAAGGATGCATTTTGCACCCAAAAAAAAGCACGAAAAACACAAGTACTGTGAATAACATACACTCGTTTTGTGGTCATGCATGTTGTTTTTGCTTTCCCACTTAATTTTGCAGCAAATGTAGCAACAAAACCCTTCATATAAAAGAGTACTAGTTATCTAATACATGCTCAGATCGCTGATAATGTGGGTTTGAGCAACTAACTCTACAAATGAATCCAGACACCTGTAAGCATCTAATACCAAATAACCGTATATTAAAGTCTGTCAGACTTACTTTTACACTGAAGTTAAGACAATCATGCCACCTTCGACAGCAGGTCCGAGCCTCAGCTGATGGAGGGCACGAAAAGAGAGCGCAATTGTGGTGGTCCCGCTCCTTGCCAGTCACTAAGTAAAGTAACAGGGCCCATCTTGGAATTAATCCAATATAATAAGATACAAGTGTGAAGTGCAGAGAATTGGACATTTAGGACAGCTTCCCATTCAAAAGATCACAATACAACCATAATAAGAATGTCCTCACCATTGTTGTTCTTATGTTATTGAACTCGATGTTTCTCCTCATGTGGAGACAAACACTGACCTTACCAAGCCCATCGAGCGGCCACACTCTACCCTGCCCTCCTCCTCCAATGAGCGGTGGCACAGCCCGAGGGAGGGAACATAGACAATAAGGACTCGCAAACAATTGCATGGTAAAATTAGAAATGCGACCACATAAAGGGTGGTGTTGTCCTAAACAAAAACAAGCAATAAACAGTGCGGATTGCGGGATGGGTGGGAAAGCATTATTGCTGGATTTAGCAAATTGTCAGTCAGGGCAGAGAGCGGAGACTAGTGCTTCAGATGGTGCCGGTCAGGACAGGAAGCAACGGTCCGAGTAGACTTCAGATGAGAGCAGGCGCACACTTTCATGAGGGGGCGCGATGTCTCCCATAGTGTGGTCGCATTGGGAGGCGAGTTAAAAACAAGAAGACCACGAGTGGTGCGCGTGCACTGCAAGGAATGACCGTGAGTGGTGCGCCCGCAATGCAAGGAATGTAAGGAATGCAGCTGCCACCCTGCACGCCGCTGCTCGCTCCTGCAAGCTAAATGCTGTGGGAGTGAACATTTGATAAAGAGGTGGGACATTCGCCCGCCTTTAGCCATTTGTAGGCTACGAAAAATGAATGACACAGGCAACAATCAACCTAATGTGTGGGGGAAGTCCTAGACACACGGAGAAGTTTGGAGTGCTCACAAGAAGCCTCCCCATATAGCAGCGAATGCGCGCTGCTCTAGGCTCGACCTAAAAAGGGGCCAAAGGTCTAGTCTCCACCAAGGATTGCATTGTAGACACTAATACAGGGTTCAGGGATTTGAACATCAATTGTGTCTTTGGGAGTTTACGTCGATTGCTCCTTCAAGGAGACCTAGGTATGCACCACACACATGCAATTTTTCCAGATTTGTAACAGCCTTACTTAAATGTTTCTGAGAAGACAAATGCAATCCTGCATACTGCGAGATAAAGGACACCATCCGATGCAATATCTGAGCCCTCAGCGGAGCCTTTTCCTCTCCATCATGCCTCAGTCACATGCATGGTATCACCCATTGACGATATCTTGACGTTTCCAGAAGCGTTGGTCGGAGGAGTTCCTAAAAAATCTGTTCCTTTCTCAGACCCGTTAGTTGTGCTTCTTTTTGTCATTTTTTAAGTTCCCCAAATCACAATCCTGATCACTCATGCCTCTTGTACTTGACTTTTTAGATCTGGTTATGGAAATGTTTACCTCTTCAGGCGCATATAAGGTAGTAACTTCTCGCCATACAAAACATATTTCTCACCAAAACAGGGTCCCCACTTCTGATTAGATCATCCACTAAACCTGGAAATAGTGTTGCCATTTATGAAACAATACTTTAATATGTCCTAGATGTCTGCACCACTGGCAAAAATCAATGTGGTGGTGAAGTAACTTTAAGAAATCCATTACAAAACAGAAGGCTACTACTTCATCAGCTCTTGTCATTAATCCTGACCCCTTCTGTCTAGAATGTGGGGCACAGACGGGGCCGGACTGGGAACCCAAAGCAGCCCAGGCAAATTTCGGCAGACCATCCTTCATACGGTGCATGCGAGTGCATCCAGTGAGCCTGACCCTTACATGGTGGGTTTGGGGGCTTCTCCCCTAAGAAAATATGGGTAAAAAGTTTACATTCTACACCTTTTTCATTATATATTCAATTGTATTAGCTTTTAAAGCATAGTAAATGATGAGCGTAGAGTGCACCGGGATTCAATCATCTTTGTTGGGGCTCTTAAATGATTCCCTCTCTATCACCCTCCAACAGTGGCCCTCATCTCTCAATAACACCTCTCTCACATGTATTTGATTTGTTTTATAGCGCCTCTCATGCCAGTGTAGGGTGTCAGAGCACTTTACATCACACACAAATACAGAGAAAATCAATCACATGTGTTTAAATCAGTGTAGAGAAAATGTTAGTTTGATTTAGTTTGTAGATTTACATAGCACGGCTTATCACCCTTGAGGGTATCCAGGCGTTGTCCATGGGGACGAGGAGGTTAATTGATTTGCCCAGAATCACAGGCTTTTGCGCTGACGAAGAGGTTCAAACCTGGATTCCCAGCTCCTGAGTTGGCAGCTCTGGCCACTGCACCACTCCCTCTCCTATGTTTCATAAGTCAAAGGGGACTACAAGGTGTAGGATTCATGTCATCCATACGGGTAGGCATTTTCTCAGAGTGCTTGGTCTGGAGAAGCACAAACCCAGGATTCAGAAAGTAACACAGTGGTTAGACTAGGCTTTACTAATAAGAATTTATTTCTACCAAAACAAACCCTTTTTAGTAACATTATGATACTGAAAGACTCAGAAAAAAAATAACTTTCTAACCTGTACCATGTAGTTTGCATGCAGCTCTTTGATGGCACTTCATAGCTCACTGTGCTAGATTATGATTGTAACTTATGAACTGCACAGTAACAAAAGGGTCTCAGTATCACTCACTTCCACCGGAGTCATGGAAATATACCAACATAGCTATTTTTTTTAAAAAAGGCAAACCCCCACATAATCCATCGTCCTATAGACCTATATCTCTGATAAACTCTGACTCAAAATTATATGCTAAAATTCTAGCTAATCGGCTGAGTGGGATCATTGAACATCTTGTCTCCCCATGGCAGCACGGCTTTGTCCCAGGTAGGGGTACCACGGACCATACGCGGAGAGCCATCACCCTGTTTAATATCATGGGCAGCACGGGGGGCGAGATGTCGATGATCCTTCTCGACGCCGAGAAGGCATTTGATCGCGTATCATGGAGCTTTCTTTGGAACATCCTGGATTTTAACAACTTTGGGAATAAGTTCGTCAAAGCTATAAAATCCCTGTATATCGATCCTAAAGCAAAAGTCTCCATTGGCGGTGTTGAGTCGGAGTTTGTTGATATACAGAGAGGCACGAGGCAAGGATGTCCCTGCTCTCCTATATTATTTTCTCTTTACATTAACCCATTAATTGTCAAACTGCTTTCCTCACCCGTTATCCGGCCTATTGATATTGGTGTGTCATCGACGAAAGTATTGGCCTATGCCGACGATGTGGCCATTTTAACGACAAATCCTGCTGAGGCCATTCAGGAAATCGAATCAATCACTCAGTCCTTTGGCCTCTTTTCAGGTTATTCCCTTAACAAGGATAAAACAATGGTTCTCTGCACAAATAATACGGTCTTTGATAGTCCCCTAAGAGTGAAACAAGCTACCTATTTAGGTATATGTCTCTCTTCTGATGTAAGGGAAATTGATCATCTTAATTATACTCCCTTGATTAATAAAATTAAGGTTGACCTTAGGAGAATAGATAACTTACATCTATCTATAATTGGCAGGGCCAATTATTTAAAAATGAATATTTTTCCAAGAATACTCTATCTGTTTCGAGCAATCCCGCTCTTACCCGGAGATAGCTTTATTAAGATCATTGATTCCTCCATGTCTAAGTTTATTTGGAGCTTTGGAAAGATCAGAAGAGCCCTACCGTTTTTAACTCTGCCCCAGAGGAGAGGCGGGCTTGGTATTCCCAGTTTAAAATTATACTTATGGGCAACATTTCTTCAACAAATGGCTCCATTATTTAGGTATAAAACTATCATCTCGCCTAGTATGGAATATTATATCCCTTCTATATATGAGTTGAGTCTTGGAAATAAATGTCAAGGTTTATTTTTAAGGCAGGTTGAGCAACTGTACTATAAAAAAATCAAATTAAGGGTAGTCACGGATGCTTGGAAGGTTTGGAAATCTGTATCTAAATACTTATCGATTCCAAAATACTCGAAATACACCCCCTTATGGCGCAGTGCAATTATACCCATTAGTCTTAATGATTCCACCACCCGTAGGTGGGAACTTTTAGGTATTAATACAGTGGATGATCTCTTTGGCAATGATATTACTCTGTCATTTGGACGGTTACATCAGAAATTTAACGTTCCTTCCACTGACTTTTTGAAATATCTGCAGGTGTTTACAAGCATTCGTGACCGGACTCCCAGTATTAAATTGGATGACATTAAGCTGTTCTCTATTATTGGGAAACATTCCACTAGGATTGGCACTTTTTATCAATTATTGAACCAAAGCACTCCAGATGATTTAGAACGGGTTGAACAGGCCTGGGCTATAAGATTAGCTAATTCAAATGTTGATGTTGATTTTTGCCTGGTTCTTTCAGCTGAGCTTTTTATTCCTTCGAATCTTAAAGCCCAATATTATAGAGTTCTTTATAACCTCTATTTTACCCCCGCAAAGTTATTTTCTTGGGGTCTTCGGGCTGATGATAGTTGTCCGAGATGTAATCAACCCCAAGCGAATTTAGTACATATGTTTGCAAGCTGTCCCAAATTAGATTTATTAAAAGCTTCGTTCATGGACTTTTGGAACCGATTATTTTGTCATCATATTCAAGATTCATTAACTCTTTATTTATTGGGGCATGATGAATCGCTCGGTCATAATACGGAAGAACAAAGGATACTTTTTTTGGGTACTGCTATTTTTCGTATTATTTTAGCTGCACGGTGGAAAGATACAGATTCACCTACTTTTCAGATGTGGCTTAGCCGATTTTTAGCAACATACAAACAAGAGCTTTTAATTTATAGTTCAAGAGGTAAAAAAGCTCGGCTTCTCGGGGCCCAGATTTGGGCTCCCATTTCTAAATGGTATTTAAAACATAGATCTAATGATCCACCTCTTTTGAACTAAATAAGCTGTCTGCTTGGCTTTATATTTGCTTATTTGCTTGCTTAAATTTTGATTTGAATCCCTATTTCAGATTTCTTATTGTATTTCTATGTACTGTTTGAATTATTATGTTGGATGAATTTTGCTCGAATAAAATAAAAAAAAAAACAAAAAAAAACAAAAGGGTCTCGGTGACAAAAGCAGTAACCCACTAAGTTTGCACATAAAATACTGTTCTGTGATCTGCATGGTACAAGTCCTTTGCAGCAGGCATATTAACCCTCTGCGCTAGCTTAGATGAGTCAAAACTGCCACTAGATAGAACTCTGATCTCTCTCCAGCCGGTATAGTAATCATCAAGGCTATCTTGACATTGACATTGTTGCCTGAAAATTACTTGATATACAAGGAAAGCGGGTGCTTTCAAAACTGCAGCACTGCTACAAAAATGGCCTCCAGTAACAAAACTGGCCCACATCCTTTCAGCTCCCCGGAGAAATGCCTGTTATGGTCAGTCTGGCTTTAGGCACAGATTTACCAGAGATCTCTAGGAGGAGGAGACATGCTTACCCAAGAGGAGAGTAGGAAAATACCATATTACCATTGTGTAGAAAGCCTGTGGTCTGGGGATTAAAGCATCTCTGCGAGAAGCAGAGCTCTTAAGGAAGAGGTTTCTTTTAGAATTGTCAAAGTGTATATAGGCTGCAGCAACATTATAGGACCACATGTTTTTAAGAGCATAGATATCTACCTGATTTGTTTCTTTCATATTAAAATTGGCCGTAAAAACGGCAGTATAGACCCATACAAATACCTTAGAGCATTGTTTCCCAAATTGTTGGTTGGGAGCCGATCATTGGTGGGTTGTGAAAATATAAGCGATAAATAAAGATGCCTTTAAATTCTGTATTGTCTTGTCAAATCTGCTGCACTTTAAAGACTGAGGTCAAATGTCAGGCTGTGTCTTCTGACAAATTGCTGCTTATGTTTTTTAACATGGGGATTGGTGTTTACAAACTCCTCTCACTTTGCAGCCAGAGAAAGAAAAACAAAGTGAATTATGAGACAATCTTGCTGGAGTACAGAAAGTGTGAAAGGCTGTAGGATGTCATTAATTATAACATGCGTCAAAATGTAAATACCTGTAAATGAACTGTACACATTCAGCAGTTTAGGAGATCAAAAAAGAAGCACATTTATTGTAATTCTAAAGTGTTATGAAAACAAAGATATAGATGGGATCAAGGCAAATCAAGACACTGTACTTGGTGATGCACAGATAATAATTATTCACTGAAACTCAATTTCCACACATTAGCATTTGTGTGCAATATAGTATAATCAGTATGTGTATGTAGATCTAGTGGCTATGTCAGTGGAAATTGTGCTGTCAGAAAATGACTGTACACTGCCACACAATGCTTTAGTTACATTAAAAAATCACCTCCCCTATGTCCATTAGAGCTAGGTGGGTAGCAAACGTTTGTCGTTCTAGAAAGTGGAGTACAAAAAGATGTGGTCAAGGTAGCAAAGAACTTATTTACGAAACAATATATATAGTAGCAAGCACCAATAGTTCATTATGGCATAAGTCCAATTTATTTACTTATTGAGACAGAGCATCTAATGCAATTGTATTCAAAGCCTTAGTAGATAATGGCAACCCCGTTGCTCATTATGATTACAGTGCAATATATTCAAAGCATTCGCAAATAATGGCAACGTCGTTGCTTGTTATGATTTCAGTGCAATATATTACAGTGCTCTTGGTGCAGAAGGGGAAGCAGGAAGGGAATGGGTATTAAGTGGTAACGTGTGAGTGGAGGACAGGGAAAAGATATTTGTGAACTATATACATCAAAGTTGCATGATAAAAACTTTTCCGGTCTGTGGTAGGTCAAGCGTTCCTGAGAATACACATAGCTCTACTGGACAAGCACTTTTTGAACAATGTCGCCAGAGTTTGTGTAGTATGATATCTGTGTGTTGTCGACGTTTCGACCCCTGAGTGCAGGATTGAATGGTGTCCTTACGGTGGGGTCTTCATCAGGACTGGAATGTGAAGAGCACCTTTGAATAATTAGAGAGCCTGTGTAAGGAAATGATGATATGATCATGTGTGCTACTATAGTTGTCAGGTGATCAGTACCTACTTAAAAGCAGCGACGGGAAATCTCCGCCCTGCGGGTGGTGGTGGTGGGCCTGGTTAAGCTCCTGAGGGAAGAAGGTAACAATCACAAATCTGCTGATCTAATCAGCTGTTCTCACTATAAATGCTCAGTGGGCCGGTACTTACTCAGTAAAGAGTGGAAGCATGCAGCAAAAAGTAATCGGCTTGCACTGCACTGGGAATCAATCCCGTGGATTCTACAAAAGAAAAATCAAAGCGGCTCAAAATAGACCGTCTGATAGCAAGTTGTGCATCAACTCACTCCCATGCAGTGGAACGGTTGCGTGTCTATATTCTGTGTTGAGGTCAGAGGCCAACCTCCTAGTCTATTACATACTGAATGTGGCTATCCGTGAGTAGAATGCAGAGCACCGTAGTGTGTGCCTATATTAGACAGCTAGCATGCAAGCGAGCGAGCGTCCTGCGGCTAGAAACGAAACAGAAGTTGCGTCTATGGGCGCAAGCCAGTGGTGACCTTCGCCGGTGCCGTTCAAGAAAAAGAGCCCGGGTGCTTGAGGTGTCATTGCACTATGTACGGAGTCTTTACACTAGGTACGGTGTGCTACCGGTGTGCTGTCTGGGGAAAGCGCGTATTAACAAAAGTTCGGGCGCTCAAATCCTGTCCGTGATCCAAGTGCGCGTATTGTGTCACGGTGTCACAGAGTGCAATGGATGGGCGTCTAGCAGTGCAGTCTGGCCTACAATGTGGTTGGGCAGCCGCTGAATGCGGTCAAGGATTGGTTAATAAACTCACAGTCAAGTATTACGTAACTCTAGAAACTAACAATCGTGCCTTGGGTGAATCTGGAAACCAACCAACATGTCTGCATGGGCAAAGAGACCGGAAAGGCCCTAATTAAAGTTGTTGTCAGGGGGCGCGCTTACCTTTCACTCAGGACAGATGCTCAGAATGAAGGCCGGCTGCCCGAAGGGTTCGGTAATATAAAGAATGACGTGGCATGCGTGCACGAGGAAATGCAGCCGCTCGCCGTCACAGTCGTCAGGGGGCTCATCAGTTGTTAGCCTATAATAGGTCACCTGTTGCAAATGACAAGACATACTCCAAACCAATGGGGAGTATGTGTACATACTATGGCCCTCACATGTAAGCAACTACCTAGGGAGTGTGTAAAAAAGAAATGTTGTCGTCATGAGATGGCAGTAAAAGTCATCATATGTGTCCGTCGTCTACAGAAGTTTGGATGTGAACCTGTTATACATACTTAGGTATACACAGTATTGTACATTGATAATAGTTATGTATCTGACATTAGACTGTTTTTGAGGTCACAGACCTTGCTGTATAGTTTAAAACAATTCTAAGTACTAACATTTTGGTAGTGCACAACGAATATCTGGTATCAAAGTTGTCAACATCAAAGTTGTACCACAAACCAAGTGAGCAGTAGACATGATTACAAGTTGCTAGTGTTAGTTAGGTGTGTAGTTGGATATCTCATATAGCATGATTGAGTCTCAAAAGTGCATATGAAGGCATCATACATGTCTAGCAACGCTGACTTCTTCACAGCGTGGGTACCCCGTAGAGTGTGCTGCACAAGTTATAGATGTGTTTTACAAAAACCCCCATCCTGAGACATTAGAAAGACAATGGACATGTCAAGGAAAGGGTCAATTGACAGACAAATGTTACAAAATAGATCCCTAGCTATCTGTCATTTATTCTGGGGTTAAACCCGCCAATTGCGCATTGGTGCCATCTAGTTCATTTAGTCCATTCTTCACTGTGTCCAAAAGATACATCAATTGACATTCTCTGATATTCAAGATATGTCCAAGATCGCCACCCCTTGATCCCAATGACACTTTCTCAAGGACCAACCATCTGATGTAATCAGGTGGGTGTGTGTGTGTTCTGAAGTGTTCCGCTAGTGGGGCACCGGGGGTGTCGCAGCGAATCCTGCTGCAGTGCTGTAGTATCCGTGTTTTTACTTTTTGTCTGGTTTGTCCAACGTATAGTAGATTGCACGGGCATAGGATGGCATAGATGACGTCACTTGAATTGCAGTTGGTGTGTGCCTTTAGTTGGATGGTGTGTTGTTTATCAGTGAAGGACTTGGTTTCGATCGCCATTCTACATGCCTTGCATCATGTACATTTGAAATGTCCCACTACTTCAGGGAGGTTCCACATTGTTTGGATTGTTGGTCTTGGTAGTGTGCCAAGGAGCGAGCGAACTACGTGATCTCTGATGTTTTTAACTTTTTTGAAGGCATGCATCGGAGGTTCCTCGGTGTCAAGGTCGTCTGCTATGAGCTGCCAGTGTCCATTGATTATTTTCTTGAACTCATTGCTTCCGGTGCAGTAGGTTGTGACACAGATCATTCTGTTGGTACTGGGTTGGTGTTGTTTGGGCGTCAGGAGTGTTTCTCTTTTGTGGTACCAGGCTCGTTTCCATGCTCTTTTGACAACTCTCCTGGGCTATCCTCTCTCCATCAGGCGGGTGATAAGATCATCTGACTCCCGAAAGTAGTCCTCCTTCAAGGAGCAGTTCCTCCGGATCCGGAGAAACTGGCCAAACGGTAGGTTGTCTCGTAGGCTTCTGTTGTGATGGCTGGTATACCTCAGTGGGAGTTTCTTTCTGCTGCCTTTCTATACAGTGATGTGTATAGGCGGTCCTCCATAGTTCTGGTTGTGATGTCTAGAAAGTCTATGTTGTGTCTGTCCCAGTGAATAGTGAACTTGATATCTTGGGATCACGTATTGAGCCACTCAAAGAACCTCTGCAGCTCTGTTTCATCTCCTGACCAGATCAACAGTACATCGTCTATGTACCTGCTCCAGTGTGTGATATTCTGTTTGAATGGGTTGGTGTCAGAGAAGATATCTTGGTCCTCAAAATTATAGGTCTGGTGCGAAGGCTGCCCCCATAGCTACTCCTTTTGTTTGAATGAAGAAGTCATTTTGAAAGATGAAAAAGTTCTGCATCATAGCAACCTCGAGGAGGTCCACCATGAATTCCGTTGGTACGTTTGCTGGTTGGGGTCTCTTATCCAAAGCCTGTCTCATTATGTCAAGTGCTGGTGGTTGCGGTATACTCGTGTAGAGTGATTTAATGTCTAGAGTGGCCAAAAGCTGTGATCCCGGATCAAACTTAATTTGGTCCACCAGGTTAATGACCTGCATTGTGTCTCGAAGGTATGTTTTTGTTGCTTCAGCCAGAGGTTTCATGAAGAAGTCTATGTATTTGCAAACCGGTTGCAGAAGGGAACCACATCCTGAAATGATGGGTCTTCCAGGAGGTGACTAAAGGGTAAAGTATATATGGTGGGGAGACGTGGTTGGTTATTGTTTAAATATTCAAATTCATGTTCTGAAAAAAATCCAGTCTCTTTACCTTTTTCGGTTATGCGACAAATTTGTCTTCTTACTTCTTTGGTAGGGTCTGTAGTGACAGATCTGTAGCTGATCCAATCACAGAGTTGCGAGTATATTTCCGTCTTGTAGTCACAGGTGTTTTGAACCACGATGGCGCTGCCCTTGTCTGCTGGTTTGATGACTATGGTTTTGTTATTCTAGAGT
The DNA here is from genome assembly GCF_964204655.1 of Triturus cristatus. Classification (NCBI taxonomy): domain Eukaryota; kingdom Metazoa; phylum Chordata; class Amphibia; order Caudata; family Salamandridae; genus Triturus; species Triturus cristatus. The sequence continues at coordinate 1,643,204,440 of NC_140590.1, forward strand.
GAGTTAGGGCTTCACGCTCTCTCTTGGTGATGCTGTATTTTACATAGGACTTTCTTGAACACGCCTTCAGGATATCACGTGTGACAACACTTTCAAAAGTTAAGATTTTATGCGGCATCATGTGGCTGGGTGGTATGAATGTGGAGGGTGGTCTCATACCAGTGGTTGATGTTGATCGTGATGGGGTAGACTGTCTGAAGAAGTGTCTCAACCTTACTTTCCGGAAGAAGCGGTGTCATTCAGCCTTGACGTTAAAGCGGAAAGATGTGGGTACAAGAATGTAAGAATGCTGGTTTCGTCATTGGATAGGGTGTATGTTGACAGGTTGATGATGGGGCTTCTATTCCTTGTTACCATCTGTACGTCCTCCGTCTGGTGTTGATCTCCCCGTGGTTCTCTGGTTGGAACCTGACCTGCTTGGGTTTCTGTCCCTGTGGTCGTCCTGTGTCCCACGTTTGTTGGTGTTGTCCCCGTTGAGACGGCCTGTTCCAATTGTAACCTCGTCCCCTGGGCAGTCGCCACTGGGTGTCCTCTAAGAAAGGAGTGCCAGATGTTTGCTGGCCTGAGGTGGTTGGTACCATGGTTACTGGTATTGGTATCCACTGCTGGGCCCTGCTTGTTCACTATCACTCCCTGTGCTGTATGATGAATCTGAGAAGTTAGTGAAATGTCTGTTTCCTCTGTATCTTCCTCTGCCCCTGTTAAAGAAGCGTTCAGAGAGAACAGGCCCCACTGTCTACACTGAGCTAATATCGTTAAGCCCAAGGGTGGGTCAAATTAGATAGAAATAGGCCCCGGGCCGGGGCAGGCTCAAAGGAATCAAGAGAGCAAAGAAAATAAAAGGAACATATTTTATTGAAACAACAATGTTGTGATAATGGTCTTAACCAAAATGATAAACATTATAATAAGCCGTTAATTATAGCTATAAATGCACAGTCCCACACAGAGACACAAACAAACACACTCTCATTCAAACAACACGTTCATATTTGTGACAGAACAAATGCAAATAGACACTTTATATATACAATTATTATCCGCACATTAAAAGTCGCATCCAGTTCGAAACGGGCTAATACAGTCCCATTTAGTGGGGGTAGATAAGTTCTTTCAATGGGCCCACAAGGGCAGGAGCCAACGCACGTTTCGGTGTAAACTACACCTTCATCAGGGCAACGACGATGTAAGGTGTGTGGGACAACACAGAACGGGTCTTTCTATCCACAGAACTATTTGCACATCGGCTCTTCAAAGCGATATAGAGCAGACAAAAGCTAAGCGTCAAGGCGGACACATGTGTTCAAGGGGATAGTAGGATCAACTATGTTCCTAGATCAAAAAGTGGTAAGAGAGCTAAAGTCAGGGGGCCAACCGCAATCGGCCTGTCAGTTGAGGGCCCCAAATTACGTAGGTTCAGCCCAGAGGATATTTCTATGGCAGGCCGTCCAATCGGGTGGTATGTGAACAATCCACAGACATATTCTTGAGCACACAGCAGATAAGGGGGGGGAATTCAGCAAATATCAGGTTCGTCAATAGGGTGAATAATCGTTGACGAACACGGAGCTCAGACGAAAACCAGGTCCAGCAGGATGAATGCGGCAGGATACAGTCCTGTTTGTAATAATCCTCCTGGAGGTAAGGGTAAGTGCTCTTTTTGTCGTAAAATCGCACGTCTTTGGCTAGTTTGTCTAGTTTCTTCGTTTGTGTATTTTTTTCAAACTGTTTGATGGTTTTCTAAAGTCGTTCCAGAGTTTTCTTGGCATTGGTTAGCGCGGAGTCCCCACTTATTTCCAATTTCAGACCGTCGATCTCTTTAATCAGTTTCTCAACTTGGTCGAGTGCTGTTTCCATGCCAAGTACCATCCAGTGGTGCGAGCAATTGTTCGCTACGAAGCTGAACTCTTCCTTGAATTTGGGATGATCTACAAAGATTGCTGGTTCATTGCGCACCTGTAGTCCTGTTGGTATTATATTTGCTTGCAGGTATTTTGTCAGAAGGTGGCCGTGGAGTCTTGTGCTGACCAGCTTCTTCTCAAGACGTTCCAATCTGTTGGTCTTCTCATTCAGGGAGAAGTCAATGTTGGGAGTGCTTGATGTTAGGAAGGAGGTTGATGTTGAATTACCTTGTATCAGATTATTTATATATTCCTCCGTGTAGGAACGTGTTTCCCTCTCTGACATGATAGGACATGTCGGTTCCTAAACAAAAAAACCCTCACAAGTGTGCACTTGCTCTAAGAGTATTGAGAATTAGGGGGGTAACCCATACATACTACCCAACCTGGGTCAATAATGCAGTACAAAAAGATGTGGTCTAGGTGGCAATGAACTTATTTACGAAACAATATATATAGTAGCAAGCACTAATAGTTCATTATGGCATAAGTCCAATTTATTTACTTATTGAGACAGAGCATCTAATGCAATTGTATTCAAAGTATTAGTAGATAATGGCAACCCCGTTGCTCATTATGACTACATTGCAATATATTCAAAGCATTCGCAAATAATGGCAACGTCGTTGCTTGTTATGATTTCAGTGCAATATATTACAGTGCTCTTGGTGCAGAAGGGGAAGCAGGAAGGGAATGGGTGTTAAGTGTTAATGTGTGAGTGGAGGACAGGGAAAAGGTATTTGTGACATATATACTTCAAAGTTGCATGATAAAAACGTTTCCGGTCTCTGGTAGGTCAAGCGTTCCTGAGAATACACAAAGCTCTAATGGACAAGCACTTTTTGAACAATGTCGCCAGAGTTTGTGTAGTATGATATCTGTGTGTTGTCGACGTTTCGACCCCTGAGTGCAGGTTTGAATGGTGTCCTTACAGTGGAGTCTTCATCAGGACTGGACTGTGAAGAGCACCTATGAATAATTAGAGAGACCGTGTAAGGAAATGATGATCTGATCATGTGTGCTACTAAATGTTGTCAGGTGATCAGTACCTACTTAAAAGCAGCGACGGGAAAGCTCTGCCCTGTGGGTGGTGGTGGTGGGCCTGGTTAAGCTCCTGAAGGAAGAAGGAAACAATCACAAATCTGCTGATCTAATCAGCTGTTCTCACTATAAATGCTCAGTGGGCCGGTACTTACTCAGTAAAGAGTGGAAGCATGCAGCAAAAAGTCAACGGCTTGCACTGCACTGGGAATCAATCCCGTGGAATCTACAAAAGAAAAATCAAAGCGGCTCAAAATAGACCGTCTGATAGCAGGTTGTGCATCAACTCACTCCCATGCAGTGGAACGGTTGCATGTCTATATTCTGTGTTGAGGTCAGAGGCCAGCCTCCTAGTCTATTACATACTGAATGTGGCTATCCGTGAGTAGAAAGCCAAGCACCATAGTGTGTGCCTATATCAGACAGCTAGCATGCAAGCGAGCAAGCGTCCTGCAGCTATAAATGGAACAGAAGTCGCATCTATGGGCGCAAGCCAGTGGTGACCTTCGCCGGTGCCGTTCAAGAAAAAGTGCCCGGGTGTTTGTGGTGGCATTGCACTATGTACGGTGTCTTTACACTAGGTACGGTGTGCTGTCTGGAGAAAGCACGTTCTAAAAAGTGGGTCATGGTTCTAAATAGTTTGGGAAGCATTCCCTTAGAGAACAAATGTGTGATAAAAGAAACATCCTAGAAGCTAGTATTAAATTAAAATTTGCCCTCAGCTTCACCAAGTTGTTTATCCTCATCTGAACTATTGGGGCCTGACAGCCAAGTACTTCAGTACTTTCAGGCAAAAGCCCTATTAATGCTTTATTTGGTGTTGTGTAGGCAATGAGAAATATCACTTTTTTGTTATCACAAAATATCAGGCTTTGGACCCAAAGCATGCACACTATGTACTCCAGAGAAGAGACTATGCTGTCCCTCAAAAATACACAATGATACGCTAAATATCTTTTACACTGGTATAAATTGCATTTTCCAAATCCATAGTCTCCAATGCAAGACGCCACATGAGACAACTGCAAGAGCACCTAGTGGACAAAATGTCCACGCTGAGAAACCGAAACAACAAATTGACAATGTTCGGAGCAGTATCACACACTTCCAGTGGTGGCAAAAGTAACAGAACATAATGCATCCGCATTCAGTAGACCCTGCAAGCAAAGTCATTTGTCGCAGATGCTTCCATTCTGGAATAGGGAACCAGCAATATAGAGCTATAGGTACAGAGGACCTGGGTCGGATGTACTAAGCCATTTTACAATGGCATCCCCTGTCATTTCAATCAGAGAGCAAGGGACCCCCTCCAAAGGACAAATAATGACTGGGAGTAAGACTAGAAAGACCAAATTGAACCAGAAAACACTCTCCTTAGACCTATATTTCTTTTACAAGAGATTGAATCTAGTATGGGTATAAAAATATTCCAAATATTTATAACATTACAACAACATCATTCTTTTTTGAGGTTTTCTGGTTCAATCCCCTGTCATTTGCAAAATCACATTGTTTGCAATCGCAAATTTTATGTTTGTTATTTACAAAATCCAGTTTACGATTCTGTGAAGTTTTGCTGACTTGTAAAATAGGTTTTGCGGCCCATACCAAATCACCATTTGGAAGGGGTGCTCTTTCCAAATAGCCATTCAGTATGAAATGAATGAATGGTTTGCGACTGCAATTCCAGTTGTAAACCACTGTACAGTTACCAACACTTCCAAGGCGGTGGTAACTGATTTAGCACTTCCAGCTCCCCCTGATGTTTTCCTCAATTTAAAATCTTTATAATTTTTTAAAGCAGCCCCTGCTCCTTAGAGGAACATAGGCTGCTTAAAAAAAACTGTTTAGGAATGCAAACACAAGGATGATGGGCTGCTGTCCCTTGCAGGACACTAACTCTGTGGTCGGTATCCAATCACAGGTGTCGCAAATTGTGACCAGCCTCATTAGGTATTCTGTGACCCCCTGCGACCCCCTGCGACCCCCTGCGACTGATGATTTTATGAAGCAGCCTAATGGCGCATCCGCCGCTTCATAAAATCAAATACTGATCGCAAAAAGTCAGTGTACAATATGTGACCTCTTTTCACAACCAGGATGGTAGTACATCTGGCCCCTGATTCCTGAAGATGTTTTCTTCCAAATGAGTATATTAGAACTCAGGGTGGACCATCTGTCTCTGACGTCCTTAGATCTAGTTTTGTTGAGCTACAAAGTTCTATTTTAAATGAGCAACTCAAATATGCTTTACCTATGCAAGCAATGTGAAGGTGAAATGGAGGATCTTATTGAAAGAATGTCAGGTCATATGATATTTGCTCAGTGCCAAGGACTTTAGTCTATCAGCAATACACTTTGTAGGTGCACTAAACCAGCAGGAGGGTATGTTAAGCAGAAGCATATGAGAAGATCAGAAATTAATCCTGAATGATGAACCTCCTGTTTTCAAAGGTTTAGTTCTCTAACCAGCAGCAAATGTACAGTGAATCAATTACTTTCTTTCGTCTCAGAACTGCTGTTCAAGCTCTCATATGCTTGCCTCCAGGTGGTGGTAATGCCGTGTTCCATGGCTTCACAGTTTCCGCATGGCTGCCCCTTCGAGCTGGCGTCTGGACCGGGCAGGTTTCCAGTGCCGTCACCTGAGCAACCCGTGAGTATTCCTCGAGGCAACCACACTCTTCAGCCTAACGTAAGTCTCTGCCCTGTGCTTTTTGGATAACCATGTAGTAGTTCTAATGCTCTACTTTTAAACATTTTCTCCTCTCCCTGCGGGGTACTCCTTGCTGATACCTACCATTGCCGCCTATCAGCCCTAGATGGTGTGGGCCTCCTACGCCGCTTTAAACTCAAGGAGTAATCCCAACTCTCTTTTTAGGTAAGAGTACACTCTGTGCATCTATCCGCGATAATTTTGCGGACCTGGTTGTGAACCATTCTGTGCGATATATAGTGTCTCTATGACCCCCCTCCTTTCGCTATACGTCTGGTGAGCCTTTTGCCCGGCCTGGTGGAGGTGTTTGAGGCCCGTGGGATGCACTAGTTACCGAGCCCTACCTTGCTGCTGGGTACTGTGACCCCCACCGGGCCTCGATACTTTTCACCCCTGGCTGACATGGGACATCACCCACAGCTGTCCGCTCCTCTAAGCTCGAAAGAATCACGGGCCATTGGTGTGTGAAAGCATGACTGTCTCCAAGCAGTATGTATGTTCCCTCATTGCTGCTTACATATGCCGAATGATATGGCACTTCCGCATGTGTATTTTAACCCATCTCTTGTGTTATGTTTATTATTTCTTTCTGGTCTAGGTCTAGTGCAAAGGGGGCACAACAGACTCCTTAATCACACATTACCTGGTTAGGAGACACTAAAACACCCCCCCCTTTTTTGCCTAGTGAGACGGTGATTACTACCCCTCCCACTACACTTAGTCTGTGCACCCCTTCCACACTACTCACCACTACTGGTCCTGATGAAACGCCAGGGATCACTTTGACCACTTAAGGCGCGAAACATGTCGACCATTTTTTCCTGCTACCATAGACACATTACGTCTTGAAAGGTAACAATTTACTCTCGTTTTTATTATACCAAGGGTACCTCTTTATTAAAATACTCCCTTAGGCAACCCTTAGGTATTTTTATCTTTGCACACACTACCCTCACCACTGACCCCGGTACTCTCCCTCCGCACACCCGCATGCACCCATCGGCAGCTCTCTAAAAGATCTCCGCTAAAGAGACCCTTCGGGGGACCCGTAGGGCATTGCACCGCCGGCCCGACGAGGAGCACAGCCCGATGATGAAGCATGACATCCTTCGGGGTGTGTGAGGGCAACAAGAGACACTTTTGCTGTCTCCCCCCATCTCTAGTACCTTACCCTAGACCCAGTACCTATAGATATATCTTTTCTTCTCCTTTATTTTTGTGGTTGTTACTTGGTTGATTCACGACCATACCCACCCCGGAACAGTGCCTTCTAGTGATTATCTCATTGACATTTCGGAACACAGGCACTGGACCATTAATCAGCTCCTGGTCCCCCCCTCTCCCTTTTTGTTGATACAGTATTAAGCACGGCGGCTCAGCCGAGGGACCTTCTTTCTCTTTTTTCTTTTTTCTTTTTTCCTTTTCTCTCTCTCTTTACCTTCCCTGTCCCCAATTGTGATCTCTTCCTACCCTCCCTGAGACATGTCACTTTCCACCATGGGGGACAACCTAGGCCTCAGCTTCGGTGAAGACATAGTAGCTGAAATTTTGAGAACTCCATCACTCTTAGATAGCGATGGCAACACAGCAGGTACCAGTGCACAAGGTGACTGGAACACCCTGACCTCCCTTAAAAAACTTCAGGTCAAAACCGCCCTCCACGGCTCCATCATGACCGAATATCTCAGGGCAAACTCAGCACCCAACGGACTGTTGGTCCGCACAGCACCTAGGATCTTTTTGGAAGACCTTATCTTCAGACGCGAATGGAGCCAAATTGCATGGAAATGCACCAGGGATTGGATTGTTCTAATTATCAGTACTGCGAAGCGCTTATCTGATGCTTTGATTATAAAGATCAATATAGCAGAGAATGGTCTTAAAACCAGCATCAGCCTCTCTGCCTATAAAACTCGCCTAGCAGAAATCAATTCTGAAATCTCCGACCATCGAGACTACCTTCTAACCCAGAAGATAACTAAACTACAGAAGGATCTAAAGAGATTTGACAGGGAAAAGATCTATCCCTATACAAAAGAGGACTTCCAACCCACAGAGAACGACACGATCTCTGACGACGGCTCGTCAACGTCTAACCAGTCAGGCCGCTCCACAGGCAGTAACTCAAGTAATCAGAGCTGGGGCCGCCGCTCCAATCAACAGGGTCTATTACCACCACCCCCCGGGTTGCCGCCATTCTACGGGTTCCCACCCCAACCATTCCCACAACAGGGACCCATGTGGTACCCTCCATATAACCCACTACAACCAGGGTTCCAACAACCGTTCTTCCCCACCCCTCCTCCTCCTTTTCACAACAGAGGCAGGGGCAGAGGCAGAGGAAGAAGAAGAGGAAACAAGCAGGTCCATTGGCAAGATCCGGACAACCAACAGAGAACAACAAGGAGCATGGCACAACAACAAAAAAACTGATCGTCAACTTGTCTTCAAGACCTCTTAACCCTGACGAGACCACAGCCTTGGAACTTGGACTGGGCTTTGTCCCTACTCTAAAAGAGGACAACTTCAGGACTAATGAGGAACTCCACCAACTCTTTCGCAAAGTGAGACTTAGGGCCTTCTTTAAAAACAACCATACACAGACCGAGGATGACACAGGTCTGAGACCCCCGTCGAAATTCACCCCGACGTCTGGTATGGTCCCACACGAGGTTCTCACCTTCGAAATAGCAGTTCTAAGGGAGGTTAATCAATTAGAACCTCCAAGCTCTTACAACAATTTCCCCACAAGACTACGTAAAGCGGTTACCACTCTTCAGAATGACAATACTATCATAATAAAACCGGCAGACAAAGGGGGTGCCACAGTGATCCTCAACACACAGGACTACGAACAGGAGTGCTTACGCCAACTTAACAACACCGATTACTACGAGATTCTTGAGACTGACCCTACTACAAGACTACTAGGTCAGATCCGTGTCATGGTCAATGAAGCAGCGACAGAAGGATGGATTACGTCTAAAGAGGCAGCATTTCTGGTAAATCCTACCCCAAGAATGCCCTACTTCTATCTCCTTCCGAAAATCCACAAGGGGGTGACCCCGTGTCCGGGCCGCCCGATCGTATCTGGGATTGGCTCCCTTCTGGAACCTCTGAGCCAGTTTAGCGACTTCTTTTTACGTCCTCTGGTTCAGGCCACACCAGCTTACCTTAAAGATACCCGTGATGTCCTCAACCTCATCCGGACCATCAATGAAGAAAATACCGAGGAAATCAACCTACTACTCACACTGGATGTAGAAGCGCTCTACACAAATATACCACAGGAGGCAACCATTGAAGTGGTTAGCAACCTGTTACTGAATTCGGAACTCCCCACCCAAACCCCGGCTTGCTTCATCTCGGCGCTCATCGCTCTTGCTTTGACAAATAACTATTTTATGTACAAAACTACCATTTATCACCAGGTACAAGGGACCAGCATGGGTAGCACCTTTGCGCCGAGTCTGGCTGGGTTGTACATGTCACACTTTGAAACTAACCATATCTTCACAGACACTAACCCATTCCACAAACACCTTGTCACTTGGAAACGGTACATCGATGATGTTTTGATCCTATGGAGAGGTCCGGCATCTGAGACACTGGAATTCTTTGGATGGATAAACAATCAGGACCCCCATTTACGCTTCACTATGACTTCTAGTAAGGAAACAATCCCCTTCTTGGATCTATCTATCCAACTTGAAAACGGTACACTTCACACCAGCACCTACAAAAAAGAGACTGACTGCAACAGTCTCCTGAGTTTCAAGAGCCACCACCCAAAAGCCTTAAGGGAGAATCTACCATATGGCCAGTTTCTTAGGATTAGACGCAATTGCAGTAAGTTACAGGATTTTGAAATGCAAGCCAACACCTTAACAGAGAACCTGACAGAGAGGCACTACCCGGTAAAAGTGATCAAGCAGGCAAAGAAACGGGCCAGGAACAACACTCGTGAGGGCCTCCTAGAAACAAGAGAGCCTGATACTAATAAATTGATCACTTGTGTTACCACATTCACCCCTCTCTCTAATAAAATCAAAAAAATCATTAATCGAAATTGGAAAATCCTAAACAGCGATGCACTGAACATCCCCACACCTCGCTTTGCCTTCAAAAGAACCACCAATCTCAGAGACCAACTGATCAACACACGACCACGTCCAAAACAGGCGAGAAAAGAGAACACCCTCTGGGACCTCCCAGCAGTGAAGGGCCATTATCCGTGCGGCACGTGCAGTGCTTGTGCCTCGACACGACACACAAAATTCTTACAACTGGGCAATCTCAAATGGGAACAACGTAAACACACAAATTGCAATACTACCAATTGTATATACCTGATCTCATGCCCATGCGACCTTCTCTATATCGGAATGACCACCAGACCCATCAAGATAAGGATTGGTGAACACAAAAGCACCATCAGACGAGCTCGCTCAGCCACTAAATTGACAAACCATTTTTTGGAAAAAGGTCATCCATGTGAGGTGATCCAGTGGACCATTCTGGAATCTAATACCAACTGGACCAGCGAGTCCCTCTTCAGGCGTGAACAACGCTGGGTTCACCGCCTACACACAGATACCCAGGGACTCAATGACGATATTCCATGGTCCGAGCTATAATATGGCAATACCTACTTCCATTCCGCATTTGTTGAGTTCGCTCTTTGACCTCCCTACCTCCTTCCAGGGACTATACTGAACCTGCAGATGACAAATCGTACACTAACTATCGTTGATACAGCTCAGAACGATTCCTCAATAACCCGACTCTGACACTCGCCCTGAGACCAGTCGTTTTACTGATCTCTCACTAAACACACTCTAAAACACGCCTTTAGACCGGCCGATCGACTGTGGGGGAATAACATCGACATTTATTGGGGGTCTGCAACCATCCATACACCTGGCTGCCTGAACACCCCTTGGGTACCGCGGCCCCCACATGCCTCCCTTCTGATATCTAGGAGGTTGTGCCCTTTGTTTTAGCAGTGTTACACGATGACAGCTGAGGCATACCTGTACCACATAAAGTCTGGATTACTTTCCGTTTTCTCTTTGCCTTGGTAGAAACGCACACGAGTTCCCTCACGTCCCGCATGCGCAAAGAACACACGCCACTCACTCCACGCATGCGCGGAATACCCAACACGCATGCGCGTAGGAATACTGAGACCTGGGGATCCCCTACGCATGTGCAGCTCGTTGTTCAATGATTGAACGTTTTTTCACTACCGGAAATAGGCACCGCCTCAGTACCTGGGCCTCCCACTTTAAATACACGGGTCAGGTCACTTCACTTACCTTCGAGCTGGCGTCTGGACCGGGCAGGTTTCCAGTGCCGTCACCTGAGCAACCCGTGAGTATTCCTCGAGGCAACCACACTCTTCAGCCTAACGTAAGTCTCTGCCCTGTGCTTTTTGGATAACCATGTAGTAGTTCTAATGCTCTACTTTTAAACATTTTCTCCTCTCCCTGCGGGGTACTCCTTGCTGATACCTACCATTGCCGCCTATCAGCCCTAGATGGTGTGGGCCTCCTACGCCGCTTTAAACTCAAGGAGTAATCCCAACTCTCTTTTTAGGTAAGAGTACACTCTGTGCATCTATCCGCGATAATTTTGCGGACCTGGTTGTGAACCATTCTGAGCGTTATATAGTGTCTCTATGACCCCCCTCCTTTCGCTATACGTCTGGTGAGCCTTTTGCCCGGCCTGGTGGAGGTGTTTGAGGCCCGTGGGATGCACTAGTTACCGAGCCCTACCTTGCTGCTGGGTACTGTGACCCCCACCGGGCCTCGATACTTTTCACCCCTGGCTGACATGGGACATCACCCACAGCTGTCCGCTCCTCTAAGCTCGAAAGAATCACGGGCCATTGGTGTGTGAAAGCATGACTGTCTCCAAGCAGTATGTATGTTCCCTCATTGCTGCTTACATATGCCGAATGATATGGCACTTCCGCATGTGTATTTTAACCCATCTCTTGTGTTATGTTTATTATTTCTTTCTGGTCTAGGTCTAGTGCAAAGGGGGCACAACAGACTCCTTAATCACACATTACCTGGTTAGGAGACACTAAAACACCCCCCCCTTTTTTGCCTAGTGAGACGGTGATTACTACCCCTCCCACTACACTTAGTCTGTGCACCCCTTCCACACTACTCACCACTACTGGTCCTGATGAAACGCCAGGGATCACTTTGACCACTTAAGGCGCGAAACATGTCGACCATTTTTTCCTGCTACCATAGACACATTACGTCTTGAAAGGTAACAATTTACTCTCGTTTTTATTATACCAAGGGTACCTCTTTATTAAAATACTCCCTTAGGCAACCCTTAGGTATTTTTATCTTTGCACACACTACCCTCACCACTGACCCCGGTACTCTCCCTCCGCACACCCGCATGCACCCATCGGCAGCTCTCTAAAAGATCTCCGCTAAAGAGACCCTTCGGGGGACCCGTAGGGCATTGCACCGCCGGCCCGACGAGGAGCACAGCCCGATGATGAAGCATGACATCCTTCGGGGTGTGTGAGGGCAACAAGAGACACTTTTGCTGTCTCCCCCCATCTCTAGTACCTTACCCTAGACCCAGTACCTATAGATATATCTTTTCTTCTCCTTTATTTTTGTGGTTGGACTTGGTTGATTCACGACCATACCCACCCCGGAACAGTGCCTTCTAGTGATTATCTGCCCCTTAAGGGAACCTACATGTTGACGCATGTGTCATCAAGGGCCTGCAGAAATATGATCACATCCAACCAGGGCCGGACTGGGAACCAAAACCAGCCCTGGCCTAGTGCTCGGCCGGCCCCCCGGGGGGGGGGGGTTGGGGTTGCGGCCGAGCTCTTTCCAGGGCCGGTTTTCGGACGAGTTTGTTACAGGGCCGATTTTAGAGCTATTCTGCAAAAACGGCCCTGTAACAAAATCGGCCCCAAGGGGCCCAAAACCGGCCCCCACCCGTGCGGCCACCCGGGGGATTGCCCGGTGCCGCTACGGCCCAGTCCGGCCCTGCATCCAACCCATTCTGATATAACTCCAATGACTCTCCTTACCGGCCTGCACCATCTTCAAAACAAGCTGCATCATTTACAAAGCTCTCATGACTAGCACCATGCTTACCTTGCAGAAAATCTCATCATTTCTGCTGACTCTCTGTGAACCTTCAGCCAGGACACCATCAACCTATAGACTAAGAAGTGTAAAAAAGAAAAATCCAGTAAACAGGCCTTCCCCATCTTTGCACCCAGGACCTGGAACAACATCCCTATTTCCATCAGAACCACCAGAAGGTGTCGGAAAGAGCTGAAGACACTCCTCTTTAAGAAATAATACATCACAATGCTGTAAAAGTACACTTATTCCACAAGACCCCAGCTACTTCTCATATCACCCGTTGACTATGCTTGCCTTTGATCCTGTGCGTGCTCCGCCGCCCTGTGGTTAGATTTGCACTATAGAGATATCATATGCATCTACACCTGGTATTAGAAGCAGTGGTCGGGAGGCAATGCCTTTATTGACCAGTTTGTCGAGTGCATTTCTCTACACGTTTCCTCCAATCATTCTGACTTGAAAGGTTCTTCTGAAACTGAATCTGTCCACAATCAAAATGATGTTTATATTCCAAGAATTGTTGCTGGTAGAGGTTCACAGATCTACTTCTGTTGTTGTAGCAGCTACAATAGTGATTGCTATTTAGCCCTGGTCTACTAACCTTGATGCAGGGCAAGATGTTGCACCTAAGCCTCACATCTTTGAACTTAATTTCTTGGCTTATGAAATTCAGCAATATGGTCACCTGAACATTCCATCAAACTGCATGGACATTCTCCGGGAAGCAAAAACAACTTTCAACAGGACACTGTATGCCTTCAACTGTAGGAGTTTCTGTTTATGGTTCATTGAAAGTTCCATGAATTCTGTGCTATGGAGAAACAGTACGTCCTTATCTTTTGCACTTGGCCAGATCTGGTTTACAGTGTATGCCCTTGAAGGTGAATTCAGCTGCGCTCATTGTTCTTTGCACTCATTGCTTATGATGAAACTATTTCCAAAAATCATTTTTTCAACATTTCAATCATTATGGATCTTCTGGAAGGAGTTGGAGGATTCCCCCAAGTAAGAAATCCATCTGCTCTGTCAAGGGCTAAGCACCGTTGTACCCAAATTGATAGTCCTTCTGTAAGCACATGCAAGAGACAATATTTCAACTTCTTCGAAAGAAGGTTTCCTTCCTGCCAGCAATTATGTCTACACTTAGAGTTACCGAGATCCATGCAGTATGCTCTAATGAACCATACACCATCTTTCAGAGGAGTGAAATGGTCTTAAGAAACCACCCCTCTTTTCTTCGAAAATTCACATCATATTTGTAAGTCCACAAATACATCTGGTTACAGACCTTGTTCCTACTGTCAAATTGATAGATCCATCCTACATTAAAGGTGAGGACAGCATTCTGAAACTACCTGTAAAAAAATAAGGATACATATTACACACTCAAATTAGTGGCAAAGTTTAGCTCAATCTATATGGGATGGCAGATTGTAAACATTGTGTGACCTTTCTGACCTTTGTAATACTATCTTCTGGTGGATACATCTTCCTGCAAATTCCTCACATTATGAATGCTGCTTCCAGGCTTCAGATAGGGGTCGAAAAACTTTGTTCCCAGCGAGTACTCACCAGTGTGGCTAGGTGACTCCATGCAGCTTTTACCACAACTCTGCCTCTTGAGGTGACTTTACTGGAGTACATAAGGCACAAAGCTGCACGCTGTCTTCAGCTATTGTTTTTCTCTGCCTTATCAACGTAGTCCAGAGCTCCCTCTTGCTGTCTCAACATTGACTAGGTCAAATGTTGCAATGGGCATCAGGTTTTAAACCTCAAGAATGGTGCTGCAAGATTATGTCCGCTTTGGACTCCCATGACTACTGTATGCTGTGTCTGACCTTCAGCTGCATTGTAGCCTGCACCTGCCTGCCCTGAAGGCAATCAGGGAGTGGGAAGCAACATTATTTTTGACTAATGCCTTCAGACAGAGTCCTAGGCAGAACCCCTCTCCCTCTTTTCAGGGAACTTTCTTTTAAGAGATCCCCCCAAACCCAATATTAAAAATAAAAACACAAAAAGCAGCCTAGGAAAGAGAAGTTGTCCTCTTCATTGCAGAAGCAGTCTTGTTCCTTGGATCTTTTCAAGCCTTGATGCCCTTCCTTGATGCCAGAATTTGTCTTGACATCTGGCAGTCCCTGGTGCCTAAAGGGATAAGATCAGGTCCTATGGTCGGGGTCAAGGCCTTCCAGCTAGTGATGCTGGATCTCTACAGGCTTGCTCTACAGCTCTCTGGCTACTCCCTAAAGGACCCTGGGCTTGGCAGCTCTGGCAACTCCAACTCTGCTGCTGCACCTCCACAGATGTGTGCCCCAGCGCCTATGGCAAAGCCAAAACCAGCTAGAGTGCTGTCCCCTGTTTGCTCAGACCCTCCCTTGACACCGATTGTGAAGCTGCTGATGATGATAAAGCCCACTGAGTTAACTCCAGTGCCAACCAAGGAGAGTATTGGGAGCAATTCTCCTGAGGTCAAAGTTTTGCCCGCAAGAAGAATTCTTTTTTGTTGGATTCAGATGCCTTGGCAATAGATGATAAGGGCTATAGCCAAACAGAGACTGAATACCTATTGGCACCTTACAATAGTGTTGCCGGCATTTACTTGGACTTACAAAATGCATGTGGCCTAGATACTTCAAGGTGTCATTTCCTACCACACCGCTTTTTGCAGTTTTGTCTTTCGTTGTATGGAAGGTGGCATAGGCTTTAAAACTGACTTTGCCTTCTGCAGAAATGAAGTCAATCATTCTGAAAAAAAGCTTGCAATTTCCCACAGATTCTGTGGTGAGAGTTTCCTAGACCGTGGCTGCATGTGGCTGCAGGTCTGCATGTGAGAAACTATTTTCGGACTTGGCATTCTTCAGAAAAATTGCTAGATGCCATAAGCCATCTCACGGTGCCCTGTACTTGTTCTCCCGTGCTTCATTGGAGAGTCTGGTGGTTCCAACATCATATTGAAAGCAGAACCCCAATGCTCTTCCTACAGTTCACCCAGAGAGGGAATGTGAGATGCTTGACTCCCTGGGTAACAAAGCTCTGGCCTCTATCAGGTTGGCTAGCTCCACGGCTACTGTCCCCCAGCCTTTTAGGCCACTACAGCCATGCTTTATGGGAACCGATGAAACTTAAAATTGACAGCCCGTCAGTTATATGAAAAAGACATATGTGACCTGTAAAGTGATGGTCTAAATGCATTACAATAAATTCTGAAGTGTGGCTTTATGGGAAACATTGCACTGTCTATGGGTGCAGCTATGATGCTGCATGTGTATGCCTGGATGTATTTTTGGGAGCTATCAAGGCTAAGGTCCTGCGTAAGCCCTATATTGGTGAGTGGCTACTTGGAGAGAAGGCTGACTCCTCCTTGGAATGAAATGCAGAACTTTGTCTCACACCGTGGACCAGGCTTCTCCTGAATGGCAATTTCACCAACAGAATTTGAAAGTTTTGTCCTTATTTTCGGCCTGTGCAGCTCAGATGGGGAGTCTACGTCTTCCGTACTTCAATAGTCAGCTGGTGTAGCAGAGTTCACAGTGCATGTTCATGAACATCTCTAGTGGACAATGACTGATCTCCACGACCAGGGCTGTACCTTCAATGTCCAGAAGTCTAACCTCATTCCTATACGAAGGCTGACCTTTATTGTGGTGTTGCTTGACACAAGCCGTATGAAGACCTTTTCTCAGAGGATCGTGGATATTTGGCTGATGATTCTGATGTGTTTGACTCAAGCTCACATCCCAGGTTTTGTGCCTGCTGTGCCTCAAGGCCTCCTGCATCCTGTTGGTGTTTCAGATCAGGTGGTGGTTGAAAAGGCATTGGCTGCAACACCAAGGAAGCTTCTCGTCTCAGTTATGGATCTTCCAATCGGTGAATCAGGATATGCACTGATTGATGGATCATCTCCAAACTTCTGAGCAAATTAATGTAGGTTTAAAAATGACTGCAGCATGTGCAAATGCAATATGTGAATGTGCCCTACAGCGCAGCTGACGCCCCTATGTATGTAATTTTGGGTTTTCACTGTAGTTTCTATGTCCTGAATGCCAACTGCTGTGACAGCAAATTCACACGATGAACTGCTGTCTGAACACAAGCTCAAACAGATGTATTCTTGGTTTTCCAAATACTGTAAAGGTCACCAGGTAATTTGTCAGCTGTGACTGGTCAGTACCAGTTTGTAAATACACTCACCGTCCCCAACCTGAAGGCATGAATCTGACAAGAACACAGTCGGATGGGACGTATATTCCTGGCTGGATGGACAGCAACAGCAGCAATTCTCTGATAAAATTATGAAACTTTTAGAATATACTCCTGAAACTTTTGCAGATGTTTTGTATTTCCTAATAGGGTTGCAGTTTCTGCTTCACATAGCCTGAACATGGAGACAGACTTAGAAGGTTTGGGTGTGCTAAGGAGTTATCCTTACTTAACATTTGTATAATGGTATTGTTTGTGCACTAATTACGAGCTTTAATACTTGCTATATAGCCTGTGCCTCTCACCTTAAACGTGATCTGGATACTCTCTGATCCTCTAAGAGTGTTTGACTTCATTTGGGAAGCTGACTCTACTGTGCTGCACATTATCGGGAGGCACTGACTTATAGTCCAGTGAGACCTTTGCAACAGCTAAACTCACATCCTTGGCAGGGAATCCAGACAAAGTTTCAGGAGGGCCCAGGTTTGATAGCGGGGTGGACCATTTTGACCTCAGGTTACCATGCTCACGAATGGCTCTTCATTGGACTGGGGTACTCATCCAGGCGACATGGAAGTGCAGAGCCTTTGGGTCATGTCGGGCAGCGTCTGAACTTAAATGTGCTTGAGCTGGAGGCTGTCAGTCTAGCCTTGAGGTCTTTTCTTCCTTTCAGTTGAGTGCAATATCTAGATTTTATCAGAAAACTCCACTACTGTCCAGAGGGCAGCGGAGTGTTACGTTCTTCATGTTCGGAGGTGTTTGCCTGTGGACATACGAACAGCAATGTGGGGTTTTTCCACAGTGGCCCAACCTCCAGGCTCCACCAGTGTGAAGGCAGATGCCTTTAGTTCTCTCTCACTTGAGGACCTCGACTGGACGGCACACCCAAGATTACAATCTCCTTCAGGTTTCCCTTTGTGGATCTCTTTGGTATGGTCTGGAATAAGAAGCGTCCTCAATTTTGTGCCATACACTTGCTGCCTGATGATTCCCCGGGGGATGCCTTCATTTTCAGCTGGTTTCAGGGTCTGATAGACACGTGTTTGCTGATCTTGCTTCTGTCCAAAGTACCAGGAGGATTGGGCGCAGTTGATTCTGATCACGCTAGCGTGGCAGAGGAGGATCTGGTATGCCAATCTTTGGCACTCTGCATTTGGCTGACTCTTCCCCTATCGCACAGAGCAGACCTGCTCTCGCAGCAGGATGGTCAGGTCCTCCATCCCAATCCTCAGATACTGCAGCTAGAAGCATGGAGTTTGAGCGGTTCCAGATAGAATCCTTTTGCCTTTCTGATTAAGGTGCCAACATAATCTTTGCATCTAGGAAGCCTGCCTTGAAATCTATGTAGGCTGCTGGAACAATTTTATATAGAGGTGTGAGTAAGAAGGCCTTAATCCTTTTACATATTGTAGGAAATCTGGTCATTAGTTGTGCAGGATGTGAGGCCTGCGCAAGTAATAAGTCCACAATTTCCCTTTACTGAGAACCAAGTACCCCATTGTAGCACTTGTCTCTCCCCTGGTAGCCAAGCAGAGCAGTGTAAGGCCTCCTCTGGAGAGGTGGTGTTTGCTAGTAATCACCACTTGCTGACACACAATGATACCACTCAATAAATGATTGTGCAGACAGTGTTTGTTCTTCAGAAAACGAAAAGTACATGTATTGCACACTCACACTACTAATTACTACACATTAATTTACAAATATAATCATGAGGCAAAACAAAAATACCTTGGATTATGTTATGAAATTACATTTGACCTCAAAGGATTGAGACCCTCAAAATCACTGTCCACCCCCACCTATACCTGAGAATCTATCACACTATAGAGGGTTATCACTTTAGATAAAACAGGCCTATTGGCTTTGTCAAGGGCTCACCATATTACAAGAACAACAAACCACGGTTAAAAACGCCACAATTTTGTGCATAAATGCAGTAATCAATAATAACCATGCCTAAATGCAATTAATAACCAATAAAGCATATCAACCTTGAACAGTAATCATTGTCAACATTATTATATAAGTAAAGCATTTTAAAACTAACATAAGAACATCACATCAGATGAAGTCATAGTAGAAAATGCTCCACTCCATGTGTTTTCTGTACATACCTTTAGGCCATATAACATAAAACGATAGAACCAGTGCCTAGAGAGTGCTGCACTCCCAGCTACAGAACAAAAGCTCCAGCTATGAGAATGCTTAATAAATAAACTTACAACTTGGAATAAATACATTTACAACCTTGGAGGGTCATAGATTCCTTGACCCCGCAAACGTAGGGTCTGTAACTCCTACAGTCCCCACAACACTTTCCGAATTAGTTGGTGGTGCCCCTGTCCTCCTGGGGCCACCATAAAGCAAGAGATATATGAAAATTAGCCTCTCCTGAGGCATTATGGGGCGCTCTCTCGAAGAAGGAGTGAATAATTTAGCAGCAGGTTTCCCACAGTGCAGGAAGCCCATGTGTCTTTTCCATAGGTTCTCCTTTTTGTTGTATTTCTAAGCGGGGGGTGTTCAGTCCCACCTGATACACCCCCAAGGAAGGTTCATGCAGTAGGGGCTGTGGCCCATGAACCCGGCTGGCACCCAGGGCAGTGCTCCATGCAGGGCAGGAGCTGACAACAGCCATCCTCCTGCTCCTGCCGTGCGGGAGCTTTCTTCTTTTGTCTACTGCCTGAGGAGCAGCCTTACTTCGTCCGGGTCCCGGGACCCAATACTGTTCTTCAAGGCCCAGGAAAGGGGTCTCAGACCCCACTGCATACACCGGCCCGGGGATGAGGTCCCCAGGGCTAGAAGGACTTTTGGGAAGCGGCCCCACACATGCCCCTCTCCCAAATGAACAATTAATTTGCATAGTGCAGACCACAGGCCCCGGCCCACAGAGGAGGTTTTCTTTGGAAATAGAGCAGTTACCCACGTGCTTCTTTGCTTTCTGAACGGTCAGGGGCAGTTGCAGGAGGCCTCCTAGCCTAAAAAGCTTTGTGCCTTGCAGGGAGCTCATTCCACTAGCTCACTGTGCCAGCTTGTCTCCTGTTCTTGGTCCAGATCCTTCCCACGCCTAGTCCTCAGGTGGTTTAAGGGGGTCAGCATCACTGTCCCTTGGAGATACCCGCTGGTCCTGGGTTATCTGGGGAAGAGTCCTTGGTCCTTGTGGGCATCTTGCGGTTTGTCCTTCCAGTTGTTCATGGTTTAGCAGCAAAAAGCACACACAGCACTTTCTCTCCATTGTGCACAAGTTTTTAAAAGGGGGTGAAAAGTTCTAGAAGACGGGTACCTGTTGCAAATCCCAGGGTGCCATATCATTTCTCCACCCCTATCCAACCCTCCTGCATAGCATGCTGGGACAGCTCAAGATAGCATCACCCACGAGTAACTGGTCACATCTGCTCTGGAGGCCAAAACTCCACCCCTCGCTGACATCAATGCAGGGCCTTTGCAACCAAAACTTCAAAGAGTAGTCCCCTCCTGTGTTGGCTCCAGTTGTCTTGGCTTTCCCCTTTGTTCTGTGGCCTGAGATGTCCCCAGCCTTGGTACAGTGTGACAGGTATTTAACAAATGCAGATTTTCATCCCCACCCCTTCTTCCACAGGAGCTAGGGGAAGCACTGTTAACTACTCCTTTTGTATGGGGCGGCCTATGTTTCCTCCTCTCTGGACAAAATGGCCAGGGTTCTGATCCTAAGCTGATGGAGAGAAATATGACAATTCTGGATGACCCATAAGATGTATAGTTATGTGTTTGAGACTAGTGTAGTTCATCTTAGCGTACATGTTTCACCCATTTTGATATTTTGATGGACTTTGTTGTAGGCTAAAAGGAAGCAAAACTGTACTCGAAGGCAGATTTTCCTCTATGTGTATGATAAAGTGTCATGAGATCGAAAACAGTAAAACATACTGACCTTACCTATGAGTGACCAATTATAGTAAAAGAAGTGGCGGCTCCTCCGCTAAGGCAGAGGAGCGTTGCCCTACTGCTCGTTGATTAGTGCAAAAGAAAAATAAAATGATAATAACCAGAAGTTATTATCATTTTCTTTTTCTTTGTGTACTCCGACTCCAGCCAGGTTGGGCGGGGCTAGACTCCCCACTGTCAGAGGGAGCAGGAGTGGTTTGCACTCACTCCCTACGAGCGCATGATGACTTGGTCAGCCCTCCGGGGCTTCCAAACAGTCATGCGCACTTGACATGTTCTCCACTGGGCTGTGTTGCACAGCCCACAGGATAACATGCCCAGCCTCCCAGTTACGGCCGCTCAGACCAATCACGACAGCTTCTGCAGCGTCGTGATTGGCTGGGAGTGTCTAGGAGACTGGGTGCTTCCGGTGCTCTGCAAAGACTGAGGAGAGACGTGTGGCAGCGGCGAAGAAGGTAACTTATTTTTTATTTGTATATCATGCCATTCCCCCTACCACCACCCCCGTACAGAGGCAGCCGCCACTGATTATAAGCCTGCAGAGTCCCCTTTGCACCAGGCTACCTGTGGCAGTAACTGGGCTGTGCACAACAGTAGTCTCACATGCACAGCCCGCACTGCGTTTGGCACAAATTAGATTTATGAACGAGATACTTTAAAGACTTCCTTTAGGTGTTTTAAAACTTTCTTTTAATATTGGTGTTGTAATTCTGCTTCCTGGTCGACCCTTGCGGCACCCGGATGTTAAACGGGCCCGCATTGCACCCGGGTTGACGCTCTAATTCTTTCCTCACTCCACTATTTAATCCACGCTGGAGCGACCGTGCAGCAGGCGCGCCGAAGGCAAGCCTGTCGGCGCCCGGATCGCGACCAGCGCCAGAACCCCTGGTTGTTTAAAGCCCCAAATATACAGTAGAAACCAGTTCTTTGACATGGAAAGTGGCACATGTAAGACGCATGACTTGTCCCTGCAAAACAAGAATGTAGGTGAGTTCCTGAGCTCTAAGTGCTCTTTCCGTCTCAATCTAGGCGTCTCTAATCGCTCTGAGTATGCAAATAGGGTAGGGAGAGATTGGGGAGCATAAAATATTGTGGCTCATATGGATAGATAAAAGGGGGGAATGGCAAATAACACTACTACAAATGGGCTCCTCAAGATCCCTAAGGCAATACGTGAGCAGCACGTGCAGTGTCTTCTGCTGAACTCCCGTTCTGTGGTAAAGCATAAATACCAACTTGAAGACCTGATTCAGCTTTCCACCCCTGATATAGTCTTCGTTACAGAAATTTGGAGGGATAATACATCATGCCCAGACTGGAACATCGCATTACCAGAGGGCTATGCAGTCACCTCGCAAGATAGGGAGGAAGGCAAAGGGGGGGGGTATAGCCATTATTTATCGAGATCACCTAAAGGTGCAGGTGGAAGCCATCTCAGTTCTATCAACGGAGGCGCTGCATTTCTATATAAAATTAAACAATCTTTCTACTTTTCAGGGGCTACTCATATATCATCTACCTGGGCCCAGAGCGACTTTTTCCCAAGCACTTTTGACACTTTTGGAGTCCTATATAGACTCCCACTCCTTCACAATTCTGGGTGATTTTAATTATCATCTAGAATTAACAAATAACTTGGATACAGTTAGATTGCTGGATAACCTAG
Source organism: Triturus cristatus (assembly GCF_964204655.1). Lineage (NCBI taxonomy): Eukaryota > Metazoa > Chordata > Amphibia > Caudata > Salamandridae > Triturus > Triturus cristatus. The sequence continues at coordinate 1,643,227,021 of NC_140590.1, forward strand.
CAGCATTCAGCTTAAACCAACTAGTAACCAAACCCACCCACCTGGCGGACCATACTCTGGATGGCATTTTTACTAACAATTTTGATATTAACCTGACTAAAATACTAACCCTTCCATGGACAGACCATAAGGCTGTCCATTTTAAGATCAAGGTCATGCAGCCTAACTACTGCACTCAAATTAAGTCATCCAAGGTAAAAATTTGACGCTGGAACAAAGTTCTAGGCAATGACCTAGAGCTGGCCCTTGGCTACCTCCCCACTCCACTAGCGAAGGATAATAATGAAGCAACCTCCCAGTTCAATGACTGGCTATTGGCAGCGGCCAAGCGTGTTGCGCACGAAGATATCGTCACCTTGGTACAGCTCTGAGTTCAAGTGCCTAAAAGTTAGCAGTAGGCGAGCTGAGCATCTTTGGAGACAAGACTACAGCAATGAAAAGAAAGTAACCTATAATCTAGCTATCCAACACTACAAGGAAGCAATTATTGCCGCAAAAAAGCTATTTTTTACAACCAAGATAGAGGAAGCCCGAAATTCCACCGAGGAACTTTTTAAATCTGTTAAACTGCTGGCCAAACCGCAGCAGGAAAACGCTTCCAAACCAGACCAAGCCATGTGTAACAAACTGGCCCTATACTTTCAGAACAAGGTGCAAGTGATCTATAATGATCTCTTGAGCACTCGGGGGCCTCAAGATAAGCAATGCCAACTGCCTGGTGAGGCTCGATTAATTCATTGCAGACTATCCTGCTTCCAGAAAATCACTAACGATGAGGTACAAAAACTCCTCCTCTCTATAAAATCAGGCTCACCCACAGACCCTTGTCCTCCTGCCATTATGCATCTGGCCACGAAGAAGATCTGTGACAAGCTCACCCCTCTTGTTAATCAAGTTCTGGAATCGGGTAACTACTCAGTAACCTGGAAAAAAGTATCTATCAGGCCAATTCTTAAAAAGCCGACCCTGGACCCTTCTGAACCGAAGAGCTATTGCCAAATTTCTGGCCTACCGATAGTAGCAAAAATTCTGGAGAAGTCAGTAAACAAGGTGTTGACTGACTATCTAGATACTAATAATCTGCTGGACTCCACCCAGCATGGCTTTCGGTCTTGTCACTCTACCGAATCAGCCCTGATTAGTGATTACTGCAACGGAAGAGATCTGCAGAATAGTGGATGGGGGGGGGAGGCATGCTTGTCTCACTGATATCATGACCTGGATGAACCATAGCTTCCTGAAAATTAACACTGATAAAACAGAGGTGATAGAGTTTGGTCCTGGCCGACCCCTGTGGAATGACTCCTGGTGGCCGGTTGAGGCTGGGGAATGCCTGTGTCCTGTCCCCAAGGTCAGGAACCTCGGGGTCATCTTCGATGACCAGTTGAATTTTTCTGCCCAGGTAAACAGTCTCACTTCCTCCTGCTCCTTTTTATTAAAAACTTTAGGAAAAATGTTCCCTTTTATTTCACGAGAATTGCAAAAGACGGTGGTGGTGGCGCTCTTCCTGGACTATTGCAATGCCCTTTTCTCGGGCATTGATAAGACCCAGATGACGAAACTGCAGTCTTTACAGAATGCTGCAGCAAGACTACTTCTAAACATACCCAAAGGACAATCAACCTTGGCAGGAATTAAGTCACTGCACTGGCTCCCCATCCAGCAGCGGGTGGAATTTAAGGTCTTATGCCTGGTCCACAAAGCACTTTATGGTGGCGGTGCCGAGGATATCCAAAAAATGTTCCTACCTTATATCCATTCACGTGCCCTTAGATCTGCTAATTTGGGCCTTATCAAGATTGCTAAGATCAGACAGGCAAGTTGGGGTGGCAGGACTCTATCGAATTGTGCGGCAAAGTTATGGAACAAAATAACTATAGCCATGAAATGTCAATCTAATTGACAGTGCTTTAGGAAGGACTTGAAAACATAGCAGTTCACTTCCACATAGTCCTCCGGTAACACAGGCCGTATTTCCTTTCTACACACACTAGCACCAAGACGCCACGGCAATCGAGCGCTCTATAAACATATATCCTATCCTATCTTATCCACGTGCAACCAGCAAAGTGCCCCTTACCCTAGCTGCGTAACAGAGGCCTTATCTTGAAAGGCGGGCACTGATGGTAAACACATGCAGTCCATTTACTGCGTGCTCACCATGAGTGAGACACATGTATTGAGACTCACCTACAGTAAAAAGTCCAAAACTGGGTGATCAAAAATCCAAAAAAAAAATCCGGACGTGTTGAATGAGCAAACCCCATGTGGCAATGCATATCACCTGTCTGACGTCTTTGATTGCACAGCAGGGTCTCGCAATGGCTAAAGAAAAGGCTACCTGGTAGATCTGTCTGTGTATGTGTCTTCCTCACCAATCTCTGTTTTTTAACCCCTTCGATGCTGCGCAGATTCCGCCGCTGTGCTGACGGAATCTTGCGCGGGCGTGGTCATGACGGAATGGTTCCGTCATGAGCACAGCTCAACCGTGGGTCATGACGGAACCATTCCGTCATGAGCACCGAAGGGGTTAACTGGCTACTATTTGTGCGCATTTTCTGACAGCCTTGAATTACCACTTCACGTCCACTTTGCTTATTGTTTCTTAGTGTGTTTTGAAATTTTGATGGCATCTCCGTTCATGTCAATTTTTTGTTTATTTAAAAACAGCTCTGATTATAACTATTACTTCTGCTTGCTAGGTTGGAGAACTGCAAGCCCTTTTGGTATGGCCGACCTTCACAGTTTTCTACCTGGATAAGTTGGTCCTTTGCATCTGCCATCCTTCTTACCTTAAGTAGATTTGATATTTCATGTGGAGTAATTTATTACCCTTACAGCTTTATTCTCTCCTTCGCATCCAACTAAGGAGGAGGAACATCTGCATATGTTGGATCCCAGGAGTGAAGTGTCTTATTGCATTTGCAACAAACGGCAGGACATAATTGAAAACCCTCTCTTTGTGGGGTTTGCTGTAGCTAAAAATGACAAGGTGGCAATCAAACACACTATTTTGCATGGGGTCATTCTCTCCACTAAATTCTGCTATACCGTGATCAAGAAAGAGCAGCCAGAGGGCATTCATGTTCATTCCACCAGAGCCATGGCTGCTTCCACTGAGCTTTCTGGAGCCGTCTCTGTTTCAGGCATGAGCCAGGCAGCTATATGGTCATCCTTGCATACCTTTGCAAAGCACTACAGGCCCACATCTTATGCATGTACTGACGGGTACTATGCCTGAACTGTGTTACGTGATTTTGTTGGTTAACCAGAACCGATCGATCCCACCTCCCACTGAGATACTGCTTTGGGACTCATTCATAAGGTTAGGATTCTGTGGGAAGAAAGATCCCCCAGAAGAAAAGGATACGTACCTCTGGCAAGTATATTTTGGTAGAGATATAATCTTCTCACAGGTTCCTCAAACCCTTGAGAAGATTCAATGGTATGTACATGTTTTGTGCTGTAGCTAGCCCTGCCATGGCTCACTTAGTTTGCTCTGCACATTTAGACGGGGCATGGAAAAAAATATGAGGCACTGATGCCAGCACAGTGTTGGCTGCCTGCTATACGATGACAACATCAATGCGGGAGAAGTGTCACGGCTGGAGCCCCATAGTGCTACCTGGCTGCACTGAACACTCATTGTTGGGTAAACACGTTTTTTTGGATCAGTCTGAAGCCTGCAATGAGTATTCATCAGGCGAGGAATGCACAGAAAGATCTTGTATCCACCAGGAAGACAGATCCTGAATGTAATGCATAAGAAAGTGTATGGGATACTACAGGAAAGATTCTAGGGATCTCTCTACTATAGGAAGGTCAGCTTCTGAAGGTTTCTTAGACTATGCCCATTGCAGTCGTGCAGTAACCTGAAGATTGTAATTTACATTGGTAAGACATTACTGTCCATATAAGGGGGGGCCAACATACATTCAAGATGGCTTATCCATGCTGTATGGCCAATATAGCTGCTGACTGGAAATGGGTTTTCTTTAGATGGAGTTTGCTCAAATGTCTCTTAGGTAGATATCTTACGAATCTGCCATGGATCTGCCCCCTTTGGACCTATGTTGGACACCCCTGGTCGACAATCTGAGTTTATGGTGGATGCTAAAGTGAAACAACATCTCTTTGTAATTTGGGTAGCATCTTTTATAATCTTGACCTGTTCTTTGTCGGCACGTAACTTTTTTTTATTTCTGTCTTAAGTTAAACCTACCAATAGAGCTTGAAGATGAACTGATTCAGCTACCTGCACTTGGCCGTCTGGATAGCAGGTTAGGCTGCGCCTTTAAAGGCATAGTGCCCTCAGTGTAAGGCTGCCTATCCTAACAGCTCCCTTTCGATGGTATCCCTGTTTAGAAAATGAGGTACATCAATTAGAATGATCTAAACTTAAGCTTTCAGTTGGTTTAGTGGTTTCCTTGGAGGATTCTCTTAACAAAGAATGTGCCAAAATTCAGATTATTGCATGTATTTATTTATTACCTAATTAAAAAGCAATTCCCTTCATGGAGTACTGGGACTGACTGTAAGTAAGTATTGTTTGCTTTTTCTTCAGCAGCCCCAGTGTCCAACTCCCAGTGCAGCCCACCTCCTCAGCCATCACCATTTTGTATATGACAACCTACTTCATCACTTCATGTTACACTTTATTTTTGCTCTCAACCTGGTGGTAAAGCTTAACAAACATTACGGTAAATACAGCACAAGGCTTCTTCCTGGAACTGAATAAGATGGAAAATGGTGCAGAAGGCTGTCACGCTGCAAGATATTCTATAATCACGTCGTACGTACTTTTATTATAAAAGAACCGACCCCTTACTTTCACTTTTAAATCTAAATGTAAAACTAGGAAAACAACGCAGGGCAGGGAAATACGGTAACCGAGCCACAGACTCAAATTCGTGGGGTCCCCGCAATATGGACGCAGTTATTATTTTCTCATCTTTGTTCATAGTGTGTTATAATAAAATAAACAATAAAGTCTCGCGTTCCTCCAGAGATGCTGTTTGTTGTTACAGCCCCCTCTATGGCTGGTAAAACCACTGGATGTTGAAGTTACTTCCCACACAGGGGCTTGGCACTTGTTTCCGCAAAACTAAAAATAACCTTTCTTAACAGTTGAAACCACCCTCGTGACGTACTTTCCAAGGCAGTCGAATCGAAAGCTTTTTTTTATTTTTATTTCAACGCTGCTGGCAGTGAAGAGTGAAAGGTTAAAATGGGGGAGGAGTTCCTGACTGGGTTCTATTGCTATGTATGGAAGAATGGGTGATTGCTGCATTTTCTTTTCTCTTATTTAAGTAGGAGTGTTCTTGGAGGTGTGGTGGTGTTGGAGGGGAGGTGGGGGGGGGGTGCGTTTGCAGCAGCACCTCACCTCACTCTCCCATCAGAATTGAAGAGTGGTACCTGAGAGCTTCTCCCTACCCCGTTCCTCCACCTTTCCACAAGTGGCCTACTCCTACATCACATTGCCACACGCTACTCGCCGGAAAGCGCTTTGACGCCTCGTCTGGGGTAGTAAGCGCAATATAAATACAATTACAATTTCAAAGCGTCCATTGACCAATGGGGGCTGGCACACAGTTCTCTTTCTTACTATTATGTTTATGAACAAAGCCTCCAACCGTGTTGGTTAAACAAGATGGCTCTTTTATTCGTTATTGGGTTTTATTTTTTTTCTCTCTTTTTTCTTTCTTAAGTTCTTCTTCTTGTTTTTTAGGGACCTTTTTTATTCTAGTATTTCTGTTGGGGTGGAGAACTTTGTGCAATAATTGGTATTTAATTACAGTTGTTTTTCATGTGTTATGAAAGTTTCAATAAAGAAATGTTAAAAAAAAAATATTAACGATTCTTCGCGTCTTGTGACTACAGGCACATGTCCACTCGGGCAGACTTCTTCCTCTGCACCTCCTCCATGCTATGGGAGGGCAAGGGACCCATTGGCGCTCAGAGGAGCTCTGTCTATTCACAGCCTGGGGGTTGGGTGGCATTGTACCCTCACACCGTGACTCATGGCCATGCCCGTAGGCTTCCACCGCACACTAGGCATCCAGTTATTCCCTGTTGTGTCCAGGACCAGGCAGTGTTTCCTCTTTCACAGCCTTTGCTCTGGGGCTCAGGAGGTCTAAAACCACCAGTGGTTAATTTGTAGAACAATAAGTGCCAGGGCCCTCAACAGGGGGCACTGCAGCTTGCACCATCTATTACCCTACCAGTGCTGCCAATTTAAGTACCAACGCAACTACTAACCATCACACTCCTACTAGTGTGACAATTCATACTATTCAAGGCACCCAAGGTTACAAGAAGGGCTTGGGTGCCACCTATTAGTGATTGTGCATGCATATTAAATTAATAAACAGCTGTTGTTGTGCTCATACCCAAATTAGCAGACAGCACCACCATGTGGCAGACTGTCACAAGCACCGGTGCTAAGAATTGAATGCCGGTGCCCAGCACCGGAAACCACTGGCTCAAATTAAGCACTGAAAACCACCCCCTGGAAAAGTCTACATCCAAAAATCCTGTTTAGAGGAATAAATAGGTTCAGATCAAGTTCCCTAGAGGCCACTGTTGTCAGAGGTCCTAGTTATACTGATTGGCTAAATGTAAGATTATGATGGATAATTCTCGCTACAGGCCGTCTGAATATACCCAGGTGCCAAACTGAATCTGGAAAATTTCTTAACACATCCCCCAGTGAGCGATTGTCACATACCTGAGAATGAGGACAGTATTAATTGTCTTCCCGGAGCCAATCAAACCCTCCTCTCCTTGCAGAATCAAGCTTACGAACACCTCTGAATAGGAAGTCAGGCACCTCGGGCTGGGACGAGATCTTCACCGGACCCACGCGTCAAGCAGAGGAAGAGGACGGAATCTTCAAATACGGATGAAAGTGTACAAAAAGAGGATTGGTGGTGTGCGGTGATGCCAACTGACCACTAAACACTTTCGCTAGCGATGTTGGCTCATTTGTGGTTTATCCTGGGATATCCTTCCTGACAGCAGCAACCATTGCATCCGGTTCACGCCCCACAGCAATTCTATCTGAGAGATGCTAGCAGTAGGAGCACTTTTCTCCCCCTTTTTCTGTCTTAAAGCCGCTTCCATTTGCCCTCTTTCCACCACCAGCTTCCGGCTAGGTGGAGGGTCTTCTAATTTCTGAGCCAGTGAAAGTCTCTCTCCACTGATCACTGGTTATCCAGTTGATCCACAGGACTTACACCCTCCCCTTTTTGTCCACCCCTCTGGAACATCTGTTCTCTGTCATGAAGTAAACCCCACCCACTCTTTAATCCTGGAGCTGGAACTTCTAGCTTTGCTACAGAAGGTGGCCATGGAAAAAGTGCCCATAGAGGTCTGGGGCACAGGAGTTTATTCTCTTTACATCTTGGTCCCCAGAATCACTGGGGAATCAGGCCCATTCTAGGCTTGACCTCCTTTATTCCTATTGTACAAATGTGATATTCTGCCCTTGAGTTAGGTTCTGCCATGGATGGTGTCCCTGGATATCCTGAACATTTACTTCCAAATGCCAATTCTTCCAACTCAGAGGAGTTCCCTCTGCTTCACAGTCCCAAAACTGCCAATTTGCGGTTCTGCCCTTTGCGTTTTAGGACCGCTCCATGAGTTTTCACCAAGATGCTGGATGTGTTGGCAATCTTCCTCAGAAGGTCAGGAGTTCACATATTTCTGTACTTGGACAATTGTCTGGTAAAGACAAGTTCCCATAGTTGGCTTTGGACCACATGGCACACAGCCTAATATTGCGCCTTCGACTAGGGTGCTCCATCAACCAACAGAAGTCTCACCTCTGCCCTACCTAAATGCATGCCTTCATTGGAGAAGTCCTAGACACTGCTCGCATAAGGGTTTTTCTTCCACCCCAGAGGACTTCACACATTTGGGATATGATTATGATGTCTCAGACTTCAGATCTGATGCTGGTTTTGAAAATTGTACAGCTTTTGGGCGTGATGATTCCAGCATCTTTCTGTTTCTGGAAGCCTGGTGCCAGATGAGGTTCCTTGAGAAGCCCTTTAGAGGAAACTAGTTTCAGTATCAAAGCAGCATCTACTCACATGGACATATTCCGCTCAATTCTTGCAGACGTCCATTGCTGAGTGGGACCCGGCAAGCTAATGGGGGATAGTTTAGGCTGTCCTCCACAGTCACAGACCATTATTGTCCTGAACGCCTCCTCGTTGGACTGGGGGAAATACTTAGGGAGATCATGCAAAGCCTTTGGTGTCCCTCAGAACAAATGTGCATCAATGTGCTTTAGTTGATGGCTGCTACCTAACTCTGAAGGCGTTTGGCCCCTCTATCTCATCTGTGTTGTACAGATTCTTTTGAACAATACTACCACCATACAATGCCTCAACAGACAAGGCAGAGTAGGTTCTTGGACCCTCTTCTGGAATATTTTGCACCTGTAGCAGTGGGCAGTTTAATGGGGGAAATATCTCAGTGCCTTCTCATGTGTCATGCTCTGACTGTGAAGAAAGACATCTTGAGTCGCCTGTCTTTGGCTAAACACGAATAGGAGCTTCAGTTTGATGTGACAGGTGTAATCTCCACTGAACCTATTCGTCCTTTCATCATCCTCTTTGCTTCAGCTCTTACCAGGAAATGCCCTTTGTGTCCTTCACTTCCAGCTTTATGGTTCTCTGGGGACTCCTTCTGCTTGAGCTTGTCCATGGACCTGATTGTCCCACAGATTTCAAGGGGGCTGCAGTAAGTGTGAAATGATAGCTTGTAACTGCTTCCCAATGTCTTGGACTGGACGACGAAGATCTATAAAGCCGTCTCTTGAAACTCAGCATTCAGGCTCCTCTTCTTCTCTTTTATCGAATATTTCTGCTTTGGCATCCCAATCGTTGGATACTTCGTCTGAGCATGTAGAGATGGAGAGGTGCCCGTTAGACGCTTGCAGCCTACTGCGACAGGCAGCATATGTCATCTTGACTGCTCAAAAACCAGACACCAAGTCTGTTTACGCTGGATGCCGGGACACGTCTGTCTAATAGTGCCAAGCAATAGGCTTAAACCCTTTTGAAACTCATCTCTCTGATGTTCTGCTCTTTGTTTTTTTTCACTCAACAGAGTTTGATAGTTTCTACCTTGAAGAGGCACTTGGCTTCACTGCATGCCTTTTCATATCTCCTCTACTCGTTCAGCTCACCCCTGCTGGCTTGTTACTTCAAAGAGTTGCTGTATATGTTCCAGATCACACCATTTGTTGGACTGCAGGCAGACTTAAACTTGGTTCTCAGTCTCCTCATGACATCACCTTAAGAACCAATGCACAGTTATTATATTAATCTTTTGACCCTCAAGATTTGTTTCTGTTAAAGATTACTCTGCCCTGCAGGTTCGGAGGCTGCTAACCTAGGGCCAACCAATATAAACTGTATTCTGTACAGTCAAGGTGGTCCTTGATACCTGCCCGTCATTTCTGCCAAAGGTGGGGTCCGCCTTCCACACCTGTCAACCATGACCAAAGGCATCCCGGTGGTTGAATTTTGCTGGGCAGCCCCATTGATGCCATTATTACCAGGTGGCACAATAAGGCTGTGCTGCACCATCACCTTGGTTAATTGGCATTCACAATAAAGTTCCAAGGTATCCAATTTGCTACTTCTGTTTATGTATTGTCCGTAGTCAATAAGGGCCAGATATACAACCTTTTTTTGCGGCCGCAAACGGGAGAACCTCCCGTTTGCGGCCACAAAAAAGGGTAATAGCATGTACAAATGCTATTTTGTGAGTCATTGACTCGCAAAATAGAATTTGAGACTCTCACTATTAGGAAGGGGCGTCCCTTCCTAATAGCGAGCCAACATGTTATGTACTTGTGTTTTGCGACCGCATTTGCGGCCGCAAAACACTCGCAGTTTACCGCCTACTTTAAGTAGGTGGTAAACCACTTGCAAAGGGGAAGGGGTCCTCAGGGGACCCCTTCCCCTTTGTGATTATGTTGGAAAATATTTTTTAAGAGCAGGCAGTGGTCCCAGAGACTACTGCCTGCCCTTAAGAAAATGAAACTGAAACATTTCATTTTTAAATGCATCCCGTTTTCCTTTAAGGAAAACGGGCTGCATTTAAAAACAAAAAATACTGCTTTATCAAAAAAGCAGTCCCAGACATGGTGGTCTGCAGAGCCCAGCAGGCCACCGTACCTGGGAGGGCCTGTCATTCCCAATGGGCTCGCAAATTGCGACCTGCCTCATTAATATTAATGAGCCTCGCAATTTGCGACCCCATTGGGAATCACAAACAGTGTTAAACACACTGTTGTACATGGCATATTGAGCCTCGCAAATTGCGACTCGCAAATGAGTCGCAATTTGCGAGGTACAATTTTGCTCGTTGTACATCTGGACCTAAGCTCTTTCAAAGCCTGTCCACGTGCCTTGGCTGGTCGTGGGAAAAAGTAAGAAACTAACACCAGAGCTCCAGATCGTGCCATATATAGACCAATGTCATTGCTGCGTGGGCTGGCAGAGCTATGACTGGAGTGGCGCCACCTGGCGGTGCTGACAGAGCAATTCCTAAAAGAAAAAAGGTTTCTGGTCCAATCTGGCATTTGAGTATATTGTTAAGGAGAGGAATCTGGGGTAAGAAATAGTGCCCACCGGAAATATTATTACAGAAACAAAATCTTTTTTTCATTTCTTGCAGCCTCAAAGGAGGCCAGGATGTGCCAGCAACTTTCCTAGGTTGGGCCCAGCTCCGCCATTTGTGTCCTGTGGCTTGTGGTGACACATAGCAAGACATCCTGCTGGCCTCTTTCAGATTCATGGAAGGAATCAAAGGGCCAGCCGCAGGGTGGAGGACAGGGCCACTTTAAAATGCAGCATAATGATGGATTCACCGCACTTGCCACATTTTCAGATCTCTTTGACATAAAATGCAGACTTAAATCCCCAAAAACAGTTTCCAGTTCAAACGACTGAAAGGTACAGGAAAAACAAAGGTGGTGCAGTACAGATGCAGGCAGTTTGCAAAGTTGAACTAGTGACCCTTTTAGTCGGTGAATTTCTTGTCAGGTGGTAACCGATGCTTTTAATCTTAAAACTTACACCAGGCAATATTAGTGTGCTGAAGTGATGCTCTGTAGAATGAATGCTCTTTGTGGCTTAAAAATAGCCCTAACACGTTTAAATGTAATTCTGAGAAGGTGGAAGTGATGATTGCTTCTTTGCTTTGTAAGAGTTTTGCTTCATTACAAATTCATATTACATCACAGCAGTGCTTAATTTGAGCCTGTGGTTTCCCGTGCTCAGCACCGGCACTTAATTGTCACAACGGCGCTTGTAACAGTCTGACACAAGGTGGCGCTGTCTGGCTAATGTAGAGGTGACCACAAAAACAGTTTATTATTAATTCAATAAACATTAAAAATGACAATTAACTGCAGTCCAAGCCATTCTTATAGCTTTGGGGGCCTGAAATAGTTCGAATCGCCACACGTGTAGGAGTGTTATGGCTAGTAGCTGTGTTGGTACTGTCACTGGCAGCATGGCAGGGGCAATGTGTGGTGCAAGCTGCAATGGCCTCCTGACACGAGCCCTGCCAGCTTTTTTTTTTTTACAAAATAAGCACTGAATCACAGATAGGGTTTACAAAGCAGCAGTTATTTCAAGAGGACACCTTTCATACAAAATCATGCCATGCACTTTATTACTCTTTTTAAGGTTTTGTGTTTTCATTCTTTCAGTTCACCATAGCGAACCACTTAATTTAAAAATATGTCATGCAAATACTATTCCCCTTGACGTTTCTTAATGGAAAGTGGTGCTTCTAAAGAGTCATGGTGTGGATATAGAATAAAAGCAAAACTGAAGACCAGTTCCAAAACAACTGGCATATGCAGAATAAAAGATGGACACCTTTTATGACATGAATTGTGCATGCATATTCAGTCATGACTTGCATGTTTATTACAATTTGGGTTATCTAGAAGCTAGAATGGGGCAGTGTTAATAACAAGGGATTTTTGTTGGTGAATAACTAGATAATGTGTATCATTTTCTTTCTTAAAAAAACTGCATTTTGCATAGCATTGTGCCTCTTTTTGTGTATCTAGGTGTTATAAGGAAACAAAATGGCGAGATATAGTGCACATAATGTGCCTTTTATTTGCTCATCAACTGCAGCACAATTCTAGAGGGTACTGTAAGAGTGGTGCTGGTGGGTGACTTCACTTGGAGAGCCCCGCTGCCGCACTGCTCTGCCCTCTTTTATACATAAGCGACCAGTGGCGGCTCCTCCACTAAGGCGGAGGAGCGTTGCCTCACTGCTTTTACGCAGTGTAACTGAAGGAAAAATAAAATGATAATACCTTAATGTTATTATCATTTTATTTGTTACTGCTGCTTTGCGGCCGGGGCGGGCGGGGCTGCTCTGCTCTCAGAGCAGGGCAGGGGAGGAGTGGTTTGCACAACTCCAAGTGCGTATGAATGCTTGGCAAAACAGTGATGCGCACTTTGCATATTCTCCACAGAGGCTGCATTACAGCCTGGGTGGAGAACATGCTCAGGCCCCCAGTCCCTGGCTGAGCACCGAACCACGGTGCTCAGACCAACCACAACGTTGCATTGCAGCATTGTGATTGGTCATGGGAGCCTGGGTGCTTCCTGTTCTGGCCGAGTCCTGGGGCAGAGGAGAGACAGAAAGACAAGGCGGTGATAAGGTAAGTTTGAATTTACTTTACATCCCCCCCACCGCCCCCCCCCCCCCGATCCGTGCCAGCCTCCACTGTAAGCGGCATAGGAAGACCACCCCTTCTGGAAGGTACTATTCACATCACAAAAAGGACAACTCAACTACTTACATTTATGTACCAAGGCCCTCATTGTTTCAGGTATGCAGATTCTGATATCTGGAAGGTTTTTTTTCAAACTCTGATAGATACTGTTGGTCTGGTTCACTAAGCTAGACTTACACCTGAAGTCTAAGTTCAGACCTAAAGCTAGCTTTAGACCTGAAGTCTAAGTTGAGATCTAAAGTCTAACTTTAGACCTGAAGTCTAAGATGAGATCTAAAGTCTATCTTTAGACCTAAAGTCTAAGTTGAGACCTGAGGTCTAAGTTGAGACCTGAAGTCTAAGTTTAGACCTTAGACTTTAGGTCTACACTTAGATTTGAAGTCTAAATGTAGACTTCAGGTGTAAAGTTAGCCTTCAGGTCTAAGGGCCTGATTTCAATTTTGGCAGACGGGTTGCTTGGTCACTACGGTGACGGATATCCCATCTACGGAAATATAAATCCCATAATATCCTATGGGATTTATATTTCGGTGGACTGAATAGTTGTCATCGTTGTGATGGAGTAACCCGTCCACCGAAATCTAAAGGAGGCCCTGAGTTTACCTTTGTAAAGCAGGCCTTCATTGCTTTCTTTGTACCAGCACCGCTCCTACGTCTTTCCCTTGCATGTCATATTTTAGCTTGATCAATTCTGCTGGTGTGTAATAATATTAACCAAGAGCCCAAATAACAATGTATTATTCTTAAAAGGATGAGAGGCTGAAGGGACCTGTTGAAATTCAAACCTTTAACCTTCAAACTTTGCATGTTATGTTGATGCAGCACTTTACTGCGCCATGTTAATGGCTAACTTATTGTATAGCAAATAATATTTTAGTGTATGGTGCTGCTTATCTGTGCCCTTTTTCTTTAAACTACTTCATCATGGATAACAAGTCCAGTGCCACATATATTCCTTCTGGGTATGTGGTAACAACGATTTTCCTGCTGCTGATAGAGTCTTTCGAAACCTGTGGAGGTAAATGGCCATACCTAGGGTCTACCGCGGCGAGAGTTGGAGATTTTCCAGGAAGTGCACCTAACTTGACGAACGTTTGACTACAGGGGGTCACTCCCAACACCTCGCTAATTCTAGCGATTCACTTGGTGAAACCCGATTATGAAGAGAGTGTGAAGTAGGTAAACCCTATGTTGAAAAGAACATATTCCACAGATACCTTAGTCAGGATTAGAGGGTATTACATTTTGGGATCCTGAGGGTCCTGATGAATGCCGGAGGGACCTGACACTGTGGGCACAATTTAAGCGGCAGAAACATGTTGACACCTTGGCAGTAAGGAGGGGTGAATGAATCCTAATCTTCTCCTATCACCACAATCCTTCACGTTTTTAAACCTAGCAGGATGGCCCAGGAATAACATTTCGAATGGGGGCACATCCGAGCTAGTTTTAACCCTCACTGGCTGCACTTTTCTTTGGTGATCCCAAAATCTTATTATTGTATTGTTTTACCTTTCCTTTTGCTCCACCCCAGGCATTGGTCTGTGCAGGGCTGTCAGTAAGCAAGCCCAATGATGAAGCATGTCACAATTTTGTGAGTGAGGGCAGTTTTTTCTCACTGAGCACGCGCCACCTTCAAATATATACTTTCGCACTCCTTTCTGTGTGTTATGGTTACTGATTGGGGAGGTTGGAGTAGGGATGTTACCTCTCCCCCTTTCTTGTGTGAATTTCATGCCTTGGGTCTACCACACTCCTTTAACAAGTTACCTTCAGTATTTCCATATTGCATTTAGCTTCTGTAGGTCTCTTCGGATTTTTTGACAGACACTATGTGATCACATCAGTGAAAGCAGACATTAACTAGTAACCGACAGCTCCTTCAGTTTGGCTATTTCTAGCTATCAATAGGTCTAGTTTCTAAGTCTATGTCACCAGGACACCGGATGCACATTGTAGTAGGTTGCCAGAATGATACCTGGGGATTAATAGGTGTTTCTGGTTCTTCCCATCTCGGCGGTGTCTCAGGTATGGTTGTGCAACCTGGCCAGTTTAACAAACTACAAAGCTTGTGAAGTTAGATCAGAGCATCAGCAGAAGAGCTCCTTCCTCACCCCTACAATGGAAGAACACAGGAAGCGCCTTCACTTTACAGTGGTAAACAAAAACTGCAAGCAAAGAACATTGTCATACCGTTGCAAAGTCTATTTTCGAAGGTGGGTGCAAAGGCTGGTCTCTCCCTGAACTTCAGTAGCCTTCCCCTCCCCTCCTTGGTGTCCTGCTAGTAGATTCAGGTTTTCAGGGCTATTTTGGATTCGAGCCTGAGAAGGTCCTTCCTTCATATGGAGACAGTGGACTGCGTCCCTAACTGTGAGCCTGGAGCATTCATAGGTTTCTAGACACCAGGCCTAAAATCTAGAGTGTGCCTTGTTGCACGTACATAAAATCTAGAGTGTGCCTTGCTGTACGTACATAAAATCTAGTGTGTGCCTTGTACGTACACGTCTGCAAAACATGCAAACTCTGAATTAACAGGTGTAAACAGGTTGAAACATTTATTGGGCTCCATAAGGAACAGAAATGCAATCAAGCAACAATAGATTTATTTTTATATATATATAACAATTTTATTACATTGAAAGCACAGAGCCATCTTGACAATATCATGGTACACATCAAGCATGGTAAACAACAATACATCGGTAGGCATATGGTATATAATCCAGACACATGGAAGATTAGAGTTCAGTCTATCTGCGCATCGCCATGTCTTCCGTCGGTGAAAGCAACAATAGATTTGTTTGAATAAGAAGCCTCGTGTAACCCACATAAAGTCATCTATTGCATCCCAGGGACCAGGCTCTGGTGGGGATCCACATTCAGAATTCCTGTCTGTGCTCAGGAGGATACTATTTAAGAATAGACTCAAGAAGATAGAACAAGAGGAACAGAGAGACAGAGAAGAATACAAAAACAAAACTCCTTTTACAAAACGTTGATCAGCATCACTGCACGGGAAACAACCATTACAATGCAGTCATTACAACAAACTACCTTTACAACACAACTTTAACAACGTAACTGCCTTTACATCGCATGCCATTACAACACATGCCATTACAACGCATGTCACTACAACGCATGCCATTACAATGCATTATAAGGTAAGTAATGGATATTTTTAGTTTTAGGGTGTGTATGGGGTACATGAGAATAATAATTTTTACCGCTCCGCTATCCAACACATTCCCTACTGCTGCACCCACTGGAGTGGGAGTAGTAATTTTTACCCCGACACTATCCAACACTTTCCCTACTGTTGCACTCACTGGAGTGGGAATAGAAATGTTTACCCTTACACTATCCAACACTTACCCTTCTGTTGCACTCACTGGAGTAGGAATAGTAATTTTTACCCCTACACTATGCAACACTTACCCCACTGTTGCCCTAAAAGTACTGTGCGTTGGAATGGTAGTTTTTTTAAATGCGTTGTAATGGCATGCATTGTAAAATCATGCGATGTAATGGTAGTTGCGATGTAAAAGCCGCGTTGTAAAAGAATGCGTTGTAATTGTTTGTGTTGTAACGTCATATATTCCACTGCACTGATCTTTTCAAGTTTGGGGAACAGTAGCATAGTTTCCATCTGCACGAAGTCTGCAAGCTTCATGTCCCTTCATGGCTTTCCATAGGCCTTGACACCATAGCCTGCTTTTTCCCCCTCTCAAGATAAACCCTTGCTGTCTGATGGGCTGCAAAGACCTAGCTATTCTCCGCACCTTCAATTTTGCAAGAAACCACACAGAGGCTTCCGGCCTAGCAACCACCATGCTGCTCAGGTCTGTAAACACCAGCACATTGTTTCTTCTAAAGGTTAGGCCTATGTGGTTTGACGCAGCCTGTGACACAGCCTCTCATTTTTGGGGGGTCCCCAGCTCCATCAGGACAGTCCTGGCCCCCGCATCACTCTTTCTGGGCTTCTTGTTGCCCATAGAACCACTTTATGCACTTGCATATGGTTAAGATCCCTGCACCCTAATGTCTTCTTGCTTAAAATGTGGGTAAGGACCTCTGCTACATTCTGTGCTGCATCACGTTGCGGGATTCGTAAAATCCTCAGTCAAGAGGCCCTGGCGATGTTGTCCATGATCTGCACTCCTCTAAGCAGATCAGGGCTCAGACAGAGCCTTCACTGAAGTTCTCCTGCTATTACACTGCGGTCATGGGCCAAGTGCTTGACTTTGAACGCTGAGGTTGTCAAGTCCTCCCAGCGTAGACTCATTCTGATCTACCTGAGGTCTTATAGGCATTCCTTGATCTAGAAATCGTTCATGACTGCTGATTGTTTGTTTCTTTTCTTATATTGGAGGTCGTGGTTGAGAGCCTTGCCGCTGGTCAAGCAGTGAGGGAGTCCTCTATCTTCGTGTTGTCTCTTCTCCGCGGTCTGCGCCTCGTGATCCATGTACTTGTTCTGTGTGATGAGAACTATGAATTTGTGTTGCTCCCTAGAATGTACACTATGTAAGTGTGTGAGGGAAGATTTCACTACAGCGGCACATGATTTACCTGCCCTATGTGTGAGGGAAGTTTGCAATGCTGCTGCCTTCGCTTATGTACAGTGTGGGATGGGGTAAGTGTTGTGGAAAGAAAGAGTGGTCTCAGAATAATGGAGGTTGCTATTTAGGAATTGAAGCTTTACCACTTGTCCTTCTTCAATGACCATTTTTATATAATGAGAATGTACCACAGCTACTGCCTCAGCAAAGACAGCAAGCATTAACAAAGCCAATAGCGCTCTCTTTGTAGATTTATTTACTATGCCAATGCTTTTTTTCCATTTCTATGCAGCATTGGCAAAAGAATAATGGCATTTTGAGTCAGCTGCTATTGCCACACACTATTCTGTAACCTGTACATGTGCCACCGCGCATGCCAGCCTGCCAGCCTGCAAAATGATGAGGGTCCATTTCAAAGAACAAGCTAAGGGAAGTCTTGTGAGACCTAAAAATTGTGCAACACCTGTGAAAACTATCTGAAATGATAACCCCAATTCGTTCAAGAAATGGACTTCAGAATTTCTACACAAAACACCACAGGTCAAGGGCCTTTCTATTTTTGGAGGGTGGCCAGCATAAGGAAATTTAAAAGGCTCTTGTTCTAAATTTTCAAGGTGGATCAATTTTTGTATTGCATCACTGCCAATCACAAAATGTACCTTAAAGTTTATTTTGAGTTTTTGGTAGACACAAAACTCACAGAAGGAATTTGATCCCTTGAGCTTCTACTCAAGAAGTTGTCATGTCCCCACTGGATTATGACAAAACAAGCAGAAGCAAAGACCACATGAGCTTGATAGCAACAAGAAAAAAGACCTGTGACTATCCACAGATAGCTTATGGGGTTGTTTTCGGATCCCAATTACAAATATGTACTATTGCATTTCACCCACACTGTCCAGTACATCTCAATTGTTCTAAGGTTATTTAATGAGCGTAAAAAAAAATCTTCCCACTGAGGTGAAGGGTCAGGAAAGAAAACAGAAGAGCTTTCTTTTCTTGTGATTGGAATGTAAGCAGTACCTGGGTATAGACTCCAAATATCAAGTCTGTGCTCATATGTGTCTAGATTTCACTTCCAATTCCTTTTTTGACCTCTTTCCAGTTGGAAAGGGGGACTGACAATTGCCCTGCCTTGCTGCTCCTCCTTATTAATCCCCTTTGTGAGTTTAGGCCTTCTAATTTTAGAGCATTTGTTGGCTTCCAATTCCTGTGTCACACCAACAAAAAGTGTACTGGTGACGATTGGTGGCTGAACGGCAGACATATATGTCCCCCTTTGTTGTATGGCACATCTCTAGTGGCCTTGCCCTTTTCTAGTGAAAAATACCCATGAAGGTAAATTGTAGCTTTCTGTTTCACCGCCTTATGGCACTGGACCTCTTCATTAAGTCTCTAAGAGGACTTATTAATTCCAAGGACTCAATTTTGGTGACCACCCTAGTATCCCCATCAACTCTGAAAAAGATTCCCATTGGATGCAACAAGCTTTGTCAGCCACCTGGCCCCTCTAGCCGGACAAAACACCCTAGTATATCTGAGAATCCATCATCCTGGTCTCTTCCTAGCCTTCTGGAAGACCCCAGAATCATCTAGCATCCCAGATTGTAGTTTGATTGCTCAGGTTTTGGGGAGGAAGAAGGCACTCAGGTCTGACTCAAACTAGTGAATTCGGTCAAAGGGTGAGAATTGTTCTCGGTTGGTAGTGGGGAGTAGACAGTTTCATTGCTTATCAAGAGCAGCCCTTGTCAGAACCCATTGATGTACAAAAATATGCCCCAAACAGTGAAAAACATTCCTCTCTGCCATTCAGAGGAACTGGACTATTCCAGGCATACTTAGCCTGGGCGGGAGGGGGAGGGCAGGTGGGCGTTTCTTTAACGTGGACGAAGGCTGAGGCTTGAAAGGAGCTGAAACCCTTGTCTTTTAGATTACCATTTCCAACACTTATAACGAGTACTCTAATAAAACAAATTGCGCTGGTTAACAATTTGTCAAACTAAAGCGTTAAAGCTCCACAGTACTTTTATTCATCTAACGTAAATAATTATCAATAAGTGGTCTTGTCATAAGTGCTTTTTTCACTTCTAAAAACTTTATTCTATCCACTTAAGGGAGAAGTGCAGAATTGAAAAAAAGGCATGTTGATTAAACATTTGAAATATCCTGAAAAAAATAATTGTTTAAAACAATTAATGAAATGCATATACACATGCAGATCACAAGTACTGTAGTGAGAATAATTCACAAAATAATTACATCAATATGGTCTCTTTAGTGACTTGGGTGACATATATCATAGGAGAGAAAGGAGAGGAATTAGGAGCATACAAGTTGGAGTAAAAAGTAAGGAAAGTATTTGCAGTATCCCAATGAATCGTCTTAATACTGCCAGTATATTAATCTATATTTGAATCAATATTGTTTTATTTTTTATAATTTTTTTATTGGCACTTAGAAAGGGTACATACAATCAATGTACACATATATGTTGCCGAATGTTGCATTGAAGGGTAACAATTATAACATAACAAATACAACAAAACCAAAAAGGAAGTAGCACAGCTTGATCATATGTTTGAGTGACATATCCTATCACATGCAAGTAGAACAGGAAATTAGTGTGCGGATACATACTACATAGCGTTGAATAACATGTAGACGTTTTGCGAAAGGTAACACAGCTCAGTGACAGTAAACCTGCCGTAGGGTTCCAAACTGATCGCTAGCCGTTACTTTAATTTTTCTCGTGAGTAGGTGCAGCAGCTTGGTCTTGAGCTAAATTAAAAACAGTCAACCAGGCCAGGAAGGGTCCCCAAATGTCTTTGGGCCGAGATGTGAGTGGTAGTAATTCCCAGCATGTGTTTAATTGTTCCTGACAAAATGTAGTGTCTAGAATCCATGTCTTGATGTTGGAGGGAATTGCGCTTGCCCCAGTGCATCGCAACTCTACGCTTGGCTAACAGTAGGAGCATAGCGAATAACCTGCTAATGTCCAATTGGGGCCTCCTTAACATATTCCAAAAGGCTCACCTTAGGTGATGGAGTCATATTAGTCTCCAGTATCTCGTTTATTGTGTGAAATACCTCCCTCCAAAATGTCTCCATTGCAGGGCAACTCCAGGTCACGTGGAGAAATGAAGCAAAGGGAGTCCTGCATCTCCAGCAGTTTGCATCAGGGCGGAGACCCATGCTTTTAAGTTGCATAGGGGTTCTGTAGAAGCGGTGCAGGTATTTAAAATGTATGAGGCATAATTTGTAGTTGGGTGAAAGCATCTCTAGTTGCCCGCAGCAGAACTGCCATTGTACATCCGAAACGGGATCCTCTAGCTCTGCATTCCAACCCACTAAGGCCTTTGGTTTTGTGACTGAGGATGAATGTTGCATGGAGTTGTAAAGCCGAGTGATAAGTTTATTAGGTGAAGGGTTGTTGAGCATTGATTCCAGGGCCGGGAGAGGGACTGGGGGAAGGAAATGTGTCATGTAGTTTGCGGCATGTACCTGTAATATAACAATAATTAGGAGAATCTGGAGTTCCCTCCTGGCTCTGTTGTAGGAGGGTTTATGAAGTTATCGTTCGGGCATGGATCGGTGAATGTGTCCCATCCTGTGTTGTGTGCGCGTGTAGAGTTTTCTTTATCTTTCAGTATTGGCAGCTGTGGATTTTGGGCAAGTGCAATGGATGGTGCATATAGTGTCCCAGGCCCAACGTAATGTTTCTGCAGTGTTTAAGGTAATGTGTTGTCATTTATAGGATTGATAAAGAGCTACCGTTAGTGGTAACGGGCCTTCGCTGTCAGCTTCAACTGCCAAGTGGGGTTGAAAGGGGATGGGAAGATGTGTTGTAGGAATTGCACCTGTGCGCAGAAGGCACATAGGGCTAAGTCAGGTGAGCCCAATCCGCCCTGAGCCAGTGGGAGCATTAGCACTTCCCATGATATACGTGTGTGTTTCCCTGCTCAGACTAGTGAGATCATTAATGGCCTAAGTGTTTTCGGGAAAGACTGGGTTAGTAGCAACAGCAAGTCAACGAATAAATATAAGAGTTTAGGCAATACTATCATCTTGGCAATCGCAATTCGACCGGCCAAAGAAATAAGGTGTTTTGACCGGATGACCGTCTTTTCCTCCAGCCATGTAAGTGTGCAACCAAAGTTCATGCCCCAAAGATCTTGTATATTAATACTCAGCCATATCCCCAGATAACGGACTGGTCCAGTCGCCCATTGGATAGGATCGTCTGACTCAAAGGGGATCGTCGTGTTTGTGAGTGGGAGTTAGGTGGATTTGGCCCAATTGATGTGTACGCCTGAGAGGCCACCGAACTTTGGTAAGTTTCCAAAGGACTGGATTCAGATTTTCTAATGGGTCTCTGAGATATAGTGTGAGGTCGTTGGCGTATAAAGATATAATTAAGTCTTTGGCCGAGAAGTCTAGTCCGCGTGTTTTATGATGTTGCCTAATTCTTGCTGAAAGGGAATATTTGAATCAATAATTGATCTCTCTCTTGTAACGTTTAGATTATTTACTCAATAATTTGCACATCTTGTTTTTACCTCCATAATACTTAGCTTTGATTCTGAATAAAGTATCTCATGCTTGTTCTCTAGTGAACTTATTAAAGTCTATCTTGGCTTTAATCTGGTTTTCTAAGGCATCTTTAGAGGAGAAATGTACATATTGCAAGTTCTTAATGTTTCTTAAAATTTCATTTGTCCTGCTTTCTCAGAAGTGTTCATAGTATGAGATAAATTTGAGATAGCCTTTTCAAGACCAGAAGGAGGAGTAGTTTTATTTGGAAATTAAGGTAGGCTTTCTGCCCCTGTCCATAGCTTATATAGTTCACTGATTGCAGCTCTGATATTGTTAAATCCTAGGGCAGCCTTTATATTACTATATCCTTGAACAGCAGTCCAGACACAAGTAAGTAGTTAAGAGTGTGAAAAAGGGCCGAATGGTAATCTGAAAAGTATTTTATACAGGGCCGGCTTTAGGGCAGTGCGACGGTGCGGCTGCACTGGTTGCTGACCTGTGGAAGGGGAGCCAAACTCAGGGTGGGGGGCACTGTGTTTAGCAATAACTTATGTTTGGAGGGATGAGGGGAACGTATGCCTGCTGGTAGTGAGAGAATCCGAGGAGGCGGTCCTGGGGTATGGGGGCGCTGGAAATGATTCTGGCACCGGGCGCCACCAGCGCTAAAGCCGGCCCTGATTTTATAATGAGTTCAGAAAAAATTGTGAGGAGGAAAAAAAACACCCTGCAAGAAATCCATATAAAACCTTCTGTTTGTGAAAGTACTTTCAGAAAATTACCTAATAAAAATGGTTGCATTCCTTTTTAAATATAATTAGTTCAGCGTGTCCCATGCAGTATATATAAGTGACAGCAGAAAGGTTCACTTCACATCACAAAACCACTGCCTTTTAATCAGAGAACTGGTTACCTTGCTACTATATTTACTCAAAGGTCAGAATGTCATTGTCTTTAAACAGAACAAAATGTTTTTAGTTCACAGAAAGGCATCCATTTCACGTTCGGTGGAAAGCAGCATGTGAACAAATCGACTCAGCACTTAATCTCCTCAACCCAACTTTAAGAAAATGCTGAGTGTGGCCTGCTTCTAAAAATAAACACATCTCATCTCCTAAATATGCATAGCGCCTCAGCAACCAAGATAAAAAATTGCATTCAGGTTTCATATGCCTTTATGATTATATTTGGACCTGGTAAGCTGGCCGAAATGTCAGTGGTCCTTTCTGTCCATTCACGAGCCTTGTTTGAGGCTGTAACTCCCATCCTGGGCTTCCAAGCCACGCCCTCTAGAGAGTGACAAATCTAATTGTGTAGATGTTCCCTATACGGAAGGGTATTTTATATCACTACTCTGAATCAGTAACAGGCGTATGGGTATTAAATTAATAGTATTATTTCGAGTTTTATATAGCACTAGCTAGACCCGAAGGTATAGGAGCGCTTTATATGTTATGTGATAAAAATAATTGTGAAGTAATCAAATTCAATAAAGATCAATATCATTATCTAAGCAAAGATATTTTTTTAACAGGAAATAGATATTTAAAAAACATCTGAATAATCGAATGGTTAACATGGAACACAACATAAAAACTTCAGTGGCCTAGCGCTAACAGTTGCTAAGATTAGGCCTGGGCGGTAAATTCTGTTCCACTTGCGGAATTTGTGGAATTTTGGTAATTTCACGTTCCGCGGAGAACTCAGAATTGCCCGAAATTATGCGTTCCCCTGCTTCGCAGAATTTTTTGCTTGTTCGCGTTCTCAAAATGCGTGTTCGCGGAATTTCTGCATGCTCGTGGAGATTTGTTACCGTTTTGCGGAGCTTTGCGTAGCACGACTACGCAAATTCCGCCCACCCCTAGCTAAGATATGACCTCAAACAGTTCCTACATACTATAACATAGCAAACAAAGTATCAACTATCTATCGTGTTGAGAAGTGTGAGGGTCATCAAGGTAATACAGCAATGCTTAGTTTGAGACTGTCAGTCAATGAAATATATCACAAAGTTTCCAATAGAGACTGCTTCTTGCATTTTCCTCATCTAGAATCCCAGGTGTCTGAGCAGGATTTAGAGTAGGTCTCATTGGCAATGGGTGTTCCTTTGGCTTTGTTTTTTGGAAGGTGAAGACAGTGCGTTCTGGTACTCGTTCTCAGTGTGCAGTGGAAAGTCTTTCTTCACTCCTCATTGCCCATATCACTGTCTCCACAGTCGCGTCTGCTTTATGGGCCGAGCGGAGCGCTGAGTGCAGGAGACGGTCGGTAAGGTGTGGAGCCATGAGAGGTGTCAATCGTGGGCTTCTATGCAAGCCAGTATTCAGAAATACCATTTACTGGGAAGGGTATATAGAACTGTATATCTGTACCCATTCAAGATGGTTGTTTTGACAGTCTTTGGTGGCTGAAAATCCCAAACATAGATGGCCTTTGTTTTTTTCCTGTGGTATAATATCCTATCCCCACAGTGAGCTCAATCTTAGCCTGATTGCTAGATGCCAAGCAATGCACTGGGCAGCCTGCAGAACTGCAGGTAAGTGCTCATATAGCGGGGCTACCAAGCTCAGTGACATGGGCTAGATTTATTGTTGCGAAGACTTCTGAATATTATATATCCCATTGTGCGAGGCCCATGTATGGAGATAATTGAAGCCAGGGATCACATTGGGGCAAATGCCTATTTTTATTTTTTTTTAAAGAAGAGATTATATTTTTTGTTGGTCACTTAGTGCCAGAGCTGGACCTTCTCCTTTTATGATGCGTCTCCTTTTTATTTCAAAGTATCTTACTAATAGGTTTAATAACTATGCTGCTTGCCAATTTCACAGTGGAACTGGTGGTGACAGTCACAATCCAAACTCAAGCATGTGTTTTCTGTTGGTTCCTTTGATAAAGAAGGGGACAGCAGCAGTAAATCCAGGAGCTCCTTTTCTCCAGTTTTGATACGTGCTGCAAAAGCTGGACCTATCTCAGCTAGTGAAACCCCTGCAGATAGTTGAAGAAGTAGTGGCTAAGATGCTGGCAGGTTAAAGTACAAATCACAGACACCAATGGCATCATGTTGCAGGGAGTCAAGTGTAGGACTACTCGTCTTCCTGATTCTAGAGCCAGGAAGAAGCTTGACATTCCAATTGTGGCCCAGTATATCAACTGTGAAGAAGTGAGACCTATTCTGGAAATGTGAAGACAAATCTGGGTTTTCCAGAAGTGGTGTCAGTGGAGGATTCTGCTGTGCTGCTCTTTTCATAATGTGATAACCTTTAAGTACCAGCTGTTCCCTTACATAACAAGATCCAAGCTCTGATTCTAAGGAATGGTGCGATTTGCATACGGCTCTTCCTCACTCCTTGATTATTTGTCACATGCCCATGGTTGGTCCACATCTGGATGTTGCTTTGCTCCTCGTGGAGGGTTGGGGAGCATGTTTGTGGGCCTGGTCTTGCTAGAGGGTGCACAAGCTGTATAGACAGGGAGATCTTGGTGCCTAATTTTCTTCCTACAGTGAATGGTTTTGGTCTGTCTGGCTTGCCGCCTATCTATAAGTCCGCTAACACCCTTATCTTGGAAACATAGGGGGCTTTGGTTCTATGCTTGTGCACACTATGGCCCCTTTTTCTGTTTGCTCTGTCCATGAAACAGAATACGTCTTTCCCAATCCAATACGGACTCCTTTGATAATACCTTATCCATGAGTTTCCCAATCCATCATACAAATCAACTTCACTTCCTTAATGTCACTTCCTGCTGTCTTCATTTCCAGTGTCTCTTATGGATAGGGCACGGGAACCATAAGTACCATAAGTCTCAAATGCTCCAGTAAGGGTAGTAGTAGTGTTTTTTCCCTCATGGTTATTTTTGCTCCTTGGTTTCTATTTTTTTCCTGCTCTTAGACTTCTGGTTCTCCTAAGGCATTACCTTCAAAAACATCTCTTTGAATTCTGCTCCTGCTAAGTCAGGTCCTCACCTACTCCTGTTTGGAATTTGTGAGTGCCAGGTTCCTCCACTATATTCTGACTCAAATTTACATGTCTGCCTGCAGGCATTGTATTCTGCTTGGTGTTTTCCCCATTTTACAGCCGGTCAGCGAGAATCCTGTTGCTCAATGTACTATTCAGAGTTGTTGAGCAAAACAATGAACACAGGAAGGAGTCCCTCCTACTTCTGACAGACTTCAGACATGAAGGCATCCAACAGCTGACAGACTGAATTGCTACTGACTGCTTAATTCTGGTCCAACTATGGATCCACCGCAAGACCTGGTAGAAGCATTTCAACAGCAGGCTCAAGAACGTCAGTAGTTGACAAGTGAGAATGCAGTTTTTAGACTGACATTGGGTGCTTGAGATCTTTCTGTAACCACTCTAAGTACTCTTTGCTTCTCTGGAGATCCAAACACATAGAAAAATTCTGGAATCTCTCTAGTTCATTTTGCCTTTCATCCTGCTCACTTTGCCTCTGATCACTCAAAGGTGGGATAGGTTATTGGTTGTCTGGGGATTCTCTAGCTTGGGCTTCCATTTGCAGCAGAGTCGAACCCATGTCTCGATGATTATTCAATTTCTTTTTTTAGCTTTTTCAAGATGATGTTCAAGAGAACATTTTCAGCATAAGAACCTTTATCTGATATCCGACAATGGAATGCTTGATGCTCTTTCCTATGTGACTTCTTGTTGTCTGCTGGGCTTTTAGGCTACCTGGATTGAAATTACTTGAATGGCGCTTTTTAGGTGGATTGGTAAGGACAAAGTTAAAGATGAGTTGGTACACTCTGCTCAGCCAACATCATTCTGAGCTAGTGCAGACTATGCTTCTCATTGAACATCACCTTCAGGAACACAAGAATGAAAGGTCAAAATCTAAAGTTTCTGTCCAATCTATTAGCCAAACCTTTTCCTCCCACAAGATAGGAATGATAGTTAATGATGATTGGGCATAGATGTGTCAGATACCTTGAGTTTTAAAGAAGATTTCAGAATATGTTCAGGTGGTTAACAGTATCACCTTTGGCGTCTGGTGCAGTAAAATAAATAATTGTTTATTGTTAGTATTGGTACCATTTGGTATGTAGAATGAGAGTTTTGCCTTTTAATTTTTTTTATTAATAATTTTGTAATTTTTGGACTACAAAGGTTGCCAGGTTGAACCATGTATGTCAACTGGGTCATGTGGAAAAAATCAACGCCTTCTCAATTCTGCCATGAGTGTTGATTGTCTTCTGGATACTGTTGAGCATCTCTTGAGGAGAACCATGAAAGACCAAAAAATACAAATATATATGCTTCAGGAAACCCTGTGATTATTCTACCACCTTCTGCAAACCCACTGAGATGTCTTTACCTCCTCACAAAGAATATAATTGCAAAATACGAACCAAACCTGAAGCACAAATACTTTTTGAAAGAATGTATTCTCTATTGGAAAAGGAAAAAGAAAATCTCAAGGGCTAGCTACAGGAAAACTTACAGAACTGGTAAATGGTTTCATCCTATTCTACAGCTGAAGCTTTGAAGTTATTTATTTCACAAAAATGTAAGGAATTATTGCCCTGTGTTGACGACCGAATATCAAACAAGTTGGCAAGCTAAGGTAGATGCCCACTGCTCTTAAATAAGAACATTCTTTAGAGTATTGTAGGAGCCACCATCTTTACCAAGCTGGATCTTTGTGGTGCTTATCATATGTTGAGGATAAAATCAGGATATCTGTAGAAGACTGCCTTTTACAGCTCTTTCGGGCATTTTGGATATTGGGTTATGCTCTTCAGCTTGTGTTATGCCCCCGTGGTATTTCAAAGTTTTATGGACCACGTGTTTGCTAACAATCTGAACCAATATTATGCTTTTATATCTAGATGATATGCTGTTTTACTCCCACACTACCGATGATCATAGAGATTATGTCAACTCAGTTCTTTCTCAGTTGAGTTGACAACAGCTTTGTTCTGCAAACCAGAAAAATGTGACTTTCAGAAAGAACAAATTGAACATCTTGAATCCCTACTTAGCTCTTGTGGAATTTCCATTGATTGGAAAACCGCAACTATTGTGAAAGAAACCCAGTTTTTTCTGTATTGACTATTTTTATCATCAATTTATTTGATTTTGTGAGATTTACCACTAACATTACTTAGATCCTCAAGAATGAAGATTTTAGGGAAAGAATTTTGCTCGGACACCTCCGTAGAGCTAGCCTTTCAAGAACATCTTTACTCCAGTTCCAATTCTTCAACATCCCGATCAAACTAAATGATTTGCTGTCAATGCAGATGCCCCAGAGCATCAGTAGGAGCAGTCTTGTTGCAGCTTCATGAAAATGACAACCTAGAACAACCAACTTGTTATCTGTTTCACACTCTGTCTCGGTGTGAACACAACTGCTCTGTCTTCGAGAAAGAACTCATAGAAATCAAACATGCTTGTCCAAAATTGAGACATCTTTTTATTGCAAACAGAAGGAGATGGATCATCGTTCTTTAGCTCACTTTGCCACCCCAGTTCAGAATCTGGGGGGGTGGGTGAATGTATGACATTGTTCTGCATTCTGTCCAGCAATTGTTTTTTGTGCATCTTTTTATTGCAGCCGGAGGACCTTTAGAGATTATAACTGACCACAAAAACCATAAGTGCCTCCACAACTTACATTGTCGTTACAGAAGATAGGCATTTTGGGCTTACTTCTTCTATCGGTATGATTTCATTATCATCCATATACTCGTTCAAAGATGCATTAGTAGAAGCTCTTTCTACGTGGTATCCTGAATCCCCTTCAGCTTTAAACCAAAAATATATCACTTCACATCACATCGCATTGCTGGAATTTTACAGACATTTGTAGATTGGGTGAAAGATGCCCATATCTCTGCTGAGCAATCTAAGCTGGAGTAATAGTTATTCAAGTCTCCTTCGATTCAGCGGAATAGCCTTTATTCCCAACCACGAGCCTTGTGGATTCCCATGGAAAAGCTACAAGGCAAAGCTATTAAGATGTGCAGGACAAGGAGACATCAAGACAACACTAAATCTTTCTGGTGGTCATCTGTGAAATTAGAAGTTCAACAGTATGCCAACCCATTCCCAGTTTATGCTCACGAGAAGATTCCACACACTGAGTCTATTGGATATCTGGTACCTCTTCTATTTCCAACAGGACCATGATATATAATTGCCACAGATATCAGTTTTAATCTTTCTGATTCTAATGGGTTTGGGCTTATTACAGTAACAGCTGACCATTTTTCTTAGCTCTTTTTGCCACATTTAAAGCAATTCTATATGCACAAAAAATAGCTCCAAGCTTCCATTCTGATATTTTCGTCTTTATGGGTCCATTCTTTTCCCACTACTATCGTTTTTGATTGGGAATTTCGGTACATTTATTGATTTGGAAGGTGCATTGCTCGGCCTTAAGAACTGAATGAGCCCTTTTTTCCAGATATCATCCGCAGACCAATGGGGAGACGAAGCAAACTCTGCCTTTTTTGTGGAATTCCTCCTGTAATCCTGCACGGTTGCTGGATCCAGACGTTATTCCGGTTTGGAGTTTGTGATTTCCTGGCTCACCGACTACTTTCCAATTTGAATTTCTCCTACTCGCCTGGGCATTTTTCAAGCTCCATGACTTTTTCATCCATTTTCTGGCCCTTTTAGAAATATAACTATTGCTTCCACTTGACATTTAAAAGTGTTAAGCAACAGAGTTGCTACATTCTTCTGTCAGCCTCGATGAGAGGAAAAATGTGTGATTGTTGTGTTTAACTGTTCACACATTTAATTCAGTGTACTCACTGTGACTGGATAGGCTTCTGTGACCCCCGAGAATTGAACTTTAATGAATGCTTTAAATATATCCATGTTTAAAAGTTTCTTTAACTACTCCGGTTTTCTGACCAGTGACATGGCATCATGCCTTAACATGAAAGATTTGCCATAAATGCTCAAAAACATTTTGAAATAGATCAACAATAGGACTTCTCAAGTACTTCTTCACCGGGTTCACACAAAACCTTCTGACAGTGCTAAATTTGAAGAAAAAAAAAGAAGAAGAAGTGAAGGGCCCTTCTCAGGAGGTCACTCGAGCTTAAACCACCCATTGCCCCTGCCAGTGACAGCACCAATGCACCTACTAACCATAGCACCCTACAAGAGTGCCATTCAGACTATACCAGGCCCCCAAAGCTATGAGAATGGCTTGGGCTACAGGTATTAGTCCGTTTAAATGTTTTTTTAATTAATAAACAACTGTTGTGAGCTCATCTTTAATTTAGACAAACAGCACCACCTTGAGGCAGACTGGCAATTAAGTGCTGGTGCCGAGCACCGGAAACCACCCGCTCAAATTAAGCACTGCCTTCTGACCAGCCTGGTGTGCAGAAATATGAGAGTTCAATGAGGAAAGCTGATGTTAACAATCCCGTCACACATTCACAGCTGGACTGCAGGGGGTGCCAGGAGACTCCAACAAAACAAAAGACATAGATAGAAACCTCCCATTAGGAGGCAGTAAGGAGTCAAAGGCAGAAATGTGGGGAATGGGCATGGCCATAGGTCGCTGCTACTAGATCTGAATCAGGCTTGGGCTGGCTATTCTGTCACTTCTGGTATTTTCCCAGTGGACTGCAGGCCACAGGGATGGTTTCTGTGCCAGGAGAGGTCCTAGGGCACAACCCTGCCCTACTACCCTATTCTGGTGATTACTTCCTCCAGTGTAGGCTTGGGGTGAACATTTTTACCAAGGCTGATTTTTTCCAGTCCGTCCCTGACCATTGTTACTAAAGATATGTCATTTTAGCTTTTTAGACATGTCCATGTTGGACAGCTGTTGTCAGGGTCCAAACAGGAGTCCTCAAAAAATCCTTCATTGATTTTTGTCCGCTTCCCCCATGTATCTTCATGGTCCATGCAAGTTTTGTCATAGCACTTCCAAATCAGGAATCCTGTGGGGCGGGCTCTTTTCAGACTACATGCTCATCCAATCCGAGGCCTCTCTCCAGAATCTACAGACCACACCCCTTTTAGGGCCCAGCCCTCCCTTCCCCTTTTCATCCAACTTAAAAACGTATACCTTGTTTCCAGACATAGCTTTCTGTTATGAAATCAGTGCATGCTGGGAGCTGGAGTCTTAGTTCAATTCTACTGGATCACTTAAAGTGATACACCTTAAACGAATGACGTGGAAGGATGGCTCAGGATTGGAATGTATGTGTCCCGGTAACATGTGACATCAATGATGTGACTTCCCAAAGTTTTACCAATCTTTCGGCCTTAATAGACAATGTAGCTCCACTTCAAAGCAGAAAAGGCCCACACCATCGGCCCCATGGTTCAATTATTCCCTCTACGATGAAAGAAAAGATCTAAGATATCTAGAGAAGAAATAGAGACAGTCACCTTCTACCTTTAATTTCTCTGATCTCCGATACGTTAGATCACACTATTGCAAACACATCTTTTGCTAAAAATCAAATAACTTCTGAACCTCCTTTGACTCTGCCAAGAATAAACGACAAAAAATCTTTGACCTAGTCAAAACTACTACCAACACCCCTTTATCTTCAAGTGAGAACTTTGACAACCGAACCAAGAAAGTAGCGGGATTTCTTCAATTCTTTGATGTAAAAGTTATTTCACTCCTTGGCCATACCTCACATCCAACCCCACTTGAGGAATGCAAATCCAAAGTGTCCTGGCACAGCTTTGATGTCATTACCGGTGATACCCTCCTCAAGGACATTTTAAAAACAAATCCTTTGAGCCACTCTCTAGACAATATCCCAAGCGACCCTGCAATATGTCAGACTTTACTCACGCTTCTGCAGGAACGCCATGCAAGGAAGTGAGATCCCTACTTCCGCCTGGTCACCGATATACCCAACCAGGTTAAAGTAAATTGAGTGGACCAGGGGAAGAAGGGAAAACCAGGGATGGACGAATACAGTGGCGGCTCCCCCATTGGGGCGTGGGGGCGTCGCCCTACTGCTTTCTCGCGGTGCGAGAAGGCAGAAACATAAACGGTAAAAACTACCATTTATGTTTCTGCCTTCTCGCATTCCGAGAAAGCAGAAGTCCCTCTGTGCGTGCCTGGTTGGGGGCGGGCGGGTGGGCGGTCTGCTCGAAGGCAGGGGGGAGTGGCTTGGCCAATGTTGTGCATACTGACTGTTTGGTCGGCCCTGGAACCGACCAAACAGTCAGTACCCACAACAGTGGGTAAGCCACTCCCCCCCTGCCCTCGAGCAGGACCGCCCACTCTCCCCTTTTCTTTACGCAGAGAAAATGTCCCGGGCTGGGGCGCTCTCCTGCTGCGCCTACCAATCACAATGCTGCCATTTGCAGCGTTGTGATTGGCTGGCGTAGGAGAGGGAAGCACCCTGCTGGCTGCTTCCTACAGCAGGAACACTCGGACCCGGCTGCCGCTGCACCAGTACAGCGTGACCGGCCAGGAGCGGAGGCGGCGGGGTACCCGGCACTCAGGTAAGTTTTATTTTATTTGTTTTATTCATCACCCGTGCCCCCCCCTCCCTCGAGCATGCTGGCCGCCGCTGGCACAGTCATGGTGGCCATAATAATGGCCAGGCCAGAGGCTCTCACAGCAGCACTGGAGTTATTCGCCGATCGGAAGAAACTAATTAAGTTCACGGCGGAGATTAAGGGGATCAGTATAATTTTTCTGGAACAATCTAAAAAGGGCCCTCATAATTTTAGAGACCTGTAACTAAATAGAGTTTGAATGGACGATCTCTTACTCTGTGAGCTCAGCAGTGTCGCTCTGGTCGCCCTGGGGGTTTCATTCATGAGATGCCGTAAAATGTTATGATTTTCTAAAGTTTACATTCCCTCGAGGTCGCCCGCTCTGCTTTCACTCTCGCTACCTCCCCTTCCCCACCTCTCAGACTCTCACCAGCCTTTAATATTCTCCAGCTCATGACACGACAGCCACAGCCTTTTCCCTCACACCGGTTACAGCAAGGAGACCCGCAGCCAGCACTGTATTGTGTGCGATACGATAATGCCCCGGTTACTTACCGGTAATCTTCATTACTCCGAGTCCTTGTCTTCCTCGCCACAGTATTCACTAATGAGCCTTCGGCTCCCACAGAAACTCCAAATGCAATTTTACATTCTAGTCTCCCTCTCCCTCCAATATGGCCCCCAGCTACATCAGCCAATCCCATAAAGGGATACAGAAAGCTCCAAAACGACCTGAGAAACCAAGCCGCAGACATGAAGCCAAGAAGAGGGCCGGGAGGGAAAGGGAAACTATACTGTGGCGAGGAAGACAAGAACTCGGAGTAATGAAGATTACCGGTAAGTAACCGGGGCATTACCTCCTCGTCCGTCTTCCTCGCCACAGTATTCACTAATGAGCCGATACCAAAGCACATCAGCTTCATGTAAGAACAGAGTCCACCAGGAAAGTCAGCAGGCAAGCAAAACTTTAATACAACAACAGGAAAGAGACACAGAGAATCTCCAACCTATGGGACCCCAGACCCCAGCACAGAAGAGGCAAAGGCAACCAAAGCACCACCACCAATCTGAAGACGGTAGTGCGAAATGAAGGTATGAGGGGAAGACCAAGTGGCAGCACGGCAAATATCCTCTATGGACACCCCACTGAAAGCGGCCCAGGAGGCAGCAACCGAACGAGTGGAATGCCCTTGAACAGGAAGAGAAGGAAGCAAGAAAGAAGAACCGTAAGGCAACAGAATAACGTCCTTAATCCAATGACTGAGAGTGGAGAGGGAAGGACACAAACCCCTACGGGACAAACCAAAATTCACAAACAAATTGTCCACCTTGCAAAAAGAAGAAGTCCGATCCAGGTAAATCAACAAGGCGCGCCGAACATCCAGAAGATGCAGCAACGACTCATCCCCAGAGGAAGGATCAGGACAAAGAACCGGAAGAATCACCTCAGCAGAACGATGAAAAAAGGAATTCACCTTCGGAACAAAAGTGGGGTGAGGGCGCAGAACAACACGATCATCCAGAATACACAAAAAAGGAGCCGACCGCAGGAAAGTCCCCAACTCCCCAATCCTCCTGGCAGAAGCAATAGCCACAAGAAAGACGACCTTAAGAGTCAAGAACTTCAGGTCAATCGACTCCAAAGGCTCAAAAGGAACCAACTGCAGCGCACGCAGAACCAGCGGCAGATCCCAAGGAGGAGAAGACAGAACAAGACGGGGACGCTGAAAAGCCAGAGACTTCAATAGCCTGGACACTAACGGCGTCACAGAAACCAAAGGAAGAGCATGAAAGGCCCGAATGGCAGCCCACTGTGCACGAAGAGTAGAGATGGCCAAACCCAATTCAAAACCCTCATGCAAAAAATCAAGAATGCGGGCAGGATCCAAGTCAGACAGAGACAAACCGTGCCGAACGCACCAAGCAGCAAAGTTGTCCCAGTGTTTCGCATAGGAACACAAAGTAGATGGATGCCTGGACCGCTGAATAACATCAGCAACCACCACCGAACACCCACCCCGAATCAGGGAGTCCCTCTCAAGAGCCAGGCCCGCAGACCCACGACTGGAACACCGGAAGAG
Source organism: Triturus cristatus (assembly GCF_964204655.1). Taxonomy (NCBI): domain Eukaryota; kingdom Metazoa; phylum Chordata; class Amphibia; order Caudata; family Salamandridae; genus Triturus; species Triturus cristatus. The sequence continues at coordinate 1,643,261,438 of NC_140590.1, forward strand.
GAAGCGGAGGCCCCATCAGAGGAAAAGGATCAAAGGGCAACAACCACCCCGTGCCCACCGCCAACTCCAACAAGAGAGGAAACCACGGGCGGCAACGCCAACCTGGCACAATCAGAAGAACAAGGGCACCCTCCCTCTTGATCTTCTGCAACACAACCGGGATCAGGGGAACAGGAGCGAACGCACACAACAGGCCCTTCGGCCACAGGAAGGACAGAGCATCTATCCGCCATGCCTCCGGACATGGCATAATCGGGCAAAAGCAACGTACTTTCGCATTGGACCGGGAAGCAAACAGGTCCACAATCGGAGACCCAGACCTCCTCCGCAAAGCCCGGAACATCCGTCGCGTCAGGGACAAGGACCCCATGGACGGAAAGACCCTGCTCAGGCAGTCCGCAACCACGTTCTCCCGACCTGGAAGGTAAACAGCCGACAGCGACTCTAGGTGCAACTCTCCCCAAGAACAAATCTGGTAACTGAGGGAACGGAGGGAAGGAACCCGGCAGCCCCCCTGATGATTGAGATACGCCATGACCACCTGATTGTCCGTCCTGACCTGAACATGATGACCCAAGAGAAGGTCCGAGAAGGCCAGCAGACCCAACTAGACAGCCTTCAGCTCTCTGTAATTCGACGAACAAGACCTCACAGTCGGATCCCAAAGACCCTGAGTCGAAGAGTCCCCCAGAGTAGCACCCCAGCCCAAGAGACTGGCATCGGTAGTGAGGACCCGAGAAGGAATTACCAGAAAAGGACAACCCCGGGAGAGATGAAGTACGTCCAACCACCACTCCAGGGCCACCCGAACACCCACCGACACAGGAATCAAGAGATCGAGATCATGAGAACAGGGGTCCCAATGCAGCAAAATGCGGGACACCATGGGATACATGTGTAGGCGAGCCCAAGGAACCACGGACAGGGAAGCGGAAATGAGACCCTGAACCCTCAACCAAAGTCTTGCAGGCTGGGAAGGACCCGACAGCAGGGATTGAACAGCATACAGTAGGGATTCCGTCCGAGCAGGTGGCAGGAACACCGACCCCAACAGAGTCCTGAAACGAGCCCCTATGAAAGTCAGATCCTGCGAAGGAACCAGGGAGGACTTCCCCACATTCACCAGGAAGCCGTGCTGTTCCAGGACCTGGCAAACCCTCTGGACATGGCTCACCGCCTTAGAAAGAGAAGAAGCAGAAATCAATAAATCGTCCAGGTAGGGAAACACCTGAATGCCCTCCCCATGTAAATGACCAATGACAGGTGCCAGAACCTTCGTAAACACCCTGGGTGCAGAGCAGAGACCAAAAGGCAATACCTGAAATTGGAAGTGCCGACCCAGGACACAGAACCGCAGAAAACGCTGACTGGCGGGTTGCACAGGCACATGGAGATAGGCGTCCTGTAGATCGATTGACGCTAGAAAGTCTCCCCGAGAAATCAGAGGGAGGATCAACTTCAGAGACACCATCTTGAAAGTCTGAGGAGGAACGAACCCATTCAGCCACTTTAGGTCCAGGACAGGCCTGAGATCCCCCGTGCGCTTGGACACAAGGAACAGGATGGAGTAAACCCCCAACCCCCGCTGAGTCTCTGGAACCGGAATCACAGCACCTTTTGCCAGAAGAGAGTCTATACCGGCCAAAAGCGTCGCTTCCTTGAGAGCCAACCTGGGGCAAGGAGTGGACCTGAAATAGTCTGGAGGATCCTGGCTGGACCCAAGGCGAAACCCTCGGAAACCACCCGAAGGACCCACTGATCTGACACAGTCATTCTCCAGGATGCCAGGAAGAATCGTAGCCGACCCCCAACCGGACCCTTCCCCGGGGAAACAGAGTCATGACTTGGAGGGAGCAGAAGCGGAGGATTGAACATTGGAGAACCGGGACTTATCAGCGGAAGGGGCACCCCGGCCACGCCCCCTACCACGAAAGAGCTGGTGAACACGGCCCCTACGAGAAGGCCCAAAGGCACGGGTAGTACCAAAAGAACGGAAACGACCAGCCCGATCCGGAGCCAGCAGTTTTCTATCCTCCGCCGTCTTCTTCACCATATCCTCCAAAGGAGGACCAAAAAGCTTAACTCCAGTAAAAGGAATCTTCATAAGCAAAGACTTCTGGGCAGCATCAGCCTTCCACGAGCGCAGCCATAACTGGCGCCTAGCCGCCACTGAAGAACCATCCGCAGAAGCAGCCGCACCCAAGGCATCAAAAGAGACGTCTGAAAGGAGACGAACCTGTTGTTCCATCATGGCCAACGTAGAGGAGATATCCTTGCCCTGGTCCAACAGTTCAGCCAAGGACTGAAAATCCTTCAGCAAGGATTGAATGGTATAAGAATAATAAGTGGCAGCCCGGATGGAATAATTGGCAGCAGAAAAAGTGCGCTCCACCGCCCCATCCACCTTTCCGATCCACAGGATCCGCCGGAGAGGAATCCTCAGAAACTACAAACCCCTGAGACGACATTGCAGCCATCAAGGAATCAACCTTCACCGAGGAAGGATACTTGGAAGAAAAATCCTGTAAAGGGTAACGTTTAGCCAAGTAGCGAGGGAAAGCTCCCTTGTCAACATCCTTCCATTCAGTCCCCAACACCTTCACCACAAAAGAATGCAGAGGAAGATGATCAGGATCCGGACGCTGATACTGCGCAAAAAAATCATCCTCCATCGGAACAACCGAATCAGGAAACAGCAAGTTGGTGCGAATGTGCCCCAGCACGTCTTTAAGATCAGCACCCTGCACAAAGCGACCTCGAACCTCCACATCTTCCTCAGCGTCAGAACCAACCTGGGAGGCAGGATCCGACCTGAGCTTCTTAGAAGGAGGCGCAGTCAACTTGCCACGCAAAGCAGCAGCCACAGCTGAATCAATCATCTGTTGAATCACAGACAAGGAAGGCAAAGCATCCTGAGATCCAGAAGCGACATCCCCAAGGGCAGGAGCCACAGCATCATCAGTAACCTCCATTATAACAGCAAACGCAAAGGCAGCTAACGAAGAACCATCCAGCAGCAATCAACAAGAAACAGCCTTTATAATGGCCACCAGGTGCAAGTAATCGTCAAAAAAACACAGGACACGCCCCCAGCACACAAATAAAAAAGAGCCGGAAGCCTGTGCCCCTTAATGCACCAGAATCGCCACCCAAGATTGCCCCAGACAACCGCCGAGGAATCTCCATGAATTCAGGCCAAACAGAGGAAGCATACTGCGCTCCGTGACTGAAGCGCGGTAAACCACAACAAAGCGCCAACCGCATAAGTCCGCTAAGCAGGACGCGCGGTTGGCAAGCACTAAACACGCGCCCCAGGAGTCCGCTAAAGCAGGACACAGAGGCGCTGTCAGAGGAAGGAGGCAGGACACCAAACGACCCGACCGCCGCCGCGCCGGTTCCGCTAAAGCAGAAACTGGAGAGGCACGCTGCACAGGGGGACATAAGCAGGCAAGAACATTAGCAACACAAACCACGTCCCCCCATCCAAACGAACACGGGGCCCAAGAGTCCGCTATAGCAGGACCGCCGCCCCACACTCACCTGACAAGCAGGAACACAGCACTCGGAGTAGTGCAGAAACAAAAAAACAGGTCGTTTTGGAGCTTTCTGTATCCCTTTATGGGATTGGCTGTCGTAGCTGGGGGCCATATTGGAGGGAGACTAGAATGTAAAATTGCATTTGGAGTTTCTGTGGGAGCCGAAGGCTCATTAGTGAATACTGTGGCGAGGAAGACGGACGAGGAGGTAATACTTTGAAAATAAACATGCTTCCGGCGGCTGACGGGGTATGCCAGCAATTTATTTTCTTTTTTAAGGGTTCACACTCCAGATTCGATTGACTAAAATGTGTTTGAGACTGATTCCATATCGCAATTTTGAATAGCATGAAACGGGCGTTCCTTCTTAATTGTGATGCACATTGCACAATCAATCACATCAGTGGTTTGTAACCTCAATTCTGGTCGATAACCGTTGCTCAGATATCCATACTCACGCAAGTTGCGGTGGTATGATCTGATCCAAGGCGAGTAGCTCTCATTATCTTAAGCAGAACCTGTCCCTTTATGGAAACTGGCTCTTAAAAAATGTTTCTTCTTTTTCATAATGTAGCGGCAGGCAGCAGGGCAGGGACAGGGGTTGCCGTCTCTTCCAGACCACCATATCTGGGTTTGCAAATTTCAGCTCATCACAGTGAGGTGCAAATTACAATCAGCCTCACTTATGTTCATTTAGAAAGGCCACTTTGCTACAGGCCCAGCCACGCGTGACCCTCGCACCTCTGACAAGCTTGAACACCGAGTGCCAGCACTGGACCTAGCTTCAAAAACATAACAATAGAAATGTTTTTGATGCTAGGCCCTGCTGGCACACAACACAACCTGTGTATATAGTTCAAAGGAGCGTGGCACTGACCGGACGTAGCTTCGGAAACATTTCTATCTAGAAGGAATCATGTTTCCGAACCTAGGCCCTGCCTGCTGGCACGCTGCGTGTGTATGCTTTTTTTCAGAGATGCATCCATCATACCAGGCCTGAGCAGTAAGTAAATATTCTCTGCGCCTTAAATGCGCTCTAATTTTAAATTATAGGTGACCCTTAAATACTCTTTTATAGGGCCTGGGGGAAGGCAGCACACAATGCCTCATTAATATTGAATCAATTTTCCGTCCATAAACCATTTTGCAAATCTGTGTCTGAGTTCGAAATATGTGAAGCAGCTGATAAATGTGGTGGCAGACTGCACATCTAGGTGTCTGACGCAAGGCCCTGTACACTTCAGCTTCTCAGAGGTGCACAGAGAGCTCTGCCATGTTGTTATATGCCATCCCTTTATTAATGTAATAACTGCACTTTCACAACTGCTTTATTAGCTTTCTTGCTTCTCAAATTTACTTGAAAATGCACCATTTGCCCACTTATTTTTCAAACTTTTCTCGGGGATCAATCCCTCCGAACCCCCCTTTAATTGTTCGGGCTCGCTCGCTACGCTTGCTCGCCACGGTGCTCTCCCACGGAAAGTTTACGCCCACCACTTTCAAATCTCACCACCCACCACTGGACGAATAATGTGTTCCACTTCGTCCCTCACATATGGGATGGTCCGCACAGCCAGGAGATATCTCTACCTAAAAAGAGATAGAGTATGTCAGTAAAAGATATTTACTAAGTGTAAAAGATTTATATTGAGAAACGTGTGAGAGTCTAAAGTACCTAATTTTTTCCCTTCTTTCGCTAAAGAAATAGAAAGGTTCAAGTGATGGCATAGCCTTGTCTGTAAAATAGAAAAGATAAATTTCAATAAAGTGCACATATAGGTAGAGAACTATAATCAATGAAGGGGAGCACTCTACACCCACCTAATGACATTTGGGATAGATCTTAGAATAGGATATTCTCTCCTTAGTATCTGGATACAAGTTATGCACTTAAAAACAACTTAAAAGCTCCTTATAGTCAGGAAAATTGTAACAGAGGATTCCATATCTTTTCAGGAAGACTTTGGGTTAATTAAGCAATACACAAAAAAAAGAAAAACGAATCTCCAAGGACGTGGATTCCAACAGGTAAGCATCAGGATTAGTGATAGAATAAATCTGTGCGTATTGCAGGACTTAGTATCTTGTTGTGTACTTGTTTACATGTGACTATGGAGCCGTGGCTGCAGTGCCGAAGGGCTTTCTGAAAGGAACTGCCAGCACCGCCGAGGGAATTCAAAGTCGCTGACGGCTGAGCAGGGAAGACTCGAGGAGACACCAAACAGGAACACCTAAACCCAACTGTGACCCGGAAGAACTGCAGGTACATAACTCGGAAACAAAGGCTTGATCCCAAACACTAGAGCACGAAGCGTTTCGGTCTTGGATCGGAGGAGTTTTTAATTGGTCCCTGCGTGTGCCACGTAGCGGGACTGGCACTCATGACACAATAGACCTTTACACCTACACAGACTCCTACTTGTCTAATCTGATTTACCTCTTTCTCAGTCAAGGTTCCTTTCCTGATGCCCTCAAAACAGATCAGGTGACACCACTACTGAAGAAACCATCCGCAGAAGAGAATGACCTCAACAACTACTGCCCTATCACCAACCTCCCTTTCCTTGCCAAAATCACTGATGGATGTGTATCGGAGCAACTTACCCAACACATCAAGGACAACAACCTTCTAGATACATTTCAATCTGGCTTCAATCAAGGCTGCAGCACCGAAGCAGCGCTACTACAGGCTATTGACGATACCCCATGAGTCCTTCACTCTGGTAGCTCCTGCCTCCTGATCCTGCTGGACCTCTCTGCAGCCTTCAATACTGTAAACCATCACACACTCCTTAACACACTAAAACAAAGAATGGGTTTTGAAGGCGTAGTTCTTAAATGGTTTGATTCTTACCTTACGGGCACATCTCAGATGATCAAAATCGAAAACAGGCTCTCAACGTCAATGGCTGTGGATCATGGCGTCCCTCAAGGATCTGTCCTTGCTCCCACAACCTCATCAATCTTTACATGGAGCTGTTGGGGGAACTTCAACAAAAGACTGGGATCCTCTGTCACCTCTATGCTGACGACACCTAACTATACCCCAATGTGACCTCTGCACATGACATTTCACTCCTTGCCAGCACCCTCAACTCCATCCAAGAATGGATGACGTCTCAACGCCTAAAACTAAATCCCTCTAAAACCAAATTCCGTCTTATCTCAAACTCAAACCCTCCACCTGCGGTACAATCAAGGATGGATAATCTGAGCATTCTTAATTGCAAACCTACCATTGTTGATAGTGCCAAATCCACAGGCGTCATCCAAGACGAACGACTTAACCTCCAATTCCGAATCAACACCATGGCCAAGAATGCACGCTACCATCTGTGCCTTCTCAGGGGGATCCGACTTTTTATCCCTGAACAAGACCTGAAAACTATTGTTCAATCTTTGGTTCCCTCCAGATTGGACTATTGTAATGCTCTCCTTGCAGGCCTCCCAAAGATCCACATTCCTACTTTAAAACCCATCCTCCATTTGGCAGCGTGCTTAGTCCACGGAGCCAAAAGAAATAACCGCATCAGACCCATGCTGATAACTCTTTGCTGGCTTGCTATTGAAGCTAGGTCAAAATGTAAGACTTCCTGTATCACCCATAAAGCCATCCAGGCTTCTACCCATTGCTACCTAGCTAACAAACTCAAACTTTCAGGTGGCTTCAGGCCCTCACATAATACTGAAAACCTACTGCTCGAACCCCCAACTTTCAGAAGGGAGAGACTTATGCCACAATCTTTCTCAGGTAATGTGACCAGAATTTGGAACTCGCTTCCTTCAAACCTTGGCACCACCACCTTTTTCCGCATCTTCAAAACAAACCTTAAAACTCTTTCCTTGCAAAGACACTTTTATCAATACTTCCCCTCGCCCACTTACCCACCAGGTACACGCCGTCACATCCCTTGGTGTGACTCTGACTGCTTCATAACACTCACAGGAGAGCTAGGTCGACCTTCGGCCTCAGCTATGTAAATATATAAAAATGTACTTCTGCAACCCCAATCGCTCCAACTTTAGTATGCAATTTGTAATTTCTTTTCTTTTCTTTTGTGAACATGTAACTTGTAAATATGTAACCCTCACCGTGAGTAACTGTAGCAGCCATACCCTTTATCACCTCTACCATGTTACTTGGAGTTTCTTATGTAATGTACTTCGCTCTATTGTAAAGCGCTCTGACACCTCTGGGTAAAGTACACGCGCTGTATAAAACGCACAAATAAATAAGTCAAGGTAATCCCGCCCTGTCGGCTAAAAATGAAAGTTGGCTGGCGGGGCCTCTTGGCCCAGGTGGCTGCGTGCCCTGGGGTGGATTCCCCGCCCTCTCAGGTGTGTTCCGGTACCAGTGCTGACTGGGCTGACGCACCGGCTCTGGCCAAGAATGCGAGTTCTTCTTTCTTTATCAGACTGTCAATAACTTGATTAAATCTTTCCCTCCTTCCTCGCGCGCTCGCGGTGCGACCAGAGAGGCGGAACTTGTCGAGCACGGAGCCCTTGGCCCTCAGGAATGAGGAAGTGTTGGTGGCAGAGCCTGGTCCGGGGCATGAGGACAGGTGTGGGAGCGCCCTGTCCCCGCACGTCCTGAGAGCCTCGTCTACCTACGCCCCCTAGCGCAGGGGGGTATCCCTCGACCCTTCCCGCTGGCGTGCCATGTAACCTCGCCCGGACGCCCCTCGCCATGCAGAGACGCTGTGCCTGCTGCCCCTGGTGCTGCTGCCGGTGCTGCAAGGATGGGGACACGAACAAACCCTTCGACGTGGTCATCGTGAACCCGTTCCCACTGGGGAAAGAGACCCCCACACCCCCGGAGAGAACAGTGTCCACGGCCCCTCCACCCTCGTGGAGGACACCCCCCACCCCCTCACCCGCGACGAGAAGGGCCGCGCTCGGCCAGCTCTACGTCAGCCAATGGGACTTCCAGGCGCGGACGGAGGAAGAGCTCAGCTTCAAGGCCGGGGACCTCCTGCGCCTGCTGGAGCAGCACGGCGACTGGTGGAAGGCGGAGGTGGTGGACGCAGCCGGCAGGCGCACGGGCAAAGTGGGCTTCGTGCCTCGGAACTTCCTGGCGGAGCGAGAGACCGGGGATGCCCAGCCGTGAGTACAGCGTCTGTGCATGTAAATCTGTGCGCGCTTCTAGGCGCTATGACTGGTAAAACGAATGTTCTCTAGAGTTTCTGACAGGCACAACAAACTCAAACTGCGCCCTGTAGCTTGAATAACAGCTGCCATTATTTCTCAGTGCGGTTGCAGTCCTTTTATCAACCGTTGGAATGGTGAAAGGATGAGCCTGTCTTGCTAAACTACAGCCCCGTGCCATCCAGGAGCTATATACCTATGGAGGACCAACTAGTGCGACAAGAAAAGGCACATTATAGGTTACATTCTCGGACAGTATTATTTCGCTATCCATCGTTTTAACACTCATTAATACCGACTGGGGAAAAGTCTCAATTAATTAGTACAGATTTGACGCTCGAATACAACGATCATACATATTACATACAATAAAATACTCCGCCGAAAGGTGACATTAACGTTTACAAAGGGTCTGTCACGTGTTAGCGCCAAGTGGGTGCACTTTTAAGTAACTTTCGATCTGATCTAAATACATTTTTTAGTGTAATCTGTAGATTGTGTGGCAGATGTTGGATTAAGGAGCGAGACTGACAACACACAATTATGCGGAAAAGATATGAGTTACCCAAGGCAAACAATATCTCTGTATTCTTGCTTACGGGGAGGTACACATCCTTGTAGTGGTCTGGCAGCCGGACGGCAGCGCCCCCCTTACTCATCCCGCCAGGGGTCTGATCCCATTTTGGGGTGGCGGGGCCATCTTCTGACAGGGCTACTTCGAAGGTGAGTGTGTGCGCTCCTCCTCATATGGGCCCTTAATGTTCCCCATATCCTAGCATTCCAGGCTTTAAAGGTGAGGGGAATGTGTGTTTTCTGTCTCTATGCATGGGGGTCGACTTAGAGTGTTTTCAGGGGCTGGGCAAAAGCCCAGGGCTCGTTGTCTAAACTACAGAATCTCTAGAGGTGCGTACAAATGCACAATCCCAGAAAGGGGGGATGGGCCCCTTGTCTCAGCTGCCACCGCCTCTGCTCTGTCTTGCTTTGAGGTGACAAGCATTGGTGGACACCTAGTCTCAAAAAACGACTTTTCGGATCTCTCCCTCGAGCAGGCGCCCGGCATTGGTGGGCATGTCCCTTCAATTTCCTCGGATCTCCCCTCCTTAGAGCTGCCCAACACTAATGGGTAAATAGTCTCACAACTAGCACCTCTGCGGCCCTCTCATAGTAGTGTCTAGCCCTGGCCAACGGGCCATGACTTGACGGTCCCATATACACAGCCTCTAAGGAGGTCTATCCTAGGTGTGAAGTCCCAGATCTGCATTAGGAGGTGGTGTAGTTGTTACACAGGGCTGTGCACGGAGGATGCAACATTGGTCATACTCCTTGAGCAACCTCTGTGGGCCTCTGTAGTGGACACCACCGACTCCGTCTCATCATTAGTTCGAGGTAGTGTCCATTGAAACTATAGTGGTCATCTATATCTAACGTTGCAATTAAGGCTTCCTTCCAAATGTTATGACTTATAGCGGGCGGTGTAGTTGAGACGTTGCTGAGGCTACGAATGGCCTTTTCTGTGTCAATGTGAACGGAGACCAATGTGGCCCTGGACTTCTTCGGTGATATTCTTAGAAGGATTTGGAAAATGTATGAAAAAATCAACAAGGATTGATAAACCAGTCAGCATGTAATTTTATATTAGCAGCATGTATACAGCTCTTTCTACCAATATAGTATGGAAGTTTGTGCCCTTTTTGTACAATTCAGAAATTTCCATGGATCAGTTGTTGTCAATTCTAGTCATATCTCACAGACCGAGAATGGTGTGGACTGGATAAGCATTAACATAACCCTGAGCAGTCTGCGAAGGACAAGTGCGTGATAGCTGGGTGAGGCCCATTTCTAGCATTCCAAGACAACACCGATGGATATCGACCAATCCAATGTAGTGGCTGTGGTTTCCAACCAATAAGTCATATTAAAAATGTGAATCGAGGAATGTCACGTGATTTACAACCAATCCAAGCCACGAGGCATGAACTTCAACAAATCTAAGCAGACATTCACAATAGCAACCAGTCCAAGACATGGCTGTGACTTTTAACCTTTCCTCTTTGATTGTTTGGAACTGACAGTCCTTCCCTTAGGCTGGACTTCACATAAACATGTCTGGTTTTCTTATTTTGAAGTGGGTGAAACTTGCAAGACCTACTATCGATTGGTTCGTGTTTACACACAACCTTTGATTGATGTGGCTTTTAATTTACATTTTCAGGTCAAAGCCTATCAGACAGCGCAGTTGTTTGGTTTTAAAGGCTTCTTGGGGACATTGTAAAACTGGCTAAGAATGCATGGCTTACCACTGGCTTTGTGGTTTCTAACGTACATTTGCTTGCTTTTTATTTGCTGGCTTTATTTGTTTTAGGATGTCCAGCATGTCTTTGTCCCTCCGGTGCATCACAGCTGTTAACTGTATCCTTCCACAAGTGCTTGTGTTCTGTAAACAGGCCTTTACATTTTGTTCTTATCTTGTCACGTTTGCTGTGCATTAAAAGCAGAGGTCAAATGTCAGACTGTGTTCCGTTGGAGCTTAGTGTTTACTTTTTTTGCTTTAACTTCAAAGTGAGAGAGTTTATCTGATACATTTGGGGTGTGAAAGGAAAGGCTTTTTTTCGAGCACATAATACAAGTTAAATGTCTGTTAATGAACTGTGCAAATAGTTCAGAATATTTTCGAATTAGGAAAGTACAAATGAAGCACATTTTTTTTGTAATTCTGAAATGTGCTGGAAACAAATATTTTAATACGATTAAAGGAAATCAATACACTAGTGAAGCCATTTCCACACCTTATTGTCAGTGCACTGTATACTTTTATCAGTAAAACTGTATGTCTGTGCACATATAATGGTCAATACAACTGAAAATGTTTTGGCTGTAATGGCAGTGAACTACCACGCCATGCATACTTCTCTCTGCGACACTCTACTCCACTCTTTGCCACTCTTTACTCCTCCACTCTATGCCACTCCACTCTACCACACTCTACTCTATGACAATTCACTCTACAACACTCTATTCCACTCTGCGGCACTCTAGACTACGCCACTTCACTCTAGGCTACTCAACAACACTCAACTCCACTCTACAACATGCCACTCTACTACACTCTCCATCCATCCCAATCCACTCTATGACACTCTACCACATTCATACACTCTACTCCACTCTAAGCACCTGAAATCAATGCCCTTCTGTACCACTGCACTCTAAAAAACTCTACTCCAGTCTATGCAGTTCCCTGTTTGCCACTCCCCTCAATGCCACTCCACTCCATGCCACTCCATGCCTCTCCTCTATAAACACTTTTTTCACTATACAGCCCCTCCACTCTACATCCCTCATTTCTATGCTGCTACACTCTATTACACTCTATGGCACATTACTTCCCTCTACGACCCTCCAATTACGACCCTCCACTCTATGACCCTTCACTCTATGACCCTTCACTCTATGACCCATCACTCTATGACCCTCTACTCTATGACCCTTCACTCTATGACCATCCACTCTGATGCTAACACTACATTCTATGTCACTTCATGCCACTCCACTCTACAACACTCTATGCCACTCTATGCCACTTCACTCTATGACACTCAATGCCCCTTCACTCTACAATACCTTACTCCACTCTATGTCACTCCACTCTGACACTCTACTCTATGTAACTCCATCTATACCACTTTAGTCCACTCTGCACCACTCCACTCTGAGCTAATTTATGCCACCCCACTCTACAATACTATATGCCACTCAACTGTATGACACTCTACTCCACTCTACGCCCCTCTGTTCTATATATGCCATTCCACTCCATGACACCCCATGACACTCCACACCATTTTGCCTCACTCTTCTCCACTCTGTGCCACTCTCCTCTACACCACTAATTTTTGGTCATGCTGAACAGCAGCCATTCTGGCAACAACATGGCTAAAACACATTGGTAAAGCCAGTAGCACTTGCATAGGCGAGACCAGCCACGGCCCGTGCAGGTAAGAGCGGTGGGCGGTGAGGCCGGGTTGGGGGACATTTCGACCGATGGCAAGGGAAAATTAAATAATTAATTAATTTCCCTTTCGTTGTCCTCGTCTGTTGAACACCCCCCCCCCCCCACACACGGCCCCACGGCCCTACCAATCTTACCTGCATGGGGCACGGCTGGGCGAGACCTCGAATGCTGTTTAAGGAGAGCAGATAAATCTCAGAACATACATCAGTTCCCCCATGTAAAGAACATACTGTGGTGCTCCAAGTATGCTGATAGATGAAATATGCAATTATGGTAATACGTGTTAACGTATGTTCTGCGTTAAGGTTAGCTTCATCTTAGTAGTAAGGATTTTCTCTTCAGTATCTCTTTGTTGCATTATTTCTTATGTGAAGAAAATGCAATGAAGCGTGTGCATTAAAAAAGAAATCTACAGACAACATTTTGGATGGATTAGAATTTTCAGACCTACGCCTGGGCTATGAATTCCAAGCATTCCACTTTAAGGGCTGTAAATTCCAAGCAATCCAAGATGGTGCTAGTGAAATACCAGGAAACCAATGTCTGGTGGCCATAAATTTGCACCGATCTAAGGTGTTGCAGTGCAGGCGAACAGACCTATCATGAATTTGACCCAATCCATTAAAGGGGCTGCGAATTTCATCAAATCCAAGCTTGTAGTTATTAATTCCAACTAATCAAAGACGGGCATTTCATTTTCAACCAATATAGAGTGGGATCTTGAGTTCCAAAGAATCAGCGTTAATGTTTGTGAAGTCCGGCTTAATCCTGCGAAGGTGTCATGAGCCGATCCATCACAGGGATCCTGAATTCCAAACAATAATAGTTGGTGGTGGTGAATCCCAATAAATCCATGGAAATTGTTGCAAAATCCAGCCAGTGCACGGCAGGGGTCATAAATCCTAAACAATGTAAACTAGGGTCTGCAACTAATGATTAATTGAAGGCAGGACCTGTGACTTCTAACCGCTCCAAAATAAGGGTCATGGCTACCGACCAATCCGAGGTAGTTACTGTTCCCTTTAATTCAACCAAGGCATAGTCTGAAAACCCCAGGAAATCTACAATACACACAATAATTGAGACCCTCACGGGTGAGCAGCACGCTTTATAAACCCCTGATTATTGATTGATTGAATAATCTCTTGAGAATTCACAAGAGTAGCAGTGAGCTGAATATATTCTAAGTCAGTGCTCTCCAACCCTTGCTATACTAAGAGCTACTTATGTCCAATTGAATTCGTCCGGGGCCACTGCTAACCCAAATGTTCAATGTTACAAAGGTGACCACTTCAGGCAAGATTCCATTAGCGGCCATTGCATGTAGAATTACTAGCAGTCACCACCTCAGTACATCAAGCAAGATCACCAGCAATAATGTAAAAAAAAAACTTTATCAATTTTCATTTTCAATACCGCTACGTGCCATAGCAGTCATACACGCAATGCCCATGACCCCCAAAAAGAACATCAATAAAAAGACTCCCCAATGCAGCATGAATTACCATTTAAATGTCAGCCTTAAAGATAATATTTCTGCAAACATCAGCTATCCGTTCTGGAGAGACACACATTTAACTCTTAAATGCATCTTTTTCAATTTTGGAAACCTACCTAATTCATCCAAACAAAAGCCTTTCTTTAACCTAGGATGGGCTACACTTACCGAGTTACTCACGAGTAGCCGGAGAGCTACCGATACCTCCGCGCTACTCGTCGGAGCACCCTGTTCTAAGTCGTGCGTAAACAACACCCATTCCAAGGTAGCAGCCGTGAATGTCTGCCAATCTAATGTTTGGAGCCTGAATTGCAGCCAACGCGAGGCAGAGGACAGGACTTGCAAACAATTTAAAGTGAACTTTGAGCGCCAGCCAACTAAATCAAGGTATTCACTTCAACCAGTATTGGATCTGTAAATAACAACTAATCCAGTGTACAGGTCTTAAATTCTATCAATTTCTCATAAAAGTCTGTGGAATCGGGCAGATCCAATGAAATGTGTGTACATCTCAATCCAAGCAATGATTGTGGGTCCTAGAAATTTAAGCATAGTGAATGACAACCTGTGAACGGTGGATCCCTGCTAAGCGAAGACCAGAGTTTGTATCGTACGGTTAAATAGTAGTACATTGACAGGTTTGAATTTGTATCACAAGAATAATAATAAGTGACTGATAATCGAATTAAGAATGGCTCTCCCACATATTAATAACAAACATTGGCAAAGCCCTTGAGTAGGCATTCACACACATGGGCAGCCACCTTTATATGGTCACGCATGGGCAGCATTTTAGATGTTTTGTTTGCTAAAAAAAATAATGTATTATACATTAGCAGCGAAGGTGAAGCTGCTGATACCTCGCAAATGTTTAAAATAGGCAAAATGATCAATATTTTCTTTTTTCAAAAAAGTACCTATTGGTTCAATACTCTCCGGCACTCTAAGAGTTACCTTTTGCTGAAGTGGATACCCCAATAGACAGTACTATATAAGCGTGTATGCTGTAGAAGAAAAATATGACTGACAGAACAGATTGATGGATGAAGTGGCATGGCTGAAAGCCCATATATCTAAGTATAATATTTAATTTTACTAAAATTAAAGGGACTTGGCTTAAAAGGTATCTTAGTGCATACATTGCAGAGGCGCAATAAAGAAATAGAAGTGTGATGACAGAATGTACTTTTTGCATCTAAAATAGACCCCTATGCATTCCAGTGGAGGCGGAAGGATACATCCAAATAGTCAATAAAAAGAAAGTAAAAATAAAAACTCCAATTGACTAATCATAGATGTCATTCACAATGTCTCAAGCTAGTATTTGAAGGCTCCTGAGTCAAAGAAGCCAATGGCTGTAAAACACGGAACTAAAGCCCATAGGAGTATGTATAGAATCAAATACGTTCGCTGTGAATGCTGCCATTTTTGAGAGGGTTGGAAGAAAGAGCGAAAGGAAGGACATGAAAATAAGGAAGAATCTGTGGACGAAAGGATGGATGCAAATGTAAAAGGACTGATGGATGGAAGGGTAAAGCAAGATTTGCATTGGTGGGTGAAAGAAAGTGTCTAGAATGATAGGCTGGATGAATGGGTAGATGAATGGACGGCTGGATGGAAGGATGAAAGGGTAGATTGGTGGATTGATAAAAGGACGGTGAATTGATGGATGGATGGAAAAAGTACGGATGTATGGTTGGACGTGTGAGTGGAGGGTTGGAAGGATAGATGCAAGACTGTGATGATGAAAGGGAGGACGGAAGGAATGGAGAAAGGATGGGTGAAAACATGAAAAGATGGATGAAAGGGCGATAAATGGACGGAAGGCAGGATGAAGGGATCTCTTCTGGAGTGAGTAGAGTTTGCTTGCTTCACTCACTTGATGGCTTCAGAGGGATGGATCAAAGTGGGGGGTATTTAAATTTTCTGGCTACTCCCTTGAATCCAGTGAATCATAGCCAACCCAGGTGAATGCCGGTGAACCTTAGATAATCCAGTGAAGGAAAATGGTGTATCGCTTCCATCGGGCTTCTGGCACTGCCATTCTCTGCCCCTCCACACCTGGAACAACACTTTGGAGAGAGACCTTTCTTACAACCAGGAGAGTTGTCACCACATCAGTAAGGTCCAACGGCGGCATGACGTATGTATATAGCTTGTTTTTGGATTGGAGGCATGGGTGTAACTAGATTGGGCCCCATGCACAGTATTTGGTAACATTTGACATTAAAGCCCTCTGAGTCCTCCAGAACCATTGTCTAAGAGGGGGGAGTTCCAATGCCAGGAGACCTACGAAGCCCTGGAAGTCCCTGGAGACCTGGGTAAATAGCACGCGCTCTTTCACCCTCGAAGGGAAACAAATAAATGAGGATTAGTTCCTTGTAGAAGTGAAACCAGAGCTGGGCAGGCATGGCGCCTTTCGGTAATGAAGCGAAAGGCCCTGTAGGTGCAGAGGGTGTTTGTTGCCTGTTGCTCTCAGTTTGGAATGCACTGTTTGATGTGTGTTTATTTTTAGATACACAGGTTGTTTTCCGGATAACACAGGGCCCTGACCCCTGCCTGTACCTGAAACGAGTGGAAGGCCCTCCACGCGAGTGGGGCAGGTGGGATCAACTGGAATCCACGTGGATGTTGAGGAAATGCCCGAGCCCTGTGTTAACTCTCAAAGGATGATTTTTGGGGCTATTAAGTTTCAGGGCCAGTTTGTCAGTGTTCTGGTGACAGGCTTTGCCCCAGTGGCAGATGGAAGTTGTAAGCTAGACCCAAGGGCCTTTTATCTAACTGTGTATCTTCCTCAACAATTCTGGAGACATTTCTGACCGAATCCCAGGAATGAGGCGGTGAGGGAGCCAAGAAGAACTTTGAGAGGGAGATTTGGATGCTGCGATGAGAAATGTAGTTTTTTCGTTCCATTTCATTTTAGAAAGTTTTTTCTAGTGCTCCATATCAGACAGCACTACTGCTTGAGTAAGATTGAGTGTACTCAGCACTGGGAATGAATGAATGAA
This sequence comes from Triturus cristatus, assembly GCF_964204655.1. Lineage (NCBI taxonomy): Eukaryota > Metazoa > Chordata > Amphibia > Caudata > Salamandridae > Triturus > Triturus cristatus. Next base: position 1,643,278,637 of record NC_140590.1, read on the forward strand.
TGAATAAACATGAAGCACAACAGAGACCTCTCCGAGGTATTGCGGCGCTAGAGACGTTGATAAAAGCAACCAGAAAGATTAATCCAATGCAGGGCCCCTGGAATTATGCGGCATGGGAAGACCACATTAATTATCAGGCAGGTTGACTAAATTATGCAGCAAGAAAGTCAAATTATGTGGTGTAATGTGACACATTTTGTGATAGTATTATATCCATATTTTGTTACACAGGTTAGCACTGTCTGGGCAAAGGTTTCACATCACCAGTACCTATTTGACACCTAAATAGAGCAATAAGCAACCGAAAGGGGGCCAGTCAAACTTTGCAAAGGGTCTTTCACTGTGCAGCAACAAGTGTTGTCAGGTTTTAGTAACGTTTGATCCGTTTGAGCTTGCAACATTTGTTTTGTAAAAATCTGCAAATGTTGCAGCCATTGATGGATTATGCAGCAAATTCATAGTTATGTGGAAAATGATGCAATCTCGAAATCGCATAATTCCAGTGTGGCCCTGATGAAATGCTTCATGTGTTAACAGCCAGGTTTTCGTACTTTCTCGAAAGGACAGGTGGTCAGAAGTTTGTCAGAGAGATAAATAGAAGGCATTTCAGTGTTTTACCGTCAGGCAGGAGAATGACATATATAGGAGAACAGGATCACTCTATGGTTACAAATAACTTCAAAAAGAGATATTGTGTAGCGCCGCCTTCTCCAATAACAAAAGGCGCTACATTGTTAAGGGCCCCGGTTTCCGTTTTGTTACTGATTTTGGCACAGAAAATACTGCCGGCAAAACACGAATGCACAAAGCTGTGCATATTGAATGCATAAACAGTTCATTCAACACATTTATGAGAATTTGGAAGGAAGATTAAATAGCTGCAGGTGTGCTGCAATGCTAATGCTTTATTGAGTTTATTGTTTTATTATATATTTATGTGCAACGCTTCAAAATCCTACAGACATAAAAGTGCACGTGTACCTTTATCTTTAACAAAATTTGTTAAATGCAAATTAAGTTTTTCACCCATTAAAAATTAATAAAATGACATTGAGGTGTATAAAAAATAAATACAGATGGAAATAAAAAAAAAAATGAAGAAACTTGCAACTGGCCTGTCGTAATTCTTCAAGTAATGCTTAATTTACACTGGAACATAGAGATACATTATTCTCTCACCTGCCATAGATTTTTTTTAAAAACTGGAAAAATCAGCACAGTGCTGGCTGGAATGCTTGAATGAATCTTAGCCACTGGTAGTCACTCTGGGCAGGATTCCTGTCCATCGCTTTGCACCCACTATAGTCTTAGTACAGCTGCAGTAGCAACCGCCCAGCCTGGAATGCCACACCAGGTCCCCTCCAGTTGGGAATATACACCCAAGTTTGGTTTTGGCCTCCATAGGCCTCATCATTGAGGTATAGCTTTTAGTCCTGTGGCACTGGGAGCATGGACCCAACACCGCGTGCACTTAGGGCATCAGCTGCAACAAACAACACGTTGGTGGAAAGAATGCTGAATGAATATCACCTGCTCACGATATCTTGGACTTCATCACAGATCATCTAAGTAGGTCTAAACCGGCCTGGGGATCCCTCTCAAAAATGATGTATTTGTAACTCCCTTTTAATCAAAAACTGTACTTTTCCCATCTCCTTATTCCTCATTCTTCCTTGTCTCTCAACCTTTCTTATCAGTCTATTCCCTCCTCCTTTCTGTAGTTATATCTCTGTAACTTCCTGTCTGAATCCTCCTTTCTTCTGCTTAATATTGCTTTAATCTTCACCCCCATTCTTTCTTCCATCTATCACTCTCTTATCTAGGTGTCTTCTCTATTTCATAGGTTGTATTAGTATACCCTCCCTTCACACAGCGGCTCAGCTTAGAGGGACCCTGATGCATTCCTTCCAACCTGAAGAAAAATCTTACAGTGGGAGGAGGGGCGGGGCCTAATGCCGAGAAAAACCTAGGAGGCACATTTGAACTCCAACCTGCCCCTTTGCCCCCCCCCTTAAAAAAAACTTGCTGAGGCGGGTGCCGATGTCCTGGGGTGTTTTAAAACCCCTTAGAGGATATTAGCAGTTCAAAGCGTCGGAAAAGAGCTGGAAAACCACGATTTACTGTGGTTTTCTGCTTGTTTTCCCTTCCACCGTGTGATATGGGCCCCTCACGTGTGATGAGAGCTGATATCGTGTTTCACACAGTGGCTCTGTATGAGTTGGCAGCTGTGCTGATGCAAAGTTGTAGAGTGGCTCACTCATGAGCTCATGCCACTTACCCTGCCCCCATGTTCCTGAATACCCCTACGCTCACTGAAGATGGAAAAGCTGCGGTACTCAAGGGGAGTAAATTGGAAAGTGACGGCACTTAGTACTAGTGAGTATCAACCCATTCAAAGCACTGCACCCACCTTCAATCAGCCGTTTGTTAAGCGGGGGGAGGTCTGTCGAAGAGCCAGGTTTTTTGAGGTATCTTGCGAAGATGGGGAGCGATGTTGTCTGTCTGAGGTGGAGGGGAAGGGCGGTCCAGGCTCGGGCCACAAGGAAGGAGAAGGAACGGCCTCCCGATCTGGTCTTTCTGGTGCAGGGAACCATGGCGTAGGAGAGCTGGCCTAAACGTAGGGTCCTCTGGGGTGCGTGGAATTTGAGTTGGCTGTTCAGGTATGCTGGTCCGGTGTCGTGGAGGGCCTTGTGGGCTTGGGTAAGCATCTTGAAGGTGACTCTAGCTTCGATGGGGAGCCAGTGGAGTGTGCGCAGGTGCTGGGAGATGTGGCAGTGTTTTGGCAGGTCGAGGACCAGTCTTGCGGCGGCGTTCTGGATGTTCTGTAGCTTGCGGGTGAGGTTTTTGTTTATTCCGGCATAGAGTGCGTTGCCGTAGTCGAGTCTGCTGGTGACAAGGGCGTGAGTGAGTCTTTCTGTGTTCGAGGGGGATCCATTTGAAGGTCTTACGTAGGAGGCAGAGGATGTGGAAGCAGGAGGACGAGACGGAGTTGATCTGGCGGTCCATTTTGAGCTCGGAGTCCAGGATGATTCCCAGGTTGCGTGCGTGGTCTGTGGAGGTGGGCGGGCTTCTGAGGGCGGAGGGGGGGGGCACCAGGTGTCGTTCCAGGCATTGGGGATTGGGCCCATGATGAGTACTTCTGTTTTGTTGGTGTTTAGTTGTAGGCAGCTGATTTTCATCCATTTGCCGATGGCTTCCATGCCTTCTCGAAAATGTTGTCTGGCGGTATTGGGTTAGTTGGATAGGGAGAGAATGAGTTGAGAGTCGTCTGCGTATGACACAATGTTGAGTCCGTAGGTTCTGACGATGGGGGCGAGCTGAGCCATGTAGACGTTGAAGAGCGTAGGGAGGACCCCTGGGGGACTCCGCAGGTGGTAGGTGTAGGGTCCGAGAGGGAAGGGGGGAGTCAGACCCGCTGCGTTCTGCCTGAGAGGAAGGAGTGGATCCAGTTGAGGGCCTTGTCTTGGATTACTGCATCGTGGAGTCTGCGTATTAAGGTGCGGGGGGAGACTGTGTCGAACGCCGCTGAGAGGTCGAGGAGGATGAGGGCTTCTGTTTTTCCTTTGTCCAGTAGGGTGCAGATGTCGCCTGTTGCAGCGAGGAGGGCGGTTTCGGTACTGCGGTTTCACCTAATAAATGTATTCTTTAGTAAATAGTTGGGTACAGGCGCTCTCAGTTGGATATGGTGAGGTCTCTATAGGATTTCTCTAGGATTAGTAAACACATTCAAAGACAAAAACATCCTCATCCCTCTTATATATAATCTATTTATATCTTTTGAAGGTCTTGGAGAATGTTGGTTGTTTCACAAAATATTACGTTTCCTGCCTCTTAGTGCCTGGGGCACTGATGAAGCAGGTGCACTGGCACAGGGGCCTAGGGCCCTTAGGGGCCCATTTAACCCGGATAGATGCTGTATTTGCTACCCCGCAGAAGTCCAGGGGGTGCGTTTTCCTTGCATGTAACTGGGACTAATGCATCCTCGCTGCGCTCCTGGTCAGTACCCCTAACAAGCCACAATCTTAACAGTTGAACTGCACATAAAAGCGTGAGTGTTGGAAAATCAGAAGGCCACACCCTCCCCTGGATGTTGTACAATTTGAGTGCATCACAACGGAGTGAATTTTCCCTCCGGATATACAAGTGAGGGTATTTAATGCATTTTAGAAAGAGGGGTGGGGAGCATTATCCTCCACGTTAAACACATTTAATAAAATATGGTACGCATACTGGTGTATGGTGTTAATGTCGGATGTTAATAAATAAAGAATATTGGTCACCCTAATTGGTACTCGGCAAGACAAATATTTCCTAGGGTGTTTTTCAGCTGTCAGTATATAGAGGTATGACTTATTTATTTATTAGATAATTCTGAGCTTGAGCTCTGTATGAGTGCAGATTCAGCTGCGGCAAACAGAGCTCTGTATGAGTGCAGATTCAGCTGCTGCGGACTGAGCTCTGTATGAGTGCAGGTTCAGCTGCGGCGGACTGAGCTCTTTATGAGTGCAGATTCAGCTGCGGCGGACTGAGTGAGCTCTGTATGAGTGCAGATTCAGCTGCAGCGGACTGAGCGCTGTATGAGTGCAGATTCAGCTGCAGCGGACTGAGCTCTGTATGAGTGCAGATTCAGCTGTGGTGGACTGATGTTTGTTAAGTATTGGTAAAATCCGTGGTGTCAAATTTCAGAGACTTATATAGCCAAGGGCTGAAGCGGCCTACTCTCTCTAAGATTGTAGGGTCAGTATACCATCTCCATAGAAGGTTGTGGTATAGGAATGCTATATACTTTGTCATGTCAAGACAATGTCACGCCTAATCCTTTCTGTCCAGGTTTCTTCTGCACTCTGTATCACGTAGTCCTCTTTATTGCACAATAAACCCAGAACAACAAGTACCAGAATGCAAAGAAAGGACATGGCCTGGATGTGTTACTCTTGTGTGGACCCGGGAAACTTGACATCTCTGGGCCCAGTTTCTGTAGAGAGTGGTGTAGGATGGGTTGGGGCTTGAAATGTACAATCCGCTAACCCATGGCGTAGTACTATGCTACGCTTGCGTAGTTTGCGCTACTTCGCATTACGCTAATTGCACGTAGCACAGTGCAAAAATGCGTAGCATAGCGTAGCGGGCATTTTTTGCTTGCTCGCGGTCCTCAACGTCAAGTTGGCGACCGCAAACGAGCATAATGACATCCCAGCGAGACTTTTTCCTTGTTCGCGATCAGCAACATCAAGTTGCCAATCGCGAGCGTGGAAAATAATCCTCCCGGCGAGATTCTCAATGCGGGGAGGTCAGGTTTCTCATTGCGAGTGGTCGCGTATGCTCGCGACCGCTCGCAATGAGATACTACCAGTCCGCGTTGAGAAAACTGCAGCTCGAGTACAAATCTACTCCAGCGGCAGAAAACGACCGCTTGCACTGTGCAAGATGCCGTTTGCAATGATTGTACAGTGCGGACAAGCATCCGGCGCTGTGCAATCAGTGCGAACAGCATTTTCCCTAACGCACTACGCAACTCGCGTAGCTACGCATAGCTTGCGTAGTGCGAAGTGCACTTTACGTAGCGTAGCGTAGCGCGACTACGCAAACTATGCCCAGGGTTACAATCCGCAGGTCACTGGTTTAAATTACAGAAACCATATGCAAATTGGAGCTCTTCAGTTATAATCTTATTGGGGTAGATCAGGGGGTTAATAACCTGCTGCAGAGATCTGTGTGTATGTACTCTGCAGCACAAGTGTTGTAACCCTATTGTAGTCATAAAGCTGTGGTTGAAAGTCGGGAGATTACTAGGTAACCTGCAGGTCACTTGTTAAGTTCTAGTTCTCTTGGGATGGGTAAAGAGCTATCGATTAGACCATGCTTAGCTCAGAAAGTGAGAAAGCTCGGTGGGTTAATGTAGATGCAGCTTTGATCTGTATGTAACCTGGAAGGCAATATGAACATCGCCCTCGCTGAAATACACTGACACACAGAGTGCTAGATAAGCAGAGTAACACGGTAAAAAGGAGAACCTGAAACAACAAACCACTTGTAGCCGTAAAATACAGCATTTTTACACCAAGACTACCCCTGACATCTCCCACTCTACGCCTCCAACTCTAGGCCTACACCAAGTCTTTGCAGGGTGGAGGTGAGTTTAAATCTGCCTGCCACTGGGGCAGACACACTGGGCTCGGCAGCAGGTGCACCAGCCGCCTGAGCTATGGTAATAGTTTCACCAGGCGCCCTGTTGGGTAACTATTGAGGACGCGGTGGAGTATTCAAAGTGTTAAGAGCGTCTCATGCTTTATTTTTAGCCATTCCTCGGGTGTGTTTAAGTTCAAGCGTGCTTTTTTTCACACATATTTTCACCAGCTTTCTTCCTGTGTTACTTTTAGTTGCTATCACGCTATCTGCTGCAGTTTGTTTTTGATCTTGGGCCAAACCCGTCTGTACTGGGTTTGTTCTCGGATTTCTTTTGTGTTGGTGTTTTGGTATTCCACCAATGAAGTCTCGAATGAGTATTGAATGTGCTGTGATCTTCAATGTTGAGTGCCCAGTAACTGTTTTTTCAGATCTCTGATATTTTTTGAAGGGATTTTACCTGGGTTAGAGGCTTATTCAATTAAAGCAAACATTAGATTGGGGTTAATGGAGGTGAATGACCAGTGCTACCTGGTACTCTCGCGATGTACACTGAACCCCAACAAATTTGGTACTTTAATAATGATAAAGAACGCGAGAGGCGGCGCTTAATTTGAGCCGGTGGTTGCAGGTGAGGCCCACCGGCACTCATTTTAGGAGAACAACACTTATTTTTCCTCATCAGACTTTGACCTAGAGACTTTGAAGAGAGGATAAAAAGACAAAATGGGGAAAGAAGGAGGAAGAGAAAAACGGAAAAACGCTGACGAAAGGAGAAAGCAGGGATGAAAAAGAGCCTGCAAGAGTGAGACTAAGAGGCAGGGAGTGCCTGGTGGGGGATTAAAGAGGCATGAGGTGGAATCAAGACTATGCAACCTTTGTGCTCGGCACCTCGACCTTCGATAGCTCCGGCAGCAGGATTCTAAAAAATACTTTGAGCCCTGGCACTTATTCCTTTACAGATTGAGTACTGGCTGGAGGCACTACAAATTTTAGGTGTCTGTCAAAATCAGTTTTTACCTTAAACCAAATTAATAGTCTCCAACAAAGTTTCAAATAATCCCATTTCTTTATTGGTTTCAGATTACTATCCAGCTGACACATGTTTCGCAAAGAATTGACTTTACAAGGCTATCCCCTTCTATGCTCTAGTTCAAATCAGTAAAAGTGCTAGAAATGTCGATGCAGGGTGTCAGCCATTACAGTGACATACATTGACAGCGCAGGACCCCTATCAGTTCAGATTGGGTAGCAGTCTACTAGGAGGTCAGATACACCAGGCTTGAGAAGGATCCGAGGAGTGCCAGCTACAAGGGAGACATTGGCTTATGGTGTATTTTTACCATCTCATAAATATGCCAACATTTCATTTCTGCATGCCTCCAGATGTTACTGCCGGGAAGGGGGTCATTTCCTATTAACTGGGGCGGAGAGTTTATCTATTTATTTCCCCTTTTGTTCTCTTGCATCACTGCGTTGCTAGGCTGAAACATCTGCGTATCTGACTTTTGTAATGGACACAGCAGCATTAGCTTAACCCTTACACCAGCCCTTAAGGTGTGTAATTTAATATAGATTCCATTAGAAACTAAATCTTGAAGTAATATGTTTGGGGAAGAGGGTGAACCCGATCGACCTTCCTCGATTCTTGTCTTTTTAATGTAGTTGCTACACTGTTATAGTGACCCAGATGTAGTGACATTCCATCAGTCACTCAATCCGGGGTTTGTAAAGTGACTAATCACCCGTCAGGGTCTTAAGGTGCTGTGGGGGGGGTTCTGGGAGGGGAGGAGGCTGCTGGTCCTTCTGGGTGTGGAGGATCATTCGAACAGCCAGGTCTTGAGGTCCTTCTTGAATTGGGATAGCCTGAGGTGGAGAGGCAGGGTGTTCCAAATCTTGGCAGCGAGTTAGGAGAAGGAACTTCCTCTGGTTCTGGTCTTGTGCATCCTAGGGACAGAGGCTAGGGCGCAATGGACGAAACGGAGTTGTCTAGTGGGTTACGTGGAATGCGAGGCGTGGTTCAGGTATGCTGGTCCTATGTTGTAGAGAGCTTTGTAGGCATGTGTGAGCAGCTTGAAAGTGATTCTCTTGTTGACCGGGAGCCAGTGGAGTTGTCTGAGGTGCTGCGTGATGTGGGTGCGGCAGGGGATGTCAAGGACCAGTCTAGTGGCGGCGTCTTGAATATTCCTTAGTTTCTTGAGTTGTTTCTGGTTGACGGCGGCATGGAGTGCATTGCCATAGTCGAGTCTGCTGGTGATGAGTGCGTGGATGACAGTCTTTTTGAAGCAGGCAGAGTGTGTAGAAGCAGGCTGAGGAAACTGAGTTGAATTGGCGGTTTATTGAGAGCGATGAGTCCAGTATGATGCCATGGTTGCCTGCGTGGTTCGTAGGGGAGGGAGGGGTTCCCAGATTGGCTGGTCACCAGGAGTCGTCCCAGGCTGAAGGGGTGGGAACCGTCATGCCCGAGTTGAGCTTGATGAAGCTGTCTTTCACCCAGGTGGCGATGGCTGTGGAAGTTGGATTCTGGCAATTGTGGGTTCATTGGTTAGAGAGAGGATCACCTGGGTGTCGTCAGTGTTGGAGATGATGTTGAGTCCATGGCTTAGCAAAGACATTGATGTAGTAGGCAGTGGCGGCTTCTCGAGGAAGTGCGGTGAGGCGGGGCAGGGGAGGGACAGGGTGGGGGGTAGTAAACGCCGGCATACGGCCAAACGGAGTTAAGTAAGTAAATAAATAAATAAAGCAAATTACATTGTGTGCGCTGCAACGCCATTTGGCATTGCAGCTCGCGCAATGTAATTCGTTTTTATTTATTTATTTACTTAACTCCATTCGGCCGTATGTCGGAGTTTACTACCCCCACCCTGCCCCTCTCCCGCCCGCCCCACAGGTCTCCCTCAAGGAGCCGCCACTGGACATAGGGTGTGTACCACCAATGCTGTCTTACCTATTAGAAAAATATCTTGAAGTAATATGTTTCAAGGAAGACGGTAAACCCCATCCACCTTCCCCGATCCTTGTTTTCATCAATATAGTTGCTACATCAATATGGTAACTAAGATGTAGTAACATTGATGTAGTAGGGTGTGTACCACCAATGCTGTCTTACCTATTAGAAATCAAATCTTGAAGTAATCTGTTTCGGGGGTGAACCCCATCCACTTTCTTTGATCCTTATCAATGTAGTTGCTACACCATTATAGTGACCCAGATGTAATGACATTAATGTAGTAGGTTCTGTACCACAAATGCTGTCTTATCACGGGAAGCATCTGCATAACCCAGGCGTTTTCAGGTATACTTCTTTTTGCAGGAGCTTTCTGTCCCTGCAAGTTGGTGAATCTACAGCACATAACTGTTTTCTATTGTCTACAGAGGTTCAAAGACTGGCAATTTAAACATGTCTTTGCTAAGCTGCGAAACTCAAGGAAGAGTAAATGAGAGAAAACACTTCTGTATACTCTTAGTCAGGGTCAGATCAGCTATGCAGTAGGTAATTTCCAGTGCAGGAAGTTGAAATCATCAGACTGGGTGCACGAGAATGTATGTTTACTGCCCCCTGTGATTTCCCTTTTCTTGTAATCCAATTTCCAAATTTGTGGTTGGCAGGCCATGTGAGGAAGTGGCGGACACAAACTATGGTTTCATCTACTGTATTGCTGTGTACAACGTAATTGTGGTGGAGAAACATCAGCGATGTCCCAAGTCATGTTGGTGCAGGACATGGGAAGGAGTTCCTTCAGTATTGTCCAGTGCAGTAGCCAGCGTTCTCTATTGGACTTGATAGATAGTTAGATGAGTCTATGTGCAGCGCAAGCTATAAACTGGAATACCCCATAGCGTGTGGCAGAACCTAGAGTAACTTTGCAGCGGGGGAAAGCTGGTGGACTAATAGAACTAGGGCTTGAAGTCCCTTTGAGTGTTTCAAGCATCTTACACTAGCCACAAGGGCCAGCGCCTCACAGTGCCCTCATGCCAGACCCTGAATCTGCCCACCTTTGCCAGCCTTTTGCTGTGGGTAGCAGTGTCAGCCATTGTCTCCTATTGCTGCTGCACTGCGGTGCCAATGTCTAACATTGCCCTCAAGTGCCAAGCGCTCACATCAACTAAAAAGGCAATCTCCTGTCAATGGCCGCCAGTGCCAACTTCTCAAGTCTATCACTACCCCAGTTCCACTTTCTCACACCACTTCTAGTGCCACTTGCTCACACTGCCATCCACGCAACACTGGCAAAGGATGACACCTACTGGCACCTTTGTTGGGTGTCATCCATTGGCATTCGTGTTCTCCCCAACTTCTCACACTGTCCACTCGCTGCGGCTCTTAACACTTCTGACCAGTACAAGCTCCTTTCGCCGGCTTCTAATATCACCTTCTTTGATCTCCTCCTCACTACCCGCTTGTCACACTGCCCACCTGGGCCAGCTGCTCCCAACAAGGACCAGTGGAGGCTTCAGATACTGCCTCCTAGAGTCCAGAAATCCTTTAAGCAGATAAAGGAGCAGTTCAAACTCTAGTGCCCTCAACTCCTTGCCATGCCTGCTGAGAACCCCAACAGCTGCAATCATTTTGTAGTCGTTGTATAAGTGAACTTGTTGTACAAGAGTCAGAATAATCTTTATTCGGGTATAAAAAACCATGAAAGAATGCTCAATATAAAAACATCATTACAATACATCACAGTATCTACTTCTTTTAAAAATAACATATCCATTGATGTACAAAATGGAGGCAAGCAGAGTAAAGAGGGGTGTAAAGATAGACGTACACAGTGAAGACATGAAGTTCTGCATGTACGGGGTGAGTCATGGCTCATGGCGTATTGTGAGGGAGAGAGAGACACTAATATCCTTTAGTGACTACAGTTCATGAGAGACCAATCAGTTGTGTTCATCGAATACCTGTGAGGTGCTGTTGTAGAAGGTTTGTCTCATGATCAACCAATCAAATTGCTGTAAGCTAAATGCAGAAAGTGAGGACCATCTCTGAGATGCTGTTGGGTTGATTGTCCTATAGACTTGAGGATCTCCTGCTCCAGTTCTTGCCATGCGCGTCATGAGCCCTGCTGAACTGTGTCAGGAATAGCTGCTATGATGCATATAACATGGAGTAACTATAGTCTAGAAAAATAGAATCGAGCTTGTGATGACAACTAGAGTACACTGGGCAGGGCGTGCATGAGATCAGAAGTCTACAGTGAAGAGGGATCTGCTGGACTGGGTGAGTTTGGTGAATATGTCCTACTACATTTATTTAAACTGCTCTTTTTTCAACATTTAAATGGTTATGGGCTGTTTTTGGCCTCTTAGGTTATTTGGTGACTTTTAGCAGCTTTATCCCTTAACTTTTTGAACTTTTTTTTTTACCTATATTTCCTAGCTTGTTGTGCCTTAATTTAAAAAAATAAATCGTATTTTTTTATCCCATTTGGTTTGGACCTGTGAGCTTTTAACATCATATATGTTCAGATCAGTTTGTCACTTTATTCGGAAGGTTTTCCCTTCCATAAAAGTACATGCATATGTAACATTTCATCCAGTTATGAACATAAGTACATTGACAAATTATTATATATCAAATAAAAACATAACTGTACATAACACTGTACATTAAAGTGAGGAATAAAAATACAAAATAGCAGCAGATTGTGATAATAATAAAGTGGCACGTGTCCTCACAGCATGTCTTAAAAATGTGCCTACATGTTTCACTGTCAGACAGTTGGAAAATTGATGACAACATAACTCCACTCTGCCTAATGTCGGGCTATCTCCTTTTAAAAAGTGGAATAAAAAATAACCTTCTATACAGTTTATAAAATTGACAAAACAATAAAAAAATGTATCATGGTTTGGCCTGACTTATTATTACACGGGCAAGGAATAGCAGCAAGATCCAGTTGGTACCCAAAAGGAACTTTGCCCGCTCGGAACCTAAATAACAGGAAGGGCTCCCATCACCCGCAAGGCTGCTCTAAATAGACGGGTGATGACAGTGAGGTATTCTGAGGCAGATATGCGGTTATCAGCGGTTTCCCTGCTACACTTCTAAAACGACTTTTTCATGCTTGATTATAAAAAGCTAAGGCTACTTCCTTTTTAGGTCTCGCCTGGCAAAAGCAGCGCATGCGCTGCACTCGTCAGAGAGACCTTTTGGAATCGATTCTCGCCGTGGGATCATGCACGCGTCTGCATGGACAAAGATGGCTGCTCTCGCCATCTGTCGAAAGCAGACAGTATGCGCGTGTCCGTGGGACAGTGGACAGTCCCACGCCATTTTGTGTGTTTAAAACGCAAGTAGAATGTCATGGGATTTTTATTGTGATTGATATTCCATTTTCAGATGCAAGAGGGAACCACCACCACACTGTAAAACAAAAGCTCGAATTGAAATCACCGAGCGGCATAATACCACTTTAGGAATTTTTAAAACAATGCATGGGGATTTCAATCCAAAAAACAACCTTTGAAAACTACCTCTGCGCAAAGTATTATTAAACTGGTCAACAGCAGAGTGTTTAATCTCGTTCCCCTCTTTTTAAATGCAGCCTTTGTGCTCCGATTCCTAATAACTGTGCTGACATCGTCCTTCCTAGCCAACCACATGCTACAATGATGTAATGCTTGCTGTGGCGGTCTTTTCATGTCGAAGTACCTTTGGTAAAAGATGGTTGACCTTGGCACCGGTTTTCATCTTGAAATATACACTCACGCGCCACAAATTTAATATTCACGTCAACGTTTTCGAACAGGATAGTGAACTGAAAGAACGGACCATTTTGGGGGGAAAAATCGGGGGGATGTATTTTCCCCAGTGACTTCTATTGAGGTAGCCGGAGTTTTAGGCAGGAGACAGCTAGAATAAATACATCCATTTTTGACTTAAACATTTTTAAGTCTCCGGCCTGCCTTTGGCATATATGGTCTAATTACATTTCTTGTTTTCCCTGAGTGAGGTTGCGTTTTCTGCTCAAGCACCTTAATGGGAAATACCATGGCACTGCCACGGTTTTTGGGCCATTTTTCCTGTTATACTTTAACAGTTCCCGCAGCTCTAAAAGGAGAAGTGCAGGTAAGTGTGTGTCCCTCTAGTGGTGGTTGGGGGAAGGGCTGGGGGCGGTGGTTGGTTGGTTGGTGGGTGATGGGCAGAAGTTTAAATTAGTTGATGGGCTGATTGCACAGCTCGCCTTGTCCTAAAATGTAGGCCTGCATGAAATTGTAATTATTTTGGAGTAATCAGAGTCATTTTCCATTACACTTTTGACATAAATGTACTGAAAGTTATGTGATTGCACCCATTCGTGTAGTTATGAGTAATTTGGCCAACAATCCTACAGCACAGGAATAACGAGCTTAGTGGGCCCAAGCGGCTGCTGTCTGCTACTGGTTGTAGCTCAACTCAGCACCAGCGCAGCCCCATCTTTGCACCAGCGCAACCTCCAGAGAAATTCAGCTCCAACGCAGCACCACTTCAATATCAGCTCAGCACCACCTCAGCAATAGTACAGCATCACCTCATTACAGCACCAACTCAGCATGGTGCAGCACCACCTGAGCAGTAGCTCAGCACCACCATCTCAGCATGACTCAGCACCACCTCAGAATCGTTCAGCCGCACCTCAGTATTGCTCAGCACCACCTCAATATCACTCAGCATCACCTGAGCATCACCTCCGAACAGCACACCACCACCTCAACATCACTCAGCACCACTTGAGTATCATTCAGCTTCCTCTCTGCACCAGCACAACACCACCTCGCACCACCTGCACATCACTCACCACCATCTCAATCCGTCCTCCATCCGCTGCTTGTGTTGTAATTCAGATACAATTTTCCAACCCCCACCCTCCCGTTGTTTATGGCCCACTCTAACAAAAAAGCTATATCAATTAAGCATTAGAACAGTCAGAAAGAAGTTGCTTCTATTGCAAGGACAAAATAACGAGAAGACATTTTTTTTATGCTCATTTTTTTTAATAGGGTCGTTTAGTTGTACATAATGCCTTCTTGGTTATATATATGGTAACAAAAATGTTTAGAACACTTTTATATTATAACTTTTCAACATGCTTCACAGCAGCCACATTGCTCTACAACATTGCTTAAAGACATTGGCAAAGCCATTAGCTCTGGATAAATACTTATAAGGTCCCAAAGGTGAGACCTATTGGCTATGCCAATGCTTGTTATTAAAAATAGGATCTAAATCTCTCTATATAAAAACTCTCTCCATGCCAATTTTTCCAAATTCCGATTTAATATATGCCAGCCACGGAATTCAGAGGCCATTATCGCAGTAGATGCAGCCATTTATTATATCTCTTGTAAGTAATGCCTGCTCATTACTCCAAATGGATAACCAAAGTTATAATGGCCTCACTCTGATAAAATCGGTTATATATAAAAAAAAAAGTAACTCTTTGTGGCAGATAATAAGGGGGGAAGAATATGGTACACCCAGCAGTCGCCTGCAGAGCCTATTTTCCACTGATTGTAAGGTTTCGCAGTTTGCCCTCCCCGATTGCAGAACCGTAAGTGGCAATTGAGACACATTGGGATTTATAGATTTGCAACATAGCTTTCAATTGCCCCCTGCCACGCGGTTGAAGAAAGGAGAATAGTGAACCAGTTGCCTTTGAGAATAACATTCTACGATGTGCAATATTAGGTGTCCAAGCTCCAGAGGCCGAAAGCATACCTCCTAAATAGGGGAAAATCTTAACTCTTGTTAGGGAGTTATTTCCTGCTTGCAAAGTAGACAATTGAATGCAGTGTGGCCCACATGCCATAATATGAGATTTTTCACAATTAGTACGGAGATCTAGATTAAAGATAAAATCAATGAATGCTGACACTAAAAGATGCAGTGCCTTGGGGGTCCCATCCATAATAACTGTGTCATCCGCATATAAGAGTGTAGGTAGGGATTTCCCTTTAACAGATGGAACATCACTGGTTATGAGAGCTCAAGCTGAGTGCAGATCATTGATGTATAGTGTGAGCAGGAGCAGAGCTAACACACACACTTTTCGAACTCCCCAGAAAATCTCAATCCCCTAGATATATTCCCATTGTCATTTATTCTAACTCTGGCTCTATTGCCCCTATGGAAAAATGCGAGAAAATGGAAAAGGGGGGCATCCAAGCCCTTGAGTATCAACATGTACCATAGTTTTGTCCGATTCACATAGTCGAAAGCTGCGCTTAAATCCATAAATGCCATGTATAAAGGCACAATTTTAGCAACTGTGTACTTACCTATTATTAGGTTCAAGTTGGCACATTGCTCAGTTGTCCTAACCTTACTTCTAAATCCATACGGGGGGGGTATAAGGTTAACTTTGCTTGGGCCCACTCCTGAATTCTATGATAAATAACATGCCCCAGGACTTTTACAGTTGTATCTATCAACAATAATGGTCTTTAACAACTGGGGAGACCACATTTTTTTTACCCCATTTGGTTTGGACCTGTGAGCCTTTTACATCGTATATGTATTTTTGCCGTGCAGTTGTAAACATTTCACACACACTTTCGCTGAGAACGCCTAAATGCTGTTGGCAAATGAACTAAGTCTGGGTTATGTCATGTATAATATTGAGCCAGTTTGCAGCTACTTAATGTACAGGTGTCATCACATTTTAAAGATGCAGATTGTGCTTTGTAACTCTCATGTTTAGGCAGTCATTTTTATTGTTTTTGGATTTTTTAGAAAATTTGCAGTCACCTCGCAAATTGTTAATAATCTTACCACACCTAGTAATTGAGTTGTATATCAGAATATCATTAGCAAAAGTATTGTTTTACAGAAATGCCATGTCAATGAAGAACCATGTCCTAAATATTGTGTACAAAAATAATGTCCACTGGGTGTAGATTTTCTGTTAGTACCTACATTTTCTGTTAGTAACTACAATAGAGCAATATTTTTGTAAACAATATTAATGTCACAATAATTGTGTTGGAGGACATTTTGGCCCAATATTCTGGTACCGTACCAGTTATTGTGCTATTTCTGTGAATTTCGTTCTGTCCAGCGTTTCAGTGCTGCTAATGAGTATCGAGTTCACTGCTTTTTTAAGCACTAAATACCACATGACTTTAAATAGCAAAAAGGGTGACCGAGCCAAGATGGTGACGACGTGAGACATTTGTGCCTCTCCTCTGCCTGGACCTGCCAAATGCACTGCTCAAGCTGACCCAGCCATGGCGCTTTGGTTGATGGGAGCAGTGGGGACTTGCCTCTTAACTCCAAGATGACACTGTCAACTTCCCCGAATACACCATAACATTTGCAGCTTCCGAGGATTACCGCACCGGGATAACGATGCGCAATATGGCAGCCACGAACTGAGAAGTCATCTGTGAAGCTGAAAAGTCCACCAGGGAGCTCCAGAGGATTTCTAGTGAGTGCCTAAAATAAGAGTGCTGTGGCACAGCGGACAGCCATCTCGAACCGATCAATGTTAATGTTAATGTTAATGTTATTGATATTTCTATAGCGCGAACTGATACCCGAAGGTGTCCTGGCGCTGAGCATGATGTCCTACAGAGGTCACTGACACAGTTGTGAAGGCCAGTTATTAAACAGCAAAAAGCCAAGTCTTAAGAGACTACCTGAAATCCAGATGGTTTGTCAAGCATCTAAGATGCAATGGAAGGTCATTCCATGCCTTAGCAGCTCCAACCACAAAACTTCTGCCTCCCCAGTTGGCCTTCTTTACAAAGGGCACTGATACCAAATTAGCATCAGTAGAGTGAAACGGTCTATGAGGAACATACCGCTGAAATTGAAGTTTTAAATGAAGGGGTCATATTCCCTGAAGGGATTTATGGACCACACAGAGGGCCTTAAACATAACACGCTTTTTGACAGGCAACCAGTGGAGTTTTTTAAATTTCAACTGAGATTGAGGCATGTTTAGGTATACCGGTGTGTAGTCTAGCATCTGCATTCTGCAGGAGTTCAAGCTTTTTCATAAGACTCTCCTGGATGTTAAGATATAGACTATTACAGTAGTCTAATCTGGACATAGCTAGGGCAGTAATAACTCTCCGTTGACATTCTTTGGGTGGGAGTGGCATTATTTTCTTTCAGGATCTAAGAGTGTAGGTTGTAGCAGAGATCACCGCGTTCACTTGGTCCTTAAAGCTAAGTTTGTTATCTATATAGACACCCAGATTCTTTACTTTCCTAATAGGAGTTGGCAGAGGACCCAGTGTGTCCGGCCACCAGGCCGGGGTCCAGAAATTGGGTCATTGCCAAACAGAACTACCTCGGTCTTACTGGAGTTTAGTTTAAGGCAATTTTGGGCCATCCAGTTACCCACCGCTGTCATGCAGTCATGGAAGCGGGACGCCAGTCCCTGCATCCCATCTGGTAGCAGAGACACCACAATTTGGGTATCATCTGCATACAACGTTAAATTAAACCCAAAAGAGTCAATCAAGGGGGCAAACTTTTGAACATAAATATTAAAAAGTGTCGGACTTATGGAAGACCCCTAAGGGACACCACAGGGCAGCGAGAAAGGTTTTGCTGTAAACTCACCAAGGGACACAGTCTGTACTCTATTAGATAGGAAAGATTTAAGTAGCTTCCAGGCGTTGTCTTTGACTCCAATCTCCTGCAGCCGGTCCATCAATAGAACGTGGTGGACCGTATCAAAGATCAAGGTAGTAGAGGAGCAGTGTGGGCATTAGCAGTAGGCAAGGATGCCGGGGCAGGGCAACAGATTACTTGAGTGACACCTCCTGCAGCTAGTGGACAGTTTTTCCCTAAGAACAACATAGGAGTTGAGGCTACCACTGAGAGGATATAGAGGGGGCAGGAACCATGTGACATCTAGATCCCCAAAGCAAAGAGAGACCTCAGAACACCTGCATGCCCATGGTGAGAGGCCACTCAAGGTCTCAAGATACAAGCCCAACCCTCCACAAGAACTAACAAGATCAGAACTTAAATGATGTCAGAACCCCACCACAAGTGTTTGGCACTAGAACAGCATTTTGCATTAAATTAAAGGGCGTAATTAAAGGACGTTGGGCTATAGGAATTTCACATCCCTGAAATTAAAGGGCGCATCATGCACCACTCAATCCGGGGTAGCCCGGGTACCACACAAGAGATGGCACGGCCACTGACGTTGTGAAGACACAGGCGGCGATGAGGGTTTTTGTGAGATCCTCTTTGAACATTCTAGGAAGCTAATGCAAAGGACATTACCACTAGGAATAGTTGTGATCAGCCAAGAGCACACAGACTTCAGTTAAAAGAGGTCAGTTTCCGCAAGGCCCGCCTTTGGACTCCCAAACCAACAGACTATAGCATGGCAGTTGAAGGAGGATGCTGTCGTGATAAGGAGGATACTAGTTTGATGAGCGAAGACATCCAAGAAAGTGGTAATGCTAAGCAGGTTGGAAAAGTTGCTGACAGCCATATTAAGTAAAAGAAAGAGGGCTCCTTGAAGAAGATGCTAATCAGAACTTCAGGCCACACAGTGGTGTTCCTCAATAGATATAATCCTACACCTTAGCTGGATGAATCAGAGTGAGAGAATATGATTTTGGAGACAAAACCACTTGTAAAGGAAGAACTGTTCAGGTGATATCCACAAAGACATATCCTGATTAAGAGAAGCCGTCTCCAAAGACTTCCAGGATAGAAAGCAGGATGTGACATCGCTATGACACATAATTCTCGGGATGGGACAAAGGATGATGTTAAGGCCCTGAACGTATCTCACTAAAAGATTTAAACCTGGACCTGCACACTTGCCTAGAGGATCTCAAGAACCCCTTAGGCTGGGAGAACATTACAACTAGAGGGGTACCCAGAGATGCAGAAGGTGGAGATATAGAGGACTACATAAGGAGACTCACTGGACACTTTGACCTGCATTGATTACTTCCAGCAAAAGGAGTCAATTATGCAAACAGCTAGGACCACAAGCCCAATCCCATTTGAGGGTCATATATCAAGACCTATTCACCATTACATTTCTGAAATGGCAAGTGTTCCGGCCAGTGACAGACTTCTTACAATACAAGGGAATCAAATACTGGTGGGAGCATCCATTCAGAATCCTATTTTCTTGAGAAGATACCCTTCATCAAATGCGGTCTCTCACAGAATATCGGCATATCTTATGGCTGGACGATCTGCCAGATTTTCCTAGTCACTGGTGTCACCAGCACAACACAGCAACCACAAAGTCTCTAGACTTTCCAATAGAAGAGGATCCAGTTTAACCCCTTCCCTGCTCATGACGGAACCGTTCCGTCATGAGCCACGGTTGTCGTGTGCTCATGACGGAACGGTTCCGTCATGACAATCCTGCCGGCGGCCGCTCCGCCTGCGCGGCGCTGTTTCCCCGCCTGTGCGGGGCGACAACGCAAATGGGCGGAGTCATGACGGAACCGTTCCGTCATGAGCACAGCTCAACTGTGGCTCATGACGGAGCGGCTCCGTCATGAGCACAGGCCCGCCGCGCTGCCCCCCTGTCCCCCCCAGCGCTGCAGCGGAATGTCCGCAGCAGCGAAGGGGTTAAAAAGAGCTGAGTGAAACCCTCTGCAGAGAAAATTGCGTCGGAAAAGACAGCAGTGTTTTCCCAGCTACGAGAAGCGGGCTCCCTATAAACATTCCAAGCTGAATAAAAATGGCAAACTGAGTTACCTATATGTAAAATGGGTTCAGAGGTGGTATTGATCGATGTGGAGTTCGGGTGGCAAATGAGAAGCTGAGAATATACAGGAGTCTGGGCAAGGGGGGACTTCGATGTCAACTGTAGGTATGAATTGCGATGGTAAATACTTAAATAGGAATACGATGGGGACTGTCTCAGGTTACCCACTTATTCCCATCAGTGGGGGTGAGAAGATTAATTGTTGTTCATGTTTGTTAGTTGTTAGAACGAAAAGTGAAGGGGAGGGTAGCACATCCCACATATCCGCTATAATTGCACACCCTAGCTCTTCTAAACCAGTAACATACTCAATAAGCAGTGCTAAACACACAGGACACTCAGCTGTGAATACTCATCCTCTAGGAACAAGTGTTAAGCATTTAAACAGCACCAGAACGATTGAAGAAGAAATCAACAAGACACTCAAGCAATTTAATGCCAATTTATAAATATAGACTGCACATTTATGAATTGTTAGACCCCAAAATTAAAAAGATCTACCAGAGGGTTCAAGGGATATAGAATTTGCAAGGTATAATATATGAAAGCATTTCACTTAACCACAAACAAGCATACAATGTGGTCGACAGGGGCCTTCAGTGGCTACCCCTCGGTCCGCAAAGTGGGTGAGACATTCCTGGTCACGGGGTCGATGTCATTCAAAGTCATCTCAATAATGGTAGAAGTCCAGTCGCCACTGGGCTACAAGTCACAACCAAATCCTTCCCTGGGCGATAACTCTGCTTCTTAGTGACATTGCTGCAATGTGACGACTCTCCTGCTTTTAGCCAATTGAGTATAGCCAATGTGACGTACATGTTTTAGGGTCATGGCACTGGCACTGAGGTGTGGTTAGCAGGCTGCAGTGCACTCTGAGACAAAAACACAGCAGTGTCAGTCCACAAACATGGGGCAGACCATACAAAAAGAGGCATTTCCTTACAGGAAGACTACACACTAACAATGGTGTCTCTTAATGAAGCAAAAAGAGCAGATCATGGATGGATTACTGGTCAACAGATCTGACTGATTTGTCCAAACTGGGGTGGTGTGGTGAGCAAAACAATGATGGCTTAAACCCAGATCTGTGACTTGGGGTCAATGTTTGATTTGTTCAGCATTCTGTCCATAGCATTCTGTCCATCATCTTTTTTTTTGCCAGGTCTATTATAGATTGGGGTTCTGAATACCAAGGCTCTGTAGTATTGATTCCACCTCATTCCACCATCAGACATTCCCTGTCTCTTTATCTCACTCGTGTAGGTTCTTATTTATCCTCACTTTCTCCCTTTGTTATTGTTTTTCTGTTTTTCTCCTTTCTTCCCCCTTTTATGTTTTTTATTGTCTTTTGCGCTGGATCAAAGTCTGTTGACGAAAAATAAATGCCAGTTCCCAAAAATGAGAGCTGGTGGAAACCACCTGCAACCACCAGCTGAAAGTAAGCATTGGTTAAGGTCAAGAGAACAAGAAGGACTACCCTGCTCCTCTTACTCAAAGCATTCTACAACTGGCCATTTCTCAGGAAAGTGCTAGATGCGGTTGACTTCGGTTCAAGGTTGACTTCAAGGATGCTCGGTAGCTATAGTAAGCCAGTTGCCAGGATCTTTATTAATGGGGATTTCACAGACATTTCACATCAAAAGGTCCCCAAGACAGGGCTGCCCTCTGTCACCCCTTCTTTTTTGCCTTGCATATGGAACCCCTATTGAACAGATTAAGAGCAAAATAAGAGATCAATGGGTACGACAAGATAAGCTCATGCACACAATTTGCACGTATGCTGGTGATTTGCTGGTGGCTGTATCAGACCAAGTTCTCTGGCTGTCATCCCTCCTGTAGAAGTTAAAGAGGTTTTGCCTAGCCTAGGTATTTCAACTAAACTAGCAAAATTCCTAGATTCTCAATCTGTTCACTTCAGCAGATCAGCGGGACCTGCTACAGAGGAGATTTCCTCTGGAATAGTTTGCAAATAATTTAATTGTGGGTTAAATTATTTGCCAACCTGGAGAAGACCACACATGTAAACTACTGCAAATTAGTAAATGTTCGACAGAGAGACCTCCAAGCGTTTGCATATGGGTGAACTGTCATGGCTGGGCAGAATTGCCACAGTCAAAATGACGGTGTTACCCAGATGCTTCTATTTAGCTGCGACCTTGCTCTTCAACTCCCAAAATGCATGCTAGAGAAAATCCAGCAAATACCTACTAGATTCATGTGAGAATGGAAAAAGTTCAGGCTAGCTAAGAAGGAAATATTCTGTACAACAGAGGGAGCCACATATATTGAGCAACTATGATGCATACCAGCTGTGTTATAAAGTTGAGTAGAGTAGGGTGAAACTGAAATACACTTGTGTTTCATAGACCAACTTATCTCTGACAACCACATGAAAAACATAGATCAAGGGATCTCTACTTTTCCCGGGTAACACAGACAACAATGATGCCCTGGAACACAATGATGCTAAAGAAAGGACTTTCAACCCACCCATTCCTGTTAATACAGTTTTTCCGCAATCTGGATTTTACCCCAGCACTACACTAGAGGAAGAAGCTTGGCAGAAGGCAAGGGTGCAGGAGGATGGGATATTTCTTTGATATTAAGGGTCTAAGCTGTTCTGAACAAAACAAGGCTGATTATTGAGTACTGGAATTGAGATTGAGGTACCTGCAAATAAGACAATGGTTAACAACAAATCACATAAAACCCATGAGAGCAGACCACTGCCACCATTTTAAAAGTTCCAGAAGAGAGGCATATATTGTCTGAGGTAGATCAGTTTCTAACACTAGACCCCCAACAAGGTAAGATCATGGGCGAAAAAAGTTAGAAATCAGAGTTAGGCATATTGTTAACAGGCAAAAAGTTGAAAGAGATTAACAGCACACCCAACAAAGAAACCCTTACGAAGATAGAAACATATTGGTGATACACCCCCAACGGTTTATGCATGGGACAAATCCAGGAATAAATATTGCTAGAGGAAATGCAATGGGTCTGGCTCCCTCCTGCACTTGCTAAGGAACTGCCCCAAACTCAAACGATATTGGAATGAAGTGTTGGGCTATTATAGATATAACATATATTAAAATCATTAGGCTCATGACCTGCATAATACTAGACAGAGTTGACAAACTTCCTCTATGCTGAGAACTCTTGAATTAATTGACCAGTAATCCTCATCACTGCGACCAAAAGACTATCCTAGCCCCATCTGTCTGTGAACATCATTTATCCAGCTCGAATCCATTCTGAAGATAGGAGTTGGAGCACAACCTGCATCAGAATTACATCACTGCTGCTGTTCTTAAAACATCCGAACATTGGACATTCTTCAGTATTACCCCAATGTTGATGCTTCCAAAATATCCGAAAATAGTATTGTTGTCCCCTAATAGAGGCCCAAACAGTGTCTTTTATTAGTCTTCGTGATCCATGTCCCTTTCTTAATTCTTTCTAGCTACCTTAAGTGACATTGTCAGTAGATCTCTTCGAAAGCCGTTTGTACAAAGAATGGTCATTAGGCTTTGCCAACTCATAGGATCTGACAAAAATTCACCGATTACTGTACCAATTATTTTTATATAATGAACAAATGTTTTATATGTTCTTTGGATTTTTAACGATTAATGTTTTATGATATGCTCTTTCAATTTTTCATCATAAACTTTTGCTGCTATATCATTTTTATGGAAATTGTAAAGGTTTTTATTAACCAAAGAATAAATCATTACTTACTTACTATGTTGAGAAATCTGAGGGGGTGTCTAATCATCCTGTTTCTGTGTGCTACTAAATAAGTGTTATTACACTGGGGCACCTCTGAAGCTCACAATCACAGGGCTTGGCTACACCGAATATAGGAGCTGAAAGGTATTGAAAAGATACCTAGGAGTCTTGGAGTTAAGGGGTTATGTTTGAAACAATGTAAAAGCCATGCTTGTCACTATTGGTGACAGAATTCAAGGAAATAACCTGTCCCAAATTTCTTAGAGTGTTAAGCATCATTATCTCATCTTCACTCTGACTGTTTTTATCTATCTATCTATCTATCTATCTATCTATCTATCTATCTATCTATCTATCTATCTATCTATCTATCTATCTATCTATCTATCTATCTATCTATCTATCTATCTATCTATCTATCTATCTATCTATCTATCTATCTATCTATCTATCTATCTATCTATCTATCTATCTATCTATCTATCTATCTATCTATCTATCTATCTGTCTATCCATTCATCCCAGGTCTGGTGGCTTAGTGGACAAATGCGTTCATTGTAGGGGCCTGTGTTCGACCACATGGTCACAGGTTTAAATCCTGACGGGTCCAGCCTTTAAGACTTCTGAGGTCGATGAAATGGGTACCACTGAATTGGGTAACACCAAACATCTGTTATTCAGGGCCAAGATATCCTTGGGTGAACGTGTGCTTTACAAATACACATGTTATGTTATCTATCTATCTACCTATCCTGAAAAAGCCAAAGTTTACAAGGACGTTATAGTAAGGCTCAGATTTCACTCGTAAAAAAACAGTGAAATTCAGTAGATATAGTTACCTGCGCTAACTATAGCTTATGCCCCCACAATGTACTGCTTATGACCTCACATATAAAATCACTAATGACATGGTCAGTGACATCACTGATGACATCATCCCACAAGTGTAAGTGTTTCATATATGTTTCTGAGACTTAAAGATATACACTAAGCTACAGCATAAGTTACATTATTATTCTTTCTGTGCTAGTAATTAGTCATACTATTTCTAACATATCTAATTTGAGTGGCTCTGTGACTGTCTGTATCAGTGTGTGAGTGGATATCTGAGTGGCTGTATGGGTGTGTGAGTGGCTGTATGGTTGTGTTAGTGGGTATGTGAGTAGTTGTATGGGCCAGTGAGTAGGTGTGTAAGTGTCTGTATTGGAGAGTGAGTGGGTGTGTGAGTGAGTGGCTGTATGGGTGAGTTAATGGCTGTGTGAGTGGCTGCATAGGTGTGTGAGTGCATGTGTGAGTGGCTGTATGGGTGACTCAATGGGTGTGCGAGTGGCTGTTTGGGTGTGTGCGTGGCTGCATGGGTGAGTGAGCAGCTGTTTGTGTGTGTATAGCTAAGTGAGTGGGTGTGAGTGGATGCATTGGAAAGTGAATGTGTGAGTGGCTGTAAGGGTGAGTGAGTGGGTGGGTGTGAGTGGTTGTGTGGATGTGTGAATGGGTATGTAAGTGGTTCTGTGGGTGTGTGAGTGGTTGTATGGGTGTGTGAGTGGCGGTGTGAGTTTCTGTATGGGTGATTAAGTGGGTGTGTGAGCAGCTGTAAGGGTGTATGAGTGGGTACATACGTTTTTGAATGTCTGTATCATTGGATGTGTGAGTGACTGTATTGGAGAGTGAGTGGGTTCATGAGTGGCTGCATGGGTGAGATAGTGGCTGTGTGCGTGGCTGTATGAGTGAGTGGATGTGTGAGTGGCTCTATGGATGAGTGATTAGTTGTGTGAGTACTGGTATGGGTTTGTAAATGGGTATGTGAGGGATTGAGTGGGAGTGGGTATATGATAGGTTTTATAGGTGTGCGAGTGAGTGTGTGAGTGGTTTTGTGGATGATGTCATCAGTGATGTCACTGACCATGTTATGAGTGATGTAATAAGTGAGGCCATAAGCAGTGCATTTCGGGGGCGTAAGTTATAGTTAGATCAGGTAACTATATCTGCTGAATTTCACTGGTTTTGTATAAGTGAAATCTGAGCCTAACTATAACGTCCCTGTAGCCTTAGTTTTTTTCAGTAAATTTCTATGTTTTAAAAAAAATTATATTTCCTAAGTATATCGTCCCTGTAACCTTTGGTTTTTTAAGTGAATTTCTAAGGATTTTTAAATTGTATTTCCTAATTGTAATCTCTAACCTTTCAGACTGGGTATTTGAGTGGCTGTATAGGTCGATGTGTGAGTGGCTGTATGGGTCTGTGACTGGGTGTGTGAGTGGTTATGTGGGTGTCTGAGTGGGTGTGTAGGTAGCTGTGTGGGTGGGTTTGTGAGTGGCTGTATGGGTTTCTGAGTGGGTCTGTGAGTGGGTGTGTGAGTGGCTGTATGGGTCTGTGAGTGGGTGTGTGAGTAGATGTGTGGGTGTGAGTGGATCTGTGATTAGCTTTATGGGCGTGTGTTTGAGTGAGTGCATGAGTGACTGTAGGGGTCTCTAAAGTGGGTGGATAAAGGGGGCAGGGCCTCCGATGAGCTCTCAGCTATCTCGCTGTGTGGGACTTACTGATGGTAACAAGGGGTTCTTGGCCCATTCGGTCCTCAGCATCCAAGGAGACTTAATTCCCCAACTAGTAGTGCACCAGGAGGCATGTTTTCCAAAGTGCTGTACAAAAGGAGCAAGGCTTCCAAAGATCTCTCAGCAATCCCGCTGTGTGGAACTTACTAGTGGTAACAGGAGGGGTTCTTGGCCCCAAAGGATCCTCAGCACCCAAGGGGACTTGACCCCAACCAGTAGTGCTCCAGGAGGCACATTTGCAGAGTGGTGAAGAACAGGTGCAGAGCCTCCAACCAGATGTCAGCAATCCCACTGTGTTGGACTTACTCCTGGTAACAGGAAGTGTTCTTTGCCCCCAACAAACCTCAGCATCCAAGGGGACTTCATCCTCCAGCTAGTAGTGTGCCAGGAGGCGTGTTTAAAGAGTGTGGGACCAAGGGGGCAGGGCCTCCAATGAATTCCCAGCAATCCCGATGTGTGGGACACACTGGTGTAGCAGAAAATGGTGGCTGCAACTTTTCTATGAACGTGCGGCCAACCAATGAGGTCTTTACTTTGGTGCACAGATACACAGATTCCTAAAGGAGGATCTGAATCCCTAGATATCTATATTTTTTGCCCTTTGATATCTCTGAACAGATTTCCACCAAATCACAAAAAGTTGGCTTTCTGGGCCTAGGGCTAGCTTTCTGCTACATGTGTTGTAATTCCGTCCAGCAGTTCGAGCTGTAGTCGTGTTCGGAATCCCTCAGGGATCTAGCATGGAGAAAGCGTGTTTTTGACCCCCCTCCTCGTTTTTTTCTGCCCCCGCTTGACTGATTACCCTGAAAGTTTTAACACAGCAGCTGTAACAACTAAAGTGTAAATTTTGAAAATTTCATGAAGATTCATGAAGCGGCGCCAAAGTTTTGGCAAAACAAGTAATGCTCTTCCTCTGGAAACTAGGCCCTAACTAAAACTACCCACTAGCGACTGCCAGTAGGTATCTGTCTGTCTGTCTGTCTGTCTGTCTGTCTGTCTGTCTGTCTGTCTGTCTGTCTGTCTGTCTGTCTGTCTGTCTGTCTGTCTGTCTGTCTGTCTGTCTATCTATCTATCTATCTATCTATCTATCTATCTATCTATCTATCTATCTATCTATCTATCTATCTATCTATCTATCTATCTATCTATCTATCTATCTATCTATCTATCTATCTATATATCTATCTATCTACCTACCTACCTGCAGCATCACTTGCTCTCGCACTCTATCTCTCTATATATGTATAAAATGTTGGCGCCGCTTGAAGAATCTTCACAACATTTTCAAAACGTATACTTTAGTTGTTTCAGCTGTTAATGTTGTCGCGTCGGGATGACGCAGTATTTATGTTCAAATAATGCCAACTGTGGTCATGTGACCAAGACTTCTTGAATTCGAAACGCATTATCCTTGTGTGCCAATAAAATTGTACCCCTAATCTGCAGTACTGGAGTGGCCGGACTTATCTTTCCACAAATTAGGGTGTTTTTATATCTATATATCTATATATATAGATATAGCATATAGATGGAGCAGGGATAAACATTAAGGCAAGGTTTACCAAAGCGCGGGATGTAATAGGAGAGTGTACATGATGATGAAGTATACACCACTGTCCTAATTTATCTTCTAACTATGTACACCAACCTAGATATGGATTACAAAACTAAATGGATACTTGCAATTGACAGTTTGCCTTTTTTTGTAAGTCTTTTATCTGCAATGAATTTATTTTATACTTTTTAAATATTTATGAATTGATGAATATTTATGTATTTATGTGGTTTTATGTTTTGTACAGTCAGACAATATGATTGCAATACATATCCATAAATGCTTAATCCACTTGGGTTTTATCACTCCGCACCTTGCACTTTGAATACTAACCTTATACATTTTGGGTTTTTTATTCTTGTTTATCTCTGAATTCTGTTTTCTCATTTTTAATTAATTTTAATATTCATGAATTAATGGATATTTTAATTATTACAGTGCCTCTAATGTTTTTGCGTATTTGCACACATTAACTTTGTAGGCTTCCTGTGTTAAAATTTCTTCTATGTTTACAGTTCCTGTTATTGTCACGTGATCAATCACTTGCACTTTAAAAGTTGGCAAACTCCTCATGCGCGTCATGTGATCAAGGCCTCCTGAAGGCCGAAACGTGTCGGCGGTAGTGCTGGGTGTTCCAAAATTAAAAACCTTGCACTGACTTCTGGGTCCGTATTCATCTGTCTCTGTTGAGCTGGACTTGTTTGGCGAAATACGCTGCATATATATATATATATATGTATATATCACACAAAACCAAGAGGCCCATTGCTGGTAGGACGGTATTTATTTTAACGTCTGGCATCGCAGATTCCTTCCCATCACCTAATGTTTTGACCCCCAATCGGCCTTGCTCACAGGTGGAATGTGAAATTCAAACTGTTCAGTACGCTCCTGAGTGCTTTCAAAGTTCCTGGTACATCACGTGACTACATGCAAAAATACAAGTCCCACAGTGCACCGCTTTTATGATGTAATTGTAGGAAGGTGGAATCTGACTATATGGTTGCCCCCACTTTTTTCCTGGTGTTTGAATGGTTTTTGACTAGTCTGGCTGGGATCCTGCCATCCAGGACCCCAGCCTATCTGCTTACTCCCTTAAATGATTGGTGTGCATATTAGATGCACTAGTGATTGGATTCTGTGGTACCTTATGAGCCCCTAGTATATGGTACCTTAGGTACCTAGGGCATTGGTACTTCACAGGCCTACCAGGGGCTGCAGCATGTATTATGCCACCCCTGGGAAGCATTCACAATCTGACACCACAAGCCTGCTACTGCAGCCTGTGTGAGGTAGTGTTAGCACTCCTCACTGAGGTATAGGTTCCTATGTCTCACCATACACACACATATAAACCTATCAGCCACCCCTCTTGCAGGCCCTATCAATCCTGTGGGCAGGGTGCTTGGTTTACTATGTGAGGGGGTGCTTCTGCATGAGCAGGACCCCTCTGCAGCTGGCAGAGTCTATTCTCTGCTGCTGTTTGTGGATGCGGTTAAACCATATACTCTTAAGTGCATTATAACCTTGCGGTAAATGCTAACTTTGGAATGACTGCATCAAAACATGTCGTGTTTGGTGTCAAACAACTTGGAATCATACCCCCACACCAGTAACTGGTGTGGGAGTATGATCCCACCCTTCTAGAGGGGACGACATGTACCCACTGTACTAAACGGTAGAAATCTTCTAGAGCCCTGGCATCCCAAAATGGATGCCACCAGCACAGACACCGGGCTGCCCTCCTGCTGCTGACCGAAACTCGCAGTGGAGGAAGCCCAACAAAGGGTATCCTGTCACAGGGAGGTGTCACCACCTCCCAGACAGGATTTAGTTTATTGAAGCTGGGTGGGTGCACTCTTAGAGTGCTTTGAAGTCCTGCACTGGGGGAGCAGTAGGCTCCTCTGTGCATATGCCAGCTCAAACCGGTTCAGGGGCTACGTGCCCCTGCTCTGGCGCGAAACTGGACAAAGGGAAGTGGGTGTAACCACCCACTACCCTGACCCTCCTAGAGGAGTGGTCATAGAGCTAGTCCCTCACCTATCTTCACCATAAGATGCCAAGCATTGCCAATGCAATTCAGATTAACCCTGGACGACGCTCTACAAAGAAGAATCCTGGCCCTTCGACGTTCCACTATCTCTGGAAGACTGAAGAATCTCCCTTGGAGTCAAGGAGTGACTCCCCTGCTTGGCAGGCACCAGTAACTTTGATCAACGGTTGCAAACTTCACTGCTCCCGCCAGAGTCCATTCTGAGTCCCCAGTGAAGCTGTGGCATCTGGACCCCACGAGTGACGAGGAACAGCAATACCAGGGAACCGTGCACTGATTTCGAGTGCAAACCCTAAACAACGTTCTACGAACTTGTGCTTTGGATCATCTGTAGTCCAAGTCCCTAGCAGGTCTGGTACCGAAAATCAGCGGCCTACCCCATCCCGAGTGACCGTGGGCTCCTGTGGAACTTTTCTTGCAAAGGCGTCTTTGCAGTTGCTTGCCCATTGGCTAGTGACTCACCCGAAGACTTTCTCATCAACTTCAAGGGCTCTCCTGGTTGCTCCGGACCTGCCCTCACTTACCCTCGCTGGGTAAGTCCATCAGACCTTGCTGGTCTGCATCACCTTCAAACTTTACTCCACACGAGGCTTGCAGTTGCCAAGGTTTGTTGGCTCCAATCCGGTTGCCGATACCGTCATCAGCTGCAGACATTATGGGACCCTCCGAATCCAGCTGCTGGTTATCGTCGATCTCCCCTGGACCTCGTGAGCAAAGAGACAAATCACCATTGACGACCTGAAGCGACGCGACATCAGTGGTCATCCATCCTGCTGGCCACCGGTCACTGGCAAGTGACTTTGAACTCTGTCCCCTCAATTTTCAGGTCCTCTTCAACTCCAATCCATCTTCGGATTCCAGCGGACACCTCTCCAGTCGTCACAAGCAGCAAGTCTTCAGTGTTCTCCATTGAAAACAGCATCGCGACCCGACACCAAAAGACACCTATGCACCCGGCTTCCCTGGGTGAGCTAACTCATGTACTCCGGTGCCCAAGTGTGTGTTGGCCCTCGAAATACTTACCCTGTAAGTGCCTTGCTTGTTGACTTCTCCGAAGTGCCCTAAAACTTTAAATTACAAACCGCGACTTGTGCCATTGAAACCAATAGGAAAACCGCGGCTGTGTTTAGACACTGCACGCGTCTCCCGTGGGCTGATTACTTACCTGCTAACACTGCAGAAGTGAAGCCCCAGCGATTCCCAAGGCCCTAGGCCTTTTCATTTTGCAAGTCGAGTTTGTTAACCCATTTTTTTAGTATATGGTCTGGTACGCCCCTAGGGCTACAGCCATATTTGTGCTTAATTTATTGAGAAGTGTTGACATTTGAATGTGTATCTGGGTTCTAATCTCATAAAGAGATTAGTAGAGTGTATCTAAGAATAAATACATATATATTTGAGATATATGCCTGTGTGGTGTCCTTTTCATTTGGTAATTCAAGAGATTATAAGGTAAAACAAGCTGCTTTACATTCCTCAGAGACTTAGCCTGAAGGCTGCTCTCCACAGCTACCACTAGGATAGCTTTTTTTAAAAGGTTGTCTTAAACCTATCTACCATAAGAGTCGAATTGGACTGGTGCAAGGTGGCCACTATAACTAGTGACCAGCATATGCCAGGCCAACTTCTCACAGTACTGTACAAACTGGAAGTCCTCGTTTAAATACAGGTGGAATACACAGTGTAATTTTAATATCTTCATAGCGGTGATACTGTGTCAGTGTGGAATTCAAATGGTAGCCAGGTGAGTTGATGTTCCTCGCACATTGCTGTAAATATTCCAATGACGTGAGCAAAACAGCATCCAGCCTGCACGATCAAACTGAACAGTTGGAATTTTACCTTCCACCTGTGAGCAAGGCCAATTGGGGGCCGAAACGTTAGGTGATGGGAAGGAATCTGCAATGCCAGACGTTGAAATAAATGCCGTCCTACCAGCAATGGGCCTCTTGGTTTTGTGTGGTTAAAGTTGATGGGCTGCTCCGTGCCCATTGGTAAGAGGCCGCCCTGAAGGGTCGGGGGCTCCAGTAACAGGAGAACTGTGTTTTGGAACTTTATGAGGAGCATGACCCACTCAACACACCCCAGCCTACTGTGGTGAAATGGTGCTCATTTTGAAAGGGATTCGAGATAAAGTACTTTTATCTACGATCGTGCAGGCTGGATGCTGTTTTGCTCACGTCATTGGAATATTTACAGCAATGTGCGAGGAACATCAACTCACCTTGCTACCATTTGAATTCCACACTGACACAGTATCACCGCTATGAAGGTATTAAAATTACACTGTGTATTCCACCTGTATTTAAACGAGGACTTCCAGTTTGTACATTACATCATAAAAGCGGAGCACTGTGGGACTTGTATTTTTGCATGTAGTCACGTGATGTACCAGGAACTTTGAAAGCACGCAGGAGCGTACTGAGCAGTTTGAATTTTACCTTCCACCTGTGAGCAAGGCCGATTGGGGGCCGAAAAGTTAGGTGATGGGAAGGAATCTGCGATGCCAGATGTTGAAATAAATGCCGTCCTACCAACAATGGGCCTCTTGGTTTTGTGTGGTTTAAGTTGATGGGCTGCTCTGTGCCCATTGGTAAGAGGCCGCCCTGAAGGGTCGGGGGCTCCAGTAATGGGAGAACTGTGTTTTGGATATATGGATATATATAGACTTATATTTTCATGAATTGGGGAGGTTCAATATATATATATATATATAGATACCTACTGGTAGTATCGCTTTATATATATATATATATATATATATATCAAACAAAGTTTGCCCTTCATTAAAAGCGCACTCGGTACGGCAGGATTACAAATATGCAAACCGCATTTGCCATTGAGAGGCCCACTGGAGGGCTTTTAAATATATTACTGCAATTGTTTGGCACACAACCCACTGGAGGGTAAAAAAGTTTTTCTTAACGGACTACTAATCCCAGCATGCTTTGGCAGAATGACACACTGGAGAGGCCCACCGGAGGACAATTATCTAATTGGCATGCAGTCGAGAGTGAAGTCCTGACGTGCTGCCAGAACCTTGCATAAATGCCTGTGATCAAGAGCGATGATGCTTGAAACGCGTAAGGCGAGAAAATCTATCTTTAATGCTGAATGCTGTTTGCCGTAAACAAAGGACTCTGCTGAGTTAAACTGCCGCGAGAGTGCGCTTTTAATGAAGGGCAAACTTTGTTTGATGTTTAACGGCAGCCCAGCCGTGAAAGCCAGCACCACCACCAGAGAATCATGTGGGACCGGAGGTTTTGAACTCTTCACAGCTTCACTACGGTACGGCAGGATTACAAATATGCAAACCGCATTTGCCATTGAGAGGCCCACTGGAGGGCTTTTAAATATATTACTGCAATTTTTTGGCACACAACCCACTGGAGGGTAAAAAAGTTTTTCTTAACAGACTACTAATCCCAGCATGCTTTGGCAGAATGACACACTGGAGAGGCCCACCGGAGGACAATTATCTAATTAGCATGCAGTCGAGAGTGAAGTCCTGACGTGCTGCCAGAACCTTGCATAAATGCCTGTGATCAAGAGCGATGATGCTTGAAACGCGTAAGGCGAGAAAATCTATCTTTAATGCTGAATGCTGTTTGCCGTAAACAAAGGACTCTGCTGAGTTAAACTGCCGCGAGAGTGCGCTTTTAATGAAGGGCAAACTTTGTTTGATGTTTAACGGCAGCCCAGCCGTGAAAGCCAGCACCACCACCAGAGAATCATGTGGGACCGGAGGTTTTGAACTCTTCACAGCTTCACTACGGTACGGCAGGATTACAAATATGCAAACCGCATTTGCCATTGAGAGGCCCACTGGAGGGCTTTTAAATATATTACTGCAATTTTTTGGCACACAACCCACTGGAGGGTAAAAAAGTTTTTCTTAACGGACTACTAATCCCAGCATGCTTTGGCAGAATGACACACTGGAGAGGCCCACCGGAGGACAATTATCTAATTAGCATGCAGTCGAGAGTGAAGTCCTGACGTGCTGCCAGAACCTTGCATAAATGCCTGTGATCAAGAGCGATGATGCTTGAAACGCGTAAGGCGAGAAAATCTATCTTTAATGCTGAATGCTGTTTGCCGTAAACAAAGGACTCTGCTGAGTTAAACTGCCTCGAGAGTGCGCTTTTAATGAAGGGCAAACTTTGTTTGATGTTTAACGGCAGCCCAGCCGTGAAAGCCAGCACCACCACCAGAGAATCATGTGGGACCGGAGGTTTTGAACTCTTCACAGCTTCACTACGGTACGGCAGGATTACAAATATGCAAACCGCATTTGCCATTGAGAGGCCCACTGGAGGGCTTTTAAATATATTACTGCAATTTTTTGGCACACAACCCACTGGAGGGTAAAAAAGTTTTTCTTAACGGACTACTAATCCCAGCATGCTTTGGCAGAATGACACACTGGAGAGGCCCACCGGAGGACAATTATCTAATTAGCATGCAGTCGAGAGTGAAGTCCTGACGTGCTGCCAGAACCTTGCATAAATGCCTGTGATCAAGAGCGATGATGCTTGAAACGCGTAAGGCGAGAAAATCTATCTTTAATGCTGAATGCTGTTTGCCGTAAACAAAGGACTCTGCTGAGTTAAACTGCCTCGAGAGTGCGCTTTTAATGAAGGGCAAACTTTGTTTGATGTTTAACGGCAGCCCAGCCGTGAAAGCCAGCACCACCACCAGAGAATCATGTGGGACCGGAGGTTTTGAACTCTTCACAGCTTCACTACGGTACGGCAGGATTACAAATATGCAAACCGCATTTGCCATTGAGAGGCCCACTGGAGGGCTTTTAAATATATTACTGCAATTTTTTGGCACACAACCCACTGGAGGGTAAAAAAGTTTTTCTTAACGGACTACTAATCCCAGCATGCTTTGGCAGAATGACACACTGGAGAGGCCCACCGGAGGACAATTATCTAATTGGCATGCAGTCGAGAGTGAAGTCCTGACGTGCTGCCAGAACCTTGCATAAATGCCTGTGATCAAGAGCGATGATGCTTGAAACGCGTAAGGCGAGAAAATCTATCTTTAATGCTGAATGCTGTTTGCCGTAAACAAAGGACTCTGCTGAGTTAAACTGCCTCGAGAGTGCGCTTTTAATGAAGGGCAAACTTTGTTTGATGTTTAACGGCAGCCCAGCCGTGAAAGCCAGCACCACCACCAGAGAATCATGTGGGACCGGAGGTTTTGAACTCTTCACAGCTTCACTACGGTACGGCAGGATTACAAATATGCAAACCGCATTTGCCATTGAGAGGCCCACTGGAGGGCTTTTAAATATATTACTGCAATTTTTTGGCACACAACCCACTGGAGGGTAAAAAAGTTTTTCTTAACGGACTACTAATCCCAGCATGCTTTGGCAGAATGACACACTGGAGAGGCCCACCGGAGGACAATTATCTAATTAGCATGCAGTCGAGAGTGAAGTCCTGACGTGCTGCCAGAACCTTGCATAAATGCCTGTGATCAAGAGCGATGATGCTTGAAACGCGTAAGGCGAGAAAATCTATCTTTAATGCTGAATGCTGTTTGCCGTAAACAAAGGACTCTGCTGAGTTAAACTGCCTCGAGAGTGCGCTTTTAATGAAGGGCAAACTTTGTTTGATGTTTAACGGCAGCCCAGCCGTGAAAGCCAGCACCACCACCAGAGAATCATGTGGGACCGGAGGTTTTGAACTCTTCACAGCTTCACTACGGTACGGCAGGATTACAAATATGCAAACCGCATTTGCCATTGAGAGGCCCACTGGAGGGCTTTTAAATATATTACTGCAATTTTTTGGCACACAACCCACTGGAGGGTAAAAAAGTTTTTCTTAACGGACTACTAATCCCAGCATGCTTTGGCAGAATGACACACTGGAGAGGCCCACCGGAGGACAATTATCTAATTAGCATGCAGTCGAGAGTGAAGTCCTGACGTGCTGCCAGAACCTTGCATAAATGCCTGTGATCAAGAGCGATGATGCTTGAAACGCGTAAGGCGAGAAAATCTATCTTTAATGCTGAATGCTGTTTGCCGTAAACAAAGGACTCTGCTGAGTTAAACTGCCTCGAGAGTGCGCTTTTAATGAAGGGCAAACTTTGTTGAACAAAAACAAGGGACTTCACAAAATAGGAATACGATACATGGCGGCCATCTTGTAATGGTAAAATCCACAATACAAATAATATTGTATCCAACGCTGTTACGGCCAGTCTATGGTGTTATATCATGATGAGAACTATCTATGTATTCAGGATATATTGACAGGCAGC
The DNA here is from genome assembly GCF_964204655.1 of Triturus cristatus. Taxonomy (NCBI): domain Eukaryota; kingdom Metazoa; phylum Chordata; class Amphibia; order Caudata; family Salamandridae; genus Triturus; species Triturus cristatus. Next base: position 1,643,314,625 of record NC_140590.1, read on the forward strand.
ACTGGCAAATACAATATTATTTGTATTGTGGATTTTACCAATACAAGATGGCCGCCATGTAGCGTATTCCTATTTTGTGAAGTCCCTTGTTTTTGTTCATGACACACTGTATGCTTTATGTTGTGCCTGACAACTTGTGCACTTTTTCCACGTGATCAAGGCTTGGCAGTAAGCCGAAACGCGTCTGGTGGAATAAAACATCTTGTGGATATTTTATGGTGTCGGAGTTCGCGATTACTGAGAGCGCACACATGCTGAGGATTTTGTTGATTAAATTGCCGGCGCTCTCCGCCGGTGCGTGCGCCACTACCTCACGGGTCCCAGGCTATCGGAAGGAGCAATGAGTTGGAAGGATATATATATATATATATATATATATATATAAAATTCACTTAAAAAACCATAGGTTTCACACATGTTATAGTTAGGTGCATATTTCTCTCGTAAAAAACCAATGAAATTCCCCCGTTATAGTTAGTTGAGATAACTATAACTCGCGCGCCCGCAATCCAGTGCTCATGACGTCACATATTTCATCACTCATGACATGGTCAGTGGCATCACTCATGACATCACTGATGACATCATCCTTGTGATAGAGTGGCGGTCGCGCGAGTTATAGTTATCTGAACTAACTATAACGGGGGAATTTCATTGGTTTTTTATGAGAGAAATATGCACCTAACTATAACATGTGTGAAACCTATGGTTTTTTAAGTGAATTTACAAGGTTTTTAAAATGCTAATTCCTAACTATAATGTGTGTGAAACCTATGGTTTTTTCAGTGAATTTGTACGTTTTTTTAAATGCTAAGTTATGTACGTATTATTATTTTTTGTATATATTTATTTTACAATAAACTACGTATTAAAAAAAAAATTTACAATTTTTTTTTGGGGGGGATTTTTCACCGTGCGCACACCGTGCGCGCACGGCGCGCGCACCCCCGCGACTTTTTTTAAAAATATTTAAAATGTTTTTTTCTGCCTTCGGGGTCCTTCAGGGACCCCCTGACAAAGGCTAGGGGGTCAGGAACTCTCTACCCTGCCCCCTTTTCACGTTCGCCACCTCTCTTTTTCACTCTCACACCAACAACAAACAAAATGGCGGCCGACACTTCCTGATTTCGACCGATTGGAATGTTGACTGCCATGAATCCACCAATCAGAATTACGCTCGCGCTCGTTAGGGTGCGCGCACCGTGCGCGCACGGTGCGCGCACGGTGCGTGCCTATAGATATATATGTGCTTTTAACTGCAATTTTCTCAGGAACTACTGAACAGATTGACTCCATATATGCAAAAGGCACATCCATGAGCTGAGGACTACCTCTCTGCCAAATTTCAAGTAATTCTGTTCAGCCGTTCGGGCTGTACCTTGGACTACCGGTCCCTATGGAAAAATGCATGGGGAAAACGTGTTTTGGGACCCCCCTTTTTTCTCGGCCCCCGCTTGACGAATCCCCCCGAGACTTTTAGGGTACAAGCGGAGCGGAGCGCCCCACCTATTTTGAAAATTTCACGAGGATTCGTCAACCGGCGCCAAAGTTATTCAAAATAGAATTTTCAGATTTCCCATGGAAACAAGGTCCTAACTATAACTATCTACTGGCGACCGCCAGTAGATAATAATTGTACCTCCCCAATTCATGGAAAGATATGTCCAACCACTCCAGTACAGTACTGCAGATTAGTGGTACAATTTTATTGCCACACAAGGATAACGCGTTTAGACTCAAAGGAGTCTTGGTCACCTGACTACAGTTGGCATTATTCGAACATAAACCCATTTGGCATTATTGGAACATAAATACTGCGTCAACCCGGCGTGACAACATTAACAGGAACAGACAAAAGACTTCCGCTCTACAACCTGACGAGCGTTCCGTCGTACATACACTCCACAATTAATGTATTTATATTTTGGCTTAAAAGCAGCCTCACAATTACGTGTGAACATTATAGTAATCAATTTACAGAGTGAGCGGGAAACAAAGCGAAATCTTTAACAGCCTCATTTTAGGTTATCGGTAGCTCCCTTGGCCTGGAACTATATTACCCATGTATACCTTCTCTATACCGGGTGGATGCTTGATATGCTATTCACGAACATCCGTTATGACTCCACTCCATATTTCAGAGAGTGAACTTATGGGTTCTCCCTGTTTCTGCAATAGGTGAGTCATTCCTGGGCGGTACGGGGGGGACATCCCAAGTGGGGCTTTATGTGGGTTGAGTACCCAGATGTAGGTATATCCCGCAAGCGGTGACAGGGAGAAGGCTAAAGTAGCCTAGATAAACTGTCCTTCAGTTAATGTGACACCTTGTCTGGGATTCTCTTCACAGCAGGGTGTGTCTAGTCAGCAGGGGGTGCAATCAAAAGAAATTAATGTTAAAGTAACCCATCTATTTAAACCTTAGCTTGTATCTCTGACCCAAATGAATAGGTTCCACAGTGGTGTCACTCCTTCATGCAATTTAACTCCTTGTCCATTGTGTCAATCAATCCACAATTGTTTATGCCCAACAGGATTCTTAGAGGAAAAAGACATTGAGATTATTGAGACATTTTGATGGTCTGCATTCTACCAATTTAAGTGCAATTGGAACATGCCATTCATCTCATCTAGTATCTGGGGAGGCGGGGGGCGGGATTTTCCATATTGTTCTAACAACATTGTTGCAACCTGCTCTGTGCTGTAGTGATTGGGCAAAATTTCATTCAAACCAACAAAAGAAGCACAGTCCCATGGGGGAAGAAAGGAGTAAATCAGTGGCGGCTGCTTTCCGATGGCATTAGTGGGGCGGGGAGGTCGTTTAAAAAAAAGAGAAAGAAACATTTATCTGCCGGCAGGCCTGCTGGCCAGCCACCACCTCTCCTCAGTACTCTTCGTCCTCTCTTCCTTCCTTCTACTTAACAGGAGGCAGTATCAGGAAGCACCCACCCAGGCTCCCTTGACCAATCACAACACTGCAATGCATCGTTGTGATTGGTCTGAGCACTAATTTTCGGTGCTCAGCCAGGGACTGGGAGACTGGGTCATGTTCTTCACCCAGGCTGTAATGCAGCCTGGATGGAGAACATGCAAAGTGCGCATGAGTGTTTAGTCAGCCCAAGATGGCCGGCCAAACATTCATTCTCACTTGGAGAGATGCAAACTACTCCTCCCCTGCCCTGATCTGTGAGCAGGACAGCCCCGCCTCAGCCACAAAGCTGCCTGATCACGGAAAAGTGAAATGTTAATAACATTGCGTTATTATCATTTTATTTTTCCTTTTTTTGCAGTGCTGTAGGCAGTGGGGCGACGCTCCTCCTCCTTAGCGGAGGAGCTGCCACTGGAGTGTATATACTGGATTATCCGTGTATTAAAACAACAGCTAGTTCATAAAGTAATCCTCTATGTAATGGGATAAGAGGTCATCAGGAGTTCCCTATAGGTGTGAATGCAGTTCCTCATCGTTATTCATTCCGTGAGGGATCAAGCAACGAGTTTGCAGAATGAACCTTGATTCTAGTCTGTGTAAGGCAGTTAGTCTGTTTCCTCTTCTCGGTGCCTGGGGACTGTATCAATGCCAAAGAATTTGGCTTTCGTCCAGTCACTTTGATGTTTCTCTTGGAAATGCTTCGCTGTACTATAAGTCAAATCGTTATTTGTTATGGCTCTCCAGTGTTCAAGGATTCTCCTGTGTGCAGCAAAGGTGGTAGATCCAATATTACACTTTCCGCATGGGCATGGGATCACATAGACAATAAAATATGTTTCGGGGATCTGCCAGGTCTTCTTGACTGTTCCTAAGCTAACTTCTTGAATATTGCTGCTGTATCTGCAGGCCTTGCCATCACCGCAGTATTTGAAACCTTTTATTTGCTCTAGCCAGTTGCGTTTTTATGGTTTGAGGTAACTGTGCACCAGCATGTCTTTCAAAGAAAGTTTACGATGGTATGTGATGCTTGATGTTTTTACCATTTTGCCCCTCAGAATGTTATCTTGTATCAGGATTCCGTGTCTGTTTTTTAGGATACCTCTCAATCTCCCAGCCTGATCCATGTACTTAGTTATGAATCAAATCGGTTTACTCACTTTTTCACCACTGACTGGTGGGGGGGAATAGGGCCTGTACCCTCGATATACTGTCTGCCCTCTTACTGACTGTTTTTAATGTTTTGGGTAGATAATCCCTCGCTAAGATCTCTCAGTCATTTTTGTCTTGGTTTTGAGGTAGCTGGTTTCAGAGATACAATTTCTTTTCGCTTTGATGAATTCGCTAAATGGTATGCTCCACCGGAAGCTGGGAGGGTGGCAACTAGCTGCATGTAGTATTGAGTTCCCTGCAGTGGATTTCCTAAATAGTTCTGTATGGAGGATCCCATCCCGGATTTTTATTCTGGTGTCTAGGAAGTCAATGGTTTCCTGGCTATACTGCATGGTGAATCTGAGATTTATATTGTTGATGTTTAGATTAGAGATGAAAATATTTAGATCCTTCTCATTGCCTTCCCGCACAAAGAAAATATCATCTATACATCTCAACCATATGTCGATGTTCTCTGTACATTTCACAAGGTCACTGCTCCAGAGCTCCTGCTCCTCCCACCAACCCATCGGCAGCTTGGCGTAGCTGGGGGCGAAGCAGGTGCCCATCGCAATTCCCTGTGTTTGCTTGTACTTATTTTTCTCAAAGAGGAAAACATTTTCCTGCAAGCAGGTTTCAGTCATTTCTAACAGCATATAGGTATGTTCCAACATGTTTATGTTTCTCATGCGTAAGAAATACTTGCATGCTCTCAACCCATCATGATGTCTTATGCTGGTTTAGAGTCGTTCTACATCTAGACACACTAACCAACATTCCTTCACCCAAGACAGGTCTTAAATTTTCTGTAAAACGTTTTTGGTGTCTTTGACATAAGAATTGAGATTTAGTACATAGGGAAACAGAAAGTGATCAATGAAGATGGAAGTATTCCTAAAAATACTATTTTTGGAGGAAAGAATGGGTCGGCCAGGGGGACTGTTTTATGTACCTTTGGAAGTAAGTTTAGAGTGGGAATGGTGGGTGTAGTGTTCTTCAAAAACTGGAGTTCATCCCAGTTTAGTAGCTGGGTATCATACCAGCCCTGCGGTAAATCATGGCATTCTCTTTGCAAATTCTTAACATAATTGATCTCTACCCTCAAGTAACATGAGATATTTCTCAGCTGTCTTTGGGCTTCTTTAATGCAGTCCTCCTTATTCATTAGGACTATATTTCCTCCTTTGTTGGAGGGTTTGATTATCACATCAGGGTCTCTTTTTAACACCATCACTGCTTCTCACTGTTCCTTTTGCATATTAAATTTCGTGTTGGGTTCACTGCTCAAGGAAAGTATGTAATTTGCAACCACCTCGTAAAACACATCAATTTTGTCCCTTGGTATCCGTGGGATGGATTGCGATGGCATTCTAAAATCTGTGTCACCTGTGTCCCCCGTTTCTAGACCATGGGTCTGTGTCAAATCTCTTATATGTATGGGGTCAAACACATCTACTGCTATTATCTGCCATGGTACCTCACATGTTCTACCAAGGTGATATAATGCATGCAGTGTCTCTATAATTAATGAGCAGATTAGATCTTGTAGGTGTAAGTAGTGTGGGGTTGGGTCTTGTGGATTGTTTTTGTCTCAGACAATGCATTTTGAGCAATTTGAGTTTGCGTACAAACTTATACAATTCTACCCTAATTTGTACATAGTCTTCTCCCATTGCTAGGCGAAAAGATAGTCCTAATTTTGGAGTCCGACATTCTACTTCTGATAGTTCTCTTTTTGATAAATGAATTACCGTAAGTTCTGAAGTTTGTGCTTCCATTACTCTGTCCTTAGCCTCTTGTTCCCATGCCAGATGTTTTCTCTTTCTCTGAGGTCTCTTAATTTTTTGTTTTGGGGTTTTCCGCTTTTCATCCGCCAATGTTATTATCCACTGATAGATTGTTCGTGTTCCCGCTGTATCATCCGGTATGCCTCAGAAAAATAAACCTTATTTGACAGTTTGGTTGTTAGAGCCTCCACTGAGCCCACTTCAGAGCTGAGATCTGTGCTGGAGTCTCCTCTTCCTCTGTCAAGAGCCCCCATTGTTCTGTCCTTTGCTAGTTCCAATCTTGCCTTGTCAAATTTCCTCTCAAATGTTAGAATTCTTCCATTGGCATAGTCACGTTCATCCCATTGAAATTTGTTTTGTTTTCTTTGTATCGCCTCCTTTTCGTGGATTTTGATTCTATCATCCACTATTTTAAAGTTGCTCGTGACTTGTTCTTGGTTTTCTTCCATTTTCAAATCATCCAGCAGGGTTTGGTTTGTTCTCCTCCCGGTCATGCCGGATTAATATTTCTAGCATCAATTTGGAACACGCGTTGGTTTTTTCCGACCACTCCTTCAGTAGCTGTGGTTTTGGGTTTGCTAGAGTTGGTATAATAAATATTCTTATATTAGACATATATAAAACAGATTTAATTTTCAGAAAAACACACATTCCCTGGATGATGTCATCAGTGATGTCATCAGTGATGTCATCAGTGATGTCATTTGAGATGTCATCAGTGATGTCATCAGTGATGTCACTGACCATGTCATGAGTGATGTAATATGTGACGTCATCAGCAGTGCATTGCGGGCGCCGAGTTATAGTTAGCTGAACTAACTATAACGGGGGAATTTCAATGGTTTTGTACGAGTGAAATGTCCAACTAACTATAACGCGCCTGAAACCTATGGTTTTTTCAGTGAATTTCTAAGGTTTTTAAATGCTAATTCCTAACTATAACGTGTCTGAAACCTATGGTTTTTTCAGTGAATTTCAAAGGTTTTTTAAATGCTAATTTCTAACTTTAAAGTAACTGAAACCTATGGTTTTTTAAGTGAATTTCAAAGCTTTTTTAAATGCTAGTTTCTAACTATGCCTACAGAGGTAGGACATGTGAAGAAAGAAGAAAAAACACACAGAAAGAAGAAACTTGGGTGGGTACTGGTGGTAACTGACTCTGACTAAGCAGTCCTAGAGCCAGTGCTATGCTAAAAGACACTTAGAATACAGTTAAAACACCTACATACACTAGGGAACACTATGCGTTGGGACACCCCTGTTATTAGCATGACCTCCTCTGTAAGCCTCTAGTATATAATAGGGCAGGGGGATTAAAACTACCTTTAAAACACGCCACAGGGCGCGTTTGCACACTGGTGAAGGGAAGGGGGGAGCTGAGCTGACGTGTGCAAACACGCCCTGTGACCGTTTTAATTTGGAGGATAAAGTCCCTTGAATCCTGAGTGTCCCTTGGGTACAACTAGCCCATCAGGTATCTCTAGTTAGCACCACAGAGCTGCGTTGCAGAAAAAATGGGAACGGCCTGGACCACCTCTCTGCAACGCAGCGCAGTAGCACTTACTGGAAGCACCTGGTGGACTAGTTGGCCCCCATGGGCCCTCAGTATTGAATGGGAATTATTTCCCCAACTTAAAACGAGCCATAGGGCGTGTTTGCACACGTCACCTCAGGCCCCGTCCCCTCCCTTCCCCACTGTGTAAACACGTCCTGTGGCTGTTTTAAGTTGGGAGATTAACTCCCCTTGAACCCTGATGGTCATTCGGGGCAAATTAGCCCACTAGGTACGTCCAGTAAGCACCATTACAGAGAGCTGTAAAAAGGGGCACAGCCTGCACCACCTCTCTTCAACGCAGCGCAGTGACGCTTACTGGAAGCACCTGGTGGGTTAGTTGGCCCCCAGGGTCCCTCAGGATTGAAGGGAAATTATTTCCCCAACCTAAAACGCGCCCCAGGGCGTGTTTGCACATGTCACCTCAGGCCCCGTCCCCTCCCTTCACCATAGGAGGCCAACTAGCCCACCAGGTACCTCCAGTATGCGCCAGAGAGCTGCGTTGCAGACAGGTGTTCAGAGGTCACGCCCCTTTTTACAACACTCTGCAACCTAGCTCCGTGGCGCTTACTGGAGGTACCTGGTGGGCTAGTTGGCCCCCAGGGACCCCCAGTATTCAAGCGGAATTCTTTCCCCATCTGCAAATGCGACAGGGGGCGCGTTTGCAGAGTGCTCAAAGGAGGGGGCGTGGCCTCTGGTGCGATGCCGGTCCTTTTTTTTAACTTATTTTTTAAGAAGAGGGGCTGTGTGGCCCCCCTTCTTTCCCTAATATTCTTAGCCCTGGGGACCCCATCCCCCAGGGCCTGCCCCCAATTTTTTTTTTTTAAGTTTGGGAAGGGGGCCGTGTGGTCCCCCTCCCAAGGCCTTAATCGGCCCCGGGGACCCCATCCCCCGGGGCATGGCCTTTTTAAAAAAAATATATTCTTTTGGAGGGGGGCTGCGTTGTCCCCTCCTCAGGCCACTTGTAGCCCCGGGGACCCCATCCTCCGGGGCTGGCCCTCTCCGTTGGGGACCATGGGGGTCCCCAATCCCCCCACGGTCCCTGCCGGTTCCCCACGTCCCTCGGGAGCCGTCATTGCTTTTCCACATGGGGAGCTGCTAAGATGCAGCTCCCCGTGTGGAAAAGCAATTTGGTTTGAATTTTGAAAGAGAGAGCAGGTTTCCCTGCTTTCTCTTACAAAATTCAAACCAAGTTTTCTATGGCAAACTACAGTGTCCCAGGGGTGGGCATCCCGGGACACTGCAGGAACCAGACCTGGCGGGTGGCGGTCCCCAGGGCCATCACGATCTACAGAGCCCCGGGGGTGGTGGTCCCCGGGGCTGGGGGGTCTGTCACGGACCCCCCAATTTAAATATTTAGAGCCCCGGGGAGGTGGCGGTACTGGGGCGTGTGGGGGGACTTGAGCCCCCCCGCAACTAATTTAAAGAAGCCCCGGGGGTGGTGGTCCCCGTGGCTGGGGGGCCTGAGAGCCCCCCCACCTAATTTAAAGAAGCCCCGGGGGTGGCGGTCCCCGGGGCTGGGGGGCCTGAGAGCCCCCCCACACCTAATTTAAAGAAGCCCCGGGGTGGAGGTCCCCGGGACTGGGGGGCCTGAGAGACCACCCGCACATAATTAAAAAACAGCCCCGGGGTGGCGGTCCCCAGGGCTGGGGGGCCCCTCTGGGCCCCCCTTTACATAATGACCATTGCCCCCGGGATTTCCCCCCCCGGGGGCTAATTACCAAAGATGCACTTCGTTTTTGTTTTTTATCGGCAGGATCCGCGCACCCAGCGTGGATTTTGCCGATTTAAAAAAAAAAAAAAATTGGGGGGCCTTGGGGGTCCTTGTGGGACCCCCTGAGCAGGCCTAGGGGGTCAGGGTGTTTCTACCCTGCCCCCTTTTTGCGTTTTGCGCATTTTTCCTTCTGTTTTTTCTGCCTCTGTTCTACCGAGGCACAAGATGGCTGCCAACACTTCCTGGTTTGGAGTGTTGACAGCTAATTACAGCTCGTGATCAGGAGGTGCGCGGATTCACAACACCCATAGATATATATGTGATTTTACTTTTGATTTTCTCAGGAACTACTGAATGGATTTACACCATTTAACCAAAAGGCACGACTCTGAACCAAGGGCTACCTTTTTGCCAAATTTGGTGTAATTCCGTTCAGCAGTTCAGGCTGTAGCTGCGACTAAAGGTTCCTATGGAAAATTGCAAGGGGAAAAGACGTTTTGGGACCCCCCTTTTTTTTCTGCCCCCGCTTGACGAATCACCCAGAGTTTCAGGATAGGAGCGGTCCGGAGCTGGCTAAAAGTTTTTAAAATTTTGCGAAGATTCGTCAACTGGCGCCAAAGTTATTGGGAATAGAATGTTGTGGATTTCCTATGGAAAATAGGTCCTAACTATAACTACCTACTGGCGACCGCCAGTAGGTTATATATATATATATATATATATATATATATATATATATATATATATATATATATATATATATATATACATACATACACTTTAGGCTCATAGGACGATCAAAGTTGTGATCTGGGGTGGAAATTCGTGAGGGGGTATGGAGAGATGTTGATTTCTCTTTGTTCAGTGCTCTTTTTAGCTCTGGCGGTGACAGTTTGTGTGGGAATGCATGTTCCTACACATCAATAGAGTATGTAAATGTTCTTAAAAATCAATAAAATCAATTTGAATCATGAATAGCAAAAATGCATTAAGTGTGTTGTAAGATATTTCCCTCCTATTTTGCTCTGGTCCTACCAACTCCAAATGGGGGCCAAAGTCTTATTATGAGCTTTTGAAGGAACAGTAACCAGATGCCTTCAATCGCTCTTTCAAGATCGCTCCAGTAATGCACTTAAATTGTCAATTGGACTGACCTGACCCCTCATACACATTCATACACATACTATGCAGGAAGCAGATGTATACAATTGCAATGTAATTGCATTTGTCTATTTTTAGCATTTGGACTTTCACATCTGTTCGTTGTGTAACTATTATCTGTCGCAATTATAAACCTGAAGGGGTGACACATATGACCTGATTCACAGAGGTTACTTGCACTTTTGAGTAAGTGTACACATTTGAATACGTTGAATACTTTTTATTTTTCACGAACTGCACTTTTGTTGGAACTTACACTTTTGTAATAAGTCCAGCATTACCCATGGCCAATCACTGGTACTGCAACACCCTCTTATAGTAAATAATGGAGGTAGGGACTTGTTACAAAAGTGCAAGTTACTACAAAAGTGCAGTTTGTGAATACTGAAAAGTTGTGAACTTGCTCAAAAGTATAACTTTGTGAATAGCACTTTGTATTAAGTTTTGTAGTACCTCTCTACTCCTACAAATCCTATTACAAAATGTAGTTTGTGAATCCGGCCCATATGTAGAGTATAAAGTTGCTAATATTCACCAATTTAGAAAATCGCCAAATAATGAATATTAACCTTTATGTTGCCTTTCAAAATTGCTCTTTCCACAATAGTAATGTTGTACTTTTTTTGCTCAGTAAATTGTTTTTGCAAATCTGCCTTAGAATTTACTATAGTATAAGCTCTGTGTTTCACGTAGGATGGTATGATTAATTAGTCTATTTTTTCTACAGATGGCTTTTTGGAGAACTGAGTCGTACAGAAGCCGCTAACATTCTAATGTCTCCAGAAAACAAGAAGGGAACTTTTCTGGTCCGGGCAAGCGAAAAACATGGATTTGACTATGCTCTTTCTGGTAAATAACATTTAGCTTGGCTCTTAAAACTGCACAGAAAAACATAACATTTGTAATTCTTTGTTTAAAGTAGGTGTATGGTGCAGACCTGGTCAAGTCAAGAAAGAAGGTAAGGGAGAAACTGAATTAGTCATTGAGGTACATTCTGAACAGATGCATTTTAGAGTTCTGGAAGATGGGGACCTACAGAAGACCACCCTGCAGCCACTGCTCGCCTTCCTTAATTCTGCCTCCATCATGTGGCAAGCACAATGTGTAGGCTTTGCATGCTTTTCTTTCTCTGGTCCTTTTACAACCCCTTTCCTCAACTCACACCTTTCAAGTCCATTCATGCATTTAACTGTCTCAATGTAATGCCCTCTGTTTCCATCATTTATGCAGAATGGAATCTGTGACTGGGAGTAGCCCAGGCCAGTTGGTCTTTTAAAGGCATAGCCATTACGTTATTTCCCCAGACCTTCCTATTAGCCAGTGAAATTCTAGCCCCAGGTGTAGTACAATTTGTGGTTTGATTGGTAGGACCTGTACATTATCTTGCCTTGCCAATTCTTCACTTCAACAATATTACCTGCAATCTCTTTGATTTTAAAGTCTTAAGGTATCTTTTGTCTTCTTTCCTTCACAGTGCGTGATCAGAACTTTGTGAGACATTTTAAAATCTTGAAGAACAAACAGGGACAATTCCATGTGAACTCCATGTCCTTTTTTCAGGATCTGGAGAGTCTTCTCCAGCACTACAGTGAAACAAGCCTGATGGGTGGCCTGGTGCTTACGAAGCCATGCATGAAGGTACGGGTTGGTGGGTGGAAGGGGTAGTTGAAGAGGAACCACTACATTAGTAAAAACAGCAAAAGTTGAATAAAAGTTTCATTCAGTATTTGTACTTTGTATAGATGATTCACTGGTCTTCAGCCAACCATGTCCAGTTATTTCTCATTCATAGACTCCAGAAGTAGGGTTGCGGGGCAATCTTGCTGGCATACAGGGAGTAGAAAAGAACAAGCATTGGCATAGCCAATAGGTCTCGCCTTTGGGACCTTATAAGTGTTTATTTATCCAGCACAATATTCTTGGTACAACAACATCAAGTGCTGCTTGGCTAAACACTTACAAGGTCCCAAAGGCGAGACCTATTGGCTATGCCAATGCTTGTTTTTCCAGCTTTCAGCTGTGAAGGCAAACATCCATTGGGAAGATGCGGTCGAATTTCCCAAGATTAAGCAAAAATTTTAACATAATCTAGCAACCGTGGTGAGGAAGGCGTTGTAGTTCCTCAGGCTCGGGCTCCTTGATCGCGGCCATTGCTGGCCACATACGCGTCGTCCTGACGTGGGGGGAGGGGCTTTAGTTGCTCCCAAGCTAGGAGGACAGCATTTAGAAACCAGTGGGTAGGAATTACAATCCTACTGGATAAAACAATCCCTTGCCTAGTCTTAGAAATAGCCTGATGGCTGCAAGCCAGCATGCTTTCTGAAAAGTAAACTGGACCAGATTGTGAAACAGGAGAAGAAACCATGGAGAAATCACAGAGAATTAAAGATGATGGTCTCCATAGATTTTCCAGAGAACCCCAAACTAATCAATCGCTTAAAGACCCTTCTTTAATGTACAGAGTTTTGTGAGAAAAAAAGGAAGCTTAACATATCCTTTGGTCCCTTCAATTGAATTCTGTTTGTTTCATAAGTTGCCAATAGGTGTGCTTAATCAGAGTGAATGTTCTTTGCAAGTTTTATTCTCTGATGCTAGTTTGTTTGCTTAGGCCCAGTTTGCGATGTCTGTGTGCTGCAGCAGCTGCCTTTTTTCGTACTGTACATGCATAAACTTGTTTGCATGATGCTCTGTTCCTAATCATTTAGGCCTCTGGTGGTAACCTGTTTAGAGATAGCCTATAAGCAAAAAGGATGTTTAACATATAGTGCAGTAACTGTGTATTTGCAGAGATTGTTACATGCGCTCTCTGCCCCCACACAGTTGCTGGCGCTAGCTCAAATTGCATTGCCTATCAGCTGTGAGATATTATAAAGTGCCACCCAAGAGGATTGTCATCACTTCTATGTGCCATTGACATTTATTGCATTTTTATGCTGGAAAAAAATCTAAACCCCTCTTGTCAGTTGCTCGAAGGGCTCTTGAAGTCTTCAGAGAAAGGCCACTGGTGCTAATGTGTTGGGCTGTAGCACGTAACTGAGCAATGATCGTGATCATTTAAGGCGTAGTTTTGGGCTGACAGGCGTCCTAAGTAGTTAAAGAGCTGGAGCAGTGATATAACAGAACACAATAACATAAATAAAAACAAAATAACATCAATAAAAACAAAATGACACATCCTAACAGGACACAATGCAAAAAACAATCACAACATCACGCATACTATCAAGTACAGTACAACATAGCAATAATACAGCACAAATAAACTAAATTAAAACTACAGAACACATAAGCAGAGATAGTCTTGCCACATATTACCACCTACACAAACCTGCTTTCATGATGTGGTGGTAAAAGACGCTTGCACCTAGCAGCAGGGTCATACCACCAAGGCCATGAAATAGCGTGAGTCGAAATGTTTAGTGATGCGGTTGGCTGTCGGAGGAAAGCAAGCCGTGAGGCCAGCAGCAGCAAGTGACTGAAAGGAAACATTATCTTAATGTACACATTTTGCATCCCAAAAGAACCGTGGACTTTCTGCTGCGCCTGAACAGTCAGATCAGCAGGAGCCAGACACAGGCGGGCCTCTGATCAACAATATTAACCTTAATTAGAACGTACCGACGTTTTTCCCGAGTTTTCAGTTTGCTGCAAAAGGCATTCTGTGTAATGAGGAACGGATTGCTTGATGACTTGGTACATCCCAAAACACGTACACGTGGAAAGGCAGACATTTGTTTGACTTTTGGGCCGGGGCTAGGCAGCAGTGATTGCCTCTAATGGACAAGCATTGAGCCATGACGGCTTAACGAGGTAAGAAAGGCAGATGGCGCGCTTGCACGCGAGCGTGCACGCAAGCTTTAGGCCAGGAAAAGCTTGTGGGTAGCACAATGTAGTTGTCATTTTGGTGGCAAATGTGCTGCCTGCAAATCGCAGTGCACTACCACACCATATTTTAGTAATATATTTGTGACAGTGTGCTCCAAAATACACCGTCGGCTACATACCACACCCGTACCACTCTCCTGCTGCATACATTTGCATTGCTTGTTCTTTGTGTGGCTCGTTCACAATTCCTTTGACTTCAGTGATGTAACATTGCTGGCAGCGCCCCCTCTCTGAAAATTGTCCCAGCACCACTTGTCACTTTTCTGGCATCACATAATGCATCACCTTCCCACTACTAAGTACCCAAATGTTGTATAGCCCTTGGTGGCATTTGTTTCGATTATTCTGACTCAGCTTCCCAAATAGTCCACCCCAAAGATGGTGCCATTGTTCTAATGACGAGGACTGGGGGGCGGGGGTTGTCTCTTCTGCAGCACTGTATATCTTTTGTGGCCTCTGCCTCTGATGCTGACCTTGTTTCCAATTGTTGGTAGGCCCAGCTCTGGCAGCCTAATGAACGTAATTCTGCATTGTGTAAGCATAGTCACTCACACCTGAAAATTTGCCACAAGGTGGGTCTGTGTTGTGTTCAAACTAAGTGCTAATCAAGGAATGAACTCTCAACCAGGATTCTAGAGCAATTAAGATGCACTCCCTAGCAGTAGTAAAGAGTGTTCCATGCACAGTGTAAACAAATCTTTAACTACAGAGCCTGATTACTACCAGAAGACCATTGGACAGTGGTAAACTATTATCAATGGATCAATTGAACAGTGGATCAAAAGCCAGATGTATCAAAGTAATTTTCACGTTTTGTTCCTGTTGCTAAATGTGTTAATACTTAAGCCTGTATTCGGTTGCCTGACTTCAGTTAAAAGGTAACAACATGTAGGGGTTTTGTTCAACAAACCTACCAATACAAGTATACCAAAAATGATGAATAATGGTATGTCATATAATGAAAATGTCAGTGTCTTCAAAGAGTTGACCTGGACATGGACATCCCTATCACCGACGTGCAAGTGCACATAGTTGCGGATCTATCCCAGTCAGAGATTTTAATTCACTGCAAAAAAACTGCAGCATAAAAAGTGTGGCCAATTGAACCAACCTACTGTATCCATTTTAGTCTCCAGGAGGAAGATTCAACAAACATGGGGCCTCAATCACCACAAATCTTCCAAGTCAAAAAGTTTCAAGCAGAACCTTTAAAGCTTTCAGTGCCGCCACAGGTGCATTCGTTTCACCGAAGGCAGAGAACTTGGTTGAGTGGACACCATTTTTTTGTGCACTCAGCAAAGTTCGCAAAGTGGGACTTTCTTTTAGAAAAACAAAAAAATGAATTGCCCTGAATCGCAGTGAGTTTTTTCCGTGCATGTTCAGGCCAAAAGTTGATTCCCTTGCCTGGGACTGCCATGCCTCGCATGGTGGTCCCTGGCAGGGAAATCTAGTGAAGATCATTCTGACTGAGGCATCCTAGTCTGAGGGGCCTGAAGACCACCCAACATATGCAAACCAAGCAACAAGAAAAACTGTTCACAGGGGCCAACCTATACAGTGAGAAAATTTGAAAAGCTCTTCCAGGGCATACACGCTCGCAAGAAATTAGAAAAATTTTTGCAGATTTGTGCGTGTGTTTGCTGACAGTGGACTAAACCTTCTCTGTATAGCCATTCATTACAAAGACATCTATATTTGTAGAAAAGTCAGGCTTACCAAGTACTGGCAGAGCCTACAATTATATGTATTGCTCAAACATTTGATTTCAGCAGTCTTCATTTTATAAAAAAGATGGCAACAGAAATTAAATAATCTGTGACAACAGTTGTGTCACTACATGTCACCATCACCACATTGGTGACAATTTACGGTCCAAACAGTTGTTCTATTCCACATCAATTTGCTGCCAGTAGATCTAAAGCCTTGTTTCTGCTGTATCCAGTAGAGGACATCTAGTTGTGAAAAGTTGTACTGCAGCCTTCCAGCAGGAAATTAATTGGTAATCTGTGTGTAATTTCATGAGTCATTATCCTAGCGATATTCACAGAAGACATCCGAAATTATAACAGCAAGGACATTTCTGGTGACATTACATATCACATTACCATTAACTCCATCATTGCTAAAGGCATACTTCCATATCCTGCTGAAAAAAATCTGGGGCCTGGGGAATAATGCCCCTTCTGATTGCCCGCATTCCATTGCATATCCTTTTGTTGCCAAGGAAGTGCTTGCATTTTTACAGAGTTTTATATGGCGCAAACTTGACCCGAATTGGGTATCAGAGCGCTTTGCATAGCACCAGTTGGATTACATGAAGTCAAATTCATTTTTTGCTAAGCACTGGGAGATTAAGTGATTTGCCCAGAATCACAGGATGTTCAGCGTCATTGCAGAGACTGGAACCCAGTTCCCCAGATTCAAGGTCGACCGCCCTAGCCGTTAGGCCAACTCCTTTTCCCATTGAAATGCAGGGCGGTGAGGGATTCGTACACTGCAATGGAGGCCCATCTTACAACTGCACTTGGACTATAGTGTTTCACAGGCTCCATCAGCACCTGGCCCGGATGTGACGTACAGTGAAATGATTCACATGGCTAGATGTCTGCCGTAGGAAGGTGAAATCTGGCTATATGGTTGCCCACATTTTTTTCCTGGTGTTTGGCTGGTTTATGACTTAGTTGGACTTGGACCCTGCTATTCAGGGCCCCAGTCTATCTGCCTTCTCTGTAAAATGGTTTCCATGTACATTAGGTAGATCTCTAATTGGATTTTGGAGTGCCTTATAAGTCCCTAATATATGGTATACTATGTACCTAGGGTATAGGTACCTCAGAGGCCTACCAGGGGCTGAAGCATGTATTATGCCACCCCTGGGAAGCACTCCAAAATGATACCACAGGTCTGCTACTGCAGCCTGGGTAAGGTGGTGCATGCACCCCTTACTGTGGTGTATAGGCTACCTATATCACTACCATTGCACACACATATAAAACCTATAAGTCACTCCTAAGGGAGGCCTTAACAATCCTGAAGGCAGAGTGCTTGGTTTTTAGGTGAGAGGGTGCCCCTGCATGAGCAGAGCCCCTCTGCAGCGTTCGGAGTACCTCCTCTGATGCTGTTTGTGGTGCAGCCTAACCATATACTCTTAAGTGCATTATAACCTCACGGTAAATGCTAACTTTGGACTGGCTGCACGGAAACATGTTGTGTTTGGTGTTAAACGCTTTGGAATACTACCCCCCCCCCCCGCCAGTTCTGGCGGCGGGGGTAGCATTCCACCCTTCTAGAGGGAGAGACATGTTCACACTGGTCTACCCGGTTAAGACTTTCTAAAGCCCTGGCATCACAAAATGGATGCCACTGAAACAGACACGGGTCTGGCCTCCTGCTGCTGACCGAAACTCCGGCAGAGGAGGCCTAGACAAAAGGGTTCCTGTCCCAGGGAGGTGTAACCACCTCCCCAGACAGGCAGAATTACTTCCGGTCGAAGGAGGCGGGACTTCCTCCCCGGGACTCCTCATTAGAACGATGTGCACAATTTTAAAACATAGAGAAAGATTGCACTATTTATGTACTGACCTGTGTTGTATTGAACGTGTCACAATTGTGTAAACACCCGCTCCGGTCCAACCCGGCTTGTGCCGTTGTGTGGAGGGCAGGGCTAACCCCAACAGCAATTACTTCCGGTCGAAGGAGGCGGGACTTCCTCCCCGGGACTCCTCATTAGAACGATGTGCACACAGCGCAGCGAGAGAACACTTTGATCGTGGAAGCGCGTGTGTAAGGCTAAAACCTGTTTAATTTACTAGCGTATATTTTCAGGCGCGAATCAAGCAGGGACTGTATACTTTTAAAAAGAATTATTTGCCAATTTTAAAACATAGAGAAAGATTGCACTGTTTATGTACTGACCTGTGTTGTATTGAACGTGTCACAATTGTGTAAACACCCGCCCCGGTCCAACCCGGCTTGTGCCGTTGTGTGGAGGGCAGGGCTAACCCCAACAGCAATTACTTCCGGTCGAAGGAGGCGGGACTTCCTCCCCGGGACTCCTCATTAGAACGATGTGCACACGTACGCGCAGTGGACGCGCCCTAAAGGCAAGCCCGTCTGCTCCCGTCCGCGCACGACCGAGCCCAGAGCCCCAGACCCCTGGTCCTAGCGAGAGGATCATATTCACAGCAGACGAGATACGCAAGTTAGAAAGACCATGCCACACTCTATGCAAATACACCATACGCGCTGATAGCAGAGAACTGAGGTGCAAACAATGCCAGTTAACCCTAACACCCCAGCCAAACAAGAACACAGGAGGGAAGATACACTTAGCACTACTGAATTGTAGATCGCTAGCAAAACACAAATTTGAAATTCAGGACTTATTGAGAGAACGCGATCTAGATGCCCTTCTCCTAACTGAAACATGGTTACATGAAAGCTCTACACCGGATATCCTGGATGCCATTCCGAGGGAATATTTACTAGCACGACAAGATCGAGTCGGTCAAAGAGGGGGAGGTATCACTATTATTTACAAATCTACATTGAAATGCATAATTAACAAGGCAGACATTAAGAACTGTGAGGCTCTTTTTTTCTCTTTAGCAGCCACAGAAGATTACACCACCTCAGGTTTTTTGATATATCGGCCACCAGGACCACTAATACAATTTAGAACGAGCCTAGAAGAGGAGTTAATACATCCAGCCCTTCGTCATAAGGACCTAATAGTTTTAGGAGACTTAAATATTCACTTTGATAATGAGCTAGATCAAGAGGCTAAGGCAATACGAGGTGATCTACAAATGCATAATCTAGTATTAAAAGGAGAGAAACCTACGCACCAAGGGGGACATACCCTAGATCCTATTTTCTCAAATATCACCGATATAGAGGTAGACACTCCATGGCCAATTCCATGGTCAGACCACCACCTGATCCAGTTCACGATACCCTCCCAGAGAGAGAGAGCAAAACCACAGAGTGAGGAAATAACAACTAGGAAATGGAATAATTTTAACTCCACCTCCTTTACCAATGAACTAAAAGGAATTAGACCTACGCTTGATTTAGATATCAATATAGCTAATAGTCAAATTGATACATGGATTACTCATGCATTGGATAGGACAGCACCTTGGAGCTTTAGGACGCCTAGGAGACATAAGGAAACGGCCCCTTGGTTCAATATGGAACTAAAAGCAGCCAAAAAATCCTGTAAAAGGTTGGAGAGAATATGGAGGAGGGATTATGGCAACAAGGCTAAAGAAGCATACAGAAAGGAATTAAAACAATATCACTCACTAATAAAAAAACAAAGATGTGCGTTCTATACAGAGAGAATTGAGGGGGCTAAGAATTCGCCAAAAGAAATGTTTGTCATATTAAAATCTCTTAGGACTCACGAAGAGGTGGACGATTCGAAGCCATCTGCGGATAGTTGCAACAGGATAGCGGAATTCTTCGCAAACAAGGTGAACAAAATCTATGGCACATTTCCGATAGAGGCTAAACAAGGCCTAGGGCCTGTCACTGAAAGCCAGATCATTTTTTCAGGAACAATGTTAGAGGCTTTTAAGACCCCAGAATTAGAGGAGCTCACAGCCATAGCTAAGAATATCAAATCTGGCTCACCGCTAGACCCAGCCCGACCAGATATAATAATGGAAGGCGCCAAAGAAATCATGCCGTATATATCATAGCTCATCTCCAGATCATTCGTAAGCGGTACGGTCCCGGCTAAATGGAAACAAACCATTGTTAAACCTCTAAAAAAAATAGCATCAATCGACTCAATGACACTAGAAAATCTACGCCCCTCTTTACTACCTTTTTTTGCGAAAATTGCGGAGAAGGTTGTAAATAAACAACTGGTAGAACATATAGACAGAAATAATATACTCCATCCATCACAGTCGGGCTTTAGAAAGGCACACTCCACGGAATCAGCACTACTGATTTTAAAAACAACTGTTATTCTAGCTACGTAGTTGATCCTAGCTGTCTCTGGGCTTTGGGACACTCTCCTGCGCAGCGGAGCCAGCGCTGTTGTAGGGAGGGCCATAACTTCGCCGCCATCACCACCCACGAGACACTAGGCCACGCCCCTAACGCTAAGCCACGCCCCCTCCCGGAACAATATAGTGCCGTGCTGAAGTACGAGCCGGCGCTGACAGACAGCTACTCCTGAGGCGGAAGCCGGGGGTGACGTTCCTCAGTTTTAATCCTTTTAATCTTTGCCTATTTGCACTTTGTTGATATAAAAACGAATTGTTGCATATTTCCACATTGTAGATTTTAAAAACAACTGTGTTATTCTAGCTACGTAGTTGATCCTAGCTGTCTCTGGGCTTTGGGACACTCTCCTGCGCAGTGGAGCCAGCGCTGTTGTAGGGAGGGCCATAACTTCACCGCCATCACCACCCAAGAGACACTAGGCCACGCCCCTAACGCTAAGCCACGCCCCCTCGTCTTCCCCATAACAATGCTCACTCCCCGGAAGCGCAGCGGACGTGCCCTCAGCACGCCGAAGACACGCCTAAGACTAGCCCGTCTGTGTCCGTCCGGGCCAGGACGGGGCACGGGGCAGAGGACTATGCTCTACCCACTCTTAAAAGACTGGTAAGATGCCCTAGTCAACTAAGAGCGCTACGCCCGATCACGAACACTAGGTGTACAACGCTCGAACTCCACAAAACCGGAGTCACCTCTTGCCCAAACTGCAACCTTGCCTTTACCATTCATCAACCTTATTCTGATGCTACGAGGAGGCACAGGAAACGCAAACAGCCCTGTAACGCTGTGGCACAAGAATATTTACTCTATAGTACTAACTGCCGCTCACTACCGAAACACAAATTAGACATCTTTAACCTCCTATTGGAAGATAAATCTAGCGCCCTCTTCCTGACAGAAACGTGGCTACACGAGAGTGCTGGCCCAGACGTTGCTACTGCCCTCCCCGCCAACTATGCAATCATCAGGATAGATAGAAATAAACAACTAGGTGGTGGAATTGCAATCATTTTCAACAGAGACATGAAATGTACGTTAGAACCAGTCGACATTCCTGACTTTTTTAAAATATCGTTGAACCCGAACTTTACGATGTCTGGCCTATTGATATACCGGCCCCCTGGCAATTCATCCCAATGGGCGTCAAATCTAGCCAATTATATTACTCCGTACTATATAGCCTCCAAAAACGTTTCACTTATTGGTGACATTAATTTACATCTTGACGACCCTTCTATCCCCTTTTGCTCAAATTTGTTAGATGATCTGACGGCCCTTAACCTGACTTTAGTCAATTTTGGATCTACCCATAAAGCGGGCCATTTACTCGACCCCATTATTTCTAATATCAACGAGCTAAAATGGCATGACACCATCCCCATTTGGTGGTCTGACCACCATCTAGTAAAATTTAGCATTAATCTCCCACCTACCACTAGTATACAATCTGTTTTTTCAGCTACATCCAGGAAAAACTGGAAATTACTGGACATGGCAAAACTTAACGCTGCACTCCATGAAAACCCTCCTACAAAAGGTCATAACATGGATAGCTTAGCAGCAGCTACTCAACAATGGCTTAGTGACGCCGCTGATCATTGCTTACCCACCCCTCATATCAAAGGAAACAGACACCGTCACCCTGCCCCATGGTTTAATGACCTTTTGAAGATTGAAAAATCGAAATGTAAGGCGCTTGAGCGTCAATGGCGTAAAGACTACGCCCCTCACGTAAAAAAGACCTACCATGAAGCCAGAAATGTATACCACACTGCTTGCACGAAAGCGCGAGCTCTCTTTGTTTCAAATACCATCATGGAAGCTACCAATAAGCCGAAAACTCTGTTCAATAAGGTTAAAGAACTTGCAGGTGCACAAACCACAGCTACGGCTCCCCCTCTTAACACTCATCAATGTCAAGATCTAGCCTGCTTTTTCACCGAAAAAATTGAGAAAATCATCAGGGACATTAAAACAAATAATAATGAACCATCCCCTACTATTGACATGGAATATGCTCCCTCCTGTGAGAACACCCTGGAATCTTGGCCTCTCATCACGGTTAACATACTGAAGACCATTTTTAAGACCATCAAATCCGGCTCCCCCAGGGACCCGATTCCTATCAAAGTAATTAAACAACTGGACGATCGCTCCCTGGAAATCATTGTGAATACACTCAATTCTTCGTTAGAACTTTCCACAGTTCTGGCCCTTTGGAAACACGCCATGATAAAGCCATTGCTAAAGAAGCCCACAGCAAATCCGGAGCTCCCGGCAAATTATAGACCTATATCTTTGCTCCCTGCCTTCTCCAAATGCTTGGAGAGACACGTCCACTCGGTCTTATCCACCTTTGCTGAAAATAATTCGCTCTTGCACCCTTCGCAATCGGGTTTTCGGGCTGGCTTCTCGACAGAAACCACCGTCCTACGAGTTACTGAACACATCCGGAACCTCCTTGATAATGGTCAAACGGTCGCGCTCGTGCTGTTAGACCTGAGCGCGGCCTTTGACACCATATCCCACGAAACACTCATCAAGGCGTTATACAGAAACGGTGTCCATGGGAAAGCGCTCGAATGGATCCGGTCCTTTTTGGCTCAACGGACATTCCAAATTACATCCTCCTTGGCCTGCTCCGACACTTTTAAAGCCCCTCACGGAGTGCCTCAGGGATCTATTTTGAGCCCCCTGTTTTTTAATCTGTACCTCAGACCCCTGGCCGACCTAGCGGAAGGATCTGGACTTACCCTCATGACCTACGCCGACGATTCCCAAATTATCTTCTCCCTATCTGAATCTTGTCCATCATCTCCGTCTCTCCTTAAATTAGGGTTTCAAAGCATCCTTAACTGGATGACAAGAAATCAATTAAAGGTTAACGGAGACAAAACAGAGATTCTTCTCCTAGGGAAACAACGAGATCTTTGGAATCCCTCTCACTGGCCCAGTCAGATGGGAACTTTTCCCACCCCAGTTACTCAAGTACGTAATTTGGGAGTCATCATGGATAGCTCCCTTTCCATGAATCAACAGGCCAGTAAAGTTGTCGGCCTATGTCTTACCATTATCAAATGGCTGAGGAAAATCCTTTGGATTCTGCCCTCCTCCACTCAAAAAACCGTAGTCAATGCCCTCATAACATCACGGCTTGACTACGGCAATATTCTATACCTTGGTTCCAACAAAGCGGTAGTCAGTAGACTACAGATTGTCCAAAATGCAGCTGTTCGATTACTGTGCAGAATCCCCAAAAACTCCGGAGTCTCGAGCTACCGCCGTGAACTCCACTGGCTCAGGGTAGATAGTAGAATCCGTTTCAAAGCCCTGAACTACATGTTCAGAATTAAAGCTGGCATTGCACCCAATTACCTTCTAGCGTTGGCTCATCCCTACACTCCCAAGCGAAACCTTCGCTCGCAATCAGCTGCCAACTTCTGCGTTCCAAGATTCAAACTGGCAAGAATGGGAGGCAGATCTTTCGCCCACCTTGGACCATCCCTTTGTAACGCACTCCCTCCTTTCATTCGTAAGGAGGAAAATCATGCCAGGTTTAGAAGGCACGTTAAGACTTGGCTATTCGAACAATAACTTGAACAGCCAGTATTCCCCTGCCATCATTATGCTGTGTCTCGGCGCCGGGAAACCCTTTTTGGGTAGCTGTTGCGCCTTATAAATTTAAAAAATAAAATAAATAAATAAATAAAATAAATAAATACTGATGGCATCAGAAACCTTAAGAATGTATGCAGATAACGGACAAACAGCGGCACTGATTCTCCTTGACCTCCTGGGTAGACTAGAGAGGTGTGGGGTGAGACATCAGGCACTACACTGGTTGACATCATTCCTCTCCGCAAGTGGTTTCAAAGTCGCACAAAAAGACCATACCTCGGAGAGCACTCCATTACACCAAGGAGTCCCTCAGGGCTCAACTTTAAGTCCCACCTTATTTAATATCTATGTGGGACCTTTAGCAGAGTGTGTGGAGAAGCACAAGGTATCAATTGTGTCATACGCAGACGATACACAACTTATCGTGATGCTATCCCAAATTAACAAGGACCTGGCTGCAGCACAATTCTCAGAGTGCCTAAAGGAAGTGGCCCTATGGATGTCAAACCATTGCCTCAAACTTAATGGCAACAAAACAGAGGTGTTAATAGTGGGTAAATCCCCGTCCATATGGTCAACGGCCTGGTGGCCAGACTGTTTGGGTCTGATACCCTCCCCTAAATCAGAAGTTAAAAATCTGGGGGTTTGGATAGACTCCGAATTAACTTTTGAGAGCCAAATCCGGAAGGTGGCAGGGAAATGCTACGCGGTAATGAAAATCCTGCGAAAGATCTTGGATCTACTTCCTCCTAAAGCAAGAAAAACCATTGTTCACGCAGTTGTAACCTCCCAAATGGACTACGGTAACGTTCTATACATGGGAACAACTAAGAGAGGATTGGAAAAACTTCAGAAAGTGCAAAATGAAGCAGCACGCCTAGTCTTGGGCCTGCCAAGGAGAACCAATACAAAACAAACCCTGACTGCTCTACACTGGCTTCCAGTAGAAAAAAGGATCAAATTCAAAGCTATGTGTCACTGCCACCGCATATTAAGAAGGAAAGGCCCTAGCTACCTCCGACCTCTAATCACAAGCTATACTCCAGGTCGCAGTTTAAGATCACTGGACAAGGACCTAGTGATTGTAGCAAGAGTGGTTAGAGCTAAAAAGGGGGAGCGATCTTTCAGGTATAGAGCGGCAAAGTGCTGGAATAATCTTCCATTAAAGCTAAGAAGAGAGACGTGCGAAACAAGATTTCGCAAACTATTAAAAACATGGCTATTCACACAACCTTAGCCATGATAAATATCGTAATCTCGTGAGGTCACATGCTACCTAAGACACCCTTCTTTTGCCTTCTAGTGATCTCTTTAGCGCGGGGACACACCGTTGGTGTAACCAGGCGCTTTATAAATGTATAATAATAATAATAATGATAATTGGGGCTGTGCGGGAGCACTCTCTGGTGCTTTGAAGTCCTGCACTGGGGGCACACTTGGTGTCCCTGTGCATAGTCCAGTTCAAACCGGTTGCAGGGGCTACCTGCCCCTGCTCTGGCGCGAAACTGGACAAAGGAAATGGGTGTAACCACCCCTCTTTCCAAACCCTCCCATAGGTGGTTCCCTAGAGTATGTCCAACCCCCAAACTTAGTATAAGTATGGGTACCCAGTCCTTGAGACTTTAGATTACCCTGGACGAAACTCTGCAACATATATCCTGGACCTTCGACTTTCTATTTCGACTAGAAGACTGAAGAAATCACCAAAGAAGCAACTGTCCGGTCTGCATCGCTGAAGCTCCCGCCGGATGTCGAAATCTTTGCATCACCAGAGGTGGATTTCCAGACTTCTCCGAGGCTACCCTGAGTCCACATTAAAGCTGAGGCCCATGGCTATCGTGGGTGACGTGGAACTGTGACCCCTAGACACCGTGATCTTTTGCCGATCCATTATCTTCCCGGTCTTCCTTGAAGATGTGCTTTGGGCTCCGAGTAGCCCCAGCCTTGGGCATCTACAGCACCAAAGATCTCTGGCCTCCACTCCACAAGTGACCCGTGGGCCAGTTTTCAGTGCGACTGCTTGAGGTTCCTTCACGATCGCTAGCCAGTTGGCTAGTGGGTACCCACGAAGGCAACTCCTCTTCTGATTGGGCTTGCCTGATTGCTCCAGACGTGCCCTGACTTACCCTTGCTGGGTGAGTCCCCCAGACTTTGCTGGTCTGCACCAAAGTCCTTTCTCTGTTTCCAAGTGACTTACCGTTGCCAAGGCTTGTTGGGTCCAATCCAGTCACCGACACCCCAGCACTCCACAAACTTCATGGTACAGCTTGAATCCAGCTCCTGGTTGTCGTCGACGCCTACTGGACCTCGTGGCTGAAGAGTCAAGACACTGTCAACTCACCTGAAGCACCCGACATCTGTGGGCATTCGACTATCGTGCCCCTGGTCACTGGCTAGTGACCCAGACTCTGTCCCCTCTGCTTTCAGGTTCCTTCCATCCTCGATCCAGGCTTGGATCGCTTCGGACACTTCTCCTCTTCATGGCAGCAGCACTTCGTGAGCAGCTTCCATTGAAAACGACGCAGCGACCCGACACCTATGCACCCGGCTTCCCTGGGTGAGGTAACTCGAGTACTCCGGTGGGTGTTGGCCCTAGACACCTCTAAGTCCAAAAGGGTTTGCTTGCAGTCGTCCTCTAAGTGTCCTTAAACTCTTAATTTCCAACCACGACTTTTCCCATAGAAGTTAACGGCGATTCGCTGCTGTGTTCTCACACTGCACGCGTCCCCCGTGGATCCCCTGTGTCCCTACCTTGGGTGGTTCCTTGTGGTCCAAGCACTTCTACAGGCTCTAGGCCATGTGTCTAGTTCAGTCGTGGTTCTTATACCACTTTATTGGTATATGGTTTGGTATGCCCCTAGGGCCCAAACGTGTATTTGTGCTTTTACTGTTGAATACTGACTTGTAACTTAAATACTTCGAACTCTAGCCTCATAAAGAGACTAGAGGGGTGTGTTTTATCTTAAATACATATATTTTAAATATATACCTGGTGTGGTTGTCCTTTCATTTGGTCATTCAAGAGATTATAGACTGGTAAAGCAAGCTGCTTTACATTCCTTCAATACTTAGCCTGAAGGCTGCTCTCCATAGCTACCACTAGGATAGCTTTCAATAAAGGTTGTCTTTAACCTAGCACCATAAGGGGTTGTTTGGACTGATACAGGGTGCCCACTATAACTAGTGGACAGCATATATCAGGCCAACTTCTCTCATCTGCTCAGACTCCATCTCCTCCAACGATGGCTCGGCCTCTTGTCTTAGCCATGCGGCTGTAACTATTTCAGCATCTGGCGCCCAGGGCTCGCTCTCTGTGAATGCGGGCCATTTGAAGCCGCATGTTGAGATGTTTTTATCTGCTTCCTGTTTATATCAGAATGTGATGTGCTTTGGGAACGAACGGTCTGCATGCACCGAACGCTGCAAATTTTCAGGATTCACAAACGGCCATCACATTAAATGGAAAATTAGGAGTGAAGGTACACTCTATCAAATTACCTGCTTGCTCCTGAAAAGTACCGGTACTCTCCTATTAAATATAGCAGTGCCGAGAAGTGCAGGTACTCTCCCATTAAATATAGCAGTGCCAAGAAGTGCAGGTACTCTGTACCGGACAGCATCTGCTCATTTAAAGCACTGCATAGGACTCCCTCAACAGAAGCAAGGCACCTCTGCTGTGCTCCCATTGGGCACCCCCCCCCCCCCCATCCCGCCGGGCTCAGGAGGAACCGAATCCAGAGTTACTCAGCATGCCACAAAAAATTAAAAACTGCTACAAACCTTTCTACATCTCCAGACTTTTTGCAGTGTTTTTTTACCCGTTGCCATGGTGGCACATGCAGTTTGCTGTTTCCTAACCTCAGCATAACGTCTCACTTTTCAAGGCACACATATATATTTTTTTCTCACCTACGGTTTTTTGTCTGCAACAATAATGTGGGGACAATCATCTCCAATTGAAAGACCAAGAAACTGGGTGAATGTAATTAGATATGCTTGCTTGTTCATTGACCTAAAACACCATTGTAATCAGGGCACGAGTCCTATAAAAAGAAGTGGGGGGACTGACCAAGTAAGACAGTATGCAAATGACATCATGATGTCACAATGTAGCTCTAGAAAAGAAATAAAATAGTGCTATTTAAATTATTTGTGCAAATACTGGGTCAGACCAACCTGTCTGACAGTCTTACAGTGTCTGCATTTTTTATACACGGACAAGCCTCTCTTAAGTACCTATGGAGAGAAGGCAAGCTGTGTGCCTTTGATTCCCTCTGTGGCATTTATATTTAAGTGCCAGGTTCCAGGTGGCCCCCAGTCAGCACATACAAACAAATGGAGCCCGGATGGCCCCTTAACTTCGGCCCAGCTGGACGTGAAAAAAGGCTCCCTGGCTGCCTGCACGTTCTTGCTGGGAATGGAAAGCAGACAATGTGCAGGCGCTGTTTAACTTGTCTCGGTGTGTTACATCGGGACAAGTTCAACATATTTCTGTGGGGCCTTAACGTCTTGGCAGGGGGGACGGCGTCCACCCTGTGAAAATAGTGGGTGGACGTCATGTACCTGCGTGTACCCCCGACTCGTTGTAATAGTGAAAAGCTGCAATGCTTCAATCAATATTTACAAAATGCGAGTGCCTGGTTTATAGCGCTGCCTTTTCCTCATTCCTTCTCTGGACTCTCTCTTTCCATGTTATTTCTGAGTTTTGGCAGCTCCTTAACCTTATCGATGCTCAGGACGGCTCCTGGCCATCATGAGTCACGGTAGTCGTGTGCTCATGACGGCCGGGAGCTGTCTGACCGTTGCTGCTCCACCCACGCGCGGCTAATTCCCTGCCTGTGCGGGCAAATTAATTGGTGGGCGGAGTTCGCATGGCTCCCGGCCGTCATGAGCACACGCCCACCGTGATTTATGATGGCCGAGAGCCGTCCTGGGTACCTGAGTGCCACGCCCAGCCACACCCCCCTCGCATCGCGGTGGAATTTGCAGCGCGTGGAAGGGTTTAAGGTTAGTCCTAGTCTTCCTGCTCCTCCAGGCCTCGCTCACCTCAGGCTGCAGTCGCTCTTCCTGTGCGTGTGCATACGTGCGTGCGCTTTCCCTCTGCCTTGTACTCTTTCCAGATTCTTCCTCCTCTCTTTTTCTTCCATCTCGCTCCTACCTCAGTTTCTGTTTTCTCAGTAGGACTGATTTACAAGGCCATTTGCAAAAATTTGGAATTATGAGCCCAGTTAATTCACAAAAGACAGCTATTCATTTGAAGATCGATTTACCAACTCATAATATTACCACGGGGCAGTATTATGAATGGGTTGTGCGCAGGCAAACCCCTCCCAGATGGGCGCGAGCCCGCGAGCTCCCAGGCCGTTAACATTCCCTTGTGGTAACAGATGAGATGAGTCTTTAATGGTGCAAAACGGCCGCATCTTTTCTTTATTCACACAAGTGATCAAACCACACAGATCAAAGATTAACTAAGCATAAACGCAAAATTGTCTCTCGATCAAGTCCAGTTATTAGTCCATAACAGCACCCTGTGACAGCACCCTGAGCGATGCCCCTTCTCAGCAAGGGTCTAGCTGCTAGCACCTTCTGGGGCCTCTAGGCTGCAGCTTGCTGCCAAGTGTTGGGGGCGGCCCTTGTGCCTAGCCCAGGCTGCAAGTGGTGTGCCTGCTCTCTGCTGACCCTAAGCTGACCCATAGCCTGCTCCCCGTACCCTTACCCTAATTCATTCCAAGGGCACAGGCTTTTTTTGGGGCACCCCGCGCCCTTATAACCCTGTGGCGCACGGGGTGGGGGGGTAGGGGGGAGGCGCACGATTGGTCCCTTCAAACCAAGCTGACCAATCAGTGCCCGGCATTTTCCCTGGCTCTGCTGCGTCCTGCTCCCGGGTTCCGCCCCGGTAGGGGTTTGCCATGGGCCCCTTATCGGTCCGGCTGCGCCTCCCTGTCCAGCGTGCTTTCTTGGGTGAAGATTGACTCAAAAGAATGGAAATACCAACAAACCTGTTCCCTCCCCATTCCAACCCTGAAAACGGTTGAATATTTATTCAATTCTAGGATGGAAGAAAATCCCTTTCCAAGGGACGCGGTTTGAACATGGTTAGGGGATAGGAAAAGGGGGATCTCTGAGCAGAAAATACTTACCTGTGTTTATTTATTTATTTGAGGTTTTTTAAATGGTGCGGACCACGTCATGTCAACGTCCGATAGCTTTATAATGTTAAATGCAAAGAGATTTATGGAAAATGCAGTACAAATTGTTTCAATTTACATAGCGAAAATATAATATACATTTTGTAGTATTGATCTTGAGAAGCACAACGCTCTAAGAAAACTGGTTTTGAAGGAATGCTTCAGAAACCAACAATAAATATATATGTATAGAGTCCAGTCTGAGGGTCCAATTCCTAGGGGAGTATCTCATGTGAGAGAGCAAGAGATGAAGGTGTAAGGACTATAAACAGTAAGTTTGCACTTCCAGACAGAAGAGGTTGCTGTCATGGGTGAGTACCAGCACTTCTCAGGAGCAAACAGGTATTCTAGATAGTGAGTGCCTGCACTTCTTTTATTTGAAAGGGAGACCACCTGCACTTCTCAGCACTGCTGAAATACATTTCATGGGCGAGTACCAGCATTTCTCAGGAGCAAACAGGTATTCTAGATAGTGAGTGCCTGCACTTCTTTAATTTGAAAGGGAGAGTACCTGCACTTCTCAGCACTGCTGAAATACATTTAATGGGAGAGTACCAGCACTTCTCAGGAGCAAAAAGGTATTCTAGATAGTGAGTGCCTGCACTTCTTTAATTTGAAAGGGAGTGTGCCTGCACTTCTCAGCACTGCTGCAGTACATTTAATGGGTGAGGATTGGCACTCAGGGGCAAACAGGTACTCTAAATAGTGAGCACCTGCACGTCTATATTTCCATGTACAGCACTGGAGGGCAGGTATGTGAGATTGTGAATAGTAAGTCTATATCTGTGTGCCCTCTATGGCTGCTACTACACATATCGTGCATATCAAAATTAAGGTCATGACTAGACCTGGTATGTCAGGCCTACAGAATAATGCTACATAGTAAATTACTTTTAGCATCATGTAATATGGAGTACATGGGCTAGGATACCATAATGTTACTGCGCCAAACCTAAAAAACGCTCTCCATTATGGTGCCGATTAGATAGAGGGACCCTCCTAGAGCAGGTTGGTGGGGCATAGTGTAGAAGCGGACAATAAATATAAGATGTGAGCGCCCTAAATGGGGAGATTACCTTGTTCTGGTATGCTTCCCGATCCTATGTCAGGACCTCGAGGTGCTGATTAGACCTCCTTTACCTTTATTTTAGCAGCTCCGCAGCCATTTAAACATTAATGGAAACTACCATCAAGAAACGAAAGACCACAAGTTCCATGAGTCTTTCGTATATTACGTCACAACATACAAACAGTGTAACCAATCAGGGCGTGACGATGCACATAAGAGACTCCACAAAAACCCAGTCGTCCTGTTTTCTGGCTGCTCTGCAGCTAAGTTGTGTTTTTTTGTTCTTTTTTTCTTTGTATTTTATTAGCGTGCTTGGTGTGTGCTTTCATACATATTCTTGTTCTGACTACTTTCCCTCAGCTGTTCTGCCGGCCGCTTGTCTGTCAGCAGGGCTGGCCCTAAATCAGATTGACCGGGACAGCGCCCTGGGCAGAAACAAAATTTGGTGTTTGTTTTGCAGGTGGGGGTTGTTAAAGTGTGATGGCAGGAGGTGTGAGGAAGATGGGAGGAGGGTAGGGGTTTGGTGGGGTGCTAACACATATGCAGGGGGCATAAAAGGCTGATTACAAAGTCTTTAACTGGACCTGATTGAGACCAAGTTCGATGGACGAGCTGCTGTTTGCATGACCTTAAGACAGGCACCTCCCTGCTTCGCCCCTCGGAGTATTGGTGTCCTAGGTCTGGGCCCAGCTCGCCCATGCCCAAGGCCATCCCTGTCTGTCAGCGCCACCGCACACTACGCACGCAACTCCAAGACGCAGGGATCCGGGAGAAGGCCTTGGACTGGACCACCTCCTTCCTCTCCGGCAGAACTCAGAGAGTCCGCCTCCCCCCGTTCCGGTCCGATGCCTCTGAGATCATCTGCGGCGTCCCTCAAGGATCCTCCCTCAGCCCGACGCTGTTCAACGTCTACATGGCACCACTTGCACGCATCGCCCGACAGCACGACCTCAACATAATCTCCTACGCCGATGACATGCAGCTGATTCTCTCCCTCACCAAGGACCCTCTCACCGCCAAATCCAACCTCCACCATGGAATGAAGGTTGTCGCAGACTGGATGGAGGACAGCCGCCTTAAACTGAACACAGACAAGACGGAGATCCTCATCCTCGGGTCTAACCCCTCAGCATGGGACGACTCATGGTGGCCCACGTCTCTGGGGACCCCCCCGGCCAACACCGACCACGCACGCAACCTGGGAGTCATCCTCGACTCGAAACTCACCATGACCAAACAAGTCAACGCAGTCTCCTCCACCTGCTTCAACACCCTCCACATGCCCTGCAAGATCTACAGATGGATCCCGACAAACATGAGGAAAACAGTCACCCAGGCCCTAATCAGCAGCAGACTCAACTACGGAAACGCCCTCTACGCCGGAGCCTTGTCAAAGCTCATCAACAGACTGCAGAGAATCCAGAACGCTTCTGCACGCCTGATCCTCGACGTCCCGCGCCGCGACCAAATCACCCCCCACCTGAGGAACCTGCCCTGGCTCCCCGTCGACAGGAGAATCTCCTTCAAGCTCCTGATCCACGCACACAAGGCACTCCACAAGACCAGACCAGCCTATCTCCACAATTGGCTCTCCTTCTACGTACCCAACAGGAAACTCCGCTCTGCTGACCACGCCCTGGCCATGGTCCTGCGCATCCGTAGAACAACTTCCGGAGGCAGATCCTTCTCCCATCGCGCTGCCAGGACCCGCAACACGAACACCCTCCCCCTCTACCTACGACAAACCGAAGACCTGCTGACCTTCAGGAGACAACTCAAGACCTGGCTCTTCGACCAATAGCAGCAGCACCCCCCCCCCCCCACCCAGCGCCTTGAAACCCTCACAGGTATGTAGTGCGCTTTTGATTGATTGATTGCACTGAAAGCAGGTGGACCTTGTTTGAGGTGCTCACTCACACCTCCAACATCCACTTTGTCGCAGCTAAGTACCCTTTCGTTTTCCTTGGGACTTTTCAGCCTATATGTAACTGGATGTGTTTTGGTGCGCCAGGGATGCTGGGCCAACCCAGTGGCTTAGTGACCCCTCAGAGCATCCATCCCACTGATGCGTGCTGTGTATCCCTCCTTAATATGCAGGTTTATTTGAATTGTCGCAGGGACAGAAGAGCAGTAATATGCAAGGTGGACTTGCTACTCTGAACTTAGGCCCATTGACACGCTCTCTGAAGGGTGGGAAATCTTGACATGTAATGCTGCAGAGAGGAAGGCTGTATGGCTCAGCAACCCCACTGTGAGTTTCTGTCGCCTCACGGCACCTAATGCCTGAGACTGCTCTTTTCCCTCAACCTTCTGTGAAGGCTCAGGCAGAGAGTCCCGTAGAACTAAGGGGTGTCAACTAATTCCTTAATATATTGCTGGTCAGGGCACAAGTCCTAAAAAAAAAAGGACTGGGGGGACTGACTAAGTAAGGCAATATGCAAGTCAAATTGTATCACATGTCATTGTGCATGATATAACAAGAAGTGGCATCATGACCCATGATTTCACAGGAAGTGACATAAGAAGTGACATTAGATCTTAGGACCTCTCACATATGTTTAGCGGGTCTATCATAAGTACATTTGAGCATGTTGCGAGATGTAACAAATTAAACCTGAACAGTACCTAAGGCTGTTATTTGAGTTCCCTGTCTAAAGGAATCAACAGTCCAAATGTAGATGAAGTTTGGTGTCTGACTAACTACAGTAGACAAACCACTAAGTGCTGCAAGCTAAGCACACACACTACCCCAAAAAAGTTGTCCCCTCCACATTTAGCAGCAGATATATTTCACGTTGTTATTGCCGGCATAACCATATCTAAACCACCCTCACATTCACCAGTCCTACCGAAGAGTGCTCACCCTGCAATCTGTACCACCAGAATACCCACACAAAGAATGCCGACACAGTAAGAGGTATCAGCTCCACATCAAAACAAGCGTAAGCCGCTTAGTGTCCAAGGATGAGAAGGAAATGGTGATAGTTACCTCACAATAAAAGAACACCAACAATTCCAGTACCAACTAGCACTTTAAAGAAAAATTATCCTTTGCAAAGAAATATTGCTAGTTTGCATAGAAAAGCGACACTAGTGTGGAAATGTAGGAATAGTGAGAGACACCGCAAACTGTAGCCAGTAATCAGAATCTACATGAAACTACTCTCACTAGTAAGAAGTTTGCACATCATAGAAATGTTTCACTGCCAACACGGGGCAAGGAAGAAGGCCTTCCTGTTTACAGTGCAAACACAAGAAGAGATAAACATTTCAGACACTCACGCCGGTCACAGATCTGGGTTAAATTCCTCATCGTTCTTTAGCTTACTTCGGCTCACTTCGCCACCCCAGTTCAGATCCAGCCATATACAAATCAGCCTTGACCCTGTGTCTCATGGGAACAGTCCAGCCGGAACTGCCAAGCCAGGTGTTCCCTGGACATGAATTAAATATCCTAGGACTGGTTTTGGGGTAACACCCCATATCAGCCAGGATAGCTTGAATCCAGTGGCAAAGTAAGCAAAGGACCCACGTCTGGGCATACCCTGCCAACTTAGGGCAAACAAAGCAATCACAAGAAGATGATAGAAGGAGCGCTGCAACTTTTCAGACACTCACCCACAGTCACAGATCTGGGGTGAACCCATCATCGTTCTTTAGCTCATTTCACCACCCCAGTTCAGACCCAGCCGTATGCAAATCACTCTTGACCCTGTGCCTAATGGGAACAGTCCAGCCCGAACTGCCAAACCAGTTCTTTCCTGGACTGGAAACAAGCATCCTGGGACTGGTTTCGGGGTAACATCCCTCATCAGCCAGGCTAGCTTGAATCATGTGACAAAGTGAGCAAGGGCTGGACTGTTCCCATAAGGAAGAGAGTCAAGACTGATTTGCAAATAGCTGGGTCTGAACTGGGTCACTGGCCGAATCCCGGTCACCGATGCAAATACGGCTTTGCATTTTGCCAGATGCTCATGGCTACCTATCCTTAGGACCATGCCCTAAGCCATCCGTAGCAGGGCATCTGAAATTCCACCTGGAGTAATTCTCTTAGCCTATGACCTATATTGTGCTCTCTAGCTCTCAGTGGATTGCTTTTTGAGACGGGTCCATTAGCCTAGGTTCTCTGTTGGAACCCTTGTAGTTCAGACATTGCTCTGAACTGGGTGCTCTACAGAAGTTTTCTCCCATGGAATTGTGATTGTTGTCACCAAACTCACATCCATATTTACTAGAAACCAGTACTTGAAGTCTGTTGTGAGCCCCCTGTGCTGAATATATACTTGAACAAGTCCAGCTGTCACCGATTTCAAAATACAGACAGCGCCCTGATGAAGTTTGCACCACTTTTTCCACTGACCTGTAACTTCCGAAACGCATGTCAGCGCAGTTCTGTCTACCTATACCTTTGTCTCATAAACTATAACTACAGAAATTTTTATATTATATTATAACACTTATTACAACATGAAATAATCTCTAGGACAACTTGATTAATTTGCATTTGATGTTTTTGATATGTACGTTCTTTTAAGTATCATTGCATGTGATTGTTTTTTCCTCAACTTGTTATGTAGTCTTGTTTTGTTTTTCTCTGTTCTTATATGTTTCATATGTCGTTTTATGTATGTGGAGCTCACAAATTCTAGGTATATATTTTTTTTATATAAAACTACTATTTTCTTTGTAAAAAACAAAAAACAAATCTCTACTAATAAATTGTAAATTGAACTGCTCTGACGTATGGTACCTTATTATTATAAACGTATTGTTTCTCTATTGAGTTTTTGGAGAAGTTGGTGTTTAGTTTTGTTCCTAGTCAGTATCCCAGGTGACCAGTACTTTAGGTGGGAGGAAAAATACGGGGAGACAGTAAAAAGGTCATTGGAAAGGAAGGGGCCGATTCACAGAACTAACTTAAGACAAAATCCTAAACTTACTACCATTTTGGTATTCACAGAAGGCACTTACTCATTTGGTATTCACAGAAGACACTTACTCATCAATGAGTAAGTGCCTACTGTGAATATCAAGATGAGTAAGTGCCTTCTGTGAATACCAAAATGAGTAAGTGCTTTCTGTGAATACCAAAATGGTAGTAAGTTTAGGATTTTGTCTTAAGTTAGTTCTGTGAATCGGGCCCAAAGTGTAACTAGGAATCCTTTCCAAGAGACTTGCCCTACACAATTAAGGGTGTAACTTAAAACATGAAAACTAAAATACTGTGCCTTACAAAGAATGCCTGTTGACCAGTATTTGAGTGCCTCTCTATGAGTTAGGTTAGTGCATCCATATATATAACACAACACCAGACTGACACCTAAAGATCATGTCAAACCCTTTGGTTTACCTATGCTTGTCAAAAGTATCAAATCAATGAGTAACAACAATAACTGTATTGTGAATAATTAGAATTGAAATGTTGCGATTCTAAACATTTGAGACTGAATTAAACATTGCTACTATCTGTGGAAGGGGAAGTGGTCTTCAGAGTGTCTCAGTCCCTTCTGTTCTTTTTGCACCACTTTCTTCTGCTCTCTGTCACTGGGATAAACACTTCCTTTCTTTTTCCCTCCACATCTTCCAGAAATCTTCTATCTGCATATCTCACACATCATGATGTTCCTCTTCACATTTTCTTGCCACTCCTTCTCCACACATCACCACCCCCTCTTACACACACACAAAGTGTGCAATTACTATTCTAACACCATGGTTGCTTTGTTAGTATGGAAGGTTATAAGCGGACCGAGGAAAATATAACTGCACTTTTTGTGTTTGATATATTCGCTCCAAAGTACCTAAACACAATACGGGGACCGGTCCTCCACAGTGCACCAGTCCTCACAAAGATAGTGTTTGTCTGGTTCTGTCATGGTTAACCCACGCTATGAGGACCGATCGAGTCTTCACAGGGTGGGTTACACACACACACAAAACAGGCAAGGGAAAGAGATGTCCATCTGGTAGCTGAATTGCACAATGCAGAACCAGAAACATTGGGATAAATCCTGCCTTTTCCGCTTGAAAAAAATGTCAATCAAGACAAATATTTGATTTTTACCAAGACATGATTACCATACGTGGGAGCACCTTCAAATGTGTGAATTTAGGAAGTGTGCTGTACAAAAACATCTTGTGTTTGATTTAACAGGCTATAATGTTGCTCCATCTATAGAAAGAATCTAGGCCACATATCGGGTACACATAACAACTGACTTGTCTCTGATTTTACTAATGTATACAAAAAAGTGATGGATGGAATGCTTAACATCATCTCAGCCACTGATAGTTACTTGGAGCCGCATCCCAGTCCATCATTATTTTCTACACCTTGCTACCTCAGTTTGAACCGGACGTATGATGGTACCACACAAGCCATTTCAACCCATGGCTTTACAGCGTGGTCTTTACAACTACTTGTCTTTGTCACTGCATTCCTTTACCACACAAGTTTTAACAACGCACGGCCACGTTGTCTTAGGGGAATGTGCTGGACTTTGTGGAGGTATAAATTACTTTTCCAACTCTATTCTGAGCAGCAGTAGGTAAAGTGTTGAACTTTGACGCCCAACGCCATTGTACAGATCACGTTGTAAAGGTAGTGCATGGTTTAGACTTCATGGTAAATTATGTTTCCCGTTTGAACCCAGTCATATGTAAATCAGTCTTGACCCTGCTTCACCAGGAACTGCCAAGCCAGGTCCTTCCTGAACCAGAACAGAAGCAAACTAAGTCTGGGTTCACAATTATTAGGGCTCATCAGTCTCACTTAGGGCGTTGCAATGAAGTATACAAAAAAGCGATGGAAGGAATGCTTAAAATAATCTCAGCCACTGGTAATTACTCTGGGCCGCTAGGGTCCCGTACACATTGTTCGACTGGAAGTACGGGATGGACTGTTAACACTGTAGCAGAGTCAAGACTGATTTGCATATGGCTAGGTGCAAAATGAGGTCGCATGGGGCCATATGTAGGTGGCCTAACATTTACCACTTCATAAATACCGAATTTTACCGATTCGGTATTTATGAAGTGGTAAATGCTATGTAGGTAATCCATCGGTAATATTTACCGATTCGGAATGGGTCGGTATTTTAGAATCGGTATTTACCGATTCGGTAATGGTAACTGGCTAACCATTGATTCCTATGGGCCAGGAGGCCCATAGGAATCAATGGGAAGCCAGTTACCATTACCGAATCGGTAAATACCGATTCGGTAATGGGGGGAGCACAATCAAGGGTGGCAGGGTGTCACAGTGACACCCTGTTGCACCCCTGATTCCTGCATGTGTGCACATGTGGCACACATACATGCCCTAAGGGCATGTATGTCTGCCACATTGCACACTTCTAAGTGCAAAAAAATGCATTTTCAAAGCCATTCGTCATTTACCACCAACTTTTAGTTGGTGGTAAATAACGAATCCACACAACACCCACACACTCCCCCTACATCTCATTTCAGTATTCGGTATTTACCGAATCGGTAAAATTACCGAATCTGTAATTTTACAGATTCGGTAAATTACTGAATCCTGAAATTTTCCCCCTACATGGCAAAAGCCTAAATACCGGTCGGTAACGGTATATTTACCGAAAATCGGCCGTTACCGACCGGTATTAGGCTACCTACATATGGCCCATGGTGTGCAAAATACCAATGGACTGGGATGCTGTCCGAGTAATTACCAATAGCTGACATTAATTCAAGCATTCCATCCATCACTTTTTAGTATACCTCAGTGTGACGCCCTATGTGGGACGCGTAAGCCCAGAGGCGCGTCCCATGCACACTGTGCCACTAGAACCAAGCTATACCGGACAGATGAGTCCTAATAAGGGCAAAATCGGTCTTGGGTTGTTTGTGTTTCGGTTCAGGAAGGACCAGGCCTGGCAGTTCTGGCGTGACTAATCCCATTAGAGCAGTGTCAAGACTGATTTGCATATGGGTAAGCCTTAACTAAAGTGGCAGGATGCGCAATCTAATGATGGACTCGGATGCAGCCATAAATTACCATTGGCTGAGATTAATTCAAGCATTCCATCCATCAGTTTTTTTGTATACTTCAGTCTGATTTCACTAGTGGCATTATCATCAGGAGGGTGGGGGGTTATCAATATTTCTAAGTTCATGTTTTCAAACTATCACTTTTAGGAAAAGAAGTGGATATAACCTGAAGTACTAAGGTGAAAACATTCAACATGCTACATTTTTCAAAAACATTTTCAAGCAATCTTATCATATTTTTACATGATGTTTGTCGCATGCTTTACTTACGTGGCAATTTTTTTCATGGCTCTGCTCATGTGGGGCTCCTAAAGCCAAGCCAGACCCTTGGCTCAGCAAATCCTGTTAACATAGTGGCTCAACCATCACTACCCAGTCTGCAGCAACAGTGATTTGATGTCCCGGTTGGTGCATGTGGTAGATTTGACTTTCTCTGCCAAGCCAACACCTGACTAAAAAATGATTAATGGGTGTTCCATTCCATATGCCCCCTTGAAGCTACGCCTCTGTGGGCAGACACGAAGCTGGTTTTAAGCCGTTTTCCAGCGTTGCTACTGCCCTGTGCATGATCCTTACAGCAATGCTGGAATTGGAAAATCTTTACTCTGAGAAAACCTTCATTTGAGGGTCAAGGTGTGACAATGAAAAGGGTGTAGAGTCACGAGGGGCAGAGCCAAGGGAAATTGCTCTGGCAGTCATCTAATACATTTGTTTTGTTTTTTAAATCTGCCTCAAAATAATGGCAACAAGGAGAAATGGGACAGTAAATCTGCTCTGGCTTAATTGGTTGCAAAAACTGCATTTTAAAATACCTTATGAGTTTAAGGCACCTACTGGAGAGATCTTTGGATTCCCAGTAAATCTCAGGGAATAATAGTAATGGAAAGATAACTCTAGTGGTTAATGCACTTGCTTAAAAGAGCTATGATTTGTCTAGTCACAGTTTTGACTCAAAGTAGCATAGAGGGTTAATGTGTTTCCTGCAAAGCACATTTTGTAACGCGCAGATGACAGATTTTTATTTTGTGTTAATATGTAAGTGCGTTACTGATTTTAACACAGTTCATAAATTGCGATCCTTCTAATATACCACAATGATCTATGAAGGTAAGACTGGCAGGCGAACTTTTGACTTCATTAGTACCAGTTTAACAACCAAATACTGGAAATAGCAACCAAAAGATGACCAGTTAACCTTTGTAAAGGGCCTTCCACTGCGCCCCCACCCATGTCACCACGTTTTTAGTAACTTTTGATCAATTTGAGCTAGAAACAAACATTTTGAGGGATGCAATCTTCAAATTTTGCAGCAGATAATGGATTATGTGGCAAATGCAGCAAATCCATAATCATGCGAAGAAGCTGTGGCTTCGCATAATTCCAGTAACCTTGCTTATGTAACACATCCTGTACTTTGATCAATAGCCTTGTATGATTTATTGTCAATTTAAAATGTGTGCGTATGATTTAAAGCACTCAGACACCCTAACTGGGATGAGTAGCACTATAAAAGAATTGGGGAAAAAATGACATTTTATTTTTTGTGTGCAAATACTTGTACAAAGTAAAATAGCCGCCATTCCTATAGTGCATGCATATCTCTTAGATACAGCAGTTGAACAAAGTCAAAAGGTTGCCTCCAAATCATAGTTTCTTTTACATAATTTTTAAGTGATAAGGTGTGTTCATTTGTTTCCATCCATTGCAATTGCACCTGTGTGTGAGGATTAGATAGCTCCTAGCCAGGATCACACTGAAACAGTAGAGCTGATGGCCCCTCACATTCTTCTTTTGGGCCCAGCTGGAATACTTAAACATGAAAGCCCTCTCACGCCCTGCACGTTGCTGCTGGGAAGGGAAAACAGACAACGTACTGTAAGGGTAAGGGTCCTAAACGTAGTGCGCCTCACTACGTTTTGGACCCTTGCCCATGGCGGGTCCTTAGGCCTCCCACACGAGTGAGGCACCGTTTTTATCGGGAGACCCGGGGGAACGCTGGGTGGTAGGAAATTTGTGTCAGCCCAGTGATGCCACAACTTTCCCACACAAAAATGTGTGAAAAAAGTTATTTTTTTCTGCTAAATTTGAGGTTTGCAGGGCATTCTGGGTAATGAAACGTTGGGGGATCCACGCAAGCCATACCTCCCTGGAATCCCCCAGGTGTCTAGTTTTCAGAAATGGGTGAGTTTGGTAGGTTTCCCTAGGTAGCCGGCGAGCACCGGGCCAAAAACCCAAGTGACCCCCCTTGCAAAACCAGGTCGTTTTGAGATAGGCAATTTTCATGTCGCCTCACTACGTTGTGGGCTCTTGCCTGTCGCGGGTACTTGGGCCTCCCACACGAGTGAGGCACCATTTTTATCGGGAGACCCGGGGGAACGCTGGGTGGTAGGAAATTTGTGTCAGCCCGGTGATGCCACAACTTTCCCACACAAAAATTTGTGAAAAAGGTGATTTTTACAGCTAAATTTGAGGTTTGTAGGGCATTCTGGGTAAGGAAACGTTGGAGGATCCACGGAAGCCATACCTCCCTGGAATCCCCCGGGTGTCTAGTTTTCAGAAACGTGTGGGTTTGGTAGGTTTCCCTAGATAGCCGCCAAGCCCGGTGCCAAAAACTCATGGGACCCCCTTTGCAAAACCAGGTTGTTTTGTGATAGGTAATTTTGATGTCTCCTCAATTGGTTTTGGGCCCTTGCCTGACGCGGGCACTAGGCCTACCCACGCAAGTGAGGTACCATTTTTCTCGGAAGACTTTGGGGAACGCGGGCTGGGTGGAATTTTGTGGACTCACGCAGATTCCAGAACTTTCCACCACAGAAATGTGAGGAAAATGTGTTATTTTGGACACATTTTTAGGTTTGCAATGGATTCTGGGTAACAGAACCTGGTGAGTGCCAGTCAAGTCAGCCCATCCTGGATTCCCCTCGGTGTCTAGTTTTAAAAAATGTGCAGGTTTGCTAGGTTTGCCTACGTGCCAACTGCGCTAGGGCCCAAAATCCACAGGTATGCACATTGCTAAAAAAAAGCCAGAGCCCAGTGGGCTTTCTGCCGCCCTGGGGGGGAATCGGGGAAGGGGGTTTCATCCCGATATGCCCCTAAAGGGGCAGAAAGACTGTGGATATTTTTTGTGGGGGTGAGGGCATTGGTATGACCATTTTGGGCAGCCCCCACGCATAAAAAAGCCTGCGTACTCGCTGGCGCCTAGTGGGCTTTCTGCCCCCCCAGGGGGCAGATCAGGGGTCGCTGCCGCCAACTACCCTCCCAGGGGGGCGGAAAGACTGGAGTTTCTCTGGGGGTGGGGTGGGGGTATTGTCATGCCCATTTTGGGGAGCCCCTACCCCTACACTAATCAACCAAAAAAATCCATGGTTTCTAGTGGGCTTTCTGCGCCGCCCAGGGGGGGCCAGATTGGGGGCTACAGCTCCCATCTGCCTCCTGGGGGGCAGAAAGACTGTCATTTTTGTGGGGGGGAGGGTGGGGGCATTGGCGTGCCCGTTTCGGGCAGCCCACACCCTAAAAACAATTGCGCAAAAAAAATACCTGGTGGATAGTGGGCTTTCTGCCCCTCTGGGGGGGCAGAAAGGCTGTAATGGTGGTGGGGGTGGGGGCATTGGCGTGCCCGTTTCGGGCAGCCTCCACCCCAAATAAAATCCATCACCCTAAAGAAAATTGCGCTAAAAAAATCCCTGGCGTCAAGTGGGCTTCCGCCCCCCCCCCGAAGGGGCAGATTAGGGGCCAATGCCCCATCTGCTCCCCAGGGGGGGTAGAAAGGCTGTAATGGTGGCGGGTGGGTGGGGGCATTGGCGTGCCCGTTTCGGGCAGCCCCCAACCTAAAAAAAAAACTAAAAACTAATCCCTGGTATTTAGTGGGCTTTCTGCCCCCCCAAAGGGGCAGATTAGGGGCCAATGCCCCATCTGCCCCCCGGGGGGGCAGAAAGGCTATAGTAATTGGGGGGTGGGGGCATGGCCTGCCCGTTTTGGGCAGCCCCCACCTCTATTTTTTTATTTTTTTTTATTCCCTGGTGTCTAGTGGGATTTTTGCCCCCGGGGGGGAAGATTGGGGCCGATGCCCCATATGCCCCCCAGGGGGGGCAGAAAGGCTGTAATGGTGGCGGGTGGGTGGTAGCATTGGCGTGCCCGTTGCGGGCAGCCCCCACCCTAAAAAAAACCTAAAAACTAATCCCTGGTATTTAGTGGGCTTTCTGCCCCCCCCCCCGAAGGGGCAGATTAGGGGCCAATGTCCCATATGCCCCCCGGGGGGGCAGAAAGGCTGTAGTAATTGGGGGGTGGGGGCATGGGCCTGCCCGTTTTGGGCAGCCCCCACCTCTATTTATTTTTATTTTTTTTATTCCCTGGTGTCTAGTGGGCTGTTTGCCCCCCCCGGGGTGGCAGATTGGGGGCCGATGCCCCATCTGCCCCCCAGGGGGGGCAGAAAGGCTGTAATGGTGGTGGGTGGGTGGGGGCATTGGCGTGCCCGTTGCAGGCAGCCCCCACCCTAAAAAAAAACTAAAAACTAATCCCTGGTATTTAGTGGGCTTTCTGACTGTAGTAATTAGGGGGGGGGTGGGAGCATGGGCCTACCCGTTTTGGGCAGCCCCCACCCCTATTTTTTTTTTTTTTAATTCCCTGGTGTCTAGTGGGCCTTTTACCCCCCTGGGGGGCAGATTGGGGGCTAATGCCCCCATCTGCCCCCCAGGGGGGACAAAAAGACTAAATGGTGCCAACGTCAGTTGGGGGGAGCAAGGGCCCTTGCCCAAGGGGCCGCTCCCCCCTCCCTGGTGTCTAGTGGGTGGATCCCTGCTTGGGGATTGCCCTCCTGTGGCGATCCCCAAGCAGATTCTCCCCTTTCCGATACCTCTCCCGTCTTTCTACGTGCTCAGGGGGCTGAGATAGCCCCCTGAGCACGTAGAAAGTGAAACTGAAATGAGCCTCTTGGCTCATTTCAGTTTCACTTTCACTGTAATGACGTCGGCGCGACGTGCCCGCCGATCGTCATTACAGTGAAAGGGGGGGGGGGCCTCGGGAGCTGGGGAAGCTCTTCCCCAGCTCCCGAGGCTATTTTCACTAGAAGGGAATCCCTCTGGTGCCCGCACCAGAGGGATTCCCCAGGGAATGCCTCATGACGAGCTGGATTCCTCATGGGCACAGCGCGACTGTGCTCCATGACGAGTCCAGCTCGTCATGGGCTCACAAGGGGTTAAAGCCTGGAACCAGCTTTACCGATATTTGAGATTCATAGAGAATGAATCTGTTTTAAAGAAGTGTTTGAAAACCTGG
The DNA here is from genome assembly GCF_964204655.1 of Triturus cristatus. Lineage (NCBI taxonomy): Eukaryota > Metazoa > Chordata > Amphibia > Caudata > Salamandridae > Triturus > Triturus cristatus. Next base: position 1,643,358,982 of record NC_140590.1, read on the forward strand.
TTCTTTGCCTTAGCTGATGACTTATGTAAATGGCTTACTGAATGATTTTAATTATCTGTTTTTATCCTTGGTCTTTCAATCTTATTGTTTTTTTTCTCTGTAGGTTTAGGAAATCAGTCTTGTATCTGAAACAGTGCCAGGATGCTCTGGTCTGAGTGACATATAGATACCTCCATTCCATTTCATGTCAATTCATTTCATGAAAAGCTCAGGTCTTTATGAGTTTGAGGTGCTAATGGGACCTAGTGAGGACCCAAGCTTCAAGCTGGAGGTTAGCTTGTGCGTATAGCGGTTCACCCACCTCTACAGAGATTTGGCAACATGTTCCATTTTTGGGGATGGAACAAGGGAGGTTGATTCCCGAGAGCCCATCAATGGAAGCTACGCTCAAGGAGTTATGAGTGAGTATCATTCTGTATTCACAAGTGTATCTGGAAGGTCGTGTGGTAAGGTTTGTGCATCGCTATCGAAAGCAGACAGTAGATGCATGGGTTTTGTAGACTATGCTGTATTTTTTGCTGGAGTTTCTGGGTTCTCCACCGTAGTTCTGTCGGCCAACACCAATAAGGTTTGCTATTCCCCTGGAGAGTGTTCTCTCTCAAGAGGTCAGACAGCCCCAGCTCAAGGGAGCTATCCAGGAAACACCAACTCATCCATATGGATTCTTCAGCAATATTTTTGTCATGAACTAAAAGGTAGACCTACACAGCGTGGTCATAAACCGGAAGGAGTTTAACTCCTGGAAGAAGTACAGACATTTCAAAATGGAGGGCACTCAACACTTAAGAGACATTTTGCAACAAGACAACTGGATGGTTCCTCTCGACTTGAAGGATACTTCACTGAGAATTTCTACTTTTTATCCCCATTGCAGGTTCTTGCAGTTTCAGTGGGGGAATGGTACTTATGACTTTTCAGCTCTCCTGTTCGGCGTCTCCTCTGCCCCTTGGTGCTTCACCAAAATAATCTAACTGGAAACTTTGAGGGCAAAAGGAGTAAAGAGTTCCACTATAGAATCATATCAATACCTAGGTATGTGGTAGGATGATAAACTTCGTCATCACATTCACTGAATGGCTGCGCACCACAGACCAAGAATGCTGCAGTTGCAGTTTAAGTTGAGACCCTTTATCATGAGTCCCATAGCCCAACCCAATCATCTATATTAGCCATTATTAGGGGAAAAGTGATCCCTACAATCATCTACTCAGCTTCATTTGAGGCAAAGCTAAGCTCAGAAATTGTTGACAATATTTTCTGCAGAAATTCACAAGGTTTTGGGTTTTGTGCAAAACATGCTCCTTTGGGAACTAAGACTCAAGTTTGTCCTGCTGAATCTTGGTTCCTTGATGGATCTCCAGTTTCTGAAATGTTGCTTAAGGTTGAGATGTACAGAGGAGGAGTCCTTGTAGAATCTCCTTTGGAGGGAATTCAATGTTTATGCCAAAGTGCATACCTCCAATGGAATACTCAATATGAAGCTTTCACAATTATTGCCAGCATGGCAGCTATTGTGTATTGCCAAAATAGAAATGTGATTGGCCTCCACAAGCTGTCGCATGTCACATTACTGCTGCTAACGTATTTGTCTCTGGCTGTCCAGCCGTACATGTAGATGCATTTGGAACATAAGATCAGAAACAAGTTTATGAGGGTTAGATTCCTCCTAGTTAAACTCGCCTCCCTGAAATATGGTTTGAGCACATTTCAGTTCTAAAATTGGATATATTGTGGTTTCCGTAATGAGTAGTTAAAGCACATTATTTGTAGGTGTCCTTATTTGGTACACATGCGTCGAAAACGTCTACATCCTTGTTTTCACAGACTGGGCACATGAACAATTGGATCTGAATTGTTGATGTGCCTGCTGGGTATCGATAGTCAGTTGACCTGCTGGTTAGTGCCGTCACAGAGTTCTATCACCATGGTAACTTATTGCGCTGTGTGCCTTGCAGAGAAAGGTAATGCTGCTTGAGTGGTTATTAAGCCGCGGGCACACTATGAGTCACAAACTCGCAGCTCTTCAGCTTAGATTCTGCCTAGACAGGCTTGAATTTTGCTCTTGGCTTTTATTGAATTAAAGTGTTGGAGAATTTGTCTTTTAAATATATTAGATTACTTGACATTTATTATCAGGTTTTAAAAGGTTTTTAAGAACTAACATGGAGGTGCGTCGGTTAAGTTTGGGCACCGCATGTAAAGTGAAGTTAATTTTTATTTCATATTATGTTGTTGAGTTTGTGGTTTTTATTGTGTTAAATGAACTTTGTATTGATTGTTAATGAAATTTATAATTTTCTTCTTTTTTTTTGTTTCGAATATTTTTATTTGATTTTCTGTTAGAAACAAAACAATCAAGAGGATACACCAGTGATATGTTGACTACAGGGAAATTAGTACATTTTTTATCACAAGGTTTGTTAACCCCATTTGGGGGCTGCAAACTCAACATTGATAGCAGCATGGTCATAGTACATTAATGCATTGGTCATCACTCAACATGAGGCTGTATGTGTCTGAGCTGTGCAGCGCCACTTCCTAATTCTATTCCATAGTGTCGCAACCAGGGACCCCACACCTTGGTAAATTTCCTCAGGCACCCTCTGGCTTTATATGTGACTTTTTCATCTGCCATGTATAGGTCCATCCTGGCTTTACTTTCTTGAATTGTGGGGGACTAGGTATACCCCAGTGTTTAGCTATATCACATTTAGCTACCACAAGGCCTAAATTGCTAAACAAAGGTTAAGCCCTGGGGAGGTCTACTTCCGTGGGGAAACACAGTAATATGTATTTTGGATCCATCGGTATCACTATCCCATTGAGCTCATCCACAATTTCTGACCAGTATCGTTGAAAGCTCGGCCATTCCCATATCGTGTGTATATATGTCCCATGCTCCGCCCGCAACGAACGCAGCTAGGTGAATCAGCTCTGCCGAAGCTGTGCAGATGGACCCTATCGTAGTAGACCCTATGAAGAAGTTTGTATTGGATCAGGCGAAGTTGTGCTTTAATTGTGACTTCACTAGGGTGCATTAAGGTGGCAGCCCAATCTAGATCTTCGAATTCTCCCAATTTGGTTTCCCATCGTTGTCTTAGCTTCGTCAGAGATTATTGGCTATTATGAGTAATCGTTTTATAGGTCCATGACTCCGCCTTTTCTGGTATTTCTCCAATGAGCAGTCTCCCTTCTAGCGGCGCATGCCCAGGTATGTTTTCAACATCCAATTTCTCTGTCCCCCAGGCATGGTGCAGCTGTATGTATTTGTAGTGTTGTGTCTTGTTAAGTTGATATTTTCCCTGCAGGCAGTTGAAATGGATTAAAGTACTATTCTCTATAATGCCTTCCTGTCTTGAGATTCCCCAAAGTATCCTCGGCCTTGAATCCCCGGAGTTTAGTAAATTCCTTCAGGTGAGTACCCTTCTAAAGGTGGGGCTCTTGCGTTATTCGTGTGTTACATTTCATCCATCCTTCCGCCCCCTTCCATGCTGCTATTACTACCTGTGTTGCGCCCCGCCATATAGGTATTGCATATACGTATGGATATGGAATTGAGTCCGATCAAGGGCAATAGTTGGGTGGTTTCTTGGCATGTGTCCCCACTCGTTGATCACTATTAAGTAGACTGCCCAGTAGTATGCCCTTACATCGGGTAATGCTATTACCCGTAATATTGGTTCCTTTGTAGACTATGCAATGCCACTCTGGGGTGTCTTCCATTCCAAAGGAACGTCCTGACCTCTCCCTCAATTTTAGGAAATATTTCTTCTGGTATTTTATGATGAGTATTCTGCAGCGCATAGAGGAGTTTCGACAGTGTCATCATTTTAAACATTGCTGCTTTGCCTACGATCGTCAGGGGCAGTAACCGCCACCTCTTTACGTCTTCATGAAAATCTTTTAGGATTCATTGGATGTTAAGGTCTAGGCTTTCTCAATTTGAGGTCATATTTATCCCGAGGTATCGAAACCCCTTAGTATCTTCCAGTAATTTTCTCGGGACTTCCTGGGGTTCTAGTTGTCTATCCGCTGTGTTTAGGCTAGACTTACCCCAGTTGATCCTGTAGCCTTCGTGTGTCGAATATGTGGAAAAGAGTAGGGATAGTTTGCAAGGGATTCATTATGTACAGTAATATGTCATCGGTGTATAGGGAGATTCGTTCTTCTCAAAGGTTACCATCCTGTAACCAGAAACCTGTAAGGGTCAGGTGCGTTTGTATGATGCATGCAAGTTGTTCCAGCACTAGAGCTAACAGCAGCAGTGACAGTGGTGGCTCGCAGAGGGAGTGCTGCGGGTCGGTGGGGCGGTGGAGGGGCAAGGTGGGGGTGTAGTGGAGTCAGACATACGATGGCATGGAGTAAGGTAAGTAAATAAATAAATAAAACTATTTACCTTGCGCTCGCTGCATCGCCGAGTTGGCTCACTTCAACCAAGGTACACTAGGCTCTGGGATGTTATTGTGGTGCTACGGCTCTTGTAAAAGTGGCCCTCAAACGACTATTGGTCTAAAAAACAGTAATCAGTCAAATTGGTAATGCAGATGTCACAGCATTGGACATTTCGGGTAGAATTTTGAGTCCTGAAGGTGGGACTTTCAATTTTGGAAGACAAACATCTAGATTGAGTTCTTATCTGAACATCCCAGATTGGAATCTCTGTGTGGTTTGATGCCTTAAGGAAAGTGAAGCATGTACTAGTGAGTCCAGACGGTCTCATAGAAAAAAGCTGTTGATTGGCTTCAGGAAACCTTTCACTCTGTTGTTGCAGCCATGTTAGCCAGGTGGGCAAGATGGGTCATGTCTGAAGCAAATATTTATGCCTCACTGTATGCGCTCAACTAGGGACACCATGGTTTCAAAATCAATGATCTATGGTGTCCGTCTAGAGGAGACAATGAAATTTGTGGATTTGTCGTCTGTTTTCAAGCATTTCTGCCGCAATCCCGTAACCACCACTGTTCGAATTGGTAATTTGAAAGCTTTGACTGGGCATAATCCTCGCCTCCAGTCCTGACATAGAATGCAAAATGTGTTCGTTTCACGTCTGAAAGTTATGAATTCTATTAGGGACACAAAGGCGAGGTTTGTTTCCACCCCCACTCTCCCTCCCAAGAGTTCCTATGCTCGAAAAGCCTTGCCATCCAAGAGTGGTTTTAGCGGGTGGTATATTTTCTCTAGGTCAGGGATGGTAATTACATTGTTTTATTACGGTCAAGCTTCTTGGTGATGGATGATATGTTGATCCTGGTTCTTTAAGTTTAACCAGTTAGGACCGGACAGTAAACAAGAGTGCCCTCATCCTTTCTTCATTGTTTGGCTGTTTCACAGAGAAAAGAGGGCCATCTGACACATATGGAGCCCTTTATGTGCATCATAACGTCCTGATTGGTTACAGTGTTTGGATGTTGTAAAGCAATGTACTAAAGACCCATGTCACGAGACGTGTAGTGTTTGTGTTTTTTTTCTCGGTTATTTTTTTTATTGTTTATTCATTTTGAACGGTACAGAATATAAAATACATTTGACATAAAAAATAAACATATCCATGACCTCAGGAAAACAGAGTTCACATTCGTACTGCCAATATTTATATCCACATTATGCTACACTTTTCTAATTGACAGTTCTGACGCCCCTTATGTGGTCACATTGCATAGCCTTTATCCATTTACCTTTAATTGTTTTGTATTCTAAAGACAGCGCAGCTCTAGGTGGAAGCTCATCTGGTGGAAATCGTAATTTTTTAAGTAAGTGAGTGGCATAAGCCCAGATCCTCTTTTGGTTTCTCATCTCGTCGAGTCAGTTTCGTGCCGAGTTCCCTTGCCACACACCATCCTCCTATATCTTCTTTTTCCAGCTAGTCACCCCAGGGGCTTGTTGGCTTACCCATTGCCAAGCGCACCTGTGCCAGCAGGAGCATAAAATGCACAAATCTCTGTCTTACTTTATTCTTGGATTTTCTTGCCCCTAACAGACATGTTTGTGGGTCCCTGCAAAGCTCCTGGTGGAACCTCTCCCGATAAATGTCAACTACTGGTAAGCAATATGCTGGTACCAATGGGCAATCCCACGTATGGTGCAAATACGTAGTGCCTGTCTCCTGAAACTTGGGATGGGCCTGGGGATTTGCAGTGCTTAATTTGTAAAATAATAAGTGCCAGGGCAGTGACCAGTAGGCTGGTGCAGCATGCACCACCCCTTGCCCCTGTCATCACTGCCAGTTATGGTACCAAAACCAATATTAACCATCCCTCTCCTGCAAGTGTGACATTTCCGACTATTCCAGGTCTTCAAAGCTATAGGAATGGCTGGGAAGGACAATATTGCATTTATAAATAACCGTTGTTGCTCTCCTCTGTAAATTATATGAGCAGTGCCACTATGTGGCAGAATGTCATTAAGTGCCGGTGTTGGCAAATGCCAGTTTCGAGCACTGGAAACCACCGACTGGATCCAATTAAGCACTGGGCATGTGCATGATCTGTTTGGTGGAGCATTGTAGGTGTCACTTATGTCCTCGGTATGAAATTGAACTCCAATAACCAGAACCTGTATTGCTGGTGGCCGTGTGTATTAGTGCTAATGTTTCGCCCCATTGCTTATCACTAAAAGCAACATTACATTTCTCCTCCCATTTTGTCTTAGTTTTCAATGGAGGTTTCTGGATATCTGCCCACAGTGCTGGGTATGCCTGAGTTATGATTCCCTTACTGCGATCCATCTGTAATAGGAGGTCAAGTGTATAAAGTCTATGTGGGACATCATTGATTGTTCCCCATATAGGGGTCGATTCTGATCTCGATCAGAAGGACTCCGAATCAGATCCGGAGCCCTTGTTTCTGACTGATTCGTTCCCAGTTCCGAATGACTAAGTATGATGCCTGAAAAACCCTTAGTGCCGACCAAATCGGTTTCGATAGGCATCCAGAGATATGAGCCTTCCCGGAGCCGATTCGAACAGCTCTATAGACTTGTTTTCCGAGCGAGCAAGTATGATGACCAATACGGACAGCCTTTCCGATTAGGTTTGCCCGGAACGAAGAGGCTGTCGGAATCTGTCTTTGGGGGCCCATAGCAGGCCCCCCTTCCCTCAGGGCCCTCGGAATCGGGCACGTGGGGTACTCATGGGTCCCCTCTACCCAACCATGCACAGTGTGGCAGGCACCATAGGGTGCCCGCCAGAGGGTGCATGATTGTACCCAACCCCCCCATTCTTCAATGGGAGCCTGCGTTCACGTTCAGAACATAGGCTCAATGGGAGGACGACCAAATAGTATCGGGATGCATACGGATGCATAGTACTCGTTCCGTCGGACTCCCCCAATCCGAGTCGTATGGCAAGCATTCCGGAACGAATCATTCCGTACGCTTTCTGAACGATATTGGAATCGACCCCGTAGTGTTTAGTTTGTTGATGCCATTTTTCAATATTGTTTAAATGTCTGTGGGGTTTCTAAAATAAAAGGGAGAAGGCACAATCCTCATCTCCGTGTCCTTAATAGAATTGAAAACTTTCAGATGGGAGAGCTAGGAAATTTTGCACTAGTAATTGCCACACAAACAAAAAAAAAGTACACTATGTCCCCAGTGAAGAGAAAGCCACAACTAAGAGATGTTGACATTTACAGTAAAACAAACTTTTTTTGTATTTGTAACAAACAATTTTGAATTTTACAATGGTCCTGTATGTGACAATTACTACTTCATGCTTTTTACAGATAAAGATTACTTTTGTTAAAGAACTAGCGTGATGGTCAGCTAAAATGTATGTATATGGCATTAATTCAGGCAGTGATTTCACAGTTTATTTAAATGCCGCTGGTTTCTTAGCATACTCTTGTGAACATTGTGAATTCCGCTTTTCCTCACATCTGCACTCATGCTGGAACCCTGCGCCTCTCGCTTGACTGTTCCACCCTTTACCCTGTGCTGCTCCATCCAGATGCTGTGCTGCTCCTGAGGCTCTTTCTCTGCTGCCATGACCCTACACCCTGTGCTTTGCCCTGGACCCGGCTCTGTTACCCAGGCCAGTGGTGGTGCTTCACCCCCAGTGGGTTCAGTCCTGCCTTTGCACCCTATTCTGCTTCCCAGGACCCACCCTCTGTAAGTCTGTACTACTTCTGCAACTCTGTATTTGCACCCTGTGCTACCTCCCTAATGGACCTGCACTTGCCTCCTACACTCTCATCCTAGGACATTTCACTGCTCGCGAGTTCCCCCTCCTTCAGCCGTGTGCCGCACACTTAAGGGTATATTTACTAGGAAATGGTGTAGTGCGATACATAGAAAGAGCCAACAAAGAGGAGAAATAAAAGTATTTCTCCTTGTTGCACCACTCTAACGCCCGCTTTTGACTGGCATTAGGTTTTGGCTTGTCCTCAGATTTGCAGATTGTTGTAAGTCTGGGGCAGCATAAAAAAACAATGGGTGTTTCATGGAAACACCCATTGCACGCCCCTTTCATGCAAAGTGATGCGTGAAAAGGGGCCGTATTTACAAGGTGGCATTAAGCCATTAAAAGTGTTTTAGCCCTGCTTGTAAGTATGGAGCAGGGCATAGCGACACCGGAGCATCAGTAAATGTGATGCTCCGGTGGCACTATGCCCTTGCCCCTTAGAATCTAGGCCGCTCTTGTCATCTGCCCCGTCTCCCATGGACCGGCATTACTACCTCAATTTGCTCATGCTCCTTCCCCCGTGCCCCAACAGTGGCAAGCATTTTGGCTTTTGTACATTAATAAGTTGTTCAGTAAACTTCTCTAACACCACATAAGAAGAGCTTGGGTAGAAACACTGCAAACTTTTGTCTGGACCAATTATGAAGATGAATGGTAAATATGTTAATAACCACCACTCCTTACCCTCTGTATTGAGTTCTGAGCCTCAAGACTTTGCCAATGGCTGTTGGAAAATATTGTGTCCACCAGTAATTCCGCCAGCTTTATCAGGTGGAAAAAGGGTGGCGGACATATGTCTTAGAATTATTAGAGTTGATTGGTATTACTGGGAAGACTTACAATATTACCACTGTATGTACCAGCAATACCCCAGATGAGTTCATAAGGGAACGCATGTGTAAAAAAAAATGTGTACATTGAATATTTTAATTTCTCTGCTTTTAACAATTTTTTTTATGGAAAATAGAGTCGCGACCTCTCCCCCAAGCCTCCCATCTATATGCCACCTCATGGATACATTCTTGATTTTCTCCCCCTTACACTCAGATGTGGGTCGGGCAAGACCATATGTGAAATGGGATGGTGGTGGCTGATTAACTTGGCTTTGCAGTAGCCTTCTCTCAATGAAATACTCTTGCAGACAGTCTGAGAAATAAGGAACTGAGGTTAGTCTTGTCACAGCTCAAAGATGCTCACTACAGCCAGCAGAACAGGGCATTACACTCGCAGGCTTTCAGTGCTAGTCACACTTCCATCTAGATGTGGAGGGGGGAAGTTCCCCTACTAGATCTAATTGGAAACTAGTGTTATATTTCTTCACGTCTTTGAAGTGTTAAAAATCATCAAAGATTGTTTTGAGGATGTGTACTGAAAACCAGTTAGCAAACCTGTAACCAGATCTGAATGACAGGTGAATTACAGGCAGGGCCACTAGAAGTACGAGAGCTTGTAGCTGTGGCACTTTCTCTGTAATTATGGATTTGTCACACTTGTCACTTAAAGATACACAAGCTTTATAGTTAGTATATTTCGAAATAAATGTTTTTCTTGCTCAAGCGGAACAAAGATTGATTGAAGAAGCTGTGCACATAGTGAGTGCAATGCACAACCAGACACATTATAAAAGCTCTCTAGTCCCCTTTCAGATTTTGTTTTCTGCATTCGGGGACTAAAGAAATGTCTAAAAGGTGTTAATATCAACTGTTTTTGTCCAGGGGAAAGGGTTCTGTCCAGAATGTGAAAAAAACGTATACATATTAAACGTAATTCAAATGATATGGAATGGATGATCCCTTAATTGTTATGAAACATTTTTAATTCATTATTTAGATAAATTAATGTTTGCGTTGTAAACACTGATCTCAAAGCTGCAATTCTTTCAGGAGACTACTCTAAATTTAGAAGAATCCCACAAATTCGGAATCTCCTTTTCTGAAGTCTACTGTGCATTATAAAGGAGGTGTACCCTTTACTACAAGGAGTGTGCATATAAAGTCTTTTTAATGCTGACTGCCACACTGTTTTACAGAAAATTATTACATTTTGAGTTTGGAAGCACTTTGCAAATAAAGTGGCCTACCCGTGCTCCCATTTCAGGCAAACTCGATAATTCTATTGAAGAATGTTTTGATAAGGATGGAGATGTGTATTCATGGAAATTGGGTATAACTCACCTGTTGTCTTCTGAAAACCAGAAGCAATTGGTACCACCGTTGAGAAATGTTTCAGCAACCTCCATGGATTTGGTTAAAAATCATGATTGTGATTAGAAGGCCATCTCATGGCTGACTTGGCAATCAGTTTTAGACCAGCGGACTTCATTGCCTGAATGTAGCTAGTGGTTGGACCACTCAGTCTAAAAGTATTTCACTTCACTCACTGTGAACATCAAGCCTAGACTTTACTCAACATTTAAAGTATTAACTTGTTCTCTATTTTCCTCTAAACGTTAAAATGATTGGGCCTTGTTTTTTATCTCTGAATATCACTTATACTTCAAAGGCCAGGATTTTTAATACCACATTCTATGAGTGCTATTTAGCTTTATACAACTTATTTTTTTTAGATCTCGCGTATAGACCAGCTTTAGCGGTCCATTGTCAAAGACCTATTGCTACTAATAATATATATATATATATATATATAGATATATTATCTACTGGCGGTCGCCAGTAGATAGTTATAGTTACGACCTAGTTTCCATAGGAAATCTCAAAATTATATTTTGAATAACTTTGGCGCCGGTTGACGAATCCTCGCGAAATGTTCAAAACAAATGGGGCGCTCCGTTCAGCTCCTACCCTGAAAGTCTCGGGGTGATTCGTCAAGCGGGGGCCGAGAAAAAGGGGGGGTCCCAAAACACGTTTTCCCCATGCATTTTTCCATAGGACCTTTAGTCGCAGCTACAGCCCGAACGGCTGAACAGAATTACGTGAAATTTGGCCATAAGGTCAAGGAAGTGCCTTTTGCAGGTCTGGTGTAAATCTGTTCAGTATTTCCTGAGAAAATAGCATTTAAAAGCATATCAATATCTATACGCGCGCACCGTGCGCGCACTGTGCGCGCACCCTGCCGTGCGCGAGCGCAATTCTGATTGGCTGTTAGATGTCGGTAAACATTCGAATCGGTCGAAACCAGGAAGTGTCGGCCGCCATTTTGTCTCTCGCAGTCTGAGGGGGTGAAAAAAAAAGGTGGAGAACGTGAAAAGGGGGCAGAGTGGACAGTTCCTGACCCCCCCTAGCCTTGGTCAGGGGGTCACAGATGGCCCCACAAGGGAGAAAAAAAACTTTTTTTTTTTTTTTTAAATCGCGAGGCGCGCGCACAGCGCGTGCACGGCATGCACTGCGAACAGTGGGTGCTCGGTGCGCGAAGCGCACCAAGCGCCCACAGCGCGCGCAAGGTGCGCTTCACGCACCTTGCGCGCACGGTGCGCGCACGGTGAAAAACCTGAAAAAAAAAGTATTTATAAATACATAACTTAGCATTTAAAAAACCGTACAAATTCACTGAAAAAACCATAGGTTTCACACACGTTATAGTTACGAATTAGCATTTAAAAAACCTTGCAAATTCACTTAAAAAACCATAGGTTTCACACATGTTATAGTTAGCTGGACATTTCACTCGTAAAAAACCAATGAAATTCCCCCGTTATAGTTAGTGCAGGCAACTATAACTCACGCGACCGCAGTCCTCTGCTGATGACGTCAGATATTACATCACTGATGACATATGTGTCTTTATGAAAAATAAATATTTGTAATATATGTATAGCTAAAGATTAATGGAAGAAGACATGGGTAAATAAGTGTCTAAATACAGTGATGTAATATCTGACAAAAAAAAAAAATATATATATATATATATATTTATATATATATATTACCTACTGGCGGTCGCCAGTAGGTAGTTATAGTTAGGACCACGTTTCCATAGGAAATCCGCAACATTCTACTTTGAATAACTTTTGCGCCGGTCGACGAATCCTCGTGAATTTTTCAAAATAGGTGAGGCGCTCCGCTCCGCTCCTACCCTGAAAGTCTCGGGGGGATTCGTCAAGCGGGGGCTGAGATAAAAGGGGGGTCCCAAAACGCGTTTTTCCCATGCATTTTTCCATAGGACCTTAAGACACAGCTACAGCCCGAACGGCTGAACAGAATTACTTGAAATTTGGCAGAGAGGTAGTCCTCAGGTCAAGGAAGTGCCTTTTGTAGGTTTGGTGTAAATCTGTTCAGTAGATTCTGAGAAAATAGCCTTTAAATCAATATATATATCTGAGCCAGCTTACGGTGTGCTTACGGTGCGCTTACCGTACGCATACGGTGGCGTGCGCGAGCGCGATTCTGATTGGCTCTTAGATCTTAGTAAACATTCGAATCGGCCGAAACCAGGAAGCGGCGGCCGCCATTTTCTCTCTCGCACTCAGAGTGGGGCAGCATAAAGGAAGCCCAAAAATGTGTAAAGGGGCAGTATATTGAGATAATAATCACCCAGCAGTGATATACGGGCCCCCAAACAACCCCCAAAGCCAAAAAAAAAAATTTTTTTTTTTTCGAAAAATCGCCGATTACGCTTACCGTACGCGTACGGTAAAAAATTTTAAAAAAAAAAAATTATCCACACTTTCCACACCCCATGTGCAAATGGTGCCCTAAGGGCTCCATTTGTGCATGGCATATCAAATAAATGAAAATAATAAACAAAACATTTCACAACGATGCGCATAATATGTCCCCCATGTGCGCACGGTGCGCGAAGCGCATCGTGCGTACATGGCCCATCCCGCATAATGTGGGCACGCGGTGCGCGCAGCGCACCGCGTGACCACCGTGCGTGCATGGCACTAACTGCGTAAAGTGGGCGCGCGGTGCGCGAAGTGCACCGCGTGCTCACTGTGCGCGCACGGTGCGTGCACGGAACGAACTGCGTTAACTGGGCGCGCACGCCACGAATGCCGTAAAGTAAGTTAGCATTTAAAAAACCGTACAAATTCACTGAAAAAACCATAGGTTTCACACACGTTATAGTTAGGAATTAGCATTTAAAAAACCTTGCAAATTCACTGAAAAAACCATAGGTTTCACACATGTTATAGTTAGCTGTACATTTTATTGATAAAAAACCAATGAAATTCCCCCGTTATAGTTACTGTAGGCAACTATAACTCACGCGACCGTAATCCTCTGCTGATGACATATGTGTCTTTATGAAAAAAAAATATTTGTAATATATGTATAGCTTAAATTTAATGGAAGAAGACATGGGCAAATAAGTGTCTAAATACAGCATTAGCATCAGCAGAGGATTACGGTCGCGTGAGTTATAGTTGCCTACATTAACTATAACGGGGGAATTTCATTGGTTTTTTATCAATAAAATGTACAGCTAACTATAACATGTGTGAAACCTATGGTTTTTTCAGTGAATATATATATACATACAGTGGGCTTTGGGTCAGCCCCTAGCTCTTGATTGGATGGCTTCCCTCTATTTCTCTTTTCCGTGCTTCTTAATCAATGGCTGTCCTTCCTATCCTTTTTTGTCCCACCTCTGGAACATTATTTAACATTTTCTGATTGGATGACTTGTGTCCTTCCACTACTTGCATTCAGGCAACTACTTTTTCTTTCAATACTCCTCAGGCGTGCATGTGTTTTCTTGCTTTCTCCCTTGTGTGCTTGCTCATGGACCTCTGTGACGCTGACCTTCTCCCCCCACCAGATCTTCTGTTACTCCCTGCCCCCTTTCTTGCATTAGTTTTTCATTTTTTATTTGGAGGGGTTCAGCAGCCGAAGTTTGCTGCCTGGCTGCTCTTTTCTTAATGCAGGCTTTTGGGCACTTCCACCATCTTTGGATGGTAAATTTAAATATGAACCGCATTATGTCTTATACACTTGCATGCATTATGGTGCATACCTGCATATGGATTATGATGCTGAACTGCCATAACGTCATAATGCAGACGTGCATATACATTATTGCGCTTTTTTAACATTTTCAAAAATGTTTGCCGATGCAGCTCAACCGACTGAAGCAAAATACAGAAGAAACCCTAGCTGGGGAACACCGGCTGCACCACTAATAAAGCATGGATTTCATACATGAAACTGTATCACCTGCCGGCCGAATAAGCCAGATGGTTGGGCGGCAGCCAAATAGGTGATTGGACGTTTCCTGTTACACAACATGTATCTGAAGGAGCTTATCATTCCGCAGGCATCTGTATTCACAGAGACGCATCATTAAGCGGCATTGCAACTGTCCGGTTAATTCAAGATTTTTTTTCAGACCATAAATGAGGGTCGTTAACAATCTCAGCAGTAGAAGATATCAGATGATCTGGAATTGCACCCACCAATCCAAGTCCTGAAGAGACCTCATAAACAGTGAGGGTTGAAACACGTTGACACCTTGTACAAAGGAGTCCTGCCCTTCAAAAAATAAGGACTGTTATCAATTGGCTCACAAGATTAGAGGTCATCTATTGAACATTTCCAGGGCACATTCAGCCTCCATTTTGCAAATTGAAAGGATGAGAAAAGAGAATATTCCCACTAAAGAAATACCTTATGCACTGTCATAAAACAATTTTGGACTGTGTAGCATTGAAACCAATGCCATTTTTACTAACAAGAAACAAACATTATTCAGCTAGTGTACACTGAATTTACAATCTTCATAAATACCATAAGGGTGAGGGACATGACATGTTTTTAAAAGTGCATACTTGATATTCGTTTGGTATCGAAGAAAATTACTGTCCACTTCTAAACAATTTTTTTTATATCAATGCAAAAGCTAAATTTCAAACTTTTTCTACCTAACAAAAAAAAGCGGAATTTAAGAGAATGTCATAGACGCACAATAATTGCCTAGCTGTATTGATGATCTGGACAATCTAGTTGAATAATGAGTTAATATATTACCAAGTAAGGCCCTGTCAGGTAAAGTGTCCCAGGGGCAAAACGAGAATGCATGGCCTCTTTGAGCTCCCCTAAGGCAATTAAAGACTATAGAAGGGACCACAGATGCTTGTGCTATCCATTCTGTAATACAGAGAGTGCTGGCACACATATAGCGCTGGTGCTGTCTTCAGGGGGTGCACCCTCATTTACACGGGGGTGTTAGGAGGTTCAGGGACTGTAGAATACAAAGGGATGGCGCATAGTCAGTGTGTTTGCCTGTAATTGTTTTAGCCATGCTGTACAGCATTGGTGCTCTGGTGCAGCATGGCTACAAAGGAAAAAAAAGTCTGACACAATGATGCGGCCCAACACATCATTTTGAAGTCACATGCATGTGTTCATCATGTGTGCAAACACCAAAAGAACAATTTTGTGTTTTTCTTTTTTTATTTACCGATTCACTATGGATTGGTAGTCAAAAAGTAGCCCAAAAGCACTGTTTTAAAATGTAGCGTGAATGTGCTTTTGAAAATAATAATCAATGAGCTGATAGCAGGAATGCTTTTAGCATGGGGCGGTAGAGAGCAACACAGTGGGCGGGCAAGGGAGCAGCAACATGATGGGGAGGACAGAGGCTAAAGATTGCAATGTGGAGCACGAGGCAGAATCAGACAGGTGATAAGAGTGCAGGTGGGGAGAGAACCACATGGGCAAAGAGCAAGGGATGGGAGATAAGCTCATAAGGGAGACAGTTGGAAAACACATGCACTCTCATGGAGTGCTTCAACAAAATTCCCTAAAAGCAAGCAGAGGAAGCGTAGCAGCCAGCCAATAAAATAGAGGTGTAAAGAGGCAGTGCTCCATGGGAGGGACAAACACAAGAGTGTCATAAATCAAAATCAAGTAAGAAACAGCCAAATCAAAGGGAGAAGAAATCCAACCAATAAGAAATGGGCAGGCTCCAAGCTCCTTCTTGCTAAGCCCACACTATGTCTTCCGCGACTAAACAGCTTGCTCTGTCTGGTAAGCTCAATCTAATTTCAAAAGGGCACCTTTTTTAGCTGCTGCCAACTGCGGAATCTTGGGTGGAACTAAGAACAATAAACCTTATTTTTTTACGAAAATTAGCACTCTTAAAATGTTTTAGTGTAGCTGCCAAGTGGCTCCATGGCAAGCCTGACCTCTTTCACCGATTCTGGCTTTTTTTGCCAACACTGGTAAGCTGGGACTTAGGAACCCATACTCACAAAGGCAAAATCGAAACCAAAAGTTACAGAAGACAATTTTCTGTTGGCTAAAAAGCCAAGAACTGCTGTAAGTTTCACACTCCCCATTTAACGCTAACATTCGGTTTTGAAGTAGCGTGCTACTCACCACAAAGTGCTTCAAAGCTTTGTCAGGGGTATGAAGCACTATATACATACAATTACAAAACATCTGTCCGCATTTGGCAGCTTTGGATCTGCATCTGCCCCACATAATACAACAAAGACTTAAATGCTTGTTGACTTCCTAAAGGTCCGAGCAGGAGACTGAACACCAGTCAGGGGCGTGCCTGCACGAATACATTTCAATGACAAATGAAGGACTCTGTCCAATGACCTTTTGGTGAGAGAATAACACCTGAGGGCCACCCCAGTGGGATATTTAATGCATTATTTGAGAAGCGATATGTATGCTTATCAGATAGATGACCATGAGGTTCCGCAGACAGTTTGGAACTTTTGACATTTCTCTTGTGCATGGACATTAATTCACTAAAATGCCAAGGGTAGGGGAAGTGACATCGCATGTCATTTGACCTTTACTTTGACTCACACACTCATGCTTGCACATACTAACACATTCACACACTCGTGTGCACATAAAGACACTCTCACCTGCAAGCATGCATACAACATAGATTTAACATCTTTTACTTATCTTAGCTTCCAGACAGGGTCATATTCCAGCTTATGTACTCCATTTTTTATGACAATAATTTGGAATAATATTATTCACTATTTGTATAATAATTACTTTATACAAAAACCAAGCAAGTGGAGTTCCAACCAGCGCCCATTAGGAAGAGCTGCCCTGTGTTCCAGGCACTGATTTTGCCACCTCTGATGCCAGGGTTCAAAAACCAGTGCCATGGGTAGCCGGGGGCAAGCCAGGGGTAAGCCAGGGTAGCTATTATAACATAATGTGGTAACCCAAATACTATCCACGGACCTGGGTATCGATTGATATAGAAAACAGTTCGTCCTAGACTCATTTATCATACAGTCGAGTTGTAGTGACGTTTATGATTCGAAATACAAATTAGATATGCATATGATCAGCATAAGGCCACAGGTACATACTAAGTTCTCAAATGTGCACATCCTCAAATAAAGATGGCACCCATTATTTCTCGAAAGTTAACTGTTTTTATTTCACAGACACATTTTGGTAAACAAATTACCATATTCTATAGCAAGATGAGAGGTTGCTCCAAAGGGGAGAAAAAAGAAGAGTGCTCATGTGTGAGACAGATAAGATGAAAAAAGAGGGGAAACAAAATAAAGATACATTCAAGAGAACTGATTGCAATTATTATACACAATGAAAAACTGGTTATAGTTAGCAACAAGACCAGTAAATCAGGGCCTGCCCCTCATGTGTCATTCTTGTTGACATTTATGATTCTTCAAAGAGAATGAACAGAGAGATATCATCTGGAGGTTGGGCAGGGTAAGGGTGGTACTGGGTACAGGTCCATTTGGGAAAGAATGACAACGTTTCGACCTTGGCGCGTGGAAGGTAAGTTATATCCTCAGCTCACGGGTCTTCCTCAGGACAAAGGGAAAGGGAGACAACCTACACGTAAGTGTCTGTGGGGTAGCCAGACCACAGCTCCCGGTGGTGGGTAGTCCGCAAAATGGTTGCGGTGTAGTGCAGGGTATCCTTTAATCTTGAATTGTCAAGACTGCCAAAATAATAGAGGAGATTTTACTCCCTCGAGGGTAAATCAATCGCCCAAAAAAGGTCTTGTTCTTAAAGTTTTCCGAGCAGTCCGGGGGATTCGTGCCTCACTCAACAGGCCACACCACAGACACCTACTGCTAGGCTGCTTCTTGGCACTTGGGTGACAGGTGTTCTCCTGACCCAGCTCAGGGGCATCGTGAACCCCCGCTATAGCAGCTACAGCGGGGTGTGCGTTTTTTATGGGCCTCGTTTATCTGCAACTTGGCACATAAAAGCTCATAATTAACACAAGAAGGATGGACTTATAGAAAACGGAAAGAGGGGTGAACAGGTGGATGCATGAGTGGGTGAAAGGATGGGGGATGGATAGATGAGTAGGTGAAAGGATGTGTTGGTGAAATGATGAATGAGTGGGTGAAAGAATGGATTGAAGGATGAGTGGGTGAAAGGATGTGGGGTGAAAGGATGGGTGGGGGAGAAAGGTTGGGTCATTTGGTTGGTGAAAGGAGGAGTGGGTGAAAGGATGGGGATGAGTGGGTAAAACGATGGGTGGGTGAGTGGGTGAGAGGATGGGTGGGTGAAATGATGAGTGGGTGAGACAATGGGTTTAATGGTGGATGAAAGGATAGCAGAGTGAATGGAAATTTGAGAGGATGGATGGATGTGGGTGAAAGGATGGCAGGGTAAATGGAAAATTGAGAGGATGGATGGGTGATTGGGAGAAAGGATCGTAGAGTGAATGAAAAGCTCAGAGAATGGATAGGTGGCAAAGTAAATGGAAATATGAGAGGGTGAATAGATGGAACTTATTGCCACCACCATGAAGAAAACTCCCTCAGGAGCCCCCACAGACCCCTTCCCCCCGCACATCTTCCACAGAGCCTCCACGGCCATCGCTCCCGAGCTAGCCACGGAAGTGAAGCCCCTCCTCAAAAAACCATCGGCCGACCCAACTGACCTCAAGAACTACCGACCCATCTCCCTCCTCCCCTTCGATGCCAAAGTCACAGAAAGGCTTGTGAACACCCAGCTGACAACCTTCATGGAAGATAACTACATCCTTGACCCCTCCCAATCCGGTTTCCGCAGCAACCACAGCACTGAGACAACCCTGATCGCCGCCACCAACGACATCTGTATGTTGCTCGACCAGGGCCACACCGCAGCCCTCATCCTCCTGGACCTCTCCGCAGCTTTTGACACCGTCTCACACCACACACTAACAACCAGGCTCCACAACGCGGGAATTCAGGGAGACGCCCTCAACTGGATCCGATCCTTCCTCTCCGATAGAACACAGAGGATCAGGCTCCCCCCTTCCTCTCCAAACCCACCGACATCATCTGCAGAGTTCCCCAAGGATCTTCTCTGAGCCCGACTCTCTTCAACATCTACATGGCCCCCATCACTGCAATCGTCAGGCAGCACGGGCTCAGCATCGTGTCCTACGCTGACGACACCCAGCTCATCCTCTCCCTCACCAGCAACCCAGAAGACACTAGACTCAGCTTCCAGGAAGGAATGAAAAACGTGGCCAACTGGATGAAGGACAGCTGCCTCAAACTCAACTCCGAAAAGAGCGAGGTTCTCATCTTCGGACCCCGCCCCTCCACCTGGAGCAACTCCTGGTGGCCTCCCACCCTGGGACCCCACCCACCCCGACGGACCATGCTCGGAACCTCGGCATAACCCTCGACTCCTCTCCATGAACCGCCAAATCAACGCTATCTCCTCCACCAGTTTTAACTGCCTTCGGATCCTAAGTAAGACCTTCAAGTGGATCCCCCCCAGACTGCAGAAAGACTGTCACCCACGCACTCATCACCAGCAGGCTCAACTTAGGCAACGCCCTCTACGCCGGAATCAACAAATCCTTACTATGCAAACTCCAAACCATCCAAAACGCGTCCGCCAGGCTCATCCTATGGACACCGCGCCATGAACACATGACTCCACACCTGCGAGAACTCCACTGGCTCCCCGTCGAGAAGAGGGTCACCTACAAACTACTCACGCACGCCTACAAATCCCTCAACAACATCGGACCCAAATACCTCAACAACCGAATGAGCTTCCACGCACCCAAGCGGAACCTCCGTTCAGCCGACCTCGCGTCAGCAGAGGTCCCACGCATCCACCGGAGCAGAGCTGGAGGGAGAGCTTTCTCGTACACCGCAGCCACAGCTTGGAACACTCTCCCAGTAGAAATAAGACGCTCGCCAACCCTGCACACCTTCAGACGGGCTCTCAAGACCTGGCTTTTCGAGTGACCGGAGCAGCCCTACCTTTTCCCTCCCCCAGCGCCTTGAGACCCTCACGGGTGAGTAGCGCGCTTTACCAACCCCTGATTGATTGATTGATTGATGGAAGAATAGATGGATAGGGACATGGGTGAAAGGATGGCAGCGTAAATGGACATTTGAGAGGATCGATGGTTGTGTGAAAAGATGGCATAGTAAATTGAAATCTAAGAGGACAGATGGATGGATGGGTGAGTGAAAGTATGGAAGACTGAATGGAAAACTCAGGGTATGGATGGATGGATATGGGTGAAATGATGGCAGAGTAAATGGAAATTTGAGAGTATGGATGGATGGGTGGTTGGATGAAAAGATAGCAGATTAAATGGAATCTAAGAGGATGAATGGCCTTGCGGATGGATGGATGGAAGTACAGCAGAGTATATAGGACAAGACAATGAATCAATGGTTGGGTGGGTGAAAGGATGGCAGAGTAAATGGAAATCTGAGGGTATAGATGGATGACAAAGCACATGGAAATCTCAGAGGAAGGATGGATCGGCAGGTGAAAGGATTACCGAGTGAACAGAAATCTGAGATGATGGATGGGTGGGTAGGTGAAAGGACAGCAGAGTAAATGGAAATCTGAGGGTATGGATGGGATGGTGAGTGGGTGAAAGGACGGCAGAGTAAATAGGAATCTGAGAAGATGGATTAATGGATGTATGAATGGATGAACAAAAGGATCAATTGATGGATGGCTAAGTCAAATGATGTATGTATGGGTGAATGGATGTATGTATGGAAGTTTGCATAGATGATGGTGAATATCAATGGTAGAAGGAAGGGTGAAAAGATTAATGGATAGAGGCTTGGATGGAAGAGAGAAGGGAGCTTTTCTAGAGCAGTTGATGCTCACTTGCTTTGGCGCCATTGGATATTTGGTTCTAAGTGGGGAGTATTTTAATATTCTGACTACTCCCTTGACCCAGCTCAATGGTACTCAGTTCATGAATGGCGCACATTTATGCATGATTCAGCCTCTAGGGTGCAACAGACAGTTTTTGGAAAGCTGATTTGAGGAATTTCACAGAAGAGCGGGTAGCTTCTGAGGAACATGTGACGTTACAACGCCACATATTACATCGCGGTAGGTAACAACACGGTCAGTACAACGACCGCGTTGTTACCACGCGTGTCTTTACAACGCAAGTCGTTTCTACGACTCGCGCTAGGTGGCGTGCAAGACCAACCGTTGTTACCTACCACGTTGTTACCTACCTGCAGGGTAAGAACTGCGTTGTAAATGCTGTTTCCCCTCTCGAGCTGCCCCACATCTGCTCGACATTGTTGTTCTGCTCGTTGTGTTTTTGCACTTTTTTTAGAGGAGACCCCAGTGCGCACCATGATCTATGCACATGTTCGCTGCTGTCTAAACACTCATTAGTGAACAGATCAGTGGCGTAGCAAGCGAGGTTGGGGGAGGAGGCACATAAAGCATGTTACCTTTGTGTGAGTGAAAGTTCTTGTTTTAACAGCGCAGTGCTCATTCTTGTTTTGTTCTGTCCGATCCTTCTTTTCACACCCACCCACGTACATAGTGTGTCATTTACTTTTCTTTGCCTGACTTCAAATTGAGGGGATTTATCTAACAATCTGGGGGTGTGAAAGGAAAGGCTTTTTTTCTAGCACACAACAAAATTTAAATGTCTGTAAATGAACTGTGCAAATATTTCAGAAAATATCAGAATTCAGAAACCACAAATGAACATTTTTTGTAATTCTGAAGTGTGCTGGGAACAAATATTTTAACACGATCAATGCAAATTAATACACTAGGTGATGCCATTTCCACACATTATCATTTGTGTGCTGTATACTTTTATCAGTAAAACGGTATGTCTATGCAAATGTAATGTTCATTTCAATTAAAATGGTGTTGTCTGTAATGGCAGTGCTCTACAACACCATGAAGACTCCACTCTACGCCACTCCACTGTATGACACACTACTCCACTCTACACCACTCTGCAGCACTCCACTGTACACCACTCTACTCCATGCCAATCTAATCTACTCCACTCTGCCTATCTGCTCCACTCCTCGCCATTCCACTCTACTCTATGCCACTCTACTCCATTCCATGCTACTCCGCTCTACGCTCTTCCACTCTGACACTCCAGTCTACCACACTCCATGACACACTTCTCTACTCCACTCTATGCCACTTCACTCTACGACACTCTACTCTACACTCTGCCACCGCACTCTGTGAAACTCAACTCTGACGCTCCACTCTATTCTAATCCACTCTACAACATTTTAACAGCCTACTCCACTCTACACCACTCCACTCTGCTTCCACTCTGCCACTCCACTCTATGCAACTCTACTCTGTGCCACTTTATGCCACTCCACTCAACACCACTTCAGTCTAGGCCACTCTACTCCTTTCTATGACACTATACTCTACTCCACACAAGGCTACCCTTCAACATCCCACTCTATGACACTCTACACCCCTCCACTCTACACCACTTTACTCCACGGCAATCTACTCTACTCCACTCTATGCCTCTCTACTTAACTCTACTCCACTATTTGCCTCTCCACTCGATGCCATTCAACTTTACTCTACGCTATGACTCACTACTCTGCTCCACTCTACGCCATTCCACTGTATTCCACTTTACAACACTCCACTCTACGATACTCTATTTTACACCACTCTATGCCACTTCACTCTGACACCCCACTCAACTCTCTGCCACGCCAGTATACGACACTCCTCTCTAGGACACTCCAGTCTATTCTACTCCACTCTACAACACTCCGCTTAAATCCCCTCTATGCCATGCCATTCTATGCCACTCCACTGTGCACTACTCTACTCTACTCCACTCTATAATACGTTATGCCACTTGACTCTGACACTCACCTCTACTTCACTCTACACACCACCAACCTCTGACATTCCACTTTATGACACTCTGTGCCAGTCTACGCCACTGCACTCTATGCAATTCGATAACCCTCCATCCTACGCCACTCTATGCTACGCTGTACCACTCCACTTTACTACACTCTGCGCCACTTTAATCCATGACACTCTACGTCACTCTGATGCTCCACCTCACCCCACGACACTCCACTCCTCTCCACTCCACTCCTTGCAACTTCCCTCTACGACACTCAACTCTCTTTTATGCCCCTCACTTTTAGCTATGCAGATCAGCAGCCACTCTGGTGTACAACATGGGGGTGGGGGATGAGAGAGTCATGAGGCGGGGTGTTCAGAGGCACATGGGGAGACTGTCTTGTGAAGCTCATTGTGTTTACAGAAGCACACAAGGCTTGAGAGCGACATGGAGGGCATGTAAGGGAGGTGGGATAGAAGCGTAACAGGGAGACAGCTGGAAAACAAATGCAATCTCATGGAGTACTCTATATAAAAAAAAACCAAAGTTCCCTCCCAAAAAGCAAGCACTGGTGGAAGAATAAGAGGACCCCATGAGGCTTGAAACAAATAAAGTCAGCAAATAGAAAGAAAGCAAATACCAGCGACCAAAGACAAGGGTCAATAGTAAGCAGTGGGCAGAATACATTCCTAGGTCCGCTTTCAGCATTGCCCCAACATATCTTTGCAGCCGGGAAACTGTGCCGTCTGGAAGTCTTGGACCAGAAAGCATTAACAAAGCCAGTAGGCCACACATTGCTTTTAAATGACAGGACCGATTGGATTGCCCCACGTTTTTACTTGAAAACACATTATTGTCCAGCATAAGCTTTTTCTTTTTTGTCTATAAAATTACTTCCTCAGAAACTGAGGTTAGTGACATGAAGCTCCCAAGATCTTGTGCCTGTTGGCAATAGAGAAGACCACATGATTTCACATTATGGACTCACAGACCACATACATAGACTACCTTCTGTGGCTGTGGAAATGTGAGGGTATACATAATTGCATTTTTTAAGATTCCTCTCCTTCGTAGTCATTTGAGGTGCAGTTGTGACACCTTAAAGAAATTATGTACAGTTTCCTGGTTGCAGAATACTGGAGCTAATGGTAACCTTTGGAAGAGAATCCACAGACAGGATCCACTCTGGTTACCACCCAACCCTAAATCAGTTTTTGAGTAGCAGTCCATAAGATGCTGAACCCTTAGAAGAGTTTTGACTTTTTTGTCTATTTCATTGTCCATTAGAAACAACCAGACGTCAATGATTTCTCCGAAGACACTGCTGATATCTGGGAAAGACCGAGGGAAGAGTTTGAACTGGGCACGAAGCTGGGGTCAGGCAACTTCGGGGATGTGTACGAGGCGATGTGGAAGAGCAGCCGAGTCCCTGTCAAGGTGGCCATCAAGGTGATGAAAGAGGGTGAGTAAAGCGCTGGGCGAGAGTCCCCCAAAGCCCTTCTTCGATGAGAAAGATGCAGCTAAAGAAAGCGATGTAATTAAAAATGATCAGAGGTGCAGGGCCTATCATTCAAAGTTAAATCACACTGACTTTTTAAAATATTATCATTTAAGTCCCCAACCCCTTGTTAACCCTTCTCTATTGTTCAAGTACCTAGAGGCTAGTGCTCTGCAAAGTTGCATAGCTTTATTTCGTGCAAAAATCTGTAGCTTGCCAGATTTTTGGTCGCACAGTATGTTTTGTGACTGTCATTGTCAAAAAAGGACCCGAGCAACAATTAAAAGACTGGTAGAAAAATGTTTTAACCACGACCCAAGTATTTTATCTTTACTGTGCTGCAAATAAATACACCAGATTAGGCCACACAAACACCAGTCACACACAAAATATTTTGACTGAATAAGCGCCATTAATGGAATCATTCTGTGAACTACAGGTAAACTGTGCAAGGACTCCTATGTGAGATTATTCTTACATGACTCAAACAAACATTGACAATTCCACTCGGTCTGGCTTTGAAAAAATGCGGTATGGTAATGTGAAACATTACAAGTATATAGCATGGGAATAGATATGTATTTGTGTGGAAGCAAAGAACTGTAGAATAACATTGACTTGGTTAAAAGGTCAAGTGACAGATGCACTGTTAAGCCAGACCTAAAAATCCACGTACGTTATTGGCGGCCCTCCTCTCATCTGTGCTGCTGCTAGTGAAAAACAGCACAAATGTTCTAGTTGTTATTTATGGCTCTTATAGAGAGCCTTTATCATTTACTTCAGTTTTTGAATGTCATAACTCACTGTTATGACATAGCAACAGTTGATAACGAAACTCATTGCACAGTGTTGCTGCATCATAAAAGCCTTCCAGCCAGTGGTTAATGTGTAAAATAATACGTGTCAGAGCTCTCGTCAAGAGGCAGCTTGCACCAGCCCATTTCTCCTGTTAGCGCCACCTAAAACAGAGCCAACTACTATCTATGAAAGATGGGAGAGGATGTGGCGTAAAGGCCACAGCTATCAGGTTCGAGTCTCGGCTTCAGCTCAACATATTGTGATTCTGGGCAAATCACTTAATCTCCCCATGCCTACCATGAATGAATATGTCCTGGTGCTCATGAAAAGCAGCGGTGTTGATGATCAAGTGCCGGTGCTGAGCACCAAAAATCACCGGCTCAAATTAAGTACTGCTTCCAGGCCAGGTGATGGGGCTATCTGAAAGCCTCTTAGCGCAATTCTGCTTGTCTGCTTTGAATAAAAGTAGAAAACACAGCTGCAGAGGGGTAAGGAAGGCAGTGGAGGTGGGACTTGATTAAGGATTGTATGTAAGGCATTTATTTTCACATTTGCTTCAGTGAGGAGAGGTGCGTGTTATGTATAGCTCTCCCATTATCCTCTGCCTCAGCACAGCAGCTGAAGGCGGAGGCAGGTGATATTGGGGGCCCTACATAACATACAATTATAGATAGGTAAAAAGTGAATTACTGGATGTTTTTCACCTCAGGGTTCTGAGTGACATCATAGGCAACTTTAGCTTCGCTCTCGTCTATTTCATGTCTCTCAGAACCCCTTGATGTTAAACATACCCGTAATTCACTGCTACCCATCTATAATTCTATATATCTAAGACAAATTCTATATATCTAAGACACATTAATAGCATTCCAATTGCATGTTCAAGCTTAGGCAGCTAGATAGTTAAACAAAATGATTACAGCTGCTTTGAGTGCAAGCACTTTTTTTGTGGAGCACACAACTTCTGCTCAATCAAAACATGTACTCCTGGCTCCCAACATGTGGGTGGGGCCAAAGTCCCTCTCTAGTGGTGCACACATAAGTACCTGGTGACAGCTTCTTTGTCAAGCCAGACCATAACTACCCATAGCACTTCTAGAGACAACTTCATTGGGCTAGATAAACAACCATGCCCTCCTCTCAGCAGTTTTATCATGCAGGAAAAATATGAATACATCAAATATAACATTATATGAATTCTAGCGAAATGTAGGACAGTTGGCAACCATTTTATTTTTGTTAATGACAATACAAATGGCGAATAATAATATTAGTACCTTGTTCATTATAACCAATGAGGCACCAACATTTGAAGTCCCGAATATGGCCACTAGGTGGCCCTACAAGCACACTGCTTTCATCCAAAATCCGTGTTTTCGCTCATGTTTACTGGAGGCCTGCTGTTTCTAAAGCCCCTTCAAGGTATTTACATGGCTATTCTGACAGGGCCAGTGGAATTCTGCCTTTCTGCATAATTATTTATTTACACGACTTGCCACCCAGGGTGACCACCGTCCGTAAATTTCACGGACAGTCCTACTTTCGGCCGTCTGTCCGTTGTCCGTGAAGGATTCTTTAACGGACGCCATTTGTCCGTAATTTTAACCGGGCACCGATCGCACCACCCTAAAGCCGGTAGAGCTTCCACCCACCTCCCTTCTTGACTCCGATGCTGTTGGGGTCGGGACAGGTGTAACTCCGATGCAGCACCAAAGCTCAGATAACCAAAGCTCAGATACCCAGCAGCATTGGAGAGGCACAGCGGGATGGCTACTCTCACACCTCCAGCCCTTGATGAGCTGTTAAGAGGTGTTTGAAGGTGACTGAGAGGGAGGGGCTGCAGCTTCAGGCGTAGGGGCATCTATTCAGATGCAAACAGCCCTGAATGCCTCTCTGCAATTTAGAGGGGCCTCACACATTCCCTTTCTGCCCAGGGCCCCAAAAATCGTAGAACCGGTCCTGATTACACTGAGGCAGCAAGTGGTTCTCTTCACAGAGCTTAATTACTGTTACTAAATTGTAAGCAAACCTTGGTTCTTCAAACATGCAGTCTATAATGTAATAAAATAAAGAAATGGCACAATCGCACCCACACTGATTAACAAAGTATGGAGGACAATCAGTTAAATCAGTTCTCTTGGAGTATCTCATTTAAGTACTGTACATCACAGTGGAGGATGGCAAAACTAACATTTTAGAAAGAAAGGCTGTCATCTCGTTGTCTTGTCCAGGAGGGGGTGAGGAGCCCTACCCCACCCTGGAAGAGACCAAGATGATACTAGAATACTGCATGCACACCCCTGTGCCCACCCTGGTGGATCCTGCCCCCCCTCCCAGTGATGGCTCCTGTCCCCCCATGTAGTGGCCCCTCCCCCCGCCCCTCCCCCCGCCTGTGATGGCTCCTGTCCACCCCCTGTGGTGTATTCTGTCTCCGCCCTGGGTGGCTTCTGTCCCAGTCCTGGAATGGCTCCTGCAGCGAGGGTGAAGTTCATGATGGGCCTCTTCTCAAAAAGGCTCATCTCAAAATTAATATGAAAAGGTGAGCGAGTGAGTAAGTGAAGGGATGGGTGGATGGCTGCATGAATTAGTGAAAGGGTGAATGGATGAATGAAAGATTGAATAGATGGATAATGAGAGAGGATGGATGGATTGAAGAGTGAGTGGAAGGATGGATGAGAGAAAAGGTAAATAGCTGGATGTATGGGTAGAAGGGTAGCTGGATGGGTAAAAGGGTGGATGGATGAGTGAAAGGATGGATGAGTGAAAAGGTGGATGATTAGTGAGTGGGTGGATGGATGAGTGAAATGATGGATGGATTGATGAATTGATAAGTGCAAGGGTGAATGGATGGATGGATGAGTGAAAGGGTGGATGTAAGGATGGATGAGTGAGTGAAAGGGAGGGTAGGTGGACAAAAGGATGAATAGATGAGTGAAGGAGTGAAAGGATAAATGGATGAGAGAAAAGATGGATGAGTGATCGGGTCAATGGATGGATTCATGAGTGGATAAGTATATGGATGAGTGGATGGATGGAAGGAAGGATGGCTAAGTGAAAGGGTCGATGGAGAGAGAAAGGCAAGATGGATGACTGAAAGGGTGGATAGGTGGATAGGTGGATGGATGAGTGACTGGGTGGATGGATGAGTAAGTGAAAGAATGGCTGGATGGGTGAAAGGGTAAATGGCTGGATGGATGAGTGAATGGATGGGTAGAAGAGTGGATGGATGAGTGTACAAATGGATAGGGTGAAAGAGTGGATGGATGGATAATAGATGGATGAGTGAAAGGATGGATGAAGGGATGGATGAGTGAAATGATACATGGAAGGATACATGATGGATAGGTTTGCAAATGGTTGAATATGTTTGGATATGGTTGGGCTTACTTATATACTATTGCGCGACCTCCTCTGATGTGTCTGTAAAACTTACCTATTGCCCTGAAGTTTTGTCCTGAATTTTGACCTCCTGTCCTGAATTTGTGTCCTGAATTTTGACCCTTTGTCCTGAATGTTTACACTCACCGTCCTGAATTTGCACCAATGCCAGTTGGTCACCCTATTGCCACCTAATTTACCATCTGCTGCATAATTATCCAATTTCAACAAAAAGCTGAGAGAGCAATGAACACTACTTATAGATCAAACTCTAAATGTAGCCCTGTTGTTTTAAAAAACAAAACAACAAAAAAAAAACAGGACAGTAGCAAGGATATAGAATCAGATGTATTTGCTGACCTCATATTCCCCTGAGTCCTGAACCCAATATCTGTGTCTCTGTCGCCCAAAATCTGCTATCCACTGTCTGTTTTCTTGCGGTGTCCTTGCTCCAGTTCATGAACGACGTCCATTGTTACTGTGTCTCTTTGGGGCTTTGACTCTCCGCCTCTGTCTCCTTCTGCTCTCACATAGACATGATGTGCCAAAATGACTTTAAGGCAGAAATACAGATCATGAAGAGGCTGCAGCACCGCCATCTCCTGACGCTGTACGCGGTCTGCTCGCAGGCAGATCCTTACTACATCGTCACGGAGTTCATGCCGAAGGGGGACCTGCTGAAGCTGCTGAGAGGTATGTGTCGCTGACAGAGATGCTGAAGCTGCTGAGAGGTATTTTTCTCTGATAGAGCTGCTGAAGCAGCTGGGAGGTATGTGTCGCTGACAGAGCTGCCGAAGCAGCTGAGAGGTATGTGTTGCTGATACAGCTGTGGAAGCAGCTGATAGGTATGTGATGCCGATAGAGCTGCTGAAGCTGCTGAGAGGTATAAGCCGCTGTTTTAGCTACTGAAGCTGCTGAGAGATATGTGTCCCTCACAGAGCTGCTGAAGCTGCTGAGAGGTATGTGCCACTGGAAGAGCTGCTGAAGCTGCTGAGAGGTATGTGTAGCTGTTAGAGCTGCTGAAGCTGCTAAGAGGTATGTGTCGCTGTTAGAGCTGCTGAAGCGGCTGAGAGGTATGTGTCACTGATAGATGTGCTGAAGCACCCAAGATGTATGTGTTGCTGATAGAGCTGCTGAGAGGTATGTGTGTTTGACAGAATTGCTGAAGCTGCTGAGAGGTATGTGTCGCTGATAGAGCTGCTGATGCAGCTGAGAAGTATGTGTCTCTGAACAAGCTGCTGAAGCGTCTGAGAGGTATGTGCCTCTGACAGAGCTACTGCAGTTGCTGAGAAGTATGTGTCCCTGACAGAGCTGCTGAAGCAGCTGAGAGGTATGTGCTGCTGAAAGAGCTGCCGAAGCTTCTGAGAGGTATGTGTCGCTGTTAGAGCTGCTGAAGCGGCAGAAAGGTTTGTGTAGCTATTAGAGCTGCTGAAGCGTCTGAGAGGTATGTGTCACTGATAGATGAGCTGAAGTGTCTGAGATGGATGTGTTGCTGATAGAGCTTTTGAAACTGCTGAGAGGTATGTGCCGCTGATAGAGCTGCTGGAGCTGCTTAGAGGTATGTGTCGCTGATAGAGCTGCTGAAGCTGCTGAGAGGTATGTGTCCCTGACAGAGCTGCTGAAGGTGCTGAGGGGTATGTCTCGCTGCTAGATCTGCTGAAGCAGCAGAGAGGTATGTTCCGGTAATAGAGCTGCTGAAGCAGCGTGACGTGTGTGTCGCTGATAGAGCTACTGAAGTGGTTGAGAGGTATGTGTCCCTGACAGATCTGCTGAAACAGCTGAGAGGTATGTGTCGCTGATAGATGTGCTGAAGCATTTGAGAGGTATTTGTCCCTGATAGATGTGCGGAAGAATCTGAGATGTATGTTTTGCTGATAGAGCTGCTGAGAGGTATGGGTCTTTGACAGAGCTGCTGAAGTTGATGAGAGGTATGTGTCTTACAGAGCTGCTGAAGCTGATGACTGGTATGTGTCCCTGACAGAGCTGCTGAGAGGTATGTGTCTTTGACAGAGCTGCTGAAGCTGATGAGAGGTATGAGGCCTTGATAGAGCTGCTGAAGCTGATGAGAGGCATGTGTCTCTGACAGAGCTGCTGAAGTGGCTGAGAGGTATATGTCACTGATAGAGGTTCCGAAGCTGCTGAGAGGTGTGTGTCCCTGAAAGAGCTGCTGAAGATGCTGAGAGGTATGTGTTGCTGTTAGAGCTGCTGAAGCTGCTGAGAGGTTTGTGTCGCTGTTAGAGCTGCTGAAGCAGCTGAGAGGTATGTGTTACTGATAGAGCTGCTGAAGCGGCTGAGAGGTATGTGCTGCTAATAGGTGTGCTGAGGCATCTGAGAGGTATGTATTACTGGTAGAGCTGCTGAGAGGTATGTGTCTTTGACAGAGTTGCTGAAGCTGCTGAGAGGTATGTGTCGCTGATAGACCTGCTGAAGTGGCTGAGAAGTATGTGTCCCTGAACGAGCTGCTGAAGCGGCTGAGAGGTATGTGCCACTGATAGAGCTGCTGAAGCTGTTGAGAGGAATGTGCCTCTGACAGTGCTACCGAAGCTGCTGACAAGTATGTGTGCCTGACAGATGCTGAAGCAGCTGAGAGGTATGTGATGCTGAAAGAGCTGCTGAAGGTTCTGAGTGGTATGTGTCGCTGATAGAGCTGCTGAAACTGCTGAGAGCTATGTGTCACTGATAGAGCTGCTGATGCTGCTGAGGGGTATGTGTTGCTGAAAGAGGTGCTGGAGCTGCTGAGAGGTATGTGTCCCAGACAGAGCTGCTGAACCTGCTGAGATGTATGTCTCGCTGCTAGAACTGCTGAAGCGGCTGAGAGGTATGTGCCGCTGCTAGAGCTGCTGCAGCTGCTGAGAGGTATGTGCACTGATAGAGCTGCTGGAGTTGCAGAAAGGTATGTGTCGCTGATACAGCTCCTGAAGCTGCTGAGAGGTATATGTCCCTGACAGAGCTGCTGAAGCAGCTGAGAGGTATGTGCCACTGATAGAGCTGCTGTAGCTGCTGAGATGTATGTGTCGCTGTTAGAATTGCTGAAGCTGCTAAGTGGTTTGTGTTGCTGTTAGAGCTGCTGAAGCGGCTGAGAGGTATGTGTCGCTGATAGATGTGCTGAAGCATCTGAGAGGTATGTGCTGCTGATAGATGTGCTGAAGCATCTGAGAGGTATGTACCGCTGATAGAGCTACTGAAGCTGTTGAGAGGTATGTGTCCCTGACAGAGCTGCTGAAGCAGCTGAGAGATATGTGCTCTGATAGAGCTGCTGGAGCTGCAGAGAGGTATGTGCTCTGATAGAGCTGCTGGAGCTGCAGAGAGGTATGTGCCACTGATACAGCTACTGAAGCTGCTGAGAGGTATATGTCCCTGATGAGCTGCTGAAGCAGCTGAGAGGTATGTGCCACTGATAGAGCTGCTGAAGCGGCTGAAAGGTATGTGTCGCTGATAGATGTGCTGAAACATCTGAGAGGTATGTGCTGCTGACTGATGTGCTGAAGCGTCTTAGAGGTATGTGTTGCTGATAGAGTGGTTGAGAGGTATGTGTCTTTGACAGAGCTTCTGAAGCTGATGAGAGGTATGTGTCTCTGATAGAGCTGCTAAAGCTAATGAGAGGCATGTGTCTCTGACAGAGCTGCTGAAGTGGCTGAGAGGTATATGTCGCTGATAGTTGTGCTGAAGCTGCTGAGAGACATGTGTCCCTGGTAGAGGTTCCGAAGCTGCTGAGAGGTATGTGTCACTGAAAGAGATGCTGAAGCTGCTGAGAGGTATGTTTCACTGATAGAGCTGTTGGTGGCTGAGAGGCATGTGTCTCTGACAGAGCTGCTGAAGTGGCTGAGAAGCATATGTCGCTGATAGATGTGCTAAAGCTGCTGAGATGTATGTGTCGCTGATAGAGGTTCCGAAGATGCTGAGGGGTATGTGCCGCTGAAAGAGCTGCTGAAGCTGCTCAGAGGTATGTGTCACTGATAGAGCTGCTGAAGCTGCTTATAGGTATATGTCCCTGACAGAGCTGCTGAAGCAGCTGTGAGGTATGTCTTGCTGCTAGAGCTGCTGAAGCTGCTGAGAGGTATGTCTCGCTGCTAGAGCTGCTGAAGCTGCTGAGAGGTATGTGTCGCTGATAGACGTGCTGAAGCAGCTGAAAGGTAAGTGTCCCTGACAGAGCTGCTGAAGCAGCTGAGAGGTATGTGCCGCTGATAGAGCTACTGAAGCTGCTGAGAGATATGTATCTCTGATAGAGCTGCTGAGAGGTATGTGTCCTTGAGAGAGATGCTGAAGCTGCTGAGAGGTATGTGTCACTGATAGAGCTACTGAAGTTGCTGAGAGGCATGTATCTCTGATAGAGGGTCCGAAGCTGCTGAGGGGTATGTGTCGCTGAAAGTGCTGCTGAAGCCGCTGAGAGGTATGTGCCACTGATATAGCTGCTTCAGCTGCTGAGAGGTATGTGTCACTGCTAGAGCTGCTGCAGCTGCTGAGAGGTATGTTCTCTGAATGAGCTGCTGGAGCTGCAGAGAGGTATGTGCCACTGATACAGCTACTGAAGCTGCTGAGAGGTATATGTCCCTGATGAGCTGCTGAAGCAACTGAGAGGTATGTGCCACTGATAGAGCTGCTGAAGCTGCTGAGACGTATGTGTCGCTGTTTGAATTGCTGAAGTTGCTGAGTTGTTTGTGTTGCTGTTAGAGCCGCTGAAGCGGCTGAAAGGTATGTGTCGCTGATAGATGTGCTGAAGCATCTGAGAGGTATGTGCTGCTGATAGATGTGCTGAAGCATCTGAGAGGTATGTGGCGCTGATAGATGTCCTGAAGCGTCTTAGAGGTATGTGTTGCTGATAGAGTGGTTGAGAGGTATGTGTCTTTGACAGAGCTTCTGAAGCTGATGAGAGGTATGTGTCTCTGATAGAGCTGCTAAAGCTAATGAGAGGCATGTGTCTCTGACAGAGCTGCTGAAGTGGCTGAGAGGTATATGTTGCTGTTAGTTGTGCTGAAGCTACTGAGAGACATGTGTCACTGGTAGAGGTTCTGAAGCTGCTGAGAGGTATGTGTCACTGAAAGAGATGCTGAAGCTGCTGAGAGGTATGTTTCACTGATAGAGCTGTTGGTGGCTGAGAGGCATGTGTCTCTGTCAGAGCTTCTGAAGAGGCTGAGAGGCATATGTTGCTGATAGATGTTCTAAAGCTGCTCAGATGTATGTGTCGCTGATAGAGGTTCCGAAGATGCTGAGGGGTATGTGTTGCTGAAAGAGCTGCTGAAGCTGCTGAGAGGTATGTGTCACTGATAGAGCTGCTGAAGCTGCTTATAGGTATATGTCCCTGACAGAGCTGCTGAAGCGGCTGTGAGGTATGACTTGCTGCTAGAGCTGCTGAAGCTGCTGAGAGGTATGTCTCGCTGCTTGAGCTGCTGAAGCTGCTGAAGCTGCTGAGAGGTACGTGTCGCTGATAGACGTGCTGAAGCATCTGAGAGGTAAGTGTCCCTGACAGAGCTGCTGAAACTGCTGAGAGGTATGTTTTGCTGTTAGTGCTGCTGAAGCAGCTGAGAGGTATGTGCCGCTGACAGAACTACTGAAGCTGCTGAGAGACATGTGTCACTGGTAGAGGTTCCGAAGCTGCTGAGAGGTATGTGTCACTGAAAAAGATGCTGAAGCTGCTGAGAGGTATGTTTCACTGATAGAGCTGTTGGTGGCTGAGAGGCATGTGTCTCTGACAGAGCTTCTGAAGTGGCTGAGAGGCATATGTCGCTGATAGATGTGCTAAAGCTGCTCAGATGTATGTGTCGCTGATAGAGGTTCCGAAGATGCTGAGGGTTATGTGTCGCCAAAAGAGCTGCTGAAGCTGCTTATAGGTATATGTCCCTGACAGAGCTGCTGAAGCGGCTGTGGGGTATGACTTGCTGCTAGAGCTGCTGAAGCTGCTGAGAGGTATGTCTCGCTGCTAGAGCTGCTGAAGCTGCTGAAGCTGCTGAGAGGTATGTGTCTCTGATAGACGTGCTGAAGCATCTGAGAGGTAAGTGTCCCTGACAGAGCTGCTGAAACTCCTGAGAGGTATGTTTTGGTGTTAGTGCTGCTGAAGCAGCTGAGAGGTATGTGCCGCTGACAGATCTACTGAAGCTTCTGAGAGATATGCATCGCTGATAGAGGTGCTGAAGCTGCTGAGAGGTATGTGACGCTGATAGAGCTGCTGAAGCAGCTGAGAGGTATGTGCCGCTGATAGATCTACTGAAGCTGCTGAGAGATATGTATCGCTGATAGAGCTGCTGAGAGGTATGTGTCCTTGACAGAGATGCTGAAGCTGCTGAGAGGTATGTGTCACTGATAGAGCTACTGAAGTTGCTGAGAGGCATGTGTCTCTGATAGAGGTTCCTAAGCCGCTGAGAGGTATGTGTCACTGATGGAGCTGCTGCAGCTGCTTAAAGATATATGTCCCTGACAGAGCTGCTGAAGCGGTTGAGAGGTATGTCTCGCTGATAGAGCTGCTGAAGCTGCTGAGAGGTATGTCTCGCTGCTAGAGCAGCTGAAGCTTCTGAGATGTATGTGTTGCTGATAGACGTGCTGAGGCATCTGAGAGGTATGTGTTCCTGACAGAGCTGCTGAAACTGCTGTAAGGTATGTGTCCCTGACAAAGATGCTGAAGCAGCTGAGAGGTATGTGCCACTGATATAGCTGCTGAAGCAGTTGGGAGGTATGCGTCACTGACAGAGTTGCTGAAGCAGCTGAGAGGTATGTGCCGCTGATGGAGCTACTGAAGTTGCTGAGAGGTATGTGTCCCTGACAGAGCTGCTGAAGCTGCTGAGAGGTATGTGTCCCTGATTCAGCTACTGAAGCAGCTGAGAGGTATGTGCTGCAGATAGAGCTGCTGAAGCTGCTGAGAGGTATGTGTCCCTAAAAGGGCTGCTGAAGCTGCTGAGAGGTATGTGTCCCTGACAGAGCTGCTAAAGCTGCTGAGAGGAATGTCTCGCTCCTATAGCTGCTGAAGCGGCTGAGAGGTATGTGCTGCTGATAGAGCTGCTGAAGCAGCTGAGATGTGTGTGTCGCTGATAGAGCTACTGAAGCTGCTGAGAGGTATGTGTTGCTGATAGAGCTGCTAAAGCTGCTGAAAGGTATGTGCCGCTGATAGAGATGCTGAAGCTGCTGAGATGTATGTGTCCCTTACAGAGTTGCTGAAGCTGCTGAGAGGTATTTGCTGCTGATAGAGCTACTGAAGCTGTTGAGAGGTATGTGTCCCTGACAGAGCTGCTGAAGCAGCTGAGAGATATGTGCCACTGATATAGCTGCTTCAGCTGCTGAGAGGTATGTGCTGCTGCTAGAGAGGCTGAAGCCTGCTGAGAGGTATGTGCTCTGATAGAGCTGCTGGAGCTGCAGAGAGGTATGTGCTGCTGATAGAGCTGCTGAAGCTGCTAAGACGTATGTGTCGCTGTTAGAACTGCTGAAGCTGCTGAGAGGTTTGTGTTGCTGTCAGAGCTGTTGAAGTGGCTGAGAGATATGTGTCACTGATAGATGTGCTGAAGCGTCTTAGAGGTATGTGTTGCTGATAGAGTGGTTGAGAGGTATGTGTCTTTGACAGAGCTTCTGAAGCTGATGAGAGGTATGTATCTCTGATAGAGCTGCTAAAGCTGATGAGAGGCATGTGTCTCTGACAGAGCTGCTGAAGTGGCTGAGAGATATATGTCGCTGATAGTTGTGCTGAAGCTGCTGAGAGGCATGTGTCGCTGGTAGAGGTTCCGAAGCTGCTGAGAGGTATGTGTCGCTGAAAGAGCTGCTGAAGCTGCTGAGAGGTATGTTTCATTGATAGAGCTGCTGGTGGCTAAGAGGCATGTGTCTCTGACAGAGCTGCTGAAGTGGCTGAGAGGCATATGTCGCTGATAGATGTGCTGAAGCTGCTGAGATGTATGTGTCGCTGACAGAGGTTCTGAAGCTGCTGAGGGGTATGTGTCGCTGAAAGGGCTGGTGAAGCTGCTGAGAGGTATGTGTCGCTAAAAGAGCTGCTGAAGCATCTGAGAGGTAAATGTCCCTGACAGAGCTGCTGAAACTACTGAGAGGTATGTGTTGCTGTTAGAGCTGCTGAAGCAGCTGAGAGGTATGTGCCGCTGTTAGAACTGCTGAAGCTGCTGAGAGGTTTGTGTTGCTGTCAGAGCTGTTGAAGAGGCTGAGAGGTATGTGTCGCTGATAGATGTGCTGAAGCTGCTGAGAGGTATTTGTCCTTGACAGAGATGCTGAAGCTGCTGAGAGATATGAATCGCTGATAGAGGTGCTGAAGCTGCTGAGAGGTATGTGTCCTTGACAGAGATGCTGAAACTGCTGAGAGGTATGTGCCGCTGATAGAGCTACTGAAGCTGCTGAGAGATATGTATCGCTGATAGAGCTGCTGAAGCTGCTGAGAGGTATGTGTCTTTGACAGATATGCTGAAGCTGCTGAGAGGTATGTGTCGCTGATAGAGCTACTGAAGCTGCTGAGAGGCATGTGTCTCTGATAGAGGTTCCGAAGCTGCTGAGGGGTATGTGTCGCTGAAAGAGTTGCTGAAGCTGCTCAGAGGTATGTGTCACTGATAGAGCTGCTAAAACTGCTGAGAGGTATGTGTCGCTGATAGAGCTGCTGAAGTTGCTGAGAGGCATGTGTCTCTGATAGAGTGTCCGAAGCTGCTGAGGGGTATGTGTCGCTGAAAGAGCTGCTGAAGCCGCTGAGAGGTATGTGCCACTGATATAGCTGCTTCAGCTGCTGAGAGGTATGTGTCACTGCTAGAGCTGCTGCAGCTGCTGAGAGGTATGTGTCACTGCTAGAGCAGCTGAAGCTGCTGAGATGTATGTGTTGCTGATAGACGTGCTGAGGCATCTGAGAGGTATGTGTGTTAAATGGTAGCGGCAG
The DNA here is from genome assembly GCF_964204655.1 of Triturus cristatus. Classification (NCBI taxonomy): domain Eukaryota; kingdom Metazoa; phylum Chordata; class Amphibia; order Caudata; family Salamandridae; genus Triturus; species Triturus cristatus. Next base: position 1,643,396,692 of record NC_140590.1, read on the forward strand.
TTTCAGTCGATAATCTTTCAAGTATTTGCCCGGCGGTAATCGCCTCTCATACCACTCGATAATTTACCAATAAAAGAGGCAGGCGCCGGAGACTGGAAGGCAGGAAACAAAGTTTTATTCCGTCGGAGCAGAACACATCAGATCTGACAGCAAGGTATCGTCACGAGGTGCTCTAACTGCATCTCTGAGACCTGGTCTCTTATACACTGGTTTATTGCTTTATTATACATAGTACATCCTTGAGATTCCCTTGATGTGCGGGGAAATATCCCCTGAAGCCCCGGCTCAGATCCGATCCCACACATGGTTACAGTAGAGGTTCCCACCCTACCCGCAGTGGGAGATGGCTATCGCGCAGCAGGGAATTCCGCTAATTCCCGGGGGTGTGTGCAACCGGCCGGGTCTCAGGGGGTAGGGGCTTTGATTCTACTGTAATCCCTTTGATGTGGGGTGTTTCCCTTACAGTAGGGGTAATAAACTGCATCCGCAGGGCTAGGCGATGGCCTGGGACCAGTTCAGACAATGGGGCGCAGAGGAAGGGGGTTATCAAAGGGGAGGCATGACCATGTATGGGTTGTCGGTCGGAAGTGGTTCCGTAGCAGGGTCGCGCAGAAGGAGAGGGTTTATGGCCTGTATGAGAGAGCGGGGGTGGCCAGCGCGCGGGGGATGCTTGCAGCGCCAGGGGAAAGCGCTGGCGGTCGAGAGTGAGCGGGGAGAGGGTGGGGTGCCTAAAATGGCGGCCGTGCATTCGCTGTGCGTGGCGCTGGGGAGAGGCAAGATGGCGCAGATAATGTTCAGTTTGCAGGCTAAATTTCCACAGTCCTCCCTTTTAACATATCTCGCCAGCTTGTCTAGTTCGGATTTATCCCCATAATACTGCGGACTTCCACCTCATAGAGGGCTTTCATCCGCTCTGTTTCAGAGTTCAAAGTCTTAGGGCAGATGCAGTTCATAAAAAGCGAACATAAAGGTGGCAGACACTGAATCCCCAAACAACATCCACATAGTATCACAATCGGTATTAGGATAAATGAAAACAGCCTCCATCCCCAACTTTTAATAGTGTCCCAAAACCAACTCCCCAGCGACCATTCTTCTTGCTCTTGATGGACCTCTGTGGACAGTCTGTGGAGGTGTTCAATTGCTTTGTAGACTGAGGGTGAGTTGTCTGGTACGTAGGTACAACAGCTGGACCCAATGATGCGGCATGCTCCTCCACGATCAGCCAGGACCACATCTAGAACGAGGCGGTTCTGAAGGGCCACTAAGCGGACGGCCTGGAGCTCGGCGGTGTTGTTGGCGAGGGCGCCAGCCGTAATGTTCATTGCTGTTTCGACTGCCTGGGTTAAGTGGCGGATGGCACGGCTGTTTGCCATCGGACCCCAGAGCGGAACAAGACCCTTTACTGCATCCATGAACTGTGCTCCAGTGGAGTCGGCTTGCACAATGTCTTTGGCCCGTTTCTGTCGGTGATGGTATGCTGGAGCCACATACGTCGGAGGAAGGACAAAGGCGATGTAGCAGGTGCCTCCCCAACCTTTCGGGAGCCAGGTGTAGGCCTTAGTACCACAGACGAAGTACATATTCGGGGAGGCAACAAAGGAGGGTGGGTCAACTGAATCCAGTGTTCGGGTGATGAGGCAGGAGCTGTGGCCCACCTGCTGTGCCCCCAGGCCTTCGAGGCATACAGATCCAGTGATGTTGATGACGGACAGGGCCACTGTTAGGGTGGCGGCGGTCCGTTTTCGGAGGTAAGAGAAGGTGGGTCTGGCTGGATTGTTGAACACTTGCATTTCAACTCGTTCTTTGGCAGGGATGTCCATGTGAAAGGAAGCGTTCGATCTCAGAGGGCAGAAGAGGGCGGAAGTTCTACCAGTTTTGTTCATCCAGAACCCATGGTAGAAGTGTGACATGGTTCTGCCGGAAGTGGCATTGTCCTTGTAGCTCCCCTGCAGAAGGATCAGCCAGGCGAGGCAGGAACCATGGACAGAAAAAGGTGAAGGGATGAAAGGGATTGAGTGTCCAGTGGCATGTGGTAGCAATCCACAGATCCAGCAGTTAGTGGCGTTGGTGGTAAGATTGTGTTGGTGGAGCAACTGCACAAAAGAGTTATTCCAGAACTCCTTACGCCTTTCTCGGAGTTGGGGTGAAAGTGAGATCAGATGGTGCTCCTTCGTGGTGGTAGGTTGAACGGTGGTCAGCAATGTCTTATGAGCGGGTGTGTTCTCCTCCATGATCCAGAAGGTGACCATGAGGAGAAGGCAAAAGAGAAGGGTAATAAAAAGTGTTATAGTCTTAAAGCTGTGCATTCGGTCAGTCTTTGGGTTTTTGTAGGGGATCTTCGGACGTCCGGTTGCTTCCATCACCTTCATGTCGGGCGCTTCCATCACCTTCGAGAGACTCGGTAGCGGGCAGAACCACAGACTTTGCTTAGTTTCTCTCCTGGCGGCCTTTGAGGTGACTAGGCTACCGCCCTGAGATTTCCACTTAGCCTGTGGTCTGCTTAGCCGAAGTCCTCTCCTTTCGTCGCAAGTTATACCCTTCTTTGGATGGCACAGTGGGATCGGGATATTCAATCAAGTCAAGTGTCTCTGTATCCGGGCAGCGGCTCAGGGATGGTCGGTCTTTGTCCAGAAGTTCCTCTTGGGCGGTGACGTTGTCCGTGGTTGTCAGGGTCGGTGATATCTTCTTGCAGTGGTGTGCGTGCAGCCAATTGCGTTTCCCCTCCACTCGAAGAGCTGTTCGGGTGGTGATCAGGACTTGCAGGGGGCCCGTCCACCGGGGCTCCAGACTCTTGGTGCGCTGGAAGTTACGCACTAAGACGAAGTCACCAGGTTGGATGTCGTGTCCGGGGCCCCTGGAAACATCGGGAATGGCGTGCAGCACCTGCTGATGGATGATAGACAACGTTTTAGTTAGATTGTACAGATAATCAGACATGAGGACGTCCGGGACGTCGTGGATGGATGTCGGTTTCGGTGCAGTCCAAAGGTTCATGGGCCGCCCGAAGACGACCTCGTAGGGGGTTAAGTGGTGTTTGGTGGGGGTGGAACGCATTGATAGCAATGCTAGTGGGAGAGCGTCTGGCCATCTTAGCCCTGTGGTGGCGACTATTTTTGCTATCTTAAGCTTCAATGTGGCATTGTGTCGCTCAACCAGGCCTGCAGATTGGGGATGGAAGACCGCATGGAACTTCTGTTTTACACCCAACCCTTTTAAGATGAGTTGGATAACTTCGGCTACGAAGTGGGGGCCATTGTCGCTCCACAAAATTCGACAAAGGCCGTATCGGGGGAAGAACTCCTTCAGTAGTACTTTTGCGGTAGTCATAGCGGTGTTGTCATGGGTTGGGTAGGCTTCCACCCACTTGCTGAAGGCACACACAATGACAAGTACATACTTCAAACCTTGGCACCTTTCTAGCTGGACATAGTCCATTTGTAGGACTTCAAAGGGGTGATTGGGGACCCCAAACCCTCCCCGGGGTACAGCAGTTCCTTTCCCAGGGTTGTGTTGGAGGCATACTAGGCATTGTTGGACTAGACGTTTGGCTGAGTCTGGTATTTTGTCGTTGTGCCAGACTTTAGAGATGAGTTCGATCATGGGGGCAGACCCTATGTGTGCGGGGGAGTGTGCCATGGTCAGCATGGGGATCAAGTATGAATCTGGTAACAACCATTTGTTCAAGTCTTTGGTTCGCCAGCAACCGTCATCGTCCTTCAATCCCACCCGGGCCCATTCAGTTAACTCGTGTGGTGTGCTGGCTAGTTGGATATCCCTAATTGTTTCCCTAGCATCCTTCCATTTCTCAGTTTGTGACCTGGTCACGTACATACGGGTCGTGGACCTATTCTCGGCTGTGGTTCGGGCTGTAATGTCAGCCAGTGCATTTCCCTGTCCTATAATGTCTGTCACCTTCTTGTGTGCCTGGCATTTGATCACAGCTAACCGTGTGGGGAGGAGGACTGCTTCGGTCAGGGCAGAGACTAGATCTCCATGCAGGATGGGTGTGCCATGAGAAGTCAAGAATCCCCTCTCTTTCCATAAGAGCCCAAAGTGGTGAACTACCCCGAAGGCGTACTGACTGTCTGTGTAAATGTTTGCGGTTGTCCCTGCTGCCAGGATGCAGGCTCGTGTAAGAGCAATTAGTTCCGCCGCCTGTGCGGATCGCTGTGTGATGCGGGCTGTCTCAACAACTGTTCGGGCTGTGGTGACTGCATAGGCAGCTGAGGTGGTGCCATCGGGGAGCTTGATGCATGAGCCATCCACCCACAGTTCTCCGTCAGGGTCCGGGAAGGCAGTATCCCGGAGGTCAACCCTACTCTTGGTTTGTTCGTCGGTGAGGGTCACGCAATCATGTATAGGGGATGCATTGGGGTCAGCGTCAGGGAGAGGCAGTAGTGTAGCTGGATTCAGAGTGGTGCATCGTTTCAATGTGATGTGGGGTGCAAGCAGAGTCAGTTCATAACCAGTCAGTCGTGCGCTAGTCAGGTGTTGAGTCTTGGTTTGGTTCAGGAGGGTGTCAACAGCATGGGGTACCAGTACCGTGAGGGGGTTCGAGAGCACGATCCCCTCACTTTGTCGGATAGAGACAGCAGCGGCGGCTACTGCTCGAAGGCAGGCGGGCAAAGCTCTGGCTACGGGGTCAAGAGTGGCAGAGAAGTAGGCACAAGGGCGTTGCTTAGGGCCTATGGACTGGGTTAGGACAGACAACGCACATCCCTCCCTTTCGTGGGTGTAGAGGGAGAAAGGTTTAGTGTAGTCTGGGGTTCCTAGGACTGGGGCCGAGCAGAGGGCGTTTCGCAACTCTTTGAAGGAGGATTGACATTCAGGTGTCCAGGGGAGGGGGAAGGGGACATCCTTAGCCAGCAGGGAAAGCAGAGGCTTTATGGTAAGACTGAAGTTTGGCAACCACTGTCGACAAAAGGAGGTGAGGCCCACTAGGGATCGTACTTGCTTCTGAGTTTTGGGAACAGGGGTTTCTAGGATGGTTTGAATTCGGTCAGGGGTAAGTTTCCTCCCGTCTTTGGATAGTAGGTGGCCTAGATACGTTACCTGGGGCTGGCAGAATTGCAATTTCTTTCTGGAGACCTTGTGACCGTTCTCCGCAAGGAAGCGGAGGAGGTGAATGGTGGCTGTGACGGCAAGAGGAGTGGTGTCGGCCGCCAAAAGAATGTCATCGACGTACTGTATCAACACCACTCCATCGGGTAGTTGGACTGCATCCAGTTGCCTCTTGAGGGCTTGGCTGTAAATACTGGGACTCTCAGTGTAGCCTTGGGGTGCCCTGCAGAATCTGTACGAGCGGGCTTTTAAAGTGAAGCCGAACAGGTAGCGGCTGTCTGGGTGGATGGGGATGGAAAAGAATGCGTTCTTGAGGTCAATAACAGTAAAGATGGTGGCAGTGGATGGAATCAGGGTGAGGATGGTGGTGATGTCTGAGACTACGGGGTACTGGGGTATGACTACTTTGTTAACCTCTCGCAAGTCAACAATGAAACGGTAGGCTTTCTCATCTCCCTCGCCTTGCTTCTTTACAATGGGTAGGATAGGGCTGTTGCAAACATTACTGACTACTTCTTCTACCACTCCTGCCTCGACCAGGGACTCGATGATTTCCACCAATGCCTTCTCGCCTTCGGGTGATATCCGATACTGTGGAAGCTTTGGGAGCACTGCGTCCGGTCGGACGGTTATGTGTACCGGGTCGACCACCATGCGCCCTACATCTGAGTCGGTTTTAGCCCATAGATGTGAAGGTAATGTGTCGAGTAGGGACATATCAGCATCGGTTATAGAGAGCATACGCCGTGTGTGACAGGGTCTGGACAGGTCTGGGTTATCGTGTAGGATGACTCGAACTCCGTCTGGGGAGCATCTGATGGTGGCTCGAAAATGTTTTAGCAGATCAAGTCCCATAATAGCATCGGGGGTGTTGGAGGAGAGCAGAAAGGTCGTGTCAGTGGTGTTATCTTCTAAGTCAAAGGAGATTGGTGCTGATAAGGGGTTAGTGGAGGGCGTTCCATCAAAGCCTATTGAGGTTACGTGTGAGCCAGACAAGGGTGCCCTAGGAATCAGTCGTTTAGATAACGCACTACGTGTCGCCCCAGTATCTACCAGGAATGGAGATTTCGTGCCCAAGACCTTAGCGGTGACGTAAGGACCTTGCTGGTCAACACGGAGTTCGACTGGATCCCTCCCTTGCCCCTGGCGGTCCTATGCGAAGTCATGAGTGTTCTCATAGTCTGACTGCTGACACTGGTTTTGGCGGGGGCGATCAAAGGTGTTTGGTCTGCCTGGCCTGTCGTTGATGGTGTTGTTCGTGTGCCCTCGTCCCTGTCCTCTATTTCTGGGGTCATATGCTGTGTCTCTGGGGTCCCTATTCTTGTTCATTTCCAGAAGGACCGGGCACTGGGATTTCCAGTGTCCAACCCTCTACAGAACGCACATTGATTTCCATCTAAGTCTCTCCGTCCGTTGTAGGGTGTAGGTGTATGGTCTCTAGGGGGTAGTTTTCTAGGGGCGGTTGGTTGGTAATTCTCTTTTGGAGGTTCCCTTCCTATGGTCACCCCTTGCAACTGTGCTATCATCACCCTCTCCTTTAATTCCTTTTTCTTCTTCTCTGACGCCCTATCGTTCTCGTTCTTCTGGTTTTCGTAGTATTGGGCCATCTGGAGAATCGCTGCGGGTTTGGAGGCTGCCCAACTGCTCTCGCTGGTCTGTAGCTTCTGGGAAACTTCTTGAGACAGACCCTTTACATAATTCTGGACAAAGAGGTGGTGTCCGGTTGCGGTGGTCATGTCTTGGCCACTGTAATCGGAAAACACAGTCTCGAATCGGGAGAAGTATTCAGACACATCCTCCTGGGGTTTCTGGCGGCAAGCCGTCACTATCGACCAGTCTACCTTTCTTTCTGGGATTAGAGTCTTCAGCTTTTGTACAATCTTGTCTGGGAGCTCTAAGATGGCTTTCGGGGGTTTCTGTCCTGGTTCTCGCTGTTTATCTATGGTATCGAGTTGTATCCAGGTATATCCGAACGGCTCAGCGTGGTCAACTTTCCGGATTTGTTTCCACACATCAGCCGGCAGGCATAGCCCAAAGAACAAGTCGATATCTGCTAACGTCATTATCGTTGAGCCTAAGGCTGTACCCAATTCAGTGTAGAAGGCAGTCGGGTTCTTTCTCAAGTCGGGTAGAGTCTTTCTAAAGGTCAAAATATCTTGCCGGTCCCACGGCTGGTAGACCCAGTTATATACAACCCTTCCCTTCGCATCTTGGTGGTTGATGTCGTCGTGTGTTCCCTGACCCCGTGGGGGGACCCAGTAGGGGGCAGCTTCTTTAATGGGCATCATGGCATCGGCCCTTCCTCCCTGGGGCTTAGTTGCTATGGGGGTTTCTGTTTTGGTGGTCTGCCCATGTTCTTTAAGGTGTCGGTAGACCTCGAGTGTACGAGTGAAGAGGTTCGTTACATCGCCCTCTCCTTCTTCCCCAATGTCTACCTTCCTATATAGGGCCGCTAAGCCTTCGGGACCTTTATCGTGGTATCTGTCCTCATATGCATTCAGGGCGTGATAACAGAGCCGTACGACGAAGTGTCGTCTGCGGCTGTCGGCATACGAGCTATACACGTCTGTTATATACTCCTCACTTTCTTTTCGCTCCACCAGCGTCCCTACTATCCTATCGATTCCTGCTCGTTCATCCTTAGTTAATCGATTCATTCTGGTAGACTCTTTCTTTCCCATCTCATGGTCATCTAGCGTTGTAGTCGACATTGGGTTCAGTACAAGAGGCTCAGCCGGCGCGGAGGCCGTGAGGGCCGAGGCCCCTGTACTGCTTTCGCTCGTGTTCGGGGGTTGTGGGTGTTGCACTACTGATTGGGAGGGTGCATACGGAGGGGGCATGTAAATGATCGGGGGACCTAACAGTAATTCGTCATTCGTTCGCTGCTTGGAGGACAACTCAGGGTAGAGCAAAGAAGGGGTCCTAACAGCGTACTGGCCTGAGGTTTCGGGCTCCTGTCTTAGTTTAGTTTCCCTTCTCTCCTTTATGTCTTCTTCTAACTTTCTAGCGGCAAGGTGAGCTGCCTTTCGTAATTCCTTTTCTGCTTTTACTTCTTCCCTCTTTTTCCGTTGCGTCGCTTCTTTGCGCCACATGCCAATACTGTCAAGCATAGTAGGCGTCGTTTTATTGCCACGCAGAGCTACTTCTAGCGCTTCTATCTTGCGGTCGTCGAAGGATCCCATCAGTGGCCACTGACTTTCGGGGTCCTTCTTGGTATATTTATGCCACAGCTTGCTATAAGCTACGGCGACTAGTCCATATTTAGTGAACATGTCCTTATTAGGGGTGCCTTCCAGTGGAGCCGGGTGGTTCACCTCTAATAAGCGGTCCGGGCAGAACCAACTACCAATCAGTGGGGAGAAGATAGGCATGACGGGTTTCAACGGGGACAAAAGTCAGCACTACCTATCTTTTCACTGCTTGCAAAGACTAGACAGAATATCTCTATTCTTCGTTATTTGTAAGCAGAGAATACCTCCAAAGAACCAATATCGAACAACTAGTGTTCGGACAATCAATCAATCAATCAATGGGGAGATAAAGATAGGCACGACGGGTTTCAACGGGGACAAAAGTCTGCGCTACCTACCCTTCACTATTTGCAAAGACTAGACAGAATATTCCTATTCTACGTTATTTGCAAACAGAGAATATCTCAAAAAGCACTATTCTTCAAAACAATCAATGTTCGGACAATCAATCAATGGGGAGATAAAGATAGGCACGACGGGTTTCAACGGGGACAAAAGTCTGCGTTACCTACCCTTCACTATCTGCAAAGGGAGAGAGAGAGAGAGAGTATTTCTACTCCTCCCCGTTTGTAGACAGCGAATATCTCAAAGAGAACAATCAATGAGCAATACTAGTATTCAAACAATCAATCAATTATTTCGCACTTTTGTCGTATTTCACGACCTTACCCGGACCGCGTGGACAGTTTCTCGTCTTCCGCCTCCAGCGCCCGATCGTCCTCTACTCTCCGTATTTGCCGCGGCACTCCTGATGGTTCCCAGTCAGGACCGTAGATCACTCGAGAGAGGTCTGCTCGGAACCAGTGAAGTTCGGATGATCGGCTGCCAGACGAGGGTCTATTGGGCAGGAGCTCTCCCGATCGTTGCAGTCGTTCACTCTGTCGTCGGGACCTCTCCCACTGGATCCACGTGTCGCTGATGGGCCCCACGTTGGGCGCCAATTGTTAAATGGTAGCGGCAGTTTCAGTCGATAATCTTTCAAGTATTTGCCCGGCGGTAATCGCCTCTCATACCACTCGATAATTTACCAATAAAAGAGGCAGGCGCCGGAGACTGGAAGGCAGGAAACAAAGTTTTATTCCGTCGGAGCAGAACACATCAGATCTGACAGCAAGGTATCGTCACGAGGTGCTCTAACTGCATCTCTGAGACCTGGTCTCTTATACACTGGTTTATTGCTTTATTATACATAGTACATCCTTGAGATTCCCTTGATGTGCGGGGAAATATCCCCTGAAGCCCCGGCTCAGATCCGATCCCACACATGGTTACAGTAGAGGTTCCCACCCTACCCGCAGTGGGAGATGGCTATCGCGCAGCAGGGAATTCCGCTAATTCCCGGGGGTGTGTGCAACCGGCCGGGTCTCAGGGGGTAGGGGCTTTGATTCTACTGTAATCCCTTTGATGTGGGGTGTTTCCCTTACAGTAGGGGTAATAAACTGCATCCGCAGGGCTAGGCGATGGCCTGGGACCAGTTCAGACAATGGGGCGCAGAGGAAGGGGGTTATCAAAGGGGAGGCATGACCATGTATGGGTTGTCGGTCGGAAGTGGTTCCGTAGCAGGGTCGCGCAGAAGGAGAGGGTTTATGGCCTGTATGAGAGAGCGGGGGTGGCCAGCGCGCGGGGGATGCTTGCAGCGCCAGTGGAAAGCGCTGGCGGTCGAGAGTGAGCGGGGAGAGGGTGGGGTGCCTAAAATGGCGGCCGTGCATTCGCTGTGCGTGGCGCTGGGGAGAGGCAAGATGGCGCAGATAATGTTCAGTTTGCAGGCTAAATTTCCACATGTGTCCCTGACAGAGCTGCTGAAACTGCTGTAAGGTATGTGTCCCTGACAAAGATGCTGAAGCAGCTTAGAGGTATGTGCCACTGATATAGCTGCTGAAGCAGTTGGGAGATATGCGTCACTGACAGAGTTGCTGAAGCAGCTGAGAGGTATGTGCCGCTGATGGAGCTACTGAAGTTGCTGAGAGGTATGTGTCCCTGACAGAGCTGCTGAAGCTGCTGAGAGGTATGTGTCCCTGATTCAGCTGCTGAAGCAGCTGAGAGGTATGTGCTGCTGATAGAGCTGCTGAAGCTGATGAGAGGTATGTGTCCCTAAAAGGGCTGCTGAAGCTGGTGAGAGGTATGTGTCCCTGACAGAGCTGCTGAAGCTGCTGAGAGGTATGTCTCGCTCCTATAGCTGCTGAAGCGGCTGAGAGGTATGTGCTGCTGATAGAGCTGCTGAAGCAGCTGAGATGTGTGTGTTGCTGATAGAGCTACTGAAGCTGCTGAGAGGTATGTGTCCCTGACAGAGCTGCTGAAGCAGCTGAGAGGTATGTGCTGCTGATAGAGCTGCTAAAGCTGCTGAAAGGTATGTGCCGCTGATAGAGATGCTGAAGCTGCTGAGATGTATGTGTCCCTTACAGAGTTGCTGAAGCTGCTGAGAGGTATTTGCTGCTGATAGAGCTACTGAAGCTGTTGAGAGGTATGTGTCCCTGACAGAGTTTGCTGAAGCAGCTGAGAGATATGTGCCACTGATATAGCTGCTTCAGCTGCTGAGAGGTATGTGCTGCTGCTAGAGAGGCTGAAGCCTGCTGAGAGGTATGTCCTCTGATAGAGCTGCTGGAGCTGCAGCGAGGTATGTGCTGCTGATAGAGCTGCTGAAGCTGCTAAGACGTATGTGTCGCTGTTAGAACTGCTGAAGCTGCTGAGAGGTCTGTGTTGCTGTTAGAGCTGTTGAAGTGGCTGAGAGATATGTGTCACTGATAGATGTGCTGAAGCGTCTTAGAGGTATGTGTTGCTGATAGAGTGGTTGAGAGGTATGTGTCTTTGACAGAGCTTCTGAAGTGGCTGAGAGATATATGTCGCTGATAGTTGTGCTGAAGCTGCTGAGAGGCATGTGTCGCTGGTAGAGGTTCTGAAGCTGCTGAGAGGTATGTGTCGCTGAAAGAGCTGCTGAAGCTGCTGAGAGGTATGTTTCATTGATAGAGCTGCTGGTGGCTGAGAGGCATGTGTCTCTGACAGAGCTGCTGAAGTGGCTGAGAGGCATATGTCGCTGATAGATGTGCTGAAGCTGCTGAGATGTATGTGTCGCTGACAGAGGTTGTGAAGCTGCTGAGGGGTATGTGTCGCTGAAAGGGCTGGTGAAGCTGCTGAGAGGTATGTGTCGCTGAAAGAGCTGCTGAAGCATCTGAGAGGTAAATGTCCCTGACAGAGCTGCTGAAACTACTGAGAGGTATGTGTTGCTGTTAGAGCTGCTGAAGCAGCTGAGAGGTATGTGCTGCTGTTAGAACTGCTGAAGCTGCTGAGAGGTTTGTGTTGCTGTTAGAGCTGGTGAAGAGGCTGAGAGGTATGTGTCGCTGATAGATGTGCTGAAGCTGCTGAGAGGTATTTGTCCTTGACAGAGATGCTGAAGCTGCTGAGAGATATGAATCGCTGATAGAGGTGCTGAAGCTGCTGAGAGGTATGTGTCCTTGACAAAGATGCTGAAACTGCTGAGAGGTATGTGCCGCTGATAGAGCTACTGAAGCTGCTGAGAGATATGTATCGCTGATAGAGCTGCTGAAGCTGCTGATACGTATGTGTCGCTGTTTGAATTGCTGAAGTTGCTGAGTTGTTTGTGTTGCTGTTAGAGCTGCTGAAGCGGCTGAAAGGTATGTGTCGCTGATAGATGTGCTGAAGCATCTGAGAGGTATGTGCTGCTGATAGATGTGCTGAAGCATCTGAGAGGTATGTGGCGCTGATAGATGTCCTGAAGCGTCTTAGAGGTATGTGTTGCTGATAGAGTGGTTGAGAGGTATGTGTCTTTGACAGAGCTTCTGAAGCTGATGAGAGGTATGTGTCTCTGATAGAGCTGCTAAAGCTAATGAGAGGCATGTGTCTCTGCCAGAGCTGCTGAAGTGGCTGAGAGGTATATGTTGCTGATAGTTGTGCTGAAGCTACTGAGAGACATGTGTCACTGGTAGAGGTTCCGAAGCTGCTGAGAGGTATGTGTCACTGAAAGAGATGCTGAAGCTGCTGAGAGGTATGTTTCACTGATAGAGCTGTTGGTGGCTGAGAGGCATGTGTCTCTGACAGAGCTTCTGAAGAGGCTGAGAGGCATATGTCGCTGATAGATGTTCTAAAGGTGCTCAGATGTATGTGTCGCTGATAGAGGTTCCGAAGATGCTGAGGGGTATGTGTTGCTGAAAGAGCTGCTGAAGCTGCTGAGAGGTATGTGTCACTGATAGAGCTGCTGAAGCTGCTTATAGGTATATGTCCCTGACAGAGCTGCTGAAGCGGCTGTGAGGTATGACTTGCTGCTAGAGCTGCTGAAGCTGCTGAGAGGTATGTCTCGCTGCTAGAGCTGCTGAAGCTGCTGAGAGGTACGTGTCGCTGATAGACGTGCTGAAGCATCTGAGAGGTAAGTGTCCCTGACAGAGCTGCTGAAACTACTGAGAGGTATGTTTTGCTGTTAGTGCTGCTGAAGCAGCTGAGAGGTATGTGCCGCTGACAGAACTACTGAAGCTGCTGAGAGACATGTGTCACTGGTAGAGGTTCCGAAGCTGCTGAGAGGTATGTGTCACTGAAAGAGATGCTGAAGCTGCTGAGAGGTATGTTTCACTGATAGAGCTGTTGGTGGCTGAGAGGCATGTGTCTCTGACAGAGCTGCTGAAGTGGCTGAGAAGCATATGTCGCTGATAGATGTGCTAAAGCTGCTGAGATGTATGTGTCGCTGATAGAGGTTCCGAAGATGCTGAGGGGTATGTGTCGCTGAAAGAGCTGCTGAAGCTGCTCAGAGGTATGTGTCACTGATAGAGCTGCTGAAGCTGCTTATAGGTATATGTCCCTGACAGAGCTGCTGAAGCAGCTGTGAGGTATGTCTTGCTGCTAGAGCTGCTGAAGCTGCTGAGAGGTATGTCTCGCTGCTAGAGCTGCTGAAGCTGCTGAGAGGTATGTGTCGCTGATAGACGTGCTGAAGCATCTGAAAAGTAAGTGTCCCTGACAGAGCTGCTGAAGCAGCTGAGAGGTATGTGCCGCTGATAGAGCTACTGAAGCTGCTGAGAGATATGTATCTCTGATAGAGCTGCTGAGAGGTATGTGTCCTTGAGAGAGATGCTGAAGCTGCTGAGAGGTATGTGTCACTGATAGAGCTACTGAAGTTGCTGAGAGGCATGTATCTCTGATAGAGGGTCCGAAGCTGCTGAGGGGTATGTGTCGCTGAAAGTGCTGCTGAAGCCGCTGAGAGGTATGTGCCACTGATATAGCTGCTTCAGCTGCTGAGAGGTATGTGTCACTGCTAGAGCTGCTGCAGCTGCTGAGAGGTATGTTCTCTGAATGAGCTGCTGGAGCTGCAGAGAGGTATGTGCCACTGATACAGCTACTGAAGCTGCTGAGAGGTATATGTCCCTGATGAGCTGCTGAAGCAACTGAGAGGTATGTGCCACTGATAGAGCTGCTGAAGCTGCTGAGACGTATGTGTCGCTGTTTGAATTGCTGAAGTTGCTGAGTTGTTTGTGTTGCTGTTAGAGCTGCTGAAGCGGCTGAAAGTTATGTGTCGCTGATAGATGTGCTGAAGCATCTGAGAGGTATGTGCTGCTGATAGATGTGCTGAAGCATCTGAGAGGTATGTGGCGCTGATAGATGTCCTGAAGTGTCTTAGAGGTATGTGTTGCTGATAGAGTGGTTGAGAGGTATGTGTCTTTGACAGAGCTTCTGAAGCTGATGAGAGGTATGTGTCTCTGATAGAGCTGCTAAAGCTAATGAGAGGCATGTGTCTCTGACAGAGCTGCTGAAGTGGCTGAGAGGTATATGTTGCTGTTAGTTGTGCTGAAGCTACTGAGAGACATGTGTCACTGGTAGAGGTTCTGAAGCTGCTGAGAGGTATGTGTCACTGAAAGAGATGCTGAAGCTGCTGAGAGGTATGTTTCACTGATAGAGCTGTTGGTGGCTGAGAGGCATGTGTCTCTGTCAGAGCTTCTGAAGAGGCTGAGAGGCATATGTCGCTGATAGATGTTCTAAAGCTGCTCAGATGTATGTGTCACTGATAGAGGTTCCGAAGATGCTGAGGGGTATGTGTTGCTGAAAGAGCTGCTGAAGCTGCTGAGAGGTATGTGTCACTGATAGAGCTGCTGAAGCTGCTTATAGGTATATGTCCCTGACAGAGCTGCTGAAGCGGCTGTGAGGTATGACTTGCTGCTAGAGCTGCTGAAGCTGCTGAGAGGTATGTCTCGCTGCTTGAGCTGCTGATGCTGCTGAAGCTGCTGAGAGGTACGTGTCGCTGATAGACGTGCTGAAGCATCTGAGAGGTAAGTGTCCCTGACAGAGCTGCTGAAACTGCTGAGAGGTATGTTTTGCTGTTAGTGCTGCTGAAGCAGCTGAGAGGTATGTGCCGCTGACAGAACTACTGAAGCTGCTGAGAGACATGTGTCACTGGTAGAGGTTCCGAAGCTGCTGAGAGGTATGTGTCACTGAAAAAGATGCTGAAGCTGCTGAGAGGTATGTTTCACTGATAGAGCTGTTGGTGGCTGAGAGGCATGTGTCTCTGACAGAGCTTCTGAAGTGGCTGAGAGGCATATGTCGCTGATAGATGTGCTAAAGCTGCTCAGATGTATGTGTCGCTGATAGAGGTTCCGAAGATGCTGAGGGTTATGTGTCGCCAAAAGAGCTGCTGAAGCTGCTTATAGGTATATGTCCCTGACAGAGCTGCTGAAGCGGCTGTGGGGTATGACTTGCTGCTAGAGCTGCTGAAGCTGCTGAGAGGTATGTCTCGCTGCTAGAGCTGCTGAAGCTGCTGAAGCTGCTGAGAGGTATGTGTCTCTGATAGACGTGCTGAAGCATCTGAGAGGTAAGTGTCCCTGACAGAGCTGCTGAAACTCCTGAGAGGTATGTTTTGGTGTTAGTGCTGCTGAAGCAGCTGAGAGGTATGTGCCGCTGACAGATCTACTGAAGCTTCTGAGAGATATGCATCGCTGATAGAGGTGCTGAAGCTGCTGAGAGGTATGTGACGCTGATAGAGCTGCTGAAGCAGCTGAGAGGTATGTGCCGCTGATAGATCTACTGAAGCTGCTGAGAGATATGTATCGCTGATAGAGCTGCTGAGAGGTATGTGTCCTTGACAGAGATGCTGAAGCTGCTGAGAGGTATGTGTCACTGATAGAGCTACTGAAGTTGCTGAGAGGCATGTGTCTCTGATAGAGGTTCCTAAGCCGCTGAGAGGTATGTGTCACTGATAGAGCTGCTGCAGCTGCTGCAGCTGCTTAAAAAAATATGTCCCTGACAGAGCTGCTGAAGCGGTTGAGAGGTATGTCTCGCTGATAGAGCTGCTGAAGCTGCTGAGAGGTATGTCTCGCTGCTAGAGCAGCTGAAGCTGCTGAGATGTATGTGTTGCTGATAGAGGTGCTGAGGCATCTGAGAGATATGTGTTCCTGACAGAGCTGCTGAAACTGCTGTAAGGTATGTGTCCCTGACAAAGATGCTGAAGCAGCTGAGAGGTATGTGCCACTGATATAGCTGCTGAAGCAGTTGGGAGGTATGCGTCACTGACAGAGTTGCTGAAGCAGCTGAGAGGTATGTGCCGCTGATGGAGCTACTGAAGTTGCTGAGAGGTATGTGTCCCTGACAGAGCTGCTGAAGCTGCTGAGAGGTATGTGTCCCTGATTCAGCTACTGAAGCAGCTGAGAGGTATGTGCTGCAGATAGGGCTGCTGAAGCTGCTGAGAGGTATGTGTCCCTAAAAGGGCTGCTGAAGCTGCTGAGAGGTATGTGTCCCTGACAGAGCTGCTGAAGCTGCTGAGAGGTATGTCTCGCTCCTATAGCTGCTGAAGCGGCTGAGAGGTATGTGCTGCTGATAGAGCTGCTGAAGTAGCTGAGATGTGTGTGTCGCTGATAGAGCTACTGAAGCTGCTGAGAGGTATGTGTTGCTGATAGAGCTGCTAAAGCTGCTGAAAGGTATGTGCCGCTGATAGAGATGCTGAAGCTGCTGAGATGCATGTGTCCCTTACAGAGTTGCTGAAGCTGCTGAGAGGTATTTGCTGCTGATAGAGCTACTGAAGCTGTTGAGAGGTATGTGTCCCTGACAGAGCTGCTGAAGCAGCTGAGAGATATGTGCCACTGATATAGCTGCTTCAGCTGCTGAGAGGTATGTGCTGCTGCTAGAGAGGCTGAAGCCTGCTGAGAGGTATGTGCTCTGATAGAGCTTCTGGAGCTGCAGAGAGGTATGTGCTGCTGATAGAGCTGCTGAAGCTGCTAAGACGTATGTGTCGCTGTTAGAACTGCTGAAGCTGCTGAGAGGTTTGTGTTGCTGTTAGAGCTGTTGAAGTGGCTGAGAGATATGTGTCACTGATAGATGTGCTGAAGCGTCTTAGAGGTATGTGTTGCTGATAGAGTGGTTGAGAGGCATGTGTCTTTGACAGAGCTTCTGAAGCTGATGAGAGGTATGTATCTCTGATAGAGCTGCTAAAGCTGATCAGAGGCATGTGTCTCTGACAGAGCTGCTGAAGTGGCTGAGAGATATATGTCGCTGATAGTTGTGCTGAAGCTGCTGAGAGGCATGTGTCGCTGGTAGAGGTTCCGAAGCTGCTGAGAGGTATGTGTCGCTGAAAGAGCTGCTGAAGCTGCTGAGAGGTATGTTTCATTGATAGAGCTGCTGGTGGCTGAGAGGCATGTGTCTCTGACAGAGCTGCTGAAGTGGCTGAGAGGCATATGTCGCTGGTAGATGTGCTGAAGCTGCTGAGATGTATGTGTCGCTGACAGAGGTTCTGAAGCTGCTGAGGGGTATGTGTCGCTGAAAGGGCTGGTGAAGCTGCTGAGAGGTATGTGTCGCTAAAAGAGCTGCTGAAGCATCTGAGAGGTAAATGTCCCTGACAGAGCTGCTGAAACTACTGAGAGGTATGTGTTGCTGTTAGAGCTGCTGAAGCAGCTGAGAGGTATGTGCCGCTGTTAGAACTGCTGAAGCTGCTGAGAGGTTTGTGTTGCTGTCAGAGCTGTTGAAGAGGCTGAGAGGTATGTGTCGCTGATAGATGTGCTGAAGCTGCTGAGAGGTATTTGTCCTTGACAGAGATGCTGAAGCTGCTGAGAGATATGAAACGCTGATAGAGGTGCTGAAGCTGCTGAGAGGTATGTGTCCTTGACAGAGATGCTGAAACTGCTGAGAGGTATGTGCCGCTGATAGAGCTACTGAAGCTGCTGAGAGATATGTCTCGCTGATAGAGCTGCTGAAGCTGCTGAGAGGTATGTGTCTTTGACAGAGATGCTGAAGCTGCTGAGAGGTATGTGTCGCTGATAGAGCTACTGAAGCTGCTGAGAGGCATGTGTCTCTGATAGAGGTTCCGAAGCTGCTGAGGGGTATGTGTCGCTGAAAGAGTTGCTGAAGCTGCTCAGAGGTATGTGTCACTGATAGAGCTGCTAAAACTGCTGAGAGGTATGTGTCGCTGATAGAGCTGCTGAAGTTGCTGAGAGGCATGTGTCTCTGATAGAGTGTCCGAAGCTGCTGAGGGGTATGTGTCGCTGAAAGAGCTGTGGAAGCCGCTGAGAGGTATGTGCCACTGATATAGCTGCTTCAGCTGCTGAGAGGTATGTGTCACTGCTAGAGCTGCTGCAGCTGCTGAGAGGTATGTGTCACTGCTAGAGCAGCTGAAGCTGCTGAGATGTATGTGTTGCTGATAGACGTGCTGAGGCATCTGAGAGGTATGTGTCCCTGACAGAGCTGCTGAAACTGCTGTAAGGTATGTGTCCCTGACAAAGATGCTGAAGCAGCTGAGAGGTATGTGCCACTGATATAGCTGCTGAAGCAGTTGGGAGATATGCATCACTGACAGAGTTGCTGAAGCAGCTGAGAGGTATGTGCCGCTGATGGAGCTACTGAAGTTGCTGAGAGGTATGTGTCCCTGACAGAGCTGCTGAAGCTGCTGAGAGGTATGTGTCCCTGATTCAGCTGCTGAAGCAGCTGAGAGGTATGTGCCGCTGATAGAGCTGCTGAAGCTGCTGAGAGGTATGTGTCCCTAAAAGGGCTGCTGAAGCTGCTGAGACGTATGTGTCCCTGACAGAGCTGCTGAAGCTGCTGAGAGGTATGTCTTGCTCCTATAGCTGCTGAAGCGGCTCAGAGGTATGTGCTGCTGATAGAGCTGCTGAAGCAGCTGAGATGTGTGTGTCGCTGATAGAGCTACTGAAGCTGCTGAGAGGTATGTGTCCCTGACAGAGCTGCTGAAGCAGCTGAGAGGTATGTGCTGCTGATAGAGCTGCTAAAGCTGCTGAAAGGTATGTGCCGCTGATAGAGATGCTGAAGCTGCTGAGATGTATGTGTCCCTTACAGAGTTGCTGAAGCTGCTGAGAGGTATTTGCTGCTGATAGAGCTACTGAAGCTGTTGAGAGGTATGTGTCCCTGACAGAGCTGCTGAAGCAGCTGAGAGATATGTGCCACTGATATAGCTGCTTCAGCTGCTGAGTGGTATGTGCTGCTGCTAGAGAGGCTGAAGCCTGCTGAGAGGTATGTGCTCTGATAGAGCTGCTGGAGCTGCAGCGAGGTATGTGCTGCTGATAGAGCTGCTGAAGCTGCTAAGACGTATGTGTCGCTGTTAGAACTGCTGAAGCTGCTGAGAGGTTTGTGTTGCTGTTAGAGCTGTTGAAGTGGCTGAGAGATATGTGTCACTGATAGATGTGCTGAAGCGTCTTAGAGGTATGTGTTGCTGATAGAGTGGTTGAGAGGTATGTGTCTTTGACAGAGCTTCTGAAGCTGATGAGAGGTATGTGTCTCTGATAGAGCTGCTAAAGCTGATGAGAGGCATGTGTCTCTGACAGAGCTGCTGAAGTGGCTGAGAGATATATGTCGCTGATAGTTGTGCTGAAGCTGCTGAGAGGCATGTGTCGCTGGTAGAGGTTCCGAAGCTGCTGAGAGGTATGTGTCGCTGAAAGAGCTGCTGAAGCTGCTGAGAGGTATGTTTTATTGATAGAGCTGCTGGTGGCTGACAGGCATGTGTCTCTGACAGAGCTGCTGAAGTGGCTGAGAGGCATATGTCGCTGATAGATGTGCTGAAGCTGCTGAGATGTATGTGTCGCTGACAGAGGTTCTGAAGCTGCTGAGGGGTATGTGTCGCTGAAAGGGCTGGTGAAGCTGCTGAGAGGTATGTGTCGCTGAAAGAGCTGCTGAAGCATCTGAGAGGTAAATGTCCCTGACAGAGCTGCTGAAACTACTGAGAGGTATGTGTTGCTGTTAGAGCTGCTGAAGCAGCTGAGAGGTATGTGCTGCTGTTAGAACTGCTGAAGCTGCTGAGAGGTTTGTGTTGCTGTTAGAGCTGTTGAAGAGGCTGAGAGGTATGTGTCGCTGATAGATGTGCTGAAGCTGCTGAGAGGTATTTGTCCTTGACAGAGATGCTGAAGCTGCTGAGAGATATGAATCGCTGATAGAGGTGCTGAAGCTGCTGAGAGGTATGTGTCCTTGACAGAGATGCTGAAACTGCTGAGAGGTATGTGTCGCTGATAGAGCTACTGAAGCTGCTGAGAGGCATGTGTCTCTGATAGAGGTTCCGAAGCTGCTGAGGGGTATGTGTCGCTGAAAGAGTTGCTGAAGCTGCTGAGAGGTATGTGTCACTGATAGAGCTGCTAAAACTGCTGAGAGGTATGTGTCGCTGATAGAGCTGCTGGAGCTGCTGAGAGGTATGTGTCCCAGACAGAGCTGCTGAAGCTGCTGAGAGGTATGTACCGCTGCTAGAGCTGCTGAAGCGGCTGAGAGGTATGTGCTGCTGATAGAGCTGCTGAAGCAGTTGAGAGGTATGTGCCACTGATAGAACTACTGAAGCTGCTGAGAGATATGTATCACTGATAGAGCTGTTGGTGGCTGAGAGGCATGTGTCTCTGACAGAACAGCTTAAGTGGCTGAGAGGCATATGTCGCTGATAGATGTGCTAAAGCTGCTGAGATGTATGTGTCGTTGATAGAAGTTCCGAAGCTGCTGAGGGGTATGTGCCGCTGCTAGAGATGCTGAAGCTGCTGAGAGGTATGTGTCCCTAACAGAGTTGCTGAAGCTGCTGAGAGGTATTTGCCGCTGATAGAGCTACTGAAGCTGTTGAGAGGTATGTGCAACTGATATAGCTGCTGAAGCAGCTGAGAGATATGTGCCACTGATGTAGCTGCTTCAGCTGCTGAGAGGTATGTGCCGCTGCTAGAGCGGCTGAAGCCTGCTGAGAGGTATGTGCTCTGATAGAGCTGCTGGAGCTGCAGAGAGGTATGTGCTGCTGATAGAGCTGCTGAAGCTGCTAAGACGTATGTGTCGCTGTTAGAACTGCTGAAGCTGCTGAGAGGTTTGTGTTGCTGTTAGAGCTGTTGAAGCGGCTGAGAGGTATGTGTCGCTGATAGATGTGCTGAAGCATCTGAGAGGTATGTGCTGCTGATAGATGTTCTGAAGCATCTGAGAGGTATGTGTCGCTGATAGATGTGCTGAAGCGTCTTAGAGGTATGTGTTGCTGATAGAGTGGTTGAGAGGTATGTGTCTTTGACAGAGCTTCTGAAGCTGATGAGAGGTATGTGTCTCTGATAGAGCTGCTAAAGCTATGAGAGGCATGTGTCTCTGACAGAGCTGCTGAAGTGGCTGAGAGGTATATGTCGCTGATAGTTGTGCTGAAGCTGCTGAGAGGCATGTGTCGCTGGTAGAGGTTCCGAAGCTGCTGAGAGGTATGTGTCGCTGAAAGAGCTGCTGAAGCTGCTGAAAGGTATATTTCACTGATAGAGCTGTTGGTGGCTGAGAGGCATGTGTCTCTGACAGAACAGCTGAAGTGGCTGAGAGGCATATGTCGCTGATAGATGTGCTAAAGCTGCTGAGATGTATGTGTCGCTGATAGAAGTTCCGAAGCTGCTGAGGGGTATGTGTCGCTGAAAGAGCTGCTGAAGCTGCTGAGAGGTATGTGTCACTGATAGAGCTGCTAAAGCTGCTTATAGGTATATGTCCCTGACAGAGCTGCTGAAGGGGCTGTGAGATATGTCTTGCTGCTAGAGCAGCTGAAGCTGCTGAGAGGTATGTCTCGCTGCTAGAGCTGCTGAAGCTGCTGAGAGGTACGTGTCGCAGATAGATGTGCTGAAGTATCTGACAGGTAAGTGTCCCTGACAGAGCTGCTGAAACTGCTGAGAGGTATGTTTTGCTGTTAGAGCTGCTGAAGCAGCTGAGAGGTATGTGCCGCTGATAGAACTACTGAAGCTGCTGAGAGATATGTATCGCTCATAGAGGTGCTGAATCTGCTGAGAGGTATGTGTCCTTGACAGAGATGCTGAAGCTGCTGAGCGGTATGTGACTCTGATAGAGCTGCTGAAGCAGCTGAGAGGTATGTGCCGCTGATTGAGCTACTGAAGCTGTTGAGAGATATGTATCGCTGATAGAGCTGCTGAGAGGTATGTGTCCTTGACAGAGATGCTGAAGCTGCTGAGAGGTATGTGTTGCTGATTGATCTACTGAAGTTGCTGAGAGGCATGTGTCTCTGATAGAGGTTCCGAAGCTGCTGAGGGGTATGTGTCGCTGAAAGAGTTGCTGAAGCCGCTGAGAGGTATGTGTCACTGATAGAGCTGCTGAAGCTGCTTATAGATATATGTCCCTGACAGAGCTGCTGAAGCGGCTGAGAGGTATGTCTCGCTGATAGAGCTGCTGAGAGGTATGTCTCGCTGCTAGAGCAGCTGAAGCTGCTGAGATGTACGTGTTGCTGATAGACGTGCTGAGGCATCTGAGAGGTATGTGTCTCTGACAGAGCTGCTGAAACTGTTGTGAGGTATGTGTCCCTGGCAAAGCTGCTGAAGCAGCTGAGAGGTATGTGCCGCTGATATAGCTGCTAAAGCAGTTGGGAGGTATGCATCACTGACAGAGTTGCTGAAGCAGCTGAGAGGTATGTGCCGCTGATGGAGCTACTGACGCTGCTGAGAGGTATGTGTCCCTGACAGAGCTGCTGAAGCTGCTGAGAGGTATGTGTCCCTGACACAGCTGCTGATAGAGCTGCTGAAGCTGCTGAGGGGTATGTGTCCCTAAAAGGGCTTCTGAAGCTGCTGAGAGGTATGTGTCCCTGACAGAGCTGCTGAAGCTGCTGAGAGGTATGTCTTGCTCCTATAGCTGCTGAAGCGGCTGAGAGGTATGTGCCGCTGATAGAGCTGCTGAAGCACCTGAGACGTGTGTGTCGCTGATAGAGCTACTGAAGCTGCTGAGAGGTATGTGTCCCTGACAGAGCTGCTGAAGCAGCTGAGAGGTATGTGCTGCTGATAGAGCTGCTAAAGCTGATGAAAGGTATGTGCCGCTGCTAGAGATGCTGAAGCTGCTGAGAGGTATGTGTCCCTAACAGAGTTGCTGAAGCTGCTGAGAGGTATTTGCCGCTGATAGAGCTACTGAAGCTGTTGAGAGGTATGTGCCACTGATATAGCTGCTGAAGCAGCTGAGAGATATGTGCCACTGATGTAGCTGCTTCAGCTGCTGAGAGGTATGTGCCGCTGCTAGAGCGGCTGAAGCCTGCTGAGAGGTATGTGCTCTGATAGAGCTGCTGGAGCTGCAGAGAGGTATGTGCTGCTGATAGAGCTGCTGAAGCTGCTAAGACGTATGTGTCGCTGTTAGAACTGCTGAAGCTGCTGAGAGGTTTGTGTTGCTGTTAGAGCTGTTGAAGCGGCTGAGAGGTATGTGTCGCTGATAGATGTGCTGAAGCATCTGAGAGGTATGTGCTGCTGATAGATGTTCTGAAGCATCTGAGAGGTATGTGTCGCTGATAGATGTGCTGAAGCGTCTTAGAGGTATTTGTTGCTGATAGAGTGGTTGAGAGGTATGTGTCTTTGACAGAGCTTCTGAAGCTGATGAGAGGTATGTGTCTCTGATAGAGCTGCTAAAGCTGATGAGAGGCATGTGTCTCTGACAGAGCTGCTGAAGTGGCTGAGAGGTATATGTCGCTGATAGTTGTGCTGAAGCTGCTGAGAGGCATGTGTCGCTGGTAGAGGTTCCGAAACTGCTGAGAGGTATGTGTCGCTGAAAGAGCTGCTGAAGCTGCTGAGAGGTATGTTTCATTGATAGAGCTGCTGGTGGCTGAGAGGCATGTGTCTCTGACAGAGCTGCTGAAGTGGCTGAGAGGCATATGTCGCTGATAGATGTGCTGAAGCTGCTGAGATGTATGTGTCGCTGACAGAGGTTCTGAAGCTGCTGAGGGGTATGTGTCGCTGAAAGAGCTGCTGAGAGGTATTTGTCGCTGAAAGAGCTGCTGAAGCATTTGAGAGGTAAATGTCGCTGACAGAGCTGCTGAAACTGCTGAGAGGTATGTGTTGCTGTTAGAGCTGCTGAAGCAGCTGAGAGGTATGTGCCGCTGTTAGAACTGCTGAAGCTGCTGAGAGGTTTGTGTTGCTGTTAGAGTTGTTGAAGCGGCTGAGAGGTATGTGTCGCTGAGAGATGTGCTGAAGCAGCTGAGAGGTATGTGTCCTTGACAGAGATGCTGAAGCTGCTGAGAGATATGTATAGCTGATAGAGGTGCTGAAGCTGCTGAGAGGTATGTGTCCTTGACAGAGATGCTGAAGCTGCTGAGAGGTATGTGCCGCTGATAGAAGTTCCGAAGCTGCTGAGGGGTATGTGTCGCTGAAAGAGCTGCTGAAGCTGCTGAGAGGTATGTGTCACTGATAGAGCTGCTAAAGCTGCTTATAGGTATATGTCCCTGACAGAGCTGCTGAAGGGGCTGTGAGATATGTCTTGCTGCTAGAGCAGCTGAAGCTGCTGAGAGGTATGTCTCGCTGCTAGAGCTGCTGAAGCTGCTGAGAGGTACGTGTCGCAGATAGATGTGCTGAAGTATCTGACAGGTAAGTGTCCCTGACAGAGCTGCTGAAACTGCTGAGAGGTATGTTTTGCTGTTAGAGCTGCTGAAGCAGCTGAGAGGTATGTGCCGCTGATAGAACTACTGAAGCTGCTGAGAGATATGTATCGCTCATAGAGGTGCTGAATCTGCTGAGAGGTATGTATCCTTGACAGAGATGCTGAAGCTGCTGAGCGGTATGTGACTCTGATAGAGCTGCTGAAGCAGCTGAGAGGTATGTGCCGCTGATTGAGCTACTGAAGCTGTTGAGAGATATGTATCGCTGATAGAGCTGCTGAGAGGTATGTGTCCTTGACAGAGATGCTGAAGCTGCTGAGAGGTATGTGTTGCTGATTGATCTACTGAAGTTGCTGAGAGGCATGTGTCTCTGATAGAGGTTCCGAAGCTGCTGAGGGGTATGTGTCGCTGAAAGAGTTGCTGAAGCCGCTGAGAGGTATGTGTCACTGATAGAGCTGCTGAAGCTGCTTATAGATATATGTCCCTGACAGAGCTGCTGAAGCGGCTGAGAGGTATGTCTCGCTGATAGAGCTGCTGAGAGGTATGTCTCGCTGCTAGAGCAGCTGAAGCTGCTGAGATGTACGTGTTGCTGATAGACGTGCTGAGGCATCTGAGAGGTATGTGTCTCTGACAGAGCTGCTGAAACTGCTGTGAGGTATGTGTCCCTGGCAAAGCTGCTGAAGCAGCTGAGAGGTATGTGCCGCTGATATAGCTGCTAAAGCAGTTGGGAGGTATGCATCACTGACAGAGTTGCTGAAGCAGCTGAGAGGTATGTGCCGCTGATGGAGCTACTGACGCTGCTGAGAGGTATGTGTCCCTGACAGAGCTGCTGAAGCTGCTGAGAGGTATGTGTCCCTGACACAGCTGCTGATAGAGCTGCTGAAGCTGCTGAGGGGTATGTGTCTCTAAAAGGGCTTCTGAAGCTGCTGAGAGGTATGTGTCCCTGACAGAGCTGCTGAAGCTGCTGAGAGGTATGTCTTGCTCCTATAGCTGCTGAAGCGGCTGAGAGGTATGTGCCGCTGATAGAGCTGCTGAAGCACCTGAGACGTGTGTGTCGCTGATAGAGCTACTGAAGCTGCTGAGAGGTATGTGTCCCTGACAGAGCTGCTGAAGCAGCTGAGAGGTATGTGCTGCTGATAGAGCTGCTAAAGCTGATGAAAGGTATGTGCCGCTGCTAGAGATGCTGAAGCTGCTGAGAGGTATGTGTCCCTAACAGAGTTGCTGAAGCTGCTGAGAGGTATTTGCCGCTGATAGAGCTACTGAAGCTGTTGAGAGGTATGTGCCACTGATATAGCTGCTGAAGCAGCTGAGAGATATGTGCCACTGATGTAGCTGCTTCAGCTGCTGAGAGGTATGTGCCGCTGCTAGAGCGGCTGAAGCCTGCTGAGAGGTATGTGCTCTGATAGAGCTGCTGGAGCTGCAGAGAGGTATGTGCTGCTGATAGAGCTGCTGAAGCTGCTAAGACGTATGTGTCGCTGTTAGAACTGCTGAAGCTGCTGAGAGGTTTGTGTTGCTGTTAGAGCTGTTGAAGCGGCTGAGAGGTATGTGTCGCTGATAGATGTGCTGAAGCATCTGAGAGGTATGTGCTGCTGATAGATGTTCTGAAGCATCTGAGAGGTATGTGTCGCTGATAGATGTGCTGAAGCGTCTTAGAGGTATTTGTTGCTGATAGAGTGGTTGAGAGGTATGTGTCTTTGACAGAGCTTCTGAAGCTGATGAGAGGTATGTGTCTCTGATAGAGCTGCTAAAGCTGATGAGAGGCATGTGTCTCTGACAGAGCTGCTGAAGTGGCTGAGAGGTATATGTCGCTGATAGTTGTGCTGAAGCTGCTGAGAGGCATGTGTCGCTGGTAGAGGTTCCGAAACTGCTGAGAGGTATGTGTCGCTGAAAGAGCTGCTGAAGCTGCTGAGAGGTATGTTTCATTGATAGAGCTGCTGGTGGCTGAGAGGCATGTGTCTCTGACAGAGCTGCTGAAGTGGCTGAGAGGCATATGTCGCTGATAGATGTGCTGAAGCTGCTGAGATGTATGTGTCGCTGACAGAGGTTCTGAAGCTGCTGAGGGGTATGTGTCGCTGAAAGAGCTGCTGAGAGGTATTTGTCGCTGAAAGAGCTGCTGAAGCATTTGAGAGGTAAATGTCGCTGACAGAGCTGCTGAAACTGCTGAGAGGTATGTGTTGCTGTTAGAGCTGCTGAAGCAGCTGAGAGGTATGTGCCGCTGTTAGAACTGCTGAAGCTGCTGAGAGGTTTGTGTTGCTGTTAGAGTTGTTGAAGCGGCTGAGAGGTATGTGTCGCTGAGAGATGTGCTGAAGCAGCTGAGAGGTATGTGTCCTTGACAGAGATGCTGAAGCTGCTGAGAGATATGTATAGCTGATAGAGGTGCTGAAGCTGCTGAGAGGTATGTGTCCTTGACAGAGATGCTGAAGCTGCTGAGAGGTATGTGCCGCTGATAGAGCTACTGAAGCTGCTGAGATATATGTATCTCTGATAGAGCTGCTGAAGCTGCTGAGAGGTATGTGTCTTTGACAGAGATGCTGAAGCTGCTGAGAGGTATGTGTCGCTTATAGAGCTACTGAAGCTGCTGAGAGGCATGTGTCTCTGATAGAGGTGCCGAAGCTGCTGAGGGGTATGTGTCGCTGAAAGAGTTGCTGAAGCTGCTGAGAGGTATGTGTCACTGTTAGAGCTGCTAAAACTGCTGAGAGGTATGTGTCGCTGATAGAGCGTCTGGAGCTGCTGAGAGGTATGTGTCCCAGACAGAGCTGCTGAAGCTGCTGTGAGGTATGTCTCGCTGCTAGAGCTGCTGAAGCAGGTGAGAGGTATGTGCCGCTGATAGAACTACTGAAGCTGCTGAGAGATATGTATCACTGATAGAGCTAATGAAGCTGCTGAGAGGCATGTGTCTCTGATAGAGGTTCCGAAGCTGCTGAAGGGTATGTGTCACTGAAAGAGCTGCTGAGAGGTATGTCTCACTGATAGAGCTGTTGAAGTTGCTTATAGGTATATGTCCCTGACAGAGCTGCTGAAACTGTTGTAAGGTATGTGTCCCTGACAGAGCTGCTGAAGCTGCTGAGAGGTATGTTTCTCTGACACAGCTGCTGAAGCAGCTGAGAGGTATGTGTCACTGATAGAGCTGCTGAAGCTGCTGAGAGGTATGTGTCCCTAAAAGGGCTGCTGAAGCTGTTGAGAGGTATGTCTCGCTGCTATAGCTGCTGAAGCGGCTGAGAGGTATGTGCCGCTGATAGAGCTGCAGAGAGGTATGTGCCGCTGATACAGCTACTGAAGCTGCTGAGAGGTATATGTCCCTGACAGAGCTGCTGAAGCAGCTGAGAGGTATGTTCCACTGATAGAGCTGCTGAAGCTGCTGACACGTATGTGTCGCTGTTAGAACTGCTGAAGCTGCTGAGTTGTTTGTGTTGCTGTTAGAGCTGCTGAAGTGGCTGAGAGGTATGTGTCGCTGATAGATGTGCTGAAGCATCTGAGAGGTATGTGCTGCTGATAGATGTGCTGAAGCATCTGAGAGGTATGTGTCGCTGATAGATGTGCTGAAGCGTCTTAGAGGTATGTTTTGCTGATAGAGTGGTTGAGAGGTATGTGTCTCTGACAGAGCTTCTGAAGCTGATGATAGGTATGTGTCTCTGATAGAGCTGCTAAAGCTGATGAGAGGCATGTGTCTCTGACAGAGCTGCTGAAGTGGCTGAGAGGTATATGTCGCTGATAGTTGTGCTGAAGCTGCTGAGAGGCATGTGTCGCTGGTAGAGGTTCCGAAGCTGCTGAGAGGTATGTGTCGCTGAAAGAGATGCTGAAGCTGCTGAGAGGTATGTTTCACTGATAGAGCTGTTGGTGGCTGAGAGGTATGTGTCTCTGACAGAGCTGCTGAAATTGCTGACAGGTATATGTCGCTGATAGTTGTGCTGAAGCTGCTGAGAGGCATGTGTCGCTGGTAGAGGTTCCGAAGCTGCTGAGAGGTATGTGTCGCTGAAAGAGCTGCTGAAGCTGCTGAGAGGTATGTGTCACTGATAGAGCGGCTGAAGTTGCTTATAGGTGTATGTCCCTGACAGAGCTGCTGAAGCGGCTGTGAGGTATGTCTCGCTGCTAGAGCTGCTGAAGCTGCTGAGAGGTATGTCTTGCTGCTAGAGCTGCTGAAGCTGCTGAGACATCTGTGTCGCTGATAGACGTGCTGAAGCACCTAAGAGGTATGTGCCGCTGATATGGCTGCTGAAGCAGTTGGGAGGTATGTGTCACTGACAAAGTTGCTGAAGCAGCTGAGAGGTATGTGCCGCTGATAGAGCTACTGTAGCTGCTGAGAGGTATGTGTCCCTGACAGAGCTGCTGAAGCTGCTGAGAGGTATGTGTCTCTGACACAGCTGCTGAAGCAGCTGAGAGGTATGTGTCACTGATAGAGCTGCTGAAGCTGCTGAGAGGTATGTGTCCCTAAAAGGGCTACTGAAGCTGCTGAGAGGTATGTCTCGCTGCTATAGCTGCTGAAGCGGCTGAGAGGTATGTGCCACTGATAGAGCTGCTGAAACAGCTGAGACGTGTGTGTTGCTGATAGAGCTACTGAAGCTGCTGAGAGGTATGTGTCCCTGACAGAGCTGCTGAAGCATCTGAGAGGTAAGTGTCCCTGACAGAGCTGCTGCGGATGCTGAGAGGTATGTTCTCTGATAGAGCTGCTGGAGCTGCATAGAGGTATGTGCCGCTGATACCGCTACTGAAGCTGCTGAGAGGGATGTGTCCCTGACAGAGCTGCTGAAGCTGCTGAGAGGTATGTGCTGCAGATAGTACTACTGAAGCTGTTGAGAGGTATGTGTCCCTGACAGAGCTGCTGGAGCTGCAGAGAGGTATGTGCCGCTGATACAGCTACTGAAGCTGCTGAGAGGTATATGTCCCTGACAGAGCTGCTGAAGCAGCTGAGAAGTATGTTCCACTGATAGAGCTGCTGAAGCTGCTGACACGTATGTGTCGCTGTTAGAACTACTGAAGCTGCTGAGTTGTTTGTGTTGCTGTTAGAGCTGCTGAAGCGGCTGAGAGGTATGTGTCGCTGATAGATGTGCTGAAGCATCTGAGAGGTATGTGCTGCTGATAGATGTGCTGAAGCATCTGAGAGGTATGTGTCGCTGATAGATGTGCTGAAGCGTCTTAGAGGTATGTTTTGCTGATAGAGTGGTTGAGAGGTATGTGTCTTTGACAGAGCTTCTGAAGCTTCTGATAGGTATGTGTCTCTGATAGAGCTGCTAAAGCTGATGAGAGGCATGTGTCTCTGACAGAGCTGCTGAAGTGGCTGAGAGGTATATGTCGCTGATAGTTGTGCTGAAGCTGCTGAGAGGCATGTGTCGCTGGTAGAAATTCCGAAGCTGCTGAGAGGTATGTGTTGCTGAAAGAGATGCTGAAGCTGCTGAGAGGTATATGTCGCTGATAGTTGTGCTGAAGCTGCTGAGAGGCATGTGTCGCGGGTAGAGGTTCCGAAGCTGCTGAGAGGTATGTCTCGCTGCTAGAGCTGCTGAAGCTGCTGAGAGGTATGTCTTGCTGCTAGAGCTGCTGAAGCTGCTGAGACATCTGTGTCACTGATAGACAAGCTGAAGCATCTGAGAGGTAAGTGTCCCTGACAGAGCTGCTGAAACTGCTGAGAGGTATGTGTTGCTGTTAGAGCTGCTGAAGCAGTTGGGAGGTATGTGCCGCTGATAGAACTTCTGAAGCTGCTGCGAGATATGTATCGCTGATAGAGGTGCTGAAGCTGCTGATAGGTAGGTGTCCTTGACAGACATGCTGATGCTGCTGAGAGGTATGTGACACTGATAGACCTGCTGAAGCAGCTGAGAGGTATGTGCCGCTGATAGAGCTACTAAAGTTGCTGAGAGATATGTATCGCTGATAGAGCTGCTGAAGCTGCTAAGAGGTATGTGTCTTTGACAGAGATGCTGAAGCTGCTGAGAGGTATGTGTCGCTGATAGAGCTACTGAAGCTGCTGAGAACCATGTGTCTCTGATAGGAGTTCCGAAGCTGCTGAGGGGTATGTGTCGCTGAAAGAGGTGCTGAAGCTGCTGAGAGGTATGTGTCACTGACAGAGCTGCTGAAACTGCTGTGAGGTATGTGTTGCTGTTAGAGCTGCTGAAGCAGTTGGGAGGTATGTGCCGCTGATAGAACTACTGAAGCTGTTGCGAGATATGTATCGCTGATAGAGGTGCTGAAGCTGCTGAGAGGTATATCTCGTTGACAGAGCTGCTGAAGCTGCTAATAGGTATGTCTCGCTGCTAGAGCAGCTGAAGCTGCTGAGATGTATGTGTTGCTGAGAGACGTGCTGAGGCATCTGAGAGGTATGTGTCCCTGACACAGCTGCTGAAGTAGCTGAGAGGTATGTGCCGCTGATATAGCTGCTGAAGCATTTGGGAGGTATATGTCACTGACAGAGTTGTTGAAGCAGCTGAGAGGTATGGGCCGCTGATGGAGCTACTGAAGCTGCTGAGAGGTATGTGTCCCTGACAGAGCTGCTGAAGCTGCTGAGAGGTATGTGTCCCTGACACAGCTGCTGGAGCAGCTGAGAGGTATGTGCCGCTGATAGAGCTGCTGAAGCTGCTGAGAGGTATGTGTCTCTAAAAGGGCTGCTGAAGCTGCTGAGAGGTATGTGTCCCTGACAGAGCTGCTGAAGCTGCTGAGAGGTATGTCTTGCTGCTAGAGCTGCTGAGACATCTGTGTCGCTGATAGATGTGCTGAAGCATCTGAGAGGTAAGTGTCCCTGAGAGAGCTGCTGAAACTGCTGAGAGGTATGTGTTGCTGTTAGAGCTGCTGAAGCAGTTGAGAGGTATGTGCCGCTGATAGAAATACTGAAGCTGCTTAGAGATATGTATCGCTGATAGAGGTGCTGAAGCTGCTGATAGGTACGTGTCCTTGACAGAGATGCTGAAGCTGCTGAGAGGTATGTGACGCTGACAGAGCTACTGAAGCTGCTGAGAGGCATGTGTCTCTGATAGGAGTTCCAAAGCTGCTGAAGGGTATGTGTCGCTGAAAGAGCTGCTGAAGCGGCTGAGAGGTATGTGCCGCTGATAGAGCTGCTGAAGCAGCTGAGACGTGTGTGTCGCTGATAGAGCTACTGAAGCTGCTGAGAGGTATGTGTCCCTGACAGAGCTGCTGACTTAAGCAGCTGAGAGGTATGTGCTGCTGATAGAGCTGCTAAAGCTGCTGAAAGGTATGTACCGCTGATAGAGATGCTGAAGCTGCTGAGAGGTATGTGTCCCTGGCAGAGCTGCTGAAGCTGCTGAGAGGTATTTGCCGCTGATAGAGCTACTGAAGCTGTTGAGAGGTATGTGTCCTTGACAGAGCTGCTGAAGCAGCTGAGAGATATGTGCCACTGATATAGCTGCGTCAGCTGCTGAGAGGTATGTGCCGCTGCTAGACCGGCTGAAGCCTGCTGAGAGGTACGTGCTCTGATAGAGCTGCTGGAGCTGCAGAGAGGTATGTGCCGCTCATAGAGTTGCTGAAGCTGCTGAGACGTATGTGTCGCTGTTTGAACTGCTGAAGCTGCTGAGACGTTTGTGTTGCTGTTAGAGCTGCTGAAGCGGCTGAGAGGTATGTGTCGCTGATACATGTGCTGGAGCTTCTGAGAGGTATGTGCTGCTGATAAATGTGCTGAAGCATCTGAGAGGTATGTGTCGCTGATAGATGTGCTGAAGTGTCTTAGAGGTATATATTGCTGATAGAGTGGTTGACAGGTATGTGTCGCTGGTAGAGGTTCCGAAGCTGCTGAGAGGTATGTGTCGCTGAAAGAGCTGCTGAAGGTGCTGAGAGGTATGTTTCATTGATAGAGCTGCTGGTGGCTGAGAGGCATCTGTCTGTGACAGAGCTGCTGAAGTGGCTGAGAGGCATATGTCACTGATAGATGTGCTGAAGCTGCTGAGATGTATGTGTCACTGATAGAGGTTCCGAAGCTGCTGAGGGGTATGTGTCGCTGAAAGAGCTGCTGAAGCTGCTGAGTAGTATGTGTCACTGATAGAGCTGCTGAAGCTGCTTATATGTATATGTCCCTGACATAGCTGCTGAAGCGGCTGAGAGGTATGTCTCGTTGCTAGAGCTGCTGAAGCTGCTGAGAGGTATGTCTCGCTGCTAGAGCTGCTGAAGCTGCTGAGAGGTATGTGTCGCTGATAAACGTGCTGAAGCATCTGAGAGGTATTTGTCCCTGACAGAGCTGCTGAAACTGCTGAGAGGTATGTGTTGCTGTTAGAGCTACTGAAGCTGATGAGTGGTATGTGTCACTGATAGAGCTGCTGAGAGGTAAGTTTGCTGACAGAGCTGCTGAAACTGCTGAGAGGTATGTGTTGCTGTTAGAGCTACTGAAGCTGATGAGTGGTATGTGTCACTGATAGAGCTGCTGAGAGGTAAGTTTGCTGATAGAGCTGCTGAAGGTGCTGAGAGGTATGTGTCGCTGGCAGAGCTGCTAAAGCTCCTGAGAGGTATGTGTCGCTGACAGAGCTGCTGAAGGGAAGGAGGTAAAGCATGAGGTCATGGGCAGTCACCTCTTTCTGGAGATAACAGGGGAGTGGGGTGTAGCTGTTATTATTCCAGCCCTATAAAATAGGGGAGAACAGGAATCCTCCTGCAGACCGGATGTCTGAATGTGTGAAGTTATTTTCAGGTCTGAGGTCAGTCAAGAACTTTTGGGTTTACTATAATTATACATACATAATATACAGTTATAGGGGATTTCAGCCAGCCCTCTTCATCGATTGGTCTCTTGTTATGTCATTCATATTTTATTCCGCCCCTACAGCATAGTACAGTGGGTCTGCCCAGTCATTGTCTAACTTCACTGAGATTGATGTCATTCTGCTCTTTCACAAGGAGCACATCTGCACGCAAAGTAGTAGTTTAAATACAAAAGCTGACTTATGTGCGTTCGCTGCTAGATGTTTTTTACTATATTTCTGTAAAAGGCTAAATAGTTTTCCACGAGTTAATCCCAAAGGAAATATTTTTGGAAAGGACAATAATAAGGATAGTATCTGGGAGAAGGTAGTCGTCTTCTGGGTCAGTGCCTGCCCTGCTTGGTGGCTCCAGCTGTGATTCACAGAGTAGATGAGGTCCATCGTGGACAGGTTCCACTTCGCCTATCAGTATAATCTGCTTTGAGAGGTCGATAACAAGTCAATTGTTTCTGTCTGTAACTACAGTTGCAAAAGCATTGATACATTGCATTGCCGATAGTAAAGAGGAGGGGGTGTCTCTTTAGTACCCTCTCCCGATTTGAGGGTTTGTATTTTGAGGGTAGCAAGGCATATTTAGGTCGCAAAATATCTTTGCTGCATTGTGACTTCCTGTTTTTTGCTGTTGCAAATCCTGTAAGTTTGTGAATCGTAGGCTTGGTGATTACAAAATTGTTTGTAGTACAATTGGCTCATAGCTAATTCTGAAAAGAATATGGCAAAAAGGTCAAATGAAACTTATTTTAAACAGGTTTTAAATAAAACTCAATAGACTGATTGAACCACATGGCATAACAAGACTTGGCTCAGCCAACAGGTCTGGCGTTGACTGCCAGCCTTTTACCATTGTCAGTGGTGGTTTTGTATGGCATGGAT
The DNA here is from genome assembly GCF_964204655.1 of Triturus cristatus. Lineage (NCBI taxonomy): Eukaryota > Metazoa > Chordata > Amphibia > Caudata > Salamandridae > Triturus > Triturus cristatus. The sequence continues at coordinate 1,643,430,327 of NC_140590.1, forward strand.
TTTGTGAGGACCTTGCCAATATAAAAGATAAACATGGGCTGAAAGCCAAAATAATTTTTTGCCTCATGTGGCACATTTTGCTGTGATAAATTATGTTAAATTATGGTAGTCAAGGGAACTACTTTGTTTTGAAGCACTCTTTGTGAAAGGGCAGAATCGCTTCAATCACACTGAAGTTAGCGGATGGCTGAAGTAGGCTGACCCTTTGCCAGGGCTTAATTTGAGCCGGTGGTTTCCGGTGCTCAGCACCTGCACATAATTGTTTTCCGGTGCTCAGCACCTTCACTTAATTGTCAACACCACACTTATGGCAGTCTGCCACATGGTGGCGCTTCTCATCTAATTTAGAGGAGAGCAGAACAACAGTTGTTTATGAATACAATATACATTAAAAAAATACTAATACCTGCCTCCCCAGCCATTCCTTTAACTCTGGAAAACTGGAATATTCTTAACTGTTGCACTTGCAGAGGAAGGTTAGTAGGTGTTTTGGTACCGTCATTGGCAGCAATGACAGGGCAATGGGTGGTGCAAGCTGCGGTGGCCTTCTGGTCAGGGCCCTGGCACTTATTATTTTACAAATTAAGCACTGCCCTTTGCACTATGCTGTGTATTATTGTGAATGGAAGGAACGTGTGAATTACACAGCAACAGACCAATGGATGAATAGGGCTTATTGAAAGTCCCTAAAAGTAAGCATAGTATACATATAGGTTTAGTAAAATCAAAACTTCATGATTAACGCTAGATCTAAATATAGAAAAATACACAATTCTGTAGATGATGCAACAGTGCCAACTACAGTTTAAAAAGATATTCTTAAAATCTGAGTTATTTTCGCTTACCAAGTTAGTGAGTTTCACTCTGTTTTATTTCCAGCCAATTGTGGGTGGGCCAACAAATTAACAGGGAGAGCAGGACCAATCCGAGTCGAGGACTGGGGTGGGCTCTAAGAGACCGTGCATGAGGCGAGCCCTCATAATATCTAGCATGTAAATTGTGCAACAAACAACAATTAAAAATACGATGAAGGCTTTTCAAAATTAAAAATGTGCATTTCATTAACATGCATAAATGTTTCAGCTTAGTACATCAGATTATTGCACTGCATTTAGAGGTGTTTATTAAAAGTGACAGCTATTAAATGTGAACTTAAATGTATTCAAACCCCCCGCCATTCCATTAGTGAATTAAAAGGTGAATCCTTTGTGGTATGCACCCTGTATCCAGTGTAGATTGTTACTTGGAACTGCATTACAGTCTATTTAAATCAGGCACTAGATGGGTATATATTTCCCTCTCCTATTTTAAATTAAAGCTTAATGTTTTTTTCTTTAATTCTTGGCACATTAGGTTCGAACATTATGGCAGGCTGAAGCCAAATTAAAGCTTGGCTCATTTTAGGCTTGAGGGTCCAAGAGAACCTTGGGCTGAGCCAGAGACAAGTTTGTGGCTCGAGCCTGGAGTGAGTTTTTAGTGGCTTACCCACCTTTATTCCAAGCATGATACTATCTCCACTGAGATAAAGATATCTTAGTACCCAGCCTTTGTCTTTCTGGAGGCAATTTAGGAATTCTTCCTTAAACAGATGTTTATGGTCTCTTCCCTCTTCTGCCCATCATCTGATGCAGAGGTTTCAGCCTACATAGCTTTCACAATGGCTCTGAAACTTTACCAGGATAAGACCAAGATCTCTAGGTCCTCATCATATTATTTCTCATCAGTTGTGCCTCCCAAAATATAAATTTCTACTCCTTGTCATCTGATTGGTGCTGAGTAGCTGGTTTCACTCCCCGTTGGTTCGAGCCAAGGCACATCTCTTGGTTCCAACATCAGGCCACTTCATGTGCCATCTGTATGGCTGGCGGGTCATCTTCTCCGCATCCATTCTACTGAACTATGCCATAAATGCCTGCTCACAAGCTCATGCGCACTCTGGTCAGATTCTGCAATAGACGACGTTTGGCTAAACCGTAGATGCTAACAAGGATACTGTTCAATCTTCCCATTGGTTAGAATAAACAGGACTGGACCTTCTCTGGGAATTTCAGTACTAGATTAGTACTGATAATCCCAGCTAAGGCCTGGGTCCAGACAAACACACCCATTATCCCACTATCTGTCTGCACTGCATGCTTTACGTGTAAACAGGGAAGTAGGTGATGCGTGGGGGCCTCTAGCCACATGTTGAGAACATAGGGAACATATTGATGCCAAAAAAGTCAACCCTTGCACTGCATAACACATTCAAGCACCTTGCCATCTGCTCAGGATATCTTATGGGTAGAAGACAGACTCCAGCGATACACATAGACGAGTCACTGTTGTGAGAAACATGGACTTCTTATCTGCATATGCCCAGCCAAAAGCAAACATTTCTGCCCCTAGAGGTGTGAGCATAGCTGCCTCCCTTGGGCTGTGGCTCATATCACAGCCTACTTTAGTATTCTTCTGCTGGTTGTGCTGCTTTAGTCTTCTCATTTTTGGGTACTCCTTCCTCCCGTGCCTGCATGACAACATGTGCCCACAAATACAGAAGAATCTCAGGACCTTCTGGGTCCCAGTAAATTAACTGGGTACCAGTAATATTTGATTCACTTATTGCTCCCTTTTTTCTGGGAAGCTCATCACTGTGCATGCCACAAGTGGGCATATTGTTTAAGTTGAAAGCTTTCTTTGGTGATACCCTCAACCCACTCTGTAACATCGCCAGGGTGTATCTCTCCAACTCCTGTAAAGTGGGCAAATTCTGCTTCTCCAGAAGACACCAAACATGGATACAGACAACCTGGCCAGCTTTTGATCAATCACACATCTATTGTTCCAAACATGATCAAAATGCCACTCACCCCTAAAGAAAAACCAGTAGGGCCATTCCTCTCTAAAATTACCCTCTCTGGTTTCAGACCCCAATACAGCCCCAAGACTGCCACCACCCACATAGTCAAAAGAAACCACACTACAAATCACAGATAACGAAGACACGTGTCTCCTTTATATTGCAGTATCTCTCTGTAGCCTTCAACACCGTCCATCACAAGCATCTTCTTCAACTTTCCATTGCTGGCTTTGTCTGCAGCATTATTTAATTGCTTTTGATGGTGCTCAGTGCTTGATTTGTGCTGATAACTGCCTTGCTGCTGGTGGGACTTAATGTTCATCATCCAAGCTTGGCCTAGAGAGAGTAAGGCAGAAAGAAGGAGGAGGAAGAGACAGTTTGCAAAACTGTTGCAAAGGTTGAAAAATAAGGTATGAAAAAGAATTTTCAAGACTGGGACAAAGAAACAGGAACTGTAGGGTGGTGAAAGGAAGACTTGGAATTGGGTAACCCTGGCAGTATTGCAGCACTGGCAGAGGGCTCCTCAGTCGAACTATGGACCTCCTCACCTTTATTTAAAACAAATCAAGCACTGGTGGTGCTGAACATTCCCGCTAAGACAACGTTAACCAATGCATGCTTCCCTTTCTACTTTGTAGGAAGTGCAAACAGATATTTGTCTTCGCTGTAATTATATACACACTCAAAACCTGATCTAGAGTGTATAGGTGCACTTGGATCCAAGTTCTAAAATCTAATGCAATTCCCTCCCATCTTAGCATGAGCACTATTTAAGACAAACCCAGCGTAATCCAAAAGGTACAACGTGAAGTAATAGCATCTGCAAAACAGTTAGGTAGAGGTAATATTAAGTGCAAATGTACACTATTTCTACAACCTATTCCCCATTATTAGCAGTGATTTCTGTATCTGACACAGAAGCATAAGGAGCAGCTAACACAAATGAGATTTGTGCTGGGGTGTTTTACGTTCAATTTTACTGATTCAACTAAAATGATATTGATAGTCTAGGAAGTTAAGGTGTATATGTAAGAAATTATGATCTTGGATATGTTCCCATAAATGATACCAGATCTTTGAAATAGCTGCACGATGAAAACATTCCATGATATGCTTTCCCTTGCCAGGTCCCCAGGGCCAGTGGCTGCAACCGAGTGATCTCTTGGACATGGCATATCAGGTGGTGGACGGCATGCAGTACCTGGAGTCCAGGAATTACATTCACCGGGATCTGGCTGCAAGAAATATTCTTGTCGGAAAGGACAACCTCTGCAAAGTGGCTGACTTTGGAATGGCTCGCATCATCAAGGTACGGGAAGTGGAGTGGGTGGGATCATATGTGTAGATTACTCTGGTGGCCCTGGAGTTAATGTTGCAACAATACATAATGTCCATACGTCTATCAAGTGTGGGGGAAATGTCTAACCTTTTATGGTAAGAAGTATCCAGATGAAGACCTGTTTCAGACATGTTTGTCGTTTACTCCACTGAGAAAACATGTCCTCTAAAGAGCAAGACACAGGCTTGGGAGTCTTGCCACCTATTTCCGTTCACTTGTCTAACACATCATGTGATATTGAACCAATGTAGTGGTGCATCCAGTTGATCTTTTTCCGGACTTGTGGGATGTGAAGACCTCTAGGTCATACCATGGAGATCAGTTTTACCCAGTGCAAAAATTGTAAACATTTTCAGCTCCGGCACTTTTGCTGTCTCACAGTTCCAAAGTTGTTCTCTCTTGTACACAACCTTGAAAAAGAATGCTTCAATGCATAGGAAATTCAGTGGTTGTTATTTTGGATAGCATTCAATTCCAACTTTTTTTGCTTATCTGTGCTATTATAATAAAGGACGGAGCATGGAATTAGACTTAGCCCTGTACAAAAAGGAGCAGTGCTGCCTAAACTGCTAGGCTGCTTCTCACAGGTGTATTCAGCCTTATAAGATCTCAACAGTGATTTGTAGCTTGATTCACTATGCACAATGAGCGATGGGACCAAAATCTTGGAACGCTCGTGACACTTGCATGGCTGTCACCTTTCGTATTCCTGCCTCTCTCATCTCTCTCGAAGCAGCCATATGTGCATACCTATTCCTTTAACTCTAGTACAGTCCTGCCCTGTGATACCTGGTGACTCTTTCTGTTACAATGCTAAATAGGCTTTTGGCCGTGTTGGAAATTCAGTTCCCTTAACAGGCTCCTGCTTAGGCTTTTGTGTGTGTGTTTTTTTAGTTTTTTATATATTATTATTTTAGTTTGTTGATTTTTGTGCATAGTCTCACTGGTTGTTCTTACCAGAATTTCCGACTGGCACTTACACCAGATTCATCACTACAGACCTATCTGGTAGATATTTTGTTGAGTAATATCATCATAGTGATATTTTCTAAATCGGGGACCTTACTCCTGGATTTTGATTTTATATCAAGCTGCTAGAACTGATAGCAGACCGGTTAGCGCTTGAAGGGGTTGTCCAACAAAATGCCTACAATACAATCCTGATGAAGACAGATCATATCACCATGAAGCTAAGAATCGGGAAGCAAAGGTGGAACAATATCTACCTCCCTATCCATGGAAGCTCAGAAACTGGATGCTCAATACCAAACAGGACATCAACCTATTTGTGTAACCCCTTACAGGCCTTAAAAATAAACAAGGGGCCCGATTTACAGAACTAATTTACGACAAAATCCTAAACTTACTACTTTTGATATTCACAGAAGGCATTTAGTAGTCTTACGTTAGGATTTTGTCTTAAATTAGGATTTTGTCTTAAATTAGGATTTTGTCCTAAAGTAGGATTTTGTCTTAAATTAGGATTTTGTCTTAAATTAGGATTTTGTTTTAAATTAGGATTTTGTCTTAAATTAGGATTTTGTTTTAAGGTAAACTTAAGTTTAACTTAAGTTTGTCTTAAGTTTAATTTAAGACAAAATCCTAACTTAAGACAAAAAAATCCTAATTTAAGACAAAATCCTAATTTAAGACTACTAAATTCCTTCTGTGAATACCAAAAGTAGTAAGTTTAGGATTTTGTTGTAAATTAGTTCTATGAATCGGCCCCAATATGATTTACTTAAGCAGAACCTCAAAATTATACAAAGTCAAAACAATGACCTCTAGTCCTTCTCTGTGTCACGTCATCCCTGGATCTCTTTACAAGAAAGACAAATACGGAACACATTTACATCACCTTCAGATATCCATAGGAAGAAATGATAGACGCATTTTCAATCATTTATTAAAAATGGTTGCCCAGAATTTTCCCAGCATTCGACCTGATTCCCCCTCTGATAGACAGATAGAGATGGCATGATGCCAGATTATTTTGCCAGTCTCCAGATTATTTTGGTAGTCTCTTTGTGGACCAGATTGAAATGCCAAATAGGTCTGCCACTGAGGTTCACAGCAGCCATCAATCTCTCAAACCTCATTGCAAATTGTTGTCTAGAAACACATTCAGACTTCTCCACTATGAGCCTTAGGGCCCCATTAGCATGTTGGGCGGATCGCCACCCCCGATCCGCCCACTGAATGTTTATATTAGTATGGCGGGGGCACTGCGGCAGAAGGGAAGACCGTCCGCCGCATTTCCGCCGGTCGACTCGTCGACCGGGTGGAAAAGGGACATGATATGGTGGCGGTGTCTGCAAGACACCGCCATCCATATCAGGATGCATGCGGTCACAACGCTGCCATGAAAAGGCATGCAGTGGCTGACATTGGAGACCCATTGCGGGCCCCCAAGGTGTTGGGGGGTGCACATGGGTGGTACCCATGGTACCCTCCCACATTGCCATTCACTACGTGGCAGGCACCATGTGGTACCTGCCATATAGTGCATGGCAATGATGTAGGCACTGCATTTCCATTGCGGGCAGGTCTGCAGCCAGCAGATCCACCCACAATGTCAAATGCCCAGGATGCGTCTGCCAGTGTGATGGGCGCATCCTAATTTTTATTGCGGGACCGCCGCAACTTCGGCAGTTGGTCCGATACTCCATTGCCGTGGCGTGCGGCCTTTGTCTGCCCGCCATCGTAATGGACCGCTTAGCCTTTGAATCTGATCATACAGCTTCTTATATCCTGGAATTGGTTGATGCCTCCTGCCTCAGGAGGGGACTGATTTAGTGGCTCATTCTAGAGATTTGTCAAGGGAGACCTAATACAGGAGGCAGAAGTATCTGATAATAATTTAAATACAGTCACAAACATATACTGTAAAGTCATCTCATACCTTCAACATCTGGCCTTCTGGGCTCTGCAAACTGTTGATATAGTGCATCTACCAGCAGGTTTGAGATACAGAAAGACGTTTGAGAATGAAGTTTCATGAACTGATTCTATTGCGAAATTCTTCAAGGGTGAGTTTTTGAGGAAATTTCCTCCCATCAGCCCTCCTCAAGTTTGGGATACTGATGCACTACTTTTGCGTTTGCTAAACACTCCTCCTTATGCATTTGTGTGAACAGAAATACTTTATGTGTAACATTGATCCCTGTGGGCTAATCCCCTCAGCCGGGACAGTGAATGATATTCAACTGTTCTCAAATGATAAATTCCACTTTAAGTTTCACAGTTACCCAGTAATCCTCAGCACTCACCCAATGTCCGGTCCAAAAATAGTTTGCAAATGTAATGTTAGTCAAATTGTTGCCATTTTTTTCCAAGGGCCCAGAGAGGGGCCCTTGTCGCAATAAACATCAAAATGTCTCTTTGATACAATGTTTAAATAATGAAAGACTATTTAGTGGCTATGACGTTGTTTGGAATAGCAGGTGCATCCAAGAAGGGACATTCATTGGTAAAAGCTAATACAACCAGATGGCTTGTAGATTGCATCATATTTGTTTACCTTAAAATTAACAGCTAATTAACAAGGTGTGACAGCGCCCTATGCCAAAGGTACATCTGAAGCAACCACATTTCTGTCAAATATTCTAGGGGCGGAATCAGCTGAAAATGTTCAATGTAGTGACTGTCTTCTTGATGTTAATCCCAGAGCAAACACTGGCGGTATGTTGTAGCAGATCCTGGGGGCATAGGCTTCCTTTCTCTTTTCTGTAGTGTTTGCTCATTTGCCAGCTGTGCAATCCAATTATGGAACAAACTACCAGTGGCCTTGCGACTTCAGCAGAATCTTTCCTCTTTTAGGAAAGCCCTGAAATTCCGGTTGTTTAATCTTTATTAGTTATCAGCCCTCCACTCTGCCGACGCTTACACATTCCAGTGCCAAGACGCCTTTGGCATTCGAGCGCTTAATAAGCTTCGTTATACTTATACTTATACTTTAATCTTAAATCTGGCGATATAGGAGCTCCTCGTCCGGCCCTGACCTGCAGATGTTGCTTGTTTGGTACCTAGGTAGACAGGGGTCTTGCTTTGACCTGTTCTGTCAGATGGGGTCTGAAGCCCAGTAGGTTTGTTGGAGAGCCATTACTGAATGACAGAATTTTGGGCATTGCTAACGAGCAGGAGGAGGAATTCAGTCATTGTGGTGTTTAGCATGAGGTAGGGCATTGGCATCCAAGTCTGGATGCATTTGAAGAAATCTTCGAGTCTCGGTTAAAGAGGTTTTTGAGATGTTTTTGTGCTGTCCTCATACTGGTGGATCTTGATACTGCTCTGTGCAAGGATGGCTACAAAAGCTTCCGAATAAATGGTGCAATTAAGTGACAAAGGACGAGGATCTGGATCTGGTAGTTCGTATCTGAGCGAGTTACTGTCAGTTGGTGAGGTAGGATGTGCACGACTTTAGGATTTGCCAGGGACATACAGGCAGGTTTTCAGGGTGTGGATCAATGCTGGATTGCTGGCTGAGTCAAAAGCTGCAGAGAGGTTGAGCAGGACCAGAAGGCAAGGCTTGTTTTTGTCATTGAGGAAGAGGGCATTCTGCTCTACTTGGGGTGCAGATATTTAAATACTGCAGTGTGGTTTGAACCCCTATTGTTAGTTAGGAGGCAAGATATTTTTGTGGATGTGATCTTGTAGCTGAGTGGTGATTGCCTTCTAAATAATGTTTCCAACTAATGCAAGTTGGTTTATGGTACAGAAAATGGCATGTTCCCTTGGATCTAGTGTAGTTTTTTTCAACATGGGAAGCATCTATCTGGTCTTGAGGCAGTCCAGAAAGGTTCCCTCTGTTGATGAGACAATGGGGCATGAGGACTTCTACTTCTAGCAGACACTTGATGATGAGGAGGGAGGCGCGCTATCTTTGTGGGAGTTGACTTTGAAGGAGTTCAGAAGGCTTGAGAAGTATGTGTGGAAGATTATGTTGAGGGATGACCATAGCAGCTAGATTAAGGTGATGGGGTGATTGATGATAACGAATTAGAGGTGTTCAATCTGATTTTGTTGTTTTTCTCTGTGAAGAAGAGTTTGATAGCATTGCATCTGTCAGCTGATGGTGTGATAGCGGTTTCTGGATTGGGGTTGGCACACTCTTTAACATCCTTAAAAAGGGATTTTCTTCAGTTGCTAGCTCTGTTGATATTTGTCCTGCAGTAAGTGGATTTGGTTTTGGTGGTGCTGAAATGATGGAGCTGGATGCTTTCAGAAGGGGAAGTTCCTCCTGGCATTTTGATCTTGCCCATCTTTTTTTCCTGTCTTCCTAAGGTGTGCTTGTTTTCTGTAAGTTCTCAGTTGTACCAATGTGCTGATGGCTCAGGCTTGGAGGCCCAAGTTTTCAGAGGATAATTACGTTCTTTTGATGTGGTGTTGTAGATGTTGATATCCGTTGCCTGCTAGAAGTGTCTGGGAAGGTTGATTAGTTCTTCGGGATAAATCTAACTGAAGGAGAGGAATGTAACTTTCTCCATTAGCCATATAAGGTAAAGCAGCCTTTATGCAATCTTTCTCTTTATAATAGCATTAAGGGTGCAGTACATTATAAGGCTAATAGAGGTGTCTTTACAACTCCACAGGGACACCTAGTAACAGCCTATGGTACTGCACACTTTCGTTGCTTCATGCCTTTTTATGTATTACTTATGCTACTGGTAGTATATTTTTTGGACAAAACAAAACCTAAAAAACCTTAACATTTGCAACATCAATAGCTCAAACATTCACTAATGCGAGACCTATTGCATTGCAAATGCTAGTTGGTGTCTGCATCTAGTCCGTGCTTGATAATATTTATGCCGTATGACGTTTATAGGGAGGGGATATACATTTTGAAATTTCTGGACTGTATATGAAATGCACAATGAGCTATGCAGTTTGCAATGTACTTTTTTTTTTTAATGTTATGCGGTTTTAGAACAGCCACATTTTTTTTACCTTCGGCACCCTCTGCATGAAACACTCTGCTAACAGACTGTGCGCATAGCTGCCTGTGATATTACATACATGACATAAGGCGTGATATTACACTTAGCTAAAGATCGTCTGAACACTGTCTTAACCCAGGAAACAAGGGCCTGTGGTAAGAAGTCTGGAAACACATTTGTAAGAATTTTTAATGCGAAGGAAAATCGTTCTAAATCAGGACCGACAATGATAATATTAAGATTGTCATAAAGTCCCGGAAACTCTTTCGTAATACTGTCATAACCAAGGCACACGTCGTCAAGCGGGTTAATGAAGATTGCATTTTACTCAATGGAACGAGTGTTAAATTGAACAATGTAAAGTTACTTTGTGAGATTTGTGATGGACGAAAGAGATGGTGTTCTCACTGGGCATGTGAAGTTCTCTTGATGGACCCAAGTGACTATACTTAAAGTAACCCAATTAGAAATCAAAATCCGTTTTAGTTTTGCCTTAGTGTCCCTAGATTTTCTTGATGCAGGCTAAGACCTTGGGTAGGTCCACAACAATAAATTTGATGGGTGCAGATGTGTTTCAGAACAGCTTTGCTTCCTGAAAAGTGTCCATCCATGCCCCGCATTATCACAGCAGACCAAATCCAGGTCTTGACTTCCAGTCCTAGGCAAATGTAATGTGCAATGTGTGAACTGATCACCAGGAATGAGCTTTTGCTCACTTGCAAGTTGTTCAGGACTGGTTAAAGAGAACTGTACTTTTCTTCGCTGGATAAAGGCTTTGAAACCAGGAGATCAGAGTCTTTAATCTGCTTGCCAATTGGTTAAATTGTAAGATCCTGGGCAAAGCATTTGATTGCCCTGTGACCGTGTTTTTAGATTGGTAAAAATGGGAGATCTTGGAACCCAAGTGAAAACCAATATTCAGTTGTTTTTCCATTGCTGCACATTTATGTATTGAAAACTCTTGTGCTTTCTTGTTGAGCCAGATTTAACTCTGGACCTAAGCACCTATAAAGTCTGCCAACATTCTCGAACAACCTTAAATTCCTATTGAATGTGATGGGGAGCTCTCCACTAAGCAACCTTCATTTATGTAAAATGTTCCCCTTTTCCATGAGGTCAGATCTCTTTAAACCCCTCTTCAAACTAGATCAGTTGTTGCGAGGCCCCTGTCTCCGCCTTTGTAATTGTACTTGCATTTACTCAGCACTTACTACCCTGGTAACTGATGAGGCATTGACGCACTCTGCTCCAGAACCCAAGGTTACTTGTCAATCTAGTGGTTAAAAGTTGGTCATTGCGATTAGTCATGGCACTAAAGAGAAAAGATTGCATGCATTTATTCCAGTTACTTTAAGATATGTTAATACCAGTTAGGGGTGATTGTTAATGGGGCCTGTGTAGTTTCAGGGGAATGGTTGGTGAGCTAGATAGGCTGGGGGAGATTAGGTAATGTTAGGTTGCAAGGATAGGGTGGTAACGCAGGAGAGGTTGTGATCTATGAAATGAGGTGTCAGCCTTTTGCAGACAGACAGGCGTGAGCCTGAGAGGAGGCTATACTCAGCAATAGAAAGCATGCAAAGGATGGAAGGCAGAAAGGGGGTCACTTTGAAAAAGAAAGGAGAGGAATCAAGCCTGTGGAATCCAGTGGAATTAAGTTGTTCAGTTTTTTCACACAGGGTTTTAGGAGTATAGTGGAAAGTGACTTTCTGAGATAGCAAGCAAGTCAATGATGTAAGCTGTAGAAAGCCATCTGAGGATGTAAGCTGGTCAAAGAAAACATTATGCATAGTGCTCCATACCCGGGGTAGACAGCTTAAAACATGCAAGTTTGAGTGTATACATCACTTAAACATTAAGAGTCTAGCCTGCTATGTCCCAACCCTAGGACAGCCCTTTTAAATATAGTCTGGAGTATACCAACCTTGGGGCAGGGTCGCTGCACAATGCCATAGTATAGTTTATAAACCTTCCATGAAATGGGGACATATTTTCAAAAACATCACTTCATGGATAGAAGGCCCTACTTCAAATATTGACTAATCAAAGGTACTCCTTGTCAGACACCTTCTGAGCAGCGTCTTTCCTTTTCCTATTTTTTTTTTTCTTCAGTTAAAGAAGGTATAAACCTTGTCAGGTTTTATGTATTTGTGTCTGGCTGATGTGTGATGGTGCTCTCTCCAATAACCTTCTCATACTTTTGTCCGTCTTCTTTGCAGGATGAATTCTACTTGTCTCAAGTGAAGAGTATCCCTTATAAATGGACAGCCCCTGAGGCGCTTTTATATGGTCGTTTCTCAACCAAAGCAGATGTGTGGTCTTTTGGGGTTCTCCTGTTTGAAATTATTACCCGTGGTCAGATTCCCTATACAGGTGAGTCCTAGCATTACACCTTGCCTTGCTCGCACAGGTTGGTATGAGGGCTAGATTATATCGCGGAATAAATCAGTACTGGGCTTTATTGTTCACTTTAGGAAGTACTGAATGAAATAAACATGCAAAACCTGTCTGTAGAGAACAATTCAACAAAGGAGCCCTTGCATGGTAAGAATTTGTAGCTAGCAAAAAGATGGTCCACTATTTTATGTTCCTACTGAACAAAGGTTACTGCAGCTAACAACTAAAAGCATTTTTGAATATGCTTTTGCTGTTCCTCCCTCCCTTCATGAAAATTCTATCAATTTTCTGGTTCTATTGAAAGTATTCTTTGTCACATCTTTAAATACCTAGAGTTTCAACTCTGTATTTCACTAGTATTGAACCCATCATATCACGACGGCACTGTGCTGAAGGATTTCACATAGGTCTCCTGATGTACCCCTTCACTAAGTTCAGTATATAAGGGGCTGTGTTCTAGCTGACTGGTGGAGCTGCCAGTGGGGCCCTCGCTACTGCCAGGTAGTTGCCTAGGTGAAATTCAAGATGCCGTTTACTAGCCAAGGGGGCTGTTGTATTCTAGACTTATCTTTCACCATATAAAAATTTCAGAAACGTATTCCCTCGCTTGTGTTGCGCGTGACCCATTCTTTCCCCTCTCAGAGCACTTGACCCATAATTTCCATTTTAGTTTACTAGACCCATGCTTTCAAGGTCAAAGTGTCAAAAATCAGAAGGGAATAGCTAGGGGAGGGTATTCCATTTTTAGGTCTCGCCTGGCGTAGACTGCGCTGACATGCGCAGTCTTGCTGGCGAGATTTAATGAATTAGGGTAGATTTCTGTAGTGGGCTTTAAGCACCGCCCCTCTTTTCCATTGGCCGGCGTCACCGTTTATGCTAAACGGTGGCCAGCCATTGGAAAAGAGCGTCTAGTGACATACACTTTTCTCTTTTAGAGCCGTCCCAGTTGGACTGGCTCGGTTGCTTTACGTTTGTAGTAAAGGCTTTTCTTATCTTTATGGGGCCATGTGTTTCAAACATATGGCCCCATAAAGACAAGAGATCGGCTGCAGTGCGGTCCTCTTTCACTTTCGGGACCGCGTTGCTCTGTGTGTTCAGTGTGGGGGGAGGAGGGTGTAGATGGTGTGTTATTTTGGAGGGGCTCCATCAGCCTTTTTTTTTTTTATCGCACCGTGCCGCCATTGCCAAAGCCCCTGTCCCGGCTGCGCATGTTGTCCTGCTTGTTTAATTAATGCTGTCTGTATCCAAGCCACGAAAGCTGTCTTCAGGAGTTGTCGCGCCCCTCTCTCCTCCCCTGATCCTATGAGTGCGGGAAAGCCCGGGACTAAGGCTGCCACTCCTCTCGCCTGAGCTGTGGGGAACCTGACTGGAGTGGGGTAGAAACCTTTGAGAGTCCCCGCCTCCTCCGTATCCATAATTGTGGGTACGTGGACGGGTCGTCCCAGCGCACCGGCAAGCTCAGTGCACCCACCATTTCTCTTCACACCAGGCTTCGGACGCTGCTGTCCGTCATGGGCCCCCTGCTCCTTTTCTTGCTGCTGGCCGGCGAGAGCGGTGCTCAGTACGAGCGCTACACTTTCAGGAGCTTCCCGCGGGATGAGCTGATGCCGCTGGACTTGCTGCGCACAGGGAGGGAGCGGCCTCTTGGCGCTTCACATCTTCATTTTGCCAACTCTTGCAAGTGCGGTTATAATCCAGCACAATGAATACCCTTTCCATGGGCATATAGCACCTTGTGCTGCGCTGCGGCGCTTTACACACAGAGGGACGCCAGTTGAGTCTTGGGCGCAGCTCCGCAGACACCCATGGTTTATGAGGCAAAGACCCCAGACCAGACTTTGGTACAAAAGCTAGCGCCTTCCTGATGCAGGCGCTAACAAGGAGGGGCATTTTATTTCTGCAAACCTTCCACGCGGTGCGCACTCGCTGCCCTGCACAGTGCAAATACGTGTGAAGTTTCAAGAGTGGTCTAGACAAATGGTTTTGTAACATAAGGGATGTTTCCAGAATAGATCCTATGCAGGTCAGGATGCACACCAGTGTCCATGGTGCAAAGGTGCTGCGAGGCACGAGGCCAGCGCTATAGTGCACCAGCACAAGGGATGGAGGACGGCGCTGTGCTGCCAGCGGCCTCAGATATAATAATTAATACACATGAGCGTGTGTGCGCGGAGGCCCCAGAAGGTGTTTGTGGAGGTCCGGGGGACTGAGGCACAGAGAGCACACAGGGTGACCACTGACCAGACGTCCAGGATTGCCCCGGATAGTCCCGCTTTTAGAGGACTGTCTTTTATTCTTATAATATTTCCCCTGTTCAAGAAGTAACACCTGTAAAGCAGACCATATCGCCAATATACATTATACGGAATTGCAGTCACTCATGCATACTAGAGGTGGTCGAGCCGCTGAAAGCTCGAGCCAGGCTGAATCCTGACTGTGGCTCAGCTCGAGGTCCCGTTGGAGCCTTGAGCCCATAACGAGCCAAGCTTTCACGTGCTTTCCGCGTGCCACCTTCTGCCCTCATGCACAAAAGAGATAAAAGCAAAGCATCAACAGTTGAGGTGAAAAAGAGAGAACTAGATACCTGCGTAAATGGATGATTTGTGCAAAGTGAAACCAGAAATCATGGATTATTTGCGGCTTCCCCGCTTAACCAAATTGTGTGATCGTAGACAAATATATTTTACTGATCCTCCTTTTTCTTCACTATCGCATATGAAAGCACCTTCAAGCACTTGAGTTCAGAATTCCAACTGTACAAGAAACTATTGTTAGATTTAATAGGCTATAAAGTTGCTTTGTCTGTAACATACTAGACCTCATACAGGGTTCACATGACTACTTTCTTGTTTATTTAAGTAACAGCACCGCAGCTCTTTTCATGGTAACAGCACCGCCGCTCTTTGCTTGGTAGCATTGTCTTCAATTAGCGTTTGGGTGTAAACTGATGGTATATCTTGGTTGAAAAACATGGCTTAAATTACTTCACAACAGACGTTTATCCAATATACTACTTTTATTTTTTTTTCCAAACAAAATCTATGTGCCAAGCAAGTAGAACGGGTCTGTGGGGTAAAACATAAAAAATGCAATAGGTCTCGCCTTTCATTAAGTTAAGGCCATTTGCTTTGCTATACAATACCATTAGCAAAGCAAATGGCTTTAACTTAATTAAAGGCGAGACCTATTGCATTTTCAATGCTTGTTTATTTGTGTGCCCACTTTTGGCATATTCCTCCAATCTAAGTTAATGATATATAAGTTAATTTAAGTCTTTTAAGGGAGTGAAGTCCTATGTGTTACCAGAACTCAACTCTCACTTAGTGGTCAACAGTCAGCTGCCTGTTTTCATCATGCCATTGGTGTGCGAACCATGTGTCCCCTTTCCTACATAAACCAGTGTAGCTATTTTGTTCCCTATCACAATAAAATGCACATTGTACTATTTGATCTTCCCCCAGGTCCCGTTAACTGTAGGCCATAAAACTATTAGGAAGCAAAACCTTGACTTTAAAAAAAAAAACATAAATGGTAACTGATATTCTTAGTGTTAAAATGTTGTCTCACGGTTCTGGTGACAAATACAAAGTTTTTAAAAAAATAACATATTTTATTAAGTTTTGAGAGTACCACATAGGCGAAAGCCCGACAAAATCCGCATACTGACAAATTATTAAAGGATTACCAAATGTGGAGTTATCACACTTTCTATAGATAACAAAAAAAGACACACTGAGAACTTTACGCAGACTTCCCCACCCCACCCACACTGGCAAGCGGATATCAACACCTTTATACACCCAGAAAGACAAGATAACACATTGTATATAGCAATCTGCGGACCACCCATTGGGTCATCATTACGGGGATTGTGATGGAAGGGTAGGAAAATTGATACCCCTGTATGCGGCCCATCGAGATCATATTTTTCTATGCTTTTGGGGGCAACGCCGTGCCTAAAATACGGCCATTTCAGCACCCATGCACTTATCCAGTTCTCCTCGCCACTTTTCTATTGTCGGAGGAGGTGCCCTTCTATAATTGAGCAATATGCCGTTTGGCGATGGTAAGGGTAAGAAAGAGTAAATGCTGCTTATACTGGTTACCACCTATATCTTCTGTACTATGGAGTAGGACCAAACGGGGATCTTGCGGGAGGTCCCAGGATAACACCTCTTTAAGATCGCCGACATCCACAACAGCTTCGGCGTCCCACCCCCGCACCCATCGGTCGAACCTACGCACCCCGCCACCATCCTCCAGACATGGACCGAGGTGACCCCCGAAGACACGACACGCATGATGAACACCATCCACTCCGGATCTCCGACCGACCCGTGCCCCCACCATGTCTTCAACAAGGCCGCCGCTACCATCGCACCCCACCTCCGAGACATCATCAACACCTCCTTCGACACAGCCACCTTCCCGGAGAGCTGGAAGCACGCCGAGCTCAGTGCTCTGCTGAAGAAACCAACAGCAGACCCGACCGACCTCAAGAACTTCCGCCCCATCTCGCTCCTTCCCTTCCCTGCCAAAGTCATCGAGAAGGTAGTCAACAAGCAACTGGCCGCCTTCCTCGAGACGAACGGATCCCTCGACCCATCGCAGTCCGGGTTCAGAGCCAACTACAGCACTGAGACCGCCCTCATCGCAGCCACCGACGACATCTGAGCCCTGCTCGACATCGGTGAAACAACAGCACTCATCCTCCTAGACCTCTCCGCAGCATTTGACACTGTCTGCCCCCGCACCCTAGTCCAACGCCTCAACGACACCGGCATCCAAGGGAAGGCTCTGGAATGGATCATCTCATACCTCTCCGGCAGAACACAGAGAGTACACCTCCCTCCGTTCTGCTCTGAGGCCACCGAAGTCATCTGCGGCGTCCCGCAAGGATCGTCGCTCAGCCCCACTCTCTTCAACATCTACATGAAACCCCTCGCTGCCATCGCACGCCAACACAACCTCAACATCATTTCCTACGTCGATGACACCCAGTTGATTCTCTCCCTCACCAGAGACCCCGACACCGCCAAAGCCAGCCTACATGAAGGGATGAAAGACGTCGCCGAATGGATGAACACCAGCCGCCTGAAATTGAACACGGACAAGACAGAAGTCCTCATCCTGGGACCGTCGCCCTCCGCATGGGACGACTCCTGGTGGCCCCCAGCCCTAGGCACCGCAACCAAGCCAACGGACCACGCACGCAACTTGGGCGTCATCCTGGACTCCTCCCTATCGATGACCAGACAAGTCAACGCCGTCTCCTTATCTTGCTTCCACAACCTCCGCATGCTCCGCAAGATCTTCCGTTGGATCCCGACCGAGACCAGGAAGACGGTCACCCAGGCCCTCGTCACCAGCAGACTAGACTACGGAAACACCCTCTACGCCGGTACAACAGCCAAGCTTCAGAAAAGACTTCAGCGCATCCAGAACGCCTCCGCCCGACTCATCCTGGACGTCCCCCGACGCAGCCACATCTCGAGCCACCTGAGAGACCTGCACTGGCTCCCTGTCAACAAGAGGATCACGTTCAGACTCCTCACCCACGCACACAAATCCCTCCACGACCTGGGCCCAAGGTACCTCAACGACCGCCTGACCTTCTACACGCCCACCCGCCAGCTACGATCCGCGAACCTCGCCCTCGCCGTCGTCCCTCGCATCCAAAGAGCCACCGCCAGAGGAAGATCCTTCTCCTACCTGGCGGCTAAGACATGGAACTCCCTGCCCGTCCACCTGCGGCTGACCCAGGACCACCTCGCCTTCAGGAAACAGCTCAAGACCTGGCTGTTCGAGCAGTAGCAGACCCCCTCCCCCAGGCGCCTTGAGACCCTTCCGGGTGAGTAGTGCGCGATATAAATTCCATGATTGATTGATTGATTGATTAAGACAGGTCAGAACCCTATGCCAGAAAGGCTGTAGAGCTGTATAGCTCCACAATGTATGGAAAAATGTCCCCTCCTCCCTGTCGCAACGTAAGCACTGGGGTGATGGAACAACTCCCATCCTCCAAAGGCGTGACCGGGTGTAGTACACGCGGTGCACGTACTTAAACTGTATAAGACAGCATCTGGAAGTTACCGCAGCACCACGGGGACTAGCTATCGCCTCAGCCCAATCATCGTCCGTCCGGTCTGGAATGTCGTCCTGCCATGCCCTCCTCTTCTTGTGCAAGGTCGTATGGGAGTGCGTTGTCAGAGTCTGATACATTTGTCCTATTTTGTGTGCTCCCAGGTTCCCCATAAGAAATCGACCTTCTAACGGATGAAATTCGGGGAGATTGGGCATGTTCGCCAGCGAGGGAGTCAAGGCATGCCGCAGTTAGAGGTATCTATAGAACTGAGTTTTGTGTAACTGGAACTCATACTGGAGTCGCTGAAATGATTGAAGAACAGAACCCCGCATAACTTCCCCGAAGGTGGAAATACCAATCAGGTCCCATTGGCGGAACCCCTTCCGAGCGACCAGCTGACGCAGATAGGTGCCATGCCATAAGGGCGTTGCCTGTGTCAACCGCCTGTGCCATCCCATTCGCCAAACAGTATACCGCCACAACCTGATCGTTGTTCGACTGGCGTGTGGAAAAGAATCAAGACTCTGTGCGCTGTAAAGTAAATGCAGAAGGGGAGTCTTTCCCATGGCCATATGCTCAAGATCGAACGCCGGGTGAGTTGTACCACCAGTCATTGATAATTAACAAATGTGCCGCCACATAATAGGAGTAAACATCTGCAGCAGCAATGCCCCCGCAGTATGTGGATTGTGTGCATGTCTGAAGTGCAACATTAATTGCTCGTCCCCCCCTTAAGAATTTATTGAGTAGGGCATTAATCTGTGCAAACCACACCCGCAGTATGTAGTCGGGGTAGTTCTGGAGACGATAAAGAACCCTGGGGACAGAGAGCATTTTAAAGATGGCAGCTGCCCATATAACAAAAGAGGTAAAGAAGACCAAACAGCTGTGTCGTCGCGAAGGCCAGCAAGGAGCGGTATTATATTGCGCGTCCATGAAGTCTGCAGACAGGGGGACATATATACTCCCAGGTATTGAAATCCGTCCGTAGCATGCTTTAACTGGGATGCCCAAGTGCCCATGCCCTGATGTCCGCATACAGGGAACAGCACCGATTTAGCAGGGTTAGTGTGGCGCCCAGAGTTCTGGCCAAAGACACGTAGGATCTGCAGAATGTGTGGACCCGAGATCCAGGGGTCGGTCATAAAAAACAGGACATCATCCGCATAGAGTGCAATGCGGTCCAACTGCGATCGCGGCCAGTCAAAGCTTCTGAGCCCTCGGACCCACGCCACCAGGAGCTCCACTGCCAAGGCAAAGAGGAGAGGGGATAAAGGGCAGCCCTGACGTGTGCCTCGACCAATCGGAAAGAAGGGGGAACGATGGCCGGCTATTCGCACCGAGGCCATAGGATCAGTCTATAGTAGGCGCATATAGGCTAGGAAACGTGGACCGAAGTTAATTGCTTCTAGGAGTTGGAAGAGGTAATCCCAGCTAAGGGAGTCAAAGGCCTTGTCAATATCGGCCAGGAGTAGGGCCGCAGGGCGTCCCAACTTAGGCGCCAAGGCCATAGCGTTGTGGACCCACCGAATGTTATGTTGGGTGGCCCGGCGCGGCATTAATCTGGATTGGTCCATGTGGACCAAGTCCTGAATGAACGACCGCAGGTGGTACGCCAGGACCTTCCCCAACAATTTAGATTCGAAGTTGATTAAGGAGATAGGGCGGTACAAAGACGGATCCTCTGGTGTGCGGCCGGGCTTTAAGAAGAGAACAATTTCGGCCTGACGCCAGTCCTGAGGCAGTAGTCCCTGTTCCAGGGCCTCGTGGATCGCACCCAATAGGTGCGGGCCCAGCGTGGCCATTTGAGAGCGAAGGAATTCCATAGGGAACCCATTGAGGCCTGTGGCTCGACCAGGGTGCAACACTTTGACTGCGGCAGTCAATTCGTCCAATGTAATGGGGGTGTCTAATGATCTCTCATCTGGGCAAGCAACCGCTGAGGGAGAAATTCTCGTAGGAACTCCGCGATGATATCTCCCGAGACCTGTTCCCTCCGGGTGTACAGCGAGGAGAAATGATGCACAAATTCCTGCAGTACCTCCGTGCAAATAGAAAGTTTTGGTCTTGAAATTCATTATGTCATCAGAACAGTTAAATGGCATTAATACTAATACTAAAGTACTTGAATACCCATAAAAATTGGACCCCGTATAGAAAAAGATTTCAGATCAGTGTGTAGGCCATGTCCTTGAGATGTGTGATACCAACTAACGTTCTTCTATCGCATTTCCGTCCGACTGTTCACCAGAACATGATCCTAAAAAAGGTTGAGACATTGTGAATGTTGTTGCTCCCAGTCGACCTTAAGATCTGGGATGTCAATGACAGCTAGGCCTTCAACACTTTGTTAAACATTTGACATTGAGTGAATCTGCACACCTATCAAAAGTTAGTCTTTTCCAGGAAACTTCAGTCTCTTAATACTTAAGAGCATGCTCTCAAACCAGAGAGGTCATCCAGTGATCAGACTCTCTGATTCTCCATCACCATCTCGACCTATTGCTCCTAATCACTCTCCTGCAAGACACACTACGCATCCTCAGACGTTGGTTCCTACAACGTCTCTCAAACCTGTGTCTCTCACTACCTCACCTCCAGTTGTGTCAGTTGCTGCTATAGCTTCAGTAGATACAACCTTGACCGCTATCCCAAAAAGCCTCTGTCTGCTCCTAGAGGGGCCTGCACTCCTCTCTGGTACTGTTCTATTCATTCGAGTTCCCTTAGGCCATGGCAGTCACATAAAAGATCCTATCTTCAGTCAAGATTCTGCTTTTGTCGAAGAAACTGCATTCCACACAGAGCAAGCGGATCTCCTCAGGGTTGCACTGCCACCAGAAATTCATACCCTAACAACAGTAAACACTTCCTCATCATTCTTCTTCATCTTCTATCAAGAGGTGAATGGGGATTAACCTCCGTCAGGAATCCCAACTTTCAAGGACATTAACACCTTTCACAAGACACTAATCGAGGGGGCAGTAACGATGAATATACCAACTCCAATACTGTTGGCTGACAATTGTCATACATTAAAGCCTCTTTCAAAAGGGTTCATCACATCCTATGCTCCATTTGGTTCCAGGCCTCCTTGATCCAGTCATTGTTCAGTTTCTTGATCCAGTTTCTGCAAAAACTGTAGTGTCTCGTCTTCAAAAAACTGTAGGTTTCCTAAACAGGACCCTCTATTTCTCAAATCAGATCCTCCTCATTCTGTCATTGTTTTAGCTGCAAGGAAGAGTCAAGCTACTGCTCCCATCTTTACAATTCCTGCAGACAAAGAGAGTAAGTGTTTAAACTTGGTTTATCGAAAAGGATGTGGTATATCGACAACACCTATCTAGTGCCCCTGCTTTATAAGAGAGATCAAATATATTCCTATAGGACCCTCTACAAATATAAGTGAGGGAATATTTCAAATAAATCATATCAGAAAGTGTGGATTATGGTGTCCAACCAAGTTATTGCCCCAGTATTTTCTTCCAATCTGGGGGGCCATGATTGTTTCCAAGATCCACCGATGAGGGGCTAATCGAGTCTGCTTCTCATTAGTTTAAAAACAAAGGTCTTGCAAAGAATGTTAAATCTCCCTTTGTCTTGGAACAAACGTGTTGTCTCATACGCAGGTAAAGATATGCATAGAGGCAAACCTAAAATGAAGAACCTAAAGGTTGGTGGTCTAGAGAGAAAGAAGAAATATCTAAAACACCATTCTAAATCCCACCAACTCTTCTACTAATGGATAATTCAGTCCCCTCGTGGGCATCCGCATCAACCAAGACTACATTACCAACAGCACACGCTAGGAAGAGGAGGCCAGCTATCCTCTGCTGTTGCTGGGAGTCTCATGCTGGAATGCAGTGACTTCTATTTTACCCTCTTCTGTGCACCACGCCAATAGGGATAATCAACATTAAACATCTGAAAGAGCAGTGAAAGATCACAAATGACAGATGGGTATTGAATGTTGTTGGAAATTGATAGAATCTCGGTTCTAGAAGTTCAATATCTTGCTATAAAAGCAACCATGGGTTGTGTCTCAAGTTCCCAATAGGAAAGGAAACATATTCCTTTTACACGCTGGTTCAAACAAGCAATAGCAAAGCCAATAGGACACACTTTTGTGACCTACTGGCTGTGCCAGAGCTTTTTGCCGATGTGGTACTAAATTTGCAAAAAGCTACATCTTTTTTTGCTAATGGTGCACAGCATCTGCAAAAAAAACAAAATAGAAAAGAAAGATGTTGTGGCACCATGCAGGCTTGAATGCATATGCGCCATGACACTGCTGACACGTGTGCCATTCAGTAGATGTGTTCATGTACAATCAGGTATGCACGTACATGCGCATGACTACTCAATGACCTGGTTGCCATTTTATTTATCCTGCCCCAAGATATCGGGTGCCCCTTGGATCAATAAATTTAAAAAATCAAATGCGCAAATGCCATTTCTGCAAGTGCCCCCACAGCGAATCAAAGTCACCGTGGCCTCCAAAAAAGTGTAAAAAATTATTTTGAAAAATATTTAACCTACGAGGGGTGGAGGAACAAAAGGGAAGTAGATGGGGGTGGGACAGTTTGGGGAAGCGAGTGGGAGGACAGGGGGGATTAAATAGAAATAAAAATAGAGTCACATGAGGAGAAGAGAGGAAAGAGTTCATGTTATCAACTGGATCAGCAGCACCAAAAATAAAGCAATTGCGGGGAGGAGAGAGGAACATGCATCAGGGTTTGTATGGGGAAGAGAAGCACACGAGGGTGAGATCTGGAAAACCCATGCACTCTCATGGAGTGCCCAACGAAAAGTAAAGCTTAGTTCCCTAAATGTGAGCACTGAAAGGATACAAGTTAGCATATCAAAAGAATAATAAAATAGCTATGTCTATTAAACCGACCTACGTCAAAGCCAGGGTGATCGCCATAGCTCCTGACTGGCCCCAGCAATGGTGGTTCCCTGATCTACTTCTCTAGTCAGAACAGTCACACAGGAACTGGAGGCTGCTATGCTTATCGGATGAGGTGAGAAGGCCAGAACCTGCACCCCAACCATCAATTGATGACTGGGCTCCTGAACTCAAACAACATGGGCATCTGAATCTCCCATGTGGATATTCTGAAGAAGACAAGCACCCTTTCAACGGGAAACTTACACCTTTCGGTGGAAGAGAGTCTACATCTGGTTCATGCAGAAAGATTTCAATCTCGCCAACGTGTCAAGAAGAAGCGCTATTCCAATATTTTCTCTGCGTGGCCTGATCAGGGCTGCAGTTCTTTTCTAATTAGGTACCGCTTCTAGCCATTACTGCTTATAGAAATGTCCTTTAACAAACCTCTTTTTTCCAGTGATCATGAACGTTGAAGGAATAAAGGATACTTACCCTGGTCAAGAGACCTTGTCCTCCATGGGAACTAAAAATAGTCTCCTGAAAGCTGAAATCCAAGGCTGCTTCAGCGATACCCAAGACTTCTTTTTAACATCTGTTGTGGAAAGCTGCTTTCCTTTCAGCTGTTGCTTACCCATGCAATGTTATCAAAATTCAAGCCTCACGTCCTCCAAACCCTACTGGTATTCCATTGGAGAAAGGTAGCCATGTTGATGCATTCAAGGTTCCTTCCCATAGTATCTCTGGCTTCCATGTCACCCAGTCCATTGCATTTCAAGCATTTTTCCAGAAGCATCCTCCAGTAGATTTAATATGCCAGACTTTGGGAGACTTTTGACATTTTATCTAGACAAAACCAAAAAACTTAGAAACAATAAAAATGTGTGATCCATTATTTCGAAAATGTTAAGCAACATGAAAACAATCTCTTGACATAGTACTCTTTGCGTTATTCTACACCATCAGAAAAGCGAACAAGACTTTGCTGGTACATCAAAAAACTACTAGATTAGAGGCAAAGCTTGAAGCAACATCCTTATTGCATGATTCTGCAAAGCAGACACCTCGCGATCCGTCCACACTTTCGCAAGCCTGACTGGCTCAGAGTCCAGACCCAACCCACGATGTTGATCAAGCCAATTTCATGAATGTTTTTGAGTAAAGCATATTTCCTCTTTCATTCCATCTCTTTAAGGGATGGAATAGCTACTCTGTTCAGTATTTATGACCATCAATTGTATGTGTATATGTTAAGGGCACGATCACTCGCGAGGGTATCTTTGCACTGCAATGCAATAGAGAAACCTTTTAGGGAGAAGGAAATGTGACTTAACAGTAATCCTGTTTCTCATTCAGGGAATCTTATTTGAAGTAATAAGCAACCTCCCCTCCTCCTGGGTGGAAAGTATGAAGGATTTACTGTATTTTAGGCAGGATCTTAAGACTTCATACAAAAAGAATTGAGATAGCTGCCACTGGCCGGCCCTATAGGTATGCTAGTTTCTGCTCTTCCCCACATGAACAATGTCGGATTTACAGCCTGTTCAAATTGCATTCACTAGAGGTGATGTTTTCTGCAGTTTCATTAATGTGGCTATTTAGGTGGGTTTTTTTTGTAATGAAAGTTAGAAAATATTGCCTTTTAAAGGCATGTTTTGTTTTTTATATGAAAAAATATCCTATCAAAGTGTTCTAGGGGTCCCACGCATGTACGCGGATACTGTAAATTTATGAATAATCACAGAGAAATTGGATTATATGTAAGTAACTTTTCCTTTTTCCATCAATTTTAGTGTTTACACAGCCCAGAAAAGCAGCTACTGATGATCAGCATGCATGGTTTTCTCTCACTTCCTCGCTTTATTCTGTTTTCAGGAATCTCTAACGCCGAAGTCATGACTGAAATCCAGAGAGGGTATCGAATGCCACAGCCTAAAGATTGCCCTGACAAGATTTACAAAGTGATGCTCAGCTGCTGGGAATATGAGCCACTGAACCGACCAAATTTCGCATCTCTGAAAGGGAATCTTGAAAACCTGATTTACTACGAGGAAACAGAAAACTACCCGTAAGGTGCTAGCCTCTGGTCTGCACAGCCTTCTCTGAGAAGGGTCCGCGTCTTGCCTCCTAGACCAAGTGCTTCTACATATGGATATTGGGTCATTCCTGGGGTATGGGTCAGTGGACATCTTCACAGAATGTTGTATACCACTTGAAGGATTCTAGAGGCTTGCACACCATAAGGTTGAAGGGTCTTTAAACCATGCCTCGTCCTATCTTCCCATAGGTGCAAAGCTCCTAGCGCTTGGATGCAGTTTGGAAACTTTGATAAAACTCTGTGTGCATTCAGGTCTTTAAACTCAGACCCCCATAAAAGGCATATTCATACTTTTGAATGTTTTATCAAGATACCACCAGAATACTGACTTAGGAAAACTCATGTTGGGTCATGGGGAAGTCTTGTCTGCAATAGTGTATGTGATTTTACTCCCAAGTAAACTCTAGAATATCTGTAATTTAGAAATTGGTCAGAGACCGGTACCCCCATGTGATGCTTTTACTACTGATACCCATGAACAGCTAATGGTGGATCGATAAACAGGTAAATGCCAGCTCGGTACCAACAAGGCAAACGCAAGCACTCTGCACTTTTGGAACCATAGGTTCGTAGAATCACATGGATGCACCAGAGTCGGTACTTTTAACAAAGTATTAGAGAATTGCTCAATAATCTTTGCTCATTCTATGTGCTTGAGGGAGGGGGGGCGGGATAAAAATGACAGTTTTTAACTCACCGCAGGATTGGTAGACTTTGGGATATATGATGCACCCCGCTAAATGAAGAAGAAAACTGATGCATTAGATGGAGCGCAACGCTAATGCGTGCTCAACCACATTGTGGCAGGTAGGAGAAAACTGATGCGTCCTGAGCCATATTACAGCAAAACACTGATGCACTCTCAGCCGTTCTGCGGCATGTAGCAGAACACTGAAACAGCCTCAGTCATAAAGCGACGTGTAGCAAAACACAGTACATCCTCAGCCATTCTGCTCCATGTAGCAGGACACCGATGCATCCTCAGCCATACTGCGGCAGGTAGCAGAACACTGATGCACTCTCAGCCGGATTGCGGCATGTAGCAGAACACTGAAGCATCCACATCCATATTGCGGCATATAGCAGAACAATGATGCACTCTCAGCCATTCTGCGGCATGTAGCAGAACACTGATGCATCCTCAGCCATTCTGCTGCATGTAGAAGAACACTGATGCATCCTCAGCCATTCTGCTGCATGTAGCAGAACTGGAACACCGATACATCATCAGTCATACTGCGGCATGTAGCAGAACACGATGCATCCACATCCATATTGCGGCATATAGCAGAACACTGATGCATCCTCAGCCATTCAGGAGCATGCAGCAGAACACTGATGCATCCTCAGCCATTCTGCTGCATGTAGCAGAACTGGAACACCGATACATCATCAGTCATACTGCGGCATGTAGCAGAACACGATGCATCCTCGGCCATATTGCGGCAGTAGTAGGCCACAGATGCACCCTCAGCCACATTGTGGCAAATAGCAGAACACGGAAACATCCTCCAAGACACAGTGCACTTGAGTTGGGCCACTAGAAAGCAGTATCATTGGCATTGGTGTAACATCGGGAATGCCAACATATGGGGGGGAAGGTGGGCAAGATGGCGGCTAGAAGCTGAACTTCTAGGAAGGATGGAGGGATACATGCGAGAAGGGTGCGAGCATTTTGGATTTAAATCAGTAAAGGAAAGGTCTGTGTGTGTTCACGTCCACACCACCAACTAGCAACATGGACATTGATGTGCTAAAGAGAAAACGCTGAAATAATGTGAAAATCGAAATATTTAGGTGCGAAGAAATTCTGATAAAAATGGTTCGATGAAATGAAGTACTGTATCTATCCTCATCTTCATACTATGTGCATTATTCACACTGCAGCTTTCAGCTGGGCGAGGGTATGGACCTTCCGGATTTGTCTCTTTTCCTTCTTTGTCTATCTCTCTGCGCCACATGCTTTTGGCGGAATTTTAATAATTGAACTGCACAGAGATTATAAATATATATTTTATTTAAAAATAAATTATGATGTAAGAACGATCATAAAACAGTATTCTTTTTTGCTCACGACTGCACACCCAGTCACACAAGGAAGCTTCAAGCAGCAGAAAGATTGGAAGAGATTCTTGGGGGTACCAGGCCCCCGGTCCTAGACTGCTCTGCTGCATCTAAACCTGTAAGTTGCAACTCACACAACAATTAAAAACAAAACTTTTCCAACATGCTTACATCTGCACACAGAAGAGGGGTGACGACAGACGAATATCAGACAAGGTTCCAGCTCTCCAATCAGAGTCACGCACCCCCCTGAACGACCAAAGCAAAAAACAAAATCAAGATTTTGGTACTCTGATGAAATGGCTGTGTGGTATCTGCACAGCTGTTCTTGGATCTCCCTGTGACAGTACCTTTCGGTAACCCCCTTCAGAAGCAACAGTGTATGTATGCATGCATGTGGTATTTATAAAGCACAAACCTAACTGGAATCTATCTCCAGTTCCTTGCTGCAGGAAATGCTGCAGTCAAACTGCAATCGTAAGTGAAGTGACACAATCTTTTTTATTTCACCTTTGATGTACCTCAGAAACACAGGGCTCAGAGTGTCCCACAGGAACGGTGCGCACATCACCAACTATCAACATTCCCTAACATTCGCCTCTCCTCAGGGGGATAGACCCAAGGGATGAGAGGGGAAATGCAATAAAAGAATGAAATGCGGAAAAGAAGCCAGGCTAAAATGTGAGATTCCCAAAATGATGCCATTCCACCAAGTTATGTAGGTATGGCAAAACTGATTCCAAATTATAGCACAGGATGCAGGAACCACACATACAACCAAAACCTGAGTGGCTGTTGCTCGCAGCAATTGTGTTATTTACGCAATTTTTATAGTGCAATATGCATCCACATCAAACATTGATGTAAGGATGAATTTTGCACAGAAATATAACAGTAAATGATTTATGCATGATGTTTAATTGCACATCATTTCACATTATTTACGTGAAATTTAACATTATTTTGCACAAAGTATGCAAATATTGCACTCCTCTCATAATATTACAATAGGAAATCCCTGGAGGGGCCCTCCTCATTACTATTACGATGGCTTAATTTGCTCAGCAGCTGCCTGCTATTTCTCACTTGCATTTCCTCTGCACTTTTCGACCTCGTTTTATTTCTGGTGACATCGAATTTACCTTCTGTTTGCCTTCCTCAATTATTAAGGTTGAGGCCCCATGGGTTGGATAATATGCACCCAACGTAGTCTGTCACTTCCATACATGTACATTAACCCTGGGCGTAGTTCGCGTAGTAGCGTTACGCGTAGCTACGCAAAAACCTTTGATATCCATGTCCCTCAAATCAGTAAACATTATATGTGGGATAAATTGTCCCCTGCTGTACATATGAGTATATTGCAAGCAGACGCAGCTCCTCAGCAAAGGCGGAGGAGCGTCGCCTCACTGGCTCAGAGCCAGCAGCTGAAAAATAAAATTATATTCTATTATAGTTTTATTTTTCAGCTGCTGGCTGAGCCAGCGTGTGTATTGAGAGGTGGGCCCATCCGTCTTAGGCAGGCCAGACATGCGCAGTTAGGTTTCTCCAACCCAACTGTATTGCATTGGAGAAACAGCACAGACTCCATGTGCCTGAGCAAGTGTTAAACCAGACCGCACTGGCCAATGCCCCCGCTGCTCTCATAGCATGAGGGTAGCTCAGGGATTGCACAGGGAGTCTCTGATGCTGTCCCAGTGTCTGCTGGGACCAGGAAGCAGAGGAACACCGAGGCGCAAGGCGGCCGGCAGCTTCAGCTAAGTCTGTTTTTTAAATGTTATTATTAACTCCACCCCCCCCACACCACCACTGATTGGAAGTCACAAGTGAGTTCTGTGCCCATATAGAATCTGTTCCTCCTTTTTTCCTCCACATATTATGTCCAGTTCTCCTTCAGATATTTGCTTACCTGGTAATCCATCGCATGTGGCCAGGGGCGTAACACAGGACCCCGCATCCCCCGCAGTGCGGGGGGGCCCCCAAGCTCCAGGGGGCCCCCTCAGCACTGCACTTCGGCCGGGGAGCTCCTGATAAAGTCCAGAGGGGGCCCCTCCACGTACCTTGCAGGGGGGCCCCCTCAATTATCGTTACGCCACTGCATGTGGCGTTCATTTCATTCATTTTCTGCGGTTTTATTAGAGCATCTGTGAAATCTAATGGTGCAGCCCCGATGCTACCCAAAGCGCTTGCCGCTTACAATATCTTTAACGCACTCACAGGTATCTCACATAAAAACATGAACTGTCCAGGAAAACCAGAATCCTAACAAGCCTGGCCGGTATCCTTCAATGTGACTTTTTGTAACACTGTCAGGGACGGCACCTAGAATTTATTTACTTGAGTTTTATATGCGCTGGCTAGACCCAGAGGTATCAGAGTGCTTTCCATGAGAAAAGTTACATCGGTAACAACAAATATTGTTACAAAAAAATACATAAGATTACAAGTTACATCTGTTGATTAGTGGTGCGTAGAAGAGTGAGAGGGATAAAGTAAAAGGGTAACAGGGAGGGGATACGGTGGAGAGACAAAGGAAAGTCTGCCCAATGTCCGGCTGGGTAGGTGACGGCAGAGGGGAAGTCCACAGCCCATCTCCTCTATAGCTAACAAGGTAGCTCCACCGGGCAAAGGTCAAAAAGCTAGATCTCCAAAGCCGGTGGAACGGTTTGTTCCCTGCAAATAGGTGTCAAAACTGAGATACTTGTCCAGGGCCAAAGGGTCAATAGGAAGAAAACAACAGCGGAGGAAGCGACAAGAACATATGTCCGAAATCCGGCTGGGTAGGTGACGGCCATAGCGATGTGCCAGAGCCAATCTCCCCTATAGCTGTCGCTGCAGCTCCACCGGGAATCGGCCATGTGGTTTGGGCTCCGCCGGATGAGTGAAGATCAGGAAGTGACCAAAGGTTTTGAGTCCAGAGACGGGCGGGAGGAGATGGTGAGGATGGTAGGATAGAAATGGGTTTGAAGCTTGGCAGCCATCTTAAAGTCAGGCAAGTTGAGTCTGATTGGTCACCGTGATTCAGCAGCTGAGCATGGCCCTATGGGAACAAGGCAGTGAGCAGGGAATCTCTATGATCCGTTTAGTGATCCGGGCCCTTTGTAGCCAATACCTGCTGTTTATTATGCTGCCGCTGAGTAGGACTTCAGGATATGGCCTGTTGAGGTGGATCGGTGTCAGCCCGTACCCCGATGGCTTGCACCAGACACCAGTTTAATGTACCGCTCTGGGCATTGGGTCCCCACCGCTCCTCACCTGCTTCGTCTGCTCTCCGGATCGTGTCCCAATCCGTGGACGAAAGGAGGATAGTAATTGCCACCGTGTGGTGCACGATGTCTAACACAGCTCACAGGCCGCGAGTGGCCCGCGGACGCCCAGCAGAACCCACGTCCACGCGTCGCGTCCGCCCTCTACTGCGGTCCCAGCGTAGTACATTAAAAACCAAAGAGGCTGGGCCACGGCTCGCACAGGCACAGGGTGCCCCCCCTCGCCCAACAGGATTGCGGGTGTTGTCAGGTCATGGCCGGGGGGGCCGGATCCCTTCACGACTCCGAGACAACGGCACACTCCAGCATTGGCTCACCACGGCCTGTCACGAGTCAGGCCACACACGCCACTCTGGAACTGAGTGCCTGGAGCACCACTTCTCCTCAGTCCACTGCAGCCCCAGGGGTCTCAAAATGCAGCCCAGGGTATGCGGTGATCGGGACAGCAGATATGATGTCGCGGACTCAGGATTTACCGGCAGGATTGTGTAGGATTACAACAAGGCTACGGGAGCCAGGCTAGGACGCGTCCGCCATGTTGGACCGCCTGGCCCCTCCATCAATCTGAAATGTATTTGACATTAATTTGAAATGTCTTACCTACTCAAGACCCCCCATATGACCCACCCCAACTGAAAAGCTTTAATCTAAACTAAAGCTTGAATTAACATCTTGCATACCCTTCTGAGGTAACTTTCTCTAGAAATTTACCATATGGCAGTAAATGCTCTTAAGGATATTCAATATCATACACTATCCCCTTTCATTGCTCTTCTCCTCACCAACCTTGTGAATAGTGGCTAGGCATATACTCCCTGGTTGTATTCCCCCATCCCTCTGGCATCCATGCACACACCTGATTATTTATATGGACCTTTGAATATTGATGATAACTACAGTTTCTTCTTCTATGTTATTTCTCTAAATCTCCTAGTAAGGTACCTCTGCTGTAAATCCCCCTGCCACTCCTTGGGAGTTACTAGCACTAGACTAAAAACTATTAAACAAATACTTCTAACATATGTCTTTGTGTTTTGGAGAATCCCACTGCTGCTTGACACCCAAACTCAAACCCACTCCATCTCACTCATTTATACCATGCTCTCCTGCCCCATCCATCACCAGGCGCTGCTCCGGCCTGTGCAGCCTCCTCTTGCTCTGATCCACTATTGATCCAGGCCAGCATCATCCCTGGGTACCTAAACTCAGACATTTTGTCCCACTGCATCTCCCATGGTTGGGTTTCAATTTGTCATTCTGAGTGGCGCTAAGAATGGCGCACGCAGGTTTTTGTTCTCAAGGCTGTAACTCTCCAGTTCTTATATCACTATCATTTTTATATTTACGTCTTGCATTTTCTTTTGGATCAGGTCAGAGCCATCGAGGTTTCCAGGTCCATGCAATAAAAAGCTCACGTGCTCCATTTATTGTCCTTGCATGGTGGCACTTGTGGCTCTCATTTTATAATGGGAGAAACAGGACTTCAAGTGCTAAAATGTAGAGAAAAAACTGGACTGGATGAGATACTCGTGCGTGGACCTGAAAAACCTGAGAGCGTTATCTGTGCTTTTCACTCTGCACCCAGAAAGCCCCACCGCAGTTTCTACGCAACATCCAGTTCCTGATGACACATTTATCAGCTCATCATTTATTATTGTTAAATAAAGCTGCCATATCACGTTGCCCTAGGGAATCCAGTTCCCATCTCCTATACCAGAATGGTTTATTTTGCGTTCTCAGTAGGAATGTTCATTTATTTTAGGGGTCCCTTAACCGTTCCATACAAATGCCTTGGAACAACTCTCCAATGTAGCTTGATCACTCATCAATTTTTCCAGACCTTCTTGTACTCCGTGTTGTGCCTAAATACAATGGCTCTCCAACTCTTGTATAACAGTAGTCGGCTTCATCATCTGATCCAAAAACGGAATCTCTCTCAGGAAGTCAAGCTAGTGTCTGATTTAACTTGCAGCCTACAACATATCATTTCCCCCCCATTTTGCATACATTACATGTTAAGACCCTTTGTCCGTATGATTTGTATCTCCGAGCTTCTTTATAAATCTTTAGGTCTTGCCTACAGAACATTTTTGCCATCTGTTGTTAGACCTATTGTGTACCAGTAGTTACACTTCACTTTCAAAAAGCAGGTGTGTTGCCTCTCTTGCCAATCTCCTTTGCTAGCTTCTTATTCAATAGATTTCCTTCCTCTTCTTGTGTTTGTCACTATCCTGGGACTATATCTTTGCTCCCATCCTTTTGACTGGATGACTAGAATCCGTCCACTGCTTACATCCAGGGAACTACTCTCTGATTTACTTTCAGCACTCCATGGGAGTGCATGTGTTTTTTGATTTCTCCTCCTCCCCTGTGCTACTGCCACCTTGCCATCCCTACTCCTAACATTCTCTCTGTATTGCTCCACCATCCCCCATCTGATCCGTTGCTTTCCCTACCCCCATATAGCTTTTTGTATACCCTACCAGGCGTTTTGAGATGTGAACTCTTCACCGCATGCACTGCATTTTGTTAGGAGCATGTAACTTACTCTGTGAGCCATCCTATGGACTAAACAAATGGAAAGTTGAATGGCACGTAGACTCCCTACTTTTGACATTCTTTACACATCCCCGCTCCTGGTATTGGTGGTTCGGAAAAGGAGGCGGGGGCTCCATTGCTTTGGTCATACCTCTGGCTGTCTCGAGATGCAGGAAAAGGAACTACCTTGGCTCGCTGGGATACATTGTACTAAGTCTGATGCCATGAAAGGGAAGGTGCAGCTCAGAGAATTATTAGAACTTAATTGCATGTTACTTTATTTATTGACAAGGTAGTTAGTCCTATTGATCAATATTGAATGAATGACCACAAGGGCACATGGTGCTTAAAACACGTCCAAAGTTTAAAAACAATGTTTCTGGAGCTGGGTGCATTCATTAGTGTCAACTTGTTACTTTAAACTCACAAATACCCCATGGCTTATGGACAACATAATGGCTTTGTTCACTTACATGTGTTTGTTTCTAAATTTGCAATTTCATTGCAGCTAGCAGAGTACTTATTGTAGACAAACTTTAAAATGTTGCACGGGAGACTTCTCTGTTGAGAAGACGGGGAGAGAAAGCGGTTTATACATACCGTGTGCACCGTGCATAGATGATTTACGTATTAATAGAACAGACACGAGG
This sequence comes from Triturus cristatus, assembly GCF_964204655.1. Classification (NCBI taxonomy): domain Eukaryota; kingdom Metazoa; phylum Chordata; class Amphibia; order Caudata; family Salamandridae; genus Triturus; species Triturus cristatus. The sequence continues at coordinate 1,643,464,424 of NC_140590.1, forward strand.
ATAAAGGCGAGTTGTAGCAGTTGCAGCAGCATGGATAGAGCATTGGCTCAGCTGCTGCGCGCTCATTCTACAGTGAGGGGACAGAGGCACCGCCATGTTGAGTGGAATAATGCAGAACCTATTGTGTGTACAGAGGCATGAGGGGATACTGAACTGAAAAAACGCTTTCTCCGCTCAAAATCAAACAGTATGAGCGATTAGTTTATCTGCTCCTAGTTTCTTTCAATGGTGGTTCTTGAAGAAATATTTTACCAACTTGTAGCCAACTCGTGGGGATACATTTCAGCCAGTCCTTGTTTTCTGTTGACAGGACCTAGCATGAAGTAACGTGTAACCTCGCTTTATAATGGTAAAGTGAAACTACAATTCCCAGCATGCTATTAGCTAAGGAAATTGGGCTGGCTGAAAGTCCTCCTCATGATAGTCCAACAATGCACTTGCAGGACTACAAGTTCCACCGTACTTAGAAACAAGCATTAGAAATGGAATAGGTCTACCATTTTTTTGAGTTAGAGCTATTGGTTTTGTAAATAGCAACGTCTACCAGCTCGAGCCGGCTCCTGTGGACGTCCGCTCTGAATCTTAGTAGGCGCAAGGGTTCGTATTGCAAAAATACGCTGGATATGTCATTGATTACAGAGACCAAATCAGACCAAAATGCCTGTATGGGTGGACAGTGCCAGACCAGGTCTGGAAATTATTTTGGATTCATTATGCAACAGGGGCATCCTGAGGGTTGACCGCTGTCTATCAGCTGGGATTGCTTGGGGTATAATAGGCCCTGGTGAGAAACTTATAAAGAGCGAACCTATGCTTTTAAAGGAGTGCGACTGGGTCGGTCTGCTCACAACAATATCACTAGGCTTTGACGGGTATTTACTGGTCCAGATACGTTTCCCACCTCTCCCTGAGTCTCCCATCTACTGAAGGGCCTTCCATTTTCTAAGAGAGACAGTTTTGTGAGATTACTGGCCATCAACAGGATTTCAAGCACAGACATGGTTTCTGTACTTATTGTCAAGATTTCTGTCCATGCAAAGTCAGCACGGGGGACTACCCCTGCACACTTGGGTCATACAGCGTAGTAATTATTGTTCTCTGAATTCTAGTCTCCATCTTCTGACACACTTAAGATTTGGCTACTAGTTGAATAGGAGGCAACACTGCACCTGGTAAGCAGTTATACCATCAAGTGCATTCGTTCCAAGGTACATTATCACCTCCAAATTTTTAATTTCCGTGCAAACAATCAGGGATAATGTAAATGTTTTCTACCTTCAGGGTTTCAAAAATCGAAATATGCAGTTTTTTACCAGAACTAATTTCACCATGTTTTACCTAGCAAAAATGGTGAGATACAGAGTGGTAATGGAGGACATGTTGGGACCCCAATGTGTGCACAAAATCCTGTTTTCAACAGATTAGGGATAACCAGCTCAATGAGGTGACTGCACAATCAAAATATAAAGGTCTAGAATGGAAACCCACATTTCTATTCAGCTGTGAACTATAGTTCCTAAGATTAAGGAATGCTCTGAAGACAAGCACCTCCATCCTAGACATGTACATGTTTACATAAAGGATTAAACACATTTTTAACAAAAATCAGCCCTACCTAATTAGTGCACCTGAAGATTTTCTAACACACAATCACGGGCAATATACTCCTTATCATTAGACCCAAAAACCTACAGACAATGCACCCATAATTTAAGAATTGTGCTTCACCACATGTACACCAATGGAAATTAGAGACAGCCACATGGTCAATCACATAGAATGCTTTCAAAGAACATGTAATGTTCACCAAAACAATGTCTGTATTTCATCAGCTCTGGACTTAAAACTTAAATATTTTGGGATCCTCATGCATTTGTTAATTACTGAAAGCGAGCTTCCTAACAAAGAATTGGAAAAAGATAACACAGTGCAACTAAAAATGAACGATTAGTACACTAATACTCGCTTTCCTGAGCATACTTTAACAGTATTAATCCATCAATTTAACTTCAAGTGGCGGACTGCCTACTCATGTGAAATTGAAAGCACTTCATTTTTAGGCTGCACTTAAGCCTGATAAAGAAAATCAACGCCCTGATTTGATATCCGCACAGTTTGCAAAGCCAACAGTTTGCTTGCACTTGTATCTAGTGAAGGAATTCTTCGGATACAGAGTTATTATTTCACACAGATTTTTACCATGTGAAAATGATTTCAGTCGCGATATAAAATGGACCCGGTAATGAACTACTACTACCACCGGGGGATAGATTTACCCGTGGTTCTTGTGAAACGGTAAGTGTGTGACTGAACCATAGTTTTGTTTTAAAATGAATGGTTAATTAGTGAAAATAATTTAGTTAAACTTTAGTTTAGGTTGGCGGGAGGTAATTAAAGCATCCTAATTACAGGGATATAAAATCCATGACCCAAAACTTTAAAAAACAGATTAGAAGTTGTCCAGTTCAGGTGTCAACACAGCCTTAAATCCCACCCCAGCCATCAGGTTTGAGTGAACAAAATAGAAAGTGAGAGTGTAGTAGTTAACAAGGGTTTATCCTGAAATAAGCATGGACCTAGGGATTTAAAGCTTAGGAAAGGAACAAGGGTCCATAAATCAACAAAATACTAACAGGTATTCTTTAGAACATAGGTCTTCAAACTGTGGGGCGCACCCCCTGCGGGGGGCCGCAGCATCCCCTGGGGGGGGGGGGCGCACTCCACCCACTTCACCTTCCATTGTTGCTTCCAGGCACGCAACGCCCATTAGGCCCATGTGGAGAAGTGTGGCTCACTGGTTAGAGGTGGCAGACCTGGAAGCAGAGGTCAGCCCGGGACCAGGGTTCAATTCCCGGCTCGGCTGGGTCTTGAGTCCATAAATGTCCATGGACTCGATAATTCTCGCTCCAGTGCATACTTGATTCATGGGTTCACACTCTGTGACTCTGGGCAATAGCTTGCTTAATCTCCACATGGGCCCCTCGCGGCGGGATGCCTGGCTTTCACTTTGCGGATGCCCTGCCGGGTTATCTCACAGGGGAATACCAGGACGGGTTCCCTAAGCAAGCGCTTGGTGATTTGCGCTATATAAATTCCTGCACATTTACATTTACATTAGGCTGAAAGGGCTTCAGCCCCCGCCATCGTGTGTGTCAGCCCGGGCTGCTGCTGCTGCAGCTCGAGCTGGTGTGGGCTCGGCTGGGCAGTGTCTGGAGTCTTATCTCCGGCAAGCCCGAGTTTTTTACAGGTCTTTGAAGACCATGTGCATATTTACATACCTTTGTAAACTGGTTACAGAGGCTGTTTGTTTTCTTGTTCCAGTACCCCCTGGGCCCCCACTCTGCCTAGTCCTTTCATTTGGATTTTACTTTTTACTGCCTTAGTGTGAGAATGCATTTTATGAAAAGGAATATAAAGTATGGTTACCAAAAGACAAATGCCAGCCATGTGTTGTTTAAAGAGACTGCAAAGGCCTTGTCTTGACATTAAATAAGGTTATAAATAAAATAGTATGTATTTATTTGTAATGTGACTTTTCAATCTTTGTTCCCTTTAACTATCAGTCATGGATCATTCAGGCAGCCCTAGAACACACTTAACCCCTTGCGTGCGCATGACGGAACCACGCCGTCATGAGCCACGGGTGGCGTGTGCTCATGACGGCGTGGTTCCGTCATGCTGCGGCCGCTCCTCCCACGCGGCACTGATTCCCCGCCTGTGCGGGCGAAATAAAGAGTGGGCGGAGTCGTGACGGAACCACGCCGTCATGAGTACAGCTCGCCCGTGACTCATGACGGCGTGGTTCCGTCACGAGCATGGCGACGCTGCGCTCACCCTGCACCCCCCCCAGCACCGCGGCGGAATTTGCGCCGCAGTGAAGGGGTTAAAAAGGCTTTCTATTTATTTTTGCTGTTCCAAGTATGCACAGATAAGAGCTGAAAACAGGCTTTAGGGGACTGCTTATTTTTGTACCGTCTGGGACATCAATATTATGAGCTGGCAACCCTAATCACAAGAGTGGAAGTTTGTTGCCGGATGAGCACAATATTTATTTCCTCCACCCTCGATCCCTGGACCCTGAATAATGCCATAAAAGCAATAATTAAACTTCTATCTGAAACCCTATGCCAGCCGTTAATAACATGCTGAGTAACTTCAACTGTGTCTGGGAATGCACCCTGCCTTCAGACAACTCACTCCTCATTCTTGCCCTTCACTTTCACACTCATCCTGCACTCACAGGGATCACAAACTTCGGGTCTACTTGCGCCCCTGGTTGCTTCCCACGCCAGAAGTACGCTTGCTGCCTGTTTTTCATACCCCCATCTTGAGTTAGGGCTCTCTGATTGGAGTAGTCATTCAGAACCGCGTTTCAGCATGTAGTTCCTGCAGCAGAGCACTGCTTTGACGTCAGCACTGACGTTGCTCCAATGAACAGGACAGCAGGAGAGATGCCAGGGAGTGCCGCGAATTTTGTATACATTAAGCTGCAAAATACTTCAACTTTGCTGATGAAACAGCACTTTTTCACTGTTGCCTTTTGCCTTGTGGTTGCTGAATTTAACATCTGGTTGCTGCCGTTAGCCTCGCTCTTGAACCCTTCCCCCTTAAGGTTATCCTGGTTGTACCCTCGCAGCTACTGCATTTCACTGCAAGGCGTTTACAACGGTTGTGTCCTTCCTGAAGATTCCATTCTCTGGCAGGTAAGAGTGAAGAGCTTTTTGCTTTATTTTTTAAAGCCTTGCTCCTTTCCCCTTCGTCTCACTACTAGTGGGAACGTTGGATGTTTCAAGGAGGAGGGGATTTGGCATTAATGCCATAGGTGCTGACTTTGGATGTGGGAACCTGGGTTCGAGTCCTGGCATCAGCTCAACATCTTGTCATCCTGGGCATAATCACTTAATTTACCAGTGACTTAAGAAAAATGAATTTGACCTTGATTAAAGTCGCTGGTTTTCCAATCCCACAAACCTAATATAACAGATATTGTGAAGTATGCCTACCATATGTCCTCCCTACTTTCGTAGACCAAATTTGAATGCTTTCTTGTGCAGCTATTTCTGAAGCTTTGGAAGGCATCTTCTTTATAAGCCAACTATGCTAACTAATTAACTCTTGATGCTGCTAGAGAATAAAGATGTATATATCCTGTTGAATCACTTATATCACATGTGTATGATGTAAATGTCCCCTCGGCCTTCTTGCAAAACTGTGGCTGGCCTCCTACTGGCATGGCAACAACTGGCCATACTCCAGATAATCACGGATTTTTCAATTGTGTCAGAAAGCATGTTTTGTGGAACCCTTTTTTCTGATATCTTGTCTAGGGACAAGCATGTGGCGCAACAGCCAGAGCTGATGACTGTGGAGCTGGGGAACCATGTTCAATTATTGGTGTCTGCTCAACATCCTATGATTCTGGGCAAATTACTTAGTCTCCCTATACTTACAAAACATGAATGTGTGCTTGTGTAATGTAAAAGATGCTCCTGTAAAGCGCTCCAATACCTTTGGGTCATGTTCGTGCTATATAAAACTGTAAACATATTACACAATTTTGTGAGCACTCCCGTTTTCAGGTACTGCTCAAGACTGAAAGAGTAGCACAACCTAAGGATGGCAGTAGCAAGAATCCATCCACACATTGGCTGTCTCTGTAGAGAAAAACAGGCACACCCCACACCTGTGTTTTGGGAGTGTTTTTACTAATCTATCCTAAATTTTGTATTTTATGTGAAAAAGAAACACCAATGTATTTTTTTGTTCTAGTTTTTTCTTGGAGACTTTTTATTTGAACTTTATAATAAGTTCAAGCACTACAAAAACTTCAGTTTACTAAACGCTCTTACTTTTTTAATAATATTTGCCCTATATGACCTGGGCTCTGCAGGAGGGAATGGTCATCAATGATGCAGAGTACCAGCTTCCAGAACTTTTTTGTCAGGTGGTGGTGGGGGGGGGGGGGGGGGTACTCAACGTGTAAAAAGGTTTAGATGGGGGCTCATCCAACAAAAACGTTTGAAGACCTCTGCTTTAAAACATTTAATGTAAGAAGTAAATTTGAGGATGCATATGTGTTAGACCTGGCACCATTGGCGTGGGTCACCCTTCCATTTTTGTCTGTGCCTCAATGTATTTTTGTGCTGGTGTTAGCTGCTCAGGGCCCTGTGCCACTGCCATCCAGTGCCACAGGGCAAGTGCTCCCTATGGAAAATGTATTATGTGAATTGACTTCCATGTTTGGCTTATTTGGTTTACTATCAGTCCCTAGTAGAGTGCACCAGGGGTGCCAAGGGCTTGTATATCCAAATGCTGCTAGTGGGCTTGCAGCACTGGTTGTGCCACCCAGAGAAGCAGCCTGGTAAAATGTGTCTAAGGTCTGCCATTGCAGAACCTGCATGCAGTCTAGTACTGTCATGCTGACTGGGCAAGTGTCCCCACTTGCCAGTCCCTAAACCTTCCCTTACCTTCATGTTAGTCACCCCTAAGGTAGGCCCTAGGGCAGGGTGCATTGTAAGGATAAGGTAGGACATGCCCTGAAGTGTGTGACATGTCCTAATAGTGAATTACAGCCATTTTCGTTTTTCACTATTGTAAAGCTACCTGCTCTCCATAGGCCAGAATGGGCTGCTAGATTATAACACTCTATAATCCTAGCAGGCTCAGGAAGCATGGTAGAAATTCATGTTTAGTATGCCTGAACTCAGAATAATAAAATACATCTTTTAGCAAAGGTTATTTTAATATCCTGGGTTTGCAAATGCTACTTTTAGAAGGTTAGCCTTTGCGTGCCTAACCATTTCAGTCCGCCTCTGCTTGGAGGAGCTGTCTTCTTTGTGTGTATCTTGAGTGACAGGGCTGGGAAGTTCCAGGAGACAGGCTGGGGCTGCCAGGTGGTGAATAGAGAGATTACACCAGGATGAATAGAGAGATTATACCAGGATGAATAGAGAGATTATGGGTGGGAGGAGTGCACCTTGACTCTGAATAGGGCTGTGCTCGGCCACCACAATTCTGGCTCCACCCCCTGGGGAGCGTCTGATGTCTCTGCCCTGCCTGCTGAAAGAAGAAGCCAGAGTCCCAACAACAAAGTGCTCCTCACTGAAAAGAACTGGACTGGGATTAGGCAAAGGCCCCCCTGGTCTGTAAAGACAAAAGAAACTTGGTATAAATGTAGGAGCCCTGCTCCTAAAAAATCAGATCCTACTTGAACCACGAAGAAACTCTGCCTGACTGGAAGGACCTGGAAGAAGCTGAAGGAGGAGTAACTTTCCCTAACCTGGGGGATTGGCCTGCAGTGGGTGCCTTGCTGAGAAAGGAGAGGAAAGGACTAAAAGAGACTTTGCACTTTGTTTCAACAATCTCCAAGGGCTTGGAAGAAGAGCTTGCCCCCTGAACTGAGTCTCAGGACCATTGGACTCATCTGCCTTCCAAAATTGAGTTGCCTGGACAATTCTTGCTTGTTTCCCGCTGGATTTGGCCCCAGTACGACTCGTACCCCATCCACCGCGAAGCCGTGTCTTTGCCGCCCGGCACCGTGTGTCTACGCTGATTTAAGAGCGTTAGTACGCACCGTATCCCTCCCAGCCGCATCGCACCTAACCTTCCCCGCCGATTCGAGTCGTACACCCCTGGCTGCCTAATCCTGTACGCCGGACCCAAGCTTCATTGTCCCGCAGGTACGGTCCGTACGCTGCTAATGTACTGCACCGTGCCGTACTCAGAGCCGAGAAGCCGCATCACACTGATCCTCCCCGTACGCTGTACGGCTCGCCGAGAAGTGTCGCCGCCTATCCGCACCGAAGGTACGGCTCGAATGCCGAACGCCACGGACTCTGCAAGCCGATCCGGGCCATTCGCACGTATCCCTGAAGGTCCCGTACCAACGCCGCGTACCGACGCTGCGACCCGACCAGCATCCGAATACGCTGCCGAGCTACGACCCGGACCCATCGACTTGTCCCGTACTGTCCGTCGCGGACCCTACAAAAACTAAGGTACTTTGTTCTGTTCGCACCGCAGCGTGCACGCCACGGACCCCGGAGTCCGCAACGATTGTTAGACTCGTACTTTCTTTGTTTTTAATGCCAACGAGTCGCACATCCAGGTACGAACCGTACAGAACCTTGAACGAAGCGTAATTACCTAAAAGAAGCCTATTTTTGTATTTTAAGCCTTTTTACAAGAACATTGAACTTTAAAATAATACTGTGGTCATTTTATTCGTTATTCTGGTCTTGTGCTAAGCCTTATATAAAGAAAACTATTTTTGATACAACCTTGACTGGTGTCCATATGTGGTGTGTCATCGTATTACTGTATGCGTTCACAAATGCTTAACCTATGACGCCCTGAGAATAGTCTTGACTGCTTGCGCCACACTACCTAAAGGGTGAGCAGGGGTTATTTGAAAGGGTGATCCCCTTACTTTGACTTAGAAGTAAGAGTCCCTGCTTGTCACAAGTGCATACCTGTGCCAACCAGAGATTCCCAATTCTAACATTGGTGGTCAGCGGTGAGGATTTGAATTTGCATTTGTGATTCATGTACAGTAATTGAGTGAACACCACGTACTGAGTTCAGACCGATAACGCAGCCACACAGTATTGATTTTTGTTTTTGCTGAAGAATCTCCACTTTAAGAAACCATGCCTAGCTCAGTCAATGGAGGCAGGGCGTCCTCTATATTCTCTGGGGTTGATGACATAGATTGGGAGGAGAAGGCACTGATGAGGTGCACAAGTGAAGTCTTGAAAGGATACCTCTCCAAGTACAGAATTAACCAAACTGGATTGAAAAACAAGGAGCAGTACACAAAGGCGCTGAGGGCCTGGTACGAATCCAAGTTCCCAGAGAATGTGCTGGAGGTGATACCCCCAGAAGGTGCTTCTAAGCCTGGCAGAGGCCTGTCGCCAGAGGAGATGGCCGCAAGAGCACATGAAGTGGAGATGGCAAAACTTCAAATGGAAATGAAAAGACAAAGGCTGGCCATGGAGCATGAGGGAAAAATGAGGGAGTTGGATCTCAAGGCCAAGAGTTTAGACCACTCTCCCTCTGGTGGCAGCAATTTAACAGAGTCAAGGGTGCACATTCCTAAAGATGTGGTGAAACAGTATTACAAGCAGGATGATATTGGGCAGTGGTTCAGGGCCTATGAAGTAGCCATGTCCTCCCACCGGGTCCCTGAGAGAGATTGGGGAGCGGGGTTGTGGGGAAGGTTCCTGAGTGAGGGGCGGGACACACTGCTAGATCTCCCCTCTGATGTTACCACATCCTATCCACACATGAAGGAAGCTCTGATGACAAGGTATGGGTTAACTCCTGAATTGTACAGGCAGAGATTTAGGGAATGCACCAAGAAGCCTGGTACCACTTATGTAGAATATGTGACTTTTTTTCCCAGAGCGCTAGATGGTTGGGTGAAGGGTAGCAAAGTAAATGATTACCAAGGGCTGTTTGATCTAATTGCATGGGAGCACTTGTCTGATAATTGTTTTCCTGAGCTACGCCAGCACCTGATCGATAGCAAGCTAACTAACCCTATGAAGCTTCCTGAGGAGGCGGACCGCTGGATCAGCACCAGGGTCCACAAGGGTCCCGTGGGAGGCCCCGCCAAAGGTGGTCAGGGTCCCCAGCAGAAGAGTGGGGGGGACAAGGGTAAACAGACTGAGTTCTACAGAGGGCCCCAAAGTAATTCCCAGGGGAACCAAGGGAAAGTTTCTCAGCCACCCCCACCCCGAAGCAGACTGGGGCCCCGACAGGTAACCCTGTTCAAAGAGGGCCCCCCAGATGTTACAAGTGTAACAACCTGGGGCACTATTCCATGGATCCCAAGTGCCCCATGTTTGGTAAACCAGCTCCCCCTGGTGCTCCACCCCCCAAGCAGGTGGCTAGTGTAGCCTTTGGGAGGGAGGTAGATGTCCAAGGGGAGGGGGATCCCGTACAGATGACCCTAGTCTCATTAGGAGACGGTGAGATGGTCGCTGAGGCCCAACTGCTCCCCAATACTCAAAAGTATGGGCAGTGGGTGACCATAAATGGCAAAAGGGTGGGGGCTCTTAGAGATACAGGAGACAGTGTGACTGCTGTCAAGCAACACCTGGTGTCTCAAGAGCAGGTGGTTCCACACGCATTCTGCCGTGTTGTCAACGCTGACAACACAGAGAGTCATTGTCCAATGCCTCAAGTTCCCTTTGAGTGGGGGGGGTCTCTGGTACTCTGCAAGTCGCTGTGAGAACTGCCATGCCTGTAGACTGTCTCCTAGGGAATGATTTGGAGCGCTCCCCTTGGGAAAAGGTGGAGAAGACAACTCACCTGCGGATGGTGGGTTTACCTGATTGGGCGTGCGTGACCACCCGGTCGATGGCAGCCAGTAGGGGTGTTGAAGGGACCCTGGAGCCTGAGGGAGAGGCCCAGGAACCGGCCTTAGGGAGAGGGCGCAGGAGGCACGGGAAACCGGCTCCTAACGTTCCCACGGCCCAGGAGGAAGCAGACCTTGAGGGGGATGCCCTGGAGCCTACCGGGGAATAGATAGCCGAACTGGGGGACCTGCCTGAGCTGACCCATTGGCAGCAAGAAGGAGGCCCCACCAGGGAGGAATTCTGCAGGGAGCAGAAAGAGTGCCCCTCTCTAGTGGGTATGCGGCAGCAGGCTGCAGCCCAGGCCAATGGTGATCAGTCCGGTACTCACTTAATCTACTGGGAGAACGACCTCCTGTACTCAGAGCCTAAGGTTGCTGAACCTGGGTCAGCCCGTGCGCTGGTGGTACCCCAGAAGTTCAGAGCCTTCCTAATGGGGCTGGCTCATGACGTTCCGTTAGCAGGGCATTTGGGGCAGGACAAGACCTTCGAAAGGCTTGTCACCCACTTTTATTGGCCTCAAATGCGCAGGAGTTCTGACACTCACTGCAGGACATGCCAGACTTGCCAGGCAAGTGGTAAGAGTGGAAGGAAGCTGAGGGCTCCACTCCAACCTTTCCCTGTGGTCAGTACCCCATTCCAGCGAGTGGGGATTGACATTGTGGGGCCACTAGACCCCAAGACAGCCATGGGCAACAGGTTTATCTTGGTCTTGGTGGACCATGCCACCCGGTACCCTGAAGCCATCCCTCTAAGGACAGTGACGGCCCCCGTGGTGGGACGGGCACTGATGGGAATTTTCTCACGAGTGGGATTCCCTCTAGAGGTGGTGTCTGACAGGGGGACCAATTTCATATCGAAATATATGAAATCTCTTTGGCAAGAGTGTGGTGTGACCTACAAGTTCACCACCCCTTACCATCCCCAAGGAAACAGGTTGGTTGAGAGATTCAACCGAACCCTAAAGGGCATGATTATGGGCCTTGAGGAGCCCATGAAGCGTAAGTGGGACGTCCTCTTACCATGCCTTCTCTTCGCGTACCGTGAGGTGCCACAGAAGTCTCTGGGGTTCAGTCCCTTTGAGCTTCTGTATGGCCACCCAGTACGAGGACCTCTTAGTCTGGTCAAGAAAGGCTGGGAGCAATCTCCCAGGAAACCTCCCCAGAATGTATATAGTTACATGCTGGCCTTTCGGAACCAGACTAGGCGTTTCAGGCAACTTGGTGAGGCAAATCTGGAAGCCAGCCAGGAGGAAATGAAGCGGTGGTACGACCAGAATGCCACTCTGGTTGAGCTTCAACCTGGTCAAAAGGTATGGGTCCTGGCCCCGGTGGAGCCCTGTGCACTCCAAGACAAGTGGACAGGACCATTTGAGATTGTGGAGCGCAAGAGTTCTGTCACCTACTTGGTGGACTTGCAGTCTCCTAGGAACCCCTTAAGGGTCCTACATGTCAATCGACTAAAGCCCCACTTGGAGATGTCCAAAGTGGGCATGCTCTTGGCTACAGATGATGGGACGGAGGAGGAGTCTGAGCCTCTTCCTGACCTCCTGGTAGCCTCAGAGCAAGATGGGTCAGTGGATGGAGTTAACCTCTCACCCACCCTGACCCCTGAGCAACAGGATGACTGCCGCCAGCTGCTGGGGCAGTTTCCTGACCTGTTCTCCCTGGTTCCTGGTATCACAGATTGGTGCGTCCATGATGTGGATACAGGAGACAGCTTACCTCTGAAGCACAAAGCTTACAGGGTAACTGACAGGGTCAGAGCCTGCATCAAAGAGGAGGTCTCAAAGATGCTTGCTCTAGGGGTGGTTGAGTCCTCCAGCAGTCCTTGGGCCAGCCCAGTGGTCTTGGTCCCAAAGGCTGCCGCGCCGGGTGCCACACCCGTACTCCGGTTCTGTGTGGACTACAGAGGACTCAACTCAGTCACGAAGACTGACGCGCACCCCATCCCCAGAGCTGACGAGATCATCGATCGGTTAGGGGCTGCACGGTACCTCAGCACGTTTGATTTAACGTCTGGGTACTGGCAGATCGCCTTGACTGATGGGGCCAAAGAGAGGTCCGCATTCTCCACACCAAATGGGCATTTCCAGTTCCGGGTTATGCCATTTGGGATGAAGAATGCCCCTGCCACCTTCCAGAGGTTGGTCAACCAGGTGTTGGCTGGGCTGACCGAGTTCAGCGCCACCTACCTGGATGACATCGCAGTGTTCAGTGGCACATGGAAAGAACACCTGCAACATCTCTGGGAAGTGTTGATGGCACTGCGCAAGGCAGGCCTCACGATCAAGGTAAGCAACTGTCAGATCGGGCAGGGATCAGTGGTGTACTTGGGACACCAAGTGGGGAGCGGCCAGGTGGCGCCCCTCCAACCCAAGATTGAAACCATCCTGGCTTGGGAGCCCCCAAAGACCCAGACAGAGGTGAGGGCCTTTCTAGGACTCACAGGGTACTACAGGAGGTTGGTCAAGGGGTATGGCAGCATTGTTGCCCCCTTGACAGAGCTGACTTCGAAGAAGCAGCCCAGAAAAGTGATATGGACTGACACCTGTCAGAAGGCTTTTGACACCCTGAAAACTGCCATGTGCACGGCGCCCGTGCTCTTGGCTTCCGACTTCTCCAAAGAATTCCCTGTGCAGACAGATGCATCAGAGCATGGTGTAGGGGCTGTTCTCTCACAGATGACTGAGGAGGGCTGGGACCAACCTGTAGCCTTCATAAGTAGGAGGTTACTTCCCCGGGAACAAACGTGGAGTGCGATTGAGCGAGAAGCATTCGCTGTGGTCTGGGCATTGAAGAAGCTAAGACCCTACTTGTTTGGGTCTCACTTCCGGGTTCAAACAGACCACAGGCCCCTCAGGTGGTTGATACAGATGAGGGGTGAGAATCCTAAGTTGTTGAGGTGGTCCATTTCCCTACAGGGGATGGATTTCACGGTGGAACATCGCCCCGGTATAGACCACGCCAACGCTGATGGTCCTTCCAGATTTTTCCGCCTTAGTGATGAGAACTCCCTGGGGTAGGGTAGTTCTCCCCACATTTCAGCTGGAGGGGACACGTGTTAGACCTGGCACCATTGGCGTAGGTCACCCTTCCATTTTTGTCTGTGCCTCAATGTATTTTTGTGCTGGTGTTAGCTGCTCAGGGCCCTGTTCCACTGCCATCCAGTGCCACAGGGCAAGTGCTCCCTATGGAAAATGTATTATGTGAATTGACTTCCATGTTTGGCTTATTTGGTTTACTATCAGTCCCTAGTAGAGTGCACCAGGGGTGCCAAGGGCTTGTATATCCAAATGCTACTAGTGGGCTTGCAGCACTGGTTGTGCCACCCACAGAAGCAGCCTGGTGAAATGTGTCTAAGGTCTGCCATTGCAGAACCTGCATGCAGTCTGGTACTGTCATGCTGACTGAGCAAGTGTCCCCACTTGCCAGTCCCTAAACCTTCCCTTACCTTCATGTTAGTCACCCCTAAGGTAGGCCCTAGGGCAGGGTGCATTGTAAGGATAAGGTAGGACATGCCCTGAAGTGTGTGGCATGTCCTAATAGTGAATTACAGCCATTTTCGTTTTTCACTATTGTAAGGCTACCTGCTCTCCATAGGCCAGAATGGGCTGCTAGATTATAACACTCTATAATCCTAGCAGGCTCAGGAAGCATGGTAGAAATTCATGTTTAGTATGCCTGAACTCAGAATAATAAAATACATCTTTTAGCAAAGGTTATTTTAATATCCTGGGTTTGCAAATGCTACTTTTAGAAGGTTAGCCTTTGCGTGCCTAACCATTTCAGTCCGCCTCTGCTGGGAGGAGCTGTCTTCTTTGTGTGTATCTTGGGTGACAGGGCTGGGAAGTTCCAGGAGACAGGCTGGGGCTGCCAGGTGGTGAATAGAGAGATTATGGGTGGGAGGAGTGCACCTTGACTCTGAATAGGGCTGTGCTCTGCCACCACAATTCTGGCTCCACCCCCTGGGGAGCGTCTGATGTCTCTGCCCTGCCTGCTGAAAGAAGAAGCCAGAGTCCCAACAACAAAGTTCTCCTCACTGAAAAGAACTGGACTGGGATTAGGCAAAGGCCCCCCTGGTCTGTAAAGACAAAAGAAACTTGGTATAAATGTAGGAGCCCTGCTCCTAAGAAATCAGATCCTGCTTGAACCACGAAGAAACTCTGCCTGACTGGAAGGACCTGGAAGAAGCTGAAGGAGGAGTAACTTTCCCTAACCTGGGGGATTGGCCTGCAGTGGGTGCCTTGCTGAGAAAGGAGAGGAAAGGACTAAAAGAGACTTTGCACTTTTTTTCAACAATCTCCAAGGGCTTGGAAGAAGAGCTTGCCCCCTGAACTGAGTCCCAGGACCATTGGACTCATCTGCCTTCCAAAATTGAGTTGCCTGGACAGTTCTTGCTTGTTTCCCGCTGGATTTGGCCCCAGTACGACTCGTACCCCATCCGCCGCAAAGCCGTGTCTTTGCCGCCCAGCACCGTGTGTCTACGCTAATTTAAGAGCGTTAGTACGCACCGTATCCCTCCCAGCCGCATCGCACCTAACCTTCCCCGCCGATTCGAGTCGTACACCCCTGGCTGCCTAATCCTGTACGCCGGACCCAAGCTTCATTGTCCCGCAGGTACGGTCCGTACGCTGCTAACGTACTGCACCGTGCCGAACTCAGAGCCGAGAAGCCGCATCACACTGATCCTCCCCTTACGCGGTACGGCTCGCCGAGAAGTGTCGCCGCCTATCCGCACCGAAGGTACGGCTCGAACGCCAAACGCCACGGACTCTGCAAGCCGATCCGGGCCATCCGCACGTATCCCTGAAGGTGCCGTACCAACGCCGCGTACCGACGCCGCGACCCGACTAGCATCCGAATACACTGCCGAGCTACGACCCGGACCCATCGACTTGTCCCGCACTGTCCGTCAAGGACCCTACAAAAACTAAGGTACTTTGTTCTGTTCGCACCGCAGCGTGCACGCCACGGAGCCCGGAGTCCGCAACGATTGTTAGACTCGTACTTTCTTTGTTTTTAATGCCAACGAGTCGCACATCCAGGTACGAATCGTACAGAACCTTGAACGAAGCGTAATTACCTAAAAGAAGCCTATTTTTGTATTTTAAGCCTTTTTACAAGAACATTGAACTTTAAAATAATACTGTGGTCATTTTATTCGTTATTCTGGTCTTGTGCTAAGCCTTATATAAAGAAAACTATTTTTGATACAACCTTGACTGGTGTCCATTTGTGGTGTGTCATTGTATTACTGTATGCGTTCACAAATGCTTAACCTATGACGCCCTGAGAATAGTCTTGACTGCTTGCGCCACACTACCTAAAGGGTGAGCAGGGGTTATTTGAAAGGGTGATCCCCTTACTCTGACTTAGAAGTAAGAGTCCCTGCTTGTCACAAGTGCATACCTGTGCCAACCAGAGATTCCCAATTCTAACAATATGCATAACTAGATGCCCATGGGGCCGTAGCTGTCTTTCATACTTCCGATTTGACTAACCAAAACACCTGTTATTAAAAATGCCTGCTGCGGTGTGGGGAAATCAAAAATATTGTTTTGGTTTCCATTGGAGAGAAAATATTGCTGTGAGGCAGGACCTTTAGGAAGGTTTCACAAAACATGGAGGCCCCAGGTCATTTACTCACCCTGGAATCAGAGAAAGAGAGTCTGGCGACACAGATATGGAACGAGGAAGCTGGGCAATGTGCCCCATGACAGAGTCAGGCATTGTCAGTTAGATCATGATGAAGAACAGGAGCAGCTGCCTGGCTTCAGTCGGCACTTTGTGGCACATGCATATGGTAAGCAAAAAAACAGCAAAGTGGAGGTGTGAGGAAAAGGCTCCCTGTTGTATCGCCCTGCTGCAAACCCTACATGGAGAGTAAAAGAGAGAGAAACGCAGAAGAGGCTAGCGACGGTAAAGACGTCAGAGGGAGGATAAATACAGACATGCCAACCCTCCCGATTCAGGCGGGAGACTACCGATTTCAAGGCTAGTCTCCCGCCTCCCGATTCCTGCAAGCAATAACCCGATTCCTCGGGGTTTCAGCTGACAGGGCTTGGTAATGTGTAACGTGCTAATTCTTCCAGCAATAGTCAGAGTGGCGATGCAGGGGCTCTAGAAGGGGTGAAAAACCAACAAAGCATCATTCACATGCAAATGGTCTTTTAAAGTCCTGCGAAGTACTGGGGTGCGGCTGTGTGGGTGCCGAGGAAGCTGTTTCAGCCTGGGCTGCCACACACGGGGGTGTATGCACTGCCAGGCCAGTGTACAGCACTTGCATCACCCTCTCTCTGCCTGCCATTGCCCTACATGCTTCTAAAAGGTAAGAAAAAAAAACGAACGTGCATTTGCGTTTCAAATGTCGGATCCTGCAGCAGCACACTTCCAAAGCCCATACATGACAGTAACCCGATTCAAGGACCCATTCTCCCGATTTTTTTGATAAAATCTCCCACTTTGCGCTTCTGAAATGTTGGCACGTATGTAAATAGCTTCGGGGGAGATGAGGAAATTGGAGAGACACCAGAGAGAGCACATGATTACAACGAATGCAATTGAGGTGCTGCAGACGTTAGACACGAGTGTAAGGTGAAAGACGACTAGCAGCAGAGAGCAGTGAACTAACAGAGAGGGCAATGGACAGAGACAAGCGAGGGGAGATATAACGTCCCAAGTATTGGAAGAGTCAAATTCTTTCCATTTTTACGCCCTCAACAGTGCACTGATTTTAAAGCATGCCCTTTGGTGAGCCCTCTTGTGGCGTGAGACTACCGTTTAATGAATCAGCACACCGAAAGCTACACACAGCTACATTAAATATACCTGACGTCCCCTGTAATAGCGCCGAGTACGTGAATTGTCCGTGAAGAGAGCTGCGCGGCGATGGGAGGAAGCCTTAACTCTGTGATTTCGGTGGGCTGAGAGCCCACACCTACCCTTAGCCACGAGCTGTAACCCCCTGCCTGCACGCTACTCAGCCACTGCCCAACTTGCTGACAGGGGAAAACGAAACTTCGAGCAATTACTTCACGTGGAAACGAGTTTGGAATACCACACTTTTATACATATAAAAGCAGGTGCCATGCCCAAATAAAGCATGGCACCTGGGCACATACAGTTTATGCACATGGCAGCCGCCAAAGCGGGTGCAGTGCTCAAAAATAAAGCGTGGCGCCTGTATTATAAATATGGAAGTGGGCAGCAAAATGGAGCCTCCAAAGTGCGGTTTGACGTGCAGGTAGTGCTTGGCGGCACATAAAACAAGCCTTTCAATTAGAAAAAAAACAGTGCTTCCATTTTACCTTAGCCTCCTGGGATGTAAACACGTTAGCTATATGACCTAACAAGGAGAGCCGCAGACTTTGTGCCTGGGCAAACGGGTTCGAGTCTCCGCGCCGGCTCTACAAAACACATGGGGACAGTATCAATTAAATTTAAAAGCATAATAAAAATATAAATATAGTTACAGGATCGTTGAATTACGGCTATACAAAAAGCATACGGATGGGAGGGGGAAAAGCTGTTGCTGACTTGGATCATCATTTTTTCACAGATAACCCCCGGCCATTCCAATTGAGATTCATTCTTATCTCATCATGGTCCCGAGGAATGTGGTCTAATTGCAGGTCCACCGAAACGCGCGTAGACCAGTAATTATTTGGGGAGAGGTCCTTGGGAGTCAGAAACACCAGAGGCATCAGATGGGTGTGATTAACATCCCCAAACAACTACAGAATCTGTCCCTCTATGATTGACTATGGACCTCCCCTATCTTGGAATCTCTCTTTTTTGTGTGTGTGCGTAGGCTCGTATGAGTAGGTTCGAATGGTGAGAGTGAATTGTTGATGGCTTATGTGGGGTCATGTATTTATCTATTAATTGATTTGTACTGCATTGCATCTAATTTATGGCCACATGTATATGTAAATAATGATGAGTATGTTTCTTAAACTGTGTGTATAATGAAAATATAAACATATATACAAAAACATTATTGTACAATGGAATAGTAAAGTAATTAAAATAATTATATATATATATCTCTGTGACTATTTGTCCTGTACAACAGCGATGTTGGGTTCGTGACTATTTTGAGCCAATTTTGGCCATGCCAAAAGAGATATAGGTCAGTCTAGAGGTTTTTAGGTCTCGCCTACGCAGCGCGCATGCCCTGCATAGGAGGACCTGTAGCCGTCGCTCTGCTCTTTTTGGAAGCACATACTCGTGCTTGTGGCGGCATCCACCTTGCGGGAGCGAGCAGGGGCGCGCCCACAAGCACGAGTATGTGTTTCCAAAAAGAGCCGACTGCGCGCGCACGCTTGCACCATTCCCGGGCCAGCAAACACACGATTGCAGTGCCAGCAGTGTGTTTTGCTTTTACTGTGACAAGCACGCGTGTGCTTTAAAATAGCAGCATTAGTTATTCACTCGTGCACGGCTATCATTTACTCTGTGTTTTGCTTTTACTGTGACAAGCACGCGTGTGCTTCAAAATAGCAGCATTAGTTATTCACTCGTGCACGGCTATCATTTACTTTGTGTTTTGCTTTTACTGTGACAGCTTTCTCATCACTTCTTCCCTCGTGCTCTATCTTGCTTTCTTTTTTTATCATTCACTCTGTGTTTTGCTGTTACCTTTTCTCACTATTTGTTACCACGTCCACCACCACCACATTCACCACCACCACCACGTCCACAACCACCACCACGTCCACCCCCATGTCCACCACCATGTCCACCATGTCCACCATGCCTACCACCACCACACCTACCACCACCACCATGTTCACCACCTCCACCACCGCCACGTCCACCACCGCCACGTCCACCACCACCACGCCCACCAATACCACCACCACGTCCACCACCACCACCATGTCCACCACCATGTCCCCCCCACCACGTCCACCACCACCACATCCACCACCACGTCCACCACCACGTCCACCACCATGTTCACCACCACGTCCACCACCACCATGTCCACCACCACCACCAGGTCTACCACCACCACCACCAGGTCCACTACCACCATGTCCACCACCACCATCACCACGTCCACCACAATCACATCCACCACCACCACATCCACCACCACCACCACGTCCACCACCACCACCACATCCACCACCACCATGTCCACCACCACCATGTCCACCACCACCACATCCACCACCACCACTTCCACCACATCCATGCGTCCACCACCAAGTCCACCACCACCATGTCCACCACCACCACCAAGTCCACCACCACCACCATGTCCACCACCACCATGTCCACCACCACATCCACCACCACATCCACCACATTCATCAACACCACATCCTCTACCATCACCATGTCCTCCACCACGTCAACCACGTCAACCACCACCATGTCAACCATCACCACGTTCACCACCACGTCCACCACCACCAAGTCCACCACCACCATGTCACCCACCACCATGTCCACCACCACGTCCACCACCACCACCATGTCCACCACCATGTCCACCACCACGCCCACCACCACATCCACCACCACATCCACCATCACCATGTCCACCACCACGTCTACTACCATGTCCACCACTACGTCCACCACCACCATGTCCACCACCACCACTATGTCCACCACCACCACCATGTCCTCCACCACCACATCGTCCACCACCACGACATCCACCACCACATCCACCACCACATCCACCACCATGTCCACCACCACCACCACCATATACACCAACACCACGTCCTCCACCACCATGTCCACCACTACCATGTCCACCACCACCACGTCCACCACCACCAGCACATCCACCACCACCATGTCCTTCACCACCACCATGTCCTCCACCACCATCATGTCCACCACCACCATGTCCACCACATCCACCACCACCACATCCACCACCACTACGTCCACCACCACCACATCCACCACCACCACATACACCATGTCCACCATGACCACCACGTCCACCACCATGTCCACCACCACACTGTCCACCACCATGCCCACCACCATGCCCACCACCACCACCACATCCTCCACCACCATGTCCTCCACCACCGCCACGTCCACCACCACCACATCCACCACCACCACGTCCACCACCACCACGTCCACCACCACCACATCCACCACACCCACTACCATGTTCACCACCACCACAACCACCACCATGTCCACCCCCACCACCATGTCCACCACCACCATGTCCTCCACCACCTGGTCCACCTCCGCCATGTCCACCACCACCAGCACATCCACAACCACCAGCACATCCACCACCTCCACCACCACGTCCTCCACCACCACCACATCCACCACCACCACCACATCCACCATCACGTCCACCACACCCACCACCACGTCCACCACCAACACCACCTCCACCACCACCACAACCTCCACCACATCGACCACCACACCACCACGTCCACCACCACCACCACCACCACGTCCACCACCACCATGTCCACCACCACATCCACCACCACCACGTCCACCACCACAATGTCAACCACCATGTTCACCACCACCAGGTCCACCACCAGTTCCACCACCTGGTCCACCACTACCACATCCACCACCACCACGTCCACCACCACCACCACATCCACGACCACCACGTTCACTAATACCACCACATCCACCACCAGGTGCACCACCACCATGTCCACCACATCCCCCATCACCACATCCACCACCTCCACATCCACCACCACCACGTCCACCACCACCACGTCCACCACCATGTCCACCACTACACTGTCCAACAATATGCCCAACACCATGCCCACCACCACAACCACCACCACCACGTCCACCACCACGTTCACCACCATGTCCACCACCATATCCACCACAACCGTGTCCTCCACCACCATGTCCACCACCACCACAACCAGCACCACGTCCACCACCACCATGTCCACCACCACAACATCCACCACCACCACCATGTCCTCCACCACCACATCCACCACCACCAGGTCCACCACCACCATGTCCACCACCACGCCCACCACCACCAGCACATCCACAACCACCAGCACGTGCACCACATCCACCACCACATCCACCTCCCCGTCCATCACCACCACGTCCACCATCACATCCACCACATCCACCACCACATCCACCATGTCCACCACCACGTCCACCATCACGTCTACCACCAACACCACCTCCACCACCACCACATCCACCACACTCACCACCACCACATCCACCACCAACCACGTCCACCACCACCATGTCCACCACCACCATGTCCTCCACCACCACCACCACGTCCACCACCAGCAGGTCCACCACTACCACTGCCACATCCACCACTACCATGTCCACCACCACCACGTCCACCACCACCTCATCCACTACCACCACCGCATCCACCATCAGGTCCACCACCACCACGTCCACCACATCCACCATCACCATGTCCACCACCACCAAGTCTACCACCATGTCCACCACCACATCCACCACCACATCCACCACCACGTCCACCACCACCATGTCCACCACCATGTCCACCACCACACTGTCCACCACCACGCCCACCACCACCACATCCACCACCACCACGTCCACCACCACCACGCCCTCCACCACCATGCCCACCACCATGTCCACCACCACATTCACCACCACCTCCATGTCCACCAGCACCACCATATCCACCACCACCACTATGTCCTCCACCACCAAGTCCACCACCACCATGTCCACCACCACCAGCACATCCACCACCACCTCCACCACCACCACCACATCCACCACCACCACATCCACCATCACCACATACACCACCAACATGACCTCCACCACCACATCCACCACCACCACGTCCACCACCACCACTTCCACCACCATGTCCACCACCACCATGTCCACCACCATGTCCACCACCACCACATCCACCACCACCATGTCCACCACCACCATGTCCTCCACCACCACCACATCCACCACCACCACATCCACCACCACATCCACCACCATGTCCACCACCACGTCCAACTCCACGTCCACCACATTCACCACCACCACGTCCACCACCACCATGTCCACCACCACCATGTCCACCACGTCCACCACTACCATGTCCACCACCATCACCACATCCACCACCACATCCACCACCACCACGTCCACCACCAACAAGGCCACCACCACCAACATATCCAGCACCACCAGGGCCACCACCACCCCACCCACCACCACGTCCACCACCACCATGTTCACCACCACCATGTCCACCACCACCACCATGTCCACCACATCCACCACCACGTCTACCACCACGTCCACCACCATGTCCACCATGTCCACCACCACCACATCCTCCACCACATCCACCAACACCATGTCCACCACCACCACGTCCAGCACCACCACCACCATGTCCACCACCACCACCACATCCACCACCACCACCATGTCCACCACCACCACATCCACGTCGACCACGTCGACCACATCCACCACCACCACGTCCACACCACCACCATGTCCACCACCACTATGTCCACCACATCAACATCCACCACCCCCACATCCATCACCACCACATCCACCACTTCCACCACCACCACGTCCACCACAACATCCACCACCACACTGTCCACCACCATGCCCACCACAACCACGTCCACCACCACCACGTCCATCACCACAACCACGTCCACCACCACCACCACGTCCTCCACCACCACCATATCCACCACCACCACATCCCCCACCACCACACTGTAGTAGGCTGGTTCCATGACGTAGAGGTGACACAGCAGACGTAGCCGAGATATGTCTTTATGATATTTATTAAGTTATTAAGATCCATAGAACAGCCCCACCAGGAGCAGCCTGCTAGCTGCTCAGCCCATCTTCCCAAATGTCTCACACCACCCCAGCACCCAAGCATTCCAGTCAAGTCAACATTCCACACGGAACTCTCACACTGGCTGAGCAGCTAGTTACAAGATAAAGGGGAACAGTGATAACATTACATGAAGATACTACAATATCTTCCTTCTTCACAATTGAAAATAAAACAAACAATACTAAAAATTCAAAACAACTATACACAAAATGTACACAAGAAATAAATAGTCTAAAACCCAAGTGTAAGATGAATAAACCATACGACGAGAGGGAACCAGACTATAAAAAGGAAGAAGAAGGATGAAAAGATAAAAACAAACTATTACCAACCTCCTCTTTTTAATAAGACACAAAAAGAACGTTTAACTCACTAACAGAAAGTGAGAAAACACCACATGAGGTACATGTGAAACAAAACGCAGAGAATCATAGTAGAAAAGGACTACAGGTACTCTACAGATTGATGAGTCATACGGGGAGAAGCACTCCCAGAACAAATACACTATGGGTGGACCTCACCCCTGTATGTACTTCTATCAGGAGGTTCAAGGTGCTTATCACCCCACACAGATCCAAACAACTCTTCAGTAATCATCGTCATACGTGCTCCTGCATACAACTATAACAATTTGGTCAGGAAAAATATCACTTTTCAGAAAAACATATTAAGCATATTGTATAAATATGCACCTGAAAATATAATTACTGTTAGCTTTATAAAACAAACAGACAGCACTACGTTGGGAAACTGCCGCTCCTCAAAACCTAAGAAAGAAAAGTCCAATGCTGCACAGGATACTGGGTCCCCTAGACAGTCACATAGATGAAATCATTGTAGAGAACTAACCGTATATGCTTGAACAATGTACCAAGATTGATGTAAAGATCTTAGTACCACAGTAGATAGCTGTAAAAAACGTCAATAAGGACATCGAAAATAACACCATAAGTACCCACTTTGAGTTTCTTGTTTAATTTTTTAACTTTTCAGAAGAGTGAAAATTGTTGGCCAAAGTAAACAGCTCTAGTTGAAATTTTCCATCCTAGCTTGATGTTTAGACAGCACCAAATACCTCTGATATATCTGTGCAAGTTCTCCGGTAAACGTTCAGCTTTGGGACAGAACTGCTGGCAAAAAGACACTGCCGCTCCGATAGTGCCCTCAACACAGTTCCTCCAAATTTGGGTTCGGGCACCCTCACACGCAGGGGCACATCTCGGCTCCCGCCAGGCACACTGTAGGCATACAGATGAGTGCTGCCGAGCTTGAAGAGAGAAGCATCCATTGCCAATATGGCGATACGCAGATCGACGTAGAGCCGGGTGGCTGCAGGCACGTCCATGCTTCAAAGCGTTCAGCAACAGCATTAAAGACTGCCTAGCAACGAAGACAACGAAACATGTCTCCGCGCAACAGAAATGAACAGGTGGGTGTGCACGCTACTCTCGAAACGCGCAACCGTTTTAAACTGCACATGAACCGTTAAACTGCTATTACTGAAAAGTGGGGGCAACAATTGACAAAAATATATTTTTACAAAAAAACTAAATTACCTCACCGCAAATGACTCGTTGCAGCACCAATGTGAAGACTGACTTCACACAATTAAAATACACTTTTGCAGGAAAAGGCCAACTGATGCTGGGTATACATAATTATTAATCCATAACACAGTGCAGGAAAATTAATACCCCTAGTGTGGCAGTCAATTTTACTGTACTCCAATGACCAAAAGGACTTGCAGAAACAGCTGTCATATAGAAATTCACAACACAATTGTCCTGCACGTGTTGCCAGAACAAATCATAAAACACCAAACAACTCTGCGTGTGTTGAAATAGGCATACTTTCACAGATTTAAATCCAACAGCTGCAGATAGATGCTCTTGAGTTCACTAGTGTCAGAGTCATTGATTATCTGAACAAACTAGTCCACACTTGTAGTTTCTGTGGAGCCAGAACACAAACACATTTTTCGTTACCTTACAGTTCATCAGTAGTGGAGAAGTAGAGCATAGCACGCCTTGGCTGGGGCTGTCCGGTGTGAGGGACACTGGTGGGGCTGCAGGGCGTGATACTCCAGTTTCTCTTGTTTGTTTCAGTTTCTCTTGTTTCTTCATGCTCCATTTCAATAGTTTCTTGTGGAACTCTAGCCTTCTCTGTCCACACTTCCTCCAATGTTTCATGTGTACCATTTCCTCCTGGAAATAAACATGTGCTGTCCGTGAGCTCATTAGTGAATCATGAAGCTCTCCATGTGAAATCAGCGCTTCAAGTTTCAGTAACATCCTTCCAACTTGACTAAGCCCATGGCTAATCATTTTCTAACTTCCTTTAAGGTTTGACATATTAAAACTTCCTTGAGGTACCTTGTAAACGTGGATAAGTCTACAAATCGTCACCAAATGTAGTAGGCTGGTTCCATGAAGTAGAGGTGACACAGCAGACGTAGCCGAGATATGTCTTTATGATATTTATTAAGTTATTAAGATCCATAGAACAGCCCCACCAGGAGCAGCCTGCTAGCTGCTCAGCCCATTTTCCCAACTGTCTCACACCACCCCAGCACCCAAGCATTCCAGTCAAGTCAACATTCCACACGGAACTCTCACACTGGCTGAGCAGCTAGTTACAAGATAAAGGAGAACAGTGATAACATTACATGAAGATATTACAAACCCACCACCACCACATCTACAACCACCACGTCTACCACCACATCCACCACCACCACGTCCACCACCAAGGCCACCACCACCACCACCATATCCACCACCACCATGTCCACCACCACCACACTCACCACCATGTCCACCACCACCGCATCCACCACCACCACATCCACCACCACCACCATGTCCACATCCATCAGCACCACCACGTCCACATCCACCACCACCACCACATCCACCACCAGGTCCACCATCATGTCCACCACCATCCGAACCACCACCACATCCACCACCACCACATCCACAACCACCACCATGTCCACCACCAAGTCCACCACCACCATACCCACCACCACATCCACCACTACCACCACGTCCACATCCATCACCACCACCACGTCCACCACCATGTCCACCACCACCACCACGTCCATCACCACATCCACCACCACGTCCACCACCACTACAACATCCACCACCATGTCCACCACCACCACATCCACCACTACATCCACCACGTCCTCCTCGACCACCATGTCCTCCACCACTGCCACGTCCACCACCACCACATCCACCACCACCATGTCCAACACCACAACATCCACCACGCCCACCACCATGTCCACCATCACCACGTCCACCACCACCACCATGTCCACCGCCACATTGTCCTCCACCACCAGGTCCACCTCCACCAGGTCCAACACCACTATGTCCACCACCACCAACACATCCACAACCACCAGCACGTCCACCACATCCACCACCACAACCACATCCACCACGTCCACCATCACGTCCACCATGCCCACCACCACATCCACCACCAACACCACCTCCACCACCAACACCACCTCCACCAGATCCACCACCACATCCACCACCACCACATCCACCAACACCACATCCACCACCACCACGTCCACCACCACCATGTCCACCACCACGTCCACCACCACCATGTCCACCACCACATCCACCAACACCACATCCACCACCACCACGTCTACCACCACCATGTCCACCACCACATCCACCACCACCACATCCACCACCACCATCTCCACCACCATGTCCACCATCACCGCCACCAGGTCCACCACCAGGTCTACCACCACCATGTCCATCACCACCACCACATCCACCACCACCATGTCCACCATCACCAAGTCCTTGTTCACCACGTCCACCACCATGTCCACCACATCCACCACCACCACATCCACCACCACGTCAACCACCACCACCACATCCACCACCACCACATCCACATCCACCACATCCATCACTACCACTTCCACCACCACCAAGTCCACCACCACCACATCCACCACGTCCACCACCACCACATCCACCACCACATCCACCACCACTGACATCCACCACCATGTCCACCACCATACTGTCCACCACCATGTCCACCACCACCATGTCCACCACCACCACATCCACCACCACACTGTCCACCACTATGCCCAACACCATGCCCACCACCACGTCCACCACCACGTCCACCATGTCCACCACCACCACATCCACCACCACATCCACCCCCACACTGTCCACCACTATGCCCAACACCATGCCCACCACCACGTCTACCACCATGTCCACCATGTCCACCACCACCACATCCTCTACCACATCCACCACCACCATGTCCACCACCACCACATCCAGCACCACCACCACCATGTCCACCACCACCACCACATCCACCACCACCACCATGTCCACCACCACCCTGTTCATGTCCACCACCACCACATCCATGTTGACCACATCCACCACATCCCCCACCACCACCACATCCACCACCAGGTCCACCATCATGTCCACCACCATCCGAACCACCACCACATCCACCACCACCACATCCACAACCACCACCATGTCCACCATCATGTCCACCACCATACCCACCACCACATCCACCACCACCACCACCACGTCTACATCCACCACCACCACCACGTCCACCACCATGTCCACCACCACCAGGTCCATCACCACATCCACCACCACATCCACCACCACTACAACATCCACCACCATGTCCACCACCACCACATCCACCACTACATCCACCACCACGTCCTCCTCGACCACCATGTCCTCTACCACTGCCACGTCCACCACCACCACATCCACCACCACCATGTCCACCACCACAACATCCACCACGCCCAACACCATGTCCACCACCACCACGTCCACCACCACCACCATGTCCACCGCCACATTGTCCTCCACCACCAGGTCCACCTCCACCAGGTCCAACACCACTATGTCCACCACCACCAACACATCCACAACCACCAGCACGTCCACCACATCCACCACCACAACCACATCCACCACGTCCACCATGCCCACCACCACATCCACCACCAACACCACCTCCACCACCAACACCACCTCCACCAGATCCACCACCACATCCACCACCACCACATCCACCAACACCACATCCACCACCACCACGTCCACCACCACCATGTCCACCACCACGTCCACCACCACCATGTCCACCACGACATCCACCAACACCACATCCACCACCACCATGTCCACCACCACCATGTCCACCCCCACGTCCACCACCACCATGTCCACCACCACATCCACCACCACCACGTCCACCACCACCATCTCCACCACCATGTCCACCATCACTGCCACCAGGTCCACCACCAGGTCTACCACTACCACCACCACATCCAGCACCACCATGTCCATCACCACCACCACATCCACCACCACCATGTCCACCACCACCAAGTCCATGTCCACCACGTCCACCACCATGTCCACCACATCCACCACCACCACCACCATGTCCACCATCACCAAGTCCTTGTTCACCACGTCCACCACCATGTCCACCACATCCACATCCACCACATCCATCACTACCACTTCCACCACCACCAAGTCCACCACCACCACATCCACCACGTCCACCACCACCACATCCACCACCACATCCACCACCACTGACATCCACCACCATGTCCACCACCATACTGTCCACCACCATGTCCACCACCACCATGTCCACCACCACCACATCCACCACCACACTGTCCACCACTATGCCCAACACCATGCCCACCACCACGTCCACCACCACGTCCACCATGTCCACCACCACCACATCCACCACCACATCCACCCCCACACTGTCCACCACTATGCCCAACACCATGCCCACCACCACATCTACCACCATGTCCACCATGTCCACCACCACCACATCCTCTACCACATCCACCACCACCATGTCCACCACCACCACATCCAGCACCACCACCACCATGTCCACCACCACCACCACATCCACCACCACCACCATGTCCACCACCACCCTGTTCATGTCCACCACCACCACATCCATGTTGACCACATCCACCACATCCCCCACCACCACCACATCCACCACCAGGTCCACCATCATGTCCACCACCATCCGAACCACCACCACATCCACCACCACCACATCCACAACCACCACCATGTCCACCATCATGTCCACCACCATACCCACCACCACATCCACCACCACCACCACCACGTCTACATCCACCACCACCACCACGTCCACCACCATGTCCACCACCACCACGTCCATCACCACATCCACCACCACATCCACCACCACTACAACATCCACCACCATGTCCACCACCACCACATCCACCACTACATCCACCACCACGTCCTCCTCGACCACCATGTCCTCTACCACTGCCACGTCCACCACCACCACATCCACCACCACCATGTCCACCACCACAACATCCACCACGCCCAACACCATGTCCACCACCACCACGTCCACCACCACCACCATGTCCACCGCCACATTGTCCTCCACCACCAGGTCCACCTCCACCAGGTCCAACACCACTATGTCCACCACCACCAACACATCCACAACCACCAGCACGTCCACCACATCCACCACCACAACCACATCCACCACGTCCACCATGCCCACCACCACATCCACCACCAACACCACCTCCACCACCAACACCACCTCCACCAGATCCACCACCACATCCACCACCACCACATCCACCAACACCACATCCACCACCACCACGTCCACCACCACCATGTCCACCACCACGTCCACCACCACCATGTCCACCACGACATCCACCAACACCACATCCACCACCACCACGTCCACCACCACCATGTCCACCCCCACGTCCACCACCACCATGTCCACCACCACATCCACCACCACCACGTCCACCACCACCATCTCCACCACCATGTCCACCATCACCGCCACCAGGTCCACCACCAGGTATACCACTACCACCACCACATCCAGCACCACCATGTCCATCACCACCACCACATCCACCACCACCATGTCCACCACCACCAAGTCCATGTCCACCACGTCCACCACCATGTCCACCACATCCACCACCACCACCACCATGTCCACCATCACCAAGTCCTTGTTCACCACGTCCACCACCATATCCACCACATCCACCACCACCACATCCACCACCACGTCCACCACCACCACCATATCCACCACCACCATATCCACATCCACCACATCCATCACCACCACTTCCACCACCACCAAGTCCACCACCACCACATCCACCACGTCCACCACCGCCACATCCACCACCACATCCACCACCACCACATCCACCACCATGTCCACCACCATACTGTCCACCACCATGTCCACCACCACCATGTCCACCACCACCACATCCACCACCACACTGTCCACCACTATGCCCATCACCATGCCCACCACCACGTCCACCACCACGTCCACCATGTCCACCACCACCACATCCACCACCACATCCACCACCACACTGTCCACCACTATGCCCAACACCATGCCCACCACCACGTCTACCACCATGTCCACCATGTCCACCACCACCACATCCTCTACCACATCCACCACCACCATGTCCACCACCACCACATCCAGCACCACCACCACCATGTCCAACACCACCACCACATCCACCACCACCACCATGTCCACCACCACCCTGTTCATGTCCACCACCACCACATCCATGTTGACCACATCCACCACATCCCCCACCACCACCACATCCACCACCAGGTCCACCATCATGTCCACCACCATCCAAACCACCACCACATCCACCACCACCACATCCACAACCACCACCATGTCCACCATCATGTCCACCACCACCATACCCACCACCACATCCACCACCACCACCACGTCTACATCCACCACCACCACCACGTCCACCACCATGTCCACCACCACCACCACGTCCATCACCACATCCACCACCACATCCACCACCACTACAACATCCACCACCATGTCCACCACCACCACATCCACCACTACATCCACCACCACGTCCTCCTCTACCACCATGTCCTCCACCACAGCCACGTCCACCACCACATCCACCACCACCATGTCCACCACCACAACATCCACCACGCCCAACACCATGTCCACCACCACCACGTCCACCACCACCACCATGTCCACCGCCACATTGTCCTCCACCACCAGGTCCACCTCCACCAGGTCCAACACCACTATGTCCACCACCACTAACACATCCACAACCACCAGCACGTCCACCACATCCACCACCACAACCACATCCACCATGTCCACCATCACGTCCACCATGCCCACCACCACATCCACCACCAACACCACCTCCACCACCAACACCACCTCCACCAGATCCACCACCACATCCACCACCACCACATCCACCAACACCACATCCACCACCACCACGTCCACCACCACCATGTCTACCACCACGTCCACCACCACCATGTCCACCACCACATCCACCAACACCACATCCACCACCACCACGTCCACCACCATGTCCACCTCCACGTCCACCACCACCATGTCCACCACCACATCCACCACCACCACGTCCACCACCACCATCTCCACCACCATGTCCACCATCACCGCCACCAGGTCCACCACCAGGTCTACCACTACCACCACCACGTCCAGCACCACCATGTCCATCACCACCACCACATCCACCACCACCATGTCCACCACCACCAAGTCCATGTCCACCACGTCCACCACCATGTCCACCACATCACCCACCACCACCACATCCACCACCACCACCACATCCACCACCACCACATCCACATCCACCACATCCATCACCACCACTCCCACCACCACCAAGTCCACCACCACCACATCCACCACGTCCACCACTGCCACATCCACCACCACATCCACCACCACCACATCCACCACCATGTCCACCACCATACTGTCCACCACCATGTCCACCACCACCATGTCCACCACCACCACATCCACCACCACACTCTCCACCACTATGCCCAACACCATGCCCACCACCACGTCCACCACCACGTCCACCATGTCCACCACCACCACATCCACCACCACATCCACCACCACACTGTCCACCACTATGCCCAACACCATGCCCACCACCACATCTACCACCATGTCCACCACCACCACATCCAGCACCACCACCACCATGTCCACCACCACCACCACATCCACCACCACCACCATGTCCACCACCACCCTGTCCATGTCCACCACCACCACATCCATGTTGACCACATCCACCACCACCATGTCCACCACCACCACCATGTCCACCACCACCACCACATCCACCACATCAACATCCACCACATCCACCACCCCTACATCCATCACCACCATCAAGTCCACCACCACCACTTCCACCATGTCCACCACCACAACGTCCACCACAACATCCACCACCACCACACTGTCCACCACCACAGCCACCACCACCACCACGTCCTCCACCACCACCATATCCACAACCACCACATCCCCCACCACCACACCCACTACCACATCCACAACCACCACGTCTACCACCACCACCACATCCACCACCACCACGTCCACCACCAACGAGGCCACCACCACCACCATATCCACCACCACCATGTCCACCACCACCACATTCACCACCATATCCATCACCACCGCATCCACCACCACCACATCCATCACCACCACCACATCCACCACCAGGTCCACCATCATGTCCACCACCATGCGCACCACCACCACATCCACCACCACCACATCCACAACCACCACCATGTCCACCACCACGTCCACTACCACATCCACCACCACCACACCCACCACCACATCCACCACCACCACCACATCCACCACCACCACATCCACCACCACCACCATGTCCATCACCACATCCACCACCATGTCCATCACCACCACGTCCACCACCACTACAACATCCATCACCATGTCCACCACCACCACATCCACCACCACATCCACCACCACATCCACCACCACATCCACCACCACATCCTCCTCCACCACCATGTCCACCACCACGTCCACTACCACATCCACCACCACCACACCCACCACCACATCCACCACCATTTCCACCACCACCACCACCACCACATCCACCACCATGTCCACCACCACCACCACGTCCATCACCACATCCACCACCACGTCCATCACCACCACGTCCACCACCACTACAACATCCACCACCATATCCACCACCACCACATCCACCACCACCACATCCACCACCACATCTACCACCACATCCTCCTCCACCACCATGTCCTCCACCACTGCAATGTCCACCACCACCACATCCACCACCACCACATCCACGACCACCACGTCCACCACCACCACATCCACCACACCCACCACCATGTCCACCACCACCACGTGCAACACCACCACCATGTCCACCACCATATTGTCCTCCACCACCAGGTCCACGTCCACCAGGTCCAACACCACCATGTCCACCACCACCAGCACATCCACAACCACCAGCACATCCACCACATCTACCACCACGTCCACCACCACATCCACCAAGTCCACCATCACGTCCACCATCATCACCACCAGGTCCACCACCAGGTCTACCACTACCACCACCATGTCCATCACCACCATGTCCACCACCACCACCACATCCACCACCACCATTTCCACCACCACCACATCCACCACCACCATGTCCACCACCACCACACTCACCACCATGTCCACCACCACCGCATCCACCACCACCACATCCACCACCACCACCATGTCCACATCCATCAGCACCACCACGTCCACATCCACCACCACCACCACATCCACCACCAGGTCCACCATCATGTCCACCACCATCCGAACCACCACCACATCCACCACCACCACATCCACAACCACCACTATGTCCACCACCACGTCCACCACCACCATACCCACCACCACATCCACCACTACCACCACGTCCACATCCACCACCACCACCACGTCCACCACCATGTCCACCACCACCACCACGTCCATCACCACATCCACCACCACGTCCACCACCACTACAACATCCACCACCATGTCCACCACCACCACATCCACCACTACATCCACCACGTCCTCCTTGACCACCATGTCCTCCACCACTGCCACGTCCACCACCACCACATCCACCACCACCATGTCCACCACCACAACATCCACCACGCCCACCACCATGTCCACCATCACCACATCCACCACCACCACCATGTCCACCGCCACATTGTCCTCCACCACCAGGTCCACCTCCACCAGGTCCAACACCACTATGTCCACCACCACCAACACATCCACAACCACAAGCACGTCCACCACATCCACCACCACAACCACATCCACCACGTCCACCATCACGTCCACCATGCCCACCACCACATCCACCACCAACACCACCTCCACCACCAACACCACCTCCACCAGATCCACCACCACATCCACCACCACCACATCCACCAACACCACATCCACCACCACCATGTCCACCACCACGTCCACCACCACCATGTCCACCACCACATCCACCAACACCACATCCACCACCACCACGTCCACCACCACCATGTCCACCACCACATCCACCACCACCATGTCCACCACCACATCCACCACCACCACATCCACCACCACCATCTCCACCACCATGTCCACCATCACCGCCACCAGGTCCACCACCAGGTCTACCACCACCATGTCCATCACCACCACCACATCCACCACCACCATGTCCACCATCACCAAGTCCTTGTTCACCACGTCCACCACCAGGTCCACCACATCCACGACCACCACATCCACCACCACGTCCACCACCACCACCACATCCACCACCACCACATCCACATCCACCACATCCATCACCACCACTTCCAAGACCACCAAGTCCACCACCACCACATCCACCACGTCCACCCCCGCCACATCCACCACCACATCCACCACCACCACATCCACCACCATGTCCACCACCATACTGTCCACCACCATGTCCACCACCACCATGTCCACCACCACCACATCCACCACCACACTGTCCACCACTATGCCCAACACCATGCCCACCACCACGTCTACCACCACGTCCACCACCACGTCCACCTTGTCCACCACCACCACATCCACCACTACATCCACCACCACACTGTCCACCACTATGCCCAACACCATGCCCACCACCACGTCTACCACCATGTCCACCATGTCCACCACCACCACATCCTCTATCACATCCACCACCACCATGTCCACCACCACCACATCCAGCACCACCACCACCACGTCCACCACCACCACCACATCCACCACCACCACCATGTCCACCACCACCCTGTTCATGTCCACCACCACCACATCCATGTTGACCACATCCACCACATCCCCCACCACCACCACATCCACCACCAGGTCCACCATCATGTCCACCACCATCCGAACCACCACCACATCCACCACCACCACATCCACAACCACCACCATGTCCACCATCATGTCCACCACCATACCCACCACCACATCCACCACCACCACCACCACGTCTACATCCACCACCACCACCACGTCCACCACCATGTCCACCACCACCACGTCCATCACCACATCCACCACCACATCCACCACCACTACAACATCCACCACCATGTCCACCACCACCACATCCACCACTACATCCACCACCACGTCCTCCTCGACCACCATGTCCTCTACCACTGCCACGTCCACCACCACCACATCCACCACCACCATGTCCACCACCACAACATCCACCACGCCCAACACCATGTCCACCACCACCACGTCCACCACCACCACCATGTCCACCGCCACATTGTCCTCCACCACCAGGTCCACCTCCACCAGGTCCAACACCACTATGTCCACCACCACCAACACATCCACAACCACCAGCACGTCCACCACATCCACCACCACAACCACATCCACCACGTCCACCATCACGTCCACCATGCCCACCACCACATCCACCACCAACACCACCTCCACCACCAACACCACCTTCACCAGATCCACCACCACATCCACCACCACCACATCCACCAACACCACATCCACCACGTCCACCACCACCATGTCCACCACCACATCCACCACCACCATGTCCACCACCACATCCACCAACACCACATCCACCACCACCACGTCCACCACCACCATGTCCACCCCCACGTCCACCACCACCATGTCCACCACCACATCCACCACCACCACGTCCACCACCACCATCTCCACCACCATGTCCACCATCACCGCCACCAGGTCCACCACCAGGTCTACCACTACCACCACCACGTCCAGCACCACCATGTCCATCACCACCACCACATCCACCACCACCATGTCCACCACCACCAAGTCCATGTCCACCACGTCCACCACCATGTCCACCACATCCACCACCACCACCACCATGTCCACCATCACCAAGTCCTTGTTCACCACGTCCACCACCATGTCCACCACATCCACCACTACCACATCCACCACCACGTCCACCACCACCACCACATCCACCACTACCACATCCACATCCACCACATCCATCACCACCACTTCCACCACCACCAAGTCCACCACCACCACATCCACCACGTCCACCACCGCCACATCCACCACCACATCCACCACCACCACATCCACCACCATGTCAACCACCATACTGTCCACCACCATGTCCACCACCACCATGTCCACCACCACCACATCCACCACCACACTGTCCACCACTATGCCCAACACCATGCCCACCACCACGTCCACCACCACGTCCACCATGTCCACCACCACCACATCCACCACCACATCCACCACCACACTGTCCACCACTATGCCCAACACCATGCCCACCACCACGTCTACCACCAGGTCCACCATGTCCACCACCACCACATCCTCTACCACATCCACCACCACCATGTCCACCACCACCACATCCAGCACCACCACCACCATGTCCAACACCACCACCACATCCACCACCACCACCATGTCCACCACCACCCTGTTCATGTCCACCACCACCACATCCATGTTGACCACATCCACCACATCCCCCACCACCACCACATCCACCACCAGGTCCACCATCATGTCCACCACCATCCGAACCACCACCACATCCACCACCACCACATCCACAACCACCACCATGTCCACCATCATGTCCACCACCACCATACCCACCACCACATCCACCACCACATCCACCACCACTACAACATCCACCACCATGTCCACCACCACCACATCCACCACTACATCCACCACCACGTCCTCCTCAACCACCATGTCCTCCACCACAGCCACGTCCACCACCACCACATACACCACCACCATGTCCACCACCACAACATCCACCACGCCCAACACCATGTCCACCACCACCACGTCCACCACCACCACCATGTCCACCGCCACATTGTCCTCCACCACCAGGTCCACCTCCACCAGGTCCAACACCACTATGTCCACCACCACCAACACATCCACAACCACCAGCACGTCCACCACATCCACCACCACAACCACATCCACCACGTCCACCATCACGTCCACCATGCCCACCACCACATCCACCACCAACACCACCTCCACCACCAACACCACCTCCACCAGATTCACCACCACATCCACCAACACCACATCCACCAACACCACATCCACCACCACCACGTCCACCACCACCATGTCCACCACCACGTCTACCACCACCATGTCCACCACCACATCCACCAACACCACATCCACCACCACCACGTCCACCACCATGTCCACCCCCACGTCCACCACCACCATGTCCACCACCACATCCACCACCACCACGTCCACCACCACCATCTCCACCACCATGTCCACCATCACCGCCACCAGGTCCACCACCAGGTCTACCACTACCACCACCACGTCCAGCACCACCATGTCCATCACCACCACCACATCCACCACCACCATGTCCACCACCACCAAGTCCATGTCTACCACATCCACCACCATGTCCACCACATCCACCACCACGACATCCACCACCACCACCACATCCACCACCACCACATCCACCACATCCATCACCACCACTCCCACCACCACCAAGTCCACCACCACCACATCCACCACGTCCACCACTGCCACATCCATCACCACATCCACCACCACCACATCCACCACCATGTCCACCACCATACTGTCCACCACCATGTCCACCACCACCATGTCCACCACCACCACATCCACCACCACACTGTCCACCACTATGCCCAACACCATGCCCACCACCACGTCCACCACCACGTCCACCATGTCCACCACCACCACATCCACCACCACATCCACCACCACACTGTCCACCACTATGCCCAACACCATGCCCACCACCACATCTACCACCATGTCCACCATGTCCACCACCACCACATCCAGCACCACCACCACCATGTCCACCACCACCACCACATCCACCACCACCACCATGTCCACCACCACCACATCCATGTTGACCACATCCACCACCACCATGTCCACCACCATGTCCATCACCACCACCATGTCCACCACCACCACATCCACCACATCAACATCCACCACATCCACCACCCCTACATCCATCACCACCATCAGGTCCACCACCACCACTTCCACCATGTCCACCACCACAACGTCCACCACAACATCCACCACCACCACACTGTCCACCACCACGGCCACCACCAGCACCACGTCCTCCACCACAACCATATCCACAACCACCACATCCCCCACCACCACACCCACCACCACATCCACAACCACCACGTCTACCACCACCACCACATCCACCACCACCACGTCCACCACCAACGAGGCCACCACCACCACCATATCCACCACCACCATGTCCACCACCACCACATTCACCACCATATACATCACCACCGCATCTACCACCACCACATCCATCACCACCATCACATCCACCACCAGGTCCACCATCATGTCCACCACCATGCGCACCACCACCACATCCACCACCACCACATCCACAACCACCACCATGTCCACCACCACGTCCACTACCACGTCCACCACCACCACACCCACCACCACATCCACCACCACCACCACATCCACCACCACCACATCCACCACCACCACCATGTCCATCACCACATCCACCACCATGTCCATCACCACCACGTCCACCACCACTACAACATCCATCACCATGTCCACCACCACCACATCCACCACCACATCCACCACCACATCCACCACCACATCCTCCTCCACTACCATGTCCACCACCACGTCCACTACCACATCCACCACCACCACACCCACCACCACATCCACCACCACTTCCACCACCACCACCACCACCACATCCACCACCATGTCCACCACCACCACCATGTCCATCACCACATCCACCACCACGTCCATCACCACCACATCCACCACCACCACAACATCCACCACCATATCCACCACCACCACATCCACCACCACATCCACCACCACATCCTCCTCCACCACCATGTCCTCCACCACTGCCATGTCCACCACCACCACATCCACCACCACCACATCCACGACCACCACGTCCACCACCACCACATCCACCACACCCACCACCATGTCCACCACCACCACGTGCAACACCACCACCATGTCCACCACCACATTGTCCTCCACCACCAGGTCCACGTCCACCAGGTCCAACACCACCAGGTCCAACACCACCAGCACATCCACAACCACCAGCACATCCACCACATCAACCACCACGTCCACCACCACATCCACCAAGTCCACCATCACGTCCACCATCACCACCACCAGGTCCACCACCAGGTCTACCACTACCACCACCACGTCCATCACCACCATGTCCACCACCACCACCACATCCACCACCACCATTTCCACCACCACCACGTCCACCACCACCACCACATCCACCACCACCACATCCACCACCACCACATCCACCACCATGTCCACCACCACGTCCAACTCCACGTCCACCACATTCACCATCGCCACATCCACCACCACCACGTCCACCACCACTACCATGTCCACCACCACCACGTCCACCACCATCACCATGTCCACCACCACCTCCACCACCACATCCACCATGTCCTCCACCACATCCTCCACCACCACCACCACATCCACCACCAACAAGGCCACCACCATATCCACCACCACCAATTCCACCACCACCACACCCACCACCACATCCACCACCATGACGTTTACCACCACCACATCCACCACCACCAAATCCACCTCCACGTCCACCACCATGTCCACCACGTCCACCACATCCAGCACCACCATGTCCACCACCACCACGTCCACCACCACCATGTCCATCACCACCACCACATCCACCACCACCACCATGTCCACCACCATGTCCATGTCCACCACCACCACATCCACGTCCACCATGTCCACCACCACGTCCACCTTAAATCCCACCCTAGCCATCAGGTTTCAGTGAACAAAATAGAAAGTGAGAGTGTAGTAGTTAACAAGGGTTTATCCTGAAATAACCATGGACCTAGGGATATAAAGCTTAGGAAAGGAACAAGGGTCCCTAAATCAACAAAATGCCCACCACCACGTCTACCACCATGTCCACCATGTCCACCACCACCACATCCTCTACCACCTCCACCACCACCATGTCCACCACCACCACATCCAGCACCACCACCACCATGTCCACCACCACCACCACATCCACCACCACCACCATGTCCACCACCACCCTGTCCATGTCCACCACCACCACATCCATGTTGACCACATCCACCACATCCACCACCACCATGTCCACCACCACCACCATGTCCACCACCACCACATCCACCACATCAACATCCACCACATCCACCACCCCTACATCCATCACCACCATCAAGTCCACCACCACCACATCCACCATGTCGACCACCACCACGTCCACCACAAGATCCACCACCACCACACTGTCCACCACCACGGCCACCACCACCACCACGTCCTCCACCACCACCATATCCACAACCACCACATCCCCCACCACCACACCCACCACCACATCCACAACCACCACGTCTACCACCACACCCACCACCACCACGTCCACCACCAACAAGGCCACCACCATATCCACCACCACCATGTCCACCACCACCACATTCACCACCACGTCCATCACTACCGCATCCACCACCACCACATCCATCACCACCACCACATCCACCACCAGGTCCACCATCATGTCCACCACCATGCGCACCACCACCACATCCACCACCACCACATCCACAACCACCACCATGTCCACCACCACGTCCACTACCACGTCCACCACCACCACACCCACCACCACATCCACCACCACCACCACATCCACCACCACCACGTCCACCACCACCACCATGTCCATCACCACATCCACAACCACGTCCATCACCACCACGTCCACCACCACTACAACATCCACCACCATGTCCACCACCACCACATCCACCACCACATCCACCACCACATCCTCCTCCACCACCATGTCCACCACCATGTCCACTACCACATCCACCACCACCACACCCACCACCACATCCACCACCACCACCACTTCTACCACCACATCCACCACCATGTCCACCACCACGTCCATCACCACATCCACCACCACGTCCATCACCACCACGTCCACCACCACTATAACATCCACCACCATATCCACCACCACCACATCCACCACCACATCTACCACCACATCCTCCTCCACCACCATGTCATCCACCACTGCCATGTCCACCACCTCCACATCCACCACCACCACATCCACGACCACCACGTCCACCACCACCACATCCACCACACCCACCACCATGTCCACCACCACCACGTGCAACACCACCACCATGTCCACCACCACATTGTCCTTCACCACCAGGTCCACCTCCACCAGGTCCAACACCACCATGTCCACCACCACCAGCACATCCACAACCACCAGCACATCCACCACATCCACCACCACATCCACCACCACCACCACATCCACCAAGTCCACCATCACGTCCACCATCACCACCACCAGGTCCACCACCAGGTCTACCACTACCACCACCACGTCCATCACCACCGTGTCCACCACCACCACCACATCCACCACCACCATTTCCAACACCACCACGTCCACCACCACCACCATGTCCTCCACCACCACCACATCCACCACCACCACATCCACCACCAACAAGGCCACCACCATATCCACCACCACCAATTCCACCACCACCACACCCACCACCACATCCACCACCATGACGTTCACCACCACCACTCTGTCCACCACCACATCCACCACCACCACATCCACCTCCACGTCCACCACCACATCCACCATGTCCTCCACATCCAGCACCACCATGTCCACCACCACCACGTCCACCACCACCATGTC
Organism: Triturus cristatus; assembly: GCF_964204655.1. Taxonomy (NCBI): domain Eukaryota; kingdom Metazoa; phylum Chordata; class Amphibia; order Caudata; family Salamandridae; genus Triturus; species Triturus cristatus. The sequence goes on from NC_140590.1 coordinate 1,643,507,225, forward strand.
CATCACCACCACCACATCCACCACCACCACCATGTCCACCACCATGTCCATGTCCACCACCACCACATCCACGTCCACCATGTCCACCACCACGTCCACCTTAAATCCCACCCTAGCCATCAGGTTTCAGTGAACAAAATAGAAAGTGAGAGTTTAGTAGTTAACAAGGGTTTATCCTGAAATAACCATGGACCTAGGGATATAAAGCTTAGGAAAGGAACAAGGGTCCCTAAATCAACAAAATACTAACAGGTATTCTTTAGAACATAGGTCTTCAAACTGTGGGGCGCACCCCCTGCGGGGGGCGCAGCATCCCCTGGGGGGGCGCACTCCACCCACTTCACCTTCCATTGTTGCTTCCAGGCACGCAACGCCCATTAGGCTGAAAGGGCTTCAGCCCCCGCCATCGTGTGTGTCAGCCCGGGCTGCTGCAGCTGCAGCGCGAGCTGCTGTGGGCTCGGCTGGGCAGTGTCTGGAGTCTTATCTCTGGCAAGCCCGAGTTTTTCACAGGTCTTTGAAGACCATGTGCATATTTACATACCTTTGCAAACTGGTTACAGAGGATCTTTGTTTTCTGGTTCCAGTACCCCCCGGGCCCCCACTCTGCCTATGCCTTACATTTGGATTTTACTTTTTACTGCCTTAGTGTGAGAATGCATTTTATGAAAAGGAATATAAAGTATGGTTACCAAAAGAAAAATGCCAGCCATGTGTTGTTTAAAGAGACTGCAAAGGCCTTGTCTTGACATTAAATAAGGTTATAAATAAAATAGTATGTATTCATTTGTAATGTGACTTTTCAATCTTTGTTCCCTTTAACTATCAGTCATGGATCATTCAGGCAGCCCTAGAACACACTTAAAAAGGCTTTCTATTTATTTTTGCTGTTCCAAGTATGCACAGATAAGAGCTGAAAATAGGCTTTAGGGGACTGCTTATTTTTGTACCGTCTGGGACATCAATATTATGAGTTGGCAACCCTAATCACAAGAGTGGAAGTTTGTTGCAGGATGAGCACAACATTTATTTCCTCCACCCTCGATCCCTGGACCCTGAATAATGCCATAAAAGCAATAATTAAACTTGTATCTGAAACCCTATGCCAGCCGTTAATAACATGCTGAGTAACTTCAACTGTGTCTGGGAATGCACCCTGCCTTCAGACAACTCACTCCTCATTCTTGCCCTTCACTTTCACACTCATCCTGCACTCACAGGGATCACAAACTTCGGGTCTACTTGCGCCTCTGGTTGCTTCCCACGTCAGAAGTACGTTTGCTGCCTGTTTTTCATACCCCCATCTTGAGTTAGGGCTCTCCGATTGGAGTAGTCATACAGAACCGCGTATCAGCATGTAATTCCTGTAGCAGAGCACTGCTTTGACGTCAGCACTGACGTTGCTCCAATGAACAGGACAGCAGGAGAGATGCCAGGGAGTGCCGCGAATTTTGTATACATTAAGCTGCAAAATACTTCAACTTTGCTGATGAAACAGCACTTTTTCACTGTTGCCTTTTGCCTTGTGGTTGCTGAATTTAACATCTGGTTGCTGCCGTTAGCCTCGCTCTTGAACCCTTCCCCCTTAAGGTTATCCTGGTTGTACCCTCGCAGCTACTGCATTTCACTGCAAGGAATTTACAACGGTTGTATCCCTCCTGAAGATTCCATTCTCTGGCAGGTAAGAGTGAAGAGCTTTTTGCTTTATTTTTTTAAAGCCTTGCTCCTTTCCCCTTCGTCCCACTACTAGTGGGAACATTGGATGTTTCAAGGAGGAGGGGATTTGACATTAATGCCATAGGTGCTGACTTTGGATGTGGGAACCTGGGTTCGAGTCCTGGCATCAGCTCAACATCTTGTAATTCTGGGCATAATCACTTAATTTACCAGTGACTTACGAAAAATGAATTTGACCTTGATTAAAGTCGCTGGTTTTCCAATCCCACAAGCCTAATATAACAGATATTGTGAAGTATGCCTACCATATGTCCTCCCTACTTTCGTAGACCAAATTTGAATGCTTTCTTGTGCAGCTATTTCTAAAGCTTTGGAAGGCATCTTCTTTATAAGCCAACTATGCTAACAAATTGACTCTTGATGCTGCTTGAGAATAAAGATGTATATATCCTGTTGAATCACTTATATCACATGTGTATGATGTAAATGTCCCCTCGGCCTTCTTGCAAAACTGTGGCTGGCCTCCTACTGGCATGGCAACAACTGGACATACTCCACATAATCACGAATTTTTCAATTGTGTCAGAAGGCATGTTTGTGGAACCCCTTTTTCTGATATCTTGTCTAGGGACAAGGATGTGGCGCAACAGCCAGAGCTGATGACTGTGGAACTGGTGAACCATGTTCAATTGTTGGTGCCTGCTCAACATCCTGTGATTCTGAGCAAATCACTTAGTCTCTCTATACTGAATGTGTGCTTGTGTAATGTAAAAGATGCTCCTGTAAAGCGCTCCAATACCTTTGGGTCATGTTCGTGCTATATAAAACTGCAAAACATATATTACTAAATTTTGTGAGCACTGCAGTTTCCAGGTACTGCTCAAGACTGGAAGTGGAGGAAAACCTAAGGATGGCAGAAGGAAGAATCCATCCACACATTGACTGTCTCTGTAGAGAAAAACAGGCACACCCCACACCTGTGTTTTGGGAGTGTTTTTACTAATCTATCCTAAATTTTGTATTTTATGTGAAAAAAAACACTAATGTATTTTTTTGCTCTATTTTTTTCTTGGAGACATTTCATTTGAACTTTATAATAAGCACAAGCACTACAAAAACTTCAGTTTACTAAACACTTTTACTTTATTTAATATTATTTTCCCTATTCGACCTGGGCTCTGTAGGAGGGAATGGCCATCAATGATGCAGAGTACCAGCTTCCAGGACTTTTATGTCAGGTGGTGGTGGGGGGGTGGGGGGGGTGGTACTCAACGTGTAAAAAGGTTTAGATGGGGGCTCATCCAAAAAAAAACGTTAGAAGACCTCTGCTTGAGAACATTTAATGTAAGAAGTAAATTTGAGGATGCATGTGCATAACTAGATGCCCATGGGGCCGTAGCTGTCTTTCATCCTTCCGATTTGACTAACAAAAACACCCGTTAATAGTGCCTGCTGCGGTGTGGGGAAAGAGAAAATATTATTTTAGTTTCCATTGGAGAGAGAATATTGCTGTGAGGCAGGACCTTTGGGAAGGTTTCACAAAACATGGAGGCCCCAGGTCATTTACACACCCTGGAATCAGAGAAAGAGAGTCTGGCGACACAGATGTGGAACGAGGAAGCGGGGCAATGTGCCCCATGACAGAGTCAGATCATGATGAAGAACAGGAGCAGCTGCCTGGCTTCAGTCGGCACTTTGTGACACATGCATATGGTAAGCAAAAAAACAGCAAAGTGGAGGTGTGAGGAAAAGGCTCCCTGTGGTATCGCCCTGCTGCAAACCCTACATGGAGAGTAAAAGAGAGAGAAACTCAGAAGAGGCTAGCGACGGAAAAGACGTCAGAGGGAGGATAAATAGCTTCGGGGGAGATGAGGAAATTGGAGAGAGCACATGATTACAACGAATGCGATTGAGGTGCTGCAGACGTTAGACACGAGTGTAAGGTGAAAGACGACTAGCAGCAGAGAGCAGTGAACTAACAGAGAGGGGGCATAACAGAGAGGGCGCAATGGACAGATATAACATCCCAAGTATGGGAAGAGTTATATTCTTTCCATTTTTACGCCCTCAACAGTGCACTGATTTTAAAGCATGCACTTTGGTGTGCCCTCATGTGGCGTAAGGCTACCGTTTAATGAATCAGCACACCGAAAGCTACTACATTCAATATACCTGACGTCCCCTGTAATAGCGAGTACGTGAAGTGTCCGTGACGAGAGTTGCGCGGCGACGGGAGGAAGCCTTAACTCTGTGATTATGGTGGGCTGACAGCCCACACCTACCTTTTTTTTGCTGCATATTTACATAGCGCGAACTCGACCCAAAGGTATTGGAGCGCTTTACACAGCACCGTATTTACATAGCGCCAGCAGGAGGCAACACTCCCCACCCCCCACAGTAGCATGCATGTCTACGCATAAATAAAACACACCACACAAATTTTGTTTGGGTAAGAAACGGCTGCAGGTTTATTACATACACCGTTATGTAATATGGTGGGTTATCTTACGGCCGATCCAAGGGCAGGCAACCAACTGGGCCGCCTGTCCGCCTGATGAGCCAAGCAGCACTGGGGCGAACCCCATCTGTGCTGCCCCTTCGGTGATCCTCTTCCCGGATCACGGTCCCTTATTACTCACGCCCCTTTCAGGGCGGAGCGTAGCAAGGCAAGCCCCCGGTTGTTCAGGCCCACAACCGCCCAAAGGACTAACGGGGCGCCGACACGGTTTTCCAGGACCCTCCCATGAGGCTCCTGGGCTCTGGCACCCCCTATGGTGCCGCGCAGAGGTACCCTTTGGTACCCATTTGCTTCCAAATCGCCCTGTAACTCCGCCTGCAATGAAAAAGAACAACATTACAACATTCTATGCCTCCCCCTCTGCTTCCACGCCGGGTAAGTGGTAGGATGGGAGACGGCGTGTCCGGGGCGCAAAAGAGGAAGGACAGAGGGTGGGGGAGGCCTATATACCTCCCCCCATTCCTCGCGCCCCGGAAATGACGCGCCCTGCGCGCCGCCGCCACAGGTTGCCTGAGTAGGGGGTGGGCTGGTGCCTTGCTGGCACTAGAGGCTCGCCCTTCTAGGGCACCGTGCGGGCGCCAGGGCAGGCGCATTGCGCCAGCAGCAGGCAACACTCCCCACCCCCCCAAGGTAGCATGCATGTCTACGCATAAATAAAACACACCACACAAATTTTGTTTGGGTAAGAAACTGCTGCAGGGTTATTACATACACCGTTATGTAATATGGTGGGTTATCTTACGGGCGATCCAAGGGCAGGCAACCAACAGGGCCGCCTGCCTGCCTGAGGAGCCAAGCAGCACTGGGGCGAACCCCAACTGTGCTGCCCCTTCGGTGATCCTCTTCCCGGATCACGGTCCCTTATTACTCACGCCCCTTTCAGGGCGGAGCGTAGCAAGGCAAGCCCCCGGTTGTTCAGGCCCACAACCGCCCGAAGGACTAACGGGGCGCCGACACGGTTTTCCAGGAACCTCCCATGAGGCTCCTGGGCTCTGGCACTCCCTATGGTGCCGCGCAGAGGTATCCTTTGGTCCCCATTTGCTTCCAGATCGCCCTGTAACTCCGCCTGCAATGAAAAAGAACAACATTACAACATTCTATGCCTCCCCCGCTGCTTCCACGCCGGGTAAGCGGTAGGGTGGGAGACGGCGTGTCCGGGGCGCAAAAGAGGAAGGACAGAGGGTGGGGGAGGCCTATATACCTCCCCCCCATTCCTCGCACCCCGGAAATGACACGCCCTGCGTGCCGCCGACACAGGTTGCCTGAGTAGGGGGACTCCTCCTCGAGGGGTCCCCATAATCAGAGGAAGGGGGGTGGGCTGGTGCTTTGCTGGCACTAGAGGCCCACCACTCTAGGGCACCCTGCGGGCACCAGGGCAGGCGCATTACACATTCAGGCACGGGGAGATTAAGTGATTTGCCCAGAATCATCACAGGATGTGGACGCGACCTCGAGGCTCGAACCCTGGTTTTCTGCACCAGAGGCGGCAGCGTAGCCGACGGACCACATCCCACTCCCTTAGCCACAAGCTGTAACCCCCTGCCTGCATGCTACTCAGCCACTCCCCAACCTGCTGACAGGGGAAAACCAAACTTAGAGCAATTACTTCACGTGGAAACAAGTTCGGAACACTACACTTTTATACATATAAAAACAGGTGCCATGCCCAAATAAAGCATGGCACCTAGGCACATACAGCTTATGCACATGGCAGCCGCCAAAGCGGGTGCAGTGCTCAAAAATAAAGTGTGGCGCCTGCATTATAAATATGAAAGTGGGTGGCAAAATGGAGCCTCCAAAGTGCGGTTTGACGTGCTGGTAGTGCTTGGCGACACATAAAACGAGCCTTTCAATTAGAAAAAAAACAGTGCTTCCATTTTACCTTAGCCCCCTAGCATGTAAACACGTTAGCTATTTGACCTAACAAGGAGAGCTGCAGACTTTGTGCCTGGTCAAACGGGTTCGAGGCTCAGCGTCGGCTCTACAAAACACATGGAGGCGGTATCAATTAAATTTAAAAGCATAATAAATATAATAAAAATATAAATATAGTTACAGGATCGTTGAATTACGGCTATACAAAAAGCATACGGATGGAAGGGGTAAAAGCATGGAGCAGGCACCATCGGCACCTGATGAGCAAAAATCAAAGACATGCAAATGCCAGGATCGGGTGAATTCCGGCTTTACAAAAAACATGCAGATGGTATGGGTAAGTGCATGGAACAGGCCATCGGATTCGACGCGCAAAAAAAAGCCTCACAGGAAAGCATGTCCTGCCTTAGAAAGCTGTATAAGAAAATAGTGCTCCGAAGCTGTAATTAAAACGTGCAGAGTAACAACACATGTAACAGGGGGTGTCCTCATGGGAGGTTACAAGAAGAGACAAGGCGGTACTAAGGAGGTACTACTAAGACTATTGACAAATGAAAAGTCACCATTTACAAAGGACAGTGACAGGAGCCAATTAAAAAAAATGGGTGGAAAGTGGGCGGAGCTTTATGCCCATTCCCTGAATACAGCATGTCACGAAGAGACACCGCAAGCGCTACCTAGGCGAGATCTAAAAACCTAAAGTGAGTGGCCTTCTCCTGTGTGACCTGGGACGGCTTGAGTGCTATTTGACTGCCTTTCAGCAGCTCTAGCTACTACCTCGTGTGTGCAGTACTGCTTACCCTCAAGGGCTTATGTCCTTCCTCTGTACAGTTTGATGAATGCACACATCCTTTCTTTCTAAAAGGCATACCAAGACCTCATTTGTGAGCCTCCAGTCCTAATTTTACGATTTGATAAACAAGACTAGAGATCTCAGAATACAAAGACAAAACATGGACTAGAGCAGCTAGTCTCCCATGGATCTAGGAAATGTGGCAGGGCTGCATGGGTACTGCTTAATGTGCTGTGTTATTTAGCTATATATTTAGGTTCTGATCTACACAGTTGCAGGTAACATGTACATTTATTAACATTAGTTCAAGATATGGTTACATGTCACAGCTAATGCCAACTGGTAGGTACAGGCCGAACCTTCGAGTAGGGTCCAGGTTTCACCCCACCAGGAGCATGATGACTCTTGCTCAACCCATCCTGTAATGAGCTTTCCCAAATGACCTATGTGGGACACCGTCACATCAAACATTCCACAAGTGTTGCACATTTCAACACTGACATCGCCAACTCAGGCATAGGCAAAAGACAAAGAAAGGCAAGACATAAGACATGGTGCATTTTATTTAGGTTCATTCCTTTGACTTGTAAAGCAAACTAAAAGAAACAATCTCATGTGCCCAGAAGCCTTGGCTCAAGCTTCTGTAGGGTGCCAGTGAATGTTAACCCCTTCAGTGCCCATGACGAGATAGTCTTGTCATGGAGCGCGGTTGCGCTGTGCCCATGACACTCCTTGCTCCTGCCTCGAGTGGTCGCTCCCCTGCCTGCTTGCTGCTGAAAGGCGGTATTGTGCTACAAAGCTGAGTGATTCATTGATTGTAATAGCGCCATAGCGTTTCAGCGTTTCAGAGTTGCGGTACTTTATATTTGCATAGCGAAAAGATTTTAGAGCGTGTGAGCATTTAATTATTTATTTAAACAGCGCCAGGAATCATTATCATTTCCCACCGCCTGGTCACTGCTTCACCGGATGCTTGCTTGGTCGCTCCATTACTTTCCTGCATTGTGTAATTGACATCGTGTGCTATCGGCGCCCTGCTCTGCCCTCCCCTCCATTTTGGCTCTGTTACTGTTGTTGTTGTTCCCTTGAGCCCGCCACGCCTCCCAGCTGAGCCGCCCTCCCACTAACAATATAGAGCGCCCTCTGACCTTTGTGCTCCGTGATCCACTCCTTGCTCCTGCCTCGAGTGGTCGCTCCCCTGCCTGCTTGCTGCTGAAAGGCGGTATTGTGCTACAAAGCTGAGTGATTCATTGATTGTAATAGCGCCATAGCGTTTCAGCGTTTCAGAGTTGCGGTACTTTATATTTGCATAGCGAAAAGATTTTAGAGCGTGTGAGCATTTAATTATTTATTTAAACAGCGCCAGGAATCATTATCATTTCCCACCGCCTGGTCACTGCTTCACCGGATGCTTGCTTGGTCGCTCCATTACTTTCCTGCATTGTGTAATTGACATCGTGTGCTATCGGCGCCCTGCTCTGCCCTCCCCTCCATTTTGGCTCTGTTACTGTTGTTGTTGTTCCCTTGAGCCCGCCACGCCTCCCAGCTGAGCCGCCCTCCCACTAACAATATAGAGCGCCCTCTGACCTTTGTGCTCCGTGATCCACTCCTTGCTCCTGCCTCGAGTGGTCGCTCCCCTGCCTGCTTGCTGCTGAAAGGCGGTATTGTGCTACAAAGCTGAGTGATTCATTGATTGTAATAGCGCCATAGCGTTTCAGCGTTTCAGAGTTGCGGTACTTTATATTTGCATAGCGAAAAGATTTTAGAGCGTGTGAGCATTTAATTATTTATTTAAACAGCGCCAGGAATCATTATCATTTCCCACCGCCTGGTCACTGCTTCACCGGATGCTTGCTTGGTCGCTCCATTACTTTCCTGCATTGTGTAATTGACATCGTGTGCTATCGGCGCCCTGCTCTGCCCTCCCCTCCATTTTGGCTCTGTTACTGTTGTTGTTGTTCCCTTGAGCCCGCCACGCCTCCCAGCTGAGCCGCCCTCCCACTAACAATATAGAGCGCCCTCTGACCTTTGTGCTCCGTGATCCACTCCTTGCTCCTGCCTCGAGTGGTCGCTCCCCTGCCTGCTTGCTGCTGAAAGGCGGTATTGTGCTACAAAGCTGAGTGATTCATTGATTGTAATAGCGCCATAGCGTTTCAGCGTTTCAGAGTTGCGGTACTTTATATTTGCATAGCGAAAAGATTTTAGAGCGTGTGAGCATTTAATTATTTATTTAAACAGCGCCAGGAATCATTATCATTTCCCACCGCCTGGTCACTGCTTCACCGGATGCTTGCTTGGTCGCTCCATTACTTTCCTGCATTGTGTAATTGACATCGTGTGCTATCGGCGCCCTGCTCTGCCCTCCCCTCCATTTTGGCTCTGTTACTGTTGTTGTTGTTCCCTTGAGCCCGCCACGCCTCCCAGCTGAGCCGCCCTCCCACTAACAATATAGAGCGCCCTCTGACCTTTGTGCTCCGTGATCCACTCCTTGCTCCTGCCTCGAGTGGTCGCTCCCCTGCCTGCTTGCTGCTGAAAGGCGGTATTGTGCTACAAAGCTGAGTGATTCATTGATTGTAATAGCGCCATAGCGTTTCAGCGTTTCAGAGTTGCGGTACTTTATATTTGCATAGCGAAAAGATTTTAGAGCGTGTGAGCATTTAATTATTTATTTAAACAGCGCCAGGAATCATTATCATTTCCCACCGCCTGGTCACTGCTTCACCGGATGCTTGCTTGGTCGCTCCATTACTTTCCTGCATTGTGTAATTGACATCGTGTGCTATCGGCGCCCTGCTCTGCCCTCCCCTCCATTTTGGCTCTGTTACTGTTGTTGTTGTTCCCTTGAGCCCGCCACGCCTCCCAGCTGAGCCGCCCTCGCCCCTCCCCCTCCACTATCCATATATGACAGTTGTTCCCGCGCGCAGCGTTCACGCGCAGCGCCCGCGCCCAACCCGCGCCGAAGGTGCCCAGCGCCAGACCCCCTGCCCCTCGCGCTGCCCAGCCCCCCCGCATTACCTACGATGCCGCCTCCCTCCTAGCCCTTAACCCCGGTCGCGCCCCCAACTGCGTCCAAGCCGCCCCTGGACAAACTCACGGTCCTTTCTCCTGCTTCTCCTGCAAATTCAGCGGCACCAACAACATCTCCACTACGACCACACCACAGATACCCGACCCCAACCACCTACAATGCATCTTGCTCAACACCCGATCGGTCCACAGGCACGCCATCGACCTATGGAATCTACTAGACACCACTTCTCCGGACATCGCCTTCCTTACGGAAACATGGATGAACGCTTCCTCCGCACCAGACATCACCATTGCCATCCCTGAAGACTATAAGATCACTCGCAAAGACCGTACCAGCCACACAGGAGGAGGAATCGCCATCGTCCATAAGAAATCCATCCGCATCTCAACCAGCTCCGACGCCAACCTCGCCAACTCCGAACACCTTCACTTCCAGATCCACACCGACCCCAAGACCACACTCAGAGGCACACTCCTCTACAGGCCACCAGGACCCCGCGCAAAATTCAGTGAAGACATCACGGACTTCATCACCCCACACGCGCTCCCCTCCAAAGAATACATCCTTCTGGGAGACCTAAACTTTCACCTCGAAAAGATCAACGACCACAACACCGCCACCCTCGTGGACAACCTCGCCAACCTCGGACTTAAACAACTGGTCACTTCCCCCACCCACATCGCAGGTCACACACTCGACCCCATCTTCACCTCCAGCAATCATGTCTCCTTCAGCCACACTACGGATCTCATCTGGACTGACCACAGCTGCGTCCACTTCACCTACAACAAGCCCAAACCCACCAACCACCTCCAACCAATTCTGCAAAGAAACTGGAACAAAATCACCACGGACCAAATCTCCGCATTACTCCTTCAAAACACCCCAGCCCTCTCTTCTAACGTTAACGAAGCCGCCGCCAACCTCACCCTATGGCTATCCAACACCGCTGATACCTTAGCTCCACTGAAAAAACGTCAAAACAAACCCGGCAACAAGAAGGCCTCATGGTTCAACGATGAGCTTAAGAAATCCAAGAAACTCTGCCGCTCCCTCGAAAAGGCCTGGAAAAAAGACCCTACCACCAGCACCAAGGACGCCTTCAAAAACGCCACCCGTACTCACCACCAACTAATCCGAAAAGCCAAGAAAACAGCATTCAAGGATCGACTTGACAACAACGCCCACAACAGCAAGGAACTTTTCAACATCGTCAAGGAATTCTCCAATCCCTCGGCCAACTCCAACGACATCACCCCCTCTCAAACCCTCTGCGACTCCCTAGCCTCATTTTTCCACAACAAGATTGCAGACATCCACAACAGCTTTGACAACCAACCCGGAAACCAACCCACCCCACCATCTGCTGTACACCTTCCCCCCGTGAACACCCTTAACGCCTGGAACCCAATCTCCACTGAGGACACCATCCGCCTGATGAATTCCATCCACTCAGGATCCCCCACAGACCCATGCCCTCACCACGTCTTCAACAAAGCAGTCTCCGTCATAGCACCGCACCTCCGAGACGTCATCAACTGCTCCTTCAACTCCGCTACCTTCCCAGAAGACTGGAAACACGCTGAACTCACTGCCCTCCTGAAAAAACCCACAGCAGACCCCACCGAACTCAAAAATTACCGCCCCATCTCGCTTCTTCCATTTCCGGCCAAAGTCATCGAGAAAGCTGTCAACAACCAGCTCGCCGCCTTCCTCGAAGCCAACAAATCCCTCGACCCCTCACAATCTGGCTTCCGAGCAAAACACAGCACTGAGACCGCCCTCATCGCAGCAACAGACGACATTCGAACTCTACTGGACAATGGAGACACAGTCGCCCTCATCCTCCTTGACCTCTCTGCAGCATTCGACACAGTCTGCCACAGCACCCTTTTACAGCGCCTCAGAAACATCGGGATCCAAGGAAAAGCACTTGATTGGATCACCTCGTTCCTCACCGGAAGAACCCAGAGAGTCCGCCTTCCACCATTCAAGTCCGAGGCCTATGAAGTCATCTGCGGCGTACCACAAGGATCCTCACTCAGTCCCACCCTCTTCAACGTATACATGAGCCCCCTCGCGGCCATCGCACGCCATCACAACCTCAACATCATCTCTTACGCGGATGACACCCAACTTATCCTTTCTCTCACCAATGACCCCAGCACCGCCAAAACTAACCTACACGAAGGAATGAAAGAAGTTGCCGAATGGATGAAACACAGCCGTCTGAAACTGAACTCAGACAAAACTGAAGTACTCATTCTAGGTACGTCCCCCTCTTCATGGGACGACTCCTGGTGGCCGGAAGCCCTCGGAAAAGCACCCATCCCGACGGACCACGCACGGAACCTAGGCGTCATCCTGGATTCCTCACTCTCAATGAACAGACAAGTCAGCGCCGTATCCTCTTCCTGCTTCAACATTCTTCGCATGCTCAGAAAAACATTTCGCTGGATCCCCACCGAAACAAGGAAAACTGTCACCCACGCTCTGGTCACGAGCCGACTGGACTACGGAAACACCCTCTACGCAGGTACTACCGCAAAACTCCAGAAGAAACTCCAACGAATCCAAAACGCCTCAGCCAGAATCATATTAGACATCCCACGCAACGAACACATCTCTGGTCACCTCAAAGACCTCCACTGGCTACCCGTCAATAAGAGGATCACTTTCAGACTGCTTACCCACGCACACAAATCACTCTACGACATCGGACCAGAATGCCTCAACTCACGTCTGTCCTTTTACACCCCCTCCCGCCAACTACGCTCTTCCAGCCAAGCCCTCGCCACTATCCCTCGCATCAACAAGACCACCATGGGAGGCAGATCCTTTTCTTACCTGGCTGCTAAAACATGGAACTCTCTCCCCGCATACCTTCGCCTCACCCAGAACCACCTAGCATTCAGAAAGCAACTTAAAACCTGGATATTTGAAAGGTAATCCTCCTCCCCTTCCTAAGCGCCTTGAAACCCTATGGGTATGTAGTGCGCTATATAAGTTTTGTGACTTGACTTGACTTGACGAGACTATCTCGTCATGAACCCCGCCCGCTAATGCAACGCCCGGCACAGGGCGGGGAAAGGGCTTTACACTGAAGAGGTTAATCTGTCCTCAAGATGGTGTTTTATGAGGTGAACCTTCTTGCTTATTGTTCCACCCAATGACTCTAACTAAAGTTCCCTGACACGCTGTATGAGGCAGACACAATTTCATTTTTAGGTCCAAGCCTACCAGACTGCACAGCTGTATGGTTTGCTAATGACATCTTGGGGACATTCGGAACGTTTCCCTGAGAATGCAAGCCGCCCATTGTAACTTACAAATGTCTTGCTTTTTATTTGCTGGCTCTATTTGTTTTAGGCTATCCAGCTCGAGTTCGTCCCTTCCCTTGTCCAAGCCCTATTTACTGTATTTGTTCACCAGTGCTTGATTTCTATAAACAGGCCTTTAAATCTTGTTCTTATCTTGTCACCTTTGCTGTGCATTTTAAAGACGGGGGTCAAATGTCAGGCTCAGTCTTCCAGGGAGCTTGGTGTTTATTTTTATTCCTCTGACTTCAAAGTGAGAGGATTTACATGACAATCATGCTGGCGACCATATAAGTGCGTGAGGAAGGCTGCACAATGTTCTTTTTTTTCTAGCACACAACAGAATTTAAATGACTGTAAATAAACTGTGCAGATATTTCAGAATTAGAAAACCCAAATAAAGAACATTTTTGTAACTCTGAAATGTGGTTGAAACAAATATTTTAAAATGATCAAAACAAATCAATACATTAGGTGATGACATTTGCACATATTATTGTTTGTACGCTATATACTTTTAGCAGTAAAACTGTATGTCTGTGCAAATGTAATGGTGCTTTCAAGTGAAGATGCGTTTTCTGTAGTGGATGTGTGCTACCACGCCATGCATATTCCACTCTAAACCACTCCACTCTACTCTGCATCACTCAGCACTACGCCACTCCACTCCACACTGAGTCACTGCACTCTGCTCTGCACCACTACACTATACGCCACTTCACTGTATGCCTCTCTTCGCTACACCAATCTACTCCATGCCAATGCACTCTACCCCACACTACTCTACTATGCACCAATGCACTCTTCACCACTCCACTCTTTGCTACTCTGTTTTGCAACACTGCATCATGTAGCAAAAAATAAAACTCTAAACTGACCTATATCTCTTTTGGCACGGCCAAATTTGCCTCAAAGTAGTCACAAACCCAACATCGCTGTTGTACAGGATAAATAGTCACAGATATATATATATTTTAATTTAAATTCCTTTGTACAAAACATTTTTTTTTATATATGTTTATATTTTCATTATACACACAATTTAAGAAACATACTCATCATTGTTTACTTATACATGTAGCCATATATTAGATGCAATGCAGTACAAATCAATGAATAGATAAATACATAACCCCACATAAGCCATCAACAATTCACTCTCACCATTCAAACCTATTCATACGAGCCTACACACACACATTAAAAAAAGAGAGATTCAAACATAGGGGAGGTCCATAGTCAATCATATAAGGACAGGTTCTGTAGTTGTTTGGTGATGTTAATCACACCCATCAGATGCCTCTGGTGTTTCTGATTCCCAAGGACCTCTCCTCAAATAATTACTGTTCTACGCGCGTTCGGTGGATCTGCAATTAGACCACCTTCCTCAGGACCATGATAAGATAAAAATGAATCTCACCCTCTATGCAACTCCACTCTGTTCTACGCCACTCCACAACACTCAATGCCACTCCACTCTACAACACTACTCCATTCTAACATTCTACTCCACCCTGCGGCTTCCACTCTGACACTCTACTCCCTCCATGACACTCCACACCACTCTACACCACGCTACTCCAATTCACTCTACTCAACTCTAGCCTATGCCACTCCATAACACTTCAGTGTACCTCACTTTACAACACTCCACTCAACGTGATTCTCCTTTACCCTACTAACTTTTAGCCATGCTGAACAGCAGATGGTGTACAACATGGCTAACACATATAACAAAGCCATAGCTCTTGCATAGGAGAGACCTATTGGCTTTGCCATTGCTTGTTAAAGTGTGCTTGGAAATGTTACCTCTCTCCTGAGAGTGTTTTCACAATTTACCACTAGATGGCGCATTGGACCTATTATACTCTAACAGAACAGAATCGTTCGCGTTTGTAGATTGTATTTCATGTTGTTAGGAGGTAGCACCACCCTAATTAATCCTGTTTTACCTAACAGAAGTATGTGGCTGAAGGTCACGCTGACAAACTGTGCACATAAAAGCAGTGCTTGCACCCTTATGCTTAATGTTTGGAGTTTTGGCTGCAGAAATGATAAGTAAACAGATTCTTTACCATTATGAGCCCCCCCCCCCCACCACCCTTTTAAGGAAAACATTAACAACCCCTCAAGTGACCTACCAATTATTATTATTTTTTTTTATGAGGGCACAGCTTTTGGTCGGCTGTCTCACTGCACGGGTGCACAGCTCAAAACCGCGCCCCCTGCATTTAGGGAGGTAAATCTGAGGCATCTCTGTAAGGGCTTACCTTCCTAATGCCCGTCTTGGGGTGGCATTACTCTTCACCTGTGTACCCCTCTTTAACAGGGCACTCTTCTCAACAGTGCCGGAATTAGGAAAAAAATACTGTTGGAACCCATAAATTGTGGGTCAAGGTGTGGCAGAGGAAAAGGGATTGAGTCACGAAAGGCAGAGTTTATAAAAGCATAGTCTCACAGCCAACTTATACATTCATTTTTATAAAAATCTGCTGCAAAGAAATGTGAAGTATACAAAAAAGGGATGGTTGGAATGCTTGAATTAATCTCACCCACTAGTAATTACCCTGGTCGCATCCAAATCCTTCGTTATTTTGCACACCATACCACCTCAGTATGGACCAAGGACATGTCTGAAAGTAAAACTATTCTAGATTACTCAATTGGTCACAAAGAGACTGCAAAGATCATTGTGTGCCCAGTAAATTTGAGGGGATTATAAAAGAGGTGAGCTAACTCCATTAGTTAACATAGATCTGGGAAAGTTCTTTGTTTTGTCCAATCACAGTTTTGACTCAAAGTAGCATAGAGGGGTACAGAGCCTGCTGCAGAGCACGTTGTGTACCATGCAACTCACATATTTGGATTTTATTTAGATCGGTAAGTGGGCTACTGCTTTTGACAATGAAATCAGATTTTTACTTCCAATTCATAAATTGCAAGCTTTTTATTATAGTACAGTAATCTATTTACCAGCATCAAGGAGCTGCATTCAAGCTGTAAGTCATGGGTTTATATCCTTATTGTTTTCTTCTCAATCTCTTTTTTACTCTTAATATTGCAAAGAAAGGTTCCTTTGGGAAAGTACTAAAGACGTGTTAGTACAGACAACCACATTCGTTTTGTTACATTTTATATCCTGACTTTGTGTTTCTCCAAACCATTCATTCTCAACATATAATTTGCTCAAGTATGGATAAAATGTGATTCCTACACCTTATAACCCTCATTGTCTTATGGAACATTTTCTGTACATTTATTTATACATGTGAATGATTTATTGTGCTGCTGTGTGTGATCTAAAGAGCTCTGACACCCTACCCCACACTCGGATGAGAATCGCTATAATATAGTTAAATACATTATTAAAAAGGTGCCATTTAATCCAATATTTGTTTATTTACTGATACAGACAGATAAATCTTGCATTCTCACAGAGCAAGCACATCTCTTAAATAGGGAGTTGAACAAACTTAAAAGTGAAGTGATAACAAGCTATGCGCCTTTGCTGCCTTCGATTGCATTGGCACCTAGGTATTAGGCTCCAGATGGCTCCCAGCCATGATGATACTTGAACAAGGGAAGGGCTGACGGCCCTTTGATTCAGGCCTTTGTTTTGGGTCCAACTGGATGTTAACATAAGCCATTCCATTCCATTTGTAAACTTTATTTCGATCAAAAGATCATAAAAGTCGCATAAAATACATTTAGACAGGTAATAAAAACATTTAAAAAAAAATAATTTAAAATGGACCAAGACAGAGTATAAATAAGAGCAAGACATTATTTGAAACTAAGACGCTTGATCCACATTGCTTGTAAAAAACGTGAAACAGCAAAAACTACAACAGTTCTTGTATCACTAGCTAAGATGCGATGGGCTTCAATACATCTTGTGAATCCTAGACTTTTACATAAAGGAATAAGCCAGTATTTCCTAGGAGCTCTATATGCGACACAGAGAAATAATACATGTATTAAGGACTCAGTCGACCTTCCACAGGCTGGGCAAGTTGTTTCTGCGTTTTTGACCAGTTCTTGGTAAAATCCCTGAGTGGTAAGGTGCCCAACCTGAATTGAATGTATAATTTCCTCGCCAAAGGTGGACACAATTCATTCAGGAAAGGCTCAAAGATATACTGGTCTTTAATAGATAAAAATTGCCTTGAAAGACTACCGAGTGTTTTACTTCCCTGTAGTACACTTAGCCTATACTGTCTATATGCCTGGACCAGTTTTACACGAGGAAGGGTCGAAGAAAATACACCAGGATTAGTCCAAAGTTCAGACAAGCCAATCTTAAAGCACATTTCCTTGATATAGACAAGCCAAGGAAACTTCTTAGAAGTGCATAGTGCTAGTATTGAGCCAAGATCACTACAATAATGTCTTAGCTCCTCAGTGAGCCACACTCTTCAAGCAATTCCCCTCCCCGCCTACAGGTTGCTGCTCCGAATGGAATGCAGATAACATGCAGGTGCTGCTGAAAGGTGCCGGAAAATGATACCAGGACAAAACATAAACCGGTTTCCCTGGGTCTGACAGACGCCAGATCCAGCCCAGAAATAACTGCCAAAACTGGGGTTCGGCAGGGTCTGCCTACTTTTCAACACTGCCTTGCAGCGGCCCCGCTGGAAGTGGATGTGTTCCACTCTCTTTCTAGCAAGGCATATTTACTTAAGCTACCAGAAGACACCATGTTAGAAAAATCACAATGCTCCAATCCTGAACGTAAAATTTTTTTTTTTTTTAACAAATCATTGTTTTCAGGTGTGTTGGTGCAACTGGATCTACTGAAATAAGCCACCCTGCAGTGTGACCCTCAGAATGATTTGGGTTGTTAAAATAATCTAGGACTAGGGCCCTGCATTCTTGGTGAAATGGAGTCTACCAGGTATCCGTAATTCTTTAAGATGATATTTTCTATGCATTATCTTGGAAAGATTTATTAAACAATGCCCTGGTGGGCCTGCCCTGAGCTCTCATGGTTCCCAGATCCATGTGTGACTAGCTCAAGTTTTTTAGTTTATATTCTGGGACTTCTAGTCCCCTTTTATCCATTACAAAGTCAGGACCGCAAATCCTAAAAAGCAGAGCAAAAACTGGACTGGACGAGCTACTGGCATGGCTCTGAGAAACTTGAGAGTTCTCTGTTGCACTGAGCGAGCCAATCTATGATTGCATTTGTGATGTGCTGTATATAAATTGTCCACCATAGTCTATGAGACCATTTGTTTATTATTTTTTTTGCACAGAGTTTACCAGTGACACTCAAAGTACGGACCGTGGCCCGCATACGGCCCCCGGTTGAATAGCAACACTAGGCTGCTGTTTACTTTGCAAAGCACTAACATTCATAAAGATATTAAATACATGTCAAGCATTTATTTAGAGGTGAACTGATGTTAAAAAAAAAGTACAGAAGGTGTCCTGTACCACTCAACTTTAAGAACACCTTCATTTTTAAAGATAACATGCTACAAACCTATAAAAATATGTTAAGTCCCTTCAAATTTCAAAAAAAGTGTTTTTCATTAATATGCAAGAGCGTTTCACCTTCGTACATCAGATGAAAATCAGTGCATTAAGGAGTTTTTTTTTTAAGTGACAGTGTTCAAACATGAATTTAGAAACATCCCTGCCTCCTCCCAACCTGACTACGATGCCAATGGTGAACTATGAAGCAAGTCAGTTGTTATGTGCACCCTCTGGTCAGCCCGGGGTTGCTATTATACATGGGCAACATTATAGTTTTTTAAATCAATCACAAGAGAAGGATTTGGATTAGGCACATCCTGAAGTCATGTATTTCGAGGTCCTCCTTCCTATATGTGTTAATGAAGACAAGCATTTGCAATGCAATAGGTCTCGCATTAATTACGTTTGAGCCATTGGCATTGCTAAATATTGCAACACCAATTGCAACAAAAGTCTATAAATTGTAGATCAAAAAAATGTGTATTTATTTTTGTAGCAATGGTGGCATGCTGCGCTTTAGATGAATATGTGTAAAAGTAAAGTGCGCCATATTGCGATTGCTACAATAGTTAATTGTGGATGCGTTAACAATTGATGTGTGCACTGATGGCTGGTGGTGTGTGTGCCTGTAGAAATTGTGCACTCATGGCTGGTGGTGTGTGTGTCTGGTGGAAGTGTGCACTGGTGGCTGGTGGTGTGTGTGCCTGGTGGAAGCGTGCACTGACGGCTGGTGGTGTGTGTGCCTGGTGAAAGCGTGCACTGATGGCTGGTGGTGTGTGCCTGGTGAAAGCGTGCACTGACGGCTGGTGGTGTGTGTGTGCCTGGTGAAAGCGTGCACGGACAGCTGGTGGTGTATGTGTGCCTGGTAAAAGCGTGCACTGACGTCCGGTGGAGTGTGCCTGGTGGAAGCGTGCACTGACGGCTGGTGGTGTTTGTGCCTGTAGAAATTGTGCACTGATGGCTGGTGGTGTGTGTGCCTGGTGAAAGCGTGCACTGACGACTGATGGTGTCTGTGCCTGGTGAAAGTGTGCACTGACGGTGTGGTTGTGTGTGTGGTTGTGTGTGTGGTTGTGCGTGTGGTTGTATGTGTGGTTGTGTGTATGTGGTTGTGTGTATGTAGTTGTGGTTGTGTGTGTGGTTGTTGTGTGTGTGGTTGTGTGTGTGTGTGGTTGTGGGTGTGTGTGTGGTTGTGTGTGTGGTTGTGGTTGTGTGTGTGGTTGTGTGTGTGGTTGTGTGTGTTGTGGTTGTGTGTGTGGTTGTGTGTGTGGTTGTGGTTGTGGTTGTGTGTGTTGTGGTTGTGTGTGTGGTTGTGTGTGTGTGCTTGTGTGTGTGCTTGTCGTTGTTTTTGTGTGATTGGGTGTGGTTGTGTGTGTGTGTGGTTGTGTGTGCTTGTGTGTGTGCTTGTGTGTGTGGTTGTGTCACCGGGCAGCGAAGGGGACAGAAGGAGAAAGGCACAGAATCACGCGGGCAGCGAAGGGGACAGAAGGAGAAACAGGCACAGAATCGTGGGGGCAGCGAAGGGGACAGGAGAAAACAAGTGCTGAGTGGCACATATAGAGCCAGGGACCCTAGTCAAAGTAAGGCCAAGGAGATGCATCACTTCCAACAAATCTGAAAGGAACGATAAAATGTTTGACACAGACCATTAACGTTTGCTTTTCCACAGCTGGACAACTTAAATACAATCTTTTAAAGTATATGACGTCAGGCACTGTAATTGTTAAGTACGTCATATTTAATATACCCCAAAACATTACATATTCCAAGGCATGTGAGGTCATGCACATCCATGTATAGGTCTATCACATTAAATATACCAACATGGAATAAAAGAATTCCACAAAGAATGGAAGATCCTTAACATTAAATAATGTGCGTCTTATATTATATTTACTTTAAAAGCAATGACCCTGAGTGAGGGACCCGATACCACAGTTAATACAAAGAACGTTTGAGCGTAGCCCGTTGTACTGTGTTTTATCTCATGGTTCATCTGTAGGCAATAGCCGTAAGACTGTAACCCTGCACTGTAAGCATGCACCCCACAGCGCTCTGAAGCAACCTCATTGTGGAATGCAGCGCTACAACAAGGACCCCAAATATCCATGGGTCAGACAAACCTAACAGTGACATAGATCTATTTAAAAAGATGAGCACGTGCGGGAATCACGATATTGCACTCATTTCACTTCTTGGTGTAAAGAAGGAGCTGCGTGACTCACTGACGCGCCACTGCCGAAATAAATGTGATATTACTACACGGTGCACTCGCACATATACTGTCCAGGTTACCAACCCACCTGCTTGTGGGTGTCTTACAGGCACACTTTACAGCATAGGACTATACATAAGAAACAGTCCTGGCCTGTGCACTAATGTGCACACTGCACAGTTCTTTGCTGGAGGTATGTTGGCCAAAAGACTGCTATATGCGTTTTGCCATAAAGAAACACTGCATATATATAGATTACTGTGATCTTGCTCCCTTTAACAATGAACTGTTTCGGTAAAAAAAAAATGCTAATTGTTGTACAGTGCTCTGATGCCTTTGAGGCCCCGCGCATGCTGTGGAAAACCATAAAAATGTACTTAAAGAAATGGGGAGCGGGGGGAAGGGAGGGTAGCACAGACCCCCACCCCACAAGCAGGGCAATAGTTAACCTGAATGTCAACAGAGTGGTACCAAGAGCCATCACTCAGTACAGGCACGGGCATTACAAGCCCGCGGCGGAGCCCAGGGAGGGAGACTCTGCTCGGAGCCTTGAAAGGGACGTTTTGAAGCAATAAATAGAAATTAGCCCTGGAGTGGACACATTACACCGACACAGCAAGGCACAGAGTCAAGTTTCACCGATTTTTTAACATTTAATTAAAACATTTAGACTTTGCATGGGGGAACCGTGGCTACAGCAGACATAAAGATAGTGTATTCTGAAAGGAGATGCATTGTTTTAGGAAAAGAGCTGGCGTGTGTCAAATAAAATGCTATCCGGAGTGTTCAGAAAATAAATACGCTATTAAACAGCATTGGCCGCGCGGCAGTAATAGTAACGCCGCGCGGCCGTAAAAGCGAAAGTCATTGCGATCGAGAACACTCGGAAAGCGAAAGTGATCGCGATGGGATGCGCGCGCAGCAGTGGGGGGAAGGGTATGGTGCTGCAGGCTGGCGCAGGATGGCTGGGCGAGAAGGGAGGTGGAAATGCGGGGAGCAGCTGTGCGCGTGCATGGCCATGGTGCACTGACGCTTGTAGCCAGCACAAAAATGTGGGTAGCACTTTCCAAACGCACCCACTAAATGTCTCGCCAGGCCAGCGCATGCGCTGGGTCAGGCGAGACCAAAAAAAGGAAGCAAAGTGAAATAAAACAATTGCCTAGGATCACACAATTTGGTCAAGTGTGAATGCTGACATTGATACCAGGTGCAAATCAGCCACTATATGTACATGTGTTGCTACCTTTACGACCACCTACCCAGCCCCTACCGTCACCCTGCAAGCATCAGTAGGGCTCTCAGTCAGGCGCGCAAATTTTTAAGTAGCCCCCCTCCCCCTTCCTCCGAAATGTGGCTCTAGTTGCGCCTCTGCTCTCATTAACACCACAAACCGAACTTTCTGGCCCCTGGAAAAATGTTTGTGAGTACCCATGCTGTATACTCGGAACTGAATGCATTCTAACGGATCCCAAAATCTGAGGTTAATTAAAACAGTGAGGTAAAAGGGTTTGCCCAGGATCACACAGTATGCCCAAGTGAGAAAGCTGGGTTTTACGCTTCGTTTTCTGGTTGCACAGCCGTGATGCAGGCCTATCTCCTCCTGTCTCCAGTATCTCAGCATGCGCCGGGCATCGTTTTCCAAAGCTATATTTGGAGACAGCGAAATAATGTGTTCTGCTGATTGAAGTGAACCAGTGAATAGAAAAACACTCAAATAAACTTCCTTGCATTTTGCCCACGTTCTTAATACTACATTTCAGTAGGGTACTGGGAGACTGCATGGCGCGCTAATGTCTGGCCCAAAGGTCCTTTTCGCCATCTAGTAACGGTGTGAGGTATGTCCGCGCCCCTCCACGCGCCTACACTCAGCTGCGGGCACGCGCGCCCTCCCCGCGCTCTTTCCTCCTCTGCCCCTCACGTGATCCCTGCCCAAGCTCACACGTTAGTGAACAAAGCGCAGGCCCCGCCCGGGTTCCGCCGACAATGAACTCTCTGTGAGAGCCGAGGGAGCCAGCGGCTACCCTAGAAAGGCCAGCTCAGCAGAAGCAGGCAGACGCCGGAGGGGGCAGCCGGGGCTGCGGGCTTATGTAACAGCTCTCAGAGCCGGTGCTTACATAAGCAGCCTCCCCTTTCTTTCCGCTTGTGTCAGGGTTTTACTCCCCCCCCCCCCCCCCTCCGCGCCGAGCACCTGGCCAGTGTTGACTCTTCATTTAAGACATTTATTTTTCCATGTTTGCCCAGGCCTGGACGTTTCCATTTTAAACTAACTCCGGTTAATATGTAAACCCTTTTAGCCGCACCAGTGCCAGGCCACGCATGACGCATCCTATTTTTTATTTTTAAACTTGCTTGACGTTGGTTGTCCAGGTCTGATGGGAACCACTGTAAGATCGCATCATTCATGCCCATTCTTTAATTGAGCGTTTAAAAAACAATTTAACAGATTACCGTGCCATATGCATCAGACATATCTAGTGGGATAAGAAGGCAGGAGGCCACGTTATCTAAGATGCTTAGGGTAGGGCGAATATTCTCATTAATGTATTGGTTCAATTGGCTCTCTCCGCAACTTACACAGGCTTTTGTCAGGAAGGGTAAGTAGAATAAAGATCTGAAGTTCATGCCGTCATGAGCTGTGCCTCTTTTCCTTTCTATAGTAGAGCTGTAACTTCATCTATTTTACCAGTTTGTTGGGAGAGCCGAGCATTTCACAGTTCGGTCCAAAATGAAATGATAGATGAGCTTTACCGGTGCCATGACTCCTGCTTCTCGGTTGGGACCACAAGACACAGGGGCAAATAACTCAAAACTTGGAAGGGAAGGATCATTAATGACCGTCAGGGAGAGGCATACAGAGAAACAAGTATAGATCTCGGACCCTACATCACAGTATGGAGAGTGGCACTCAGTATTAGCAGTACTACGGTGTGGGGTCCGGCACACCACAGCCTCTGGGCCTGCTCGCGGCATCATTTTATTGTGATAGTACGTTGTACCATCCATGCAATGTTACCTTAGTGCGTTTTTGCCTGTCATTTTCATCATGCGTCATTCCACTGCTGCTATGTCTCTTTAGTGTCACTTTGCGAACCAAGGGGCATATCATCAACGAGGCGATAAAAAATTATCGCCGCTTTTGCGTCCGTTTTCGGATGAAAAGCGGCAATCATTTTATCGCCTAAACAGCAAGGTCACACTATCGCGTGAAAACCTTGCATTAGCGCCTGTTTTCTGAACGCCCAGCTTGGCATCTCTAATGAGATGCAAAAGAGGCGTTCCTGCCCTGACATAACTGGAGAAATGTCGCTAAGCGACATTTCTCCAATTATCAATGGGCACGCTAACCTGCAGAGTGACAAGTAAAGTAGCGATAACCTCTGTTATCGCTACTTTCCTTACGCCTGCTTCAAGACTGACTTAGCCATGATATCCTATGTAAGGTGGATATCATGGCTAAGTATGCCTTGCCCTATCAGCAAGCTATCGCCAAACTTTGTGAGATTATCGTTGGAATTCCAGCGATAATCTCACATTTGGCAGTTAGCGCTTGGAATTTTATCACTTTTGAGATAAGCGTTGCTAATAGCATGCTATCTCAGCAATAAAATTCCACGTTACCCGGCGATAATTATCCTAGCGCTAAGTGCGCTTAGCGATAATTATCGCCGGTCCTTGATGATATGCCCCCCAGGTACCCTGGTTTGCAGTGTAATACGGCAATTCTCGCTGCCTCTGTTAATTATACGATGGAATACACGCAGCAGCATCCTGTCTCCTTCACTAACTTCCACTCGGTTCCTCCCACCAATAGATTAACTAACGACTACATAAGACTTAATTTGTATTCTTGATTATAATATTATATTCCTTTCTGGTATATCGCTTCACTTCCATTTTGTACTGCAACAATCTGTTCTGTTATGTGCGCTGTGTGTGATGGAAAAACCTAATAAACATTTTTTTTTTTTAAAACAAGACTGCAATTCCTACCTCTACACATGCAACCCTAATGAAGTTAGGAATGAAGAGGAGGTATGTGGATTGGTAGTGATGGATGAGGAGTGTGGGATGATAAAATTAAGAAGACGATGTCCCAAAATAGGCATCAATGTGTCCATTTTAGGACATCCTCATTTGTCCATTTCAATTTTCACTCTTAAATTGAGGAGGATGGCTGATCAGTAGTGGGTGAGAAAGGAGGGATGTGGAGTGATTGATGAGGAGTGAAGGACAAAAAAAGTTGGGTGAGGTTTGAGGGAAGATGAATGATGGACGAGTGATGATGGTTGAGGAATGAGAATTGATTGATGATAGATGAGAAATGAAGGATTAGAGATGACGTCTGAAGCATAAAAGATGATGAATGATCAAGGAAGAATGATGGATGAGGAATGATGGATGAGGGGTGAGGAGAAGTGTAGGATGTGAAATGAGATGCAAAACATGAAGAGAGATAAGGAGTGACAATGAGGTATGATTTTAGCCTACAATAGGTGCTGGAGTACAAAGGGTGCATTATGCCTGCATTGTAATGGTTTCTGTAAGGCAGGATCTCAGAAAAGGACTGGGCAGGTTGTGCACTGATAGCCTGAGAATGGCTTGCGCCTATGGTTTTAGCTCACAGGTCTGATGCATGTACCAGGTTTTGTGTTGATTCAAGATATTTAAATGACAACCTTTGGGTGGTTTGTTACCTGCACAAAACATTGGTAACATTCTGATAACATGCAAGAGTGCAATTGTAATCTACACTTGATTTGTCATCAGCATATCATCAAATAGAATTGCATGGCAATTCAAAGTTCCTTACGTAATTTCTCACACAAGAGGGAGCATACAAGCATATGCCCTCCAATTTGGTTTTGGTTTTCTGCTGCCAAAGAGCCATGCACAGATTATTTAGGTGCAGATGCAGTGCATTGTACATTTGGAGAAGGAGGAGCCACGTATTTGCTGCACATCAGCTTGGCGTTTCAGACGTACCCGGTCGCTCCTGGACCCCTGGAAGTTCCTCGCACCTGTGCCATCTGTTGTCCTAGGCTGCCCGCGTCCAGTGTGGCTCAGCCTGCTTTGGGTCCAGCGAGTCCCGTGAGGCGGCCTATAACTCCCGCTCCTGTTTCCTTGTTTGTTGCCAGTTGGTAGTCTTCTAGTGTGAGCCCAGTGAGACGGCCTTATAGCAGACCTACTGCTCCCGCTCCACCTGTATGTTGCTGCTTGGTGCCCCACGTATCTTCTCCTTGGCCCCACATGGCCCCTTGGCCCCTGTGTAGGCCTCTGTGCAGGTAGGCCAGTAGCAGCAAGAAGCGAGGCCAAGGAGTGGGGCTAAGGGGGAGCACATTGTTATCTGGGAGGTTGGCTGCTGACTCTACCCACAGTGAGTCTATAGTGCACTTTACATATTCTATAGTTTTATGTAGTAATTTTGTATATATTGATGTCTAAAAAAAAATTTTTTTAAAAGGAGAAAAAATCAATCTATTACACATATGTATTTGGTTTTATACAAAACATGAGACAAATTAATGTGAATTTTGATATACATGCTTTCAATGATAAAAAGAAGCTTAATAAATAATCATGTTAAAATTAATTCCATTCTAATATTCGTGTTGGTATGATGATATCATTGTTTAGCCCATACTGAATTTAATTTCATTTGATGAAAGAAATATAGGTCACGAGGGAGCTCTTTATTGAATGTTCGTCTTGGTTTTCCCCTCTTCTCCCTGACCTAAAATTATATTCTCTAGACGAGGTCCCCCTTTTTTGCATCTACCCACAGTGAGACAGTCCCAGCAGTGAGGCTGTGAGACAGTGAGGTAGTGAGGCTTGACAGCAGCTACACACAGAAAACTTAGGGCCTATGAGCATATACCCCCTCAGCACACTGGTTAGGAGCCTTATTATCATGCAGATGGCAAGACAAGGTGAGCATGGTGAGGTGTGGTGGCAGCTCCATCGTTGCACCCTATGGTTGAGCTGGTGCGTAATGGAGACAGGTCAGCAAGAGGGTACTGCTGAGGCGGGGGGAGTCTCAGCTTCCCCCCAGACTCACATGGCTGCAGTGTCGGCGCCTCTTCTAGGCGCACCTGTTTCACCCACAGGCATTCTTTATACTATCAATTCCAGCCCTCCCACTGCCAGCCTTATTACATAGCTCATAAGGAGGGAAGGTATGAAATCTGCTCGGCCTGGATTACTAGCAGAGTCCGCAACTATTTTACTGGCAGTGCCTGATCCCGTGAGCCGGCCCTCCTTTCCTGTTCCTGATTTTTGACAATCTTGCTTAGAACACTTTTGTTCAGATCTTCAAGGGGTTACCACTATCAAATATTCTCCCTCTTTGCGGACTGTAACAACTTCATCAATTCCGCGATCTAGTGATATCGCGCCCCAAGAAGGAGTGGCACAGAATGCAGCCCACATATGCAATTTCCCCACAGTTTACTGCGTATCCAAGGGCCATTATGATGTACTCAATAGGGGTACTATATAAAGCTGCTTAGGGTGGGTGCTGGCACAACCCACAACCTTTGATTTCATGGCAAGACCGGAGGCTAGCATTATGCATAAATACTTTTATTGCACTACTCCTTGCAGCACTTCAAAGTAGTACATCTCAGAACTCAAAACTCTAGAACTTAGAACATCCAATAACATATATTCTAACACACAGCAGCCATCTTCCTCTTTTATTCGCTGCTCCTTGCAGATAAGTATGCTGTTTATGATCGGAGTGACAGTTGGTGAATTTGCTAGTGAGAAATGGATTGAAAGGAGGTTTAAAGAGAAGGAAATGTGTTTTATGTTATGTAAATTCGTATGAGAGTGTGCGTGTTGAATAAGAGATTCGTTTGATTTTAATTGTAAACCCAATTTATGGGTTTGGTAAACAGGGGGTAGAAGAAAGATGTATATTTTGGGAGCATTTAAAAAAAAAAAAAAAAGAATCGAGTCGATGTTTAAAAAAGGTAAGTTTTAAAGATTTACCGGTAGTTTGATTTGAAAGAGGCACTCGCGGGATTCGCGGCGCGCGAGGAGGAAGGAGCGGGGCTCCGGTAAGGTGAGGAGTCGAGTGGCTGCGTTTGCGTCATCACGCATAAAGCGTGGGGACGCAGAGCGGCCATCTTAGGAGAAGTCTAGAGCGAAGAAGGTGTTTTTAAATTAGCGCTCGCGAGCGCTGACGGAAGATCAAGTTAGCGCTCGCGCTGCAGGCGGTTGAGTTTCTTTGGGGATAGGAGCGAGGTACTTAGCTCAAGAGGCATAATTAAGGAGGAAAGTAGAATTAAAAAGGAAAGGAGAGAAAAAATAAAGGGATAATGGATCCAGAGGTAGTGGAAAAGAATGTAGCAGGTGAAGTGAATCTAAGAAAGATGGTACAGGAGGAGATTAAGAGCTCAATGAAGGATGTTTTAAAGGAAGTGTTGAAAAGAAAGAGAAGAGCAGAGGAAAATTCAGGGGAGGAATTTTGGAGCATGGAGGAAGAAGAGGAAGGTGAAAAAAAGAAAGGTAAAAAGAGAACGAAGAAGGTAAAGAATGTAGAAGTGGGCATTAGAATGATAAAAAAAGGAGATGGTGAGCCAAGCGCCACAAAGGATGAAGGTGTCCACCGCGGCACAAAAGAGGGTGTCCATGGCGGCACAAAAGAAATAAATTTAACATTTGATGAGAGCACGGACAGAGATAGTGAAGATGAAGAGGACGAGTTTGTCCTGGATGATTATTATGACAATGGTTGGGACATGGATAGAGACAAGATAGAGAAGGAGAGGAAAGAGAAAGATTTGGTGAAGGATCCTCAGGGGGAGGATATGTTTAGTCCCGACCTTATAAGACATCCGAGGAGCGCAGATTGGTGGCCTTTGCCACATGTTGCTGAGTTCATAACGTTTTGGGTAAGGAGACCCCTAGAGAAAGAAACAAGAGCAGTGCTGAAGGCTGAGTGCTCTCGCCCAGTGATTGAGGGGAAGTGTTGTTTGACACCGGAATTGGATCCAGACTTAATTAGTTTTTTGTTTAAGATGGGTAGAGACCCACGGAAAGGGATTGAAAAGGCATTAAAACAATGCCAAGACAGGCTACTAGATATTTTGGGGCCTGTTGCAAGAATAGTCGACATGGCGGAGGAAGCAAAGATGAATAAAGTGAATGTTGATGTTGACCTTTTGAGAGGATGATCGCAAAGGGCGATTTGTATGTTGGGTAATGCCAACGCGGCCATATCGTCTGAAAGACGAAAATCAATTTTAATGAGAATTAGTCCTAAGCTAGGGGATTTCGCAAAGAAGGAACCGAATGAGGATCCAAAAGGGTATCTGTTTGGAGACAGTATGGTGAAGGGAGTTGGAAAATATGTAAATACCTTCACAACTTTGGATAAAGCACAGTCGTCCCTTAGAAGAGTCTTTGGGAGAGGTGTTTTTGAGAGGGCTGGGGCAAGAGCCCGTTTCCCTGGCCGAGCAACATTTTGGGCGCAATACCAGTCAAGTGGAAGAGGCGCATTCAGGGGATTTCAATCCGCAACAGGATTTTATCCCCAAAGAGGGAGATCAGCTGGCAGAGGTCGCCAACCAAGAGGAAGAGCGCAGTTTGCTCAAGGATCAAATGGTAAGTGTGAGGACCTTTACTGGTTCTTCCCCAGAAAGGGTAGGGGGAAGGTTATGGTTTTACGAGGAAAACTGGAGAAAAATAACAGGAGACAGATGGGTATTAAACACTGTAAAGGGTTTTGTAGTGGAGCTAGTGGATTTTCCGATTCAGAGGAAGGAGCCAAATCAGTTGTTTTTCAAGAAAGAATTCAAAAAGGTAGTGGATTCAGAGGTAATAGAAATGTTAGAAAAGGGAGCAATAGAAAAGGTTTCAGAGGATCAGAAGGGTTTTGTGAGTACAATATTTTTGGTGGAAAAGAAAGGAAAGGGTTGGAGACCAGTAATAAATTTTCAGAGGATTAATCCATTATGTGGTTTACAGGCATTTCATGATGGAAGGTATCCATCTGTTGAGGGATATTTTGCAGGAAAAAGACTGGATGGTGAAATTGGATTTGAAGGACGCTTATTTTTCAATTCCAATAGAGAAGGAAAGTCGGAAGTTTTTGCAATTCAGATGGATGGATCAGTTGTTCCAATTTACTTCGCTTCCTTTTGGTTTGGCTTCGGCTCCATGGTGTTTCACCAAGGTTCTGAGGCCAGTGGCGAAATTTCTCAGAGAAAGAGGAGTGCGTCTGATAATGTATCTGGACGATTTTCTTATAATGTCGCAGGGTCAGGATCAAGTGAAAGAACAGTTGGTTTTGACAGTGGATCTTTTGGTAGGTTTGGGGTTCATAGTGAACAAAGAGAAGTCTGTTATGGAACCAAAACAAAGAGTGGAGTTTTTAGGTTTCGAAGTGGATACTGTGGAGAAGTCCTTAAGTTTACCAACAAGGAAGGTGAAGAAAATAAAGTCAGAAGTGAAAGGTTTGTTAAGAAAGGAGAGAGTGACTTTGAGATCTTTGGCAAGGGTGATTGGTTTGTTTTCTTCTTCAATACAGGCGGTTTTTCCTGGGCCTCTTCATTACAGAGCCTTGCAGAGGTTGAAAGCAGATGCTCTAAGGAAAGGTTTATGGTATGGAGATCTGATTGTAATTTCGAAAGAGGCTCGGGAGGAGTTGGTTTGGTGGTTGGAAAATCTGGAAGCATGGAATGGTCATGCAATTTTTGGGATTTGTCCGGATTTTGTGTTAGAGACGGATGCAAGTCTTTATGGTTGGGGAGCATATCTAGACGGACAGGAGACAGGTGGGAGATGGTCCATGGAGGAGAGTGTAGTACACATAAATGGTTTGGAGATGAAGGCAGGCCTTTATGGGTTGAAGAGTTTTGGAAAAAGGTTAAGGAGTTTCAATGTTTTGTTGAAGATGGACAATGTGTCAGCGGTGAGGTACATAAATCGTTTAGGTGGAAGCAGATCGAGGAATCTTTCGGAGTTGGCGAAAGAGATTTGGGATTATTGTTTGGAAGAAAAAATTGGTTTGCAGGCGGAGTATTTTCCGGGTCAGTGCAATTTGGTAGCGGATTGGAATTCGAGGCATCTAAGGGATTACAGCGATTGGAAGTTGAATGTAGGGATTTTCAAGAGAATAGATCAAATGTGGGGCCCATTAGAAGTAGATCTGTTTGCTTCGAGACTGACGTATCAGCTGGATCGTTATTTCAGTTGGAGACCGGATTCTTTAGCGGAGGAGGTGGATGCATTTCAGCAGGATTGGAGTATGATTCGGGGTTATGCGTTTCCCCCATTTGCATTGATACAGTGAGTACTGTTGTTGGTCAGACGTCAGAAGTATGAAACAGGGGGCACTCTAATCAATGCAGTACATCAAACAATCGAGCAACGAGCCTCAGATACCCTGTGAACCGTTATGTTCATAGGAAGTAAGTTTGGCCACTATGGAGCAATACCCAGTGGGTATGAAAAAGCCCTCACTCACCAACCTGGTTGGTGACATGCTTCATCATTGGGCTTCCACTGGGACGACCGAATGTCATCCCAGTGTGCTGCGACGCCAGGTTACTGCGGAGCTGGGTTGGTTGTGTGGGGAAAGTGAATTTAAAATATCCAATCAAGTCAAAAAGAAACTTTATTAATTTTGCTTAAATGGAAAGGAGTAAAAAGGAGTGAGGGTCAAAAAAATAAAAGACCTGGTTCACTCCGTGGCGGTCAACATGTTTCTGCCTCAAGGAGTGTTAATCGGGCATTCGTCAGGACCAGAGGGGGATGTGCGCAGCCCCGGTGGTGTGAACTCGCTAAGGTCCACCCAACCGTGGGCTGATGTGTGAAAAAACAAAAAAACACTGAATAGTGTGAACTCCGCCAAGTAAAATAATTAATTATGGGGAGAGGAACGAGTTTACTCTGATGGTACAAAGAGACAAACAAACAGAAAGACAAAACATAAAGAGAGGTATCAATGTTTGTCACACAAATCGTGCTCTACAGATCAGGAATTAGGAACTGATGTGCTCGAAGGACAAGTGAGTGCCTCTAGGTCTACCACAGGTGCAAAAAATGTGAGAAGCTGTGCACCTAGGTATAGTCAAATATCGGTGTAAGGACAACGGGACGTTATCCTATCAAAAGGTGACTAGTAGTCAAATTTCGGATCGCATGTGAAATGTAGCAGTGACACTCATATGCGGAGAAATCGCGCTAGGGACTAATACAACTGCACGCGATGCTCAGTGTGCAGAAAAAGGAACGGATCTTACAGAGAGGCCAGTCCGTTAGAAGCCTCATGGATCCCGGTAGGGGGGTGGGAGCAAAATGGCACACCCTGCATCAGGAAAAGAAGGAAGAAAACGGAGTTCGTGTAAATATCACGAACAGGTGAGAAAGCGAAGGCTCGCTTACCTTGTTGGACGAGGAGCGGATAAGGTTACTTACGCCCTTGCTGCTCTACACCCGCGATATGCCTAAACAGCCTCTTGCTGCCGGGTCCGGATAGTAGTGAACCGGGGCCGGAGGTATGCATATAAAGACCCCACGGCGATTCCCAGGTCAGGCTCTAAAACAGAGCTTCTCCCTGATTGGGTAGAAAGCTCAAACTCGAACGCTGATTGGCCCAGTGGGAGCCAATCGGTGCGGAGATAAAAAAAAAAGACGAAGAAGTTCGTTGCGCTGGGCAACGCATAGCAACGAAGAGGAAAAAAGGAAGTTTTGAAAACTTTAATGGCACGGAACCAATGGAGCACAAACGCACCGGCACAAAGCACACGGGAGTGTGCATCGTGGCCTGGGGAAAAACATAGGTATTGCTAAAAGGGGCTATGTGGCGGACTAGCGCACAGGGTCAAGGAGACCTGATTTATACGTGAAAGGCATGAATTGCCCCAGGTAATCATAATTGGTAAAAGAACAAACGGGACTGGGTGTCAAGAGTACCTGCAATTCAGAATAGTAATCATCAAAGCAGAGAGGATGGCATGAACCCATGGACTGACTAGGGTCAAAAAACAGTGTTATCAGGGGATTAATTTGTGAATGATGATATTCATATAGGTTGAGAGCATTTAGAGGATATTGACCCATGGGACATTATCATTCAACCCATGGAGGTTAGTCCCCAGGCGGTACACCCATTGGTTCCGTGCCATTAAAGTTTTCAAAACTTCCTTTTTTCCTCTTCGTTGCTATGCGTTGCCCAGCGCAACGAACTTCTTCGTCTTTTTTTTTTATCTCCGCACCGATTGGCTCCCACTGGGCCAATCAGCGTTCGAGTTTGAGCTTTCTACCCAATCAGGGAGAAGCTCTGTTTTAGAGCCTGACCTGGGAATCGCCGTGGGGTCTTTATATGCATACCTCCGGCCCCGGTTCACTACTATCCGGACCCGGCAGCAAGAGGCTGTTTAGGCATATCGCGGGTGTAGAGCAGCAAGGGCGTAAGTAACCTTATCCGCTCCTCGTCCAACAAGGTAAGCGAGCCTTCGCTTTCTCACCTGTTCGTGATATTTACACGAACTCCGTTTTCTTCCTTCTTTTCCTGATGCAGGGTGTGCCATTTTGCTCCCACCCCCCTACCGGGATCCATGAGGCTTCTAACGGACTGGCCTCTCTGTAAGATCCGTTCCTTTTTCTGCACACTGAGCATCGCGTGCAGTTGTATTAGTCCCTAGCGCGATTTCTCCGCATATGAGTGTCACTGCTACAT
Organism: Triturus cristatus; assembly: GCF_964204655.1. NCBI lineage: Eukaryota > Metazoa > Chordata > Amphibia > Caudata > Salamandridae > Triturus > Triturus cristatus. The sequence goes on from NC_140590.1 coordinate 1,643,540,811, forward strand.
TTCACATGCGATCCGAAATTTGACTACTAGTCACCTTTTGATAGGATAACGTCCCGTTGTCCTTACACCGATATTTGACTATACCTAGGTGCACAGCTTCTCACATTTTTTGCACCTGTGGTAGACCTAGAGGCACTCACTTGTCCTTCGAGCACATCAGTTCCTAATTCCTGATCTGTAGAGCACGATTTGTGTGACAAACATTGATACCTCTCTTTATGTTTTGTCTTTCTGTTTGTTTGTCTCTTTGTACCATCAGAGTAAACTCGTTCCTCTCCCCATAATTAATTATTTTACTTGGCGGAGTTCACACTATTCAGTGTTTTTTTGTTTTTTCACACATCAGCCCACGGTTGGGTGGACCTTAGCGAGTTCACACCACCGGGGCTGCGCACATCCCCCTCTGGTCCTGACGAATGCCCGATTAACACTCCTTGAGGCAGAAACATGTTGACCGCCACGGAGTGAACCAGGTCTTTTATTTTTTTGACCCTCACTCCTTTTTACTCCTTTCCATTTAAGCAAAATTAATAAAGTTTCTTTTTGACTTGATTGGATATTTTAAATTCACTTTCCCCACACAACCAACCCAGCTCCGCAGTAACCTGGCGTCGCAGCACACTGGGATGACATTCGGTCGTCCCAGTGGAAGCCCAATGATGAAGCATGTCACCAACCAGGTTGGTGAGTGAGGGCTTTTTCATACCCACTGGGTATTGCTCCATAGTGGCCAAACTTACTTCCTATGAACATAACGGTTCACAGGGTATCTGAGGCTCGTTGCTCGATTGTTTGATGTACTGCATTGATTAGAGTGCCCCCTGTTTCATATTTTTGTACACTGGCTTTGTTGTTTATTGATATTCTACTGAGGGGACTAGCCGTGTTGATCCCTTCCTCTCCTGTTGATTTTGATAGTTCAGCAGCGCACAGCTGTGAGAGACCTTGTTGTTTCTTTCTCTTCCCCCCCTATCTGAGGCGGGGTTTTTTCCTTATCCTCCCGGGATTGCATCATCCCTCCTGAACCCAGACGGTATGGCCTCCCTTGGCCTTACTTTCTCTGACTCTGAGGTGGATGCTATTCTAGCACGCCCCTCACTTTTTGCGGAACCATCCATATCGCAAACAGTGACATATGCTAGCGAATGGGAACAACTCTCTGAGTTGAAGAAAAATCGAATCCGCACAATCCTGCATGGCACTATCCTTACGGAGTACTTACGGACCAACACGGCCCCAAGGGGCTTATTAGTGACCAACGCCCCACGTATCTTTCTGGAGGATGCCACTTTCAGAAAAGACTGGGCTATGATAGCATGGCACTGCACTCGAGACTGGTTAGTCTTAATCATTAAAACAGCCGTCCGACTGTCTGAGGCGATTATGATTGAGATTACCCAAACTGAAACACAATTCAAAACCACACTCACTGGGTTTAAAAAACGACTTGATGAATTGAACAAAGACATCAATGAGTACAAAGATAATCTCACACAGAGTAAGGTAAATCAATTTCAGAAAGACCTTAAAAAATTTGAATTCAACAAAGTATACCCTTATGCTGACCCGGCCTTTGTGTCCATACGGAGAACTGAAACTAACTCTTACGGGACAGATGATGACTCCTCTAACAGCAGCGGTTCAAGCAGTGGCAGCTCCAGACCACCCAGAAGGGGCAGACAAAGAGGAAGGTCACGTCCCTTCCCTAATCAAGCGCCTTGGGCAACCTTTCCCCCACAACAAGGTGCTATGGGCTCACATCCCATACAATTCCATTACCCATTTGGCCCGCAGATGGGATGGAATCCAGGGTATACCCCCCCAATGTACCCCCCTAACCCTTTTCCACAGCCCCATTTTTTAGAGAGGGGCCAAAGGGGAAAAGGCCGGCGGAGAGGGAACAACCAAAGAGTACACTGGGCACAAGACGATCCAGTGGGCAACCACACCCGGAGCAAACAAGCTCAGGAACTGTTGGCCTCGGGACCGAGCACTTCGACAGCCTGATCGTTAATCTGTCAAATAAGACACTCACAGACCATGAGAGATCGGTTTTGGAAAAGGGATTGGGCTTTGTTCCATCAGCCCGCCCTGACAAATTTCGCCTTCATTGCGAACTGGCAGCATTTTTTAGGAAGCTTAAATTAAAAGCTTTCTTTGAAAGTCGAGTTAACGAGGGTGTTGACTTGGACGTAGGGGATACCCCCCTCCGACCACCGTCGACCTTTAATCCCCCTCCACACACCATTCCTGTGGAAATCACGACCTTCGAACGAGCAGTTTTTACCGAAATTGAGCACACAATCATTCCCACTACCTTTAAGAATCTGAGGGCAGAGGAGTACAGAGCCATCACCTCTCTTCGTGCGGACACCACCTTAACCATTAAACCCGCAGATAAGGGGGGCGCTGTCGTACTACTGAACACTACCGACTACGACCAGGAATGCCTCCGCTTATTGAACGACCGCCACAACTATACACCACTCCTCAATGATCCATCTGAGGGGCTCAAAGGCGAGATCCTAAGTGTGGTCGAAGAGGCACAAACACAGGGTATCATCACCAGAGCTGAAGCACGTTTTCTCACTGAAGGCCCGGGGAAGATCCCCTATTTCTATACACTCCCCAAGATCCATAAAGAGAGAGTCCCGCCACCTGGACGCCCCATTGTCTCGGGGATTGACTCTCTTTTGGAACCCCTATCTCGGTTCTGTGACCACTTCTTAAAACCTTTGGTCCAAAAATCGACCACCTACCTAAAGGATACAAAAGACCTTCTAAAACTACTCAGTAACACCACGTGCTCAGAACAGACTATACTGGCAACATTGGATATAGAAAGCTTGTATACGAGCATCCCCCAGGACGAAACCATCAGGGTCCTGGAAGAATTACTTGACTCCACTCCCTGGGAATACAAAACCACCAAAGAGTTTGTGATACAATGTGCCACTTTGGCCTTGAAGAGAAACTTCTTTGAGTTCCAGGGTCAATTATTTCTCCAAACCACAGGTACTTCCATGGGGAGTACCTTTGCTCCCAGTGTAGCTGGACTATACGTCTATGCTTTCGAACAGAAGTTCATCCTCCCGACTTCAAACCCCTACCGCTCTTCCATAGCCTTATGGAAACGATATATAGATGATGTACTCCTGATCTGGCAAGGTAGTAACAACACCCTCCAGTCTTTCCTCAAATGGATCAATACTCTGAACCCGCACCTGAAGTTCACACATACATATGACGACTCTGAGGTTGTATTTCTTGATGTGGTGATAACTAAGGTACGAGGGTCCTTTCAAACTAGGACCTATTACAAGCCAACCTCGAGGAACAATCTCCTCGAGTTCACCAGCTTTCACCCACGTCCACTGAGGGAAAATTTACCCTACGGACAATACCTCCGCTTACGACGGAATTGCACCACCTTGAGCGATTTCAAGAGCCAATCTCAGGATTTAACAACCAAACTGAGTATGAGAGGGTACCCTTCACCCCTCCTCTCCAGAAGTTTCAAACGTGCGAGGAATCAACCAAGGGATGTACTCTTAACGGACTACCCAAAGGATACTGCGTCTATCCCTCTTACCTGTGTCACCACCTACTGTACCCTTTCTAACCAACTCAAAAAGACTATCAATAAACATTGGGGTATAATCAACAGCGCCAATCGCAACTGGGAAAAACCCCTCTTTTCATTCAAACGCGCACAAAGCCTTCGTAACAATCTGGTACACACACGACCACTGATGCCACGAGAGACCCCACAAAGATCTATAACGGAAGCTTGGGGCCTCCCCAAGATCACTGGGCATTTTCCCTGTTCTGACTGCAGTGTATGTCATCTGACCACACATACCAAAACCCTCGACCTTGAACCCAACAAGACCTGGACCCAAAGAGGCCACACGAATTGTAACACTACGAATGTGGTCTACCTCATTACCTGCCCCTGCGGCCTACGATATGTAGGGATGACGACGCGTAAGGTGAGACTCCGGATATGCGAACACCGGAGTAACATTAGGTGCAAACGCACAACTACGAAAATGAGTGAACACTTTCTCTCTATCAACCACACTACCAACGATCTAAGGTGGACAGTGATAGAAGAGATCTCAAGTGGTAGAAACATCCCTAAAGTGCTTTTTGAAAGGGAACAGAGGTGGGTGTACCGCCTGGGGACTAACCTCCATGGGTTGAATGATAATGTCCCATGGGTCAATATCCTCTAAATGCTCTCAACCTATATGAATATCATCATTCACAAATTAATCCCCTGATAACACTGTTTTTTGACCCTAGTCAGTCCATGGGTTCATGCCATCCTCTCTGTTTTGATGATTACTATTCTGAATTGCAGGTACTCTTGACACCCAGTCCCGTTTGTTCTTTTACCAATTATGATTACCTGGGGCAATTCATGCCTTTCACGTATAAATCAGGTCTCCTTGACCCTGTGCGCTAGTCCGCCACATAGCCCCTTTTAGCAATACCTATGTTTTTCCCCAGGCCACGATGCACACTCCCGTGGGCTTTGTGCCGGTGCGTTTGTGCTCCATTGGTTCCGTGCCATTAAAGTTTTCAAAACTTCCTTTTTTCCTCTTCGTTGCTATGCGTTGCCCAGCGCAACGAACTTCTTCGTCTTTTTTTTTTTATCTCCGCACCGATTGGCTCCCACTGGGCCAATCAGCGTTCGAGTTTGAGCTTTCTACCCAATCAGGGAGAAGCTCTGTTTTAGAGCCTGACCTGGGAATCGCCGTGGGGTCTTTATATGCATACCTCCGGCCCCGGTTCACTACTATCCGGACCCGGCAGCAAGAGGCTGTTTAGGCATATCGCGGGTGTAGAGCAGCAAGGGCGTAAGTAACCTTATCCGCTCCTCGTCCAACAAGGTAAGCGAGCCTTCGCTTTCTCACCTGTCAGTGATATTTACACGAACTCCGTTTTCTTCCTTCTTTTCCTGATGCAGGGTGTGCCATTTTGCTCCCACCCCCCTACCGGGATCCATGAGGCTTCTAACGGACTGGCCTCTCTGTAAGATCCGTTCCTTTTTCTGCACACTGAGCATCGCGTGCAGTTGTATTAGTCCCTAGCGCGATTTCTCCGCATATGAGTGTCACTGCTACATTTCACATGCGATCCGAAATTTGACTACTAGTCACCTTTTGATAGGATAACGTCCCGTTGTCCTTACACCGATATTTGACTATACCTAGGTGCACAGCTTCTCACATTTTTTGCACCTGTGGTAGACCTAGAGGCACTCACTTGTCCTTCGAGCACATCAGTTCCTAATTCCTGATCTGTAGAGCACGATTTGTGTGACAAACATTGATACCTCTCTTTATGTTTTGTCTTTCTGTTTGTTTGTCTCTTTGTACCATCAGAGTAAACTCGTTCCTCTCCCCATAATTAATTATTTTACTTGGCGGAGTTCACACTATTCAGTGTTTTTTTGTTTTTTCACACATCAGCCCACGGTTGGGTGGACCTTAGCGAGTTCACACCACCGGGGCTGCGCACATCCCCCTCTGGTCCTGACGAATGCCCGATTAACACTTCTTGAGGCAGAAACATGTTGACCGCCACGGAGTGAACCAGGTCTTTTATTTTTTTGACCCTCACTCCTTTTTACTCCTTTCCATTTAAGCAAAATTAATAAAGTTTCTTTTTGACTTGATTGGATATTTTAAATTCACTTTCCCCACACAACCAACCCAGCTCCGCAGTAACCTGGCGTCGCAGCACACTGGGATGACATTCGGTCGTCCCAGTGGAAGCCCAATGATGAAGCATGTCACCAACCAGGTTGGTGAGTGAGGGCTTTTTCATACCCACTGGGTATTGCTCCATAGTGGCCAAACTTACTTCCTATGAACATAACGGTTCACAGGGTATCTGAGGCTCGTTGCTCGATTGTTTGATGTACTGCATTGATTAGAGTGCCCCCTGTTTCATATTTTTGTACACTGGCTTTGCTGTTTATTGATATTCTACTGAGGGGACTAGCCGTGTTGATCCCTTCCTCTCCTGTTGATTTTGACAGACGTCAGAAGTGTCAGGTGGTGTTGGTGACGCCTTTCTGGCCGTCTCAGGCTTGGTTCCCAGGTCTGTTGGAGTTGGCCATGGAGAAGCCTTTATTGATTCCGGATTTAGAAGACGTCCTTCAAGGAGAGGGAGGTGCTTTTCATCCTTTAGTTCAAGAGGGGGCTTTGAGCCTTCTTGTATGGAGGATTTCAGGGGAGGAGAGCAGTTCAAAGAACTTTCGGTTCAGGCTCAAGAATTGCTCAGAGAGTCATGGGCACCAGGCACAAGAAAGAGATACTTGTCAGCTTGGAAGAAGTGGTTTTGTTGGTGCATGGAAAGGGGTTTGGATCCCGTGGAGGCATCTACCATAGAGTTGGCAAATTTTTTATCTGAGTTGTACGAGAAAGGTTTGGGTTATAGGACTATTAATTGTTATAGATCTGCTGTTGCAGCTGGGCATAGTTTGGTTGGAGGTTGTTCAATAGGCAGGGAGCCGTTGATTTGTAGGGTTTTGGAAGGAATAAAGTTGAGGAGACCTCCAAAACTGAAAGTATAATGGATTATGGGATGTAAGTAAGATTCTGAAGCTATTTGAAGGGTGGCCAGGTAATAAGTTTCTGAGTTTGAAACAGTTGTCTGGCAAATTGGCGAGTCTTTTATGTCTGATCTCGTTTAGAAGAGTATCGGATGTGAGGGCTTTAGACGTAAGTGGACGTTGTTTTTCGCCAGATGGAGTAGTTTTTAACATAACAAAAAGGACAAAATGTATGTCGAGATCGTTTTTTTACCCGAAATTTGACGAGCATCCAAAATTATGTGTGGTAAGGTGTTTGAAGGAGTATGAGGGTAGAATGAGTGAATTCAGGATGCATGGCGATGATCAGCTTTTGATTTCTTTTGTTCGTCCTTTTAGACCGGTTACTTCAGCCTCTATTGCGAGGTGGGTGAGGTTTTGTATGTCTGAAGCAGGTGTTGATTTGAAAGAGTTTGGGGCACATTCTGTGAGAGGTGCAATGGCGAGCAAGGTTTTTATGTCTGGTGGACGTTTAGAGGAGATTTTGCGTGCTGCAGATTGGTCAAGTGCGGATGTATTTGCAAAGTTTTATTTAAAGCCTATGAGTCATGTTTCGTCTGTGGTGTTATCACAGCTTTGAACATGCATAATGCTAGCCTCCGGTCTTGCCATGAAATGTAGATTCTCCTAGTATGTGAAGAGAGAATCTGGATTTCATTAAAGACACGGGGGCTAGCATTATCCCTCCCTCCCTCCCTGTTTAAGGAGGGTTTGGGAGTATTGAGATTTGTAATGGATATTGTAACATGTTTGGGTTTGGTTTTTGGTTATAATATTTTGGTTTGGATTTGTTTCAGAGTTTCAATAGTTCGGAGAGAAGAGGAGTTCTGCAACTGGAGTCTGTTTCGGTTCTTACTTCAGGAGCAGCTTGAAAAGAGGAAGATGGCTGCTGTGTGTTAGAATATATGTTATTGGATGTTCTAAGTTCTAGAGTTTTGAGTTCTGAGATGTACTACTTTGAAGTGCTGCAAGGAGTAGTGCAATAAAAGTATTTATGCATAATGCTAGCCTCCGTGTCTTTAATGAAATTCAGATTCTCTCTTCACATACTAGGAGAATCTACATTCCCCCTCCTTTTTCAGACAGAGGTTGGGGCAGAAGAATAGGACGAAGAAGAGGCAACAAGAGGGTACAGTGGCAGGCCCCACCTCAACAACCGGTACAGACCCGGAGCCAGACAGGCAAAGTAAACTAATTGAGAACCTATCCCCCAGGCCTCTGACAAAGACGGATACTGAAGTCCTTGAAAAAGTACTTGGGTTCGTCCCTATCCCCAAACAGGACGACTTCCGAGAGTCCTGTGAGTTACACCAGTTCCTTAGGAAGATACGCTTAAGAGCGTTCTTCCAGGGCAAACCGGAACACACACGGGATGACTCGGGTTTACATAACCCTTCTAAATTCACTCCTCATGCTGGCAAAATCACCCTCTAGATCCTCACTTTTGAGCAGGCGATCCTGAAGGAGGCAACCAAGGGGAATAAGAAACGACCTTTCTACAATCTCTCCTATGTTGAAACAACAGCAGTTAACACCATTGCTAATGACACCTCTATCATGAGCAAATCAGAAGACAAGGGCGGGGCCATCGTGATCTTATCCACTGACGATTAGGATAGGGAGTGCTTGGCGCAACTATTCAATTGCCAATCGCCAGCATTATACCCCCATTGATCAAGACCGGAGGTGGGTTTTAACCACTTGTATCACCTCCATGGTGTATACTGCTGAGACTGAGGTATGGATCAGCAAGAAAGAGGCGGACTTCCTGGTCAAGAAAGACCCTAAGGTACTTACTTCTTCGTACTCCCTAAGATCCATAAAAATCTGATTCCCCCACCCGGACGGCCTATTGTCTCCGGGATTGATGCTTTACTCAAACCCCTCTCCAGGTTCTGCGACCACTTCCTCCAACCAGTGGTCCAGAGGACCCCATCATTCTTGCAGGACACCAGGGACGTCCTGAGACTTATTAATACCATTGACACTGATCAGGAGATCCAACTACTAGTGACACTTGATGTGGAGTCCCTATATACAAACATTCCACAGGGGGCTACCCTTGAAGCTGTGGAAACAGCACTCCGGTCAGTTGATTGGGTCTCTCCCACCCCGATCAGCTTAATTGTGGAGTGTGCCTCTTTAGCACTGACCCAAAATTTCTTTCAATTTAAAAGGCAACTTTATCACTAAACACAGGGCACATTGATGGGGAGCACCTTCGCACCCAGCCTGGTCTGCCTGTACATGGCAGCCTTTGAGGCAAGGTGCATTTTCAACATCTCCAATCCATTCTCTCAGAACATACTCCTATGGCAAAGGTACATAGATGACATCTTAGTATTCTGGAAAGGGGATGTACAGACATGTAACGAGCTCTGTAGGTAGGTGAACACTCTCAACCCGACCTCACGCTTTACAAACACCATCTCTGACACTCGTATTCCATTTCTGGACTTGGAGATAACACTGACGGAGGGTAGATTACACACCACGGTCCACAAAAAACCAACTGACTGTAACAGTTTGTTACTGTATGGGAGCCATCATCCAAAGGCTCTTAGGGACAATCATCCAGTTGGGCAGTTCCAGCACCTTCGGCGTAATTGCAGCACCACCCGGGGTTATGACGATGTGGCAAAACAACTCACACACAACATAATACAACGGGATTACCCGGTACTTAGCATTGACACTGCAAGGAAGAGGGCCAGGAACAATAACAGGGAGGCCTTACTCGAGAAAATACCCAAAACTGAGGAGGACATACTGACCTGTGTGACGACATTCACCCCACATTCAAACAGGATTAAACAAATCATTAGAAAGAACTGGGGGATCCTACAGACAGGGAACCTGGCACTGGCCCCTCCCAGGTTTGACTTCAAACATACCAGCAACTTGAAGGACGTTTTGGTCCACACATGCCCCCCCCTGGTCTACGCCACAATAACCAACCAACTTTACGGGGTCTACCTCCGGTCACAGGTCACTCAGTGTGTGGCTTGTGTTCTGTGTGCCCTCTCACTGAGAGAACCAAAGAACTGCAGCTATCGCTCAATTTTAGATGAGTCCAAAGGTCTCACACCAATCGCAACACCAATAATTGGATTTACACCATTATCTGCCCTTGTAAACAGAGATCCATTGGCATGACAACCAGGGCAGTGAAGGTCAGGATTATGGAGCACCGAAGCAACATAAGCTGCAACAGACTAACTACCAAACTCTGTCAACATTTCACAGAGAAGGGACCCACACCTGAATACATAAGGTGGACAGTGATTGAGGCCGACCCCAATCTTAGCAAACAGGGTCTTTTCAGGAGAGAGCAACGCTGGATTTTCATTCTATCCTGCGACAGTGATGGACTCAATGAGGATATTCCCTCTGGGAAGGTAAATAATTAGAGCCTCCTCCCCCCACTATCTGCCCTCGATTCCCACTGCATGCACTTGATGTCACTGACTTCAGATACTAGCCATCACCAGTGGGGACTTAGTATCCCTTGAACACAATCTACTGTGCCACAATAACCAAGCCTGGCTTCATACAGTCCCTGTCGCCATGTGGATGTGGATGTGGACTCCCTCCTTCACCTCTTACGTGTGATAACTATCATGAAATCCCATCAGGACTTATCACATATAGAGGTGTCAGTGTTTACATCCCAATGCCGGGACTTCACTCACTTGAAATCACTCCACTGCGTGACCTGTGTGTCCCACTATGAGTGTTTGACTTCGGCCTGCAGACTAATAATGTCGGTCAATTGGGTACTTCCTTCACCCCTTTTTACATTGCCAATGGCCTTGGCCTCAAGATGTCGCACGAGGGTGGGCAGACTTTAATGCATACACGCGCACGCGTGACCCATCCAATACAGTAACCACCTTTTGGATGCTATGCGCATTCCACGTTATAAGATGGCCGCCATAGCGCTAATCAATAGCTTTAAGCTTCTATCCGCTTCAAAGATGGCTGCCGTATATTTATCGACCCACGGATGCATTCCACGTTCTAAGATGGCCGACACTGTTTTAACCGGGAGCTTGTAGCTTCAACCCCCTTCAAAGATGGCCGCCACATGTCCCTCGACCTTCCACTTCTGGGTTGTTTCCCTTCTACTTAAACCCACTGGCTTCACACACCTCACTTCCTCCCAATGAGGCAGAGCAAGGGGTAGGTTCCCGGCACCTGTTTTCCAGAAAAACTGTAAGTAAGCTCCCCCTGCTGTTCTCCCCCCCCTCCCTCTTTGGCACCAGAGACCTCTGCCACTTTGACAGGATGCTCATCCTTGGCCAGCCTTCCATCTTTGCTTATACCCATCGTGTTTTTATCTTCCCCCTTTCCTAAAAACCAGCATGACGTTAACTTTTGTCACGATCGTTGCTCTGCCTAACTATTGATGAGGTGTGACTAGAACCCGAATTGGTGAGTTCCATTGCGCCATTTCCTACAGTGGTTGGTTAGCACCAATGACACCAATATGTTTTGTATATCTCACATGTGCCACAAGTCTGCTTATTATGTTTGTCTGGCCATGCACCTCTTGAGTGGCACTAACCACTCGTGCATGTTTGTGGCATGTTTTTAATTTCATTCTGCAGGCATTATTATGTGCATACCTTATTCATGTACCATTGTTTTTCTCTCTCTGTTTTGAATCTCATTAGCTTGGTCCCATGATTTGCATTATTAAAGTACCTCATTGAAAGGTCATCAGAGTGATTGGTTCGTTTTCCATAACCAACCACCCGTGTAGGTAGTGCAACAAGATAGGTCCTGAAGAATTGCCGAGTGATTTACACACATAGAGCAAGAAACATATTGACCATGAGTACACACATATAGACACCTCCGACCATTATAATCGACGGTATCCCTATTCTGGTTTTAATTGGGACGAGTGAGCTCGCAGATTATAATTCATTTTGGAGCACCACCTCGCCTCATTTTATTTCTCCTCACATCACCTCACATCTACACCACTAGGCCCCTCACATGCACCTCACCTATACGGCTTAGGAAAAAGATCTCTGACAAAGAGCCCCTCATCGGGTGCACGTCAGGCATTGCAGCGCTGGCTTGACAAGGAGCAAGCCCTATGATGAAGCATCACACCCAAATGGGCGTGTGAGGGCCCCACTTCACAAATTGGGAGACACCCACAATCCAGTACTGAGTAAGGGTGTTGACCAAACTAGCCTCCTTCTTCTTTCCCCACCCTACAGGAACTGCATACTCCTTCGGTGCTACATTATAACTGTTGAATTTAGAGAAAACCCCACTCAAAGGGGGAGCGACATTACCATCACTACGTGACTTGGCCAACTCTGGCAGTTCGAGGATATTTTTTCCTCATGGGGGATCAAACTCACACCTGTCCTCCCACCTCGTTACTCCTGCCCACTGCTTCCTTACATAACTGGATCTGGTGCATTGATGGGTGGAATTCTATGAGGTGCAATTGGCTCAGATTTTTGTAAGTCACTGCCGGTGCCATTAGCAGCTATATGTGTCGAACCAAAGGGCTATTCCCGGAATGTTACCTCACAGCCCCAGTCTTTTAGAGGAAATTGGATAGGAAATGGTGGTTGGCCTTCGGCACCTGGAGGCCAATGAACTAATGCTGGAGCTCGAGGTAGGCCCCTTTTGGCGATTAGTAGGTCAGGTGTACCCTTAGGCCCTGTTTCAAATATAGTCCCTGTGTGCTTTTCCAACACCTACTTCTTTGTTTCAGGACATCAGGCCTGCAGATTGGAACTGGGGCTCATGCCTACCGGACTTCCTGATTGCCCGGTTTCGGAGACAGTACGAGAGGGAGATGTGCAGCGGCTTGGTAGCAGCTCTGGAAGTGCTGTTCCCCCAAAACGTACCTTGTTAGCGTGGAATGTGGCCGGAATCAAAGGCAAATTGAGGACCATTGGTGGCCCAATTTGTGTGTTCCCACTCGATTTTACGCTTTCAGGAAACATAGTCTGTTTTGCCTATCCATATCAATGGGTAGAGCATTCCCTCTATCAGTCACTCCATCTCCCTCTGGACACTCTGAAGTCGTCTTAGCCATCTATATCTCAACCATGGTCATCGCAGAACCCTTCATCTGCACCGCAGATACTCAATTTTTTCAGATACTCGGACAGGAATTCGCCACAGGTTCACGTCTGGGCACCTTGAATTTCTATAATAACATTCCAGTGTCCTGATGAAATTGCACCGTGACCTGGATTATTTTGATACCAGAATTGGCAATGAGTTGGGTATGATGTGGGGAGTCAATTTCAATGTCCAACTTTGCCCCCCTGATCTCAAAGAGGCCTGTGGTATAGTCGACTGCAAAGAGAATCTCTCTCCCCATTTCTCTCTTGATGACCTTGGCAGCAATTTTAATTATCTAATGATGAAATTTAACCTGTGCTTTGCGAACGAACATAGCTAAATGCATGGTTTGTTTCCTGAAAGGGCTGGGTTCAGCAATAGATTTCATTTTACTGTCTTCTACTTTAGCTGCCAGGGTTGAGGATCAGTCCATACACAATCTTGCCATGAGTGATCATCTCCCTCAAAGTCTTGCTGTTAATATCAATGACTGGCAGTCACAGGTGGGTATTAACAGGAGAATAACTAGCTTCACTGCCAACAAGAGAAAGAGTTTTTGTATTAAATGAGAGTTCGTCCATCCTGACTTTTTCACATCCGGGGGCATGTTATCAATGCCAGGCGATAAACTTATCGATGCTTTAGCGTCCGTTTTCGGGTGTAAAGCGGCGATAACTTTATCGCCTAATCAGCAAGGACACGCTAGCGCGTGTTTTGCTGACTTAGCCCCCGTTTCCAGCATGCCTAACTTTGCATCGCTAATGAGATGCAAAGTAGGCGTGGCTGTGAAACCAACCAGGGAAAATATCGCGAAGGCAGCTTCGCGATATTATCAAGGAAGGGTAGCGATTTTTTAACTCGCGTTAAGTATGCCTTAACGCAGGAATTTAACGTCTGTTAAATTCCTGACTAAGGCATACTTAACATGGGGGTGGATTGTGTGGCTAAGACCACAGCCCCTATTATCAAGGGTATCACCATTTTACATGGAACATCGCTGGAAAACCAGCGATGTTCCATGGAAAACATCGCTATTGCTAGGATAATTATCGCCATTGCGCTGAGCGTTGTTAATACAGCGCTAGCATGGCGATAATTATCTGCGATAGCCGGCGTTAAACATTTTAACGCTAAGAGCGGCCAGCGATAATTATCGCTTGTCGTTGATAATATGGCCCCAAGTTAGTTAAATGTAATCGTTCTTTATTTGAGACCTGTTTGGATGCAGAGGCCAAGATGACAGTATTAGAGATGCATTTACCAACCTCTCAGAAGCAGTCTTGCAGGCATTATCGAAGAATCCCAATGCGGGTTCTGGGAGGGCAAAAGGTTGGTTTGACGCTTCCTGTTCAAAGCACCACAAACAGTTGATGTCTGAACTTCATGCGCAGCCCAGATCTGTCGAGGAGGTTGCACACTGCAGGAAGCTATATAAGAAAGCGATAACTACCTGGAAAGAAATCCTCAGACTACAATCTTAGGAGGCATTCCAGGAAACATTGCTTAGGGACAATCAGAAGGACTTCTGGTCAATCATCAATCAGCCTTTTATCAAAGATAACAATGCCCCCTTGTTCGACACCAGCATAACTGGCCATGACTGGGCTGTCTTCTTTGGGGAAATTCCCTCAGCGAACCCGGCAATGCCTGGGGCTCATCTGCTGCCCCAGAGAGGGACCTCCACCCAGAGTATTGTCCATCACTGGAAGAGGTGACCATGGCCATCAAGGCCAGTCCGGGCTGCAATACTCCTGGTCTAGATGATGTCCCTGTGGACCTCTTTAATAGCAACCTAGAATTATGGGCTCCTCTTGTCCCTAGAGCAGTGAGTTTATCGGCCAAGCTTGCTTCTTGATCCTCCAGTCTTATTGTCCCGATCTTCAAGAAGGGGAACCGGGAGGACCCTGGGTGCTTCTGCCCCAGTTCTCTCCTGAAGATCGTCTGTGAATGTGTTGGGCCGCATCCTCCTATTCCACCTGGATAAGTGGGCGGAGTAGAGCAGCGTTCCATCGGACATTCAGAATGGGCTCAGGAGAGGGATGGGGAAAAAAGACCAGTATATTAATTTTTGTCTGTTTCTGGGGAAATACACAATTGGTAGGCGTGGCGCTTTGTATGTGGCTTTTATGGACTTGTCCAGTGCATTTGATCGTGTATCCCACTTGAAACTGTGGGGCATCATGGAAGGCCTGGGTGTGGATAGAGCCTTGATCAATATCATCAAGGAAATTTATTGCGACTCTACTGCTGTTGATAGGCATAGGCTAAGTGGGGAGTGTTCTGTATCTTTTAGTTTGAGTAGAGGCGTCAGACAAGGATGTGCCCTTGCACTGTTTTTATTTTCCTTATACATAAATCATCTGTAGAGTAACTGAGTCCTAAGGCGCAGGGACGTGCCCCAGATTGGCAGCAGTCCCACATCAGCGTTATTGTATGCAGACGATGCTGTCATCATGGGTAGTTCACAATAGCCCTGCAGCGCCTTCTGAATGCCTTTGCCTTCTTCATGAAGGGACTAGATATGAAGATTAATACCAGCAAGTCTTTTGTAATGTCTTGCGGACATAGGTCGGGCCAAGGCCAGTTTTCAAGCTCCAAGCAACCCCTGTAACAGAGGTAACTAATTTTGACTATTTGGGAGTAACTTTTAACTTCAGGGGGTCTTGGACTCCACAGATAGTTACCAGAAATATCCAGCTTGCAAGGAGCATTAACAGAGTTTTTTCTTGGCTGCTAAACTAGACTAAAGATCACTCACCCATATACTGGCTACAGCGGGGTGTGTTTTTATGGGCCTTATTTATCTGCAACTTGGCACATAAAAGCTTCTAATTAACACTAGATGGATGGACTTATGGAAAACGGAAAGAAGGATGAACAAGTTGATGCATGAGTGGGTGAAAATATGGCTTGGTAAGTGGGGGAAAGGATGGGGATGGATAGATGAGTGGTTGAAAGGATGGGTTGATGAAATGATGAATGAGCGGGTGAAAGGATGGATTGATGGATGAGTGGGTGAAAGGATGCGGTTTGAAAGGATGGGTGGATGGGTTGGTGATAGGAGAGGAGTTGGGGAGAAGAGTTGACCTAACGGCTACGGCGGTCAACCTCAAATCTGGGGAACTGGGTTCGAGTCTCGGCAATGACGCTAAGCATGCTGTGATTCTGGGCAAATCACTTAATCGCCCCGTGCCTAACAAAAATGAATGTGTGTCGTCATGTAATGCAACTGGTGCTATGTAAAGCGCTCTGATACCTGATTCGGGTCAAGTTCGCGCTATATAAAACTCTGTAAAAAACAAAAACTGGCCATTTATCTAAATGTGTAAGCCTGGCCACCTATGGTGCTGGGGTGTGGGGATTTCGGGCACTAACGCCTGTACAGATCACTGAAAACAAATTCACACAATGCCTTGTGGGTCTACCGCCATCTACCTCCTCGTTTATTTCACACAGCGAGTTAGAGCTCAGAAACCTCAAGGATACCTTAAGATCCCGTCCACTGGTATTTTGGTGTAGCATTTGGATGAACGATGCTCTCTCCCTAAATAGACTGTTAATTAAGAATTAAGGATTGCATGTCTCTCTCACAATCGTTAGAGATCTTCTGGTTGAGAGGTATCAGGGATCTGATATTGGCCCTGGGTAGGCGGGATTTATTTGAAGAGCCCCTTCGAGTCCTGCCCACTATACCCAAGAAGACACTGAGGGACACATGCTACACCTTCTGGTAGGAAAAAAGACAGGTAAGGGTGCCTGTACTTCCCTCTGGTACCCCATATTTGCTCCTTGATCCTTCAAGGTGTATGCAACCTTTCTTAACATTTGACTCACAGGAGTATATGCACTTTATTCTCCTTAGGTTTCGCCTCATTAAACTCCACAGACTGTTCATCTTTCCTAAGCGCACTAAATGGTCGTTCACAGGGCACAAGTCCTAAAAAAAGAAGTGGGGGGATGCTGACGTCATGACAGGAAGTGACGTCACGAAAGGTGGCTTGCACCATCAGACTTATTGCCTCCCCTCGCTCAACCCTTAGATGCGATTGCATCAGAGAAGCCACCGCATGAGCAGCGTTCTGAATGAGCTCCGATCTTGCCCCAGAGAGGCCAAAGAGTGAATGTGTGGCTCCATTTGCTCCAGTTATCAGGCTCCCTGGAAAAATAAGTACTTTACATGTTATTTTTTTTTGTACTTTTTATGCTGCTCATAGAGCTACGATTCTTGAAATGTTTTTAATTAAGCGCTCCCTGCGCCATTGTATGGAAGCCATGCATCTTTTACAATCTGAGGGTTCCCGAATAGATTGCTTTTATTGTGTACTCTTTCTTGAGACTGGTGCTTAAAACAAGGAAATTTTATTGTCAGTTTGACCAATAGTAATAATGTTATTCCACCTGCAACCTTTTTTTCTCTCCTTTTAACCGACCTCTTGGTCCTGACTGCATGCTTCAGGGCAGATTTGTTTTTAATTCTATGTATTGTTACCCTTTTAAGATAGATGCTTGAACTTTGTAGAGATGTATATGAAACTGACTTCTCGGGACGTTCTCTGTGTAACATGATTCCTCTGGGGGGGGCTGTTCAAATTGTTTTATTCTATTGCATGATGTAGGTAAGTGGGCATTCAAATTAAAATAATGCACATTTTATTTATTTATAAAGTTTTATATAGCGCGAATATGACCCTTGCGGGTATAAGATCGCTTTGGAAATGTTCAGGAGACAAGTAGAATAAACAACAACATCATCAAGAATGGAACAAGGTCTGACGGAATCCCCATAAAGACCACATCTGGGACCAAAACGGGCCAAAAAAGAAAAATTTGTGTCCAGGAGTAGAGTTAGATAGCCCGATTCACAGAACTAACTTAAGACAAAATCCTAAACTTACTACCATTTTGGTATTCACAGAAGGCACTTAGGAGTCCTAAAGTTAGGAGTCTTAACTTGTCTACTCCTAAACTGAGAAAAATCCTAACTTTAAAACTTTCGGTATTCACAGAAGGCATTCAGGTGTCCTAAAGTTAGGACTCCTAACTTCTGTGAATACCGAAATGAGTAAGTGCCTTCTGTGAATACCAAAATGGTGGTAAGTTTAGGATTTTGTCTTAAGTTAGTTCTGTGAATCGGGCCCTGTGAGTTCTAATGCAGACATTTATTCATCAGTATCACTATAACTTCTTTCTTGAATGAATCAATTGAGGGGTTCCTTCTTATTTCAGGGGGTAGGGAGTTCCAGATTCGGAGACGGCATGCTCCAGTTGGTATTTGTTACTTTGATAAGTACTGCTGTTTCTGCCAGTGAGTGTGAATGAGGAAGGGGAGTGATGGATGAAAAGGAAGGTATTTTGAGTTCAGTTACTGAAGTATTTGAGGGTGGCAAATTAAAAGAGGAATGGATTCAAAGCCACTGAAGAGAGGGATGCAGTGGCCTACAGGAACATCTGGGCACATCATCGCCTAATAGGGGAGACTCGTGGATGACATTCGGTCGTAGTATGGTCACTGAATTGTCCTGGTGTGCTGGAATGTTAGAGGAGAGTTATTTATTGTTCCTTATGCACTGTGAAAGAGTACTAGCTTCAGCTCACAGAGGACTTCCTGGGATGAGTCATACAAAGAGGAGCAAATCCATGGACGTCATTTAGGGGTCGCCAGGGGTCGCTGCTGCAATCCCTGGCATGCCCCTTGTGACAGCCGCCACTGCCTTTGCAACTCCTAGTGTCAGCAGTGGGAAAAGTAGTGGCAGGAACAGAAGCATCTCGTTCTTATGGACGTTAGTAGGGGCTTCACTTACCTCCTTTTTTGTCATTTTTTTATTGTACAAATGGTGAATAATATTACATTCATCGCTATTAGTTTAGTAAAAAATGGAGTACTAATAGCTGGAATATGACTTTTCCTGGAAGCTGAGGTAAGTGAAAACATGCTTTTAAATGTATGCATGGTGTGTGCGTGCTTGCAGTTATGAGTGTGTTTATGTGTTTATGTACGAGAGCGCTTATGTATGTGTGTATATATGTGTAGGAAGAATGTGTGTGTATGTGTGAGTATGTGTGAATAAGTGCGTATATATAAGCATATGTATGTGTGAGTGAAGGTCAAGGGGCATGTGAAATCCCCTGGCATTTTAGTGAATTGACGTCCAAGAGCAAATCTGATTTTTGTTAGCAAGGATGGATACGCGTGGGGATGCAAAGGTGCGCTCATGGTTCCTTTGTACTCGGAGTGACACGTCCTGGAATTCTGTGAAGTATTCCATCAGGAAGTTGAACCATCAGGAAATCTTTGGGAGAAAGTAGCTCTGGATATTCTGGGCCTAATGTGTTGGGGTCTGCCATTGGGCCTTTTTGGTTATTTTGCACAATGACTATCACATCCTCTACCCACTTACATGGTTATTAGTTGGTTCTGTTTTGGGAGGTGCTAACAGGAGAAATGGGCTGGTGCATGCTGCCTCCTGGCGAGAGCCCTGGCACTTATTTTTTTTTACAAATTAACCACTCCTATCCCCAGGTTGGCAAATCTCCGTTTGATAAAATAAGAGAAAGGAAAGCATGTACTGGATTGAAATCAGCCTGGACGGGAAGTATTGTCAGAAATGTTGTGCATGAACAAAGAGTGATGTGCATGGACCGTAGAGTCAAGGTGGGCGATTGCGTAAGAGTAAAGCCAGGTGGATTAGTGTTGAGACAGGCAGGCTTGTGTCAGTTTGAACCTGTAGCAGCCTCAAGTTGTACGATACACTTCTTGCTCTAGATGCAATTCTGAATCCTCAGCCAGGCTGAATGAAGCTAATAGATTGCAAAAATGTGTGTAGTTGTTTGTGTCCAACTGAGATTATTGTTGAATAACAAAGAGGGAATGATATCTCTTCCAAACCTTTTACTTTTGTGTTATGTGCATCGTTTTGATTCTCGTGTTAGATCTCAGAAGGAGGCAGTGTACCACCAACAGCACGTAAATTGTTATCGGCCCTTGATTTTTGTAATCAGTGTCTTTCTTTAGTTATTATAGCATTTGTTGTACATTGAAAACTTCGTGTAAACCTAGGGGCAGATTTACAAGAAAGTCACGCATATGTACAGATGCGTCACTTTCCTTGCGCCACCCTTAGAAACCCTTGCGCCAACATAGATGCGCCGTATTTACAATACGGCGCACTATGGCGCAAGGATTGACAGATGCATCAGAAATTTTGACGCATCAGTTGGCGGAAAAGTCAGGCATTGCTGGAGCCGTGTCGCAAGCACGACCCAACTCCAGCAATGCGTGTTGAGGCCTATTCCCACTACACTGTGTCACTACTTACGCCTGCTTGAAGCAGGCTTAAGGTTTTGACGCAGTGGCGTCCTAAAAGTGGCGCAGTGAAATCTTGTAGATTTCACTGAGTCACTTTTACGAGGCCTTCCTGCGTGGGAACGCCCACCCTGCATACATTATACCTGATGCAGGTATAATGTGACGCAGGCCTTTACAACGTGACGCATCTCCCTAGATGCGTCATGTTGTAAATAGGCCGCATTGTTTGCGCCGTTGTTGCGTCAAAAAAGTGATGCAACCGCAGTGCAAAAGTCACGCAGGGGCTTGTAAATCTGCCCCCTAGTCATTTGATATGACTGTAAAATTCCAGGGGAGTATTGATCAGGATGATACTTACCAGTGTTTGTTAAATATAAAAAAAACTTGATGAAAAATAAAGTCTTGTCGGTTAGTGAAAAAAAAGTTGGTCTAGCTTTGCTGAGACATTGGCGATGGTAAGAAGAGGGACACCTGTGGTTGAGTTTAGTGAGGGCAATGTGTGGCACAAAGGGAAGGTGGTTTTTGTGCCTAAATGTATTTTGGATCAGGAGAAATGACATGAATAAAATGAATTCGTCCAATGATGAATCTAGCAACGAGGGAAATAATACAATCATTGATAGAATGCAGTCTAAAGACAAGTAAGTAAGAATCAAGAAAGTGTCAACATGGATGCAAGATTATTACACTTCATTTTTTTTGCTTACTCTTAATTGTAAATATAATTATAACTTTAGAATCTTGGGGTTTCACCTGTAGACCAGGAAGTGGCCCTGGGCGGATAATGTCAATTGCTCTTTTGTTCCAACATTCTAATAGGTCCATTTCAGTTTCTCCCGGTTTATTCTAGAACATTCTGCCCTGAGTGAATGGAATGTTCTAACGGCATTACTGCCTTCTGACTCTGGCTATACAGGCAGTTAAAGGTACTCTTCCTAGTGAAGGGCACTCACTTGTGGTCCTATACATCGATACACACCGTTAATAATCATTATAGCACACTACAAGAGGCTATAGTGTAATACAAATTCTCCGAGTGGTTTCTACAAGAGTAAATATTTTGCTTAAACAGCATTAGAACATTGGAATGTTGAGAGCTCCACTGAAGACAATGCAGTAGCTCCCGGCTTATAGTAGCTGCTATAAGTCCAGAGCTACAGCATTCCAATGTTTGCCTTCATATTTCTCCCTTTTTAATTTAGAACATTTTACCCTCAGTGGGTGGAAGGTTCTAATAGCCTCATGGCCCTTCTGCCGTGGGCTATACCGGTTTTCAAAGGCCCTCTACCTCGTTATATATGTAACTCGGGTTCAGGGCCTTTAACAACCGTTATAGCCATCGGCAGTGGGCTATAAGGCCATATAAGGACACAGCAAAGTATGCTGGAGTTTTTGTCATGTCTTTATAATTTAGTTTTAAATTCGGTAGCATTTTTGCAATAAAGGGGTAGATGTGGGGTATTCTTCTATGGATGTAGTTGTGACTATTGTGCAGCCTTTTAGCTTGTACTACCTGTCCCAGCACTTTCATAAATTGCAACGCTTTTGCCTTCAGTTTGTGATGGGGGCCCTCTCAGAGCTAAGGTAGACTTGTCCTTCAAACTGGAGTGTATGAACTTTTCCATTTGCACATAACGCGTCAACAAAAAAGTGGAAAACACTCTTATCTTCTGCGGTTGTGTGCCCTTGGAAAACAAAGTGTGCTCTTTATCATGAGTACTAGACGGAGCGGCAGTCGCAAAAAACATTACTCATTTCCTATTTCTGCTTCCCAATCTGAAAAGCAGTTTAAGACTCACAGGGATTCTGGAAGGTGCTTGATAAGTAACCGTGGAATACATTGCGGAGATACCGATAAGACTTAAGGACTACCACCCCTTTCCATGCCTGATGCATCTCCTTAGACAGAGAGTTTCAAACATGTTTGCTTTGAGACCCCCTAAGCAAACTTTTTGGAAGTCAGGCCCCCCCTTCAAAGCTTTATGGCAAGACTTGGGAGAGCAGGAGGGGCAGGACTGAATGCAGGGGGCATGGCTCAGAAGACCATTTAAGGGTAATTTTTCTGTAGCTCATGATCCACCCTAAATTTGAGACTTATAAGTGAGTAAA
Organism: Triturus cristatus; assembly: GCF_964204655.1. Lineage (NCBI taxonomy): Eukaryota > Metazoa > Chordata > Amphibia > Caudata > Salamandridae > Triturus > Triturus cristatus. Next base: position 1,643,562,935 of record NC_140590.1, read on the forward strand.
TACAGAAAACAAAACGTGAAATTGACCAAAAAACACAGCTTCTCAAAAATGGGAAGTTTTGAGCCCCTTGCATGCCCGGGTACCCACTGCAACTGCACCTCCTGTGCTAAAGATAGCTATATCCTGAATTGCAGCAGGCCACCCCCCTGCCTCTTTCACCTCTTCCCAACCATACCTGGCCATTAACCAAATCCTGAAACTGACTCTCTGTCACTTTTAGGGAAACAATTAGAGCTCCAATGCGTTGCCCACCTCTTTGCAGCAACGAAATGAGCCCTCATGCCTCTTTTGTAAAGTAAGAGAGTCATAATTGTGATGCTGTGGCCCCCTCACACTTCTGGTCCCCGGAGCCACTAAACCTGCTTCTCTAACGAGAGTTACTGCCTTGCGAAGTCGGCAGTCTACTATGTTAAAAACATGGACCTTCCTTTCGCCCCCTCTCTGCCATCTCTCTGAGGCAGAAGCTAAGATGTCAAATCTGTTTATATTCTCCCTCCCTTGGGTCATAGGGCCAAGGTTCAAAGCCAAACTGGCACAACAGGGGTGCACTAGGCCACAATGCAAGCAAGGAGAGATAGTATAACAGGCATAATTGGGGTTTAGTTGGCCCTTCACACCCTTGGGGCCCCGTGCCACTTCATTTGCAGCACTAGTGATACCTACTCTCACTCTGCAGGGCCATCACATCAAGGCACAACTACTAACCATCACACTTCTACAAGTGTGACACTTCAGAGTATTCCAGGCCCCCAACGCTATAAGAATGATTTGAGTGACAGGTATTAGTAATTTAGAATGTATATTGAATTAATAAACAACTGTTGTTTTGCCAGTCCAAAAAGTAAACAAACAGCGCCACCATATGGCAGACTGTCATAAGTACCGATGTTGACAATTAAGTGCTGGTGTGGAGCACTGCAAACTACCAGCTCAAATTAAGCACTAAGTGTAATGATGACAAAGATTTATTCTTTTTGAAAGATAATGTGAAAGTGTTGAGTTTCGGAAAGCGTCTTTTTAATTAACTTAAAAAATGTTTGCATTTGTTTTCACTTGGTACAGTATGTATACCAATTAAAATGTATTCTTTGAAAGCACTTGTTGCATCTTAAATACTAAATCAATTTGTGGCTGCCTTTTTATACTGTGTGAAATACAATTTTAAAATAATGACCTGCATATCCAGAGTGCATTACAGCCTGGGACCTCACAGCACTATAAATACACGAGTCACTATACCATGCTGGTCCAATTGTTTCACAAGCATACAGCTGCAGTGATCACATTAACTAATTGAGGTTTCAAAACGTAAAAGAGTGCATTTCTAATTTACTAGTTTAATTTGAATGTATTTCTAATTTAACACAAGTGCACAATATTATACGAACTTGCCCGTAGGTGTAACAACAACAAAATACATGCAGAATAAATTTCGGGCACGTCTTTGATCTCGTTACCATGGCACTCAGGATAATCAGGACAGCCTGGACACGCAACAGATAAAGCTGGGCTGCCAGGCCAGCGACCCCCCCCCCCCCCTCGCCCCCCACCTCCTTCCCCACACCTCACTCCCCCTTTCCCAGGAACACGGCCATCTCACCCGACGGGGCGTGCCTCACAGCTACACGACCTATGCCTTGGACTCTGTTAGCCCTGAGCGCTTCCTTTATCCATTACATTTCACAAATAGGAGACAGGAAATCACTGATTTCCAGAGATAGAGCTATGTTGAAAATGCCACTTCCAGTTGTGAAGTCTTTCCTGTATGGCTGATTGTTTGGCGATTCCCTCCTGAACGTGTCTCTAACTCCCGCCTTCCTCTTCCTGTACCCAAAGGGTCATTTGGCAACCCCAGCTCTTGACTTTATTTCTGCCATGGAAGCAATTCGCCGCCATGTTTTTTATCACACAGGTTTTCATGCTTTCAAATACATGGAGTGACTTCTAAATGTTTAGGTAGGAAACTTTCTGATCACAGAACTCAGATTTCTCTACTGTGTCTGTCTCTTCGGTCCATACTGCCCACGCTTAAAGGCATTTGATGCATTTACCTTCTATTCTGTAAAGTAGAACCAAGGACATGCCTGCAAAAGGACAGCATGGGGTAGGACACCCTTCTAATAATTTCTCAGTCGGGCCATGGCCTAGCAGTCACCGTTGCTGCAGACCGTGTGGAGGTGGGTGACAGGGCAAGACTGGCCGCAACGGGCATCGGGCATTTTCCCGGGAGGCTGGAAGGGTGGGGGACAGTTTTGCAGCAGTGGGGCCCAGATTTTTGTTATTGGGGGCTGGTTTTGCACCGGTACTGCCTTATCGACCCCCAGTACCAAAAGCAGCAGTGCTTCACACTTTTACTGACTACCCCTCCCCTGAGGGGGGTGGTCCTACAAAATTGCCAGGGCCTGGTGGGCGTGCCAACAAGTTAGCAGGAAGAGCTGAGCCAGAACTGAGACAGGGATCTGGCTTAACAATAAGAACCCGCGCACGAACCGACCATGAACATTTGGCATGTAAATTATGCAAAATGTCACTGCATTGAAAGGAATATATTAAAAGTAATAGTTTTGAAACATGAGCATAGATATAGTCATGACTCCCCCCAACCTGAGGACAGTGCCACTTCTAAACTCAGAGGCAAGTCAGTTGAGTTTTCATGTGTACTCTATATGTGGCTCAGGTTCATATTATAGATGGGGAAACTTTATGATCGGTTAAATCTAACACAACGTTTTTGTACAATGCACTTTATGGACTCATACATTGGAGGTACTCTTGCTTGTGATAATGAAGAAAAAGGAGGATCCTGAAATAAAGTATCTGCCAAGGATCACACAATTTGCTAAAGCAGGGATGCCGGATTGATCCCAGATTTTCTGGTTTTATATTGTGCAATTCAGCTGCTAGATGGGTCGCTCCTTCTCTCGCCTGCTTTACATCCAAGGTCACTGCTATGTGATTCATTTTTGGTGTATGAAGCTAGAACGTGGGGGCAGGTAGAAGTCATATGAAAGCGCACCTGGTTTTGGGCTTGAGTATCCAGGAGGACCTCGAGATGAGCCAGGCTTTAAGTGGCTTGCCCATCTTTAAGACTGGCTCTGTCTGGGATGGCAGAGTGATCTATGAAGATGTGTGTGTGATGTGCAGGCCTGGCTGAAGACACGGATCTGATTGCACCTTTGCCCACTCCACAACGGTGTGCCACCTGCAGGGCATTAATTGGGTAGGATCTGCCAGGACACAAATGTGGCAGTAATTTAAAACTGCCTTTGAAATAGGTCCATATTTGGTCCTCAATTGATGCCCTTTACAGGCAAAAACAATGCTTGATTTCCTAACAACGGCTGTACAAAGCTTTGAGATAATCCATAACAGCGATGCAATCCCTGTTTACATTTCATATTAACTTCGTCTTGCAATCGAAAGGAGTATTCGGTTTTTCCATGTGTTGTGTTTCTGTAGCTTTTTATGCAACATGTGACACGTGCATGTGAAAGGAGTCACCTCTGGGTGTCTGGATACGTTTCAGATGTCGTGAGCAGGGCCGGACTGGCCGTAGCGGGCACCGGGCAATCCCCCGGTGCGCCGCACGGGTGGGGGCTGGTTTTGGGCCCCTGTGGGCCGTTTTCGTTACAGGGCGTTTTTTTGGGCAAAATCGGCCCTGTAACAAAATCGGCCGAAAACCGGCCCTGGCAAAAAGCTCCGCAGCACCCCCGCGAGGGGGGCCGGCCGAGCACTTTGCCAGGGCCGGTTGTGGTTCCCAGTCCGGCCCTGGTCATGAGTGTTCATGACTGGGCACAAGTGAGAGGTCTGTCGATGAGTCAGAAGGTAGTGTGAACTTCTCACAGTGCCTGTCAGTGGATCATAAAGGTGTCCTGGCTTCATAAGCATGCAATCCTTGGCCTCTCTGCAGAGCACACAGCGGGATGGTCACATATGTGCCAATTGCAATTGTGCTTTTACGGGAAAGTATGTGAATGAGGTGCACAGCTGGTAAAATATAGACAGTACCAAAGGAAAATAAATTGCAAACCTTAAAGTTAAGTTGATTGGGGGGGTGATGAAGTGAGGAGATGAACAGAAGTATGTGCAGAAGAAAAGAGTGGCAGGACAGCCTGAAGAGAAAAATGAAGATGTGTGAGAATTGCAGATGGCAGATTTCTCACATATGTGGGGGAATGAGTAAGGGTCTAAATGAAAGAGGGGAGGAGACACTGGCATGACGTAGACAGAAGTGCTTGAGATACTGTGAAGACCATCTTCCCTTCCACAGATCTTAGCAATGTCTAATTCAGTCTAACATTTTCCGAATTAAAAAATTATCAATTTTAAGACCTCACAACAAAATCACTGTTCTTACTCTTTGTTATTTGTCTAGATGCAATAACATAAAGATCACGGAGTGGTACCCAAATATGTGTCAGTTGGTGAGCTTTGCAAAGTACAGGATATTAGGTTTCTTGATTCAAGTTACACCCTTAATTACTTAGGCCATGCCTCTTGGAAAGGATTTCCTAGGTACACTTTTTTTCCAAAGTCCCTCTTAGAGACTTTCTGCTATTTTCATCCCTCTTAAAGTACTGGAACATGGGATGATGACCACAGCGATTCGAACAACACACAATGTTGGAGCTTCATGCTTCTCTCAGGGCCTATGTGTGCTGTTTGGAAACTGGGGATACGGGGATTCAGCAACTGAGGTCGGCTCTTATATCATCGCATTTGGCAATGCAGCATGCGCAATGAAATTTGTTTTATTTATTTGTTTACTTACCTCCCTTTGGCCGTATTCCGTAGTTTACTACGCCCAACCCTGCTCCTCCCCCGCCCGCCGCCCCGCAGCACTCCCTCCACGGGCCGCTACTGGTCCCAACAAATTCAGCTATGTTTACATTTGCCGGATTCAAGCCCACAGTACAGCATCACCTGCTTCCATTGGGCCCTGTCATGTGACCAGGCCCGGACTGGCCGTAGCGGGCACCGGGCAATCCCCCGGTGCGCCGCATGGGTGGGGGCCGGTTTTGGCCCCTTGGGGCCATATTTGTTACAGGGCCGTTTTTGCAGAATAGCTGCAAAATCGGCCCTGTAACAAAATCGGCCGAAAACCGGCCCTGGCAAAGCGCTCGGTGGCACCCCCAAGCCCCAGGGGGGGCCGGCCGAGCACTTTACCATGGCCGGTTTTGGTTCTCAGTCCGGCCCTGCATGTGACAGTGGATCACGGGGCTAGCCCTTGTTGTGGTTTCAAATTTAATCTGAGAATAGCAGTGGAAACAGGCACACTTTACTGACTGATAATTAGCATCCCAATGATTAGTGCTAATAGTGCTTCATGTAGTGTCATTCTGAAGCACAGTAAATAATGAATGTTCTGAGAAATTGGGACACGTTGTTAACAGAATTGTTGGAGGCACAGCTGCATTTGTGACCTTAGAACTGGAACGTACATGTCAGCAACATGCTGTGCATCCTTCTGAGATGGCTCACAACTATTCTTTCTGGTATGAGTTCATCTTACAGCCAGCAGAGCCAAGTCAGTATCATTTCAAAGACATTATGCTTCTCATTGTAGAATTCACTATTTCTAGGGTATGACTTATAAGAGTACATAGGAAAACCCCAATCACTAGGCGGTACTGGGATTCTTGATGAGATTTGGTAACAGCACTTCCCCATCTCAAAGTTTTTTCGAGCTTCGTTCCCTACCAGGTACATACCTTCAAATTGAATAGCCCCTTTTCAGACTGTGTTCAAGGGTAGCAGCTTCAAACATAGCGGCATTGAGTTTGTTTACACACATCCATCCACATATACATCCATATTGTAGCGCGGCACCCCCTAGGGTAACGGGGCCTGGCGCAGCGCTAAAGAAAGGCACACCACACGTATTACTCTTGGTGGCAGGAAGACCCCGAGCGGTCTTCTGGCGTTTATTTATCTCCTCTGGACTAGCCTGCCTTGAGGAATGCATGCTGTAGCAACATTGTATGGGAGAGCCCGGACGGCTCTCCACACATATGACGTAGCGTACTAGTGTAATTACTGGGAGAGGGCCGGACCTGTCTGTTAAACTGACAGGTCCGGCCTGCACTCCCGATGCAGAGAAGACACAACGTGATCTCCGGGCCATACACGGCTTTTGCGCGAGCTCATTTCCCTCTGAATAGAGGGATGACAGGGGCTATTCGTGTGGCGAATCTACTACCGCCTCACGAGAGGACTGCGCCTCTGAGGTTTTCCTGGAATGCTTCCACACAGCAATTTAGCCTAACACCTGGACAGTAAGTGTGGCTATTTGTATTGAAAGGTTCTATTTGTGACTCTGTCTGAGCTTAAGGAAAGCTATAAGAATATGGTGATGAATGTATGGATTTTTCAGGACCCTGAGGAAGACTTTTTGAAGGTGAAACGCGTTGGCATGAATCTACACTGTAAAGAAAGATTCGGCTTCGAAACTGAAGGTTCAAGAATTGTCTTTGTTCTAACTCTTTTAGGATTGTTGCCTCTCTGTTTGTGATGTATCGTTGTTATGTATGGTCTATGAGCAGCGGGCCATTTAGGGGGGCAACATTGCGCTTAAAAATTTGCCAGAGATTGTTGTGACTTATCAGGCAGTGCAACCTCGAATCCCTTGGTTGCTGTTTACAATTTGTGTTATGCACTTACTAGTTATTTTAGAGCGGTGAGCGGCCCCAGGTCTGCGACAGTAGGACTGTTACTACTGCTGTAGTGTCAGGGAGGGAAGCTTCACCCTGCTGTTGTGATGGTGAATCTGTTTAAGGAAGGAGAGAAGATTATATTTCTGCCCATGCTGTACCTGTTCCATGAGTAATGGAAGCCTGCACTGCTGAGGCCCAGCTGTAACTGTTTTGTGAGGTATGCTCTGTTGTAATACTGTGATTATAGGAAATTTACAAACTGATGCACTAGATGTGTCTTTTCTGTGAGAGAGTCAAGCTTGCAATACTAATGCCTGGCTGTGTCTGTTTTGTGAGTGTTGCTTGCACTGCGGATGGTGTGCTGTACCTATCCCGTCATGGCGGGAAGTTTGTTTTCTCATGTTTCAGAAGCATTAATCACACCCAATGTTGTGTACGTGTCACTTGGTGGCATAGGGGAGCATAGTGCTGTGGGGATAACCATGACTGTGAGCATCCAGATGGTGTGCCCGTCTTCTTTGAAGACCAGCAGGAAGGGTTCACACCTTTCTCACAGAAATATTGTAGACATTTCTGTGTATCCAGAGGTTATGGAAGGTCCAACAGATGATATTTGCAAAGTAGTTTGTGTGAATCCTATTTCTATACCATAGCAATTCTGCCCATATTTGGATAACAAAATACTTAGGGATAATGTAGACAACTCAAAAATACATTTGAGGGGTTCCCATCTTGTATTTGCTGCTTTGTTTACATTTCTCGCGTTTTACTCACTTAGCATAAAATACTGTCTGGACCAATGATCACAGTTTCACACCTCTTACAATAGCTTAGCTGGTTAGTGTTCCTGTGCCAGAGCATTGGATGCAATGTTAGACTGATGTAGTCTAATTAGGAAGGCTTGGATGGTTCCAGATATCCATGTGAAAGCTTTGCCCCACTTGAGTCCATACTTTAATGTCTGTCTGGAGGCCTCTCACCTTCTGCTGCGAGAGGGGGGAGGTGGCAGTGTTGACTTGGACTTAGTGTCTCTGATCCACTTCCTGTCTCAGATTGGTTCCACCTACCCTTTCTCTTGTGTATTTCCTTTCAGTGCATTGCATTGTGGTTTCCTGTCACATACCAGTGGGATAGGAAACAGCTTCAGCTTCTCGCAGCATCCCCATCTTCTCGATCCAGCATTCTCCCTCCTCTTTGCACTGCCTTAGCATTTGGTTTAAAAACATGCATGTCACTGGGAATGAAACTTCAGGATTCTTTCTCCCTGTGAAGCCTCTGATACCCACATTCTGACCCAGAATTTCAATTGACAAGTTAGAGTTCCACTGGGATATTCAGAGTTTCCGGTTGGTTAGTCAGAATTTAGAGAGTCCATTCAGAATTCTAATTTCATAAGCAGAATTCCAATTAATTAGTCTGGCTTCCAGCAAGCCTTTTATAGCTCCAATTGGATATTGAGGGTTCCAACTGGGTATTGCACTGCGTTACAATGCCTGCAAAAGGCCAATGTAAAATCTGATTGGCCTTTTAGACTTTCAATCAGCTAGTCAGAATTCCAGAAGTTCCTTCAGACTTCTACTTAGGTACTGACAAAAAAGCGTTGCTTTTTTTATACAAACATAGATCAGATAAAGAACTGAACATGACAAAAGTGTGATGATTGAGTGTGCTTTCCATATCCCTAATAGTCGATTATGCAATCCATTGAAAGGACTTCATGGGAGCTGAAAGGATACCCTCAAAAAACAAATAGCATGATGGTTGAGACTAAAATATTCCACCAGGTTGATCCAAGATGTGATTGTGAATGACAAAGTCCAAATCCAATAACCGAAGAGGACTCACCCATGCAAATTATTGGTTTGAAGGGGGTCTGACCCGAAGCCCACTCTTTGTATATTTAGCACTAGAGACTACCGTTGCTAGAACTAAAACAACATATTGTGACTGTTACCTATGGAAGCCTACGATCTCCCTCAATGCGGATTGATTGGGCTCCTAAATAGATTCTCTCTGTCAGTATTTGTACCTGGGAATCCCTCTAACACACACTCAGTAGCACTAGTACCAGCAGTCAAACGGTTGAGTAGGTCCCATCCTTCCTTTTTTTTAATTTTTTTTATTTATTAAAATGGACCCCATCCTTCCTTATGGCATGGGTGCCATAGAGTTCGATTCTTGCCAACACTCCTGATTTCCAATTTATAAGGCAAAATTTGCTTTATTCTTGCTATCTCCTATTTAAAAGACCACTTCAAGGCAAGTCAAAGTGAAATGTAAATTCCTTCATTTTTTTCTATCTCTTCCAAATTAGGAAGGTATGGTGTACTGCAGTAACACAAGGCAGCATTTCAGTTCTCACCCAGCACTTCCATGTGTTTGACTTAGTCTGGCTTAGCCAAATCCTCCCCAGCTACTAGAACCTCGTGGGTTTTACCGCCGTGCAATTCAAGCGTATTTGGAATTTAGTAAACTGCTATGTGTAGCTATTCAGTAGGAGCGCTAAGGGTTGTAGAGTAATGAATAAGGGTAAACTCAAGACCCATTGGGAGGGTTAATAGCCATGACCGAAACTATTCAGTCTTCAGTTGTGACCCATGATCTTTGGGGAGTTTTTGTAAAGTTCTTAATGACACAGGGGTAAAACAGAGGACCACATCCCAGCAGGGCAGGTGGCCCCAGCGTACCTGCTCCTGAGGGGAGACACCTGCCATCTTCATCCTGAAAGTGTTACTTCACCGCCCAGTCACACGAAGGCTCTAAGAAGCAAAGAGATAATTAAGATATTGGAACTTCCTTTGGGCAGAGCAAACTCCCTACCCTGGTCCCTGGAACCCGTGGTTTTCCTTTCCTCAAATGTCCTGATTGCAGGATCTTCCTTTCTTGGGGATTTTTTTCACCTGCCTGAATTCAGAACATTCCATTTTTAGAAAATCTCTTCTTTCGTCCTTTTGCAAGGTCGCTGTAGGTGCCTCGTTTTCCAGCTTGGCCCAAGGAATGGACCAGGTGCAGAATACTCTAGAGGCTAAGGCATTGGCAGGTGAGGTGTATCAGGTCCAATCTAGGACTGTGAAAAATTCTGAAATCACACACATTTTTGTGGTATCTTGCAGAAAATCGAAGGGCATATCTTGCATTCCAAAATTATGCCAAAAGGGACTGGATCAAGGAAACATTTCACCCTCAAGACATTTTCTAGACAAGCTAGTCTCCCACAGAACAAATTGTGTGAAATGTCAAAGCCTGGTCCCATCTTCAAAGGACACATACACCAAGGAGGTTCTTCTTCACTTCTTGGTGCTTAATAAAGCCCTCGTTAATGCTCCCGGCCCATGGATTCTTCAGTTCTCAAACTGTTGTGCATGACTCTCATAGAGAGCAATTAGCATGAATGACTAGTTTCTAAATTCAGCAATTCACTGCTGTGAAGTAGCAACGGTGGGTACCTAACTTATCAATCATGGTTACTATGGCATAAAGGAGTTCCAGGCTGCTCTGGCAAGAGCCTGCCAAGGGCTGCAAATCAGGGAGCTCTGCTTCTGCAGGAGGGGAAATGAAAAGGAAAGAGAGTGGTGGAGTTGAATGGCAAGATCCCGGTGTTGTTTTAGGTTTCACCTAGAAAGCCCATGCGCTGTCTCTGCGAGACATTTTGTTTGAATACAGTGGGCTTACAACCCGCCCATAGTTTACTATCGGTTAGCTTCAGTGTCGCTCCCATTTGCCATTGCATGCATGGGTCATGTGTTTGACCCTCCCCTGGAGGATGGATCAAGTACTTGTGTCCTTTCACTTCCTCCGGTTTTAGGTCCAAACACTCCATGTGAGCTCTTGTGTTTTCAATCTGTCTCACAAATCCCCGTCCCTGCAGCCTCTATTCCCTCCCTCTCGTCCCCTCTTCTATGTTGCTTCTTTTTCCTCCCACCCCCTTCCCAACAATGTAAAGAAATGAGTTCATGTATGACAGCGAATAGGTTCATCGTTGTGGCACACAATATGCATCTGCTTGTACCATAAAGTGTGACAGTGATTCCACTCTACACCATTGCACTTAACCCACTCTGCTCTGCATCACTCTACTCTCTGCAACTGCACTCTAACACCACTCTACGCAACTACACTCCTCGTCACTCTACTCTGCACCAATCTACTCTACACCACTGCACTATATGCCACTCTAATCTACTCTGAACCACTCTACTCTACAACACTCCATGCCACTCACTCCACTTTACGCCACTTCACTGTACTCTTCACCACTCTACTCTATGCCAATGCACTCTGACACTCTATTACACGGTACAACACTCCACTCTATGCCATTCCACTCTACACCACTGCATTCTACGCAACTGTAGTCTACGCCACTCTACTCTTCACCACTTCACTCTATGCCACTACACTATATGCTACTGCGCTCTATGATGCACCATTCCACTCTGCACCAGTGCACTGAAAACCACTCTTCTCTACTCTGCATCACTCTACACTCCGCCACTGCACTGTACGCAATTCCACTCCATGGAAACTGCACTCTATGCCACTATCATTCTACCATGTATCATTCTACTCTAGACCACTGTACTCTAGACCACTGCACTCTACATCACTCTACGCCATCCTACTCTACTCTGCACCACTCTACTTTACACTCTGCACTATGCCACTGTACTCTATGCCACTCTACTCGGCACCACTGCACTTTCCTTCACTGCATTCTATGAAACTCTACTCTACACCACTGCTCTCTATGCTACTGCACTCTATGCCACTCTACTCTGCACCACTCTACTCTACACCCCTGCACTTATGCCCCTACACTCTCCACCACTGCACTCTATGCCACTACACCCTATTCCACTGCTCTCTATACCACCCTACTCTACTCTGCATCACTGTACTCTAATCCACTGCACTCTATGCCATTGCACTCGATACCACTGTATTCTATGCCACTCTTCCCTACTCTGCACAACTCTACTCTATGCCACTACGCTCTATGTCAATCAATGTACACCAATCTACACCACTACACTCTATACCACTCTATGCCACTTCACCCCACACAGTGCCACTTTACGCCACTCCAACCACTTCATCCACGCAATGCCATGTCACTTGACTCTACCCCACTCCACTCTACCCCGCTCCAAGCCATTCTCCTACACTCTGTGCCACTCTACTCTACACTACTCTATGCCATAGTACTCCCCTCTACCCCACTCCACTTTTTGCCACTCCACTCTAATCCACTCTACTCCATGCCATTCTGCTCATGCCAGTCTACTCTACTCCACACTGCGTCACTCCACTCTATGCCTCTCCACTCTACTGTATGCCACTGTATGCAATTCCACTCTACGCCATTTTACTTTACGCCACTCCACTCTATGCAACTTCACTCTACTCCACTTTAATCTACACCACTTCCATCTGCACCACTCCACTCCACTCCACCCACTGCACTCCACTCTACTCAGTCTACTCTCCGATACTCTACTCCACTCTATGCCATGGCACTTTACTCCACTCTACTCCATTTCACTTTTCTATATAACATAGCAGAAGCATATTAGCAAAACAAATAGCTTTCATACAGGCAAAGTGTATTGGCTTTGCCAATGCTTGTTTTTTTAAAAACAAAATTGTGTGAGGGAGGACATATGTATCGCCCACCCCATTACTCCTCTGCCCCTACGTAGCATATCAGTTGAAAGCAGTGGCATCTGATTTTTGGGGCCATACATAACATACAATTACAGATAGGTAAAAAGTGAATTCCATGGATGATTTTTATCTCAGGTTCTGAGTGACATCATAAATATCTCCAGCTTCGCTCTAGTTGACCCGCTGATGTCAGCACGGTGGGCGTGAGTGCTGTACCTAAGTATGGTGGGTGTGAGTGCTGTGCCTGAGTATGGTGGGTGTGAGTGCTGTACCTAAACATGGTGGGTGAGGGTGCTGCCTCTAAATATGGTGGGTGCGAGTGCTGCACCTAAATATGGTGGGTGTGAGTGCTGCCCCTAAATATGGTGGGTGCGAGTGCTGCACCTAAACATGGTGGGTGTGAGTGCTGATCCTAAATATGGTAGGCGTGAGTGCTGCGCCTAAACATGGTGGGCCTGAGTGCTGCACCTAAACATGGTGGGTGTGAATGCTGAACCTAAATATGGTGGGCGTGAGTGCTGCACCTAAACACAGTGGGTGTGAGTGCTGTACCTATATACGGTGGGTGTGAGTGCTGTGCCTAGTATGGTGGGTGTGAGTGCTGTACCGAGTATGGTGGGTGTGAGTGCTGCCCCTAAATATGGTGGGTGTGAGTGCTGCACCTAAACATGGTGGGTGTGAGTGCTGATCCTAAATATGGTAGGCGTGAGTGCTGCACCTAAACATGGTGGGTGTGAGTGCTGCCCCTAAATATGGTGGGTGCGAGTGCTGCACCTAAATATGGTGGGTGTGAGTGCTGCCCCTAAATATGGTGGGTGCGAGTGCTGCACCTAAACATGGTGGGTGTGAGTGCTGATCCTAAATATGGTAGGCGTGAGTGCTGCGCCTAAACATGGTGGGCCTGAGTGCTGCACCTAAACATGGTGGGTGTGAATGCTGAACCTAAATATGGTGGGCGTGAGTGCTGCACCTAAACACAGTGGGTGTGAGTGCTGTACCTATATACGGTGGGTGTGAGTGCTGTGCCTAGTATGGTGGGTGTGAGTGCTGTACCGAGTATGGTGGGTGTGAGTGCTGCCCCTAAATATGGTGGGTGCGAGTGCTGCACCTAAACATGGTGGGTGTGAGTGCGAATCCTAAATATGGTAGGCGTGAGTGCTGCACATAAACATGGTGGGTGTGAGTGCTGCCCCTAAATATGGTGGGTGCGAGTGCTGCACCTAAATATGGTAGGTGTGAGTGCTGCCCCTAAATATGGTGGGTGCGAGTGCTGCACCTAAACATGGTGGGCGTGAGTGCTGCACCTAAACACAGTGGGTGTGAGTGCTGTACCTATATACGGTGGGTGTGAGTGCTGTGCCTAGTATGGTGGGTGTGAGTGCTGCACCTAAACACAGTGGGTGTGAGTGCTGTACCTATATATGGTGGGTGTGAGTGCTGTGCCTAGTATGGTGGGTGTGAGTGCTGTGCCTAGTATGGTGGGTGTGAGTGCTGTACCTAGTATGGTGGGTGTGAGTGCTGTACTTAAGCATGGTGGGTGTGAGTGCTGTACTTAAGCATGGTGGGTGTGAGTGTTGTCTAACAACAGCCACTCATGCTTGATTTTGTTAGCAGTCACTTCTCTCTCCAGGTGCTTCGTGTTCCTGTTAGTTGTTTACTTGGGGTGTGTAACGGGTGTATAAAGATTCCGAACTGGTAATCCTGGTGGCATTTATTTGATGTAGTAACAACGGTGGAGAACTTTTGAACACACAATTTTCGAATTGAATCAAGGCTTCCCAGCTACACTAAATGAAGTGATCCTAGACAAATGAGTGTATTTTCACTGCGCCTTAACTCTCTTACCTGCAAGGATGTGGTACTTCTCAGGGGCAAGTCAGTGTGCTCTGTGTTTGCAACAAAAAGATTACTAATTCAGTGCTGTGCAATAAAGAATCGCCTCCTAGCTCTTACATGATAAGTTCTACTATGATTTACCAACTCAATGGTGCTCATTGAATAGCCCCCAGAAGGATGAAATGCGGAGACTGCATCAATTGTTGAATCTGCACTCTGAGCTATTGTATCGATATCGATAAGCAGCTGAGAGGACAGCCGGCAGTGAGGTCACCAGGAGACCCCTGGTGACCAGGGACCTCCTTCCAATATCAGTCCTTTTGGGTCTGTCAGTCCAAATGGTTCATTTGAAATGAATCAACAATAGAAGTTGTAAAACAAGATGGCGGAGTCCAGGCGCTTGCAGAAGAAATACCTCGCATGGAACCTGCTGCTGTATGATTTGTTATTTGAAGCCTTGGGCGTCCTTTGTTTACTTAGCCGTTGCTAGGAGTTACCAGGATATCCTGCTGTTAAAAAGAAACATTAAAAACAGGAAGAACAGCAGCTCAGCCCTTTGGGGATAATTTAATATTCTAGTCACAGTTCATGCAATCGCGTTGAAGCTACAAAATAAACAATTCTAAAAAATAAATCATTTTAGTTCTCAATTCTAAAAAGAAACAATTAAAAAAGAAACACTTCCTAAAATGTGTGTTTCCAAAATAAAATAAAGAAGAAACAGTGTTAAAGAGTTTAGAGTTTAAGGGTACAGGCATTAAGAGTATAGGGGGTTATGGGTATAGGGATTAATAGTATAAGGATTAACATTATAGGGGTCTGGGGTATAGAATAATGGATTTATGAAATGGGGTTGGGGTAAAGCCTTAGGAGTCAGTGTTAGTCGTACAGAGTTTATAGACTCGGGGTACGCAGTTGTGGGTTAGGTGCCAGGGGTAAAGGGTATAGGGTTAAGGGTATATGGGTCAAGAGTTTGGGGTTAAGGGTTTTGGGTTAGGGTTTTTAGATTTGGGAATAAGTGTCTAGAGTATACATTTCAGTGTTTAGGGAACTGGGTTAAGAGATTTTGGTAAGGATTTTATTGGCATGGCTTTAAGAGTATGGGGTTGTTGATATAGGGGTTACAGGAAAGCGTTGGGGTATTGGGTTAATAGTATAGTGTTAAGGGTTTGAGTACAGAGTTAAACGTTTTGGGTATATAATTTAAGAGTGTTGGGATTGAGGGACAGGGGTGGGGCTTAGGGGTACATAGTAAAGTGTTGAGGATATGGGGTTCAGCGTATAGAATTAAGGGATAGACAGTAAGGAGTGAAGAGCAACTCCTTAAAGGTTTAGGGGTTACGTCTATGGGGGTTGCACTTGAAGGTTAAGGATATAGTGTTTAGGGTCAAGTGTTTTGGTGTAAAGTCAAGTGTTTGGATATTAGGATAATATTTAGAATATAGAATTAAGGTTTAGGTCATTGGTTTGAGGGTACAGTGAGGAAGGGGTTAGTGGGTGAAGGTACTGGGTTAAACACTGTGATCACACTTGTTTAATGTTACAGCTGGAATTGTGTTTAGGTTGTGTTGACAAGTTTGACAATTATTTTTAACCTATCTGTTCTGTGAAAAGCACAGTGTTGCCTTTTTCAGTAAGATTGCCCAGAATGCAACTTCGAAGTGATATAATTAGAACAAGCATTGGCATAGCCAATAGGTCTCGCCTTTGGGACCTTATAAGTGTTTAGCCATGCAACAATTGATGTTGTTGCACCAAGGATATTGTGCTGGATAACTAAACACTTATATGGTCCCAAAGTCGAGACCTATTGGCTATACCAATGCAGTATATACAGAAATGGCAGTATAATTGATAGGAAATGGGTGCCTGAAAGGGTAATTCCACTCGATACTTATAAAGTCCCAAAAGCGAGACCTATTGGCTATGCCAATGCTTGTTATTTTGGATGCAGTAGTTGACTTCTTCCCAGTTTGACTGGCCAGTTCTGACAGATTTAATATCTGTCAGAACTGGTTCAGTATTTACTCCTGCCCTAAGACGTTTATACAATAACTGTTTCTTTTTCATAGTATGACTGTAAACTACAGTTTCTCTTTATTCAGATGAAATTTTCATAGGGGGTACTTTGTTTCAATTTCTTTCAATGTGCAATGTCAGCATATAATACTCTCTTTTCTGCAGTTGCTTTACAGTAAAGCCATGTCTGTAAGATTCAACACCGAATAAACAAAGTGATATAATACACTGACATCATAATCAAAACTTGCTAACTCAGGGATTACACCATCAGCCTGTCATCAGAAAAAGCACTATATAAGAACAATTAGAAAATAAATAGGTTTACAAACTCTAAATCCTAAAAATATTATTGGAGAGCAATAAAATACTGAAGATTTCTATCCAGGAAAACAAAACGGGATTGAGAAGTAAGAATGAACTACACAATGATCCAAAGGCCCAATGATAAAGACAGAAAACAATGATGGAGGCCCTAGAAAGTAGGCTAAGGTGTTTTCAGTTTTCTGAAATTGACTAAGAAGATAGAAGCCAACCCCATCATTAACAACTGCAGTGCTCTTTAAGTGCCAAAAAGATGAAGGATAACACATTGGCCAGGTGCTTTAGACCCTCATAAACTCAACTTAACCGAGTGATAGCAGGTGAATACAATACAAAAAGAAAGAATGTGATCTGAGGGTTATCTACCACTGACTATCCGGCATGTTGGATATTACACCTCCCTTTTCCATTTGAACTCCAGCTTCATCTTTCTAACAATGTGCAGACACTGGTCTACTCATAGCAATGGGATTCCCAATGATTGAATGATGGTAGGAAGCACTTTAGAAAACCTACAAATAACTTGCAGCCAGGTGTACTAAGCATTTTACTCTTCCAAACCCTCCGATTCGGCATTTGAGATTTTTAAAATGCTTTTTCTTATTTCATAATTCTATCTTAGAAGTTGGGGAAAAATCTCTAGCTCCTTAAAATGGGATGCTGTGTGCATACCTATTCGGTTTCTGGGGGAAACGTGTTGCAGGCGTCCATTCCAAATATCAAATCAGTATTTAATTTGTCAATGTTTTGAGACCAAACTGTGGTCCAAAACATTGATTTCTTTTTTACTGACACCTCAAACGAGGTCATAACCCATTCATAAAATGGAAGGGAAAGCTTTTCTGTTTAAAAGCAGTCCCGTTTCCATTAAAGAACCGACCTATGAGTATGAAAGTCGGTTCTTTAAAACTCCTTAATGGTTGCAAGTTGAAACCAGTACTTTGAGACCAGTTATACTACATATGACCCCTAAATAATGAAATAGGATGGACGTTTTCTGAAAGAGGCGCTAATGTCCATGTTCAGGGACTACGTAGAAATCGAAACGGTAGTGTCCATTTGTTAAAGAAAAGGTGGAAAGTTAAGAAGCTCAACTAGCAACTGAAGGACAATGCACCATTAGTTTTGTGGGCATAAACTGCACACTTATGAACTGAGAGGCAATGAGACAGTGATATGGTTTGAATGAGGATTAGAGGTGCGAAAATGTGAACAGTGAGTGGATCAGATTGCTATAGGCAACCTCGTGTGACGAGGCTGAAAATATCAGCACAAGGAGTCAGAGCAAGAAAAGTGAAGCAGAGAAATCGTGGAAAACATAAGGAGAAAACGGGGACTAGCGAGACAAAACGTGGAAGAGAGAGTGAAAAAAAGGAGCAGAGAGAAAGAAGACATCAAAAAGTGAGAACAGAGAGAGACTAGTGAATAGAGAAACGTAGAAAAAGAGACAATACAGATTGGGGAGAGAAAGAAAACAGGGAATAGAGTGAGAACAGGGAACAGCGAGAGAAGAAAGGGATGATAGAGGAAATAAACACGGAGAGAGAGCAGAACTTGGAGGGAATAAACGAGCAATGAGAGCGGTAAAGAGACTGAGCTTAGGGAAGAGAGGGATCACACAGAGTGGGAGATACATCAACAAATCGAGAATAAGGGACAGCAAGGAGAAAGGCGAACAGGCAGCAAATGTGAAACCTGAGAAAACAAAGCACAGAAAGAAACAAGGATTGGCAAATCCAATTGGTGTAACTTAGAGACCCTATTGACTATACCAATGTATTTTCTTAATGCCAAACAGCATCAGAGCAGATGCTGTACAGCTTGAAGAAAAGTTTCCTTTTAAAAGGGGAATAACAAAATAAGCACGATGATACAGCCACTGTGCAATGCCACTTTGTAGGCAAGTGCATGCGTTAATCGCGCTCCTACAAAATGATGCAATGCATTGCGCATGTTATGCAGCGAATAGTAAAGAGGGAAATTAGAGATACAATTGGCAACAAAGGGAGAAAGTACAGGGAACAAAGAAAAAGCAAATGTCACGACTGGTGAACAGAGAAAGAGAGATCAGGGAACAGAGCTAGAAAAGACTGAATGGGGAGAAAATCAGAAACCAAGACGGAGAGAGAGCGAGAGAGAGAGAAAGAGAGAGAGAGAGACTATAGAACAGATAGAACATGGAATAGAGACCGAGAGCTTGCAATAGAAATAAAAAACATGGAGTAGAGAGAGAAAATCGAAAACAGAAAGTTGGAATAGAGTGAGCATCGGGAACAGAGAGAGAGAGAGAGAGAGAGAGAGAGAGAGAGAGAGAGGGAGAGAGAGAGGGAGAGAATAGGGAACATGGAAAGAAATTAAATGGGCAACAAAAAGAGAAAACAGGGAGCAGAGAGATAAAAAGTTGAACAGAGAAAATAAATAACAAGCGTGCGTGCCTGACGCTGAAAGTTAAAAAAAAAAAAAAGGAATGAGCGTGAGAGAGAGGGAGAGCAGGAGGTGAGCCCGGGAGTGGTGCGCGCGCAGACTGCTCTTTTTGGAAGCACATACTTGTGCTTGTGGCGTGCCCCTGCGCACTCTTGCAAGGTGTATGCCGCCACAAGCACGAGTATGTGCTTTCAAAAAGATCAGAACGACGGCTAAAGGTCCTCCTATGCAGCGCATGCGCGCTACGTAGGCGAGACCTAGCAATGGACTGATGATTTTTAAACAAATGAATTAACATGGTAAACGGTGGAAACACAAAAGGTGCAAGAAGGATTAGCACCACAGACTCAAGATAGCTGAGCGGGCTGGGCAGCTGCTGCTGAGCATGGGCAAGCAGTCGGGTTGGGCTCTGCCAGACGCAGTCAACATATTTGGGTGACTCCAAGGCTAGATCCTGACTGACAGGCCTGCAAGTGAATGTGACATACGAGGCCTGACCTGAGATAGAGGAAGGGCTGGGAGCCTCCCCCAGCAACGAATCCACTGTAGCAGGGGCCTGCAGACATCATGACAGCTGACTCAGCACATCTTGACCAGGATGCAGGCCGGTGACAAGACAGGAGATTCCTAGACCCTGAGCCAAGAAAGCCCGATCCCTAAAGGGTAAAATATTTTTTTCTCAATAAAGCATGCAAGCCCAACAGGAAGTGTCCCCACCGAAGAGACTTAGGGCCTACAGTGGGCTCATCACTGATTCGCTGTCACTGCCCTGGACGGTGTCCTCATTGTCTTGGAGGGTGATCATTGACAATTTTCTGGCTCTTAATGTCATAGGTACTTCTGTGGCTGCAGGCAGCATTCCTTTGTGTCTGTTGTCATTCCAGATTCCAGTCATTTCTATGGTGCTGCTGTCACCCCAGGGCTCTCTTTAGTGCTTCTGTCACCGGATGCTTCTCTTTGTTGCTGCTGTCACTTCAGGCAGCTCTTCGGCTGTAAGTCCTTTGGGCATTTTTGCCTCCCAGCCAAAAGGATCACACGCAGCTCCACACCCTGACTGCCCTCCGGGTCAAGGGTCAAACTAGAGATAAACTCTTCCAGCTCCACTGGATCCGGGGTCTATTGCTCATATATCATCATGGGTGGTGAGTGGCTGAACTCCAATCAAGTACTCAGTAGCATTTGAAATGTATGGTTAGAACCTATTTGGGTTTAGGATTGTTTCCAAGGCTCTCCCATGACGTGGCACACTGGAGGGAGATATTTACAACAAAATGTCGGAGCGCGGTATTACCAGCCACGGTCCGTGCAGGTAAGAGCGGTGGGGCCGGGTGGGGGGTATTCCGACGGACGATGCCTAAGGAAAATGTATTATTGATTTAATTTTCCCTTGGCATCATCTCTCGAAATCCCCCCCAACCGGCCCCACCGCTGTTATCTGCATGGACCGCAGCTGAGTGTTACGCCAAAATTGGTAACACCGTGCTCTGACATTGTTTTAAAGGCAGGGATGCGCCATATTTACAAAAAAACGGTGCATCCCTGTATTTCCCCTAGTGCTAATTTAACTGCCTGGCGCCAGTAGAGGCACACTTGCGTCATGTTGCAAGGGTGCCTGCACTGCAGGGGTGATTGTTAATGTGCAGGAAGGGACTCCTTCCTACACATAAACAATCCTAAAAGGTGATTTGCTCCTTCCATGTGTGCTGCAGAAAATAACAAGCATTGACATAGCCAATAGGTCTCGCCTTTGGGAAGTTATAAGTGTTTAGTTACCCAGCAAAATATCCTTGGTGCAACAACATCAGGTGTTGCATGGCTAAACACTTATAAGGTCCCAAAGGGCTTCTTTCCGACAGCCTCAAAAGAAAATTCCCAGCCGACACTGAAGTAGTTCTGGCTATATTGAGGATGATGCACACACTCCCACCATCTCCTCGGAGACCCAAAACAGACACTAATGTCCAAGATATGTAGCTAAGTGGAACTCCTGTTTCCTCTTGATTCACATAGATAATGTCTACACCACCGCCGTGTAACTAGGAATCATAGGGGTTCCGCCCAACAAAAGGCAGAATAAAGAGTACTGACAGGATTTCCGAGAGCACATAGTATCGTCAGCCACAAGCGTGATGCTGTTAATTGTATACATTCAAAACATCAAATAATAGCGGGATGCACTCCTTATTTAGAATTTTCATCAATCTTTATCTCCTTTTTTCGAATCATTTTAGTGTGCGTGCATGCTCGAATGGTGCCTTGCCCCAATGGCACCTGTACAAATCACCAGACTGTGTGAGGGAACATTTCCCCCACTCCAAGCAGCACAGCCGATTGGTGGAATTCCTCCACTCTTCAAAAAATATATGTATTATGTTAATCCATTATTCTTGTTCTGTTTTTTCATTTTATCCATAATTTTAACCAACTTTTTCCGTCTCCTCCACAGGTAGGAATCATGCTCTCTCCCAACTTATATGCTCACGATGTGCCCATCCAGGCCTCTGTCACGAACACAATGGAAACACATGATTGTCCATAGCAGTTTCCTTTATTAAAACACCCAATGCATTTCGAGCGCTGCACGCTCTTCTTCAGGGGTAACTGAAATTATTAAAAAATATTCATTACTATGTTGATCTCAATTCACCAAGATTAACGCTATACATTATTCATAGTATATCCCTTACTTGTAAATCACATCAGACTTCATATCAATGTTGTTCCGTCATCGAATGCATCCCCCCAATAACCGCATGTTTTAATTCAAACTTTACTCAACTCCTGTGACCTTCTCAACATGAAACCCACGAAAACCTTTGCTACAAGTGTTACAAAACACAAACCCAAAAGTAACACCCTTCATTCACGCTGTGTTCTTTCTTTTCCTCCATACTTTAAACTGAAAAATGTCGAGCAACACTTCCCTTCTTTCTACTTCACGTCCCTTCCCTCTCACGCCTTTCTATTTAAACTATTCAAACTACTTTCGCGCTGAAACCACTCATCTATTATTTCCTTCTTGAAACTTTTACAGCCGTATCAATCAAAACACTTCACATACCTGCTTCAACTGTTACACTACCTCCCCAGCGTTCATTGCTCGGACGAACTTCCTTTACCCTTTCAACCATGCATATTTAAACCAAAACCGCTCACACGACGTTCCCTCATTGGTGCTCCTTAATAAAACTACTACCGGCATTGTAGATGACTGTGTTTCCCATAAGGCATTTCGCTCCCATTTCGAAAGTGTTCCGTGACTAAATCCTAACAGCCACTTACTACAATAACGTTAATCATTGTGTTAACATGTAAAAATATTACAGCTACTTTCACGAAGAATATTTAAATCTCAGTCTCTTGTTGAAAAGCATGATTCCTACCTGTGGAGGAGACGGAAAAAGTTGGTTAAAATTATGGATAAAATGGAAAAACAGAACAAGAATAATGGATTAACATAATACATATATTTTTTGAAGAGTGGAGGAATTCCACCAGTCGGCTGTGCTGCTTGGAGTGGGGGAAATGTTCCCTCACACAGTCTGCTAATTGTATACACAATACGCGGACCAGCCAAGACACAGCACAGGGTATTTCAGCATACAGAAGAATGAAAACAGAATGCGACAGGGAAGTTGAAATGGGGCTGACGTGGTCATGCATACTGTTGAGAACAGAGGAGTTGACATGCTACAAAACATTGCAGTATACGAAATGGCATTAGGTTTCAGGCGAATATGCTTGAATACACGAGGCACATGACAACTTGTTAACAAAGACTCTGAACCGACAGAGGTGTGCACAGAGGAGGGCAGGCAGGGGTGTAAAATGAATATCATACAACAGCCGCATGCAGAGAAAGGGGTGCTCTGGGCCACGCAAGGCACAAGAAGGCAGGGGATGCGACTATGGTACCTTATCAAGGGTGACAGGCTCCAAACAAGCACTATCACGTCCACATGTTTATCACTTAGAGTGAGGGTGTACGAGGACATGTAGTGTTAAGCAATGTCCACTGAGAACACTGTATGCGTGGGCTTGTAAGCAGTGTGCACTCAATGAATAGCGTACACCTGGGCTGGAAGTCCGTGTCCACTAAAGGCAACATACACAAGCTTGAGCGCACAGATGATACCGGTCCCAGTCGCATACACAGTGTTAGGCAATAAAAGGTGACAATGTATACGGCAGGGGCTGAATATTCTACTGTGGGTGGTATACACAGACTAGCACTGGAAATTGGTTGTTTGTGCAGTCAGTGAGACTGAAGCGTGAGATTTCCTAGAAATCAATGTGATATCACCAACTCATCAGATGGGTGAGGGGGGAGGGGTTGTCGATGAAAAAACACAGGACAAGGTGGAAACTCGACTGTGATGGGGGAGTGGCATGTTATCATAGCAGAACAACAATATGTAAAGTAAACATGCGTTTTGGTGTCCACAAATAGATAAAACCACACGCCATAGTATAAGTAAAGACAGGAAGAGACTACCATTGCCTACTTCAGTGCCAGTCAACATACTAGGCAATACTCTCCAACGTATAAGAAAGAGCTGCAGGCAAGTGCCCAAAGTTTCAATAAAGTAAGGCGACTAACTGGCTCCAAACGTGCATTAAAGTTCCAGCTTTACCCCCCCCCCCCTTTTCAACTGCATCTATTTATTAGCTATCGTGAGAACTGAAGCTTAAGATTTGTCACTTTCTGCATGATGTACAATACGATGTACAAGTTGTATCCATCAGATTCACAATGTCTCTCCGTGTTTTCTTGCCAGTTTCATTGTCAAAATGAGTAAATTAATATGAATTAATAAAGCTACTTCTCAAAGTAGAATATAGATTTCTTGGTCCCAAGGCAATTAATATTCACTTGCAGAACAACACAATTGTCAAACAATAGAGAAATGGAACCTTTCAGCATTTGACACACACAATTAACTTCTAAGAACTAAAATGCATACGCATTTGCAAAACATTGGTCTGAAACTAGGGCTAACAAGGACAGGGGGGGGAGTATGAATACACATTTGGATAGTTATACTTGGAACAAAAGATACGACTATTCGCTGCACTTGATCCTCCTCCTTGCCTCAAGGAGGGCAAATCCCCAATAAAATCAGAGGCACATCACACACAACTGCGCGTGCTATCAACTAACCGTACCCTACTGGTTCAGTGATCGTGCCTCACAAAATAGTTTACTTCGAAAACAGGGCAGACTTGTGTGCGGTTTCAACCAGGATGAACCGCAAAAACAATACCAATTATAATACACTAATCGATCACAAACTCTGTGCAACTGCCTGCCTTTACTTCAGAGAGGGGTTAAACCAAACTACAAGGATCAACAGCGTAAGGGCATATCCCCTCCTGCCCGCGGAGCAGTGTATGCGGAGCCTTCAGAGTCCCATCATGGAAACGGCAGGTGCAGAACTGGAAAAAGTGATGTACATTTACTCTTCTACAAAAGGCAGAGTGTCACACTTACCCTCCACGTGGAGACTCCAACGGCGCGGAGGCCCAGCAGGAGCATTTTGTGCAAGGTCCTCATGGTTGCAACGGACTACCAGGGTTGAAAAGCAACACCGAAAGGTACTTGTACTGCGCCCTCTCGCTCGAAAGGAGGGCAGCTGGCAACAAGTTCCGGCATCCCGCGAGTGCTGCTAAATATAAAAAAAATAAAAATAAACGGAGCGCGGTTAGCCTACATCAGGCGCCGCGCTCCGAATTAGAGTAAATCAGCACTGTTAAAAAAAAAACAAGCCCGCGACTCGTGCACGCAAGAGCTAGCACCAGGGCTTTATAATTTAAAACACATGTCACCCCTGAGATGCGGGAGCTGCTGGTGTGTGCGCACGGTTGCGACCAGCAGCATATGTTTCCAATTATCGCGCCTGCCTCTGGGCACAATAATTGGAAACATATGCTGCTGCTGCATATTACCGCAAGCATTAGGTGGTGGGCATGCACATGGGTGGGACAAAAAGAGGCGTTGGCCAATTGTGTGCTGTCTTTGTTAAAAAGATGCACGCAAAGGCCAATAGCCTGGGGCAAAACTACAAGCACACGCGCGAGCGTGTGCGAGCGTGTGGGGGATTTCTGAAACCCCTTACTTAAAGTCGAGCCGAGCAGCGCATGCGCGTTGCGCTAGGCTCGACCTAAAAAGGAGAAATTAATCATTTCTCCCCATATCATCAGTCCAAGACCCGGTATTCCCCAGCCTTGTAAATATGAGGCAGCAACAAAAAGCAATGGGTATTACAGCGGACCGCCCACTGCAACACCCAAGGCACCCATTGCACGCCCCTTTCACACTAAGTCAAGCGTAAAAAGGGGCCTTATTTACAAGGTGCCGTTACAGCACATTAAGTGGCTTAATGCTGTTTTGTAAATGAGGAGAAGGGGCTATCGCCACAAGAACATCACTAAAAGTGACATTCTGGTGGCGATATCCCCTTTTAAAAGTGCCCCTGAGGCAGAACACGCTGTGTCAATTGGTCTTT
Source organism: Triturus cristatus (assembly GCF_964204655.1). Lineage (NCBI taxonomy): Eukaryota > Metazoa > Chordata > Amphibia > Caudata > Salamandridae > Triturus > Triturus cristatus. The sequence goes on from NC_140590.1 coordinate 1,643,588,361, forward strand.
GCTGGAGATGTGAGAAGTATCCATAGAAAGCCATGGTATCCTAACCAAAGGGGCGTGCACGAATGGAAGGGGGGTGGACCTGCAGTAGACACACAGCATCTGGGCTTATTGGTTGAGGAATGTAGAGCAATATGATTTATAGTAACATAGCTAGCCTGAATTCCATTAATGTCGTCGTTTGTTACTGAATACACAGAATTATATTCATGTTATTTTGTTCTTCGCTTGGGGCACTGCACTTTTTTCCCATCTACTTCACTTACTTCTATTTGATCTCTGAGCTATTATGTGAGTTTACTTGTAGGGTGACTTGGTGAATTATTTGAGCCACATTGAGTGTTATGAGTCAGATTTCTTTTTGCTCATAAATGCTATATTTTTTAGCTAAATGTCACCATAGCAAGCCTATGATGTGTGTGTATATGTAGGCAGGGAAAACAGGCATTCAAGAAGCACGATTACGCCATATAGATGTATGTAATACAGAGAAATCATTTGGATAACGTGTGACACATTAAATTGGCACTCAGTGACAGTCCTTAGACCTCACTCCCATATTATAGAAACAGGGGGGCAGATTTACAAGAAGGTGCCGCAGCATGGCACCGCAAGCTCTTTGGCTGCGCCATGCTGCTGGACTTTCAGAGCACAGTAATGCGACATATTTAAAATGATATGTCGCATTCCTGTGCTCTCCCCTGCGCTGGCGCACGAACAGCTGCCATGCACTGGTGCAGGCCCCCTTGCACCATGGTGCAAGGATGCCTGTGTCATGGGGAGATTGTTTTTGTGCAGGTAGGGGCACCTTCCTGCACAAAAACAATCCCTACAAGAAATTTTCCTCTTTCAATGCGTGCTGTAGAATGCAGCACGCATTGAAAGAGGAAACAAGCATTTGCAATGCAATAGGTCTCGCATTTGCGAGAGTTTAACCCCTTCAGTGCCACGCCCTTTCCCCGCCCTGTGCCGGCCGTTGCATTAGCGGGCGGGGTTCATGACGAGCTGGTCTCGTCATGGGCACAGCGCAACCGCGGCCCATGACGAGACCAGCTCGTCATGGGCACTGAAGAGGTTAAGCTATTGGCATTGTAAATGACAATGCCTTTTATTTATCTGGTTTTAAAACCAAAACTTAGATAAAAGGCATTGTAATTTAAAATGCTAACAGCTCATACTCGTGTAAATGCAAGTACTGTTGCATTGCAAATGTTTGTTTAGTTTTGTTTGGGGTGGATGTATGTGGTTTGGATTGGGATGGCACCTCTCTAGGAAAACAAAAGGGATGGATGCACACTAATAGCTCCCGAGAAGGGTGGACAACGATAGTTATAGGGGTTCTGCAACACACCAGAGCCCATTAGCTCTAAACGGAGAAGAGGCCCAGGTGAAAGAGCGCTCCTTGAAAAGGGAAGAAGCAACTCTAAGGAGGGACGACAGGTGAAACTGGCAAACAAGAAGTGTTGCAAGTTCACAGCGGAAACATTAGAAAGAAGCAGCACAGAAGAGACTTGATGAAGACGTGCCGAGTAGAGGAACGGAAAGGCAAGATCTAACCTGCCTCTGAGGCTCGACTGCAGGTGTGGGAACAGGAGTTTGTTTCACACTTGAAGCTGTGTGCTGAAAGGACCTCGTTAATAAATGTTAATGAGGCGCCAACAGATGCTGAACAAATTGATTTACTCCTATCTAACCATTTAAAGAGGGGGAAGCGGAAGTGTTTAACGCCAAAGTAAACAACTGAATCTGTACAAATATCTCAGCAATTATTTAAAGCCTTTTTTCTCTCGCCTTGCTACCCAGACTTTTAAAATTTGGATCACGCAGATGTTTCCAAAACATTTACGCTTTCAAAAAATGTTTGTCAACAACTTTATCATAGACAGAACATTTAAAACCTGAAAGTCCGAATTCAGAGGGCTACAGGGGGGGGGGACCAGAGGAAAACGGCTTGCTAGTAACTTCCTAAGTTGGCTCAACTGCTTTGTAACAGATGTTATTTTGTCGATCCCTGCCTTAAACGTAAAAATATTTTCAAGGCAAAATTTATAGATCGAAAATACCAAAAAGCGATTCCCGATCACAAGCTTCTGGACATCAGATGCATTGTGCGTTAAGGCAGTTTTCAAACTATTGTTGCTACATTTGAAAAAGAAAGTCAGACCGTCCTTGCCTTGCATTCTTAGATATTTATTGTTCCTTATTTATGTAACATTTGAGTGCGGTTAATGCTACTTACATAGTGCAGGTGGATTTGAGCCCTGGCAGAGCGGGGAGACCTCCGGGGCGCGGAGGGAGGCGATCGGCCAGAGCAGCAAATGCAGCAGAGGAGGAGTGAGTACTGAAGAGGTGTGGCCGCCTCACTAAGGGGAAGGTTGCATGTGTGCCAAGTGGGGGGGGGGAGGGCTCTTAAGGTGAAGTGGGAGAGGGTAAAGCAAACAGTGCGTTAAGGAGCACACCACGGTGTGCAAAACTAACAAAAGGCGTTCCAATAAGGAGACACAGGAGGAGGTTTGCAATCCCTCAGTACAGAGAAAAATAAGACTGTACTATGCATTTTAAAGATGTTGCTTAGTCAAGGGAATTCAGCAAATGTGTACATTTTGAAATGTTCAAGTGGACAAGAACCTGGAGTGGTACTCACCGGGAGTGAAAGGAAGGTTGAACTGCACCTGGTACAGCCCCTGGCAAGCTAACATAGGCGCAAAATTTACACCTGCACAATGGACAAATATAAGTCCCACACAGGGACAAACACTTGTTTGCTCCGCAAACCCATGGGCCCCTCACCTGCTCATGACGCGGCACCTCGGGTGATTACTCTGCCCATCAATGGCATGGGCCGCAGAGAGCAGCTCCGCCCGAGCCTCCTGCTGCCGTTGCTGCTGTCGGGTGACTGCTCAGCCCGTTGATGGCGGGGGCAGCGGAGAGCAGCTTCGCCCAAGCCTCCTGCTTCCGTTGCTGCTTTCGAGGCCTCAGCACGCAGCGCAGAACAGAGCAGATCAACGGCTAGCAGAAGCTACAGGCACCATAATTATAACAAGCATTGGCAAAGCCAATAGTTCTGGCTTTGATGCCCTGCTACAGTGACTGAAAACTCACAGAGACAATCTGGTGGTTAATTTATTCTCCAGAAACTGTCACTCGAGGTGAAATATATTCAACAGTAAACCGTCACTCATAGCCTGACTGAATCAATAGAAATGCCACATATAAGCTATATAATAAATCTTTGCTGCAAAATGCGTGGGTGATGACACAGGGTTTATCCCGGAGAGCACAAGAAAGAAGGCGAGAGTGCCGAATCTGATCCCAACAATAAACACAGAGGAGCGGGGGCAAGGGAGCTGCGCACGCACCACAGAGGAGCGGGGGTGGGGGAGCGCGGCAGCGAGGCGAACGTGCGCTGCTGCGCGTGCTAGCCACCATCGGGAATGGGCGGAGCAAAGGCGGAGCAAAGGCGGGACATGCGCCCGCCTTTGCTCAATTGTATGCCTTATTTCTGTAAAAAAAAAACACGCGCAAGCCAATAGCAGCGGGTGAAAGCCTTATCGCACGCACAAGCGTGTGGTCAGCTTTCAGAACCCCGTACAAGAGGTCTCGCGCTGCGCGAGCAGTGCTGCGCACTGCAACGCTAGGCATGAGACCTAAAGAGGTGAATGGTCTGCTAAACGTGTGATCTATTTTCAATATGGTTAACGAAAGAACGCTCAGTGATGTTAATGCCATCAGGAAGGTGCTCAGGATGATACGTTATGCACAGAGTCTAGGGGGCATATGTATCAAACTCCCCTTTAGCGAATCCTAATTTGCGAGATTTTGCGATTCGCAAAATCAGATTCGCTAAACGGGATGTATAAAATAAATCACTAATCATTTGCGATTCCTTAAAAATCGCAAATAATTCGCAGAATCCCGTATTGCGATTTCTTAATAGCGAAATTCGCTAAATAAGAAATCGCAAAACGGGAATCTGCAAGCCTGGTGCAGGCTGATGACATCACAAACAGGAAACTGTAGTGATTGCCTGCACCTGCTCACCTGAGCCACACCCAGAGTCTGCTTGTGGAGTGTGAGGAGGCTTTCCTGGAGACAGCAACCAGCAATGGATCCCAAACAAAACCAGCAGGGCAAAGATGCAGAAAAAAGAAAGAGAAAACACAAGTTTTCAGAAAAGGAGCAGGAGGTCCTCATTGAGGAGATGGTCTGCAGCCATAAGCTCCTGTTTGGGAAGAAGGCACTCAAAGTCCCAGAGGCCAGGAAGAGGAAAATCTGGCTGGAAATACAGAGCAAGGTGAATGCTGTTGGAGTCACCACACGCACCATCGAGGAGCTGCGCAAGCGGTGGTATGATATGCGCCAGAGGTCCAAGGAGAGGGTGGCAGCCAGACTCAAGGATGCCAATCAGACTGGAGGAGGACCATCCACTGCAGAGCAGCCAACCCCCCATGAGGAGCTCGTGGAGTCTACCCTCCTGCCTGAGAGCGTTGGTGGTTTGGCGGCAATAGACAGCTCCGACCCCTCATCCAGCAGACAAGGTAAGATGCATGCCAAATCACCCTGCACTCCTCCCCATCCCTTGCACACTCCCCCAAATGCACATAGTAAACTCCCAACATGCCAATCCAGCCCAGGTCTTACAGCACACCCAGCAATGCATCATGGGACTCGTAGTACTGTGTCTGACTGTGTGTCCATGACACCATCACAATTAAATGCAACATATGTGTTTTGGGGATCATTGAATAGAAATGTATCAGAGGTTAGCCGTCAAAGAATTGTAACTTTATTGAGTGCCACATGCAGACAGTAACACAAACTCATGTAGTCCCCTTTACATCCACAGCACACGGCATGCCACAAGAAGACAGCGCAGAGGGAGAGGAGCCTGCAGGCCCTGCGGACTCCAGCGATGAGACAGAGCAGCAGCCAATTCAGCGCAGGAAGCGCGCACATGTGCCCCCACTGCCTCCATTTGAGGACGAAGTCCCAGCAACAGGCGATGACACCGACAGGAGAGAGGGGAGTTAGGGTGTGACAGACATGCCCCGTCATGACGCACCAACACCAAGGCAAAGGGAACAGGCCATTTCCAGGTCAAGGCCCAGGAGCAGCACTGCAACAGAAGGAGAGGGCACCGTGTTCTCCGGCTTGGAACAGTGCATGCTGCAGGAACAGCGCCTGCAAAGCAAGGCAATGCGGTCAATAAATCGCCAGCTAGGCCGCATACATCAGGACAATCGCAACATGGTAGCGGCAATACAAGAGCTCTGTGCCACTTTGAGGGACACCCAAGCTGCGAATGACAGGGCTGGACGACGTGCCAATGCACGGCTACACAATTATACAAAGGCAGTCAACCGCCTCTGCACCACCACCAGCGCACTCACACGCAGAAGCGTAACCATGCAGGTGGACATGGCACATTGCTGCCAGGACATAGCACGAGGGCTGGCGCAGGTGACCACTGCTGTGGAACAGCTGCAGACAGCCAATGCTGGTGGCAGCGCACTAATGGCCTCTGCTGAGAGTGAGGACACATCGAGTCGCAGCAGCATCACTCCAACCTTGCCAGGTGAAAGACGCCGCAGTGGCAGACAGGTAGCAGGCCAAGGGCGCACCATGGGGGGCACTCACCCTGGACGGCACCGACGGAGGTGATCCTCTGCGGGGACACTGACTGCAACACGGGTGCATTAACCCGCAAAAGGCTGTTTGCCCTATTTCTTGTGCCTTCTCTGCACTGTGTGTACAACATGTGCTGGGGACAATTACAATTTCTTTCATGTGAAGTGTGATTAAACACTTGACACATCATCAGGCTTTGTAGTCTCATTTCCTCAATACTCACCTAAAAGTAGTTTCGTGTGATCTCAGTCCGTCTCTGGCGTCCAGCAGCTGCCCCAACTCCTGGTGCTGGTCTGGCAGGGGGAGCAGGGCGCTCGTCATCCGATGTGTCTGTATCGGTCTCATCAATTGTGGTGCCTTTCCTCATTGCCATGTTATGTAGCATTGCACAGCTTGCCACGATTTTACAGCAGGTCTCAGGGCTGTATTGCAGTGCGCCTCCACTTTTATGCAGGCACCTGAAGCGGCTCTTCAGGATTCCGAAGGTTCGCTCAATGACACAGCGTGTAGATCTGTGTGCCCTGTTGTAGCTCCTCTCACTTGCATTTGCAGGATCCAGGTATGGGGTCAGGATGAAGTCGCGCACTGCATAGGCACTGTCACCTGCATGGAAAAAAACACAATAGGTGAGTCAATGTCCCCCCCCCTCAAGTGATGTAGTGGATGTATTGATGTGTGCAATGTATTTACCGAGCAGGTACCCTTCCCCAAATTCTCCAGCACTCAGACGTCTGTGTATTCCACTGTGTCGGAAGATGAAGGAGTCATGTGTACTGCCGGGGTATTTGGCTACGATGTCTGTGATGTGATACTTAGCGTTGCACACAATCTGTATGTTGAGGGAATGGTAGCATTTCCGATTCCTGTAGACATATTCAGTTTCTGCTGGGGGTGTGATGGCCACATGGGTCCCGTCAATGCAGCCAATGACGTGGGGGAAACGTGCAATCTGGTAGAAGTCCAGTATCGTTTGCTGTAATGCCTGTTGGGTGGTGGGGAAGTAAATGTGATGTGAGAGCCTCAGTAGCATTGCATCTAGGAAGGCATGGAAGAAGCGCGAAAGTGCACTCTGTGACACCCCACCAACCTCCGCTATGACCCGTTGAAAACTCCCTGACGCCAGGAGGTGCAGGGAGCACAGGACCTGCACATGTGTGGGAATTGTTTGTGTCCTGCGAGTAGGGTGCTCCAAGTGGGGTTTCAGCTCCTCAATCAGGTCCATTATGGTCTGTGGGTGCAGTCTGTACTTGTCATAGATCTCCTCGTCAGTGTTCTGGAACAGGGTGATGCGCAGCCTGAAGATACGTTCCTGTCTCATTCTCCTGTGTGCAAGGTCCCGAATACGCAGCCTCCTGGCTATCACGTACATTGCAGCCATTGTGGGTGTGTTTGTTGCATTGTGGGCTGGTTTTTGTACCTTGCACCAGTTTACCACCTGCAAGCAATTGGTGTTAATAGCGATTTCTTAAATAGCGAATTTCGTCAATTCGCAATTTGCGATTTTTTCATACATGTGTTTGCGATTTCTTAGCTAGCGATTTCTTGTTAGCGATATTCGCAACGCTAAGGAATCGCAAATTAGGTATTCGCAAGGAAATTCGCTGTTTTCTTGTTTCGCAGCCTAAGAAATCGCTAAATTAGCGATTTCTTACTTTTCAATTTAGAATTGTGTCATACATATGAAATAGCGAAAAATCAGTCGCAAACGCTGTTTTTTGCGATTCGCAGCGTTTGCGACTAATTTTTCCTTTCATACATATGCCCCTAGATCCCTGTTAGTGCGAAGAACAAGAAAGGTTAGTGTCCGTTCGTTTGTGACCCGGTAAATCGGTGCCACGTTGGCCGTTGAATGGGTGAAATTGATCAATGTGCCGTAGACCAACAAACTTTCACCAAATGCGGTAAAAAACTGTTGCACAGGAGAGATAACTCAAGTGAAAATAGTGAAGCGGTTACGATAACGAAAGAACTTTGCAACGTGACGGACGGCGTATGTGAAGCTTACGTGTGAAGCCTTCATTCTTGAAAAAACGCTGAACATTAAAACTGTGAACAATCAAATACATACAGTTACTGACGTATGGTTAACTGGTAAAAAATGTGTAACCGAGTGATAAGGAAAGTATTGCCAATGGAACTTACTCGCGTTTCAACAAAGCTGTAAGCCTGTGATTCTCTCATGCGGTGTAAACATGCAGCATGTCGGTGCGTCAATGCGCGTTCAAATACCGGAAGTAACAAGCATTGGCCGCACGCGCGCCTCGCGCTTAAAGTTATAAAAAAAAAAAAAGACAAGCCTGGCGTAGCGTGGCCTGGGGGCGGGGGAGCAAACCCTTTGAAGTGCTCCCAAAAAGCGGAGTGCATGGCGGCACCAAGCGCGTGATTGTGCGCGTGCTAGCAATGCAATCCGCTTTTTGGGAGCACTTTGAAATGCCCTTTACAATAGTCTCGCTTTGCGGTCGCTCACGCGATAGCAAGGCGAGACCTAAAAAACGAGGAGAAATGAAAACATTTCTCCTCGTTGCGCCTCACTACGCCACCTACTGACGCATTTCCAGGTTTACAAATCCTCGTAAATCTGGAAATGTGTCTTGGTTCCATGGGTGCTGCGTGGGAACACCCACACCTACACCCATAGAACGCCCCTTTCACGCAAAGTGCTGTGTGTAAAGGGGTCGTATTTACAAGGACAGGAAAAGCCACGCTGGGTGGATTTTCCTGTCCTTGTAAATATGGGGCAGTGTAATGTGCTGCCAGTGCGTCACAAAAAGTGAAATACAGGCAGCTCAAGGGGCTTGTAAATCTGCCTCACAGTGTGCCCCTTGTTTAAATCACACTGCGTGCTGCCAGGCAATCTTGTGCAGTACCGGTGAGAGATGGGCCTGTAGTGGTTCTGTCTTATGTGAGTGAAAGAGGACCTAGCAGTACAAGGGTAATATTATGGGGGTCTTTTATTCCATATATTGAAGTCTTTTATTCCAGATATTGGAGCAGCTTAGGAGGATCCAGTATAAGCTGGCACAAAACAACACAAAACCCAAGTATTGTTGAATGGGTTTCAGCACCGTATAAAGGTTGTTGGTGAAAAATACTCGTAGTTCCCGGGTCTTAGTAGAGTCGAAGATTTGGACACTGCTGTGGGATGGAAAGCCAGACAGAATAGCCATTGGGAATCTGACCAAGGGAGTATATGCGGGAGGGATTGCCTTCCCTGGCATGCAGGTGAACTACTGGGCCTCCCAACTAAGTGTACTCAATGAATGGGCTTGTGGCCCACTAGAGGAGCCCCCCGAGAATTAAAAGACAAACAATGTGGGACAGGGGATGCCCGGTGGTCACATATAAGAAGGGAAGTCGTGCTTTGCTCACCCAACACACACTAGCCATGCCTCAGTCATGGGATGGGGCTACATTCTGCCTCAGGTTGGACGGGATTCTAATGAGGGAAAAACCCCTTTGGGACAGTGACTTGCTCCAGGAGGTGAGGACCCTGTTGGGGTTCCAATACTGGAATTTGTTTGGGATCAGCCAATTGGAACATGTATGTGGTTCTGATGGACAATACCCTGGGCAACCTACAGGAGGAGTTTGACCTAGCTAGCTGCGAAGCATTTAAACTCCTACAGATGCACCATGCTCTGATGGCACACGTCCATCAAAATGACCCCTAGATGCCGCTTCCCCACTTGAGGACTGATTACTAGCACACGGACTCCCGCAGATAACCATCTCCCCTGTATATCGCACCATTATCACTAACACCCCTGACCCACTGGTTGACTTTAAGGCCAAATGGAAAGAAGACGGTCCCTTTGATGAAGGGGAGTGGGCAGAAGCAGTGACAGTACCAAGGTGGGTAGCAATAAGGTCGGGTTTCAGATTGGTGCAGCTAAGCAGCCTGCGTGAGGCATACCTCGCTGCATAGCTCCTGGCCAGGATCAGAGGCGCTACATATGATAGCTGCCTGCACGGCTTCAATCTAAGAGGGGCCTTACTACACACCTTGTGGGACTGCCTGGCCTTATAGACATCACTAGCCTGGAAGATCCACTCACAGCAGAAAACAGGGTACTTGACATATGGGGAGATGTTACCTTACCATGATATACAAAAATACTGTAGGGAGGGACTGATGGTGGCCAGAAGAAACATTGTCCAACAATGGGACTCCCTAACTCCACCAACCTTGGATCAATGGAGACAGGACATGGATTGGTGCTCCCTGCACGAGAAAAAAATCTATAAAAAGCGGAAATGTACAAAAATATGGGACATAATATGGCAACCATGGTGTGAGAAGTTGGCCTGGCATATGCTGGTCACTAGTTATTGTGGCCACCTTGCACCAGTCCAATTCGACTCTTATGGTAGATAGGTTTAAGACAACCTTTTAAAGAAAGCTATCCTAGTGGTAGCTGTGGAGAGCAGCCTTCAGGCTAAGTCTCAGAGGAATGTAAAGCAGCTTGTTTTATCTTATTATCTCTTGAATTACTAAATGAAAGGACACCACACAGGTATATATATCAAATATATATGTATTTATTTCTAGACACACTCTACTAATCTCTTTATGAGATTAGAAGCCAGGAACACATTCAAATATCAACGTTTCACAATAAGTTAAGCACAAATATGGCTGGGGCCCTAGGGGCGTACCAGACCATATACTAAAAAAGAGGTTAACCCCTTCAGTGCCCATGACGAGCTGGACTCGTCATGGGCTGCGGTGGCGCTGTGCCCATGACGAGTCCAGCTCGTCATGAACTCCGCCCGCTAATACAAAGCGCGGCACTGGGCGGGGAAAGGGGCGGGCATGCAAGGGGTTAAGGAAAGTAGACTTGCAGAATGACAGGGCCTAGGGCCTGTAGAATTGCTGGGGCTTCATGACTGCAGAAATAGCAGGTAAGTAACAGACCCACGGGAGACGCATGCAGTGTGAGAACACAGCCGCGGGTTCCCTATTGATTACAATGGAGCAAGGCGCGGTTTGATTTTTAAAGTTTTAGGGTACTTCGAGGAAGTCTACAAGCAAGCCACTTACAAGGTAAATAATTTGAGGGCCAACACACACTAGGGCACCGGAGTGCACGAGTTACCTCGCCCAGGGAAGCCGGGTGCATAGGTGTCTTTTGGTGTCAGGTCGCGTCGCTGTTTTCTATGGAGACCAAAGAAGACTTGCTGCTTGCGGCGACTGAAGAAGTGTCCGGTGGAATCCAAGACTGGATTCAAGATGTAGAAGACCTGAAAATTGAAGGGACAGTGTTCACAGTCACTTGCCAGTGACCCGGGGCCAGGAAGATGGATGCCCACGGATGTCAGGTGATTTCAGGTGATCAAGGGTATTTTGACTCTTTGCTCAAGAGGTCCAGGAAGGATCGACGATGACCAGAATCTGGATTCGGAGTGTCCCACAAAGTCTGCAGCTGACTGCGGTGTCGGCAACTGGATTGGAGCCAACAAGCCTTGGCAACAGCAAGTCTTGTGTGGAGTGAAGAATGTCTATGGTGCAGACCAGCAAAGACTGAGGGACTCACCCAGCAAGGGTGAGTGAGGGCAGGCCTGGAGCAATCAGGGGAGTCCTTTTAGTTGATAAGAAAGTCTTCGGGGGACCCACAAGCCAACGGGCAAGGGATCATGAAGACGCCTCTTGAGGAAATACTTCACAGGAGGCCACGGTCACTCGGGACAGGGTAGGCCGCTGATTTTCACTGCAAAACCTGCTGGAGTCTTGGGCCACAAATGGTCCAAAGCACAAGTTTGTAGAATGTCGTGAAGGGGTTGCACTTGACAATAGTGCACGTTTCCCAGGTATTGCGGTCCCTTATCACTCGTGGGGTCCACTCGCCTCAGCTCTGCTGGGGACTCACAATGGCCGTCAAGAAGTCAGGAAATCCACTTCTGGGGCTGCAGGGACTTCGGACTCCGATGGAAGCGGGAAAGTTTGCGACCGTTGATTAGAGTTTCAGGTGCCTGCCAAGCAGGGGAGTCACTCCTTGACTCCAAGGGAGATTCTTCCGTCTTCCAACGGTAGTGGAACGTCGAAGGGCCAGGATTCTTCTTGTAAAGCGTCATCCAGGGTTATCTAACTTGCAATGGCAAGGTGTTCCTATCTTATAGTAAAAGAAAGGGAGGGACTAGCTCTATGATCACTCCTCCAGGAGGGTCAGGGGGGTGGGTGGTTACACCCACTTCCCTTTCTCCAGTTTCGCGCCAGAGCAGGGGCAGGTAGCCCCTGAACCGGTTTGAGCTGGCATATGCACAGAGGAGCCTACTGCTCCCCCAGAGCAGGACTTCAAAGCACTCTAAGAGTGCACCCACCCAGCTCCAATACACTAAATCCTGTCTGGAAGGTGGTGACACCTCCCTGTGACAGGATGCCTATTGTTGGGCCTCCTCCACTGCGAGTCTCAGTCAGCAGCAGGAGGGCAGCCCAGTGTCTGTGCTGGTGGCATCCATTTTGTGTTGCCAGGGCTCTTTCAGATTTCTACCGTGTTTCCACATTGGGTACATGTCATCCCCTCTAGAAGGGTGGGATCATACTCCCACACCAGTTACTGGTGTGGGGGTATGATTCCAAGGTGTTTGACACCAAACACGACATGTTTTGATGCAGTCATTCCAAAGTTCGCATTAACCGGGAGGTTATAATGCAGTTAAGAGTATATGGTTTAACCGCATCCACAAACAGCCACAGGGAATAGACCCTGTCAGCTGGAGAGGGGCCCTGCTCAGGCAGAGGCACCCCCTCACATTGTAAACCAAGCACCCTGCCCTCAGGATTGATAGGGCCTGCCATAGGGGTGGCTGATAGGTTTATATGTGTGTGTATGGTGAGATATAGAAACCTATATTAGATTTAGTCTGCTTCCCAGGGGTGGTATAATACATGCTTCAGCCCCTGGTAGGCCTGTAAAGTACCTATGCCCTTGGTACCTAAGGTACCATATACTAGGGTCTCATAAGGCACCACAGTATCCAATCACTAGTGCATCTAATATGCACTCCAAGTCGTATAGAGAGAACAGAGAGACTGGGGCCCTGATTAGCAGGGTCCCAGCCAGACTATAGTCAGAAACCAGTGTATACATCAGAAAAAAAGTGGGGGCAACAAGTGCAGATCCTACTCTCCTACACATGGACATCGCAGCGATCTGAGTCCTGACCTGGCTGGTCCCTCCGACCGGGATGTGTGGGGGTGGGATGGTGACAGAGGGTTTTCTATAGCTGCAGAACAGACTTTCACTGTGCCATATCTCTGAAATGAAAGGGGAAAAATGCTTACCACTCAGTGGAGTGGGCGATGTGTGCTCTTGTTGTTTTGTTTTTGAAATCTTCAATAAAAAGAGTTACAAAAAAATGAATAATCCTGGGTCCTTGCATTAGTGGCTGATACCGTCGCAGATTTTTCTTTGCATTATGTTACTAGTACTCCTTGATTTACAAATGCATGAACAGGACTGCAAGCTGCAGACTGAATAGAAACAATTCACTTGTAAGGCTAAGCTGTTCTCACATGGACAAAGGGACCATTGTTAGGTTTGCTTGTGCTTTCAGTCTTTGCTCTGCTTTGCTTTTCTGCTCTGCTCTGCTACACTTTGCTCTGTGTATGCCTCTAGGCCATCCTGCTCTGCTCTGCTTTCTGCTCTGCTCTGGTACACTTTGCTCTGTGTATGCCTCTAGGCCATCCTGCTCTGCTCTGCTTTCTGCTCTGCTCTGCTACACTTTGCTCTGTGTATGCCTCTAGGCCATCCTGCTCTGCTCTGCTTTCTGCTCTGCTACACTTTGCTCTGTGTATGCCTCTAGGCCATCCTGCTCTGCTTTCTGCTTTGCTCTGCTACACTTTGCTCTGTGCATGCCTCTAGGCCATCCTGCTCTGCTCTGCTTTCTGCTCTGCTCTGCTACACTTTGCTCTGTGTATGCCTCTAGGCCATCCTGCTCTGCTCTGCTTTCTGCTCTGCTCTGCTACACTTTGCTCTGTGTATGCCTCTAGGCCATCCTGCTCTGCTCTGCTTTCTGCTCTGCTCTGCTACACTTTGCTCTGTGTATGCCTCTAGGCCATCCTGCTCTGCTCTGCTTTCTGCTCTGCTCTGCTACACTTTGCTCTGTGTATGCCTCTAGGCCATCCTGCTCTGCTCTGCTTTCTGCTCTGCTCTGCTACACTTTGCTCTGTGTATGCCTCTAGGCCATCCTGCTCTGCTCTGCTTTCTGCTCTGCTCTGCTACACTTTGCTCTGTGTATGCCTCTAGGCCATCCTGCTCTGCTCTGCTTTCTGCTCTGCTCTGCTACACTTTGCTCTGTGTATGCCTCTAGGCCATCCTGCTCTGCTCTGCTTTCTGCTCTGCTCTGCTACACTTTGCTCTGTGTATGCCTCTAGGCCATCCTGCTCTGCTTTCTGCTTTGCTCTGCTACACTTTGCTCTGTGCATGCCTCTAGGCCATCCTGCTCTGCTCTGCTTTCTGCTCTGCTCTGCTACACTTTGCTCTGTGTATGCCTCTAGGCCATCCTGCTCTGCTCTGCTTTCTGCTCTGCTCTGCTACACTTTGCTCTGTGTCTGCCTCTAGGCCATCCTGCTCTGCTTTGCTTTTCTGCTCTGCTCTGCTACACTTTGCTCTGTGTATGCCTCTAGGCCATCCTGCTCTGCTCTGCTTTCTGCTCTGCTCTGCTACACTTTGCTCTGTGTATGCCTCTAGGCCATCCTGCTCTGTTCTGCTTTCTGCTCTGCTCTGCTACACTTTGCTCTGTGTATGCCTCTAGGCCATCCTGCTCTGCTCTGCTTTCTGCTCTGCTCTGCTACACTTTGCTCTGTGTATGCCTCTAGGCCATCCAGCTCTGCTTTGCTTTCTGCTCTGCTCTGATACACTTTGCATGCCTCTAGGCCATGGGTACTCAAAAACATTGGCTGAGGGGCCACAAAGTACGGTCTGTAGTGTGACCGAGGGCCGCACTGATGCCAGCAGGGTGGCAGTAGGGGGTCTGAGACTGTGTAAGGAGGTCGAAAAACATGCTAAATAAAGGGGCAAGCCTTTATTTGCAGGTTAATAAATGCTTGCCCATATATTAGATTTTTTTTCTTCTAAATATTAGTTCTCTGCAACTAAACCGCAGCTTGCGCTGCTGTACACCAGGGGGCCGCATGTATAGGTCAAGATGGCCGCAAGCGGCCCCCAGGCCGTACTTTGAGTATCACTGCTCTAGGCCATCCTGCTCTGCTTTGTGAGTTATGACGTGTGACTGTCACAGTGTGCGGCCTGACACATCTAGGGAGGATGAGGAAGTGTGAAACTCCGTTTGCAGAGCAGAAGATGGTGAAGTGACAACCATACTGTGAGAAGCTTTAACATGTTGCCTTTGTTATTAAACCATTCTGATTTTTTTATATACTTAAATATTTTTGATGGGCCAGGCAGCAAGTTGCTTCCGGTCCTTACAATTTACAAAGTAATTCTGCGCTAGGTAAATTTAATTTTTTTAACTTTGGCAAAAATATGTTCTCCACCTCTGATCGGTAAATAAAAACAAGCATTTGCAATGCAATAGGTCTCGCATTTATAAGAGTTTGAGCTATTGGCATTGTAAAATTACAATGACTTTTATTTATGTTTTGGTTTTATTACAAATAAAAGGCATTGTCATTTACAATGTCAGTAGCGTAAACTTGTGTAAAAGCAGTGTGCGGCGTGCAGCAGTGTACGGCGTGCAGCAGTGTGCGGCGTGCAGCAGTGTGCGGCGTGCAGCAGTGTGCGGCGTGCAGCAGTGTGTGGCATGCAGCAGTGTTTTGTGTAGCAGTGTGAGGCATGCAGCACTGTGTGGCGTGGAGCGGCGTGCAGCAGTGTGCGGCGTGTATCAGTGTGTGGCGTGCAGCAGTGTCGTGTCGCATGCAGCAGTGAGTAATGCAGTAGTTTGCAGCAGTGTGTGGCGTGCAGCAGTGTGTGGCGTGCAGCACTGTGTGTCGTGCAGCAGTGTGTCCCGTGAAGCATTGTTTTGTGTAGCAGTGTGTGGCGTGCAGCAGTGTGTGGCGTGCAGCAGTGTGTGGCATGCAGCAGTGTGTGGCGTGCAGCAGTGTGCGGCGTGCAGCAGTGTGCGGCGTGCAGCAGTGTGCGGCGTGCAGCAGTGTGTGGCGTGCAGCAGTGTTTCGTGTAGCAGTGTGAGGCATGCAGTACTGTGTGCCGTGCAGTGGCGTGCAGCAGTGTGCGGTGTGCAGCAGTGTGCTGCGTGCATCAGTGTCGTGCAGCATGCAGCAGTGAGTAATGCAGCAGTGTGCAGCAGTGTGTGGCGTGTAGCAGTGTGCGGCGTACAGTAGTGTGTGGCGTGCAGCAGTGTGTGGCGAGCAGCAGTGTTTTGTGTAGCATTGTGCGGCGTGCACCAGTGTGCATGCCAAGCAATCACAGAGTGCTTCTAAGTCGCGTAAAGAGACATTTCTGCAAAATGTCGAAAATGTGTGTGTGGCACTTAGTCTTTAATGGAACCTGTTGGGCACTAATCCATTGTGTGAAATATGCCGTGAAATAAAATAAAAATACATCATACCTCCATACTTTGGCCGTGCCATGCACATTCCAGTAATAACTTCACAGACATCCAACTCCAAAATCTTCACCTCAGGTAGGTGTGTGACAGCAAACAATCCTCTACCCAAATATAAGAGCGGAAGGCAACCAAGAGCAAAACAGTGCACGGCTCAGAGACAATCCCAAACATTTCACAGAACAAACAATGGCAGGAAAGGCTGTGTATCCCAAGCTCCTGAAAGACCCCCTTCCTGTCCGTTTGCAGCGGTCCGCTAAAAGCCAATCTGATTTCCTGGTCATTACAATGTACACCGCGAACAGAGCTAAAGGGGGACAAAAAAAATAAATATGTAAGGGGCTTAATACCCACAAAACTAGGAGGGGTAAATTGTCAGCCTAGTTACTTCAATGCCTGGGGTTTTCAATGAAAATCTACGGGCGTTGTCGAAATTGGTATCTTGCTGGAAGGAAAAACGTATATAAAATGCACTGTGCAACAAGACTACAACTATAAAACAACTAAAGACTGCTCTGAGTTATAATACAAATTAACAACTAAAGACTGCTCTGAGTTATAATCAAAATACAACTCCGATTTAAATTAATTTGAGCTGTTGGCATTGTAAAATTACAATGCCTTTTATTTATGTTTTGGTTTTAATACAAATAAAACGCATTGTCATTTACAATGTCAGTAGCGTAAACTACCACCCCACGAGCCTTCAATCTTTGTTTCACGTGCTTTCTACAGACACATAACTGCACGCAATTTTAAATGTCTTTGTGTCTTTGCATGGACACAGGAGGCTGTGCTGTTAATCAACTCGCTGATCCTTAATGTCACTCAGGAAAATGAACACATAGTGTGTAAAATATGGGATGGGCATATGAAACCTTGTATTAATAGTTCAATGAAGTGTTCCTTTTGTTACAAAAGTGCCTACAATCCAAAGTGCTTTTGTATGGACTTTTTAAACGACAAACAGTGAGCACTCTATGTAGTGCTCCATGAAAAATGTTCACTGCTCTAGTGATATATATTTTTAATTAAAGGCTTCAATCTGCCCACTGTATCCTGTGTTATAAGCAGAACAGGACACGGCTTAGCACCTACAAATCGTAAGGATGTGTGGCATTGTTTTCTCCTGGCGCCCGCGTTGTCTCTAATTTTAACACTTGCGAATGGGCCATTAACCAAGGCAGAAGGCTCTGTCTGGTTTCGATCTTAGGGGCGCCTGTTGTCTGTTAGAACTTTTCCGTACTGTAAGGGAGGGTTAGGAGCGTGTGAGAGAGAGGGGGGAGGAAACACTGCCATGCGATGCCAGCTTTCAAACCCTAAACCAAACCTTACAAGTTTGCGCATCAAATGACTTCTGACGTTAAATGTATTTTTTAAACGGCAAACAGTGAGCACTCTATGTAGTGCTCCATGAAAAATGTTCACTCACCCCCCAACGACCCTGCTGGACGCCACCGCGTCTGACTCTAATCCATGCAACCAGAGAGCTTTCTACAGGATGTCCGTCCTGGGGGGCTGGTGGGTGCACTGGGGGCAAGAGGAGAGGTCGAGAGTACCGTGCAGTGGTAGAAGGGAAGTGAGAGAGGCTCAGAGAGCAGTGGCGCATAGGAAGAGAGAGTGCAAGGAGTGAACAGAGAAGTGCAGTGCACTGAGGAAGAGAGAACGCAGTGACAGAGAAAGGAGTGTGCAGTGAGTGAAAAGAGGAAGAGAGAGTGCACGTGGCACAGGGGTAGAGAGAGTGCAGTGAGTGAACAGAAGAAGGGAGAGTGCAGTGCACTGAGGAAGAGAGAATGCAGTGACAGAGAACGGAGCGTGCAGTGAGTGAAAAGAGGAAGAGAGAGCGCAGTGATACAGGGGAAGGGAAAGAGCAGTGAAGCAGAGGAAGAGAGAGTGCAGCGAGTGAACAAATGAACAGAGGAAGAGAGAACGCAGTGCACAGATAAAGAAGCGTGCAGTGAGTGAAAACAGGAAGAGAGAGTGCAGTGCACAGACAAAGGAGCGTGCAGTGAGTGGAAACAGGAAGAGCGAGTGCAGTGATACAGGGGAAGGGAAAGGGCAGTGGCTCTAAAAATCGGCATGACTTCAATTAGGCTCCGGGAAGCGGGGTCCTGTTTACATTGTTTGGAACACTACAGAGTGTGATAAAAGAGAGGATAAGGGAGGGGGTAGGGGAGAGAGGCAATGCAGGCTGGCAAATGATGAGCACTTTTCGCGGGCGGCCGTGCGGCCGCGAAAGTGAAAGAAAACGAATGCTTTCAGGCTGCCAAATGGTGCGCGCGCCCGGAGCACATGCACTGTAGTTGGCGGCCTGAAATGCACTCGTTTCCACTTCCAAAAGTGCCTACTATAAGTCTCGCCAGAACAGCGCTAAAGCGCTGTCTCAGGCGAGACCTAACAAGCATTGACATTGAGGACTCGGCGATGTGGCGAGCACAAGGTAAGTGGTTTTATTTATTTATTTTACATACCCTATCTGGTCATTTGTCACTTTCACCCACCGGCCCCCGCCTCACCACGCTTACCTACACAGGCCGCCACTGAAAAGGTTGCCTTTGCCTCCCCAGTCCTGCCCTGACCTTCAGTGAGACTCAGAGTACCGCCCGGGAGCCGCACGCGGACCTCCTGACCTTTACATGCGGCCCACTGGTCTCAACAACAGCCCTGGGCTGCTGTTTCTGGACTCAGCATTAACGTTGAGAAATATGTTAAATAAAGGGGCACAAATGTATCTACATCTTGACTGAAGTTAAAGGAAGTAATTAAGGTGTCGTGCACCATTTACATTTAGGAACTCCTTCATTTTTAAAAAGATCTCGCAACTGTAAAAATCTGATAGTCTCTACAAAATTAAAAAAAGTTCATTTCAATAACACGACAGGCAAACTTTTTGGCTCCCTGGAAAATGTGTGCGAGTGCCCATGGGTTTGAGTAATATTTAATTTCTCTTTAATATTTTATTTCTGTAACATTTTAATGTGTAAATATTTTATTACAATTTAGGGAAACATTTTTGTTCTTTCTGCCGGCGCTGCTAATTGTCACTCTTTAAACATTGTAATCGCTGCTGCCGTTACAGTGTTGTGTTTTGTAAACCTCACTTGGTCTCAGAGTTGCTGTACATTTTGTTCTTTCTTCCAAAACAACACCACGTGTAAAGTTGCAGCATCTGTGTAACTTTAGTGTAACTGGAGGTTTTAGCAATCTGTTTTTTGAGGGCCCAGCCAAGACAACCCGGGGAGATTTCAGGCAGCCTAAGGTGAACTGCAGCCTTGACTGGACTCAGTTTAACCAAATGCACTAATTAATCTGATTGAAGTTGTTTATAAAAGGAAAGAATACATGGTGTTCCAGGTCACATAAAGCTTAGCAGTGACTTCCAATTGTTCTGTACAGCTAAATCCCACTTTACATACATTAGAGCCTTCTCTCTACTTGAGTAGATTCTGACTGATTCTCCTTAACTTAAATTTTTCATATTATATTAGTATACTTTGCATGTGACTTTTATTTTGTTTTTGGGAAAGTGGAGTCTGTCAGACTTCATCTGCGTTGGAGAGGTTTACCAGGTTGGTGTCCACGAGCCCAGGCAGGGTCGAAGTGGCCTATAGGCAGGGCCACTGGAATTATGTTGCAAGGGAGGGTCAAATTATGTGGCAGAGTTGAGTAAATTATGTGGCAAGAAAAGACAAATTATGAAGCATTATGCGGCATATTTTGTGATAGCATTACTTCATTATTTTGTCACTTTTAAGCTTGTTAACAGTGTCTGGGCATTAGTTGCACCTCATTCGTACCAGTTTAACACCCAAACATAGCAAAAAGCTACAAAAGGGTGCCCAATCAACCTTTGCAAAGGACCTTCCGCTGCATGGCATCACGTGCCACAGCGATTTCACTAACTTTTGAACAGTTTGAGCTAGAAGCAAAAGTTTTTTGTTAAAATCTGCATATTATGTGGCAGATGATGGATTATGTGACAACTGCGGCAAATCTACAACTGTGCGAAAATCACACTGGCCGCACAATCACATAATTCTAGTGGCCCTGCCTATAGGGCAATCTGGCAGTTCTCAAAGGACTGGTCTGACAGGTCAGTGTGTGTTTCGGTTATGTGGCTTTTGTGTGCCTGTTTTACCCTATGATGGCCCGATTTGTTCTGTTGATGTTCCTGATATTTAAACAAACATTGACTGCAGCAAGCTCAAAGCCACGTAGTCTTCCACACCTTGCGAAATCTTTTACAGCATTGTCCAGAGCCGGACTGGGAACCGAAACTCGCCCTGGCAAACTGCATGTCTGGGGGGTGGGCACGGTACAGCCGAGCAGTTTGCTTGGGCCAGTTTTGGCCGCTTTTGTTACAGGGGTCCGATATTGCCGGCCCCCGGTAACAAAAACGGCCCCCCAGTGACCCAAAACCAGCCCCAACCCTGGTGGCCCACGGGAAATGCCCGGTGCCCGCTACGGCCAGTCCGGCCCTGACATTGTCGTAATCACATATCACAGCACTCTGGAATAAATTAAGAAGTGCGTCGTCTATAATCACCACAGCCTTTCAGCTCTCCTAGAGTCAACTTAAATGGAACTCCTGGTAGAGTGTAAATAATGCATTCAAAATGGAACAATGCCCGTGTAATGGAAAACGAAGAGCATCAGCAGAACAAGCGTGTCTTTACAAGTTCAAAACTGCCTTAATTTGTGAACGTCTGCCACTATTTTGGATATGTAATTCACTAATGTGGGCCTATTTTCTGTCCTAGTCCAACCCTCAGCACAAGTCTAGCCTCATAATCTTGGTCTATCCAGCAGTGCTTCAGCTGGAATCACAGGGCTGCAATGCGCTTTATTTTGTTTTCTTCTTGGCACGAAAAGGTTTTATTTTATTTCATAAATCTTCATTGATTTTATATCAGATATGTAAGAGAAGCACTTACGTGTAATATGAAGTGATTTCGCCTGACTGTTACAAGTTTAGTAGTCCCTGTGTGGGTGCATTATCTTAATATTTTGGTATTTAGCAGTGGAGTAACTCAATGTCAGCTATGGCTTCTACGGTAGGTAGTTATGTATTGCTTATAGAGAAATGTAGCATAGAAGAAAAAAAAACCTAGGAAGGGTGGTGAGGAAAAGGTGGATCCAATAGCAGAGACATAATAGGAATAGAAACTTAGTCTGAATGGTTCATGTTAGGCTATAAAGGCACGTGGCACATATTCTAAGCTGGCCTTAAGTTTGATTGCTAGGGTCTTTATGCAGGCGGCTATAATTCTAAGTGACAGGTAAGGCTCAGCAGAATCAACGTGGTTTTGATTTTTGTAGTAAAGGTTCAGTTTAGACAGGAAACAGCGTGAGGAATTGAGTTTGAAAGTACTGTTACATGTAGTGTTACCTGCACTTGTTATGAAACAAACCCAAGCCCACCACGTGACATGTGAGATGTTATTGTAGTTTACATAGGACAGCTTGCAAAGTCCAGACACAGCAGCATGCTGGTTAAATCCATTCTTGGGCTCCTCTTCTAGAGTTCTCAATAATATGAACAAGGGAAGGATATGGGAAGAGGAAGGGCTGGTCTTTTAAGTGAGGAAACCCGCCCATTTTTCCGCTGAATCCTTGTGAGGCAGGATAGAATGGAAAATAATGACAATATAACACTGGAGCAGGTTCAACCATTGCAAAATATGGGAGGTTCCTAGGAAAGGAAGGAAAGTTCAGATGGGAGATTCCACTAGTTTCCTATTTTTGCTAGGCTCCTCCATGCTTGACCGACCCTAGGGAAAAGTCCATTGTAGAGTGCATATTCCAGCTAACTATAGGATACTTGTATAATCACGATTTACCTAATCCCTACCAAATTTGTTTGGCTCTGGTAGTAATATTTGTCTCCGTACTGCCCTCAACCTGCTCTTCAGACTCCTTCCTGGATGCTCTGAGTGTAGAGTTGAAGCCCAGACAGACCCATTCTCTCTGCTAAGCATCCTATTGCATCTCCTCTTCTCCGGTGCAGTGTTTGGTACCCCTGGTGCAGCTCCTGTAAGCTACATTGCAGCTTCTGAGACTCAGGTGCAGCCCTAAGCATGAGCGCCCTGATCCAAACAAATCAGTCAGTCTCAGTTTAATACTGTCTTTCGTCCCGGCAGCACCTAGTGACCCTTCATAGATGAATGTTTCCTCTGTGGCTGTCTGTCAGAAGCCTCCGACCTGTAAGAGTGCTTCTCTGATAGATCTGGACATCGACCAGTAACGGTGACCACATGCACCTGCACTAAACCAGAAAAACTGATGGCAATGGCATTGGAGGTACTTTCCACTGAGACACTTTCTCCCCGACTGGATAATGAGAAGGCTTTGGTGGTGGAAAAGTTCCGTCACCCAGGCCAGCCCTGGCCTTTGAACCCCACGCTCTCAGCAGCTCAAAAGAGTTTCTGGGAGCCTGCCATTTCAAAGTCATTGGGCAATGAAGACCAGGTGCTAAAGAACTGTCCAGTCCCCTCTGAGGGGTGGTGGAGGCTTCCCTGAAGGGCAAAAAAGTGTCTTCGGACATGGATAAGGAGGATGGTGTAAAAAATTGGGTTATTAGTTGAGAGGGTAGAAGCCCCACTCAAACAATAGACAATCCTTGTCGCGAGACCACAGAAGTCACTAAATAAAACTGTGCTAAACTCCCTGGTAGCTTGGCCCAAATCAGTCAGGGTTAAATTAGAGGCAATGTGTAAAGTATTTATGCAGCACTCAAACAGTAATAAAGTGAAAACACAACACAAAAAAAAACCAAACCAATTTCGAAAAAATAGAGTAAAATTTCAAAAATCCATGAAGTAGAACCATAGTTATGTGTTTTTAAATTTCTATATGAAAATAGCGCAAGAATGCACAAAGTGCCACTCGTGGGTATCTGGTCTTGTTGGACCGGGTCAAAGGCTGACCGTGATGGAGCACGGGTTAGAGACAGGGACCAGGTTTGCCCCAGTGTGGAGTTTATCTTCTGAAAGTACAAGTGCATGTGAGGATCCTCGGCTGGAGGTTTGTGTTGACGGGGGCCACAAGGAGGTTGTTGTTGGTGTAAAGAGCAAGTTGCTGTTAGAGATCACCTTGGAGGTTGATGTGGGCAGTCACTGTTTGGTATGAAGAGCAGATCATCACAGGATCCTCACATTTTCGGGTATTGATGATGGCTCTTTCTTGGCTCAAAGAGTCCACTTGTGGTTGTAAGGAGCCAGAAACATCTGCATTTTCATCTGGAGTTCTGTTGTAAGGCAGGAGAAGTACACTATGATGCCAGACAAGGGTCCAATACCTGGATGGCACCACTTGGGGATCAGGCCTCACTCCAGCAGATGCCGGCATCAGGATTCAGGCAGGTCCCGTTGGTGCTGATCAGCTGAGCAGTTGTAGAGAAGACTGCTGAAAGCTTGTTATGTCCCTGTAGCTCAAACAGAGATCGACCAACTGACCCTTGGAGTCACGTCTGGGGATCCTGATTTCAAGGCAAGCAGGTCCAGTCTCCCTTATTCAGACAACAAGGCAATCTTCCACAGGTCTAGGAATGTTCCGAAGAAAGATAGTGAAGGTGCTATTTGTGTACCCAGTGTCAGCCTGTGAGTGATGGATGCTGCCTTTTTTGTAACTTTCCCCCTTTCCTGGTTCTGGCTCTAGTAAGTCTAAGGGGACAAAAGCAGGCAGGCCTAGGTCTGAGCTGCATTTGTCAGTGGCAGTCAGGCATCCCTTGGAAGTTAAAAATGGGGCCCCTGGTACTATCATTTGAAGCTGAGGAAAGGCTGATTACACCCCCAGGACATCCTGCTCCGGAGAGTAATATCCTGCTTCACACCCAAGGTCCTTTTGTCTCCATGTCTGGAAGGAATACACACCACACCACAGGAGAGCCATTCACAGTCATGTGACCCTGGCAGAAAGGCACATTTGGTTTGGATAGAAAAATACCAAGATTCTAAAAGTGGCACTTTAAGAATAGTACCTTAAAATCCGACTTTACCATTAAAGAGAATTTTAAATTACAAATCAAATGGGTGGAAGTAGCAACTCTCTATCTGTTCCCAAACTGAAGTAATCACTTAGTAAGTGAAATCAGGTAACCTAGTGTTAGTCTATGGGAGAGACATTGTTTCCACAATGAAAAACAACTTTAGGAGTTTTTCTTTGTCAGTACATGTGAAAATTAAGTACACAAGACTTACTTTTTACATACCATGCACCCTGTGTTCTGAGCCTCTAAGGGCCTACTTTAGGGGTGACATATAAATATTAAAAAGGAAGGTTTCGCCTGGCAAAAAGGATTATTTTGCCAGGTCGAAATGGCAGTTTGCAACTGTACTACAGGCAGCAGTGGCAGGCCTCAGACATGTTTTACAGTAGTATCTTAGTGGGTGACTCAATGTGTGCTGCGGTCCACTTGTAGCATTTAATTTACAGGACCTGGGTACATCTAGTACTATTTACTGAGGACTTATAAGTAAATTAAATGTGCAAATTAAGTAAATACCAATGTTACCATGTTTAATGAGAAAGCACAAGTGCTCTACCGCAGGTTAGCTGGGGTAAAGTACACAGAGTCCCAAGGCCAACCAAAACGAGTTCAGCAAAACTAGGGGAGTGACGGCCAAAGGTCTGGGGGAATACCATGCCAAGGATTTCAGGTCTAACAGAAGGCATGAGGAAGAAGATGTAACACTCTTGCGGTCTCTTCCGTAAACTGGTCAATGGTAAGGCGGTCATGGAGAGCTATTGTCTTCACCACTGGCGCAAATGTGTTCCCCATGCCCTTAGTGTTCCTATACTATATTCAGGAAGATTGTATGTCCACGCTCAACCTCAACGAGAATGCTGTGGAAAGGCCGATCTTCATGGATATCAGTGATATGACTGCTGGTCTATGAAAATTGAACTGCATTTTGACTGCAAGAACATGCTCATTCCCTTAATGGACAAGTTTCTGAATCGGTTTATGAATGACATCGACATGGCCAAAGCACAGAGTGCCACCCCTGGTGATATCAGTAATATTTCTTTGTCTCGTGAAGCTGGCAGAAGATTCTCAGTCTTTAAAGGGCAAGAAGTAAATTCACCACAAAATGGCAGATAGAGGCCACTGCTTTCTCAAAGAGACAGAAACGGATACATTATTCAGATCTAGTCTCCAGAACTGGATAATATTCCAGATAAGGTCTCCAAAATGAACCCTGTACTCCAGGTGGGGCCTTCAGAACCGCACTCCAAGTGTGGCCTGCAGTAGTGAAAAAGATGCACCAGCCATGTGAGTCCTCCCAAACTCATCAAAATAATCAGGTGAGACTCTCATTAATTGACACAACACTCCTGTGGATGCTTTCAGAACCAACCACAGACACAGGGAAGACCTTAGAAAATGTCAACAGAAGATGCTAGAGATGGCCTCCTAAACTGAACAAAATGCTGCAGATGTGGTCTCCAATAAAGTGTCATCAGTGGACATGTTGCCAGTTGTATTTATTGAGCATTGCAGATCTTTGTGACTGTGTGTGTACACTTGATGTAGCATTTATGGCATTGCTGATCTATAGACTGGGCGTACTGTACCTTACCTGGTGTTTGACAGTGGAGTGCGAAACCTGATTGTGGAAGCCTGTTCTATTTACTTGAATATGGATTTGAACTGATTTACCCAACTGGTTAGTAGCTCTAGGTTTCTCCTACTGTTATCCTCCGGTTGTCTGGCCTGTTTCACTCTAGGCGTCCTTGGGTCCCTATATCTCCTAGACCCAGTGTTTCTCTGTTAAGGTCTGGGTGATCAATTAAGCTTATGATGTCTAGCCTTCTGCAGCATGCCACACCCTAGACTTACGTTGAAGAGCCCAATTTTTCGAGAGGTATAGCCCATACCCTTTCATGTATTTCATACACACAATTCTACTATCTTCATTGAATTAAAATGTGATTGAGTAGCTATCAATAAGTGAGATTGCCTGGGCTACATAGCTGTCCAATAGCCAATATACTCCAGGCTGGCAAAACAAATCATCATACCATACTACAATAATAAATCCATAGGAATCTCTGACTTCTTGTACAAGCTAGTGAGATGGGGCGACCTCTTGCCCCACACCAATCGCACAGCTACATTGCGCCTCCATGTCATACTGTTCAACTTTTACTCGATTTTTTATCCGTTTTCACCATATACTCTGACATATTAAACCTCTGTTGTTGCTCAACTTATGTTCTGTTCCACACGTGGGATGTAATGCCATTTTCCAAGCTTCTCATGTGAAAACTGTGCCCATCCGGACCTCTTGTTTAAACACAACAGATGCAAAGGTTCGTCCCAAGCAGTGTTTATTTAAAACCCAATGAATATCGGGACGAGTTTGGATATAATATGAACAGAAGGTGTACATCCCACCCCCATAATTGTTTGTCACTATTCTTGTACAAGCTGCCAGGTTTTGGAACTCATTGTCCATCAAGATTCGAAGCATCCAGAAATATTTAAGGTGTAAAAGAGAGGTGACAACATGGTTAATCACCCACTGACCCTTTAGTAGTATATGCATGGTTGTGACCCATGGAACAGTATGGACTAGCAAAAGAGGTTAGAAACAGGCATGCAACCCAGATTGGGGAGTTTCACCCAATATAACCTCACAATGACATAAGAATCTAAGCTTATTCACCACCCTCCCGCTCCCTGATTTCACAGACATAATAAGCTATGGCCTCCATTGTCTACCTCTAAGCAGAAGATGGATATCTAGACTTATGATGGTCCTCCCAATATCAATTTGATATGATTCATCTAACCACATCATATAATATACCAATTCATTACTGGATCCTTCATCGTCAACAGGACAGGCAAATAATGTATGAAAGGACATGTGGAAACTTTCTCGCAAATAGATGGACAGATGCAGGCTACACCAGCATGTTTAAATAGCCATGCAATACTAACCACGCAGGCCAAGCACGACCAAAGAGATCTGACACTAATTGTTGCTGGTTAATGGAGGAGTCTAACATAGTCCATACTGAAGATGCCATATAGCAGTGTTTAATTTGAGCTAGTGGTTTCTGGTGCTCGGCACTGACACTTAACTGTCAACATTGGTGCTTGTGACAGTCTGCTACAAGGTGGCGCTGTCTCATTTATTAATTCAATATACATTGAAAATTACTATTACCTGTGGCCCAAGCCATTCTTAGAGCTTTGGGTGCCTGGAATAGTCCGAATTGTCACATTTGTAGGAGTATGATGGTTAGTAGTTGTGTTGTTACTATCGTTGGCATCATGGCAGGGGCAATGTGTGGTGCAAGATGCAGTGGCCTCCTGACGAGAGCCCTGGCACTCATATTTTACAAATTAAGCATTGCCATATGGTCACATACTCTGACCACTGACATCCTATAATGATCAAAAGGATGGCAATAATGCAGTCCATCTTGGCAAATCTCTTCAACTGGCATCTTATAATGGCAATCATAAAAAGGAGGACTGTAAAACAGTCTATCCGAGCAGATATCTGATCCCCCGTCTATTTTTATCAACTCTTGTAACCTCTTTTGGATCCAAAGTATCATAGAGTAGCTTAGGAAAGAGGATCGAGACCACAAAAGATAAACTGCAAACTTAATAAAGGTACATGCACAGCTAATCAGAGCTTCCAGCATAACACATATGCCTCCCTCTCTCACACTTCTTCATCCATCATCCCACTGAGCTCTGAGTCTCAGAATACAATATTCGCATCACAAAAGCTGTGGCAACACTTCCCACATAAGCTCACAGTGAAGGCTAAACTCATACAACCGACTCCCCCACGATAAAGCGAGGTACTCACCTAGACAAGTGCTTCTGCTCTTCACGGTGGAGTAATAAACACTTTTCAAATAGTAATAAATACTATTCAAAGTACTAATTCAAAAATACTATTATATTAGCTTTCTCCTATTAAAATTTCCACGAGCTACATACAAGTTAAGGGGGAAATTACATTCCACCAATGTAATTTTTATGTATTTATGTTTTTTGCTAAAACCTCTTCTTAGCAGCTCCAAAATGTTGGCATGTATATTTTCAGCTCCAAGGTCCTTGTTATTGTGGACTTCCTGTTCCAGGCTCTATCTTTGGGGTATCCCTAGTAGCTGTAGTTGTAACTCTAGGCCACCAACAGGGCCACATGCTCCAGGTCAGATGAGCATCTTCTTCACAATTTTTCTGTCTCTGTGAGAGAAGTTTGCACTTCTTCTTCCTTGGGGGAGTAACACAAGCCCCTGCGGTGGGGAGAGGAGCAGCTCTCCAGGGCCCTTCAAGGGGGCCCCCATTCAGCACCGGGCCAAAAACTATCTATGAGATATCGGAGACTCGGGCCCTTCATCACATTCTGCAGGTGGGCCCCATCATTTCGCTTCACTGTGCTGTATCCTCTAAGACTTTTTTAGTGAAGCTTGATAAAATCGCGGGGCAGATTTACAAGCCCCTTGCGCCACTTGCGCCACCGTTGCGTCACTTTTGTGATGCAGTGGCAGTGTAAAAAATGCGGCCAATTTACAACGTGACGCATCTAGGGAGATGTTGTAAAGCCCTGCGTCACATTATACCTGCGTCAGGTAAATGTATGCAGGGTGGGCGTTCCCACGCAGGAAAGCCCCGTAGAAGTGACGCGGTGAAATCTACAAGATTTCACTGCGTCACTTCTAGGACGCCACTGCGTCGAAACCTTACACCCGCTTGAAGCAGGTGTAAAGAGTGACGCAGTGTAGTGGGAATAGGCTTCAAAATGCATTGCTGGATTACGTTGTACTTGCGACACGACTCCAGCAATGCGTGACTTTTGCCCCAGCAGATGGGCGAGAATTTCTGACGCATCAGTCAATCCTATTAAATCCTTGTAAATACGGCGAATCCAAGGTGGCGCAAGGGTTTCTAAGGGTGGCGCTGTGAAAGTGACGCATCTCTACAGATGCGTCACTTTCTTGTAAATCTGCCCATTCGTTTGCACTACATAAAGCCCAAACTTATTGGTTTTGTTACAGTTTTGCATTGCCTTCATATGGAATATATGAACATGACAGTTTGAACGTATAACCATGGAGGGTGTGCACTTGTCTAAGGAAGCAGGTACGTATGCCTTCCCTTTTGATAGTTAGAACCTGCTTTCAGTGTTTAATTAAACACCGTCAGAGCTCCTGATAAAAAAAATGCAAACTGCCACCTAAACTGACTAGGGCCTGTGTGGGTGCTTACACTTCGTAACTCTGGGTGCGCCCACAGGCCTTTTAATCGATAAATACATCGAGGCAGTGCTTTGCGCCACACAAGCGCCAGTCCAAACTTTGGTAAATAACTCCCCTCGGAGAGGCACTGAGAGCGATAGACTGATAGCAACAAACGTCCATTGTTTCTGTGTAAATATAAAAGTAGTAAAGAGCGACAATTCGTATTTCTAATACAATAAAACGTGGGAGCCCATCTTCATTAATGCATGCTCCAAGGCCCTGGTTCCAACCGTGCTGTCTGTCGTTCACCCCCTGGTTTCCCCCTTAAAGAACCCAGTGAACCTATCTGGTATCGCAGGCTCCGTCTGTCATGCAAACCTTAAGGTCCCCCCTACAGGCTCCTGAGCGCATAGCAACAGCAATGTGTCTGGGTTCCAAACAAACCAATGGCTTCTGCCAAAACACAAAAGTGGGACAAAGGTCACCCACGCGAGGAAGAAGGTGGGGGACGCCTTCAAAGAAAGAGGAAGGGGGCGGAGAGAGGGGGAGCCAGAGGGGAGGTGGGGAGCACAGCCAGGAGAAAGGGGGCGCCCGAGGGGAGAGGAGCACAGACAGGAGTGAGTTGGATGGCATGGGGCGGGGGCGTCCGGTACACAACCTGTTGAGCTGCACGCAGCGAGTTCGGGCTTTGCCAACACTTTTGTGTAATCGTTAGACAGTTCTCGGAATCGTTACCAATTTTAGGCAGAAGTCCGCTTGGCGCAGCCGTTGTATATTATGTAAATATAAAGACTGTTACCGAGTACTTGTATAGCTGTAAACAAATACTTGGAGTTCGGTATTTAATTCCGAAAAAATGTGACGTTTTTAGATTTTGGGTGGACAAAAAAATACAGGGCCGGCTTTAGCGCTGGTGGCGCCCAGTGCGACAATGTTAGTTGGCTCAATCCACTCCCCTCCTCCCCCCCCCCCCCCATGACCACCTCCACCACGGGTATCTCTCACTAACACCCTTTAACAGCGACCAAGTCTCCATAACCACACTCTCTCAGATACACTGAATTAGTTATATAGCGTCACTCATACCAGGAAAGGATGTCAGAGCACTTTGCATCACACACACATTACACAGAGACAATCAAACATAGGTGTGTAAATCAGCTTATAGGAAATGTTACATAAGCCAAAGGACTTGAAGTGTCATCCATACTGGTAGGCAGTATAGTTTAGGAGTGCTTGGTGTGGAGAAGCACAAACGCAGAGTCGAAAAAGAAACAGCATAGTTGGGAGTTTTCTTTAAAAAAAATAATCGACTTCTACCCAAAGTAACCCTTTTTGCAACATTAATCTATGCTCTAATGTATACTATGCAGTGTGTATGCAGCTCTATGACGAAAGTTAATACCTCATTGTTCTATATTAGGACATTAAGTTATCAATTGCAAGGAACAAAAGGATGTCTCTTTTAAAAGCAGTAACCTGACGATCTATTTACATTATATGCACTCACTCTGTAATCTACATGGTACACGTTTTTTGCAGCAGGCATATTAACCAAACCATCTGCACTACCTTCACATAAGTCAAAACATCAACTATACAAAACTCCAATCTCTCTCCACGAAGACCATTAATCACAAGAGTTAACTTTACATTTTTGTGAGGCCTGGTAATTGCGGAAGGAAAGGAATGTGGCAGCAGGTGCTTTAAAAACATAATAAACTTGCAAGCACGGCGGCCCCAGGAAGCCAGCACCCGGTGCGATGGCGCCGGTCGCACCGCCTTAGAGCCGGCCCTGAAAAAATATGTACTATTTGGAGATTGTCACGTGAAAGTCTGAGGTCCCGCCCCACCGGACGATCACAGAGTGGGTGACTTTATAACCGCTTGAGGT
Organism: Triturus cristatus; assembly: GCF_964204655.1. Classification (NCBI taxonomy): domain Eukaryota; kingdom Metazoa; phylum Chordata; class Amphibia; order Caudata; family Salamandridae; genus Triturus; species Triturus cristatus. Next base: position 1,643,619,616 of record NC_140590.1, read on the forward strand.
AGGGGTTCGAGGCTCCAAGTGAGATACAAAAAATCTAAGAAGGAAAATAACCACTGTCGGAGTTCAGAGGGTGAATGAGAAATGCATAAGTCTTGAAAATGTGTTTTTATCTTGACACATTCCTGGCACTGTACGTTCAAAGACAGAGGTCAAATGTCGCGCCATGTCTTCTGACAAATTGCTGCCTATGCTTTTAACCCCTTCAGTGCCCCGCCCTTTCCCCCTCCTGTGCCCGGCATTGTATTAGCGGGCGGGGTCCATGACGAGACTATCTCGTCATGGGCATAGAAGAGGTTAAAACGGAGACTGGTGTTTACTTTTCTTTCTCTAACTGCAAAGTTGAAGCTATTTGAAAGGTGAGCTATTTGACAATCTTGCTAACTTGCAAGGTGTTTGACAGCAGAGGTTGTAGGATGTCAGTTTTTTATAACCCAATAAAATGTAAATACCTGTAAGTCAACTGTACAAATATTTTAGAATATATCAGCAGTTAGGAAAACACAAATGAAGCACTTTTCTAATTCTGTAGTGTGCTGAAAACAAATAAACTAATAGGATTAAAATGAAAATTAAAACACTTTCACTTGGTGATGCGCATACAATAAATATTTGCCGAAGCCCAATTTTCACACATTATCGTTTGTGTGCTGTACTTTTATCAATCAAGCTGCATGATAGTGCAAATTTTGCGGCCATATCAATGGAAAATGTGCTGTTTGTAAAAGTAATTGATATGTTATGTTATGTTATGTTATGTAAAACTTTTATTTCTATAGCGCACGGCTACTCCGTAGAGTGTCCCGGCGCTTTATCGAGGCAGCTCAGTAAAAACCAGAAACATAACAACAAACACAAGAGAAAAAGAGACAGAAAAACATAACAAACAAAGACATCCTAAAGATTAAAAAGCCACGTCTTGAGGCTCTTCCTAAACAGAAGAAGATAAGAAGAAGACCGTAGGTCCAGAGGCAAAGAGTTCCACAACTGAGGGGCCCTCAGTCTGAAAGAGCGACCCCCAGTGCGGGCCTTCCTCACCCGAGGAACCACCGCGAGAAACAAAGATTCCGACCGCAGAGATCTAGCTGGACAATAGAAAGACAGTCTCTGCTGTAGATACCTTGCTCCGGTGCCAAAAAGCGCTTTATGCGCCAGGGTCAATGCTTTAAACATAATCCGCTTCCGGATAGGTAGCCAATGAAGTGATCGTACCAGACCCGAAGCTCTCGCTCGCCTATGAAGGCCAAAGATGGCCCGGGCAGCGGAGTTCTGCACAACCTGCAGCCGCTGAACTAGATACTCCGGAAGACCAACATAGAGGACGTTGGCATAGTCCAATCTAGAGCCTATCAAGGCTTGCACCGTGATCTTTCTGTGCTCTTCTGTGAGTAAAGGCAGGAACTTCCGGAGCATCTTAAGCATACCAAAGCAGGTACCCACCAGGCCAGAAATATGAGAGCGCAGTGACAAATTATTGTCAACCTTCACTCCCAGATTCTTAGCCACGAGCGATGCCTGCACGGGGCAATCCATACCTAATGGCCACCAGGCCTGCCACTCAGGGTCCCGAGAACAGCCGAAGAATAACACCTCTGATTTACTGGAGTTTGCCTTAAGGCCATTTCGCTGGAACCAGCCAAAGACCGACTCCAAACAGCCCCGGATGTTCTCTCCATCGAAAGCCTGTCCTTGCCTACACGTGAAAAGCAGTTGGGTATCATCAGCGTAGGATACGATCCGGGCCCCAGAGGACTCCACCAGTGCCGCCAGAGGTGTCATAACGATGTTAAAGAGAGTCGGGCTCAACACAGAACCCTGTGGGACCCCAACTCCCAATGGCGACATCTCGGCGGAGCACGGAGAGGCCCAGACCGTTTGTCGGCGGCCTTCAAGGAAAGATGTAAACCAATTGAACACCGTCCCCCTCAGACCGATGTCATAAAGTCTGGAGAGGAGCACCTCATAGGGGACGGTGTCAAAGGCCGCCGACAAATCCAGCATGACGAGCATGACCCTTCCTCCAGAATCCAGTGTCTCCCTGATGATTTCCGACACTTCCAGCAGTGCCGTCTCCGTACTTAAATTAGGACGGAAACCGGACTGCGAAGGATGGAACAAATCGTTGGATTCGAGAAAGCTGGAGAGAACACCATGTACATGCTTTTCTGTGATCTTAGCCAAGGCCGGTAAAAGAGAAATCGGCCTATAATTGGCCAAGACCTCAGAGTCCAACCCTGGCTTTTTGAGGAGGGGGATCACCATAGCTCTTTTCCATAGCACTGGAACCCTCCCCTCCCTCAGAGATAGATTCACCAAAGGGTTGACTAGTGGATTGATTACGGCCGCCATCTTAGCCAAAAATTTGGCAGGACAGGAATCCAATGGTGAGCCCGATTTCAGGCTGGTCAGAAGAGCAAGAGAAGCATCGGCCGAGACAAGAGGAAACTCAGCAAGAACCACACCCTGCATCGGCAGGCTGGACAGTCCGGCCATCGGACTGGAACACTCCTCCACAGACCTCACTGGGAAAGAGTCCTGGATAGATTTTATTTTATCCGTGAAGAATTTAGCCAGATCGCAGACCCAGTGCTCCAATGGAACACTATGGGCCACGCAGGATCTAGGCGCCGTAAACTCCCTTACCACAGTAAAGATCTCTTTACAGGAATTGGCGGCAGTCTCAATCCTCCTGGCCAGATACTCCTTTTTCTCCCGGAGAATATCCTGGTGATAGGATTTAATCATTTTTCTATAAGCCGATCTAGCTTCCGGGTCATACCGAAGACGCCATGCCCTCTCTGCCACCTTACACTGCGCACGAGTGGCACACAATACCTTCGTAAACCATGGGGCTGAGACCCTCTTAGCACTATCCCGAGGGGCCATTGCGGGGGCCAGATCGTTCAGCCTCTCCAACAGCCATCCCTGCAAGGACTCTACATCCTGCTCTAAATCCCCTGTAAGAGGGCAAGGATGGTCTATAGCAGCCTGAGCCAGCAACTCGGGTGTGACTCTATGTAGAGCCCTTTGAGCAGTGCCATGCTGTCTGGGGGCGCAACTGAACAATTTTTCGCCACCCAATACACAAAATCTGGCCAATCTATGGTCGGACCAGAGCACCGGAAGGAGCTCCACATCAACAAGAGGGAACGAGGAGAAAACCTGATCTAAAGTATGTCCCTTGTCGTGTGTAGAACCAACCAAAAACGGGGCAAGACCAAGAGGAGCCGTAATATCGAGCAGTTTTTTTACATTCGGGTCATTGTCATCGTCCATATGAAAATTAAAATCTCCTGCCAGAAGACAATGCTCCGTACTTAGTGCCATACCAGATATGGCCCCCTGAAGATCATCGAAAAAAGAGCCCACTGGTCCAGGAGATCTATATACCAGCAGCCCTTTGAAAGCGTGATGAGGGGTTAATCTGATAGTGAAGGCAAGAGATTCCGCTCCAGCAATGGTGTTCAAAGAAGTGATGGTGCAGGTAGCTGACTTTCTCACTGCTACCGCCACCCCTCCACCCCTGCCTTTCACTCTATCCTGACGAAAGATTGTATAATCAGGAGGAAAAGCCGCCCTGATGTCCGGATTGGACGTCTCCCCCAACCAAGTTTTTGTCAGCAGGAGACAGAGTGGATTCTCCCTGACAAGGAGATCGAAGATCTCCAAGGCGTGCTTCCCTACCGATCTTGTATTCAGCATTAAGCAGAGATGTTTAACGCAGACCTCATCTCTCCGTGAGGAAGCAGCCGGGACAAAACCTGGCGACCAGCCACAGGCAGGGCACAACCGTTTACCTTGGTAACGGCCTGGGAACACGGAACGGCAAGCACAGGAGAATCTATGCAACGCACGTAGTTCCCTGGCAGAATAACAAATCATATTACCCGAACACGGAACCAGGCACTCTCACCGCTCCGCCGCCTCCGAGACGCTGACGGACGCAGACGGGCAGGACTCTGGCAAGACTCAGGCAAATGCGAAGGCAACCTCGCTGCGCGATACCGCTGCGCTAGAAGGAACGGTTTAAATAGGTCCTCCAGGTAAGGTCCTCCCTGTCCCAGAAGGACGCTACAAGATGGCACTACCAGATCGCCACTGCCCAACCCAAAATGGCGCCCAAAATCGGAACGCTGCAGAATCAAGCTACCAGGGAGCGGTGAATCACCAGTATTATGTGCAGGTAAGGGGGGAGTCCTAACACCCAGCAAGGAAGGAGAGCGCAATCGATAAAAACACTGAAAGAGGCTAAAAAGCGCTAGCAATCCGCGCAAGCGTGCTTTACAGAGCCACCCCTCCGGGCAAATGCATCCAAAGAGGACAGGCACATCCAAGGACCGCCTTAAATAGGTCCTCCAGGTAAGGTCCTCCCTGTCCCAGAAGGACGCTACAAGATGGCGCTACCAGATCGCCACTGCCCAACCCAAAATGGCGCCCAAAATCGGAACGCTGCAGAATCAAGCTACCAGGGAGCCCGGACCCGCTAAAAGAGCGGTGAATCGCCAGTATTATGTGCAGGTAAGGGGGGAGTCCTAACACCCAGCAAGGAAGGAGAGCGCAATCGATAAAAACACTGAAGGAGGCTAAAAAGCGCTAGCAATCCGCGCGAGCGTGCTTTACAGAGCCACCCCTCCGGGCAAATGCATCCAAAGAGGACAGGCACATCCAAGGACCGCCTTAAATAGGTCCTCCAGGTAAGGTCCTCCCTGTCCCAGAAGGACGCTACAAGATGGCGCTACCAGATCGCCACTGCCCAACCCAAAATGGCGCCCAAAATCGGAACGCTGCAGAATCAAGCTACCAGGGAGCCCGGACCCGCTAAAAGAGCGGTGAATCACCAGTATTATGTGCAGGTAAGGGGGGAGTCCTAACACCCAGCAAGGAAGGAGAGCGCAATCGATAAAAACACTGAAAGAGGCTAAAAAGCGCTAGCAATCCGCGCGAGCGTGCTTTACAGAGCCACCCCTCCGGGCAAATGCATCCAAAGAGGACAGGCACATCCAAGGACCGCCTTAAATAGGTCCGCCAGGTAAGGTCCTCCCTGTCCCAGAAGGACGCTACAAGATGGCGCTACCAGATCGCCACTGCCCAACCCAAAATAGCGCCCAAAATCGGAACACTGCAGAATCAAGCTACCAGGGAGCCCGGACCCGCTAAAAGAGCGGTGAATCACCAGTATTATGTGCAGGTAAGGGGGGAGTCCTAACACCCAGCAAGGAAGGAGAGCGCAATCGATAAAAACACTGAAAGAGGCTAAAAAGCGCTAGCAATCCGCGCGAGCGTGCTTTACAGAGCCACCCCTCTGGGCAAATGCATCCAAAGAGGACAGGCACATCCAAGGACCGCCTTAAATAGGTCCTCCAGGTAAGGTCCTCCCTGTCCCAGAAGGACGCTACAAGATGGCGCTACCAGATCGCCACTGCCCAACCCAAAATGGCGCCCAAAATCGGAACGCTGCAGAATCAAGCTACCAGGGAGCCCGGACCCGCTAAAAGAGCGGTGAATCACCAGTATTATGTGCAGGTAAGGGGGGAGTCCTAACACCCAGCAAGGAAGGATAGCGCAATCGATAAAAACACTGAAAGAGGCTAAAAAGCGCTAGCAATCCGCGCGAGCGTGCTTTACAGAGCCACCCCTCCGGGCAAATGCATCCAAAGAGCATGCGACTGTATTCTTCACAATGCGCCACATGTGCAACATACCACGCACACAACCCTCTTGCTGAATGGTTGTGGCCCATTTGTTACACTTACTCTTTGTGTGAAGCTTGGATTTTTCACAACTATGACTTCAAGGATGTAACATTGACTGCAGCACACCCACTCTGAAAATTGTTCTGAAGTACCGGTAGCATTTGGTATAATTAACCCGTTGCGTGCTCATGACGAGCTCAGCTCGTCGTGACTCACAGTGGAGCTGTGCTCATGACGAGCTGAGCTTGTCACGACCCCGCCCACTGATTACTTCTCCCGCACAGGCGGGAAATTAATCGCGCGTGGGCGGACCGCGGCAGTTATGACGAGCTCAGCTCGTCATGAGCACAGCTCCACTGTGACTCATGACGAGCTGAGCTCGTCATGAGCACGCAACGGGTTAATTCTACCAAATGCTACCGGTACTTCCGACACAAGCCTGGCATGTTGCTAGACGACAGGCCTGCTGATAGTGGTAACAGGGGCTCCATGTGACCAGAATCTCCTATTGAAGACTATTGTTCACTAGGTCCTCATGCATTCTGGGAGATTCACCACCGACACATGTATTGCAATATGGAACTCCAAGGATGTAATATGTCACCAATGGACCTTGGTGATAAGGCACGTTTGTTGATCCTCCCATTCCTGTGGGGACTTGAATTGGTTTAGCGGAACTAAACCAAGACAGCGACTCCCAAAGTAAACATATTTGTCACTTGAAAGACCTGGACACGAGACAATGTGTCCCAGTAAAATGGAGGCTTCTGGTAACCCAATGCAATGCTCGTTTGCATCCAAAAAAACACATATTTGCTGTTGTGATGGGTGTTCCCTTTGTGGCGTGTGTTTGGTGGGGTGGAGGATAGGTAGAGAGGCCGAGTGGTACCTTATCCCAAATGCATCAACTATAGATTAGAAAGAATTTTTCATGCTGAACATGAGGCATATATACTAAACACAACACAACTGATGGTGAATGGACAGAAGTGACAGAACTGTCTTTGGGGAAGGGTTGGTAGCAAAGTGGGAATTGCATTACAATTATTTATATGGAAAGTCAATAGGATTGCCTTTTGTACAGTACTTTCATAGAGATACACAACTACCAGACACACTTTACATTGATCACATACATGTACAAACCTAGACAGGGCAATACCCAATCAGACTCCCTGAGATACTGAGCATGGCTCTTATAGACACTTATAAACGTGGCCTTATAAACACAGCCTGACATGCACTGAGAGCTCCAGACACCCTGGCAAACAGGGTTCAGTGCACACATAGTAATGTACCTTAAGGAATCAATGTGCACTCACTAGTACTCCTCCCATCACCCTTTTGCATTCGGTTGTGACAGAGGCATAGTGAGTTGATGAAAAATAGCAATGGCGGCTGGCATGTAGTGGGATGGGAGGAAAAAAAGAAGTTATTAACACATAAATAAAAAAAACACTTAGCTTCGATCCTGGTGCGACGTTCTCTTCGCTTGGGTCCAGGCAGGCAAGCAGGCTCCAATGCAGCGGGACCAGGGAGCTGCAGTAACCAATCCTGGCGCTGCTTTCATTCAGCATGAAAGCAGCGCCAGGATTGGAGGGAGCGGCCTCTCTTGCCGCTCCCGAGGGCATTAGAGTTCTATGTGGTCTCTAACCCAGCGGTCTTAAGATATCTGGGATAGAGGGGTTTAAACTGCGCATGTCTGGCGGGCCGTCGCAAAATAGCCGGCCAAAAAGACATGTGCAGCTTAAACCTAAGTGGCCTGTCTATCATTGCTTTCTGCTGCTGCCTGACTGGCAGCAGCAGAAACCAGAAAGTCCCGTCCCCCCATACTGTCTCTCGGTTCAGGATGGGGTTTGGAAAAATAAAATGGTGATATAGGGAGTTTATTATCATTTTATTTTTCCATATTTGGGAGCAATTTGGTCAGTGGGGCGGCGCTCCTCCACCTTAATGGAGGTGCTGCCCCTGAAAAATTGATTCCTCTACTTCATCAGAAATTTTTGTCCCTGGATTTTTCACTGTTTGTAGAAAGCAAGATCTTTCTCTCACACCTGGACTGTCATTAAGCCACACTCACCTGGCATAATAATGTACCACCTATCTTAATAGAATCACGGCTGCCATCTAAGTCCAAAGAACAGGTCAACAGGACAAATTCATTTTCATCATCTAAGCAACCATCTCTATGGCCCTTGATTCACAAAATCTATTCACTAATGGCAGTAATTAACCAATGACTGTAGACCTGGGGTAAATTAAATAGTAAAAGCATGCTAGAATGATGGTGGAAGTAGTTTGAACTATCTGACACTACAGCAGCTACCAGGGCTACAAGTGAAATAGTCAGTGTATATAACTCAGAATAGACAAAACTTACTGAAGCTAGAAATGCCTACAAATGTTCCTTTATGATTCACGTGGAGCTTTGAAACCCATCACGTGACGTCCACCATCCCCCACAAATGCTGTCTCCAGCATATGGCCTTCTTCATGGAGAGCCACCTCCCATTGGGCATATCAAAGAACAGTCACCCACCTGAATTTTGAACATCCAAAGGGACTTCCTGGTCGAGGAATTAAATGCTCTTCAAGAGGCATGGATAACAAAAATCCAGTCCTTTAATCTGACTGCACCATCAACAAATATTTGCAATGTCAAGGTTGCCAACCTGGGAGTTGAAACATTTAATGCTTTCCTTTTCAATGCAGCATTAATAAGTGAGCTAAAGCACACAATCTGTCTACATTATTAAAAGGGGCAGAACAACAATGGATGCTGCCGAATTATGGACCAACTTCAGGAACCCGGTGCATGGAAAAGTCGCCATAGGTTTAGTTACTTAGGGTATAATGACTTCGGGTCATGTTGTTACTACCGACGGACATTTCACAGTGCACTGCAGCGCCTAATTAAAAGGCACTGCAATTTTAGGTGGAGAAATGCCTGTCAATTGGTTGGGAGGAGGAGCGTGGGCACCCCCTTTAACAAGCATTGGCATAGCTAATAGGTCTTGCTTTTGGGACCTTATAAGTATTTAGTTTTGCAGCACAATATCCTTGGTGCAACAACATCAGCTGTTGCATGGCTAAACCTTGTACCTTATAAGTATTTAGCCAGACAACAGTTGATGTTGTTGCACCAAGGATATTGTGCTGCATAACTAAATACTTATAAGGTCCCAAAAGCGAGTCCTATTGGCAATGCCAATGCTTGTTGTTTTCTTGTGTTTCAATTCTTTATTAAATTTGGTGCCGGTCTTCTGGCTGTTTGATACATGTGAGCTACGAGTGTTTCCGGCTGTCTTTTGACAATGGTTCTTTTTTTTTTAACACGCTGGCTCCTTACTATCTTGAGAAAATGCGTGCATTCAAAGGGTGTTTAGATACATATGCCCTCCATCGCCCCCAGTTCATGTTGTGACTGGGCCGAATTTCCCCACCAAACAAAAGCTAAGTAGGTCAACACAATTGCAGGCAGATAAGTGGGTTATTTGAGAAGAGGCACATGGGACACCCTTGATTGCTGGGGCCGCACTCCTGCTTTGTCTCCGATTAAAGCGATCTCTCACTAAGGTTTAAAATAGTGTTCTCCCATGCTGGTCATAAGAACCATGGGTGGCGAGAGGCATTGAAATACCAGGGCTCCCTGATATATTGCAGGTGCTGGAAGGGATTATAGGTGTTTGTAAGTGGAGGAGTGGGGGCATAGAATAGGGTGCTTCCTGGCAGTCAGAGTTGCATGCTTGTCAGCAAGTGCACGCGTGAAGGATTAGAGCGCGTGCAGGACAAAAAACAAGGCCATGTAATAAAGGTGAAAGGTGGCGCCAGGGATGTGGGCAGCACGCGATGGTTACCCTGGTGCTAAAAGAAAATTTAAAAAAAGCCAGCGAGTGGTGCGCGCGCCGAGTGTTACTGTCCCTCAAGCGTGTTTGGTGGAGTGGTGCACATATATAAGAAAGATGAATGCCACTGTTTGAACAAGGCCATGTAATAAAAGTGAAAGGTGGCGCCAGGGATGCGGGCAGCACGCGATGGTTTCCCCGGTGCTAAAATAAAATACAATAAAAAGCACTCGAGTGGTGCCTATGGCTTCATTGCTGCACCATTGTTAGCAGCATCCCCCACCCAGAAAATCGTTTCAGAACCACTGATCTTAAGAAACGCAGTCCTGATCTGGTGGACATGTTTTGGCATGCTAGCGCATTTTGATATGGAAATATGAGGCTCTCATTTTGAGTCATTCACCGTGTTTCACAAATACATAGCAAGTATGATAGCTCGGTGGGTTCTTTATGTGCTGCCAAAATCTGTGTGCACTTTCCAGGCCACGGGTTTCTATCCTAGAGCACTGACTTAATAAATAACTGCAGCATTGTGGGGCCATAAAATGCGTCCCCTTAAATCGGACAATGGTATAGCTTGCAAGCTACAGGGCTAATAAGCCACAAGACCATAGCAACAGGCGCTCCAGATTAAAATGTATAATACTACAATTACATTGCTTGAATATATCGATATTCGCGTTCTGCATTGGCTTTGTTTTTATTCTTTTGTGGTTTTAAAGTCTGCTTCGTATTACAACACTCACATCCCTGAATGGTATACTCTCCTGATTTTTTTGTATGGATGAAACATTGTGTGGGCTCTGTTGCCTGTTAGCTTTACCCTGCGCATATTTGGTGGATTTTACAGACCCCGAGTAGTATCCTAGCATTTGTGTATTTTTACATGGTGTCCAGCAGCCAGTGAGGTCGCCTTATTGGGCCAGCTGTAGAAGCCAAGCGAATGCCTTGTCGAGTCAATGAAGGCGCATCACTCTGCCGGGAGAAGAATAGCTTCGGTTCTCAGGGGGCAGGGAACAGAAACTGAAACCAATAAGGTATGGTGAACGCCACGCCGCTACGAGACGCTGATGGATGCCGGCGTCTTTAATAGGGACGGTGTGTGCGCCCATCCTTCCAGCTGAACAACACTCATCCGCAGCAGGGCCCACATTTTGAGTGCTTCTATCAAAATGCCTGGCATCCTTCAGAAACAATACCCTTCTCCGGGTTTGAACAGTAAATTAATCTCAGCCCCGTGCAAACATTACATTTTATATAGAGAGGGGTGCAGGTATCCCTGAATATGTGATGGTTGCACACGGCAGTCTCATGGGGCTCAGAATATTTCATACGAGGAGAGACGCTCTTGAAAAGCGCACAGCGGAGCAGAGCATCGGGGAAACAAGCAAGCGAAAACAAGCCAGGGAGCTGCGTGTGTAACCGCAAGCACTAGGCCAGCAAAAGCGTGTGGTAGCACTTTGAAAACCCCACTTACTAAATGTCATGCAGCGCATGTGCTGGCTCAGGCGAGACCTAAAAAAAGAAAGCGGCAATCACTGTGGCACAAACTCCTCTGTCAAGAGTGTCTCAGTGTTTGCCATGCGGTGAAATATCTGCAAATCGTTACTTACCTGCTGTCCTCACTTCCAGAAACAACCCTCATCCTGAGCAAGGCACAGTGCTTATGTTCATGCTGATGATCCCACTCTTCTGCCCTAAACATAAGGGAGGATCTGCTCACTGCTAGAAAATAAGTGGTGACTAGCAGTCTGATAATGTATAAGATTTCTGTCGTGTTTGACAACACTGATCACACAGTCATGGTTAACCATCTAGAGGTGAGGCAGTCAGTTAAAGTGTCACATTTAGTGAGACTAGAATCCTAATCTGGGCTCATATGCACTTTAAAAATGATGAAGGAGGTTGTGTTTCTCTGACATCAGGCTGTCAGTTGTTCAAGGCCTTTTGGGGTGTGCCTGACATCATCTACGCATGATTTCTTTAGACTGTGGTGATGTTACCTCTTCTTTTATATTTTCTGTTTTTCTGGGTGATTGTGTGTCCTGTTCAGAGATGTGAAAACGAAATTAGGAACTTGCAGCCTCATGCATCAAGCCAAAATCCAGTCGGTAAAATACCGAATCGCTAATAACTCCCGTTAGCGAGTAAAAAAAACGAATCCCAATGCATCAAGCCAAATGCAAAAATCGCAATTTAAGGAATCCTTAAATAGCGATTCCTTAAATTGCGATTGCATTTAAGGAATCCCAAATTGAGATTCCTTAAATGCAATGCATTAAAGTTAAAAAATTAGCGATTTCGCTAATAGGGGGAGCAAATTACCATGAAGATGAACTTCATGGTAATTTGCAAAAACTTTGAAAAATGCACTTTTGTGCATTTTTCAAAGTTTCATGTTGCGCACACACATGCCCTTAGAGCATGTGTGTGTGCAACATATGTGCACATATCAATTTCAGGGGTGCAATAGGGTGTCATTTTGACACCCTTGCACCCTTGAAATTGCATGAGCAATTTGCGAGAACCTACTAGCACTCGCAATTTGCTCATGCAATCTCCAATTCATTCCTATGGGCCTGGAGGCCCATAGGAATGATTGGGACGGCATTCCTTAATTGCTACTCACAATTTGCTAGTTGCTATTAAGGAAAGTTAAGGAATCGCTATTTGAATAGCGATTCCTACATGCATAGCCTTTTGCTATTCCTTATTAGCGAATCCTTATTTTTCGCTAATAAGGAATCGCAAATGGCATTGTTGATGCATATGCCCCTTGGTAAATTATTTTATGGGTACCTAAATGCCCGTAGTGGCTGGCAGGGAACGACAGTATAGGGGCATGGGAGTGGGCGGTTCACCAAATAAAAAAAAACACTTACCTTCTTGCCGTGTCTTGAGTCGTCTCTCCTCCGTGTCCCTCGTTGTGATGTCGTTTCTCCCTAAGCCAATCACAACGCTGCAATGCAGCGTTGTGATTGGTCTGGGCGTCGTTGCTCGGTGCTCAGACAGGGAATGGGAGGCTGGGCATGTTCCCCACCAGGCTGTGTAATGCAGCGTGGTGGGGAACATGCAAAGTGCGTAGGACTGCTTGGCCGGTCCGATAGGGAGGTCCAAGCAGTTCTGCGCACTTTGGAGTGCAGCAACCATTCCTCCTCTCGGACGTCACGGTAGTCCCAGCCCCGCCCCACCTGGCCGAAACAAAAGATTATTACAGAAATAACCTCTGTAATTATGTTTTTTTTTTACACTGCTCCACGAGCAGTAGGGCGACGCTCCTCCGCCTTAGCGGAGGAGCCGCCACTGCTAAATGTGGCATTTTGGAGGAGGCTGCATAAAGGATGTTGTCCAGAGCATTGAAGGATTTCAAGTTAGCTTCTGGTTGGAGAATTTGGCTTTGGGATATCAGATAAGTGGTTGCTTGCTAGCTGCTAAATGATTCAGAGAAGTGCCCTGCTGTTGGTTTCTTTTGATTGGGTCTTTCTTGTATGCCCGTGTTTGCAAGGTTGAGGACACAGGAATTTGGAAGGCGCATGTCTAGATTATACACTTATTCATGTTGTAAAACAGTTTGCTCTGAAATGTATGTTCCTGGGTGGGTTTACTGTTGTTTGGATCGATTATTGCTTTGCCGGGTCTTGCCTACTTGTTTAGTTTTAGAGCTTCCATTTTGGGGGGTTAAATAGATTGTGATCCCATGGGCCTGGAAGCCGTTAGGGCGGGTGGTAAACAGGTGTCTCAAGCTCTTGAGATTCAACAAGTGCTCCTTAAGTTGTCTGAACATTTGTTTGGTTGTTAGCAAGTGTTTGTGAGGTGCTTGGACCATGGTAGTGTGTATGCTATGGATGCTTACAGTGTACCCATAGATCTTGTTTGTTTGTGATGCATTTCTGTCCTCTTTGGATTCTGAATGTTTGCGTCAGTGAGGCATACATTCCACAGTTCCCTCCAGAGGCTGATGTCTAAAGTGCTAAATAGCAAACCCCCTTCTTCATCTTTCTGGTATTAAATAAAGTTGCCAAAATAAGATTTATACAGTAGATAGCAGGGTGGTTTTTTTCTGTTTTCCTCAACATCTTTTAATCTGTGGTGCATGATTTTAATATCTCGAAACACTCCATTCATGTTTGCACGTGTGGATGTTAGTTATAGTGTATGCAGCTTATAGCTGATTTTTAGGTCTCGCCTGAGACAGCACATTTGCTGTTGCTTGCGAGACATTTACATACAGGGGGCTTGGAGATAGCTCGTTACTTAGTATTGGTGTGGTTAATCATCACTCTTGTTTCCGTGCTCAGCGCATGTCAGTTTAACTTTCTCTTTGTATGTTTTTCCCTTCCGTGAAGCACAGACCAAGTACTTCATCCTGCGAGTGGCCAGTGTCCTTCCACTGGTCATGTGCTTTCAGAAATACTTTTTCTTTTCCTTTAAGTTGTAACACTTTCATAAGAGTGCATGCTGCTCTGCGTTGTTGATTGCACGTCTTCCTTCTGTGTTGTTGCCCTGTTGTCAATGCTTTATACATCCCTCTCCCCTAGTGTTGCTGCTTCACCTGTTCCGTCCTCCACGCTCTCCCTGTTGTTGCATACACTGTCCCCCTTCTCATGCTGTGCAGCATGATTGAAAGTTTAAAAAAACCACAATAAATGCGGCTAATGTAAACCCTGTCAAACTGCTTTTATTTATTTTACTTTCAGCCATGCTGCACAGTAGCCACACTGCTGTACAGCTTGGCTAAAGAAACATGGACAAGGCAATATATCCTGCATAATCAATACTTATTGGTTTGCCAATGTTTGTTGGTGATTCTCTCTGTGTGACCTACTGCTATTACTCCTGGTTGTTAGTTACTGTTGGAGTCTCTAGCTTCCTGCTGGGAATGGGGCATTGCGTTTGATAACTTTTTAGATGTTTCATTTCACTGAGTACAATCTTAGGATTGTTGAGGGACTTGGTCTCAACCAATAGTTGGGGTGGGGTGTACCTGTGCCCTTGTTCTTTTGTGCTTGTGTGTAGTCTTTTTACTGTATTCAATGGTATGTTACTATAAAAAAAAGTCGAATTATAATTATGGGTGGGCGACTGCCCACTTCAATGAATAATGACAATCCTTGTCTGGGTTAACCCTTACTAAATTATCCTGAGCTGAATCCCATGGTAACTATGGCACAGCGAAGAAAGGCTTATCTTAGAGCGATGTATAAAATATTTATGCTGTACCAAAACAGTAATAAAGTCAAAATGCAAAACAATAAAAATTCCAAACTAAATTAGTAAAATTGAATAACCAAAATTCTACAAAAATCCAATAAGGGGAACCGGAAATATGAATTTAGAAATAGCACTAAGAAGCACAAAGCACCAATGATAGTCAACAGTCCCTTTAGCCTGGAACTTATGCACTCTTTGACGCTGACCGTGATGGAACACAGGTTGGATACACCAACCAGGCTTATCCTGGTCAAATATTTTTCTAGCTGACATAGTCTTTTAAGTTCCAACCAACCACAGGAGTGCACTTCTAAGACCCCAGGATATCATGGGGAGGCACTTAGAGACTCTCAGGGTGCCAAGCAGATGAGAACAGCTGGGTCCAGTTCAGGTCCAGTTGCCAATGGTCAACTGGGTTCATCAACAAAAAGACTTCTTGCGGATTGTTGTCTCGCTGTAGCTGCACAGGAGGTCAGTCAACTGACCCTTGGAGTCGCAGATTGAGTCCTTCAGGGCTTCTCTCAGGTTACATACAGCATGTCCATTCCTCTTCTGATCTTCTGCAGGTAATAAAAGTGTTCTGAAATGAGTGCCCGGAGGTGCCACATTTATACCTGGCACTAGGTAGGGGATGCAGTTGATTCCTGGCCCTTCCTTAACCAATGGGCTAAAAGTTCCCAGGCCATGACCTACCAAATTTTGCAGTAGTTCCTGTTTGCCTTACTGCAAACAACCCCAAAATGCCATTTGTCAGGGCAAATCCAAGATGACAAAGGTCTTCGGCCACACTTACCTTGTGCTTTGAGGCTGAGAATGTGAATGGGGAGTGTACTGTTGTAATCTTAGTGCCCTCCTACATCTAGCACTAACATCGAGTTTGAGGCAGGCACTGTATCCACAACAAACCCAGAGACAGACGTCCGCTAGGACAAAAGCAGAGTCCTTCAGAAAACAAACAGGCGATACACAAGATTTATATGGAACCCTGTTCTCCAGCTTTTAAGGACGCTCCAGGTGTTACATGTGGTTCAACAGGCCTGTCAAGCAGGATTTGATATTGAGTTGTAAAAAGAAGGCCCATAGCCCCCACCCTGTATATTCTGTGAAATTCAGAGGAGTAATCTCTGCCCATTCAGGTCAGCCTAAACTTTGCTCCAAAGAAGCATTTCACAACCTTTTCATAGATATTCAAGGTTAATCATTGGATGGGAGCTGGCAGGGGATTATGTTAATTAGCCTTCTGACAGTTCAGGCAGGTGAAGGGTAACTTTCTAAGAGTTACTTTTCCTTAATATTTATAAAAAGTCTGACTTCACCATTGAATTGGATTTTTAATAACTATTAAAATAGTTGTTTCATTATTTTTGTAGCTGGTCCCTTTCCTGTGTTAGCATTATTAGAATTTAAATCTACACCCTGGATTCCTACATAGGACAGCTAGGCCTTTGACAGTGAAAATATATTTTTGGGCTTTCTCACTGTAGGGACATGGTAATATTACTTTTCTACATGTCACATTTTTAAGGGGTGACTGTGAGAAGGTGGGTTGGTATATGCTGTCCACTAATTAAAGTGGGCACCTTGTACCAGGCCACACAACCCTTATGATGTATGAGGTCAAAAATAACCTTATTGAAAGCTATCCTAGTGGTAGCTATGGAGAGCAGCCTTCAGGCTTAATCTTGAAGGAATGTAAAGCAGCTTGTTTTACCAGAATATCACCTCGTAAATGATTAAATGAAAGGAGAACCACACAGTGTTTATATAAAAATATGTGTTTATTAATATAACACTCTCTACTAGTCTCTACACGAGACTAGGGTACAAAGCACACAATACTAAATCAATAGAACATTTGTAAATAGCGAAATATACAGTGGGCTCCATGGGGAGACCGAACCATATACTAAAAAAATGGTATAACAACAACGACCTCAATAGACACAGTGCCTAGAGCACGTAGAATGGCCGCGACCCCAAAGAACCACGCAGACGAGTGACACAGGGAGCCCACGGAGGGCGGGTGCAGCAAGGAAACACAGACGCGAGTTCCGTACAACTCTATGGGAAAGTCACGGTTGGAAATGTATGAGTTAAGGACACTTCTAAGAGGACTTCGAGCAAACCCTTTGCAACTTAGGTGTTTCTAGGGCCAACCCACCAGTGAGTACCGAGGTACCCGTGTTACCTATCCCAGAGGAGCCGGTGCATTGGTGTCAAGTGGCGTCAGAAACCTTTGTCGTTTTCAATGGAGAGCTGCAAAGAAGTACTGCTGCCAGGAAGGCGAAGAGTGTCTGGTGGAATCCAAGCCTGGATTCGAGATGAGAGGAACCTGAAAGCAGAGGGGGCAGAGTCTGGGTCACTTCTGGTGACCAGGGGCTCGGTAGTCGAATGCCCACCGATGTTGGGTGCTTCCGGTGCAAAGAAGGGTTGCTTGACTCTGCAGCCACGGGGACCATGAGACGTCGAGGACAACCAAAGTCCGGGGGTGAGCTGTCCCATGAAGGATGCTGAGAGCTGAGGGGTCAATGTCCGGCTGGAGCACCAACAAGCCTCGGCAACTGCAACCCACGTGGTCAGAGGAAACAGGTTACGGTGTGGGCCAGCAAGGTCCAGGGGACTCCCCAAGCAATGGAGAGTCAGGGCTCTTCTGGAGAAACCAGGTAACCCCAAGAATTAGCAAGGTGACCCTCACCAGGACCCACAGGCCAACGGACCAGGGATCGCGAGGAGACCTCAAGCAAGTCTGCAAAGCACCAGTCCACAGGACACTCGTGGAGTGGAGGGCGGAAATCTTCAGTGCAAATACTTCAAGGGGTCAGGACTACACAGAGTTCAATGCACAAGCTCGGGGATTGTCAACAAGCACATGCAATTGCAAAAATATGCGGTGCACAGGGGTTTGGGTTGGACGGTTCCCATGAGGGATACTGGTTTCAGAATCGCTGAGATCGCAGATCGACCTCAGGGACCTTCGGGAACTCACCTCCTGTGTTGCTGAAATCTTCGGAGTCCTCAGGAGCTTGGGAGAAGCAAAACTGGTCAGATGCGTTTAGGTGCCTGCTTTTGCAGGGGAGTAACTCCTTTACTCCAAGGGAGATTCTTCAGTCGTCCAGCGTCATGCAGGCAGTCGAAGTACTTGGTTTCTTCTTAGCAGAATCTTGTCCAGGTAAAATCCAAAGTCCTGTAGCCAGGTATCACACTTTATACCCACGGGAAGGGGTTGGAAATATTCTGTGGACCCTCCTAGAGGAGGGGCAGGACAGAGTGGTGACTACACCCATGTTCTTTGTCCAGTTTTGCACCAGAGCAGGAGCAAGTGGCTCCTGGAACTGGTTTGAGCTGGACTATGGACAGGGACACCAAATGTGCCCCCAGTGCAGACTTTCTGGCACTCTAAGAGTGCACCCACCCAGCCCCAATACACTAAATCCTGTCTGGGAGATGGTTAAACCTCCCTGTGACAGAATGCCTATTGTCATGCCATCCTCTGTGCGAGCTTGGCTCAGCAGCAGGAGAGCAGAATCGTGTCTGTGGCTGGCAGCATCCATTTTGTGCTGCCTAGGTCGAGAAAGCTGGTACCGGGTATACCGGTGACCCACATAGCTCCCTTCAGAAGGGTGAAATCATACCTCCCACACCAGTTACTTGCGTGGAGGTATGATTCCAAGGTGTTTGATACCATACACGACATGTTTCTAACCAGCCGTTTTAAAGTTAGCATTTACCGCGAGGTTATAATGCACTTAAACATATATGTCTGGCTGCATCACAGACAACCCCGGAGAATGGTCTCCGAAGGCTGCAGAGGGGCTCTGCTCATGCAGGGGCACCCTCTCACATAAAACCCAGCACCCTGCCTTCAAGATTGTTAAGGTCTGCCGTAGGGGTGACTGATAGGTATTTAAGTGTATTGATTTAAATAGATATAGTGAACCTATATCTTAAGTAAGTGGTGCAAGCACCAGCTTACACAGTCTGCTGTAGCAGGCTTGTGTCAATTTGAATGTCCTCTCAGAGGTGGCATAATACATGCTTCAACCCATGGGAGGCCTCTGGGGTACCTATTCCCTGGGTACATGGTGTACCATATACTAGGGACTGATAAGGGTACCCCAGAATCTAATCTGGAGTGAATCTGAAGTACATGCATAGCAATTTACAGGAGAAAGCAAATAGACTGGGGTCCTGGATAGCAGGATCCCAGTCAGACTAGGCCAAAAACAGTGTGACATCAGCGAAAAGTGGGGGTAACCATAAGAAGCAGATACTACTTTACTATAGTGACTTATTAACATTTAAAATTGAGGTTTTCTCCTGTCAAAAAGTGTCTTTTTGACAGGCCAGGCTTAAGATTAAAAACTGCAGCAGTCTTGCTACAACTGTAGGCCTGAAGCCTGGTTTGCATTGCCGCTATACTGAATGGCACAATTGGTGCTACAGTCCACGAGTGGTCATTAATGTCCGGGCCCTGGGTATATATTGTACCATTTACTGGGGAATTATAGGTAAGTTAAATATACCAATCAGGAGTAAGCCAATTTGCCATGTTTAAAGGGGGACTACGGGCACTTTACTACCAGTTAGCAGGGGTAAAGTGCACAGACTTCTACATCCAACAAAACAGTTAGGGCAAAAGTCTTGGAGGCATGCCTCAAAAGATGGTCATGTCTTGCAGTTACCATACATCAGGGGTCTCCAACCTTTTCTCTAATAAGAGCTACTTATGTTCAATAAAAGTCATCCTGAGCTACTAACAAATATTGTTGTTGTAATAGTAGCCACATCAGACAAGATAACAGTATTGGACGCATTGTTCAAGATTACCAGTATCAAGGACTATAGGGCCAGATATATTAACATTGTATTTTGCTAGTCCCTAATAGCGAATTTTACCGATTCGCTATTATGGACCAGCAAAATGCAGTGTATGTATGATTTGCAAATAAAATTGCAAATCATACGCATTCCTTAATTGTGAGTTGCAATTAAGGAATTGCTTCCCATTCATTCTTATGGGCCTAGAGGCCCATAGGAATGAATTGGAATTGCATGCGCAATTTGTGAGTACCGAATAGGTACTCGCAAATTGCACATGTAATTTCAAGGGTACAAGGGTGCCAAAAGGACACCCTGTTGCATCCCTGAAATACTCATGTGTGCACATGTGAGGCACATACATGCCCTATGGGCATGTATGTACGCCACATGGCACTTAGAAAAAGCAAAAATGTGCATTTTTCTAAGGATTTGCAATTTACCACCAACTTGAAGTTGGTGGTAAATTGTGATTCCTTAAAGCAGGGTTGCAATTTGAAAAGCGCTTCCTGCATTTCATTTAGAGAATCGCAAATTACTTTTCTCTAAATGTATTCACAGAATAAGTAATCGCAAAAATTGTGATTCCCTATTGTGCGTATGTCTTTTGGGATGATACATCCCAAAAGGCTTTTTCCTGATCGCAAACGGGAAAACGCTTGATACACCTGGCCCTTAGTGCATTACTAGTATTGTCAAAAAATGCCTCAACATGGGTAGCACATAACAAACATTGCTGCACAGCACTTATCACTAAATTAATAATTTTAGCAATATATTCCTAATGCAGAATCATCATCTTTGAATATTTTTCCAAAATTCAAATAATTTTTACAAATATCAGCCAATGAGTTCTGAAAATACGCACCTTTTTCATATTTTGTACACATATTTCAGTAAAACCAGGCAAAAGCTTCTATTTTAATAGGCTGGGGGCACAGAGGGCAACTACTTGTTGATATCTAGAGAGCTCCCGGTTGGAGAAACCTGCCATACTCTGTGTCTTCCCTGTTATAGCAATTTTTTCGGGGTGGGAAATGTGTGAGTTTGTTTTGTCTGCGGCAAGTACATCATTGTAATTAGAAAATGTATGGAAAGTTTTCAATATAGAAGAATTGAAGGGTGGCTGCTGGTGTGAATGATGGTGACTGGCCAGACTAATAGCAGTTTGTAGTGTGTTGTGCTCTGTGTCATCTGCATATTAAAGTAACTTAAACATCATTATTCGTGGTGGTGATGTGTTGTCAGAGGCCCCCTTCCTGTCCGCACGTGCTTTGGAATTCCAACCCCAGCTGTCTCGCGCAGGTCTAGCGGGGGTCCGGTTTGGACCAGCGCGTCCATCGGATCCCTTGCTGGAATCTGACCTGCCTGAGTGATTGCTTGACCTTGCCACTAGCAAGAGTCATACTTTGTGCTGGGAACAGAGCCTGCAAACTGGACGTGACCCAGAGGCCGGAGGCCAGCTTCCTGGGCTGACAGCCGCAGGGGCATAATATTACATCTTGAAATAAGCCAGTCTGTGGAGAAAAGGTGCGATTCTTGTTTTCAGAGTCCCCTCAGGGCAGTACTTCGTTCCATACAAAATAACCACTTTGTATTATTTTCTTAAAAATCTTAGGGACGACCGCAATTTCATACATTGACACCTGTTAGCCCGGCTGGCAACCAATTAACTTCTCTGCAGAGATTCTAAAGCAACCAGCCTAGCTCTGCCTGAGCACACAAATCCCCACAGATTAGAACCCCCGTGGGATCAGAATTCACCTCAGAGGCGTAGCTTCAGTTGATTTTAGTTGGTGCAACAGGTGCAGTAGCACCGGGGTCCAGAGGTGCCAATGAACCCTGATTATTGGTGTACTTTGGAATACAAAAAGTAGCCAGACGTCCATTTTCCTCCCTAGTACTAGAGCCCATAAAACACTGGCTATGCCCTTGACCCTCCTCCGATCGTTTAAACATCCTACCTTTCCCCATCTGCGCGGTTTCCCTGCAAATTTTTGCCCCCAGTTGGACTACTAGCTGCTGGTTTTCCGACTCCAAGACTGCACTGATGCCTCCTAACCAGACCTCAGTGCCAGTGTTCTAACCCATTACAAAATGTATGATGGACTGGCTACTCCCAATTGGCATAAGCTAACTTTCTTATAAGTCCCTAGTATATGGGACCAAGGGTACCCAGGGCATGTAAGTTACAGAGCTGCAGCACTGATTATACTACCCTGTGTCTAACAAAGTACAAAATGGCTCCCAGTCTCCCATTGCAACCTGGAAGAGCAGTTTTAAAACTAGTTCAACGTTGCTATTTAAACCAATGACAAAGCCCCCACTTCCCTTAACACTATATATAAGTCTCCCCTAAAGAAGGCCTATCGAGCTCTAAGGCAGGGAGCTGTATATCATTAAGTAGGACATATACTTGAATATGTCTTAACAGTAAAACTTTGAAGTTGTAGTTTTTACTGTGTAAAGGTTAGTAGCCCCATTGGCTCATACACAGTTCCAGGCTGACATCTCAGTGCTGCTAACTACTGAATTGTACTACCACAATGGGTACTTCAAGGTATCAAATTAATTGTGGCATGAAACACGACTCGATGCCCAAGTTGAATTTAATGTCACTTTTAAGCAAATAAACCTTTAGAAAGTTGCCACTCGGTTTATCCGGTGTCCTTTCGCAAATGCTGTCCACCAGACAGCCTTCTGCCCTCCTGGGAAGTTGTGTGAATGACTCTCAGGGACAATAGTGCCTGCCACAGAGGGAGGAGTTAACTCTCCGTTGTAGAAAGCCAAACAGGGTGTTGGCCCAAAAGGCGAACTTCAAAGGGGGAAGCTGCCTTAGGTGGGCAAATGGCAATGACACTCACGTAGGGCTGCCCCTTTGTTCAGGTAGACGGGCTGGCAGTGGGAACAGAGAGGGGAAACCGGTTGCCAAAATAGTTTTTCTGTGGGCGTGTAGCCTACAGGTAGCCACACCTCTGGGGTGGGCTGCCTAGTTCCTAACATCCAAGGAAGGGCTCAGACATCTCGAGAGTGGGCTGAATAGTGCACTCTGGGATTGCTAGATGCCACACATAGCCGGAAGATGTCAGAAGGCAGGAGGGATCCTGGTGTCCAATTGGGTAGTGCTGGAAAACGAGGCAGCATCTGTGAGGCCTGCACAAATAACATGACTACATTTGTCCTTCACTGGGAACCAAGCACCCAATTGTAGCGCCTGACTCTCAGAGGGTAGCGTTGCAGAGCAGTCTGAGGCTTACTCAAGGGAGGTGGTGTGGGCTAGTAATCGCCATTTGCAGGTGCACAAAAATAACACTCAATAATTGATTGTCCAGTCTGTACTTTGCTTTATAAAAGTAAGAGTACATTTATTAAACACACACACTACTCAATACCATGCACCAATTTACAAATATACATAAGCTGTTGGAATTACTTTGTGACATCGCATGACAGCTCCACTCCTCCCTCAGGGGGGGGTGGGGTCTAGTACCACCACTCCCATGTATGCACATCAACTTGCCCCCAATGCAGTTAGTTGAACATAACCTGGAGCGAGGGCCCTGCGTACTGGCACCATCCCAGTGGCGACCCACCCCATTACCTCAACAAGCATTAAAAAGGGGTAAACCTGCCTTGGTGACACATGACCCTGACTAAGCATCTCCTACTGACCATAAAGTTGGCACCTCTATATCTTAAGGGCTAGCAGTCTGGGGTCTTCACCTAAGCGCAGCAGCAAGAATCCATGTTTACGCACACTTTAGAATGACAGTACTCATCACCTTGGTTGATCATTTGAATGCATTGCAATTACAGCCCCTTAGGGAATCACAGATGAAATCACAGGATTGCGCATATACAGCCAGACACCCTAGCAGGACTGTCTGGCAACATAGCCCCACTTGGCCTATGACATCTCCTTACACATGTGACTTACAGTCCCTTCAAAAGAAGTACTCCTGGCAACTACACTTCTCCTGCAGTGCGCCTCTTCACTTTAAAAGGAATCACAAAAGCATGGGATTACGTAAATACAGCCAGACCCCCTAGCAGGAGGGTCCAGCAACATAACTCCATTTAGCTTAACATCATCTTACACAGGTACTTCACTTTACACATGTGACTTTCAGTCCACCTAAAAAGAAATAACCAATAGTAAATGCATTTCGGTGCAATCACACCACTTCACCTCCAGGGGATGCCCTTCTCCAGACATCCCCAACTCAGCCCTTCTGCTGAGCCCTTGAGGGGTTATTCTTTCAGATGCTCCGTGAAACTTAGGGGTGGACTGTTCTTCTTTATGCTGGGGGAGACTGCGGTGCTCCTGCCGCCCCCCTGCACCCCTTTTCCACAGATGAGGTTGACCCCCCACCAGGCACAAAAATGGCAGATTTCTTCGTGCTGGGGGGGGGGGGGGGGGGGGGAGGGGAAAGACTGTGCTCCTCAGCCGCTCCCCCAGCACCTTTTCACAAGTGAGGGTGGCCCCTCTCCTCTGGGGGCCACAAAGCACCAAAACAGCAGATTTCCAAATTCCTGGCGAGGCATTATGGGGCACTTCATGCTCCTCTTTACCAGCCCCCGCCACGGGGAACACTCTCCTCTTCCCTCAGGGTCTCTGATTCAGCAGTGTGCTGTCTTCACTGGCTCCCTGCGCCAGCCTCTCGCCAGGCTCTCCTTCTGGGACTCACCAGCCCCCGCCACAGGGAACACTCTCCTCTTCCCTCAGGGTCTCTGATTCAGCAGGGTGCTGACTTCACTGGCTCCCGGCGCCAGCCTCCCGCCAGGCTCTCCTTCTGGGACTCTGTTCTCCCTGCGCAGAGGCCCCTGCTTCTGTGCACCAGTCCTGGGCTCTTCTTCTGGTGCTGATAGGGTCCTGGGGGTAGTCAGGGGGTCTCTCCTTCCAACTGCCCATTGCACCAGGCTCCAGCACCTTCACCCTCAGCAGACCACACCCTAGAGAGCCCTTCTCTTCCTGTGCAAGCACTTTTTAAAAGTTGAGTAGGGGGCTGGCAGAAAGTCTCTGTTGGTCCTATCAAACAGCGACACATCACGTCCCTGCCCCTGCTCCCTCCTTGTCCAGCCTCTGAGCTTGTTCAAAATGGTGTCCTCCAGGGTTTCTGGCCACATGTCTGAAGCCTCATCCCCACGCTGCCTTCCCTCCTTGGTGCAGCCTGGTGCCTGGCACCCAGTGACAGCTGCTAATTGATGAGCCTGTATCCCCTCCCATCTTCTCTTCATGGAGAGGAGGCCCTAGTTTGTGGAAGAAAGGTTATCAATCCATCCAGCTGAGGTCAGCCCTCAGCCTGGGTCTGGTCCTGGCTGGCTTACAGAAATATGACAGTTCTGGACGACCCAAAAGCAGTACAAATATGACTTTGGACTCTGCAGAATACTTCTTTTCACCTCCAATACAATGGACTTTAGGGCATGTCTGGAAACTGTAGGCCTTGTGGAAGTTAATTTAGCCATGGGCCCCACATTCCCTTAGGGAAATAATGAAGTGAAAACACAGTAAAACACACTGACTTTCCCTAGCATGTTTCTTTCCAGCGTATAAAGCCTATTCCATATCACCACCTAATACTGCATAAGTCCTGCCACACCATTCACTTTGTAGCTGCTCCTGGACTGCGCACGCTAGGAATCTCCCCTGCGCAGCCCGTACGCGTGTGCACACGCATGTTCACATGTGTCTGCATGTAACCAGCCCGGTGTCCCTTACTCCAGCTGCTGCGCAGTGGCCTGGTCAAGCCAGGGGAACACCAGTAAAATCCCCATGCAGTCTCTTACATCCTGAGTTCACTGTGGGTCAGTCCCAACTTATGAGGCTCCCCCACAGTAAAAGCTAAACAATTAGGTGCTCAAAAAGCAAAAAATCCGGGCGGACCATAGTGTCAGAACCACCTTCTAACACACGCCGCGCCCAGCTGATACCTACAGGGAAGAAGTAGCCACTCTACATGGGTACACTTCCCGTAGTCAGCGATAACTAGTTATAAGGGGTTCTGACCAGACCCCCCTTACTGACCAGTTATCCGCTTAGACCACCTACTCCTCCCATCCATGAAATCTCCACCCATGACAGGGATCCCAGACTACCCTAAGAACCCCCCGGGCTCTAGGTTAGATACCTCTAGGCCACTCATGATCTACATGGACTCAGCCTAACTAGGCTCACCTTTGCCCTTGGGCATGCAACACTATGCCTACCACTTCTCTGGACAAGGGTCCAGTGCCTCAGCACTGATGCGGTCTTCTGGGATAGGTCTAAATCCCATCCCCAGGGTCACTAGCTGGTCTTCCTTCCAGAGTTTGTTCCAACCAGTACCCTCTCTCCGTTTTGGTCCTTGCACCCCAAAGATGCAACCTCTCTGGACCCTCACCCTCAGCCTGCCGCTGAGGTCATTCTGCTGCCACCACCCTTTCGGGATGACTGTCTTCCCTAAAGAAAGCACAGCCACTTGTGCTTCCCCACACAGAAAAGCACCCTTTGGCAACTGGCCTGGCTCCCTGATAGGACCTCAGACCGGCCTCACCACCACACTGGCAGTGCCAGGGAGGAACCCTGAGGGTGCCTCATCAGACATCCTACAGCTCATTCCCCCCCATCAGTAGCTCCACACGGAAACTACCCCGGGAACCTAGACCCCTTCCTTGTTCTCCGCTGCGAGAACAGGGCCTATGTACCCTTCCCTCCGAGAGGTGAGCTCTCCTCCCGGAGTACCCTTAGAGAGCCTGTGGGCCCCGAGTTAGCTAGACCCAGGCCCACCTCTCATGGCTCTCCCTGGTCTCCCTGCAGCACCTTGGGAGACCGCCCAGGGACCTACATGGTCCCTGGATGGCCTGCACCACCCCTTATGAAGAGCAGGGTCCCTTCACTTAAGATAGGCCCCACCTGCCTTCAGGGTAGTACTACCACTCTCAGCCAGGGACCCTAAAGATCCCGGCTAGGCCTGCACCACCCCTTCACGAAACACAGGGTCCTTTCACTTAAGATAGGCCCCACCTGGCTTCGGGGCGGTACTACCTCCATCAGCCAGGGACCCTAAAGATCCCGGCTAGGCCTGCACCACCCCTTTGGGGAAACACAGGGTCCCTTCACTTAAGCTGGGTCCCACCTGTGTCCAGGGTGGTACTACCTTGCAGAAGTCCACCTCCTGCCTCGAGCTAAGGACCACCCCCATGCTCCTGGTCCTGGGGTTCAAGACCCACAGGGCCTACCTGACTGGTCACCAGCCACCCGACCCTGACACCTCAGGGTCCACCACTAACCCTCCACGTTGAACTAGGGAGCACATCGCCCCCACTCAGATCTCCACTGGGTCAGTTACTTAGCCCACCTAGGGTACCTAGGGGCTACCACTACACACCATCACTCAAGAACTACCCTCCTTGGGGGCCACCCACTACCAGGGGCCACCCCTGGGTTGCTCACCTCCCCACCAGTTAACCTGGGGGGACCTGCCGGACACTCAACTCTACCACACCCTCCTCCCACTGTGGGAAAAGGTTCTTGGGGTCCCCCACCATGGGAACCCCTGGGGCGCTACTACCTGGGGTAAAGAAACCTCCTGCCCCACCCGTCCAGTGGTTTTGGCCTGCGCCATTAGCAAGAAACTTCCAGTGGGGGAAGGATATCTGGGCCCCTCCTGTGGAAACCCTCCCTGCCCTTAAAAAGCGCGGAAACCTCCCAGGACCCCTACTTCTCCTGTCCCCCTTGAAGGTCAATCCACTCCTACACCCCCACCTGTGATGTAGGTATCAGTTGCTGTCCCTATCTCTTGGGGAGACACCCTCCTCATGCAGGTGTAGTGTATGTAGTGTTAGGGTTCAAAGGTGTACAATATGGCTCAGAACATTTGTATGCAATCATTTCCTGGAAAGCACCATCCCGCTAGCACATTATAATCAACATAGCGCGGTCATATCAATACAGCTTACATTTAAACCATAATAACTTCACATGACACATATGGACGCGGGGCTTTCCTTTCCCATACCTTTGTTCACATAACCAAAATGTTGAACCTTTCTCAGAGCCTTGCGCTCTTCCATATGCTCATTGCTGCATAGGTAATGTGTGGCAAAACTGGACTTATCAAATGCTATAAATGCACACCAGAATGGGATACTATGTTTCCCGCCGCTAGACACCAATGTTGGAAAACGAGGCAGCATCTGTGAGGCCTGCACAAATAACATGACTACATTTGTCCTTCACTGGGAACCAAACACCCAATTGTAGCGCCTGACTCTCAGAGGGTAGCGTTGCAGAGCAGTCTGAGGCTTACTCAAGGGAGGTGGTGTGGGCTAGTAATCGCCATTTGCAGGTGCACAAAAATAACACTCAATAATTGATTGTCCAGTCTGTACTTTGCTTTATAAAAGTAAGAGTACATTTATTAAACACACACACTACTCAATACCATGCACCAATTTACAAATATACATAAGCTGTTGGAATTACTTTGTGACATCGCATAACATCTCCACCCCTCCCGCAGGGGGGGGTGGGGTCTAGTACCACCACTCCCATGTATGCACATCAACTTGCCCCCAATGCAGTTAGTTGAACATAACCTGGAGCGAGGGCCCTGCGCACTGGCACCATCCCAGTGGCGACCCACCCCATTACCTCAACAAGCATTAAAAAGGGGTAAACCTGCCTTGGTGACACATGACCCTGACTAAGCATCTCCTACTGACCATAACGTTGGCACCTCTATATCTTAAGGGCTAGCAGTCTGGGGTCTTCACCTAAGCGCAGCAGCAAGAATCCATGTTTACGCACACTTTAGAATGACAGTACTCATCACTTTGGTTGATCATTTGAATGCATTGCAATTACAGCCCCTTAGGGAATCAAAGATGAAATCACAGGATTGCTCATATACAGCCAGACACCCTAGCAGGACTGTCTGGCCACATAGCCCCACTTGGCCTATGACATCTCCTTACACATGTGACTTACAGTCCCTTCAAAAGTAGTACTCCTGTCAACTACACTTCTCCTGCAGTGTGCCTCTTCACTTTAAAAGGAATCACAAAAGCATGGGATTACGTAAATACAGCCAGACCCCCTAGCAGGAGGGTCCAGCAACATAACTCCATTTAGCTTAACATCATCTTACACAGGTACTTCACTTTACACATGTGACTTTCAGTCCACCTAAAAAGAAATAACCAATAGTAAATGCATTTCGGTGCAATCACACCACTTCACCTCCAGGGGATGCCCTTCTCCAGACATCCCCAACTCAGCCCTTCTGCTGAGCCCTTGAGGGGTTATTCTTTCAGATGCCCCGTGAAACTTAGGGGTGGACTGTTCTTCTTTATGCTGGGGGAGACTGCGGTGCTCCTGCCGCTCCCCTGCACCCCTTTTCACAGATGAGGTTAACCCCCTCCTCTGGAGGCCACCAGGCACAAAAATGTCAGATTTCTTCGTGCTGGGGGGGGGGGGGGGGGGGGGGTAAAGACTGTGCTCCCCCAGCCGCTCCCCCAGCACCTTTTCACAAGTGAGGGTGGCCCCTCTCCTCTGGGGGCCACAAAGCACCAAAACAGCAGATTTCCAAATTCCTGGCGAGGCATTATGGAGTACTTCATGCTCCTCTTTACCGGCCCCCGCCACGGGGAACACTCTCCTCTTCCCTCAGGGTCTCTGATTCAGCAGGGTGCTGTCTTCACTGGCTCCCTGCGCCAGCCTCTCACCAGGCTCTCCTTCTGGGACTCACCAGCCCCCGCCACTGGGAACACTCTCCTCTTCCCTCAGGGTCTCTGATTCAGCAGGGTGCTGACTTCACTGGCTCCCGGCACCAGCCTCCCGCCAGGCTCTCCTTCTGGGACTCTGTTCTCCCTGCGCAGAGGCCCCTGCTTCTGTGCACCAGTCCTGGGCTCTTCTTCTGGTGCTGATAGGGTCCTGGGGGCAGTCAGGGGGTCTCTCCTTCCAACTGCCCATTGCACCAGGCTCCAGCACCTTCACCCTCAGCAGACCACACCCTAGAGAGCCCTTCTCTTCCTGTGCAAGCACTTTTTAAAAGTTGAGTAGGGGGCTGGCAGAAAGTCTCTGTTGGTCCTATCAAACAGCGACACATCACGTCCCTGCCCCTGCTCCCTCCTTGTCCAGCCTCTGAGCTTGTTCAAAATGGTGTCCTCCAGGGTTTCTGGCCACATGTCTGAAGCCTCATCCCCACGCTGCCTTCCCTCCTTGGTGCAGCCTGGTGCCTGGCACCCAGTGACAGCTGCTAATTGATGAGCCTGTATCCCCTCCCATCTTCTCTTCATGGAGAGGAGGCCCTAGCTTGTGGAAGAAAGGTTAT
The DNA here is from genome assembly GCF_964204655.1 of Triturus cristatus. Classification (NCBI taxonomy): domain Eukaryota; kingdom Metazoa; phylum Chordata; class Amphibia; order Caudata; family Salamandridae; genus Triturus; species Triturus cristatus. The sequence goes on from NC_140590.1 coordinate 1,643,649,496, forward strand.
CAATCCATCCAGCTGAGGTCAGCCCTCAGCCTGGGTCTGGTCCTGGCTGGCTTACAGAAATATGACAGTTCTGGATGACCAAAAAGCAGTACAAATATGACTTTGGACTCTGCAGAATACTTCTTTTCACCTCCAATACAATGGACTTTAGGGCATGTCTGGAAACTGTAGGCCTTGTGGAAGTTAATTTAGCCATGGGCCCCACATTCCCTTAGGGAAATAATGAAGTGAAAACACAGTAAAACACACTGACTTTTCCTGGCATGTTTCTTTCCAGCGTATAAAGCCTATTCCATATCACCACCTAATACTGCATAAGTCCTGCCACACCATTCACTTTGTAGCTGCTCCTGGACTGCGCACGCTAGGAATCTCCCCTGCGCAGCCCGTACACGTGTGCACACGCATGTTCACATGTGTCTGCATGTAACCAGCCCGGTGTCCCTTACTCCAGCTGCTGCGCAGTGGCCTGGTCAAGCCAGGGGAACACCAGTAAAATCCCCATGCAGTCTCTTACATCCTGAGTTCACTGTGGGTGAGTCCCAACTTATGAGGCTCCCCCACCGTAAAAGCGAAACAATTAGGTGCTCAAAAAGCAAAAAATCCGGGCGGCCCATAGTGTCAGAACCACCTTCTAACAGGTAGTAACTGCATCATCCCCCAGGGCTCTTTCTACGCATAAATTTGGCACCTCTAGCACCCTGAACCTCAGATAAAATCTGGACTGGAGAGAGGACTGAAATAGGACTGTTCTGCTGACCCCTGGACCTGGCAAGAAAGGCTGCATCAACCGCTGGAATGCGCCTACTGCTCCTTGGGCTAGCAAAGAGTGTACTGTGCCTGTGGTGTCTGGCTCGAGGAAAAGTTGCTCCTGAGCCCTAGACCAAATTTGTGGCTCCAAGGGTCAGTCAGCTGACCCCCTGTTCCAGCATCAGGGCCATAAAAGCTGAAGTCACCAGTCTTGGCCAGTCAGTAGCCACTAGTAGGGAATTGCCACTGACTGCAGATGTGCAGCTAAGAAGACCTCCAACCAAGACTCAAAAATTGCGCCCCTGTCTGCAGGACATGGGAGAGTCATTGGAGCTTGGATTGGTCACCAAAGGCAGGCACTGTATCCTTACTAAAGGAAACCACTGGACCGTCTGTGATTGGAGATCTTTAGCCCAGTTGCTGCTGGGCTTGTACTGACTCATAGAGGACTTCTAGAAACTCTGACTACTGTGGCCAAAGTTGCCCCACCTTACTCATGGAATGGGGAATAACCCCAGAAAGGCCCACATCACCGCACAACATCCTCAGATCCTGCATCCCCAGCATCAGGACCAGTCCATTGAAGACTATGGCAGTCTGGATGTGAAGTGTGGAACTGGACAGTAGACTGCTTTGCTGACACAAAACTGACACTGTCCAAATACTCCTTACTGGCCCCCAGCCTTCTCCCTGACTAAATTGGTCACCCAGTCCAGACTGGAGTAGCCAAATGCAACTCTCCCAAACTTTTCAAAAGTTTACAAACTTTACAGTTACTAATGCTTGTTTACACTTTGGACTATGAAGCTGAGATTTACGTTTTCTTTAAAAATCTATATCTCCGGAACTCTCATGTGGATTTTGCACATCTTGGTGTCTGAAAATTCATAAAAAGATAATCTATTTTTATAAATGGGTGTCAGATTTCTTGTGTGTTGTGTGACATATTTTGTTGTTCGGCACTTCTAAATACTTTATACTAGTCCCTTCATGTAAGCCTTGCTGCTTGAAGCCAGGGTTGAGCTAGAGGTTTTACAAAAGAGCCTGAATAGACCCAAGACCGTTTTGAGAGTGTGTTACACAGTAAAGTCACACAACCATACCTTATAATACACCACAATCCTCACAAAATGAATGTATTTTCACTCATAAGGAGTAAGCAGGATGTACTTTTAGGGCAAGGCTGATAGTATGAAACCTAAACTACGACTCCCAGTAGGCAAAATGTTTTTTGATGAAAAGCAAGTACCGGCTAACATCACCATTCTAACATGGATTAAGTGACTGCTTTGTTAACACACTTAGCACATACATCATGGGCCACAGTAGCCTTCACCCAAAACATCTATAGAAAGGCGGCAACACTCCAGTATTTGAGCACAGAGCGGACATGTACAACACAAACAAAAGCAGCACATGCTTTCCTGGCACTCGGACTAGGCATTGCATGTGCAGCAGCTTCTACCGAGAAGAGGTACAGCATGGGTAGCCAGTATGCAAGCTTCCCTTGGACACGCACAGGGCTAGACTGCAAAGCAAAAGCAGCTTTGGCTAAAATCACGGTCGGGCTGAAAACCAAACCCAGCCCTGGCAAACAACTCACCTGCTAGTGGAAAGTCCCTGGTAACAAAAACGGCCCCCCAGGGGTCCAACACTGGCCCCTACCCTGGCGGCCCATTGGAAAAATGCCCGGTGCACACTACGGCCAGTCCAGCCCTGGCTAAAATATTCGAACCAGTCCCCCTCGCTTTCATCCCACTGTTTCTCTCTCATTCCATCCATCCATTTCTCTGTCTCTTTCCTTCTCTCTCCTCTCTATTTTATCTCTCCTCATCCTCTCTCCCTCCTCACACTCTCTTTGATTCTTCCTCCCACTGTGTCTGCCACCAGAAAATGAGGAAAGCCCCGGCTGTGGCCCTGGAACTTAGAGAAACAGCCTCCAAAGGCTCCAGCCCATTGGGGAGATGCCTGATGCCAGAAAAGATCTGTCCAACCCTGTCCACATGACAAACAATACTGACAGCAGCAGCAGCTGTGCACATTATCATCATTCACAGAACAGAAACAGCCTGTGCATCAGCAGTGCAAACATCCCTCGGACATTGATTGAACCACATGACTTCTTGAGCTGCATCCTGATGGGGTGCGATGGCTGAGCGCAAAGCGGAGTGCTTGTTCTTATGCACCTGCAGTGTGTAAAGTGAATTCATTTAATCTGATATTTGGCTGAGTTAGTGCATTTTTTTATAAACAGTACAGCTCAGAATCCGAAAGAGGCAAATATCACTGTTGATGAGCTGCACTGCCTGAAACCAAGCCCTCACTTCGAGAAATATTAGGTAAATTGATTGGCTTTACACATTACATGTGCATAAAAACAAGTGCTCAGCTCTGCGCTGAGGCAGCGCAGCTCATCATAATACTGCGCCATGTCACCTAGGACCCAAAAGCCTAGTCCTGCGTTGCCCTTTTTACAAAATTTTTTTTCTAAGAGTTCCGTCCATGAAACGGATGAAGACTACAACAACTAGAGTGCATGAGTTGTTAGATGAAAGCCCAGGACTGGAGCATTTCACCCTTGGTGGCGTAGAGTCATCTGGTAATCTTACTGGACCCATCCCATGCAGTCGCAACCCAGATATGGGCTTCAGCATAGGACTAGGCAGTCCTAGCCTTTGCCTTACAAACAGAGTTGGATTGGCCTTATCAGCAATGTCTGATGGTACACACCCACACACACACCCACACACCCACCCACGTGCACACCCACCACCACCACCACACCCCCGCTGACACCCAGTGTGGTAACTTCAAAGCATTTTGTCTACGAGTGTAAACCTTGCCTAGGGCCTGATTTCGAGGGACGGGTTACTCACTCACAGCGGTGACGGATATCCCATGCGTCGAAATATAAATACCTTAATATTCTTTAGGATTCATATTTCGGCGGATGGGATATCTGTCGCCGCTGTGACGGATTAACCCGTCAAACCAGTCCACCAACATCTAAATCAGGCCCTTCGTTATTTTCTAAAGAATGCTCTGAAAGTTTTTTTGTGCAGTTAACTCGCGAGTATTTTGTAAATGAGTGCATGCCTTGACTAGTCTTACCTCACAAGTACATCAACAGAAATTTGCTTCAGACACACAATGCTAACAATTACTGCTTTTTTACATGAAAATTAAACTCTCATACAGTTTGCGACCTTTGCCTAGGTTTCATGGCTTTTGCCAGAAGCATGTGAAGGTAGCAGGACAAAAAACTTTGCAACTTTGCACACCATTTATTGAATACAATTAGTCAGCCTGGAAGGGCCCAGTTAAAGGCACATATGTAGAAAAGGTGGGTGAGCTACTGACGGCATGACCAAATCACGAGCCAGATGCATGGCTGTGGCTCAGCCTGAGGTCCTTGTGGGCCCTTGGGCCATAAAGGAGCTGACCTTTCATGTGGCTTCTCCTCAAGGGGTGCCCTTATCCAGGACACAAGTTGGGGGTACAAGCGGGTAGATGGTGTCTACCCACTGTTTTCACAGGTTATACACTGGCCAACCTGACAAGAAGCTGGCCTCCACTAAAATAAGCTGAACTTGTCCCGTTGGAATTGTCAGACACCGGTATATGTTCTGCAGGCCTGCACCTTGTCTGCTTTCCATTCCCAGCAGAAACGTGTAGGCAGGGAGGGAGCTTTTTAGGTCTCGCCTGAGCCAGCGAATGCGCTACCCTGGCGAGACATTTAGTGAGTGGGCTTTAAAAAGCCGACCACAGCTTTTTGTGTGGCATAGAGCATGCGGTTACGCGCACAGTTACGAGCAGAGGCGCCATCTGGCTTTCCTCTCACTCTCCCAAGCACGTGCGCCTCGCTCCGCCTCTCTGTCTAGCTCGCGCTTCAATGCCCCTCCCCCACCACAGAGCGCGTCTCGCGGCCGCGCGTCTTGTTTCTTTTCTCCTTGAGCCTGCCTTACACCAGCACCTACGGATAACGTTTCATTATCTGTCCTTCCAAAACACTTTCACTGGAAAAACGAGTGCGGCACGCTTTTACAATAGTGGCCGCGCGCCTTTCTCCCCTGGGTGGAATGTGTGGTGCGATGCAGGCATTTTCCCCCCATCGGCTGGCCTCCTCGAGCAGATTATCAGCTCGCTTGCCCATAGACTGCCGCTTCGGGGTGTCTCTATGCGCGCTGTGCTTGGTGCGCTCCCGATGGAGAGTGTGGTGTGAGCTTGCCTCTGTGTCACACTTGGAACAGCTCTACCCCCGGCAGGAGGGCAGAAGCGCCAAGTCTGGGAGTGACATCTCGCTCTACTCCCCACCCCGTGGCGGCGGTGCCAGCTCCCTGCAGCTCCAGCTGATAAGATCAGAGCCTAGCGGAGCTCCTGCAGAGAGCTTAGCTGTAAGGCATAGGCGCTGAACAAGGCACCCGGGACACCTCGCCACACCACCCTGGCGCGGAGGCGGGGTCGTCTGCCGCTGCCACCCTCACTCTTCTCCTGCACTGCTTCCTTCACTTTACCACTACCTTTGCTTTACCTTCATCCGTTCACTCCTCCACCTGTACCCACCTGTGTGTCTGCTCCGTATCCGCCCTCCACCTATGTGCCTACGTTCCTCACCCTGTACCCTCTCTACTCCACGCGCACCCCTGCTCCACCTTAGTCCCCTCACCTGTGCCATATGCCCCCTCACCAGCACATCTCGTCTACTACACCCGTATTCCTGCTCCACCTGAACAACCCCCTCCACTCATACCTTCCTACTCCTCAACCTGTGCCCTAGCCTCTACTCCGCCTCTCCTCCTGATTCACCTGTTCCCGTCCACCGGCACTCTCCTCTACTCCTGCACACTCCATCCCTCCAACCGCACATCACAGCTCTCTACTGGTGCACATCCGTACCCCCTCTCTTTATCTACATCACTGCTCCACGTACACACACCCTCTCCTGTGCTCTCCCTCCGGTCACACTTTCTTCACGTCATTACCTTTCTGCCCGGCGAGGACCCCCCCCCACACACACACGCGTACCTTCCTGCCTCTCTGTCACCGCCCCCTGTCACAGTCTCCACATCGCTGGCTCCCTATCGCTTTACTTTCACTTATCTCGCCCCTTGTCCTGCCGTCTGTCCATCAGTCCACCCAACCAACCATACGGATACAGCTATCCATCCATCCGCCCATCTGCCTGCCCGTCCGTCTGCCCGTTCTCTCTTCCATCTGTACCTTCTTCTGTCCGTCCATTCATGTGCATCTCTCCACCCATCCATTTGTCTGTACCTGTATCCACCCATCTGTCTTTCTCTCTTTCCATTGATTCATCCACCTGTCCGTCCCTCCTACCATTCATCCATACATCTTTATTTTGATCTGGCTAATCATGACTTTCATTTGGACGGTGTATTCGCGGCTCGCGTTTGTGTCTGTAAAATATGATTGTTCGCTTTTACTCAAGGTGTATTCACATTTTATAATTACTTATTTAATATAGCATAGCAAATAGCCACATGATCATTATGAATAAAAGTTGCTGTTTTCAGCAATCTATCAAAGGGTGTGCACATCACCCTTCTATGAAACATGTTTAAAAAATTGACTTTCCACATTGAAAGCAAATCTTGCTGCAGTGTTTGCTCAAGCTTACAGCCTAATATTTCATAGGGCCTACTGGACATTACATTGTGCATAGGCTAGAATTGCACAGTTTTGCATGCTTGAATTGGCATGAGGAATGAGGAGACATTATATGCAAGTTGTAAAATGTCCATACATTAGTGGCTCTGCATCAAATATATATGGCGATGTGGCACTGGAGCGCTAGGGAATAAGAAATTAGCTGATAGGAGCGCTGTACTAAGATATGGGCTCGTTTAATAACTTGAGTGTCCAGCCTCCTTAGTTTTACAATAGCTACTGATTACCAGATATTATTCACACATACTTTTTTTTTTTTTTTTTTAAAGCAGCTTGCTGTAATGCCTATATATTTACTGGTTCTGATCTTGGCAGCATAGATAGTTTTATTTTATGATTGTGGGTGACTATAATAACAAGCATTGGCACAGCCAATAGGTCTCGCCTTTGGAACCTTATAAGTGTTTCACCATGCAACAGTTATTGTTGTTGCCCCAAGGATATTGTGCTGCATAACTAAATACTTATAAGGTCCCAAAAACTAGACCTATTGGCTATGCCGATGCATGTTTATTTTCACGACCAGCTGGGCATAGATAAAGGCTGAAGCAAAGGGGCCACCAGGACACCTTTTGCTCCAATGTGATCCTGGCTGGACACTATCCGGAGACTCACACCTAGATGCAAATGCAATGGAGGTAAAACAAAGGCACACAGCTTGTTATTACTTCACAGTTACTTAAGAGAGGCGTGTTTTTGACTCTGTTCAGTCCCTGTATATAAGAGATATGCATGCACTGTAAGAATGTCAGATGTGTAGGTCTGTCCCATTATTTACACAAATAATTTAAATATCACTGTTGTATTTCTTTATAACACTACTTATCCCACTGCAGGGTGTCAGAGTGCTTTACGTAACATACATATTATACTATGACAACAAAATCATGTAAAGCAGATCTCTCCAGCAAAAGTGTTAATCTCTAGATTTATTTCACCATTATTATTCAGTGAGGTTTGCTGGGCACACAAAGATCTCTGCAGCAGGTGCCTTAACCCCATAAGATATTTTAAATTGCAGACTTTGAAACCAATTAGGCAGAAGAAGTCTACTGTTGCGTTACTCCTTTTAACCAATTTCCTTGTGGTGGAGTTTTAAAGCAAATGTATTAGTTGGGGCCCCAATTTTGCGTCGCCATTTTTTTGGCACAACCCTGACCCAAAATCTAATTTTTTAATTTCGTAATGCGCTTAAATGTACTCATGATACACCTGCTAAACATGTGTGAGGTCTTAATATCTGATATTACCTGTTGTGATGTCACATCCTATGAAGTCACTTCCTGTGATGTCACACGCTGCGACGTCATGCGCTATGATGTCATGCACGATGATGTCAATATTATACTACCTAACTATGTTAGTCTCTCCACTTCTTTTTTTAGGACTTGTTCTCTGCCTTTACCTTACTGTTAAAGAACCCACTGTGTGAGGCAGAGGGTTCTTTAACCGTTGCCTTCTTGCAGGCGAGCCAGTTGTGATGTCCAGGGAAGGAGCTCAGACAGTTTTTTAATGAAATCTGATGAGTTGAGAATTCATTAGCATAATATCTTTCTGCAACCACTTTCACAGCATTCAGTGGCTGGAGCTACAGCTGCTGAGCGGAGAGAGATGCACTGACAGAAAGGAGTGAGTCTGTCATCAGTAGCTTCCAACCTCCCTCTCAGTTCATTAAATCCCAGCAGGCTGGACTCCTGGTGGGCTGCACGCAGTAGCTGTGTACAACTGATGTATAGCAAGTGCGGGGGCTGAATTGGAAAAGCACCTTGTAGTGCGCCACTCTCCACTCCTTTGCCACCGTCAGGCATACACACAAATATTTAAAGTGGATCAATCTGTGTCTACCATTTAAAGAAATGCGCTTCGTGCTGTCGCAAAAATACTTCCACAGAAGCGTCATCTATGTCCCTGCCCAGATCCCTCTGCCAAGCCAGGCGGGCTTTAGTGTAGTGGTTTTCCCTACAGGCCACGGACAGCCTGCAGATCTTAGACACCTATTCGGGTGGCCGATTCAGTTTTGATAACATAGGATAAGGAGGATAGCTCCGGTGGTTCCGACAAGTCACTACCCAGGATATGCACCAATGCGTGCCGTGTTCTGTGGAACTGAAATTTGGTAAGGGGGATTGCGACTGCATCTCCGGCTTCCAACTCCTCCCAGTTCTTTGCCGTACCTCCCTCTAACAAGTTCCCGGTCATCTGCACCCCTATTGAATTAAGCGCTCATGTGACCCCTTTTTCCCTGCACGGGGGCAGCCAATGACGCCAATGACACCAATCCAGTGGTGTAAGCGGGGAGTACAGAATTGCGCCCGCCTGCAGCTTCAGGAGATAATGCCAAGCATGTGTTGCATGCCTTGATTAGTTTTACCTCACAAGTACATCAACAGAAATTTGCTTCAGACACACAATGCTAACAATTACTGCTTTTTTACATGAAAATTAAACTCTCATACAATTTGCGACCTTTGCCTAGGTTTCATGGATTTTGCCAGAAGCATGTGAAGGTAGCAAGACATAAAACTTTGCAACTTTGCGCACCATTTATTGAATACAATTAGCCAGCCTGGAAGGGCTCAGTTAAAGGCACATATGTAGAAAAGGTGGGTGAGCTACTGACGGCATGACCAAATCACGAGCCAGATGCATGGCTGTGGCTCAGCCTGAGGTCCTTGTGGACCCTTGGGCCATAAAGGAGCTGACCTTTCATGTGGCTTCTCCTCAAGGGGTGCCCTTATCCAGGACATAAGTTGGGGGTACAAGCAGGTAGATGGTGTCTACCCACTGTTTTCACAGGTTATACACTGGCCAACCTGACAAGAAGCTGGCCTCCACTAAAATATGCTGAACTTGTCCCGTTGGAATTGTCAGACACCGGTATATGTTCTGCAGGCCTGCACCTTGTCTGCTTTCTATTCCCAGCAGAAACGTGCAGGCAGGGAGGGAGCTTTTTAGGTCTTGCCTGAGCCAGTACATGCGGTGCTCTGGCGAGACATTTAGTGAGTGGGCTATAAAAAGCCGACCACAACTTTTTGTGTGGCATAGAGCATGCGGTTACGTGCACAGTTACGAACAGAAGCGCCATCTGGCTTTCCTCTCACTCTCCCAAGCGCGCGCACCTCGCTCCGCCTCTTTGTCTTGCTCACGCTTCAATGCCCCTCCCCCACCACAGAGCGCATCTCGCGGCCGCGCGTCTTGTTTCTTTTCTCCTTGAGCCTGCCTTACCCCAGCGCCTACTGATAACTTTTCATTATCTGTCCATCCAAAACACTTTCACTGGAAAAACAAGTGCGGCACGCTTTTACGATAGCAGCCGCGCGCCTTTCTCCCCTGGGTGGAATGTGTGGTGCGATGCAGGCATTTTTCCCTCATTGGCTGGCCTCCTCGAGCAGATTATCAGCTCGCTTGCCCATAGACTGCCGCTTCGGGGTTGTCTCTGCGTGCTGTGCTTGGTGCGCTCCCGGTGGAGAGTGCGGTGTGAGCTTTCCTCTGTGTCACTCTTGGAACAGCTCTACCCCCGGCAGGAGGGCCGAAGTGCCAAGTCTGGGAGTGACATCTCGCTCTACTCCCCACCCCCTGGCGGCGGTGCCAGCTCCCTGCAGCTCCAGCTGATAAGTTCAGAGCCTAGCGGAGCTCCTGCAGAGAGCTTAGCTGTAAGGCATAGGCGCTGAACAAGGCACCCGGGGACACCTCCCCACACCACCCTGGCGCGGAGGGGGGTCGTCTGCCGCTGCCACCCTCACTCTTCTCCTGCACTGCTTCCTTCACTTTACCATTACCTTTGCTTTACCTTGATCCGTTCCCTCCTCCACCTGAACGCACCTGTGTGTCTGCTGTATATCCGCCCTCCACCTATGTGCCTACGTTCCTCACCCTGTACCCTCTCTACTCCACGCGCACCCCCGCTCCACCTGAGTCCCCTCACCTGTGCTATATGCCCCCTCACCAGCACATCTCGTCTACTACACCCGTATTCCTGCTCCACCTCAACAACCCCCTCCACTCGTACTTTCCTGCTCCTCAACCTGTGCCCTAGCTTCCACTCCGCCTCTCCTCCTGATTCACCTGTTCCCGCCCACTGGCACTCTCCTCTACTCCTGCACACTCCATCCCTCCAACCGCACATCACAGCTCTCTACTGGTGCACATCCGTACCCCCTCTTTTTATCTACATCACTCCGCCCCACGTACACACACCCTCTCCTATGCTCTCCCTCCGGTCACACTTTCTTCACATCATTACCTTTCTGCCTGGCGAGGACCCCCCCCACACACGCGTACCTTCCTGACTCTCTGTCACCGCCCCCTGCCACAGACTCCACATCGCTGGCTCCCTAGTGCTTTACTTTCACTTATCTCGCCCTTTGTCCTGCCGTCTGTCCATCCGTCCACCCAACCAACCATACGGATACAGCTATCCATCCATCCGCCCATCTGCCTGCCCGTCAGTCTGCCCGTTCTCTCTTCCATCTGTACCTTCTTCTATCCGTCCATTCATGTGCAACTCTCCATCCATCCCTTTGTCTGTACCTGTATCCACCTATCTGTCTTTCTCTCTTTCCATTGATTCATCCACCTGTCCGTCCCTCCTACCATTCATCCATACATCTTTATTTTGCTCTGGCTAATCATGACTTTTATTTGGACGGTGTATTCGAGGCTCGCGTTTGTGCCTGTAAAATATGATTGTTCACTTTTACTCAAGGTGTATTCACATTTGATAATTACTTATTTAATATAGCATAGCAAATAGCCACATGATCATTATGAATAAAAGTTGCTGTTTTCAGCAATCTATCAAAGGGTGTGCACATCACCCTTCTATGAAACATGTTTAAAAAATTGACTTTCCACATTGAAAGCAAATCTTGCTGCAGTGTTTGCTCAAGCTTACGGCCTAATATTTCATAGGGCCTACTGGACATTACATTGTGCATAGGCTAGAATTGCACTGTTTCGCATGCTTGCATTGGCATGAGGAAAGAGGAGATATTATATGCAAGTTGTAAAATGTCCATACATTAGTGGCTCTGCATCAAATATATATGGCGATGTGGCACTGGAGCTCTAGGGAATAAGAAATTAGCTGATAGGAGCGCTGTACTAAGATATAGGCTTGTTTAATAACTTGAGTGTCCAGCCTCCTTAGTTTTACGATGGCTACGGATTACCAGATATTATTCCCACATACCTATTTTTTTTAAGCAGCTTGCTGTAATGCCTATTCACTTACTGGTTCTGATCTTGGCAGCATAGATAGTTTTTATGATTGTGGGTGACTATAATAACAAGCATTGGCATAGCCAATAGGTCTCGCCTTTGGGACCTTATAAGTGTTTAACCATGCAACAGTTAATGTTGTTGCCCCAAGGATATTGTGCTGCATAACTAAATACTTATAAGGTCCACAAAACGAGACCTATTGGCTATGCCAATGCTTGTTTATTTTCACGACCAGCTGGGCATAGATAAAGGCTGAAGCAAAGGGGCCACCAGGACACCTTTTGTTCTAATATGATCCTGGCTGGACACTATCCGGAGACTCACACCTAGATGCAAATGCAATGGAGGTGAAACAAAGGCACAGAGCTTGTTATTACTTCACAGTTACTTAAGAGAGGCGTGTTTTTGACTCTGTTCAGTCCCTGTTTATAAGAGATATGCATGCACTGTAAGAATGTCAGATGTGTAGGTCTGTCCCATTATTTACACAAATAATTTAAATATCACTGTTGTATTTCTTTATAACACTACTTATCCCACTGCAGGGTGTCAGAGTGCTTTACGTAACATACATATTATACTATGACAACAAAATCATGTAAAGCAGATCTCTCCAGCAAAAGTGTTAATCTCTAGATTTATTTTACCATTATTATTCCCTGAGGTTTGCTGGGCACACAAAGATCTCTGCAGCAGGTGCCTTAACCCCATAAGATATTTTAAATTGCAGACTTTGAAACCAATTAGGCAGAAGAAGTCTACTGTTGTGTTACTCCTTTTAACCAATTTCTTTGTGGTGGAGTTTTAAAGCAAATGTATTAGTTGGGGCCCCAATTTTGCGTCGCCATTTTTTTGGCACAACCCTGACCCAAAATCGAATTTTTTTTATTTCCTAATGCGCTTAAATGTACTCATGATACACCTGCTAAACATGTGTGAGGTCTTAATATCTGATATTACCTGTTGTGATGTCACGTCCTATGAAGTCACTTCCTGTGATGCCACACGCTGCGACGTCATGCGCTATGATGTCATGCACCATGATGTCAATATTATACTACCTAACTATGTTAGTCTCTCCACTTCTTTTTTAGGACTTGTTCTCTGCCTTTACCTTACTGTTAAAGAACCCACTGTGTGAGGCAGAGGGTTCTTTAACTGTTGCCTTCTTGCAGGCGAGCCAGTTGTGATGTCCAGGGAAGGAGCTCAGACAGTTTTTTAATGAAATCTGATGAGCTGCCAGCCAATAGTCTATACGGGTATGCAAATCGTGGTGCGTTGAGAAGTGTGTATATCCCCCCTTCTCCGGATATCTCTGACGCCACACATCACATAAGTCAAACTGTACCAATACATCTGCTGCTGTTTGTGCTGCCACCGTGACATGTCTATCTGGCCCTCCCGACCTATCCCTCTGTGGGTTCAGAACTAAATTGAAATCCCCACCCCAGAGCTGTATCCCCTCCCCGCACAAACAAACTGTCTCTGACAGTGCAGTGTAAAAGTTGGGATTGCCAAAATTCGGGCCATACACATTAACTAGGAGTAGTTCCATTCCCTTTCCCTTACATCTGGAGATCGCAAATCGCCCGTCTCGGTCCGTGTTCAATGGCTCTAGTTTTAAAGTAGCCCTGGGATTCACCCATGTGAGCACTCCAAGCGTGTGTGGTAAAACTCGAAGCATGTATGTTGCCGAACAGCCGCATACTACGCAGCATAGGACTATCGAGGGGAAGGTGTGTCTCCTGCAATAGTGCAATATCAACCTCGTGTCTCACTAAGTAGGCCAGGACCTTTCTGAGTTTCCTGTGGTCGTCGAGGCCACGAACATGCCAAGTAAGTGTGCGGATCGTGCTATTAATTATTTTTATATTAATTAATATACCATATGTATGCTCCAAACAGAAATGTGATAACGACATGTGAATTGCCATACTTCTTCAGTCTCAAACCCCTCCCTACCCCCACCCATGTCAGGCATGCCCCAACTGTGCCTTGACAAGTTGCCACAAAAACATCCCCGTGCCCCATCTGAACGTTCGGCAACCCAAAACAGATGAGACCTGAACAAAGAAACCCTCCCACCTCGGTACAACTCCCAGGGTGTGTGATACACTTGTGGGTGGATGTTGCTCATCTAGCTGGGAAATATACCCAGATCAGGCCTAGTTCCACCTCTGCTCGCCATCAGACCAATTTAAAGCATCTGCGGTAAACATTTCCCCCAGACCGCCACCTCATCCTATCTTGTCACATCAAAAGTATCATGGCACTCCACCCCTCTAGAGCCGACCGCTCCATGGGTAATTCTATAGCACGACCAATTCTGTGGTACTCTCCAAGCAACTGTCACACATTTAAAATATTCCGCTCTCTTGTAGTCCCACAACTCCCTGTACCCCTCCCCCACCGGCCTCCCCCAAAAGTGGCCTTCTTATCTGTAACACATGCAGTGTAGTATTCAGTCCTGATCGTCCATCCGGCCACCTGTCGCGCCCTCCAGGGAACTGCGCTCCGGGCTGCAGCGCTTCTCTTTAGACCACTCCTTCAGGGATTTCTGTAGAACTTTTGGATCTGTAAAAATGTGTGACTGGCCCTGCCGATTGACACGCAGTGTTGCTGGGTACAGCATGGTGTAGTCCAAATTGAGATCCCGTAGTTGGTGCTTCAGTGGCGCAAACTGTTTGCGCGCTTCCTGCACCCGAATCGTGTAATCCGGATGCAAAGATATACTGGATCCCTCATACTGCAACAACTGTTTCTCTATTGCTACTTTCAGCGCCGCATCCCAGTCACGGTAATTCAGCAGTTTCGCTATTATCTGCCTCGGGGGAGCACCAGGGATAGGTCGAGGGCCTAATGAGTGGTGCGCTCTCTCTACTACGAATATAGGGAAAACGTTTCACGTCCAAGTAGTGTTACCAGCAACTTCTCAGCAATTTTTTCCATGTTGCCAGTCGGGGTCGACTTCGGAAGGCCCGTAACTCTTAAATTAATCCGTCGGGATCTCGCTTCAAGGTCTTCGGTCTTGTCCTGCAAGACCTGCAGCACCCTCCCCATTTGCTTGTGATCAGTGTCCATAGACGTCTGTGCTTCCGTGATCCAGCGTTCCGACATATCCAGCCTTTCTGCATGCTTGTCCATTCTTTCTGACATTCTATCCATCCGATATGAGAGGGAGTCCAGTTTAGTCCCCAGCATAGAGAGACTGCTTTGCAGGCCTTTTTCCATTGCTATAAGCATGGAGCGGATGTCTCCGTCAGCGTCCTCTTGGGCCTGTTCCTGCGCGTTGTCGCCATCATTCGAGGCAGTTTCCATCCCCTTAGCTTTCTTTTGGTCATATGTAAGTTTAGGCTGTGTCTTGTCCACTCTGCCCATCGCGGCTGGTCCCCAAGAAGCGCCAATGGCCTGCGTTCAGCTATCAAGCCAGGCAAGCAGCCACCATCCGGGAAACCCTTACAAGGGGCGACCTCCACGCCACACGCTGTCTCTGTCCAGTGTGCTGCCAAGCTTGAGCTGGGAGCACAGCAGCCGCACAGATGCGCCCCCCACAAAGCAACTATTGTCCGCCGCTGCGAAACAGACGCCAAACAAGTGCCACTGTTTTTTGGACCAGTCAGGCAATCCAATACGTATCAGGTGCTGCACTCAAACCTCAATCTGCGTTCCCTATGTTCCACCGGGTGCCTTCAGCGCCACCCCCTGCCTTGAGCCGGGGGCACTCCCTCCCTCGGCAGCGTCCCACATGGGCTCACACCGCAGTGCTTGTAATTGTTGAGATATAAAATCCAGCTCCACCCAGCGTACTCAACACAGATCTGGCCCTCCGCCGTTGTCACCCTGCTTCAGCTCAGGCAGTGGGATTCTCGTAGTGGGGAGCGCAAGATGGCGCTTTCATCAGCATGAATCCAACACTGGGACAGCAGAATCAGCCGAATCACACCGGGCACTCCCTCTCAGCTTCTTGCCTCTTGTGACAGCCAGTGTTGTGGAACCCACAGTGCACCGCTCCTCTCAAGCGCCGTTTCTGTCCCCGTACAGCAGCCTCTCTAGTCCGCCTTAGGCACCATGCTGAACTACTGAAAGGCCACTGTGCTGGCAGGCATCAAAATGGCCAGCCCCGCCAGTCGCAGCCCAGCTGAGACCGCAGTCCCATCACCTCACAATCCGCAACCTTGGTACCTTTATAGTCCGAGTAGCTCCGTCGCATGTCGCGTCAGGGTACCTCGCCATGCCGGCCCGGCCCCGGCGCCACCACAGAGGGAGAGAGCGCCCACTAGAAATGGTGCCAAGTCCCACACCGACCACAGCTCTGCTCCTCAGGGCCCCGGAACCATCCGCACCTTATCGTCGCTGAAGAAGCTGAGTCCCACAGGTAAATCACAGTCCTGGCCATGGGATGCGCCGCCATAGCCACCAGACCCGCTAATAAATGCGATGTGCTCTTCAGCACCATAAGCGCCCGAGGCCCGCGCAGATGTTGGGTCTCAGGTCGCCGCTCCCTCGTCACGACAGCCCGGGGATCGTGGCCCAGTGCAGTGGCGTAGTCGTCAGCAGCAGTCCGCTCACTCGTTTCCGGGGGTTAATGGCTCAGAGACGGCTCATTGCATTCCCGAGTCGCTCCAGAGCCGATTGCAGCACAAGTCTGGTCAGATAGACCCCGCAGATGCAGGATACTTTCAGGATATTGTGATGGCTACGCAAAGCTTACAGTCTAAGCTGCCATCTTTGCTGCAAGCAAGCTCCGCCCCAGCCCTGCCTTTTTGTTTATCATACTGTGCAGCAGCAGAGGCCACAATAGTACAGTAGTGACAAGGAGGGCTACACCTCCCCTACTGACTGAATACTGACAGCCCCCATGCTGCAGACAACCCAGCATAGTGAAGTGGCCTCCCAGTCCCATCACACGCACCACCTAGAAGGGGCATTAATAATGCCCGCTAATGACCTGAAACCTGCACGCTTTCCTGACACAATTAATGCACATCGGTTTGGTCTGCATGGCAGTGATACCGGAAAACACTCTACAGTTTTCTGTCCAGGGTAGCGGCGCAACCTCCAGCAGAGTCTCTCCCCTCATGCTTGCATAGGCTACGCCTCATCACCAGTGCCCATCTGCAACCATGACACGCAGTATCCCTGGCACTCATAACACAACTTCTCCCAGACAGAGTACCACCTCCCTCTGTGACCCTTCAAGCCCAGTCATCCATTCTCACTCCTCAATCATGGCCACCTTCACAGTTGCCTTGAAATATTCAAATTGTTCCGGAACCTCTCCAACTTGGGTGACAACACCGACTATGACTGCCTAATTACGGCTTTGAGTGCCTTCTTAAACCTGCATATGAACCCGAATATCAAGCAATTCAAACTGCGATAAGTGCACCAATGGAAAGGAGAATACATCAATGTGTTTTACGCTAGACTCCCGGAACTCGCTAGTACTTGCACAGATGATGACCCCCCCCCAAAAAATGAACTAGCTTAGCTAATAAAGGCTACTGGTCGGTTGCCTTATGTCACCACATCCTACGCTGGGAAGACATGCCATTTGATGAAATCCTAACCCTCAACCGTTCCCATGAACATTTGAATGAGAGAGTCGAACAGATGGAAATGGCATTCAGCAATCTCTCTTGTGTTCCAGAGAGCAACATCCTCAGATGCTCTAAGGGATGCCAAATGTAGTTATTACGGACTCTCTGCAAACCCCCTGCCTGAATGCCCAGCAAGAGGAAAGACATGTTCCAGCTGCCATAGACCCAACGACTTTGCGAAAATCTGCTGGGTTGGACGCCGAAACAGGCCTCCAAAAAGTAGAGGAAAACTGAGGCACCAAGGCGTGTGCAACATTGGAAAGTCTGAGAACATCGCCCTACCCTGGGGAATTATACGCCCAACCTGCTGCGTCACTATTGGTGACATTCCTGTGATGTCCCTCATCAACACCAGTGCATCTGAGAATGTTACGAGCAAGACATTATTTCAGCTCCTCAGGTCTCGGCCACAACTGGCCCATATGAACACCAAGATTTTTGCCTGTGGCACCTCTTTACTCTCCCTTGACCTGGTTTTCCAATGCCCCATCACGCATGACCTAGTCTCATGTAACACCAAGTTTTTCGTTGCCACTGAGGGAATCGAAAACCTCCTCAGCTGCACCACAGCTGAAGACCTCCAGCTGATCCATTTTGCGCAGCAATGAATAACATGCATCAGCCATATCCTCCAGGACTTCCCAAATATCTTCCAAGGCATTGAGTTCCTTCGAGGGCCCGGGTGTCACTCTATATAGAACCTTCCATTAAGCCAGTCGCCCTACGTCATAGTTGGATCCCGTCCCACCTTTGCCCAGCTGTAGAGACTGAATTACAATAACTAGAAAAAGCGGGTGCAATAGAGAAAGTCTCTAGCTCCACCCTGTGGCTATCGCCCATGGTAGTTGCACGGAAGCCCAAGCAGCCCGGCACCATCCGATTCTGCATTGACCTGAGGCTACTAAACAGGGCGATCAAGAGGGAACAACACATCACATCGACCATCAATGACCTTATTGCTGACCAAAAATCAACCTTTACTCCAGCTACCACCAACTGGAGCTGCAAGAAAGCTGCTAGTATATAACCACCTTCTCAACCCATGTAAGCTGCCACCATTACCACTCCCGCAACTTCTGGATCTTGTTGCCTGCTTAAGTATTCCAGAACTCAATCTGTGAAGCACTGTCAGAATTGGAATGCACCATCAATGTAAACAATGACATCCTTATACATGCATCCACAGTGGAAAGTCATTAACGTATCATCCGCACAGCTCTCAAGCTTATCAGTGACGTGGAACTCACCCATCACTGAGACAAATGATAATTTCTCAGACAACAGATGGAGTTTTATGGATACATATCCTCTGGAACTGGCATCATAGTTGACCCTATCAAGAGAAAAGACATCAAAGTGGCCACTCCTCCCACGCCCCTGCATAAGTCAGGAGCTTATTTTGGGATTGCGATGTATTGTGCGGATTCATACTCAATCTGGATGTCCAGGCAGGGCTGTTTTACCGGCTAACCAAGGCATCTACCCTGTGGCCCTGGGGCCTTTTGACATACATTTGTGTGTGTGGCAATGCTGGATAGCATTCTCGGAATCGGCATTGCTTACATTTCTACTTCGTTGGCACACTATCACAACACCTTGAACTTTTAGTACAAGGGATAAAGTCAATTGCACAAATGTTATCATTGTTATTGTCCGTTAGGCGACGACGCTATCCAACTAGAAGAAACAATTGCGGCCTGACAGGGGTTGCGACATGGCCATATGGGTGCTGTTTATTATATATACAGAACCACTTCCTTTCTTGGGGAGAGGAGCACTCAGCTGAAACTGCGAGTTCACAACATGCTGGAATTTCAGCTCAGCTGATTTTCCTGTGTACCAATATAAGGGATATCTAGCTCTACACCAAGACGGACAGCCTGATGACACTTGCCTGCGGGTAATGGGGAGTTGGACCACCCGGGCAGGGATTTGGCAGATCACCCACCCTAGGTAAGACTAGGTTAGGGAGCGCTAGGTAGGAGTACACTGTAGCGCTGTACTTATATGCCCAAACATGTTCACTCTCTTAGCACAATGTTGTAAACGTTCCTCTTTTTCACTATTCTTGTTATGCTAATTATGCTAATCTGTTTCATTCTATTGATTATCGCAGCACACATATTGTATACAAGAATCACAATGCCTTAATAAATATTGAAACGCCTTGCTGAATATTTCTTCTGTATTTCTTTGGGTATGCATGAGAGGCTAAACGAAAGGGTTCTAGATCTCTTACCATGATATCCTTGGGGATCAGGGTTGTCATGTTCTAAGGCTACACACACATTTGTTACCCATTAAGGTTAGGGGTCCAGATGGTGCAAAGTAGGCTAGCAGAGATCTAGGCCAACATATCATGAGGGTGTGCACGGAATCAGTCTGGTACAATCCTGACACTTATGTTGCCCAACAAATGCACAGTTTTTTAGGAAAGGTACAAGCGTACGACAGATCTGTATTTGTCATGTCTGCATAGTCCCGCCTCCCACCTTTCATTGTTATCTCACCTGTTTCTTTATCATGCCTGTGGTTTTTCTGTTTATTACACTTGCTGTTTCTTGCCTCATATCTGTGTCTGTTTCTGATGTGCCATCTTTAATCGAGGTCCAAGCTGTCATATGTCTCTGTCTGTGCTGTCTTTACTCTTTCTGATAATTGTATCTGCTGTGTCCTGTCTCTTTCTTGATCTAAAGTCTGCCACCTCTGGTTTTTGTGCCTACAGCGGCCTGACTTTGAACGTTGTTTTATTCTCTGCTGTCCTCTCTCTCTACCATTAAAGTATGTCACTAATCTTTGTCTCTACTTTCTATCGCGACAGACGGTATCTATGCCTTTATCTCTGTTGTCACATATCACGGTTTGCCTCTGCAGTCTCTGAGCCTTATCACCACAGTTTCCCCACTTTGATCTGTCTTTGCAGACTCTGATCATTGCCTCTTCAGTCGCCTGTCTCTAATCTGTGTCAGTCTGTGCAGTCATAGCGATTTTTCCCTTAACTTTTAGCCTTGGTGCACAGACGTCACGTTGCTATACAAAATGGCTAGAACAGGGCGACCAGGCGTTGTGGGTTTGCCAGGACAGTCCAGTTTTTTCACCAGCTGTCCCGGCTGATTTTGGGAAATTTAGCCCAAGTCCTGGTATTTAGAGAGGGTCTACAGAAATTGGTGGGAGGTGCCTTCTTGTGTTTCCCAAAGCAGGGATAGTTAGCAGCTCTTATAAGAAAGCAATTTGATTAACAAGCTTGCTACTGGCTTCAAAAGTTGCATTTTATTTATGTTCTTACTGCCTCTTCTGTAATTCTCTGCTGAAGAGCGCTGCCATTCTGGGCACTCAGGTGAAGAAAAACTGTAGTCCTTCTTCTATTTTCGTGAAGTGTCCCAGTTTCTGGCTTTAAAATTCTGGTCACCCTTGGTTAAAAGACATTGACAAAGCCAAAGCTCTCGCCTAGGCGAGACCTACTGGCTTTGCCAATGCTTGTTTGTAAGTGGCATCCAGCCTGGCCTAAGGAGTCTGACGGACAACCAGAGGACAATCCGAGTAGCAGAGACACATATGGAGTAGATAATACCGAACTTCCATGAATTCCAGATAAGCCCTGTCAAGGGACCCCACCAGAGGTCCCTCCTGTGAACCCTAAGACATATCTCTTCTGCTGGTGATGGTTCCATCACGGGTCTCCCATACGAGCTGAGGCAGACCGTCCGGAAGCCCAAGAACCAAAGAAGACTTTCACTGTGATATGGTGCTGATATGAAACTCTGTAGCAGTTGTCAACAAGCATTTGCAATGCAATAGGTCTCGCATTTATGCAAGTTTGAGCTATTGACATTGAAAATGACAATGGCTTTTATTTTTGTTTCCATTTTTAAAACAGAAATAAAAGGCATTGTCATTTACAATGCCAATAGCTTAAACTCCTGTAAATGCAACACCTATTGCATTGCCAATGCTTGTTAAAGATTGGGACTGTAATGGCTCATTGCCAGGAATCTGGAAACATTTATTTACAAGCAGTGTTTATGGAGGAGAAGGGAAGATGGCAGATTGAGTCTGCCGTGGTGAGACTGCTCCTGCATCGCCTTGGCGCCCGTCTGACATGGTCCGATTCGGCACAGTTCCCCCCACCTTTGTATTCTGCTACAGGAGATAACAGTGTGCCTTGCATACCTTTTTCAGTAAAAGGTCTTTCCTTTCTGATGTGGTGGCAGTACACCAGGGGCCTTCGCACTCATCTGCTGCAAGTCAGGGTGGCGAGATGGCAGATCTGTCTTTGTCTCTGCTGTTCTATCCTCAACCGGCAGAAAGCCGTGCCGGCAATGGCTCCACCGCGGTCAAGTGCTTAGTGTGGAGGACGAGGGGTCAGCTCCAGCATTTGCAACAGCTGTAATCTGTGCGCTTCAGCAGCGGTACTAGGAGAAAATGATGGGTGGTTGCATGCTGCAGATAAGGTGCCTGGCTCCCAGGTCAGACGGCCAATTCTGAAACTCCTTCAATCAGACAATGCAGCCGGTCTCATTCATGCCTGTAGTGAGGAGCTTAGCGTTTCTGTAACATCCATGGTGGATGTGCTGCTGAATGCGGTGCAGAGTGTAGTTGGAGCAACATCTCTGAAACTTCTCTCATGAATCAGAGTTGTGGTACGTCTCACTGAAACTTCTCTCGTGAATCAAAGTTGTGCCACGTCACACTGAAACTTCTCTCGTGAATAAGAGTTGTGGCACGTCTCGCTGAAACTTCTCTCGTGACTGAGCATTGTGCAGTGCTCGGGACCCGGCGGGACCACATCCTGCTCCGCCGCTTGGCTGACAGCACCGAGACTGCACAGGTCTGGGCTTGGAGGCTGCACACACACCCGCCGTGAGTGAGTCAGTGGCCGCTCTCCCAGACCCAGCAGGGCCAGTGCACCAGACGGGGGCTCGGTGCGGGCAAGTGGGGCCTGTGCGTGTCCTCCGAGATGGGCCTCCGCACACAACCCTGAGCCCTGTTACTTACAGGCAGGCTTCATCACTGCAAAGGAATGCAAGCTGTCTGTCTGTCCTAGAGTAGAGACACTGCACCGTCCATGCACCTCGAGCCCGCACTCACTGTGTGTGAACGCACAAAGCACCTAGACAGAGGTATATCACATAGAACGGAAAACATACAGAGCATACTGTATAAACACACTAAGCACAGACACCGCTTATCACATGCGTGGTACAGCAAATTGAGTAAGTGTCACCCGTGAGCACATCCCATAGTAAAACTCAAAGCACACTGCTGTGGACACACGATCGTACTGCACGTCACGCAGTCTTCCACATAGTGCCCACCACGCACAGTACATAGTAAAACAGTGGCGTGGCGCCAGTAGAAGAATCAATCCCTTGTCTTTATGGGGCCATGTGTTTCTAGTTAGAAACTCATGGCCCCATAAAGATAAGAAAGTGCTTTGCAACAGCAGCAAAGCAGGTGACCCAGTCCGGCTCGGAGGCGAAAGGGCGTCAACCAAATACCCTCATTTCCAATGGCAAGCCACCATTTAGCATAAATAGTGACGCAAGCCAATGGAAATGAGGGGCAGGGCTTAAAGCCCTTTTCTGAAACTTCTCGTTCACAATAAATCTCGCCGAGGCGAGCAGCGCTTTGCGCAGCAACGCCACGCGAGACCTAAAAATGAGTTAGGGTTTGACTATTAAGATGTTCTATACATTAGTATTTGTTGAAACACAAGAAACTTTGGGTAGAACACAGTACACCCCTGCCGGCCACACCTCTGGTGCTGTCATGCATCCATGTAGGCGCAGTGTCAGGGAAGTCAATAAAGCAGAACCTGATACCCTGCACGGACGGGTACAAGTGGTCCCACAGTGACATCCACGTGTCCTGTCTTTTGCTTCCCAATGCTACTCAGCTCGGGGGGCCACAATAATACAGTCCTGCAGTGCAATATCCACCTTTCCCTAAAGGTGCACCCCGATCATGTCGCCGGTGAGGAGACTAATGTACAGGGGTGTAACAGAGTTCCCTGCAGCCCTGGTGGTGCAAGTGGGTCCCCAACCCTTCAAGAAGCCCCCATTCAGTCAAAAGCCTATGAATATTTGAAAGATAGTGGAGACTTTCAGGACCCCTGTCACACTCTGCAAGGGGGCATCACTTTTCTTTACGCCATGAGGGCATACCCAAAACCAGGCCCTCGGTCAAGAGTTTGCTGTTTACAAGTAACGCATGTTAGACGGCGACCTCAGAGGAGCCCGGGAAGGGAGTCCTGACTACCCTGAGACCCACCCCCAAGTATCGTAGCCGGGCACTGGCGGGGGACTCCTCAGGAGGAGAAGTCTCGTATCGAGGATCGTACTTCGGGCACCACACGACACAGAAACAACACACCGTGAGTTCTCAGGAACCAATCTTTATCAAATAGGTTAGCACTGCAAATATGTACAAGGAGAGCGCGGGCTCAATGAGTCTCGGAAGGGATAGGGGGTAGCGGGACAGTCTTTGGCACAAAAGTTCAAGGTAAGGATGTACCCGGCGCACAGCTCACAATCCTCGAGCTGGGGGGTAGGCTGGTTGTCGTGGGGTCCGGCGGGACCAGTGGAGTCTGTGGAAGCCGCGAGTCACTCAGCGGGCTCAGGTACAAGTTCGGAGGTCTTACGATCTGCAGGGAGCCGCGAGTCACTCAGCAGGGCTCAGGTACAAGTTCGGAGGTCTTACGATCTGCAGGGAGCCGCGAGTCACTCAGCAGGGCTCAGGTACAAGTTCGGAGGTCTTACGAGCCTCGGGGAGCCGCGAGTCACTCAGCAGGGCTCAGGTACAAGTTCGGAGGTCTTACGATCTTCGGGGAGCCGCGAGTCACTCAGCAGGGCTCAGGTAGTTCTAAGTTCCAGGAGCCGCGACCGCGTCAGCAGGCTCTCGTTGTTCCAGCGTCGAATCTGCCGGACAGTCCCAGAGCACCCCTTGTTATAGGTCGACCCCTCTTTGATGTCCGGAGTCTGTCCAGGCAGGGGTCTTGTCACCTGGGGGTCGCTTGTGGGGGTTTTCCTGCCATTGTCTTGTGATCTTTTCATGGCCGGGTCGGGAGGAGTCCCAGACACCCAGCAGGCGTGGAGCCAGCTCTCAGGGAGGCCGGAGGGCCGATCGAAACCCATCGTCCCAGGGGAGTTCAGAGGTGCGATAGAAACTGCTCCTCCCTCTCTCACCCCTGGAAGCGTGATGTCCTCCAGCCGGAGTGGCGCCTCTAGGCCCGGGTCGCGCTGGGGCCGGGCGGCCATCTTGGTGCATGAAGTGGGCACGCGGGCCCGGGGTGGCCGAAAGGAGAGAGGCCATGGACGAGGATGTCCGGGTCGAGTGCGTGTGTTCTGGTGGAGAGGCTTGGTGAGGCCGGGGGATTGGGGCTGCCGGCACCAGGTTAGGTGGTGTGGGGACCAGTAGAGCCATGTTATGAGGCCGGGTCCAACACGCGTCCCCCCCAGCTGAAAGCCGGAGAGAACTGCCCATCATCTTGGGGGGTTCTCTTCGCTGAGGCGGAAGAACCGGGAGAGGCCATCGGCGTTGGCGTGGTCCGTCCCAGGACGGTGTTCCACGGTGAAATCCATCCCCTGAAGGGAGATTGACCACCGCAGTAGCTTGGGGTTTTCTCCCCGCATCTGCATGAGCCATCGCAAGGGCCGATGGTCGGTTTGGACTTTGAAATGTGTGCCGAACAGGTAAGGGCGTAGTTTCTTGAGTGCCCAGACCACGGCAAAGGCTTCGCGCTCAATGGTACTCCATCGCTGTTCTCTGGGCAACAGCCGCCGACTGAGGAAGGCGACGGGCTGGTCCAGGCCTTGGTCATTCATCTGGGACAGGACGGCCCCAATGCCATGCTCGGAGGCATCGGTCTGGACTACAAACTCCTTGGAGTAGTCGGGAGCCTGGAGGACGGGGGCCGTGCACATGGCCTTCTTTAGGGCATCGAACGCCTCCTGGCAGGCAGTTGTCCACTGAACCCTTTTTGGCTGTTTTTTGGATGTGAGTTCTGTGAGGGGGCCGACAAGGCTGCCATACCCCTTGATGAATCTGCGGTAGTAGCCAGTGAGGCCCAGAAAGGCTCGGACCTCCGTTTGGGTGGTGGGGGGTTCCCAGGCCACGATGGCGTCGATTTTTGGTTGTAGAGGGGCGACCTGGCCACTCCCGACCTGGTGCCCCAGGTAGACTACTGATCCTTGTCCAATTTGGCACTTGCTGGCTTTTACTGTCAGGCCTGCCTGGCGCAGGGCGGTTAGCACCCTCCGGAGGTGCTGGAGGTGCTCACTCCATCCGGAACTGAAAACGGCGATGTCGTCCAGATAGGCCGCGCTGAACTGTTCTAGCCCGGCCAGGACTCTATTTACCAGTCGCTGGAAGGTGGCTGGGGCATTCTTCATTCCGAAGGGCATTACGCGGAAGCGGTAATGCCCATCTGGGGTGGAGAAGGCCGATCGCTCCTTGGCCCCCTCGGTGAGCGCAATCTGCCAGTATCCGCAGGTGAGGTCGAAGGTGCTAAGGAACCGTGCTGCCCCGAGTCGGTCAATGAGTTCGTCGGCCCGTGGAATGGGGTGGGCATCGGCTCGGGTGACGTCATTGAGCCCCCGGTAGTCCACACAGAACCGGAGCTCGGGGGCGACACCGGGGGCCGCTGCCTTCGGGACCAGGACCACGGGGCTGGCCCAGGGACTGTCAGATGGCTCGATCACTCCCATGGTCAACATCTTTGAGACTTCAGCTTGAATGCAGGACCGGACCCGGTCGGGGACCCGGTAGGCTCGGTGTCTCACCGGCGGGCTGTCCCCGGTGTCCACGTCATGGACACACCAGTCGGTAACTCGGGGGATCAGGGAGAAGAGGTCGGCAAATTGTCCTAGTAGCTGGCGGCAGTCCTCTTGTTGCTGGGCAGTGAGAGCTGGGGAGAGATTCACTCCCTCCACTGAGCCATCCTGCTCCTTGACACAGGAGGTCCGGGAGGGGATCGGACTCATCTTCGGCCCCGTCATCGGTGGCCAGCAGGAGGCTTAGTTCGGTCCGCACGAAGTGAGGCTTGAGGCGGTTCACGTGAAGGACCCGGAGGGGATCCCGGGGCGACTGGACGTCCACCAAGTATGTGACTGGGCTCTTCCGCTCAATCACCTTGTAGGGCCCGGTCCACCTGTCCTGGAGGGCGCCTGGCTTCACAGGAGCCATGACCCATACTTGTTGGCCTGGCTGGAACTCGACCAGAATGGCATTCTGGTCGTACCAGCGCTTCATCTCTTCTTGGCTTGTCTCTAGGTTGGCCTCGGCTAGCGCTCGGAACTTCCTGGTCTGGTTCCGGAGGGTCAGAACATAGTGGAACACATCTCGTGGGGTGGTCTGGGGTGCCGCCTCCCACCCTTCCTTAACCAAGCTGAGGGGACCTCGGACGGGGTGTCCATAGAGCAACTCAAACGGGCTGAACCCTAGGGACTTCTGGGGGACCTCTCGGTAAGCAAACAAGAGGCAGGGGAGCAGGACGTCCCACTTACGCCGGAGGGGCTCTTCTAGGCCGGTGGTCATCCCTTTCAGGGTCCGGTTAAACCTCTATACTAGGCCGTTCCCTTGGGGATGGTACGGGGTAGTGAATTTGTAGGACACTCCACATTGTTGCCACAGGGACGTCATGTACCTCGAGATAAAATTAGTGCCGTGATCGCTCACGACCTCGCGGGGGAACCCTACCCGGGAAAAGATCCCCATCAGGGCCCGGCCCACCACGGGGGCCGTGACGGTGCGTAGGGGGATCGCCTCTGGGTATCGGGTGGCGTGATCCACCAGGACCAGGATGAAACGGTGACCTTGGGAGGTAGGGGGGTCCAGGGGCCCCACGATGTCGATCCAGACTCGTTCAAAGGGGGTACTGACGACCGGGAAGGGTTGGAGGGGAGCCTTGCGCTTCCCCCCACTCTTCCCGCTAGCTTGGCATGTGGGACAGGACTTGCAGTGGGCTTCTACGGCTGCTCTCATCTTAGGCCAGTAAAAATGGGTCACGAGACGGCTGTAAGTCTTGTCTTGACCCAGGTGGCCGGCAAGGGGGACGTCGTGGGCTAAACCCAGGAGGAAGTCTCGGAAGCGGAGGGGTACCACCAGCACCCGTCCGGATCCCAGCTCCACCGACTTCTGCTCACTATACAAAATGCTATTTTCCCAATAAATTCGGTGCGTGCCAGTTTGGTCGCCTGCGGCTTGGCCCTCGGCCTGGCGCCGCAGTCCTACCAGGGAAGGACAGGTGGCTTGCTCCCGGCAAAACTCCTCCCGGGTGGGCCCACCCTCGTGGCGCCATTGGGCCAACTCGGGTAGATCGCCTAACTCAGGGACCGGGGCGGTGTCGGACAGGGAGGGCTCGTCGCTGGCGACGGGCCCCTCCGATGGGGGGACGGGAGGACCCTCGGGGGTTACTGCTCTGACTTCTTCGGTCGGGGCGTCTTCGACTTCTCCCAGGGGGGTGAGTCGGGCTGACATAGATCGGGTGGTGGCGCACACCCACTCGGGGAGCCCCATCATCTCTAGGTGGGCCTTGCGTTCGACGTGCTTCCAGGGCGAACTCTCCAGGTCGTTCCCTAGGAGGCAGTCGACCGGCTGGGAGGTTCTTACGGCAACCCTCAGTTTACCTACTACTCCACCCCACTCAAACGGCACCAGAGCTACCTGACACATACTCTCTCTATTATCGGCGGAAATGACTGGGCAAAAGACGTTGGGGAGGATCTGCTCCTCGGGGACTAAGTGCCTGAGGACACCGGTGATGCTGGCCCCGGTGTCCCGCAGGGCCTCTGTTTGGTGGCCATTGATCTTAACCAGCTGCCCGTATTTCTTCGTGTTGGAGGGCAGGAGGCTACCAGGGACCATCTCCCTATCTCCCAGGGATACTAGGGCCATGGCTGCGGGTTCCCACTCCCCGGTTTCCTCAACCTTCTTCCCCAGAGCTACGTTGGCTATCTGTCTTGCAGGGGTGTTTTGGGTGGCCATGGGGCACTCTGGGTCATTGGCGTAGTGCCCGGGCTTCTGGCAACGGAAGCAAGTGACAGTTACCCTGTGTCCCCGTCTCCCGGGTGGTCCGGATACTGGTGGGGGGGGCGCTGGGAAAGGTGGAGATTGGGTCTTCGGAGGACTAGGCTGGGACTCTCTCTGGCCTCCCTGGTTCCCCCCTCCTCTCTGGCGGGGTGGTCCCTGACTGGCTCGGGGGTATTCTCCTACCATGCCCCGGGTGACCCGGGTGTTGGTCCAGCGGTCTGCTTCCACCGCCAGCTTCCTGGGATCGGTGAGTTTGCTGTCGAGCAGATGCTGGCGTAGTTCCACAAAGCAGTTCGCAGCCAGGTGTTCCCACAATAGGAGGTCGGTGAGCTCCTCAAGAGTGGTGACTTTGCTGCCCTTGACCCACCCATCGAAGGCCCGACTAAAAAAGTTTACATATTCTACCCAGGTGGTGCCCGGGATTTTCCTGCAGTCCCGGAATCGCTGACGGTACATCTCGGGGGTGAGACCGTACCTTGTGAGTAGAGCCTCTTTCATGTGGCTGTAGGAGGTCTGCAGAGAGAGGGGTAGGTCGAGCAGGGTGTCTCTTCCTTCGCTCAGAAACCGTCCCCACAACCCTGCCCCCCAGTCCTTCTGCGGGACCCGATGGGAGGTCATGACGACCTAGTAGGCCCTGAACCATTGCTGAATGTCATCGTTTTTATAATATTCCTTGACCACATCCTTGGGGATGTGGACCTTCTGCTCCGCTGGGGAGGTCGCCTCTCGGTTTCCCGGGGGCCTCCCTTCCTCACTTCTGGCCTTGAGTTCGATTTCCTTCAAGCTGCGTTCGTGCTCCAGTTGGAGCTTCCTTCCTTCGTGTTCTCGTTGGAGCTTCTTCTCTTCTAGCTCGCCTTGCACGCGCATTTGCTCTACTGCTAGCTTTTTCTCTGCTAACTTTAATTCGCCTTCGATTTTGAGTTTCGCTAACTCGAGTTCGTGATTGCGGCTTCTCTCTCTGTCCGCGAGTTCCTCCGGGGATAGGCCCCTCGTCTGGTACGACGCTTCGCACCTGATTGTTGCTGCTTTTGCTTTGGGGAGGTTCGGCCTCGTCGGGGCGCTCCCCCGTGTTTTCCGGGCGGGAGGCCCCGGTATCCACCCAGGCTTTCAGTGCTTTCTGCAAATCTTCCTTGGTGTTGAGACCGGTGGTAGCGATTCTAAGTTCTTTGCAGAATTGCTTTAGTTCTTTGTGTGTGTATTCTTCTAGTTGTTCCACCTGGAACACCCTGTTGGCGTTGATTTCTGCGGGGATCACGGTGTTTCCTTCTGCCATCTTTGTTGGTAGTGCGTCCGTCGTTCACAGTACGATCTCTCGGTGATGGGCCCGAATCCCGTCGCTTGCCACCAATGTTAGACGGCGACCTCAGAGGAGCCCGGGAAGGCAGTCCTGACTACCCTGAGACCCACCCCCAAGTATCGTAGCGGGGCACTGGCGGGGGACTCCTCAGGAGGAGAAGTCTCGTATCGAGGATCGTACTTCGGGCACCACACGACACAGAAACAACACACCGTGCGTTCTCAGGAACCAATCTTTATCAAATAGGTTAGCACTGCAAATATGTACAAGGAGAGCGCGGGCTCAATGAGTCTCGGAAGGGATAGGGGGTAGCGGGACAGTCTTTGGCACAAAAGTTCAAGGTAAGGATGTACCCGGCGCACAGCTCACAATCCTCGAGCTGGGGGGTAGGCTGGTTGTCGTGGGGTCCGGCGGGACCAGTGGAGTCTGTGGAAGCCGCAAGTCACTCAGCGGGCTCAGGTACAAGTTCGGAGGTCTTACGATCTGCAGGGAGCCGCGAGTCACTCAGCAGGGCTCAGGTACAAGTTCGGAGGTCTTACGATCTGCAGGGAGCCGTGAGTCACTCAGCAGGGCTCAGGTACAAGTTCGGAGGTCTTACGAGCTTCGGGGAGCCGCGAGTCACTCAGCGGGGCTCAGGTACAAGGTCAGAGGTCTTACGATCTTCGGGGAGCCGCGAGTCACTCAGCAGGGCTCAGGTACAAGTTCGGAGGTCTTACGATCTTCGGGGAGCCACGAGTCACTCAGCAGGGCTCAGGTAGTTCTAAGTTCCAGGAGCCGCGACCGCGTCAGCAGGCTCTCGTTGTTCCAGCGTCGAATCTGCCGGACAGTCCCAGAGCACCCCTTGTTATAGGTCGACCCCTCTTTGATGTCCGGAGTCTGTCCAGGCAGGGGTCTTGTCACCTGGGGGTCGCTTGTGGGGGTTTTCCTGCCATTGTCTTGTGATCTTTTCATGGCCGGGTCGGGAGGAGTCCCAGACACCCAGCAGGCGTGGAGCCAGCTCTCAGGGAGGCCGGAGGGCCGATCGAAACCCATCGTCCCAGGGGAGTTCAGAGGTGCGATAGAAACTGCTCCTCCCTCTCTCACCCCTGGAAGCGTGATGTCCTCCAGCCGGAGTGGCGCCTCTAGGCCCGGGTCGCGCTGGGGCCGGGCGGCCATCTTGGTGCATGAAGTGGGCACGCGGGCCCGGGGTGGCCGAAAGGAGAGAGGCCATGGACGAGGATGTCCGGGTCGAGTGCGTGTGTTCTGGTGGAGAGGCTTGGTGAGGCCGGGGGATTGGGGCTGCCGGCACCAGGTTAGGTGGTGTGGGGACCAGTAGAGCCATGTTATGAGGCCGGGTCCAACAACGCAAAACTAGGAAAAATACTGGAGACTTCTTTTAGAAAATATCACTTCTACATATAACATTTGAAGAAGAGTAGAGTGGTTCAGAAGAGGAGCAGTCCAAAGTTAAACTAGCCTCTTGTGATATTGAGGCGAAACCGAGCACATTATGAAGTCCGTGCTCTGCATTGATTCTGGCGAGGTGTGAGCCTGTGACGCCTTGGTAAAGCGTCCTAAAAGCATCCTAAAAAGTACCTGCACTCTCAAATTTCCACGGTTAAAGCATGAATAGATCATCCTGTCTAGTTGCTGTTTTTTTGCATTCTGGGATTTGTAGTCATGCGTATCCCTTTATAAAATCAGGATTACAAGTGTAAAGTAAACAAACTGTATGACCGACTCTCCCATGAACCTGTGAAGCCTGAGAGCTCTAGTACACACGCTCAGACTCTAAAAAGGGTTTAGCAATGGCACCCTACACCTGGTCACCCTCCCGGATCCCACAAACTTAGACCACACAATTTGAAGTTTTTGGAAGAACTGAGGCCACAGTTTATTAGGCAATTTTTAACTTATAAGCGATCCTTTAACAACCATTTCTTTCTTTATCCAATGAGCCTGCGCCCGCCTTACCATAGCCACAAGAACTGTGCCCTACATTCAATGCCGGCTAGTCAGGCCAGGTGACTTATCACCTTCGAGTAACAATCCCCTCCTATTCAGGGCAAGCATCTGCTTCTAGCCCAATCGGATGAATCTCCGCTTCCGGTGCCGCATACCTTTCCTTTCGGACAATTGTCTGCTTCCCCAACACCGGTTGACCTTTCACTTCTGGTGCAACCACACATTTTCTTTCGGGTAAGCGTCTGCTTCGGAACCCGCCGGGTGACCTTTTTACTTCCAGCGTAACCAACCTTTTCTTTTCAGGGCAAGAGTCTGCTTCCAGCCCGCCAGGTGACCATTTACTTCCAGTGTAACCATTCATTTCCCTCAGGGAAGGCATTTGCTTCCAGCCCATGAATGGACTGATATCCCGGGTGAAAGTCACCCCCTTTCCTTGCAAGGTGACAGGACCCAGTCACCTGTTCACTACTTCTTACGGGCCACATGCTCTGCCCTTATTGTTTCCTTCTGGTTCATCCCATAAGGTGATTGTGGGAGCCTGGTAGTACCCCCTGGGTCCTGACTGTGACCTGTTTGTGGCCTGTCCCGCTGCAACCACCTGCCATTTTGTTTAGGATCGCCTTGTAAGTACCGCATTTCACAAGCAGCAGAAGCCGAAGAGATGAAGAAAGAACAAGATTTGCATTTGCGGTCCAGTGCCCCGGAGCTTGCTTTTACTTTTACTTTTGGAACCTGGGGAGGCACGCCCTCCTGGTTCCCGCTGCAGCCTCCCTTGTCCGGGGCTGCTGCCTTGGCACCCAAGCTGACTTCCCCTGATATTTGTGGCATACTTAACGACGACACGTCTGCACCGTAGCCCTGAAGCTGTGCACGTTGATGACCCAATTCTTAGCGGCGATCTCCTGCCCTCCACCCTCCTTGACCTTGTGGCTGCCTCAGCCATCTTACCCTGCTCCGTGGAGCCAGCTCCCCTGTGGTTTCTCTTGATTGGATTTTTGTGTATCCCGCTTTTGGGGATATTGCTATCGGTGCCTGTTGACCGGGGTCCTCCATCTTGGAAGCTTCGACCTGATCCTCTTTACCACTGGACTGCTCCAGTCCGCCTGTCTGACCCTCCCCCTTAAGTCTCCTACACTCCTCTCAGTCACCCACTCACTGGATGTTGAGCTTGCCTTTGCCCAGCTGGTTTGTCTGTCTTTCACTTTGTTCTGCTTTGTCCCGATGAAGCACTTTCCCCCTTGCTGGTCTGTCTGTTCCGATCTGCATTCCTTACCCCTTTTTCTCCCCCCCCTCTCCTTCTATGCCCCATAGGAAATGTGTCTTTGTAATGCTAAGCTCCAGTAATTTATGAAGTGTCTTCGTTATACTTTGCCCTAGTAACTCATGTTTTACTGTGTATCACTGTTTGTTTTTCCTATGTTTTACTATGTTCCAGTAACTGTCATAATTTTGTAACTTGTAACATGCTGATCTTCATGTAAAGTGCTCTGATACCTCCGGGTCTAGCCAGCGCTATATAAAACTCTGCAAATAAATAAATAAAGTTTAAGCAAAGGGTTGAATGATTCATCAGCATGAATTCAAAGCAGACAGCGAGGAAAGAGCAAGTTGTCAGCTTTCTGGCAGCCATAGAAGTACTGCAGCTCCCACAAGTCCAAAAACACACCAGCTGGAAATGCGGGAAAAAGAGCAGACTTGCAGATTTTGCACAATCTAGTAAGATTATACAGGATAACATTCTGGGGAATACGGAGAAGCTAAAACTGACAGTACACCAATCTGAAAGCAGTTAGTCTCAGGCCTCTTAGCGCTTGAAGCATCATTTATTTTCCACAGAGCATTGACATTCAGCCCATCTGAGCCAGTGTCCTCAGGGAGTAGCAAAGGGTGAGCTTTGAGTAGAAATTCTAATTTAATTTAATTTCTAATTTAAAATACTTCTAGAGCGCAACATACACCTTGCGGTTTCTTGGCGCTGGGGAGATCGGCAACTGAGGGGGAAAGACCCGGGAGAGGTGAAGGGAATTTTGAGGGAGTTTAAGTGAGGAAAGCCTGGCTGAAGAGGAACGTTTTCAGATCTCTACGAAAGGGGAGATACTGAGTGGCAGAGCGGAGATGGTCAGGGAGTGAATTCCAGAAGGTTGGAGCTAGGGTGGAGAAATTAGCCCCGCCCCACTTTTTGCGAGTGAAGCGAGGGATCTGAAGGAGGGACTTGGAGGAGGAGGGACTTGTATTGTTTTGTATTGTAATTGCATTTATATAGCACTTACTAACCCTGACGAGGGGTCGAAGCGCTTTTTCGGTGAGTAGCACCCTCATAACGGAATTAGTGGTGAATTAGTATAGTGAAAAATGAAAGTAATTTGAGTGTTGGATATGTTAATCTGTTATTTGGATAAATATGCAGCTGAGTTGTGCACTTCACTTGTGTCAATGTGGAGACATGGAACTCTGGAGCTTTTGTTCAGCCAATTGCTTTAGTTGCTTTCAATGAGATGTTGAGCCTCTCCTGAAATAGGTCTGTTATTTAACCCATTTGTTGCGCCTGTCGGCCAACGGCCGTCACGAGCACTACCTCGGTGCTGCTGCGCACGTCCGTTGGCAGACACGGCCCCGCCCACTCAATAGAACGCCCTGCACCGCGGTGGAATTTACGCCGCGGTTAACTGGTTAAATCAGGTGCGGTCGACATAAAGATAGAGTGCTGCCCTCCATATATATAATATTGCATTTTTTTCTGGAATGACTTCATCTTTTAACTTGAAGTAATATATATACTATGTAAAGCACTATACCTTCGAGTCAAGTTCGCACTATATAAAACTCTACAAATAAAATAAATATTCAGCAAAGTGTACTGAATTAGCTTCACAGACAATTTTACAGCAAGCCTTCACCTTTGATGCAAAACGAGAGAAAGAGAAAGACGCTGTTCCTATCGCTGACTTACACATTGTGAAACTAGAACATGTGGTGTCAATCTTAGCTTCCCTAGTTGAACAAACTGTGTGATCGTAGGCATTTGCTATGCTTCATTGTTCTTCTTCTTTCTTTATCACTAAATTTGAGTCCATCTTGTACAAAAACTTTTCTTGTGTGTGTTTTAATAGACCATAATGTTGCTCGTCTGCAACAACTTAGGCCACAGACAGGGAACACGTAACATCTTCTTTATCTTAGCTCACTAAGGACATGGTCCTCAAGGCATTGGGGGGGGAGGGGGGGGGAGTCATGAATGTTTCACAGTTTATGTGGAGAAGTGACCATTTAATCAATTTCACTCATTGCAGTGATATAATCTAATGTACAAAAGTGAAACACTTCCCTTTAATTAGGAAATATATTTTTTTTACTTTTGTAGAGTCTGTTTAATATTCTTACATGATATTTGTTGCACGATTTGCACGAGTGTGTGGCAAATATTTTGAGGGTTTGTCTCTCCTCATTTATTTGCTGGCTCGCTTACCTCTAGTATTTGGTATGTGACCCCAAGGGCTGCTGGTTTTTTAAGTCTCGCCTACGCAGCTCGCATGTGATGCATAGGAGGACCTTTAGCCGTCGTTCTGCTCTTTCTCAAAGCATATACTCGTGCTTGTGGCAGCATCCACCTTGCGGGAGCGCACAGGGGCATGCCACAAGCACTAGTATGTGCTTCCAAAAAGAGCAGACTGCACGCGCACCACTCCCGGGCTCACCTCCTGCTCCCTACCTCATCTCCAGCGTTTTCCGGCAACTCCGTCCTGAATTCTTTCTTTTTGCCGACAAGATGGCAGCCTTAAAACTGCAGCTTCAAACGCTCACACTTGGCTGCTTTTCTACCTAGGTTGCCAGGTTATCATTGGAGCCGTATTGTGTCCTCAAAGGGCCGCAGGGCCTGAGAGGAGCATCCGCGTGCTACTGAACTAATTGGGCAGTCATCCGCGAATTGTTCGCAGGCAAATGGCTGCTCTGGCACTTTTTTGTTGTTGCAAATTAACGACTCTCTGGCACGGGGAGTTTAAGTGAAGGTATTAATAAGGGCCCTGGCAGGTATTCCTGCGATTCTCCGACTTGCATTTGCATTTAATTAATCTTAAGGAAATCTGCAAACCAAACAGCTGTAATTCAATCTAACATGGGAAATGTGCTACATGAGGCCGCCTGTCCAATAAGACGAAACACAACTCATTTATTTTATTCCGTGGAGGCGGCAAATGTGTAGTAGTGGCCAATATTTCCAGTTAACCTCTTATAACCCGGTCTTTGCACATGGTGGTATCTAGAAACATTGCAAGCGTACGTTAACTATTAGTGTGCTATGAAGAAATGCAGCCGGCGCTTCTAAACAACTCCGAGTTACATACAGAGAAGTGAGGTAGAAAAGCACAGGGCCCAGGATAAGGGGTGCTTTCAGTCAGTATTGTTTTTACATCGTGCAGCACTAAGCATGCTGGGACTTGTACGGCCATATTTCTTTTAAAAAAAAAAGAAAAAATCTTAAACTTTTTCCCCTTTTTCTTACATAATTACTATAAAGACACATAGGACGACCGGCATATACAGTTAGGATTTTAAAAAAAACATTTCTAATGGTAATATTGAAAGTATCAATCCCTAAGTGATTTGCACTGTTGGGTGAAAAATCGAGTCTGGCTGAATATCTGCATAGTGAGAACAGTTAACCACTTTGAGTAACAGACTGATATGGAAACCAGCAGCGGCGTGGGCAAAACTATTGAAATCAGTCCTGGATCATTCCTCTCCTCGATCTACCTTTCTCTTTCCATCAATCTATTCCCCTCTTCCCATTCTGCCCTCTCGCCATTCTCCCTCCCTCTCTCTTTCTCGTAGTGGCAGTCAGTAATTTGAGAAGGCGGGGGCCACACATGCATGCACATACATACTCACACTTACCCATTTACATACACACTTACTCACAACCATACATTCATAAGCGCTCACACATACACCTTCCATTCGCAAGCACATACACATGTACTCAGCCATTCACAGCATGCATGCACTAATACTCATAAATTCCTACACGCACACACCAAACATAAAAAACAAGCATTGGCATAGCCAATATGTCTTGCCTTTGGGACATAATTGTTTAGCCATGCAACAGTTGATGTTGCACCAAGGATATTGTGCTGCATAATCAAATACTTATAAGGTCCCAAAGGCGAGACCTATTGGCTATGCCGATGTTTGTTTCTGTATATGTGTAACCAGACACTGGGAAGAATGGTGGTGACTGATTTTCAAACGGATCAGTGCTAAATCATAAATAAATAATAGAAAAACGCATATTCTGGTACCCGACACAGAGGATGGGGCAGACGTCATAGGTCAGGAATCTTTGAGGAATTCCGGTCTGATGCATTCTGAAGTATGGCCTGCTTCAGCGTCTACCCAATGATGAGTATTTCGTTTCCTCTGAGTAACAAGCATTGGAAATGCAATAGGTCTCGCCTTTGTTTAAGTTAAAACAATTTGGTTTGCTAATGGTATTGTTTTATATATTTGTATTAATTAGTGTATGTTTGTGATATGTAGTATTTTATGCTTTTAGAATTGTATTTGTGAGCTGTGTAATCGTTTAAAGCATAGTTTAGTAGGAGAGGAGCAGTGTTTAAGATTTGGGAAGGAGAACGATTAGAAGAAGTTATTTTAGGTCAAGTCTACCCCAAACTAGGAGGGGCTAACTGGTTGTTTATAAGGATGTGCATTCTTCGTGTCACTGCAGTAATGTTCCGAAATTCGAAAAACCAGAAACCTGTATAATTCTGCCTGTGCGCGCCATCAGTGCTGTTGACACCCACGTCTACTTTCACCAGACACGAAAATCTACGTCAGGGTGAAAGAAGAGTTTAGATAACTGTGCCACAAGCCCTCAAGAAGCAGCATGGTGCCGAGAGTTGATTAACCATACCAGTAAAATACCATAGGTGCTTATTTTAAAGTGCTAAAACATTCAACATTTCACGGTTTCCGATTATGATGTCCCAGAAGTCAATGCTTGAATTAAACCTAGGCTTTACTACAGAAAAGGTGCAGCTTTTGAGCCAGCATGAAAACTGCTCACTAGCCTCAAGAAATAGAAGCATACTCCCATCTCGCTGCTGGGCGGGTTCCCCGTCATGAAGAGTTATGTTAAACACCTCTGTGATCGTACATATGGCAATATGCCCAATTCATTCGAACAGGTCTGCCAAATTTAGTTGAACCCTTTCCCCAAGTTACCTTATAACAAGCCATTTGGCGCATCTTCAAGCACTGTCAGGGAAAGAATGTGTCCTTGTGTACCGTAACTGTGTTCATGTAAAGCGCTCCTATACCTTCGGCTCGAGTTTGCGCTATATAAATCTGTTTTAAAAAAAAAAGCAGCTAAAGCTATCTCGGCACCGGCCATCATGCTTAGAGAACTCTCTTTCTTGCATTACCGAAGGTATTGGAGTGCATTATACGAGCACTAGTTACGTTACACAAGGTGACACATTTGTTTGTAGGCACGGGAAGATTAAGTGATTTGTCCAGAATCGCAGGAAGCTGAGCTGACGCCGCGGCTCGAACCTGGTTCCCAGCTCCATTCAAAGTCGGCAGCTCTGGCCGTACGTCCACAATGTCTCCCGGGTCACATCATATTAAAAAATGCAGGCAGTTCCCGTTAGCACATTTTACTTGCAACGGAATACAACACCCCCTCAGCCACACCCATGACATGGGAGCCCACTTAACGAAGCCTCAGTACCGGAGAGCAGTGCTTACCGGACTGTAAACAGTCTGAGGGATGTAGCCGATCCCGAGCCATGCTATGCTTCTGAGGAGACGCCTAATCCACGAGCACCGCCCCCTGCTCTTTGGGAACGTGCCATAACACAGGCCTGTCCCAGAGGGGAAACACGCTGGGCAATAGAAAAGGGGAGGAGACAAACGATGAATGTCGCTCGTGCAACAGTGGGTGAAAGCAGAATTAAGAAGGAGTTGTATTTCAGGCAATATGCACAAGCAACAGTAGAAACCTCAAGTAAACAAGCAGACAGTAGCGCTTGTAAAAATAAACAAGAAAGCTTGCGCTGTCTATGACGTCACTTAGAACCACAAGCTGAATAACACCCCCATTATTCACAGTTGCTATCGGTAATTTTATTTTGTATATTGAAGCTAACGAGGAGGGAGTAGGAGGGGGGAGTGGGGGCGGGCACAGTGGTGCGGGCCGCAGTTGTAAAAGGCAGGGAGAGGGTGAGATTGAGAAAGGGAAAGATAGGGATCAAAGGAAACAAGGACGACACCTAGCTAGACAATAACAAGCAAGAAGGGGATGGCAAATGGTGTGCACTTTGATGTCCTCAGTGGCTGCGCGGCTCACTGAGGACATCAAAGCGAAAGTGATCAGGCAGTGCTTTTCAGGCTGCCAAATGGTGCGCGCGCCGGGGCACATGCACTGTATTTGGCGGCCTGAAAAGCCACTGTTTGCACTTCCAAAACTCGCTTACTATAAGTCTCGCCAGAGCAGCGCTAAAGCGCTGTCTCAGACGAGACCTAAAAACATACAGATGCTCTAAAATACAGGTTAAAAAATACTACCAGCTAGCAGTATTCAAGCTCACCCTAAAAGGAAACCAGTGCAGGCCTTGTAATGAACAGTGGCTGGGAGACTTTCCCTTTGTCCCTTTCCTCTCACCGACACTTGCTGACTTAGACGTGCGAGAACCCAATTTACAGGTTGTTCCTAGGCCTGGGTTTTGATTGAGAGCTATTACTAACAACATTTAGCTGTGGTTTTTGGCACCGTCCCCAGCTGTCAAAACAGGCCTGCTGCTAACAATATACACAGGGTGGGCTTTAGATCCGCCCCTTTTAACCATTGGCTTTATTCGACCACTCGACCAGCCTCTTTCAGCCATTGGCATGAGACTTTGTCAAACATGTTGTGGCTCAGCCATATTCATCTCCCAACATTTTTGGGCTGTTTGGGTGTATTCTTTCACCTCTGCTAAAGTGCTTGCATTGAACTGCATGAGGGATTACTTTACAACCATAGCCATCTCTGTCTGCTTTTGCTGGCTCTCTCCCATGTATCTCTCTGTTGTGTGCTAACATGCCATGGTGGAGCACATTAAACCAAATTTGTTGGCTTTGCCAGTGCTTGTTCTGCAGAAATTGGGGGATGGGGCGAAGCATATTTCCTCTGTCAATGAGTAAATCCTTCACCACCGAGCAAGTGAAAGAGACAACGTGCTTCTGAAAAAAGAAAGCTTTACCAAGGAGGAAGTCGCAGTAACCAACATGGAAGGTATTGACGGTGTCATGAGCGTGAGGACGGTGCACCAGAAACAAAGTCAAGGAAAAACCTCAAGTTCATTCAAAATGTCCTTTATTCTATAAATTAGTTTTTAAAATTTCCACCACAGCCAACGCGTTTCGTTCCATAGGAACTTCGTCAGGGCTCAAAAAAGTGTCTCACGAGGGCTCAAAACAGTCCTATGCCCATATAAACAAGATGATAAACACCTCCATCCAATATTGGAGGGTTGTTCAAATCACCCCAGCCTATATTTGTAAACAGTTAGATCAATAGTACAGCCTCTTATCCTCCATAAATATCCAGAGGTTTAGTCCCAAAAAGAGTAGTCACCCCAAGTTAGTGTTGGGAGAAGAGTGGGCCAGTGTAGTGGCCTACCATCCTTTTCAATAGAGACGTGCTCTTCGGTATCGTATTCAAACGATATTGACGGTGTCACCTTATGGAAAGCAGAAAAGAACAGTGCTGTGGCACCAGCGGTCTGACATAATGGAAGAGTTCTTAAATAGTGAGCATTAGAAACGAATGCCTGAAAGCAATTTAGACACACCCTTAGATGAACAGTTTTTTGATTGCCAACATCTTTTTACAACACTTCTATATACATACTATTTAAATGTACTTATTTATAAACTAAGCATTTTATCATAAGCTCCTGGTACGTAGTAACACATTGGTTCATTAACTCATAAGCAGCAGGAAGGGTACATAGGATGGAAGTGAATGTCGATACACCCCTTTCCAAATTCAGGCAAAGGGAGAGTTGGTGATTTGCCAAGAAACAAACAATATTTGCGCAAGAGCCAAACCTGCATTAGGACTCTGTCTCCTTGTTTCAAGGTCAGAGCAAGCACTATATAAAACTCTAAAATAAAGAAATAAATGTACCCACTAGACCCCGCCACACCTGAATACTCCTCCTTTAGGATATATTGTTACTGGATATATTCTCTATAGTCCGCTTTGTCCAATTCCACCGCAGTTTTCTTACCAAAGTAGACTTTAGCCCCTTGAACTTAGCCAAGTACAGACTTCTGACAAAAGCTCCTTACATTGAGACACAAGACCGGACGTAGGAAGGGAGTTGGGTTACCTGATTGATGACTCCATGTGACCATGGGCACAATGGCCCAGTCTGGTGCTCTTTTGAGTGGCGGCCGCCACAACCTGAAGGTGGGGGTACGGTGGATGGATGGGCCGGCGAGGGGGGGGGGGGGGGGCAGGACGGGAAAATAGTAATTTAAAAAACGTACCTTTCACTGCCATTGCCTCTCATGCCGATGGCCGCCCCAGTGCTCTCCCAGCAGTCTCTGGGAAGGCAGAAGCTGCTCAGCCAATCCGGATGCTGCTCTCATGCTATGGGAGCAGTGCCAGGATTGGTCTGAGTGGCCTGCTCTGCTGCGCAGACACTGCCTTGTGGCGTGCAGCGTTTCTCCAACCCGGCTGTGAACACAGTTGAGTTGGAGAAAAAGAAATGCACCTGTCTGTTTGGCCGGCCTAGGACAGCCGGCCAAACAGACATGCACACTTCTAAGTGCCCACCATCTGCCTGTCATGGCTTGGGCACGCCAGCCCTACACGTGTGCCAGAGGCAATCACAGAAAAATAAAATGACATTGTTTTATTATTATTTTATTTTCTGTGACTGACTCTGACAAGTGGGGCGATACTCCTGCGCCCTTACGGAGGAGCCGCCCCTAGCTCTTTTTACAAACCATTGCAATCCAATGATGCAGCCCCTAGGGTCCACTCACTGGAGTTAACCAGAAAAACTAAAATACACCAGGCAGCTCTAAAAAGTGTGGATTAGACTATTGTTTACTTGGTAACGTGGACTGATCTGGTAAACTTATCAACATCCAAAGATATCTGGTGCGTCAAAAAGCCACAGGTTCAAGCCGCACAGCCATACAAAAATGTCAGAAATCAACAGATTAGAGTCCAATATTTCATCCAAGTAGTCCATATTTAATCCAAGTTTTTGTCCATTTTTCTCATAATTTACTCATTCACAATATTATAATGTTTATTCTTTGAACTGGGATTTATGGTCATGTGGTACAAGGCAAAGGATAGGTTCCACCTGAGGGGTTTTAACTGGTTTATTAACAATGAGCTCACTTTGCACACAACTTTGTTGGATTTATTGAAGTCAGACGCAGCGGTTATGAGGCCGTTTAAGGCATTGAGATGCTACACTTCACAGCACTGTGAGTTAATCGCTAGGTTTATGTTGGGTTTGGCACAATGGATTCTTTTCTGCACGGTTCGTTTAACTTTGGACATATTTTAATTATGGTGCAATTGCACTTGCATTTAGTGTTACATACTTACAGGCTATTTTTATTTTTCTGTTTTTTTCAAAGCACTTTTAGGTTTAAATCGAGTATGCATGTTGTTACTGAGTTTAAGGACATTCACTTTCTGTAGTGCATGTTTTATGCTTTATGATTGGTTTATGCTCATGTTGTATGTGGTCCTTTACAATTTATGGTGGGCTTTCTTTAAGCTTTAGTTCCACCTTCCGAGGGGCTGTTTTCGCCCGAAATGCATTGAGGGGATATTTGATTGGTTATCCAGGATGCACAGCGTATTCTAACATGCCAATGAAGCACGCCTGGATGGGAATTTCTTGAGCATTTAAAGTCTGAAAGTATGCTGCTTCTATTGTGAACGAGCAAAATTATGTGAAAAATGGACAAAAACGTGGACTAAATATGGATTACTTGTATGAAATATTGGACTCTTGTCTGCTGATTTTTGCACTTTTTGCATGGCTGTGCGGCTTGAACCTATGGCGTGACGACGCACCAGATACCTTTGGGATCATATATTCGTGCTTCCGGGGCAGAGCACGCATCAAGTCTGCATGCAAATATTTGCCATTGGGCACTCTTTAAACATTGTTGACATTCAGTAAATTGATGTGCATTCCATCACTTTCTCTCAAACTTATCAACATGCCATGCAGTTTAGTGGCCATTGTTGTCACAAAGTGTGTTAACAGATGGTCAAATGCCTTTTCATTGTGCAATCGCGTCCATTCGTATAGCGACTCTGGAGATTCAGAGCATGTTGGAACTATTTTTGGTGGTGGCACAGGGCCAACAACCCTGAGCACCACTCACGCGATTTTAGCAACTTCAGCCTCAGCATAGCAGGGCAGAGCAGTCCCAGGGTTACCCAGAGAGTTGGTGTGGGGGTTAGAGGCTCATAACTCAGTCATTCGCATGATATTGCTTAAGAAATTATTTTCTAGACAGTGCTTTATCTTAACAAAGAACAAGCATTGAAAATGCAATAGGCCTCGCCTTTTATTATGTTAAAGCCATTTGCTTTGCTATATAATACCATTAGCAAAGCAAATGGCTTTAACTTAATAAAAGGCGAGACCTATTGCATTTTCAATGACGATTGAAGAATGACTATTGTGAATGCAAGCATCCATTTCAGAAGCCAGACGCTACTCTTTGGCTAAGTTTCTCGCCCCAAACCTTGCTTGGACCAGTTCAGAGAATGCACATGCGAATTACTGGCACAAGAGTTGTGTTGCCAAGTCCTCCCAAACTCAAAATAGGACATTTGAGATCTGAACTATATTACTGTTGAGTCGCAAACATCTCATGCATGGAATACAGGCATGTACCCCCTACCCTGAGTGACCAGACAGCATGCAAAACCAATATTCTGGCTTTTCTGTTGACCCAAGCTAGCGCGCCAATCTAGAGCGTAGGCTAAGGCCCAGGCCTGTTAACAGTAAAGCCAAGATACACCATACGTGTCCACTTTGAGGACATTATACTATTTATGTCCTAGTTGTTTGACATTAAAAATGGGAACCACATACCAATTATTTTTAGGATTATTAGTGTAGAGCAGACCTTTGTATGTTCTAGGAGGGTGTGTGGCCTACTTCACAGTAATATTCAGATCCTTGCACTGACATTCTATGTGGATGTACATATGATATGTGGTGCTCATTCATGACGAGGTGAGTGTGTGCAGTGTATGTTTGTGAGGAACAAGTGGGATCCATTTGAGATGGCCCTTGGTTTGCCATGGCTCAAGATGGAGAAGGGTTGCAGCTTCACAGACAGAGCAAGTTTGTTCACTGCATTGCTGAAGCCAGACGGTGTTGACCCAGACACTGAAATGAATGAAGATAGAGACAGGGCTGCCAGTAGAAATTCTACAAGGACCTTTCAACAAGGGGTTGCTGATTAGATTTACCCAAGTACTACCACTGGGTGGTTGGTAAAGAAGAAGGAATTCATTGGATTCTGTTCAGTATGCAATGGTATTTGTAGAGAGAAATTTTAGCTATGAAACAACGGAGTGCTGTAAATAAGTGGCATGGGGTGGGTTGGGAGACGATCTACTAGAGAAAGTCCATCAAGCAGAGATCACACAAATATATTGCACAGGTTACATGTTCACATTTTTAAGCACATCAAGATTAAGTGCCCACCCAAAACCACATGATGTTGAGTCAAGCACCAAGGCCTGGATTTGAACATCGGTCTACAGGTTCCAAAGGCAGTATTTCTAGCCGATAGGCCACATCCAATCCTCCTCCTAAGAGTGAGGGAGTTTTTAGGCAGGGTCTGCCCTTTGGTCTTTCATCGATTGTCATTCCAGGAAGGCTGATGACAGCCAGGTAATCTCACTACATTGTGGGTGGTGTTGAGTTATCATCATAACTACTTGCCCTGAGAGAGTGTGCTACTTCATGGGACAGATCGGCATGACGAATCGACACAACGTCGCAGGACCGATCGCATCGAGGATTTTGAACAATCACATTTACTACTTTCCTAGGTGGCCAGTAGGCGCAAGAAGGTGTCTAGTGGAAGCAAGAAGGTACTTTAAACTAAAGTGCAAATCGACACAACGTCGCGGGACCGATCGCATCGAGGATTTTGAACAATCACATTTACTACTTTCATAGGTGGCCAGTAGGAGCAAGAAGTTGTCTAGTGGAAGCAAGAAGGTACTTTAAACTAAAGTGACACCTGTCTGTCTGAAAGTTGGAAAATGGTACCAGCC
Source organism: Triturus cristatus (assembly GCF_964204655.1). Classification (NCBI taxonomy): domain Eukaryota; kingdom Metazoa; phylum Chordata; class Amphibia; order Caudata; family Salamandridae; genus Triturus; species Triturus cristatus. The sequence goes on from NC_140590.1 coordinate 1,643,694,359, forward strand.
TTACCGTTTCGTCTCGAGAGCAGCGCACGAGGACTTTCTTATGGTATTGTGCATGCGAAGTCTCATGCGCACCTTCAGCCTGCGAGGACTCCCTCAAAGTATTGTGTGAGCGAACTCTCACACTCATCGCCGGCCTGCTTAACTCCCCATTGTACAGTGCATGCTGGGACTGAGACGCTGCAAGGCTACGTGACTAAGTCACTGTGCGTGGTGCGGCCATTTTAGTTGCACATCTGATCTTCCGTGCAGCTAGCTGCCTGGTATTACGGAGTATTGGGCGGCCTGATTATTTCTAGGATGTTGGGAGCGTTACTCTTCGTCGGGAGTAGCTACGGTTTGTGCGCGTCCCAGCAAGAGAAAAGGAACACTGAGCATGTTCGTGTTGTACCTCACTACACTTTAAAACTGTTGTCTACGCCAGCTCAATAAACACATACGGTGACTGGCATACCATTGAGACTTCGCTGCAAATATTTTTCTCGTGAAAGCTCTGCGCAGTACATCCCAGCCACTAGTGTAACTTTTCCTGGCCCTGCATTTTAATAGCGGTGATTACTTCAGTTTCCCTACCCGTCTAGATGGTTCCGTCCCGAATGCGTGTTTGCCTGGTGCTGTGCACATGCACTTTCGGTGCCTTTGAAAGCTTGGGCGCACTTGGCTTCCTTTGTGCAGTGCAGCGCACAGCTACCGACAGTCCAAGTTTTAGGGATAAAGCGCCACTCTAAACCTACTAAAATGCGTATGATACTAGATATAACAAGTGATCTGTCCCTCCGATGACCCACCCTCCCTCCCGCACAGGCGCCTGCAGAGCCCCCACTGCTCCCCAGTCCGCTTTCACTTTCATCGTTTACAAAAGCTTTCTTGTCTTTATGGGGCCATATGTTTGAAACACATGCCCCATAAAGATAAGAAAAGCTTTTATCACAAACGTAAAGGAACCGAGCCAGTCCAACTGGGACGGCTCTAAAAGAGAAAAGTGTACATCACTAGACGCTCTTTTCCAATGTCTGGCCACCGTTTAGCATAAACGGTGACGCCAGCCAATGGAAAAGAGGGGCGGGGCTTAAAGCCCACTAGAGAAATCTCCTCTAAATCATTAAATCTCGCCAGCGAGACTGCGCAAGTCTGCGCAGTCTACGCCAGGCGAGACCTAAAAAGTACTTTATTATACACAGGATAATGCTATATAGACAAGTGGCTCTCATTGATGTGGACGGGTTCTAACAGTCATGTCTCCTACAAACAGAGGATCGAATAACTTTTTATGAATTTCACCCATTCTATGTTTTTTAATTTATTTTTCAGGCCTGCCGCATTCCAATATAATACACTCAGCCTAGGCGGGACATCTTCCAATGGCACATCCAGATGTGTCCACACTGGAGCCACCTCACCTTCTGGAGTCCCTGTGAATGGGGCATGCATGTTAAATGCCACTGGGGCAGGGGGCTTCTGTTTTCTACGACCTTATTGTCATTAACTTGGATGTTTCAGCACCTACCCCAGCCCATTTGCCCCTTTTTGCATGTCAACTGTTGCTGAGGGAACAGCCATTTTCCCAGGCCTTATACCACTGACTTTAGGGGTTCAATGCCTGTCCCCGGCCCATTTACCTCAATTAAAGTATCAGTGAACCTCCCGGATCGTTCTCGGCTGTCAATGTCACTTAGACAGTTATACGTACCTTAATTGCTGTATTGTTGTATACTCATGTGTTGACTGTTTATGACCCACACGAATCCTCACATGGAATGTGAGTAAAATCATGCACATAACATGTAAAGCGCTCTGATCCCTTCGGATGTAGCTAGGGCTATATAAAAGTCAAAATAAATAAAATGATTTGCTGTGGAGCACGCACACTCGACCTGATAGTTTGTATTGCCACTTGTGTAATTATGAAAACTAATACTTGGCCTCTCTGGAAGGTTCTAGGGTTTATGGAAGTATCCCATTGGAACAATTCCTATCTGCAACCTGCAGGATGTATGATGCAACAACGCATTCCGTTGCAACGCATGCCTTTACCACACATGCGTTATAACGCAAATGCCTTTACCACGTACAACCTTTACCATGCATGCTTTTACAAAGTATTTTGTTGTAAAGCATGTATGGTAAAGGTCCATGCGTGATAAAAATTATCCTTAACTCCTGCCCTCAGTCCTCAAACCAGACCATGAACCTCCCCCACCCGACCCTTTTTTAAAATACCTGACCCCTGCCCTAATCCCTAAGAATAGTCCCATGCACGACCCCCACTACCCCTGCCCTTTTAAAATAAATACCCGACTCTGCCCTAAGACCTAATTGTAGAACCCAGTGCAAACCCCACTGTCCCCTGCCCTTTTAAAAAAATGCCTGACCACTGCCCTAATCCCTGAAAATACACGACCCTGCTCTAAGGCCTAAACTTAGATCCATGCGCGACCCACACCGCCCCTGCCCTTTTTAAAAAGACCCGACAACTGCCCTAATCCCTAAAAATACACTCCTGCACGACCTCCACTGCCCCCGCTCTTTTTTTAAGAATCCACAACCCTGCCCTAAGGTCTAAACTTATATCCCTTCGCGAATCACACCGCCCCTACCCTTTTTAAAAATACCCGACCACTGCCCTAATCCCTAAAAATACACTCCTGCACAACCCCCACTGCCCCCGCCCTTTTTTTAAAAATCCACGACCCTGCCTTAAGGTCTAAACTTAGAACCCAGCCCGACCCACACCGCCCCTGCCCTTTTTAAAAATACCCGACCACTGCCATAATCCCTAAAAATACACTCCTGCACCACCCCTACTGCCCCCGCCCTTTTTTCTAAACCCGAAATCTAGAAACCAGCGCGACCCCCACAGTCTGCCCTTTTAAAAAATACCCAACCTCTGCCCTAATCACTAAAAAATACCCGTAACAAAAGCCATCCTAAAAATAATCCTCCTTACTTTAACAGGACGACGATGACGGGGCAACTCGTGAAAGAGGAAGTGGAAGGATCTCTTTGCTCCTCATAACGACGCCGATAGCCTTTACCACTTTTACCAGCATATGCCCTCACCATGTACATTGCGTGGTGAAGGCTATGCGTGGTAACAATATATTCGTGGTAACGGCTGCGTGGTAAAGGCCCTGCATGGAAACAGCCGCGTTATAAAGGCTGTTTCCCCAATCTGCATAGTAGCAGAGAGAAGTGATCTGAGCCTCGTTAAGACCCTCGCAACCTGGTTTGGGGTTCTGCAGTTAATAACAACACACTCCCCCGAACAACATTTGGCCTCTTTTCCCATCCAATTCACCCTTCTCACCATTAAAATGTCCTGGGAAATTTTATTTATGAGTCTAGCTCTCAGCCCCAAACAATGCGCAAACTTGTTTTTTAAATCATTCCACCTTTCTTACCCTCAGTCAGGGGTGGAACGTTCATCAGGACCAGAACATAAGGAGTCGCCTCTGGTGGGTGATGCAGGTAGCCCATATTAGGATTTTCTAAAACCTTGAACCTTGGCCTGAGTGTGTGAGTTGAGAGTTGATATGACCAGTTATCGTCATTACGGGGCCTGCTCAGATGGTCTTTCTTCTCATGGCCTTGCCCCACTGCTGTGTAGTTCCTCCTCCTAGGTCCCAACTTTATAGTACTTTTGGTGTTGTTCTCATCGTCAGTAGACATTATAAGCTGTAGATCCTTGATGGCCTCAGAACATATGCAAACTTGATTTACTTCCAACGTGAGATGCACAATGATCTTGACCATGTACTCTTCGAGCTCTCTTCGAATGCTACAAACATTGACGGAAACTGGTCAGTTATCACCTTTTGCAAGGCTTGCAGATCCCCATTTGTAATGAAACGTCATCCATGCCCATTGGACGCATCTTTGGGTGAAACGTTGATAAGGGCCCAATGCGCCGCTCAACCACGGACGTATTGTCAGACAGTGATGAGGGCATTGTTGATAGAGGATGACTAAGTACAGATGAATTTCTACCTGAGTTTCCCCTGATAGACCCGCTCAGTCTCTACCCAATTGACTGCAGACTTTTAAGAGCATTGGGGAATGCTACCACCTCATTTACTTCTGCCTGTGTTTTACTAAACTGATTAGTGGTCTTAACTCGAGCTTCTGCATTGATTATCTTTTTAGGGCGACCCTGGGCAGCAAATGCGGTGTCTCTTGACATGCTGCATTTACTCTATGCAGTGGTGTAGCTAGGGCAGTTGATGCCCGGGACGCTACCTCAGTTTGCCGCCCAGTGCCAGTAAGAGCGGGGGTGCTGGCAAAACGACCACCACGAGCGGTGGGGGGTGCGGCTAATTTAGCAACGCCGACGAGAGCGAATAACGAAAAAACTAGAACAAAATTTACCATGCCCTCGTGGATGACATGGACCGCACCTCCCTCGCTATGCCACTGACTCTATGGGCTTACAGCCCGCCTCCAGCTTCTGACTGGCTTTTGTCAGTGTCCTTTAAAAAATGTTGCTTCTGATTGGATAAAGGTTCCTGCTTCTCCCACCTTTTTTCTCAATTGTTGACACCAATGAATTGCCCCCAAGACTTGTCCTCTTCCACTTTGCTGTTGTATGCCTTGTCTTTGGAACTTTTTTTTATATTGACACCGAGCACTTCCCACTTAGCGCGGCACCCGAATCACGGCTGCCACGCTTTAGTGTAAAGCATTTGCCTTGCACGCTTTAGCTCTGGATGTTATGCGTTTCTATCTAAACGCGCTCAGTTGATGACATTTCAATTCCCCAAAGCGTTCACAGAAAGGGAGCTACCATGCCCCCTGATCCTCATCACGGTAAAGCCTTTATTTGTGATTTTTGTGGCTTTAAAAAAAAAAAACAATGAACATAGCACAAACTCCACCACAAGGTACACAAACACCAGCTGCATATTTACCCACAGAGGGTGGTGAGCTTCCGGCACATACATGAACCGCTCGAGCTGTAGCGGCAAAGTCAGCCACTCTAGCCCAAGCAACACATCCTCTCCCAAGATCAGTATTTAAAATGGATGGTAATCCTTTGGAATGCACAATTAAAAACAGCACCGGCCATCTTGTTTTCAAATGCTGCAGCCCAGTTTAACCGCTTCGGTGCTCATGACGAGCCCAGCTCGTCATGAGGCACAGTGGAGCTGTGGTCATGACGAGCTGGGCTCGTCATAACCGTTGCGGCCCGCCCACGCGTGATTGATTCCCCGCCTGTGCGGGAGAATCAATCAGTGGGCGGGGTCGTGCCTCATGACGAGCTGGGCTTGTCACGAGCACAGCGCCACCGCCGCCCCCCCGCGCTGTGGGGGAATTACCCCCACGTGGAAGGGGTTAATAGTGGGGCGTGTTGGATTCATGCAACACAAGTATGCTTCCAAGGGAGGTATGTTGTTGGACTTTTGCGTATTTTCTTTTACTTTTGTTGTTTTCATTGCTGAATTAGACAGCTATTGACTTAAAAAAAAAATAAGGAAGTGCTGAACAATATTCTTTAATCGTATACAAATAGGGCAGCCACTACCTGGAGCTGAGCTGGTTCGGACACAAAGCCAGAGCAACATGGGTGAGGCCGTAGAATCTCCCAGGTAATGCCGTGTGGACATGACCAAGCGCATCAATACACCTATGAAACACCCCCATAAATATGCAGTCATTCAATTAGACGCTACAGGATTAGCCATAGCATTAATTCTTTCTTGCAACGTGTGCATTGTTAACCGGGCATGAAGCAATGTTAGACAGCTATGGACTTTAAAAAACCAACGAACAAGGAAGTGCTGAACAATATTCTTTAATCGTACGCAAATAAGGCAGCCACTACCCGAAGCTGAGCTGGCTCGGAGAAAAAGCCAGAGCAACATGGGTGAGGCCGTAGGAACTCCCGGGCATTGCCATGTGGTGTATGGCCATTGGCATCCATACGCCTATGAAACACCTTCATAAAACTGCCGTCACTTCATTAGACACCACAGGATTAGGTATAGCATTAATCATTTCTTGCAACGCGTGCCTTGTTAACCTGGCATGAAGCAACGATTACTTATGTTGAGTTTGTAGCATGCCGGAATGATACCTAAGGACCTTACCTCTAGGGTGTGTGGGGATTATGTTGTGCCATCTAAAGGTTCATGTCCCAATGTGTCACACAGCTAACACAATGTAGTGTTGTTCACCCCTTGGTGCGTGGCAGAGGGACGTTTAGGCATAGCGCATATGATGCCCAGTGCAACAATCTCTTTGGTGCCCCCCACTGACCTCTTTCTCCACCAATTCCAACAGCCTCCAACAGACGCCTTCATCTCTCTATAGCCCCTCTCTGACATACATTTATTTTTTTATAGCGCTACTCATTGTTCACTCACACTCAGTTCTGTGATCTGCATAGTACACATTAGTTGCAGCAGGCACATTAACCCTCTGCGCTACTTAATGATGAGTCAAAAGCGCCATTAGACAAAATCGGACCTCTTTCCAGAAGGGACAGTAATCACCAGCATTATCGTAACATTTTTATTTTTCTGCCTGAAAAGCTGCTGGGCAGAAAAAGGAAATCCGCATCATGTGCTTTTAAACTGATGAGTTATTTTTAAACACAGCCCCCCCAATCAGTGCCAGGTGCAGTTACACCAGTCGCACCACCATAAAGCCGTCTGTGAGCCATAGCAACACGCTTCAGCAAGTACATCACGATCAATATTCGGGAGTGACCTCTGCTCAACATTAAACTGGAGACATCATTTAAATGATCTATTTGTTGGCAATGAGTGGGGATGTTACCTGCACCACCTACTGATAGTGGATGTTGTGTTTGCAGAATCCTCACACTGGTGATCTAGGGAGGATATCACTGCCACTTCCTGACATTGAGTGTCTGTTGCTACAACTACTACCTTCCTCGATATTGATTGGTAAGTCAGATCATTTGCAGATGGCTACAGCTTATAAGGGGTACACAGTGTGCAGCAATTGTATAGCTCTTTAAACCCTGGTGGCACACCACACAGGATAATGTGCTGCATGGATAAACACTTGTAAGGTCCCAAAGGTGAGACCTGTTGGCTATGCCACTGCTTGCTATTTAAGGCTCCGACAAAAAATGTTGCGAAGGAATTAGTCTGAGTACCCGTTGTACCGGTGATGGCGGTGGTTAATTTTATTTTAGCCATTATCCCTTCCGAGGCCAGGATAAGGCACCAAGAGGGGGAACAGCCATTACAACGCGGTTTTTACCACGCAGTGCAGTTACATCGCAGGCGTTACAACGCATGCTATGTTATGTTATGTTAGCCAAATTTATAGAGCGCACAGATGCCCCAGCAAAGGGGCGTCCCGGCGCTACAACAGACAAGATATCGAGGCCAAAACATAACCAGAAACAATAACAACACTAGGAATTTTGGGGAAAGAGGAAAGTTTGAACAGCTTTCCTGAAAACCAGAAGGTCGTCAATAGCGCGAATATAGACAGGGAGAGAGTTCCAGAGTCTAGCTGCTAGTACTCTGAAGGAGCGGCCCCCGGCCCGAGCCCTCTTGAAACGTGGGACTGTGGCTAAATGAAGCCCAGAGGACCTTAGAGAGCGCGAAGGGACATAAGGCTGAATAAGATGCTCCAGGATCTGGGGAGAGGAGTATTTGAGGATTTTAAACAGTACACATAAAGACTTGAACTTAATCCTCTGTGCAACAGGGAGCCAATGAAGCTGACCGATGGTTTTTTTGGCCGAGCAGAATCTCGGTAGGCCAACCAGAGCTCTGGCGGCAGCGTTTTGAACGCGTTGGAGTCTAGAGAGTTCTGCTGAGTTGGCTCCTAGTAAAAGAGAACTAGCATAGTCCAATCGAGACAGAATCGTGGCTTGTACAATAAGCTGTCTGGTTGGGGCATCAAAAAATTTAAAAGTAGGTCTAAGCCTTCGAAGTATCCCGTAACAGGTGGCGGCAGTTTTCTTTGTACGGGAAACAAAGCTAAGTTTAGAATCTAACCAGATCCCAAGATTTTTTACCTCCGTGACAGGGAGGGGAGTAGGACCCAGCTCCGATGGCCACCAGTGATCGCTCCAAAGATGACTCTGCTTGCCGACAATGAGCACCTCGGTTATTTTAGCGTTCAATTGTAGGCAGTTATCAGTCATCCAGCGCGCCACTGAGCAAATTCCCTGGCGGAACTTAGCGGTTTCAAGGTCGGAAGCCCCACTTAATGCTACCGCCAGCTGCGTATCATCTGCGTAGGACACCATAGACAGGTTCCACCGTTTAGCAACCGCAGCCAGCGGCTGTACATAAAGATTGAAAAGTGTGGGGCTGAGTGCAGAGCCCTGTGGAACACCCTGAGCGATGGAATAAGGTTTAGATTGGGAAGGGGGTGTGACAACCCTGAACGTACGATCAGATAAAAATGATCGAAACCATTCCAGTGCCATGTTACCGACACCAGCCTCACCCAGCCGTTGAAGCAAGATAGTATGAGAGACGGTGTCAAACGCGGCACTGAGGTCGAGGAGCACCAGTGCCGCCGTTTGACCAGAGTCGACCAAAGTTCGTAAATGGTCGACCATAAAAAGCAGAGCCGTCTCTGTGCTATGGCCGGGTCGGAAACCGTTCTGGGTTGGATCCAAAATATTGGCGCGGGTGAGATGATCAGATAGAATGGCATTGACATGGGCCTCAGTCAATTTAGCAACCCACGGAAGGAGTGATATAGGGCGGTAGTTCTCCAATTTAGATGGATCCGAAGCTGGTTTTTTCAGAATGGGTATCACCTGGGCTTGTTTCCAGCTCACAGGGACAGAGCCGGATGTTAGAGATAGTTTGACAAGGTCGCACAATGGGGAGAAACAAAGTGAGGCAGATTCTCTAAACTGAGCAGCACGAAGAGGGTCCTTGGGTGAGCCTGATTTAACTTTCGTCGCTATTTTAGTAAATTGTTCCATTGAAAGCTCAGGGAGAGAACACAGGGACAGCGTTGTCCTTGAGGGAGACTCCACCTTATCCAAGGGAGCAGATAGATCCGGAAAAGAACGATAAATAGCCGCCACCTTTTCCACAAAAAAGGCAGCCAAGTCCTCGCAGTGCGAAGCAGAGCAAATCTCATCAAGTGAGGCTCTGCTAGCTGAGAGGTCTTTAAGCACTTTAAAGATTAATTTGGTGGGATTGGTGCTAGAATTAAATTCGCGGGAGAAATACGCAGCCCGGGTTTTACAAACCGCTTTATGATAAAGCCTAGTCCTTACGCGATATTCCATTTTCCTGGCAGGTAAATATGACTTACGCCAGGCTCTTTCAGCTTGTTTACAGGATTTCCTTAAAAGCCGAAGTGTGTCGTCATACCACGGACTGGGCTCACCACGACGACGTTTAATCTCAGTAGTAGGAATCAAGCAATCCAGCGCTCGAGTCAGCCAATTGCAGAAAAGGTCATAGCCCGACTCAACGTCGGAGAAAGGGCCTAACGCGTATTGACCAAGGAGTCGTTGGAAATCAGCTAGTTTCAATTTGCTCCATGGACGTCTCAATGACACAGGTACCGTTGTATTATGGGGAGAGTCCTTAATAGTAAGGTTCAACTCTATCAGATGGTGATCGGTCCAAGCCATAGGTTTAGGGGGCAACACATTAACTGACGTTAAATTGGTGAAAAAGGGATCCAGAATGTGGCCACCATCATGAGTGCAGTGTTCAACAAGCTGATGTAACTGGAGAGCTTCCAGATCTGCTAGAGTACTAATGGCGGCAGGGGAAAGGGGAGAATCAAAATGGAGATTTAAATCTCCAAAAGTACTAAAATTAGCAGCACTTAAGGCCAGTGCCCCAACGGACTCCGGAAGTGCTAACCTAAAGGCAGCATCAGGACCCGGGGGGCGGTAGATGAGTAGCCCAGATAGAGTAAAAGGATGGCTGACCGAAATACGAAAGTGGGCGCTTTCGCAACCAACTATATCCAGAGGCTTCCAGACACATGGAAAGCAGGATTTGATGACGGCCGCAATACCACCTCCCCTCGAGTTACGATTATGAGAAAAAATCGTATATTCTGAGGGAAGAGCCAAGTTAACCGCCACTGCAGCATCCTCATGTAACCATGTCTCAGACATGAACAAAATGTCAGGAGCGACATCCACAAGAAGATTATGCACATCCAAGTGGTGCCTGACCAGTGACCTCACATTGAGATGGCAGATCTTAAGGCTGAGAGGGGCCCGGAGTTTAGCCGAAGGTAATACAATACAGTCAGAACCACCCGAAAGGGGCTCGCTGTAGGCAGCGGTGAAAGTAGGCGACATGAGTTGAAACTTAGTCAGAGCAATTAAAAGGGCCCGATAGAGGGTCTAATGAACAAGTGCTACATAGTGAGTGATTCCGCAGGCTGAGCAGCACAGTTCTTGAATAACTTACGCGAGAGGGTATCTGACACATCAGGAAGATCGATAGGGACCGCGGTATGCGACCCAACCCGGTCTCGACGCGGACGAGCGCAGACGGGCAAGACTCTGGCACGACTCAGGCGCAGAGGAAGGCGCCAACCACTGCGCGGTAAAGTGGCTGGCTTAAGTAGCCCGTCCGCGCAAGGCTGCACGCCTAGAACGCCAATATGGCGTCCAACGATGTCACCACCGAGATCCCAAACCAAGATGGCGCCCAAAGTTCCCCCGACTTCCCCAAGAAAACCAACACAAGTATTAGAACGGGAGATTTTTAAAATAGCGCTCAAGCCAAGCGCACCCTCAATGTAATGCTACGCTATGTACAGGGATCATATGGCAAGCAGTGACACTCAAGTACCTTGTCCGGCTGACCCGATGAACTGACCGCCTTAAGTAGCCCGTCCGCGCAAGGCTGCACGCCTAGAACGCCAATATGGCATCCAACGATGTCACCACCGAGATCCCAAACCAAGATGGCGCCCAAAGTTCCCCCGACTTCCCAACCCGATGACAGGACCTGCTAAGCAGCGGTGCAGTAAAACAATTATCGTGCGAGTGAGAGGGCAGCACCACCAAGTAAAAACAAGGGTAAGAAAAAAACCAACACAAATATTAGAACGGGAGATTTTTAAAATAGCGCTCAAGCCAAGCGCACCCTCAATGTAACGCTACGCTATGTACAGGGATCATATGGCAAGCAGTGACACTCAAGTACCTTGTCCCATGTTACAACGCTATGCCATTACAACGCAAGTCTTTACATCGACTTGCGCTAGATGGCGTGCTAACATAAAAATAGTGTAGTTTACTATCCCAACACCTTCCCTACTGTTAAGTGGACTGGAGTTGGAATAGTAAATTACACTTTTTTAATGTTAGCACGCCATCTAGCGCAAGTCGATGTAAAGACTTGCGTTGTAATGGCATAGCGTTGTAACATCGCATGCGTTGTAACGCATGCGATGTAACTGCACGCGTTGTAAAAACCTGCATTGTAATGTCATACATCCCACCAAGAGACCTGGCACAGCCCAGCCTACTCTGGGCTCTGAAGGGTGAAGATGGGCCCACTCTAGCACAGCAGGAGCACTCTAAGTAGTGCCATAGTGCCAATGGGCTCCTCCTCTCCAGGAGAGAGTTCTGGGCCTCGTAGTCCTATGGCCCGCAGATGCAAACGGTCTCACTCATAAAAGTTGGCAATGCAGTTTTGTTTAATTTTTGGATAACAGAGATTGGGTGAAAATCGAGGCAAAGAACACAGATTGGAGAAGTGCTTCTCAAGGCCAGACTGAGAAAGCAAAAGCAGCCCTGGCAAAAATGCCCAAACCAACCCTGCTGTTTCCCTCTCCCTGGTCTACCGTCTCTCTTTCCATCCATCCATTCGCTCTCTCTTCTTCACTCCTCTCTCCCATCAATTTCTCTCTACCTCCGGCCTTCTTTCTCTTTAAGCCTCCCTGCACCTGCTGCAATTAACCTCGCAAAACTGGTGAAAGTGACAGAGCCACGAGCAGTGGCCCTCAGCTTTCAAATCTGGCACCCAAGGGCTTCATCCAGTGCCAAAGTGGCGGCACGGGGCATCGGGCGTTTCCCTGGCAGGCTGGAAGGGTGGGGAATGGTTTTGCAACAGCGCTGCAATATCAGCCCCCAGTAACAAAAGCAGCAGGCAAGCGTTTCCAGCCTCCCGGGGCCAGGCAGTGCTTCCCCAGGGGCTTGTCCGAGAAAATTGCCAGGGCTGCTTTGGGTTCCCAGACCGGCCATGGCTTCATCCCACAGGGGGAAATCCTGAAGGAAGGAAAGGCCTGTCTGGCCGTGGTGCTTCTCACTTTGGCAGCTTGTCAGAAGCGACATGCCCACACTTACCTCAGGATAATGCTGGCACCACAATAGGGCACGAGCTTCGCCCTCCCCAAGTGCCTCTGAAGGGCTGAGGCCTAGCCCGCTTTCTGCACACAGCACCCACGCGCTCAGAAATGCATTCTACAAGAGAGCGGCTCGAGAGACCGCCACGGGTTGGCAAGGTAAACATAAACAATAATGTAAAGGTCGCATTCTAAGCTCATAAAACGCTGTTACCAAACGCCTCCAGCAAGAAGCTGCACACTTGCCCCATGAACTTTGACCTTGTTAATAATGACTTCTACAACAGCTGCTAGTTTTTCTCTCGCTTTGAGGGGGTCTCTAGAAAACACCAAGACACACAAAATATATAGATTTACAGAAGAGCAGCTGTGAACAATGGGTATGTTTTTCAACTACAGGTTCTAAGTGACAATAAATAGACTCGTCTTTTTTCCAGTGTTGTATATGGTGAGAACGTGGCCGAGGGCATTAGAGCGCTTTACATGAGCATCAGATTACATCACACAAGGTCATGTTTTTTCCCCAGACACAGGGAGATTAAGTTATTTGCCCAGAATCACAGGACGGCGAGTCAGTGCCTGTACTCGAATCTGGTTCCTCAGTCCCTCACTTCAAGGCATGTATACATGCCTTATATTCACACGTACCAATCTACTGTTTTATGGCATGCATGTCCTGCCCTAATCCTATCCTCCTCGGATCAGCAGAGCAGGAGTTGAATTGTTATGGGAGAGTCAAGGAAAACATGGCCTCCGGCCCCTCACCCTGTGCTATGTGAGATTTGAGCCTACATCACCACCCTGCGCATTCCCCTTGCCTCACCCCCCAAATATTTTAAATTATCTAAATAAGATGATCTTGTGCCCTGCCTTTCATCCCCCAGCATGGCTCTCCCATCACCCGCCAAAATATTTAAAACTGCTTGGTATCCTGTAGCCATGTCCTCACTGCCCTCCCCACCCCTGCCCAAATATAATACATCCCAACATTTTTGAACAGGGAAGGAGAGTTAGAAACAAAATCGAAGAAATGAATTTCCCTATTGGCTTTGGCTGACGCTGAGGATTTTCTAAGTGGGAGAAAGGGGAAATAAAGCTATTTTGAGTGTACAAAAAGCAGGGGTCTCGCGCCTAAATCGGGAGGGTTGGCAAGAATAAAACATAATCTGGTGTCCTGCTTCCCAACCACACCACACAAGGTTTGATCTCCTCTTCCTTATAGGAATATTTACCTTTACCTGGCTCCTGCCACACCACCCTCTGCAGCGGCCCTCCCGCTCTAGGAACCCATTACGAAGAGAAGTTCTGGGACATAATTTGGATGTGCCATACAAGAGGGACATCGTTTATATCAATATGGTACTAGACTAAGGCTGTAAAGACTAATTCTGAAAATGTTTTACACATTCCATTCTATTCTAACAGGTAGAAAGGACAGGACTAATAGCATTTGAACGCATCTGAGCAAGACAATCATTAATAACAGGTGACTAATATTTTCAGTAGGATTTGTGAAGATGTGAAGTTTTCTTCCTTAAGAAACGTAGGTATAGTTATAGCAGAGGAAGCCGATTTATGTCAGTGTCTGTTAAAGTGTCAAAACAGTTCCATAGTAATGCCGCAGGATTGGCTATTAATCCCTAATCTGCAGTATAAATTGCCTTTCATTGGCAGATCCATTTGTCAACCCTCCAGAATAATGTGGTCCTCTGTTGCAGCACAATTCAAGAGGAGCTGGTGATAAATTAATTATACACAGAGAATACACTGCTTATTATCTGATGGTGACCACATCTTCTATGAATATTTGTCATAAAGCAAAATATTTATTTAATAGTGATCTTGGCAGAGAGACTTAGGGCCTGTTTAATACAAGCATGGTGGATATCCCGTCCGCCATTTTACAAGTGCATTATAGCCTATGGCACTTGTAATAAGGTGGACAGGATATCCGGCATGTTTGTAAAGGAGTGTGCATCCACCAAACTCTAAATCAGGCCCTTAATCCTGAATAAACCACAAAAAGAAGTGGGTTGCCTACCCAAAACAATGAGCGTGAGCCCAAGGTTGGGTTCAGAAGTTACCTACTACAGATCACGTGCGACCCTTCAACTTAAGGAGGCCATTCTAATGGAAGCGGAGGCCTCACACACAAACTTGTGTCATGCTTCATCATAGGCATCCTCTCCCCACCCTGGTAAGATGGTGCTACCAGGGCGGACTCAACCTCCGCGAAGACTTGGTGGTAGGAGGGAGTTCTTACATAAAACTTGCAGGACAAGGTTTAGATACAGTTCAATTAAAAAATACCTTCAGGTTTCTTGGTTGTCATCTTTATTAGTGAGGACCTAAGGTACACTAAAATCAAATCAAGTGATGAAAACCTTAGAGAGTGATGACTCTAGTCCATCTTAAAGATTGTAAACATGTTTCGGCTCATACTAGTTAGCCTACTTGGTCTGAGGTATTCGTCAGGGCTATTGGATCCCTATCAAGACAGAAGCAGGTGTACGTCGATATTCAGCATGATACTGTTTAGGGGATGAGCTCGTTAGGTGATCTCGAGTGGTGTGCCTTCTGACGAATGTGTGACTACGAAGGACACCACCCCTCCCTTGAGTCTCTGGTATCCCTTAAAGCATAGGGCGAATGACGAAATACGGATATTGGTATCCTAGGTAGGCCTCACTTGAGTCATGTTTTAGGTGTACATTCTCAAAGTAGCATGTAGAATATCGGTGGATACCTGTATCTGTTTTGATAGGGATTCAATAGCAGTCCTCTGCGGCAAAGGGGCGGTCAATTGGTGTTCCTGTGGGCGTTCCACAGTAACACCTATTGCTTTTTGATGCTGCCCCAGATTTACAAGGCTGAGGCAGCGCCCAAAACTAACGCCATGTAATGGTGTTAGAAAGGCACTAGAAGGAGATATTAATTTCTCTTAGTTTTTTGCTCTTTCCACGAGTGCTGCATTCTACAGCACACATAGAAAGAGCAAATCGCCATTATTGATTGTTTATGTGCAGGAAGGTGTTCCTTCCTGCACATAAACAGTTGTCCCTGCAGCATAGGCACCCTTGCTACATGGTGTCAGGGTGGCTGCAATGGTGCTAGGCAGCTTTAATTTGAGCCAGTGTCAGGAGAAACACTGTATTCTTGTGAATATGGTGCATCCCTGTGTTTTAAAAATGTTGGAGCGCGGCACTACCAAATTTGGCACAGTTCAGTGCTCGGACATTTTTTGGTAAATATGCCCCTTTGTCTGATGACATCATTACTTTTGGCCACACAAGCACTTAGCATTAAGATACTTGATTGTCTGTACAGCCTTGTTCTATCATTTATTCATGTTTTCAGTCAAATGCAGCGCATTGCAGTCAGATTTGTTTTGGCACCAATATTTAGCTGAGCTTTCAGCTCTTCAGATAAGAGTAATCTTTGTACCTTATATTAATGGCAACTCTCCGGCCCTCGCTTACTTGATAACATTTCTCCAAGAGCCTATGCAGACTGTATGGGGTTCAAACAACCCTTAACCCTTGAAACCAGCGTTGGGAAATGCTGTGAAATTTCATTATTCCCTATACAAAGGCTTAATAATCACATTACTTTCAGGTTTGATGATCACTCGGCTTTATGGTGCTTTGAGTCCTGTTGCGGTCCTGATGGACACGTTGTGGACCTTGGACCATCAGGCCTAGATTCCAGTCATTACTTTGGCACATGGCCGAGAACAACGTGTAATTCTGAACAAGTGACACCCTCACAGTGCTTAATTCGACCAAACAAACACATAGCTGGGCCTAAAGTTTTGGTTGGTGAATTCTTAGACTACTTATCTTGACTGAAACTCACATCTCGTTTTTGCGCCACCCCCACTTCCTATCTCTTTGTCTTATTGTTAGAGGTTCTTTCCCAACCCTGCTTTCTACCTTGTCACTGTTTCCCCATCATTTGCTTCCTTCTTGTTTCTCCCTTTCTATAGATCAAAGTCTAATGATGAACCCCAAAAGTGAGAGGTCCGTTCATTTTACTCTAGGAAAGCTGCCAAGTATACTCTAGTCCGGCTTCGTTGCCACTAAAACGAAGGGTGCTCCTATATTTTACCTTTGGTAAATAAAGCACACCGTGGACTGACATTTTAAGTTTCTGCGAGTTTTATGCCACCTTGTTTCGCGTGTAGTGTGCGGTGGCCAGGATTGTGGAGGGGTATGTTCCACTGATAAATTGCTGCTTCAAAAACTTGGAAAACTGTTGTAGAACTCGCTGTCTCTGTAAAAGTGAGAAAATTACATACATCAGTCCATATGAGTTTATGTTCCCTAGAGTTATTATACCAGGCTTGGAAACCTAAGCTCAGATTGTAGCCTTTACACTAAGGTGCCGATTACGATCCGGTAAAAAAATTCCCCGTACGACTCGCATCCGGTCTTTTTACCGTACGAATCGTACAAGTGCCGTACAAACTGCCAATTAAGATTCGCATGGGAAAAAGTCCATACGAATCGCATTGGGAGTTATTCCCCACACGTCCTCGGGTCAGAAAATGTGTCCGACACGTCCCCGGACTATTTACCGTACAAATGTGAAAAGTGAAGTCCGACCGCGGAATTACGATCCATCCCGTGCGTCCGATGTCACAACCGTATGGAAAAAACACCGTCCGCACCGAACTCCCATAGCAACCATGGAGACATGTGCCTGCATACGCGCCGACCCCCCCCCCCAGCCCCCGTACGTTCGAGTCGTACCCACGTGTATGTACACCCGTGTAGGTGTCGTACCCCCGTGTATGTACACCCGTGTACGTGTCGTACCCCCCGTGTATGTACACCCGTGTACGTTCGAGTCGTACCCCCACCCATGTATGTACACCCGTGTACGTGTCGTACCCCCGTGTATGTACACCTGTGTACGTGTCGTACCCCCCGTGTATGTACACCCGTGTACGTTCGAGTCGTACCCCCACCCGTGTATGTACGGTGCGTACCCCCAGCGCGTACGGGTGTACATACACGGGTGGGGGTACGACTCGTACACGGGTGTACATACACGGGTGGGGGTACGACTCGAACGTACACGGGTGTACATACACGGGGGGGTTCGACACGTACGTACGGGGGCTGGGGGAGGTACGACTCGAACGTACGGGGGCTGGGGGGGTCGGTGCGTACATACGGGGGCCTGGGGAGGGTTGGCGCGTACATACGGGGGCGGGGGGGGGGGTCGGCGCATACATACGGGGGCTGGGGGCGGGGTACGGCGCGTACCGGGCCACCTACTCTGGTCGTTTCGCGCCGTACTTCGCTTTTCCGGCACTTTTTGGGTGCTGTGGAAATATTGCCGTCCGGACTGCTGTCGGTTCGAATCGTACTTCCTGGGTCGTGAAACGCTGCCTGAAAGCGTCCCGACGTCACGTCGCAGCATTCCCGGATCACATTCGTATGTATATTTTCGTCGGTCGGTGTTTTTTACGATTCGTACGGAAATGGTGTTTCCGTGCGAATCGTAATTCCATGTTTGTAAAGTTTTACGACCGGGTACGAGTCGGACGGAGAAAACGCTCCGACCGACGGTTCGTACCCGTTTTTTACCGGATCGTAATCGCCACCTAAATATACATTGACTGGCGTTAGGGCAACCCAGTCTTGACGATGCAGGCAGGGGTCCTCAGGTCCTGATGAATGCCCAAGATTAGAATTGTCTTTTTGTAAGTGCGAAACATCTATCTATCCAGGGCCGGCTAAAGGGCAGTGCGACCTGTGCGGCCGCACTGACCTATGGAGGGGTGTGGTGACCTCAAGGGGTGCGCTGTGTTTAGCAATAACCTATCATTGGTGAGATGAGGGGCACTTTTGCCCAGTGTTAGTGAGAGAATCCGAGGAGGAGGTCATGGGGGGGGAGGGCGCCAAAAATGATTGTCGCACCGGGTGCCACCAGCGCTAAAGCCGGCCCTGTATCTATCTTTTTGTTTTGATCAATTGTTACCAGTGCTGGGATCGGAGTTGCCAAATCAGTTCTTTCTGAGATGTTCTTAGATAAATTATTCAGTCCTGGTCCTTCCTTCTACAAATAACTAAATTACAGTGCACAGCTGCTTTGTTAAACAATGATTTGCAAAAGGAAAGACCAGGATTGGATAAAACGTGTGTCCCAGTGATACTGAATTATCTATAAACCCTGCTTTCAAAATAATTAAAAGTGTTATCCAATTCAGCAGGACTGATTTTTAACGACGTCTAAAGGATGAATGGTTCAGTCAGCCTCGCCAGGATTTGAACCCGCGACCTAAACCAAAAGGCAGATCTTTGTAGCCGGATCCAAGCCCACAAAGCTGACATCAAGCGGTGAATGTACACACATTTCCTCATCAGTTTCTCACGTGCAGCGCTGCCTGTTTCACAATATCCGGAATTTACAAATGCGTTGTGTAAATTACGCATTAGCTCACGTGTTGCACTTGGGCGGAACCACAGACCACGGATGCTGTCGTTCTGCCCAGACAGCCCCCCACATCTGCAGAACAGTTCGCAGAATTAAAGGTCCGGGCGAAATGCAACGGATTCCAGTGAAGCAGAGAGCTGAGAAGGAGGCAAACACCTTCCTGGGAAAAGTGAAAAAAAAAACACAAGACGCCTTTCCGGGTATTTCTCGGCACAAAACATCTTCGGTTCAATACAACTCCAGCAGTACTCTGCACCCAGGCGAGAAATACTGCCGTTAGGAGTATACGGCAGGATAGAGGCAGGGACGTTGCTTCCATCGGTGAAGCAGGTGCAGTGGCACCGGGGCCCAGAGGCCTCT
The DNA here is from genome assembly GCF_964204655.1 of Triturus cristatus. NCBI lineage: Eukaryota > Metazoa > Chordata > Amphibia > Caudata > Salamandridae > Triturus > Triturus cristatus. The sequence goes on from NC_140590.1 coordinate 1,643,713,433, forward strand.
CTGAACCCTGATTATTGCTGTATTTTATCATTTAAAAGAGGAGCCGGTGGTCACTTTTCTTCCTTGCACTAGGGCCCGTGAAGCACTGGCTGAGCCACTAGAGACCAAGGACATGTTGAAAATAAAAAGGGGTGGGGCGTTCAAACCGTGACAGGCCGGAAGGACTGGTGCGGAGTCAGGCACATGCTAGGGTTGCAGCCGGAAGGGCTGGAAAATTACAGTCCGGCTCATGGAAACCTGTCCTTTGGCAAGGACTGTGAAAATGAATCCGGCCAGTTAGTTATATGCTGTCCTCTAGAAGGCTGTTGGGGCTGGGGCAGAAACCGTCAGAAGTCAGATTACCTCTAAAGGGCAGTTCGAGAAGGGACTCAGTCTGCCACATTTAATTCTTGCTTTTGGAAGGTCACTGTGACAGTCTGCCGTCCCTTTGACCCTGCTTCAGGTAGGTCGCTCCCCTCACCGCCACGCAGCCCCCTGTGTGCCCTGCAGGCCGCTGTCTGCCGATCGCTGCTGCCGCTTGCACTGGTTCCTGACTGCCTGTATTCGTTGTGCCTTTGTACCCCAGCTAACTTTTGTCTTTTGTACCCCAGCTAACCTTTGACTTCTGTACCCCTCAGCCAGCCCCGTTTTCTTCTGTTTCCACCGCCCTGATTTTGCCTTCTGAACCCCTGGTTCCTGACTGCCTGTATTCGTTGTGCCTTTGTACCCCAGCTAACTTTTGTCTTTTGTACCCCAGCTAACCTTTGACTTCTGTACCCCTCAGCCAGCCTCGTTTTCTTCTGTATCCACCGCCCTGATTTTGCCTTCTGAACCCCTGGTTCCTGACTGCCTGTATTCGTTGTGCCTTTGTACCCCAGCTAACTTTTGTCTTTTGTACCCCAGCTAACCTTTGACTTCTGTACCCCTCAGCCAGCCCCGTTTTCTTCTGTATCCACCGCCCTGATTTTGCCTTCTGTACCCCTGCCCGGTTCTCCCCCTCGCACCCTTCCTTCTGCTCCGTTGCCCCCGCCGCTCCTTTCCCGCCGCTGCGTCCCTGCGGCCCCGCCCCCTTGATCCCCATTGGCCGCCCCGCTCCCGCCTCCCAGCTGCTCCTCCCTCCCGCTCCCACTCATATGGAGGCCGCGCAGCAGCCGCGCCGCTGGCGCGCCGAAGGCGCGCCTAAGGCAAGCCCGTCTGCGCCCGTCCGCGCCTGGCCCGCGCCCCTGGCCCCCGTGGACCCCAGCCCACCCACCAGACGTACGCCGCCGCCACCCTCAACGCACTCAACACCGGCCGAACCCCGGGATGCTACCAAGCCACCCCGAGACGCACCCACGGACCCTTCAGCTGCCTCGCCTGCAAGTTCACCTGCATCCGGACCTGCCCCGTACCAGCACCCGCCAAGCCGAACACCAGCAGCAACCACCTCAAGTGCATCCTGCTCAACACCCGCTCCGTCCACAGACACGCCATCGAACTCTGGAACCTCCTCGACACCACATCTCCAGACGTTGCCTTCCTCACGGAAACCTGGATGAACGACTCCTCAGCGCCCGACATCGCCATCCCAGAGGGATACAAGATCACCCGGAGAGATCGCAACAACCTGACTGGAGGATGCATCGCCATCGTCCACAAGAACACCATCCGCATCACGACCAACACCGACGACACCCTGACTACCGCCGAACACCTACACTTCCAGATCCACACCGACCCCAAGACCACCCTCAGAGGCACCCTGATCTACCGACCCCCGGGACCACGCACACCATTCAGCGAGGACATCGCCGACTTCATCAGCCCACACGCCCTCCCCTCCGCTGACTACATCCTCCTGGGGGACATCAACTTCCACCTGGAGAACAACAACGACCGCAACACCACCACCTTGCTTGACAACCTCGCCAACCTCGGACTCAAGCAGCTGGTGTCCACCCCCACCCACCTCGCCGGACACACACTCGACGCCGTCTTCTCATCCAGCAAAGACATCACCTTCAGCCACGCCACTGGACTCCACTGGACGGACCACAGCTGCGTCCACTTCACCTTCAGAAGAACCACGATCCACCAGCAACAGGATGCTCGACGAAGCTGGAACAAGATCACATCCGACCAGCTCGCCGCATCCCTGAGCCAGCACCCTCCAGCCAGCTCAGCGAACCCTAGCCAGGCCGCCGACAACCTCACGAAGTGGATCAGCACCTGCGCAGACGAACTCGCCCCACTGAGGACCCCGCCCAGCAGACCCGGCAGTAAGAAGGCCCCATGGTTCACCGACGAACTCAAGAGCTCCAAGAAGAACTGCCGAGCCCTCGAGAAAGCCTGCAGAAGGGAGCCTACCCCGGACAACATGACCGCCCTCAAGCTCGCCACCCGGAAGCACCATCAACTAATCCACGCCACCAAGAAAACTGCATTCAAGGACCGGCTGGACAACAACGCACACAACTGCAAGGAACTCTTCAACATCGTGAAAGAGCTCTCCAACCCCAACGCCGGAAACAACGACATCACCCCGTCGCAAGACCTCTGCAACTCCCTCGCTTCATACTTCCACAACAAGATCGCTGACATACACAACAGCTTCATCCCGCAAACAACGCCCCCCACGACCGAACCAACGCCCCCCACCACCACCCTCAGCGCCTGGACTCCGATCAACACAGAAGACACCATCCGCACGATGAACTCCATCCACTCCGGATCTCCGACCGACCCCTGCCCTCACCACGTATTCAACAAGGCCGACGCTGTCATCGCACCCCACCTGCGGGATATCATCAACACCTCCTTCGACACCGCCACCTTCCCCGAGAGCTGGAAGCACGCCGAACTCAGCGCTATACTAAAGAAACCAACAGCGGACCCCACCGAACTCAAGAATTACCGCCCCATCTCGCTCCTCCCGTTTCCAGCCAAAGTCATCGAGAAGACCGTCAACAAGCAGCTGGCCGCCTTCCTCGAGACGAATGGATCCCTCGACCCCTCACAGTCTGGCTTCCGAGCCAACCACAGCACCGAGACCGCCCTCATCGCTGCCACCGATGACATCCGAGCCCTGATGGACAACGGAGAGACAGCGGCCCTCATCCTCCTAGACCTCTCCGCGGCATTCGACACTGTCTGCCACCGCACCCTAGTGCAGCGCCTCAGCAATGTCGGAATCCAGGAGAAGGCACTGGAATGGATCATCTCCTTCCTCGACGGAAGGACAGAGAGAGTCCGCCTACCACCGTACAAGTCGGAGGCCACCGAAGTCATCTGCGGCGTACCCCAAGGATACTCACTCAGCCCCACCCCCTTCAACGTCTACATGAGCCCCCTCGCGGCCATCGCACGCCAACACAACCTCAACATCATCTCCTACGCCGACGACACCCAGCTGATCCTCTCCCTGACCAACGACCCCGCCGCCGCCAGAGCCAACCTCCACGAAGGGATGAAAGACGTAGCCGAGTGGATGATGACCAGCCGCCTGAAACTGAACTCAGACAAGACGGAAGTCCTCATCCTGGGCTCCTCGCCCTCCGCCTGGAACGACTCCTGGTGGCCCCCCGCCCTGGGCACCGTACCCAAACCGACAGACCACACACGAAACCTGGGCTTCATCCTGGACTCCTCCCTCTCCATGGCCAGACAAGTCAACGCCGTCTCCTCGTCCTGCTTCAACATCCTGCGCATGCTACGAAAGATCTTCCGGTGGATCCCCACCGAGACCAGGAAGACAGTCACCCAGGCCCTTGTCACCAGCCGACTGGACTACGGCAACGCCCTCTACGCCGGAACCACCGCCAAGCTCCAGAAGAGACTCCAGCGGGTCCAGAACGCCTCAGCCAGACTCATCCTCGACACCCCCCGAAGCAGCCACATCTCCAGACATCTGAGAGACCTGCACTGGCTCCCCGTCAACAAGAGAATCACCTTCCGTCTCCTCACCCACGCACACAAAGCCCTACACGACCAAGGCCCGAGCTACCTCAATGACCGCCTCAACTTCTACGCTCCCACGCGCTATCTCCGATCAACCAGCCACGCCCTCGCCGCCGTCCCCCGCATCCGAAGAGCGACAACTGGAGGAAGGTCCTTCTCCTACCTGGCCGCCAAGACCTGGAACTCCCTCCCGACCGACCTGCGCCTGACCCAAGACCACCTCCCCTTCAGGAAGAAGCTCAAGACCTGGCTGTTCGAGCAGTAGCGGCACCCCCCCCCCCCCCCGCCCCCCTCTAGCGCCTTGAGACCCTCCGGGTGAGTAGTGCGCTTTATAAATGGCTTGATTGATTGATTGATTGCCGTGATATGGTTGCTTGTTTCCGGTCCAGGGAGGACCTGGCTTGGCAGTTCGGGTTAAAACTATTCCCATGAGGCACAGGGTCAAGACTGATTTGCATATGGCTTGGTCTAAACTGGGGTGGCATGGTGAGCAAAAGAATGATGGATTTAACCCAGATCTAATGACTGGGGGTGAATGTTTGATTTGCTCAGAATTCTGACCATCATTTGTGTGTCTTTTGCTTTCTCACTTGTTTCTGGTCCAGGGATGACCTGGCTTGGCAGTTCGGGCTGGACTGCTCACATGAAGCACAGGGTCAGACTGATTTGCATATGGCCTGGTGTACACTGGGGTTGTATGGTGAGCAAAAGAACCATGGATTTAACCCAGATCTCTTGAAGGGGGGGGGGGGGGGTCAATGTTTGATTTGCTCGGCATTCCGTCCATCATCTATGTCTTTTGCCATGATGGGGGGGCGGAGAGGGGGGCAGAGTCAGACACCTGGTCACCTCTGGAAGGCGAAGTCTGATAGGATTGGTAAGAGGTTGTGACATTCCAGACCACCCCAAAAAGGCATGCAGAGAAAGATGTCAGTCTGCCACACACTGAATGCTTGCATTTGAGAAGCCAATGAGGCTGTGGCAGGTAGCCACATCCGCCTGGTAGAGTTGGGGAGGAGTCCGTCACCTCCTTATCGCTGGAAAGCCTCATCCAGTAATTTATAAATCGGATCGCCAGGCCTGGTGCATCTCAGACCACAGTAACAGGCGAAGCGACGTTATTAGATAGAAAGTGTAATTATATAGCGGTTTCCGTAGCCCCAGTCACCGTGCAGCAGTCCAGGGCGTGTAACGTGCGGTAAATGGAAACAATAAATAACCCGTGAACGCCCTAACCCGCTGTGACACGTTCAGCGGCTGCTTCACCGGCCTTGGCCCGCTCCGAGCCGGGTCGGGTCAGGTCCCGCTCGCAGTGGTGCATGTGGGGCAGAGAGGGAGGGCAGGCTTTCCGTCTTACTGGAACGGACCGACCCAAACCGGTTTCGGTTACGGGAGCGCCAGCGCTGACCCAGTTCCAGAAGAACTCTGACCTGGATTCCAGGCCGCGGGGTATTCTGGGATCAGAATTCGCCCGGATTGCTGGCAGGGTCTATTTCTGCGCTCAGAATATGCTGGTCAGAGAATACGTCTGTCTGTCAGCATTGGGACGGCGAGTACATCACCGCATTTCCCCCTGTTCCAGCCAGTTCGGTTTAAAATAGAAGAAAAACTTTCAAAATGAGCCAAGAGCACAGGCCTCTCTTGTGTGCAGGTCAGATACGGACGGGGTCAAATAGGCGCCCAATTTGTATTATTTTCCTTCTTGGTGGCCTTTCCCTGCAAGTATGCACTTTCCATCTTGAATTCAAGTTTGGCTTAAGGACTGGATATTGTAATATTCCTGACATGATATTTGAAGATATAATAGGCATTTTGTTGTGAGCAACAAAGGTATAAACTTGTCATTTGTGACATTTGGAGAGATTAACTTTTGGCTGACGCATACATGCATGTGGTAGGAGTCCAGGCTCCACACAAAGCGTTTAAGGTCAGTCATTTATACAGCTGTAATACATAGCATGTGCGTATATCACTGCGTTGCCTGGCTGAAACAAAATCATTTAAATTACATCAAGGAGGCTATTTTCAGGAGTGTAATGCGTGGAGGTAAATGCGTGCAAGGAAGTAGAAATAACAGTACAGTGAGTGACAAGGTTTGAAAGGCGCGCACTTTAAAAGAATATGTCTAACATTTTATTTCCCCAATTATCCCGTCGCTGATTGCAAATGGAAAACACATTTAATTCCCATAAAAAGTAGCTGGTAAGTGTCAAGTTAAAGCCCCAGCCCCTGAAATCGGTACCATGTAGGAGATTGAAGCAGCTGCTCCATGAAAAGATGCTAGATCTAGGCGAGAAACATGTTTTTGATCATATATCAGTGCATACAGAGCTTCAATCTCAACCAACAATGAACCAGTTGGACCTGCACACCCTGCAAGAGTGATCTATAATTTTAGGTCAGAGTACCAGGTGCTTGGCGCACTAGGAGACTGCTGCCAATCCCAAGCAAGTCATTGGCTGCCGCTGGAAGAGCGATGCAAGTACTTGGTTAGTGCTGCATTAGTACAATTATGCTATAGAGTCACAGAATGTGTATACCCACAAAGCAATACATGGAATATGTCGGTTGCTTTTCATCAGGAATAAAATCACCAAATACATGCAACAAAGAAACCTCTGCTCCAGATTGGCACCTCACTTCAAAATCCCACCATACAAGAAAAAGAAAAAAAAAAAACATAGGTGGCACATCCTTCTTTTTTCAAGCAGCCAAACTATGGAATTTTTATTGGACGAGACCGTAACTATCCTTCCGACCATCCCTAGGCCCATCCTTTGATCACGGTATTGTCAGTACATGGCTGTACATTTGGGTGTCTGTAGGTGTGCGGTCTGGATGGATGGATGGATGACTGACTGAACAGTTTTTTCAAGAATGCTTTGTTGTTGGTGTGGGCTGAGGCATATTGTGTAAACACTGAAACTTGGAGTTTCAAAGAAAATGAGGGCCATTTTCTACCAAAACATAAAAAACAAAAATTCTTAGGTCAAAAGGCAGCAGTACGGAGTAAGACAACACATGATGCACTGTTTAGACCACACATGCAAGGAGAGCAAAGCCAGTAAGTCACGACAACACCAGATACACAGCAGCCTGAACCAGTAAACATTAATGGACATAAGAAGGTGGTGGATGTTGAATGGGAGGGGGTGAAGGGAAACCATGGTACACCGGAGACAAAACCATGTGAACAATGGAAGCTAAGACCTGAGCGTTGGAACCTGGGTGGCATCAACATCTGATCTGTAGTCTCCTTTAGCAGAAATAAAGACATAGGCCTGTAGCTCCTGTGAACAGGATAGTGTCTCCCACTTGAAACATGGTTAAGCTAAATAACACACACACACCCGCCAATACGACGCTCCAGTTGAAGACAGCCTGAAGGGTCAATTCCGGCACAGGTCCAGTGCTGCTGCTTTAAATGACTTGTAGTAGTAGCACAGTGCTTGTCTTTCCAGGGGTTGTTGCAAAGTGGAGGGGTCCTTTCTGCAGCTAAGACTCACTCGGGTCGCCTTGATGGATGGCTCCCGCCGGTCTGCTTCAGCCACTCACTCTCCCGCCACCCCCTTAAAATAGAAGATGGATGTTAAGACGCACAGCTATTCTCGTTCTGCAAGACTGGCTCCGGGCGCTCTCTCTCTCTCTTTCCCTCATGGAATGCTTGAATTAATCCCAACCACTGGCAATAGCTAAGGGCTGCATCCCAATCTATGTTTTTTTTGTACACGTCACCTCAGTTTGGACCAGCCAGTATTGACCCAGCTTCTCCTTGGGAGTTCAGGCCGGACTGTTCCAATGAGGAAGTGTCAAAACGGATTAGCATACGGCTGGGTCCAAACTGCGCAGCAGCAACAAATGATGGACGGAATGCTGAATAAATCTAACATTCTCCCTCCGTCCAGAGATCTGGGTTAAAACCATTGTTCTTTTGCTCACTATGCCACCCCAGTTTGAACCCAGCCATATTTAAATCTGTCTTGACCCTGCTCCTCATGGGGACAGTCCAGCCTGAACTACCAAGCCGGGTCTGCCCTGTATCAGAAACAAGCATCCTGGGACTGGTTTCAGTGTACATCACCAATCATCAGACAGGCTAGTTTGAATCCAGTGGCACAGTGAGCAGGGGATCCACGTCTGGGTATACCCATCCCACTTAGGGCAAAAAGTGTTGCAGCAACAAGTGATTGACGGAATGCTGAAAAATCAGAGGTGTCATAGTGAGCAAAATAACGATGGGTTGTAGAGCTGCACCACGCAATTGCCTTAGGTTAGACTTATTGCGAGCAGCTGCCCATCACCTTTTGTGCGGGTCATGTACCGCCATCAGAGGCATTGGGTCCCATGCTTAGTGTCACTGGAGCCAAGCTGTACCAAACAGATGAGCCCATAACCAGTGCGAAACCGGTCCTGGGTTGCTGGTGTTCTGGCTCAGGGAGGACCTGACTAGGCAGTTCAGGCTGGACTGCTCCCATGAGGTACAGGGTCAAGACTGATTTACATATGGCTGAGCCTAAACTGAGGAGGCATGGTGAGCAAAAGGATGGGTTGGAGTGCTACCTCGAGCGATTGCCAGTGGTTACATGTATTGCAAGCAGCCTACCATCACCTTTTGTGTGTTACAAAGCTGCCTGCAGCATGGCCTGAGGTACAATGCAGCAGGCTCCATTCCCACACACCTTGGAGGATCACTTCCACCTATTGCCCAAGGACAATAGTCATCTGTATGATCAGTCTTACAGAAAGGAGAAATTCGATAAAAGAAGGCAAATTAGCTACTTGTAGAAGAGAACCACAGAACTTCAACACCCTGCAACACTTTACTTTAACACTGCAGTTTCTTCCTAGTTTTGTGGAGGAACCTTGGCCTAAATGTGAAATGAAGACCAGGGCAAAAACGTATACCTTGATACTGTACACGCTGGTGTAAGCATGGTGCAGTGATTTCCGAATGAGCCCATCACCCTGGTGGAAAGGATTGCAATAATTTCTGGTCTGCTGCACTGCAACAGTAACAGGTACCCTCATGCCACTGCTATACATGCACTCAAGCCATCACCTGCTACCTCCTAAACATTTAGTAGCCATGGCTTTATCTACAGCCTGTGAAAACAGCAGCTACAGTATCCATTTCTGGGAGGTTGCTGAAAGGGGTGTGTTGGGGCAGGGAACAGTACCAAAGTTTGGGGAGTTGATCACTACTGCATCATAGATACATTTCCAGCAGTCTAGTTCCTTCAAAGTTGGCCATGTCTAACCCAGGCTCCTTGGGAGGGTCGCTCCTCTCCCTAGAGACGGCTCCTTCAGGCTGTTCAGAGCAGCACTTGGCATCGCCCACCAAGCTGCAAAGACCTGTGGGTGGATACACAGTGACCCCATGCACCTGATGGTCGACTGAAGCTACTGCTGACTTTAGTCATCAGCAACTGCATGTGACAACAAGCAGGCACCTACACTGGTAGGACTCCATCTTGAGACTGCCTATCCTTGTTTTCACATGAATCAAGATCCACATTTTGTTACCTGGATGAAGGCGGCGCTTACACTAGTTTGAAGGGCAGGGACAATAGGACAACTTTTCATGCAATGGGTCTGAGTGGTGATGGGTATGGCGGATCTGTTGTGTTCGGCACCCCTTAGGATTACATGAGGAGCAATATACATTGCTTTAATGGTGAGAAGACGTACCTGCAGCCCCTACAAGAATTGGTTGGTTGTAATTCAAATCCAGATTGGGAGTAGAAGGAGCCGTCTAGCAGCTGCATTTAGAGTTCACTAATTTCAGAAGTATTAAAGGTGCTCAAATGTGTAGTTCTTCAGCATATCCAGGATAGGACAGTACTGCAGTGAAAGTAGCTGGGGCGTTGAGGAAAGCAGAGAAGCAAGAAATGTCAGCCAAGGAAGTCCTACATGGACACTAGATTTGGCGACTTGACTTGATATACAGGTCATATAAGTGGATTAAAGTACACAGTAATCCTAAAATCAGATGCATGGGGACCCTAGTTCTTGAGACCAGAAGTGTCACCGACTACACATTTGCCACATGTAAACAGACAACATCCAGTCAACTGCTTTTAGGTATGGTCAGAGGGTACAAGAGTTAAGACCCGATTAATGTTCACATTTTAGCATGATTTATGGTCATTAGCAGAGTTATAGCTACTGGGTTATAGTAGGGAACTAAAGTAAGCATTTAACAAGCTAGGACTAATTGTTTAACCTTGGGGCATGCGTGCTGTGGCAGTGAATGCGCTCAAAGGGGAGGGGGATGTATTGCCCCCGGCAACTCATTTCACACTAGTTCCATGCGCTCCCATCAAGGGTTTTTAAGAGTGCGAGGAGAGACATAGCGGATGACAGATCACAGCTACCCCATGAATGTCAACCATATGTAGGCTATTATCCCAGGATCATTGATGCGGCTTTAAGGCAGAATACACTTGTAAGAGCAGATTATTTTTACAGAGGATCACAGCTAAAACTGGATTTAGAGTGTTCAGGAAGTTAGCCAATCAATGGGCCATTCAGTTAGGTTTGGTGGGAAAAAAATGGCACTTTTTTGCAAGATATTGCACATAAGCAGTTTTGAATCTGCAGGAAGACTTCAGTTACTCTGAATTGTTTGTGGCTGGGATGACCGCACACCTTTTGAAACACTGTCCTTAATATGAGCCAAACACGGATCCGCTCGTGGTCCAAACAAACGTTTTCGTAGTGTTGGAAGTCTTCATGGGCTGGGTGGTAGCCTTTGCACTTTATTTGTTTTTGTTGAGTTGGAGTGTATTCGAGCAACGGAGAAAAATTGCCCTCCTTTTTCTTAAAAAGGTAAATATCTAGGTCATTTGCAATGAGGACGTCAGAATCACATTAATCGTGTGTGTGTATCACTGAGTAAATGCTTTCAATTTTCTGGAATTGGTTACTAATTCTATGGTACCCTTGAAGAGCAAAAGGCTTCTTGGATATGCCACATGTATAATTATGATGTTTTGACAGTGCCCTTACGCATTCTGGAGTGGTATTTGGCTGGCAGTTTCTCGTTTTATCATTTGTACCAAAACCAGGCTTCCTGTATTTTATTTTAATAAGGTCACTACAGGGGGGCGTGGCCTGCAGCCGATCGCAATGGCCGCCTAGTGAAGTTCCAGACCTCAACAGACTTCCCCACTAATCCGCTCCCTTACCCATGCCGGTGTGCGGCAACAAATGCAAACCAGCGGGATCGGAAAGCAGCGGGCACCGTTTTGCTGCTCGGCGGACCTGCATTTGGCAGAGAAAAAAAACTGCCAGCAGCGTCTGGGGCCTGTGCGCCGAGTTGAGGCCGGGACCTAGATTGATTTACTGGCCTGGGAGCTCGGCGACCCTTCCCGAGTCTCTTTGTGGGGCGCAGCCTGGAGCAAGGTCAGCATTGCTGGGCTTGCGTGTGGGACGCTGGAACAGCTGGCTCCCGAAGTTCCTGGTGGCACGGTGAGTGGCCGGGCTGTTGGGTGCCGGACCCCCCCCGGGTGCAAGTGAGAGGAGCTTCGATAAGGCCTGGATGGAGACTGCGTGGTCAGCACCTGCATGACTGAAGATACCTGTCCCAGTGGCTAACACACCTCTATGTACCTGCATCAGTGGGACTGGTGCCTCTGGGGAGAGCAGTCGCCCATCACACCATACCGAGTTACGGGCCCCAGTGGGAACCTCTGCGCTGCGTGGCTCCTTGACTACCGCAAGCATCTTCAGCGGCAGGCCTGCTTGACGCCTTTGAGGAATAAAAGACCTGCTGCTGGGCGCGCGACCAGACCACCATAAGAACAAGAGTGCCTGGTCTGCCATACGCCCAGTGTCGGCCTCGGCGCTCCGGGCGGCCTTCACGACTTGCCGCTTGCTGCTGCTGTATGGGGCTCAATGTACGCAGTACAAACATCCTCGGCGCCCACACCACACTGCGACTCCCTGGTTTGTGGCGGGCCGACACATTCACTGAAGCCTCATGCTCGCTGCCCACCCTGGGCAGATTGGAAGACCGCTTGATACTGCCTCCAGAACTCCTCCACAGCGTAATATTTGTCGACGCGACCCACCCCCCTCCCGGTCACAGTCTCTTCACAGGAGAGCACTAAGGCGTTATCTAGGGGGTAGGAAACCAAACAGGCAGCGTTTCCTTCCCATTCACACTGGCAGGCGGCGGTGAGTTCTACCACCTACCTTGTCACAAAGCTACATACTCAACCATTGTGCGGAACCATGGGAAGCAGGGGCCAGCTTGTGGTGCACCAGACCAAACTGGATAAATATGCATGTACCAAATCGAGCCAGGAACAGCTGGAGCGTGCGGCGACTCCCACGGAGGAAAACACTGGAAAACCGAACAAAGAGGTTACTTTACAGGATATCATGTGGATGCTGAATAAGGTGCACTCTTCCCTCGAGTCAAGAATAGACACTGTCGCTAAAGAACTCAAGCTAATACGAGCAGACTTCCGCAAATTCAGCACCAGGGTGTCAGATGTAGAGACAACCACGGCTAGTCTATCTGTGGACACAGCTGCCCTCAAGAGACAAGTGTTACACCTGGAGAACGAAAACAAAAGCCATGGAGGCGAAAATGGACAATTTTGAAGGCTGCTCCAGACGCAATAACGTGCGCATTTTGGGTGTGCCAGAGGGAACCGGGGGTCCAGCAGTGGACCTTTTTGTGGAAGACCGGATAAAAAAACAAAAAAAAAACACTTGCAGCCCGAGGCTTTTTGCATTATTTTTTGGTCGAGAGGGCCCACAGAGTCCCTGCCCAAGCCAGGTGCACCGCCCAGACCTATCCTGGCCCGCATCTTCAATTTCGGAGACCGTGACCTCATTCTGCAGCCCCCCAGAGTAGTAGCTCCTCCGGTACAATACAAACAGTACAATCTCGTTCTTTCCTGACTACACAGCTGCTGTAGCTAAACAGAGGCGCACTTTCCTGGCGATCAAGAAAGAACTCCGTGCTCGTGACCTTAAATACTTCATGATCTTCCCCTCGAGGTGGAGAGTGGTGGCCGATAGAAAGGTGGTTCTTCACATCCCCGGAGGACGCCCAAGGCTGGCTTGGTCACCAATAGATGACGATCCAGCAAAGGCAATGATCGACAGGCAGCAGGTGCACCTCAGTTACAGCAACAAGAGAAAGGAACCGTACGTGACAGCTCCAATAAAGTCAAGTAACCAACAACCACCACAGAACTGCTCCTAAAGACCGAGCCCCAGACATTGACTCACGAAATGTAAAGTTTCTTTGGGGGGGGGGGGGGGGGGGGATATTTATGAGAGGACGATAATCATCTGTTCATTGTGTGATCCTGACATTAAGACAACGTCATGTCACCTTCTGTGAATGCGACCTCAAATGTACATGGCTCTCAACGCCGTCTGCTGTGCTGCCTGTGGGTGGTAGGTTAGGACTTTGCAAGACTAGTGTCCACCGCTGGAGATCGATGCACGGCCGGTAGATACACCGTAACCGATATGAAAAGGGGTCTGGGGATTACCGGGGTGGATTCCTCCCCCACAAAGTTATTAAACACTGGGAACTATGCACTTTGCAAGGTTGGGGAGGCTGGTAGTCTCTAAACCATCATGCAGAGAGGCGGGTGGGGCAATTGTTTTTAGCTTAGTTTTTTTCCCCCCGCTTTGTTTTGATGTTCAGGTCAATGATACAGCAATTCGATCTGTGTGAGGCCACACTTTACACGTCTGATACAATGCCTTGACTTCAACAGTGTTGTCACATGTAATTGCACACCCTAACCAGATTATTCCCCAGTCCACACAAGTCGAGAGCCTGCCATTCATTTCCTGGAACTTGAACGGCCACGGAGATGAAGTAAAGAGAGGCTTAGTGCTCCAATTTCTTAAGCGCAGAGCGCCTGCAGCGGTACTCCTGCAGGAAACCCACCTTGTAGGCGCCACCTGCAAGGCCCTCGATAGATGGGGTTTCAAGTTAATCGTGCATTCTGAATTCTCCAAGGGCTCCCGAGGGGGTGGGGATTTTGATTAGGAAAGACCCCACTCTTGGTTAAACAAAAACACCGATGATCAAGGCTGTTTCATTTCAATGGGAGGGGCGTTCACTTAACAAAGTTACAGCCTATATCCCCCCGCACTCCACTCTGTAGCGCTCCTGGTGCCTTTCTGCTCAATCTCCCAGAGGGAGAACTAATACTGGGAGGTGACTTGAACGCGACCCTTAATGATGACCTTGACCGCGCACGGCACAACACCGTTCCCATTTCATTCTCACTGACTTCCTTGAGACAATAGGCCTTGTAGACGTCTGGCGGTCTCACTTCCCACACGCACGCCAATTCACTTATCATTCCGGAGCCCACAATAGTCTTTCTAGAATAGATCACTTCCTGTTGTCAGCAGAAAAAGTAGGAAACTTTGTGGAAACACTTACCGCAAAGACTATCAGATCATTCCCCCATAATGAGCCAAATTCACGCGGAACACTTCCACTCACCGCCGCATATTCCAGATTTACCTGGGCTATCTAAAAAAATCCTCCTTAATTGCGGACTACAAAAGGGAGGAGGTGCACAGTCTCACTCGAACACGAGTTACAAACACTAGAAGCACAACACTCACGACCGCACTGACATGAGCACACCTACTCCAGCTCAAAATACAGGAATACAAGTATTTATGAGAAGAAGCTAAAACGCGACTGACAGCCACGCGCCATACCATATATAAAGTAGTAGATAAAGCCAGGCCTGCTATTGGCGTGGCTAGACAAACGGGAATGCGAGAGTCACTGGATAGTAGAGCTCTGGACCTAACCATGTGTGGTAGTAACAGATCCCCAGGTAATAGTGGATACACTAGCATGCCACTATTCTGAGGTTTACTCCCCAGCGGTTTCGATAGAACAGGAAGAGGCAGATTTGTTCCTTAAAGACAGCCGTCTCCCTACAATGGCAGAAGACAACTCTAAACTATTAGAGCCGGAGCACACTATTAAAGAGTTAACGTTAGGAATAGGGAATGTGCAATCGGGAAAGGCCCTGGCACCAAATGGCTTTCCTATTGAACTATTTAAGAAAGGCACCGTTACTCTCGCCCCCTACATATTGGATATGAACAACGTCAGCTTGGGCAGAGGTGAGCTGCCCAAAGATCAGAGAACTGCAACGATTGTGGCCATACACAAACCTGGGAAGCCAGAACAGGACTGTACTTCCTACAGACCCATTTCCCTGATCAACGCAGAAGCCAAAATCTTGCCCAAAGTTTTAGCAAACAGATTTACACCCCACCTCACGAATGATTCATCCTGACCAGTCAGGATTCATGCCTGGCAGAAACACAGCCCTGAACTTTAGGCGACTCCAGAGTGTCTTAGGCCGTAAACACACGATAGAGGAAGAAGCCGCGATATTGTCCCTCGATGCCCGCATGGCCTTGATACGGTAGAGTGGCCATTCCTACTTGCAGTCCTCACATGGTTTGGTTTTTGACCTGTATTCTGCTCGTGGGTAAAATTGCTCTATACGAACCCTCTTGCGCACGTTGTGGCGAATGGGCACATATCTAAGGAATTCGTTTTGGGGTGAGGCACAAGACAGGCATGCCCGCTATCGCCGCTGCTTTTTGCACTGTTTTAGAGCCCCTCGAGGACTCCGCTGGATGGAGAATTGAGAGGATCGAATATCCCTATATATGGATGATATCCTCCTATATCTGGCTTCCCCCTATTGTTCCTCACATACCATCCTATATATTTGCAAGGCCTATGGAAAGCGATCAGGTTACACCATTAATTAGAGTAAATCCATACTGTATGTCTTACGTGGCCCGCCTCAGAGATTACCTACAGGCTCTGCGTTGGAAATAGCACAGAATAGCTTTAAATACTTGGGGATCCTCATTACACCCGACTCCGAGGATTTGACGACACAAAATCCCCTGGAACACCCAAAAAGATTGTGCAGGGACACCAAACACTGGCAGGCCCTGCCGCTGACACTTTTAGGAAGGGCAGCACTCTTCAAAATAGCACTCCCCCGCTTTTTATATGCCCTCCAAAACACTCCCTTCTTGGTCCCTGCAGCCTATTTCAGAGCCATCGAGTCGGAGGTGACCAAACATCCATGGAATGGGAAACCGGCCCGAATAACGATGTCCAAACTATTTCTCTCATGGTATGACGGGGCATAGCATTACCCAACATACAAATGTACTACTGGCCATCTCAGCTGACCGTAATAAACCAGTGTATACATGCACCACACACTGATCCGGCCTCTCATCTAGACAGACTCACGCTAGGAGTGGAGGGACTCAACCGAGCACTATACAACACTAACCACCAAAGGGTCTTGATAGGGCCTACTAAACATACAGCCCATCTCTGGCACGCGGTACACAGAAAACTCGGTTGGAATAAAATGATCACACAAGCAACACCCTTTTAGGACACTGCCATGTTGGGTACACTGCGAAATAGTAACGGATTCACACGGTGGGATGCCATAGGGATATCGCGTGTAGGCGATCTCTGGGCCAAGGGAAAGGTAATTCCATTTGCACAACTCCAAGACCAATACAAAATGGCACCTACTGAACTGTTCCGCTATCACCAGATTCGGCACGCACTAGAGGCAGCTATTCTGACACTGTCCTTCCAGAAGCTTCCCCCCTGGAGGGCAGGCTATTAACTGAAGACATGTATAAAAAAGCCACGTCCCTCACATATTGAAAGTATATTAACAATCACCCCGACCCCACACTTTCCCTACAGGAGAGATGGCAGGAAGAGGTGGGTGACATGGACGAGGCGGACTGGCAGGAGGCACTAGCGTCCGAGAGAGGTGGCAATCTTGTCCAAACTACGCCTAGTTCAACTCAAAGTGCTACACCGAATCTACTAAACAAGGGTGACGTTATATAAAATGGGGAGGTCAGATAATCAGCTCTGCTTACGACCCAGGGAGTGGGTAGGTCATGACAATACATGGAATTCGCACAACTTTTAGCACATGAGAAAGCCTCATGTTTGACCTACCGGGTACTGTTGAAGTCTACATAATTGGGTAGTTCCAGGTCTGACAGGTACACTAAATAGGTAGATTCACGGTTGATGCGAGTATGATTCCATGTCACCAACTGTAAAGTGTAGATAGTCTTCACTGTTCTGGTCCTGAAGAATGACATGTAGAATATACATCAAGCGAGAAACATGTTGACCTTTACTCACCAATAGGAACGCTTAAATCAAAGACAAAGCTTAGTAGAGCACCTTATTGTTCGTTTTTACCTAGGGTAAAAGACCTAAAGAATAAAGTTTGGCTTCACTGGTACTTCCAGCCCTATTTTAAAATCACATATACATCGACACATTTCTGGCCCCTCACCCCCCACTTCAAACGGCTATTGGAAAAAGATCTCCGCTAAAGCGCCCCTACTATAGGGAGCCCGTTTGGTATTGCACTGCCGACCCCACGAGAAGCATGACACCTGAAAGGGTGTGTGAGGGCATTAAAATCCAATATATATGGCCTCCCAACTTTGAACCCTTGAGGTCAAGTTGGCACCGTTTCCCTTACTCTGACACGTAATCATTGAGGAACAGCATGACCTTCGTTTTCAATACCTACTCTGGGGCATTTATGCTGGACCTCACACTTTTGTAAGAGGAAAAAGCCCCCCAGTCCCTCCTTTGTATACACATCGTATCATGTAACGATGAACAATGCTACACTATGATGTAAGGTGATTACTGATCTCACTGTTCTGTAAATCTGATGACGTTCGTACCAATTCTCAATAAAAAGAATAAAGAAAATAATAATGTCACTATAGGTGTCAACTGGAGAGTGGCTGTACCCGAGATAGATCCACCTGGGATACGGTTGTGAAATAGTGGTTAGTACACAGGCAAACAGTTGTGGGGGTTGTTGATCAATGCAGAAAATAGTATGGGCAAAAGGTGGATCAGTCCAGGTTGCATTGTGAGCTGATGTTTATTTAGGGGTGTGTGGGCTGTCAACTTCTACACAAATATGGTGTGTGTATATATTAATAACAGGATCCACTGTGCTTTTATACAAAAGTGTATTTTGGGGGTGGGTGGGAGACTCGCTTATGAAAAGCTACACACCCATGTCAAACATTACAATATTGAGCCACTTGAGGACGGGGTAGTCTTCAGCAGCAAATATGTCCCTCTTCGTATAAAGTAGACCATCAGATCACCTCATGCGTACTGTTGGGGGCGTGGCATATGGAACATCACACACACCGAAAACATGTGGCTGCTTACATTTTTATTAGTTTTCAACAAGTATAAAGCACAAGGCCACACAGGCCAGAGTAGAAAAAAACATAAATGTTCAAGTTATTTAAAATGGTAAAAAACAAATAACGGTGGGGATTTTCTTCATGATAAAAACTACTTCTACATGTCCGCAGCCATGAAAATAAGACAAAAAGGGAGGGGTTTGGGGGCGGGAGGGGGTGGGGAGGGGGAAGGGAAGAAGGGGAGGGAATGGACAATGGGCGCTGTCTCCTAGCGTTCTTCTTGGAAGCAGGCAACCAGGCACCGGCGGGGACATACGCCGGGGCCCGTTCACGCCGGTGGCCCAGATGGTTTGCTGGGCTCACTAGCGTGGCGCTTCCTCATCACCTCTTGAGCCAGACCACACGTGATCACGCCATTGGTCACCCGGAATGTTCCTGAACTGAAAAGAAAGAACGAGATGTTACTCTAGATGTAGATACAAATAAGGAACACAAGGGGTCAAATTGATAAGTGAGCTCCAACACTCCAGTCCCCCAAATGCATACTGTGCACACTCCTCACCACCGCGCTAACTGCCTGCAAATTAGGACCTCAAATGCAACCCGGCAGTGAAAGCAGCTAGAATAGCAGACAAACCTGAACAGGACAAAAGTCCACAATCGTGATACAAAGGAAAACAGTAAAAAGGGTACCAAAATGGTTAGTTAAATTCACATCCTTTCATTAGCTTCATGTTCTTGAAGAAAATGAATGCGATAAACTTCATCCTGGGCCAAGATCAAACTGAACCAACTTTATTTATATAACTTTTTCAAAGAAATAAAGCAAACATCTGCTTATTTAAGTGGCTCCCATTTCTATGCTGCATATCTACAGCGGTGGCAGGAGCATTTTCCTTCCAAAAACAAGCTTGTGGTTCTAAACATAAGACCAGATACACCCCCAGACAAGTGGCTTTATAGCCAAACTGCTGAGATAAGTGGCAAAACGCAGATGTCTGATAATCATCCTTCGCACCAGTTAATTGGGACACCCAACATATAAAGTTGCTTCTGTGTTATTAGAAGTCTTGGCCAAAACTCAAAGTGATGTCTTTCAACACTCTACCAAGCAAGTGCCTACCGCTTAAGTTGTTTAATAACATTCTACCACAAAACACCACCTCTCCCTTTTCTTGTGAAGGGATAGAACAGGTTAATGAAAGGTCCCTGCTCAACCTCCATTTACATAATCTGTGTAAAGTAAGTCAGTATATTGTGATAATCAATCCCCTTAAGTAGAGGTGGACTACATGCCAAATCTATCCCCTTCACACCCAGCAGACATAACCCTCCCAAAACTCGAGCGAGGGTAAAGGAAAGCCCACTGCCCCTTCTGGTCATATGCTAATGCCATCCAAGTAGGCAACTTACATTTTCTATGCATGGGGTGGACTTGCCATTCGCTTGGGTTCTAGGCAACAGCTAGGTTTGTACTAGGATAGATTAACAAATATTTATATAGCACATTTTTTTTATTTAGCCTAATCTGTTAATATGCAAACCACCATGAACCGAGGCGAATGAGAAAGTTATTTGTACTAATTGTCTTCACTATACATAATTTCAGCGTGGTCGCATTTTAAAGGTCTTGAAGTTGAAATTTCACATTAGTGAATCCTCGAACTACTGGATCCTCGAACTACTGGTAAGTTATTACCACTCCACTAGGAAGGTGGAAGTCACAGCCCTGCTTTATGCGGCACCCAGTAAAACAAACACGGCTTCAGTCCAACTTACTTCTCTGGGGTCTCCGACACAGTTGTCATGGCCGGATGGGTTGGTTTTCCGAAGAAGAAGCTAGCCCACCAGTGACCAGGATCCGCTTTTGGGAGACCTACAATGTAGAACACAATAGAGAAAAGTGGAAATTAGCTCAGCATTAGGCCAGGAAAAAAATAAATAACACCCACACAACTAGATCAGCCTATTATAGTTACAAATTCTGTTCAATAGCCTCTTTTTAGATTTAATCGGGATACATCCCATATGCCTCAGAAAAGCAAATATATTATCTATATTCCCGTACCCCAGACATGGTGCCCATTTCTGCACTCTTGCAACCTTTTGCAATTTGTGCTTCCTGACTTACAATTTTTGGCACTCCTTTCGAACACCTTGGTTAAAAATAAAAAGTGTTTGTGTATACGATAGATGTATAGGATATATACACACACAAGTTCAGAGGAGTTTCCATATGAAATTAAACTATGACTGACTCAGTTCTTTCTGCAATTCGCCTGGCAGTCAGCTGAGGTTTGGATTGCAATGGGATTGAAAGATACTTCACGTCCATCACCCCTCCCCCCAAATTAAATAAACCTCTAGATCAAGTTGGGTTAGATGCTAACATGAAGCAGTCCTTACCTGGGTGGTGAGGGATAACTTCACCAGAGTACTCAACACTACCACAGGAGCTGTTACTGGAAGTAGAGCCCAGACGTCCTATAGACAAAAAAAGAAAACGAATCACAATAAAGCAAATAGATGAACATAAGTGATGAGTAGGCTGACAAAAAGTTGCAGAGTGAGGTCATGGAAGCAGTGGGTGGAGTAGAGGAAGGGAATTTACAGACATCTGTGGCTTTGATAGTGCAGTAGTGCTGCAGCATAGAATGTATGGCAGGCAATGCATATACGCAAAATGTGATGTCCATTCTGCACCAACGGCATTCCTAGGGAAGGACCTGGAATCACCCTACTACTCCCTCTGCCACCCACATTCCCAGCAGTCCTACCCAAGTGCGTTCGAAACAACTACGAGTTATGGAAAAGGTCACACTAAAGTAAATCCATATTAATGTCTGACGGCACGAAGGACTGTTTTGTGCCTTCTAACACCCCTTCCCCCACGCGTCCACCCATGGAGCATGCAGAGGACTCACTTCTGTAGTAGTCGTGGGTTGCAACGAGCGAGCCGCTGGATGGGATAGATGCCATGTTGCTTGCTGTTCTTAAAAGTTACTATGATGTTTCTGAAAAATAAAAATAAATGTCATGTTAAGTCATAAGTTTAATAATTACTTCTCCCCTTAATACAACACTGTGCCCAATGGGATTTCAGCTTACACCCTCAGAGACCACCCAACCCAGCGTTTTACTGCCAATCGTGAGGGGGGGTACCCTGCTCGGAAGTCAAGATGGGTGGGGGGTGGTGAAAGGAGAAAATATGCTGAGTGCTTCGGAGGGGGGGGGGGGGGGTCCGGTTTCTTTAAACCTCACATTGGAAAGTTAGCACACAGGCTGAAAAAGGGGGTATGGCATTAAAAGAAGGTCAGAAATAGAATTTCTCAAGCCTTATGTAACAAGCATGGTCAGTCCTGTTCTATTTTGGCACAGAGGATACTGGAGGAGAGCAAGGGTCCGAGCTGGAGGCATTCCATCCAGTTATTTTGGGCTGAGTGTGCAGCTGCTGGGAAAACGGACTCTGCTACAGAAGGTTGCCAAGTCATGGCTCAGTGAACCACCACCTGGACTTTGCATTCAGATAACACCTGGCATGGGCATATAAATACTCCTCCACACAATATCTTCCATACTCCGTCAAGGACGGCTCCTTTTTCTGCCTCAAACCTGAATATAGGATTAGCAAGAGAGCTGTGGGCCCCATTCAGTACAGCTCTTTACTGTCTACGTGGTCCCCAGCTCTATCCCAGCAACTTTTTCAATAACCCACTAGATATTTTACTCACTGCACTTAAAAATGCGTCCCAGACTCTGCAGCCTATCTGCTACAAGCCAACCAGTCCTATCAGTGACCAGCAGATGGTTACAGGACTACTCCGAAAAACTAAGTTGGTCTGCTCAAGCAGAAACTGATTGCGCGTTATCATTTCCAGAGTACTGTTAAATAGTTATATTTTGGTGCAAAAATGGGTTATTCTTTCATTGAAAGAGTATAAAAAGAACCCTTCTCTTCTAGGGAGGGTGGCGGGTTAGTGGATTTCGCCACTAAACCCCCAGTTTTGATTCAGTGGGTAGTCAGATATCATCCGATACAGCCTGAGTCATCAAGTGGGACCAGCAAAGGCAGCTATCCCAGCCCCCATTGGGCATCCAAAGTGGCATGTAGCTTCAAAACCCCATCAGGGGTAACAAGCGCTATATAAATGCAAACCTTTTCTCCTCTTCCATCATTCTGAATCCAAATAACTGACCTATCCACCACTAAAAATTACTTTCATATTTCACTATACTAATTCAACACTAATCCTCTATGGGTACCAGAGTAGGGTGCTAATCGCCGAAAAAGCGCTTCGCCGCCTCTTCAGGAGGTAGTATGCGAAATATTATATATATATATATATATATATATATATGCAACCACAATCCTTGGATGAGCCACAACCAGGAACGGACCACCACGCAGGTAATTGATATCCAAGTGTAGCTTTAATTCTTCCCTTTACAACAACATGACGCGTTTCGCCCGGATTCAGCCGGGCTTGATCACATGACATGTCGAGACAAATCAGTGCTTTAAATACATTTTTAGCGTGAAGCTAGCTCCTCCTACAGATTTTAGAGAACCAGAAAACAGACTTCTAATCTGAACAAAGAGTACAAATAGTTTGTAGTGAAACCATATCGCAGTACAAATACTAAAGTCAATGAGATACGATTCACAATAAAATGCCATACATAAATATTTAAAAAAAGGATTTTAAATAAATATGTAAAAACAGAAGATAATGTCAAAAAGTTAATTGATAAGTATCAATAAAGTTTCTTCAAAAAAGTCTCTATCACATAGTGTCCTAAAAAAGGTTTACAAATGCAGGGCAAGTGCCCAGAGACTAACCGGCATTGTATGTCACAATGTAACTCTTAGAACAATACTGGAAATATTAAAATGTAGGGGAGCAAGAGTAAGCATACTGTGTGCAAAAGTGCATAATAATCCGTGCAAAAATTAAGTAAATAAATAATTATTATGCTAGTTCTCTATTAAAATCATAGATTACTGGCATAGCAGTGAAAAATAAATAAACTAAAATCTGCGTGTAAACGGAAACTGTATGATCAATTTGTCCAGGCAAAAAAATATAGTAATTTGAATAATATGCCAATTGATCCTGAAAAGAAGTTATTTTAGTAGCAATGAAAAGAGAATATCCTCATACTCATGTGCTGAGTGTAAAAACAACTGATGCGATAGGATAAACTAGATATCTTCAGTAAATTCATGTACATTTCAAAATTTAGCCAAACTCATGTAACAACCACATAACAGATCAAAAGTATAAGAACATAGGTGATAACCTGGAAAAACCCAATGCCAGTCTTAAAATTCTGTCATATAGAACCCAGATCAAATACTGGTAAAATTAATCAATAAATTAATAAAACCGGTAAAAAATCTGTAACAAATCCAATAAAAGACAAGATTAAAATTTATTACAAAAGGTCTTAAAAAAGGGTCTTAAACAAGATCTTAAAAAAAGGGGATACTGGATTATAAAAGTTGTGTAAATCTTCTCCAGTGTTAAGACCATTAGGCATTTTTGTGTCACATTGTAAAATGTAACGGCTTTCAAATTGGCGCAAAGTTTTCTCCCTGTTGCCTCCTCTTATTGATTTCGGAACAGCATCTATAACATAATAACTAAGGTCGTTTAAATTGTTATGATGTACAAGTTTAAAATGCCGTGCAACAGGGTAGGTAGCATCAGAATTCACAATGGCACGTAAGTGCTGCAAAATACGATTAAATACTTGTAGTTTGGTGCTACCTATGTATTTCAAATGACAAGTGCATTCTAACACAGATAGCATATTCGGTTTTGCATGTGAAAAAGCCTTGAATCTTAAAAGGTGTAGGGGAAAATGCATCATAAAATTCTTGTATGTTGACTCCAAACTTACATGCCCTACAAGAGCTACATTTATAAAAGCCTTTTCTATTGGATAGCCAATTACCAGTATTTCTCACTTCTGGGCTGGTTTTGACTAGGGCATCCCTCATGGAGGGTGCCCTTCTAAAAGTGATGGCTGGTTGGGCTTTTAACTCAGGCGCAAGGAGAATGTCAGTTTTTAAAATAATTGACCTATCCACCACTAAAAATTACTTTCATTTTTCACTATACTAATTCAACACTAATCCTCTATGGGTACCAGAGTAGGGTGCTAATCGCCGAAAAAGCGCTTCGCCGCCTCTTCAGGAGGTAGTATGCGAAATATATATATATATATATATATATATATATATATATTACAGCTCCAACTCTCCTCCTCACTCCGACTTTCATCGAGAAAGAAAGCACTCACGGGGGGCTGTTTCCGTTAATTTATTCGGTGGAAACTTTGCACGTATACACAGACACGTTTCGGTAACAACCTTTTCCTATGTTTACCGAAGCGCCGGAAAGCCATGATTTTCAACATTTCTCTTCCTGCATAAGCATAGAGGGACTATCGCAACAACCCTATACACAATTATAATATAAATGACTCAAAAACTAGAAGACCACGTGGCGAGCCAAGCACCTGCTACACAGACACTGGTGTTTGTCCACACAAGGAACCTTGAAGCTTTCATTCTTTCAAAAGAGACAATAAGTGACACTTCTTAAAATGACAGAACTTAATTTGCCACACTAATTAGAACATGGAAAAGCATGCACAAAAATGCAAACTATTGAATGAATTCTATAAAGGGACTAACCAGTTGGCGCTAGCTCACCATTTCCCTGGCTACAGCAAAGAGCGAGATTGGCATGGAATAACTGTTGCAATAGTCTTCGTATCGTTCATGCTAGCAGAAGAAATATGTTACTTTCAGGCATAGCCCTTGAAGTACATTATTCCTGCAACAGGTTTACATTTTGTGAAACGTCTGAATGATAGTCTGAAGGAAGACTCCACGTGAACAGCACAATCGCCCTCTCCAGTACCCTGAACAGGCTCTAAAGAGACCACTTCACCACAAGACGGCATAACTAATGTGAACAGGCAGTAGGGTAAGCTCCTCAAAACAACTTGTCGCCAATATGTTGAGGTAAGTATTACCAGGAAGCCTTTATTCTTATAAAGTTCTCTTGTATAAAATGAGATGCCCACTGGAACGCATCCACAAGCATTAGAGTCACAAAGCAACTGCCACTGGGAGCGGTTGCTCGGAACCCTACATGCCCGAGAGTTTTAGAGTGCTCAAAGTACATTCCCATTACATTTGATGGTAAAGACCAATCACGTATGGTACAGTAATCATAATTAGGGCTCCTGGTTTTATGGTATTTATTTTTTGACATTTCCGTCTGTATTTATCCATATTTATTATGGGTTTTATGAAAAAAAGAAAGTGAAACTGGTATATTTCCACATATATTTAACCAATAAATGTGCAGTCATGTGTAGTACATATTTAGTTCTTAGAATGCTCCTATCTGCTCTGTTCTAGGTTTACTTACAATTCTAGATTCTCTTCCTTGGAAGTTGCGATTTGCTTGTCGTGGAGAGTCCGATCTTGTTGTTCCTCCTCAACTTATATTAAACCAACTACAGCTGAAAAGATTGTATCCCTGGTTCTTTACTACAACTTTGGCGACAAGGATGGGATCCTTTTAGTGTTGTGGCTAACTCTGAAATATTTGGAAGAGGAAAAGTATCTGCAACTACACATTGATTCAGGGACCTCAAGTCCACACAGAAGCGGAGCTTGCCATCGGATTTCTTTGTGACGACAATGGGAGAAATCCATGGCGAAGCCTCTACAGGTTCAATGACGCCTGTAGCTAGCATGTCAATCATTTTCTTGACTTCCTGTCTGACTACTATAGGGACCCGCCTAACCTTGTGCTGTATAGGAATAGAGTTTTCCTTTAAAACAATACGATGTGAGTACCCTTCGAGTTGACCTAAACCCTCCCTAAACACTGCTAGCATCCGCTAGAATTTTATCTAACCCATCGTCTTCAATAATCATGACTTGTGGGGTAGCCCGAGGGCTGACAATTATTCAGGCTGACTGCCTCTCAAGAATGGCACACTGTTGTTGATCCATGTGTTTCTCAATCCGCTGACGACATTGCGGTAGCCTCTATTGAAGATGCAGTGTGTCGGTGAAGGCGCCTTTAAGGCAAATGATTGGGAACGGGAAATGAATTCTGACGTTACCTTGCAAGAAGTGGTCAAACTCATCACTCTGGGCCCTAGAAGGGAGACTTCTGTTCCCATCTCTGAGCGTCCTTATGTTAAAGTCTTGGAAGATCTCTCTCATTAGTGACAATGTTGTGAAGGGGGAGAAGTTCATACCTCCTCTTGGTCTCAGAAATAAACTTTTGGCCTTAGCCATGAAGGCCATTTGGGTCAGACTCTCACACAACGCCACCTTAAGGACCATTTTTGGTGGCCAGGCGTGGACTCACAGGAGGTAGAGTGGGTAGAGAATTGTTCCGTTTGCAGAGAGGGAGAAATAAAGACTCAAAGTAGGTCCGAAATCGTCTCAAGGTCACTTAGGTAATCCTGGTTCAGCTTGGCATAGTATTTGCCTGGACTTCATTGGTCCCATGGGTGAACTACATGAAAGATAGATTTGCCATTGTCGTAGTCGACATCTACTCTAAATGGTTAGTTGTAGAGTTCACTAACAGTGTCACTACTGAGAGGACTATCAAGTTCTTAGGGAATCTGTTTAGAGACGAGGGCATTCCTTCAATCATCATTACTGACAATGGCACACAGCTCACTTCCAATGAAATGCAAACATTTCTCAAAGATTGTGGTATTTCTCATCACCGCACTTCACTATACAACCCACAGGGGAATGGAATTTGTGAAAGGGCCAACAGGATAGTGAAGGGTAGCATACAAATAGCTTCAGGTAATGGTTCTGTGGTAAGGAAAATGGTTAATGAAATGTTGTGGGCTTAATCGCACTACTCCCTTGGTTGACGGGCAGCTTTCTCCTTTTCAACTCATTAGAGGGCGTGTTCCTGGTTCTAAACTCATACCTTCTTGGATGAAACATGTTACTTTACAAACTAATCCTTCAGCTTTACCTCCCTCTCAAGAATGTTCCTGTCCTTTCATTATTGGCGATCTGGTCAAAGTTAAGAGTGGGAGAATTGTTAAAGGTTTATCTAAGTTTAAGGAACCTTTCACCGTCAAGAAAGTTCTTGATCATTGTTTAATTCTCAATAATGGTGAATGTTGGAACTTCAGGCGTGTGGCCTTGTATAAAAGGGGTGTTTGCCTTTCTGGCTATGAAAAACCTCTTCCCTCTGCAAATAGTGGTTACCTTCTAGCTCAACCACCACCTGAGACCAATTCTTCAATTCCCACATCAACACCACGTTGGTGGAAGCGGTGATTCACTCACGTCTGAAGTTCATCCTGTGACGAGTTCATTTTCCTCACCTGTGTCTCTTGCTCCTAATCGCACTCCAAGGTATCGCAAACCTCTAGCATATTTGCGAGACTTTATTTGTTGATTGCGTTTTGTAAAATGTTTTTTTTCCATTTTTACATTAGAAAGGAAGATGTGTAGTACATATTTAGTTCTTAGAATGCTCCTATCTGCTCTGTTCTAGGTTTACTTATAATTCTAGATTCTCTTCCATGGCAGTTGCGAGTCGCTTCGGTCGTGGAGAGTCCGCTCTTGTTGTTCCTCCTCAACTTATAATAAACCAATTACAGCTGACAAGATTGAATCCCTGGTTCTTTACTACAACATACTTGACCTTCCTTATCAATCCACACAGTTATTGGCCTGGCAGCCATGGCAAAGTATTTAGAATCGCCCAAGAAGCACCCAATTTCCGTTCGTATCCACATTTAAAAATAATTATAGATCGGAAAATAAATGGTTTTCGGCCTGTATTTATCTGTAAAAACTGAAAACATGGAGCCTTAATCATAATCTAATACAGATTTGTTATGTGTAGGTACACAATGTAACAGCCCTCGTTGACCAACGTTGGACTCACACAGACTGACAGCTGTGAAAAACCAGAATTATAGAGCGGCCATTTAGGGTCCGGTGACATGGGGGTTTACCATTTCATAGTTGACGCAGCAGTTGGAGATGCGCTGACAGCTTAAGTGGCACTCGACCCGCCCGCCTCATCCTCTGGAGATGATGTGTGTATTTTAGAGTGCGCTCGTGGCTGAACAGCAGCTGTGTGCATCCTAGCAACATTAGTCAGTTGCACTCTGTTGCACTCTGGATTGAGAGCTACTGGACGCTCCTGGTCGAGGGTGTATCTGATACTGAAATGAACCCACCTATCAAGCTACGAGACTCCGCCTCTTCACTTCAGATGACAAAGGCCCACTCCGACATGTGTGTGTACCTAAACCCGCCATGGTCGGAGATAGATCTACATCTCCATAACCAAATGGCCCACAAATTAAGAGGAACTAATAATGCGTGCTGTGACCTAAAACACACACAACAGCTCAGGTCACCAGGGTGAAATCCGGATGTTCGAATACAGAGGCATTGTGGTTAACCGCCTAACATGAGGAGAACACTGGGTGCGGCGTCTGACCAAATAACACACATTATTCATGCACATCTGCGCAACAGGAAGTGACTCGACTCTAAGAGTTGATGATGTGGAACGCTTCATTAACTCTAGGGATTAGCAATGAGCATGGGTGGTACGTAATACTGCCCATCGCTCGATGGCGAGTCCTTATGGTGACGTGGACCCGCCGAACGTGAGGCGGAATGAGGTCACCACGCAGCGAGCCTGGGTGCTGAACGTGGTGCATGGCACGCTGCCAGCTCCAGCGTGCAACAGCGCGACCATGCAGCAGGCACGCTTAGGCAGAACAGCGGTCAGACAGGTTCAAACGTGCAGCCATCCCAGGTGGGTTAACTCTGGAGAGGCTGCATTAAGTTCTGCCGTGAGGAGGGTGCAAGATAACCAGGCGTCGGTGCCATTACGTGGTAGCCCCACACGCATCTGAGTATATTATACGGACCCTTTCAGCCCATAGCGTGACAAATCCTAGAGACCCCTCATCTTGACTTCCGTCTTGTTCGATTTCCAAATAGTCTTTTAGATCTCTTAATTGCCCAGCCTCATTAACTCTGCAAAATTCGACCTCGCCCTCTGGTTTGCCGTAACCCATTTGGTCACTCAAGCTTCGAAGCACTGTAAAGCCAAGTACACAACTTTAGCCAGCCCCACTAATGTAGCCCATCCTCTTCCTCCTACCAGCATTATAATGCCATTCTCACACCTCGTATCACCGGCAATGCAACACCTTGGTTCTACCTTTCATACGAATATTTATTTGCTTCGAAATCTTCTCATCACGACCTTCATGGCTGGATGGTGTCCCACTGGATTCAGTCAAGACCTCTGCCCGTCACTATTCTGAATCTCTTAGCATTTATTTGATGCCTAAACCCCTTTCCAGCTTTTACCCCGTCCATCAACAATGCCCCAGAAATAGAACAGTCACTGCTCCCACGTACCGGATACTAGACAGCTAGCATAATCCACCCTCCCACCCCATTGAGTACTACCAAACCACTGCCACCTGCACAAGCACTTAGCAACAGTTAAGGCTACTGCAACAATTTAAGCCAGTCTCACACTCCACTCATTCTCACCACCAGAAAAAGTGTTCAACTTCCCAAAGCTAACTAGATCACAACCCCATCATGAGGTTGGATGCAATCAGGCAAAAACGACCATGTATTTACATGTAAAGCTATGAATGGACCAACCCAACTGCTTTGCTTAAAGGAAATCCTTGCACTCTGCACATTAACCTCTCGGCAGGCTTTGCTCTGAACAATCTAGTAGCTAAACCCAATCCTCCATAAGCAACATTAAACTGGGTACTTAATTTCCTTGGAGCTCAATGGAAAACACACTAGTTTCCTCTCCACACTTGACGGTCACTCTACAAACCTACCCTCAAGCAAGAAGGAGAGGTTGGCTAATCCTTCACATCCATCTTCTTCATTATACCCCTTACCAAATCAAACAGTTTTAAATATTAGTGTATGGAGCGTCTTGCATCTCCACTCACAAGCAGCAAACATTTGCTCGTTTATGCTACACACTAAACTTTGAGCCATTGTAGATAGTTTAATGTGGTTCTGTACATCATTTCTTGCCGAAACGCCTTCACTCGTTTTAAACTAAAAACTGTTTCAATCCAGTTCCAGCTGACAGTTGCAAACAGAACTACTCATGGTGGCTGACGACATATGGTATCTGTGTCTTTAGCATTAAATAGAGCAAAATCAATGGAAAGAATGACCGAGCATGCTGTGTGGTTTGCAAAAAGACTTTAGGGTAATTTAATTGGGCTTTTCCACTAATCTAAATCACAATAGGTTTAGTTTGACCAGACCACACCGCACTTAGCCACCCTCAAGTCCAATTAGTGTCTGAATAGTTATTTTCTCTCGAGTTCTCAGAATAACAGATTGGAGCTGCCTCGTTCAAAGGTCCACATTGAACAACCGCATTCCTTTTAGTTTGGGATACAGGGGGAGTTCTTGACAGGGATACAACAGACAGACATAGGTATGCCCATGTAGAAGACGTGCACTTGTAATTAAGATTGCAGTTTTAGCATTCGACTACAGATAAAAGCCTGTTGAGAAGCAATTGCGATTCACACTACCGCCCACAGCATACCATGGATGCATTCATTGTGTAATTAACCCCTCATGATGTTG
Organism: Triturus cristatus; assembly: GCF_964204655.1. Taxonomy (NCBI): domain Eukaryota; kingdom Metazoa; phylum Chordata; class Amphibia; order Caudata; family Salamandridae; genus Triturus; species Triturus cristatus. The sequence goes on from NC_140590.1 coordinate 1,643,744,304, forward strand.
TAGAGAAAGAGGCCAAACATTCTGGTTGCTCGCAATTCGGGATACATGCAATAACCGCGCAACTATGTGCCAGCTGTATTACAGGCAATCCATGGGCATTGGTATTGCCAATGCTTGTTTAGGAGTTTGCACTTTGTCCATTTTAGGTCCCATTTGAGAACTCTGCCCTTACACAGGTTAAGAGAATAAGTGATGGCTACAAGTACCATTGCTTTAATAAGTGCATTGCAAATATTAACCATCCTTTGTGTCGCCATGCGTTGTGGTATACACTGCCCCCCCCCACCCCTCAAGAAAATTGTGTGTGTATCAAGATGTGGAAACAAAACAGAGCCGGGAAATAAATGACACAAGGTCTTGGAATCTGTAGCACCACATTGTTGTTACGAACTTCAGTCTTAGCCCTTACATCAGTGCCTTGATCTTTTGTAATTCCAATAACTACGGTCTCTAGCCACAACAATGGAGAAAACCCATTCCTTCAGTGTGCAAGTGGAAATTGTTACAGCTCCTTGTGACTACCTAACTGAGCAGGTGTGATCAACATAACTTGCTATGAACAGGCAAGATATACTGTACTGTGCCACATAGGTATGTGTTTTCGGCTGCTTACAAGAGCGTGGAGTTAGTCTCAGCAGGTTTATTTTATTAGTGACCATTCGAGTAGGGGGTAAAGCATGAGCCTGACCCCTGTTCAGTTACACAAGTATGAAAAGGGCATTTTTGCATGCATTTCTCTCCTCCACTGGTACTGCAGTCTTTTTTTAATAGCAGTTTCACCCTCTGGAGGCCTGAAGTATGAGCTTGTTGAAAGTGGCATCTTCAGTCAGGAGCAAGAAGCCTACGCGCCCCAGACAGGGGATGGCCAGTGTTCCTCATTGATAGCTGCCTGCAGGCCAAACTTTCTGCATAGATTATCCCCACTTACATTTATTGGACGTCCTCAGAATCTTATATGGAACATCACTTGTGCATTCAAAATGGACATCTCAGATACAGCAGCTTCAGAAACTCACTGACACCAACTACCCATGTACGCACACTCTGCACTCAAGCATTTAGCTGGAGCCAACATGCCACGGTGAGAGTCTGGGCAGAAATGGCGTTAAAAAGGTCTGTGGTTAGGTGGTCTATATCAGACAAAACTGTAGGGCTTCCTCAACCAGCTCCACCACTTTTAGGCCACAGGTTAAGTACACAACGACAAAATGAATGCACTACATAAATGGCAAATCATGTCATTCCAAATACAAGTAAATTGTTCAGAAGTATCCAGAAGAATGGCTCGATGGAATCAGATTTACTGCCATCACGATAGGCTGGGAGTAGAGAGTGGTTTAAGGCAGTCTGATCCATGTTTGTACAGCCCATGATGTCAAATTAGAGATCTCACAAATCTAGTTCTCAGGATGCATTCCTTGTTTTTCCTCTTTAAAGCAGCACCAGTTAAAATGGTGCATATGCTCCATAGTGGAAAAAAAAAATACTGGGCAGTTATGCACACAGCAACAAATTACACTGCTGATAGGCAGGTTGGTTGAGGATGAAAAATGCAGTAAAATAAAAAGTGACATCCCTTTTAAGAAACAAAAATAAGTTAACATAACAAAAGAAAAATAACACATAATAGCCTTCTCCGCGGGTGAGTGTTAGAAGCCATGAACATACTAAAAGATTGTTTACAACGGAGGTGGTGCGAGAAACAAGGAGAAATTGAAGCAGCTTGTGCAGTCTTTCCGTTACGCGAGGGAGGGGGAAAAAAAATACACACCGGATAGATCAGCAATCAAAATCCATGGCTTTTGTAATGCAGCACGCGCAAACACATTCCCAGCAATCATTGAATAGCTGTTTACACCTCAAAGCCCAACTACGTGTGCCGATAAATATAATCCCGTAAACAAACCAAACGCTGATAATGAAATGTTCTCAACACTGGTTGGTTTTACCCTGCATTTGACAGACGCCTCTTAGCAACAGCCGGTACCGGTTGCAAACCAGTCCGAACCAGCTCTGGAGAAGGGCGGGGGCACCTCCTCTCCATTCTTGAGGGTCTGATGAACCATATCCTTCACCGCCATCTATAGGTTTGCTCATCTTTGAAGCATAGTACGGTGCTCTACTCTGCTCACTGATTATTATAAAGGAACCACGCAGAGAAATAACTACATGTACTTATTATGGAAGAAATAAATAAATAAAAAACCAGCATGGCTTCCAGAAGTTTCCTTTGTTTGATGGATCAGGCGGGTTTTCAGATCTAGTGACACCGCTCAGTACATGGCCCCTTTAACAACTCCTAGAACGCAAGCGGGGTAACCCCCCTTCTGTGCCGACAGCTCAAGTGTGAGATTAACAAGTACAGAAGATAAGTAATTCATGGCCACGGATGTAGAACCGATGAGTCTAAGCAAGAACTCCCACCCACCAAAGGACCTCCTGCCACAGCCACCGAATGTAATTAACACCAGCATTACTGTCAATCACCAATACGGAGACTATAAAAGCTTTGACTATACCAACAGCCAACTCTTCACGAGCATGATGGTGAATCACCGCCATGGCACCCATAAGAAGCTTCGAAAACATCAACAGGCATTAACTACCTGTGCCTCCACCATGGTGGAGAGTCACTAAAAAGACAAGTACTAGCATGAACAGCCATTACCACCGACACATACTGCAGCACTGAACAGTGTCACAACGAGCACCCTCTGTCCACACCAGGCATGGCAACTACATTACGATCAAATACCACTGCAGCTACAAACACCAACTAAGCCACCCACTCACTAGCAAAGATGCCAATAACCAAGACTGTCCACCACTTTTAAATAACCTAGTAGTGAAAAACACACAATTTGCTGCTCCCATAGCACTGGAATTACCATATGCAATTTAATTAACTGTAATTTCCAAATGGGGGCAGGAACCAGTTTGTGTTTGGTGTCTTTAGAAATGTAATGAAAAAATTTAAATTTATGGTTAAACTGGATTTCCAGTCACATTCTGAAAATGCCACCTTAATAGCATTGACATTTTCCTGCCTTCGCCTTTTGGTGCCTGCAGCTTGACTTTGGGTCACATGACACGGTGTTGACAGTTCAGTTGCGAGAAAAAGAAAACAAAAAAAAAGCCACGTGTCGATAATGAACCATGCGCGGCCCTTCCGCCTTGTCGCCTGGGTTGCTTGACTAAGAGGGAGGTCTTTATTTCGGGACAAGTTTGGTGACATACGACAAGAAAAAACAGTTGCCTAAGTGCGAAAACGCAAATTTCAGAAGGTAAAAAAATAAAAATAAATCCTAAATACAAGGTATAAACCCCATCTACGGGATTATCAGTGGACTACAGCAACAACTGCGTAGGATGGATACGATCCCTTCCACGCATGCAACAATCCGGCATGCCAAACAAGGATTCTTTACACACCTTGTTAAAAGTGCTTGAACACTATGACCTGCAATATACATGAACACCACTCAACAAGTACATGAACTGCCGACCGAGCTACAGAGTGACGTCATCCTCACCTTAAGGCCAGATGTTGTGTGTTGTTTCTTCTTGGCACCGTGCAGCAGCGACTTCAGTTGGCACTCGGCTCGGGAGAGCAAACGCTAGGCAACAGGGCCCATTTGTAAAGGAGATGCTGGGAGTATACTCCACTGCCACAAGACTAAGCTCAGCTTGACTGGTTGTAAGGGAGGAGCGGCCGGAGCCGAAATATATAGGACAGAGGCGTGGGCGGGGCCTGACAGGCTGTACCAAGATGGCATGGGTGGAACACAATGTGCTCTGGCCCGGCCTCGACTCTTCTCTCCCATCTCCATGTGGCTGAGGGAGTTGACCCAAGTTACACAACAATCTGTGCTCCCACTACAGTGAGATGGATTTCCGAGGACAGCCAGTTCCCTAAATTCATTTTCCTAACTCTTCTACGATACTTCTTGTGCCCAGTAGCCCATTCGCGTGACATCACCGCAACGGGCACCAATCCCAGCGTTCTTCTCTTGTGTTCTCGTCCAATGGCACGTTTAAGACTGTAGTTCCTCGCGCCTTAAAGGTAAAATGACATTCGTATGCAACACCATTCAGCAAAAGAAAGAAGATCAGATTTCCTTTGTGAGCGAGTTGTCTTGTAGAGCGGTCATGCTGCCGTTGTACTTGCTTGTTGGCCCCCGGGAGGTTGCTGTGTGTTTGTGTGTCAAGTAGGGGACAGAAAGAAAAGTTGAATAACTGGGATTGTGCAAGCTTTAATCTGCCATTACCCCGACTCGCGAGCCATTTTCGCTTACGTATTTCTTTTGTTTGTATTGCACCACATCAATATCGTTTCCAGCTCGCTTTTATAGAGTGCTGGCTCTCATTTAAAAATCTCGGAGCATACAGAACACATCAGAATAATGCGCACTGTTTTACAATTTTTTTACTTGATTTTTTGCAATTATATATAGAGCAGACATGGCCCGAAGATATCAGAACGCTTTACGAAAGTATCAGGATAGAAGGGTACAGCGAGTTACAGTAGTTGAATCCAGGCATGTGCTTGTGTAGATGGGCCCAGGACAATTAAAAATTTGCTAACATTCGTGACAAGAATTTTCAATTCTATTAAGGACAAGGAGGCGAGGATTATGCTTTCTCATTTCTTTACTAGAAATGCTCAGCAGCCAATTAAACACAGTATAAGAAAAAAACTACAATACCCATGAACACCAGGGTATGACGTATAACCATAGAGTCCACAGTATATATAAGGTAATATGGCAAGCACAACATCCTCTTTCTTTGGTGAGGAGAACAGTTCCAATAGAAGAAAAAACAGATGAAGAGTCACGACGACCAACAGGAGGGACCACCATCAGAAGCCGCAGGAGCCTGTAAGGCAGAACGCACAGCACTGGAGGGCAACAGGACTCTGGTAGCCACAAGCCATCGGATGCAGATAAAACCAAAAGATGCAGTAAAATTGTCACTTCGGGTCAGAACCTGAAAAGAGACAGACTGACGTAAAATACATCCAATATAAGAAAATGTAACAAGGGGGGGGAAAAAATATATCAGAGAACAATATAACAGCAGAAGATACATAATACATATGCAAACATTCGTATAAATGCAAATTAATACATGAGAAGAAACATAATGGGTGGGATAATCCTCGCCTCCTTGTCCTTAATAGAATTGAAAATTCTTGTCACGAATGTTAGCAAATTTTTAATTCTATGTCAGGACAGGAGGCTCCGATGCTTGTTCAAAGCTTATCCACCACTACTGAGGCAACATGATCAATAGGTTTATAATAAAAAGCCTTAAACACGGAATCAGAAGACCAATCTGCGGCCTTCATAATGTCAGACAAAGTCACACCCAAGGAAAAAGCTTTAGAAGCCATAGCTCCTCGTGCAGAATGAGCCCCAAAAATAGACACATCAATGCCTGCTTCTGACATAAGCCAGCGCACCCAACGAGCTAAAGTAGCCGGGGTAACAGGACGAAAGGGTTTCTGCAAAGCAATCAACAGTTGACCCTGTAAATCAGAACGTAAAGAAGCAGTACTTACCTCATAATCTTTGACACATTGGACCACACAAAGATTGGGACGGAGAGGAAAAGAAGGATAGGATATCAATGAAGTATTCGTCTTGGTACGACGAGAAATTCGAAAAGTGACACCCTCAGGGGTAAAACAACGACCAGCCAAATCTAAGGCCCGAACATCAGAGACTCGTCTGCAAGAGACAAGGCAGAGTAACATGGTCAGTTTGGCTGACAGCTGTTTGCGGGAAAGCAAAGAGTTGGAAGGCCAGGCGTCCAAAAAATTCAAGACAATGGAACATCCCATAAAGAAGAGTATTTAGGACAAGGGGGAGTCGTTAGGCGAATACCCTTGAGCAATTTAGTAATCAAAGGGTGCTCCCCAGCGGGTTTACCTTCAAGAGGAGAATGGCCTGCCGAAATGGCAGAACGGAAGTTGTTAACGGTCCGATAAGCTAAGCCTGAAGAGGCAAGAGACGCTAAAAAATTAATAATTAGAGAGACATCCGCTGTAACGGGATCAGCTTCCTGTTGAACACACCAATCACACCATCATTTCCAAGAACCTGCGTAGCGTTTGTGAGTGTTGGGTGCCCAAGATTCACTGATAAATTTGCAAGCGTCGCTTGAAAGGGCTGGGACCGACCAACGGTCCCCGAAAGTCGCCAAGCCAGAAGACGGAGAGAGCCTGACTGGATTAGGGGATGCGGATTCCCTAGAGGGTCCAGCAACAGATTCCACTTCTGGGGAAGAAGGATCGGCACCGCACAACACATTTCCAGAAGAACTGGGAACCAAGCCTGAGCCCTCCACAGAGGAGCAATCAGAATCAGCTCCGATTGAAATCGCTTTGTTCGAGCCAGGACTCTCGGAATCATCATGAACTGAGGAAAGGCATAGCACAGCAGGGCAGGCCAGGTCTGGAGAAATGCGTCCGTGGCCAGAGCCTCCGTATCCGGTCTCCAACTGAAGAATCGGGGAAGCAGCGCGTTGAGGCGAGAGGCAAAGAGATCTATGTGACTCTGCCCCCAAAACCGACTGAGGGAACGAAAGATGCGGGGATGAAGTCTCCAATCGCTGAAATCCCGAAGGTGGCGTGAATGCCAATCCGCAATCAGATTGTTGCGGCCCGGAAGATATTCTGCAATAACAGTGATCTTCCTTTGCAGACAATAATGCCAAAAATCTTTGGCGATCTCCGCTAACAGTTTGGATCTCGTGCCGCCCAACTTGTTGACATAACGAACGGCGGACACATTGTCCATGCGGAGAAGAATGCAACAATTGGCCTGAAGAGGCGTGAAACAACGAATCGCAAAGGAACCCGCCAGGAGTTCCAGACAATTGATTTTGAAGAGACAACTCCTGCGGGGACCAATGACCCCCCGTTGAAATCGGACCGCACCGGGCTCCCCAGCCCCACCGGCTGGCATCTGACTCTATCACTATCTCCGGAGAGGAACCGAACAGGGCTCGACCATTCCAGGCCTCCATGTGGTCCAGCCACCACTGCATCTCGCATCTCGCTTCGTCTGACAGAGGAATCTGATCGGAATAGCGAAGACCCTGCTGAAGATGACGGATCTTCAACCGTTGTAATGCCCTGTAATGGAGAGGACCTGGAAAAATCGCCTGAATTGAGGACGCTAATAGACCGACTACACGAGCTATAGATCTCAATGACACAATCCGTTTGGAGATAATCGACACCAACTCTCGTTTGATATAACGAATCTTCTGAGAGGGCAACAGAAGTTGACAGGTAAGAGAATTGACCTGGAAACCGAGAAACTCCATCACCTGAGAAGGAAGGAGGACAGATTTCTGAGGATTCACAAGAAACCCTAAGGATTGGAGAAGATCGATCGTCCAATCGAGATGCAGGATCAATTTGTGAGGACAATCCGCCATGATCAGAATGTCGTCCAGATAGACAATCATGCGGAGACCCCGCGCGCGTAAGTGTTCCACCACTGGCTTCAGAAGTTTCGTGAAGCACCACGGGGCCGACGAGAGGCCGAACGGAAGGACCTGGTATTCGAACCAGTTCCCTTGCCACTGGAACTGAAGAAAACGCCGATGAGGCTTGAAGATTGGGACTGACAGATAGGCGTCTTTGAGATCGAGACGAACCATCCAATCTCCCGCTCGGAGAAGATCTCGCAAAAGATGGATCCCTTCCATCTTGAAATGTCGGTAAACCACTCCGCCGTTGAACTCCTTTAGATTGAGGACGAGGCGGGAACCGCCCCCTCGTTTCGGAACTAGAAACACCGAACTTACAAACCCTCTGGGAGGGCGGGTAGTTTGAAGAATAGCCCCTTTCGCGAGAAGAGAGACGATCTCCGATGAGATGATCTCCTGATCCTGAAGAGAAAAGAGCAACGGGGTAGGAAGGAGAGGTTGAGGCATGGGCTGATAAAATTCTATTTTGTAGCCCTGAACAGTTTCGAGAATCCAAGCATCGCTGGAGATTAGTCGCCAATTGTGTAGAAAAAACTGGAGCCTTCCCCCCAAAACCACATCGGAAAAAGGAATTACTCTCACCTGAAGTATTGGAGTCGTGATGACCTCCTTGCTGTCCTCCGAAACGACCCTTCCGGAACTGTCCCCTTCCCTTGCGGGAGGGATAGAAGTTTGAACGGGTGGAGAAACCGGGATCCTGTCCACCGCCACTGTGGGACTGAAATCCTCGTTGAGAATTTTGCTGGGATCCGCGGCCGAATGAACGTCCCCTAAGACGTCCGGCCTTTGCAAAAACCGGCCGAAACGCCCGCCTCAGCGAGGCCTGGGCTTTGTCAAGGCCACTGAAAGTGGCCACAAAACTAGAAAGTTCTTTGAGGAATGGTTGTCCAAATAAAAGCCCCTGAGCCAAGGGACCGGCCTCAGAAGAGGAGAGCTCCGCTAGCCTGGGATCCAGGCGAAGAAGGATGGAGCGGCGTCTTTCGCATGAAAGCGCACAATTGGCATTACCCAATTGACATATGGCTCTCTGAGCCCATTGAATGAGTTCATCCGGATTAACAAGAGCCGATGATTCTTTAGCCAGAACACCCAAATCTAACATTTTTGTGAGTGGGCCCAATAAATCTAATAATTTATCCTGGCAGGAGCGCCAAGATCTATCCAAACCTTTTTTAGGGTCTCGTGCATACTTCTTCAGGTAGGTGACCATGGTAGGATCAACCTCCGGAGTGTCGGCCAAATGATCTGCCAGATCAGGACGGGGACATTCAGATCTCATACGTGCTCGGGCATCTTGAGGAAAAGGTTGGCGAATGTGGGATTGGACATAATCCGCCACTGCTGGTGAAGGTAGCCAGGAAGTGGAATGGGGATGCATAATCTCCGAAGGTTTAAATGTAAGAATGGGAGGAGTGGAAGGAGCGTCAACAAAATGCTCTTTGCGAGCCCTTTTCCGAGGAGGTGGTTCAAATTCAGACGAGGAGGAATGTGCATCATCAGCGTCAGGGTCATGGGAGGATGAAAAAGAGGTCCCAGCCGCCCCTGTAAAAGAGGACGTGTCCGAAGACAGCGTCTTAGCCAACCTCTGAAAATCAGACTTGTGAGGATTGACAGGGGACTTTGACGCACGGGACGGTAACCAACCCTGTTGCTGTGCATACAGAGACAAATGTCGCTTCAGAGGATTTATTGCGCGCACAAGCGCCTTATTCACGGAGTGCTGCACCCCTTGATCAAGAGCTTCCACCAAGTCCTGCTCCAAAGAGCCAGAAGGATCCTCCTCATAATAATACTCATCCTCGTCATAATATTCTGCCATGCTGACACAAAGTGTTACAGAATTCAAAGCCCACAATAAACAAATAAATCAATAGTGGCCAAAGGCACAATGCAAGGGGGAGTGAAAAAACCCCACAGCAAGCCGAAGTGTAGATAAAACTAAACACTTCAAGTAAATAAAATTCAAATGTGGAGGGAGGGCTTGCTGTAAACAAAAAACTAGCACTCTAGGCAAAGCCTATGCATAATTATACAGCCCAAACCTTTAAAATAGCAAAATGGGCGTAAATAGGGAAAAATACTGTAGCTGTGGGCTCTCGGCGCGTAGCGACCGTTCTGACAGGCGAGAAACACCTGTTGTCATCAACAAATATGGCCGCCGCGCATGCGCGGTAACGGCCGCCCAGTATTTTCAAAAGCGGAGCACTCGCAGCACCAGGGCGAGTCTCCGAGCCCCTGTCTCCCTCTCCACAACTGTTTAGACGCGGGCGCAAGGCGCCCGGCAACGGGAGGTGAACCACACGCTCCCCGCACCTGAACTGACACACGCGGCGAGCGAAGTTCAAAACAACAGCGCGGGTAGAATAAACAGCGTAACCATGGCGATACTACAACAATGCGCGCTAAACATGAAAGCGTGGCAGCGAAAGAGCAATAGTAACAAAGCTGCAACAAAGTCACAATAAATACAGTAAAAATGACAAAAGCACTTAACTGGCTGCGGAGCAGCAAAGAAAGAGGATGTTGTGCTTGCCATATTACCTTATATATACTGTGGACTCTATGGTTATACGTCATACCCTGGTGTTCATGGGTATTGTAGTTTTTTTCTTATACTGTGTTTTATTGGCTGCTGAGCATTTCTAGTAAAGAAATGAGAAAGCATAATCGGAGCCTCCTGTCCTGACATAGAATTGCTGCAGTTGTTCAAAGGTTGTCGTCACAGTTCGAGCATGGATTAAGATGATGGGGGTCACATAAATAATGTGTAAATTAACCGGTGCTCATGTAAAGCGCTCTGATACTTGATACCTTTAGGTCGAGTTTGCACTGTATAAAAAATCCGGAATTAAAAAAAAATAATAATTAGTATCCTGGTGGAGAGTACTTAAGTATGGTTGAGGGTAATTAATAAGGGTGTCTCAAATAGGAGGAGTTTGATGTCCTTTTTGAAGGTGACTAGGCCGGTGTTTAGGCAGAGGGGGAGTTGAGAGGTTCCACGCATACGCCTTTTTACCACAGTGCTATAATCGGAACACTTACATTGAGGACCCACACATTGGGATTAAAGGGCAGGAGCAGAAAGATGCCACAGTCATGAAGAGCTGCTTTACGACTATAACATTATTATATTTATACAAACTTCAACCGAAAATAAACTGTCAAGATGCATTATAACCTACACAGTAGATCACGTACACCACCAGTTCCAGTGCATTCTCCCCACACTACCACCTATGTCGTACACCATCATCACACTACCCCATAATTGCTGTACTAAATGCAGCATGCATATTGTTCTAGGCATGTATCAACTTACACTGACACTATGAGAGAGAGGCCACAGTCATCATAAAAGCTGTGTCCGATATGCTGGTCGAGGTTGTTGGAAATCTGTATTTTCTGCATGGCTCTCCAAATTTTTCGTCTTTTGCTGGACCCTATATTTTTGCTGGTGAAGTGTGTGCAGTTTAACCCTGCTAACCGATGATAACGTGTTTGCGCGCACCATTTAAAAATGGTCGAATTGGCATATTCCTAATAAGTATATTTAACTTTACCTGCAAGTCCCTAGTATAGCTTGCAAACTGTACCCACGTCCTTTAAGTTAAAAGTCATTAGTGTACTGCAGCACCTTTTGTGCTATCTCCTTCAGTGATAGAGTAAAACATGCCTTCAGGCCTATTGTTAGAAACTGGGTTGTTGGTTGATCGGGGTGTGAGCCCTGGTCAAGCAGAAACCATAATTCTAGTCAGGGTAAGGCACAAGCGAACCCCAAATTCATCAGTGCTCAATCCTCTGGTAGCTTGGCAAGGAGCACTCAGGTTTAACTTAAAGGAAATGTGTAAAGTATTTGTGCAACACTTCAAACATTAAAACAGTAAAAACACCACAGAAAAAGATCCCACGCCAAGTTAGAAAAACAGAGAAAAATTGAATAAATAAAACAAGACCAAAACAACAAAAATCTAATCAGTAGAACTGGAGTTATGAGTTTTTTTTACAGAATAAAGTGAAAAATAGCGCTTGAAATCATAAAGCACCAACCGGAGATATCTGGTCACGTTGGACTGGGTCAAAGTCAAAAGTTCAGGCTGACTGCGATGGAGCGCAGGTTGGAAACAGCCCCAGATTAGTCCCGCTGCAGTTTTACCATCTCAAGGTATGTGGTGAGAGTCCCATTCACTTTGGAGTGGGTCGCCGGGAGCAAGGGGAGCTTCGCTGGTGGTGGTCGGTGTGGTGAAATAGCAGGCCGGGCTGGAGCATTGTGTTGTCGGTCCTCTACGGGCTGTTGGTGCTGTTGTGCGAAGAGACAGGCTTGTGGCGGCATGAGCTGAATTTCGATGCGAACATGCAGTTTCATAGTGAACTGGCCCATTGACAGTCGTGAAGAGCGCAAAAGCTTGATTTCAAAGGCTCGTGAGCCACACCAAGGGTCCAGAACGTAAGGGGCACCACTAGGGGGTCAGGAACTCACTGAAGACTGATCCAGGAGCAGGGCCTAGAATATTTAAATGGTCATAGTGCCCTGATAACTGTTTGTCGAGCAAGGTGCCACTCCACATCCCATTACCTCTTCATCCCTCTCGCAGTGATGAGTCACTCATTGAGGCACCGTGCCTCCAATCACACTCCTTCCTGGCTCATAAAAGTCCTTCACTCCCTCCATACCTCCTGTTCCTTTTTTGTGACAATCATTTTACATCTACAGGCTCACGCGGTGCGTGTGCTCCAGCGTTTTGTTGTGGCTCATTCCTGGCCGCGCAGTGTCGGCAGGGTTATGGTGCTTGCATGGACCGGTCGGAGGCATGTTGCATTGGGCATCTGGTCTATGAGGGCGGCGTGCAGCTGGTGCGCTTCATGTGAGTGTGGGAGGCGCAGCTGCCTGCAGTGCAGAGACCATTTCTCTTGCCGGCTTCCCTTCCTGCGGCCAGGGGGCGGGTGCTTGTTTCCCGGCAGTCGGTTGTCTCCTGGGATTGCAGTGTCACGACTGGGCCCGCCCCTGCAGCTTCTGTCAAAGGCGGGCCTCCGGTTTGTCTGGCTTGGCCTTCAGGATTCTGGTGTGAGGCATTGAGCCATTTTCCTGGTGTGCGGCGGCTGCTGGTCCTCGTGATTTTCCCCTTCTTGCACGCCTGCGGTGGAGGTCTGCTGTGTTTGTCTCCGGCCGGCTGCGGGAGCATGTTTCGGTGCCTCCCATCCTGACAGTGTGGCAGTGTCTGGGGACATGTTTGGCATCCCCTGGGTTGCTGGGCGCCTGGGGTTGCTGGGTTGGTGGTTTCTGGTGTCTCTGCCTCCTCCTCGTTGCTTTGTTACCCCGTTTCCTGGCTGGGTGCCATTTGATTTGATGTACCTGCGAATGCACTTTGTGGTGCAGTGGGTGTAGGCAGTTCTGTGTTGTGGCGTGCTTACTGAGCGGTGATGACGTTAAGGGTTGGTTGCATGCTATCGCTGACGGCTCCTACAGTCTCTACTAGTGCTGCTTGCTGTTGGTTTTTTCTTTGACCCTGCTATTCGGCCCTTTCTCACTTCGCTTTTGGATGTTTGCTGCCCAGCTGGTGGTCTGTGGTGCTTTCCTCAGGCCGAGGTTGGTGTGGGGCTTTTGGGGTTGAATCACCTTGCTGGAGTCCTGCTGTGCTTCCATCCAGCTAAGGTGGGAGCGGATTTCTGACTTGGTTTGTCCGGCCAAGGGTCTGCGGTGCTTTCTTTCCGGCCGCTGTGTTTTTCTCTTTTTCGGCGGTCCCCTTTGCGTCTGGCTGCCTTGCCAGATGTGGCGGGCTTTGGCAGGTGGTGGCCTCCGTTGCTTGAGCTTTTTGCATTTCCTTGCCTGCCTGGGCGGTGCCTGTTGGACTCTGCTGTGGCAGCGTTTGACCTATGTTGTGGAGTTCGGTCTGGTGGGCTGTGTGCCTGGGATTTCTTGCACTGCCTGTTGCTGTGCTGCAGGCTTGTGCTTCGGTTTTCCTCCTTTTTGCCTCCTTCCTCTGCTGTCTGGGTTTGTTTCCCTCTGCTCGTGATTTCTGGCTCTCTGGCTGTTGTTTTTTCTGGGGTTTGGGGAGGGGGGCGCGTCCCTGGAGTTGTGGGCTGGGAGGCTGCATCTCATGGGCCTGTTTGACGCCTGACAGTCTATTCTCCTGGCTCATCCCCTTTGGGGCCTCAGTGTGTGGGGGTCTGTGTGGCCGGCTATGCACCCACTTCAATGTCCTACCACCTGCTTGCTGTGCTACAGGTTTGTGCATCCTCCTCGTTTTTAGGTCTCGCCTGACCCAGCGCATGCGCTGGTCTGGCGAGACTTATTGAGAGGGCTCCAAAAAGTGCTACCAGGCCGGCCTAGAGCTACAGTGCATGTGCGCCGGCGCGCGCATGCTTTACCGCGATTACTTTCACTTTCGCGGCCGCACGGCCGTTTTGCATAGCCAATAGGTCTCGCTTTTGGGACCTTATAAGTATTTAGTTATGCAACTGTTGCATAGCTAAACACTTATAAGGTCCCAAAGGCGAGACCTATTGGCTATGCCAATGCTTGTTCCTTTTCCTGGTGTTGGAGCGCAGTGGCTCCCTCTGGAAGGCTGGCAGTGTGTTTGGTTGCTTGTGCGCTGGTTTGGCGACTGTATTGCTATTGATATTCGCTCCTGCTTCTTCTTGGGTCTCTGTGGCAGACGTGCTGCCTTGGCTTGGGGCCGGTGCGTGTCTTGGTTTCGACTTCCTCTGTCTCTTTGGTTTCTGCCTGGGTATTCGTGCACTGTTGTGCCCTCTGCCACGTTGGGCTGTGTGTCCTGCCTATGCAGCTTTTTCCTGCTGCCGCCCCTTTTCCATGTTGGTGTTTTGGACTTCCTGACTGCCTGGTGTCTTCTGGCCTTCTGGGGTTTTGTTGTGCATTGTGTTGCGATCAGTTTGGGTTATCTTCTACCTCTCGACTGTGTGCTGACTTCCCTGCTTTTTGCGGCTCCGTCCTCTGGTGGTCGCTGTGGCTTGGTTGTGGTTCCGGGTGCCTTGCTGTCCGCCCTCCCTGTTTTTGGTGCCTTGCTCCCCTTCCTCCCAGGGTTCGGTGTCCCACTGTGCTGCACGGTCCATTCCCTCTCCTGCCCTGTGTCGCCCTGGCTGGTCGGCATTGTGCTTGTGCATGCTCCTTGGCTGTCCTTCATGGTGCGGGTGCTGCTGTTTATGTGGTTTGCACCTCTTCCTCTGCTTTGTGGGGCCTGTGCACCGTCGCTGTTATCACTGGCCATGTGTGGTGGTGCCTTCCTTTTTCTGCTCACAGTTGTGGCTGGCTTTCAGCATCCCCGGGATGCCTGGCTCCTGTGGTGACAGGTGTCTCATGTCTACCTTTCTACTGTGTTTCTGCTTTCCCGCTGTTCTCGGCTTGCCGGGGGCTATGGCAGTGAGTGTCTCCGTGTGCTTCTGTGCTCCTGCCAGGGTCCTTGTTCGGCGCATCGGGGTCTGTTTAGGCTGTTGAGCGTAACCCTGGTGAATGCTCCTGTGTAAGGTTTCTCCCCCTTTGGTGTGGCGGTGGTCTGTGTCTTCGGCCTCCTCTGTGCTCTGGTTGGTGAGGTGCCAATGTTGCTTCTTTTCGGCTGGATTATTCCTTCGTGGCCCTGTCTGTTGGCTGCAAGACTGCTTCCTGATAGTTGAAAAGTATCTACACCCAGCCATTCTTTTGTAATATGAAAGGGATCTTATATTTGAAGTTGCCATAAACTGCTTCCACATCCATTTCACACTTACTTCCCACCCCCTCTTCTTCATTGCCTGACCTCATTTTGAATGTTTCAAAGAAAACCTGCACACACGGTATTCGAAGTCTGAAAGTGTTTAGTAGCAACAGAGATATTATTAATGTATTAACCACAGATTTTTCAACTAGGGTGTCCCCCAGCTAACCATACTGAAGCAACCTCAATATATAAATGCAAGGCACACTTGTACAGTATTTTCTAAACAGCTCTGCAAACTGCGTGTGACACAGTAGAACAAAGAGAGCATATCAGTCATGCGTCTCCAAGGAGTAGCTCTTGAGTTACTGGTAGCTCTCCAGCTACCTATAAGTATCTCCACTATGTGCAGCTCAGTGAACTAAATTAGATGCTTTTGCTTATTTTGAATTATATGTATACCAAATTTGAAAAGTGTGTATTTGAAATCAAAATGTGTGTATTTTCAGAATTCATAAGCTGATGTTTGGCGAAAAACGACTGAATTCCCAAAATATATATAAAGCAGATATTTTAGTGATACAAAGCATACACTGTGTAGTAACCAACTCAACACAAAGTAGAGAATTATGGTTATTTATTGGCTACATCGGTAGCAGAGAGAGGAAGACCATCTCTGCCAACAGCTCCATCAGAAATGATCCAGCTCAACACAGTTGCTAGGAGACTTCACATTCTAGAGCACAATAATCTTACAAGTTTAAAGGTGAAGTACCAATTAATATGAACAGTGTAAGCATACAAAATACAACATATCTTCTCTCCTTCCAAAACAAACTTAAAAATACAAATAAACCAAACTCATAAAAACTAAATTATGACCTGAACCGTGCAGGTTGAACAATGTTTCTAAGGCTTTTCCTAGTGAAAGTTTGGTTCCTATGCGAAGGAACCATTTTCTCAGAACCATTCCTATGCAAAGGAACCACACTCTCAGAACCAGCAGTTACATCTCTTACCTGAACTGTTACAACCCTGTTAAGGTTCCACCAATGACCTCCTTCAACCTTCACTGCATTACCAACAATCTTAATAACTTTGACTGGCTCACTGAATTTATTGTCACCCTTCTTTGAATGAACAGCAGTTTTGATTTTAATAGAATCACCCACTTCAAGTGGGGCTACTTTAACACCCCTTTTTGAGTCAAACCACTGTTTCTGTTTCATTTGTGTATTAGACATATTTTCACTTGCCAAGGACATTAACTGTGCAATATCAGACTCAAACTTGACCCACTTGCTCATCCATGCAGGCCTGAAACTAGAGTTGGGCTTGCGTCCCCTCAGAAGTTCGAAAGGAGAAATCTTAGTCGAAGAATGAGGAGTAGTTCTATAGAACCACACCATGGCATCTAGAGATTTGCAAATATCATGACCCCCTGCTCTGACCCATTTATCACATTCTCCCACAACCCGATTCATCCTTTCAACTAATCCGTTGGTTTGAGGGTGGTAAAATGAACTTTTCAGATGTTTCACACCAGACTCAAGAAGGAAAGATTCCAATTCTGTGCTGATGAACTGTTTACCATTGTCTGAGACTAAAGCCTCAGGAAATCCTTCTCTAAGCCACACACTTTTAAGAAATTCCACAACCGTCTTGGTGTTGGCCTCCCTGACCATCTTGATCTCAGGCCATCTTGAAGTATAATCCATGAGGACCAAAATGAACCGGCATCTACCTGGCAGAACTTCATATTGTCCCATTACATCAATACCTAGTTTCAACCATGGACCTTTAGGGTACTCAATAGACCTTAACGGAGGCACTGACACTTTCAAACTCTTGTCTGCAGAACTACAAACACAACAATTGGAAACAACTAAATCAATATCAGCACCCATCCCTGGCCACCAATGTGTGTCCCTGATGCGCCGCTTGGTGAGGGTAGAACCAAGATGACCCTCATGGGCTCTTTCAATGATAGTTTTACGAAAGACACAAGGAGGTACAAACTTGTCTGCCCTGAGCAGCAAACCATCTTCAATGGAAAGCTCACCGTCAACCTTCCAGAATGGTTGGAGGGAGACAGGAAGAACCTTTTCACTGGGCCACCCTTTTTCAACAAATGCACTAACTTCTCGCAATACACAATCAGATTCAACAGCTTGCACCCAATCACTTTCCGAACCTAAATTCAATTCAGGCAAAGCCATAGCAGCAACAAGACAGTCATCAGAGTCCTCATTAGCAAACTCATTCAAGTTCACATCGTCTTGTCGACATGATGGGGAAACGGGATAAAAAATCTGCCCTCCCATTCTTCCCACCAGAGATATGCTTGACTTCAAATTGATATTGAAGGAGCCTTGTTACCATACGCATAATTCTTGGCGAACAACACTTACTCTCACATCCACCCAAAATGTTAACTAGAGGTTTATGGTCAGTCAAAAGTAGGAACCTTTTACCCCAAATAAAAGGCCGAAATTTATCAATAGCCCAGGCACAGGCTAATAGCCCTTTTTCGATGACTGAGTATTGGAGCTCTGGAGTTCTCAACACCCTTGATGCAAAGCTCACAGTGTTTTCAAAATTATTCTCCAACTGTGTTAAAGTCGCATAAATACCTACTTGGCTTGCATCAACGGTGACGCAACAAGGTAGACTTGGGTCAAAAGGTTTCAAAGCAGGACTCTCAATTAATGCAGACTTCACAATCTTAAGACCATTCACACACTCCTTGCACCTTTTCAAACTTGACTCCTTTCTTAAGAAGGTTGCTAATGGGGCGTACAATAGATGCGAAGTTAGGAATAAACCTTGAATAGTAATCACAAAGCCCCAGTAATGACTTGACACCAGCTTTGTCTTCAGGTTCAGGGGTGTCAATAATTGCTTGAAGTAATCCTGGTCTAGGGCTGACTCCATCTTGTGAAATTACATGTCCTAAATATTCCACTTTAGAACACAAAAATTGACACTTCCCCTCCTTCAACACAACACCACGTTTTTCTAACAATGTCAACACTTTTTCCAACACAGAGTCATGAGCAGCAACATCCCTCCCAAAAATTAAAACATCGTCCTGAAACACCAGGACACCCTCAATATCTCTGAGTATGTTGCTCCTTATCCTTTGGAACACAGACGCTGCTGACGCCAAACCAAACGGCATGTGACAGTAGCGGAATGTTCTCAAAGGCGATACAAATGCGGTAAGGCGGCGCGATTCAGGATTGAGTTCTACCTGATGGTACGCACTGGCTAAATGTAGTTTGGAAAAGACACGTGCTCCTCTGGTGGAGGAAAACAAATCATAAATTTTAGGTAGGGGATGAGAATCTACCCATATTTCCCTGTTGAGGGACCTCAAATCAACACATACTCGAAGATCTCCTCCCCTCTTTCTGGCTACAACTAAGGGAGAAAGCCAAAAGTGAAGAGTCTGTAGGTTCAATTATCCCTTTGGCACAAAGACTCTTGAGCTCCTTTTCCAAATCTTCCCTTACGCTGAAAGGCACACCTCTGAGTTTATGTTTCTTGGGAAGGGCACCTTCCTTGACAATGATTTTGTGCATAAATCCTTTGATTTTTCCTAAATTTTCAGTAAAAACCTCAGGATACTTTTTCTTCCACACAAGACTTTCATCTTCACACCCAACAAGTAATACTTGCTCTTTGGCTCCGGGTTTAAGTATCATGCAAAACGCCCTGGTGAAACCACCCCACAATATTAAGTCCTTTCACACCAACATATATCTTCCCTTTGATTCTTCTGTCCTTAAATTACATTTCTTCTTCAAAAAAAACCCATGAGATCTATTTTACGTCCTTCGGATGAAACAGGCGAACGATCAGGTGGAGAAAGAGCTTGAGAACCATTCCAGGTTTCTTCAAACACCTTTTTAGTAATCATCGTTATCTTTGCCCCTGAATCAACTAAAAACTTAACCGTGTGATTATCAATACCAATATCCACTATGGGATCGATGCAACTGGACGGATCTCCAACCACAACATCCTGACTGGAAAGAGAATTGCTTAAATTCAAATCATCAGTGCCCATGACCACAGAGACAAGTTCAAGGTCTAACTCATAATCAGATTCTACCGAATAAATGGCCGGTTTCTTAACATTCCTTTTCTTTAAGCAAACCTCAGCAATCTTCTTGCAATAGTTGCACATGCCATTGCTTGCAGGACAACGAGAACCCTTAATGTGTGGAGGATTTCCACATCTGATACACATGTTGTTAACAAAAGCTCTGGTAGGATTAATTAAATCAGATTTGGCTTTAGAAGATTGACTAACAGACTGATTTACTTTACCACGGTTCTTGAGTGAATTGTTCACATTAACAACATTGACAGCTTCTATAGGTTTATCAACTAATTCCTTTAGGGAAACTAAAGATATTTCTATGCTTTTGCAATTTTTATAGTCTCATCTAAAGATGGATCACCCAAACAACAGTTTTTGTCATATGTTTTTGTCTTTACACTGACAAATGACCTGGTCTCTAATAAGTTGATCCGTAAAGTTCTAGAGTTTGCAATCAGCGGCCAGTCTTCATAAAACTGAAATATAATTGTCCACATCATCTCCTTCAGCTTGTTTCCTTTTAAAAACCTTGTGCCGTAAGACCACGAGGCTCAGTTGCTTATCAAATCTGGTTTTTAATTTTAAAATAGTTTCGTCATACTCATCAATTCCGTTCAGTTGTTTTTGAGACAAAGGTGATAAATGTTTAAAAATTGATCTGCCTTTGAATCCTAGGGAGTGGAGAAGAAGGCATTTCTTTCTCTCAGCACAAAAACGTTGAGCCCCAATGGCACCTAAATAAGTTTGGAATGCTTCATACCATATTTCCCACCTGACTGGAGGATCACCTGGAGAATCAAGAAAAGAAGGAGGTGGATTGACGGACTGCATTGTACACAATTCTACTAGAGCAGGTAAACTTGAAAAAGCAATGGTGCAACGGGGAGAGGAGTTGGCCTAACGGTTAGGGCGCTCGACCTCGGACCTGGGGGGAACTGGGTTTGAGTCTCAGTAACAACGCTAAACCTCCTGTGATTCTGGGCAAATCACTTAATCTCCCCGTGCCTAACAAAAAAAATGAATGTGTGTCCTCATGTAACGTAACTGGTGCTATGTAAAGCGCTCTGATACCTGACTGGATTCGGGTCAAGTTCGCGCTATATAAAACTCTGCTAAAAATAATAATAAGTAGTAACAATGCTACACAAGTGACACTCCAAAAGCATGTAATAAATAATAAAGTAAGAAAAGCATTATATAAAAGAATGAAGATGTGAACCTAACCGTAGGTGAAAGGTGAGGAAAAACAAAAACTGTTAATACAAATTGTCAGTAGATATGTCCAGATGATGTGTATAGTGCTGTGGAAACACACTTTAAGTTAAGGTACAAAACTTTGTTAAAACTTGTAGAACTGTTCACCACTCTGAACAAAAGGTGTGTGTATCACTGTGTATACACAAAATTATAGTAGTGGTTGAAAGCATTGAGACTTTATGATTGTAGAAAAACAGCTGGAAAAAATCACAAGTGTGTATATCACTGTGTGGCAGTGAATACACTTTAAACTCAAAGGTGTGTATATCACTGTGTAGCAGAAAATACAGTTGAAGCATCTGGAGCCTTTAATAATCGAAAAGGGTGTGTGTATCACCGATGTAAGCAGGATACACAAACATCTGCTTTTAATTTGAGGAGCTAAGAGTTGTAAGCGGTAACGCGTATTGATGGAAACAAAATAGTTTCCCTGTTGGACTTGGCCCTTTTCCCGGAAATTTTTCGCTTTTGTGGGAAATCGCATCTAATGTGAATGCAAATATTGAATACTGTTCAAAGATGTACGCAGACTGAGTTTTCCCATTTACACCTAAAGCTTTTAAAATGGATGCCATAGCTGTGTGGTTGTGCCGTCTGACTGAGCTGGGTTAACAGTCTAGTGGTTATTTCCCAGCAACCCCAGCTTTTGGAGGGAAGCCTGGCACCCAGGGTGCTCTACCCCTCCCCTAGGCCAGTTCGACCCAGTTTCCCCAGATGCTTTTAGAAGCTTCTGGCACTGTCTAGAAGGTGGGGTGAGCGGCGTATAAAGGGCGGAGCTGGGCTGCCATTGGTGAGTCAGAGGGTGGACCTGAGAGAGAGGGGACCTGCTGCCAGGGGTTACCTGTGTCTGTGTGCTGGGCCCTGAGCTTACCTACACCCCGCTACTGTCCACAGGGCGAGGGAAAACTATAGTTGGGGCGATGCTGACCTGGAGGAACCTCCGCAGGAGTTTTAGGCGGTAGGGTTTAGCCAGGGACCTATGCCACTGGAAGTGACAGGGCTTAGGCGCTGCCTTTTAAGTTGAGTGAGGGATCCTGAACTAACCCACTGATCTGGCCCAGCTCGAGGAGAACCCAGGGACGACCTGCAGAGACTACTCAGTCTGCCGTCAGCCACCAACTCCACTTCCCCCCCCTCAAGAGACCCTCAACCAAGGGCGCAGGAACCAGCAAGCGCCTCGTTGGACCCTGACTGCAGTCCCGGCAGAAAGAGAGCGCTATATTCAAGCTGCCTGCGGAAGGAGAGCGCTGTATTCGATGGGCGCTACATTTTAATTGACTGTGCCCTGCTGGTGAGTGCTGCAATCCCAGCTGCCTGCCCCCCTCTAGCTGGTTCTGCCACTGGCGTGTGGCCTGCCGCCTCCCAGCCTGCCTGCCCCGAGCTGGGGCGTCACTGTGGGAGCAAGGGGGCACTAGGCGCCGAACACATCGCCACCCCCGAGATGTGGGCCAGCCCTTAATTTCTGCCACCCCCGTCAGGGGTCCTGAAACGCACTCACTGCTGCGGCCCGGGGCTGAGTAGATTGTCCCCTGACATTCACGGGGGCCCGCGGGGAAGACCGGGGCCCCGCCGCGACCGAAGACGTCCGCGCGACGCAGGCCGTAGCTGGGAGAGGGCTGCCAGAATCCCCGGGAAGGCCTCGTTAGGCCAAGACGTCTTGCCGAGGCCACGTAAGCCCGAAGCCAAAGACTCCAGTCACCTGACGGGGGCGGACTGCCAGACGCCGCCCCTGCTGCTGTGCTATTCGCTAACTGGGCCGCGCCCCCGCAGGCCGCACTGCCATTGGCGGCTGCGGGCGCGAGCCTCGGAAACCTGCAAGGAAATCCCCAAGTCCCCCGGCACCAGAGGAGGACCCGGGACCGTTGCCTAATCCCCGCGGAGCTCCCCTCGACCCGGACACCGCCGGGGGCTAAACACGGCTGGCGGGAGGGGCTATAGGACGAGCGCGCCCCCGCCCGGCCAAGGATTGCTGCAAACGACCCGTGGAGGACCGCCGGCACAGGTAACCCCTGGGAGGCGGGCAGAGGGCCGGAGAGAAGCCCTGGACTCGCCCCTCCCCCGGGGAAGTTCTCCTGGAACCTGGTGGGCCCCACTGGCCCCGAGGAGGGGGAAAAAACTGGCCCCGGCCCCCGTGTTCTGGCTCCGTGCGGGGCTAATTAACGTCAGGAGACGCCGGACCTTGTGGGGCACCGAGAGTCCGCCCCAGTTGAATTGGCCCCTCTATGGCTGATGTACTGCCAGGTAGAGCGCTTGAGTTTTGACAGAGTCAGGCTCTGAGTCCTTGCTACATCTAGCGCCTTGTGTATTTGCCCTGTCTAGCGCTAACGACCTGCAATGTCTCACGCTCAGATGAAGCGCAATGTCTAGCGCTGTAATGGCTTGTAAGGTTTAACGCTTCAACGACCTGCAATGTTGACCGCTCCAAAGGAGTACCCAGTTCAGCGCTCCGATTAACCCCTTGGCTGCGGCGGGAATTCGGCCGCAGCGCTGGGGGGGTTTGGGGGCAGCGCGGTGGCGCTGTGCTCATGACGGAGCCACTCCGTCATGAGCCACGGTTGAGCTGTGCTCATGACGGAGTGGTTCCGTCATGACTCCGCCCACTGCGCTAATCGCCCGCACAGGCGGGGAATCAGCGCAGCGTGGGAGGAGCGGCGGCCAACGGCCGCAGCATGACGGAACCACTCCGTCATGAGCACACGGCACCCGTGGCTCATGACGGAGTGGTTCCGTCATGAGCGCTGAAAGGGTTAAATGTCCTGATTGAAGGCGCTATTGAATTGATATGTGCAGCGCTCTGTTTAAAATGCCATGTTTGAGGCGCTATTGAATTGATATGTGCAGCGCTCTGTTTAACATGCCATGTGTGAGGCGCTATTGAATTGATATGCGCAGCGCTTTGTTTAAGATGCCATGTTTGAGGCGCTATGAATTGCTATGTGCAGCGCTACGCTTCAGTGCCATGTTTTGGAGCGCTACTAATTTGCTATGTGCAGCGCTATGCTGGCATGCCATATTCTGAAGCGCTGTTGATTTGCTATGTGCAGCGCTTTGCGTAAATGCTGTGTTTGGCGCTCCCCAGGATCGCCAGGTGCGGCGCTTTGATTCAATGCCAGGTTTTGATGTTTTAATGAACTGCCAATCTATTCCTAATGAAATGCTTTTGATACTAATGTTGAACTAGATAAAACTGATTGGTTTTATTCAACCTACTGTGTGGTGTCAATTATTGCGTGCGTTTCCTGTCTCAGTGGATGTGTGTGCTATATGGTCACTTTACACGTAAGCCCTTGGATGCCTACCTGCTCGCGCCACGCTACCCCCATAGGGCCTGGAGACCCCCGGTCCTACATTCCCAAACTCTTAAAATGGCCGCTGCAACGTGATATTGCGTGACGCGGTGACATGACAACATGCATGTAGCTTGCAGATTGAAGAAAAGCTTCCCAAACTTTTAAGATGGCCGCTGCAGCGTGATGTAGCGTGATGCGGTGACATTGCAGTCAGTAGCATTCAACAAGGAGACGCGGCTGAAACGTTGAAGAAGCAACAATGGGAGCATGCAGGTTGCAGGGCAAATGCGCAGCAGACGTCAGGCTTAGCGAGGATGAAGGCACGAGACAACAGCGCGAGGGAGGCGGTTGACGGTAAATTAAAAGTCAGCACTTCTCCTCTTAGATACATGCAGACGAGGTATTTCTTTTGAGGATGAAACACAGCGCAGGGAAGCACAATATGGATAGGCACATAAAAATACCTTGAACAGTGTTCCCTCGTATAAGTTCATAAATGACTCAGCATGGTTGTCGTCAGGAGAAGTAGCTCAGCTGCGTGGGTTCTTGATGTAGCCAAATAATCGTCGCCAATATTTTGAAGTAACCAACTCAACACAAAGTAGAGAACTATGGTTATTTATTGGCTACATCGGTAGCAGAGAGAGGAAGACTATCTCTGCCACCAGCTCCATCAGGAATGCTCCAGCTTAACACAGTTGCTAGGAGACCCCACATTCTAGAGCACAATAATCTTACAAGTTTAAAGGCGAAGTACAAATTAATATGAACAGTGTAAGCATACAAAATACAACACACTGTTTATTTATTTATTTATTTGAAATGTTTTATAAAGCGCGAACAAGACCCATATGGGTATCAGAGCGCTGTACAGACGTGGCGAAAGCATGAGTAACCAGAACACAATGTTACAGAGGGTGTAGCTAATTCAGACTGTTGGGGAGACTATACTAATGTTATTATCTTGGTGGCCGGGCATTGCAGCTCTGGCTTTTAGGTATTATCCATGTAGAGATATTCCACATTGACAAAGCCTTTTTAGGTCTCGGCTAGCGAAGGCTGCGCTTGCGCAGTCTCGCTCGCGAGATTTAATGACTTTGAGTGACTTTTAGAAGAGGGGCTTGCTCCCGCCCCTCTTCTCTCCTGTTCTCCATTGGCTGGCCTAGTAAATGCTGGCCAGCCATTGGAGAAGAGGTCCCGTCACTCCGATCCTGCCCCGTCCTTTTCGGATCGGGGGGCGTGTTTTTTGCGAGAAGTCTCAGGGAGGAGACAACAGCAAAACACGCCCCCCAATCCGAAAACGAGGCTGCGTTTCTCCGAGGCATATCTTCTCTGCCTCGGAGAAAGGCGGTGGTGTCCCGGCGTTGCTCCCTCACCTGATCGCCTTGTGTAGGACTTGTTACTGGAGCTGTGAACAGAAGATTAATTATGTTGACTAAACAAAACAATGTATGCATTTAATGCAGTTTGATATAGCGCAGACTTTACCCAAAGGTGTCAGAGCGCTTTACACTAGAACCATATAGTACGTTACATAAGGAGATTTAAACAATGGTTCAAAAACAATGGTATTTGTTGTCGGAGTGTCAATAGACCCTGGGGGTCAATGAGCTGAATGTCCCCAGCCTCACGGGGAGAAAATAAGGTTTAGTAATCAGTGCAAACAGCCGCTCCACGTGCATTTCGAAGCGTTTCAAAACACGCAGCCATGCTTTCCAAGACAAGCATTTTTGTTCCTGATTCCCTGTTTTAGCAGACCGCACGTAATCGTCCGTTTACACCTGGTGTCCTGTTTGGAGAAAAACACACAAGGGGGCGACTTCGCAGGTCTCCTGCCTACAGCAGGCACTTCAGCTGAGCTCCCGTTTCCCCTCCCCCCAAATTGAGCGCAGTCTGCGCAGAGCGCCCCTCCCCTGCCTGCTGCCGTTGTAAGAGGCGGAGTGCGGGGCCAGTGAGTCTGGGCCGCCTGGGAAAGCGCACGCATAGCTCGGTCCGGCCGCCATTCCTCTGTCCCCGGCGACACCTGTTACTGCAGCACCGGAGCGGACGGAAGGTAAGAGTCCGGAGCCCGCGCGCCCGCTGCACCGAAGAGCACTGCGGAAAGGGAAAGTGCTGGGAGCCGAGGCATGCGGGAGACCCATGTCCGTTTAAAGGTACAGGCAAGCGGCTGAGCTCGCCCTCCCCCGCGCTGAAATGTGAAACTGGGCTGACCCGGTGGAAAGGGGACTTGTGTAGATTCGGGGTGCTGCACACTTCCCTGTTCCCGTTAAGTGTCCGAGTAGAGTCCAGTGCAGGTTGCTCCGCGGTGATGCCGTTCGTGTCTTCTGCCTTGGTAGCTGGTTGTTGTCCCTGCTTTGCGCTTTTGAAATCCTCCCGCGTGCAGTTTTGCTTTTGCTTCCGCGGCTGGGATGCCTCCGTGCATTCCTGCCTGCTTGGGAAGCCTCTGTGTTGTGGTCTGTGATATCCATGGTTGCTGCTTGTTTACCGCCGGAGTCTGATCCCTACATGTGATTCTTGTGTGCTCTCCCCGCAGGGTGTGTGCACTAATGCCCATGGCTCTGTGCTACGTTCTAAGGGCTGTCTGTACACCGTTGCTCCTGCTTTTGATGTCAGTGCATGGGGGCAGCCTCTTTGATGCTTCTTTTGCAACTGCCTGAAATATCTTGAATGTTTTGTTTCAGTACTAGTGATGGTTGTGTGTTCGTGCCTTTGGTGCTTGTGTCACACTGCCTTTTCACTGCAATTCCTGAATTTGGATGCCCCTGTCTGTATGCAGCTCCTGCACGTATCTACGGCATTTTTCATGACGGAGGTCCATATCTAGGCAACCAATTGCCCTGTACTGACGAGAGAAACACACGGTGTGCACAGGGCGCAGGTTCTACTTTTTGCCTCACCTGCCATGGACCCAGCCCCACACACCCTTTACTGTCCCTCCGTTTTTGTGCGCCTCCTACTGTCAGACTATGCTTCTTTGCACAGTGGTATATCCATTCCCAGCAGCAGGCGTCCAAATGAATCTGGTGGGTCAGTTAAGCGCTGCTCTCGAATTTAATTGTGGCTTTGTAAATGGAAACCCAAACATTCCACAGTTTTGTTTGTGCTGTGCTTTTTTTCATGCTTAACAATCCTTATCACTGGTGTTCTACCATACATCTAGAACAAGTCTGCTCGACAAGCCGTGTAAACCTGACAATTTACACCCGCGTGGTGTCACTAAGAGGACGTTGTTTTGCTACTTGTTGATTCAAAAATCACAATTTGATACAGTTATGTTAATCAGTAATTTTTGTCAAATTCGCTCACTTTTTTAAACGACTTTGCAACACTGGAGCTGTTAAACAAATCGAGTGATGGCAAGAATTACAGATTACAAATCTGCCCACTACTGCTGTTCACCTAGGCCTAATTTTAGGGAAGAAACGCCATCTTTGGTGTGGGGAATGTAAGGTGAAAGTCTTGTCTAGTCATTACAAGCCCCTTTCCGACTCTCAGGCGCCTCTTGAACAAATGGGTTATTACCCGTGGTTATGTTACACTTATCTACCATAGTGTAGGCTTTACTTTAATCTGTTTATTAATTATTCCGTGCGTTATCGTGTTAGTGATGCACTATTTTACGAAGGGATGAAAGTTCATGTGGGAATACAAACCTTAAACCTGCTGGCTGCTCTTAGATTTCTTAAGCAAGCTCGCAGCCCAATGGCCAGCCTTGGCTCCTGTAAGAAGGGTGGTGTTGGTGACAGTGCTATTTTTAGGTCTCGGCTAGCGATGGCTGCGCTTGCGCAGTCTCGCTCGCGAGACATAATGACTTGTGGTGTCATGCGTTGTAATGGTATGCGTTGTAATGGTATGCGTTGTAGTGCCATGCGTTGTAAAGGATGTTCCGTTGTAATGCCTGCTTTGTAAGTGTAGTGCGATGTAATAGTTGCGTTGTAAAGGTTGTTTCCCGTCTGGGAGGAGCGTCACCGCAACCTGTGCTGCTTTTGCCTTTAGTCTTTCACGTCTTTAGTCCATGATTTCCTCAATAGCCACTCTAAGATCTGTGTGTGTGTGTGTGCTAGGCTGTGTGTGTGTGTGTGTGGTAGGCTGTGTGTGTGTGTGTGTGTGTGTGTGCGCCTCTGTGTGGTTGGCTTTTTTGGTAGGTGGCTCTATGCGTGGGTGGCTCTGTCTGTGGGTGGGTAGCTCTGTGTGTGTGTGTGTGTGTAGGTGGCTCTGTGTGGGTGGCTGTGTGTGTGGGTGGCTTTGTGTGTGTGGCTCTGTGTGTGGGTGCAAATGCAATAGGTCTCGCATTTGAGAGCGATTAAGCTATTGACATTGAAAATAACAATGCCGTTTCTTTAAATGTTTTAAAAACAAAAACATAAACAAAAATAATGTCATGAGCAGTGCCAATAGCTCTAACTTTAACAATGCCGAGACCATTGCATTGTAAATGCTTGTTACATTACTGCAGGCAGCCATGCCTGAATCATGGAGGTGATCACTTCTAGTAAGCACACATTTGGTTGCCACTAATGCAACCTTGTACATCTCTAATATTATTAGTAACTTGGAGGCATTTCATTGAACACAAATAGCTCTTATTAAAGATAAGGTTGGAGCCACCTGGGTACTAGAAGACTGAGATCTTGAGAAAAGGAGAATCCAACCTTTAGTTTTAAGACAGATGTAAACATTTAAGCAAAAGAGGTTAATCAGCAATTTCTCCTCTCTGGAGCCTAGATGTGTAAGAGAGACTCAAACATCACGGACGGGTGCTTCCTTTAGGAATTTTGTAACACTGATTGAAAACATGACTGCAGCAGTTACAGTTGTGCTAAGGCAATAGCTTGAATTGCACAAAACCTCCCTCAAATGAAGACACATCAGTGAACATTAAAAGGTTCACCTCCAGTTCCATATCAGAATCAAAACACTCTAAAGAACCATAATCAGATTTCTAATCCAGTTCATTCTCATCCTCACCGCTTTCAGTTGGTAAGATAGTGTCGGGTTTAGGTAAGCAGTGAGTTTGATGACATTCCATGCCGCTGCTTGGTAAGCGCCTTGGTGCCAAACACAGGTGTAAGAGAGCATGCAATCAACTACCCGGTGGAAGAGGGAATGGACTCAAGAGGGAAGAAATATAACTTGGCTTTTCCATACAGCAGTTCCGCAAGCTGGGTTTTAATGGTAATACAACTGGGTGACAGGATACCATCAAGTACTTTTTAGGTCTCGCCTAGCGACGCAGCGCAAAGCGCTGCTCGCTATCGGCGAGATCTATTGTTGCCGACTTGAAGTCGGAAGCAGGACAGGACCTGCGCACATGCGTGCCGCAAGACATGAGCTGTGCACGCGTACGGCTCACGGCGTTATTACAACTCCTGCTGGCACCCTACGCGTGCACATCTGTCTGTGCACACCCAACATACATGAACACGTGTGGCCAGCGTGTAATTAAATCTACAATCATCAGCTGTCCTTGCACCCCCTCCAGTGTCAGCCAGCCATGCGCCATCTGCCAACCCCCACCATATTCCTCCACGGCTACACACTTCGTTTCCTTCCCACGCCAGGACTAAGTCATCGCTTCAGAACATTTCAGCCCCTGACGCATTCTTCATACAGCTACTCTCTCCCCCCATTCCTTATCATCGTTCCGCCATGCTTCAGCGCGATGCCCTGCAGTGTGTCCCCAGAGCTCACAGGGTGCTCGGTGTAACTCTCGGCCCAGGCGGCCGCCGTCACACTGGCCGTGCTGCCGTAGGAGCGTGTCTTGAGCTTGCACCCGGACAGCCGATGTCACGCTCACGGCGTGCCTACAATGCGCGCATGGCACGCTTTCACTTTCCCTTTTCATTCCAGCCACGGTAAAACAATGCGAGCAGTATAGCAAAGTCTGGAGGCTGCAAACAGAGATGGCTGAGCCGCGCCGAGTGCCCTTTGTCAGTCTTCCTGCCACCCAGGTGGTTCTTGTGGACGATGAGGTGAAGGGGCAGGTCGGACATGTGCTAGAAAAGCAGCGTCAGCTCTTCGTGACGT
This sequence comes from Triturus cristatus, assembly GCF_964204655.1. Classification (NCBI taxonomy): domain Eukaryota; kingdom Metazoa; phylum Chordata; class Amphibia; order Caudata; family Salamandridae; genus Triturus; species Triturus cristatus. The sequence goes on from NC_140590.1 coordinate 1,643,774,135, forward strand.
GTGCTGCGCCCTCGCTGGGTCACGAGGTGGATTAAAGACGTCAGGGTCCGCTGCAGCAGCTCGAGGCATCCCAGCGCCAGCTTGACATAGGCTTGTTTGAGTCTGGCTTAGAGAGGTAAACGTGCTCTGTAAGCAAATGGTCTGGTTTGTGTAATTTGTAAGGACAGTGTGCATAGCATTCTGTTCCGTCATTGAAATGCTATCGGCTGCTGTCATTGCCGAGTTCAGCAGACTCCTCTCTTGAAAGCTCTCTTTCTAATGACATTCCTGGATAAGAACCGGCTTGAAAGCCCTTAAACATGTTCAGCTTATTAAAAAACGACGGAGGGTTGCATTTTCATTCTGGCGCCTCAGAATGTGTGCCTGTTAACTAAGAGTGGAGTGCGAGTGTGCGCGCGCAGCCAACTTTCAGGTCGTTTTAGGTTTTTCCAAACAAAGAGCAGTCATTGCTTGGTATGTGGAAACATACAAACATAATAAATACCGGACAGAAATACAGTGCTGTTGCCACGGCTGCGGATGGACGTCAGTAGCAAAGAGTCATCAATCCTGAAGGTGTTGAATGCAAGAGAATGTGTTTTTTCTTTCACCAGTTCTGGCAACTGTGAAGTATTTTATTTGCAGAACTCACAAGCAGTCCTAGATGAGGTCATACATTAACAACCATTTGCAGTTGGCCACAAATCTTTGAGATGCATGTGCTACCAAGAAACCAATACTTTGTTCTTCATAAGAAAGACGCATGGATTTGTCCCTCATGCTGTACCTGTGCGTCTTTGTGTGTGTGTGTTTTAATGTAATTATCCTATTTGAGATAAAACAAAATCTAAATCTTTTTCGTTGTGATCATTAGCTTTGGTTCCGTTATATAGAGGTTTGCTAATTGTTTGACATCAACCTGAAAGAGACAAAGCAATGTCTTTTAATTTTTATTTATTTGTAGTATTTATATAGCGCAGACCCAACCACACGGGCAACAGAGCGTTTTACATACAACTGGAAAGAGAACTGTTTACTATCTCTCTGCTGAACTTAAAATGAGAAGGCTCCACTGAATAGGCGATTAGTCTTCCACATCATGTAAGTGGATATAGTTTCACTTGCTTTAGAGCGGCTCCTGTAGTATGCTTTCACAAGGATAGTTTCAAAGCATCACACGTAGCCAATAAGCTCGGTCGACCCCCCCATACAATAATAATTAATCATTACTTCTATCTTTGAAGAGTCTGGCTGAACGATGTTATTGAAGTTCAGCATTCAAACAGTATGCCATGACAAGCTTGTGCGATGGCTACATATTTTTTGATTTCTTATTGCAAGCATATGCAGGACAAGCATTGGCATAGCCAATAGGTCCCGCCATTGGCACCTTATATGTGGACTACTGTTAACAAGTAGGCAGTAGCGCTTGTGAAAAGCGCAGCGCTGTAAAAACAAGCATTTGCAGTGCAATAGGTCTCGCATTCACGCGAGTTTGAGCTATTGGCATTGTAAATGACAATGCCTTTTATTTATGTTTTGGTTTTTAAAACATAAATAAAAGGCATTGTCATTTACAATGCCAATAGCTTAAACTCTTGCAAATGCGAGGCCTATTGCATTGCAAATGCTTGTTTCTTACTGTTAATAAATGTGGTTATCACAAGTAAATACAGGCAGTTATAAGAAAACACATGTAGTGACATATGTTTCCTCTTTTATTTTCAGACTTACTGGCTTCCATTCGGCAGGACACAGTGAACTCAGGAGAGTCAGCAGAAAGAAAAACAGGAAGTTGGAAAATAGCCACTTCAAGGCAGTTGGGAGACTTGTAGGAGAACAGGGTGGGGATAGGCATCTAGGTCAGGAGGAAACACCCAGAACAATTTGTAGTAAAATACGGAGGGAACTAATGGGAAAGAAAACAGTAAGGGAGTGGGAGGAAGATCTTTGAACGAACTAGCACAAAGTGTTGCCAGGCGCCGGTACATGCCATTACTGGTTCCAAATGCTTCTCAATCATTAAAATATTCAATGTATCACCTTGTGTTTTTGTTGCAGTTGATGCTGTAAGTATGACAGCTATGCCCAGATGTGGCTCCTCTGCTCAGTGTGCCATATTTCTAAATCTGCACCCTACTGACGAGACCCAAAGTCTGGGGTTGTCGTTCCCTTGTGGAGGGGGCATCACCTGGAAGTTCGAGATGGATAGTTCCCAGGAGGAACAGGGTCGGTGCTGATTTGCATAAGATAGAACTCTGTCTAGAGTGGCATTGTGAGGAAAGAAAGGGACTGGAATACAGCTCGGAGCGATTGTCACTGACTGAGGTTATTTCAAACATTCCATCCATCACCTCGTTTTTTGTTGTAGTTTATGCATTTAGAGTGGTAAGTATGCCCAGACATGAGTCTTGTGCGCCCTGTGGCATAGGTATCAAGTGAGTGCCACCCTACTGAAGAGAACCATGTAGGCCAAAACCAGTCTGGGGTTGCTTGTGTTCTGTTTTGGAGGGGGCTTTGCCTGGCAGTTCGGGATTAGGGGTCCCATAAGGAGAATGGGCTCTACTAATTTGCTTAAGGTGGTCTCTGTCTACAGTGGAATGGAAAAACGATGGACTGAAATGCAACATTTAGCAATTGCTAATAGCTGAGATTACCCCAAACATTTCATTCATCACCTTGTGTTTTTTTTTGCACCTAAATACTTCTCTGACTAAATTGACCCAACGACTTGACCTAAATTCCAAATCACACACCATACTAAGCTCCTATGCCCTAGCTGCTGGATGCCATATGCCGGTCTTCTGCAGATGCTGATCTGCATAACGATAACTTAAATGGCAGGTTATGCTAGTTAATACATGCCACATGTTCCTTGAATTCCTAATAGTACCCCTCTTCAGCCCCAAAGGAAGCTCTTCCCCATATTTCAGAGGACCAGGCTTATGGGGAAATTGTTGTTGAAAATATACCATCAACCGGGGTGCATGGACGTACTGCGCACATTTGCAAGACCTTCCAATTCACCAAAAACTATAATCGCACCTTGGCCTTACGGAAATCGATAATGCCTCAACCTTTAATGCCGGGGTTCTGTTAACCATGATTGGTGGAGGTGCAAGTGTCGGAGATAAGCCAGCAGGGAAATATGGCAGCAGGTAAAGTGTGGGATACCTGAAATACCAGATGGATTTATAGTGATGGGGAAGCATCAAACAAATTGCTCCATTTTCCAGAAAATAAATAATAGGATATGGTCATCCAAATTTAGGAAACATTTGGAATGAAACCCAGGGATATGCACAAAACGGGTGGGAAGCCAACCCATCTCACCAATTCCATGCAATGGGCAAGACCGACAATGGTGCTCTATCAAATCTTTTGAAGTCAGGTTTAGCTTGACGCAAATTAAGTCGTTTAGCTTACCTGTATGTTTGCTGTCAATGCCAGTAGTGTAGGGGACAGAAGTGTGTGGAACTGAGTCAGCTAATAATTAAGGATGGAAACCATCTGAACAGAAAAAAAAGGAAAGTGACCCAAAGAAGTCAGGAGGGGATTGTATGCATTGCAGATGCTGCTGTTATTAGTCATGTGAACCACAGTTCTAGTTGATTCATGTTACAGTATTAGAGTTGCTGTTCTAGATTCCGGTTCAGACGCTGAGTGATTTTGACCATCCACTAGGGGATGATAGCTGGTGGATTTATAATTTGTTATTCCTATTTTTTTCAGGAGTACTGTTTTGGATATAAATTTAGAACTGCCGCCAGCAATAGAGGTCAAACAATGTGGATGAAAAATGTCTTGCAAGAAAATCATAGCAAGTTCTGTAGTTAAAATGCAGGAATGACAAGATCCAGATGGTTGAAGTCCAAATATCCTTTCTTGCTTTGATCCCAGTTGGCTACTGCGCAGAGCTTCCAAACTCTGCCTCGTCCTGTCCACTCCCACTTCTCCTAGTGCCATGAAACCCCAAGACATCATCCAAATAACAGGGCACTCAGAGCGTGCACATTCCAATATTACAAAAAAATCCATAATAACCAATATAGGGTTTATTTCTTTAAAATGGGGAAGGTCTGTCTTGAAATCCATTGAAATTCTGCTCCTGGGTCTATCAGGAGAAGGAGGTGGGATGTGACGAGATGCTTTTATTTGGGCTTATATGTCACACTTGCTTACACAATTATAAACATCTACAGGAAAAGCTGGTCATCAAAAATGTCTGTAGCAGATCAAATGTCTGTCTTTCTCCAAAATGTCCTCCATTACAGCCAATGAAAGATGATTTATATTTTTTGTGATACAGCAATATACCCAGTTAGGTCCATATTTGCAAATCTTCCTGAATCCTTGAGAGTTATCAATATCTTTTACTGCGATCTTGTTAAGTACAAGAATACTCAGTGCTCTCTGAAGTCAAAGTACCTGGGTCATCTCTTGTTGAGAGAGAACCCTCCTTCCCATGTCTTTACCCTGGTCTATAGGTCATGACTTATTTGAACCTGGAGAAGAAAGGGGCTTCGAGAGAGCCAAGAGTAGGTTTAAGCAAGCCTCCTGGCTAAACAATCTGTATACTACAAATAGAACTTTAAATAATATGCCAAGACATGTTTTATTGATTCAAACGTCTTATGAGATGGAGTTCATGGTAAAAAGGGATGTGCTACGTCTTCCGGAAGGGGAACATCCAGGCGACCAGTAATGACTTGATCTTTTACAGGATTTGCAGCATGGCCTGGAAAGCCTCAAAGAGACTAACACAGCCCTATCACTATCTGCTTTGATTGGCTGGTTATTAAAGCTTGGAGAGCACAGGCGGAGGAATTTGGGAAAGCAGGAAGAGTTTTTCTCTCTTGTCCGGAGCCTGTGCTAATGCTAGCAATGGAGGGGACATAGAGAGTGATGTTACCATTGTTACCAAGGAAATGAAAGAAGTACCGCTTTTTCATTGAGTCGGCGAAACAGTGTGATATGTCCCCATCTTATGTTGCTGATCATTGTGAAATGGCATCCAGTGGCAGGACTTAGAACTTTTGTGGAAGCACCACACACGTTTAGATTGATTGGAGATGAAATCTTATCTCTGGAGCGTTTATCAGTGACTGGATAGAGATGTTATGAAGAACTTGCAGGTTTTCAGGCTCCCTCTTCCATGCAACAACTGGATACATTTGTACTGCTATAATCTCTAAGTTGGTCCTTACAATGCTCATATATTTTCAGTAGAAACAGTGTCTGCCCCATCCATATGTAGGAGCGTGAACCCGAGTTTGTTGCAAAATTCCCAAATTTCAAATCTCCACCAAAGTTAATGACAGTTATCTCTGTAACCATAACTACACAAACCAAACCCTTGTGTGTCTTTTTAAACACAGTATGATTTATTCATGTAAAACGTGGGTGATCACACTGAAGAGGGAATTCTGGTTTGATATAAAACAATAGCTTCACAATCATTATGTGAAATGGGGGTTCAAAAACTCAAGAATTAGACAAATTGTTTCCTACTTGTGAATTTCCTAGAGACTTCATAATCTTCAGCAACACTATTTATAAACTACTGTTTGTTTTTGTAGGTGTCAGAGAATTATTTTTTCGATAGCTGTCTGGATATAATTAATCACACATTCAGAATTGAGGGTGAAAAAGTATTCAGTAGTGATTAAATGCAGGTATTAATTGCTAATGGCTCTGTTAGGAAAGGATCTACTTAATCTGTTAGTAAATGACAAAGACATTAATATCATAAGAGATTTGCCAAAGGAGTTGCGGGATCAATTGCACATAGGATGTGATCCTAGATATGGGAAGATTTACATTAATACTTATAATGTTGGGAGGCTTTGCCAGCGTTGAATTAATGATTACTCATTAGACACTCTCACACAACAGATAAAAGCATTTCATGAAGGAATAAATGAGTGTGAGGACCTTTCTAAATAGTCCAAAAGAAGTGAGTAGGTCCAAAACAGATTCAATTTACCTGATTTCTATGGCTCTCTTGAAAAAATCAACTAATTTCATGAGAGGCAACAAGAAAAATAAGAGAATTAGACAATAAAAATATTTAGGGTGCAGTTAAGGTAAACAATGGTGATCTCAGAATTTTAAAAATATTCATTGGAAGAATTGGATTCGTCTGCTTTTAAAATAGTAACAGATGTTCAAAAATTACAATCATGAACAGTACTAATATAAATCAATATTTCCATTGCAATCCTCTTTTCAAGTGTTAAAATCTCAATGAGGCCTTATCAATGTCTACAATGTTCTTTTTAAAGTTTATTGATTTTGTTGTTAGTCAACAAGACATTGCATCAGCCACACAATACATATAATTTGTATTCACCTTACGACTGCATATCAATGACCTTATATACTTTCCCTCCTCGTGGGAGCATCTAAGTACAACTCACAGCCATTTTACATCTCAAGTTCAAAATGATGGGTCCAGGAACACCGTCTTTTATCATGCTCGAGGGGAAAGCCACGTTCCTGGTATACTACTTTCTCCATCATTGTGCCTCTATCCATTTCTCGGAGCCATTCTCAATGGTGGGCCCTTGACAGCAGCCAAAACTTAGCAATGTTCTGTTTTGCCATCAAACAACCCAACCCCGTTAATGTACCTGCCCCACATTGGATCCGCCTCTTCCATTATCCCCAGGAGTTTCTGTGACATATTAAAAGGGATGTATAGAATCTTAGATAGCATGCGTGCGATTCTGGACCAGTATTTCTGGATCATTTGGCATATGGAGGTAAGGTGACTAAAAGTGAACGTATGGTTTTTGTTGGACTTGGCCCTTTTTGCAGGGTCATCCCTAAACTTTTTGCCTTCCTCCTAGCCTTTTTGCTGACATGGTGTTGGTGGTTTTAGGACTCTGGGCACTTTAGCACTGGTTAGCAGTGCAGAGTGCATGTGCTCTCTGCCCTCCATAGGTTAACATTGGGAACTCCCCCCTTATGGGATAACTCCTAAATAAAACAAAATAAGTATGGCATGTTTGGTATGTGTGGAATGGAAATGATAAATGCTGCGCAATGGTGTGCGCAGATTTATTTTTACTATTTTAGGAATGCCACTTTTAGAAGTTGGCATTTCTGTGTGCTGTGTGCCTGTCTGCATGTCTGTTTTTAGAAGTGACCGGGGCTGGTGAGGAGTGGGTGGCGCCAGGGAGGCAGGGTCAAGCTGAGTGGGAGGTCTGCAACTGGAGTAGTGGGCGGAGGAATCCCCTGTCCCTGAATAGATCTGTGCCTGCCCTGTACAATGCTAGCTCCGCCCCCCTACTAACACCCCTCCCAGTGCCGGTTGGGACTGGAACTTCCAAGACCCTTCCAGAAATCCCTACGCCCTAGACCCTTCCAGAAGCTTCTGCCCCATTCTAGACGTAGGGCAGAGAGGTGTATAAATTCAGGGGCTGTGACACCATGTGGGTGGTTGTGCTTGTGCTGACTAGGAGGGGACACTCTGCTAGGAGGAGCTGCCGCGGGACCTGGGTGCTGGCCCCTGTGCCCAACTCTGCCCCTCTACCCTCTACGGGACCAAGGAGAGACTCTGCAGGAGTAAAGGCTGCTGTACTGGAAGGATTGTCTCTTTGCTGTGCCTGACTGTTCCCAGGAACTGCTGCTCTGCCTGGTTGTGCTGTCCCCCGGTCTGCTGACCTTTTCCCAGCCTTGCCTCAACATTTTTGGGTCCTTGCGCCTGGTGAGCGCTACATTCTAATTACCCGAGGGAATCCCGGCGTCTGGGATTCCCCCTGGGCTGCCTGCGGAAGAGCGGGAGCCCACCCCGCATGTGGACACCTTTTTAACCAAGGCCGGAGCCTACCCGGCACTTTTATGCCTTTTTAGGACAGCGGGAGCCCCCTCCCGCTTGCTGCCAGGGAGAGCTGCCTATTTAAAAATACAGCGGGTGTCCACCCCGCATTTTGCTCCTCATCAGCGGGAGCCCACCCCGCATTGCCGCTGCACTTTGGAATCCCTCGAAATCACCGCCGCGGCACCAGGTCTACAAGTGAGGTGCCGTCATGTCTGCCCCTGGTATCACCGCTGCTGGCCCTGGGAAGTGCTGCTTAATTCACCGCCGCCAGCCCGGGAGCTGCGAGAAGGACAGCGAGGGCTTCCCTGTGACGTCAGGGAAGCCGCGCTGGGATTGGTGCCGGTGGGAGAGTTGCCCCAGCAACAGGAGCGTCATCGGGAAGCCGTGCGGAAGTGAGGAGACGTGCCGGAGAGTGGATGGGGCTGCCTCGCTCCTCACCCGTGCAGCACCAGCTGAACTCGAGGGCCCTCGGAGAGAAGCCCTGCCGAGTCGCTCTCAGCATTGAAAGGGCAGGAGAGGTTTCGGTCGGGCAGGGACTGCCGAGGCACATTTTCGGTGCCTTCCCTGCCCGCGGACATGACCGGAGGAGACCGAGGAAGGTCCGGTGAGTGGGTCTGCCTGGGGAGTAAGTGCCAGAGTGAGGCACAGGAGCGGGGCCTGTATGCCTGAGCGGCCCGCAGGAACAGCGGGCCGCTCCAACGAGGGGCAAAGTCTATTTTTTTTAGAGTCCCAGAGTGGGGCTCCAGCAAGTGACTATTTCCCATGAGTGGTCCTGCAAGAGGGTGGGCCGCTCCAATAGTGGGGGAAAATTTTGACTAAGAGAACCCCCGAGCGGGGCCCCAGTGGTGCCAGTAGTTCTTTGTTGAGCTGCACAGCGGCGCTGCAGTTGCGGGCCGCTGCAACGTTTTTGGGGGCATTTCGTATTTTAGAGTCCCAGAGGGGACTCCAACTTTACCGGTACTGGTTGTACTCTGCACAGCTGCCCGGCAGGACAGTGGACAGCTACAACGTTTGGGCAATTCTGTACTGTGGAGTCCCAGAGTGGGGCTCCAATCTGCGCATTATTGGGGTTACTAGGTTTGCCCTACTGATTTTGTGTGTAATGCATTTATGCCTAAGGGAATGCCTAATATAAGGATGCTTACCTTCATGCCATGATTTTATGGGGGTAATGCCCACTGCTAATGGGATTTATGCCTAATGGTTTCATGCTAACGAGATGCCGCATGCTAATGTGTTTATGCCCAATGTGCCTTCTGCTGTTATGATGCATAATGTGTTTTAATGCCTAAGGTTGATGCCTAATGTTTTTCCACTAATGCTTACATTGTTGGTTTTCTGCATAATGTGCTTATACCTGATCTAAGGTGGCTTATGCTGTTATTACTGGCTGTTATACATTTAGTACTGGTGGTTGTGCATTTACTGTTTTATGCTTGTGATGGTTCTGGCAGCGACCCGACGCTGCCCTGTACATAGTCCCCTGTAAATTGCTACCTGATGCCAGTTGGCACAGTGTATATATCTGTGATTATGATTCTAATGTGTTTTTATAATACAAAGGCTATTTTTACATAACCTTGTGTGGAGTCTCTTTTGTAGTGTGCCTAGTGTGTCGCCTCTGTGTGTGTGTGTTGCGCAAACGCTTTACACATTGCCTCTGGGATAAGCCTGACTGCTCTGCCAAGTTACCAAGGGGGTGAGCTGGGCTTATCCTCAGGGTGTAGCTCCCTCGCCCTGACTAGAACGGGGGTTTCCGCCTGGCTTTGGCGCTTGCACTCGCCTACCGGGATACCCCGTTTCTAACATTGGTGATCAGCGGTGGGATAGGACTTGCGCTTGCGCAATACCACAGCGACAACTGGTTGCACTACAAACTCTGCAGTTAGAAAAATCACAGGTTTGGGGATTCTTTATTTTTATTCTGGTTTCGCCCTGAAAGTCATTTTGAATTGTGTTCCCCTGTTGCACTGTGGGTTGCGTATCCCGTGTGTATCTCGCTAAAATGGAGTTAATCTATGATGAGAATTACCTTATGGAGTACACTGAGAAGGAGGTAGTGAGTTTCTGTAGAGAAAGGGAGATACCCACAGTAGGCAACAACCACAGGAAGCTCTTCCTCTTTGAAGCCCTCAAAAGGGAGTAGCCTTAAAGCGCGGGTGGACCTTTCAGATTACCCCTCCGCATACCTAAGCCCCTCCGCATACCTAAGTGCTGGGTTTGAGGGAGACTCTGAGGAGGACCCCGATAGCTGGGAGGACTCTGAGAGCGAGGGTTTCCAGTCCATACCCCTGGGGGGCGGTGGCCCTGAAGAGGAGGAAGAAAATGACTGGGTGGGGACGCCAGTAGGTAGTGAGGACCCCATAGATAGGGAGTCCCTTGCTGGGTCCAGGGCTGGGGGCAGTGCCCCATCTCTTTCCCTGTCCCCAGAGGAGTGGGTAGATAGGAGGGAAGAAGGGGAGCTTCAGCTGGCTTGGAAAGGCTCAGATTAGAGCATGCCAAGGAAATAGCGTAGCTGAGGGTTGAAGAGAAAAAGCTAGAGACTGAAAGGGTCCTAGCGCAGGAAAGGATGGCGGAGGCAGAGAGGGCTTTTGCCAGGGAGAAACTAGCTCTAGAGGGTAGGTTGTCCCCAGAGAGTGGGTTTTTGTAGTCTGGGTTCACCAGTGTGGGTGGGATCCAGTGGTGGCAGCGAGAGTACCTCCAGTATAGGAAGTCCCACTCCCAGATCTCAGTGTATGGTGCCTGATTCCCAGGAAAAGGGGTACAGGTTGAGATTCAGGGGCAGCAAGAAACTGTCTCACCAGTCCTGCGGGGAGTTTGTGGATGTGTGTTGTAATGCACAAGAGGATTGGGTGGTGTGTGGCACGGTGAACGATTTTGAAGGGCTGTTCCATCTGATTATCTGGGAGCACATGCTCAGTAATTGTCTTCCGGGGTTGCGCCAACACCTGTTGGAGTGTGGGTTCTCTGATCCCAGGGAATGTGTACGGGAGGCAGACCTCTGGGTGAGTGCCAAAGAGTCTGAAGAGGCATTGGGAAGTGATCCTGAAGGGAGTGGTTCAAGGATCTTCCAACCCAGAGAGGTGGGAGAGGTTCAGAGTAGCCCAGCTAGGTCCCGGTGTAGTGGGGGGTTGTAGGGCCTCACGTCCTGTCTCCAAGGAGAAGGAGTGAGACGGGGAGGCGTCCTGAGGTGCCCCAACCGCAGACTCAGGGCCTGGAGAGTTCCATAAGGGAACCCCAGGTTGGGAGCCTAGGCTGTCCTGATGGGCCGTCCATTGAGGGGGAACCCCTAGTTTCAGGAGAACCAGGGGCGTCTGTAAACAGAGCTCCAGTGGTTCTGGTGTCTGCTGAGCCACAGGATTTAGATCCTGGGCTGGGATGCCAGGTTCAGGTACTGGCTGACCTGGAGGGAGGGACATCTGTAATCAGTGTCCCTCCCGGTTTGTCTTCCAGGGGTACTTCTCCAGGTGGGAGGGTGCGGAACTCTGGAAAAGGGGTGCAGAGGGGTGGAGTCCCCACCTCTGGCACCAGGTTTGTCTTCCAGGGGTACTTCTCCAGGTGGGAGGGTGCGGAACTCTGGAAAAGGGGTGCAGAGGGGTGGAGTCCCCACCTCTGGCACCAGGTTTGTCTTTCAGGGGTACTTCTCCGGGCGGGAGGGTGCGGAACTCTGGAAGGGGGTGCAGAGGGAGGGAGGACTCACCTCTGGCACCGGCTCAGCCACAGGGTGTAGATCCTGGGTTGGGAGGCCAGGTTCAGGTACTGCCTGACCTGGAGGGAGGGAAATCTGTAATCAGTGTCCCCCCGGGTTTTCTCCAGGGGTACCACTCCAGGTGGGAGGGTGCGGAACTCTGGAAGGGGGTGCAGAGGGAGGGAGGACTCGCCTGTGACACCCGTTCAGCCGAAGGGTTCAGACCCTAGATTGATATATCAGTTGCAGGATCAAGGTCCTGAACTGGTGAGAGTGTTGTGTTCTGAGGGTGCCTCTCATAGAAGAAGAGTGCGGAACCCCAGAAGGAGAGGTAGGGGAGGAAAGCCTCACCATGTCTTCTGGTCAGCCTGAGGGTGCGGACCCTAGGCTGGAGGATCAGTGGCTGTTTAGAACTGCACTGATGAGAGGTAGAGTGGTAAACGGGTACTATGTGCCTGGGGTTACTGCCCCCCACTCTGTGAGACAGCAAGGATCAGAGGCATCTGGATGGCCTAGGGCCTGGTCCTGGCCGCGGACAGCTAGGGAGTACCAGTGAGGTGGCTTAGTTGGTCCAGGGAGCTCGGACAGAGGGAACCACCTGGGTTCAGAGTGGCGTAGAACTGGCCGGTGCCCCTGCAGTTGCGGGCCTGCGTCCGTGTTCTATCGCCCCAAGCAAGGAAGTCCATCAAGGTATTGATTGGTCTCCCCTGGCTTTTGGATGGAAGGGGGTTGTGCTGGACTTGGCCCTTTTTGCAGGGTCTTCCCTAAACATTTTGCCTTCCTCCTAGTCTTTTTGCTAACATGGTGTTGATGGTTTTAGGACTCTGGGCACTTTAGCACTGGTTAGCAATCCAGAGTGCATGTTCTCTCTGCCGTCCATAGACTAACATTGGGAACTCCACCTTATGGGATAACTCCTAAATAAAACAAAATAAGTATGGCATGTTTGGTATGTGTGGAATGGAAATGATAAATGCTGCGCAATGGTGTGCGCAGATTTATTTTTACTATTTTAGGAATGCCACTTTTAGAAGTTGGCATTTCTGTGTGCTGTGTGCCTGCCTGCATGTCTGTTTCTAGAAGTGGCTGGGGCTGGTGAGGAGTGGGTGGCGCCAGGGAGGCAGGGTCAGGCTGAGTGGGAGGTCTGCAACTGGAGTAGTGGGCGGAGGAATCCCCTGTCCCTGAATAGGTCTGTGCCTGCCCTGTACAATTCTAGCTCCGCCCCCCTACTAACACCCCTCCCAGTGCCAGTTGGGACTGGAACTTCCAAGACCCTTCCAGAAACCCCTACGCCCTAGACCCTTCCAGAAGCTTCTGCCCCCTTCTAGACGTAGGGCAGAGAGGTGTATAAATACAGGGGCTGTGACCCCATGTGGGTGGTTGTGCTTGTGCTGACTAGGAGGGGACACTCTGCCAGGAGGACCTGCCACGGGACCCTGTGTGCTGGCCCCTGTGCCCAACTCTGCCCTTCTACCCTCTACGGGACCAAGGAGAGACTCTGCAGGAGTAAAGGCTGCTGTACTGGAAGGATTGCCTCTTTGCTGTGCCTGATTGTTCCCAGAAACTGCTGCTCTGCCTGGTTGTGCTGTCCCCCGGTCTGCTGACCTTTTCCCAGCCTTGCCTCAACATTTTTGGGTCCTTGCGCCTGGTGAGCGCTACATTCTAATTACCCGAGGGAATCCCGGCGTCTGAGATTCCCCTGGGCTGCCTGCGGAAGAGCGGGAGCCCACCCCGCATGTGGACACCTTTTTAACCAAGGCAGAAGTCGACCCCACACTTTTATGCCTTTTTAGGACCGTGGGAGCCCACCCCGCGTGCTGCCAGGGAGAGCTGCTTATTTAAAAATACAGCGGGAGCCTACCCCGCATTTTACTGATTTCAGCGGGTGCCCACCCCGCATTTTTTATCACCTGCAAGCGGGAGCCCACCCCGCTTTAGACTTTAAATTAAGCGGGTGCCCACCCGCATTTTGCTCCTCATCAGCGGGAGCCCACCCCGCATTGCCGCTGCACTTTGGAATCCCTCGAAATCACCGCCGCGGCGCCAGGTCTACAAGTGAGGCGCCGTCATGTTTGCCCCTGGTATCACCGCTGCTGGCCCTGGGAAGTGCTGCTTAATTCACCGCCGCCAGCCCGGGAGCTGCGAGAAGGACAGCGAGGGCTTCCCTGTGACGTCAGGGTAGCCGCGCTGGGATTGGTGCCGGCGGGAGAGTTACCCCAGCAACAGGAGCGTCATCGGGAAGCTGTGCGGAAGTGAGGAGATGCGCCGGAGAGTGGATGGGGCTGCCTCGCTCCTCACCCGTGCATCGCCAGCTGAGCTCGAGGGCCCCCGGAGAGAAGCCCTGCCGAGTCGCTCTCAGCATTGAAAGGACAGGAGAGGTTTCGGTCGGGCAGGGACTGCCGAGGCACATTTTCGGTGCCTTCCCTGCCCGAGGAGACGACTGGAGACCCAGGAAGGTCCGGTGAGTGGGTCTGCCTGGGGAATAAGTGCCAGAGCGAGGCGACCGGGCCTGTATGCCTGAGCGGCCCTGCAGGAATAGCGGGCCGCTCCAATGAGGGGCAAAGTCTATGTTTTTTAGAGTCCCAGAGTGGGGCTCCAGCAAGTGACTATTTCCCATGACCGGTCCCGCAGGAGGGCGGGCCGCTCCAACAGTGGGGGAAATTTTTTACTAAGAGAACCCCCGAGCGGGCCCCCAGTGGTGCCAGTAGTTCTTTGTTGGGCTGCACAGCGGCGCCGCAGTTGTGGGCCGCTGTAACATTTTTGGGGGCATTTTCGATTTTAGAGTCCCAGAGGGGACTCCAACTTTACCGGTACTGGTTGTACTCTGCACAGCTGCCCGCAGGACAGTGGGCAGCTGCAACGTTTGGGCAATTCTGTACTGTGGAGTCCCAGAGTGGGGTTCCAATCTGCACATTGTTGGGGTCACTAGGTTTGCCCTGCTGATTTTGTGTGTAATGCATTTATGCCTAAGGGAATGCCTAATGTGAGGATGCCTAAGGTCATGCCATGATTTTATGGGGGTAATGCCCACTACTAATGGGATTTATGCCTAATGGTTTCATGCTAACGAGATGCCGCATGCTAATGTGTTTATGACCAATGTGCCTTCTGCTGTTATGATGCATAATGTGTTTATATGCCTAAGGTTGATGCCTAATGTTTTTCCCCTAATGCTTACATTGCTGGTTTTCTGCATAATGTGCTTATACCTGATTTATGGTGGCTTATGCCTAATCTAATGTGGTTTACGCTGAATGATATGTATCATGTTTTTCGGCCTAATGTCATGCTAGGATGTCTTAGGATGATGCCTCATGCACATGTGATTTATGCCTAACCCTAATGTGATGATGCTCAGTTCATTATTCACCCGTAGCTATTGGCTGTTATTACTGGCTGTTATACATTTAGTACTGGTGGTTGTGCACTTACTGTTTTATGCTTGTGATGGTTCTGGCAGCGACCCAATTGGCGCTGCCCTGTACATAGTCCCCTGTAAATTGCTACCTGGTGCCAGTTGGCACAGTGTATATATCTGTGATTATGATTCTAATGTGTTTTTATAATACAAAGGCTATTTTTACATAACCTTGTGTGGAGTCTCTTTTGTAGTGTGCCTAGTGTGTCGCCGCTGTGTGTGTGTGTGTTGCGCAAACGCTTTACACATTGCCTCTGGGATAAGCCTGACTGCTCGTGCCAAGCTACCAATGGGATGAGCAGGGGTTATCCTCCGGGTGTAGCTCCCTCGCCCTGACTAGAACGGGGGTTTCTGCCTGGCTTTGGCGCTTGCCCTAGCCTACCGGGGAACCCCGTTTCTAACAGTTTTTTAATGTTATATATGAAATGAACATCGAAGGATGTTAACTATATGAGATGTTTCAAATAGTTTAGTCTGGAGTTCCAGGAGACTGAAATGTCTTCATTAACTCCTTATGAAAAACCAAGAGTTACTTCTCTGACACATGCTTTATTAAAGAATGATTCAGGTCTTACACTTGGAAGGTTCCCTTTTGAAAAAAAGAAATTGGAAGTTACATACCTTTGAAAGATGCACATTTTCATTATGCATGGAAGATAACATATGAGTTATATTTTTTGTTGAAAGAACAACCGGTATACCTGAAGATTGAGCAGTGTTCTAGGCCTTTAGGGACTTCACTTATATGTAAACAATTTGTTTTATATATTGCATGTATCTCAGACAGCTCAAATGACATTTATAAAAGTGCCTCCAGAACAACAAATAGTCCAAATATTTAAAACTATGCTAAACAATACATACCTAGAAAGATTCACAAAACATGCTGTTCTTTAAAAAGAGGTTGTAGTTATCAGCTTCCGTAAATATGATACCTACCATTGTGTCTTTTTGTCTGGAGTGGCTCCAATACTGATAGTGGTTGGAATACTTATTGCAGAGTTTCTGCTGGAGAATTGAGTAGGCTCAGTAGACCAAAGGGGGTGCTTAGAGAGTGAATTGGGAAACAAAACGAAGAAGGGGTTAGTAACAAACCATGAGAACAAAACCTTGACTAAACACTGTTGTGCATCTGAGTGTTTCTGACCTGATAGTTGTCGTTCTACGAAAAGTACACCATGGGCCGTATTACACATAGTGCCCCAGGGGCGCAAAAGGCTTGTGCACCTGCTTTGTGCATCCCTGAGACACTATGATATTACAGAAGATGCCACAGATGCTTGTGCGACCCTTCGTGTAATACTGAAAGCACTGGTGGACATGCAGCGCCAGTGCTGTTGCGAAAGGGCGTTTCCCTATTTGAATGGGGGCGTGGCCCCATGCAAATGGGGGAATCCCTTTGCCTTTACACCTGTGCCCTAATACAGAGGAGGGTGCTGAGGCAAATAGGTCCATAGAAGGTGCACAGAGGGTGCACCACAAAAAAGATGGCCACACTATTATTGTGCACCTTCATGGCAGCCCTCTCGCTGGCACATACTGGTTCTGTAAGCCAATGTGGCCCAGTCTTGATTGCACCTCATTTATTTTTTCTTCCACCAACCTGAACTGTCTCTTTATTCCACTTGTGTATGTTATTTTCAATCCATTTTCCCACCCTCTGTCGCAAGCCTTCTAGCTTTCCCACCTTCTTTTTCCCTTTTGCTCTTTATCAGAGTTTGATGATGAAAAATAAGTCACAGCCCCTAGAAATTAGTCACAGCTCCTTCACCTGTTGCCAAGGGCACAAATTAAGCACTGTAAAGCAGGCATCCTCTTCTGATACCATACACTCCAGGGACAAACACGACCATATCAAGAAACGCTGGTGCCGATTTAGAGATTCAGAGCAAGGAAGCTTTGGAGCAGCGACAGAGTACCGTCTCTGCCAAGGTGAAGGTTCACCCCCCCGAATTACAGACCGTAAGCATGTCAGCGACGGAGACTACTCTGTGTCTGTAGTTGACATACTCCTCCGATGGAGTAAGGGCCGTTAGAGGATTGGCCAGTTTGCCACCCATCAGATTCAAAGTGGGCAGTCGAATACCCAGCTTCCACTGTCCATCACTGACAGCTAAAACCTGCCATTAAGTTAAGGGGCACTGAAAACTTCAGAATCACCCCACATCACAGGAGAACAAGTCCCATGGTGTGGCGGTCATTAGCTTTTGTATTTTCAAAAACAAAATCCTTTTTTGGAATACTGTTTTTGAAAACACAAAAACATGTTAAAAGTTTAACGGATGGTTACCATCATGTTGAGGGTGGTTCCTGCCAATGTTAAGAGATGTTTGTGTTAAGTTGGGTACTTCTGATCATCTGAGGAACACAGGAGATGAGGTTAGAAGATTCTTTTATTAAAGATGACAACCTGCGTGGAAAGCGATGCTCCCCCTAGGCCAGCTAGTCTTCAACTCCCTTGCACAGAATGCTCTAGGTTCAGGTGGAACGTGGAATGCACTAAACACAGTGCTCTACACTCCATGCCATGAGAGCATTTACATAGTTAAGATTACAACAGTTTGCTAGGCCGAAGGACATCTCTAAATTCGGAGCACGGTTACTCCGTCAGGACGATGGAGTATTTTACACCATTGCCCTGATGAAGGAGTTACTGAAACTTATAAAACTAAATCTGGCCCACTGCCTCTTTAGAGTAAGTACCAGGAGGTTGTATGTAGTTCGGCTCACCTTGGAGCAGGTGCCTTGTTGTATTTATCAAGATTCCCAGAAGGAAGAGGAATCCCCAGTGTAATGGGGTGGGGCACTCTAGGGTTGGGGTGGGGGCAAGGCCTACACTTTGAAAGCATACAATAACGGGACGTCTACTCAGGAGTTTGGTTCGTGCCGTCAGCCACGAGCGCTGACGTCACACTTTATTTATACCTCCTGGTCCGAGCCCGGCCCAGGAGGGTGAAAGTGATACAAGTTATCGGAGGTGCCGGTTGGCTCACTACACCCAGGAGTCCCATCTAATGTGAAGAGTTCCTCTGTTCTCGGCTCCTTATTACAGTCTCCCAGGGGGCCCTGACAGGAAGAAAGACTGGAGGAAGATAAGGAACTGGGTCTTTCTTCCATGTCTAGGATGTGTTCCAGTGGACCATGGAGCATGAGCGACCGAACGCGTGAATAGTAAGCTGGGACTTTCAGTTCATCATCCGTGCCTACGTCATGTGGCATGAAGGCTGCACACGTATTTCTGCACCAGATGCAGTAAAAAGTCGATTTTTAGTCTTGTTGGCGGCTTCGTTCCTTCTTGCAGTGTGAGGCCTAAGCTGACACGGCCTCTAGGAAGATTGCATCATGTTCGCCTCGGGAAAGAAACGCGTCCTGCCCCATCTCAGGGAAACTGATGCAATGTGCCGGTAACTTCGGTGACGCGCCAGCTCCACCTGGCACAGCACAGGGAGTGCTGCCAGGCCCTGAAAGGAACAGGGGAAGTTCCCGGCTGGAGGGTGGGGTTGTCTATCCGCTGTGTGTTGGGGCACGAGGCAACTCCGTGGATTTAAGGTGACGCGCTGCAACTTCGCCAGTTTGCAATAAGAGGGGTACCATACTGTACATGCCCCCATTTGAGAATAAATAAGAGGGAGTATTGGACAGAAATTGTGGGAATGTAATGCCTGGCCCTCATGACAGTGTCTAGTGCCACCTAGTGGTGTAAGCTATGGTAACTCTCAGTAAATGACCGCTGTAAACGTGTGAAAATGCACAGTGACCATCTTGTAATGCAGTACCTTATGTATTTTTTATGAAATTCCACTACAAGGTGGGCAGTCGTGTGCCAATGCACGTAAAACAATTCAACAAGCATAGGCAAAGCCAAAATTACGAGCATTCTAGCAATGATAGCTGGTGGAGTACGGAGGTGGGTTGGCTGAGTTGGGCTCCGAAAGCAGAGGGGTGTCCATTCTGCAACGGTGTGACAGCAAAGGATGGTAGAACAGTGGACAAGTTACCACAGAGGACAACTTCAAGGCCAAGGAGATCTTCTGCAAAATGACATAGCTATAGGAACAACCCACCCAGGCTATGGCATGCCCTAAAAAAACTACAAAAAAACCCTGTGGCTGGAGGGAGCTGACCAAAAACCCAATCTTCTGTACTGTGTTATGTGTGCATGTAGATTGATAACATGAGGTCTCCCACAGACTGCTACAGGTGTCCATAGGTGAGACCTTATAAAGGGAACGCTTGAATCAAAATCAATAACTATATTTTCCAGCTTGAGCAATGAGCATTGAAAAAGAGTGTTGCCAGAGGAATATCGCCCAATCTGACCATCCTACTGAGGAACCGCCATCTGGGTTGTTCCTCAAGCTCAACAACTTTTTAGGTCTTGCCTAAGACAGCGCATGTGTTGTCTGTTACGAGACGAGACCTAATGGCTTATAGCCCAGCCATTGCTTAACATTGGTTGCACCTACTGCAACTGTCATTTGCTTGCTTCTTATTTATCAGCTTCCGAGGCTTTCCTTCCATTTCTGGTGTTTGTCCCTCCCCTTGAGCAGTGCCCTTTGACGACTCCCTTTTCAGGTGCCAATTTTTTCTTTGTGATTCAGCACTCTACGATAGTGCCTGTGCTTTTATAGTTATCTCCCTCGTGTACTTTGTGCTCCTTTTTAGGTCGAGCCTAGCGAAGCACGCAAGCGCTGCCTAGGAGAGGACCTTTAGAAATCGGTCTGCCCTTTTCAAGCACTTGTGCTGGCATCCACCTTGCGGGAGCAAGCAGAGGCGCGCAGCGGCCATCTGTTTTCAATTATCGTGGCAGCGCGCGCTTGTTGACATTCCTCTACTATCACTCTCACCCTCCCTTGTTTTCCTAATATCTCATCTGTGTGGCTTCCCTTTATCTGGGCAGGTCTCCCGCCCATTTTAAGAGGTCCGCTGAGCAGGCGCAGAGCTCTTTTGAAGGTTTGTTTTCTCTGAAGTGGAGGTGGAGCTTGGATGAGAGGAGGCCGCTTTTAATCCTCTTAACAGTTCAAACTTTTCCCTCCGCTTCATCCTGCCTCTCCTTTAATATTTATCCCTTTACCGCTTCAAATGACCCCCTTCTGCCTCTTTGTTTGCGCCCTGGGGGGCTCTGCATATCACACAGTACTTTGTGTTTACAAAGCTTTCTCCGAGAGGGGATAGAGGTGGGGGCTCGCGGGACTGGGCACCCCCTGCCTCTCCTCTGCATATGTGTCTTCCCCTGCTGTGCCTTTGTCACTGACGCCACCGAGGAAAGTGCGGCTGTGGAGTAGGTGTGACTGTTTACCTTTTCTCGGTACCCCGGGCTGCAATGCCATAAAGATCATAAGGCCAAATGCTGACTGGAATGCACGTGACGCCTACAATAGGATCTTAAACAGCAAGGACAGCGCTAGCCCCTCAAAACTAGTGGCCCCAAAACCTAACAATCTGTACCACTGTTGATAATTCAAACCTCTTTCGACATTTGGCGTTTAAGTTTAATTAAACAACACTGCTCTTTGTTGGCCCCGCAGAAATGATCACAACATATAGTTCATATCCCAGCATCTCACCCCAAAATACAAGCTAAAGAATGCGTACTATTTGTGATGGTGGTGGGAACTAGTGACGCCATCATTGGTGGTAAGAGCCCGGACAATGAACGGGGAGTATATAGCGCTGCAAAGGTTCCGGATTTACCAGGAGAGCCCCGAATAGTCAACGACTGCCCTGGAAAATATTTGGCATTTTTGGTGAAAGTGAAACAAACAGAAGGTGATACATATCCTTATGTAGCGGTGCGGGATTAGTAAGGAATCCGGACCAGAAAGCAGTTTAAGTAACACAAATGATAATGTGTCAAAGCTACATTTAATTTCCTCCTAGTGACACATTGCCAAGACCTGGAATTCACTGCATGTTTCAACGGTGAGCCTTTAACTCATCGATCCAGCCTGCAGCTAGCGTATGCACCTCTTTGTAGGATGTTTTGTAATACTCAGCTTGGTGGTATGGGGATCCTCAGAGCACATAGATATTATCACTGATTCCTGTTAAAAGGCACCACATCGACAACATAGAACCGTTTAGCGTAAATTAGAATGGTAATCGTGTAGCGCTTATTGTAAATATCGTTATTGCATGATCACAGTTGTTATTTCTCTCTGCGGGGTGCACATGATATTTGTGTTTGCTCCTGGGGGTATGTTTGCCTGTAGCTTCCCATGTTGAGGCCTAGTGCTGCACGGCCTCATGGGGCCCTCCCTCCCTGCCCCGTTCCCTGTGAAATGACGCTCCCATTTGGCCCTGTCTCCAGTCTGTGGGTGAATAAATTACAAAGTGTGACGAGGGGGGGGGGATCCCAGGAGCTCAATGGGGGCTGTGAATAAAAAATTAGCTAGCATTCGCGCCAAGAATTTTCAATTCTATTAAGGACACGGAGGGGAGGATTATGCTTCTCTTTCTATTTTATTGCCACTCACAGAAGCCAATTAAAACGTTTTTGTATGCAATAAAAACTACATTTCCCATGATGCTTTAACCATACATCACATCCTGTACGACCCTATAAGAGCCACCATGTCCATTAGCTGAGCCTCTTTCTTCGCTCGAACAGTTTAGTCCATGAATATTAACTCCAATTCAATTCATCTGCCTCGAACGTGGAGAAACCAGAACCACTGGAACGTAGATATGCTCTGAACCAAAAATATGTTCATGCCATCTTCTGTAGAACCTGAAAACAAGGAACATAAGAGAAACTGTAATTTCTGCTAAAACAGAATATCAAATATAAATACGGGTGGGCCAACATTACAAACATTGTAATATAACCGTGTGGGATAATCCTCGCCTCCGTGTCCTTAATAGAATTGAAAATTCTTGGCGCGAATGCTAGCTAATTTTTTATTCTATTACAGGGCTGGAGGCTTCGGATTATGCTAGTTTAACGCTTATCAAACACAACTGCAGTCATATCACCCACTGGTTTATAATAAACTGCTTGAATAGAAACTGAGAAAAATCAATCAGTAGATCTCGAAATGTCTTGGAACAGTAGAATCATCACAAAATAATGAGATGCCATGGCACCCCGAACAGACGGTGCCCCAAACATTTGGGTATGAATACCGGCTTCTGGCATAACTGACTTCAACTACCTGGCTATAATAGCCGCAGACACATGTTTAAACGGTTTCTGTAATGTAATCAACAATTATGTCAAGCATCAGGTCGTTAAGGCAGAGTACATCCCTCGTAAATTTTAAGGCATTGAACCACACATAAATTGCATTAGCTGGAAAGCTTAATTTGTAACAGTTCTTGACAAGCTGTAGTCCTGACATTAATATTAAATGAAACCCTTTCCGAAGTAGATACTGTACCTGTAAAGTCCAGGGCTTTAACGTCATAGGAACGTCGACAGGTGGATAGGCCTAGTAACACAGCTTGAACGATAGTTGATTCCTTGTCAACATATTATTAGTTGGCCATTTATCCAATAAGGAAAAACACTAGAGAAACATCCCACAAATCTTGGTTTGGGAGATTTTGTTACCCTAATACCTTTCAATACCTAACAGAATACCGGCACAAGCCCACCGGTCTGCCCTCTATCTGAAAATGACCTGCAGAAATGGCCGAACGTCCGATGCGAACTGAACAATACGCTAATCCCTATGACATTATTTCTGATCAAACATTCACAATGGGGGAAAGGCAGCCCCCACCGAAACCACGTGTTGTGTACTTACCAACGAACCCCACCTTTACAGGCTGAAGAGTATCGTGTTTGAATGGAAGGACCCAGGTTTGTTAAAAGAACGCCTGCAGCGTGTCCAAAACCCGGCAAGTTCCCATTGTTGCCGGAAAACCTTTATGTCAGAAAGGAGACCTGCCCCGAATTTATCATCGGGCGCTTCTGCATGAGGGCCCTGGAGTATCATGGAGGATCACGGAGCACTCTGAGCAGGCCGCAGCCCGCAGTCCGTCACAAGGAGTACTGGAAACCAAGATGGAAAACTTCCATAAGAGAGTTGCTAAGCTCGCCTCCGCTAATTGACATGATATTTGTGTCCCCTCACTGGAAATTGGAATGAACGGAGGGAAGCATAGTTCAGTCCCACCGACAGTTGTGGGACAGGGTATCTGCAACTGCTGAATCAGTCCTGCCGCTAAAAGGTCTGTCGGGCAAGGACCCTAAAAAGCTTACCACCACTGAATTTCTTTTGGTTGAAGCTGCCAATCGCTGTAATCTTGGAGATAACTGAAGTACCAGTCCGCCACAGTGTTCTATTGTTATGGAATGTATTCTGCACAGGGGCATAACACAGGCCCCCGCATCTTCGCGGTGCAGGGGGGGCCCTGAGCTGCAGGGGGCCCCCTGGGCACAGTACTTCTGCCTGTGCGCTCCGGAATAAATCCAGAGAGGGGCCCCTCCGTGTATATTGGAGGGGGGCCCCTTGAACTTTCGTTATGCCACTGATTCTGCAGTGCCCTAAATCTGATGACTCAGGCAGAGTGCCAGAAGTCCTTCACTATCTCCACTAGTAAGATGACCTCGTACCTTCTAACGTGTTGATGGCTCTCACAGCCAAGATATTGCGCATGCTGAGTAGGATGCGTCAAGAACCTGTGTGGGAAAGGGTCCCAAAAATGAATGGAGGAGGAGGGAAGATTGTTTGATAGAAGATGCTAATAGCACCATTACTCTGGCAAGCGCCCGAAAGGGAACTGTCTGCATGGATAACACCGGTATGAGCTCCTTTTGCAGATCCCTTAATTCGGAGCATGTAAGACCTAGTTGAGCTGTGTGGGAGGTCATAATCAAATCAGAAGTCCACCGTCAGAGACGAACATAGAACAAGATAATCCTGGAAAGTTCTAACCCAAGTGACACAAGGATACCAAATGTATAGCCGGAATAGGCCATTACATATTGTATCCCCGAAGGGAATTGGAATCTGAAGAGGAGATGATGTCAGGAAAATTGTGAGGCTAAGGCCTATGTCTGTGCTAAGATGAATATATATCCCGATAACACGATCTGGAGGATGCCCTGTTCCCTTAAGGGAGCAATCACCGATTTCAATAACTTGGTGAAGCACTAGGGAGCTGAGGGGAGCCTGAAGGAAGGACCAAGTACTCCAACAATCTATTCCATCATCGGAACAGCGGGAAATGACAGAGGGGAGGAAAGATGGCGAAAAGCTGGACACCCTCCTTTGAACGCTTGTATGTTAAGAAGTGGTTGAATTTGTTGGAAAAGGCGGATTGATAAACTCTAGTAGGAATTCCTAAATGGTCTGTAAAGGACTGGCATTGTTAAAGACCCTCATGACCCCCTGAGGGTGTGACCGAGAAAGTAGACATGCCCACATATTTTAGAAACGTCTTGTAACGAATCTGTCCCCAAAGGGAACCCTTCGCTAAGGGCCAGGTTCTGCCATTGCCATTTTGTCAAAGTTGTCCATCCTCATGAAAGGATTTGCATCTCTCGGAAGAGATGGCGCAGATGGCGTTCCACAAAATGCATATCACTTTTGTGTCCAGTCCGCTAGCAGATCTGGAGCCACAGGTGTGGCCTATTCCTTTGCAACCAGAGCCATCCAGGGATTTGGCTAAACGTCCCGCTATGACTTAGAGTTTGTCCTGGCATCCCTGCCAGGTCCGGTTATACCCTTTCTGTGATTTTCACAAGTAGTAAGAAAAAGAAGGAGGCTGGCGTCGACATCAAGCGACTCCGCCACGGAAACTGGAATATCCGGCTGCCGCGCTCTAATTGAAGTAGAGAGAAATTAATGCCCAAAGGATATGTCACTTAATAATAAGGATGGGCAGCTATCAAGGCTTGCTACGCAGTGCTGGGGACTGTCATTTCTGAGGCCCTGTTGACCGACTCTAGGACGGGTATATCTCGAGCGTCAACAAAGTTCTTCTAGGAGACTTTTCAGCGCTCCTGTAGAATAGATCACATCCTCCTTTTATCTCACCCATGCAATGTTTAAGGGTGTCTGTATGTAATATTGTAGTGCAAAGCACAGAATAACGGAGGAGTAGAGGGGGAGCCAACCCTATGCACACGGGAAGTGAAAATAATGTACCTAGCTCCTCAGCAATGCTGTAGTCTATGTTATTCCAGCCCCAAGGGTGTAAGAGCCATATCTAAATACCAGGAGCGTGTGCTCACTCCATGGGCCAGCCTATTGTTGCAGCCGGGTAGGTGTAAAAGGAAAACTTGCTCCGTGGAAAGTACAAGGCATTATGAGCCTCGGAGCAGACAGGGGAAGCGTGCGATGTGCGAAGCCCAAAACATCCAAATATAGCCCAATTGGGCTACGCACATCAGAGCGTTATCGGCTCCACTCCGCACTCGGCAACTAGGGAAGGCCTGTGGCGGGTAAGCGCGAGGCCGCGCAGTAAACAGAAAATATTTTCCGACATATACCAGAGAAAGTACATTGAAACACCAGGATCTGAACACATAACCTGTGGAATTAGAGTCAGATACCATAACCACTACATCACCGTGACTCGTTAGGAACGCTGCAGGCAACAGCGCGGTACCTCTGCTCTCGTGGGAGCTTCTTGATTTTGTGCCCAGCCAGGCCAAATCTGTGTAATGTTATTGCGCACATATCCAATAGGCATGCCGTGAGTAAGTGACAGCGCGCCATCTCCGCTCCCACGGGAGCGTCCTTATTCTGTGCCCGGTTGGGCTAAACTGCTTAGCGGTTTCATGCACACACAATCCACAATGCAGTGGAGCCATGAAGCGCACATCGCGAAATTGTGCATGTACTACAACACAATGCGCACATTGCTAAACCCCAACATAATGCCTGCAATTATCTCGCCCGAGCGGGCCAACAACAATCCATAGCGGGAGAGCGCGCGACATCAAGTAGGCATGAGAGAGCCAAGAAATTAACAATAGATAAACCAATTAAGCGCATGGCATTCGGTGTATAAATATGTAGCCCAAATCCTACTGGAAAGTAGCCCAATTGGGTTACGCCCGTTGAAACTTGGGATAAACAGGCTCCGGGCGCGTCCGGCTAGTGAGGGGAGCCTCAGTGCGTTAAAATAACCTAATGATCGCTACCGCAGGCAGTGCGGTACTAGAATTCCAAGCGGGAGCTTAAATGAAGTTGGCCGAGCAAGCCGCGATATTCGTTTTCATTCCCGACCTAGGCGGGAAATTCAAAGATGCTTTCCTCAAAGTACAAATGCTGCCGAGGACAGCGGAGATCACCGGCTCCCAACGAGAGTCTTGCCATGTAAGCCCGAGTGGGCTAAGCTCTGAATACGGCTCCCCGGTCCTAGCGGGAGTGCGAGACCCCCCTCAGGAGACCGAGCCGCAGTGAAACAATATGTAAATTAGTTATGTGAACAGGCAAAGCAAGCAAAACACAAAGCGCAAGTAGCACATTAAATTAAATAAATAGCGGCGCGTGCCTGATTAACATATAAACAATAGTCACGAGTAAATTCAATAATAATGATCAATGCACTTAACTTCATGCGTGAGCAGCAAAGAAAGAGGCTCAGCTAATGGACATGGTGGCTCTTATAGGGTCGTACAGGATGTGATGTAGGGTTAAAGCATCATGGGAAATGTAGTTTTTATTGCATACAAAAAGTTTTAATTGGCTGCTGTGAGTGGCAATAAAATAGAAAGAGAAGCATAATCTGAAGCCTCTGGTCCTGTAATAGAATTCACATTCTGTAAGTGCCCCTAAACGGATCTTTTTTAATTATGTATTTTGTCACGCCTCAAAGAGAAAACTTAACAGATTTCTTTGATATAACACAGTCACAATATTCATGCCACCGTATGTTTATGAAGATAAGTTTTTGGTTTGGACCAGGAAAACTAAGAGACTTTTTCAATTCCACTATTAATTTTAAAAAATTTAAAATCGGAACCCATTACTCTTTAATGATTTCCATTTTTACTAAAAAAAGCAATGGAGTAGGCAGGCAGATCCAAATTCTTGCTCGTTTTTAACCAGAGAAACTGAAGCGCTATCAGAAGTTTTTAACCGGAGAAACTGAATCGCTATTAGCAGTTTGTTATTTATTTGTGACATAGCTGAAATGATGCAAACATGGCTTTCTCGCTGTCCTTGCGCATATTTAGGCTTTTTCGCAGTTTCTGATTTGATCTTCTACTGAAAGCTGTTCAGACTTCGTTAAACAAGAACTCAGCCATACCAGGA
This sequence comes from Triturus cristatus, assembly GCF_964204655.1. Lineage (NCBI taxonomy): Eukaryota > Metazoa > Chordata > Amphibia > Caudata > Salamandridae > Triturus > Triturus cristatus. Next base: position 1,643,801,260 of record NC_140590.1, read on the forward strand.
CTTCGATTGTCAGAAAGTTCAACACTCATCAGAGAAAGAGTCCCCAGTAAAAAAAAAAAATTCCTCTGCCTACATCGAGGAAATTCAGCCAGTATTTTCTCCAGTTCAATGTATTCACCGCCTAGATTTACAACGTGATCGTCCATCTAGTTTCTCACTTGTAGTGGGTTTAGAATAGTGTAGTTAAAGATAGACGGGTGAGAAGCAAAGCTAGTATCTCTAACTAAACGCTTATAAGTTCCCAAAGGCGAGACCTATTGGCTATGCCAATGCTTGTTCTATCTTGTGTGTTTTCCTTTTGCTTTTCCACCCTCATTTGCTGTTCTTGCTTAGTTTCCATTTGCCACCTTTCGTTGCCGTTCATGTTTTCCCAATCCCATCTGTTGGCTGTGTGCTATCCCATCCCCGCTTGCCCACTCTGTTGTCCATGTGCTTCTGCATGCATGCCCTCCCACTCTCTATTGTCTGCGTGCTTTCCCTCCCTCTCCTGCTCTCCCTCTATTGTCTGTGGGCATCCCCATCCCAGCCCACCGACTCTCCATTGTCTGTGTGTTTCCCCATCTCAGCCCACCCTCCATTGTCCCTGTTTCCCCATCCCCTCCCCTCCGTTGTCCGTGTGCTTCTCTACTGTTGCCAGTAGCTTATCCTCACTCCCTACCCATATCCTTCTGTCTCTCACCCTCTATCGCTCTATGGTTCCCCCGTCCCATGCCCGCTCCAAGGCCCAACCCGCTCCCCTGTTTGGTTTTTTAAAAAAAAGAAAAGTGCATTAGCGCTATATCAAAACTGCATTCACACTGTGTCAAAAAACGAATTTCGCACAACTTTTTATTTACTAATCCATCTTGTATTGGTAAAAAAAAAGAAAAGATGGCAAAAGAAATAGGTGAGAATTTGTTTAAAAGTCTGTTTGTTAGGTATTTGAAATCCTAACAAAAATGGCAAAACAACAATAAGACACCACTGGAGGAGTAATCACGTAGACTATGGGTAACCAATGACAAAGGAGCTTAGATATATCATTAAATTAATAAGCCCAATCCTTCCTGCCAAATATTACATATCAGTGACCAATAGTACGGGGTAGTGTACAGTAAGGTATTCCATGTCGATGATCTTGAAGAGCCTTGGCGATCCGCTTCAGTTACCCGAATCAGTACTTCTGCGGGCATCAGACAGCCCCAGCCGCTCTTAGAAGGAAGTTTGAGCCCTCACAGTCTCAGCACCAACAACTAGCTACGGGCAATCTTCACCCCGCTGGAGAATGAGTTTGGCTCTAAGAAGGCACCAGATGTCTTTTGCTCTAGATTTGACCTGCATCAGTTTCCAGAATGCATCAAATTGTTCCTGGCAGCACACAGCGTGTCACAGCCAAACCTGAACTTGAGAAGGGGACACGCCTCCAATGGATGGCCACTATACGTTTCGCTAGCGCTAAGCAGCATCGGGTTGTTCGTTTCCCTCACCAGCCAGGATCTCTCTTAAGTATCCCAACATGGCAATGAGTGGCATTCTCTGGATACAAACACCAGACATTGTCAATACTATCTGAATTACTGATGCCCAGAGTTCAGCCATATGCGGGTGTGACCATGCCAGATATAGAAATCCCACATCTTGAGCTCTGCAACGGGTGACGTTTGTGTGGTCTGTTGGGCCCATCTTACACAAGGGGGCCAGTAGGGTAAGTTCTGTGTAGGGATGTAATATGTGTTAAATGCAGTCGATAGGCTAGAGTTCACCTGTTTGAGCGCCACTGCCCCTGTGATGGGGAGAGTTTCAAATCAGTCAACCACATAGACCTAGCCTTGGGGATGTACTCTGACTCGTTACTTTGCATAGCAGCGTATATGCAAGAAATATAATTTTTTTTTTGAGGAGGAGACCAGCTGAATATTTAGCACGCAAATTGATGTAGGGGCCTCAGGGAATGGGTTATACTTCTCTCTAGAAGTAACATGGCGTCGGTGGTAGAAGAATATCGTAAAAGGCGATATCGGGGGGGGTGCAGTCAGAGGTTTCTTGTATGGATGCTAATAGAAGGAACTGGCCATCAGCGTACAGGTCACCTAGTTTATGTAGTTGTAAATGTTTAAGTTGTAGGCATACTGTTGGAAAGTGCGTTATTGGTAGGGGCAAATGTAGGTCTGCCACTGGCAATAAGGCCACTAACACATGATAGGACTCAGCATAGGTCTTAGAAAATTATTCCTATGCTCAACCCTTGGTAACGTGGCTGCAAGCAGACAGGCTTAACTTCAAAGGCAGGTATGTAAAGCATTTAAAAACACAATTTCAGTAAATTATTAAGACACAACACATAATAAAAATCCAACACCAATTTATAAATATAGAACATATTTTTATCTTTAAAATGACACCAAAACGACAAAAATCCAATGTAGGGAACCGGAGATATGAATTTTCAAATATTTAATAAAATATAGCACTTAGAAGATTATAGCACCTTATTGTGATACCTGCTCGCGATAGACCGGGTCAAAGTCAAAGTTTCAGGCCGACCGTGATGAAGCCCTGGGTGGCTACAGTTCGCGGCAGGTCCCGGTCTCAGTTTCTACTTTCACACTTAGAAACTTTTCTGGAGCTTTTTTCCTCGAGGCCCCTCGAAGCTCCCAGCCAGTCCGGATTTGGTGAGGGTTCAACGGATTGACTTGTGACGAGGTCCCGGTCAACTTCCCTGGAGCGGACGTAGAATATTTCTAAAGATCGCTTCAGTGGGACAACCCAAGAATCCAGGCTGACACACGATGGAAGGCAGGCGGCTTGGCATTCGCGGTTGCTCCCGGTCACCTTTTCTACGAGCAGACTTAGAAATCTTTCTGGAGCTTTTTCTCGCAGGGTCTATCGATGCTCTTCATGTAGCCGGATCCGGTGAGGGTTTGCTGGCTTCAGATTTCTTCTAGTCCCGGTCAAACTCTGGAAGTTGGACCGATGGAACTTTTAGCGGGACAAACCTGGTTGGCTTGGCCGGCTCGTGGTTGAAGGCAGGCGGCCTGGCTGGCCAGGTTGAGTCAGTCCCTCTATGGAGCTTTTGTCCAAAGTTGCTCCAAAGTTCTCCAAACTTCTTGAACTTCTTCCTGAAGTTCCTCAAGGGGTCCCAAAATGTCTCAAATTCACTCCAAGGGTCTGGAAGCTCCAAGATGGTTCTTGAAAGTTGAGGACTTCAGTTCCCACAATCCACTGGTACAAAACCCTTACAAGTCCACTGATGGTTCTCCAAGGTGTAGAATTAGTTGGTGATGTTCCAGATGAGCTCTTTTAACCTGTAGCTTTCAGGGAGTCCACTCTTTAGTTCTTTTTCAGCAAGATAATCCACAGGGCTGTAGTTTTCAGATGGTGCAGACTTCAGAGGTCAGGCCTTCGAAATCTTTGCACAGCAAAACGTCTCAACAGGGCACTTCTTGCTTCAGTAAGTTTCAAGCAGCAGATCTGGAGGGCTCTGCCCCTCTCAGATACTTATTCCAAGTTCTCTGGGTCAAGCAGGAGGTCACTTCTGACCAATGGGAGCAGGGTAACTCCTCCAAGATATGACCACATCCTGTAGAGTGTGGCCTTATTTTGTCCCAGAGTGCATCAAACCTACCAAATACATAATGGCTGATTTTACAGCAAGGAGGTAAGAGCTGGCTAAATCCACCCCTAGGATGGCTAATTTACTTAGACTCCCCCCCCCCCCCTGCATCTGCTCATACGTTCCTTAATCCTACCATCTGCTTTAAGGTGGGAAGTTCAGAGTTGTAAATGACACTGTTCTCTGCTGTCCTCTTTGAAGAACATAGTTTACGACTCCTTCCCCAGGCCTGGCATTCCTATGGAACAGCACACTGCCCTGCCAGCAGAGCTGGTTAACACCAGGGGCTCTTTATCACCTCTACAAGACAGCCTGGCTAATCCACTTAACTCTGACCAATCAGGGCAGACCACTGGAAGGCTGAATTTGGACTTACAAACAAGAAAGTCTTATAACTTCTTGTATTTACACTTTAGGAGAAATTCAACAATATGATATTGTTGGATTTATTAATGCCATTATGGGAAGTCTTTGAATGGTATTTCTAGCCCTCTCCTATCAAGAGTTATTAATCAATAACTTCCTACCATGTTAACCTATGTAACTGGGGATTTGCAATGGGAAAAATGAATTGGGCCATTTTTCCAGCACCAGGACTTACAAAAACATATTTTATAAGTACTTGTCTTATATCTACAGGAACCCCACCCCATGTGCAATTAGGGGAGACTTTAGGGGTTCTGAATCTGTAGACATATTGCAGATCCTCCATCCACAGTGCTCCTAGCATCAAAGTCGAATTTGTGCAGCACTTTATCACAATGTGGGGAGTGAAATGTGAAATGTCACTTAAGCCAGGGCATATGGAACTCATTTTATAAGGGTGTACCTTATAAATATCTGACCCCCCCACCCCCTCCCCCCCCCCACCCCTGGGATACCTAGGGTAGACCCTGGTGGTCCCTAATATGCCAAAACATTGTAGGCTATTCATTTTTAAGTGCCCCAAAGTCAAGTTTGGGCACAATTTACTTTTTAAAAGCAGTCCTGGCACCCAGGGCTGCTTTTAAACTGACCTCAGGCTTCAGCAGTGCACATATACAAGTGCAAAAAAAGAGCTGCTGGCCTCTAAACTGCCCTTGGGTACTAGGGACTTCTAGGTAGTTTCAATCCCCTGCCCTATTATATACTAGGGGCCTATAGGGTAGGCTTGCCAATCACAGGGTTACCCCACCATACAATTGTGTACTCTAGTGTATGTAGGTGTTTTAACTGTATTCTAATGTGTCTCTTTCACCATAGCACTGGCTGTGGGCCTGGTTAGGCAGAGCCCAGGGTCAGTTAGAGTCAATTACCACCAGTATCATTCAGCAAAAGTTTGGGGGGTGCCCAGGGCACAGGATGAATTTGCAACACATACCCTACAGTTTAGTCAGGGGTAGCAATGGATTATGCGCAAGGCATTTCAAGGCCACATAGACTCAGCTGCGCTCAGCGGTGAAAGCAACCCCAAGCCCAGACCATGTTGATCTGAGTGCTGATGCGCTGCACGCGGGAACAAAGAACAGTGTCAAGCGGGCAACCTTGACACAAATGAGTGGGGACTGACACTCATTTTCCCTGTCTGTGTCCACCTTGGGATGCATGATGGACACTTCCAGGGAAAAAGCTGGATTGCCCGCAAGTGCAAGGAGAAAACTAACTGCATGTTTCACCATTTATTTTCTATTTAGAGGAAAATTCCCACTTTGAGAGTTTATTTTTTCTGACCAAAAAACTGCTGAGCTTGTGTTTTCACCATTTCATGGCTGGAGTGCTTGTGCAACGCTTCTCAGAGATTTGCTTTTTCATTTGGCTGTTTTTCTTTTATCTCCTTATGCACCTACACAATCTATATGTTTTTTTCGACACATTTCGAGCTATGTATTTGTGCAAACCCCACATCAATATCTAGTTGCAGCCTGAAAATATCATGAAGAATGTGGATACATTTTCTTTTCTTTTAACACATTTTCTCAATATTTCATTGCATTTATCAAACCATATAGCAAAACCTCCCACAAACCATATGGCGGAAAAAGAAACAAGACCCCCAGGGGATGCCTCCTTCAAAACGGTAATAACGAGGACAAAATAGCAATCCTGGTGTGAAAAATATGTACACGGAGTCACCACAGAAATTATCCAAGTCTAGGTGCCCCAATGAATGTCCAGGAATGTGTGTTAACAAATTGTAAGGAGAGTCCTCACACACCTGCCCAGGTGTCATGCTTCATCCTCAGGTCTCCTTATTTGCCAGTCATTGTTATACTGGCGACTGGACTTCCTGTGTGAAAAGGGAAGTCTTTAGTTTAAGGTGAATGGGAAAAAGGGGATCCAGCGCAGTGAGCTAAAAATCCTCTTGGTGTCTCAAGTACTCTTTTTCAGCTATGAGTACCCAGGGGATGGTTAAAAGTAACATGGCTGACGCATCGAAGGATAGTTACTCTTGCAGTGTTCTGGGCGACATGTTTCTGACTATTGACCCCCAGGGTCCGCAGCATTCATCAGAACCAGGATCCCCAGTTTTTTTTAACTTAAGTATCCCATTCACCCAGGCAATAGTCCTACTATCTTGCAAAATTATGGAATTATAAGTTTTTCATGTATACTCGCAATTAGGGATTCTTCAAACAAACTGACAAAGTAAAAATCTCAAATCATATTAAAAAGAAGAAAAAATAGCATATATTGTAGAGTAACCAATCACTACATGCTGAAAGTTTAATTGCAAAACAATTAGTGAAACACACGCACAGCACACAATATGTACACGTGTCTTATAAAAGTGCCAATGCCCAGCACAGACAAAATTACATGTCCTTAGTAAGGATTGATTACCATCATTCTTGCTCTGGGTCACCCTGGTGTGGAGGTACCAGCCATGTATGGGTTTTCTATGAGTTTAAGGCGCCCACAGGCAATCAGCTGAGTGTAGTGCTTTTATGGAAATTTGCAAAGCTGTTTCAAGTGAAATTCATGTTTAGGTTATCTGTTTTTTTGTCACTGGTATCACAACTGGGGAGTAAGTAAAAATGTATACCATAGCCTTATATTTGTAACAACCATGCATACTAAGTTTTCTATTCTAGGTGCCAGACCTCCCTCACCCTGATTGGCTGGCCACAGAATCTCACTTAACATGATATTTGTCGGATATTTTACATTTTTCCCCAAACATGGTAAGTCCCTCCAGTCTCCCTTATGCTGGTACAATGTGACTCCTAACTTTGTTCATGTGGGCCTCCTGAATGTAGGGGCAGCAGATATGTACTGGTTTTGTATGGATTCAGTGTGCCCACAGGTGATAAACTGAGTGCAGTGCATTTTGGAAATCTGGAAAGCAACTACAAGAGAAATAAGGGTCTAGGTTTACCTGTCATGTATTCACGGATATCACCCCTGGGCTGAATGCAAGCATACCACAACCATAGATTTTTAATATCTACACATCCTAAGATTTCTACTTCTTGGTACCAGACCTCTCTCACCGTGATTGGCTGGCTCGGAGATCATTCTGAACACGATATTTGTCATATTTATATATATTTTTTGTACCATAATATAGTAATTCCCTCCAGTCTCCCTTGCACAGGAATATCTCTCTACCTTGACTTGGCCCCAGCTTTGTTCCTCTGAGCCTCCAGAAGGTCTTGATACCAGGCATGTATGCGTTTTCTATGGGTTCAGGGTGCTCACAGGCAGTTTCGTAACAAAACCTTTGTGGGCTGCACTGCAATGGAGTGTGAGGGCCACCCTCATACAGCCATGCCACCGCTTGCCATTTTCAAGCTTCGCAGCCATGCAGCCTACTCTCAAGATATTACAGGAAGTGTATTGATACAAGTGGCTTAAAGGGATCAACATTCTCAGCAGTCAGGGTGATATCACTGCCTTTTCACTGTCTTTGTTGTTATTCATTCCCAAAATGGAGGTTGAGCATTACAGAATCATAAATCAATACAGTCCTCAATGAAATGTTTTCAATTTTTTTTTTTTTTATTCTTTTTTAGGTTTTTGAAAATCAGCATTAATGATATCATAGTTACATACAGTTAACATTCTGTTACATAGACCATAAATAAAAACTAAAACAATGAAATGTTTTCAGGAGCTTATTTTCTGAGGATGGACATACACAAATGAAACGTTAGTTCCCTACCTTCTTCCATGTGTATTTTACTTTAAATAGACATGTTGTGGTGCCACCCATGTGCCACAGATAAAGAAACACTCTAACATGGATGAGATATTACCCTATATCTAAAGGGGCTGGGGCTTTGGGTTTAAATAATCCCTTAAAAATGTATTACATTGAGTGACCCCGGACAAGTCACTGTGCTCCTCTGTATCTTGGTTGCCTAGATGTGATTTAGTGGGGAATAAATACCACGCCCATATTCCAAATCAGGAGGTGTGGGGCAGAGGTGGCTCTCTCGCTTTAAGAAAATTTGGAAAACATTGTGCTAAACTGTGCTCTAAGACACAGTTTAAGAAAGGAAATAGCCAGTTATTCTTAGGTTTTACGGGCTGTTCTGAAGAAGTGCTCAGGACACATTACAATACATCAAGGTGTGCCAGAGAACACAGAAGCAGTTTTCTATGACTCAGATATTTGTCTTTCAGAGAATGATGTGTCTAACAAACAGCACTGAATGCACAAAGACACATATTTGAACCCCAGGGCTGCGTTCCCATTACTGTTCTCCTGCAAGATGCAAGATACCAGGTTATTGAAATGTGTGTGGCAGAGAATACAATTCAGAATTTTGATATTGTTGTCATCATTAAAGCAAGTGCGATATTTAATTTTCTTGCAGGTAAATTTATGCATAGAATATACATTTTCCAGACTACTAGCAGTATGTATGTGTGCTGCTCAGACAACCCAGAATGCTATTCAAATGTGCTTCTCCTAACATAACATCATGGCCGATTTGTCAAACATTCTTTCAGGGGTCCCGCTTGATTAGAAATGTACCAGTGGTACTTCAGAAATATGGGTGGGTTGCTTATGGCGCCTGGGTCTGCTCATATTCGATTGCCAGCGACTGTAACATATCTCCCATGTTCTATGGATTTTAGGATGCCACCAGGGTTACAGCTGTTGCAATGACGCCATTCTGCACGTTGCCCTTCTATATCACACATTTCCATCCAAGCTAGGTTCTGCTACATGCAGTGCTTAATTTCAGCCTGTGGTTCACCGGCACTTAATCATCAACACCAGCGCTTTTCATGAACATCAGTAAGGACACGTTAATTTACGGGTAGATTAAGTGATTTGCCCAGATTCTCAGCATGTTCAGCCGATGCCAAGACTGGAACCCCGTTCCCCAGCTCCAAAGTCAGCAGCTCTGGCCATTACGCCACATCCTCTTCCCATGTTCATGGTTAGTAGTTGGTTCTGTTTTAGGCAGCACTAACAGGAGAAATGGGCTGGTGAAGCTGCCTCCTGACGAGAGCCCCAGCACTTTTTTTTTTTAACAAATTAACCACTGGCTACATGGTTCAGAAGTGGATCAGAAATAGGGCCGAGAAACCCTTATGAATATCGTACACAGAGATACACCGCAAAGCTACAAAGAGTGACAACTCAACGCTGCATCAACAGCTCACGCGCACCTTTTGCCCATTTCCAAATACATGATGTGCCTCTTTGAAGAGGTGAAGGAAGGGCCAATAAAGCAGAACCGTTTTGATACCCCTATCTGAAAGCTATGGAATAGATATTTTGGTGGAACCTGGAGCACAAACTTATAGGTGGTTTACGAGGAGAAATACTCAGTGGAGCCTGGAGATCCCAGTTCATACATAATGGCTTGTGAGCATGTCAAAGATGCCAGTGAGAAAAGTGCCAGTGTTTGTGCTGCTGAAAAGTGCACTTGTAATGCATCAATAGCCATTGCACTGGTCCTTTCCATCGCTCACAGTTCTCACCTCCATTTTTACAAGTCTAGCCCTTATCTCTAGCTCTCATTCCCCATCACCTTTTCTCCTCGGACCATAGCAGTTACTTCCTCTTTATTTCACCACTTCCACTTCACCAACAGTTTTACAGGATTTCTATCTCCTTCATTGGCTCACTCTATCTCTTCCAGTTTTCTGCGCACCTCCAACTCTACCATTCTCATTCTGTCAACTCTATCTCTACCTGTCCCATGCTCAGTTTCCTCTCTCCTTGTTTCGCTTCCTGCCCCCATTCGCCCTCCATCCACCTATTGGTTTACAACCTGCACACCTCACGCTCTCTCGTTATTACCAATTTTATTTTAGCTCACTAAACGTCCTGTTTCTTTCCTCACTCTTTTCCTTTTTTTACATCTCCTACCTCTGTATCACATCTTTCTCATTCCACCACTTTACTCATTCTGTTACGCTCATGTCCATCTGTCTCACCATGGGTTCTTCTTTGCAGTGGATAGCTCCAGCTCTCTCCCTTTCTGTTTGCCTCCTGCCCATGCTGTGGTCTCTCGTTCATGTTCTCCCGCTCAGGTTCTCTTTGCCATCCTTTGACCTTTCTGTTACTCTATCCTTTTTGACCCTTAACTTTTTTAACTCCTTTCTGCTTTTACTGTTAGTTACTTTCTATGTTTATATTTTCCTGTCACTTTCATTTCTCTCTTTGCTATTCCATATCTTGCATTCCATGATTCCTTTTCTCTGGTGTTCTATCTCTTTTGCTGTTGCTCTAACATCTCATTTTTAATTCTATCATATACCTTCTTTCTTTGCCCTTGCAGTTATTCCTATTTCTTTCATTCTATCCCTACAAGACGTTTTCCTTCTTTTTCGTGCCATCCTTCCCCGCTCTTTCTCTTTTTTCTTTTCCTTATCCTTTAACTTTCCTTCTCCTCCAGTGTTCTTCTTTTCGCTGCTCATTCACGTCACTCTCTGTTAGTTTCACTTCTTTTCTCTCTCCCCATGATGAGTCCTAACTCTCTTGCAACTTCTGTCTCCCATTCCTGTCAGGGCTAACTCTTCACTAATTTATTTATGTCCCTCCTCTTAAGTGGTGAGGTCACAGATGGGGGACATAGGGTTGACGTCATGCGATAGCAAACGTTGCAATGGAGCAAGATTCACTCACACAGGGGAAGGCACAGGCAACAGCATGGCAAGCTTCCTTCACACACAGAACAGGCCCATCACAAGCAGCAGTAGTAGTTCAAGCTTTCCTCACAGCGTGGGCCACAGCTGTGAAAGTCATTCACAAACAATCAAGTGCATTATAGCAGGCAGCATTGCACATCCTCCGAACGAAGCAGCCTGGCATGGGAAGGAGTTGTCAACAATGGTAAATCTGTAAAAAACATAAGTGCTGGGGCTCTCGTCAGGAGGCAGCTTGCACCAGCCCATTTCTCCTGTCAGCGATGCCTAAAACAGAACAAACTACTAACCACGAAAGTGTGGAGAGGATGTGGCATAATGGCCAGAGCTGCCAACTTTAGAGCTGGGGAACCAGATTTGAGACTCGGCGATGGCTCAACATTCTGTGATTTTGGGCAAATCACGTAATCTCCCCGTGCCTAAATGAATGTGTCCTTAACTGGTGCTCATGAAAAGTGCAGGTGTTGATGAAGTGCAGGTGCTGAGCACCGGATACCACTGGCTCAAATTAACCACTGGGTCACAGCTATTCTAAAAAAAACCTGAAAACTAAGGGCAGCAGCTCCTCATCAAACAGATATAACACTGAAGGCAAGGAACAGTGCAGGCATCTCTCGCAAAACCGATACACCACAGGCCAAGAAAATGCCTCAGAGTAAGGTATAATATGGGCAGCAGATGAGCAAACACCAGTTCATGCCTCCGTTATACAACAGGCAGATGAGCAAACACCAGCTCAAGCCTACTTTATACAACAGTCAGATGAGCAAACATCAGTTCAAGCCTACTTTACACAACAGGTATTGCACGCACCTGTTCCCGTGTGTGCTTGTGTGTTTATACAACTCAGTCAAATGTACCAAGAAATAGTTTTAAAATGGGATTCTTTAAACTGGTACACCGAGCAGTGGAGCAGTGAGCATCAGGTGCACTTGGATGATGCACTTTAAGATGCATGGTCTGATTCTGGAAGCGGTGATCTGGGGGCCACAATGCATAGGTTTCAAGGATATCTGCAGAAAAATGCGTTTGAAGATCTTTTTTGTTGTACGGATGTGTGCGATTCACATTACAGTGCGAGCAAGGAGTATCTACGAACACATTGTTAGAGTTCTTAACATATTGTCTTTCGCCCAAGCAGGCCATTTAAATAAAAGATTAAAACACTTGCAGTTTGGTGAATTCACTATTGAAAGATTATAATACATTAGTCAACTAGGGGTGCCATGCTGGCATCTGGGTGGTCCTTTGGCTGTATATCAAGCACACTGCCCCACTTTCTAAGACTTTTGAAAGCCACGCAAGCACACACAACTTCTGTCGGCCTCCGACTTCTCTCCTTCTCCAGGGCTTGGGCCCTAACACGTGAGGAAAGTGAAACTAACTTTTTCTGCGCATTTCACTGTCTGTGCAATTGTGTCATTGGGCGCACACCCTCACGAGAGAGGCACCCACCTTCACCTGAGAGGTTAGTGGAAGCAAGCAAGGGCCTATCAAGCTCTGGTTATTTTACCAATCTCAGCCGAACAGGCAGAATCCAGCCCTGCCTCGTGTCTTGGAAATTTTATAGTAATTGTAATTTCAAGTCAAGTCAAAAAATCTTTATTCAATCTTATAATAGCAGATGATAAAAGATACAATATTACATAAGACTACACAAAATTGTTAAAACCTGTAAATTCGTACAACAAATTGCAAACATAATTGCTTAAAAATCTATTTTTTACTGTTAAAGTGCATTTTTAGGAGGGAACCTTTAGATATTGTGTATAACAAGGCTCTTTTAACAATGAAAAAGGTTCACACCAGCTAAAACCATGCATAAGATAAAACACATTACAGGTATCATCATTAAAACATCATTGATTTTAGCAAGTAAATTGCACTTTTCAGAAAGGTGTCAATTGCATTGCATGTATTATGTTTATCTAAGTGTTGTAAAAAGATCAGAGCCACTCGACATTTGCCAAAGAGTATTTTTCCACAATGGAGGCAGTAAATATTGTCTGGTAAGGAAAAGATAGTACTTTAAAAAAAGGACAAAATGCAAGAGGGTCCGAGGGAACTGCTCGTCACATGGGCAGGTACTTATGTCACAGGGTGAAAATTTCCCTGTGGGAAACATAGCAGCCATCTAATGGACCCTAATCTAAAACGTGTCAATAACATTCGTTCCCATGTGCCCTGGCCAAAAATCAGACGAGAAGCCACCTCTGCAGTTGTCTGATGGCTGGTTTCATTACTTCCATACCCTCCCTCTGGGCCTGTCTATGTGTAAGAAAGCAATCCCAAACCTGGTCTTTGTCCTTTTTAGGTCTCGCCTGACCCAGCGCATGCGCTGGTCTGGCGAGACTTTTTGTGAGGGCTCCAAAAGTACTACCATGGCCAGCCTAGAGCTACAGTGCATGTGCGCGGGCGCGCGCGCCGCGCTTGATCGCTATTACTTTCGCGGCCGCTTTGATGTTTGATCGCGATCGCGATCACTTTTGCGGCCGCTTTGATGTTCTCCGTGAGCCATTCTATTTATTACTTCTATGTAGTAATGGTGGCACCCGTGCTTTAGCTTAAACATCTTAGGCTAAAGTCGGGTGCTGAGATTGCTTCAAAAGTAAAGAGATAGACAATTCTTTACTTTTGAAGCAATCTCGGCACCCTTTAACTTAAGATGTTTAAGCTAAAGCATGGGTGCCGCCATTACTACAGAGCAGTAATAAACAGAAAAAAGCATTGGCATAGCCAATAGGTCTCGCTTTTGGGACCTTATAAGTATTTAGTTATGCAACTGTTACATGGCTAAACACTTATAAGGTCCCAAAGGCGAGACCTATTGGCTATGCCATTGCTTGTTAGTAATACTCTCTGGTTTATCGTGTATCTAGGAGAAGCCTAGAGCAAGGGTTGTCTCTCTAATATATTTTAACCAAGGAATTTTGGGCCCATGATTGCAGGAGAGGCAGTCTCGAATAATTGCTCAAATTAAATCAGCCTCTTCATTCAACCATATGGAGCAGCATAGTGAGATTTATTAAATCCTCCACATATTCCAGGCCTAACTCCAGATGGGATCTTATTGTATTGTATTGTATCGTAACGTATCGTATCTTATCTTATCTTATAAAGCGCCTGGCTACCCTAAGGCTTCCCCGCGCTGTGAGTCAAAACGTACACCTACAGGATGTGTGGACCTGTTTGGAGACTTATGTTAGAGTATCTTAAAGTCCTGCTTGGAATATAGGGCTCTTATCATATGGGGGCCCTACCCATTTGTTGCCCTGTGAGTCAGACACAGTGTCTTGAATTTAATTCCGTTTTCCACTGGAAGCCAGTGTAAAGAGATCAAGACTTTCTTATCTGAGGAATCTTTGGGTATCTTGTAGATGGTCCTGACCGCAGCATTTTGCAGCATGTGGAGCCTTTTTAGGTCTCGACTAGCTCGGATGCGCACATGCACAGCTCGCTCAGCAAGATTTAATGATTCTGAGGGAATTCTGTAAAGGGCTTCAAGCCCCGCCCCTCTTTCCCATTGGCTGGCGTCACCGTTTATGCTAAACGGTGGCCAGCCATTGGGAAAGAGCACTTTGTGACATAGACTTTTCAATTTTTCAGACGGCCCACTTGGACGGGCTCGTCTGCCTTCCTCCCGTCGCAAAAGGTTTCTTATCTTTATACGGCCATGTGTTTCAAAAACATGGCCCCATAAAGACAAGAGATCCGGCTGTGCCTGCATGTTTATTTATGCATCTCGCTTCCACTTTCAAGTGAAAACGAAATGCAGAAATAAACCGCGGATGCCTGTGTTGAGATGGCTCTGAGTAACACATGTGGTGGTTAGTTCCAGGCTGTGTCGTTCTTCTGCATGGAATCTTGCTTGGTCAAAGTCCTTTTGCCCGGTGCTGCTGTTGGCAGATGTTTTGTCTGGAAAGTCTTGGGAGGTGAGGTAGCGCATAGATATTCTGTCACTGGGCACTGCCGGTGATCTTCGCTTCCCCTTTGTGCTGTGGTAGATCACATGACGTCTGCCACTGTAGGATTGTACCTGTGGACAAAACGCTAGTTGACACTTGCAAGCTATGGGACTAGCGTCAGTGTGATATGAATGGAGCAGGCAGCTACGTGCGGTATTGTGGGGGCAGGGAGGAGCATGTGGTATGTAGTCCTAGCAGGAGTCTACACTACAGTAGTGTCTCCCTAGTTCGACACTGCCTCCGCTCTTCACATTCCCTCCCTTTCTCCCTGACAACCTCAGCTCAGTCCCGCTCTGGCGCCCTCCCTGCCTGCCCGAGCAGGCTCCTTCTCAGCGGCGGAATCTATCAACCCCGTGGTTGTGTGTGTCGGTGTTTGTGCTTTGTAGTGCAAACTCGTGGTTTGTAGATAGTTTTAATGTATTCTTTGCTTGAATTCGGAGTCTCTAAGGTGAGGAATGATCGCCATGCAGCGCACTGAGCACACGGCGAACACTCCCTTCCCTTCTAAAACGGTGCACTCCCTCCTTTTCACTCAACCGCTCAATGTTTATTTTTTTTCTCATTGGAAAAGAATGTCTATCACCACAGTCTGAGTGGGAGAGGAGATCCCACCCAGACTAAGATCCCGGGTCCGGGGCATGCCTCCGCCCCCACCTCTCTCCAGCCCCCTACACTTCACTTCACTTCCAGCCCCCGAGGTGCTGCCCCGCCATGGCTGCGCGACACTCTGGAACTTGGGCCACCTCAAGGCATGTGAGCGGCGGGGCCTGTCCTAGGTGCCGTCCGGCCCCCTTGCCAACAACACTACGAGGTGCTTATTCTGTCTCGCCCCCCCTCTGTCTCTCTCCGCCAGTCCTCTGAAGTGTAGACCCAGCCTCCACTGCCCCGAATAGCTGGCATGTGCCTCGATGCCACCTTCAACCAGCCTCGGCTTGTTACGCAACTTAAGATTGCATCTTGGGAGGGGGAGATTTGCTCTAAATATAGTAAATAAGGCATCAAAAACAGAACGCAGAGTGCTGCTGGAACAAATTCAAGACCAACTGAAATTGCCACACATGGCATGGAGCCATTTTGGAACCATGCCAGCTCTGCCTCTCCGCTGGCCTGAGGTGGGTGGCTAGCACTGACTGCCTGCACGCTGCCTCTTCTGCCCTGCGGGGGCCAGCCCCCCTCTAGGGTGCCAGTGCCCTCTCCCTCTCTACTGGCCCGGTGAGGTGTGCACTCAGCTGAGACTGACTCCATTCTGCACCAGCTCCGGGAGGTGTAGGGCCCGCCTACACGTCCCCGCTCCTCCTCTACTCCAGGCCACGGAGGTGCAGGGAGCGCCTAGATGCCCCTTCTCTCCAGCTCTGGAAGGAGCATACCCCGCCTCCACCATCTTTGATTCTGGGCCAGAGTCAGACTTGGCCATTTTTTTTCTTTAACATTTTCAGTCAGAAAACAAGAGTTCTGTGTGAGCTGGAACCTCGTAGATTCAACTAACTCGGGAAATAGGTTTCCCACAAAACTGCTGTGTATATGCAGCTACATTTCTTAGCAGCGTTTCAGAGTTAGTACTGTTTGTTTCATTCGACATCAGAGCTTTGTATGGAGGATTTATTTGTGTATTTTTCATAGTTGTAAAATCCTACTTGCTTTCAAGGTTGAGGGTATCTGGTTTGATTTTGTAATTTGTTACACGTAAAGCTTGTTTAGCTCAATTTTTGGAAGCCCAGTTGCACATCTTCAAAGCCAAAGAAAAAGTTATTAACTTGAGTTCTGAGACAGAATCACACCTCAAGTGTGCGGCAGTCTAACAACACCCAGCATGATGCTGTCTGGTGCCCCCCCATGTATACTACAAACATACTATCCACGTTATTCTTCCTGTCCAGCGAAGGCTTACCCGCCTTCGATCCTTGCTGAATGGCGCACACACCCCCTGGCGGAAAAGGCTCAGCAGTCCCTGCTCGTAGCCCTGCAACAGCAGTCTTGGCAGACAGACAGCCTTGGATCTCTCTACACAGGCAGTTCCTTCTGCGCAGGCGCAAAACCTAAGCCAGTACATTGCTGAGCCGACAGGTGACTAAATGGGAGTGGCTAATCCTGCCATATAAGGCTTATGTAAACAAAACAGTACCCTATCGGAAAACGGAACTGGTCTACTAGCTCCACCCACTCTTGGCAAATAATTATGCAGGTTTCTCTACGCATAAGATGACCGCCATCTGCACTCAATTAAGGTAAAGTTCGCAGTCCATTGTTTCTAGGTATTGCTAGCTCTTGCCAGCAAGGGACGTGTGCACAATTATGACAGCCATTTCAAAATGGAACACTCTACTACTCTCTACTACTCACTCTCTACTACTCTCTACTACTCACTCTACTACTCTCTACTACTCACTCTCTACTACTCTACTACTCTCTACTACTCACTCTCTACTATTCTACTACTCTCTACTACTCACTCTCTACTACTCTCTATTACTCACTCTCTACTATTCACCTACTACTCTCTTCTACTCACTCTCTACTACTCTCTACTCTCTACTGATCACTCTACTACTCACTTGCTACTACTCTCTACTACTCACTCTCTACTACTCACTCTTTACTACTCTCTACTACTCTCTACTAGTCACTCTATTACTCTCTACTACTCACTCTCTACTACTCTCTACTACTCACTCTCTACTACTCTCTCTCTACTACTCACTCTCTACTACTCTGCTACTCTCTACTAATCACTCTCTACTACTCTCTACTACTCACTTTCTACTACTCACTCTCTACTACTCTCTACTACTAACTCTCTACTACTCTCTACTACTTACTCTCTACTACTCACGCTCTACTATTCTCTACTACTCACTCTCTACTACTCACCTACTACTCTCTACTCACTCTACTAATCACTCTCTACTACTCACTCTCTACTCTCTACTACTCACTCTCTACTCTCTACCTCTTTACCTCTCTACCTCTCGCGCTACCTCTCTACCTCTCTCTCTGCCTCTCTCTCTACTACTCTCTACTCTCTACTCTCTACCTCTCTACCTCTACCTCTATACCTCTCTCTACCTCTCTACGTGCACACATATGCACACACATATATATATATATATATATATATATATATATATATATATATATATATATATATATATATATTCACTTAAAAAACCATAGGTTTCACACACGTTATAGTTAGGAATTAGCATTTTAAAAAACCTTGCAAATTCACTGAAAAAACCATAGGTTTCACACATGTTATAGTTAGCTGGACATTTCACTCGTAAAAAACCATTGAAATTCCACTGTTATAGTTAGTTCAGATAACTATAACTCGCGCGCCCGCAATCCAGTGCTCATGACGTCACATATTTCATCACTCATGACATGGTCAGTGGCATCACTCATGACATCACTGATGACATCATCCTTGTGATAGAGTGGCGGTCGCGCGAGTTATAGTTATCTGAACTAACTATAACGGTGGAATTTCAATGGTTTTTTACGAGTGAAATGTCCAGCTAACTATAACATGTGTGAAACCTATGGTTTTTTCAGTGAATTTGCAAGGTTTTTAAAATGCTAATTCCTAACTATAACGTGTGTGAAACCTATGGTTTTTTAAGTGAATTTGTACGGTTTTTTAAATGCAATTTTTTTTTTTTATGCTAATTTTTTTTTATGGTTTGTCACCGTGCGCGCACGGTGCGCGCACGGTTCGCGCACCCCGCGATTTAAAATAAATAAATAAATAAATTGGTTTTTTCATCCTTAGGGGTCCTTCAGGGACCCCCTGACAAAGGCTAGGGGGTCAGGAACTCTCTACCCTGCCCCCTTTTCACGTTCGCCACCTCTCTTTTTCACTCTCACACCGACAACAAACAAAATGGCGGCCGACACTTCCTGATTTCGACCGATTGGAATGTTGACTGTCATAAATCCACCAATCAGAATTACGCTTGTGCACGTTAGGGTGCGCGCACGGTGCGCGCACGGTGCGCGCCTATAGATATGTATGTACTTTTAACTGCAATTTTCTCAGGAACTACTGAACAGATTGACTCCAGATATTCAAAAGGCACATCCCTGACCTGAGGACTTTCTCTTTCCCAAATTTCAAATAATTCTGTTCAGCCGTTCGGGCTGTACCTTGGACTAAAGGTCCCTATGGAAAAATGCATGGGAAAAACGTGTTTTGGGACCCCCCTTTTTTCTCGGCCCCCACTTGACGAATCCCCCCGAGACTTTTAGGGTACAAGCGGAGCGGAGCGCCCCACCTATTTTGAAAATTTCACGAGGATTCGTCAACCGGCGCCAAAGTTATTCAAAATAGAATTTTCAGATTTCCTATGGAAACACAGTCCTAACTATAACTATCTACTGGCGACCGCCAGTAGATAATATGTGTGTGTGTGTATATATGCATATGCATTTATATATGCATGTGTATATATATAAACATATATATGCATATGCATATCTATATAAATACAAATATAAATGCATGCATACATATACATATACGCATACATATGCATGTTATGTACATGAAAGTTTGAGAAACACTAATAAAAGCAAAGCTAAAAAGCCACCTAATTACAAACAGAATTGCTTTAACTTAAACGAGGGCGAGACCTATTGCATTTTCAATGCTTGTTTGATCTGCTGTGGGGGAGCCAAGATTGAGAGGGTAATCGCAATTTACAATGTATGAAACTCTAATTAATATTAACGAGGCAGAGCGATAAGCGACTCCCTAGGAATCGCTTATCGCTCTGCCTCGTTAATATTAATTAGGTAGATCGCAATTTGTGACCCCATAGGAATCGCTAAAATCACGGGGATGATGGACTGCTGGGGTCAGCAGACCACCATGTCCGTGATTGCTTTTAAATAAAGCAATCTTTTTTTTTTTTTAAATGAAGCCCGTTTTCCTCATAGGAAAATGGGATGCATTTCAAAAACAAAAATTAAAAGATTTCTTTTCATTTTCTAAGAGCAGGAAGTGAACCGTGGGACCACTGCCTGCTCTTAAAAAATGATGTAACAAACATTCGCAAAGAGAAGGGGTCTCATGGGGACCTCTTTTACCACCTACTTGATGTAGGTGGTAAAATGCAAATGTTTTGCGACTGCATTTTGGTCATAAAACATCCCTACATAATGATGCGACTTGGTATTAGGAAGGGATGCCCTAAACACGCCCCTTCCTAATAGCGAATCACAAACCCATTTTGCGATTCGGTAACAGGTTACCGAATTGCAAAATGGGTTTTGATACATGTAAAAAGCTGCAAATCGGCCCGTTTCCGAACGCAAAATAGCTTGATACATGCAGCCTATAGAGAATGACCGTAATGCTGGTGTTAAGAGATCAATGGCTGGATCACCACTCTTCGGCAAGGAGTAGGAAGTAGAACCAGAATTGTCCTCTGGGTCCTCAATATGGCAAAGCCAAAACAGGTCAATTTCTTGGCTTGGGCTTCCATCAACAGTGAACTGTCCAGCCACATTCCCAAGCTATTTATAGGGGGATATGGGATGGGTGGAGTCCCTAGACTGTCTGGCCAACCTAGCAGTGTCACTGGGGGTGGATTATTTCCCAGTACCATCAGCTCGGTTTTGTCTCCATTTAATTTCAATGAGCAGCTTGCCATCCAATGGAACGCTTTCTCAAGGCATGGGCCTAGCTTCATCTGTGAACCATCTTTGGGGCAAAGGAGATGACCAGATGCATATCGTCGATGTGGGAGAGAACAGACATGCTGGAATTTGTGACATTTGAGGCCAGTGGTCTGACATAGATATTAAAAAGTGTCAGGCTAAGTCTGAAGCCCTGTGGGACCCCACACTTCAAAGGGATGGTCTCCGAGTAACAGGGGGTTTCCAAATCTGGAATGATATTTCTTTTAGAAATGACAGAAGCCATTCTGAAGCGATACTCTTTATGCCAATTTTCCTCAACCTGGGTGCCAAGGTCTCGTGGTAAACTTTATCAAATGCTGCACTCAGGTCAAGGAGGATGGTGGCTGCCACTCCTCCCTTGTCTAGGATTTGTTTTACCTCCCCAGTGACCAACTAATAACGCTGACTCCATACTATACTTCCGACAGAATCCATTCTGGGCATCATCCAGCAACAAATTATCCTCTAGATGCTTGTTGGTGCGTTTCTCTAACACTTTCCCAAACATGGCAACAAAGATACAGGCCTAAAGTTCTCTGGGCAGGCAGGGTCAAAATTCTTTAGCAGAGAGGCTTGACCACCACGTGTAACTATGCCTGTAGAGATTGAGAGGTTTAGTGTTTTCCGGATTATAGGAAGAATATCTTGGCTCCTTGTGAGAGAATGTGGGGAAGGGCCATCTCTAATGGGAAGCCCAATTTCACTTTCCCAAACAGATCTGGGAGTACTTCTTCCTTATTGAGGGGAAAAATATGAAGACAATCTGTCCCTTCCACCCATAATGGTGTTTCTGGACCAGTGTATGAGACTTCCCTACTTTTTTGTAATTCAATATAGATGTTGGCCACCTTATTTTGGAAATAAGCTGCTAAGTCTTTGCAGTGTCTTTCTGAGGGCATGGGAAGTGGGTTTCTGCTTTTAGAAGCAGTAAAAGATTTTACAGTATGAAATAGCTCCCTAGGAGTTTTGGCTGCCTTGCCCAATAGATCGTCATAAAAAGTGGCTTGCACCCTTCCTATCTCTTGAAGATAGTGCCAGGTGTCTGCCCGATAGGCGAATTTAGCATTTTGATCATATTTATGTCTCCACTGTCTTTCCAGTTTTTTGCACCCCTTCTTCAAGGGATGCAAAATGTGAGGTAGATGGGGGAACCCGCGACACATGCCTACAAAATCTGTTTTCCTCCACTTGTACACTACTTACATCTCTATAGCCCCAGACTCCTGTACCATAGGTAAGAGTAGGGAGCCACTTTCTCTTGTAGATTTCCAGGATAGGTGTAATGGGTTCTTTCCCTATAGGGACAGCAAGTGAGATATTAGCACCCACTACATGCAAGAAGCGGTCTAGCCTTTTCCTGATGCAAGGCGTCCAAGATAATGCGTCATCAAACACCAGCCCGAGATTTATACTGGCTCACTTATTCTATCAGCCTTCCCTCAATGTGTAAAACACACTGTAATAATCATTTTTTGTGAAATTAATTTCCAGATCAAGCCCTTTACACACACCACAAAGCCTGAAATCAACTACTTAAGGCCATTTGTTGTCCTGGCCAGAAGTACAGCATTGTCTGCATAGAGAAGTGGAGGCATGGGTTTATTATCCGTCCGCAGCGCAGCAGCCCCCACTGTCACCAAGGTCCTTTCTAGATCATTGATATACAGCAGGAACAATATTGGGGCAAGCACGCAACCTTGACGCACTCCACGCTTAACTGTAAAATCGATAGGTCCCAATGGAGCTGTCTTAGTAAGGCAACCAAGACCCCCTCAAGGCCCAGAGAGACTATGACGTCCCATAATTTTGATCTATTTACACAATCAAAGGCACTCATTAAGTCCATAAGCGCCTGCTGGATGGAGCTGCCCTTTGCAAATTTGTATGTGGATACAAGGAGATGTAAATTTAAACACTGTTCTGTCCCGCCAAGGTCCTTTCTAAACCCCAACTGGGCCGGAGAGGAGATATTTCTCTCAGTTATCCACTAGAGAAGGAGATTCAAAATAACTCTCCAATTATTTTTGTGGTGGAGTCAAGAAGCGAGTTTGGGCGATAACACTTTGGATCGTGGACATTTCCCTTCTTGAAGACTGGCACAGCTATAGACTTATGCCAAGAAGATGGGACCCCTACCTTACAAGGAGATTAAATAACGTTATTAAGCAGGGGGACCAAAACCTTGGGTTTTCCTTAAAAATATCTATAAGGATCCATCTTGTCCGAGAGCTTTCTTAGAGGGACTATTGTGGATAGCTTTAGAAACCTCCTCTATGGAAAAATGTATATTCAGGGTAATGGGAAATCCGCCAACCCAACCTCTGGGCTTAAAGCACTGGAGCGGTAGATTACACAAAAGTGGTCAGTCCAGGCATCAGGCCAATATGAGTACTTACTTTTTCGGGGAGGGCCCCGGGGACAAGGCCAGCACGTGCAGCCTTCCAGAAAGCCCGAGGATCTTTATTCTGGCCGGCAACTACAAGAGTTTCCCACTTCTCGTCCTTAAGGTCTATCTTCCTTATTTTTATCGCCAGAGTATAGGCTTTCCTTCACCCAGTGATGGCACATTCGTTCCTGGGGATTCGCTTAAATTCCTTACGTAGACTATCATTGGCCATTCTACAGTCTTTATCAAACCATGACTTACTATGAGTTACACTTCTCTCTATAGGCCTGGTCAGCATATATTTTATGCAGGAGGTAAATTATATAAAGGTAATTAGAACGGCATTGGGCCCTGCGGCCTCTGAAGAAGAACAGTTCACCAAGTCCTCCCACCCACGGGT
The DNA here is from genome assembly GCF_964204655.1 of Triturus cristatus. Classification (NCBI taxonomy): domain Eukaryota; kingdom Metazoa; phylum Chordata; class Amphibia; order Caudata; family Salamandridae; genus Triturus; species Triturus cristatus. Next base: position 1,643,824,371 of record NC_140590.1, read on the forward strand.
GACCTGATTCATTATTAGTTTATATCAGTAGAGTGCCAAACCAGCATATACCCTACATCTTTCATGGTTGGTACCTGACAACACCCTCCAGTAGACCTCAGGACCTTTGTAGGTATTTTCATTTGGAGGGTTAGTGGGTTATGGTCACTATATATGGAGGGAAGAACCTCCCCCCACGATGAGTGGGTGCAAGTTCCGGGAAACAAACACATAGTCAATTTTCGAGCCACAACCCCTCTCAAGGTGTGTAGGGGTGGTTGCAGAAGATACAGTTGGGACAGCACTCTCTGGGTCATGAGTCACCAGAAAAGTGAACACATATTGCCTCCTTGTGTCCGTATCACTCTGGCCAGCTTTGTCTGAAGAGGGATCAAGGTAAAGGGGTGAAAGAGTTGGCATAATTCCCACTCTAGCATTGATGTCAACAGCCAGATGTAAGTTAAAAGGCCTTCCCAAACATACTTCCTTCTCGGCAACTGCTCCTCTCACGGCAAACAACCCCTGGAAATTCTGGTTTTCCATGGTTGAGAAATCAGTGTTGTAAACAACCATAAAAATCCCAAATTTGTCACCCCACCTTATGTCAAAGACTTGCCCAGATTTCATCACTGCCAATATGGAGAGTATTTTACAGCCAACATCTACTTTAAACCAGGCTGTAAAGCCCCCCTTCGCTAAGCCCGTAGGGGAAGGGGTTACAGGGTGGTTGTGCTAAGCATGCGCACCCATCAAAAAGTATATCATTCACCAACATCACCTGATGGGGTTACAATCAGGTCTTTCTTTCTGGCTATAGGGGCAGGTTGACTTTTACTAGGTCTTTGGAATTGTAGGTTCAGTGAGGCCTCCTCCCCTTGCATTGTTCTATTATGCCCTGCTACTGCCACACCAGAAGCATGAGCCAGCCTCGAAGCTTCTATGTTGCTTTGATGTATTCCTTAGGAGCCAGCAAGCTGGGGCTGTGAGGCCACCCTCTGACACAAAAGGTGTGCCCGCTCCTTGCAGGGGGCTACCGTTATGCTCTGATTCTGAGTTGCACAGTACTGGGAGCAGGCCCGGTTCTAGCGGGTGGGCCGGGTGGGCCAGGCCCACCCAAACATGAGCCTGGCCCACCCAAACAGGAGCATTGGCCCTTGCAGTGAGGGCTTGAAGGCAGGCGCGCAAGCCCCCCACCCCCGTCGTGTGTGTGCGCCCGGGCTGAGACAGCTTCCCGGGCGAACACACACAGACAGTTTTTGAGATTATCGCAGCCGCACCTGAGTACTTCACAGGTCTTTAAAAGACCATTTACACGTTAACAAGGCTTTGTTTATTTTTTCACCCCTTCATCTACACCAGGGGCATGGCGAAAGGCGACAAATCCTTTCTTTGACAATGGTAACCTTTGCCTACTGTCCTGCTGCGTGGATATTTCTTTTTCTATGCAGCGCAGGAGAAAAGAAGTTTGTTTATTTTGATTCACCTTTCCCAACCCCTGGAGCTGCTTATCACATCAGGCTGCGACACTAATTTTGACTAATGGAGTAGGTAAGGGAATGTGTCACTATTTGTTTTTCTTTTTTAAATCTGCACAGGCCCAGCAGGACATGTACTTCGTGTGTGCTTCATATAATCAGTTTTTATCATTATCATGGCCGATGCAGGACAACAATAAGACACTAAAAAATGCCCAGAAAACACTGGTGATAAATGATCCTGCTGGAGAGCAATAATTTGTCTGTTAGTAGTTTTTAAATGCAGATGAACTGTATTTTATGTGGAAGCTCAGTGGGTTACTGTCATTGTGACAGAGATCCTTGTGTTACTTGCAGTTCAGAAGTTACAATCCTAACATAGGACAGTGACCAAAGAACTGTCATCAAAGAGCTGCATGCAAACCTGGATGGTATAGTTAGAACTTCGCTTTTTTTGTTTTCTGATATAGTTAGAACTTCCCCAGTCTTTCATTATTCTAATGTTGCTAAAATTAGTATCTTTGGGAAGATATTCATTTTTATCAGTAAAGCCAACCACTAACCACTGGAGTACTCTTTAAATCCTGAGTTTGTGCTTCTCCAGACCAAACCCTCTTAAAATATACAGCCCACCAGTATGGATGACATGTGATTCATACACCTTGTAATCCTCATTGGCTTATGTGACATTCCCTGTAGGCTGATTTACATACTTGTATGATTCTTTGTCTCTGTATAATGTGTGCGTGGTGTAAAGTACTGACACACACTACACTGATATGAGTAGCGCTACACAACAAATGAAATGCATATGAGATGGGCTACGTAAATATGAGGGGCACTGTTGGAGGGTGGCAGTGAGGGAATCCGAGGAGGAGGTAGTGGGAGGGGCTATGAAGCGATGAGGGGCACTGTTGGAGGGTGGCAGTGAGGGAATCCGAGGAGGAGGTAGTGGGAGTGGCTATGGAGTGATGAGGGGCACTGTTGGAGGGTGGCAGTGAGGGAATCCGAGGAAGAGGTCATGGGGTGGAGGGGGGATCTAGGGAGAGATGAGGGGCACTGCTGGAGGGTGGTAGTGAGGGATTCTGAGGAGAAGGTCATGAGGGGGAAGGGCTACAGAGAAATGAGGGGCACTGGTGGAGGGTGGCAGTGAGGGAATCCGAGGAGGAGGTCATGAAGGGAAGGGGCTATGGGGAGATGAGGGGCACTTGTGGCGTATTGCAGTGAGGGAATCCGAGGAGGAGGTCAATAGAGGGGCCATGGAGGGATGAGGGGCACTGTTGGAAGGTGGTAGTAAAGGTATTTACGGAGAAAGAGGTTATTGGTGCGGCGCCAAAAAAGACTTTCGCATCAGTGCTAAAGCCGGCCCTGTCATGGCCTTTCTGTTTTTGTTTATTTAATTAGCAGTCGGGTCATAAGGGCTACTGTGGAACATACTTTAAAGTGTGTGCTAATTATATTTACTGCTATATTCAATGTTTTAAGTTTAAAGGTGATTTTACTAATGTTTTTACCGGGAAAAATGAAAGTGGAGCCCAATGGTGCCTGATATGGGGCTGGGGCCCAAGGTCAGCTGTGAGATAAGGTGCACTGGAGAGGAGCAGTGGATAATCAAGCCTGCAAGGGAGTGCGTTGCAGAGTCTGGGGTCAGGTGGAGGTAGTAATGAAGAGGGATCCTCCACGAAGGCTCGAACAGAGGGAGCCCAAGTAGTGTCACTTGCCTGATACTACCACCTCAGAAACCTCCTCTTCCCATCAAAGGAAAATTACATTGAAAAAACAGTTTTTGAGAGTGATAATATTTAGAAAGAGATTTGGAAAAGAGCGTTTTACTGGGCCTTGTAAGACTAAGAAGAGATAAAGGAGGGCCCTGAAGCAGGCCTGCCTGGACATATATGCGACAAATCGAGCCCGCAGTGGCCCACCCAAATTCACCCTTGGCCCACCCAAATAAAAATTCCTGGAGCCGGGCCTGACTAGGAGGGTGCTAAATTTGCATGTGAATTTACCGATACTGTGTGGTAAGTATGAACCACTACCATGGAAATAGGCCCTGAGCCAGAGTTGCATGGTACTGGTGGGGCAATACATTTGCCATTACTGAGTGGTAATCTGCACCAGTATCATGCAATTAGGCCGATATAGAGCTGCACAGTATTGTGACAGTGTGGTAATCCTTGCCTGTACCGTGCAATTACAAGTTAAACCCCATGGAGTGGTGCATTACTGTGTGGGCCTGTATTTATCAGTTGTAAAAGCGCACAGAATTCCCAGTTTCAATATGTTATTTAAGCGTGTCAACTGATTTGCCTCTAAATTTATTAGTAGGTTTGTCCTCGAGATGGAGGGCACGAATGTATCTAAACGCTTATTTTTTTTAAAGCTACCACTTTTAGTAAATGCCTTCAATGCAGCGATAAAATCTGATGCACTAATGTGAAACGCTTCTGCATGCCAAAGAAATGCACTTTTTTTAATTTGAAGACACTTTCTCATATTTGTACATGATATTTGTTCCACGATTTACACGCAAACTATTTCCAGGGCTCGGCTCGCGCATGGACTCAGTCAGACCCTTGGCTCGGCTCTTCTGTTAATTTGTTAGCTCGCCCAACTTGTAATGTTTATCAGTCCAGTGTTTCGGCATGTTAGCAGGAACTGCCACCACGTGGCCTGCGGGGTTAAATAAAAGAGGGGAGCCCGCACGTGGGTCATTCCCTGATCCTACTATACAAATGTGTGTGTCCCCGTCATTACATACATTTGCGCTGCGCAGGCCTTACCCGGCTACTGTCCCGCCAGGCACTACACAACTCTCCCGCATTACGTCACTTGTCTGCAGATACCATTTTACAACGCGAGACAACCATCAGGGCCTCGACGCCTTACAAATGGCAGAAATTACATTATGTGAAAATGTATAACATAACATAATTATGTTTATTAATGTTCCGCATGCCCGCCTTTGAAACCTGTTTAAATGGTTGTTGCAGTGGTAAAATAACAACTCTCTGAGAGTATTAAACGCCCTTGTGCTCGATGTCTCAGTCGAAACGCCCTTTTCCAGTCGGTTATGCCGACCTTTTAAAATGTTTTCCTGTAATTCACCACATGCTTTAAGAAAATAAGTGTGGCAATTTCCTCTATTTCGCCACGTTTTTAAGAAAATGAATGTTGGTTGAGGCTGCCACCTACTGGCAATTTCCTGTACAACCAGCAGCCAGTTTACATATTTAAACCTCTATGTAGAATTGTATTAATTAGGTTGGGCCCACACTAGTAGCTTTGCCATCTGTAATGTTTCATAGAGCTTCTACGTGGTGAATTTACATAAACAAAATTACTATCTAATTCATCTAGCATTTCTCATGCCGTAATTAAATACTAAGCACACAACAACACACATGCCAGTACTGATTGTTAGTTGATCAATATTTCATTAGAGCACACACGACAACTCAATGTGACCCCAAAACATCAGTTTTTATTTAGTTTCTTTCCTTTTTAAGGGTTCAGTTCAGTTCAGTTCAAAAGCTTTTATTCGGTTTGTATGAATACAACCATATAAGCTAAACAATAAAATACAATGAAATATTATTCCACATAATCTTAAACAGTTTAAAAAAAAGTTATTCCTGAACCGGCCCTAATAACTCGTAGGGAATGGTAGTACACTAGTCATAAATACATCAATAAATAAACAATTATTACATCAATTGAGGGTAAAATCAAACAAAGGTCAATACTACATATATTAAAGTGCTCAATAAACGTTGATTTTCAACAGAGTAAAGGGCTCCACCTCACTGCAATAAAGTGACTTGTGCATAAGTGCAAATTTAGCCATAACATGGTAGTATTACATCAATTTGGAAATAAAATAAAATCAAACATATGTCAGTACTACATATATTAAAGTGCTCAATAGACGTTGATTTTCATCCTAGTAGAGAGCTCTACCTCGCCGTAATAAAGTGACTTGTGCATAAATGCAAATTAGGCCATAGCAAAGTAGAAAACTCTACCTCGCTATAATAAAGTGACCTATGCATAAGTGCAAATTTGGCCATAACAAAACACAATTTCACATTTGTTCATATTATTATAGATTTCCTAGCAGCTCTACATTTCAAAATAAAAAGTGCAACATGGAAGCAAACATCTGAACTCTGAAGAGAACATAATAATTTCATGGCATCTGCTGTTAAACGAATGTTATGTTTTAAAAGGATAGGTTTCAAGTAAAATTTCATTAAAAATACATAAAATTTACAAAATAACAAAAAATGACAACAACTCTGTTTGGAAACATTGTCACAAGGGCACTTTAGGTTAGAACCTGCCCCGATTACGGGGAAGGATACAAGATGGTGTACAATGCCTAACCTTAAACGTACTAGTACAAATCGATGCGATTGTCTGGACACGTCCATCAAATATGTCTGGAGTCCACTCTTAAGATTTAATTGCCTATAAAATACAGAGGTCTTTTGAATCCTAAGCAGTTTATTTCTTTCTTCCCCCTTGTAAAACAAAAACGAATCCTTTATTTCTTTTTTGGAGAACGGTATTACATAATCTGACTCCTTAGAAATAATAAAATCGAATAGTATGTTATACCAATGGATAATATAGTTCAACCACGGAATGCGGGAGCAGTAGTCTAACTTAAGGCAGTCTTTAATTATGGACTGTGTAAACTCAGTTTCCTTTTTATGCCAAATTGAACGCCATAATAATAAAGGACGTAAGGCAGCCAGATCTGATATATATTTAAGACCAGTATCTTGATGCATTAGATCAATTGATGCTGAGGCCGGGACACACAGCATCCGTTTAAGGAAATTATTTTCATTTGTTTGGAGTTGGGCCGTAGAGGAATAACCCCATAATCCGGCTCCATACAAGGCTGACGAAACATATCTCGCGTTATATATAGTTACCATATCTTTTATTCTATTGTCCCCTATTTTCGCGGCAAAACGAAAAATGCCATTGGTATTTCTAGTCACTTTATGTCTAATAGTTTCTTGCTCATTAGTCCACTTACCATTACCATCAAAGCTAATGCCTAAATAGCAAAAGGTCTTAACAGCTTGAATCTTCGAGCCTTCTAAAAAGAAAGACCGCGGTGACTTTAATTCCTTACCACATATCATGGTATATGTCTTTAGTTTATTAATTAACAATTTCCTGCCGTTAATAAAATCAGTAAATGCATCAATAAGGTGTTGGAGACCTAAAGAGGTACGTGAAATTAAAACAGCATCGTCCGCATATAACAATACAGACACAACAGTGTTATCAATTTTGGGGGCGTCAGCCGGGATGTTATTTAAAACCATGGCTATTAGATTAATAAAAAGGGAGAATAAAAAAGGTGCCAATACACACCCTTGTCTAATACCTCTTCGCACATCAAAGAACAGGGTTCGCTCACCAGTAGACCCATATCGTACGCTGCAGGAAAGTTTCTCATATACCCTTGCTAAAAAGAACACAATCACTTTTGGTGCCCCCGATTCGAGCAATACTGTCCAAAGGAGCGAGTGGTCCACTAAATCAAACGGACTGCTCAGATCTGCGAAGCATAAAAACAAATTACCCCCTTTCACCACTGTTTATTAATAAGTAGGTCCAGATTTAAACATTGTTCGATGGTCCCTAGGCCCTTCCTAAAACCATACTGAACTGGAGTCAATATATTTTTGAATCTGTGGCCCATGTTTCCAGTCTTTTTAAAAGCACCCTACTCATCACTTTTATTGAAGAGTCCAGTAGTGATATTGGGCGATAGTTACATGCTTCAGAGCGCGAACCCTTTTTATGAAGTGGAACAATTAATGATTGGGCCCATGATGTTGGGAAATTCCCCATAGCAGCAATATTAAAAATTCTTATAAGGATTGGTGCCCAAAGGTCCATTACGTCCTTGTATAAATCAATCGGGACACCGTCCGGTCCTGGTGCTTTGCCCCCTTTGCTGTTTTCTATCCCTACTCGCACCTCCTCAACACTAATTGATAATGCTAATGTAGGCCACGTAAAATCATTAGATAAAAAAGAATTTAAAAACACCTTATCCGGGTTAAAAATGTTAGAAAAGTGTTCTATCTATTCCGTACAATTAACATAAGACGTCAGTTCAGGAATATGATCATCCTTTAAAAAAGGGCTATTTACAATTTCCCCAAAAAGTTTTGTGTTATTGGTTTCACTTGCCATACTTAATTTGTCCCAGGCATCTGATCTCATCACCTTTTTGTGCGCCAAAACAGCTTGTTTATAATCGGTTCGCAACTTACGGACAAGTATTTGGTTACGGGGCTTAGTCCTTAGTGCTGATTTTAGTTTAAATAATACCTCAGTACATTCAGAATCAAACCACTTCTTTCCATCTTGTTTCAAACCTTTAGTATTTCTAGTTAAGATGCTCCCAATTACATTATTTATATTAGTAAATTCCATATATAACATTTCAGGGGTAGCCTCTTCGCTAAGACAGTAATTAATACTGTCTCTACATGTACTGACCACATCCAATTGTATCTTATGTGGGTCCACGCCATCCCACTTAATTCTCATGCCATTCGGCCTAATAGGGAGGATATCTAAGATTGTATTAGCAGTATTAGTCAATCTGTTGCCCCAAGCCAACAGTACTATAGAGATACTATTATGGTCACTAACCACCTGTTCTGATATCCAAAGGTTCATATATAGACTATTCTTCGAAATTAAGATATGGTCTATATTACTATTTGCATTCCTGCCAGTAAATGTTGGACATTTGATATGGCCCTTTCTCATAGTACAATCTAACAGCTCAAGATCATATTTTGCCATTAGTGTATTAAGGGTCATACCATATTCACAATGTGGAAAATGTAGCATATCATCCTTAGACCCCACTGCAGTAGTGTAGGTCTTCATAAAGCCACATGAGTTAGTATATGTAGCGGGGCACGCTTGAATATTAAAATCGCCTGCCCATAAAATAACCGCAAGTTTATTGGAAATATTCATGACCCTATCTATCTCTTTCTCCAATGGATCCAAAGGAGCTCCCCTATCTTTATGAAAGTTATTATTATAATGATTAATTAACACCAAATCCTTGCCCTTTGGGAGCGATAGTTGCAAAACTTGACTATGATTACCAATAAATGAATAGGTTACAATTTTGCATCCAATCACTTTGGTGGAAATAAGCATCAGTAATCCACCCTTTGCTCTACCTATTGGAGAGGGTGTAGCATTTAAACAATATGATGTATAGCCTTCGACTGTGACATAGTCTGTGCTCCATGTTTCTTGTAAGCACATTATATCGCTACCGAAAGTGATAAAATCCTGCCAAAAAGGCGTACCTAATTTTTTCCCGAGACCTGCGATATTCCATGTTGTCAGTGTATACCCTTCTTGTATTTTTGCTCCTTTAGGATTATTAGGGTTTGTGGGCACATCCACGCTCGTTGAAGACTCTGCAGATGTACTAGTGGTTAAGTTACCAGTCTTATTAGTAACAATTGTCTTACCCATCGTAATGGGATCCATATATAAAGAATGGGTATTACTTATTTCACTTCGCTTTGTTGGTAAATTAGAACTCACCATCCTCCCCAAATCAGTGGTCCCCACTATATTTTTGTGTCAATCATTGTCCTCCATTTGGGTCAAACACCGGAATCTATTATGTAGTGGTAAAGGAGATCGCACTGGACGGGTTACCGATATTATGGGCAACCAGTTGTTACTGGGATGGTAGGCCATGTGGTCAATAACAGAGTTATTTGCCAACGAATGTCTATAAAAATAGGCAAGTGGCAATAAAGTTGTATTGAATTCCCAGCAAGAAGGTTGAGGGGCCCTAAGCAAAGTTTTATGAGCCCAGACTGGTGACCTAAAATTAACTATGATGCAGTCCCCATCAAATGTTTTCGTTGTAGGACCTATCCAACCCACTCTTTGTGTAAGTATAATCTGATCTGCGCCTAGTGTTGAAAAGCCACAATTTTTAGTTAACCAATGAAGGGTTTTATTTTTGAGGGTTTCATTAGTTTCAAATTGCCCTTCCCGTAGTCTGGGAACGTTACAAAGGACTGTAACATATGCTCCACATTCTGGTGGTAGATTTATTACGGGTGGTACGGTGTTACCTTTAAAATCTTCTAGGTGACGTAAGCCCTTGATCTGGTCTGTTGTTTGGTCCCCTTGTTTCCCATTGCCTTCCGTTAAAGTGACGCCAATTTCCATCAATGCTTTATCCCTTTCTTCCCATCTTCCACCATCAATACAACGACTAATATTATTACTGATGATATTGGGTAAGTTGTTTGGAGCTATTCGTTGTGTAACTGTTCCCCCAGACTTATCCTTAACACCCTCGGTCGTATATGGGACAGATTCAGGCACAACCTTATTTAGAGTGGATACAGATGGGGGGGGCGACTGTTAAGGCTTGAGTAGTCTTAGTTAGGCAGGGAGTTTGTGTTATATGTTGTTCAATAACACCTACCCTTACTTCAATAACATTAATTTTCTCACAAATTGGCCCTAAGAGTGTTGATAACAGCGTCTCCATTCTTTCCCCAAAACCCTCATCGCTAACCTCGATCTTCTTTTCATGAAGCTGAACATCTAAAACACTTGACTGGCCTTCGCATTGTTCCCCCTTTTGGTCCAATGAATTCAGTGCCGTTTTATGATGTGTTCGGCTACCTTTACCCATATGTTTATGTACAGGCTGCTCCTTATTGATGTACTTTTGTTTACTTTTGGCTTTTTGCCCTCTAGTTCTTACAGACAAGCTTTCAGCATTTGTCCTGTCCGAACATATAATGTTAGTCAACAATTGAGTATTATTACCCTCAAAATCCGTTGGATCATTATTAAGAGGGAATTCTATACTTAAATCCTGCGCCTGCAATACAGGTGTAGTAGAAAGTCTGCTTGCCAAGGGGGACAAATCCGAGTGCAAGATGTGGTGATTAGTGAGTATCTCAGGATTTTTATCTGCCCCTGGAAGTCCAGCATATGATGTCATTAGCATAGAATCAAAAGAATTGGCCATTACTGTAGATGAATTAACAGGCAGTAAAGATGGGGCAGAGCCAATAGGAAGTGAGAGGCGTCTTTCTGTATTCTCTATCGCTGTGGCAACTACCCCAATAGTCTTTTGTAGCATCCTGTCTATGGCAGTTAAACTTGGAAGAGGGTTATTTGTAGATTTGTTCTGCCTGGTGTTAGGACGGGATTGTTCAGGGGCATTTTTCCCCATTTCTAATAACTACACCAACAATATATCAGTAACAGTAACTAATACATATAGGATAATGCTAACAACACATCCACACCGATCGTTAACTAATCCCGTAATGAGTATGTTTAAACAACCAAACCAAATGTCACTTCAGCGTTCATTTCAAGGGTTGGCTTGTTACCGTTGGGTCTTATCTGCGCGCCGGGCACACGTACCACATTCAGCCAAAGGGGGAGGCCCAGCCTCTGACGGCCACAGACGGCCTGCCCTTTGCCCGGGCTTAGCCCGGCGCTGCCCGCGTGCTGTCCCGCGACGCGGGGGCCATGCTAGAATTTATAGCGCCTCCTGACGCGTGTGATTCAACGCCGGCTTCCGGCGCACTGGAGCCTGGGGATTGAAGTCCCCCTCCACACGGCGGCCGCAGTGTTGAAAGATGCGGCGGCGGGAGGGAGACAGGACGGGCACAAGAAAGCTCAGGTAGGTGCAAGGTCCCTCTTAGGATAGCCACGAACTGGTTACGGCGCCCGCTCCACCGGGGCCGTGCTAGAATTTATAGCGCCTCCTAGCGCGTGTGATTCAACGCCGGCTTCCGGCGCACTGGAGCCTGGGGATTGAAGGCCCCCTCCACACGGCGGCCGCAGTGTTGAAAGATGCGGCGGCAGAAGGGAGACAGGACGGGCACAAGAAAGCTCAGGTAGGTGCAAGGTCCCTCTTAGGATAGCCACGAACTGGTTACGGCTACTGGTTACTGTTCATTTTTTTATGGAGGAAACACAATTATTCAAAAAGTTTCCATCGGTTTTCACAAGAACAACATATAAACGAATAAATGAATAGACCACAAACTAAGCTTTTAACACAAGTAATACAAAAAATTGATCGTCACAAGCTCTATCATTGGACAAGACATGGACATGACGTAAACAACAAATTCTACATACAAATGAAATCAGTTTGAGTACATTACTTTTGAAAAAAAAGGAGAGTGAACACATTCAAAAACAAAAAAAGTGAACACATAGGTGAAACAAAAAATTCAATGAAGCCCAAACAGGTTGAGGTTTATGTGGCTAAGTCTTTTCACACAACCTTGTTAAGGGCAGCGTCCAAACAGTGCAATATTCAGGATTCCCAGTGTATTAGAAATATTGGTTGCCATTCTTTCACAAAAATTCAAACAGCAGGGTTATTTTCCTGACAGTGTGTTTTCTCACACTTGTTTGGACACTCAGCGGTCGACGCGTTTCGAACCCAAAAGTAAATTGGTGGGTTCTCCTCAGGACCTAAAACTCATGAAGAGCTGGAAAAGTGAAAAGAAAAAAGTGCTTATATTACCACATGTGTCACACCATTTAAAAAAAAAAAAAAAAAAACCTTCACCTTCCATCCATACAGGGGTAAAGAGGGTTATCTATTTTCGAGATCAGCCAATCTCATCTGTTCAGATGAATCAGAAAACAGCCGTACTATTCTGGTCCAGATTTTACAGTGAAAGTGAGAGGGATAGAGAAGAAAAAGCAAAATTCAGTCGAGTGTACAGTCAAACCTACCCAGTGCCTATGGACGGCCCGGATTCCCTTAGGGTAGGCGAGGAACTGGATTGCAGGGAGGGAACCACGTACTTGTGTTTTCAATTGGTAAACCTGAACATTGAGGGCCGCATTCTCAAAGGAAATCTTAGACTTGAAGTCTAAGTTTACTACTTTTCGATATTCACCAAGGGACTAGGGTAGTATCTTTACATGTGTAGAGGTTTCGCACTCGGGCGAAGTTTCTGCACTCATGGAATTGCGAAACCACCACAGGTGTAAATATACTACTCGGGAGTCCCTTTGTGAACACCGAAAAGTAATAAACTTAGACTTCAGGTCTAAGTTTACCTTGGTGAATCAGGCCTTGAGTATTCTCAATATAACGGCAGTAAACCGAGGGTCCGACTCACAAAGGGACTTACGACCAGGGTCGGATTGATAAGGCGGGCAATGGCTGAGGGGCCAGTACCCGAGTTCCAGCTGTGGGCTACTTTTTTGGGCAGGCTGGGGGGGGCGGAATTTGGGCGGTGTCTGTGTTGTGCGGATGCCACCATTGGCTATGTAGGTTCCTGAGTGGCCTTTCAGGAGGCAGATGGGCGTCCATTGCCTCCCTTTTACCAATGGGACGGCGGTGTCACTCCCTTTCTCTCGCTGGGCCGGCCCATTAATGTATGCATAATGAGCGGCAGCAGGGGGCCTGAGCAAAAGGGGCCTCACTTGTTTTTAGGTGTGTTTCACCAGTGTGAACTAATCCGTGCATTTAGAAAAAATCTAAGTTAAGTTTAGAAAACATGCTTCTGTCAGAGGACCCCCTGCCTTCTTTTTATAAAACTTCCCTGAAGCAGAGTTTTACGGACAGGCAATATGCAAATGTGGGCCACTTTTTTTTTGCCTGCCCGGGCCGATTTTAAATCCCAATCCAACCCTGTTTACGACTCAAATTTACATGTGTGGGATCACCGCAGTGGCGGAATCTCCGCACTGAAGTGCTCAGTGCGGAGATTCTGTGAAATATCCAAACCTGACAGCGCTACAAGGCAATTCTAATAGCTATAGCGCTACAAGGCCATTCCAATAGCTATAAAGTGCTATACAAATCTCTGATAACATAACATGTTACTACATGGAGGAGCCAGTTGAAAGGAATTTCGAAACGATGACCTTTGCAACAACACTATTAACCCACTTTGCTATATTGATGAAACTGCCCTGCTCTGTGCACTGACTGTGGCGTCTAATGCTTTGTGCTAATTTGAGTGAAGAAAAAGCCTAAGAACTGTGTCTAAAGAGTGCGGAATTGGGTTACATATGCACATGGTTAGAAAAGGCCAGCCTATAGGGAGCTGTACACAAGTCAGGCTAAAGCAGCAGAATGTTGTAATTCCTTCATTCAAGAGTGCTTACACAAACATATTTTGTAAATCTTCCATTTTCTAGGGGGTTCTACTTGTTCATATTTTTTTTATAATAAGACATTTTGAAGAGATCTCATAATATTAGAAAGGGATTTAAAAAAATTAAAATTAAAGCGGCTGGCAATGAGGTAAGGGCGTGAAAATCTGAATGTGCAGCATGGGTTGGTGTGACGTAGAGTGAGTGATGGATATTTAGTCAAATGAGGTAAAAGTACAAAGAAGATCCCGCTCTCATCCATGCTTACCATGCTCCGCACCCTGCTGACATTTACACTGTCTCCCATCCATTATGAACTGTGGTGGCTTTTATGTGTGTACCACCCAAACTAAACCTTTCCCATTCCTACTAGATCTTTAGAATGTTTCTCAAGGCAGTTCATTACACCTCCCCCCTTACCTCTCCCAAACCTTCTTCTCCAAGTCCTTTTACACTCACTCTATTCTGGCAGCAGATTCTCCCATTTGCACCTCATACACCTTGATACACATTGAAGGCTCTTTCAACCAGCCACCGGAGCGCTCCCTCCTCCTCAGAGAGCTCAGGCCAGTTCCCGCCTTTATCACCGCAAGTCTGTCCCCAAAGTTCAACTCCTCATTCTTGAAGGCCCTTTGGCTGACAACATCCACTCCATTATTTCCTAATATCTGGATTTTGACACTTTACAGTCCTGACATTCCGATTTAAATCTGTAACATGTGTAATATTTTTGTGTGCATTTTGCTGACGTTGCCCCAGCCTCACTTCTCATCAGACATGTCTCATAGTATCTCCTGTGGGTAATCACACACCTGCCAATCTTCCTCTGTACTGCCCTTTACAGTGCGTGAGTTTAAAGTGCTCTTGCTTCAATAAACACAAACACAAATACATTGTGTAGATAAGGACCGAGTTCTGGGAAACAGCGTTTACAATGCTGTCATTACATCGTGCTACTATTACACCACAATCGTTACAACCACCGTGTTGTTAATATGCGATGCATTTACATCGCAAGTCATCACAATTACTTGCACTAGGGGGTGCTGAGGTATTGGAAATGAATTCCAACACCTTCCCTACTTTAGTGTAAACTGGAGTAGGAATAGTAATTAATACTATTCCTAAGCCTAGCATGCCCCCTAGTGCAAGTCGTTGTAATGACTTGCGATGTAAATGCATTGCGTACTAACAACGCAGTCGTTGTAACAACCGTGTTGTAAAAGCACGCAATGTAATACATCGCGATGTAATGAGCCATATTCCCGAGTTCTAGTTCACGGCAACATGAGCCTTGGAAGGGATCTGAGGAGGATCTGGAAAAAATGGATGTTATTTAAGCGGTTATCTGGGGGCATGTTTGGGGATATTTGAGGGCTCTATATCTGATACATACCTTCTGGAAGCTACACTATTGTTTCAGCTGCTCGGAAGGTTCAGAATCTGTAGCTGTGTTTGCTACCCCCCACTAGACCCGGCAACTCACACGGTGCTGCTGTGTCTCATGGTGCTGCTGTGCCTCACGGTGCTGCTGTGTCTCACGGCGCTGCTGTGTCTCACGGCGCTGCTGTATTTCTCACGGTGCTGCTGTGTTTCACATGGTGCTACTGTGAGGCACGGTGCTGCTGTGTTTCACACGATGCTGCTGTGTGTCACACGGTGCTGCTGTGTGTCTGTTCCACACAATGCTGCTGTGGGCCGCATGGTGCTGCTGTGTTCCACACAGTGCTGCTGTGTGTTGCATGGTGCTGCTGTGTGTTACACGGAGATGCTGTGTTTCACACGGTACTGCTGGGTGAAGCACGGGGCTGCTGTGTGTCACACGGTGTCAGCACTCGTCACACCAGCATCTTTTGAAGACAGTTCCCAGCCTGGGAACTTTAGGGATGATGGTAACGGTTTACCGCATCAAATCTGAGACCCTATTTGGTCAAGACTGTTTCCATCCCACTCCCTCTCCCACTCTCTCCCCCATCCCAGGGGCATCAGTCTGCTATTCTGTCAGGGATTCAGTCTTGCTCGGAATGCCATAAAGCTTGTCCCAGTGGGGTAGGAAGGCCAGGGCATGTATTCCATCCTGCTCCTTGTGGAGAAGGCCATCAGTAAGGTCCTTCTGCTCATGAACCCGAAGACTGTGAGGGCCCCCAGATCAGCCCTTGAATTCAGGAAGAAGCTAAAAACGTGCCAGGGCTGCATCCCCCTTCTCACCAGCACCAGGAAACCCTCCAGGGTGAGATGCGTGCTTTAAAGGTAGGCTTAACATAACATAACATGACTGTCAACAAACATTTGTTTCATCATCCTTTCAAGGCCAAAGTTCCACAGTCAGTTCTCCCTCTGATTTATTTTGGTGACTCGCTGGTGTTGCTTGAACTGAAAGACACATGCTTTCAAGCCTTCACCCACTGCAGCCACCAGTGATTCACGTGTTTTGTGGTGGGTGAGCATCTCTACCAGTTTCAGGTACTTCCTTTCAGGCTGGTCTCTGCCCCTCAAATACCTGCCAAGGTTCTGGCTTCCCTGGCTGCTGTAGTGAAGTGATCAGTGCGTTTCCACAAATGGAGAACTGATGAATTGCTGCCTCTTCTTCCCCAAGGCTCTGGAAGATACCAGGGTGGTGTGCCAGTTATTACAAGACCATGGCTTCCTGATCAACAAGGAAATGAAACATTTCCTGTCTTCTCAAGACCGGTCTCACACTGGTGCTCAGTGTCACACAGACCTTGGCAGAGTCATTTGCCCTGTAGGTCACATGGTCCAACTCCACTTTGACTTGCCCTCTCTGTTGCAAGTTCAGTGCTGGATTAAACCCCGTGGAGGCCCGAGGCAGTCGAATTTTTGGGGCCGCCCTTGCAAATTATCTCCTAATACATTTATAATTTTACCGACCACCAATTTTTATAAACCAATTTTATTACACATAAGCGAAACATTAACAATTATGAATGTTATTAAACAAAAATTGATTGGAAACAATTTAAGAAAGCTTGACTGAAATTTTCTTTCAAGATCAAATCAATCTTATTTTGATCTGTTGTCTCGGGCCCCTAAAAGGAGTGGGGCCCATTGGCCTGTGCCTGCTTTACCTATTTGGTAATCTGGAACTGTGCAAGTTAGTCCTTCCAGGATCAGGGAGTGGTTGCATCTTCAGGTTTACTTGGTCTCAACAACCACTGTGTTTCCTTGGGCGCATTTTCATCTAACGCTTCTGGTGAACTTCATCCTATACCAATGGTCTCCCGCGGCCCATGCACAGGATGCTTTGATGAAGGTCTTTGCTTTCCTTTTCCTATGGTTTGGGAGGAAAATCTTCTCAATCAGGTATCCTTGGATCTTCCAATTCACTTACTTTTGATGACCAAAGTCAGCCAACTGGTCAGAGGTGCCACCTTGGATGCCCCAGCAGCTGAGGGTGAGGAAGCTAAGTGCCAGCTCTATAGTGCTTTGTTCTGCAGCTATAGAGCCAGCACCTCCTGGTCTGGGCTGACAGCCAAGTGTTGTGGGATTCTATGAACTATCAGAGCGATGAGGTCCTGGCCCCTGGACTCTGTGGCACAGAAGATCTGTCCTTGGCTGGAGGCTCACCTCTCTCTCACCGCTCTCTCGTGGTGCATCTTCCAGGGATGGAGAATGGACTTGCTCACCACCTCAGCCACCAGTTTGCCCAATCATTGCATTACTTCCGTCAGCGTTCCACAAGAGCTGCGCCTTGGAGGAAGTCCAAGGGTGATCCTGTATGGGGCCTCACCTGCTCCATGGTTCGAATCCACCAGTCTTGGGGGGTTATGCTTTTACGGTCTGATGCCTCCCGGTCTCCTCACTGCCTTTCCTCTGGTTCTGTTCCTGTCTTCGGTTTTGAGGAAGGTTTAAGCTGGTGTTGGTGGTTCCTGTTTGGTTTCTTCACCCTTGGCCTCCAGACCTGTTGTAGTTCGCCCTGCAATCCTCCTTGGCTACTGACTCTGCTTCCGTGTCCACTCTGTCTGTTCTCTCCTGCTCCCAGTCCCTGTTCTGTGGCATCTTGGCATGGAGCTTTAGAGGTTGAGCCATTTCTGTGCCAGCTTAGATTGCCCCAAGGAGGGGCTGTTTACATTCAACAGAACCTTCAGCCCTTCACTCTGAAGTCCTATGTGCTATACTGGCTCCAGTTCTCCTCATATTTTTTGTGCAGGGTTCTGCACCCCGACACTGTGACCCTTTGTGCATTCTTGATTATTTTAGGGGGTCGTTTCTCCTGGGGTTGGCAGCCTCCACTCTTCGGGACCAGTGGGCGGCATTCAGTCTTTTTAGGACCCCGGAGAATGCACCAGGGGCCCTTAGTTGTTGTGAGAGGTCAAGAGCTCTCACAGCAACCAAGGACCCCTGGTGCATTCTCCGGTGCACTCCTGTGATCTGCCAATGGCTTTGGAGGTGGCTCCCTGTGTGCCCCTGACTGACCTATCCTGAGACTTCTTCTAGGCCCCTTGTCTTCTAGCTCTTATCTCAGCTCATGTGTGGGAGTTGGTGAGTTGAGCTCCGTGTTTTATCATCAACTCATCCTCAAGTTCTTTCCTTTCGAAGCGATTCTGCTGCCGACCCTCCCTTTTCGCCCGAAGGTGTCATCCCGTTTTGGTGTCATTCAGGATTTTTTTTTGTCTTTGACGCTTTCGGTATTTCTGGGAAAAGGGTGATCCTTCTGTGGCTACACTCAACCATTGGCTTCAAATTACGTTTTCGCTCCCCTATGCTTCTTCTGCAGCCTCTCTTGATTCTATTAATAATTATTCCACACGAGGCCAGGCCCCTTTTTTGGGCAGAATAAGGGGAAGTGGGTTTGTTTGATGTCTCATGGTCAGTGACTGGCTACCGCCCTCCCCCTATGACCACACCACCCCCGGACACAGCACCCAGACGTGGTATCTTTGGAAGGCGGGAGGTCGCGAGACCCCCCGGCCGTATTTATTAAGTACAAAACAATAAATTTCAAATTTGCATGATAAACGGTTATACAAAAATTCAGCAGGACATTAGATAGATTATTGTCAACAGGTGTGAGTGTCTATCCTTAACCGAGACTCTAATACAGATTGTTTCCTAACCGAGTCTAACATCCTCGTCTGCATTTTTGTATACTAACATTTCTGGGCCATATGGCAAGGTCGCTAACCGGTGTCAGGTCCTACTAGCTGCACCTCCCCTACAGGTGTGCGCATGCGCAGCCGGGCCCAGTTAATTACCCGGTCCACGCCGTGAACTTCATTTACCCACTAAAGGAGGGCCCTTACTCTGCGCCATCCGGTGACGTCATGAGTATGCGCGCGCGGGGTGGCTACCAGCCTAAGGAAAGCGTGACTCCCCAACCCGCGCCCCTTTGAAGCACCAGTTACCTTGCCCCTGAAGTTCTAGGAGGGGCCAATGGCCCCTCCCCCTGGGCGGGCACCTCCGTAGGATGATGCCCGCCCCCTCAGACCTTCAAATAGTTGCTCACCGGTCATGACCTTACCGCATGCCCCTCATACCTAATAAATACGACGACCTAAGGGAGAAAATTCTAAAGGACAACTACACTGACTAAAATCATACGTCATGTACAACCTCATAAAGCTACAAGGGAAAGACAAGGCCTAAACACGACTGCAACAGTTACACATAATCCAGTATCATTCGCTACCTTGGGAGAAAAAAGGCCTACAAGAAAGCATAGTCAAGAACATAACTGCACAATACCATATTGATCACTACAATGGGAGAAAAAGTCCTAACAGAAAAAACCTCATCAGAAACTAACATCTCATGACAGTTTCACGCGCCCAATGCCCGCTAGTTGGTCTAGCAACGCATCAACCACGTACTCCAGGGATGGTGGGTGGGGAAAAGTTATCCGCCCCGAGCGCCGGGGCACGTCCTATGTGGGGGAGCGTCCAGGGAACAAGGGGGTCACCTGGGCGCTCCCCACCGCTTTATCTCCCCCCCAGTGGCCCGCCCCCCCTCCCTTCCGACCCGGATGTCGATTAACGACATCCGGGTCATGCAGGCAGCCAATCGGTGGTAGGGCGCGCCCCCTCAGTGACGCGCCCCACCACCGAGTAGCCCGGGGGAGGTCGCCGCACAGCCATGCAGGCGGGGGGGCCAAGAGCCCCCCCTTTCCAGTTGTGATGCTACTGGTCTGTCCCTGACATCTTTGTGAAGCATCACCAGTGGCTGTCGAGGGCCCCTGGCCCTGGTGCATTTGGTTCTGTTTTTTTTGTGTGCTGTGCACACGTATATGTAGTTTGGTCGTACCTCTTGGTGGCACTGCAGTGCGTTGGCTTCTCTGTAGTTTTTGTTTTGGGTTGTGCTGTTTGACTGCCTGCTACATCGTCGCAGGCGACAAGAAAGGTGGCACAGTGGTAGTGTCCTGATGATTTACAGGGAATGCTGATGGCTTTGAACCCAGGTTCCTTATCACAGTCATTTATTCCTTCCCTATCTCTATATTTGGCTCCTTGTGTCTCTTGCATGGTACCGACAAGGAGGCCTGCACAGAAAATAAATTAAATTATACAAGGAAGGGGAGAGCAAGATTTTTTTTAAATAAATACAAAATAATAAATGTTTTTTAATTAGTGAATTGCCTGCCTCCAGAGTACGGACTTACCCCGCGTTAGGACTGGTCTGGGGAAACCTGGGCTCGGACTAATGAAGATGAGTTGTAAGACATTTGGCCATTTTCCTACAGGCATACATGTGTCTGACTCGCGCCCAGCCCTCCTGGCCTCTCAGATGCCTAATCATGTCCTGACAGCATTGCTTTTCCCTAGAGCTTTACCTTCAAGGAGCTAGATTGTTTCTCTAGATCAGCCCTTTGATGTTCGTTTCCCTCCTTTTTTTTTTTTGCATATTTATATAGCGCGAACTCGACCCGAAGGTATTGGACCGCTTTACATAGCACCGTATTTACATTACACATTCAAGCACGGGGAGATTAAGTGATTTGCCCAGAATCACAGGATGTGGACGCGACCCCGAGGCTCGAACCCTGGTTTCCATCACCAAAGTCGGCTGTCTAGTCTAGCCTCCTCGCTGGTGGTCTTTAGTCTTCCCACGTCACCCCCCTTACGCACCCCTGCCAAGGATGTAAATACTGCCTCATCTACTCTTGCACAGCTGCAAACTTTACCCACTTCTCAGCTGTGAGAAAGAGTGTCTGTGTCCTAACACAGTGCCCTTCCATTGCCGTTCACTATACCCGTCCCCTTGAATGGAAACCCACCAGTCCAGCTTAATCTGTTCTGTAACTCGCCAATGTCCCTTGAAAAACAGGCTGCACTCCCTCTGCACTGGAAATGCTCGGTGTTTATCAGACAAGCTGCGGAGATGTACAGCCCTCTGGGCAGAATAAAACATATTTCTGCTGGAATACCTCACCTAGACAATGTGTCGAACTTTAAAAAATATATATTTTTGAAAAGACCACTAGATGGCAACCTAAGACCACTGCTTTAGATCAAGTAATGGTACCAGCTAGTGCGGTTCTATGTAAAGAGGAGGTTGGGCACTATAATCTATATTTATAATGCATCGTGTTATGTTGAAAAAAATGCTAATATGCAGTCTAAGTATGCGTGTATTTTAATTGCATTCCATACACTGAGTGATATAAGTAAAGTTCGAGATCTCAGTGGAAGAAGTTCTCGTTTTCAAGTCTGTCTTGATTTTGTAACATGCAAATAATTCCCTGTTGCAAGACAATGACTGTTTCCTCCTGTTGAAAAATGACTTAGACACACATAAAATGTTTTATTGCTGTAAATTGTCCCCATCCCTTGACTATAATTGATCCATATATTAAATGTAAATTGGTATCACATACTTGTAAAGTGCTTTGATACCGGGCAGGCCTGGGTGACGCTATGCGAACCCGCATACATACATAAAATAGGAGCATATGGGCCAGACCAGAGATAGCAGCTCAGTAACCTTGGGTGAATTCTCTGCTCTGAATCCTGAGTTGAGGTCACAATGGGCTAAGTGAGTGCTGGAGCCAACAGTTCCCAGGGCTTTATTTGTAAAAAAATATGTGCGGGCCCAGAATTTTATTCAGAGGTCTGCGGCCGGTGCTATGGGATGTCTGGAGTACCAAGACTGCATAGTGTTCATTCCACCTCATGTCTCTTCAATGTGCCACAAGATTCTCACTACCATTTAATTTCACTCCTTCAGGTCCTTTTTCATCTCTAATGTAAGAATGTGGATTACCCTTGTCAGGGGAACCTTTAAAGTCCCAAAATTAAAGTGAGCTCGGCCTGGTAGCTGTGGCAGACAGCAGAAAGGGCTTAACATAAGGCAAGGTGTACAGTATTTATGCAGTATCACAACATTAATAAAGTCAAAATGCAAGACAATAATTCCAAAATGAATTCGAAAAACAGTACAAATGAATATACAAAATGGCAAAAAACAATAAGGGGAACCGCAGATGTGAATTAAAACATTTTAAGTAGAAAAAGCACCAAGAAGCACAAAGTGCTAATGACAATGGTCATGGCAGACCAGGACCTAAGTGCAATTTATGGCCAAATTGCGACGGAGTGCTGGTCGGATACACTAACTAGATTTACCGTCAAAGATTTTACCTTCTGACTTTGGGCCTGATGTATTATTCAACGGACGGCTTGTTGTGCTGCCAGGGGGATGGAATACATTACTCTGTCACCCTGTTGGAGGGCCAACCCCCTGAATTTATAAATGACAGCCAAACTGGTGGTCATTTATAAAGCATTGGCAGGAACTGCTAATGCTGTGGTTCCTTTCAGTGCTTTTCACTGTTTGGTGCAGGGATCTGGCTACATGACGGAGCCCTGCGCCAAACAATTTACATTTTTATTTTAAAACAGAAAGTCCCAAACTGTATTTTCTTTTTTTAAATGAAGAAGAAAATGCCCCTCTCACCTTGGAAGTCATCGACCATGGTGGTGCATTATTCCTTTAAAAAAAAAAAGAAATCTGTTTCATTGCTTCCATAAAGTGTGCACACATATATGATACATGCAGTGCTGTTAACAACCATATAGACAGATAACACCCTGGCAGATCCAGGAAGTGCACTTCTGGCTGAACAAGAAAGCCCATGGGGTCATGGTCCACCATTACAGACATACGCATCTGAGATATTTCACAGAATACCATGCCTGCTGTGGGTGATTGGCCCCATTACCATTGGGCATTATTCCTTTTTCAATACCCCTCACCCCCAGGGTTTGCCTGTCGGTGATGAACCGTAAGAAAATGGCTATATGACTGCCCATTCTAATTGGGGCGGCAGACTATAGCTATTTCTCCGACAAGACTATGACTCTGACGGAGTAGCCACCACCACAGCCAAACCTATGGTTTAAACGCATCTAAATCGGGTAGGTGGACCGTTATTTTGACAGCAAGCATACTCCGTTGCTGTTTTATACTATAGACTAGGTAGGGACTTATTTGCAAGTTAAATATACCAATTAGGAATGTGCCAATTTTGCCATGTTTAAAGAGGGGACACAGGCATTTTTTTTCTGATTTGCAGGGATAAAGCGCACAGAGTTCTAAAGTCAACAAAATATAGAGTCCAGCAAAAGTAAAAAAAAAGGTTGATTTCTTACACCTGGTTTCATCTTTGTCTGTATTTCTCTTCCTCCCTATTTCTCCATTGTGTGTTTTTCTCTCTCTCTTCCTGGTGGGTCAAAGTCAGATGAGGAAAAAGAAGTGCTGATCCCCCAAAATGTATGCCGGTGGGCTCCACTTCCAACCGCTAGCTCAAATTAAGCACTGCCTTCTGCAGCCTGTGGAACACTCGGCAAAGCCCCTGAGAAATATGTCCTACAAGAGGCAAATCACAGAGGGAAATGAGAAGCCCTCAGCTCTCCCTCCAACTCCTTGCACCAAGATAAATGTGGCAGAAGTTCCATTACATGACCGTAGGCATACTGTAAAGTGGGGAGGAAGGCTTGTAGGCCCTCTGGGCCTTCTCTGGCCTGCTATAGTGTCCTTCGAGCAGTGTGCTGTATACTACAATACTAGAATGTTGAGAGCTCGATTGAAGACAATGGAACACTAGCGGGCTATAAACACTGGTACAGGCCTGCTGCTGTCAACTTTTGAATGTCGTATTCTGTGGTCTCTGTCGCTCCTGCTTCCCTGTTTCTAAAGAATATGTGGATTGCGCAGGGCAACGAGAGAGGGAGAGACTGTAGACAAGGCTTCTCAATTGAGTACATCAGGAGCTACTGGTAGCTCTCCAGCTACCAGGAAGTAGCTCTCCTGTGTGTAGCCCAGCTTACTAAATTAGAAGCTTGCGTTTGTTTCAATTAATATATCTATCCCAAAATTCAAAAGCGTGTATTTAAGATGAAAACGTGTATTTTGAGAACTCAAAAGCTGATGTTTGGAGAAAAATAGATATCCAAAATGTTTATAACAAGTGGGGTTGCACAGCTCACAAAGTCCAACAGGCCAATGTAGGTTGAAAAATGTGCTTCTTTAATTGGAAAAGTTTTTCTTAAAAGCATTAGATTTTGCAATCAATTCAGCCAACGCGTTTCATTCCCATATAGGGAACTTCCTCAGGGCTGTAAAGATACAATAAGACCACATATAAATAACAAATATAAGAGACTAACAAATATAAGCAGCACACAAAAGGCAAAAGGGCACAAGACATAAAATGAATAATATTTTCCCTGAACAACAACACAGTGCTGTGCCGCACATACAAGATTAAACTGCAGAGACACAAGGAAGAAGAATTTTAAACAAAACACAGTATATTTGAAAACTCAAATACACTAACCCACATAAGGAAGATTTTAAAAGCACACCATATTATTAGGACATTAGCAGTGATAACACTGGAACCCAACAATTTAATTATATTAAATAAATAGTGTACCAGGATAGTGGAGTTGTTCTGATGGTATAATTATACAATTCTTACTTCCTACTGACGGTATTGTTTAGTCGAAAGAGGTAGAGTATACAATAAAAGAGGGAGGAGGGAAGTGGGGGAGGAAAAGGTAACACAAAAAATGAAACCTAAAGAGGAATGCGAAAGTACTGCCAATTCTCTAATCAAGAGAGACCTTAGATAATGCTTACCAAGAGTAATATCGACGGAGAATCACAACGTATATCTGCCAAAATTGTAAGAGCTCATTGCATAACGGACGATAGCTGTTCATGCAAAATATGTGTCATGCTCCCAAGTAGCCCTAGTAAGCAACATGAAAAAAAGAGCGATAAAGAGAAAATGGTAAGACATAAAGATCTCCAAAGAGAGTTTAAAAAAAGATTGCATAATAACATTCAATCCAAAAGAAAAGACAATAACAATCATGATAGTATCCGAATAACATCAGAGTCAAAAGAGACCCGGGTATTCACTACAGCGACCACTTCAGGAAAAAGAATTAATTGTGAACACACCTGAATCAAAGCCCAAGCCACTCCAAAGTAGGGAGACCCAAGTCACTCAGGGGTTAGCAAGAATTTCAGATCGGTGTTGTGCCGCTGTGATACCTCTCCGTTTGGCCCGTATCTGATGAGAAAGTAAAAAAAACAGGCGAGACAGATTGCATAATGCCAAAACTAGTCCAGATGGTATATCCCAGGATAAAATTAGAGAGGATTATATTTTGAAAAACATTAAAATCTTGAGTCACAAAAATGGTCCTCAAAAAGTTCACTATAGGTATAGTGCTTCCATATATACACACCTGCACTTATGAACAAGTCATTTAGAATGAAAGCAGACGTAACAATTCGATATGATGACGAAAATGAAATAATCAGAAAGCAGTAGGTATCTAAAAGAAGGGAAATATATTGGAAAATGTATATGATGTCTTCAAAGAAGAAAAGATACATAAGTGATAGCAAGAAAATCAAAACCTACAGCATCCAACCATCTCAGAAACGCAAGGAAGAAAGCCCCCTCACAACCAATGATGAAATGTATGTACCTGCCTAAAAAGCCATTCAACAGAATGCCAAATAGCGCTCGATATTATTGTGGAAAAAAAACATTCCCTTTTTCTGTTTAGGCACAAATGTACTAAAGACATTCATATTGCCACGTTTTGTACCTTTCGCCGGTTCATCTTGTCATCATTGCGTTGTCCCAAGTCATAAAGAGTCAAAAATTGTCAATTAAATCACATGTATTACATCGTGATTCAAAAAGTGTAATAGCTTTAAGCACAGCGTTCCTGTCAAGCCATGAAAAGAAAAAGAAAGAGAAAGAAAATATATAACACAGCAAATACACAAATCAAGCAAAATAAACTAGATATCCCTCCATATATTAAAAACCCATCTAGTCGACTAGGATCACATGTCCCAGAAGTCATTAGTATCCAACCAACAGAGGATCAAAAATGGTTATAAATATCATCAAACCATCCTTCCCTGGACCGCAATGCGGAAAACAGGGGCCCCTCCGAAAGTTATATCGTCAGGCTGGGGAGATGAAAACCAAAAAATTGTCCACATAAAGGAGAATATAGCGTAGGCAAGCCACTCCAATGAGCAAGAAAATGCCGATCCCGGGCAATGTCACACAGGGCATCATCCAAAGACGCACCCTCAAAAACCCATGTACGAACACTTGTCTAGGAGGGGGATAAGAATCACACATCCCTACTCTCAGAAAAACGCCCCGTATCTTCTTACCTCGCAATCCGGGAACGTGCCGTATATCGTGCTTCCTATCAACACGGGTTACCATCACAGCCGGGTTTAAATGTACAGAGCTCCGCCCTCCATTCATGCAAAGAGGCCAATCAAATCGGATATACCACGCATCCCTAAGAAATCCGTCTCGGCAACCTGGAACTTATTGGGGACCATTTTTGTGACTCAAGATTTTAATGGTTTTCAAAATATAATCCTCTCTAATTTTATCTTGGGATATACCATCTGGCCTAGCTTTGGCATTATGCAATCTGTCCCACCTGGTTTTTTTACTTTCTCATCAGATACGGGCCAAACGGAGAGGTATCACAGCAGCACAAAACTGATCTGAAATTCTTGCTAACCCCTGAGTGACTTGGGTCTTCCAACTTTGGAGTGGCTTGGGCTTTGATTCAGGTGTGTTCACAGTTAAGTCTTTCTCCTGAAGCAGTCGCTGTAGTGAATACCCGGGTCTCTTTTGACTCTGATGTTATTCGGATACTATCATGATTGTTATTGTATTTTCTTTTGGTTTGAATGTTATTATGCAATCTTTTCTTAAACTCTCTTTGGAGATCTTTATGTCTTACCATTTTCTCTTTGTCGCTCTTTTTTTCATGTTGCTTACTAGGGCTACTTGGGAGCATGACACACATTTTGCATGAACAGCTATCGTCCGTTATGCAATGGGCTCTTGCAATTTTGGCAGATATACATTGTGATTCTCAGTCAATATTACTCTTGGTAAGCATTATCTAAGGTCTCTCTTGATTTGAGAATTGGCAGTACTTTCGAATTCCTCTTTAGGTTTCAATTTTTGTGTTACCTTTTCCTCCCCCCCTTCCCTCCTCCCTCTTTTATTGTATACTCTACCTCTTTCGACTAAACAATACCGTCAGTAGGAAGTAAGAATTGTATAATTATACCATCAGAACAACTCCACTATCCTGGTACACCATTTATTTAATATCATTAAATTGTTGTGTTCCAGTGTTATCACTGCTAATGTCCTAATAATATGATGTGCTTTTAAAATCTTCCTTATGTGGCTTAGTGTATGTGAGTTTTCAAATATACTGTGTTTTGTTTAAAATTCTTCTTCTATGGTGTCTCTGCAGTTTAATCTTGTATTTGTGGGACAGCACTGTGTTGTTGTTCAGGGAAAATATTATTCATTTTATATCTTGTGCCCTTTTGCCTTTTGTGTGCTGCTTATGTTTGTTAGTCTCTCATATTTGTTATTTATATGTGGTCTTATTGTATCTTTACAGCCCTGAGGAAGTTTCCTATATGGGAACGAAACGCGTTGGCTGAATTGATTAAAAAATCTAGGGACTTATGTAGGTGGGCTTGCATTTACCACTTCATAAATACCGAATCATACCGATTCGGTATTTATGAAGTGGTAAATGCTATGTAGGTAATTGGTCGGTAAATATTACCGATTCGGAATAATTCGGTAATTACCGAATCGGTATTTACCGAATCGGTAATGAGGCATACCTTCCCATTGATGGGAAGGTATGCCTCATTACCGAATCGGTAAATACCGATTCGGTAATGGGGGAGCACATGCAAGGGTGGCAGGGTGTCACATTGACACCCTGTTGCACCCCTGATTCGGCCATGTGTGCACATGTGGCACACATACATGCCCTGAGGGCATGTGTGTCTGCCACATTGCACACATCTACGGGCAAAATAATGCATTTACACACATATTCGTCATTTACCACCAACTATTAGTTGGTGGTAAATAACGAATCCCCACACACACCACACAGTCCCCCTACATCTGATTTCTGTATTCGGAATTTACCGAATCGGTAAAATTACCGAATCGGTAATTTTACCGATTCGGTAATTTTACCGATTCGGTAAATTCCGAATACAGAAATTCTCCCCCTACATACCAAAAGCCAAAATACCGGTCGGTAACGGTATAATTACCGAAAATCGGCCGTTACCGACCGGTATTTGGCTACCTACATGAGGCCCCTAATGCTTTTAAGCAAAAATTTTCCAATTAAAGAAGCACATTTTTCAACCTACATTGGCCTGTTGGACTTTGGGAGCTGCGCACCCCCACTTGTTATAATTGTTTTCTGATCTGGAGCACAATGACGCCACTCAACGGCTGGCGTAGGGGTTGGTTGCACAGCGCCTTCACACATAGGAACTGGCACGAGGTGCGGCATAGAAGGTCCGCCGTTGCTGTTTGTTTGGTTTTTGATATCCAAAATGTATTTAAAGCTATTTGAGTGAAACATATGCAATATTAATAATACCTTGGTGCTTGTCGAATTTCAGCTATGACTGTTGTGTATCATCCCATTAGAAGCATTCAAAATTGAAAAAAGGCTTTTTAGACTACTGATGGCAACCCTGCTCGACCCACTGAGGTGATCACTGCTGGTAACCTTGCATGGGTGGCCACTTATGAAATCTTGTCTGACGTGGTCACTATTAGAAAACAATTAATATTAGTAGCTCTGGATGC
The DNA here is from genome assembly GCF_964204655.1 of Triturus cristatus. Classification (NCBI taxonomy): domain Eukaryota; kingdom Metazoa; phylum Chordata; class Amphibia; order Caudata; family Salamandridae; genus Triturus; species Triturus cristatus. The sequence continues at coordinate 1,643,853,177 of NC_140590.1, forward strand.
TTTTTTATTAAACATGAGTAGCTCTTATTAAATAAAAAATTGGAGACTCCAGCTGTTGATGAGGGCACACAGCACGCCATCCCCACTCCCATTTGCCATTACTCCCAGTGTCACTGGAGCCTCGGAATGAAGATGTGGGAATTCTGCTCAGCTGCTGCTTTCCCACCCTCTGCCAAATGCAGAAAAGCAAATCATCAGAGCAGAGGGAGAATCAGAGACTGAATTCTGTATATTTCCATAGCTTTTGCTGTCCATGTGTAATAGTTAATTACTGTGATAAGGGATGTGGTGAACGATTGTTATAAATTTGTATTTATTTATTTAGTGGCCCAGGGCCATAAGAGCACTTTAGAAGAGTACAGTTACTAACAATCAATGCAGGAGTACATTAGAGCCACAACACAGGAAAAATTGAAAGCACACATTCGACAGTGAGTGGGAGATAAAAGATTTAGCCCACAGTGTCTTTCAATGAGAAGAGCTCCTTTTTGAAGGTAGCATGACATGTGGTCATATGGAGGGTCGGAGCGAGGGAGATCCAAATCCTAGTGGCATTCCAGAGAATGATGGTTTATTTACCCCTCATGTTTGAAGGTGGGGTGCTCCAGGAGAAGGAATTGGGCATTTCTTGTACACCAGCTTGCCACAGACATTTTCAATTTTTCAGTGCGAGGAGTGGTGCAGTGCCTTTTGAGTAGTGCAGGTGTTTTAATTTGGGCTCTACATGCAGCCATTGGAGGGATAACAGGATAGGAAGGGTGTGGTCAAGTTTCATGTGACCAGTAACAAAGCAGGCTGCAGCATGTAGAATAACTCTGAGCTGACTTACATGAACTTTGGGGTTGCCTGAGAATAGTGAGATCCCATAGTCAAGTCTGGAGAGAACCAACGCTGTACAACAAGTCTTGTTCTGGGATAAACTACCTTATCCCCCAGAGCAGCTTTAGCTGAAATAAGGGGCTCTTGCCCGTGATGGTGATGTGACTCTGGAAGTTGAGCCAGCTATTGACGGTGAAGCAAAGTGACTTGGCATTCTGAAAAATGGGTTGTTCGACCTCCAAGGCAGGGGAGAATGCTATCAATTTTTGCCCAGATAGGTTGTATTTCTTCTGAGATATAAGGGGGAATTCTGTTTTTGCAGAATTGAGTTTAAGGTGCTGAGTTGACATCCATGTATGAATTTTCATCAAGGTGTTGGATAAGAGGGTAATGTCATTTGGGAATGAGACATTCAAGTAGATTTGCTTACTGTTAGTGTACAGGGGAAAGAGGGTGACACGAAGAGGCCCCAGAGTGAGGTTGAATAGGGTGAGAGAAAGAATCAAGCCTTAGTGACCACCTGTTGCAGGCTATCTAGCTTTGAGGCAGCACTCCCAATATTCAAAACCTGAGAAGGGGTAAACTAGTCAAGGACTACACCCTCAATGACCATTCGATTCTCCATGGCGCTTATCAGATCATGGTGGTTGACTGTGTCAAATGCGGCAGAGAGATCAAGGAGAACAAGAAGGCATAAGATTCCAGTGTCAAGGATGCGCAGAGCATCGTCCACAATCTGCAAAATGTAAGTCTCATTGCTGTAGCCCTGCATGAAGCCAGATCGGAGTGCGAGGACGTTGTTTGCATGGATGTGAGGCGACAGATGGGAGGCTATGCAGCTTTCAATCACCCTGCCTAAGAAGGGAATGGTGGAGACTAGATGGAGGTTGGTAAGGTTATTGGGGGTCAGTGGGGAGTTTTGGACAACTTTTAGACAGACTAGAAATGTACCCTGTTGGAGGAAGTAGTTGCCCAGGGTGGACCAAAATGGGAGTAGCTGTTTGGCGAGGTCTTTACTGATGTAGCTAGGGATGGTGTCTGAAAGATGATTTGAGGGTTTCACTTTGGACATGTTCACCTGTAATTCTGGTTCTGAAACTGGGGTGTAAAGGGACTAGGGCACTGTGAATTGAAAGATAATACATTTTCCTTGGCCTTCTTCTCAAAGGTAGCAGGCAGAGAGATATTTACGTCTTAAACTTTTTTGAAGCAAGAAATCCACAAAATAGTTTCATAAGGCCTCAGACGACTTGAGTGTGGTTTTGGAAAAAGAGTTGTTAGCCTGTTTAATTTTTTTAAATAAAAATGTATGTCTGTTGTTAGAATTCTACAATTTGAATAAGTTATTGTATATAGGTAATAAAAACCGTAACAATAGTGCATTAAAAATGTACAAAACAATTGATTAAAAAGCTTACTGCGATGAAGTAGCTACTATCTATTGACCAACGCCCGACTGCTTGACTGCTTGCTTTGAGTGGAGTCATCGAATTAAGACAACATAGCTTTAAAAGCTAATGCTTTAAAATATGAATATTTGATGCCTCCTTCTTCTGTTGTTAGCAGTATCCGGGATGGATCTGATATGCATTGACTTGGCTCTAAAGATGTGTCCTTTGTAGTTTTTTCCTTGCAGATCTCAGCCTTACCAGAGTCATAGTGTAGGGTGGTCATCTCCATTCTTTCTTGAAATTTCTGAGGTGCTTCCTTTCTTCGTAAAATCTTTTTGAGAACCAAGGTAGAGAAGGTTTAGGTCTGCTGCGCTTGCTCTTCAGGGGTGCAAACTATCCTATTGAGGATTCAATTAAGTTATTACATTTACCTGAGGTCTTGTTGATGTTAAGTTTGGGAACAACTGATGCAAGAATCTGTAGAGCTGTGTTCACAAGGGCTTCGATATCGATTCTACTTGTGTACCTAAACCAGATTGTTTCCTTTTCTAGGTTGACTGGAGGTTTTAGTCTAGGTACAGCACACCGGGAAGGGGATTAGAAAGTAGTTAGACCACTCTTCCAGGATAGAATCATTGGCTGTTAGGTGGCATATGAACAGTTCCAGAGTGTAGCTCTTGCATTGTGTGGGTTTCTGGCAGTGTTGCAGGGGGTGATTTGTTGGTAAGAAAGGAGGTGAAGGTGTTCATTGATGTGTTGTCCTCAGTACCCCTGTGATTTTTGAAGTCATCTGGGAAGATGATGTTGTCTGACCTTATTTATTAGGATGTGAAGAGCTCCATGCGTTATTCGACAAAAGTGTTGGGTCTGTCCAGAGGGTGATAAATAACATTCATTGTGAGGTTGGGAGCAGTTCGCGAGATTTCAAAAGACATACACTCAAAGGATTGAAAGTGATTTATGGGAAGAAGCCTACAGTTTAATGAGTTTCTGTGAATGACCACTAAACCCTCACCATGCATGTCTTCAAGGTCACAACACAGTATGGAGTAGAGTGGGGGCAGTAGAAGAAGAATATTGTTTGTAGCATCATTGAGGCACGTTTCAGTGAGAAACATGGTGTCAATGTTGAAATACTTGATCATTTCAGTGACCTCGAGTCAGTATTTGACTGCAGCAGTTATGAAGCATGCATCTAAGGGAAGAGCTGGTGAGTTTGTAAACAGGGTGTCCGGGGGTACAATGTGCACTTAGATAAGGTTGAGTGATTTTGGTTGATTGAGTTTGTGTGATTTTTGGGTGGCTGTGTGACGTAAGTCAGGGTGTCTGTGCTTTATGATGACGGTGGAAATGGGTAGGTAGTCTTGTGTTTGGTTATGTGGCTGATTGTCAGTGGGCTTGGTGCTTTGATGAGATTGCATGTGCCTTTTTGTTTTTTGTTTTTTTGTTTGGATTCTTTATTGAGAATATTTTGTTACAATCACTATTATTAAGCATTGCATTGGTGAATTTATGAAATATATATTTGATAATAGTTATTGGTGACTTTTTGACAAAGCTTTTAACATCAATGCAACACCTGAAATGATATCATTGATGACAACACTGCAAGGTGCTAGAGTTTAAAATGTAACATTTTAACTGACAAATTCATCTATTAATTCACTTAAAACTTTTTTTGTGTGAGAAAAAAGCATATATAGATTTATACAACTAAACTGTGTATCCACAGGAATGCTCCAAAGTAAGCCCACTATTTCTGCAAATCAGTGACCTTAATTTGATTAATTTAAGCTCAGTGCCCTAATTTAATGTATTAACATAGTGCATAAAAGTACAGCATCAGGTCATCAAATGATAATCTCATACCTACATCCTTTTTTTATTTTTTTTATTGACAATGCAACAGCAATTAGGTAATTCACGTTATACCTTTGTATACAGCATATTAAAGACGACAAACAGAGAAAAAAGGAAAAAGACAACACAACAGAAGGAAAGTAAACACCATTGCATTGTGCGTTTTGCATGTGACTTTTTCATTGAAGGGAAAATACGCCTGCTTAGGTCTGAGGGAGTGGTTGCCCCTGGGGATACTGATTTCTTGTGGTCTATTATTCAGAGAAGGGTGCTGACTGCTGAGGTTGTTTTAGGCAACATTTATGAATTGTAAGCTAGTTGCTAAACACTGATAAGTCTTATTTAAGTATGTCCACTACTTGAGATGAGATAAAGAGGACAGGAGGTTCAAGATGGGGGGCATTTGTGGCTCAGGAGAGAGTAGGGCTTCCAGAAAAGGTCAAGGGAGGTCTGTGGTTCAGATGTGCTGATGATAGGGAACCTGAGGATAAGGAGAGCCTAGCATGGGAGAGGGAGCAAGGGAAGGGATGATGTGTCAGGAGTGGATAGTTGCCGAAAAGGTGGGGGGGGAGTGAAGTGGAAGGAGGACTGGGGAACATTTACTTGGAACATGATTTTCCCATTGTTAAAGATGGAGTTTGTAAAGTTACCAAAGATGCCGACAGGTGATACACATTTGAGTTTATGTCCAAAGGAAATCCTTATTAGTGACGAGAAGTCCAGATTTTGTGTTAGGAGGTGGACTATAGATTGCTGAAGAGAAGGGGTCACTTTCAAGACTTCCTTTTCAGTTGGTATTGGTCTGTGAAAAGGGTTTCTGGGAAATCTCGAAGGATCTTGTATTTCAAGTTTTTCATTGCATATTTTGAGAGATTCAAAGGATATGCCATCTTAAAAGCATTGACTATGAATTTAGAGAAGCATTTCATGAGAGACGCAGGATCGGAGTGTGTCATCACCATAGGGGACTTGTATCAGACGGATTACTTCAAATGAGGGGAGGGCTCCTTAGAGATTTAATTCATTCATTGATGAATAGAAGTAATGTACGAGATGGGCTGTAAGAAGGCAAACAGTAGCTGTGAAAGGCTCAGCAGCTGTTGAGCCATATGGGGCGTGATAAACTTGTTTAAACCCCTAATACTGAAAGAAGGTATTTTCTGACTAGTACATTTCAACTTCATGGTGTGGAATGTTCTAATAGCCTTATAGCCCTCCGTAGCGGGCTGTACCAGCTGTTAAAGTCCAGCCCTCTTTTCCAGGCCCTTATCTTTGACTTATGCCTATCATGCTGGAGTGGGAATTTAATGGTCAGTATAGCTCACTAAAGCAGACAAAAGACTACATGCTAACACTTTTGCCAGGCCCTTATTTCAGTCACTACCACTATTTCCTTCCTTTATGACTTCTGCCACTTTTCCAGTTCTGCTAGCCCCTTTCCTATCTGTCACCAGACGTTTGGATGACAACTCCTCCTTCCCATGAGATAATAGGATTTTGGAAACCACCAGATTCCTGCCTTATTGTATCTTTTGTAGCCCATTCTTTGCTCCTGCCTGGTCCTTCTTTTTCATCATGTATGTTCCATCCCCACCCCCTGCTTGTACTTTGAGGCATTCTACAGGTGGCATAATGGACTGTATTAACGACAAACATAACATAACGCGCACATGAGTGCAGTCACAGTGATCTAAAAAAGCATGGCGTGGTACTGGTTACATGTTATGTCGGTAGTGCATGAACAGATAGTTGGGTGAGTAACTGTTGGGCTGAATAGGAACTTACTCCTGACCACGGCAGGAGTACGTTTCTAACCATATCCAGGTTAGCAATGTACTTGCAAAAAGTTCTTGACAGATCTTAGAAAGAAGAACAAGAGTTGTATAGCAAATATGTGGAGAGCTAGCAGTACCATTGATACCTGGTAAAACATTGGGTTTCAAATTATTATCATTCAATCAATCATTTAAAGTGTTCAGCAAATCACATGTAAGGGTCTCGAGGCACTGGAGCTGATTGCTGCTGCATGGAGGTTGATTATTCAAACAACCAGGTCTTTAGATCTCATCTGAATTGTTTGAGTGATGGTGCAGGGGGAGGTTGCTCCAAGCCTTGGCTGCTAGGGGCGAGACGGAGTGTCTTCCGCTGTTGGCTCGATGGGTATGTGGGTTGCCTGTGATGTAAAGAGAGGCTGATTGGAGCTGTCTTGGTGGTTGGTGAAAGGTTAGGCGTTTGTTGATGTATGCTGGTCCTTTGTCATGCAGGGAATTGTAGGTGTGGGTCAGCATCTTGAATTATCATCTCGTCTGAATCTGGAGCCAGTGCAGCTTTTTTGAGATGGGGTGTGACGTGAGTCCTTATGTACTGTTTGGAGTCTCTTCAGGAGGCGTGCAGTAATTCCAGAATGTGTTTCCATAGTCCAGTCTGCTGGTGATGAGGACCTGTGTGACGGTCCTTCTGGTGTTTACTGAAAGCCACCTGAAGATCTTTGGGAGCATGCGAAGGGTGTGGAAGCAGGTGGAAGAAACTGCGTTGACTCGTTTCTTCGTGGATAGCTTGTTATCCAGCTACGCCTGAGTTTGCGGGTGTGGTCTGTTGGATTGAAGGCATGTATGGAGCTCCGTGGGCCATCATGAGTCACTCAATGGTGGTGTTGTTCCCAAAGATGAGGGCTTCCATTTTGTCTGAGTTGAGTTTGAGACAGTTATCCTTCATCCAGTATTCATAATGCATCTGTAGAAGTTGGCTTTTGTGTTGGAGGGATCGTCAGATAGAGAGAGGATGAGATGTGTGTCATCGGCATAGGAGATGATGTTGGGCCCGTGTGATCTGATGGTGTCAGCCATGGGGGTCATGTAGGTGTTGAAAAGGGTCGGGCTGAGGGAGAAACCTAAGGGGATTGCTGGGTGAGATGCTGGTTGATTGCTTTCTCAAGGACTTTTGCTGGGTAGGGGAGCAGTGAGATGGGCCAGTAGTTCTTCAAATAGACAGGGTCATCAAATATTTTTTCAGGAGGGGCCTCACTTCAGCTTGTTTCCAGTCCTCAGGGAAGTTGGCTGCAGAATGGAGGTGTTCAGAACCTTCCTGAGCTTGTTGCCTACTGTCTTTCTTCCGAGGTTGAAGACTTGGTGGGGTCATGGGTCTGTGGGTGCCCCAGAGTGCATGGAGCTCATGATGGAGATGGTGTCTTGTGTGGTGAGTAGTTCCAAGTGGGTGAGAAGGTTTTCAGCATTTGTGTTCATGTATGTGAGCTGGTTGATGATGCCTGCAGCGGAGGGTTAGCGTTTGAAGTTTTCGTAGATGGCCAAGATGGAAGAAGTCTGCGAGGTTATCAAACAGTTCCTCGGAGGGAGTGATGTAATTCTCGACAGCTGCGGGATTGGTGAACTCCTTCAAGATGGCGAAGAGTTCTTTGCTGTAGTTTGCTCTGGTTTCGATGTGATCTGCTAGGACGTTCTTCTTGATTTTTTTCAGGAGGCGGTGATACTGTTTGAGGGCGATCCTGTTGGGCATTACGGTCTTCTGTTTTTTTGCTGATACTCCACTTTCTTTTGAGTTGACGGCAGTTGCATTTGGTGGAGTGCAGTTCCTCAGTGAACCACCTTGCTCTTTTGCAATGTTCTTTAACCTTAGTTGTCTTAGTGGGGCGCTGGTGCATTTCGTGATCCAGTGGGTGAAGTTCTTTGCTGCTTGCTTGGGGTCTTGTGTGGAGTCTGGGGGGTGGGAGCAGAGTGTGTCATACCACTGGTCTTCTGATATCTTTTTTCAGCTCTATGCGTGGATCTAAAGGGCCTGGCACCGACATAGTTGGGTCCTGCAATAGTGAAGTGTATGCTGTGGTGGTCGGACCAGGTGAGTGGTGTGGTGTGGATGTGTCTGACTCTGTCGCTGGAGGTGAAGAAGGGGTTGAGCATGTGTCCTGCGATATGGGTCGGGTAGGTGACAAGCTGCTTGAGTCCAATGTTGCTCATGCTTTCCAAGAGGTCGACGGAGTTGGCGTCACTGGGGTCATCAAGGTGGAAATTAAGGTGAGTGTAACTGTTGGGGGCGTTGATTGTGAGCGAGCGATGATTTCTGGGATGGTGTTGCAGAAACTGGTGCGTGCTCCTGGTGTTCTGTAGGCAAGGGTACCTGTGATGGTGTTTTTCCTGTCTGGCTGTGTGGAGTTGGAAGTTGAGGTATTCCATTACCAGTGCTGGTTTGTCGGGGAATGTTGTGCAGCGGATGGTGTCTCTGTAGATTATGGCGATTCTGCCTCTGTGCTTGTTGGTTCGGTCTGAGTGAGTTATCTTGTAACCTTCGGGGATGGCGATGGTGATGTCTGGTGCGTACGCATGGTTAAGCCAGGTTTCTGTGAGGGAAGAGAAAGTGTCCCAGATCTCCCTGGTGTGTTTTCTGAGAGAACATGTGTTGCGTAGGATGCATGGGAGTGTTGTTGTGTTGTTGTGGATCTCTCAGTTGATGTAGCGGGTATGGCTATTAGCGGTTTTGCTGGGGACGTTGGTTGCTTCAGTGCTGAAGGTAAGGCATCAGTGTCAGCAGGAGATTGGTCCTTTGGTGGTTCATGGGGCTGTTGGTGCATTTGGGGTCCAGGGCTCAGAGGTCAGCAGCAGAGTATCTTCTTGGGGTGTAAGAACGAGGGGTCCTGGCGCTGGGCTTGGTCCAGGCACAGACGAGCACTAACAGGCTTGCCTTTGACATGCCAGCTGCATGCCTGCAGTACGCAGGTGCACACCGTCTGTGTAGCGGTCACCATAAGTAGGCCAAGGAGATAGGAGGGGTTGGCAGGAAGGCAGGAGGGCAGAGAGTCAGAAAACCAGCCGGAAATAGCAGGAACAGGCAGTGTCTACCAGCCAGCTAGAAGAATAACCAAATAAAACCCTAGAGCCAAAATAAGTCAAATCAAATCAAAATAAAGTGTCACAGATTAAATTATCAAAATAAAGTGCAACGGACTAAATTACTTTAAATTACACTAAATTACCATGTCGGCTAGACAGCGATCACCTGACAGCAGAACTGAACAGGCGGTCTTGGGGGTTGTGTGCGAGGCACAGTCTTGTGGAGCAGAGCAGCGGCAGCAGGGGGAGTGGTGCACTATACCAGGTGGTAAAGGGCTACTCACTGGAGCAGCTCAGCGGACTCCAAAAGAAGTCCTGGAAGATGGGAGAGGCTGGCAGGGAGGTGGGAGGGCAGAGAATGGGAAAACCAGCAGGAGCGGTAAATGGCGGGAATGGGCAGTAACTACCGACCAGCTAGAATGATAAGCAGAAAAAAACCTTAAGCCAAATCAAATTAAAATTAAGTGCAACTGAATAAATTACTAAAATAAAATGCCACAGATTAAATTAACGCAATTACACTAAATAACCAGGTCAGTTAGACAGCCGTCACTTGACGGCAGCACCGAACTGGTGGCCTTGAGGGTTGTATGTGAGGCACAGTTTCATGGAACTTGGCAGCGGCAGCTGGGGGAGTGGCGCACTATACCAGAAGGTAAAGGGATACTCACTGGATCCGTGTAGCGGAACTTCATAAGTAGTCCTGGGAGGTGGGAGGGGCTGGCACGAATGCAGGAGGGCGGAGAGTGGGAAAACCAGCAGGAGCATGAAATGGCGGGAAAGGGCAGTGACTACCAACCAGCTAGAAGAATAAGCAGAGGAAATCCTAGAGCTAAAATAATCCAAATCAAATTAAGATTAAGTGCCACAGACTAAATATCAATTACTAAAATAAAATGCCACAGACTAAATTAGCACAATTACACAAAATTACCAGGTCAACTAGCCTTCGGTCACCTGACAGTGAAACCAAACCGGGTTCGATAATCCCTGGGGAAGTCCCGCAATAATCTGTTTTCTTAAAGAAAGAGCAGGATAGAGGGAAGGGATAGTTCTGCAATTGATATAGCAGGCATGGAAGGATGGCCATTTTGTAAATGGATGAGCGGCCCAGCATAGTCAGCAGAAGATTGGTCCAGACTCCGAGGTTCCAGCTCAACTGGTCTTATTGAGGCTGAATGTTCTATTCTTCTGAGAGCCCTGAGAACTGCTGGAGTGACTGGCTCTGCTCTCGATTGGTTGGCCTCTTTTCTAGATCATCGCACCTTTCAGGTTGTTTCGTCCGGTTCTTCCTCCTCTGTTCGCTCATCTGCGTATGGTGTTCCGCAGGGGTCTTCACTTAGCCCTATGCTCTTCAATATCTACGTGAGACCCCTAGCTACCATCGTGGAAGACTCTGGTCTTTCCCTTTACTCATACGCCGATGACACTCAGATTCTTTTCTCCCTTTCATTGGCCGCAGTTAACTCCCCATCTGCTCTTAAACTAGGACTTAGCCGAGTGGCAGAGTGGATGCAGGCTAACCTCCTGAAACTGAACGGAGATAAAACAGAGGTGCTCATTCTGGGCAAGCAAAAGCACCTTTGGGGCCCTGCACATTGGCCGGCAGAAATGGGCCCATTACCTCTTCCAGCGACCCAGGTTCGCAATCTTGGCTTTGTTATGGATGAATCGCTCTCCATGCGACATCAGGTGGCTAAGGTAGCGGCCACCTGCTTCTCCATCCTGGGGTGGCTGCGCAAAATTTTGTGGATGCTCCCAGTAGGGACAAGACGCCAGGTGGTCCAGGCTTTAGTCACCTCTCGCCTGGACTACGGCAATGTGCTCTACCTTGGCATTACCCAGGAGCTTCAGCGGAGACTTCAGCTTGTACAGAATTCAGCTGCACGCCTCCTCTGTAAGGTCCCATGGAGATCTTCAATTTCTCCTTTTCTTAGAGACCTTCACTGGCTTCGTATTACAAACCGTATTAAATTCAAGGCCCTCTGTTTTCTGCATAAAATCAAGCAAGGGTCGGCCCCAGGTTATCTTAAGGCCCTGGTTCAACCATACTTTCCATCCCGCACCCTCAGATCATCAGCTCAGGGCAACTTTGTGATTCCCCGCTTCAAACTTATGAGAATGGGCGGCTGCTCCTTTTCTTGCGCTGCCCCTAGGCTGTGGAATTCTCTTCCGGTTACATTGAAACTCGAACCATCTCTACTGAAATTCCGCAAAGACCTCAAAACCTGGCTCTTTCCTCTTTAACAACTGTGAGGGGTAATCATTGAATCTATCGGCGCCGGGAGACCCCTTGTGGGTAGCTGTGCGCCCTACAAATTCAATTACAAATACAAATACAAATGTTACTGTCCCACGCCCTCTGTGGATCTCCTGTAATATAGATGCCAATTTTTTAAAGCATTCTGTTAGAATTTGTAGATCCTTTTGGGTACAACATATGAGTACATGGAGGATTTCGGTTCATTGACCATGATCCCTGAAAGTCAGCCAAAAATCTAGAGTATCTCAAGAAACCCAAGGTCCATGTTCCTTCGGGTCATGGTATAAAAAGTAGAAGGTCATCGGCATATAACGCTATCCGATCTGAAATGGTTAGCACCCAGTTCAACCCCTTGACCAGTGCATCTAGCCACACTCACTCCGCCAAAGGTATGATCATGATGGCGAGTAGTAGGGGAGACAAGGGACACCCCTGTCGCATCACCTGTTGGTTTGAGAAGTGCTGGAGAGAGAGCCATCCGTAATGTGCTATTTATTACTATTGTTGGGTGTGGAGAGGGGAGATCGAGGCAAAACTTCCAGTTTGCCATGCCGTCCCTAGCTCAATGATGGTAATAAACAGCATGTTGCGAAGTGGATTTGCATATATGTTTTATACCATGCTAGATTTGGGAAACATCCTTAACCACGAAGGCTTTTCTACGCGTTACGTTTACAACGGTACACTTACCACGTAAACGTCTTTACCACGCGTATGCCTTCCACGACCATCTTTACCACGCAAGCTGCACTGGAACGTCTTCTTCTTTGTCCGGTTCAGTCCTTTTTTACTGTCGGCGAAGAAGTGTGTTAAAGGCTACAATTAGAAAAGGGGGGCTTGGAGAGTCTCCCCCCAAAAATAAAAAAAAATGCGTGCGGAAAAAAAGGGGGCTTGGGGGGGTCTCCCCCCCCCAACAAAACAGAACCTGTTGTAACGTCGGAAAGTGGAGGGAATCGGCGTCGTTTTAGAGGAAACTGAATGATGCTTCCTCTTTACGACATAGGACGTCACCAAGGAAGATCAAGGAGAGGAGAGGACGTGAAGAGGTAAGGGGAATATAAGTTTACAAAAAATATATATATGGATTGAGGGTAACGGGCAGGGGTAATTATAATTAGGATTGGGGGCTGGGGGGGTCACGTAAGGGTACAGGGGAGGGGTATAACCTTTACCAAGAGTATGCCATTACCATGCATGAATTTATAAAGAAAATCGTTGTAAAAGTATGCGTGGTAAAGGAATATTCGTGGTAAAGGTTATGCGTGGAAATAGCATTCCGTTGTAACGCATGCGTGGTAAAGGCATGTGTTGCAACGGAATGCGTTGTAACGACACACAACCGCTAGATTTCCATGTGCAGCCGCTATAAACGAAGATATTTACACCTATCCAGGGCACAAGTTCCATCTTTTCCAGTGAGACAGAATCACAAGATTTAAGCCTTGTGAGTTTGGTGCCAGGTGTTGTCTACTGTAAACTGATCCTAGAGTGGGATCTGTGAATCAAAAAGCACTGGTTTATGAGGTCAATTACACTGCCCAGTGGTAATATATGAGCAAACGTGTGTGTATATATCTTGTAAACTGCATCGTTTATTGGTAAATATTTTAACTCGCCGGCATGGCATAAAAATAATTATGCATATTGCTCCACTTGTGTATGTAAAAATTCAGTATCAGGTGCCCACTAGAGAGGGTGTTTTAAAGACAGTACTGGTGTACAGGGAATATGATTAGGTTGAAATGATGTAAAGAAGATATCCCTGTCACCTGTTATTGATTTTAAGTTATTTTTGTCACTCTTCTGGTTCTGCCCAGCTGATACGAGCTGGGTGAATGATTAAATGAGTGCGGCTCTCGGTGGGATATTAAATTCAGAAGCAGGACACAAGGTTGTTTAGGTTTACACACAGGTATGAATATGTTGATGTTTTTCACATGTGTACGTTTTGATCTTTGTTTAATGTTTTGTCGGTTATTAATGTGATTAAAAAAAAAAACTGCTGGAATTGTTTTTCATGTATGTTGGTCAACTGGGGAGAGGAGTTGGACTAACAGCTAGGGCGGTCGACCTCGAATCTGGGGAACTGGGTTCGAGTCTCGGCAATGACGCTGAACATCCTGTGATTCTGGGCAAATCACTTAATCTCCCCGTGCCTAACAAAAATAAATGGGTGTCCTCATGTAACGTAACTGGTACTAATGTAAAGCGTCCTGATACCCGATTTGGGTCAAGTTTGTGTTATATAAAACTCTGCAAAAAAAAAAAAAATGTCTTTGAGTTTTCGTGTGAAAATGATTTCTGAATATTTCCTAATGTAAAAAAATAAATGGTGGTCGCCGTAATTAATTTGCGCGCTCATGAAACAAGAGAATGCATTAAAGGGTCGTCAGCATTGGTAAATGTATTCTTGTTCTATTGTTGTTGGCCTAGCGTTGCCGACGTCATATTGGCTCAACCCCTGTTTCTTTTTCATATATCTTCAAAACAGAATGGTTTAGTGGTTCATATGTATATTCTCCGGCACGGCATACATATAATTATGCAATTGGTCTATTTGTGTAGGTAAAAATTCAGTAATAGTTATTAAAACACACAACAAAAGTGCTCCCAACGAACTCGAAAAAGCATCTTTTTTGTCAACAACTACATCTCCTTTGCAAGTTCAGTATATTTGCTAAAGATAAGAAGATTTGTCCTAAGTGAAGTTTTGAACAAGCTGTGCTGAGCCACACAATAAACTGCCACCGAGATATATCTGCTAATTTCAAATACACCTTTCTATATTCTTCTTTCGTGAAAAGGGCAGCACCTTCTCAGAATTTCTGTGTTTTGTTTTGCTTTTTATAGATTCAAATTACCTTGGGCTTGGAGCTTCCATTACGTCTCTTGTTTTGGTTTGGTGTACTGCAAAGACCTAGCTGTTTTGTGTAAACTGGGCAGGAATGTGATGACAGCAGCTGATGTTCCTTCTCTGCTGCTCCACACCCTTTCTGAGACACTGGCAACTAGACCAAGTCATTGCTGGTTATCTTGAAGTAAAAGCAGTAAGGCCCCTGCAATGGACTACACAAAACAAAGGCAGGTGAGTCCAGCTCTGCATGGCAGCTGAGCAGGTGACTGATCTCCCAAAAAAGCCTTGGCCTAAACATCCTTCTTACTGCTAGCAGCTGACCCACTCACCATCTCACATCCATACTGTGACCCCTCTTAGTGCACTCACCATCTCTACTGTGAATGGCCCACCCATTATCTCACCATTCTTACTGTGACCTGGACCACCAATCATCTCAGCGTTTCTACAGTGACCTGGACCACCCATCACCCCACAGTTCCTACAGTGACCTGGACCACCCATCACCCCACCGTTCCTACTGTGACCTGGACCACCCATCACCTCACCGTTCCTACTGTGACCTGGACCACCCATCACCCCACCATTCCTACTGTGACCTGGACCACCCATCACCCTACCGTTCCTACTGTGACCTGGACCACCAATCACCTCACTGTTCTTACTGTGACCTGGACCACCCATCACCACACCGGTCCTACCGTAACCTGGACCAACCATCACCTCACCATTCCTACCGTGACGCGGACCACCCATCAGCTCACCGTTCCTACTGTGACCTGGACCACCCATCCCCCCACCGTTCCTACCATGACCTGGACCGCCCATCACCCCACCATTCCTTCTGTGACCTGGACCACCCATCATCTCACCATTCCTACTGTGACCTGGACCACCTACCATATCACCTTTACTACCGTAACCTGAGCCAAATACACATATATGATAGGCTCAGGCCTCTGATCCCTCATGTGACCTGATCCACCGACTACCTCACCATCCTTATGTGACAAGAGCCAGTCACAACTCTCACCCTTCTTTGGTCTGACACATTCACCATCTCTACTGTAACCTGGCCCACTCACTACATCACCATTCGTGATATGACCTCGCCATTGTTGGCTTGAGCCAATCACATTTCACATAATTCCGTTATCAAGACACACTCACAACCCCTACTCTGAACTAGTCCACTCACTATCTCATCACCCCCTGCGACCAGAGCAAGTCAAAACTCATATCCTTCTTTGGCCTGAAACACTCACCATCCATACTGTGACCTGACCCACTGACCACCTGACCATACTTCTATAACATCCTTCTGTGACCTGACACACCCACCATTCCCACCGTGACATGGCTCACTCTTTAACTCACCATTCTTCTGTGAAATGACCATCTCACCATCCCTACTCAGACCTGACCCACTCACTGGCTCACCTTCTAGCTGTGACCTTACCTGCTGACACACTCACCATCCCTAATATGACCTGACTCACCCATTATCTCACCATCCATACTGTGAGCTGACCAACTGACCACACTTCTATAACGTGAGCCAATCACATCTCACATCCTTCTGAGACCTGACACACCCACCATTCCTACTGTGACATGGCACTCTCCCTAACTCACCATTCTTCTGTGACATGACCAGCTCACCATCCCACCATCCCTACTCCGACCTGACCCACCCACTGACTCACCTTCTTGCAGTGACCTTACCTGCTGACACACTCACCATCCCTAATGTGACCTACCCCACCCATCATCTCACCATCCCTACTGAGAACTGACCCACTCACCATCTCGCATTATTTCTGTGACCTGACACATCTCACATCCTTTTGTGGCCAGTCACACTCCCCATCCCACTCATTGTCTCACCATCTTTCTGTGACCTTAGCCAATCGCATGTCATATTCTTCTGTGGCCATGTCCACTCATCAGCTGAAACACACTCAGATTTGATCTACACACAATCTCCCTAAGCTTGCTGAGTCCTAATCGAGTCACCACTCTGTAACCCGATGCCCTCAGCCTAGCCCTATCCTTACAGTGACTTGATAAACACGCCATCTTAACTTCAACTGGACCTACTAACAATCACAGTAGCGGTCTACTGTGATCTGACCCTCTTACCATTCCACTATGTTGTGAGCTTCCCGTTCACCATTTCACAAATCTACTGTGTTGTGACCCAGTCAGCACACTCCACCTTTACTGAGACTTGAACCACTCCTTACACCATCCTCCCTGCTGTGAACCAATACTCGTACCATCTGACCTTTGCCACTCCCACCTGGGCTGTCTCCCATCCCTACTCCCACTTGACGTTTTCGTCATCTCGCAGCCTTACACACTCCCCATTCCACCACCCCTCCTGTGGCCTGTATGTCTCAACATCTGTCTATCACTCTTCCAGCCTGACACACATAGCATCTGTCTGTCTTTCCTGTATCCTGGCACACCTCTCATCTCCATGTTCTGCCTGAGATCCACACCATGTGTATCCTTACTGTGACTTGACCCCACACCATTACGCTTGTCTGACCCACTCAATAGTCTAACACCAACCTCACTCACTCATCATCACAAAGTCAACATGAGCCACTCACCACCTCATCTGCAACTTGACCCACTCACTATTCGAACACTGACCCCACCAACTCGCCATCTCAAATCCAAAATTAGCTACTCACCAGCTAATCTGCAAACTGACCCCCTCAATACACTAACACTGACTCCACCCACTCACCATCCTAAATCCAACATGAGCCACTCACCATCTCATCTGAAACGTGACTCACTTACTAATACCAACCCCTTCCACTCATCACTTCTACTGCAGCCTGACCCTCTCAGTGGCCTATCACAGCCCTCTCCCACTCACCATTTCTACTGTTCCCAGTCCCACTCTCTACTGTAAAACAGATCTCACCTACTTACCATCCAGAAATGCGATGTTAGGCCTGGCACCTTGGTGTGAGTCTCCCTTCCTCTTTTTGTCGCCGTGCCTCATGTGTTTTTATGGTGTTGGCCGCTCAGCGCGCTGTGCCACTGCCAACCAGTGTCGCGGTGCGAGTGCTCCCTTGTAAATTATATATGTTGGTTGGATTCCATGATTGGATTGTTTGGTTTACTGTCAGACCCCAGTAAAGTGCGCCAGGAGCGCCAGGGCATGTAAAGGCAAACACCGCTGGTGGGCTTGCAGCACTGGTTGGGCCACCCACAGAAGCGGCCGGTAAAATATGTCTAAGGTCTGCCATCGCAGAACCTGCATGCAGTCTGGTACTGACATGCTGACTGGCAAGTGCCCACACTTGCCGGTCCCTAAACCTTCCCTTAACTTCATGTTAGTCACCCCTCTGGTAGGCCCATGGGCAGGGTGCGTTGTAAGCATAAGGTAGGACAAGCCTAGATGCGTGGCATGTCCTAGTAGTGAATTACCGCCATCTTGTTGTTCACTACTGCAAGGCTACCCTGTTCTCATAGGCCAGTATGGGCGGCTTGGATTGTTACACCTTATGATCCTAACCGACCCAGGGAACATGGTAGAAGATCGAGTTTAGTATGCCTGAACTCGGAATAATAAGGTACATCTTTTTCCAAGGTTTATTTTAATATTCCGCATTTGCAAATGCCGCTTTTAGAAAGCTGGCCTTTGCTTGCCTAAACATTTCAGCCCGCCTCTGCGTGATGTGTATCTGATGTCTGGCTGGTGTGAGTGACAGGGCTAGGGGAACCCAGATGGGCAGGGCTAGGTAGCCTGGTGGTGAATAGGACGATCAACAGGTAGATGGGGGGGAGGAGTACTCCTAGGCTCTGAATAGGACAGTGCTCTGCCACCTCAATGCTGGCTCCGCTCCCAGTGGAGCGTCTGATGACTCTGACCTGCACTCTGAAAGAAGAAGCCTGCATCGCGTAAACAAAGTGCTCAGAAACCGGACTGGACTAGGCAAGGGCCCCCCTGGCCTGGGAGAACAAAAGATTTGCTGTATAAATGTAGGAGCCCTGCTCCTAAGAAACTAGATCTGCTTTTGACCAAGAAGAATCTCTGCCTGAGGAGGAGGCACCGGGAAAGCTGTAGGAGGAAGACTGTCCCTGTCCTGGGGAATTGGCCTGCAGTGGTGACCTTGCTGCCAAAGGGGAGAAGAGAAACTGTTGCTGAAAACTTTGCTTTATTTTTACCTTCAAGACTTGTGCTTTTCCAAAACGATCTCCAAGGGCTTGGAACTGAGCTTGCCCCCTGAACGGAGCCCCAGGACCATTGGGCTCTACCTGATCTTCACTCGCCTGCCGCTGGACTGTGGTGTCCTTTCCCTCGCCGGAGCTGTGAACCTCGTGCCCCAGTCCCTCCCTGAGCCGTGACCAGGACTGCTTAGCCGCCCCCGCCTTGGGAAGAGCCTCGCTCGATCGGAGCCGCTCCCCCTACGCTCTGCTGGGCTGCCCCTGTCACCTCGCTCGCTGGAGGCTCGCTGTGCACCTTCACCCTCCCGCCGGAATCGGCGTTGTGAGCATCACCAAGCCTCGGACGGCCCGGACGTAACCTGCGTGCCCGGCTGCCCCGCTTTGTTCACCCGCCACCTGCAACACCCCGCTGTTGTCGTGAGCCTGAAGATCAGACCCCCATCGTGAAGTGTGGGAGCCCCGGACGCCGCCTCGCCCTTCTGTCGAAGAGCCGCTGAAATCCCGCCCCCGCCTTTGCGTCAAAAAACAAGGTACTGTACTTACGAACTCGACCGCGAGCTCGCATCGGATCCAGGGTCCGCAACGTTCTGATTTCCCTGTCATCTGCCGTGTGCTTCCCGGACGCCGCCTCAGCACGAAGTGCGCTGAGGCCCACAGTTACCTTGTGCCCGCCTAAAGAACTTTCCGTAACAAAGAGACTTTACCGTATTTCCAAGAGTCGTGGCCCCATCAGTTCAACGTTACTGGGCCTTGTATTTGAATCTGCTGAATCTACATAAAAGCTTATTTTTATATACTTCCGGATTTGTGTCCGTTTGTGGTGCATGCAAGGGGTTTACTGTATGTGTAATGGCATTTGCTTAACCGTGTACGCCTGAGACTTAGCCTAGACTGCTCGCGCCACGCACCTAGAGGGTGAGCAGGGGTTATTCTGGGGAGTCATCCTTCGCCCTGACAAGAAGTAAAGGGTCCCTGCTTGTTGTGGGTACACACCTGCATCAACCAGAGCCCCCTCATTTCTAACATTGGTGGCAGCGGTGAGGATTTACGGATTTGCATTTGTGGTTTGCGTATAGTGAACCACTGATCACCACGTAGTGAGAGCAGACCAGTAACACAGCCACAAGACTAGCAATTGTTTTTGTTTTGCCAAGAATCTCCGTTGTTAAAGCCATGCCTGGTTCACTTCCCGCCGGAAGGGCAGCTTCTATAATCTCTGGATTTGAGGACATAGATTGGGAAGAAGGCGCACTTCAGAATCATACCAATGAAGAATTGAAAGGTTTTTGCTCCAAGTTCAGGATTGCCCAAACTGGATTGAAAAACAAGGCCCAACTCGTGAAGGCGCTGAGTGCCTGGTATGAGTCAAAGGCACCAGAGAATCAGGTGGAAATGGTTCCACCAGAAAGTGTCCATGAGTTTGGCAGAGGCCTGTCGCCAGAAGAGTTGGCAGACAGGGCAGCAACCCGGGCACACGAGGTGGAGATGGCAAAACTTCATGGGCAGATGGATATGGAAAAACAAAGATTAGCCATGGAAGAAAAGAAACTACAATTAGAGCATGACATGAAGCTGAGGGAGCTGGAGCTGAAAGCAAAAAGTTTGGAGCTTAATCCCTCTGGTGGCAGCACACCGCCAGTACCGGCGGAACCAAGAGTTTATATTCCCAAGGATGTAGTGAAGGAGTTCTTCAAGAATGACGACATCGGGCAGTGGTTCAGAGCCTACGAGGTAGCCATGTCTTCCCACCGGGTCCCTGAGAGAGATTGGGGAGCGGGGTTGTGGGGACGGTTCCTGAGTGAAGGGCGGGATACACTGTTAGATTTACCTGCTGATGTTCATAATTCTTACGCCCATATGAAGGAAGCCTTGATGACTAGGTATGGGTTGACCCCTGAGTTATATAGACAGAGGTTCAGGGGTTGCACTAAGATTCCCAATAGTACGTATGTGGAGTATGTGACTTTCTTTTGCAGAGCGCTGGATGGTTGGGTAAAGGGTAGTAAGGTAAATGATTATAAGGGCTTCTTGATTTAATGGCATGGGAGCACTTGTCCAGTAATTGTTTTCCTGAGCTACGCCAGCACCTGATAGATAGTAGGCTGACTAACCCTAGGAAGCTTGCTGAGGAGGCGGACCGCTGGGTCAGTACCAGGGTCCACAAGGGTCCCGTGGGAGATTCCGCCAAAGGTGGGCAGGGTCCCCAGCAGAAGAGTGGGGGGGACAGGGGTAAACAGAAGCAGTTCCAAAAAGGGCCCCAAAGTAGTCCCCAAGGGAACCAAGGGAAGGGTTCTCAGCCTCCCCCACCCCAGAAACCGACCGGGGCCCCGACAGGTCCTCCTGGTCAGAAGGGGCCCGTAAGATGTTACAGGTGTAACAATTTGGGGCATTTTGCCTCTGATGTAAAGTGTCCATTGTTTGGTAAACCAGCACCCACTGGTGCTCCACCCCGGCAGGTGACTAGTGTAGCCTTGGTGGAGGAGAGGGATATCCAAGGTGGGTGAGGTCCCGCAGAGATGTCCCTTGTCTCGCTAGGAGACCGTGAAGTGGTCCCTCCAACCCAGCTGCCTGAGAACACTAAGAAGTACAGGCAGTGGGTGACCATAAATGGCCATAGAGTGGAAGCTCTTAGAGATACAGGAGCCAGTGTGACAGCTGTCAGGTGTCACCTGGTGTCTCAGGAGCAGGTGGTCCCCAATGCATTCTATCCCGTTGTTGCCGCTGACAACACAGAGAGGCACTGCAAGGTGGCTCAGGTTCCTTTTGGAAGGGGGGGGGGTGGGTCTCTGGTACTCTTCAGGTAGCTGTGAGGCCCGCCATGCCTGTAGACTGTTTGTTAGGGAACAATTTGGAGAGCTCACCTTGGGCTAAGGTGGAGCGGAGTGCTCACCTGGAGATGTTGGGTATGCCGGATTGGGCGTGTGTCACCACACGGTCCATGGCAGCCAGTAGAGGGACTCAAGAGGTCCTGGAGCCTGAGAGGGAGGCCCAGGAACCGGCCTCAGAGAGAAGGAGAAAGGGGCGCGGGAAGCCGGCCCCTGAAGTTCCCACGGTCCAGGAGGAAGCAGACCTTGTGGGGGATGCCCTGGAGCCTACAGGGGAACAGATAGCTGAACTGGGAGACCTGCCGGAGCTGACCCATTGGCAGCAGGAAGGGGGTCCCACCAGGGAGGACTTTTGTAAGGCGCAGAAGGAGTGCCCTTCTCTCGTGGGTATGCGGCAGCAGGCCGCAGACCAGGCCGCAGGTGATCAGTCAGGATCACATTTCGTTTACTGGGAGAACAACCTCCTATATACAGAGCCTAAGGTTGCTGAGCCTGGGTCAGCCCGTGTGCTGGTGGTACCCCAGGACTTCAGAGCCTTCCTACTGGGGCTGGCTCACAATGTGCCATTGGCAGGGCATTTGGGGCAGGACAAGACCTTTGAAAGGCTTGTCACCCACTTTTAGTGGCCTCAAATGCGCAGGAGTTCAGATACTCACTGCAGGACATGCCAGACTTGCCAGGCAAGTGGAAAGAGTGGAAGGAAGCAGAAGGCTCCACTCCAGCCATTCCCTGTGGTCGGTACCCCATTCCAGCGAGTGGGGATTGACATTGTAGGGCCACTGGACCCCAGGACAGCGATGGGCAATAGGTTCATCCTGGTCTTGGTGGACCATGCCACCCGGTACCCGGAAGCCATTCCTCTGAGGACAGTGACGGCCCCCGTGGTGGGACGTGCACTGATGGGAATTTTCTCCCGAGTGGGATTCCCTCTAGAGGTGGTGTCTGACCGAGGTACCAATTTCATGTCCAAATACATGAAATCCCTTTGGCAAGAGTGTGGTGTAACCTACAAGTTCACCACACCTTACCACCCCCAAGGAAATGGGTTGGTTGAGAGATTCAACCGAACCCTCAAAGGCATGATAATGGGCCTAGAAGGACCCATGAGGCGTAAGTGGGACGTCCTCTTACCATGCCTTCTCTTCGCTTACCGGGAGGTGCCACAGAAGTCTCTGGGGTTCAGTCCCTTTGAGCTTCTGTATGGTCACCCAGTCAGAGGACCTCTAAGTCTGGTCAAGGAAGGCTGGAAGCAATCTCCCAGGAAACCTCCCCAGAATGTATATAGCTACATGCTGGCCTTCAGGAATCAGACTAGGCGATTCAGGCAACTTGCTGAGGCAAATCTGGAAGCCAGCCAGGAGGAGATGAAGCGGTGGTACGACCAGAATGCCACTCTGGTAGAGCTTCAGCCTGGACAGAAGGTATGGGTCTTGGCCCCCGTGGAGCCGTGTGCACTCCAGGATAAGTGGACCGGTCCCTTTGAGGTGGTGGAGCGCAAGAGTCCTGTTACCTACGTGGTAGACCTGAAGTCTCCTAGGAACCCCTTAATGGTCCTACATGTCAACCGCCTCAAGCCCCACTTGGAGAGGTCCCAAGTGGGCATGCTCTTGGCAACAGATGCTGGGATGGAAGAGGAGACAGAACCTCTTCCTGACCTCCTGTCAGCCAAGGAGCAAGATGGGTCAGTGGATGGTGTCATCCTCTCTTCCGCCCTGACCCCTGAGCAACAGAATGATTGTCGCCAGTTGCTGGGACAATTTTCTGATCTGTTTTCCCTGGTTCCCGGTGTCGCTGATTGGTGCGTCCATGATGTGGACACTGGGGATAGTACACCTGTGCGGCACAAGGCCTACAGGGTGACTGACAGGGTGAGGACATGCATCAAGGAGGAGGTCTCCAAGATGTTTACACTCGGGGTAATTGAGTCTTCCAGCAATCCTTGGGCCAGCCCAGTGGTCTTGGTCCCAAAGGCTGCAGCGCCGGGAGCCACACCCGAACTCCGGTTCTATGTGGACTACAGAGGACTCAATTCAGTCACTAGGACTGACGCACACCCCATCCCCAGAGCTGATGAGCTCATAGATCGGCTAGGGGCTGCCCACTACCTCAGCACGTTTGATTTAACGTCTGGGTATTGGCAGATCGCCTTGACCGAGGGGGCCAAAGAGAGGTCAGCATTTTCCACCCCAGATGGGCACTATCAGTTCTGGGTTATACCCTTTGGGATGAAGAATGCCCCTGCCACCTTTCAGAGATTGGTCAACCAGGTGTTGGCTGGGCTGGATTCGTTCAGTGCAGCCTACCTGGATGACATCGCGGTGTTCAGCTCCACTTGGGAAGAACACCTGCGGCACCTCTGGGAAGTGTTGATGGCACTGCGCAAGGCAGGCCTCACGATCAAGGCGAGTAAATGCCAGATCGGGCAGGGTTCCGTGGTGTACTTGGGGCACCAAGTTGGGAGTGGCCAGGTGGCACCCCTTCAACCCAAGATAGAAACCATCCTGAATTGGGAGTCGCCCAAAACCCAGACAGAGGTGAGAGCCTTCCTAGGTCTCACCGGGTACTAAAGGAGGTTTGTCAAGGGGTATGGCAACATGGTTGCCCCCTTGACAGCGCTGACTTCGAAGAAGCAGCCCAGGAAAGTGATTTGGACTGACACCTGCCAAAAAGCTTTTGAGGCCCTGAAAACTGCTATGTGCACGGCGCCCGTGCTCTTGGCTCCCAACTTCTCCAAAGAGTTTATCGTTCAGACAGACGCTTCAGAGCATGGTGTGGGGGCTGTTCTTTCACAGATTAATGAGGAGGGCCTAGATCAACCCGTAGCCTTTCTTAGCAGGAGGTTACTTCCACGGGAACAGAGGTGGAGTGCTATTGAGCATGAGGCATTTGCTGTGGTCTGGGCGCTGAAGAAGCTAAGACCCTACCTGTTTGGGTCTCACTTCCGGGTTCAGACGGACCACAGGTCCCTCAGATAGTTGATGCATATGAGGGGTGAGAATCCAAAGCTGTTGAGGTGGTCCATTTCCCTACAGGGTATGGATTTCAAGGTGGAACATCGCCCTGGTACAGATCACGCCAATGCTGACGGTCTGTCCAGATTTTTCCGCCTTAGTGATGAGGAACTCCCTGGGGTAGGGTAGTTCTCCCCACTTTTCAGCTGGAGGGGACACGTGTTAGACCTGGCACCTTGGCGTGAGTCTCCCTTCCTCTTTTTGTCGCTGTGCCTCATGTGTTTTTATGGTGTTGGCCGCTCAGCGCGCTGTGCCACTGCCAACCAGTGTCGCGGTGCGAGTGCTCCCTTGTAAATTATATATGTTGGTTGGATTCCATGATTGGATTGTTTGGTTTACTGTCAAACCCCAGTAAAGTGCGCCAGGAGCGCCAGGGCATGTAAAGGCAAACACCGCTGGTGGGCTTGCAGCACTGGTTGTGCCACCCACAGAAGCGGCCGGTAAAATATGTCTAAGGTCTGCCATCGCAGAACCTGCGTGCAGTCTGGTACTGACATGCTGACTGGCAAGTGCCCACACTTGCCAGTCCCTAACCTTCCCTTAACTTCATGTTAGTCACCCCTCTGGTAGGCCCACGGGCAGGGTGCGTTGTAAGCATAAGGTAGGACAAGCCTAGATGCGTGGCATGTCCTAGTAGTGAATTACCGCCATCTTGTTGTTCACTACTGCAAGGCTACCCTGTTCTCATAGGCCAGTATGGGCGGCTTGGATTGTTACACCTTATGATCCTAACCGACCCAGGGAACATGGTAGAAGATCGAGTTTAGTATGCCTGAACTCGGAATAATAAGGTACATCTTTTTCCAAGGTTTATTTTAATATTCCGCGTTTGCAAATGCCGCTTTTAGAAAGCTGGCCTTTGCTTGCCTAAACATTTCAGCCCGCCTCTGCGTGATATGTATCTGATGTCTGGCTGGTGTGAGTGACAGGGCTAGGGGAACCCAGATGGGCAGGGCTAGGTAGCCTGGTGGTGAATAGGACGATCGACAGGTAGATGGGGGGGAGGAGTACTCCTAGGCTCTGAATAGGACAGTGCTATGCCACCTCAATGCCAGCTCCGCCCCCCGCGGAGCGTCTGATGACTCTGCCCTGCACTCTGAAAGAAGAAGCCTGCATCGCGTAAACAAAGTGCTCAGAAACCGGACTGGACTAGGCAAGGGCCCCCCTGGCCTGGGAGAACAAAAGATTTGCTGTATAAATGTAGGAGCCCTGCTCCTAAGAAACTAGATCCGCTTTTGACCAAGAAGAATCTCTGCCTGAGGAGGAGGCACCGGGAAAGCTGTAGGAGGAAGACTGTCCCTGTCCTGGGGGATTGGCCTGCAGTGGTGACCTTGCTGCCAAAGGGGAGAAGAGAAACTGTTGCTGAAAACTTTGCTTTATTTTTACCTTCAAGACTTGTGCTTTTCTAAAACGATCGCCCGTCCGCGCCAGACCGCGCCCAGAGCCCGGACCCCTGGTTCGCCCTCCCCAGGCCACCACTTACTCCAGGAACACCTTGCTGGAACTCCGAATTCCCCCAACCCCCTCCTGCAGCAACTCGATCTCGCTCGCTGAAGGGAACTCTCGCTGTCGTTCATGCTCGTACAGTTTCCATCTAGAGCCAACTTTTAAACCCATCTCCCTCAATATGGCCCTGCTTAACTGCAGATCCCTCCCAAAGCATCAAACGGAAATTAATCTGCTCCTGAAAGACTCCGACATCGAAATCCTATTCCTAACGGAAACATGGCTCGCAGCAGGATCAGAGCCTGATATCGTTCAGTCACTCCCACCGGATTACCTGATTAAATTCCACAACAGACCTGTAGGCATCGGCGGAGGAATCGCTGTTATTTACAGAGATTACTTCGCATGTCAATTCAGAGATAGTCCCATACTGGACTGCGAAAACATCCTCTTCTCAGTGAGCCGCCCACCATCGCTCACACTCTCGGGACTATTAGTTTATCGTCCCCCTGGACCAATCCGCCACTTTTGCGAGTCACTTATTGACTCTGTCTTCTCCCTGGCCTGTACTACGCCGAATTTTACGATACTGGGAGATTTAAATCTCCATCTCGACGACCCCTCCAATAAACCGGCGATGGACCTCAAAGCCGACCTAGGTTCACTCAGCCTCGAACTACTCAATAACCTCCCGACTCACATCAAAGGTCACCTGCTGGATCCTGTGTTCTCCAACCTCCCCCGTCTCACAGCTAGGCCCCCTATCCCCACTCCATGGTCAGACCACTTCTTGGTCCCATTCGAGCTACTGCTATCCACCGAACCTATGGGTAAACCCCCTCCCCAACCCCCGGATCGCCCGTGGAGAAAATTGGACAAAAGCGCCTGGGCTCAGGTTCTATCCTCCACCTCCCCCCTCCTGGACGAAGACCCGTCCTTAGCAGAAACTCAGCTACAGGATTGGATCCATCAATCCCTAGATACCATTCTGCCACCCAAACCAATGCCTAGCAGAAACAAATCGACCAACTATCCCTGGTACACCCAGGAACTCCGTTCCCTAAAAAAGAGCTGCAAAAAATTAGAACGCGCCTGGAGGAAAAATTGGTCCACAGCCTCCAAAATCGAATACAGAAGCGCTATCAAGCTCTACAAAGCCGCAATTAAATCCACCCAGGCCACCTTCTTTGAAGGAAAGATTGCGGCAGCAGCTAACTCAGCGAAGGAAACATACCGCATAGTTCGGCTCCTCACCAAAATCCAGGACCCTCCCCCCCCTCCTGACCCTGAAGGTGTGAGATGTAATCAAATGGCCAACTTCTTCTCTGCAAAAATCGACAAAATACTCACCTCACTCCCCGCACCCTCTGCTTCTCTCCATCCTATCGCACCCCCCCTTCTGCCGGAGGCTCCCTGCCTGCGAGCCTTTGATCAGATCTCCACGGAAGCTTTCTTAGAAACCCTGAAAGCTGTTAAAAGTGGCTCACCAGCGGACCCTGCCCCCATCAGTAAGATGAAACTGGTCGCCCCCACCATTGCCCAACCCTTCACCTATCTAATAAACGCCTCCTTCAGGAGTGGCACCGTGCCAGCCAATTGGAAAAAGGCTACGGTCAAGGCCCTCCTGAAGAAACCCCACCTGGACCCTCTAGACCCCTCCAACTTCAGGCCGATTTCACTCCTCCCAGGGATTAGTAAAGTGGCTGAACGAATAGCTAACAAACAGCTATCCTCCTTTTTGGAGTCCAATCACTTACTACGCGACTCCCAGACTGGCTTTAGACCGGGCCAAGGCACCGACACCGCCTTGCTCGCAGTTGTCGAAGAGGCGAGAGCCATCATAGACGCAGGAGGATCAGTGGCAGTGATTCTCCTCGATCTAAGTGCCGCCTTCGACACGGTGGACCATTCCATCTTGGTCCACCGGCTGAGCCAACTGGGAATCACTGACTCGGCCCTCGCATGGATTAAATCCTTCCTCGAGGGAAGATCATTCCAGGTTTCAGACGGCTTCTCCACGTCCAAACCCCTACTCATGCAGTGTGGGGTCCCTCAGGGCTCCTCCCTTAGCCCCACACTTTTTAATGTCTATATGGCCCCTCTCGAAGACATCATCACTCCCTTTGGGGTCAAGTCAGTGATGTACGCTGACGACACCCAGTTGGTTGTGTCCATTAACCACTCCGACTCTAGCTTAGGAAACCTGGCCAGTTGCCTAGAAGGGATCTCACAATGGATGTCGGACTCTAGACTCAAGCTTAACGGCGACAAATCCGAAATCCTCCTACTGGGCAATCAACACAAATTACCCGTTAACCTTTCCTGGCCAGCCTGCATGGGCACCTACCCTACTCCCAAAACAGAAGTCAAAAGTCTAGGCATCTGGCTTGACCAGGACCTTAACTTCAAAACCCAGGCCAGGAAAACATCAGGGACCTGCTTCGGCCTAATCCGTATGGCCCGTAAGATCCTCCACCTGATCCCTTTCCATTCCAGGAAACTACTGATGCAGGGACTGGTCAACTCACGACTTGATTATGGTAACATCCTATACTTGGGAGCCCCTGCATCAGTCACTCAAAAACTCCAGGTGGCCCAAAACGCCGCAGCTAGAGTCCTCACGGGAACTAAAGCACGGAATTCGGCGAAACCTGCCCTCAAGAGCCTACATTGGCTCCCAGTAAAAGAGCGCATTACGTTCAAAACGCTCTGTATAGCGCACAAAATTCTGCAAGATAAAGGCCCCCCAATACTCCGATCCTTGATGAAACCTCACAAAGCTAGTCGTCATCTAAGATCTGATTCACTTGTACTGGCATCCATCCCGAGAATAAAAAAGGCAAGATCGGGTGGCCGCAGGTTCGCCTATAACGCGCCTAAACTATGGAACTCCCTCCCATTACCCATGAGGAGTGAGCAGAATTGACTAGCATTCCGGAAAAAATTAAAAACCTGGCTCTTCCCCTAAACATTTTCCTACTCCGACCCCACTGGGAATAAACTAAGTCCTCTTAGCGCTGGGATGCCCAAGGGTAGCTATGCGCTCTATAAATCCACATCCAAATCCAATCCAAATCTCCAAGGGCTTGAAACTGAGCTTGCCCCCTGAACGGAGCCCCAGGACCATTGGGCTCTACCTGATCTTCACTCGCCTGCCGCTGGACTGTGGTGTCCTTTCCCTCGCCGGAGCTGTGACCCTCGTGCCCCAGTCCCTCCTTGAGCCGTGACCAGGACTGCTTAGCCGCCCCCGCCTTGGGAAGAGCCTCGCTCGATCGGAGCCGCTCCCCCTACGCTGTGCTGGGCTGCCCCTGTCACCTCGCTCGCTGGAGGCTCGCTGTGCACCTTCACCCTCCCGCCGGAATCGGCGTTGTGAGCATCTCCAAGCCTCGGACGGCCCGGATGTAACCTGCGTGCCCGGCTGCCCCGCTTTGTTCACCCGCCACCTGCAACACCCCGCTCTTGTCGTGAGCCTGAAGATCAGACCACCATCGTGAAGTGTGGGAGCCCCGAACGCCGCATCGCCCTTCTGTCGAAGAGCCGCTGAAATCCCGCCCCCGCCCCCGCCTTTGCGTCAAGAAACAAGGTACTGTACTTACGAACTCGACCGCGAGCTCGCATCGGATCCAGGGTCCGCAACGTTCTGATTTCCCTGTCATCTGCCGTGTGCTTCCCGGACGCCGCCTCAGCACGAAGTGCGCTGAGGCCCACAGTTACCTTGTGCCCGCCTAAAGAACTTTCCGTAACAAAGAGACTTTACCGTATTTCCAAGAGTCGTGGCCCCATCAGTTCAACGTTACTGGGCCTTGTATTTGAATCTGCTGAATCTACATAAAAGCTTATTTTTATATACTTCCGGATTGGTGTCCGTTTGTGGTGCATGCAAGGGGTTTACTGTATGTGTAATGGCATTTGCTTAACCGTGTACGCCTGAGACTTAGCCTAGACTGCTCGCGCCACGCACCTAGAGGGTGAGCAGGGGTTATTCTGGAGAGTCATCCTTCGCCCTGACAAGAAGTAAAGGGTCCCTGCTTGTTGTGGGTACACACCTGCGTCAACCAGAGCTCCCTCATTTCTAACATGCGACATGAGCCATTGACCCACTCACTGCACCCTGACCCATTCATTAGTCTAACACTAACCTCACCTACTCGCCATCCCTACTGCAACCAGACCTACTCACAAGCCTAACACTGAGTTTTCTCAATCAATAGCCCTACTCCAACCTAATCCACTCACTAGCCTAACACTGAGCTCACTCGCTCAACATCCCTGATGCAACCTGACTCACTTACAAGCCTATCACTGAGCTCGCTCTCTCAACATCCCTAATGCAACCTGACTCACTCACTAGCGTAACACTGAGCTCGCTGGCTCATCATCCCAACTGCAACCTGACAAACCCATTCACTAGCCTAACACTGACCTCGCTCGCTCAACATCCCTACTGCAACCTGATCCACTCACTAGCCTAACACTGAGCTGGCTCGCTCACCATTCCTACTGCAACCTGACTCACTCAGTAGCCTAACAGTGAGCTCACTCGCTCAACATCCCTACTGCAACCTGATCCACTCACTAGCCTAACACTGAGCTCGTTCGCTCACCATTCCTACTGCAACCTGACTCACTCAGTAGCCTAACAGTGAGCTCACTCGCTCAACATCCCTACTGCAACCTGATCCACTCACTAGCCTAACAGTGAGCTTGTCGCTCAACATCCCTACTGCAACCTGACTCACTCACTGGCCTAACACTGACCTCGCTCGCTCATCATCTCTACTGCAACCTGATCCACTCACTGGCCTAACACTGACCTCGCTCGCTCATCATCTCTACTGCAAACTGACCCACTCACTAGCCTAAGACTGAGGTCTCACTCAACATCCCTAACCAAAGTTGACTCACTCAATAGCCTAACACTGAGCTCGCTCACTCAACATTCCTACTGCAACTTGATCCACTCACTAGCCTAACACTGACCTCGCTCACGCAACACCCCTACTATAACCTGACTCACTTGTCTCACACTGACCTCGCCTACTCACCATCCCTACTGCAACCAGACCCCCTCACTAGCCTAACTCTGAGCTCGCTTGCTCACCATCTCTACTGCAACCTAACACACTCACTAGTCTAACTCTGAGCCCGCTCGCTCACCATCTCTACTGCAACCTGACACACTCACTAGCCTTACATTAAGCTCGCTCACTCACCATCCCTACTGCAACCTGATCCACTCACTTGCCTAACATCGAACTCTCCCACTCATCATCCCTCCTGCAACCTGACTCACTCACTTGTCTCACACTAACCTCGCCTACTCCCTAACCCTAATCCTGTATGAGCCTCTCACCATCGCTAATCCCTGCTGTTAAAGACGCACTCACTGTGTGCCCTCAGGCAGTCTCACACATTCACCATTCCTATGCTTATTCCAGTCTGACACTCGTCATGACTACCGCAGCCTACAGGGCAATGCGGGCATCCTGGCACTCCCTTCGCCTCTGAAAGGGGCTTCGCCTTCAGACAGACAATGGAAGGAGTAAGAGGTCCAAAACCATTGATGGCTGGCTCCGTCCTTGGCATTCTGCAGGAGGCTACGAATGAGCTCTCTGTTTCACTCTCTACCCAGGTGACAATATCATCCTCTTCTTCCTCGCATCGCCCTTGTGTCTCCCAATACCTCTAGCTTTCTCTCCCTCGCTCCCAGTAGCTCTATTGCAAGGAAAAAGGCACCATAACCGCGGTTTGAATAAAAAAAAAATACAGCAATAATCAGGGCTCAGTGGACCCGTCAGGCCTCTGGGCTCCGGTGCCACTGCACCAGCTGCACCAATGGAAGCCACGCCCCTGCCTCGGCTCCCTTGTTCCAAATCGCGCGGTGATTTCAACGGATTTTCTGGAACCGGGTTTAAACCAGCTGCACGGGAGCAGAACGCTCCAGAAGATTCTAGAGCGCTGCTATAGATGGGTCTTCGCTGACTGGCGCGCGGTGGCAGTATTAGCATCCTAGCTTCATTTATCAGTTTATTTTTAGGTCTCGCCTTGCTATCGCGTAAGCGATCGCAAAGCGAGACTATAGGGGCTTTTAAAAGTGCTCCCAAAAAGCGGATTGCATGGCTAGCACGCGCACAATGACGCGCATCGTGCCGCCATGCACTCCGCCTTTTGGGAGCACTTCAAAGGGTCCGCTCTCCCGCCCCCAAGCGCGCGCGCGCCACGCTCCGCCGGCCCTGTTTTCAAAGCATGTCTTAGAGACACGTGAAAACAGCTGGCTTGTATACTAAGGTTTACAAGCAAGATTCTTGCTTTTGATGATGTACACACATAGACAAAGACTCACACGTAGAGACGCACACACAGAGACGTACACACAGAGACAGAGATGAACACACAGGCACGGAGGCGTACACACTAAATCTGCTTAAATAGGCTAAAGGTTTTGCAAACCACCAAAACATTTTTCATTGTACACTGTCTCTTTGCTTACAGTTTCAACATATCTTTACTTCATGATATTCTTTATTTAAAATACTTACAGCTTTTACTCCATATTACCCCTCCGCAATTGCAGATCCTTATGTTATATGGACACACTTTTATGTAAAACACCACATATAACATTCATATATCCTATACATACACTTGCGCATTTCCACCACCGTTTACATTGCTTTTATACTCCTCCACAAGTGTTCAACACAGAAATACACACACTATTTACTCTCCAATTCACACATGATAGCCATTTAATCTCAGACGAAAAAAAACAAAGAAACGGGAAAAGTGTCCAAAATAATGTGCAAGGGTTTAGCTTGTTAGGTCTCGCCTGAGACAGCGCTTTAGCGCTGCTCTCGCGAGAGCTATTGTAAAAGGGGGATCTGGAAGTACAAACAGTGCTTTTCAGGCCTCCAAATACAGTGCATGTGCGCCGGGCGCGCGCACCATTTGGCAGCCTGAAAAGCACTGCGTGATCATTTTCACGGCCGCTTTGATGTCCTCAGTGACCGCGGCCACTGAGGACATCAAAGCGGCCGCGAAAGTGCACCCCATCTGCCACCCCCTTCCTGCTTGTTTGAATTGATTAACCCGATTTCGCGTGCTTCTTTAAAACTGACTTCTTGTTTGTTTTATACCTCGCTATCTCCATCCCCGCCGTGGCGCACTCCTAGCTTTTTATGGACATTATGATATACTTTGAAGTGCTTGAGCCACTTTACGACAGTTTAAAAAAAACTTTTTGATAAGCGTGTAGAGCGCTTGTTTACAATAGCTTTCAGTGCCGCTTGTTCATTTAAGCTGTGCCTTATTTCATATGTAGTTGCCTGAAGGTGAAAGACAGAAAACGTTTTAGAATATTGTTTTTAAACACACCTTTTACATCGTTCCATGCTCATTCACCCCGCTCGCATTGCGCACAGCATCACAGTTCCCATGCGTTTTTTAATGCACTTCGACCACTACTTAAGGTAAACACAAAAAGGTGCTACGACACGGGTGCGGCGCTTTGTTTTTAATTACGTTGGGCCATACTGTACAACGGCCCGCGCTGATGTGCAAGTGCTACATTCTAAAAACGGCAACGCCGATAGATCCCGCATAGATGAAACTTATTGGCTTTGCAAATGCTTGTTTAGCACTTATAGCCTGCAAACGAAACAACACCCAACCACATGCATGAAAATACTGGACAAACAACGGCCACTGCAAGATCCTACACCGTCACCTCCCCTGCCTCCCGGATGCTGCTTTCGGTTTCATTCTCTGCTAGGTTCCATGTCAGCGAACAAAATACCCTTCAACGCGACAGCAACGGGCGCCTTGATCCACTGAGCAATGTTAGTAGTGCCAAGTGACCCCAACTCTCCTGCTGTGTCTAGCGACCTCAACTCTCCTGCTGTGTAACTAAGCAAGAATCTGAGGCTCGCTTGTATCCGCGACAGAACAGACACTTACTTAAGGGGGCTCACCTAGTTTATTTTCCTTTAGAAGCACTTTTCATGAGCACTGTTTTACCTCGCACTCTAACTGCTCATGTCGCCTCCCATGGACCTATGTGAGAAAAAGCGAAAGTAAGTGGCACTGCGTCAGTTGAACCAAGTGCTGCACCCCCTGGTAATAATTAGGTGCGTGCTGGACCTCCCTGTTGTTATCCTGCTGAAAGGAATACGCAGTGAAAAAAGTGCAAAATCATTTATTGAACATTAATAAACAAGTTATTAATGGGGCGTTCCGTCTCTGTCTACTGTGACGCTCCATTTCTCTCTCCGCTTTTAATCGCTAGAACCTGATATTCTTGAATCAAGCCACATAAACATTGAATGCCGACTGAGACACGGAACTGCACAAACCCCAGAACACCACAACATTTGGGAATATAACACATCCGTGGGTGTTCCTTCTTCCTTCCCTGACCCCCGTCTTGTGACAGTTGCCCCCCCCCCCTCCCCCTTCTCTCTGTCTCATTCTCTCAGAGAAGCACAGCATTGAAAGGTCTCTGTCACAGCTCTGGTTGCCCGAATCCCTGTTCTGCTCTGTTACAATGAAGCTTTTGATCTTGTGACACATTCGGTGGTGCGATGCAGCCTCGTCTGGTGCTGCCTGTAGCTATGTTATTGCTTGTGTGGTCTTGATTCCAGTGGGACTACAATGGCAGTTTACTCCTTTGTTTTGCAGTTGCATTTCTACAGCGCTACTTCCTCTTGACAATTCTGATGCACTAAAAAGCTTAGAGTTTCTACTACCGGACAAAGCTATTCTGTAAAACTGTTTGGATGGCAAATGAGTTTGGTATCGGAACAAGTGTGCATCTGAGTTTCAAACACATCAGCACCGGCAGCCAAAAAGCCGGACTGAACTCCATGCGGCTTGCGCTTGAGAGACATCTGTTTAAAACAAGCATTTACAATGCAACGGGCTCGCATTATTGAAAGTTTGAGATATTGGCGCTGCATTATTATTTGCAACGTCAATAGCTCAAACTTTCAATAATGCCAGCCTTACTGCATTGCAAATGCTTCTTTAACTTGTAGTCCTGCATTGCCCACACTGAATACATTCCAGTGAAACGTACCTTCGGAATAACGGCTTGCTTTTTAAATAGCGCTTCATACTGAGCCTGCCATTTTTAAGGTCTGTAAAAACGAGGAGGCAATTTTACCAGGCAATTTTACCAATTTAAATGTATCCATTTCTGTCATTTCGAACAACTAGAGGCAGAGTTGGTCTTGGTCTTGCTGGGATTCGAGCTAGTGACATATGGATAAGTGTTCCATTGTCATATGTCATAAGCCCGGCCTGGCTAACGCCGTGACCTTTGCTCCCGGCAGCAGGGCTGGATGTACAGAGAGAGGGGAGGAGAGAATATTCCGTTCTGTCACAATGCAAATGCATGACCTATTGCTGCATCAAATGTAAATAAATAGAAAATGTCTTTACTTTTGATGCAATCGCGGCACCCGCGTGGGTGCCGAGATTGCAACAAGAGTAAAATAATAGGAAAGAAATGTCAGGACGGACGCATTTAGCATGCGACTTGCCCCTCTGCTTAAAAAAAACAAAGCATTTGCAATGCAATAGGTCTCACATTTGCGAGAGTTTAACCTATTGGCATTGTAAATGACAATGCCTTTTTATTTATGTTTTAAAAACCACCACATAAATAAAAGGCATTGCCATTTACAATGCCAATAGCTCAAACTCTAACAACTGCGAGACCTATTGCATTGCAAATGCTTGTTTTTTAATGGCTCTGCTCCTGTCTCTGCTTCCGGGCCCCCACCACTTTCCAGCTTTCAATCAGCTGCTTTCCCCCAGCGGCTATTGATCTCCGCCTGTCTCTCGCTCTGTTTCCAGCTCCCTGCTCTATGTAATCCGCATCCCTCTGTCCGCGCTTGTTTGTTTGGATGATGGCTTGTTTAACACACCCCCACCCCTCCCCAGCGGGTGAAGGTAACATTTCCCTGCTAGATTACTGTTTCGTGACTTCGTCCGTAGTGGATGTTAAAAACTGTGCGATTTTAGACTTGAACGCTCATGTTTTCATTTTTTATTTTAAACGTGTTCACCGACCTGTTTATTTTCAAACACAGCGTTTCCCTCCCCCCAACCATACCCTGTGCATCGAGTGAGGCAGCACAAGCCCCGGGCACCCTCAGCAGCGTTTATTCTTTATTTTGGTGATGGCTTGTTTAACCCGACTTGCTCCAACAGCACCGTTGTTAACAGCGCTGTTCTTATCTGGACTGTTACTGCACCATACACAGCAGGCATTGGAGGCTTCAGGGGGAGAGCGGGCAAGTACATCGGCCTGCTCTGGCGCAATGCTTTCCTCCCTCCTGCTGCCCATACTCTGTTCCGCAGCTGCTAGCATTCCCACGAACTGACCAGCCGCAGCCCTTCATGTTATATGCGCCGTAGATAGCAGGCATGGGAAGTCGCCTAACGCCATCTGGTGTAGTTTGTGAAATGTGAGACGGCCGCCTTACTGTTTCCAACACTGCTTGGAGAACTGTCCATGAGGAGGGGGGGGAGGGGGGTGAACTGCGCTTGCCATTTGCGTTGTGTGTAAAAGTAATACGGTGGACAAGCAACTTTTTTTTCTATTTATTCACTTTTGTAACAATGGCAGCACGCCTCACTGCGTGCCCCCATTACTACAAAAGTAAACAAAAGTTGTTTGCCCACCATATTACTTTACACACAACGGAAATGGATCTCATTATAGCGGATCTATTAAACTGGCATTCTCCCACTTGGAAACCTCTTTTAAATCGTGATCCACACACATCATGCAAATAGCATTGATTAATTGGCAGGTAGCACTTCAATTGCTGAGCACTTGCACACATAAGTAAATGTACTTGTTAAGCCCATCCACTTGTGACACAACAAAGATAGGTTCCATCTATACACACCGTTGGTGCAACCCCCTGTTGCTTGGGGGTGTACCTCACTGCCCACCAAGTTCAAGCTTTACACCTGAACTTCCTGCTAGTAAGCGTCTGGTGATTTGCTTGTTTTTCATGGCTCATTTAGGAATCCCCTCCGCCCCCTGCGTGATAAAGGTGACAGCATAAATGTTTGGAAATGAAAGTGGTGCTCTCACATACTTCACATGTATTCTAACCAGGGCTTCAAGTGGAATGAAAGAACTTGGGAGGGTCTCTCCAAGGGACGTGGTTGATGTAGTTAAGGGCGTTGCTTAAAACAAATAAGCTCAAAGCCTGTGCTTTTTAGGTCTCGCCTGAGACAGCGCTTTAGCGCTGCTCTGGCGAGACTTATAGTAAGCGAGTTTTGGAAGTGCAAACAGTGCTTTTCAGGCCTCCAAATACAGTGCATGTGCGCCGGCCGCGCGCACCATTTGGCAGCCTGAAAAGCACTGCCTGATCACTTCGCGGCCCCTTTGAAGTCCTCAGTGAGCCGCGCGGCCACTGAGGACATCAAAGTGCACACCATTTGCACTGTGCCCGCCCCCACTCCCCCCTCCCACTCCCTCCTCGTCAACTTCAGTGCGCGCTTGTTATACAATGCAGCGCGCGCACCATTTGGCAGCCTGCGGCGGGGCAGAATCTCCTCATTTCCCAGTAGGCTTCTGTAGCCCTGCACAGGATCTCTTTGGCCCGTCCGAATACCGCCTTGCTTTTTGTTATTAACAGGTTTATATTCGTTTTATCATCTAAACCATCAGAAGTACAGCTCAGGTAAGCATTGCCCAGCAGCTGGCATTCATCCCAAATTACCGTCATTTGAGTGTAGCTGGACCATTCAGGCGGCAGCACAAATAAATATCTGGCGCTAAGACGTGCACTTCTGTCAACAGACAATCACCCAACCAGCCCTCCTCCCTCCCGACTCATGCCTCCGCCTAAAGTTCTTTACAGGGTATCTTTCAATAACCTCAACCCGTGGGGTCGTTTTCAAACACCAAGCACCCAACAACTATTGATCTAATCTTTTTAACCTCAGAGTCGTGTGTTGGTATGAGGGAACTGTCAGGGGTGTCTTCATGTTTTTTAGACAGTCTACCAGGTGGTTCCAGGTCTGATCGATGGAACCCCGCTCCCTCATCGCCTTCTGAAACAACCTCGCACCCTCGAGTCCCACCCAAGGGGCCAGCGTCTCCTTCCATTTGACCAGTCGGGGGCCCCTGGGCGCCTTCCAGTGTGATGTAATTTCCCGCTTCGCCAAAATCGGGGTCAGATCAACACATTTAGTGATCATTTTGTGCTTGCTCGGGCGTGGGAATCCCCCATAAAAGACATGCCTTGGGTTGGTACACTCCAACAGGGCAGGGCCTTGTCATGTGAAGTAGTTAAGACCTCCTTGTTGCTGAGGTTTTTGTTGTAGATTTGTCGCTAACAAATCCACCAGAAGCGAGAAGTAATCAAAAGGTTTGTACTAGAGAACAAGTATTCAAGAGAGAACCCTCCGATTCGGCAACTCCCAGGACCTAAATCCCGAACAGTCTAATGCAAGTGCCCACACATTTAAGGAACAACTTCGGAATGAGAAACATTCAAATGACAATATGCAACAGTTTTCACCCCCCGAATCTCATACGGTTCTTTCTGTCTTGTTGACCCCAGAGTGTTAGTACCTCCTTGTCTGTCTCTTAAGTGCACGTGGTACCTGCACCCGCACGTGGTACCTGTCACCATCCAGCTCGGGTTACTTGGGCGAGGTTGTTCTTCACAATTTCACAACTATATCGCAATGTTCATCAAAGCGCCGTGACTAATACAATTATTAACAATAAACAAAAGGCTTCAGTGCACAGACCAGGCAAAGAACGCGGACATCTTGGAACGATGCAGTTTCTTAATAAGAGAGCACGTTAGTTTGATCCATCTAACAGACATTGTGCATCATTTTCGAAAATAATCTTTCCTAATTTAATCACTACACACGGTCCTAAAACGAATATTCACAGTTTCTATATAATGTGTTTTGAATTAGTTACTCTAAAATTGAGAGAGCTTGTTATTTACATGACATCGTTTGCGTGATTTACATGCCAAATATTTTCAATGTTCATTTGGTGCACAGACTCTGAGGCAAGCCCGGCTTTTCTTCACTCGGCTCTGACTCCCTCTATTAACTTGTCGACCACCTCTGATGTTATACTGTTTACACCCCCGACCCCCTCCCCACTACCATCCCCCACTTCACCTCGGAATCCAGTGTGGTATGCTCCTTTTTTAGCAGCCACAACGTAATGCAAGGGGTGTGCAGTAATAGCGTGTATTTTTTGTTGTTGCTTCGCAAGAAAATTATGTGTTTATTTACGGTGTGGACGAAAAGAACAGCTCGTCAACATACTGAGCAGAAAACTGGTCAGAGAGCGGTTAAACGTAAAGCAAACGGGACAGGAAACAGAGCTGCGTGGAGACGTCCCCTGTGCAACTTTCTGCAGCAGTTGCTGCAAAAGGCGAGTCAAACCCTAGAAACCCCCCAAAGGGGGGGGCAGTGTTATATAAAGCAGAGCACTGACCTCTTCACGCACTGAAACCAGCTGTCCCCCTGCTCCTCCCCCCGCCGCCTCCATTCTTAAAACACGAGATTAGAGCTCCGCGGCAGGGTGCTGCCAGACCTCCATTTGCTTCCCCCTCCCCCTTTCATTTCACCTCCCCCTTCCCTCCCCTCAGCTAGAGTGACAAAAGCACGCCCTCGGTGGAACTCTAACGTGCTAGGTACTTTTCTCTCCTCTGCTGCTAGTGGATCCCGCTTCTGCTGCCAGGAGAAGTAACCGAGTTTATAAAGTTTGCGCTTCAAGTACATGCAATATTCCCCCTTCACAATATAAAACCCGCAGACCCCTTTTATTTTACAAACAGGTTGCCAGGCTTGGGGCCACACCGACAAAGGGTCTTCCGACTGCTGCCCACAGGGGTAGTGTTTCTGCCTGTGGCCCCCTCTCTGCCCTTCCCATTATCTGCTCCTCATTCATCTGCTCCTTTAAATTCAGGCATTTTCTTGTGCAAAACTCCAACACAGGCCGGGATTACCCAGCAGCTGGAAAATGAAAGCAGACACTGTAGAAAAGTCCTTCTTTTAACGTTAGCTGCACAGGTCATCCGGCCTGGCCCTTTATCAAAGGTGGACACGTCTGTCGCTTTGTATATATCCCAGAATGCATTATAATTTAACACGGAATAATAATTACCAATAGGATTTCAGATTTGTTAAATACTTTTTTCAAAATTAGTATTTTTTTGCCTTTTTACCCTCAACTTCATATATTTTAGTATTCCTCTCCTAGCACACTTACAAACAGTTTGTTATTTTCTTATTATAAAGTTTCCGTCTTCCTTCTATCATAATGGGATTCCCTTTCACTGCTCCTATAAAACAGAACAGCGCCTACAACTGTAGCAATCACCACAAACGGGATCTAAGGTTCAAAGCAACATTGCAGTGTTTGTGGGATACTTCTTACCTATGGGTCACCAGACATCAATCATTCGGTGCTCTCAAACAGATAACAATCTCAAAGTCAGGCTCTGTGGGTTTTATTTGCTGCCACAGCCTCCGATAAAAGAACAATTGGAAGATTTCCCACCATGCCAGACTTCTTGGCGCTGTGAAGAAATGAAGACCGGCGCGGCTCATTCCAACGTCATGGCACAGAGTTCGCTCTGTTGATAACAGTTACCAGTTGTTTAATAGCTTAAAGCCCCCACGTTACATCACGGGTCACACCAAAACAACGTCCAGCTTTCTCATTTCCTACAGGCGGACACTTTGAAGTGTGATGCCACAGTCGCGAAATTACAATATAAAAGAACAAGCATTTGCAATGCAATAGGTCTCGCAGTTGTTAAGAGTTTGAGCTATTGGCACTGTAAATGGCAATGCCTTTTATTTATGTGTGGGTTTTTAAAACATAAATAAAAGGCATTGTCATTTACAATGCCAATAGCTCAAACTCGTATAAATGCGAGACCTATTGCATTGCAAATGCTTGTTTGCTTTCCCTCGCTTCATATGTCAGCAGGGCACCCGTTTCTCCGACGCCGCTCTTCATGTGC
The DNA here is from genome assembly GCF_964204655.1 of Triturus cristatus. Taxonomy (NCBI): domain Eukaryota; kingdom Metazoa; phylum Chordata; class Amphibia; order Caudata; family Salamandridae; genus Triturus; species Triturus cristatus. The sequence continues at coordinate 1,643,893,707 of NC_140590.1, forward strand.
TATGTTACCAATGCTTGTTTGTTGAGCTTCATGCAGCACCGTTTTTAACTAATGGCATTTTGTATTTAATTGTGCTAAAGCGCCACACATCGCGTGCTTAGCTGATGCATTTCTTGCTTAATTTACTGTTTATTGTAGCACTACAATGTGGTGACAGCAGTAAATCACCAGAGAGGAGCGGTGTTTCATCAGCGCCTCGGGCAGAGTAGAGAATGGCAAAGTGCAGCAGAAGCACATTGGTCCGAACATTACACACTGGAATGTAGTGACAGCTGAACAGCCAATAAAAATCCCACGCTCTTAAACGAAATGGTCAAATTGTTTTGAGTAATCGACTGGAAAATTTTGAAATGGGTTATGTGTCTGGCAATCTAGTGCCAATCGATTACCTACTTGCATGCTTTTTGTGTTATCCTGGGCAAACTAGTCTACTCTATCTCCCTCTACTTTAGATATCCCAACAATGATCCAAGTGCACAACCATAATGAGAGCCGACTAGTTTGAGGTTAGCTCGATCTTGTCTGTCGCGACATGTTTATCTCTGAGGATGCGTGTAGATTTGACACCTTTATTTTTGCAGGAAAGTCGATTAATAGCTGATGCTGGTGTAAAGCAGGGCAGTGCATTCAATAAGCACCAAAGAGTCCTGTAAGGCTGCGGAGTCTGACTCCCCCTTGTGCTCCGCATAAATCTTGAGCTCGAATCTCACTTTAGTAATTTAGCCTGTCTTGTGCCCTTGTAATTCGGAATTCTTGTATCTTCCTGTGCTCAGTTATTGAGGATGTCGCTGTCTGTGTGAATAATTTTCCAGAGTCCAAACATTTCACCATCTCTCTCTTTTAAAATGTAGTGACAGCTGAACAGCCAATAAAAACCTCACGCTTTCCAAAGCACCTGCACTACGACACATTGGCGCTATATAAAGCAGATAAACAAACCATTTAAGTGAAACTGCCAAGGTACCTTGGCCAATGTTTGCAGCTTCAGACTGCTTGGGCAGAGATATATTCCAAGCGCTATATAAACAAAAGTATACCAAATAAACTCAAATAGAGAGGAGCTTTGGAGAGGGCCGAGCCAGGCTCACGAGCTGTTCATGCCGCCTGGCCTCTGCAGCATCCCACAGCAGCTCAGATAACTAGGTGAAAATAGCTGAGCATTTCATCCCACCACAAACAAACACAACCACACACACACACACAAGCACACCCACACACACAACCACACACACACAACCACACACACACAAAGTGACTAAAACTTTTTTTAAAAACCTGCAGTACTGAAACAAGCATTTGCAATACAATAGGTTTCGCATTTGCAAAAGTTTAAGCTATTGGCATTGTTCATGACAATGCCTTTTTTTATCTATTTTATAAAACAAACACATAAATAAATGCCATTATCATTTACAATGCCAATAGCTAGTGTTGTATTATTATTAGCAATGCCAACTGCTCACACTTTTATAATGCGAGACCTATTGCATTGCAAATGCTTGTTCATCCCTGCCTCCTTTCTAAAGGTGTCGGTGGCCTCGCGCTCATCCCGGGCTGTATTCGACCCGTGTCTCACTCCCCCCCTGGCCTCTGCGGCAGAAACAGGAGAGGGCTTGGCAGAGACTCAATCCGTAGGCAAGGTAGCAAGGAATCACAACTAGCTGGCTGGATAACTCGGTGGGCTCTCTTCCTAACCTGTCTATAACCCAATGGTCACATGTCAGTGCTGAAAGGACTGGCTAAGCCTTTTATAGTTCTATGGTCGAGGAAATGTTTTCCACTGATTTGGGCGATTATACCTTTTTGCTGAAGTTCCTTCCACACTATTCGGTTAGTGGCTTTCACTAGACTAATCGTCATTTTTGGATATTAAATATTTCTTATTATTTAATATAAATATTAAATTCCCAACCCTCTTGGATAGCTTTTGTTGGCACGCTGGGAAGGAATTCAGGGAGCTGTGCATCCGAGGCACCTCTGGAAGCAGGGGTCTCGCGCACTCACGAGGTAGGTCCGGAGTGTTCCAGGTCATTGACTTGGCTGCATCAATGAGCCATCAATGCTAGGACATTTGCTACATCACATCCGGTAACTTGTGGTAACTTTGACCTTGAAGAATGCATTCCCTTTCCTTCTGCTCCCCCCAGGCTCGGGCTGGCCCCCCTGCCACTCTGGTATTTTCCCGGTGAGATGAAGTTTTGGGGTCTGTTTTCACAGCTGCGACAATCAATACATGAAAACCACCAAGACCCCGTTATAGTCATGGCTGCTCCACGTGGGGCTGCTACGAACATTTTTACCAGGGCTGATTTTGGTTTTCACTCTCGACCTGTGCTCTCCTCAGCAGGAAGCCCCAGCAGAACTTAGCAGGTGAAACACTTAAACCGCCTCCCACAGGAAACATTAGACAGAGCATCTCCCAAACATCCAACACAGCAGGGATGCACCATATGTAGGTGCTATCACAGAGCACACAACAGCACTTGCCTCCTGGCAACAACGCACAACACAATGCATTGTACAGTACCATGTACACCATCCAGCACAACTGGGGCATTCCAAGATCACGGATCTCACAACAGCATGCAGAACAAAGAACAGTGCCACACAGATGCAACCTGTATTTGAAGGACCCTATTTAAAACTGAACAGAACCGGTTAGACAGGATGCAGAGCACACGTCAGACATGGCTCACATATTCAATAAAGTTGGGTATCACCAAGATCACTACATTAGCAGCCGTAAAATGATAACAACAACTGATCACCTTAGTCAGAGCAAGGCACATAAATCCAACACAGCTCTTTACAGAACAATATACCACTCCATGACATCACACTCTAAAATCATCACCCACCATGCAGAGATAGTCTTACAGGGATGCTGTGGACCCAACAGAACACCACACATCTACTGAACACCCTGGACTCGATTACCTTGGCAATGCACATACTAATCCCCCCAGCAAGCTTGTACTTGAATTATTAAAGACCTCCGGCTACACAAACCAAACAAGTGTACCCAGCACACATTTTACCCTTTGCATGAAAGCAACTTATTACTAATTATCAAAATCGAAAAATCTGAATACAGACTCTCGCATGTGACAGAATCCTCAATAACATGGCATTAAACTGCTATCACCAGTGCTTAATTTGTAACAATCTAAGTGCTAAGCGTCAAGCGTCAAGAGGCCTCTGAAGCTTGCAAAACCCATTTCCGATGCCAGCCCTAGCAATGGCAATACCTATGCAACTATTAACCATCACACTCCTACAAGTATGACAATTTCGGCTATTCCAAGCCCCCAAATCTGCAAGAATGGCTTTGGCAACAGGTAGTAGTCATTTTTAAAGTATATTGAATGAATAAACAACTATTGTTGTGCTCATTTCTAAATTAGGGAAACAGCACCACCATGTGGCAGACTGTCATAAGTGATGGTGTTGACAATTAAGTGCCAGTGCCGACCACCAGAAACCACCAGCTCGAATTGAGCAGTGACTATAACTCAGGGGAGACTCCTCAACTAGGGCTGAGGAGCGTCGCCCCACTGATTTCTTGCAGTGCGAGAAGCAGAAACATAAAATGATAATACATTTCAATTATTACCATTTTATGTTTGGTTGCGGGAGGACAGGTGGGCGGAGCTGCTCTGTGAGCAGGCAGGTCAGGGGAGGAGTGATGTGCCCACTCCCGAGTACGCAAAATGCATTGAGAAAATGACCTCCCCATAAGCCCCTGGCTGAGCGGCAGCCCGACCAATCACAACGCTGCAGTGTTGTGATTGGCTGAGGGAAGGGAGCCTGGCTGCCTGCCTCTGCTTCCTGTTCCTCCTGGAGGCAGGAGAGCTGGAGCAGAGAAGACATGGGACCCGGCCAGAGGAAAGGTAAGTTGAATTTTCTTGAATGATTAAGTTAACCCCCCCAGCACAACCCCCCTCACCGCACGATCCCCTCCAACCCACAAGACATGCCGGCCGCACCTGCTATAACTCATACAGCACTGTGAGGACACAGTAATGGCCACAGAGCATAACAATTATCACCGCCGACCATGTAGTATGGGAGGAGCATGTAGGCCTTAGCATCATGACTGAATATTAGAGTACAGGGCAGCCATGTTTGTGTGGCCAGAGAGGGAAGGCCAGGCAGTGCACACATCAGTGTTAGAAGCTGCACTATCGGTCAGTTTGTGAAGGCGACACTCGTGTTCAATATGTGCAACTAAAACGTTGGTCAGTGTGAGGCGCTAGCACAGACAGGCAGTGTGAGAAGTTGGAGCGGGTGGGCAGTATGGGTCTCTAGCTCTGACGGGCAGTTTGAAATGCTGGCACTGGTGAGTGTGAGAAACTGGCACTGTAAGGTAGAAGCTGACACTGCTTGGCAGTGCAATAGCAGTGTGAGATGCCGGCACTACTGGGCTGAGTGGGAAGTTGCATTTGGAGGGCAGTATGAGACGCTAACACTGGTAGGCACTGTGCGAAGCTGACACTAGTCAGCAGTGCGAGAAACTAGCCCTAATAGCTTAGGTGAGAAGTTGGATTCGCCGGACATTATGAGAAGCTAACACTTGTGGGCAGTGTGAGTAGCTGGCACGAGTGGGCCATGAGAGACATTGGATCAGGAGGGCAGTATGAAGAGATAACACTTGTGGGCAGTGTGAGTAGCTGGCACGAGTGGGCTGCGAGAGACATTGGATCTGGAGGGCAGTATGAAGAGATAACACTAAAGGGCAATGTTGGAAGTTGGCACTAGTGGGAAGTGTGAAAAGCTTACACTGGGCAGTGTGAGAAGCTGGCGCTAGTAGGTTGGGTCAGAAGTTAGATCTGGAGGGCAGTAGGAGCAGCTCAGACGAGTGAGCAGCGTGAGAAGCTGGCATTAGTGGGCTGGGTGAGAAGTTTGACATGCGGACAGTGTGACAAGTAAACACTAGTAATCAGTGTGGGAACACAACACTAGTGAACAGTGTGAAGAGCTAACAGTAGTGAGCAGTGTGGGGGATAACCTAAGTGAGCAGTGTGAGAAGCTGGCACTAGTGGCTTGTGTGAGAATTTGAATATTGAGGGCTGTATGAGAAGTTAATACCAGTGCGCAGTATGAGACTTTAACACAAATGCACAGTATGGGAAGTTAACACCAGTGCGCTGTATGATAAGTTAACACCATGGGCAGTACTAGAAATTCTTGTGGGTAGTATGAGAAGTTAATGCTAGTGCGCAGAATGAGAAGTTAACACCAGTGTGCAGTATGAGAAGTTAACACCAGTGCGCAGTATGAGACGTTAACACTAATGCACAGTTTGACAAGTTAATACCAGTGTGCAGTATGATAAGTTAACACCATGGGCAAGAAATTAATACTTGGGGGTCGTATGATAAGTTAATGCTAGTGCGCAGAATAAGAAGTTAACACCAGTGCACAGTATAAGAAGTTAACACCAGTGCACAGTATGAGAAGTTAAAACCAGTGCGCAGTATGAAAAGTTAACTCCAGTGTGCAGTATGAGACGTTAACACTAATGCACAGTATGAGAAGTTAACATCAGTGCGCAGTATGATAAGTTAACACCATGGGCAGTACTAGAAATTAAAACTTGTGGGTAGTATGAGAAGTTAATGCTAGTGCGCAGAATGAGAAGTTAACACCAGTGTGCAGTATGAGAAGTTAACACCAGTGCACAGTATGAGATGTTAACACTAATGCACAGTATGAGAAGTTAACACCAGTGCGCAGTATGATAAGTTAACACCAGTGCGCAGTATGAGAAGTTAACACCAGTGCGCAGTATGAGAAAGTTAACACCATGGGCAGTACTAGAAATTAAAACTTGTTGGTAGTATGAGAAGTTAATGCTAGTGCGCAGAATGAGAAGTTAACACCAGTGCGCAGTATGAGAAGTTAACACCAGCTCACAGTATGAGACGTTAACACTAATGCACAGTATGAGAAGTTAACACCAGTGCGCAGTATGAGAAGTTAACACTAATGCGCAGTATGAGAAGTTAACACCAGTGCGCAGTATGATAAGTTAACACCAGTGCGCAGTATGAGAAGTTAACACCAGTGCACAGTATGAGAAGTTAACACCAGTGCGCAGTGTGAGACATTTAATAATAATGCGCTGGATGAGAAGTTTTTTCTGTGAGTAGTGTAAGAGGCTAGCACTGGTAACTTAGGACTCACAAACTTGCACTGCTTTGGACGAAGCCAGAGTCTAGTGTCTTCACTCAATTCTCTTCACGAGCATTACATTTTAACCCTACGTTCTCTGAAGCATTCAGAGGTAATTCAGTCTATCACTAAAATTATGCATAATTTGTTCTGGCAAAAGCGAGACCACAAATATGTCACCCCTTTACAACTTAAACTCTACAGAGTGAAGGATGCAAAAACAGAACAAACATTTAAGGTGAAAAGCCCATGGAGACAGAGGCAGGAGAAAGCGGAACTGCTCCGTTTGTAATTAGACCTGCTGTATGTTTGCCCCCAATGAACTTAGAATCAGTGCGTCCATGAGGGGTACCACATTATTTGTGTGTGACGTTGTGCTGAAGGCGAATACCCCATAGAGTGCAGGTTCCATCCCTGCAGAGGCACGAAGATGCCCTCTGGGACAATCTGCAGCTAACAGTGGAATCCTGGAGTGTCAGCAGTGCCACTTCTGGACTTATCCGCAGCCTTCAACACCCTACATCATGAGATGTTGCTACTGAGACAAGAGAAGCTTGGCATTCCAGGAAATGTGCTAAAATGGATCTCCTTAGATGAAACTCATAACAATGACAACATTCACCTTTGCTACTCGTACCCCACACGGCGACACCTCAAAAGGCCGAATCATATCTCCAACCCAGTTCAACGTGTATCGGCCTCCCTTACCAGACCTGATCCCGCTCTGAGGACATGCACATCCTGAAGAAACTAGAAAACCCCTTGGACACAAATACATTCAGACTCAATGAGTGCTTCTGAGTCCCTGGTGAATGAATGTTGGCAAACCACTGCAAGCGCTATGCAGCAAAAACTAAGATCATAAGCTGTGAACAATGGAACCACCAAACTCCAGCGACAAGGCCAAGAGAATTGAACATCCACCAGCACCTTCAAAGGAATTAAGAGCGATCATGGACTCTAAGCTATGCTTAATCGTATTTGTTAATGAAATGAAAGGAATACAATCTACACAAATCAAATGCTAAGGTGTAACCTCTCTTTTTTTTTTTTTAAACTCTTTAGGTCCCAGAGTTTTGCGATCCCAGGGCAAAGCCAGGCTAAGTGGAAAAAAATCTGTCGTCTGTTCGCTGCAGCGCTTGCATTTTGCCTCGTCACTTAAGCCATACCTATGTAATCTCTCCAGGGTATAGTAAACCCTATTTAGGTATTTAAAATGGACCAATCTGTGTCTGCCGTTTAATGAAATGCGCTTTGTGCTTTCGCAGCTGTATTTCCACATCACATCGTCTATGTCCCTACCCAAGTCCCTCTGCCGAGCCAGCGAGCTTTAGTGTAGTAGTTTTCCCTATAGGCCATGGACAGTCGATAAATCTTAGAAACTATACGGGTCGGCGATTCCGTTTTGAAAATATAGGATAAAGAGGATACTTCCGGTGGTTCCGCCATATCACTACCCAGAATGTGTAACAGTGCTTGCCTTATTCTATGGAATTGAAATTTGGTAAGGGGAGTCAGCACAGAATCTTCGGTCTCCCGTTCCGCCCAGCGTTGTGCCGTGCCACCAACAAATAAGTCACCGATCGCTCGCACCCATAGAGTATTAAGCGCTTTCGTGACCCCTTTTTCCCTGCACGGTGGCAGCCAGTGACACCAAGCTAGCGGCATTTGCGGGGAATACAGAATGACACCCGCTTGCAGCTTCAAGAGGTGGTGCCAAGCATGTGTTGTAGCGTTCACTGAGTGAAGGATGCCAGTCCTGCGATCGACCAGTGCAAGCATTAGAGTTGGCATCAGAAGCGGTGAAGCCATCAACGTCTCTATCCGCAGATGAGGGGTGTCTGGCGAGCCGTGCATCCAGTAGAAAGCATGCGCATTCTGTGCTGCCCAATAATATAGGTCCAGGTCAGGCGCGCCCAGTCCTCCCATATGATATGGTAGTGTAAGTATGTCCCACCTGACCCGCGCCTGTTTGCCGGCCCAGGCTAACCTGACCATTAGAGTTGTAAGCCGCCAGAAAAATGAGCTAGGGAGAGCCAAAGGGATATTAGTGAAAAGGAACAAGAAACGGGGGAGTATCACCATTTTCATTATGGACACTCTGCCCAACAAGGACAGTGGCAATCTAATACAACCCTCTACATCATCTTCTAATTTACTTATTGCCCTCCTATACTTCTCCCGAAACACTGCGTCCGAGTCTGTGTGTATTTGGATCCCAAGATATCTCACCAAATCCATTGACCACTGCAGTGGATAATCCGGTTCGAACGGGTCGTGGCCTGTGTAAGAGGAAATATTATAGATTTCGGCCAATTAACCCAAAGTCCAGACACCGCCCCAAATCTAGCCACCTCACGAAGTACTGAGGAAAGGTGACGCTCGGGATCCCGTACGTATAATAGCGTGTCGTCTGCGTAGGTCGAGACATTAAACTCATAACCTGGAAACCTTATGCCCTTATATCTGTGATATTCCCGGAGCTCGCTGGCCAAGGGCTCAGCAAATAAGGCGTATAAGATCGGAGACATTAGGTAGCCTTGTCGCGTGCCCCTAGTAACCTTTATAGCATCCGTCACAAGGTTGCCAATTTTAATATCCCTATCAGCTGCAAAAACACAGCTCCCAACCCCATCCTCGTCAGGACTAGTCTCATGAAGGGCCATTCAACAGAGTCGAAGGCCTACTCCATGTTGAGAAATACCACTACTGCCTGTATCTCTGGCTTAGTGTGCTGAATCGCTCTGAACACCGTTCTTATATTATAAGTTAAATTCCTGTTGGACACAAAACCGGCCTGTTCCGGCGTGACTAATAGCGGGACTAAGGGGACCAATCGATTAGCTAAGATCTTCGCAAACATTTTCATGTCTACGTTAATCAATTAGCTCGGGCGATAGGAGGCGCACTCGTCAGGTGGCTTGCCCGGCTTCAAAATAGCCTCCCTCATTGAAGGTGGCATATCTACCGTCACACACATCTCATCAAAGAGTGTAGTTAAGTGCGGGATCAGCAAGTCCGCGAACGCTTTATAAAAGGAAACTGTCAATCCATCTACTCCCGATGTGCTCCCTGACTTCATGCCCGACAGTGCATGTATAAGTTCGTCTCTCTCAAGGGGTCGCATAAGGAATTCACGATGAGAGTCCGTTGGCTATGGGAGTTTTATATGCGTTAAATAGTCTAATATTTCCGCTTCCGTATCGCCACTCCACGTGGAGTAAAGCTCTGCGTAGTATAGCCTAAACCTGCTCGCTATGGCTGCATCTTCCGTTAGGATATCCCCTTCCTCCGTCTTAACCTCCGCCACTATAGTTTTCTCCCTCCTTCTCTTGAGGAGTTGAGCCAATACAGAACCCGGTCGTTCCCCCTCACCATACACGCGAGCCGTAGTATATTTACCTAAATGCTTCAATTCTGCATCAGCCGCTTCATGATATTCTCCCAATAGTTTTTTAAATTCCTCTGTTACAGTCTCCTCAGGCCTGATCAGGAGCTGCTGCTCTAGCTTCGCCAATAAACCCTCCAAGTCAGCTAACCTTTTGCGTAGCACTCTGAGGTCACCAGAATGCTTAGACATTGTGATACCGCGAATATAGACTTTTAAATGTTTCCCAGATCACTTGGAAACTTTCCACAGATCCAACATTGGTAACAAAAAACATTTCCATCGCTACCGTCAATTCTTCCTTAAAAACAGCATCTAGAAGGGAGTAGGGCAGGAACCACCACAAGAAGGGATACTTTTTTGCAGGGTGTCTATCACAAGCAGTATCGGGGAGTGGTCCGAAAGCGTACGTGGTAACACCTCATAGGCCCTGACTCGCTCTAGTAGCTGTCTGGCTGCCAGCCAGTAATCAATGTAGATCGTGGTATGCTGAATAATGGGTATAGCCCCCTTTCTCTGGGTATTTCTGATGCCACACGTCGCCAAAGTCAAATTGCACAAGTATATCCGCTACTGCGCGCGCTGCCAACGAGATGTGTCTATCAGGTCCTCCCGAACAAAGTTAAAATCTCCACCCCAGAGCTGAGTCCCCTCCTCGCACGAGGGTCCAGTCTCCGCCAGTGTAGAATAAAAGTTGGGATTATCAAAGTTCGGCCCATATACATTAATTAGGAGTAGTTCCATTCCCTTTTCCTTACATCTGGAGATCACAAATCGCCCATCTCGGTCTGTGTGCAGTGGTTCTAGTGTGAAAGCAGCCCTAGGGTTAACCCAGGTGAGCACTCCGCACGCATGTGTAGTGAACCCGGAAGCGTGTATACTGCCCTGCAGCCCCCTACTGTGCAGCATCAGGCTGTCAAGTGGTAAGTCCGTCTCCTGCAATAGCGCAACATCAATCTTATGTCTTTAGCAAGTAGGCTAGCGCTTTTCGGAGCTTCCAATGGTCGTTAAGACCCCGAATATTCCAAGTAAGCACGCAAATGTGACTAAAGGTGTTGGTAGTGTTAGACTCAGTAAAGGTCCTCATGGGGGTGTGAAGAGCCTGCAATGCTCAGCCTGCCATTCAGTTACAGAGTGTTTGTGTGCACAAAACAAAAACATACTGTCTGCGTGCGGATTGCCATATTTTCCCTATCTCGAATCTCTCCCTCCCCCCCACCCACGTCAGGAAAACCCCAACTGTGCCTTGAAGAGTAACCACAGACCCTTCCCAATACCTCATCTAAACATCCAGCGAGTGCAAAAAGGCGGAATGTTAACAAAGAAACCCGCCCCACTCAATACAAACCCTAGGGTGTGTTATATACTCGCGGGCAGATGTTGCCCATCCGGCCGGGTAGTTTAACCTAACCAGACCCAGTTGCCCCCCTGCTTGCCATCTAGCCAATTGGAAGTATCTGCATCTCCATGCATCCTGTCTCCCCCACCCCTTCTGGCATATTAGTAGCAGGATGGCGCCAACCCCCACTAGAGTCAAACACGCTGTATGAGTCCTGTGTCACTTCAGTTACAGTGGTGACCTTCTCCATTTTGTTCCACAGGCAAAAGAGGTCACCGTCATGCGGCCTCAATATCCCCCAGTGTACCACCCCAACCTGCCTCCTCCCATAAGGATATTCAGGCTCTCTTATCTGCTATACTGAAAGTCCAGTGATTAGTCCTGGTCATCCAAACTGCCACCTGTAGCCCCCTACAAGATACTCTGCTCCGGAGTGCAACGCTTCTCCTTAGACCATTCCTTCAGGGCTTTCTGTAGCGATTTTGGATCCGTAAAAATTCTTGACTGTTTTACCCATGCAACTCTGAATGCCGAGTCCTGGTCACTGCAGTTCAGGAGTGTCACTATTGTCGGCCTCGGTGGAGCACCAGGGACAGGGCGAGGGCCCAATGAGCGATGCGCTCTGTCTACTACAAATATGGGGGAGAACGTGTCACTCCCTAGTAGTGTTACCAGCAGCTGCTCCACAAATTTTTCCATGTTGCCGGTCGGGGTGGACTCCGGAAGGCCCGTGATTCATAGGTTGTTTCTGCGGGACCACGCCTCAAGGTCCTCAGTCTTGTCCTGCAAGATCTGCATCACTCTCCCCATTTGTTTGTGTTTTGTATCAAGTGTCGTATGCGCTTCTTCCACCTCCGCGATCCTGCGTTCTGACATATCAAGCCATTCTGCTTGCTTGTCTAAGCGTTCCGCCATTCTATCCATGCAGTATGAGAGTTTAGTCCCCAGAGTAGAGAGACTACCCTGCAGGCCTTTTTCCATTGCCACAAGCATGGCGCGGATGTCTCCGTCAACGTCATCAGAGGACTGATCCTGCGAGGTGTCCCCGTCGTCTGCGACAGTCTCCCTCCCTTTAGCTATCCTTTGGTCAAATGTTAATTTGGGCTGTGTCTTATCAACTCTACCCATTGTTGCCAAGCTGCCACCAGTGCCTATGACCGGCTTACAACATTTGTTTTGGGCGAGTAGTCAACACAAGGTAAGTCCGCTCAGGAGGAGACTGCTTCTGTTACTCAAGGTGCTCCAGTATAGTGCGCTGTCAACTTTAAGTAAAAAGTGAGGCCGCCTCTCAATTACACCTCACCACTAACCAACTTCCCATCTGCGCAACAGTTCAGGCACCAGTCAAGGGCCGCCACAAAAATATCAGATAGGTTCACCAATGCGCGCCGCCAGTAACACCCAGGCTGCCAGCCTCGTTCCCTATAGTCCACCATTGTCCGCGGAAGTACTCCTTGCCACTACCGTAATGTATTTTGTTGGCTATCACAGAAGGGTAAGCTGTCGTACGGTGTTGGCACCTCCACCCTTTACCTCTCGCGGCTGCACGTGGATCACAGGGTTCGCAGCGTAGTTCGCCTTACAGCGCCTCTGCCATCTTAAACTGTTCCTCAGGGCATGGAAGGCCGCCTCGTCCCACCAGGTGCCACCGCAATTGTTGGTCGGAGACGTAGCAATCCCCAACGCACCTTGCCACTCGAATGCCGCTGGCCTGTAAGGGCCACGTCTCACCTCCGGGCAGCCGCCTTGCCAGCAGCTATCAAGATGGCCGACCTCACTGGCCTCAGTGTAGCCGAGCACAAATGATCCTCTTCCCGCAGCCGACCATCCGTTTATCTCTCTTGAAAGCAGAAGTGCAGCACCAGCACGGTGAGGCTTTTTACCGCTTTTGGCAAGTTTCCGCACCCCCATGCTAGGAGAGTGAGTGCGTCAGAGAAAAGCGCCGATATCTGCACCAACAGCGGCCCCTCTTCTCAGGACAACGGATTCCACTGCACTCCGTCGCAGTCTCTTAATCTCCTCCTGGCTCCAGCACTCCGATTTCAGGACTCGTCAGGGTCACCACAAATCCCAACCAGGTAGGGCGTGCACTCTCTAGCTTCCCAAGCGCCCGTGGGTCAAGAAGCCGCCGAGCGCCAGCCGCCGCATTCACACTACGCCAGCTCGGGGATAATGGCCTAGTGCGGCGGCCCTTCCACCCGCCAAGGGCAGCTCGCTCTATTCCGAGGTTAAGAGGGTCAGGAATGGCTCATCTCATGCCCGAGCCGCCGCAGTGTCGATCACCGCTGTTATCTGGTCAAATGTGACCTAGCAGATGCAGGATTCCGTTTTAGGTTTAAGCGGCCATCTTCATGACGAGCAAGCTCTGTGCCCCAGGTGGTGTAACCTCTCTTATCTAGGATATCATCAGAACCTACGGGCCATTATCACCCTGATAATTTCACTGGTCAGCATTTCGCATGCCCTGCCCCTATCCACACCCTACTTCTACTACAGAAAATGTTTCGGATTTAAAAACAGAAGTCTGACCATTATCACAAGGGAACACATGGCACTGCTGCTGCAAGTATTACAACTGTTGCCAGTAGCCACAACCTCTGCCTTCAATATACTTTGCATCATCAACAAACCCATCTAAAGGCAAGGCCCGCAGTACCAACAAATTAAACTCCAATGATATTCCCAGAATAGGACACTACAATCCAGATAAGAGCATCTGTCTGGTCCCTCACAGATGACACCAAAATGCCTCCCACATAGATTGACAGGAAGTACAACACTCCTCTAACCAGACACTCCTCTGTGGAGTAGCGTGCTATGGACTCGAAATTAGGCTTTGGCGTGCCAAACTGGAATATGAAGTCTATATAAATGCAAGTACAATAAAATACCAGTTAGGAGGTGTATCCAAAGTGCCCTCTCACCTAAAGGTGAGCGTACCACTGCCCCCTCATACAATGCTACCAGATAATTGGTAGTTGGTGGAAGCAAATTTATAATTCAGAGCAACAGGTGTTTTTAGGTATAACTCTGCTGAGGAGGCTACTTACTGGCCCTTTTCTACCAAGTCTGACTGCCCACCATAACGTGCCTCCTTTCACTCCCCCATAGCTTGGTGCTTGGCTTCCTTAAGTGTGTGGTGTATAATGTGTGGAGTGGCATGTGCCGCAGGTCTGTGGGACTAAGACACCATGTACACAATAACCGGTGACCGGCATTATTGTGTGTACCAACTCACAATAAAGGGTTTCCTTGCAGATAGATGGCCTCCATTTTCTGTGACTATGTCAGCAGCAGGTATTTTGTTTCCTGTGGCCCTCACTAAAACTGCAGCTGGTCATTTGGTTGCAGTACAACCTGTTCATTTCACTCTTAAGAAAACCACACTCCCCCTGTTTCTGTGTTGTGCTGGCTGCTCTGTAGAAACCTGGGAAATTGTGGCTGAGGATGTCCGCAATTATGAAATCGGTTTTCCTAATGTTTGCATATGTGGCTCTTTGTTTGTGAGCATTGATATTAAATTAACCTACATTGCTTTAAATGGTCTTTTTTATGGAATCAGCTACTCATTGAGACTTTTCAGAGAAAGTTCATGCATGGATCCAGCTTCACTGGGTTACATGGGGTTTAAGGGATCTTCGCTGTTGCAGATCTTTTTAGCCTGTTTTCTTGTTTTCGGATATTTAAGTAATATGTCCAAGACCTGATGTTTCATGGTTGCCTAGCATATATTGATTCAAGGAATATTTGAGCAATAGGTCTATTGCATGCTGCCTTTTTACACATCCTCACCCCTTCACCAAAAGGGACCTATTGTGTATTTGCTGATGTGTAGACCACCAAGGCCCCTGCTGTTCCTGAACTAATACACAAATGAGTAAAGGAACTATTTTCTTGAAGTGGCCATTCGAGACACAAGGTGAAGGGAGTGAGAAACACTGGACTGGTGTATCATATGGGGCTTGATTCGACAGAGGATGGAGTGGAACAGGAGGAATCACTGGCAGGAGTTTGCTACAGCACTTCACTGGCGGCAAAGGGAGATGGGGGCCACATGTAAGTATTGAATACTATTGGACTTGGCAGCAGGGTTATCCTCAAACTTTTTGCCTTCCCCCTCCTGCTTTCTGAACCCAGATTTTGTTGGCCTTAGGACACTGTGCACATTTCCACTGCTACGCAGTGCTAAAGTGCTTGTGCTCTTTTCCTAGAACATGATAACATTGGCTTATACCCAATTGGCACATCTAATTTACTTTTAAGTCCCTAGTATCCCTAGTAAAGTAGTGCTACAAGTCTTTACCCAGGGCCTGTAAATTAAATGATACTAATGTGCCTGCAGCACTGATTGTGCCACCCACTTAAGTAACCTTTTTAAACATGTTTCAGACCTGCTGTTGTAGCCTGTGCTTGGAGCTTTAAACTGTCATTTCGACCTGGCAAAATGAAAACCACTTTGCCCGGCTTAAACCTACCTTTTCAATACATATAAGTCACCCCCAGGGTGAGCCCTAAACAGTCCATAGGGCAGAATACAGTATACTTAAAAAGTTGGACTTGTCATTTTAAATGTTTACATGTCCTGGTAGTGGAAAACTCATTTTTCACTACTGAAGGCCTACCTCTTCCATAGAATAACATTGGGTTATCTTATTACATTTAATAAGTGATAACTTTTTATTGGGAGCAGATAGGCATTTCGAGTTTGGTGTCTAAGGAATCATAATTTAAAACCCTCATAAATTTTAAAGTCGGGATTTAAGTCGCTATTTTGAAAATGCTACTTTTAGAAAGTTTGCATTTTCTTGTCCCAACTATTTGATGCCTGCAGCCTGTCTACTGGGTCACATGACTAGATGTAGCTGGCAGTTGGTCTTTGTGTATTACTCCCAGACTGTGAGATCAAGAGGCAATAAGTATTGGCAGAATGCTCCATCTTTGATTGGATGAGGTGACGAAGCAGTCACCTACCGCACTTGCACATCACAAAACCTCTGCCTCAGCACACACACAAAGGGTTTCAAACTAGTATTTTGTGGCCCCAGACAAGCTGGGGCTGGGGCAGGGATGCAAACAATTCTAGACACCTTTATAGGGGTAGGGCTCTAGAAACTTTGCACACTTCAAATTAGGCAACAGGAATAAAAAGTAGATCAACCGCTTTGGTCCTGAAGAGAAGCCAAGGGGAAAGCTTTGAAACATGTAGACCAGGGAGGTAACAGCCCATTATAGCATATAGCCTCCTCTCTCTCTTGTTACTAATACCAGCTATAGGGAATATTACAATTTAGTTTGCACACAGCCAGGTATTTTCTAACTCACTACATTTTTTCAGACTCTTCCACTCTCACGCCAACACATAGCATCACCTCACTAATAAGTGCTCCCACATCTTTGTCAGGTCATAGCATACCCCGTCCCGCAGGGGGGCGGGAAGAACCTGATGATGAAGCATGCCACCAAGGGTCCTTTTGATGGGTGAGATTTATTTTAAAAAAACATTCTGTTTTCCTATACATCCTTAGGAAAACCTACAGTCTTCTAAACACTCACATTAGAACCAATCTTAGAAGGATAGCATTTTTCTACAAGTTTAGTGTGGACTCTCTTTGTTTTTTGGCGATTTATGGAGGAGGCTGAGTCCACAGCTTACAGAACCTCTTCACTCCCTTCTTTATTTGTGGTTAATAAAAAGTGGACTCCCAGATCCAATTCTTCAGTACACATTTGCACCTGTGCAGGACTCAGAAGAAGAACTGCTGTGCTGCTTTGCTGCAAGAAGGAATGCTACTCTACTGCCCTGCTTTCCTGGTGCCTGAGTGAGAAGGACTGGACCTGCATCTTGAACCCATCACCACCAGAGTGACTCCAAGTTGGCTTGCCTCCTGATGAGAGCCTCATCGGCATAAAAGTGTCCAACTACCTTGCACTCTGCACCTAGACTCTGCTGTGAGTCCTGCCCCAAAGTGGTGCCACCCCAGTCCTTGACTCTTAGAAGTGGGTCTGGTGCGGCTCTGCCAGCCCAGCTGTGATCCTAGCAGAAATGAAGCAGTGTGACGCATCACCCTGCAGCTCATCAGAACCGCCGCTGCATGATGCATCCTGGGGGGAGGACCTCGCATCTCAGCCCCACAGATCCACGGAACCGGTGCTGTATGAAGAATCCTTGCACCAGTAATATTACAGCCAAGACTCTGACTAATCGGTTTCAATACTGAATGTTTCTGTGACAGACCCTCTCTAAACCAGGGTACCATGCGGAGACCCCTCTAAGCCACTGCAAACCAAACTGGAGAGGAGCAGAGGAAACAAGCCAGGAAGAGATATGATAACTCAAGATACCAGGACAATAATACAAATAGAAGGGACAGGAGATAGGAGGACTAGGGACATGAGGGATCTGAAATAGGAGGAAAATAAAAAAGGTGAGGGACAAATAAATATTTGTGACCTAGTACGAATAGAAATCCACAATAACATATTACAGGTTTGGCAGGCATAGTCTACACGTTAGATAGACCCTAAAATACTGACTCTACCACTTCAACCATGGAAGTGGCTTAAAACCATGAAGTGAGTGCAATCTACAGATAACCATCAAGTCAGCAGTCTAGTGTTTGAGATCCAGTTACCATAGCCCCATTCTCCAAAGGCACCAGCCCGTCTCATCCTATCCCTGATCCCATATCTGTGCTGTGACTGAACCTTGACATATATATACAGCTCAAACATGCAATCCTGCCCCGTCTTCAGTCCTTGAGTGCTGATGCGGCAATTCAGCTGGCTAGAATAACCTTATTGTAGAATCTGCCCCATATAGTGGACAAAAGGATGGCAAGCACAGCGCGATGGCAACCACACCACAGTATTTGAGGTTAGTACTACAGGAGTTCTACAGGAGTACACTTCATCTACAAAAAGAGTGTCACATTAGGAGAGCGCTGTGGTGGAAAGTGCTTTACAAATGGTCATATGAGAAAACATTACCTCCTCTTTGCTCTCTATTTACCCACCTTAAATAGCAAAAGTGCTATAAAACACTACACATAAAACTTTAAAAGTTGCAAGCTCTGTTCTCATCAGGGCAAGAGTGGAGAATCCAGTTAGACAACCTGGGTTGAGGTTTTGAATTTGCAGCTAAGGACACAGTAGGCTAGTGGAGGGCTATGGGAGCACCAGCAGCACTGGCTAGTGGGCTCCACTTCGAAGCTGGAGGAGGGAATGACTTGTCCCAGGACTCTCTACACCCAAACCCCTCTGCATCTGCTGATCCACAATCTCCTCCCTTCTAAGGACTCTCTCTGTCCTCACCCAGTACCTCTTAATCTGCCAGTCAGAGTTGAGTCATCTTACAATGGCCTACACCTCACACCTCAGCTTCTTTCCTCTTCGATTTCTTTCGCCCCTCTTGGCCAGACTTGCAAATGTGTTTGGTGGGGCCCGGGTCACAAACGTGATGGGGGCCCTTCTCTGGACTTTAGGTGGCACCTATTGGCAACTAAGGTTACCTACCTTATTAAAATATATCCCAAAAGCAGGATATGCCTGTTTTTGTGAAACATCAATAGATTTAGCATAGGCTGAGTGGGACTCCTTAAAAGAGCAGGGCCAGGGACAAATAGCCCGACAGCCCTGCTCTTGAGCTCCCTTTACTGTGCTTAATACCTTCTTTTTCGCCTGTCAGCCAATCACCTAAGTGTGACATCTAAAATACATCATTGGCCTATCCTTTGAGATATTTGTATTTCAGGTTACATCAGTCCATCCACATGTTTCTGTTGACCTTAAGAGGCATAAAGTGGGCTACAAAGTCCAAAAATAGGATTTAAAGCACTCCAGTTGTTTATTTTTTGCCAACAAACCATTATTGTTTTTCTTCCCCGGGGGTATTTGTTGCCCTGCTTAATAAAGAGCAGGGCAACACAATCTCACCCCAGACAGAAACCAAGAGTGGGTTGGTGGCAGAAAAATCCTTGGGGTGTGCATAAGTAACAGAACACTTTAAAACAATCCCCTAAAGAATATAAGATAGTTCTAGGTGCAAAATAGCTGTAGATCTACCAAGGGCCGGATTAAAGATATGTACATTCTACAATGCATTTTTCATTACCATTTACACTGACTGAATTGTGCAAAAATGACTTTGTTGCAGCAGAGTTTACCAGCTCTAGTCACACACATACACACAACTCTCGTTTGGGCCCATATACATTCATACATTAGGATAGGATAGGATAGGATAGCCACTTGTAAAGCGCGAACGAATGCCGAAGCGTCTTGGCGCTGGTGGGTAGAGAGAGGACACCTCCATGATTAACACTGGGACACATCGAAAAGCCGTGTTTTTAACAGTTTTCTGAAAACTTGATGACTATCTGTTAGTTTCAGAGAGGCAGGAAGTTTGTTCCAGAGACTGGCGGCATGAAAGGAGAAGGCTCTGCCGCCCCATCTGGCTTTCCTGACACGATTTAGTCTAAGGAGGGATTGAGAGGAGGACCTAAGTGTCCGACCTGGAGAGTAGGGAACAAGAAGATTCCGAACCTCCTTTGCTCCCCCCCCAAACACAGCCTTATGTACTAAGCACAGAGCCTTAAAATCTATGCGTTGCTGGACTGGGAGCCAATGAAGTGCCTTGATTCCCTCAGCGATAGAATGGGCTCTGGGAACATCCAGCAAAAGTCTAGCTGCCGCATTCTGCAAGACCTGCAGTCTCCTCAACAAGGTCTTGTTGATTCCTAATAGCAATGCATTACAGTAGTCCATTCTGGACAGCACTAAAGCTACCACCACATTCCTACGAAGATCCAATTTAATAAAAGGGAAAATCTTCCGCAGTGTCCTTATTAGATAGGAGCAGGAAGAGGCCAGATTACTAACATGCGCAGAAAAATTAAGCTGATTATCAAACACCACTCCCAGGTTTCTGACCTTAGGCACAGGACAAGGACATTCACCAGCCTCCGCTGGCCACCAGAAACCACTCCACACATTCAATGAACTAGTAAATATCCGCTGGTCATCAGTTTTGATTTACCTCAGAGACCTGTTACACCAATATCATTACCATTCCCTGTCTCCTTATGTAAATGTACTTTGTCGATAGATCTAGTTGTAGATTAGAATAGGAAGGAAATAATAACACATTTAACCTTTAATTTAAAGAACCACAGACTCAGTAGGAGTTTTAAGGATTTATCTGAATTAATAATTTTGCAAGTCAAATCAGAATAGACGTAGATACACCAAAATTCTCCATCAGGAAAAATAGTACAGTTAGCTCAAAATCAATTCACATTAATTACATTCTTGTGATGAAAGTACCTGAGGAGAGAAAGAACAGAGAGCAATATACGGAGCATAACCCCACAGAACTATATTTACCTAGAATGGTGTGAGGACCTAGACATCAAAGATTCAGGATAGGTTCAGGACCGGGAAGGTGACCTCTTCTAGTGCAACGCCAGCGTTACACCCCTCTCTGGTGCTACTCTCTCCGGCTCAGGCTCGTCCGGACCCCTTCCTAAACGTGCCTCCTCGTTGTTCCGCGATTCTCCCCTAGTGTTGGATTCTTCAGTCAGATTTCAGCAAAATCGGGCAGCATCTCAGCATAGCATCAGCATCTCGGCATCAAGTGTGTCTAACTAACTAAATACTTACCTCTGTTATACCAATTTGAGTGTATGATCCGCCCCCAAATGTTTCAATTCCATGTACACCCCTCAATTTAATTGGGCCAAGCAGTGGGGTGAGGGCATCACACCATACTAAGTGCAATAACTTTCTTTAGTTCTATTGTCTAAATCCCCGCCCCTTAATTTTAACACCCACAAGCTTTATTCCCACAAGCATTTCATATGTGGATCGATAAATCTGTAGTACAATGTTTCAGCTCCTTCCTTTCGTAGGTTCAAGAGTTGAGCTTCTCATGTGCTTGCTGGGCACATGTTTTGGCAGCCATTCAGTGACCTCATTGGTCTCAGAACAAGAATGTAGCACGCATGTGTAGTTGTCGCAAAGGGATAGGGACATCGGTCACCCTCCAAGGCCCAAATACGAGCTATTAATAAAGTCAGAGAGAAACATGTTATAATACAAATTTAAATGAATTCACTGTATACCACTTACTTCTATTCTAACCCCATTTACTCTTTTGCATTAATAGCTTAGTAAAACTTGCACAGGTTAGTTTCAGCATGGCATGTGCGCTAATGCAAGGATTTCGAGCAGCCATGTTAAAAGCTATTGCGCAGCTGCAAAGATTTCCCATCAAGCGACAGGAAACGTCATACTACGTAGATGCAGAAGACGCATGCGCAGAAAGATCCCGCATTTTTGGCGGCCATTTTAAGGACACTCGGGTTACTGGTTAGTAAAATACATAGAAAAGCTTCCCCTAGATACTATATGTAAAAACGTGGTGCAACGTTAGTACTTACAAACATGTTGGTTATAGTATTACAGGTTATTTGAGAGGATTGCATACAGGCAAGTTTCTTTTCATACGAAACCTTGCTCCATCAACTTTTGCATAACATTCATATATATCTGCGTAATATAGTTCAGTTTAAGAATTCCTCCTATTCCGGTAATGGATAACCCTTTGCATAATAAAACAATCCAAAGTATTGGACGAGTACAGATAACTGCTCAATAAATAGTTCAACCTTTGTTTTCATCATCAACATTACCTTTCCCAAGTACTTTTCTGTATTGCCAATGTCCATCAGTATGAATCCTTAGAAGGCAACCGGTCTTGCGAGGTGCTGTATGCAGCAACAACGTATCACGATTCCCTACCATAGACGCAGTGAACACGAGGGGGAAATTGTTCATGCTAATCCAAGATGGCTGCCACCTCTCCTGGTCCCTCTCCATGAGTTCATGGCCTGCATCGAAGTGTAGTTCATTGTCAGCACACTGTCAGTAGCAGGCGGGCAACTGGAGCCAAATTTCGGGGGGGGGGGGCCTGAAAAAGATTTCGGGGGGGCTAATTCTTCCAGCCATTGTCCGAGTGGCTCTAAGGAGGGGTGAAACACAATAAAAGCCTCATTAACAAGTAAATGGTCTTTAAAAGACCTGTGAAGTACTCGGGTGCAGTTGCAATTAGACAGTCGCCAGCCCGTGAAGCTGTCTCGGCCCGGGCTGACACACACAACGTGGGGGGGGGGCAAAAGCCCGGTGAGCCCAATGGGTGTTGCGCGCCTGGTCAGTAGCATGCCCTCCATACGTGCGCTGTCTCAGTCTGACCATCTGTGATGATCGTCACCCTTTCTTGTAGGGAACATAATGCAAGCAGGTTTGGAGAACATCTTCCTTGCGCTAGAGACATACTAAAAGGTAAGCACAGGACCGCCCCAACAAGTTTAAGACATATTTGAGCATGTAGTTCAATAAACAACACTGCACCACAGTACTGTAGCAGTACACTTCTTCTGCCAGAACCCTACCACCAAGACTGTCATTTGTTGACTGTATCTTTGCCTGTGACCCTGCACAGCATTTTCTGCCTTTTGCCTTGGATTACGCTGCGAGAATACCACAGACATACATACATCCACTCAACTCAGAACATTGCTGTCCTCAAGGCTAACTGTAAACTTCTCAAATTCTCCTATCTAATAAACTCGGGCACCTCTGGTCGGTCACTCAGATCATAACGCAACCCCCGCCAGGCAGGTACCCATTACCTCATCAGTTATTACATCAGGCTCCAGTCTTGAAGTAGGTGCATTGTATGATCCTCGACACACTTTGCTTGCCGGGCGCACAGCGTACCAGGCACCTGGTACATGTCCATGTTTACCTGTACGGAAGGTCTAGATTGCCTACACGAATAACTGGATCACATTATCAGGTAAGCTAGAATGTTTTTGAAGTTCTTCTGGAAAAAATGTATTGTCATGTCCGGTTTAGTTCTGCCACATTTCTAAATCTTTGGTGGCGGTTAACCGGTTTCCACAATCCATTTCATATAATTTCTCAAATGTTACAATATTTTATCAAAGTGGTAAAGGTGTAGAGGTGTAGTTAGATGTAAAATAAAAAAAAACGTTTTAGACCCTTCCCTCTTCTATCCCTCCACTATCCTTTTCAATCCAAATAACAGACTAAAATGTCCACCGCTCAAATTAATTTCATATTTCCACAGACCAATTCACCACAAATTTTTTTGGGTTCTGGAGAAGTGTGCTACTCACCTAAAAGCGCATCAAAGACCTCATCAGGGGTAGCAAGCGCTATATAAATGCAAACTTCTACCTCTTCTACCCCTCCACTATCCTTCTCAATCCAAATAACAGACTAACATATTCACCGCTCAAATCAATTTAATATTTGACTATACTAATTCACCACTAATCCTTTGTGGGTTCAGGAGTAGCGTGCTACTGGACGAAAAAGCGCTTGCTTCGACCCCTCATCCTGGGTAGTAATCACTATATAAATGCAATTACAATACAATAGACTACAATGCACACAGACTGTTAAAAAAACACTTGCTTATAATTATGACACTTTAGGTTGTCTCACCACATAGCTTTCTTGGCATAAGCAACAACTTTGTGAAAATCATGGCTGTTATCATTTGGTATTAATGCGAATTTGAGTACATTCAGTTTTAGACTATTTTTATTGTCTGGGATCACCGTGTAACCATGGCAGCCTCAAACAGCAAGGGTCTGCGAATGCACACATGCTTTGGGAGAAAAACCTCCTTCGCGTCCCCATTTTGGGAGCATGTCATAAAAAACACAGACCAGTCAACAGATCCACAAAGACAGCATGGAAGGGCAGACAGGCGGGCACTCTTTCAGTTATTACAACCACTTCCGGCAATGTAAGCAAGAGCTGCTGCAGTGCAAAATAGACTAGCAACTTGGTGGCCATTTCTAGGTCAGGCAGGCTGGCCGTGGTTTATGTGGTGCTGTCCCAGATGGTTGGCAGCCAGTCCCCTAATTGAGCAAGGCTCTTAGGTTATTTCAAAGCTTCTAGGAGACACATCTTTGGGTTCTTGAAAGATCAGTCATACATTTTTCTGTGTGAGCTTCACTCATGACTTATAAATTTATTTTAGGCTCTAAATACCCCACGCCTCAGTTATTTCAGCATAATAATAAATTCACTTTTCACTAAAATCATAATAACGAAGACAGTTTTTAGTTCTGTTTTTCAATCTGCTGGCTTAGCCTTTCTGCATTAACCTTAAGAATATGAAATTATCTTTAGTTTTGTGCCATTATTTTTTACTCTTGTAGCCTTACATTTTTCAAGTGCCTATCAACTTTCTTTAATGTTGAACTTCTTAAAACCTGTCGCAAGGACACTTGATTGTACAACCGACTTTTGTCTGTTAAAGAGGCTTGCAGAGAAATGCATGGAGATAGATGACTGCTACCACTGTTTAGGAATCCAGGTGTAGTGCAGCTCTAAGGGCAATGACTCTCTCCAAAGGTCATTTTCAGTTTGCATTGGCGCTTGTTGTTTTTGATAGGGGACAACATCCTTATGCCAAGCCGAGGTTCAACAAAGTATAGATTTTTTAAAGTTCATCACTACAATATGTTGAAAGATATTCGCTTATATTCTGTCAATTGTGGAAAATCCACGAGTAACCTAAATGGGCTAGACCAGTGGTTCTTAACCCCTTCAGTGCCCGCCCCTTTCCCCGCCCAGTGCCGGCCGTTGCATTAGCGGGAGGGGTCTATGACGAGCTGGACTCGTCATGGGCACAGCGCCACCGCGGCCCATGACGAGTCCAGCTCGTCATGGGCACTGAAGGGGTTAACCTGTGATCCAAGGACTAGACCAGTGGTTCTTAACCTGTGATCCGAGGACGCCTGGGGGTAAGTGGGGCCTTTTCAGTGGGTCTGCGACTCTGTTAGAAAATTAAGTAATATTAAAATTAGTCAATTAAAAATTAATAAAGTATATACAAATCAGGAAGCAACACTACCAACTTGAAAACTTTTTCTATATTTGATTTTGATATACACAAAATATTTTATTATTTGACAATTTGTTTGGTGTATACTTATTTTTGTACTTTTGTGTATTGTTTTGAGGTTCAAAAAATGGAAATTCTTCAGGCTGGGGTCCCCAGCTTCTGATTTTGATTCAGTGGGGGTTCTCGACTTCCAATAATGATTCAGTGGAGGTTCACAGAAATCAAAATGTTAAAAACTGCTAGGCTAGATGCTTTCCTCGTTATCAATTTTGTGCTCTTAAATGAACTTTTAATTCCTTATAGTTCCAACCTGTTCTGTTTTAGACCTGGCATCTTTTGCCGTGGTTTCCCCTGTCTTCTTGCTTCTGGCCTCCTTTTTTTAATTGTATGCAGACCTTAGTTTTTGCTGGTGTTTGGACTCTTGGCACTTTACCAGTGCTGACTCTGTGTCTAAAATGTAATGGCATTTGTTTTCTCCATGACTGGAATATTTGATTTACCATTAAATCCCTTGTACAGTGCACTACATGTACCCAAGGCCTGTAAACCTAAAGCTACTAGTGAGCCTGCAGAACTGATTGTGCCACCCACCTAAGTAGCTCTCCAAACATGCCTCAGGCTCTGCCACTGCAGAGCCTGTGCGTGCA
The DNA here is from genome assembly GCF_964204655.1 of Triturus cristatus. Lineage (NCBI taxonomy): Eukaryota > Metazoa > Chordata > Amphibia > Caudata > Salamandridae > Triturus > Triturus cristatus. The sequence goes on from NC_140590.1 coordinate 1,643,919,197, forward strand.
GTTTTTAACCTGTCAAGTAAAACCTATTTGCTGGGCCCAAACCTTCCCTTTTACTACATGTAAGGTACCCCTAAGGTAGGCCCTAGGTAGTCCCAGGGGCCGGGTGCTGTGAATTTAAAAGTTGGGACATGTGCTTTTAAGTTTTACATGTTCTGGTAGTGAAAAGCCACTACATTCGCTTTTCACTGCAGCAAGGCCTATCTCTCCCATAGGTTAGCATTGGAGCTGCCCTATAGCGTTTTGCATGGGTATATTCAAATTGGGAGCTGATAGAAAATTGGAGTTTGGTGTCTCTGGACTTACAATTTAACAATACATCTATTGTGAAGTTGGTTTTTAAATTGCAGGTCTGAAAATGCCACTTTTGGAAAGTTGGCATTTTCATACCATTCGTTGCCTCTGCCTGTTCCTAGAATACACGTCTGAGTAGGATGGCAATTGGGCTTTGTGAAGTCACTGTAGACAGTCAATTCAAATCTTTATTGCTTGATTAATTAAAATCAAACAATGGAATTTCATCAATTACGCAGCCATATTAAAACAGTCCTCAATTCCAAGAACCACATAAAACCGAAAGCAAACAAATTACCAACTGTGGGGAAAGAAACACATAGTATTGGCAAATGAAATTCCCCCATATTACAAGTCAACAACTCATATCTTATTATGAAAAGAGGCAAGTTACACTTAGTAAAATCATAAGTTATGTGCAATTTCTCCTGTGCAAGTTAGTTTTTTGTTGTTGTTTTTATCTAGCCATATTCTACAACCAAGTTTACTATACTTAAGTCACTTAAGTCACTTCAAGTTTCTTTTTTGTTAAAATAAGAAACTTTGTAAAGTTTGCATTCATGATTATATCCGTTGGTTTAAAACAGACTACCAGAGCTTGTCTACAGGATTGTACTCCTCGACTATTAAAATAATTTTTTAAATACATCCGTCTTTCTTCCTTCATTGCTGTACATATACAAATCAAATCAAATGAATAATATTTTCTTCCCATTGGTTGCATAGTCTGTGGGGTATCGACTTAGATGGTCGCAACCATGGCAATGCATGCGCCAATCCTGGAAGATGGCCAAATCTCGCTTTAATAAATATATTTTTTATTTGCATAGTCCAAGGTGTTTCTAGATAGGGCTGGACTTTAAGGATCTTGTACTCATTCACAATCATCCATGCATGTGCTCGTTTAGTAAATTGCTCTTTATCTTTCAGGAGTGACAGACATTTTATTATTCCGTTAATCGTCTTTTTAAAAGATGTTGCTGTTCATTTTCCAAATCTCATGTGCCGATAGCTCTTTCAGTGCTGTTTGCAGATATTTCCAAAATTGTGAGCTGTGGTTTAGCTGTATTTCTTGCCAGACTAAGCAACTCATTGGTTTAGAAGTATTAGTTTTTATTAATTTCCATACTGTGACAGGGAGTTAGACACTGTAGGACCACCCTCCCATGAACAGAAAAATTGTACACCCGACGTCTCGTTGACCGCTTCTCTCCCCCTGCAGCAATCCGAGGTGACAGGACCACTGGAGGAGAGATATCCCTATTATACGCAGGACTGGCCCGTGGGAAGTGAACAGGGCTCTTTTAACTTCGCCTTTCAGAATGACGAGGCCACTCCCACCGACGACGTCACGTTGCTGGGATACACAAAAGCTGTAGGTTTCCGGAAGAGGACGGACGGCGTTTCCCAGGAGGCGGAAGGAGATTCAGAGCGGAGAAGGAGGACGATTCGGGAGCGGAGAAGCGGAGGTAGCAGTACGGCGGAGGAGAGAACGGACGGAGACGACACCGACAAGCCAGGAGGCCAACGTTACCACGAAGCGCCCGGCCACGTTCCCAGGGGAGAAGCGTGGCTCGAGCAGGTACGGGGAAGGGTAGCGGGTTGGTTGGGGAAACCCATCTCATCTCCATTGATAAACCCAGACCCGTAACACCGATACCGCATCCGATACCCTGCCATAGTCTCCCCCCTCGCACGTGCACCCCCTCCTCACAGTCACGAGAGAGAGAGCACTAAAAGCACTGGGTTTCCCTCACTCCCGGCCCCATTTGTGTCCCGGCACACGAGATCCCCGACCTAACCCGTACTGTCATCTCTTTTGTTCCATACGACGGAGGGAAGACTCGGAGGGATCCCCACCGCGGACTCGACAGCAACTGGCCAGACGATCGCATAGGAGCTTGCTGACGAACCTCGCGCTGAGTGGCGACCAGACAGTCCAAAGACCGGAAGAGCCAGAACCATACCATCTGTGTACCGAACATTATTGGGAGAACCCCTGTACAAGGTTGAGAATAAAGTGCTCGACCTGAACTGCATTCTCTTGTTTGTCGTCTCTGCCGCCCCAGCCCCGTCACACTGGTGTCAGAAGTGGGATCTAGTCCGTCTGAACGACAAGATGGACGCCCTCATCCAGCATCTCGTAAAAGGACAGGAAAAATTAGAATGGGCGGTACAGAGGCAGATGACGTCGGCCCAAGCCGACCGGGACCTTTTCCAAAATACTATCGCGGCCCACATGGAGAGTCTACAGAAAACTCCTCCGGTCGCAATAGTCCAAACACCCCTGGAGACGCGACCCCTTCCCGCTCCTCACCCCTCAGGACTGGCCTTACAAAAATATACGCCGGGGGAGGACCCGGACATGTTCTTGATGAACTTTGAGAGGGCTGCCAGAGCGATGGGATGGCCGGAGGACAAGTGGCCCTTCTTTTTAGCGCCGCTCCTGTCAGGGGAGGCGCAGTTTGCATATCAGGTGGCCAACCCCACGGGCACCACGCCCTACCCAACCATAAAAGAGGTCATCTTGGACCATCTAGGACTTGACGGAGAGGCCTACAGGCTCCGCTTCAGGAAAGAGAGGGGTATACCAGGTGAGAACCCCAAAACTTTGTTTTTCCGATTGAAGTTCGCGGCGGACAAGTGGCTACGACCGGCCACCAGCACGACGGAGGAAGTAATGACCAAAATATACTTAGAACAGTTTATGGAGGCCTTGCCGTACGCCTCTCAGAGGTGGCTCAAACAACACCAGGGGTTGTCCTTGGAGCAAGCCATTGAAATGGCTGCTAATTATGCCCGTGCACAACCTAAGGTCACAGGGTGGGACTACGAGAAGGGGACAAAGATGCAGACTCCCGTTAAGACCGAGAGAAAGAAACCGGTACCAGACAACACGAAACCTAGACCCCTAAGATTTGAGGGAACACCGCTCCGAGGCCCCCAGTGCTTCGAATGTGGAGAGTGGGGACATATAGCGCGACTGTGCCCCAAGAAACGAACGACCGAGGAGCCCATGGAGGTTGGGTATCTCCCTAAGACCATAATGTATGCCGCTGAAACAGGTCCCTCCTTTTATGTGAGTGTGTCGCTGAACGGTAAAACCGTAAAAGCCCTCTTAGATTCGGGATGCCGACAGTCGGTGGTCCAGAAAAAATTGATACGTCCACACCAATATGTCCGTGACGTTCTAGTACACATAAAATGCGTCCATGGGGACGTTAGGCCCTACCCTCTTGCTCAGGTCACGATAAAACCCTAGGGAAAAGACCCGTGCACGGTAAGGGTAGGTGTGGTTGACTCCCTGCCGGAGGAAGTAATTTTGGGGGTGGATAATCCGGAGTTTTTGGCCCTCTTTCATAGATCTATAACCATTACAACAGCCCCTAGGACAGTAACAACCCTTATCTCTCCCGAGCCATGGGTCACGGATCGCAGTTTTCGTTTTGCACAAGCCAATGACTCCACTTTGTTAAACGCTTGGGAGAGTGCACACATGTCCCAGAGCCTAGACACCCCGAGATATCCTAGATTCCTCATCACCAAAGATCTCCTATACCGGGAGGGGGTTGAGGGAGGAGACCCTCAGTTAGTGGTGCCTCTCTCTTTCCGAGACCAGGTTCTCTTCTTCGCCCACACCCATCTCACAGCCGGACACAGTGGGACCGAGAAAACCACAGACAGTATACTACGGTATTTCTACTGGCCCGGGATTTATAAGCAGGTGAAGGACTATTGTACGAAGTGTGAAATATGCCAGAGAAGGAACCTATATCGCCCCCCAGCAGCACCGCTGGTTCCATTACCCATCGTAGGACGGCCCTTCGATAGAATTGGCATGGATTTAATCGGACCCCTGCCCCGTTCATCTAAAGGCAACATGTACGCGCTGGTACTTGTTGAATATGCAACCAGATTTATCGAGGCTTTTCCCCTAAGAGCGCCCACAACAGCTAACATAGCCGAAAGGTTGATTGAGCTATGCTCCAGGGTCGGATTTCCGAAGGAGGTTTTAACAGACCAAGGTACCCCGTTTACTTCGAAACTAATGCAGGAGGTCTGTAAAACCTTAGATATAAAACACCTACGGACGTCGGTGTACCACCCGCAGACGGACGGTCTCGTCGAGCGGTACAACCAGTCTCTGAAAACCACCCTAAAGAAAATGCTGTCGGCTGAAGGGCCCGAGTGGGACCGCCTCCTCCCGTTAGCCCTCTACGTCTTGAGAGCTCAGAAACAGAGCAGTCTGGGATGTTCAGCCTTCAAACTCCTTTATGGCAGACATCCGAGATCCCTACTGGAAATGACCAAGGATGCATGGGAGATGGAAGGGGAACAAGAACAAAGGGCCCTCCTTGACTACACACAACAACTCCGGTCCAAAATAGGAAAACTACGGAGCTTGGCCTATACCAATTTGGAGATGCAAAGACAGAAGCAAAAACGATGCTATGACAAAGGGAAGAAACTCCGAACCTTAGCTGTCGGCGATTGGGCATTGATCCTGCTTCCAGCCTGCGCCAGCAAAGAAAGGAGTGAGTGGAAGGGACCCTACGAGGTGGTTGGTACGATCGGAGATACCACCTACCGATTACGCCTTTCACCATCCAAAACCCAAACATACCATATAAACCTGTTGAAGAAGTGGATAGGGCCTCCCCCAAAAAGCGCCCACTTGCTCCTACCTCAAAAGGAACCCTCCACCCTGAACGAATTGGTCATAAGTGAAGAACTTCCACGAGGCCGACGGCAACAGTTACACGACGTTCTCCTCCCCTTTCAAGACTTATTTTCAAACAGACCCGGGAGGACATCGTTAGTGGAACATCACATTGAGACCCCGGCGGGACAGAAGGTAAAACTGAAACCATACCGCATACCGGCCGCTCGGAGGGAGGCCATCAAAAAGGAGGTCAGAGAGATGTTGAATCTTGGAGTGATTCGGCCCTCGAATAGTGACTGGGCCTCGCCGATTGTTATGGTGCCTAAGCCCGACGGTTCACGGCGTTTCTGCATGGACTTTCGAGCCCTAAATGCCATCTCTACGTTCGACGCCTACCCCATACCGCGCGTAGACGAGTTGATTGAAAAACTCGGAGAAGCCGCCTTTATAACAACGCTAGACCTGACAAAGGGATATTGGCAGGTGCCCCTCAGGGAAGGCGATAGGAAGAAAACGGCCTTCATCACGGACGAAGGATTATTCGAGTTCACCGTGCTGCCGTTTGGCCTTCATAGGGCCCCGGCCACTTTTCAAAGACTTATGAATGCGATCCTACAACCCTTCCCGTCATTCAGCTCAGCTTACTTGGACGACATCGTCATATACAGTGACACGTGGGAGGAACATCTGGGACACCTAAAGACGATTCTTACCGCCCTGCAGAAAGCCGGACTGCACATAAACGCCAAGAAGTCCAGAGCAGCGTTTACAAAGGTCAATTATCTTGGCTTTGTGTTAGGTGAGGGCTCTATCACCCCACAAGCTTCCAAAGTCCGAGCTATTCAAGCTGCCCCCTTTCCTGGCAATAAAAGAGATCTTAGGGCGTTCCTAGGCCTTATCGGGTACTATCGTAGGTTCATCCCAAACTTTGCAGACACCGCTGCCCCTCTTACAGACCTGCTACGCAAGGGGAGTAACCAAAGGGAATTCCTACAGCCCAGCCCTAGTGCCCTGCGAGCCTTCTCAGATTTGAAAGATACCATCACGAACCAGCCGGTGTTGTTATCCCCGAACTTCTCCAAGCCCTTTATCTTAGCCACCGACGCCTCGGACCTGGGGATAGGCGCGGTGTTGTCTCAGGAAGGGGGGGATGGGCTGGAACACCCCATACTATTTGTAAGCCGAAAACTGTTCCCGAGGGAGACCAAGTACCCAACTGTCGAGAGGGAATGCCTGGCCATAAAATGGGCCATAGACAAGCTCCTATATTACCTAGAAGGAAAACCATTCATCCTATACACTGATCACGCCCCCCTGCAATGGATGTACAAAAATAGGAGCCAAAATCCCAGAATCCTGCGCTGGTTCCTCACCCTGCAGCCGTATGCATTCACCATCAGACATAGAAAGGGCAGGGATAATGGTAACGCAGATTTCCTATCAAGGGTCTTCCCTCTCCCCGAACGGGAGAATCCAGGGGGGGAGGAGTGTGACAGGGAGTTAGACACTGTAGGACCACCCTCCCATGAACAGAACAATTGTACACCCGACGTCTCGTTGACCACTTCTCTCCCCCTGCAGCAATCCGAGGTGGCAGGACCACTGGAGGAGAGATATCCCTATTATACGCAGGACTGGCCCGTGGGAAGTGAACAGGGCTCCTATAACTTCGCCTTTCAGAATGACGAGGCCACTCCCACCGACGACGTCACGTTGCTGGGATACACAAAAGCTGTAGGTTTCCGGAAGAGGACGGACGGCGTTTCCCAGGAGGCGGAAGGAGATTCAGAGCGGAGAAGGAGGACGATTCGGGAGCGGAGAAGCGGAGGTAGCAGTACGGCGGAGGAGAGAACGGACGGAGACGACACCGACAAGCCAGGAGGCCAACGTTACCACGAAGCGCCCGACCACGTTCCCAGGGGAGGAGCGTGGCTCGAGCAGGTACGGGGAAGGGTAGCGGGTTGGTTGGGGAAACCCATCTCATCTCCATTGATAAACCCAGACCCGTAACACCGATACCGCATCCGATACCCTGCCATAGTCTCCCCCCTCGCACGTGCACCCCCCCCCTCACAGTCACGAGAGAGAGAGCACTAAAAGCACTGGGTTTCCCTCACTCCCGGCCCCATTTGTGTCCCGGCACACGAGATCCCCGACCTAACCCGTACTGTCGTCTCTTTTGTTCCATACGACGGAGGGAAGACTCGGAGGGATCCCCACCGCGGACTCGACAGCAACTGGCCAGACGATCGCATAGGAGCTTGCTGGCGAACCTCGCGCTGAGTGGCGACCAGACAGTCCAAAGACCGGAAGAGCCAGAACCATACCATCTGTGTACCGAACATTATTGGGAGAACCCCTGTACAAGGTTGAGAATAAAGTGCTCGACCTGAACTGCATTCTCTTGTTTGTCGTCTCTGCCACCCCAGCCCCGTCACACATACTTTCACATATTGACCCATCCTTGCAATTTGCTGTTTGCATACTCCAAATTCTAATCTAATTTTAGCAGGCGATGCATTAACAGGTAGGCGAAACAAATACTTGAAAATGTTGATAATAGCATTATTCAAGAGTACTGAGTCCTTACCGTAAAGTGCTTCGCTACCGTCAGTGAGACAGGGCAGCAATTTTGCTTTTATAACTAGTAGTAGGTGGACAAAGATAGGTAGGCCCGCCTAAAGAACGATTCAATGATCCAAAAGCCATAAATAGGGAGTTAATTATTTTTGTCAGTTCTGTTTTATGTAGTAAACATTAGCCATTGTCATCAAACAGTACTCCCAGGTATTTATAACTTTTCACTTGATCCAATTTTCGACTTTGCAAATACTAATTTTATTTACTATGATTCAGTGCTTTTTTATTAACTTCCATTACTTTCGTTTTTGCTTCATTTATTACCATCTTGTTCTCAATTGAGTGTGTTGATATTTTATTTCTAAGACGCTGTAAGCCTATATTTGTTTGACTTAACAATACAACGTCATCAGCATATAATAGATTTGAAATACATTTATCTGCCAATTTGGGTGGATGAGCCAACTCATTATCTAAAGTTTCCGTTAAATCGGAAAAAAATAAATTGTAAACTGTAGACAGTCACACACCAAGGGAGCTGAGGTGTGCCCTGCATATCCCAATGGCCCATCACCAGGCTAGTGGGTCTTCCTGAGCTAGAGTGGTGGGAGGAGTTGAAACTTGCACCTCAGTAGGACTGTGTCTGTCCCCACACAAAGAACTTCACACCCCCTTGTTGTGTGACTGCAGCCAGGGCCAGAAAGGGCAGGCTCTTGTGCACTACAACGACCTTTCCTATAAGTCTCCCTACTTCAAAGGCCAAATTGGGTATAAGTACTGCACCTCTGACACCGTAGCGATGGAAAAGGAAAAACACATCTGGATTGAGGACATTCTTCCAGTGAGAAGAGCTGTTGAACTGCCAGGAGGGACTGCCACTTTGCTGCTTGCTTTGCTGTTTTGCCCTGCTGTCTGCTGCTACTTGCCTGGGAGCGAGAGGACTGGACTTTGCTCTCTGCATCCTGCTTTCTAAAGTTAACCCAAGGGCTTGAGTTGATCTTGCCTCCTGTTGGAAGTCTCAGGGCCATCAAAGATTATAACCTGCATCTTGCTATTAGCACATGGGCTCCTCTGCTGTGAGCCCTGTCCTCCCAAGTGGTGCCAAACCCAGTCCAGGACTCTTGGAGGCGATTCTGGTGCTAAAACCAAGAAATCAGCAACAGTCATCACTTCAGAATTGGCACATCCGTGCAAAATCGACATCACCACTGCCTGCAAGGAAGCTATGGTCCCATCACACTGTGTGCAATGTAACAACGGTGGCTCACAATGCCAGCCCGATGGTGCTGCAGAACCTCCAAAGTATCTCCTCAGTGTGAGTACCAAGCACCTCCTCACCGCAGGCTGTGATGCACCGGTCCGACTCTGACGCAGCACCTGCCTCCTGGTGGTTCGACATTGATGCCATGGCATCGACACACAATGCTGTGACATCGTTGCATCATCGACACAGGTTGCCTTCAGGACCTGAGGTTTCACACCTGCAACCGGCGCATCACCTCCCCTGAGCCCCGAATAATCCCTGGGCATTAGCAGCTCAGCGACCCTGCACCACCTCCAGGAACCAACGCATCACTTTGCTACAGTGATGCCTCACCTATTCTGCACATCGCACCATCTTTAACTTTTTGGATACATCCAAGGTACTGAACTTGTGGATTTGTGACAGTCAAGTGCGACCAAATAGCCCTAGGTGGATCTATTGTTTTCTCAAACGCTATAATTGCATTTAATGTTGAAGGATTTGTATCTTGACTTGTGCATGTTGGATTTTTGTTGTTCTTGTCTTGTTTTACTCAGATAAATATTGGCTATTTTTCTAAACTCATGTGGAATACTTTTGTGGTGGTTTTACTGTGTTACTGCATTTCTGTGTGCACAAATACTTTCCACATTGCCACTTTAGTTCAGCCTGACTGCTCTGTGCCAAGCAACCAGAGGGTGAGACCAGGTAAACTTAGTGTGTACTACACTTACCCTTACTAGACCTGGACAGAGTGTAAACCACTGCCAAATTGAGACCCCATTTTTAACATTCTGCATTGCATATAATTTCTGCAATGGAGTCACACACTGAACAGCCAGTATTACCTTCTGACAAGTCAATGTCAATAGACTCTTTACGAATGTGAATTTATAGCTCGAGGACAATCCTTCATTTCTTTTTGACTTTCATCTAATACAGTATATTCTATTTCTAGCTTGGTCTACTTATTTCTCAGTGAGGTCAATAAATCCTGAAAACATTTCAGGCATCCACTTCTTTGTATTCCTGAGGATGATTTGTTATGTCATTGAGGACAATTTGCATGAAAAAACGTAAGTTCTGTAAGGAACCGTGACCTCAAATTTGGTGAGTGCTCTTAGCTCGCTCTTACCAACACTCTGATTTTACAGTCACCATTATTTTGGTTCCTTTTGTGGCAGATGGCCAGATATTACATTATAAAAGGCATCTTATCTCAGGCGTCAAGCTTATATAATGACTTGGCGACATTATCGTAGGAAAAACTTGAAAAAATAACAGCAACCAAAAGATATCCACTAAAAAAGTACAAAAAAAGTCTGAATGACCAAACACCAAGGGTATATCACAATACCTATGAACAGCCGCAGACGCTGAAGGGAAGAGCGGTGGGGCCGGGTGGGGGGAGGGGGGGGGATTTTGAGAGACGACCACGAGGGAAAATTAAATAAATAATTAATTTTATCTCGTGGTAGTCTTTTGAAATCTCCCCCTCCGCCCGGCCCCACCGCCCAACCGCTCTTACCTGCAGCAGCGGTGGCTGCCTATGAAACTAACCATCTACGTTCTTATTAAACATAGCGTTAGGTGCCAGTCCATGAGACATTCTTAGTTTTATTTTAATTCACAAATAGACCTTGGAAGGGTCATACAACTGGAGTAAATGGAGCAAGTCTTCATTAAGCTGTGTATGTCCAAATTTTAATGTTCAGTTTAATGTCCATTTTTAATTGATGGATTACATCTTCTCTGCTAATAAGAGGTGATCAGTATTCCCTTCTTCTAAATTCCGACAATGGCATACAATTTGGAATTTTGATAATATATACTGAGCACTTTCTGCAAACATATTTTGACGGGTTAATTATATAGTATTCATGCAGCACTTTTCGACACGCTTGAATGTTTTCCTTCATGCTTCCCTTCACTAACCCATGCATAATGTTTGTCGTGTGAAGGAATTCCTGCTTTTTTTTTATTTATGCAAAATATTTCTTATTTCAAAAGCAATTTAGCATTCAGAATTTCGTTTAGCCTTGCATGCTTGCTGCATCATTCATTTATTTCTCTGATATATGTAAATCCATTCTTTCAAGCAGATACAGCAGTTGATTTTAGACAAATTGCATAGACAAAACCAGAGGAGTAAAGGTCTGCATGAAAGTATTGCACCATTTGCCTTAGTGCATGATTCAGGAAAAAATTAATAAACCTGTGCTCATAAATTTACATAAGTGTGAGGGTGCAGATTTATGACTTATTGGGATTAGTCAATTTTCCGAATAGTGTGGGTGGAAAGCTGTGACAGATGCACATTTCTAGGCGTACTACTGGGAATGTCAGAAGACTGTTTACACTATGTAGAGTTTTACATAGCAAAAAAGTGCAGGGGGAATTGCGTCTCCTGTGCAAATGCATACTTTGGGCCTGATTATGATGTCGGTTTAAGTTGTCTCCGACCGACATCGCTGCGGATGTGGAACCGACCGACCTCAGGTCGGAGGCTCCGACGCTCCAATTAGGATGCGAACGCACATGGTGCGGTCTCAAACTTCCTTTTTTTAATTGGAAGCGTGTGTGGTGGGCCATAACCGCATGCAGCACAAGCCTTTGAAAAATGTAAGTTTTGAAACATCCCTGCACCGTGTGGCAGGCACCTCACAGTGACTGCCACACAGTGCAGGGATGTGAAGGGGGGCAGGCCCACAAGCGGAGGACCAGGGGGGAAGGGGCCTGCTAGGGGCCCGCATAGACACTTTCCGACAGCAGTTCCATATTGAAAAGGCCGACACGGAACACCTATCGGAAAGTGCCATCATAATCCCAACGGCGGAAACGCCGTCTTTAAGCGATTATGAGGCCTTTCTAAATGGCTGGCAGGCTCCTTGAGCCAGTCAGAACCGAGTCGGATTCCCCAGTCAGTTTAAACTCTGACCGCCATCATTGTACCGCAGTGGGAGTGGAAACCTACTGTATTGGTAGGAAAACGACCAACATTGTAATTAGGCCCCTAGTTTTAATCCCTGCAATGAGCACATTACTCTCAGTGGAGAAAACCCTTCCACCGACACCACTATCAAGTGAGAGGTGGATCTGTCCTCTTTTCCATCATGGCAGCTCTTGGCTGAAGTAAATCTCTGACATTTCCAGGGTTGGAAAGAATTTGATCGGCATATGTGAATGCTCACAAATAAACATGCTTCTGGGCATTGCAAAACTTCCAAGTCAAACCAAAGCTGGGAATGCCCATTTTCTATCCCTTGGGTGGGATTTCTTCACACTCATGGCAGACATGTCTGCTCTTCTAAATCATTTATGTCCACCTGGCATCCCTTTGTGGATTACAGACCGGCATAAAAAAGTTCCTTTGGTCCTAAACGTATGTTTATGGTTGAATTTACTTTTGTAAATTGGGCCCTTAGTGCACAGTATTGGATACGTTTGCCACTGAGATTGGTTAAAGGAATTGCAATAATATTTCCTGAGACTTTGGTGACACTCAGTTACAGTGACAGCTACAATTTGTCAATGCAGAAGAAAGCTTGGGCCAGACATCTAAGTTGGCAGTACCCAACCATGCACAGTGCTTGCTTGAGCTAGTGGCTGCAGGTGGGGCCCACCTGGACTTATTTTTGGAGACCGACGCTTGTTTTTCTTCAACAGACTTTGATCCACAGCAAGAGAGAGAAAAACACAAAAGGAAGAAAGAAGAGAGAGACACACTAAAATTGTGACAAAGTGAGAAAGAAGGGATGAAGAAGAACCTGTTACAGTGAGATAAAGAGGAAGGGAGTGTCTGGTGGTGGATTAAAGAGGCATGAGGTGGAATCCAGACGGTGTCGCTTCAATCTTCTATAGCGCCGGCTGCGGTCTTCTGAGCAAAGCTTTGGGCGCCTGCACTTCTTCTTCTACAAATTAGGCACTACCTATGCAGGCATGGTTCTAAAATTGTCTGAAAAATCTATAGTGTCCTGAATATAGTTTACAAAAATGTCACCCCATTGGAATTCATAATAGAAAATCTACACCAATGGAGCAAAAGTTTTGAAACTGATATTTCAGGCCATGATATTTATGTCAAACAACATCTTTATTATTGATATTCTGATATAGGACCCCTACGTGCATGTTGTTAGATGTACCAAGTTACAGTTATAATAGTCATGTCCACCATGTCTACCACAGGAGAATACTCAGGCAATGGGCCCAACAGGTGTTAGCAAGGAGGACTTAGGGGCATATTTACAAAGGCTTTTAAAGGCAAAAAAGTGGAGATAAAACTATCACCCTATTAACAAGAGGGTGCTAACATGCATTAGCCCATGTTATCACCCTTTTACCCAACGCCTCCCTTTGCATCTCTAATGAGATGCAGAGTGGGCGTCACTGGGCAGGACAACCTTGTAAATTTCACTGATGTTCACATCGCAATATTTACAAGGCTGCCCCAGCATTTCAGCACACGTTAGTTCCAAAAACTAACGTCTGCTAAAATGCAGACTTACCTATCCCTAACATTGGGGTGGATTATGCTGATACGACCCTGTCGGTCGTATCAGCAAGGTTATCGCCGTTTTGCAGGGAACATCCCTGGAAAACCAGCGGTGTTCCCTGCAAAACGGCAATAACCTTGCTATCTCTGGAATTTTTATCGCCCTGGAGAAACGCGTTGTTAATAACACGCTACCAGGGCGCTAGATTCTAGAGATAGCCTGCGATAACAAAACTATCGCTAAACACGGCCAGCAATAATTATCGCTGGCCGTTATAATTAATGTGCCCCGAAGTTGGTTGCTGTTCATGCCCATCTGAATTGTAATCCAAATAAAACATTATCCATAGCTTACTGGTTTGGGAACGTGTCTGGTGCGTGCTCTTCTTCTGCCAACTTGGGGTAGGAACAAGCCTTTGAAAAGAAGTTTTTTTTTTGTTCCTGAGCCTACAGAAGCCCCCTAACGTACCTGGTACATTGCGGCGGTTGGTCTGCCCAGCATGACTTCTGAACCCAGAGGTTGGTTCCTTTGGGCAGTGTCAGCAGCTCAAGACATCTGGAGCTTCATTTGTCCTCAGGAGGAAGGTGCAGCACAATTGATAGGCAAAGTGTTCATTTAAGTTATGCTGAGCATTACAGGTGTTTTATATGGAAGTGTTCCTTTTCACAGTAGCATTGCAGTTAATTCATTTCAATGGAACGCGCTTCAATTTCCCGGTGATGCATTTATTTCAGCAAAGGAAGCCATTTTATTTTTTTTCTGAAAATGTTCACTAGGTACGTGTTAGCACACTTTTGTCATCGATTAGAGTTACAATTAATATTTAGTGCAGTTTATCGCAGTCCATGAATATATTTCTTCTTTGTATAATTTGTAATAAATTGAAATAAAACCTTGATCGAGCTCTTCTCCCAACTCGCCTTTACTATGAAGGTCTATTGTAATTTGCCTGTTAACCTCTAGAATGCACTAGTTTATGAGCATATTGGCTGACTTGTGTACAATACAATCTAAACAGTTTTCCCTTTACAATTATTTGTAGCTACAACATTTTTACTTAGGTATGTGTTAAAAACATGCAGGAAGGAGCAGGTGGTGGAAAGATTTTTGAAAGCTAGTGTTTTGACACCACTTTGGTAGGTGACCAAAATATTGTTTCAGAAATATAGAGGTTTTAGAATAAATCCAAAGACAGAATATAGATGACAAATATATTTATTTTATGCATACAATATCCCTTTTTTTAGTATTGCTGTACATAGTATAATTTACTTTATAATAGGTGTGTTAACTGTAGTTTTTTTTTTTTTATTTATTTATTTTTTTTTTTTTTTTTTTTTTTGAAACCGTTTATTGCAATCTCAAATATATACAGGTATGGGCCTACAACCTTCCGGCCGGCCGCTAAAGTGACGATAACAAATGAGAAACATACAATGAGGCACTTAGCTTTGCATAGACACTAAGGCAGGAGGTATCAACAACGCAGGCCATATGGCTCAGAGCCCTCAATACGGTTTCATTTTCTACAACACAACAACATAAGTAAACACACACCCGCAAGGCAACCCACGATCGAGAGTGACAGCACGTGCTCCTCAAATGGGGGACCCCAAACCATCCACTGAAAACCCCCAAGAGGGGAAGGGAAACAAGTCCAGGACTGGGGGAACACTATGCTTGGAGCTAGGGAAGGGAGAAAACTAAGGGGATGGAGCTGGTGAGGCGGGAGGCAACAACGGCGGCTCGCAGATATCCCCGCGGAAGGCGTTCCAGGGGCCCCATATCTTCACCCATGCACCAGGCTTACCCCGCGCCACATACACCACCTTTTCTCGGAACATGCACCAATCCATGTGTTCTTTCCAGGCCGATACCGCCGGGGACCTCTGGGATCCCCACAGCTGTGCAACGTCCCGCTTAGCCACCATATAGCCCAGAGTCACCCATCGCGTCTGCGGAACTGAGTAATCGGTCGGTTCCCACACATTCAGCAGACATCTCCTCGCTTCAGGCAACAGCGCGACATGCGTAACCGCTCGCAGGACCTCATGCACACCACGCCAGAATCGCTCCACCCTCGGGCATTCCCACAAGATGTGTAGAAAGGTCGCTGAGGCACCACATCCACGCTTACACAGTCCGTCCTCGGCATAGCCCATACGCAGAAGCCTTGGCCCCGTCATGTACACCCGGTGGAGTATCTTAAGCTGGACGAAACGAAGGCGAGCCGGGATGGCCACCTCCTTCGGAGAGGCCACCGCGGAAATCCAGTCCTCGTCGTCCAACTCCAGCCCATCGGCAACCCAGGCCTCGCGGAGGCCAGTCAATAAGCCCGAGCGATCATTTATCAATTTCTTGTAAATGAGGGAGATCGTGCTGTCCGGAACATGGCCATCTAGCACTCGATCCTCCAGGGGGGAGGACTCCGGGATGGAGGCCACGTCTGGGAAGACGGAGCCCAGTGCGTGACGGACCTGCAGGTACCGAAAGTATTCACTGCCCCGCAGCTGAAACTCTGCCTGCAACGTCTCAAATGTTTTAAATCCTCCCCTCGTCCAGAGATCCCCCACTGTACTGATGCCTATAGTGTCCCACTGCGCAAAGCCCTTTGAGGTCCACAGAGAGCCCAACCTCTCGGACGCATACAGCGGTGACGCCCGGGTCAAACGGTCCTTCCAGCCCATAGCTGCACTAGCCGCGTGCCATACTCGCACCATAACACGCGTGGGTCCCGTCAAGCGGGAATCGGGCACACTAGCGTAGAGCGCTCGATTGTAGTCGCCACCGGGCAGGAGCACCTTGTCCATTTCAAATGCCGGGTTTAGGGCGGGCCCATAAAGGCCGTGATTAATTGCAGCTAACTGGGAGGCCCAGTAATACCGTTTAATATCCGGGAGGGCAATCCCTCCGTCGTACCACGGGAGCGTCAACTTTGCCAGGGCTATACGCGGCCTCCCGTCCCAGAACAGGCGGCGCTGTAGACCCTCCACTTCACGGAAGTAGCGCGCTGGGACCAGGTCCATGGTGTTCTGGAGAGCGTACAGGAAGCGCGGCAGTGACATCATCTTGAACAAAGCCGCCCGGCCGAGCGGCGAAAGTGGCAAGCGCCTCCAGCGCGCGACATCCTCCTTCAAACGCTGGAGGGGGGGAAGCAAATTTCGCTCGTAGCGGGCCACTGGGTCAAGCGTAATGTAGACACCCAAGTATCGAAATCCCTCCGAGGCAATCTGGATCGGACAGCCCCGCGGGAGGACAGGAGCCTCCCCGGAAAGCACATAGACACAGGATTTGGCCCAGTTGATGACAAGGCCTGAATTACGGCCAAATGAGTGCAGAACATCGACCAGGACAATCAGTGATTTACGCGGGGAGGCTAAATACAAAAGGATGTCGTCTGCATAGAGAGACACGCGGTCCTCATACTCGGGGGTCCAACGGAGACCTCGGATAGAAGGGTGCCACCGCAGCCACTCCGCCAGAGGTTCCAAGGCCAGTGCGAACAGGAGCGGCGACAGGGGGCAACCCTGTCGCGTGCCCCGTCCCAGCACGAATGGGGCCGAGACTCGACCATTCACCACCACCTGCGCAAGTGGGTCCGAGTACAACAATTTGACCCAGCTGACGAAACCCGGCCCGAAGCCGAACTTCGCCAGCATCGCCCAGATGTACGGCCACTCGAGTGTGTCGAACGCCATGGTGGCGTCCAAAGACGCCAAGATGGCCGGCTCCCGCACGAACGGAACACGCGCTAGCACGCCGTGCAGGCGTCGTAGATTAAGAGCCGTATTGCGATGGGGAATAAAGCCGGACTGGTCTTGGTGGACCAGGTCGCCCACCACGCCGACCAGCCGGTTGGCGAGCACCTTGGCGAGGATTTTAGGCTCCGCATTCAAGAGCGAGATAGGCCGATAGGATGTGACTCGGTCTCGAGGCCTCCCCTCCTTGTGGATAACCACGATGGTAGCCAGACGCTGGTCCGGCGGGAGGGAGCCCCGCGAGTGGGCCGCAAGAAACATCGCGCGGAGGTGGGGTGCCAGTACATCCGGTCGCAGCTTGTATAACTCGATAGGAATGCCGTTCGGGCCCATGGCCTTGCCAGAAGCGACCGAGCGGATGGCGAGGGCGATTTCGTCCGAGGTGGGGGCGGCATCCAACGACTCCCTGTCCTCCACAGAAAGGGAGGGGAGCGCGATGTCACGCAGCAGGGCATGGGAATCCTCCTCCGAGCAGGTAGAAACAGGGGAATATACCTCGCGGAAATAATCCGCGAAGCAAGAAACAACGCCTTCCGGCTCAGTGACACGCACGCCATCCGCCCTCTCAATCAGCGGGACTACACGACTCGCTCTCTCCTTCTTATCCAACCACGCAATCAACTTGCCCGCCTTATCACCCACATCATACAATCGCCCCTGTTGCTCTCTGCTGAGGCCCCTGGCCGCCTCCGTGACGAGGGCCCTATAGGCCGCCTGCTTAAGGTGCAGAACGTGTAGCGCAGCGTCAGTCATCCCACTCCCCAAATCACCCTCCAATTCAGTAATTTCAGCCTCCACCCGGGTCACCTCCTCCTGTGCGCGCCTCCGGGCATGGGAAATAAAGGAGAGGGCCTCCCCTCTCAGCACTGTCTTGAAAGCCTCCCAAAGGGAGATAGCCGACAGGACTGACCCCACATTCTCCTCAAAATACCGTTGCAAGGATTTAATCAAGTCAGCGCGAATAGTGGGGTCACGCAGGTACCAAGCGTTGATCGGGGCTACCCTGCCCTCCCCCCTCGGGAAGACACCAAAGTGCAACAGGAGCGGGGAGTGATCTGAAATGCCCCTCGCCAAATGGCGCACCTCCCCCACCCTCCCGGCATAGGCCGCAGGGACAAGGATATGATCAAGCCGCGAAAGGCTACCATGGGCACCCGAATGGAAGGTGTACTGCAGCTGAGTGGGATGCTTTAAACGCCAGCAGTCCACCAATCCCAGTGTATCCAAAAGGCCCGACAGCCACGCCTGTGCCCGGGGGAGGTCCCTAGGGGGATAACGATCCATAGTCCCAGAAACCACTGCGTTGAAATCCCCCCCAACCACCAGAAGCCCCCCCGGAAGGTCAAGAAGGAGGCGCCCCAGGTCCGCAAAGGTGGTGGACTGCAACCCCGGTGGGACGTACACTGAGACAAAGACGACCACTTTGCCCTCCATTCTCCCCACCAAAACAGTGTAGCGTCCCCTCTCATCATGGCGCACCTCGTCTATTTCTAGCGGGAGCGAGGTCTTGACCATAATGCCCACCCCCCGTGAGCCTGACGTAAAGCCCGAGTGGGCCACCAAACGATAACCACGTCGATTCATGGCACAAAAGGAGTTACCAATAAGGTGTGTCTCCTGCAGAAAGACCACATCAGGCGAAATCCGTTTCAGATACTGCAGGACCACACCCCGCTTAATCCTATCCCCCAGCCCGTTGACGTTCCAGGACAACAAAGTCAGGTCCCTACCCCCCATCACATACAGAACTGTAGTTTTTTAATTCATTTAACATAGATTTGTTTCATTATTTTTAGCTATTAGTATTTTTTAATAATTGCTTTCTATTTATAAATACAGTTTGAAAGCTTTATTGTGTAATTGTTTTTTTAATTCAGTAGTAGCAAGTTGTTGGCTTTGTACAGGAATAACATGGGCACTATTTAAATGATATATTACTATTTTGTATTTTAAATTAATGTTAATTGAATACTTAAGCAGTAATTAACTACACAAATTGTGTAATGAATTCTGATTAAAAAATGTTTATGAGGGTTTTGTGAGTTTAATGTGTAGATTATGTTTTCTATAGTTGAGTTACTAAATTATAATTATGTGAATGATTGTTTTTATTGAAAATACATTTTTATGCTAATCAAATATTTAATTGATAATTAATTATGTTATTTATTTATGGTTGAGGGTTATTTTTATTATTTAAGTGTATCTTGTGATTTTTATTTGTGTAATATAATTTTTTTGAAAATATGAATTATGGGACTGACGGATATATGGAGGCAGCATAACCCAGCAACCAGGCAGCACATGCACTTCTCACCGGCACATAACTGCCACACTCGGCTTGATTACATCCTGACCCATATGTCCTCAGATAATCTATTCCGAGACGCAATGATCCACGCAAGGGGCATCTCGCACCATTCACCGGTGGGAGTGCACTTCCAGGGTCCCTGAACGCACTGGCCACAGATCCTAGAATAGATGTTTGGAGTATGCAAGAGAGGGAAATAAAGGAGAAAAATAGGGTGGCCACTACCCAGTATTTTGAGGAAAATTAAGGCACAGTCAACTCCTCCTGCATACTCTGGGAGGCATATAAAGCGCTGCTACGGCGTCAAGTATGGCCCTAATAGGGGGAAAAACGAAAGGATGAAAGACGAGAAATTGAGGACCTTGAACCTGATGTCCAAACGCTACAGCAACGGGCGGGGCGGGAAGAATCAAGTGTATTGTCTCACCAGCTAAAGCTAAAGCAAGATGCACTCCGTGCCCTGGCGGAAAACAGAGTGAGGTTATATGCCCAGGCAGTACAGCACCGGATATATGATGTCCGCGATAAAGCTGGCAAGCTCCAGGCATGGCTGGAGCGCCGAGACAGGGAGAAAACATGGGTACTGGAAATAATAGATGACGACGGGACATCCTACACTGCAAACACGGATATAGCGGAGGCCTTTGCCTCATACTATGAGACACTGTATGCCCCCTGGACCCAGCATCGGTGCTGGATGGCATAGAGCTCCTCGGGTCCCTACATCTGCTGACTTTAACTCAGGAGGACAGGGAGGAACTTGACTCAGACTTAAAGGTGGAAGAAGTAGCGGGGGCAATAAGAGAACTGCAGTCAGGGAAAGCGGCAGGACCAAATGGACTTCCTCCTGAGTTGTTTAAAATAAGTGCAACTGGAGTTGCAAAGCCGATGCTGACCATGCTTTTGAAAGCCCAGGAGGAAGGGAAATTACCAAGGGATCAGAGATTTTCCACAATAGTCACTAGTCATAAAACTGGGAAACTCCCCTCTAGGTGCTGCTCGTATCGCCTAATATCCCTTCTGAATGTGGAACCCAAAGTGCTCGCCAAAATTCTGGCGACGCGGTTGAGGGGGGTTGTTACAAAAATAATCCACACGGACCAGTCTGCGTTCATGCCCCACAGCAGCACCCGACTCAATCTCCGACGGTTCTATGGAGTAAACAGAGCCTCCATATACAGACAGGGCAGCGCTGATCGCTCTAGATGCAGCTATGGCGTTAGATAGCATCCATTGGATAACATATTCGCTGTGCTACCCAGGTTGGGATTTGGGCCAAAATTCTGTAATTGGGTTCAGGTTCTATACCAGGAATCGTTGGCTTAGGTACGAGTAAACGGCACCACCTCCAGAACATTTCAGCTGGGAAAGGGGGACGCGTCAAGGATGTCCCCTCTCACCCTTAATTTTTGCATTAGCACTAGAACCACTAGCGGCATGGATACGAGGAGACCAGTTGGTTCGGGGGATCCCAATGCAGGGGGGATGGGAAGAGAGTATTTCTTTATACGCAGATGATATCCTGCTTTACGTTACTCACCCATACCGATCGGTGAGCATACTGTTGGAAATATTTGCGGTATTTGGAAACCACTCTGGATACAGGATCAACTGGTCTAAGTCACTGGTCTGTCCCTTACCCGGGTGGGGGATCCCCCGGCTCCCATCAGATTGTGAGGCCCCGGTGGTGGAGGAAGGATTTAAGTATTTGGGGATCCGCATCACTCGAGACCCACAGAAATTTCTGCGATTGTACCTTGACCCACAGCTAGAAAGATTACATAATGATGTGGCTCACTGGCGCACACTACCGCTCACCCTGACGGGAAGAGCCACGCTCTATCAAATGATGTCCCTCCCACGCCTACTTTACGTCTGGCAGAATACGCCATACGGTATGCCCCCGGAGGCGTTCTGTAAGATAGAACGCAAGGAGCGGACCCTATTATGGCAGGGAGAGGCCCCAGAATAGCCCTATGGAAACTATAGAGGGGGGTGTATGATGGTGGCCTGGGAAATCCCTGACGCTCGACTATACTATTGGATGGCGCAGTTGGTCATAATCAACGATTGGGTATAGGCAGATCAACAGGTGCCTGCCTATAGAGTGGACACACATGCAGTGGGTTCCGGAAATTACGAGCAGATCCTGTATCAGAAGAAGGGAGAAACTAACCTCCCGGAACATATGCAGTTGGTGGTGAGCGCATGGCGGGAGGCCAATCGCTATCTTGGATGGAGTGACAAACTGACAGGTAGGACCCCCCTGTGGCGTAGTGATGTTCTGAGGACTGAGGGGCTTTCAGCAATGGGAGACACTAGGAATTGAGCACCTTGAAGACATTTGGAGAGGGCAGGCGATAATAACCTTCACCGACCTAGCAAGAGAGTATGACTTGTCTGAGACAGAGCAATACAAATACTTACAGTTAGAACACGCATTACGAAAACACATTAAAGAAGGGGAAGAGGTGCCAGGCCTCTCTCCCCTAGAAGATAGATTGATAGCAGACCCCATGACGACAAAAGGTATTTCCCTGACATATAAGAAATTTTTAAATAACTCCCCTGATGTACTGACATCCCTAAGACAGAAATGGGGAGAAAACGTATGGAATATCAAAGATGAAGAGTGGACTAAAGCGTTGCAGGGCCCGAGAGAAATAGCGATTAGATCAAGGTTTAGGCTTCTCCAACTGCGAATTCTCCATCGCTCGTATTATTCCCATACCCTTCTCTTCAAAATAGGGAAAACACCCACGCCCCTGTGCCTCCGAGACTGTGGTCAAGAAGCCACCTTTTATCATATACTATGGGAATGCCCAATGATTTTGATGTTCTTAAGTATTTAGATGTTTTTAAACTGATTAAGAATTGCAATGGTATATCTAACCCTTCCAAAGCCAAACACACTGTTTTTGCTTATGTTGGAGTGGGAATAGTAAATATAACTTCTTCAAAGTCAAACACGTTTCCTACTGTTGCTTGGATTCCAGTGGGAATATTAAATCCAACCCCTCTAAAGTCCAGCACTTTCCATTATATTGCTTGGATTGGGATGAGAATAGTAAATCCAACCCCTTCAAAGTACTACACTTTCCCTGATTTTGCTTAGCTTGAAGTAGGAACAGTAAAGTTACCATTTTCAAAGTCCAACACTGTCCCTGTTTTGCTTACATTCAAATGAGAATAGTAAATCTAACCCCTCCAAAGTCCAACAAACACTTTCACTAATTCTGCTTTTGTTAAAAATGCTTGCACACATGCACTTAGTGTTCCGCTTCCTTTCCGTGACCAAGGCTACTCGCCGTAACATGTTGGAATAATGGAATCCTTTCTGTGCAGCATTTCCCTGAATAAAGCTGCTGTCCCCAGTAACGGGCCTCTGTGTTGTTTTCATTGGTGTGATGAAGTGAGACGGGCTGCTCCGTGCCCGCCTGAAGAGGCCGCTCTGAAGGGTTGGAGGCTCCTTACTCTGAGGTTTTTTGCTTGGATTGAATAAAGGAGCATGACCCACTCGCTGCAGTTTGGACCTACGAGAGGTAATGCCAATGTGCAAATCAACTGACAGCGCTGGAAGGGATTTGATGAGGAGGATTTCCTACATCAATCGTTCTGGGGACGTGAGTTTTTGACAGGGAGTGACAATACCTGGCATTAGGCTTAAAATATAATCTCCGTGACTAAGCACCATTTGGTTTTAATTTACATCAAATGCACCGGCACAAGGCAAAGTGCAAGTTATTAACTGCCGGAACAATGCGAACTGTTCCTTGAATATTCAGCATTTATCTCCGTGTCCTGGATGCATTGTGGGAGCTGTATCTCCAAATAGTCACGTGATGTAAGACACTTTTAAAAATGCATGCACACATGCACTTGGTGTTCCGCTTCCTTTCTGTGACCAAGGCTACTCGCCGAAACATGTTGGAATAATGGAAGCCTTTCTGTGCAGCATGTCCCTGAATAAAGCTGCTGTCTCCAGAAACGGGCCTCTGTGTTGTTTTCATTGGTGTGATGAAGTGACGGGCTGCTCCTTGCCCACCTGAAGAGGCTGCCTGGAAGGGTTGGAGGCTCCTTACTCTGAGGAGCCCTGAAACGCGACAGGCATTGTTAAAACTTACCTACATCACGAGACAAGCTGAATTTCATAGCCGGATGGCTGGCAAGTCACCGAGTGCCGCTTCGCTGCTTTCGGGCATTTTGTTTAATAAAATTACTGCACGGCCGCCCTGCCGTGGAAGCTGCACCATCTTGAAACTAACAAGAGGCTGGGGATTAGAACTGTTCGAATCCTGTGCAGCGTGACTCACCACAATAGCGAAAAGAATTGCCTCATGAACATGGTACCTTACGATAAGGAAAATAAAGCGTCTTAATATTGTCTGTGCTTGGAACCAACTAATGGTGATATTGTACTCTCCATAGGGACAACAAATCCCAGCATGCAAGAGAAGCTGGTTACGCACTGAGCGCAGCCTATTGGAGGCAGGAAATCAATAAAAATGCTCAAAACGAACTGGTATGGAGAGCTTTTCTATGCGCAGACACAGCAGCCTTTGAGGAAGGGGCCGGGAGCCCTGAAACACGTCAGGCATTGCTAAAACTTACCTACATCACGAGACAAGCTGAATTTCATAGCCGGATGGCTGGCGAGTCACCGAGTGCCGCTTCGCTGCTTTCGGGCATTTGTTTAATAAAAAAAAAACCATATATATATATATATATCCTGGGGGTTTGAACGTATGCGGGGACCGGAGGAGACACTGAGACATTATTTACCAGGACTCGCTTTCACCGAGCCTTACCCTGCACTGCGCCAGCCGACACGGGCACAATTTTGAAAAGATATCCTCCACGCAACACTAACCCGGTAAAGATGAACTCTGGGAGAAGTAGTTTTCTACCATACTGCATCTAGTGGGCAGACACAAGATTTTGGGAGTAGAGCAATCCCACCAATGGGATGTGCAGAGGACAATATTTAAGGCGGTGTCAATGCGGGACATGGAGAGCATCGGCATCTGAAGAAGGCGATACTACGCCGAAATGCATCATGCCACGTTTTGCTTGTCAATAAAGTGTCTCCCTAAGGAATCCTCGTGTGGCCGCTTCTTCTTTGCTCTGAAGGGGAGTATGGTGATATATGCGCGTCAGCCAGAGACGCGAAAGTGGCCTCGTTCAGCAAGTTGGCTGGGGCTTTTACTGGCTCCTGCTGTTCCAGCTTTCTATTGCCCAAGGTATTGGGATAGCTCCAGCCCACCATCCAGCGTAGGTAAAGCAAAGGGCTGCTGCCAGTGGCAGCTCGTGACTGCATGGGAGGCAAAAATAACTGTATTTGAACCTACGACCCGGCGGACACCTATCCTGGGGGTTTGAACGTATGCGGGGACCGGAGGAGACACTGAGACATTATTTACCAGGACTCGCTTTCACCGAGCCTTACCCTGCACTGCGCCAGCCGACACAGGCACAATTTTGAAAAGATATCCTCCACGTAACACTAACCCGGTAAAGATGAACTCGGGGAGAAGTAGTTTTCTACCATACTGCATCTAGTGGGCGGACACAAGATTTTGGGAGTAGAGCAATCCCACCAATGGGATGTGCAGAGGACAATATTTAAGGCGGTGTCAATGCGGGACATGGAGAGCATCGGCATCTGAAGAAGGCGATACTACGCCGAAATGCATCATGCCACGTTTTGCTTGTCAATAAAGTGTCTCCCTAAGGAATCCTCGTGTGGCCGCTTCTTCTTTGCTCTGAAGGGGAGTATGGTGTTATATGCGCGTCAGCCAGAGACGCGAAAGTGGCCCCGTTCAGCAAGTTGGCTGGGGCTTTTACTGGCTCCTGCTGTTCCAGCTTTCTTTTGCCCAAGGTATTGGGATAGCTCCAGCCCACCATCCAGCGTAGGTAAAGCAAAGGGCCGCTGCCAGTGGCAGCTCGTGACTGCATGGGAGGCGAAAATCACTGTATTTGAACCTACGGCCCGGCGGACAACTATCCTGGGGGTTTGAACGTATGCGTGGACCGGAGGAGACACTGAGACATTATTTACCAGGACTCGCTTTCACCGAGCCTTACCCTGCACTGCGCCAGCCGACACGGGCAAAATTTTGAAAAGATATCCTCCACGCAACACTAACCCGGTAAAGATGAACTCTGGGAGATGTTGTTTTCTACCATACTGCATCTAGTGGGCGGACACAAGATTTTGGGAGTAGAGCAATCCCACCAATGGGATGTGCAGAGGACAATATTAAAGGCGGTGTCAATGCGGGACATGGAGAGCATCGGCATCTGAAGAAGGCGATACTACGCCGAAATGCATCATGCCACGTTTTGCTTGTCAATAAAGTGTCTCCCTAAGGAATCCTCGTGTGGCCGCTTCTTCGCTCTGAAGGGGAGTATGGTGATATATGCGCGTCAGCCAGAGACGCGAAAGTGGCCCCGTTCAGCAAGTTGACTGGGGCTTTTACTCGCTCCTGCTGTTCCAGCTTTCTTTTGCCCAAGGTATTGGGATAGCTCCAGCCCACCATCCAGCGTAGGTAAAGCAAAGGACCGCTGCCAGTGGCAGCTCGTGACTGCATGGGAGGCAAAAATCACTGTATTTGAACCTACGGCCCGGCGGACACCTATCCTGGGGGTTTGAACGTATGCGGGGACCGGAGGAGACACTGAGACATTATTTACCAGGACTCGCTTTCACCGAGCCTTACCCTGCACTACGCCAGCCGACACGGGCACAATTTTGAAAAGATATCCTCCACGCAACACTAACCCGGTAAAGATGAACTCTGGGAGATGTAGTTTTCTACCATACTGCATCTAGTGGGCGGACACAAGATTTTGGGAGTAGAGCAATCCCACCAATGGGATGTGCAGAGGACAATATTTAAGGCGGGACATGGAGAGCATCGGCATCTGAAGAAGGGGGTACTACGCCGAAATGCATCATGCCACGTTTTGCTTGTCAATAAAGTGTCTCCCTAAGGAATCCTCGTGTGGCCGCTTCTTCTTTGCTCTGAAGGGGAGTATGGTGATATATATATATATATATATTTTTTTTTTTTGCAACACCAGCCAGTTGCACTCTCGAACGGGTGCATGCCAAGCGGGGGTGTTCCCGCTTTAAATATACAGCTCACAGTTCCATCGGGTAATCGTACCCGTAACAGACGACAGCACTCACGGGGGAGAGTTCAAAAGAGATTTATTTTCTTGAACTCCGGGCAAACAAGACGCGTTTCGGCACTTAGCCTTTGTCAATTTCTGCACGAAAACGCTGCGGCCATATTTTGTTTATAAAGAGTGTTTACATGATATCCGGTATAAAGGCAGAAAAAAGACTATTCTTAAGACGGCAACAAATCTTGTCATTCCGCCATCTTTGAATGTCTAAAGAGGAGCGTAATACAATGAATATTTAGCATTACTTCCATAATATCACATGGATTAAATAATCCTAATTAACAATATATACAAACCTAAATAGGAAAATCGTACATAAACAAATCTTGCCCACAGATGGGCCAATGTTCTGCCTCCTACCAAAGATACCATTGCACCACAATTAGGCAAAACATGATCAGTCAACACCCGATATGCATTTTACATATTGTACAGTTTTAGTGCTGAAAAAGAGAAACCACAGAATGCAAAATTTACAAAAGAATTGAATACACAATGTACGCCTAATCATCCTAAATGTACAGCAAGTTCTTCGCTACTGTTCAGACCCAGTGGATTCTTGCCTTGCAAATCTATGATATAGCGCGGTTCTAAACGCCTTAATCTCTGTATCCTATCACCACCCCTAGGGTTTTGTGGTACATGATCTACACAAAAATATGATAGGAGATCCCTATTACGGCAATGCATTTTATTGTAATGCCTCGCTACTGGGTATGATTCATCAACATTGTTGATCGCCTTCATGTGTTCAAGAATCCGTATTTTAACCGGATGTATCGTGCTACCGATATAACGGAGCCCACATGGGCACACCAAACAATAAATGGCATAAGAAGTAGTGCACGTAAGGAACTTGGTGATCTTTCTAGGTGTACTGAGGCCAGGGACATCATATGTCAAAGTGCGTTTGCTTTTCTTACAGGCTTTGCACTTGCCACATGGATAGAAACCATTTAGTGCTTTAAAAGATACCCTACTAGGTTCTACATTATGGTAGCTGTGGACCAGATGGTCTCTTAATGACCTTGCTTTTCTGAACGTGACCAAAGGATTCGATGGTAAATCTTCTTTTATAGGATGGTCAGTAAGGAGGATATGCCAGTTTTTGCGCAATATCCTCTTAAGTTGATTGGCATTTTCAGAAAAGGTAGTGATCATACGAAAGGTCCCATTATTAGACTTTTTTGTAGCTTTCTCTGTAAGTAGATCTCTCCTAGGGATCTTATTCACTCTGTCTAGGGCTCGTGACAGGACTGCTTCGCTATAGCCTCTCACTCTAAAGCGTTGCATGCTCGATTCTGCTGCCTTTTGGAATTCCTTATTGCTAGTATTGTTCCTTTTTAGCCTGAGTAGCTCTCCATATGGGATGCTATCTACAAGCTTCTTAGGATGACTGCTAGTGGCAAAAAGAGTAGAATTCCCTGCCGTGGTTTTCCGATAGAGTCTGGTATGTAACTGCCCATCTTTTACATACACTGTCAAGTCCAAATAGTTAACTTCCTCAGTACTTACTTCACCTGAGAATTTAAGGTTTACATTGTTACAGTTCAAGACATCAATATATGATTTGGCCAGGTCTGGTGGACCATCAAACACAATAAACAAATCATCGATATAACGATGCCATGCCTTTATCCTCATGTTCCAAAACGTATTAGGCTCCGCCCAGGCCACCTGCTCCTCCCACCAGCCAACGAACAGGTTCGCATAGCTGGGGGCGAAGCAGGTACCCATGGCAGTCCCTGACATCTGTCTAAACAGATGTTTCTGAAACAAGAATATATTATGAGTCAGGCAAAAGTTGACAAATTCCGAAATCATATTGTTGTGTTCATAGAACCTCAAGTCACGGGATTCTAAGAAAAAACGTATGGCTTTTAGGCCGTCAGTATGCGCAATGCATGTATAAAGGCTCGTGATGTCAAGTACCATAAGACAGTAACTGGCTTGCCATACAATTTTATCTATATGTATTAAAAAATCTTTTGTATCTCTCAAGTAAGATTTCAATGTAACCACATGTTGAGAAATAAAAAAATCAACATACATAGATAGATGTTCAGTAAGGCTGCCCTGAGAGGCAATAATAGGTCTCCCCGGAGGGTTCTTAATGTCTTTATGGACCTTGGGCAAATAATAGAAGGTAGGGATAGTTGGATTCAAGCATCTCAGGAATAAATATTCATCTGAGTTTAATTTATTCTTTTTGTACCAGGAAGAAATCAACAAATGATAATCAGTGATGCTTTGATTGTACATCTGTTCATTGGTCTTTTCATAGCATACAATGTCATTCAATTGACGATAGGCTTCAGTTTCATACTGATCCTTCGTGAGCAAAACAATATTACCCCCTTTGTCCGAAGGTTTACAAACAAGAGAGGTGTCCTTAGATAGATTGTCTAACACCTTTTGTTGTTGTTTCGAGAAGTTCGTAATTTTCTTCCTGTATTTGTTGTCATTGCGTAAGCGAGTTAAATCTTTAATCACAGCATCTGAAAATGTGTCAATAGCATCAGTAGCCATTTGTGGAAGAAATACCGATGCAGGTTTGAATAGACTCAAGCCTCTGCTTTGTTGAATTTCAAGTTGGGCCATGAGTTGTGTGGAGCCAATATTGGTATTTTCTGTTACAGTGGTTTCAGTTCTTAAACCCTCTAGTACTTTCAAAGTTGCAATGTCTTTACCAGTTAACATATCTGTTTCAATTCTAGGATTCACATTTTTGCTGGTAGATGGTTTCAACTTAAAGTATTTATGTAACTTCAGCTTACGTGTAAATTTAAACAAATCTATTCTTGTCTGTGTGAATTCGATACTTTTGTGTGGGCAAAATGAGAGACCGAGTTGTAAAACCGATTCTTCTTCTATGGTTAAAACTCTCGGAGTCAGATTGATTATCGTCAAGTTTTGTTGCTTCATTCCCGTTTGTTGAAAAACTTCCTGCTGCGGGTCATGGGTGGCGAGCCTTCGAATTTTCTGGCCCCTGCCCCCCCCGCCTCGTTTTCCTCTTGCTGCCTTCTCTGGAGGCTTGCCTCTGCCTCCTTGCAATTGCTGTTTCCTGATTAGCCTGAATTCCTCGTAAAAAGGAGGTGCATCCGTCGGTACCCCAATAACTCCATCTTCATTGGAGGATTCATCACCCGTAATTTCGGATTCTGATGTGTCTGGGGCCACTGCTAATGGTTGAGTTGGTTTTTGCCTTAATTCTTTCCTGGGATTGTCATATTTTTTGGCAAAGGTTAGTATTCTGCCCTG
The DNA here is from genome assembly GCF_964204655.1 of Triturus cristatus. NCBI lineage: Eukaryota > Metazoa > Chordata > Amphibia > Caudata > Salamandridae > Triturus > Triturus cristatus. The sequence continues at coordinate 1,643,948,991 of NC_140590.1, forward strand.
GCTGTAATCTTTTTCATCCCGATCAAATTTCTCTTCTTTACGTTGTTTGATTTTTTGTTCATACGTTTTCACTCTTTTTTTCATTTGTTCACGTTTTGCATCCACATTGGCTTGATCATCTTCCTTGATTAAATCATCCTCCAATTCTTTTATTAGTATCAAGGCCTTTTCACGGTCGCTCCATGCGAACCTCACGAGTATTTCAAGCATTCCCTTACAGGACTGGGCCGTGTGTTCCGCCCATGCATCCAGCAGTAAGGGGTCCGGATTCTCGTAAGCCGGTTCTGTATATATTCGAAGGCCACTCGGAACTCTGCCTACCTCTATGTAATTTTGCACAGAGGTGGCCTCCCACCATTTCCTAATCTCTCGCTCATAGAGGCGTTCCAGGTTGGAAAATTTGGAGGCCAAATTAGACATCACAGAAGTCCCGTTTTTGTTTTTTCCAGTTCTGTTGGTTCCATTCTGTTTTTTAAAAATGCTTTCAGCCGCTTCCCTGCGTTCCGTTTCACAGAATCCCGGTAAGGTGCCGTAGGCACGGAACACTCTATATACTATCCGCATTTTTCACGGAACGAGGGGGAGAATGGCACGAACACTATAGTTGTGTATACAACTATTTTGCAATCTGTATGTGTATATATTGTTAATTAGGATTATTTAATCCATGTGACATTATAGAAGTAATGCTATATATTCATTGTATTACGCTCCTCTTTAGATATTCAAAGATGGCGGAATGACAAGATTTGTTGCCGTCTTAAGAATAGTCTTTTTTCTGTCTTTATACCGGATATCATGTAAACACTCTTTATAAACAAAATATGGCCGCAGCGTTTTCGTGCAGAAATTGACAAAGGCTAAGTGCCGAAACGCGTCTTGTTTGCCCGGAGTTCAAGAAAATAAATCTCTTTTGAACTCTCCCCCGTGAGTGCTGTCGTCTGTTACGGGAACGATTACCCGATGGAACTGTGAGCTGTATATATATATATATATATATATATATATATATATATATATATATATATATATATATATATATTCACTGAAAAAAACATAGGTTTCACACATGTTATAGTTAGCGGAAATTTTACTGATAAAAAACCAATGAAATTCCCCCGTTATAGTTAGTGCAGGCAACTATAACTCACGCGACCGCAATCCTCTGCTGATGCTAATACTGTATTTAGACACTTATTTGCCCATGTCTTCTTCCATACATTTTTAGCTATACATATATTACAAATATATTTCATAAAGACACATATGTCATCAGCAGAAGATTGCGGTCGCGTGAGTTATAGTTGCTTGCACTAACTATAATGGGGGAATTTCATTGGTTTTTTATCAGTAAAATTTCCGCTAACTATAACATGTGTGAAACCTATGGTTTTTTCAGTGAATTTGCAAGGTTTTTTAAATGCTAATTCCTAACTATAACGTGTGTGAAACCTATGGTTTTTTCAGTGAATTTGTACGGTTTTTTAAATGCTAAGTTACTTTACGCCATTCGTGGCGTGCGCGCCCACTTAACGCAGTTCGTTCCGTGCGCGCACGGTGCGCTTCGCGCACCGCGCGCCCACTTTACACAGTTAGTGCCGTGCACGCACGGTGGGCACGCGGTGCGCTACGCGCACCGCGTGCCCACGTTACGCTAGATGGGCCATGTACGCACGATGCGCTTCGCGCACCGTGCGCACATGGAGGACATATGATGCACTTCGTTTTGAAAGGTAATATTTTAATTTTTTGTATATGTTATAAGCCATGCACAAATGGTGCCCTTCGGGCACCATTTGCACACGGGGTGGAGAGAGTGTGGATAATTTTTTTTTTTATTATTTTTTTTTTTTAAATTTTAGTTTATCTCATCAATAATAAGCCATGCACAATTGGTGCGCTTGGGGCACCAATTGCACACGGGGTGGGGAGAGTGTGGATAATTTTTTGTTTTTTATTATTTTTTACCGTACGCGTACGGTAAGCGTAATCGGCGAAATTACCGAAAAAATTAAAATTCCGTTTTTGGCCTTGGGGGATCTTTGGGGACTCCCTCAACATGGCTATGTGTGTGGGAGCTGTCTAAACAGCCCCTTTACATGTTTTTGTGCTTTATATTTTAAACATCACTCTCAGTGCGAGAGAGAAAATGGCGGCCGCCGCTTCCTGGTTTCGGCCGATACGAATGTTTACTAAGATCTAAGAGCCAATCAGAATCGCGCTCGCGCACGCCACCGTACGCGTACGGTAAGCGTACCGTAAGCGCACCGTAAGCTGGCTCAGATATATATATTGATTTAAAGGCTATTTTCTCAGAATCTACTGAACAGATTTACACCAAACCTACAAAAGGCACTTCCTTGACCTGAGGACTACCTCTCTGCCAAATTTCTAGTAATTCTGTTCAGCCGTTCGGGCTGTAGCCCTGTCTAAAGGTCCTATGGAAAAATGCATGGGAAAAACGTGTTTTGGGACCCCCCTTTTATCTCAGCCCCCGCTTGACGAATCCCCCCGAGACTTTCAGGGTAGGAGCGGAGCGTAGCGCCCCACCTATTTTGAAAAATTCTCGAGGATTCGTCGACCGGCGCCAAAGTTATTCAAAATAGAATGTTGCGGATTTCCTATGGAAATGTGGTCCTAACTATAACTACCTACTGGCAACCGCCAGTAGGTAATATATATATATTCCTTTACCACATTGCTTGGAAACAGCCACCGCAAACTAAGGAACAGCGGGTGCGTCGTAAGGCGAACCTCCAGGCTTGGTCCGCTAAATACGAACACACACTCCTCTCGAAACAAAAGGACACGACGCTGTGTCTTTGACAAATACAGCCAGGGTTTAATCAAAGGCTATGTCAGACGCGTTTCGCCTCAACCAGCAGGCTTGTTCACCAACAAAGTTTTGTCAAAAAATCTACCATTTATGCTGTGCATGTGATACAGTCACGTGAGGACTACACAAACAGTTGTATGCGAAAAAAGACTCATAGTTTTTGCTTGCAACGACCAATTAGATCGAGATCAGGGTGAATGTAACGCAATTAGAGCATAGTACAATACAGTGTAGACCACATTGGCAAATCTCCATATTACAATTGTATAATGACATCACTTGATAAAGTACGGTCTCTTTTTTTCTGTACGTCTACACGTGATTACATTGACATGTTCATATGGGCTTGAATAGCCCCATACATTAGCAAGACTTTAACCGGTTATTCTAATTCTGCCCCAGTGGGCATAACCATTATACCTTGCTCATCCTATGACGCAGTACCTCACATTTTGTGAAAAATAATGTGATTTTAATCAACCCATCTACAACTTATTGACAAAACAAAAATGAATAAATTTTTTTTTATAAATAATAAACTATTATATTCTAAATTTATGTTAAAAACGGAAACTCCAGAAAGAGTGATTTAAGCTCAATAAAGACCCTAAAGATGTGTATACAGATCTTCTTCAATATTAAGGCCCATAGGTGCTTTACTGTTTAATTCCACGATGTACCGTGATTCCAATTTTCTTAAATCTTTCTGCCTATCTCCACCCCTCACATTGGGTGGGATCGCATCAATGACAAAGTACGATAAGCCAGTCACATCACTGTCATGGCAGGCTGCAAAGTGCCGTGCCACTGGGTATGCTTTATCCACATGTTTGATGGCCCTTAGATGTTGAAGTATTCTCTTATGAGCTGGAAGAATTGTGCTGCCCACATATTGAAGATTACATGGGCAGCTCAGTACATACACGGCAAATTCTGTTTTACAATCAAACTGCCCTCTAATATTTTTCTCTATTCGAGAGCAGCCTGTTGTGAACGTTTTTGTATTTTTGCCGTGCTGGCAAGCTTTACACTTCACACATTTGATGAATCCATCCTGACGTTTTAACCACGATGTTTTAAGGGGCTGCTTTCCAGATTTAGGTGCCATATTGCTGACCAACATTTGTTTGAATGATTTGGCTCTTCTAAACGTTATTAGAGGTTTATTTGAAACAATTTGACCCAAAATGGGGTCATTTCGTATCAAATGCCAATGTTTCATTAAAATACTGCGCACCTGCCCATGTTGTTTATTGAATGAGGTCACCAGTCTACACTCATTTGAATCCTGAAGTTGTTTCAGTCTGCGTTTACTAGTTTTTGATGGTTGAAATAGAATTTCTTCTCTTGTTTTCAGATTTACCTTATGAATTGCACTCTGGATGCATTCATCTCCATATCCTCTTGATTTAAAACGGGAACATAAGGTCTGAAGTTCTATTTCTCTAGTGGCAGCTTCACTACAATTTCGTACTGTTCTTAAACATTCCCCATAAGGGATGCTTCTAATGAGGTTGCTGGGATGGAAACTTGTTGCGTGTAGCAACGTGTTTCCTGCTGTCGGTTTACGAAATATTGGAGTATGCAAGTGGCCATACTTAAAGTATACCGTAAGATCTAAAAAAATAACTTCATTCTTACTCAGAGTACTTGTAAACTTCAGATTAAGATTATTAATCTGAAGTTTGTTAACAAAATCATTGGCTGATATTTCTGTTCCTCTCCATATGACAAACAAGTCGTCAATAAAACGACTCCAATGAAGGATGTTATTGTCCCATTCTTCCTGGCACTGCTGGCGGACCACCTGCTCCTCCCACCAGCCCATATGCAAATTCGCATAGCTGGGGGCGAAGCAGGTGCCCATCGCAGTGCCGCAGAGTTGATGGAACATTTCCTCATTAATAAAAAAATATATATTCTTAAGACATCTACCATGGAGCATAACATTTGAGTATGAGCCCATAAAGAAATTGGTCTTGTCCCCAAAAAATGTTTGATGGCATTGAGGCCATCTTGGTGTTTGATACTCGTGTAAAGCGTCGTGACATCAATAGTCATTAACAACATGTCATCTTCCCATGGTATGTCATAAATGCTTTTTAAAAAATCGCCTGTATCTTGAATGTATGAAGGCAATAACTTAACCAATGGACACAGAAATGAGTCAACAAACCTGGAAGTGTTCTCCAAACCACTCCCAATGGCCGAGATGATTGGCCTCCCTGGGGGATTGTTTAGATCTTTATGGACTTTTGGTATATGATAAAAGACTGGAGTTACCGGATTTTTTATCTCTAAATAGCGAAATTCAATATGTGATAACAGACCCTGATCTTACCACTGCTGTAATTTAGTATTGAATAAAGAATTGCTGTTTGACATCAAAACAGGGGGGACTCTTACATAGGTATTTATGTTATTAAGTTGTTTATATGCTTCATCCAGATATTTCTGTCTGCCCCATAAAACTATGTTCCCACCCTTGTCAGCATTCTGAACAATACAATCGTTATTTTAAGACAATTTCTTAATAAGATCCATACAATTTTTTTGTTGCTGTGACCATTTTTTATGTATAGACCCTGTGCATTTCTCCAGATTCTTTAAATCATTAATCACCAATTCATTAAATATGTCTACTGAATCCTTCACAGTTGAGGGGATAAATCTTGAGCGAGGCCTAAAATCTGTGGACACACTTTCCCCAATCACAACACCCTGTTCTAATGCCGTTTCCTCTGCATGCTGTGATACAGCTTCTGCATCATCTGGGTGATCGTTCTCCTGTTCATTACCCATTCGTCCCAATTCCAGTATTAAGTTCATGTCATTGACCTGCAGATTTCGTAGGTCATTTTGTATTACAGTACCACCTTGGACTACGGGTACCTTGTATTTACCAGGGTTCATTGCGAAATGTTTTTTCAATTTCAACATTCTGGTGTATTTGAATGTATCAATTCTGGTAGAGACATAGTTAAATTCCGCAGGGGGACAAAACGATAAACCAAGCTGAAGTATTTTTTCTTCTTTGATTGATAACGGGATTGATGTTAGATTGATGACTGCAATGGGACTCTCGGATAAAGTTGTATCATTTACTTTTTCTTGTTCTTCCCACTGCCGGTGCCGCTGTCTGGCCCTTTGCACCTTTGTTGCCTCTGCCTCTTCCCCTTCCGGGTCCTGCATAGTTGGTTGCAGTTCTGGGGCGGAGGTTGAACCTCCGTTCTTCTTGTAAAAAACTAAATTCATCCAAGACAGAAGGAATTTGATTACTTGTGGGGCCACTAGGTCCTTCATCCGCAGATGTCTCAATTTCAGAGCTTAATAGACTGCCAAGTTCTGACTGGGCTGCCCCTGTTGTTTTCATCCCGGGGTTCATTTTTTGTCGCCTGACATTTTCGAATTTCTTGGCAAATGTGTATATTTGTCCTCGTTCGTAATCGCCCTTGTCTCGCATACATTTTATTGCTTTCCTCTCTTTAATTGAGACCTCTAATTTGTGCAGGCGTTCTGTCATATCTTTTTTAAATTTGCTGATCAATTCTTGATCCACTTCCTTCTCCAACATTTCCGTTATTTGTCCAATTTCTTCCATTATCTTGGTCCTATCGATATCTGCGTACTTGATCAGGATTGCGAGCATTCTCCTTGAGGATTCTTGGTTGTTCTCGGCCCATTCACGTAGCATATTAGGGTTAGAATCCTCGTATGTGGGGGCTACCAGGATTCTCAAGCCCCTAGGGATTCTTTTAACCTCCAGGTACCGTTGTAGAGATTTCGCTTCCCACCACTTAGAAAGTTCGCTTCGTTTCAACTTCTCCAATCTTTTTAATCTGACTAGCACATCCGATACTTTGTCATTGGGTGTTAGAGTCGTTGCATTCCCCGCACCTTTCTTCACAACTTGCTTGTTGTCGTCAAAGATCGATAAAGCTGCTTCTTCCCTTTCTTTCATTTCCGCAGCCGACATCTTAGACCCTGTAATTTATCTTGTCAAAGAACCGCCAACTGCTGCTTTCCTCACTGGAAGCTGCTCTTGCTAATAAATGCTGGATCCCCGCTTCCCCTGCCGCACACTCGATACAGCTCACCTGAGAAACGGCGTTTCCGCGGGTCCTCCGACTCAACCGGACTAAATTGTATGGATCTTATTAAGAAATTGTCTTCAAATAACGATTGTATTGTTCAGAATGCTGACAAGGGTGGGAACATAGTTTTATGGGGCAGACAGAAATATCTGGATGAAGCATATAAACAACTTAATAACATAAATAACTATGTAAGAGTCCCCCCTGTTTTGATGTCAAACAGCAATTCTTTATTCAATACTAAATTACAGCAGTGGTACTATCAGGGTCTGTTATCACATGATGAATTTCGCTATTTAGAGATAAAAAATCCGGTAACTCCAGTCTTTTATCTTATACCAAAAGTCCATAAAGATCTAAACAATCCCCCAGGGAGGCCAATCATCTCGGCCATTGGGAGTGGTTTGGAGAACACTTCCAGGTTTGTTGACTCATTTCTATGTCCGTTGGTTAAGTTATTGCCGTCATACATTCAAGATACAGGCGATTTTTTTAAAAGCATTTATGACATACCATGGGAAGATGACATGTTGTTAATGACTATTGATGTCACGACGCTTTACACGAGAATCAAACACCAAGATGGCCTCAATGCCATCAAACATTGTTTGGGGACAAGACCAATTTCTTTATGGGCTCATACTCAAATGTTATGCTCCATGGTAGAGTGTTGTCTTAAGAATAATTTTTTTCTTTTCAATGAGGAAATGTTCCATCAACTCTGCGGCACTGCGATGGGCACCTGCTTCACCCCCAGCTATGCGAATTTGCATATGGGCTGGTGGGAGGAGCAGGTGGTCCGCCAGCAGTGCCAGGAAGAATGGGACAATAACATCCTTCATTGGAGTCGTTTTATTGACGACTTGTTTGTCATATGGAGAGGAACAGAAATATCAGCCAATGATTTTGTTAACAAACTTCAGATTAATAATCTTAATCTGAAATTTACAAGTACTGTGAGTAAGAATGAAGTTAATTTTTTAGATTTTACGGTATACGTTAAGAATGGCCACTTGCATACTCAAATATTTCGTAAACCGACAGCAGGAAACACGTTGCTACACGCAACAAGTTTCCATCCCAGCAACCTCATTAGAAGCATGCCTTATGGGGAATGTTTAAGAACAGTACGAAATTGTAGTGAAGCTGCCACTAGAGAAATAGAACTTCAGACCTTATGTTCCCGTTTTAAATCAAGAGGATATGGAGATGAATGCATCCAGAGTGCAGTTCATAAGGTAAATCTGAAAACAAGAGAAGAAATTCTATTTCAACCATCAAAAACTAGTAAACGCAGACTGAAACAACTTCAGGATTCAAATGAGTGTAGACTGGTGACCTCATTCAATAAACAACATGGGCAGGTGCGCAGTATTTTAATGAAACATTGGCATTTGATACGAAATAACCCCATTTTGGGTCAAATTGTTTCAAATAAACCTCTAATAACGTTTAGAAGAGCCAAATCATTCAAACAAATGTTGGTCAGCAATATGGCACCTAAATCTGGAAAGCAGCCCCTTAAAACATCGTGGTTAAAACGTCAGGATGGATTCATCAAATGTGTGAAGTGTAAAGCTTGCCAGCACGGCAAAAATACAAAAACGTTCACAACAGGCTGCTCTCGAATAGAGAAAAATATTAGAGGGCAGTTTGATTGTAAAACAGAATTTGCCGTGTATGTACTGAGCTGCCTATGTAATCTTCAATATGTGGGCAGCACAATTCTTCCAGTTCATAAGAGAATACTTCAACATCTAAGGGCCATCAAACATGTGGATAGAGCGTACCCAGTGGCACGGCACTTTGCAGCCTGCCATGACAGTGATGTGACTGGCTTATCGTACTTTGTCATTGATGCGATCCCACCCAATGTGAGGGGTGGAGATAGGCAGAAAGATTTAAGAAAATTGGAATCACGGTACATCGTGGAATTAAACAGTAAAGCACCTATGGGCCTTAATATTGAAGAAGATCTGTATACACATCTTTAGGGTCTTTATTGAGCTTAAATCACTCTTTCTGGAGTTTCCGTTTTTAACATAAATTTAGAATATAATAGTTTATTATTTATGAAATTTTTTTTCTTCATTTTTGTTTTGTCAATAAGTTGTAGATGGGTTGATTAAAATCACGTTATTTTTCACAAAATGTGAGGTACAGCATCATAGGATGAGCAAGGTATAATGGTTATGCCCACTGGGGCAGAATTAGAATAACCGGTTAAAGTCTTGCTAATGTATGGGGCTATTCAAGCCCATATGAACATGTCAATGTAATCACGAGTAGACGTACAGAAAAAAAGAGACCGTACTTTATCAAGTGATGTCATTATACAATTGTAATATGGAGATTTGCCAATGTGGTCTGCACTGTATTGTACTATGCTCTAATTGCGTTACATTCACCCTGATCTCGATCTAATTGGTCGTTGCAAGCAAAAACTACGAGTCTTTTTTCGCATACAACTGTTTGTGTAGTCCTCACGTGACTGTATCACATGCACAGCATAAATGGTGGATTTGTTTGACAAAACTTTGTTGGTGAACAAGCCTGCTGGTTCAGGCGAAACGCGTCCGACATAGCCTTTGATTAAACCCTGGCTGTATTTGTCAAAGAAACTGCGTCGTGTCCTTTTGTTTCGAGAGGAGTGTGTGTTCATATATATATATATATATATATATATATATATATATATATATATATATATACACTCTCCGTCTTCCACTCGAAAGGCGGGGCACTCGCAGGCGGGTGCGGTTTTTGCAGCTGTGGACTCCGCAACTGTATTTCGCTCCACTCCTTTTAGTCCAAAAGGAAAATATCGCACTCCCGGGGGCATTATCAAGAAAATGTATTCAGAGGACCAGCAACAGACGCGTTTCGGCAGGACTGCCTTTCTCGATGTCAGCGACACATCGGAAACGCCATGTTTTTCAACTTTGCCATTTTCATAAACACAAAGAAAGGACTAGCGCATTCAATCTAACAGAGGCACCATTTTGTAGTGGATATATATACTCATATTATCTACATACTACAAATTCATTTATGAATTATTTCAAAAGTACCTTACTCAAATATGCATACGGTTTACATAAACTCATGTTTACACATTATTTGATCATCAACCGTGTATCGCTTTCCAAACATACATTATGTCGTGGTACACAAATTTCTTTTTGCCGTGGATCGGCTAATATCCTTTCCTTGAATACATTTCTAAAGAACTTTTTTTGTACATTCTACTTTGTTTGTAATCTTTATACTATGTTCTAATTTTTTTACAATTTTATACATTTTTTCAATTTTTTCAATTTTTTCATCACAAGTTATATTTTAATGTCAATTTTCATAGTCCAAATCTCATATTCATATGAAAAAACCTATCTTTACTAAGAAATATTGTATAGTTCCAACGTCCGTTAAAACTATTTCAGCAGGGCTCCTAATACTCAATCACCAATAGAATTACCCCAAATGTGGGTCTCAATCATGAGCCTATGTGTACAGATAATTCTTCTCCACTATTTAAACCACGAGGAAATTTAGTGAGTAAATCTATTATGAAACGTGACTCAAGTCTTCGTAATTTTCTTACTCTGTCACCTCCACGGACATTTAAAGGAACATAATCCAAGCCATAAAACTGTAGCAGACTATGGTCACTCCGATGTTTTTCTGCGAAGTGACGTGCTACAGGATACGTCTGATCATTTTTGTCAATGGCCCTCAAATGTTCTAATATCCTGATCTTCAATTGGTGGACCGTGCTACCTATGTAGTGTAGCCCGCATGGGCATACCAGGCAATAGACTGCATATGGCGTGCTTCATGTGATGAATTTGGTGATTTTCTTTACCTTTCCTATGTCTGGGATTGTATATGATAGGACTCTTTTACTATTGGCGCAAGCTTTGCACCTACTACACGGGTAGAAGCCCATCATTTCTTTCAAGGTACTCACTTTATGTTGTATTTTTTCTAAATGACTCCTAACCAGCATGTCACGAGTGACCTTGCTTTCCTAAAAGTAACTAGTGGAAAAGGAGGAATATCTTCACATATAGTGCTATCAGTTTTTAAAATATGCCAATTCTTTTTGAGCATGTGTTTTAAGTGATTGGCTTCCGCAGAGTAAGGGGTAATCATCCGAAATTTACCCTTATCTACTGCGGATTTGTTTTTATCCATCAACAATTTGTCCCTTGGGATACATCTCACTCTCTGTAAAGTAGCACGTAGTGCCATGGGATTATATCCCCTCACCGTAAACCTGGCTAAGCTTTCTGAAGCAGCCGCTTCAAAGTCTTCTTCCTTAGTGCTATTTCTTTTTAGCCTAAGTAATTCACCATATGGTATACTATTGATAAGCTTCGGGGGATGGCTGCTGGTAGCAAATAATATTGAATTGCCAGCAGTAGATTTGCGGTAAAGAGCTGTCTGAATGTTACCTTCTTCTAGAAACACATTCAGGTCTAGGTAGTCCACTGCCACCGGACTCACTGTACCCGAAAAGTGCAAATTTACATCTTTCTGATTAAGAATGTCGATATACCCACAAGCCGAATCTGCTGTTCCCTGCCACACAATAAACAAGTCGTCGATATATCGATACCACTCTATTACCCTGCCATTTTTGTTTTTGCCTCGTTAGGCTCTGGGCACCCGCTCCTCCCACCAGCCAACGAACAGGTTCGCATAGCTGGGGGCAAAGCAGGTGCCCATCGCCGTACCAGACAGCTGTTTGTAATGTTGTTCTTCAAACAGAAAAATGTTATTTCTCAGACAGAACTCCATAAATTCTATTAACATTTGATTTTGTTCTGAATACCACAGCTGGCGTTTTTCCAAATAAAACCTAGCAGCTTTCCTTTTGGACTGAAAGGAGTGGAGCGAATATATATATATATATATATATATATATATATATATATATATATATATATATATATATATATAATTTAGAGTACTAATTAAATTAGTTTGTACTTTAAAAAGTTTGATAAATTACTTCTAATAGTATATATATATATATTTATATATATAATATACACACACACACACACATATAGGCACACACAAAATATATAGTCATGGGATTAATCAAGGTTTGTATTTTTTGTTGTTTTTTTTTTGCATTTTCATCTGCAAAGTGCACCTGCATTTAGAAAAAACAGACATACGCATTTCGGCCAAAGGCCTTCATCGGCGTCATAGAGTTTAAATTGCAGAGTGTCTTTTAAAGGACTTAGCCAGTCCGTTCCTCTACCAATTATGTAAAATTGAAAGGAACAAGTCCACATCATTTTGTATTTGTATCCCTCAGTTGTCAGCAATACACATGACACTATCCTAGTTAGGACTGTACTAGTGAGATATAATACATTGTTATAAATATGGTAAAGTACCAGATTAGAGAGAGAGATACATTACACAAAACATTGTCCTAGTTAAAAGTGTACTAGCGAGACATAATACATTATTATAAAAATAGTGAAGTATCTTAGATTCGAAAAAGATACAAGCAAGACCACCAGAATATTCACATCTCGAGATGTAGTGATGCCACCACTTATGTGCCTTTATGCACATATACATGCATGTATATATATGCAAAGTTGGCTGGAGGCTTCACTGGTGTCTGCGTAAGCAGTTTGTTTTTTTGCCGAGGTATTGGATTGCTCCAGCACACCTCTTTAAGCACTGGCAAAGCAAGGGACACTGTCACCCGACAGATTGTGATTTCACAAAGTGGCTGGGGTCATTGAAGTCAGCCCATCACCCGACTGAGCTGTGCCACGGAGGTTGGAACGTTTGTGGGGACTCGAGGAGGCCGGAGGAAATTATTTACACAAGAGACAGTGCGCCCTGTTCTGCAGCACACTATTTCCACATGGATTCTATTCATGAAGTTTCCCCTCGTATCATCGGCCCAGAGAAGATGCATGCTGGGAGCTGTAGGACTTACCGTTATGCAGCAGGTGAATGAGCACATGACAGGGGAGGTGTGGCCTTCCAATTAAGAGGACTGCAGATTGATTTAAAACTGAGGCGTGGGGCTGTTTTCAGTGTGGCGGCGGCATCTGAGGAAGTCGATTCTGTCGAAATGCATTACGCCCAAATCCGCTTTTCCAATTAAAGGCTTTTTCCTGTGAAAACCCCATGTGGCCCCTTCCTTCTGCTTCGCTGGAGGTTTCTGTGCATATATATATATATATATATCTTCACTGAAAAAACCATAGGTTTCATGCACGTTATAGTTAGGAATTGGCATTTAAAAAACCTTTGAAATTCACTGAAAAAACCATAGGTTTCAGGCACGTTATAGTTAGGAATTAGCATTTAAAATACCTTAGAAATTCACTGAAAAAACCATAGGTTTCAGGGGCGTTCTAGTTAGCTGGACATTTCCCTCGTACAAAACCCTAGAAATTCCCCTGTTATAGTAAGTTCAGCTAACTATAACTCGCGCCCCCGCAATGCACTGCTGATGACGTCACATATTACATCACTCATGACATGGTCAGTGACATCACTGATGACATCACTGATGACATCTCAAATGACATCACTGATGACATCACTGATGACATCATCCATTGAGTATGTGTTTCTGAACAGTTTTATTATGTTTAATTTATATAGGGAAAGGCCTGTTGAAGAATAAGTGGGTGAACAAGTGTGTGAATGGATGATTTTCTAGGTGCGTAACTGACTCTATAAGTGAGCCATTAAATGTATCTTACTGCAGACTAGTGACTAAACTGTGTGAATGTCTGTATGTGTCTGTGTGTTGGTGTATAAGTGGCTGTATGGTTTTGTGAATAGCTATATGAGTGTCTATATGGGTTATTGATTGGTTGTCTGAGTATCTGTATGGGTGCCTGTGTGTTTGTGTGGGTAGGGTGTATGTGACTCTGTGACTAGATGTGTGAGTGTGTGATTCAGTGGGTGCATGGTTTTAAGAGTGCATCTGTGATGGACTGTATGGTTGGGTGAGTGTACGTATGGGTGTTTTAGTGATTGAATGTATATCTCAGTTGTACATGTGTCAGTAACTACATATGTGAAACGCAGTGTATATGTGTGTGAGAGTATATAACTATCTATATGTGAGAGTGTGTGATTTTGGGAGTGGCTGTATGCGCCATAGTGCAATGATATCTGTGTCATGTGCTGTTTATTTTTCTGCAGGAAGACACAGAATTTGTTAGTATTTTTATGAGTAAGTGAACTTGAGTGTGTTTAACTGTATAGGTGAGTAAATTGGACTGTGATTAATTATTTGCATGACTGACTAGATGTGTCAGTACCTCAATGGATGATTGGCGGTGTGTGAGTGTCTATATAGGTATATAAACGCACAGAGTGACTGTAAGTATGAGTGACTGTATAGGTGAGTGAGTGGACATGTAGGTAGACCTAAAAGTCAATGAGTGGGTGAGTAGTTATTGGTATTGGAGTATCTATGGTTGTCAAAACGGCCGTCTGAAATTTTGAGTCGCTGTATCAAAGGTTATATTAGGGTGTGAGAAGATGCACTAATTTATCACATGGATGACATCATCAGTGATGTCATCAGTGATGTCATTTGAGATGTCATCAAACAGGGGAATTTCTAGGGTTTTGTACGAGGGAAATGTCCAGCTAACTAGAACGCCCCTGAAACCTATGGTTTTTTCAGTGAATTTCTAAGGTTTTTTAAATGCTAATTCCTAACTATAACGTGCCTGAAACCTATGGTTTTTTCAGTGAATTTCAAAGGTATTTTAAATTCCAATTCCTAACTATAACGTGCATGAAACCTATGTTTTTTTCAGTGAATTTCAAAGGTTTTTTAAATGCTAATTCCTATCTATAACTTATCTCTAAAGATATCATGAAAAGCATTCTTTTTTAAAAGTAGGGTGCACATTAGTTTTGTGGAAAAGCATCTTTGTGATTGGTTAAGAAAAAGCAGTTTCAACGTGGAGTACATATCATAGGATAAAATTTGCTCAGCTCAACCACACCTGCTACTTGCATTTGGAAGGCACTGTTCGAACTTAAAACAATCGTGAACTTTTAACCTGCTTGTGTCGTTAAATATTCAAGGAAATGTTACAAAAAATATCGTTAAGTTTTAAAAAATTGATGAACTTTTAACCTGCACGTGTTGTAGAATGTTCTAGAATGTGTGTTGATAGAATACGTTGCACTTCTGACTTCTATGTGTTGTTGAAGGTTTAAAAAACGGTTCATATGGAAAATTAAAAAGAAACCAATAGAGAAGTTTTGAAACCTAAAAGAATCAAGGAACTATTCTAATTTATTCTTTACATGTATTTATGTGTGCAGCAACACAATTATAGATACAACAGCACTAGGAAGAGGAAGAAGAAGGGAGTGGGGGGAGGGGGGAGATGGTCAGAATGGCACACATGCACAATTAAGTACAACACACATATAGACTAACAATGGCCAAAATGAAACACACCAACAAGGAGCACAAGTCACACAACCCGCCAACATCACACCACTGAATGAGCATAGAAGTGAAAACCACGCTGCATGCATACAGGATGTGTACAAAGGCCAGTCGTTGGTGTTGTGGGATGTCTGCGACCGTGGTCATCATGGATGAGATGCCCAGCATGTGGCACATGGTCGAGTTCACTGTGTGTTATGTTGCCAAACGGCTGCTCCTCCCTCCCATGAGCCCCCACACTTTTGTACGGTGAGCTGTTGTATCTCGTGCACTCGTACGGGACACCATTCTAATGCCTATTTGCGGCATTGCCTGCTACATTCCAACTACAACATCACAGTGCCGTTTGGAGGTGGTGCATGCCACTTTACAACATCGACTGCTGCGGCTCTTGTAGCAGGCCACACCAGAACACAGAGACACACTTACCGCATTTCCTGTACACAGACATGTCCGAGACACCCCGTTCCGCTTGCCAGATAGGCACACCCCTGCACTGACCTGTGAACCCCAGATCAGCACACGCCAGTTGTGCATGCAGGAGGATGCGTGCGTAGCTACACATCCAGGCTCACTGCCAACGCTAAGGCGACAGCACACTGTGATGTTGAAGGGCTCGTGCCTATCATGATAAGACAATGACCACAGGGACACACTTACTAAGATGTGGGTTTGGGGGGCATTGGCGGTCCTGGAGTTGTTGAGATGAGTCTTCTGGCCCTCATGGGTATCCCTGTATCATGCTCATTGACTCTATGGCACCTGTGGGTGTTCTGGTGTGGCTCTTGGCTGTGTTCCCTTTCATGGTGCAGGTAGTTGTCCTGCTTAACACCAGCAGAAAGCAGGTGTAAAATCCCTGGTGCTAACGTGTCTTATCGCCGGAATTTGTTTCGCATTGCAATTGGTGTGAAAGTTGTGATGTGATTTTTTTCGTGTGCAGAACAATATACGAACTGAGCAGTGTATCTCGTCAAGATCCAGCACCTGATGCACTATTCCCAATCAATATAAATACAATGAGATTTCTTAATAGATTTTGTGTGTACACTGTAAGTGCAGCCAATACCTCAGTGCAATTCAATACAGGATTTTAGTATTTAAAATAAATCGGAAAGGTGCACCTCGTGTCTTTTTGCACGGGAACGGCTACTCTCCATTTCATTATCAGCACTTTAACGGAAGTAAAGTTGAGATAAATCTAACACACTATTCAGAAGTTGGTGCAAACTGCAGATATCATCAGTATTCCAGCGATAAGTGCCCCAAAATTTAACACCATGGTGGACTCCATCAAATAACAGTAATAAGAACAAGAAATAGTCACACAGCAGTTAAGAGAACAACCAAAAAGGTTATTAATTTTTTTTTCAAACTTTATTTTTTATAATAATAAATATATAAACAATAAACTATTTTCAAACTTAATTTTTCTATTAACATATATATGAACAATAAACTAATAAACAAAATGTAACAACAATAATAAAAAACAACAAGGCGGAACACTCCTGTGGGGACAATGGATGTCGACGACAGACCTGGAAAATAAGAAAGATTCTTAAAAAAAAAACAACATGGTATTCTCAACAAAATACCACAAGAAACAAATGACAAATATATAAAATGCATACAGCTAACAAAATTTTATAAGTTTAACTTACAAAAACTATAAATGTTGCCGCTTTAAAATATTTATGGAATCTGAGGAAAATTTTTTGCAGAAGGCACCACGCCAACAACGTTTTTCTTCAGTGGTGAGGAAATTTTTTACTTTTTCCAAGGGGCAAACAAAGACCAATGCCACCTTCGTCTCTCGCAAGATTTGCCAAAGAGTTCTGTTACGAGGAGATCCTAACAAAAAATACTCGTGCGGCACAGCAAGTATGATGAAACACCTAAGGACCCTTCATCCAAACAATCTTGCACGAGAAGAGTGCAAACAGATGAGAAACACTCCTGTTCTGTATCTGTAAAAAAGAATCACAAATAAATGTATATTAATAACTTACAAATGTATACTATTCCATTACTGTACAAACACATTTTATATAAAAACTGACTATGTAACTATAGCCCTGAACCACAAGTGTGACGATCTTTAAAACACTACATGCATAGTGCATACTACTTTGAAGCAGTTCATGCCCTAAAGCCTACCTCACTAAAAGACTACATGCTAACTGACTAAAGGATTACAGTACTATAAGGAGACACATTGGGTGACTAACAGGGTGTTTGCTAGAAGTGTATGAATACTAACTGGGGAATTGAAGGTGTGAAAGACAATTGTGTAGGTGGTTAGAGAACGGCATGCATAGTGGATAAGGGTTTGAAGCAGTCCATATACTAAGGCCTGGGTCACTGGATGAGTACTTGGGTACTGACTGAATGATTAGAGTACTGCAAGGAGAGTGCCTGGGTGAATTTATTAGGGTTTGGCGCAGTGAATGGATTAGTACTTGATGCTGAATGGGTCACTAGAAGAGTGCAACGGCAGTGACAGGGTGTTTGCTGGAAGTGAACGGATACTGACTGGGGAATTAAAGGTGTGAAAGACAAGTGTGTAGGTGGTTAGAGGACTGCATGCATAGTGGATAGGGGTTTGAAGTAGTCCATGTGCTAAGACCTGGCTCAGTGCTTGAATACTTAGGCAGTGACTGAATCATTAGAGTACTGGAAAGAGAGTGTCTAGGTGAATTTATAAGTGTTTGGGTTTAGGCACAGTGAATGGATTAGTACATGCTGTTGAATGGGTCTCTAGAGGACTGCAAAGGAAGTGACAGGATGTTTCCTGGAAGTGTATGGATACTGACTAGAGAATTGAAGGTGTAAAAGACAAGTGTATAGTATGTTAGAACACAACATGCATACTGCATAGACATTTGAAGCAATCTATTTGGTACTTAGAAACTGACTAAATAATCAGACTACTTCTAGGCAAGTGCTTAGGTAAAACTAATTATAGAACAGTACATGGTACTGCACCTTAGTGTCAAACCCTGATTCATTTTATCAATGCATAAGCAAAGACTAGCTTCTAATGCTACTAAAACTTGACAACATGAGAGGTTTTAAATTAGTTATCTGTCAGCAAATACACAATGTTACCAAATGCTTCTCTCACAGTGGTTCCCAAATGCACACAGACTCACAGTGTGATTTTAGACAAGCAACACTATCCTAGGAGTTTACAAAAACTCATTCACTAGTCTGGAAGAGTTAATGGTACTGCACACAATCTACATATTTAAGTACACCACATCAGTGTCAAAGCCTGACTCATTTAATCAACGCATAAGCAAAGACTGGATTCTAATGCTACTAAAACTTCACAACATGACAGGTTTTAAAACAGTTATCTGTTAGTAAATACATGATGTTACCAAATGCTTCTCTCACAGTGATCCCAAATACACTCTAACTCACAGTGTGATTCTAGACAAGCACCACTATCCCTATGAGTTTACCAAAACTCATTCACTACAGTGCAAGTGGTAAGGGAACTGCACACAATCTACATATTTCACGACTGCAATTTACTGTCAATGCCTGACTCATATAATGAAAGCATAAGCCATAACTGTCTTCTAATGCTACTAAAACTTGACAACATGACATGTTTTAAAACAGTTATCTGTCAGCAAATACACGATGTTGCCAAACACTTCTCTCACAGTGGTTCCCAAATGCACACAGACTCACAGTGTGATTCTAGACAAACAACACTATCCCTAGCAGATTACCAAAACTCATTCACTACAGTGGAAGTGGTAAGGGAACTGAACACAATCTACATATTTCACGACTGCACTTTAGTGTCAATGCCTGACTCATTTAATCAACACATAACCAATGACTAGCTTCTAATGCTACTTAAACTTGACAACATGACAGGTTTTAAAATAGTTATCTTTCAGCAAATACACGATGTTACCAAATTCATCTCTCACAGTGGTTACCAAATGCACACACACTCACAGTGTGATTCTAGACAACAACCACTATACCCAGGAGTTTACCAAAAATCATTCACTACTGTGGAAGTGGTAAGGGAACTGCACACAATCTTCATATTTCAGGACTGCACTTTTGTGTCAAAGCCTGACTCATTTAATCAAAGCATAAGCAAAGACTGGCTTCTAATGCTACTAAAACTTGACAACATGACCGGTTTTAAAACAGTTATCTGTCAGCAAATACACGATGTTACCAAATGCTTCTCTCACAATCCTTACCCAAATGCACACAGACTCACACTGTGATTTTAGACAAGCAACACTATCCTAGGAGTTTACCAAAACTCATTCACTAGTCTGGAAGAGTTAATGGTACTGCACACAATCTACATATTTAAGTACAGCACATCAGTGTCAAAGCATGACTCATTTAATCAACGTATAAGCAAAGACTAGATTCTAATGCTACTAAAATCTCACAACATGACAGGTTTTAAAACAGTTATCTGTCAGCAAATACATGATGTTACCAAATGCTTCTCTCACACTGATCCCAAATACACACTAACTCACAGTGTGATTCTAGACAAGCACCACTATCCCTAAGAGTTTACCAAAACTCATTCACTACAGTGCAAGTGGTAAGGGAACTGCACACAATCTACATATTTCAGGACTGCACTTTTCTGTCAAAGCCTGACTCATTTAATCTAATCATAAGCCACAACTGTCTTCTAATGCTACTAAAACTTCACAACATGACAAGTTAAAACAGTTATATGTCAACAAATACACGATGTTACCAAATGCTTCTCTCACAGTGGTTCCCAAATGCACACAGACTCACTGTGTGATTCTAGACAAACAACACTATCTCTTGCATTATACCAAAACACATTTCTTCATCTAGAAGTAGTACTACATTTTATTATAGAAACATAACATAACTCATTTCACAAATTCATAAACAATGACTGGTTTCTAATTTTACCAAAATATAAAAACAGCACAGTTATCTGTCTACAAACACATGAAAAACACAAATGCTTATCACAGAATGGTTTCTACATGCACACACATTGTAGAGAAAAAAAGTACTCCCTACACTTTAGCAGGAGAAATACATTAGTCTGATCAAATCAAAATAGTCTACATACATCCCCTCACAATTAAATAACTCATCTTTCAAGTTCTTTTGTAGATTAAGAAGTATATCAATCACTCACCATATTTTCTTTTACAGAATCTCTGTACTGTGCACCTCTCAGAAAAAACAAAGAATGGAAAAGTTTCCCTCTCATTTTCCACACATATACATGTAAACATCAAATCACAATCCTTCACACATAAACTCAAAAGCAAACACACATTTCTATTGGTTAAACATTTCAACCCTTTCCAACTGAAATACATTTCAACCCTTCCCCCAATCTGCCTGTTACCATAGAAACAGCTCATGGAACACTGCACTGAGCTCACAGGTCACAAGTTCAGCACACAATGTTGCTAATCAAGACAGGAAGTGTGCTTGACTTTTCAACATATCAGCTTATCATATATAATGTTCCTTACAATCTGTTTTTGTTAACCAATAAGAATCATACCTTTAAAAAACAGAAATATACACCCTACCTTTCAGTGTAGAAAGTAGTCATACAACCAATGATTTCTTGTCTTTTTTCAAAAAACATTGCCGTAGAACCGCGCACCCACCGCGGCGGATCCGCGCACCCAACGCTATAGGATGCGCGCACCATGCGCGCATTTCGCCGTGTTTTTTTATTAAAAAAGGGGGGCCCCAGGGGGTCCTTCTGGGACCCCCTAAGCACCTCTAGAGGGTCAGAGTATTTCCACTCTGAGAAAAAAGGGGGGTCCCAAAATGCGTTTTCCCATAGGACCTGTTTACGCAGCTACAGCCTGAACTGCTGAACGGAATTACACCAAATTTGGCAAAGAGGTAGTCCTCAGTTCAGGCTCGTGCCTTTTGCTGAAATGGTGTAAATCCGTTCAGTAGTTCCTGAGAAAATTAGAGTTAAAAAGATAGATATATCTGGGCGGAGCCTAACCACACATCTCATCGTGAGATCTGATTGGCTGTCAGTACTTCATCCAAGAAGTGTTGGCAGCCATCTTGGGACCATTGCAGTTAATAGAAGGTTTTAAGACTTTAGTTACATTATAAAACATTTGTTGATGGGACCATACTCATTTTAGGAATTGTGGTGTGTTCTAAGGTGATTTTACCATGTGAAAAAGCCTTCTGCTGTGATATCATGAATCATGTTTGAGAGAAAACTATTTTCTCGTGCTTTTCCCACAGAGGTTTGGAAGGTGATCTATAAGCTAAACTGAGAGCATATTTTCTGTAAATTCACATTATCTTTCTAAGTCATGTGAGAATGAAGTCTGACATTCTCAGTAAAACATGTACATCCAACAAGGGCAGAGACTGTCAGTTGATTCCTTTGTGTTCTACTGCAGCTTCCCAGAGTGTTCTGAAGAACAACAAGAGCGCTAACAGAGGAACAAAATGAGGCGGGTTCATTTTGCCATAGAAATTATGATTAGTGCTGCAGAAAGAAAATTTAGGGCACATTTTGACTTCTTAAATCCTCTTCTATTTCATAAACAAATTCTGACATGCAGACTGAAATATGCACTTTGAATACCAGCAGCAGACTTCCCTGGTGAGCAGTAGCTTTACTACAGTGATCTAATGAGCAACTAGATTGCTAACATTCAGAATTTATGGCAAATGTGTGACACATCTGAATGCCTTCTTGATGGAACCAAAGTAAAAAACTGAAAGTATTTCCTACTGAGGAGACTGCAGTAAATGAGGAAATTAGGAAACTTCATAACAAATAAATCTCCCAAGATGGCCACCAGAGACAAAAGAGCCCAAATGTAGCCCAAATATCACCCAGATGTAGCCCAAGTATAGCCCAATGACAGAATGTCCCAGAGTGTTCTAACGAACAACTAGAGCGCTAACAGTCTTACTTATGACAAAAGTATGGCACACCTGAAGCCTTCTTGATTGGAATAAAGTGGTAACACTTAAAACATTTAATTTACAAAGGAACACAATGAGGGGGTTCATTTTGCCATAGAAATTATGATTAGTGCTGAAGAAAGAAAAATTAGGGCACCTTTTGAGTGACTTCTCAAATCCTCTTCTATTTCATTAAAAAATTCTGATATGCAGACTGAAACATGCACTTTTAATACCAGCAGCAGACTTCCGTGGTGAGCAGTAGCTTTACTACAGTGATCTAATGAGCAACTAGAGTGCTAACATTCAGAATATATGGAAAATGTGTGACATATCTGAATACCTTCTTGATGGAATCAAAGTAAAAAAACTGAAAGCATTTCCTACTGAGGAGACTGCAGTAAATGAGGAAATTAGGAAACTTCATAACAAATAAATCTCCCAAGATGGCCACCAGAGACAAAAGAGCCCAAATGCAGCACAAATATCACCCAGATGTAGCCCACATGTAGCCCAATGACAGAAGTGTGCAAAACACTTATTTTTTGTGTATTTGCAATTTTATATAGTGCAGACTTGTCAGGTATTGGAGTGCTTTACATGAGCATTGGTTACATCACACAAGATCAAATTCATTTTGGTTGTAGACATGGGGAGATTAAGTGATTTGACCAGAATCACAGAATGTTGAGCTGAAGCAGAAACTCCAACCTGGTTCCCCAGTTGCAAAGTCTGCAGCTCTGGAAGTAACACCACATCCTCTCCCCTAAGTGCAACATTTAATCAAGTGGTCAACTGGATAAAAAAACATAAATTAAAAGTTCTTTGTCGCTATTTGAAATCTCAGAAAATATGTCCTCATTTTAGTTTTTTAGAGCACTAACCATAATTTTGATGCAAACAAGACCCTCTCATATATGTAATTACTAAAGGAAATGCTCTAGGTATTACAGTTTTGATCACATCAAGATGACGTCAGGCGTTCCACACTTTTGTAATAAATATAGAATGTTAGCAATCTAGTTGTTCATTGGGTTACTGTTGAGAGGCAGAGGCCAGGGGCACGGACTCTGAAAATTTAAGGCAGGTAGGAGAGTGCAGAGGCAACAATTTGACCACACTGGGCAGGCAGGAAGGGCAGTGGCAGCACAACAGACTATGGAGGGCAGTGGAAAGGGGGGCAGGGGCAACAAACCAACAATACAGGACTGGCAAGAGAGGCTGTGGCAATCTATTAGACCATTGTGGGCAGAAGGAAGAGGCAGTGGTAGTACAACCATACATGCCAACAGACCCGTTTCAGCCAGGAAACGTTCAATGTTTTTAAGCTCAAATGGGCTTTATTTGATCTGTCTCCTGTCTACAATTTCCTCTTTTTTAATGTAACTCAAAGGGGAAAATCAATACCCCAGCAGGAGGAATTGGGGTAGGGACATGGACTCGGATAAAAGAGGACAGGAGGGACATGGAGAGGTGTACCAAACTGATCCTACAGGGCAGGCATCAGGGTTTGCAGCAGCACAATACACCACACAGGGCATGCGGGACGGGAGTGCAGCACAACAATCCATAGAAAGCAATAGGGAGGGGACAGGACCATGCACATGGACAACAGAGAACAGAGGGGTAAGAGGCAATGGTAGCTAGCTGACCATAATGGACAGACAAGAGAGAAAGCTGCAGCATAACAGACCATAAAGGGCAGGAGGGACGGATCAGGGGCATTACAATGGAACAGACAAGCCAGGAGGGAGGGAATAGGGGTCTGCACATGAAAACGGAGGGCTGGGGGCAAGGTGGCAGTGCAGGAGCAGCAAGATGACCTTGGAGGTCAGGCAGGATGGGCACTAGAAACAAGACACACCATGGAGAGCAACAGTGAGACTATGATGGCATACACACAGACCATGGAGGGAAGGTGGGAGGGGGTCAGGGGCAGTTAGCTGACCGCACAGGGAAGGTGGGAGGGGCCATGGCAGCACAGAAGACCATGCATGGCAAGCGGGACGGTTAGTGGCAGCACAAAAGCTATAATGGGCAAGAAGGAGGGTGCAGGAGCATGCACAAAGGACCATGGAGGATAGAAGGGAGGGTCAGGACCTGGGCACAGACAAGAGAGTTCAGGGGAAGGGGCCTCACAACAGACCACGTGGGGCAGGCAGGAGGAGCAGTTGCAGCACAACAGACCAGGGAGGGCAGAAGGGTGTGGCAGTAAAATGGACCATGGAGGACAGGAGGAAGGGTTTAGGGGCATGGCATGTGGACAGGCAGGGTGGAGGTGGCAGGGACAGGTTACAGTTATCTGACAATGCTAGGCAGGTGGGAGGGTATTGGCAGGTCAACAGAACACTCAGAGTAGATAGGAGTGGCAGGTCCATGGAACATGGTGGGCAAAAAGGATGGAGCAGGGGCATGCACAAAGACATCGGAGGGCAGGGGGAAGGAGAATAGGGGCAGCAAGCTAAGCACAGAGGCTAAGCAGGAGGTCAATTATGGGCCATAGAATTGGGCAATGGAGGGCAGGAGGAGTGGACTGGTACATCATGCTAAATGGAGGGCAGTGGCAGCACATCAGACCATGCATGGCAGGAGGGAGGAGGTTAGTCCATGGATTCAGACAACAGAGGATAGGGAGGAGGTGGATGGGGCAGCAAGCTAACTGTTCAAAGAAGGTGGGTATTAGGAACTTTATTGTTTTTAAAATGCGTGTCTGTGCGAACTACTTAAAATATGAACAAGTATGCAGCATAATCTCACTTTTATTCAGGAAGAAGAGGATGTTTGTGACTGTGACTCCGGGCTCACTTGGCAGAAACACCCCCTGACCCTCCACCTCCCATCGCAAAATGTAATGCCCATGAAAAGGGTAGGTGGACGCAGTGTTATATAGAACATAGTCCTGAGAGCACGATTGAAAATGAAAACTAGATGTAGTATATGGTATAAACTATGCACCAAAAAGTGTGATATAAGATGAACCGGGCGTGAAATATAATATGCAATACATTGTGCGCAATGACAGATTCATTGGAGAGCGCGAGATAGCACAGGCACTAGCGCGTGCTATGCGATATGCGCCTTGGAGTGTAATATGCACAGGGCAGTGTTGTGTAACATAACTAGTCTCTAAAGTTGTAATATAAAATATGTGCTGGGAAGTGTAACCTTGCATATGCACTGTGACAAAGATATGGATCCCAGATTGTAATATGTATGGCATAGCTCTGTGCGTTATGACATAGGCATCGAGGAAGGCACGTTAGATGTGGCAATATAACCCGTGCGAAGGCAAGTGTGGCATGACATATTCACGGGGTGGTGTTACAGTGTACATGGGCTAGAGAGTGTCATAGCATACGCACTAGCTGGTGGAATACAACACAGAGATGTGTGGCACTCGGCGGGCACTGGTGGGTGTAACACAGCATTGGGCTCAGCCAGGAGCACGCTGTGACTCTCAAGTGAGGTTCGTCTCCTTTCCAGAGAGTAAAATAAAAAGTATTACACATCCGGCGGTGGATGTGTGTTTTATTAACCGTGAGGGGGGGTTTCTTGCATAGTTTGGTCTAATTTTTGTCGAATCCCCTTTGAATGGCTCGGTGTGCGTGTGCATTAAATGTGCCCGTCAATAGCTACCCATGTTTGTATAAATAAACGACAAGGGTGTCTACTTGGTGAGTACCCACTGGCGGGGGCGCCGGGATTAGGCACGGTAGGGCGTCAGACACGTCAGA
This sequence comes from Triturus cristatus, assembly GCF_964204655.1. Taxonomy (NCBI): domain Eukaryota; kingdom Metazoa; phylum Chordata; class Amphibia; order Caudata; family Salamandridae; genus Triturus; species Triturus cristatus. Next base: position 1,643,975,076 of record NC_140590.1, read on the forward strand.
GCTTCACTAGCGGTGTAAATACATTCCACGTGGATTCATTGTATGCATAGTCACCTTTTGATGAATATCACGCAAATCGTCATGGTGATAGGTACATACGGTTTGTCCAGCATGTCCAAGGTTTTTCTATAAATATATATTCTTTAAAAATAGTAAAAAACAAAGGCCGGCCCCGGGGGATGGGGTCCCCGGGGCCATAAGTTGCCTGTGGAGGGGGGCAACGCAGCCCCCTCCTAAAGAATAAAAAAAACCAAAAAGGCCATGACCCGTGGGTTGGGGTCACCGGGGCCGATTAAGGCCTTGGGAGGGTGGCCACGCGGCCCCCTTCCAAATTAATTTTTTTCAACAAACAAAATTAGGGTGCAGGCCCTGGGGGATGGGGTCCCCAGGGCCAATAAATTAGAAAAAGAAGGGGGGCCACACAGCCCTCCTTCTTAAAAAAATAAAAAAAATAAAAGACAGGCATCGCGCCGGAGGCCACGCCCCCTCCTTGCAGCACTCTGCAAACGCGCCCCCTGGCCAGTTGTAAGTTGGGGAATGAATTCCCCTTCAAAACTTAGGGTCCCTGAGGGCCAACTAGCCCAACAGGTATCTCCAGTATGCGCCAGGGAGCTGTGTTGCAGACAGGTGTTCTGAGGCCACGCCCCTTTTTACACCTCTATACAACGCAGCTCTGTGGCGCTTACTGGAGGTACCTAGTGGGCTAGTTTGAATCTAGGGACCCTTAGGATTCAAGGGGACTTAATCTCTTAACTTAGAACGGCCACAGGGCGCGTTTACACAGTGGTGAAGGGAGGGGACGGGGCCTGAGGTGACGTGTGCAAACACGCCCTGTGGCGCATTTTAAGTTTGGGAAATAATTCCCTTTCAATCCTGAGGAACCCTGAGGCCCAACTAGCCCACCAGGTGCTTCCAGTAAGCGCCACTTCTCTGCGTTGTAGAGAGGTGGTGCAGGCCGTGCCCCTTGTTACACCTCTCTGCAATGGCGCTTACTGGACGTACCTAGTGGGCTATTTTCACCTAGGGACCCTCAGGATTCAAGGGGACTTAATCTCCCAACTTAAAACGGCCACAGGGCGTGTTTACACAGTGGGGAAGGGAGGGGACGGGGCCTGAGGTGACGTGTGCAAACACGCCCTATGGCGCGTTTTAAGTTGGGGAAATAATTCCCCTTCAATCCTGAGGGCCCCTGGGGGCTAACTAGCCCACCAGGTGCTTCCAGTAAGCGCCACTGAGCTGCGTTGCAGAGAGGTGGTCCAGGCCGTGCCACTTTTTACACCTCTCTGCAATGCAGCTCTGTGGCGCTTACTGGAGGTACCTAGTGGGCTAGTTGGACCCTAGGGACCCTCAGGATTCAAATGAACTTAATCTCCCAACAAAAAACGGCCACAGGGCGTGTTTACACAGTGGTGAAGGGAGGGGACGGGGCCTGAGTTAACGTGTGCAAACATGCCCTGTGGCGCGTTTTAAGTTGGGGAAATAATTCCCCTTCAATCCTGAGGGACCCTGGGGGCCAACTAGCCCACCAGGTGCTTTCAGTAAGCGCCACTGCGCTGCATTACAGAGAGGTGGTCCAGGCCGTGCCCCTTTTTACATCTCCCTGCAACGCAGCTCTGTGGCGCTTACTGGAGGTACCTAGTGGTCTAGTTGGACCCTAGGGACCCTCAGAATTCAAGGGGACTTAATCTCCCAACTTAAAACGGCCACAGGGCGTGTTTACACAGTGGGGAAGGGAGGGGACGGGGCCTGAGGTGACGTGTGCAAACACGCCCTGTGGCGCGTTTTAAGAGGTAGTTTTAATCCCCTGCCCTATTATATACTAGGGGCTTACAGAGGAGGTCATGCTAATCACAGGGGGACCCCAACGCATAGTGTTCCCTGGTGTATGTAGGTGTTTTCACTGTATTCTGAGTGTCTTTTAACATGGCACTGGCTCTAGGACTGGTTAGTCAGACTCAGTTACCACCAGTATCCGTCTGAAAAAGTTGAGGGTACAGGATGATTTTGCAACAAGGCTTCTTTCTGCTCTTCTGTTTGTTCTTTCTGCACGTTATCCTTCTTCCTGCACTTTTCTTCGTTTTTGAGGACTTCTGTTGCTTCTTTCTGCTTTTCTTTTTTTTCTTTCTGTGCGTTTTTTCTTCCTTCTTCATATGTCCTATCTCTGTAGGCAGAGTTAGAAATTAGCATTTAAAAAACCTTTGAAATTCACTGAAAAAACAATAGGTTTCAGGCACGTTATAGTTAGGAATTAGCATTTAAAAAACCTTTGAAATTCACTGAAAAAACCATAGGTTTCAGGGGCGTTATAGTTATCTGGACTTTTCACTCGGACAAAACCATTGAAATTCCCCCGTTATAGTTAGTTCAGCTAACTATAACTCGCGCGCCCGCAATGCACTGCTGATGATGTCACATACTACATCACTCATGACATGGACAGTGACATCACTCATGACATCACTGATGACATCTCAAATGACATCACTGATGATATCATCCTTGTGATAGAGTGGCAGACCTCCTCTCCCCCTAATATAACCTTTGATACACACATTCAAAAATAGAAACTAAAATTTTCAAAACAATGGACATACCAATACCAGTTACAACAACCTATTCAGTAATTCTAAGATCCACATACACATCCACTCATTCACCAAGAGTCCTATACAGTCACTCATACATGTACTCACTCATCATATGTACACCTATACATCCTGTTACACAACGCCACTCATCCATAGAGTTACTCACACACATAGTCACTCAAGCTAATAAAGAATCAAACATCCATTTACTTGCATATACAGTTATACACACACCACCACACTTACTTCTACAGAAACTTACACATACTTAGTCTTTTAAACAATCACTTATAGAAACACATACTTATTCATACAGGAACTCTTCCAATCTCTCACTCTCACATATACTCACTTATATACACCAATAGTCACATATACTAGTTTAAAACGGTTCAGTGAATAAATATCGAGGGACAAAATATCGACTACACAAAAAATCGACACCAAAATATAGAAGGACAGAATATCGACTCCCTATCTACAAACAAGTAAGTACTAAAATATCGATTCCAAAATATAGACTGTTAAAATATAGTTAGCCAAAATATCGAATTTTTTAAATGTATTAAAAATAATATAAAATTAACTAAATATTAAAAACAATTAAATAAAACATACATAATATAATATAAAAAAGCTTAAAATGTAAACATAATATAAGTAATTTAAAAAAGTCGAGATTTTGTTGGATAGTGAGAGTGTAAAAATTACTATTCCCACTCCAGTGAGTGCAACAGTAGGGAAAGCGTTGGATAGCGTAGGGGTAAAAATTACTATTCCCACCCCAGTGAGTGCAACAGTAGGGAAAACGTTGGATAGCGTAGGGGTAAAAATTACTATTCCAACTCCAAACAGTGCAACAGTAGGGAAAGCGTTGGATAGCGTAGGGGTAAAAATTACTATTCCCACTCCAGAGAGTGCAACAGTAGGGAAAGCGTTGGATAGCGGGAGGGTAACAATTACTGTTCCCACTCCAGAGAGTGCAACACTAGGGAAAGCGTTGGATAGCGCAGGGGTAAAAATTACTATTCCCACTCCAGTGAGTGCAACAGTAGGGAAAGCGTTGGATAGCGGGAGGGTAATAATTACTATTCCCACTCCAGAGAGTGCAACAGTAGGGAAAGTGTTGGATAGCGGGAGGGTAACAATTACCATTCCCACTGCAGAGAGTGCAACAGCAGGGAAAGGGTTGGATAGCGTAGGGGTAAAAATTACTATTCCCACTCCAGAGAGTGCAACAGTAGGGAAAGTGTTGGATAGCGGGAGGGTAACAATTACTATTCCCACTCCAGAGAGTGCAATAGTAGGGAAAACATTGGATAGCGTATGGGTAAAAAATACTATTCCCACTCCAGTGAGTGCAACAGTAGGGAAAGCGTTGGATAGCGTAGGGGTACAAATTACTATTCCCACTCCAAAGAGTGCAACAGTATGGAAAGCGTTGGATAGCGGGAGGATAAAATTAACTATTCCCACTCCAGAGAGTGCAACAGTAGGGAAAGCTCTGGATAGCGCAAATGGAAAAATTACTATTCCCACTCCAGTGAGTGCAACAGTAGGGAAAGCGTTGGATAGCGTAGGGGTAAAAATTACTATTCCCACTCAAGTGAGTGCAACAGTAGGGAAAACGTTGGATAGCGTAGGTAAAAATTGCTATTCTCACTCCTGAGAGTGCAAAAGTAGGGAAAGTAATGATTTAAATTTAAAATAAGATTACGTTAATTATCAATACCGATAAAAAGTTAATTCAAAATAATTACCAATTAATAACAACTAATTACCATTTAAAAATATTAATTATCAATTGATAAAAATGTATTACCAATTAATAATCATTAATTACCAATTAAAAATTAATTATCAATTATCAATACACATAAATGAAAATATTAATATTTACTTTATTACAATTAATTTACTTCCCACCCAATTCCCCTATAAACCCACAACCCACTCCCAATAATAACAAATACAATTAACATTATTATCAATTAATCAATTAATAAAAATAATTTTGCAAATAATAAAAATTATTTAGCAATTCATACAAATTATTTACCCATCAATACAAATTAATTACCAATTATTAATTAATTATCAATTAATTATCAAAACACATAAATAAAAAAATTATTATTTACTTTATTACAATTAATTTACTTCCCACCCAATTCCCCTACAAACCCACAACCCGCTCCTAATAATAACTACAATTAACATAATTATCAATTAATCAATTAATATAAATTAATTACCAATTAATAAAAATTAATCACCAGTTAATAATTAATGATCAATTAATTATCAAAACATATAAATATAATTAACATTTAATTAACCATAATTAAATTACTTCCCACCCTATTCCCCTATAAACCCGCTACGGAATTAAATTACGCAATAATTAAATTACATAACATTCATTTGTTAAAATAAATTAAACATACATTACAAAAATAATACATCATTTTAACACATATACTACCATACATAACACAAAAAAAAAATTCGATATTATGGTAATCTATATTTTAAAATTCGATATTATGGTATTCTATATTTTTAAAGTCTATATTTTGGAAATCGATATTTTGTACCCCAATTTCGATATTCTGACCTATCTATATTTTGATAATTCGATATTCTGTCCACTGTATATTTTAACTTCGATATTTTGGGCAGTCGATATTTTGGAATCGATATTTTGGGTGTTTACCGTTTAAAACATATGTAGTTACTCATAAAGACACTATTGAGACAGTCATTCACTCACTAACACACCCATGCACACACTCATCCACCCATACAGTCCTGCACACATGCTGTCTTCAACACATACAAACAGTGAGTCACTCATTCATGCACCTATGCACTACGTAATACCCCCCACCGAACCATACAGACACTCAGACACTTATACTGATACTCAAAAAACCAAGTAATAACCCATATAGACACTCATGTAGCTACTCACCAACCCATGCAGCCACTTATACACAAAGTGAGAGACTGATACAGATATTTACATATTTAAACATTACTCACTAAGCCATGTATTCACTAAGATACACTTAATCAGTCAGTTATACAATCAATTTTTCAAAAACAAATCATCCATTTAGACACTTATATACCCATTTATTCTTCCATCGTCCTTGAGATATACATATATAAAACATATTTTCAGAAAAACACACATTCACTGGATGATGTCATCAGTGATGTCATCAGTGATGTCATTTGAGATGTCATCAGTGATGTCATGAGTGATGTCATTGACCATGTCATGAGTGATGTAATATGTGACGTCATCAGCAGTGCATTGCGGGCGCGCGAGTCATAGTTAGCTGAACTGACTATAACGGGGGAATTTCAATGGTTTTGTACGAGTGAAACTAACTATAACGCCCCTGAAACCTATGGTTTTTTCAGTGAATATATATATATGTATATATGTATATATATATATATATATATATATATACATACATATATATATATATATATATATATATATATATATATATATATATATATATATATATATATATATATATATATATTTCGAAACAGTTGATTCCAAGCCAGAAAAGAATCCACACGAGCCCACTCGATCATCAAAGCAGCTTTATTCTTCACAGGGCAGAAGAGGACGACGCGTTTCGACCACGTCCGTGGTCTTGGTCACATAACCATAGTCTCCATTTGCACCAGTTAAATAGGGTAAGTGCACTTTTTTAAAAAAGCATAGACATAGAAAAAATAAACAACAAATTTGTATAATTGCAAATTTTACGGAATTACAATTCCAGAGAAGTACAGAAAATAAATTAACAATACAATTCTTTTCATTGTATGTTTGCGACAGTAAACATTTGGTGAGTATGCAAAGGTGTAGTTTCACATATGTTTACATGTCATGGAGGACTAGTGCCTGTTGGTAAACTATGTAACCAAATTTGGTGTGGTTTCAAAATCATGTGATAGAGATTTGTTCTCACAAACATAAAGCGAAAAATGTGATGGAGGGTCTAGTGCCCTTTGAACATCTTATCCAAATGTTGACTTGGAGTAGGGAGAACTCCGGTGCTCGTAATTCTATCACTGATGTGAGATACAGGTGAATTCATAGTGATGTTCCTGTATAGAATCAAAGAGACAGATTGAATTAATAACATAGTTTAACACAACCATGGTTCAAGGACATAGCTATATTTCACATTCACTGGTTACATGTAATTTCCTTAATCCTGTACATTCAATAAATTATGATCAGAAAAAGACAAAAGTGCAATTTTTTTTTGGGGGGGGGGGTTTCAGAGGGGGAGAGAGATATGGGCAGGGCATGAGTAGCCCACCAAGGTCTTTATGTTTCAGTATCAATTGGTGTTTCATTGTAGGTGGGAATAAAGTTCCTCGTCCTGATTCAGGCCATCCGGGAATTTGGTGCCTGCCAGGAGGATGAGACGTGATTCAAGTTTGCGTAAAGAAGCAATACGGTTCCCTCCTCTCGTATTGGGTTTGACTGTATCCAATCCAAAATATTTGGCTTTGGTCCAGTCCGCCCCATGTTCCTTCGAGAAATGTCTTGCCGTGCTGTAAGTTTGGTCGCAATTCGTGATTGCTCGCCAGTGTTCTAGGATACGTTTTTTAATCGGAAAGGTGGTTGATCCGATATACCATAGCTGGCAAGGACATACTATTGCATACACCACAAAGTCAGTATTGCATGTAATGAGTTTCGGTATTTTCCAGAGCGTTTTCGTTCTTTTGAGTGTGACTTCTGATACATTATTGCTGTTTTTACAAGCCTTACAATTCCCACATTTCCGGAAACCCTTCATTTGCTGAAGCCAGCTTGTTTCTTTCGTTTGTAAATGGCTATGTACCAGCATGTCTCTGAGAGATGGACTTCTCATGTATGTAATTGATGGGGTGGCCCCTATTTCATTTCTCAAAATTGGGTCCTGTCTAAGGATGTCCCATCTGTTTTTGAGGATACTCCGCATCTGATTGGATTGACTGCAATATTTCGTTATGAATCTTACTGTTTTTATGGGACTGTTGTGAGTAATTACAGTCTGCTTGGTTTTGTTGAGAATTTCATCCCTTGATTGACTATCCACTCTTTTTTCAGCCTGCAGTATCACTTTTCTGGGGTACCCTCTTTCCTTGAATCTCATTTTCATTTCCTGCTTCGTTTTTTCATACATTGGGTTGGTACTGCAATTACGCTTAGCTCTTAGAAATTCACTATAGGGGATTCCCCACCTGAAACTCGGTGGATGTGCACTGGCAGCATGCAGGATTGAATTTCCTGCTGTTTTCTTCCTAAAAAGATTAGTGCTAATTCTGCCGTTATCATTACTGAGTTTCAGATCAAGGAAATCGACACATTCTTGACTGTAGTGTTTAGTAAATTTAAGATTGACATCATTCTGGTTAAGACAATTGATAAACAGATTGAGTTCCGCCTCTGTTCCTTCCCACACAAAAAAGATGTCATCAATGTATCTGAGCCATTTTGATACACATAGAGTCCAATGTTCAGTTTGTTCGTTCCAGAGCACCTGCTTCTCCCACCAGCCAACCATCAGATTGGCATAGCTGGGAGCGAAGCAGGTGCCCATGGAAGTGCCTTGTAGTTGTTTGTAGAATTCCTTTTCAAACATGAAAACGTTCTCCTTTAGACAGATATTAATCATGTCCAAAAGCATGAGTGTGTGTTCCAGCAGTTCTATTCTACGTTTTTTGAGAAAGAATTTGCAGGCTTTCATACCATCATCATGTCTGATGCTGGTGTATAATGCCTCTACGTCCAGACAAACCATCCAATGATTTGTTCCTAGTTTAACATCCTTGATTTTCAGTAGAAAGTCTGTGGTATCTCTAAGATAGGATGAGAGATCTTTGACAAAGGGAAAAAGGAAGTGATCCACATACGTGCTAGTATTTTCAAGCAGACTGTTTTTTGATGAGACGATAGGTCTCCCTGGAGGTTCGATCATGTCTTTATGTACCTTCGGAAGAAGGTAAAGTGTCGGGGTTGTGGGAGTATTGTTTGTGAGGAATTGTTTCTCGTCCCATGAAAGTAGGCCTTTATCATGCCAAGTTTGAAGTTTGTCATGATAAGTTCTTTTTAGGTCACTAGTATATTTCCTGTCTACTTTACAATAGCATGTAGGGTTATTCAACTGGCGTAATGCCTCTTTGGTATACATCGATCTTGTCATAATGACAACATTACCTCCCTTATCGGAGGGTTTGATCACTATTTCCTGATCTTTTTGTAGAGTGTTGACCACCCCCCACTGGTTCTTAGTCAGATTGTTACTCTGTGGATTTTCCTTTTTGAGAAGATCAAGGAAATCCTGTGCCACTAGGTCACTAAAAACATCAATATTGTCTTTGGCCAATGTTGGAATGTACTTAGATTTGGCTTTGAATGCTGTACTAGTGGTCTCCCTAGTGTCTAAATCAAGGGTAGTAATAATCTGGGATATCTGCGAGCATTCAAGGGGGTCAACAATCCTATCAGTGCCCACCGAAGATTCTGTTTTCCCCAGGGTGGTTATGGCATGTAATGTAGGTATATCACCAATCGATAAACCCTCATTGTCAGTAGTTGGTACTCTTAATGTTGTTTCGGTCTTTTTGTTAGCATGCATTTTACATAATTTCAACTTCCTTTCAAATTTATATAAGTCAACACGTGCCTGTGCATAATCAAAACGCATCTCTGGACAAAAGGATAAGCCTAATTCTAATACATTGATTTCATCTTTGTTAAGTACTTTTTTAGTTAAATTAATTACCGTCATTTTTGATGTATTGTCCTCCATTATAGTGTTGATGTCTTCTGGCCTCTTGTTCCCATTCCAGTTGTCCTTGAGTTTCCTGCGTCTGATGTTTCTCTTGTGGTTTTGTCTGTGTTTTCTTGCTTTTTTCTTTTCGGTCTCCCACGGTTTGATTGTTCCTTTGCTTTCTGGAGAAGCCGTAACTCCTTGGAAAAAACCTGTTGGTCGGTACTCATTGAGGCGATACTGTCCGAGGATTCAAGGTCTGAGCTGAGATCGGTCGTTGATCCTTCCCTGCTTGACTCAAGGAGACTCAGTGTTTGATCTTTTGCAAGGTTTGTTCTTATTTTGTCAAATTTCCTCGCGAAAGTTAGTATTCGTCCTGACGCATAGTCTCTTTCATCTCGTGTAAACTTTCGTTGTTTTCTTGCTATGACGTCTTTCTCAAAGTTTTTCATGCGGTCATCGACTGTTTTGATCATTTCATCAACTTCCTTTTGATTACTTTCTTTTTTGAAATCCTCCATAAGATCCTGGATTTGTTTAAGTAAGTCTTTATGTTCATCCCAGGCATTCATGATCAGTATCTCTATCATTCTTTTTGAGCAGGCTGTTGTGTTATCGACCCAGTCCTTTAATACCTGTGGTTTGGGTATTGACAGCGTGGGGGTGATAAAGATCCGCAGTCCCCGGGGAATACGGTTAACATCCACATAATTCTGCAAGGCAGTTGCTTCCCACCATCTACTAATCTCTTTCCGTCTTAGACGCTCCAAGATATTGATTTTTTGTTTCAGGTTGGTTTGTATGGTGTCCGTTTTGGCATTACCTGTTTGTACATTGGACTGAGTTTTGCTGAAGATTGCCTTGGCGGATTCCTCACGCCCCTTCATAAACTCGTCTGCCATGATTATGATGAAATAGAAGAAAAAGTGCCAGAAAGGAAAACAGCTTTGCCAATGATCGTGTATTCCAATTCCTTTACTTTTAGCATGCCAGTAACAAAAAGAACTAAAAACTAAAAAATTGTGTCAAGTACTACCAGCACCAGAATGCCTAGCAGCACCGCCTCAGGAAGTGATCTCACTATGATTTTTTTGTATGTGAGTTTAAATACATTGACAACCTTTGAGCCAATGCTAGTCTCGTGATCAAGGTCTCCGTTGAGACTGAAACGCGTAGAGTTCTTTTTGTTACTGGCATGCTAAAATTAAAGGAATTGGAATACACGATCATTGGCAAAGCTGTTTTCCTTTCTGGGAGTGCGCGAGAAAGCCCTGACCGGGCAAACGAAGGTGAATAAATAACGGCTTAACCCTGCCGTATCTCGAACGCACCGCCTCAGAGCGCCCATGACTCCAAAAGCGGGTTGTGCTGGAATATATATATATTATATATATATATATATATATATATATATATATATATATATATATATATATATATAATATAAAAATCCACACGAATAAGCTCCTTGCAGGAAACGTGGCCCAAGGCAGTTGGCACGGTATGTCGGCAGAGCAAGCCGACGGAATTAGATGCACACAAAGGGAAAGATTGTCCGTGTTGTAACGCGTTACATGTGTGTAATAAACCACAAGCTTTGATCATTCCGAGTGCATGGACTATCTTTCCCTGTGTGTATATATATATATATATATATATATATATATCCAATCCATCTTCCGTAGTACCAGCCGTTACCACCAAAGACACGGACACGTTTTCGCTGGTGCAAAATAGTGCTCAGTTTATTTTCAGACAAACATAGTTTGGTTAGTCCTGCAAGGAGCTTCTTCGTGTGGATTTTTATATATAATATATATATATATATATATATATATACATCCCCCATTAAAGACATGTGATTGAGATACACTCAATCTATACTGTCAGATCCCCTCTCACTTACAAGGGTAGGTCTTTTCCAAAATACTGTAAATAGCTTCTATAATTTGTAAATATCTTTGACATGCCATGTAGTCTATCCAGCTAACGACACCCTCTAATAATTTATGTTTCCTCTCAATAGCGCCCAGCTGGGCCCTATGTAAGTACTACCTCTTTCCCTCATCCCACTGAGTCACTTTCCCTTGGGTGTATGCACTACCATCTGACAGAACATCTATTTTAGCCCGGGTGTTAGAGTCTAACCCTTTTTTCCAAATTCTCCAGATCTCCCACTCCTGTTTTTATCTAGGTCATTGATCCCCCTCTCCATTTGATTTCAGGTGTCCCTCAATTCATAGGTCCAGATGAGACCTTATATTTCTTAAGAGGTTGAAACGTCGTCGACACACCTGCATAGCGAACCATTGTATTCAGCCTCAGTCATTGTTACAGGAGACTGTGAATGATTATTGTAAATTGATTAGATGGTCGCTTTTTGCTCTCCTGTATTTTTTTTAATCTTCACGTATGACACAACCTGTCACTTTTGTATATAGGTTCCACTTTTCACTTGGGACAACGTACACATTTTTTGGACTTTTCAATGTAAATTGCATTTTACCTATTGGGCTTTCTAGGTGCTTTTTTGAAAATTCGTACTTCTTCTACTATATTATTGCCACTGTGTTGAATGAGTATCATTATTATAAATACTAGTATTATTTTCTTATTATTTCCACAGGCACCATTGTTTTTTCATATGTAATATGTAACCTGGTTCCTTGTGAGTAGGGTGGTCCTTGTCTCCTTTGAAAGTGTTTTTGTCAAGGCTTCTCGCACAGTGATTAAGTTACTGCACATCTAGAAAATACCTATTTAAAATTAATGACTCACTAATGGCATACACAATAAAGTAAGTGAAGTGACAAGTTTAAAAAAATTGAAAATGCCTAACTTTGCACTAACACATGCCATGTGCATGCAGGTTTAAGAAAGTATCAAAGGAGTCCCTGAACCCATTGCATGTACCACAATGCGCCATTGTATGCAGTAGTGAGATGGTTGTGAAATCATAAAATAACAAAGGGCCTGATTATGACCCTGGCGATCCATGAACCGCCGTCGCTTTCTGACAGTCTGACCGCCTACATACCTGGTGGTCCGACCACCAGATTACAAGCAGGGCAGGGGGACCACCTCTTGACCGCCTCCTCCACCACCATTCTTGCCACAATGGCGGGAGAGGCAGAGGTAGACAATGGAGGCAGTCCCTGCTCCTGTACTGCAAAACGCATAATGACCTGCCTTTCTGACAACCTTTTCATGGCGGGAACTCTGCCATGAAAAGGTCGGCAGAAAGGTAGGTAAAGGGCGAAAAAGCCCATATGGACTTCAGCTGGGGCTGATGTTGTGCCCCCCTATGCCAGCACGGTTGGTGTGCTCACTGCTTGCCATGCATGACATGGTGCATGGGAACAGTGCTCCCAACTTGCAGGAGGCGCAGCAGTGTGGCCCGGCATTGGCCACAAGCCTTCTCGCAGAGCCGAATCATGCAGCCGCCATGGCTGTGCCGCCGACACACTGCCAGCCAGGCGGTGATCTTGAAATGTGTTCTCGGGATTCTGCTGGCTTGGCGGCGTGTTACCGACGCCCGCGGCTGGCTGGTGGTTGTAATCAGACCCAAAATGCCTAAGGACATGTCTGGAGGAGGAAGGGTGGAAAGTCAGCGTTCTAAGGAATAACGTCTGGTTTCTTGACCAGAGAGATGAGTAAATATTCAGGGTTTAAAGGTTTGCAGAATACATCCTACATTACCTCATCTGGCAGCTTGACTCGATATAGGGCACTGCTACAGAGCACAGCCACACACTCCCCACTCCACACCCATGGCCAGGAGCTGATGTTCTTGTACCTACTGGCTTAAGGGAGCTGTAAGTCCAAATTGGCCAGAGCAGGCGGTGTTCCCCATAGTGCTATGTCACACTCCTGGCATCAATTTCTGATAGCCTGGTTAACATATGTGAAAACGTACATCTATTTTGCTGACCCACCTGCTGAGCTAGAACGTGTGAAGGCGGATTTATGTGACCTTGTGTTGTAATCTACAGTCTGGTGTAATGTATCCTCCCACTGATGTTCTCTGCCTTGCTGCTCGGCCAGCCTGTGAGGTCATTAGAACGCTGAGAGTGTTTGTGCTTGGATGAGAGGCCGCTGGAGTCTATGGGCTGAGCAGCAAGGAGGCTGCTCCTGGTGGGGCATTACATGGAACCTACCATCTTCTTGTAACCTGTCTCATTTTTCTACATGACCTGACTATGTGGCATACTTTGTTTTAACACCTTCAGCAGGGATTTGCACTCACTTCATGTGCAGATACATCCTCAGACAGAAGCACAAACATGATTCGTACATGTTGAAGCACTGTGGTATCACCTCACGTCTATCAAGAATGGAATTAAATGGTGGATGGCTCCTTGCTAAGTGTTAATATTTATTATCATGCTCAAAAACCTGTCCTTGCGTTTTAACTTTCAAAGCTGACAGCGCTCAGGGAATGCAGGTGTGTGGATCCTGACAATGTGTCTGTATACAGCTACTCAAGGCGGCAGTGCTACAGCAGGACACACTAAAGTACAAGAGGGCATATTATCAAGACAGGTGATAAAATTATCGCCGCTTTAGCGGCAGAAAACTGCCGCTAAAATGGCGATAATGGGCTTGATAATATGCTCTATGGAATTCCAATTGAAGCCCATGTTAGATGTGAAGGACATCTAACCTGAGCTTCAATTGGAATTCCATAGAGCATATTATCAAGCCTATTATCGCCGTAATAAATCTCAATTTATTCAAAAGACCTACAAAACAAAACACAGTATCCACTGGAGGTCTAATAGGAGCAGCAGTCCTGGATGAAATCTTTTAGACTACATCTCCAGTGAACAGAAGTCCAGATATTTTGGTATTGGTATAGCGTAACGAAAAGAAAGCAACCACTGACACAGCAATTTCCCCACTGCTTGGGAATGGAATGGCAAAGGGATCATCCTTAGTAAAAGGTATTGGTCTTCTGGTACCAATGTGCAGCGGTGACACCCTTCTCCTCTCACTGGTTGATCACTGTTGGATTGAGAGGGAGTGAATTGGGACTCACGTTTACTGCTGTGTTGACCTGTACCAACTCCCCTCCCCCTTTAGGTCTATGGGTCATCAAGCCTGTCCTCAGGCAAGATCACAGTGTGATTTATGAGGAGAGGCATGAGCCAATCACTTCATGGAGCACCAAAAGGCATTAGTGCTTACCTCTGTTGAGCTGTGACTGTGTATCAGTAAACTTGACCACTGCATGTTACTGAGCCTACATCACTCCCAGAATTTCTATTTTCCCTGTTCTGCTTCTTACACATTCTTAACTTTCTCATGCCCTCTGCTTCCCAGTACATGGGGGTACACTGCTGCCAATGTTGGGCATGGACCACACTCTGCTTCAAAGCATTCAGCTGTAGGAGAGAAGATGTGTTTACAGGTAGCTGGGTTGGCATCTTCTTGGTGGTGATGGCTGATATCTTCTCAGTGAAGGATGGTGTTGGTTGACATCTTCTGGGTAGCGATGGTGGTGCGTTGGGTATCCCACAGGGGGAGTTTGCAGCCTCTTCTTCCAGTGATGGTAGTGTATTATATAGACTAGCTGTGAATCCGGTAGAAGTGATGTTCTGCAAGTGCAATGTCTCTGTCTATGTTGCTACTGTATTCCTCAACCTCTGTGAAGGTTAATTTGGCATCTGTCAAGGTAGTTACCGATAAAATTAAAATTAGAACTGGGCTCAGCAGGTCTCTATGTGGAATAGATTTTATCTTTGGCTGTTCTCATACCATATTTTAGCTGACTGTAACTCTATTAACATTTTTAAGTTGTCATTGTTTTTTATTAACCAATCAACAAAGTATTCATGCAATCATTAAATTGTCTACTGTCCACGATGGGGACACACACACGCTTCAAAGTTTCTGAACTAACCCTTGCTAAGCGCTCCACTGCTCCATCACATATATCGCCTCCATGCAGCGCCTGGGTGTTTTGCATGCCTTTAAATTGTTGAAGCAAATGGAGGGAAGTAGATGTTGAGACAAAAACACAGGATGCACGTTGGAATGTGCTTGCATGCATTGCATATCATGCACTATTACTTAGCCCGCAGTTACTTGCGACAAGTGTACACACACATTACTTTCCAGCTGACTTTGTGAACAAATTATCACCCTACCCACCATACAACACATGGCTGGCTGTTTGGGGACCATTACAAGTGAATATTGTACATCCATGCAGTGTGTCTGTTCTATATACTTTTGGACTATATACGGTATGTAATTAAATGGATATTGTTGTGACATGTGGCAAGGCTGAGATATCTACTCTAAATCCAACTACAGATTTTCGGGCAAGTTTGGTCCCACAAGTTCCATCGCAGATGTTCTGGGCCCTTCCTGACTGTTCGCTCCTCCTGTACCACCAGTATCCCTGGATCCTCGATGAGTCGCCTTGTTACTGCAAAGGACGTCATGTCATTTTTTAATTGCCGTTATGTGTGTCTTCATCTGCATTCATATGGGCCTTGACTCTTGCCCATCTGACCTTCTTGATGTCCTCTTTGTCTTCTGGGAGCTCCTCCAGAAATATGTCTGGTTCCTTTTCATTAAACCTCTTCCTGGATTGGACATGTTGTACCATAGTGTTACACTTCAGTGACGTTTAAGCTGCTGCCACCCTGTGCTTTCCAGGCAGAGATTGCAATATTCCTATGAGGTGGGTGATGTCTTTAACACTCATTGTACGACTTTTCTTTATTACTGATTTGCTAACCCAGTTATTGCAAATTATGACTATGCACAATTTGCTGCTTCCAGATCTCCTTTTTGCGATTCAAGGACTTTGCGAATAACATTGAGTTCGACAGAATCTTTGCTAGATCTTTTTGCACATTTCTCACAATTATCCGGCTTTTGTTAATTGCTATTTCAAAACACTAACGTTGGCCACTACAGACCAACAATGCAGTACTGGGAAAAGGATGGCCAGAATTGGGCATACGAAAGCCACGCAAGGACAAAATAACAATTATCCTGTCCAGTGCTTCACTATTTTGCCATCTCTCTGTATTTGGCAAAACAAATCTCAAAAAAATCAATTCTACATCTGTGGCACTTTACTTTGGTGTCTGGTGGACCTATGTGGGTGCCAAGGCATGGTAGTTCTCTGTCGTAGAGCAGCAGTTGGGCATATGTTCATAATATATGGGCATACAGTGACACTTGAAAATATTAGAACGGTCGCACCACCATGAAAAGTGTGGCAGTGAGGAAACTCGTAATATGCTTGGCGGGCCACTGCATATTACGACCTCAATACCGCTATGCTGCTACCAGGAATCTCTCATCGCTGGAGGCTGCGGGGGTCCCAGGGCAGTCCGATGGCCCTGGTCATAATGGGGCAGTCAGAAGACCGCCACCTATGCAGCCCGTGAGTCTGGCTGTCCGTGGACTTCCATATTCATTCGTAATAAAGCCCATAGCAAGTCAAGAGACAAAGAAAACTTTCATCTGTTTAAGTAGAAAGATCGTATTTACGAGTTGAGTTAAAAACCTGAGAAAAGTTTCTATTTTAGTTTTTTAATTTAAAAAGGAACACTGCTTTCCTGGCATGGTGGAAATTCTAGGAGTTAGAGTCTCAAAGTGGGCAGCACCTGAAAAATATGTAGAAGCCGCTGAGAGGTAAGTGCATTTGTTGGTTTTGAGGGCATCGCATCACCCCAAATTCCCAAGGCTTTTGGCCCTTCTGGAGATATTTTGAGAAGCATGAAGGTATGTTGGTGTCTTGGGGGGTTTGAAAGTGAGGCAAGCATAAATTTGATTCTCACCTCCAGAGAGAGCCAGTGTCGGAGATATGTGGGTCAAATTGTTGAAGGCAATGATCAGCCTCTCTGTGGGAGCAAATGCTCTTTGGGAACTCTGATTAGGAAGGGGCTTCAGAAATCTTAATTTTAGGTAGGACAATGGCTTAAATTACAGCACAGTGGTTTTAGTCATTTTATTGTGAACAGTGTTAGCCTGGCTCAGTATTAAATATACACTTGTTGTGGTTCGGGCCGACCCAGAAACCGAGAAAGTTTACTTCATGTGTCAGTCTGGGCAAAAAACATCTATTTTCGAGTCCTCAATCCAGTTAATGTTGAATTTTGATTGGTGCTCTGATATAACAAGAATGAATGAATTCAGTGTTTTCAGGATTATACTGAGCAACTTTCATGACATCCATTTTAGAACATTTAAGCAGTTTCTGAGTGGGAGGATGGAGGCTAAGGAGCCAGTTTTCATTTATCACTGTGAGACCTTCACATATTGGTGGAGAGACACATCGGTGTGGTTGTGCACATGTTAACATCGCCATCTTTAGCAAGTCTAGTTAGGTTTCTTTTATAAAACCCTTAGCTCAGAACTGGGTAGCTGTGGCACACAACACTCAGGCTTAATCAAAGGAACAAGTGTAGAGCATCTAGAAGCACCAAAATAGTTCAGTAAGAAACACAACACAATAAAAATCAGACCCCAATTTATAAAAAAGAAATAATTTTTATCTCAAAATAGACACCAAAAGGACAAACAAATATGTAGGGTAGGACAAACTGTGGATATGATTTTTCAATAGTAAGTAAATTCTTTTTTAAAGATTCAATAAATATTTATATATCGATTGAGCAGTTCTTAGCCAACTGGCTAGTTTGACTACTTCTCTTAGCTTGGATCGGATACAACGGCATGGAGGCCTGTCACCGGAGGAAGCCACTTAGGTCCAGGGAGACAGTTACCTGTCACTTTGAGCATGCTTAGGGTCCTCAGTGTCATTTTCTCCTTTAACACGGTACAGCCTAGAAGCGGTTCTGAGGCTGGGGGTGCAGGATGTAGAGCATGTTGAGATGCTGAAGGCGCAAACGAGATATGGCGAGTTTTCCTGAGGCCACTAACTTCAGGGCTCATCTCCGGCCTCAGGACTCAATCTCCCACAGTGCAGGAGGGGAGTCCAGTGCATGTTCTGTCAACACTGGTCAATTGGTCTCCCAGTTACAGCAGGTCCAATGGTTGAATACAGGTAAGAAATTTATGCAGGTAAGAAATCTTTTTTCTTTCTGGGAACCAGGGACTACTTTGACTTTGTGTCCCACGAATTTTGGGACAACTCAGGAATGTCAGGAGTCTGTCGCATAGAAGGCACTTTAGCATTGAGTTGCAGTCAGGCATTCCGGGGCGGCTGCGCTCTTGAGCAGTGCAGGGTTCTTTAGCTTTTGATCGTCCTGAAGCTTAACAAGAGACTAGCCACCTAGCCCTCGGAGTCACTTATTCCGTCCTGGCATGAGTGGATCTCTTTTCCACAACTAGGCTCAGTCCTCTTTGCGGTTTCCTCATGTGCAGCAGGTGCAGCCGCCCCTCTACGCACAGCAGGGCATTCCTTGTGTCTTCTTTCCAGTCCAGTCTAGTAGTGATCTAAGGGCTAGGATGCCATTTTCATGGCATCTTTGCATGTGTAGGAGGAGATAATTTACTAGCAAATAGGGCAATAGTTCCAACGAGGCCGCTATTCCCACTTTACATCACTTTGTGGGGTTTTGGCATCCAAACAATCCCAGGATACCCTTCTTTACCCAGTATCAAGATGGTGCCGGCCCTCATCCTCAGTGAGGACCCCAGGACACACCCCTGGGGTGTACCAATCATAATGAGCCGCTCCTCCTGAAAAAATAGTTTTGCAATGGGTTTTCCCCCACTGGAAGAGATGCCAGCCTGTTGACCTACACGAAGAGGCGGGCCGGGGAAGGTGTGATCATCATTTGCTTCACTGAGGAGGTAGCATCTTTGAAGCTGCCCATCTGTGCCCACCGCCCTGTAGTCATCCTGCTGGAGGCGGTTACACCACCTCCTTCCAGCAAATCCCTTTGTTTCCTGCTCATGGGAGCACTTCACACATCCTAGCATTGGGACAGCATGTTGTCTCGGTGACAACTGCTGCAGGTATTCAGGAAAGAGGATTGGGAAAAAACTGGGGATTTGCTAAAGTCACCTTTCTCTTAAAAGTTACCATAACTCCAATCTCAGCAATGATTCAGGTTTATTGTAATGATTCATTTGATACCTTGGAGCGATATCTTTGGTGGTCCCAAATTGAAGTTAGCACTTAACGCAATGGCTAGTGAAATTCCATGTTACCAAATGGGACTAACGGCTTGACACACTGAAAAGAACAATGTTTGTGTTTTCCCTGTCAGGGTTTGTTAAACAGAAAAGGAACATGCCCTTCTTAATATTAAGCACCCTACCTAGTGGATTACTGAGGCCTGCCCTCGGGGCTGCTTATGAATATTAAAAAGGAAGGTTTTGTCTAGCCAAGAGGGTTTATTTTGCCATGTCCAGCTAGCCAATTTAAAGCTTCATTACTAGGCTGCAGTAGCAGATTTAGAGTCACCTTGTCACTGCAATGGTGGCACAATTAAGTGCCGCAGTCCACTAGTGACATTTAATTTACTACCTGTGGGTACCTCTTCTATCATGTACTATGCAAAAGTTGGTCGCACACTGCTCGTCACACCAGCAAGTTGCCCCAAAGGACTGTGGTAAATGTAGTGGCGACGGCGGGTACGCCTATGCCACGATGTGTAAAAAGAACAGTATGTGTTGCGTTAGCCATGAGAGGTACTATACCTGATAAGTTTTTGGCAGTCTACTTGGCACCCCGCATACTTACCTGCTCCCTGCTGACGAGAGGCAATTACCTCGAAACACGTGTCCAGGGATGGCATTTTAACTATATACTCGTGGCATAGGTGTACCCGCCGCTGTCACTACATCCTCCAGAATCCTATGGGGCTATTTGCTAGTATGACGAGCGGTGTGCGACCCACCTCACATTTTGTATTTAAAGCTCCCTGAGCCATGGGTTGACGAGCCCGGATCCCGCACCTGCGCGCCGTGAGAGGTACTATACCTGATAATTTTTTGGCAGTCTACTTGGCACCCCGCATACTTACCTGCTCCCTGCTGACGAGAGGCAATTACCTCGAAACACGTGTCCAGGGATGGCATTTTAACTATATACTCGTGGCATAGGTGTACCTGCCGCTGTCACTACATCCTCCAGAATCCTATGGGGCTATTTGCTAGTATGACGAGCGGTGTGCGACCCACCTCACATTTTGTATTTAAAGCTCCCTGAGCCATGGGTTGACGAGCCCGGATCCCGCACCCGCGCGCCGTGAGAGGTACTATACCTGATAATTTTTTGGCAGTCTACTTGGCACCCCGCATACTTACCTGCTCCCTGCTGACGAGAGGCAATTACCTCGAAACACGTGTCCAGGGATGGCATTTTAACTATATACTCGTGGCATAGGTGTACCCGCCACTGTCACTACATCCTCCAGAATCCTATGGGGCTATTTGCTAGTATGACGAGCGGTGTGCGACCCACCTCGCATTTTGTATCTATCATGTACTAGAGACTTAAAAAAAAGTTAAAGGAGCCAAACAGGTATTAAGCAATTGCACATGTACTTGGGCGGGGTGGGAAGGGGGTCAGAGCACAAGCACTGGGGAAGAACAGCAGGGCCCTGTGCACTACAGAGTTGAAAAACCAGCAACATCAGTCCAAAAGCTTAGGTGATCATTAGGCCCTTTCCTTCACACCCCCCTCAAGATGAAAGGTGATAAGCAACTAACCCTTATTCTGGTAGTTACCATCATCTAAGTAGAAAACTGGAAAGGCTACTTGCATTGGCATGGCAACTCACAGGTCTATGTTCCATTGCAAAGTCCATTCCCTGTAGGAAAATGGACCACTTCAACAGTTTGAGGTTCTCTCTTCTCATCTGCATGAGCCACCTTAGAGGTCGGTTGAAACTTTGAAGTGAGCCCAATACAAGTAGGGTCTCAACTTCTTTTGGATCAAACCACAGCAAAGGCGTCCCTCTCAATGGCGCTCCAACGCTGCTCTCTGCGGAGGAGTCGCCTACTAATAATAGTAACTGGTTGTTCCTGACCCTCATCATTTACTTGTGACAACAACACCCTAATTCTGTGCTCTGAAGCACCTCTCTGGACAATGAATTATCTGCAGTAGCCACACGCTTGTAGGACAGGTGTTATACACTTTGCTTCCTTCAGGGTGTCAAAGGTCTTCTGACACTTTGCAGACCGTATGGCTTTTTTGGCTGTTTCTTAGGGGTGAGTTTTGTTAGTGGGGACGGGTATAATAGTGAGCCGTACTCCTTCACAAACCTCCTTTAATACCCAGTCAGACCATGTCCTATTTGGCATTTGCTTTCCTCAATGGTCAGGTATTCTTCCCAGGTGGAGCTGAATACATGAATATCATCTAGATAGGATGCCCCAAAAGATTCCAACCCAAAAAGGAGCATGTTTACCAACCCATGGAGGGTAGCAGGTGCATTTTTCAGGCCAGCGAGCATCACCAAAAGTGACCCTCTTGGGTTGAAAAAGAAAACTTGTCCTTGGCTCCCTAGGTGAGGGCCATCTGCCAGTAACTAAAGTCAAATAAATCTTAAGTGCTTAGGTACTTGGCAGGCCCCAAGTTGTCAACGAGCTCCTCAGCTCTTGGGATGAGGTGGGCATCAGTCATGGTGATGGCATTAAGTCCTCTATAGTCCATATAGAATCTAATTTCTGGTTTCCCACTCTTTGTGCTTGGGCACTAGCACCTACAGGCTGGCCCTGGGACTACTGTGGGATCAATCACCCCCGACACTAGCATCTTTGCAAAATCAACTTTGATTTTAGTCTTTACCTGGGCAGACAACCTGTACATCTTGCTCTTGATACGTAAGCTGTCACCTGTATCAATGTCATGGACTCACCACAGTTGGACAGAGGGTCTGGTCGAGGCTCACTTTCCTTTTCCTCCCCACCATATATCACCATGAGCATAGCATGTCATCCCTGTCATGGTGGGGTTTTAGCCAGTTAACATGGATCACCCTAGTGGGTGCCTTGAAGTGCCTAGGTCCACAAAGTAGGTGACTACACCTTTCTTTTTCAGTACTGGTTAAGGCCCAACCCAGTTATCCCGGAGAGCCCTGGTAGCCACAGGCATCAACACTCACACCTTAAGACCCGCTGGTACTCAACCAGTGAGGACCTCTGATCACACCACTGTTTCAGAAGCTCCTGGCTGGCCTCTAGTTTTTATTTGCCTTCTTCATGTACTCTGCCATGCGAGCCCGCAGGCCTAGTACATAGTCCAATCCATCTTGCTTGGACTCTTTGAGGGGGTTTCTCCCAACCCTCTCTAACCAAACCCGTGGGACCTCTCACAAGGTGCCCAAACAAAAGCTTGAAGGGGCAGAAGCCCATCCCCTTTTGTGGAACCTCCTTGTAGGCAAATAGCAGCCATGGTAGGAGAGCATCACATCTCCTCCAGAGTGTGACAGGCAAACCCATGATCATGCATTTCATGGTTTTGTTGAATCTCTCAAGGGGTGGTGAACCTGTGAGTAACACCACATTCATTCCACAGAGCTTTCACGTATCCAGACATGACATTGGTACCCCTATCAAAAAATACCTCCTTAGGGGACCCTACCCTGGTGAAAATCTCACGCAGGACTCTAGCCACTGCATTGGCAGTGACTGTCCTAAGAAGAAAGGTTTCTGGATGTCTGGTGGCGTGGTCTACTATCACCAAGTGAGATCTGTTTTAAGCATATTATGACCATAGTTTGGGCTCATAGCAGCACTTGAATAAAGATTATTATACTTGCTAGTATACACAAGGAGATGATGGCTGGAGCACTGAAACTTTTCTGACACTCAGCCCCAGTCACAAATCTGGGTTTAATCCATCATCGACCCAACCATATGCAAATAATTCTTGACCCTGTGCCTCATGGGAACAATCCAGCCTGACCTGCTCAGCCAGGTCTTCTCTGGATCGGAAGCAAGAATCCTGGGACCAGTTTCGGGGTAACAGCCCTCATCAGTCAGGCTTGCTTGAATCCAGTGGCAAAGTGAGCAAGTGACCCACGTCTGGGCATACCCTGCCAAATTAGTGCATACAAAGCAAACACAAGGAGATGATGGACGGAGCGCTGAAACATTTCGGACACTCACCCCCAGTCACATATCTGGGTTGAATCTATCATCATTCTTTAGCTCACTTTGCCACCCCAGTTCAGACCCAGTCATATGCAAATAATTCTTGACCCTGTTCCTCGTGTGAACAGTCCAGCCTGAACTGCCGAGCCACAACTTCCCTGGACCGGAAATAAGAATCCTGGGAACGGTTTCGGGGTAACAAATCCAGTGTGTTTGCTTTATACTTCCTGGTATGACTGAGTGGCTGCACTCGGGCAAAATATGTCTGACACTGGGTGTATAATGGTCATGCTTTGGCATATGTTAAGAGCAGATCTATGATGACCAAACATGGGCCTTTCATGGACTTCCTGGTGCATATTAAGTGTACATGTACCTCAAAGTTGTCCATATTAAGCCTATGGTTTAAATAATTCGATATTAGATGGCCATACATGGGCATATGAAGCCGATTTTTGAGCATATGATGGCACTTGGTTGTACGGAGGCTTATAATTGCCATTGTTCCTAAACATGTCACACTTGAGAATATGTTGGAAGCTGTTTTGCATGTGATAGCCCTCTAGGCCGACTTGGCCATGTGGATGCCATTGGTGGACATCTCTGAGCAGTACTTGGTCACAAGGTCAGCTTTGGGCATCTTGTGACATGTGGATATAGTATACTCTACTTGGGAAATATTAAAGACATACTAAGGTATAATGTTGCATTTATGTGTAAGATGACTCTACATAGACGTGTCAGGCGATACTTGGGCAAGCAATGGCCACACTTTAGCATTCAATGACAATACTTTGGAAAAGATAACCATGTATGGGCATATGATCACACTTTTGGAAATATAGGACCTTATATAGAGACCAGTGGATGGGTTACTCTGTCACAAACTTGACCTGTTGACTTGCTCGGCCCCCACTGTCCCCCATGTTGCTTCAGGCCTCCCCACCCAGTTAAAACAAGCATTGGCATAGCCAATAGGTCTCGCCTTTGGGACCTTATAAGTGTTTAGCCCTGCAACAGTTGCATAACTAAATACTTATAAGGTCCCAAAAGCGAGACCTATTGTCTATGCCAATGCTTGTTGTATTTTTCTAGGCATTTTCACTGCTTCACCATACCCTGACCATGCATTTGTTTCCTTAGCTGCATGTGGGAATGTGATGTCCTCAAGCGTTAATTATGTCTGCACTGCTTACCATCAGTAATGTTTAAGTGGTTTGTACTCGGGAATTGCTCCTTTCTTGTTTTCTAGATTTCAAAAATGTGATTTTTTTCATTTATTTTTTTTCGTTCTGCATTCCTTTCAGTACTTTCATGAGATGGTGTTCCAACAAACCCATCTCTGAATGCTATGGAATCAATTTATTAATGAGTTTCTTTTATATAGTTAGTTGCTTCTAGATAGCTCTGGGGTTGGCGTTTCCACTTCACATAATCATAGTAGACCACTAAGGCTGATTAATGATACACACAGATATTTCAGTAGATTTGCATGCCATGTGAGAAAAAAAATGATGGACCACATCGTCCCACCTCGTTTCCAAGGGACTTTTGAGTAACTATTCTACTAGACCAAGTAGTCCATTGGCTATCCATTGAGGAACAACAACGATATTTTCCTTTAGGTCCATTCTGGTGTAGGATGTTTTTCTGATAGGGAGGGCACTAGTACCCAAATGACACAGCTACTGTGAGCTAACAACCATTTTAGAATGTTGGACAAAAGCACCCGGTGCAGACAGAGAAATATCAATTCAGTAAAATGAGAAGGTGTAGAACAGGAACACAAGTTGGTGCATAATATAGCTCAGGTAGCCTCTGCATCACATGGGAAGGGTCCCACATTCCCTCGGTGGAAACTGGGCGTCCTTCACATTGGCTCTGTGTACCTTTCATATCTGACCATGATGCTAGGTTTAGTTTACTTCTGATCACCTGAACCAGTTAGTATTGGAAAGGATTTCTTTTTGTCTAAGTGTTAACTGGTATGTCAGTGCAATTGGTTCAGTTAAAAATGAACCAACACGAAAATGCCCAGAATATAGTTGTTTGTAGAAAAAGGTACAAGACTTGAAAATAGTCGTTTTGTTGGCATGACGTCATCTAGTAATGGGGTTTGCTTTTCAGGGAAGGGTAGTTAGATAGTGTGGGAAATCGCAGGGATGAGATGAGCATTGGTAAAGTCAATGGTCTCACCTTTGAGACCTGTTGGCTCTTCTGAGGGTTTTTAGTGATGCTGAACTGCATTTCCAATGCTGTGCAGCATGGCTAAGGCGGATTATTTTTTTTTAAATGCCTTGATGTTGCAGTGGTGTCCTTTTGTAGGTGCGTATGCATGCCTGCAAAATGATAAAGACACATCTTTTTCTATTTACCGATCCGTGTTGGATCGCAAAAGCATTTTTTTCCGAAGTGGGTGGGGAAAAGCACCATGGAGGGCGTGTGTAGGGGAAACAACACAGATAGCGCGAATGGTGGAAGCAACACAAGAGGGCAGGAGCAGAAGCAACACAGAGGTCAATGGGGCTGAAACAACACAAAGGGCGGAGGGAAACAACATGGAGGACGGGGGAAGTAGTACACAACACAGGCGAGAGAGAGAGAGCAACGTAGAGCACAAAACATGCGGCCGTGACCGGGAGTTTTATGCGCGCACGCCAAAGTGAAGAAGTGAAAGTGATTGCGCTCCAGATGGCGCTTGGATCGCAAAAGCCTTTTTTTCCGAAGTGGGTGGGGAAAAGCACCATGGAGGGCGTGTGTAGGGGAAACAACACAGATAGCGAGTATGGGGGAAGCAACACAAGAGTGCAGGAGCAGAAGTAACACAGAGGTCAATGGGGCTGAAACAACACGAAGGGCGGAGGGAAACAACATGGAGGACGGGGGAAGTAGTACACAACTCAGGCGAGAGAGAGAGAGCAACGTAGAGCACAAAACGTGCGGCCGCGACCAGGAGTTGTGTGCGCGCCCGCGAAAGTGAAGATGGCGCCTCGGGCGGAGGAAAGATACATGGCGGCTGTGCGTGTGCACGCTCACGTGCATGCAAGCACTAGGCCAGCCAGCAGCACTTTGAAATCTCACATACAAAATGTCTCTCCGAGCAGCGCATGCGCGCTGACTCAGCGAGACCTAAAAAGGCTTTTGCACATTTTATTTTATTTTCAGTTACTAATCCAACTCAGATCGGTAACTATAAAGGGAAATTTTGTAGGCGCGAGTATACCTGGTGCGCACGCCTACGTCATAGGCTTTTACTTTATTTTTATTTTCACTTTAGTTTAACTACACTGCAGGGATGCTGCGCGATGTGGCTGAACACCATTAGCAAAGCCACTGGGTCTCAAAGGAGAAACCTATTGGCTTTGTCAGTACTTGTTTACTTTTCATCTTTCCTTCCCGCGCACTATTGACATCGTCCTCTTTTTCTCCTCCCTCTCCCCTTCCTGCGCTCTCTCCCTTCTCCCGTTGTTCTTATGTCACGCCTCTACTACCTCCATTCACTCGCTTCTCTCTTCCCACCTCCCTCCCGCCTCTTTTCTGCCAATCCTCTCCTCCTCTGTGCCCCCTGCCCTCCCTCGCGACTCTGCTCTCTCCCCTCCCTCCTCTTGGTACCGCAATGCTGTAATGCAGGGCTGACTGGATGGATGGAGCGAGGGAGGGTGGGGGGGGAGGGAGGGAGGTGTCTGCATTGCGCCGGAGCGGGCCCCCCCTGGCAGGGACATAAAGCGGCGGTTTCGGAGCTGACACCCCTGCTGTCGGCAGCCCTGCTCCAGGTGAGAGCTCACCCCCGTCGGGAGAGGCAGGGGTCTGCGCGGGAGGGGGCTAGGCGTGGGGTGAGGTAGGTGCAGGTCTTCGGGATCCCAGGGTAGCCGGACGAAGGTGACCCTGGAAAGGGACTCGGATGAGCGAAGTGATGTGGGACGGGGGGACCTCTGAGGGAATGGGGGCTGAGCACCCCCAGGGAGAAGAGGACAGGTGACCATACGGGGGAGTCCAGGAGACCCCTAGGAGTAGAGAGTGTTGATGACGGTGCGAGTGAGGGCTGGGGAAGTGACTCTAAAAACCTGAAAGTGTTTAGGGGGGGGGGGGGGGGTAGAATAATATATGAACATGCATGGGGCCGGAGAGGGGAGGTGGCACCTGCCCTAGTAAGGGTGTTTTTTTTAAGTTTGCTTTCAAAAAGTGAGACTTTTACGACACAGTAACTGGCATGGTGCCTTGCATAGAGCTGATGGGGCGGCACCTGGCTGCCTCCACCGCCAAGTGCACACAGGAAATAAAGTAAACATGGCTGCAAGGGGGTGGGCGGCTGGCTGACGCAGTTTTCACCCTGGCGTAAGCCTGAATTTACTGGAGCACGCCTGAATTTACTGGTGCGTCGCGTGAGCTCCGTTGGAGTAGGGGCAGGTAACACTTATGCCACTCATTCTCCCATCCTCATCACCTACAGCACAATCTCCTTACTCCCCGATACCCCTTGGATGCCCCTGGAGCGGGTGATATGTGTGCGAGGCAAAGGGGGGAGAGAGCCCCTGCAAAACTGCCCACTCAGTGAGATGACATACTTCTAGACACCCTTTTGCTAATCCCATCTCCTGCTTTGCCCCCTCCACCCCCCGTGCACAGGACCCCCGCCCCACCCAAAGGAGATCTTCTAATGTCTACTAATTGAGGGCGAAGACCCCCTGCTGGGCGGTGGGCACGGGCTGCGCCCCTGAGGGACACCAGGGGGGTTGCAGTTTTCTCCTAGCTGCCCAGGGGAGCTGAAACTGGCAGCAGATGCAGTTGTTTTGAGCACAGTACAAGCCCCGCCCACTCCCTGGGCAATGCCATCACTCCGCTCCTCGCCTGGCACCGCAGAATATTGGTACTTGAATGGCAGGACCATGTGATGGAGAGGGAGTTATTATAAATGGTGCTACAATCTAGCCATGGCGGTACCCTCCCGAACCCCTCCTCCATGTGCCCATAGCTGACTGCTATGCTAAGGTCTGCCTGATAACGCAGGTTGGCAGCAGCTGTTGTTGACTTAACAGTGCCACCCTCCCTGGGCACCGCAGACTGGCGAGGGTGATGCAGGAGTTAAGCCGAGGGACATCAGTGCACATTCTGATAAGCGAATGAGCTCAGGTGCATCCTTGGCGATAAACACCACCCCCTCCGCCCTCTGTGCTTGTGGTACGGCCCGTTTGGGAGTTGAGAGGGGGAGAGGAACTAGTCAGCAATAATTGGGTGAAACAGAAGTATACAGGGGGAAGTAAACGAGGGACGTTTGTTTGTGGAGATGCTGAGTTGGCTAGGTGAAGGGTTGTACCTCACACCACCTCTACTTAACAGCTCCCTCATCTTCAGCTGCCCTCAAACCTCCCCACCCCCCCCCCCCCCACCATCGTCCGCACTTCATTTCTCTACAACCATCTAAAAATAAACTGCTTTTGGATGACTCAACACTACTCCGCATGCCTTCAGATTGGGGCGCCCCTCTTTACCCTTCCAAAATGTCAATTTCCAGCTTTTTACCAACAGCATCCTACCACACCCCAGACTCTCCTCCGCCTCCTGGGACAAACCCCGCCGCCCAGCCCCCACTCCAGCAAGACTCTTTCAAGGCTAGTTAGTGTGGGGTTTATTAGAGGCATAACGAACAATTGTGCCCTCCTGTAGAATGTGACGTGGTAGTGCTTAATTTGAGCTAGTGTTTTCCGATGCTCGG
The DNA here is from genome assembly GCF_964204655.1 of Triturus cristatus. Lineage (NCBI taxonomy): Eukaryota > Metazoa > Chordata > Amphibia > Caudata > Salamandridae > Triturus > Triturus cristatus. Next base: position 1,644,004,220 of record NC_140590.1, read on the forward strand.
CACCAGCACTTATCTTACGACAGTCTGCCACATGGTAGTGCAGTCTGTCTGTCTAATGAGCATAACAGCACTTGTTTATTAATTCATTATAGATTCAAAATGACCAATACCTGCCGCCTAAACCAATCTGAATGTGTTGGGCACCTAGAATATTCACCCTTGTAGAAGTGTGATGGTTCGTAGTTATGTTGGTATCATCTTTGGCAGTGCTGGCAGGGGCACTGGGTGCAGTAACCTCCAGACAAGAGTCCTGGCATTTTTTTTTCTAAATTAAGCACTGGAGCAGGGACCCTGAGTCTCTCACATCTCACAGTTATTTATTGGTCTTTGGCAGAATGGAGTCCCCGGGAAGAGTTGAGGTGGCCCTGAAGGCTTGGGGCCCCCTTGTGCAACAAGGGCTGCTGGTCCCTTCATTATGCCCTTATTTGGGCCTGATGTCCAGCTTATTCCAGTTAACTCTGATTAGGTCTGGCCGCAGAAAATTTGCCTTGATGTATTGACTAAAGCTATCGTTCCTTATCCGGATCAAAGATTAAGGAACACAGTTTAACTGGGGTTGAATGTACCTCTTCTTAGAAGGATGAACAGCTAAGGGCCCTAGTCAACCGACAAGGGAATAGCAGTGCCGTTGTTGCAAATACAGTGCCATATACTGACTAGAATGTAGGGTGGCAATTTAGTTGAGAACATATGGGGCAAGATGAAATTCATCCTCTCTGGGAAATGAATAGGACATTTACATTTTATTTTTTGATAAACAAGTTTTTATTGTTTTTAAATGACACAACATGAAACAACATTGAGCCTGTCGAACCACCCGCGCACAACAGCACAGCTTAGGACCACGCCACCTCCCCGCCCCCCCCCGAAACCCTCCCCAAGCATCACACACTAAAGAGATAAGGTGTGGGACCCGACATTGCTTCCCACTCGGTTACGGTGGCAGACAAATTCTTCTGAGCTGGTTTAATATGTCCATCTGCATGTCCTACAACGCTAACACTGTGCTCACAGTTATGATTTAAGAACTAGTTCCATGCACACCTTATGCTACACTTTTAAGTACAAAAAATTGACAAATGAATCCAAAAGTTCAACTTGAAGTCCATTACTTCAACACAATAATAAAACAATTATTTTTGTAAGCTAACACGTTTCGTCCATTGAAATGATAGGCCTTCTTCACAGCAAACAGTAAGTTTCTAATAGGACTGGTCATACATTGTAATTCATGACGCCAGTTTGGTGGTAGTTTGTTTGCTTGATCAATATCTTGTAAAAATTACAGAGGTGGCAAGTGATTAGCATGCCCCGATCACAAATGTATGCAGTGCACCATTCCGCATGGTGTGTATGAACCATAAATTAACCTGGAGGCCCATAAAACCTAAAAAGCATTGTACCAGCTAGAAAACTCTATTGTTTTGCTTTTAATGACCTCAATACCCTCATGGGTGACAAGCAGCTCTCTACAAATCCACCTTACATTACAAGATATTGATCAAATAAACAAATCACAACCAAATGGGCATTATAATTTGGATTTAATGCCCTGCCTTTTTCAAACCTTACTGTTTGGCTTGAAGAAGTTATACCATTTCAATGGATGAAACACATTGGCTGATCCAAAGATAATCTTTTAATCTTGTGTATTCTGAAAGCCTAATTTGAATATATAATTATGAATAGAGAAGAAACAACTATGAAACGACTGTGACAGTCAAGATCTTCAGGCTAACGTTTTGAGTTCATGAGTGCATTGAATATTTGTTATTAACTTAAGAGTGCAGCCCAGTGTGTTAATATAATGTGTTCACATTGCTGAACTTTTGTTAAGTAGTAATGTGAAGATCCTTAGCACCTGTGTCCCAGAGGGAGGCTTGCAAGCACCACACTATTTAAATGGAACCTTATAGATGTATTGTGATTATTGATAGAGCTGCTGATTGTAACATTTAATACTCGTTATGACGCTTGTTGCTTGTAAAGTGCTTCATCCTGAGGCAGTCTCAAGGGGCACTCGGAAGGAGGGAATGTAAGCACCACTTTGCCTACATGCGCTATCTACTTTCTGCCCGTCTGTAATCTCTTAGACTCTAGCTGCCACCATGTGTGCCCTTGCTCTAATGTTTTGATTATGCCATATATACCTAATTACTGATACAAATTTGGCATTGGTAAAACATTAAGGGCAGAGAAAGCTAGCATGGCTCAAAAAACTGCACCGCCCAGTCTAGTCACTCATGTATCACAACACGTGTATTGCCCACCTCAAACGACCAGCTGCCACATGGTCATCAATTAAATACAGTTTTAATAGAGAGATGAGAGGCAATACAATCTTTACAGGACGTTTCAGTGTTCAAATAATATTCTATTCACTGTGTTCTTGTGTATGCAGAAAGATTCTTTATTTCGTTAACCACAGTGACAAATACGCACAGCCAACGCGTTTCGCCCTGTGATGGGCTTCTTCAGGGCAATGTACTGTGTAAGCACTATCTGAAAGTCCAATTAGGAAAGGCCAGCATTGTACTGCACTCAGACTGCTCATTGGTCCCTCATGGAATTTAGTAATTCATCATGTATTTCACAGAAATACCTTAGGTTAATAGGTTAAAAGACAAGTCAAATGACGTTTCATATAGTTCCCAGTGTTTCCGAGTCCGATGTTCGTTGAAGTGGACAACGGATTAGTCCCACGTCCAGAAACTCTTCATCCATTGGTAAAACATAAATGCTTAGAAGCCGACCAAGCGCACATTTCTCAAGTGTTTTACCCTTCCGCCCACACAATATCTTACAAAGCCACACACACACACACACACACACATACACACACACAGAGACATGCACAACATAGCATACCTAATATTATGAACCGGCCTTTGACCGCAATGAAGTGTGTAATTACTATTCTAACTCCACACGTGCTTCGATAGTAGTGAAGGTTATAAAGTGGATCAAGGCAAATCTAACAAAAAGTGTTTTGATGCACTCGTTCGAAAGTACATAAACACACTACTGTGGCCAGTCCTCACAACGCACAAGTCCTCACAAAGATAGTGTTTGTCAGGTTCTGACAAGGTTAACCCTCAGTGTGGGTGATACATACACAAACACACACACCCACACACGCGCACGCACCCACAAATACAACTTCATGCTCCCTCTCTCCATTTGTCATGTTGGTGGCGCTACACAAAGCACTATCTACAAATAAAACGAGAGCTGATAGTTTTGGGGTTCCCCTTCTGATGCAAATGGAAAGGGTTTTGTTTAACTTATCTTTGTACTTTTACCCAGACATTGTCAAGGCACCCACATGGATTGCAGTGTTTACACGTGCAAAATAAAAAGACAATATTTTATTGGTATTATTTAATAAGGTTTTCGTCATCATTATGCAATCAGTGGTATGCGTATTATTACTATAATTTATTGCAATGTTGTATCCATTTATATTGGGGGCGGTGGGTTTACCATTTTGGGATGCTTGCTCTGCGACGGCCTGGCACGGTGCCCGCAGACATGGCGGGCACAGCTTGGGTTATCTCGCTCCTCCCCCCTCCGCGCAGCGCCGGCCAGGCTGCGTGACACAGCAACCTGATGGGTAGTTTGGGCGCAGGGCACATCGCGCTCCTCGGTGGGTTGGGGCCTATGGGGCACAGGTAGAAAGAAGAGGGGCACCTTGCACCGTGCTGTACATATTTTTCTGTCGACGTCATGTGTTGTTATTCTGTTCTGGCGCGTGATGCCGTGATAGGGAGGGATTATTTCTTTCATCACCCCGCCCCCCGGTGATGGCATATGGAAGAGAGATAGGAAGGCAGAGGGGTGGGGGGGGGGGGGGGGGGGGGAAGAGGGTGAGTACGTGACCGAGTTAGAAAGATGATCCTGGGGGAGAAATTGAGAAGGTGAGAGTGACACAGTGAGAGGCAGCTTTGGAGTGACGTCACCAGGCTGCCCTGGGATATGCTCGCCATAGATACCCGTTGCCACATTATGTGTGTGACATTACGAGTCTGGTTTAAAAGTACAATCCCGTGGGAGTGTGTGGGGTGGTATGGGCGTTTCTGAGTGATGGGGAGCATTACAGTGTTCTGCGGCAACATTAAGTCAATCTATTTATGTACTTCTGCCCTCTTTCCTGCATGAAAATACAGTGCACCGTGCTTTGTCAAGGAACATTCCGACCTAGTGGTCTCTAGCACTTTGCAGCCCCCTGTAGGCGCCTCTCTCTGGTTAAAGCCCTGTATTAGTGCACCAACCGAGAAAGCAGCTCACACCTAGCAGGGCCCAGTCGGTAGCCCAAACCTGTAAGTACCCCCTAACAAGGGCCATTGGAATTATGCAGCAAGGGACGATCAAATTATGCGGCAAGGTTTGCTAAATTATGTGGAAAGAAAATAAGCAATATCAAATGGCATATTTTGTGATAGTATTACCTCATATTTATTTTTCTTTTTTTCACATTAACCCTAGGTCTCTGTGATTTTAGTTACTTTTTGACCCGTTTCTGGTAGTAGCAATTGTTTTTGTTAAAATCTGCAGATGACGGATTATGTGTCAAACGTGGGCAATCCAAAATTATGCGGGAAAACAGAATCGCATAATTCCAGTAGCCCTGCCATTAGCCCACGAAAGGAGTGCTGCTTCTGCATCCCCATTCATTCTTTGTCCTCGCTGCTAAGGCTTCTTGAACTGATCTTTTATGACAAGACCTACACCAGCGACGAAAGATGAAAACATACAAACCTGTAGGATACTTTTTCAGGTTTATTTGCTGCCGCATAGATATGTGCACTCCAACAGGTCCTGTGTTTGTATCCCGACATGGCTGGCTCGACCGTAATTGAATATATTAGCCATTTTAAGCTGAGTGGTAGAAACACCATTTACATCATCATGAAAATGAAATGAAATGAAAAAATATGCTTATATAGCGCATGGCTACTCGGAGGCATCCCAGCGCTGCAGACTCCAGTCAAGGAGAAGGCGGGGTTTATGGGAACCTATGAGTAGCCTGGTAGCAGAGTTTTGGACAACCTGAAGTTTGGAAATGACTGCTCTAGGCGCGCCCAGATAAAGGGCATTGCCACAGTCCAACCTAGAAAGGACAAGTGCCTGAACCACAAGCTTTTTTGAGTGGGCAGGCAAAAGAGGGAGCACTTTCCGTAAGGTGCGAAGCATACCATAGCAAGTGGCGGCCGTTTTACTTGCTTGGGTTCTAAAAGTAAGCTCCTGGTCAAGCCCTATGCCCAAGCTTTTTATTTCCTGTTTGGGTAATGGTGCGGGCCCCATACATGGTGGCCATGAATTGTTGGGATTGAGGCTTGCTTGATTACCCAGCAGCATGAGCTCGGTTTTATCACCATTAAGCTTAAGGTGAGAGAAGCTCATCCAGCTGGTAACTTCTTTAAGACATGAGCAGAGATTGGTAGATGACTGCTCTTCCTGATTCAGGGCCACAATAAGCTGGGTGTCATCTGCGTAGGTGACAAGTTGGATTCCAAAAGGGGCAACTATCTGTACCAGGGGGGACATGTAAACATTAAAAAGAGTGGGGCTCAGGGAGGAACCCTGAGGTACCCCGCATAGAAGAGGTACTGGTTTGGACCGGATATTCCCTTCAAATACCTGGAAGAATCTTTCATTGGAATTAATTGGAGCTGTATTAGCGTTTATGCAAAGGAAAAAAAATCACAAATGACGATACATATTCAGTAAATAAACTGCACAGCTCTCCTCTTATGTGAACTACACAATTTGCAAAGAACCTGTCACTTTCAGAAGCGTAGACATCCCTTCTGCAGTAGGTGCAGTGGCACCGGGTCCAATGGTTTGAGGGTCCCTTTATTCCACAATTAGTGGCTGTTTTTAATTACCAGAAAGAAGATGTGGGGTGTGGGGACACTGAGAACCAAAAAGAAGATGGGTGGTGTGGGGGCACTGAGAATCTCCTTGCATTAGGGCCCAGGGCACGCCTGCTAGTTCACTGGTCATTTTAAATATTAAAAATCCATCCTTCTCAGAACCCTTGTTGCCATGACTACTCAACACCATCGGCCTTGGGAGGAGGCAAGCCTCTTCAAGTGGCAATCCAGTAACCTTGTAGGGAAACCCACACGTTGGACAGCAAGGCAGGGGTTTAAGGCTTCGAAGGACGACTACCATAGGGGTCTAGTTACCAAAACTTGAGAAAGATGCTGTGGGCCAGCCCGTGACACCGAAGGATGAAGCAAACCGGATGCCCTATTTCACACCATGAAGGGCTCAGGGAGCAGAACAGAGGCCAGACTGTGCCTGGAGATAAGGCCTTACTTTGAGAAAATAGTTTGATGGATGGTACTTGAGTCCAGCTCATTATAATAAAGAACCCAAAACCCGGCTACTAGATGGATACAGGGTGGCCCAATAACTGCACCATCTTGTAACCTGTGGATACATTTGTTCTGAAGAATATCAATAGAAATAAAAGCAGGATTGCTGAAAATGGGGTCTCTAGTTGGCAGTGGTTTGCAGCCTGTCCAAGTTGGGACCCTCGCTCTAGACGGTAAGTTACACACCTAAGATAACACCTGCTCACCCACTTTGTAGCTTGGCACAGCAGTCAGGTTTATCCTGGACACAAAGTATTTGTGTGTACAAACACACAGACACACACACACAAACACACACACACCCATACACTAACACAGTGAAAACAAGACAAAAGGACTCCACTCCAGTTTATAAATAGAGCCAATATTTATCTGAAGAAAACATGCCCAAGATGACAAAAATCCAACATATAAAATAGAAATACCAAGTTTAAAGATGAAATGCAGTTATAGCACCTAGAAACACAGTAGCTCCAACAGGGGCTATAACAACGTGGTTGACGAAGTTGAATCTCAAAGTTCCAGGCCAGCTGCGATGGAGCGTGGACCGTCTATGGAGTCGAACAGACCCTGGTTACAGTACCTTGTATAATATAACAAAACAAGGAGGTTGTGAGGCGCCGGGGAGTTGATGCGTCACCTCGGCCGGCGCAGTGTCGGTTCCTTACAGTCGGTGCAGGTCAATGGCACGTCGGTGCTAGGGACAGTGCGTTGCACAAAAGAGGTGAGGCACCACTGAGCAAGTGAGGCATTGGTTCCTGGAGGCAGTGCGGAGTCGTTGAGCCGGTGACGCTCAGGACGCTACAAGGCACAGGGGAGGTGATGTAGTTCTGGCGGCGAAGTGTTGGTTCCTTAAGACGATGCAGGGTCAATGAAGTGTTGAGAGCAAAGTCACGAGGCGTCGACTTCACAGTGTTGATATCACACCACGGGACCCCAGATGCTGTGGCAGAGTTGAAGGTTTGTGTCGCGGACGTCAGTGACACAGCACTCATTATCTCATTCTGTTGGGGACTTCGAAGTGGCTCTTTGTCGAGGAGCGTTGCCGGCTCCGCAGTCACACTCGAATTTGATGTATTGGTTTAGTCGTGTTTAGCACAGCAAATTCACTTCCAAGGGCCCTTGAACTGGATTTGGCATCACTAGGCAAGCTAAACTCACAGTGGAGGAGCCCAGGCGCTTCAGGTGAAGTCTTTGATGGCCCTGAGACTTCTTAACAGGAGCAAGCTCAACTCAAGCCCATAAAGACACTTGGAAGCAGGATGTAGCAAAGTCCAGTCCTTTCACTCCTAGGACAGAAGCAGCGAGTTGCAGGCCAACAGAGCAAAGTAAACAGCAAAGTGGCAGTTCCTCCTGACAGCTATCCAGCTCTTCTTCCGTGCAGAATGTCCTCAACCCAGAAGTGTCCTGAGTATATGGTGTCAGAGGTCCAGTACTTATACCAATTTCAGCCTTTGAAGTAGACAAACTTCAGAGGAAAGTCTTTGTAGTGCACAAGACCTGGCCTTTTCTAGCCCTGGCTCTAGACACACTACAGGGGGTTTGAGACTGCTTTGTAAGCGGACAGGCACATCCCTATTCAGGTGTAAGTGCCAACTCCTCCCACCACTCTAGCTCAGGTAGGCCCATCAGCCTGGTGATGGGCCATCAGAATATGCAGAGCACACCTCAGCTCCCTTTGTGTGACTGTCTAGAGTAAATGCACAAACTGCTCAAATGTCATCCTGACCCAGATATGTATTCAGAGACAGGCAGAGGCACAGAATGGTTAAAGTAAGAAAATACCAACTTTCTAAAAGGGGTATTTTCAGACCTGCAATTTAATAACCAACTTCATTAAAGTATGTATTTTTAAATTGTAAATCCACAGACACCAAACCCTGATTTTCTATCAGCTTCGAATTGGCTGATACACCTGTAAGATGTTACAAGGTAGCTTCAATGTTAACCTATAGGAGAAATAGGCCTTTCCGTAGTCAACAACAAAATTAGGAGTATTTCTCTACGAGGACATGTAAAACACAGCAGTCCTACCTTTTAACTACACTGCACCATGCCCATGTGCTATATTGGGACTACCTTAGAGTTATCTTGTATGTAATAAAAGGGGAGGTTTGGGCCTGGCAAATGGGCACACTTGCCAGGTCAACATGGCAGTTTAAAACTGCACACACAGGTACTGCAGTGGCAGGCCTGGGACATGTTTGCAGGGCTAATCATGTGGGTGGCACAATCAGTGCTGCAGTTCCGTTAGTAGCATTTGATTTGCAGGCCCTGGGCACACACAGTGCACTGCACCAGGTCCTTACTAGTAAATGAAATATGCCAATCATGGAGGAACCAATTGCCATTACCTTTTAGACATAGAGTACATTAGCACTGGTCAGCAGTGGTAAAATGCCTAGAATCATAACACCAAAAAAAACGAAATGCAGCACACAGTCAAAAACAGGAGGTCAAAGGCAAAAAGACAGGGGAAACCAAGCCATGCACTACAATAATATAACATGGTTAGGGGAATAAGGACGATAGGTTGTTTTGTTTGTTTCTGATGCTGTTGGCTTTAGTCATTTCACTGAAGATGGGACGTCTGTCCAGAAATGTGTAGAGCTTTTTTAAAAAGTGTAGTTTTAATTAAATCAATGTAAAATACAAGTGTGGAATTAATGTCTGTGGAATCATGAATTACTTTGAAGAAAAGCGATTCAATAGCCTTTGAAGGGGTTAATCCAGGGCTAGCGTGCCCTTGTATATGGCAAAGAGATCACCTTTGATACCTTAGCTTGGTTTTTCCATCAGGTAATCCAGCCCAAATCCAAGAGTGTTTTGGCCTCCTGCATTATCTCTTCGGTGGTGGAAGGGTGGTCTCTTCTGGTGACCACTTCAATCACATTTCTAAACTCGCTCCCAAAGCCTTGCCGCAGCAGTTCCATCTCACACCGGCTACCACTGTCTTGCCCTAGGACTTCCCTTACTGCAGTTCCCAAGAGAAATGGTGGATGCACGCAACAGTTCTGAGGAGAGGGATACAAGGAACAGCACACAGTAGAGGTGGCAGGTGTGTGGGAGAGACTCCAGAAAAGTTGGTGGATGTAGGGAACAGTCTCCAGAAGAGGTAATGAATGCAAGGAATAGGCTCCAGGACAAGCTGTGGATGCATGGCACAGTCCCAGCGGAAGCTGTGAATGAATGAAACAGTCAACAACAAAGGTGGTGGCTGCAGAGACAGCCGACACTAACGGCACTGGATGCAGGGAACAGCTCCCAGAAGAGAATAAGGTTACATGAAAAACTCCAACTAGAGGTGGTGAGTGCATAGACCAATCCCTGGAGGAGGTGATGCATACAAGGTACCCTTTCTAACAGAGGCTTGCAAGTGTCCCAGAAGAGATGGTGGAGGCATGGACCCACCCTCCAGCAGTGGTGGTGGATGCATGGAACAGTCCTCAGCAGTTCTGACAGATACATGCCACGATCCCAAGCAGAGATTGTGACTTCATCAAAGAGATATCAGTAAAATAGGTGAATATTTGGAACAGCCTTAAGCAGAGGTGCCCAATGTACAGAGCAGTCACATTTACCCATTGTAGCTGTTGAGAACCACCATTTTCTAATTGCTGAAGTTGTCGCCTAATATTTCAGGGGTCAAAGGTAAAGTATTTTGTCATTGCTTGACCTATAATATTTACTCTTTGTAAGCGCAAACATATCACCCCTTAAGGTTTCAAGGCACTGGGGGCCGTCAGCGAGATTAGGTGAGCTATTACCCAGAGACACATGATGCTGAGCTGAGCCACCATGGGCGATCGAACCGCGAGTACTGCTCTCAGGAGTCACCCTCTCTGGCTGCTGCGCCACACCTCTCCCTCAGAGAGAAAGAACAAGTGCTGTAGCTGCTCGAACAATGTATGGTAAGAGAAACCATTTCACGAAGCCCATGTAGAAGAATCGTGTTGCAACTCTCAAAGTCAGCCAAGTGGCAGGTGTTAAGTTGGCATCAAACAGGATGTTGAGGGTCGTGGTAACCGGCACAGGAGTTGTACACATGGCTAATGCCTTAAGACAGATATGGTCGTGCCAAGTTCGTGGCAAAACTCCAGATACCTATGTTTCGGTCTTTCTTGGGCTCATTTTTAGCTTCTTTAGATACATCAGTTGGTAGAAATGTTTGAAGGAATTTATCAGACAACCATCGGATTCTGCAATGCTTCTAAATTGTACCTACAAATCTTCAACTTAGTCATAGCATCTAAGTCTGCTTGATCTGAAATTATCATTAAGAGAAGTAAACAGACATGAACAAGTATGGAAAGATAACATTCACACTTTTAGGAAACCATTGGCTGAAAACTGAGTCTAGAAATGATGCAATGCAGTTGTAAAGATTGTGTCCTACCTCTGTGGGCCTGAATAGGGGTGTGGGACTGCCAATGGTGTCAAATTAGCCACAATAAGCTAAAAATGACAGAAGCCCCGAATGGCGTCTTCCAGCTGAAGGCACAAGTCATCAAAAACAAACTGGACCGCTTACTGAGTTTGTCATCAGCGATGGAACATTGAACACAGTGAGACCAGAATGATGGTCGACTGAATAAAATATTGCAGTGGTCAACAGGAGCGCTGTCCAGGATGGTAAAGAAGAAGGGCAGTGTGCCTGGAGCAAGTCTCAGCAATTATCAGTGAATTTTACTGTTTGAGCACTTTGGACGGCCTACCACCCAAACTGGGTGGTCAACTCATCACCTCTATTGCTTACGCCGATGATTCGATGATTTTCTCCTCAACACACTTTGGGCTTCAGACCCAGCTAATGAAGTTGAACCCGTTCAATCTTGCCAAAGGCCTGATCATCACTCTCAAAGACAAAACTCCTGGCTTTGGTAAAAAGGGGAAAAATCTAGTTTGGCAGATCAGCCAACACCATATAGACATCGCTCGCAATTACAGTATCTAGGCATCACAATTAATTCTAAACCATCCTGTTCTGACCATATTGACAAATTAGAAACTAAAGCTTCCATAGTCACCAAAGGAGTCAATCACTTCCCACTATCTACGGCAGATCACATCATCACTTCTGGCCTTGAATGCTATACTCCTCCTGCCCCTTCTTTACACATGGGTGGCATTTCCAGCAAACACATAAACATCCTTAACACTATCTAAATGCAGAGAGCCAGGTTCTTATTCAACCTAAGGTCGCCCGCTCCCCAAGCAATTCTTCATTTAGAACTGATCTTAAAATCCATAACCAGCTTACACATGGCCTCCCTCTTCAACTTTGCATGTGAATGCTGGTCTGCACAGGATGACATGCTAAAAAAAATGGATCATCTAAGAGTTATCTATTGATGGTCCAAAACACAGTGCCTTCAACTTCTGCAGAATATTCTGGAGGTGCACAACTAGCCTTCTTTGACCAACTTTTGTTTATTTATTGATAGATCGAAAAGATACAATACAATACATCATAAAAAAAGAAAAAGTTAATCATAATAAATAGATAAACCTTAAAATCCCAGCACATAATCAAAAAATTAAGATCCCTAAAATCCTACATGGGTGGTCTCAGTGCACAAGGATTCTCTAAGATTGAGCTAACAATTTGGTCAATTTATCAGGCCACCAAAAATGCAGCCGAATACGGCTAATAAGAAATTCTCTTTTTGAGCTTGTTCATCGCAATAACGTGAAATCAGTTTAAATTTAAGCATAGTCACTCAGTTTTAGACGCTCTCTGGGCTAAAAAGCATCGGGACATCGATTCAGAACTGGAAGCAGCGCAATTTCTTTTAAAATTTCTTCAGTTTCGACTATTGTACATTTCCATTGCAGAATTTGAGGGCTCTTGGAATACGGGGTAGCGTCCACAAGATGGCTGTGCACTATGTGACCATAGATCAAAAACCCTGGAACACCTACTATGTACCTAACTTACTGGACTTGAGGGAGAGGTACTTTTGTCAATCATTTATTGAGAATAAAGCAAGAACAGTTAAAAAAGTGACAAGCTATTGTTTCTCGCTTCAGACAAATTGTTTTATAGCAAACTGGAAAAAGATCTCGATTTAACTTATCTCAGGCTTTACTCATCGACAAAACCTGGAACCCTTATCAGGTGCTACACTTAGTCATCTAACTATTTCCAAGCACAGTGCCCTAGGCTCTGAGATCTGGATTTTATGAAGATTTGTTTATAAAAATATACTTTTATTAGTTTTAGTGATATTTTGTTATTCATTTATTTTAATACAATAAATATTCATTAATTCATACTACTGGGCAACTTCACTGAGCTTTACTTTTTATGTGAGGGAGAACACTGTATTAGTGGCTGTGCATGCATTTCCATAGCCAAGCACAGTATGACTTGTAGGCTTTCCCCCTGCACTGACAGTAGTGTTTAACCTGCAAATCAGTGTGGTGCGTATGGTGCATCCGCAACCTGTGTTAGAAGAAGGATCGACTGCAAGGTTTACCTTTGTTTTTGACCAAGAGCATAGTAGAAAGTGGAAAGGAAGCAGAAGTAAACAAAAAACAGTAGGCACCTGAGATATTCCTCACAACCCTGGGAACACTGCTAGGTCACTTTTGTCTCTACTACAAACCCTATGATTCTAATCACCACCTTGCCTTGCCTAGCTAAATGGTGACAGTTCAGTGTGCACTTCAACTCCCATCTCCATTTTGCTACATTTGACAAAGTTTGGTCCACTACAGATGCTACATCCACTCCCATAACGACAACCATGACACGTAAGTCAAGGAATCAAAGGTTAACTGTATGCTAATCTGAAATCCCAACAAAACAGGAAACACATATTCAATCACTGACCCAAGTAAAGACTTGCTGGTAATAAATTACTCCATTTACTGCCTAGTTAGTTCCAGCAAAAGACCAGATGAAACACAGATGTTAGTTTGTGCCATCAAAATCACAGTGAATATGGAAGACATGATAAAGGGAGTATCTCAGTGCCCCACCAAGGACAAGAAGATGCTTCAAGCTTGATACAACTCACAGGTTATTGCAACAGGAACAAATGATGGACGTAATGCTGAACAATGCAAATATTCACCCCTAGTCACAAAGATCTGGGTTTAATCCATCGTTCTTTTGCTCACCACGCCACCACAGTTTGGAACCAGCCATATGCAAATCAGTCTTGACCCTGTTCCTCATGGGAACAGTCCAGCCACAACTGCCAATCCAGGTCCTCCCTGGACTAGAAAATGGTGAGCAAAAGAACAATGGATTAAACCCAGACTTTGTGACTGGGGGTGAATGTTTGCACTGTCCAGTATTCCATCCATCATTTGTTCCTTTTGCCCACATCTCCGAGGTTATGCATACTTGTCAACCTCTTGACTTAACAGTGCGGGGAATGTGATCCAGTTATGATGAATAGAGTACAAACTCTTTTTTGCAAAGTGTTCAAGGTTTAAATAGTGGGTGACCCTATGAAAGCATATGGAGGTTTTCTGTTTGCTAGGTGAGTGAATACCAGTAAACAGAGGGTAACGTCCATCATATGTGGGTGACTTGACAGATATGCAATGTGTCCACATTGAGGTCCAAGATTATTTATGTTATCACTTGATTGGTGATAGAAAATTGGGCACAGGTGTATCTTGTTGAATTACTTCAAGTCCAAAAACCTATCGGAAGCTGTCACAAATATTGCATGGTCCTGAGTGATGATAACAATTTCATTTGACATGTCATCAGTGATGTTATCAATGATGTAATTTGACATGTCATGAGTGATTTAAAATGTGATGTCATAAAAAGTGCATGATGGAGGGGCATGCCCTGGTTAGTTCATTAAACTGTAACTGTTGAATTTTAGTTGTTTTTGGTTTTTTAAACATTAGCTCTTATCTCATTTTAAACCCTAACTATAACATTACTTGGTTTTGTTTCTTCCAGTGAATTCTGGGGAAGTTGGAAATACAAATTTGGGTTTGATTTTAACTTGTTGACCCGTAGTGACGGGCTATTAGAAAAAACGTTTAATGTAGACTTGCTGCTCACTATTGAGTGGTAACTCAAAAATTGAATTGGGGTTTAATAGTTTTTGCACGATAACTTTAAAACAACAGTGAATTTTAAACAGATTTGCTTATTCCTGGCATCTGGTGACAGGCAAAACTAATTTTGACAGATACAGCTTTGATGAGCAGTAACCATTTAATTTGGGTTGTGACAGGTTTTAACATCCCCAACTATGTGCCTCATTTATGGGTTTTTTGCCTTTCCGCACATTCCTGCTCTTTTCACCTCCGCCGGCACATAATGGGCTGCCGAGCGCCAATGCAGGCACCTTTGCACCATGGTGCATGGGTGCCTGCGTTGCAGGGATGATTATTTTTGTGCTGAAAGGGACACCTTCCTGCACAAAAACAATCACAAGAGGCTTTTTCCTCTTTCTATGTGTGCTGCAGGTTGCACACAAGAGGAAAATGAGTTGTGCCTCCCTTACACTTCCCCTGTGGAGGTGTACATTTTTGGTGCTGCCTCAGACTTACTATTTCTCGTAAATCTGGTGCAGTGTCAAAAAGCCATGGATGCTGCTAAGACTGTCCCAAGCAACACCCATGCATTTTTCTGCATGAAAGGAGCACATATCTATAACGCCATGAAAAGCCACATAACATGGCTTTACGTGGCCTTATAAATATGCCAGTGGCACATTGCGCCACCGAAACGTAAAAAAAGTGACGTTCCGGCAGTGCAATAGTGACGGTAGGACCTCATAAATGAGGCCCACAATGTCCTGAGTTTAGGAGAACAACTACAGTATTTTATAAAAAAGTTCACATGCTCCATGGTGCCTCGGTGACGACTCAATCATTTCACTAACCTCCAAGTTCTCAAATTAGGGTTTAAAACATGAACGAAAAATAAATTCTCGTTCGGCCAATCAAAACACTATGGGGCATATTAACAAGGGCTTTATCTCAGCTTTTCTTGGCTTAAAAAGCCAAAAAAGCGGAGGTAAAACTATCGCCCTATTTACAAGAGGGTGCTAACATGCATAATCGCATGTTAGCACCCTTTTTCCCAACGCCTCCCTTTGCATCTCTAATGAGATGCAAAGTGGGCGTCACTGGGCGTACCCCGGATGGACCACCTTGTAAAGTATCGCTGATGTTCGCATCGGGATATTTACAAGGCAGTCCACAGGATTTTAGCACATGTTAGATTTTGGCGAAAATGGCGGTTTTCGCCAAAAACTAACGTCTTCTAAAATCCTGACTTACCTATGCTTAACATAGGGGGTGGATTATGCTGATACGACCACAGGGTCGTATCAGCAAGGTTATCGCCGTTTTGCAGGGAACATCGCTGGAAAACCAGTGATGTTCCCTGCAAAACGACGATTTGCCCGCTATAGCTGGATTTCTTATCGCCGTTGTGAAAAGCGTTGTTGATACAGCGCTATCACGGCGATGAAATCCAGCGATAGGATAAACATCGCTAAACGTGCTTAGCGATGTTCATCTCTAATCGTTGTTGATATGCCCCTATCTTAGTTAATTATCATGAGCCATTTACAACCACAATAAACTGGTAGACCCAGATTTTAGTGTTTGGAAGGTGAAATGTATTTGTCTTTGCATGGAGACAGAGACTTTGTTGAAACCCAGCTTACTGGTGATTTATTTGAGGTGTTTGCTCAATCGAAACTCCCAGGCCCTCACGCAAAGTGTTCCTTGAATCCAGAAAACTGGAACATCTTACTTAGAGACTATGGGATGGAGAAAACAATTAGAAACATGCTGGTAGTTCCATCCAACTTAATTCTGATGTTGTACTCTCTCTGGCTTTGCATGTGTGTATTGGTATGGGTTAGTGCTTAATTGGTAAAAAAAAAAGTGCCAGGGCCCTCGTCAGGAGCCTCTTCTGGTTGCACCACCCATTATCCCTGCCAATGATGGTACCAATGCAACTACTAACCCTCACACTCCTACAAGTGTGATCATTCGAACTATTCCAGGGTCCTAAAACTACAAGAATGACTTGGGCTGCAGGTATTAGTCATTTTCAATGTATATTAAAGTAACAAACAGCAGTTGTGTGCTCATCTCTAAATTAGACAAACAGCACCACCATGTGGCAGGCTGTTATCAGTGCCGGTGTTGACAATGATGTGCTGGTGCTGAACACCGGAAACCACCGCCTCAAATCAAGCACTGGTATGTGTCTGTTGGTGTCTGTCTTTGAATGCTCTAGGTATGTATTTATATTCTGTGTTTGAAGGCGGGCTTCACTTAGAGAAACTACATTTTCTACTATTGGTCCATGGTGACAGGAACTTAGGGACAGAAAAGGTGTAATCCTTCTTTTCTTTTCGTCTGATTCACTTACATAAGCTTGTTTTCCAGACTAGGATTTTTAGTATCCGGCAAGGACATGCCCTTCTGTTTAAATTCCAAAGTACTAAGAGATGATGTGTAGGCTCTGCCTGCGCACCCACATTTTAAATAATTATTACTCATTAGTTAATGGAGCTCTCTCCCAAACTTTATATATCTGGAATTCAGTGGCGGTTTCTCCGTTTGGGCGGTGAGGGCGTTGCCCCACTAATAATTATTGCACATTTCAGGAGAGCTCCGCTTTAAATTATTAATACAAGTTCAACTTTCAATGTTGAAATTGTATTAGTAATTTAAAGCGGCACGCTCCGTCGCGTGGCGGCATCACATCACCGTCACGTGACAACCAGCCTGGCCTGCACTGTCAAGTGAATCAGCATTGAAGCTGCAAGCCTAAACATTGCATTTTAATAATATAACAGTGCGACTCGCGCTGCGCATGTTGGGTTTGGCCGGCTGCCTTTCCGCGGCCAGGAACCCAACATGCGCACAGTGGCCTTTACAAAGCAAGCACAAGGTAACTGGGGGTTTACCCAAAACCACAGCCCCCAGTGGTTACAAAATGAGAGGCGAGTTTGCCTGCTCACTCCAATCCTGAAGCTTCTCTCTTCAGAGAGCAGCTCTCCTCTGAAGAGAGCAGCGTCAGGATTGGCTGCTGCCTCTGCAGCATGTAGTACCTGCGCGGTTGCCAGTCTAGTCTCTGAGCAGCAGAGGCATGATTGACTTGGCACCGTGGGGGTGGGAGGGTCCGTCTGACCCGCCCAGCGTTCAACGTAGCAATGCTCAATTACTGTAATGGTTTATTGTTAAGCCATGCAGTGATTGGTCATTCTGCCGTTGCTGGGCAAATCGGGCCGGCCAGTCACCTTTCCTCCTCCTCTGCATGAGAGCAGGTGTAGTTGACTGACTGGACTCGAGTCGAGATCGTTCGAGAATAGACAGTGACTGTGACTGTCAGTGACTAGTGATGAGTAGAAGAGTGTGAGCAGCAAGGTTTGTGTAAGACTTAGTATATATATTGTCAATATAATATTGTTCAGTCCCTCCATGTTAAGTTAAGTGGTGCATTCGAATAGTGTGTGTGTTTCACTAGTTGTATGACCCCGAGGCTCTTGACTCCTATGGTTCTTCTTCTGAGTCTGATATGCGTTGACCCGAGCCATGGTGGTCTGTGTTGCTTTAATGGTTAATGCTGCAGCTACGCAGATCAAGTGCTTTTCTTTGTCTTTTATTGCAAAATGTTCGTCATCATGCAGTTTTTCGTTATCAAATGAACCTCTATTACTGTGCAGCCAGGAAAATGAATGTTAAGAGGTGAACTAATGGGCCTTAATTAATTTGTATGCTTTTCGAGTCAGTGTATTCCGACGTTTTGTTATGCGTCCAGGTTCACCACTCAGGATGTTGACACGGTCCTGGAACAAGTACAAATGTGCGCGTGGGTGGGACAGGTTACTGAGGTGAGGTAACGGATAGTAACATTTGCAAATAATGAGTCATGACTGGGCCTGGCCATGCACCGGACTGACTTAAACATCCATGAGTGACCATGAAGCTTTGAAATGAAAGGAGCACTTAGCCCCCGACACAAAACCTGCCTCTGTGTAAATAAACCTCTTCAAGAAGGCCTCACCTCAAAATAAAACACCAACCCCCATGGGACCCTCCAAAAAGCAAAAGCATACTCCGGATCCGAAGCGACCACAGGAGTCCAGTACAAACCTCCTCCGAGCCAATGGTATGCGTCTTTCACGGCACATGATGGGAGGCCTTCTGAGGGCTCTCTGGCATCCTTCTGGAAGCCCCAGGCTTGACAGTGACACAGACAGTTATTTAATTTATCATGAATATATTGTTTTTATTTTCAAGTGAAAATTCCACAGTGCCTACTACTGTCCCGAGCTAGGCGCTGGAAAGGTTCACCGTCCTTCTTGCCATGTTGGGGGGGACACACAGAACCCTCCTTTCTTGTGCCGCAACACTTTCTCCTCTCCCAGTGTGACTGGTCATTGCTGGTATGCTTGAAGATGTAAGTTTTCTTGAGTAGCTACTTCTACTCAGACGGAGGAGTTATGCAAATGACAGCTGACATAACTACTTTCATCACAAGTAATCCCTCGTTGTGCTTGACTGTTATGCTGCTTAGCTTGTATAAATCAGAGTGGGGTTCATAAAACTCTACATTTAAGATGCCGAAATGTGCCCCGTTTCATCCAGGCCCGCTGCTCTGGGGTTCCAGGATTTGGTCCAGGAGGAGAGATTCCACGCCAGATAAACGATTCTCAGTCTCCTTTGCAGTCCACGTGTGTGTGCGCGTGCGCTCATGCATGTGTGCTTGTCCCCCATTTTAGAGATCCTGGCCTGAACCCGGTCCTCTTTGACTACACTGGACACAGAAGAACCATCTCTCATCAGTGCTGCCAGCCTGGGTTCGCTGGGGAATATTTAGGGGTCCAGGATGCTCGGCTGATAGCAAGCAAGCAGAGCAGGTCCCACCTCGCACTTTATGGGGGGCAATATGCATCCTCTTGGGGTGAGTGTGTGACTCCTCATTGACCCTACCCGCGGTCGACCCGCATGCTATCTATTAGTAATATGGATCTACAGTCTGATAGTATGGGGCTTGCCAAATGATTTATGCGTCTCACTGTCTGTTTTGCTATCTGTGCTGTGATTCACTATTGCACATTCACGTGTCTGTGTTCACTTACCTTGATATACTTTGCTCACTTGTGTAGGTGCTCGATATGCCCCTCTTCAGGGAAGCAAGCAGGACACTGGCAATCACTTTCAACACCTTGTATGGGGTACTAAGCGCTTTATAAATGCAATATCCTATAATTTAACACAAAATGGAATTGCAGTGCTAAGTCTGTTATGAAGCTCTGTGGTTATACTGAATAAGCAGCTACCTATGTTATATGACATCTCTTTATTAATGTAATAAATGCACTTTCCCAATTGCGTTATTAACCTTCCTGCTTTCTCAAATTTGCTTGAAAATGCACCATTTGTCCACTCTTTTTTCAAAATGTTCTCAGGGGGAGAACCCCCCCGACCCTCCTGTGGGTTGTTCCGGCTCGCTCGATAGGCTCGCTCGCTGCGGTGCAGTATGACAATAATTGTTCGCCCCACCACTTTCAAATGTCACCAGCCGCCACTGCTGGAATTTATGAGCTAATTATCATAGGCCCTGAATGCCATGGATGGCTCCCACACATATGAAAATCTGTGCTTTTTAATATTAATACAGTTTTTGGTATACATGTCTATTTTTCATTTTCCACACACTGCATCAATATGAACTTGGGATTCTAAAGTTTCCATGCCTGCTCATCGTAATGTGAGTTCACTAGTTTCCGACTCAAGATTAACCCTTACCCTCAAGGAATGGATTTCACATGAATCTTTAGGATTTCACGTAGGTCTCCAGCCTTTTGCCTGGAGTAAAGGGAAACACAACACTTGCCTTAGAATATTCCACCTTTATTCTGTTGCAAACTAGGGGATAGTCTTATAGAAACTAGTCATTAATTGGTTTCATCAATTCCAGAAGGTTTGCTTCCGGGTCACGGACTACTGACTGATTTGATTACAGGCCACCAGATGATACCAATACATAATTCTTTTTTTACTCTGTTACTCCAAGCCAAGGTGTGGCACATGGTTTAATTTAGCTTGCAGCTAAGATAACACCATAAAATTGCTTTTTTACTGAAGCGATGCATTCAGAGTTACCAAGAGTCACTTGTTACTCTCGCTGCAAGGGGTGACACAGAATTTTGAGTTTTATAGTAAATGATCAGGACGCCTTGTATATACGGTATTGATTGGACCACTGGAAAGGGTGCAAGCAAGGTATGATAGAGTGGGGTAAATGACTAAAATGTAATTATTATGTAACTGGGGAGGTTGTTTCTTTTCTGGAATGCTTGGCACCTTGTCCTAGTTTTCAATAGGTAACAAATTCCCAACTTTTAGAAAACGCTCTCTTACTTCTTTTGTGGTGTCATGTATGTCTTAGTGATTGGCTCTTCTGGCATCAGTTCATGGTTTGAAGTTTCAGGAAGTATCTCCATAACTCTAGTTGCATCGGAAAATGTCCAGTTGGATGTGGTTCCTTGGATTTCACTGTGCCAACCCCAGCTCCCTAGATCCACAAGGCCTTCTTAACTCCCCAGTCATATGGGTGAAGTTTCACCGTTGCAGGCCAGCTAATTGTCCAATTGACACTGGTCTACTGGTTTTCTCCAAGGAAGACACAACATTCTCAGTAAAAGCGAAAGAAGCTTTCATTTGAGAAGTCATCAGTGATGTCATCAGTGATGTCACTGACCATGTCATGAAGGATGTAATATGTGATGTCATCATCAGTGCATTGCGGGGGCGCGAGTTATAGTTAGCTGAACTAACTATAACGGTGGAATTTCTCTGGTTTTGTACGAGTGAAATGTCCAACTAACCAACTATAATGTCCCTGTGGTTTTTTCAGTGAATTTCTAGGGTTTTTTACATGTTAATTTCTAACTATAATGTGCCTGAAACCTATGGTTTTTCAGTTTATTTCAAAGGTTTTTTAAATGCTTATTTCTAACTATAACGTCCCTGAAACCTACGTTTTTTTCTGTGAATTTCAAAGGTATTTTAAATGCTAATTTTTTAACTATAACGTCCTTGAAACCCGTGTTTTTTCCAGTGATTTTCAAAGGTTTTTTAAATGCTAATTTCTAACTATAACGTCCCTATTAAATCCCCTTGAATCCTGAGGTTCCATGGGGTCCAACTAGCCCACCAGGTACCTCCAGTAAGCGCCACAGAGCTACATTGCAGAGATGTGCAAACGTGGCTTGTGGCGCACTGCTGCTCGTATGATGAAGTCCACTTGTATCCTGAGGTCCTCAGGACACAAAAGGACCTCATTGCCCCACCAGCAGTGCACCAGAAGCCGCGTTTGCAGAGTGGTATAATGGCACCCCGGGACATTGCAGGAGCCGGCTCTGGGGGGTGGCAGTCCCCAGGGCCATCGAGGGCTCTAGACCCTGGGGAGGTGGTGGTCCCCGGGGTTTGGGGGTCCGTATTGGAGATATGTTTTGTTTTGTTGTATGGATAGCTTTGTTATGTTATACACGCCAGACTTTCTATGTCAGTTGTATGTCTACATATTGTATGCAGAAATATCCCCAGACATAAATATTTTGTCCTAAATATATTTTACAAAAATATCGCTCTCTCATCCCATTGCATGTAGATTTTCTATTATAAACTCCAAGGACATTTGTTGTAGACGATATTCTAACAACGATACTTCGGTACAATACATCTTTGTCCAGCATGCCCATTAACCTAAACTATGGTGCTATAGTACACGTAGTTGTGCGTCCAAACACAAAATATTGTTTTGCTCTACACGCTTGTATAAATTTATAGAAATTGGTCATTGTTCACAACTCTGTTGCTGTTCACAAATGCTGTCTTTCTACACACAATGATGCTTTTCGACGTCTCCCTCCATCCTCTTCCATCATTTTCCCGGTTACTCTTTCATGTAACTCCAATGGGGCATGCACAGTATACAAGCAAACACCACGGCACCCTCTTCTTCCATCCTCCCTATAAGCTGCATCACTTTCTGCCGTTTCCTTCATCCTTTCATGGTTCTTCCTTCTGACACCTTTTCTACTTAACCTTGCTGTAGTGGTTTTGATGAGGTAGGTGTGTGCACCATACAAGCATCCAACAGGACACAGCACATTATGAAACATACACTGTGCCACGTGTAGATTTTATGGAAGAGTACCCAGTGAAGAAGCATCTATCTGTGACAAAAGAACTTGAGGAAAGACAGAGCATAAACAAGTTACTGTGCTGCACCGGTGCAGTGGCATAAGGTACATGCTGCTCTGGTGCAGTGGCGTAAGGTACATAATTCTCCGTGTAAATCAGACGTGCCAGCTGGGTGCTGTTACTACAACTTAGAAGTCGATCCTGACCCTGATCGACCCCCCGTATCACGGACTCTAGCATATCCATATCATAATTAACACGTGTCAATACCGGCCCATCGGGGTCCCCGGATGAGTTTTCTCGCAACACTCCTTGCAGCCATATGGACACGCTGCAAACCACTTTGGCACGTTATCCGCACAGCTTGACCCTTTAGGGCCCTTGCTGCTGATTTTCGTCACCCATCCCGCCTCTACCATTACTCCTTCAAAGATTTCTGTGCCTAATCACTCCAGGTTATGTATTCAGGCAACATTTAAAGTCCTGAGGATGATCCCGTGTATATACTCTAGGGATCGAAACGTCGTCGACCTATAAGTGCACCTTATACACTTACCTAATATGTAAATTTAATGTGTGCTGTTGCCCTATGCATTTTTGTTTGCTGTATGTCGACAATTATTATGCAAACAAACTCTTTTGCCTGAGCCCGTTTTTGTTTTATGTTAACATTCCCCCTAGTGTACCCTTTGTAATCTTTGTTTGTTTGGTTGGATGCAGGCTTGTGTCCCACCTATGTATTGGTTCTCAAATTGTTAAATATTCGAGTTAAATATAGTTGTCCGGCTGAACAACATTTGAATATAGTACTGACTCTTAGTCTATATTTATCAATTGTACCTATTCTTTTTTGTTCTGGGACCATTGCTCCTTCTAGTATGGTACATCACTAGCACGTACAAAACTACAAACCAGCGGGTCATGCATTACATAGGGTCAATTATAATAATATATTCAACAGAATAAAGTGTACTATGAGCTGGCTTCTGTTGATCTTTAAAGATCCCCTTTGTCAGGTGTGAGAACTACAGCCAGTCACAACATTTGGCTGAACATTACATATGCATTATGGTGTTAGTAGACCTGTAGAAGCAGGTGACGTCTGTAGAACACTGACATGGCAGCCAAGGCATTTTCACTAGATGCTGAAGCATCAGTGCTTAATTTGAGCCAGTGATTTCCAGTACTCTGCACTGACACTTAATTGCCAACACCGGGTCTTATGACAGTCGCTTATTAATTTAATATACATGAAAATGACGAACACCGGCCACACACGCCATTCTTATAGCTTTGGGGGCCTGGAATAGTCTGAAGTGCCACACTTGAAGTAGTGTGATGTACGTAGGTGTGTTTGTACTGTCACCGGCACCGCTAGCTGGGGCAATGGGTGATGCAAGCGGCAGACGCCTCGTGACAACAGCCCTGGCACTTATGTTTTTTTTATATACAAATTAAGCACTGTGAAGAATGCACTAAAACGTACATCTCTTCAACACCTTGAACCTTACTAAGTTTAGTTCCCAATGACAATAAGCATCCATGCGATTTCAGATGTAAGAAAAGCACAGGCGGTGATTGTAAAAGAGGGCCCTTGGTGTTGATGACAAATAATACCCAAAGGCTATGGACCTTTGTCAAGAGAAGAGTGTAAACACCAGGCTCTCAAACCTCCAACCATTTCCATCAAGTCAAGTTTATTGCATCAGATTAGCTAAAACCATCATCCACAACCATCAATCATTCCCATCAACTTTTCAGACTTTGACTTTTTGCCACAGTTGTTCAATACTTGCCGCCTCTGACCCTACCCCCAAACCATATTGGGGTGTAAGTCAGCTGGGTGCTTGAGGCATCTGAGAATGATTCCTGGATCTGCATGCATTTCCAACTCTGATTGGAATGGATCACAGCTGTTCACATTTGAGATGCCAGCTTGTAACAAGGGCCCTGAAAGCCCATAGAGAGATGGGTCTTCTGATGATGTATGGAATTTAAGAGCCAACTGGGGGAGCTCCTACTCAAACCTGGAAAGTATAAGGCTGTGGATTTGTTTTCACCAGTGAAGTTCTGTGAAGTTCCCGGTTTTCTCCCTATGCGACGATTGCTTAGTTTCCTGCGTACCTTCAACTTCACCTAGAAAAGCTATTTTTCTGTCCTGCAAGCACATTTTTAGGTCATAGCCAAATATAATCGAACTCAGGCCAGGCTGAAAATATGTGCAGACATACTCTCACTAAGTTGACCTTTTCTGACCTTTTCGATGCATAGTGACTTAGAACATAAAAGAAGGTTTTCTACAAAGCATTTCTTTTGTAGAACCATTTCCATGGTGCTAAATGCCTATTGGTATGTTAATTCAAATGTCTAAATTTAGACGCACAATTAGCAAAGCAAAACGTTCTGTATCCTCCACAAGGCTGCAACATTTTTCACAGGACTTCTGATGACGGTGAAGAAAAACTTCACACATCCCTAGTTACCTCCTGCTCCAAGTGTAGCAGTAACACCCCGAATACAATTGTGGTACCATTTTATGGGCTGGGGGTGAGCCTACAGTGGGAACCCACAAAGTAGTGTCTGTTCCATTTAATTATGACTGCCTCCTGACACTCTTCCAATTGAGTTGTATCCACATGTACGTATGCAAGGATGAATGACAAACTGCATTGAGGGGTAGATGAATGCGTGCATGGATGGAAGGAAAACCGAGATTGTGTTACCTGGTGCTTAATGCAGAAGGTTGTATGCCAGTGTAAGATGACTTAAGTAGCCAATGTAGTTTTACAGTAGTTTGTGACCAAAATAATGGAAGAATGGACTGTGTATTCTACAAAGATCATAAAATGTTTCACATGCGCCCGCACCCGCTTGGCAATGTTTTTTTTTGGGTTCAGCAAAATCTATATATAGATTAAAAAAAAGGTATATATGAAACTTCCAGGGCTTAACCTCTTCGCTGCGGCGCAAATTCCGCCGCAGCGCTCCCGCAGTGCTGACATTCCGATCGCGGGCGTGGTCATGGCGTCTCCCGGCCGTCGTCCGCACACGCCCATCGTGACTCATGACGGCCGGGAGACGGCATGAGCACCGAAGAGGTTAAGCTTCAGCTCCAAGATCAGACTGTGACAAGTATAATAAAGTCAGTGGCAGCCAACACAGATGAGTGGTGAGGTGGGTGGAGGGCGCGCAGTCTAAAAATAAATTTAAAAAACAGAAAAGACTTACCTGGTGCTGCCGGCCACCTTGCGCTCCTCCGTTCCTGGTCCCAGGAGTCTCTGAAACAGCATCACGGACTTCCGATCCAATCCCCGTGCTGCTCTCAAGCATGAGAGCAGCATGGAGATTGGCCTGAGCGGCCTGGATTAACGCTTGCCAGGCACAGTGAGTCTGTGCTGTTTCTCCAACCCGGCTGTGGAATACACCTGGTTTGGAGAAACCTCAGTTTAGCCGGTCTGAGATGGCCGGTCAAACTGACATGCGCACTTAAAAGTGCACATCTACCACTCCCCCCCCCCCATATGCCCTGGACCTGCCCCTCCCTGCACACATTGGCGCAGCCAGCATCTGAAAAATTAAACAATAATAAAATATAATGTTATTTTTCAGCCGCTGGCTCAGAGTCAGTGGGGCATCACTCCTCTGCTATTGCGTTGGAGCCGCTGCTGAATAAAGTAGCAACTTTCACTCCCCCTCTTTCTGAAAAAGGGGAAGAGCTCATAATGGACCGTGTTAGTAGATAAAGTGCATTCAGAAATACTACATCCATTAATAGAAATAAATGTCATTTTTCAATGTTGTCCAAGGGCATCTGGTAGGAAAGTTAACCAACACCTTCCAAGAAGTAGGTTGGGCCCATCACAATCAACCTAGATTGGGAAACATTCTGCTCAGATGTTACCCCGTAATGAAAAATGAATTCTAAAAATACTCAACATGTCTAGCAACATTTGAGACAATGCCCTTCTTGAGTGACTTTGGCTGAGGTCACTTTCTTTTTTTTTATGTAAAACATTTTTTATTAGGAAAAAAACAACAAGCATCAGCAATAGCATTACAATGCAGAGGGAGCAATACAATAGGCATCAGTGGTACAGTAGGTAATATTACAATAGACAAATATGTATGGTGGAAGGTCTAGGGTGACGGCGGATCATCCCACACAGGGGCAAGGGGGGGGCTGACAAATTTCTCCCCGATAGGAGTTCCACAATCCCCACACTCGAGACCATTTTTTGGGACATCCATGGGACACATATACCGTCTTTTCTCAAAACATCGAGGTCACTTTCTTGATCGACGCACAGGCAGCTATTGTCACAATTGCTGCTGCAATTTAGTGATGTGCCCTTGGTTGATATAGGTTGTCTCTTGTTAAACTTCCCTATTCTCCTGTTTCACCACCTCTTTTCTTTTTCCCCATATACCACGTTCGATTTCTTTTGTGATACATGACTTATCAATCAACAACTCATAACTATTTCTTTTCGAATGTGTTTTGGGGTTTTTATGCTCCTTGCTCCCTTTTTTTAGGTCTCGGCTTGAGGTAGGCAGCGCGCATGCGCTGCCTCGTCATACGAGGCTTTTTGGAATCGATACGATTCCAAAAGTCTTGTCCCAGCTCCGCCTTACGTTTTCATTCGTGCGCATCGTTGTGTGTCATGAATTATGCCAAAGCCAGTGCAATGATTGCACTGTAGGCATGCCACTCGCTGCTTGTTGCCACACTGTCTCCTTTGATCCCTTCTCAGAGCCTCTGGTAAACTGTGGTGGTGAGTACGTACGGCGTGCAGCGCCCAGTACTGTGCTACAAAGTATATTGTACCTGAGGTATACTGTTGTCATCCTGAGCTATTCGAGCTCACGCCGCATGGCGTGTGCACTAGGCGCAGCCCCGCGAGCCTCTGGTAAATTCTGGCGTTGAGTATTGTGTGCACTGAAATGACGGTCTGACACCGTCACTTATAGGAGAACACAGCAGTACATTTTGTCACATATATACAGTCTTAAGTCCAGTGTATACAAAGCTTGTCATCCACGTGTCCTCAGAACGTGCACAGCTTTGGCGTCTATAGCAGTGAGTACCCCTCCTGTACCCAATATACTGCGCACCAGAATGAATGTACGTATGGTCAACAACACCACGTGTGTGCGTAATGCAGAACATGCACTGTACGTACATGTTCTCTGCGTAACAGGCGTCTTTACGGGCCTGCGCCAGCTGTGAGCACCAGACCTGAACCCCAGAATCACTCAGTGTAACACAGCGCCAGTGAAAGCGATTATGTTCAAGTCAGGTCGCAGTCACCCCCCATACCGCGACTCACTTCCCCTCCAGTCCTCACTACAGTTCTCACTGCATCGCCCTCTCACTCAAGCACTCACTAACCTACTCCAGCACTCAATAACCACCTTACTGAAACCCACTCCCACTCCAGTCCTCACTAAACCCTCACCCCCAGCACTCATTAAAACCCTCACAGAATCCCACTCCAAAACTCATTATAACCCTCGCCCCCAGCACTCACTAAAACCCTCACAGAATCCGACTCCCACTCCAGAACTCACTACAACCCTCACTGCAATACACTCACCCTTCAACCCTCACTAAATCCCTCACTGGAACACACTTCCACTCCAGCAGTCACTATAACCCTCACCCCCAGCACTCACTAAAACCCTCACAGAATCCCACTCCAGAACTCACTACAACCCTCACTGCAACCTATTCACCGTCCAGCACTCCCCTCTGCACTGGTGCACTCGCTTCAGCCCTCTCTGTCCCTCCCCGACCCTCATTGCACCCTCCGAGTTGTCACTCTTCCTGCTCCTCACACTTAAGCTCACTACACACTCCTTCCTCTCTATTAAACCTTTGAATCTCTGTAATTAAAATAACTAGGCACCCACCATCCTCGGTGCATCAATACAGCCCTCAGTGAACCCTTACCCGCTCTCACTCTCCCTCCCTCTCTGCCCCCCCAACCCTATCTCTCACACATGGGCATTTGTTGGGGACGTTGAGGGCGGCAGGAGGGAGCTGCCTGCTCCATTTTACCCATAAGTCCTGTACCGCCCCCTCTGCCTGGTGAAACAGCTGCCCCCCCCCTGGTGCACTCGTTTTATGACGACACTGGGGGCATCTGACCGGTGCGCAGACCTGTCCAGCCCGAGGGCCCAGTTGGACCAGGGGTTTTTCTTAATTTCTCAGCTGCACCCCATGCCCCTCTCAGATATTGCATTTACTTTTGGTGCACAGTGGGATTGTGTCCCGCAAGTTGAAAGGTTTTAATGCGACTGAAAGCACCACGAGGCTATTAGCCTCATTAGCCCGCTGCCTGGCAACACCCTTGCGTTTCAGGGGCAGTGCCAGTCCCCAAAATACTAAAATCGCTTGGGCTGAAGTAACCATCATTATAGAAAGAAAATAGAAAACATAGAAAATAGAAAACAGTTCATCCATCTAGCACGAGGCACCAGTAATCAAAGGCGAGACCTATTGCATTTTCAATGCTTGTTTACATATGTTATGTCTTGCCTAGCCTGTATCACTCATTGCATTTACTATTTTTACTTTTCTTGTGTTTAAACTCCGATAAAATTATTTGAACACTAAACTTGTAAAACTACTTACTACACCAGCTTTTCGAGTTATGCTTCAGCTATAACCTGCGCTGTTACTTACAAGCGCTTTCCCATGGTGGTCAGCTTATAGCTGTTATATATTGACTGTCAATTTAGAAGATTCATCCTCAGGCTGTTGTGTTTTTGGAATGTTTCTCTGGCTATCAACTGTTAAAATATATGTAAGGTACTTACTCTGGCTGTTCCTTTTTTTAAAGCTATGTATAGGCCGTTGCCTTTTATGCTACCGATTTGGTGGCCCCTGGGCATGGCTGTGGTCCATGGATCTTTGGTAGGGTGCTTGCTCATGCCCTACCTTGGTGGCATCTGCTTTTAGGCCTAGCGGTTCTCCTGGAGAAGTCATTGTTTGTCTATGTTGATGAAGTGTGTCACCAGAGTTTCTGAAGTCTTCTCACCTCTCCTGCAGCACCACCACTGAGTAATTCTGCACACAACCGTTGACACATCCGATTCCTGGCTTGCTAAACTCAAGAATAAAAATCTAGTTTTGGTTTTATCCTAAGGAGATAAGGTGGATTATAATCTTAAAAATCCATTGTCTTGGTTCAATTTTCAGCCGGTGTTAAACATTCAGTAGGCGTCTCATCTACGCCTGGCCCTACACTACACAGTAAGACAGCAGTATATTGGCTAAAGCTCTCTTTAGGTTTATACTGGATTCATAACTTTGATTTTCATTGAAGATGTAAAAATGGCTACATTCCAAAATGGCTGACGCTCATGAGTAGGGTGTTTCCGATTGTGATCAAGCTATTAAGTAATTCCCTTCAGCCGCCCATGAACCTGGACTTGTTCAATGCATACTTAGAGGTGGGTTATCCGATTGGCGCTGATGGGACAGTACAGATGGAATAGCCATTCAGACGGGCCTCATAGGCTGTTATCCTCAGCCCATACAACAAGACATGGAAGGTGATGCCGCTTCTTTTACTTGACAACTCAAGCATCCCAGACATTTCAGACTCAGTGCATTACAAGACCTTGCTTCAAAAATGCATGGGGATCTAGCTTTGGCTTGATGGAGATTTGTTTGAACAGAATTGCTGGTGCAATAATTTTCCCGCCAATTGTTTTTAAATACAAGCCTAAATCAATGAAGAAATGTATTTAACTTTTCAATCACATCACATTGATGTTAACTATTCACTCCTAAAGTGGCCACCATAAGTCTTCTGAATGGCCCACTGCAAATCTTGAGGCAGGGTAACACCCAACTACCTGTTTATGATTGCACTGGAGGTGGGCTGATATCCACCTTATAAGTTACACGGGTCAGTTACAGGCAGTGTTGCTGCAGCCTTAGCACCCCCATCAGGCCTTGCCAAGGCACATGTTACAACACACAGTGGTTTAAAAGCAGGGCACAAAGTCCAGTTGAATTTACTCTGGATTTGACTTTGCGTATGTGAGAATGGAAATCCCAGGGGCGTAGCTTGGTCAGTAAGATTTGGGGGGCAGGGCGAGCTTCAGTTTTTCCAACAATCACGCTGGCATTTCATGAAAAAATACATCATCTGAGAAGCAGGACATGCGGGGGGGCTGATGGGAGAACCATTTTGAAGTCCTTCAAAACAGAGATGAGAGAGTGTGTGTGTATTTTTGTCTGTGCATGTATGCAAAATTCCCAAGTGAAATCCTGCAAACACCCACCATACCCGACTTAAAGCACCTATACCCAACTATTTATTAAATAATACATTTATTAGGGGGTGTGACACCCCAAGCACCCCACTGAAGCTACGAACCTGGGAAAGGCCAGCTAATATTCTTCTTTAATCACTCCAGTTGGCGTCACCATTGGTTTGTTAAATAATGCATGGGATGTGTATGAGCTTCTATGCATGTTCTGACGTGTCTCGATCTGCTGCTGTAATGCATACTCGTATTGATCTCTTCAATTGAATACATCTCCAATTGAATGAAACCTGGTTGTTATGCTTTGTCATTCTCCAGCTGTTCCCAAAGTTTGGCACCTGAAGATCCAGCAGACCGGTAGAGCCGGGGAAAGGGGACAGGATGGGGAAGGAAAAGACCCACATTAACATCGTAGTCATCGGGCATGTGGATTCCGGCAAGTCCACCACCACAGGCCACCTCATCTATAAATGCGGGGGCATCGACAAGAGGACCATCGAGAAGTTTGAGAAGGAAGCTGCTGAGGTGAGGCTCCGCAGTCACAGATACCCCAGGGCTCTTGAGTGGTTTCCCCTCTTTGCGAAGTGCCACGGGCAGACTGCGACGTAGCCATGCAAGCATCAAGGGTTGCTTATGAGTTGGGACTTGAGAGAAGCATTGAGATTAGTGAAACAAAAGTTACAACCAAATGTATGGAAATTATTTCAGGAGCTCGGGCTTGGGTGTTGATAAGGGAGAGACTGTCACTGAAACAATCTGGGTTAGGTGTTAAGGTGAGTGGTATGAAGACCCTCATTCGAAGGAGTGGGAGTTTCCTATACATTCTGGATTCTAGGTGTTTCATACATGGAGTATTAGGGTAATTCCAAGTTATCAATTAAACTAGAAGGGATATTGTGCATAGTTACACTGGGGAATGGAGTATTTTGCCAATTCTGTTTACAGCTTTGTTTTGATAATGACACTGTTATGAGCTTGCCTTGCCTTTTTAAAGCCTGCAGGTATTTCATAGTGAGGTGTTTTACAAGGAAGTCCGAATATTTGAAGCATCACATCCATAGTACCAGAAAATAAAACTATATCTGCTCTTTCTTTTCTTTTTTTATTGAATTGTGTCTTTCTCACTGGCCTTCAGATGGGGAAGGGCTCCTTCAAGTACGCCTGGGTGCTGGACAAGCTGAAAGCCGAGCGTGAAAGGGGCATCACCATTGACATCTCCTTATGGAAATTTGAGACCAACAAGTACTACATTACAATTATTGATGCCCCCGGCCATAGAGACTTCATCAAGAACATGATCACTGGCACCTCCCAGGTAAGATACTGAAGAGGCCTCAGGAGGGTGTTACTATGAATGATACTGCCTGTCAAGGTGATTGGTGTCAAGTTATATTATATCTACTGATATTTATTTAAACATTCCTAAAGGAGAGCTGAGTTATTGTTTGAGCTATGGTTTGGTTACATTGATCCTTTCTGGAACTTGTTGGACTCCAGTAGCTGAGCTTTTGGTTGACTGGATGGCTTATTAGTTCCTCTGCAGTGGTTATCAATGGAGTTGGGTTTTAGAGATGTCAGGTGCATCCAAAGTTAAATAAAATGTTTGCTTGGAAAAGGTAGAGTTCAGCTTGGCTGAGTGGTAGTTTGAGCTATGATTGGATCTATGAATATACAGACGGAGCTATGTAAGCTTTGGTAATGTTTGGAGTACCAGATGTTAGACTACAATGATGAATATAGTACTAGGATTGATCTACCGTAATAAACAGTGGAGGCGGAGCAGTACAGATGTTGGCAGATGGTTGGCAGAGTTCAAACTAGAGTGATTATTGGTGGAGTTGATTCTGGTTTACAATCGGGATTCGCGGAGTTAGAGAGGTAATCTAGTGTCATTGGTAAGGTCTGAGGTTAGCGCTGAGGGAGGTGAAGTTAAAATATAGGGTTGACTGTTGGCAATTGAGTTGGATAGGAGAAGTGTTTTCATCAACAGTTAAGTGGAGCTGATGTTCAAATTCATTAGTAAATAGGGGTCATGGGAATGTGCAGAAGTGAGGATTGCTTGGGCTGGAACCCTTTTACTGCTTGAAGCTTCAGCTATGACCTCAGAAGAGGATGCAAGCATCCTTGGATGCTGTGGACTGTCTACTGAGTGGCTGAACTTACTATAATCTGCATTGATGATTAGCACATCTTTTGCCAATCTGCAGATGTGACTAGATGAGCAGAGGGGTGGGAATTATCCATGAATGGCTTAGCTGGGGAAGAAATGCAGTAATGTTTAGGGAGCAGGAGTCAGCCTCACTGGTGAATAAAGAGTGTTGGAGGTTTTCTGCATTGGTATTTGTGGAGTTAGGGTAGAGCTACTGTGATGACACTCTGTTGCCGAGGTATTGCTCATTCAGATGGTAATAGCATTGTTGAGGTTGTGATGCACTGTTCATTGGTAGAGCTGGTGTTGAGCTGCAGTGGTAATGAGCAGACGTAGAATGATAGTTCATTGATTGGTGCTTGTCATTAAAACTTGCTGCAATGAGTGGGGTAGACTCCTTGAAACTGGATCATGCACTGGATGAAAAAGAAGAGGTGGGCGGGGTTGGACTTGGGATATTGCACATATCCTGCCCTTAAGTTTAGAGAGATTGTGGGTATGTCAATTGAGCTTCCTTTCTTCGCTTGGATACAGGTGTGCAAGAGCTCATGTGTATATGTCCTCTTTTAGGAACTGTGATTGTTTTGTAGTTTGGGGATCGAACATCCATGCATTGTTGCAGCTTTTACCTTGAGTAGGGGTTCATGTTCTGTTCGTCTCTGTTTTGTGCACCCAGGCAGACTGTGCTGTCTTGATAGTAGCTGCAGGCGTTGGTGAATTTGAAGCAGGCATCTCGAAGAACGGCCAGACCCGGGAGCACGCCCTCCTGGCCTACACCTTGGGAGTCAAGCAGCTCATTGTGGGCGTCAACAAGATGGACTCCACAGAACCCCCATACAGCGAGAAACGCTATGATGAGATTGTCAAGGAAGTCAGCGCCTACATCAAGAAAATCGGCTATAACCCCGCCACCGTACCCTTTGTGCCAGTTTCTGGATGGCATGGGGACAACATGCTGGAGCCCTCACCCAATGTGAGTGGTAAATTTATCAGTTCCTTGATTAATGTTTGTTTTCCACTTTTATGAATGTGTTGGCTATTTGTTTCCCACAAGTCTATTCATTACTAATACCTTACTTATTGTACTCAAAATGGTGGATTGCTTTGGGACTAAACAAGTCGTGATTTTTCCAAAACACTCCCTTGGACCCCTATCATGACTAACTGTAGCAGAAGTACTGAATCTATACTTAAGAGAGAACTATAGTGTTATATTTTTGATAGTTCATATCTTGAGATGACTACTTACTCCAGGAATCCTTTTTTGATAATTCCATTATTGTATCATTACTTTGTCAGTCCCAAATTGCAGTGGCGGCTCCTCGAGGGAGTGCTGCGGGGGCGGAGCAGGGGAGGGTTTAGGGTGGGGGGGTAGTAAACTCCGGCATACAGCTAAACGGAGTTAAGTAAGTAAATAAATAAAACAATTTACATTGCGCGTGCGAGATCGCCGATTTGGCGTTGCAGCGCGCGCAATGTAAATTGCTTTATTTATTTATTTATTCACTTAACTCTGTTCGGCCGTATGCCGGAGTTTACTACCCGCCAACCTGCACCTCCCCCGACTCACCGCCCCGCAGCACTCCCTCGAGGAGCCGCCACTGCCCAAATGTAGTCCACCGAAAACGTATAGATGTGCAAATCCATAAGGTATTTGGTTATTGGTGAACATTCTGAAGGAGTTAATAGTTCAAAGCACGTTTTTAGTTAATTTGAACTATTTTTAATATTAAACTAGGCTTCAAAAAACACATAAAAGCAAGAGTAACTCAACATTTAACTTGTAACTGATGTGTGTTAATGGACGAGGAAGAAATCAAAGATGGCTTGAGGTCATCTGGGGCTGGTGCTGGTTCACTCAAATTGCACAAAATGTGTCCTGCATTTTGGGCTTATCTAGACATAGGCAAATGGTGGAAATTATCGCTCAAGCTGTTTTAGAACGAAAACAATTTGTAGGCTTGCAAAGCACATCAAATTTATAGGTGATGATCACATGGCAAAAATGTCACATGAAGTACTTTACAACACCATTATGAGCGTGAATAATGAGGAAGCTAGTCAAAAAATATCTTTAGACCTGGAACTGAGCTCCAACAAATGTACATTCGCTCTGGCTAAATAATATATATAAACATATCTATATATGTTCTAACAGCTGTACACTCACTTCAACAAGTGTACATCTCACTGCTCCATGGAGAGCCTCACCAAGGACCTTGCAGTCAGATCAATACAAGTAGATGGTATGAAGCAAATGTATACTTTTATGTTACTCACAAACCCTCGCTGTCGCGGGAGTCAAATAAACATGTACGCGGTGAGTGTACCTGAAATAAGCCAGATTTGGTCGGGAGAATACAACACAAGGCACGTGCATTTCTAGCCAAATGTGGTAAGGATATATATATTCTGAACCCAGAGCTGAGTACTACATCCTTAGAAAAGAGAAATAAATGGAAATCCTTCGAAGTTAACATTGGCTACTAAGATTACGTATTATAAAATTTTAAAAAGACAAAGGTTTAGAGTTTGGCGAACGGCATACTCCATCTAACATGTAGTTGATATCCTGTCCCCGTATTGAGGTGCATTATAGCTTCTAGCACTTTTAATACGATGGATGAGATACCAGGCAGAGCAAACCTCTGCCAAACAGTAAATAAGGGTCTTATTCAGAAATGTACCAACATAGACAAGTTAAAAAGCCTTTCGAAAATAAAAATCACATAGTAATGGTATTTTAGAACTTTCTCTGGCCAAAATAATCATCAGCACAGATATAATTCACTCTTTACCACCATTGTGGCCCACTTCAATTGACTTTTCCCGTCTGCCACATCCTCATTTTGTGACTTTAGGCAACATGCTGTGCTAAGAAAGAAAGAAAGACAGAAGGAAAGAAGGAAAGTAAGAAAGAAAAAAGAAAGAAAGAAGGAAAGAAGGAAAGTGAGAAAGAAAGAAAGAAAGAATGAAAAAAGAAAGAAAGAAGGAAAAAAGGAAAGAAAGAAAGACAGAAAGAAAGAAAGAAAGAAAGAAAGAAAGAAAGAAAGAAAGAAAGAAAGAAACACAAAATGCAAACCAAAATACATTTATGAGAGTCTAGTTGTACTGATGGTAAATCACGGTATAATATATGACTTTAACAATATGCCTTCTAATTTATAGCATTCATTTTCTGACTGGCATCTCCATAGCAACAATGTGTTGTATTTCCTTTTGGAGCAGAAATCACTAGGTTCGATGATGCTGTCTAATTTCATACACTACCCAAAAAGTATATGGGAGTCTGGTGTGTTCGAGTGATCTGAAGAACTATTATTTTATGATGTTCTAATTGTGTTCTAAACCTTTTCTCCTTGATGACTAGGGGTAGGAGACATTACACATAACCCAGTAGCAGCAACTTCAATATTTTCAGCATCGACACATGGTTATTCTTTCATGACCGAGTACAATTGGTGAAAGCATGCCACTGTCCCACAAACCCTCAGAAGCAAGCGATCGTCTTTTAGAAGCCATTGTCCCTACAATTGTCACTACAGTACACTGCTTCAACAATCTCTGGCACTACTGCAGATATCTTTAACAAAGTCCAAAAATTCCGAAAATGACCACAGCTCAACCCCTTAAAAAAATCCAACCATCTCGGTGGCTGAATAATGCACGACAACCTCTCCGACCAAGTCCAATAAACAACAAAAGGCACCCTTTGCAAACGAAACTATATTCCACCCATTTAAGGTCAGCTAAATGTACAGCCTAAACCTTAGACAAAATCCAGCACTAACCAGCTATTGTCTGGTCTATTCAACAGTTCATACACTGTCTAACAGGGAACCCTTGAATTAAGTCCATCTTCAATTACAGCACAAAGTGCACAGCAAAGAC
Organism: Triturus cristatus; assembly: GCF_964204655.1. Classification (NCBI taxonomy): domain Eukaryota; kingdom Metazoa; phylum Chordata; class Amphibia; order Caudata; family Salamandridae; genus Triturus; species Triturus cristatus. The sequence goes on from NC_140590.1 coordinate 1,644,041,087, forward strand.
TAACAACAAGAAACCATGCGTTGTACAATAATACAATATGAACAACAACAGCACAATCACATCATTAAAGACCAAAAATACCTAATCCATGAAGAAAGTTCAATATTAACTACTAACCATCTCTTTCAATAAAGGTCAACAATGGCGACTGCCCTAACCTTTCCAGATAGACCAGCAATAACAAAGTGTAACCCCATAACATTAAAAAAAAAAGTATTGCCCATGCCATTTAATGATGTCTAGCAGTGTTTACTAGACACTTCCTTCAACGTAGAACAGCTCTCCCAAACTCAGCCAATGAATGGTAATGTTTAATGGCAGGCTGGTTCTCAACAACACACCTCCATGAAACACATACAGTAACAGTAATGACCCAGCAGGTATTGCAACTATCAGTTCCATCAAATCAAACTACTCTAAAAATGGCAATCTCATGTTTCCCAACTTTCCCAGTCTTCATCACAGACCAGCTCTTCCAAGTATACTCATTCATAACTAAAGCTCAACCTCAGCCGCACTGCAAGATACTTGTTTCCAGTCCAGGGAGGACCTGGCTTGGCAGTTCAGGCTGGACTGTTCCCATGAGGCACAGGGTCAGACTGATTTGCATATGGCCATGTCTGAACTGGGGCGGTGGAGTGAGCTAAAGAATGATGATGGATTAAACCCAGATCAGTTGACTGGGGGTGAATGTTTGATTTGCTCAAACGCTCCGTCTATCATCCCCTTTGGTATCGCCTTATTTTCAATGGTGGCAGAGGAGATGTATATGACAAGAATAACATCGTTTTTTGGTCAGATGCCAAAGTTTGTATGGAAGCCAAGATCTGCAGGTGCAAAGGTCAGCAATTCATCCACTAAACCAAACTGAGCCCCACCATCACTTTTGTGCGCGAGATAAGATGCCAAAGGGTGACAGACATTTACTCAAATGTACAGAAAATATCACATGGGGTGGCCTATGAAATTTGAGCAAGTGTTACGCTTTTTTTGGAAAAAAAATATCCAAAAAGTCCAATAGTCAATTTTACCTCATTAATCATAATCCAGATTTTGCAGCAATGGCCTTGCTGCATCGTAGGGTCTACAGTATATCAACCAATCAAAATCGAAATCAGACCCTTCTGTGTTTTTGAAAACAGGCCATACCCTTGCACTGAGACTTCTACCATTGCATACACAGCCTAGTGTCATTCTACAAGCGCATTAATTGCCATCAGATGGGTCCTAATGCTGTGCGGAGGGTTAGACCATTTTACAACACAGTTCACTGGGACTGTTTCAGCTTTTTTTTGTTTAAAAAGTGGACCAGAACATGGGGGGGGGGGGGGTGAAGGGGGAGTAGGGGAAAACCAGGCAGCTAACTAGGATGTTACCAGCTAGGAGGCAGGAGATTGCGCCCACTTAATCCAAGCCCCCTGATATACCTCCGTAAAAGAATTGTTGTCCAGAGATTTTCATTTTTAGGTCGAGCATTCGAGATCTCTTCTTTATACTTTAGTATATACTTATAATATACTTATATGTATATGTACTTTGTGGGCTCTGGAGATCAGCCCTAGGACTTGTCTGCTTCCGCTTAGGGACATTTTTTTCTGTTCATCTGCCTCTCTTTATCTGTCTCAAAAGAAAACGACCAGCAGAGGTCAGTAAAATACCAGAATTGCTTTCTGCTGAGGGACTTTCTATTTTTATTTTTCTGGCAACTGCCTCTATTTAACTTTCTTGATAAAAAACGACCAGCAGAGGTCAGTAAAATATCAGAATCACTTTAGTATTCTCTAGATTCCAGTCTTTAGAAATTGTCTTCCATGAGCACCCGTAGACAATATTTTTTTCAAATCTTGTATTTTCAGTGATATGACCACCGAAGGCCCTGATTTTTATATTAAAAACAGAGCTTTGGACTATACCTTTTCCCACTGAAAGACAGTATTTCTCTCCATGTGTTCCCATACCTGGCGTGTCACACAGTTTGTTACTTACCTTCCCTCTATGTCAAAGAACAGTAGATGTTTCAGCACCCAGGCTTATGTGCTGCATAGCTACATACTTATAAGGTCCCAAAGGCAATACCGATTGCATTGCAAATGCTTGTTAATTTGTGTTTTTGGATCATTAGAGAAGTAATTTAGCTTGGGTAGACTAACCTTATGGCATCAAATACTGTTTTTAGTGCCATCTTCCCTTTGGGCACAAAACAGGATTTCAAGTAGGGTGAAAAGTGTGCTTGATATAGGTATTTGCTCCCACAAAGTGCACAAGGTAAAGCCATGGTAGCAACAGTTGTTATTTGGGCCCACTGGAATGGGGGAATAACACCCCAGTCTGAGATATACAACTTGGAATTGAGATGAAGTTGGGCATACATTTTGCACCTCTGACATAAAGGCCTCCCTATATGGCTTCTTTAACAGGGAATCAGCAGCAGAATGCCACATTACTGAGGCATCCCCAAAAATTTGCACCAGCGATGATCCGGACACTCAGCTTAACCCGCCAAGGCAAGGAAGGGAGGCGACAGCAGGACCAGACTGTGAAATGCAGCAGCCGCTTAATAGCAGGCAGAAAACCACTCAGGCTGCAGAAACCTGACAGAACACATTAGCAAGGAAGAGCGAGGGATTCCAAGGCACAGGCTGCTACAACACAAAGCTCAAGGATGAATGCACAAAGTGCTCCAGGCTTTAATGCTGCCAGGCGGAAGGATGCCAGGGCAATGTCACTGGAGACAGCTGCACAAGGTCAGGCAAAAGTGCAGCAAGGACTCACCTAGACAGGCCTTTGGAAGGAGAAGCAGAGCAAGTGGGGGGATCCTTTTCAAAGGTGGGGGTGACTAAGAGAGGCTTCATGGATTTGTTTTGTGCAAAGAGAGAGGTATTAAGATGCTCGATGTTTACAGACTTTCTTTAGAAACTCTTGTTGATAATATGACCCATTTGGCAACTAAATGTTCTGAAAAGGTAGGTCCAATTTATGCAGGTACAGGATATACAAGAAGCTATAGATATAGGCGATCCGGCCTTTTGTGCGGTGCATTTACGATTGCAACAATTTAAGGTAGTAAATCTGAGGCACTATAGCCCTTGAAAGCTACAAAAATGGACATGTGGAACTTATTCACATTGCCACGGGTGTCGACTAGAAGATGCGGGTGATGTACATATGTTTGCTACCTGTTCCAAATTGCTTCCCTTCTGGGCTGATGCTGAAAGAGTGGAATCTACTCGTACTCAATTTGACGTAGTAATTCCTGCTAGGAGTATTATGTTGAAATGATGATAACATAGTGCACTAAATTGTGTCTTCTATTTTCACCGCTATCACCACCGCCAGTCTTTTTTTTTGCACATGATTGAATTGAATCCCATAGCGCCAACTACTGAAAAATGGTGGCACTCTCTGCGGCGCTTCTTTGAGTTTGAACTGGCAGTGCAGCGGGTCAAAAGTCTGGTTGGCCGCAAACTATTTTTGAGAACCTGGGACCTGCAATGGATAAACCAAGCTTAAGATAGGCGGTGTTAAATTCTTAGAGATAATTATATATTTGTTTTACTATTCATGATAATCAAATTCTATGTGTATTAGTCTGTATTAACGTTCTTAAATATGTCCATATTTTCATTGCACTCCCTAAAAATTAAATAATGAAAAAAGTATTAGCAGAGCAGTGTTAATTTGGACCAGCATTGTCCAAAGTCTTTTATTTCCTATCCCCTTCAATCGTCATATAAAACCTATCACTTCCACACATCATTACACAAACGTTGCCACATCCCAACTCGCACCACTCAAGCAGCATTAATATAGGTTAGGCTCTTCCTAAATCCACCCTTCTTTGGAATAGCCCAACTCCTACCAACTATTCCAACCATCGCTACAGACCCACCATCCCTAAATCCACCAAACCTGCCACAACCAAACCACCACCAACACCCGCTCTATCCAATCATTCAAATGCATCAATTCAAGAAGGAGTTCTGGCCCAGATGGACCACCGTGAGATGCCCCCGAATTAAATCAACCATTAAGATATAACAACGTTCATCAAGGAGCACAACTCCCTAACCCATTCCAAACTCTGCAGTGACTCAACACCCACCATCTCCATCACATTCTTTTTTGTATCTATCAAAAGTTCAAGATAGGACACCCTGTACAGCATGTGATACCATCCTCAAGCAGTCTCACGTTGCCTTATGACTGTGTAGTGCTTCCTCTGTCACTTATCACCGCAGAATGTAATCTGCTTAGCTTCACCAACCATATTTATAGACTACTGTCTCCAGCTCCACTAATTGCACTGACATAATAGATTTTCCCGGCTCCATCATCCCAAACCGCATATCACTGTCTCTCCATCACCACCAACGATATCTAGCTTCTATTGCAATCCTGATACTCATAACTACAGTTCAACATCTCCACCAATTACAGCAGCCCAATCTCTCTTCAGCTTCATTGATTATACATACAGATGGATCTCTTTCTACTTCTAATGATCCCAGCCTTTCCTCCAGCTAGCCATGATTCTCCCTAAAAGCCCTCTTTAAATTAGAAAGTGACTTTGAGTCCAGGGGCGTAGCTTCAGGGGGGTGCCTGGGGTGTTACACTGCCTAATAAATGCATTTTCTGATGAATAGCTGGGTACTGGTGCTTGGGTATGGGGAGGTGTCTGTCGGTTTTCACCTGGGACTTTTGCATGCACACACTGCCAAAACCCCACACACTCACTCATCTGTTTGGAAAGTACTAAAAATGTTGATTATTTAAAAAAATATTGTGTTTCTCTGACTTTGTACTCATAACAATCCGCATTCTTCTCCCTTTCCGCTGCCCATTACGACCCTCTCATGCACCCTGCTTGGCATATAATGTATTTAAACATTATATGTAAGCGTGGTTGTCAGGAAATCTGAAGCTCTCCCTTCCCCCCCAGTGGTACTGACCAAGCGGCACCCCTGATTGAGTCCCCACAAGAACCGCTCGTAGTTGTTCTGCATATGGGGGGTACCAATTATGCAAGTGAAGGCTCATGTGTCATTCTGTTTACAGATGCCATGGTTCAAAGGTTGGAAGGTAGAGCGCAAGGAGGGTAATGCCAGTGGTGTGTCCCTGCTGGAAGCTCTGGACACCATCCTGCCACCCTCTCGCCCAACAGACAAGCCTCTGCGCCTCCCACTGCAGGATGTCTACAAGATTGGAGGTAGAGTGCCACTTAACTCCCTACTATATATATATATATATATATACAAATATTTATATATACTTGGAGATCTTTTGTTGGAATCACTTTCATATTCAGTGAGGAAAATATAATATGTATGCAATGGATGTATATTTTAGTGCATTCATTCTGTTTAAAAGTAACACAAAATGCTCAACAAGTCAAGGCAGAACAACATTTACAGTGAAACTGAGGTAAATAGAATTCCTAACTAACAGCTACTGAAAATCAGGCACTATGATTGAACACTCACAACCGCAGCTCCGCTGTCTACCTAGTGGCGAGACAAATCCTTGAAAGTGATATTTGTGGGTGTCCTTCTAAAATGGTTCCTAATACCAACATTATATACATGTCCGTAGAACAAGCTTGTAACACCTTCTCCAACTATCACAGCCCTGTCCACCAGCAACTCGATTGTTGCATGTCTTAACAAGACTCACTTACGTGATCCTCAATATAACACATGGGATTCTGTAATCCCTGTATAAATGCCAGACTCTAAGGGGCATATTATCAACGGCCAGCGATAATAATATTATCGCAGGCTACCTCTGGAATTTATCGCCCTGGTAGCGCGTTATTAACAACGCGTTTCTCCAGGGCGATAAAAATTCCAGAGAAAGCGAGGTTATCGCCCTTTTTCAGGGAACATCGCTGGTTTTCCAGCGATCTTCCCTGCAAAACGGCGATAACCTTGCTGATACGACCCACAGGGTCGTATCAGCATAATCCACCCCCTATGTTAGGGATGGCTAAATCAGGATTTTAGCAGATGTTTGATTTTGGCGAAAACTGCTGTTTTCACCAAAATCTAACATCTGCTAAAATCATGTGGGCTGCCTTGTAAATATCGCCATGTGAACATCAGCGATATTTGCAAGGTAGTCCATCCGGGGTACGCCCTTTAACGCCCACTTTGCATCTCATTGGAGATGCAAAGGAAGGCGTTGGGAAAAAGGGTGCTAACACCTCTTAAATAGGGCGCTGGTTTTATCTCCGCTCCGAGATAAAGCCCTTGTAAATAATAAGTTATTGCAGCTGAGTTCTAACCTCATAATGCCTGCTGCCAGAGGCAGCAGCTGAAGGGAAAGGCAGGTCAGGTTACGGAGCAAAATCGAAGCAGCTGTTTAAAGCAACAAACAGAACATTGCTTTTGTTCTACTCTATTTTAATAGCTTACAATGACAAGCTGCAAGAACATGTTTATTTTTTGCACTCCTCAGATAGAGAAAAGCTTAAATCTTTCTGCATTTTTTTTACACAATCCGTTCTACTGCAGCTTTTATTTTTTTTTAAACTGACTTGGATTGAACTCTTTCTAACATATGTTTGCCACAAATGTCTAACAGGTGTTTGATATGTTTAATTTTGCCCTAAAAGTTTTATATTTCTTCTTCATGTTTGCAAACATGCTGTCTCTTTCAAATTAAAGAGCTATGCACCAAGGTTTTAAGTGGTTTGTAGGAAATGTGATGGTGTGACCATGTATTCTATGGGATAAAGTGCCCCCTAGTGTATATGAAAAGGATATTACAAGTCACCTTGGAGTTCCATAACCTTATAAATAAACTCAGCCTTTTGCCTCGTTCCTCTATATGGTTATAGGACTCCTCGGTGACTTGCAATATCTTTATAATTAGGGATCCCGGTTTTCTGGTATTAATTGTTTAATCCTTTCTGTCTGTATTTATCCATATTTATTTTTTGGGTAGTTTATTGGTATATATCCATATCTATTATGTGTTTTTTTAACAGATGAGGTGATAACTCGTATATGTCTGCATTTATTTAACAGATTAACGTACACTCATACTTTGATGAGTCAGGTTTTAGCACATACAGAGCCAAAAATAATAAAATAATAAACCCACATTAAAAAAAAGTATAATTGCACATATACATGTTGAGCTATGCTGTAATTTAAACACATCTCATTGAGCTTTGTACCTCTCCATGCTGCCATTTTTGTACCACTGTTGGCCTGAAAGTCATTAATCTCAGCATGGTGAGTCACTCAAAAGAAGCCAAATTATCTGTATTTTTCCGCCTTTAAAAATAAATACAGACAGTAAAACAGTGTTTTCTGTCAGTATATATCTTTAACAATCAGTAAAAACTGAAAACAGGGAGCCCTACTTATAATGTACAGCAAGCAGTACTTTATCCCATATATAAGCATCATCACATATCCCTGCAGCAGCCACCTCCACATATTAGCATCCATAGGATGTACCATCTGCAACAGCTCACCAGCCCCTTTCCACAGAGCCGAATAATGACTAGGCCTATGAGCACATATTTACACAAGTGTACTCACTTGTAGTTCTCAATTACTGGGCTACTTGTAGTGCTCATAATTTGAAGTTTTCAATGCACCTTTGCTGACTGTATAGCATTCCCTCACAGCAGAGTTATTTCAAGAAGAAATGTCTTGTGCAAAATGTGAACCAGTGAGTGTTGTGTGCATTACACTACCTATGCTCACTGTGCAATTTACAGGAACAGTACAGTGGACAGTTGTGAGGGAAGGGTTCACAGGGTCATTTTGTAATCGAAAAGTAATGGTGAGAATGGGGATCTGGTGATGAAAAGTTGCATGAGAGCCCCAATTTTTAGATAATGTCCTCCCAAGTCCAGCACGCCAAGAACCAATAGTTCTTGCGGGCACTATACGAGGTGGGCCGTGGCACATGAGGGGTAGAGCTTGTTTGCAATGAGTGATTAGCAATTACTGCTTTCTTACAAGGACGAGTCAGCCCTAGTCATGGAGGACTTTCCACCATGTATAAAGGCACCTATAAGATGGTTAAGACACAACAATCTCCAGTGTAATCCACACAAGACTGAAACCTTGCTGTTTGGCTCCAACCCACTAATAGAAGGGTCTGGCTGCTGGCCAAGTGAATGTCAGCCTCTTCCCCACCCCACAGAACTGGCAAGGAATCTGGGTGTTATTCGACAGGCATCTTTCTTTAAAAGCCAAAATTTCTTTTGTAGTGAAGTCCTGTTTCTGGATTCCAAAATGCTAACAAGAGTTTCTATACTTACACCTGTGGGCAGCTCAGAAAACAGTGGTCCAAGCATTGATTTCTTCAAAGTTGGACAGCTCCAATGCTCTTTACTTGGGGTTACCGGAGTATTTCATACACTGGCTCCAAGTGGAACAGAATACCGCAGTCTGCCTTCTGCGCAGACTCACAAGGCGAGCCTCCATTTTGTGCGACCGAAAACAGCTGCACTGGTTGCCGGTGAGCAAATGAATCACCTTCAAAGCTCTAACAATCACTTAGAGGTCTTCCCAGGATGTGGGACCTAAATATCCTAATATCCAAGAATATAGCCCCATAGAGCTTTGCGCTCGGGAGATGCTCGGCTGCTAGTGGTCCCACGCTTTGACAAAAAAGACAGGATGGCTCCTCCTTCTTGGTACAATTTGCCTGGACCTGGAATCAGCTCCCACCTCAACTATGCCAATTGAGACTTCCTTCTGGAAGTTGTTGAAAACCCATCTGTTCAGCCTATAAAAGGCTGCAGCTGACCTGTATTCTACCATAGCACTGGGACACTCTTGAGTAGCCGAGCTCGTCACAAATGTAGTCATTCATTCACTCATTCATTCATTCATTCATTCATTCATTCAATTATCCCACCTGATCGAAATACTCACACATTAAATGAGACGTTTGGGTCTGGTCATCAAGTGGAACACTGGGCCGCCATATTATGCTTCAGATAAATTAAAAGTCCCACTTCAGTCCAAAATTAATATACCAGAGAAGTTGGTGTGAATGAGAAGGGAACTGCAAACCTATACAAAAGACATGGCTAGAGTTTCAAAAATATCCAACAGGTCTTATCACCTTTTAAGTGGAAGAAAGGCGGAAGGGGTGGCATGACACACACACTTCTGGATAAAAAGAATAAATAAAGTCTCTAACCCACAGGCTTTCAGCAGTAGAGTACTGTTGTAGATAGATGTTGCAATCAGTGGTGGCTCCTCGTGGGAGTGCTGCAGGGCGGTGAGGCGGGGCAGGGAGGGGCAGGATGGGGGGTAGTAAACTCCGGCATTAGGCGGAACGGAGTTCAGATAGTAAATAAATAAATAAATAAAACAAATTTCATTGCGCTCGCTGCATTGCATCGATGCAATGCCGCGCACGAAATGAAATTCGTTTTATTTATTTATTTATTAACTGAACTCTGTCCGGCCTAATGTCGGAGTTTACTACCCCCCCACCCGGCCCATCCCCCGCCCCGCCTCACCGCCCCGCAGCACTCCCACGAGGAGCCGCCACTGGTTCCAATCTAAAACAGGGTCAAAGAGTGTGGAAATGTATGAGTGGCATTAGAAAATATAACTTTTCCAGACAGTGCATTAAAGCAATGGAACAGCTATCTAACATATAAGAGTACAGCTGCCCCCAAACCCCATTCCTTAAATATATCTGTTTAACATGGGAACATTTTAATGGCTGGATGGTTCTTTTGCCCTCTTGCCCAGGAATAAAGTAAAAGAAGCTTGTAAAAATATCAGTTTTGTGGTAAAATCATATTTCATTCATGTGTGTTTCTGTTACCCATCCAACAGGCATTGGTACGGTGCCCGTGGGCCGCGTGGAGACAGGCATTCTAAGGCCAGGTATGGTGGTGACCTTTGCCCCCGTGAACATCACCACAGAGGTGAAGTCGGTGGAGATGCACCACGAGGCTCTGAGCGAAGCGCTGCCTGGAGACAACGTGGGCTTCAACGTCAAAAATGTGTCTGTGAAGGATATTCGCAGAGGGAACGTCTGCGGTGATAGCAAGTCTGACCCCCCACAGGAAGCAGCCCAGTTCACTTCCCAGGTGAGGGACGGTGAGGCGGTCAGGAAGTATGGAGAGATGGAATGAGAGTAGAAGATAAACAGGAATTAGAGAGGGAGAGCAGGATATAAAGAGGAAAGTTGAGGGGGAAAACAATTCACATGGAGACACTAAGAATTTGAAATACAGAGGAAGAGTACAAGAGTGTTATAAAGAAGAATGGGAAGAGGAAGAGAGTGGTATGAGGAGAAGAAGGAACATTGAATAAAAAGGTAGAGCAAAAATAGGATTATAGGTGAGAAGGAGATAAGGATATAGAAGGCGAGGTAGAAAATAGGAAAAGAGGAAGGAGTAGATAAGAGATACGGTTTGCAGGAGGAAAAGTGGGAGCAAAGTAGGTCGCAGTAGTAGAAAAGCGTGAAATGAGGAGTAAAGAGGAGCTCAAGAATTCAAAAAGGTAGCAAAGATGAAAGTAGGTAGTAAGAAAAAATTAGTGAAGAGTGGGCTATAAAGAGGAAGGAGCTGAGGATGGAGGGAACTGAGGACAAAACGATGAAGCAGGTTGAGAGATGAAATAACCCTTTCTTCCCTCCTTATGCAGGTGATCATTCTCAACCATCCCGGACAGATCAGCGCTGGGTATTCCCCCGTCATTGACTGCCACACTGCCCACATCGCCTGCAAGTTTGCGGAGCTGAAGGAGAAGATTGACCGCCGATCTGGCAAGAAGCTGGAGGACAACCCCAAGTCTCTGAAGTCCGGTGACGCGGCCATCGTGGAAATGATCCCCGGGAAACCCATGTGTGTGGAGAGCTTCTCCCAGTACCCTCCCCTAGGTGAGGCAAAGCTTCTTCCAGTACCCTCCCCTTGGTGAGGCAACTTGAAGTGTTCAATCTACCCCCTCCTTCACCTCTGTGGTGTATAACACTATGGCAAGTCACTAATTGCTTAAGTGGGTCAACGTTGGTACAACCCGAAGCCTCGGTGCTGTGCCCACGGTGAATGAGGGTAGAACCAGCAACTTGTGACTTCCCCATGGTTGTATGTCACTATATCGAGGTTGCAAATACCAATCTACATTAATATTGCATTGACTACATCGACTTAACCACTACACCGCAGGGTAGGTTATGGTACATTGACTTACCTCCTAGGGTGGGTCTTTGCAGTTGTGGCAATATTTTTGTAATGCGGCCTTACGTAAGCAATGTAGTGAGGCTTATACCCTTTTCCACCATAGTGGCCTAAACATCCCATGTATTTTTATTACATTGATTTTCATGTAGAGCCATTACTAGCAAGTGGCGCCATCTTGCTGTACAGCATGAAATCTTACAAACACAACATAAACCAAACGTTATGGTGTTTATATCACCTGTAGATAGTGTGGCTCCTGTCCTGTGAAAGGTAACAGGTTAAGGATACCTGGTGCTTGCGCCCACCACTGCAGTGCACGCTCCTGCCCTTGCCTGTCCATGTGCACCGGTCTGGCCATGTCTGTTCATGTGCTTCGAGCTCCTCCACCGTTTATTCCTGAGACTGAGATTTTGTGTGTAAGAACTTCAAACTTCTAGAGCTGTCTGTCCATGAGCCATGGATCCTCTCAGTATTCATGGTCCTAAAGCTTCTCACATTGTCTGATGAAACCAGCTCCTTCGACTGTCTCACCTGTGCGTTCGTAGATCCTTACACAGTCTGTGTGCTCCAAGCTCCTTACACTGTTAGGCAATGTACACCAGTCTACTTACACTGTGAATATACCTCAGGCTACTCACACTATCTGCTCTTGTTGTCCAAACTCCTCACACAGTCAATGTGCTCCAAGCTCCTTACATTGGCTTCAGGCTCGGACTGGCCTGTAGGGCAACCAGGCACTACCCAATGGGCTGGTCTGTCTGGTCAGTGTGTGAGCGGCTTTTTCTTTGTAGTTGTGGGCTGGTTGTGTGGCCAGGTGGGCTGGTTTTTACAGTTGAAAGTTGATTTCCGTGATATTGCCACATTTTCAGCTATCTGCTTCGATAATGGGAATTTTATTTTTGTGCCCGGGCCTAGTCCAACCCTGACTGTGTTTCATGTGCTCCATGGTCCACACACTGTCCATGTACTCCAAGGTGTTTGCACATTCTGCTCATAATCTCCAAGCCCCTCACATTGTCCATGTGCTTCAGGTCCCTCACATTGGCCCCTCACCGTCTTCATGAAGGTTTTTTATCCCTACTTGAGTGGGTTAAACACATCTCTGGCTGGAAGAGAGTAAATGTCACAATCATGCTCATATCTGCCTTGGCCTCCCACGAATGCTCATGGTCTATAGGTGCATCATCTTGAAAAGAAAAAACTGACAGTAATTTAAGTGAGGGTGAGACTCAGTCTGCACATTCAAGTACGGTCTGGTGCTCCTGCCCACTTCTAAACCCTCATGGTGGCAATGGCTGCAGCATCAACCTGCATGCACCACATTGGCAGTGCGCTTCTCCTCCAGGAATTGTCTGCCAGCCGGCTCCATCAGCCCAGCCTTCCTATGTGAGTTGCACAGGCTCCATAACTTTCTGATTGTGACTATTGGAAGTAATATATTCAACGAGGTGGCAGAAAAAGGTGAGAACGCACTCATTCTCTTGATTATTTTAGCTTCTCCAAACTCCAGATAGAATGAATGAATGAATGAATATTGAACTTGTAGAGCGCGAACTTAGCCCAAGGGCATCAAGGCGCTTTTTGCGGACGTAAGGGTGCAAACAGAAAGACATGCTCATACTGAAGTCTGTGCGAATAGCTAAGTATTTAAGGCTATGCGGAAGAGAGTATGGGACATCTGACTAGAGAGCTCTTCCGGAAGGGAGTTCCACAGTTTGGCAGCCAGAGTGGAAAAAGCTCTGCCTCCCCATTTTAGCTTCTTAAACCTCTGTACAATTAACAGATTCTTTTCTGAGGACCGGAGCAGTCTGCTAGGAACATATCGAAGGACAATGGCCTTAATCCCCTCTTGGCCTGAGCCATAATAGGCATCATGAGTCAGGCACATTGTTTTGAAGAGGATCCTACGGTCCAAAGGTAGCCAGTGCAGCAGCTTAATGGAGGCTGTGACTGAATGAAATTTCGGTAAGTTCATCACCAGCCTGGCCGCAGCATTCTGCACCATCTGCAGACGTCGCCCTAGGCCTTAATTAATGCCCAAATAGAGGGCATTACAATAGTCCAATCTGGACGTTACCAAGGCAATAACAGCCTGCTTATGAGCATCAAAGGAGAGGAAATGGGAGATTTTTCTGGGGATCCTAATGATCCCGAAACATGTGGACACTGTCCTGCTGACCTGCAAGTTAAGGGAGAGTGAATTATCCACAATGACTCCAAGGTTTTTCCCATGGGATACTGGGCAGGGACAGACACCAAGCGTGTCCGGCCACCAGTCACTAGACCAGATCTCCTGTTTACTGCCAAAAATCAGGACCTCAGTCTTCTCACCATTCATTTTCAAAAAGTTTTCCACCATCCAAGAGGAGACTGCCTGCATACAGTTCCTGAAGTTGAGGGCGAAGTCCCTGATACAGTGAGAGATGAACACCATTATTTGGGTGTCGTTCGCATATGGCAACACCTCTAGTCCATAGGATCTCACAACTATAGCAAGCGGGGCAACATAGATATTAAAAAGTGTTGGGCTCAGGGAGGAGCCCTGAGGGACACCACACAACAGGGGTTTAGAGGGTGAGTAGAATTGGCCAAATTTCACCATCTGTGCTGAAAGATAGCCCTTTGCTTAATCTATATTCTGACTGTCCATTAAGAGATTCTTTGAAGCTCTGTTTTTCCAGTCCACCCTATCTAGGGACAGACGTCACACACTTCTAGCTGTCACTTCTTCCTCCTTGCAAATGCTTAGTGGGTGATCCCAGTGGTGTACTCACCCTCAGCATTCTGCCCTGTTAGCTGTCGGACAAACCCACTTCCCGCCATGTACTCCCTTATTTCCTCTCTTCGGCAACGCATCCACCAACTGTATTTTTCTGCTCGAAATAGTTTCTTGTATCTTCTCTGTCTTCTACTGTTTTCACTAACTATTTTTACTGTCCTTATCCATTGCTTTCTGCTGACCAATTCCCTGTATTCATTTTTGCCTATTTCCTGTTTTCTCCTGTCTCAATATTTTCTCTCTGGCTGTCCTATCTTCCTGTGTTTTTCTGTCCCCAGTTTCTATTTTGTCTTGTCATTGCATCACATCTTTAGTTGTCTCTGATACCCCAAAGCCCACCTTCTAATGTCCTCCATTCACATGATCTGATAAGTATAATTTCTATCTACTGCAGCCACCACTTCCTATCTTCTGATGCTCCCACTTGCTGTCCTTTGATCTCTAAACTTCCTGCCCACCTCTGACTTGTTTTCCTTCCTCTTATTCCCAACCTCCAGGACGCTTCGCTGTACGTGACATGAGGCAGACCGTCGCGGTTGGTGTCATCAAGAATGTTGAGAAGAAAGCTGGTGGTGCTGGAAAAGTCACCAAGTCAGCCCAGAAGGCTCAGAAGGCTTCCAAATGAATCGCGGGGCACATGTGCGCAGTGCACCAAGCGTGCCCGCCCCCGGGACTCCACCCCCTTCCACCCGAGGCGCATGTGTGCCTGTCTGCTTGCAAGAGCTCACATGTCAACGATTGGTTGCTCACCATTAAAGTCCAGTGGAAGTTCTTCAAAAGGAAAAGCATGTGCCAGCGTCCACGAGACCTCACAACCCCTACAAATAAATCTAGTGCAGTGTCAGCAGTGTGACACCAAAGTGTGCCTGTCTGTCTTTGTTTTGTCCAAAGTGTGAATGAATGGAAAGATGCTGTTATGATGTAATGATGTTTAACCTCTAACTGTTTCACAGCAGCAACTAAACCTGCACATAACATCATATTTTATTCCACTTTTTCTATGTGTGTAGTTGAAAGTTTACATTCATATGACTTCTTTTGGATGTACAGTAAACAGCAGATTACATACATAATACCAAGGTAACCACACAGCAACCATGTTTAAAATACAATTAATTGATTTTGCTATTTTCACATTTTTACCTATCATAATAAACATGATTATAGGTAGTAAAGTATTTTTAAAATGTTTTATATTTGAACCCTTTTCACAAACCTACTGCAGATTCAGCACATGAATGTCTGTAAGCTGTATGTTCCACTTAAAAGAGATGGCTTAATGATTTCAAAAGTAGTAGGGGAATAAAATGTG
This sequence comes from Triturus cristatus, assembly GCF_964204655.1. Lineage (NCBI taxonomy): Eukaryota > Metazoa > Chordata > Amphibia > Caudata > Salamandridae > Triturus > Triturus cristatus. Next base: position 1,644,056,348 of record NC_140590.1, read on the forward strand.
TACTTAATTAGAAGTAGGCATTTGGCATTATCCAAGTTTCTGTACATGGCTGCAATACATATTTTTTCACTATTGCCATACAGAACAGATTATGATTGATTTTGAATATGCAGCAATTCTGTGTGACAAATTGTCCCAGATTAAATCATTTTATGATTGTGTTTGATTTATATTTTTATTTAGGACTGTTTGCCATATTGTGTAGTGTTTTTTGGCAATTTGCTGTAAACATTCAACTTATTTTAAGTCCCTTACTCTTATATTTGTCATTGCATTTACATTGCACGTGGTAACCCTGACAGGGCCCTGCGGCACTTCACTGCTGTTAGCTCACTACTCTGAAACCCAAGGTTAGTGAATAGTTCAGTAGAAATTGGTTATAGGGATTTGTCTCTTGCTTCAAGTACGTTTGTACTGGACCAGAGTCTGTGGCAAGGTTGAGTTGGCAGGCACATGTAGTGGCTGGGAAAGTGGCTGCGCTCGGAGAAGGACACCACTTATGGATAATAGAGGACCAATACAGTGCTTAGTTTGAGCCGGTGGTTACGGGAGCTCGGCTCCGGCACTCAATTGTCAACACTAGCACTTGTGACAGTCTTCCAGAAGGCAGCGCTGTCTGTCTAATTTAGAGATGACCACAACAACAGGTAATTATTAATTCAATATACATTAAAAATTACCATTGCATGCCGTCCAAGCCATTCTTTTGGCTTTGGAGGCCTAAAATAGTCCGAATTGTCACACTTGAAGGAGTGTGATGGTTGGTAGTTGTGTTGTTACTATCATTGGCAGCATAATGGGCAATGTGTGGTGCAAGCTGCTGTGGTCTCCTGACCAGAGCCCTTACACTTATTTTTTTACAAAGTAAGCACTGGCACCAAACCTTTTCTCCTAATGCACCCAGCCTGGGCATCCACCCAAGGGGTCGAGAGGTTAAAGTCGTCTTCCAACGGTGTCTTCCCTGTTTGGGACTGTTAGTTCCTGGAAAGGTCCTAGGACCAAAACTCTGCCTCTTCTCCTCGTCCCACTGCTCCAGGTTGCTTTCTATGTGTTTTCCTCCTGTGTGGATTTCACATTCCACTCCCTTGGTGGTTTTACAGTCCCTCCAATACAGCCGGCTCTCTATTGTCCCTTGTTGGGTTTCACATGGGCCCTCAGTCACTTTTGGGTAGTTTCTGTATAACCAGGGCCATGAAATTAGGAGAATGTATGGCCATTGTGATTTTCACATAATAATACATGTGCCACATAATCCATCATCTGCTGCATAATCTGTAGATTTTAACAAGAAGAAAAATAGTTTCTCGCTCCAATGGTTCAAAAGTTACTAACAATGCGGCAACACATATTTCTGCGCAGTGGAAGGCCCTTTGCAAAGCTGGACTGGTCACTTTCCTGTTGCTTATTGCTATCTTGGGGCGTTAAAGTAGTACTAATGAGGTGCAGCCAAAGCCCATACTGTGTTACAAAGTTTAAAAATTATGAAATAATGGAGTAATACTATTATAAAATGTGGCACACTATGCTGCATAGTCCCTTGTCACGTATTGATGAATTCCTTATAGAACTCCCTTTGTGGTTTAACAGGGCCTCCAGTGGGTTGGTTACCAGTTGTTCCTGTATGGAATATATATATAATACTATGCTGCTTAAGCAGTGCATCCAGTGGTTGGGCCTTTGTGTCTCCTGGGTGGACTCCATACAGTGCTCCTTTAGTGGCTTAACAGGAATTCCAATGGCTTGGGTTCTTGATAGAACAGAGTGGGCTGAATACACTCAATGGGCATGTATGGCAAGTTCTACACTTGATTTATTCAACCGTAAGTTGGTAAGTACCTGCCTGGGCAACAGTGTCTATTCTGACGTTTTCCACTACACTCTATGCTTATGGTCAGTAACATTGGGCGGCCCCTTGTCCAACTGTGTAGTTGAAACCTCATCCATCTCACCCAACACGTCCAATACAAATCACAGTATGTCACCATCTCCCCAGGGATCTATATTGCTATATGAATATTGGAACAAAATTGCCCAGAGTAACATTTAGCCCTTGCAACGGGTACATTGTAGTTCATGGGAATTCTGCCGGCAAATGCTCCATATTCAGTGCTACTGGGTGGGCAACATAGGTGACTGTGCAGAAGTGTGGGATGCAGTGGGGTGATGCCTCCTCTTCATGGGATTCATGCAGAAGACATCGTCAGGGTCACCTGAGGGCCTCAGATGAGGGACCTCATGGGCACATTAAAAGTGTCTCCCTGGTAAGCAGATTGTAATCAAAGTCAAAATGATATTGATTGTTGAAGCCTAAATTCAGTTTTATATAGAGAATATCAGGAATTATAGAAGACACATCATCCTTCTCCTTATATGAGACAGCTGGGGACATCCTCTTCACCCAGGGCCGGGACATTGTATGGAAAGGGAGGGGGAGAGCTGGCCAAAGTGGATATTGAAACTTGCAGCCCATGGCCTTCCTAACTGACGTAGGTCCACCACCTTCTGAACAAGGGGGAAGTGAAGATTCATGTTATCTTCTTTAGATTTAGTTTTTTAGTTTACCGAGCAAATGAAGCCAGGAAAGTGGTCTCTTTTTTCACTAGGAGACCCAGTACACCTAGCACTCTAGGCCCCATTGCAATCCATCGTTTTACACCCAATGTGCCATTCTGGATTGAGATCGGCCGCACACAAACCAGGCTTGGCCATGCTCCAATACGAACAGCCCTGCCTGAACCATCAGGTCCTGCAAAAGTGATGGATAGGGTGGTTGAGATGACCTCTGCTGCTGGCCATCACTCGGGGTGCATGTTGGGGCTTGGAAAGTAAGGAGGGGAAGGATGCTGCAAGGGGAGTCTGGAAGGGGAGGATGTGGTACTGTGTGGCAATGCGCCGAGGAATATGTGCATGGCACAAACTGCAAGCTGCTGCTCAGAGCCTACCAGTTCCCAGAGGTGCTCAAAGTGATGTGTGGCAAATTAGAAAACTCCTTAGTAAGCAAATCAAAATGCAGTAACACACAGTATAGAGTGAATACCAAATGATAATTCCGGATTGTTCCATCTCTCCTGATGCACTTCCACTGTCTGGGAATATCAGCCTCTTCTCTTGCCCAGGAACAGGCTGGGGCCTTTTAAAAGGGAACCCATATGCCTCCATCACTCTGGTATGCTTACACGTACAATACATATACTATAATGGCCACATACACAAACACGCACAACATCCAGTTGGATGGGATTAGGTGATAGGGTATAAATCTGACTGCAATTTGGCAATACGCTCTCAGCTAATACCAAATAACTAATATTTGTGAGTGAGTGAAAAAAACTTTAATTACAGAATGGTGAGGGTACACCTTTAAATGAAACCTTCTACTTTTTTCAGCTCCAACTCCCCTTGTGCATCCTACAAACCTTATACCAAGGCTGGGATACTCCAGACTATGTTTAAAAGTGCTGCACTAGGATTGGCACACAGCAGGTTCGGGCTCTTAATGACTGAATGATATGCACACTTCGGAGTCACATGTTTAAATTGTCTGCCACAGATATGGACCACTATGTATAATGTTGTTTCTTTCTACAGCTTATATAGTCTGATTGCTTCCTATCTCAGAAGACCTTCTCCCACTGTACTCCTAAATCCATGCAAAGAAATGTTTACCTTGACCTACTTCCACTTGATTTTGCGGCTTGCTTTCTCTAGAGTGACCCTCTTCTTACCTCGGCATGCTTTCTATTTCTGAGTATAGCCGCCCCTCGGTCTCGTGCCTGTCTGCCTTAATATTTCTCTTTGTAATTTTGCAATTGGCTGATACCTCATTCCATATATCACAATCTCCTCTTTAATACCCTATCCCTGTAATCTAACATTACCTAATCTCCACCAGCCTATCTCCCCAGCCATTCTCATGAAGCCACTTAGCCCCTAGTAATTACACCTAACTTGTATTCATATAATCTATTTACTAAGTAACTGGAGTAAATATATGCATATTTTTTGTTGAGTGCACATGACGAATTGCAATAACCACTAGATTAACTGCCAACCTTGGGTTCCGGAGTGGCGTGCTACTTGCTGTAAAGCACGTCAACACCTCGTCAGGGGGAGTAAGCGCTAACAGTTACAATTACAATTGCTGTTCGCCAGTGTTTGCTTAAAGACGCACTTTTTAACGTCCCTGTCCATTATCGGAACACACATTGGCCAAATTTAGTGTGGGGTAAACAAGCGACCAAAATACACACTTGCGACAATTACCCCCACACCAAATTATGGGGACTGTGAGTTTTTCCCCAAAATGGGAAATAAGTGCTTGGACCCAGTAATACTTAGTCATTTTGTGGACAAGATTTCCCCGATTCCGTGGGAAACCAGCTGAAATTGTTTACTTGTGATGGTGCAGGTGGGCTATCGGGTTGTGAGCGGGCTGGTGTATATCCATGGAAAGCAGTGATAGCTCCTCTGATACTGCTGCAGGGGTCTAGTGGGGGCCATTGTGGTGCTGTCTGAGCCCTGCCTCTGAAGCAGTACAGACAGTCGGAGAGTCTCCAGCCCCAGCATTATCAGGTCTGGAGTTTGAAGAGCCAATAATTTCAGACCTGAATAGATTCAGGATTCCAAATTGTAGAATTTGTCCTGTAATTATCGCTCCGGGTGAAATTCCACAACTCGTAATGAGATTCTCAGTGGACTCAACACAGCATAGTCATACTTACTATAAGGCTTCAATTCATGGCAGTGGTACACATTTGATGGACCTAGTGCACTTTAGCTGTGTGCTTAGTAATATTAGTGCACAACATAGACACATTGGGCCCGATTCACAAAGGTAAACTTAGACCTGAAGTCTATGTTTAGAGCTGAAGTCTAACTTTAGACCTGAAGTCTATGTTTAGACCTGAAGTCTGACTTTAGACCTGAAGTCTATGTTTAGACCTGAAGTCTACCTTTAGACCTGAAGTCTACCTTTAGACCTGAAGTCTATGTTTAGACCTGAAGTCTGACTTTAGACCTGAAGTCTATGTTTAGACCTGAAGTTTAACTTTAGACCTGAAGTCTAAGTTTAGACTTTAGGTCTAAACTTAAGGCCAGATTCATAAAGGTAAACCTGAAGTCTACCTTTAGACTTGAAGTTTTACTTTAGACCAGAAGTCTCAGTTTCAACCTGAAGTCTAACTATAGACCTGAAGTGTAAACATAGGCTTCAGGTCTAAGATTACCTTTGTGAATTGGGCCCTTATACTTCAGGTCTAAACTTAGACATCAGGTCTAAACTTGGACTTCAGGTCTAAATTTGGACTTCATGTTAAGTTTACCTTTGTGAATCGGGCTCATACGTAGTAGTCTAGGTGAATTACAGAAATACACAGGCAAAAACACCACTGCAGTAATGATGCACCCATTTATACTCACGGGTCCCACTGTTTACAAGGATAAACATCAATGCACTGCAGCTTGCTAGAGCACGGCACAGTCACTGACCGTCCACAATGCACTATGAGATTACACATTCAGTAGCTACATTGCACTGTAGAGCTGCATACTCAGAAGTCCCAGTAAACTGCAAGGATACACATTAATCGATTCAAAGCAAAATAGCACTACCTACTCACTGACCCTCGTGCACTAATAGAATTTTCATTCAGTGGACTCACTGTTCAATAGAGTGAGATACTCACTGCCCTGGGCACACATTTTTTGCATACAGAGCACTAGGGGGATAGACACCCACTGGCCTTTGTGCATCACAAACACACACATTCAATAACTGTAGTGAATAATGGTGCCAGCTACTCCCCCTTCTCAGTGTACTAGAAGGATAGGCATCCAATAGATCAAAAACCATATAGTGCTGAACATCTACAAGCTCCCCAAATGAATGAATGCAACTGAATGAATAAATAATGAGTGAACGCAAGATAAAAAAATAAAAAAAATGAATGAAAATGGGTGAATAAAAACATCAATACATACATGAATCGAAATGAATGATTCAGAATGAAAAGGTAAAGGAATGAATAGTGAATGCACAAAAAGGAATGAAACAATGAAAAAGTGGTATTCTAATGAAAGAAGAGCTGGAACAGCTTTATGAACTGAGTCGCATCCGGGGCAGTGACAGGTCAGATAGGATGAGCAGGGGTGTAGTTATGGGGGAGAGGGGGTGTTAACCCCCCACTTAAGAAAATGTATTCTGTAGTAAATAGTTGGGTAAAGGTACTTTCAGTCGGGTATGGTGATGTTCTTGTCGGATTTCACTCTGGATTTTTTCATCCACACAGAGACAAAAACACTCCATCTCTCCCCTCTCTTCCATAAAACCTGGTTAGTTTGAAAACTAATTTCTTTGCCCTTCCGCTGCCTCTTAAGAACCTCTGCTGTCCTGCTTCTCACAATGTATTTTAACAAGATATGCCAGCGTGACTGCTGGGAAATCTGAAGCTTACAACCCCCTAATCTTGCTGACCAATCTACGCCCATGAGGATGAGGAGGTTTTTTGTGTTTTTAACTACCTTCTGCCCACAAAGTTTAACGTCCTCCGCAGACGGAGAGAAGAAGGTGGTAAAAGGGTAGAACCAGAGCTTTTGGTTCTGGTCTGGAAATTACCCTAACTTTCGAAATCTGAAGGAATTTAAACACTACCCACTTCTTCCCTGGGTTGTGCTTCTGCTTTGATTACTTACAAGTAATCAATTTACTACTTTCCATTCCCATTTCCATTGTCCCAGCAAGGAACAGCGTGCTAGTTCCCTGTACGCATATATACGAGTCTTATTATGGGTCAGCTTAGGCCTGGGTTTTAGTTTAAAAAATGTACTTTTGTCTATAACTTTGACGGAGATGCCTGAATCGATGAGTGTTATTATTGAAAGCCCATTGATCTAAACCTTGCGTTTGCGTTGTGGTATTTTCCTGGTTCTTGCTTGTTTCTAGTATAAGGATAAGAAATACATAATTGTCTTCTAGGTCTCCTTCTGTGGTGGCAGTTGAGTGCATTCTCACCCAGGTTCCTGGTTCATGGGTGATTGTTCTCACAGGTTTGAGAGATGGTTGCCGTCTTATGAAGCCTCTACCTGTTTGACCGCTTCTGCAGATGCATGCACCATTGCTTGGTTTGCCACAATTCAAGTAGCGTTTGCCATGTTTGGGGATCATTGGTATCTGATGTGAGTCTGCTCCACAATACCCTTAGCTAGATTTGCTCTTCTCCTGGCTGAGCAATCTGCTGTTGGTGCGTGTGAGGTCTCTGTTTACTCCTAATGGCATTACTGACTCTTTGTGGTTCTGGATTTATGTCAGTTTTGGACAGTGCCATCCGCATCTGCTGGGCAAAGTTATTGGGCAGTTTGTGGAATCTTACCAGCATTGCATCTAATGCCACTCTTGGTTCCTGAAAGATTAGCTGAGGGAAGATTGCTGAATGGTAGACTTTGATTATTTGCTCTCTGACTTCCTTGATGGGGTTGTCTCCTGCATGAGTGCTAAACAGTTTCTAACTGCGTGGTGCAGTTAGAAATGTTCATAATCCAGGTTCTGTTGGGACTGATATGTGCATAAATTGTGAACACCGCCCTCTCATTGGCATCATCAGTCCCTTGATTCGGGACGTTTTGCAACAGCTTGAAAGTCGCCTTTCTAAAAAAGTGCAGCAGTAGCAGCCATTTTACTACACTATCAGCATCTCTGGCTTTGCAGCGTGAATCTTTTCTAGGTTCACATGCTGTGCATTATTCCGCCATCTAGAGGTTGGGTCGCATTTTACTGTGCCATCAGCATCTCTGATGCATGGAAGTAACTGATGTGGGCTGCTGCTCACTCCCCTGCAACATCTCCTATCTTTGCAGCTTCTTCCTTCTTACGGCGGGTCAGTCAGTTCACTGAGGAAAGTGGAAACTGGGATGCTGTTTTCTTTTCTGAAGAGGAGCTGTCTTTGGTGCCAGAGGTCTGGAGAAGTTATCTTCATTTGACCTTTTTAATTAAATTGTATGATTTCTTTCTGTGTGATTATTGTGTTGTGTGGCCCTCCTTATCACACGTTTGCTTCCTGCACTTGTACGTATGTGTAAATGGTGCAGCCTATGTTTGGTTTCCATTATACCATCCAGCTAATGTGCCTATTTGCCTTTTTTTTAAAAAAAAATCCTCACTACCCTCGAGGAACCAGTGCTGTTGACAGGCACCTCTTTGCCAGCCATGCTGCGTGCAGTAAGCACTTTCATCTCTAACAGTGTGACTAACGGGTATGGGCCCAGATTCACTAATGCTTTGTGCCGGGATTGCAAACCTGCTGCAAAGTGTTAAGGTGGGATATACTATCCAACGCAAATCAGGATAGTATCTCAAAGTAACGCAAAGTTGAGCTATGCACTGCCTTGCATTACTTTACACCAAGGGGACGTTCCATGGGTTGTGTGTGGGCTTTCGCTTGGAGAAAGCATATTAGTCTATGCTTTCTTGGCAATGTATTAAACACAAAATACATACACAATTATATTTATATAATTGCAATCTTTCTGCCAATAAGTTGATTTCTTGTAAGTCTGACCAGAGTATATGTCAGGGACAGCACACATTTTATCAACAGAATTTAAACTATAGATTTTGACACGCATTGGAACGTACTAGTGACAATGGACATACAATCATTGTACACTAATATTGTTCAGAATGAGGCCTTACAGGTGATTGAGGAAACACTTGATTGCAGAGAACATCCCTGACAGGTACATACATGGTTCATTGGGGAATTTGCTGAAGTTGCCTTACAAAAGACCTACTTCTTATTTGATGGTTTTAAATACCAAACTAAAGAAGTTGCAATGGGGGCGGGTTTCAGCTCGGACCTAGCAAATCTCTTCATGTTTGACTTTGAGGAGCACTTTGTATTCTCAAACAATCCATTTATCGATAATCTCACACACTGGGTTAGGTATATAGACAATGTATTCCTAATCTGGGTAGGATCAACATCTACCTTACAGGAATTTAATTAATGGTTGAACACACAACTATCTGACATACAATTCACCATCACCTTTGATCAGGAAGCTATTTCATTTTTGGATTTATGAGACAGAGTAGAAGAGGGTAGAGTTTATACATCACTATTTAGAAAACCAACAGTAAGGAACTGTCTCATACAATATTAAGGAAAATACCCAAGAAATCGGACAGACAATTTGCCGTTTGGCCAATTCCTGAGGATTCATAGAAATTGTACCAAAAACAGGACTATTTCAGTGAATCAGATATCCTAATAAAATGTTTACTTGAGAGACGCTACCAAAAGAGATTGGTTAAACAAGCTCGGAAAAGGGCCTGGTCAAAATCAAGAGAAGACCTACTAAAAACAAAGCCATGCAATGATGAGTCTCAGCAGATGAACTGTGTAAATACTTTTAGCCTCAGCAGATGAACTGTATAAATACCTTTAGCACAGCTAGTAATGATGTAAACAATATTGTGCTAAAACATTGGGATCTGGTACATAATCGGATGGGCAATGTGAAACCACATTTTTCCTTCAAAAGAGGCATAACATAAAAGACTCACTGGGACGAACATCTTTACCCAGACAGATTGTTCCTACCTTGTGCTCTCAATGGGGTCTTCCCCCAGTTTTAGGTCACTATAGATTTGGTAATTGCTTAGCATGCAAATACACTTTTGAAGCTAAGGGATTTATTCATGGAAATGTTAAAATGCTTTTGAAACATCTTACAAATTGTAATTCCAGAGATGTAACTGATGCAATTCTGCCTAGTTTGACATAGGTCAAACTACGCAGCAAACCAAGATTGGATTCTGCAACACAGAAGTCACTTCAAATGTGGGGTGTTGGAGGCACCTCGGTGGAACGCCACAAATCACATCAAAATACGACTGAGGACCTCTCGTGGCAAGTGATACACAAGATGCCGAAGGAGGAGACCTAACCAGTCTACTTGACAAGAAGTAAATAAAATGGATAGACCTACTAGATATAATCAACAATGGACTGAATAATTTAGAGGACTGAACATTCTTTTGAAAAAAATTCTGTCAATAATGAATCACTGAACTTCCTGTTTACTAACTGATTAATATCTTGTATTCTTAAGTTCCCTCTTAGTGATCAATTTTCTTTAGAATGAGTTTACATGATTTTGTAAACCTTGGTATTTTATGAATTGTATTCAATACTTGGTGAGTATATGTGGTTGTTTTCCCCAGGTACATAAAATTAATATATAGGGTTGTAGATTAAAGTTTTCTCCCACTATACTTGCATTAAAGCATACTTTTTCTTTCCAGGCATCCTCCTGCCATGTATGTTTAACAGAGGGGTTCTTTAACTTCTATTGTAGCTCTCATAATTCTATGACTACTCACCTTTTTCTGGCAATCTATTTCTATCCTTTTGAACCGTTGGAGTTTTCGGACCTAACAGATTACTAAAAAGCTTAGCTTCTATTTGATCGAATTAGCCATGATACATTGGTGGATTCTACACAATCATAACAGCGTGAACGTGATGCACCTGGTCTCGAGCTGGTATTTTGAAGTACATGCGCGGCCCGTACTAACAGACTGGACACCACTCAAGCTGCAGCAGGTAAGTCCTCCTCTTACCTCTGGACATCAGTGCTCAACTAGCTATGGGGTTTAGTTGAGCTCTCTAAGTGTTTTTTTCTACATCCGTCCAATGTAAACGTTTGTGATTATTATTTCTCTCCAAACAGGTAAGGGGGTTTGATGTGCATGCTAACACGTTGCATCAGCAGCACTTCATTTTGGTTTCTTTTATTATCTTTCCACATCTGAGGTCAGTTCACTTTACAGGGGTTTTGGTCTTCCATGCTTTTTGAAGAATGGGCCATACATTTTACTCCATCAATGAGCTTTTCAAACCGTGAATTACAGAGTAATATACTTCATTTGAAAAGATATATATTGTGTTTTAGGTGTTCTGATATTTGGAGTCACACCAAAGATATGAAGAGCCTCCCGATTGGCTGTCTCAAGCCCCATAGACTTTATCACTACTAGAATGCTGGCTATCCACTAACATGGAGAATCTTTTTCTGTATACTGTATGGATGTTTGTGTCAGGGAAGATCATCTTAATATCTTTTGAATATTTATTTTTGAAATACAGTCTTTAGCGGCTGATTTATTTTAGGCCTGGGCCGAGTTTGCGTAAGTTCTGCTACACGGAACTCCGCAAAGTGACCCCAAAACTCCGCTGCGCTACGCTGAGTTCCACAAGGGGCAGAGTGCGATAGGTCGCGACGTTTGGGCTGATTTTTAGCACCGTTTTTTTTCCCATGCTGGAAAATCAGTGTGAACGGCACCATGCGCAGTGCAAGAGGGTGCTGCTTCTTTCTGCCACTCGAGTAGATTGTCTACACAAGCGCTAGCTTAAGCAACTCAAACGGATGGTTTCTCAATGCGAGCGGTCGCAACCATCCGCGATCGCCCCCATTCAGAAATCCCACTGGGAGGTGGTCTAGCGTTGGATTTTCCCAGCTCGCCAACTTAACGTTGCCGAATACGAGCAAGGAAAAAACTCCGCTCATCTTAGCGGAGTTTTTCAGAACTCCGCATCCTCAGCTGAATTCGGAAAACTCCGCAAACTCCCCAAATGGAGCAGAGTTCACCTACCAGGCCTAATGTATTTATTTTTTTATCTGTAGGTTGCTACCTTTATTAGTCCTGATGAAGACCCCATTGAAATTGGTATAGGGGGTCGAAACATCGACGATTGGTCCTGTTGACTGTCATATAATGTGGGGCGAGAAAACTGAACTTCCAATAATGGAGCTTTGATTTACTTATATGATTTTGCCAAACAGTAAACAATGTATTACTTGCTGGTTTTACATCACAAAGTGCACTGATATTCACCTCAGTCACTATTCACCTGCACTGCACCACTCTTTGGAGCACCTACCTTGTTCTAGATATTTTTCCTGTGTCATTATCTTATCACTGGATTGAAATTAAGTAGAATACATTTATATAAATATGAATGTATGCATGCATGTACTTGTTGTTTCCCACATTACCAAGAAAGAATAGGCAATATGCTTTCTCCGAGGGAATCATTCTAAATTATTTGTTTAGATTCTATATACAGGTTCCCAGGAATACAGAGGTGCCCCTTAATTGTTCGCTATAAACATTGATAGTCAGGGATTTGCGCCAGAATCTTATGACTCCTCGGTGCAGGCACACCGAGGAGAAATGCTTTCCTTTCTCCTCGTTTTTCCAACTTTCCATGTGTGCTGAGTTGCAGAGCACACATACAAAGTAGGAAAAACCTTAAAGCATAGTTTTTGTAGTGAATGGCACACCTTCCAGTACGAAACCTATGCTTCAGAGAACACACACACCTTTGCACTATGGCACAAGGGTGTGTGCATAGGTGCATGGCTGCCAAAAGGGGCCCACTTCTGGAGGAGAAAAAACACACCATATATTAATAGATGTGGGGCATTTGCTCTCTCCCTTTGATGCAAGGCATTGCATTAACTTTGGAGCAGCGTTGCCTTGTGTAAAAATATAGTAAATCTGTGCCATGATGCCAGGCAGATAAACATGGTCCCTTCTCCCACCCGCCCTGCCGGACTTGCACTATGAGAAGTGTGCCTTTAGATTTGCCCAGCAGGACAAAAGCTGGCTGGGTATGAAGTATTTTGTGCACTTCCTCGTGTGCAAATGGAGGATGTCGCAATTACCTGATGACAGGCGTTTTCTCAGTGGTTGGGATCACCAAAGTGCTCTATGAGCAACTGGGTGTGACGAGGGGTAGTTTCTCGTTGCCATAATGGTGTGGTGTCAGAAACCATGGCACCATTCGGGAAGACCTTCAATTTCCCACGCCACATAACCCACAACATGCCAGAATGCTGATACGGAACAAATCCGGAGAAGTCATGGTTGTACCCATGGTGCATGTCTGGGCAGCTGAGGCAACTGAGGCTGGGCGCTTGATGTGCAGATGGGTGAGGTGTTCTGTTCATTTCAGTCTGAATCCGCCAGCAGTACTCTGCATACAGAACACCAAGTGCGCTGGACAGTCGGCTGTCCACTTCTGCAGGTTCTTAGGAGCCTTGTGGACCTGCAATTACGCAAGCCTGGGTCAGAGCGGCGCGTTCCAGAGAGACCATGCGCATAGTATCCAGAAGGAATCACCATGTTTCCACATTCCGGAACAGTATTTCACTGCAACCCTAAGTCCAATCTAAAATACCCAACAGAGCACAGCAGCGCAATAACCTCCCATATTCCAAAATGGCCGCCATCAGTTTCCCCAGGTTGGATCTAGTGTACAAAAGGAGTGCACAACTGATGCTTGCTGCATTGCAACACAGAAGATTTGTTTTCAGTGGGTTCTTAATCCTCTCCTTCTCTAATTTTGTCCCTATTTTGCTCCAGAATGCTTTAGTTTGTTTGGTACCTAGTGCTGTCTTTATTCCAGGCCTCTGTTCTACCCACCTTTTTTAGGCAAATTTTGGCATGTGAACCTTGGATTCAACAGTTCTTAAGGAGGATTTTCCACCAGTTTGCCTTCTTTCTTCAGTTCCACAGGCCTTCACTGCAGACACCTGCCTCATCCGCACTAATTCATCATGTAAGGGCAAATTAACTATAGAAAGGCTATGGAAACTCTTCATGGGGCGAGCCAAACAAAGGGATTTGGATTCCTTGTTTCACCCAACCCTTAGCAGGCTCCAACACCAATGTCTCCAAAGCCAAGGCTATGAAATGTATCCAATCACAGATATGTTTATGAACTTACAAACACAGGATAGAAAGTGATTACAATTGGGGGTAGAGAATCAAGCACTATAGGAGGGCTTCACTACTAGTGTAGTGAGGGCTGCGTTTAGATACATACATTGCTATGTTGGCATAAGCGCGTTAGATGTTAGAAAGCCATCTTGCAACTTTTGCTGCCTTTGCACACAACACTGCAGATACATGTTATTATTTGAAAACTGCTTGCTCGCCTTTTTCTTCATGAGAACTGTCTGTTGTTCACATCCCTAGACGTGCGCCGCGGCCTTGGTCTGAACATTGTGTAAAGAAACAGTCTGGGTCGCCAGACAATGCATGTTTTTGAGTTCAGGTTGATCAGCCCACTATTTAGCCATAACACGCACGCAGCTGCAAATGCCTGAAAGTCGAGTGCTTTTAATATTGCAGACTGCATGCTTTACAGGCATTCGGAAGAAAAGCTTTCCCAGGAGCAGAGTACACCTGATCCTGTGACGTGATTCCACTAAGCTGATCTTTACGGTATGGGGTTCCCCATTCAAGCCTAGAGACCTTCTACTAGTCTAATAATACTAGTTTAATAGCGAAAGGAAGGTGGCTGTATTCCACTGTCATTTATACTATGATTTCTCCTTTCATTTTCTATAGTATTGTAACAATGCTGATGGTTTTGATTTTAATCATTTGTCTGCTTAGGTTAGCCAAAGTACTGCATTTTAGGACACGTAGTTTATAAAATAAACCTTTTTAAACTTTACTGTGTCTCTGATTACTCTTGTTGTGGACTGATATGAGAATAATTACGAACAGGTATTTCTGATTCCCACCATTCCTGAGAGTACTCTAAGTCGCTTGTTCTGGGTTGTCTATACATTGGGACCTCCGTGATGATACGGATAACGAATCGGACACTGATGCTGGTCGGATAGGGGTTCTGGGTTCTGAGGTGAGTTTTTGGTACACCACAATTCCCTGAGGTCCTGGTTTCCTGCGCATAGTTCTGTGCATGAGCAGAATCCCTGCAACATGACGCCCAACGCAGCCCTCACTACACTAGAGCCAAGGGAACATTTGCAGGGGTATATTTACAAGGGGATAGTGCCACCAGAATGTCACTTTTAGCGACGTTCTGGTTGCATTATGCCCTTCTCCATATTTACAAAGCGGTTTTAAGCCACTTTTGTGGCTGAATGCCACCTTGTAAATATGGCCCCTTAACACGCATCACTCAGCGTGAAAGGAGCGTGCAATGGGTGTTGTTGTGAGTGTTCCACAACAACACCCATTGCTTTTTGGTGCTGCCCCAGATTTACAAGGATGTGTAAATCAGAGAACCGAGGACAAGGGGGACCCTACTCACACGGAACCAGGGTAGTTAAATTATTAACCCAAACAATGGCTCCTGTGGAATAATATCAAAATGATATTGATATAATAGTGCACAATGGCAATGAAGAGGGTTAGGGTGATGTCAAAAGGAGAAAAGACCACATACACCTTACTTTTTGTTTTTCACAATATATTTTTTTATTTAAATATGTACATGGAAGTGATATAACAGTAGTGCGTAGTGTCCCCAGTGAAAAAAGGAACCTAAAGTACTGGTGAAATATTTGTGATATATGTGCAAGGTTTCCAATTTATCATAAAGTCGACCATTTGTAAGTGTACAGAATGTACACCGCGTTTCTTATACAATGATAAGCGCTGGTTTAATGGTTCACTTTTGTTACCTGCCGACGACTTTTCGACCCTTTGTGCAGTTTAGGGTCTCTTCAGGACCTAGAAATGTAGGGACATCTGAAGGGTGGTTTGCTCAGCATGTAGTGAATGTGTGCCACAAGTGATTGAAGAAAATAGAAAAAGATACTCACAAGGGTCCCAGCCGGGCACCCATGTGAGGGTAAAGAATGGCTGGCAACCTGTGGTTTAGCTCAACGTGAAGATTTCAGGTGATGAACCCTGATTCTGAAGCACGACAGTGCGTGCGTTCCTGGTACGATCTCCAAATGATACGGAAAGTATACACACAGGAGGTGCATCCGCTCCGTCCTGTGGGTTGTGGATAACGTCCGAGGGAAAAGGCTAGAATAACAATACTTGTTTATTCAAAACAGGTGGCTAAATGCAGGAGGTGCAGTCGCTCTGTGCTGGGATTAGAAGGGTGCCGCCGACCGAATTAATCAGTCAATGATGTGGTAAAGCCTATGAGGCGTGTTGAAAGGAGATCGACCCAGCCTGCCGATGCAGCGAGTGGGAGCAGGATAGCGTGTGTCTGTCTGCTTGGCCCAATGACCATAGGCCTTATCACTTAATAGTAAAACCGCGCCATCCAAGTTGGAAGAACCCATGTAGATCAGAACCACAAGGAGTCTGTTTTCTGAGAGGCTAAAGCCAGTTGCACTGTTTTGGACTTCTTTGTGTGCCTCTGCATTTGTGCAGCACTTTGAGAAATGTGTTCCTTCATCACTATACACACTGCTGTTCTATATGTATTTAGCCCAAGTGATGTGGGGCCAATAGGGCTAACCCCTGTATAGGCTGTGTGTGCATCAGGACATCGATACATATGATCCACGTTAGATGTGATTGTACATTCCTCTCGCTGGTCCACTGTGCATCAAGAA
The DNA here is from genome assembly GCF_964204655.1 of Triturus cristatus. Taxonomy (NCBI): domain Eukaryota; kingdom Metazoa; phylum Chordata; class Amphibia; order Caudata; family Salamandridae; genus Triturus; species Triturus cristatus. Next base: position 1,644,072,743 of record NC_140590.1, read on the forward strand.
GACATGTCCGCTGCTGCGTACTCAAGGTTAGGCTACTTATGAGAAATGACTTGAGGATCAACAGATTTTATGGCGAATCGACCCTGCCCCCCCCCCCCACACACACACACACAACGCACCTGACCCTTCTCAGCTCGCTAAAAGGATTGAGGGCGGGAGCATGAACGTTTTAAAGTTCATATTTAATAAAACTTTCACTTTTAATAAATGTTTCTCAATGCGGTGATCTAATGTGACGTAGTAAGGCGTGTTAAATAAGTAAACTTTAATCGTATGTGGATAGACGTCATCATATTTTACAAGATGCTTGTTGCTAAATTTTCATGCAAAATATTTGTAAGGCTCGGTTCCTGTACGGGGTCCTCCTACAGTCAAACCAGACTCTTGTCTACTGTTAATTTGTTGGCATGCCCACTTCTAGTGAAAGGCCCCGCCCCACTGATGACCCTTTATCTAGCCTTCCCAAGTCTTCGGAACACATTTTGGAGCTTAATTGGTTAAAAGGCTCAATTTTAATTCGGCACTGCCATCATGTGGTAAGTAAGTTGAACTGCAGAAACCGCACAAAGAAGTGGCTGTGATGCGGATAGTCTATGAAGACATTTTGACTTTGTCTTTAAGAGGTCAGTTCTTATCATTTGAGTCATATCTTGTTGACTAAACTTAGTAACTTTGGAACATCCATAAAGGTACTTTCATGGCAAAATATACATCTATTTATGTCTGCATATGTAGGCTTTCCATTCCAGCAGGCCTAAATATATTTGCTTCTGCAGACATGGAGAGGAGTGGCATTTACAAGGTGCCTTATATGTTTGTGAACACCCACAAACGTATGTTTGTGAGCATTTTTGCCTGCAAGGAATTCACAAAACTCTTTCTAGCAGGTATAAATGTACTTATTAAGCACATGCCTCTGCCATTACTGCAGAGAAATGTGGAGTTGTAAATCCCACACAAGCACAGGGGAGTGGCATTTTAAAGTTGTGTTTTGTCTTGCATGTTTGTAAATTCCCACAAATGTATGTTAGTGGGCATTCATTAACTGAAATCTGACCCTTTTTCTTACTGTGTAAATAGTGCTACCACCTGACCAGTTTTCTACCGGCACCACTGGTATTTTGATGCCCTGGCCAGTACAAAAATAAGCAAAATCACTTAAAGCTGGTATTTTTGGCCATTATCTATACATACCTCAAACAACAGATATAAATAGAAAACACTTCTAAATATGTTCTTTTGGTGCATTATTGATCCATGACTAATAATTAAAACAAACAAAGACAGAAAAGTGATGTTACAAATCAATATGTACAGTTTTGTTTAAAGTCCTATTTAGTATCATGCCCTGGCCACTGCAGACACTTAAAACAGCAACAAATGGCCAGTATTTTTCTCTTGGAAAGGTGGCAACCCTATATGCAAATAGTCAGAGATTTAGTTCAGCCAAGTCCTGGTTTAATTCTCCATTGAGGATGGGAAGAGAAGTGGGCTGTCACCTCGGTCAAGTACCTGGGAGTATGGATCAGCAAAGATACTACTGAGCTCTGGCGAGTTAACTGTGGGAGGGCTACTGAGTTGCTAGAGGAATGGATCCTGGGATGGTCTTCGCTACCAATATTGCTGGCTGTGAAGGTGGCTATAGCTAAAATGGTGATATTGCCTAAATTTCTTTATCTTTTCATTAATATCCCCATGCCACTGATGAGGGTCTTCCTTGAACAACTCAGATCCCTCCTGAAAACAGTTGTTTGGGGTGGACGATAGCCTAGACTATCCTGGAGGTGCTGATGCTACCGTTTGACCAGGGTGGTGTTGGTGCTCCTGACTTCGAGCTCTATTATTATCGTGCACAGGTGCAGTTTGTGCATTTGTGGATCCATCCGGAACTGCTCATCCCATGCATAGCCATAGAGTCAGACAGTTCTGCACCCTGCCCTTTGAACACTGCTGTATGTGCCACAGTGACGTGCACAATGGGCATTTTGGACACTGTGGCGTGTACTATAGTGGCATTGGATGGACTCAGCTGTAGGATCCATCTACCTCTTCTTTATTCAACAGAGTTGCCGCTAGCCAGAGATCTGACTATAGCTCCTTCACTGGACGGGGGCACCTGAGGGCAGCTGCCTCACATGCAGCTAGGGTTGGTGGGTGACCTCTAGCCAGGGGGCTCCTTTGTTCCACTACTGGACATTCAAATGAACACTGCAAGCACGTCCTTAGACATCTTATCATATACTGCGTGGTGTGTATAGACAGGCAAACCCTACTTTTCCCTAAGAACCTGTTGGACTCCAGGCCTTAAACCTGCTCCAGAGATCCCCCTCCCTTAAGCGGCTGATTACGAGACTATACGCTACCAGGAAGGCCACGGCAGATAGCTGTACTCAGGCACATGGGGGCTGGCTGGGTGAGCTCGACACTTCATCCCAGAGCAGCAGTGGAGCTACTTCTGCTCCCACACTACTATGCTCTCCCCTAACTATAGGCTACGTCTTATACATCTTAAATTCCTATGTAGGTTACATCACACACCTCTTCACCTACACCATATGGGCCTTAGAGAGGACACTAGTGTTCTTATTTACAAGTCCCTTGCACAGCCAGTGAGTCACTTTTAAATATGGGAAAAAGTGACATACCGGCAGTGCAAGGTGCTTGTGAATAAGCCTCTAGATGCGCGCGATGTGGGGAGGAGAGCGCTGGATTCCTACACTTGGCTTAGTGTAGCAGAGTACTGGAACTGAGGTACTCGGGGTGATAGAAGATATAACGGCTACTGCAATACCACCACTGCCCCTGGTGGCTGTCTCTGGATGTGCAAAAGACATCCCCGTTGGTGTCCGTAAACTCACTACAATGTTGCTAATGCTGGCGAAGAAGTGAGTCGCTATGCATTGGGGTCGTTCTGCTACAACCACCGTCCAGAGTTGGTTAGCCGATGTCAGCTCCTGCCAGGTGCGTCTAGCCCCTTCACCTCGTGGGTAATTCCCCCACGGCGCGGGGGGAGCTTGGGGAGGACGCATCACCGCGGTGCTCATGACGAGCCCAACTCGTCATGAGTCACAGTGGAGCTGTGCTCATGACGAGCTGGGCTCGTCACGACCCCGCCCACTAATTAATTCTCCCGCACAGGCAGGGAATCAATCGTGCGTGGGCGGGCCGCGGCCGTTATGACAAGCCCAGCTCATCATGAGCACAGCTCCACTGTGACTCATGACGAGCTGGGCTCGTCATGAGCATGGAAGGGGCTAGAGGGCTACTGGTCCCTCAACCCGGCGCCCAGCAGACTGAGGATATATTACCTCCTTTCAAACTATATGTAGTGACCAGACCTGATGATCAACCAGTGGGGCGCAGTATTGAGACAACGCAGTAATGGTAAACTTTACCTTGATGCACTGTACTGACATGGGAATGTGGGCACACCCTTCCGATTGTGCCCACAAAAAATACCGCTGTGCACCTCCTTACTAGAGATCTTCTGCTTGAAACTGCCCCGTCACTTAAACTTCCTTACATGCACCCTGCAACATACCAAAGCACAGCCTCTGACCTGTTGTAACTTCAAAGAGGAGATGTCTATGAAGAATGCATGTTTTCGTTTTTTGCATTGAAATTGGCAATAAAAAAATATTTAAAAAGGGATTGTAAGGGAACAGATCACTCCCAGACTTAGAATGGATATAATGAAAGGGCTTTGTATGTTAATTTAACTTATAATGCACACGAATCACCCCAGGAGGGGTATCTCAGCACAACAGTGACCTCAGGCAAGGAAGGCAGCACTAGTGTAGAAACAGCTCAGTCTTAAGCTTTCTAATCCTAAAGTGATCTGTGTAAATCCATAAGTAAATGGATAGTTTATTCCAGTACCAGGGGGCTAAGTAGGAGAAAGATCTACCACCCGAATGTAATTTCCTGATTCGGGGAATAGTAAGAAAGGATTTATCAGTGGATCTTAAGAGTCTGCCAGGCTGGTGAGGTGTAAGCTTCACGGCCAGATAATTAGGTCCGATGCTGTTCAGTGAGTTATTCGCTATGCAGCACATCTTGAAAATTATTCTTTTCTGCAACGGGAGCCAGTGGAGCGAGTGTAAAAGGGGAGTAGAGGCAGCCCTGGAAGGGATATTTTGGATAAGGTGGGCAGCTGTATTTTGGACCACTTGAAGTTTCGTTAAGTAAAGACTTGTTTGTGGCAGCTAGCAGGGCATTGCAATAGTCCAGGTGGCTAATCACCAACACTTGTACCTAAGGTTTGCACACCGAGAGTGAAAGTAAAGGAAATACTCTGCACAACAGATGCATCATATGAAAGCAGGTGCCACTGGTAGCCACAACCTGATCTTTCATGATAAGCGTCTGATTTAGGCGAAAGCCCAGGCTTTTTACTGTAACTTTAGGGGTAGGTGCTACTCCTAATTCTGCCGGTCACCAGTCTGGAGAGGACTGCAGTTGGCCTCTGCCGAATAGCATGAGCTCCGTTTTGCTGGCCTTCAACTGGAAAAAGTTCTCAGTCACCCAGGCAGAGATGGCTTTCATCCTACCTGCAAGACGTGCTTTCATATTATGGACGTCTTTATCAAAAGAGATGAGAAGTTGAGTATCATCCGCATATGAAAGAGGTGTGTACCCAAAAGCATTGATGGTTTCGGCAAGGGGGGCTACAAAGCTATTAAATAGTGTGGGACTAAGACAAGAGCCCTGAGGCACCCCCTTGTCGAGCTTTCTTTACAGGGGAAACATATTCCCATTGAGAAAGAAGAGAATGCAACTTTGATTTTGCACTTTCAACTCCCCTTCCCACTCTGTGGAATTGTATGCCAAGGGGGAACAGGCAATTGTTTTAAAGTTACAATGGTACATGCGGAAGCTGAGACTTGCATGGTTTTCTAGCCATTCTATGTTGCCTGCTTTGTGCAGAACAAAAAATTGTAATAGGATGATCAAGCGAGTTTGCAGAGCTCAAACATTATTTTACACCTTTGTTTGTAAATCGTCCCACAATATTTTTTTTACAAGACGAAGAAAATAATTTACTAAATCTGTAGGGATTACCATTTATCAGATAGTAGATTTGTGATACGCTGGTTCACTTAATTTATGTGACTGTGATGTTGTGGTGTTTTTTGCATAGTTCTGGATTTGCCGCATTTGCTTCATAATCCATTAGCTGCTGCATAATCTGCATATGTATTTTTAATTTTTATATAGTGTTTTTGGGTTTTTCACTTTAATTTACACAGCCTCTGAGGTAATGGTAGGTGTACATAATGTTACATGACAACACAATGACATAATCTGCAGATGATAACAAAATAAAGTTGTTTCTAGCTCAGACGGTTCAAAAGTTACCAAAATGCAGCAACACGTGTTGTCATGCAATGGAAGGCCCTGCAAAGATTGACTGGTCACCTCTCTGTTGCTTATTGTTAGATTTGGTGGTTTAACTGGTACTAATGAGGTGCAGCCAATGCCCAGACAGTGTAAAAATGACAAAAAAAATAAAGTAATACTATCAGAAAATGTGCCGCATTATGCCACATAATTTGCCTTTTCTTGATGCATAATTTACTCAACCCTGCTGCATAATTTGTACACCACATACAATACAACAAGACACCCATCGTAAACTATAGCAAGGTATTTGTTAGAACAAGGTCAGCTGTTTAAGCTTCAGTAGGGAAACGCCTCCCATGTTAAATACCAGGCTGTCAATTTGAATAGCTATTGGTCTAACATTTATGATAGGCAACATCAAAAGCCACCTAAGGAAGACCTGCTTTCTATTTTTACCATGTGTAAACATAAGGCCAGCCCAGGAAATACAGTTTTCTGTATGCAAGTTTAAAAATCAGTAAAAAAGAAAACTGGGAAGTATGGCTATTATTATTAATATTAGTGCTTTTTTCTTGTTTTCATTCCCATCTTTCCATTTTTAGATTCTCTCCATTTGCTTCTTTTCTCTCTTTACCGCGACTAACTTTTGCCTTTATTATCCTTTCTCGTTTGTCTTTATTCCTCTTCACACCTTTTTCTCCCTTTTGCTTTCTTTTTCTGTCTCTTCTTCCTCACTACACTGCATTTCTTTTCTACCACTTTTATTTTATTTACTAATTTACTTTATTTTCCTCTTCCGCATTTCTTTTTCATCAGCTCACTCCTTTCATTGTCTTTCTTCTCTCATTTCCTCCCCTTCCCTCTCTTCTTTCTCCTATCTCTTTGACTTCATTCCATTTCTATCTTTAATTTTCACCCACTTCTTCCCTTCATTTTGTTTTCTGGCCTCATCCCTTCACTCCCTTACATCTTTCGCTCTCATTTTCTTTTCACCAGTTATTTATGTAATTCTTGTATTTCTACTCTCTACATTCTCCAATCTTCTTTCATTTTTCGTTTCTTTTACTTCTTTCATTGTCACTCTTTCTCACTAAAGGCAGGTGTTATTATAATCTACATCAAATCTCATAATAATGAAAGGGTGAGAACACCTAACTTTCAAATGTGACAGATCTCTCTGTTTTCCTATATGTCGGGTTACTCCTAATTCTGTTTAAGAAAAAACTGACAAATTCCCACCCTCTCTCCCTTTCCTCACCTCCCCCACGTTATTTTTGTCTGTCTTTTCCTCTCCTTTAACCCTGACAGCTCCTCTCCTTTTCATTCTTATGTTTGTCCTGCCTACTTCTCATTTCCTCTTTCACCTCTGCTTTTCCCTGCAATTAAAATTCTATTAATTAATTTAATAGAATGTAGTAATGCTGCCAACCCTAACCTTTAGCTCTAAATATGAAAAGTTATTTCACATATTTAAAATAATTAATCCTATCCCATAACATAGCTCTTAAAACTAAGCCTAAATCTTAACAGATTTACATTAAATACAAAAGCATTACAATAATCCATCCTTTAAGGTAGTACATAAACCTCACCTCCCACCCTGCCATGACATCTTTATAACCTCACTAAACATTTCACACCTGCAATATAATATTATATCACCTATATCAGTCGCCGACATTACATTGTTTCCTATGTACAATTCATATGTCACAATGCATTTTTATCAACATCCCTTTGATCTCCATCAGAATCCACTGCATCCCTATTAAACGCTAAAGCTCTCCAGAGAATAGCTCTGTGAGGCACGCATTGGGACATGAGCTGGGAGGGTGATGCACAAAATGTGAAACTTTCTAAGGCCCTGATGGGTTGCTTCGGAAGGTCTGCTGGGACAAGGTGGAATCAATCATACCTAGGGCTCCCGGTTTTATGGTATTTCTTTTTTTAACATTTCCGTCTGTATTTATCCATATTTAATTTTTGGCCATTTTATCTGTATTTATCCATGTTTATTTTGTGTTTTGCGTATAATGTAGTTGTAAGACTTTACATTTCCATATTTATTTAAATGAAAGACGCGCACTCATACTTTGATGCCTGTTGTGATTTAGCTATTTAAGTTGCCAAATATTACATAACAGTACATCCACTGGCAAATATTTACATTATCGATACATTTGAAGCTCTGGTGAAACAAGACTTACAGAAATTCAATTTCCAAAAAAAACAAAGACATCAAAATCTCACTCAGAAAGAATGGGGAGCGCTAACAAATCTGGCCAACAGAACCAACATCACCTGCCAGAAAGCAGACAAAGGTGGAGCATTGGTAATACTTAACACCAAATATTATGAAGAACAAGTAGAACTACATTTATCAGACACTGAAACTTACATGCAACTGGATACCAACCCTACAAATTCAATCAAAGAAACACTCATTCAAATAGTGGATAAAGCAATTCAAAGAGGAACCATCAATGAAAAGGTTAAAAAATACCTAATCCAAACGCATCCCAAAAGCCCCACCATTTACATGGTGCCAAAAATACACAAACATCCGACTCACCCACCTTTTCGACCAATTGTATCCACAAAAAACAGTATTCACGAACCAGTGGGAAAGTACCTTGATAGACATTTACAAGATAGTGTCATCAAATTACCAACTTACATTAAAGACACCACAGACTTTTTAATAAAATTTCACCAAAGCACAAAAGATATAACAACATCAATGATCATGTGCACAGTAGACGTAAAATCTCTTTACACCTCAATACCCCATCAACTTGGCATAGAAGCTACAGAACAAGCATTGTTACGAAGTGACTACGACCTAGACTTACAAATTTTTCTCATGGAACTTCTAATGTTTACACTCCACCATAGCTACTTCAAATGGAAATCTAACTGGTATTTACAAAAGACGGGAACATCGATGGGCAATTGTACTGCCCCAACATATGCCAATATCTTCATGGGCAATTTTGAACAGACACACATACTAGCTGATCCAGAATGGCATAATCATTTGAAAATGTTTGTACGTTTCATAGATGACATCTTCATCTTATGGCAAGGATCTACAACAACTCTTACAAACCTATTGGAACAACTCAATACCATTGACCAAAGATTACAATTCACCTTTGAGATTCAACATCACAAAATAAACTTCTTGGATGTGACGATCATACAAACAGACAAAGGTTTTCAGACAGATCTTTATAGAAAAACCACGGACAAGAACAACACTCTGGCATATAACAGTTTCCACCTCAACGCCTTAAAAAACCATTTACCTTTCACACAAATCCTCAGAGTCAAACGTATTGTATCAGAATCAGACAAAATAACAATACGCACCAACGAAATGTTACAGCGATTCGAAAATAGAGGATATCCCCGAAATATCCTACATCAAGCAGAGGAGAGAAACAACAAGATCAGCAGAAAAATGGCACTACAACCAAGTAAGAGGAATCAACAAGATCGCATGACCGTGGTGTCAAAATACTCAACCATGAGCAAAAGATTTAAGGATACCATTAAAAAGCACTGGCCCATACTCCGTGTAGAACCAGATTTTCACCGAATTTTTGAAAATGAACCCATATTCGCATACACCAGAGCTAAAAACTTGGGAGAAATAATAAAGAACCCCATTCAATCAAATCAACTCATTCAATACAAAGGCACAATCGCTTGTAAAAATTGCAACAACTGTAACAACATTATACCAGGATCACAAATAACTCACCCAATGAGAGGACATAACATCAAACTGAAAGTAACAGCCACGTGTGATACTACAAACACCATATATGCCTTAAAATGCCCATGTGGGATGATATACGTAGGACAAACAGAAAGAAAAATAAAGGTACGATTGAATGAACATAAAAGCAACATTAGAACAAACAATGCAAAATCCACAGTAGCCAGCCACTTCCAAGAAAGTGGTCACAACGTAAGCCAATTGAAATTCATGGTTCTAGAAACGGTTAACAGAATTGAAGAAAGAGACAACCATAAGACATTGTTAAAACGGGAGAATTATTGGATACGTCTACTAAATTCCATGAAACCACATGGGATGAATGATCGCATGGAATTTACATGTTATCTCTGATTTAAATTGCCTAATTGATATTATCTTGAGAAGTTTTTTATGACCGTTCATGCTTCTAATATTATGTGTTAATCAATCTACCATCAGACATAATGTAGAATCTAAGCAGCGCACAAGCACTACTAGATCCAGAAACCCTTGCACCATTATTAACCGCCACACTCAAAGTCCTATTTCGACTCTTACACTCCAAAGCACACTTAATCACACGCCCATAGAACCGACATGAAATTTCCAATCCAACTACCGACACGAAGGGAGAGCGCTTCAGCGACCGACACACACCGAAGGAGCTCAGTTTGAACCAGACTACGTTGACTCACGAGTAAGTAACCAACACCAGTGAGCCCAACATATTAAATTGCATACACATAGTCACTTCCGCACCACGAATTTCAATCGAAGTTCAAAAAGCCACTCGCACAAACTCACATAAAGATCCACACATAGATAAAAACCGGAACATGCTAGACTCACGGCGAACAGGAGAAACCACAAACCTACGGTATGCAATTGACACATTGTAGCCAAGTGAACTTACTGTTTTCTTTGTCCGTTAGATACATTGCAGGAAAGCTCATTTTGTTCATTTATGTTATAGATAAACCCCTGACGAAGGCTATGTTTAAGCCGAAATGCATTGGGATATGTGAGACACGTAGAATTTGTTAAACACTGCATTTTCGTTACAAAAAAAACGTCGTGATGAATTAAACGAACGTTCAAATGAATTGACAAGAGTGCAACTTTATTGAAAATCACAAACAATCGTTTATTGGTTTAAACAATGCAAATGATTCATTCATTCAACCAGTGCCCGGGGGACACACCCTAATTCTAGGGTTTGCTACATCAGAAATATTTACATTATACCACTAATGTATGTTGACAAATGCAGTTATTTAAAGAAATTTCATCCCGTTTTTTAATTTCCCATGCTGTCCATCTGCTCAGCTGTTGGCCTAAATTCATGAAAACAGTACGGAGAGTCACTGAAAATAAGTACATTTTTTGTATTTATCCATATTAAAAAATAAATGCAGACAGAAAACACATTCTTTTCTGTCTGTATTTATCTGTAAAAATCCGTAAAAATGGAAAACAGGGAGCCCTAATCATACCATACCAGTACCTTTGAAAGACTAGCAGTTCTAGGGTAGGGTTCTGGGGTGCAGAGTGGGGTTAGGACACAGTTAATTGATGGGCTGTCCAGTCCACTACAAGGGCAGAGAATATGTGTTGCAGCAACTCAAACACTCCAGTGACGTCACTTGAAATAATGTTAGACTGGGTCAGAGACAGTAACCCATCAGGATGATGACTGAAAGTATTTGTCGGGGCTGGGCACAACCACTCACATGTTCTCCTTTGATTATTGAAGGTTGCTGGAAACTTGTAGAGTCAGTCACCCACAAAGGCAATATTTGTGGAATGAGGCTGGAATGAGGCTGCGGTCTGTTCAGGCTCACGCAGATGTCAGGTTAATACTTAAGTCCACCATGTTTTGCTCTTGGTAAAAAATGACCAAAGGCTTTGTCACTTTTCTAACTTGGCGTGGATGGCACTGAGCTAATCCTATGCTTAGAAAAAGTGACACTTGAAGTGAGCAGTATTAGTTTTGTTGTATTGTAGAGTGTTCCATATAAAGGAGCTGCTCTCAACCTAAAACTTGAAGAACTACCCAGGGTTCTTTGCTTTCTTTATTGTATAATTTATGAGTCACACTAAGCCTGAAAGGAAATCACTTTGACGTATACTGAGTGCTCCTTTGTGTCTGGAGAAAACTATGCCTCTATGATGAGATCTTACAAGAGCTAAACACATGTGTCAGCAGCTGCTTTTATTCTTCCAGGCTGGCTTGGATAGTATTTTACCAATCCAAAACTCTAATACTCCAACAGGAATGGTAAAATGCTTTTGTTATTTTTCAGCTCGGTGTAGATAAAGCTAGTGGATGTTATGCTTAAAGAATTTCATGTAAAAATGGCAAAAGGTTTTGTCACTTTTCTAGCTCATTGTGAAAGCACTATGCTAATCCTATGCTTACAAACTCTGCTCGAAAAACAGACACATGAGAAGAGCAGGGACAGTGGTGTGGATGAGTGTTCCATATTAGGCCGCTCTCCACCAAAAACTTAGAAACTTAGCAACTACACAGTGATCCTTACTTACCAACCTTCACACACACGTGTGGGGGTGGGTTTGTGTGTGTGTGTGTATATATATATATATATATATATATATATATATATATATATATATATATATATATATATATATATATATATTATCTACTGGCGGTCGCCAGTAGATAGTTATAGTTAGGACCATGGTTCCATAGGAAAAGCATTTGTTGATGTGCTTATAACTTTGTGTCGTTTGACTCATCATTACGAATTTTTCCAAAAAGTTCATCTTTTGAGGTCAGCACCTATCCTGAAAGTTTGGGGGTGATTTGTCAAGGGGGGGGGTGAGAAAAAAGGGGGGTCCCAATACGTGTTTTCTCCATGCAATTTCCATAGGAAACTTTAGACAAGGCTACAGGTCAAACTGCTGAACGGAATTACGCCAAATTTGGCAGGGAGAAAGGTCTTGGTCCAGAAAGCACGCTTTTGTTTAAATGGGGGTAAATCCGTTCAGTAGTTTTTGAGAAATACCAAATTTTATAGATATCGATATTTGAGAATTCTGACATCTGATTGGCTGAGGTGTTACGAGCACGAGCTTGCGGCTCATTGGCTGCGAACTGTTGAAACTAGGAAGTGTTGGCAGCCATTTTGTGATTCAGTCCATTAGCTCGCATCTCTCCCTCTACAAGCCATCGGGTCCGTAGTTCTACCTCTGTGAGGCAACACTGAAAATATCCCGCAGGTCTGTCTGTGCGAGATACCCCTTGTACACTCCCTCTCCCCACATCACCAGCTTTTAGAAGCCAGTCCGTCGGCTCGCAGCTCTGCGTCTGCGAGCCGTCAGGCCTGCAGCTCTACCTCTGCGAGCCACCTTGTTAGCTCGTAGCTGAGTGTGTGCTAGCAGGCCCGTCGGCCCTTTACTCTCCCCTCTGCGAGTCAGCCCATCGGGTTGCAGCTCGGGCCCGCAGCTGTACCTCTGCAAGCCAGCCCGTTAGCTCGTAGTTGTGTCTCTGCTAGCAGACCTGTTGGCCCGTTGGTCTCCCTCTGTGAGTCAGACAACAGCTCTCCCTGTGCGAGCCAGTATGCTGCTGTGCTTTTGCGAGCCGACGGCCCGTAGCTCTCCCTCTGCAAGCTGAGCCCACGGGCCGTAGCTCTTCCTCTGCACGCCTGCCCGACGGCCCGCAGGTCTCCCTCTGCTAGCAGGACCACAGCTGTCACTCTGCGAGACGATATTGGGAATATAAGGCGGCTCTAAAAAGAACCCTTGTGCTTATTAGTTGGAGCTACATGTAAATGCGGATGCACAGCTTCAGGTTGTTCAGAAAAACTTGGTTTCCCTCATCTGTGAAGTGTACTCCATCACTTCTGTAGATATGAGCCATATCAAAACGTATGTTGTTGTTGTAGATCAACCCCATTCTATGGTCTCTGAGGTATGCAGACACAGCTTTGTTGACATTCTTCCTAGATTTTTCAATCTTATGACAAAATTGGGTTGACCATTTCCACTTCTGTCTTTGACATATATTGGAATATACAAAGACAGTTTGAGGCAAAACTAACATCAATTGTCCAAAGGTGTCCTTCATAAGCATTTCCAAACCTACCCCAGTCAATGTGCCTAGGTCGTTACTGGTTCTTTAACGTTCAGCCCTAATATACAACAAGATGCACAAGAGTTTCTGATGGTTATGCTTGGAGTATTAGAAGAGTTTATTTGGACTCAGTTACAAATAGGATCACAAATGTGAACAGTGTTCATTAACTTCAAGCACTATAGTTGACAGAGAACGATTTCTATATTTAACAATACCTGACTACAAATCTGTACCTTTTCCGAAATTAGTAAAAGAAGCAAATCATGATATGAAATGTTCTCGTTGTCAATCAGAAATGTTATCTACATTATGCCTACAGAGATATAGAAAATATCAAATTTTACAACGCTGTAGACCAAATGGAAGAAAAGTGGGAACGAAAATTAAAAATGTTGTTGCTACTCAAGTATCTATTTCTGGAAGAACTTTCGCAACACTGGCTATTGTTTTCCATGCTGAAGCTACTACCACATGTGGACATTATACTGTATATTTAAAAGGCAATAATGGTTGGAGTCACTGCAATGATACACACTTCGAAATAAAACCGAGATTGCCTTATGAATTACCCAACTCATACTTGATATTTCTGAAACAAAAATTTTAGATACATTATTCGGCCTAGAGGGAAAATGGGAAGATGCTTTAAGGAATTCATACTGGATGATTTCCCAAAACAAATTTGACACATTATTTGGCCTTGAGGAAAAATGTGAACAGAAACTACAGAGTAAAGGTAAGATTTAAAAATTGGAAATAGTATTGGATGTGTTATTTGTGTTGATTTCGTATTGTGGTTGCAAGAATTAGTCATTTGTTTTTTTTAACAATCTAGTTGATTGTTTTTTTTCCCCAGCTGTTTATGGTGATACTACACTGATATCACAGTGAATCGTTAAGTTAAGTAGAATCTGATAACAGCAGAAAAAGGGAGAAAAATATGTTTTCAAAATGTTAAAAATTATGTTGTATTATTTGATAAGTAACACTGTAATTTGTGAAATATATGACATTACACAACAGTTTTACAGTTAATTTTATTTTCTATAGTGAAAAAAATAGAAAAAACAGTACTAATGACAAATAGTAGAATAACAGTTTAATATTTAAAAAACCTTTGAAATTCACTGAAAAACCTCAGGTTTTACAGAGGTTACAGTTAGAAATTAGCATTTAAAAAACCTTTGAAATTCACTGAAAAAAACATAGGTTTAACAGCTGTTATAGTTAGAAATTAGCATTTAAAAAACCTTTGAAATTCACTGGAAAAAAACATAGGTTTTACAGACGTTATAGTTAGAAATTAGCATTTAAAAAACCTTTGAAATTCACAGAAAAAACCATAGATTTCAGGGACATTATAGTTAGCTGGATATTTCACTCGTGCAAAACCACAGAAATTCCACTGCTATAGTTAGTTCAGCTAACTATAACTCACGCCTCCGCAATGCACTGCTCATGACGTCACATATTACATCATTCATGGGATGGTCAGTGACATCACTGATGACATCACTGATGGCATCATCCACGTGAATATCTGATGCACCTCCTCACAGTCTAATATAACCTTTGATGCACCCACTGTGAAATACAGACTACCATTTTCGAAACCATCGAGACACCAATACCAGTTACTATATACACACTCACTGATTCCTAGGTCTACGCACACATCCACTCATTCACCCATACAATTACTTATACATGCAGTCACTCATCAATACAACACTATCATATGCACTCATACACCTATTCAGACACCCACACACTGCCACTCATCCATGGAGTTACTCACACACCTAGTTAGTCATGCAAAGAATCAATCACACTCCCATTTACTCACCTATACAGTTATACACACCACATCACTAAATCATACAGATACTAACGCCTACTTACTCTCTTATATAATCACTGATACAAGTACACACTCATCCATACAGCCACTCTCACAATCACTCACTCTCGCATATAGTTATCTATATACACCATCACTCACATATACTGCCTTTTACATATGTAGCTACTCACACATGTACCACTGAGACATCCATTCACTCACCAACACACCCATACACACACTCACCCACCCATACAGCTGTTTCCACATGCATTCTTGAACCCATACACCCAGTGAATCAACCACTCACACATCTATGCACAGTCACTCACCTCCAACCCACCCACACACACTCAGTCTCCCATACAAATATTCAGGCAAACAATCAATAACCCATATAGACACTCACGTAGCTACTGACCAACCCATGTGGCAGCTTACACAACAACAGACAGACTGATACAGACATTCACACAGTTTAGTCACTAACCCATGCATTCAGTAAGACATGTTTAATCACTCACTTGTACAATCAGTCACACACCTACTAAATCCTCCATCCAGACACTTATACACCCACTCATTCTTCAATACACTATATAAAACATACTTAAAAATTACAGCAACACACAGTCACTGGATGATGTCATCAGTGATGTCATCAGTGATGTCATTTGAGATGTCATCAGTGATGTCATATACACCAACTGAGACACTAATACAGACTTTCACACAGTTTAGTCACTAACCCATACATTCAGTAATACATGTTCAATCACTCACTTATACAGTCAGTCACGCACCTACTAAATAATCCATTCAGGGACTTGTAAATTCACTCTTTCTTCAATACACCTTGGCATAGATATATATGAAAAATATTTAAATTTTACAGAAACACACATTCACTGGATGATGTCATCAGGGATGTAATTTGAAATGTCATCAGTGATGTCATCAGTGATGTCACTGACCATGCCATGAATGATGTAATATGTGACGTCATGAGCAGTGCATTGCGGGGGCGCGAGTTATAGTTAGCTGAACTAACTATAATGGTGAAATTTCTATGGTTTTGTACGAGTGAAATGTCCAGCTAACTATAACGTCCCTGAAACCTATTGTTTTTTCAGTGAATTTCAAAGGTTTTTTAAATGCTAATTTCTAATTATAACATCTGGTTTTTTCAGTGAATATTATATATATATATATATATATATATATATATATATATATATATATATATATATAGATATATATATGAATGCTTCCCAACAAAGTCCTTGCAATAAAGTTCAGCACTCACGGGGAGGTTCCGTATCAGTTAGTCTTTAATCAGCAGATAGACCAAACAGCAAACAGACGCGTTTCGGAAATTCCTTCTTCAGGGACACTGAAGAAGGAATTTCCGAAACGCGTCTGTTTGCTGTTTGGTCTATCTGCTGATTAAAGACTAACTGATACAGAACCTCCCCGTGAGTGCTGAACTTTGTTGCAAGGATTTTGTTGGGAAGCATTCATATTGACAAGGCGGGACACCGCCGCGTGATAGCACCCACCTGCGAGTGCCTTGGCTCATCTGGTTGGTAGCTGTATATATATATATATATATATATATATATATATATATATATATATATATATATATATATACACATATATGCACATATATGTATATTCACTGAAAAAACCTTAGGTTTCAGGGGTGTTATAGTTAGCTGGACTTTTCACTTGTACAAAACAAAACCATTGAAATTCCCCCGTTATAGTTAGTTAGGCTAACTATAACTCGCGCGCCCGCAATGCACTGCTGATGACGTCACATATTACATCACTCATGACATGGTCAGTGACATCACTCATGACATCACTCATGACATCTCAAATGACATCACTGATGACATCATCCAGTGAATGTCTGTTTTCCTGAAAATTAAATATGTTTTATATATGTATATCTAAACAATGATGGAAGAATAAATGGATATATAAGTGTCTAAATGGATGATTTGTTTTTGAAAAATTGATTGTGTAACTGACTGATTAAGTGTATCATAGTGAATACATGGCTTAGTGAGTAATGTTTAAATATGTAAATATCTGTATCAGTCTCTCACTTTGTGTATAAGTGGCTGCATGGGTTGGTGAGTAGCTACATGGGTGTCTATATAGGTTATTAGTTGGTTTTTTGAGTATCAGTCTGAGTGTCTGCATGGTTCAGTGGGGGGTATTACATAGTGCATAGGTGCATGAATGAGTGACTCACTGTTTGTATGTGTTGAAGACAGCATGTGTGCAGGACTGTATGGGTGGATGAGTGTGTGTATGGGTGTGTTAGTGAGTGAATGACTGTCTCAATAGTGTCTTTATGAGTAACTACATATGTTTTAAACTAGTATATGTGACTATTGGTGTATATAAGTGAGTATATGTGAGAGTGAGAGATTGAAAGAGTTCCTGTATGAATAAGTATGTGTTTCTATAAGTGATTGTTTAAAAGACTAAGTATGTGTAAGTTTCTGTAGTAGTAAGTGTGGTGGTGTGTGTATAACTGTATATGCAAGTAAATGTATGTTTGATTCTTTATTAGCATGAGTCACTATGTGTGTGAGTAACTATGGATGAGTGGCATTGTGTAACAGGATGTATAGGTGTATGAGTACATATGATGAGTGAGTACATGTATGAGTGACTGTATAGGACTGTTGGTGAATGAGTGGATGTGTATGTGGATCTTAGAATTACTGAAGAGGTTGTTGTAACTGGTATTGGTATGTCCATTGTTTTGAAAATTTTAGTCTCTATTTTTGAATGTGTGTATCAAAGGTTATATTAGGGTGAGAGGAGGTCTGCCACTCTATCACAAGGATGATGTCATCAGTGATGTCATCAGTGATGTCATTTGAGATGTCATCAGTGATGTCATGAGTGATGTCACTGACCATGTCATGAGTGATGTAATATGTGATTTCATCAGCAGTGCATTGCGGGCGCGCGAGTTATAGTTAGCTGAACTAACTATAACGGGGGAATTTCAATGGTTTTGTACAAGTGAAAAGTCCAGCTAACTATAACACCCCTGAAACCTATGGTTTTTTCAGTGAATTTCTGAGGTTTTTTAAATGCTAATTCCTAACTATAACGTGCCTGAAACCTATGGTTTTTTCTGTGAATTTCAAAGGTTTTTTAAATGCTAATTTCTAACTATGCCTACAGAGATAGGACATGTGAAGAAAGAAGAAAAAATGCACAGAAAGAAAAAAAAAGAAGTGCAGAAAGAAGCAACAGAAGTCCTCAAAGACGGAGAAAAGTGCAGGAAGAAGGATAACGTGCAGAAAGAACAAAAAGAAGAGCAGAAAGAATCCTTGTTGCAAAATCATCCTGTACCCTCAACTTTTTCAGACAGATACTGGTGGTAACTGAGTCTGACTAACCAGTCCTAGAGCCAGTGCTATGTTAAAAGACACTTAGAATACAGTGAAAACACCTACATACACTAGGGAACATTATGCGTTGGGGTCTCCCTGTAATTAGCATGACCTCCTCTGTAAGCCCCTAGTATATAATAGGGCAGGGGGGTTAAAACTACCTCTTAAAACAGGCCACAGGGCGTTTTTGCACACGTTAACTCAGGCCCCGTCCCCTCCCTTCACCACTGTGTAAACACGCCCTGTGTCCGTTTTTAGTTGGGAGATTAAGTTCATTTGAATCCTGAGGGTCCCTAGGGTCCAACTAGCCCACTAGGTACCTCCAGTAAGTGCCACAGAGCTGCGTTGCAGAGAGGTGTAAAAAGTGGCACGGCCTGGACCACCTCTCTGCAATGCAGCTCAGTGGCGCTTACTGGAAGCACTTGGTGGGCTAGTTAGCTCCCAGGGGCCCTCAGTATTGAAGGGAAATTATATCCCCAATTTAAAACGTGCCATAGTGCGTGTTTGCACACGTCACCTCAGGCCCCGTCCCCTCCTTTCACCACTGTGTAAACACGCCCTGTGGCTGTTCTAAGTTGAGAGATTAAGTCCCCTTGAATCCTAAGGGTCCCTAGGGTCAAACTAGACCACTAGGTACCTCCACTAAGCGCCACAGAGCTGCGTTGCAGAGAGGTGTAAAAAGGGGATTGGCCTCAGAACACCTGTCTGCAGCGCAGCTCCCTGGCGCATACTGGAGATGCCTGTTGGGCTAGTTGGCCCTCAGGGACCCTCAGTATTGAAGAGGAATTAATTCCCCAACTAACAACTCGCCAGGGGGCGCGTTTGCAGAGTGCTGCAAGGAGGGGGCGTGGCCTCCGGCACGATGCCAGTCTTTTATTTATTTTAATTTTTTAAGAAGGGGGGCTGTGTGGTTCCCCTTCTTATTCTAATTTATTGGCCCTGATGACCCCATCCCCCAGGGCCTGTCTCCTAATTATATTTTTTTGACCCCAATCCCCAGGGCCGGCCACTGTTTTTTATTATTTTTAAAAAATATATATTTATAGACACACCTAGGACATGCTGGACAAACCGTACGTACCTATCACCATGACGATTTGCGTGATATTCATTAAAAGGCGACTATGCATACAATGAATCCACGTGGAATGTATTTACACCACTAGTGAAGCTCTGACATGTCTGATGCCCTACCGTGCCTAATCCCGGTAGACACCCTTGTCGTTTATTTACACAAACATGGGTAGCTATTGACGGGCACATTTAATACACATGCACACCAAGCCATTCAAAGGGGATTCGACAAAAATTCGACCAAAACTATGCAAGAAACCCCCCTCACGGTTAATAAAACACACATCCACTGCCGGATGTGTAATACTTTTTATTTTACTCTCTGGAAAGGGGACGAACATCACTTGAGAGTCACAGCGCGCTCCTGGCAGAGCCCAATGCTGTGTTACACCCACCATTGCCTGCCGAGTACCACACATCTCTGTGTTGTATTCCACCAGCTAGTGCATATGCTATGACACTCTCTAGCCCATGTGCACTGTAACACCACCCCGTGAATATGTCATGCCACACTTGTCTTCGCACGGGTTATATTGCCCCATCTAACGTGCCTTCTTCGATGCCTATGTTATAACGCACAGTGCTATGCCATACATATTACAATCTGGGATCCATATCTTTGTCACAGTGCACATGCAACGTTACACTCCCCAGCACATATTTTATATTACAACTTTAGAGACTAGTTAGGTTACACAACACTGCCCTGTGCACGCGCTAGTGCCTGTGCTATCTCGCGCTCTCCAATGAATCTGTCATTGCGCACAATGTATTGCATATTATATTTCACGCCCGGTTCATCTTATATCACACTTTTTGGTGCATAGTTTATACCATACACTATATCAAGTTTTCATTTTCAATCGTGCTCTCAGGACTATGTTCTATATAACACTGTGTTCACCTACCCTTTTCACGGGCATTACATTTTGCGATAGGGGGTGGAGAGTCAGGGGGTGTTCCTGCCAAGTGAGCCCGGAGTCACAGTCACAAACGTCCTCTTCTTCCTGAATAAAAGTGAGATTATGCTGCATACTTGTCAGAAGGAGCAAGGTCAGCGGTAACCCTCTAGGACAGCACCGGATTATCAATTACCCCTTGTATTAGTAGGTGACAAGTTCAAATTCACCCTGTGTGTGCGCTCTTGACTGGTACCCGCTAACACAATACCTCCCCAAATACTGGGGCAAAATGAAACATAAACAGCAAAAGGCGCACCACAGCCTCAAATTTAAATCATATCAAATTAGTCCATGTACATCAAATTTTTCTTTTCCAAATTGATCTTCTTTATTATTCATTTGTTAAAATGACATTTAAGAACAGCCAAAGCAGCCGACGCGTTTCGTCCAACTTGGGACTTCTTCAGGGCTGCAAAAGTGTATATATAAAACAATGTATAAATACCACGAATACCCACATACAATATATACAAATCCAACAGACATAATCATTAATCTTAAACAAATTAAAAAACGTATTAATAAAAAGAAGAAGACAAAAGACACTGTTAACTGTACATTGAAGACATAAACAAGTTAAAAACAGGATTGTAAGTCAGTTAATCCTTATTATTAATTCATGTTCAATAACTTTCGATAGGGACAAGTAATCAACTCTCTGACATGTTTCTGGTTAAATAGCAGTTTAGGACTGCACAATAATAAAGTACAACTGGTTTCTTTAAGCCAAGTCTCATTCCTCAACCAAGTTTGCATCAACCACAATTAATTGGGTCAGAAAGGATTAAGAATTTACTATCAACAGGCTCAATGCAGTTTCAAAGGAAGCAGCAAGGGAAAGGGGAGACCCAAAGATGTACCCACCGTAAGAAACAATGCATCTGTTTGTGTAATTCTTTCTTGAAATTTCTGGAATGTCATTCAAAATCACTGGAAAAGGTCAAAATGGGAGGGCATTACTCAACGGAATGTCCTAGTGATTGTAAGTAACAGAATGTCAAGGGTACATCATATGTTGTGATAACCTAAGTCCTAACCGGAAGAAGTTAAACAGGGAGAAAAGTGCAAAGCGAAGCAAAGAGGTCATACATAAGATTTGATAGTGCGAATAAGCAAGCGTATAATTCCTATTCAAGTGTCCCAAGTAAGCCCCTAGAGAGACGTTTTCAACTGTACAAGTGTACAAAGGGGCTAGGAGAGACAACAAAAAACCCCTTGGGGGTATGTGTACTTACATAAATGGTATAAAGAATATGTTGAATAGGATAACGGTCTAATTCCGACAAATGGCGAATGATGGTCCCGTCTTGTTATCAGTAATAGAACATCAGATCAAAAGTTTATCCAATGATAAGGATAGGAGTCCGAGTCTTTAAAATGCCTAAAGTGAAAACACAGTAAACTAATAATCCAAAACAGTAGTGCGGGTTGAGTTAAATCGTCAAACTCACTCATTGATTTCTGTGTAGGTATACCCATGATTAAAAAACAGTGAAAGTCAGAAAGAAGAGGATTAAAGGGTAACCTAATGAGACAAAAGGGATTTTATGATCAGCCTATTTGTAATTAGATAAACATTCCAAAATGGGATGATATAAATGTTACCATCCGTGATGTTTTGAGAGTAATAGTTAAAGGCAAATACCAGTGTTAGCATAAAGAATCTAGTTAATGTCATATTGACATGAGGACATGTTACCAAGGTGCCACCAGCCCTTAGATCTGAGCTCAATATAGATTTAGGGTTGTCAAAAAGATTAGTAAGTTCGGTTATCACAGCGTTCACAAAATAAGGCACTATCCAAAGTTCCTACAGCACCTACCCGATTCCGCATATTTCAAATCCTGGACGGGACCTAATCCTCTGGCATTCCGTAGCACACGGGACTCATGCTCGTGTGTTTAAATAGTAATTGACCCCATGTAAACTCAGAACACCTGGGTCCCGAGCCTCGTTACCGGGATTCGCGTCATAGCGTGATCGCTAAGAATTGTATGTAAACCGAGTTGCCATCTTGGAAGGGTAAACGGTAACGAACATTCTAATGTGGAGAACATATAATAAGGAGTATTTGTGATTGCTGACATTAAATAGAAACGCACGAAGCACAGTTTAATTGCCGTATATCTAGTGGAGTAATAATCCATTAAAATCATAAGGGTACAAATAAGTCAACACTCCGTGATGGTTTAGGAGCGAGCAAACCAACAGCCATGTTGGAATGGGCAAATTATCAAAGTATCTACTGTCTGGGTAAGCTATTTTGCAACCCAATATCCCGCCCCCAACGTATTTGAAAAATTAGAAAAGCCAGGGGACTAACTAAAAAATTGCATCGGTAATAACAAATTTCGGCTTCCCCGTGACACGAGCTACGTGTTTTGGTGATCGACAAAAGCCGGCTACCATATTGGGTAGGTAAAGTGTCCCCTATTCAGACAACGAAGCCGGTTTGGTGATTACGAGAGCAAGAGAAAACAATGTACAATACTAACGAAAATATTGTGCCCAGGGAGAGAGTGCCCCAGGGGCTATGGGTCTAAATCATATAGGTTTATTCACAGCACGTGTATCACATAAGCAGCAAGGGTCTAACAGTGGCGGTAAAATTAGTAAGACAAAATACATCATGTCTTCTCCAAAAGATGAGATCCATATCAAAAGATATAAAGGCCGATATGTGTATCGGATATATTTCAAAGTATCAACTCATATGTATGATGTTGTGAGGGATCGTTCTATAGTGTAAGTGTGTAACGAGTCATATGGAAAAGACGATGTTTCTCCAGTTTGTTTATGGGGTCACCCAGTGGTGTTCAGCAAAATCAGTGACATAGCCTGTCGTTCCAAGGGGAACCAACATAGTTAATGTGATTGTCATTAATAAGAGATTAACAGGCAATAGCTGTACTGGGAATCAACTTCAAACACAGAGACCGAAGGTTGAGCAGTTGTAAATAGATGGCATGTACTTGGCTATACCAAAAAAACATAATAACAGTAATAACAGCGAATGAAAACACTTAACGTGGCAGTTGTCAGAATGCCACGTTACAAATTCATACATAGTGACCCATAGGTCCAACACGGATGTACATAATCACATAAACATTGGCATTTCCAGAACAGCAATCAAGAGATAAGGTTGGGTTAGTCGGCAATGATGGGAAAATGATACAAAAGATTCATATGCTAACATACATGATAATATGTAGTTAACCCGAGTTGTTCTTTCATATGGTGATTTCTACAAGAAATAATGCATTTCAGATTCGGTGTTGTGCCCCATTTCCACACATCGAAGCCTACATATCCAACCTGCCTCATTTCGTCTTAATTCCAGCTCTCTATTCCCTCCTCTAGGGGACGGTGGTATATGGTCTATCCCAAAGAACCACAGTTCATTTGGCTTGTGCCCTTTGTCCTGGATATGTATAGTAAGGGGATACTTGGAGTCACCCTTTACTGCCGCTCTCAGGTGTTCCTGTATCCTGGTCTTAAGTTCCCTTTTGGTGCTGCCTACATAGATGATGTCACATGGACAGCCCAAAATGTATGTGACAAAGGTTGATTTACACGTGATGGTATGCTTGATCTTATGTGTTTTGTCAGTGTTATATCGGAACGTGCGTGTTCTATTTTTTCCCAGTTTACACACATTGCATTTCATGCATGTAAAAAAGCCCCCATTGCCCTCTGTCAGCCAGTTTGGAGGTTTGGGGGACGTTACAAAACTGGGGCATAGAAGGTTCCTCAGGTTTTGACCCCGTCTATAGGTGACCCTGGGTGTCCTAGGGATTTCATCCTTTAAGCCTGGTATTTCACATAGTAATCTCCAATGTTTTCTGAGGATATTATAGATCCGATTACTGTCTTTATTGTAGGTGGTAACAAGAGCAGTGGTGGATTGTTTCTTGCGTTCAGTACGCGATGTTTTTTTCTCCAGAGTGCTTTCTCTTTTTACCTTAAGGGCCCTCTTTTCGATCTTATTCATGAGGGGCACAGGGTAACCTCTATTGATGAATCTGTTTTTGGTCTCCGTCACATTTTGGATAAATCCCTCCTGAGTGCTACAAATCCTCCTCATTCTTATCATTTCCCCAAAGGGGATGTTGTTAACAACATGTCGGGGATGGGCACTGTCGTAGCGCAATACACTATTGCAGGCAGTGCTCTTGCGATGTACTGTGCTCTGTATTGTGTTATTCTGTACAAAAAACTGGATGTCCAGGAAATCAATCTTCTCCTTACTCCAGTTTATTGTAAATCTTATGTTGTATGGGTTATCATTGAGGAAATGGAAGTAACTCATCAATTCAGGGACAGGTCCATTCCAGATGATGATGACATCATCTATGTACCTGCCCCAGAAAAGTACATATTCCATCCATGTGGAGGCATGGCGGCCCCAGGCGTGCACCCGCTCATACCAGCCCATGAACAGGCCGGCATAAGCAGGTGCAAATCTGGAACCCATGGCCGTACCCTGTGTCTGCTGAAACCATTCATTGTCGTGGAGAAAGTAGTTTTTGGACAGAATAATGTCCGTCATCTCCATTAGCATCTCATTATGGGATAAGTGGACAGCAGATCTTTGTCCCAAAAAGAATTCCAAGGCCCTAAGGCCAAATTCTTTTTTAATGCTGGTATAAAGGCTGGACACATCGAGGGTGGTGAAAACTAAGGTGTCCGTCCATTCCAAACCCTCAAGTTTAGATAGGATGTCCTTGCTGTCCTTCACATAAGCAGGTAGGTTTTGGACCAATGGCTGTAGAAAGCCATCCACATATTCCGATAATCTCTCCGTAGGAGAATTAATACCGGAGATGATTGGACGACCGGGTGGAAAAGGGGCTCCTTTATGAACTTTGGGCAGAATGTAAATGCACGGGAAAGTGGGTTCTCCGACAGCAAGATATTCGTATTCCTTGCCATCAAGTAGCCCAGTCTCCCGCCATTCAACTAGTTTGCCATTGATGTATTTACATAGTGATTTCATCGGATTATGAGACAGTTTCATATAACAATTTGTGTCAGCCAATTGCCTTTCAATCTCCCCCATGTAGTCCATTGTGTTCATCACCACCACGTTACCCCCTTTATCAGCTTCGCGGATGACTAGTGCAGGATTAGATCTTAAGTCCCTTAAAGCGCGATTTTCGGCTATGGTGAGATTGTGTATTGTGTTGTGGCTTCTAGGATGTGTGGCCTGGAGCCTGTACAGATCCTGGCTAACCTTTTCCCAAAAGACATCTATATTTGGGTGTGTGCCTGTCGGTATAAATTTGGATCTTTCCTTTAAACCACTGTTTATAGTGAGGTCCTCATCAATATTCAATTCCAAACGTAAAGAGTCTGTGTCCATTTCGGTTTCAAACTGTATAGACAACATGGATTTGAGAGCGTTAAATTCTGCAACTGTTTGTTCTGAACCCCCATGATCTTGTTGGTTGTTAATACACACAGGCCAGACTCTTGAGAAATGATCTTTCAATTTTATTTGCCGCACAAATTTAAACAGGTCAACAAAAACATCAACATCCTTGCCTGATTGGGTTGGGCAGAATCCTAAGCCTTTACTAAGAACAGATAATTCGCAGACTGACAGATCTTTCTGGGACAGATTCACAATCCTCAGTTCCTCCATTGTGATTTCCTCATTAGGGTTTAGTTCCTGTTCCCTCCCCTCCTGGATCTTGTTGACCTGTCTGAGGTCATATTTGTTGTGTTTTTGTTTTTCTCGCTGTTTCTGCCATCGCCTACCGCCCCTTCTTGTCCTTGGTCCTTTGGAGCTATCCTTCCCCCTACTCTCACCTTCTCCATTTCCAATAAAAAAGAAGAGGGTTGGGTAGTCTTGGTCTGTATTGGTGTTACATCTTCAGGTGGTATGGAGCTGACTGAGGAGGAGACTGAAGACACACTACCCGCAAGTGATGAACCCAATGTGTCTTCACGTTGCCTCTTCCCCTCTCCTACAGCCTTGATGTTATCATATTTGCGGGCAAAGGTATACACCCTACCATCCCTGTAGTCCTTATCATCTCTGCGTATTTTCTTCACCTTTTTGTCCTTGAGATAGATTTGATAATCTTCAAGGATTTTGTTAAGGATCTCATAGTTTTTTCTAATCGCCTCCTTAGGTTCCAGTGTGGCTATATCTGCCTCTAAGTCACTAATCTCCTGTTGTAGCTTCTTCCCTTTCCCTTCAGCGTTTTTAATGAGTATCCGCATCATCACAAACGAGGCGTCATGTAAGTTCTTCTCCCAGTCCTTGAGGTCATCAGTCTCAAGGTTTTCGAAGGTGGGAAAAATGAGGATTCTCAGTCCTCTGGGGATCTTGTCATTTTCCATATATTTCTCAAGAGTTGTTCCGTCCCACCAACGAGCCATTTCGGCTTTTTTTAGTCTCTCCAGTTTTTGAAACTTACTTTTAAGACCCTCAGAGCTGGGGGTTGTTGTAATCAGACCTCCCGTTTTAGAGCCAGTTGTAAACAAATCCTGTGCTAACTCATGTCTTCTATCCTTAAATTGGGCCATCTTATTCAGGGAGCGAATTGGAGTTCACTGTCTTCCAATTCGTACAATTTATGATAATATCAAATAATTGTTGGGGTTAATCCGTGCTAACTGGGGTGCAAATATGAGTCAGAAGGAGCAAGGTCAGCGGTAACCCTCTAGGACAGCACCGGATTATCAATTACCCCTTGTATTAGTAGGTGACAAGTTCAAATTCACCCTGTGTGTGCGCTCTTGACTGGTACCCGCTAACACAATACCTCCCCAAATACTGGGGCAAAATGAAACATAAACAGCAAAAGGCGCACCACATCCTCAAATTTAAATCATATCAAATTAGTCCATGTACATCAAATTTTTCTTTTCCAAATTGATCTTCTTTATTATTCATTTGTTAAAATGACATTTAAGAACAGCCAAAGCAGCCGACGCGTTTCGTCCAACTTGGGACTTCTTCAGGGCTGCAAAAGTGTATATATAAAACAATGTATAAATACCACGAATACCCACATACAATATATACAAATCCAACAGACATAATCATTAATCTTAAACAAATTCAAAAACGTATTAATAAAAAGAAGAAGACAAAAGACACTGTTAACTGTACATTGAAGACATAAACAAGTTAAAAACAGGATTGTAAGTCAGTTAATCCTTATTATTAATTCATGTTCAATAACTTTCGATAGGGACAAGTAATCAACTCTCTGACATGTTTCTGGTTAAATAGCAGTTTAGGACTGCACAATAATAAAGTACAACTGGTTTCTTTAAGCCAAGTCTCATTCCTCAACCAAGTTTGCATCGACCACAATTAATTGGGTCAGAAAGGATTAAGAATTTACTATCAACAGGCTCAATGCAGTTTCAAAGGAAGCAGCAAGGGAAAGGGGAGACCCAAAGATGTACCCACCGTAAGAAACAATGCATCTGTTTGTGTAATTCTTTCTTGAAATTTCTGGAATGTCATTCAAAATCACTGGAAAAGGTCAAAATGGGAGGGCATTACTCAACGGAATGTCCTAGTGATTGTAAGTAACAGAATGTCAAGGGTACATCATATGTTGTGATAACCTAAGTCCTAACCGGAAGAAGTTAAACAGGGAGAAAAGTGCAAAGCGAAGCAAAGAGGTCATACATAAGATTTGATAGTGCGAATAAGCAAGCGTATAATTCCTATTCAAGTGTCCCAAGTAAGCCCCTAGAGAGACGTTTTCAACTGTACAAGTGTACAAAGGGGCTAGGAGAGACAACAAAAAACCCCTTGGGGGTATGTGTACTTACATAAATGGTATAAAGAATATGTTGAATAGGATAACGGTCTAATTCCGACAAATGGCGAATGATGGTCCCGTCTTGTTATCAGTAATAGAACATCAGATCAAAAGTTTATCCAATGATAAGGATAGGAGTCCGAGTCTTTAAAATGCCTAAAGTGAAAACACAGTAAACTAATAATCCAAAACAGTAGTGCGGGTTGAGTTAAATCGTCAAACTCACTCATTGATTTCTGTGTAGGTATACCCATGATTAAAAAACAGTGAAAGTCAGAAAGAAGAGGATTAAAGGGTAACCTAATGAGACAAAAGGGATTTTATGATCAGCCTATTTGTAATTAGATAAACATTCCAAAATGGGATGATATAAATGTTACCATCCGTGATGTTTTGAGAGTAATAGTTAAAGGCAAATACCAGTGTTAGCATAAAGAATCTAGTTAATGTCATATTGACATGAGGACATGTTACCAAGGTGCCACCAGCCCTTAGATCTGAGCTCAATATAGATTTAGGGTTGTCAAAAAGATTAGTAAGTTCGGTTATCACAGCGTTCACAAAAT
The DNA here is from genome assembly GCF_964204655.1 of Triturus cristatus. NCBI lineage: Eukaryota > Metazoa > Chordata > Amphibia > Caudata > Salamandridae > Triturus > Triturus cristatus. The sequence continues at coordinate 1,644,101,618 of NC_140590.1, forward strand.
AAGGCACTATCCAAAGTTCCTACAGCACCTACCCGATTCCGCATATTTCAAATCCTGGACGGGACCTAATCCTCTGGCATTCCGTAGCACACGGGACTCATGCTCGTGTGTTTAAATAGTAATTGACCCCATGTAAACTCAGAACACCTGGGTCCCGAGCCTCATTACCGGGATTCGCGTCATAGCGTGATCGCTAAGAATTGTATGTAAACCGAGTTGCCATCTTGGAAGGGTAAACGGTAACGAACATTCTAATGCTGCATACTTGTTCATATTTTAAGTAGTTCGCACAGACACACGTTTTAAAAACAATAAAGTTCCTAATACCCGCCTTCTCTGAACAGTTAGCTTGCTGTCCCATCCCCCTCCTCCCTATCCTCTGTTGTGTGAATCCATGGACTAGCCTCCTCCCTCCTGCCATGCATGGTCTGATGTGCTGCCACTGCCCTCAATTTAGTATGATGTACCAGTCCACTCCTCCTGCCCTCCATTGCCCAATTCTATGCCCCATCATTGACCTCCTGCTTAAACTCTGTGCTTAGCTTGCTGCCCCTATTCTCCTTCCCGCTGCCCTCCGATGTCTTTGTGCATGCCCCTGCTCCATCCTTTTTTGCCCACCATGTTCCATGGACCTGCCACTCCTATCTACTCTGAGTGTTCTGTTGAGCTGCCACTCCCCTCCCACCTGCCTAGCATTGTCAGATGACTGTAACCTGTCCCTGCCACCTCCACCGTGCCTGTCCACATGCCATGCCCCTATCCTCATCCTCCTGTCCTACATGGTCCATTGTACTGCCACACCCTTCTGCCCTCCCTGGTCTGTTGTGCTGCAACTGCTCCTCCTGCCTGCCCCGTGCGGTCTGGTGTGAGGCCCCTTCCCCTGAACTTTCTTGTCTGTGCACAGGTCCTGACCCTCCCTTCTATCCTCCATCGTTCTTTGTGCATGCCCCTGCACCCTCCTTCTTGCCCATCATAGCCATTGTGCTGCCACTAACCCTCCCACTTGCCATGCATGGTCTTCTGTGCTGCCATGGCCCCTCCCACCTTCCCTGTGTGGTCAGTTAGCTGCCCCTGACCCCCTCCCACCTTCCCTCCATGGTCTGTGTGTATGCCATCACAGTCTCACTGTTGCTCTTCATGGTGTGTCTTGCTTCTAGTGCCCATCCTGCCTGACCTCCATGGCTATCTTGCTGCTCCTGCCCTGCCCCCTTGCCCCCAGCCCTCTGTTTACATGTGCATACCCCTACTCCCTCCCTCCTGGCTTGTCTGTTCCATTGTAATGCCCCTGATCCGTCCCTCCTGCCCTTTATGGTCTGTTATGCTGCAGCTTTCTCTCCTGTCTGTCCATTATGATCACCTAGCTACCATTGCCTCTTACCCCTCTGTTCTCTGTTGTCCATGTGCATGGTCCTGTCCCCTCCCTCTTGCTTTCTATGGATTGTTGTGCTGCACTCCCATCCCGCATGCCCTGTGTGGTGTATTGTGCTGCTGTAAACCCTGATGCCTGCCCTGCAGGGTCAGTTTGGTGCACCTCTCCATGTCCCTCCTGTCCTCTATTATCCAAGTCCATGTCCCTACCCCATTTTCTTCCATGATCCAATGTACAATACTTGCGAACATTTTGAGCTTGGTAAGAGGGAGATTTTGAAAAAAAACTGGGGTATTGATTTTCCCCTTTGAGTTACATTGAAAAAGAGGAGATTGTAGACAGGAGACAGATAAAAATAAAGCCAATTTGTGCTTAAAAACATTGGACGTTTCCTGGCTGAATCGGGTCTGTTGGCATGTATGGTTGTACTACCATTGCCTCTTCCTTCTGCCCACAATGGTCTATTACATTGCCACAGCCTCTCTTGCAAGTCCTGTATTGTTGGTTTGTTGCCCCTGCCCCCTTTTCCACTGCCCTCCATAGTCTGTTGTGCTGCCACGGCCCTTCCTGCCTGCTCAGTGTGGTTAAATTGTTGCCTTTGCACCCTCCTACCTGCCTTCAATTTTCAGAGTCCGTGCCCCTGGCCTCTGCCTCTCAACAGTATCCTAATGAACAACTAGATTGCTAACATTCTATATTTATTACAAAAGTGTGGAACGCCTGACGTCATCTTGATGTAATCAAAACTGTAATACCTAGAGCATTTCCTTTAGAAATTACATATATGAGAGGGTCTTATTGGCATCAAAATTATGGTTAGTGCTCTAAAAGACTAAAATAAGGACATCTTTTCTGAGTTTTCAAATAGCGACAAAGCACTTTTAAATTATTTGTTATGTTTATGTTTTTTTATCCAGTTGACCACTTGATTAAATGTTGCACTTAGGGGAGAGGACATGGTGTTACTTCCAGTACTGCAGACTTTGCAACTGGGGAACCAGGTTGGAGTTTCTGCTTCAGCTCGACATTCTGTGATTCTGGTCAAATCACTTAGTCTCCCCATGTCTACAACCAAAATGAATTTGTTCTTGTGTGATGTAACCAATGCTCATGTAAAGCACTCCAATACCTGACAAGTCTGCACTATATAACACTGCAAAAACACAAAATAATAAGTGTTTTGCACACTTCTGTCATTGGGCTATATTTGGGCTACATCTGGGTGATTTTGGGCTACATTTGGGCTCTTTTGTCTCCGGTGGCCATCTTGGGAGATTTATTTGTTATGAAGTTTCCTAATTTCCTCATGTACTGCAGTCTCCTCAGTAGGAAATGCTTTCAGTTTTTTACTTTGATTCCATCATGAAGGTATTCAGATATGTCACACATTTGCCATAAATTCTGAAAGTTAGCACTCTAGTTGCTCATTAGATCACTGTAGTAAAACTACTGTTCACCATGGAAGTCTGCTCCTGGTATTAAAAGTGCATGTTTCAGTCTGCATGTCAGAATTTTTTAATGAAATAGAAGAGGATTTGAGAAGTCACTCAAAATGTGCCCTCATTTTCTTTCTTCAGCATTAATCATAATTTCTATGGCAAAATGAACCCCCTCATTGTGTTCCTTTTTAAATTAAATGTTTTAAGTGTTACCAGTTTATTCCAATCAAGATGGCTTCAGGTGTGCCATACTTTTGTCATAATGAAGACAGTAAGCGCTCTAGTTGTTTTTAGAACACTCTGGGACATTCTGTCATTGGGCTATACTTGGGCTACATCTGGGTGATATTTGGGCTACATTTGGGCTCTTTTGTCTCTGGTGGCCATCTTGGTAGACTTATTTGTTATGAAGTTTCCTAATTTCCTCATTTACTGCAGTCTCCTCAGTAGGAAATACTTTCAGTTTTTTACTTTGATTCCATCAAGAAGGCATTCAGATGTGTCACACATTTGCCATAAATTCAGAATGTTAGCACTCTTTTTGCTCATTAGATCACTGTAGTAAAGCTACTGCTCACCAGGGAAAACTGCTGCTGGTATTGAAAGTGCATGTTTCAGTCTGCATGTCAGAATTTTTTAATGAAATAGAAGAGGATTTGAGAAGTCACTCAAAATGTGCCCTAATTTTTCTTTCTGCAGCACTAATCATACTTTTTATGGAAAAATAAACCCCCTCATTTTGTTCCTTTTTAAATTAAATGTTTTAAGAGTTACCACTTTAATCCAAGCAAGATGGCTTCAGGTGTGCCATACGTTTATCATAAGTAGGACTGTTAGCGCTCTAGTTGTTCTTTGGAACACTCTGGGAAGCTGCATTAGAACACAAAGAAATCAACTGACAGTCTCTGCCCTTGTTTGATGTACATGTTTTACTGAGAATGTCAGACTTCATTCTCACATGACTGAGAAAGATAATGTGAATTTACAGAAAATAAGCTCTCAGTTTAGCTTATAGATCACCTTCCAAACCTCTGTGGGAAAAGCATGAGAAAATATTTTTCTCTCAATCATGATATCCCAGCAGAAGGCTTTTTCACTTGGTGAAATCACCTTAGAACATACCACAGTTCCTAAAATGAGTATGGTACCATCAACAAATGATTTATAATGTAACTAAAGTCTTAAAACCTTCTATTAACTGCAATGCTTTTTAATGAGGTGCTATCATGTATATTGGTCCCAAGATGGCTGCCAACACTTCTTGGATGAAGTGCTGACAGCCAATCAGATCTCAGGATGAGATGTGTGGTTAGGCTCCGCCCACATATATATATGATTTTACTTTTGATTTTCTCAGGAACTACTGAACAGATTGACACCAGACCTGCAAAAGGCACTTCCCTGAGCTGAGGACTACCTCTCTGCCAAATTTCAAGTAATTCTGTTCAGCCGTTCGGGCTGTACCTTGGACTAAAGGTCCCTATGGAAAATTGCATGGGGAAAACGCGTTTTGGGACCCCCCTTTTTTCTCAGCCCCCGCTTGACGAATCCCCCTGAGACTTTCAGGGTAGGAGCGGAGCGCCCCACCTATTTTGAAAATTTCGCGAGGATTCGTCAACCGGCGCCAACGTTATTCCAAATAGAATGTTGCGTATTTCCTATGGAAACACGGTCCTAACTATAACTATCTACTGGCGACCGCCAGTAGATAATATATACATATACATGTATATACATACAATTTCCTCAGGCTGAGATGATGTCACTGTCTGTTCTCTTGGTGAGGTTGTTCATAAATGTGAATTATGATGAAATATTTCAAAACTTTTCAAAACATTGATTTTTCATGACAAAAAGTCTGAAATTCATGAATTTAAGGCATAACTGTCTATTAAAAAAAGTTTTAGATGTATTGTTTTACCAATCTGTACTAACATAGAGAATGAGTTGCAGTTGCACAATAATTACTGTGTATACTATCATATGTATTTTTATTTACACATGTCACTTTTCGAACACTGTCAATTTAAGTAAAGTAATGAAAAAAATGGGTGTATAAAAACAACAAAATGGCAACTTACAGTTGTTGTGAGGAAGACCGTATTGATGGTCGAACCGCGTTACCAGAGCCACAAATAAACTTGCTTGTTTGTGGACCAGAGCATGCTGGAGCCTGTTTTGGATAAGGAACAGGTGAATTGAAGTACTTATTCAAAGTGCCGGTGTTGGAGTCTGGCACGCCCTCTTGTTTTGGAGCACCGTGGTCACTGGCGCACAGAGTTGGCTGTACGGCGTACACTACTGTGGAGCTTCCCCAGCCTGAGCATTGCAAAATGGCGCAGCAGTTGTAATCCGGAGGTCGGAGGACATCTGGAGAACGGTAAGCTGTGCTGCTTGTGGGAGAGGCTTCGCGGAGAGAGGATCACAGCATTAATCTGCTGATCGGGACACTGAAAATCGCAAGGGTTTGTTCCGAACTGTAACGACTATGGATTGGCTACGAGCAAGGGAGAGCGAGGCTGAAAAGCTGGTCAGCGATGCTGATGCCTGTGATGATCTTGGCACCCCAGGAACAAGGAGAAGAGAAGAGAGACCCAAAGGATATAAAGAAATCACTAAACTATTAGAGAAATTATTGAAAAGCAAAATTTCCAAATGGTGAGAGAGTAAGTTCCTCCAACATTACCTAGAGGTAGGGTGCATTCCGAGGGGCTTGCAGATCCTTATTGCACCAACATATGAAAACCCAAACCCGGACATGCTCCGCGAGTGGGCAAAGAATAGTGCAGAGTCATATAAACGCATGTTGGCGATATTGATTAAGTATGCTGATATAGATCGTCAAGCTTTATTTAAAAAAATTGAAGGACTGAAAGACCAATTGAGCAAATTATCAGATTAAGAGTCGATCACCAAACCCGAACTTGAGATGCACAGGCATTTGACAAAGTATGAGCAAACCATCAAAGACAGAAGAGCTACGAAGTTTAAAAGAGACAAGTTGGATTACCAAAGGGGACAGATTTGTACTTTTTTTTTTTTTTTTTAAACATTTTATTTTTGCTATGAACACAACAACAAGACACTTGACTATGCATTGTGTTCCCATCCTTTGAGAGTACAACAGCCCACTGTACACCCTGGGTAGAAACAGTATATCGGCAATATAGTCCCCAGCCAGCATCAGCTTCTCCCATCGCCGCCCCAGAATCTACTGCATCAGTCTGAATCAGAGGTGTCATCATGTGGCGCTGGCGGTGGGTCACATATGTTTCCCCTAAATTTGTTCCATGCCCCCATACCTTGTCCCACTTGCGGGGGCAACCCCGCCTAAGAAACACTGAGCGCTCGGCAAACATGGCCACGTCTATATCTCTCCCCCATACAGTCAGTGAAGGGACCTCCCCCACCCCCCACTTTTGGGCTATGTTCCTTTTTGCCGTCATGATCCCCAGCGTGGCCCAGCCCTGGGCCTGGCGACTGAGGTCGTTGGGCTCCCACACATTCAGTAAGCAGCGCCGGGGTTCCGGTACCAACGATACGCCACACGCCTGTGACATTGTTCGCATCACCCGCCGCCAGAAGTCTTGGATTGCAGGACATTCCCAAATGGTATGGTAAAAAGTGCCTTCCTCTCCACAACCACGCAGGCAGAAGGGGTGCGGCGCTCTGCCCATTTTGTGCAACAAATGTCTGGTATAGTATGAACTGTGCAAAATTCGGAGCTGCACCAGCCGCAGCCGAGACGGTATACCCGCCCCGCGCAGCGATGCTAACGCCTCGCGCCATTCCGGGTCGTCAAATTCGCCGATCTCATCAGCCCACCTGACCCGCAAGGGCCCCATGAGGTCCGGCATGTTATTGATAAGCTTGCGGTATGTGAATGACGTAGCCTTCTTAGGCATATATTCCGTCAGCAGCCTGTCCTCCAACGGGGACGCCTCTGGAACCTCCCCGCCGGGAGCCAGCTTTGCGTTTAGGGCATGCTTGACGTACCGGAACCATTCCGAGGGAGCCAGGTCATATTGCTGCTGCAAGCGTGCGAACGAGACGACTGCCCCCCGTTCCCACATATCGCCTATCACTGAAATCCCAATGTTGTCCCAACCATCGAATCCTTTACTATCCCTCAACCGTCCCAACTGCTTCGTATCCCAGAGCGGCGTGAGTCGCGTCAGGACCCCCCACCACCCCAATTTGGCCTGAGCCGCATGCCAGATAGACACAGTCTGCCGCAGAGGGCCAATCAACGTCGGCGCCAGTCTCCCATCATATAGTGGCGACAGCATGCCCCTCTCGCCCAATATATCTCTATCCGCCTTAAATGCCGGGTCCGATTGTGGCGCATGGAGCCACTGATTAATGACCTTCAGCTGAGCCGCCCAGTAGTAGAGTTGAATGTCCGGGAGCGCAATTCCCCCATCGTACCACCCACAAACTAGTTTAGACTGCGCAATTCGTGCCGGCTTGTTGCCCCATAGAAGGCTAAAGACTTGCGCCGCAATCGCACGGAAGTAGGCCGGCGGAACCGGATACGGTGTGTTCTCCAGCGCGTATAGGAACCGTGGCAATGCCATCATTTTGAAGAGCGCCGCTCTCCCCAACAGGGTCAGTGGCAGCGCTCCCCAGTGATGCACGTCCCGCTTGAGGCGGTCCACAGGGGGACTCAGATTGCGCCGGAAAAACTCCGTCTGGTCTAGCGTAATGTGGACACCCAAGTATTTGAACGATCCGTCCGCCACGTGGAGTGGATACCCCGCCGGCAACTGCGGGGGAGGGCCATACAATACGAACAGGACGGATTTCGACCAGTTAATCATGTAGCCAGACGCTCTACCAAAGACCTCACAAAAATTAAGCAGTGCTAAGATAGAACGTCTAAGGGAGGACAGGTACAGCAGCACGTCATCCGCGTACAGGGAGACGCGGTCCTCCCAGTCGTCAGACCACCGGAGGCCCCGTACCGTGGGCTCCCAGCGTATCCAAGCCGCAAGAGGTTCAAGCACCAAGGCAAAGAGCAATGGCGACAAAGGACAGCCCTGGCGCGTACCACGCGTCAGGGGGAAGTCCTCTGACATATGTCCATTGGCCGTGACATGGGCCACTGGGTTAGTATATAGAAGCCGGACCCAGGCACAGAATTTGGGCCCAAAGCCCAGGTGCAGCAATACTGCGAAAAGAAAGGGCCATTCAACCATTTCGAAGGCCATACGCGCGTCCAAAGAGAGAAGCACTGCCGGCTCACGCAATCGGTCCGCCCGGGCCAGCACCCCGTGGAGGCGCCTCAAGTTATGGGATTTACTTCTGCCGGGCATAAAGCCTGACTGATCAGGGTGGACAATCTCGGACAAGTGCGGCGTCAGTCTACTGGCCAGCAGCTTCGCAAGGATCTTGGCCTCTGCGTTGAGCAGTGAAATGGGACGATAGGAGGTACACTGATCGGCAGGCTTACCTACTTTTGGAATGACCCCAATCGTGGCCATACGTTGGTCCAATGGGAGCTTGCCTGATCGCAAGCTATGGGCAAACATATTTAGTAAATGTGGGGCAAGCGTCTCAGACAACCTTTTGTAGAGTTCAATCGGTATACCGTTAGGCCCCAACGCCTTGCCGGGCTACAATGCGCCAATAGCCTCTTGTATCTCCTCCACCGAGAGGTCAGCTTACAGGGCCTCCCGGGCCGCCGACGAGAGTGTGGGCATCTTGAGGTCTCTAATGTATGTCAGCGCCTCATCCACTGTCATAGAGGAAGCGGAAGAGTAGGCCCTCCGAAAGTGCCCTGCCAGCATACGCACTATCTCGCGCGGATCGGACGTCGTCTGCCCCTCCTCCATAGTAAGGTGCGCAATCCACCTATCGCCACTGTCGCGCCTATCAAGCCACGCCAGTAATTTTACAGTTTTGTCACCCATGTCATAAACTGTGTGCCTCGAAGCCTCCAGGCGCTGTTTGGTGCGCTCCGCGAGATGTTCCCTATATTTCGTCTATACCAATCGCAGGTCGTGGGAGGCAGCGGGGGACGGGTCTCGGGCCTGGCGGGCCTCCGCCGCCTGAAGCTCAAGCTCCAGTGATTGCAGCTCAGCGAGCTTCTCACGCTTGTACCCCACAATGGAAGCCATAGCCTGTCCCCGTACGACCGGTTTGTATGCCTCCCAGAGAGTAACAGGGGAGTCAACCGAGGCGACATTTTCTTGAAAGTAGAGGCTCGTCGCCTTTGTTACTGATTTACGAATAACAGGGAGCCGCAGGCAGCTGGGATGTATCTGGTAGATGCGGCGCCGCGTCAGGTGGTAGTGGGTGTACTGCAAGAGGATCGGGGAGTGGTCCGATATACCCCTAGGCTTAATTTCTATACTATCAATATTTTGGGAGCAGCCAGACGACCCCAGGAAGTAGTCTATGCGTGTTAAGCTATTGTGCACCCCAGAGTGATACGTGAATTGCTGCATCGTCGGGTGATGCTGCCGCCACAGGTCTGTTAGCCCAAGTGCCTCCGTGAAGCTCCCGAGACGCGAGACCCCCCCTCCCCTCGACCGTGGAGGGCACCAGTCTTGAAGGTCGTTCATTACAGCATTAAAATCTCCGCCCAGCAGCACCTCCCCCTCCGGTAAGGCCAGCAGAAACTCGCTGAGCGCCGGGAGCGCCTCGGCATGTAGTGCAGGTGGAATATAAACAGACACTATGTTAATGGGTCGTCCCTCCCACTGGGCATGGATCGCCGCGAATTGCCCCGACCCATCAGTTTTGGCACCATGCACTATTAAGTGGGACTGTCGGCGTACCAATATGCCCACCCCCCTGGATCCGGAGGTAAATTCAGAGTGAGCCATCATCTTATAGCCCCACCTATCCATTGCTCTACGAGCGGTGCCAGTAAGATGGGTCTCTTGAAGCAAGACCACCGCTGGGGCGCATCTCTTAATACTCTGCAGGACCAGTCCCCGTTTGATTTTATCCCCCAACCCAAGCACATTCCATGTGAGTAGGGTGAGAGGCCACACCGGGGCCAGATTAGGCGCCGTGGGCGTGCCCTTCGTTAAATCTGACATTATGGCCGGTGGGGCAAAAGGCCGCAATCACTGCGGCGAAACCGGCGTAGGACATATGTAGCGCGGTGAGGGCGTGCATGGTGCAGTGCAAGTGTCAGTGTCATCAGCAACTCAAACATAACAAGAAAAAAACAGTAAATCAGTCCCCAACCCCCAGACTCCTGCCATGCGGACCCAGAACTGCCTGCAACCCCAACTCAGCAGAGCACTCAAGCCCCTTAACCCCAAACAGTACTTGCGTGCAAAGGAGCGGGAGGTCCGAGGAAGACCACAACATCCCCTGCCCCAAGGTCCCATAGAGTGTTCAATAATGGAGCAGGAGGCGTACCACTCCGGTGATAGTAGTTCTCTAAGTTCGCCAGAGATCAGCGTGCCCAGAGAGGCACCGCAGGAGCTGCTATCCGGCGGAGCCCTCCTCTGCCTCCTCCGTCCGCCGGTCCCGATCACCAGGGTCCCCCGGCCCCCCCGTATGTCGCTTCCTCCGGTCCGAGCGCCCAGCACCTTGGACCCGTTGCCATCCCTCCAGCCAGTCGTGCGCCTCCTCCGGTGTTTCGAAGAACCTCGTGGTCCCATCTGCCACTACCCTCAGCCACGCCGGGAAGAGCATAGCATAAGGAAGCTCTCGGGCCCTGAGCTTCTTTTTGACGTCCAGGAAGCTCCTCCGCTGCGCCGCCACTGCCGCTGTGTAGTCCGGGAAGAAGGAGATTGTAGAGTTTTGGAGGCGGAGGGGCGGCGCCACCCGCACCGCTTGGAGAATGGCGTCTCTGTCGCGGAAATTGAACATTCGGGCCAGGACTGGTCGAGGAGGCGCACCAGCCTTCGGTCGGCCACCAGGTACTCTGTGGGCGCGCTCCACCGAGAAGAAGGCCGAGAGGCCCCTGGGCTGCAGCTTGGACTTTATCAGGTCTTCAACATATAGGTCCATGGCAGGGTGCCCCTCACTTTCCGGAATCCCCGTGATGCGCACGTTATTGCGACGGGAGCGGCCCTCCTGGTCGCCCAGCCTGGCTGCCATACGCTTGTTTTCCGCTTCCAGCTAGGACACTTTTTGTAGGAGATAAGTAGAGTCTTTCATCAAGGTAGCCGTCACCTGCTCCACATCCTTGACCCTGGCCGACATTTTCTGAAAGTCTGCACAGAGGAGATACACGTCCGAGGAAATCGACCCCACGGTGGACTGCACCTGCGTCAGAGCAGCCATAATGTCCTCCAGCGTTACTTTCTGCGCCGGTGGCTCCGCCGCCATCTTCTCAGCGCATCCGCCACGGTTCGGCGTGGGGCCGGAGTCCCTGCTATACGCAAATTTGTCCAGCTTGCTCTGCTGACTCACTCGGGCCCCCTTTCCACTCATGATCGCCTCGGGAAGCCCCACCAAGGATAGCCTTCCGCTGTCGCCCGTCAGCTGGCGGGGCGGGAAGCCCCGACCGGGCACCATCCAGCCGGGATCAGCACGGGGGCCGTCCACCACAGCGAGTCACACCCTCAGGCACAGTGCCTGCAGATAGGCGCAGCACTCCAGGCAGGCCAGGGGCCGATACCAAGCACCCCCGCAGTCCGCAGCTCACCTCTTCAATCCCAGCAGGAGGAGGGGGGCAGCAGGGGTCCCCAACACCACCGTCACCCAGCGCTCTCCGAGCGTCCCACGCCGGGTCGGGGCCAGCACTGACGACAAGAACTCCCCGGGGCACTCCCCGGGCACCACCTGGTAATTGCCGCCTCCGCGAGGCCGTCGTCTCCCGGGCCACTCGAGCCCCGCCTCTCCCCGGCTCCACCGAATCTCCAGGCAGCAGTGTAGGATGAAAGCAGGGTGCGATCCGCACGCACCCCCGCCGGGCTCACCGCAAGCTGCAGACTCCCTCCAGAGGGCCCGCCAGGTCGGTCGGATGGTCGTGTGCGGCACCCAGCACTACCCCGCCACTCGAGGCCCCAGCGCCAAACTCCGGCACAGGCAGCAAACACCCCGGACCACGTCAGGAGCGCCTCGGGCCATGCAGAGACCCGGGGATTGAAGCGTGTAGGGTCGCTTCCTTACAGCTCGCCGCCCAGGGACCTTGGGGGTATAATCAGTCACGGATAGCTTGTCGGATGAGAGGGGAGTCGGCCTCACCCTCGGAGCTCGATCAGGCTGCGGCCATCTTGCTCGGCTGCTAGCCACGCCCCCGTACTTTTTAAAGAAGATTCGATTCTCTCCAACATCAGTACAAACTGACTCTGAGGAGAATCAACAACAGAGTCTACCAGTACCACCTGTGGAAGACCGATTGTGTTTTTTACCCTGGGACCTCAGACCTCTACAAACCCAGGACAGAAACCCACGTGAAGGAGGCAGAAGAAGAGTTAAAACAGGAGATTCGGGTGTATGAAGCAGCAAAACAAGCAGTATTCAGATGAAATGATTGAGAGCATTACCACCAATGATATTAATCTGACTGATCTAGAGTTTAGCATGGAAGAAGGTAAAATCTTTTCCTTGGGACTATCATACTGTGCCCCAATAAAGCTGGACTATATCCAAACAAGGATTGACTGTTTATAATTCATCACAAAACTCAAATTGTATAAGTTCTTTAACAATAGACGAGTGGCCATGCCGGATGATTCTCAGGAGTGGGATGACTTGGGCAATCTAGCAATCTCAGGTTTGGATCTCTTAAGACACATGGACAGTTTGTCTAGGGGGAAGTGAGTGTGGGCACTGATGACATGCTCATTCCAGAGCAAGGGTTGAATGTTTTTGAGAGGCCGATTACACAGTTTAAACCGGTCTATCTTTTCACCAATGGTCCTACATGACTCTATTGATATGTTTGCTGAGTTAATAGTTCATGATCTTAAAATGTTGCAAACTAATGAGCACATAGGTAAGAGTGGGGGACTCACATATCCGTTTCAAACAAAATACAACTGCCTAGTTAGCAAAATGTGCCAAAGAAATGATATAGTGATGCGACAAGCAGACAAATGCAGTAATATTGTGTCACGGACACTCCCTATGTATATGGAAGAAGCTATGGGGCAGTTGGGGGATGGCCAGTGTTATTGCAAATTAGATAGAAATGAGGCTCTAAGCATCAAGACTGCATATCACACTTAACTAGCTCAGTGGACTCATCACACTGGCAGAATTTTTATTTCTGAAGGCAGAACGACCATTCTATCAATCCTCTATTTTATACCAAAGGTCCATAAGAACGAGACCAAACCACCGGGCTGGCCCAATATTTCAGCGATCAGTGGCCTTTTCGAGAGTACATTGATTATTTTCTCCAGGAATCTGTCAGAAATGTGTCATCATATGTATAAGACACCGGCGACCTTTTGAAAAAAGTGTATGATGTCAATTGGGAAGATGGGTATATTTTAATGGCTATGGATGTGTCATCCTTGTATACAAATATGTCTCATTGAGACGGAATAAGAGCAGTGGAGTACCATCTCAGCTCTAGACCATTGACTTTATACAAACATACTGAGTTGTTACTCCAGATGATTCGCTGGTGTCTGCCATGGGCACTTGCTTTACCCCCAGTTATCCCAATTTGCATATTGGCTAGTGGGAGGAGCAGGTACTGGCCCATGATTATGCCCAAGAAATGGCAGATAATGTAATCCTATGGTCACGCTATTTTGACGACTTGTTCGTCATATGGCGCTGCACTGAGGCTTCGGGACAGCAATTTGGGGAGAAGATTAATATCAATGATCTTAATTTGCATTTTAATTCTCACATCAGTTCACAGAAAGTCCAATTTTTAAATCTTGTGGTATATATAGATCAGGGAAAGCTGCACACCAAGACCTATCGTAAGACGACTGCGGGCAACACGGTTTTGCATGCCCGCAGTTGTCTTCCTAACAAATTAAAATACAACATCCCGTATGCAGAGAATCTCCGCATGCTTAGGAATTGTAGCAACACTGCACAAATGATATCACTGATGACATCATTCATTGAGTGTGTTTGGTAAACGTTTCTGAGACTTAAAGATAGATACTAAGCTAATGCATAGGTTAAATTACTATTCTTTCTGTACTACTAATGAGTGTTACTATTTCCAACAGATGTCATCTGAGTGGCTGTGTAACTATCTGCATCAGTGTGTGAGTTAGTGCCTATGTAGCTGTATGAGTGTGTGAGTGGCTGTGTGAGTGGCTGTATGGATCTGTGAATGGGCATGTGAGTGGTTTTCTGAGTGTGAGAGTGGCTGTGTGAGTGGTTATATAGGTATGTGAGTGGTTGTATTGGTGTGTGAGTGGTTGTATGATTGTGTGAGAGGTTGTATGTGTATATGAATAGGAGTCTGAGTAGCTTTTGTGGGCGTGTGAGTGCATGAGTGGTTGGTGGTATGGGTTTGTGAGTAGTTTTTTTGGTGTGTGGGGCAGTGTCAGAGGGTTTGTGAGTGTTAGTATGGGTGTGTAAGTGGATGTGTTAATGGATGCATGGGTGTGTGAATTTTTGTATGGGTCTGTGAGGGGTTTTGTGGGCATGTGAATGGTTGTGTGGGTGGGTGTGTGAATGGTTCTAAGGGTATGTAAGTGTGTGTGTGAGTGGTGGTATGGATCTGAGAGTGGGTGTGTGAATGGTTGTGTGGGTGTGTTAGTGTGTGAGTATTTCTGTGGATGATGTCATCAGTGATATCATTTGAGGTGTCATTAATGATGTCACTGACAATGTCATGGGTGATGTAATATGTGAGGTCATAAGCAGTGCACTGCAGGGGCAGAAGTTATAGTTGGGTCAGGTAACTATAACTTCTGAATTTCTATGGTTTTGTGTGTATGAAATCTGAGTGTAAGTAAAATGACCCTCTAACCTTTGTTTTTTTCTGAGATATTTTTAAGGGTATTTTAATTCTACTTCCTAACTATAACGTCCCTGTAACCTTTGTTTTTCAGTGAATTTCTATGGTTTTTCAAATGTTATTTCATACCTATAACTTCCCCCGTAACCTTTTTTTTGTGATTTTTTTAATTGTATTTCCTAACTTTAACCTCTAATCTTTGAGAGTGGGTATGTGAGTGGCTGTATGGGTCTGTGAGTGGGTGTGTGAGTGTCTGTATAGGTCTGTGAGTGGGTGTGTGAGTGTCTGTATCGGTGGATGAGTGGGTGTGTGAGTATTTTACAGGGTGTGTGAGTAGATTTGTGAGTTGGTGAATGGGTGTGGAGTGACTGTATATGTCTGTGAGTGGGTGTTTGAGTAGCTGTGTGGGTGGGTTTATAAATGGCTGTGTAGGTGTGTGCGTGGGTTTGTGAGTGGCAGAATGGATCTGTGAGTCCACAGTTTTGTACAAAATATTGACTCAACTGGAGTACTGTCTGCTGGTTAATAAGCAAGTGCTAACTTGTTGGGTAAATGTCTAGTGCACATTCTACTTTACATCGGTGTAGTAGACTAGGAGGAAATGTCTCTAGTGACCTTCTGTGAGTTTAATATTGGTAATTTGATGTCCTCAAGTGTCTTCTTCCAGAAATCTGTGATAACATGAATTTTCCCATAGAGAAGAGGAGAAGACTACAAAGAGATGAATCTCCACCAAACAAGGGTACTTCCTCTTAATTATATAAAGTAAGTGCCTATTTGTTTGGTGGAGATTACCTCATTTTCTTCAGCATCAAGAAGGTGTCACCAAAATCGGTGGGAAACGCGCAGGGGGACCCTTTGGTATGCTGCCCAAAATACTGGCAAAATACAGGAAGACCTCTGCATACTACTAAGGTAGACGGGGCAGGGCCAAACTGGCGATGCTCACAGTTGAATATACACATTTGAATACTTGTAGTAATTTAAAAAAAGAACCATGGACTCCGCTCTCACCAGAAGAGGCCAAGAAATAACCCACTCATCACAGTCACTACAGATTACGCTCCAAAAGATCAACAAAGCATTCCTGGGGAAAGGGGGCACGTGGCCCCCCCTTCCCAGAACTGATTTTCCAGCGTGCAGTGTTGGGGCCACGGAGGGAGCTTTAATTCACCTGAGGTCCCTGCAAGCTCCCCACCTCCAGCAGGAGCCAGCATTGCTCAGACACACAGAGAGCAGCCAAAAATACTGCTCCCTGTGTGCTGGAGCAGTCCTTTCATCTGTTTTCCTGCCTGCTTGACAGCGGGCAGGAAAACAGACAAAAGTCCGCTCCCAGTGAGCTGGAGCAGTTTTCCTGCTACTGCCCAGTGGGAGTGGACTTACTGTCTGCTCTTGCCTGGCAGGAGCTGTCAAAGCTCCCACCAAGCGAGAGCAAACATCTATGTCCTGAGGGTGGGCACTTTGGAGCATGGGGAGCCAGCCCTGGGGGTGGCGTTCCTCAAGACCATTACTGGCACCAGGATGGGGGCCATGCAGCACCCCTCCTTTGTTATTGTAGGGCATGGCCAGAGAGGTGGTGGTTCCTGGGGCTGAAAACTGCAGAGGAGGGGGGCTGCACAGCCCCCTCCCCCTTTATCTTTAATTGGTCTGGTTGTGGAGAAGTGGCAGTCCTGCACATGGCCCCTTCGCATATTTACACATTGGTATGGCCCTGGGAAGGTGGCAGCCCCTGGGGCCCATATGTGTCATGGGGGGGGGGGAGCTGCATGTGCCCCCCTCCCCATAATATATATTTAAATACAAAGAAGAGCAGGAGACCGTGCTTGGTATTTTACATTTTTGTTCACTGGGATTAATGAATCTGCTGCAATTTTCACTTTGAAAATGTTTAAAAAATGCTTTTTAGGCCAAGTGGGGTCCCTGGGGAACCCAACACCAGGCCTAGGGGATCAGGGTATTCCTACCATGACACCATTTCTTGATTTTTTACTTTTCTTTTGGGACTTGGCTGAGTCTGAGTCCCAAAATGGCTGCCAACACTTCCTGGTTGAAGTATTGGCACCAATCAGATCTCGACTGAGATTTGTTAGATTCGCTGAGGGTTCGCGTCCCTAGATATATACGTTTGGTTTCCTTTAATATTTCAAAAACTGCTGAACAGATTACACCAAATCACAAAAAGCACATTTTCTGGACCAAGATCTATCTTTATGCCAAATTTGGTGTAATTCCGTTCAGCGGTACTGGCTGTAGTCATGTCTAAAATCTCTATAGAAATTAACATTGGAAATGCAGTATTTTTGACCCCTTCCTTTTTCTCGACCCCCCACTTGACGATTCACCCCAAAACTTTCCATTCACAACTAGACAAAGGGGAGCAATTTTTGGGTAAAATATTGTGACAATATCGCGAAACAGGGGTAAAGTTATAAGCAAGTCAAAAAACACTTCTATGGAAATATAATATATATATATATACATATATATATATATATATTCACTGAAAAAACCATAGGTTTCAGGCACGTTATAGTTAGGAATTAGCATTTAAAAAACCTTAGAAATTCACTGAAGACACCATAGGTTTCAGGGGCGTTATAGTTAGCTGGACTTTTCACTCGTACAAAACCATTGAAATTCCCCCGTTATAGTTAGTTCAGCTAACTATAACTCGCGCGCCCGCAATGCTCTGCTGATGACGTCACATATTACATCACTCATGACATGGTCAGTGACATCACTACTTTCCCACCCCAAAATGTGTGAAAAAAGTGCTTTTTCAGCAAAAATTGAGGTTTGCAGGGGATTCTGGGTAAGGAAACGTTGGGGGATCCACGCAAGCCATACCTCCCTGGAAGCCGCCGGGTGTCTAGTTTTCAGAAATGCATGGGTTTGGTAGGTTTCCCTAGATGGCCGCCGAGCACCGGGCCAAAAACCTAAGTGACCCCCCTTGCAAAACCAGGTGGTTTTGCGACAGGCCATTTTGATGTCGTCTCACTGCGTTTTGGGCCCTTGCCTGCCGCGGGTACTTGGGCCTCCCACACAAGTGAGGCACCATTTTTACCGGAAGACCTGGGGGAACGCTGGGTGGTGGTAAATTTGTGTGAGCCCGGTGATGCCACTACTTTCCCACCTTAAAATGTGTGAAAAAAGTGATTTTTTCAGCAAAAATTGAGGTTTGCAGGGGATTCTGGGTAAGGAAACGTTGGGGGATCCACGCAAGCCATACCTCCCTGGAAGCCGCCGGGTGTCTAGTTTTCAGAAATGCATGGGTTTGGTAGGTTTCCCTAGATGGCCGCCGAGCACCGGGCCAAAAACCTAAGTGACCCCCCTTGCAAAACCAGGTGGTTTTGCGACAGGCCATTTTGATGTCGCCTCACTGCGTTTTGGGCCCTTGCCTGCCGCGGGTACTTGGGCCTCCCACACAAGTGAGGCACCATTTTTACCGGGAGACCCGGGGGAATGCTGGGTGGTGGTAAATTTGTGTGAGCCCGGTGATGCCACTACTTTCCCACCCCAAAATGTGTGAAAAAAGTGATTTTTTCAGCAAAAATTAAGGTTTGCAGGGGATTCTGGCTAAGGAAACGTTGGGGGATCCACGCAAGCCATACCTCCCTGGAAGCCGCCGGGTGTCTAGTTTTCAGAAATGCATGGGTTTGGTAGGTTTCCCTAGATGGCCGCCGAGCACCGGGCCAAAAACCTAAGTGACCCCCCCTTGCAAAACCAGGTGGTTTTGCGACAGGCCATTTTGATGTCGCCTCACTGCGTTTTGGGCCCTTGCCTGCCGCGGGTACTTGGGCCTCCCACACAAGTGTGGCACCATTTTTACCGGGAGACCTGGGGGAACGCTGGGTGGTGGTAAATTTGTGTGAGCCCGGTGATGCCACTACTTTCCCACCCCAAAATGTGTGAAAAAAGTGATTTTTTCAGCAAAAATTGAGGTTTGCAGGGGATTCTGGGTAAGGAAACGTTGGGGGATCCACGCAAGCCATACCTCCCTGGAAGCCGCCGGGTGTCTAGTTTTCAGAAATGCATGGGTTTGGTAGGTTTCCCTAGATGGCCGCCGAGCACCGGGCCAAAAACCTAAGTGACCCCCCTTGCAAAACCAGGTGGTTTTGCGACAGGCCATTTTGATGTCGCCTCACTGCGTTTTGGGCCCTTGCCTGCCGCGGGTACTTGGGCCTCCCACACAAGTGAGGCACCATTTTTACCGGGAGACCCGGGGGAACGCTGGGTGGTGGTAAATTTGTGTGAGCCCGGTGATGCCACTACTTTCCCACCCCAAAATGTGTGAAAAAAGTGATTTTTTCAGCAAAAATTGAGGTTTGCAGGGGATTCTGGGTAAGGAAACATTGGGGGATCCACGCAAGCCATACCTCCCTGGAAGCCGCCGGGTGTCTAGTTTTCAGAAATACGTGGGTTTGGTAGGTTTCCTGTTAGACCTGGCACCTTGGCGTGGGTTTCCCTTCCACTTTTTGATGGTGTGCCTCGATTGTTTTGCTGGTGTGTCCGCTCAGGGCACTGCGCCACGGCTAATCCGTGCCGCAGTGCAAGTGCTCCCTAGGTAAAGTGTACCTGTAATTGATGTTCATGATTGGTTTATTGGATTCACTGTCAGTCCCCAGTAAAGTGCACCAGGGGTGCCAGGGCTTGTGAATGCCAATGCTGCTGGTGGGCTTGCAGCGCTGGTTGCGCCACCCACGGAAGCGGCCTTGTAAAGTGTGTCTAGGGTCTGCCACCGCAGACCCTGTGCGCGGTCCGGGACCGTCGCGCTGACTGCGCAAGTGCCCCCACTTGCCAGTCCCTAAACCTTCCCTTACCTACGTATTAGCCACCCCTCTGGTAGGCCCAAGGGCAGGGTGCATTGTAGGCATAAGGTAGGACATGCCCTGATGTGTGTGGCATGTCTTAGTAGTGAATTACAGCCATTTCCGTTCTTCACTATTGAAGGCTACCTGCTCTCCATAGGCCAGAATGGGCTGCCGGGATCACGCCAACGCTGTGACCCCAGTGGACTCAGAGAGCATGGTAGAAGTGTCAAGTTTAGTATGCCTGAACTCAGGATGATAAAATACTTCTTGTAGTCAAGTTTATTTTAATATCCTGGGTTTGTAAATACTACTTTTAGAAAGTTAGTATTTACTGACCTGACCATCTCAGTCCGCCTCTGCTGTGTGTATGTGTTCTGCCTGGCAACAGTAAGGAGCAGGGTTGGGGAACCCCCAGAGACAGGTTGGCTGCCAGGTGGTGGGTAGAGAGATTACACCTGGATGGGTGGGAGGAGTACACCTTGACTCTTGAATAGACCTGTGCTCTGCCACCACAAAGCCGGCGCCACCCCCTGTGGGGCGGCTGATGTCTCTGCCCTGCTGCTGAAAGGAAAGAGCAGAGTCACCATAACAAAGTGCTCCAGAACTGGACTGAGCCAGGCCTAGGCCCCCTGGCGCTAAGGAACAAAAGAATCATGGTATAAAAGTAGGAGCCTGGCTCCTAAGAAATCAGAATCCTGTTTACCACAAAGAACCTCTGCCCGACTAGAAGGAGAAGGAGACGCTGGAGGAGCTGGCCGGCTGCCTGCCTTGCTGAGAAAGGAGAGGAAGAGACTTACTGAAAAGACTTTGCTACTTTGTGCTTGAACATTCTCCAAGGGCTTGATCTGAGCTTGCCCCCTGAACTGAACCCCAGGAACAGTGGGTTCTCTGTGCTTCTTGCTCGTCCTCCAATTCGAGCCGTGTGTGCATCCCGCTGGAAAAGAGACTGCGCCCCTCATCGCCCCTCCTAGGGCCGTGACACTCAGAAGCTCGCCTGCCTCCAACCCGTGAGAGCCCCGCTCCGTCCCGAGCCGCTCTCTGTTGCCGGGCCAGGCCGCCTGCATCCCTGTCACCGCCTGCCATTGGAGTGCGCTGAACGCGCTATCACCCCTCCTGCCGGAAGCCGTCCGACGACTGTGATCTACGCCGGGTCACCCAGCTGCACTGACCGTGCCCTGTGACCCCGCTTCGCTATCCCCGGACATCTCAGGCCGCGCCGCCCCCGCTGTGGAGACCCTCCTGCACCGCCGTGCTAAAGGGTCGCTGGCCGCGCCTGCCTACGTGCCCACACCTGCTGATTGAGGACCCAAGAACACTTCCCGAAGTTGAGAGTCGCACCGACCTGTGCCGACTCTCCACATCACGAAAGAAGTTCCAGTATCGGGCTCGGGGCCCGCAACGCCTTATTTCCCCGTTCGCAGGAACCGATCTCTGTGAGTACTGGAACTACAAGTAAAGAGACTACGAACTATCCATTTGAAACTACGAGCAACGAACATTTGCCTGCTTTATAACCTGGTGGCCTAGCGAGAACGTTATTGGTCTTGTGATAAGTCTGTTGAGATATATATACCTTATTTTTACATAAAGAATCGTATTTTTATATATATCCAAGTCTGGTGTCCGTTTCTGGGGGGATTGATGTATTTACTGTGTGTATGATTGTAAGTGCTTAACCAACAACGCCTGAGGAATCGCCTTGGCTGCTCACGCCACGCACCTAGAGGGTGAGCAAGGGTCATTTGCGAGGGGTTATCCTGCGCCCTGATGTGGAGGAGAGGGTTCCTGCTTGACACAAGGGCAACCTTGCGCCAACCAGAGATCCCCGACTCTAACATTGGTGGCAGCGGGTGGGATTTCGGATTTGCACTTGTAATTTGCATACAGTGAATTATTAATCACCAGATAGTGAGAGCAGACCAAATAACGCAGCCACAGGTTTGTAATTGTTGAACTTTGTTGAAGACATCTGCCATTACTACAACCATGCCTGGCTCGCACTCCGCTGGAAGAGCACTCTCTGTGATTTCTGGAATAGATGAGGTGGATTGGGAGAGACTGGAAGGCTACACGATGGAGCAATTGAAAGGCTACAGTGTACAATTCAGAGTCCCCCATGCTGGATGCAAGAGGAAGCCCCAGTACACCAAGGCGTTGAGAGCCTGGAAGGAGTCACGAGACCTACGGAATGCGGGGGACATCGTTCCGCCCGACAACCTTGAGGAACCCAGCAGAGTCCGGTCGCCAGAGGAGCTGGCAGACAGGGCAGCCGACAGGGCGCATGCAATGGAGATGGCAAAGTTGGCCGGACAAATGGAAATGGAAAAGCAGAAGTTGGCCCTGGAGGCACAACAACGCCAAATGGATCATGATATCAGATTGAAGGAGTTGGAGCTGAAGGCGAAAAGTTTGGACACCGCTCCTTCTGGTGGCAGCACTCCACCAGCGCAGGTAGAGTCCAAGGTGTACATCCCCAAAGATGTAGTAAAGGAGTATTTTAGAAAGGATGACATAGGGCAGTGGTTTAGAGCCTACGAGGTGGCCATGTCCTCACACCGGGTCCCTGAGAAAGACTGGGGAGCGGGGTTGTGGGGAAGGTTCCTTGCTGAAGGGCGTGACACACTGTTAGATTTACCCTTAGAAGTCCAGACCTCATACCCCCATATGAAGGAAGCTTTAATGACCAGGTATGGGTTAACTCCTGAGCTATATCGACAGAGGTTCAGGGAGACCAAGAAGATCCCTGAGAGTACGTATGTGGAATATGTGACCTTTTTCTGCAGAGCGCTGGATGGTTGGGTGAAGGGTAGCAAAGTGAATGATTATCAAGGGCTGCTTGATTTAATTGCATGGGAGCACTTGTCCAGTCAATGTTTTCCTGAGCTACGCCAGCACCTGATAGATAGCAAGCTGTCCAACCCGAGGAAGCTTGCTGAGGAGGCGGACCGCTGGCTCAGCACCAGGGTCCACAAGGGTCAAGTGGGAGACTCCGCCAAAGGTGGGCAGGGTCCCCAGCAGAAGAGTGGGGGGGACAAGGGTAAACAGAAGGGGTTCCAAAAAGGCCCCCAAAGTAATTCCCAAGGGAACCAGCAGAAGGGTTCTCAGCCTCCCCCAACCCCGCAGCAGAATGGGGCCCCGACAGGTAGACCTGTTCCAAAGGGGCCCTTCAATTGTTATAGGTGTGGTGACCCGGGTCACATTGCCTCTGATCCTAAGTGTCGCCTGTTTGGTAAGACCGCACCCACTGGTGCTCCACCCCGGCAAGTAGCTAGTGTTAACTTTGGGGAGGAGGTAGCAGTCCAGGAGGGTGGGGGTCCCGGGCAGATGACCCTAGTCTCGCTAGGAGACAGTGAGATGGTCCCTGTAACCTACCTGCCCTCTAACACTAAGAAATATGGGCAGGTGGTGACCATCAATGGAAAGAAGGTTGAGGCTCTTAGAGATACAGGAGCCAGCGTGACCTCGGTGAGGCAACACCTGGTGTCTCAAGAGCAAATTGTACCCAATGCCTACTGTAGGGTTGTCAATGCTGACAACGTAGAGAGTCGTTGTCCAATGGCTCAAGTTCCCTTTGAGTGGGGGGAGGTCTCTGGTACTCTACAAGTCGCTGTGAGAACTGACATGCCTGTAGACTGTCTGCTAGGGAACGACCTGGAGAGTTCCCCTTGGGAAAAGGTGGAGAAGACCACGCATCTGAGGATGGTGGGTCTACCCGACTGGGCGTGCGTGACCACCCGGTCCATGGCAGCCAGTAGGGGTGTGGAGAGGGTCCTGGAGCCTGAGGGAGAGGTCCAGGAACCGGCCTTAGGGAGAAGGCGCAGGAGGCGCGGGAAACCGGCCCCCGAAGTTCCCACGGCCCAGGAGGAAGTAGACCCTGAGGGGGATACTCTGGAGCCTACCGGGGAACAGATTGCCGAACTGGGAGATCTGCCTGAGCTGACCCATTGGCAGCAAGAAGGAGGTCCCTCCAGGGAGGAATTCTGCAGGGAGCAGAAAGAATGCCCTTCTCTCGTGGGTATGCGGCAACAGGCTGCAGACCAGGCCAATGGTGTTCAGGCCAAAACACACTACGTGTACTGGGAGAGTGACCTCCTGTATTCCGAGCCTAAGGCTGCTGAACCTGGGTCAGCCCGTGTGCTGGTGGTACCCCAGAAGTTCAGAACCTTCCTACTGGGGCTGGCTCATGATGTGCCGTTAGCAGGACATTTGGGGATGGACAAGACCTATGACAGGCTTGTCACCCACTTTTACTGGCCCCAAATGCACAAGAATTCCGATTCCTACTGCAGAACCTGTCAGACTTGCCAGGCAAGTGGTAAGAGCGGAGGGAAGCACAAGGCTCCTCTGCAACCTTTCCCTGTGGTCGGTACGCCATTCCAACGAGTGGGTATTGACATTGTGGGGCCTCTGGACCCCAAGACAGCCCTGGGCAACAGGTTCATCCTGGTCTTGGTGGACCATGCCACCCGGTACCCTGAAGCCATCCCTCTGAGGACAGTGACGGCCCCCGTGGTGGGACGGGCACTGATGGGAATTTTTTCCCGAGTGGGATTCCCTCTAGAGGTGGTGAGCGACAGGGGGACCAATTTCATATCCACATATATGAAATCCCTGTGGAAGGAGTGTGGGGTAACTTACAAGTTCACCACTCCTTACCACCCCCAAGGAAATGGGTTGGTTGAGAGATTCAACCGAACCCTCAAAGGCATGATCATGGGCCTGGACGGTCCAATGAGGCGTAAGTGGGACGTCCTCTTGCCATGCCTGCTCTTCGCTTACCGAGAGGTGCCGCAGAAGTCTCTAGGGTTCAGCCCCTTTGAGCTTCTGTATGGTCACCCGGTAAGAGGACCTCTGAGTTTGGTAAAGGAAGGCTGGGAGCAATCTCCCAGGAAACCTCCCCAGAATGTATATAGTTACATGCTGGCCTTCCGAAACCAGACTCGGCGTTTCAGGCAACTGGCTGAGGCAAATCTGGAAGCCAGCCAGGAGGAGATGAAGCGGTGGTACGACCGGAATGCCACTCTGGTAGAGCTTCAACCTGGACAAAAGGTGTGGGTCTTGGCCCCAGTGGAGCCGTGTGCACTTCAGGATAAGTGGACAGGTCCATTTGAGGTTGTGGAGCGCAAAAGTCCTATCACCTACTTGGTGGACATGCAGACTCCCAGGAACCCTTTGAGGGTCCTACATGTTAACCGCCTTAAGCCCCACTTAGAGAGGACCGAAGTGGGCATGCTGCTGGCCACTGATGATGGAATGGAAGAGGAGACCGAGCCTCTTCCTGACCTCTTAGTGGCCTCTGAGAAAGATGGGTCAGTGGATGGAGTTAACCTCTCACCCACCCTGACGCCCGAACAACAGGAGGATTGCCGCCACTTGCTGGGACAGTTTTCCGACCGATTCTCCCTGGTTCCTGGTGTCACAGATTGGTGCGTCCATGATGTGGACACAGGAGACAGCTTACCTGTGAAGCACAAGGCTTACAGGGTAACTGACAGGGTCAGAGCTTGCATCAAGGAGGAGGTCTCCAAGATGCTTGCGCTAGGGGTGGTTGAGTCCTCCAGCAGTCCTTGGTCCAGCCCCGTGGTCTTGGTCCCCAAAGCTGCTGCGCCGGGAGCCACACCTGAACTCCGGTTCTGTGTGGACTACAGAGGACTCAATTCAGTCACGAAGACTGACGCGCACCCCATCCCCAGAGCTGATGAGCTCATTGACCGGCTGGGGGCTGCCCGGTTCCTCAGTACGTTTGATTTAACGTCTGGGTACTGGCAGATCGCCTTGACCGATGGGGCCAAAGAGAGGTCCGCATTCTCTACACCAGATGGGCACTTCCAGTTCCGAGTCATGCCATTTGGGATGAAGAATGCCCCTGCCACCTTTCAGAGGTTGGTCAACCAGGTACTGGTTGGGCTGGATGCGTTCAGTGCCGCCTACCTGGATGACATCGCAGTGTTCAGTGCCACCTGGCCTGAACACCTGCGCCACCTCTGGGAAGTGTTGATGGCGCTGCGCCGAGCAGGCCTCACGATCAAGGCAAGCAAGTGCCAGATCGGGCAGGGTTCCGTGGTGTACTTGGGACACCAAGTGGGGAGTGGCAAGGTGGCACCCTTGCAACCCAAAATTGAAACCATCCTGGCTTGGGAACCCCCCAAGACGCAGACCGCAGTGAGGGCCTTCCTGGGGCTCACTGGGTACTACAGGAGGTTTGTCAAGGGCTATGGAACGATCGTTGCCCCCTTGACAGAGCTGACTTCTAAGAAGCAGCCCAGGAACGTGATTTGGACTGACACCTGTCAGAAAGCTTTCGACACCCTGAAAACTGCCATGTGCACGGCGCCCGTGCTCTTGGCCCCTGACTTCTCCAAGGAGTTCCTAGTACAGACAGACGCTTCAGAGCATGGTGTAGGGGCTGTTCTCTCACAGATGACTGAGGAGGGCTGGGACCAACCCGTAGCCTTCATCAGTAGGAGGTTACTTCCACGGGAAAGTAGGTGGAGTGCAATTGAGCGAGAAGCATTTGCTGTGGTCTGGGCGCTGAAGAAGCTAAGACCCTACTTGTTTGGGTCTCACTTCCGGGTTCAGACGGACCACAGGCCCCTCAGATGGTTAATGCAAATGAGGGGTGAAAACCCGAAGCTGTTGAGGTGGTCCATCTCCCTACAGGGTATGGACTTTACGGTGGAACACCGTCCTGGTACAGATCACGCCAACGCTGACGGTCTGTCCAGGTATTTCCGCCTTAGTGACGAGGAACCCCCTGGGCAAGGGTAGTTCTCCCCACATTTCAGCTGGAGGGGACACGTGTTAGACCTGGCACCTTGGCGTGGGTTTCCCTTCCACTTTTTGATGGTGTGCCTCGATTGTTTTGCTGGTGTGTCCGCTCAGGGCACTGCGCCACGGCTAATCCGTGCCGCAGTGCAAGTGCTCCCTAGGTAAAGTGTACCTGTAATTGATGTTCATGATTGGTTTATTGGATTCACTGTCAGTCCCCAGTAAAGTGCACCAGGGGTGCCAGGGCTTGTGAATGCCAATGCTGCTGGTGGGCTTGCAGCGCTGGTTGCGCCACCCACGGAAGCGGCCTTGTAAAGTGTGTCTAGGGTCTGCCACCGCAGACCCTGTGCGCGGTCCGGGACCGTCGCGCTGACTGTGCAAGTGCCCCCACTTGCCAGTCCCTAAACCTTCCCTTACCTACGTATTAGCCACCCCTCTGGTAGGCCCAAGGGCAGGGTGCATTGTAGGCATAAGGTAGGACATGCCCTGATGTGTGTGGCATGTCTTAGTAGTGAATTACAGCCATTTCCGTTCTTCACTATTGAAGGCTACCTGCTCTCCATAGGCCAGAATGGGCTGCCGGGATCACGCCAACGCTGTGACCCCAGTGGACTCAGAGAGCATGGTAGAAGTGTCAAGTTTAGTATGCCTGAACTCAGGATGATAAAATACTTCTTGTAGTCAAGTTTATTTTAATATCCTGGGTTTGTAAATACTACTTTTAGAAAGTTAGTATTTACTGACCTGACCATCTCAGTCCGCCTCTGCTGTGTGTATGTGTTCTGCCTGGCAACAGTAAGGAGCAGGGTTGGGGAACCCCCAGAGACAGGTTGGCTGCCAGGTGGTGGGTAGAGAGATTACACCTGGATGGGTGGGAGGAGTACACCTTGACTCTTGAATAGACCTGTGCTCTGCCACCACAAAGCCGGCGCCACCCCCTGTGGGGCGGCTGATGTCTCTGCCCTGCTGCTGAAAGGAAAGAGCAGAGTCACCATAACAAAGTGCTCCAGAACTGGACTGAGCCAGGCCTAGGCCCCCTGGCGCTAAGGAACAAAAGAATCATGGTATAAAAGTAGGAGCCTGGCTCCTAAGAAATCAGAATCCTGTTTACCACAAAGAACCTCTGCCCGACTAGAAGGAGAAGGAGACGCTGGAGGAGCTGGCCGGCTGCCTGCCTTGCTGAGAAAGGAGAGGAAGAGACTTACTGAAAAGACTTTGCTACTTTGTGCTTGAACATTCTCCAAGGGCTTGATCTGAGCTTGCCCCCTGAACTGAACCCCAGGAACAGTGGGTTCTCTGTGCTTCTTGCTCGTCCTCCAATTCGAGCCGTGTGTGCATCCCGCTGGAAAAGAGACTGCGCCCCTCATCGCCCCTCCTAGGGCCGTGACACTCAGAAGCTCGCCTGCCTCCAACCCGTGAGAGCCCCGCTCCGTCCCGAGCCGCTCTCTGTTCCCGGGCCAGGCCGCCTGCATCCCTGTCACCGCCTGCCATTGGAGTGCGCTGAACGCGCTATCACCCCTCCTGCCGGAAGCCGTCCGACGACTGTGATCTACGCCGGGTCACCCAGCTGCACTGACCGTGCCCTGTGACCCCGCTTCGCTATCCCCGGACATCTCAGGCCGCGCCGCCCCCGCTGTGGAGACCCTCCTGCACCGCCGTGCTAAAGGGTCGCTGGCCGCGCCTGCCTACGTGCCCACACCTGCTGATTGAGGACCCAAGAACACTTCCCGAAGTTGAGAGTCGCACCGACCTGTGCCGACTCTCCACATCACGAAAGAAGTTCCAGTATCGGGCTCGGGGCCCGCAACGCCTTATTTCCCCGTTCGCAGGAACCGATCTCTGTGAGTACTGGAACTACAAGTAAAGAGACTACGAACTATCCATTTGAAACTACGAGCAACGAACATTTGCCTGCTTCATAACCTGGTGGCCTAGCGAGAACGTTATTGGTCTTGTGATAAGTCTGTTGAGATATATATACCTTATTTTTACATAAAGAATCGTATTTTTATATATATCCAAGTCTGGTGTCCGTTTCTGGGGGGATTGATGTATTTACTGTGTGTATGATTGTAAGTGCTTAACCAACAACGCCTGAGGAATCGCCTTGGCTGCTCACGCCACGCACCTAGAGGGTGAGCAAGGGTCATTCGCGAGGGGTTATCCTGCGCCCTGACGTGGAGGAGAGGGTTCCTGCTTGACACAAGGGCAACCTTGCGCCAACCAGAGATCCCCGACTCTAACATTTCCCTAGATGGCCGCCGAGCACCGGGCCAAAAACCTAAGTGACCCCCCTTGCAAAACCAGGTGGTTTTGCGACAGGCCATTTTGATGTCGCCTCACTGCGTTTTGGGCCCTTGCCTGCCGCGGGTACTTGGGCCACCCACACAAGTGAGGCACCATTTTTACCGGGAGACCTGGGGAAAGCTGAGTGGTGGTAAATTTGTGTGAGCCCGGTGATGCCACTACTTTCCCACCCCAAAATGTGTGAAAAAAGTGATTGTTTCAGCAAAAATTGAGGTTTGCAGAGGATTCTGGGTACGGAAACGTTGGGGGATCCACGCAAGCCATACCTCCCTAGAAGCCGCCGGGTGTCTAGTTTTCAGAAATGCGTGGGTTTGGTAGGTTTCCCTAGATGGCCGCCGAGCACGGGCCAAAAAGACAGTTGACCCCTTTGCAAAACCAGAACGTTTCGACATTGTTTCTACAACGTGAGCATTTTGGAACAATATTGCATGGACAATGTGATCGATATTTTGAGGTTTGCAGGACATTGAGGATAAAAAACCTTTTTGAAATTCACAAGAGAGACATCACCATGAACTCCCATGGGTTTACGACAATATCTACAGTCGGTGGGTTATTTTTACATGGAACATACACCTTGGCAGAGAAACTAAAAAGACAAAGAATCCTGCACAGCCACCTATTCCTCAAACGCACACACATACTGGTTGGATTTGGCACGAGGGCGAGTGATGGTTCAGTATATTAAATTTTATTAACAAGAGATTTCACAAAAATGAAATGCACTGTCAATAATTCAATGGAGAAAAAACTGAACCAATGACTCACAGCTCGTGAGCTGTAAAGCCACGGCAAGGCACCAACCGCTTTACAGGCCATTCACACACCTTTCATACGTGATACACACAAGACCATTCGCACCACCAGGCACAAAAACAACACATTACAAAATTCACAAAAGGGACAAGGTACACCCTGCTTCAGAAAGGCAAATATTACTGCACAGCCATCTAATCCTCAAGCACACACACATACTGGTTTGATTTGGCACGAGAGTGAGTGATGGTTCAGAATATACAATTGTATTAGCAAGTGATTTCACAAAAATGAAATGCACTGTTAATAATTGAAAGGGCGAGAAACTGAACCATTGACTCACAGCTCGTGAGCTGTAAAGCCACGACAAGGCACCAACCTCTTTACAGGCCATTCATACACCTTTCATACGCGTGAGACATACAAAACCATTCATACCGCCAGCCGCGGGCCCATCACATAACAAAACTCACACCAGCACACAGCGCCATTCAAGGGCCCATCACTTTCACACGCCCACATTCCTGACACAGCAACTACACAAGCAGATGGATTGCGTGGAGTGGCACTCAGCTAGCAGTGTGTGTAGTGACCAGCAGCAAGTCACTACTCACACAGCCAGCCGAGCGCCAGTCCACGCACACCGCTAGCCGAGCACCAGTTCACGCACACCGCTAGCTAAACACCAGTCCACGCACACCGCTAGCCAAGCACCAGTCCACACACACCACCAGCCAAGCACCAGTCCACGCACACCGCCAGCCAAGCACCAGTCCACGCACACCGCCAGCCAAGCACCAGTCCACGCACACCGCCAGCCAAGCACCAGTCCACGCACACCGCCAGCCAAGCACCAGTCCACACACACCGCCAGCCAAGCACCAGTCCACGCACACCGCCAGCCAAGCACCAGTCCACGCACACCGCCAGCCAAGCACCAGTCCACGCACACCGCCAGCCAAGCACCAGTCCACACACACCGCCAGCCAAGCACCAGGCCACGCACGCCAACGGCCAAGCACCAGTCCATGCACACCGCCAGCCAAGCACCATTCCACGTACACCGCCAAAGAAGTGCCAGTCCACACACACTGCCAACACATTTAGGATTTTTTTAGACAAAAATAAAAACACAAACAAATCACAAATAGATAAAAATCTACAAACACAAAATCAGAAACTAAACACATTGCACTAAAGCCAACCTTGAAACAGAATCAAATTTTTCAAAGAAAACAAACCAATCAGTTAACTTTACCACTCATGATTGCTCCCAAAAATTCTTTTGGGTATGGTACGCTCTAAAACAAGCAGGGACACACAGCCCAGGTTTAGATGGACAGTCGGAGCAGTACATACGAGTCTCCTTCCGCTTATCTCTTCGCCAACAGACTCTACATCTCCTAGTGGGAAAATCTTTTGCCGGTGTGGGAGGGATGAAATCAGGAAAGTGGCGATCTTTCAATCGAACCACATCCTCCACCACTCCAAATCTAGGAACACTTGCCTGTTCCACAACAACAAGGCTAGCTATCACAGAGTGCTGAAACTGAAGAAATGTCAACTTTGACGCAGGAGAACACTCCTTGAACACAATAAAAGCATTGAACATTGCTAATTCGAAGAAATGGATGGCCAACTTCTTATACCAAACATAAGCCTTCCGAATAGCAGAGTAAGGTTCCAACCTCTGATCTACTCTGTCAACACCACCCATGTGCTTATTGTAGTCTAGAATGCACACAGGTTTGCGCACTTCAGCAACCTGACCCCAAACAGCCACAGGTGAAGTACTCTCATCATGGATGGTAGTCAGCATGTACACATCCCTCCTGTCCACAAATTTCACAGCTAGTAGTTCATCACTACGCAAGGAACTGCACTGCCCCCTCTGAAGTTTTTTGCAAACAAGCTCTTTCGGATAAGCTTTACGGTTAGAGCGGATTGTGCCACATGCAAAAGTGTCCACTTTATACAATTCCTTAAATAATTGCACAGCAGTATAGAAGTTATCAAGGTACAAATGGTGGCCTCTGTTAAACAGTCTCCTAGCAAGATCCCACACAATTTTCTCTGCAACTCCAAAAGTGGACGGACATCCTGGGGGGTCAATAGCAGAATCTCTACCAGTGTACACACGAAAATTAAATACATATCCTGTCCTACTCTCAGACAACATATACAGCTTAATTCCATAGCGTGCCCTCTTGCTAGGGATGTACTGCCTAAAAACCAAACGGCCCTTGAACAAGACCAAAGACTCATCAATAGATATTTCTTTCCCTGGAGTATAGATCTCAGAAAATCGATCCACAAAGTGATCAAGAACGGGCCGAATCTTAAAAAGACGGTCACAGTCAGGGTGATCTCGTGGCAACGCCATTGAATTATCAACAAAGTGCAGCATACGTGGCAAAAGTAAATACCGATTACGAGTCATAACTGCAGGAAATATGGCAGTTGCCAACAAGGGGCTAGTAGACCAATATGAAGCCAAGGTTGGCTTCCTTACCACACCCATCAATAAAGTCAAAACCAAAAACTTCTTAATCTCTTCCAGATATGTGGGAGTCCACCGGGTAGCTCTAGACTGGGGCCTAAGTTTGTCGCTGTTGTTCCTCAAAAACTGTTCAGCATACAAATTCGTCTGCTCAACAATCTCACCCAAAAATACATCATCCATAAACAACTGAAAAAACTGTATAGGCAAAAAGTTTTCACAATTCACTGTACACCCTGCAACACCGCTAAAGGCAGGCAACACCGGCTGCACCATGTTTGGATCAACCCAAAGTCCAGCACTTCCAGTAGGAAGCCTAGCAGCCTCAGACTGCAATCCAGATGCCTCTTGCACCATCGGCACAGCAGTTTCCTCCTCTAAGACAGGCACTTCATCCGCACTGAGAGTTGCTTCATCCACACCAAGAGTACCTTCATCTGCACTGAGAGTACCTTCATCATCCGATGATTCCATGTTGAGTGAAAACTCACTGCCAGAATCTTCCCCTCCCTCCTCTCCCTCAGACGCACTGTCAGTCTCATAATCATGATCAGAGGAAGATTCAAGAAGCATACCGACCACCTGTTGAGCAGTCATTCTACGGCTAGCCATATTGCTTACTAATAAATGTAACTTGTCAACAACAACAAACTCTTTGTAAAATAAGTAATAAGCAAAAAGCACCTTTATCAAAAACTCAAATATACTCCAAAACAATACCACTCACTTGCCAGAGGCAGCAAAACTACTCACCACCACCAACTCTGTACAGACACAGTATGGATCAACAATATCCCACTAAAAAAGAAAGAGAAAAGCAATTACACATAAGACTATGCAAAACACATCGCAAAGAATTTCATGCTCAAACCACTAACTAAATATGCCGCCATTATGACATCACTTACAAAAAAATTCATTCAGACATTATATTATTACTCATTTGGTGTAAATACAACAACAAAAAATTTCTTACCAACACAATGCAACTACACAAAACTGCAGAACAGCCACCGTCTAAAAGCTTTAGACTAGAATAAAAAGAAGAAAAAAAACTTTATTGTAACATATGCATATAATGCTCTAGACCATCACGTACTGCGCAAAATGTATTGTTTGACCCTCCCACTTTCAAAAAGGAAAGATTGATGGCCCAATCCTTTACAAGCAACGCGGCGAGAATCTGGAACTGAGCCTCAGCTCCGGACCACCCCCTCCCTCTTCCCAGTCCTTCAAAACTAACCTCAAATTTCTCCTCCTGCAAAGACACTTCCAAACTTAATTCACACCCTCTCTATTGTGTGAAGGAAGTCTTTACATTATAGGAAATTCTGTTCTCCATGCCCGTAGAAGTGCCTACCCAGTGTGTTCCTGTGTTTTGCGTGTCTGCCATTTAGTGCAGTATTATACCTCTACTTGTACTTTGTACTCTTTTGTAAGTTGACACCACTACAGTACACCTGCTTGTGCTAAGACATCAAGCCTTCTAAGGTCCAGTGGGGCCTTCTACGGTGTAGCATGGGAATGTGCTCCCTCAGTACAGTGGTGTGGTGGACTGGTCATGAATGCTGAACCCGGTTCCCCATTTCCAAATTCAACAGCTCCGGCCATAGTGCCACATCCCCACTGAACGCCATACTTGCCCACTGAGAGAAACTCGCACTGCCTTCAGCTATAACCTAATTGTGCCCGCTATAAACACTTGGATGTGGCTCAATTCAAATTATGCACTTGATAAGAGTAATACGCTGACTAAAAAAAAAAAAAAAAACTCCTAGGGAATGCCAAGCATGTGAAATGTAAGCAGAAACAACATGGTTACCTAAACGATCTCTCACTAACTATTCAGAAATCAGCGAGTGGTTTCACCGGAAAAGTTATGGACATGACTAGAGGGCCCTGAAGGGAAACGTTTCACTGTCCATTGCTTACATCCTTACAAAACATAAGCAGTATGGTAGACCACATCCATAAACACAGAACCATGGTGCACATTGTGTTTTCCAATTCACCCATCAACCAGGTATTGCAGTACCTACAGAAATGGTACACTCTCCCACCCTAGAAACAACAATGCTGTTCAAAGGAAGACGAGAAAACGAAAGTAGCAATACACTGGCAAACTCTGATGCTGGTGTACTTGGATGCAAATGAAATCAATCTGGCCACTTTGCAACCCCTCTGTCTTACTTTATTTCGACCCCCTGGGAACAACAATGCTGTTCAAAGTTAGATGAGAAAACGAAAGTAGCAATACACTGGCAAACTCTGATGCTGGTGTACTTGGATGCAAATAAAAACAATCTGGCCACTTGGCAACCCCTCTGCCTTACTTTATTTCGCCCCCCTGGGAACAACAATACTGTTCAAAGTTAGGCGAGAAAACGAAAGTCGCACTGCACTGGCAAACTCTGATGCTGGTGTGCTTGGATGCAAATAAAATCAATCTGGCCACTTTGCAATCCCTCTGTCTAACTTTATTTTGCCCCCGGGGAACAACAATGCTGTTCAAAGGAAGACCAGAAAACGAAAGTAGCACTTCACTGGAAAACTATGTGATGCTGGTGTACTTGGATGCACATAAAATCAATCTGGCCACTTTGCAACCCCTATGGCTTACTTTACTTCGCCCCCCCTGGGAACAACAACACTGTTCAAAGGAAGACAAAAAAACGAAAGAAGCACATCACTGGCAAACTCTGATGCTGGTGTACTTGGAAGCAAATAAAATCAATCTGGCCACTTTGCAACCCCTCTGTCTTACTTTCTTTCGCCCCCCCCTTGGTACAACAATGCTGTTCAAAGTTACACGAGAAAACGAAAGTCACACTGCACTGGCAAACTCTGATGCTGGTGTATTTGGATGCAAATAAAATCAATCTGGCCACTTTGCAACCCCTCTGTCTTACTTTATTTCGCCCCACCCTGGGAACAACAATGCTGTTCAAAGTTAGATGAGAAAACGAAAGTAGCAATACACAGGCAAACTCTGATGCTGGTGTACTTGGATGCAAATAAAAACAATCTGGCCACTTGGCAACCCCTCTGCCTTACTTTATTTCGCCCCCCCTGGGAACAACAATACTGTTCAAAGTTAGGCGAGAAAACGAAAGTCGCACTGCACTGGCAAACTCTGATGCTGGTGTGCTTGGATGCAAATAAAATCAATCTGGCCACTTTGCAATCCCTCTGTCTAACTTTATTTTGCCCCCGGGGAACAACAATGCTGTTCAAAGGAAGACCAGAAAACGAAAGTAGCACTTCACTGGAAAACTATGTGATGCTGGTGTACTTGGATGCACATAAAATCAATCTGGCCACTTTGCAACCCCTATGGCTTACTTTACTTCGCCCCCCCTGGGAACAACAACACTGTTCAAAGGATGACAAAAAAACGAAAGAAGCACATCACTGGCAAACTCTGATGCTGGTGTACTTGGAAGCAAATAAAATCAATCTGGCCACTTTGCAACCCCTCTGTCTTACTTTCTTTCGCCCCCCCTTGGTACAACAATGCTGTTCAAAGTTACATGAGAAAACGAAAGTCACACTGCACTGGCAAACTCTGATGCTGGTGTATTTGGATGCAAATAAAATCAATCTGGCCACTTTGCAACCCCTCTGTCTTACTTTATTTCACCCCCCCTGGGAACAACAATGCTGTTCAAAGTTAGATGAGAAAACGAAAGTAGCAATACACTGGCAAACTCTGATGCTGGTGTACTTGAATCCAAATAAAAACAATCTGGCCACTTGGCAACCCCTCTGTCTTACTTTATTTCGCCCCCCCTGGGAACAACAATACTGTTCAAAGTTAGGCGAGAAAACGAAAGTCGCACTGCACTGGCAAACTCTGATGCTGGTGTACTTGGATGCAAATGAAATCAATCTGGCCACTTTGCAATCCCTCTGTCTAACTTTATTTTGCCCCCGGGGAACAACAATGCTGTTCAAAGGAAGACCAGAAAACGAAAGTAGCACTTCACTGGAAAACTATGTGATGCTGGTGTACTTGGATGCACATAAAATCAATCTGGCCACTTTGCAACCCCTATGGCTTACTTTATTTCGCCCCCCTGGGAACAACAACACTGTTCAAAGGAAGACAAAAAAACGAAAGAAGCACATCACTGGCAAACTCTGATGCTGGTGTACTTGGAAGCAAATAAAATCAATCTGGCCACTTTGCAACCCCTCTGTCTTACTTTCTTTCGCCCCCCCCTTGGTACAACAATGCAGTTCAAAGTTACACGAGAAAACGAAAGTCACACTGCACTGGCAAACTCTGATGCTGGTGTTTTTGTAAGCAAATAAAATCAATCTGGCCACTTTGGAACCCCTAGGACTGACTTTATTTCGCCCCCCACCCCCATCCCACGCTAGCAGCACCCATGACGCAGAAAACGAGAGAAAAACGAAAACGAGCGTTTTTTTTTCGCATAAATAACATCAACAAGCGCCTGCACTTGGACGATCTAAGCGTAATTGACAAAGCAGAGCCAACAAAAATACATTTCTATCCCCCCAGCATTGTGCCCCCACCCTACCTAACCCACCGAAGCAACAATACCCCCTCCCCAGCCCCAAAACTGACCTTTACTCTCCGACGCGCAGGAATCAAATGGCTTCCTGCGCCTCGGAGAGCAAAGGGGAAGCCTCCGGTGACGTCAGCGCGGCTCGCGCGCTGACGTCATTGATGACGTGGGCGGGGGGGCGGGGGGAGGAAGGGGAAGGTCTTCCCCAGCCTCCCCAGTAAAAAATAAATAAATCGCCGAATCACGGGGGGAGCGCCAGCGCTTCCCCCAAGGGTGGGTCCCATGACGAGCTGGACTCGTCATGGGCACAGCGCGACTGTGCTCCATGACGAGTCCAGCTCGTCATGGGCACTGAAGGGGTTAAATTAAAAAATTGGTGTGTTAAAATTAGTGGATGGATAGTATATGTATACTTGTATATATAAGGAAAAAGGTCTTGTCGCAACATTTGTGTAAATAAGGTTTTGTTGAGGTGTGGGTAGGGGCATCTGCTCCTTTAAATAGGCACTCTGCACATACATCTCTACGGCCCTGTTGAAGGCTGCGGCTGAAATGTGTAGGCCGTTACGGGCTGTTGCTGCACATGGTTGAATAAGTATATAAATCATTTTTTAGATAATTGTTTGGCGGTGCTGTGTCCTGCTTTTGAGCACGAAAGGAATGAAAGTGCGCTCGCTGAACGGACAAAGATGCATACATATAAGATCTACCCCCATTTCCCCTAATGCACACAACTCCAAATGTTTTTGGGGGTTTAGTGGATACACAGAGCCACTGTGACACCCCTAGGGATTCTCTGTGGATATATACTGAAAGAAGCACTGAAACTCATTGGTTATAGTTATCTCAAGTAACTATAGCTTGTGCCCTAAAGTAACTATAACTCTTTGCCCCACCATGCACAGCCTTGTCATCCATGATGTCATTTCAGATGCTGCCGTCATGTTGATGCAATATGTGAGGATAGAAGTAATGCACGGTAAGGGTTTGAGTTATAGTTACTTTAGGGCATGAGTTATAATTGTTTGAGATAACTATAGCTAGTGAATATTTATGGTTTTGTTTATTTAAAACATTATGTTTTAACTGACATTTTCTCCTAACTATAACATCTCTTTAACCTTTATTTTTCAGTGAATTTCGATGTTTTTGTTTACATAAAGTACGATGCTTGTTGCCATGAGCGGTATGGGGACCTGCATCCCGCCAGGCAGAGCCTTTGTCCTGCAGCCAAGCCCTACACCTATCCACCCTCAGGCGCACCACCCCCCACAGATCCACAGCGACACCCCTGGGGAATCGCTGGGTATCAGAGGGTCGAGGGAATCCCTAAAGATGTCACTCTGGGTGTCACAGTGGATCTGAAGATCCACGGAAACCCCCAAGAAACATTCTTTAAAAATATGACCCTCTGTTACATAAAAACATAGCGAGATTCTGCAGAGTTACGCTGACAGGCAGAAATAGGCATGTTGTGTTGCTCGGGCTGTGATTTAGCACTTTGAACGTGTTCTGCTCTGAAAAATCTGCATGACTGGTACCACACTGCGTGCCAGAGAGCGCAGCTACTCAAGTTGATTTTGCTGCCACTCAAGTAGATTTTCTAGCCAATCAAGAGCCTTCTGACCAAGAATGGTCGCGACCGCCTATGTTACAAAAATCTTGCAGGATCCCCTCCGATCGACCAGAATTTGGGCTAAGGGACGCCAATTTACCATTTTGACGTGTGAGCAAATATTCTGCCATGCTGAGATTTGTGGAATTTGGCCTGAACTCCGGTTACAAGAGTAACGCAAAATCGACAAAATTCCATAAATCTACCAGCGGACCTGAATATTTCACCCACCCCTACCCAAAACACATTTTCCCCATATATTTTTCCTATACAACAAAAACTGCTGAACGGAATTATACCAGTTTGGCAGAAAGCTAGATGTGGTATGGTGTAAATCCATTCAGTTGTTTTTAAGCATTTATGATTCAAAAACTTTGTATATTTAATGCCGTGGAGGATCCATGGAGCCGACAGATCATAAGATAGGATCTGATTGGCTGATACCACATCAACAAAGATGAGGTGGTAGCCATTTTAGGACTCGGCACTCAGTTCACAGTCCTGTAGAAGAAGTTAAACATATAGGGACCTGAGAAGGGATACCCTGCCCCCCATGCCTATTTGGGGTGGGGAGTTTATCTTTACAGCAAACTGCCACAGTATCTGCAGATCCAGAATAGGAATAAAAAACAATGTGGGCTTCGCCCATTTTTAAAAAATTACCCCAGGGTGTGCTAGGTCCTGGGGGTTAGCCTGTTGTAATTTTTGAGATATTAAGGCAAAGGGGGTGTGTAACCCCCCGCCCTCAGTTGATTTTGGTTCTGAAGAACCCATCCTCTAAGGCCTGCCAATTTTTTTCAAACATGTGGAGAGGGGCATGTGGCACCCCATACCGAGCTCATTTCGGCGCTGGGGGCCTGCCCTTTATTAAAGATGGAAAGTGGGCATGCGACCCTTTCCCCGAGTCGTATTATGACCCCAGGACCCCTTCCATTGGGGTCTGTTTGTGTTTTTTGGGGGCAAGGGGGCGTTCGGTCCCTCTCCCTGAGCTGATTTCCAGCCAGAGAACACCAACCCTAGGGCTTGCATGCGTCCTGCCGGGCAGAAGCAAACATTTAATTTTTTTCCTTGTCTACAAACGCAGGCGAGAAAATATTTTTCCTTCTGCTGTGGGAGCAAAGAGAAAATCTGCTCCTGCGGTGTGGGAGCATACTCGAATCCGGCTTCTGCCAGCAAGCAGGATGGGTGCTGTTTGTGGAGCAAGCATGGGCTGTGGGGTCCCTGGGGCGCCATCCGCAGTCCCAATCAAATTTCATGGATGTGGGTGCTCGGGTGGACACCGAGGCACCTACCAATAAAAGAAAAAGTTGCCAGCTCCCACAAGGGGTTGTCTGGAGGGGCAACGTATCCATGCGGCTTGCCCTGCTACCCCAATGAATTTCCTGAACAGAGTTGGCCCATGGAGCTCTCCTAGCCACTCCCAGTGAATTTCATGGGTGTGGATGTCCTCGGTGGGCACCAGGACACCCACCAAAACAGAAAAAGTGGCTGGTTCCCACCAGGGAGCCAGCTGAGGCTCGGCCCTTGGTGCTCCCCTCATTGCCCCCAACATATTGAAAGAATGTGGGCGCCCTGGGTGGGCACCGGGGCACCCACAGGTCAGTTCACAATAGGGAGCTGGCGAGGGCCACGGGACCCTTGGGCCTCCCCTGTGGCCTCCAACATATTTAAAAGTTGTGGGTGCCCCTGGTGGAGTAAAAAATTAGGTGAATTTAGCACTGTATACTCCAACAGCTCAGATGGTGCAGCTCTGGTCCATTGGAATTGTAAATTTGCACATTTAAATATTTGCTGCTTACCATGTATTTGCGTTTCACATGCGTTAGGCTTCAGTGGACTCCTCCTAGTTTTGTTTCTTCCACACTACATGCCAATAATGCCTTAACACAACATTTCACTATTACTGCCATTCTGAATCTGTTCCTCTGGGAAGAAATGCTAGGACTGAGGCTATTTTTTTGTGCCCGAGAGCAGGGGCGGCTCCTACATTAGGGCGGAGGAGTATCGCCCCACTGCTTTCTCGCAGTGCGAGAAGCAGAAACATAAAATTGTAAAACTACCATTTTATGTTTCTGCTGATGCAGAAGGGTATGCCTGGTTGGGGGTGGGCAGGTGGGTGAGTCGGGGAGGAGTGGCTTGCCCAATGTTGTGGGCCCTCACTGTTTGGTCAGCCCTCTGGGGCCGACCAAACCAGAAATGCGCACTCTACCTTTTCTCCATGTAGGCTGTATGTGTCCTACATGGAGAAAATGGTCTCCCCATAGGCACCCAGCTGGGCGCCATCCCCACCAATCACAACGCTGCCTTTGCAGCGTTGTGATTGGCTTAGGGGAGGGAGGCTGCCTGCTCCCTGCTCAGCAGGAGAGCAGGAAAATAGGACCTGGCAGGAGCCGCGCCGTCGCGGGACCCGGGAAGGTAAGTTAATTTTTTTATAATATTTTAACACCACCCTGCGTGAACCCCCGCGTGAACCAAACCCGTGAGTCATGCTGGCCGCGACTGTCATAGAGAAACATGTTTTTATGCTGCTACGAATGGTGTATGACTGCATGCGTTTGCATAGATGTTGCCAGATTCGTACCTCTACTGTGAAGGAGAAGCCTGTACTACTTCTTCTCTGAGGGAGGCGAGCTTGCACTGCTGTACATGTTCTATTAAAAAAAGAGTGTTTTCTTTGCTGCTGTCCCATCTATAACCATTTTGATAGGGGAGATGCTTGCTCTGTTGATGTTCCTGTTGTACCTATTCGGTGAGGAAAAGAATCTTGTACTGTTGCTACCTGTGTTTTACCTGTTTTGTGTGTGACAGAATCATCTGCCACTCCTTGTGCCTCTGCTACCAGTGTATTACCTATTCTTTGTGTTAAGGATGGCTGCACTCCTGGTGCACATGTAGTACATGTGTTTTTGTGATAGTAAAGTTTGGTATAAAACTTGAAACTACAAAAAATATATACATTAGAATTGTCATTACTGTATGATGTGAGTGAATAGTAAACTCTCACAAAATATGTGGGCAGGGTTTACATTTGGTTTTATGTGAGAAACAAGCAGCTTTTTAATGTGCTAGACCAGTTTGTAACATTTTATAACATAGCTGCCAGCTGGTATCACTTTGCAAGCTTGACGTTTTTAACCTATAATGACAGAGTTAAAGGAACAGCTACAAGCTCCAGGGTGAGATATTCTGTTGGATCTAAAGCAGGGACTGACTGGTGATGTCATTCATTCACTTGGTAGCCTTTGTGAACAGCAAAATGGGCAGAGACGGCCATTAGTGTGCTGATGTAAGCATTTTGTTACTAATGGGCTAACGTTTATGGTTATCTGAAAAAGGTATGCTTTAAAGACATTATTGCATACATCAATAAGAGCCTATAGCAGCTGAAATTGTCTAGAGACAGGAGAAAATTAACACTAATGGGCTGCCTCCCCTCTGTCTGGGTGAACATTAGTCGTGCTTTATGTGTGGCTCCTGTAACACCTTCGGTGCAATATGTGATGTGGGTGCTGCCCTGCAAGGGATACTGTTGGTTGTACTGATCCTAGATATAGGGGTGAAGCTATTAATAGAACAGCAGGTGCAGTGGCCCTGGGGCTCAAGGGTGTGATGGGCTTACTTTACCCCAGTCAGTGGCTTTGTTTTCACCACCAAACCAGAGGATGGGGGTCTAATTTTTTCGTTGCACTAGGGCCAATTCCAACCTTGCTGTGCCACTGCCTAGAAAGCCAACATCTTGCATCCAAATTTGACGGCCATCTTTAAATGGTAAACAGTGATGCACTTTATACCATGCCATTCTAAGATGAGTGCACTCTTGATAAGCAGTGGCCATGTGGGCAGGGCCGGACTGGGAACCAAAACCGGCCCTGACAAAGTGCTCGGCTGGCCACCACCCCGGGGCATTGGGTGGTGCGGCCGAGCTCTTTATCAGGGCCGGTTTTCGGCTGATTTTTTTACAGGGCTGATTTTGCAGCTATGCTGCAAAAATGGCCATGTAACAAAAACGGCCCCCACCCGTGCGGCGCACCGGGGGATTGCCATGTCCGCTACGGCCAGTCCGGCCCTGCATGTGGGATGCGGTATATTACACATAAAATGAGTGGAAAGTGAGCAGCTTGGTGAAACTCTCTTAGGGAGCTGCTGGGCAATCCAAAACTAAAACTAAAAAAGGAAGGAAAGAAATTAAATGGTGCTTTTCAAAGGAGAAAATCAAAAACTAATCAACTCGCCTACCACCCTTGTAACTAAAGCACACTCAGTTTCTGGCAGATGGGCATATGTGATCAGGTGAAATGCCATAGGTTACAGGGCAATAAGCCCTGGTACATGTAAATGATCATGCCACACATGGAGCTCAGTATTACACATCTTTATTCTTCAGTGTCACAGTTAACTGAATGTACCACTTCCACGCACGTCACTGTTCTACGGAGTCCACCAGGAACCAGAGGTGTCCAGCTTTCTCTAACATACACAACACTACATCTCCTCCTTGTTAAATAAAAAGTATACAAAAATACATATATATATCATAACTCCTCAATGAGTCTTCAAGGTGCTCTAATCAATCTTCCAGATCTCGTTGCATTAGGTTGAGGAGACATAGGAGAGGCATTCGCTGCCAGCAAAGGTGACACAGGAACACGTACAGTCTTTGGGATCTTCTGACTCCCAGATCGAAGGGCCTCACTCTGAACGTCTGGAGTCAATGAACCTTGAGGCAGGGGTTTGAAATAAGAATTTCTTGTGATGAACTTTTCAGGACAACGAGCAGTCACCATGTGTCCTTTGCTAGTCACAACCCTCAGTGGTTGAGCGCAGTGACATCTATCTGCATAGGTCATCATTTTGTGTTTGTGAGATAAATCAGTAGTACGAAGTTTATCAAAGTCAATCTATCTGTCAGTGGTCCATTGTTGCAATTTGTTTCCCATGACTCTCTCAAACTTTAAGGTGGCAGGGCTTTCATCTGTGGTAGAATGGGGAGTTGACCTGTATGCACAAAAAGTAGAGTGAAGAACTGATTTGAGTTCAAGTCTTTCGAGTGTATCGTGCTGAACGGTCTTCTTGATGGTGCTCATAAATCGGTTGACTGCACCATTTGCCTGAGGCCAGAGAGGTGTGCTTTTCTGATGCTTGACATTCAGATTAGTGAGAAAATCTTTACATTCTCAATTATTGAACGGTGGGCCATTGTGAGATTTCAAAATTGAAGGGACACCC
This sequence comes from Triturus cristatus, assembly GCF_964204655.1. NCBI lineage: Eukaryota > Metazoa > Chordata > Amphibia > Caudata > Salamandridae > Triturus > Triturus cristatus. The sequence continues at coordinate 1,644,144,795 of NC_140590.1, forward strand.
CAGATTACAAAAATACTTTCTAGTCTCTCAATGACTGTCGTGAGTGGTTGGTGACAGATCTTCCACAAGTTGAAAACGTGAATACTCATCAACAACTACTGGTCGATGATGGCCATTGTCAAGGGGTCCAAAGAAATCAATTGCAATCTTCTCTCATGCATATTTTGGAAGATCAGACATGTTTAATGGATGCATTGTTGGTTTGGATAGTGAGCAGTTGCACAAATGACATGCCCTTAATTCCTTTTCAACTCTTTCATAAAGCAGAGGGAACAACACACGGCCCCGTAGAGCTCGTTTAGTAGCAACAACTCCACAATGTCCCACATGTGCCAGTTCAATGACTTGTTGTCTTAGGCTCTCAAGTATCACAATTCTCAATCCTCGTAATATAATGCCTTCTGAGGTAAATGAAAGTTCTTCCTGAACATTTTTGAATTTCTGGTACTCAAGGTCATCATGAGAGGTTGCGTATGTTTTCTACAAGATTGATGTGTATAATGTCTTTGAGTTTTAGCATTTCATAGTCAGCGCTCATGGCAGCAATGATTTGTTCCACTGATATGGCGGAAGGGGTACTGGATTTTACAATTAAGTTAACGTAAGCATCAGCCACTTTAGAAGAGGTGCCATAACACGGTATTGGTACATGTGAGAAGTATGTCAGCAGGGTTTTGATCTTTTCTTGGACGATGTACAATTGTATAATCATACTCCTGTAGTCGCAACTCCCACCTCTCGATGCAAGGAGAAATCTTGGCTTTAGATCGCTGAAAATTATGAGTAATGCTTGGTGGCTGGTGACAACCGTGAAGTGCTTTCCATACAGGAGCATGTGAAAATGTTCACAAGCTCACACCACTTTTTCTTTTTCAAGTTGTGAATAAGCATATTCTGTTGGTGACAAACTCCCGCTAGCATAAGCCACAAGGAGTCTTGGTGCATTAGGATGTCGTTGTGCTGGGCAATTATAGCACCTAATCCCACTGGACTGGCATCATCAACAATCTCTGCTTGTAGTTTTGGATCAAAGTATTCCATTTCAGTGGCATTCTCATTCGCATGTGTGATTTTCTTGAAGCTTAGTTCACATTCACTTGACCATCAAAATGGAACATTTTGTTTAGTTAAATCTCTTAATGTGGGACTTACAGTGGCAAAGTCATGTATGTACCTTGAACAGTAACTGTCCATACCATGGAAGGATAACAGCATAGTTAAATCATGTGGTGAAGAAGTGGATGACAAAGCCTGTACCTTATTTGGATCTGGAGTAATTTCCCCATCAGAAGAAATATGACCAAAAATGTGAGCTTTCTTTTATGAAAATCACACTTTGCTGCATTTAAAGTGAGACCTGCATCCGCAAGTGTATGACACACTTGTGTTACAGCTTTATCATGTTCCTTTCGTGTCGCCCCAAAAAACTGTATGTCATCACTGTTATTGAAAGCATTTGTGACTGGCTGTATTATGCTACGAATGACATCCTAAAAGTGTTCTACAGCGGATGGTACTCCGATACGTAGTCTTTTATTTATCTAACTAAATCAACGTGAGTTGAAAAGGTAGTAATGTATCTGAAATTTTCTTCCAGTTCGAGTTGGTGATAACCTTTGTTCAAATCAAGGTGGGAAAAGACATTGGCACCATTCAGCTCCGTAAGCAATTCGACTATGTTGTTGAGCAACAGGATGGATGTCCGCATGTATGTGAAGTTGCACTTTCATTGTCTTCCTAGTCCATGAAACAAGGATGGAAACTGAATCCCTATCCCATGATAGGCATTGCCATTGTAGTTTACAGAAATCACCTCATGTCAGCAGCAGAGCTGACACTGAGTAAACATGCACTTGATGAAGTGCCTGGCAAGACATTAATTAGTTCTTGGACTTTCATCTTTTTATGATATAACTGAACCTTGACTTTGCAGTGGCGTCGAAGCAGCCCACGTATAGACTTTCATTTTCAATGGGGTTAAATGGAGTACTGGATACAGTTCATTGTACTTTTCCACTGGCATAATGTTTATGGACATGCCACTGTCAATGTAAAAGGTATGGAGCACCTATTCACCTAAGATGTGATTTTTTGACAGTGTCCACATGAATTGTGCACTTTCACTTGTAGATCTCACTTCAACCGGCATTCTTCCTTTCAAGAAGCTAATCCTACATGCGCACATTGGCCAGTGGTCGACATTGACATCACACACCCATCTTTTTCACTGTCACTTGACAATGACGGTAACAAACTTTTAGATGGAGAATTTGATGACAATCGACATTTTTCAGTTTCTACTTGCCTCAGCTGATGTTGCCACTTGGCCTTGTGGGTGTGGTTGGAACGACTCTGGAACTTTCTGGCATCCATTTTGTTTTCTCAACATGATGTACTTGATCTTTCCTTCACTTTGCAAACCATTATAAAATGGTTCTCCTTTCCGCAGCCTTTGCATATCTGTCCAATGGCTGGGCATTTACTTTATTGTGGAAAGGAAAATCCACATAAAAAATACAACTTCTTTTTACTTGGAGACATTACTTTGTGGTCTTCTACCTTGTGTTTCAGCTTACTTTTCACACTTAGTGCTGATTCATTTTGTGCCGTTCTGGCCTCCATGTTAGGAGCTTATATGTCAGCTCTTTCTTCTGCTCTGGCAGCCATGAGTACTTGCTCCAAGTTGAGCATTCAGCATTTGTCGTCTGAAGGAATCAGAGACAACCATATATAACTCTGAGATGCATGGCCTCTTCATCGTTAAACTCATTGAACTTGCAATGCTTGATGAGCTAATCAGGGCTGTCTATAAACGTAGCCATCGTTTCACCAGCTTTCTTCCTTTCTTGACTGAAAATGTGCCTTTCATAATCGAAATTTGGCATTGGATTGAAGTTGGAGTTTAACGCCTCTTTGATTTGACGGTACGTCACTTCATCACCATGTGGTATTTTCTTTATCACTTCTTTTACTCCTTTACCCGCCAAATTCTTTAGATATTTAATTATCTTTTTTTCATTTGCTTCTTCCAGCGCATCAATGAAATCATCAAAGGATTCAATCTAGGCAGTCCATCTGTCACCAATATTCTGCTTTTTGGCGGTATCAAAGGGAGGCAGTGGTTTTAGGAATGTGGCCGCATGATAACCTGTGGAACTTTCTGCTGTCAGGAGCATTTGCTGCCTCCTCGGACTTGCACCTTTGTTAAGCACGAGCCGTGTGCTAAAATTTGGGTCTTCACGCTCGTTCTCTGGTTGTGAGGCACTGTCCTCTTCTTTGGCGGTGAGTAGTGGCTTTGTTTATTGCACAGGATCTTTACCACTCTTACCTCTTTGCATTGTACCTGGTTTCTACTGCCTTTAGTGTTTCTTTGCATCAGAAATGTTTCTGCTTTTAGCACTTCCTTGCACTCGGCTAGCATTGCTTTTAGCACTTATCTGTACCTGATCATCGCTGCCTTTAGCATTTTCGTACTGTATGAATGACAGCTCTGTGTTAGGCTGTGGCACAGTCTCCCTTGTCTTGATTTTACCAGCACATTTGTAGCCGGCGACAAAAAAACTTTATATAAAGTCTTCACTTTCTTCACAGGCCTTGTACTGGCTGTAGTGGCGCTTTGACTTTACATATGCCAGCTCTGCGACTGAAGCACAACCGGCGTGCACGAGCAGTTTGCTGGACCGCAGCAAACTCTCCAGAAGAGCACTCTCGGTTCGTCAGATTGGGGGTTTTTGGAATCCCCTATCTCGTTGCCATTTGTAACTTCCTTCCCAGAACATGTGTATCTAAATGATCACGCCACACATGGAGCTCGGTATTACATGTCTTTATTCTTCAGAGTGTAAACATTAACTGAATGCATTACATCAGGAATATTCGATATTAGTCGTGCTAACAAAATTAAAGAAAACGTAGACAAGAGAAAAATCTTCCTTTCTGATGTTAAGGAAGCTACATACAGTAAGCAACATTGTAGGGTCATCTGGCCAAGCACAAAGCTAATGTGGAAGGATTGCCTGCCTTTCGGATATGTCTCTGAGGCATTGTTCATGCAGCAATATAGATGCAAGAAGCTGCACGCAAAATTCTCACCCCTTCTCCGTGGAGAATTACTGAGGAAAAAGACATAAAGAGACCAATGAATTAGGGAGGGGCAGAAACGAGGACTGGTTGCTTTGGGAGAATGCTGGAGAGCTGAAAACCGACTACAAAGCTTCTCAGAGGTGCATAAGGATAATAACTTGGAATAAGTACAGAAATAAATATTTACCCAAAGCTATACTTGAGACACTGACAGTAATATATGTATAAATATAGGTACGGTTCAAACTAATCAATGTAGACGGTATAAATAAACGATGTAAAAGGGTTTGGGTTTTTCTAATATTTATTTTATTTTATATGATGGCTACTGAAATAATAATAGAAGTTCTTATCAGTATACAGTATAAACAGTTTCTGTGCTGATTGTACATGATAACTATCATTATAAACACCAACTGTTGTGAGTGTCTACTGGTTTCAGGGATCAGTGTAAGGGTCTTCGTATCCACAAACAACCCCTGTAGATAAGAGTATTTCTGACAGGGTTGTCTGAATCACAACACTCTAAGGGCCATATTTAGCATGTAGGTGCGTTGGTTTTGCAACATGCTATGGTTTGCAAGCATGAGGCAACTACAAAATGTGATTTATCAAGTCACATAAGGCCACCTTGCCTGGCCCTAAGTGGCTTGATAAATCCAGAGTAAGGCAACACAGTGCAAATCTCTGCTCCAAGGAGGCATTACATGGGTGGTGCGTGAGTGTTCCCACGCAACACCAATGGATTTTGATGCATTCCCAGATTTACCATAAGTAGTAGACCTGGGAATGCACCAAAACGGCAATGCCTCCCTGTGTGCGGCATACCGAGGAGAAATATGTTTATTTCTCCTGGTTTCTTCCACTTTCTATGTGTGCTGCATTGTGCAGCACACATAGAAGGAGGAAAATACCTCAGGTGATTGTTTTTGTGCAGGAAGGTGCCCCTTCCTGCACAAAAACAATCCTGCTTACAACGCAAGCATCCTTGCACCATGGCACAGGAGTTCCTGCATTGGCGCTAGACAGTACAGTTTGCATCAGTGCTGGGAAAAGGCAGGAATGTGTTGTCTTCTGTTAAATATGGTGCATTCCTGCCCTTTCCCTGTTACACAGAGCAGTGCAAGGTGACTTGCTGCGCTGCGTGACTTTTTGATAAAAAAGACTAAAGAAATCTATCCAGGTGGTCCTCACATTTAGCGGGGGTTCATGACAACCAACTTATGCCGACAGTGTTAAGCATAAACTATCCCACAAGGCAGCCATTAATCATACAGTCATAACATTACAAATATGTACACAACTACATTAGGGGGAAAGCTGCATACAAAAATACCCATAAAGGCCTAAAAATGATTATCACAGTGCAAAACCTCTACTGTATTAAGAATAATATTTCACTAAGAGCAAAACAACTGCTTTTCAGTAGAAACACATTCCTTATGCCAAAGGAAAAGCTTGTAGAGAGGAAGTTCTGCAAGATGGGTGAAGTAATGCTTCTGAAAACGTTTTCTGGTGATCACAAAAGATTTGGCAACAGCTCAGCAGCTAAGCCAGTCTTGTAAAAAAAAAATTAAACTCCCATTACATCACCCAGCTATGATATGGTATGGGATAGTTGTAAGAAACTGGTTTCTTTTTGCGGGTGGGTGACTAGCCACCTCCTGGAACAATAACAAACCTTGTTAGGGTGAACCCTCAAAGTCACTACATTAACTTGAGATCAACCCCCTGGTAGCAATGGCACAGAGCAGACAGGCTTAACTTAGGGCAATGTGCAAAGTCTGTAAGCAGAACCAAGACTGTAATAAAAGTAAAAGGTATCACAATAAAAGAGCGAAAAACAAATTAGAAAATGAAGTACAATTTAATAAATAAAATGACAAAAATCCAATATGGAGAACAAAAGTTATGAATTTTTAAAGTTGTAAGTAAAAATTGCTCCAAGAAGCACAATGTGCCAATGATAGTCAATAGCCGCGGTAGAACAGGATCACTGATCATGATAGTGCACAGGTCGGATGCACCAACCTGGTTTGTCCTGGTCAAAGATATTTCCTTCTAACGTTAGTCCTTTGAGGTCCAATCCACAGCAGGAGTACACGTCTAACGACCTCCAGGTTCCCAGTAGAGGCAATTAGAGACTAACAGGGTGTCAGGAACAGACCTAGCAGCAGGGTCCAGTACCAATCCAGTTGCCACTGTTCAGCTGGGCAGTTGCAGGAAAAGGCATGCACTAGCATGTTGTGCCCCTGTCGCTTTAACAGGAGGTCACTTTTATGAACCTTGGAGTCCACTTCTTTGCCTTGAGGTAGAACAGGTCAAGCCCTTGAGGATTCTTCATGGGTCTCACACAGCATATTCAACCCTCTTCTGATCTTCCACCTGTCCAAACATATTTTGTATTGTGTCTTGTAGATGCCACATTAATGCCTTGCATGAGCTAATGAGTGGGAATGATTCCTGGGCATGCCCTAACTAAAAGGGTGAATGTTCCTGGACAACCTTGGAGTCCACTTCTTTGTCTTAGGTACATGAGGGAGAACAGGTCAAGCCCTTGAGGGTTCTTCATAGGTCTCACACAGCATAATCAATCCTCTTGTGGTCTTCCACCTGTCCAAACATATCCCGTATTTTGTCTTGTAGATGCCACATTAATGCCTTGCATTAGCTAATGAATGGGAATGATTCCTGGGCATGCCTTAACTTAAAGGGTGAATGTTCCTGGGACAACCTATCCACTTTGGCCATTTTGAAGTTGGTGGATGTCTTCGGCAACAATTAATTTGGGTTCTGAGGGTTCGGTGTGTGTGTGGGGAATGTAGTATGATAATCATGGTGTCCTGCCACATCTAACACTAAAATCCAGTTTGAAGCAGGTACTTCAACAGTCAGTAAGTGGATACACAAGAATTGTCTTGCGCCCTGTTCTCCCCCTTAAAGTGCTCCCCAAGTGATATATGTGGCAACCCAGCAGACTAGTCAAGCAGGATTCAACACTTCAGTAGTGTTTGACACTGTAATGTCAAAAAGGATGCTTACAAATCCACCCTGCATATGCTGTCATGTTTCAGGGGAGTTATTTGTGCCCATTGAGGTCAGCCTATTGTTTGCTCCTAGGAAGCATTTCATACCTTTTCACATCTGTTCAAATGGATATTCCTGGGTGGTAGAAGTTGGAGAGCAAATGCAAGAGACCTCTAGAGGCTTTAGGCAGTGAAAAGGTAACTTTCGAATCGTGTCTTTTCTTTAATATTTATAACAAATCTCACTTCACTATTTAATTGGGTTTTTAATAACTATTAAAAATTGTTGTTTCAAAGATTTTCTATATGCTTCCTAACTGGAATTAGTATTATTATATGTAATTATGTAACCTTGTGTTTTCCCATTGAACACCAAGCTTTGCTACAGTAAAAATAGCTTTTGGGGCTTTTTTCACTGTATAGACATGTTTGGCATTAAATACCTAGATATCCTACTTTTAAAGACCATGCTTCTCAACTTAGGGGCAATACAGCCCTCATGGGGGTAACTTAAAAATATTTAAAAGGAAGTGTTTGACATGCAAAAAGATGTTATTTTGACAGCTGTAATTAGCACTTTAAAAGTGCAGCAGCCAGGTACAAATGGTAGAATTGCATTCATCTTTGCATTGTCATGACTAAATAAATGCTAAGGTCCATTAGTTATATTTAATGTGCGAACCCTGGGTATAATTTTCTCCATATACTAGGGACTTATAGCTGAGTTAAATATACCAGCTAGGTATATGCCAATTTCACTATGTTGTAAGGGAGAGCACATGCACTTTATCACTGTTTAGTAGGGGCAAGGTGCAAAGTGTTCTACAGCCAGTAAAAATATGAAAAAACAATAAGGGGTGACCCAGTAGAAAGGGTAAATGTCCTACAATGGCCATTCTACAACAAACATGTTATTGCTGAATGTGTTCTGTAAAGATTGGAAAATCATTGTCTGCAGGTACTCTTTGTGGCACCAAAATAAATAAACACAGATAAGCGCATGCTTTCCCAAAAGGCAAAACATGCTCTGTTTTTTCAGTGGAAGTAGACAAATTCTGTCCAATCAAAAACCTGTAGAAAGAAAGATTATCATGTGGGCGCGGCCTAAGACTCTCACAATACTGCTTCTTGAAGATCTTTTTCTTGTGAACGCATAAGATCTGGCAACAGCTGCGCTGTCAAGTTAGACCTAAAACAAATTAAAAACTCCTATGCAGATCACGCTTGATACGTTATACACCAAACATGTTATCTGTAAATATAATTTGTAAATATTGGAAAAACACTGCCGGCAACCATTTGTTGCGGCACTAAAATGTATAAACACTAACCAGTGATTTATAGTGTCCGTGAAAACACTGTAAAATATCCACTGTCATTTAAAAAAAAAATACTCACTTAAAACTGTAAATGTTAACAAATAGACCACTACAGTATCGCCGGAACTGAGGTGCCTGATTCATTGCTTTTCTTCGATTAGTGTTTACTGTATGTTCAAAGACAGACTGTAAATTGTAAGATATTTTTTTCTGAAAAACAACTGCTAATTATGCTAACGTTAATCTTCAGTTTTATTTTTCGGACTCTGACTGTACAGTGACCAATTTTTTTTAACTTGAGTACAGTGACAATGATATTTGTATACTGGAGTATGTATGAAAGGAAAAGGCTACAGAATAACAATATTTTCTCCACATAAAATATTTGTTTCCTTCAGAAAATAAACATTTCAGGTATTTCCAAGTCTCAGAAGCCATGCTAAGCAGCGACTCATAATCCCGTATTGTGAGTGAAACAAACATTTCCATAGGGACAAATAAATCAAGACATATTAAAGTTTATGTAATGCACTCAAGGTTAAATCAATCTGATTTTTAAAATTTCCTTTGTTAATTATGTCCCATTTAAATTTTAAAATGAACCCAATTAGAAGCCCATAAAATACTGCATGTTGCCATGTGAAATGTATTTGCAATGTATTACTGGCACCCATTTTAATTTGCCCTCCATAATGCATATTGCCTTTTTTAAGGTATCACGTAATATGCACGAAGTCCTGATACCTGCATATATTGCTGTTTGTACCCATTATGAGTTTGATAGTCAAACTGCTGATATGGTAAATTTTATACACACTATAGAGAGGTAGGAATGTTAGATCCCACACTTATTTAGTATAAGTGGCATGTGCTAGATGCGAAAAAAACTGCCCTCACCCACAAGTGATGGCATGCTTCATCATAGGGCTTGCTAACTGACACCCCTGCGCAGACCAAAGCATGGGGTGGAACAAAGGGAAGGGGAAGACAATACAAACATGAGAATAAAGGGATCGATAAACTAAATGTGCAGATTGTGATATCTAAAACTAGCTTCGGTATATCTGTCTCTATGCTTTATCCCTGGACTACCCAGACAGGATTAAAAAAGAGAAAAATAGGATGGTGGTGATAGGGATTATTAGTAGCTCCTCACCCCTCCTAACTGCATACTCATCAACATGTTTCAGCTGGTTCTATTCGCCCTCACAAGGGTCTGTTCGGCTTTCTTCAGGACCTTTGATCCCATGTATGCCCCTTCTGTCTTACCTTGATTCTGTAGGTTTGGGGTGTGTCCCTTAGATTCCGGAATTATTCAAACCCACTTTGGTAATATCTGTGGACATAAGTATGGCAATAAATCAAAAACAAAAACAATTAAAATCATGGGATATGTGGTGTCTACATCCAGATGCCTTCCGTTATCACTTACTAGCACATTGATTATTTTCATATACTTTGCAAAATCAATAATTTTAGGGATACATATTTGTTCCTCTGTTTTTCTGTGATTTGATCAAACCTGATGTTTTTTAGTTGAATTTATTAAAGGTAGCTCTCATGGTGCACTCATTCCAGAAACAGTTCAATCACTTATATATACACGCATACACACATTTGTGAAGGCCACCCCTTCATGAAATATATGATTACTTATGAGAAGCGGGTATATCCAGATTACTGTTCGGGTATAAGGCACTTACTATGGTACATTTTTAACCACATCTGTGTCAAGGTCAAATTGAGCATGCTTAATCTCCCCCGCCCCAGTGGCGGCTCACACAGGTAAGAGCGGTAGGGCGGGTGGGGCGGGGTGGGGGGTGGTGGAAGTCGACAGACGACAGGATAAGTAATATTGAATAAATAATAAAACCACCTACTTTGCTCTCGCCACATCGCCAACTTGGCGATGCAGTGAGCGTAAAGTAAGTGGTTTTATTTATTTAATATTACTTATCCCATCGTATGTCGACGTACACCACTGCTCTCCACTCTGCCCCGGCCCAACCGCCCTCACCTGTGCGAGTTGCTACTGCCCCGCTCTTGCCACCTGCACGTACTTCTGGCAAATATGGAAGTAAAATGTGCAAAATGCATGTGACAATAGCGTTACCAATTTTCATGCCTCGTTTATACCACCAAAACTACAAATTTGGAAGGTAAAACCCAGGTTTTACCTCTTAGCTCAGTATTGTGCTAAATGAACAGCATTGTACGTTTTTTAACTTTGTGATTGTGAATGTCATATTACCTTGGTGTATCATATGTTGTTATTTTTTATCTATTTTATTAATGTTTTACTCTATTTAAGGTATTGTACAGAAAGTGTATTTAATCACCTGTTGTAAGAATGGTGTCAGACGTCCATGGCTTATCAAACTCCATACAATAAGTAGCACATTCCATAAAAATAAAAAATTGTTTGGTACAGAACATAAATCATAACCTTAAATACAAATAGTATAACATATGAAGCTAAGATGGAAGGACTCAGTAAATTAGTAAATAACAGGCTAGGTTCAGCACACTTTAGCAGAAGAGGAGTCTGTCCCATCCTATATACTCATACTAATATTTGCAAGTTGCAGTGTGCTGTGTGGGCAATAAAATAATTGTGCTGCTGAGCGATTGTGATGGTGAAATTCTGCAAGTGTTCTGCCCTGTGATGGCTCTGTCTGTTTCGGGCAGTATTAGATAGAGTGTTGCCAGATTACTTCATGTTGGCAAGAAATTGTGTTTGGTTAATGGGGGTACATTATTGGGAAATAATTTAGCATAATTGAAATCATCTAGCTAGTTTCATGTATAGAGGTCTTGCAACGTCACACTTGGCTGCCACATCACACGTATATGTGTTGCATTCTGAAGCACACTTCCAAAGAGGAAATCGCATTTCAGCAGAGATTTTGTGCAGAAAGTCACCCCTTACTGCAGAAGAACTATGTTGCCCAGAATGCAGACACCCTTGCACTATGGCACATGGCTGGAGTAAATGCACCAGCACCACTTCTTTGTAGTTATTGCACAGTCCTTCCCTCATTGAGGAGAAAGGTAAAAAGAGACCCAAGAATTTAGGAAGGGCTTCTCTTGAGACTGAGTGCAAGTGGGGACACAGTGGAGCACCACTCTCCGACTGCAGGCCCAAGGGCTTTCTGAAGTTTGAGGGGAAAGTCATGTGCTGCTCAGCCATTGTGATGGTGAAATTCTGCAAGTGTTCTGCCCTGTGATGGCTCTGTCTGTTTTTGGCAGTGTTAGGTAGAGGGTTGCCAGATTACTTCATGATGACAAGATTGTGTGTGCAATATTACATCAGTCCATAGTGTGATTGGTATTCACAATTTGATTTGAGTTGTACCAGCTTTGCGAGCACACTTGACTACAATGGGCCGTAAAGGAAAGGACTGGACACATGGGGTTCGATTCAGAAACTGTATTTTGTAGTACATCAAGTAGCACTAGAGTAGTACATACTTACGTGCTACCAAATGCAATTTACAAAGCTAAAACTAACCACCTCTTATTTATACATATTTTTGAACAGTCAAAATTTTTTTTTTTTAATTTACTATAATTTCCCATGATGTTCTATTTTACGTCTCTGCCTCTTTCCATGGAAGGGTTTTCAATGTCAGTGGTTGGCCATGTGTGGTGCTGAAATTGCAACTGCTCTTTTTTGGCCGTAGTAACTTATACTCGTAAATTGGACATCCCCCCCACCCCCCAGTTCAGGTGATGGAGACATGTCAGGTGCAAATTACTCGCAAGTGTAAGTTACCTTTGTGAATAGCTTTGACTGTCCTATGGACACAGAGCAACATGCAAGGCCAGTAAGTGTGCATAAGTGTGCATAAGATGGCATGGGACACCTACATCTGATAGTTTGAACCTGTCTCTGGTACAATATCTGTTATTCTTGGATTTGGTCAAATATTCTGAGAAACACAAATTCATGGCCTGCTGTTGAGGGGTGCTGTCCAGCTGCAGAGTAGCACTATGACTGTGAGACCATTTTGTTTTGTGGAGGGTACAATTGAGGGCAGTATTTGTTTATCACAATACCACAACATTTTAATGTCCTCACTTCTCCGGGCACAGTAGGTCTGCTATGGCTCAGTGTTTCAGAATGGGATGATGTCTGTAATGAATTTCATGTACTGTGCACAAAATGTTCTTAGTGTAAATATAATTTTCTTCGAACTATCAAGGAAAAATGCATTAGAGGCACTGTGAGGCATTGAATTCATTCTTGAAAGCTCAATTCGTGTTGTGTTTTCCAGGTTTTGGGAGGTTTGATTGAGTGCAGCCTGTATAGTGAGGACTGAAACTAGTACTGCTCTATCAACAGATGTATGCAATTAGGAAGTAAGGAAGGAAAGAAGAAGTGAGGATGGAACAAAGAAGGCAAGAGAGAGGAAGGAAATAAAAAGGGGTGATAGGGATGGAGGAAGGAAGGGAGGGAGGGAGGGAAATGGGAGGGAGGAAAATGGGAGGGAGGAACAAAAGAAGAAAAGAAAAAGGGGAGGAAGGAAGGATGGAAGGAAAAATAAGGAAGGAAGGAAGGAAGGAAAGAAGGAAGGAAGGATAAAGGGGAGGGAGGGAGGGAGGGAAGGAAGGAAGGAAGGAAGGAAGGAAGGAAGGAAGGAAGGAAGGAAGGAAGGAAGGAAGGAAGGAAGGAAGGAAGGAAGGAAGGAAGGAGAGAGAAAGGGGAGGAAGGAAGGAAGTAAGGAAGAAAGGGGAGGGAGGAAGGAAGGAGGAAAGAAGGAAGGATAAAGGGGATGAAGGAAGGATAAAGCGGAGAGAGGAAGGAAGGAAGGATAAAGAGAAGGGGGAAGGAGGGATGAAAGGAAGGAGGGATAAAGGGGAGGGAAGTAGGAAGGATGGATGGATGGATGAATAAAAGGGAGGGAGGGAAGGAGAGAAGTATGGATGGATAAAGTGTAGGGAAGGATGGATGGATAAAGGGGAGGGAGGGAAGGATGGATGGAAAAATGGGAGGGAAGGGTGGATGGATAAAGGGGAGGGAGGGAAGGTGGGATGGATGCATGGATAAAGGGGAGGAAAGGGTGGATGGACGGATGGATGGATGGATGGATAAAGGGGAGGGAGGGAAGGATGGATGGATGGACAAAGGGGAGGGCGGGAAGGAGGGAAGGGTGGATGGATAAAAGGGAGGGAAGGGTGGATTGATAAAGAGGAGGGAAGGATGGGTGGATGGATGGATAAATGGGAGGGAAGGAAGGAAGGATGGATGGATAAATGGGAGGGAGGGAAAGAAGGATGGAAGGATAAAGGGGAGGGAAGGAAGGGTGGATGGATAGATAAATGGGAGGGAGGGAAAGAAGGATGGAAGGATAAAGGGGAGGGAAGGAGGGAAGGGTGGATGGATAAAGGGGAGGGAGGGAAAGAAGGATGGAAGGATAAAGGGGAGGGAAGGAGGGAAGGGTGGATGGATAAAGGGGAGGGAGGGATGGAGGGAAGGAATGAAGGAAGGAAGGATGGAAGTATGGGTGGATGGATGGAAGGATGGATGGATGGATGGATGAATAGATGGAAGGAAGGAAGGAAGGAAGGAAGGAAGGAAGGAAGGAAGGAAGGAAGGAAGGAAGGATGGATGGAAGGAGGGAAGGAAGGAAGGATGGATAAAGGGGAGGGAAGGAAGGATGGATGGGTGGATAAAGTGGAGGGACAGAAGGGTGGATGGATGGATAATGGGGAGGGAGGGAAGGAAGGGTGGATGGACAAAGGGGAGGGCGGGCAGGAGGGAAGGGTGGATGGATAAAGGGGAGGGAGGGAAGGAGAGAAGGAAGGATGGATGGATGGAAGGATGGATGGATGGATGGATGGATGGAAGGAAGGAAGGATGGAAGGAAGGATGGATGGATGGATGGATGGATGAAAGGAAGGATGGAAGGATTGATGGAAGGAAGGAATGATGGATGGATGGATGGATGGATGGATGGATGGATGGATGGATGGATGATGGATGGATGGAAGGAAGGATGGATGGATAAAGGGGAGAGAAGGATGGATGGATGGATAAAGGGGAGGGAGTGAAAGAAGGATGGAAGGATAAAGGTGAGGGATGGAAGGAAGGATGATGGAAGGAAGGATGGATAAAGGAGAGGGAGGGAAGGAAGGAAGGAAGGAGAGGGAAGGATGGAAGGAAGAAAGGATGGATAAAGGAGAGGGAGGGAAGGAAGGAAGGATGGATGGATAAAGGGGAGGGAAGGAAGGAAGGATAACGGGGAGGGAGGGAATGAAGGAAGGAAGGAAGGGAGGATGGATAAAGGAGAGGGAGGGAAGGAAGGAAGGAAGGATGGATGGATGGATGGATGGATGGATAAAGGAGAGGGAAGGAAGTAAGTATAGAGAAAGGGGAGTGAGGGAAGGAAGGATGTATGACTAAAGGGGAGTGAGGAAAGGAAGGAAGGGGAGGAAGGGGGAGGGAAGGGGAAGGGTGCATCTTTTTGCATGTTCATATATTCTCCCATTTAACAATTGGCAGGACACATTTTATCAACCACATTTCCTTATCCTTTGGGTAGCTCGGCTACCTTAAAATATTCATTAGTTCTTTTATCATATCCCCATAGTTAATGTTCAGTTGCACGACAGCACATTCTATTTTGGCAACTATATGCCTGAACTGAGATGTATTACTCAGTAGATCTCATGAACTTTGCTTGCTATCCAGGATTCACTCCTATATCAGAAGCCAGGTAACTAAGGGGCCGATTATGATGAAGGTGGGACTGCTACTGACAGACCGTCACAGGCAGTACCACCGCCATCGGGACCGTGCTATCCGTCCACCATATTACCTTGGCGGGCGGATGGCTGGCGGTCGAAAAGACCAACCGCCAAGCATCCGACTGGCTCCTTAAGCCCGCCGGTGCTTCGGAGGGGAATCATATCTCTACAATGGTGGCGGTGCCTATGCTAGCACACTTGACTACAATGTTTTGTAAAAGGAAAAACAGGACACATGAGGTCCAATTCATAAACTGCTTTTTGTAATACATCAATTAGTACTAGAGTAGTACATGCTTACGTGCTACGAAATGTAATTTACAAAACTAAAACTGTAAATCTCCACCTCTTATTTTGACATATTTGAATTTACTATTATTTCCCATGATGTTCTATTTTACGTCTCTGCCTCTATCATTTTCTATTGGAGGGGTTTGCAATGTATGTGGTTGGCAATGTGTGGTGCTGAAATTGCAACTGCTCTTTTTGGTTGTAGTAACTTAGATACTTGTAAATTTGGCTCCTCCCCCAGTTTCAGGTAATGGAGACATGTCAGGTGCAAATTACTCATAAGTGTAAGTTACCTCTGTGGACACAGAGCAACATTCAAGGCCAGTAAGTGTGCATAAGATGGCATGGGACACCTATATCTGAGCCTGTATCTTGCACAATATCTATTCTATTTAGCTTTGGTCCAATATTCTGTGAAGCACAAATCCACAGCAGGCTGTTGAGGGGGTGCTGTCCATCTGCAGAGTGGCACTATTTTGTTTTTGGGAGGATACTTTTGAGGGCAGTATTTGTTTGTCACAGAGGGTGTCTTGTATTTTTCTTTTTACAATAACACAACATTTTGATGTCCACACTTCTCCGGGCACAGTAGTTCTGCTATGGCTCAGTGTTTCAGAATGGGATAATGTCAGTAATTAATTTCATGTACTGTCCACAAAATGTTCTTAGTGGACATATAATTTTCTTCGAACTATCAAGGAGTAATGAATTAGGGGCACTGTGAGGCATTGAATTCATTCTTGAAAGCTCCATTCATATAGTTTTTTCTGGGTTTGGGAGGTTTGATTGAGTGCAGCCTTTATACTGCAGACTGAGAACTAGTACATACAGCTCTGTCAACAGTTGTATGCAATTAGGAAGGAAGGAAGGGTAGAAGAAGTGAGGATGGAAGAAAGAAGGGAAGAGAGAGGAAGGAAAGAAAAAGGGGCGGGAGGGAAGGAACAAAGAAGGGAAGAGAGAAAGGAAGAAAAGAAAAAGGGGAAGGAGGGAGGTAAGGTAGGAAGGACAGGGAGGAAGGGGTGAAGGGAAGGCAGGAGAAGGGTAGGGAAGCGGAGGGTGCATCTTTTTGCATTTTTATAAATTCTCCTATTTAACAATTTGCAGGACTCATTCTATCAACCATGTTTCCTTATCCTTGGGTAGCCCGGCTAGCTTAAAATATCCATTAGTTCCTTAAACAGACTCCTTTAGTTAATAGACAGATGCACATGACAGCTTATTTTATGGTGGCAACTATATGCCTGAAATGAGATGTATTACTCAGGAGATCTCATGAAATTTGCTTGCTATCCAGGATTTGATCCTATATCAGAAGCCGGGTAACTAAGTGGGTCACTAGGATGGCGGACGGTCTTTCGTCCACCCCCCTCCAATCC
Source organism: Triturus cristatus (assembly GCF_964204655.1). Lineage (NCBI taxonomy): Eukaryota > Metazoa > Chordata > Amphibia > Caudata > Salamandridae > Triturus > Triturus cristatus. The sequence continues at coordinate 1,644,161,640 of NC_140590.1, forward strand.
GATTTCGGACCGCCCGCCTACAAGGCGGCAGTCCCACAGGGCAAATTAGGTTGAGACAGCCACTGTGGCGGTAGCATTGCTCATGTTTTGCACTGCCGCAAGTGCTGCGCTCTGCAGCACTCGCCGCAAGACAAAACAAACACCCCAACATATCCCTGCACTACAGGCCAGTCATCATGCGGTGCATACCACATGGTGTAGAGATGGTGCCCCCCAGGGCCTATGTCCCTGGCCCAAGGGAAAATCTGTTTCCGCCTGATGTTTTGCTGAGGTTTGACCTCCGCAGAACGACCAGCAGAAAGGGATACTGTAATCCCTACGGTGGTGCCTGACAGACACTTCCGCCATTCTGGGACTACAGGGAGATTCATCTGTCAGGACTGTGGCGGCGGTGTTTCCGACTGAAACTTGTCCAGAAGCCATTGCAATATGGCGGACGGGGATCCCTGTTACAATGGCCGAGGGACCGCCACAGACAGCCTGTCGGCGGCAGTCCCTCGGCCATCGTAATGAGGCCCAAAGTCCCTAGTTCCAGAAAGGATTGTGACTTATGCAGGAAAACTCAGATACCTTGCTGAGAGACAGGAACGCTCAGATTCACAAAATATTTACGCTGATGTACGCACCACACAAAGCTGTGCAAACCGATGCTGACAGCAGGAACAATTCTTTTTTGTGATAAGCTATTTTGCACTGAATGTTGACTCTTGTGCAACAACACAAACTACTTTGCTACCTAGTTGAAGAAAAGAGGTGATGGAAGAGCCTTCTTTGCCAAATAAATGGAAGGAGTTTAGAGATAGGTGTGAAAGAATGTATTAAACACTTTTGTTTGGCTCATATTAGTATACATTTCACTAGTGATTTGGCTCATAATAGTGGTGGTATTCCTTGCGAGGATGGTGTATGGGGAATATGTTCCAGATATTGTAATACTTAAAATACTAAACAAGCAAAATAAAATACATTAAGTTATTAGAGAAGTGTCTTGAGGAAGAATAGTAGCCACCCGCTCTAAGATGGCGCCTAATAGGAGGAATCAGAGCATCAAATTTAGGACCATCAAAGACTGCACAAGTTCCCTATACTTTTTGTCTTGATTTAGATGGCCTCCAAGCCCTTCTACCAATGAATGGGACAGAGACACTCTGACAAATGTACTCATGGATTAACAGACAAATGATCCAATGTACAGTACTGGTTTCAACTTATATTGAATACAACAAGAATAAATCGACACCAACAAAAGGAAGAGTGCCTGGTTCCAGTAATAGGGAATAAGCCCAAGCTTTAAGCAAATTTCCTTTATTTTCGCCACTGAGATACAAAAATGAAGCTAAACAAATTTTTATAATCTAAATTCAACAAACTTTATTTGTGTGTTTATTCATAGGCACACAGTGATCTATTGCTTTGCTTTTTCAGATGCAAGTGCTGAGAAAGGTTATACAATATGGAATGTAACCATACCAGTAAAATCTGTATGGGTATCTGAAATTGTCAAATTTAAGGGTAGGGTAGTTTATTTCCAATATGCTGTTTTCCAGAATATTTTATATTTTCGAATGATGCTCTTCGGCAAGCAATATGTGCTGGTTTTGCTCATGTAAATAAATTACTAATGCTTCTAAAACTAAAACTGAAAGACAATTAGTCTCACTTTTCAAATTGGAAATGCAGTAACAGCATCGAGTAATGATGAAATGCAAGTGTTAATTGATAATGGTACTTTCAAAAGTGTGTCTCCTGCATCTAGGAGAATTTTAAATAATTTGACTTTGCAAACAAATGAATGCTATAATAGATTTGCTAAAGGAGCAGCAGTAGTTTTGGGGGAATAAAGTAGATCGTAGGTATAAAAGAGTGGAAATTGACACTTAGGCCCTTATTGGGATGTCGGTTGGAAAGCCTCCGACATGTGGTCCGAGGCTTTCCCACCGACATCCTCAGTTTGAATTCCGCCCGCCGTATTATGATTAACCATTTGTATACCACTTTGTATACAAAACCCACCTCCAGAAATACTCTTTTAGAGTACCAAAGCCATCATCCTCAAGCACTCAAAGATGGTCTGCCTTTTGGGCAGTTTTTGCGGTTTAAAGATGATTATTTTATAGAGGCAAAAAAACTTAAAGAAAAACTAAAAGCCAGGGGATATCCATCTAAACTCCTAAAGAAATCCATGAAACGCGCGTGGTTTAATGACAGGGAGGCATTGCTGACTGTCAAAGACCGTCCAAAACAACCACAACTAGTCTGTGTCTCTACATTTGGGACTCATACAAATGCTATTAAAAAGATTATAAGTAAACATTGGAATTTATTGAGGAATTTACCTGAATTTTCTGCAAAACCCCTTTTTTCTTTTAAAAGGGGCACCAGTTTAAAAGACAGACTAGTGAGGGCCTACGAAGACAATTCGAAAGACACTGTTGACAATATGAGACAACTTTCTCGTATTGTTGGACATTATAAATGCAATATGTGTCGAGCGTGCAGTACTACACAAACAACTAAGACATGCACGATTAATAATGTCACCATCTCCCTTAAAGCTTTCTCCAATTGTAATACACCTAATGTGATATACTGCATAGAATGTCCTTGCAATCTACACTATATTGGGAAAACTGTCCAACCAGTGAAGAAAAGAATCTTACAGCATCAATCACGTATTAGATGCCTTACAGAGAATGCCCCACTGGTAGAACATTACCAAAAACATGGTCATTCTGAAAGAGATATGAGATGGTGGGTATTAGATGTAATCAAACCTACCAAAAGACAAGGTAACATTGACCAGGTATTAACTATCAAAGAAGGCAGACTTATATGCCTGACTGATCTGACCAATCGTGGACTCAATTCTGCAACTGAATGGCACACCTTAGCCTGTCTGTAACACCTTCAGGATTTTTGAACAATACAGTATAAGTCACGCATAGAACTTCGGCAATTCATTGCACTATTATTGAGACTTTTAGATTTTGCGAGTCTTTGACCTTGATCCATGTAGCCCTTAAGGTTTTTCCATGGTGATGGCTGCACATTCAAGAGACTCTTTGCTTTAGGCTATGACAATGACCGTATCTTTAAATGAAAAATATTTTGTTATCTGATGCTTTGTTATAAATTCAAACAAGAATATGACTCAGTACGTGGTTCTGTATGACTTTCATTGTAGCTATGGTTATTTGAAAATGTACTTTTTCCCTTTGTATTCTACAATGTCAATTATTTGAAAGCTTGTCTCTGCTACTATATCTAAATTCACACTGAGTCCGTTGTATAACCATCACGCGGATTTTTTTCTGTTAAACCTCTGCTGAGTATGAATTCAACTATGTGTGTACAAGCTGTTGTATGTTGGATTGTTTAGATATATTTGAGTAAGTTGTTTATTTATTATTCTTTATCGTTATAAGTTACTTTTTGTTAACAACTCAGAACCATTATGTATACGACTGCAGCTTTCATTTCGTTGAGCTATAATTGTTAGATACTGTAAGGGTTGGTATCTTTACCCGTTTCCCGACATTTTAGTAATACATGTTGGATGGCTTTTGATGCATATACATCTTTTTGATTAATAAAATTATCTGATAATATTTAGATTGATATCATCTATTTTGCTAATACAAAAGTGTTCAGGATCGTTAGGTTTATGTCCCTTTTAAAGATGGCCGCCAATATGATTGTGGATTCCCATACGAAGATGGCCACTAAACGCAACGTGTCCATAACGTTTAGACTAAACGATACCGACAAATATATCCACTTTTTCTATGAGTTACTTTCACCCATGAGTCTACGTGAATTTAATCATTTGACCCGATAAATGTTATCTCATAGAACAGAGAAGCTTTATACGTATATTTAACACATAATAGTGAATGGTTGAGGCCATTTAAATATGGCTGCCGAGAAATAAGTGTTTAGACTTCAGTTTATCGGCCATTCCGCTTTCGCCGTTTTTGCCGGTTAAAAAGCTTAAATAGCGTTAAGCCGCCAGTACTCTGTGTTATTCGACTTCATGCTGCCCGAACGACTGCTGAACTATTGTCAGGTATGTTCTTACGGAGTATATGCTTTAAACCTGATTTCCGACCAGTATCCGTACAGATACTTTAAGCGTTCCATCATTCTTCCTTATAGTAATCTTTGAAGGAAGACACGTATGCTTTGAGAGGAGATTTACCCGGCACTTTGTTTGGAACCTTAAGCCACCCGACTAATAAATTTGCTGAAATGTCCATTTAAAATAAGGTAATATGAAACCCACAAGCTCCAAACTAATTGTAAAACTTGACTTGTTCGTATAACTAAAGCTTCATAAACATCTTTTTTACAGTAACACTCCAAATAAAATTTGTACGCCTTGAGGGTTGATTGATATACGACTCGTTTCCTGTGAATTAAAAGACACGTGTCTGTTTGATTAGTTGAAATAAGGTAATACGCACTCAATCAACCTGTGTTACTTTAATGACAAGATTTGATATCTTTTTAAACCTACTTTGAAATATATTTTGTATATACTTTTTGAAACTAGATTGACTACAAGAGGTTATCAATCTACCACTGACTATTGAAAGCGGAGATTGGATACATCTACACTGGATTTGTAAAAGATTAGACTTCCAGGTAATATTAATAGCTTCAATATTCGCTCTCGTATAAACTACATTGTGGAGAACACAACCGAAGCGGAAATTACAGCTGCTTGATGTGTCGCTGTCCTATTCATATCTTTACCTCTATTAACAAATACTGAGGTATACAATTCATGGTTGTGTCTACCGTTTTTAGATGAACATTAACATGGTCTAATGGTATTACTAATGTGTCTAGAGCAAAAACATAATACGTTCAGAACATTTATACTGGCTGATTATACCATCTGAATTGAATTGAATTTAGTTGGGTTATTCAACATTCACCCATATAGATGTCGAAATAATAGATGATAAGGTTGAATGATGTAAATATCAGTCCAATTACTTTTCTGTTTGCAATGGTGTGTGCTATGTATATTCAAATCTATATCTTTATTTTTAGGGGTCAACTTTTAATCCACTTGTCCTGAAGATGGTCTTACGAAGTGAAACCTAAAGACCGAAACGTCGACTTTCACACTGTTTTCTATATAATTTTTGAGTATTGTCAAGAAAAAGTGTTTGATTTGTTTTTTAGTGAAGGAACCACTGAGTGTATTATCTCCTTCCAATTTATGTATAGCTGTCTACATTTTAGGTACCCTGAATAACATTCATTGATATAAATTTGTCTTTTTTTACACACCCTTTGCTTCTTTTGATTATTTGACTATTTGCTTATTTGACTATTTGACTATTTATACATTCTTTCTTTCTAATTATGTTGAGGTGATGCACATATATATGACTAATGCATAGTGTATAGCCTACAATACATGAACTTTGACAGAGATTTGATCTATAGGTATATATCTATCCTATATTGAATAATCATACAACTGAGTATTTAAAAAAATCCCTTGAAGGCACCCTTCTACCAGTACATTTGTACTTACCCAAGCCCTCATGGGTATATTTGGTTGTCCACTTTATATATCAATTTTGAGCGCAGACATTTGTCTGTTGTGGATCACTTTCTAGTGGTTTTGTTTGTTTGTATTTTTTAATAATACTCACTTATTAAATATATCTATGTCTGAAGCAGAGACATTATCATATTCTGATGAATATATTCTAAAAATTGCAGGGGGCCCCTCACTTTTGGGCAACAAGGGATATACGGCCTCATTCCCTTATGAATCAGATCTTAACCAACTTGAGCGTCTCAAAAAGAAATTGGTACGGACTGAGCTTCACGCCAAATTCTTGACAGACTGCCTTAATGCTAACATTATTCCAACTGGTCTACAAATTCGTAATATACCAATAATCTTCACAGATGACGACGAATTTAAAGTAGGCTTTAGCTTTTCGCCCAACAAGTGCTCCCACACTTGGATGGTGTTAAGCATAGAAACGGCCCTTAGACAATTGAAGATCTTAACAAAGGAAATAGAGACCCTAGAAAAAAAGATACTAGGAGACTCAGCCATTACGAATGGTAAATTCCTTGTGGATAAGGTTCAACAAACGATAAAAGAATTTGAGGAATTTAACGCTCTTAAAAAAACTGAGAAACTCCAGAATGATATTAAAAGATACAATAAAGAAAAAACATATCCATATTTGCAGAAAGACTTTTACAATCCTCAAAACTCTGCACAAACGACAAAGAAAAGAATCACCTTCTCTGATACAAATTCAGATACAGGCAGTGATCAGTCAACCGATACATCTTACCGACATTACGATCAGCAACCATCAACTTCTAGACAGAGTTTTTTAGGCCAGGACCGCCGAGGTACAGGGCCACCTCGGAGACAGCGGCCCTCCAAACGAGGATGGTACCGCAATCAATACACGCCAGGGTTCCGCCAGACTCGCAACCAATACTACGAATGGTAGAACCTAACCAAACAATACCGATTTTTAACTTGTCTGCACACAATCTATCAGAACAAGAGATTGCAGTGCTCTCAGCGGGTTTGAGTTTTGTCCCCACCTACAGGAATGATTTATTCCAGACTAAACTGGAAATTTACAAATTCTTCCGCACTGTGAGATTAAAAAACTACTGTACTAACAATGATATAATATCTGATTGTGGAGTTTCAGGTCTAAGAAACAGATCAACATTTTATCCCACTAACTCAATGATCCGAAAGGAAATTGTAACTTTTGAGAATGCCATACTCATAGAGATTGATAGTCTCTTTAATAAGAGGATGCAGTACAAATCTAATTTCTCTAAAGAGAAACAATCAGCACTTCGGAATTTACAGTCACTCCCCAATGTCCTTATAAAACCTGCGGACAAGGGTGGTGGAATAGTTCTGTGGGATAAAGAAAAGTATAACCAGGAGGTTCTTAAATAACTTTCAGTCACATCCCACTACAAGAAACTTGCGATTAACCCTACAAATAGTTTGGCACAAGAAATATTGAAATTAAGTAAACGCGGTCTTGATGGAGGATGGCTCTCAGATAAGGAATCTGCTTTCCTTATTCATAAAACACCTACGGTGCCTGCAATCTACATGCTCCCAAAGGTGCACAAAGACCCCCTAAATCCGCCAGGACGCCCAATAGTTTCGGGCTGTAATTCTATTTTGAAACCCCTGGCTCAATATGCCGATTACTTTATTAGACCGTTTGCCATTAACCAACCCTCTTATATAAGGGATACTATGGCTGTGATCAATACGGTTGAGAACTATGACTTTGATCCTATAAATGAATATTTGGTCTCTATGGACATAGAGAGTTTGTATACAAACATTCCACAGCAAGAAGCCATACAGATTCTACACAGACTTTTGGATACTAGACCAAGACCACATCAGGTGCCAACAGAGTTCATGATAGAATGTGTACGCATCTCTCTATGTGAAAACTTTTTTCTATTCCAAAACACGTTCTACCAACAACTAAAAGGAGTAGCGATGGGTGCTATTTATGCCCCAGATATTGCCAATATCTATGTATCTACATTTGAAAATGACTTTATCCTAAATCTATCTAATCCATTTTTTACAAACATCAAAAAATCGCTTCGATATATAGACGACGTGTTTTTGGTCTGGCGTGGCACACAAAAAGAACTTGAAGCTTTTCACAATTGGTTAAATCAGAGAAGTCCACATCTGCAATTTACCATTGAGTTTGATAAATCTGAGATGAACTTCTTAGACATTACCATCAAAAATGATGTTACTAACCATTTGTATACCACTTTGTATACAAAACCCACCTCCAGAAATACTCTTTTAGAGTACCAAAGCCATCATCCTCAAGCACTCAAACATGGTCTGCCTTTTGGGCAGTTTTTGCGGTTGCGCAGGAACTGCACATTTAAAGATGATTATTTTATAGAGGCAAAAAAACTTAAAGAAAAACTAGAAGCCAGGGGATATCCATCTAAACTCCTGGAGAAATCCATGAAACGCGCGTGGTTTAATGACAGGGAGGCATTGCTGACTGTCAAAGACCGTCCAAAACAACCACAACTAGTCTGTGTCTCTACATTTGGCACTCATGCAAATGCTATTAAAAAGATTATAAGTAAACATTGGAATTTATTGAGGAATGTACCTGAATTTTCTGCAAAACCCCTTTTTTCTTTTGAAAGGGGCACCAATTTAAAAGACAGACTAGTGAGGGCCTACGAAGACAATTCGAAAGACACTGTTGACAATATGAGACAACTTTCTCGTATTGTTGGACATTATAAATGCAATATATGTCGAGCGTGCAGTACTACACAAACAACTAAGACATGCACGATCAATAATGTCACCATCTCCCTTAAAGCTTTCTCCAATTGTAATACACCTAATGTGATATACTGCATAGAATGTCCTTGCAATCTACACTATATTGGGAAAACCGTCCAACCAGTGAAGAAAATAATCTTACAGCATCAATCACGTATTAGATGCCTTACAGAGAATGCCCCACTGGTAGAACATTACCAAAAACATGGTCATTCTGAAAGAGATATGAGATGGTGGGTATTAGATGTAATCAAACCTACCAAAAGACAAAGTAACATTGACCAGGTATTAACTATCAAAGAAGGCAAACTTATATGCCTGACTGATCTGACCAATCGTGGACTCAATTCTGCAACTGAATGGCACACCTTAGCCTGTCTGTAACACCTTCGGGATTTTTGAACAATACAGTATAAGTCACGCATAGAACTTCGGCAATTCATTGCACTATTATTGAGACTTTTAGATTTTGCGAGTCTTTGACCTTGATCCTTGTAGCCCTTAAGGTTTTTCCATGGTGATGGCTGCACATTCAAGAGACTCTTTGCTTTGGGCTATGACAATGACTGTATCTTTAAATGAAAAATATTTTGTTATCTGATGTTTTGTTATAAATTCAAACAAGAATATGACTCAGTACGGGGTTCTGTATGACTTTCATTGTACCTATGGTTATTTGAAAATGTATTTTTCCCTTTGTATTCTACAATGTCAATTATTTGAAAGCTTGTCTCTGCTACTATATCTAAATTCACACTGAGTCCGTTGTATAACCATCACACGGATTTTTTTCTGTTAAACCTCTGCTGAGTATGAATTCAACTATGTGTGTACAAGCTGTTATATGTTGGATTGTTTAGATATATTTGAGTAAGTTGTTTAATTATTATTCTTTATCGTTATAAATTACTTTTTGTTAACAACTCAGAACCATTATGTATACGACTGCAGCTTCCATTTCGTTTAGCTATAATTGTTAGATACTGTAAGGGTTGGTATCTTTACCCGTTTCCCGACATTTTAGTAATACATGTTGGATGGCTTTTGATGCATATACATCTTTTTGATTAATAAAATTATCTGATAATATTTAGATTGATATCATCTATTTTGCTAATACAAAAGTGTTCAGGATCGTTAGGTTTATGTCCCTTTTAAAGATGGCCGCCAATATGATTGTGGATTCCCATACGAAGAAGGCCACTAAACGCAACGTGTCCATAACGTTTAGACTAAACGATACCAACAAATATATCCACTTTTTCTATGAGTTACTTTCACCCATGAGTCTACGTGAATTTAATCATTTGACCTGATAAATGTTATCTCATAGAACAGAGAAGCTTTATACGTATATTTAACATATAATAGTGAATGGTTGAGGCCATTTAAATATGGCTGCCGAGAAATACGTGTTTAGATTTCAGTTTCTCGGCCATTCCGCTTTCGCCGTTTTTGCCGGTTAAAAAGCTTAAATAGCGTTAAGCCGCCAGTACTCTGTGTTATTCGACTTCATGCTGCCCGAACGACTGCTGAACTATTGTCAGGTATGTTCTTACGGACTATATGCTTTAAACCTGATTTCCGACCAGTATCCGTACAGATACTTTAAGCGTTCCATCATTCTACCTTATAGTAATCTTCGAAGGAAGACACGTATGCTTTGAGAGGAGATTTACCCGGCACTTTGTTTGGAACCTTAAGCCACCCGACTAATAAATTTGCTGAAATGTCCATTTAAAATAAGGTAATATGAAACCCACAAGCTCCGAACTAATTGTAAAACTTGACCTGTTCGTATAACTAAAGCTTCGTAAACATCTTTTTTACAGTAACACTCCAAATAAAATTTGTACGCCTTGAGGGTTGATTGATATACGACTCGTTTCCTGTTAATTAAAAGACACGTGTCTGTTTGATTCGTTGAAATAAGGTAATACGCACTCAATCAACCTGTGTTACTTTAATGACAAGATTTGATATCTTTTTAAACCTACTTTGAAATATATTTTGTATATACTTTTTGAAACTAGATTGACTACAAGAGGTTATCAATCTACCACTGACTATTGAAAGCGGAGATTGGATACTTCTACACTGGATTTGTAAATGATTAGACTTCCAGGTAATATTAATAGCTTCAATATTCGCTCTCGTATAAACTACATTGTGGAGAACACAACCGAAGCGGAAATTACAGCCGCTCGATGTGTCGCTGTCCTATTTATATCTTTACCTCTATTAACAAATACTGAGGTATACAATTCATGGTTGTGTTTACCGTTTTTAGATGAACATTAACATGGTCTAATGGTCTTACTAATGTGTCTAGAGCAAAAACATAATACGTTCAGAACATTTATACTGGCTGATTATACCATCTGAATTGAATTGAATTTAGTTGGGTTATTCAACATTCACCCATATAGATGTCGAAATAATAGATGATAAGGTTGAATGATGTAAATATCAGTCCAATTACTTTTCTGTTTGCAAGGGTGTATGCTATGTATATTCAAATCTATATCTTTATTTTTAGGGGTCAACTTTTAATCCACTTGTCCTGAAGATGGTCTTACGAAGTGAAACCTAAAGACCGAAACGTCGACTTTCACACTGTTTTCTATATAATTATTGAGTATTGTCAAGAAAAAGTGTTGATTTGTTTTTTAGTGAAGGAACCACTGAGTGTATTATCTCCTTCTAAATTATGTATAGCTGTCTACATTTTAGGTACCCTGAATAACATTCATTGATATAAATTTGTCTTTTTTTACACACCCTTTGCTTCTTTTGATTATTTGACTATTTGCTTATTTGACTATTTGACTATTTATACATTCTTTCTTTCTAATTATGTTGAGGTGATGGACATATATATGACTAATGCATAGTGTATAGCCTACAATACATGAACTTTGAGAGAGATTTCATCCATAGGTATATATCTATCCTATATTGAATAATCATACAACTGAGTATTAAAAAAATCCCTTGAAGGCACCCTTCTACCAGTACATTTGTACTTACCCAAGCCCTCAAGGGTATATTGGGTTGTCCACTTTATATATCAGTATTATGATTACAGCGGTCGAAATTCAAACCAGCCGGTCATTCCGGCTGGATTCCAACAGACTCAAGGAGCCCTTCGGCCCATTGGAACTGCCTATTAATCCCTTAAGAACGGTGTTTCCGCCATCGGGATTACGATGTTGATTTCCAACAGGCTTTTCATGTTGGGCTTTCTGACAAGAAAAGCCTGTTAGAAAGCGTCTTTGTGGCCCCTATAGGGTCTCCTTGCCTCAGCAGCCTCCGGTTGGGGGCCTGGGGGGCACCGTTCATCCCTGCACCACGTGGTGGAGACCGTGAGGTGCCTGCCACGCGGTGCAGGGATTAATAAAAACTCCCATGTCTCTATGGGACCTTGTGCTGCCGCCGGTGTCCGACCGCAGAACAGGCTCCCATCGCGGAATGGGAATTGCGGTGTCGATGTCAGTCGGAGGCAACTCTGACTGGCATCGAAATCATGCCCTTATTGAATAGGCAAACTTTGGCAAACGATTTTTCATTAGATGCTGTGAAGCAACACATATATACAATGCAGGAAAATCTGAATGTTTGGGTTTTTCTTACAGATCTAAAGCTATAAAAAAGAATGAAATGTGACTTGGTTGCATTAACTTTAATTGCTACAACACACAAAAATGCTGCAGAAGCTATTCGAAAACATTATCGAAATAGATGCAGAAAATATTCAGAGAACATCTAAAGTAATAGACTGAGTTGAAAATGATAATGAAGAATTTATTTTTAATTTCAGAAATGACTGCAATTGCTTTCGGTGTTCTGAAAAACACAACAGATATCTGCAGACATGAACAAAAGCAATATTTGCATTGCGGACTTCTCTGTAGGAACTGAAATTGTACAGAATTCCATGGAATAGAGTTAACGATGTTGAAATATTTCATTCATGTAACCTGAGCAATCATCGGAAAGTGGTGCGCAGGATACGCATATTTTGTCAGATGACCAAAGTTGGAATTATTATTATATACTCTGTTGAAAAAATATTTTTACATGGTTAATACATGCACTCCTTCCAATACCTATTAATATTTTGCAATTTGAAGGGTGTTTTATGAAAAAAGATGCTGAGTGATAAAACAAAACTAGAGAACTCATTTTTAAAATGTACTTTGAAAAATCGATATTCAACACATTGTTCATTTAAAGAACAATGTTTATTTTCAAATGCAAAAGACTTTTGCAACAACTGCTCATAATGCTTGGAATCCAAAGGTCACCAAAAAAAGAGATTACTGAGATTTTAGAAATAAAGAAAAAAATGATTCTTTTATTGTACGGTTCACAGAAAATTGTTCTTCACTCAACAACAGTTATATATAGAGACTGGAAGTGTTTTCATTGTTTTCAAAGCATGATTTAGTATTAGAATCAGAAAGACATTATTAAATATCATCTTGTATGTCGTGGAAGTAGAAAAGCACAATAATTACAAACAACATATTCACCTTCATGTATTGAAAACTTAGAAACTATGGCCCATATGTTCAAAGATTTTTGTTGGGTCTGCGTTAGTTTTTGATGGCAGACCTGGTGCAAAACCCAGCTGGGTATTTACAAACCAACACTTCTCTTATCACATGTAACGCAACGCAGCAGAATGTGCTTCCTTGTGTTACTTTGTGTCATGAGGGCATTCCATGGCTGGTGCATGAGCATTCCTGTGCATCCACCCATGGATTTTGATGCAAATACATATCTACAAAGAGTTGTAAAAATGGATTTGCACCAAAATCCAGCACTATTCCTGTGGTTGACATAAAGAGGAGACATTTTTATTTCTCCAGGTTTTTTCATTTTTTTTAAAACTTTGTTTTATTGATTTTTACATTAGAAAGGACAAAACACGCAGTGCCAAAGTCCAAAGTAGAAGAAAGAGAATTCCCGAAATCAGCATTGCATCATTTCTCAATGATGAGCAGCATCCTACATGACAGAGTTGGGTAACAGGAGTGTACATTGTTGGAAATATAATATAGCATAATAAAAGTCATCTTGCTAGTTTCATGTATAGAGGTCCGGCAACGTCACACTTGGCTGCCACATCACATGTATATGTGTTGCATTCTGAAGCACACGTTTAAAGAGGAAATCACATTCCAGCAGAGTTTCTGTGCAGGAAGGCGCCCCTGCCTGCAGAAAAACTATGTTGACCAAAATGCAAACACCTTGCACTATGGCATCTGCATTGGTACATGAATGGAGCAAATGCACCAGCGCAGGGAGAGAGCAGAACTGCACCACTTCTTTGTAGTTATGGCACCGTTCTTCTCTCGTTGAGGAGAAAGGTGTAAAGAGACCCAAGAATTTAGGAAGGGCTTCCATTTAGACTGCTTGCAAGAGGGGACACAGAGGCGCCACTCTCTGACTGCAGGCCCAAAGGCTTTCTGAAGTATGAGGGGAAAGTCAAACGGCTTGGCCTAAGATAGAGAGATCACAAATTACCATGAGGCTAATAAGGTATATTTAAGTGTAAGGTAGGGATTACACTAATCTATTAGATGATGAAGTAGGGATGTGTGATTTGTAATACTTTGAGTTTTCTTAATTTTTTTTTTTTTTTAATCTAATGAATATTGTCGTTACCTTAATAATTACCATTAATCTGATACATAAGATTTATGTGATGACAGTGCATAATAACAACAGCTGTTTGTATTTACTATTTCCAGGGGCTGGGCGAGGGTCCACATAAATATATATATATATATATATATATATATATATATCCAACAACCAGGTAGCACCAACAGAGGAAGGCCACAAGAAGCTCACTTGAAGTTCAATTTAATAAATACATCGGCATCTCGCCAGCAGTCACCCAACAAGATTCAGGCATCAAATCCTCGCCAGACTCGTTTCAGAAGTTTCAATCCTTTCTTCAGTGGCATGATGAAAGAGTGAAGAGATCACGCTGCACACGTACAGTTTTAAATTACACAAACCCGCCCAAGTGGGCGTGGCTGTAAACACAGTCTCATGGTAATTGGAGTCCGTGTAGATACTCCCCAGTGGGTGCGCTATTCATTCCTAACAATTAACGAAATAAAACCCAAGTGAAATGTGACCAGCACATCTTCCTCCCGAAAAATCTCGCTCCAGGCAGGAGCAAAGTCGGACCCGCAGAACAGCGGTGGGCCATCCTCCACGGCCGCGCAAAGCCGTATTAAATCCAACAACCAGGTAGCACCAACAGAGGAAGGCCACAAGAAGCTCACTTGAAGTTCAATTTAATAAATACATCGGCATCTCGTCAGCAGTCACCCAACAAGATTCAGGCATCAAATCCTCGCCAGACGCGTTTCAGGAGTTTCAATCCTTTCTTCAGTGGCATGATGAAGGAGTGAAGAGATCACGCTGCACACGCACAGTTTTAAATTACAAAAACCCGCCCAAGTGGGCGTGGCTGTAAACACAGTCTCATGGTAATTGTAGTCCGTGTAGATACTCCCCAGTGGGTGCGCTATTCATTCCTAACAATTAACGAAATAAAACCCAAGTGGGTTGTTGCACTGTTCTTGGTGAAGTGACTGCCCTGCTTCGTAGAAGTCGATGGAACTTCGTGCAGGCCACAGCCCAGAAATGTGACCAGCACTATCTTATACTAATAGACTCGTTGCATCACCTCGAGTGCATTCTGGTGCCTGAATTTTGTAGAGGGCCACGTGACCACTGGGATTGTAATCATCACTGTGACTTTAAGAGAATGAAACACTCACCTGTGAACAAGGCATGATGCCGAAACGCGTAGGGTGGAGAGAAGTGTTTAAATGTTGCCGCGCATTCAGACGAATAAATGTCCTTTTGGAAATAAGACGAAGTTGGGCTCTGTGGCTTTTTGTTTGTTAAATTCGACATGATTCTCCAGTCTTGTCTATTGAGAGCCCGCCCTGCAGGGTTGGGGGCCCCCAGCAAACTGGAGGTTTTGGAAGCATCAAATGGAGGGGGCATGACTCGCTGTCCCACTCGCACCAGCCGTCGGACTTCCATGGCAATTTGGTATTGCGAGTTGGTGAGAGAAAGGGAGATGAGGGAGACAACGCTTTTCCTTTGACACTTTGCATTCCAAGTATGTACTTTTGCGTGGCAGCCACCAGCACTATGCTTTTAAATTGACAGATGCACTGCAAATGCAAGAATAGACACGAGACGATGGCAGTAGAAATCACGCTATTCAGCAATTATTGAACTTTTGCCACATCACGTTGCATCACCTCGAGTGCATTCTGTGGCCTGAAGTTTGTAGAGGGCTACGTGACCACTGGGATTGTAATCATCACTGTGACTTTATGAGAATGAAACACTCACCTGTGAACAAGGCATGACGCCGAAACGTGTAGGGTGGAGAGAAGTGTTTAAATGCTGCCGCGCATTCAGACGAAAAAATGTCCTTTTGGAAATAAGATGAAGTTGGGCTCTGTGGCTTTTTGTTTGTGAAATTCGACATGATTCTCCAGTCTTGTCTATTGAGAGCCCGCCCTGCAGGGTTGGGGGCCCCCAGCAAACTGGAGGTTTTGGAAGCATCAAATGGAGGGGGCATGACTCGCTGTCCCACTCGCACCAGCCATCGGACTTCCATGGCAATTTGGTATTGCGAGTTGGTGAGAGAAAGGAGATGAGGGAGACAACGCTTTTCCTTTGACACTTTGCATTCCAAGTATGTACTTTTGCGTGGCAGCCACCAGCACTATGCTTTTAAATTGACAGATGCACTGCAAATGCAAGAATAGACACGAGACGATGGCAGTAGAAATCACGCTATTCAGCAATTATTGAACTTTTGCCACATCACGTTGCATCACCTCGAGTGCATTCTGGGGCCTGAAGTTTGTAGAGGGCCACGTGACCACTGGGATTGTAATCATCACTGTGACTTTATGAGAATGACACACTCACCTGTGAACTAGGCATGACGCCGAAACGTGTAGGGTGGAGAGAAGTGTTTAAATGCTGCCGCGCATTCAGACGAATAAATGTCCTATTGGAAATAAGACGAAGTTGGGCTCTGTGGCTTTTTGTTTGTGAAATTCGACATGATTCTCCAGTCTTGTCTATTGAGAGCCCGCCCTGCAGGGTTGGGGGCCCCCAGCAAACTGGAGGTTTTGGAAGCATCAAATGGAGGGGGCATGACTTGCTGTCCCACTCGCACCAGCCGTCGGACTTCCATGGCAATTTGGTATTTCGAGTTGGTGAGAGAAAGGGAGATGAGGGAGACAACGCTTTTCCTTTGACACTTTGCATTACAAGTATGTACTTTTGCATGGCAGCCACCAGCACTATGCTTTTAAATTGACAGATGCACTGCAAATGCAAGAATAGACACAAGACGATGGCAGTAGAAATCACGCTATTCAGCAATTATTGAACTTTTGCCACATCACGTTGCATCACCTTGAGTGCATTCTGGGGCCTGAAGTTTGTAGAGGGCCACGTGACCACTGGGATTGTAATCATCACTGTGACTTTAAGAGAATGAAACACTCACCTGTGAACAAGGCATGACGCCGAAACGCGTCGGGTGGAGAGAAGTGTTTAAATGCTGCCGCGCATTCAGACGAATAAATGTCCTTTTGGAAATCAGACGAAGTTGGGCTCTGTAGCTTTTTGTTTGTGAAATTCGACATGATTCTCCAGTCTTGTCTATTGAGAGCCCTCCCTGCAAGGTTGGGGGCCCCCAGCAAACTGGAGGTTTTGGAAGCATCAAATGGAGGGGGCATGACTCGCTGACCCACTCGCACCAGCCGTCGGACTTCCATTGCAATTTGGTATTGCGAGTTGGTGAGAGAAAGGAGATGAGGGAGACAACGCTTTTCCTTTGACACTTTGCATTCCAAGTATGTACTTTTGCGTGGCAGCCACCAGCACTATGCTTTTAAATTGACAGATGCACTGCAAATGCAAGAATAGACACGAGACGATGGCAGTAGAAATCACGCTATTCAGCAATTATTGAACTTTTGCCACATCACGTTGCATCACCTCGAGTGCATTCTGGGGCCTGAAGTTTGTAGAGGGCCACGTGACCACTGGGATTGTAATCATCACTGTGACTTTAAGAGAATGAAACACTCACCTGTGAACAAGTCATGACGCCGAAACGTGTAGGGTGGAGAGAAGTGTTTAAATGCTGCCGCGCATTCAGACGAATAAATGTCCTTTTGGAAATAAGACGAAGTTGGGCTCTGTGGCTTTTTGTTTGTGAAATTCGACATGATTCTCCAGTCTTGTCTATTGAGAGCCCGCCCTGCAGGGTAGGGGGCCCCCAGCAAACTGGAGGTTTTGGAAACATCAAATGGAGGGGGCATGACTTGCTGTCCCACTCGCACCAGCCGTCGGACTTCCATGGCAATTTGGTATTGCGAGTTGGTGAGAGAAAGGGAGATGAGGGAGACAACGCTTTTCCTTTGACACTTTGCATTCCAAGTATGTACTTTTGCGTGGCAGCCACCAGCACTATGCTTTTAAATTGACAGATGCACTGCAAATGCAAGAATAGACACGAGACGATGGCAGTAGAAATCCCGCTATTCAGCAATTATTGAACTTTTGCCACATCACGTTGCATCACCTCGAGTGCATTCTGGGGCCTGAAGTTTGTAGAGGGCCACGTGACCACTGGGATTGTAATCATCACTGTGACTTTAAGAGAATGAAACACTCACCTGTGAACAAGGCATGACGCCGAAACGCGTAGGGTGGAGAGAAGTGTTTAAATGCTGCCGCGCATTCAGACGAATAAATGTCCTTTTGGAAATAAGACGAAGTTGGGCTCTGTGGCTTTTTGTTTGTGAAATTCGACATGATTCTCCAGTCTTGTCTATTGAGAGCCCGCCCTGCAGGGTTGGGGGCCCCCAGCAAACTGGAGGTTTTGGAAGCATCAAATGGAGGGGGCATGACTAACTGTCCCACTCGCACCAGCCGTCGGACTTCCATGGCAATTTGGTATTGCGAGTTGATGAGAGAAAGGGAGATGAGGGAGACAACGCTTTTCCTTTGACACTTTGCATTCCAAGTATGTACTTTTGCGTGGCAGCCACCAGCACTATGCTTTTAAATTGACAGATGCACTGCAAATGCAAGAATAGACACGAGACGATGGCAGTAGAAATCACGCTATTCAGAAATTATTGAACTTTTGCCACATCACGTTGCATCACCTCGAGTGCATTCTGGGGCCTGAAGTTTGTAGAGGGCCACGTGACCACTGGGATTGTAATCATCACTGTGACTTTATGAGAATGAAACACTCACCTGTGAACAAGGCATGACGCCGAAACGTGTAGGGTGGAGAGAAGTGTTTAAATGCTGCCGCGCATTCAGACGAATAAATGTCCTTTTGGAAATAAGACGAAGTTGGGCTCTGTGGCTTTTTGTTTGTGAAATTCGACATGATTCTCCAGTCTTGTCTATTGAGAGCCCGCCCTGCAGGGTTGGGGGCCCCCAGCAAACTGGAGGTTTTGGAAGCATCAAATGGAGGGGGCATGACTTGCTGTCCCACTCGCACCAGCCGTCGGACTTCCATGGCAATTTGGTATTTCGAGTTGGTGAGAGAAAGGGAGATGAGGGAGACAACGCTTTTCCTTTGACACTTTGCATTACAAGTATGTACTTTTGCGTGGCAGCCACCAGCACTATGCTTTTAAATTGACAGATGCACTGCAAATGCAAGAATAGACACAAGACGATGGCAGTAGAAATCACGCTATTCAGCAATTATTGAACTTTTGCCACATCACGTTGCATCACCTTGAGTGCATTCTGGGGCCTGAAGTTTGTAGAGGGCCACGTGACCACTGGGATTGTAATCATCACTGTGACTTTAAGAGAATGAAACACTCACCTGTGAACAAGGCATGACGCCGAAATGCGTAGGGTGGAGAGAAGTGTTTAAATGCTGCCGCGCATTCAGACAAATAAATGTCCTTTTGGAAATCAGACGAAGTTGGGCTCTGTAGCTTTTTGTTTGTGAAATTCGACATGATTCTCCAGTCTTGTCTATTGAGAGCCCTCCCTGCAAGGTTGGGGGCCCCCAGCAAACTGGAGGTTTTGGAAGCATCAAATGGAGGGGGCATGACTCGCTGACCCACTCGCACCAGCCGTCGGACTTCCATTGCAATTTGGTATTGCGAGTTGGTGAGAGAAAGGAGATGAGGGAGACAACGCTTTTCCTTTGACACTTTGCATTCCAAGTATGTACTTTTGCGTGGCAGCCACCAGCACTATGCTTTTAAATTGACAGATGCACTGCAAATGCAAGAATAGACACGAGACGATGGCAGTAGAAATCACGCTATTCAGCAATTATTGAACTTTTGCCACATCACGTTGCATCACCTCGAGTGCATTCTGGGGCCTGAAGTTTGTAGAGGGCCACGTGACCACTGGGATTGTAATCATCACTGTGACTTTAAGAGAATGAAACACTCACCTGTGAACAAGTCATGACGCCGAAACGTGTAGGGTGGAGAGAAGTGTTTAAATGCTGCCGCGCATTCAGACGAATAAATGTCCTTTTGGAAATAAGACGAAGTTGGGTCTGTGGCTTTTTGTTTGTGAAATTCGACATGATTCTCCAGTCTTGTCTATTGAGAGCCCGCCCTGCAGGGTTGGGGGCCCCCAGCAAACTGGAGGTTTTGGAAGCATCAAATGGAGGGGGCATGACTTGCTGTCCCACTCGCACCAGCCGTCGGACTTCCATGGCAATTTGGTATTGCGAGTTGGTGAGAGAAAGGGAGATGAGGGAGACAACGCTTTTCCTTTGACACTTTGCATTCCAAGTATGTACTTTTGCGTGGCAGCCACCAGCACTATGCTTTTAAATTGACAGATGCACTGCAAATGCAAGAATAGACACGAGACGATGGCAGTAGAAATCACGCTATTCAGCAATTATTGAACTTTTGCCACATCACGTTGCATCACCTCGAGTGCATTCTGGGGCCTGAAGTTTGTAGAGGGCCACGTGACCACTGGGATTGTAATCATCACTGTGACTTTAAGAGAATGAAACACTCACCTGTGAACAAGGCATGACGCCGAAACGCGTAGGGTGGAGAGAAGTGTTTAAATGCTGCCGCGCATTCAGACGAATAAATGTCCTTTTGGAAATAAGACGAAGTTGGGCTCTGTGGCTTTTTGCTTTTTATATATATATATATATATATATATATATATATATATATATATATATATATATATATATATATATATATATATACATACACATATATTACAAAAATAACAGCACTGAGGTATTCCAAATCATGCACTGCACATTATTTCGTAGGTTTTCTTTTAGTCTTTCTTTATTGGATCACTTTTGTCTCTTTATCAAATTAACTATGTTCGAATGTTGTACCACAGAGCATTGAAATTGAAAAGGAGGGAGGACACTGTTGAGGAGAGACGCGGAAACTGTATCATGGGGAATTTATCTGCAAAGACTGAAAATTAATCCTGGTGCATGCTGTGACACAACATTCAAACCCAGTAAATTTGATTAGCCCTGAAGAAGGGCAGTGTGTGTGAAATAAGTTTTGGCTGTTGGCTGTATTTGCTGTATAAAGAGACACAACAAGTGATCCAATAAATAAAGAATAACAGAAAACCTATAAAAGAATGCACATTGTGTGATTTTGAATATCTCAGTACTGTTATTTCTGTATTATTAGTTACTGCACTGGCGGGGACCAGTGTACTGAGATTTTTGTGCTGTTCCTATTAACCAAAGATTGTTTAAGTATATATGTATCTCTATAAAGATCTCTCTCTCTCTCTCTCTCTCTCTATTTCTCTCTCTCTATCAATTGTATGTGCGTTTGGCCTGGAAATCAGTGTGCCAGCTGTGTTTCTCCTATTTTGGGATTAATGGAAAATGTGACATTCAATGACTTTCATCAATGGTAAATAAGATCACGGTGGTGGTTATGTTGAATTACACGCTGACACGGTGCCCGAAAAACAAGCATTGGGCTGAGCGGACGAGTCCTCTTTTTATCCATACGTGCATTCTCCAATAGGAGCCATCCACAGGACTTTCAAAGAACTCATGCTGCTGACTTCATTATTACAAAGCATTGACAAATGCATCAGCCATAACGCGTTTGGTTAATAAAGGTATCATCAGCCTCGAGAGTGCTCCATGCAGTTGCTTCGTTTTTTTGATCCATGAGCCCACCCTCATGTTTATGGGGCTAGCACCCATCATGGAGTTCTGCAGGCCTTGGTGGCCCTGAGATTCCATCTTTAATGAAAGTCCTGCCAGAACAGCTGCATTTCTATTGGGGAAAACAGTTCATTCGTCGACAAAAGTCATCCATTATTCATGTTCAGCGAAGTGTGGTTATTGAAATTTCTCTGTCAGGGTTGTCTGTCTCATAACACTCTGAATCTAGATTAACCTAACTTGTCATATTAAATTGAAAGAGAGAGACACCTGTGCGTTCTCTTTTTCTCTGAAACAGGAGCAACATTCATTATATTCCCCCCGGAGCTGTGGAGATCCAACTGGGTGCGCCTCCCAAAACTGGTAGGTTCCCAGCGGTACTGTTCTCCACTTCTTTGGCCTCTTTGGTGCTTTTGTTTCTTCTGAAAAGACTGATGTAGAAAGTTGTGGAATTAACCGATAAAAGCTCTCCAGTGGAGGGCATTCCACCTTCGCCTCCCACACATTATATGTGGAAGATGAGGTTTGCAGACTGTAGGGTTTACCTATCACACTGTGTAGCAGACTGGGGGTAGATCTTGTGACCCAACAACATTACCAATGAAAAAGTGAGAGTTATGTTGTGGGCTATACCAGTGAGGTCCTCTTGAAGCCCTCTGTCTTGCCGGTGTCAATTATGATAGTCAGGTGTTAATGCCAATGGATTGTGTGCCCGTTGAAACGACGTAAGGCGTTGTGTGCTGTCTTTGTCATGGTGAAGAGTTTGTGACTTTTCAGTTTCTTGTCTGGGATGTACTGTTCCTACGTTACGTTTGACTTAATTCAACTTTATTGATTTCTCCCCTTCCTGTAGTTGAAACTGATTTCTCCTCTTCTTCGCCTGTTTCTGCTCATCCTGAGTTCAGGGTGAGTTTAGAGTGTAGGGATAGGTGAATTTTAAAATGTATTATTGTAATCGAGTGAGGGTAGGAAGCTTCTCCCGTCATGAAGATGAGTGAAGTTTTCCGAGTTTGTTTCCCATGACCCTAGTCTTAGTCACTGCTAGAATCCAGCTGTAGTGAATCATTTACCTTGCTGTGACTCGGGGCTTTTAGCTCTGAGTGATAGCGAGGAAAGACAATGGCTGCCACTCTAAGGGGCATATTGTCAAGGACGCCGTTAAAATTATCGCCGGTTTAGCGGCAGAAAACTGCCGCTAAACTGGGCTTCTATTGGAATTCTCCAGGGCATATTATATGCCCTGGAGAATTCTGATAGAAGCCCATGTTGACACCAACACATGGACTTCTATTGGAATTCTCAAGGGCATATTATCAAGCCCATTATTGCCACTTTAGCTGCAGTTTTCTGCCGCTAAACCGGCGATCATTTTTAAAGCAGTCCTTGATAATATGCCCCAAAGCTGCAAACTTCTCCATTCTCAGGGGTCCTGCTCTGGGACATTCAGCATCCAGGAAGGAGGGAGAAGTACGGGGCTCGTTGAGCACCCAGTAAGCTGTAGCTAAACAGCAATGCACTCATGAGCATATGCACCGGTGCAATGGTTCCAGCTGTAGCAAAGACCTCCATTTTGGCTTCAGTTGTATTCTTTTTAAACGTTGCCAGTTTTATGCTTAGTGAAGATGTCAACGTTTTCTAAAATATACAAAGTTGCTAAGTGACAAGCTTTGGCACTTCAAACAGTCACTTTCTTGTATCTGCTATTTCCTACCCTAATGGCGCGGTGCAAGAGAGACCATGTGCCCCCACGCCCCTGTATGGCTTTGTCTGTCCCGTTGTTTTCGTGCCCAATATAAACATCTCTTGGGTTCCTCTGCACCAAGCTTCCTACTTTCTGCCTCCCTGTTCCCTGAGAGCGCCTATTCTTTAGTCTGGCTGATCCAGACTAGTTGGGATGGATGAATGCGCACAGACATAACTGACAAACAAAGCAAAAACCAGAGGAAAACTGACAAACATACAGATAAACATATATGCACCCAGCCAGGGATAAATTAGCAAAATAAGGCTTAGATTTGCTGTCTACATCCAATGAGAGATAGCTCTGCCGTCCAAAGCATGTGGACAATAGCTATGAGGTCTGCCATAAGCAGCTGATAGTTTGACTGACTGTGAAAGGTGGAGGATAGCTCTGCTGTCTGTGACAACTGAGCATTTGACCTATTGCACCAAAGCCGGGTCTGTTGTCAATTTATTTCCAGTCCCAATGCTGGTGTGTTACTGCACCTCTACCCAGGAAGACTGCAGGGACATGCACGCCTTCCCGCTCCCTTTCAGTAATTGATACATTGTCTACAAATCCAAGAGCTAGTAGAGAGCTAGGAGAGGCAGCTCAGAGGAGTGAGGGCCAGGGAGAATCCGTTGATTATTTCCATAAAGATGTTGAGTTTTTGGGAGGTCAGGGACATCAGGGATTGAAAGACAGACTCTCACTGGGTGTTAAGAGTCAAGCCTGCAGAAACACAATAAAGAGATGGGTGGATTGCTTGAACTGATGTCAGCCTCTGGTAAATACTTCTTGCGCATTCCAGTCCATTTGACCTGCCAGTACAGGTCCAGAGGGGAACACCAGCAAACCCAGTCCAATTTCAGCTTTTTGAGCCTCATCAGTGAGATGCAGCTTAAGCTCAATGTCGCACTGAGCACTGGACTCACGTCTGGGCATACCCGTTGCACTTACAGAGTCACACTTAGAAAATAAAGTGGAGGGTGCTTGAATTATTCTTGACCATTGGTAAGTAAAAGACCAGTCCTAGCGCTCACAGATCCACAGCTGCGTAAGCCGCGCTGCCGGGGCCCTTGCTCTAACCCTATGGTCCCAGTGTGGCTGTTCTGGCAAATTAGTATTCATCTCTACAAAGAGCATAGACATCATTTAGGTGTGACCAGGTATAGTAGATGCTGCTGCTAACTGGTCCTTAGGTACTGCTTTCCCTTTGATAGCCCCTGAAACAACTGGAACAAGATGTAAACAGGGCATCTAGGAGCCATAATGGCTATCTGTAGTATCCTCTCCTTACTCTTTTCATAAACCGACAGGCTAGGGGATGTAATCTGTGGTCAAATGGTTTGGAGCAGCGTAATTTAGATGCCCTCCTTGCACGTCACAAAAGTGCAAACTATACACCTGCACTTGACATTATATTTACTGTGTGCCTTAACTTCATTAACGTGTGTCAAGCATTTAAACACATTACAGAAATGCCCTTTACTGTGGAGACTAGAGGTTTATAAACGTGTGCACTAATATTTAGTTTAAACAATGAAAGCATGTATTTCTTATTCACATTATATATTTACACATTAGCTATATTGTATGTATTTTGAAAGTTATTGTTGCATATGTAAACATGTATTCTTTTTAATTACATTCTGCATTTATTCATAAAGTTACACATACATGTATAGCTATGTATTTGAAGTGCACATTAAATGCTCAACGAAAGTTAGCCTGACTACAGGCCTCAGTTCACATGCATTTGGCTTCGCCAGCATGTTCTCTTCTTTTCTTGCAGGTTTATTATCATAATATTATCTGTATTAGATGGCAGATAGGGAGGCCTGAAAACATGTCAGTGAACGTGGAGAAACAATGGTCGAAAGAGTCCTTCTGTTCATCGTGTACTATGATGGCAAGATGTTCAAGGTTGAGAACTGAAGCTGCAGTTCGATACGGTGTGAACTTGAACTAATGTTGCAGATGCACTCAAGTATTGACCGGATTGGTCCCTGGTGGTGTGAAAGAGAGAAGAATGTTTTGAATCTCTTGTTACTTTTAAATTGGTGTTCTCATATTTGAAGTTGGAGCAGATTCCTTTTAGACTTGGAGCGGTACAGACCTCTCTATTTGCCCTATTCTAGCAAGTTTGAAGCTTTATGCTAAATACATTTTTCCTGTTTCCTAGCCTTCTACATAAGCCTGATCATGTTGACACCTTCCTTCCCTTTCATGCTCCCGATTTAGGAGCCTTTGAAAGATGACCTACATTTGATCTAGACTTGGAGGGAGAAACTTTCTTTTCCATGTTTATTCATGTCAATTCATCTGTCATTTCTTTTTTTTAAAACAAATTTTTATTGTGTCAATTTAGCCATCGCCATGCAGAGCCCTGTAACCCAGAGATGTCTGCCATATCCTTCATACATGTACATACAGGCAATAGACAATAGTATATTAAAAAAAAAATAAACCTCAACTCCCCTTCCCAACTCCCCCCTCCCCCCCAACACCCAATGATCGCACTTCCTCCAACTAGTCTTACCCTCCCCCTTCTGTCCATCCCGCTCTCCCTACGCATCTTACACGCCCCCGCGCTGCCCCCCCAGGGCCCCAACGGCCGTGTACAGCTGCCCCTATGGATCGATCTCCCTCTCTACGGGGTGTTCCAGCCCAATTCCACGGTAGTCTGCCCATCGTTTCCAGATCTTATAGTGCTTTCGTGGGCAACCCCTGGCCTCGAAAACGGGCTGCTCCAGCCCCATACAGAAATCCAGGCCATTCTTCCATCTCGTCATGGAAGGGGCTCCTGCCGCCTTCCACAATTCATCTGTCATTTTGATGAATCAATGTTTATGTAAATAAGAGTTGTGGGTCTATTGCAGAATGTTGGGGATGGGGTAAAAGGTGCAGAGCATTGCCTAATTTACTTCAGGCTTTCTGAAAACAATTGATGCTAACTACATTAAAGTGGTAGTCTGGAGTTCTAGGGTCTCTCGAACACACACACACAAACACACGCAAACACAAACATGCACACACAAACACATGCACACACAAACATGGACAAATACATGCATGTGTGCACACACACACACACACATACATACATGCTTTACATTACCCAATTAATTTTCCCTAGTAGCCACGATTCTTCAGACTCTAAGTCTGTGGTGCATATGTCCAGGGAGGTGAGGCACCTGAAAGGATTAGACCATAACTGAAGCCACTAGATAAACATGATTGTTCAGTTACTGCACTTTCTGGATAATTATGGATTTACCACATTTGCCACTTATTTCTTCCACTACTGTAGAATTTCCAGCTTTCAATCCAAGCAATGTTATTCTAGCTCCAAGAGAATAAAAGCTACCCAAAGAAATGCACCCTCAAGTGATTCAGTGCTGTTGCAGACACTTTCCAAGGGTTACCGGGTGACATTTTTAGGTCACAGCCTACCAGACAGAGCCGCTGTCTGGTTTGCTAAAGACATCTTGGGGACATTCAGAAAGCTGACCTAGGAATCCATTCCGCCCGTTGCTTATCATGTGCTTTGTGTTGTGTAACTGAAGTTTTCTGGCTTTTTATTTGCTGCATTTATTTGCTTTAGTCTGTCCGGCTTGAGTTTGTCCCTCTCGTTGCCCAAACCTAGTTTACTGTATTCTTCTACAAACATGCTTTCTGTAAACAGACCCTTAAATCTTGTTCTTATCTTGTCACATTTGCTGGGCATTCTAAGACAGAGATCAAATGTCAAGCTATGTCTTCCGAGGGAGCTTGGTGTTTGCTTTTCTTTTTCTGACCCCAAAGTGAGGGCATTTATAGGAAAGAGGAATGCAGATTACTTTTCCCATGCAGCCTGCTCGTGCCCCTCTAAATGCTTCAGTTTACAAGGCTGTAACATAACCCTTAAATAACACATCCTGTCACATGCGGATGACAGATTTATATTTTATGTAGATAGGTAAGTGGGTTACTGCTTTTAACACAGAGATCCTTCTGTTACTTGCAGTTAATAAATTGTAATCCTTCTAACATAGCACAGTGAGCAATGAAGGACATGTGACTCTTACACCTTGTAACCCTCACTTTTTTATGCAGCAAACATCTTGTACACTTATTTACATACTTACATGATTTATTGTCAATGTATAATATGTATGTTACGTAAAGCGCTCTGGCACCCTGCATTGGGATGAGTAGCATTATAAAAGAATGAAAATAGTGATATTTACACCCCCCACAGTTTTCATCTAAATAGTCTCAAATTTAGCACCCCATATACGGAAAATCTCATGATGTTACGGAACTATAGTGAACATACGGTACTAAAAGAAGTACAGGGAGATCTGAAGGCAAGATTTTTAAGTTGTGCGTAAAGCAGCAAGGTTGTGGATGGTGCCATCAGCAAAGCCAATAATAAAAAGCAAGTTGAAATCCTTTTCCAGAGAGACACATTATCAAAGAGAAAACATAACCTGAACTGATTTGAGGATGATTACGGGTTATTGTAAGACACATCCCACCATACAGAGAATACTTTTTAAACATTGGCACCTTATCAGAAGTGATCAAACAATAGGAAGTACATCCACAGCAAAGCCACTTGTAACCTTTAGAGGAGCCAAGTCTATGAGACAAGCATTGGTGCACAATAGTCCAGAAATACAGATCTCAGAAACCTAGCTGAGAGGCAGCCCAGGGTTTAAACGCTGTCTCAGGTGCAAGGCTTGTAAATTTGGTGTCAATATGAAACTGGTGAAATCTCCATTATCCAACAGGAGTTACCAGATTAGGTCAGCCCTGCACTGCAAGAGTGATTTTGCAGTCTATCTTCTCCAATGCACTTGTCCCAAGATGTATATGGGAAGTACCATTTTGAAAGTGCATTTGAGAATCTTACAACACATTAGCGCCATCAAAATAATGACCAGAGTTACCCAGTGGCTCGCCATTTTAAAGAATTTCATGATGGAGATTTATCCAAATGTACTTATTTTGTTATTGATTCAGTCCCTCTCAACCCTAGAGGGGGGAATAGAGAACAAGAATTGAGGGGACTTGAATCTGGATACATTCTGAATCTAGACCGCAAAATGCCTGTAGGACTAAACATGGAGAAAGAACTTGATGTTCATTTATATATTTTGTCCTCCTCCTGTTCTCTTTTGGTCAAGAAATATATTATGTTTTTTTATTAATGATGCAACAATGTGTTTAGCCATTAGAAGATACACTGGTACTGTAGTTGATTTTTTAAATTGCCGCGTCTCGGGAGGTGTTAACATTAGTTCAAACTAAGGGGTATGAGGATTTGTGTTTATATTGAAATAGCCCACTTGGGCATAATCTTTCACACTACCTCTATTAGGCATTAGGTAAGGCAAAGAAAGTGATATGTTCTGATGATGAGTAACGGAATGAGGGTTGCTGCACATGCATCAAGAATTACTGATTTATATAATTATGCAGAGTTAAATCAAAAACATTATGAATTTTAGGATTTTTATCGAATTTCGTAGTTTTTCCCATCTTTGCAGTAATCTGTATAAAGTGTGTGTATATATATATATATAGATATTGACACCATTTAAGGCCGTTGGCAACACCACACTGGGGAAACTACATCGTAACTCATGCCGCAGTAATTTGGAGTCGCCGCCGGTGCGGTACACCATCACGATGGTGATACGTCAATCTTCTCAACTCATCCCATGATTGAGATTTCCAATCATGTCATTTGGAGGTGCAACTCACCATGAGCGTTGCTACAAGTTTTAATATGGACTCAAACCTTTAAACAAGAGAGAACGTTGGCAAGTCCCATTATCATCCTCGTACTGCAAAACATTTCTGTTAATTGTGACCCATACATCCCTTGGAGAAGTCTAATGGAGGTGGCATTCCTGAAGAATGCCGAAACGCGCGTAGAGATTATATGAAAACCACCCGTCAATTATAAGTACCACATGATACAGATTCTACTTCCTGAATTTGTCGTTGTGTCTATCCTTTGGAATTCCATCAGAACATTCAATCGTGTTGACATAACCTAGACAATTGTCTTTCTGGTCAAATTATTGTGTATTAGGAAGCTCATAAGTTTGTTGTTCCAACAATCAATTAGTGTGAACAATCTAAACATTTGAATGACAAGTATGTATGGATAGGTGGATGAATGCAGCATGTGTGTGATTCAACTATTTACCTCTCTGTTATGAAATGTATTTATTGAATTAATATAAGAAAAGAAAAAATATTTTTGTATCTTTCTAATTTAGAGTGTCAGCTTTTCTCTCCTATCTATTTTTATCATTAGTGTTTATTTGTAATATATTTTGAAGTTGCCCTAGAAATTTCACAGTATGTATATATATATATATACTAACATGTATTTTTATGCGCTTTTACGTTTCACTTAAATATTTTGCTACATGTTGAAATAGACTTTTTTAACCCTTCATCAACTTACCAAATGTATGAGAATATTGAATATATTTATCTTTGCACACATTCTTTGCCATTCTGCAAATTTTTGCATATTCACTTCATACTTGCCTCTTTCCATTTGCCCATTTGTCAATCCGATTTGACTAGACATCTGTTGAAATATAAAGTGTACTGTGGAAGTATTTCTTCTATTTCCTTTTATGCTAATGATGACATCACCATGTTGCAAGCATATCTTGTTTGCTGTAAAGTTGTTCAAGCCATTCTGAAAAAGGCTGGGAAGCCAGCCAAAACGCGTCATGAGCAGCCACACCAGAAATAAATGAAATATATGAATTTTACATACCTCTGTGGAGTGTCGGAGTATGTCCGAGGAGTGTTCGGGACAAACGTATGCTGTTGATAGTCCTAATATTGTGAACAAGGCAGCTGAGACTGCCGAAACGCGTCGTGCCATCGAAGCCGTAATATGTAGCAATAAATCTGGAGCATTGAAAACAATCCCTGGCAGTGTCGGTGCCTGTTTTTTGGAAGTGAAACGGGAGTTGGAGAGACTATTGCAGAGAATGCTGGTCTCAACGACACTGATGCGACCTCGTTTTGGAGCCGCACGGCAACACCAGTGAATGTGGAAGTGATTGCGAGAAGCAATACCGTGCAGCTCTCCTTGCCTGAAGACAGAAGAAATGCAGCACGAGGGAGAGGAGGGTGTGGAGGTAGCGGCACCGGTGGTCGGAGTGTCGGAGCACTCGGGCAGGCATGTAGACAGTTTCTTGTATCTTTCGAATCCGATCGCAGGCTAGCACGTATCCACAGTTGAGGGAAAGAGGCATTGGGAGATGAAACCGCAAGTTAAACGGTGCTAAAGGGTCATGCTCCAAACTAACATAAAAGCAACAGGCTGTATTCAATAGTGATGGCGTCTAATTGGTTAAAGAACGTGAAGAGGCAGCAGGTCAAATGTTCGATGAGAACAGAGCTGCCCCCAAAGAGCCTGCAGGAAGGCATACGGTTATGAATGCACATGAAGAGGATCTGCGCACAAAACTAAAGAGACTGGAGAAACTACACTAAACCGAAATGTCATAATGGTGGGAGTGCAAGTCGCTCCAGAAATACCTTGAAGTGGGCAGAGTGCCGAGGTGGCTGAAAGTGTTGATTGCACCCACCTATGAAAACCCAGACCCTGAGATGCTATGCGAATGGGCGGAGAATAGTGCCCAGTCTTCTAGAATGATGATGCAGATACTGGCCTATGCAGAAAGGGACCGTCATACAATTCTGGATGAAATTAAGCTGTTTGAACAAGAATTAAGTAAACATACAAACCAAGAAGAAATCAAAAAGAGCGGTAAGGAAATGGAAGTTGGGTTCAGATTCAACTTTAGCTAATATGGACCTAACTGTTTATTCAGCCCCTAATGATAGGCAACATTTTGACCCATCGCTAGCTGTACTCCATCCCTCTAGATCTGAGGCCCTTGTTTGTCCACAGCCTGTGAACGGCAGTCCCTGGGCAAGCCCTAGCCAGCAAGCCATTTCCATACGCCCACAGACAAGCCCACAGGCAATTGATGGACATCACCCTGCTAGCTCTGGCTTAAGAGGTTCGACTTTCGAATTATGCATATTGTCTTGGAATGTGGCCAGGGATAAGAACAATGGTAGCACTCCCTCATTGGGTACAATATATCGAACATTTTGATATTTGTATTTTACAGGAAACTTGGACCACTGCACCTGTTTTTATCCCTCGATATATCACCCTATGCTGCCCAGCAGTTAACAACAGACCGGGTCCTCCGGCTGGTGGCCTGCTGATATAGATTAGCATTGATCTACAATGTACCACGAAAGAGATTAAGACCAATAGTCCCGATATTCTTAGGGCAAACATTAAAGGCAAAAATGGTATGTCTGTGGCCCGTTTTAACATCTATGCACGTGGCACTAAGATGGGTTGTAGCTCTCCAACACTCCAAGTGTTGGAAGATTGTCTCAAAAAAAGAGAGTCTCCATCTCCACTAATAATAGCAGGAGACTTCAATACCACCTTCGAACCTCTCAATTCCGAAGACCTAACCAGCACTGACTGGATAGACGAGTTGCGTTCTGTTCCCCCACTTGACCTACTGTCAATCAAAAAATGGACGCGACCAGCTCTGCTGCTCCAAGCTATAACTCTTGAGTACGGGCTAAGGGCAGGGAATGGACGCACCAAATCTGACAAGATAGGGGCAAACACTTTTAACAGAGCCCACGAACACGAGCCGCATCAACTATACATTGATAGATGTAAGATTATGGCCCGGTGTTCTGGACATGATAGTCAGGACGACCACAGATAGTGACCACAACTCGCTTGAGTTTGCCATGTCAGCACCTTGGACCATATATAGGAGTCTCCCCAGCAGCAATCTCTCAACCAAGATGATCTGTCCCACAAATGACAATAGGCAACTGAAATGGGCACGTGTAGCAATGGACTCTAAGTGTGACAACATGAAGCGATAACTACTAGATAACATTAGAAATCTTCATAACCTGTGTGAGCAAAGGAAGGAGCTCCTAAAGATCACAGACATACATACATCTCTCTTTGAGCAGCTAGCCTCCTTTTTCATAATGCCAAGCCGGCTCCAACATAAGTTGCCGATTGCCTGCCCACAATCCTCCTGGTTCAACCAAGATTGTAAGATATCCTGGGCAGTCTTGGCTGCCACGATTACATCAAATAATGATGAAGAAATAAGAGTGGCTAGGGAGACCTACAAGTCAACCCAGACGAAAGTAAAAAGGGAATGGACAGAAAAACGATGGATACCTATCTATGACGCTTTCCAGAGGAAAGATCCACAACAATTCTGGTTGCTGGTCACGAGGGGAGATGCCGGAAGACCTAGGCCACCCACCAACAGCATTTCCGTAGCCGCCTGTGTTGACCATTTCTCTGCTGTATATACTGGATGAGCAGAGCCGGTCATTGAAGGTCCCACATAAGAATATACTGGCATCGGCCCAGTGAGTTATTTTCCATAGCTGAAATCAACCAAAGTGTAAATTCTACAGCAAGGACCAAAGCCTCTGGTCCCGACGGAATACCTGGGGACGTCTTCCTCAACTATATTGACAACTGGACCAACTACATCTAGGCACTTGCAAATGGAATCGCCGCCGGGGCACCAATACCCCCGTCTTGGAAGGGAGCAGAAGTAATCCCGTTCTTCAAAAAGGGTGACCGCTCACTGCCTTCCAACTACAGGCCGATTAGCTTAATCGATGGTGCTCAGAAGGTCTTCTCCCATGCTCTTCTGACCAAGATCACAGAATGGATGGAGGAAAACAACATCCTATCCCCATTCCAAGCCGTGTTTAGGAGGAAAGTCAGCACCATCGACCAAGTTTTCAGATTCACTTTATTGGCCTGGAAAACAGTGATCATTGAACAAGCCAGTCGTTATATTGCTTTTATCGATTTCAAGTCGGCCTTCGACCTTATTCCCAGGTCCAAATTATGGCAGGTATTGCAAGATTTGGGGCTTTCTTGCTCTGGTTGTTCGGCTGCATGAGGACACCTATGCAAGTGTTCGTTCGGGGGCTCAAGGGCAATTGACTGATCCAAGTTGATAGGGGGGTCTGCCAAGGATGTGTCTTGGCTCCCACCCTGTTCTCACTTTTCATTAATGGGGTGGTGAAACATCTGGAGGAAGTCCCCGCAGAAGCCCCTATACTGGGGGGTGGTAAAGAAGCAACCCTACTATTTTTGGATAACACATTAGTAGTCTCCAAGTCCTCTAGTGGTCTTTAACTCCTTCTTGATCGCTTCGTGGTCTTCTGTAATCAGAGAGGCCTGGAGGTTAACACCTCGAAAACTAAGCTTCTGATGATGAACCCCCACAAATC
Source organism: Triturus cristatus (assembly GCF_964204655.1). Taxonomy (NCBI): domain Eukaryota; kingdom Metazoa; phylum Chordata; class Amphibia; order Caudata; family Salamandridae; genus Triturus; species Triturus cristatus. Next base: position 1,644,195,330 of record NC_140590.1, read on the forward strand.
TTTCAAAGGTAAATTGATGTTGGGGGGATTCCTTTGGAGAGAGTGGGCACTTTTAACTACCTGCATGTGACCCTCTCGGAGACAACGGCATGGAAGCACCCTATTAACAAAAGAAGCTTACAGCAGAAGAAAACCTCTGGGGCACTGATCAAGAATCACAGGGCCTCCCAAACCAGACCGATAATAGCCCCGCTCCAGGTATATGATCAGAAGGTGGTAGGCTCTGCCCTGTATGGGGCGGAAATATGGGGGTTTGACAATCTAGAGGGCCTTTTACACACAGAAAATAAGTTCTTGAAATCTCTATTCTCTCTTCCCCAGAGTACCCTGCTTATCCCATTATGGGTAGAACAACTATAGCGGACAAAGCAAGGCTTCACCCCCTTCTTTTCTGGTTGCGACTCAAACAAACACCTAAGCTTAGTTATTATGCTGTAGCCTTCAGAGATGTTTACAAACTTGATCGCTTAAAAAAAATAGGGTGGTTCACCAAAGCCCAGGCACTGCTTTCTGATACAGGCCTGGGAACCATGTGGGATGTCGCTGATCCTAGTCTTCTACCTAGCAGAGAAGTTGTTAAGACCCACTATTGTATTTGGGTGGCACAGGCAACTGTTTCCCAATCATCTGGTGGATGCCTATCATTAAAGTTCATGGAGTTTAAGTGGCTAGGTGTATATGAACAGTATATGGAGGTAATTTCGACACAACAAGATAGGAAGCTATACATTCAATTTAGATTCGGCTGCCTCCCTGTGAATTCTTTCACAGTGGCATGGCAGCGATCTTCTGAGGTTGCACAGCATTGTCCAGGCTGCCCCGGGACACTTGAGATGATTAAACACATCCTCTTCGTGTGTCCACTATACATTTTCTCGAGAATTAAATGGCTAGCCCCTATCTGCAGGCTGATGAGAGCTCGGTGCCATCAAGAAGCATTTCTTATTCTAAAGACAGACTCCAGGCCATTAATGGTCCGTGCAGTGGCAAACTTTCTAGGGAAAATGTGGATCATCAGGCGCCATGCACAAAAGAAGAGATAAAGCATGCTCACCAGAACTGCAAGTGGTCATTTTTACCTTGCTTTTAACAACTTTTTAACCTTGTATCTCCTCTTTAAATCATTTTTAGATGTTTTAGTTAGTCTGAGTAATTGGCTGGTCTATTGGCTGTTAAGCTATGAATGAATTATTGCCATGCTTGCTGTATTGTACGCTTGTATTATTTGCATTTGCACATTTTTGTAACCCTATATGGGTTTTCATCCAACATTACCTAGATTTTTGCACTCATTTCTCTCTTCTTTAACATTCTAATCTACTGTTTTAAGTACCTACATTAAGATTATGTTTTTAATATGATAGCCAAATCTTGTTCATAAACTGTACTATTGCCACACTGTATTGTTTGCACTTGCACTTTTTTATGTCGTAATGACTAAATAAAGTATATGATGATGATGAAATGGAAGTAAGGCTCAAGAAATATGAACAAGTAATTAAAAAAAGGAAATCAACGAAATTCTTTCGGGATAAATTAGGCCACAAATGGGGACGATATATACGTTTGCACGCAGGTTTGGAAACTTAAGGATACAAGATCAGAGGGTTAAGAAGCCAATACGTAATCAACCAGCAATAACAGAAATGAGTTCAGAATTTAGTTCAGAATGTTAAAACAGATCGCGAAGAAGGCACGGCAGGGGGCATAAGCAACTTCAGGGCACCCCCGACGATCATTGAGGAGCTCCGTTTTTTAAGGTTAGACCGTACTCTAAATGCGAGACCGCACCAGCTGAGATTTCAACCACCAAAAAAAGGAAAAACGGTCAAAGGAAATGCCAGAGAAGAAACAGAAGGCATGGAATTAAGATCAGGTGCCAAACCGAATACATCAAGGCAACGCAAGTAATGGGGGCCGTGAATAGTAAGACTGTGATCAATTTGTCAGATGTCACTCTCACTGAAGAGGGAGGAAATATTTTATCCTTTGGCTTGTCATACTGTACTAAAACAAACTTTGATTACGAACAAACGCGTATAGATTTTTTCAAGTTCATGCGAAAATTTTAATTGAAAAAGTTTTTTGCAAACAAGGACCCGAGAGGTTGTGCATTGACAGCAGAAACTAAACTAGCAGTTCACGATATGGAAGTTCTGGCTGAACTTCAGCAACTGGAGAAAGATGCGAATGATACGGTTTTGACTACTAGAGAGACTGCGAACATTCTTAGAATAGACATCTATGGGAGAGAGGCAACCCATTTTAAACCAGATTCAGTTTTTCTCTCCATGACACCTAGGGACTCACTGGACTTTTTTGGGGAACTAGTAGTTTCTGATCTGAAAGAATTATCTATTGAGTCAAGCAGGGAGTTTTCTAATCGTAAAGACACAAGGCAAATGAGATACCATCAAGTAATGAATAAACTAAAAAAGCGAGAGCATATAGTTGTCAGGAAATCTGATAAAGGGGGGAACATTGTTCTGTGGCTATTAAATCTATATGAGGCTGGGTTAAAGTGGCAGCTACAGGATAGAAACTGTTATTGTAAAACAACCCCTTCAACATTGTTAGAAGTGAAGGCAGAATATTTTGTTGAGCTAGCTAAATGGAGGAGATTAGGTCTAATCTCACAAGATGAGTACAGGTAATAAAGGGTTGACACACCAATAACACCCATACTTTATCTGATCCCAATAATCCATAAAAATAGTCAAAATCCGCCTGGGAGGCCAATAATATTGGCAATTTGGAGCCTATTTGAACCTACGTCATGTTTCATAGACCATTTTCTGCAGGAGTTTGTCAAGATTACACCTGAATATCTATAGAATACAACTTATTTCTTGAAAAGAAGCTATGAAATCATTTGGGAGGAGTCCTTTGTGCTAATGATGTTAGATGTGACTTTATTATATATGAGTATGGCACATATGGATGGCCTACAAGCTCTGTCACACTTCTTGGGACTAAGATCAATTTCACTGCATCAACACACAAATATGCTGCTTGATATGACGAAATGGTGTTTCAGAAAATATTTTTTTATGTATGGGGAGGAAATATATATATAACAAATTAGGGAAACAGCTATGGGCACCTGCTTCGCTCCCAGATATGCCAATCTACATATGGCATGGTGGGAGGAGCAGGTGCTCAGAGTGAAACATCAGAAGGAGTGGAATGAGAACATAGTACTATGGAAAAGTTTCATAGATGATTTATTTATCCTATGGAATGGCACCCCAGAATTGGCCCATACCTTTGTTCTAGTTTGAATGAAAATAATTTTAATCTATGATTCACTGCTAGTATCAGTAAGACTGAGGTATGCTTTCTTGACTTAGTAGTTTTTGTAAAAGACTACAGACTAAAACCTACAAAAAACCAACAGCTGGAAACTCAATCCTGCATTGTGAAAGTTTAAGCAGAACATCTGAGGATGATCAGGAACTGCAGTGATAAGGGTACCTTAGAAGTAGCCCAATGTGAACTAGAAACCAAATTTACAGAAAGGGGCTACAGTAAGGCAACCCTTATACAAGAAAAGGAGAAAGCCAAGAAAGCGTCCCAAGGGTCCCTTCTCTTTGCCCAAGATAGAAAGCAAAAGAAAAAGGAAAAGGCTAAGGAGGAAGATACACCCAGAATGATCACAGGGTACAATGTATATCACCAAAAAGTCAGGCAGATCTCAACGAGGCACTGGCACCTAATAAAGAGCGATTTGACCATAGGGAACATGGTGAAGGGGAAAACAACATTAACATTCAGAAGAGCAAAAAATATGTGTCAGGAACTAGTGGTGAGCAGTCCAGAAGTGTTGAGAACTAAAACTTGGTTACAAGGATGTCCAGGATTTTGGAAATGCCAAAAATGCAAGGCGTGCAAGTGTGGGGTGAACAAAACGGAGTGTGAAAATACGTAACAACTACACATGTAGAAGTGACTATGTTGTGTACATACTACAATGTCCCTGCCCTAATCTTTACATGGGTAGCACCATACATATGGTTCATGTTCAAATATTTCAGCATTTGAGGGTTATTAAGAATGATGACAGGAGTTATCCTGTCGCCCGGCATGTTCATGAGCACCATGAAGGCAGTTGTGACAGCGTACGTTACTTCGTCATAGATTCAGTACCGAAAAATAGAAGAGGAGGAGATAGGGAGCTAAAACTAAGGCAATTAGAAAAAAGGTACATCATTCTGTTGAACACCAAAATACCATCAGGGCTGAACACAGATGAAGAGTTGTACACATATATTTGAAGAAGTCACAGGGTATAGATCTGAACGTTCTTATTCATGAAAAAGAAGAAAGCAATTTTAAAATAGGACGTAAAAATTGAATTTTTTATTAATATATATATTTTTGCAAATTCAGTATGCACTGATACAGAGCACAGTAAGCACTTTATTAGTTGTAGAGAGGGAAAGTAGTGGGGAAATTAATAGAAGAAATACATTTAAAAATCCTTCAGGTGTGACATCAGGAGTAAAAGAATATGTTCCTAGAACGTGTCAACCCTTATAGACTTTGAGAGCATGGGATTAATATGGTAGTTGAACTTTATGATTAAATCAAGGTTCAAGACATAGTTCAAAAAGAAAAGAACATGGGCCGATTGAGAGACATATCAGCCATTTGGAAACATAAGCTCTTGTTATTGCACTTTCACTTTACGATAAACATGAACTGAAGGTATAATAGTTGTTCACATTCTATTTTAATGTGATTTTTAAATGCTATTTAACAAAACGTATTTCTTCAACAGTATTAGATTTTTTACATTGATTATGAATTTATAATAGCCTTTGAGAGCGAAATTAATATATTAAGGCATGATAACTTTGATTACCCTTTTTTGCTACAAGCACTTGCACTCCGTCACAGTTAAAAGCACTTGGACTTTATCACAGAAAATAATTGTAAAAAAAGCAATAGGTTTAAACAAGAGAAGTAAAGTCAAAGGAAAAAAGAAAAAATCTTACATTAACAACATCATTGTTAAGTATGTTTTCCATCTCTATGACAAGGCCGTGAAGATACTGAGTGATGGGCATTTTTAAATGCTAGTCATGTGACCATCCTAATGTTCTGAACAAGGCAGCTGAGACTGCCGAAACGCGTCATGCCATCGAAGTGTATGATGTAGTAATAAATCAGGAGCATTGAAAATGATCCCTGACAGTGTCGGTGCCTGTTTTCTGGAAGTGAAACTTAAAATAAACAAAGATTAAAGGGACATCATAATTAGGAAATAGAATTAAAAAACCTTAGAAATTCACTGAAAAAACACAAAGGTTACAGGGACGTTATTGTTAGGCTCAGGTTTCACTCATACAAAACCATAGAAATTCAGCAGTTATAGTTACCTGAGCTAACTATAACTTACACCCCCACAATGCACTGTGGGTGTAAGTTATAGTTTTACATATTACATTACTCATGACATGGTCAGTGACATCACTGATTCTATTTCCTGACTTTAACGTCCTTGTAACCTTTGGCTTTTTAAGTGAATTTCAAAGGTTTTATAAATTCTATTTCCTAACTATAATGTCCAAGTAACATTTGTTTTTTTTAGTGAATTACTAAAGGGTTTTTTAACTACTAAGTGTGTTTGCAGAGTGGAGGAGAAAGTTGGCAGGGCCTCTGATCAGCTCTCAGCAATCCCGCTGTGTGGGACTTACTGGAGGTAACAGGAGGGGTTCTTGAACCCCAAAGACCCTCAGCATCCAGGGGACTTCCTCCCCCAACCAGGAGTGTGCCAGTAGGTGTGTTTTCAGACTGGTGGAGAAAGGGGGTGGGCCTCCAGACAGCTCTCAGCAATCCTGCTGTGTGGGATTTACCAGAGGTAACAGGAGGGGCTCTTAGCCCCCAAAGACCCTCAGCATTCAAAGGGACTTCATCCCCCAACCAGTAGTGCACCAGGAGGCGAGATTGCAGATTGGTGGACAAAGGGGGCGGGTCTCCAAAGACCTCTCAGCAATCCCGCTGCGTGCGCATTACTGGAGGTAATAGGAGGGGTTGTTGGCCCCGAAGGACCCTCAGCAGCCAAGAGGACTTCATGCCCCAACCAGTTATGCACCAGAAGACCCCCTTTCAGAGTGGTTGATAAAGGGGGTGGGGCCTCCGACAACTTCCCCGGGGATGGCCTTTTAAAAATGTTTATTTTATTAGGGAAAGAGTGCCAAGTGGCCCCCCTCCCTGGGCTGATTTCTCCCTGGGCTGATTTGTGCCCCGGGGACCCCATCCCCCAGGGCCTTTCTATTTGTGATTGGGGAGAGGGTCCACACAGCCCCCCTCCCCAGGTTGATTTTGGCCCCCTGGGACTCCATTCCCCAGGTCCCTGCCTATTTCAAATGGTGGAGGGGGCTGTGTGGCCTCCCTCCATGGGCCGATTTTGGCCCCTGTGACTCCATCCCCTGGGGCCTGGACATGTCTGCTGCATGCTCCAAGGGCACTCAGTCTCCACTGGGACCGTGGTGGAACCTGACACCCCCTTGGCCCTTGCCAGCACCACGCCTCCTGCGGGAGCCAGCATTGCTTTCAGATATAGGGCACTTCATGTGTCCGAAAGCAATTCAGCTCCACTTCCAACAAGCAAGAAACTTTCTGAGCTCTCGCTTGCTGGAAGCAGAGCCTTTGCTGTGACTTGGCGGGAGTGGTAAAGCTCCTGCAAACATAATGATTGTGCAGTCCTCCAAAAAAGAGGGGCGTCCCCCACTCGCACTCCGATAAAGAACGTGTAATTAAGTAAACGATTAATTCAAACAATCTTCAAATCAAATTTATTCTTCTCTTCTTCATAAAGTTTTCATAGCTGAGATTTCTCACTCATTATCATTTCATTTTCATGATTAGAAAATTCAATTCTTCACATAATTTCTCTGCGCCCGATTACCCAATGCATTTCGGGCCTTAGCCCTTCATCAGGAGCATAATATCTACAATTTAGAGGAAACGTTTAGTCGGTCGCAACACGTAACCGTATGTAATGTATTCTTTGTTAAAAATAAAATTTTTGGTGACTGAGTAAACATGCAGGCATTGTGTGACCATAACATGCTCATAAACAATATATCTCAAACATAAGGTCTTTCCACAAGATAGCTCCAATGAAATTTGTAAGAACCAATGTGTATTAACTGGAATTCTGAGCAGGTATCTAATCAGATGAAATCAAAGTGCATGCTGAATGTTACAGTTGAAGTTCAGTGGGAGAGCAAACAGGTCACAGAATCGTAATTCTGGTGATAATTAGCATGGTGTTGTGAAAGTAGTACATTCTCGTGCCAATTATTAATACCATGTGATCGGTTTTAGTAAAAAAGCGTAGGTGAAGGTTAACACTATCGAACTATTATGAGAACGTTGGATTCCCTAATTCACTCCACATGAGGAAATGTGCGCTTACCCTGCTTCTTAACACGCAGACTTTCAAAGTCGATAAACGAGTCGTGCAAAATGAAGAACCTGAATAAAAACGTGTTTGGTGAAATAAAGTCTCGGTGCACTTTAATTCAAATGGTAAACGTGTTCACTACGCGGAGCTTACTTTTATTCTGGTTAGCAATGGAAGTTCATCTGTACCGCGACCGTCACGGTAAAGCGTAAACGTAACAATTCTCACCTACGGGATTAAGAAAATTACACTAAATGAATCGATTCTTTAACGTGGTATTGTGAAAAAAACGGTTATAATAGTGTATCGCTTACCCGGAATGTTGATAAACTGGCATTCTCGCAAGTGCTTCGTGAACGTGAGTGCAGTGATCGCGGGATTTAGAGCCCCACCAAACGGTGGTCGAAGTGCAAGGATATGACGTGATGTGTGAATATAGAAGAGTTTGTGGTTTTTAGTAGTGCACGTTCCAATCTAAATAACTGCCAATATTTTTTTTAAATGTGGTTGTAAGACAACTTATACTCATATACACATATCCTGGAAAAGAAAACTTTCAAATTATCGTATTGACATCAACTTCAAAGAACTACTGTAAACATGGAAAAGCTCATATTTTCTCAACTGCTCAGTGCCATAATTCTACATATTGTATTATTTTGTAAATGAAAGTAAACCTTAAACCTTTCCACAAGAACTGTCAAATGAAGTATTGAATGTATACACGGTCAATGTAAGTCGACAAGTTTTAACCTTGCAGAGTGTCGACATATCAATGTGCATCTGAACTTAATGTATCTCAAAGAAAACAACTAAATTCTAGTTTCTCATTCAGTCCCTTGGGGTTAACAGTATTTAAAAAATGTATCCAATATGTTGCTCTCTGCAAAAGATGCCTTGTATTGTCACGTCCCTGGATGGTTGCAACTTGCTCTAAGACGCAAAATCGTAGTTGACTAATGTTGTGTTTGAAAGTGTTAAAGTGGACTGCCACTGGTGATTTCTGGTTTCCTGTACATATATTACTTTTATGTTCATTCATACGTATCCTTATTTTGCGTTCAGTTTTGCCAACATACATGAGTCCACAAGGGCATTTTAACATGTCTATAAGATTTTCACTGTTGCACGTGGCTATGACTTTCAATTTAGTAGGTGTTCCCACTTGAGGATGTCTGATGGTATCTCCTTTTATAATGGAATTACAGCTCCCACAATTTAAACAAGGGAGCGTTCCTTTGAAATTATCTGTAGTGCTCTTGGGGTTCTTAAGAATTTGTTTCAAATTCTGGGTCCTTTGATAAACGAATCTCGGTGGTAGTTCGAAGATCCCATTAAAATCCATCTCTGATCTTAGCACCGGCCAATATTTTAGGATGATTTTCTTAATGCGATGACTTTCTGTTGAATATTTAGAGACAAAAACCACTCTGCTGGTAGTTTCTTCTGCTTTTTTGAATTGTAATAGGTCCGCTCATGTTTTGGTGTCTGCTTTGGTCATTGCTTCTTGTACAATAAATTCTGGATAGCCTCTGTCTTTAAATTTGTTAATACAGATATATTCAGCATGCACTTTGATTTCACCTGATTAGATACCTGCTCAGAATTCCAGTTAATGCACGTTGATTCTTACAAATTTCATTGGAGCTATCTTGTGGAAAGACCTTATGTTTGAGATATATCATTTATGAGCATGTTATGGTCAAACAATGCCTGCATGTTTACTCAGTCACCAAAAGTTGTATTTTTAACATTGAATACATTACATACGGTTACGTGTTGCGACTGACCAAACGTTTCCGCTAAATTGTAGATCTTATGCCACTGACGAAGGGCTAAGGCCCGAAATGCATTGGGTAACTGGGCGCAGAGAAATTATATGCCAAAGATATAGGCAAGTCAAAAAACGCTTTTCCTATGGAAACATGACCCTAACTATACAGACCCTCCAGGATTTCGCGATTTCTTGATTTCTCATAAAATCATGAAATCTGCACTTTTATAAAAGGGCCGTGCTTTTTACAAAAGTGCTCACGAAATTGAAAGAATGCTGACAAACTAAAACGGCACGAGATGGAAAAGGACTCAGAAGTTCTCCCCTGAATTAAGAAAACATATGTTAGGATAAGTCATGCTGAGCACTTTCCCACAGGCCTGGGCCTGCATCTGTGAGGTAGCACTCTGGTGGCCAGGGGTCTGCCACTTATATCAACCCTGAGGTTCTTGGGAGTCTTGGATAAAGAAGAGGGTCTTTATGAGGTGAACTGCTGAAAGCACAGGCAGATACTTACCGAACTTCCTTTAATTTGGAACGCTTAACACTTGCAGTCATAATACCGCCAGGAATTACATTTTGGCCGATATGATGCTTTGACCTCCATGCATAAAATGTATTTTTTATGGAGTTTTTTGGCTCTAATGGAAATTCCAGTTGACGAGTGACAAATATTTTCCACTGGATACAGGAGCACTTTATTTATGTTTGGCCATTGGCATTTCTGTATCTGGAATGGTGGTGCTAATAAGAACTACAGTATTGTTGGTAGGGGTGTGCGAAATTCAATTAATTTGCTTTTGTATAATTATGCGAAATTCAGGAAAAATTCAGCAAAATGCAAAAGAGGCATTAGTGGTATATTTATATTTACACATATTTCACATAAGAAAATGAACGCAAAAAAAACTAATGCAGCGACCAACAGTGGCTCGTGTTCAAATGGTTCATATTGTTCCTATGAGCATTAGCTAAAATCTTGCAGTGGTGTAAATATGTCACCTGCTGTAAAGGCATAATTGGGGAATTTCACATAGTAATTGTCATTCAAAATCGCTTAAGATATGCAAGATTATGCCTGCATTATGGAAATTTCACCAGCGCATAAGATTCATTTGGTACCGTATTTCATACTGTAGGGTGTGCTAATTGCACCATTTCTAAATGCACCGGTAAGTGCTGTTTTATAGCAGCCAAATAGTCCAGATTCATAAAGAAAAGTACAGGCAGGGTTGAATGTATTTTTACACTTGTTCCTAGTTCACAAAACAGATGTGACATCTGGAAGCCATGCCAGCTTCATGATTCCACGCGTAGTATTGCATCTCTCATGTGTCTTTTTTTTGGGCGCCTATTTTTCCCCCGTGAGGAATTATACAATTTGCTACAGCTTTTTTTTTCTTCCTGGGTAAAACATTTTTCCCCGTGGAGAAAACCCTTCGCCCTTCCTGCAACTAATTTGCGGGTGATCCATTTCCCTTGCAACCCTGAATGGGGAGTAAATCTTCAACCTTTTCCAGGGTTGGAAAGGGCTACATTTCAGTTTGGTAATGTGCTCAAATATACACGTTTATGGGTATTTTGCAAACTTTCAAATGCTAACCACTCTTTTTTGCCCACTTCATGCCTCTGCCCTTTAATGGGATTTACTATAGCGTATTTCTCTGCACTCTGCAAACTTAAGTTTATGTTTATATTTTGTAACAACAGATTGGGATACGCCTTAGAGTAATTACCAGTGGCTGAGATTAATTCAAGCATTCCTTCCATCACTTTTTTGTATACTTTAAATAGAGAATATAGTGGAGCAGATTAGCAGAACCAATGCTGATTATGTATTCTGTCCCAGGACCACCATACAATGATCGCTAAAGAAGAAGCCAGCACATTCTGCAGCCGGCAGAGGTTGCTACAAAGTGCCTCCCCTCAAATGCATCCAAATGTGGTGTGTTGATATTGAGGCTGGCCAACTTTTAGCACTTGCTTTAGTCTGTGGTAAATGGAAGCAAATCCAGAGTAAAAAGTGCCGTTTTGGGGAAATCCGCTTCCACCTTCCACAGACCAGAAAAAACACAAAATGCGTGCGCAAACCCTCAGCAGTCAACAGCTTGCATGGGGCTAGTTTAAGGTTGTTCTAGGGCTATTCTGACTGCCTGACAGCAGCCAATCAGAATGTGCCTAACACAGAAACATTTTCTGATTGATTGGAAGACTTGCCAATCAGGTTGCTGAAATAGAACTGTGACTGACCAGCCTGTAGACCATTGGTTCTCCCAAACATATGCCCAATGGCCAAAATGTTTGGTCTATGATGTGACTGAGGGCCACATTGATGCCAGCCGGGTGGTGGTCAGGGCAGGAGGGTTGGCAGGGCGGTGTTTGTGGTAAAGTGGATTTAAGGGAAGCAAAGCATATATCGCTAGTGACTGAACTGCACAATGTGAAACCAGAAAACCTGGTATCAATTCTGGGTTTCCCTCTTTACCAAATTGTGCGATCCTAGGAAATTGTTTTCACTTTCCTTCCTTTTTCTTCATGACCACATTCAAGATAACCTCGAAATACGTGATTTCAGGATGTGCGCTTTACAAAATCCTCTCCTGTGTTTGATTAAAATGTATGTTCATGTAAAATACGTACCCAGACCACATATTTCACTGTGGGAGCATACTGTCATGCTGGAAGCCATGATGCTATACTGCCTTGAACAAAACATTTTTTTATTTGAAAAAACTTTGTATCGGCAAAGATCAGGGACAGCCATGAGTACTTGTTTTGCCCCCAGCCTGGCAAATTTATTCCTGGGCTGGTGGGAGGAGCAAGTGGTATGGGTGGAAGAAAATGACTTGTACACAGAACACATCCCAATCTGGATCAGGTACATAGATGACCTTTTCTTGATTTGGGATGGACCGCAAACTTTGGCATTGGAGTTTATTAACAAGTTAGGAACTAACGATCTAAATTTGAGTTTCACATATAAGATCAGCACTAGCTATTGGGAATTTTTAGATGTGGCCATTTCCATTGAGAACAAGAAAATAACCACCAGCTTGTTTAGAAAGAAGACAGCAGGCAACACGATTCTTCATGCTCAAAGTAACCATCCGGCACCCCTTATTCACAGCATTCCTTACGGCGAATATTTAAGAGTTTGTTGTAATTGTAGTACTAATGCTGGATTCATGAAGGAGCAGACCATTATGAAGGCAAGGTTCAGGCAACGTGGCTACAGCACTAAGGCACTGTCACAAGCCCCAAAAAAGTGGCCGGACACAGAATATAGAAGACCAAGGTCATTGAGGTACTGGTTGGTCCATAGTTATCAATGGAGAATCTGAACTGACAATTGGTTAAGCTCATTTAAGGGCTTTACCAAATGCAACTCATGCAAAGCTTGCAGGAACAGCAAAAGTCGTAGCAGCTACAACACTGAGCAAGGCAGGGCAAAGAAAATCACCAAACATATCACGTGCACTAGCGACTTTGTCGTATATGTGCTGGAATGTCCCTGTGGCCTCAAGTACATCAGGAGCACGAAGTTACAACTAATAATCAGAATCCTCGAACATTTACGCGCTGTATTAAATCGAGACGTCAGTTATCCCATGGCCAGGCATTTCTATGAACAACATGACAGTAACAGCAGCTTGGTGCAGTTCTATGGTATAGACAGGGTCCCAACGCACCTTAGGGGTGGTGACAGGGAAAAACAACTACGTATCTTAGAATCAAGATATATAATTGACCTCAATACAAAAGTGTCCAATGGGCTGAACAGTGGTGAGGAACTGGCCACACATATAGGATGCTTATTTCTTCTAGGCCATAGGCATACTGCTTTCCTTCAGTTTGATTTTAATCTGCATTTGGTCACACATTCTTCACTTAAGTCAATTTTAGAAAGAAGGGGTTCCAGAGGTGAATGACTAATTACATGCGGACGTATTCTGAGGTCCCAGACATTGGTCACGTGTACAGGCAATAGTCACATAAATTTATAGGTGACACTTCCTTTCCACTGCCAATGATTCATGACAGTCGAGGGGAACAATTGGGTCGATGGTCAAAGCTCCCTCATTGGATATTACTGAGGGAGGGCCGTTCCGCAGGTTAAACCCCCTTCACCTTTGTTTAGTTTATTTAGTTTATCTTGTTCACCTTGCACACACATGTGAGAAAGCCTTGCCAATAGAAGGGGATTCATTTTGGATATGGAGGAGCTTTGAAGAATTGATTATATACTACCTCGATTTTAAGATTTTTATAGAGTGCGTGATTACTTTAACACACGGAATAACATTGCTTATAGAGGCATTATTAGTGCTCATTACTAAGATGAAGCTAGAACAACAGATACTGGAAATCTACTGAAATAAATTAGAGGAGCAACAATTGTAGGAGGCTCTCAATCGGCCTTCCTTTCCATTTTCTGTTTTCTCCTGCAAATTACATAACTTGATCTAAAGGCTATTAAATAGTTCTAGCTCCATCACAAACGAGCAGCCTAGAAAAAATAGATCTTACACAGTAATCACAGGAGGGTTATGTTGCCAATTTTGAATTATGTAACTTTATTGAATCATTTTGAACATGTTCCAATGACAAAAAATGGCATGGGGAAAGCAAAGTAGAGTACTATAAATGATGGGAGGACTGCAGAAACCAAAGTACAATACTCGAAATGACGTGATGATTAGAAATTGTATAACCCTATTGTGGGGTAGAATATATTACTTCTCTCCTTTTGTCGGTTGGACAAGAGATGTATATATATATATAGGGTTGGGATATTTTTTATATATTTTTTGGTGTTCAATCAAAGTTCAATATCGATTACAAATTGATTTTCCGTTCATTACCATGATTCTGTACAATTCAAATGCAGAGTTTCCATCGCAATGTGCATACTATTTCTTCTCTTTACATGAATTGTAAACATTATTTTTAGAGGCAAATCGGCACATGAATTTCACTCGAAAAAGGTTCTAGCCAAAACAAGTCGTCTTTGTGCATAATAAAATATTATGCTGTCTGGAGGTGTGCTGCTTTGTTTGCTCTTGAATTGCCAGGAAGTACGTGGGGAGAAAATATATTTTTTCCTTTCTTGTTGGCCATCATTTTAAACTCACCAATGAGATGGGTGTGTATAATATTTAAATGAACTCGATGTTTTGCCGCATATACATACATTTGGAGCACTGAGGAAGGCTTATCGCTGAAATGCGTATGCTGAAATAACTGTATGATGAAAGTGACCCCGCGAGTGCCCTATCTGTTGGAGCGTGAATATATAGATATATATATATGTATATATATATATATATATATATATATACACACATATATATAGTTAGATATATACACACACACGTTTTATATATATATATATATACACACACACACACACATTTTCCTGAAGTTACATCATTTTCATTACAATTAAAATGATTTACAAATCCAAAACTTTACCTTTCACAGACTTAGCCTACCTTTACATGCTCATTAGCACCAAGTTCATGTTACAGCAATCACTGTAAAATGCAACTCACAACAAAATTTACTAACTGAAACACAAAAAAGGCAATGCGCATTCGTTTAGCAGATGCAGTTGCAACATGTGTAAATCACTGTATACTAGATGCTACATAAAACAATGAGGACAACAGGTTGTAGGAGTCAAATGCCATCCATACTGGTGGGCACTATATTTAAAACTGCTGGGTTTTGAGAATTTGTGACTCATGATGCATAGTGTTTGGAGTTGGGTTTGCTAATACAAATGTATTTCTAAACCCAATTTCTTTTTTTTTTACCAACATTTGCATAACAAAACATTGCATAAAATAAAATAAATCTATGCCTTGCAGTTTGCATGCAGCTATTTGATGACGGATCATAGCTCACTGTGCTACATTAGAATTGTACACGATGGAGGGGGCGTGGCTTGACCCCCAAGGAGCAGTGCGGTGCCGGAGTAGGACTCCTCGAGCGGCACAGTGGTTTCGCGCTTTCACGACATTTCAACGTGGCCAAAAAAGCACTGTGAGTGTCGGAAGAGGTCTGCAGCAGGTTGTCATCCTCAGCGCCATTTGTTTTTGTTGCTCCCGTCTTCTTTTTTCTTCAGAGCGCGAAGTACGTTTATGCTTCATACTGCAGTGAGTTGCTCTCTTCTTCAATATTTGCAGTGACCTCACTGGACTGAGTTCCTTAATGACCCTTATTTCAACTTTGAAACTTTGCCCGCTCTGTTTGACGTGATTGCTTACATCAGCTGAGGGATAAAGTATTGACCGCCATTTTGCGATTGAATGCTAACTCGCAGAGGAGTACTTTTATCAGGAAAGCATTCTAACAGCTGGCTTTTTTTACTTTAAATATTTGTGATACTACTGCAGCAACGCTTATTCTTTTTGATATGGGGTTATTTTTTGGTTGCCTGCTTGTATTTCTAGCATTCTTCCTCTCATGATGTTTATCTGTTGTGGAAGGCATAGTTGATGGAAGCCATTTCAATCTCAGCTCAATCTCCACTTATCTCATAAGATTTGCATCTGAACCCCTAATTGAAGTGCTTTTGGTGACGAACTTGGGTTCATTTGGGTTTTCTTCATACACAGCAATCCATATTGCAATTGAAGCTATTTTACACACCTGAATTCTTGGTGTTATATGGGTAGATTGAGGAGATCAGAGCTTCTCTCTTCGAAACCCACTCAATCCTTCATTAAAAATTCAAGGATTTTTTCTGAAATCTCCAGGATGGAAGATTCTGCATCATCTTCAGCTAAGAGTCCTATTTCTACAACAAGTGTCTCTTCAGCGCCAGGGAAATCTATTATAAAACGTTTTTAAAAAATCCTCCATCTCCACCCAAATCTACCTTCCCAGTCTCAATGGAGATATTGCTAGAGGAGATATGAGCCCTTCTACCTTTTATGGAGGAAACTAACACCAAGTTACAATTCCTCACTGACAATTGGTCTCAAATGGATGAAAGACTCTCGGCAGTTGAGCACAGCATGTCTTTTCTTGGGGCCACTGATACTAAAGTTACGGCACTTCAGTCCCAAGTATCCACGCTCCAGAAACAGGTCGAAGACCTTGAAAATCGGAATAGGAGAAATAATCTACGTATTTATGGCCTTCAGGAAGGGGTTGAGGGTCAGGACCCCCTCAGCTTTTTCAGATCCTTTCTCCCAAAGCTACTTCATATGCCAGAGGAAACTATATTGAACATTCAACGCGCACACAGACTCGGACGTCTGTTATCCAATACATCTACCTCGCAGAGACTGAGAGGAGTCATATTATATTTTCTTGAGTGCACTGACTTGTTAAAGACTTTGTCGGCTGTTAAAGCATCTCAACGCATTGTCTTGTCTAAACCGACTCTATTTTTCGCACAAGACTATGCTAAAGCCACAGCTAACAAACGTAAGGCGTTTCTCAACATGAGACCTGAATTACGTTCTTTGGGAGCCCGGTATGATTTCTTTCATCCTTGTTTATTTAAGGTCACATACAGGAATAGAACGACTACATAGGAGGATCCACTGCGATTACAGAGCTTCAATAATTCATGCAAGTCAGAGACTATGGAGTTTTCGGGAGCCTCAACCTCACATACTACTTGAGCTTATTAATGTTTTGTGACTTTTCCTTGTCCTTTGATGTATATCTTTTCTTTGTTCGTTAATTGCTATTTCTCTCTACAATGGCTAAGTTCTTTGTTCAGTTGAGTAATTTATTAATTTAATTGATTAATTGCATAACTTGTTGTGATAATCCTTTCATTGTTTCTTCTTTTTTCCCTTCTCTAGATCTGTTGATGTTCGATGCCCACAGTTGTTTTGTTTTTTGAATGGCGTGATCCCTTCCCCGCCATATGTTCCATCGACTTTGGTCATGCCATTTGTTCCATGTGCTTTCACACCCCCCCCCCCTCATCCCTGGTCGATATTAGGTATGTCTTTTTCCTACATTTCTTCTTTTTTCTTCTTTCCTGTACCTTTTCAACCTCTTTTTACCTCCTTCTCTGGTATTTCTTCTGTTCTTTTACCCTTTCCTGTTCTATTTCATCTAATAAGTCTTGTAATGTTTCCCTTAAGATGTTTCCTTTTCTTCCTTCTTTCCTCCCTCATCACTCTTTTAAGTTTCAAAGTACACTTTATTTTATTGTATCTCACTTATCTTTTTATGATATTTGCATTAAGGCTGGTTCATTTTATTATTCATATTGCCTTCTTGATTTATGGCTTTAAAGATAATTACATGGAATGTTAAAGGTTTAAACTACCCTATTAAGAGACAACGGGTATTATCTTATTTATCTAAACTGGATGCTCAAATTGTTTTATTGCAAGAAACTCATCTCATAGTGTCTGAATCCTTAAAGCTTAAGAGAAATTGGGTTGGTGAAATCTTTTTCTCTCCTGGTGATGGCAAAAGAAATGGTTTTATTACCTTAGTTCACAAATCATTGAAGGTTTCCCTCATTTCACAAGAGAAGGACAATGAGGGTAGATTGTTGTTTATCAAGGTGGTGATTGAT
The DNA here is from genome assembly GCF_964204655.1 of Triturus cristatus. Lineage (NCBI taxonomy): Eukaryota > Metazoa > Chordata > Amphibia > Caudata > Salamandridae > Triturus > Triturus cristatus. The sequence continues at coordinate 1,644,213,072 of NC_140590.1, forward strand.
GTATTTTCACTCTCTATTTTCAATGTTTATGCTCCTACTTCTGGCGATGCCCCTTTTTGGACCCATATTCATCAACTGATCCCTCATAACAATCAATCAATCAATCAGGTCATTTTTAAAGCGCACTACACCCCGGGGCGGGTTTCAAGGCGCTGGGGGGGGGAGGGGAGGAAGTTACTGCTCGAAGAGCAAGGTCTTGAGTTGTCTCCTGAAGGTCAGCAGGTCTTCGGTTTGGCGTAGGTGGATGGGGAGGGTGTTCCAGGTCTTGGCGGCGTGATGGGAGAAGGATCTGCCTCCGGAAGTAGTTCTCCGAATGCTAATAATGCCCTCGCTGGGGACTGCAACTAAGTATTCGTTCCTTTTCTGGATCGGAAATCCAAAGTTTCGTTCATCCCTTCAAAAGCACACAAAACCTTTATACAAACTATAAAACACTTACACTTAACTGATGCCTGGAGACTTTGCAATCCATCTCTACAAGAGTATACTTTTTACTCTTCACCTCATCAGATCCAATCAAGAATTGACTATATTTTCACACCACACAATGTTTCCCAATCCGTATTATCTGCTGACATAGGCCCCATACTTATCTCCGATCCTGCTCCTGTTTCCATTCTGCTTGATATCATGCCCCATTGTAATCATCCCAGAAGATGGCGCTTCAATAACTTCCTGCTTTATACCCTCATTTTAACACTTCTTTTATCAACAATTTTTTTCTTTTTAATAACAACGACTCTTCACCTTTTCATACAATTTGGGATGCCTTTAAGGCCTCTGCATGTGACTTTATTATTCGATATACCTCTAACAAATGAAAAATGGCTTGGGCTTCAAACTCTGAACTCCTCTCTAAGATTAAAAGATTAGAACATACCTATTAACCTCCAAGTCGAAACAATGTTTAACTGATTTGATTAATACTAAGATTCAATATAATAAGGATACAACAGACAGTGCCTCTTTATTTCTTTTGAAGACTAGTGCCAAATTCTATGGAGGACAAAATAAATCCTGTAAATTGTTAGCCAACTATCTTAAGACTAAACAGAATAAACTCCACATAGAATCTATAAAAACAGGCACTAACTCCTCTAAATACAAAGACGCTGATATCCTACAAGGATTTGTTCGCTTTTATGAACAACTCTATACTCCAGAGATCACTCCCACTGATGATGATATCTCCCTCTACCTTTCCTCAATTCAAAAGAGCCAAGATCCGTCTGTACATTTTAACCTTCTAGAGTCCGACCTGACTCAGGCCGATTTACTCAATGCACTTAAATCCCTCAAAAAAGATAAGGCCCCGGGCCCAGATGGCTTTACTGCTGATTTCTTTTTGTATTTTGCCCAAATAATCTTACCTAAATTACATGCTTTAATCTCCTCTTTTCTTTCGTCTGGTAATTCCTCTGGCACTTTTCTGGAAGCCCTGATTTGTCTTATCCCAAAGGAAGGTAAGGATTTACACTATTGCAAAAATTACAGATACATCTCCCTAGTCAACATAGACTACAAAATCTTCTCTAAATCATTAGCTCTTCGATTGGAATCTTTTCTTCCTCAACTCTCAGGTAAGGAACAAATGGTTTTTGTTAAAGGGCGATCTATCAATGACAACACCCGTCTGTTCTTTGATATTATTTCCAAGACACCAAATCTTTCAAATCCCCTTGCAGCAATTGCCCTTGATGCTCAAAAGGCTTTTGACAGAGTATATTGGCCTTTTGTTTTTTAGACACTAACATGGTTTGGTTTTGGCCCCAAAATTATCTCTTTGATTTACCTGCTCTACTCAAATCCTAAAGCAGCAATTTTTGCCAACGGTCTTACCTCCCCCTACTTTCCTCTTCGCAGAGGTGTATGACAAGGTTGTCCTCTATCCCCTTTTCTTTTCAACCTACCCCTAGAACCTTTTCTGTCCAAAATAAGACAGAATCAGTCCATTACGGGTTTCACCTCAGCCTCTTTACAAATTAAATTAGCCGCTTATGCTGATGATGTTCTTCTATTTCTCTCTCATCCTCAGGTCTCCATGCCGGCCTTCTTAAATGAAGTTCAATCATACTCTTCCGTCTCGGGATACAGATTAAATAATAATAAGTGTGAAATCTTACCCTTAACCCAATATACTTTTAAAGAAAGATTTTTCTATTTCTAATTTTACTTGGAACTCACTCCACATACAATATCTAGGTATATGGTTCACTCCCTCCATAAAAACATCAATTCCTCTTAATTTCAATAAATGTATTGAGAAGTTTAGCTCCCTTGCATCTAAATGGCATCCTTTATACCTTTCATGGTGGGGACGTCTCAACACTATTAAAATGATGTTAATGCCTATTATCCTCTATCTTATCTCTAATATTCCCTTACCCATTCCTACAAAATGGTTCCAAAAAATTAACTCCATTCTCTCTTCTATGGCAGAATAAAAAATCTAGAATGTCCCTATTAAAGTTATCGTGTCCAAAATCTGAAGGTGGTGTTCGCATCCTTGATTTTCCCAAATATCATAGAGCCTTTTTATTACGACATATTTTCAAGTGGCTGTCTGACCCTTCTCCTGATTCGCCTCTGGGGTTTGATTTAGAGAGCTCCTTCCTCTCCCCATTTTCTTTCCGTGAATATTTATCCTTCACACAGAAACCACAAAAGTTATGTACACCAATTATTAAACATTCTTGCAAAAGTTTGAATAATTTTCTTCATTTTGAACTACATGATATAGACTTATTTCTTAATTCCACCATATGGCATAATAACTACATATGTATTAAGAATAAACCTGTTTATTGGAAGACATGGAGAGATAGAGGCATTCTTTGGGTACATCAATTATTTGAGGATGATACTTTCTTCACCTTTTCGAAGGTATGCTCTCTTTTTCAATTGTCTCCCTCATTTTTACCTAAATTTCTAGTTTTACCCTCCGCTATACCAGATTCCCATTCTCACTTTAAATCCCTGCCTTGCCCCTATCCCACACCAGAGTACACATGGTCGAGCATCCTTTGTAGGTTGCCTAAGGCCTCCACTCTTTATACTTGTTTATTAGTCCCATTCTTAATGAGAGCCAAAACAAAAACTGAGATTTCTTGGGAAAGTGACCTGGATACTCATTGGTCCATTTCTGTGTGGGATAAGATTTGGATGAAAATTAGGAGGTCCTCCAGAGCAGCTAGCGCTACACAAACCCTATTCTTCATCTACAATAGACTTCTATTAACTCCAGTCTCCCTACATAGAATACATTCTGATATTCCTGATAGTTGTTGGTCTTGCTTATCTCCACAAGCAGATCTTCACCACTTCCTTGTTCGATGTCCACTCGTTATGACATTTTGGACCTCAGTCTGGTCACAAATCAACACTATTTTTAATGCCAACATTCCCCTTTCATTTGCAAAAAAAATTCTTGGTAACCTCTCCACTAGCTGGGACAAAACAAAAACATGAACGCAAACCATTGACCTAGGCTGCAGCCTTTCAGCAGATAACAAGAAACTGGAAAGATGCTTCAAAGCTTTCATACTTAGCTTTGTGGTATTCTGTATGTCATAATCACAGACTTGACACGACCTTCGTACTTCCCATATCTCTTAAACAAAAAAGATTACTTTCATGGTCTCCGATTACAACATTTTTAGATATTAGTGCTAAAAGATCCTTTGCTCCATTACCATGTATTCAAGCAGTCGCTCACCCCCCTTAACTTTTCTGTATTTGGGATAATTCTAATATTTATTTGATTCAACTTATTCTGTTTCCAGCTGTATAGTTAACAATGTTCGTGCCCGTTTTCACTCCCTTTATTCCTGCCATACACTTTTCTTCTATTATATGATTACCTGCCTATATGCTTTTAATGTTACCTTTTGTAATGCTTACGATGTTATGTCACTTGATACTTTTTTTTTTTCTTTTTTTATTGACATTTTCAATAACGTACATCGCAATGCAGCAACGTAAAACAAATAGAAACAAGCCAGTTGGACATTGTATCCCCACATCAACTAATGTTCGGAACGCGGGAGAAGCGTGAAGTGAAAGAGGATGGAACATTAGATCACACATTCATCTGGGTAATAACTGCATGGCCCCATGCGTTGTTACATCTTTGCTCTTATCTAATCCTGTGGGGGCTGGCAGAGGCCTTTCTTTCCTCTATTTCAGATTTACAACTATACCTTCCAATAAAGTTACACAGTTTGATACATCTGTTCCTGGACACCTGTACATACGTGTGCATCATATGTTAATATTTATATAAACACAAGTAATCTCGCCTGATTTTCAACCCCCACATTCCCTAGTGCTGAAGGGAGCCAGGAACCTCATCACATCTACAAATCCCCGTCTCTGTGGATTTGTGCCCATTGTAGAAAGGGCTCCCAGATGTCCCGCGGCCTGGAAGTGGGTGGCATGAGCTCCCAAAATGTGGACAGCTGGGTATGCCCATATGTTACCGACGCAAGACAATCCTCCATTGACGGCAGCCTCTTCCCGCCCCAACACACCGCTACCTGCCTTTTAGCAAACAGTAATAACAGGGCATGTAATTTACGCACTTCCGGTAGGGTATCTTTACATATCCCAGTAGCCCCATCATAGGAGTAGGCGCATCGGATCTTCCAATTATTTGGTTAATAGAGGCAAATATCTTTGTCCAATAATCTGTTAACTTTGGGCAGTCCCATGCCATGTGTAAAAACGTGGCTGGGGAGAAACCGCACCTCCAGCACCCATTGTCTGCACGTAACCCCATCCTATGTAGCCCTATAGGAGTCCTATAAAATCTGTGCAGAAACTTGAAATGAATTAATCGCAACCTGTAATTTGGCGACAGCTCAGTTAACTGCCCGCAGCAGGACTTCCACTGGTCCTCAGACACCGGGATGGCCAACTCAACATTCCAGTAGTGCAGTGACTTGGGGCGAATCACCGGGGCCGAATCCTGCGTGGTCTTATAAATCCGCGTTACCAACCTTCGAGGGGATGGAGAGCCAACCACGTTTTCCAGGGCGGCCAGGAGCGGCGGAGCAACTGGAAAATCCCCACTAAGAGCCTTACAGGCCGCCCGGAGCTTATGATACATAAATCTCTCGGCAAAGGACACCTCTCGGTCTCCCTCCCCAGATGGAGGAGGTCTGAAAACATTGTCAGGGAACAAGTCCGCAAATGTACGGAGACCTAATTTCTGCACGAGTGTGCCGTTGATTCCGTCCATTACACATGGTAACAATGGATTCCGCGAGAGCGACAACGATGGGGCATAGAGCACCGGGACCCCCGCCCTCCTGCGTAGCCCCTCCCAAGCCCATCTCAGCGTGCCTGCAGTGTCCACGTCTGCCCTGGGGCGGCCAGCAGGTTTGCATATTGCCACCTTCAACGGAGTAGGCGCAACCACATCGCGCTCCACCGCCACATGTGGCTGGAACGGTGTTGGGTGCACCCAAAAGTGTAAGTACTGGGCCTGAGCACTTAGCGCATATAGACGCATATCTGGCGCCCCCATTCCTCCCTGTCGCAATGGGAGTGTAAGCAAATCCCATGATACTCTCGCCTGTCCGCCCGCCCACGCCAGTGTTACAAGGTGTGACCTTAGAGTGTTAAAGAAGTGCGATATTAAGGGAACAGGAACATTCGTGAACAGGTACAGAAACCTAGGTAGAACAATCATTTTAGCTAAGGCCAGTCGACCGGTAAGAGACAGGGGGAGCTTCGACCATATTTTGACCTTCTCTTCTAGCCACGTCATGGCTCTCCCATAATTTAAATTCCAGATCTCCTGCACATCCCTACTAATCCATATTCCCAAATATTTTACTTTTTCTGCCTCCCACTTTAACGGATATTCGGAGTCCAATCTAGGCGTGCCTTCTGTTAATGGGAATATTACCGACTTCGACCAGTTAATGGTTATCCCAGCTAATCCCCCGAATCTGATAAATTCCCTCAAAACAGGGTCCAGATTTTCTTTCGGGTTGGTGAGGTAGAGAGTGACGTCATCCGCATATAGTGATATTAAAAGGCATCTCGAGCTGAATCCAATCCCACGCGCCGTATGGTGTTGGCGTATACGCGCAGCAAGCGGCTCCATCGCTATTGCGAACAATAGTGGAGAGAAAGGACACCCCAGTCTGGTACCTCGGGATATTGAGAGTGGGTCAGATAGCAGCCCATTAACTTTGATTCTAGCCCTGGGGGAATTGTAAAGTAGCCGTACACTATTAATAAAGAGCGGACTGAACCCCATACGTCCTAAGACTGTGAATAAAAAAGGCCACTCCAAGGTGTCGAATGCTTTTGTGGCGTCAAGAAACACCACTGCAGCTTGGACCTCAGGATGCAAGTAATGCAATACTGAAAAAATGGTACGCAGGTTGTGCGACGTAGAATGCCCCGGAATAAACCCGGATTGGTCAGGCAACGCCACCATGGGTAGCAGTGGCTGTAGATGATTAGCAATCAGTTTCGCGTATATTTTGACATCCACGTTAATCAGTGAGAGTGGCCTATACGAATCCAGCTGTGATTCTGGTTTCCCTGGTTTTATTAGCGTAATTATAATGGCTTCCCTCATGGAACTAGGTAACACTCCCGTTTCCAGGGCTTCCCCATAAACCTCTAGCAGCCGTGGCGCCAGCACGTCAGCGTAAGCTTTGTAAAAAGCTGTGGTCAGCCCGTCAGGGCCCGGGGCTTTATCGAGGGGTAAACTTTTAATAACCTGCGCAACATCAGCAGCGGTGTATGGAAGATCCATGTATTTCCTGTGATTATCATTGAACCAGGCAAGTGCTATTGAATCTAAAAATGATTGCATGCCCTCAGGGCAGTCATTCACTGTGGCTTTGTATAAATTAGCGTAAAAGCCTGAGAAGGCTGCCAAAATCTCCTCCCTCCCTCTAAGCACTTCCCCAGCCGCAGTGTGGATCTCATGAATAAATGTTGCTGCTCTGGGCTCTCTCGTCATGCCTGCCAGCGTGCGGCCCGGTCTGTCTCCCTCCTCATACCTCCTGGCCTCTGCATACTTTCCCAGGAATTTGACCTCCCGTTGCGCCTCCTCAGAATAGTCTAATAATTTAGCTTTGATTGAGCCAGTCACCTTCGGGTACCCTGTGGTATAGAATTCACCTTCCAGCGCTCTTATGCTGGTCTCCAACGATGCGAGTGTCCCCCTGATTGCCTTGAGGACTCCTGCCTGTCGAGCTATACACTTCCCTCTGATCACTACTTTAAAAGCCTCCCATAGTGAGGCCTCGGTGTCGACCGAGCCCGTGTTCAGATCAAAGTATTCAATGATATCAGACCTAATTTCTTCTTTAAAGGCTTCGTCTAACAAGGCATGAGGTGGAAGGCGCCAGGTAAAGCTCCCCCGTGGTGCGCCGGGAAGTGCCAAGCGCAGCATACACGGAGCATGGTCCGAAAGTGATCTGGGCAAGTACTCGGCGTCCACAGACCAGGTGGCAACATCTCTGGTCACCAGCCAGTAATCCAGCCGGGACCATGAGCTGTGGTGATCAGAAATGCACGTTCCCTCCCTCAGCTGTGGGTGTCTGTTACGCCAAATGTCAATTAGATCCCCATCTGCCACTATCCTTCTCAGTGCAGCATTCGCCGCCGGTTGCAAGGCACGGGCAGTTCCCCTCCTGTACAGAGTGTCATCTAGGACAGCATTAAAATCTCCACCCCATATTACCGTCGAGTAACCAGCCACCCTGATCTTGGACCAAATGGTGTGGAAAAAATCAGGAGAATCAACATTAGGACCGTATATTGCCACGATTGTCACTAGGGAGCCACTGAGTAGCCCCTGCACCAAAACATAGCGACCCTCAGGGTCCACCTGTGTATACCTCTCCCTCCAATCCAGCCCCTTCTTAATCAGTACGGCCACCCCTCATGCATAGTTAGAATTCACCGATGAGTAGATATGACCCCCATCGATTATGGCGGAGTCTCTGTGAAGGTGTAACATTCAGGTGCGTCTCCTGCAATATACATATGTCTAGGTTATGCCGTGTCAGATAGGCGTGGACTAGTCTCGCATTCCTGCCGTCATTCAGCCCCCGGATATTCCAAGTAAGACTATTTAGAGTGCTAACAACCATAGGTTAAATTCTCCTTTGCAATCGTTGTACCTACCCCCACTGTGCGATAATGCGGCCCACTACGAAACAGTTTGTCCAAAGCGTACGTCCAATCCTGGCATTAAACAAATACATGACCCCTATCCCCTCCCCACCACCCACTCCAACCCCCCAACCAGGTTGTAGGAACCCCCCCCTGAAAAAACCAAAACATAGAAACCACTTCGTGACAATCGGGATCCTTCCCATGGGGGCGCAGCAACACTGGCACACTACCTTGCTTCATGCAAGGTGGCCAGGAGGACTGTCGGGGAGTTCGTCCGCACACAGCCCGCTATGCATTTCATAGTCTATCGTTATGCTGATGCGATCTATAAAGTGGCGGGCAGATCCTCTCTCTGAAAAATACAGGACTCCAGTCTGCATAGACCCCCCCGGGCTGAGCGTGAAGTCAGAGTCTGTTCGAGTTAGTCATTGTCACTGAGATTGGCGTCCTCCTTCCGATCGGCCTCTCGGTGCCCCTTCTTCTCTCTCCCACCTGCTTGTTTGGTGAACTTTAGTGCAGCCTTCGCCTCCGTGAACAAGTGGGATTGCCCTTCGATCGAAACCTTTAGCTTCGCCGGGAATAACAGGGAGTATGGGATCTGTGCTTGTAGCAATATCCGCTTTGCTGGGAGAAACTCACGCCTCGCCGCCTGCACCGCCGGGGTGAAGTCCGGGTAAAAGGAGATGGTATTTCCTCCGTGCGTGATGCTACCTTTCTCCCATGCCTTCCTGAGGATAAGATCCCTGTCCTGATAGTTCAGGAGTTTCGCTATCATGGGTCTGGGCGGGGCGCCCACAGGAGGTCGCTGGCCCAGTGACCTGTGAGCCCGCTCCACTACAAAGACCGGGGAGAGGTGAGGATCGAACAGCTCATGCAACAGCTCTGTTACGTATGACTCCATTTTTGAGATGGCTGTCGTCTCCGGAATCCCCGTGATGCGGAGGTTGCTGCGTCGCGACCTCGCCTCTAAATCTTCGTTTTTAGCCCGGATGACTCGCAGGAGATTGTCCATGTGAAGTAGCTGCTCCTTGGTCTCAACTTGGAATTCGTGGTATTCCGTATGTCTGCCTTCCAGGGCATCCAGACGTGTCTCGTGAGTCGCCACCCATGACTTTACAGAGTCCAGCTGCACGGTGAGGGTGTCTAATTTGGAGTCTATGTTGCGTAGGCTAGATCTCATTTCCAACATTAGAGATTTCAGGTCCTCCCCCTGGTCTCCTACCTGCGACTCCTGGAATTCTCCCTCCCGTGCATCGTGTTCCACCTCGGCGTGACGGGAGGCGCGCTTGCTATCAAAGTTCAGTTTCGGGTGTTTGGCGTCGTGCTTTCCCATGATTGTCTCAGCGCTACAGATCCGGTCAGGAGATCCAATCCAGCAGCGTCTCAACAACGCATCCCACTATTGTTCGACTCCTCTGGCGCAGGAATGCGTCGGCAGCACCAGACTGCCACAGCCGTGCCAAGATACCTCCACAACTCCCTCCTCGGGTTGTGAATCCAGCCAATCCACCTATACAGTTATCCAACTAGGGGGGGCAGGCAAAGATCTCATCTGCAAAACCCCAGGTCCCACACGTGGCCACTACGCACCCAGGGCCTCAGCTCCTCCGAAGCGGCAACGGCGGGGCCAGGAGTGGCGGCCAGCAAATCTCCAGTTTATGCAACCGGGCCCTCGACCTCGTGTGTCCCAGTTCCTCCCGCCACCACCGCTTTCCAAAATCCTCAGGGTGAGGCCTCAACACGGGGGCACTAACTCTATTGGCAGCAAGGGCTCCCCCGGTAACCGGCTTCGTAAGCTGCACCGGCGCGGGGGGGCACAGCAGTCACTCGCCAATTTCCCTCAGCCCCCACGATGTCTCCCACCTCACAGGAGCGCTCCTCCGCAGCCGCCTCTTCAGCCGCGCCGGGCCTGCCACGAGTCGCGCCGCAGCCCCAGGCGCCGCCGATCACTCCTACCGATTGCTCGCGCTCCGTTTCCTCAGGGGGACGCAGCTGCCCGGTCTCCCAGCTCGCTGTGTAATAGGCAGCCCTCCACGTGTATTCCTCCAACCCCACCTGTGTGGGAAGACAGCGGGGGACCCAGATCTCTGGCAGCAGGCCCACGCCTCAGCCGCAGCCACGGGCTCGATTAATTAGCCCGCCTCCTCCACGGCGCCAGGCAGCAGCACAGCCTCAGCCCCGCAGATGTCTCGGCCCTGGTCCGTCCCCAGCTCTTCTGGCGAACAACGCCGGTGTCACGATCCCATCAGCGCAGGATCAGGTAGGTTTCGGCGAGTCTAGATCTCCCCTCAGTGTAGGATTTTGAAAGGATTTTCTCCCGGCCGGCGGAGCGCGCTCAGAAAGCGGCCATTCCGCTGCGCAGCCGGCCACGCCCCCCCATGTCACTTGATACTTTAATGTTCTATCTTGTTATATTTTCAATAAACATATCTTTTGAAACTTATAAAAGAATTGTACACAATGAACTGCAAGTAACAAAAGGATCTCTGTGACAAAAGCAGAAACCCAAACAATAATCCAAATAAAATGCATTTCAGTAATACAATACACAACACGTTTTTTGCAGGAGCCGTATTAACCCTCAGCGCTACTTTTCTTATGAGTAAAAACTACCATATGACATAACTGTGAACGCTCCTCAGCACATACTTTAATTACAGAGTTATTGTGCAAATATTATTGTTGTTTAAACATTGCTGGTCAAACGCAAGTCTGTAGAAGAAACTTTTAAACTAGTGAAAAATGTGAAAATACAGCACCTACGAAATCGCTTCCAGGTGCAGTGGCACTGGTTGCACCGCCCTAAGGCACTGTGACACAAAAACACAGACAACACAAATTATTACTTTCCTGAACAATACAAACAGGAGCATTGGAACCCTTTTCCTGACCAACACTGCACCCCATAACACCCTGTCTAAGCTAATATATGTGTTTTACCATATGGGGTACCACAAAGGCAATGAAGGCTGCGTTATAGCACTTTTTGTTTTTTAAACTTTTAACTATGCTGCACAGCATGACGTAAAACATAAATCTAAATTATAGAGAGATTTGGAATGTTTTGTTTGTCATGTTGTACAGCTACATGACTGCTGTGCTGCATGGTTAAAAGCAAAATATATATATATTTCATCTGAAGAATTTAAATTCATGAACAATGAGTTTCCAGTTCTCCCTGACCTATATTTAATCCCAAAAATCCATAAAGGAGTAATACCGATACCTGGAAGACCAATCATATCGGCCATCAAAAGTGTTGGAGAACAGGTGGGCCAATACATTGACTTTTTCTTGCAAGATCTAGTCAAAAATCTACCAAGTTATGTAAGGGACACCAGTGACTTCTTGGAAAAGATCAAAGATCAACATTGGAATGAAGATATGCTGCTTATAACTTTAGACGTTGAGTCTCTTTACACAAGTATAAACCATGTACAAGGAGTAGCCGCAGTGAGACACTTTTTGGCTAACAGGACATTTGAATATCACGAACACAGTAAGGTTATTGTTAATCTCATTGAGTGGTGTTTAAATAATAATTTCTTTCTGTTTGGGAAGGAGCTGTATAGACAACTTAGAGGAGTTGCGACGGGTTCCTGTTTCTCCCCCAGTTATGCGTGTTTACACGTAGGCTGCTGGGAGGAACAGGTCCTAAATATAGAACACAAAGAATGGGTAAATGAAAAGATAGTATGCTATTTAAGGTATATTGATGATATTTTTATCCTGTGGCAAGGATATGAACAAGAAGCCAGAAGTTTTGTGGAAACTATTAATTGCAACTCCCTCAATCTTCGTTTCACATCACACATCAACAAAATGAGTGCAGAGTTTTTAGATGTGAAAATCTTTATTAAAAATGAAAAACTTGAAACGACTCTATACAGAAAACCCACAGCTGGGAATGCAACGCTTCATGCTATTAGTTTGCATCCCAAGCATCTAATAGCTAGCATTCCCTACGGTGAAATATTGAGGCTAAAACGGATATGTAGTCTAACTATGGATTGTGAATCTTGCCTAAATGACTTGATCATGAGATTACAAACTACGAGGATATACAGATAAAATATTACAACTAGCTATTGATAAGGCAAAATTAAGACCCAGAGAAAGCCTTTTTAAATCTAGGGAATCCATGAATTCAGGTGCAGAAGTAAAGGTGGCCACAAGGGAAGAAATCATTTTAAATGACAGTCCCAGATTAATAATCACATTCAGTAATGAAGAAAGAAAAATCAGGGCTATTGTGAAGAAACATTGGCCCATACTACTAACAGATGGAGTACTAAATTCAAGATTGCCAAGTACTCCTACTATTACTTTCAGGAAAGCTAAAAATATGGGTGCTGTCCTGGACAAAAATAGCCCTGAGACCAGACAAAATACAATGTGGCTTCAACCTGCACATGGAATCCGTACGTGCTCTAGCTGTAGAGCTTGCAAATTCGGAACTAACACAACTCACTACCAAACTCCATTTAATACACAGGAGGTGGCTATCACTGGAAGTTTTAATTGCAAGACCGAATTTGCTGTATATGTCCTGACGTGCACCTGTGGCTTGAACTACATTGGTAGCACTAAGCTGCAGGTGCATGTCAGGATTTTGCAGCACCTTCATGCTATTTTGCACAGTGACCACACTTACCCCGTAGCACGCCATTTTAAAAGTACTCACAATAATGACGTTGCTTGTCTAAAGTATTTTGTGGTAGGTTCAGCTCTGAAATTACGCAGAGGGGGAAACCGCGAGCTACAGCTGAGACAACTGGAAACAAAATTAATTTTGAAGTTCGATAGCAAATTGCCTAATGGGTTGAACAATACTGAGGACATGTATAGTTTCCTTTAATTTTTTCAGTTCCCCATTTTTCTGTGTATTCTCAAGGCTATCTTTATTGGGATTGTTATCTTCTGCATCAATTGAATCGAATATGATATCTGTGTTTCCTCTCCACCATGTTGATGCAACACAACAAGTTTAATTTTAGTTGTATGGCGGTCTTAATATATAGGTTCCCTAATATTAAGCACAAAATGAAACTTACTTCTTGCCTGAAACAACTTATATAACTCTAAAGTTTGTCAATACACATTTTTTACCTCTTTTTACCACTATTTTTTACCGACATGAGAAGCTGTTTGAATATTGTTCATATGATTTTAACAATATTATCCAGAAATGGTTTTTTATTGTTATCAATATTTATATATATTTATTCAATCATTCGGTAGGCACTTTAAAGTATATTTGCACTAATTTGCACAGTTTTGCACAGTGGATTGATGGCTGCTTTGTTATTTGCACTTTATTGACTATCTATTAATCAATGAATTTTGATTAAATTATGCAATTTAGATGGATGCATCAAATTGGTTCATATATGTTTAGTGACTGGGCCATATGCCTTATCCTGATTCCTGACATCAATTAATTACAACAGACTCGTTCAGTTTGGATTAGATGGAATCTATAGAAAGAAAATAGGATTTTTATGTAAAAGAAGAAAAAAATCCACCTATTGCTTATGTATCTATACAGACATAGCAATCACAGTGAACCTATATGTATAAGTCTAGCCACTATAATTAGGCTACACGTGTATATATTTGTATATGCTACAAATGTAGGTTATTTATACTTGTATATATATACATTTTTCTATACACGTTTATGCCTGTATATGTATATATATTTAGTTACATACTGCCATATCTTATTATATTTTGTAGCCTATCTTTGCATCCTAAAAGCATTTTTCATATTTGAGATTGAACTCGATATTTTATAAATTCATTGTGAGTATTAAGCTCAGGATACAAAACGAATAGTGTTTTTTCTGTGTTTATGGTCACATGATCAAACACGAGTAAACTATGGGAGTACACCTTTAAGCATTTAAAAAGAATCATGTTCACTGTGACCGGTGTGTGATCAAGTGATCAAGGGCTCCTGGGCTCGAAACGTGTCACTGCTGTAACTTTTTTTTCAGTTTAAAGAGGATTTTATTGAAAAACGAAAGAAGTTGCAGTACAGTAATAATATAGACTTGTGATAAAAAATACAATGTAAAACATTCCAAAATAATAGAAGAAATAGAGAGAAAAAGAGAGAGAAGAAAAGGAGAAAAAAAAAAAAAAGGGATATCATCAAAAACATATTTCAACACTATACTAAATAAGTGGCAGTATAAAGAGCAAATGTGATTTCATAATGCAGGAATTAATAATTAACAAGAGATAGAACAGATTGACAAAGGTACATACGTTGATACCATCAGAATCATTAATAAAAACAAGAACATCAAGGAGGTTTAGGTACTTCCTCCCTGCAGGGGTTATGTAAGGGAATGGATTGGGCAGATACATTTAAAAAAGAAGTAATGGGTAGCCATAATAAGTCCCTTTTAATCGCAAGGGAAATAGGGTAGACATATGCTCTATCTAACCTATGGTTATAACAAACCCCATACCACCATGCTTGGTAGGAAATAAGAGAAGTATCCTTCCAAGCTTTCGTGATTTGTTGAAACGCCACAGCAAGAAGGAGATCAACAATGGAGGTATCAGTGTTGGAGGAGGACCAGATTTGTGAGAGACTCCCAAGAAAAATATGAGAAAAAGAAAAGGGGAAATTGGTAGAAAAAATGGAATTAATTTGTTGCCACACTTTGCCCCAAAAAAGGTGAACATCAGGGCAAGTAAACAACATGTGTTTAAGATCAGCCACTAAAGCCGAACAGGACCAACAAGTGGCCGGGATGGAGGGGTCAATGTGGTGTAGTTTGGATGGGGTGATTAAAAGTCGATTATATATAAAAAATAGCGTTTGGGTTGTATTTGCCGCTCTAGACGATTTCCTTATTTTGATCCAGATGTTGTCCCAAGTAGTGGGAGGAAAACAATCCTCTAAATCTGATTCCCAAGCACATTCCACAGCAGATTTCACTCGATCAGCAGATGAATCTTGCAATTTTTTGTAAATTTGAGAGGCGGTTGGAGAGGAATGTAAAAATGGCAAGGAAACGAGAGAGGAAGTATATTGAATGGAAGTACCCGTAAGAGCATCAAAAGTAGCTTGAGCCGCCGATTTTAATAGAATATACTTAGGATAAGAAGAGAGGGGGAGAGAGAAACGATCCTGAAGAACAGAAAAGGGGATAAAAGAACCATCATGGAAGAGTTGATGAGTCCATTTAAGACCTAGAGATAGCCAATCATTCCAAAAAATAGATCTATTTTTAATCTTGATAAGAGAGTTATACCAGATAGGGGATTGCAAAAAACGAGCACGGTCATCCAGGTTATGCAAAGTAATAGGTTGAAAAGTTTTGCAAACATGTTGAAGAATAGGGAGAGAAAATTTCTTTGGAGCTTGTGACAATGAAACAAATTCTTCAAACGTAAAGGGTTGAAAAAAGGAAGTCTCAACCTCTACCCACAGAGGACAAGAAGAGGGGTCGGGAGTATGGTCAGAAATGAGAAAAGCAGAATGAGTAAGAAAAAAGGAAGTATGATACGACGAAAAATCAGGAAAATTGACACCACCCAAGTGTTTAGGAGATTTAAGTCTAGAAAAAGACATTCTGGCAGTTTTGTTTTGCCATAAAAATTTAGATAAAACGGAATAGATACTCTTGTAATAGAACTTAGGAATGTGAACCGGAAGATTCGACAAGAGAAATAAGATTAAAGGAACCAACATCATCTTGATAGAATCTAACCTACCCCGCCACGATAAGAACAAAGGATGCCATTGTTTCGTAGAGGTGGTAAGAGCTGTTAGTAAATTTTTAAAGTTCAAAGCCACTGTGTCCTTAATAGAAGGTGTAAACCAAAGACCAAGATATTTGATTTTGTTCGGGCTCCAATTAAAGGAAGAAGTTAAGAAATCGGCATGAAAACAAAATTTATTAAGAGGAAGGATTTCGCACTTGTCTACATTAAGCTTATAGCCAGACACTGATGCATAGTCCGAGACTTCCGATAAAAATGCCGGAAGAGATGTATGGGGATTCGAGAGAAATAACAAAATATCATCTGCGTATGCAGAAATCTTTAACTGTGTAGAACCATAAGGGAAACCAGAAATATCAGCGTTCATACGAATTTTAGTTAAAAAGGGTTCTAATGCTAATATTAATAGGAGGGGGGACAGCGGACAACCCTGTCGAACCCCACGAAGAAGGGGAAAGGAAGAGGAAACAAGGCCATTGGCTAGAATAAAGGACCTAGGAGAAGAGTAAAGCATTGAGACATAAGAAAGAAATTTAGGGCCGAAACCAAACCAAGAAAGGGAGGAAAAAATAAATTGCCAGTTGACTCTATCAAAAGCTTTCTCAGCGTCCAATGCAATAGCTGCCAATGACGACTTATGAGAGTGCGATTTACTTAAAACATTAAAGAAAAGACGGGTATTGTCAGATAAGTGACGTCCTTTGATAAATCCACATTGTTCTTTGGCAATTAATTTTGGAAGAATTTTTTCTAAACGAAGTGCAAGGATCTTGGCAAAAATTTTATAATCTAAATTAATTAAGGAAATGGGCCTATAATTCTTACAAAAGGTGTGATCCTTACCATCTTTGGGGAGAAGACAAATAAGGGCCTCCTGAAAGGTACCTTCTGATCTTTGGGATGATATAAAGGATGAGAATAGTTGGTGAATCCTAGGAAGAAGTAGGGAGGAGAAATGGGAATAAAATTCTATAGTAAACCCATCAGGGCCAGGGGCTTTACCCCTCTTCAGAACTTGAATAGCCTCCAGAATATCGTTGCGAGTAATGTCAGACTCTAAAGGGGAGAAATCAACCCCCGAGGGGGAAGGTGGGGCAATGGACGATAAATAACGAGTAATTTCGGATATGTCTGGGGAGGATTCCGGAGTATATAAACGTTGATAGAAATCCGTAAATTCAGCCAAAATATCTTCGTCTTTATGGACCACAACATTAGAGGAGGTAACAATGGATTCAATTTTAGTACGTTCTTTCCTGACTTTGAGGTATTTAGCTAAAAGATTACCGGCTTTATTTTGGGCAGTATAATACTTAGCACTAGACTTAAGTAAAAATAAATTGGCAGAATCAGTGGAGATTTTATTAAAGGAGAGCTTAGCCTTAATAAGACTATCTAGGTCAGATTGCTTCTTAGAGAGGTAAAAGGAGTGTTCTAATTGTTTAATTTGTGTGTTAAGCAACTGAGTCGATTGAGAAGCTTTACGACGTTTACGGGCAACAAATGCAATAATGAAGTCTCTAGAGGCGGCTTTAAATGTATCCCAAATAAGGGAAGGAGTTAACTGAGGTGAGTCATTGTCTACAAAAAATGAAGAGGCAAACTCCATAAAAGCTGGTGTAAATTGCGGGTCCAGTAAAAGAGAGTTATTAAACCTCCATCTCCTAGTGCCTTTCACTGGGGGGAGTAATTCCAAGCTTAAGGAGACTGGAGCATGATCAGAAATTAAAATAGAACCTATGTCTGAATGAGTGATAAGCTGAGTGAGGGCTTTGGAAATGAAAATATAATCTAACCGGGACTGGGAAGAGTGAGGAGGTGAGTAGAAAGTGTACTCTCTAAGAGTAGGGTGGCAGAGCCTCCACGAATCAACAAGGGCTCTTTGGGAAATAGTGGAGGTAAACAAAGAATGCATGTGGGAGGGGGAGAATCTAGAATCAGATCTTCTGTCCAAAAAGGGGTCTACAACCATATTACAATCTCCACCCAAAATCAGATAATCATCGGTGACTTGCATAAGCAATGAGAGAATATGGGGCCAAAAGACTTTATCTGGAACAGTGGGAGCATAAATATTGATAATAGTCAGAGGAATTTTATTAATCAACAAAGAAACCGCTACCCACCTACCATCTGCGTCATTATCTTGATTGACAAGCTGAACATCTAACTTCTTATGGCACAGAATGGCAACACCGTTGCACTTCCCAGACCCAGGAGAGGCAAACACATGACCAACCCAATTACGACGCAATTTAGGAATTTCAGTATCTTTAACATGAATTTCTTGTAGTAAAACAATATCCCCTTTTAAATTTGCTACATGAGATAAAACTCTTTGACGTTTGATAGGTGACCCAAGACCTTTAACATTCCAGGATAAAATATTCAAAGTCATTCACAAATAAGGAGGAAAATGTAAATAAAAGGAAAACAGAAGAGCATAAGTAGAGAAAAACTGGATAGTAATCCTTACATTAGTAAAAGAAGGAAAGACAAAGCATTGCAAGGAGAAGAAATAGTATCAAGTACAAGAAAGAAAAGCAGATACATAATTTAATAAATACGACCAAGGAACCACCATAAAACACATTATACTGAAAAGGGAAGAAAATCAAAGAGTACAGAGATGAAACGAGAATGAAATAGGAATAAGCAAATAAGGGAAAAAGGGAAAAAATAGATTGAAGGAACTGGATCAAGCGGAAGAGAGAAAGAGAAAGAAAAGAGCAGTAGGTAAGAGTAAAAGAAAAAAGAATGAAACAATGGTAATGAGAAAAGAAAGAAGGAGTAAGAGAAGAGAATAGAATAAAGAGAAGAAAGCAACAAAGCAACCAATTCCATAAACAGAACACAATGGCAAAAGACATACCACAGGAGAACAAGAAAGGATGAGGGTGTTGGAACCACATCAGGGAAATGGAACGCCGAACGGGAACCCACAGGGCAACAACGGCAGGAAGGGCGGCATCCAGGAAAATTGAAGAGGACAACAAACAGGGGCCCAAGTATCCAAAACTAAGGGGAAAAAGACCAAATACAAATGTTAACAATGTGGAACGATAAAACCATATACAATAAAACAGCAAACATTCTACATGAGGGAGACAGAATAATTATAATCTGGAGACATCCATGGACTCATGACGACAGGTATTCAAAAATTGTTGAAGAACAGCCGGATCTTCATAAGAGACAGTCTTGTTATTATATGTCACTTTAAAAAGGCATGGATGAAAAAGGCCATATCTCGCATTAAGACTCCGGAGAGCAGGTCTCATTTCCAGGAACTTTTTCCGACGATCTGCAGTCACTTTGGCGTAGTCCTGGGTAAAAAATAGATTGGAGCCATGCCAAGAGATCTTTCCTTTTTGTTTGGCAGCTTGGAGTACTTTGAGGAGGTCCGTATATTCCAGAAAATATAAAATAGTACCTCTAGGTCTCGCTGAGGAGGAGGAAGAAGCAGACAACCGGCCCAAACGATGAGCGCGTTGAATGTTCAAAGGAGGAGATTCAGGAAGACCAAGAAGAGACGGTAGGAATGACTGGAAAAATGAAATTGGATTGGAACCTTCAAGGCCTTCAGCCAGACCATAAATACGCAGGTTGTTGCGCCTGTTGCGGTTTTCCAATTGTTCGACTTGTTGTTTAAGACGATCAATTTCTGTATGTAAGATGGGTACTTGACGTAAGGTATCTTCGGACGCGTCAACTCTTTGTTCAAGGGTCACAACTCTCTGGATGGTGTGAGACCAGTTGTCTTCAAGGCTTTGTAGGCGCGAATTAGTTTCTTCCATATAAGGCTTCAGAGCACGAATTTCATCAAGGAGAAGCTCCATAGAAACTGATGAGGATGGATTAGTAGGAGAAGGGGGGTTAATTTTTGCCCGTTTGCCAGAGGGCGAAGCTGCTGGTAATTTGGAGAGTTGTTTGGGGCGAGTATCCGCCGAAGAGGAGGTTTTAGGAACAGAAGATTCCGGAGGAGCTTCATCCATATTATCTCGAAGGACATTAAAAGGATTGTTATCAGCCAGTGGCGGGGAGATAGCTTGATGAGTTCCAGCGCGAGCGCCACTGCGAGCACCACGCGGCATTGCCATGAAGAAACGGAAGACAAAGTCTCTTTTGGTGACGGAAGAGACGGTCAGAAGGAGAGATGATTCAAACAACAATATCTGTCAACGTTGGGAGAAGTCCGCAACAGAGCGTTGATAAAAAGAGAACGAAAAACTGAAGAAAAAAGGTTCTGTAGGAGGTAATCCAATAACTGTCACAAAGAAGACCAGGAAATTACACCGTAAATGAAGAAAAACCTTTGTTCATGTGATACAATATCAATCCCGTAGTGACTGGTACTGATAAAAAGGGTAGCGAATGCATCAGGAAACTATCGTCACAAAAAACAAAATGGCGGCCGTTGTTCTGACTGACTGCATTATTCGAAATAAAATCACCTTAACGGCATGGAAACTCTCCGCTATTCCTCACACCGCTAGCTGAGGTATTCCGACGGAGGACATGCCGATTTCTGTGACCCAGTACAGAAGAAAAGAAGCCTGGAAGCTCTTCACTGTCTACGTCGCCGCGGAGCTCCCGAAAGCAGCGGCCATCACCAACGGCTCCGAAGCCACGCCCCTCGTCACTGCTGTAACTTGGGCTGAATAAACACCATCTCGCCAAATCTCTGTGGTCCGTCGCCTTCTTCGCCAGTTCCTGCTAGCTGGAGGTTGTTTGGAGTAACACTTTGTCGAATATATATATATATATATATATTCACTGAAAAAACCATAGGTTTCACACGTTATAGTTAGGAATTAGCATTTAAAAACACCTTGCAAATTCACTGAAAAAAACATAGGTTTCACACATGTTATAGTTAGCTGGACATTTCACTCGTACAAAACCATTGAAATTCCCCCGTTATAGTTAGTTCAGCTAACTATAACTCGCGCCCGCAATCCACTGCTGATGGCGTCACCTAATACATCACTCATGACTTGGTCAGTGACATCACTCATGACATCACTGATGACATCTCAAATGACATCACTGATGACATCACTGATGACATCATCCATTGAGTATGTGTTTCTGAACAATTTTAATATGTTTAATATATATAGGGAAAGGCCTGTTGAAGAATAAGTGGGTGTACAAGTGTGTAAATGGATGATTTTCTGTGGTGCGTAACTGACTCTATAAGTGAGTCATTAAATGTATCTTACTGCAGACTAGTGACTAAACTGTGTAAATGTCTGTATGTGTCGGTATGCTGGTGTAAAAGTGGCTGCATGGTTTTGTGAATAGCTATATGAGTGTCTATATGAGTTATTGATTTCTTGTCTCAGTATCTGTATGGGTTCCTGAGTGTTTGTGTGGGTAGGGTGTGTGTGACTCTATGCCTAGATGTGTGAGTGGGTGATTCTATGGGTGCATGGTTTTAAGAGTGCATCTGTGATGGACTGTATGGTTGAGTGAGTGTATGTATGGGTGTGTTAGGGATTGAATGTATATCTCAGTGGTACATTTGTGACTAACTACATATGTGAAAGGCAGTATATATGCGTGTAAGAGTATATAAGTGGGTAGATGTGAGAGTGTGTGATTGTGAGAGTGACTGTATGGATGAGTGTGTGCTTGTATCAATGATTCTATAAGAGCGTTAAAATGTGGTACTATTTTTATGAGTAAGTGAACTTGAGTGTGTATAACCGCATAGGTGAGTAATTGGGAGTGTGATTATTTGCATGACTGACTAGGTGTGAGAGTACCTCTATGGATGATTGGTGCTGTGTGAGTGTCTATATAGGTGTATAAATGCATATGATAGTCTTGTATGGAGTGACTGTGAGTATGAGTGACTGTACAGGTGAATGAGTGGAGGTGTATGTAGACCTAAGAGTTAATAAGTGGGTATGTAGTTATTGGTATTGGAGTATGTATGGTTTTGAGAATGGAACTCTGAAATTTTGAGTCGGTGTATCAAAGGTTATATTAGGGTGTGAGAAGATGTGGTAATTTATCACATGGATGACGTCATCAGTGATGTCATCAGTGATGTCATTTGAGATGTCATCAGTGATGTCACTGACCATGTCATGAGTGATGTAATATGTGACGTCATCAGCAGTGGATTGCGGGCGCACGAGTTATAGTTAGCTGAACTAACTATAACGGGGGAATTTCAATGGTTTTGTACGAGTGAAATGTCCAGCTAACTATAACATGTGTGAAACCTATGTTTTTTTCAGTGAATTTGCAAGGTTTTTTAAATGCTAATTCCTAACTATAACGTGTGTGAAACCTATGGTTTTTTCAGTGAATTTGCAAGGTTTTTTAAATGCTAATTCCTACCTATAACGTGTGTAAAACCTATGGTTTTTTCAGTGAATTTGCAAGGTTTTTTAAATGCTAATTCCTAACTATAACGTGTGTGAAACCTATGGTTTTTTAAGTGAATTTGCAAGGTTTTTTAAATGCTAATTTATGAATGTATTATTATATTTTTTAAATATTTATTTTACAATAAGCTACCTATGTATATAGTTATAGATTGACTTTATCCTGTAATATGGAATGGCTCAGCTCTTTTTTTTTTTATTTGGACAAAGTTGAACAGCATAGTTAATATCTTCTATAAACTTATAAACAATTTAAAAAAAAAAAAATTTTTTAAGGGTTTTTTACGGTGCACGCACGGTGCGCGCACGCGTACGTGCTCCGTGTGCGCATGCGTACGTGCTCCACGTGCGCATGCATACGTCGTACGTGCTCCGTATGCGCATGCGCGCGTGCTCCGTACGCGCATGCGCGTGTGCTCAGTACGCGCGTGCACCGTGCGCGCACCGTGCGCGCACGGCAAGTCATGTGATTTAGAAACAACACTTTTCATTGGTTTATAGCAGTTTCAGGTCATGTGATTAAGAAACAACACTTTTCATTGGTTTATAGTAGTTTCAGTTCCAGAAACTTCCAACACCACACCCACTCCCCTCATTATTTCTTCTGATTCCCTGGGAGAAGGAGCTGAGCAACTTTACCAGTACTCCAGTACTTGAGAATGGCAGAGCAGCAGTCATCTTCTGGGAGTGAGCAGGAGACCCTTGTGCTACAGAGACAGAGGAAACAAAAGACTCTTTTATATGGCAATTTTTTACATTTCCAGAGGGGCAGAAGAAGGTGAATGATCCAAAAGTCACCTGCACTATTTGTGGTGTTGTCTTATCAAAAGGAGATCCTAAAAAGAAATACTCTTTTAGTATTTTCACTATGATCAGGCACGTTAAAGGAGTACATCCTGTGGCTTTTGCTCGAGCTGCTAGAGACAACCCTCCAGCAGCTCAGCCGAGCACCAGCCGCGGTGCGTCCATTGGGGCGTAGGGGCATAGCCCCACCAGCCCTGCTGGACCCGCGGCTGCCAAAATAATTAAAATAAATGTCAAAATAATTAAAATAAATGTACGCCAAAATATGCATGCTTAGCGCGATATTTATCCGGGCATCACCCGACTGATTCGGGACTCGGAAGTGCGCAGGGGGGGCTGTAGTTGTTTTCCTTCCCGGTTCCCGCATGTATGCTTCGGGCAGCAACTTGCCCGAGCATGCGCAATAAAGTCCCCAGGGCCTAGCTAGTAGGGGGGGGGCACCCCGGCGTGGCAGCAAAAGGGCGACAGGGCGAGCAGTTGGTGTGCCCTACAAGCCAATCCCGGCGCTGCATGCAGCGCCAGGATTGGCCGGTCACCGCGCAGCACAGCAGGGGCAATCCATATTGAATGCCGAGCGTGGGTGGCTCAGCCGCCCTGCACAATGGCCAATCACTGTCTCTGACTTAATGTAGTCATGCAGTGATTGGCCATTTGCGGCGCGCGGCGCTGTTGGGATCCGGTTCACCCTGGTTAGGTAACCGTTACCTCACTCCTCGCCTGAGTCGCCTCGTCGTGGACCTCGTGGGATGATTGAAGTCCTTCCATTCTGGCACAACCCGAAGACTGAGGTAAGTCTCACTGCATACTCCTAGTCCATACCATTACTGCATGCCTCCCCTTTGAGTTCAATGGGTGTTGTGCGCAGCGCGCCTGATCACAGGTAAATGCGGGAGAGAACGGGGCTGTTGAGCACTGAGCAGGGCCGGGCTGCATTTGAAGGGACGGCTGTGAGGGTGGCAATTAAAACGTTCTCTGTCTCAAATTTCAAAAACAACCCTAATATTGGAAGGCTCGGTTCTTGCAGAAGTCGATTGGAAAGTGAGAAAGTACTGTGGGCGAATGTGTTGCCGACTACATAAGTTTGCAGAAAGGCAGGGACGGAAGCTGCATTTGAAGGGACGGCTGTGAGGGTGGCAATTAAAACGTTCTCTGTCTCAAATTTCAAAAACAACCCTAATATTGGAAGGCTCGGTTCTTGCAGAAGTCGATTGGAAAGTGAGAAAGTACTGTGGGCGAATGTGTTGCCGACTACATATGTTTGCAGAAAGGCAGGGACGGAAGCTGCATTTGAAGGGACGACATTAAAATACTCCCCTTATCTTTACCGCTATGTTCTCCTTGGCATAAATTGCTAGAAAAGTAACTCACCTTGCAATCCCATGGGTCTAATTTTCATACAAAATACCCAGGAATGGCAGCTCTAAAAATGTTCATCTCCCTAAGAAAGAGTTGGAAAGTGTGCCAGGGAATACGGCTGGTCTCTTTTGTCATTGCATCCAGGCATAATGATACAGCAAGTAACATGATACCTACAACAAGTTAGGACTATTGGCTTTGTCAATCGTTGTTAGTTGCATAAGATAAATTAGCAGTAACTGGCTTGTATATAATATTGAAAAAGCATCCACTTGAAGCCCTAGTGACACCACGACGCTGTTACTGCTCCTGAGTTTCAAAAAGAGACAACAATATAATCATGCAGTGGCTGAACTCGACAGATTAAGAAATATATCCCAAATTATATATAACAGTCGGTAGATGCATGCCTCTACAGTGTTCTCTTATATTTTGAAACCAGAATTGGTCAAGTTCGTATCCTTTCAAAGTTCCCTTTTCAAACAATCATTATCAACGCCAAGTCTGGCCCTGGCACGGTAGTGCGATTTTTGTTTAGTATTAATAAAATTTGACACTTCAGACAGCAGTTTCAGCAGAGAGGACAAAGAAGGAATGGGCATGGGATCCAAATACTAATCATGCATATTAGTCTGGGCCACTGGCATTTTGCGATGCTGCAGCGTTTTCCTCATAATTATGGATTTGCCAAACTTCCCAAATAATGCTCGCATAATAAATCTCGCTTTTGAGAGTGATTAAGCTATTGACATTGTAAATAACAATGCCGTTTCTTTAAATGTTTTAAAAACATAAACAAAAATAATGTCATGAGCAATGCCAATAGCTCTAACTTTAACAATGCCGAGACCGTTGCATTGTAAATGCTTGTTTTTCTTGTGTCATTAGAATTTCCTTCACAATTTGGTCAGCTAGATTTAAAGTAGGTGCGGAGTATGTGTTATCCCGGTCAATTAAATTAGCTGAAAGAGATGTAGCATGTTATAGCAGTACCTCAAAGAGAACTCGAACAACAATTCCATATATAGCAACATGCATAAAATAAACCAGTGAAAATGCATCATAGCCGAATTTGGGAAAGTAAATTCTCTTTGCTTATGTTGGTAATATTGATTCATTTAGACTGTAGTTCTGATTCATTGCCCTAATTATTGTTACCATGCTGTGCCCTTTGACCTGGAAGTGAAATTCATGTCCTCTTGACACCAGAGGTTAACAGAGCAGGAAGCAGGATCCCAACGTTGCCCTCCCTGTGACCACTTTAATTTAGTAATTGTATAATTGCAAGGGTTCTTAATTGCCGCTACTAAAAATAGTAATAAACATTACATGAAACCTTTATTTCGGGTTTGCGTTTTGTAATCGTACCATGCCAAGCTCTCTGAATGAACTGAAAGGCTACAACCTCCGGTTATAAGACTCCCAAAATAAATAAATAAATAAATAAAGTTCCAATTAATCTTTAATGTCAAATTGATCTCTTTTTTTGTGTGAAAACGTCATCTGAAAATGATAAACTTATCACGTTGTTATTATTTTCGTCACTGGCCTCTTAATGTTATGGGAGAGTGGAGCGGGGATTTTGTATTCTTTAATTTTGCTTTTTAAACTCCATTGGAAATTTTTGATTTTTGTGTGTTTGCGCCATGTTTACAGTTGAAGATTCTATTTCAGAGAAAGAAACTGAAATACTAAGAAATGAGAAATGGGTCTAAAGCATACACATTGATTGCACATAATTATGAATTGTGGTGAGCGTCCTTCAGAAAACAAGAAAACATAGTAAATGCAAGGGGTACCTTCATGATTGCATTTTTTCTTTGATGCACATTAATTTTTGATAAAGTTAGGGGTAGTCCAAGTTGTAATTCTACTGGTGAGATTGAGCACAAGGCCCATGGTTTACACTTTGCCAAATTGCTAAAGTTATACCGTAAATGATTTCCAGCAGAATCGCTATGTTTGTGGTCCCAGTAGTGAACTAGCAGCAGGCGGCAGCGCAGAAGCTTAATGTGCCTGCTGCAAAGAACATATATACCTGATGCAGATCACAAAATGCATATGATGTAAATAGGTCAGTGAGGCACTGCTTTTGTCAGAGAGATCCTTTTGGTACTTGCAGTTTCTAAGTTAAAATCCTAACATACAACAGAGAGCTATTATTTAACTGTCATCTAAGAGCTGGATGCAAACTCATAGGAAAAATTTGGAGCGTTATGTTTTTTCCCCACAGTCTTTGTTTCATTACCCTACTGTTTCAAAAATAAATTGTTATCTTTTCATTTTCAGCACCTGACAACCTGAAACATTACCGCATTTTGGGGCAATTTTCCAGCAAACAACAAGAGGACCCCAACCTCCTTTGCTGCTCTCTCACCCGACCCCGGCTACAACCCAGCAAACACCAGTGTTAAAGGTAAGGAAACTGATGCTATATATTTTTTTACATGGGAGTTAGGGCAATGTATGTATGTATGTGGTCACTCTCAAGGCCCTCAAGCAGTGTCTTTCAGTGCCTCCAGCAACCACTATGGCACAGAGAGGCAGGAGGCAGTACGGCTCTATTTTTAGCAGTCATTTGAGATGTATTAGGATAATGCACAAGATATATGTATAATGTATTTATACTGAAATTTGATATTATTGCACTGCACCTTATACGTTGTACTTTGATTATTGACAGGTTTATTTAATATATATATATTGGTAAGGCCAGCAACACACCATCATGAATACAGTACAAGAGCTGAGTACAAAGTCATTCCAGTCACGGCCACTTGAACAAAAACTACAGATAAAACAATTAGGACCTCATCAGCCTGAAATAAACCTACAGCAAACTACCCAGGACAGAGGAAAAATGTCAAAACGTACATTCTCAAATGCCTGGTACACAAAAGCTAATTGGCTTACAGGGTGCCCTATAAGAAATTCTCTGTTCTGCTTCCCCTGCTTGCTGTTTGGCGGTGACTTTTCTTGGACACGGCAAGGAATGGTCGACCTGAAGCACATCGCTGAAAAAATAAAGAAGCATGCGCTCACAAGAAATCATCTGGAAAACCTGACAAGACTGGGAATGTTGGGGGAAGACACACCAATTGAGCAGCAGATAAATGATGCGTATTGCAAATCCATTCAAAAACACAATGAAGCTGTTGATAAGAACAGAAAAAATCTATCCAAGATCATTGATTGCATTCGTTTCTGTGGTGCTTTCGAACTGGCATTGCGAGGCCATGACGAATCAGAAACTTCCTCAAAACCTGGGATCTTCCGAGGCCTAGTGGATTTAATGTCAACCATAGACCAGGATTTGGAAAGACATTTAGCACATGCTACAGTCTTTAAGGGCACCTCTAATACAATACAAAATGAACTCCTTGACTGTATGCTCGAAATTATAAGAAGCCATATTGTGCAAGAGTTGCGAAACACAGACTTTGTGGCTATTCAGGCTGATGACACCACTGATGTGTCCACTCAAACACAGTCCGTGTTAGTGTTTCGGTACCTTGACAGTGACAGAAACGTTGTGGAAAGATTTTATGGCTTCACGCATTTAAGTGACTCTAGTGCAGCAACCATCACTGAAGCAATACTGTGTCAACTGGACTTAATTTTCCCGGACCTGCCTCAAAAACAAAAACGTATCGCACAAAGCTATGACGGTGCATCCGTAATGAGTGGGAGCCTTAGTGGAGTACAGAAACGAATTCGAGATGTGTACCCTAATGCTCATTTTGTGCACTGTTACGCCCACCAACTCAATCTTATTATGCAACAGGCGGTATCAAAGATCAGAGAGACACGAGTTTTCTTTCAGGATATCAGAGGCATAGCAGCATTCTTCACACGTTCCCCCAAAAGAACAGAAGCCCTTCATGAGATTGTGGACAAAAGCGTACCAAGGGGATCCTCAACTCGTTGGAAATTTCACATTGGTACAGTCAACTTAATCTTTGAACAGAGGGAGGGCCTTGGGAATGTTTTGTCGCCATAGCATCCAGAGCAGACTTTGATCACACAAGTCAGAGTGAAGCCCATGGCTTTATTAGAACACTACAAGACAAAGAGTTTCAGTTCTTACTGTTTTTATTTCATGACATAATGATTCCTGTTGATGTGTTATACGAACAGTTGCAAAGAAAAGACCTAGATACTGTCTCTGTGAAAGCCAATACATCTGCATTTGTACAACAGATTATGAAAGTGAGAGATGGGGTTGAAGATTTAGAGAGCAAACTGCCGGAGCATTCTGTTTTTGCAAACCGCAGACAAAACATCACCTCTCTGGTTCGAATTGGAAAGGAGATATGTGACATTGTAATTGTGCAGGCGAAAGAACGTTTTTCATTCACAAAACATTTGGTGAGTGCGACTTTATTTCAAAGTAAAGAGTTTGCACAATATGATGAATCCTTCCCTGAGCGTGCTCTGAATCAGGCTGTGGAAGCATATCCTATGCTCAAAAAAGAGCAGCTGAGAACTGAGTTAACTGTACTCTACGGAATGCCTGTGTACCGGAAGGCCACAAGCGCCTTGACTTTGCTGAGTTTAATTCATAAACTGCATATGGAAAACTCACTTACAGAGACAGTGACTTTACTAAAAATTGTGATTACAACTCCAATGACAACAGTAGAAGCTGAACGATGTTTTTCAGCCTTAAAGCGCATAAAGACATTCCTCAGGAACACCATGCTAGAGGAAAGAATAAATGCTTTGGCGATGCTATCTGTAGAGAGCAAGCTAGTCCAAAAGATACCGGACTTCAACATGAAAGTAATTGACAAGTTTGCTACACTGAAAGACAGACGGGCGGATTTCATTTACAAAAAGTGAATGCTGCTACTTGTTTGCTGAATACAAGTACTTGCGTGGACCTATGTGAAGTGTGTGTACAAAGCTCAGCTCAACCAGAATCACGGTAACAGCGCATTGCGCTGCCTCTTTTATATTCAGTATATTGTAAGACTGTTTTTCTTCCCCCGCCTTTCCTTGTTTTGTTTCCCTGTTTTCCCCTTGCTTGCCATTCGTTACTCTAGAGTCTAATATTCAGTATGTTGTAAGACTGTTTTTCTTCCCCCGCCTTTCCTTGTTTTGTTTCCCTGTTTTCCCCTTGCGTGCCATTTGTTACTCTAGAGTCTAATAGAGTCGGAAGGCCGTAGGGGAAGACTGTGGACTTTTCTTCAAGTTCCTGACGCTCCTGCGGAACGAGCCTGGCAACCATTACACTGCTGTGCAACTTCTTCTACTCTTAGAGCTGAGATTTCCATGAGTCTTATAGTCTGAATTCAGCACCTGAGCATAATAGGACAGAATGTATGAAGCTCTGTGGTAATACTGAATAAGCAGCTACCTATGTTATGCCATTTATTAATGTAATAACTGCACTTTCACAATTGCTTTATTAACCTTCCTGCTTTCTCAAATTTGCTTGAAAATGCACGATTTTTTTTCTTTTTTTTCAAAATTTTCTTAGGGGGGGTAACCCCCCCAAACGCCCCTTTTGGGGTTCGGGCACGCTCGCTGAGCTCGCTCGCTACGGTGCTGTATGTTAATTCGTTTGCGCCCCACCACTTGAAAATCTCACCCACCGCCCCTGCCGAGCACATCCGCAGCAGCTCAGCCGAGCACATCATCGGCAGCTCAACCGAGCACTTCATCTGCGGCGGCAGCTTCACCTGCTTCTGTTCCTCTGGATATACACCCTCTGTTCAAGAGGGTGCCTATACGGTGCAATGCGTGCAATGCTCTTCTTTCTTATGGTGACACCAGCATTCCCCTAATAGAGAGCAAGATACAGCAGCACACATGCGGCACCCCATAATTTTTTTCATTTTTTTGTTCCTCTGTTCCTCAATTAACACAACGGCTCTTTTTAGAGCCACCTAACATCTAAACACTTAAATTTGATTTTTAATTCTATTTTTTTAATGATTTTTTTCCGCCGTGCGCGCACCTCGCGACGGTGCGCGCACGGTGCGCGCACCTCGTGATTTTTAAAAAAAAAATAAAATGTTTTTTTCACCCTTCGGGGTCCTTCAGGGACCCCTTGACAAAAGCTAGGGGGTCCGGAACTCTGTACCCTGCCCCCTTTTCACGTTCTCCACCTTTCTTTTTCACTGTCACACACAAAATGGCGGACAACACTTCCTGATTTCGACCGATTCGAATGTTGACTGACATGTAACCACCAATCACAATTACGCTCGCGCACGTTAAGGTGCGCGCACGGTGCGCGCACGGTGCGCGCATATAGATATTTATGTACTTTTAACTGCAATTTTCTCAGGAACTACTGAACAGATTGACACCATATATGCAAAAGGCACATCCCTGACCTGAGGACTACCTCTTTGCCAAATTTCAAGTAATTCTGTTCAGCCGTTCGGGCTGTACCTTCGACTAAAGGTCCTATAGGAAAATGCATGTGTAAAACGCGTTTTGGGACCCCCCTTTTTTCTCAGCCCCCGCTTGAAGAATCACCCCGAGACTTCCAGGGTAGGAGCTGAGCGGAACGCCCCATTAGTTTTGAAAATTTCGCCAGGATCCGTCAACCGGCGCCAAAGTTATTCAAAATAGAATCTTCAGATTTCCTATGGAGACACGGTCCTAACTATAACTATCTACTGGCGACCGCCAGTAGATAATATATATATATATATATATATATATATATATATATATATATATATATATATATATCAAGCTCCAAGGTTGCCACACAGATTAGGAAGCACTCGACAGCTACGAAGGTTCAACCTTTAAACCTTTAATGAAAGGTACGGGCGGCATACAGCAAGCTGGAAACATTGTAACAATAAGTTCGTCATGCCTGACGCGTTTCGAATAACTTCTTCTTCAGAGGCTTTGGACGTAGGGAATGCACCACCCCTTGATCATTGGGGGCCACGGGAACGGTATTTACCTACCCTGCAGTGGGCATCTACGTCAGGATTGAGGACGGTGACGCAAGCGGGGGCTCATCCAGAGTCTTCATTGGCAGTAAGAAAATGTATCCATCCATGGATTTTAAAGTGCGGCACTCCAACTCCCAGAATGCAATAGGACACTGTCCCATTTGGGCGGCCCATCCAGGGCGTGGTATCGAGCATTTAAGATGCGGGGGAGTGCCTGTTTGCCATTTTGTCGTCCAAAGCCTCTGAAGAAGAAGTTATTCGAAACGCGTCAGGCATGACGAACTTATTGTTACAATGTTTCCAGCTTGCTGTATGCCGCCCGTACCTTTCATTAAAGGTTTAAAGGTTGAACCTTCGTAGCTGTCGAGTGCTTCCTAATCTGTGTGGCAACCTTTGAGCTTGATATATATATATATATATACACATATATATATATAGCTATCAGCATTACCCGCCTTTCTGAAAAAGAAATTTGCAATGTTGCACAACATGGCTGAAAAAGCATCAACAAGCCTAATAGATCTTGTGTAGACAAGACCTTTTGGCTTTGCCCATGCTTGTTGTTGTAGATAGCTGTTTTGAGGAATTCGTCTTATACCAATGAAGTGGACCGGGGATGGAACTTAGACTGTGCATGAGATAAATCCGGGCATATTTTAATGTATTCCAAACAGGGGTCTTAGTCTTGGAAATATTTGATCCTGATTGGTTGAAATGAATGTTACACCACGGAACCTGTCCTCAAAGCGGCCAGGTAAAGAGTGCACTGGAGCTCAGCAAACCCCAAACATTGTTCTTCTCTTGTTTAAGGTTTGATGTTTGGAATCACACAGTGCACACATGTGTAAACGTACATGACACATTTGTAACACAAAGATACTGTTCTAGGCTGTTGTGTGTTAAGGGCTTTTGGTGGCCACTTGTGTGGACAGAGAGTACACGTACAACTGAAGTCCAGTTCTCAAGCGTAGCTGGGGCCCGTAGAATAAAGAGCTCGCCCTTTATTCCATGAAGTGAGCACGTGCAGGCTTGGCTTCTGTTCACTGCACCCTTGTGTGGTTTACACAAACTAAGCCACGCTTCCGAGTGAGGAGGGACAGTGTTAGTAAGTGGTGTTCCCTCTTCTTCCATACAAGACTAAGCGAATCATACATCTGGAGAAAGGGTACACTTTTATTTAAGAAGCCTGTCATTGCAACCCCTTGCTTATGAATGTGAGTTAACAACCAAAACACCGTGGCACTGCCCTCCCTTAATATACCATGTGATGTCACAGTTTTTTCTAGCCACCTGACGTCATAATTACAGTTGCCCTGAGGATCACCAAAGACAAGGTGAGCTAAGAGTGGACAGGGGTATCTTTCAGCGTATCAAGGAGAGAGCAAGTGAAAACTGCCGCTGGCATGGCGTATTTCCTGTAAATGTTATGTTATGCTATGTTATATTATTTGATGTTCTGCTATGTTATTTTATGTTCTGCTATATTATGATATGTTATTTTATGTTCTGCTATGTAATCTTATGTTATGTTTTTCTATGTTAAGTTATGTAATGTTCTGCTATATTATGTCATATTATTTTGGTTCGATACGCTGTGTGGTTCAAGGTGATAAATGATAAATATATGGTGTTAATGGACGCCACGGGGCTTACTACAGGGAGGTCTGTTGGTAAACAAATACGGGTTTGAGGATGTCATGGGTGATTGTATAGGGGACTAACACGTGGTATTCGCATTCATCATCCTAAGTGCTTGTTTAGGGTTAATGGAGATATGTGTTTATTGTAGGGTCGTGAGTAAATGCTGGCGGTTACATAAGGTCATGTGTGCAGGGGTTTACTGCAATGCTATGAATCAAGGCATGTGTCTTCATCCAGGGTCACGTGATGCCTCGTATAGTGCTAATGTACCAATTAAGGAGTAGTGATGCAGGCCCTGGGTGAAATATGAGTTGGAATGTCCTGACGGCGACACATACGTAAATGTATGGGTAATTAAGAATATTGGGGGTGATGAAAGCGCGTGGTTGAATGGGACGGGGGTCACTCTGGGGCAGGTTACTTCATGTATGTTCTAAAGCGGGAGGATGGCCAGCCCGTGGGACCCTCCACCGCATGAAGTGCGCGTGCATAGGCAGGACTCATTCACTATCAAGGGTCTCGGGCAGCAGGAGGGGGAGTCTCCGGCAGCGGGCGGGGGGAACCTCGCTCTGCAAGGAGGGGGCGGGGAGCAGACAGAGGAAGCCTGGCGGAGAGCAGGAGGCGGAGAGAGCTGAGGAGCGGCGGCGGCTGCTGAGCACTGCGGAACACTGCAGCATCCCCCTCCCGGGCCCCCACCCGGACCCTCTCCCACAGCCATGACTGCCCCGGAAGGGTCGCGCTTCCCCTGTATGGAGCCCTACTGCACTCAGCACAGGCGAGCGTCCTGACCCCGTCCCTCGACTAGCCTCCCCCAGCTACCTGCATCAGGGCTACATCCCTATTGTAGCATCCGTTCTCCCACATACGCCATCCCAACGCACCGACACCCTTTCCTTCTCCCAGCCACCTCCTTCACCCCCTGTGTCGTTCTCCACCATTCCATTCCACGCCACGTTCACCCCTTTATCTCTCACCAGCTCATGCCGCTGCACCTGCACGCCGAGCTTCCACTTGGGAACCCACCCCTCCATCTGTGCCCCGCGCGCACCTGCCCTCTCCCCGCCTCGTGCCTCCATTGTTACTAGAAGACGGGAACTCCGCTTTCGACGTTCATACCCGCGTGCGTACCCACCCCATCGTTCAACTAGTCCTCCTTGACCCTATGCCCAATCCTTTCCACCCTATCTTAAGCACCCTTTCCAGCAGCCCCCAAACCCCTCAGATTCCATTCTTCACACCAGCAGTCCTTCCCAGCTGCCCGCCCCCCCCCCCCCCCCTATACTCAGTCCCTCCCGGGCACTATCGTTCCCAGGTACTGCCCCTTACGCGTTAGCCCTAGTCCACCCAAGTACTGAACCCTTGCAGTAGCCACCCTCCCCACCCACTGACCCTGACCCCCCACGCCCATCAGCTTCTTTCTCTGGCCCTATCCAGCTATGTCCGTCTCCTTTCCAGCACAGTTACTTTTAATCCCTTACCCATTCCCCTGTAACCAACCACCCTTGTGGTGCAGCGCCAAGAACTGTGCACTCAAACAATAACCACTATAATAACTACCTCTCTGTTATTCTTCCAGCTCCTGCTGTGAGACCCCCAGATCACTTTCCTATGCATCCTCCTATGCCCTTCTCGTTATCCAACCACCATTTCCCCAAATCCCTCCTCTCCAAATCACCCTCCCTGTCTGTTAGCCTCTACCTTTAAACCCTTCTCCTTTACCCAGGCCCCCTTCACCCCTCCTCCCCACTAGTATGGTCCAGAAGTCACGCAATGGCGGGGTCTACCCAGGCCCTGCCGGCCCCGGGGAAAAGAAGGTGGGCTTTGTTGGACTGGACCCTGGGGCCCAAGACTCCACGCGGGATGGAGCCCTGCTCATCGCTGGCTCGGACGACCTCAAGCGAGGGGGCATCCTGAGCAAACCCCGGGGAGTGGCAGGGACTGGAAGACCCCCCAAGAGGAATGCACTCTACCGCAAGCTCCAGAACTTCTTGTACAACGTTCTAGAGAGACCCCGGGGCTGGGCTTTCATCTACCACGCCTACGTGTGAGTATTCAACCTTCCAGC
The DNA here is from genome assembly GCF_964204655.1 of Triturus cristatus. Classification (NCBI taxonomy): domain Eukaryota; kingdom Metazoa; phylum Chordata; class Amphibia; order Caudata; family Salamandridae; genus Triturus; species Triturus cristatus. Next base: position 1,644,248,153 of record NC_140590.1, read on the forward strand.
ACTTGCATCTACCTTCACGTTTCGTGATTATATACCTTTGAGATGATGGTGGCCGGCATAACACTTTTGGTTTTATTAATTTATGTACTGTGCCATTGGACCACCATTTTGTGCTCTTCGGCCTTTGTTGTCCGGGTGGGCATCGTGTGTGCTTTATAGACTTCCGTGAGATGTGGATATGAAGGGAGTGAGGCCAGCTTGTGCTCGACTAAAGAGTTCAGCCCAGGGCCTTTTCCTACTCATACATGAGATTGGGTCAATAGACCTGGTTGGGCCGCCAGTCAACGTGGTCTTCCACAGAAAAAGAGACTTCTGCGGTCAGGAGACCTGTGGGAGAGGACTCTTGTTGACTGTCCCCGCAGCTTTGCTGGGTGCTAAGAGAGCTCAACGACTGGGCTTTTGGGTGATGTTTCTGGGGCCTGCAGTTCCCCAAACCAGTGAGTATCTGGCGGTTGGACCACCATTTTGTTCTCTTGGGCCTCTGTTGTTCGGGTGGGCGTTGTGTGGTTACGAAGGTAGTGGAACCACCTGGTGCTGGCCTAAAGAGTTCAGCCCATGGCCTTTTTCTACTCATGTATGAGATTGGGTCAATGGACCTGGCTGGGCAGCCAGTGAACGTGGTGTTCGACAGAGACGTCTGCGGTCAGGAGATCTGTGGGACCGGAATCTACACTGGGCCGGAGCAGCTTTGCTGGGTGCCTAGAGATCTCATCGGCTGTGCTTTTGGGTGATCTTTCTGGGGGCTTCAGTACACCAACCACTTAGGGGCCGATTCACAGAACTAATCTGAGATTAAATCCTGAACTTACTACTTTTGGTATTCACAGAAGGCATTTAGTAGTAGTAAAGTTAGGAGTCCTAACTTTACTACTACTAAATGCCTTCTGTGAATACCACGAGTAGTAAGTTAAGGATTTTATCTCAGATTAGTTCTGTGAATCGGCCCCTTAGTGAGAATCGTTTCTTGACTGTCTTGTCCATGACCAAAGACATATATTGGGAAATCCTATCTTCCCACTAGGCACCTTGCTGCCACACCGCTTTTTCTCGGTTTTGTGAGGCCTCACTGGGTAGATCTGAGTCATTGACTGTTCTCCCTGTAGTACAGAAACCGTCAGTGCACGTGCCTTCACCGACTTCCTTGAGACAATCTGCCACCCTCAAATTTAAAAGAATATTACTTTCCAATAAAATATGTGAAAGTCACCGAGGGGGGCAATACGTTCTATCTTTGTTTTACCTTTTGTTTACTAAAAAGCTTACGACGGGTTTGTTTACATCATGCTGATTATTTTGATGCCATACATTCTCTCTCTCACATCACAGACTTGTTAGTCTGTAATCAGGCCAGACTTATGTATTTCCTCGCCATGACTTCACAAACAGCTTACAAATCTGCTAGAGGTCATACTTTCCAGGTCTATGACATCACAAACGTCTTGAAAACCTGCAAACAGTCCGAGTCACAGAATCCTTTCTAAGCCTTCACAAACATCTTGTACACCTGCAAGCAGCCCAAGTCACACTATCTTTTCTTTGGATATCACAGACATCTTGTAAACCTGCAAACAGGCCGAGTTTCAGAATCCTTTCTATGACATCACATGCATCTTGTAAACCTGCAAACAGTCAGTCACAGAGTACTTTCTATGACATCACAAACATCTTGCACACCTGCCAACAGTCCGAGTGACACAATCCTTTCTATGACATGGCAAACATCGTGCGCATCTGCAAACAGTTCGAGCCACACAGTTCTTTCTATGATATCACAAACATCTGGAAACCTGCAATCATCGGAGACATATAGTCCGGTCTATGGTGTCACGAACATCTTGAAGACCTGCAAACAGTCTGTGTCACACAATCCTTTCTATGACATCACAAACATAATATAAACCTGCAAATACCCGAGTCACGCAATCCTTTCTATGACATCACAAACATCTTGCAAACCTGCAAACATCCGAGTCACACAGTCCTTTCTATGACATCACAAGCATAATGTAAACTTTCAAACATCCGAGTCACACAATCCTTTCTATGACATCACAAACATCTTGTAAACCTGCAAACATCCGAGTCATACAATTCAGCCTAAGGTGTCACGAAAATCTTGAACACCTGCAAACAGTCTGAGTCACATAAGCCGTTCAATGAATTTACAAACATATTATACACCTGCAAACATCCGTCATACAATCCTGCCTATGGCGTCACAAACATCTTGTACACCTGCAAGCAGCCCGAGCCACACTATCTTTTCTTTGGATATCACAAACATCTTGTAAACCTGCAAACAGTCCGAGTCACAGAATCCTTTCTATGACATCACAAACATCTTGTAAACCTGCAAACATCTGAGTCATACAATCCGGTCTATGGCGTCACGAACATCTTGAACACCTGCAACAGTCCGAGTCACAGAATCCTTTCTATGACATCACAAACATCTTGCACACTCGCAAACAGTCCCAGTCACAGAATCCTTTCTATGACATCACAAACATCTTGTAAACCTGCAAACATCTGAGTCATACAATCCGGTCTATAGCGTCACGAACATCTTGAACACGTGCAACAGTCCGAGTCACAGAAGCCATTCAATGAATTCACAAACATATTATACACCTGCAAACATCAAAGTCATACAATCCTGTCTATGGCGTCACAAACATCTTGTACACCTGCAAATAGTCCGAGTCACAGAATTCTTTCTATGACATCACAAACATGTTGTAAACCTGCAAATAGTCTGAGTCACAGAATCCTTTCTATCACATCACAAACATCTTGCACACTTGCAAACAGTCCGAGTCACACAATCCTCTCTATGACATCACAAACATCTTGTAAACCTGCAAACATCTGAGTCATACAATCCGGTCTATGGCGTCACAAACATCTTGAACACCTGCAAATAGTCCGAGTCACAGAATTCTTTCTATGACATCACAAACATGTTGTAAACCTGCAAACAGTCCGAGTCACACAATCCTCTCTATGACATCACAAACATCTTGCCTGCAAACATCCGAGTCACACAATCCTTTCAATGACATCACAAACATCCTGTAAACCTGCAAACATCTGATTCACACAATCCTTTGAATGACATCACAAACATCCTGTAAACCTGCAAACATCTGAGTCACACAATCCGTTCTATGACATCACAATCATCTTGCGCACCTGCAAACAGCTCGAGCCACACAATCCTTTCTATGACATCACAAACATCTTGCGCACCTGCAAGCAGCCCGAGCCATACAGTCCTTTCTATGACATCACAAATATCTTGTAAACCTGCAAACATCCTAGTCATATAATCCGGTCTATGGCGTCACGAACATCTTGAACACATGCAAACAGCCCAATTCACAGAAGCCGTTCAATGAATACACAAACGTCGTGTGCACCTGCAAACATCTGAGTCCCACAATCCTGTCTGTGACATCGAAAACATCTTGTAAACCTGCAAACATTCCAAGTCATACAATCCCTGTCTATGACATCAAATACATCTTGTAAACATGTAAACCTGTCGATTCACATACCTCCCCCGCCCTCACCTTATGGTATCCGAAACAGCTTGTAACAAACATGATTCAAATGATCTTCTTCCATGAAAGACATCACAAGCAGCGAGTAGGAAAATAAGTAAGTTCATCTCAGGCACTTATTGATTAAGACACCCAAGCCATCTTAAAATATGGAAACTGGCAGATTCATACTACCTGAATTTGTGGAAAGCAAAGAGGGTTAGATGTATGCATTTCATGTATACGAAATCAAAGGCAGCCTCTAACCATGTATGCATGGTTCTCCCACAAAGACATAACCAAGAGCTTGTAAGAATGTGCACACGTCGACGGATACATTCCATGACTATAAACATGCCTAATATTAATTTATACCTTCCATGACAATAAAACTGAAAACAGCCTGGAAGTATGTAAAAAGACCTATCCCACACATTCCATGACTATAACGTTGCAAACAGCTGGTAAGTATGTAAACATGCCTAACTCATACATTACTTTACTATAACATCACAGACAGCCTGTATGTATGTAAACACGCCTAACTCATACATTCCAGGTCTATAACATTACAAGCAGCCTGTATGTAAACACATCTAACTCATACATTCCATTTCTATAACATTGCAAGCAACCTGTTAGTATGTAAACACGTCTAACTCATACATTCCTTGCTTATAACATCGCAAGCAGTGTCTAAGTATGATAACATGTCGAACTTATACATTCTGTCTGTAACATCAAAACAGCCTGCATATATGAACACAGATATAATTGATATATTCCACAACAATAGCATCCCAAAGAGCCTGTAAGTATGTAAACATGCCTAACTCACACTTTCCAGGACTATACCATCACAGACAGCTTGTAAGAATCTGCACAGTTTGACTCATACATTCCATGACCATAACACCACATACAGCCTGTAACTATGAACACAGGTCTAACTCATACATTCTATGACTATAGCATAGCAAAAAGCCTGAAAGTGTGTAAACATGTATCACTCATACATTCCATGACCACATCACAAAAAGCTTGTAACTATGTAAACAGGTCTAACCCATGCATTCCATGACAATCGCATAGCAAACAGAACTGTATGTTTGTAAACATGTCTAACTCATATATTCCATGACCAATACATCACAAATAGCCTGTAAGTATGTACACTTGTCTAACTCATACATTTCATGTCTATAGCATCGCAAGCAGCCTGTATGTACACATGTCTAACTCATACATTCCATTTCTATATCATCACAAACAGCCTGTAAGTATTTAAACAGGTCTACCTCATACATTCATTGACTATGGCATTACAAATAGCCTGTAAGTATGTTAACAAGCCCAGCTCACATATTCAGTCCACTGCATCACAAGCAGCCTGTAAGTATGTACACATATCTAACTCATTTATTTCATATCTATAACATCAAAAGAAGCCTGTAAGTGTGCACCCATGTCTAATTCATACAGTTCATGTCTATAACATCACAAACAGCCTGTTTGTGAACATGTCTAACTCATACATTTCATGTCTATAACATCACAAAGAGCTTGTAAGTGTGTAACGGGTCTAACACATATATTCAGTGTCTATAACATCACAAACAGCCTGCAAATATGTAAACATGTATAACTCATACATTTCATGTCTATACCACCACAAATAGCCTGCAAGTATGTAAACTTGTCTAACTCATACAATCCCATGTCTATAACAGCACAAACAGCCTGTAAGTGTGTTAACAGGTCTAACCCATGCATTCCATGTCTATAACATCGCAAACAGTGTGTATGTAAACAGATCTAACTCATACATTTAATGCCTATAAAATCACAAATAGCCTGTAAGTATGTAAACAGGTCTAACTCATACATTCCATGTCTATAACATCACAAGCAGCCTTTAAGTATGCAAGCAGGTCTAACATATACATTGCATGTCTGTAACATCACAAACAGGCTGTAAGCAAGTACAAATGTCTAATTCATACATTCTATATCTATAACTTCGCAAGCAGCCTGTTAGTATGTAAACATGTCTAACTCTTTCATTCCATGGCTATAAAATCGCTAACAGCTTGTATGTTAACATGCCAGCTCATACATTCTATCTGTATTACATCACAAACAGCCTGTAAATATGTACACAGATATAACTTGTATATTCCATGACAATAGCATCTATAACAGCCTGTAAGTATGTAAACATGCCTAACTCATACATTCCATGACTATAACATCACAGACAGCTTGAAAGAATCTGCACAGGTTGACTCATACATTCCATGACCTTAACATCACAAACAGCCTGTAACTATATACACAGGTCTAACTCATGCATTTCATGACTATAGCATAACAAAGAGCCTGTAAGTATGTAAACATTTCTAACTCATACAATCCATGACCATAACATCACAAACAGTCTGTAAGTGTGTAAACGGGTCTAGCCCATACATTCCATGATTATAGCATAACACACTGCGTGAATGTATGTAAACATGTCTAACTCATACATTCCATGACCATAACATCACAAACAGCCTGTAAGTATGTAAATATGTCTAACTCATACATTCAATGTCTATAGCATTGCAAGCTGCCTGTAAGTATGTACATGTCTAACTCATTAATGTAATGTCTATAGCATCACAAACAGCCTGGAAGTATGCACACATATCTAACTCATGCATTCCATGTCTACAACATCACAAACAGCCTGTAAGTACGCAAACAGGTCTAACTCATACATTTTAAGTCTATAATATCACAAACAGCCTGTAAGTATTTAAACAAGGCTAACTCCAGTGGTCGAAGTGGGCGGGATCGGAAGGGCACGGCGTGCCCCTACTTCTTCAATTCCAAGGATTCCGTTCCCCTACTTTTTTATTTTGAAAATGCGTCCCAGGACGCAAGGAATTTACATCGCCTATAAATAAAGCTCAACGTTCCTGGCGTTCGAGGACGGGCGGCAGAGAAGTAACAGGTCTCTGTCTTTTCCTTCTTGCTCCGAGAAGAAAAGTACAGTGTCCACTTCTGCTCTGCCGCTTCAGCTGCCCCCCCACACTCTTTCCTTCTTCCCTCTCTTTCTGTCTAGCAGTTCTTCTCTCACTAAAAACCGTGACTTCAAGACGAGGTTCTCACTTACTTTCCTCTCCTTTCTTTTATTTGCTCCCCTGTGAAATGGATCCAAAAAAGAACATCATTTTTCCTGGAAATGTCATATTTTAATTCCAAAGAGCAGCATCTGGAATAAAAGGTTAAAAATATGAAAAATAACTAAATAAAGTAAGACAGAGTGGTAGCAAACTGGCCAGATTGATTTTATTCACACCCAAACACATTAGCGCCACTTTTACAGAGTTTGCCAGTGAAGCGCTATTATTGTCGTCTTTTGGCTTTGATTTCCCTGGGCTTGCAACTAGTGCACCAATCCTGGAGGTACTACAATGTGTGGATTGGAAAACAAGATGTGTACTGCGGCTCTGCGTCCAGGGATGTGGTCTTTTTACCATACTGCTAACGTTTTGTAAGGATCTCAGCAATGGTCATGTCCTTAACTTTTCAGGCAAAAGCACGCACTGATTTCTGAATGGTGCGTGAAAAGCGTTAAGGTAACCATGTTGTCCCTGCTTACATTTCACATGGTTTGCTAAATTTTGCATTCCCTATGAGTGTTTGCTTTTTCCAGGATGTTGTTACTGTTTTTTTTGTAGGCCGCATATTGCTCGTGTCTAGTGCGACATTTAAATTGAGCCGCATCCAGGTGTTTATAGCCGGCAGCAATTGGGTTGTAGTTGAAGGCAGTGTGAGTTTTTCTCAGTGGGGCAGTATGGTGTTCAGTGGGGGAGAGGATGTGGCACTATGGCCAGAGCTGCTGAATTTGGAACTGGGGAACCAGGTTCAGCCTTAATAACCAGTCCACCAGACGACTCTCCTGAGAGAGCACAATCCCATGCTAGCCCTTAGAAGGCTTCGCAAGACCTTAGAAGCGCTGGTGTCTTAGCACCAGCAGGTGGACCCTAGTACTGGCAAGTCTGGGTTAACCTTCAAGGTTTGTCCACCACAATCCATACTGAGTTCACCTCCAGTCTTGCGGGCAGGCCTATGAAGCAGCACAGCCAAGAACAACAGTGACTCTGTCACTGAGGTCACAGGACCCTTGAGAAGGGCGCTGACTGGGTGGAGGCATTATGTTTTCAAGTATATTAAGGTTTTTAAAGCGCTTGCTGCCTCCTTCCTGGCCTCAAGCAATTTTCGGCAACAATAAAAATGTCATGATGACTCTGGTGTTTAATGTTCATCCTAGAGAGAGATCGGAGTTTTGTCTTGTGGAAGTTTTGACTCATGGAAAGGTAGCTCAGAGGGTTAATGTGCCTGCTGCAAAGAACATGTACCATGCAGATCACAAAGTGCACATAATGTAAATAGGTCAGCGGGCTACTGCTTTTCTCAGAGAAATCCTTTTGTTGCTTGCAGTTTATAAGTTAAAATCCTAACATAGAACAGTGCGCTATTAACCTATATGGCCTACTAGTATGGTTGTCATGTGACTCCTACAACTTGTAGTCCTTAGTCTTATGTAACATTTTCTATACAGTGATTTAAACACATATTGATTGTCTGAGTAATGTGTGGGATGTAAAGTGCTCTGACACCCTACACTTGTATGAGCCGCGCTGTAAATCAAATTAAATGCATCAGAGAGAGTGTGGTTATGGAGACTTGAGGGGCACTGTTAAAGGGTGGTAGTGAGAGAATCCATGGCAGAGGTGGTCATTGGGGGGCAATAACAAACATGAATGCACAGGGCACCACCAGTGCTAAGGCCGTACCTGCCCCTGAGGCCAGTCTTCCTCACCCATAGGCACCTCCATTGGCCTTGTTTCAGAAGTAGTAGCTGCAAATCACCAGGGATCGGCAATGCAGAATTTGCACGCACACCAAATTAGGTTCGCAAACTTCACAGTCTCTCTGCTTCATTCACAAGCACTTTTAACATGTGCTGCCTGCTGTGGGGCCATTGGAATTAATTATGCAGCAAAGGAGGACAAAATTATACCGCAGTGTTGACTAAATTCTGCATTAAAAAAAATGCTGCAGAGTTATGCAGTATATTTTCTGATATTTTATTATTTTGACATGTGTACACATGCTAACAGTCCCTGTAAAGATTTTGCCTTATTAGTACCAGTGTAACATACAAATGCAGCAGTTAGAAGGGTGATCAGTCAGCCTTTACAATAGGCCATCTACTCCGCAGCAAAACAAGTCACATTTTTTATTAACTTTTTATACGTTTGAGCTACAAACAATTTTTTAGTTTGAATGGTCGGATCATGCAGCAGATCTTGCATTATGAGGCAAATATGGCAGAGCCATAATTATATGGAAAACATTTGCAAACTAGGATATTTTGCCATTAATGTTTGAACTGCTGTTGTGGAAAAAGGGAGAAGTGCTGATGACAAACTCTATGGCTCGGCAACAAATGGCTTGTGCTTCCACATTTTATCGTATTTGGGACACTCTATGATTCGTAGCATATCCCACTTTGTGAATGGGTTTTAATGTCAACAACTCATTATAACCTTAAATAATCATGTGTATCCATTGGTTGATTAAACTGGGCAGTGACATGCCAAACAAATACTAAAAATTGGGATGTTTGCGCATTCTGGCCACACCTCCGGCGCCGCCCACTGATCCAATCCTTGGGTTATTCCCGCACTCTGATTCTCCGCCCACAGTTCCCCTACTTTTTTCAACCCACTTCGACCACTGGCTAACTCACACCTTCTATGACTATAACATTACAAATAGTCTGCAAGTATATAAACAAGCCCAGCTCATGTATTCAGTCCACGGCATCACAAACAGCCTGTAAGTATGTAAACATGTATAACTCATACATTACATGTATATAACATTGTGAGCAGCCTGTAAGCAGGTATACATGTCTAACTCATTCATTTCATATAATAACTGACTAACCTATCCACCACTCAAATTGCTTTCATATTTCACTATACTATGTCAACACTAATCCTTTATGGGTTCCGGAGTAGCATGCTATTCGCCGTAAAAGCAATGGGACGCCTCGTCAGGGGTAGTAAGCGCTATATAAATGCAATTACAATACAATTTCATATCTATAACATCACAAATTCAGTAAACAGACATACATACATATCTTCTCTGTGATGTCAATGGCGGACTGTAAGACTGTGAAGAGATGTGACTTTAGGCTCCCGCTTGTTGCCACCCATGTAATCCTGCACCGTAGTCTAACTGCCACCCTACAGGCCCGCTCTGAGCACATCTCGCATACACCATGCCAACCTAGGCCTACCACTCCGCCCTCCCCTTCTATACTCAGACGCGAATCCACACTGTGGCCTACCATCTCCTACGCTCGCGCCAGCATGCCCTGTTTACTCCCTACCCACGTACTAACCAGCAGGGCCGTTTCTAGGTGTTTTGCCTCCCTAGGCAAGAATTGAAAAATGCCGCCCCCCTCCCTTACTACCATCACTCTCTCCCCCCTCTCATCCAGGCTAACTGTCCTCTGCGGGTTCTCACTCTCTATACCCTTTCATTCTTTCTCTTCCAACATCTCTCTGAAATGGCCCATAAGCACGCCGTGTCGGTGCGTTCTTAAAATCTACAGAAACATCACAGTCTTCAGGAATGCAATATAGAGTAAAACGTGTGGAATGTAAACAGGCGCTGCGTCGGTCTCATGGTCTAGTAGAGGTCACGTACGCCTCACATTAGCAGTTTGCTGCGACGTCTTGCACACTAATACCGGTACACATCATATGACTAAAGTGTACTGTCTGCAGCATCCGTGTAGCTCTATCACGCGAATTGGAAGCTAATGGGACCTCTGGAATGTGGTCGGACACACTGCGAGACTGGAGGAATGTGGCTGTGCACTCACTGCAGACACCAGGATGTGTGTTAGCTTGGAGTCAAAGGCTGCAACATCAGTGAGGGGCACCAGAAGACACGTGGAGGGAAGTACCGTCTGGTAGAAGGGCGGGGTGCGCAGGGGTGTTCCACGAGACAAACTACACTGCATGATGTATCTGCATAGCCTGCGCTGGACCCACAATTCCACCCACTCGCAGCCCAAACCGGGTGTGACTACATAGTGCAAGAGGTGGGGCCTCTAATGAGACAATGTACTCACTCTTTTCAGGTCTCTGAAGCCTCAAGCCCCAGGGAGTTGTGGTCACATACCCAATCAATCGTTACTTTGGGCCGCTCTATCTGTACAACCTCCAGCCTTCCGCCAGGGCTCATCTCTTGTTGTCGCTGAGAACCTGCGCCATTAATTTGTTAATTTAACGAGCATTTGCTCTGCTCCGATGTCCCGGGGAGTCCCACGAGACCCGTGTCTTGGTTTCATTTTGTCTGCGGCACCTGTGCCTAGGGAATGCAAAAGAAGGGCTTCATGACACCGCCCCCCCCCTCAAAGCCCACGGGATGTGCAAGCTCGAGCAGTTTACATAAAACAATACCCACGTCAAGGGCAAATTGTGAAGAATTGTATTTTGGCATAAACCCTCAGAGATTGAGGAAGAGAGCCACGGATTATAAAACAGGGAGGCAGGGACACAATGTGAACGAACCAGACAGCACAGTGCTTAATTTGTGAACATTTAAAATCCAGGACCCCTCGACAGGAGCCCACTGCAACTTGCACCACCCATTGCCCCTGCAAGCACTCCAAATGGTAGTAGCAACCAGGCGCGCAACACCCATTGGGCTCACCGGGCTTCAGCCCCCCCCGTCGTGTGTGACAGCCCGGCCGAGACAGCCTCGCGAGCTGGCGTCCGTCTAATTGCAGCCGCACCAGAGTACTTCACGGGTCTTTAAAAGACCATTATCTCGTTAATGAGGCTTTTGTTGTGTCTTCACCCCTTCTTACAGCCATTCTGCCTATGGCTGGAAGACTTAGCCCTCCCCGAAATCTTTTTCAGCCCCCCCCGAAATTTGGCTCTAGTTGCCTGCCTGGTAGCAACACAACCACTAAGTAATACTATAAGTGTGACAATCCGGGCTATTCCGGGCCCCCAAAGCTGCAAGAATAGCACGGGCGAAAGATATCAGTCTTTTGTAATGTATATTTAATTAGTAAACAACTGTTATTGTGCTTATCGCTAAAGCACAATACCAGTGCCACTATATAATTGCGTGCAATAAATGCCGGTGTTGACAATTAAATGTCAGTTCCCGCACCGGAAACCACCGGTTCATATTAAGCACTGACACTGGGACAGAATAAAAACTCGGAGTCGGTCGGGCTCAGGAGCCCTTGTGTCATATATAGATCACAAATTAGAATTTGGACAGGACAGTTCATCACGTCTCTTATTAGCGTACCCCAAAAGGATCGCGATTGGCTTGAATAACAGGAACACACCGGGTATTGAAGCGCCGAGAGGCAATTCATTTTCTTGACCGCACTACGTAAATGCCCAGGTTGATAAATACTGATGGCAGCGTTTAATAGCATTTAAAAACAAATAGCAAACAGGTGCGTCAATTATATTCCGATATCCAATTCCATCTGAATGCATTTTACAGTTAGTTGCACGAGGTGTTCAGACAGCGCCTGAAAGCAGGAACTCAGTGCGTCATAAATCACCTAAATAAAGCGCTTACTGCCCAGCTCAGCTTAGCCAAAAACAATACAGGAACATTAAACAATGCCTCCAATTCAGGAATTGAAGCCTTTTATGGAATACCCGTGGAGCTGCAAGGCTGGCACTACCACCCAGAAGCAGCCGCGTCCTCCCATCACTCTTCACCGGGCGATGTCCGCCGGCTCTGCAGTGCTGCTATTCCAGAAATGCCCATTTATCAATAGTGACGCCAAAGTTGGCACTTGGGGCATTGCTATATGGGCTACAGCCAGCACTACCAACCCCTCTGTAGCGCCTGGAGTGAAACAAGAAGGAAAACAAGTGAGCCGTGCCAACATGTCGGTGGTATTCTACCAAACCTCCCAACTGCAGCCTCTCTTCACCTGTTAGTGTTACATCTAGCAATGTATTCCTTTTCCGTGTCCCCATAACTATGCCCACCTATGAGGCTGCTCTAAAGTGCCACCTCTGCTACTTGCATTACAATGCTACTGCATCACCAGTGCTCCGCCCTGGGTAAAACCTACCTGACCATGCTGCCACCTGCCTCCAGCTCCCGAGCAGGAACAACAATCAGCGAAGTTCTCCTGCCAGACAAAATGTCTCCCGCGGAGTGCACGTGGTCGGGCCCAGCGCAGAGACACCCCTGCCGCCCGCAGTGAATACATGCATGGAGATACCTCGCACATCCGGCTGCTGGGAGTGTCTGGCTTGCATATACTGGTGGGCTTGCATGGGCCCTTCTCCGTGGCCAGGGACTCAGAGAACTCACTTGGTGGGCAGAGACCCGTCGTGATGTGGCAGTCATGGGAAGGGGACAGCAGGGTGCCTACGCCAGGCACTTCCCTGCTGGGGAGTTACGAATATTCAAAACAGACTGTGCCCCACATGGAGCAGAAAACAGCCAAGGAGGGGCCAGGTGACATCAGGCCCGGCTGTAGTCGTCAGCGAGTGATTCAGCCACCGGCGGGAATTTTGCAAATTGCAGCGGGCTATTAGCGGCGCACACACGGCCCCGCCTGTGGCGCCGAACGTGACCTCACGTCACGTCGAATGAATTGTATAAGACGCTAACCAATGCTCTTTTGAGGTTGAAGGCCCTTGATTCCATGAATAAAGGGGATTCCCAAACTTATGTTTTTTGCCGCCCTCCCCCTTTTGCCGCCCTAGGCGGCCGCCTAGTCTTGCCTAATGGTAGAAACGGCCCTGCTAACCAGCAGGGGCACGAGAAGCTGGAGGCAGCGCATGCGCAGTGAGGCAGCCCAGCCCATCCTCTCAAGACCTCTTCGCGGGCCACAACACCGAGGGAGCGCGCGACCCGCAGGCGCTTACAGGCCGCAGCACGAGCCAGATGTGAATTATAAATAACAGCAACATAACATACCAAGCAGCCTATCACAGCCTCGAAACTACATCTCTATAATAGATTGGAAGATGTAAACTGTCGGTATTCTCGCGAAGCATCTGCGTGATGTCACAGTTTGTTAGTTAGAAAAATAACCAAGCTGCGTGCATTCCCCGTCAATGACAAATTGACAGCCTGTAACGGTGCCCGCATTCATGCATTATTCATCCGTGACGCGGGCTGACAGCTTATCAGCATGGCCGGACTGGGGAACCAAAATCAGTCCTGAAAAAATGCTCAAACCAACCCCTCTATCTTTCCATCCAACCGTTCCATTCGTCTCTCCTCTCTTCTCCCTCTCTGGTCGCTTTCCCCACTCCCCGCTCTCTCTTTTGAAGCCTTCTGTTCTCCCTAAAATTCCTGAAATGTACCTGGCGGCGCGGGGCAGTAACAGAGGCCCGAAGAGCGGCCTTGGGCTTCCAAACCGGCCTCAATGGGGTTCAATCCACCTGGGAAATGTCCTGTGGAATAAAAGGTCTGTCCGTCCCGCTTATCAGTCTGTGTACCGGTTTGACGCATACACTTGCTGCCTATGACCGAAGTAGGCCCTAACTGTACGTTCACGCTTTGCTTCTCAGTGACGTCACAGCTTGACCTAAATACAGGCTGCAATCATAAATTTCATTTTCTATTGCATTACAAACACCATGTACGTTTGTAAACAAGTATGACATATGCATTTGCCTTCTATGGCCCCTCCAATAGTTAAGTTTGCAAGTGTATACACATGCCCTTCTAACGCATTCCGTTTATGACGTCACAACCAGCTTGCTAGTCTGTAAAACGAGTTCAATTCATGTAATCCCTGTCTGTGACATCATCATAAACTGTGTAAGCTAAACGAACTCATACTGTCTGCAGCATTACAGAATGCAAGTTGGTAAAAAGGCCTGACTCGACATTCCTGTTTAAGACACCACAAACCACTTGTAGCTTGGAAACAGGCCCCGCGCGCGCGTACATTTTGTTTTTAGAGCATCTCAAATGGTCTGTTCAGTTTGTACACAGACCCAGGTCACGCATTCTGACTATGACGAAGCAACCAGCTTGGAAATTTGGAAAGAAGCCCACTCATGCATTCACTGACTGTGACGTCGCAGATGGCATGTACATCAGTAAACAGGTCTGACAAGTATGGTGCCTCCATATGACCTATACAAGTATGTAGGGACCTGACACACACTATCCATGCCTGTGACATCAGAGGTATCTGGAAAGGTTGTAAACAAATATTTCTTCCTTACAGGAACACACCCAACTCTTGCTTCCTCGCTAACAGGTCCTACAGTGTCTCACATCCATGAATGAAGCTCAGCCATTGGCTGCAATTCTCACAGTAGCTCATGACCAAATGTTGTGAAAAAATAATGCACAAAACTGCATTGATTATTACAGAAATCCTCCATATCGTACCAGACAAATTGTAATGGACCAGCTCTCCAGACATACCACATAGTCTCCGTGCCTCATAATGCAATAAATCTAGGGACATAGTTACAAACCTGTGCACAGGGCGCACATCACTTTTAGTGACCTTCCCGTGGCACACAGCGCTTAGCCATAGCTACAAGGTAACGTAAAGCCACCCAGCGAGGCTTTTTATGGCCCGTAGATATGGTGTAAGGCAACGCAGCACAAGTCGCTGCGTTGCCTCACACTGCATCAGGGAGGCATGCCATGGGCGTTGCAGTGGGTGTTCTCAAGAAACGCTCATAGGTTTTGAGACATTCCCAGATTTACAAATGACGTGAATCTGGGAATGCATTAAAACCCTGCACTTTCCCAGAGGTGGCGTAACGAGGAGAAATAACATTATTCCTTCTCCTTTTTGCTCTTTCCATGTGTGCTGCCGTTGTAATGAACGATCCTCTCCTTGCAGTCCATCCTCTGCATGCCTAAATGTGTCTGAGTGTCGCCTCTTCGGCTGCATCCCTGTCTGTCTTAGTCTGCACTATATCTCAGAACAAACCTCAAATCGCAATCTCGCCTTCCGTTGAACTATTCCTTGGGGTCTAACAATAGCTCACCTTTTCTGGCCTATCTGCACTCCCGTGTTTGACTCACCGCTCTTTCAGTGGCGGATGATAGGGACGGGGGTGGCGGGCAGGGGGAGGGGGGTGAAAATTCCAAATATTAAAATAAAACATCTCTTCCGCTCTCTTTCCCTTTCTCTTCCTGACTCCGAGTCCGGAAGAAACAGGAAGCACACAGGCTCCACTATGTCAATCACGACGCTACTGTCACCATGACAGCTGTGTTGTGATTGGTCTGAGCACCGTGGTTCAGCACTCAGATGGGGACTATGAGCCCGGGCATGTCCTCCCCCCAGGCTGTGCATTATAACCTGGTGGAGAACATGCAAAGTGCGTATGACTGTTTAGCTGGCCAAGACGGCCGACCAAACCACTTATTGTGCACAAACCACTCCTCCCTGTGCCACCAGCCCTGCCCCGCCCTAACCCAGTCCCATAGCTACACATAATAAATTGATAATAACATGTTATTTTTATTTTATTTTTATTTTTTCCACTGCTCTTGTTGGGCGATCAGCCCCAGCGCTCATCACAGATCACAAACTCCTCCTTCTACATAACCTCTCTGTTCTTTCTAACATCGTTTACTGTCCTCTGGCCTGTCCCCTCATCCCGTTGTCAACTTACATGAACTCTCTTTAAGGGACATGTGGCCCAGTGGATACAGCTGCTGACCTTGGAACTCCTGCCTCGGCGCTTGACTCCACATTGTGCGAAACTCAGCAAATCACGTACTCTTCATGTGCCCCAAAACATGAATGTGCTGTATGTGTGTAATCCCCAGCTGATTGGCACAAGCTTGCACATCGGGTCTTTTCTCCCAAGTAATGTACAGCGCTCTGTTGCTTCCTTGCTAGGTTTGCTCTATATAAATAACAATGCTTACAATCTACCACAAGGGATGTGAGGAAATGCCTCTAATAATTTCTGACGAGCCCAAGCCAAACCCAATAACTAACAATGTACATGCATGTGTTTTTTTAATGATTTTTTTGGGAAACATGAGGCTGGCAGGACTGCTAAAGCTGTCTATAGAAAACACCTAAAAATAACATTGCTTTGGAACACTACTGTAACTTCTGTGCTGCGATGGGCATGTGGAATGACCATACGTTGCCAATATTGCCTACACTGTCTTCAGGCTCTGTGCCACGGGGCAAGGCTCTAAATAGAATTAGTTTTCTTTGTTTTATATAACTTAATACCCAAACATTGGGCTTATTTATAAGCCACTTGTGACACTTTTGTGCCGCAGTTGAGTCACTTTTTGTGACGCATCGGCGACGTAAACAATGCCCCAGGTTGCACCCTATTTACAAAGTGACTCATCTAGGCAGATGTGTCACCTTGTAAACCCCTACGCCACATTATACCTGCGTCAGGTATAATGTATGCAGGGTGGGCATTCCCACACCAGAAAGCTTCGTAGAAGTGACGCAGTGAAATCTAAAAGATTTCACTGCGCCACTTCTAGGACGCCACTGCATCAAAGCCTTATGCCTGCTTGAAGCAGGCGTAAGGAGTGACGCAGTGCAATAAGAATAGGCCTCCCCCATGCATTGCTGGAGTTGCATCAGGCTTACGACTCAACTCCAGCAATTCATGGGTTTTGTGCCACCAGATACGTCAGAATTTCTGATGCATCTGTCAATCCTTACGCCAAGGTGCGCCGTATTGTAAATACGGTGCATCCATGGGGGTGCATGGGTTTCTCTCACCGGCGCAAGGAGACTAGCAAATTGCTGCTTTAACACAGCGCTGCGTCAGTTTCTTGTAAGGAAGGCCCCATATATTTAGCTTTTTGGAAACTGTTTGGAAGATATGGAGTCTAAGCAGAAATCTGCGATTGAAAAAGTTTCCATCTTGGGGTAATGATAGAAGTTTACTTTAAATGGATATTTCAAGGGGCTGTAAAGGAAACCCTTCCCAAGGCAATGAACACGATGCCGTCTGGCCGACCTGGAATAGTGACAGGTCTATCGCACTTGAGCAGAGATTGTCATATGTCAGGCCCTTGCCTGGCATGTTCAACTCTAAGGGTTTTTGGGAGTAAAAGCGTGACATGCAATCTACTTTGTCCCAGTTAGACCACCCCTTCCTTTCAGAGATCACCCTGACACATCGCCGACTGTTACCCAACCCCTCTGGGTCTTTAGATACGCAAGAAATGTGAGCGCGAATACAGACTCTAACATGCCGCAAGTTTTAGCCTGGCGTGTGACTGAGTCCACCCCAGCTCTACTGGCCTCTCACTAGCTCAGGCCTGACATCTGACTTCTTGCACGGCCCTACAGGCATTCCAGTGGAAAGCCAGACTTGTGCCTAACACTTGCTTTGCTCTTCTGCCTAAAAGGTCACAAGCTTCAGGACGATGCAGAGGGAAAGGTATTTATTTAATTTTTCCTCAGCATCACCCCTCGAAATCCCCCATTAACCGGCCTCACCGCTGTTACCTGCACGGACCGCGGCTGCAAGCTTGACAAGTGACATCTGCTGTCAGAGCCGCGCCTGACATTCAGAGCCGTAAGCTTGACATCTGACTGACTGTGCCTAAGATGACTTGCCTTTCAGAGGCGTCAGACTAGAAGGCCACATATCCATCCGCAGCCCTGCTGCCCTGTAGAGGCACACGTCTGACATCTGCCCCATTCTGCTGCGGCTGTACCAGCCTTTTAGTAATTACAGGCCTCGCATACGCCTCAGAGGAACCAGCCCGATATGTGTGCCTGACTCTTGACAGCCTTTAGAGGCGCACGCCTGATATGTGACCTACATGTGGCCCCTTAGAAGCACATGCATGAAATGTTTGACTAGGCCTCATCCCAAATGGCCTTTCAGGTGTATCAGCCTGAAACGTGACGTAATAATGCCTGTCGTTAGCCACATTTACAGGAATAAGCATGTCATGTGAGCGACTCAGCCGCATCTTCATGTGCTTTGAAGCCCGCACGTGATGCGTCTGATGTAAGACTGACTCTCTTTGGCCTCCTCGGCATTTCAGAGGCATCAGTCTGGTGTGACTGAATGCCACAATCCCCCGCCTTTCAGATTCCCACACCTTAAGTGTCTGACTCACTCTGCGTCCAGCCCGACTGGCCTTCAGAGGAATCGCCCTGACATATAACTCGCTCTTTTGCCTTTCCGAGACACCAGCTTTACATGTGACTGATTCTTCTCCAGCCCTACACGCCTTTCAGAAGTACTGGACTGATATGTGGCTGGCTTCTCCCCAGCCCTCTCAGCCTTTCAGTGACACTGGTTTAACACGAACTAAAAATCACAGCCCTTCCTGTCGTTCAGCACTATATTACTAAAGAGTCTGGCTGTGTCACCAAACCTTCTGGCCTTTCACGGAAACCAACCTGACTTATAAAGAGCTCAGGCCCTTTCGGCCTTTTAGAGGCTTCAGCCTGATATGTGACTGACTCTTCCCAGCCCTGTCGACCTTTGAGAGGCACCAGGCTGATAGCGACAGACTCTTTCCAGCCCTGTTGACCTGTCAGAGGCACCACATTGCGATGTGATTGGTTGCCTTGTCCTTTCAGAGGTATACCAACCCGCCATGTTTTTTGGCTGTCTCTTCTACCCTATCAACCTTCTAGCATGTTACTGACTCCCCTCCAGCATTCCTGGCCTTCCAGCCTGCACCTTGTGACGTACTATTCTCTCTGGGCGGTCACGACTGTGGAGCGCCCAGTGGGCGACGTCGCTCACGTGGCTGATAAACACACATCTGATCAGTGTCCTGTCCTCCATCACCGCGCAGCTTCCCGTCTCCATAGCAATGCTCAGCAGCCTCGTGGACCAGCCTGGGTTCCCCGTCACTTGTAAACTCTGCCTGCCTGTCTCCTGCTTCAGGAACAGGGAAGAGGCCCAGGCGGCGACGAACAGGACCGCGGGTGCCTCTGACTGTCCCCCGGTGGTTCTCTCCTTTCCCGACACAATAGAAGCAGAAGTCGGAAGTCTGTGTGGGTTGAGAAACCCTTGCTGCTTGGTTAACATTGTTCCTCAAAGCAAAAAGGGGCGGATGGGAGGGAGTCTGAGGGGCGGGGGAGGGAGGGCGTCTGCAGGACAGCCTGGTAAACAGAGAGAACAAAAGAACGGCTGATACTGAAGGGTTTTTACTCAGTTTATCTTATGTTTCGCATTTCAACACGCCGTTTTTTTCACATTCTTCAATCTGTCTCGGTGTCGAATTAATTTTGATGTCAAACGTCGCAAAATGTTTAAATTTCTTTTTATCCACCCATATTACTTTTATTTTAATGCCTCGTATCACAATATTTTTCTGCCAATGACCACCATTATTTGTTAGTGACAATAACCGAATAGAGCCATGGCGTGTTGATGACAGGTGGTTCACCATGTAAATACGCGATTCTCCCCCGTAATCTCTAACACACGCCTCTCTGTCTCTCTTACATATACTCTCTCCCTTTCTGACACACACTCACATCTCCTCTCTCTCACAGAAACACGGGGCATATCAGCAACAACCGGCAATAATTATCGCTAAGCGCTAGGATAATTATCGCCGGCTATCGCTGAGATAGCGTGCTATCAGCAACGCTTATCTCAAAAGCGATAAAATTCCAGGCGCAAGCTGGTAAATGTGTGATTAGCGCTGGAAATCCAGCGATAATCGCACAAGGTTTGGCGATAGCTTGCTGATAGGGCAGGGCATACTTAACCATGATATCCACCCTCCATTGGATATCATGGCTAAGTCAAACTAAAAGCAGGCGTAAGGAAAGTAGCGATAACCAAGGTTAGCTCTACTTTTCTTATCGCTATGCTTGTTAGCGTGCCCATTGAGAATTGGAGAAATGTCGGTTAGCTGCATTTCTCCAGTTATTTTGGGAAGGAACGCCCACTTTGCATCTCATTAGAGATCAAAGGCGGGCGTTACGGTAAAGGGCGCTAAGGCAAGGATTCACGCGATAGCATCAGCTTGCTGATAAAGCGATAAAATTATCGCCGCTTTTTGTCTGAAAATGGACGCTAAAGCGGCGATAATTCTATCGCCTCGCCTTGATGATATGCCCCCACATTCTTACACACTTGACCACTGCCTCAAACCCACGTTCACACTCACGCTCCCTCACACACAAACTCTTTTTATGTATGTGTATTTAGAGAGTTTGTGTGTATGTGAATAAATGCACAAATTAGGTAAAAACACCAAGGTATGTTATGATCAAGTGAACACAAACCCGTAAAATCCTGTACATTTGCCAGCTTTGCTACGCAGACCATACCCCACGTTGCCCAACATGCCCAATAAACCCACTTGATAGCAAAACACAGAAAAGTCTGCCTGGCAAGGGCCAAACACGGTGGGTGAGGTGAGCTATGGTGTGCATTTTGTGCCTTGTATACTAAAAAGATGAATTTCACAGTCTTTTCGAGTCAGCATTCGCTGAACCATGACGCACTTTACTCATTGGCTATGTTTCCATTTAATATCTGCAACACTGCTTCCAACGTGCCACGGACACACAATCTCAACTGCTGGAGTTGGCCGCCCCAGCAGCCTCCTCTGCAGAGCGCAACACCACAACCTGCAGCTCAGTTCTCCACTGATCTTTGCCTTCAGCCAGGTCCTTCAGCCAACCTGCCATAGGCAGCGTTACAGAACCTTATTGAGATTAGATACAAACTCTTTGTTTTAGTGGTGGGTCTCAAAAGAACTTTTTTTTAACAAGGGGGAGGTGGTGGGTGGAATGTTTGTGATATAACTTTTATTTTTAACTGTAGTGCCAAATGGCCATTTTTACATTCTTCTGGAAATGGTTTTTCATCTTCTCCTTCCATAACTTCTTATTCTGTTCACCACCACTATGCACTTTGCACTCCATGCAATATAGAGGGAAGACCTTCAGATGTGGGCTCACCTCCTTCTCTTGACAGGTCAGCATCTCCTCCGGCATGCTTGGCTGCTCTGCACCTCTCCCGCTGGCACCTCATGTACTCTCTCTCATGCTTCAGCCTAAGATGTCTTCTCATGGCCGAAGTTCCAAAGAATTACCATCCTCATTGGCCTCAGTTGAACTTTTGTTTTCAGAGCTTGCAGGTGACTATCCGGGTGTTTAGTTTCTTTTTTTTCCGGGTGGTGGCAGAAAAGCTCCTAAATGATGGAGTCCTCCTATGTCTTCTCCCGCTCCACCTTTTGATCTGACGTAGGACTTTCTGATGCTGGTCCTTCCACGTCTGGTTGTGTCTTCTCTGCCATCTGGTCTTTGGAAATGGGAGCAGTCTCTTCCTGAATCAAGTGTTCAGACCTCCTACTCTTTTCAAAATTGTTGATGATCCTCCTGTTGCCTAGAAAAATGCATGTTTAGTTGTGATGAAAGGTTACGTCGGCTCTCAACCAATTAGAAACTCAGAATGCTCTTCAAGAAGTAAAATTGTCAGTGGATATCCGCGGACTTCAGGGGAAGTACAGCTCTGGACGCAAGGTGTGCCCAGGTCTGCGGTCTCGCCGGAGAGGATGGTGACTCAGGGCTCCTTAAAAGGAGTTGAGTTCCATAGTTCCCTATCAATGTCCCCATTTAAAGTGTATGTAGTGACGGCACAATTAAGTGGGTAGTGTTATGTGTGGAAAGTTGGGTATTTATATTTTATGTGGCACCCAAACGTTGTAGTAGTCCATGGTCTTTTTTTGCAGAGATTGCAGAATTAACAAACACAAAATGTCACTTATTACCCAGAGCTGTGAACAGGGGCGTAACACAGGCTCCCGCATCCCCCACAGAGCAGGGGGCCCCCCGAACTGCAGGGGGCCCCCTCAGCACAGTACTCAGTTCTGAGTGCTCCGGATTAAATCTGGTGCGGGGCCCCTCCATGTACATTGCAGGAGGGCCCCTCAAACTTTTGTTATGCCACCGGCAGTGAAGCCTATGTTCTGGGTTGTTCATACCTAAGTTAGTGGTCTCAAGAACTAGACCGTGGACTACAGGCGCCATCATAGATATGCTGAATCTTGAATCTTGTTTTTCATAAAAACTACTCAGCAGATTTAGAAAAAACTAGCTAAAGCACACTTTCTGAGTAAAGTTCGACTTCCATGACAAGTTTGGTGTAAATCAGTTCAGCGGTTTCTGCCATAGAGGCAAACAATGTTTTATTTGTAAGCTATAATTGGAAACGCATTTTTGTTGACACCTCCCTCTTGAAGCTTTTCCCTTTCATGAAACACTGGTTGTGGCATATCGGCCCTTAGCTGTCGATGCTAAGCGAGTGTGAAATTTGGTGCAGATCGATCCTGTGCAGCCAAAGTGATTGGCAAATCAAAAAATTGTGGCTGATCTATACCTACACAATGGCACACATTTGAATGTTTGTATCACAGGAAATTCAGAGGTATAAACCCATGTTTCATAGGGCACTGTCAATTATGGAAAATATTTCATGGTTATCTGTGAAATACAGATTTCATCATCATTCTGACAGCCACCAACTCACTCTTCAGAGCTTTACCATTGTCAGGGCAACTGATTATGCACCACGGAAATCCAAATTATGATTCAAGTATTCTTACATTATGCTGTGTGCTCTCTGGTAGCATTACTTTGATACCTTTTAGCCAGAAGCAACACTAGTTGTGAAATCTGCAAATTTTGTGACAAGTGCAGCAAATCTATAATGAAGCGGTATATGCTGCTGCCATCGAATCACACATATCCACCGGCCCTCACCATAGACCATTGCTTCATCTACCATTTACTCATGAAAGGTAAATCAGTACCTCTGTATATGGTCCGATATTGCCGTCAATAGGTTCTTGTGATATCTTAAACACAGAGATGAGATCCCTGCACAGCCAGCACCATAGACAGCAAAGCCCACAGCCTGCCAGGACTACAGGCTACAAGAACATCTATATTAAAACAACCAGTGCATGCCAAGACCACCGGCTGTAAGGACCAGAAACAGCCGGAATCAGAGATGGACTGAAATAACCACTGACTCCCAGGACCGCAGAATTCAAGGGTCGGATACTGCCAGTATTACAGATCACAAGGACAACAGACAGACAAATCCAAAGACTTTTGGACCGTAGGGCAACATCAATCAATCAATCTGGATTCATAAAGCATGGCTAATCACCTGATAGGGTATCAGGTGCTTGCAGGTCCCGGAGGCTCATTTGAACAGCCAGGTCTTGATGCCATTTGGAAATTCGGAAGTGAGGTGATGGTCCAGAGGACATGTACCAAGTCTGCACTATAACAGAGTGAATGAAAAACCTATATGGTGCCTGGCCACCGTGTTACGATCTCATCAGTTGCAATAAACAAAGAGAGCCAGGACACACACATGCTATGAGCTCCACAAACAGTTGGC
The DNA here is from genome assembly GCF_964204655.1 of Triturus cristatus. Taxonomy (NCBI): domain Eukaryota; kingdom Metazoa; phylum Chordata; class Amphibia; order Caudata; family Salamandridae; genus Triturus; species Triturus cristatus. The sequence continues at coordinate 1,644,272,145 of NC_140590.1, forward strand.
TACACAAACGAGTCGACAAGGAGAACTCTAGATCCAGGGGCGTTTGTCTATTCACTTTGTCAGACACGCAGACTACCCGGCTCAAAAGCTACAAAGCCTCAGTCTTGTCTAATTGTCTGACATTGTCTAACTGCAACAAGAAACATTAGGTTAATGGAACGGCCATTGAGACCTTGGGAGATGTGCGAAGACACTTATATTGCAGACTTTGCAAACTAAGTTGCAGAATGTGCAACATGAAGGGATTACTGGATTTTACATATGCAGAATCAATTTCAGGAAGCCTTGCTATCTGGCTTTCCTGCTTAAAATACAAAGCAGATATAACAACAAAGTAGACATGAGTGTTTACAGATCATGAGAACCTGGACTGCGATCCTTGTTGAGGTGGTGCAAGACGTGCATGATGGACCTCCAAATGCTGAGACCCAAGGTCCATGAGGCTGACATACTGGTTCATATTTCAAATAATATGGCGCTCGCGAACAGTGAGCACCAAGTCAAAGTGTGATTAAGAGCTATTACCGAGTGGTACTAACATTAATGTGATCTCAACATTCTAGAATAACGAACTTTCAACCCCTTTATCTATTGATACATAGAAAATTATTTGGCTCAATAATATTTCTGGATGGTTACCTGTTTCCTTTTATCAAACAAACTCATATATTTTATATCATTGTTTATGGTCTCCATTACGTTTGTTTCAAGCTAAACTTCTTCCGACTTCACGTTGTTGGCACTGCAATTTACATACTGGTTCACTGAAACATATGCTTTATGACTGTCCTTCTGTTTTTACATTTTTGACTGAAGTCTGGGATATTGTAAAAAAGATACTTAATATACATGAAGATTTTTAATTAAAATTGTTAATCTGCAAATCTGTTGGTCTTTCTAAAAAATAAGTGATTTAGAAGCCAAACTTTTTAATTTTCTGTTGTCAGCAGCTTTAAAATCCATTACAACTTGTTGGAAATATGTTTCATTATTATCTGTTCATGTTTGGTGGTCATGGGTTATTTTTACCAGAAGAGGAGCTCATCTATCTTTGAATGGTATTAATCATAATTCTAATTCTTATCATTCATTTTGGAAACCTGTTGATAATTATTTAACTTTTTAAATACGTACCTGTCTCTAGTTATTCATTGCTATTATAATAGTCTAGTCTTTATTTTATAGTAGCTCTATTTTAATCGTTATTATTAATCTTTATTAATAATATATTTATACATGCCTCTTCTTCTTCCCTTTTGTTTTTATAGGAATATTATATTATATTGTATTTTACCTGTTGGAATTTAATTGCTTTTCTGAATATTTTCTATTTTAATTGGGTATTTTTACAGTACTATTTTTTGTATTGTTATCTGTTTATTCTAACATTTAATAAACTATTTTCAACACTGAAGAGCTATTATGGAGTTTAGAAACAGAAGGAACGGTCATTCCATTTCAGCCATGTGTTCGTGTGACTCATGGGATGTGTTGTATGGATTTGGTGCTGGGATTGCTGGATGATTGAGCATGATTGTGGTATCTGCTTGGATTTTAATCTATAGTGAAGTGGTACCAATACCAGTGGGCGCTTATTCATTCTGGCCTTACCACGCAATTGGAAGATCTCTAGTACCTAAGTGGGTTTCATTCTGTAACAGAAGTGCTCCTCCTGTCTGTCCTGAAGAAGCTCGCAATCAGCAAATGTTAATTCTGCTCAAAACAGGGTAACCATCATAACTGAGGCAAATGGACGTGTTGTCGTGACTACCAAAATTGTCTATATACAATTGAATATTTTTTCTGTATTTGTTCCCATAGACCTTTTTTTTTGTACCTCTGGTTGTATGTCAGAATATCAAGTAAAAAATATTTCCTACAAAATATTGCGACCAGAATACTTACGACCATGTAGTGAAGTTGAGAATATATAGGTGAGTGTTGATTTATTATTTATTATTTATTATTCCTAACTCCACGCCTATGTACCTTGAACATATTTATATTGCCTTGGCACTAGTATGCAGAGTTAAATATAGTAAACTACACTTACGTACCTTCATGATATGTTCACCGATACTCTCCTTATGGTATTTCTGAAGAAAAATATTTATAGCTCGATATTCTGGTAGGATATGCATGGGTTGGGTGTAGTTGTTGTTTCTCAGTGTTTTGTATTTGAGACTGTATTACCACTGAACTTTTATTTAATGCTGGTTCTAGTATGCTTTCTGCTGATTATGGTGTTTATAAAATGTATTGGAGTTCCTAGGATGCAGTTGGATATTTTGGTTACAGTTAGGGATTCACAGGAGTGATGATAAATAGTTTGGCACATCAATCACTTCTGGACCATGGTGAGTTTTGGATGTGTGATGTTTTGTGGCCAGAGCAGCTGACTTCTGGAAGTGCTCAATGTGTGTTTTTTCATTTGAAAATATTGGGGTTTATTAACAAAGGCATTTTGGAGTACTTAAAGTTGTACTCCTGTCTTACGTGCTTTTATGAATCGGCCCTATGACATCTAAAATGGGAACAATCGTGGAATATTCATATACAAGTCTTACAGATACAAAAGACTGTGCCTCCTTTTTCCCTTTTCATAATATGATGTTTCCATTCACAAAGGCATAAAAGAATACTCCCATATTACTACTTCCCATACTCATGCACGTCAGTTCACCAAAACAGCCACGGCCCGTATAGGGCTTGCCACCGCCAAATGCGATGCAGCGCGCGCAACAGAATTAGTTTTTTTTTTGTTACTTACCTGAAATCGTCCGTTTGCCGCATTTTACAACCCCCCACCCTGCCCCTCCCCTTCCCCACGTCACCGCCCGGTGGCACGCCCTATACGGGCCATGGCTGCACCAAAATGGCGGGGGTAGCAGAAGTGACAACACAATTGATGTTGTAAAATAATTGACAGAATACAAAGAGAGTGCAGCCCCAACTGACGGCCATAAGGACGAACTGCCACTGTGTTCCTGGCACTTATTTTGCCACCTCTGAGAGCAGGGGTAGCAAAAGCAGTGCCAGTGGCTGCAAGGGGCAAGCTAGGGGTCGCAGCTGCGACCACTGGTGACCCCTAAATGGCGTCCATGCTCATACTCATAAATGCTTTTGTGAATCAGCCCCATTGTTGTATAAGCTTATGTGTTAGACATACCTACTGCCAGGCATACAGCCCTGTCCAGTTCTCTGACATTTTGCAACCAGAGACACTGTGATGACGGTCTGTCCAGTGAGACCACTCTGTGGGGCTAACCGAAGAGCGTGCTACTTGAGATGAGTGCCGCGCGCTTTGAACGCGGAATCAATAATGGACGACCTTGTTATTTAGTCTTTCCACCCTAAGTACAAAGCGGAAATGCATGCAAAGTGCTCATTTGTGTGTCCAGATAACGAGAACAAGACTTGTGAAAGAAACAAGATTTAAAAGGCAAGGAAGAGAGAGAAAGAAAGCTAGAGAATGAGAGAGGGAGCGAGAGGGGCAAAGATGGATAGACGGAGCAGGAGAAGAGAAGCAGAACTTTGGAGGGAGCGAGGCGGAGCAGATAAATTCCCTAGTGCTGCCCTCTAATGCGCTCTTTAGCTACATCCACTTTGCTCTTCATTTCCTATTCTGCCATAAGGCTGATGACATTGGTATTGTTATTATGTTTAAAGCTCTGTTATCTTTTCTTATTTATGGTTCCTTCTACGCTGCACACTTGAGGAACATAAGAGAACATCAGGCACATCAGGTCCTGAGGCCGCTTTCTCATTGGCATTTCTTTGCTAGATAACCTTTTCCAATATCATGTCAACTGAGTAAATTAGAAAAGTAAAATAAATGTAAATATAAATGGTAAAAGTAAACATATTTCATTTTTTTACATTTCACTTTTTATACATACATACAATTATAATTAACTAATCTATATAATAATTTGGGGAGAGGATGTGGCTTAATGGCTAGAGCGGTCAACCTCGAAGCTGGGGAAACTGGTTCAAGTTTCGGCAGGGACACTCAACAACCAGTGATTCTGGGCAAATCACTTCATCTCCCCGTGCCTAACAAAATTAATGTGTCCGTCTGTAACCCAACTGGTGCTCATGTAAAGAGCTCTGATACCTTTGGGTTAATTTTGTGCTATATAAAATACCCCCCAAAAATAATCAAAATAATTTTTTAAATAAAATATATACCAACGATTAGGAATCTGAGAAACTATTCACTTTGTGTAAAAATACAATAACAGTAATTAAAATAATTATAATCAAATGATTGAATAAAAAAATAAAAAGCACTACGTTTGGTGAAGTTAAGGATAGTGTGATGGGGTATAATTAAGGGTTAACTGTTATAAAAATGATACTATTCAATTTAATTAAAAGTAATTAAATAAACATAATACAATAAAATAAAATATTATATTAAATAGAAAGCTATATTACCCAGTGATGAGGATAAAGGATATGACTAGTGTAACAGTTGAGGGAAGAGTAAAACATTGTACAAAGCGTAAGGCCTGATTTAGAGATTGGCAGATGTGGTTCTGAATCGCAAATGTGGCGGATATCACGTCCGCCCTATTACAGGTGCATTATATGCTATGGAACTTGTAATATGGTGGACCGGATATATTTTATTTCTGTGATGGAGCAACTCATCCTTAAAACCCTAATATAGATCCTTCATTTGAAATTATTCTGATTAGATTTGGCGTGAGCATTAGTGTTAGGGCGTAGGGTCCTTAATTTAATTTGAGGTTATGGTAAGAATTAGGGTATGCTCCTATGATTATTTCAGTGTAATTAAATTAAATTAAATTCAATTCCATATATGTATATTTTATTAAAGTTAATCTAATTTGTTTAAAACATTTTTAATTGCAAGAAAGCGTTTCAGGGAAAGATAAAGGTTTTAAATTATATTTAATTGAAATAAATTAATTTAATGTACATTTTTATTTTCTATAGATTAGGGATGTATTTATGGTTATCAAGAGGGTTACAGCAAAGGGGGCCTGTCAGACTAGGTTTGTGGAGTGACAGAGTAGACAAGGGCTATTTTCCCAACGATGGAGTTGGGGTCTTTAGCCGCTGGGGTCCGCCCTATTTTTGTAACTGCAAACTGGGCCACGTGCACCCGTCCAGGCTTGACTCTCAGGGTAACAAGGACGAGCGGTTCAAGGGAACTCAGTGACGTAGTGCGGGATGCAGAGACTTAGAACTCAAGCAGACAAACAATAGGCACATTAAGTAAATGTTCACTTCTTTTCTTTCAAGAACTTTATTCACACCACAGCTCAACACTATACATAACAAATATAGAGCACTACAGGGAAGGTTTCCTATGGATGCTACATGGGTTCCTACAAAGACACACCAAAGCCTTAGATTTAAGGATTGGTGTATGCTAACAATGGGGCGATGGAGCAATGTTCATGAGTTCTGTGGCATATAGGTCGGCCCATATGCTTTGACCAGACAGTTCTCTTAAGTGGGTTGCAACAATCTCGACAACCTGCCACCAAAATCTGTTTGTCAAGTTCTCAGTCAAGGTCTTGTTCAGGTGTTAGTGTTACCTGAGATGACGCACACTCTCGATCTCTAAGCATCTCTAAGCATGGGTATGCAATTATCAATGGCACAGGACGAGCAAATGGTTTTGCAGTCACAGCGGCTCACTCGCCCTACCTTCCTATTGAGTGCATCAGGGCGATGGAAGATGCAGCACATGGGAGAAGGCACTTAGATCAGGCAAGCCTGGCACTCATGGCAGGTGGGTTCCGTCCTCTGGTTCGTGATGCATGGTTGGGATCCTCAGGGTAGAGCAAAGGCAGAGTCCTCCGTTCTTCCTTTGTGGCGGTTGCTGCATCAGGCGCAATGGTGTGTGGCGGGTTTATGCTGTCTTATCTTGGCTATGCAGGGAGGTTGGGAGACTCTTCGGTCCACTAGAGTCAATTCCCGGGGACAGTTCCACAGCAGATGGCTTCACTTGGGCTACTCCCCTATGCAGAACTCATGGCTGGGCTTCTGAGCCTTGGGAAGACAACTACTGTAGGACAAGTTGCTCCTTCTCTTATTTTAGGGGGATTTTGGGCTCCCAGAGCTTAGGTAGATCCACAGCTGTTGAGTACGATGTACAGACTTGAGGTGGTGTCCCCTCGCATCCAGGAGACTGGCTATCAGCGATCCCAGCCTGAATCACATACCTCTCCGAGTACTCTGAGGATTACCCCTGTCCTTGGTAAGTGAAGAAGCTCGAAACTAATATGAGGTGGATAGGTTTGGGCCCCACTTCTATACATGATTTCCAAACAGGGGATGTGGATCAACTGTCGAAAGCCTAGGAACTGTATAGATGCAGTTCCCCTTCACATTTCACATGCAGCGCAGATGCAGTCTTTGTGTAAGTGATGGCTCTCTCCGCAGGTAGTGCTGAGGCTGGTTCCAAGTTGGAGCACCTACAAAAATGACCACAGTAAGTGTGAAGATCTGCACCTGGTTATCATCAGTCTTCCTAGATGGCATTTCTGGACGAGCCACTCATGGTGAAGGGAAAAGGAGCAGGCCCTGCCCAGAAGTAGGGGCTACTCAGCCTCAACTGTGATCCCCACAGAATGCTTGATGTGGGTGTCGAACAAGTGGCCCATGCTCAAGCAGGTTCTCTGGGATTGTTGCGGCCACACAAAAGTAGGTTTCCTTTCGGCAGTGCAGTAACCTACCGGATCTCCATCTGGTGGTGTAGCCATTCACTGATCCTCCTCCGTCTGGAAAACAAGACCGTGTACTGGCCGATCTTCTCCTGGACAAAGGCCACATATAGGCTAATCTTCCTCTTGTCAATACGGACATGCACAGGCATATTTTATTGGTAATACAGCCATGCATTGGCGGATATCCTTTTTGCCAATATAGCCATGCACCAGGGATCTTCTTCTCGGAAATATGGCCATTCAAAGGCTGAGTCAGTCGTGGATCATAGCTCTGACAGTACTTCGATGAGATCAGCACAAGTCATCATGGTCCCTACTAGCAGCCTCTTCCAGAGAGACCGCAGGCCTGCAGGCACTGGAGAACACGGATAACTCTTCATATTCCTTCTCTTCTGGAAGTCTCGCCAGCACCGGGGATGAATTGCTCATTGCTCCTCCTGGACTGTCAAGCCTCCTGCAAGGTCGGCAGGCTCCTTCCGTCACAGGCAGGCTGAATTCTTGGGCCTTTAGGACTGGTCAACACTGACCTGACTCAGGTGATGTTCCCTCATCTCTGATAGGCAGATACCAGCCCTGGTTACATAACAGCCATCTGACCACTCTGCGGTGACCCCCATTCCTTAGCCATAGAGGATTGAAACTCGATCAAAAAGTCAGTCCTACCTTTGTACAAAAAAAGTAGACAAAGATGTGTATCCACTTTCTGCACTTTCAGAATTGGTTTTGGGTGTTTTTCCTTCAAGTGTCCTTTCCAGACTGCTCTCCAGACATGACCTTTCTGTAGAGAGATGCTTCACACAAAAGGGTTGTCTCCAGCCTAGAGCAATGTCAACAGAGAGAGACAAAGAGGTGTGCGGTTCTGAGGCTGGTTGCCATTAGTCACCTGAACGTTTAATCAGAGAAATACAAAAGGCGGGGGCTCGCCCTTCTTCGCTTCTATTAAGACTAATCCGCAGCTCCTTGCTCGGGAAATGACTCATTGAATTTCCAAAGGATTCTTGTCTCTTTTTCCCTCATTTCGGTGTAAAGGCCATGGTCCCAACAAAGAGGCAACCTAGAATGGATCCCACTGGCTTCAGCATTTACACACTGTTAGACCTGTCAGCCCTTTGGGTGGTCCCTCCTCATCATTATTTATTTTGTCCCACTTTTGCCTCAAACCCTGTTATAATTTTTCCTTTTTGGGAACCACCAGACTTATTAGTGTTGATGCAGGGTCAGGGAGCCATTTTCCCTACCCCTGGAACTTCTGTCTGAGGGCCTGAGACACAAAATGGTGGCCACCCATTGTCACCTGTGACATCATCAGAACCCACTGGAGATTTCTAGAACCTTCCGTAACATTCTAGAACCCTGTGACAGTGAGAGGCAGTTTAGAATGTTGGGAAGCCATCTCAGGTTGGCAGTTGGCAGTTGGCAGTTGGCAGTTGGCACTTGACTAGAGAGGAGAGAGGACCAGTTCAGAAGGAGGTCGGAGTAAGGCAGCAGGGGTGGAAACCAGTGCTTGGAGTGGGGTCCAGAAACCCACCCTTGATGCTAGTCCCTACTGACCAAGCCCAGCCTAGAGCCCTGTGTGGGACCAAGACCAGAAAAACCATCTTAAGGACCTAAATATTGTGAAGAGGCCTTAAAGAAGAAGACCAGCAAGTTCCTGACCTGTACAGCAGTGTCCTCCTGGAGTCCTGACGTCGAGAAGCCTGGAGACCTGGAGCCCGAGGTGGAGAAGCGGCGCTGACGGAAAGCAGACATCGTACCCGGAGCCGCCAGAGGTCGATAGAGGGCGCCGACGGAGGTCGTGGAGAGTCACCGGAGGTCGAGTAGGAAGTCACCTGAGGTCAAGGTGAGGCGTCGACGGGGGAGTGAAGTCCGCCCTCCGGAGTCGCCGGAAACCAAGGTGAAGCGCGCAGGAGGTCGGGAGTGGACGTCGCACTCCGGAGTCGCCTGAGGTCGAGGTGAAGCGCGCAGGAGGTCGGGAGTGGAGATCGCACTCCGGAGTCGCCGAAACCCGAGGTGGAGCCGACGGAGGTCGGGAGTGGAGGTCGCACTCCGGAGACACCCGGAAGCGGGGAGACCGTGACCCTGTGACGCCGGAACACGACATCGAGCCAAGGCCGCCCAGCGACATCGATCCGGAGCCGCCTCACGGCACCGACCCGGCATCAGGTAAAGCAGATCGACGCGACATCGAACCAAGGCCGCCCAGCGACATCGAACCGGAACCGCCAGACGGCATCGACACGGCGTCAAGTGGAACAGATCGACGCGACATCGAACCGGAGCCGTCCAGCCGCGTCGACCCGGCGCCGAGCGGAGCCGATCATCGTGAAAAGGGCAGTAAGTGGTAGAAAGGGCATCTGAGGCCCTGTGGAGCCCTAAAAGACCATTCTAGGGGCTAGAGGGGTGTTAGAACCAGCCTGGGAGTGCCAGGGGTGAACTGAGACTGGTGTAGTGACCTCTGTGAGGGGTTGTGTATTGTGGGGGAGCCAGATCCATAGGTTACCCTGATTCTACCTCAGTTCAGGCCCAGCCTTGACCAATCTAGGTGGGACACCCCCCATGTCATCCAAATGACCACAAGCTGTACTTGGGCATAGTAAAACCAGACTACCTCATAAATGTGATCTGATTTGCAATTGTTATTGATTGCTTATATTATTTATTGAAGGCGTTTTATTTATGGTCTGACTGTATTTATTCCTGCATAGTATTTATTGTCTGACAGTATGTAATTGCCCTCTGTATTTATTGCACCTATATTTATTCCGTGTTTATTTATGACCTGATCCTATTTATTGAAACCCCACTGTGGTATTATTTATTTGACCTGCTCTTTTGAGGAAAATCTTATTGTATTGTATTGTATTTATTTTATGAAACCTGCAACTAAGAGAAAAAGATAAAGACAAGCTACTTTCTTTCATAATTTTTACGGTGTAGTGTCGTTTTTGGAACGGATGAACGCATGGTTATTGTGAGGGTGTGACGTACGCTTAGCACGGTGCCTGACCCCCGACCGCTCGAGCCAAGCTACCACCGTGTTGGGAACCTGGTGACTGCTAACCCGGTTGCCCGGTTTCCAACACACACCGTCAAGCAACATGAAGTACTGCAAGCATTCAATATATATACACACGCACTTGCCGTACGTGCAGGGATGTCAGCGCAGGGTCTTGGCATGAGATGTATCTGAAACGTTACATGAGAAGGCTTGTAGGCATCATGCTCTCACTTTGAACAGGTGAAAAGGCCTGCCAATAAATGGCTGCTGCCACTCCTGCTAACATTACATGTTCCAATCGACACAGATGGTAGCCTTGTGTCTGCCGGAGGGTACTCTTCTTCCAGCCCCTCTTGACCACGGAGGCAGGCTTTGGGTCTCATGGTCAATTTTGGAACTATGTCTCCGTGCATACACGGCATTGTAATTAATTCTAAAAAACTAGGTTAAGGTTAGAAATAAGTGAGTAAAAATCTTGTATAGAGTGCAAATTATGGCAGAGTAAAGGACACGTTATGTTTACATATACCAAGACAGAGTAAAAATCATCAGGAGAAAAAAAGGAAGATGTGGAAATGCTGTGTACCTGCACCTTTGCTGTTGACATTACTGCTTGGCATTAGAATAGGACATGAAATCAAACAACGCTGTGCCCAGGGTCACATGGGAATCAGTCATGTCCTTAAGGCACAGAAGAATTGCAGGTTGCCTTTTCACCACAGTAGCTGGTGGATCAAGGGATCCATCAGAATCCCCAATAAAGACATTTACAGTATCCTTCCAGGATGAAACCAAGGCTGCAGTTAAAGAAACTTAGAAGGGGAACTAACGAAAGAACAAATACTTTTTCAGGAGTCCAGCTCATCAAAAGCATGCACTGATCAAAGTTCTAACCTGATGAATGAGGAAGCAGAATCACTCCTAATGCTTCATTTGTAAAAGAATAGGTGATTTAAGTTTAGATTGCTGAATACCCAGGGTCTCTCGCCTCGACTTCTCCTCATGCCTGTTGCAGCCACAGCTCCTTTGTCTCACTCCTGCAGCTTTTGTTTTCCTCCTTTCCTTATTTCTCCAATTTTTATCCTTTTTCCGGCTAACATCCGATGATGAAAAATAACTCTTGGTGCCCAAAGACGCGTGCCGGTGGGCCCCATCTGCACCTACTGGCACAAAGTAAGCACTGCGCCACTCCACTCCAGAGCCATCCAGATTGGATGGATACCGGCCAATAAGAAGCAAGATCCACGTTTGAATGATCTACGTAATGACCAGCTCAATCCTTTGGTCAGTTTGATGCAATTTTGATGCAATCTTGACTTACTGGCATTTAAATGGTTCTCCACTCATCATTTAAATGCATCAGAAATCCCGCAGTGCCTCTCCATATTAATCTATCGATTTAACATTTAGCTCAGGAATATTTAATATGTCAAATTGCCCTTTTAGGGCTGACCTAGGGGCTGGTGTACATTTCTCGCCAGCCTCACATTTTCATTCTAAAAATACATACGTTAAAATATATATAAAAGGTGTTTCGGTCACCCCTCTTCCCCTATTTGTCTTTCTGAGTGTCGTCCACACTTTTCTTCTGCTGTCTCACTATGCTGCATAGGGCAGTGGTTCTACCCTCTACAGTTATTAGCTCTCTTCACTTGGCAGCATTTTTCTCTTGCACATGTGCATGGCCATCTTAAAAGTAGTCAATTTCAAAGTGCGTGATGCTAGGCCAATCTCTACTTTTATATCTGCTCTTGCTACTTGTTCTTTAAAATTATTTTTGAAAAGCGTAATTTTTTACTTTTTCTTTATGCAAATATATACTTGCATACTTTAGATTCAGGCACTTTTACTTTTTGTTAGTTTTACTATTTTAATATTTATTGCATAGGTTTGAAAAAAGAAAAAAAATGCAGGCTTGCCAAGGCTAGACCACTTGGCCGTAACAATTCTTCCATAATGGTGACGTCTTCAGTGCGCATTGAATACGAACTTTAGAGATACGCTTTTTAGAGATGTTTACCTTCCTCGGTAAAGCTGCTTTTCTTGTTGTACAGATCTTATTCCTGATTTTAGCTTCCTGTACTCAAGGGATGACCATGTTACATCCCTCAAAAGGCCATGGTTGCTCTAGACATTACAAGGCTCAGTACTTTACAGAGCCTATAAGCCTTGTCTAGGCACACATGTGTTTCTCAGTACGCTTCTCTGCCTTAGTACACCTCCTCTACTATGACCTTTTAGGCGCTTCTCTGCTTGCACGACAAAATATCACTTTGCTGGTTGAGCTCCCTTTATTTAAGCTGCAATAGTTGATGAGAAGATTCTCTTAGCCTTTTGTATTATCCTGCAGCCCGAGCCGTGATAATCATTTAACCTCAAGAGCCTTCAAAGGAATTAATAATAAAATAGGAAACATTTCAGCATAAGTCAGTTGGAGAATGGTAATCGATTATGCTGGGGTATATAAATTGACTCCCTTGGCAGTGACCCAGTAAACTTCCACCTGAAACCCAAACCTCTCAATTGTTTGTTGCTGAATGCTGATTGGTCGGTTGGTGAAGCTAACCATATTAATGACCTTCCCCAATATTCCTTTTGTTGCTTTTTTGAGTGCACCTGGCTAACAGACGATTGTGTCTTTGTTTCTTCCCTAATATTGGTCTCAGGGTTTTGCTGGGTCATCATTTCCTTGGCCACCAGCTTCAATTTTTGGAAATATTTGATATGCTGGGTACCTGAGCATCAGTTCTCTTGGTAGAAGGTCTGCTTGGCAAATTTCAAACGTTTGCCTAAAAAAGCCTAAAAAGATGTCAATCATTCAATGTTTAATTAACCAAATCTTTACTCTCTTCAATTGCTCATTTGTGTAACTTTTTTTTATACATTTCCTCTTCATATAATTTAGAATGTTGATCCATTTTCTGAAACATAATTTAAAAAAAACTTAAATCACAGTCACGACAAAGGAATGTAATCTACTATAATCCCTAACTTTTCAACATAAGTACTTTTAATCGCAGATGGAAACAGAACAATATTTATAATTCCTTTCATTCACTCTTATTTCATTCTACGGTCATAATAAAGTTATACATACCTTCAAAGTGTAGGTCCGCACTCATCCACATAACAATGTTGTTGGCTTATAGACAAAGTGAATAGTACGGTCATAACACATGCTATAATTCAATTCCCCCTTTCCTCTCCTCCATTGCAGAGTTCCCTTTGCAAACAGTGGACTCGGTTCTTAACCTGTGCTCCGAATATTAAATAATATTAGCAGATTAATAAAGTATACATAAAGGAGAAAAAAAGTAAAATCTTAAAACATTCTGTAAATGTGAAGGAATTTGAAATTGGAGTTTAAATATTAAGTTGGTTTCCTGAGCTTGATTTGTTTGAGCAGCACAAATATATATTACAGATGATGCTCGGCCTCAATTAAAGCACCAAAAAAAAGAGAGCACGCGCTAGGAACAAGAAAGACAAAGAAATTTGCCAGAGTTTAGCATATCCCTTCATCTTATAGAATTAAAACTTACATTTAGAAAAGCTCCAACCTTCCCAATAAAGGTCAAATTTCGATTTCTCCATATTTGTGAATTTAAAAACAATTGGATTTATTATTTGTTTAATGTATACCTCTTCCTGTATTTTTGTATATTTTTTTGAGGTTTAAATCATAGAAATTGCTCATGCCAGGATGTCTGGCTTCTGCTAGTGGCTCAGTGGGGGTTTGCGGATTCCAGTCATTATTCAATAGGGGCCACTGAAGCCAAAAGTTTAAGAATCACTGGCGTAGAGCTCAGTCTTTTTCACTTCACACCCCGGCATGTGATGACAGCACTGTTATTCCACTCACTAATGTGCAATACTTACCACAATTTATGCCTTTCTTCTAATGTTATTACACCGGAAGCTGTAACACATCAGATGGAGGCCTAACACTTTTCCTTACCTTACACCGCATGTATTGCCAAAAGAACCATGAAAGAATAGCTTATAGAACACAGCTGAAAACTTGTTCGTTCCCTAGCTAATTTCACCTCTATGCACGCCTTCAGCTACATTGTCATATGAGGCGTAACATAAGGGGAGGCGACATGACACAAAATGGCGACCTAAGGTGGCTTAAGTTCTGTTTTTCAAGCTAGAGTTGGTCCAATCACTGGTTACTATTTGTTCCACTAGACTGAGTCGCTCCAGGTTGCTAAAAAATCGCAAAGTCCACAGCCTGAACTGCTGCTAAAAGTGTTATTTATTACTTTTTGGTAATTTCAAACTGTACTTTTGGAAGACTGACTCAAGATATTTTTCTGATTCTGAACATTCAACAAACCAGAGCATAATTTTTTTTTTTTTTTGTTTTTTTTGAACATTTTTATTGTGCAGAAAGAAGGGTACAAGCACGGGCCTACAACCGCTTGGGCCGGCCGCTAGTAGGTAAAAAGTTCAAACAGTGCAAACACAATGACTGGCCCACCGGGGCTCCGCACCCTACAGAAGCTCAGACTGCACATAAAGGAAAATCAGGATACACCATTTTAACATAAATAACAACTTAAAACAAAAAGCGAGGCAAGAAGACATGAGATGGGCGTCGGACCACAGCAGGGGCACTTCCATACCTGACCACCCGATGGCAGTCAAGAATAAGGGGAACTAAGAGGTAGGGGGGGGGAGAAACGGGAATACCAAATCTATACTCAGATGTGCCAGATAAGTAAGGAACCATCCAGGATCAGGGGGACAAGGCTACCTCAGACGTTTCCACCAGGGGGGGAGCACAAATACTTCCACGATACACATTCCACTGCCCCCAAATTCTACTCCAAGCCCCGGGTTTACCACGAGCCACATACACAGTCTTTTCCCTGAACATGCACCAGTCCATGTTCTCCTTCCAGACAGACACGGTGGGGGGCCGCTGCGAACCCCAAAGCTGCGCTATGTCCCTCTTTGCTATCATGTTCCCCAGGGCCGCCCACCGAGTCTGGGCCGCGTTATAGTCATTGGGCTCCCACACATTCAGGACACAGCGACGCACCTCCGGCAACAGCGTGACCCCGGTGACTCGCCTCATAACCTCATGCACCTGACGCCAGTATTCCACCACCTCGCGGCACTCCCACAGGATGTGGAGAAAGGTGGCACTGAGCCCACAGCCACGCTTACAGAGCCCGTCCTCAGAAAACCCCATCGAGACCAATCGGGGACCCGTCACGTAAACGCGATGGAGAATCTTAAGCTGGACCAAACGGAGACGGGCCGGGATGGCAACCTCCTTAGGAGATGACAGCGCGGACTGCCAGTCCTCGTCGTCCAACTCAACCCCATCCCCCGTCCATGCCTCCCGTAGACGCACCAAGAGATCAGCCCGATTATTTATCAATTTTTTATAGATCAAAGAGATAGTACTATCGGGAACGTGACCGTCGAGTATGCGGTCCTCAAGGGGCGAAGAAACAGGGACCGTGGTCCCTTCCCCAAAAACCGAGAGCAGGGCATGCCGAACCTGAGCGTAGCGGAAAAACTCCCTCTCACTAAGCTCATACTCACTCCGGAGCGCCGCGAAGGTCTTGACCGCGCCTTTAACCCACAGATCCCCCACTCTGCTAATGCCGATCGTGTCCCAGTGCTCAAAGCCTTTCGTCGTCCAGAGGCTCCCCAGGCGGTCTGAGGCGAACAAGGGAGTAGCACACGTTAAACGCTCACTCCAGCCCATCGCTACATTCGCCGCCTTCCACACCCGTACCGCAATCCTAGTAGGGCCCGTGAGGGTCCTACCAGCCGATCGGGAGTAAAGCGCTCTGTTATAATTACCGCCGGGAAGCAGGAATTTATCCATCTCATACGCCGGGTTCAGACCAGGAGCATACGTGGCATGGTTAATTGCCGACAGTTGGGAGGCCCAATAGTACCGTCTAATGTCAGGAAGCGCGATGCCCCCGTCATACCAGGGGAGAGTAAGCTTTGCCAGAGCGATACGCGCCCGCCCGTCCCAAACCAGTCTCCTCTGCAGACTCTCCACCTCCTGAAAGTAGGCCACCGGAATGACATCAAAGAAGTTCTGAAGTGCGTAAAGAAATCTGGGAAGGGACATCATTTTAAACAGGGCCGCGCGACCAAGCGGAGACAGGGGCAACTTACACCACCGAGCCGTATCCACCCTCAAACGTCGGAGTGGAGACAGGAGGTTCTGCTCATAGCGGGCCGCCGGGTCCAACGAAACATATACCCCCAGGTACTTAAAGCCGGATGAAGACGTTTGGATAGGAAGTAGAGGCGGCAAAAGGGGAGGGCCACCAGAGATAGGGTACACGCAAGATTTGGACCAGTTAATTATCAAACCCGAGTTTCTCCCAAAGGAAGTAAGGACATCAAAGAGAACATTAAGCGACTGTCGCGGCGAGGTGAGGTACAAAAGAATGTCATTCGCGTACAGCGAGACCCGATCCTCGAAGCCCGGGGCCCACCGGATC
The DNA here is from genome assembly GCF_964204655.1 of Triturus cristatus. Taxonomy (NCBI): domain Eukaryota; kingdom Metazoa; phylum Chordata; class Amphibia; order Caudata; family Salamandridae; genus Triturus; species Triturus cristatus. Next base: position 1,644,288,332 of record NC_140590.1, read on the forward strand.
CCTCTGATCGAGGGCTCGCAGCGGAGTCAGGCGGCGAGCGGTTCCAAGGCAAGAGCAAAAAGCAGAGGGGACAACGGGCACCCCTGCCTAGTGCCCCTCCCGAGAGCAAAAGGCCGAGAAGCCCGCCCATTGACAACCACCTGAGCCATTGGTCCGGCGTAAAGAAGCTTGACCCAGCTAATAAATCCCTCCCCAAAGCCAAACTTCTCCAAGACAGCCCAGAGGAATGGCCACTCAATGGTATCAAAGGCCATCGTGGCGTCCAGGGAAACCAATACGGCTGGTTCAGAAAAGTACTCCGCCCTAGCTAGGACGCCGTGCAGACGCCGCAGATTAAGAGCGGTATTACGGTGGGGGATGAAGCCGCATTGATCCGGATGAATCAGATCACAGATAACGCTCAGCAAGCGGTTGGCAAGGACTTTAGCAAGGATTTTGGGTTCTGCGTTTAAGAGGGAGATAGGCCTATACGAAGCACAGCGGTCACGTGGTTTACCCTCCTTGGGAATCACGACTATAGTCGCCAGACGCTGGTCGGCGGGAAGGGAACCCCTCTCGATCGACTCCTGAAACATACGACGAAGGAAAGGCGCGATTTTATCCGGGCGTAGTTTATATAGTTCGATCGGCAGGCCGTTGGGGCCCATGGCTTTGCCCGAGTGAAGGGAGCTAATCGCAGTAGCAATCTCATCAACGGACAAGGGGGCATCCAACTGCTCACGGTCCTCGACGGTTATGCCGGGCAGGGCAATGTCCCGTAGTAGAAGACGAGAGTCGTCTTCATCTCTATCGGACACCGGGGAATACACCGCCCGGAGGTGGTCAGCAAAACATTCCACAATCTCGCCAGGCTCAGTCACACACACTCCATCCGCAACCCGGAGCTCTGGGACCACACGATTCACTCTCTCCTTCCTATCCAGCCAAGCAATCAATTTACCAGCCTTATCCCCGGCATCATACAACCTGCCCTGCTGCTCCCTATACATGGTCTTGGCAGCGTCAGTGACAAGGGACTTGTACTCGAACTGCTTCAGGCTGAGGGCATGTAGCCCATCCGGGGTGACACCCGTCTCCAAGGCCGCCTCCAACCCCAAGATGTCGGTCTCCAGCTTCACCACCGCCTCCATCTTAACCTTCTTAGCCGCCACTATCTGGGATAAGGCCTGCCCACGGAGTACTGCCTTAAAAGCTTCCCACAGGGACACTGCGGACAACACCGACCCATCATTCTCATGGAAGTATTGGTCAATCGACTTGACCAGGCTATCGCGGATCGTGGGGTTCCGCAGGTACCAAGGGTTAATAGGAGCGATCCGCCCAGCAGACCGCGTCCCAGTGTCAAAAAGCAACCACAGTGGGGAATGATCAGAAATACCCCGGGCCAGGTGCTTAACCTCTCGAATCCGGGCAGTCTGGGCCGCGGGCATAAGAAAGTAATCCAATCTGGAGAGACTCCCATGTGCCCCAGAGTGAAAGGTGTACTAACACTGTGTAGGATGCATTAACCTCCAGCAATCTACCAGACCGAAGGTCTCCAAGAATCCGCCAAGCCACGCCTGGGCAGCAGGGAGGGCCCTGGGCGGGTGGCGATCCCGGTCGCCCGAGACTACCGAATTGAAATCCCCACCCATAAGCAGAAGACTATCAGGAAGCTCAAGCAGCATTCGACCCAAGTCTGAAAAGGTGGAGTTCTGGAGGCCCGGGGGAACATAGACAGAGACCAAGGAAAGGGACTGCCCCTCCCACCGCCCAGTCAAAGCCACATAGCGCCCTCTATCGTCCGGGACTACCCTGGTGATCTCCAGCGGAAGTGAAGAACGCAGGAGAATGCCTACCCCTCTAGAGCCAGTGGTGAAACCAGAATGGGCAACGAGTCGGTAACCCCCCCTGTTCATGGCATGACAAACGTTACCCACCAGATGCGTCTCCTGTAAAAACACCACATCAGGAGACATACGTCGCAAATACTGCAGCACAACACCCCGTTTGATACGATCCCCCAATCCATTGACGTTCCATGACATCAACCTCAACCCGTCCCCCCCCATCCCCTCCAATAGATCAAGGGTCCGTCAGCAGATAGCGCAACGCCCAAAACTGGAACAGAACAAAGACCTCGCATTAAAAACAAAACACACAAATCAAAACCCCCCAACCCCCCCCCAGTTCCAACTCCCCCCACCCTGCACCCCTGCGACCCAAAAAACCACCCCAACTTGCAGTGTGCCTGTCGCCCCATAAACCCTATTCTACGGAAAGACCCCGGAGGAGGAGAGGGACCCGTCCCCGACCGCCCCCCACATAGATCATAATGAAACAAAATGCAAAAAAGAAGTTGAACCCAGCCGAACAGTACAAAATGGCAAAGTCAAGGACCAAAGTCACTCCGAGGGAGACCCGCCACCCTCGGTACCAGCAAAGGGCCCAGGCCGGTCCCCGCGGCCCGGCAGCGAGTCAAGCCAGTCACTCACAGTCGCGGGAGAGTCAAAAAAGGTAGTCCGATCGTCGTGTTCCACTCGGAGCCTAGCAGGAAAAAGCATGGAGTACTTGAGACCCAGGTCGCGGAGGCGACGCTTCACCCCCTGGAACCCATCCTCTGTTTCTGGACAAGTTGGGTGAAGTCCGGGAAAAAGTTAATAGACGCATTCTCATGGCGGACCGGGCCATGGGCCCGCGAGGCCTGCAAAATCACATCTCGGTCTCTATAGTAGAAAAGTTTGGCAACAATAGGCCTCGGGGGGGCCCCCGGCCGCGGCCGACCGCCCGGAACTCGATGGGCCCGCTCCACGGCAAAGAACTTACTCAGGCCAGCGGGGGCAAGCTGCTTGAGGATGAGCTCCTCCACCATGAGATCCACCGGATGGTTGTCGGAGGTCTCCGGGACGCCTATGACGCGAACGTTATTGCGGCGGGCCCGTCCCTCAAAGTCCTCCAGCCGCCGGGCCATCAGATCGTTGGCCGACTTGAGGTCGCCGAGAGTGGCCCGCTGGTCCGACACATCCGCAACCAGGGTGGATGTCCGCACGTCAAGCGATTGAACCCTCTCGTTGGTCTTAGAGAGATCCGCCCGAATCAGTGCGACATCAATAGCCACCGTGTCGATTTTACAGGCCAAGGCCTCATATTGCGTAGCAATGGTCTCCTTGATGCCGTTGATGGCGCCCATAATGTCCTGCAGGGACAGATCCGAAGAGACGGACGGGCCACCACCAGCGTCGTCCGGGGGGGCACCGGCCGCTCCAGGGGACCCTCTTCCTTGAGTATAGCGGTCCATGTTGTTCGTCTGGACCGGTCCCCCGCGGAGGGATGTCTTAGTCTTACGCCCCTCGGGGCCCCCCCTGCCACCCATGAGAACCACGCTCACCAACGGGGACCACCGGCCAAGCGTCAAGGGGGGCACCGGCAACTCAGTCAGGAGCCGCACCAGAGACCGTGATGAGGCCGGGCGAGAGAACCAAAGTCAACGGGCACACTGGTGGCAGGCGGAGACAAGGGCATCCAGCAGAGATAAACACCCAGCCGCTCCAAGCAGTTACGATCTCCAGCCCCTCAGGGATACAAAAGTGAAACCGAAAGTAATGGAGCGGCCACTGGCACAGATCCGCTGCCGCTGTTGTTCAATTACGCCCCGGCTCCACAGTTCACCCTCGCACCGGGCACAGCCATCGATTGGGCCACGAAAGTTCAAACCACCTTAGATCAGGATTCCCAGGTCCGATTCGATTTCTGAAAGAAGGTCAATGTTCAGCCAGAATTCGCCTTCCAGGTTCCATCAGCCAAGTCAGGATAAAGTCAGGATAAATTCCGAGGAGCAGCGAGGGTCCGGGGAGCCCTGTGCTCACGCGACCATCTTGGATGCGCGCTAGGCTCCTCCAACCAGAGCATAATTAATGCAGAACTTCAAATTCAGAAAACAGTATTCTGTCGATGCGCCATTTTATAAACACCTCTGTCCTGTCCTCTACTGTGCTTTCATCAGAAGACATTCCTAAACCCCTGACAGCCCTAGCCTCCAGAAATTGTATAAGGACCATTTTTTGTTTATGCCAGAGTTGCTGGGATCTCATCAGTCCTAACACTACTTTGACCGGATCAAGGAAATAACATTGTTTTTATTTTTAATTATTTAATTTTCAAAGCACAGTTAAAACGCGTGTGAAACTGTCACATAATGCGTGCCGTAGCCTATAACAAATGTCCTACTGCGAGAGTAGATTATAAGGAAATCAGCCGTGAACATCCTCTCCACATCACACCAATTACGCCCTGGCGCCATTTGCCGTATATTCGGCTTCTGGGATGTGAAGTGCAGCCAATAGGATTGCTGACTTCCGCCGTTGAAACAGGTGGTGGTCTGTAGGTCACGCATCCTATTCTCATCAAGGCGGGCACATCCTTCTGGAGAATGGTAGATTGAATACCCTAAATTGGGCAATAGTAACATGTGTTAATTATAGCTCTTAAAAGCAGCAGAAGTGCGCCATGAAGCCTATTTAAAAGTCATGATTGTTTGGGTCGTCATAAGCCATATCTCCATTAGAAAGATAGTCATAAGTGGTGGGTATATGACTGGAGGTCTTGTAGATAACTACTGTCCATGAGCCATTCTATAGCAGTTACGACCATTGATCGTACCAGTTTATCATATTCCGGGCTTGTGACTAATAAGGCCAACTCCACAAACCCAAATTGTTCGGACACAATAATGACCTGGATTCCTTGTTAGACGGAATCCACAGTCCTTGCGTAAGGACAACAGCAGACACAGTTGATTGAGATTGAACCTACAAGCATTAGCATAGTTAAGGTATGTTGAGTGGTCTTTGTCAGGCTACCATCTGCAGATACTTTGGCCATTTGACCCTGGGTTTGTCCATTTCACCTTAATTTGCTGGTTTGTGTGTCTTTGTAGCAATGCCCATCTCACTCCGTCCCAGTGTTTTCCTGCGCCATTGCTTGCGACTCCATACCCCTGCAAGCATCTATGCCATCATTTCCTCCGCCCATCTTGCTCTGGTCCAAACCCCATTTTGTTTTATCCCTGTCTTACTGTCTCACAGAAAGTCCTTGTGCTTGTGAAAACACAGGTCTGCCTCACTCCATGTCTGGATGTGCCACATCTTCCAATCTCTTTATTTGCCCCTCCCCCGATCTCTGCTCCTCCCACCTCTGTGTCTTTTTTTGCTTTTGTCTCCACGTTTTAAGGCCTATATCTACCTGTGCACATCTCTCTAGGATAGAGCGCTTCTTCTTTTTAGGTCGAGCCTGGGTAGCACATGCGCTGCTCTGCGGCATTCTGTATTGGAGTATGGAATAGAAGTCCCACTCTCTGCCCATATTTGTTATTGTCTTGTGTCATTGTTCTTCGTAAATGCTGGCTTCTGATTCATTAATAGGTTTGTTAGCCCCTCCTTAGTACCCCCTTGTCTTCATTTGTAACCTTCCACGAGGACTGGCCCTTTTACTTTGGTTGTTACATGGTACGGCTTTTTTAGTCTGTAAGCACTATTTTCTTTAATGAGTATCTCCTACTGCAGGCAGGACATGCTTTCCTGTAACATTCAGTGCGCCATGCGCGCTTTCACTTTCCGAGCAGCCGGGGCAATGGCGGCCGCTTCTTTGAATAGATCTCGTATTTGCAAGAGTTTGAGCTAATGGCACTGTAAATGACAATGCCTTTTATTTATGTGTTAATTACCAAAACAGTTAAATAAAAGGCATTGTCATTTACAATGCCAATAGCTTAAACTCTCACAAATGCGAGACCTATTGCATTGCAAATGCTTGTTTAGATCTGGTGTTTGAGACAGCTATAGTCGTCTCACCAGACTCCTGTTTGTCCTAAACATTTACACATAGCATTGATACATAGAGGGGTGTTTGGTCAGTGGGCTTCATCCATTAAAGTGTTTGTTAAATCGTCATTCACATTCTGGCTCCGCCCACTAGACCATACATCTTGTGACTATGGGTCAGCCCTTTGGCCCCATTGGCTCCTTTTACTTAGAGTGACTGCTCAACGTCTGAGTACGATGTTGACATCTATATAAGAATAGTTCCTTTCTATTCATTTGCAATGCTGGTTCAAAGTGTGCTTTTTAAAAATGTTATATATTTTTTACATTAACTTTAAATATCGCCTACTTGTTTTCCCTGCACTTCGGGTGCCTAATTAGATGGTGAATTATTTCCTGTCTCCATTGAAGCTGATATGAAGTGTCTAAGAGCAATTATAACACTGTAGCAGCCTGTGACTTGACTGCTTGATTAGGCGATGAATCATTCTTATCTGTTTCAAAAATCATTAAAAAAATGATGTGTGGCACAACTGAAAGGCTCGTTCTTTAAAAACATCACTAGTGAAATGGCCACTTCAGTGAATGTTTTTTAAACTTTACTTTTCTCTTGTGACCTTATATAACATCCACTTGTAGATGCCGGCATGCTTCCTTTTTTACTTTAAGTCTTATGGCGCACCCTTAATAAAAATAAATAAAAAAAGAACCATTGCACCAGCTCCCACGTATACCCGACCAGTTGGCTGTGTCAATGCTTGTTAATATTTTTTTTGTTAGCTTTAAAAACACAAAACCGTAGTTCGATACAAAAGCATTGTACAGAGATAATACAGTAGACACAAATTCTCAGATGAGAAATACCCTTGGTCCTTTCCAGTAAAATTGCTCTTTGCGCTCCACTATCGAAATCGCTCATGTTGCATCAGTATTCATTGCTCGTCCAGTCCTCAGGAGAAAGACTGAAATACCTGCCTGGCTGTCTGGATAATCAGTTTACGGGTTGTCTCTTCCAGTGCATTCAGGTACACCATGTCCCTTATCCAGCCGGAGTGCGTAGCCGTGGGACCCATAAGCCAACTTATAGCTTCTCTCCCTTTGGCAACGGTGGCAGCATCACAAAAGAATGACCATCTGACTGCATCTCAGAGAGACCTTACAATCAAACGCCATGACTCTTACACCTCTGGTACCCAAGCATGTCACACGACCCCCTGCAGACATCCCTCCAATACTTATTGATCCAAGGACATTGCCAGCCCCGGTGCAGAAGTCCCACACCACCCGTACAGATTTAGGGCAAGTGTCCGAGAAGGATGGGCCCATTCTCCTATTTTTCAATGGAGGTAATGTACACCTGGGGTTGAAATTTCAACTGCATTAAAGTATGTTTTTAGTTCTTTGGCACTTTTTGGCCTGTAAGCAGATAGCAGGACACTGGACACCTATTATGGTGATCAACCGTTAAGCGTCCAGTCTTGGCGGGAACCTCTCACTGTAGGAGATCCGACACCCATCTGCTTTGCATACATAGTAGTCACCAAGCTCCTTGGGGTTTCAGCTGCCCTAACCCCTTGTACCAATGCCTTTCCTTAGGGACTTCTGGGAAGTAAAAAAATGTTTGTATTGAGTGAGGTGCACAGGCATGAGTTAGTAAGCCTAGTGAATGGAGCGATTGCATCTTTCTCTGCAAATAGGTCTAGCATCATTAAAGTGGCATCATTATACAGATCCCCAAGGCTCTTTATTCTCAATGCCTCAATTTTGCTAATACATTTTCTCTCAAACGTGAATTGTAGCAATGGAGCACAAGGGAGATACGAGAGTGTGTTTCATCATGCCAGTAATTCAAATGAATGGGAAACATCAGACCTCTAGGGCCTTTGCAATCACTAAGCAACATTGATTCTCGATGCCGTGGGTAGTCATTGCCCTCTCACAGCTCAAGTGTGGGAAGTTGGGTACCGGATGATGCCCAAAGAAACGCATATTAAGCCTGTCCAATAAGATGACACCCTTCTAAATCAGACACTGCTAGACCTCCTCTTCATATGGCGATACCAGCCATTCCATGCTCACCCTTGGAAAATGCCCATCTCACATCGGCTGAGTCATGCACGGCTAAGTTGCATGAAAAAGTCTATACAGGGTAGCGAGTACATTCTGAAATATATACAACAGCGTAAGCAAAACCATCTATTTAATGAGTGAAATATGGCTGATCATGGAGAGAAAGAGTCTTTAGTGGACAACAACCTTAGCTTCCATTTCATTCAGGGCTGTTACATAGTTCCTCGTATGTATTGTAGGCACATCACGAGCAACGGTCACCCTCAGATAATATATAAAGTTCGAAGACCTCATTGCAAATCTGACCAACTCAGGCGGGCATTCGCTCGGACATGTTCCCAATTATTCTCAGGACACAACATGTACCAAACTTGGTAATATCTGCCATTTTAGGTCTAGGTAAGTCTGAGGTTACTTCACACACAACATTGGCTAGTCACTCTTGTGTAAATCACCTGGTGGCTCAATTACTAGAGAAAATATAATTGGGGTAAAGCCATGTATAGTAAATTGATTGGGTTTGATATAACTCAAATGTACCCCATCAATGCAGACCCTAGCATTTGGGCTTGCATGGAATAGGTTGACCAGAAACAAAATAAAGAATTGCCAACCCCTATCCAATGCAACACCGCAAATAAAAAAGTCAGTTTGACAGAATGAATTGTGTTTTGTGTGTCATAAGCTGCACTTCGACCAGAAGCTGTGTTTCTACATTCTGAATAATTGAGAACAAGCTTCACACGTTATTTTGTCTGGATCTGGATGGGATAAACCCCGGATGGTCAGGGACAAGCAAGAGAGTCATATATTGGATACGTCTGTGAGCTTCAAGCTATTGAATCCACTATAAATGTACAGGCACTGTATAGTCTAATACAGGTTTTTATGGGGTCGCTGTCAAAAATGAGTGGCCTTAATTGTCTGTGGACAGCAAGCCTTTTAACTATAAAGTTTCAACAAAGTCATGCCAACAGCATTATCCATAAAAAAGTCTCTTTAATTTATAATTGTGCCGGATGCACCATTGCATGTTCAATTATTTTCATTGAAGTCTGGACCGACTCTCACCTTGTGATTTTCATACTGCACGCCTCAGTTCTCTACGGTGTCAGTACTTGGAAGAGAGTCATGATCTTTGTAATTCAAGATTGTAGCATTGATTGGCATGGGGCTATCTCCAGGTATGGCCCAGGATCAAGGCATCAGTGAGGTGTTTCCACCAGTAAAATCTCAGATAGCTTTACCTCAGTCAGTCAATTCCTTATCACTTCTCCATAAAGGTTCTATGAGACCCAATTCTGCCCTCTCCGGCTTACCCAAAACTAAAATATTGTTCCTGCTCCTTTGCCTTCTTGGTCCCATGCTAAAGGTAAGCCCATCTGCACGTCAGTGTCCTGACAGCGGCCAGTGCCAGCCACTATGCCTACGGTCAGCCAGGTTCTGAGATCCGCATTTGTTATTCTACTGCTGAGATTCTTAAATTAGGTACCAGTAGCCTTTGAACCTCTCACTTTAGCATACTTACTCAATGTCGAGGACTTTTACTTGTGCCTTTCATGTGGAACAAACTTACCGTGATGATGCTTCCACTTTGCCCTTACAGGGTCACACTGTTAAATAAGGTGTTTTCTGCCTTTCGGACCAACGTACGCTCCATGCAGAAACATGCGGTCCTCATCTATGCTGGCTTATGTGATGAACAACCAGAGGTTCTCTTTATTACTACGACTTGGCTTTCCTGCTCTCAGTCCAGTAATTGAAACGGCAATCCCTAGGGGTTACAAAATGTATTAGATTTATAGCCCAAATGGGAGGGGAGGTGGAATCACCATAGTACATAAACAAGCTTACAGCTGCTCGGTTGATTTTGGCTGACGCCATGATAGGAGCTGAGGCACTTGGGTTCTGCCTTTCCCTTACTCCCCAACAATCTCTAGCAGGGGTCTTAATTTACAGACCGCCAGGACTAACAGGAATCTTTCTTAACTCCCCCGGGCGAAGCCCTGTCCCATCTGGCCCTGAGGTTTTCTCACTTTATTGTATTAGAGGATTTGAACATTTATATGGACTGTCTGACCAAAAATGATGCAAACACTCTGCTGGATACAATGTTGTCCCTTGATTTGTCTCTACGCCCACCCACCAGGCAGGATATATGATTGACGTGCTGTTTTCCAATGTGAAGCTGAAAATGATGGATCCTCTACCTCTACCTTGGACTGATCATGCTCTAATTAAGTTTAGGTGGCTCACCACACTACCGGCAGAAGAATAAACAGTATTATTTCTTTATTCATTTAGGCCTTTTAATAAGGTTGAACAGGCTGAGCTTTGGGGCTCCCTGAGGGAAACGGCTCCCACACTTTGTGGACCTGTCGAGGCAGATGCTATTGTGGTTGACGGTTGGATCCGTAATATTGATGACGAGCTCGAGCCTTTCTCCATTCATAAACCATGCAGAAGCAGACCTTCTGGGGCCAGCTTTATGGACAGCCTAGGGATGTGAGAAGTTGGTGCAAATATAATAAAGAGCAGGATAAAGCTATCTATAAGGCGGCTTGAGGAAATACTATGCCTCTGTTCAAATGACGAAGAAACTCTATTACGAAGGAATGAGTGAAGCCGCTGGCAACAAACCCTGAGAAGTTTTCAAGGTAGTAAAAAACATTATTTTCACCTATGGAATGTGTCAGAGGTCTGCAACCTTCTGCTGAATGGTGTGAACAACTGGCTTCTTTTTTCATAACGGAATTCTTAAAATTCAGTCTAACCCGAATACAATCCCATTGTTTCTGAGGTAGCAACTGAAGTTGTGGAATGTTCGTTGTTATCCTTCAACCCTATTTCCTTGGAGTACACCATGGTGGCCATTTGGGGTCTTAAGTCAGGATCTCCGTCTGACCCCTGCCCCCCCCAGCCTTTTAATTATGGGCAGAGGTAATTAACCCACTGGTCAACTAACTGCTCTTTGACTCTCTAACCATGACGGTAATTCCACTAGCCTGGAAATAGGCTAAAATTCTCAGTTTGCAGAAAAAACTGCCAGCGCACCCCAGTTCTCTGACTAATTTTAGGCCCAGTTCTCTGCTTCTCGTTTTATCAAAGCTGCTTGAGTAATTCGTCAACCAGCAACTATCATACTACCTGGAGTCCAACGATTTCTTGCACCTCAGCCAATTGGGTTTCAGGCATAACTTTAGCTCTGAAACTGTCCTTCTTGAGGTAGAAGAGCACATTATAGATGCCCTAGACTCAGGCGGCAAGGCTGTGCTATTGTTAGACTCGTCAGCAGCCTTTGATACTGTCCCTCATTCTAGGCTCCTTTCTCATCTTTAGAGTATCGAACCAGAGGCCCAGCACTGAAATGGATGGGCTCTTTCTTAGGGAATATAGGGCAAGAGGTCTGGATCCCTTCATTCTGTTCGGGTACCAAAGAGTTAACAGTAGGGTTCACCAAGGGCCACAACATCTACCTCACCCTGCTGGCCCACTTGGCTAAAAATTTTGGTGCCAAAATAATTTCCTAAGGCGAAGATATTGTGCTGGATTTGATTAAACCTTGCCTGGCTGCCGTCTTCTACTGGATGAGCAAAAACAGCTGAAGTGCAATGCGGATAAGACCGAAGTTCTCTTCTTTGGCCTTAACTCACCACCTGTTTGGCCAGCCTTCTGGCTGGAGGGTGCTCCCCCTTAAGGCCCTCAGTTTGAAGTGGTTAAAAATCTTGGGGACTATTCTGAAAATCGGCTCTGCTTTCAGTTCCAAGTCATAGCTGTGGTGAGGACTTGATTTGTCCTTCTCTGCATGTTGAAAGAAATTCTTCATTTGTTTTCTGTACCAACAAGGAAAACAGTTTTTCAAGCACTTTTCACATCTAGGATGGACGACACAAATGCACTGTACCTCAAGAGGCTCTAGATGTTTTAAAATGCAGCAGCACGTACGCTCCTCAATCTTCCGCTAGGAACTCAGGTTTCCTCTCATCTGCACTCTCTGCACTGGCTCCCAGTGAGGGAATGCATCATGTTCAAAGCACTTGCACTCACCTACAGAGCTCTTCATTTAGCAAGTCCCAGATATCTTGCCTCTAGAATTATTTTTTTTAATCTCCTGTCTGGGAAGCTTCATTCCTCTAACAGCCAAGGTACCCAATATACGCCGTGCCCGAACAGGGGGCCGCTCTTTCTCATATCTGGGTCCTGCCGTCTGGAACAAACTTCCTCCTGACATACTTCTTGTTAAATCTGAGCAGATCTTCAAAAAGAGTTTTAAAAAATTGCTCTTTTCTCAAAACTGAGCGCCGTACCTGTGAGTCTAGCGTTAGCCAAGGTACCCAATATACGCCGTGCCCGAACAGGGGGCCGTTCTTTCTCATATCTGGGTCCCGCCGTCTGGAACAAACTTCCTCTTGACATACCTCTTGTTAAATCTGAGCAGATCTTCAAAAAGAGGTTGAAAAAATGTCTCTTTTCTCAGAACTGAGCACCTTACCTGTGAGTCTAGTGCCGGGACACTCTTCGGAGTAGCTGATCACTTTACAATTCCAAATCACCCTCCAGATGAGGGTGGACTGTCTTGAGGTCATGTGTGAGTGACTCTACTCTTCCTTTCAGTGTATGGATGCGGACTACTGCAGAAGTCAACCTTCCTCCCTTTCTGTAAATCTACCAATACCCAGATCCAAATTATTGTGCATCGGGGCTAATTTGATGCCGCCATATCCACTTTGCCATGTCTCTCATTTCAGCCAGTCTACTGAGGAGTTACAGGGTGAAGATCCTATCAGCTGTGCTGTCTCAGTCCTGATGCCTGGTGGTATTACGCCGCAGGCCATTTTCTTCTGTTTTTTTATATGCCTTCACCATTCGTCAAACAGGACCTCATAACCCAGCAGTCTCCCCAGAGTACTCCACCAGCCAGCATCATCACATGACCCCACTGTGTGCCTCCACTAATCCCTATCTATAGATATCTGTGCCAACCTGTCGCATTATCCATCTATGTCTCTCCATCACCGTGTCTCCATGTGTTCTTGTTTCCAATGTCAGTGCATGTCTATTCTTCCTGGGTTCTTTTGTGCTCTAATCCCAAACAGACTACTTTTTTAAGTGTGGTCAAAAATATTATCTAGGCCCTGCTAGGCACTTTTCAGCTTTGGTTAAAATTATCTACACGATGATTTGAGGCCTGGGGCATCCACAGAGTGAACTAGGGCATTACATCCTTTCTGGCTGAAGTTGCCCAGTTGGTGGTGCCAAATTAAAGGAAAGTGCTCCAATAGCAACATCCTATTTTTCTTTAAACTCTGCAAATCTTTTTCCTCACAACTAAATCCCTTTCGACACCCCTGAGGCCATATTACAAATAGGGCGCACTGTCCTTGATTCCGCCCCAGCGCACCTTTAAGCATGTGCGCCAGGCACAAACAGAGACAGTAAATCCTATTACAATAAACACACAACCTCTAGGACAGCCGCAAACTCACACTGCCCTAGGGGCAGCGCATTCAGTGAAATATGGAGCCACCGCTTCAAAGCCACTCTGTGTTTCTCTGTGCAGACTGCAACCTCTCCATTTTTCTTTGGCTGCTTGAAACCCCCTTCCATGATTAAACTACATCTTTACACAAGATAGTCAAATGTCCTCGATCTCATTTTATGTAAACAGAACCTTCTAATATGTTTAAGATTTTCATCGCAACCCAAACTTCTCATGGGATAATATGATGATCCGCTGTGAACCTTTTAACATCACCCACATCCCATGCCAAAGTTACACTGAAAACATAATTCCATTTGTTCCTTGAATGGAACTTTGTTTAGAAATAACATGAATATGCTTCACCTTAATAAAATCTTGATTTTCCTATGTTACGTGGCATTTCTAATGTGCAACATTCACCCAAAGGCATGTGGCTCTAGTTAGATCTTGGAAGGAGTGAGTGAGGAAGCATCTGATCCACAACCCATTTACTCAAATGCTTGCTTGAAAAGCCATGTCTTTAGTGCTTTCCTAAAACAGGCCAAGTCTGTAATAGAGCAAATGCCTATGGGTAGGGCATTCCACTCCTTAGGAGCAGGTACTGACAAACTTTGACCACCTGCCGTAACTTTCTTGAAGCTAGGCACCACCAAGGTGTTTTCTGATGCCGAACGAAGAGTTGTTTTGGGAGGGTATATCAACAGATGATCTTTCAGAAACTTTGTAGCCACTCCCTTTAGGGACTTGAAGACTTGACAGCACCTTTTGAAAACAATACACAGTTTGATACGCAGACAGTGTAGACTCTTAAGATAGGGGTTGATGTGCCTCCAAGGGGGTGATCTAAAAATCAGTCTGGCCACTATATTTTGAATTAGTTGTAGTCTCCTAAGTTCACCATCAGGGAGGCCAAGGTTAATGTTGTTTGCATAGTCTAGTATGGCGCCAATGACAGCTGCCGTAACAGACTTCATGGCATCCAGAGTAAGATAGGATTGAATCTTCCTGATGGAACACACAATTAGAAATCACTGCGCTGATGTGCGGCTTGGATGATAATTTGTGGTCAATACTGACTCCAACGTTCTTTGCCACTTGTTTCTGGACCAAATGTGTTCCCATGTCCAGAGGCCAGGCAATATTGGTCCTTAGTGCGGTACTTTTATCTAGCACAACAATTTCTGTTTTTTACCACATTTAGTTTAAGGTGATTTAGTCTCATCCTGCTACAGATAAATGGTATCATGTTTTTCAGCTGGTCTTGAATGTGGTGTTCGAGGGTGTCAAGCTGTAGTAGAAGCTGACAATTGTCTGCATAAATAAATATCCGGCACCCTCTCTCCACTAATTCCTTTATAAGGGATGGATATATACATATATATATATAAAGAAAAGATTGGGAGATAATGTGGATGCTTGTGGAACCCCACACTCAATATTAAGATATGGTGCTTAAAAAGTTTTAGTAAGACTGACTGGGTCCTGTTTTCCAAAAAAGAGGTAGCCAACTAAAGGCTTTCCCTCTGAAGCCCTCCAGCCATAGTCGATTCAAACAAATTCTGTGGTAGACCGTATTGGAGGCTTCGGACAAGTCCATGCCTCTCATTCGAATCCCCTCTCAAATTGTCTATAAGAGAGGTCAGCTTCAGTGCTATGTTTTGGTCGAAACCCAGCTTTGAAAGGCACAAGGTAGTTCTGGAAAGGAAGGAACTCGCCACTTCAGCTATGTGGGCTTCAAAATGTTTGGTACAGTTTGGTAACAATAAAATGGAACGGTATTTTTTTTAATTTCTGGGTTGTCCCCAGTTTTCGTCTGTAGGGGAATAACTGTTGCTTTTTTGAAACAGTTAGTAACTTCTCCAGTCTTTATGGAAGAATTTAGAAGACTATGTAGTAAGAGGATCTACATTAGAGTGAGCCATCCATTGAAATACTATAGGGGGGCATGGACTTCCAGACTTAACTTTAATAGGCAATCAATGTACATCCTCACGTCCCAGTTCAATATCACATCAAGCGTGTGGCCCTTTTCCTCCTTCTCCAGCCAATCAAAGTCCATAACAAGGCTGTTAGCTATTGCCATTTTGATGAGTCTAATTTTATACCTAAAGAATTTGTTTAATTCATCACAGCATTCCTGCACATGTATCAGTTGCTGACTTATTCTATCTGTGCTAGAAAGAGTGTGCAAAATATCAAATTGTTCTTTCTCCGGGTTATCAGCCAGACCTAGTCTATTTGAATAAAAGAAAGATTTTTTTCCCACATAATCAGCATTTAATATTTAGGCATACATTCTTTATTAGCTAGTCATCATAGATCCTCCTCCATTTCCATTCAAAATGTCTTAGGAGCTGATTACAATGTCAGTCGGAAAGGATCTGACCGACAGTCGGATTCTCCTGCACCGTGATTGAACCCTTACGACCGTCTCGGTCAGTTTACATTCCGACCGACCAATTTCGATGTTCGCAGTCGGAAGGTAAACCGTGCGGTCATTCCGAATCGGTTCTGACTGGCTCTCGGAGTATCCGTATCAGTCAGAATCGCATCGTACATCCCTATGGACAGCGTTTCTGACTTTGGTATTATGATGTTGATTTCCAACAGCCTTTCTGAGTCGGCCTGTCCAACACGAAAAGGCTGTTGGAAAGTGACTTTGGGGAACCCTGGCAGGCCCCCCTTCATCCTGAGGCCTCCGGTTGGTGGCTGAGGGGGTGCCTAAAGGACCCTCCTGTAAAACCATGTATTGTCTGACAGGCACCATGGGCGGCCTGCGACAGGGTGCAGGGTTTTCTGCACACACCCCATTTCCCCATAGGAGCCTGTGTCACGGCTGGTTGTCTGGCAGAGCACGAGCTCCCATAGGAAACAATGGGAATCTGACCAAACAGTGTTCTGTCGCATCGTAATTGGTCCAGATGAACAGCCGACCGCGAGTCGGTCAGTCCCGATTCCAAAACGGTGTCGAGCGGAAAGTTTCCGACCGACATCGTAATCAGCCCCTAAGTTGTAATTCCACATCCTTCAGTCATTTTTTTGCCCCTTTTTTTCTGGGGGTGCTTGTTTGAGCCTGGCCGTATCAATTCAGTTGTTAAATTTCAGAACTGCCACATTGGGTCTTTTACTTAGAAAAGGTTTTGCTGAATCCAGTGATTTTTGAAAGCGAGACCTATCCACTTTTCCTGCCTTTGTACCACTTCTCTGTGCGCTAATGGTCGTTTTATATTCCCCAATGTACCCTGAGCAAGATGTGAATTATCATATGGTCAGACCAACCAAAAGGTTTAATAACATAATTTTTATTCAGATCTTCTTGTGACCATACTAGGTCAAGAGCATGCCCTTTAGGAAGTGCAGAGTCCTCTATATATTGAATGAAATCCAAATAATTCATTAATTTAAAAAAAAACTGTTATGCCACTGATAACATAGGCATACAAAATGGCTACGGTTAACCAACATAGCATTATTGTTGGATGCAATATAAATCAACAAAATCATTAAAAAGGCTAAACAATTTTACAACTCCCTATGACCAGATTAGGGCTCTAGCTAATCCCATCTGTTCTGCCTTGCGAATTGTCCTTGTCATTAAAATACGATTCAGTCTGGCACATCGTTCAACTACTGACTGCCATTTTTTTGTAACGGAAGACATGTTCCCCCAAAACTTTAGGCACTGCTGTATTTAAACATTCGAGAAAGTAAAAATGACCTGTAACAACATATACTCCAGAGTATTGACTTCCACAATATCGCCCCAGTGAGCTCAAATTGAAGAATACAGATTTACTATACTAAATCCATATCTCTTTCCTTTGGCTACACTGAGTTAGTCGATATTTTGGAGTGAATATTGTTGCAAGTCGGTGTTTTAAACTTCCTTCTCGTGTTCCTTTTTGTGGTAAGAACACATCCCTATTTACCATCTTCAACAGTCAGCTAGATGCAAATAGAATTTGCCTTGACAAAGTTGATCTAAATAACAGTTCACTTGAATCCTGTCTCATCTCTTGATACCCAGAGCTCCACAGACACCTTAATTCTGCATTCCTAAAACCCTGCTCATATTGCTTGTTTACTCTGAATTTCATTTTTCTGAGAGGCCCTCTCCCTGGGCAGTTCAGTGTGAGAAGTTAATTGCATGCATGAGGTAATTAAAATCTTGCTGTGCAGTGTTCAAGATGCTCGCACCGGTTAAGTCAATGAAGGAGTGCATGCACCTCTGCCCGAGGGCATGGAACTGGGTCGTGCAGTATGAGACGGTTGGCACTAGGTTACGTACACTGGAACGGGACTATCCAGTGGCGGCTGCTCTGCTATGACGGAGGAGCGTCGCCCCCCCTGCCAGCAGCCTCCAAAACTTGAAAAATAAAACAATAATGAAATAGGTTTAGCATCATTTTATTTTTCAAGTTCTAGGCCCGGCTGAGTTAAGGGGGCGTGACCTCTCCGGGGCAGTCACCAGGAGGAGTTGTAGGGGCACTACTATCAGTGCGCATGACGGTTTGGCCGGCGGTCTCAGAAAGGCCAAATTGACATGCGCACTGACCTGTTTCCAGCCCAGCTGCATTGCAAGGTTGGAAACAGCAAAGCTCAGGCTCCCAGTCTCCCAGGGAGCGACGGTGCTCAGGCCAAGCCTGATGCTGCTCTGAAGCATGAGAGCAGCATCATGATTGGCTGCAGGCAAAACTGGGAGCCTGTGCTGCAGTGAGGAGCAGAAGAGCGGCGATGCAGCGGGCTGCAGAGCAGGTAAGTTCTGTTTTTTGTTTTTATATTGTACCCCCCACCCGTCCCTCCACTCTGCCCTAATACCGGCCGCTGCTGGGACTGTCATGGCATTGGTTCATACCATGATGCATGTGCTGGTATTGCCATTGTTTTTGATTTTCTGAGTCTCTTGTACAAGTGGATCACCAGCCTTTGATATGTGGAGCTCCTTCGTAATACTAAATTTAGTCTCTACCTTACTGGCCACATGATATATCATTATCTGCCCATGGTCATCGCTAAAATATCTCCAGAAAAAGGTTGTTTTTGGTTTTACTTACAATGCACAGCCTGGCTAGCTCAGATATCTGAGGGCCGTGTTTGCGCGGTCTGGTGACATAGGAGAAAAGAATACATATTGGTTTTGCCAACATATTTTGGATCAAAAATCAATATTAGGAAGGATCAGAGATAATCCTTCAGGTTTATGGAGATCTCTCTTATCTGTGTTCTTGGTCTAGAGCATGGCATTTGTCTCAGTGTGTTTGTCCCAGAGAGGCAGTGCTCCTTCCTGTCCTGGGTTTGCTCTCCTTCCTAGAGGAGGTCGGTGACTCTCTGTTCACTTTGTTGTACATCAGATGAGATGCTTCAACGAGTCCTGGTGTATTCTCTGCATTCAGGATTGCGTAACTTCGATTTTCCATTCTAATTTCTGGACTGCATAACCAATATATAAAGAGAAAAAACTGGACTCCATGAGCTTCCTTCAATCGAGTCCCTTGCTTTCACTTTTCTAGGCGCTATGTTAGAGCTGTCTGGGTAGTGCCGGTGAGGTGCAGACCATCTGATCCTCTTTGTTTACTCTCTCATCAATGTGGCTGAGGCTACATAGGCCTATACTCTTTGGACACTCTGTGTGAAAATTAAATATATAATCTATCATGGTGATAAATTGTATTCTATAAATCTTCTCAAATTTAGGGCCATATGTATCAAAAATTCATTTTGCATTCCTTTAATAGAGAATTTTAGATAATCGATATATTAGGAATGCAAAATGTCATGTAAGAAAATAGCGATGACCTAATCGTGATTCCTTAAGATTCGCAATCGCAATTAGATAATTGCTATTAGGTAATAGTTCTCCATTCGTTCCTATAGGCCTAGGCCCATAGGTGTGAATGGTTTTGCATTACCTAATTTGTGATTACCTAATTGGTAATCCCAAATTAGGTAATGCTTTACCAATGGTGCCTGGGGCCTAAGGCACCCTTGAAGCACCCCCCCAAAAAATGTGCGCACGCCAAGCTGCTTGCATGGCACTTTAAAAAATGCATTTTTGTATATTTTTAAAAATCTGCACATGGTTACCATTAACTTTGAGTTGATGGTAATAGCATTTCCTAAATGCACAGTTTGCATAAAGAAAGAGATTGGTACATGTGTAAGGGAATTGCAAATTGCAATTTCCTATTGGTAGTTGCAATTTTAGTTAATCACAATTTTTGTGATTATATAAAATTGCGACTACAGAGCCTTTCAACATCTTGAAAGGCTATTTTGCATTCACAAACAGCCAAAATTACCAATTTGCACCATTTGCGAATGCAGAATTGTTTGCTACTCGTGGCCCTAGGTGTTTCCTTTTTTACTGAACCATACGGGAGATTCAGGTCTCCAATGTGGTTTATGCTCATACCCTGATTGGTAAACACAACATGGCTGAAATATAAAATGCAAATGCAGGCAATTAAATAATTGCCTATACCATTTCCATGGGTGTAATATATTACATATTTTTTTCATTGAACAAAGCGAAGAAACTAAAGCGGCCACAGATTCTGCTAGATTTGTAGTGGTACCTTAATTACTGACATCCTCTTGAGCAGATGACAACAAACGTTGGTTACATTTTTACTCTACATTTGAATCAGACCACTAACATAACCCAGTTTGAGTATAAATCTACAATTATAAATTCTACTTCAGAACCTGCATTTTATTCACTAAAGCTACGTTATTCAACCAAAATAATCGTAATATTTTATCTTTGGACTTTGATCAATCTATAGGTACCTGCTGGGGTCTCCCGCGTTGTCCTTGCGTTGGTTCTTTTCCACTCCTCCTGTGCACCCAGCAGTTTCCTTCCGGTCATACCTGACATACTTTCAAAACTGTACACAGATGCATTTTTGTGTCACAGATGATCTCTGTATTACATGGGACTCTTCTGTCACACATAACCTTCCTATAATCTTGAACAGCCGTTGCTTGTGTCACATGTGACTGAGGTATCACATGGGACTTTTATACCACATTGTTCTCTATCACAAACCTCATCTGTATCACAAATTGCCTTGGTGTGTCTTATGACCTTTTTGTCCAAAATCCCATTTAAGCCTCAGGTGACCTTTGCCACAGATAGCTTGTGTATCTCATGTGATCTTCAGGCCACCACAGATGACTTGGCTTGCACAGACTGAATTTAGCTCTAGATAAGATGTTTGTGTTAGTAAGCAGATTGTGGCATGTGATACCCTCATCTCACAGGATATTGTTTTTACTGAGCTTTCAGCGGATGCTGAACACTCCATTTTTGTCGTGACGCATGCTCTGCTGAGCATAGGCGCAACCACATTGTTAAGGGGAGAGGTGGAATAAGACACATATCCACAAATCTTTCATTGTCCCCTCTTTCTCCACCAACCTTTCCATACCTGCTTCTCTTCTTCAAGCAGCACACAGCTTTTGTGAAAAAGCACTTTATTATGACATTTAAAAAAATCATCTCATGAGAATGCTGGTGAAAATTAATTGGGCATAGAGCATTACACCCTCCAGACCAGAGTGCTTTGCTTTATTGCAGTGGTTCGAAAAACGAGGATGTAAAACACTAATAGCCCTATCCCATAAAAGTAAGGGGGATCCTATTGCATAAGTTGTCCAAACAGTGGGATTAGGGTGCAGCGGGGACCTTCCTAGGATTGTGAGAGGAAAACTGAGCCTCCTGTGCCTATTCCTGGAAATGTTTCTGAATTCCAGAAGGTAGTAAATCTACTCTCACGCGTAGATGTACACCTGAGAGTGCAGATTTACTACATTCATCATGGATCTGGCCCTAAGTGATTTCTTCCATGTGTCTGATGTTCAGCTTTCAAGCACATCATGATTGTCAATACTGGCTGATGAACTAAAGAGACTTTTTAAAATTGAAAATGCTATGTGTTTTACAGAATTTAAATATTAAAAGTGGGGGCGTAATAGGGTTTTGATCGTTTCTAAATAGCATTCTGTGTATTTACAAAGATTTTACAGCTAACACATTGAATTTTCAAAGTTTTGTGTCGGCATTGGTGATTTGCCAGGTGTCACTGGAGGTACTCTTGAAAGAATGTGGTCTAAAATCAAAGTGCCATACGAAGGAGCCAGGAGACCTTGCCTTGGTTACAATTCACGCTTCTTAACTTAAGCAAATTGCGTACCCTTAACGGCACTGTTGCTGGTTGTTTGCCGCTACACAATGGTCATTATATCAACCTACACAAATATTGCACCCACGTGTCATTTACTGCAACAGCTCCATGGGATGTGTACTTTTTCTATTCTTAACTACATGTCTTACTTTGTGATGCTGCAGTTCGACCGATGTAGTGGATACCTTGGGGCAGATTTATGTTGGACTTGCGCCACTTTTACGCCGCCTTTGCGTCACTTTTGTGACGCAGCGGCGGCGTAAACCATGCGCCATGTTGCGCCTTATTTACAACGTGGCGCATCTAGGGAGATGCGTCACGTTGTAAAGCCCTGCGCTACATTAAAGCTGCATCAGGTTTAATGTATGCAGGGTGGGTGTTCCATCGGAAAAATCCTCGGAAAAGTGACGCAGTGAAATCTACAAGATTTCACTCAGTCACTTTTCCGACGCTGCTGCGTCAAAACCTTGCGCCTGCTTGAAGCAGGCATAAGGCATGACGCAGCATGTTAGGTATGGGCAGCCCCTAAACATTGCTGGAGTTGCGTCGTGCTTGCGACGCGACTCCAGCAATGCGCCGCCCTTACGCCATCAGATGCGTCACGCATCTGTTTATCCTTGCGCCATGATGCGCTGCATTGTAAATGCGGCGCATCTGTGATGGCGCAAGGGTGAACTTGCATGACGCATCTTTCCTGGCGCATCCCTGCTGATTTGCAGGGATGCGCCAGGAAACATAAATCTGCCCCTACATTTTTGGAATGCGACATAATGCATTTGATAGCGGAAGAAGGACCTTTTGCTCTACCACAAAACATATTAATTCAGGAATGTGTAGTACATCATGCTTCACAAAGTTCTGTGGCTCAGATATTCAGATATACCACAAGGCCATATGGAGCGCAACATTTCACTTAATGGTTACTGATTTCAATTTGTGCCAGTCATATCAGTTCCTTTGAGTTACTTTGTTGCAGTTCTAATCAAATCTTGAAATCTGTTGTGGGACAACACATTGCAACCTAGTGTACAGCAAAAGTCGAGCCTGGGCAGTGCATACGCTGCTCTGCGAGGCATGCTGTATTTAGGTATGGACTTGAGGCTCCGCCCACTCTCTGCCCATATTTTTATTTGGCTTGTGTCAGTGTCCACTGTAAACTGTGGCTTTTCATTGGTCAATAGGCTTAGTTGCCCCTCCTTAGTACCGCCATGTCTCATTTTGTATCCTCCCATGAGGACACCCCCTGGTACATGTGTTGTGGCGCTGTAGGCTTTAATTACAGCCTCCAAGCGCTATTTTCTCAGATAGCTTTGCCATCCTGTTGTTGCAGGCAGGACACGCTCTCTCCTAACGCTTTAAAAAAAATCTTTATAGCACGGGCGCCGAACACATTTGCAATGCAATAGGTCTCGCATTTGCTAAGCTATTGGCATTGTAAATGGCAAAGCCTTTTATTTATCTGTTTTAAAAACAATACATAAATAAAAGGCATTGTCATTTACAATGCTATTAGCTCAAACTCTTGTAAATGCGAGACCTATTGCATTGCAAATGCCTGTTGAAAATGCAAATGAGACACCATTGAACTACACTACTTAAACTTGACTCCCTAGTGTCCTGCATTTGCCCCACCTCCTCCCATCTTCACTGCCAAGCTCTACACATTGGTTCCCCAAATTTTCAACAGAAATTGTTCACCTACTGTTGAAGTGTGTGCATGTCCTGCTGAGGAGCGCACAATTCAATCAGCAGGTGCACTTGTCTTGCTGAGGTGCGCAAACGCTTCGGCGAGGTGTGCGCATGTCCTGCTGCTGGACGTACCCGGAGATGGGAGATGGGAGACGACCAGCCAGTCAGCAGAAACCTGACCCAGCCGGGTGCTCTGCGTCAGCAGCGCCTAATGCACGCGGCGGCCTTCTTCATCTGCTGAAAGCCTCAAATAAATGAAATGCTTCTTAATTAAAGCTGGTTTTGTATTTCAGTTTCCATATCCATTTTCTTGCTGGATTAAGAGAAAAAAGAAAAGAAAAATATATTAATTAAAACCACAATTTCATCTTCGCGTGGATGGTCCCTGCTGGGTTACGAGCTTGTGGCGCTGATTATTATTAACTGGCCCGTCTCCTGTGTCTGGCTCACTACAGATCTCTCTTGACTGCACTCAGCCTCAGCGGTACCAAATGGGAGATGAGAACTAAACGCAACATGGGGTGGGGGGATAGCGATTTTGCAGGTGTTTGCTTGAAATGTGGGTGGGGGTGTGCACAGTTGGTTACGATTTCTGAGTTAAAATCCTAGACAACTCGATCTCCAATCTTCCTTGTCAGTGTTTGAACGCTCACAAGTTGTAATGATATTGACTATATCATACACTTTGTAGTTTTTTTCTATTCCAGATCACACCTTAGATTCTTGCCTCTACCGACCCAGTCTTTGGATTCTCTGCTCCCCAACCAAGACTTTGGGCCCATGACTCAACCAAATCCCTAGTCTCTGCGGTCCAAACATTGGATACTCTGCTCACACTTTGAAATCTTGCCCCCTCCCAGATCATACTTTGGTATCCTCACTCCTCTAACCCACACTTTCTTTTCAAGGCTTCTTCTCTGCGTTACATTTTAGGTTTATGATTCCTCGACTTGCACTTTGTTTTCATGGCTCCTTCAGCGCACGTTTTTGGTTCATGACTTCTCCAGGGAGACTTTGGATTTCTGTTTCCTCTAACCATCTCCTTGGGTTTGTGACACTTGCAGCAAAACCTGTAAGGTTCCTGGCTTCTGTACCTGGCACTTTGAGTTCAAGACTCTCTCATTCCTCACTTTGGGTTGATGAGTTCTCCATCCCACACTTTGGATTCATGATTCCTCCAATCTCCACTTTGGATTTTTGAGTTCAGCAGCCCATACTTAGGTTCATGATTCATCTATCAATCACTTTGAATTCATGACTCCTCAAACACATATTTTGGCTTCATGACTCCTTGACCCTGCTATTGGGGTCCACAACTCCTCCCATCCATAATTTTAATCCTGTCTCCCGAAGCCTACATTTTAGAGTCCTAACTTCTCAAACCTCCACTTTAGAGACTTGTCTCTCCTCGCCCACACAGATTACTGCAGTCCAGAGTTTGCATTTCAGTCCCAAATGCTCACACACTGGATTCATCATATTCCTGATATGATGATTTATTTTGTTGCAAGGAGACTGCTGAATTTCTGTGTTGTCTTGTATCTGTCTGACCTACACGCATTTCTGTACAGGTTTCTAGCTATGGATTTTCAATGGGTAACCAAGAAATTCTGGTTTGCCGTCATCACAGGTACAGTTAAAAGTCTTAAAATATACATACTGAAAATGGGATGCTGAAATAATTTTGAAAGACTGTATATTGAAAATCAGTTTTTTTCTCAAATGTTTAATATTTAAAACAAATGTTAACATTAGGGTTAGTGTTAGAACTGGGGGTCTCTAGTTGGCAGGGGTAGGTACCTTTGTCCAAATAGGGACCCTTGCTTCTAGTCAGGGTAAGGGGCTAAACTTCTAAAATAACCCCTACTCACCCCCTTGGTAGCTTGGCACGAGCAGACAGGCTTATCTCAGAGGCAGTGTGTAAAGCATTTGTGAACACATACAGTAATACACTGAAAACACTACAAATGGACACCACACCAGTTTAGAAAAATAAGTAATCTTTACTAGACTTAACCCAAGACCTAACGACAAAAATTCAAAATACTGTAATCAAAAATAGGCTTTAAAACGGTAGAAATAGCTTAGTTCACTTTAGATTGTAAATGCAACACTTTACTCTCAAAGTACCTGGGATGCGTAACGCAAAACAAACAAAAGGGAAGGTGATGCGCCGTTCCTTACTCTCAGGGGAGTGGATGCGTCGGTTCCTTACTGCTGCACAGGGGAGTTGAGGCTCGCTTACCTTACTGTGTGGGGAGTTGACGCGCCGGTTTCTTACTGCGATCCGATGCGATGACGCTCCAGTGCAATGCGACAAAATTGGCATCTTGGTTATGGTGCGACAACGTAGATGCGATGCGTGCAGTCTCTTAGAAGGCCCAGCACAACAGCAGGCACTTCAATTCCCAGCAAGGGAATTCAGGGGGAGCTGGTGGTGAAGTCTTGTATCCCTGAGACTTCAAGCAGGAGGCAAGCACAGTTCATGCCCTTGGAGATTCTTCTTCAAGATGATGAAGGCACACTCAGTCCTTTTTCTCCTTTCTTTGACAATGTAGCAACCACTGCAGGCCAACCCCCCAAACAGCACAGGGGTAGTCTCCTCCTTCAGTTTCCTGGTTATTCTCCTCAGCAAAGGTTTGTCTTGATTCTCAGAAGTGATCTAAAGTTCTGGGGTCTGGGTCCCCCTTTTTATACATACAAATTCTTTGTCTCTGAAGGCAGAGAGTTTCTGTACCTAGTCCAAACCAGTTCTGGGTGCATTCTGCCAGTGCACAACTTCTTCCTTTGTCAGTGTGGGCCAGGGTCATCAGACGCACCACAGGAGGTGGAGCCAGCATTGTGGAAGGCAGGCACAGCCCTATGCAGGCCCAGGTGCTACTCCTCCCACCACTACAAATGCAGCTATTCAGCCTAGTGCTGACTCACCCTGTCGCCTGGAGCCACCCTAGCCCCTTTCACTCACAAACCATACATGGAACACACAAACCTAGCATTGGCAGGCTGGATGGTTAGGCAAGAAAATACCTTCTTTCTAAAAGTGGTATTTTCAAACACAGAATGTTAAAACCAACTTCACTAAAAGATGTATTTTATCATTCTGAGTTCAGGCATACTAAATTCGTTTTTCTACCATTTTCCCTGGGTCAGTTATTATAAGATGTTATAATCAAAACTGCCCATTCTGGCCTATGGGAACAGGTAGCCTTGCAATCGTGAAAAACGAAATTGGCTGTAATTCACTATCAGTACATGCCACACACTTCAGAGCATGTCCTACCTTACAATGCACCTTGCCCATGGGGGTACCTTGGGCCTACCTTAGGGGTGACTAACATGTAGAAAAGGGAAGGTTTAGGGACTGGTAAGTGGGTGCACTTACCAAGTCGACATGGCAGTTCTAGACTGCACCCAGGCTCTGCAATGGCAGGCCTGAGACACACTTTACAAGTGCTTCTGTGGGTGGCACAACCAGCGCTGCAAGCCCACCAGCAGCATTTGATTTACAGGCCCTGGGCACACATGGTGCACTGTACTAGGGTCTTACAAGTAAATCAAATAGCCAATCATGGAGTCACTGATCCATTGCAACAATTTATAATAGGGAGCACTTGCACTTTGGCACTGAATAGCAGTGCAAAGTGCCCAAAGCATCTAGACCAGCAAAAACATAGCAAAAACACAGGAGGCAACAGCATAAAATGGAAGGGAGACCCACGCCAATGGTGCCAGGTCTAACAGTTAGGTTCAGAGTTTAGGGCTGGCATTAGTCCTAGAGTCAGGGCACAGACCTAGGGTTAGTATTAGGGTTAACATTACCCTTAAATCAAGGCTAGGGGTAGTTACATGGAGAGTTGGTTTAAAGGCATTACATTTATTCTTAGCCTTTAGTTCAGAATTTTATAGTGAGGATTTCACTAGGTTTCTCACCTGTCCATTGCTTTTGTATTTTTTGAGATTTTTACCACTTTCTGATTACATTTTTAATTGTTAATTATATATTGTAATTATGTCTTATGTGTTTACGTTTTTGTAGTTCGGTTTCTATATAATTATTATTATATTATAGTTATATGCTGAATGCATGCATCTGGGGGACTTTAATTATAGGGTTGGTTCTCCATCAGTGGAACACAGGCTAGGGTCTCTGCTAACCTGGTGAGCTGGCAAGCTGCCCCCTAATCTATAATTGACCCCAACAGTTTGGAACACGAGGGCATTTAGCAGAAGAGAATATTTCTTGTGAGTTTTCTTATTTATGTTTTTTCTTTGAGAGTATTACCCTTTTTTGGTCCTTTTGTTTCTGAGGTCCTAGAGGAAGGAGGGAAAACAAGATTGGATGTAGAACAGCACAGAGGTGTAGTGGGTGCATATTTAACAATCCAGAAGTAATATGTGATGTTACAACGCGTGGTGTTACCACGCGGTAGGTAACAGCGCAGTTGTTACATCGTCCGCGTTGTTACCACGCATGACATTACATCGCAACTTGCGCTAGATGGCGCGCTGGACTTAGGAATAGTATAAATGACTATTCCTACTCCAGTTAGCGCAACTGCAGGGAAGGTGTTGGATTTAAAATCCAACACATTCCCTGGTGTTGCACGCCACCTAGCGCAAGTCGTTGAAACGACTTGCGATGTAATGCCATGCGTGGTAACAACACGGACGATGTAACGTCCGCGTTGTTATCAACCCGCATGGTATTACCAGCGTTGTAAACGCTGTCTCCCATCCAGAAGTGAAAGAATTAGGGGCAGAACCTAACAAGCATTAGTGGTTAATTACATTGACCTTATTATTAATTCTGTCCTTCACTAATGGAAAGTTTGAATGTTTTTCTGCTTCTGGGGCATTATCCCCTTTTCTTAAGTTTTGCAATCGGTCTTATGGACAACCTTTGACCGTTGTATAGTTTGTGATCCAATTTATCTTGTCGGGTAGATAAAAAAAAGTTTGCATTCTCTGAGCACCAGTTAAGTTTGATGCCTTGAATTTTGGTCATGAGTCTTTTGGGAATGCAGCGGAGATTCAGAAAAAGTGTGCCAGGGTTGCTCTGCAGACTCTGTAGCTCATCTGCCCGTGGAATAACACCCTCAAATATTATACGACATGTTCTGCCGACTGGTCCAGTAGGACTTTTCATCCTAGCACTTCAGTTGTAGGATGGGACTTCGTAGCTTCCTTGACTCTTCGGTAGTTATTGTGAGCAGGGAGTCCAGGCCTAAATCTTCGGATCTGGCGTGATTGTTGGCATAGAGTTAATAAAGGTTAATGGCACATCAGAGGCATTTCTTTTCCAATATTATGTCTTTAATGCACATGTAGGTATGTAAAACTATTCAGAAGAGCAATTACAGTGAAAACCAGTAGGTTCTAGCGTTATCCATTCTAGAGATATACCGCCAAACATATTTGACATAAAAGCAGGAACCTCATTGCCTAATATTGTAACCGGTGGTTAATGCTAACAAAACGTATTCACAATTCCTATATTCTAAGAGTGGTGTTTGTAAGTCCTATGGTTTACTGATTTAATAGAGAAGAAGAGTCCAACATTACCCGGTGGGCCAGTATTAGTCTATAGGCGTTATTCATAAGGTATTGGCGTTACTCATAAGTTTTCAGGCAGGCATGTGCACCAAAGGGAATGGCCCATTATTTCCAGACGGGCCAGTGCTATTCTGAGGGCTTCCAGGACCATGACTAACTTCAGAGCTGCCCCTGTGTTGAAAGAATTAACAATAGCAGGCTACTGAAATATGTGGTGGATAAGAAAATTTGCCACTATGGTCAGAGAGGGTTGACATTTTCTCGACACTCCGTCCATCATTTCCTTTGGTTTTTGCTTTGTTCGCCATAAGTTGGCAGGGTATGCTCAGACGTGAGTCCCTTGCTCACTTTGCCACTGGATTCAAGCAAGCCTGGCTGAAGACGGCTGAAATGCCAGAAACCGGTCCTAGGAAGCTTGTTTCCAGTCCAGGGAAGACATGGCTTGGCAGTTCGGGCTGGACTGTTCCCATGAGGCACAGGGTCAGACTGATTTGCATATGGCCATGTCTGAACTGGGGTGGCAGAGTGGGCTAAAGAACGGTGAAGGATTAAACCCAGATTAGTTGACTGGGGGTGAGTGCTTGCAATGTTCAACACTCCGTCCATCATTTCCTTTGGTTTTTACCTTGTTCCCATAACCCCACGGGTGGTTTAGGTGCATTTTGAAGGTTGTGTCTTGCTTTTAGTTGTTCACAGTCAGCTTTGTCATTTGCCTAGTCATTTTCTATGCTGCTGCAGCAGCAACATGGGGGCTGGGATTGCAAGGAAGACAGTGTACCTCAGTGATTTATCATGTAAGCAGTTAACTGATTATTAAAAATATAATGCTGATGCAAGGGAGCGCTGGCGCTGGACCAGAAGAAGCCATTAGTGTGCGCTTTGAACCATGGGACACTCTCCCATGATGCCACACCAGTCAGAGTGGATGTTCTGTGAAAAGAGGCTCAGGTATGGATACTTTCTTATGGAAAGCGCGGATCACTGTATACTCTTGAAGTTCCTGGATTTATGGGCCTTTGATACAGAATGGTTTTCCATCAAGGCTAGTTCACACCCCAAATGGCTCACCTTTAATTGACGTTCCTCATCTTGGGGACATTTGGGGGCATATTTACAATGCCCCTGTGGCACTTTTACGCCGCCGGAGTGTCACATTTGTGATGCTCCGGAGGTGCATGTAGTATCCTGGTGGTATGGATTGCCTCACCCACGTTTCCCTGTCCCTGGCTGCTCCGCCTGTGTGAGTATTCTGAATGGAATGTTTGGTGTGCGGGCCCTGAGTGGAATGCTTGGGTGACTGAATGAGGGTTGACAGTTGATGGATGGGGCTGAGCAGCAAGCAGACTGCTCCCGGTGTGTTGCTGTGGCATTATACCTGGATTTGTTCTACCTGTTTACCTGCTACCTGAATAAACCTACGTTGACTTCATCACTCCAGTGTGGTTCCTCTTTACTACAGTGCAGTGCGCCAGTCCATATTTAAAAGGCCACATAAAGCCACCCTGTGTGGATTCTCAAGGCCTTGTAAATATAGCCTCCTTTCACTCATTACTCTGCGTGAAAGGGGCATTCCATGGGTGTTGCTGTGGGTGTTCCCACGCAACACCCATAGAATCTGACGCATTCCCAGATTCACAAGGTTTTGTATGCCTGGGAATGCGTCAGATTCTAACACCTCCCCCTGGGAGGCGTTAAAGTGCTGCAACGAGGAGAAATACCTATATTTCTCCTCGTTGTTTGCTCTTTCTGTGTGTGCTGCACTCTGCAGCACACATAGGAGGAAGAAAGCACCATCAATGATTGTTTTAGAATAGGAAGGCGTCGCTTCCTGCACAAAACAATCATCTCTGCAACACAGGCACCCTTGCACGCTAGGCAGCCAAATGTGTGCCAGCGCAGAGGAAAGCACAGGGATACGTCATATTGCTGTAACTACTGTTGTACGGATTCTGCTCAGGAACAGAACTATGCTTGGTACCATAGAACATCAGTAGTTCTCAGTCTCAGTGATCTTACAACCTCAGTACCATGAGCCCAAGTCCGACTAGCTATAGTGTCTCACTTGCACTTCTACTCATACCCAGAGGAACAAGTGAATTGACACCCCAGAACACAACACTCCCAACCCTCTCAGGGATCGCGGTGACAGGACACTCCCTTTCACTCACACACTCGTACTTGTCCACAATAAGATATGAAAGAGACAGGAAGGATGTTTGAAATGTTTATTTAAACTATCGTACTCTAAAATGCAGTATACTTGCCAACATAAGAAAACAACTGCCTAGCAAAAATACCATCAGCATTGTCAATAAACTGTGTATTATGAAAAGCCCTGTCATATTATAAGACAGAATAGCCTAACCCCCATCCCCTTCTACAGAAGCAAACTGATTATACAGCAAAGATCTCTGTGTTTAATAGCGGGCCCCGTACCTTAGCATACACAGAAGGACGTTCTACATCTCAGATACAGCCGTGATCTTCTCTCAGAAAATACCTGTCTCTCTTGCCATGTTACATTGCTGTGCATACCTATATGCCAAGGTCCACATGTTCATAAACAACAGCTGGATTTCTGTGTTGTGTCTAGGTGCGCGTGCCTAACCAGAACAAAAAAAGCAAGGGACATTGTTGTTTGATCTGGTCTGCTGTTCAGACTAAATCCCAGGAAAGAACAGAATGAGAAAACAGCTGCGGGTTCTGTGTGAAAATATAATGTGGCACAAAAGCAAAAGTGTTTATATAGTAACATGTGCAAAGCTAATGCGGCCTGTGTTACGCACAGTTAGGCTAACATAGGGAAAACTACAATAGGCCCTGTGTAGAACACATGACACTACGATGCATCCCTGCACTTTCTTAATGACGCAGTTCGGTGCAGCACAATGGCTTGCAGCGTTGCACTCCGTCATTTTCTAGTTAATATGCCCCTTGGCTTGTCTCATTTGCATCTTTGCTGTTCTTTTGCAGAAAGCAGCTACATGGATTTTGGGGAGCATGGCAAACATACGGACAGGCAGACTGGTCATGATGAAGGGTGTAGCTTTATTCAGCTTGCTCCTAGCTGGAAACTGGATTATTACTATGGGAGCCACCTGTCAAGTACTCTCCAGTCCTCAGAGGGTACAAAGTCCCAGCCAGTATTTATGCAAAGATGGGGGGCACAAATCCCAATGTGTAGGAGTTTGTATTTGCATTCGGTACTGGTTTTCAATCATGAAAGGGATCCTTTTTACTGATTTCTTTTCGGGCAAACTTGAAAGCGGTTGTCTTGGTTGCAAGCTTTGTGTATTCATCCCAGCTCTAAGACAGTGAAAACCAACTCCTAACATGGTAATGTTTATTTATTTATTCAGTGTTTTAAATAGCGCAAACGTGACCCGTTAGGGTGTCAGAGCGCTTAACAGAGATATAGCAGTCCCGGTTGCGATAATAGCAATCAACATGATAAACTTATGA
Organism: Triturus cristatus; assembly: GCF_964204655.1. Classification (NCBI taxonomy): domain Eukaryota; kingdom Metazoa; phylum Chordata; class Amphibia; order Caudata; family Salamandridae; genus Triturus; species Triturus cristatus. The sequence goes on from NC_140590.1 coordinate 1,644,320,572, forward strand.
GTGAAGAACAATACAAAACAGTGGACAGAAAAAGATATAAGCACTTACAATGATATCTGAGACTGAAAGAATACGTCGAATTACAAATTTTCTTTTTACCATCAAAGGACTCAGAATTCAAAGTTTAGCTGAGCGTTAGCCTCAGTAGCTCATCTGCTGTAGCAGGGATTTAATTAAGTTGGCCTATTGCCACACAGTGCCACACACTGCATAATTGATAGTGTTGAACAGTAGGCACTTTACAGGAAAGTGCAAGAAATTTAAATGAGGGTCAACATTGTATTGTATTGTAATTGCATTTAAACAGTGCTTACTACCTCTGACGAGGTGTCAAAGTGCTTTTTCGGCGAGTAGCACTCTACTCCGGAACCCATAAAGGATTAGTGTTGAATTAGTATAGTGAAATATGAAAGTAATTTGAGTGGTGGATATTAGTCAGTTATTTGGATTGAAAAGGATAGTGGATGGATAGAAGAGGGAAAAAGGTTTGCATTTATATAGTGCTTGTTACCCCGATGGGGTGTTGAAGCGCTTTTTCGGCGAGTAGCATGCTACTCCGGAACCCATAAAGGATTAGTGGTGAATTAGTATAGCGAAATATGAAATTTGAGAAGTGGTCATGTTAGTCGGTTATTTTGATTGAAAAAGATAGTGGAGGGATAGAAGAGTGAAGGATTTAGACTTTTTTTGGGAGGTCATAGCAGTAGTAGGAGGCTTGGGATGAGTAAAAAGTGATGTGGAGTGAAAGAGTCAGATGGAATAGTTTAGAAAGGCTTGTTTTGGGGGATCAGTATAGTAAAAGAGGTGTCGGATGGTGCAAGAAGGGGTAGAGTAGGGGAGATTCTAGAAAGGGCTATTTTGGGGATCATATTAGTGGTATGGGGTTTCAGATGAATGAGAGAGTGGATGTAGAGGATATATTGATAGAGGGATAGGGTGAGAAATAGGGTAGTGCATTGGAAAGAGTAGTAGAAAAAGGTTTGCGATGAGTCAGAGAGTTGAGGTAGAAGATATATTAAAGAGAGGTATAGGGTGATAAATAGGGTAGTGCATTGGATATGCTGAACTAGAAGGAAGTAATACATATATAGATCCATAAGTACATGGAAAGTTTATAGATGTATAAAGGAAGTAAGTATATGTAGATTAAAGATATTGATAGAGGTATAGGGTAAGAAATAGGGCAGTGTATTGAATATGCTTTTTTTGGGGAAGAAAGTAATAAACATATAGATCCAAGTACATGGAAGGTATATATATGCATAAAGGAAGTAAGTATATGTAGAATAAAGATGCATTCGATTAACTCTGGTTTTCAAGTGTTGTACCTAAAAAAAACTTTTAAACATAATTATTCTACATGTTTATACAAAGCAATAAACATATATTGGTACATGCATCACCCTCTCTATAATAGAGGGGTTCCTCTGGTTTGTGAAATAAAGCTAAGCAACACATGCTTCATGCTAGTTCTCTCATGAAATATGTGTCATGCACCCCCTGCTCTAGTTTTACACATATCTCATTCTATCCTCAATGTTTCCTCCTTGTTCCACTCAATGGATTGCTAACGGGGCACGCTGCGAGCTGGCCCTTCGCGCTGCTCCCAGAGATACAAATGGGAGGAAAGGCTGGCAGTGTGTCCAACCTACGTCTAATTGTGTTGGCTGGTTATCCAATTTACTAAGCTCTGGGAAAATATTTTAAGACCTCAAACAGCTCATCTATATTTCTAAATCCTTAATTGTATTTTCTGTAGGCTGCAATTTGTCTGTGGTTGATGACTAGGCAGAGAAGGTGGCGGGTCGGGTGCAGGCAAACATGGCGGAGATCAGAAGGAAAAATCAGAATTGTGCCTTCTGCATATCTCTATGGCAGGGGTCTCCAACCGGTCGATCGCGAGCTACCAGTAGCTCGCCAAACCCCCATGAGTAGCTCGCGCCTCGCATCTCAGTTGTGTAGCCTGTTCTCATCATTTATAGTTCTTAGGCCTTTTTTCATGGCCGTTGCCTGCCATCACCAAAACCAGCTGCTCCGATTGGCCTAACGGAGTTTAGCTGGGGTGGGCAGGGCAAAGATGATGACACTGTTTCTCCACGCCACCTGCCTTTCATAGCCTGGCACCGCAGTCTTGATTGTGCAAGTCAAGACATGTGCCGGAGCAAGCACCAGGTGGGTTGGATTGGAGCAGCAAGTCCTGGAAAGCCTTCTGGTGGCGCAAACAGTATTGAACTGCTACGAACCCCACCAGCTGCCTTTTTATGCCTGCAACACATTTCAGCAGCAGATCAAACGGTAAGCGCTGGCCTCGCCAGTAAACATCATAATAATGCATTGTTCTCTAGACTCGAGCTGCGATGTGCGTCTTCTATCCTTAGCCACTGGTATGCCACGGGCTCTTGAAAGACTGGGAATATCGTTCTCCCGCTTTCCAGCTTGGTTATAAACAGGACAGCAGTGTGTTGCCACGTTCCAGTTTCCTTTACTGAAGGCACACGATAAATCTGCACTAATGAAAACAATGAAATTGTTCCTCTCTTCAGAACAGCTACGATCTTATGATCCAGATTTAACTCTTTCATAACCTCTGTGGCCAGGTCATTTAAAGAGCACAGGCACGCTCATCGAAATTATGCATGTGTTTTAGACTATTTCTACCCACTAGCTGTGAAGATTGCCATCATTTGCAGAGATTGGTAAAGTTTCTATAACTCCGTTAAACCTTTTCTTTCTTACTCGTTTTCATACTCAATGTTCCTACGTTTTCTCACTAGAATTAACATAGCAAAGTACAGCGAACACCCTACTACTGGTAGGTGTTTCGTGGTTTGTATGCAAAGATTATTGTTGCCTTTATTTGGCTAATCCAAGTAGGAGTCATGCCACTTGGAGATTGTTGTAATGTTTTTTTTTAGTGGTAAAAGCTAATCTGCATTACTTGTAGTTTATATGTGTGCTTTTTAAAGGGATTTTACAATTCTAAGGCTAGTTGTCATTCACAATTGGCAGAGAAGAATGTACAGCTTTTACGTCTGCAGGATCTGCTGGCCATTTAAGACATCAGCCTTTTTGCATTGATTTCCGAGAGCTGGTTCTTGACCCCGTACATTTGGATATTTATACAAGCCCTCAATGTAGGTGGCTTCCTTGAGCAGAGTGTGATCTTGCCCAGTGCCTGTTCTAAGTGGTTGCACGTAACTGGGAGTTGGATGGCTGATGTTGGCATGCAAGTCAGCCTCCTGCCTTGAAACCTTAGTTTCTAGTGGTGCCATTGACACCATTTCCTTCTAACAATTGGTCTGTATAAGAGGGCTGCTGGTATTGCATTGCTGCTTTCAAATTCTTAAGCAGTTGGGATCTGCGATTGTTGTCCGAGTCTAATGGCAGTCTTAATGTCCTATATCCAATATTCAGGGATAGGGATGTGTGTTTTCAATATTTGACACAGCAGTAGCTCACTTACTGCAAATAGTCTCTGTGATGCTGTCGCATTTCTTATATGTGATGTGTTTCGATCAAAATAAACTTTTTTATGGATATTGCGTGAACATTAACACAGCATTTCTCTGCAAAATGTCTGTAGCAGACTCTCACATGTCATCCACATTCATAATAAATTAAAGGAAAATGATATTTAAAATGATTTGTTTATAAATTAAAGGTGTATCGGGCAAGGCTCTCTGCAGAACTGAGCTGGCTCTATCGGGCCCCCTGAAAGGGTGAGGCTCCGGGCCAGAGCCCACTTTGCCCATGCCTTTAAACTTCTCTGTTCCTAGTGCATGTGGTAATCAACACCAACACTACAATTTTCCCTGGGTAGCAAAATTCCGGACCATGGACTGATCTGAATATTCCAGTTAAATCTTCAGTTGAGTTTGACTGCCTCTTAAGACCAGAGCATAATTGTTAAGAGTGTTTTGACGCCAATATAGTAATGAAAATAGCCAGCCCTTCTCTTTATTCAATAAAAGCAGTTAAAAAACGATAGGTGTTTTCCACACTTTCATAAAGAGTCAGGTCCCAAACTTGTTATACAGATGCATTGTGAGCCACTGCCCAGGCCTAGTAGCTGTATTGGTGAGGCGGCTTTGCAGATTTTACTTGCACACTAAATGCTGTCTAAAAAAAAAACAGTGTTAAACTCTGCTTTATTAATGATTACATTTATTCATTGAAATAAAACAGTGTTTCAAACTCTTTTTTTCTCAAAAAGAAAAGCATCTATCCTAGAAGTTATCTTGTTTACAAAGGAAGCTATGGGAGGGTACCTACCTGCCTAAACAGAATAGCCACATTAAGAACTGGAAACCTTCCCATTGGCCCCAGGCATAGAGCATCTGTGACTGTTGAAATTCTATTTTTTCACAAACTCAGTGAAGCTTGTACTTGATTGGGCCATGTATTATGTCGAAAAATATGTATTCTACATAAAGAAAAATCCCTTTTCACCCCTACAAAAAAACATGGTAGAAAATAAAATTCTTAATAAATCAAATGGTTTAAAAATTATTTTAATCTGAACCAGGATGGGAGATTTTAAAACTTTACAAAAACAAGAGTATGTGGTGAAGGGGAAATAATTGAGGTTCTTACTAAAATTAGTCTCTTTTTTGAAAACTAGTGACTGCACATCTAAGCTAGACTTCAACAAATCACATTTGGTACGGAATATATATGTTGAGGTTTAACTTTTGCAGTGTGTGAACAAGTTGTTTGAGGATTACAAAAGGAGGTCATAGGCTTGTATCCCACATAGATTGTTATACTATTCAGCAATGCTTCCAAGCAAGATAAGCTTTTGCTACGGCTGTCTGTCACTTCAAAAGAGGTAGTGTGGCCCCATTTGTTTACTTTAAGCAAAAGTAACGGTTCCGAAGAAATTAGGCTTAAACTCAATGAAACTGGGCGTGCGGCGACTCTCGAAAAGATGCGCGAGTTGCTTGGCCTTAAGTAGCTCACGACGATTTTCACTGACCAGAAGTAGCTCTCACTACAGAAAAGGTTGGAGACCCCTGCTCTATGGACTGGGTAGCAGCTTTTGAGCAGTTAAATGGTACTGTGCTCCTGGAGACATGTATGTCAGAATACAGCATACATAAATATCGTTTGACATAAATAGTGTGTACTAAATATAATTTACAAAAAACTGTCCCACTGTGTGAGGTTTTTTTTTATTATTAAATACAATGGGTTGAGATTTGTGTGGACACAATATTAATTTCAAACACTATTCTGACCATTATATTCTGATATTTGTCCTCCAGAAGGTTGCCAGCTCAAATTTATCCGGAGCCTCTTTTATTTTCCATGTCATATCAAATCAATCAATTTCTGTTATGATTACGATGGCGGGAAATAACTATACTTAAACATGTATCTAAAAGGCCAAGTCTGACTTGCTGGGGCTGGGCTTCTTCTCTGGATACAGAGCCGATGTCAGCATACATTACGAAGGATCAGTCCTCAAATATAGGGCCAGATATATCAATATTGGGAATAATGATTACATAATTGCGATTCTCTGCAAATTGAAATTAGGTAATCGCTATTCCAAATGTATGAAACTCATAGAGCTTAATTTAGTGATTCCTAGTGGACCTACCTCATGATTATCAATGAGGTAGGTTGCAATTTGCGACCCATTAGGAATCAGTAAAATCACAGGGATGGTGGGGTCAGTAGACCACCATGTCTGTGCTTGCTTTTAAATAAAGCAATCATTTTTTTTAAATGCATCTGGTTTCTTTTAAAGAAAAACGAGTTCATTTTTAAACAGTAGGCAGTGGTCTGTGGGACATTTGCCTGGTTTGAGAAAACATTTTTATGAACATTCACAAAGAGGAAGGTGTCCCTTGGGGACCTATCCCGTTTGCGAATGGGTTACCACCTACTTGGTAAAATGCAAAGGCTTAGCGACTGCATCTCAATCGCTAAACATTCTTTGGTACCGCTGCGATTCGATATTAAGAAGAGACACCCTAAACATACCCCTTCCTAATACCGAATCGGTATGTATTGGTAATTACAAACTGCAATTCGGTAACATGTTACCAAATTGCAATTTGGGATTGATAGATAACAAAATGCAAATGGCCCAATTCTGCGAATCGGCCGTTGCGACGGGAAAAATGCTTGACACATCTGGCCATAGTGCAGATTTTGTCCCTTTCTAGATAGTGAGAACACTGAACATATTTAAAAATGAAGATTTGTCTTGAAATGTTGTTACTATCACAAAAAGTAGGGTTTCAGGTCTGAAAATTTTAATTTCTAATGTGGTCTGTTCCTGGAACAGGAATCTGCTTAGCCCACATTGGGAGAGACAATCTAGCGTTTAGTACAGGAGAGTATCCATTACTCCTAAGTCAGGTGAAATTCGTCCCACTTGGCCATAGTTATGTGGAACCTGTATGCCATTAGTTGGTGATTGGACCTGTTCAACATTAATGATCATTTTTGTACAAGTGGTTCTTAATGGACAGTTTTCATTTTTTTCATACATACAATACAAGCCTGATGAGCAAGAATGCATAGGTTATGGGTTACACATAAGGCATAAACTGCGCACAATCTAGGGGTGCCATTGCTTCAACAACAAAATAACAGTGCTGTGTGCTCGCACTGGTTATGTACTGTAGCCTTGTTTAGCTCATTGAGCAGCGGCCCGTGCGGGTAAGACTGGTGGGGCCGGGTGGGTGGATTCGACAAACGACCACAAGGAAAAATTAAATGAATAATTAATCTCTGCTCAACTTCGTCTGTCGAATCCCCGCCACCCCCCCCCCCCCCCCAACCGGCCCTACCGCTCTTACCTGCACGGGCCGCTACTGAGCTCATTCTATCTCTAGTGGAGGTCTAGAGTCCATAAACATCCATTATCAAGCACCCCATGTTGTGAGAGGTTGAAAAATGCCCAACTGGGGCATAAAGTTTTAAACCATGATTCCGTGGAGGCAACCTGACATCTTCTATAGTGTGAGTGATAAAGCATCGCTACACCATATATCTGCTTGGGAAAACTGGGGGTTTATAGCCAATGTGAGGATGATGAATTCGCACTCATAGACCTGAATTGGGGAGGCAGATGAGATGGGGAGCAGGGGACAGTAGGTGTCAGGGATGAAGAGACATATGACTCCTGTATGTGATATGTGTGAAGTCTGTGGAATGCTTGCCCTGTAGGACAGAGTGGGCATGGTGTCCCTCCTGAGGGCCTATCACCTGTCATGGCTGCCAACGTTTGTTAGTACATGTCCGTGGCATCCCGTTGTGAAGGATCCCCCTGTTGTACCAACAAAGAGTGCCATGTCGTGACTTCCGCCGTCACACACTTAAACAGATCCTAGAGGTATAGTTGCATGTATGGGGCAGGTGGGGAGGTGTCCAGTCCTGACCCCGTGTGGTGGGGCAGGCAGAGGCCACCCTCTCCTCCCTGCTACTCCTGGCAGGTTGTCGTTTCACCACCTTCGGGAAGTGGGAGGAGGGACGTGGGTGCTGGGTCAATAGGGGCACCACCACATCCCCCAGAGGCCAATCATACCTTTGAAGATAGCTAAGGGTCTATAGCAGGGCTCACTTATTCTCCCCCCAAACAGCTGTCTAGTGCACCACGCAGGCAGGCAGTCCCCTGGTAATCTCCGTGTTGGGCCCTCAACTTGCCTGGGTCGGGCAGTCAATCACTGGATCCCTCCAATGAGACACGATGAGCATGATGCCTACTGTTTCTGTGTCCTTGGCCTTGGATTATTTTCTGTCCTGATCCAAGTATTTGAGGCCAACCTCCGGGGCCTAGGTGTTCTGCAGGCAGTGGTTGGGGCCCCATGTGTTTCGCTGTGTAGCCCCACCACCTACCTCAGTGTTCCCCGGTCTTCAAGCGGGGCATGTAGGGGTTCCATTGAGGCTGCGCCTTGCATACTCCGGTGTAAGCACTGTGAGCTCAGGTGCCACAGAAGGATCACAGGTTCATGTCCTCCGGGTGGCCCCTCGTGCGCCCCTCCTGCTCTGATAACAGTCTGTGGTGGGGAAGCAGTAGGCATGGCGCCGGATGTTCAAAGCACCAGTGTGCAACGGTAGACTGTTCTCTTGACAGCCTTATGGCGGGGGCCCCATTGCCTAATTTCGCATTAGGCATGGCCAGGACCCCTTGATGAAGACACTCCACAGAGGGTCGAGCCGGGTGCCGAGGTGAAGCCGGAAGTGCGCACCACCTGCTCTGGCCATGCACTATATGGGCGACGCTCAATAAGATAGACAGCGACTTAAGGCCTGGATGGGATGTGGCTCTCAGATAATCCTTGTCCGAGTAGAGGCACTCTCAGCGGCGCTGTGGCAGACCAAGCTATTCCAGGAGAGCCTGAGGCACTTGCCGGTACTCACTGTGCAGCACGGGAGCCATCAGGATGGTGGCGGGCTGGCTTCTGCTACTGAGCTTCTTTACTCTGCATCTTCTCCGACTGCCATCTTGGACATGCCCCGGTGCAACTTTACTAATGTTTTGCCCGACAGCACCATTATCTTCCAACTGGATACTTGTCTAAGGGCGCCTCCATCTTTCAACAGAAACAAAACCGTGAAGGGCATTCCACGGTGAGTAGCCATTTGCTCTAAGACTTCACTGGTGCCAGCCTACAGGAGCTTACCATTCAGAAGAGTTTTTAAATCTTGTGGGGCACACCAGTGACCCCCTTCAAACTACTATTACTAATACCTCAAGCCCCCTCGCTTAAGAATGTTTTTCCGTATAATTTTATGAGGCACTGAAATGTAAGGTTCATTGTAACCCAGACTCTTGCAATGATGGGTTTTTTGCTGACAGAAGTGTATGCAATCCACACGCCACAGTATGTGGCCAATAAATCATGTGCTTCTGAGCTCTTGTTATCTATAATCTCGTGCAAAGCTTGACAGTGTGTGTCTAATAAGAACTTTGAGGGAGATGCACCACAATTCCATAATTGTGTCCATGGGTCCGGTGAGAACCCCATTGAATACTTCTGTGTTTTGCTGAGGAGGGCTTCTGCCCGCATGCTGGTATTAAAGTCATGGCATGGGATGTTGGTGATCCCTTCACTATTGCTTTCTCCCTTGCAGCTGATTAGTCAATGCTGGCTGGATAATCTGTCAAAATGCACAATTCTGAATTATGTTATCAGTAATAAACAGAAGATGGAAGATAATGGCAGCATAGCGGGTAATGTGGCTGAGATGGATAATGCACTGGGGAGGGATCTTGAAATTGCTTGAATCCATTAGACACATACACTCCGGCAGTTCAGTTCTGAACTCCATTCCTTCTACTGTCAATTCAGGATCACATTTTTCAGATGGTTGGATAATGTCTGTAAAAGTAGTAGATCTTGTTTTCGAAAATTACTTTGCTGATATTAACTATCTAGCTGCACGGCTAATTTACTGGCTTTTAAAATACAGAGTTAGTTGACTTTGGTTTTTCCTTCTAGAAGATTATGTGTCCTGGTTTGGAGGGGTTTCTACTCCATTCAGTCTTTTCTTTACCTTCATGCGATAGGAGATTTTGGGATTTGACACCTCTTGCCTTTGAATATATTTTCACTCCAGCTAATGATTGCTACTGAACAATATGTCACTGGCCAACCTCTAGACGGACGTTTTGCCACGCCCAGTCTAATAAGAGATACCGAAGTTCTTAAGATAGACCAGTGGTGATGCCTAGGAAGGTAGATCTCCTCTTTACGGCTCATAGTGGCTGAAGGCTGGTCACTTCAAGAGACTCAATCGTCACAATCATATCTATCTGCTTGCTGGGTGATCTCTCTGTTGGAGAGTAGGGACAATTTCTGAGGACCACCTAACACTAACCTACACTGAGGGTTGAGTCTCATTAACTAAATTGATGCCCTCGGTTCAGATGTGACCCCATTCCACCCTCTATTATCTTGTGTGGAAGGTGATCCTAAATGGCAGGAGAATTCCTATTGCCGTCTTTATTGACTTCCACGTGCTATTTAAGACATTGGTGTGGGTGGCTATTGTCGAGCAATTTTGCCCCCGTAGGACTCTAGCCAGGACTGTTAAATTTAACGAAGTCTTTGACCCAAGTATAAATGGTTGTCAATGTGAATTGAGCTCTGTAAACGGTTAAAACGGGAGTGCATCTCAGTGCATACATGACCTTCCAGCAGCCTCTACCAATGCTCAGAGCAGCCCTACAACAAACGGGCATCTTGCATTAACTTGGTATTATACGCAGATGATGTGGTGATTCTGGGCAGATAAAGGTTTCTGCTGCAACATCACCTGGGTAGCTTAGCTTTGTTCTGGAAGTCAAACATTTGACAAATAGTGGCAAGTAACACCAAGAGAAATTAACTTCTGGGAACAAAAGTGGCCATTTTACATGCTTCTTGGGAAGTGAAAAGCTGCTGGCAGTCTCCCTTTACAAGGAATTGGGAGTTAAATGTTCTTGCCCCTTGTTTTGGTTAGTCCAGAGGGACATGACCTCATGCAACCTTCAGGAAACCAGAGGAGCACTTGTCAAATATCATTCAGCCAGTGTGGATCTGTCTGTTACTCAGCTCAAAAGGGCTTAGCAATGTAAATTCGTTTCCTGGCCATCTTAGGTTACCCAGCCACACTGCTGAGTTCTCGGGTTACCTTTGATTGCTTGAAGGGCCAGTGGTTCTAAAGAGCCTTCTCTGACAAGTGGCATCATGGCAATTTAAGCTCTCCACATCGGGTCAGTGCTCTAGACTCTAAATATGGATGCAAATTATAACACTGTTTGACCGTGGTTAATTAGTAAAATAATAAGTGTTGGGCCTCTCTTCGGGAGGCAGCTTGCACCAGCCCATTTCTCCTGTTAGCCCCGCCTAAAACAGAACCAATTACTAGCCTTGAAAGTGGGGAGTGGAGGTTGAGTAATGGCCAGAGCTGCCGACTCTGGAGCTGGGGAACCAGGTTCGAGTCTTGGTGTTTGAAAAGCGCTGATGTTGATGATTAAGTGCTGGTGCCGGACACTGGAAACCACTGTCTCAAATTAAGCACTGCTAATTGCAAACTTTCAGCAGAAATGTAAGTTCTGGAATTGCACCTGTGCCAAGTGTCACTCATTATGGGTTAGAGTAACACATATTAACTACTGTTGCCTCATCACTGGCTATAAATAGCTGTCACCCAATTCAGAGCCACTTCGCAGTCCACTGTGGTGTCACAATGCGCTTCGAAAGAATCTGTAGTTAGCTCACCGCTGTTACTGGTGCAACTCACCAGCATTTTGCCCAGCTGCTGTGGCGAGACACGTCATAGACAGAGTTGTCAGAGAGCTCGGGGTAACGTGACCTGCCTTCATATGTGGTTGGTGGGCAGGGCTTAGCTCTGAGCCTCAGTCAAGATGGGATCTGACTCTGATTGGCGGTGCACGTCCAGGAAACTCTAGAGCAAGTAATGAGCCTTGCTATGTTGTGTGGATAGTCGATAAATCATGACGCTTCCAGGAACATGTGAGCGCTCTAGTTATCCAGCAGGGAATGATGGGAGAGTAGCAGTGTCCCCTAGGCATAGGGTGACCGGGCATCATGGATTTCCTGGGATAGTCACGTTCTTCATCATCTGTCCCATCAGATTTCACTAACTTCAGAACATTAGCAGTTTTCAGTAAAGGTTCACTGAGCACGGAGGGAGGCAAGCTTTTATGTGTTCCACTGCAGGATAGTTACCAGTCTTTTGGGAAATAAGTTTAATTAAGACAGAAGGTATTCTGTGTAAAAGTTGCCTTTAATGTGTTCCTCTTAATGCCTCTTTGTCTGTTAGTGAGCTCTCTCAGTAAGTAAAGTAATTCTGGGAAGTTCGATTGAAGAGAAATTGTAGTCCTACTTCCATATTTATGAAATGTCCCAATTTTTGGATTTCAGGGTCTGGTCACCCTACCTGGGTGCTGAAGCTGGGGCGGTCTCGGCCAGGGACAGTTTATGGCGTGGTGGAGTCAATAGGCTCCTCAGGCTTCTTGGTCCTGGTACCACTGCACCTGCTGCACCACAGGTAGCTACGCCCCCGAACGGGATCAACTTTAAATGTGGTTGTCTTTAACGGACAACTGCAGCGAATATATTCAACGAAAGGGACTTGCATACCTTGCCCTTGTGGAGGATGAATCTGGAAAAAGAAGTCCAGCTTTGCCATCACACATTGTAGGGGGTGAAAAACAGCAGTGGAGACGAAATAAGGTAGAGTGAGATGGATGAAAAAAGAGAAAGAGAGTGATCAGGGAAGATGGGAGGAGAGAAAAAATAAATTTGTTGGATAAATTAAGGTGATCGATGAGAAGAGGACCAAACAAGAAGGGTGAGATTAGAGAGGAAAAGACAAAAAGGAGTATGGACAGCGGGCAAGTTAAAGAGAGATGCAAATGGTGGACTTAAAGGGAAAAAAGGATAGCAATTAGAGAGTCAAAGGAAGAAGTGATGAGTGAGAAGAAAGAGAGGAAAAATGGGAAGCAAAGGATTTTCAGGAAAAGAGATAGGGAAAAGGACAATGGAGCGAGTGGAAGAGATAGACAAAAAAATGCTGATGGCCTGGAGTTATGAGGAAGGGAGACAACAGACATCTTCAACTGCATTCTGGGGAATAATGTTAATAACAATAAGGCTTTTCAGCAGTAGCTTGCACTTTTGAAATCTAGCTTCGCCAACGTGAGCTATGCGGCGGCCCAGACATCATTGAAACCGCAGCTGACTTACGAAACACCGCTACATGTCAGTCCGTATTTGTCATACGTACCAGGCTTGTTCCATGTCAGCCTATGTGTGGCATAATTTCCAGACCCGCAACATGTCAGTCTGAATTTGCACATGTACCAGACACGCAACACGGCAGTCCATATATGGCACTTGTACCAGACCCTGTGTTCAGCAGCCTTTTACTTAAATTGCTCGTGGCTCTCCCAGTCTGTCCCTTTCGGGTGAAATACACTGAGGCTGATAGGACCAAGGCAGTCGAGAATATAACCGTATCATTGGTCTTTTCTCTTCTGTCCTGAGTCTCATGCCATTGAAAAGTGTTTGACCAGCCTACTCTTCTGTCAGACTCCGTTAGACAAATTGAATGCACAATGAGTCTTATTTTCTTTTTCAGCCCACCATTAACTGGCCAGGCAATGGCCTGGTACTTGGAGGGACTACAAAGGTTTAAATATTGATAGTGTCTAAATGCTATGTTACTGATATTTTTTTAAATATTTATATGGATTGTACAGTCTAGTAAACACTGACCCAGATTTCCTAGAGTTTTTCACTGGCACTCATGCATTACATGACAAAGCTAAGTGATGCCAACGATGGTGTTGATCGACCTTCGTGCGCTAATATATTTTTGTTCTGAGTGTTGATGAGCAAAGAAGATATTTTTATCCAACATAGGGATTCTACCATGTATTATGTGAATATATATCTGCACCCATGTGTGTGCTGCTATTTTTATTTTTATTTGAAGTGTTTAGTCATACGTGAAAAATGGTGCAAAAGGATCAGAGCTCCTTCTCTCAATATGTGGGAAGGGCAATGTTTAAAAAAATTGTAAAATACCCCTCACACACTGAAACCTGATTCAGTGTCATGCTTCATCATTGGGGTCTTCCCGTCCCTCTAGGGGACGGGGCGTGCTGCGACTTACGTAGACGCAGGGAGCAAAGAAGATAGACAGGGATTACCCGACTAACGCGACTAACTCAGTGTGTACCTAGGTAAAAGAATTGTCTAAAATCCCTATGGATATAGATCCCTATTTACTTCCTCGTCAATAGCTGGATTAATCGCTATTGAAAACTATTATATGGTCGTACAATATTTAATATGTATCTTCACATGCATTGTATTTGGACTCTTGTCACACACAAGTATCATGAAGATTGCTCAATGTAGCAATTTAAAAAAAAAAATAATGCATAAAGACGTATTTAAGCAATTGTGCATTCCTTGCACTAATGTGAAGTGTTTGAATTCCCATTTCATTTGGGGCGTACCATTCTATTAAGTGTCCATGTACACCCAAGGAGTGTTTCGAATAGTTCATTTTAAAGACCCTTATATGTTTTTTGTGGTCTCAACTCTTTGTTTCGATTGTCCAAGCTCGTTAGCCAGCAGCACTTTGCATTCGGGGTTAGTATCGGCGTAAATATCTGACCAAGAAAAGTGCTGCTAGCTAAAAGGTCAGGATTGGCTGAAGATTTCACACATGCCGAGACCCACATAGCAAGTGTGAGGGGTAGCAATGGATTTCACCAGCATACCCTAAACCCTTGATGTCCAAGTCCAAAGCAAACATTTCTATAGAAGAAATCAACCAAAAACAAGAATCTGCTAGACACTAATGAACATTTACATGATAGTAACAAAAGATGACAAAGATGATAAGGAAAGCTGCAGCACAACAAGGACCTAAGAAATAAATAAGGATAGCTTTACTTTTGGGGTGCTTTCGGGACTCGCATCAGAAACGTGTTAATCGATCAGGATCCCGATCTGTCTGTACTGGGACGTCAAATGGCAATGGGACTTAATGTTAGGTTCTTCCTCTGTATGCGCTCGGATCCTAATTACTTCAAATGAGTCTGGTTCAAGATTATTAAAGACATTACTTGAATTTGGGGGTAAATCTGTCCCAAATACTCTCTATCTTCTATGCATCTATGCACACCACTATAGGGGAAATCCTCATTTTTCATCTATTTTCCATGATCCCATGGCTAAGGTGTGGCATAAACTTGGGGCAAAGGGCCTTATTACAAGTTTGGCGATCGTTGACCATGGTACTCGCGGTCCGAATGCCACGAGCTCAGCGGTCCAACAGCTGTATTAAGAGTTGTGCAGATTAATTTTGCCATTCACATCCAATCCAAATGCTTCTGACATCCATGTCTTCTCCAAACCTATTTTTTTTTACCTTGGGGTGCTTGCTCTTGTCAATCAGCTAAATCTTGTGCAGTGGGCGAGAGAGGCCATGTAGTTTGAGATACATACAATGTCACAGTGGAGCAGGGGGGGTAAAAGAGCATTTTTAGCAACACTTTTACATTACCTTTGGAAACATCTAGGACAAGTCTATGAGCTGCAAATATAACAACAGCTACTTTTCATAGCATTAGACGGACATCCAGCAACCCAATGCAATTAGACCTAGTTTTGATCAGTGTCAATGCAGTAGGGAGAAACATTCATTCATCCTGTGGAACCCAAAATCATGGGCAACCCTAAATAAGGAATGACTGAAGTTAGTTGATAGGAAAAGGAAAGATATTTGCAATTTTGTGAGCATGTAGAATGTAAGCACAGGTAAGAGCAATCATTTCACTTATGTACTTGGGCAGGACATAATTGTCGGAAATATCAACTCTCAACAGTTTCATTTAGTGTGCAAACAGTGTCCAATTTTCCTTGATTCTAAAACAAGAACCATTAACATATACAAGATGATCAGCTCCCCATCAAGTTAAGCGGGAAACAGTGAAGATGAACAACGTACCAGAGAAATGTAAGAAGCAGAGAATAGCAATATATGAAGCTTAGACATTCTGGTCATCAAAATGTGTTTTAGGCGTTACTAGCAGTGTGGCTACAGCATGAAGGACAGCAACGGTGAGGGATATCACCGGAACAATGTTTCAGTAGCATTTAGAATATCAGAATGATGGTCAAATATATCCTTCAATCAATATAAGAAACCATCAGTAGGTTCTCCTTTGTTTTGTTTACAGTTGTTAATTCTGTTCTAGTTTGTTTTAGTAGGGCAGGCTTAGCATTCTAGAAACATTTCTTGGAGTGTTTAAAGCAGCATTGTCCATAGTTAAATGTCTTGACCAATTTGCTTTAGTAACTTAACCTGCAGGGCCGGACTAGCCGTAGCGGGCACCGGGCACTTACCTGGTGGGCCGGAGTGATGGGGGCCGGTTTTGTGGCCGTGGGGGCCGGTTTTGTCACTGGGGGGCGGTTTTGCAGTCGCCAGTGACAAGGGCCAGTCGCGCAGCAATCTGCCAGGGCTTGTCGCTGTTCTCAGTCCGGCCCTGCCTGTGACTGACTTCTCCAGGCGTAAGAAAACGTAGCAAATAATTCACATGAGCCCAGTTAGCATTGTAGCATTTGAAAGCAATTTGCAATTCTTCCCTGAATTTCTAGAGATTTTTTTTTACCTTCGGGAGCTGTTTAGTAATATTCAAAAGATCAGATGGGGAACAAAGAGCATGAATGGTAACGTGACCTCCTTCTCCAGGGCTGGAATGCTATGCAAGGGAAGGAGGTCATCAGGTTGAACATAGGAGAGATGACTAGAGTCATCACAGTCATCATCACTCAGGGATTGAGTCCGTCTGTTGAGTTGGAGCGAACATTCATTGTCCCGAGCCAGTCATTCTGCCGAAAGTGTCAAACTAATTCCAATGGTACTTTGTCTCTGAGCCTGACCATCTGTTTTGCACTGGTGGACCACCAGTCAACAGGGCCGTTTTTACTGCTGGTGGCACCCTGAATAACAAACGTTTTTGGCACCCCCATGACCTCCTCCTCAGATTCCCTCACTACCACCCGACAAAAGTGTCCCTCGTCTATCCATAGACCCTCTCTCACAATAATTTAATTTGGCTTAAAGCGCTTTTAAAGACTGGTTTTACTAATCCACTCAGCTATGCACATAAAATACAGATCTGTTCTTTGCAGCAGGCATACTGACCCTCTGCCGCAACTTTACAGCGAGTCAAAACTGCCACTAGACAAAACTCCCATCTCTCTCTGTAGCAGGAACATTAATCCCAAGAGTTATTGTGACAATTTTATTGCTTCGTGAAAGCTGGACGCACAAGGAACTCTGCAGTAGCTGCTTTTAAATGATGATATTGCTAAACACAGCACACCCCCGCAGAGGTCACTGCCCCCCTCCCGTCAGCACCCGATGCGGGTGCATCGGCCGCACCGCCCTAAAGCTAGCCCTGCGACTCAAGATCGTATCAGTGATGATTTTGAATGGGGTGTTTTTGTGTCAGAATCACTTCTAGTTCTGGTGGTTGGCACACTACTGTCCGTCATGGTGGTGTTTGATTCAGTGCAACACACAGCACATGCCCATGCTCCTCCTATCGGCAGTATTCCACTTGCGCCCCATCAGCGATCCCATTGGGCAGTGCAGTACTGATTCCGGGGGCAAACAATTGAACTCCTCCAGTATTTCCTGCAGAACTGGAAATCTCAATATGTTTAATACATCCTCATCCTTTTGTTTAGTTTCCTTTAGGATGTCATTGATCATTTTTGTCAATAGATTTGGAGTAGGCAGTGCATTGGGAGCACAAGCTCTATCCCTCACACGGTTAATTTGGTAACTCTGTTTCTGTTGGATCCTCCTCCAAAAAGCACTTCTTTTATAGCAATTATTGCACTTTAACCAGTTTTCTAGAAACATGTGCTTCTGCTATTAAGATGCAAAAAGAACAACTGATGGACAAAATGCTGAACAATGTCAAACTTTCACCCCCAGTACAGAGATCTGGGCCTAAATCCATAGTATTTTTGCTCACCATGCCATTCCAGTTTAGACCCAGCCACATGGAAATCCGTCTTGACCCTGCTCCCCTTGGTAACAGTCCAGCCCGAACTGCCAGGTCAGGTCCTCAATGGACCGGAAACAAGCATCCTGGGACCTGTTTCATGGTATCACCCCAAATCAGCCAGACTTGTTTGACTCCAGTGGCATGGTGAGCACGGGACCCACATCTGGGCACACCTGTCCCATTCGGAGTGACAAAAGCAAAAAGAACAATTGATGGACGCAATGCTGAGCAATTTCAAACATTCACCTCCAGTACAGATATCTGGGCCTAAATCCATCGTTTGCATGCTCACCATGCCATTCCAGTTTAGACCCAGCCATATGCAAATCAGTCTTGACCCGGTTCCCCGTGGGTACAGTCCATCCACAACTGCCAGGCCATGTCCTCTGCCAGGCCATGTCCTCCCTGAACCGGAAACAAGCATAATGTGCCCAGTTTTGGGGTTTCACCCCTCATCAGCCAGGCCAGTTTGACTCCAGTGGCATGGTGAGCACAGGACCAAACTCTCGGCATACCCATCCCACTCAGGGTGACAAATGAAAAAAGAAAACAACGGAATAAACCCAGATCTGTGACTTGGGGTGAATGGTTGCACTGTTCAGCATACTGTCCATCATCTGGTTTTTTTTGTTTCTGATATTAAGATGGCATCTGAAGTGGGAAGGAGGCCTGCTATATGTGGCCTTACACTGTTTTGATTCTTTGGTTCTTATTTTCTTTTCCAAGCCCTCACTCACAACCAAAAAAAACACTTACACTGTCTTCTACTGCAGCTTATCTCTGTGTAGGGATGAGAAAGTTGTTTAAGAGAGAGGTGAGGATATGATAGCTCTTCCCTATCAGCTTCACAGTTCCCAGGTTTGGGAATATGTTCCCTTTTGTCCATTACTTTCCCTTCAATTGGATCATCCGGTCACAACCCACTGCCGCCCACAGATGGTCTAGGGCAGCTGAACCAGTATACCTCGTTCAACTCATGTATCTAGTGGAGTGTGCACTGGTGAACTAAGTAACCACTACCGCCCTTCCCGACCCGTGGGTCTAGTAGTGATGATTTCACACACACATCCCCCTTACTTCTCGGTACTCTCCCTTGCTGCCCTCCATTTTAGTCCATTATCACTTGCCCAGACTACTTATCTGTAATTAAAATTACAAAACAAAACCTAATGTGTAATCCGAAGGCACATTCAGATTTAAGTTGTAAAATGAGATTTCACCAGATCGGTGAGCCGAACACTGTACGGTCCATCCTACCTTGATGCTTGGATTGTTGAGTTGAGGTCTGGTCACCTTTAGTCACCTGGATTGGCCAAGCACAGGCCATTTCGTTCCAACACAACAAGATAATCAAAGACTCCATCCTATGCTTTGGTTGAGTCTGAAAGTATTAAAATTAAAATAAACAAGCTGTGAATCACAAAGACAACCAACAAGGAGATCCGCCGTACATCAGCTATGGCGCTAGCCTTCGCGATACAAGTCACAACTCAAACATATACCCTACCTCACAGTCAATTTTAGTATTTATCACAAGACAAAGTCCCCACCCTTTGAACAAGCGTAGTGTATGAGAATTGCAAAAATGCAAACATTTTCAGCTGAGCGAGGTGGTTTCAAATGTTTGCGTCTGGAGTGCCAGGGCACAGCACATCTTAGGCTCAGTGAGGCCCACATTTGGCAAGTTTTGTTAGCAGGAGCAACATGGCAGTAGAAGGTGATGGTTAACCTAAGTCAGGCAAATGGATTGAAATTCTATAGAGTAAGGTTGGCAGATCTCTTAAATGTGCTTTTCAAAAGGTCGATTACACAAACTCTACTTTTTACTGAGAGGTGCTACTTACTGTTCAGTGCCTTTCACGGATCCAGATGGAGATACCCGCAGGAAAAAAACACAGAAGTGCCACACACAAAAATTGTGTAGAGATAATTTGCTCAGGGATAGAGTAGGAATTTAGAAAGGCAAAATTCACAACAGACGAGTTATACACAGAACTCTTTTCTGCACTGCCCGTATCACACAGAGGCACCTTTACCCCACATGCTTATTTGTTAGCTTTGAGATAGAGAGGTGGCTCAGTTCTCTCTTTTACCATGGCCTGGCACACTGCAATATGTTTCTAAATACCCAAGAGTGGGCGGGTGGCCTTTGGGGGGCAGGTGTGTGTGTCTGTGCTTGCGAGTGTAATAAGGTATGACTATTGCTCAGACCGATAAAATTATATAATTTCCCAACTACAGTGTTTTCCTCATAATTGTAGATTTGCCACATAATCTGCAATTTTGCTGCAAATTTAAATATAGTAAAACTTGCTAAAATGTTGCTTATAGACAACAATGCCAACTTCTAAAAGTTAACTCGTTCTCTACTTCTCTTCTTCCCATAACTGCAAATTAAGACATTGAAGAAGAGAGTTTTTCAACCAAATCTCCTAATATATAACGGCGTCAATAGTGATTTATTTTTGACAAGAAGACATTTTGCTTCACTGTTGAAATCTGTTCATGTTTTGAAAGCCATGGTTCAATAGCACAATTCAAATGCAGAATTCTCATACGTTGTTATGGTATGATGTCTTGACTGTCTAAGTGCTTTTTATTGAAACTCGCACATAACAACCAGGCAATGTCCCATAATGTTCTGCAAAGCTGTTTATTGTTGTAAACTGATTACACGCTATATAAAAGGAATTACACAACACATCAACTGGACTGTCATGTAGTTCCTACTAATCTGTAGGATCTGCGCATTGTTTGGACAACATAAACTAAGGGCTTGGTGTCAAGACTGAGTCTGGACAACCTGCAGGATATGTTGGCCTATAGACCAGCTAGCTCACAGCGCCTCTGTAAGCCCCCCTCACCTCCCAGGGAGCGAACAGTTTCCGGCAACCACTGAACATGACAACCCTGATTTCTCAGGAATCGTGGAAACCGTACAGAAACTTTCACTCAGTCACTCGTGCTCACTTGTTCTCAGAGAAATATACAGAGAATACACAGTGGGACATTATCAATAATATTTATTGAACCAACGTTATTCTTGCATAAAATACGTGTGATGCAATGATTAGGAGACAGAAGCAAATGAAGGCGATTACAAGCACCAAGAGAGCGAACAGTAGATACATTCCTGCCAGGGTGCTGAAGCAATGTATGCAGGCATGTATGCAATATGGTAATCTAACATACTCCTACGATGCGATCCCTTCTCTAAGTGTACCTAGAGTGTGTGTAGGTGTAGAGCCAAGAATCTCCCCAAGGGACGATTCAACCCCATTACCTGAGCGGATAGAGTGAAGGACCCCGTCTTGGTTTCGAGTTGGACACCCCTCACGGAATGACAGACCGGTGCGTGGTGGATTGTCAGCATGCACGGACCTTTGGTGTCAGTAGTGATTAGTGATGTTATGGACATGAGGATAGCGCTGTCGCCTCGTGGATGAAGATAGGACGTTGAGGGGTTGAGGCTTGTTGCTCAAGAAGACAGATCCAATTCAAATCTTAATTTGGACCTGGCTGTTAATTTTTCCAAATCATATGTTTTGGTAACTGGCCCTCGGTCCACACGCTCTAAACTTTTTAGGGTTGGGAATCATATTCTAGCTAAAGTCCTAGCTTTTCCTTACCTGGGGTATTATTTGATGCCAAGTTGAGCTGGAACCCCAGGTTGAGGGCAAGATCTCTGATTTGACAAAGACCACAGGAGCGGTTGCCAACTTTTCCCAGAGGCTTGGCTCGTGGCCACCACCTACCTTAATTAATCAGTCTAAGTGCATTTCCAAGGTGTTATATGGAAGGTAAGTTTGGAGTCATAGGCGGGTGGACAGGATTCAAATAGCGGAAATCACCTTTTTTAGGCGGGTCTTGCGGGTGCGGCAAAGCACCCTAGCGTTCTCGGTCCACGAGGCGCTGGGTCTCAGATACATTAGTGATCTTATAGCTCTTAGGCCGCTGCTTTGTGGGGTTAAGATATGGCCTAGCAAAGGTTTACAGTTTAACAGGTTGATTTTGTTGGATTGTTTATCTCTTGACCACATGTATAAAATCCCCTGGCTAGTGTATGTAAAGGCTACTTTAAGTAGCCTAGAGAGGGCGGACATGTTTTATAATCATCATTTGTTGTGCCCCTTGGAGAAAAAATGGCAAATAGATCTATTCTTTGCATGTGTCCCGATGCAACGTGAACAGTGGGAATTGGGAAAACATATGATTCATGGGCATTTATTATTAAAGTCGGTGCAGGGCATGAAACTTTATCTCTCCCAGTTATCTAACTATAGAGACAGATTTGTGGTGTCTTTATTTAGGTTTAACTTGTTACATCACCTGTTAGCCTCTCCGAGTGGCTGGGTAAGCCCAGGCGCATAGGGCCCTGTGGCTGCGACAATGAGTCGCCACAGGACACCCTTCATTTTGTATTGCTGTGTAAATATTTTAGTATTCCTAGGAAGCGTTTTCTTTTACCAATTCTGAAAGCTATGGATTTTGCCCAACCCCGCCCGGCGCTCTTGTATTTACAACTACTTCCTAATTGATATGTTCTTGCCGTGGTTTTAGGTGCTTTGCGTGCTGCAGTAAGATCAAGGTGTTCCAGGCCCGATTAATAGGTTAAGGCCCTAAAGCTGCATTTTTCATCAGTATATTAATGTATTTTAATTTTAAATTATTTTTATGCTGATATATGAATGTATTTATGGTTTTATGTTCGTTTATCATTGTACTTTCAATCGAATAAAGATTTTATGATGATGAACTTTTAATGTGGCAAATATAACATTCTCAACGGCACAGTGGTTTTTATTAAAATATTATGTATCTATTAGGTTAAAATGTTAATATTTTTGACGAAAAAATCATTGCAGTCAACTATGCTGGAGTAGGGCCAGTTGTGGGCAGAGCCCGCACTGCACAGAGAGGTGGTAGTGAACACAGCTGTTTTTCACAGGTGTTGGATAACCAGCCATGTCTCTTTTGTTTGTTCGCAGTCACTCTTTTTTAAGTAGAAAGGGCCAGGGAAGTGAATGCTGCCCTCAGATGCCCTGATGAATTTGCCGCTATCTTTGAAAAAGGCAATGAAACATGTTGGCCATCCTTGATGTGGTTAAACAACATGACTGTGTTTTTAACCTTGGGATAATTCACGCAATGTAATGAAGAAATTGGAAGTATATACGTGAGTTAGACCCAATTCTTTTTTCTTTGGGGTTTTGCTTATATACATTTTTTCTAAAAAAAAAAATGTTCACACTTCTTTTGCACTGGACACAATTTTCTTTTCATGAGAAAGTTAGCAATGATGATAAGAACGTGGGCAAGCTGGTGAGTACCTGCCAGCAGCTGCTCTGGTGGTGCGCACGTGAGATACTTTCTCATTTCTCTACACTTTTTCCTTGCACCTCACCATCCTTATGATATATATACTTTTCAGGATTGATGGGTGCTGGTTGAGTGACTTAACATCACGGGGGTGGGCCTGTCAATATATGTTACAGTAAAACAGGACTGGAAACCAGAAGAACTGGACGCAAGAGAAAATTGGTTGCAAGCCTTGAAATTGGAGTGTAAAAGACCCACACATACAAAGCCCTGGCAGTTATTGATTTTAAATATATATATACATCCTGATAAAAAGAAGAACAAGCATTGGCATAGCCAATAGGTCTTGCTTTTAGGACCTTATAAGTATTTAGTTATGCAGCACAATATCCTTGGTGCAACAACATCAAATGTTGCATGGTTAAACACATATAAGGTCCCAAAGTCGAGTCCTATTGGCTATGCCTATGCTTGTTAAAGTATGTGTATGGTTCCAGAATGCAGACATCCAGATGGAAGGACCACTTTGCTCACAGTTACGCCTTGCTAATGAATTGATTTATCCTGGCATCCCCCAGTCCCACACACACGTCAAGCTTCTCTGCAAATATTGACTCAGGCATGTAGTTCCTTCCTGTTTGGGGGGATAGATTAGCAAGTACATGCACTATATAAGAGGGAGAATGGTTCGTATTGGGGGGGCAACTTGCACCATACACATTTTAAGAAAAAAATACTCCATAATAACATATTTAGAAATTGACAGCAAAATTACATTGACATAAAATCAATAAAATATAATTTAGCCATCAATGAGTCAGGATAAAAAGAACAACAATGCAAAATAAAAATCTTGAGTGAATAGGCTACATTAGCATGGAAACAGACAATTTTAGAGATTGATTTCTTTTTCCAAATCATTTCATTACATGCGTTCGTCCGGCCGGGTCAGCGAAAACTGCAGCTCACAAACCACATTAAGTTGCAAAATAAAAGCCCTGTATTGGAAACGTAGTTCTTGCAACCTGGAGAGAGGTGGCACCCTTAGATCTCCCCAACTATTATAACACACATAATTATCGACATCAGTATAAATTCAGCACGAAGGAAAATAGATCCATTGCCAAAGCTGTCACAACATGCATACTGCCGAGTGAATTGTATGAAACCAAAAACATGGCTTTTTCACTCTCAGTCTCTAATCCTGTCCCTTCGCACTCTCTTACTTTTTAAAACAGTGCCGGGACACTCCTCGGAGCAGCCGTGCGCTTTAGAAATCCCGAGATTCATTCATTCAATGTAACAAAATTCACGCCCAAAATGAATATTGTCAGTCAATTTTCAATAATCCACATAAATTATGCTGTATGTTTTTTAGGAGAGGGCTGAGAGCTCCAAATTGTCAGCGACTTGATATCTACACATTTGGATCTTTTAAATGTAATTCTTCTCCTATTGCACATGCAGGACTACAGGTACGAGAACTGAACTAGCTGAAAAAGAATCACCCGGCGTGAGGATGAGTGAACACTGAGTGTTAGTCAATCTTCACATCTGCCAGGTGGCCGCGACGGCCCCGTGTAACTCCTATAGCAATTCCTGTTTTTTGTCCGGCAGCACTGTGCATACAAACATAGCTCATATTGCAGTGCTACAACTGAAAATACAAATCCCAGAATGCAACGTGCTGATATGCAACATGTCTGGACGGGCTGAGTCATGCATAACATGGGGTCAATTGGTTATGGGACGAATAGAAGCAGATTGAGTTTTTACCTTTGCAAGTTGAGTGTACAGCAGCCGAGGTAGCTGTAAGACAGACTTGTGAAACGCCAGCCTCTCGCCTCTTGTCAGTCTTTGCTATTAGTGCTGGATGCCTGCGCTCGGTGTGTTTACAGACTCGTTTCCTAGGAGATCGAGTCACGTGCTGCAGTACGCTCTGGTCATTGAGGAAACTCGGCGCCTACAAACTCACCATATGGCAGGTAGAATGGACTACAATTCAAAGCCGGGTATTTATTGGCATGCCAAGGCTTTCCAAAGGACTACCGTCAAAGCCATGCAAACGGGACTGATAATGCGTACATTTAGGACCAAGGAACCACAGTAAATGCAGAGGATGCCTTAAAGAGTACGCTTTTCGTGACCTCTAAAACTATAAAAAACAAGCAAGGCGGGGGGGGGGAGGGGAGTGGAGGCCAGCAGAGTGACGCGATCTGTGGTGGGGGAGGGGGAGGGAATTGAAGCGCAAGCATGCAAAGCGGAGGCACGCAAGGCTTAATGGCCCGTGAAAGACAGATGGCAGCTGCGCGTGTGCACGCTCGTGTGAACGCTAGCACTAGGCCAGCCAAAGCGTGGGGTAGCACTTTAAAAACCCACCTACTAAATGTCTCGCAGAGCAACGCACGCGCTGGCTCAGGCGAGACCTAGAAAGGAAAGATTGTTATGCCTGATAAACCTGATAAAGGCACTGCAAGCTACACATCAAAACTATGAGATGATAATCTCAGGTGACTTCAAAAGCAATTTAATAAGGGGTAATCCAAATAAGAGAAAGCGCCAAACTGAGTCCGAAGCTAACAACCTAAAGCGAGAACTGGAAACTCTAGGTTTTACCATTCTGAACGGAAATACATAGGGGGATCAACCAGCTGGCATCACATTTTTGAGTGGAAAGAAACAATCCACAATAGATTACACTATTGTCAGTAAGGAACTTTTGCACTTAGTTGACTTCTTCTGTATTAATATCCGTCCGGAGAGCGACCACCTCCCACAAGAATTGGCATTACACGTAAACTTGCTTCAGAAAAGGAACACAGCAGCTTTAGCCAAAATGCCGGAAATACACAATCAAAGGAGATTAAAGTGGCGAGGAACAAATATCAAACAAATAATGGATACCGTGCACAAACATATAGACAACACACAAACATGTAGACAACACTGGGCCACTGAGTGCCCACTTACTAGAACAAGATTGGGAGAACCTAGGAATGACCTTGCTGAATAAATTTCCAGTAATTCCAGCACGCCAACTGACCCAGGGTGCAAGAAACGAACCATGGTGCAACATACAGCTGCGCGACCTGAAAAGGAAAATTGCAAAGGAGGCGAGAACCAAGGCCGTAGCAGCAAGAATGGGAACAGCTACGCCCAACAGTAAGATCACAGAAATGAGAAAGGAATATAATGATAAGTGCAGGGGGGCAAAAAAGGTGAATATTGAAAATCTCTGTAGAAATTGCTTTGGGCAAGTAAATTGCCAAATAGCAGTGAATTTTGGGGGACAATAAACAATCTAACAAAAGGAATAGGAATGCACCAAAACGCGGGAATAAGCGAGGCAGCATGGACACAACATATCGACAAATTGTACAATAACACACAAAATGATAAACATACATGGCAGAAATAGGCTTGAAAATACCGGAGGAGGAAAAGCAAATTGGAAATTCTATTGGCCCCCTCAAACAGAAAAGCGCACTATTGGAAGGAGACCTACTGAAACTCAATACCCACGACCCAAATACCCTAATTAAAGCTATACAGCTAAAACAAAGAATCAAAAAATTGAAAACTGAAGGTGCTGCACGGCCAAACGGTCTCCCAAATGCACTTTTTAAGCAAGAACCTGAATTTTGGGCCATTTACCTCACGCTGCTTTTCAACTATCTATATCGCGAAAATAAAACACCAAACTCCTGGAGAGGGAACCTATTTTACCCAATCCATAAAAACGGAAGTCATACCGAGCCTGGAAATTACAGGCTCATTGCCCTGATTGACATTGAGGCAAAACCTTTTGCATCATGCCTTTTATAACAACTACAGGCTTGGATGGAGAAAAAGAGTATAATCCCGAAATATCAACCAGGTTTTAGGTATAGAATGGGCACTATTACGAACCTGGCAGCACTGATAATCCTACCAGAAAAAGCTATCAACAAAAAATCCGGACTATTTGCATGTTACATCGACCTAAAGTCAGCCTTCGACAGAATGCCACGAGATCACCTCTGGGTTAAATTGAAAGCATGGGGATTACCACAAAAATTAACTGACATCATAATAGCCCTATTTAGCGAAATCTGGGATAGGGTGAAGCTTGGAGACAGCAGCAGAGTATCTTCTAAGATAAACACGGTATGAAACAGGGCTTCGTCTTGTCACCGAGTCTATTTAATATATATCTCGCAAATCTAAACATCCACCTGTCAAAAGTAAATGGCCACCCTCCCGAATTGGCAAACGAGCCAATGCAGTTCCTGCAATATGCGGATGACATAGTGGTCGTGAGCCAAACTCCAATCGGGTTGCAAAGAGTTATCAATAGCCTGATAGGGTTGGAATTAAATAAGAAGAAAACAAATGTGGTGCGTCTAGCAGGTTCCAGGCCTGGTAAATATAAATGGAACGCAAAGGGTGAACAAATGGAGGAAATCAGCTCATATAAATACCTGGGCATCAAGCAGGGCCGATGCATGTCTTTCACGGATCAGAAAACAGAAATAAAAGCAAAAGCCCAATCACTAATTTTCGCTTGCAAACAGTTGCAAAAGAAACTGTGCTGCCCTTCCTATAGTCAACTCCTGAAAGTAATGGCAGCACAACTACTCCCAACACTGGCATATGGCCTAGAAATATGGCACGGCCAGGAAATTGATATTCTAAATGAGCTGCAGACAAAAGTATACAAAGCAGTTTTTAATCTTCCTAAAGCCCCGTCACCAGCACAGATACGCTTGGAATTCGGTCTCCAGAACCAGGAATACCAAAGAAAATCCATCTTCGTGAAATTGTGTTGGAAATTTCGATCCTCAGAATCCGGATCCCTGAACAACTTATGCTGGGCAGAAATAAAGGCCCAGTTTGATCAGAAATCATTGAATGCTTGGGGTGAGAGCAGCCCTGGCAGCATGAGATATTCAAGAGGTTTGGGACGGTACGGTGGAAAGAACAGCGAGTGTGTAATGCCGCAGCAAGGAAACTGTCCTTTTTGGAAGACAAAAAAAGATTTGTTAAACGTCGACATGCCTGGTCAGTAATAAATTCATATACAAAGCTCAAACAGCAAGCCTATTTAGCAGCACATTTTCGACTTACACTAAAAAAGAGGTTTATGCTGTACCGACTAGGAGATCATAACACCAAAGACTTGCTACCAACCTGGAAACGTAAACATCAAGACGAAAACTGTCGCTTATGTGGATACCACAAAGAATGGATATGCCATCTGACGTTCGTCTGCCCCACAGTAAATGACGAAAGAAGGAAGCTCTTAAAAGTGATCTTAAATGAATCAAACATCCGCACCTGCAGGCAGGCTGTAACGTGCTGGATGGGAGCTCATCAAACATTTTTTAATTTGCTGTGGGGTAAAGCTCTTCACATTGATCGGCAACCTCCTCCAAAAAGCCGACATGAAATAAGTGAACGAGGTCAAAAACGGGAATGAAAATCATATACAAATTGCAACAATGAAATGTGGAAATGAATTACACTCTTGGAAATATCGTTTTTTAATATGATTGTTTTTAAGTTATTTTATAGTGTGCTTTATGGTTGTGAAATACCAAATAAAGGCCTTTTTGACTGACTACTCACATTCACTGTCAGAGGGAGAGTATTTACATTCACTCTAAGAGGGAGAGTACTGACATTCACTGTCAGAGGGAGAGTACTCGCATTCACTCTTAGAGGGAGAGTACTGACATTCACTGTCAGAGGGAGAGTACTCGCATTCACTCTTAGAGGGAGAGTACTCACAGTCACTGTCAGAGGGAGAGTACACACTTACACTGTCAGAGGGAGAATACTCACATTCACTGTCAGAGGGAGAGTACTCGCATTCACTCTTAGAGGGAGAGTACTGACATTCACTGTCAGAGGGAGAGTACTTACAGGCACTGTCAGAGGGAGAGTACTCACATTTACTACTCATAAGTCTAGTTGCCACAAGTCAGTTAGTACATTTGAAATAAAAGAACACTTTCAGGTGAAGTTTTTTTGTTTTTAGTCTGAATTGTTTACATAGGGATGTAAGATGGTAACTAGTTCCTCATTGTTTGACTTAAATCCCTTAGGTCCATCTATATGGCATGTGAATCTATAACACGCTTCATGGGTAAGAAGTGTTTTCTAGGGGTGCCAGCTGTTGCAGACAGAACATGCTCTCTCCTAATGCTTTTTGTTTTATTTTTATAGCACAGGCACCAAACGCATTTGCGATGCATTAGGTATCACATTTACCAGAGTTTAAGCTATTTGCATTGTAAATGAAAATGCTTTTTATTTATCTGTTTTAAAAACAACACATAAATAAAAGGCATTGTCATTTACAATGCCAACAGCTCAAACTCTCGTAAATGCGAGACCTATTGCCTTACAAATGCTTGTTCTGTTGATAGTATGTGGCTCTCCTGGGCACCTGGGTGTGCCTCCATCAGAAGAAAGTTAATGTTTTAGCATTCAGACTTTAAAACAGTGAGTAATAAGTAAAAAGAGTGCGTACAGCAGATCACCCTGAAAAAGACAGTAATTACTTTATGCAGTCACAATCTCATACACATTAGCTTCATACACTGGCCTGTTCTGCGTGCCAAGGCTTTTCACTATAAACACTGACACCTTGAGACACACCCGTGGTGGTGACATGTTGTTGTTCATTACCTATTAAATACCCTGCATATTGGCAATCTACCCTGCCACTGGAACTGTCATGAATGGGCTGTCTGCTGTATTACTGTCAATGCATAGTTGACTTTCTGCATTTTGTTTCACATCTTGGTTGTACAGCTCCCTGAAACACAGTTGGGTGGAGTCAACGCTTTATAATACAAACAATTAGTAAATATAACTAGACCTTTTGGCTATGCCAATATTTGTTCTGAAGGTTACCACTGCTTAAACTAGTGTGTCAAGAACCAGTTGCATAAACCACCATCCTCCTTTATGCTAAGCTGAGGTTGTCTGTACCTTTCCGTTCCCTCACTTTTCTCTTGCCAGGAATCATGAGACTGTCCATTACGCACCCGCTGACCCATCATTGGATCAGCGATAAATCAAAAGCAGGACCTTGGCTGCAAGGAGAGAATTACTGTTCAGCCTCCTCTGGACAGGATGTGTTCCCCTGGGAGGCGAATAATACTTCCAGTGTTGATTACAGAGGAATGACTTGTTCCCTTCTGTCTAGGATAAATATTTCACGGCCTGCTAGACTGCCTTCTCTCTACTCTCAGACACGCTTCACAGATGAGGTGTGCTCTTTGTATTAAGATTCCTTGCCTTGTACTTAATTCAGCTGTTGTTGTGAATTAGCATTCTAGATGTGCAGTGAGGGTCTAGTCAGCCGCCATCTTATGAGTATATGCTGATGCCATAATTTTAAATTGCACCTGTCACAAATATCAACCTGCCCAGCAGCCACTTTCAAAGGGTCGTATAATTGAAAAAAAAACAGTGCTTAATTTGTGAAATAATAAGTTCCAGGGCCCTGTCCAGGAGACCACTGCAGCTTGCACCACCTAACCCCCTTGTCATCGCTGACAAAATAACTACTAATCGTCTCTCTCACATGTAAATGCGACAGTTCAGATTATTCCAGGTCCCCAAAGCTAAAGGACCGGCTGGGGAGGCAGGTATTAGCACTATTTTAATGTATATTGTAGTCCTAAACAACTGTTGTTCTGCTCATCTCTAAATTAGATGAGCAGCGCCACCATGTGGTAGACTGTTCTAGCTATGGTGTTGACAATTAGGTGCCGGTGCCGAGCACCGGAAACCAATTAAGTGCCGGTGCTTAGCACCGGGAAGCCCTGGCTCAAATTAAGCACTGTTAAACGTTCAGGCAGATGCCTCTCTTGGAAGATAGGAAGATACAACTCTCAGAATTATAGCAGTTCACCTTCTTGGCCACATTCTAAAAATGTATGTGTTTGTCATAACTCTCGATTGTGTTTGCACATACATCCATTTGCCCTCATGAAACCCAAAGTTTAACATCAAACGCTTTATAAATCACAGTGCATTAATATTTACCTTGGATGCCCTTACGGGTTCATGTCACAAGCACATCATGTGTGTAGCGCGGAGCGTACAAGTTTTAACTTACAGCAATATGGAATCTGTAGTCCTGGAAAAAGGTAATGGGTTATATATAATACGTTGCAGAAAGAAGGACCAGCCCTGGAAGTCTGCTGTCCTGTTAACATGTTGCATACCATCCCATATGTTTGCTAATGTTATTCTCAATGCAAAGAAATAAAAAAAAAAAAAAAAAATGTTCTGTTTACAGTATTTCGCGCGGAAATTTTTTATTATTCCACACTTCACTCTGGGGGAGACGGACTGAGGCGGAGGGAGCACATGAATGATTCATGCAAAGAAATGCAAATGCGCAAGTCTCCTACACCAATGTATGGATTTCAATACCGTGGCCGTTGCGAAAAGACGAACACATCTCGTATGATGGCTGCGGGCTCGTTCTAGCCATGCAAAGGAGCCGTGCTCACCCACCTGCGCTCAAGTACACACGTCATCCAATAATCCATGCTCGGTCCCTTGGGTTTTCGTGAGGGTGAAAGTGAAGCATGTTATGGTACACATGGAGATGGTCGAGCCACTGGAAGCTCAAGCCAGGCTCCAGGAAGATGCATGCGTCTCAGCTCAGGTCCTCTTGAAACCTCAAGCCCAAACCGAGTCACGCTTCTATGTGGCTTCTACCTCCCACCCTCACTCTACCTTTATACAGGGAGTTGAAAGTAAAGCATTAACAACTGATTTGCACACATGATATGGGAATTTACACTCATCCAGAGGCACTGGGAAGGGATACACGCGGTGATGAGAGCAGTCCTAAACGTTCCAATTCACCCTGAAGCACGTAGATGCCTACTAAATATATGGGAACCAACCGATTTAGGCACTTACCAAACACAATGGGCGACCCTGGGCTTCATGATTGGCAAGAGAAACATCGCTCAGGCCTGGGGAGCAGCAACACCTCCCACACTAGAAGCATGGGAGACGAGTATGGACTGGTGTATGTTCTGGGAAAAGACAGTATACACTGCCCGGGGCTGCCCCAGAAAATGGTCCCGTATTTGGTCGGGGTGGAACTCATATCGGGGCGACATCTGCACCCCCCGCAAAATGTTGAACTTGATGATCTGCTCCCTCCTTGAATGGCTCTCAATAGTCATAATGTGCAGAAATATTTGTATTTAGAGCATCATATTTGCATTATCGGTGTCCCGAGAGAGGCGAGATATGTGGCCCGTGCCTGCCTTGATGTGTGTTCCCACATAAGAATGTTGCGTAACCCATAGAGTGGAGGAATCTCCACTCCCCCACAGTACACCATGCCAAATGTTTTGTCACCTCGCTGATCAGCTCCTGCTGTGTATAATACTAAAATGTACCGCCTCTGATTGTCATGCCTATATATATAATGATTTTGCTCTATTGTGACAAGGGTTTCATTGTCGATGACTGTTAATAAAAAGTTTTATGAAAAAAAAAACTGATTTGCACGAAATTAAACCAGAAAACAAGGGATTAATCCCGGCTTCTCTGCTTAACCAAATTGAGTAATCTTCGGCAAATCTTTTATTTCCCCAATTCTCCTTTTCCTTCATTACTGCATATGACAACACCTTCAAATATGTGAGCGTTTTTAATTTAATAGACAGTAATGTTGCTTATATAAGAATTAAGGCCACATACAGGGTGCACATGACAACTGACTCGCCTCGTTGTTCACTAATAGCATTACAACTAAGGCGGGGGCAGGAACCATTGACTTGTTGTATGTTTTACACGGAAACATTTTCATGGTTTGGCTCGGGCACGGGCTCTTAGAGCCAAGTCAGATCCTTGGCTCGGCTCCGTCAGGGCTCGCCCTGCCAATTTGTTGGTTCGCCCACCTCTAAGTAAGCATCAGCACGTGGTCTAAAAGTGTGCTCCGGAAACAGGACCGGGCTAGTATAGGGCACAAGATGTAGAGAAAAGGCTGTTTTATCTTGTTTTAATCCAAGTGAAGACAGACAAATACTTCAATAGCTTAGCTGGGGAAATTCTAAAAAAAAAAATGCAAAAAAATGAAGCACATATTTGCATTGACAGTGCAAAATCTGGAAGACTCTAATTCACACAAGATCAAAACAGGCCTTCTTCCCCGGAGTGCAGATAGCACAACTCTGAGGGTCCTATTCACAAAGGGCCTCTGCACTCGTGGTGGAGACCCTGTTGTCATGGCAAGGGGCGCACTCGTGGCAGGACCGCCGCATTGCAGTTTCTCACTGCGGAGGCTCTGCCACGAGTGAGGATCCCCCACCTAGACGGCAGAGCCTCCGTCACAAGAGTGAAGGCCCTTTGGTAATCGGGCCCTAAGTGTGGCCTTGCAAGAAGGTCTTTGAACATTCTAGTACCGTTGGTGTTTCCTTCCTTAGGAGGCGATGATGTTTCACTTGGACCATCCAGAATTGGCCCAAAAAAGTAGAATAAGCACTATGAGCTCAACTGTTTATTAATTAAGCTGCTGCGTCAGGTAACACACACAGCTCCGTCCTTATTTTCTGCAAATTAATATGTTTGACATATGCACATTAGTGATGTTTCTGGAATGAGAACATATATGGGCATTTGTGGTAAGCAGCTGTTGGGTGAGTTCTCCTCGCTGACTGAAAAGCCAGTAGAATGATGCGTTGACGGGTAAACCAGTTTGCGGGTATTGCCAGCTTCCTCCAAGGTTTCCAGGCCGTGAGCAAGTGAAAGCTCGGCAGCAGGTTGTAGTGTTGTGTGAGTTAGTAATGACGATACCCTTTTGGCTCCTGATGGACTCCGTAGAACTGTGACGTAAGTGTTAGAGCGTAGTGAAGTGAATGCAGGTTTAGAACGCTGAGTTCGAGGTTACACACAGGAGAATAAAGATGTGTTACACTAAGCTTCGTGTGTGGCCTGTCATTAGCAGGTACTCTGGCTGGGGAGGACGCTACAGAGGTTTCGACTAGGACCTTAGCCAACAATGCAAGAGTTGGTTTTAGGAACTCTGCTTCCTTGCACCAGCTGTCTGAAGCATGGAGAGCAAGTGTTTAAGGGTGGAATTATGATTAAAAGTGGATAAACGTTTGTGAATGAGATGGGGTTCTGAGGCCATGTATTGGGTGTCTATCACATCAATGGTGAAAGAAAAGTAAGCTCTTAATCAAATTGGGTGATTGAATTGGGAATTTGAGGTTCTCCTCACATGGATACGTACCATTTCTTTGCCTGCCATTACCTCTCCTGCCATCTCCTCTCAGGTTTATCTGTGCCTTCCTTTTCCTTGTGGTGATATTTTTCCTTATTTTCACTGTTTCCTTGTTTCCATTTCCTTGTAGCTGCTTTTGTGGGCATTATGCTTTACATTTTTTTTGTAAATATTTTTAAATGATTTAAAGGCTTAAAGTATGTCACTTGCTATGAACTCTGAATGTGACCCTTTTCTAAGTGTTAAGTTTTAATTAAATAAGGTAACTGTTTACACTGACCCAAACCTAACTCAAATCTAAACCTAAATTCAACCCAAATCTTGTTTAATCATTTTATTTTAGTTATTAGTTTAATACTACTAATTTTAATTTGTTAATATTCAACGTGTTGCCATTAACGTAATGGTAATCTTATGCATAACAATATTTTTAATATATAATTGTATTAATTTAATTACTTTAATTTATATGTAATGTAATTAGGTCAAAATAATTTGTTAGAATTTGAGGGCAATATCCAGCAGACCCTCCTTTGTTCCTCATAATTGTAATAATAAAAGGAGTATCATTTATCAGTATATGATAGAATATTTTACTAATTTAGTTAACATTTGATTGCAATAATCAAAATAGTTTTCCTGATATGTTGGGGGGGGGGTAATCACGTGAATATTCACACACCTTAAATATTCCCATAAATCAAATCTACACATCATACTGTTTGAAAAAGTAAATGCCCACGAGGATATGGTATGAAGAGGAAATGTTGACAAGCAAATAGTGTGCTCCCAACTCACACAATATATCCTCCAGGAAGAGTCTAGTTCTGTGGAGGTGGACTGACCTACAGGGAAATCAAGACCTCTCTAATTTCATTGACGCTCTTGAATGGCCTATAGGAGTGAGGGAGAGTCAGTGACATGTTCGGCTGGTGAACTCCTTTGCTCCTCTACCCTCTTAGAGGAAATTGTATGCCAGTTCCTCTATTTACTATCAGACTAGTTTTTCCTCTACAATTTTTAAATAAAAGCCATCCTATAAATTGTGACCTGCTCTGTACTATAATAAGAGCTCAATAGGATTTACTTAGTGGGCAGCAAAAATGTGTGATTGGTACTTTATAGTGTAGATGTAACAGGCCAAAGAAACACAATTATATTGACTATCATTCAATTCAACATTACTTCTACTATTGTCAATAGATGAACCTGTCAGCATGATTTAAGTGGCTAAAGTGCCAGAGCTGCAACTAAAATAGTAATCTACCCAGTCTGGGAATCGCAAGGCGAGGAAATGACTGCGTTCTCTGTAACAAACATGTACGAAGTAATGGTCACCCTAAAGTGATGTGGGTGGCATGATGACATATTTACAACCCAATATAGGTCTGGCTGAAAGAAGTGCAAGCCTAATGACATAGTATGAATATTCATGTTATTGATTGAAAATAGACTGACAAATAGTTAACACCATGAAGTATAAATAAATATGAAGTCACTGGATAAAGAACATTTTTGGATTTGATCAGGGTTTTCAAGATGTTGCCAATTCCTTACTAGTCTTGGTCACATGGCAACATGTGTGTGAGTGTATTTGCATGCTCGCACACGTGCATTGTGCACGTTTGTGTGTGTGTTTATAAAACCTGCCTTGGAGAACCAAATGTTCCATCTTCTGAGGACAGCCTTGTGGCATAAAACAATCAAAAGTTAATAGGTTTAGGTTTGTATGTGATGGTCAAACTTGTGTGTATTGCCGTTTTGCTTATGAAGATGTGTATATCAGCCCGTTTAAGTAACAATTGTGACATACCAAGAACTGTATAAAAAAATCAACACAAAATAGATGTAACAGACAACCCACTCATTTGCAGGGTAATTTGTAACCCTATAAGGACTAGCGCAACATGTTCATTGTGTAGTGTCCATCTGGGTAATGACTTGTGCATCATTTTGTCCCAGCTTTACAGGCATTACTTTTGTATCTCTGGAAATTTCACAGACCTTTTTTCAAAGATCACAAACTCTTCTTTACAAGTCACACCCTGCACCCTAAGAATGCTTTCTCTCCTGTAGCTCATTTATTAATTTCATCAACCAATACATGGAATTCCCATATCTCCCTCTCCCACGAACGATCACACCTAATTCCTGCTAATGTAATCTACCACATAGAAACTGGAGCAAAGGCCTGGAATGGTTACGTTAGAACATAAGACAAAACTGCTAAGGGTCATATCCATCACTCATTTCTATAAAGTCCACAGCAATAAACCACTGAACAGGAATAGAACAACTGAAGAGACCTGACACATACCACTGGCCAATGGACAGCTCTAATTTAGTCCAAACCCAGAGGTCGCGACTAGGAACATACTCTGGCCTCTTCTTGCCATCTCACAATGATTATAAGAGTTGTGATAATAATAACACAGTCCCTCTTAGCAGATCCCTCCACCACTTCTCCCTTTAATCTGTGCCCATAAACTTTAAGCAAAGTATCTCCAAATAGACATCCCAGTGCATAACCAGCTTAGTGAACTAGAACCTCGGTGATCCTCACGTACAAAATGGAAACACGTCCCATACAGAACCAAAACAAAGGCAACACACTTTCCAACAAACACCCTAAACTGTGTAGCAAGCAGTCCGTGTAGGCAATGGATTTGTCACTCCACACAGGAGTGGTAAGTGCTGTATACAATACAATACAATACAATCTGAAAGGACGGTTCTATTCTTCTGTATATATTTTTGTAGGGTGCAGAATTCACCACTAATGGGATGTTGGCCCTTGGTCTCTTGTTCTGTTCTTCCTGCTTGATACGATAAAGTGCATTGAAAATGTGGAGCGACTAGAATTCGAGAGGCGTCAGTAGCATGGGATGGCTGATGCCGAGCTTTTCTCAAAGGAATGAGGGCATTCGTCGAGGAAAGGCTCTCTGAACAACCTTCAACTGTATTCATTTACCGCCAATGGCCTTGAATACCGCCAATGGAGCCATGTTAGCGATAGGGAGAGGTGTGCTCTTCAGGGGGGCCTCAGTGGACGAGCAGTCACATTTGGAAGGCTTTGACACCTTTCCTTCAACTAACTGGGAATTCCCAAATAGTTGGCATTAGCACAGGTCAGTTTGACAGCGTGGAAATGCTGGCCATATTCAACATATGGAAATATTTTCTTTAATTATTTAAGATTTAAAAAACTGCTTGACTTTGAGCGCTGCTGGACAGGTTAGCGATAGATTTGAGTAGTTGTTTTTTCTGTTTCATAACCGGATATTACGGTGTTTATGAGTTTGGGAATGGCATTGTCGCTATTTATGCGCCAATGAGTTTTTACGTTGTTTTACCTGTTACCAGGGTGGGGTAAGCAGTTTTGCTTTATGTATACGCTTTCCGAATTTGCCTTACTTCAAAGAGATTTGATTTTCCAGGGATTCATGACGCAGTCTAATAAGTTTGGTGCACGGGATGTCACAGGGCTTACAGTTTAATACAGCACCCAGTTTATGAGAGAGGCTGCGGTCAATGGAATATATCTTAATTTCCTACCTGTAGTAATTCCAGATAGGAGGAGGTATTGATATAGCTTTTGACTGCTGTTTGAACAGTAGGTCGCAAACAATGGGTCCTTGGATCAGCTTATTAATACTAGCGCAGGGCAACTTGGGTGTTCAAAAGGTCGTTGTCAGCATGCATGAAATCTAGCGAATAAAACACTTGCACATTACTTAGCAAGCTCAGGGATGGTAAGGTTTACAGACCAAACCATGAACACACCCAGGACTGCTAGCTCCAAATCCGGTGGGTTAATAGAATCCTTAAACTGAGAGCCATCAAGGTGCTGGTTCTAAGTTATTAGGATGGACCACTAGATCTGTAAATACGCGCACTAACGGATCTGATGTTTCCTGAACTTTGGGACGCAACTAACATAAAGGAGAGAACATGAACCTGTTTCTGCAGAGAAATCATAAGGTTTTCCCAGAGGTCATTGCATCTAAAGTGGCTTCTGGGCTAGGAAATTGTTAATAACTTGAAAGTAATGGGAGAGGTCATGAAAGATGCAAAAAGCATGCCTCATCCCAGCTTAAGGATAGTGTGAGAGGAGTGGAGACTATATCAATTCAACCCTAAGGATGTAAGGGGAGATAACCTTTCGAATATCTATCTATCTATCTATCTATCTATCTATCTATCTATCTATCTATCTATCTATCTATCTATCTATCTATCTATCTATCTATCTATCTATCTATCTATCTGTCTGTCTGTCTGTCTGTCTGTCTGTCTGTCTGTCTGTCTGTCTGTCTGTCTGTCTGTCTGTCTATCTATCTATCTATCTATCTATCTATCTATCTATCGATCTATCCAATCTGTCTATCTGTCTATCTATCTATCTATCTATCTATCTATCTATCTATCTATCTATCTATCTATCTATCTATCTATCTATCTATCTATCTATCTATCTATCTATCTATCTATCTATCTATCTATCTATCTATCTATCTATCTGTCTGTCTGTCTGTCTGTCTGTCTGAATGTCTGCCTGCCTGCCTGCTTGCCCGCCTGCCTGCCTGTCTATTTAACTAGCTATCTATCAACTAACAAATATAGTAATCTTGCTGGGAAGTTATAGTAATATCAGATTAAACCTGTTATGGACCCCATGAAAAAGACTAGCATTACTCAACGCTAATCCTGCTTGGGAAAGATTGGGGCCCATGCTAGGATGTTGCTACCTAATAGAATATTTCTTAGTCAAACAATACATCCGGACTTCCAGCCATTTTGGAAGGTATCACACAAGCAGAGGTACAACTGTGGCAACAGAGATCCTAGACTCAGTTTCTTTAAAACTTCCAGTTACTAATAGAATACCAAATTCTCCTCTCCTACCAACACTGATCATCCCATTATAGTGGCTCTCGTGAACCTTGAGGCAACCACAATCCAAAAAGGGCACAAGTAGACAACATGGTTCAGAAGTTCAGAAGATGGTTCACACGTTCAGAAGATGTTAAAAGTCAGTTGGCGATATATTAGAATTCCTGCCTGCCTGCCTGTCTGCCTGCTTGCCTGCCTGCCTGCCTGCCTGTCTGTCTGTCTGCATGCCTGTCTGTCTGTCTATTTAACTAGATATCTATCAACTAGAAAATATAGCAACCTTGCTGGGAAGTTATAGTAATATCTGATTAAACCTGCTATGAACCTCATGAACCTCATGAAAAAGACTTGGTGGCTGATTACGATGGCGTAACGATCACCACCCCCGTGCCGGCGGTGACGACTGTCATGCCATCGTAACGTGAATTACCCACAGCCATATTACGATGGCAGTGGGTATAGCGGCGGACGTAAAGCAGCCACCGCCATCCATATTATGATGTGTAGATTTCAAGGCCTTTCCATGGCGGGGATGCCGCTATGGAAAGGCTGGAGGGGATTTGCTTTGGGGGCCCATTGTGGGCACCCTGGGGGGTGCACTTTGGGGGTACCTATGGTACCCACCTACATGTCCATGCAAAAGGTGGCAGGCACCACGCCTGCCACGTTGTACATGGAAATGCACAACATGGCATTTTACCATTGCGGCAGGTGCTGCTGGCTGCAGCACCCGCCGCAATGTTAAAACGCCAGATGCGACTGCAGCGGTGGTGGTCGTATCGTGATCAGGGGTGCGGGACCGCCGCATGGCAGGCGGGTGGCCCCGTTCCCACTAGGATGGCGGGCGGTCCCGTTCCCGCTCGGATGGCGGGCAGACTCAGGTCCGCCCACCATCCTAATAGGCCCCTTGGTGTCATCTTTTTTAAATGTATGGCAGCCCTGCTAGAAGGCTAGGTTCTGCCACATAAAAATATATCAGCCTTTTCAGATGAGGTGGTGTTATATCAGGGATACTCAAAGTACGGCCCTAGGGCGGCATGCGGCCCTCCAGACCTTTAATTGCGTGCCCCTGATGAACAACAGCACAGGGCTGCTGTTCACTTGACAGAGCAGGAACATTCAGAAATCTGTGAACCAAACCGGCATACTTTATTTACACGTTAACTAAAGTAACGGTAAAGAAGAAAAGAAGGTGTCCTAGACAACTTATCTTTAAGAACACTTTTAGTTTTAAAGACATCTTGCACTAAACATGTAAAAAACATGATAAGCTCACTGCACACTTCACAAAAGTGTATTTTATTAACATGCAGGAGCGAGTTACCTTAGTAGATCAGATTATATCATTGCATTGAGAGGGATTTATTAACAGTGATAGTTTTCAAACATGATCTCAGCAACATTCATGCAGCCCCTATTCTGAAAGCACTGCCATTAGTGAACCAAGAGGCAAGTCATTTGTGTAGCCTTGGTTGTTACATAATTGGAACAACATTACAGTTTATTACATAAAACACAAGAGAAGGTTTTGTACAGCACACATCCTGAACTTGTATATTTTAAGGGGCTCTCATATGTGGTAGTAAAGAAATAGGAGGCAAGGTGAAATTAACCAATTGCCTAGGATCACACAATTTAGTCAAGTGGAGAAGCCAGGACTGATACCAGGTTTTCTGGTTTCACATTTTGCAGTTCAGCCACCGGATGAGTATCTCTTTCCCTCTCACGTTTTACATTAGAAGTTAATGCTCTGACTTTAATTCTTGGTGCATGAGAATAGTGTTGCTGGCAGACAAAAGTCATGTGAAGGGGGGGGGGGTTTGTTGTCCACGCCATGCATCTGCTTCACGCCCCCCTACGCCCACCTTGCATCACCCTGACCCTCGCATTGCTGGCATCAGTGCGGCCCTCGGGCATGCCGCAGACAGTGCTTTGAGACCCCCAGGGGAAATGTTTGTGAGTACCCATGTGCTTTATGAATCAAATGCATGCGTGCTCCCTTCAGGCACTTTTATGTGTAGGAAGAGTTAGACCTGAACCACTGCTTCTTGTAAGGGCTTATTCGATCGGTGCAGAATAGGACCAATCTGAGCACTGCTTTTAATTTATATGTGTGTAGTACTACCAGAGATGCGAAGCCTTAGTCAATCTGTAGGCTACTTTTTGATTTAAGTATGAGCTTCTTGGTTTCTTTTTTTATTTATCCATTAAAAGTTCAACACTTTGTTTGAACTTGGTTCGATTTTTTGGGGGGTTCATGGATTGTGACGCTATTCCCGCGCAAAATGTTTATAAATCTGCCCTTTAGTTTCAAAGTTGTGGAGGCCCTTGTCACCTGGACCCAGCAACAATTCGTTCACAGAAGACTAGTTTCAAAGAGAAAATGTGTTGTGGGATCTGTGAAACTGTTGTGCTGCAGCTACAAGGGATGTTTTACCAATGTCCTCTGGGTGACTTTTGACCCTGTATGGACAGTGCATTGAGCTAGTTACTTTTGTGGACAATTCTCACTAATATGTCCGTCCATGCACAAGATGCACAAAACCCATTAATCTTGCAACAATTATACATGTTAAGCATGTAAAATAGTTAAACATTTCACCCTATCATAGAACTTGTATTCTATGGTGCAATGCAGGATGGCATTACTCAACGCTAATCCTGCTTGGGAAAGATTTTGGCCCATACTAGGTTGTTGCTAGTTAATAGAATATTTCTTAGTCAAACAATACATACGGACTTCCAGCCATTTTGGAAAGTATCACACAAGCAGAGGTACAACTGCAGCAACAGAGATCCCAGACTCAGTTTCTTTAAAACTTCTAGGTACTGATATAATACCAAAAGTCTCCTCTCCTACCAACACGGATCATCCCATTATAGTGGCTCTCGTGAACCGCGAGGCAACCACAATCCAAAAAGGGCACAAGTAGACAACATGGTTCAGAAGTTCAGAAGATGGTTCACACGTTCAGAAGATGTTAAAAGTCAGTTGGCGATATATTAGAATTAAACTGGAAAATATACCTTCTGGTTTTGGTGGGAATTTCAATTCTCTAACTTAATCGGTGCTAAATGATTTCACTTCAGATTGTTACCCAGCTTTACTGCAGCATCAAATTGAGACATCTAATTTGACTTCACTTTTTGACATCTCAGTTCTTCAAGCCACACTTTCTACAGATTTCAAAGGGGCTCTATTCATTATTATAGATGTGTTCTTCCAATACCCTTGACATTTCAGAGTCAAAGCCATTTTCTTTGTTGGTGCCTGGTATCAGTTGGTTCTCTCCCAGTGAGTAACCCCTACTCCAATCAGACCTAATTCACTTAGAGAGCCTTTGCGAGGGCTGCAGGTGACAATTCTCATTTATATGAGAATATTCAGAGAGCTTTACCCAAATATTTAAATATTTACTAGGGGTGGGCGGTAAACTCTGCTCCGCCGGCAGAGCTCAGGGTGTTTTGCCCACTGCACGCTTGGCCTGGAGCTCGGAGTTCCGGAAAAACTCCTCCAACTGCAACATGGCACAGTTATCCTCGTGCGCTGCTCGCCAACATTGAGTTGGCGAGTGCAAATGAGAAAATCAAGCGCTAGGATGAGTCCCGACGTGATTTCTCAACAAGGGCGGTCGTAGCAGGCCTCTACCACTCGCGCTGAGAAAGCTAGCGCTGGCGTTGAGAAAGTTGCCGCTCAGGTAGAAAATCTTCTCGAGTGGCAGGAAGAAACAGTTCCCTCTGGTGCACTGCATGGTGCCATTTGCACTGGGTGTACAGTGCAGGACAAGCTCCCGGTGCTAAAAACCAGCGTGAGCAGCGCGACATACCAAACTTCCACCGCTCACGGAGCTCTACGGAATCTTGCATCGTTTTTAGGTAACTCTGCGATTCCCACCCACCTCTAATATTTACTTTTTCGCCTCATTTTCTTCAAGACTCAGTTTTCAAAAGGTATTTAAACAATCCTCTCTATGTGATGTTAATAATGGCGTTCTGAATAGAGCATGGCCAACAGGCCTTGGGCTGAATGTGTCACAGTACAAAGAGACATGTGTTGGAGCCACAGCACAAAGAGACACATTGGTGTAAATGAGAAGCACAGGTAAAGTTTAACGTCCCAGTGTGCATGGCAGTTTGGGTTTCCCATGCAGCACAGCTATCAGAGCAAGTTCATGCGCATTGTACAGTAAAAGTATCCACATGGCCTGACTGATGGCTTCAGTGTTGCTACTCTGTGGTGAATATTTGTCAATTATGTTTGAAACATCTGAGGACTGAGCAAAAATATAAAGGCCTCAGTCTGAAACTGAGGTGCAAAAGGTGGATTTCCAATGCATTTAATGGGTAATATGTGGTTCTTTTGGTACCCTTGTGTGCAGGAGGTTCTTTGTAGATAGCGCCAGGACACCTTCGGGTAACAGTTTGCGCTTTAGAAATATTATAACAT
The DNA here is from genome assembly GCF_964204655.1 of Triturus cristatus. NCBI lineage: Eukaryota > Metazoa > Chordata > Amphibia > Caudata > Salamandridae > Triturus > Triturus cristatus. The sequence goes on from NC_140590.1 coordinate 1,644,364,048, forward strand.
AACATAACATTCCATGTCCTGAGTGAGGAAGCCATTACTTTCCCACTCTTCTTTTTCGATATGCATAATATTCACATTAATGCAGCTGTTGTTTTTGATGGCATGCTGTCCCCTCATTTTCACTTCCTCTTTGTAGTTGAAAGGGCACAGAGCTGATGTAAGCGCTAAGGATGGCACCATGCCCACCTTCACTCTCTCACCTACCCACTCCCCCCTGCACACGCGGTGCTTCGGATGGCATTGCGCTCTCCAGCAGCAGCTCCATGGTTACTGAGGCTTGAGAACATCTGTGCCACAGCATCCTTGGCACAGTGTGGTCCGCCGGGCATATTTTACAGCCCACGGGAGGCTCCCTGTGTTGCCAGCTCTCGCTGCTGGGTTCACTACCTCTGAAAGAAGCCTCCTGCTGCGCATGTGCCTGGCATGCTGCAGGCGCGTGGCACGGGGGCTGTTCTGTCTCCGCATGCCTCCCAGTGTCATTTCATTTTCAGCTGAGACAGGATTTTTAAATGTTTCACGCCATCCTTCAAAAACCCACGCTCTGCATTTTCGGTGCAATGGATGGAGTCTCTTGATAAATATGAATTATTCCTGCTTGCATGTGTGTGTTATGTATGTGGCATTTACATAGCGCAAACCTAGCAGAAAACCAACGGGATGCTGTACAGGGTCAAAGGCAAAGACACAGTCGATGTGCACTTAAAGGGGCAGCAGTTTTCTAAGAATGACGTTGTACGGTTACTGCACCTTGATGTAGTGTTCTCTAAAGGGATGCATCTTCTGCAGTTTCCTAAACTGGTGCTGCATTGATGTGGTCCTGTTGTTGTTCAAGTGACTGGAAAGATGGAGGTCATCACTTATATGTAATGCTCCGGTTTCCGTTTTTACTGATTTATACAGATAAATACAGACATAGTTTTTTTTTATTTTCCTCTCTGTATTCATTTTTAAATGTGGATAAAAACGGAAATTTGGTTCCTTTTTTAGTGATTATGTATGCTGTCACTCATGACTGCCAGGCCAATATCTGTGCAGACAAGTAAGAGGGTTAAAAAAAGGAAGACATTTTAGTGATGAGACTCAAACAACATTATATAAGCACAAGGTCTATATTACATTTAGCATGTTTTCATATAAGGGCATTGATCTATCATCTGTGGGTGTGCATATCATTGAAACTTGTCTGCCATTCTAGTAGGAATATATATTTTTAGTTAAATAAATGTGGAAATATACAAGTTTCAGTTTTATTTTTCACAAACCCAAAATAAATGGGGATGAATACAGATACGTTTTGCGAAAAAGAAATATGGATAAATACAGACGGAAATGTGGAAAAAAAAATACTAAAGAACCGGGAGCCTAACATATATGGCACATTCAAGCTAAGAGAGAAAATAAAACCAAGGGTATCAGGAAGTGCAATAAGGCTTCGTTATAGGCATTGTACTAACACATTTTTGCCAGGTCAAATGAATGTCTACTGTTGAAAGTGAGGAACAGGTGAAGGGACATGTGCCAAATGTTGGAAGGAACATGGAAGTTTTGAGACAGGGCTAGCCCGATTCTCAGATGGCCTTTTTTTTGGTGGGGTGGGGGGGGGGTATACTGTGCACACTCGACCCAAACGTATCAGAGCACTTTACATGAGCACCAGTTGCATTACGGACTGACACATTCATTTTGTAAGGCATGGGGAGATCAAGTGATTTGCCCAGAATCACAGATGTTGAGAATCCCTGCCGAGACTCGAGTCAGGTTCCCCAGCTACGAGGTCGACCGCTCTAGCCGTAAGGCTGCATCCTCTTGAACCAACTGAAGCTGAACAGTTAGAATGCAGAGATCCTTATTGTGGGTGTTGAGTCTAGAGCCCAGTCTGCTAAGATCTGGCCAGGTGAGGCACTTTGCCCTAGTCAAGCCATTATGCAAAAATTAAAAGTTTTAGGTATATATATTGATGCAGATTTATTTCTTTAATTCCTGAAAAGACCCACATAGCCAAAATATGATTTTTGCATCTGTGATTAATTTACGGATCCAATCATTGCTGCCCTTTTCACATAGTCACATAGTCCAGGCGTTGCTTGCCTTTGTGGCCACATGTCTTGCCTATGGTGAAAGAATCCATCTTGGCCATTCAGACTATCCTCTTGCTTGGTTGCAGCATTAGGAAAGTGCTGAAGCACGAACGACTCTACATCTTAGCCTCAAGGAACACATTTCACTTGGAACGGGCAAATGAACAGAGGAGGTGTATGGGAGGTGGAGCGTCATGGAGGTGTATCCACCAATGGTGACTTTTATCTTTCAGAATCTTAGATTCTCAGAGACGTACTTCTTCAGGCCTTGTGGCCTGGTAGACCAGGGTACTTGGGGTGTATCCCGATTATAGGTGCAGTGGCTTATAAGTCATACATCTAAGAGTAGTGTGACCACATGTTGCTTGACTTTGCCACAGCATTTCCAGAGACTTCGTAGTCTAGGAGGCAACTGGTGAGAGATTTTGACCTCATGTTTAAGTATTAACAGAAGTGGTAAGGCTATGTTAAAGCCAATTGCCACAGGGAATAGGCCACAAGAGGGACAGAGTTTCATCCACCGTCCCTTCTTCCATGACGCCCTGAGAGCCAGACTTCCTTTATCTCCAGCTTCCTGGTGACCAGTGAGCTGATGGTACCGCAGTCACGATACCACTCATGAATTCTGTCTTATCGCAACCCTCGGTCTCCCTCCTTTCACACTTCCACTACCTCCTTCAACTTGAATTTAAGCCCTGTTGAATTGTATAGTGTTTACCTAATGCCAAGCTGCGTAGGCCAATGCTAGGCCTATGTTAATATTGTTGCCATGTGTGAGAAGTGCCCTCTTTCTGCATGGTTGCCCCCACTTTTTGCTGAATTGCTGCTGTTCTTTGACTGAGTGTGCCCTGGGCTCCTGCTAATCAGGTACCCAGAGCCTATGTTCCTTCCCTAAAACTGCATTGAAGCCTAAACCCAATTGGCATGCCTGGCCACAGGTGGGCCCTTGGTAAATGGTACCACAGGTACCCAGGGCACTGTGACCAGGGAATGCCCCTAAAGGCTGCAGCACTTATTTTGCCACCCTTAGAAGCCCTGCACCTTTTCACACACACACTGCCTTTGCAGGCTGCGTGTCTTGGTGCAGAACAAAGTGAAAAGTCGACATGGCACACATCCCTGTGTGCCATGCCTACAAAGCACTTCCCTGGCTTTGATCAGCCACCCCTCCAGTGGGGTGCACTATGCCAGTGGTGAGGGCACAAGGGCATGAACCCTGTGCCCCTACAGTGCCCAAGTCCATTCTTAGGCATTGGAGTGCAGTGCTGCCATTAAGAGTATATGGTGCTGAGAGTTTGCCATTACGAACTCCACAGCACCATAATGGCTACACTAAAGACTGGGAAGTTTGGTATCAAACTTCTCAGCCCATTAAACCCACACTGATGCCAGTGTGGGATTTAATGTAAAATACACACCAGAGGGCATCTTAGAGATGCCTCCTGAAACTCAACCAACTTCTAGTGTCCTGACTGAGTGGCTGCCTAGGCTGCCACCAACAGACATGTTTCTGGACCCCTGGGTCGAGAGCCTGCTGCTCTCGGGGGACTGAAACCATGCACATCCTGGGATGAGGTGCCAAGCCTCCTCCCCCAGGATGGGCAGGGTTCATGAAGGGGAAGTTTCAAAGGCATGCAGCCTTTGTGAGCCTTCCCAGACCATTTGCTGCTTTCAGCAACTGGTCCCCACTGGTTCTACCCCCCACTTTGGCCGGGAGAACCGGTGGGAAAAACAAGTGAGGGAAAGAGGTGTGCTCACCTCTGCCAACTCCACCCCTCAGGTGGGGGAGGCGAGGTGAAGCACAACCTCGAGTCCCCGCCATCTTGAGAATGGGGGACACAGCCAACAAGGGACAGGCTCCTGCCCCCATCCCACTGGAGAGTGGCAGAATAGGGGGTGTACCCACCCCAGGGAAGGGACCCATTGGTCCCTGCCCTTTACCTACCTGTAACGCCTCTAAATTTAGTATGTAGGGGGCACCCTGAACCTTGCTTCCTCAGATCCTGAAATGACAAGAAGAAAAGAAGAAGAAGGACCGAACAGCCGTGCAGCCAGCTAATAAGAGGAAGACTCCCACTGACTTGGCCCCAGTCCTACAGTCCTGTCTCCCCTCGAACCTGCTCCTGCAAAATGCCGGTGTGTCCTGCAGCCAGCAACCTCAAAAACCCCGGAGGACCTGCCTGCCTTCACTTCCAAAGACTGCTTCTCCCGCGAACACCGGATTTGTTCAACTGCAACCTCTGGCAGCCGCCGGAGACCGCGAATCTAGCCCACTCTGCACCCGCTGAACCCGGCCCGAGCTCGAGTGGAAAAACACCACGAGGAGATCACCCTGGCGATCTTGAGCCGTGATCCAGCGCCCCTGACCTGCCTCGAGCCTCCAGCTGATGCCTGCAGCCTAAATCCAGAAGGCCCCACCTGACCTCCAGCCAGAGCTGGTAAGAAGATCCGACCCCAAAAGGCACCCGACGCCCCACGGTCTTGTGTGCCCAAACCAATGGTGCCTAACCGACTCTTAACTTCCCAACTTACCTCTCGAAGTGGTGGTCGCACCCAGAAGTGCTTTGTCTCCCTGCCTGCAGTGCTTTTGCAAACCGGAGGTTCTCCATTGAAAACAACAGGGCACCCGACCTCGAAACAGCACTCTGCACCCGGCCGCCTCCGTGCCGCTGAGGGTGCACCTTTTGTGCTACTTTGTTTCCCCATTTGCCCTGACCTAAACCCTAGGAGCTTTGCTCCCACAACCCAGTGGCCTGCTTGCCAGCAGCCACCAACCGGAGGCCCCCTACCCACCATAGGATAACATTGGGCCTCCGCACGCTGCACCCGGCTACCCTAGTGCCGCTGAGGGTGCAACAACAGTGCATCACTGACCCTGGGGGACCCCTGAGTCTAACCCTAGAACCTTAACTCCCACAGTCGATTACTTACCTGTGAACCGATAACCTGTTTTTCCTCCATAGGATAACATTGACACTTTTCTTCCAAAAAGTTTCAAGTGTGGAGTTTTGAATTCTAAAATCGCACAAATAACCGAAACATATTTACTTACCTGTTTGCAGGAAATGTCCCAGTTTTGAATCCTGGTATCCAGCACTGAGTTAGAAAAGTAACGTAAAAAGTAACTTACCAGTAATTTACAGAAAAAGCCTATTCATTTCAATGTTCTGTATTTGCTAAGTGTTGCAACCTGCATTCCCTGTAAATCAAACAAAGTACATTTTCTACTGCATTTTCAAACTGTTCTACAATTAGCAACTTATTACTGCAAAGTATTTTATGCTTCCTATGCCAGGCTTGCATGGTTCTAAAATAAAACAACAGTATATTTTTTCTATAGAAAAACAATTGGCCTAGAGTTCAGTTCTTGAGTGTGTGACTTCATTTGCTGACTGAGTGTCTACATCAAATGCTTAACACTGTCCTTTGATACTGCCTTACTGCTCGACCACTCTACCACAAATAGAGAGCAAGGTTCTATCTAACTTTAACCTCTGCCTACCTCTGGGGTCACCTGGACTCTATACACACTATACCTCATTTTGGTGTAGTATATGTAGAGCCAGTTTCCTACACCATGTGAATTATCAGATGTATGTTTGTTTTATTGTTTGCTACACCTTTAGGCTGGCTCCCTGGCATCTGTCTGCACATTACAAATAATAAACATAAGAATATTCTTTTTGCCCTTCCTCCGACTGGTGTGCTGATGACGTTTTTGGAACCGCTGTGGACAGCATCTTGTGTTGGTGGTGGACGGTTTCTCTATGCCACTGTTTCCCTTCCACGCTTCATCTGTCCCCCACAACCCCGAGCACTATGCATAGCCTGTGCCTGCCCATTACTGACCACTGGGACTGCTGCTGTGTGTGTCTGGCTCCATCTTCACCTCATCAGTCCCTGCCACACCCTTCACACACATTGTCCCTTCCCGTTCATGCTCTTCGTGGCCACTATGTTGTGTCAGCTGTCGCTGTGCATTGTTATGCTCTGTACCTTTCCTCGTCTATCTCTCTTGGCACCTCACACACATTCTCACTGATTCTGAGTACCACAAGCATCCCTTATGCGTTTTTCCTCCTCCTGTCTTTCCGCCATAGTTCTTTTTCCATAACCTTTGTGTTCCTTCGGTCTCTTTTTCATTCCCTCGAGCACCCCCACTGTCTCTTCTTTCTGTGACCATGCCTCCCCATACCATCACACTTCATGTTTTCCCCTCTTTCACGCTGTACTCAGAAGTTCTCCTCTTTGAACCACAAAACTGACAGAAAATTGGCTCTAAGCATGACTGTGCAGACTGTCTCAACCAAACCTTCACCACTGTGCATTGATTAGTCCAAGCAGAAGTGTCTTTTGAAATCTTGTTCCTGGACCTTCAACTGTTTCGGTCTTTCTTACTAGAAAAATAAAAGTATTTCCACCGGGGTACTAGACACAGCCTCACCAGAGATCTCCAGACCTATTATTATCAGGAGTGAAATGCTATAGATGTTGGGCTAACATTAGTGGCCAAGAGAGAGTCTGTGCTCAAAGAAGTGAGGATTTCACCCAGTGAGCAAGGCCATGCTGTATGTGTGGGACTGACACCATCCGCCCTATTAAGAAGTGAAACTGAGGTGTGAGACTCACACCCAGTAAATCTGAGGGAGCGCCATCTGAGTGAAGACTCATACTCAGTGAGTGACACTTCGTTCCTATAGGTGAACGTCCCTTCCTGTGAATGAGACTGCATTCAAAGGCGTGGGGCACTTTTTCAGTGCGAGACACAGTGTTGGACTCAAACCAAGGGATGAAGGTGTGGTTCACGCTGTGAGATTTACATTAGATGAATGAACGTTGTGCACAAGGAAGTTAGATTTAAAAAACATTGGGCTCAAATAAATTGTGTTCCAAAAAGTGAGACTCACACTCGGTAAGTAAGTATGTGCTTCAATGTGCTACATTCACATCACATTAGTGGAGTTCCACCTGTTCCCCTTTGATGCCTCTCTGTCCCTCATTCCACCCTCCCCCTCCTTCCCTCTAGTGCATGCTCTTTTCATCAGCACTGCCTTGCTGAATCGCCATGTTCCATTGGTTTCTGTCCAGCTAGTGCATTCTCTGCCTCTAGCAGATTTTTCCTTCTATGTACAGGACTTAAAAAGGAGGAAGTATCCCAAGTCACTTTGAGGGATACTTACAAAAAATGTGCAGTGTCACCGACATTTTCTTTCAACACAGGGCTGTGCCGTATTTACAACAATACGGCACACCCCTGCATTTTCCCTAGTGCAGGTGCTAAAAAAACTGCCTGGCTCCAGCGCAGGCACCCTTGTGCCATATCGTAAGGGTTCCTGCACTGCAGGGGTGATTGTTAATGTGCAGGAAGGGACACCTTCCTGCACATAAACAATCTTTACAGTCCATTTGCTGTTTCTATGTGTGCAGCATGATACAGCACACATGGAAAGAGCAAAATAAGAGGAGAAATAAAACATTCCTCCTCGTATCTCCTGTTTAATACCAGGTATTTCCTGGTCTTAATTTTGGCGCTGCCCCATACCTTGAAAATAAATGGCAGCTTCAAAAAGCAATGGGTGTTGCGGTAGAACCTACGAAAATCTGAAGATCCTGTTTCTCTATTCCGGATCCCCTAAACCTTTGAATATTTCTACCTGAGTGGCCTTGCTGCCCTTCACCCACTGACTACCCAGTCTGCATGGACACAAGCATGACCACTCAGCTCCATTTGTACTCAAAACCAACTTCTCCCTGGTTGACTTTGCTCCGGGTCCGCCATTGTACTTAACATTATATAAACCCTGATTATCAGAAGAATGCATAGGGCTGTATTTGCCAAACATCCTCAGTAATGCATTGTGATTGACTTTCTGTAACTGGGTGGAAAACTCATTTGGTGGTCCCTAGGGAAATGAGCCACCCAAGCATGATAGTCCAATCTCCCTATTTCGTGATCCACCCCTACCCCAGATGACCTTAACACCCACCCACATTATTGCGATTACTAGAAAGGTCGCCTTTTTCTCCAGGGCAAACATTAATACAAATAAACTACTTTACTTTATTTAGATTACGCCTCCAAGGTCTAGTGATACACAATCGGGAGGATACATTTCGTTTTCCTAAAACCGGTCTCAAAATCTTAGCTGAAGACCTGGTGAACTGAATGTATAGCATGAATTTGCCCCTGGGCTTAAAATTACTGAATGTTTTTACTTTTGGACTCTGCATGGCCACCTGCAAGTGAATGATGTCTTTGAGGCTCATCCATAGTGTACAATGTTCCATAAGGACCCTGTAGTAGTTTGACTTTTACACAGTGATTTGTAGGTTTAGAGAGGACAATAAGAATGTTATGTTGGGTGACAACAGACGGGGCTTAGTGGTGCCCGAACACATAAAAAACTGAAAGCGAACACTATCTATATCCAGAAATGGAAAACACTACCTGTGGGCCAGTGGTCCTGATGCCGCCGAAAAACAAGTTTGTGATCTTAGCGAGATGATAAGTCCAGCGGATGATAACAATTGCACTCACAGTGATCTTTAACTTTAATACGTTTCCTATTTCAGTTAATACACTAGTTACATATGTTGCCAATTGTACAGTTTAAAAGGGAAACATAGTAATGTAATTCTCAAAATCCTGCAGTTTTTTTAGGGCATCTTCTTTGTGTTCAATCAGTTAGACATTTGTAGTCACAGCCATGCACATCACAGGTCTACTGTAGTAACATCACCTAATAACTAAACACACCACAAAACACAGCACACCTCTCACCCAACAAATCCCATTCATGCATTTAAATTTTAGGAGCTTTTTATATCTCAGCTTAGAAAGCTTCAGTTGTATGTAGGCAGACCAATTGATTCCAATACATATCTATAACAAGAGTGGTCTTGGGCCAACCTCTTGCTCATGATTGGTTGGCTTTGTTATCTATCTTATGTGCCTGCTCCTGATTTAATTTCTTTCATCCCTTTGCTTGTGTTTGCCCCATCCAGGGCAATTTTGGTCTTGCAGTGTTCTGATTGGATGAGCTGTATCCTTCCACTTCTAACTCGGCTGGATTCCTTTTTTAGGTCTCACCTAGCAGACAACTTTTAGTTGCCTGTAGATGGAAGCATTCTGGGGACCCAGTGCTTACAATCGGCTGGATTTATTGTCACTCTCATTTGCTTGCTTCCTATTTGATGGCTTGCATTCCTCAGCTGATTGTTATTCCTTCCCTGGAACATAGACTCTTTGTTTGGCTGACTTGTATCCTTCCGCTGCTTACACTTAGTTTGCTTCTTTTTTTCTGTGCTCCATGAGAGTACAGGTGTTTTCTAGCTCTCTCCCTTGTGTTCTTCCGCCCCCATGCTGTATGTTGTTCCCTCATTATTTCCCCAAACGTTTCCATTGCTTTCCACAACCCTCTTTGGCTTTTTCTTTTGGGCTCTCCAAATCCAGCCTCAAGTGCATTTGTTGCTTCCACGCCCTCTGCCCACTCACTATTTATCCACCCCATCGCTCTACTCCAACCGCCTCTCCAGTGCTTCCAAAACTTCTTGCAGTCTGTATCTATCTATTTTTTTTTATAGAGTTTTATATAGCGCAAACGTGACCCGAAGGTATCGAGTACCAGTGTAATTTACATGAGCACCAGTTGCGTTACATGAGGACACATTCATTTTTTAGGTCGAGCCTGTAACAACGCGCATGCGTTTTTCTGGCGAATACTTTATGTAGGGGCTTTTGAAATCTGCCCTCACACTCGCTCGTGCGTGTGCTTTTTCTTTTGTCCTACGCTATTGGCTTTTGCGTGCGTCTTTTTAACAAAGACAGCACGCAATTGGCCAAACGTGGGCGCATTGCTCCGCCTATGGCCTATTGGTGGCGGTTACCCACATGGCCGCCATGTGGTTTCAATTATCGTGCCCAGACACGGGCGCAATAATTGAAACCAGATGGCTCGCTGTGGCGAGCGCGTGCTCTCGTTGTGTCTTTGGGCTGTATATGTTCTGGCGCCCTTATGCAGTGTGCATAATATACTGATTTAGTCATTCCCGCGATCCTTTAATATGTTTATGTATAAAAAATGTAAACAGGTCCCTCTTTCACGACTGAGCCCTAATGTCTATGCAGATTTACTGCTGCCGCTAAAACTCATTATTCATCCGTGGGTTAAAGCCTTCTGAGTCTCGGTGGTCGGGTCCTATTTTGTGTTGACTGTAGGAAACGAAAGGGCGAAGAGCAGCCCCTAGACTTCAGAACACTATTTTTTCTACGTGAAGGTGTGCCCCAAGAACTTTGTGATAGGTCACCACTATAATCAAACAAGCATTTGCAATGCAATAGGTCTCACATTTACGCAAGTTTGAGCTATTGGCAATGTAAATGACAATGCCTTTTATTTATATTTTGGTTTATAAAACATAAATAAAAGGCATCGTCATTTACAATGCCAATAGCTTAAACTCGGGTAAATGCGAGACCTGTTGCATTGCAAATGCTTGTGATGTATAACTGTGGAATTTGCTGTGGACATGAACATTGTGGCCGAAAGAAAGAAATCGGAGGTCTTCTAGACCTATATATAATCTCAGGTTTTGAGACGGTAAAGAGGACCATGCAGGAACAGCAAACAGGTGAAGAAACATTAGAAATGAGGGCCCTGGGAGCAATAGGCTCGGTGAGTGAAGTGATGAAATGTCAAACCAGGACATTAGGATTTGCAGCTTCCTGATGGCCTGCAGCAGGCATCAGCCTACGCGCAGATTAATTCTGCAGACGTGCTTTTCTTGCCCCTGCTGCAGAAGTCATCAGCAAAGTCATAATGCAAACCAAACAGTTGGAGGGTTGATGATTAGCTATATTCTCTGTTTATAACGCTACTTGGCTTGAGTCCATTTTCTATTGGCTAAGAGCCATGAAACCACCAAAATAAAATGCGGGCTTCCGGACGGGACACAGGGCTTTGTCCTTGCTATCTGCCAGGGCATGCCTTGTGGCACAGGTGATATAACATGCCCTTTATCCTCAAAGGAAGTACAATGCCCACAGATGTACCGAGGTTAGGTATATCGCTGTACTGCAGCCAGAGTGCAGATATTTCACATTTTCTGGATTTTTTTTTGCTGTAACCAATACAAGGTTAGGGAGCCATGGTTTATCTCAATCATAAAAAATTATATTTTTAACACATAATGTAATACCTCAGTTTGTTGTTTGTAAGCACTAAAAAAACAGCTAATTACAAACAGAACAAACCAGAACAATCACACACACTCAATGTGATAACTCAGTTTTTTTAGACCTATGTGAATCAAGGACAGTTAGGCATACTTTGGGGCATATAATCAAGAAACGGCGTTAAAATTATCGCAGCTTTAGCGGCAGAAAGCTGCCGCTAAAGCGGCGATAATGTGCTTGATAATATGCCCTAGAGAATTCCCATAGAAGCCCATGTTCTGGTGTCAACATGGGCTTCTATTGGAATTCTCTGCGGCATATTATCAAGCACATTATCGCCGCTTTAGCGGCAGTTTTTCTGTCGCTAAAGCGGCGATAATTTTAACGCTGTGCTTGATAATAAGCCCCTTTATGAGGTGACAAGTATTGATTCTATCCTTAGACACACTGGAACTACTACTGCAAGCTCACTGAATTGCCAAGTACCTCCATTTTAGGCTCGGAGTTCCAGGGGGTAGCAAAGTCAAACATTCAGGTCTTACACTCAGAGGATGCTGTAGAACTTACTGATTCAGGCACCGCAAAAATCTCTCTCAATAAATATAATGTCCAAGCGGTCTTATTATTTTAGAAAATACTTTCCAGTACCTCAATAAATACACACCGACCTTTCTGTGGAGGTTGTGAATAAGCAAAAAAAATAGGTCCACAATTACAAGTCCATTTAACCTCTATTATTAAAACCCTCACCAGTGGTCAGGGTGGACCGCTGGTTCAGCAAAGGGAGACAATCGCTATCGATGCTGTACTGTTCAGCAGCTATGTACTGGAGGGCCTTTGTGAGGCGTGGGCACTTTAGATGCTGGCATTGCTTAACACGCATTGGCATAGCCAATAGGTCTCGCCTTTGGGACCTTATAAGTATTTAATTATGCAGCACAATATCCTTGGTGCAACATCAACTGTTGCATGGCTAAACACTTTTAATGTCCCAAAGGCGAGACCTATTGGCTATGCCAATGTTTGGTTTGATAGGCACGGGGAGATTAAGTGATTTGCCCAGAAACACGATGTTGCGCGTCCTTGTCGAGACTCGAACCCGGTTCCCCAGATTTGAGGTCGACCGCCCTAGCCATTAGGCCAATCTATCTATCTATCTATCTATCTATCTATCTATCTATCTATCTATCTATCTATCTATCTATCTATCTATCTATCTACCTACCTACCTACCTACCTACCTACCTACCTACCTACCTACCTACCTACCTAGCCAGGCTGCTCTATAGTGCAGAAAGCACTTTCTTGCTACAATTTTTTATATTTATTATTTACCAATTCAAGTGGCACCCGCATCATTGGTTTTTTTTGTAATCTTCATACGTTCTCTCTCTTTGGCAAACTTTTTCATGTGTTTATATTTTTTATCGTTTTTTTATTTTTCACTTCTTTTTTAGTAATATTGTTTTCACAATTCTCTGCCTATTGCCTTTCTTTTTAATAACTGACTGACTTGCAGAATGTATACAGCACACACACACTACTCCATTTGGGGCTTCCTGGCGCTGCCAATGAACACAACAGCCCATTCGAGGGGTTCAAGAGTGTGATTATTGTGTCCTCCACGTCACACAGTCCAGCATTGTGAGAGCATCCACAATGCTGGAAAGATGTGTTTTCCGACAGTGGAGTAATGCCAAGTGACTTAGGCCCCCTACAAATATGGGATTTGTGTCAACCTGATTTGTGTCAACCTTTTACTGATCGTGACCATCACAACAAATTACTTATTTAGGTCACATGAAAACTGCGAAGGTGTAAGAACTTTTTAAAGAAAATAATGTAATTTCGATGAAATCCTGATTGTCATTTTATGGAGAGAAAAGACTGCAATGGTAGAAAGGGAACGAGGAATAATAGCTCCTTGGAAACTTTGAGAAAAGTTGTGTCACACTGTTTTTTGTTTTTTAAGTTCAAGAAAAGGTTTATTGAAAAGATTATTATGATCATAAAAACAATAATTCATATATGCAGTTATTTGTTAATACATAAATACATGAAGGTGTAATAAAGAACAATAATGATATATAATATCCATTAAAATAGTAAAAGGATAATATAGAAGATGATATGAATACAAGCAAAGGTTCACAGAAATCGTAAATAACAGTACATGTCAAAAATACACAATTAAAATTAAAAAAAATATATATATTATAGAAAATGATAAATTAAACATAATTATAAATAAACAATAGGAGGTCAAGCAGGCTTGGTCACTTCTTGTTGTGGTGTCACACTGTTTTAAAGCACTTCTTAGCTGAGAGGCCCTGATCACAAATGTTTGCAGCCTGTTCTTTATTAGTTTCAAACAGAGCATGACGATTATAATGACAACAATTAGTGGGTAAATGCTGCTTGCAGAGCACGTAGAAATTAAAGAGAACTGTGGGCAAGCAAGTGTAACGCTTAGGAAAACCGCCAGGATTAAAAAAATCTCCATGGGGCTTAGCAAAACCGCCAGGATTTAAAAATTCTCCATGGGGCGATTGGGGCTCTCCAGCAACCAAATATCTAGAACATGCATTCTATAGTGTATTCGGGAGCATACTGAGGCTTTAATATTGTCCAGGGCATGCCAAGATCTACAGACAATTTTACAGGTCTTTTTCTAGCTTAATTTTGATCTTGTTACGTTTCTTTTTTCCAGGAGATCAGTTCTTGCCAGTTCACGTTCCCAGTAACAGGCATTGGATATCTCTATCTCCCCATCAACACATGTCTTCTTTTAGCCAGTTTGACATGCCCAGTGGCAGACATTAACAATTTCACATGTCCAGTGGCGGATACTGCCTTTTTCCACATGCAAGCCACGGGCATGCCGCTTTCACAGGGGTTTATTTATTTATTTGCGTTAGTTGTTGATACAGCTGGCCAAGAACCAGGGGGGAGTGGCAGAGCACTTTACAGGATATAGTGCTACTAAGACCAAGAGAAAATGAGGCACTTAAGATTATCAGCAGGATTTACAGTACAATAATGTGTGTAGGAGCTGCAGCCAGGAGGCCTCTAGTTTGGGCTATGAACGCAGGTCACGTGAAGTGCCCATGGAAGGGTGTTTTGAAGTCCCTGTTAAAACTGGGGATTGACACGGCCAATCTGACGAGCACTGTCAGAACATTCCCAACTTTGGTGCATTGTTTGAGAAATGTTGCTCGGAGGTCTCTCAAAATCTGTGAGAGGGCCACTTGAGCAGAACCTGGTTTCTTAAGATTTTGTTTCTATCAGACATTTGGAGTTCTGGAGACAGATATTCATGTTTGCTGAGGTGCATGGCCTAGTTGGGCTGGCAACAGCCAGAACCGTATACACACTGAGGAGCTTTAGAGGGAAAAAGAACCTAGGCCGCTTTCCATCTTAGATCATAGATGAAGAAAGGAAATTCTTTGGATATCTACACGAAGATGATGCGTATAGTGACAATAGACTGGGATAGAAACCTGTGAGAACCTATATCTAGTATGAATCATACCTGTGCCTTTAAGCCATTAAAGATATAGAAACTCTTGAAGGATATAGTACCATTTTGAGTATATCGCATTATGAATATTAACTCCACCCACGATGGCATCTAGTGCTATGCTCCACAATGCAGGGATTGTATATATATAAACAGGATACCCATTACCCCATTAGTGAGGTCCTTCATGACTTTAATATTCAGGCGTCATTGAGAGAATTAATTATCAATATACGCTGGGTTTGGTACCTGCTACAATCAGATCGATAAACAAGAACTCCCATTAGTATGCTTGAAGGAGCAAACAAAATGTAGAGTAGTTTCCAGAATGGATACTAACCCTATCTAAAATGGCGCCCACTGCTATGTTCCTAAACGCAGGGATAGTAGATATGTAAAGAGGATACTCATTATTCCACCAGTGAGTTCTTATATCACTCCCATAGATAGGCGCAATTGAAATAACAAAGCACGAATAGACACTCTTTCCGTAATTTCCACCATGAGATCGATATTTAAGAACTTCCTTTCGAACCCTACCCAAGATGGCGCCTAAAGATACGCTCTATAACGGTGGGGAGATATATGTATATAATCGGGATACCTACGATTCCGCCTGTGAGGGCCTTTCATATCATTTTCACAAACAGGCGGCATTGATACAAAGAATTGTGAGCAGACGCCTTTCTGGTAATTAGTTACAAATACACCGAAAGTAAAGAACTTCCTATTCCAAGATGGCGCTCATTATTAACGCGCAAACGAACAGATGCTTCCTGTATAAAAGGAGCAGGGGCAGGATGCCACGAGTGACCGGCGGAGAGAATGAGCTCCGTGAGGCTTTGGGTGGTAAGGAGGCGTGACTGAGAGGGATTGGGGACATAGACGCGAAGTTGCACTCCCAGTGCCGTCAGTGTTCCGAGGTGTGGGCTTGTACTAGTGGCCTCCCTTTCACGAATAAGAGGAAGGTGAAGGGGGTAAATAGTCCAATATTGCATTGAGGGTAACAGAAGCAACAGTTGTTGCACCGATTGTGATATATTTATACGTATATAGGAGGGATTTACAAGTAGCCCAGACATCGCTAAAGCAAAGTCCCCTGATGTCTTGTATGTGCTGGTATGCGCTATTGGAGGTTATTTAGTGAGTCTAAATATAGAACATGGATGTTGTCTCCAGAACGACACTGTATCAGGGACAAACAGGCAGTTGGGTTGCCTTAAAAAGAACCAGCAAATAAAGGGTTATATTGGCTTCCACATTGAACACATGAGTGTGTAGGTGTTTCCTACATTCTATACAAGATTGGGATTTGAATATATCAAAAATATTTACATTGTAGATCCGCATTACAGCTGAGTGTGGAATCACTGCGAGGACTCACTTGAGGAGCCCGTGCAGGACCTAATGATGCGAGCTGGTACGCGAGGCCATGGCTCACTAAGGGTAACAGATATATTCAAATGAAAATCAGAGATCTGTGTATGTAACAGGGGCAGTGGAATGAGTTGAAAGTTGTGTGTGTTTTTATTTCCCTTTTACCTTTGGCAGTCCCCAAGAGAGAAAACTCTAGCAGTGTCCTGTGTCTGTGCCAAGCGACTGGAGCAGCCCTGACGAAATCGCCATAATAAGATAGGGCGATGAAACATGTTGGCACTATGGTATGCACATTAAGCAACCTTTTTAATTGTTGATTTGGGTGCACATCAAAGGAGTAATAAAGTTTGAACCTATTGAGGGTGTATCCTTCTCAACCTTTTATCTTCACTATTCAGTCGTTTTGGTATGTGATTCTCTCACCACGTACCTTCACAAATATATTTTTTTGGACACTCTTCGAATTTTTCTTTGAAACATGATGGTAACCAATGATGATAACAGTGGGCAGAGCTGATGAGTACCAATCAGCAGGCTCAATTGGTGTTGCGCACGTGAGGTGCCATCTTGTTTTTCTCACATTTTTTCTTTTTTCTTATTTCTTTTACTATTTGTATTTGAAATAACACTTGGTGTAGTTTATATGTATTCATGCACCTTGAGGTTTGTCTGGGGGATTGCCACAGGTAAAAATCCTATTTTACTATTGAAGGTGGCTAGCGTAGTGGATGACTACCCTTTTTCCAAAAAAGTGGGGAGTGGTATATACCTAAAGTAATAGGATTTAATCCACAGCTAAGAGAAAAAAAGATTCTACCTTCCAAGTCCTAGGTCTTTGTTGATAGAAACAGCCAGAACCGTGTCAACCAGCACTATAACCAGATACTACAAGTAGGAGACAGCTGCCCAACCTCACCTGGTATTGAAAGGGCAAGGCCAGTACTCAGTGCTTAGATCTAATCTCGGCATTGCCTCCAGCCAGTTCCAGATTACCACGTGGGCAAAGTAGGCCCCGGCCTATGGGCCCCACTACTTTTAGTGGGTCCGGCACAACGGATCAAAATAATATTGATTTGATCTTACAAGAAAATTACAATCAAGCTTTCTTAAATTGTTTCCAATTAATTTTTGTTTAATAACATTATTAATTGTTAATGTTTAGTTTTGGGTAACAAAATTGGTTTATTAAAATTGTTGGTTGGTAAAATTAAAAACGTATTAAGAGATAATTTGCGAGGGGGCCCCCGAAATCTCAACTGCCTAGGGGCCTCCTCAGGGTTTCACCCGGCACTGCCTTCAGCCTGACGGGAAATGGACTAGAGCTAGAAACACTCTAGTTTTGTACTCACTTTTTCTTTGTCGACAAAGCCAGTAAGATTGCAGCTTGAGTGTCTACTGCATAAATCTGTGTTTAACCTGCACCTTTGATGAATTTACATCTAGGTAGGGCTGATTCAGCCTTTCTTCTTACCAAGCCCAATAAAATCAATACTAATGAGTTGAATAATGAAAACACCAAATATAATTTAGTTTGTAGGGTGCACTATTTCAGTGCTTAATTTAATGATTTTGATTGGATGTTTTAGTTGTAGGTTGGGCTTCTTTTGACAGGTAGTTGTGCTCGTCACCACTAAATATTTAGTGTCATTAGAAGCAGTAGAACATTGAGAATGGCTTTGTAGAAATCTGGTAAAATGTTGCACTGAATTAAATGTAATTTGCACTTCTTTCATTTGGTTTCAGATCATTAAATTACACACTTTATGTCTAGTGTCCACCATTCTAAGGAAAGAGAGTGGTTTAAGCTAGTGCACCACTCTGTCGGTCTTTTCATTAAAGACAAAATACATTTACTTGCATTCCTAATAACATGCAAAGGTTAAAAACCTATGTGCAGCACACATAGAAAGAGGAAAAAGCCTCCCAGGATTTTTTCGTGCAGGAAGGTGCCCCTTCCTGCACAAAAACGATCCTGCCTGTAACACAGGCACCCGTGCACCGTGGTGCAAGTGTGCTTGCATTGGCTCTAGGCTGCCGAAACGGTGCCTCTGCAGGGGGAAAGGACAGGAATGCACCGTATTGGATAAATAAGGTCCGTTCATGCCCTTTCGCTATGACGCAGGGCAGTGCCGCAAGATGACGAGATGTGCTGCCCTGCGCCAACTACCCATAAATATGTCCCCAAATGTTTATTTGAAGAATAGTAAACAGTGGGCTCCAGAATGAAGATTACTTTCCCACCAGAGGGGCACCTGTAGATGTGCCTGTGTTAGTTGGGATGTGATTGTTATGGATTAGTGACTGTGTTCAGCTTTGATTTTGAAGTGGGTTGTGTACATTATTGTGAAGGTAAATGGTGCTTGATGTGGCACATCTTTGTATGGGTGGGTGTGCTGAAGGGCTGTCATGATGTTTCTGCACTGGGTGCTCTGTTCTCAATTGGTGGGCCGGGGTAGAGCATTCTTCAGTTATGCAACATAATCGACCTACGTAATTACCACGCTAAGTTTTGTGTTTGACGTTTGCTCTATTTATGCTGGTTGTATCATATTAGGTTTGTGGTGCTGGTTGCTGCTGTGGCTGACAGGGCTACTGGCTTGGCAACACTCTACAAACTTTAACACTTTGCTGAAGTGATGCACCCATGGAAGTGTAAGGAGACTGTCAAATGTTTGTTGTCTGAGGATGGTCATTTGAAGGTGTGTCTGGAACAAAGCTATGGGACAACATTGTGGCGTGGGATGCAAGCATGACTATGATGCATGGAACACAAGTTGCGTGCTTGTGGTAAAGATATTTGTGTAATCCATCAGGGTTTGTGAGCATCTGTGTGTATTTCGTGGGCCACACTGATATGTGCATCATAAAGCGAGCGGCTCACGGTGCCAGAGCCTATGTATCTGAAGCCTTATGTAAAGCAGGGCTTCTTGAGGGGAGAAAGGCTGTCCCGTTAGAAAGAACATAGGTGTGTAAAACATGGTGCGACATCAAACTTTTACAATTCTTAGGACTTGGTTAGATGCGGCACGGAGATCCGCATAGATAGAGCATATTTTAAAACAAGCATTGGAAATGCAATAGGTCTCGCATTTGCGGGAGCTGGAGCTATTGGCATTGTAAATGTAACTGTTTTTTACTTAATGTGTTATGCAGTGGAGTGGATGTATGTGTAGTAGTGTGGTGTGCAGTGGAATGATGTGGATAGTAATTATGTGGTATTGAGCATATTGGAATTATGGGGAGTGGGATTGTGTGTTATGGAGAATACTTATGTGGTATGGTATTTTGTGTTGTGTAGTGGAATGTAGTGGAGTTTAATTATGTGGTGTGCTGTTGAATTTTGAGCTGGGGCAGCTGGTGCAGATAAGCACAGAAGGTGGGGAGGGGTGGGGTAGTCGACAGACAACGAGGGAAAATAAAATCAATATTACCACTTACCTTGTGCGAGTGCAAGGTAAGTGGTTTTCTTTTTTCTTATTTTTATTTTCCCTTGTCATCATCTGTTGAGTGCCCACACCCTGCCCCTGCTCCACCGTGCTTACCTGCACCAACCGCTCCTGATTTTGTGGCATGATGTAAATTCTGTTGTGTGGATTGGATGTATGTGGTCTGTTGTATAATTGTATTGTTGAGTTGAATTATGTGGTTTGGTGTCAAAATATGTGGTGCGGTTTGGAAATGTGTGGAGTTGAATTGTG
This sequence comes from Triturus cristatus, assembly GCF_964204655.1. NCBI lineage: Eukaryota > Metazoa > Chordata > Amphibia > Caudata > Salamandridae > Triturus > Triturus cristatus. The sequence continues at coordinate 1,644,383,896 of NC_140590.1, forward strand.
TGGCGTGGAAATGTGTGGATAGCTTTGCCTTTTTGGTGACGAAGAAAAACAAATAGGTAAGAGCTAAGCTACATATCTGTGTCTTTGGGTGCTAAAAAAAAGACAAGCAAAAACATCTTATTACAGAGCTCCTATGTTTCCCGGATCCCATGCATGGGTTGTTTATCTAGGCCAGGCTTTTTTTTCTTTCCATTTTGGCAACGTTGGAGGAAAAAGATGGCTCAATGGTCTTACAATCACCTCACTCATCTGCATTGATGTGAAGGTTAGAGTTTGAACCCTGGCAAGGCAAATTCCCTCTTCTGAGGTCTGTAAAGCGAGCCACATTTAACCGTTATTTACAGAGATTAGGAGCAGAAAAAGTTGATAAAAAAAATATTATAATTGGTATAATTACAATAATCGATTGAATAATGAGTTAATCAGGCCTACAAATCGAGCTAATCAAGCATAGACCTGAGAAACCGGAGATTCCTGTAATTAATTTTTACTCTAAATCATCTCCATTGATACTAAAAGGATATTATTGCACTTCAGAATAAACATTGAAATATACATTAAAAAAAATAAAAACCTTTCCACAATTAATTGTTCTTCAAAGGTATCAGAATAAGGCAGTTTTTGTAGCTTATATGGTTAACTCACCTGAGAGAACAAAGGGACTAGATAATGGGTTGAACCCTCTACAACGTGAAAGAGAAAACAAAAGAACGTAAAATGATGGTTCACAGTAATATTGGACTGCAAGAGATGCATTCATGGAGCTGCCTGTGAAGACCGATAACAAACCATTTTTTGTTAACATTTCAAGTGAGTAGGTGCAGTTTCCCTTTCTTGGATGCCTGAAGCTGGGAACACACTTGCTGTTTTGCAAGTCTTTGCCAGAAGTAGCAGCCATTAGGGCTGGTGTACAAATGCAGAAAAAAGGATTCTAGCGGGGACTCTGAAGCACACTCCAGACAGGACTTGAAAAACTCACTGGGGGTGGGGAAGGACCCGGAGGCTCTCTAAATAACAAGAACACACAGTGTAAGGCAGGCTGAAGCCCCCAGTAACAACCTAGAAAAGACACCTAAAACTAATACAAAAGCATCATAATATAGCCTAAGAACCCGCCATACGGGGCTGTACCGGCCATTAAAGGCCCGCTCCAGCTTTAAACAAAGGAGCGGGTCTTTATTGTCCGTTAGAGCACGGATCTGAGGCGATTAGAGCCCTAGAGGGCAGAATGTTCAAATTTGTAAAACAAAGGCCTCACCGAGTCGTAGGGGTCTGAAATCCACCCAGGTTCAGAGAGGCCTTTGTTCACAGCTGTTGCTGTGAAAGGAAAACATTGGAATGTTGATGCTCTGGGCTTCTACCGATCATTAGAAGCCCGAAGCACTAAATTATTTTCAATGGAGTGCTCAACATTCCAAAGTTCTAATAATAAATAGATTTTGAACCTGCCACTTCACAGGTCTGTCACTGAATTGAGATACTCAGCAGGGCGTGACCTACGAGCTCAAAAGGGCCCCCCACAAAGGTCACCAAGTAGGGGCAGAAAGAGGTGGGGCACCAAGTTTAGCTTTGCCTGGTACGCTGTTTGATATGGCTGCATGTCACTTTTGGGAAACATGAATAAATAACTATTTAAACAAACAACTGAAACAGACATCTCTCATGTATTACTAGATTCAGGATTCCTTCTCTGACTTTCTTGTCTCGCTGATGTGTTCTTTAGTCTCAAGCTCTGTTTGTTAAGTGAAGCTGGTCTAGTCATAGTAACAAATAAACAACGTTTTCTGCAGTTTTTGAATTATATCTTTTGGACTATTGAGAGCAATGACAGGAATGTTTTAATCAATGTGTGTGTATGCAATTTAGCTCTCGGAAGACAGTTAAGTCGAAATGATCACAGTGTAGAACTAGTATTGAGTTCCACAGAGGTGGGGGGAGTTTGGGTGGGGGATGGGCATGGTAGCTTAACAGAATGTTTCAGCGACCACAGGTCTGGGCTAAGTCTCCACAGAGGGATGCATTTTGTTATTACTACCATTATTATTCAGTTATAGTGTTTTGGACAGGACGGTCTTGCCCAGAGGCTGTTGAAGGCGAATTTCTCCCAGTTACTGATATGCTACTATTGTAAGAAGCCCAAATGGCTCCTTGTCATTTGATTCCACATGTCCTGTCATTTTGTTTTATTAACAAATACTTACAGTTCTATTGGTCCAAATTTAAAGTTTAACGGCATCACTGAGAATGCCCTGGTTCATGAATTAATGGCTGATCTTCTACTTAACACTTGTTTTGTCGTGCTTTCTGCTCTGTGGGAGAGTCAATAAAATGTGTTGGTACATCCCGTCCCAACCCCGAATCCCGAATAAATGTAGTCATTTGATCAACCTTAGAGAGATGAAACGCTGCGTGACGGTTTGATTGGGATCAAAAATAGGCCTGGGTACCCCAGAAAAAGTCATTAAAATATTTTAGAAAGTCATCTGCTATTTGTATGGTGGTGGTTTACATACCAGAAACATTAGCAGTGAGGGCAGCCAGCAAAATAGAGCAGAGGGTAGCAGTGGAACGCCACATTTAGTTTTTAGTGTGAAATGCTGCCATTGGCGCCCTTTGACCCAGCTCTGATTCCTCCTGCGACCAGAGATGGTGTGTGGCCGAGGAGGGATTGTCTCCTTCTGTAGTTTTAAAGACAGGAATCCCTTCAGAGAGAAGGAGGGGCAGCATGCGCCTCCACCCCACTGCACCATCAGCTCCAAAGGATTAGTAGGAAGAGAAACAGGATATTGACTAAATGTTAAACAAAGGAGATTAGACACAGTAGTTGGAAGCCTTTATAGTTCATCACCAGAGAGTGGGAGGGAGGGTGAGAGCGTCACAGTGGAGACGAGGAGGACAGCCCCAGGGAAGCAGGCTTTGCTGCCGGCAGCTCACTTCAAGCGAGTAAAAAATAAATAATGAAAGTCGCAGCCAAACACACTGACGCCAATGCCCAGCAGGAGAGAGGCTGTGTCGTAACCTCCAGAGCTGCCGACTTTGGAACTGGAGAACCGGGTTCGAATCTCTGTGTTGGTAAAACTGTGCCTGCAAAAAAAAAACAATAGAATGTAAATACATGACAAACAAAATAAGGAATGCTGATAAGTAAGTCAAACAAAGCATTTACACGTGTGGGAAGCCGTCGGATAAGCGTGTGAACTGTGTTTAACAACTAAAAATGTCACTGCAAATAGCAAGCTGATTAAGCAAACTCACCAATCTGTAAACACAAGCTAAAGAAAACCTAAAAAAGAGTGCAGCAAAACAAACCAAATAGGCAAGGAAGCAATAATACATGTAACAGGGCCAGTCTCCAGGCCGTCAACAAAACAGCAAATAGAAGGACAATTGAGAAAGATTCACCAAACAAAGGAAATTCGACATGCACACGAAAGAACAAATGAAAAGCGAAGGGCGTGCTGAAAGCCCTCAGAGTAGATACAGCATGTCTTGAAGAAACAGAGCATGCACTGCCTAGGCGAGCCCTAAAAATGACATTGCATGATCCATACTAGAGTATCTTTGCTATCATTCCTGCTATGAGACTTTTTACAAGTTTTGAGGGAGATAGCAAAAATGAAAGGAAAAAAATATGAGAGGGAAATAAAGCTACTTATATCTCAAGATGCCTATTTTCAGATGACAGTAGTTCACATTCCATTTCTTATTGCAATCACATATATGAAGTTTGTGTTTTCCTCCTTTAGAAATTCAACAATTACAATACCCATTGGAAAGGACTAAACAAGATTAAGAGCAGTCCAAGGAAATTACCCCCAGTAGAGAGCTGTTTTGCACTTGTGCTGGGGTATTTTAAAATAGTTACTTTGAGTGACTGGTTAATAAGAAAATAGCGTTTTTGCACTGGACAGTCTGTGCAAATGCAAAAAAGCAAGAGTTCCAGTCCACCACACTGTTTATCTGACCTAGAATATATTCCGTTGTCACTGCTATATGATGTTTCAGAAAATAATGCCAGAAGTCTTTGGCAATCACCGGTAGGAGATGCAAGCATGTACCACCCACTTACCCCCCAACTTGTTGATGTACCTCACCGCCAAAATATTGTCTATCCGAAGAAGGATGCACCCTTTCATCTTGTGAGGGGATAGCGTCTTGACTACAAAGGATCCCGCCAGGAGCTTGAGACAGTTGATTTTGGAGGCAAAGTTCTTCTGGAAACCATCTATCTCCTGTGGCAACTGGGCCACACCTCGCACCCCAGCCCCATCTGCTGGCATCGGACTCAAATGATCACCTCTGGAACATTGGTGAATATGGCTTTGTTGCTCCAGGCGTCCATATGATCCACCCATCGGTAAATCTCCCTTGGCTCCCTCCGACAAAATTATCTGTTACAAATTGGACAATCCTTTCAGGAGCTGAAGAATTTTGTGCCGCTGTAGAGCTTGATAATGTAGAGGACCCAGGAATATGCGTAAGTCCTGGAGAACTTAAATCGACCAAGAGAGATGTAGAAAGACACGGTCTTTTTCCTATGATAAGTAGTCGTCTAGATAGATAATCAATCGCACCACTCTCTCTAAGATTTTTCACCACTGATGGTAGCAACTTGGTGAAGCACCAAAGGGCCAATGATAGACGAAATGGAGGAGCGGTAAATTCGTACCATGCTCACGTCAACAAAACTGGAGAAATCTCCTGTGAGGGAAAAAAATTCGAACCATCAAGTAATTGTCCTTCAGATCGAGTCACACCATCAAGTCCCTTTCTGGTCTCGAGGAAGATGCATGCCCTGCATCTTGAAGTGGCGATAGACCAACCAAGAACTGAACTGTCTGAGGTTGAAAACTAGACGGAAGCCTCCACTTTTCTTCTGCTCGAGAAATATAGTGCTGACAGTCCTCAGGGTTGTAGAAGGGTGGAAACTATTGCCTCTTTTTGGATCAGTGCTTGAATATCAGTGTCTATAAACACTTTCTGGGAAAAATAGGAGGGGAGGGAAGAGAACCCTGTGTGGGAGTCCCATAGAATTCTAGCTTGAACCCCTGCACTGTCAAAACCCACGCATCCTGTGTGATCATGTCCCAATTGCATAGAAAATGTCTGGTTATGCTCCCCAGAGCAACATTGGAACATAGAATGATCTTTACCCTCATATGAGGAGTCTGTGGTTGTGTTTTCTCCACGGAAGTTACTCCTCTGGGAGCGCCCCCAGCACCCTTGAGCTCTGGAGGGGTAGAAGGTGTTTGAGCCAGGGAATTAATTTGCTCCTCTTCCTCTGTGGGTGTAACTTCACTGTAAGGCCTGGTAGAAACCACAGCCCGACACATGACCTCTGAAGCGCCCAGCCCTGTCAATAAGACCACTGTTGGAAACTTTTTTAAAAGAGGATTGGGAGTTATCCAGCGCCAAATAGGTGGCAACATATTTCTCCAGATCTTTTGCAAACATATCCCCAAACAGAAGATCGTTTGCTCAGGGCCCCGCCTCCGAAGTTGCTAATTTGGCCAGTTTCAGATCAATCTGCGTTAAGGGAGACCTGCGTCTTCCCAAGGAAATGGCGTGGTTGGCACATCGCACAGTGGGATCAACCTAACAGGACATCGTGATCAATGAGGGCGTTCTTCTCCTTGGCCTGAACAGCCATCTTCAAAATTGTAGGGGGATGCCCTGAGAGGTCTAGCAATTTGTCCTGACAACCACGCAAGGCATGGTGAATCCCCTTTTTGGGGTCTCTGTTATATTTCTTCAGGAATGTCGACATATTGGGGTCCAGAGTGGGAGTGTCAGCAACCGTACTCGGAAGAGATGGCCTAGTGCATTTGCAATGTCATTTTGCGCGCGACCTCTCTTATGAACCCTTTGTGTAATTGGGCCTGGACATTATCACCACCTCAGGGAAGGGAGGCCAATCTGTTGAGTGCGGGTGAATGATGTCATCTGGATTGAAATCCAGAGTTCTGTTCCGACACCACAGGACACCCAGGTACATTATGGAATTAGCGTCTACGTTTAGAAGTGGAGAGTTGGAGTCCTCTTGAGCCTGTTCCAACTTGGAAGTTTGCAAGGAACAATCATTTGCGTGGGGGTCTGTCCTATGAGAAGACCCCAAAGGGCCCAGCGCTGCTAGTGTATCTTATTCGTGGTCCAACAGAGCTGAGTTTCAGTGCTTCAGTGTGAGACCACCTAACTGCCCCTTTCTGAGGGACAACAGGAACCATCGACATTATCTCAAATGAGGGAGGGGACACCAATGGCCCTGTGCCAAGTTCTCTTCTGCCATAGCGTGCCAACGTTTGTGCTCAAATGTTGTGTATATGTTTTTTCTGTTTAATGTTTTGATTTGCTGCTGTGTTTTCAGTAGTAAAAAAAGAGAAGCATAATCTGCAGCCTCCAGTCCTGACATAGAATTGACAGAAGGACCGCGGAGAAGGAAGTAGTACAAGGGATCACCGGAAAGAGAAGGATCAGCAGTCAAAGTGCAGCCTCTGCGAAGGAGAGCTTGATGGACTATTTTAATAAACAGCTTAAATGAAAGTGTGGAACAGATCACTTCTTGGACAGGAGTTGTAGCGGCAAGTCGGCCATGGTGTCTCTGCAGGAGAAAAGCTGATTGTGCTGTCAGTTAGATGAGAGAAGAGATTGTGTAGGAAGAAAAGACAGATGATGTTGCTATATTGGGAGAGGGTGCGCGTGAGGAATGGGGGCGGGGTTATGATGTCACTAAAGGAAAGAGAGCGGAAGGTAAATTGTTTCTTAAGGGAGAAAAAACAGAAATACTTCAGAAAGTTTGCTCTAGTTAAGAAAAAAACAGATCAAATTTGCTTTGCCTTATTTAGCTTTTTGTGTTATTAGGAGTGGAGTAAACCATACTCCAGTCTATGTTCCAGAAAGTCTTTTGCGCTTGCGCAAAAATGGATGACACAGGTCTTGGAAACATTTATATATATATATATTTCACTTTTGTTGCTTATGGATTTTTACATCATTAATAGACATTTGAATCAAATTATCTCTTTACACAATGTTTTACCCTGGCTCAAAACTTTTTTTCAGTGCACATACTTTTCTGGGCAGGGGTGTTTTTTTGTCATGGAATGAAAAAGGGTGGAGGGAGCGAGGATTGCAATATAAGTAAATGGAAAGACAGATGGAATTCTGTTCCCACTGCCAGCTGGCACCTCACATAAGCAATAGTTACAACGTAGATTCATATGTGGACGTGGAAAGATTTCATTTCTCAGTGTGTCCTACAAAATAATCCGAGACTCTAACCAGAGGATGCCTGAAGAAGAGGTATGATTGTAGGAGAGGGTGCATGAGGCCATCCCTGAATGGGATGGGTGTGGTTGCATTCAAAGTTACTTGCAGTGAATGTGCAAAAGGCTGTGTGCATCTGAGTGCAGGAGGTTCGGCATGGGTTCTGGCTGAAGACCATGTTCAGTAGGGGTTGTGGGAGGTTGGCTGCAGCCCACCTGATCTCCACACAGCTAACTGCTGTAAAGCCCAATGGGTCTGGTGCTGGCTGCTATCATTTGGCTTTGCTAATGTTTACTTTGTGAATAGTGTTTGTATGCAGGACTCACTGTATGAAACAAGGAAGGTCTATAATCCTATATATGTATATATATATATATATATATATATATATATATTCATATATATTTTTATATATTTATATATATATATCTACATATACATATTTGTTTTCGATAAACCAATTTTATAATTTTCATCATAACACTCAGTACAATCAGTTCCAAGTTCAGTACACAGTAAATAACAATTCAGCGTTACATTTCAGTCCACTGGCTTGTCGTCATTCATTTTCTTGCTCATAGTATGACCATCACTTGCCCAAAATCCTGTTATGTTTCTGTGGATATCCGCGGGCATGCTAAATCGTCTGTTACATTTTAGCACACCAATCCACCCCCAGCCGCCATTCTGCAAGGGTGAAGTGGTGAGGGGATCTCCATCTGGGAACAATATTGCAACCACTGTGGCTATTTCCATTATAATTCATTCGTACCGGCGACTGCCCGGGGCTTCCAGTATGCCAAGTAGTCCCACCACAGGGGTCAGTTCCTTTAGCTTTTTCAGGACCGGGATGGCGTCTTTCCTATTCCTAGCCAAAAGCCAATTATCTGGGTACAGGTCGATAGCATATGAAAGAAATTCCCGTCTGCACGAACGCATCAGAAGCAGGTGGGTTTTGGTATCTTCCCGACAAGCACCGGGGTGTGAAATTAGTAATTTTCACATTTTCTATCAGTCATAATTTGGTGGAGATGCCTATTTCCTGAGAAGTTAGCCGGGTTTTTGCGCCAATCTATGTCATTGTGGGGACCTATTCATTCCTCTCATTTCTGTATGAGGGTTAGGAACACTTCAGGGGCATTAATTACTAATGCGTGATAGATACTGGGTATTACTCCATTTCCTAGCCGGCCCATGAGGATTTTTACTTGGAGTGGGCTCTAGTCAGGCGGCTCAGTAATTTCACTCAGGTGACAGGACAGTGTGTGGCATAGCTGTAGGTATTTGTGGAAATGTGTACATGACAGAGAGTACTGATGTTAAAGATCTTGAGTCTTGAAAGGAGCACATATGGCCCTCTTTGCAAATATCCCCTATGGTTGTAAATCCAATTCTATCCCATATCTTAAGGCCCTCAAATTGAGCAGTGTGGTGTAGCCATCTTCCCTCCCATAATGAGGTGAGGTGTGTAAATGTCTTGCCCCATCCAATAAAGTGCAGAGCTGACCAACACGTCTTGTTCTTGATGACCACAGCAGCCTTATCAGGAAGGTGAAGGGGGATGGGGTTGCCATAAAGTAGCCTCGGTGCGGTGTCCAGACCTGAGCGGGAGAGCTTTAGTTCAGTTTGTTGGATCATCCGTACCCCCACCAGTCAGGCACTCATTAATAACCAGTAGCTGCCCAGTAGTACAGTTTGTTATCTGCCATCCTCAACCCTCCATCGTATACAGACTGTTGACATTTATATAGTGCTCTGCAGATTGGCCTAGATGCCCAAGGGAGGTTGGCAATCAAGCTGTTGTGTTTCTGAAACCAGTGGTTTGGAAAGTGTTGGAGAGTTTATAAAATTCTGGGGAGCATCATCGTTTTGAATAACGCCAGTCTGCCAAGTAGGTTGAGTGGGAGCTGCCCCCATTTCTGGAGGTCTTGCTTCATTTTAGTGGTGTGAGGTGAAAACTGAGGCTACCGGCCAAGTCAGGGTCTCAGGAAACATCAAAGCTCAGGTATTGTAAGCTCAGTTTCCAAGGAGTAAGGTCCAGAGAGATGTGGGTTGGCCAGAAAGAGGAGGACATAATTGTGTTGTGGATGTGAAAGGTTGGGCCAGAATATGTCGATGTACAATGTACTGCGTGTGGGTGTTGAATGGATGGAAACTGACACAAAAATAAACCTTACCAAACCTCTCCACCCATACTTCTTCCGCCAAAGCGTCTGTCACCCCAAAATACCCTACGACACAAACCACTATGACAAACTCTGGCAAAACATTAAAGAATGATTTTCTCCTGTACAGGATACTTCTTTAGTGTCCATTGTCAGTTTTTTTTTACTTGTGGCTACTGTGACTAGTCCGGCAGTGGTGCGGGTTGCCAGAGCCCTGAGCAGCACCCCATCTGTGATCGTAAGACCACTACTGGGTTGGGACAATGATGGAATGGTGAGACCTGATTTACTCAAGGTCTCTCCCTGCTTTGAGAGTGGGCTCTGCCAAGGTCAGAGAATTCAGAAGGGCTGCGGTTCCATCTCTGCTCTTTCTGTTATCTCGTTCTCCATCAAGGTCTGTTCAGCATTTGTCGATTCAGTTCATCTTGATTGCCTCGACCCTGTGGTGCCTTTTTCTGGAGATTTGGTTTTTTAGTTGCCAATTCCCAAACCACCTCAGGAGTTTAGAGAAAGTATGCAAAAGAATCGTGAATGACTTTAAGCTTGGCTGGGAATATGAGCATATACTGTATGTACATAGCACAAAGCTTCTTCTTGACCTCATCATATAATTTTCTCCAATTTTGGACAGCTTTGGTGTAGGTGGGAAAGATCTTTATGCGGTTGGACTCAAAGTTCAGGGCCCCAGGCTGGTGGGTCTCCCAAACGATCACATTTAAGACCCTGTAGTTGCGTATTCATGCTATCAGAAGACAAGTCGAGGCCCTTGGAGGAGGGCAGTGAGCCAGGGAGGGATGCACCCGTTCAACCACAAACTAGGGTGAGAGCTTCCCTCTGGTTTCCACGACGTGAGCCTTGTCTCTAAAAATGCATCCAACTGTGGGGTATCAACGTCCCCTGGAAATCCAATGAGTCGTAGGTTATTTCATCTGGATCTATTTTTTGCATCTTCTGCTCTGTTTTCCTGGTTGCAGTCTCAAAGAGGAGATTGGACACATAGCGCTTGAGTGTGGCCACCTCATCCTCCAACGTTGAGACTCAGCCCTCCACCACAGAAACTATATTGGCAACATTGTGCAGGTCGATTCCCACTTCCCCTATCTTGGATTAAAGTTGGGAGTAGAGATGCAGTAAGTTTCACCCGGGTCAGCTAGTAGTGAGTGTTGGGGGAGGGGGACTCCTCTCCTGGTGGTCCACCGTTAGTGTCTTATGATTGACACTCCAGTTGCCCTTGTCCTCCTTGATTCCTTGGAGGCTGCAGGCAATGAGGCTCACAGACAGATCCAGACTGTCCTGTCCACCTTAGGAATCCAGCAGAGGGTTACACTAGCAGCCAGTCCCGCCACCTGCTGGTTTAGATGGATCCACTATTGTTGAGCTCCTTGGTATGTGATTCGGTCTTACCCTGCTTGCATTCAAGATGAAAGGAAGGGAAGGCAGCACGAGCATCCGAGTCATCATTCAGGAGCTGCCAGGGCAGTTGGTCCGGTCTCTTGCCAGAGGGGAGAACTTCTGCTGTGCATCCTGATGGACATTGAGGCCATGAGGTGATCTCGCTGTTCCACCCTCCGGGGTACGTCAGATGTGGCACACCCTCAGGGTCCCAGTCGGCCCCAATTGCACGGCTGCCCCAGGTTGACAGGGCACTAAAAGTGTAGGGAGGGACCTACAGCTATAGACAGATTAGGGAGAACAGGCAGGCCTCGTTCATGCGGCATCGACCCCACGTCTCCACTCCATATTGTAAACTGCTGAGGGAAAGAGCTTTGCTGGTCGGGAGGGCCAGGAGCCACTAGAGCCCAACCACGGTGGTGGCGCCTGCATCTTCAAAGGCAGCATGTCTCTCCAGGTTCCCAAGGGGCCACATCCTGGAAAGCTCTAACATGAGGGGCACCATGTGCATCCACAGCTTCAGCCAGCACTCTCTTTCATCTAGGGTGATGATTCCTTCATCACCCAGGCACCATTTTGGTCCTAGCACGGGTTTGGTGGCAGTGCTGAGTTGTCACTTGCACAGTGGCTCTGTGTGCCGCTAGGGATATCTGGGATATCTGGCAGGTGGGAGGAACACAGAGACGAAACGGCATCTGGTTTATAGGGGTGTCTGGCCCCTAAGCAAGCAGGATAGCGGAGGAGGTCCCAGAGCATTCTTAGAACACACCCACCACTTTGGCCTCTGTGTGCAGTTCGGTCATAAATATGTTTATGTAAAAATCACACATTGGAACAGTAGTCCTTGGAACATAAGGAGACTACGAATGTGAGAATGGGCATGTTTTGCAAGATCAGAATATCTTCGCTCACAGACAGGTAAGCATATAAATTACCTGAAGACTGAAGTGGTCTAACCTTGTGCCCCATGGTGTATTGTGTGGTTGGCAGAAGTAAAACATGAATGATACTATGGTAGACCAATGGATAAAGAGGGCTGACATAAAGCCCTTGTAAGTATGTATAGTACATATATATTCTTTATTAAAAACAAAAGGTCTTGGCTAACATCAGTCTTAAAATAAATGGCAAAGCAAATAGGTCTCATCTTTGGGATCTACTTGCTTTACAAATGTCTTTCAATGATGCAGTACTTCATCAGTAGATGCTGCCAGCATGGCCAAAAGAAACACATTTCACACAAGTGTGTGATGACGCTTGATGGTTGCTTGATGGTAGTTGATTGATGAGGCTTGAAGTCAACTGCAAAATGATGCGGCACCATTTTTTTATTTACCAATCCGAGGTGGATTGGTAAATAAAAAATGTTTTAAACGTACAAGCTACTTTTAAGGCGGAGTGGCAGCAGCGATTTGCTGCCTGGACCTCCACCCACCCCAAAAATATCTAAAATTTACAAAACGCTACACATTAAAAAAAAGACCATGGGGTGATGGGGGTGGGGCAATGGAGGAGTGGTGCGAGAAAGCAACAAGGACTGGAGGTAGCAAGGGAACAGCAGCACACGAAGGAGAGCAACATAGGTTTGAATGAGCATACAAGCAAGAAAGAAACACATAGCACCAGGAGGGGATAGTTTGGGAGGTAGAAGTACACAAGAGAGAGATTGCAACATGAAGGAGACATCAACCCAGAGAGTGGGGTGACAATTTGGTGGTGGGGGGGAATCACACGAGTGAGAGAGTTGGAAAACACATGCATTCTCATGGAGTGCATAAGCAAAAAGAAAAAAGTTGTTCCCTTAAAGCGAGCAGTGGAAGCATACAAGTCAGCCAAGCAAAAGTATGGTTATGAGGCTATGCTCCAAGGGAGGGACAACAACAAGATAGAACTAAATGGATAAGCAAAGCCATTGAATAAGAAGCAAGCAAATGAAAGTGACAATAAAGCCAACCAATAGTAAGCAATGGAAGGATGTAAGCCAACTATAAATTCTTGGTAAGTCTACAATATGTGTTTTCAATCAGGCATCTTGCGCTGTCTGGCAGGCCAAATCTAAAAAGGATGCCATTCCTGTCAATGCAGTCCTCTGGAGCTTAGCTATTTTTTTGCAAGACCTAAGAAATGTTAATTGCGATCCCAAATTGTAAATATGATGGCATTGATGATATATAAGATGCTCTTGTAAAAGCTGTGCACTATCACTGCGGTGAAATGCAATGACAATCAGCTACTCTCCTTTATCACAGCCTGTCAGTCTAAAGGATTAACATCATATAATTGTATGTTCAGATTCAGAAACCACTTGACATTTGGCCTCCTGGGTAATAGGTCATGTGAATCACTGGAAATCTTGATTGCCTTAAATTATCCATTTACCAGTGGACCTATTTTTGGGTGAGAGGAAGTGGCACTTAGCAAGATGAAGCATTTGCTAAGGGCTCTTAATTGCCACCAGACTCCACAGCAGTCGTAAGATGTCCATTCCCTGAGCAACATTTTCACCACATGCAGTGTATGTGGGTGAAACACTCTTAACACATTTAAACTATACGAAAGCAAAGTGTTGGGTTGCCACGTACCATACATTTGCACAGGCAATCTGATGACGCAAAGCAGTGTATCGCTTTGCAAAGCAGTGCAAATGGTAGAGCCAATCAACATTCGATGCAAAAGGTATTTTCTGCTGAACGTTGATGCTATTATAAAACCTTTCCTTATGACACCAACCCAGAAAACCCTTACACCATTTGTTCATCGGTGGGGCCCATGAAACCGAAACACACATTCACTCAGTTTTCTGGATAAGAGATAAGTAGACGAGCTGCAACACATACGGGGTACCTTGTTAAAATTTTACCTAACTAATATCTATACACATTATATACATTTGATTTCGGAATTGTCGGTTCTAAACATCAAGGTACTCCGCTATTTCGGTCGATGGACCAACTAGTAGGAATCAATTGATGGCGATTAAGTCCAGCTCAATCACAATTAAAACCTTTTTAACAATTATTGATCATAACTTTAATTCTAATAACCACAGACTCAGCTTTGAGTTAGCATGAATTTTTATCTAGATTCATTGAATAAATTGAATAAGTAAAGTTTTATTAGACAAAGATTGAATAGAAATGGAAAATACTCATTACCCTTGGCCTTAGGGCGATGACGAGAATGATTCACCAGAACATGAATCGAAGATCACAGGATAGGTTCCCAATACCGACCAACTGTCCCTCTAGAATTAGAATTAGAATAGGATTTATAGATAGCTACCCAGGGGCGTCCCAGCGCTGATACTCAACCTGCCAGATCCAGGAGGGGGGTTGAGGGGGGAATGGCCAGAATGTCAAGATACAGAAGAGAGAAAGTTTTGGGGAATAACCAGGTTTTCAGTCGCTTATGAAAGGACAACAGGTCAGTGTCTGTTCGAATGGAGAGGGGAAGGGCGTTCCATAGCTTAGGGGCATTAAATGCGAAGAGGCGACCTCCTGAGCGTGCTCTTCTTATTCTAGGGACGCTGGCCAAGGAAAGGGTACTTGACCTCAACTGCCTAGTGGATTGATGGGGTTTGATGAAAGGTCTCAGTATAGGTGGGCCTCTGCCGTGGAGTATTTTGTGGGTGATACAGAGGGTTTTGAAGGTAATTCGTTCCTGTATTGGAAGCCAGTGAAGCGATTTGAGGGCAGGTTTCGCAGAGCATCTGGGTTTTGTCCCGGTGAGGAGCCTGGCGGCTGCATTCTGGACATGTTGCAATTTGTTGATAACTGAGGTAGGGGCACCTAGATACAGGGCGTTTCCGTAGTCCAATCTTGAGATGATCAGGCCTTGAATTAAAAGCTTTCTGGACTGAAGGGGGATTAGGGGGAAAATTTTCCTCGCAGTCCGCATAAGGCCGAAACAGATGCCGGCGGTATTCCTGGCTTGGACTTTGAAGTTCAGGTCTTGGTTCAACCAAATGCCTAGGCTCTTGATTTCCTTTTTTGGGGTAGGGGGGATCCCAATAGAGGGTGGCCATGAGAGAGAAGTAGGGATTTTGCGTGGATCACCAAGTAATAGGATCTCAGACTTCTCTCCGTTGAGTTTGAGGCGAGAGTCACGCATCCATTTGGATATATTCGGCAGGAGGCCAGGTTCTCCATGCAGTGGGCTGACTGATTTAGGGAGACGACTAGTTGTGTGTCGTCGGCATACATGACTACCTTTATTCCAAAAGGTGACACGATGTCTTCAAGGGGGGACATATACACGTTGAAGAGTGTGGGGCTCAGGGAGGAGCCCTGGGGAACCCCACACTGAAGGGGGAGAGCTCTGGAGTGTGAATGTCCGTCAGCCACCTCGAAGGTCCTGTGTTCCAAAAAGGATTTAAACCAGGCCAGTGCGGAGCCAGTGACTCCTGCCCTAGAGAGACGGTGGACAAGAATGGTGTGGTCCACCGTATCAAAGGTCGCACTTAAATCCAGGAGGATCACTGCCACTGATCCTCCTGAATCCAAGATAGTTCTTGCTTCTTCGATCACGGCTAGAAGGGCGGTGTCGGTGCCCTGCCCTGGTCTGAACCCTGTCTGGGAGTGACAGAGGAGATTATTGGACTCTAGGAAGGTGGAGAGTTGCTGGTTCACAATTTTTTCAGCCACCTTGCTGATGCCTGGAAGGAGAGAAATTGGCCTGAAATTCGCCGGATCAGAGAAGTCGAGGTGGGGTTTCTTCAGAAGGGCACGGACTATAGCTCTTTTCCAGTTAGTAGGGACGATACCTTGGATAAGGGAGGCATTAATTAGTTTGGTGAGTAAAGGGGATATCATAGGGGCAACCAATTTTAGTTTGTTCATGGGGTCTGGATCTGTAGGGGCTCCGCTCTTTACTGAATTTAGGGTAGTAAGTAATGTCTCTGTGGATACTGGAGAAAAGGCGTCAAGGTGAGGGGCGTCAGGGCAAGTGGGAAGGTGTACCGAGTCTGGAAAAGTGATCTGGGAGGGGAGAGTTTTTAAAATATTAGTGATTTTGGAGGAAAAGAACTCAGCTAATTGGTTACATCTGAAGCCTGAGGAATCGGTGGTGGGCAGAGGATCTGGGGCTTTCATTAAGGAGCGGATGATCCGGTGTGTTTCTTTGGAGGAGTTGGCTGCAGCTCGTATTTTACCTTCGTAATAGGTGGCTTGGGTGTTTTTTAAGCAGGTTTTATAATGCTTCATCGCTGATTTATATTCTCCTTTACTCTTTGCTTCCCAGTCCTTTCTCCAAAGGCGTTCGAGTTTTTTACAGCTCTTTCTTAATTCGCGCAGCTCAGGTGTAAACCAAGGGGATTTGAATGTTTCCTTTTTGCTGGGGAGCAATTTATTAGGAAGAGCTGAGTCGAGGGATTTAATGATCCAGGAAAGGAATTGGTGATCCGCCAGAGTTGGGTCTGGATCAAGAGTGGGAGTGGAGGCTAATAATTTGCCGGTCCAGACTTCTATATCTAGTTTTGACCAGGGGCGGGATGGAACCTGGGGGGGGGATCTGGTTGGGGCTTCCATGGAGATCGGGTACTTGAAAGGGATCAGGTGATGATCTGACCAGGGGATAGGAAGGGGCTTGGTTGCGGTCAGTTCAGGGATGTTCGTGAAAATGGGGTCCAGGAGGTGGCCCTTAATATGAGTAGGGTATTGGTTTTTCAAAACAAGGTTAAGGGAAGTTAGGTCTTCCTTGAGGTCTACCGCTAATTTGTCTAACGGATCGTCAAAATGGACGTTGAGATCGCCTAGAACCGTGAAATTGGGGGAGAGACAGGCTAGGGACGTAATAGTTTCCACTAGGGAATTAGCGAACTGACCTTGCGGTCCCGGCGGCCGATAGACAAGGATGCCTGAAAGTGTTTTAAGCGGAGAGAGGTGAATCGAAAAGTGGATGTTTTCGCAATCCTGGATCGGGCTGTCTCTAAAATGGCAGGATAAATGCGTTTTAAAAATGATGGCGACTCCCCCCCCTATCCCGGATGGTCTATCATGATGTTTGATTAGATACCCCGGTGGCAATGTTTGGACTATGTCAGGGTCCGATGTATTAATCCAGGTCTCTGTGAGGAACAAAACCTCAAGGTTTGTCTCTAACAGGAGTAGGTTGATTTCAGCGCTGTGTTTGGGGAGGGATCTACAATTAAGTAGGGCCATCTTAGCCCAAAGTTTTTTGGGAGGGGTCGGGGATTTCAGGCTGTAAGGGCAGTGAAGGCAGCTTGTCTGTCAGTCTGCTAGGGAGAGCGAGTGAAGGCATGGGTTCGAAGTGGGGTACCTGAGCTGGAGGAGACTCTTTTGCGAATATCTAATATATGCGGGAATGGGGACTGCCGGAGTCCTGGGCCCTAGGCCCGGTCTGGCGCGGACGGGCGCAGACGGGCTTACCTTAGGCGCACCTTCGGCGCGCTGTCGGCGCGCCCGCTGCGCTCGTCCGCTGCGCTTCCTAAGGGGTGTAACCATTTATACTGGTGATTGGCGGGAGGGGCGAGCACTAGTCTGCCGACCCACTCCTCATCCAATATGGCGACCCCTACCCGCCAGTAGCCCCAACTCGGCTGCGGCGGTGAAAGGTAGGCGTCAGGCGCTTGAAGACCCGTGCGGCATAGATCGCAGCAACGGGTTTAAAACTACACGGAGCAGTACAATTACACTTTTAAAATGGTAACAGGTTTAAAATAAAATGAGCTTCCCCGGCTTCCGCCTCAGGGATTCTGTGCAAGTAAGTGACGCGCGATCAAAGCAGCGCGACTTTTGTACTGGTGATTGAAGGGAGGGGCGAGCACTAGTCTGCCGACCCACTCCTCATCCAATATGGCGACCCCCACCCGCCAGTAGCCCCAACTCGGCTGCGGCGGTGAAAGGTAGGCGTCAGGCGCTTGAAGACCCGTGCGGCATAGATCGCAGCAACGGGTTTAAAACTACACGGAGCAGTACAATTACACTTTTAAAATGGTAACAGGTTTAAAATAAAATGAGCTTCCCCGGCTTCCGCCTCAGGGATTCTGTGCAAGTAAGTGACGCGCGATCAAAGCAGCGCGACTTTTGTACTGGTGATTGGCGGGAGGGGCGAGCACTAGTCTGCCGACCCACTCCTCATCCAATATGGCGACCCCCACCCGCCAGTAGCCCCAACTCGGCTGCGGTGGTGAAAGGTAGGCGTCAGGCGCTTGAAGACCCGTGCGGCATAGATCGCAGCAACGGGTTTAAAACTACACGGAGCACTACAATTACACTTTTAAAATGGTAACAGGTTTAAAATAAAATGAGCTTCCCCGGCTTCCGCCTCAGGGATTCTGTGCAAGTAACCTCCTCGGACGTAATCCCTCCCAGGTCTCGTTCCTTTTCCCCATCACCGTTCGAAGTCCAAAATTGACGGTCTTTTTCAGTATCAGAAAGAAAAATCGTCTCAACAGACAGCGTGTCGTGTTGAATAGAACGATGTAGAATAAGCGAGGAACGCGAACACGAAAACAGCGTCATTGTAAGCACAAGCTCTTTTATACCCTTTACACTAACTTGCTATACCCAAAATTTAAACCTTTTAGAGGCTACATTCATTCTGATTGGTCCATTGGAGGGGTGGTGATGGTCACCTCATCGCCCTCCTTGTTCGAACCGGTTCGCAAACAATCAATGCATACAAAAGTTCTCGTGATTCATCAAGTCCAAATGTACTTTAACTTTGTTAACATATTTGTAACATTATTCGACAGTCATGAATTAGTTCATCTTCTGGAGTTCGAGTCTCCCATCCGTTCCCATGTATTCATGCTGAACTCTTGGCACAACTCTTGTTTTAGGTCAGACTGGCCTTGACATCTCTCACTCCGGGCATAGGCCACACACTTGTGACTGGAACTTCCACTCTGCTCATGCGCGGGGGCCATCTTTATTCGGCGCACACAATCACGTGTCTCTGCAGCAGCCATTTCCAAGTGAGGCCTAGCAGACCCGAACGGAACTAATATGAAAACAACATAGCAGAAATTAGACATAGAAATTAAGCCTTTCTCTTTTACCACCCACCATTCTAATTACCCGTGTTAGGTGTAACCTAGCATAAGCGACATTTAAAGCCATTTTACTTACCATCTGCATTCTTTGCCACAATATAATTTTACTACAAACGAAATACGTGCAATTTACTTCTACTTTCTACACAAATCACAAACCTATGTTAATTTAATTTCACATTTGTAAATAAATTAGATTTTTGCAATGCCAGTCAGTTAGTAATTTTTTTGTATTTCCCCTGCTCCCTCAGAGGCAGTGCCAAAATCGCGAAAACCCCTTGAATTAAAAAGAAAACCAGATGCCCTGAAATAGTATGACCGGATTTGTATGAAGTTCTAGCTCCGAATGAAACCAGGTGCAAATAAAAATTACTCATTTTTTCTGGCTTACTCTTTATGCATTATAATTTGTACTGGGGGGTGTACGTTGAGTATAAACGTCACTCAAGTCACAGCTGGCTTGCTAGCACGGCCCTGGGCAGTGGTTATTATCACTCTTAAACAGCTGTGTGCGTGCGTAGCTGATATCATCATTGTCACGTTTCCTTGTGCGCAACCTAGCCAGGGGCAGCTCCTCCGCTAAGGCGGAGGAGCGTCGCCCCACTGCCTTTTAGCACGGCAAAAAAGGAAAAATAAACGCAATGTTATAATCATTTTATTTTTCTGTGCTGAGGCAGTTTTGTGGGGCGGCTAGACTGGGCAGCGCAGGGGAGAGTAGTGGCACCCTCCTAAGTACCCAGAGGGTCGGCCAAATATTCATGCACACTTTGTATGTTCTCTACCTAGGCTGCATTATAGCCTGGGTGGAGAACATGCCCAGGCTCCCATTCCCCCATTGCAGCATTGTGATTGGCTTAAGGGACCCTGCGTGCTTTCTGTTTGAACAAAAGCCAGGAAGAGGATGGAGAGGACAGAAGAGAGGTGGCAGCCGGCCAGCCGGCAGGGAAGTAATTTTTTTCATTTTTTTTCTCCCCCTTACCCCTCTCCCCACCCCACTACTGCTTCACAGGAGCAGTCACAACTGAACCTAGCACCACAGATTTTCATGCAGTACAAATATCTATTCTTTGACCAACGTGCATCATGGGACTTGTAGTCTTTGTTTGCTTCAATTGACCTAACTGAAAGGTGAGTCACATCTGGAGGCAACGCTAAGTATTATGAGCTATCATAACTGAATACTAGTGATGTGATACCCTGGTAAAATTCCAAAAGCCATCTTCAATAAGCATTTGCAATGCATTTAGTCTTGCCTTTGGGACTTTATACGTATTTAGCTATGCAGCACATTAGCCTGGGTGCTGAAACATCTACTGTTCTTTAACATGGTGGGAAATTAAGCACCAAACTGCGTGACACGCCAGGTATGGGAACACATGGAGAGAAATATTGCCTTTCAGTGAGAAATGGTATAGTCCAAAGCTCTGTTTTTAATATAAAAGCAGGGCCTTCGGTGGTCATATCACTGCAAATACAAGATATGAAAAAATATTATTGTCTATGGGTGCTCATGGAAGACAATTTCTATGGACTGGAATCTAGAGAATGCTAAAGTGATTCTGAAATTTACTGACCTCTACTGGTCGTTTTCTATCAAGAAAGTAAGACAGTTAAATAGAGGCAGTTGAACAGAAAAAAAAGTCCGTAAGCGGAAGCAGACAAGTCCTAGGGCTGATCTCCAGAGTCCACAAAGTACATACCCATAAAAGTATATCCTAAAGTATATATACTAAAGTATATACTAAAGTATATAAAAGAAGTCTCGAATGCTCGAACTAAAAAGGTTAAAAGGTTGTCACACAATGTTTGTGTTCTCTCCTATGGCCTGTGTATACAGCCACCCCTGGTGTACAAAACTTGTGGCACCATATCATCCACAAATGTATCACCCCATTGAAGTTAATAATACAAAATCTACACCATTCGGACGATTTATTTGGAAAATATATTTAGAACACAATATTTATGTCAAACGGTATTTGTGTACACTATATTCTGGCAGCCATGCAAACTTTCATTTGCTGCACATGTGACTTTGGTACAGCAACTGTTAAAACTGTAGCATGGTAACTACTTGTATATTTGGTATATTTCTCTGCACCTGTTAGAGGTCTAAAGTTGTAAATTATTTTACTTACCTAAATTCAGGGTGGTCAAAATCCGTCATTCATAAAGGAAAAGTACCATTACAGGACAACAGAATTAGGAATGGTGGAATTTAACATCTGCAAATGCGATTTCATTAAATAGAAATTGTGCCAGTATGGGGGAATGTCTGTGTGAGCAAATCTAGCTGCAGTGGCGGGATTGAGATTATACTTGCTTTGGTTACTCTGCAAAAGTTGGTGAATATCTACAAACTCACATGTATAAGGGCATTCATCAACAATTCACCCTTTATTTTCTATCTTGAAAACACAAATTAGCTCCTCTCATCGACTACAGTAAATTTGTTTAAAGGTGGATTTGGGGCGGTCAGGTGATCTTCAAGAGGAGAAAGTTGGTATATTGGAAGAGTAAAAAAAATTCTAATGTGGATAACACCATTAAGTACGGGTGAGTTGAGAAGTATGAATGTCCCGAATGCTTCCCTTAAACTTCAGTGGGGTCACCCGGCTTGCAAACAAATCCCACCCTCTAAAAAAACAAACTATTTTACCCCATTGATTTCAATACGATCCCCAATGCTCAATTTGAACCGGTGGGGGCGACCAGCACTTATTTTTGTGTACCGGCACTTATTTTTCCTCATTAGATATTTACCAAATTCAAGAGATGGAAAAACACAGAGAACGAAAAAAAGATGGAGGAAGAGAAAGAGGGCAGAAAAGTCACAAAGAGAGAATGCATTAACCTGCAAGAGCGAGGTAAATGTGCAGAAGTGTCTGGTAGTGGATCAAAGAGGCATAAAGTGGATATAAGACTACCAGGTATTCGGCGTGCTGATGCTTAATTGCCCTGGCTGTGGGCTTTTAAGCAGACCTTTGGGCACCAGCACTCTTTCTTTCACACATTAAGCACTGTTGGATCACCCATCACAAATACCTTGACTCCTTGGAGAAAAAATAGGCTGAGACGAAGGCATTCTGAGGATGTCAAAGTGATTCCAAGGCAGGTTATTCTCTCCAAATGAAGGTGCCTTGAGAGGTAATGGTGTTCTAGGTACTTCTGCTTTTTCACTACCTCCTACTTGTCAATAGTTGGGAAACAAGTGGAAGAGAGCATCTGAAAAAAAAATGATGGGAAGACATTTCTCCATTACCTTGTATCAGTAATGGAGGTACTTTTAAGCTCAAGGAAGCACACTATTTTAAGCAAAAAAATGTGAAGTCTTCAACCTAAATCGGGAGCGTTTTGCATGTACACAACTGTAGGTGACACAGGGCCTGTGCCTCCGTCTCAGCCTCCAGAAGCGTACATGCTTCCCAAGTTCAAGTATTTTGTTTGTAATCTGGGACTTGTGGTTCTGATTTTATAATGGAATAAGTCCTAGACTGCAGAGGTAAAAATGTAGGCAACCTGCTCAAGTAACAGGGCTATTGAGCCATTTATCTCTTTACATTTCAAAAAATGCAAATATTGTTTCCGCTCCTATATGAAAACATTAGAAACTTCAGTGAGGGGCCTCAGGAATGCTTCCTATTAAGCCCCAAGTGCTAGCTAGTTATCTAGAATTGTTTACCAGAAGTTCAATGGAGGATGCGTATGGATCGTCCAATCACCGTCTGCCTTTCGTTATGGAAAATGGCGCTGACGAAGTACAGGAAACACTTGTGTTTCCAGCTGAATCCATTAACTGGCAGGGAGCAGCCTTTGCAGCCTCTCGGGGAGTCTTCGATCGATAGGTGTAAGGGCGCAGAGAGCTCTGAACTCAGCACTTCTTGCGATGTGAAGTTCTATCGTTAGCAGAGTGAAGGTCGCTGAACTGAGGCCTGCTGATCAATACGAGGTCACAGCCGCCATTGAGCTGGTAGAAAAGTGGTTTGCCTGTACACTACCGTGATGGAAAGAGAAGACATACTTACACCCAAGTCCAATCTCTCCAGGGCACCTTTTATAAGAACACTATGTTCGAATTTGCCAACAATTATCCCAGATAATTAACACAAAACGTACGATAAAGACTTTTTAATTTAATTTGAACTTCTGATTAAATTTTTTTAAATATATGAAATATTTGATTTCCTTACAAACATTTCTCATACTGCAGAAAATTATTTTAGTTTCTCACCCATTCGGGTGTGACTGCATCACTAAGGCATCATTTAGGGTTTCTCTGAGCAGGAGAACTACTGTAAATTTTGACATTCATGCCAGTAGACCCGATTCAGGTAGGAGACTCCTGACTTTTGACGCCCAAAATTTCTTTGTTTTAGCAGTCGCCTGCAAGTAATTGCCTAAACTTCAATGTTAATCAATGGGGAAAATCTATTCTGTAGATTTATTTTTCTAAGAAATGTCGGTATGTATGGATTCTCGCACTTCATCAAGTCCAAGACGCACACCACCCCATTTTGTAAGGAACCACCTGATTTGTGACCGTGCAGCCTCGGTAGGTTTTTCCTCAGAAACCTTTAGCCAGTACTATCTGCCACAGGGCTGCTGGGTAATGCACATCAGATGACATCCCCATCTTATTTTTCCTGCTTATGCACCATGCTTGCAGAAAACAGGAGGAATAAGGGCCGTAAAGGCATAGGACGCAATCTTCCCACGCTTTGGGTGTTTGTTTCTGTGAAACCAAAAAGATTGCTCAGCACTTTCATGCCAAAGTGCCTGTCTTCCACTTAGAAGTATTTCTTCCAAAATCACCAGAGCACTCTCAATAGGGTGTGTCCAGACCCCAGACTGGTGGGGGCCTCCACCCTTGAACGTCCTAGCAGGCGGTGCACTGGGTTCCAAATGACCACTTCAGCCTCTTGTATGAAATGGTGACTCGCAGTAAGGTTTACACCTCACTCCGTATCATCAAAGACACTGTGTTTCCACTTCTGGACTTTTGTTTGACAAACTAATGCATTCTGGCTACAATATTATTTGATTCCATTAAACTAATTAGAGCAACACATGTGATAACAATGATTTGTGAGTGAAAAGCACTGCACTAATTATGGCATTTTGAGGTGGCCACCATCCACTCAATGTTGTGGGATGTGGAGTTGCAACCTTTGCTGACACTACTCAAAGACCATAGAGCACAGCTGTCTTACAGCTCCATTGCAGATAACTTGACGAGGGTATCAGGTTGCAACAAATGTCCTAGTTGCTATGGAAAGGGAGTGCCTAAATTGAAAAAACATATATAATTTTGTCTGAAGCTCCGAAAATCCTTACATTACAACTACCTCTCTACAAATTACTTTTCACAATTGAGACAAACTGTTACCTATTGCGGTGAGCGAAAACTTGCAGCACACCAGCGATGTGTATCAAGTCAAGTTAGTTTCCATACTACTGTCTCTGTTTCAAAAAATGGTGTCTTGTAGATTGGTGACCACTTAGTGATGTACATACAGGTCGCTGAAAACTACCGCAAGTGTACCTGTTTCTGATTTTGCTATGTTGAATTTCTGTTTGTGGTGATGTATCATTTTTGGTGGATATGGGGTATGGAGGAGAGAGAGGGCGGATATTTACATTCAGTTGTTTCTGTAGTTTCAGTTTTGAGTGTGTGCTGGTGTCTCTCTGCCCTTTAGATTGTGGAGCTTTCTTTGCTGGCTCAGGCTTTTTCCAAAAGTAAGGGGCGAGTACGTTTATCAATGTAGCATGTTTTTTGGTCAGGCTATGGTCTGTAGTTTATTTTGTGGAGGTGGTGTTTTTGTTTTTTTGGTATTCATTACGGCTTTGTAATAGTGATGGTGACATACCGTAGCTGGGAGGTAAAGATTCCCAGAGCAGCGATTAAGAGCACTGGGAATTGATGCAGTAACAAATGCAGATTTAGAATTTATATTGTATGATAAACAAATGCCTATATTAGATTACATTTCAATTAATATTGAAACTATCCCGGCTTTCATATTACTGAAGTATGATTTAGAGGTTCCTGCTCTATTTCTAAGACAAGTTCAATATTAACCCACAGGAGTTACCTCCTACTGAGTTTAATATCTGTAATTTATTCATTATCTTAGAAAGTATAATATTGTTAAATGCTGACAAACTTGGTACATTAAGAATAAAACAAAGATTTTGTTTGCGTCTGAAAATAATTATATGATCAGCATTCCTAATAAATGCCTCCTTAGTCACAAAGCATGGTTCTGTAGTGAACTACACTGAAAACATTTTCTTTCCACTTCTCTTTATCAGTGGAGTAGCAAGGTCAGGTGGTACCCGGTGCGGTTCTTGCCCCCCCCCCACATTGAAATGTCCCCACATAGAAATTATTAAAAGAAGGAAAAAATCATTTTTTATTTTTGTCACCCCCCTCAATGATGACACCCGGTGTGGCCCTCACCCACCGCACCCCCCTTCCTACGCCACTGCTCTTCATATTGCATTTTCCTAAATCAATTGTACTTAATAATCAAATAATTTAAGAGTTATTCTTCACCTTCTAAAATGTGTATCCATTTATGGCCCTAATGTTTTGGTTTTCCACAGAAATGGCTGCATGTACTAGCCTTCATCTCATCTTTCCTAACACAATGATCAATTACTGAATATAGTATAGAATTCTAATGTATTCATAGTAAATGATTTAATCTCTGTTACAGGGTAAGAGTGAAAAGCAAGGATTACATAGTATCCAAGTAATAATCCTTTGATACATGCCTCTGTGAATTGGTCCCAACACAACTGAAATGTGAATGGCATGGGAATATTTGTATATAATTGGTACAAATAGATAGGATAGTACAATGTTTTTGCACTTTCACGTAACTGTACAAAGAGTATTACTATAGTATTACCCCCCCTACTCATAAATGCTTTTATGAAGGGCACCTATTGCCGACTGGTCTTGCAGCCCTTATGTTAGATTCAACGTGTGAAGTGTTTCATCTCTATTGATCTACATAGGTATTATTATTGTAGGGGGAGGATAAAAAGTGTAGTATTTGTCTCAATTTCTTCAGAAAGGCCTGGTGACGTTTTCTGCCCCAATGTGCAATTTTTCACTCTTGCTTTAACTGCACAGTCATGCAATTTACTAACAATTTTTAATTAGTGGAATTAATTGCAATTCTGTATGTTAAACTTCTTATTTGTGGAATGACCTGCGCATGCACAGAAATTGTGGAATTGATGAAGTTCTCCCCATTCTGCCCTGATGGATTTTCCGATGGCTTGGAGTGTCCAACAGTGGGTCTCATTGGCCAGATACTTGATAGATGTTCCAGATTTTTGCATGTGATATGTTTTTATTTAATACATCTAAATAGAAATCAGTTATGAAGTGTGTGGTTAGTCTGTAAACCTCGTGTGATTATGACCATTGCAAGGGTCACCTTTGAACAACCCCAACTTTCATCAAGAATTTGGAGACTACTAAAGCTTTTGGCAATGTATTCTCTGCACTGGCTCTTGCCAATTCCATCAGATTTAAGTCACAGAATTCATATGCACATGCATTTAACTATTGTTTTTCTTGTTCTCATTTTGCAGTTTCCTCCTGGTGTTTTCCTGTCTGGTGCTGTCTGTCTTTTCCACCATTAAGGAGTACGAGAAGAGTTCTGAAGGAGCACTTTATATCTTGGTATGATATACTTATGTAATATTTAAAAAGAGGTCTGAGTGAGAAGTGTCTGGAAACGTGCTCTGTGCTTGTGAGAGTTTGAGTTTGGTGAATTTATATATAAATGCTTATAAATTAGGACATTGGAATTGTGAATTCAGAAATACATTTAATTTTATATAATGTCGTCATTTTCCAAATATAATATAGAATAAAAAAATCTAAGAATTATAAAAAAATTGTGGTAAAATGTTATCACGTTTGATGACACAGCACTTTGGCATTTGACATTTATTATTATATTAGCTTTCCTTAGTTAAGGGGGGGTGAGATCAATTTTGGTTTGCTTACTTTGGTTGTGAAAGAACCCTTTCCCATTTCAGAATGGACAGGATGTTCTTTCATATTTGTTATTGCTTGAGCCATTTGGTCACTGATCAATAAGAAAGATTCTTTATTACTCAATGTGTTGTCTGCTTTTGAGCAAATCTAATGAGACTTGTGATGAAATTGTAAAAGATGTTGCACGTTTTATTGTTTTTTTAAAGAAAATAAGTTTGCAAATTTCTTCAGGACTTTTTATGAGAGCGGGAATGACATAACTGTATTTTAAAGTACTGTACAACATCCCAGAGTGCTAAAATTACTTAGATTGAGAAGTCTTCTAACCACTGAAGGAGTGCAGCCACATACTTTACTTCACTCCTTTCATGTGTGGCCGCTCACGTATAGTCAGATAACATTTCTATCTATTCATTTAGTTCAGGGCTTGGACTTCACCTTAAACGTGGCAGCACCCAACTGAAACTTGTGGGTTCTGTTGTTTATCCATAAATAATTACATCGTGTCCTGCTCTTTAGTGGTGATGGGTGGTCCTTTGGGGCACTGGGGGTCTGTCCCCTCCCAATTTTCGATCTCCCAAATAAACATTTGTAGCTGAAGAAATAATCGATGTATAAGACATTATAGCCGGTGCCTTGCCAGACCCTGAGAGAGAAGGCAGCCAGCCACTGTCCGATAGCACACATGCCAGTGTGCATGTATTCATTCTCTGATTACATCATGATGCAGGGCTCACCTCTGAACAGCCCCATGTTCCACCAATCAAAGAAGCAGCCGATACCATTGGCCTTGTTCCACCGATGCAATGCAATCCGGGATGTTGTCTGCATAGCTCAGTCTGAGGAAAGGAAGAAAGTCAATTGCAGGCAGAGCCTACCCTTTCCTATTCAGCATAGAGAGCACATGTAAGTGTGCTTGACGTGACCCTTCGGGCAATGCCCCAGTATTTCTCTAGGACAGGCATCATTGTGTATGGACGCACCTCTCTTATGTCAGTTTCAGTGTTGATAATGCCATGGAACAGCACGAATACAGGGCTCTCAAGAGAGGCATATTCATTTGTAAAGCGCGAACATATCACCCCTCAAGGGTTTCAAGGCGCTGGGGGCCGTCCGGGAGATTAAGTGAGCTATTGCCCAGAGTCACATGATGCTGAGCTGAGCTGCTGCCGGAGATCGAACAGCGGCCCCGCGCTCCAGAGTCATCCGCTCTGGCCGCTGCGCCACACCTTTAGGGGTCTGACGATCTGCCCTGCAGCAGGGACTTCAAAAAGAAAGGCACACCACTATGCCAAATAGGAGTAAGGTAAAATGCTTTACATTTTGTAAACCTTCCAGAACTGCTGAATGAAATTACTGGATTGATAGAGGAAATGTCATCCTTCTTCCCTGTTTTTATTTTATCGCGCACATGGCCGGACTGGGAACCTGTTCTGGCAAACAGCTCGGCCGGACCCCCGGATGTGCTAGTTGGAAGCACCACTCCTCTCTCAGTGCTGCAGCTTTTGTTACAGTGGGCCGATATTGCAGCTATGTTGCAAAAGTAGCTCCTGGTAACAAAAATGGCCTCACAGGGGTCCAAAACCGCCCCCCACCCTGCCGACCCACCGGGGAAACGCCCGGTGCCAGCTACGGCCAGTCCAACCCTGCTCACACACACAACCTATGCATTGTGAAGGGAGGAGGTATATGCGCAGTGTGCTCTAGAACATATAAACAGAAAAGACCTGCCATTTTCCTATCAATCCAATGATGTAATTTAGGAATCCAATGGCTTTCTCTTATTACTTCCATTCCCCACTGTGAAATCACCAGCAGTGAATGGTGTGGATAACGTTTTGTATACATAGAGGGGGGGGCTGCAGACCACATGACAGTGGTCAAAGGCATTTAGGGCCCTACACAAATATGCAGTGGGGCAATCAAATGTTTTCTTTAATTTCTGCACCCCATGGTGCAGTTTGCAAACAAAAGGCTTTTGAAGACAAAGGCTTCAATTTACTACATTTACTAAAACCTTTCATTTTTTGAAAACAATCACAGACATGGTGGTCTGCTGAGTCCAAAAGGCATCCCTGTAAAGGTAGCCAATCGTAGTGGGTCTCAATTGGCGACCTATCTCATTAATATAAATGAGGCAGGTTGAATAGTGACCTACTACGATTCCGTGCTTTGTAAAGTGACCTATTAGTGCATAGGTTGGTTTGCAAAATGCAATTGCATTCATTAAAACTTGGAGCACAAACTGCGACTACTTTGACCCAATGCATTTTTAGTACATGAGGCACTCAGTTAGGTAATGCTCGCTTCTGAAATCTGATGTGATCAGCTGGCCATAATTTCAACTCTCAGAAAGGTCAATTCAACCCTCCATTGTTAAGAGGTCTGCAAAATAATTACCTCTTAATTTAGTTCAAGCAACTTATATTAAGAAAGAGAGTGTAGAAAGAGGTTAAAGTACAAAATTAAAAATATGTTTCTATTAGGTATTTAAAAATGCCTGGAAGGGCTTAATGGAGGCAATGGACGTCTGTATGCCATACATTCTTATAAAAACTTTATAGGCTTGGCGGCTCCTCTTGCAGCGCTCTACCATTTTGCCACTCCCTTGCATAGGATGTTGCTACACAGTGGCATGTGTTGACCTGTCCCCTCTTCTTGCCTGTAGGAGATCGTGACTATTGTGGTGTTCGGCGTGGAGTACTTTGTGAGGATCTGGGCTGCTGGATGCTGCTGTCGGTACAGAGGCTGGAGGGGTCGTCTTAAGTTTGCCCGTAAACCATTCTGTGTCATCGGTAAGGGTTTTTTATATCAGAGACTGCCCCGTGACTGGACAAAGGGAAATAGGGGGGTAGGATTCAGGCACAAGTTCTTAATCTTAATAATTTCAGCCTGTCTTATTTGTCTTTCTTTGCATTGGATTATAAGAGTTTATTGGAACTTTGCTGGGTCCAAAGCTTTCCTGTGATATTGGAGTGAGTTCCTTCTTTATATGTGTGTGACCTGGGATCCATATTATACCTCAATTAATAGATTTTCAAATCTATAAAGGCCACTCAATCTTGTTTCCATCTCTTGCCTTGAGCAGACATTCTACCATTTGCAGCCATTTTGTAGAATTCCATTCCCTTCTCTGAATACATGCTAGTAGCATTATGAGGTCTAGCTCTTTGGTGAAAAGGCATTAAGCATTTCTGTGTGGCAGCAGTGGTCAAAGTGTGCAGGATCCATAGGGAACCACTTGTTCATGCTTTTTGAAGTCACAAAACCACTTCCCATCAGATGTATGATGGAACCACTAAAGCCATTACAATGCATTTCTTTACAACGCGGTCTTTACAACAGCCAGTCCTTACCACTGCATTCTTTTACCACGCAAGTCTATACAACGCACAAGCACTTTGCCATAGGGGAAAGAGCTGGACTTTAGAGAGGAATAAATTACTATTCCAACTCCAGTCTGCACAACAGTAGGGAAAGCGTTGGATTTCGAAGTCCAACGCTGCTTCCTGTATGGCAAGACTTGCGTGGTAAAGAATACAGTGGTAAAGATGGGTGGTTGTAGAGACCACATTGTAAAGGTAGTGCGTGGTTTACAAAACTTCATGGAAAATGATGTTTCCTGTTCTCATCACTGTTATTGGAAACGTTTGTTTCCGAACTGTCAATGCAGGCCAAAAGTGAAGGGAGGGGGTTTTCTGCTCTGTGAAGCTGAGGAAGGGACAGCTAAAGAAGGAATAAATCTTGCCAGTGTGCCTGCTATCTAAAAGAAATGTAAATATGTGTAATTGGTTAATCAGCAAATGTAAAGACTGCTTAGGAGCCAGTATTGGCTTTAATCGATTAGTCGTTGAGGCTTAATGGAGGCAAAGCGATATTCATTTTGAGATGTAATGTAATGATATTACTAGCTGAGTTCTAGTGTCTGTTATTTAAGCCAACACTTATGAAAAAAATGCACTAGGTAGGTAGTCTGATGTTGTATTTCTAAAATATGTTTTATGAATGCACTTCTTTTCTCTCAAACATGAAATCTTTTTTTTCAAAATTTTCTACAACCTATTTTATAGTGTGTGTAATACAATAAAGAAATAATGCAGTTACCTGGTGAAAGAGCAACAAAATAGTTACAGGATATTGTATTCTATTTAGCCATGTCTTTGAAAAATGTGTTTAATCTGTATTCAGCTGTCCCATATGCACATAATATAGTTGGATGGGTAGCACAGTAAAAACGAGGGACTCCCCTCTGGAAAGTACTCCACTGCTATTGGAGTTAAAGTTATGATATTTCAAGGAACTAAATTTAAAAATGTTAAATCTTGAGGTGACATACACATACACACAAATGTGCAGAAGGTGCATTTTTCCACCAAGCCATCTTACTTTTTTTTTGGAACCTGTGACATACTGATTGCGCACAGATCACTGCAACAGACACTCAGGGCCCGATTCACAAAGGTAAAGTTAGACCAAAAGTGTAACTTAGATCAAAAGTCTAACTTTACTGCTTTTCAGTAGTCACAAAGATAAGTTACTACTAATAACTTTACTACTAGTAACTTTACTACTAGTAATTTTACTAGTAGTAAATTTACTAGTAGTAAAGTTACTAGTAGTAATTTACCTTTGGAAAGTTAGTAGTAGTAATTTACCTTTGGAATACTAAAAAGTAGTAAAGTTAAACTTTAGGTCTAAGTTAAACTTTTGGTCTAACTTTACCTTTGTGAATTGGGCCCTTGGTCTCCCGAGCTGTTTTATTGGAACTGCGGCTGTAACTTGCAGTTGGCAGAGGATCTGTGCACAGGCACTGATCTACCTCGGCCTAAAACGTGGCATCACACAACAGCCACTGGTGGAAATTACTTTCAATCACAGGTTGTGGCTGTGGGAGAATAGTGGGGTAGAGACAGTCATGAGCATGGTGTGTCAAACACCACCATACTGATTCATCTGGTGACCCTGCAGGTCTGCCTGTTGGAAACAGAACCTGGCAGAAACACCCGAGCCCAGGGGGATCCCTGGCTTGTCTGCAGTGCAGGGTGAATCCTGAACATTCCCCAGATCCGGGGCGGTCAAGGCACAGCGTTAGTTCCAAAGATTAAATTTCTCCGGGCCCTCAACTAAAGGAGAACCCTCTCACTGGTACTGCACATATTTGTGATATCAGCGAGGGAATCCCAATGGCGCCCCAATTATCTTGGGTTCTTGCATATCACACGGAAGGTAATTGTAGGTATTACTATCCTCCCAAGGTCTAAGGGTCCCACAAGGATTCCTCCATCCTACTGCACATACAAGGAGTACTAGTGGTGACCCCAGAGTCCCCACTGGGTGCTACCTCTATCTGTGAACTTTGGGGTCCTTCCAACATCTTTCCATCCTGCCAGCTGAAGCAAAAATTAGGTAATTATTACTGCCAGCCAGTTCTTATATCACAGATGTTTGACAGGCCACTGGCAGTGGATTAGGCAGTGGTACTGCCATGGGATTGCCACTGACACACCCGCCTCCTTTTAAAGGGTAGCTGGGTGGAGGGTGGTGGTATTTTATGGAGGGAGGCAAACGTCACTCTATGCAAATGTTGAAAATAGTAGATTTTCCCCTACAGATTTTCTAATGCCTTAAGCTCTTTTTGTACCCCCACACAGATACCTGCATGCTTATATATTTTTGAATGTCTTTAAAAATATTAGTATTATTCAAAATATTGTTTTTCCTGCCACTGATACCCCAAGAAGTCCCTATACCCTCCTACCACCTCTGAAACACCGTCACACTCTGCGTTGGGAAATCTCAGGCTCACATGACCCACTCGTTCCTACCTAGCTACACCCCTGATCCACCTACTTGCCTCTACAAAGCACTTTGTATTAACAAGCCATATTAGTCTGAGTCTCCAGGTCGAGAGAAAGTCACAATGTGACAAATCCACAAAAAAACATATTGCCAAATGAGAGCTTTAATTCCCCTTTGTAATAACCTCTTTCAAGTTAAACTACTACAGTGTGGTTCTCAGTGTTGGTCCCTAGATATAACACCTGTCCCAGACAGACCTCTGTACACTCCCACAGATGTTGATGAAACACCTCTAACACAATTGTGCGCTACCCCCACACACATGCACTTATCTCGCACTTCAGCACACTCACTCACCTCATCACACACTCACGCACATTACACACTCTCACTTCATCCACTCACACCTCATTTCCGCTTCTTAAAAGACTACGCAGTCACTCACTCCTTAAGACCTTATCCTACTCTCGCACTAACGCTAGCACACTAACTTCCACCTCAATGAATTCTCATCCTAACTCACACCTGCTCTCACACTTTTATGCTGTCATAAAAGCATGCATTTCTCACAGTGATCCCATTACAAGTCAGCAGATCGTGTTTCACAAGGTTGTATGACAGAACCCCGCATGCATTTACCTCGAATGCCTTTACAATGCAGTTATTACCCCGACTGAGACCTTACCACACGTTACTTTACCACGCAAGTTGTTACAACGACTTGCCTTAGAGGAAAGCTGGACTTTGGAATAGTGTAAATTACTATCCCACCTCCAGTCTACACAACAGTAGGGAAGGTTTTGGACTTAAAATTCAACATCAGTCCAACAACGAGCCCCCTAAAACAGGTAGTTGTAACAACTTGCTGGGTAAAGGAACCCGTGGTAATGTTGTAGGTCGGGGTAGTGACTGCATTGTAAAGGCAGGTCATTGTTCTGACTCTGGGGTAAAGGAGGCTTCCTGTTTCACAAACATCCTGTTCATAGGGTGGTAAGCGTAGTTTGAAGTAAAGGCTGGGCGGCTCCTAGCCACCTGCTCATACTTCACGATTCCAGTATTTCTTTAGTTAAACAAGACGTTTTAGATCAGGAACTCTCCATCTCCTCATTGAAATGCATTGAGCAAAATGTTTTTTTTTTGGAGGTATACAAAGGAAGGAAAGATTTTCAGCATTATTATATGACCAAACCTACTGCCTTTGCCTACTCTTATTTTGCTTTGTAGGCTTTCCTGTTCTGCCCTTGTAAGTTGAGGTCCTTGGTGCCAGGGTGGACCTTTGGCTATGGTCAATGCATGGTTTTGGTCAAGCTGCAAAATCCTCTAAATTGAACTAGTAGTTCCACCACAAAGCCACAGCAAGTAAGAAAGATGAGCATAAAGTTGACTAACCTGGTATCTATCCCTCCTCCCTCTGCAGACATCATGGTGCTCATCGCCTCCGTTGCAGTGTTGGCTGCTGGATCGCAGGGCAATGTCTTTGCCACCTCTGCCCTCCGAAGTTTGCGCTTCCTTCAGATTTTACGCATGATCCGCATGGACCGACGAGGTGGTACCTGGAAGCTTCTGGGCTCTGTGGTCTATGCCCACAGCAAGGTACGTGCAACATTAGGTAAGAAGAAGAAACAAAATGATACGTTTTTGACGTAGCTGGTGCGGTCAACACTATAAGGGAATCGCAAGATAGCGCTGTGACTCTGAGACATGCGTAGGTACTCCCACCCGCCTTTGTGAAGCACAAAAAGTCCTCATCATTTTTCTCACATTTTCTCCTTTCTACATAAAAATGATATGTCTAATTAATTAGAGTGTGTGAGTGTGTTTTATTGTGACCTTCACTAATGTTACGAAAATAGCACAAGCAAATTCATATAGGTTGCAGAGTGCTACACAAATTCTGCTTTTGTTCGAAGATTCTAATATTTGCATCATTTTGCATGCAAGCTTAATGTGATGTTCTTTTTCCAACGCAAGGGTTGAGTTGTTTGGAAAGGTAAGCTAAGCAAGAAATGCACGTCCATACAAAAAATGCTTGTGATTTGCTGGCACACTTATTTTCACCACTCTCACAAAACAAAAGCGCGTCCATTGCCCATGCAATCTAAAACATGCAGGAGAAAAGCCATGCTTGGATATAGGCAAAAGACAATCGGTAAACTCCATGAGCTAGGAAAAAGTCAATAATTGGGTCACAAGTACGACTTCGCTTAAAAACTTGGTACGACCCCAATACGTTTTTTAACAAATATATTTTTATAGAAAATAAAATAATAAATAGTATATAAAATAAAAAATGTTTTTTTCTAACAATTACTGACAAACCACGGGTTTAACTTTTTTTTTCTCCAAAAAGTGGGTAATATTTCTCTGATAAAGTCCTCCTTGCACACATTAGAACTAGTGCTTTCTAAACTCATTAGATTTCTCATCATTCTACATGTGAAGAATTAGGTCATTCTCCCACAAATGTCCCTTGTGCCTGTGTGATGCAACCCAACTGTGTCCTAGCCCACAATCACATCCAACTCATTCTGTGCTACTGTTGTTGCCCCACGTCCTATTAAACTGCACAATTCTCTGTAGATTCTGTGCTCAGTAGGGATAGGGTGACCAAATTTAGAAATCCAAAAACCGGGTGTACCTTCCTGCACAAAAACATTCATCCCCACAACGTATGCACCCTTGCACAATGGCGCAAAGGTGCCTCCGTTGGCGCATAGCAGCCCATTGTGCGCCAGCGAAGGGGAAAAGGCAAGGAATGTGGCGTATCTAATAGATACGGTGCATTCATGCCCTTTCCGTTTGCTGTAGGGCAGCGCAGCAGGAAGGCCTGCGGTGTTGTCCTATGGCAAAATCTTGTAAATATCGCCCTTTGTCTTGAATACTGCTCAGTGTGTGCCCGTGTGCTTGCTTCGATGCAAACAGTCTTGCATGCAGTACAGATCATCAAGAAACCAAGAATTTTCTGAATTCCTTTTGCTACAACAAGGAGGGCTCAGGGGGGGACCATTCTTTCACCCATTGGGAGGAAGGTAGTCCACTCTCCAATAGATCTCCAGACCCAGGCACAACTGACTTATTGGTAATTGAAGGGTGGCCCACTTTTAGAGCATTATGCAGCATTTTTGCTGATTGGGTTCTCAACTACTGTCCTGTCCATACATGCAGCCTTCCATTTTCAATGTGGTTTCTATTATGAGTGTTGCATTTATTGCAGGGTGGTAACACTGCACCCAGTGTTACCAAAGCAGGAGGTATATGTTATAGTATTAAATAAGGATTCAGGGTTAAGCTGCTACAGGCCCCTACCTCTGACTAGGCTGAGACAGCAATACCATCAACACCTCATCGGGGGTAGTAAGCTGTGTATAAATACCATTTACAATTGCAATAACAATATAAACTAATATGCAGCTTTCTTTAACATAAATATTGACACTGCATGGGCCCCAAACTGTACAATGTGTACCTCCTCCAAGGGCATCCATGAATTTACCAATCACTTTATGTGTATGCCATCAGAAATTGATCGCTGCAACGGACAGTTTGTACTCAGGGACAGGACTCAGTTAATTAAGCACCCTAGCAAGCATCCTTGCCTCTTGGTCGCACTAACCTTTATGTTTCTTCTAAAGATTGTGAACACAGGAGTGCTTGTTCATAATTCATGCTGCATTGTTTTTATTTTCATAAAGGGAACCATTTATGGTATTATATATTCTCAGTAATGCTTTCAGGTTCTGTTCACATCCCACCTCCTTTCCCTCAGATGTTTTGGTCATTGAGGTGGGGTACACTTACTCTACACCCATCTAACACCAGGAACAAAGCTCTTCAAGAGGCATTTATTGTCACCCCTTCTCCTTTCTGCTCCCTGACTCAGTCACTCCTTATCAGGCATTCACAACAAGTGAGGCAGCTGCACAAGAAACCTTGTTACAAGCGCATATCTTCATGACTCATATCTGCATCACTGACAGGCTTTTGAGAATTGACAGATCTCATGTATTGTGTTTGCCATTTGTTAGTTCCCAGCTGCCTCCTTGTGTCTGCCAGACAATGCTCCTTTCAGGTATGCCATGGGTGGTATCAACATAATAAGGTGACCATTTATTCCGTGGCGATTGTTTGCGAGTCTGGCAGGGGCATGGAGGTAATGGCCTCACCATCTTAGCGGCAAACCTCCTGCCATATTTAATATCCTTGTTGGGAATAGAGCTATGATGGTAGAGGATCCATTCACACCACTGCACGTTCATCGCGTGGGGGCCTTGTTTAACTAGCCTGCATGGGAAACCTTTTTATATTGAGACAATAACATTTCAAAGAGTTAGATGTTTTGCTTAACACAAAAGACAAATGAACCCAGTGAGGCAAGAGTTTTATCTCTGAGTGCAAGGGGTCCATTCTACATATTACTTGCCTGTGACCAACATGGCTGGTATATTGAGTCATGTTCTCCCCGGCCTCAATAGGATGAGATGTCCTTCCATGTGATATGGCTGTCCCTTGGCAGATGGGCAGCCTGGTCCGAGGCTTATACTGACTTAGCCCGTAGATGCTTCGCTGGGGTAAACACATTGCTTCACCCAACTCTAGAGCAGAGGGACTGTAAGTTTGAACGGGCAGGCCACAACCACTTTACGGCATTGCTGCTCCGCTGGCAACCTCTAAATGAATCCCTAAGTCTTGCTGAAAAACAAAAATGAGATAGCTTCTAGTAAAGATCTGCTCATGATTTTAAGAAAACAGATATATGAGCTGCAGAGGTTGCAGAAATTGAGACCAAAAATGCAATGTTGTTCCTCTGTGCCTCTAGGGACTAAGTGGAGGTTACTGACACCCATGCATGGTTTATTGAATGCTAGTATGTGAGTGTTTGGAGTATGAACATTAATGGAGAAATGGTTTGGGTGGTATTTAATGTTTTCCCTCTCATCACCACATATTCTCTTGCAGGAGCTGATCACCGCCTGGTACATTGGCTTTCTGTGCCTTATCCTGGCTTCTTTTCTGGTATACCTTGCTGAGAAGGGAGAGAACGATCACTTCGACACCTATGCAGATGCCCTTTGGTGGGGCCTGGTGAGTGTGCTTCCATGCTTGAGCTGCCAATTATGAACTTCACCTGAACTCTCTCCTCCACACTCTAAAAATACTCCCCTCAGTGGATTACTATTTGCCTGAGGGTCCTGTTGTCATACATTTGTCTCTAGATGCTTCAAAACACTCACCATAATAGTCTCCCATAGCACTATATTTCATGGCACTCTAGAACCCCTTACTTAAAGGAAGGCTACGGCCTAAGGAAGAAAGCAGGAACACTTTGAGCAGTTCTCATACAGAAATAGTGGTGCATGGTGGCATTTAAGAGCTGGGACCTCAATGGTTCAGAGATATGTATGTGACATGGAGTTACTTGAGGAAAAAAGCTAAAAGTTCTGGGTGGTACAGTTGTAAGATGGCTGTCTTGATCTATGTCCTTAACACATTCTCTCCATTTAAACTCTTTCCTCAGTCCCTATACAGCACAATCTGTAATGACCTGGAAAACTCTC
The DNA here is from genome assembly GCF_964204655.1 of Triturus cristatus. Lineage (NCBI taxonomy): Eukaryota > Metazoa > Chordata > Amphibia > Caudata > Salamandridae > Triturus > Triturus cristatus. The sequence continues at coordinate 1,644,422,104 of NC_140590.1, forward strand.
ATCCATGGGCCTCTAGAACACAATTCCCAATCACCTGAAAGAACAATCTCTTTATTAGTAATGAGTTCATCCTCCTCAATGATCCTGCCTTGGGACGCTCTTGCAAATTTTTTCTTGAAAAATAACATCGATAGAGACACACCTCTCAGGTACACGAGGATACGATACAGATCTTTATTTTCATAGAAATAAGAGGGTACACCATCAGGAGCCACGCAACACTGCTACAGAAACCTCTGTCTCCATCAACACCTTCACCCAACCTTCCTTCTTATTGTGCCCTCTCCTGTTCTAGATCCGACATGAACAGGGAAGCGCATGATAAGAATGCCACACACCTTCCCCTTTTTACAGCAAATTAAGGATTTACAACAACAAAAGTAAACAGTATTAACCCCTTCGGTGCTCATGACGGAACGGTTCCGTCATGAGCCACGGTTGAGCTGTGCTCATGACGGAACCGTTCCGTCATGACCACGCCCGCGCAAGATTCCGTCAGCACAGCGGCGGAATTTGCGCAGCATGGAAGGGGTTAACTAAAATGTACAACCAAAATTACTACGTACAACACAATGTCATTTTTAAAACTTTAATATATTTTTAGATCGACATTGTTAGACTCTATACAATGTAATATTTAAATGTTGAAGGCATTTTTTTGCGATTGATAACTCTTTCTTAAGTCTTGGACTGTATCCTTGGAAATGCTGCTCAAATCACAACTATTATCAAACCTGTGATCAACATAGTCAGATGTTTTTAAACTAGGCTCACTGCCAGAAACACCTTTTGCTTAAATATCCAAGAACACATTGCTGCAGTCATCTTTTTTATCAAATGTATCCACTCTGCTTTCTCCCCTTTGCGCAGCCTGTTTTCGCACATACTCATTACATTTTGAAACTCTGCCAAGATTCCACCCTGTACCTTCGCAGCATTACTAAGACATTCAATGACTCGTACAGGATTTGACCACCTTGATGTGCGCTTGCCAGAATCAGAAGGACGTTTCACTCTACACTAATCACCTACACTTTTGCTAAATCTCCCCTTTCTTTGCTCCATCTTTCTCTTTATTTTGCCTTTGTACACATCAATAGCTTTTCTGATATTCTCATAGTCAATCTCAAAGTCATTTCTGCATTTGTTTTTTACCACCCAGCACCATTAGAACCAGCTTTTCACCCTCTTAACTCAAAAGGAGAATTAATGAGAATGCATTTGGTGTAGTTCTATAGGTAATTAAAATTGCCTGTAATGCTTTTTTACAATTGAGAGCCCCCCCCCCCTTAGTAGCCAACTAAATGGATTCTTTTATCATTCTATTGAATCTTACAACTTGACCATTGGCTTCTGGATGAAACACTGACATTGTTTTATGCTAAATACCCCACTTGAAAAGAAATCCTCAATATTTTTACCTATAAACTGGAGAACATTATCTGACACTACAACTTTTCGAATACCTTCTCTGCAAAATGGTTAATCCAAAAATCCCACAATAGCATCTGACATGACATTGCCAAACATCCTAACCTCAGACCATTTAGAAAAAGAATCAACAACCACAATTCCATAACACTCTTGCTTAGCAATAAGTGAAAATTGACCTATAATATCAATTCATGACTTTTGCCAGGGACCTCTAGGCAACTCAATAGGCCTGGGCGAAAATTTCGTTCCGTTCGCGGAAATTGCGATAATTTGACATTTTCGCGTTCCGCGGAGAGCGCGAAAATGTCAAAAATTCCGGTTTCCGCAGCTTGGCGATAATTTGTTTCTTGCTCGCGCTGTAAAATAATACATTCTCCCGCGCGCGCGATCGCCTTACCTGAATCCCTGCGTTCGCCGACAAGTTTTCTTGATCCGGTCGCGTTCTCCATGAGATGTTGTATTGTTTTTAGCCATTTGCGCTGTCTCGCGACAGTTCGCGCCCGCAGTGACGTCATGCGTCGCGCCATCACGTCTTTCTTCTCGCGATCATGCACCGCGAGAACAACTCAAAACAAGATGGCCGCGCCCGCAAGCAACCACATGGGTAAGTTGGCGACCCGCAACCATGCAGAAAATCTCGCGAACATGCCGGAAAAAAACTTCCGCATCTTCGCGATATTTCTGCTTGTTTGCGATAATTTTAAACATTTTCGCGATAATTTGCGAAGGTTAATTCCGCAAATTCCGCCCACCCCTACAACTCAACCGGTATGAATTCTGACACAATTGCCTCAGCTGACTTATCTCTGCAAGAAGAGAACTCACACAATCTCACACAATTATCTACCATCAAATTGATGCCAGGCCTCCAATAATGTTCTCACAAATGCCTCCTTGTGCAAGAAATTTGTAAATGTCGTTCACAGATACATTGGATCTTAATCTAAAAGAAGGAACCACTTTGTCTCCCTTGAGAACCAAACCATTCTCAACTCCCAACTCATCTCAAATTTTATAAAACTAAGTTCTCCAACAACATCCTGTTCATCAGGCTTTCCCTCAAGAACATATATTTGCACCTCAAGTAATGTTTTGTGTCCACTGGCTTTTGCAAATACTTTTGTTCTCCAAAATAATGGGACAACCAACTTCATTTGTTTCATTTGTTCATTTGTTTTCAAAATAACTAATCTCAGCAAAAGTGTAAGAATCTTCACACTCAGCATCATCTTGCACATCATCCATCTCCTCAACAACGGGCAACATTGACATGCATTCTGCATGCCCATTCTTCCTCCCAAGTACATATTTCATTCTGTATTTAAACGCCTGTAATTTGGACGCTAATCCTGCCAGCCTTGCAGTTGTGGATCTTCCACCTTTACACAACAGCATATTAATCAATGGCTTATGATTAAGGCTCCCTGATTTCCATTTTGACTGATTTTTACAGATAGATACAGCTAAAAAACAATTTATTATCATGTCTGTATTTATTTTTAAATGTGGATAAAAATGGAAAATTAATTTGTTTGTGAGTGATTCTAAATGCTGTCATTCATGACTATCTGATCAAAAGCTGTGAGGATTGACAGGTAAGGGGTTAAAAAAAGAAAGGAAAGAAGCTTAAACAGCAGTAGATATCCACAACCTTGATACTAAAAAGTTCATGTTTTCATATACGTGGTTTGATTTATCATCTGTGGGTGTTCATATCATTGAAACCTATCAGGCATGAATGCATATTATTTGGTTACATAAATATGTAAATACACTAGTTTGAACTTAATTGATATAATATTGATAAACACAGTTAAAATTAGCAAAAAAAATATGGCTAAAGAAAGACACATGGAAATGTCCCAAAAAATAAATACCATAAAAAGAGGATCCCTACTTATGATCCATTCTTATGGTAAACTTCATACCCCATAAAAACATTCTTTAATGTTCAGCGCCCCAGACACATGCCAATAATTCTCTTTCAATGATAGAATAATGACTCCAGAACCATATGACAGAATCCATTGCAGTTTCCTGTCTGGCTGCTTAACACCCAGACCTCAATTAATAACATCCACACCAATCGCAGACTCTTTAACTACCTCAAATGGTTTACGACATGGAGCATCTACAATGTCTTCCTTTAAAGATTGAAACACTTTAACTTGCAAAGTTCCCCAAGTATGGATCTAAGAGGGTGCACTTTAGTGGCATCATTTTGAATACATTTAGAGTAAAACTCAGTTAAACTTAGAAAAGTCACAATCTTCTCCTTGAACCCAAGATCAGGAGTATTTACAATAGCAGAAGCATGACAGCTTTTAGGTACAATACGCACATCAGAAATAATATGATCCAGGTATTCAACTTAATTTTTGCGAAATTTTAATTTAGATGAAAGAAAGATATTGCTACTTTCAAAGTCAAACCTTTGTCTTGAAAAGATCTTAAACCATTTTTAAGATTCTCATCATGATCTATCATATCCTTGCCAAAAAACTAAATATCACTTGAAAAGCAATTGCTCCTGTGACATTTTCTAGTGTGTCTTTCATCAGTCTGTGAAAGACAGAAGCTGCACTAGCTAACCCAAAAGGCATTTTACAATAACGTCTCTTATGGAGTAATAAATGTGGTGAGGTATTTGGACTCATCGCTCAGCGCAACCCTATGATATGTGCTGGTTATATCAAGAGTAGAAAAACTAGATGTCCCACCAATGTAGATAAAATTTAATGTAAATTGTGTATGGTATGAGAATACCGATTCTGGAAATATAGTGCTAAGAAAATCTGAATTTCATTGAGGACACAGAGGCTAGCATTATGCACTAATCTTTTTAATGCTTCTCCACACATCACTGTTTTTTTTAAAAAACTTTGTTTTATTGGGTTTTCAGTAATTTTGTAGTTTACATCGTATAGCCACTGTAATGATTACAATTCCGATCAGGGCTGTACAGAAATAATACACTTATGTCATGCGTCATTGTGGTTAGCATCTTCTGTTACATATTTCTTGTGGTAGCGGTTGGCTTAACAGCGCAGTATATCGTAATAACTCCCATATTACTTAAATAACAACATAACATAAAACATTGCACCCTACACCTGAGGCACGCACAGTAGAATTATTCATTTCCCCGTGTGCCACACCTGTGCCACCCCCGTATTCAACATAATATAACTTGTCACCCATGTGCTGTGTGTGTCTAGTTCCTCATGCTTACCCAGGTGCAATACCTAGTCTTCAGTCAGTGCATCGCATTGTGTGGGGACTATACGTCTACTTGGGAAGGGAGGCAGGGAAACTACTCATGTGCGTATGCAGGTCATCTTGACCAAATGTTGATCACCACATTTTGTTTCCTACAGTAAGGACCATCTTCGCTCACCTTTCCGTCGACAGTCATAGATGTTCCGCTCAGTGACTCCAGATAGTGGCGCCAGGTGATGCGAAAGTCTGATAATATCGCATCCCGTGCTGCAGCTATTGGGTGCTTACGCAACCCTCTGGCATCTTCTCGATGAAGTGCCACGCTTTCCGCCTGTGCCCAGTGCAGAAGGGATTGATACCAGGCTACTGCTACCGGGAGGGGGGGCAGAAGACTTCCAGCGGCGCGTGAGCAGACGCTTGGCGACTATGAGTACCAGATCTATATACTTGGAAGTCACTTTGTGCCTTTTGGATCTGGGGTATAGCTCCAAGATGCATTGGTCCCACGTCCAGTCCAGCACCTGCTCCGTGCATTGAGCTAAGCAACTGGTGACTGCGCCCCAGTATGTTTGAATTGCAACACATGACCACAACATATGTATTAAGTTTGCGCCCACTTTATCACATCTCGCGCATTTGGCATCAGTGCGACCAAAATATCTATTAATACGTTCCGGCGTCAGATAAGCTCTATGAATAATGTAGTATTGGGTGAGCCGGAATCCGGCATTGCGAGGTATTCTCACAGGGCTCTCGAGAATTTATTTCCAGTCCCGATCCGTGGTGGGCCACCGCAGGTCCGCGTCCCACTGGGCGCGGAAGGAAAGCAGCTGCGGTGCAATGTGTGTTCGGAGAAATTCTGCAAACCACTTGGTCAAGTGACGGCCTGTGCCCAGCTCATGTAAGTACTGTACAGTTAGATGAGTGACAGGTTCCTGCGTTACATCACCCCAGAAAGCACTAAGTGTATGAACTATTGCGGCGTGTAGTCAAAATTTACCCTGTGGCAATTCCGAATCCTCAGTTAGATCTGCAAATGAGAGAAGAAGCCCATCATTGTAGAGATCAGTCAGCGTCTGCACACCGGCTTCTTCCCAATGCGTCAGTTCTGCGCTGGTTATTGCCCTGAGTCTTCTTAGGGTACCCAGTATTGGGTGCAATGGCGCATATGGTATGACATGTTGCATAATGCGGAGGCTGCACCAATAGCATAGATATGCCACCCGCACAAGGAGCTAAGCAGGTACACTGCCTGTCCGACCCGGATAAAACAGCGTCACGATCTGGGAGTGTGTGAGCTCAGGTGCCTGTGTTGCTGTGTCCGCCAACTGACGCATGCCAAGCCAACGCACCACCCATTGAAGTTGCGCAGCTAAATAGTATTGTTCCATGTTGGGTAGTGAGAGTCCGCCCTGGGTGGTCAGCGGGTACATTTTAGCCAGTGACACCCTGCTTTGAGTCCCATGCCATATGAATTGCTGCATGTCTGCTTCCAAATTTTTGAAAAACGGTGGTCTAAGGTATAATGGCAAATTTGAACAGTAATAAAGGAGGCACGGTAGCACTACCATTTTTTGCAGCGCAATCCCGCCCATAACCGCCAGCAGTAGGGTAGACCAGAAAGACATTTGTGCTCTTATAGCTGTAAAAGCGCGGGACAGATTTCCCTCAAGGAGATCTTGCGAGTCCCGGTATATCAGGATCCCCAAATATCGGAATACCTCGGTCTGCCAGTGGACATCCCTGCCATTAATGGTCAGGTGTGGGTCAGGGGTGGATTCTGCGAATAGATATAAACATGACTTTTCCCAGTTCACCCTCAATGCTGACACGAACGCGAACTCTTGCAGTCTGGCTTCAATCGCTCCATGTACCTGCCTCACGTCCCGGAGATATATCAATAGATCGTCTGCATATAAGGAGACTGCATGCATACCGTCTCCCAGTGGTATTCCCCAGTCATCTTGCGTAGAGCGAAGTGCCACAGCCAATGGTTCAATGGCAAGCGCAAATAGCAGGGGGGGGGAGTGGACAGCCTTGCCGTGTACCACGCTCTATGGAAACATGCCCCGAAACATACGGACCCATCTTGAATCTGGCCGTGGGTCGCGTGTACAGCAACCGGACGAGATCCAGAAAAGCACTCCCCAGGCAGTAGCGACGCAGTGCAGCAAACAGGAACGCCCTTTCTAGGGTGTCAAAAGCCTTCTCGAGGTCTAACACTAAGCAACCAGCATGTGGCCAGTCGTTCCCCAAATAATGCGCCACACTTAAGAAGCGCCTCAGATTTAATGATGTGTTGCTCGCTGGCATGAAGCCATTCTGATCTGCATGCACTAATTGTGGCACCAAAGGGGCTAGCCTGTTCGCCAATATTTTGGCGAGTATCTTGTAATCTGTGTTAAGCAGTGCCAATGGATGGTAGGACCCCATGAGTTCTACATTCCTATGTGGTTTGGGCAAGGATACCAGTAGGGACTCACGAAGTGTGTCTGGGAGCATGCCTGTCTCCAGCGCATTCTGGTACAGCGCAAGTAGGCGTGAGGCTAAGGCCTGATGATAGGCCTTATAATATTCAGCCGGGTGGCCGTTCAGCCCTAGCACTTTGCCGGTAGCTAATGAGCTGATGGCCATCTGCACTTCTAACAGCGTAAGCGATTCACCTAAATCATCATTCTGGTCTGCTGTGACCTGGAAAAGGGGCAAGGAATCTGTCTATGTCTGCCAGTGTCGCACAGTTTAACGATTGGTAAATTCTAGTGTAGTGCATGGTGAACGCATCATGTATGTCATGTTGTGTAGTGAGCACCACTCCCCTAGCAGGCCGAAACCTCAGTATAGGCATCCATGTGGCCTCTTGTCGGATCATGTGCACCAGTAGCCTGCCTTCCCTGTCTACTTCTGCGTGTGTGTGCGCAGCATGCGAGGCATAGTTCAAACAGCGCAAACGTTCTATCACTTCAATATGGTTAGCTCGCTGAGTTTCTATGTCTTGCTGCAAATTGTCACCCGGTGCTAAATCAGTCTCGAGTTGAGTCAAGGCGTCCTCGATGCGCTTTACTTCTTCATCGAGCTGTTTCCTAATGCTCCAACTTAACCCCATGCTACAACCTTTAACTAATGCCTTGCCTGCGTCCCACAGGGTTCCCATACCTGCAACTGACCCTTCATTATGTTCAAAATATGTTTCCAGCGCTGAATGGATTGCCTCTCTAATTGGTGGATCTTCCAATGCTAGGGGCTGTTATCACCACAGGTGAGTAGTGGGTCTCCCATCCGCAGCCTGCAACGCACTCCACACAGCACTGTTGAAGAACATTACATCATAAATGTAAACAATCCAGAATAGAACTTTCACAACATGTAAATGGTCTATTCACAGAATCATCTTCCTCTTTAAATGCGAAACGTGCTCCTTCTCTGTGGCTGAACAGGCTCTTAAAACATCAACTTCGTACTTTCTTACAGAATCTGACATGCACCGTCCAAAGACTTATTGAGTGTGTTCTGAAAAAACTAAGAAATGTTGTTAGAGTCAATTCAAGAATATGTTATGGTGGAACAAATAGGATAACCTCTATAGAGTAATCAGATTTGATTATATATATATATATATATATATATTCACTGAAAAAACCATAGGTTTCACACATGTTATAGTTAGCGGAAATTTTACTGATAAAAAACCAATGAAATTCCCCCGTTATAGTTAGTGCAGGCAACTATAACTCACGCGACCGCAATCCTCTGCTGATGCTAATACTGTATTTAGACACTTATTTGCCCATGTCTTCTTCCATACATTTTTAGCTATACATATATTACAAATATTTTTTTTTCATAAAGACACATATGTCATCAGCAGAAGATTGCGGTCGCGTGAGTTATAGTTGCCTGCACTAACTATAACGGGGGAATTTCATTGGTTTTTTATCAGTAAAATTTCCGCTAACTATAACATGTGTGAAACCTATGGTTTTTTCAGTGAATTTGCAAGGTTTTTTAAATGCTAATTCCTAACTATAACGTGTGTGAAACCTATGGTTTTTTCAGTGAATTTGTACGGTTTTTTAAATGCTAAGTTACTTTACGCCATTCGTGGCGTGCGCGCCCACTTAACGCAGTTCGTTCCGTGCGCGCACGGTGCGCTTCGCGCACCGTGCGCGCACAGTGAGCACGCGGTGCGCTTCGCGCACCGCGCGCCCACTTTACGCAGTTAGTGCCGTGCACGCACGGTGGGCACGCGGTGCGATGACAAAGCAAGAAAGCACGTCAACAAATCTGTTTCTGCTTTCCTCCGTGACTATGGTATGGGTGCCATTTACCACAACAACTTGCGTTATGACATGCAAGACATTTATAGAGGAGATGGTGTGCACTTCAATGATGAAGGGAACAGAGTCTTCCTCTTGAACCTTAGACTCTGCATCGGTACTTACTTGTAGGTACCACTAAAAAATCATTTCATAAACACAACGGCTCTTTTTAGAGCCCCCTAATATCTAAACACTTAAATCTGATTTTCATTTTTTTTTTTTTTTTTTTTCTACCGTACGCTTACCGTAAGCTTACCGTACGCGTACCCCGTGATTTTTTTTAAAATCAATAAATGTTTTCTTTGTACTTTACAGTCCTTCTTTGACCCCCTCACAAATGTAAGGGGGTCTGTAACTCTCCTCATTGCCCCCTTTTCTTGTTTTCACTCTTTTTTTTCTGAGTGAAATACACAAAATGGCGGCCGCCGCTTCCTGGTTTCGGCCGATTCGAATGTTTACTAAGATCTAAGAGCCAATCAGAATCGCGCTCGCGCACGCCACCGTACGCTTACGGTAAGCGTACGGTAAGCGTACCGTAAGCGGGCTCAGATATATATATTGATTTAAAGGCTATTTTCTCAGAATCTACTGAACAGATTTACACCAAACCTACAAAAGGCACTTCCTTGACCTAGGGACTACCTCTCTGCCAAATTTCGAGTAATTCTGTTCAGCCGTTCGGGCTGTAGCTCGTTCTAAAGGTCCTATGGAAAAATGCATGGGGAAAACGCGTTTTGGGACCCCCCTTTTATCTCAGCCCCCGCTTGACGGATCCCCCCGAGACTTTCAGGGTAGGAGCGGAGCGTAGCGCCCCACCTATTTTGAGAAATTCGCGAGGATTCATCGACCGGCGCCAAAGTTATTCAAAATAGAATGTTGAGGTTTTCCTATGGAAAAGGGGTCCTAACTATAACTACCTACTGGCGACCGCCAGTAGGTAATATATATATATATATATATATATATATATATATATATATATATATATATCTCCAACCAAAGTTTGCCCTTGCATGAAGTCGCACAGGAGAGTTGGTCGCCTCTTTTATTGAAGGCTGCAGTGATCACAGCTCCCATTCCCAATCATGTTGCAAAAGCCATACGAGTTTCAGACAATCCTCTGTCCTTGTTCACTGGCTGCAGGCAAAGAAACAGCAGCAAATGTGGAACACCTGTTTTAAAGTTTGACAAGTCCCGCCCCAGTGGGCGTGTGCCGCTTTGCATCTTGGTACTTGCGGTTCCACTAATATACATCCCCAGTGGGTGCTGCTGTATTTAGCCAAATTAAAAGTCTATATATATATATATATATATATATATATATATATATATATATATATATCTATATATATAATATTCCAATAAGCCAGTGTAGGGAGGGAGGGATAATGCTAGATTCTGTGTCTTTAATGAAATTCAGATTCTCTTGGCACTAAATTTGGAGAATCACTGTTTCATTACAAGATCGGAGGCCATCACTGTGCATGTTGTTAGCCCTCTAATACCACATCTGACGTATTCAATTGGTTGACAGTAATGCTTAGCTAAGATAGAAGCTTTCAACCAATCAGCTGCTCTCATTAATATCCCATGCTTCTACCTTTCCCAAAGGCATAACTAGCCATTGCACCTCTCATTGAATGAGCATGAAATTTCTGTAAATCGACACCAGCCTGCTGCATGGTACACTTCACCCATCTTGCAGTAGTGGCTGTTGTTACGGCTTTGAATGGTTTTACATAGGAAATCATTATTTGGCTTACTCCGTCCGAGTGAAACTCATTCATTCGAGACTCATATTCTCTCATACAATCCACTACACATAAGGGAATATGTACAAGGATGTGGCGGAGAGAGGCGTTAGCCTTTCTGGCTTAATGCCTCTCTCCTCCACTTCTGAAACGCAAGGCTGCACCATATTTACAAGAATGTGGTGCAGTCTTGCGTTTCCCCCTGGGATGGCGCCAAGTTTAGCAACTTAGTGCCAACACAGGCACCCTTGCACCATTATGCAAGGGTGTCTGCGTGCAGGGGACAATTGTTTATGTGTAGGAAGGAGTCCCTTCCTGCACATAAACAATCCTTAAATGCCATCCTGTCACTTTCATGTGTGCTGCTTCATGCAGCACACATGAAAGAGGCAAAATGGCCGTTTTTTGTTCAAGATTGTTTATGTACACACCATGGCATTTTGCTTTTTCCATGTGTGCCTGCACAAGGCAGGCATGCATGGAAAAAGCAAAAAAAGAGAGGAAATAATGCATTTCTCCTCATTTCGCCAAATTAAGACCAGGATTTACCTGGTCTTAATTTTGGCGCTGCCTCCTTTGTACTCCACCCTTGTACATAGGGGGCAGTGTCAAAAACAATGGGTGTTGCGGTGGAACGCCCACCGCAACAGCCACTGCCCACCCCTTTCAAGCTAACCATAGCATGAAAGGGGGCCTTATGTACAAGGCAGCGTTAATCCGCGTTAAGGGGCTTAACGCTGCCTTGTACATAAGGCGCACCCCTTATAGCCATCACAACGTCAGTCAAAGTGACGTTGTGGTGGCGATAGGGGTTGTACATATGCCCCATAGTTTCTTACACAAATCAAATCTTAGGTAGTATCTGACATAGTTTTGGTTCTCTTAGTAATATCAATGTTACTCTAAAGGGGTCATAAACCCTGTTACTCACCTCCAATGCCTTGACATCAGAAACTTAATGACAAGAAATTAGGCACAAGAAGAAGGCTAGATATATAGTTAGTCTTTTCAAATTTAAATATCTAGTTCCAGGCCATGAAGTAAACAATATCAGAACTAAATTGACGTCCCACAAGACATCATATCTTGGTCTAGGAGGTCTCCGTTATCTGATGCTCTTAAGAACCCCTCAACCCAAAACATTTTTACCTACACTCTTATCATTAATATGACTGTGACCAGCAGGGACTGCTGGCCTGAAGCAGTTAATTGTTCTATAACTGAGGCCCCTATCAAACTGTTCCATCAGGAAGTTAACTACCTCCACTACCGGAGCATCCACGGGGTCCACGTTTCTTCCCACACACAAAGGGACTCAAAATGACCCAGTTGCCTTATATCTATGCCGGGTTCCTGTAGCCCAAGATTCCTTGAGTAGTTCCTCAGCTTTTCCCAAAAGGCCTGACATGTCTGAAGATCTCCTGATACTTTCTAAGCCAGAAGGTTCAAAGTCCCTGTCTGAACTAGAGGATGTTCTTCTCCAACTATGTCTCTCAACAGACCCTGCAAAGCAGGAAGATAAATTGGTATTTCAGTTGCTTGTTCAAAAAGCATTGTAAACCATGCTTGTGACACCCAGAATGGAATTTCCAACAAAGAATACGCTTCTCTCTTCTCACTTTCTACAGGACCCTCTGAATCATTGCAAAGGAGGGAAACGCATACGTGTTCGCCACCTTCCAACTCTGTAGAAATGCATCTACAGCTAGAGTCCCTGGATCCGGCATCCAACTGTAATACTTCTTTAGGTGAATTGTCAGTCTGCTCACAAAAAGGTCTCTCTCCAGAGGACCTCAAAACTAATCTAGTTTCCTGAAACACTCTTGGTTCAACTTCCAATCACTGTAATGTCTTAAATATCTTGAATTCCAGTCTGGAGTTACATTCACCTTCCCAGGCAAATACTCTGCCCTTAAACTGATTTTTTGTTCTAAGCAAAATAACCAGAGTTCTTTGGTTGAACCCGATAGACCAACAAACCTTGTGCCTCCTAAGCGATTTATATAGGCCAGTGCAGAAACATTGCCCATTTTCAACAGTACTGCTTTGCCTTCTAAACAAAGGCTGGCACTCTTGAGAACAAAAAGGTCTGCTGTCAACCCTAAATAATATGGGATGTAATCTCTCTGTGTTTGACCACAATCCACCCCAGTCTCCTGTACACCCAAGCGTGCACCCTATCCAGTTAGACTTGCATTCAACTCCAAAATGAAGTCCTGAGAGTCTCCAAACATTGCTCCCCCATTCCAGGAATCTACATTTTCTAACCACCAAATCAAATCAGTCTTCCTTGTCAAGGGCTGTGAAGGTAGCCCCGTATCTATCCAAGCGTTTGACCATGTCTTCTTTGAATAACAGGCCCTTCGGATTCTCAGTGGCTTCTTTGCCAGCTAAATCCCCTAATTTGAGGTTAATCTTCATCAAAACCACTTTGCCTCTTTCGGCTTTGAGGCCCATATTAGTGTTTCTCAGTAGTACCATAGCTCTTTGGCTCCTACCTCTCAAAAGGCCTAGGTCCAAAGGAAGACCCTTAATGTATGGCTCTTCAGTCATATCAATAATTCTTGCCAATTAGCCAACTACATCCAGGAGCTGGTCCTGGCACTGTTTGCGGTATCTTTCTAGTCCCTTCTGGGATCCCTGCCCATCTTGAATTCAAAGGTGATTCATTTGGGATCTAGATTTGGGGTGAGGCAGACTTTATTGTGGATAATTGGTGTAAAGCATTCAGCTTTAAGCACATTCCTCACTTCCTTCTTAAGTGGATTCCTGATCCACCTCTTAATAAAATTACCCGCGTGTTCTAAGGGCCACCATTCCGCACTTCAAGAGTGTTTAATATTGTTGGATGAGAACATTTTTTACCCTAGGGGGCTCCTAACACTATCCCTGGAAGTGGAAGGAATAGCATCCTCCACAAAGAGGTCATCAACCCCTTCATCCCCTTGTTGGAGGTCAATGACATATCCATCATATGGTTCCCCATCAACTCTCTGAGATTTATTCTCTACAAATTCAATATTTAAGTATCCATCTCTTGTGTGACTCTCAGGGCACCATCTCTTGCATAACGCATGAAGCACCTCTCCTCTCAGGTAATATGCAGCATAGTGCACCGCTCCCTGTTGAGGACCTCCCACTCTCTTTAAAGGTATGTGGCCTTTCTCAATGTGCTTCATCTTCTTTTTTTCTCTCCTTTCTTATCTCCTTTATCAGAGTTGCCCTCTGATAATGTCCAATATTAATTATCAGATCCCCTCTTACTCTTTCTTTTTTGCATGACCTTATCAATGGTCTTCTGCACAGAGCTTCACATCTCATGCTGAATTAGCTTTTTGATTATCTCTTCATTAATTTCTTTCCTCAAGGATCCTAGGGGATTCTCTATCAGGGATCACTACATCATCAGCATAAGTAGATGTGAAGCTGTACTTACATTGATGATTTACTCAATGTAGTGGATACAATATAGTGACCTTCCAACTTGTAGTTTTCGCTCTTGGATGATGGTATATAGCTTTTAGATGTATATGCTGGTAAACAAGTAGTATTAGTAACTTTGAAGTCTTTAGCCAGAAACTGTCAGGAGCAATATGCTTTGTTTGAAAAGTGATTATTTGCAATGCTATGTAACTCATATTCTTTATTTGAAAAATAATGAGGCTTATTGAAATCATTTGAAAAATGACCCCCAAAACTGGAGCAGATCAGAATGGTCCTCTCAGCAGCATAGTAATTAAACGGAATCATGTGAACGGAACAACAGTCTCCTTTGCCCTGGTTCCTTCTCTGTTCTCTTGTACTCCAGGCTTTCTATAAGCAAGATCCACTTACTGACAGACTGAAGACCCCAGTAGAATTGATCCAAGTATTCCTGTCGTTCATGTCACTTTCTTGGAATCAGATCCTAGAGATTCAGGTAAAGGTGCAGACTATTCTTTAGGCATCCACTAAAAGGCGGTGAATGAGTCTTCTTATTAAAGCAGGAAGTGTAGAATTTCCCCTTCTTCTTACGGCTGCTTGTGAAGTATCTGTAGATAAAGTATGGGTTTGAATTAGGATGCACTTATGGGATGATTCTAATTCAAATTGCTATAAAGTCCTTACACTTTACAGTTTATTGCATTCTGACGAGGATGCAGTTGTGGGTTGTATGCCAAGTGGCACCTACTTTCCGTCTTAATTCTTTGAATGTGAAAATGCAACATGGCTGAGGACAGCTTTGCGGTTAAAGAACTCATTTCTTCCTTCCACATGCATCCAAATATAACTTTGGTCAGTTCAGTATGCCCCAAAGACATTAACATGGGCTCGCTGTTGGCAAGTTCTCAGGGCACACCAGAGAGAGTGTAAAATGATAATCTGGTGCAGACCCCTTTCGGAAATTATTTTAAATCTGGGCTGTTCTATGGCAAATGGAATGACCGAGTGTCCAGGCCAATTACTTCCTTCTAGAATATTACTTGTGTTGCCTTGAGTTTGCCTGGATGCTGAACTAGAAAACATCTCCTAAAAAGTGTGAAGTTGTTGCTGTGTTCTTCTCACAATTGTGAAAGTCATTAACTCACTTAAGACAGTTTAGTTATTCGATATTTGACTTTATCAAATCAAAGCAGACAATTGATTTTACCACTCCAGACCACATTCTGTTTACTCATAATCTTACTATCAAAAATTTGCCTCTGTATTGGTCATTCGAAAAAATAATGGAATTTGCCCCTCCAGTACTGGCTATTTAGAGCACGTTTCCTTGAAGTTATGGAAACAGTTTCCTTAATGGTCGCTAGAACCTAAGTTTCTATCTAGAGTACTCTTTCAGTACTACAAACCTCTCCTTAATTGTTCAAAGCAGGAATCCCCTCAAACTCTTCTCTCTTTGGCCTTCAAGAACACCACCCATAGTTCTTCCTATAAAACATTGGCCTCTCTAACTCTCTTCCAGGTGTTTCAGAATAGACACCTTAGTGTCCGTCTAAAACATGTTCTTCATTGCCTTCTTGAACACTCCTCAATGACTATTTAAAACATTCTTTGGACATGACAATCTAAAAAAACACACTCAATGACCCTTTAGAACATGCTTCTCATTGTCCATATATAGAATTGCCCAGAGGCCCTCGAAAACGTATCCTTCTATGACCATCTCAGTTCCTCTCTAGAGCACTTAATTTGGAATATCTTTTCAGTAGCCATCCAGAGGATTCTAATGGCCACCGAGAATAATTTCATCGTAGTTGAAGGCACAATTCTCTTACACTCTTGGGAGGTGGGCAAATTGTTGTTTTTATTTATAAATTGTCATGAAAGTGGTATAAAATGTAATTGATCGAAGTGATGTTTTAGGCCATTGACAAGATAGTTAATGGATGAGTCCTCAAAAGAGATGGTGTTGTCATTTGTTGGCTTGGGAACTGTGGCCCTGATTCACAAAGGTAAACTTACACTTTTCTGTAAATATACTACTTTTAGGTATTCACAAACTATGGGCCTAATTCACAAACAGCCTCCAAAGCCACAGTGGAGGCCTCCCTTTCATGGCAGGGGTCCCGCACTAGTGGCGGGATCTCCGCAATGGGAGACTGCTGTACTGAGGTCCCACTACAATTGCGGGAAACCTGCCACAAATGCGAGGTCTCTGCCGTGACTGTGGAGGCTGTTTCTGAATTAGGCCCAATGTGTGGATTTTTACAACTCTGCATTCCCTATACTTATGTGTGCAGCGTTCTCTTCCTCGATGATGGAGTCTCCAGGTGTGGAGAACTCTGCACATAGTTTGTGAGTACCTCATTCTTATCTCTGCAGTAGTCCACTAAGATTATTAAGGGCCAGAAGGAATGGGACATACTGTAGATGCGGTGGGATGTAAACTAAAAGAATGTCTACAAGAAGAAGTCGGTAAAGAACACTTGTGCCACAGCTGCTGAGAAAGCAGAGAGTGGCCATTGGGCCCCCAGCATACTGTTAAAAAGGCTAAATGTGTTTGTGACAAATCCTATTTTGTGGGACCAACACAATATTTTTTGCCAGGTAATAATTTTGTGGTCACATGTACTGACACAAGTCAGGTGCAGCATCAGTATGCATTAAGATTTCATAAGTGCTTTTATGTTGTCTATCTCCAGATCACACTCACCACCATTGGCTACGGAGACAAGTACCCACGGACGTGGAATGGGCGGCTTCTAGCGGCCACCTTCACCCTTATAGGAGTGTCCTTCTTCGCTCTACCAGCGGTAAGTCTACCTGTCTATTTTACTTTGCAGATATTTTCTGGGCGAAGGCAGAGCTACTCAAAGTGGACATGGGTGGAGTGGAGGCAGACAGTCTGATGACATTGAGGGGTAGTCAGAGTTGGCAGAGCACCACAAGAGTTGAAATCCAACCTCTTCTGGGTGACTGCTCAGGCTGAGAAGAGTATTATTGTTTCAAATTTCTCAGATACTCTTTTGACTTAGGGGTCAAACAATGATGACGGTGATGCATTGACCGTCACTGTAATCGTCTCGCTACTGGCAGGCAATATGTCTTGTAAAAAGGTGACCTTTATGTGCTGGTATTTCATATTATCAAGTACAGAAATATTGACCTACACATAGATAGTTCCCAGAATATCGACCTCCAAAATATTGTATACATAGGAAAGGGTACCACCAGGGACGCTCGTAAAAGCAGTGACGTAGCTAGACCCTACTGCCACCAGGGGCAGCCCCTAAATTTGCTGCCCTGTGCAGGTGAGATCGGGGGGAGTTCTGTACGACTTGTTTCAGGGGGGAGGAGTGGTGGAGGCCAACAAACGATTTGTTCTCGGGGGGGGGGGGGGCTGGGGGATAGTAGTAGTCGACAGACATGACTTGCTCACCTCTGCAGCCCCCACAGAGAGTGCCTGAGTGGATCGCCCCCCCTCCCCGGTTCCTGCTAGCTACGTCACTGCGTAAAAGTGGCCGGTGGGTTTCAGCACACAGGAAGCATACATGGCTATGTGTATTCGCTGGCACTAAAAAGCCCTAAGGCGAGCTGGGGCCAGACTACTCCTAGCTGCACACTGATAGTAGCACCACAGCAAGGCTGTGTGGTCTTTGAGACATTATGAATCCTCTCTTCTGGCTCGGGGAATTATTTCTGGTTTCAACATCAGAATGGCGGAAATATGCAGTGTCCCGAATTTCCTCAGTATGTAAAGCCTTAGGGGGAATTCTACCGCTAAATCGAAGGGATGGGGAAAACGGGGAGAAAGGTGGCACATTACTCCAGAGATGGGGGTAAAGTTGGAAAGGAAAGAAATGCATAGAAAATGGCAATGCTCAAAAATACCCAGTTGCTTGCTGAAAAGGGTAAGAACAGGCACGCAAGTGGAGCCAACCATCATCAGCAAGAGGGGCATGGCATCTGCACAAAAAGAATTATTTTTAAGATTTCATGCATAATGCATTAAATCTACCGTGCCATAGCCCCCAAGTTCCTGCAAAACAAATACAAAAAATATGCTCTTTTCTTGAACCTTAGGTCGTCGAACAAAGTTACTTTCGAAGTTCCCTGCTTCAGTTACAATAAAGGCGGTGGCAAACCATTTAGACTACATGGTGCTACCTTTTGGAACTCGACTCTTTTGGAGATTTAAGCCCAAACCTCATTATTAAGGTTCAGGGAAGCTTTAAAGACCTGAATCTAACCTCTAATAATGTCATGCCTGATCCCTGCTGGTGCAGAACCTGTTCTCTGCTTTTCAACGCCGATAGAGTTCTCTGGAGTGATAGCTGTGCTGTACGAAACCTCAAACATAAATACAATAAATACATATTCCTGCAAATAAATAGGGGTGAGTTCTCCGAAAACTTGTACATTTTGTGGACATATAGAGAAAGGGATTCCGGTCATGGAGAAATAAGTTCTTGGTGTAGAAAAAGAACTTCGCTGCACTTACGCCTTCTCATTTTTATGAAGTTAGACATCAACTCAAGTAGAAGACATAAAACTACATTATAAACTTGTCTGACTTTGAAAATATTTGTGTATTACACCAGCGGGAGCCATATAAGTTGAATTCAAATGGACAGTTCAGTATGTGTTGCTTCGGTTTGATGTAATTCACCGAAGTGGTTGACCTGGTACAAACCTGACCTGATACAAAGTTACATTCTCTGTCCAGAACTCCCTGGGTGCTACCTCAAAAATATTATCAAAGCCCCAGCTTAAGTTCAGATACATACAAACATGGATGTCCATTTGAAGACAGCATTTAAACACAATATTTACATGCATGTACCTAATATTGAATTTCCATTAGTAGCAAATAGTTCTAGACCTAATTTTTCAAAATTTCAATTTAAGGAAACAGTGACAAAGCTGTTGTTTGGATTTTCCATGGTGAAAAACTTTTCTTAGGACTCAGTAACAATTGGGCAGGAAGAGTGCAGTCTACACACACAGAACAGGAACAGCAGTGACAATAACTGAACAATGCTCCCTCACACATTTGAGCTTCAATGCTTAATTTAAGCCCGTGGTTTCTGGTATACATAAAATGAATAATATCTGCCACCCAAAGCCATAAGAATTGTTTTGGCGGCAGGTATTCGTCATTTTTTATGTATATTTGAAGTCTGAATTGTCACATTTGTATGAGTGTGAAGGTAGTTGTGTTGGTAAATGTACAGATATTTATATAGCGCAAATCATCAACCGGTCTCTAAGCGCTTGTTTAGGGAACCCGTCCTGGTATTCCCCTGTGAGATAACCCAGCAGGGCATCCACAAGGTGAAAGCCAGGCATCCCGCCGCGAGGGGCCATTGTGGAGATTAAGCAAGCTATTGCCCAGAGTCGCAGAGTGTGAACCCATGAATTGAGTATGCACTGGAGCGAGAATTATCGAGTCCATGGACAATTTATGGACTCAAGACCCAGCCGAGCCGGGAATTGAACCCTGGTCCTGGGCTGACCTCTGCTTCCAGGTCTGCCTACTCTAACCAGTGAGCCACACTTCTCCACTTGTTGGTGCTGTAAATGGCAGCGCTAACAGGGTCAGTGGGTGGGGCAGGCTGCAGGGGCTTCCTGACAAGTGCCAGGGCACGTATTTATTTTACAAATTAATCACTGGCTTCAGCAACAGTGAACAAGCATTGGCAGAGCCAATAGGTCTCGCTCTAGGCGAGCTTCTGCCTTTGGCGATTGGGTGGGAGTGGCGACCGGGGGCAGGGAGGGAGAAACAGACAAGGGAGAGAAGAAACAGGGACGGGAGGGCAGAGGGAGGAGAAACAGGAAAGTGAGGGTGGGTGGAAGGAAAGGGCCGGTGCTGCCTAGGCTGACCTAAGAAAGATTATATATAAACTGTGAAACACTCCAGCGACTGTTAGGGTCACATAAACAGATGCTCAACATATGAAAAATACCAATACCTCAATCCTTGGGCAACAGTTGCTTCCGTTTCTATCGATGCTAGGTTTTTGTCGTGTTCCTTTCTATGAATTATGCACAAAAAGAATAAAAGATCCAGCGTCGCTGCTAGTGTCAGGCAGATAAAACATCAAAGTGAAAGTCAACATGTCTTGAAAGGCCACACCCACCGAGAAGAATTTAAGTTAAATGAGCATCCAAAGATTAGCTCGGATTAATTGTAGCCATGTTTCCTTTAAAAACCAGCCTTAATCCCCTCGCCGGCATTTTGTTACTTGTGTCTTAAGGCGGGTTCCCTCTAAATACCCAGAGCTGTATTTCTTTCCAAAAGCGGGCATGCTTTATAATTGCGAAATGTCAGCTTTATTAAGAGCTCTTGCTTGCAACTGAAACAGTCCATACTGCACGGTTTCCCAGGTCAGCAAACCACAAAAATAAACCAGAAAAACACCTTGAACACCTGGGGAAACAAAGACGCTGACAACAGGGGAACGCCGTTGACGCTGGCAGTAAAGACCAGATTGAAAGCAAAGAGAAAGCACGGTAACCTGACCCACGAGGAATGCAGCTGCCACCCTGCTCGCTGCTGCTCGCTCCCGATATCAAAACGGCATGGGAGTGAACATTAAAAAAGAGGTGGGACATGCACCGGCTTTTAGCCATTTGTGTGCTTTCATTATTGAAAGACACACGCAAAAGCCAATCGAATGTGTGGGAGGAGTCACACCCACATGGAGTAAACACAAGAAGCCTCGCAAAGCAGCGCATGCACGCTGCTAGGCTCAAACTAAAAATCAGTGTTCACACTCAGAATGGCATAGCACGTTGAGGAGAAATTGAAAGCTCACTCCCCATTAGACAGCTGCAAACAACATGCTCACACACACACTACACATAAGAGACAGCAGCAGAGCATGCTTTCTTCACACTCCCAACATGAAACAAGTACAGTATTAGCAGTGAAGGTATGCTTCTGTGGAAATGAGAAACAGCCAATCAACAGCAGTGCAAGCTTCCCTAACCAACAACAGGATCCAGCCTGTCCACTCAGATGCAGAGAGAGGCTTCACTTTCACCAGGGAGAGCATGAGCAGCTGCATTGAACAATGCATAACACATGGGTCTATTTTAGGCCAGTTCAAGTTGGATTTTCAATTGCCTTTATTTTCTGGAAACCCCATTTGTCATTCAGGGCTGGGGTGCTGAATGGCCACATCTCCCTGAAGCAAGCTTCTTTTTTAGGTCTCGCGTTAGCAGCGCATGCGCTGCATGCGCTGTCTCAGCGAGATCTAAAGTATTCTGTACGTTGGCTGAAAGTCAGTGGAATTTCTCCTGTACCTTGCGATTTGTCTAATTCTGGCATTGCTGTTGTTATCTTTGTTTCTGTTGGCTGTTGATCCGATGCATCATTTCCGTTTTTATCGGAAGCAGCACCGACCAACTACTGTTTTAATGCGCTGTCTGGCTTTGTTAGTTTTGTTTAGGGACTACTTGATTTTTAAATTACTTGTTTCTTTAGATGTCCCGTGTCCGCTTTACTGAGCCACGTTTTACGAGTATGACAGGCGTGCAGTGACTCACCGCCACCGCCACCCCCACCAGGCTCGAGAACAACAAGACTCACCCGCAGCGTGTTCAGGCATGGGGCAAGTGAACAACGATCCACTCCCTGGCGTAGGTCGGGGACAACCCTCAATCTCCGGTTTCTCTACTCTTTTCCTCTGCACCAGTCTCTTCGTGCCCCTGCTCTTCGCTGCTGTGGACATTGTCCATCTGTGTTTGGGCTGTCGCTGGGGTGCCCCAGCTGGGTCACCGCTTGTCCCCTGAACGTGGATGCAGGTCGATGCTGTTAGAAATCACCTCCTCTGCGGTTATATGAGAAAGCTGCCTAGGCACCCGGTGGAGCTCCGATCACTGCGTCCTATTCCGTCACCATCCTGGACACTACCCCTCCCGATCACTTTAAAGATCCAAGATTTTTATGACAGGCTCCGGGCAACAATTCCACTTCAGTTTTTCTAACTGGTCAGCATGTTCTTTCACAAGAGTGTCCTTCCCTGTATTTTTCTGTCCCTTGGGCTACAGAATGCCAAACATCGGAGGCTTATAGCCCTTACTAGTTTCTCTTAACTCCTTCCCACACACTTCAGCCCTACGTCCTGCCTAAGCCGCTCACACTTTTACCCTGCCTCCCCCTCCGCCCATCACAACATTCTTGCACGTCTCCCCCTTTCACCACTGTCAGCCATGCCCTACCGCTCCACCCTGGCTCTGTCTACTCACCCACACATTCTTCGACCATTGGACCGTTCCACTCCTTCCCCCACCCCTTAACACTTTCCAACCGCTCATTCCTCCCCAAGAAGTCACTCGTCCGCTTTTCATCCCTAGTTCGTGTACTCACCCATCAACCCTCCGCTCCCTCCCGCGGTCCCCCATCCACCTATTGCTCTCACCTGCACCCGCCTCTCTTACTATTCTTACCTGCTTCTCCCAATCTGCTCGCTTCCTCTCTCTCCATTCTACCCGTCAGTCACCCTGACTGGGACTCTCGTCGGTCTATCCGTCTGTCACTCACCTATCCACCAATCCCTCACCCATCTACCCTTACGGTGCCTATTACTACCCCGACCATCTCTTCTCCACACGCTCGTTTCTTTCTCACCCCATCCACCTCTACCTCCGCACTGTCCCAATCTGCACTCCTCGCCCACTGCTCTTTATTTCTCTCACATCTCCAAACAGTTCCCATCTCTCACTCATCCGTCTGGTTCCTTTCCCTCTCCCGGCACCTCACACTATTGTTACTTTCTTACCTCTGCACCCTGTACCCCATCCCCAGCCTCTGCAGTCCACAATATAGCTGGTAATGTACATACGTTGCCTAATGTCTCCATTTCAGGCTTTTGTGTGCTATCTGCAGGACAAAAGTTCAAATGCTGATGGACTGTCTTAGCATTTCATCTTCCCAGTGTCGATAATATCTAGACCTGACAGATTAGCAATCTCCGTTTACAACAAAACATAACAGCAGCATCAAGTTTCATTGACAAATAGTTGCACCTCAAATAAACATTGACTACAATACTGCCATGGTGCAAGGCTTCTATAAAACAAAGTTATTATTTCCGCTTCCTGTCCACTGCATTACATGGCGGTAAAACCGCATAAGTCAGACATGCTGTCAATTCAACAAAGTAACCAGTGGTGGCTGGTGGAATTTGAAACTGGTGTGGCGTATGCAGAACGAATCAACGTATGCGAGCGAGCGCAGCGAGCGAGCCGGACAGCAATAAGGGTGATTCGGGGGGTTCTCACCTGTGAAGACATTTTTTAAAAATTGGCATCTTTTTGGTGCGATTTTCAGCACTATTTCTGTGATAAATGAACTAAAAATGTAGTTCTTCTAGGCATTCATAAAAGAAAACTCATACATTATTTCAGAGAATTTCTGGGTTGCCAAGCAAGTCTGACTTCTGACGAGGGCTAGGGTACTAAGCAAGACTGCTTTGGCTCGGGGAGGAGCCTAGCGCGCAACCAAGATGGCCGCGTAGGTGCGAGGCTCCCGAGGACCTCCGCGACCTCCTACATATATCCTGACAATATCCTGTCCTAGATGAGGGGACTGTGTTGGTGAGCCCGAGCTGAGGTGGCACCCGCTTTCCGCTTCCAAATTGGACCTCGGACTCCGGCGGTAGCGCCGTTTGAGATTTCCGGCCTTCTCCGGATTGGAGTTGTGGGGTGATCCGGAGGCAAAGTCAACAACAGCGGCGGGCTGGGCGCGGCGGCTCGCGTACCCCGCACTTTCACTTTCGCTTTTGCACCCTCCTTGCTGTTTCGGCGAGGTTGGGCTACGGGGCACTGTGAGGTAGTGTGGCCCCGTTGGGGTGCCCTGCCGGCCAGCCGGCTGTGACTTGCCCCGTGGCCCTGTGGTGACCCCCCCCCCCGGATCCTGTGAACTGGCTTGCCCACCCTTTACGACGTGCCTGGCACGGCCGTGGGACTGGAACCATGTCCACAAAGCAAGATGGAGATCGGGCAAAGGTGAAATCGACCCGACGTGGCGCAGTCCCCCAGTCCAACAGCATGGACCGCTACACCCTCCAGAAGGGATCTCCCGAGGTGCCGCGTAAGTCCCCTGAGGGCCCGACTGATGCTCCTGCTCTGCCCGCGGACCTGACCCTGCGAGACGTGATGGGCGCCATCGCTGAGATGAAGGCCTCGGTGGACCAGCGCTTTGATACACTGGCGCAGAAAATCGACTCGGTCCTTGTGGATGTTGGCCTGGTAAGGGCCGATTTATCCAAGACTAATGACCGGGTTGATTCGTTGGCCCACACCACATCGGGCCTCACGACGGATGTGGCAGCCCTCCAAAAGGAGGTGCGCCGGCTTGGCCAGGCGAGCGCGCTGATGGATCGTCGCCTGGAGGATTCTGAGGGTCGGGCCCGGAGGAACAATGTCCGTATTCTCGGGGTGCCTGAGGGACGGGAGGAGGCGGCGGCGGATCTATTCGTGGAAGACTTGATTCTCACCCACCTCCAGCCCCGGGGACTGAGTAAATTCTTCGCGGTGGAGCGGGCCAACAGGGTTCCCGGGGGAAGGACTAAGCCCGGAGCCCCCCCGAGGCCTCTCATCGCCCGGATTTTCAACTTCCGAGACAGAGACGCTATCCTGCAATCCTCCAGACTACAGGGGCCGGTCAGACTCGACAATATGGATATAAATTTTTATCCCGACTTCACCCCAGCGGTCCAAAAGCAGAGACTAAGCTTTCTCGGAGTCAAACGTCGTCTACGGGACCTAAATCTCAAGTACGCTATGCTTTTCCCGGCTAAGCTGCGGGTGGAGTTGGATGGCCGTGCGCACTTCTTTGATCGTCCCGAAGCAGCCGGGGACTGGTTGGATACTTTGCCTGGGGATCGGGGTCGGGGGGGCTGGGGGGGGAGCGGTGGGGGGAGAGGGCCCGCCGGATCAGGACTGAGGGCCTAATATTATGCCTCGCTCTGGACAAAATTGATGTCACTTTAGACTGTTCACCTGTTTGAGTAAGTCTCCTCCTGTGGAGGTCGTGTAGGGTCTCTTGGGGGTTCTCCCTCCTCCTCTGGGGGTTTAGTTAGTTTCACCATCTATGGGGCGACAGGCACACTGCACTTTGGGGGGGCTGTTTGGGCTCATGCAGGGGTGCAGGGAGGGGGGAGTTCTGTTGGGGGGGGGGAGTTGGGGTGGGGTGTTGTTGTTCGTTTTTACCACAAGGCAAACCCTTTTCTGTATCGTTTTCAAGGTGCTCTCCGGGGGACGATTGATGGCTCCTGTGTGTTATGGGGGGTAGGGAGTTGACTTTGTTGTCTTGGAACGTTAATGGACTGGGGGATAGGATCAAGCGAGGTGTGGTCCTGCAGTATTTGAAACGAATTTCACCCGATGTCGTCTTCCTGCAGGAGACACACCTTATTGGAAACTCTTTCTGTGCCATGAATCGGCGTGGCTATCGTTTGGTGGCCCACTCGGGTTTCACGTCGGGCTCACGGGGGGTGGGCATTATGGTGAAGAACTCGCTCCCGTTGGAAATTGATGAGGTGCGCCATGATGATAGGGGGCGCTATGCTGTTTTAGTGGGGAGAATGGAAGGCAAAGTGGTGGTTTTTGTATCGGTATACGTCCCACCGGGGTTGCAGGCGACCACTTTTGCAGACCTGGGGCGCCTCCTCCTGGGCCTTCCGGGGGGACTCCTGGTGGTTGGGGGGGACTTCAATGCGGTGGTTTCTGGGACTCTGGATCGTCACCCCCCTAGGGACCTCCCCCGGGCCCAGGCGTGGCTACCTGGCCTCTTAAATACACTGGGATTGGTGGACTGCTGGCGCTTAAAACATCCCACGCAGCAGCAGTACACTTTCCACTCGGGGGCACATGGTAGCCTCTCACGGCTTGATCATGTCCTTGTCCCGGCGGCCTATGCTGGGAGTGTGGGGGAGGTGCGCCATTTGGCGCGGGGTATCTCAGATCACTCCCCGCTCCTGTTCCATTTTGATGTCCTTCCGAGGGGTGAGGGCAGGGTGGTTCCCATCAATGCCTGGTACCTGCGCGACCCCACCATTCGCGCTGCTGTGATTAAATCCCTGCAGCGATACTTTGATGAGAATGTGGGGTCCATCCCTTCGGCTATCTCCTTGTGGGAAGCCTTCAAGACAGTTCTCAGAGGAGAGGCCCTGTCCCTCATTTCACATGCCCGGAGGCGCGAGCGGGAGGAGGTTACCCGGGTGGAGGCCGAAATCGCTGAATTGGAGGGTGATTTAGAGAGCGGAGTGACGGATGCTGCACTGCATGTCCTACAACTTAAGCAGGCGGCCTACAGGGCCCTCGTTACGGAGGCGGCCAGGGGCCTCAGTAGGGAGCAGCAGGGGCGACTGTATGATGTGGGTGATAAGGCGGGCAAACTGATAGCGTGGTTGGATAAAAAGGAGAGAGTGAATCGTGTGGTCCCGCTGATTGAGAGGACGGATGGTGTGAGTGTCACCGAGCCGGAAGAAATTGTCTCCTGTTTCGCGGATTATTTCCGCGAGGTGTATTCTCCGGTCTCTCCTTGCTCGGAGGAGGACTCCCATTCCCTGCTTAGGGATATCGCGCTGCCCTCCCTCTCGGAGGAGGACAGGGTGTCGCTGGATGCCGCTCCTACATCCGACGAAATTGCCCTCGCCATACGTTCGGTTGCCTCTGGCAAGGCCATGGGCCCTAATGGCATCCCTATCGAGTTATATAAGCTGCGACCAGATTTATTGACGCCCCACCTCCGCGCGATGTTCCTGACGGCCCACTCGCTGGGCTCCCTCCCACCGGACCAGCGTCTGGCTACTATCGTGGTGATCCACAAGGAGGGGAGGCCTCGGGACCGGGTCACATCCTACCGGCCTATCTCGCTTTTGAATGCGGAGCCCAAAATTCTCGCCAAGGTGCTGGCCAATCGGCTGGTCGGCGTGGTGGGCGACCTGGTTCACCAAGACCAGTCCGGCTTTATCCCCCATCGCAATACAGCCCTTAATCTGCGGCGCTTGCACGGGGTGCTCGCACGTGTCCCATTCGTGCGGGAGCCGGCCATTTTGGCGTCCTTAGACGCGGCTATGGCGTTTGACACGCTTGAGTGGCCATACATTTGGGCGATGCTGGCGAAATTTGGATTCGGCCCGGGCTTCATCAGTTGGGTCAAATTGTTGTATTCGGGCCCATTGGCGCAGGTGGTGGTGAATGGAAGAGTTTCGGCCCCATTCGAGCTGGGCCGGGGCACGCGACAGGGCTGTCCCTTGTCGCCGCTCCTGTTTGCGCTGGCCTTGGAGCCCCTGGCGGAGTGGCTGCGGTGGCACCCCTCCATCCGTGGACTCCGTTGGACCCCCAAATATGAGGACCGTGTGTCCCTATACGCTGACGACATCCTTTTGTACCTAGCCTCCCCACGTAAGTCACTCATAGTCCTGGTTGATGTTTTACGTTCATTTGGCTGGAACTCAGGCCTTGTCATCAACTGGGCTAAATCATGCGTGTATGTGCTCTCTGGGGAGGCTCCTGTCCTTCCGCGGGGTTGTCCGATTCAGATTGCCTCTCAGGGGTTTCGATACCTGGGTGTCTACATTACTCTGGACCCAGAGGCTCGCTACGAGCGGAACTTGCTTCCCCCTCTCCAGCGCTTGAAGGAGGACGTCGTGCGCTGGCGGCGCCTGCCGCTTTCGCCGCTCGGCCGGGCGGCGTTGTTTAAGATGATGTCGTTGCCACGTTTCTTATACGCTCTCCAGAACACTATGGACCCAGTCCCGGCGCGCTACTTCCGTGAGGTGGAGAGTTTACAGCGCCGCCTGTTCTGGGACGGGAGGCCGCGCATTGCCCTGGCGAAGTTGACGCTCCCATGGTATGACGGGGGGATCGCCCTCCCGGACATTAAACGGTATTACTGGGCCTCCCAGTTAGCTGCAATTAACCATGGCCTCTATGGGCCCGCCTTGAACCCGGCGTTTGAGATGGACAAGATGCTACTGCCCGGTGGCGACTACAATCGAGCGCTCTACTCTGGCGCGCCCGATGCTCACTTGACGGGACCTACGCGTGTCATGGTCAGAGTATGGCATGCGGCTAATGCAGCTATGGGATGGAAGGACCGTTTGACCCGGGCGTCACCGCTGTATGCGTCTGAGAAGCTGGGCTCTCTCTGGACCTCGAAGGGCTTCGCGAAATGGGACATGATAGGCATCAGTAAAGTGGGGGATCTCTGGTCGAGGGGAGGATTTAAAACATTCGAGATGCTGCAGACGGAGTTTCAGTTGCAGGGTAGTGAATACTTTCGATACCTGCAGATCCGTCATGCACTGGGCTCCGTCTTTCCAGACGTCGCCTCCATCCCGGAGTCTTCCCCCCTGGAGGATAGAGTGCTAGATGGCCACGTTCCAGATAGTACGATCTCCCTTATTTATAAAAAACTGATTAATGATCGATCGGGCTTGCTGATTGGCCTTCGCGAGGCTTGGGTTGCCGACGGTCTGGAATTGGACGATGAGGACTGGATCTCCGCGGTGGCCTCTCCGAAGGAGGTGGCTATACCGGCTCGCCTTCGCTTCGTCCAGCTCAAAATACTCCACCGGGTCTACATGACGGGGCCAAGGCTTCAGCGCATGGGCTACACTGTGGATGGTTTGTGCAAGCGTGGTTGTGGTGCCGTGGCGACCTTCCTGCACATTTTATGGGAATGCCCGAAGGTGGAGCGATTCTGGCGCGGTGTGCACGAGGTCCTGCGAGTGGTTACGCGTGTTGCGCTGCTGCCGGAAGCGAGGAGATGCCTGTTGAATGTGTGGGAACCAACTGACTACTCGGCTCCGCAAACGTGGTGGGTGACTCTGGGATATATGATTGCCAAGCGTGACATTGCGCAACTGTGGGGATCCCAGAACCCCCCGACGGTGTCGGCCTGGAAAGAGCACATGGATTGGTGCATGTTTCGAGAAAAGGTGGTGTATGTGGCGAGAGGTAAGCCTGCGACATGGGTGAAAGTGTGGGGCCCCTGGAACGCCTACCGTGGGAGTATTTGCGCGCCACCGTTGCTGCCTGCTGCCTCACCAGCCCCGTCCCCTTAGCTGACCCCTTCCCCTAGCCCCGGGCACAGGTCCCCCCAGTCCTCGCTCTGTTTCCCTTCCCCTCTTTGGACTCCTCTAATAGTTGGGGTTCCCCTTTGGGGAGCACGTGCTGTCACTTTCGACTGTAGGGTAGCCTTGTGGGTGTTGTTTTTTTTTGTTGTTTGTATAAAATGAAACCGTACTGCGACGTATTATGGCTGTGGCCCATGATGTTGATGACTCCTTCTTATGCTCCTTTGTAATGCCAAGTGTTCTCTGAACGTATGCCATATGTTTCTGCCATTCCTAGCGGCCGGCCGGAAGGTTGTGGGCCCATAATTGTATATTCTTGAGATTTGTAATAAACGGTTTCCAAAAAAAAAAAAAAAAAGACTGCTTTGGCTCTACCCTTTCCAATAGAAAACACTAGTTAGCGATGTGAACAAGTTCAATGGACAACCCTGGGGTCTAGGGAGAGTCCCTCTCCTGAGAAAGAAATTTAAAAAAGATTGACAAATGGTGCATTTTAAAGCAAATGAATGCAGCGATAAACCTCCATGCGTGAGCCCAATGCTGGTTATAGTTTCAGAGACCCTTGATGCTCCCAGGTCACAAAAGGAGGAATCTCCTGGCCTTCTAGAATTACTTCCCAAACAATTTCCACGTTCCATTATTAGTATGAAAGGATATTTCAGAGTAAAGAAAAGAAGCGGATGTGGTGAAAGGACACTTTCCCGGTGTCTGTTGTGTTTGCCAGCAGTATGGCACAAATTTGCTGGGTCTCTTTTAGTTCAGTGCCTGCCTTGCTGTTCTGTAAGTTGTGGGCTTTTAAGTAGATCTTCACAAGTTCACTTTCATCCAATCTCCTCTGCCTGTCCCCTTCTGACTCTACCTCACCCCAGTAACAGGCACACTGCAAAGGAGACGTATAAACTGGCACACGAGAGAGGTAAGATGCTAAACCTCCTTGAAGCTGTAGAGTTAAGATGTGAGATGTCCAGGCACTGTAACCCTAAGGCTTTACAGGAGTAAATGTAAGATTCTGTAGCCAGCACAGGGGGCAGTAACCTACGAGAAGAGGCACAAGCAGAGGTAAGATGCTAGATCTAGCACACCTATTGGTAAAAGTCTAGTAGCTGAACCAGCACAGGTAGGGGTATGATGCTTGAACTTCTACTGGTAAACGCAAGAACGGACACAAGGATAAAATGCTGGGATTAACACATCATCAAGGTACAACCCAGGACTCTGTGGATGGAAGAGGCAAGAACTGTTGCCACAATCCAGCGGCGAAATGCTCTAAAACATTGTGACACCACTTAGAAACAGCTGCTTGTGAACATCCTCAGCGCCTCATGGCGCTGCATTGATCAGGTAGGTACTCAGTTTTGTTTCCCTTCCTGCATCAGCCTTGACTCTTATAAAGGCAGGGCCTCCTGCTGCAGGCCAGGTAAATCCATGGACCCAATTCTTATTACCACATCACAGCTGTACTAAGGCCCTACACTGACCTCGCTGGAGGCTAAAACTTAAACCAGGTTAACTGCTTATTGGATGCAGCTGCTACCCTAATGCACCTTTCATCATTTTACCTGCTGGAGGCTGACCACTTACGCTTTCAACTTTTTTACATCTGAGTTTACTGACTGCACAGTTGTGTGCATCGCCTGTCCTTACAAAATCCTTAAAAAAAAATAAAAAGACTGGACTTTGGCTCCACTCAGGAGTATTTCTCCCGCCCCTTCCTGCTATTGGTTCTTTAATGTTTCACTCTGCTTTCAGTGTTTGCATTACAACATCTGATGAACAATTTTATAAGGTGGAAGTTGTCGGAATCATCACACATTAAATTATTTAACTCATAGATGCATTATATACACAAAGCAGTCATTTTTTTCTTTCAGTGCAAAAGGCTTTTTTTATTGTTTTACACAGGACTCAATACAAGCCAGAACTACAGACTTTGCCAATGCTTGCTAATGTTTGCATTCGATATATGTTTTTGTGTGGTAGTGGAGCACAGGTGCTTTGCTGGCATGTTCATGCATTGGAAACCAAAATAACTCAGAATAGAACATTTCATTGGGCTGAGAGCTCACCGCAGAGATTACTAGTTGCTCCTATTAGCGGTCTTGGGAGGATGAATGGGTGAGTTGACCACCCAGTTTCAAATACATGACCTACAGTAAATATGGAGATGTCGCCAATGCTTCCGTGAACCTACTGAGCTAGCTTACACCATCTACATATGAGTAACGGAAGCTGTCGGGAAGCGGCAGGAAAGAAAATGCAGCGACTCAGAAATGTAAACAAATGACAAAGATAATAAAAATAAGACGCCGCACTCAAAGGGCAAAGAAAGACAGGGGCGGGGCAAGGGGTGTTAGTGGCACAATGGCGCTCGCACTAGCGGGTATGTGAGGACGGAGTAAAATGAAATTAAGGGCGTTCACAGGAACTTTTACTACCATCATGGTCACCGGTTTAATCTGTGCCAAGCTGATACTGCCGTCGAGGCACGAAAAACCAACCCTCACAAACAGCAGACACATCCTTGTTCACACTGCGACACACACAACACCCACAGCATCTTTACCAGGGTCAGCATTCTCAAGTTTGGGAAATTCTAAGGAGTGAGAATGAATTCACATATCACTGCTCACATTCTATTCATTTGCTTAATGTACGCTTGTTCTTGCTAAATTTTTGCCACTAATGAAGCATAATTAATGCGCCATTTCAGTAATTTTGTGTAACAAGCATAACACAAAATCACCAAAATGATGCCTGAGTAATCACAATTTTGCCTGGGACTAGTGCTCTCTCTTTCTGAAAGTAAGGCTTCAGCATACAGTCTTGTAACCAAGACAGTTCATAAAAACACATTCCTAGGCTGGCTTCGCCTTTCTATTAACTCAGGATAGTTCTGGTCAGAGTTGACTCATGGCGGTCCTTCCCTCACATCTCACGTATCGGAGAAATGCCTGGCTCCTCGAGGAAGAGCCATCGCGAGAGGTGGAGTATGGTTGTGCATTCCTCCACCAGGGGATCATTCCTGTAAACTCACCTCCACTTCCTGCTTTTGTCAGTACAACTCACTCCATCAGTTACTGTAAAAATACTCTTGTCAGACCTAAATTTATTTTCTGATGGCCTACTTTACAACAATCAACTATACAACATTAATTTACATTTTTTAAAATAAATGAATTTTGTATAGTTGATTGTTGTAAAGTGTTGTGTTGTGGAACTGCCCTGGTTATGAGTCTATTGTAGGCCATCAGAAAACAAATGTAGGTCTGACAAGAGTATTTTTACAGTAACTGTTTCTTCCCCCTCATTCTTGGACCTTAAAGTACATATAGGGGGTACCTTCCTTGATTTGCAACTCACTCCATCATCCAACGCCTTTTCGGAGATCAAGAAATTCTACATTCTGTCAGAACCCATACAACAGAAAGTCACACTCCACCAGAACGCGCCCATGCTTATGCTCAAAGGCCCTTGCATTATTGCAAGTACATGCCTGGCTTCTAACCGCTGCTTACTCTCATACCCTTGAATAGTAGGTTCCTTTGCTGGCAAGCATGAAAACACACACACGCATGCACGTACACACACACAAGCACAGACACACACACGCACATCTTTCTCATGCAAGTGATCCATGATTCACACAAATATAATGATTTGATTATTACTAGAGCCAGTATTCTTTGACGTTTTCTGCATATGCGTTGTCACTCACTTTAAAATCAGAACCTTTACGTCCCTTTAAGTCATTTAGAGAAAAAGATTGACAACATCCATGCACTTCAAAGTCATGAGGAAACGTGTTTCTAAATGAACTTATGACATGGCTGCAAATCCCCTTTCAGCACCACCTTGCAACTCATGCGGAAATATTCACACAGTTTGTTTGGAAAAAAACGACACTACTGCATTATTTTGTTAAAGCAGGAACTCTGATGTGTGCATAAAGCAATACTTGGGATCCAGTCACGGCCGGCATGACGGGCAGGTGGAAATGGGGTCGTCGAGGGAGGGAATGGGGGGGAGGCGGGAGGGGTATAATTAAAAAAATATATAAATTAAAACTTACCGTCCTGCGCCACCTCAGCTTCCCGCCGTCCTGCATTTTCGAATTCCTGAAGCTCGATGATCGTCATCAGGAAAGGCAGCCTCCCTCGCCAATCACAACGTTGAGGCGTATCGAAGAGCGCCCCACAGCCGGGCCAATTTCTCCACATAGAGAACAAGGGAGAGTGGGCGTTCCTGCTCGAGGGCAGGGGGGAGTGGCTTCCCCACTGTTGTGCATACTGACTGTTTGGTCGGCCCCAGGCCGACCAAAGAGTCAGTATGCACAACAGTGGGCAAGCCACTCCCCCCTGCCCTCGAGCAGGCCCGCCCACCCCCAACCAGGCACTTCTGCTTTCTCGCAGTGCGAGAAACAGAAACATAAATGGTAGTTATTACCATTTATGTTTCTGCCTTCTGGCACTGCGAGAAAGCAGTGGGGCAACACCCCCATGCCCCAATGGGGGAGCCGCCACTTGAAGTAACACATCTGTTTCTTGTTTATTCGAGGTGGCCGTCCTTACCACAGCACGCATAATTTGTTAATGAAGCTAAAGCGTTAAAACCCGCTATCAGAAGACGGAAGATAAATACACGACAGTGCTTGTAGCTGCACGATCTGTTTGCCTGCCCTCAGTGTCCTGTTAAGCAGTTCAGATCTCCTTATACGGTTACATGTAGATGAAACAGTTACCCTTCTCCCGCTCATGGGCCCATCCAGTGAAAGCTGGCACATCAGTTCTCTTACCCAATGGAACCCCAACATACATATGGTATTCTGTTACCTATTTTTGTTGGTCATTGCCGGGGGCGCGAAACTACGTAGAACTATTGTTTCCTTTTCTGTTATCATGGCGTGGCCTGTCAATTAAAAGGGTGTTTTTTTCCTTGCACATTTATGAAGAGTAAGGGGCTTTGTCAAATGAATTATCACCTCTGAAACTTGCAGATCACGAGTCCGAATCCTGGCACGGCACCGACAACATTCAATCCTTCG
This sequence comes from Triturus cristatus, assembly GCF_964204655.1. NCBI lineage: Eukaryota > Metazoa > Chordata > Amphibia > Caudata > Salamandridae > Triturus > Triturus cristatus. The sequence continues at coordinate 1,644,456,380 of NC_140590.1, forward strand.
CATATGGTGAAATGAGTGCCATTAAATGGGGCACTGCCTAGATGCGACAGAACTGCGGTTTGTATTGTTAACAGAGTTTAGTGCCTATTCGCACACAAGCTCAAGCTTGGTATAAAGCGCAATGGAAAAGCAAGCAATTATTTGTATGCCCAGAACGCATTTCTTCATGTGTGGTAGCCTATGCCACACTTTCAATAGAGCCGAAAATATTTGTTTTATATTAAGGCACTTTCTTATCTCCTCAATCCGGTGTACCATGAATTTGCATCAAAGATATGGGTATATAAAGTTAAGGAGTGTGGCATAACGGCCAGAGCTGCCAACTTTGGCGCTGGGGAGCCAAGTTCGAGTCTCGGCATCGGTTCAACATCCTGTGAATCTGGGTCCTGTGATTCTGGGCAAATCACTTAATCTCCCCGTGCCTACCAAAAAATGAATGTGTCCTTGTGTAATGTAACTAACTGGTGCTCATGTAAAGCACTCCAATACCTTAGGGTAGAGTTTGCGGTACACAAAACTGCACACAAAAAAGTGACACTATCCGGCATGTTGGAATTTGGACTGAGACAAGCAAATCAATTCCAGTGGCCAAGATAGGACGCACACTAGCGTAAAACACATTCGGGACTGAGACAATTAACTCTTCTGGAAACGTTGCTTTTAAACACACTTTTCTTCTCTCTGGAGACTAGTTCATTTTACTTTCATGCGAAACTTTTTTTGTATTTGAATTAATTATCTTTTCTGAATGCTTCAATTAGTTCTCACTTACAAAACCCTCCCCACTACACTTTGTAATAGTAGTCGTGTTTTAATGTGTAAATTAATTGTTGCATGAAGTCCGCGAAGCAGTACAAAAATGGTTTTCGAGAATCAAACCCGGTTCCCCAGTTCGAAAGTCAGCAGCTCTGGTTGTTCAGCCACATCCTCCCCCCTAATTGTCAGTTCTGTTGGTGACCGATTCCCCAGTTCGAAAGTCAGCAGCTCTGGTTGTTCAGCCACATCCTCCCCCCTAATTGTCAGTTCTGTTGGTGACCGATTCCCCAGTTCGAAAGTCAGCAGCTCTGGTTGTTCAGCCACATCCTCTCTCCTAATTGTCAGTTCTGTTGGTGACCCATTCCCCGGTTCGAAAGTCAGCAGCTCTGGTTGTTCAGCCACATCCTCCCCCCTAATTGTCAGTTCTGTTGGTGACCCATTCCCCAGTTCGAAAGTCAGCAGCTCTGGTTGTTCAGCCACATCCTCCCCCCTAATTGTCAGTTCTGTTGGTGACCCATTCCCCAGTTCGAAAGTCAGCAGCTCTGGTTGTTCAGCCACATCCTCTCTCCTAATTGTCAGTTCTGTTGGTGTCAGATCAATGTGCTACGGGTCTGCCGATGACATCGGCGCGCAAGCAGCAGTGATCAAGACCTGTGGGCCCACTCAGATAGTCAATTTTCCCAGATTGACTCAAATAAAGTTGAATAACACCACCTGGTATTGTTTCAATGCTGCTAAGTCACCCCACTATTCCAAAATCTAGTTTTTATGAATGCATGCCTCAGAGATAGCTCCGACCAACCTACATTTGTATCAGTATATGAGACATTAAAACCTGAGGTGAGGCACTGGAACATATGCCCGTGATGTGTGAGTTACAATTATGTAAACTATGAGCCCTAACCCACTGAGCTATGTTGCTCTAGGTTTCGCCCCACTTCACCCTGGAAAAGATCCCTCTCATTTTAAGGGTGCCTGCCACTGTAAGCCCACTCACATCAATACATGTCAAAGTTGAAGCGCATCTCAGACTGGAATTATTCATGCATTGATATCTGAATTGCATGTCCGTCACCACCCTTTAATGAAATAAGCAGATATCTGGGATAGGGGATCTTATCATGTCAGACAATGACGATGGGGAGGAGAGTGATGGTTTAAAAGGAGGCATTTGGGGGCTGGGGAAATGTCACAAGAGCTCGGAGGGAAGAATGCTTTAAAACTGCCTTTCTCTTTACAGTAGTGAACTCATAAAAGCATTCAATTAAAAATGCACATTAATAAAACATGTATAGGGGCATAGCCATAAGTACTGTTGGACTGAATAGAAAACGTGTCATGCAGGTAAGTCGTATCTTTTTTTTCTGCTAATGCGGCCTAAATGTATTTATTCTTTTCCTGGTGTAACACAACCACACACAACAATCTCCAGAAGTAGAACAACCATGAATCACACACACCCAACATACCCAGAGTGATCTATTCACTCAGAAATCCTACCAAACAGACCAACCAACACATCCCAGGAAGTTACAATCACAGCAACCCCCACATGCACAAAAAACAAAAGAGAACTTCTTTATTTGTATAAACTCAAAATTAACAATATTACTCAAATGTAACTCAGTATTTATTTTTATTTGTTCTTCAAATTACAAACACACCTCTGTAGCAGGCACACAAACCCACTGGGCGACCGTGGTGGTTGTTCCCCTGTAACAGACGACGTTTCCCGAATAGGCCAAGTTTTAAACATTGTAGATTGTGAACAGCTTGACAGCGAAGGGTTAATCGCCATGGTCTTTCATTTCAAATGTTTGTATGTGATAAAAGTCATTGTCATTTACAACGCCATTTACAACGCCAAAAGCGCTAATTTAAGCAAATGCGAGACCTATTGCATTTCTAATGCTTGTTATTTTTAATGTGGCCACAGAGACAGCGAATTCTGCATACATTTCAACAAACCTGATTCATGCAGAAGGCTCCTGACTTTTAAAGCTATGAATGGCTTTATTATAGCTGTCTCCCGTCTAAAATTGCCTCTGTTTCAATGTTAGTCAATGGGGAAAATAAATAAAAGTTTTTTTTTCACTATCTCCCTTCTTCCTATCTCAGCATATATCGGTGTACATTTAGGGGGGGGGGGGGGTTATTAAGATTTTAAGACGATTTTGCATCACAAAAGTGATGCAAGTCGGCGCAAAAGCTTTCTTTTCCGATTTACTTTCGAGCGCTAAACTTGTTGAGGGTTGGAAATAACGTAAATGTAATGCAAAGCAGCGCATTACTTAACACCAAGGGAGCGTACCTTGGGTGGAGCATGGGCGTCCCCATGCAATCACCCAAGGTTTCTGATGCTAAACCCAATTTACTAAGTAAAGTAGACAGGGTTTAGCGCCAGAAAACTGCGCCCTTTTGAAGTAGGTGCAAGGAAGGAGAAATGCTTTTATTTTTCCTTCCTTTTCCGACTTTGTACATGTGCTGCACTGCACATCACGCATGCAAAGAGGGAAAATGGTCTAAGTCAGTCTATGCATAGTAATTTGTACTGGAAGGGTTCCTTCCAGTACAAAACCTATGCGAGACTCATGGAGACACCCTTGCACCTTGGCGCAAAGGTGTCTCTGGCACATGTCAGCTGATTTCAGCGCCGGCACTAGGACGAGGGGAGGAGAGTGCCATATCTCAGTAAATTTGGTGCTCTTCTCCTCTTTTCTTTACATGCAGCACAGCACGACATTTGCGGCTGCTGCACTGCGCTGCATGAAAAAGTGGTAAATCTGGCCCTCAGTGCTCCTTTTGGAAGGAGCCAGCCTCCTGGCAGCCTAGAAGAATGGTGCGCTGCTCCATTTCTTAGAAACTGGAGGAGGTTTGCAGCTCTATGCCTGGCTCGACGAAAGAAAAGAAACAATGACAGCTCACTCAGGGGTTCTCTTATTTGGACATAGTTAACTAGCCAGCATAAATTTCTGCAGGAGGTCATGGCTTTACTTCATACTGAACCACAGTAAAACATGCAAGCATCAGAAAATCTCAATAGGAAACATTATTGAGCTCTTGGGTGGGTCATCCTAACAGGTCCCTCTCAGACTGCTGACAACTTAAAATAGACTCGGCAAGCAACATCCATAGAGTAATGTGGAGCATTTGGTTGGAACATGGGCCAGGTCTAGGCCATTGAGTTGCTGTGGCTTAATGCGAGTCAGGCCCACCATATCTACACTGGCATCAATATGGCAGGCCCACACTGCATGAACCGCAGCAATGCAGCACTCTTTTGCAGGGTGCGGCAAAGGTGGTGGATGTATAGGGAGATGCAGTTAATAATTTCCATGCCTCTTATGTTTTCATCTTGAAACACCACAGCAACATATGTCAACTGTGCCCCTATACAGCAAAATTTAAAACCAAATCGATCCTGAACTGAGAAAACAGGTGGACTAGGTGACTGCTGCCCCTAGCTGCAAGGCATGGTACTGAAACAGAATGAAAAGGACAGAAGTATACTCTAATTTTATTTAATTTCTAAACGTAGACAGACTGAAGCCAGTATAAACAACCGTAAGGAGATGCCTCCTGTGGGATATATGACATGCATCAAAATGAAACCCCCAACTTGTTCCACTTTGTCCAAGCAATAATCCCACACCTCAACTGGTTGCCTCTATGAAAAAAAATATTTCTACCTGTGTCCAAGGCCTTTGTGGTTATGAAAACATTGTATGGTTTCTGGTACATTAATCGTAAAGAAAAGCAATTCGCAGTTCACTAATCCAAGCTTTGGAATACCCGCCCAGTCCACATCAGTGTGCGTGCTACTATTTATGTGTCATGAAATGCTTTAAAAACTTCCTATTGCTCCAGCCCCTAAAGTCCCATTAGATGATGCACGGCGAGCGCAATATGTACTTTTGTAATAAGGGGGTCCCGTATATGATTCTGTTTACAGTGTGCAAACTACTAATCAGTCACAGACAAAAAACAACAAAAAGCCTTCCATAGGGTGGTTTATGTCCTCATTGATTGTCCTGGAACCCCAAGAGGGCATTTCTTGTAGACAATCAACTAGATTTAGTAAAAGCTCCCATCTCTATGACCTTTTTTTTATATTTCTTTTTATTAAACATTGCAATGACAACACCTCCATCTGATACAGGCGAGCGACTATATCCTTACATATAAAAGACAGTGACAATCAATAGACCACATAATCATTAAACAGTCTCAGTTAAGGGGTATCAACAGTTCCAGTGTCCCTCGGGGGACCCGGTGGGGTACAGATGTCTCCTCTATAGTGATTCCAAGCTCCCCATATCTTCCCCCACTTCCTGGGGAACCCTCTGGCCACATAAACTGATTTTACCCTGATCATTCACCAGTCCAGGTTCTCTTCCCATCCCCTCAGCCGGGGGGGTTGGACTGCACCCCACAGCTGCGCTATGTTCCGCTTAGCAATCATATAAGCCAGGGTTGCCCACTGTGTTGAGGAGCTCAGGTCTGTGGGTTCCCAGACATTTAGGAGACAACGACGGGCCTCCGGTTGTAGACTGACCCCTAACACCTCCCGCAGAGTCTGGTGTATGTCTCTCCAGTACGATTGCATATGAGGACATTCCCACAGGATATGGAAAAAGGTTCCTACCTTCCCGCAGACAAGTCCTTTTCCGCCATACCCATCCGAACCAGGCATGGTCCCGTTATATATACCCTGTGTAGTATTTTAAGCTGCACTAAACGCAGTCTCGCCTGAATTGCGACCTCTCGCGGGGATGATACCGCCGCTTGCCAGTCCTCTTCATCTAGTTCCAGCCCGTCGCTGCACCATTTCCCTTTAAGGGTTTGCAATGGGTCCGCCATGTGGTTGATAAGTTTCTTGTATATAAGAGAGATGGTTTTTACCGGCAGAAGGCCGTCCAATACTCTACATTCCAAGGGGGAGGCCTCAGGGGGCCTCGCGCCACCCGGAATCTGAGCCCGTAAGGAATGTCGGATTTGGAGGTATCTGTAGTGTTCAGAGTCTGCCAATCTGTATTGAGTTTGAAGGAAAGAAAATGGAAGGATTGTCCCTTCTCCCCAGATGTCTCTAATGCGCGAAATACCAATAAGGTCCCACTTGTCAAACCCCTTACATTCCCAGAGATTTCCCAATCTCTCGGAGCTCCACAGAGGAGTGGCCAAAGTAAGCTTGCTGTCCCATTGTAGGTATTTGTTAACTATGTGCCAAGTATGGACGGCATGTGCTGTGGGACCGGTCAGCGGGAGTCTGCGGGGCTTAGCATACAAAGCTCTCTTATAGTCACCATTATAGTCACCACCCGGGAGTAACCACCTATCAATGGCATATCCGGGGTCATCCGGGCGGCCATAGATTCCGTGGTTAATGGCCGCTAGCTGGGCAGCCCAGTAATATTTCCTGAGATCGGGAAGGCTGATCCCCCGTCATACCAGTTGAGAGTTAGTTTAGAGAATGCTATACGGGGTCTGCCATCCCAGAGAATTTCCCTTTGGAGACCATCTAGTTCCCTGGAATAGGATGCAGGAACCGGGTCTATTGTGTTTTGAAGCGCATACAGAAAATGCGGGAGGGCCATCATTTTAAAAAGTACTGCTCTCCCCAGCATGGACAGGGGAAGGGACCTCCAATGCGTAACATCCCTCTTGAGCCTCTGCAGGGGGGGATCTAAATTATGTACGAATCGCAATTTGGGATCTAGCGTCTCAAAGATTCCGAGGTATCAGAAGCACTCCGGCGCTATCTGGATCGGGGGAATCTTAGGAGGATCGCCTTGGAGAACATATAATACTGATTTGGACCAATTCACAGAAAAACCTATCTCCCGAATATCGCCAGAATATCAAGAAGGCCCTTGGGGAGGCCATATAGAGAAGGATATCATCAGCGTATCGGGATACCTTATCCTCCCATTCGGGGGACCACCTCAATCCCTGGATGACTCGGTCTTGCCGAATCCAGGCCGCCAGTGGTTTCACCGCCAACGCAAAGAGGAGTGGCGACAGAGGGCATTCCTGGCGAGTGCCCCTACTTAGTTGGAAGTCTGAGGATTTACGGTTATTGACCACTACTTGGGCTACCGGGGCGGTGTAAAGGAGGCGGATCCAACCCACAAATTCTGGGCCGAACCCCAGCTTGTTGAGGACCGCGAAAAAATAGGGCCATTCGACCATGTCGAATGCCATAGTCGCGTCTAGTGATGCCGGCTCCAGTACAGTGTGAGCTCTGCTGAGCACCCCATGTAGGCGGCGCAGATTAAGAGCGGTATTGCGTCTAGGCATAAAGCCGGATTGGTCAGGGTGAACCAAGGTGTTGATCACCTTGACCAAACGTGTTGCCAACAGTTTCGCCAGGACCTTCGGTTCCACATTAAGCAGCGAGATAGGTCTATAAGAGGCACAGTTGGTTCTGGGTTTGCCGTCTTTATATATTACCACTATATTAGCCACTCGTTGGTCATAAGGGAGTCGACCCTTGCTTTTACTTTCCAGCCACATAGCGCAGAGATACGGCGCAAGTTTATTTCCCCATAGCTTATACAGCTCTATGGGGATGCCGTTAGGTCCGGACGCCTTCCCCGAGCGGACCCCCGGATTGCCTGTGCCACCTCCTCGTCTGTTACTGGGGACTCTAAGAACTGCCTGTTGGCTTCTGAGAGTACAGGTAGTACAATATCCCTAAGCAGCCCGCTTGTTTTCTTCTCCGGAGAAGCTACCAGTTCCGCTGTATACCGCATTGTAATGATCTGCAAACTCATCTGCTACTCCCTGTGGGTCAGTTATCAGATCGGAGTCTCCCCCCTGCAATTCCGGCACTATTCGTGAAGCCCCGTCCCTCCGGTCTAGCCAAGCTATGAGCTTCCCCGCCTTGTCACCATGTTCGTATATCTTGCTCTGGATCACTCTACTCTGCACACTGGCGCAGTCACCCGCCACGCTATTGAACTCATCTTGTCTCAATTTTAGGAAGTGCAAATTGTCCAGGGTTATTGCCAGCGCCAGCTCTTCTTCAGCCTTTGTTACCTCCTCTTCTGCCTGTACTAACTCCACCTGCCTTTCCTTCTTTTTCCCTGCTATTAGCGATAGCGCTTCCCCGCGGATGACTGTTTTGCAGGCCTCCAACAGGGACTGGGCTGAGACGACTGAGTCCCCATTTTCTGAGAAATAATTATCAGTGGCTTGTATGATGCTCTTTTTGATAGTGGGGTCTCTCAGATACCATGAGTTAATCGGGGCCACCCATCCCACACACGCGCTATCGAACACTACTCTAATCCATTCTGGGGAGTGATCCGATATACCTCGTCCGAGGTGGCGCACCTCTCGGAGAGCGTGTGTCTGTACTACTGGGACGAGGACATAGTCAATGCGGGAAAGACTACAGTGGAAGCTAGAAACGTGGGTGTATTCAATCAATCAATCAATACATTTATAGAGCACACTACTCACCCGTAGGGGTCTCAAGGCGCTGAAGGGAGGGGGGGTGCTGCTACTGCTCGAAGAGCCAGGTCTTGAGGTGTTTCCTGAAGGTGAGGTGGTCCTGGGTCAGTCGTAGGTGGGCGGGGAGGGAGTTCTACGTCTTGGCCGCCAGGTAGGAGAATGATCTTCCTCCGGTGGTGGTTCTGCGGATCTGTGGGACGGTGGCCAGGGCGAGGCTGGCGGAGCGGAGTTTGCGGGTTGGAATGTGAAGCGTGAGGCAGTTGTTGAGGTATTCGGGGCCTATGTCGTGGAGTGCCTTGTGTGCGTGGGTGAGGAGCCTGAACGTGATCCTTTTGCTGACGGGGAGCCAGTGCAGGTCTCTCAGGTGGGCTGATATGTGGCTGTTGCAAAGGATGTCGAGGGTGAGTCGTGCGGATGCGTTCTGTATGCACTGGAGTCTTTTCTGAAGTTTGACTGTGGTTCCTGCGTATAGGGCATTCCCGTAGTCTAGCCGGCTGGCGACGAGGGCCTGGGTGACCGTCTTTCTAGTTCCGGTAGGGATCCACCGGAAGATCTTACAGAGCATGCGCAGGGTGTTGAAACATGAGGATGAGATGGCGTTGACTTGCTTGGTCATCGTGAGAGAGGAGTTCAGGATGAATCCCAGGTTGCGTGCGTGGTCAGTGGGTGTAGGTGCGGTGCCCAGTGCCGTGGGCCACCATGAGTCGTCCCAGGTGGATGGGGAAGGTCCGAGAATGAGGACCTCCGTCTTGTCTGAGTTCAGTTTCAGACGACTAAGTTTCATCCATTACGCAACGTTTTTCATTCCTTCCTGGAGGTTGAGTTTGGCGGTGGCTGGGTCTTTGGTGAGAGAGAGTATCAGCTGGGTGTCGTCGGCGTATGAGATGATGTTGAGGTTGTGTTTGTGTGCGATGGCGGCGAGGGGGCTCATGTAGATATTGAAGAGGGTTGGGCTGAGTGATGAGCCTTGGGGTACGCCGCAGATGATTTCGGTGGCCGCGGAGCAGAAGGGAGGGAGGCGGACTCTCTGGGTTCTGTCAGAGAGGAACGAGGTGATCCAGTCCAGAGCTTTACCTTGGATCCGGGCGTTGTGGAGGCAGGTTATTAGGGTGCGATGGCAGACTGTATCAAAGGCGGCTGAGAGGTCTAGGAGGATGAGGGCAGTTGTTTCCCCGTTGTCAAGCAGGGTCCTGATGTCGTCGGTGTCTGCGATGAGGGCGGTCTCGGTGCTGTGGTTGGCTCGAAATCCGGACTGGGATGGGTCAAGAGAGCCATTGGCCTCGAGGAATGCTGTCAGCTGTTTATTGACGATCTTCTCGATAACCTTTGCAGGGAAGGGAAGAAGAGAGATGGGGCGGAAGTTCTTGAGGTCTTTAGGGTCCGCTGTGGGTTTCTTCAGTAGGGCGTTGATCTCTGCGTGCTTCCAGCTTTCTGGAAAGGTGGCGGACGCGAGGGAGTTGTTTATGACGTTCCGTAGGTGGGGTGCGATGATGGTGTTGGCTTTGTTGAAGATGTGGTGAGGGCATGGGTCGGAAGGAGAGCCGGAGTGGATGGTGTTCATAGCGTGGGCGGTGTCTTCAGTGCTGATGGGAGTCCAAGCGCTGAGGGTGGTTGTAGGGGGCGTTGGTTCGGTGGCTGGGGGCGGAGTCTGGGTGCCGAAGCTGTCGTGTATATCGGCGATCTTGCGGTGAAAGAACATGGCGAGGGAGTTGCAAAGGTCTTGCGATGGTGTGACGTCGTTGCTGCTGGCGCTGGGGTTGGAGAGCTCTTTTACGATGCTGAAGAGTTCCTTGCTGCTGGTTGTGTTGTTGTCCAGCCGCTCTTTGAACAAAGTCTTTTTGGTGGTGCGGATCAGCTGGTGGTGTTTGCGAGTGGGGTTTTTGAGGGCTGTCAGGTTTTCTGTCGTCTGTTCGCGGTGCCAGGTTTTCTCGAGGGTTCGGCAGGATTTCTTTGATTATTTGAGGTCGTCGGTGAACCATGTGGTTTTCCTGTTGCCAGGCTTGCCTGGAGAGTTCTTCAGTGGTGCAAGGGCGTTGGCGCAGTTGATGATCCACTGTGTGAGGTTGCGGGCTGCGTCGTTGGTGTCAGTAGTGTTGATTGGTGGGATCTGGCTCAGTGATGTGGTTAGCTGGTCTGTGGTGACTTTGCTCCAGCATCTGCGGGGGACCTGTTGCGGGCGGTGGTAGGATGTGGTCTTCTTAAAGGTGAAGTGGATGCAGCTGTGGTCGGTCCAGTGTAGTCCGGTGGAGTGGCTGAAGGCAACGTGGCTGCTGGCAGAGAAGATGGGTTCGAGCGTGTGGCCGGCGTAGTGGGTGGGGGTGTTCACCAGTTGCTTGAGTCCGAGGTTGGCGAGGTTGTCGAGCAGGGTGGTGGTGTTGTTGTTGTTGTTCTCCAGGTGGAACTTCAGGTCACCTAGGAGGATGTAGTCTGACGAGGCGAGGGCATGTGGGCTGATGAAGTCGGCAATGGCTTCACTGAATTGTGTGCGTGGGCCCGTGTGTCTGTAGATGAGGGTTCCTCTGAGGGTGGTCTTGGGGTCGGTGTGGATCTGGAAGTGTAGGTGTTCGGCGGTGGTGAGGGCATCTTCGGAGTTGGTTGTTACACCGATGGTGTTCTTGTAGATGATGGCGATTCCTCCTCGGTTTGGTTGACGCGGTCCTTTCGAGTGATCTTGTAGCCGTCCGGGATGGCTATGGCGATGTCGGGGGCTGAGGAGGCATTCATCCAGGTTTCTGTGAGGAAAGCGACGTCTGGTGCTGTTGTGTCGAGGAGGTTCCAGAGTTCGACAGCGTGCTTGTGGACAGAGCGGGTGTTGAGCAGGATGCACTTGAGGTGGTTGCCTGGTCCGGGTGGTGGGGTGCAGGTTCAGACGCAGGTGTATTTGCAGACTTGGCAGGAGAAGGGTCCGTGGGTGCTCTTCGGGGTGGCTTGGTAGCAGGCAGATGGTCGGCTGGTGTTGAGTGTGTGGAGGGTGGTGGTGTCGTATCTCCGTCGGGTTTCTTGGTTTCGGCGGGGGCCAGGGGTTCTGTGTCTTTGCAGGGTTGAGTGCCCGCCACCCATCCACTAATCCCAATGATTCTGTGAAGGTTTGCAGCCATCTCTGTGCTGGTCTGACGTCTCGAGGCGGATATCTGTCTAAATCCCCCGACATTACCGAATTAAAGTCCCCCGCTATTATCAGAGGGCCAATTGGGAACGAAAGGAAGACTAAGCTGACATCCTTGAAAGTGTCCGTTTGCAAGCCTGGCGGGACGTAAATAGATACAAACGTGGCTGTCCTGCCTTCCCACTGACCCGAGACCCCAATGTATCTGCCTCTTGTATCCTCCCAGGTGGACTTTATTACGAAGGGGAAGGAATTCCTAAATAATATGCCCACTCCTCTTGATCCAGAGATAAAACCCGCATGTGCGACTAGTTTGTAGCCCCCTCTATGTAGGGCCATACATTATTGCCAACCAGCACCGGCACCTTGTCCGCCGTTTATACTCTTACTGCAGGATCTCCGGGTTCCTCGTAGTAGGTGGTATGCGCCCTCACTCACGGGAGTCTCTACTCGCTGAATTGCGTTCTGGGCACCTCTGGAGGGTTCAATCCACAGTCCGAGGGGAAGCACGATTGTAGTGCAGCGGGCCTATCCTCGCTGGAGGCCCTCATTCACCATCCATAAGCGGCCCCTGATGTTTCCCGCACCACGCGACTCACTCTGTGAACAGGGCTGTTGATCTATCGCCAGCAGGGCAGCAGCATTTGCACTTCGTGGTCTGGGCATCTGTACTGTTTCTATTACCGCCCCGGGCACTGCCCCCTCTCAGCCTCGCGTCACTGGTGTCAACAATCTCCTGCCTGGCCCCCAGAAGGCCTCACCGCCTCTCACCATGTCGTTGGCGTGTCGCTGTTCACTGCATGCGTTTGGCCCCAGTCGCGCCAGTTCGGCGCCAACGTCGCTATATGTACTGCGGGGGCCGACCACCACCCGCCTCTGCAAGGAGTCCAGCGGCGTCTGGACTGTGTCGTTGCGGCCTCGCGGGGTCCGCGCTTCACCGCCGGCATCAGCCACCCTCAGAAGAATCCTCCGTACTCCGTGCACCTACAGTCACTCACTGCCCTATGCCGCCACGGGTCAGCACTGCAACGTTCTCTTTCGCTCGGGCGGACCACCAACCGGCGACTTCCGGTCCGCGGCGGCCGCCGTACAGGTGCTCTGGTCCAGCTCCCGGATGACCGACTATGTGCAGGCCCAACCGATCGGGACCTAGATCTCGGTCTCACCGGCAGCGTCGAGGCCAGGAAAAGGACGGATGACCTCTGCTCGTCCTCGGGACACAGGATTTCACGTCTGCTGTCAGGATAAGTGGTCGGATCTATGTCGGGGAAAAGGGAAACGGCGGAGCCGAAAATCTACACGGCCATCTTCCACCGCAGCTAGGCCATGCCCCCCTCTATGACTTTCTTAAGGTAAGTCAGTTTGTGGTGTGAATGTAGCTGGGTAACCTTCCTTCAGTTTGTGTCAATCAATTCTCATTGATGGTTGATGAAGCAGAGGTCTGAAGTTCACTTCTATCTGTTGACATTCGCTTCCATCATTGGTCATCTGTGACACTCATCCTTTTCTTTTAGGGCATCCTAGGATCCGGGTTTGCCCTCAAGGTCCAGGAGCAGCATCGTCAGAAACATTTTGAGAAGAGGCGGAACCCAGCAGCAGGGCTGATCCAGGTGAGCACTTTAAAGGAATAAGGTAATTCATGATTATAATTGGAAAGCAAACTTTACTCATCTTGCTTGGTTATTGGAACCCCTGGTGGTGATCAGTGTGTAAACTTTACACAGAGAAGCTCCGCCTTCCTCCGTCCACTATTGCAAGGTGTTCGCCAACAGGTGTTGACATTTGTAAAATATCTACTTGTCCAGGGGCAAGATACGTAACAAATATACTTTCATTGTAAAAATGCCATATATAATTTTGGTACCAGGCAGAGAGGTGATAAGTGAAGGCAATCTTCTCATTATGTCAGAGCTCTTGTAATATCTTTCGGTTGATGCCGGAGCTCACATTATGTCAGGCTTTGGATTCCACCGAGCATTGATTATCCTGAACTCTGGGGCTTATTCATGAGAGCCCTACATCACGTTAGCAAAAAAATAAAGTGGTAGATGTGTGACGCAGGGCTCTCATAAAGATTTATGAAGCCACGCAAAGTCAAAACTGCATAGCTGCGAGTGACCTCATAAATCATAAGCGCAGTGACGTAGCGCAAATCGCTGTGTCACCCTACTCTTGAGGCCAGGAGATGTTCTATGGGCATTGCAGTGGGTTTTCCCAAGCAACACCCATGGAATGTGAGGCTGCACCAGATTTACAAAAACATGTAAACGTGGGGAAGCGCCAAATCCATACGGCTCCCGAGGTGAGGCTTAACGAGGAGAAATGTCTTCAGTTCCCTTGTTTTTTCCTCTTTCCATGCATGCAGCATTCTGCAGCACACATAGGAAGAGGAAAATGCCTCTTAGGATTCTTTTTGTGCAGGAAGGTACCACTTCCTGCACAAAAACAATCCTTCCTGCATTGGAGGCACACTTGCACCACGGTGCAAGGGTGCCTACGTTGGCGCTAGGCTGCTGAAATGGCGCTAGTGCAGGCAGAAAGGACAGGAATTCACCGTGTTGCTTAAATACAGTTCATCCCTGCCCTTTTACTTTGGCATAGGGCAGCGCAGCAGGGTGCCTTGCTGCGCTGCCCTTGTCAAAATGACACAAATGTGGCCTTCTGAATATAGCAGAAATCTATTGATGTCAGGTCTTTGAATACTCACAGACCTCTGTTTAGGTCACCTTACTGATACTGGCAGGGCTCTCAGTAGGCCTGCACTTTCGTTATAGCAGAGTTCTTATTATAGCAGAGTTACAGGTATTCCATTTTTCTAACTGACCTATTGCAGTTTTTCTTACTTTAGTTTCTGAAGAAGTTTCTTGTGTATTGCTCTGACATATTTAGTGTAACGTATTTAGCGGATATTGTAAAAAATAAGATATTGCAAATATTTCTGTATATAAACTCAGATTATACCTGCAGTCCAGCTCCATGGTAGCAACCTGAGGACCAAGGAGATTGCCTATACTTTAACCTTCTCCGCTTTATCACACTGTGTTATTTTGTTTGTGCAGACCACTTTATCTTCTTGCTCCTTAGTTGCCTTTTTTGTTATAGTCGTGAGCACACACTGACCTCTGTATCTAGGAATGGATCAGTGCTTAATTTGAGCCGGTGCTTTCCGGTGCGGAGCACCGGAACTAAATTGGTTTCATGGGGTTGGCACCGGCACCTAATTGTCAACACCACACTTAGGGCAGTCTGCCACAAGGTGGCAATGCTCATGTAATTTAGTGATGAGCAGTATAACAGTTGTTTAGGAAAGCAATATACATTAAAAAAAATTGCTAATACCTGCCTCCCCAGTCATTCCTTTAGCTTTGGGGACCTGGAATAATCTGAACTGTTGCATTTGCATGCAAAAGAGATGGTTAGTAGTTGTTTTGGCAGCAATGACAAGGGCGATGGTTGGTGCAAGCTGCAGTGGCCTCTTGGTCACAGCCCTGGCACTTAATATTTTACAAAGTAAGCACTGGAACGGATGTTTACGGTTTGAAGCTAGATGAATTCTGAATGTTTTGCCAGAGTTAAAATATCTGAGGCCCAAGTTTCAAAGAAATTTACTCATGTAAGTATGACTCACACACATAAAAGTTTGTTTCACACTTTACTCACATGAAGATTTTTATAGGAGTTATCTACTTGTAGGTTCTGTAGTGGGCATGTAGTACCCATTCAATGGCTAATGAAATCTGTTTTTTGCACACCCTTCGACTTACACTTTTTTAGGTATTAACAGACTCGTCTCCAGTCTCTTCCCACCTTTGAAAAGGTGAGAAAATTCTTCTGACAAGGACAGAAATGGGAAGAGGAAAGCAAACACTGCCTATAAGGTGGTTGTGTAAGAGAACGAGTTTCTCCTCAAGGAAATTCTTTTTCCTTTTTTTTTAATTTCCTTTTTATTTTATAGCAGCACAATTATTACACTTGCAGTTAATACATGAGGAGTAATCAATCAATCATAATACATACAGAATTCAAGAAGGACCATCTGTATATTGATTATATCAAACAACAATGTCTCAATGTGGAATTCATTGTGAGGACAAGTTATGCAAAAGCAAACCATTAAATAGAGAACTTATTAGAGGAATAAATCCACATAGGAAAGACACAGGGAGACGGAAAGTGTAGAGATATATATATTTAAGAATACTCAACACATGATGGACATATTACGTCATATGTACAGATCATATGGACAAGAAGCACTGCGTGACATTTACTGGCAATGTAACCAACATAATACTGTGCACAAGTGCTCGTGAAAATTGTGACGGCGCAAGTGACACATGAACAATGGTACATTAAATGTGGCAAATTTTGGGCATCCAAACAATTAATGTTAGAGGTTTACAAGGAACAATAGATCGAATGCCCGTGGCCAAAAGGGGCGCCAAAAATAACGCTGTTGAAGTCGACGGCGTTTCGGCCTGTAGAGATCTAGGCCATCATCAGGACTGGTTACATATACTTGGGGCAGTGTTGAGGACAACCGGAAGGCAGACTCGACCAGTGGGACACGGCCTCGGGGAAGTATAAGAGGTCCGTGAATTGTTTAACTAAGTTAATTGGGGGCGAGGAACCCAGTCAATAGGTAATGGTTGGAAGGCGAATGAATCAGCCCCAGGGAATCCGTGGCGTGTCAAGGGCCGGCGTGAATCAGGCAGAATTCTGATGATGGCCTAGATCTCTACAGGCCGAAACGCCGTCGACTTCAACAGCGTTATTTTTGGCGCCCCTTTTGGCCACGGGCATTCGATCTATTGTTCCTTGTAAACCTCTAACATTAATTGTTTGGATGCCCAAAATTTGCCACATTTAATGTACCATTGTTCTCTCTGTTGCGCCCCCTTGTTCACCGCTGTATATACCACTTCATGTGTCACTTGCGCCATCACAATTTTCACGAGCACTTGTGCACAGTATTTTGTTGGTTACATTGCCAGTAAATGTCACGCAGTGCTTCTTGTCCATATGATCTGTACATATGACGTAATATGTCCATCATGTGTTGAGTATTCTTAAATATATATATCTCTACACTTTCCGTCTCCCTGTGTCTTTCCTATGTGGATTTATTCCTCTAATAAGTTCTCTATTTAATGGTTTGCTTTTGCATAACTTGCCCTCACAATGAATTCCACATTGAGACATTGTTGTTTGATATAATGTACAGCCCCAGTCTCACTGTGGTTTATGGGCTACCTCCTGTGGTCTGATATTGTCCATCTGTATATTGAGGCAGTAAAAAAAAAAACATAAGTCCTTAAAAGAAAAGAATTAGTTATTGTTTCGGACACAACAATACATCTCAGCAAACACCCGCATTTGGAGAAAAAAAATGGCAGACCTGCCTGTATAAGATAAATCAGGGTCTGTCATCAGCCTTGTCTTTTTTCCATCTGTAGATAGGTGCCCAGATACGCCTGCCGAGCATTCTCCCTCTTTTACCCTTTCTCTCATAGATCCCTTTTTAGGTCTCGCCTGACCCAGCGCATGCGCTGGTCTGGCGAGACTTATTGAGAGGGCTCCAAAAAGTGCTACCAGGCCAGCCTAGAGCTACAGTGCATGTGCGCGGGCGCGCGCGCCGCGCTTTACCGCGATTACTTTCACTTTCGCGGCTGCACGGCCGCTTTACATAGCCAATAGGTCTCGCTTTTGGGACCTTATAAGTATTTAGTTATGCAACTATTGCATAGCTAAACACTTATAAGGTCCCAAAGGCGAGACCTATTGGCTATGCCAATGCTTGTTTAAGATTATAAGTAACAAGCAGCCGGGGAGCCATTGCTGAAATGTTGGGACTACTTGATCCAGCCAGGAAGAGGCAATACAGATTCACAACACAGCCATGGCTAGAGAAAGGAAGCAGTGAGAGGGATCTTGCGCTTCATTACTCCAAAAGCCTTAGTGGAGGAGTAAGCAAGAATTTTAAGTTCAATGTTCAATGTTTTCTATATTGGAATTTTTTTTTCAATATAGAAAAAACAAATTAAAGTTAACAAATGTATTTGCACACACTGGGCAGATTTGTGGATGAGCCAATATACACTTTCGATGTTACTCACATGAAAATTGGAATTTACAGAAGTTTGCTCAACGTAAACTTGGAAATCTGTGATTATTGACGGCTATAGATTTCCAGGCGTACATTAAACTTTTGTGAATTTCTGAAAGACGTAAATCTGCACCCATTGCATGCCATATGACCATGGTTCAGTTTTGCATTCTTCTGTAAAAGTAGGGCCCCAATGTATATCATATTGCCTATTGCGGTTTTACATCGGTTTTTCAATTGGTAAACAAATTGCATGCATTGAACACATTTTTCAAATGACGCCTTGGAGAACTAGTTTGGCAATTTGTCTTTAGCCATTACATGTTAGTTTATCAAAGCATCTGCAACTTTCATAATTTTTTTTAAGCTGCATTCCTTTGAAACTATTAATAGTCGGTGAGGTGTTCACTTTATGAAGAAAGTTTGTTTAAAATGTTCAGAGAATGGGGTTATCATACCAGCTTGACTGGGGAGGTTTGAACTGATTTATGACGTGACCAGTGAATATGCAGCAGGAAGCAGCCAGTGCCTAATTTGAACAGGTGGTATCCGGTGCACAGCTACGTCACTTAATCGTCAACACCTGCGCTTATAGCGTGCCCTCGACCCAAAGGTGCGTTGTTTGATGAGCACCAGTCAAGAACACATTCATTTTTGTAGGCCCAGGGAAATTAAGTGATTTGCCCAGGATCATACACAGGATGTTGAGCCTACGCAGAGTCTCAAACCTGGTTCCCCAGCTCCTTAGTCAGCAGCTCTGGCCCTTATACCACATCCTCTCCCCACTTGTAGGGTTTCGGTTAGTTCTGTTATAGGCGGCGCTAACAGGAGCAATGGTCTGGTGGAAGCTGTCTCCTGACAAGAGCCCCGGCACTTCTTTTTTCACACATTAACCACTGGAAGGAGGCCATGTATTTGCTCTCTGCACACATGACAAACAAACCCCAATATCAGCTCAGCCCACAGTCAGATTTTCAACTAGACAGAGAAGCAGGGCATTTTAGCACCTGAATTGGGAGGCAGAGAATAGCCATTTATCTCCAAAAGTACTGTATGTTTTTACATGCAGTCAAGGAACATGGTGGGGGCTTAGGAAATAGCTACAAGCCTTTATATATTTTGACAATATGTGTTCACATTTTTATTTTGCATTCACTGTTAATAATGAAATCTGAGCTTGGGGTCACTCTAACTGTGCAGGCTTTGTGATAATGATCTATAAATCGAATTTTGGAACAATTTCTTCATATGAATACATATGTTGCACAGCAGCATGCTGTAATGACAAATTTAGATCTCCCCTGGACCAAGGAATGTACCGTCACTTTCCCAGGGAGAGAATATCAGTTCCAAACTTATGGAATATAACATATACACAGCACTACCTAAGGTGGGCAAACTTTCAACACTTCCCCAAAGGCAAGGCAAGAAAACAATAATTTTCGCATCACTTGTCAGGAGTAGCACAACTTCCTATAACACAATTACCTGCTAGAAGGGAATTCACCCATCCTTCTACAACATAATACTTGGCCAAGAAGAGTCCACACCTCCTGCTACAAGGAAAGACGAATTGGTATATCTGGGATGTATTTATTAGTAAATAGCACCACACGGTAAGCCAAATGCACCTATCATAGCAGACTCTAACATATCAATAGTATGATTGAAACACAATCAAGGCAAATATATATGTAGAAATATATATGTATGGATATAAGAATCAGAAAATAAGAAGGAAAGGAGAGAATCAGTAAAGAATCAAGAGACAGTTAGTAGCAGAGACACCTCACCTAATGCTCCATCACTTCACCCCACAAGGGGAGTCCATTGCTTGAACCGGGCGAAAGCTCAGAGGTGACACCAGCCTCTACTCTTCCATTACAGCACGTCTACTCCACGGATGAACTTCCACCAGGTCAGTGTCGGCTCCCCTTTTTACACATTCAAAACACAGCGAAGCTTCTAGCAAGCCCCGCCCCCTAGTTCTCATGAGAGCCCATTCCAGCTTGCTCCAAGGTCACAGCAATGGTTGATTAGGCCCTTGCTATGGCTACGAGTCAAACCATGTACATTCCTCTGATAAGAACCAGTTCTCTCTCGTCAGTAAAGTGTGAAAAACAGGAGGCAGAGCAAAACATGCCCTCTTCTTCGTGCAGGCACAGAAAGTTAGTTAAGCCATGCACACAAAGGCCCAAAGCAAGATGGAATCAGAAAAGCAAGGATGACATGAAACCATGTCAAAGGAGCACCTATAATTCTCATCCACACAACTTACAAGCACCACTGTGCACACAGAAAAGTTTGAAGCAAGGTAAAGTCAGAAGGCAGAATGACATTAGACCACGTCAAAGCCAATAGGGCAAAGTCATAATTCACCTAATCCAAATAACATTATACACTTAATCCTTCAGTATACAACATTGAGCACATGTGTGCACCACCACCCACAAGACTGCACCTCAACATCCCATACCTTCTATTCTTGGAAAGACTATTCTACTAAAAGACAGAAGAAAAGCAGGCATATGCAAACCCATCCTACATTAAGGCTAAGGTAACATAACACACTTAAGTCAGTACAAAATGGTGGTGGTTGAGGGTCATCTTAGGCAGCCGCGGTCGGTAGTAGGAGTAACTGCGGGGCGGTGACGTGGGGAGGGGAAGGGGCAGGGTGTGGGGTAGTAAACTATGGATTACGGAGGTTTACAGGTAAATTAACATATACATTAATAAAACGAATTTCGTTGCGTGCACAGCATCGCATTTGGGGATGCAGTGCACGCAACTAAAATTTGTTTTATTAATTTATATGTTAACTTACCTGTAAACCTCCGTAATCCATAGTTTACTACCGCACGCCCTGCCCCTCCCCCTCCCCACGTCACCGCCCTGCAGTTACTCCTACTACCGACCGCGGCTGATCATAGGGTGTCAGACCACAAAAGTGGCTCATTCACTACACATGCCCTCTGTCATACAACCACACTATCCCTATGGATACGTATGTGATCTTAGCACCAGTTTCTCTATCACATAAGAGGCCTGTCTGTAAAGAGATGGCTTAAGACTTCCTGAATAACTTAATATACACAGCTGATGTGTGGGCAGTGTGTGTCTCGCCCATTGGTGTTGGTGTAAGCAAGAGAATGCCACTCAATGGCGGATTACGAAATAGACAATTTTGGCACCGGTCTATGGGCCCTGCTACTTTTAGGATCCCCTCAACAAGGGGTCAAAATAATATTGATTTGATCTTGAAAGAAAATTACAATCAAGCTTTCTTAAATATTGGTTCCAAAAAATAGGAAAAAAATGAATCAACTCAAAGAAACAAAAGCTTTACATTAAAGACTCTATAGAGAAAATAATTTATTAATGTAATGTACCCATAAAAACTTAAAGCGCATAGTACATAGTTTGTTTCTTAAAAGCTCTTCTTCTGGCAGCTGTCAGTTTGTAGAAAAATCCGGTGCATTCGGTATTAGGAGAAAATTTGATAGGGGGGGGGGCGAAATTTCTACTGCCTAGGGGACTCCACAGGGTTTAGTCCAGCACTGATGCCAGTGGAGTATATCTGTGCAGTAAGCCGGCACTAGGATGATGGATAAAAATAGAGAATAATGGAAGTCATCAGTAAGTAAATGCGTCAGTACAAAGAGTCGGCTTTCCATTGAAGGCGTTCTCCTTTGCAAGCCGGACCCAGAAGTGCCGCAGGCTGCACGGATGGCCTCTTTCTCTGCAGTGCCACAGGGGAGGCGTGAATCCGGCTCTGCTAATTTCCCACCACTATTGACGATGGTGCAATGTTCTCTGCGGTGCTCCAAGGAAATGGCTCGCTCCAGGGAAGCAATTTGTGCAAAAGAGCGAGAGACTGGATTGATTTTCCCCTGCTGAAGGAGAAACTGTGAAAACAGCATCCAGCCTGATGAGGCAGATACATGCGCACGAGGAAAGACCCGCTGAGCGGGCGATGATGTGCGGTGCTGCCGGACTCCCATCGCAAAGCTGACCTCAGAGCTAGAAGATAAATTTACGTCTCAAGGGATCAATTGTGAATTTGAATGATGGTAACGAAAATCAATTCTCAAGGAAAAAAGCATGGTTGGGTTTGGATGTAATTTTAGGTAGATTTGAGGTGTAGAAATACAGCCTTGTTCAGGTCTAGTTGCACACTGAAGGTTCACGTTGTCCTTTCAAATAATGTATAACAAACGTCAGTCTAGTGGCTCATCGTGAGCTAAAGTTTCTAATTCTGACTGATCCCATCTTGTGTGTAATGTGACCATCCGCTCCTGCTGCCCATAATAAACCTATTTGTGTGTAATGGCACCTTGGGCTGCCCATGATAAACCTGTTTGTGTGTAATGGCGCCTTGCGCTGCCCATGATAAACCTATTTGTGTGAAAAGGCACCTTGCGCTGCCCATGATAAATCTTTTTGTGTGTAATGGTGCCTTGCGCTGCCCATGATAAATCTGTTTGTGTGTGATGGGACCTTGTGTGTGATGGGTCCTTCTGCTGCCGCTGCGCACGATAAACCTGTGTGTGATGGGACCTTGCGCTGCCGCTGCTCACGATAAACCTGTGTGTGATGGGACCTTGCGCTGCCGCTGCGCACGATAAACCTGTGTGTGATGGGACCTTTTGCTGCCGCTGCTCATGATAATTCTGTTTGTGTGTGATGGGACCTTGCGCTTCTGCTGCCCATGATAATTCTATTTGCGTGTGATGGTACCATCCACTCCTGCTGCCCATGATTAACCTGTTTGTGTGTGATGGGACCTTGCACTGCGCTGCTCATGTCAAACCTGTTATTGTGTGATGGGACCTTGCGCTGCCCATGGAAAACCTGTTTGTGTGTGATGGGACCTTGCACTGCCTCTACCCATGATAAGCCTGTTTGTGTGTGAAGGAACCGTTCGCTGCCCATGTAAAACCTGTTTGTGTGTGATATGGCCTTGCGCTGCCTCTACCCATGATAAAGCTGTTTGTGTGTGAAGGGACCGTGCACTTCTGCTGCCTATGATAAGCCTTTTTGTGCATGATGGGACCGTGCATTGCCTCCACCAATGATAAACCTATTTGTGTGTGATGGGACCGTGGGCTGCTGCTGTCCAGGATAAGCCTGTTTGTGTGTGATGGAACCTTGCACTGCTGTTGCCCATGATAAACTTGTTTGTGTGTGAAGGGACCGTGCGCTTCTGCTGCCCTTTATAAACCTCTTTGTGTGTGATGGAACCTTGTACTGCTGGTGCCCATGATAAGCCTCTTTGTGTGTGATGGAACCTTGCACTGCTGGTGCCCATGATAAGCCTCTTTGTGTGTGATGGAACCTTGCACTGCTGCTGCCCTTTATAAACCTCTTTGTGTGTGATGGAACCTTGCACTGCTGGTGCCCATGATAAGCCTCTTTGTGTGTGATGGAACCTTGCACTGCTGGTGCCCATGATAAGCCTCTTTGTGTGTGATGGAACCTTGCACTGCTGCTGCCCTTTATAAACCTCTTTGTGTGTAATGGAACCTTGCGCTGCCTCTACCCATGATAAACCTGTTTGTGTGTGAAGGGACCGTGCGCTTCTGCTGCCTATGATAAGCTCTTTGTTCATGATGGGACTTTGCGTTGCCACTACCCATGATAAACCTGTTTGTGTGTGATGGGACCATGCGTTTTCCCTACCCATGATAAACCTGTTTGTGTGTGATGGAACCATGCGTTTCCCCTACCCATGATAAACCTGTTTGTGTGTGAAGGGACCGTGCGCTTCTGCTGCCTATGATAAGCTCTTTGTTCATGATGGGACTTTGCGTTGCCTCTACCCATGGTAAACCTGTTTGTGTGTGATGGGACATTACACTGCCGCTGTCCATGTTAAACCTGTTTTGCATGTGTGGTTACAGCTTTCATCACTGACATGACGTAAACTTCGAGCGATGGCCTGCAAGATAAAGGGAGGGGATCCCACAAGCCACCTCCCAATTTTCCGGCCTTTGCTAGTCCTCAAGGAACGAAGCTGCTTCACAGGTTACACAGAGCCACAGGGTCTGGATTTAGAATACAGAGCCACTCTGCGGTGAAACAGAGCACACAGGCTGGGTTATTGGGATCGCTTTTATCAGTCACCGGGGAGGAGGCTGGACGCATGCAGCGCTACGTTTTCTAGCGGGGAGTACACCTTGAACTAATGTGGCCACAAGGATTTCCCCCCTACCCCTCCCATGGGGCAAATAGGTTTTTCCAATAGGGTTTCTCTAAACAGGTGGCAGCTGGCTATAGGCCTACGCCCCCAGTGGTAAGATTGGAGCCCAATATCTAAGGTCCTGACGAATGCCACGTACCCAAGTGGACAATACAGGCAGAAACATGTTGACCCCCTATTAACAATCACTGATTCACAGCGGCGACGGGATGATAAGGTCCCCACTCACCGCACTTATATATTTTAATCCCACATAGTAACCCCATACAATAAAAATTGTTCAGGTATACTATGATGGTTTTTAAATTCACTCACTCCTTTTTTTTTGTTTGGGCCCCCACTTAGTTTAGAAGTGCATCCCTGTCTCCAGGTGTATGTCCGCCCTCTATCAAACGCGGTTTTTAGAGGGCGAGGACTGGCAGATGATGAAGCATGACACCTGGTGGTGTGTGATGCCAGTCCGTCAATTTTTGTGATTTGCCCCCACTAAATTGGGCATCTCTTAGACACAACTAGGAACGGTCCTTTCTGTGGTTCATAGCTTTGGTTGGAGGCCGACCGTTCTCTAGTGGCCTAACGCCTCTAGTTCCCTCCCCGGGCCAGACCCTGGGTGTAACTGTGGTTCATCGCTTTTATCAGTGTCAGTTGTGCAGCTGATCTGTTTTTTGTCAGTCCATTAGCCCTCAGATTTTATCTCAGTCTTGCTCACTCACTCTTTGTCCCCTTTTTTAATCATCTTTCTCTTCTCTGTTCTCACACATTATAACCAACTTCAAGGGCTCTCCTTATACTGCAAACTATTTACAACCTGTGCACCGGCGCACTGAAAGCATAGACATCCCCTAGATTGTGTGCTATCCAATGCGAAGAGCAGTACCTTAGTGCACATTATGCCTGCGTCCTGCATAAGCTGCAGCATGCATGCCCAGAGTCAGGCCCGGTTCTAGCGGGGGGGCCGGGTGGGCCAGGCCCACCCAAACATGAGCCTTGGCCCTCGCAGTGAGAATATGAAGGCCAATGGAAAATGGGCACTTTAATTTAAAACGTTCCTCCGAATGTTGTTTTTCTTCATATCCTGGGAGATGCGTTATTGGGCCTGGGCTCAGGTGGGCTCTGTCGTGCAAGTACAATAGGGGCATGGCGAAGGAAACAAATTATTTATAAAGTCTTAGTAACTTTTGCCTACCGTTCTGTGCTGCGTGGATATTTCCATTTCTGTTCAGCATTTGAGAAAATAAGTTTGTTTATTCCTATTCACCTTTCGTGACTCCTGCAGCTGCTTATCACATCAGGCTGTGACTCAAGGAGTAGCTAGGAGAATGTGTTACTATTTGTTTTTATTTTAAAAATCTACACAGGCCCAGAAAGGCACATAATTTGTGTATGCTTCATTTACATTGTTTTTATCATTATCATAGCCATGGATGCAAGACAATAACAAAAAATGTCCAGAGAACTGGTGATTAATGATCCTGCTGGAGAGCAGTCCTTTGCCTGTTGGTAGTTTTGAAATGCAGATATGCTGTATTTTATTTGAAAAGCTCAGTGGGAGATTCTTGTGTTACTTGCAGTTCAGAAGTTACAATCCTAACATTGGACAGTGACCTATGAACTGTCTTCAAAAACCTGCATACAAACATGAATGGTATAGTTAGAACTTCACTTTTTTTGTGTTACTATATAGTTAGAAATTCCCCAGTCTTTCATTTTTTTAATGTTGCTAAAAAGAGTTTGGGCTGATATACATTTTTATTAGTACAGCCAACCCCCAACCACTGGGGTAAGCTTTAAATCCTGAGTTTGTGCTTCCTCAGCCCAAACCCTCTTAAAATATACTGCTTACCAGTATGGATGACATGTAATTCCTACACCTTGTAATCCTCATTGGCTCATGTGACATTCCCTATAGACGAAATTACATACTTGTATGATTCATTGTCTCGGTATAATGTGTGTGTGATGTAAAGTACTGTGGCACCCTACACTGATATGAGAAGCGCTATACAACAAATGAAATGCATATGAGAGGAGGCTGCAGAGACATGAAGGGTACTGTTGGAGGGTGGTAGTAATGGTATCTGCAGAGAAAAAGGTAATTGGTGTGGCGCCAAAAAAAGACTTTCGCACTAGCGCTTAAACTGGTCCTGTCATTGCCTTTCTGTTTTTATTTAATTAGCAGTCAGGTCATTTGGGCATCTGTGGAACAAATTTTGAAGTACGTGCTTATTATATTTACTGCTACATTCAATGTTTTAAGTTTGAAGGTGATTTTACTTATGTTTTTAACAGGAATAACGAAAGTGGAGCTTGATGGTGGCTGATATGGGGCTGTGGCCCAAGGGCAGCTGGGAGATAAGGTGCACAGGAGAGGGATGGTAGAAAAGTGGATAATTGGGCCTGGAAGGACTTGTGTTGAAGCCTGGCCTGTTGGAATTTGAGGGTTTGCACTTACGTCCAGACATCGCTCTTACTTTCAAATAACTCTCCACATGCTCTGTATACACACAGAATTGAGCGGTTGTATCATGGTGACTGTTTGCAAGTACATATAATCAAATCTAGGGCTTGTAGGCTACCACAAGAAGCGACAAATTGGGCCCGCAGTGGCCCACACAAAATGCACCCTTGGCCCACCCAACACAAAATGCCTGGAGCCAGGCCTGCCTAGAGCCACGCGAATGGTGTTATAGATAGCGTTGGATGAGCATGTGTGGCTTTAACTTACATTTTGTGTAGGTCTGGGTAGAATTTAGCTTAAACCGGAGTATTTGGAGTAATTTCGGTAATTCTGCTGTACGCTTTGATGCGGAACTATCCATAATTACAGGATTACTCCTCCTTGCATAATTAAGAATAATGCAAGGGAAAAAATCATAATGAGAGCACATTTAGTAAACACGAGCGGCGGCTTACTATTCGTGTTCTGCTGCCTTTAGCGCTGAATCTTAATGCAAAATGCATCCTCGCATCCATTTTGAATGTGAGGGTGCATTTGTCCCTATGAGAATAGTGCTTAGAAAATGGAGCCTAAATCAGTTAGTAAGCTCTAAGGAAATCCCACCCAAACTGCACATTTAGCGAGCATAAGTGCCCGCTCACACTTGCTATTTGTGCTCAGTTGCATTTAGAGATATTTCCTAGTGCAAAATGCATCGTTGCGTCCATTTTCGACGGGAAGGGGCATTTTTGCGCTAAGAAATAATGTTTAATGCGGGATTCTCTTCGCACACAATTCAAGCAGAATCTAGCAGAATTCTTAGGTAATTCCACGTGATTAAGCTACATAGAGTTACGCAAGTTACTCCCGCCCCTAATTTTGTGTTCCCTAAACATGCGCTCCACCCCTCCAGTACTAGAAGTTTGTCATGTTGCTTCTTTCACCAACTTTAAAACAAACTAGTGAAACAATACTAGTGCTAACAAAAGTGCAATAGTGAATCTCATCAAGCACACAAAGGATGACCCTGAGGACATTGCTGCTACCCTGAGATTGGAACAATAGCCCTGAGTCTCAGGGTCTAACCCTGAATTTCCAGGTATGCATAAAGTCAGCCAGCATCTCAAAGTGGGTCTGTCCCTGTGCAACGGAATATACCTTTAGTAAAGGTTTAAACACTCTTTTTCCTTTTCACCAGTGGCAGCTGGTGGAATGAGAAAGTGATGGGGTGTAAATACCTGTCCCACATTTTACCGAACAAGCCAACTGAGCAAGATCAACCTCGTCCTGGGGTGTTGTGGTGCGATTCACCCCCTGAGAACTAAAAAAACCAAAAAACAACAAGGCCAAATGGTACACTTTGAAGCACAACTTCCACCAAATCTAACATAACTCAAGAGGTTTGGAAGGGGCGCTAACGAAATGTTTCAATATTATGATGGTGTACCAGTCTAGCAGTCAAACCTCACCTTTCCCAGGGGTCATTGGTCTTCTCCTGTCCTAAGAAAAATTGGAAAATATTGTGTCAAATGTTACATTTTTCACAAGTCAGAAGCAGCAACAGCCAGTCTCTGCTCACCATTTGCAACTAATTCTGTGTAAATGTTCATGCACTAACTTTCTGAGTTATATGTATGAACCTTAGATGCCTCTGGAACGATAAAAGAGACTGTGCACGGAGCCAGTGCACCTAACATGATCCGGCCCAGTTCTGTGTGCGAGGGATTCTTTCACTGTTGCACCTAACATGATCCGGCCCAGTTCTGTGTGCGAGGGATTCTTTCACTGTTGCACCTAACATGATCCGGCCCAGTTCTGTATGTGAGGGATTCTTGCACTGTTGCACCTGCCCAGTTCTGTGTGTGAGGGATGCTTGCACTGTTGCACCTGAACATGATCCGGCCCAGTTCTGTGTGTGAGGGATGCTTGCACTGTTGCACCTGAACATGATCCGGCCCAGTTCTGTGTGTGAGGGATGCTTGCACTGTTGCACCTGAACATGATCCGGCCTAGTTCTGTGTGTGACGGATGCTTGCACTGTTGCACCTGAACATGATCCGGCCCAGTTCTGTGTGTGAGGGATGCTTGCACTGTTGCACCTGAACATGATCCGGCCTAGTTCTGTGTGTGAGGGAGTGGGAGGCTTGCACTGTTGCACCTGACCATGATCTGGCCCAGTTCGGTGTGTGAGGGATTCTTGCACTGTTGCACCTGGACATGATCCGGCCCGGTTCTGTGTGTGAGGGAGGGAGAGGCTAGCACCCGTTGCACCTGAACATTATCCGGCCCAGTTCTGTGTGTGAGGGAGGGGAGGCTTGCACTGTTGCACCTGGACATGATCCGTCCCAGTTCAGTGTGTTAGGGGGTGCTTGCACCGTTGCAACTGAACATGATCCGGTCCAGTTCTGTGTGTGAGGGATTCTTGCACTTGAACATGATCTGGTCCAGTCTGTGTGTGATGGGGGAGACTTGCACTGCTGCACACTACACAGATCTGACCCAGTTCTGTGTGTGAGGGGGTGCTTGCACCATTGCACCTGAAAATGATCCAGCCCAGTTCTGTGTGTGAGGGAGGGGGAGGCTTGCACTGTTGCACCTGAACATGATCCGGCCCAGTTCTGTGTGTGAGGGAGTGGGAGGCGTGCACTGTTGCACCTGACCATGATCTGGCCCAGTTCGGTGTGTGAGGGATTCTTGCACTGTTGCACTTGGACATGATCCGGCCCAGTTCTGTGTGTGAGGGAGGGGAAGGCTTGCACCGTTGCACCTGAACATGATCCGGCCCAGTTCTGTGTGTGAGGGAGGGGAAGGCTTGCTCTGTTGCACCTGGACATGATCCGGCCCAGTTCAGTGTGTGAGGGGGTGCTTGCACCGTTGCAACTGAACATGATCCGGCCCAGTTCTGTGTGTGAGGGATTCTTGCACTGTTGCACTTGAACATGATCTGGTCCAGTCTGTGTGTGATGGGGGAGGCTTGCACTGCTGCACCTGACACAGATCCGGCCCAGTTCTGTGTGTGAGGGGGTGCTTGCACCATTGCACCTGAAAATGATCCGGCCCAGTTCTGTGTGTGAGAGAGAGGGAGGCTTGCACTGTTGCACTTGAACATGATCTCGCCCAGTTCTGTGTGTGAGGGAGGGGAGGCTTGCACTGCTGCACCTGACACAGATCTGGCCCAGTTCTGTGTGTGAGGGGATGCTTGCACCATTGCACCTGAAAATGATCTGGCCCAGTTCTGTGTGTGAGGGATTCTTGCACTGTTGCACCTGACCATGATCTGGCCCAGTTCTGGGTGTGAGGAGGGGCTTGCACTGTTGCACCTGACACAGATCCGACACAGTTCTGTGTGTGAGGAGGGGCTTGCACTTACGCCCCTGGATATGATCCGGCCCGGTTCTGTGTGTGAGGGATGCTTGAACTGTTGCACCTGGACATGATCCGCCCCAGGTCTGTGTTTGAGGGGGCTTGCACCATTCTAACTCATACTGTTCCATTTAAATAACATTTCAGGAGTTAATGTCTGGCAACTTAAAGCAATAGAAATATCGTGGTTCAATTGTTTCATGTAATGCACTTTTTACAGCAAACAACCAGCTCACTCCTTCAAGTCTTACGATTTCTCCCTATTGATGGTTGAGGTTTTTTAATTGGTGTTTGCTGAAAAGACATGGAAATTGTCAGTGTTAATGATCTGTGTCAGAGAAGTCCCACGCTATTGATTTGTCCTTATATTGCCTTTAATTTGGACTGGTTATGTCATAGAAACCTTTGCAGGCATCTACGCTGTTTTGCACAGACAGCACTTCAAACAGGCGACTACATCCCTGGAACGCCCAAGAATGTTATTTTTCTTCCCTGCCACATTGCTATTTTTATCAAGAGCAAGGACAGTTGTTTTTCAAACCCCTGATTGGACCAGAGAGATTTGAAGTTACAGACAACAGGCATTTGAACAAGTTTTCAAAGAACATATAGAGAATGGCTTAGCAGAAGCCAGTGCTTCAAGAATTACACCAGTAGGTCAGACTTTCATCACAGTATGAAATTCGCACCGAATGATTCCGATTGTGTACTGGGGTGTGGGACTCACATCAACTGAGTGAAAGCAAAGCAAGAGACACACCCAACGGATGAGTCTCTGGGCTTGATTTAGAGTTTGGTGGATGGGTTACTCCATCACAAACGCGGCTGATATCCCCATCCCCTGTATTGCAAGTGCATTATATCCTACAGCACGTGTAATAATGCAGACGGGATAGTCACCATATTTACAACAGAGTACCTGTTTGACAAACTCTAAATCAGGCCCCGTATTCCTAAGACTGAAACCAAACGAGTGAGGCTCTGCACAAGAGCACGAGACTCACACCATACAAGTGTGACTGCGAAGTAGGGTGTGAAAGATGCACCCAGTGAGAGAGATTGTGCATTAAATAATGGGACTCATACACACTGAGACTTGCTCCATGATGTGGAACTCACACTTTGAATTGAAATTCTCACCTAATGAGAGACAGTCTTCTGTGCAATAGGACTCATACCAAGGGCCAGATGTATCAACATTAGTTATTGTGATTTCCAAATTGAATTCTTACCAAATTGCAATTTGGAAATCACAATTCCTAATGTATGACAGTTTATTTTTAAAATTAGCGGTTCCTAGTGGGTCACAAATAGACCTACCTTGTGAATATTAATGAAACGTTTAGTAGGACCACTGTCTGCTCATAAAAAATGTTGGGGCATAATTACAAGCCCCTTGCGACACTTTTGCGCCATAGTTGCACCACATTTGTGACGCAGCGGCGGCGTAAACAATGCGGCCAATTTACAACGTGATGCATCTAGGGAGATGTGTCACATTGTAAAACCCTGCATCACATTATACCTGTATCAGGTATAATGTATGCAGGGTGGGCGTTTCCATGCAGGAAAACCTTGTAGAAGTGATGCAGTAAAATCTACAAGATTTCACTGCTCCACTTCGAGGATGCCACTGCGTCAAAACTTTAAGGAGATCGACAGTTGGTGATGATAGGTCTCCTGCTGGCAAAGTGTAGACTAGCTATGTGATGGGCGGAGACACTGCTCTCTGCGGTAAAGGAGGGGCACATGGACATAACGTTTTGCAATACTCAATCTGATGCATACAATGAGATATGCCGGTTACAAGCAGACCACGAGACATTTAGGGACCATAACAGGCATACCAGGCCAGAACTGAAAACGAAGTGGATGGGAATTCTGAGCGGAACAATATTCCAGGGGATGGTGCAGACCGGCAGCATGTGTTTTAGATGGCTGTAATGACCCCAACAGTTGTAGGTAGCTCAATGAGTGGATGTGAGTGGGCAGCGGGACTGAGAAGGGACAGCAGCTCCAAGACACATCCTAGGTCTAATTTTGAGATGCACTCCTGATCCCCATTACTGTGGAACAAGCTGCGATAAGGTTGGATATCAGAACATGTAATACCTTGCAGCTGACTGCATGGGCATCATGTATCGAAATACGACCTGATAAGTTTGGAGTCATGTACCCGTTTGTCTTATTGTGCTCTGTACATGCAATGATTGCACAGGATTTCTTTGAATTTTGCTTGGCTGTATCAAAATTGAAAATAAAAGTATTAAAAAAAATTCGCAAAGAGGAAGTGGTCACTTGGGGCACCCTTACAAATTTGTGAAAGGGTTACCACCAGTTTTGAATTGGTGGTAAAGTATTAATGTTTTGTGACCAAACTTCGGTAGCAAAACATTAATACATACTACTGTGATCTGGTATTTTGAAGGGTTGCCCTAAACACGCTCCTTCCAAATATCGAATAAGAAATGGGTTGCAAACCCAAATTGCCATTCAGTGACTGAATGGCAAGTTGTGTTTGCAGCTCAATACTGGTTCAGCATTTGGAAGGGGTGTGTTTAGGGCATTCAATGGCAATTTGTGTTTGCGACCCAATTCCAATTTAGTATTTGGAAGGGGCATGCTTAGTACCGCCCTTCCAAATAACGAATCACAGTGGTATGTATAAATGTTTTGTGGCCAGAATTCATTTGCAAAACATAAATACATACCACTGTTGTTAGACCTGGCTTGTCCAGCGGGTTTATCCCCAGACTTTTTGTTTTTTGGCCTGGTGTTTTGCACCCTGTTTACCACTGCTGATCAGTGCTAAAGTGCATATGCTCTCCCTGTAATTTTTGTTTATGGATTGGTGATTCCATGCTTGGCATTTTTGATTTACTACTAAGTCCCTAGGACAGTGCACTGTGTGTGCTCAGGGCCTGTAAATCAAATGCTGCTAGTGGGCCTGCAGCACTGATTGTGACACCCACATGAGCAGTCTGTACATGTAACTCATACCTGTCACTGCAGTGTCTGTGCACAGTTTATTACTGCCATGTCGACCTGGTAAGTGCACTTGCCAGGCCCTAACCTTCCCTTTTCTTACATATACAACACACCTAAGGTAGGCCCAAGGTACCCCTGTAGGCAAGGTGCAGTGTATGTGAAAGGTAGGACATGTACTGGTGTGTGACATGTCCTGACAGTGAAATACAGTGTATTTAGTTTTTCACTATTGAAAGGCTATCTGCCCCATAGGATAGAATGGGAGTTTATTTATAACATCAAATAAATATAACTTTGCATTGGCACAAGATATAAAGGTGGAGTTTAGTATGCCAGAATATAAAAATGCATCTTATAGTAAAGATTATTTTTATATTGTGTGTTTGAAAATACCACTTTTAGAAAGTGGGTCTTTTCTTGCTTAACCCTCCTGTGTGCCTCTGCTGGTTTGTGTATTGACTGTCTGGCTTTGGAGTGACAGGGCTGTGCATTGTCTCAGACAGCCGCTGGGTGAGAGGGGACTGATGTGTGTCCTACCTTTCCGGAATGAGTCAGGGCTGGGCTGAATAGACCTGGGCTGCATTCAGAGTAGGGGCAGGAGTTTTCACTAGCACCTGAATAGGCCCAGTCTGCATTTAGAGTGGAGGGAGGAGATTTCCCTTGCACCTGAATAGGCCATATCTGCCTTACACAATGGTGTCTCCGCCTCCTGCCGGGTAGCTGCACCCGAGGGGACAGAACTGGTTTTGGCTGGGCAAAGAGCTTCTCTGCCACCAGAGAACAAAGAAAATTGCTGTATACATATTAGGGCCCAGACCCCAGAACTTTAGATTACTGCTGAACTAAGGAACCTGCCAGGAGGACGAACCCGGAAAGCTGGAGGAGGAGTACTGCCCCTGTGCTGTGTGCTGTTGGGGTTGGCCTGCAGTGGTTGCTTCTGTCATGGTCAGGGAAAGGACTGGAATGTGCTTTCATCATTCTGCTGTTAGAGGTTTTTCCAAGGTCTTGAAGTAGAGCTTGCCTCCTGTTGAAAGTCTCAGGGATAGAAAAGACTTCCAAGATCACTTTTGGAAATCAAGAGGAACATTTGCCAAGGAGAAGAGCTGGAGAAACTAAGGAGGAGCACCGCCCCTTTGCTGTTTGCTGTCTGGGGTTGGCCTGCAGTGGCTGTTTCTGCCAAGAAAAGAACAAGGACTTTGATGTGTGCTGTGTCCCCTGCTTGAGGAAGATCTCCAAGGGCTTGAAATAGAGCTGGACTCCTGTTCTAAAGTCTCAGGGACACAAAGACTTCAACACCAGTTCCCTTGAACTTCCTTGCTGGTAGTTCTGACCTGTTAAGAGGTGCCTGTTTCTGTTGTGGGCCTCTGGAGGCTGTTGCTGCTGGAAGCTGGAAAAGTAACACAACTTTGGGAAGCGCCACGTATCATCACCTGTATCCAACACATCGCCGAAGTAATCGTTGAAGCGCCTGCTGCGGCTCGAGAAATTGCTGCATGCCAAATCCCTTGCACCGATCTCCGACATCCGAGATCACCGCATCAATTCTGACGCAGGTCCTGCTGTGAGGCTTTAAGAACCAGCGCATCATGGGACCGCGGCTGGAGAGCGCAAGGCGGTGTCGTCACCAACACCGCATCGAGAACTGCCGCATTCCTGATCCTCACGTATCACCACCCCGCACAGTAAGAAACTGACGCATCACTTTCCCTACGTGGCAGTAAGGCACCGACGCATCACTTCCCATGAAGTAAGGAACCGATGCATCACCTTCCCTGCAATAGTTTTTGTTTGTGTGTGAGATGCATCCAAGGTACTTTGTATGAAAAGAGTTGCATCTACAATTAGCTTTGAACAGAATTATTTTTACCTTTCAAAAGTCATATTTTGATTACTGTATTGTGGATTGTTGTTGTTTTGATCTTGTTTGGTTTAGATAAAGATTACTTATTTTTCTAAACTGGTGTGGTGTCCATTTGTAGTGCTTTCACTGTATTACTGTATGTGTTCCCAAATGCTTTACACACTGCCTCTGAGATAAGCCTGTCTACTTATGCCAAGCTACCAAGGGGGTGAGCAGGAGTTATTTTAGAAGTGTATCCCCCTTACCCTGACTAGGAAGAAGGGTCCCTAATTGGACATAGCTGATAACCATTGCCAACTAGAGACCCCCATTCCAAACAACTGTGATTTGGTATTTGGACAGGACGCCCTAAGCACGCCCCATCCAAATACCGAATTGGCATTGGGTCGCCAACACAAATTGAGAAGCGGTAACAAGTTACTGAATTGCAATTTGCCTTTTGTACATTAAAAAAGCTCTTTTGTGGTTGCAAACAACCCGATTTGGTGAATTGGGCTGCCTTCAACCTCAAAAACCTTTGTACATCTGGCCCCAAGTGAGTGAGACTATGCTTCAAGATATGGAACTCACACCAAATGAGTGAGACTATACATTAAGACTCAGAAAGCTTATCCAAAGAGAGAAACATTGCACCAAGCAATGAGACTCATACCCACTGAGTGTGACTATGCTCCAAGATATGGAACTCACTGTAAATGACTTAAACTGTGCACCAAGGTGTTAGCCTCCCCTGTGCACTTTCATGTTATGCAGTGTTCTGCTTCTTGCAGCTAACAAAGCTTTTGCATATGGCAGGTTTCTTTTTCCAGAAGCAGTAACTCAAGCACCTCAACATGATAGATTGACAGTATGTGGACCGAACAACAAAGATTCTCAATGTTTCATCCACATTTAGGCTACTCTTCGTGTACGTCCTGGTCCAAAATTGTCGAGCGGGTGGCGGTGGGCTGATTACCTGCACTGCCGTATAGGAGGTGCAGATCCATTTTTGCTATTTTTACAGCTCTGTTGACAGTGACAATATGTTCTTACAGTACACTCAGGAAGGGACTCAAGCTGGGGAAGGAATCTGTGTAAAGCATCGAGGTTCTTGATTGATTTTCGTCCAATGATCGAGAAATAAGATCCTCTCTCCTAGGGGTAGTATTTGATCACAAATGCAACCCAGCTATTTGTCTTGAAACATTCTGTGCTGGCCTCTTGTTTCTGTATTGCCTGGAGAATAGAGAGAGAGCTGTGCATACCTAGACTAAACATAGACTGTATTTGAGGTCAATCTAATGGTTCAGTAAACATCTTAATGGTCACAGATTCAAATGCAAAGATGGAAAGAAATGTAGTTGTTTTGAAAATTATTTCATACATGTGTTTCACGACACCTGCCGCTTCTTCAGTGCCAAAATCTTAATATTACAAAACTGTAATACTGAACACTCTAGTAGTAGAAAACGACTTATTATTGGTGCTATAACGATCAAAGCGTAGATTCCCCTGAATATCGAACAGTATGTTAAAGTGTATTGAAGGAACCCCGTCACCACTGTACACGGCCATCGTACTGTGTGTGAAGTGTAATTTCATTGCGTTCCTTCAATAAATCTTCATTCAAGGTGTCGTGAAACTCGTGTTGGGCTATGAAGTAAAATTCAAAACAACTACATTTGTTTCTATCTTCACTTAAGAATTTGTGCCCTTTAAGATTCTTATTGAACCATTAGATTGACTTCAAATACAGTCTGTGTTTATTGCAACAGGACTGGAGGGATTTGTTCTGCAACCCCTTTTTGAGGTTAGTGTTAAACCCTTGGAGAGTCTCCTTTTTCGCTCCCTTTCCCGTGCATGCCCAGAGTTCATGTGCTATTTGAGCTGTTCATGACCAAAATCCATTCTCAAGAGGTTTGCGATGACTGGTGGTTGGAAGTTTTACGGCCCTGAAAAACAGTTGATTGGTGGGTTCATCTTCAGTCTAGGTCCTCATACATCCTCTGCCCCCCCTGCTACTCCGCATGGTAACATTAAGGTTCTGCGTGGTTTAGGTTACATTTATCTTCCAGTAAACTATCAGTAGGAGTTACTAATAATATCTTCATAGTATGGTGTGTGAGGTAATCTTGCACTGATGCTACCTGTTTTGAAACTGTTTTAGGTGAGTGAAGCTTGCATTGCTGCAGGTGCTAGACGAATACTTTGTGTGATGGAAGCAGGCCCTGCTCCAGGATCCGGGATCTGGGAGGGCCATGAAGAAGCACTGGTGGGCCATGAAGATGAATGGAGTTGCCTCGCATCTCCCAGGCGTCTGTGAGCCGGGCCTGGGCAGCTGGCGGCCTTTGTAGGGGACAGAATGCATACTCTATCTACTGGCGGAACCATGCCTAACATTTTTAATTCTGGTTTTCTAGGGGCTTGTACCTATGTGCTTTATCTGTTAGGCACCATCTGCCTCACTTTCCTTTCTCTTAATCTCAACATCCTTTCTTTCTGCCACACCAACCTTTCTTTCCAACTCACCCATCTTTCTTTCTGCCTTGGCCTCCTCTCTCTCTCTGCCTCACCCTCATCGTTCTCATCTCAACTCTTCACCATCTTCTCACTCTGCCTCTTCACCCATCTTCTGTCTCCCCATCACCTTTAGCTCTCTGCTCGCCCTTCTCTATCTGTCTCAATCTTCGTTCTCGGCCTCATTCTTCTCTTAATCTCTGCCTCACCACCTCCCTTTCTCCACCTCACTGCCCTCTTCCTAATTAGCCTCCCTCTATTTACCTTAACCCCGCCCTCTTTCCCTCCCTCAACAACTTATAACCCTCCTTTCTCTCTGCTTCACCATTTCCTCTTTCCACCTCAACCTTGAGTCTCTACACCTCACCTTCATCAGTCTGCTTTACATGTACTACTGCTCTGTATTGGTCAACAAGTTTGTGTATGTAAAGTAAGATCTTGAGCTGCTTCCGTACATGTGTCTGCGCTTGTGTGGGTACCTGGGTGCACTCATTTGAACCTTTCAGGTCTGCTGCCCCACGCCTGTTCTTCACTGGCAGCTCTCAACATTTTAAACATCTGCAGCACCAAGGCCTGGATTTTATAAACAGTGTGCTCAAGATCACACAAATGATCTGCAAAGATTTTGTGGGCATGCATATTTTAAAGATATAATAATGAGCTGTGTAACCCTGTTAATAGTGCCTACTGCGTTAAATTTACTCAAAATAAGCGTAATAAGTATTAGAAGAGCAATCAAGTTTGGAAACCTGAGCAGAACCGACCAAGCTAAGTTAGCTGCCCATTGTGCCAACATTACAGCTTCCAAAGATGACAACAAGACTTTTAACTTGGTGACAAGTTTCTCACCCAATTTCTGACTTGTCAGTTTTTAGCACAGAATGTATTTTAGGGGAAGATTTGATTATTAGTTCATTGAGTAGAATCTATATTAGAGGAAGAGTTGGTTGTCAATTTTTTGACCCGAATATTTTTGGGTATACAGAGGACATGCACAGTTCATGAGAATGCCTCAAAAATGACCTACATTTTCTAAAATTGTGACTAGCTTGTTCCTGCTTTTTGCGGGGTCACTTTCTTCTCCCACTACTGTCTCTTATTCCCATCAGCCACCCCACCCGTCACTTTCCTCTCCCTTCTATTCTACCACTCTACTGTTAACACTCCTTCCCTTCACCAACAACTAATAGCTTACTCATCACCTTCCTCTATAATCACCTTCCTTTCTCATCATCCTTCATCTTACACTAACCTCATCTTCCACCATCACCATTCACTGCTCCTCAACCCCTGTTCCCCCCTCAATACAGGCCAACCAATCTCCCTACTTCCATCACCAAATTTGCCCGTCATTCTCCTATTCCTTCATCCTACTTCCTCTGACTCATCTTTCACCCTCCTTCTTGAAGATGAGGATGAAGGATATTTATAGAGCATAACAGATACCCTATAGGGTATCCTGGCGCTAAGTTAGAAAGCTAGCAGAAAGATTAGAGCCAATTGACGACCCACATTTTTAGGCTTTGTGATATATCCGGTGGTTGGGGTCCAATCTCAAAGATATATGAAAGGATTTCCATACCTTCAGAGCCAGGAAAAGATCTGCCTCATTTTCTTCTACCCTACATTTTTGTGGTGTAACGAGGCATGCAGTCTCAGATCTTAAAGCTCTAGTTGGAACATCCATCCCACTTTGTTCATGGATACTAAGAGGACCAGTCTTTCAAGTGGATCTCTGAGCAATCAAGGCCATTTTGTTCAGGATTATATTCTTAATGGGGAACCAGTACAGTTCCTTCAAAGCCAGTGATGCAGAGTCAAATTTAGTTCTATTGGTCATCAATTTCGTAGCACATTTGACTGAACAGAGTCTCTTAGGTCGGCCTAGGTATGGTGCATTGCAGTAGTCCAGGTGGATAAAACCAGTGCCTGGACTACTGGAATGTGAGCTTACTGAGGGAGAAAAGGAAGAATCTTGCATAGCTGCCCCAGCTGCACAAAACAAACACCAGGGACTGCATTAACCTGCTTATTTAAGGTACGTTCACCATCTATAATAACGCCTATGTTTTCCCAGCAAAAGCTGGAATAGGTAGTTCACCTGATGCACTCAACCACCAATTTGGGGAGTGGGTCAGGGCTAGCAGGCCAAAAAAAGATGCTCTCTGTTTTATCTTTATTCATTTTTAGTGCATTTTTACTCATCCATTCTGTGGCTCCCAAATGGTAATCCTGGAGCGTATTAAAAAATGTGACTCCTACCACTGACACCACAATTTGTGTGTCATCGGCGTACAACATAACCGAACCTCATCATCCCTATCGCCTTCTCTACTTTATGACATGCATCATTCTCCTACTCCTCACTAATCAGCCATCTCTATTATATTTCTTCTCTTCCTTTCAACTTTTACTCTTATTTCATCCACCACTCTCTTTATCATTTTTTTGTCTTATCTTTCTTTTTCTTGTATTCCTTACCCTCATCTTTTCTACCCGTACGCCCTCCATTTCTCATCTCTGCCCACCTTCACCATTTTGTCTTGTCAAGGTTCCTGAATAGTTGATTGCATTCAGTACGGAATAGAGCCATGCTTGTGAAAACTGTGATCCTGGGTTTTCTGACTTCTGATGAAAGATACCACTCCATGCACAGCTGCTAGTTTATCGATAGCTAATAACATTAGTGGTCTAAGTGAGTTATGCCCTATACCTTACAAAATGCCCCCAGCCATCACATTTATTTGATGGTCAACTAAAAGTGTTATTCAGCCATATCAGGGACACCGAGCAGCTCCAAAATGTCCTATTGATGGCAGGACATGCTGAGTAGCAAGATTTTAACTTATGAAGCTTCAGATTATATGAACATCTGGCCCCCCTCTAGAACCAGGCCTGGATGGAAGCATACATTGTTGCTGCCTATGATATATGCATTTTTTGTACAAGTATTAGTGAGGCTGGCACTATCACTGATCAAAGTGCACATGTGTATGTGTGTGGAGGTGACCTTGCAGTACTGCTGCCCCTGCTGCTCCTATCTAGTTTCTGAGGGAAATTGCTATGCAGCTGATAATGATGTTAAAGTTCTTGCAAGGAAAGCTTGCACTACTGCTGCCTGTGGAGAACTCATAAAGTGTCTGTGTAAAGCTTGCACAGCTGTTGTCCATGCTGTTCTTGCACTGAGTGTGAGTGAAACATGCACAGCTACCACCTCTGAGTGACCTATGGTGTGTATGGATGAAGCTTGATCTGATGCTGTCCAAGGTGTGTGGGAATTACACTGTTTTAGCAGAGCTTTTGGAATTAAATGTGTTTTATCTGGTATTATTAAACAACAGTGATCCTGTAATTCACTTTTTGCATAAAATTCGCTTATCACCCACCCAGCACCCCCTTCCTTGGCATCCATTAACCACCTTAGAGCAGGTGGCAAAGGGAAGCATATTTGTTCCAGGAGTTGGGACACTGCATGCCGATTTGGACCTGGTAAATTCTGATTCACATGTTATTCCCCTCTCTGTGGAAAAATATTCATGATAGCCAGATTTAAGGAGGGGAACCCAGCTTGAAATATTGCTTCCTGCCCTAGGATATATCAGCATACAAATCCAGTTATCTTGTAATCAATGTTGTTGATCCGTTTGAAGTTGCCATCATCCTATTGACTTTTCTTCATTTTGTCAGGATTCTAGATATTATCTCAGAAATATGTGGAGTTGAATTCTTCTCTCTTCTCTGCATGTTACACTCTTTGGAAACATACATCAGACTTGTGGCATCCTGAATGGACCCAAGTCGATTACTCCATCCTTTCCACAGTATGAGATCATTAGGAACTGGGGCAATTATGGCCAATATGTTAATTGCAGAAGCCCCACCATGCTAACTGGAGACAGCATGTGGAAAAATCAGACACACTAATGACTACTTGGCTACCACTGCTATGGATATCTTCCACAAAGATTACTGCCCTAGTGGGCCATTTGAAACCTGAATTATTTTGTCGCTCCATACCCTATACACAGACGTCTGATAAGGAAACTGATGGTGGTCTTGTGCTGTGGTTCAGATTGACTGCCCTGACTGAGGCTTGACTTACATTTAAGTCCTTGAATCAAAGCATTGTGTGCTGTGACAATGTCGCCATCATATCACAATTCATATATATGTATTAGTATTTATAGAGCGCAAAGCTAGCTATGGAGCGATGGTGCACTGCATGTTATGGTTGAAATTAGGGGATGATACAAGGATGTGACCATCAAATGGGTAGGTAAAACTCTGAATTACACAAGTACATTACATTTCACATTTCTATATTTACAATTCACATATTTATATTTTTAAGCCCTTTGAGATTAATTGGTTTGTCCAGAATCACCCAATTTTCAATAAAGTGCCAAGTCTGGGATTCAAACCATGGTGCCCTAGGTTCCTTTATGTCTTACATTTTATGCTGACCCACAGATATTGTTTGCATTTCTGTTATTCAGGCAATGCTCCAGATGCTAGCAGTGATGCAACTTGTGCGATCATTATCTCATCCATGATATTGCAAAAAAGGGAATCTCCACATTTCTTATGTTGACATATATGTGCTTGCAGCACTAAGCCATTAAGGTGGAGTGCTTGGGTCACCGTAGGCGTATGCAGGGCACTTCCTTATATGGTGCTTGATTGAACTCCTTTTGGAAGCCCTGCATCATTTTTATCTGGACACCGTCAATAGTGGATGCTGGTGTTCACTGATCTCTGCCACCACTGCCACCCACAATGTGGTTGAGAAGAGAGGGGGAACAGGACAACTCATCGCTAAGAGAAAATGTGGGACAATTCCTGGCAACCTTGCAGACAGATCTACCATTATCTTACCACAAGAGGAGTATTTCCGGACAATTTTTGTTATCTTAGCCTTTACCAACACTTTGTCATATTTAATACCTTGTTGATGCCAGATGAGTCTCTCAACCAATGTAGATATGTTTTGGTGTTAGGAATAGTGGTTTAGTTGTTCAAGGAGTTGGTTTCAGAGGGCATCCCCTCATCCAGTACCAATAACTTGGCTGTGAGGGACATGGTACCAGCACCACACAACACCACACCACACCACACCACAAACGTTCTGCAGTGCACAGTTGTTTCAGCCAGCACATGATAGACTGGTTCTGACAATGTCAGGAACTGAGAAAGTGCTTCAGAACTGGTTGTGACATAGCAAGATAAAACTGTGCTTAATTTGTAAAAGAAACAAGAAAAAAACCACAGGTGCCTTAACTTATATTTAAAAGCGGCACCAGAGTTACTGAATGCCGGGATTGCTGAATACCACAGCTGTCTCGTCTCAAATCACTCTCATGCCTCTTTCTTCGACTCCCTCCATTTACTGTGCCTTTTTCTTTTTGTTACAGTCATTTTACCCATTGTCACTGTTTTCCTTTCTTTCTCTTCCTCTTTCTATCTTTCTTACCTGTCTTTGTCTCTCTTCCTCTGGGTCAGGGTCTGATTATGAAAAATAATCCCTCATAAAAATGCAAGTACTCACCATCTTCAGGCAACCACACAAACTAAGCACTGGTAGATGACTACTCGAGAGACTAACTGGAAGGTTTCCCGCTGTAGTGGCAAAGGATGTGCTGTGTGCCAGTGTTAGTTCATGTAAGCGTGGGTATTGCCAACTTCCCTCTAGACAGTCAAAGCAAGTCTTAAGTCATGCTGATTTCCTTCTGACCAATGGACAGGACTGTGGCTTCAATGTTGAAAGTCATTTTTGCAAAAATGAACCCTCCCCATACTGCCGGTGAATTAGTATTTGTGTGGTGCAGTTGGCAAATGCAGCGCAAGTCAGCCATCAGCCAGAAATCAAGAAATGTGTTAATGGTCACTAGAAGTAATAACTCTCCTCATTGGAGGTGGAACACAGTAGTTCTTGTACCTGCTGTCCACTGTTGTAAGTAAATAGTACCAATTCACCTTCTACTACATTTGGCACAGATCACAATCTGAACAGCTAGAGGGCTCTCTGTCAACTTCACCCTGGAATTTGGCAACATTTAATTTTAAGTGCCTTTTGTGTGTTTAAAGGTGAGCGAGTGAGTAGGTGAGTCAAGTTCTCTGTATGTTTTGTGGCTTGATTTCCTATAATTCTTCTTTCCTCTTTTTATGTCCTTCTCTCTCTCTTGCTCTGAGTCAAAGCCTGATGAAAAAAATAAGTCCTGAATCGAAAAAATTAGTGCTGGTGCCTGCCACCTGGAGCTACCTCCACAAATCGAGCACTGATCGCGTGATATCATGTTTAACGTTCCTGTGCCCCATGCCCTGCCTCAGGGTAAAGCTGAGTTTACGTCCTTTTTTTGTAGCCAGATCCAAAGTTGGAGCAAGATTTTTGTATTTGTGGAAGATCCTGAGGAAGACAGGTTTTGTGCATTCCACCCACACCGAAACTTGATATTGAAGAATCCGCAAGAGAGTTGTCAATACATATATCGCATCTAAGCAATAGCAGTAGAGTTTCAAAGATTGACCGCTGTGGAGATAGTGGATCGTGCATAGTGCATATGGTTGTAAATATAAAGAGATTTATGTGAATAAATGTGATAAATTCAATCTATTTCTGGCACATTGTTTTCTTCTTCATCTTGCCCAATCCTCAGGCTGCCTGGAGATTCTACG
Source organism: Triturus cristatus (assembly GCF_964204655.1). NCBI lineage: Eukaryota > Metazoa > Chordata > Amphibia > Caudata > Salamandridae > Triturus > Triturus cristatus. Next base: position 1,644,499,819 of record NC_140590.1, read on the forward strand.
CCACCAACCTCTCCCGCACAGACCTTCACTCCACCTGGCAGTACTACGAGCGGACGGTGACTGTGCCAATGTACAGGTAAGGTCTAACTCTTCCATGCCCTGCTTGTGCCTATTGGTTTAACCACTGCTCTGAACCCATCAGATTCATCTGTTGTTCAGTCTTACGATGAGACCATGTGGGTCCTTGCCTGCAGTCAGTACCGATGACAGTCGATTAAGTGAATTGCTCCTAATGCCTCAGTGGTGCTTTTAGTCCATTGCCCACGGATAAGAGTTTGCTTAGAATGGTACTTTTGAGTCTGCAGATGTTAAAGTTCACAAACTGGGAATGACAGTAAGTGCTGAACAGGCCAATAGCAAATTGGATTGTACAGCCCATCACTGCCTTTTGGCTATACCGTGCTATACAACTATCCCGTACATACACACATACATTAATTTAATCATTTGATTGATTATGTCAGCCTTATATTTTTGTTCATTTACAATCATTTTTTTGAGTTACATTTTTATTTACGTTTTTATGTTTATTTCTTGTTCTCTTGTTTTTTACACAATTTCTTTTGTTGTCCTCAGAAAATCCATGATGTTAATTTTCTCTTCTTTTTTGTTGTTACCTTTTTCTGTGTTTTCCACCTTTTCTTTCTATGCACCACTCCATTTTCATTACTTGTAGCATTCATTGTGCTGTGGCTGATTGCAACTCGTGGAGACTGCAGCGGCTTTGAAGACTAGGTAATGTCATGCCACCTCATGCCATGTCTGTGTGCTTGCATCTTAGAGCAATGCTGTGCCAGTGGGTGCTGCACTGACAAGTTTCCTTTATTGAGAACTGCCAGCACATTATGTGCCTTTTTCAATTCAGTAGTTACTCCATAATGACCAAGATATTGTGGTGTTCTAACAATTAATCTCTGCTCTTTTAAATGTGAATGTATGTCTACTAGGTTTGGTGGTATCCACTATTGCTGACTCTCGTGTCCCTTACTAGTCTGAAGGGAGAAAATTTTCCACCATCTTACATTGTTTCCTACCTTTTATAGTTTACACCACCCACACTTTCTGCTGCAGACAATTGCTCACTGCTCAACACGTCACTTCCTGTTTTCTCCAGGAATTCTTGTTCTTGTGCAGAACTTTCCCTTCCTGCTCTAGCATGTCACTTCGGGCTTCAGGGTTTCACTTCATGCTCCAGTCCTTGACAGGCAGTTTATATTGCTTCTTTCACTTTCCACTCATTCTATTCATCCCTATTTCCTACTCTAACACCCCAGAGTCCAGTTTACTTGATGCAATCAGTAATTCATTTAAGGCTAAACCTTCTTATGATCCATCCACTTCCCAGCTCCAACCTGTTGTGCTCTGACTTTTTCAGTGCTTGATTCCTACCTACTTCATCTGCCTCATGTTAGGATGCACCCCTATCAGTCGCAAAACTCTTTTCATATGCTGCTTAACACCTTTCTCCATGCTTCACTTTCTGCCCATCTTGCTCTTTCTTTCTAATTTTCAGGTCCATTCCCATACTCTCTGAGCTTCCTGAATTTCTCTTAGCCTGGAACACAAGTTTCCTGTTAAATTGTGCATCTGTACCTCCTCACTTTGCATCAGTATCGCAAGCATAACCTTTCCAACCCCGTTTCTGAGGGAGCATTCATAATAGATGCTATTTATCAAATCTGATAAGGTCCCCAGGTTATTATTATCTGTCAGATGTGGTTAATATTGCACCAATACTGATAGACCCTTAATCGATGGCTGCGCATCCTTCTCCCCTCACAACCTGTCTGATCCCATCAATCTTTGCTGCAGTCCTGTCTCTTTCAAAACGACCCACACAATGTTCACAGTCCGTGAAGGGCATAGTTAAAAACTATGCAGAATCTGGACTTTACTGATAATCTAAGGTGTTCTCTGGACTCTGTATTTCATAAGGAGAAACATGTTATAACCTATCAGCATTTTATTAGAAGTCTCACACAGGCTCTGGTCCAGACAGAGGACATGAAAGCTGACAGAATCAACAGTATGCAATAAGTTGCATTGTCACATAGTTCATGTATTTTACATTTTGCTTGGCAGTGTGTTGGAAAAGGTAATGTGTTGCAACACTAAATATCCATATTTTGCCCAAAATCAGTTTTTTCTTTGTTTCTTAATACAATGCTGAAAATAATCGTGTGTGTCTGAAAAGCAAATACCATTCTGAATGCTTACGAAATTCTACCTTAATCATTCAATTTGGCTCTTCCCCATTTAGGATGAAAAAGGAGTGAAGCTTGTTTTAGGATTTAGACATCCCTAAATGAGCAGTCACTTCTTTCTTGCTTTTGTGATAGGTAATATTGTTAAAAATTCCCACCTAACAGGGATTCTTTCAGAGACATTCTACATAAGGAGAGGCTTTGTCTGGACCCCACAGATTATGACTGTTACCCCCTGCCAACAGTCATAGGCAAAACGCTATGAAATTAGCGCTTTACCTTATATGTTTTCAATTTGGAGGTATTTAGGGTAGATTTCATTAATATATTATATGTTTGAAATGATAAGAACATTGAGCATTCATTGACTGGTCGATAGTACACAGCTGCCTTTCGACTCATCCTCACATCTTCCAGTCATATCTCTTCTTTGAATTTATTACGTAATCTAATCACTGTCCCTTCACTTTCAATCACATTTCCCTTGACAACTCACCCATATGGTCTAGAATTACGCTTATTTCATATTCTTCCAAGAAAATAGATCTATGCGAAACAGGTGTTCAACATTTGGTTCCTTTTTTAATTACGAAGATCTTGAATTGAGTTTTGTGAAAAAACTTGGCCTCCCTCCATCTCCCATTTCCATTTTACTTTGCTTAATATGATTGACAAGAAGCGATGTATATGAGGAGGAATCATTGGTAGTATAAAGACTTTCAACCTTGTTCCCGGGGATAGCTTGCCTTCCATGAGTTGACTGGACAAACCTGGAGAGGAGCAGGGTTAGAGTGTTTGCTCAATATCCCCTTACACACCCTTCACTGCTATGTCTTCTTCTTAGATACACATTTATGGTCTCTGGCATCTTTTCAGGGCATCCACCCTTGAACACCATTAATGACCTCACCATTCCTTAAGAGATGATAGATTGGAAGATCCTCATAAAAATGTTTACATTTGTACATCATGCATAGATTGTCTTCGAAATTAATCCAAGTCCTTCACACTCTTCTAACTGATAAGTTAACTAAATGTCCAGTGTACTTGCACGCAAAGCTCTTCAATATTGGGGAGTCTACCGAGCTAAGCTGCTGCACACAAACAACCTTGAAAAGTAATTGTATTAACTACAAATAATGTTATGGTGAAGGAAATGTTTAAAAACTATTCAATGCTGTGGTCTCCTTAAATAACCAGGAGAGGGATCAGGTGAGTATGTTGGTGAGGAGAAGGGTTATACTGCAACTCTGGTTATATCTGTTGTCTTGAGTGTTTTTCAGACTCTATTCAGGGTATTGAAGGGACGTCATTATGCTTCTACCCTCTTTGTCATTCTTTGTTTGTTTAGTTTGGATTGAGCATCAATTTCCATTGCTCTGCTCTCACATTTACTCGCCATGGTAGTTGTTCAATGTCCCAACTTTTTCTGTCACATATTGAAGTTCCAGCAAACATCTGTGGATCTCAGAGTGTTTTCTGGTGACTTTCATGATCAAAGCACTTCTCTGTATAACTCAGATTTTCTTTAAGCTTACTGATGTCATTGCCATAGAGAGAAGCTATCTTTCACACCTCACACTCAAGTACATTAGCTCATGTCCAGGATGGGCCATGGAAAATACATTTTAGCCTGGAGGAAATAGGGCATGATTGTCAGAATGAATGTTGCAGACATGAGACTGGTGTCAAGGCCAGGAAATTGAACACTTAAGAGCAGGAATCGCTGAATAGGTTAATTCAAACCCAAAGGCACACACTTCTAGACAGTGATAATGATGGACAGCGAGGTCCTCTGTCAGCTAGACTGTACAGTAAAAGCATCCTTGGAAATTAAAGTATATTTTTCTGTAGCAGTGAATAGTATCACAGACAGCACCCAGAGCATTCACAGAAAAGTATGGCTAAAGAAGATTTTGCTGAATAAACTGAATGGGATTATAAACTGACAGCATGGCACACCACTTCAACAGTGGCAGCCAGTTCTGGATGGAATTACATATTGGTGCTAGGAATTTCACGAATTGAAACCTCACATCAAGAAGGAACAAACGGAGAAGCATACCACAAATGGATTATTCAAGAAATAGCAAGGAGAGGCTGGAATCATGTTTATGAGGTTACCACTCAAGGTTGTCTAGAAGATGAAGACAATATCCAGAAAGAAGGGTAGGAGAGAAATCCTTTTACTTTGCATCCTCCAGAAAGTGCAGGAATGTTTTAAGGCCAGCTTGCTACACATGTGGTACATGGGTTTGTCAAAAACAGGAAGGCTAAGATGATAGATGATAGAGAGGTATTTTAGTCAGGGTATCACTCATCTTCCCTTTATTTTAAGCGCACATTCTATATGACAAACAGGACACTACACAAGTCACAATTCACATACAAAGAGGAAACTACAGCTCTATTCCAAGTTCCACCTGAACTCTAAGGACGCCACAATTAACAATTTTGTCCAGCATCTCTCCAACAGTTAATTGGGATTATGAGTTAAAGTTAAATACTTTTTCCCTGATTATGTGGATTATGTGGATATTCTGTTGATATTTGCCACCTTCTCACAGAAACTGGTAAATATCTGCTGGGGCAAGTGTGGGTCCAGGGTGCTTGGCAGGCGCATATAAGGCATCTGGGAGAAGGGTTGGAGTGCCAGGAGGGAGCAATGTCTACTCATAATGGAAGGAGTGTGCTGGGGCAAATCAGCATCTCTGTAGCCCCTGTCCCTCACCATCCATGCGTTTACTGTGTGAAAATCTGTTTTACTTTGGAAATCAGTAATTTCAGGACCAGAAACACTAGACCACTTTTAGTCGCCCAGAGTGGTAGCTCCCAAGGCAACTCAAATTGTGGGGATTATGTGTTAACTACAGGTAGTCATTAGAGTTTCGGACTGTCACCTCTTGTAAGGTTGGAAACAAGAAGTGCTTGTATACACAGAAAGCCAACAGAAAAAAAGGCTGACTCACCTGGTACAGGAAACGAGAACACACACATTTTCCAACTGTATCAAGATTCTGGAGAAATAAGAAGGGCTCGTCCACGATATGAAATACCCAGAAACAGATGCCCCCCCCCCTCCCCTAGTGAGCTCCGGACTATATTTCTGCAAGTGTAGGTTGAGAACGGATCATCGCTACTTACTGAGGAAGCCCGGAAACATGAATTACCCACGTAGATGAAGAAAGCAAAGTGTGAGGAGTTTACAAGCAGGGAAACAAATATTTAGGTTATGTGAGCTAGATTGAGATCAGAATGTTTCTGTAGGTCATTTGTAAGAAGAAATACGTGCGACCAGATCTTTGTGTAAATAGGATACACCCTATTTATTTAGTGGCTTTCTACTGTGCTATATTTCTTTGGACCATTTGTGGTCATGTTTATCAGTTACTCATTCTTGTTGGCTCAGTACTTGGGGTCCAAAAGACAATGAGGCTGCTTACAACTGATCACACCCTTGGAAATTAGCTGCTTAATCTGCCTGTAGATTCTGTTCTTTTCAAATAGTGCAGGCCATATCTGGGATTCAGACACAAAGCTGGCTCCTATCATGACCCAAAATAGATCTTCAACTCTTCTAACCATGGGATGCGCCCACATGGACCGCAAGGCATGCAGACATCGAGAACTAGGGCATGAGTGCATAATGGCAGAAGTGACCAAAGATATATATATATATATATATACACACACACACACACAACAAACACACAACACATAGCCTCATATTAAGATAGACTACAACGTGGATACTGCATTTACCCAACAATGCACCCTTAAAACTCAAAACTGTATGATAGGTTTATGAAGTGCAATCATGATGTCAACAATGCACATGTGTGGTTAGCAACTTGATTGGAAGTGCACTGGAGACACCCTGTTATCCAGAGTACACACACAAGACTTGAAGCTGTACTGTAAACTCACAAAGACACAACACATATGACCCATCCACCAAACCGCATGGTCTTTAAGTGCAGCACCGTCACACTGGTAGCATCCTGTAGGACTACTAGAGCACCCACATAGCCAGTGCACAAAGCAAGTGTACTTGGACACCCTGTGGTCATTATACTCCTTAGGACATGAGAAACCAGAGCTGGACGGCATTGTCCTTTAGCACCAATCGCTAGTTTATAGATGGGACTGGGCGTAAGCACATATTATATTAGACATTCACTTCTCACCCTTTACTTTGCAATTTACTTCCCTGCAATTGATTTGACTACACCTTTTCTTTGTCTGCTTTTGTTTACTGAGGTACTGTGCCCGTGAGGAATATGATTACTAAGCTACATATAACTTTAGCACCAGGGTGAAAAAGATCACTAAACTATTAATACATAATTTGATTAGTTGAATAGAGTTATGGTTGTGATTAGTATTATTTTAATAGATAATGTAAATAAAATTAAAGGTTACGTTTGGATTAAAATATTTGAAAACAATGAAATACAAACACACCGAATATGAGTCAAATCATTATAATTAGGCTGTCCGGTTTTAGGTTTAAACCTATAATAACTGATAAAACCCCACTGGAAGGGAATAGCCCTCACCAGTGTAAGCATATAAACACTGAAAAAAAACCTGCACAACCACAAACTAAATGCCATTCAAAAAATGGAAAACGAGAGTGAAAGAGTAATTTTTATTTCTTTCTGAATGGGCCAATACAATGTAACTTTGTTATATAAGGTAGCAGTAAGAAAGACTGGGCTAACATTATTCTGCTTGAGTTTTGTTGTTTAGGGATGTCACAAAAATAATATTTCTTCATCCTTTCTTCATTTTTGTGGTCTTTGATCTAAAGATACAGGGGTTAGAAGCATGTTTTAGGTGTTGTTTATATATTTTATAAGCTGTAGAGAATCAGGAAATATCTAAATCATATTTGATTTTTTGGCTACATTTGAGTCTTTCACTGATAGGAAAAATGTAGGTTTCATAAGAATCTTTCCCAATATGTACCATCACATTTACTCACAGAGAATGGGTAAAAACCCTTGAAACATCAGCCCCCTTTTCTAGTGAGTCAGTATTGATAGTAGGTAAATTGCCAAACACCCCAGGCTTTAAACATTCAAGGCTTGGTATAGTGACAGGTATATGTGAAAAGAGTGCAGTCACAAAGCATCTGGGATACTGGTGAAAACATGACACCAGACTCTTGGAAATCATGGAATGCAGTGTCACTTGGAATGCTGCTACAAAAGGTTCTTACCAAATTCAAGAAAGATTGGAGTGGTATTGTTTGTGTATATAGTGATTCAGCTACGTATATGAAAAAGTTGTGTGATGACCTGTGAAAATTGATACCTAAGCTGAAGTGCTTCCCTGTAGGAGATCCTTGCCACTTTGTAGATGGCAATCTGAAAGCATCTTTACAATCTTCAGAGTTAATGAAGAATGCTTTTGACTTTTTAGTCCATTCTGGTGCACTGTTTTGTTATGCGTGGGAACTAACACACAAATATTTCTCATTTTGTGCTTTGTGTGGCACCTAAGAAAGAGTCATCCCAACTGTGTCACTTAGCTAGTGGTTCTCAGTCCTAGAGGCCATGAATGCTATATTATCCATGTGGCAACCGTTTACAGAACTTTTGCTGAGTGATGATGCAAACTGTATGAAATTTGAGGATCTTTGGTCACATATTGATGGTGATTTGAAATAAAGTACACTCTACTGCATTCTTCGATTTTTACAGGAAAGCATGACTGCTGTAATGGACATAAAAAAAAAACTACAGTCTGAAAACACCCCTGTCTGCCAAGTGTTCAGCATAATTCATTTAGATGTGAAACATCTCCTTGAGAGACAATGGCACTGCAACATGGTCCATGTTAGAGTGGTTGCCACTTGGTAAGCAAAGAAATGTTGCGGAGCAATTCAGGAACTTTTATTTTACAATGTATGAGAAATAGCCCTTCACCAACCATGGCATTTTGAAGTCAATGAAGCCTCACTGTGGTACTCTGCACAAGTTATAGATCCCTTCCATAAAGGGAAACTCTGAGGGCAAATGCGCCCAGTTCAACGCATATGTTGCAGAACCTGTCGCAGAGAATCACAATCTTCAAGTGCACCAGTTTTGGCATGGAAAGCTATGCCAGTGGCCAGAGTTAGCAAATTGTGTACTGGCTATTTTGGCGTTGCCTGTCTCAAGTGCCAATGTTGAGAGGGCCTTTTCACAGATAAAAGTTTACATGAGAGGGAAAGAGAGAGCGTGCATGACCAAAGACTCACTGAAGAAGTATTGTATGGTGTACTACGATAAGCTTGATTTCTAAAAATGCATTTGGACCTCATATACACTGTACATACACTTTCTATATACTATGCACTATCAGTGCAGAAAGCAAGCAATAATAAAAGCAAAAAGTTCCATAAACACCGGAAAAACACTGTTTCTGTTGTTTTTAATAACGCGAAAATGTGTAACCACTGATAACCACTGTTTTTTTAAGGGATTGAAATCACTGGAAAACACTGAAAAAACCCCACCAGAATTTACCAAAAATAGAAACTGAAAACAGGAAAGCTTAATTATAATTGAATTGATAATAAGTGTATGTTTAGGGTTAAGTTAACAAAACAAATGCTATAAGATTTAATAGTATTAGGTAGATTGAAAACAATTAGGCTTAGAGTTGTAAGTATTTTACAATAAGAAAAAATATTTTCATTTGAATTAAAAAATGGGTAGGCTTGGAATTAGTGCTAGAAACATTCACTTCATTTAATTAATTAGAAAATGTAATTACTTTTAATTTAGTTTTAGAGAATGGGTTGGTATTAATGATATTTAAATTAATTAAATAAAAATAAAAATATTATTAAGGAAATTGATAGGATAATGGTTAGGCATATAACTGTTAAAGGGAAACGAAGTAAAAGGACAAAGTAAAAGTCATTTTAATCTTATGGATAAGGAGCAAATTCAAATTAGGTCAAAGTGAAGGTTGAGCAGTGAAGGCATTTAAAGCAATGATAGTGGAAATTATGACATACAACCCTGAATTGTGGATTATAATTGCCTGTAAATGCACCCTGCAAGCCATATAAACTTGGCCCAGTGAAAATAATGATGCACTAACTCGCTGTTTGGCAGAAATAGCAGAAAACCTTTACAATAAGCTCTTGGCTCAGTCATGAAAGCCGTTCCTTATTCCTCTTTAAATGCTGTATAATTTTATTTTCTTTATTCCCACCTTCCTTTTATTGTTCTCTTCTTTTTTCTTCTCTTGGTTAAAAAAAGCTCACAGGCTTACGGTGCCTCCAGGTATGACCTGCATGTTGGTGTGTACAAGGTGTTTGTGGTGTCATGTCTTCTCAGCCGCGGCAGCATAGACTCAATTTCCACCCTTTCCCCATTACTGGTTTATTTCCATGCATTAACATCTGTGTACTAGGTTTTGTCCAACCAGTGCATCAAGTCTGGGCATGTGGAGTGTTCGTGAAAGTGTTCCTAGTGGCAACCTCCGGATTGGTGACGTGCAAGTGCACCATATATGAGCTAGTGGGCAGTTTGGAGGCAGAGATACTGTCTGCTATATAGTACCTTTAAAACTGAACTTCATCACAAAGTTACTTAATCAAATTTTTCAGTTGTTGCATTGAACTATCCAGTGCACTAAAGCACCCAGGTACCCTGACAGAACATTGCATCATGGACAAATTATACTCACAAGGACATATTATTGAGGGTTTGACTTATTCCTGGGCAAACATTTTATTACGCTGCAAAATGTGCAAAATCTTCACATTGTGCATTTTGGTGTAACTTTTTTAATGTGAGTATGCACCTTCATTAAAAAACATAAAGCCATGCAAGATACCAGCAGCAGACTGAATCGCATAGAAAACATCTCAAGAAGAGACTTTTCTGCTCGATCCAGTCTCCTGATAGTGTCTTCAGACATTTTTATGTTTCTGTTTCAAAAAAGTCATAGATTTCTCCATGAAAGCATAATTTTGATACATTTACATGGAATTTAAATTTCATGGAAATAAAAAGAAAACTTCACAAACATTAGTTTGAATTAATTCACCCAACAAGCCTAGATCTCATGTTGTCCCATATCATTCATGACTGGCTAACCTAGTCTTGTTTTTCCTTGGAATTCAGGTTCTTGTAGTAAAACTTTCCCCATCAAAGAACTATGGCCTGATGTACTACAAACAGGTCAAAAACCAGTCGGTGTTTCTTGCATGCTGACTGGTTTGCGGCCCCACCAGCATTTAGCGAGGTACAAATCTGTTGCAGGGAGTCGCAAAAACTCCTAATGTGTATATGACTCCCTGAATGCCTGCCGTATTGATGTGTATGTGACTCCTGTGAATTTCTGCTAATGCAGGGAGGCAGGTCTATGAAGGGCAGCAAATCTCCATTACGGCATTTGCACTGACTGAATGCCAACATATATAGGGACTGATTACGATGTCGGGCAGAAACAATCTGCCCGACACCATCTCGGAACAGATCCAACCAACTCGCGGTTGGTGGTTCCGCCCGACCGATTACGATGCGACCAAACACTGTTCAGTGGACTTCCCATTGATTCCTAAGGGAGCCCATGTTCCGCCCGACAACACAGGCTCCTATGGGGAAATGGGGTGTTTGTAGAAAACCCTGCACCCTGTTGTGGGCACCCCATTGTGCCTGCCACACAGTGCAGGGTTTTACAGGGGGGGTCCCCTGAGTACCCCTTTGGCTCCAACCGGAGGCCGCAGTCACTTTCCGACAACATTTTCATGTCAGACGGGCCAGCTCAGAAAGTCTGTTGGAAACCGGCATCGTAATCACTCGGTCGGAAACGCTGTCCGTAGAGCTGTTCGATGCTGTTCCAACCAACATGGGTGCTCCGAGATGCGTTCGAAACCGATTTGGAAAGACCGTGCGGTTTACAATCGGACTGCGAACATCGTAATCGGTCGGGCGGATTGTAAACCGACGAGTCGGTCGGAAGCTTTCAGACACGATCTATGAGATTCCGATTGTCAGCAGGAGGCTTTCCGCCCGACATCGTAATCGGCCCCATAGTTGTAAAGATGTAGTTGTCATGTACGGAGGCTATATTCAGAAACAAAAGCTATTATTCAGTGAAGGCCTTTGGAGACAGCATGCAGAAGTCCATCTCAGGTTGTTCTCTCAGCACATCTGAAGCCAGGATACTATCAGATTGCAGAATGAAAAGTGCTAAAAAAAACAACAACACAAAACAAGGTGTAAGTCATTTTGATCAATGCACCCAGAATCTAGAACAAATTCCCAGTATCCATCAGGACCGCCTTAATGGCCCTCTAATTTAGGAAAGGGCAGAAAATGCACCTCTTTAAAGAACAGTACCTCACACTGCATTAACTGTCCACAAACCAGCTACCTCTCCTATTACTCATTGACTTTTTGCTTGCTTTTGAACCTGTACTGAGCTCTGCTGCTTTCTAGATAGGTTATTGCTGTAGAAATATCACATACTAACATAAATACATACATACATACATACATATAAGTGCCTACATTCACAAAGTGGAATCTTTCCCACAATGACAGTTTCCACTTTGCAAATGAAAATAACGCTCTTTCAGGACCCAGTATTTGATCAGTGGTTTACAACTACAATTTATTGATACATTCCATAGCGAATTGCAAGATGAGGGTTGTGTTCCTTTATTTACTCCCTATCTTTTCAAATCTTCGTGGGCCGTAAAGTGTAGACTGTGAATCAGAAATACATTTCTGACATGCAAGTACGAATTTTGTCCATTGCAACTTTTCTTTTGGGGGCTGCAAAGCATTTGATTTTGTTAATTATAGACTCTGCAGCCCCTAAAACGTTTCCTATATCAGGCCTTACGGCATACAATTACCTTAATTCAAACCACAACACAGAATTGGGTGAGCTGTATTTACCTGATAAAGGGCATCTTCAGGGCTTTAGCTGTGGGTGAGCAAATTAAAATGGCTTCTGCGTAAAGCCTCCATAGGTCACATGCATCCTTTGTTGATATATAGCTGACAAAGAGCTGAATTAATAAATTATACATTTGCCACCGAAAGGTGATTAGGCAAATAAGTGCCCAAGCCAGAAAGCATGATGGCTGACTACAACACCTTTTAACAACATTTTATTTATAAAAACTTGATTTGGATACCTACAGCAAGCATGTTTTTTGGCTTCTGGGTCGAGACATAGGGCTGGACCGCCAAACCCATGGTGGCGGTGTGGTAAACGCTGCACCGACGGTCCAATAGCCGTATTGACTTTGTCGGTCCGTGATTCCTGGTGGTCTTGCAGCGGTCTGAGGCCACAAAATGTTAGCGGTGCAGGTGCTGCACCGCCAAGCATATTATGAGTTTCCTCACTGCCCTCCTTTTCATGGTGGTGAGCCCGCATTTAAAAGGGTGGTGGTGAGGGAACTAAAGGTGCCCTACAGGGCCCCCTGGTACTTCAGTGCATGGGGGTGCATGCAGGGGGGCACATGGTATGCCCCCTTTCTTTCTGCACCCCCAGTTCCTGCATGGCTGGACTTTACAGTCTATGCCGTGCTGGAACGTGCTCCCATGGCACTGCCTTTCCAAAGGTGCTTCTATGAACCATTGAAAGGATGCTCAGAGGGCCTCGGCAGTGGAGTTTGGCGGTGTGGGAGCAGGGCATTGACGTGTCGCCCTGCTCCCACCCTGCCAAACTGATAATCAGGCCCATAGTTTCTTTGGAAGTAACGGGGCAATGCAATGGGATCTCATTATTGTACCAGAATAGTCTGACAAACATTCAGTGATCTAAATATTTTTTACAAAAATAATTCTCCATTACAGTTACAAATAGAAAATCCAAGCCCCAAGAAGAGATATATTTGTAAATTATATTGAGACATACAACCAGAATACCGCCTCCATCTGTCTAGTTGCAGGTCGTTCTTTGTAGGAGTTCAGCCTCCACTGATGTCTGAAGTTGGCACTGCCTTTCCCTTCTGTCTTCTCCTCTCATCCACCAAATTTGTTGATCCTTTGGACATTTATCCTTTGGCCCTTGAGTTGCATCCCTGTTATTTCTCTTCATATGGTTGTGATTAAGAGTAACAAATTTCCCTTGCCCTGATTATGTTGCTCAATTTTCCTAATACGTAGGCATCTTATAGGTCGTGGATCAACTACCTTATCTTTCCTCCACCACCACCATTCAGTACATTTGAAGTCGTCATCTTGTTTTGATTCCACTTGTAAATGTGTGTGCACACTCCACTAATGCTTTTAGGGAAGGTTACTGAAGAGCTATTTGATTAATGTTATCCCCCTGTGTGGTCTTATGAGTGGATTCATAGTGTGTTAGTTGTTCTTGCAAAAGAGTGTTATAGGTAAAAACCTAAAGAAGAAAGGATAGCAAATCCACTTTTTTCTTTTCCAGAATTAACACAATTAAAAACAATAATATTAAGTGTATGGTTAACTTCTATGTACTTTTTTGTTTCAGTAAATGTGAAGATAGTGTCTTGTAGAGAACATTCTCGGTGGATGCTCACTTTTACTCACCTCCAGGGCTCTACACTTACAAAACCTGATCTTTCTTTTTGTTCCATGTTCTAAACTTTCATGGTTGGTCATTTTCAGCGGCAGTCGCTAGATTGTGGGATACACTGTTTTCCCTTCATTGGCCTTTAGTAAATCTAATAGAAGAAAACACAAACACAAAGCTGTTTAACCTACAACAAGTTCTGGGCAAAATAGCAACTTTTCTCATGTGTGATATATGCAATTTTTGCAAACATTAATCAAATACACTTCGGCGGTCATCAGTATGAAAACAGTACATGAGATATGTCCTCATATATAAAAGTCACGTGAGATACCTGCTCAATGTATTTTCCTTAAGATTTCTATGATCTTTGAAGTAATCTCAGCTTGAACAAGGGTCCTGAGGTCAACAATTACTCAGAAAAACAGCAAAAATTACACAAAATACAACGAGACCCAATAATCAAGACTTGTGCAAGACTTCACCTAGGCCCCCTTGTAACATTTTTCAAGGGTTGTCACAATGCAGCTTATGTGAGCTCTAAAAATAAAATTAACATAACATAATATGATATAACTCCCGCTTCTGCATATAGGAGTTGCTCTATGGAGATAAAATGGCACTGTGGCTCCAGATGATTAGGGGCTATTTAAGTTCTTTCAATTAATCATGTAGTTCTAGTTATTTTAATGTGTTCCATGGATTGAACCAACACTACAAGTATTAGAAAGTATTACTTTGCATAAGAAAAGCCTGTCACTGGAAAGAAGGTGCCAGGTTACATGGACCAAGGTCACACCTGTGTATAAAACAGTAGGTACATCAACCTTCATCTTCATTCATTTGCTGGTCTTACCGAAGAAAGAGGCATATCATCAACGAGCAGCGATAAATATCGCCAAACTCGCTTAGTGCGATTTTGCAGCTATCGCCGGATTTGATCGCCGAGATATCGCGTTATTTACAACGATTATCTCCACGGCGATGAAACATCCGGCGATAGCTGCAAAATGCAGGTTTATCGCTGTGAATCCAGAGATAACCCTGCAGCGATAGGGGAATCCTTAGTAATAGGGACATGTGGATTTAGCTGTACAATCCACCTCCTATGTAAAAGATAGTGAAGTCAGGAATTTTTCAGACGTAAAATACCTGCGATAACCGCGGCTTTTGATATCGCTTTGGGTGTCCTGGGCGGGCTTGTAAATACCGCGAAGGACAGATAGCGATATTTTTAATGTTGTTTTTCTTGGGAACTCCTACTTTGCATCTCATTAGAGATGCGAAGCAAGGCGTAAGGAAAACCAGTGCTGAGACAAGGAAACACGTGCTAGCATGTCCTTGCTAATAGTGCGATGCCATTATCGCCGCTTTTTGGCCGAAAACGGCCGCTAAAGCGGCGATAATGGGCTTGATAATATGCCCCGAAATACCTAAGGAGATTCAGAAGAGAATTCAGTGTTAACTGCCTGCCAGATCTTGGATTCCTCAACGATGTAGCCAATTAACATTAACTTCTTCATGGTTTTGTGGTGACGTGGAGATATTCCCATGGAGGGTGCCCCATCCTCCCGCTATTTGATAAAACCTACTGCTGACTTTGACTGGTTGATGTTTAGAATGGCCTCTGCCAACCACCCAAGTAAAGATATTTTTTCTTTGTTGATTCAGGCAATCATATTGGCTGGGTTGAATAATATTATCTAAATCATATGATAGCAGAGTGTGGGTAGAGAGTGCTTGCTCTCTCTACCACCACATGAAAAATACTGCTGAGACCATTAACTGAGGTGCTATCCGGCCAGGTGCTTGGGTCTTAGAAATAGATGAAATATGGTCATCCTATGCCTTCTTTAGAATCTGAGGTATGTTAGGTGCTCAGAGGCGGCTGCTATGGGGACATGGTGGTGGGCCGGCGGGGGGGGGGGGGGGGGGGGGGATTACAAAAAGAAGAGAAACAGCACTTAACTGGTTGCTGCCTCTCCTCCATTCTTGTTCGGCAAGGATGCTGCAACAGAAAGAACCCAGGCTCCCAGTCTGTCCCAGCCAATCAACACCATGGTTCGATGCTCAGAGAGAGAGAGTGAAAGCCTGGGCATGTTCTCCACCCAGGCTGTAATGCAGCCTGGGTGGAGAACACACAAAGTGCGCATGATGGTTTGGCCAGCCCGAGACAGCCCGTCAAATTGTCATGCGCACTTAAGTGCACATACCACTCCTCTCCCTGCTGGCTGACAGCCCAGCCCCTTAAAAAGAAACTGGGCCAGTACGGTAAAATTAAAATGATAACATTATGTTATTATCATTAGATTTTTCGTGTAAGGCGATGCCACTGCATGTGCCTCATCTTCTTAGCAGTATGCCTGTGTATGCGATTGACTATTGGCGGGCTCTGACCAGAGGGCTTCGTGAAAGCAATAAAAAGGCAACTGACTAATCACAGTATATTTCCTCATATTCTTTGTTTGAACACACCTCCCTGCTCAATTTTAACTGTGAATTTGTGTTGAATGATTGTTAAATTGCAACTCCAACCAACCACACACCACAGCCATTAAACGATACTGTTGTTGTTTCCCTTTTTTGGTCTGGCATTGGCCAAGGCTTTTTCATTTTACTAAAATGATATGCGTAATATAGGTACTTATAGGCACTTTTAGTCATACCTCTCCATCCATTGGTCTGTTATCTGTGTCATTCACATTCTTCCTATGCCCATTACAGCATGTGGCATGGGGCAGTGTGGTGAGTTCACTTCCGCCATTGGTTTACTTCACTGTGAGTGATGGCATCCTGCCCTTTGACAAGCGGCATATCCACTCAGGATGCAGTCTCCCTAAGTGCCAGGGATTTTTGCTTTAAGCAAATGTTTTTTTTGGTTTGATGGGGACACTGTTGAGAACATCTCACTTCAAACTGGGGAAGAGAGGATCCAGACTGCATATGTGGAGAATGCTACAAACAGTGAGAGAAAACTGAATTCTGAGTGAGAAAACTGCACACTGGGCATCAAGACTGCATATGGGGTGTGAAGACCACGCAGTGGTTGTGAGGACAGCACACGGTGTGGAGATTACTTACTGAAGAAAATACTGCACACTGGTTATGAAGACTGTATAGTGGAGGAGACAATAGCATTCTGAGGAAAGTCCTGCATATTTGGGTGGAAAAACTGCATATTGGGAAAATACTCCATACAGAGGGATATAACTGCACACTGAATACTGCATACTGGGGACCAAGACTGCATGCTGTGGAGAACCCTGCATAGTGGGTGAGAAGCCTGTGTATAGGGGGGAAATGCTGCATACTGGGCAATAAGTCTACATATTTGAGAAATTGACTGCACACAGAGGGCCTGAATACAAGTTTGGCAGATGGGATACTCAGTCACAAACGTGGCGGATATCCGGTCCACCAAATTAAAAGTTCCAAAGGCTATAATAGAATTGTAATTTGTCGGACGGAATATCCATCACATGTGTGATGGAGTAACCCTGTCTGCCAAACTTGTAATCAGGCCCTGAGTATGAAATCTCTTTAGTAGGGGTGAAGTTGCATTCTGTGTCAAATACTGAACACTGGGTGAGAAGACTGCATGCTGTGGAAAATAGTGCACACTGGTGAGAACATTGTGCACTAGGGCCCTGATTTACTAAGGCCTGCGTCACCGTTGCATCACACAAGCGAAGCAAGACCATGCAAGCCGTTAAGTGAGATATCCTAAGCCACGCAGAGCTGCCTTACCTGGCTCTGCGTGGCATAGTAGATCTGGCATAATGCAAGGCAGTGCAAATTGCTGCCTTGTGTTACTCTGCCCTGGGAAGGCATTACATGAGTAGAGTGTGGGTGTTTCGATGCATCCACCCTTAGATTTTGGAGCATTCCCAAATTTGCTCATGCTAGTAAACCTGCGAACGCATCAAAATGCTATTCCTTCCCAGGTGAGGTGTAACAAAGAGAATTATATGTATTTCTCCGCATGGTTTCCTCTTTCTAAGTGTGCTGCAATCTGCAGAAAATATAGAAAGAATTCAAAAAAGCCTTAGAGGACGGTTTTTGTGTCGGATGGTGTCCCTTCTGGCATAAAAACAATCCTGCCTGCAAAACAGGCTCCCTTGCACCATGGCTCAAGGGTTCCTGCATTGTCCCTAAGCTGCACTGAGTGCCCCAGCGCAGATAGAGAGCAGGAATGCGCATATCCTAGTTGATAAGGCGCACTCCTGCTCTCTCCATTTGATGCTGCAAGGCAAGTTGCCTTGCTGCATTATGCTGCATCAAATGTTAGTAAATCTGCTGTATACTGGGGAAGAATACTGCATGCTGGGGGTTAAGGCTATGCACTGGGGGAGGAGACTGCTTAACGGGTTGTTCACTGCATATTGAGGGAGGAGACTGAATAGTGGGGGAGAAGATTACATTCTGAAGAACTGAAGGTTTCATAGTGGGGAATATGACCTGCTTCTAAGGGAGGAGAATGCCGACTGGAAATGAAGAATGCATCCTGAAGAAGAAAGGACTGCATACTGAAGACCAGAACATCTTGTAGTGGTGGATAATACTTCCTGGGGAGAATAAACTACCTATGAGTGGGAAAGCTGCATGATGAGACAGGAGTCTGCACACTGGGAAAGAGAAAAAGGCTGTATGCAGGGGATGAATAATTGATATTGGGACATAGAGCACATCTTGGGGTAGACGACAGCACACCAGGGAGGATGTTTGCGTTCCCGTGCCGGGGGAGATAATACACAATGGCGGTGTGAAGTCGGCATACTAGATGAGAAAACTGCATATTGTGGAGAAGATTGCATTAGGGAAGAGAACATTTCAAACCTAGGGAGAGTAATTTATTCTGATGGAGACAATACTACATACCAAAGAAGAGAAGATTGCCCATTGAGGGAGAGAAAACTTCATACCGAGAGGGAGAACGCTTCGAATTTAGGGAAAATACTTTAAACTGAGAAAGAGAGGACTCCATTGTACAGGGGCATATATTTTACATGTGCAAGACAGTTCCTCACAATGAGGAAAATAATTCTTTACTTTTATAAGTTTTGCCTGAGAGGTGCATCTGCCTGTGTTCTGATCTTCTCTCTAGATACTCAAAAGGTTACCGCAGAGTTGTGTTTGTGTCATGGTAGGGCACCCTTTCCTCTGATTTGGACATTTTGTAATCTGTCCTTTAGGTAAATAATAAAGTATGGCAGGAGCAAGTTATCTTATTTAGTGTGGGCTTTCTGCCTCTCGTCGCGGGTTGAGAGGGACCCTGCAGAGGGGCCAGAGGTGGTCATTGCCTGATCCTAAATTACATGATTCTGTGGACCTCAAGGGCCAGGAAAGGTAAAGTGAACCACTCTTCTACTCAATCTCAGGCGCTGAGCAGCCGCCACTGGTAGTCACGATGCTCCTGACCGCTAGACTGCGCCAATGCACTGCATGATGTGATTCTCTCTCTTTTCTTACCCATCTCAGGCTCATCCCACCGCTCAACCAGCTGGACCTCCTGAGGAACCTCAAGAGCAAGTCAGGACTCACATTCAGGTCAGGTGAAACTGTAGCCACCCGGGCTAGTTTGGAGGGGGATGGTGGGACCAAGGCCAGAGCAAGAAGAAAATTGGATCATTGGGGAGGTCCTACCCAAACTCAAGGAGCAGTTTTTCAGTATATGCAGAGGGGGTGTTTACAAAGCTCCTCCTTCAATGCCCAGATACCTAGATGCTCCTGGATAGCCCTAAATTTTACTGGGCCATTATTGAGAGCCGGCCTCAAGCTTCAGTTCTCCAGGGTCAATGAGTGCAGATTCTGAAGCAAGTCGTAGCATTAACATAATTTCAGTGACCAATAGGACAACCATCCTTGTGAATTTAGAACACTTGCAAATAGTTTTATATCGTACAATAGAGGATGACACTGAAGGGGCCATTCTTTGTTGTTTTGATTTAAAGTGCACTTATTTTTAATGAAATGTCGTGCTCTCCTTTAAACAGCACCTATTAATGTATTAAGAATACCTGTGCTGGACAGATTTTTTGGCTGTCCTTATGGGGTATACCTGCCCCATTCTGTTCCTCAATGCCCCACCCCCCTTCTACGGTTATTTGAGTTGTGTACCTGGACAAATCTGGGTTGGTATTGTTTGGCACTATGTGCATGCTGAGAGCATGAAGAACAAGCAATGGGTTGTTTGTGTTTGTGATTGACTCTGTCCTATACTTTTTGGTGTGCTCTTCTTCTTTGATTTTTCAATTCTTTACGTGGGATCGCTTGGTTATTCCCTGATGTCTCCATGAGTTTGATGTGTATGAGTGATGATTTTTTTAATTTGAGTTTAATATAGCACTGGCTAGACCCGGATGTATCAGAGCGCTTTACACAGGGTTCCCCAAAGTTACAAAATTACATCAGTTACCAGTTACATCAGTTACTAGAAAAACATTTCAAGAGCGTAAAGACAAGATAAAAGGAGCTTAGAAGGGAGAGGGGGTAGGGTAAAGGGGTAGGAGGGAAATAAGATGGAGAGACGAGGGAGAGTCTGCCCAATGTCCGGCTGGGTAGGTGACGGCCGAGGGGGAAGTCCACAGCCCATCTCCTCTATAGATATCAGGTAGCTT
Organism: Triturus cristatus; assembly: GCF_964204655.1. Lineage (NCBI taxonomy): Eukaryota > Metazoa > Chordata > Amphibia > Caudata > Salamandridae > Triturus > Triturus cristatus. Next base: position 1,644,520,157 of record NC_140590.1, read on the forward strand.
TACCGGGCATCGGCCAAATAGCTAGGTCTCAACGGAAGAACATTAAGAAGGGGAGAATAGAGGGGGAAAGGGGGTAGGGTAAAGGGGTGGGAGAGAGAATGCGAAGGCGAGACGAACGAAAATCTGCCCAAAGTCCGGCTGGGTAGGTGACGGCCAAGGGGGCCATCTCCTCTATAGCTATCAGGTAGCTCCACCGGGCATCGGCCAAAAGGCTAGGTCTAGCGCTAACATAAGGAAACATTGTGTTACGAGTTCAGGAAGGGACCAAAAGTCTAGAGTCCAGAGATAGGCTGGTGGAGCTGGGAGGAGGCGGGGGAGGGAAGGAAACACAGCAGGGAGATGCAGAAATACAATGTCAGATGTCGGGTAGGTGACGGTTGAGGGGGTGAACCAGAGCCAGACTCCTCTATAGCTGCATAGGACAGCTCCACTGGGCATCGGCCAAGGTTGCTCGGGTTCCTCAGTAAGTAAAAAACAGTTATGGTATCCACCCAGTAGGCCTCGTCATAGTTCCAATGGAAAACACCGGTCCTGGTGTTACTGGGCAGTGCCGTCCGCAACGTCCTCCATCTCGCCCCCCGGTCAAGAGTGGTGAGAGGAGAGGTGGAAGCAACTCCTTCACCTCTTACCTCCGCGTATGGAGGAGCAAGCACTTTTTAATTGTGTCGCTTTGCCTGCATCGTTCCCTCCTACTAGTCATTTCACCACTTCCTGGAGAAAATACCTACTATTTCAAAGAGGGATAAGCTTGTGCCCCTCCCCAATTCTAAGGACTAGGATCAGCACCTGCGAAGGCCAAGGCAGGTATCCATACTTTCCGTTGGGGGCTGGCGACCTTAAAGCTCCCGCACGCCGCTGGCCAATACCCCTTCCCCCACTCCAGTAATCCTGAATGAAGGAACCCGAAGGGGCAGCATGGTTCAGTTCTGCATGCTGCTTTGGTGTATGGCGGGCGCCATATTTAGGTCCGGCAATTCTCTTCTGGGCGTCATATTGGAGTCAGGCAAACCGCAATCGGTCCCCCCTCCGCTGTTTATTTCAGCCCCCCAGACCCCCACATTTCATTTGTGCAGTCTCTGCCCCTCAGGCTGGCCTCTTAAATGTGAGGGGGTCGCGCGCATTGGGAGATCAAGCTTTCTGCTGTTGGCGGCGGTCACGCGGCCCCAGGCAGGCACCCGCAGCCGCGCATTCACTCAGCCTCCCGTCTTCCCCGCAAACCTGAGATCTCATTGCTGCTCTCCTCTGCTAAATCTCTTCAGGAGATGACCTCAGCAGTTGCCAGGAGACATGGTGGGCGCTGCGAGAGTCAGAACGGAGATTCCGGGTGCCGCCGCCGTTTCGTGGGCAGGCGTAAAATAACTTTACATAAAGTACACATGTACACTGTTCAATCAAGGACATAGCAGTGCATAATACGTCTGTACATATCATCCAACGTCAGTAATGTAGAGGGCACAACTTGGTCCAGTTGAAACCATTTCCATTCTGATTTTACTTTGATGATGAACACAAAACATTGTGTAGTGACATGTTTATTTCCCTCTTGCGTTCTATCACTGAACACTGTTTACCCTTCAGGATCAATGTACTGGGGGCAAAGTAAAGGTTTCTAATCTTAGTTTGATTTATTTTGCCTATTCAAGTAGGAGACTGCTAGCACCAGTCACTGCATGGCAAACCCCAGGGGCACTGTAATGCACAAACCAAGTCTTCTGAACTGTTACATTTAGGGTTTAGGTTCAATGGTAGTTGTATAATATGCTGTGCTAATTATTTGTTGGGCTTTTTTTATGGCCAGCAGTATGTCCTTACTTTTCACAAATACTGAAATTGATGTGCCTGGTATTCCTGTCCATCCATCTGTGCTAAAAAGCTTGGACTAGTGGCCAAACCCTAAATACTTTCTTATTTCAATATCATTTTTGGACACCTCGACTGTCCTTAAGGAGCATCTAAAACCAGTTTTGGTCTCTGTTCCCAGGATACAAGTCAGAGGTGGGAGCGGGTGGACAGACCCCCACCGTCCCACCCAGCCATCACTAATTTTAGTAAGAGACACCATCCCCATAGCTTGAGGGGAAAGGAGGCTCAAATGAGCCGCTGTGACTGGTCCATTCTCTTGCAGTGCGTCCTGACCGGGCGTCAGCATCTGCCATCGCCATGGGAACGGCCCAGGAGAGGCTTAAGAGCAGGTAGCTGCCCACCATTGACACCATTGTTCCTTAATGGCCTGAAAAAAAGACCCTTTTGTGCTTTCATTCTGGTTAAAGACACCATCAGGAAACAAAATGCAGGAACACTGAACAACTCCTCAAGTGCTCAGCTGGCACTTTGTATTGCCTAAGAAATACATTGTATAAATATATTAACAATAATACGTCCTATGTAGCAACCTTTGTTTCACAGCTTTATTTTAAGGTGCATCTATTAGTTTATAGTGAGATAAACGGTAAGGCCATGACACTGATTGATTCTACGTCAAGCGATGTGACGTCATTGCGCGCTGTCTATGTTAATCAATCCCCTACTGCTTGCATTAGGGCTTGTGACTGTCTGTTGTCCACGGCCCACTCTTTTATGTTGCCTACCGGTGCAATGGAATGATCCCCACCAAGGGCAGGCAATGGCGTTCCCAATTTGTTATGAGCCATAGTGCAAGGAAGGTAATTGGCTCCATGGCTGCTGTTTGAATGGCAAAATACATCAATAATCCGGGTTCAGTGGGCACCTCAGTTCTCAGGGGCCTGGTGCCACTGCACCTGCTGTACCATTAAGGTAGGGGAGGAGCCAACCTTCATGAATTCGCGAAAGGGGATGCCACATGGTGCAGGGAATGTTACACTCTGCTTGGGGGTGGATGGGTGGGGATGGAATAGGTGTCTTGCTGGCTGCATGGGGTAAAATGATAAAATGAATGCCAAATAGATTATTGTCACAGCAGTCCAGACCAGGAGTAGCCCATGCAGGTTAGAGCGGTAGGGCAGGGTGGGGAGGACTAAACAGACAACGAGGGAAAATTAAATAAATAATACATTTTCCCTCGCTGTCGTCTGTCGAGTCCCCCACTTACCCCGCCCCACCACTCTTACCTGCACGGGCCGCTCCTGCTCCAGATAGCACGGAAACAGAAAAACAACCTGCCTCATTCTGGGGAAACAGTTCCCTCCTTTCTATCCCCACCTGGCCTTGCAGCTGTTAGAACGCTTCCTAGTTCTTGATACCACACTAGATTTTCGATTGAGGTCCTACCTCCACCCTGCTACAAAGGCAGCTTTACCTGCTCAAGCACGACCCTGAGGGGGGCTGTCAGCTCTTTGCTACCTTTAATTATTGGCAGAGACTAGATTAAGCGGATTTAACCCGCTTATGCTTCTCTTCAGTTTTCTGCTTCTCTGGCATTCCTGAAGAGATGCTTTCCAAAGACCTGGTAGCAGCTACGTGGTTGCTATAGAGCCTCTGGTTGCTAAGGCACCTTTGGTTGCCAGGCAACCCTTCGCCAGCATCAGCCTTTGCTGCCTGTCTGTCACATGTTATGTTGTTTTTGGAGTCCTAGAGATTCCTTGCACTTGTGAGGTCATCTTCAGGATGACGTGGGAGAAGAGGCCTGACTAAACTGGTTTGAGGCGGAGCATAAGCGCAAAACAGAGGCCAGTGTCGGTTAGATGTCTCTTTTGGGTCTCTTCAAAGGTCCCTGGACCCTTTCTGGAGGATCACAATGTGTTTAGCTGTAGCTCTTGTGCCAGATTTCATGCAAAACTTGCATTACTTTGAAGCCACTCCTTTTCTGACGAACCTGCATCGAAATTGTAGCGTCCAATGACTGTCACTTCCCAAATTCAGCTTCTAGTGAGGGCATCCTGTGGAACTACAACCTTTAGGGCCATAACACTGTCCTGTGCCTAGAGGTGCAGAATGTGTCCCAGGCCTGCTGAATAAGACCATGCCTGCTCATGAATGATTCATTTTATGTATAGCAGCGACATCTGCCTGCTTTCACAGGGGGAAACATCCTTTACCACGCAACCATTACAACGCGGTATGGTTACATCGTGGTTTTTACAACGAAAGTCGTTAAACCGACTTGCACTGGAGGGCGCTCTAGACTAAGGAATAGTGTGAATTACTATTCCAACACCTTCCCTACTGTACGTAGACTGGAGTTGGAATAGTAATTCACACTATTCCTAAATCCAGCGCCCTCCAACGCAAGTCGATGTAACGACTTGCGTTGTCAAAACCGCGATGTAACATACCGCGTTGTGATGGTACGCGTTGTACCATCATACATCCTTCACAGGTGGCACATCACACCTGTGGAACCCTTTGCCTGCCCAGCTGTGAGTGCAACCTGATCTGCTTTCTTTCAGGAAATCATTAAACCCCATCTCTTCTGTCTGCACCTCATTAGCTCAATTATTTGAACCTAACCCTATAAATTGAAATTAGGTTTTTTTACTGTCTTTTGTACCCTGTGTTTTTTGTTTCTTGTAACGCCAAAGCAGTGCAGTGGTGCTGTGGAAAGGCTTACATAAAGAATGCATTTATAAATATCTTCTTATCCAAAAGGACCAATCACATTTTAACCTAATAGAACATATAGATGTCTAGCATGTATACGCTGACAGTCCAGTATGTCAAAACAGCAGCCCTAAATTTGAGGTTTTACACCAGGGGCTAGATTGACCAATGTCTCACGCAGCGCAGTGCAGCAGCCGCAAATGCTGTGCTGCGCTGCGCGAGAAGGAGAGAGCAGGAGAGCGCCATATTCACTTAAATATGGCGCTCTTCTCACCTCCCTAGCGTTGGCGCTGAAATCTGCTGCTGTGTGCAACGGAGACACATTTGCGCCATAGTGCAAGGGTGTATCCGTGAGTCAGGCATAGGTTTTGTACTGAAAGGATACCCCTCCAGTACAAAATACTATACTTAGACTAATTATAAACATGTTCACACTTTGTTGGTGTGCTGTACAGGGCAGCACACATGCGAAGTCGGAAAATAAAGGAGAAGAAAAGTATTTTCCTTCATAGCCCCTGCTTGAAGGGTGCACTATTTTCTTACGCTAACCCCTGTCTTCTTTATTTAGTAAATTGGGGTTAGAGTCAGAAAACCTGGGTGGTTGCATGGGAATTCCCATGCACCACTCATGGTACGCCCCTTTGGCGCTAGGTAATGCAAAGCAGAGCTATGTGCTACTTCGTGTTACTTTCACGTTATTGCCAGCGCTAAACAAGTTTAGCGCTGGAAAAGAAATCTGACAAAAAGAATTTGCGCCGATTTGTGTCACTTTTGTGATGCAAACATAGCATAAAATCTTAGTAAATCTGCTCCTATGAATGTTTGGATACCTATAGAATTTGTCCCAGATTTATCATAGTATTGCATTGCCCTTGCATCATGCAAGATATCACAAGGGCAACGCAATCCTAAAGTCAAATTTAGCTAACAACGCAAAGCCACTTTGGGCGGTCCTGCAATGCTTGGTAAATCTTGAGCACCGTGAGGCAGCGCACGTCACTTCATTGCGTTACTCTGCCCTGGGAAGTTGATCCATGGGTGGAGCGTGGGTGTTCCCACGCATCCACCCATGGATTTTGGTGCATTGATAGATTTACCAGGACTGGTAGACATGGTAGTGCTTCAAAATGCTATGCCTTCCCACAGGAGGCGCAACAAGGAGAAATATATTTATTTCTCCTTGTTGTTTCCTCTTCCTAGGTGAGCTGCATTCTGCAGCACGCTTAGAAACCAGACGAAGCCTCAGAGGATTGTTTTTTTCTGCAGGAAGGTGCCCCTTTCTACACAAATACAATCCTACCTGCAACTCAGTTACCCATGCACCATGATGCAACCGTGCCTACCTTGGCGCTCGGCAGCAGATTGTGTGCCAGCTCAGGCAGAGAGCAGGAATACACCTTATGTGGGTAAATATTAGGGGTGGGCGACAATTTCCGTTCCGCTCCCGGAAATTGCGACAATTCGACATTTCCGCGTTCCGACCGGAACGCGGAAATGCCGAATTGTCGCAATTTCCGGGAGGGAACGGAAATTGTTGCCTGGCCAACCACAACAGGAAGCACTTACAGATATAAATAAAGCAGGGGCCCGAGTGGAAACTCAAATTCAGTAACGCTTTATCAGCACAAAACATTAGGGAGCTAGGTCGAGGCTGGGCAGGTGTGCTTTTCCCCCAGGTCGTCGTCACTTACCCGATCCGTGATTCCGACTCGAGCGCAATCCCCGCGTAGTCTCCAGGAGGTTCAGTCTCCTCATCTGCTGCTCTGCTCGGTCTCTGGCCCATAAACAGAAGGCATGTGAACTGCATGGAAGCCCCGCCCCACACACCAGCGGTGGGCAACGTCTTCCGCCCCTTCCCCCACTGATGGACCTGGACAGCTGAGCTGACTCGAGGGACCCCAGGAACGTCGGCGCCGCAACGTTACAGACACACATGGTCACTGTAACGGCAGCGGCAGGCCGGAAGCACCAATTTCCGCGATCACGGAAATATCGCGTGATCGCGGAAATCGCGGGCATTCTCGCGAGAATTGGCGGAAGTGCCTTCCGCCAATTCCGCCCACCCCTAGTAAATATGGTGCCTTCCTGCCCTCTCCCCTTCATGCAGCGCAGCTAGTTTCCTTGCTGCGTTTTGTTACATGAAAGTTTGATAAATCTGGCCCTTAGTCTCCAATGGCTCTTTGGTAAGAGTGCCAATCCACCCTGTAGATATATGGCCTTGTGTAAAGTTTGATGGATGGGCCATTAAAGTGCTGAAGTGAAGCAAGCATTGCCTCCTCGAGCCCTGCAGCAACAACTTGTCAATCTCTGTCAGTGGGGACATTCACAGAAAGTGCTCCTGTCGCCACGGTGAGAGCACTTTGGCAAAATTACAGTGCTAGGCTGGTTGCCATGTCATGGTAGTTTGGTCAGCATTTTCTTTTTTCACAGAAACAAAGACCCAAAAAGGAGCTTTGTTTCTGCAAAATAAAATGTCTTTGATACACTAAGGGCCAGATTTAACGCTTATTCGTGCAGTTCAGTGCAGCAGGCGCAAATATGGCACTATCTTCTCCTCTCCCTAGCGCCGGCTTTGAAATCAGCTGCCACGATCCATAAAGACACCTTTGAGCCATAGTGCAAGGGTCTCTCCCTGAGTGTAGGAAAGATTTTGTACTGGAAGGAAAGCCATCCAGTGCAAAATACCATGCTTGGACTAATTTTACCCCTGTCCCGTCTTTGTATGTGTATTGTGAAGTGCAGCACACGTACAAAGTCGGAAAAGGAATGAGAAATGAAAGCATTTTTCCTTCCTTGTGCTTACTTCAAAAGGGCGCAGTTTCTGATGCTAAACCTTCTTTACTTTATTTAGTACATAGAGTTTAGCGACAGAAACCATGAGTGGTTGCATGTGAACACCCATGCACCACCCACGGTACGCCCCCTTGGTGCAAAGTATTGCAAAGAAGCACTATGCGCTGGTTCGCGTTACTTTCATGTTATTTCCTGGCTAAACAAGATTAGCGCAGGAAAGTAAATCAGATTTTTTTTTATCATGAAATCTTAGTAAATCTCCCTCCAGGAGTTTTCTCCCAGTGTTTGAGGGGTCATTATTGTTTTTTTATTCACAACAACCATGCTTTTCATGCTGGTAATTAACAGGAGAAAAATAGTATCTGAACTCCCTCTCCTACATGGGATTGGTCTTCAGATGCTGCTAGGCCATCGCCTCTGTGGTGCATGGATCGCCGGCAAAGGGTTTCTGTTGACAGATTTAGCTGAGATTCCACCATCGTAAAACATGCAACTCCACTGCTGCTGCCTCTAAATGAGGCAGGAAAATTGCGTGGTGGGTGGGTGGGGCATCTGATGATAGTTGGCAAAAGCCCCACCTCCACCCATATATAAATGAGTGTCCTTAATGGTTAGCTTATTAGAGTAATGTTTAATTTCTCTACTATATCAGTCATTCGACACTATATTGTAGCAATGCTCACATATCCCATAGAACTAATGTCCAGCTACCATATAGCAGTGGTCCACATAGATCCTACAGAAATGAGATCTACCTTCACAAAGAGAGCAGTGCTTAAGCAGTCTGCACAAGGAGTGCGCACATCTGTCTGCCGTCAGCATTGTGTGCGACCTACACTGCTCAACCAAACTCCTATCTGTCCTATGACAGCAACGTGTAAGGAATCTTAAAGACTTACATGTGGTCTGGTAGAGTTTGGCGAAGTAGGTGCAGGTCTGAAAATCAGTGGTGCTCCCACTGCGCCAAACTCTTGACTTCAAAGCTCTACTTAGATTCAGGAAAAGCAATGAATTTACCTTGTCATCACCAGAGAAAACATCGGCAAGACAGCTCATCTGCCACAGACCCTTTGTATCAAACTGATGGTGTGGCCCACCCTATTTAGCGGTACAAAAGGGGGTGGTGATGGAAGGAGTATCAGAACCAATCAAACACTCACACCCAGTCAACAGATCTGGGTTTCATCCATCACCGTTCTTTAGCCCACTCTGCCACCCCAGTTCAGACATGGCCATATGCAAATCAGTCTGACCCTGTGCCTCATGGGAACAGTCCAGCCCGAACTGCCAAGCCATGCCTTCCCTGGACCTTTTGTACCGCTTTGTTCGCCATAAGTTGGCAGGGTATGCTCAGACGTGAGTCCCTTGCTCACTTTGCCACTGAATTCAAGCAAGCCTGGCTGAAGACGGCTGAAATGCCAGAAACCGGTCCTAGGAAGCTTGTTTCCTGTCCAGGGAAGGCATGGCTTGGCAGTTCGGGCTGGACTGTTCCCATGAGGCACAGGGTCAGACTGATTTGTATATGGCCATATCTGAACTGGGGTGGCAGAGTGGGCTAAAGAACGGTGATGGATCAAACCCAGATCTGTTGAGTGGGTGTGAGTGTTTGATTGGTTCTGATGCTCCGTCCATCACCACCCCCTTTTGAACCACCCTATTTAGGACAGAGTGACATGCACTAGTTTTCTCTACCTAAGTCCATCATACGAGGTTCGGGAAAATTCACAGTGTCCCCAACAATTGGGGAGAAAGTTGTCTGCATGTCAGAGCCATTTGACTTTTTTGTTTGCTAGAAGCCAACTCCTGCTTTGAGAGTTTGTTCCTTGAAAAACTATTCCAATGAGGTGCAATAAACGGCATCAATTGTCAAAGTTCCATGCCTTCAGGAAAACCACGACAGTGGCAGTTTCACCGAAGGCAAGCGGTATCTCTAAATTCTGTGAGCCGTCTTCCACTGGGTGGTGGGAGGGGTGGAAGCCAGGGTCTCTTGTGACCTACCAGGGTTAGCAATACTGGGACTGACCTCACTCACAGCCTCCTACATCTCTTCACCACCGCTTCTGTCTACTGCTTCTAAATTCTGTGAGCCGTCTTCCACTGGGTGGTGGGAGGGGTGGAAGCCAGGGTCTCTTGTGACCTACCAGGGTTAGCAATACTGGGACTGACCCCACTCGCAGCCTCCTACATCTCTTCACCACCGCTTCTGTCTACTGCTTCATGATGTTTCAGAGATGACATTGTCTCAAAACTGACTACTGATTGGTTTATCTCATTGCTTGGCTGCTAACATTCTGTACTATTGCTTCTTCTTTTAAGGAAAGAGCAGCAGCCTGAGCCATCCCCCGGGTAGGTATCTTTGATAATATCCCATCATAATCCATCCATGTCCTCTACTAACAGACCACAAAATTCCATCCGCTCCATACTAACAACTCACAACATTCCAATCGTCCATTGGAACTGCGCGAAAAAATTTAACCATATCCCATCGTTGAAATATTCCATCATATTCCATTCCACTCATGTTAATATTTAGCAAAAGTTCATCCATCTTTTGCAAACATTTCAACATAATTCATCCAAGTTCTATGTAGAAACAAAGCAACTAGGAACAACTATTACTTAAAATGTTGGTTTGGCTATATTGAATTTCAAAAAATATTTTTTACGTGCAATTCAATGTAATTTATAAACAAGATGCCTCAAAATAATTATTTGTTAAACACATTTTCAACGTTTCAAATGATCGGTTAAGTTTTGGTTCGTCTCAGAAAATTTTGCAAGGTAACATGGAAACCTCACTCACCTTCCACCATTCTGCTGGACCTGTCCCCGTGACTCCTTTCTTTCTCATCCAACATTGCCTGAGCTTGTGTTGAAATGGGATCAGGCAGTTGCTCTTTTTCACATTTGGGTTGGAAGAGGCTAACTTATAGTGTGGTTGCCTAGCTACACCCCCTAATGCGCTCTGTACTAGAAGCACCACCAAGGTGAGGGTTGCGGGAAGGTACTGGCAATAGTCAGGTTTATTGTCAATGTTATATTAACAGGAGAAGCCCTCGTATGACCACCTTACACCCTCCTAGGCTCTCAATACGTGCAGAATGACAATGGTGAGGTGACGGACCAGGACTTCCAATGGCCAGGTACATGGGTGGGATATATGTAAGTTATGGAAAGCCCCTCTGCTGCCCACTGTTAATCATGCACAGAGAGCCCCTATAATGTCCACTGTTAATAATACACGGAGAGCCATCTGCTGTCTACTGTCAATCATGCACAGAGACCTCTCTAATCTCCACTGTTAATCATGCACAGAGAGCCCCTCTGCCGTCCACCGTTAATCATGCACAGAGAGCCCCTCTGCCATCCACTGTCAATCATGCACAGAGAGCCCCTATAATGTCCACTGTTAATAATACACGGAGACCCATCTGCTGTCTACTGTCAATCATGCACAGAGACCTCTCTAATCTCCACTGTTAAACATGCACAGAGAGCCCCTCTGCCGTCCACTGTCAATCATGCACAGAGAGCCCCTCTAATGTCCACTTATAATCATGCACAGAGAGCCCCTCTAATGTCCACTGTTAATCATGCACAGAGAGCCCCTCTGTGGTCCACTGTTATTCATGCACAGAACCCCTTTGCTGCCCACTGTTAATCATGCACAGAGAGCCCCTCTGCCGTCCACTGTTAATCATGCACAGAGAGCCCGTCTGCCGTCCACTGTTAATCATGTACAGAGAGCCCCTCTAATGTCCACTGTTAATCATGCACAGAGAGCCCCTCTGCGGTCCACTGTTATTCATGCACAGAACCCCTTTGCTGCCCAATGTTAATCATGCACGGAGAGCCCCTCTGCCGCCCACTGTTAATCATGCACAGAGAGCCCCTCTGCCGTCCACTGTTAATCATGCACAGAGAGCCCCTCTGCTGTCCTCTGTTAATAATGCGCAGAGAGCCACTCTGCTATCCACTGTTAATAATGCACAGAGAGCCCCTCTGCTATCCACAGTTATTCAAAGCTACTCTGCTGTCCATTGTTAATAATGCACGGAGAGCCCCTCTGCTGTCCACTGTTATTCATCCGCAGAGAGCCACTCTGCTATCCACTGTTAATAATGCACAGAGAGCCCCTCTGCTATCCACAGTTAGTCAAAGCCACTCTGCTGTCCACTGTTAATAATGCACGGAGAGCCCCTCTTCTGTCCACTGTTAGTCATGCGCAGAGAGCCCCTCTGCCGTCCACTGTTATTCAGGCACAGAGAGCCCCTCTGCCATCCACTGTTATTCATGCACAGAGAGCCCCTCTGTTTTCCACTGTTATACATGCACAGAGAGCCCCTTGCCGTCCACTGGTAATCATGCACAGAGAGCCCCTCTGCCGTCCACTGTTAATCATGCACAAAGAGCCCCCCTGCTGTCTACTATTAATCACGCCCAGAGAGCCTTCTGCCGTCCACTGTTAATCATGCACAGAGATCCCCTCTGCTGCCCCCTGTTATCATGCACAAAGAGCCCCTCTGCTGTCCAATGTTAATCATGCACAGAGAGCCCCTCTAATCTCCACTGTTAATTCCTCTAATCTCCACTGTTAATCATGCCTCTCTGCTGTCTGCTGTTAATCACACACAGAGAGCCCCTCTGCAGTCCACTGTTATCATGCACAGAGAGCCCTTCTGCCGTCCACTGTTAATCATGCACAAAGAGCCCCCCTGCTGTCTACTATTAATCACGCCCAGAGAGCCTTCTGCCGTCCACTGTTAATCATGCACAGAGATCCCCTCTGCTGCCCCCTGTTATCATGCACAAAGAGCCCCTCTGCTGTCCAATGTTAATCATGCACAGAGAGCCCCTCTAATCTCCACTGTTAATTCCTCTAATCTCCACTGTTAATCATGCACAGAGAGCCCCTCTGCCATCCACTGTTAATCATGCAGAGAGAGCCCCTCTGCTAGCCACTGTCAATCATGCACAGAGAGCCCCTCTGTTGTCCACTGTTATTCATGCACAGAGAGTCCCTCTGCTGCCCACTGTTATTCATGCACAGAACCCCTTTGCTGCCCACTGTTAATCATGCACAGAGAGCCCCTCTGCCGCCCACTGTTAATCATGCACAGAGAGCCCCTCTGCCGTCCACTGTTAATCATGCACAGAGAGCCCTCTGCTGTCCACTGTTAATAATGCGCAGAGAGCCACTCTGCTATCCACTGTTAATTATGCACAGAGAGCCCCTCTGCTATCCACAGTTAGTCAAAGCCACTCTGCTGTCCACTGTTAATAATGCAGGGAGAGCCCCTCTGCTGTCCACTGTTAGTCATGCGCAGAGAGCCCCTCTGCTGTCCACTGTTAATAATGCACAGAGAGCCCCTCTGCCTTCCACTGTTATTCATGCACAGAGAGCCCCTCTGCCATCCACTGTTAATCATGCAGAGAGAGCCCCTCTGCTAGCCACTGTCAATTATGCACAGAGAGCCCCTCTGCTGCCCACTGTTATTCATGCACAGAGAGCCCCTTGTCGTCCACTGGTAATCATGCACAGTGAGCCTCTCTGCTGTCTGCTGTTAATCACACACAGAGAGCCCCTCTGCAGTTCCCTGTTATCATGCACAGAGAGCCCTTCTGCCGTCCACTGTTAATCATGCACAAAGAGCCCCTCTGCTGTCCACTGTTAATCACACACAGAGAGCCTTCTGCCGTCCACTGTTAATCATGCACATAGATCCCCTCTTCTGCCCACTGTTATCATGCACAGAGAGCCCCTCTGCTGTCCAATGTTAATCATGCACAGAGAGCCCCCCTAATGTCCACTGTTAATAATGCACAGAGAGCTCCTCTAATCTCCACTGTTAATCATGCACAGAGAGCCCCTCTGCCGTCCAATGTTAATCATGCACAGAGAGCCCCTCTGCTAGCCACTGTCAATCATGCACAGAGAGCCCCTCTTTTGTCCACTGTTATTCATGCACAGAGAGTCCCTCTGCTGCCCACTGTTATTCATGCACAGAGAGCCCCTTGCCGTCCACTGTTAATCATGCACAGTGAGCCTCTCTGCTGTCCGCTGTTAATCGTACACAGAGAGCCCCTCTGCAGTCCACTGTTATCATGCACAAAGAGCCCCTCTGCTGTCCACTGTTAATAACGCACAGAGAGCCCCTCTGCTCTCCAATGTTAATCATGCACAGAGAGCCCCTCTAATCTCCACTGTTAATAATGTACAAAGAGCTCCTCTAATCTCTACTGTTAATCATGCACAGAGAGCCCCTCTGCCGTCCAATGTTAATCATGCACAGAGAGCCCCTCAGCCGTCCACTGTTAATCGTGCACAGAGATCCCCTCTGCAGTCCACTGTTATCATGCACAGAGAGCCCCTCTAATATCCACTGTTAATGATGCACAGAGAGCCCCTCTAATTCCCACTGTTAATGATGCACGGAGAGCCTCTCTGCCGTCCACTGTTAATCATTCACAGAGAGCCCCTCTGCCGTCCACTGTTAATCATGCACAGAGAGCCCCTTTGCTATCCACTGTTAATGATGCATAGAGAGCCCCTCTAATTCCCACTGTTAATGATGCACAGAGAGCCTCTCTGCCGTCCACTGTTAATCATGCACAGAGAGGCCCTTTGCTGTCCACTGTTAATCATGCACAGAGACCCTGTCTGCCGTCCACTGTTAATCATGCACATAGAGCCCCTCTACTGTCCTCTGTTATCATGCACAGAGAGCCCCTCTGCTGTCCACTGTTAATCATGCACAGAGAGCCCCTCTAATGTCCACTGTTAATGATGCACAGAGAGCCCCTCTAATTCCCACTGTTAATGATGCACGGAGAGCCTCTCTGCCGTCCACTGTTAATCATTCACAGAGAGCCCCTCTGCCGTCCACTGTTAATCATGCACAGAGAGCCCCTTTGCTATCCACTGTTAATGATGCATAGAGAGCCCCTCTAATTCCCACTGTTAATGATGCACAGAGAGCCTCTCTGCCGTCCACTGTTAATCATGCACAGAGAGGCCCTTTGCTGTCCACTGTTAATCATGCACAGAGACCCTGTCTGCCGTCCACTGTTAATCATGCACATAGAGCCCCTCTACTGTCCTCTGTTATCATGCACAGAGAGCCCCTCTGCTGTCCACTGTTAATCATGCACAGAGAGCCCCTCTAATGTCCACTGTTAATCATGCACAGGGAGGCCCTCTCCTGCCCACTGTTAATCATGCACAGAGAGCCTACCATTCGGAAACAGAGATGTCCATGTGACTCCTGCCTTGTTTAAAGTGCACAATCCCCTCCAGCATGTCTGCCATGTAAAGAAGCTTCCATGCATGGGGAGGTGTCTACTCCTCCTACTCTTGCTGTCCTAGCTCCTTTTTTGTGCCACGCTCGCTGGAACCCCAGCAGTCCCCTGCTTAAACCAGCACTGCTTAGCAATTTCAGCTATCAGTTGTTTTTTACATTATACAATTATCTGGTTTTCTATTGCAATTTAACTAAGCCAACATTTTAAAACTGTTATTTCTAGGAATGTTTTGTAATTCTAATACACCACTGTATTTAATACATCCCTTCCTTCGATACCACGATACTCAGATCTTTCTTGTGGTGGACATGCTTCTCACCGATCCTCTCCAAACCACCTCCTAGGAAGATCCACTGACTGATTGCTTGCCTGAGTTGTGATGCATTAGAGGTGATCTGGATCAGCAAATCTCTGCACAATGAAGACATCTGTACTTCATTTGCAAAGATGGACTTGATTCTCAGAATCAAGCGATACTTAGCACTTAAGAATAGCAGCAGATGCCAAATTATTTCCAAAGGTCTTGAAGTAAATCACTTAGTTTGCACAAACTATTACAGTTTCAGTACACAGAGGTACAGGCACGCAAATATGAATACTTAACATCCCTGGTTACAGAACAGCAGGTGGAGAACTTTACTTGCTTTTTGCCAAGTTGGTGAAAACTACAATCATGCCAGAGGATACTATTGTGGGGGGCGAGGAGTCTTGTGTATGTTTGTTTTGGGGGCAGGGTGTAGAAAATGTCTTACAGACCTTGAAAATGTAAGTCCTTGAAACCAATCAGTTGAGGCGCACACACACACGGGTCAGTGTATTGTGCCACAATCTGCGGGTGGCCGGTTGCTTTGAATTCTAGATCTAATGGTTCCCTGCAAAGTCAGTGACCATGTTGCTCTGATTGGCTGCCTCTCTTTGTCAGTTTATGTACGTTTTCATTACATCCAAGTATTTGTGCAGGCTTCTCAGGCTTCTGTCTCCAGGAGCATACATTAAAAATGTGGTTCAAGTGAAGCGAGGGCTAGCGTTTAATGCAAACACAATTCCTATAGTTTAGACTCGCTCCTTCCTAGAAATAGTGAAAAAAGGATCATAGGTTTGAATGGAAATGCTCATTGATATGCAATAATGATGCATGGAATGAGCTAAGAAAAATGTAACACAATTGGAAGTCCATACCTCAAAATAATAACAAGGAGTAATTCTGAATGAAGAGGTCCATCTAGTTGTTCAGACTTTGGCATTTCCACAGCAATCTGTAGGAAATGACCATCATAATCACAAGCTTTGCAGACACAGTTTTGCTTCAGCTCCTAGTGTTGAAGAGGAGGAAAAAGACAGGGATAGCAAAACAGATATTCAGCATAGGAAGGAAAGTCACCTCACAGGACAATAATAATATATACCAATACAAAACACCATGTATACCATGTTAATATTCTCTGTTGGAATGTACAGAGTTCTAATTGCACTTCATGCTATGATTCCAAGCTACTTCTTACACGCTTGCTAATACTCCTTCATGTCGTGGATCCCCTCAGCACAGTATTACCAACATTTGATGATGCAGTGACAACTCCATAATACAGTGGCCTGAGCTGATACTTTAGAGCTCCATGTTGAATACTTGAGGATTTCTATATTTCTATATCCTACAGTCTTTCTTCGGTCCACTGACAAGATGTGACACTTCTTCAGACATTACATTCTCTCATTCCCCCCCAATCCTATTTGATGCCCACAATTTCTCTCCTGATGGTCCATGCTACTGGGGAAGAAGCAGCCAGCACTGCTGATAGAAAGCAACAGAATTCAAATTCAAATTTAGTTATGTCATTTGAAATTGATTAAAACCATGCCATGTGTAAAGACACAAGCATTAAAACTATAAATATTAAACCATGATTCATTTGGTTCCTTGCTCTATATAGACATTAAAAAAGAACGTTATCTGTTAGCTACGTAAAGCGCTATCCGTGATAAATTGCTCAGCTTTTTCTCTCCTAAGCCCAAGTATTTCACAAATCATGTGTTAAAGTTGCACGGTTTGGATTCAGTGTTCAATTACTGGTTGTCTTCATGTCTGAATGGGCAAGTAGTCAAATTAGTTCAGTGCCTTTCTTGTCAGATCCCTTCTCTCTTTTAAGACCGCAGGACAGATGCAGACAATGTGGATACTTCTTTCTTTTGCCTCTTCACATAGTCTGCATACCTTGCCTGTGGTGTATTGTGATAATGTTTAACTATTGTGGGAGAAAATCCAACATCGGTACGCCTCCAAGTCCAAGGCGATATACTATGACCTTGTTTTTTATGAGTCTGGAACAGTATGTTATAAGATAAGGTTGCATTTTCACCTCATAGTTTTTTATTATCTTCCAAGCATGGGATCTCTGTGCTAATTCCTTTTTATATTGAAGCCCAAATTTATTTTGTATGATCCTATGCAGAGATTTGTTCAAATCATTAAAAGTAAATGAGGTGTTCTAAAACTCTCTTGCTTGTAAATTACTTAGAGAGTTCTCCAGATATAATCGAGAGGGAGCCTCTCGTTAGACTTGGTATTTTCCAAACAAAGCAGCCTGTCAAGTGTATCTTTTTTTGATATCCTGGTCCTATGGCACATTTAAAAAAATGGCCTTCTCTTGATAATACTTGTTTAGTAAGGCCAAATTTGAGCCACACCTGTTGCCTGTAATGCTTGTTTGGTTTAGAAAATACTGACCTAGAAATTGTGGTTGTGAAAGTATCAGCAACAGTGAAACACAGCGGGCCCGATTCACAAAGGTAAACTGAGATGAAAGTCTAACTTTATGACTCTCAGTATTCACAAAGGGCATTTACGAGTAGTAAAGTTAGACTTTTATCTCAGTTTAACCTACATTTTTCTTCTCAGTTAGACCTAAGACCAAAACTTAAGTTATACTGAGACAAAAGTCTAACTTTACTACTCGTAAATGCCCTTTGTGAATACCGAAAGACGTAAAGTTAGACTTTCATCTCAGTTTACCTTTGTGAATTGGGCCCAGTGTATTAACAAGGGGAGGCAAAGGGTGATGAGGTTTTGATGGATGGAACATACAACCTGAAGCACCTATGTCCTGACCCATGAAGTACCGCTAACTCTTGCAGAATCCAGCATGCTAAAGACAATCACAATTTTGAGTTTCTGGAATTCAAGTCTTGACATAGCACTGAACTAACATACATCTGTGGCTAGGCGCAAAGCTTTCTGCCCACACAAGTGCTTTTCTACCTCTTCATGGAGAGCTCATATACTATATAGTACAATACAGTTAAGTACAACAAAGGCAATGAAATGTAAACATACAATATGATTCAATAAAATGCAGTGGTACATAAGACAATACAGTACAAACCAATTCAGCATGAGACAAGTTGATACAGTACTTGACAAAAATGAGATACACAACACAATAAGAAAAAGGTACAGTGCAATAGAATATGTGTAGGAAATTAGATTACTCATTGGAGGGGGTGGGTGAAACCCTACCCAAGCAACAACCACAATTCCTGTCAGGATGAAACACAAGCAAACCCCAAATTAACCGGTGCTCAATAAATCTGGTAGTTTGGCACAAAAGCAGTCAGGCCTAACTTATACACAATGTGTAAAGTATTTATGCACCACTTCAAACAGCAAGAAAGTGAAAACACAACAGAAGTAAAATTCCACACCAATCTAGAAAAATAGAGTGAAATGTAATAAATTATTTGCGGCCAAAAATGACACAATTCCGATCAGTAGAACTGGAGATATGCAATTTTAAAGATTTATGGTAAGTATACTGCCTAAAAGCACCATTGTGGTTATATCATTGTTTGAAACCAGGTTAAAGTCACAAGATCAGGCCGACCGCGATAGAGCGCTGGCCGGATACAATGGCCCGATGCAGCCAGATTTAAGAGTTACCTTCAAAGGTCTAGCATGAAAAGTTATGTTTTCTATGGAGGGAGCCACGAGGAGCAGGGAGGACATTATGGATGGTCATCAATGTAGCATGTAGAACAGGCCAGGCGTGTCACGGACGTTTGTTGCTGTAGCGTGAAGATCCTGTTGAATGTCGTAGATGGTCGTTGCTGGAGCTTTTCATTGACGGTCACCAGAGGCTGTCGATGCTGTTTTGTGTAGTGTAGATCTTGCTATGCTGGTCGTCGCTGTGGTGCGAAAAGTTGGGTTCGCCGGGGTTTCGCAGTGGCAAGTGGTGTGGGCAGGCCCGTTCGTGGTCACGAGGAGCCCAAACCTTCAGGAGTTCTCAAATTCTTTGGAGAGGAACTCCACTGATGCCATTACAAGGGTCCAAGACCTGAGGTGCACCTCTTGGGGATCAGGAACTCACTCCAGCAGAGGTCAGCAGGGTTCAGGCAGGTCCAGTTGTAGGTCCAGGCATCAGGTCGGCTGGGTAATTGCTCTGGAGCCTCGGGAGCTTATTATGTCTCTGTAGCTTAGAACAGCAGGTCAACTAACTGACACACGAGGTCACATCAGCTTGGGATGAAGGGTGCAGGCCCAGTCTTTCTTAACGGCAAGCATGGCAGCAGAGTAACAGGGCAGAAGGGTGGCAGCTATTCTTGCAGCAGAGCAGCGCGGCAGTCCTTCTTCTGTGGTATCCACAGGTCCAGGAGTGTACTGATTAGTTGGGTCTGAGTGTCCAATATTTACACTTGATGCCAGCTTTGACATAGGAGAAGGTTCTGGAGAATCCCACCCCCCAAGGTGTTTGGAAGTTCCTGCTGCCCTTCTCTGGTCCCAGCTTGTCTGGGGCCTCAAAAGACTAGTGTCAAACCCTTTGTAAGTGTTCAGAGGCAGAGGCTTTGTGATTTGCAAGTGTGGTAGGTGATAGCTCCGCCCCCCCCATCAAGTCATAGATGGTCCATCCTACCAACAAGTATCCCCCCTTTGTCTCACAGTCCGGAAGTAATACACAAAGACCAACTGCCAGCTACACCCAGGAGACAGGATACATGCACCAAATAGAACAAGAAAATGTCAACTCTCTCAAAGGTGCATTTTCAGAATTGTGACTTAGAGTCCTACCTTACTATTGAAGAAGGATTTGAATTACAATGCTCTAGACACCAAACTCAACATTCCTACTTGTTCCCAATTGAAAGTCGTCACTTATTAAATATAATATGTTAGCTCAGTGCTGTCCTACGTGAGAAATAGGCCGTGCAGTAGTGAAAAACTAAGTTAAGAGTTTATCACTACCAGGACATGTTAAACTGAAAAGTACATGTCCAGCTGTTAAAATACACTGCACCCTGCCTCTGGGCTGTGTAGGGCATACCCTGGGGTGACTTATATGTATTAAAAAGGAAAGTTTAGGCCTGGCAAAAGGTTTATTTTGCCAGGTGGAAATAGTGAACACACAGGCTGCAGAGGTAGGCTTCTGACATGTTTAAAAGGCTATTTAAGTGGGTGGCACCATCAGTGGTGCAGGACCACTGGTAGTATTTAATTTACAGGCCTCTCTGTACAGGCAGTACCAGTTTACTAGGGACTTCCGAGTAAACTAAATGTGTCAATTGGGTGTAAGCCAATTTTACCATGTTTAAAGGAGCGAGCACAAGCACTTAAGCACTGGTTAGCAGCAGTAAAGTGCGTAGAGTCATAAAAGCCAACACAAACTCGTTCAGAAAATAGGAGGATGAAAGCAAAAGGTTTGAGGACGACCCTGCAGAAAGGGCCAAGTTCAGCTATTTCTTGATAGAAGATGATACAATGAAACGTGTAACAATTTTGTGCTATGGAATCCAATAGAAAATAGTGTGAGGAAAGGCCATCTAGTACTTGACAATAAACCAAGAGAAGACACAATAAGCAAACACTTAACAAGACAATATAACATGATACAATACAACAGCATGAAACAAATCAGTGCTTCACTGTAGCATACAAGCTGATGTGAGATAAGTGTATGCGATACATAAAGTAGCAATCAAGACAGTAAACAAAACAACGTTACAAGGCTATATGACATCATAAGATGATACAAGACAGCAATCTGAAACACGTGTTACACAATAAAATACAGTATGTGACAAGTCCATGCAATACTTGACTATAAAATGTGAGACAATACCATGATATAATCCACAATAGAAAACAAGGCAGTATGAGACAATACAATACAATACAACACAATACAATAGAATAAAAAACAATAGAATAAAACACAATAGAATAACACACAATTCAACACTAAACAATGCACTGCTATACAACGCAGGATATTATAAGACAAATACTTACAATATTTGACAGTACAGTGCAAGCCATGTAATAAGTGGTACTACGAAACAATAAGAGATGGTTTATTAGATTATGAAACAAATCAATAATATGTTGTACAATGAAAGGTCATAGAAGATCACTCCCATCAATGCTTGAACATAAAGTGCCAGAGAATACAGTATGATACTATACAATACAAGACAATATGACATAATATGAGACATTACAACTCAATAGAAGTTAATCCGATGCACAGTCTTGCAATGCTGACAGTAAACTGTGGGACAATACAAAGTAATACAATGAAATACCACCATACATACTGCTTTTTTTGCATCACTAAAGAAAGGGTTATTGCGAAAGCCAAATTGTACATAGGGCTTTTTAGATACTAATAAGGCATTAATTTCAAATATAAATAAAGCACAAAAATGAGAGATAATATTAGAGATATATAAAATGTGAGTATTGTGAATTCCTCTAATTGCACAAACTTCTCATATGCACTCCTTCTTTTTTGCAGCGTGTAGGAAGCCCTACCCCACCTTGTATGTTTAACTTAAAATGTTTCCTATGAGATATTGCCTCCTTTATGGAAGATCTCACCTGGTAGAGGAAACGTGCTGCCTTTAAGACCCTCTATCTGGCTGCCTATATCTTGTGCCCCTCCCCATTAAACAAAATCACCTGTCATCCATTTTGACATATTATTGCGCATACCTGGGTATTAACCAATTTAGTCTTATTTCTGTGTTATCTGTATGCACCTACTGATGCTTTTTTGTGTTAAATGTTTAATTGACCTGAAATATGTACGTTGCACAGCTGGCTGCATCAAAGTCCAGGGTCCTACATTGTTCAATAAAAAACATATAAGTACAAAGCCACTCCAAATCCCAATTGCGTTAGATGGACTCATGGAAGCTCAGAAAATAACACTAGATCTGCGAGACCTTCTAGCCACAGCAGCAATATGACTGCTTGGCCCCTAAAAGAGAGACCCAACATGCCAGATACAAAAACCACATTGTTTATTTCCTGGAATGCACATAACATGTGAAAAATGGAGATATTTACTTGAGATAAAACTACCAGTATGTGCAATGGCAGCTAATGTTCTAGTATTTTAAGCTGAGCCCTGCAAAATGGATAATAAGATGCAGAATCGGTACTTCCTGCACCAGAATCTTCATGACAGTAAATTCCGTTCATTTTTCACATTTTAAATTTCAGCAGGTTGACCTGATGAAATTTAAATTAGGGAGTTGGTTTTTATCACACCTGGTAAGTACTGGGGGCCTTATTTATGAAAACTGTTTCATCGCTGTGTGAAAACATTGATGAAACAATTTTCACTGTGGCTTCTTTGCGTATTTACTGTACGATGCATCATGTTGCAAGGAATGACAGGTACGTCAGATAAGGCAGGCGTAAGGTTCTGACGCAGTGGCGTCCTAGAAGTGTTGCAGTGAAATCTCATAGATTTCACTATGCCATTTCTACTAGGCTTTCTTGCGTGGGAACGCCCATCCTACATACATTATACCTGATGGAGGTATAATGTGGCGCAGGGCTTCACAAGGTGACGCATCTGCCTAGATGCGTCACCCTGCAAATATGCTGCAACGTGGCACATTGTTACTGCTACTGCTGCGTCACGAAAAGTGACGCAGCGGTAGCACAAAAGTGTCAGAAGGTGCTCATAAATAAGCCCCTGGGTCCCATAAACTGCAACAAATGTATTATTGCAACCCTTGCACAAAAAGTTGGTTGCGCCGGGAGCCACATCCTCCTGCCGCCCTCGCAAAGAGGGTCTTGATTTCAAGTTTCTTGTTTTGTAGGACCAACAGGACTTGAGTGCGGTTTGGGGGAGGTGTGCTTGTGTGTTTGACCCACAGAGAGTTGATGCTTATGTCCTGCTGCTAGAGGCCGCCTCATGGTTTAAGTTGTCTTTCGCCCACTTCAGTATGACATAATAAGTTAGTATGTAAGGGCGTGTCATTATATGTGTCAGTTACTAGTAGTGTATAGAGAAAGGAAATAGTACAGATGTGAAGCTGTTAAGCCCGATTCACTATATGTGAGTTGGAATTCAAACTTCGCCTCTTGTACAAAGGATCTTTTGTTAGACCTTTTTTTCTTATAATAAAACACAGCGTCTGCCATATTTATTTACACAGCCATTCGGTGCTCACAGGTGATCTTGGGCAAACCACTTAATCTCCATGTGCCTCAATTATTCTAACTACCAATATTGTCAGCACCCATAGACATAGTCAACACATCTTTGAGGTTACTATGTCAAAAATATGGACATTCACGTTCATGATATGTGTTGTTGCGACATTAGATTTTCTAAAGTCTTTTAAGATTTTGAGACTTTGAACGGAGCTTCACAGTGGGCTTTTATTATTTTTCAAGCATTTCTGTCCTAATGTATCTTCTGAAAATTAATATCTCCTGCAGATTGCTGGGCTTCAAGCACTGAAGTAGATAGAGCTCGCAAGCTCGATTACTAAACAAGACATGGAGTCTGAGATGAAGTGATACATACCATTGGACACTTGATGGCAGCACTGCTCAATAAATGCCGTTTGAAGTTACATGACAAAACGTTATTCTTGCACTGTAAAACTCATCTTTTTAAGAATGAAGATTACAGACTAAAGTAAATCTAGGGTTTGCATCAAAATACGTGGGTGGATGCTTTGGAATTCCCATGCTCCACCCATGTTATGCCTCCTTGACAGAAAATACCATAAAGCTTTACTTTTCTTTTTTTTTTAAAAGCCATGCAAAGCAGCCTTTTTTCAGCTTTGTAAATCACATTAAACTTTCTGCTTTGTGGCTGCGTCAAAAAGTGGCACATTAAAGGCCTTATTTATGAAGGCCTTACACTGCCATTGAGTCACTTTTTTCAATGACGCTGCGGCAGTGTAATCAATACGCCATACTGCGCCCTATTCTGGCAGATGCGTCCCTTTATAAATGCCTCCGCTACATTATGCCTGCATCAGGTATAATGTATGCAGGGTGGGTGTTCCCATGTAAAAAAGGCTAGTAGAAGTGGCGCAGTGACACCTATGAGATTTTACTGCGCTCCTTCTACGGCTTGACTGCGTCAAATCCTTACACCTGCTTCAAGTTTAGTAAACCTTTTTAGCTGTCCCTATAACTTACTATGATGGGATCTCTGTCCTGACTTGAAGTCTCCCTATGGTAAACTATACGGAGAAGTAAAAAAGTTAAACTTGAAAAAAATAGGAAAAATATTTTTATATGAAATATTATTGTAAATTAATTTCATATATTTTTTTTAATGAAGAAGAAAAGACAAAATGCTATAGTGCTATTTACTTAATTTTACTTAATTTTGAATTAAATCTTCAAATATTTTTTGAAAGTTAATTAAACATTTTTTTAGCGATGTGTAAATTTAAAAAATACATTCCCTCCTCGAGTAAAAATATTTTTTTAACATGCAATTATAAATAATAAATATGATGTATAGAATATATTACATGTCATTTATTTATATTTTATTAAAATGTAATTATCCATTAACGTTTATAATCAACAATTTGTTAAAACATTTTATAATGAAATAATAAATATCTTGCAATTTTATTTATAGTTTTACAGTAACCTATATTTACACTTTTAACTACTTAAAATTGTTTACTTTAATGTTAATTATTATTGGTTTTTATTTTTAGTCCCTACCTCCAATATTTTCTATGGGAGGGTGTTGCAGTAGCAGTGGTTGGGCATGTCTTTTGCTAGTCTTCATCCCTGCGCTGGAGTCATTTACTACTGTTTTGGGTCCCTTTTTGGCTGTAGTAACTTTAGAAGGGCTGTTTATGAATAGCAGTAGGCCTACTCTTTTGTGAATGGATGTGTGTCCCTCCCTAAACACCTTCTAACAGCACCCTTAACTAACCACCCTTAACCATCCCATTAATGGTAATTTTCCCAATTTCCCAGCCACTCCCCTCTATCCCTCCCACATGTACTACTAGAATATAAGAGCCTTTAGTAGAGTGGGTTGCTACACAATGTTAGTAACAAGGATGGTGTAGTTACTGGGTTCAGGTTGCTTATAATGAAATACTGAAATTCCCAGACCACTAACTGTTAGTCAGAAACATGGGTAGTGTTAGGAGAAAGACGACATCTGACATGTAATTGCCCTCCCCACACATAAGGGCTCTTTAAGCAGCAGGCCTGAGAACAATCCTTACCACTTCATTATGTATTCTGTCATGATTATGTTTGGGTACACTAAGAAATGACTTTTATTCAACTGCGCAGTACAGCGCCCCAATTTAACACGTTATTCTTGGCTACACCAGCTTATCTTATTTCACATTTGTCCTGCCCCAGTCTGAACACACATTGACAAATTAACACTAGGTTTTGCATTGGTTGCCAAAATTTGGCTTTGCCATTGTTTGTGAATGATTTTTGTAAAACTATCTTAGGGGGATACTTTTTGTGTGTAATTGCTCATGGTGCAAGAGCAGAATGCCATCACTCTGAGTACTGTATGCTGTATACTGTGGTGGGCGGAACAAACATGTGAATGACAAATTAACCGACAAATCAATGAAGACAGCTGGCTGAAAGCCCCAATAATGAAGTACATTTTATATATCATTTTAAAAAAATCTAAAAAGCTTCGCTCAGACCCTATTTAAAATGTTTGGATCACTCACCCGCAAGCTTTATTAGTTCAGGGCAACGTGTTCTCTAAATAGTGAGTATGATTAGAGCCAAATTCACAAAAGTTTTTGTGCATATATATATATAAACAAAAACACTTCAGTATAGTCCAGCTTAGATATGAAGAAAGAGGCAACTGAAGTGATATCCAATGCCTCATTCTGATTTAGAGTTGTTACATATATGAACAGAAATTACAAACATGTATTGTCGATGCATCTCCAAAATCCAGTTCACAAATTAACTTGCCATTGCCAACCACTGTTACGGAAAGCAAGTTCAGTGTTATAAAAGGTGTTCCTTTTTAGTTTGAAATGCTAGTTCTTGTGTGAGAATCAGGGATGAATAGAGTTTTTAGAAGCACACTCTTCTTTCATTCAGAATGATGTATACCACATTAAGGCCTAGATTTACTATTGAGTAATGCCAGTGCTTATGTGATGCATTCTGGTGCAAATGGCAACACAAACCAAATTTCACACACAAAAGGATTTTTTGTGGTGAAAGTTGATCTCAGCTCATACGGATGCGTGCGGAATGGGGATAACAAACAAAACACTCCTATGATTCAACGCAGAGCAAGATTGATTAAAGTAGTGCGACCTGACTTTGCATTGAGTTCTAGCACTATTTAAAAGCAGGCGAAAGCAATTGGCAAGTTGAATAACATATGATATTTCCAGACGTGTAACATATGTGTTTTGTGAAATTACACATTTTACATGTCTTACCCTTGGGTAGTTGTATGAGAATATACATTTGTACTGGAGGTTATCCTCAAGTGCACATTTCAAACAAGACATCACTTGCTCACATTTGTGCCATAGTGTCATGCTTAGTATCAGGCTAAAACTGAGTTTTTGGCAGAAGACCCACTGATGTCATCATTGGTCCATGGCTCTTTGCAAAAATGGTGCTGCACATAATTGTCATTTTGAGCCGTACAGTGATGTTGAGTTTCACACACATCTGCACTGCCTAAATGTTAGTAAATCTGAACGTCTGTTTTATGTACATCTAAAATAACCTACACACATTAGAACATACTATCTGATCCAAAGTAATACACAGCTAAACTAATTTTCACACATTAGACATCATAACATATCTTCTGTAGCAAAATATTACACATCTAAAACATCCTACACACATTAAAAATGTTTTACATATCTTCTGATACAAAATAATGTACATTGAAAATAACCTTCACACATTAAAACATAGTAACTTAACTTTTGTTACAAAAAATGCATTTCTAAAATAACCTACACACATTAGAACAGTGTAACATGCCTTCTGATACAAAGTAATGCACTTCTAAAATAACCTACACACATTAGAACAGTGTAACATGCCTTCTGACACAAAGTAATGCACTTCTAAAATAATCTACACACATTAGAACAGTGTAACATGCCTTCTGATACAAAGTAATGCATTTCTAAAATAACCTACACACATTAGAACAGTGTAACATGCCTTCTGACACAAAGTAATGCACTTCTAAAATAACCTACCCACATTAGAACAGTGTAACATGCCTTCTGACACAAAGTAATGCACTTCTAAAATAATCTACACACATTAGAACAGTGTAACATGCCTTCTGATACAAAGTAATGCATTTCTAAAATAACCTACACACATTAGAACAGTGTAACATGCCTTCTGATACAAAGTAATGCACTTCTAAAATAACCTACACTTATTAGAAGAGTGTAACATGCCTTCTGATACAACATGATTGGCAGCAGCCCAGCTTTCTAGCTTTGAGTGTCAACCTATGAGGTTTAGGACTTGTGCGACCACGTCAATATGTATAATCTTTTGTCACAAATGATGGTTTTATTCCGTTTGGCAAGCAAGTACCATAATGTTACCAGGTTAAAATATTATGACTGAAATAAATCAAAAATGAAACAGCTGCACGAGAAAACAAGGATGACACGTCAAACTTCAGACTTTTTTTTTAAATTGACAGCCTGTCAAAAAATAATTTCTGCACTTTTTGCCACTGAATGTTACCGTGGATTTCCATGTGTTCCTTATCTAGCCATGCATTAAAAAAATATATGTCCTTGTTGGTTATGGCTTCCAGAGGAAGCCATGATATTAAATTTGTGTTTTCTCATTGCTGTTTTCAGGGCATTGAATAACTGGGGTTTGAAACTGGTATCTGCATGTATTTCGCCATGCATCCCTTGTTTCTCTGTAGATCTAAGGCAGGGCCACTGGAATTATATGGCATTGAAAGACTGAACTATGCAGCAGGGGCGACTAATTTACATGGCAAGATTTTTATTTTACCTTAATAGTACCAGTTTAACGCCCAATTACAGCAATAGGCAACTGAATGAGGACCCGTCAACCTTTCAGACGGAACACTTGTCACATTGATTTTAGGGACTTTTGACCCATTTGAGCTAGAAACATGTTTTTTGTGTTAAAATGTGCAGGTTATGCAACAGATGATGTATATTGTAGCAAATGCAGTAAATCCATAACTGTGCGGAAAAACGCCACAGCCGCAGAATAGCATGAGTCCAATGTGCCTCATGTACCCGAGGCCGGGTAAGATGGATGACACTCCAGAGGTACCAACCAATGGCTCCACTCTTTTATCTGCAGATTTGTGTGTCAGTCTCTTGCTGGCAATCATTTCCGAGTGTGCTGCTGCCAACAAGGTGTCTCTTCTGGAATGGCCCTTGGTGTTGGACGGAAGTTGAGCAAGGTTGGCTGAATGCCTGATAGGTTTTTTTTTTGTCTGAACAATATTGCTGATGAGGGAGGTGGTGGTGGGGGAGGGGCAGGATGCTAGGTGTGCCTACTTAAAAAATGTATATGAATGAGAAGAACGGAAAGCATTCTACTGGAATGTGTGGGTGTAGGACCAAGGATCCAGGTACATTTTTCATGTATGAGGCCGGGGGCTAAGGGTGCTTTGGAGGGAACGTGAAGCTATGTTCTGCAGGGCTCCCGCTTGGCTGCTTTCTCACTGCACAGCAGATGATAGGATCAACAAACAGCCTGAGATTCTCACTGGGGTCATACCTAACTGGGGCTCCCATTTTCACGGTATTTTTTTTTTTTAACATTTCCGTCTGTATTTATCAATGTTATTTTTTGGTGATCTCATCTGTATTTATCAGTATTTATTTTGTGAATAAATGAATCTTTAACTTATACATTATCCCATTTATTTAATGGATAAACATGCTCTCATACTTTGCTGACTGTGGAGTTTTAGCATACTACGTATCTAAATATTTAAAAAATTACACCCACATTTTAGCATTACATCAGAAACATATTTTAAGATATGCAGTCATTTAGGGAAATCTCATATTGTTTTGAACTCCCCGTGCAGTCCATCTGCAGAGCTGTTGTCATGGAATTCATGATTGACAGTGGGGAAAGTCGAGCACAATTTTCTGTATTTTTCCACTCTTAAAAATAAATACCGACAGGAAATACACTTTTTGCTGTCAGATTGTATCAGTGAACATCAGTGAAAACGGAAAACTGGGAACCTTATGTATAAAATATGATTGTACTTATGATAGCTGTTAATAACTATGAGTGTAGGGACCCAACCTCTTGGTTGTAAATAGTTGCACTGACAACTTGAACTTCACTCTAGTTACAGATAGCGTCACTTGGAACATATCAGTTAAAATGAATTGTTACAAGCTGCCCATCTATAATTCTTTACAATTTTTTGATATCCCATGATTTCTGATGTAGTTCCATGGGAGAGAATTTTATTTTAAGGAAGCCTACATAAGTATGATTCCCCAGATATTGAGAATCTCAACTGTTTGAGTTATCCGTAGAGG
Organism: Triturus cristatus; assembly: GCF_964204655.1. Taxonomy (NCBI): domain Eukaryota; kingdom Metazoa; phylum Chordata; class Amphibia; order Caudata; family Salamandridae; genus Triturus; species Triturus cristatus. Next base: position 1,644,549,590 of record NC_140590.1, read on the forward strand.
TGAAATGCAGTGTTATATGCTATTTATGACATCACTGGGTGTATGTAGGCGAAGGGCTGTAACTGTTGATAGCTAGAGCCTTGAGTGGTTTGATGCTCATCTCATTTATCAACAGTGGTGATAAATAGCCTTGGAGAAATGCATATCTGGTTAATGCATGTTGTTTTGTTGTGCCTATTGCTGGAGAAAACAATGCACAATGTGAAAGTGACCTGTCTGGAATCACTTTCACATTTTTTTAGCATGCATTCTGACCCCCATATTCAAGTTACATAAGTTGCCTTCCTACTGGGTCTGAAAATGTGCATATCTATAGATGTATTTTCATAGTTACCAGTGCTTAATTTGTAAAAGAAAGAGTGCAGGTGCTGAAGCTTTGCTCAGAAGCCCGTGGTAGGTGCAATTCAACATCAGCGCACCAAATACTAAGATTGCGTAGTCTTAAATCCATCGCAAGCCTTTTTTTTCTACTACCAAACACTCCCTGCCCCTTTCTATCTCTCTTTCTGGCTCCTGCTTTCTCCCTTTGGGATAGTTTTGCCTTCCTTCTCTTTCTTTGTCTTTCCGATAATGAGTGTTTTTTAATCTCTTGCTCTCTGAAAATATCAGATGCAGAAAAATAGGCGCTGGTCCCCAAAAATAAGGTCCGGTGTCCTCCACCGGCAGCCATCTGCTCAAATTAAGCACTGATAGTTACCCTAAATCATGCAAAGTCAATCGGCATCACCTGTGCCACATTGTACAACAATTTATAGTGCCAAATAGTACAACAATTTAGAGACTTGAGTGGATTAAGGCATCCACAAAAAGATCAGGCGATGGCTCATCTTCCCACCTCTCAGTATCCCCAACCCTTGAAAACCTGAGGAACCCATTGGTTCCTGACAGCAGAGCTTCAGCTGGCTCTGCTGTCAACAAACTATTTATCAACTCTCCAACAGCCACAGGACCAGCTGCTTAGCGGTGCGGGCAGGCCGCCCTGTTTATATTGACACTATTGATGCTACGCTGACATGGCAGCTATGAACAGGAAAAGGAAACAATGACCCACCCCATGCTCTGGAAGATAACCACTAGTGTGTCAGGGATATTAAGGGGCTTATTTACAAGTCCCTTGTGCCACTGGTGCATCACTTTTTATCACATAAAAAGTGACACACCAGTGGCTTAAGGGGCTTGCAAATAACCACCTAAGTTTTTAGATGTACAAGAACAAATCCCACTTTATACTCATAAAAAGTTGGCCACACTGACATTCCAAGGTAATCCAGTGGTATTGCATTTTCGCTATGTGCAATTCTGAGAAAATTCCTTGCCACAGTGATGAAGAAATTTAAACATGGCCGCTGGCGTCTGCTGGGTGAGTGAACAAATGGACCCTGTTTCCTCAGTAACTGGACAGCTGGGCTGAGGAGGGCTAAATGACCACTTATGCCCTAGGATGTTTACACCCACTGTTTATTCTGTCACCACCCATGCAACAACAGCTTACATAGGCTGCCTCATGCTTTCTACACAGTAAATCTGCTCTACGCATACCCAAGAAAAAGAAAAAAACACTGTCCCTCTTTCCAATGAACCTTGTGAAGTGGAGCCATCTGTCTTATTTTTGGAGACAGTGGGTCTGGTGTAAGAATTTTTCAGTGTTAAAGGATTCTTTTTGACATTTGCTGCAGGGACTAATGTGTGCTCTCCCCTCGTTTCCAGTAAGGGCAACGCGTGCCGAGATGCCCTGTGCAGCTGCTGCGGTGGAGATACTAGGTACCATTGGAGACGTTGCCTGGACTAACCCTGCACTGCACGTGTTGACTTCCCATTACTCCTGCCTCCCCCCTGTACTCCTACCATCCATGCCCTTCTCTGCTCAGTAGAGGTGACAGACAGCTAGAATTCAGGTCCAATTGGCAGGCTAATGGAGGCGTGTAATGTCAAAGGAATTATTTAGTTAAATTCCAGCTTCAGCCAAAATTTTCAAGTGACTGAAATCCATGTTGTTTCCACAAAAAAGGAAAAACACTTATAGCCCAAAGAGGGAAGCTCTCTTTCATTGAAAGGAATTTTCAATATTCCTGATTTTCCAGAATATATATACTTCACTACAGTGTTATTCCACGGCCTTCTATTTCTGAAGTTATAAACTTCATTTAGGTCTCGCAGAATGAATCACGACTAGCCTAGAACACTTCATTAAATCTCATTCATTCTCTGTCACTCACTTTAACGTAGTCTCGGTCATTTCTGTATCACCTACCACTTGCTCACCAATGAGGTCTTGCATATTTCTTTTTACTGATGTAATGTTTAAAGGGCTCCATTTAACCCCACACACTGACATCCAGCAGCGACTGGTGCTGGTAAGCATGGTGGGGCGGGGCAGGGCGCTGCGGGGGGATGTTGACAGACGACGGAACAGGAGTTATTTACTTATTCCGTCATCTGCTGACATCTCCCTTGCAGCGCCATACCCCGACACACCGCCCCACCGCGCTTACCTGCACCGGCTGCTTCTGCTGACATTTTACACTTCAATATACACACAGCAGTTTTCACACCACTGTTCTTGGACCTTTTATTTAGACAAGTCTATTTCCAGTTCTCTGGCCTTATGCGTCTCAATTATGCCTGACTTTTTTTCCATACTTTTTTGGCCTCATATTGTTTAATGGGGTCCTCACCTTTTACCATACAATGGCTAAATACAGTTGCATGAAGTCTCCCCCATCCCCCTACTAGTGGAGTGTTAAACCTATAAACATGTACATTTCAGTTCTCTTCCTTCATTTTAATGCTTAATTCCACTGCTGCCATACATTTCACTACGCCGTCCATTCTTCCATTCAGGACAATAGCATCTATTGCTACAGAATGCCCTCCACGTGTTTAAAATGCCAACTATTCAAAAATTTCAGTGGAGTTCATCTCATGCCAGTGCACCTTAAGCTTCAATGATATCTCATTTATTTCTGCATCTCTACACATCCACATGGAATGTGCCTTCCTCATTTCCGCATTACTGGTCCTAAGTATTTCAGGGAAACTCCTGTATTGTTGGTTTCATGTAGTGGTGAGCGAAATGCTTCATTTAGTCCTCAGAATTTTGGTCACTCCACGTTACTCTTTAGCGCAGAGTGCTGGCCAAATTCCACCAATCGCTGAGTGGCAGAATTTTTCTTCTGTGAGGCTCCAGAAAATGCAAGCTGGCTAGCTAGCACAAGATTTGGCGTCCACTGCGCGATATTGTAATGTAGGCTCTCGCAAGCGGTTACAGTCAGAGGGCTGCCTTTTCTGTACATTTTTTTGTTGCTCGAGTAGATTTTCTACTCAAGTGGTAGCAAAATCAACTGAAATGTCTGCGTACTCTGACGCAACACATGGTGCCGTTCGCACTGTTTTTCAGTGCTGCTCGTGCTAGCACCACTAAATTGCAGCACCAGCGGAATACTTTCTGCCTGTTGGTGGAAGTCCGCAGAATCTCGCAGAGTTTTTATGTAACTTTGCGAAATTCCACAGAGTGAAACTCCACAAGTTCCACCTGCCCATAGATTCATGCACATCAGTGATACCTCATTTCATTCTAATCCACTATCCCATGTGCTTTATTGGAGCTTCTCTCTCTTTTGTACAGCACTAGCTCCTGCACTTTATTGTAGTTCTTCTCTTCTTTCTTCACGCTTTCATGTACTTTATTGGAGCTTCTCTCTCCTTCATACACCACTAGCTCATGCACTTTATTGAAGTTTCTGTTATGACTGTCACTACATAGCTTAATACATTCTACCACACACTCTACTTCTCTTGTAAGAAATCTGTATCTAAGTATTTTATTATATACTGCCAGGGCTCAATGAAGGACACCATAATGCAAACCTCTAAACATCTGGGCTGACATTCAAACACAGGTGACATCTAAAAAAAAAGGTCAATTTGGCCATTAGAAGTTAATTATGATCCTTTCTGAAAATGATGGGCAGCTGATTGATTTTCCAAAGAAGTCGAATTTGCTTTCCTAGTCACCTCTACTAGGCATGGAAGCTGGATAAGAACTAACCCTTCATCTCTTATAACTAATCAAAATCAGTTTTTGTTTCTCAAAACAGATGCGTACAGCTATTGAATTACTTGGGCCAGTGCAATGAGTTTTGTCAGACAATGTAAATGTATGTAGAAGGGCCAAAGTGGGTAGCAGAAAAGTGAAGAGGTGTTAGGAAGGTGTGAATGTCCCACTGAGTGTGAAAATGTGCTACGCTACATGTTTGCTGTTATGTCTAGCTCAGTACTTTATCTGGGAAAAGAAATTGCTACTTGAGTGAAGTCAAATTAAAGGTATGAGAAAGGTCATGTGTGAGTGTTTGGGATACTAAACCCATTGGGGAAGGAGGAACTCAAGTAAGGATGTCTGTGGGTTCTACCTGATGCTATTAGGGTGGACAATTCCAAAGACACTGTGGAAACCCATACTTAACTAAATTCAGGTGGGTCAAGTCTAAGTACATTGTAGTGGGTATATCTCTATGTTAGCAAAGGTGGAGTCTGAGGACAAAAGGGTTTAGGTCAGAAGCTATCCTAACATCATGGCATATGAAATAAAGGTAGGTGTTCTGAAATGATATTGAGTGAGGAGAAATCTAAGGTCATTGGCGTAGGTCAACTTTAAACACATTGGTCAGGGGTGCCTCTTTGGACACAGAAGAGGGTCATGTTGAACATCATTTCAGTAGTTACTGTCTAAGGATACTAGCGTTGGCCATACCTAAAACAGTACAAAGGGTCATGTATAAATATATTGAGGCAGAATAAGTTAATAAAGTGGGAGGGGGCATAAATGTAACTCATCCTCAACCCCATTGCCCGTTGACACACTCTGGAATGCTGGTAAATCTCCATATGGATGGAGATATTACTATACCTGCGGTAATGTCAGATCCGTAATGTCAGATGGGGAAAAGGAGGGAATTGTGAGCCTTTTAAATTAATGTTTCATTCGGAGAAAACCCTTGAAAAAACACCTTCAAACATATCATTCTTAGTACAAAAATCTAGTAATGAATCTAGAAATGCATTACCATCTCTAAATGCATTCCATAATACAAAATTGACATATTTTACAGAATATGAATATGTTTTAACATCTGCATAGTAATTCATAAAACCTTTGTCTGTAACATTACTTCAAAGTTTTCCCTCATCTTGTTGACTGGCATTGAGGTTCTTTACTATTTCTTAGTGCATTATTGTAAACCTCATGACAAAAAAGCATCAGTGCATAATACTGTCAATCAAATACATTTTTGTAGCATGACCAGTATCCAAGTCTTCTTCTGGGGAATTAGTTATTTCACTAAATATGAAATACTCTGCTTGTAAGCAAAATATAGTAGGAAATGGGAAACACAAAAGCTCTAGCTAATGCTGCTAACTTGCAGAATTTCAGAGTCGCTTTAGAGGTTTTAATCCTGGTTGTTCCAAACAAAGGAACTTACCACTAGTTAGTAAACCTTTGTAAGTCGGACAGAAGAGCCAAAAGTTGGCCTCTATATTCATCAACTCCATGCAAGCACTGCAACCAGATGAGACAGAGTATGATTTTACCCTACTTTTGGGAAATTACATCATTGAAAGCATTCTGAAGTGTAGCTTCATAAAAAGTTAACTTTGCTTTTTTGGTCCAAACAGGCTGAAATGCGGGTCACTTTACGAAGTAGCCTTACAGACACAAAAATATTCAACAAGGTTTTACCACATGGTCATCCTCATACTTTAACCACTTTATTTCAAGTGATCAAATGAAGCTGTAACTAGAAAGTAGACTAACATAGGTTACATTGCATCAAGTGTATCTAGTAAATTCAGAGCAGATGCTTCCATTTAGGAGTGTCTATGAGTGCAGATGGGTCATTCCAATAAGGATCTTAAGCTAGGAAACACTACATTTTGGGCCAATATTGATAGGGTTTAAGCCCAAGTTTAGAAGTACTGTGCCATGCCCCAGATCGGTATGTGGAGGAAGTGAAGGTGCTGTGAGAAGGCGTTCAAAAAGCCATTTCAAAAATACCTTCTCAAAAGTTGTTAATTGAAGATATATACATGACTCAGTATCTCAGCCCACATACCTAAAAATACAAAGGTCAAAATAAACTACGGATCAAAACTGGAAGGAAGGAAACTGCTATATTATTTACATGAAACATGCAAATACCTCAGTCCTTCAGTAACAAAAAATGTATTGTGGCCTTTGTTATTTATGTGCAGCATGCGGATATGTCAATTCCTTCATCAGTAAAAAATGTATTGTGGCATTTGAATATTAGAGTTTTACAGCATTATGTGAAGAATAGTGTGGGAGTTTTCTAAACAATAGATTGCATAGCTATTCACTAAAGTGTGCATAGTTGTTTGCAAATGATCACAAAATACATAAGAACTACTTTAAGAGTCTTACTCTCCAGTTTTAGATTAACATCTTCATCATGTGGGATGTATTGTCTCGACAGCTAGATGGAAGGTCGATATGGTTAATGTATTATCTTGAGGCCGATTAAAAATTTCACAAAAATCCAGTGCTGAGCTGTCATTATGTGCTTAATGCTTCTGTCTCGTAAGTTCCTGGGCATGCATACTGTGCACAAATGGAAGCCTTCACACTCCTACAAATGGAAGATGTGTAAAGGCTATGTATTTGATCAAGACACTTTGACTTGAATAATGAATATTTCTATATTGGTGTCAAGAAAGAATTTAGGCTAACCCTTACAGGTTATGTTTAAGTATAGACAGACATGGATAAATATATTCCAGAAAATAGTGTATAATCAATTATTGCAGTGTCAAGGACTTCCAAAGCTACCTGTTCTAAGTTATCATTTCATAATTTCTGCAAACTCTTGAATTATTATTATATAAGTATCACAAGTTTTAATAGAAATATCTACTTTATCCATCATTAATAATTGTCATTTGAATTTAAGAAATGCAGCCTGTTGTGTCTTAAGGAAGGCCCAGAACTATAATGAGGTCAAAACATTTTTTGAAGATTTAATTGTGATATATTGTTGGATGGGAGCATCCCAGGAATGGCTGTGTTTGACATTCATTTTTGCGACACTGTTAATGTTATTCATGTAGCTTAGAATGTAGATTATTAGAATAAAACAATAGTGCATACATCCTATTGATAATTAATGATGATGGATAATATAAAGATTTTGTTTCCCATTATAAAAAGACAGATAATGATGTGAAATACATAGGATGGTGATTTCTCTGAGGAATACATTAAAAACTTGAAAAGTTGTACAAATATACACAGTCATGCCCTGGAACTGTTGGCTTAGAATGTTCCTGTATTAATGTTGTGTGTCATCATAGATAGACCAAGAAGAGTGGATGCCACCTACAGGACAGTTTATTGTGATTGTGGCCACAGATTGTGCCTGCTTATTGAGGATTAAGTCAATTACATATGTTAGAAAGAAAAAGATAAAAATATTGTGCTAACAAAAGTATTTTTTTTTGTGGATAGTTAGCCATGCAACATTCTCACTGAAGAGATAGCAATGCCACCTTTCATCATTGCATTTAAGTCCATGCAGGGTGAGATCTTTAATGACGATAATAGTTATTGGTACTACATTTTGATCCAAACGGATGCAAAGTATGCTAAATGAAATATAAATAACCATGTTCCAGACATTAGAAAGCAGTGAGTAATAGTGAGAATATACGCCCACAAGGGTGTCATTATTTGTTTTTTATCTGCTTATGGATCTGCACTAGAATCCCCAGATTCTAACATATGGAAGAGACTTTGACTCAATGGACATTTAGTATACAACCAGTGTTTTATAGACACTACTCATGACACAACAACAATGATCAAATGAAATAAGTTGGAGAGGCTTGGCGAGCCCTTGCTCTTTCATTGTCATTGTTCAAAACCTACAGATTCTAATCTAAATCCATTTGGAATCTGCTTCAGCTATTCCTGTACCCTCCAATTGTATGCATGCAAAGCTTACACTCTTGCTATTCTGCAGTGTCAATGGGACAGCCGCTGGTGAGATAGCAAGTCATGTATCTGTAAGCCTCCTGCTTCATTTATTTGAAAAACATGGAAATCTTGGTTCTTTTTTCTTAAAGATCACAAACAGTTTATCTTGCAAAATAGCATTGACATTTTTAGCACCATTTCATTTGACCATTTCTTTAGGTCTCACAAATTATACTGCAGGGCAAATGCCAATTTGGGTGGTATAATTTGTAAGGAGTGACGTGATGGTGAATGCTCGATGGGTGTAGTGCTTCTTTTTTCTTGCATGACCTGTCCAGTCAAAGGAGAATGTTTTCCCCGCCTCCTGGAATGTCTGGATGCATGCCTGACTGCAATGATCTCACTTACTTCCTTCACACTTTCTTTTTCTTCCTCCTCTTTGGGTGCATGGGTTGCCTCCCTCCTCCTCCTCCAACAACCCTGCCAAATTTGCATTGAATTGCATGCCTCCAGAAGGGCATTGCACATGATGAAGGCGAAGGTCTGGTATTTTCTGTGGAGATGAGGGTGTAATGGATACATATTAATTCCAAGACAGGCAGTGACAATGTTAAGATCCTCTACAATTTGCAACACTGGTCACTTGGACAAACTGAGCGCAACTCGGGTGATTAAAAAAGAAGCCAGTCATTAGTATTAAGGGCTTGTATGAATGTGATACAACTGGTTAGTAGGAAGGCATAATTGGAAAGGTTTTTAGCTTTTACTACACATAATTCCCATGAGAATGATGTGTATTATGCAAATCATGCTTGGATGGTGATCCGCGTTAAAGTTGTGCAGAAGGTATACCCTTGCACACTGAATGTGTTTTATATAGGTTCTAGAATGCTGCAGTGAAAGTTGCTTTTGCACCACATCCAGCCATGGCACGCATCCAGTTTCACAGTTCCCAAAGGCATTTTCTGCTTGAATCGAGTCTTCTACCAGTGTCAACTACACAAATGGTGTACGCACAATGGAACAGAAATGACTTGAAATACACAAAACCCAATAATTGAAATTCCCACAAGATTACACTTAGCCGAGTCATTAGGCTATTGTTGCTGAGGTTGGAGGCCTCTGCCATAAAGAGGCGCTCAACCGGCTTCAGAGTACACATGAACCTAGTCATTGTATCTCATACCTATAGCATCCCTAGAGGAAATGTAATCTGCTGTCTGCCCTCCATTCCCATGTCATCACCACTGGTAAGATGGTCGCTCCATTAAGTATAAGAGCAAGTCGTGTGACTGGTGCCTGATCACAAAAGTCCAAGTGTTTGTCTTCCACTCAAAGTAAATCTTAAGAGGAAATCCCAGATAGATTTGATCGACAAAGACAAATTGAGTTCAATATGATAAAATTTATGAAGACCGAGGATTGTGCAAACCATAGTAGATGCTCATGGCCATGTCTGGGGAACACAAATGATGGACACAGGGTCTGATGTCCTGTTTGCTACATCAGTGACTCATTATCTGTCCACATAAATCAGACATACTTTCCATCTAATTCCTTACATTAAAATTGCTCATACTTCAAGTATAGAATGAGAGCTTCAAAAAACAAGCACAGGTGCACCACACATCAAAGAATCGGGAAGAGCAATAATATAATTCATTCCCCACATCAAGGTTATTCAAAAATAGTTCATTTTTATTCCAAGGTTATAATGATTCATCTTATCTTTTTTTAAAATACAGAATTATAGATACAATTTGATCTTGACAGCACAGCCGACGCGTTTCGTCCTTGAAGCGGACTTCTTCAGGGATTAGAGCGTAGTATTCTCTAGGATCACCATAGCTTGCTCGTCATTTTTTCTCTGCCCGCCAGCCGTTATTTCCGGACCATTCGGGCGCTCGTTACAGCCTTATACCGACTGTGAAGACTGATATCTTTCGCATTATACAACAAGGAAATAATTGGAATGACGTGATTTGGTCAGCCTTTTGAGAATATGGTGATCCTAGAGAATACTACGCTCTAATCCCTGAAGAAGTCCGCTTCAAGGACGAAACACGTCCGCTGTGCTGTCAAGATCAAATTGTATCTATAACTCTGTATTTAAAAAAAAGATAAGATGAATCATTATAACCTTGGAATAAAAATGAACTATTTTTGAATAACCTTGATGTGGGGAATGAATTATATTATTGCTCTTCCCGATTCTTTGATGTGTGGTGCACCTGTGCTTGTTTTTTGAAACTGTTAGGTCCTGTTGGGGACTTGCATTGTAACAGTGGGTGCGATTCAGTGTGCACACATACCCCTAGCAACTATATAGGGATACAAATATGGAAGGGATAGCAGTTTAGGTGCTGGCCTATAGAGGGCTCCACTGTTGGGTGTGTTTCATGCCACTTGTTTGCATATAGAATGAGAGCTACTTAAGTTGGTAATAAGTGTCCATGACGGGTGCTTTCTCAAAAGATAACTTCAGCTCTGAAGGTCATACATTGTGCCTTGTATAAAATTTAAAGTAACTCCTGCAGGGAATTTGGTTTATCTGCAATATTGTGACATCTTACTTGAGTGGATGTGATTAATGTAGAATAATGTAAATATATTTTATGGTGAACTTCCAATTGACATTGATAACACATCATTTTAGAGGAGAAAAGATACACAGCTATTAAAAAAAGAATTTCTTCTCAAAATCTCCTCCACGAGTCTTAGGGCCTGATTATGACTTTGGTGGTGTGGGAGTAGGCCGCCACACCAGCGTTCCACTCCCTCTCAGCCAAAGTCCACCACCGCCTGCCTGCCAGATTACGAGTCATTTCGTGGTCTGGAGGGCAGGTGGCATGGCGGTCCTGTGGTGGTGCACTGCTAAGGCTCGTATATGAGCCTTTGAATTGCAGTGCCGAAGGAGCACCAAAGCAAGTATGTGCATGGCATGGACTGTGCAATCCATGCCGTACAGGAACTGTGGTGCATGCACACAAGTGAGCACACCATGTGCCCCCTGCATACCCCCCCATGCACAGCCGTACTAGGGGGTTATGTAGAGCCCCCTTACTTTCCTGACCACCACACTTTTCATGGTGGGATCACTGCCATGAAAAGTGTGGAGGTTAGGAAAGTCTTAATATGCTTGGTGGTGTGGCTGCGGCATCACCATCATATGGCTGACCCAGACCGCTGCTCTCCCGCCAAGGTATCGCAGATCTGCAATGGTCCTATGATGGTTCAACTGCGGTAGTCGTAATACGGTGGTCAAACCACTTGTGCGGCGGTCCCTGACTGCCACCACACTTCCACAGCAGGTTTAGCGGTCCGATGGACCGTCAAACTCGTATTTAGGACCTTAGTCTTTCCCAAGATGTTTCCCCACTTGTACTTCATTAATTTTTTCCCTTTTATTCCTCTTGTTCTTCATGGGGTCTTCAGTTAATCATCTTTACATTCTTATGATCAGTTATTATCAAGGGGGTTGGTTAGGGTCAGTGAAGTTTAAATTGCAGTTATCCCATTTTTTGTGACCTCCTTCTCCAGCAATCTATGTGCAACTTTCAGAACACAGGTTTTAGAGTTAGTTAGTCCCTTTAAGTCTTTTGTTTCCATTTCAAGGTTGACTAGAAGACTAACATTGAGTTTGTATGCAATAACCCCTAATATGTAAGTAGTAATCAGCTATTCCTTTGGGTCTTAATTGAACACAAATATCAATAAACTATACAATATGTGGTACAGTGCATCGTGGTAATTTGCGGTTGTACCGTTACTGCATGTTTCTGCATTTCAGAACTTGGGAAGGTGGACTAAGTGTCCCTTCCCTCCCATTCCCGCATAGGTACACAATCCCAAATTTTCACAAGGTGTCACTGCCCAAAAAATAGTGCAGGCAAACACTGGCAGTGGTGCAATTAGAGCCTGAGTTATAATCCTGATTCGGGGGCAGGTGGGTGTTCGCCCCTGAAATGAAATTACTATTTCAACATTAGTAGCAAAAATAGGGGTCTCATCTAAGTCACAGATCTTCTAAGCAGCCTAAATTTTGCTCCAAATTTGCTTTCAACTTTACCTTTTTACATATTGACGTTAATACAGGTGACAGTATTCATTAATAAATTGTTGGAAAATCATATTTAAATTCACCATTTTAACATATGTGGAGAACAACAATACAAACAAAGTTGGACCATTCTCTTAATGATATCTCATATTAAAGGTCCCAGCCTTAATTGAAAACTCTCTGGTCCTTCTGGTCGAATCACAATACAGCATACAGCTAGTTTCTGAATTCTGCTACTATTCTGTTAAGGTGTCATCCTTCTGCTTGGTTTCGCCATGGTCGTGCTTCTGTTGTCACTGAAATACTGTTTTCGTCTGACCCGCTAGGGAAATGACTCTCTTTTCTTTCTCCGGACAGTCAGAAGGTCAGTTTGAAGGAGCGTGTCTTTTCCAGTCCCCGGGGCATGGGCGCTAAAGGGAAGGGCTCTCCCCAGGCGCAAGCCCAGGGCATGCGCCGATCTCCCAGCATGGAGCAAAATCCAGATGACAGCCCCAGCAAAGTTCCCAAGAGTTGGAGCTTTGGAGACCGCAGTCGCACACGGCAGGCATTCCGGATCAGGGGAGCAGCATCCCGGCAAAACTCTGAGGGTGAGCAATGGGGAAGCAGAGAACATTTGCACAAGTGTAAATGTGACTCTTTGTGTAGTGTCCTAAGTATTTCTCTTTCTTTTGTGAGTGTTTATGTTTTTGGTTGCAGATCTGAGTGTTTAAAGTGTGAGCATCAACGTGCATTGTCTCCGAGCAAGTGAAATTTCTTAAACGTGTGGGACTTCATTCATGGCACAACTTGAGTGTAGACTCTGAGTGTGCGTGGATCCAGTTTGAAGAGTTCTCAATGGTGAAGGGTTATGATAAATGTATATTGTTAATGGTGTGTTAGGTCTGAAGGTGTGCATGGTTTTTGGGTGTGTGACCCTGTTCTGAGTGTGTTGAGCTATGGCTTTGGGGGATTCTATGTAATCCCTATTCAATTCTGGGCTTCATGTAATGAGTTTGGACTCACTAATGTGTGCTGGTGCAGAATGTCAGTGTGTGGGGTCCCTACAAGTAATAGGTGTGTGTATGAGGATCTGATACAAAGCACAATTTAATTCTCACTGTTATAGCTACTGAGAATTCATAAAATAGAAACTATTTAGCTCCCTTTATTCCTAGTGTGAGGCAAAGTGACAGTCACTAAGGCCAGTGGGTTAGGCCCCCCATGCCATCCACCCCTATGAACTCCATACCATAACAATTCCAGAGCATTTGCAATGTCACACCATCCTGTGCATTCAAGTGACCACCCTTCTTCATTCTTCTCCAACCTGACTTTACCGTGTATCGTTCTTGGATAGTGAATGTCAGGTTCCTCCCTTTACAGGGCTTTCCCTGTTTCTCCATCTCCTCTGCGTTCCCTGCAGCGCATTGCCGTACGCATCTTCTAGGTCTATCGTACATGTTGGCTCCTTCCGCACCTCCCCTTCCTGCTGTCTCTGGTGCCTCTACATCCTTTGTTTCCCTTTCTCCGCCAGTTCCTGCTAGTCCCCTTTACAGCATGTATCACATTCTTGGTCCATTGTTTCCATTTTCCAAGACCATTTTACCAATCCAAGTTTTTTTTCAAGATAAAGTAGCTACAGATCAGTAATGCCACAAACTGATAGCACTATGGTAAATAAATAAATACATGCATAGTTAAGTGTCTTTTTAAGATTGCTGTTCTTCAGGTAAATGTTTTTTGGTTGCTTGATCTCCATGTTTAAGGCCACCAGCCATGGATCTGTTGGCTAGCTGCATCTCCTTTGTACTTTGATCTTCCGGTTGTGGATCAGCGCACACTCTCTCCAATATCTAATGTGATCCACCAGTTGGTCTCTTGTCTAGCTGTCTTATGGACTTACTCACGTAGCCGCAGGAGGGCCTGCTTCTGAATTTTTAATTTGTTAGCAATTATAAAGTGCATCATTGCAGCCTAATAAGAGTTAAGCAAAGAAACAAAATGCACATTCAAAATGGCTTCAATATAGAAGGCCATCTAAATACCTATGCGTTTCGCAACTTTAAAAACGTGTATTGCACTTATGTTAAGCCATTCCAACAAATGCATATTTACAAAAGAATTACCATCTTTTAGGAATTGGTAAAATCTTGCCATGGCCCATGCTATACCCTTTGATTGGTTACACTACGTTGGCTGGTCAGCACACTGTCAGATGATTATAAAGGGTTTATTTATATATTAATAAATAATTATTTATTTTCATGATATGTTTTCTACAGTTTCAATCATATCTATTTATTTCTATATATATATAAATATCATATTTCAACCCGGCGATTGATGGTCGAGAAATGTATAAATCTAATAACACTACAGGTAATTGCGGATCTTTCTCACTCAGGTAAGAGAGTATGGTTTCTTAACAATGCCTAAACCCATGCTCATTAAATGGTGGTCTCAGGAAATACCTAAGGGCCACTAACAGTACTGGACATAAACATTTTATTCGTGTAAGTGATTCAAGCTCAAAAAACACATCGTCAACAGCAAATATCTAATTCACCATTCTTCGAACTAGTATATCTGTTCTGTAATGGAAGGAGTAAAACATGGCGTGAGAAGGGCGATTGAAAATATATATATATATTTAGATATCCTTTATGACAGCTCTGTTGACAAGTGTCAATCATTAACCATGAACTCTGTTTATCGTTTTGTGTAGTAAGTTCTTCCTTAATGGAAAACAGTCATCTCTGCTTAGCAGATCACCACTGTAGTTGATTTTAAGATCATGGCTTCTGTCATGAAGAGCTGAGTTATACATTGATTAGAGATTTGCTCAGCTTATCTTTCCAAAGAATACTGGATGGAATCGAAGGAGCCTCTTTAGATATCTCCTTCTAAAGCCATCACTCGAGTGCTACCTAGAGCGCATAATGGACCTTATTGGAGACAATCATAAATCTGGCTTTAAAGGTCCTTTCAGATTTCTGAAGAGAGAACTCCATGCAAACTTGCACTAGCTTCTGACCCACCAAATGCTGGGCTATAGGGAAGGAATTGCTTTCTGTCTGCTAGCCAGGGGCCTTCCAAGAGGTGAGCTGGAGGACAATAAAAGGAAGGGAATCCAAGAAGCTCAGGTCTAGCACCACAAAACTGTAGGCACTCCAGACTTACATATGTATAAGGCAGCTCAAGACATTTCTTTGCAAGCCACTGACTTTGAGTCTTTTGGTGGGTCAGAGATTTTTAATTTGAGTTTGGATGTCTCATACTGGCGTGTGAATCTTTGAATTAGCTTCTTTGTGTGTTTGGGCTGTGTTTCGAAGATGATGGTCTATATGTGGTGGTCTCTACATGGATGTATGTATAAACAATATTTGGCTTAAAGTTGCGACTATCCATACATTTATTTCAGGGTGTGCCTTCTACCTACATGTGAGTGAGGTGTTGTCAAAAATGTCTCTGTCGTACGCACTGCGTGTTTTTCAATCATGTGTTGTAGTATGTGTTGATGTGGTGCCAGGTGGGAAGGCGTGTAAAAAGTGTTGTGTAAGAAACAAAGCAGCCATTGTCGTCTGTGCCTTCCCACTACTCTGGCATACGTTTAGTTATCCTTCTGCTGTGGATATTGACTAATTTCATTTCAGGACCACTTCGGCCATCTTCCAGTCTGTTGCGCCAAAGGACGGTCTGGCCTGGTGAGGTGGTAGCCATTGGTTGCCTCTTAGAAACCTGTCTTCCTCCGGCAACATGGGGGTTTCTGTAGTGTTCCATCAGTGTCCCTGTGTTGTTTTTTCTGTCCAGGGGGAGCTGAAGGCATCAGTCCCATTACTGACATTGTCCTTTCTGGACTGTTCTGCTATCTCTATTAAGGGACCTTGTCTTTGCACCTAGAAGCAAGCCTCCCTGGTGAGGACGTTCCAGAAGACAACAAAAGCTGTAACTGTGACTTTGCGACAGAAGATCTGACACCCGGACTCAAAGCTTCAATCCGGGCCGTGTGGTAAGATCTAGGAGATGGATGTGGGAGACGAGAAAGGGCCTTAGTACCTGCTACCACATCCAAGCATGTAGTAGCTGCTTAGAATCCAAGAAAGGTTGTATAGCGGTGAAATGCTATCCTCCTTCATAAGTATGCATATGTTTGAGTGCATTTATGTAGATGTTTGTCCTCAGTATGTAGTTAAGACTGTCGGACACCGGACACAGTCCTTCCCTCAAAACTGTTACTAGCTTGAAAGCATGGCACCCATATTCAGAATTAATTTGATTGGTTTTGCTGCCATATTTCTAAAACAATGTGAGCAGTCAATCTGAGACCGGTTACTGGTGGAGTGCTGATGTTTGTTATGCATGCATTTCATGTGCATTTCCTCTAAGCAGGTGATTTAGGGAACAGTAAGCATTCATAACAGTCTATATGCACCTTGTGCACAAATATCCCATATGTGTTTTGGTAACTAATTATGTGTAAATAAGTCAAGATTGATTAAGTTCAGTGCCCCGCAACCTAATTCAATATAACAAGACATATTCCTAAAATAGTATAGATGTACTATACAAACAAACACCAATACTATAGTTTTGTTTTTCATTCATTCTGAGTTAAGCCGGGTCGAAATGGTGTGGTAATATGGTAATACCTCTGGTTTTACCTGTTCCGAGCCACAAATCTGCAAACCTAGGAACATAGTGTATTTTTCCCATATAAATGTTACCAGGTTTAACTTGGAGAAAAATATTTAAGGAAAATATGCCAGGATGGTCCAAAATTTGTGCAGAGCGTTTAATCCAAATTTGAGCGGAAATTCCCATGTGCATTCTAGTCCAGATTACTGACCCAGCTGTAATGAGGTCACATATGATTTGTGATGTCTCTCTTTATAGTTACACCATTTCATGAGAGGCTGCTAATGCTTATTTGACTTCACTTGTCATTGCATGCATCATTTAGGTTGTGTTTGAAGATGAAGGCTGTGAAGGTTTTCTGTAATTTGATAGGTTCCGGAAGGTGTGTTTAGATGCCTAAACTCAAGTTACGTCTAGTTTATACTCTTTATATTTGTGAATCCTGACGTTACTTGACTGATATTGTATTTTTGAAATAATTGATACCACTTGCCTCACTTATTACATGTATATGTTGAATGTGTGCCATCTCCATATCTCTGAAATAATACTGTTCAAAGATTGTTCAAAGATTGAAATACATTTT
The DNA here is from genome assembly GCF_964204655.1 of Triturus cristatus. Classification (NCBI taxonomy): domain Eukaryota; kingdom Metazoa; phylum Chordata; class Amphibia; order Caudata; family Salamandridae; genus Triturus; species Triturus cristatus. The sequence continues at coordinate 1,644,566,837 of NC_140590.1, forward strand.
TTACACAATTTGGAAGTACACTACACTTGATTTTAAATTAGACTCTTCATGGTCAGGCGTAGAATGCCCCAGAGATTCATTAGGAGATTGGAAATCGGCCACTTTCTTTTGGAAATAAAATGTTTCTTGGATTTTTTAGAAATGTAACATATTAGGCCCATAGATTTTGCAGTCAAAGGATTCTAATTTCTTTTGGACAAGAATGGCTTCTTCATGTAAACAGAAGACTGTATACTTGGTAAAAAGCAGGTGTCTTTAAACGTCTAGCACTACTGGAATCTACACCAACATAGGTTTAGATGCTGGCCTGTTAGAAATGTTTTGCATCTACTATCCTTCTTGGACTCTAAGCATAAGCACATACATACAAGTTATTTTCCCTTCATTCCCACGGTACTTGTTCTCAGAAGTTGGAGCATCAGTGATTCTCACTTGTTCATTTCTGTTATTTTCACCAAAGTGTCATGCGGTTCCTGGTCTCCAAGCGAAAGTTTAAGGAGAGTCTGCGGCCTTACGATGTTATGGATGTGATTGAGCAGTACTCGGCTGGACATCTGGATATGCTTTCCCGGATCAAGAATCTTCAATCCAGGCAAGCGGCTCCCCCTGTTTGAAGATCTTTTCTAATTATCTCTGGGTTCATAAAATCTCATATGTGCACCTGCACAGGGATGGTGTCTTATGAGGGGCTCTAGAAATAATTGTTGGAAATATTGTGAACTGGGTACACCAATATGAGCTCAAGACCAATTAGAATGAAAAGCGGACACTTCCTTAGGAAGAAGGAATATTACAATATTTTTGTATTAGTTAGGATTAATATCCTACTTAAATTTGAAATCGTTCTTTATTAAGGATATATTTTTGGTATTTATTTAGAATTATATATTTTCTTTATGTCTTTTTCTTCAATTTCCATCATATATATTTTATTTTTTATACATATATCATATTCCCGGCATTTCTTATAAGTTCGATAAATATATTTATTACTTATTTATTACCTTACTGTATTTCTCTAATATTAAATTTATTAACTATATATCTCAGCATACACAGATTCACCTTATACTCCTATTTTGCTTTCATCGCTGTTGTCAAGAGATACATATAACACCATAATTGACATAACATTTTCTTATTTTGCTGTACAATTGTCATCTCAAGTCATTTAAAAAGTAAATATATATTTGTTTGTTGTTTTAGAAAAAATAGAGCTCAAACCACAGACTTTAACTCCTAGAAAGAAAGAAATCTAGAGCACAAAGACGCTTCCTCTATTTATTTGTGTGGAAATTCTGCCAATGAAATGCAGAATAAAGCAAAACATTAAAACTGCTGGGCTAGGTGGGGCTAGGTTCCACTTATCTATACAAATTTCATTTAAAAGAACTAATGTTGTTTCTTTGTAGTAATATCATAAGAGATAATACAACTAAATTAGAACATGGTGGAAACTTTTTTGGATTCTGAAAACACAGCTGAAGGGTAGGTAACTGGGTAAATACAGCATATTTAAAGAAGCTACAGTAAAGGGAAATTTAGAGAGCTGCAGACCATGGAAGCTCCATTTCTTCATGAGATGAGAGGACTCACTATGAGTGAGTCTACATAATAATTGACACTGCACGTTAAATTGTATTTAAGATACGCATACCCTTAATGCGGATGTATGACGTTACAATGCATACTTTTACTACGCATGCACTTACAACACAATTTTTACAACGCAACATCCACTACAACGCATTCCATTACATCGCATGACACTACAACGCATTTTTAAAAACTACTTTTACAACGCATTCCATTACATCGCATACTACCTTTACAACGCATACCATTACAACACATAATGTTACATTGCATTTAAGGTAAGTATTGGATAGTATAGGGGTAAAAATTACTATTCTTACTCCAGGGGGTGCAACAGTAGGGTAAGTGTTGGATAGTATAGGGGTAAAAATTACTATTCTTACTCCAGGGGGTGCAACAGTAGGGTAAGTGTTGGATAGTATAGGGGTAAAAATTACTATTCTAACTCCAGGGGGTGCAACAGTAGGGTAAGTGTTGGATAGTTTAGGGGTAAAAATTACTATTCTAACTCCAGGGGGTGCAACAGTAGGGTAAGTGTTGGATAGTATAGGGGTAAACATTACTATTCTAACTCCAGGGGGTGCAACAGTAGGGTAAATGTTGGATAGTATAGGGGTAAAAATTACTATTCTAACTCCAGGGGGTGCAACAGTAGGGTAAGTGTTGGATAGTATAGGGGTAAAAATTACTATTCTAACTCCAGGGGGTGCAACAGTAGGGTAAGTGTTGGATAGTATAGGGGTAAAAATTACTATACTAACTCCAGGGGGTGCCACAGTAGGGTAAGTGTTGGATAGTGTAGGTGTTAACAATTAAAATTCTAACTCCAATGGTATGCATTGTAATGGTATGCGTTGTAATGCCTGCGTTGTAGTGACATGCGATGTAGTGTCTGCGTTGTAATGGTATGCTTTGTAATGGTATGCGTTGTAGTGTCATGCGTTGTAAAGGATGTTCCGTTGTATTGCCTGCGTTGTAAGTGTAGTGCGATGTAATAGTTGCGTTGTAAAGGTTGTTTCCCCCTTAATGCTCATTAGGTAGTGGAGTGCAGGTGCTGGCGTAGTCTTTGATTAATTTATTTATAGGCCCGTAGTGAGTGAAACATGTAGAGTGCTGCTTAGATCATATCTGTGCATGCGTAAATTCCTCTGCCGCACAATTCTCTGTGTGACCATCAATTCTATATGTATCCAGCATGTCCAGAAGTCAGGTGTGTTCTTTGTATGTGCCAGAGTGTCTTCAAATGTCTACTTTATGCATACATGAGCACAAGGTTGGTGATGTTCTTGCTGAGAAAGTTGGAATTTATGTAGGACGATCTATCTCGGGATCGACTAGTGCGCTAAGGTGACTCTCATTCCAAGAAAGTAGGAACAGGAAAGAGGCTAAAGTCCGCAGGTTGGTTAACATGATGGCAGTAATGGAAGTGGATTCATTTCCAAATATTTGATGCCCACTGTCAAATTTTTTCATGGAAGGGAGGAGGGTCTAGAGTTTGGTGGCGCTGACTGAGACAAAGCTGCCGGCATTAGAGATTGACGGAAATGAGGGACAGTCAAGCCAGCGTAGTGGCAAAATTGAGATTTTAGGTGCGCATGCCTGAAAAAGATTCACCGAATGAAGCCAGCCAGATGAAAGAACAATGAGAATTGGTCAAAAAGAATACCAGAAAATTGGGTGGGTTAAAATAAATATTACGACTGGGAGGTTTAGCAAATCATGAGGTTCTTGAGCAATGCTACTGCTCACTGTAGGGTAATTCTGGTGTAGATTGGCATTGCACAGTGGATGTGAGGTGTAATTTCAGTGCAGTGTTACAATTAATAGTTAATACTACATAGAATTTTCATATAATAATGGCTGCACAATGTCGCTGGCGAACTTTCAGCATAGTAAGGTCTTTCTGGTTGCTATGGATTGTAAATCTAACAAAATTATGCAGTGTTCAATCGATACAGTCAATCTATCAAACAAATGTGTAGCACAGAGAATATACATTTTTATTCCTGTATCATTAAGTATTTTACAGTAGATGTATTGAAAGTTAGGAGCAGTTAGGCATGGGGCAGTATGTGGACTATGGGGTGGGGACAGTAAGTCACATTTGATCTAGTGCATGCCAAAAATATTGCATCCACTACATTGACCACCACTGCATCCACAAGGTATGTAGATGTAGAGTTAAGAATAGTAATGGCAAGTACATGTAGAGTTAAGAATAGTAATGATAAGTAGATGCACAGTTAAGAATAGTCTTGGTAAGTAGAAGGATGTTAATGGTAAGTAGACGTGGAGTTATGAATTGTAATTAGTTACCTTAAGGATGTAGTGGATGTAATATTTTTATAGGTCGATATTGTTGACCTTGATATAGTGACATACAATCCACCATTAAGTCCTTCTTTTCTCTGATTGAGCTATCTACAATCCTTATTTTGAGCTAAACCTTGCAAAGTGGGCATTTGTAGACACTCTAGCTTCATTAGTGACGTCATGTTGTTCGATGTGCATTGTTTCTATAGTGTAAGTGTTTGTGTCCATCTGTCCTTGCAACACACTCCCACCAAAACGTCAGCTCCAGTCTACAGTTCCGCTTCGGCACCACCAGATGGCACTTCCGCCTGCTGTTCCAAGAATATATGTTGCCTCATATCTCTTTGTATAAGCTGGATATTGCAATATATATATATTTGAAAATATATTCCAGTGCATGCTGCAACAAACATATTTCTGAGTCGCTTTGGTTTTTACCCATGCAGTTGGTCTGACCAAAATATAAAATCATGGCGACCAGAGCAAAGAAAAGCGGTATTGTCTGTGTTCTGTTTTGAGTGGAATATATTTCCTTCTTTCCCACTGATTTCTGGGCCCTTGTATTTCTCCGACTCTCCCTTTCACCCCCACCTGCGCAAAGTGGCTGCTTTACATATTTTGCTGGTGTCTTTTCTATTTACTTTTGTCAGGATAGATTTGATTGTTGGGCCCCCAAACCCTTCAACTCCCCGGCATAAGAAGTTTACAAGCAAAGGATCACCCCAGTACACGCCTAGGTCAGGCTTCTTCTCACCACTGGCGTCTTGTATGGGCTGTTATTTCTTTTTCTGCCCCTCTGCTTTTGATCTGCACTCCTTTTCCCCCCACAAGTCACCTGACGGTCTTTGCTCCTTTCTGATTAAAAATCAGTTATTGTTGTAGAATCTTCTTTGGAATCTCCAACTTTGGAGTGGCTGTACCTGAATAAGCCTGTAGAGTAACTTGATGGAGTCTTATTTGTCTGATGCCTTTGAAAGGGCTTAACAGGTGGGGAAAATTCAATCACATGCCTGACGTGGCTGAATCTGACCCAGCCATTCTCGTCTTCAGGGACATCAGCAACCCAGCAAATTAGAAGACTAACCCTCAGGCCACACACAAAAGTGATGGATGGAACTCTTAAATTAATCTCATCCACTGGAAATTACCTGTAGCTGCACACTAGTCTATTATTATTTTGCACACCATGTCACCTCAGTTTGGCCCAAGCTGTATGCAAATCTGTCTTGACCCTGCTCCAATGGGAACAGTTCAGCCTGACCTGCCAAGCCAGGTCCTCCCTGATCCGGAGCACAAGGAACCCAGGACCAGTTTTGCCCTTATTACGGGCTCATCAGCCAAGCATAGCTTGGTTCCAGTGGCACCGTGAGCATGGGACCCATGTCTTCCACTACCTGGCGAGTGTTTCCAACTATAGAAGTAGTTCACAGAGTTTATAGAATGTGTTCATTTCTTCATATAAGCAAGTGTTCCCAACAGCAGTGTATTTTTGCTTTATTCTATGAATTTCTAGAATACAAAGGTCCTATAGGAAAAAAGTATTCCCAACAGACAGGTCACCCCCACATTGACTTTCATATGAATAGGTTACAAGGATATAGCCACATTATCCTCATAAACAAACTGCTGCATCTATATATTTAAATCAACATTGTACTCTGTTGCACTTTTTGTCAAAAGCACAAAAATGTTAATAAAATATCTCCCGTTTGGTTTTACTTATCGTAAATACATTGCTTACATTACAAAATCCATTTGCTTTTACATAATCAATTTTTTCTAATTCATACATTATTTGATCTTACACATTTTTATGAAAATTATATCTAAAAACAGACCTCTGAACCCTCCCCACACTCACATGCATACCCCACTCAGCTAGTAAAACAGCCCTCAGCTAAATAATGATGCATACTTGTATGCTTAACGTTCATAAATATTGGTGGTCATAGCCGATAGGCGTAAGTAGGATGTTGTAATAAAAAACAATTGCTATATGGAAAAATAAAAATAAGATATATCAAATTTTGTGGTCTTATCAAAAAGTTCCACAGGGTACCATGTTGAATTAACTATATGGATGCAGCTTTTCTTCTAATGGTATTAGGTATACCCAAAGAATTAAAATCAAATGTACACAGGTGTTGTGAATTTGAGCTGAAGAGGGCCCAAAATCGCCTACAGCTGAGAGTACTTAAAACGTCCACCATCTTATTTTTCACCATCCTTGTTCCATGGATACAATATTCACATGAGAACATCCCATAGATCTTGATAGAGTGTCATAGCATCTGTCAATACCAGTCTTTGATATACAAGATTTCCAACATAGGGGATCAGGAGGGCCCTCCCTTCCCCCTTGGGTGCCCAACTTACTGTGCTGTCATAGCACATGCATTGCCAATTCAACTTCTAAGTGATAGAAGTTTGTCTCCATGTATTAGGTTCCTAGCAGTCCAATAATCTAAATTCTCTGTTCTAAGAGTGTTTAAATGCACCCACCCACATGCACCCTCACTCCCACACACACAGAAAATGGAAAGTGGTAATGAAACCTAGCAACTGCAGACAGTCTAAAAAATAGATATAGACCCCTACTGAAAAAGCTGGCACATATATCGAAAAAGCCCTAAATTTCAGAAATCCTTAGGCTAGTCAGGTGCCTTGGAGGAAGGGGGTTGTGCAGAGCTGCCGGGAAGATGCTACCAAACCTCTGGTGCGCATTCTTCCGCCGCTTGGCAGTTTGTTTAATTTCTGCTCTATTTCTGCTTTGTTTGATTAGCCCATTTGGGTTTTACTATTTTGGGTTTGGTTTTGTCTATTGAATGCTGATTGACTATCAAATATTTTGCCGTCTGAATAAAATAGATAAATAAGAGTATCTCTGCATGGGAGCATGAAGCATGCAAGAGCCGGGGGAATGCGCTGAGCCTGAGGTAGCAGAGCGGGTAATGGGGCACGACCCTGCCAAGTGAAAATGGGTGGAGGCGGATGCCTAGAACCCATGCATCTTGCAACTTTTCTGAATCCAACATAACTCTCAGATCAGCCGTCTCTCTATTCAATGTCTTTGCTTTACAGGGGTTCATTAGCTTAAAAGAGGAGCACAGTGGGAGTTTGTGTTTCAGGCATCGTTGGCAATGATCATAAACACCAACACATTGTGGGCTCACATGTAGGGCAATACTGGCCTTCTACTTGGGCTAGAGTTCCTCTTGTAAGTGCAACTCATCTGTAATGACTCACTGGCCACATTGATTGGAAAAGAGGAAGGGTGGACATTTGGGGAATTGGTGGGTTTTGACCTCTTTCAGGTATGGTAATCAGTTTTATTATTTGCTATCACATTCTCCTTATAACCCATACAGAAGACCAATACAAAGGCAGCTCTCAATGCTGTGTTTCTCTTTTGTTATCATTCTTGTTGAGAATATAGATGGACACAGATTGATGGGCTCTTCCTAGGAGTTTAGCAAATAAGACCAGATGACTTCCATTCATCTCTTTTGGTAATACAGTCTCATGTCATCAATATTAAACTGCCTGGGGCATTATCAGTGAATGATGATCCCACGCGAAGGTGTGGGATCTAGGCAAAAGAGTTCCCTGTAGAGCTTTGAAGTTATTTTTCCCAAAAAAGATCCATCCAGATGCTGCTTCACAAACATGGAAAGGCTTCAGGCATTTTTAAGATTCTTAATATCTTTCTTCCTAATCTGTCTATTTATACATTTGCCTTTTTCATCTACATATGAAACAAAGGGATCGATGTAGAGTTTGGTGGAAAGGATATTCTTCCATGAACGAGGTGGAGTACCGTGTCTGCCAAACTGATGATTTGCCGCTCAATTTAAAGTCAGTAGAGGTTTTGGTTTACATAAACAGACTCCCTCTTTGGGATTTTGTTTTTGTAGGACAAACATGTTTGCTGAGCGCCCGCCTGAAACATGGTTCCTTCCTGTCAGGGATACTGAAGATTTGTATCTTACTTCACTTCATATAGGCAGGGCCGGACTGGGAACAGAAACCGGCCCTGGCAAACTGCTCGCCCGGGAGAGGAGGGTGGGGGGTGGGGGGAGGAGGGTTGCGGCCGAGCTTTTTGCTAGGGCTGGTTTCGGACGATTTTGTTACAGGGGCCGATATTGCCGAACCCCAGTAACAAAAATGGCCCCCACCCTGGCAGCTCACCGGGGAAACGCCCAGTGCCCGCTACGGCCAGTCAGGCCCTGCATATAGGTCACATCTTGGACCATTGTACCTGAGCTGCCTTTGCAGAGAAGTGTTGTCAGGAGGTTACATCTTTCTTGGGCTGCACTAACAGGGCCAAAAGAGACACTGAGGATGGAGATGTTTGCTCCAAATGTCCACATTACTTCCAGGATAAGCCATTCCTGTGAAGTCACTTGAATTTCTGGGCCTTAATTTCCAGATGAGTCCCAAGAAGTGTGTTTTCTGAGGACTATAAGGACAGGTTAACACGAGTCATAAACCTACATCACTTGATGGGTGTGATTTCTGAATCAACACCTTTGTTCACTTCTGTGGTGGTCTTCTAGGCCTGAGGTGAGATTGCCATGCCACTTTATATTTACACACTTGGGGCCATATTACGCATTGCTCGCACTTTCCCTATTTGTGCCACAGCGCTCCTTTCAGAAGCTGCGCCGGGTGAAAGCAGGGATAGTGCATCCTATTACAATGAGTAGGGTGCCCCAGGGCCCCACAAACTGATGCCGCCCTGTGGACAGTGCATTCTGTGAAATACAGAGAGGCTGCTTCAACACCGCTCCATTTTTAACTGGGCAGGTGGCAATTCAGCTGCCATTTACAGAGTGTGGTGAGTGACTGCACCCACCTACATGGGCATGTCCAGTCAGGGGCGTAACACAGGCCCCCGCATCCCCTGCAGTGCGGGAGGCCCCCGAGCTGCAGGGGGCCCCCTCAGCACTGTACTCATGCCGGAGAGCTCCGGATTAAATCTGGAGTGGGTGCCCCTCTATGTACCTTGCAGAGGGGCCCCTTCAACTTTCGTTACGCCACTGTGTCAAGGGGGTCCAGGGGACCCTCTTCCACCCTTTGAGAAAGCTGATTTCGGGAGGTGCACTGACAGTGTGCCACATTTTTGTGGCGTGCTGTTAGTGTGTTTCCTAAGGAACTGTATGTGTCTGCGCCTGTTTCTATAATATGGCATGGGTACAGAGGCAAAGAGATTCCCTCATTTGCATTGGGCCATGGAACCATGCAAATGAGGGAATGCCCTCTTATGATAGCGCTGGTGCTACAAGTGCACTAGTGTCATCAGTATTCAAGAAGGGGCCGCACATCTGTTTGCAGCCCCTTCTGTAATACCATTGTGCCTTGGTGGCCCAAAATATGGGCTCACACACCTGTTGCGCCTCAGGGCACAATGTGAATGTATAATACAGCCCTTCAGAGTTTGATGGAAGGGATCACTTTCCCCTATACATTCTGCTTTTCATGAATAATTTACACTCTACAATTCTGTCTTTTTTCTTTATTCTCTCCTTCAAACTGTCTTACTCTTATTTTGAATGAATGTATCACTTTTTATTCCTTCAGCTTTTTATGTCTGTTCTTTCTTGCTTTCTGTCTACTTTTTGCTTTGTATGTTGATCCCTTCACTCCTTCTTCCCTTTTCTATTTTCTTTGCTTTTCTTCATTTGCTATTTTATCCTTTCTTTTAGTGCCTTTTTCTTTATTCTTCTATTTGTTTTTTGTGCTGCTTCTTTTTCGCTGTTCTTATGATTATTTTTATGTTTGGTTTGTCTCGTTTCTTTTCTGATCTTTCCTCCTCTATGTGCTACCCTCTCTGTTTGCCTCAGCTACTCTATTGTGCAGTAGGACTCAAGTTCCTTCTTTTAGGTCTTCATGGTTATACTAGCCTTAGTTTACTCAGAAATCAATTCAGACTCCTCCTGCCTCATTTGCCTGTTTCTTTGCCATTTTGCCGCACGCTTCTACATGTCACACTTCCATATCCCCTTCCAAATGCTTATGCGCCTTTCATGCTTCTGTGCATCAGTTCCTGCTTGTTTACTGCAGTATCTAATTCTGGGAACTCCTTTCATCCCTATGAAATCCCTACAAGTCTACCTGCCTGCATGATTCTCTTCCTGCTTATAAACTCATGCTGCCCACGTGTACCCTTACATACATAGGTGCTCTTGACAAATCTGTGTGCAACATCCGATACCTGTGCACAAATCCCTCCATCGTCTTTCCCTTCCAGCATACTCCCTTTATGCACCTATCTGTCCATTGCTCATCTGCTGTTCTGCAACTGAAAGTTGCATCGTCTCCGGTGAAACTGGCACCATCTGCCTGTTATCGCAAGGATTGTTCTGAGGCTAATGATCTGGTGTTGCAGGGAGTGACCCCCTCCCCGGATACAGAGGCATCTATTAAGAAACCACCTGGGACTTGTTGTGTAAGACCTTTGTGGCCAATCCATGCCTATGCATACAGTGCTGATGCACCTGTCTCCTTTCGCATACGTGAGAGCTACCTATGCGTACTGTGCAGATACGCATATACCAGTAATCATTTAGTGCAGTCCAGCCTCTCCATATAGTGTAGATAAAACATTGTATGCGTATAACATAGACTGACCTTCCATGCTTGGGCATACATTCCAGATCTGCTTGTCTATAGTGTTCATTCCTTCCAGTATCTTTCGGTGCAGTCTGTGCAGATGTATCTTTGCATGCAGTGTAGGTCAACCTCTGGGCGTACACTGCAGACATGCCCATCCCAGCCTGTGCATACTGTGCGGACATTTCGTCCCGGATATACACAGCCAAGACCTGCATGTCTCTGTGCATATGGTACTCATCTGTTTGTGCTTGTGCACACAGAGCAGACCTCTTCTGTACTATATTACTGCATAAGGAAAGGCTTTAGTACCATTCAGTGCCAGATATATATAGGATGCTGTGACAGAAAATAGCATCAAAGTCATAGCTTCTTGGGGGGCTTAGATAGAAGCATAGAAACTATAGTGGGGTCCATGCCTGTCACCCAAAAAGGGGCTCCATTGTTATAAATACCCTGCATGTACTGTTTTGTGGATTCTAATTACTGAGTTCTTTAAGGGAGATAAAAGATACACAATATAGCGACTAATGGTTCTGCTTTGAAATGACTTCGAAACTGTGTCCAGGAAGCTGTGAAATTATATTTTGATGCCAGTTTTGATGTAGATCAGCCATTTGCTAATAATGAGCAGTGCTTGTCATGATCTGAGCCAGTTGTGAGCTATGCTAATCATGGTTTGCGAAAATCCAGACATCTGTGTTCATACTTTGGGTAATGGCTGATAGACTCTCAAAGTTAATGAAATAACTCTCCCTTCCCAATCGGTGGTGGCACTGATGTTACCAGGAACCTCATTAGATAAGATGGGTTTTCATCTTCCAGACCCCCTACAGTGTGTTTAGGTGGTATCATGAACATGTTTAGGCAGAAGAATACCCTGGGTAGCGAGGGGTGGTTGGGGGTGTTGAGAAGATGGCAAATGGGGCTTCAGGGCATTAATTTGTGACACAGATCCTTCCTGAAGTCTGGGTGCAGGGTTTCCTCTCTTCAAAGACCTTTACTAACTAGACTTTCGGCCTTTCCTGGGTGTCTTGTGCTCCTGCCAGAGTTGACCAAATCGTCGGACGAGGTGTGCCGATTACTGACAAGGACCGTACCAAAGGGGCAGGAGAGGGGGATCTGCCTGAAGACCCAAGCATGATGGGACGGCTCGGGAAGGTCGAGAAGCAGGTACTGTACTGAGATATCTTTGTACATCACCCATTGTTCCCAGTTTGTGTTGGGTCGACCCATGGAGCATCAGCACTTCCATAAGTCCGAGAGTATTTCAGGGAGCACTTAACTATTAGGTAATAGGACCAATATAGCCTTACTCCTCTTTTTTGTAAGTTAATTTTAACCATACCCAAACAACATCTAATAAAGGGATACCAAGGTTGGGTTTTATCTTTTTAGGTACCTGGCTAGGAAAAATATTCAAAGTGCTCCCTGAAACAGGGTGGAGCCCATTTTGGTTTTTAGGGATCACGATGAGACCTGATGATGAATCATGCCACTGCTAGAGTGCGTGAGGGTCTACCAAAGAAATAAGGAATTTTTTCTTTTTTCTTTTTCAATCACTAGCGAGGTTTCTTTTGGGTAGTGATTTTGTACACTAGGTAGGGGATACCTTTTTGTGATTGTTGGTTCTAATAGGGAGCCTGTATCCCCTTCTGTGCATATTGAAGTTCTCCCTTCCCTTCCCAGGAGGGGTTCCAGTTGGATTCTGCCACGGGTTGGTTGGTTTGTACATATGTTGCTGTTTTGCCACCTGAGAGGGTGAGCTGATTTTCCTCTTGGCAATGTTGAGATTGTCTTAAGCTGATCATCTTTTGATGACGAGTGATATATAAATTGATCATTGCGATCCATTTCTCTGGTGGGGTTTTCTACCCACATCCTACATTTGAGCTGCCAATCCCTACACAGACATCAAGACTCTTGGACAAAGAGCTCAGGCACTCTAATGAGAAGGGATGCTACTTCTGTCTCTTAGGGAAATTGGGTTGCCCAGCAACAAATTTACTCATTGCTGTCCAAGCAAAAACTACCATATTTTGAATCTCAGGATCTTTAACAAAAGTCTGGTGGTTCCAATGTGCCAGGGAAAACAATCACAGTAATTTTCTATGCCGAATTGCTTATTCCTTTCCTTAACAGTTTATTTCTAGATTTTCCCAAATTCCAGGGTCTGGGCACCAGTGGGGTTCATACTAGAATGCAATGGGGTTCCCTGGTCGAGACAGACCAACCAATCATTTGTCAAAACCAGACGACAAACTTCCAAAATGTAGGAAGTGGCATCAATGTATAATTTATCCTAAGGAAAGAGGTTCATTTCTGTGAAAAATTTGAGAAATACTGCTTCCTACTACTTGAGACGGGACAGTCTCCAACCCTTGCATAATCCTGTCAATTTGTGTTTTCAAGGCTGCTATATTGATCTGTACATATTGTTCTTTTTTGTGTGCAGGTGCTGTCTATGGAGAAGAAGCTAGACTTCCTGGTGAATATCTACATGCAGCGTATGGGCATCCCACCCACCGAAGCCGAAGCGTACTTCGTGTCGAAGGAGCCAGCACCACCGTACCACAGCCCAGAAGACAGCCGTGAACACGTGGATAAGAATGGCTGCATCACAAAGATCATCCGCTCCAGCAGCTCCATGGGGCAGAAGAACTTCTCTGCAGTGCCACCAACTGAAGGTGTATATGGGACCTCCTGCCCCCCATCCACCTCTTGGCAGCAGCAGCCCCTGTCGCAGCCTTACCAGCGCCACAGTCATGGCTCCTCCCCAGTTGGGGACCCCACCTCGTTAGTACGTATCCCACCTCCACCAACGCATGAACGCTCCTTGTCGGCCAACAGTGGGGTCAACCGGCTCGGGGTGGAGCACCCCACGAGGAATGAAGATGGGTCAATCAAGCAACAGGAGGGGGTCTTGCGGGACAGTGACACTTCCATCTCTATTCCTTCAGTGGACCACGAGGAGCTCAACCGCTCTTTTAGCGGCTTCAGCATCTCCCAATCCAAGGAGAACCTGGAGGCTGTGAACAATGGCTGTTTCGCAAGTGTGGCACCCTGCCCCAAAATCAGACCCTACATCGCTGAGGGTGAATCGGACACAGACTCAGAACTGTGCACACCGTGTGGACCGCCACCCAGATCAGCGACGGGTGAGGGACCTTATGCTGACATAGGGTGGCCGCACACCAAATAACTCACAATGGCACCTCCACTGCCTGTTGCCACCCAAGTCTACAGACTCTGCGGACGAAAGGTCAAGCCTGGTTCTGCCTGAGGCTCCACCACAGCACAAAGCGCTCTTATCTTTTTAAAGGAATGATTTGGAGGTACAACATATTCCACAGAATCAGGCCCATTGCTCACCTACTTCTAATAATATCCTTCACAAGCCTTGTGAATATTCTGAGGACACCCTCAAATATATAAAAATGATCCCACACCTTCGTACTTCACTGATGTGCACATTTAGCTCTGAGACACAGGTTGGGGTTTGCAGTGGGCTGGTGGAAAATGCTTTAGAGATCATTGGTCAGCTAATCGCTATTGGGAAGTATTGCTTTTAATTTGGCTGCACACCTTGCTCGTGATTGGCTTTTCTTAATTTTTTGCTAAGATGGAAAGTTCCCCTTTCAATTTTTTACAACCTTATATACTCAGAAATCCGTCCTATTAACTTAGGATTGAATAATAAAAAATCAGCCACACCATTTTGAATCCATCTCCACCTCTCTCCCTGCTGGCGTATGACCCGCTATATGAAATGTATGGTACCCTTCACGCTCACTTTGACGTACTGTCTAGTGAAGCGTTTGATCTACTCTAGAAGTTATTTTCCATCAAATAATCATAACTATAGTATTTGGTGTGAGAAAGCCACTACTATATGTCAAACTGCTGGTCACTAAGCCGCTGGGATAAGTCCCGTCACTAAAAAAACCATTTAATGTTGAGTGAGATGGTGAGACAGAAGTTTGGGGAGACTGCTGCACTTGTGAGAGTTTGCACAGCAGCTCTGTTTGCAACTCTCTGACCATCCAACCTCGGAATATTTCCACCTTGTAATCCTAGATGGAGGAGGAGGTGGGCCATTGAAGGGGCGTGGCTTGGAACACAGACATTGCATGAGAAGCTGAGCATCACATCTACCCAGTCCTGTCAAGTTTCCCAGGTCCATGCATGATGTGCTGTTACAGTCCAGGGTTTTTCTTTGAATTGACTTGTAGTCTTGTTTATTCCATTATAAAACAGGACTACATGTCCCTGAATTCAAAGAAAAAAAACCTGCCCAGGAACAGCACACCAGGCATGGACCTGAGAAACTTGGCAGCTATGCCTACCTTCAACAGTGCAAACAACGGCATCTCATGCTGCCACCCTATCTCCTCCGGTGGTTTTCTAAACTCGCAATCCATAACTCCAGTGGAAGCCTCCGCACATGAGCTGGAAATTTGCTCCATTCAAGTGCTGCCAGCTAAACTTGGGGTCTTATCCACAAACTGCACATTTGAGTAAGTTTACTACATTTTAGTATTCATAAAATACGCTTTTGTTGTAATTGACACTTTTGTAGCAAATCCCACACTACAAATAGCTAAAAATTGGTACTGCTACACTCTCCCATAGAACACAATGGAGTTAAGGACTCATAACAAAACCCCATATGAAATAAGTAACTTAAAGAAAATTATTAAAAATAATTTTAAAAAATATACTGAATAGTAGTAAACTTACTCAAAAGTGTAAACATATTAAAATGGAAGTTATCTTAGTGAATTGAGCCATTGTTCAGCATGTGATAAAGTCATGTAATTGCGTCATCAAAGTGTGGCACAGAAGCTCCGTGTGAGTTAGCAGCGGTGTTGAATTGGTATCTGAGGCCTTCAAGGGAGCGGAACCTTTTGAAGACTTGCAGGAATTGGGTGAGTGAATCACTTATAAGGCTTGTGCCTCTGTTATCCAGACAGAGGACGGGCAAAATCAATGATCTGTCAGGCTATCACCTTGGCAGCCTAGTCAGGCGCACAAGAGTCAGTCGCATATCAGGATAACAACTATAAAGGGAAGACACTCTTTTTTTTCCCTCACACAGCTGCAGCGATGATTATTCACCCTTGGGTTTTTCACATGTATCTATAAAAAGCGACAGGAGGCCAAGTGGTTGGGGAACGCTGGACAATACAGATACCCAGCAACAGTTGTACTACTGAATACCAGCACCAAACAATATCGAGATACAAGAATATCGATAACAGAATACCAGGGGATAAAAAAACCTAAAGGTAAATACTTAAAGGGAAGGATAGATTTACGATTTCTAACTCCCCATCTATGTATCTTTAAAATATATGCATCGTGTAGGAGTATATTTGTGGAGTTAGGGATAGAATATCTATACTTACTCAGCTGTCAATATCTTTTTCAATATTTTAGATATTTTTGTCCATCAATAGTGTGTGCTCGATATTCCGAGTGTACACCACCAGTGACATAACATATTGAAAACAGTTCTTCCTTAGTCCTGGTGTTCAAAAAAATAGACACATGGGCATATCAAGGACTGGGGTTGCCAATGCTCCACTGATGAGGTGCAAATGTTGCAATAGTGGAATTTACAAGGAGTGTAAGTGAGTTTTAATGCACTTTGCAGATCTTCAAGTGCCATCAAGCGCAGTGCTCTGAAGCGTTTTCTTGTTACCACATTTATTGGGTCTGCAAAAGAAGGGCTTCTTCTGATGCTAGTGTCTGCAATAGAATCTATTAGTGTGTCCACAGACCAAAAACACAGGCCTTTAGCACCAACAAGCCTCCACAGCTGCTGTGTGACTCCTTTCCGCAGGGTACTTCTCTATTACAAATTAACTATCCACCTCATTGAGCCAAATGCACTGAATCTGCACACCTCAAATGCGGGAGTTTCTGTCAGCAACAGGTTCTAATGCAATGTGCCCTCACTCCTCAGTGGTGAGAGCTTCTCGGTCACTAACAAATCCCCCCTGCATTAGTGCCTAGGCAGAGCCTCTGCACACCTCAGAGGCAGGTAGCTTTACTATCACCACTAAATCACTCCTTCGCCAGGGCCTAATGTAGGGGGCCTCCACACCTCCATGGCAGAGAGCCTCTCCATCACTAACTAACCATCACTCCGACCAGAGCCTGATACAGAGCGCCTCCAAGGCAGAGAGCTTCTCTTTCACTAATACACCATACCAGTGACCAAGCCCTGATGCAGTGTGTCTGCCAGTGCTTACTTAATTTGAGCCGGTGGTTTCCAGTGCTAAGGCCCTGCACTTAATTGTCAAAACCCGCACTTATGACAGTCTGACACATGGTGGTGCTGTCTGTCTACATTAGAGATGAGCACAACAACAGTTGTTTATGAATTCTATATACATTTAAATGGCTTATACCTGTCACCCAAGCCATTCTCACCGCTTTGGGGGCCTGGAGTAGCCTGAATTGTCACATGGAATACAGTGTGATGGTTAGTGGTTGTCATTTGCAATGCTGGCAGGAGCAATGGGTGATGCAAGCTGCAGTGGCCTCCTGAAGAAGGCCCTGGCACTCACTTAAATTTTTTTACAAACTAAGCACTGGCTGTCTGCACACCTTCAAGGCAGAGAACCTCTGCCCGAGGCCTGATGCAGTGTGCCTCCACACCTCCAAGCCATGGACTTTCTAAGTCACTACATACATCTTGAAGAACCCTTGCTTCTGTAGCGTGGGTCTGTTGTGGGTACTCAAGTTTGAACCTTAGCATCTGTTCAAAGAAAACACGAGTCACTGTAGCATTCACTGTGATTTTCATGGTGCTTCTGAAGGGAATGGCATTTAATATGTCAAATGCCTTTCACCAGTCTCTCAGATTAAGACTGAATGCAGCTGAAAATCATGTATCTGACTGTTTGACCCCAAAAGCAATATTTCACAATTTTTGCATTGCTAGGAGTTGGAGTGGCAGGGGCGAATGGAAAATACAATGTGGAAATAAGGGACAAATGACTGGACAGTGGGCATACCAGAGTTGTTTCACAACCCCTTTTTGTGGTAAAAACAGTCCATAGGGCAGAACAAAGTTCAATGTACTCATGCAAATCAGGCATGTACAGCAATTTTACGCATAGATGGCACATTCCTTTGACTAAATTGAACTTATACTTCGGGATGAGACTTACAAATGAATTACAAAATAAAGGCATATGAGAGTAGGCTACCTGTGGCTAAATTACTCTAGGTGTGTGCACATTCCCCATCCGTAATTCAAAAGCGCTTGAGAGAGTGGGTTTGCCATGACACCTCTTGCAGTTGTCCAGGATCTCCACCATGAATGAGGTTCCCAACCCCACAGTAGGGTTAGAGGTGGGGGTGGGAGGGGGGGTTCCTAAAGTCTGGGGCCAGAAGACTGGCCATGGTTTGGCCCGATGGACCCTTGGACTCTTGAGCCAGAAATGAGCCGAGATAAGCTGTGAGTGAGTGACTTTTCCAGCAAATGCCATGAGTCAGAGAGGGAGAGGGAGATAAACAAACAGAGCAGGGGAGTGGAAGAAAGACAGGGCAGAGGGAGACGGACAATAGTCAAAAAGATGAAGGCCAAAGAGGAATACAGGTGACAGCCTATTAAGGGAGTAAGAAAGGAGGGGACATTTGGGATGGGGAGAACTGAAGAATAGGAAAGTAGAGAAAGAGAAGAGGTAGGAAAGACATGCCATGGAAGAAGGGTGGGACTGCCATAGGCTGGTGGGATAAGAACGTAGGGCTGGTGCAGAGTCAATAGTGTGATGCCCCTGAGTGAGTCTGCCTGCACTCGCGAGCTACCAGGGGCACCAGTCTGTCAGAGCACGCCCATATCCATCAATGGGTCAGTAGAGCTGACCCCCGCTCCTTCTCCCTGCCGTCTCAGCCTCTCACAGAAGGACAATGATTTTACTGGCTCGGCCTGTTCCCTTAGTTGGCCGCCTGGCTTAAATCTTCCTTTAAATCCTCTGACTTGCCCGCTTCTAACTTTAGAAAACTTTAGGTCATTCACAAATGTTTCTAGATGCACTTGAATCGCTGATCCTAGCCCCTAACTCAAACTTGAAAGGACCTTGGGGCTCATGTATGAGCCCCTGCGTCACTTTTGCGCCACCGGTGCGTCACTTTTTGTGACGCACCAGTGGCGTAAAACATGTGCCATGTTGCGCCATATTTACGAAGTGACGCATCTATGTAGATGCGTTACTTCGTAAACCCCTGCGCTACATTATACCTGCAACAGGTATAATGTATGCAGGGTGGGCGTACCCCCGCAAGAAAGGGTCGTAGGAGTGGCGCAGCGAAATCTATGAGATTTCGCTGCACCACTTCTAGGACGCCAATGCGTCAAAACCTTATGCCTGCCTCATGGCAGGCATAAGGGTGACGCAGGCCCTTTCAGATGAGGCTTGCCCCATCTGAAAGGAACATTGCTGGAGTTGCGTCAGGCTTCCGACACAACTCCAGCAATGCGCCACTTTTTGCGCCGACAGATACCTGTCCTTCCTTGCGACATAATGCGTCATATTATAAATATGACGCATCATTGGTGTCGCAAGGAGGACGCACTGAGAAGTGACGCATCGCTGCTTTCACGCAGCGATGCATCACTTCTCATAAATGAGGCCCCTTTTGTTTGTTATGCACACGTAGAGTGAAGCCAGCCAATCAATCTGATATTTACAAGATGAATGTGGGCCTTTTGAAGACAAACGAGTAGATTTCCAAACGCTTATCCGCTTTTGCATTTTCCTATCTGGGTACGTGCTTCATGTACGTGCATCACACCTGTATAAGTTACGATAGCAGACGTAAATCACCAATATGTAAATGCGGCCCCTACTCCATGCACACATTGTGTTTGTTGTACCTGAAATTGCATGTGTATTGGCAAATCTCTATAAGCTGCAAGACACGGCCCACAACTTATTTAATTTCCTCCTTAACATTTTTATGAGTCAGCCATGTCCTTACCAAGAACACAATAATCAATGTTGTTGGTACAAATAAGAATTGGGATTTCTTTCTGTAATTCCGTCCAGGACATATCTTACGCACTAAGCGCCATATTTATAAGTGCGCAGGGCAGCACATCAAGTGACCGTTTCGGTGCTGGGTTACAGGGAAAGGGCAAAAATGCGCGGTATTTATCCAATACAGTACATTCCTGTCCTTTTCCCTGCACTGTCTTGGCGGCCTTGCACCAACGCAGGCACCCATGCACCATGATGTAAAGGTGTCTGCGTTGCAAGCAGGATTGTTTTGTGCAGGAAGTGGCGCCTTCCTGCACGAAAACAATCCTGAGAGGTTTTTTCCTCTTTCTATGTGTGCAAACGAAAAACGAGGGGAAATAAGCATATTTCTCCTTGTTTCGCCTCCCTTAGGGATGCGTATGTTTTTTGGCTCATTCCCAGGTTTACAAGGTCTTGTAAATCTGGGAATGTGTAAAAAACCATGAGAGTTGCATGGGAACACCCACGCAACACCCATAGAACGTCCACCCAGGGCAGAGTAACTCAATGCAATAATTTTAGCTGCATTACTCCATATTTTTGGAGCCACTCAAAGCAACACAGCCATGCAAAGTGGCTCTGCGTGGCTTCAAAAATATGACTTAAGTAACCAAGTTCCATGGTCAAGAGCGACGCAAACCAGGTCATAATTATGGCCCCAAATCCTTTTTAGGAGACATTTGTGGTACTGCACTTTATCAATTCCTGTAAGAAGTTGCAGTTCCATTTCTTTATTCTTTCTGGTCTTTAATGTGCATGGAGTGATGCACTGTATTTCATCAACATGGAAAGGAAAGGGAAGAACTAAATACACCCTAAACAGTATAATGGGTTAGTGGCGAGAAGAGGGTGAGGGGGGACAACAGAACATAATTTGCTTAAAGATTAAATAAATTGGCAGAGTGGGGACCCGAGGCCAGAAGTAGATTCTTGCAAATTCAGTGGCCACACGAATGATGACGGTAGAGAAGTTAGCTGTCTGCTTTAAAACCTCCAGTGAATGTTATAATAACCTTCTGAATTATTATAATTCCACATAAACCAATTGAGACATATTGTTGATCACGTCACTCGTCCCTGAAATAGGTAATATCTGTTGCTTTCCAATTTACTTGAAGGATTTATCTCAGCCATTTATTTGAGAAAGTTTTGGGAGGATCAGAGTTTCACTCCCCATCACAGTCTCACTTGAAGCTTTGTACTATAAGCCAGGGCATGAGATAAAAATTGGCATTTATTGAAACTTAGTCTCGATGGTGGAGGCAGCCATCTTGGTTAAGGCTGAGCATCCAAGCCGCAGACGGAACTTCACATTTGGCTGATGCAAATGCAGGTTTGGATGAGATGTGGCAGTTCCACATTACCTGTGCAGAGTGCACTATTGTTGGAAACCATAAACAGAGATTATCAAATATAAACTACACCAAACCCTTATGCTTCCAATAAACAGGAAGGTCCTTTTCAGACATGGGAGTTCGACCTTATTAAAGATGGTGGCTTCCATCTCCATAATCAGTGTTTTTTTAAATACAAGTTATCTCCTGCTCACTGATTAGGCAAAATAACACAGAAAGTTAATGGGCAGATTGAAAAAAGGGTAAGATCCTATCCCGGAAAATAAAACTGGAGTTGCCCTTTAAGATGTATTAGATTTTCTCTACTTGACATGCCTTGCTCTCTACATTCCTCAGTATCAATTACATATTTGGTATATCATAAGCAGCTCATCCTCTGTCTGATGTTGAAATGAGTAGGGAAGCAGCTGTTTACATCAATGTACAGGGATCAAGGTTCCCCAGCCCTAATGGCTGTGAGTTTAGGATGTGAGTTATAAGCTGGGACTTGATGTACCAGATTATGTTTTATGGAGGTCGATGAGCCCCATTCGTGATCTGTCACTCTGTCTACAAGCTGCCTGCCTCTTCACATAAGATCTATGTCAAACTGGAGAGAGACCCTTTTATCCATCTGCAATTTGAATATTGTTCACTTGATCCTCTGAAAGCCCTGGTGTTGAGATACATGTGTTTCATCTTTAAAGATCAGTTTGAAGGTTAATGGCACAGGTGAAAGCACAAGGCTGTTTGGGTTTCCGTCTCTTTCAGGCGATGGAATATGGGAGGGGCGTAGATGAATGATAGCCATGTTTTCTGACGGATGCTTCGGATGGGGGGTGGGGGGGCGGGGGGAGAGGATAGAAACTGCCCATCACCCGCAGATCTATGCACAGATCAATGTGGACGAAGCTTATTTGTGCTTTTGTGGTACTGAATCACAGCTTATGATTTATTGATTTGTCTATCTAATTTTGCCTTCCTTACCCAAAAAAAACAATTTCTGTCAAAACAACAACACAATGTTGTCACTTTGGTCTTATGAGTAATGATTAATGCATAAGTTTCTCCTCTTGGGTCGGGGTAATTCTGTAGTACCGTTCAGCTGTCTTGTGGTGCCCCTTGTCTGGTTCCTCACATTATTGGATTGTGAAGCGTATTATGGTTTTGATTTGTGCATGTTGCTCAAATGGTCTCCCAGTTCATCCCCATTATCTCTTCATTGTGTATGAGGTGGAAGGTTGGTCCTGTGAAATGGACAGACTGACCACCATACATAAAGCTTTCCTCATTGTTCCCACTAAAGTATTGCCACATTTCAGAAGTATTTCAATGGAGAGAGGGTAGGTGGTTTATGGAAGAGCTGCTCTATTACTCACCACCACTTGTGGTTGCTTGATGGAAAGCACAAGCTGATTTTTGACTGTACCAGTAAGTGAGAATTAAGTTTACATGAGGTAGTCTCAGGAAGGATCTTGTGCAGCATTGTTCTGAAGCTGGGGTGCATTCTGTCTCCCTTATTATTTAATTAATATTTTAGCTATCCTGCCAACAAATCACTCACAACTATACCTTTTTTACCCCAAAGACTTCAAATGAGTTTTCTTCACATGTTTATCACATTGGCATGGTACTTTCTCAATTCCCCTCTCCACTCAAGAGCACCATACCACTTTCCATTGCTATCCTGTTTTTCACCCTGTTCTCCTCCTACAACTTCCTACATTTCACCGTCTCCATTGTCTGCTAAATCATATCTTCATCGTCAGCGATTTATGGTATTTGAACATGTCAGCGGACTGAGCAAAGTACTATCATCGGAGCCTTGTGGAGTCATTCTGAGTGCAAATTTACAGCTCTGCTGGTGTTGTGATACTAGGCCTCTGCTGACATTCTGAGGAGGGCTCCACTGATATCCCAGGTCTCCAAAGGCAGTATAATGGGCATGCTATACAATCCTCACAGCTCTCAACTGTCTTCCCTCCCATCTACATTTACTCTCTGTGTACTTTTCTTTTCAGACTCCATTTCTCCCTGAAGTTTTCTCACGAAGGGTTGAACGTTGTAAGTCTTGCCATAGCAATAATTTTGCAAGTTTTGGATCAGGATGAGGTTAGACAGTAATGCTAAGTGAGTTGATTCAACTTCTCCACCACTGAACAAAGCATATTTAATTATTGAATCCCCATGCTTCTTCTCAAGCCAGCTTTCTCGTCTCTTCTATTAAAGCTCAGGAACCTCTAACACATGCAGGATACCAAAACAATTGTGCTCTCATGGGGAATCTTTCCGGTAGCAAACTGTAAGCAAGGTATATGTATTCCCATCCCCTACCATGTCGATCCCCACCGGTTTCAGTATTATTTTAAGCGTATAATTAACTCTGTCAGTTAATCTATTGGATTTGGGGTGATATTTTCTTCCCGTTCTCCCTTCTTCTATTTACGAGTCAGTCCTCATCACTGTAACTTTTTGGACAATCTGATTAACAACTTGTGCCTTAGTTTTTTTGTTAATTTTCTGAAGAGACCCATCAGCGTCTTGTGAATGACTCTTTCGAACTTCTCCATTTATCGTCATAGACTAGCTGTAATGGACCCAGAAAAATATGGAAAATGTATTACTACAATTCAGTACTTTAAAACACTAGACTTGGATTGCGTGACCAATCATTGTGAAAGAAAGCACAGATAATGAAGACTTTTCCCCAAAGTCTCAGTTTATACTTTTGGGAAGCAAATTCCTTACTCTTGCCATATTTTGAAGGAGGATTGTTTGGGTCCACTCCTCCACCTGTCTTTAGAAGTGGATACTGTTTATTCCTGGAAAGGTCTCCTTCACCTTGAAGACTAGGCGTTGACTCAGATGTATGTTTAGCATGCGTGAACAAGGTATGACTGACAGATCTTTCCTTGCACAGGGCCTGTGAATTTCAACTTAGCTTTATGCTCTAGATGGTCAAGTGCATGGAGAACAGTAAGAGTTGCCTCATTCCAAGGACATGCAATGCTGACATGGCATCCATGGACATACAATGATGGACAGAATGGGTAATGATTACCTTTATTGCTTTGAGGTGGTACATACAGCTGAACACATGGAAGCCTGGTGGTGCACTTTACTGAGAGATGATTCCATGCATGTACTTATGATTTTGGATAACCAGCAGACTGGTCATTTATTTTTCTCAAAGGGGCATCCTTGCATGCTTAGGTAATGTTGAAGGCCCTGTGGTACCCGTGATTTGTTTTCCCCTAAGGTTCTGCCATGCACATAAATCTGAAGGCATGTGGGCACCAACCATTTATTGGCCTCCAACAGACAATCATGCTAAGAACAATGGGTTGGCAAGATTTTCCTTCACTCATTAGTACAGCCATTCATGGTTCTGCAGTACAGATCATTTTCCTAGTAAGTTACATCAATGCACATGCGTATACCATTGGCGTACCAGTGCTTTCACTCACTTTCAGCTGCAGGTGAGCATACATGTTCGATACAGGACACACTAGGGTTCTGGTATAGGCTTTCACTTGAAGGGATGAGAGATGCACTTTGTGATCTAGTATTATTTCACTTTATATGGCAGCCTTGCATGTATGTGGAGCACGGGATGCATTGCGGTCATATCATTTTGTATCACTTTGAGGTACAGCCAGGCACTCACATACCGTGGTGGAGCACAGGTGAGACGCTACTCCAAAGTGCAGCCATGCATGCGCATGCGATGCACGAGGTTCTGCGGTACAGGTGTCTGCTTCGACTCGCAATGTTTTGTAGCATGCATTTTCTCAAACAGGTGAATGTCAGCAAAAAGATGATACCATGTCCAGCATTTATTCTGGAATCCGTGCCTCCCTTACAACCGCTGTTCCCATTAACAATAAACTGACTGCACATCTTTTACTATGAAGCCTCTTGTCTTTCTTTTCATTGCACCTCCTTATCTGGGATTTGTATTTGGTGAATGGCAGTGTGCCCTGCTGTTTGCAAACATAGGAACTGACTCTTTGCCCATGGTCTTTGCTTGTTTTCACTTGCTTGGAAGCAGTGTTTAGTTCCTAAAAAAATAGACATATGCAATTCAATTCAATTTCTTTATTTATTCAGCTATGAAATAGCCATAAAAGCACATGATAAAAAATACTATAAATATACATAAAACATCATATTTCATAAGTCATTAGATGTTTAAAACATTGGAATGCGAGAAAAAGAAGTCAATATTCTAGCATTGTCTTCCTAGAGGATACAGCAACGTGAAGGAACATAGTTATGCAGCAACAAGTTTCATCATCAGACACAGTATGTAAGAAGCAATATGCCTGTATACAAGAAATGTCCGAGTATATAACATATAAAAACCACAGAAAAAGAGAAGGTGCAGTATATTTTGTTTCGAGTAGTTGTTGCATGGGCATTTCCTCAATTCAAGCCCCTGCTGATACCCACTTGGGAAGCATAAAAGATATTTTATCATTCCAACCCTGAAGCTGAACAATAAAGACCATGTCCAGCTACTTTATCGCAGGCCAGACAATCTTTGACTATGTTTTATGTTAGTGTGGCACCTTTTGCACTCCAAATGGCTAGCCACAGGGTAGCCGGGTTTGAATAGAGTAACTCAGATAGCCTTTGCCCAGCTCCCTATGGCACATGAAATGGGAGGCAGATGCTGGAGCTGATACTAACCTTCTCAGAAAGCAATTCTCCTCCCTTTGGAGATTTGTAGGAGCACCCAGTTCCCATAACCCCGCTCCAAAGGTTGCAGTTGGAATGCACTGTGATGGATATATTAGTGGTAAGGGTTTCAGTGGCCTTCCACTCTTTGATGTTGGCAAACTAAGCAGTTACCCGATGGATCTTGAGAATTTTACTCTACACTGTGCAATATGCTGAGCCCATGAGCCTAAAGTACTGAAATTAATTCCTAAATATGGAAAATTGCTAGTGCTAGATAAAGTGCTTGTGCCTACAGTGATAGTATATAGTTTTGTGCGCTTTGGACACACAGGAAATTAAAAATTATTTAGTAAATTTTGTCTACAGGTTAAGATTTGCCATAAAATTCACAAAAGAGTGAGTTAAAAGTCGCAAAGCTTTAGGGGTTCGGGTAATTAAAACAGTATCATCAGTGTATAGTAAGGCAGCAAGATGGGTACCACATACTAAGGGTACGTCAGGGGTGCTCTTAATAAATTCTGCACTCAACTCATTGATATACAGAATAAACAATAATAGTGTTTATTTATTCATAAAGTTTTATATAGCGCAAACAAGATCCCGAAGGATATCAGAGCGCTTTACAAAAAGGATGGAAGGAGGCTAATACATACAATATCGACATTAGGGTGCCGATTCCGATCCTGTAAAACTCGGGTACAAATGGTCGTACGGAGCGTTTTCTCCATACGACACGTACCCGGGAAATCCACCGTACAAACCAGCAAGTACGATTCGTACAGAAATACCATTTCCGTACGAATCGTAAAAAACACCGTGCGGCTAAAAAATACATACAATTCCGATCCTGGACAGCGCGTAGGCGACGTCTGCAAGGAGTCAGTCAGCGTTTTACGGACCAGCAAGTACGATTCGTACCCACAGCACTCCGCACGGCTATATTTTTCCGGGAACCAAAAAGTGCCGGAAAAGCTAAGTACGCCACGATGCACGAGGAAAAGGGGGCCTGGTACGTGCCGTACCCCCACCCCCATATGTACGCACCGTACCCCCAGCCCCCGTATGTATGTGCCGTACCCCCAGCCCCCCGTATGTACACGCCATACCCCCAGCCCCCCCGTATGTACGTGCCGTACCCCCAGCCCCCCTGTATGTACGTGCCGTACCCCCTCCCCCGTATGTATGTGCCGTACCCCCACCCCCGTATGTACGCGCCGTACCCCCAGCCCCCCGTATGTACGCGCCGTCCCCCCACCCCCGTATGTACGCGCCGTACCCCCACCCCCGTATGTATGCGCCGTACCCCCAACCCCCCCATATGTATGCGCTGTACCCCCACTCCCGTATGTACGCGCCGTACCGCCTGCACTACGCGCTGGGGGTATGGCGCGTACATACGGGGGTGGGGGTACGGCGCGTACATACGGAGGGGCTGGGGGTACGGTGCGTACATACGGGAGGCTGGGGGTACGGCACGTATATACGGGGGGGGTGGGGGTACGGCACGTACATACGGGGGTGGGGGTACGGCACGTACATACGGGGGGCTGGGGGTACGGTGCGGACGTACGGGGGGCTGGGGGTATGGTGCGGACGTACGCGGGAGGGGTGGGAGGCTGGGGGGGGGCGTACGACTCGTACCCCGGGCACAAGTGTACCCGGGGTAGGGGTCATACAAAGTTCGCTCCGTATGGGACATTTTCCATACACTTGTGTATTCGGGACGCCGGTACGGATCGTACTTGTGCGCTCGGACTTCAGTTTTACGACTCGTACGTAAAACTGTCCGGGGACGTCTCGTAGACTTTTCCCGAGGTCATTCGTATGTATTTTTCACGTACGAATCGTACTTCGCCGTTTGTACGGGACTTGTACAATTCGTACGTAAAAAAATACGGATACGAGTCGGACGGTAAATATTTTTAACGGATCGGAATCGGCACCTAGGTAGGAATAAAAGCAATAATAATCACAAAATTACAAGACGACATGGGTCAAAGGAGAGTAGTACAATCAACAAGGTACACAGTGGACTAAACGGGGGGCGTTAATACACATCCCTGACGGAGTCCCCGTTTACTGGCGAATTCATCAGACACTTCCCCCTTACTTCCAAATCTACATGGGCTCTGGTGCCTGTGTGTAAAGATCTCAACAAGTGCACTAATGAAGGGTCCATTTTTAAATTAATAAGTATCTGCCATAGTTTTGCCCGATTTACGCAATCGAATGCCATTGTTAGATCCATAAATGCAAGATACAGGTTCGATTGTTTAGCCACTGTATCCTTACCAATAATCAGGCTTAAATGTAGGAATTACTCTACAGTTCGTATGCCACTCCTGAAACTGTACCTACAATCATTTAAAACATTATTCTCCTTAACCCATTCTGATATTCTATTAGACAATACTCTCCCCAATATTTTTGCCGGAATGTCAATCAAAGAAATGGGTCATTAGCATCTAGGATCCGCCCTATTACCTTTTTTAAAAATTGGGACAATAGTCAAGGAGGTCCGAGAAGAAGGGATCGAAGAGTAGTTCAAATTTATATACACATTTGTCAATAAGGGGGCCCATAAATTTATATTTTATTTGATGGTATCAATAAGGACTCCAACTGGTCCTGGGGCCTTCCCACCCACACTTTCTCTTATAGCAATCTCTACTTCCTGTACTGAGAAGACTAAGTGAGGTGGTTCAGGTTCTTGCCAAGGCCTTAAGGGAGTCGAATCATCATCTGTATACATTTCTTTAGCATGAGATACCCAATCCTCCCCAATTAAATGACATCCAATTGTTCCTTTGCAGTCAAGAGAGCGCATAGTGGACACTGCATTCCAAAAGGTTTTACTGTCCCATGTACTGGCAGTGACAGTCAGTGTGGGCCACTGTTTTGTGATAACTTCAGCCCTTCTTTTGTGTGTAACTGCTTTATATGCCTTGCCCAAAATGGGCCCTGTGGTTCAGCATTTAGTTTAAATGTTTTTATTAGCATTTTCAAAAACAGAAAACATTCCAACAACGTTGGCGGTGAGATGCAGGAGAATGTGTCATACGTACATTTGTGCAATGTAAAAAAGGATTATTGCTCGCAGATAATATTTTACATTTGTGTCACTGTCAAGGCAAGGAGAACATTGCCATGTGAAGGATACCACCTTTTATGTGAAACCAAAAACTGAAACACCCCCCACCCCATCCGATATCCCTTGGCCCCTGACTATCCACATCTTGTCTCGCCACAGAGACAGCTTTCCTCATACAGTTGGTTAAGGTTGCAGTTCTGTCCCCAGGTCGGCGAGTCGCAACACCCTCAAGTATTTGGGCTGAGTGATTTCATTGAATTCTGCTAGGAGCAGTTTTAAAAAGGGACTCCATACTTTCTGGAATGTGGCAGCTGAGCCG
Organism: Triturus cristatus; assembly: GCF_964204655.1. Lineage (NCBI taxonomy): Eukaryota > Metazoa > Chordata > Amphibia > Caudata > Salamandridae > Triturus > Triturus cristatus. The sequence continues at coordinate 1,644,595,817 of NC_140590.1, forward strand.
CTCAGTTTGGCAGAAATGTGTTCCTTTCCTATAATGTGCCATATTCGATGGAGCCACCCTACATATGTAGGAAGAGTGTTTGTCCCCCAATGCATTAAGATATTCTGTAAAGCGGCACCCAGTGCTAACCCCATCTGTCACCCTCGCATGCTCTTCAGGGGAAATGTAATGGGGTTGGGAAGGCCCAGAACCACATACACCAGAGGTCATGGGATTTCGGTGTCGAAGAGTTCATCGACCTCATCTAGGATTTTGGACCAATATGAGGACAGCATTGGGCACTCCCACAGTATATGAAGCAGGGTGCCCTCAGTATCACAGACCCACCAGCAGGTGGGGCTCCTATGTGGGTTGCCACTGTGGAGACGCGCGGGTGTCAGATACCAATATGTTGCTATTTTCATAGCAGTTTCGATACTGGCTACATTTCGGGTGGTGTGCTTTGCTCTGTAATAAATGCCCTCCCAGTCCTTCCTAGAGAGGTCACCTCCCAGTTCTATCCCCGATCGCTTCAGGCTCGGGGTTGCTTGTGAGCGTGGGCCGTTTTGGAGCATGTCATACATTTCAGATATCAACTCTTTGTCAGTGACCTTGGTGATTACCCATTTTTCATATTTGTTCTGTTTGCGACCCCCCTGTTCCCTCATCCCGGCTGGAGGACCCAATGTCGTAGTTGCAAATACATATATGATAGTGGTACGTGCGCAGTCAGTTTGTGAAAGGAAGGTTGAGTTGTTTGTTCAGTGCCTCCTGGGAATCACTCACTGAACCTGAGTGATATCAATAGATACTGGCTGCATTCCCAAAACCTTTGGGGTATGTCCCCAGGACGCTAATTTAGGATCCTCAGTCGAGGTTAATGACAATAAGTGTGATAGGTCAAATGAATACACTCATTCAAACGTTGATGTGGTTTTGACTTATATTGTTACTTCACAACATAATTTTTCTTTTGGTAGTCAAAAAAACTACATTTCCCAACATGCAGGCGATTTTATAATTACATCATCCCGATGCCTTTCAGCCAACTTTGGCCTTCGTCAAGGGAATATCTGCAAATAATCATGACATACGCTACTCAGTATCCAGGACTGAGATCCTTATCGTGTGGTTAATAAAATCTGTGTTTACGTGCAAATCAAATGGCTGTGCTCGTGATGTGGGTAGAAATCAAGTAACTAAAAATGCTTGTAACTAAAAATGCTAAAACTTAAAGTTCCTCTGGCTTTCAAACAGACTTATTTAGAAATGCTACCAACAGAAACAACACTTTACATTTTGGAAGCCATAGTTGAAACGGCATTTACCCTACACACAACTATTAAGAGTTAAAAGGATTGTATCAGACTCTCAAAGGAGAGAGGAACAACTGGAATACATGATGCAGAGTTTCAAGGCTCGCAACTATCCAGATGAAATACTCGTACAAGCTCAACAGCGCTGCCAATTGATAACTAGACAAGAATCACTAATACCAATGGTTAAACCAAGCCAAAACCGTATAACAGTGGTCTCTAAATATTCAACCATGCATGGAGCGTACAAAAAGATCATCAAACGCCATTGGCCAATATTAAAATTAGAGCAAGATTTCAATCATATATTTGACCATGAACCTATTTTTGCACATACTCGTGGCCGCAATCTTGGTAAAATCATTAAACAACCTAGGATTGATAACACCTCAGTGAATCATAAAGGGACCATTCCCTGTTGGAATTGTAATAACTGCAATAATGTTCTAACAGGAGCAAGCATTACACACCCCATGAAGGGATATAACATCAAATTAAAAGTAACTGCCACATGTGACACTTCGAAAGTCGTTTATCTCCTTAAATGCCCCTGTGGTAAAGTTTATGTGGGCCAAACAGAAAGGAAATTGATAGTTAGACTAAACGAACACAAAAGCAACATCAGAACCAAACAAACAAAGTCTACAGTCGCGACTCACTTCATTGAGGCTGGGCATAACATCAGCCAGCTGAGATTTTGTATCCTTGAAATCATTGAGAGATGTGAAGAATTAACCACAACTATATCAGGCAGCCACTGGATTTGTCTATTGAACTCTTTAAATCCCGATGGAATGAACGATCAGATGGAATTTCAATGTTACCTATAACTGAGTCTATATTATTGATGTATGCAGTGATGTAATAGCTGGTCTTGAACATTCTGCCAAAAACTGTTTTTTATTATTTCAATGCATTTGTTTTTTACTGTTGCTATACTTAGTTTGTTGTATTTGTAATTTTTCACTATTGCACAGATATATTATTTTCTAAATTTCATTTAGTTTATGCCCTCCTATTGAGGTTGAGCAAAGGTTCCCGATCACGTATTAATATTTTCTTACACCCGAATTGTTTAAACAACAAACGATTTTTGGATGAGTCCGTCGTTTATGTTAGCATCACTTTAACTTCACCGACCACACGTCACGTTGGATTTAAATACACTACTTCGTAGACTTATCGCGAGATCACGCACTTGGATAACAAACTCTGCAGTGAGAAACTATCCTTCGGGCACCAGAAAGTTCCTAACTCACATTTATCTTTCTGATTAATTGCACTATTAGCTTTTGATGTTATACTATTCTATTACATTATCTAACGTACGAGCGTCCTAATATGTTAATCACGTACTAACGCCGTATCCGTTTATCGCTAATTTTGGACTCTAACTTGGTATCTTTCATTCTCGGACTGGATTTCTTTCTTTGTTTGCACTCGTTGATAATTAACCCGACATCGGCAACTCACTGGAGCGTTTTGGAAACTTAAGCATTTTTAGTTACAAGCATTTTTAGTTACTAGTTTTCTACCCACACCACGAGCACGACACGATAAGGATCTCATTCCTGGATACTGAGTAGCGTATGTCATGATTATTTGCAGATTTTCTCTTTGTTGAAGGCCAAAGTTAGCCAAAAGGCATTGGGATGATGGAATTATAAAATCACCTGCATGTTGGGAAATGTAGTTTTTTTGACTACCAAAAGAAAAATTATGTTATGAAGTAACAATATAAGTCAAAACCACATCAACGTTTGAACGAGTGTATTCATTTGACCTATCACACTTATTGTCATTAACCTCGGTTGAGGATCCTAGATCAGCACCCTGGAGACATACCCCAAAGGTTTTGGGAATGCAGCCAGTAGCTGCACATACCTCAATCTCTCAGACTCAGGGATCCCATACTCTAGCCTCAGCTGGGGAAACAAGAGTACTCCCGAAAGATCAAATAGATGACCCACCGAACGCCACGGGGTGTCACACCACCCCCAAATGATTTGTCAGACATGCCAGGGGTAAATTCGCTATTGCCAAACAGGGGGGTCAACGGGGAGGGAAAAGTCATGAGTTTCTTGGTTGTCGCCACCCCATCCCAGACCACCATTACTGACTTGGTGACCGGAGAGCCCATCAGACCCCACGGCTGTTGTGACCTCCGGAGAAAGGGGACCTTCCATAACGGGATGCCCGCCATTGCTCTGTCCTGAAAGAGCCACCGCTTTTCGGAATTCGGACTTGCCAGTTCCACCAAGTACCGCAGCTGGCCCGCTTTATAGTAGCTAAGGAGGTCCAGTATCCCAAGACACGATTTTCGGGGTGCTTGTACCCTAGAGCCTTACTCATCCTCGGTCTTGTCCCTGCCCATACAAACTGATTGATGCTGCGCTGCAGCGAGGCAAGCACTCCAGCGGGGGGCTGAACCGGCAAGGTCTGAAACAGGTAGAGCGCTCTAGGAAGTAGGGTGGAGAGTTAAGTGGTGCTTGCTCCAAGCACCCAAATCTTTTGTCGCTTGTTGCGACAACCTAGCATAATTCAGCTGAGCCGTTCGTTGAACCGTTGCCGCTAAATCTAGGCCTAGGTAAGGAATAGTGTCTGCAACCTTTATACCGGCAAGCCAATTGCCCTTGGGTGTCGATGAGGGCGTTGATGAAGGCGTTGCCGGGCCGAGATTCAATGCCAGGGATTTACCCACATTGACCCGGAAGCCAGATACCTGGCTGAATGCATCCAACTCCTTGAGGAAGGCGGGAAGGGAGAACCTAGGTTCCGTCAAAGCCGCTAGTGCATCATCCGCGTAGAGGCTGATGGGGTGTGTTTCCCCCCCAAAAGGGATCCCCCTGATTCTAGGGCTATCCCTAACCCATTGCGCCAAAGGTTCTATGTAAAGAGCGAACAATAACGGGGACAACGGGCACCCCTACCTGGTCCCTCTTTGAATAGCAAAGGGTTCGGAAGAAATGCCGTTGACTCTGATGAAAGCCGTGGGTTTGGCATAGCAGCAGCCCACCCACTCTTGAAACCTCTCGCCCAAGCCAAATTTCACCATTGTGTGTCCCAGGAACCCCCAGTCCACCCGATCAAACACTTTTTCAGCGTCAATCGTCAGCAGGAGGGTGTCCATTTGCGTTTGGTGAGCCTTAGCCACGAGATGGAGTATTCTCTTCGTGTTATCGCTGCATTGTCGAGACAGTATGAACCCCGCTTGATCGGGTTCTATCAAATCTGGCATTTAAGGGCTCAAACGCGTCACAAGGATTCTTGTAAAGATCTTAAAATCTACATTAAGTAGAGAAATCGGGCATCCCCACTAATTTCTCCCTCACCTTCCCTCTGTAGCGAAGAAACCTGTGTTCGGTTTCTGTGGACCAGTAGCCGGTTGTCTAGGAGCTGACCTGTGCGATCCCCCCGACATAATAAGAATGCTTTAGGTGGACTACTCTATCCAAATCGAGGGTGGCAAGCTGCACTCTGGCTGCCTCTTCAATGCATCCAGACCCTAAGGGCCCCGGTCCTGCTGTGCACCCATTCAAGCTCCTGTACCTGTGCTGACAAGTTGGATCTCACCTCTTTGCACTCTCTATTATGGACTGCTGCAATCCCTATTAACTCCCCCCATACCACCGCTTTCAGTGCCTCCCACAGTGTCGTAACTGTAATGTCCGGGGTGTTGTTTATTGTGAGGTAATCCTTAATACATTTAAGAAGTTGCTGTTCCACCTCCCTGTTATGAAGCATATGTTCTTTAAGTCTCCAACTTCCATACCGGTGGGTGCGTGGGGTTAGCGAAACCTGTACCGTCAATGCATTATGATCTGACAAAGCCATGGGTTCAATGCAGGTTTCCCTCGCCACAGTGTTTATCTCTCCAGTCCCCAGGAGGTGGTCTAAGCGGGCATAGGACTTATGAGCATGGCAGTAAAATGTGTATTGTTTTGAGGTGGGGTGGGCTGCCCTCCAAACATCTATCAGGCCCACCTCCCTCAGCCATTCCTTCCCATCTCTCGAGAGCTCCCCTCCCTGGAAATGGGACACGTGTGACCTGTCCATGTTAGAGTCCATGACTATGTTGAGGTCCCCCCCACCAGTGTCATGCGCTCCTGCGGCGCCAATACATCCGCCAGGGCAGCTTGGAGGAAAGCCTCCTGGCCTGATTAAGCGGGGTATATTGAGCCGACCACTAGGAGTTATTTACCAAATTGAAGTGTATAAGCCAATAACCTCAACTTAAGTTCTGCCACTTTCCCCTTCACCTCCCCCTTACAGCGCTTAGATATGAGAATGGCTACCCCGGCCTTTTTCTCCCCCAATGAGGAGAAGTATTGGTGGGGGTAGGCCCCTGTTCGCAAACGGTGGGTATCTTTGGGGAAGAGGCGCGTCTCTTGTAGGAGACACACATCAGCCTCCACATTCTCCAGATATGACAGGACTGCACGCCTCTTCACCGGGTTGTTAAGCCCCTTTACATTAATCGTGAGGATTTTCACAGTCGTCATGGCGATAGTAGAGGTAAACAGTACAATCTAAGCGGGACCCAAGGTATGGGCATAGCTCCTGGTCTGGGGGGTCGGCGTTGTATAGAGAGGTGTCGCCAGAAGTGGTTTTGGAGCACTATCGTGGAAATGTCAGGGCACCCCATCGGATCATGCAACTGTGGGTCATGGATTTCGGACCTCTTTCCCCCCAACCCTAACCCAATCAAACCCAACAATAAAAACCACACAAAGTGTCCAGAAGTCGCAGTACTCGACCGCGTCTCCTCGGTAAAACAGTCTGAAGGGCGCATCTGTGGCCGACGGTGCCCCCCCTGCACCCGACCGCCGGCCCACTGCCCCCCGGCAGTACTATAGTTCACTTATATGACCCCCGGATCAGTTCAAACGCCAGCCCCAAGTCAGGATTCTGCCCCCAGGGAGGCCAGCCCAGCTCTGCGCTCCTGCGCCATTTTCTCCGGATTCAGTTTCAAGGGGGTCCCCGACCGCCTCCTGCTGCGTACTCTCTGGCACCTCTCTCGCTGGTTTTTCCTGTCTTGGCTCGGGGCCTTCTCCGGTGCGGGCTGATCGATGCCCAGGACCTGGCATGCCTCCTGCAGGGAACAGATTTGTCGTAGTTTGCCATCCCATTTGAAAATGATGCCAAAGGGGTGCCCCCATGAGTAGGAGACACCCTGGTTGCGAAGGTGGGTCGTGACCGGCCGAAAGTCCCTCCATTTCTGAAGGGTGATGGCTGCCAAGTCCTAATATAAAGCTATAGTGTGCCCCCTGAAAAACAGTGGTTATACATCTCGTGCTCTGGGCAAGATGAGCTCCTTAAGCTGGAAATCTGACAGGAAGGCCAAGATATCAGGAGGAGGCACCGGGGCCCTCCGCTGCAAGCCAAATCTGTGAGCCCTGTCAATTTTGATAGCAAAGTCTGGAGATTCTTGCAGCACATGGCGAAACAGATCTTGGAGGTACCCAGTGATGTCCTTGTCTTCTTCGTTAGGAGGAACGCCCTTCACCCGTATATTGTTTCTACAGGAGCGGTTTTCCAAGTCCTCTGCCTGGGCCTGGAGATCAATTTGTTGTGCCTGCATGCCAATCACTTCTTGCTGCAATTGTTCAACTTCCTTGTCGCGAGATTGTTCTTGATCCTCCATAGTCGCCACCCGTTCGCCCACTGCGTCCAGGTTCCTGCACACTTCCTTCATCTCATCAGCAAAGTCTTTTTTAAGAGCACGGAGGTCGTCTCTCAGGGCTGAGAATAGCTGGGACAAGAAGTCCCTTGTGACTGGCTCGTCTGCGTTCTCCGTCTCCGTTCTCCGGAGTGAGCTGGAGAGGTGTGGCCCCCTCCTTCGGTCGCACCCAACATTTTAGCGAACAGGTCCTTCACAGAACTATCATCCTTTCCATTTTCCTTTTCTTTCTCCTTCTTTCCCCACGTGGTGGACATGTCTGGGCGTCAGCTGTGGGGGTAAAGTAACCGTCTATGCACAGGGCCCTCCCCTTAGACAGGGTGAAAGGGGCCCAAGGCACGCGTCCTCCACTCACGGTGCGGGAATCCAGCGGCTGTTCGTCTATCGATCACCCAGCATCTACACCCCCGTGTGGTGGGTGTGCGGCGGGGCAACACCAGGGCGTAAGGTCCGGGATCGTTGCCGCCGCCTCCAAGAGAGGGCAAGGCGATGCGTTTCTCGTTGGCCAGCGGCCGTGGAGCCTCGGGCAGCAGTGCGCCTGGTCTGAGGAATGGGCTCTCAGCCCGCCTGCTCGCCCGCAGAAATCGTCCAGCTTCAATGGTGCCTCCCACGTGGCAGATCTGGCCACCAGGTGAGCTCCTTTCGTGTCGAGGCCCCGACCCCGAGTGGCCCCGAGCTGGGTCGATGCTAGGCCGTGTGTTGACTCCGCTGGGGCCCGTGGCGGTGCCCCTCCTCTGGTGTGGTGTTAGGGGTTCAGCATTTAAAACCCTTCTTAGCTGGCAGTTCAAGAGTGAACACTTGAAAAAGAACAAGCGATGGTTCTGGATATCTGATATAGTAGGTGCTAACAAGTAGGATTTAATTTTTACTGCAAATGGCCACAAAAGAGAGGACTATTAATTCAACATTAGTGTCTTTGGATAAGCAAACCATTACTAGCTGTAAATTATCACCCACCAGTCTGTTAACAAATTTTACAGGAGCCAGCATCCTCCATCGAAGCCTGCGATTATCACTAGCTGGAATTAAATTAGCTAGGCCAGAGATTTCATGGTGTGGCACTCTATAAGGCATTTCTGGAGTGGTCCCAATTGGGTTAAGATCCCCAAATTCCGAACCAATAGTTGCGCTATTAATCAGAATAGAACTTAGATGATTAGAAATGAAAATGTAATCAATAACGGAGGTGCGATTCCTCCCTCAAAAAGTGGGTAAGACCTGTGAGTCAATCCCATCTCTTTGCAATATATTGTATAGAGCAAGGGACGCAACAAAACTCTGTAGCTCCCTCCCCCGTTCGTCCACTCTTGAAGTGGGCGTTTCCCCTCCCATAACACTATAGCCTGGTAGTGTAGCATTAAAAATGCCCCCTAAATAATTGATTGAGTTGCTGGCCCCATTGTGACTTCCGCATTGCTGATGGCCCAGTGTCGTTTCTTGCTCCTTGAGAACATTTAGTCATTGTACCTCATCATAGTTTTCCAGTGCTGCGAATCTGTTCTCTCACGGTAAGACCCATTCAGATTGTAATTGCATCCTCCATGATGGTGCTCATAAAATGTTTCTGAATGGTTTATAAAAGAAGCCCAATGGAACACAACATATGCAAATGGGCCCATTTTTGTTCTTAGAAGCCCATCACTGAATGCCAGGTTTGCCAAACACCAAGACTACACACTCTTGCCTCTTTCTTCCTCCACCCTACACTTCTGTCTCTTTGTATCACTTTTGTATTGTCTTTTTCATCTCTCCTTCCACCCTCTATCTCTTTTTTTCTATCCTTCTCTTCCTCCTTCTTTCTTCTTCTGACTTTCTCTTTCTTGCTCTGTGTCAAAGTCTAATGATAAAAAACTGAACTCCTGGTCCTACAAAATAAATGCCAAGGCCCACCACATGCAAAAACCCTCACAAATTAAGAGTTGCTTGGAAGACAACTGGGATATGAAGTTTTCTGGGCAAATTCTAATGTGCAAGAAGGGCTGAACGTAGAAATAGTTTTCTTTCACTGGCCTAGATCTCTTTTCCTCTTTTCCTCTTGCAACTCTACCGTTGATAATGTCATTTATTTATTTCGGTGTTTTATGTAGGCGCAACAAATACATTTTTCCATCAGGAGTACTGTAAGTGTCAATTGCTGGCGTGTAGGGTACACTGATCATTAACTCGCTCTGGTTTGTGTTGAATTACCTGGCTATAGTGAAAGTGTTAGGATAGACCACATCTGATTTCGGACAGTTTCCCGCTTCACTGTAGGTGATCTAATTCCTCCGTATTGCCATAAAAATAAAAACTCCAATCTGAAGCTAAATTGTGTAGGTTAGCCTGTAAGGTGCAGCTCCACCCTTTCATCACCCTGTAGACAAATGTTGGTCCTCACAGGTATTTTAGCACAGTTCAGGTTCAGTGTGCTCAAGGCTGAGCAAGGTACACTTGTGGCACCCTGCGAGGCTGCTCAAGGATGCCTCAGTTTGTATTGATGCAAAAACAACAGTTGATGGACAGAATGCAGATCAATGTCATACATTCACCCCAGTACAGAGATCGGGGCCTAAATCCATCTTGTTTTGCTCACCATGCCATTCCAGTTTGAACCAAGCCATATGCAAATCAGTCTTGACCCTGTGCCTCATGGGAACAGTCCAGCCCGAACTGCCAAGCCAGGTCCTCCCTCGACTGGAAACAAGCATCCTAGGACCGGTTTCTGGGATTCACCCCTCTTCAGCCAGGATAGTTTGATTCCAGTGGCATGGAGAGCACGGGACTCACGTCTGAGCATACCCGTCCCACTTGGGGTGACAAGTGCAAAAACAACAGTTGATGGACAGAATGCAGAACAATGTCATACATTCACCCCAGTACAGAGATCTGGGCCTAAATCCATCTTTTTTTGCTCACCATGCCATTCCAGTTTGAACCCAGCCATATGCAAATCAGTCTTGACCCTGTGCCTCATGGGAACAGTCCAGCCCGAACTGCCAAGCTATCCTGGCTCAAGAGGGGTGAAACCCCGAAACCGGTCCTAGGATGCTTGATTCCGGTCCAGGGAAGACATGGCTTGGCAGTTCGGGCTGGACTGTTCCCATGAGGCACAGGGTCAAGACTGATTTGCATATGACCATGTCTGAACTGAGTTGGCGTGGTGAGCAAAATAACGTTGGATTAAACCCAGATCTGTGACTGGGGGGGGGGGGGGTGTTTTGCCAATGTGCAACATTCCGTCCATCATCTTGTGTGTTTTGCTGTTCGCCCTATGTGGGAAGGGGGTGCTCAGACGTGGGTCCCGTGCTCACTACGCCACTGGAGTCAAGCTATCCTGGCTGAAGAGGGGTGAAACCCCGAAACCGGTCCTAGGATGCTTGATTCCGGTCCATGGAAGACATGGCTTGGCAGTTCGGGCTGGACTGTTCCCATGAGGCACAGGGTCAAGACTAATTTGCATATGGCCAAGTCTGAACTGGGTTGGCGTGGTGAGCAAAATAACGATGGATTAAACCCAGATCTGTGACTGGGGGTGAATGTTTTGCCAATGTGCAACATTCCGTCCATCATCTTGTGTGCTTTGCTGTTCGCCCTATGTGGGAAGGGTATGCCCAGACGTGGGTCCCGTGCTCACTACGCCACTGGAGTCAAGCTATCCTGGCTGAAGAGGGGTAAAACCCGCAAACCGGTCCTAGGATGCTTGATTCCGGTTCAGGGAAGACATGGCTTGGCAGTTCGGGCTGGACTGTTCCCATGAGGCACAGGGTCAAGACTGATTTGCATATGGCCATGTCTGAACTGGGGTGGCGTGGTGAGCAAAATAACAATGGATTAAACCCAGATCTGTGACTGGGGGTGAATGTTTTGCCAATGTGCAACATTCCGTCCATCATCTTGTGTGTTTTGCTGTTCGCCCTATGTGGGAAGGGTATGCCCAGACGTGGGTCCCGTGCTCACTACGCCACTGGAGTCAAGCTATCCTGGCTGAAGAGGTGAGAAACTGATAAACCAAGACTGGTAAACCTGAGAATGCATAAAAATGTTATGCCTTCCCAGGGGAGGCTCAATGAGGAGAAATATCTTTATTTCTCCTTGTTGTTTCCTCTTTTTAAGTGGGTTGCATCACACTTAGAAAGAGGAAAAAGCCCCAGAGGATTGTTTTTGTTCACAAGGTGTCCCTTCCTGCACAAAACAACCCTGCCTACAATTCAGGCACCATTACACCATGGAGCAAAAGTGCCCACATTGGTATCAGGCAGCAGATTGGGGGCCAGCTCAGAAGAGAGCACCATATATTGGTGTTGGAAATCAGGTTACTGTGTGAGGGGGTGAAGCTCAAGCCGCAACCATAATCTCTGTTAGGGTGAAACACAAGCAAACCCCAAACTAACCTGCGCTTAACCCTCTAATAGCTTGGGGAAGCAATAAGGCTTAACTTAGAAGCAATGTGTAAAGTATTTATGCAGCACTCCAAACAGTAATAATGTGAAAACACAACACAAGGTACATTCCACATCAATTTAGAAAAATAGAGTGAAATTGAATACATTTTTTGAGAATAAAATGACAAGAATCCAATCAATAAAAACAGAGATAAGCAATTTAGTAAAGTCTGATTTTAAGACACAATTCTGAAAATGCCACTTGTGCCTTTGGACCCTGCTCATCTGCATCCGAAGCTCCTGCCCCGCTCCTTCTCCTCTGACACTCTCTCTCTCTCTCCTGATCCTTCTCTCTAAGGGTTGTTCTTTCCTTTCACCTCTGGTTCTTGCCTGATTGCCACTGCTTTCCTTGTTTCATCTGGTGTGCTTCTACTTGTTATTCTCTTTCCCACTCTCACTCATTTCTGCTTGTGTCTATTTGCCACTCTTGCTCATTTCTTCTTACCACTTGCGCTCATTGACACTTGTTTATTCTTTCACTCTTGCTTTTTCTGCTTGTTTAAATTTTTACCACTTTCTTTTCTTCGTTTTTTATATTTCTGCCACTTTGCTTTTGTGTGTTTGTTTATATTTTGCAATTGTTTGTCCTGTCTCGCTTTGTGGTCTTTCTCCCACTCTTATACTTCCGCTGTCTCCCCCTTTACTTCATTTCCAGCTCTCCCTCTTTCCACCTCCTGCACCCCCAACCCTGTCTATGACCCCTGCTCTTCTCCACCCTCTCAGGACCTAATTAAGGGCAGCTTCAGGGTTGGCATGCCACAGACCTGTCAAAGGTGCACCTGAGGCAAGCCCGTTGGTACCTGTCTGCATCATGCCTGTGCTCAGCTCTAGGATCTCTGGTCCTCTCATCTCCCATCACTACCCCACCGCAACACTCCATGCTCTCAACCCTGCCTGCACTGTCACTGCACAGCATCGCATAACAGATGGAAATCTTCTCCTGTTCCACCTATAAGTTCTCATGAACTCCCAACGCCCACTTCTCATTACCTCTGCAACAATAGCACCCAACACCCATCTCTTTTATGTCCACAGTCATCAGCCACTGACCACACAGTAACTGTGCTTTCATGCATGTTTCTCAATGCCCGTTCTCTCACCAAACACACCACGTAGATTTGGGACCTGCTGCAGGACCAAGCACCAGACCTGCTGTTTCTCACAGAGACTCAGATGAACCCCGTATCAAGTTCCAAAATTGCCACAGCCATCCGCTCTGGACAAAACATTGCTAAGCAAGACAGACAACAACAAGCCAGCAGTGGAATTGCCATCATCTTCAAGGCCGCCATCAGCTGCACTACCTCCTTTTAGATACTACCCGCAGAAACATGAAACACATGTCCTTCAGACTTCAAACTCCACATCACAAACGACTTCAACTTGAGCAGTACCCTCATCTACAGACCATCCAGACCACACAGCAACTTCGCGGACACCATTGCAGACTTTGTTGCACCCCTCATCCTTGACTCAAGCGCCCAAATCCTCCTTGGAGACCTGAACTTCCACCTGGAAGCCCGCGCCACACTGAACACACACACAGCTACTTGACCCTGGTATGCCAACAGAATCATCCAACATACCTGCAAAATCCATCACCAACCCTCAGACTATTCTTACCCTTATCTGGTCCTTAAATGCTACCAGTTATCCTGCAAAACTATTGGAGTGCTCTCAGATGCCTCCAGCATGTCCTTCAGAGAGCCTGTCTTCAATAACCACAGTTCCATTCCCATAGCCGGCCTTAGGAGGTGCTCTGTCTGCCCCAGACACTCCCAGCAGAGCCTAGACTTTACTGCATCCTTAGATGACCTCAGCAATCTTTCACCTCACAGTTTGCCTCTTGACACAACCAGCTGCCCTTCAGATAACATCATTCAGCCTTCAGATACCACTGCTTGATCCGTAGACACCAGTTCAACTTTGTCTCAGCATTCACAGAGATTTGGTTCTCAACAGGCCAAAAATATCCTGGTCTTCAGTAACTTGGGGTGGGGGCTGGGGGTAGTATTTTTTACTCCCCTGCTGGGGGAGATTGTAGCTAAACAGACTTTGAGTGGGTAAAGCACTTGAATGGTGCATGCCTGGTGATATGCTGAAATGGGTAGATTTCACACATTTTCAGCAAAAAATTTCATCCAGGCAAAGGGCAGGTCTGGTAAGAGCCACGCATCTCGAGTGAGAGTAACACAGAACATTCACCACATCACCACACTGCTGGAGATTAATCACGCAAAGTCTGCCGAGTTGAGTGGAGAAAGTGTATCTAAACATTTCACACTGTAATTTAAGAGAACAGTATGATGCCCGCTAGCAGCAAGAGTAAATCATGAGGCAGATAAGCGCCTGTTCACCTTCGAATTACAGACTCTTGTTCATGGAAGTCTCTTTCACCCGCCTCTTTCAGCTTGCAGTCATAGTCTACAAACATGCAGCCCTCAAAGCTCTTTCTGCCCAGCATTTCCTTTAATTTTCCATCTAACTGTTCACCTGCATCGAGAGAGACAACTGACCTCCCCTGGCCCTACCAATAGGGTGGTAATGCCACAAGCACAAGATTGTGTCCCGACAATGCCTATAGGCTATAGCTGCAGCATCAGGACTGGAGAGGAAACACAGGGGCATATTTACAAGCCCCTATCGCCACCACACCTATCGCCACCACAACGTCACTTTCAGTAACGTTGTGGTAGCGATAGGGGCCTCGCCTTATGTACAAGGCAGCATTAATCCACGTTACGTGGCTTAATGCTGTCTTGTAAACAAGGCACCCATTCATGCTGTATTTAGCATGAAAGGGGAAGGCAATCAGTGTTGTGGTGGGCGTTCCACCGCAACATCCATTAACTTTGATGCTGCCCCCTATTTAGAAGGGCAGTGTAAATAGGAGGTAGCGCCAAAATTATTAGTTAGAAAAAATGAAGAAACACCGGGCACAGTGTGTATAACATATAGACCACATGTAGACTCCAAACTCAACAATTATTTGATAACAATACAATAACAATGAATACATACATGGAAATAAGGAAAAAAGTGCAAGTTAATGATAAATTACTTTAATATGTTTGTCTGGTTTTTTTATAATACAAAAATAGATTTTTTTAAATTCATTAAATATATATAAACATGTCTAATGCTGACAATGAATAAATAATATTAGTATCCACATGTATTATCTTCCTAAAGGCCCATGATATAAATGTATACAGATGATAATATCATAACTCTCTTGATTGTGCATTCTCTGAATTTAATTAAAATATTGGATACTTAAGCAAATAAAACATGACAACTTGTAAATATCCAAATAATGATTTTTCACATCAGGCGGTTTGTAGACACAACACGTTTCGGCTAGGCCTTCGTCAGGAACCCGCTCAAGGTTGAATACTCTTGTGTGTCTTGATGTAAATATTCTCAAATTGATACAGATACAGAGGACCTCATTCAAAGTTCAGGTTTAACTGTTAAAGGTGTAATATCTGCTTAGTCGCCATAGCCAACCAAAATAAGTGGTTCTCTCTACACTTATGTTTAAAGGCGCTGATCAAAAATGCAACCAACTGAGGATCTTGCAACGCTTTTTATAGCTTCTCGATTGTCAATGAATCCTGCTTTATTTCTATAAATCCCTTGAATTCGAATGCGAACAGTTCATGATATTAAATAGCGATCATTGCGCCAATATGGCGTGATATTTGAACAATGGTTCCCAATTAATAGTCATCGGCTGCTGATCCAAATAGGTATATGCACTGTGGATGTATGGATTACACGCTTAAATTGAAGTCAGCAATTACCAGGGAAAACCAGGTCTTAAACAGGCGAAACGAGGAGAAATGCTTTATTTCTTCTCTGCCTTGGGCAGCACACATAGAAACAGCAAATTGCCTGTGATTGTTCATGTGCAGGAAGGTCCACCTTCCTGCACATAAACAATCATTTTGAAAAAATGCAGTTTTGCAATTTCTATGTGTGCAACTTCTATGTGTGCTGCATTAAGCAGCCCAGATAGAAGTTACAAAACAGCATTTTAAGCTTATTTATGTGCAGGAAGGGGGACCTTCTTGCGAGAAAGGAGGTTTCTGTTGCAGTAACCCGCCCCCCCCCTTTTTTTGTTGCCAGACTACTGATGCTCTTTGAATTGATGTGCTCTGGGGCCCTGCCAATCAGGACCCCAGGGCCTGTGTTCTTTTCCCAAAACAAAACCCAATTGGCATCTCTGGCCACATGTCAGCCCCTGGTAAATGGTACCATATGTACCCAGGGCACTGTGACCAGAGAAGAACCCTAAGGACTGCAGCACTTAATGTGCCACACTTAGAGGACCTGTACACTGAAACACACCCACTGCCATTGCAGGCTAAGGGCCCGATTCACAGAACTAACTTAAGACAAAATCCTAAACTTACTACCATTTTCGTATTCACAGAAGGCACTTACTCATTTTGGTATTCACAGAAGACACTTACTCATTTCGGTATTCACAGAAGTTAGTAGTCCTAACTTTAGGACTCCTAAATGCCTTCTGTGAATACCGAAAGTCTTAAAATTAGGATTTTTCTCAGTTTAGGAGCCCTAAAGTTAGGACTCCTAACTTTACTACTACTAAACTGAGAAAAATCCTAATTTTAAGGCTTTCGGTAGTCACAGAAGGCATTTAGGAGTCCTAAAGTTAGGAGTCCTAACTTTACTACCACTAAATTGAGAAAAATCCTAATTTTAAGACTTTCGGTATTCACAGAAGGCATTTAGGAGTCCTAAAGTTAGGAGTCCTAACTATACTACTACTAAACTGAGAAAAATCCTAATTTTAAGGCTTTCGGTATTCACAGAAGGCATTTAGGAGTCCTAAAGTTAGGAGTCCTAACTTTACTACTACTAAATTGAGAAAAATCCTAATTTTAAGACTTTCGGTACTCAGAGAAGGCATTTAGGAGTCCTAAAGTTAGGAGTCCCAACTATACTACAACTAAACTTAGAAAAATCCGAACTTTAAGACTTTCGGTATTCACAGAAGGCATTTAGGAGTCCTAAAGTTAGGACTCCTAAGTTCTGTGAATACCGAAATGAGTAAGTGCCTTCTGTGAATACCAAAATGAGTAAGTGCCTTCTGTGAATACCAAAATGGTAGTAAGTTTAGGATTTTGTCTTAAATTAGTTCTGTGAATCAGGCCCAGAGTGTATGGGAGCAGAAAAAAACAAAGAGTCGACATGGCACACATCCATGTGGGCCATGCCCACAAACTACTGCCCTGGCATACATCAGTCACCCCTCTAGCTGGGTACCCTATGCCAGTGGTGAGGGTACAGGTGCATGAGCCCTGTACCCCTACATTGCCCAGGTCCATTCCTGCGCCCTGTAAGTGCAGTGCTGCCATTAAGAGTATATGGTGCTGGGAGGTTGTCATTACGAACTCCACAGCACCATAATGGCTACACTGAAGACTGGGAAGTTTGGTATCAAACTTCTCAGCACATTAAACCCGCACTGATGCTAGTGTGGGATTTAATGTAAAATGCACCACAGAGGTCATCTTAGAGATGCCCCCTGAAAAACGACCAACTACCAGTGACCTGACTGGGTGGCTGCGCAGGCTGCCACCACCAGACATGTTTCTGGACCCCTGGGTCGAGAGCCTGCTGCTGTCGGGGGCCTGAAACAATGCAAATCCTGGGACGAGGTGCCAAGCCTCCTCCCCCAGGATGGGCAGGGTTCACGAAGGAGAAGCTTCAAAGGCATGCCGCCTTTGTGAGCCTCTCCAGACCATTTGCTGCTTTCAGCAACTGGTCCCCACTGGTTCTACCGCCCACTTTGGGCGGGAGAACCGGCGGGAAAAACAAGTGAGGAAGAGAGGTGTGCCCACCTCTGCCAACTCAACCCCTAAGGTGGGGGTGGCGAGGTGAAGCACAACCTCGAGTCCCCGCCATCTTGAGGATGGGGGGACCCAGCCAACCAGGGACAGGCTCCTGCCCCCTCCCACTGGAGAGTAGCAGAATAGGGGGTGTACCCACCCCAGGGAAGGGACCCATTGTATCGCCCCTAAATTTAGTATTTAGGGGCACCCTGAACCTTCCTTCCTCAGATCCAGCAACCACAAGAAAAGAAGAAGGACGAAAAGCCGTGCAGAGCTAACAAGAGGACGATGCCCACTGACTTGGCCCCAGCCCTACAGGCCTGTCTCCCCTCGAACCTGCACCTGCGAAACCCCGGCGTGTCCAGCGGCCAGCAACCTCAAAAACCCCGGAGGACCTGCCTGCCTTCACTCTCCATGTTGTTTCTCCCGAGAACACCGGACATGTTTAAACTGCAGCTTCTGGTGCCAGCCAGGAACCGCGAATCCAGCACACTCTGCACCCGCCGAGCCCGGCCCGTGTTTGAGTGAATAAACACCACGAGGAGGTCCCCCTGGTGATCCTGACCTGAGATTCGGTGACCCCTGACCTGCCTCAAGCCTCCAGACGACGCCTGCTGCCTCAATCCAGAGGGCTCCCCCTACTGCAACAGAGCGGGTAAGAAAATCTGACATCCAAAGGCACCCCTGCACCTGACGCCCCACGGCCTTGTGTGCCCAACCCAGTGGTGCCTAACCATCCCACTACATCTCAACTTACCCCTCGAAGTGGTGATCACTCCTGGAAGATCCTCGTCCCCGAGCCTGCAGTGTTTCTT
This sequence comes from Triturus cristatus, assembly GCF_964204655.1. Lineage (NCBI taxonomy): Eukaryota > Metazoa > Chordata > Amphibia > Caudata > Salamandridae > Triturus > Triturus cristatus. The sequence goes on from NC_140590.1 coordinate 1,644,613,892, forward strand.
TGACCCGGAGAATCTCCTTTGAAATCAACAGGGCACCCGACCTCAAAACAGCACCCTGCACACGGCTGCCCTAGCGCCGCTGAGGGTGCCCCTTTGGTGCTAACTTGGTCCGCAACTTGCCCTGAGCTTAGCCCTAGGAGCTTTGCTCCCACAACCCCGTGGCCAGCTTGCCAGCCGCCACCAACCGGAGCCCCCCTATCCTCCTAAGAATAACATTGGGTCTCAACACTCTGCACCCGGCCGCCCTAGTGCCACTGGGAGTGCAACAACAGTGCATCACTGACCCTGGGAGACCCCTGAGTCTAACCCCAGAATCCTAACTCAAAAGACCGATTACCTACCTCGAGACCAATAACTCACTTTTCCTCATAGGATAACATTGACACTTTTTCTCCCAAAAAGTTTGTGTGTCGACTATTGAAAACTAAGAATATTCCTTAAAAATCGCACAAATAACCTAACCGAATTTTCTCAACTGTTTGCAGGAAAGGTCCCAGTGCTGAACCCAGGTGTCGAGCACTGAGTAAGAAAAGTAACTAAAAAGTAACTTACCTGTGAATTGAATTTCCTTCCATAGGATAACATTGGGGGTTCTTTGTGAAAAAGTTTCTAAGTGTCAACTTTTGAAATACAAGAATATTCTTTAAAAATCGTACAAACTGCAAAAATTACTTACCTGTTTTAAGTAGATGTCCCAGTGCTGAATCTAGGAGTCCAGCACTTGATTACAAAACTAACGCAAAATTAACTTACCTGCTAAGTGAATTTCCTCCCCTAGGATAACATCGGTGATTCTATGTGAAAAAGTTTCTGTGTTAACTTTTTGAAATGCAATAATATTCCTTAAAAATCATACCTTTAACCAAAACGCATTTACTCACCTGTTTTCAGGAAATGTCCCAGAGCTGAATCTAGGATCCAGTCCTGTGTTAGCAAAAGTTATCTGAAAAGTAATTAAGTGCATTTTTCTTAAAAAGCCCATTCATTTGAATGTATCAATCAATCAATTCTTGCTTTATTTCGATTATAAATTTCAAATCATAAAAGCGTACAATAATACAATCACATATCATAACACTATTTACAAGTTAAAATGGGATTAAAAAAATAACAACTAGTTAAAAGCGAAAAAAGCAAAAACTTGGGTATCCAAAGTGATACATCAATCTAAAATCTTGCGGTATTTGACAATAGATTTCAAATAATTTGCTAATACGAATACCAAATACTCCCCCTCCAACAACTGTAAAAATAATAATGCTGGGCGACATTGCCTAAAACCAGTTCGCTTCAAATACGGAATAAGCCATTTTTTTCTTAGATCCGTATAAATTTTACAAAAAAGGATAGTATGCAAAGTCGATTGTTGGGATTTTTGATCACAAGGACAAGAGGGGAGATGTTTGGCCCAATTATTTTGTACAGGGAATGTGACCATTCGGTGGAAAAAATTCATTCTAAATCTTACCAATAGGTAACGCTCATAGCTTGTCGTATTATAGGTAAGGTACGGCTGTAATGTAGGGACCAACTGAATCAATAAAGAATGGGTGGCAGAAGGTTTAGCAATTTCATTCGTCAGTCTTTGTTCCTCCAGATGGGCAAGGGCTTTGTTTTTTAAAGTCTTCCTCGTGATCTCACTTATTAGGGAAGGATTGTGATAGTATGTATCCCAGCCCAGATCATGGAAAAAACTTGCGATATACGAGAGCCACCTAGACCTATGAGCGTTATCCATTGAGAGGCAGTCAGACAAAATAGACTGGGAGAGGGTTGCCTTGTCAGAGGTCCAGATCTTACGCCATAATAAGAGTGGTTCGATTTTGGCTTGGTCCGAGACATGAGCAAGGCCCAACTCTATGTGGCAGGCAAAAGTGCCCGCACTCCGGGGGACTGCGAGAATGTATCTCAAAAAAGAATTTTCCACTTTTTGAATACAGTCTGTGGTCACAAAACCCCATAAACCCGCCCCGTACAGAGCCACAGATAAGCATTTAGCTTTATAGATCATAAGAATTTCTGCGGGAGCTCTATTTCCCAGCTTCCTGGTAAAATTAATAAGGGCTGTAGTTGATTTTAAAAATAAAAGTTTTCTTGCTTCTACAGCCGGCTTCCAGGATAATTTATGATCCATAATAATACCTAAATAGGGATATTTTTCTGTGGTGGCTATTTTTTTTTGATCCAGGTGGATACCCCTCATTTTGGTGGTACTTTTTTTTTGGGCGAGACGTGCCCTCATTACAAACGTTTTAGAGACGTTGATCTTAAGGTCAAGGCCCGCCATAAATGTGGAGTATCTGTTCAGGTTCTTTTGCAATTCACGGGGGGTACGGGCTAAAATCACGGTATCGTCAGCATAAAAAAGTGCGGGTATAGGACGATTATTCACCATAGGGAGGTCCTGGGATCCCCTAGTCATCTCTTTCTCCAGACCATTTGTGTACAATGTAAAGAGAAAAGGGGCCAGGACACACCCTTGCCTAACCCCTCTTTCTACTGAAAAGGCTTCCGTCAACTCTCCCCCTACCCCATAACGTACTCTTGCGGTAGCATTGGCATAGAGTTCTCTAATAAACTTAACCAAATTTGATGGAGCCCCCATATCAGCCAATAAAGCCCAGAGCTTAGAGTGGGAGACACAGTCGAATGCGGCTGATAAGTCCACATAGACCATATAAAAATCTCCGCCTTTAATGTACACATATTTGTCTATTAGAAGTGAAAGATTTAATGCCTGTTCGATGGTCCCCAGGCCCTGTCGAAACCCGTATTGCAAATCTGAGATAATCCTGCCATCTTCCGCCCAAGCTTGTAATTGGTCTAAAATGACTCTACCCGCCGCCTTTCCCAGGGAGTCTAAGAGAGAAATTGGGCGATAGCAGGTTACTGATTCTCGATCTCCTTTTTTGAAAATAGGAACCAGTACGGATTTCGACCAAGAAGGGAGTAGGCCAATATGACAAGAAGCATTCAGAACTCTTGTTAAAAGAGGGGTCCAGAGATCTATTTGATTTTTAAACAGATCGATAGGTACACCATCTGGACCCGGTGCCTTTCCGTTTTTACTTACACTCAAGGCAAGGGCAACTTGGTCCAATGAGAACTGCAGATCAATTGGATAAATACTACCCAAATCATTCTGAGAATTGGTGTTTGAAGAATTAGAATTCTGAGATGTTAAATTCGAATGATTATTTGACTCTGTGCTAATTGAAAACATTTTGGAAAAATGGAGAACCCATTCCTTTTCTTGTATAGCTAGGTCTAATTTAGGTTGGTAAGCATCATCATTTAGAAAAGGAGACTTGACCACTTGCCAAAAAGCAGCCGAGTTTTTTTGGGAGCAAGTTTGATGTGATTGATCCCAAAGTTGGTTTTTTAGATCCTTTTTCCTTGTTTTTAGTGCAGAGTTATAAATTTTCCTTAACACTGTTATCTCAGATGGGACCCTAACTGATTTTCTTAGAGCAGCCTTCAGATTTGAATAGGCGACCGTGCAGTCATGATTGAACCAACCCTTCTTTTTTTGTTTATGTTTTACTTCTACCCACAGTGCCTCGTCGATTGCTTTAACAATCAACTCAAAGCTTGTAATCACTTTTATATGGGGTGTATGTAAATCAAGACATTTCATGATGGGAGAGTTAGCCTTCATAATCACTTTCTTTGTTACCTCCATAGGGTCTACTTTCACCCATTTAAGGGAGTAGCCATTTGTTCTGCCTAGTACCAAGTTGTTTTGTGATAAAATGGAGCTCAATCCGTTCTTCAATTTGGTGGTCAGTGAAAAGGAGATACTGAGGGGATAGTGGTCACTTAGTGGAATAAGATGTATATTAAATCCTGCATCTAAAGTCCTCACACTGTTTGAGGCCAAAATGTAATCTATTGTAGTTGAACAACCTCTACCGTGAAAGGTAGGAGCCAATGTTAATTTCATATCTTTCAGGGTATTTACCTGGGACAAATCCAACTCGAACAAAATTTCATTTAAATAATTGCCTAGAGGAGAATGTCTAAAATGTGGAGTTGGACTACCAAGTTCGTCAAAAATACCACAGATGCTGCCAGTTTTGGTAATAGAACATGGTCCCAGATTAAAATCCCCCCCCCCAGACAATTATCTCTTCGTTTGGGGATTTCCTTATAGTATTTTGTAATATAGAGCGGATCTTAGATACCGCGCTGATTGCCTCAAGATCAGAAAGATTGTTATAAAAATTCACTATAAGGAAACTATCCTTGTTACTCAAAGCCAGTTTAAGAATCTGGAAGTTTAGATCCAGATTTATGACAACTGCTTCATTTAGGTTAAGGAGGTTTGAGACGTAAATTGTTAGACCTCCTTTTGGTCTGCCTGAGGAGGAGGGTAAAGCGGGAGTGAAGTAAGTTTTAAAACCTTCCATATGTACCACGTCAATGGTCCAAGTCTCTTGGAGTGCGATAATATCAAATTTGGAACTAAATTCAGTCCATATTTCATTTTCAACCTTCGACCGATGGCCTGCTATGTTCCAAAATAGTACTTCAATTCGTAGCTTAGTCTTAGTCTTTTTTCCTAATTCCTGTATGTCTGACAGTCGATCAATCATGGAATTAGGGTTTGGTTCTGGCTCTGGAACCGAGACAGAATCAGTCAGACTTAGGTCTATAGTCTTAGCTAATAAATCAGTAGATATAGGGAGGGACTGGTTCAACTCTGGGTTAGATCCGTAAGATAGATGTGAGATTTTTTTGGGAGTTACTTCTGTGGGTGTACAAGAGACCTTTGGAAAACTGTCAGCTAGTTCTTTCTTGACTCCCCAAAACTTAAGTCAATCCACACCTTCCAAGCCTGATAATGGTGCAAAGCAGTTATATGAGAAAAAAGATTGGTCATCCTGGTGGAAGGGTGTAAAGCCAGTATAGTCATAATTTTTAGGACGGGACCTAAAGGGACGTTCTTGATACTGAAACTGAAATGGGGACCTTAAGTACTGATTCTGATATTGATTTGAAGGAGGAAAAGAATCAGCCTGAGAGGAAAATTGAAATCCAGAAGAATAATTCTGGTTTTGACTTTGCGGTGGAAACCTACAAGTATCCCTCTGAGGACAACGTGAGGGATTACAATAATTTGTCTTTCCAAGAATAAAAGAGCTGGGGCAGTCCTCCGGATGTTGAATTGAGTAGATATCTTGATAAGCTTGATGATTAATTGAGGACCTAGAGTAGCCATCCCGAGGTTGAATTAAGGGTCTAATGCATTCATCCTGCGATTGAGATAGTAAATTCAAATTGCTATCCTTTAACGGGAGTACTCTTGGGTAAAAATAGGGCAATTCAAGGGGTTTAATGATGTTGGAAGAGTTCAAGGGAACCCAATTAAGAATGTATCTAACTGCCCTTTTATCCCGAAAGTTGATTATTATAATATCCCCCGTAATATCCTTTTTCCTGTAACCCAGCCAAGGAAGACGCCTAACGTGTAGGATTTCTCCGTTTATGTCTGGGGGGAGTGGACGATTTTGTCTAAGCCAAAATATGACCTTATTTTTTAGCTGGCTGTGGTCTTCTTTTATACCAGCTTTTAAGGAAGGAACTCCCGTAAGGACTACCACGAGAGGAACTGCCTCCGGGGGCAGATCCACATTACGAATTGGAAAAACAGAAGACCTTGCGTGGTCTTCATTGCCACTATGATTTTGAGGTATTTGTTGGGAGTATGTTTTTTCACCCACCTCCACCTCTTTTTCCTTAAATGTCACAGTTAAGGGAGATTTTAGACGGGGAATTAAATCGTCAGACTTCAGTACTGGTTGATCCGTTAACTTTCCTCCCTTTCGATCGATAATGTTTAAGGCCGATGGAATGGGTGGGAGCGTTGGTACAAGGTTTGATCGATCCCTAATTTCTTCTTTGAGTACCCCGATTGTCTGTTCTAAATTCCCCAAGTGGGAAACAATAGTTTTTAATCTTTCTAATATTGGAAGAATAAAGGATCTAATCATTTTCTCAATATTCTCCAGTAGATGGATATCTGAGGTTTCAGCCACTGGAGGATATAGAGAAACTGCCTTAGTAGATGATAAGGGTTTTTTTGATGAAGAGATCTTAGGCTTAGCAGGCTTCGTTAATTTGGGCTTATCTCGCCTTGGTTCACTTCCCCTCTTTTTCCTTTTTTTGGGAGGTGGACCTTGAAGGCATAGAGTCTTGGAGGTCTTGGGGGTACCAATAGTTTTCCTCGCCGCCTGTGCAGGTGTGTCTAATAAAGCGTCTGACTCGAATATTGCGTCAGACAAGGAAGAAGATAAAGTAGTGATTGAATCTTTATTTCGGTTAGAAGAAGGAGTGGTGTCTCGAAAAAGTAGCGGTGTGTTGTCAATGAAGGATATATCATCATGGGTCTCTACTTCACTAGGAGTATTAAATTCCGAAGACATGACATGGCTAACTGTGGAGAAAAAAGGGATGAGGATTTATGTTTTGCCGCTTCGACAGAGCGACGTCTCTCAGCCCGTCGCTCGTCGAGAGCAAAGTCTCTATCAGATCCAATGGGTACCCTAATCAGAAAATTATCCAAAGTCCCTCTTTTAAGTACTCCTCCCCCTAACGATGACACTTTGGAAACAGGAAGGGTCATTTTACACACTACAATCAGTCTGAGCTTAAAATTAGAACACTTTGCAATTCAGCGATAAGAAATAAGTAATAATACAATATTCACAACCAACAGTTAATGGAGAGTCTTATACAGAATGGCTTACTGTTTGTGGTTCTCACATAGATAGAGACCGTCCAGTGTTAGATAGATTGTGAATTACGGTCGATCACGAGGACAAAAAGAGAAATAAAAAGGAGGGGGCCGACTCAACCTCTTTGTGACTCTAAGGGCCGGCCCTTCTCCCCGCTCGCAGTCCCACAAAGCAGTAGCGCCGCTGGAAATGCTGGGAAATGTAGTCCCCCTCCACACAGCGGCCGCGTTGGAGTGGCGGCGGCGGGGGGGAGACAGGCAGCAAAGTCGATGATTACATCCAAGGAATACGAGTAAGATGTCACAACTTAATCAGGTTTACTGTCGCAGACATCAGAGGGAATGCCCAGCCCGGCCTCGGACGGTCCTCGACGGGCAAGGACGGGCCCGCCCTTGGCCCGGGCTTCGCCCGGCGCCCACCCGCGCGCGTCCCGCGCAGCGGGAGCGGCGAGGAGCTTTGAACCCCTTGCAGCGGTCAGCTGCAGCCAATGGACAGCTTCGCAAGCCCTCCTGGGCAATGGAGTCCGAGGGATGTCCGTTCAGGCAGCCAGGAAACACTCAGGACACGAAGCGGCTCCCGCGCAGCGGGAGCGGCGAGGAGCTTTGAACCCCTTGCAGCGGTCAGCTGCAGCCAATGGACAGCTTCGCAAGCCCTCCTGGGCAATGGAGTCCGAGGGATGTCCGTTCAGGCAGCCAGGAAACACTCAGGACACGAAGCGGCTCCCGCGCAGCGGGAGCGGCGAGGAGCTTTGAACCCCTTGCAGCGGTCAGCTGCAGCCAATGGACAGCTTCGCAAGCCCTCCTGGGCAATGGAGTCCGAGGGATGTCCGTTCAGGCAGCCAGGAAACACTCAGGACACGAAGCGGCTTTGAATGTACTATACCTGCAAAGTGTTGCAAACTGCTTACTTAAAACTGTAACCAAAACCAGTACAAGTCATACTGCAATTTTGAACTGTGTTCATACAAGTAATTTACTACTGCAAAGTATTTATATGCGTACCTGTACCAGGCTTGCTTGGTTCTAGAAATAAAATATGTAATGATAGCAGCTCTACTGTTCTCACGAACCTCATTGCATGTCTATTTTAGCACTATGATCTATTTGAGTGATAAAGTTGCTATTCTAGCGTGAACACTGTGGTGAGTATTAGCAAAGGTATGTCAAGATGTGTTACTTTAGAAAGTGTATGGAAGCAGAGTTCAAGGCATGTTATCATTTATTTGCAAAACAATGAAAATAGACTGGCTGAGGGTGTGGTATTTTTCAGGAGAAAAGAATAACAAGTTACGGGTGCATTAGATGTAAATATCTGATTGTGGGTAAATGATATAGAAAGGTTTAGAAAATATACTGATGTGTCACTGTTATCAATTATTGACTAGTATGTAACTTTTGTCTTTTTGATTATTTTGTCTTTTTTTAGGAGGGACATGGAAACTTGTCTCTGCGGAAATAATGATCTGTTACATAAGCAACAAAAAAGGGCCTTGTTACAAAAAGCAGGATTATTGTGCTGTTCAGCAATAATTACCTCTTGAAGCACAGTGTTTTCAAGTGTGAAGAATGTGGCAGTGACTGAACAATTGTGCAATTCATCAGCACGAGCTAACTTTGCACGAGCAAGGCTTTGTGATCTATAAATTACAGATAAGTTGCTTTGCTGAGACTTTGTCACCTGCCTGTTATGATATAGCAGGAAAGTAAAGACTCTAGAGCTACTGACATCAAAATCCAGTAGGCAAATAAAGAAAAGAGGGGGCAACATTAGCATCATCTGATGAGCGTTAGAGTAAAAGTTATATATTTCTAAAGTTTTTTGCTTTTTTTGTATTATAGTTGTTGATATAGTTTGTTAATATTGTTGTTGTAGCTCTGTATTGTTATTAAATTGTTTTGTTGTAATAAAAACGTTTATAGTTACTTTTGATTCTTTTGCTTAATACATCATAAATTTAGATTTCATTATAGTATTGCAATTTTCAACAACATTGTCAGTTCCATCTTACGGGACTATAAATATGCTGTTGCATGTATATGTATCTCTATGGTAGTATGCACAACGTTTATTCTACTGACACTTAGAAATGGAGAAGGCAATTACTTTGCTATGCAGCTATGGTGAGTTGTCATGCAACAGTGAGGTGTTAGTAGAGAGATCAGTCCTTGTTCCTGCTGTAGTTTAGGGGCCTCTGATAGAAGAGAGAGGTATTGGCACAGAGAGCAGTGCCTCTTAATACTCTAATATGCAGTCCTACCAACTGCTGTGCATACAGTATTACGCATGACTGTCGCCATTGGTGATGTTTGAACAGAGAGAATACTCCATGTTATACTCTACCATGGACATTCATCACTATGAAGAGAGGTATGCACAGAGAGAACAGTTTCTACCTACAGTCTACTTTGCACATATGTAACTTGAGGGAGATGTCTCAGCTGACAGGGCAGTGTGTTTACATACCATAGTCTGTAGAGTTGTTATACAAGAGAGACTTTTTAACATAGAGGTAATTTCTACAACTTACTTGTACATCTGTCATCCTGGGGAGTGGTGTGACCAGAGAGGTAAGCCTCTTCTCACAGTCTAATTTGCACACACATCATCCAAGAGATAGGTCACAAGAGAGGGGCCAGTCTCACCCCACACTGTCGTACGCAGACTTATAATGCAAGACAGATGTGATGGCAAACAGGGCCATTCCTCCCTACAGCCTACTTTGTATACCTTTCAGCATGGAAAGAGTTCTGAGTAGGGAGATACATTTTTCTGAAAGCCTATTTCAGACACCTCACACCCTGGTAATATGTATTACCAGGGTGATAGCGGACAGGTCACTCCCTTCCCAGACACCACTGCATATCCCTGATACTCTAGAGAGAGGTGTCCGTAGAGCGGCCATTGCTTGCCCACACCATACTGGTCATTCTTGTTGTCTTGGAGATAGGTGTTAGTGGAGAGGACAATGTTTCCCTACACACTACTGTACATGTCTGTCATGCTGGGAAGAGCGGTGAGTGGACAGGGAAATCCATTCCCACATACTAATAATCATGGTTATTTCCCTGGGAAAAGGTCTCAATGAGGAGGCTAGTTCTTCTCATACTTACTATGGAATAGTGGTGTCTTATACGTGAGGTGAGCAGCTTCCCCACCCTAGTATGCATACCACTGAGCCCGGGGAGAAGTGTGAATGGAGAGGCTGTGTCTCTTTACACCCTACTCTACACACTGGATACATTCATGCAAGGTGTCAGTGAAGAGGCCAGTCTCTCCCCATAGTCTAGTAGTGGAGATTGTACTAGATAAGTATTGTAATGAAGAAGAATGTAAATTCTTCCTCAAGTAATTTTACGATCTCTCAAGAGTCTCGTGGGGTAGTATAAAAAATGGGTTAGCAAAAATCGGGTGCATATGAATTATAGGCCGTCGCAACCTGGATGTGGAACAGCTGCCTGAAACTCAACTCGGAGAAAACAGAAGTCCTCATCCTTGGCTCCACCCCCTCTGCATGGGACGACACCTGGTGGCCCTCCGCCTTCGGAAGCCCACCCACCCCAACGGATCATGCACGCAACCTCGGCATTATACTAGGCTCATCTCTCACCATGAATCGCCAGATCAACGGCGTCTCCTGTGGATCCCCAACCAACTAACTTCAGATAAATGGTCACTCACGCACTCGTCAGCAGTAGACTGGACTACGGCAACACCCTCTACGCGGGACTCAACAAAAAAAATCCTCTGCAAACTCCAGACTGTCCAGAATGCCGCAGACAGACTAATCCTCGATATCCCACTGCACAACCACATCACCCAACACCTCTGTGACCTCCACTGGCTCCCCGTCGAAAGAAAAATTACTTTTAAGCTGCTCCTGCATGCCTACAAAGCCCTCCACAACACCGTACCCCAATACCTCAATGACTGCATCTCCTTACATGCCCCCAAGAGAAACATCTGCTCAGCCAACCTCTCCCTAGCCACCATCCCACGCTTTTGCAGAACCAGAGCAGGTGAAAGGTCCTTCTCCTACCTCGCAGCCAAGACCTGGAACAATCTCCCCCTTCACCTCCAGCGAAGCCTGACACTGCACCAATTCAGGAAGGACCTCAAGACCTGGTTCTTCGAATGACCCTAACAGAGCTGCTCACACCCACCCCTCAGCGCCTTGGAACTCTAACGGGTGAGTAGTGTGCTCTACAAAACCCTGATTGACTGATTGATACATATTACAACAGGATTATGTTAATTGTAAATACAAATTTCATTATGAAAGTACGCTCTCGCAAGACGCTTAAGAGTATAAAACAGCAAACTCTGCCCCCTCCGAGCAGACATGGAGGACTGTGCACCTGGCTCTCATGAAAGGCCTTCAAGAGTTAATCATGCTATGTATGAGAGCATCATGGCTCTCAGGAGTGTCTTGTGAGAGTCATCAAGAATGAAAAAAAGGTTAACAGTACAAACAACATACATAATGAAATATAGGGTAGATCTGAAAAGAGTTTTTTTAATTAATATTTTTACAACTGTTTTTTTAGCCTTTACACATTTTTTGGTTTTGTAAAATGGTAGAACAAAATAAGACATTGTGAGTAAACAAAAAAAAAGGAAAAATGTTTCCTTCAAAACAAAAAGGAGACAAAAACTAGGAAAATGTTTTTTTAAAAATTACTGCTTGGTGGGAATGTATGATCCTGGACAAGCCTGTCCAGTGCAGCCCTGCTTGTCTCAGAAGAAAAAATAATCTGACTGCATAAGCAGCAAAAAAGGGCTTTGTTCAGGAAGGCAAAGTTGTTATCTGCTTGAGCGATGAGTACCTGGGCAGGCACAGGGTCACCAGTTTGAAAAGGTGTGGACACCCCTGACGAGTTATCAAGCTCTGCAGCATGGGCTAACACAGCCCGAGCTAGGCATTGAGAATGTGTAACCCTCAAATGTTGTCACATCCCAGTGGTACTCATGCTGTATTGCTTGGTATGGCTGCCCCTACTGAACTCAATTTTGCATATTTACATATGACATATTTCTCTGATACATTTTTCCTACCTGGCCTCATTTAATAATATTGCCACACTAAGGAATCCTTGGGTGGCTGAGTTGCAGGAACAGCAGTAGGGTTCTCATCTGAATATAAGGTGGCATTCTGGCGACAGAAAATCAGCAATGTCACAGAGCTAACCAAAATGGTCTAACCACAGCAAAACCCAATAGGTAAATGAAGCAATAAGGAAGAAATATTTCTTTGCTAAATAAAGACATCCCTATGAACCAATCACAATCCTTCCTTGGGATGTCTTTCAACTCGCAGGTGTCTTGCAAGAGGCCCGTGAGATCGTAAAAACAGAGAACTTTTTTAAAATCTTAAATGCAACAATATATCAACTGGTTTTCTACTCTAAACAACCCTTCACAAGTCTTACTTTATTAAAAACAACAAAAATACACTGTTATGAACCTAATTCCAATTGTACATTCTCGCAAGAGAATTTTGAGAGCTGGACAGCCCACTCGTAATCCACACAGGGTATTATGTGCTTGACTCCTTTGATCGTCTCGCGAGAGCCGTAAGTTTGTAAATTAAATGATTAATACAATATACATACTGTACTGACTTTATTATTATAGATTAGTATTCAATAATAACTGAACACTTGAAAAATACGGCGCACCTTGGTGCAAAGACTGACAGATGTGTCAGAAATTCTGAAGCATCTGTTGGCACAAAAGTCACGCACTGCTGGAGTCGTGTCGCAACCACAATGCAACTCCAGCAATGCACGGGGCGGCCTTTTCCGAATACACTGCATCACTCCTTAAGCCTGCTCCAGGCAGGCATAGGGTTTTGACGTAGTGGTGTCCTAGAAGTGGCGCAGTGAAATCTTGCAGATTTCACTGCATCACTTCTACAAGGCTTTCCTGCATGGGAATACCCACCCTGCATACATTATACCTAACTCAGGTATAATGTGGCACCGGGCTTTACAAGGTTTCGAATCTCCCTAGATGCGTCATGTTGTAAATGGGCCGCAACGTGGTGCATAGTTTACGCCGCCGCTGCATCACAAAAAGTGACGCACTAGTGACAAAAAAAGTGTGGCAAGGGGCTTGCAAATCTGCTCCATAGTTTATAGTGTAGGAAAAACTGATCAGGGTCTTTCTGAAATATAAATATGAAGTTTATGTAAAGATACATACAAAGACTATGAAAACTATGCTGGGAATATTTCTGTATGTGTGAGTTAAAAAAGCTAAGAAGTTGAACATTCTCAGTGCAGACATTGTTGGAGTAGTTAGTTTCTATGTATTTTTAAATATATATATATTTTAAACCTTCAGATTCACTAAAAAAACAAAGGTTAAAGTAATCGTTATAGTTAGGTGTAATAAAATATGTTTTTCCATGAAAAAAACCTTGAAATTCACTGAAAAAAACAAAGGTTAAAGTAACATTAGAGTTAGGTGAATTTCTCAGTGACAACGTTAATGTTTTGAACTAAAAAAAAGCATCTTAAGCCTCCTTATAAATGGTAGTATCTACTACATAAAATCTTTCTCCTTTTGGAAACTTTTTCTACAGAACCAAAAAATTGTGTGGAGTATAATGAATACAAGACAACTGTCACCTGCACACAAAGTTACTCGTGAATGCATCCATTTACAACATGTTCAAAATCTCTACACAGCTATGCTGAATTAGGAGCACATGCGTTTTATAAATACTTACACCCATTAGCTGGACACAGGCTGTACAAAATGAGGTTGAGAAGTACTATGGTAGTTACACACCAATATGTAAACTATAAAACAAACACACACACTAATAGGATGATACCATCAGTGATTTCATCAATGATGTCATTGGAGATGTCATAAATGATGTCATAAAATATGTCATGAGTGACGTCATGTGTGAGATCATAAGCAGTTCATGGCAGGGGCATAAGTTATAGTTAGAGCTATTGACGATAACTGCTGAATTTTTTTTTTTTTAGCTAACCATTAACATAGAAATTCACCTATCTATAACGTTACTGTAACCTTAGTTTTTTTCACTGAATATATTTATGTATATATATATATATTTATATATATATGTGTATATATATATGTGTGTGTGTGTGTACATGGCATCTATACTTAAACAGGACAACATACGTTTCTCTGAGTATGAAGATGAGGTTGTCATTATACATGTATGCTTGAATAGGGAAACATGCTTCCTGTTATAAGCAGATACATTAATTTAAGGGATGAAAAAATACTTATACTTAGCCACAAGATACATGTGTGGATCAGACCATAAAGATATTACTGCTTCAATGTACATATGGGTATCTATATAGAAAGGTTTTTGCCTGTAACTAAAATGTTACTACATTGCGTGTGTATGTGTATATGTATATGTTAATTTCAGTTGTCAGTATATATATATAGTAAATACAAGTATCTACTTTCTTCACCCTTTGTCTCGTCCCTCCTTTCTCTGACTCATCCCAAACCTAACTGAGAACTATGAACTTCCAAACATTCTTTTCAAACTCCCCCCTCATTAACCACTTGAACCAACTAACAGGTGCACATGTCCACTACTCCTAACAACAGCTCACAACTTCCCTTTACTAATCCTTTCTATCGCTGCTCAACACACTACTAAACACACAAGAACTCAAGAGCACAAACTTACCACAGCAAATCACAAGTGAACAAAGAAAGCACATATTACTAATCAGGGGTACTATGCGCTATAGAAATAACATTTACAATTACAACTTGTTACGATGCCACAGATTATTCCAGGAAATATGGTAGTGACCTTGCGTGAGAATTTAAATTTTAATCATGAGCGTTTGCAGATGTTTTCTGGCAGTTTCCAGACTATTGCACAGGATTATATGACCATAATAACCATTTCTTTCACTCATGATAAAGTGTCACTCAGTCTCACGTGTGGCAATGAAATGTCACGCATAAATACATTGAAAAAATGGAATTTCACAAAAAGCACATTGAACACTTGGCAACTATGAATGCTTGAGTACCGGAGTGTGATGGTGAGGTCAAGGTATGGGGTCACGTTGTGTTGATTTGCTGTTGTGTTAATTTGTAGTAATAGATCACAATCAGTACAGCGTTGAAGTGGAGAAAAAGGCGCAGGATCGGGAGTGTCTTTAGAGGTAGGTTTATTCCCTCGTGTCAACCCCACGGCACGTCCTGCCATCTTGGATTCCAACAGCCCTCAGTCTGTAGTGGGATCCCAGTTAACATTTCATGTCACACACATGAGAGCATTTGTTGAACATAAACAACACGAGTCACATATTGGGGCATGCGCATTGAACACATTAAAGAACATAAACATTTGAGAGATGAAACACATTATTATTTTTTATTTTTTTTAGAGTTTTATATAGCGCAAACTAGACCCGAGAAATCAGGTATCAGAGCGCTTTACATGAGCACCAGTTTCGTTACAGATGGACACATTAATTTTTGTTAGGCATGGGGAGATTAAGTGACTTGCCCAGAATCACAGGATGTTGAGCGCCGTTGCCAAGACTCAAACCCAGTTTCCCAGCTTCAAAGTAGACTGCTCTAGCCCTAAGGCTACATTACATTACATTATCTTCCCCCCTTTGAGGACAGAAACAGAAACAGACATACATGAAGAACCAAACAAATGAAAGCTGACTTATGTCCCCAACAAATATCACAAAGAGAAGATTCAACTTATATGAGAACAAAATCGTCAAATTATTTGGGAGCTCTCCTGACACGGGAACCCACATAACTCATGCCTGCACACTCAGTGGTAACTTCACCCACCTATAATTGTTTGTCTCCTGAATGCTGACTGGTAGACTGATGCTCGTGTGCCCAATCGGCATTTTGGACCAACTCCCTCCTTTTACACATACTGTCTACCTGATGAGATGTAAGCTTCACCAGCTGCCTCTCGTTCCACCATCCCTTGAGCGCAGCACCTTTGCTAACTCCATTCAGCTGCATGGGGACATAACATTTGGATTCTCCTTTTCTGGTATTGATGGGGTTTTTGACCTGTTCTCACATCCGCACTAACTTAATTGTGTCCTTTATCAAAGCTCAGCTTCATATCACACTGCTGTGGCAAGACCTGAGAGGCCACAACATCTTTGGATGTCATCACCTCACAGACCTTGCGTGTTATCTCACGCAACCAGGATGGAAAAAAGGGTGTGTGAACATTACTTCCCCTCAGTAATAAAAAGGGTGTAACTCCTGTGGTGCAATGTGAGGATGTTTTGTAACCCCAAACTTTCTGGTCAACCAATGTTGCAACATCCAGACCTGACGCCAAAGCCAGCTAAACCCCTTCTTTAATGACCCTGTTGGCACGCTCAACAAGGACATTGGAAGATGGCTAATACAATGCCACCTTGGGATGCTTTACATCCATGTTGGTCAAGAAATTTCTCATGCGTTCCGACTCAAAATCAGTACCATTTTCTATGACGAGAAATGTAGAAGCCCCTTCTAGCACAAAAACACATTCCAAGAAACTAATGACTGCTTCAGTATCGGGTGACTCTACAAATGCATGATTTATCCATGTAGAATGATAGTCAATGAGTAAAATGGTGTACCTCATGTTGCCAGGTAAACTGGTGTAAGGACCTGAGGAGTCCACACTCAACTTCTCCCACGCCCCCTTGGTAAATGGTGGGGGGTGAAGTGGTGTGCGTAAACTTCTCCAGTGCTTATCAGACAGGAGACACTCAAAGCACTTATCAATCATAGCTTTGACTTGACTGTCCGAAGCAGGGCCACCAATAATGCTGCTCAATCTTCATGCATATTTTGGTGTTGCCTAAATGTGCAACATTCCGTCCATCATCTTGTGTGTTTTGCTGTTCGCCCTATGTGGGAAGGGTATGCCCAGACTTGGGTCCCGTGCTCACTACGCCACTGGAGTCAAGCTATCCTGGCTGAAGAGGGGTGAAACCCCGAAACCGGTCCTAGGGTGCTTGATTCTGGTCCAGGGAAGACATGGCTTGGCAGTTCGGGCTGGACTGTTCCCATGAGGCACAGGGTCAAGACTGATTTGCATATGGCCATGTCTGAACTGGGGTGGCGTGGTGAGCAAAATAACGATGGATTAAACCCAGATCTGTGACTGGGGGTGAATGTTTTGCCAATGTGCAACATTCCGTCCATCATCTTGTGTGTGTTGCCTAAATGCCCAACATGTGCTTGGAAAAGTATGACAGGGCGCAGTTTGGAAGGGGAACAAAATGGTCTCCTCTCAAAACAATTCCTTTCTCCAATGATAATTCATCAGAAACTAGGGCAAGGGTCTTCAAATCCCCTTCCAAACTCCTTGCCTCAGGCCATCCATGCACAATGTATTCAACCACCTTGCTCAAAACAACATCCTCATCTGACGCCTTAGTCCAGTTCTGCTCACCCACTACAGACTGGTATTCGGAGAGGGCATCAAGCAATGCAACACACTGTACAGCATCCCTACCATGTTCCTCTTCATCATCGAGTGCCATTGGTGTGTCGGTGGGCTGATGTTGAAGGACAACTCGTTGCCAAGATGTAGTAGAGAAAAAGGTGCTGGAATGAGGAGTGTCTTTAGAAGAAGGTTTATTCACTGGCATCAACCCCACGACAAAGCACGTCCTGCCAGCTCAGATTCCAACAGCCTTCAGTCTGTAACAGGATCCCAAGTCGCATTTCATGCCATGCACATGAGAGCAGTTGTGGAACCTAAACAACACAAGGCACACGATAGGGCATGTGCATTAAATACATTACAGAAAATAAACATTTGAAAGATGCAATACATTACAAGCGTCCACCTTTCTGACCAGCCCCAAAGATTTGCACTGTGGACTTCCTCACGGCTCTTTCCTGAGCCCCACATTATTCAATGTTTATCTAACACCACTGGCTAACATTGTAAAAAAAAAGAGGATTTGAGATCATTATGAATGCTGATGATACACAGCTGATTATCCCTATTGAGGATAAGTACTATGAGATAAAGGATAATCTAGTTGCGTGTCTTTCCGAAGTAGCAGAGTGGCTGCATATCCACTGTCTAAAACTAAATGCTGATAAATAAGAGATGGTGTAGTTTGGAGGTGTTGAAATATTCTGGAGTGATTTGTGGTGGCCTACAATGTTAGGTCCTGCACCTAAACCTAAGAAAGTGGTTAAATATCTGGGCTTTTGTATTGACAGTTCCCTGTCCTTGCAAGAACAAGTAGCCAGGGATCTAGGGATTTGTTTGGGACTGTTGTATACCCTTCATAAACTACTCTGATGGATTCCAGTAGCTTGGAGAAGGAACAGAATCCAAGCTTTTATCCTGAGCAGGCTTGATTATGGAAATGCATTGTATGTCAGCATGGCTGAGTTTTTGTTTACACGGCTCCGGACTATTCAAATCCTAGCTGCTAAACTTGTTTGTAATAAAAGGAAAAGGAGCTCAGCGTTGGACTGCTTTGACCAGCTCCACTGGCTTCCGGTCCATAAACAGGACATTTTTAAGTTAACATGCATATGGCAGAGCACTTTATGATAACGGCCCTATATTATTGTTGAACAAAGGCAATTTTCACATACCTACATGGAACCTCAAGTCAGCCAATAAGGCTTTGATATCTTTCAAAAAAATAAAAAAAATCCGGGATGGGTTGCTGTTCTTTTATCGTTTTAACCTCTACTCACTGGAACAAGCTCCATCAGGATTTACCCACTAAGTCAGATTTGCTGACATTTAAAAAAAAAACCTGAAGATATGACTATATCCACTTTAGATCTATGGTCAGAACCAGTATTGATAACAGTCTAGCGATTAGATATCCCACGGGGGATGAGTCGCGTGCTTTACACATACCCAGGGGCAGATTTACAAGCCCCTTGCGCCACTGTTGCGTCACTTTTAACATGGGAAAAGTGGCGCAAAAGTGGCGCAAGAGGCTTGTAAATATGCCCCCCCAGTGCTTATTTTGAGCCGTGATTTCCGGTGCTCGGCACCAACACGTAGGGGCCGATTCCAATCCGGGTCGGAAGGGCACCGAACCGATCCGGCCGGAAAAACTATGAGCCGTACGTGTGTTTTCCGGCCGACTCATACAGCTGTACGAGCGAGCCAGTACGATGTGAGCTACATGAAATTCACCAACCGAGTCGTTTCCGGGTCCGAACCGCTCCGTATGTCTCAGTCGTAAGCTAACCGTGGCGTGCAATGGATGCGATTCACGACTGAGCCAGTACGATGTAAGCGTCGAACAGCCTGTGCGAGCCGGAGTGTCCGGCTCGCAAAAGCTCCCGGAGTCGGACTTCGGGGGTCCGCGTCGGACCCCCCGACACCCGCAGCTGTACAACTCGCACACAGGGGGAGACCTATGGGTCTCCCCAACACAGGAATGTACGATGCGGATGGTACCGACGCGTACCCACTGTAAGGGGCGCACTTGTTCGAGACGTACCCATTCAGTCAATGGGAGCGCATGTATGCGTCATACAACTGGCTCCCATTGACTTCTATGGGAGTCTGACCAAACCGAGTCCGACAGCATACGTGCGCATCGTACTCGCTCGGTCGGACTGTAGGGGTCCGGCTCGGTCGGAAAACACTCCGGATCCGACTCGGTCGGAGTGCTTTCCGACCAGGATCGGAATCGGCCCCTTAATCGGTTTCCGATGCTCAGCACCGGCACTTAGTTGACAACCCCACACTTATGACAGTCTGCCACATGGTGGCGTTGCTCATCTAATTTAGAGAAGAGCAGAACAACAGTTGTTTGTGAATACAATATACATTAAAAATGACTAATACCTGCCTCCCCAGCCATTCCTTAAGCTTTGGGGACCTGGATTAATCCGAGCTGTTGCACTTGAGAGTGAGAGAGATGGTTAGTAGTTGTTTTGACAGCGATGACAGGGCGATGGGTGGTGCAAGCTGCAGTGGCCTCCTGAGCAGGGCCCTGGCACTTATTATTTTGCAAATGAAACCCTGCAAATAACCAATACAAATACAGCTGTTGTATAGCAATTAAGATATGCGCTGTTTAATTGTAACTTGCAAAACGGAAGGAACAAGGATGTAGAAATTATAAGCCAGGCTATTCTCTCCTCAAATCTTAACTTTTTGGAAAGTGATGGTGTCGAATCTGTGTAGCCATGCTCCCACAGGTCAGATAGTGGTACACAAATGATAAATGCTTTTGAGGAATAGAAATATTCAAAGAAAGAAAAAACTTGCCCCGAGTTGTAATGAAGAACGGTTTTGGATCCACCCTTTCTTTATTCCGTGACCTCACAACAAATATAGGACTTCTGGAGTTTTTCGTGCCTTTGTTATAATCTCAAACACTTTTGTGCACAGAATTTTTCAAATACTTGTTAGTGGCTACCACTAGATGGCGCTCTTACTTAGCGCACTGAAAGAGCTAAAGAGCAGCGCGGTGCTACGTGCGGACTTTAAATAATGCCAAGACCACAGGTGAGAGAAAATGCGTGGGAGAGCACACCACCAGAACAGGTGAAGTAAAAGCAATAATAATAATAATTTGGAAACAAATGGAACTGTCGTGCGGAGCGAGAGTAATAGAGAACATGCAGACCAAGGAGCAGTGCTCAAGCCACAGCGATTATTTTTCTTTAAAGGTTTTATTTACACTTTCCAGAGGATGGCCCTTTAAACTATAGGTTCGTATTTAGGACTATCAAGTACATACATCTTATAGGCTTTTGTGAGGCACCTGGTGAAAATGTACTTTAAGGAACTTCAGTTTACTTCTCTACTGGCGTCATCTTGGGGAACAGCTGTCAGCCAACCACACCCTACTGTAGCCACTGAAGAAGAAAGGGCGCCTTGGACCCTACGTTCTGTTTTTCACTCTACAGGGAAAATCATGGACAGATTTCTGGACTGTGGCTGTACAAAATGATAGGACAAACCATGGGGCATATTAGCAAGGGCTGGCGATATAATTTTCGCCGCTTTAGCGTCCGTTTTTGGGCGAAAAGCGGCGATAATTATATCGCAATATCATCAAGGACACGCTAGCGCGTGTTTCCTTGATGTAGAGTCCGTTTTTTCACAGCCTCGCCTCGCATCGCTAATGAGATGCAAAAGAGGCGTGGCTGTGAAAACAACACATGTTAATATCGTGAAGGCAGCTTCGCGATATTAACAAGGAGGTGCAGCGATAAAAGAATCGCGCTACCTCAGTCTTAACTCAGGAATTTAACACCTGTTAAATTCCTGACTAAGGCATACTTTTACTGGGGTATGGATTATGCTGATAGGACCACAGGGTCCTATCAGCAATGTTATCGCTGTTTTCAATGGAACATCGCTGGAAAACCAGCGATGTTCCATTGAAAACACCGCTATCGCTGAAATATTATAGCCATAGCGCTATGCGTTGTAAATATAGCGTTATCATGGCGATAATATTCAGCGATAGCTGGCGATACTTTTTCTATCGCTATGAACGGCCAGCGATAATTATTGCTGGCCGTTGATAATATGCCCCCATGTCAGCGAGATAGCTCCTGTTTACATTTCACGTTTAACTTATTTTCCTCTCCTAAGAGTATTTGCTTTTACCAAGAATGTTGTTTTTCTACAGCTTTCTTTGGGCGCAGCACATTAACAATCTTTAATAGCAAGTACTGTGAACTGGAGGGTCTGTAGGTGTCTGTGAGAGGGAGGTTGTGAGTGTGTAAAGCATCAGATTGTGAGCTTTGCACTTGAGGCAAAAGGTAGTACCAGTTTCTCACAGTGCCTGGCAGTGCGGCTTAAGGGCGGCCAGAATGCATGCTCATCCATCCTAGGCCTCGCTGCAGTTCACACAGAGCAATGCCCAGAATGCCAATTGAAATTGTGATTCCAGGCAATGTTGTGTGAAAGAGGTACACAGATACAGGGCAGCTCCTCTGTTATGGCGGAGGAGCGTCACCCCACTAGCGGGCAGAAGATTTAAACAAATGAAAAATAAAATGATAATAAAACAACTTTGTTATCAATTTATTTTTCTTCTTACCTGCAGGCTGCCAGCGAGGGTGGGGCCAGGCACTCTATGTGCAACAGTGGGGAGGAGGGGTGATGGGCACTACTAAGCGCACATGATGGTTTGGCCAGCCAAGCATATGTGCCGTCATGTGCACCTAGCATTTCTCCACCCGGCTGTGTTGTACAGATGGGTAGAGAAAAAGCCACAGGCTCCCAGGCACTGTCTTAGCAGCACACCAGTCTGCTCATTCAAATCCTGGCACTGCTCTCATGCTGGGAATAGCATTCCCAGCATGTGAGCTACGTCGAGATTGCCATCTGGGTGCCTGCACAGTGTGCACCAGCCCCTGGAGTGGAGGATTGGGGGAGGAGCAGTCCGGCGACTGCAGCAGTACGTAAGTGAGGGGCATATCATCAAGCTGGCCATAAAAAATTATCGCCGCTTTTGCGGCCGAAAAGCGGCGATAGTTTTATCGCCTAATTAGCAAGGCCACGCTAACGCGTGAAACCTTGCATTAGCGTCGGGATTCTAACGCCCAGCTTTGCATTTCTAATAAGATGCAAAGTGGGCGTTCCTGACCTGACATGACAGGAGAAATGTCGCTAAGCGACATTTCTCCTATCATCAAGCCCCACGCTATGAAGCATTGCGGCAGGAAAAGTAGCGATAACCCCTGTTATCGCTACTTTCCTCACGCCTGCTTCACGACTGACTTAGCCATGATATCCTATGGAAGGTGGATATCATGGCTAAGTTTGTGAGTCCCTATCAACAAGCTAACGCCACACTACGTGAGATTATCGCTGGGTTTCCAGCGATAATCTCACGTTAGGCAGTTAGCGCTAGGATTTTTATCGCTTTTGAGATAAGCGTTGCTAATAGCACGCTATCTCAGCGATAAAAATCCACGCTAGCCGGCGATAATTATCCTAGCGCTAAGTGCGCTTAGCGATAATTATCGCCGGTTGTTGCTGATATGCCCCTAAAGTTTTATATTTTTTTCTTCTTTTTTTGTCCTTATTTTTGGTGCATTCTCAGGTACAGGCTGCACTCAAAGCTGACACAGCAGTCAGTACATTAAAAAAATATGAAGCACATTTGTCCCCACAAACACGACATAGAATATTACATTTGCAAACTATAAAAAACTTTCTTAAAGGACAAGCAAGGTTACAAGTTCAGATCATCAAATTAGTTGTAATTCAATAGCCAATACATTAATGCTTTAGTCAATATAATTGAAGCAGTTCAAAATCATAACTGCAAAGGTAAAATGTCATGAAGGTTGAGGAGAAGTCAGATAGAAGATGTCAGCATGCAAAGCCCTTAAAAACCTTTAAAAGACTAAGGGGCAGATTTACTCAGGTTTTGAACTGGGGTTGCGTCACTTTTATGGCACAGCCCCAATGCAAAATCCTTTTTTTGGCATTTAGTAAGCCACGCAAAGCCACGTTGCATGGTTTCATAAATACAAAGTAAAGCAAGGCAGCGCATCAAACCCGCCATAAAATGGATGACAACTGTGCCACAGGATAAGGAGGAGGCAATAATCCGTGTGGGACTTCTTGTGAAACCATTGATTGAAGGAGGCATTTGTCTTACAATTCGAGACAAGGCATGCTGGTTAACGGAATGGGCGGAAAAGGGATTATGCAATAGGATGTATTATGATATATACTCATCTTGGGTATAGGCATGACCTCTGATGGGGATACATTAGGAATTTTAAAAGCTGAAAATTCCCCGCCCCTTTTTTTCTTCTGTGAATGTTATACTGGCTCTTGATGCCTAATGTACAGAACTTTTTTATTCCATTATCTGATTGAAGGGAACTGTTCGCCGTTGCATTTGGTGTTCATAAGAAAGAGTCGGTGTCTTTGTTAAGACAGTGGGAATGAATTTATAAAGCCCAAACTGTAACACAGCAGGGCATTCCAGCACCAGTAGGTCCCTGAAAAGAGAAATACACTTAATGTGGTGGAGCAAAAAAGTGGGTTTTAGGAGCTTTCCTAAATGAGAGGTGGTTGTCAGTCACGCGAAGCTGAGGTGGGAGAGAATTCCAGATCTTTGATGCAAGATTTGAAAAGGACTGGCCTCCAAGTCAGGACTAACAGTGGGAATTCTAAGCACTTTCCTCGTTGAAGTGCTCATCGGTTGTGAGGGATTATAGGGCTCACATTTCTCTTTAATGGCTTCAAACACAATGATGAAATGGACCAGTGGCCAGTGTAGGGAGATCACCTGCTTTGAGATATGGACATGTTTGGGCGTGATCCATATGAACCGTATTGCTTCATGTTGGATACCTACAAACTGATGGAGCAACTTTTTTGGAAGACTTACATCAAAATAGTTGAGTAGTCTAGATGTGTCAAGATCACAGCCTGGGCTAATAATTGGTGAGTTGTTTTATCTAAGAAGGGGATAATTTTAATGGGAAGTCTTAAGTGAAAAAACAGATCAGAATACAGTTTTATTGATTTGCGGATTAAGAGAAAGAGAATCATTGAGCCAGAATCCCAGGTTGTAAATGGCTGTTACAGGGTCTGGGTGGACCCAGCACTGATGACCCCCACTTATGGTTTGCATACCACTAAAATTTCTGTCCTATCTGTATTGACCATCGATGAGTTTTGTTTGTACCAATTGTGCGATTTTAGTGATTAGTCAGTTGCAAATTGCTGTAAAAGAGTGTGAAAAATCCTAATCCAGTCAAACCAGTATCATCACCATATATCTTGAAGCTAATCTGAAATAACTGGATGAGCTGTGAGATGAGCCACATACACATTAAAGAGACTTGGGCTGAGAATTGAGTAACCCCGGAGCAGATGTCTTGAAAAGTAGAAGGGCGGCAAGAACACTGCATGCAACCTCAGGCGTAAATAGTCTTTGATCCAATTAAAAGTCAACTTGATACAGGCGATCAGTGAGGGTTTCATGGTAAACAGTCTCATGGACATATGAAGTAAAAAGTGGCTGAGGTTGCTTGATCTATCAGCAGTGGAAAATCATCCAGAAAAGACAGGAAGGCAGAATCCGTACTACGTAGAGCCAGGAAAACAGCTTGTCAAGGATCTAATAAGTGCGCAGGTTCTAAAAATTTAGTACCTTGGAAATGAACCACTTTCTCCAGATGTTTATGGGCAGGGACAGCTGTTAGATTGACCTATCGTTGACTGGGGCCGAAGGATCTTGGTTTGACCCCTGCTCATTTCCAGCAAGAGAGAACTGAGCCTGGTGACAATAAAGAACTTTAAATATGGGTAACGACTGGATAAATAATACTCTGAACCTTGTGTGCATGGTGTGGGCAGGACAAGCATCTAGTAGTGATCCTTAGTTTATCGTCAGCAATGATTGAGATGTTCTCTTCTGTGTTAGAGAAGAACACTAGGAAAGTAAAGATGGATGGGAGAGGGCATTCTGTAGAGGTTGAGTGGCCTGTTGACTGGAGTAAGACGCAAGTGATTCACACATTCTGGTGATTTTATCAGAGAAAATGAGGGAGAGGGAGTTAGAAAGCTGCTTGGACAGAAATAAACTAAACTGTTTGGCAGTTCAGGCTGGGCTGTTACCATTGGAGCAGGGTCAAGACTGATTTACATATATCTGGATCTAAACTGAGGTGGCATGGTGTGCAAAATAATGATGGATTGGGAGGTGGCCCAAGTACTTACCAGTTGCTGACATTACTTCAAGGATTCCATCCATCACTTTTATGTAGGCTAAGTAGGACGGGTGTGCCCAGACGTGAGTTCCGTGCACTGGAACCAAGCTATAGCTGGCTGATGAGTCCTAACTAAGGCGAAACTGGTCCTGGGTTGCTTGTGTTCCGGGATTGTGATGCCCCCCACCTGAGTATTTCCCAGGAGCTGAGATTAATTGATGCATTCCATCCATCCCTTTTTGTATACTGTGGTGGGGTGGAAATAATGTCCTATTGCAAGCGCCTGGGATGGAAAGCGAGTTTTCAATTTTAAAGATGCATTTTGATGAATTTGAGAAGTTAGTAATTTTGTCAGCAAACTTACCTGTACGTGGTTTGTCGATCAATAAATGAAAAATGAAAGTAGAGTTTATTGTTATGAGGCACAAGCAGTTTGAGTGTAAGAAGACCACAAAGTCTCTTTTACAAATACATTTAGAATCTCTCAATTCCTAAGAGTACCAGGGGGCGACAAATGGAGACTGGTAAAGAGTAAATCAAGGGTGTAACTAGATTGATGGGTAGGTCACCTGCACATGAGTGTAAAAGATCAGCAGAGTCTTGAGTGTAAAAGATCAGCAGAGTCTGAAAGATATGGCACATCAACATATATGTTAGAGTTACCCATCAAAATAAAATTGGAGATGGATTTGACAAAAGGTAACAGAAAATCTGCCAAAGTGTTGCCAAAAAGTGAGGCTGGACCATGTGTTCTATTAACTGGAATACAAACCGTGTGTAAGTTTGAGAATATGATTTAATGATGCCTAATAATTCAGCAAGAGGAAAGGGACCCAGATGAATAGGCAAGACCTCCTTAAGTGACTCTTTAAAGAAGACTGCAACACCACTTCCTTTCTCTATTGAGTGGGAAATGTGCATGGTCTTAAACCCCAAAGACCTTGATAGAGCAAAGTCAGTGGTTCAGTGGTCAAACACATATCTGGATTGGAGTCATTAAAACAGTCGTTTATTTCAGGTTTTTGCTTATAAAGGGATTAAATATTAATTAGAGAACCATTTAAAATGTGACGTGGTTTGACGTATTGGGAGTAGCAGAAGAAACTGTGCAAAGATGTCTAACATCTGTTAGCGTAGCCGGTGGATGGGAAGATGTTGATAGCTGTGGCTCATCAATTATGTCAATTTGCTGGTGGTTCTGCGGCATCGTCCTCCATAGAGAGCTCTGCAACATTGTTGTTGTGTGTAGCCGGCTGAAGTATATAGTGAGACCACACAACTATGGGGCATAGACACAATATTTTGGTGGAGGGCAACACCGCAAGCCTTTTAGCTGCACTGCCCTACGTCAAAAGAAAAGGGCAGGAATCCGCCATATCTACAAGATGCAGCGCATTCCTGTGCTTTCTGCGGGCGCCGGCGCACAAACTGCAATGGTGTCTGTGTTGTTGGCAAGATTGTTTTTGTGCAGGAAGGGACACCTTTCTGAACAAAATCAATTAAAGGATGTATTTTCCTCGTTCTTTGTGTGCTGTAGAATGCAGAATGCATGAAAAGAGGAAAGAACAAGAAGAAATGTAAACATTTCTCCTCGTTATGCATGCTTTGGTAAGGCATTTGTTTTTGCGCTGTCCCAGATTTACGGTATGTTGGTAATTTGGGGCAGTGCCAAAAACTATGGATGTTGCGAGGGAACACCCACAGCAACACCCATGAGGCGCCCCTTCCAGGCAGAGTAAGGCATTGCCTTACTCCATATTTACAAGACCATGAAAAGCCATGCTGGTTAGCTTTGAGTGGCCTTGTAAAAATGGGTCGGCACACACAACTAAAGAACATTTCCTAGTTATACCCATAAAAGGAACCTTCTAGAATTCCCGATCAAAGGTCTCATTAGTGTCCACCTTCAAACGATTCTTTTGGCAACCACACTCATAATTCTTTTTCTTTGATCCACGTATTCAAAAAGACCTTTGATTCCACCTCCTTATTCCGCAAAGACAGTAATCCTCTCTTCGCTCGTTATTTTATCATCCCTGACTCCCCTCGAGTTTCCCTATCTCGTTCACACAATGCGCCTTTCTCCATTTATTAAGTCATACACACAGCACTTGCAGAGGAAAAAAAAAACATCACAACCAAAGAAAACATTCAAGTTGAAAGTTTAAAATTGCGAAATCCAAATGCCTAAGTCCTTTGGTCAAGTAAGTAAAGCAAAAATGACAATACAGTTGTAACTGACTGATTACAGACACATAGATGCTCACATTATAAGCGTAAACTGTAATTCTAATAGATACATGTCTCACTATACAATAAAGGCAAAATTATTATTAAATGAGTACGTAAATACATGTAGATTAACAGTGTTATCCAAACCACACGTGTAAATATGTATGAGAACTGCAATCCGTTCTTACTGTAAGAGAAACATTAGTTTACACATATATATAAATGTTGAGGTTACATGGTAAATGAACTTCTTATTTTGTTTTTGAGTACGCTTTACTTCATTATTCAAATTAGATGACATGAATAAATAAGACCCTAAATAAAAGTATGTGTGACCCAATCAATAGTTAAAGGGTGGAGCCAAAATTACGCTGCTCCAGCTGCCTGAGGGAGAGGCCTGTCTCTGTAGCCAAGACACAACTGTTACTGGGGAATATGGACTCTATTTCTTTGGATCATTAAGGAAATCTGGAAATATGCGAGGGCTTAACTGTATTTTTGGCAAAAAGGTACAGCATGGCTGGTACTGTGCATGGCCGAATTATGGAGAGAGAGGCACAGACAAGATTGCCTAGGTCTAGGCTTTATTTGTATTACATGAGTTTGAATTCTTATGAGGGTAATTCAGTCTTTTATCTTTTTGTGTTTGAGACTATTAAAGTAACAGCAATGCTTTAATAGCAAAAGGACATTTGGGGCCATATGTAGGTAGCCTAACATTTACCGATTCATAAATACCGAATTTTATCGATTCGGTATTTATGAATCGGTAAATGATATGTAGGTAATCTATCGGTAATATTTACCGATTCGGAATGGGTCGGTAATTTAGAATCAGTATTTACCGATTTGGTAATGATGCATACCTTCCCATTGATTCCTATGGGCCAGGAGGCGCATAGAAATCAATGGGAAGCCAGGTACCATTACCGAATCGGTAAATACCGAATCGGTAATGGGGGGAGCACAATCAAGGGTGGCAGGGTGTCACAGTGACACCCTGTTGCACCCCTGATTCCTGCATGTGTGCACATGTGGCGCACATACATGCCCTAAGGGCATGTATGTCTGCCACATGCAACTGTTAGTCCAGCAAAATATTGCTTTTTGCAATGTATTCGGTATTTAGCACCAACATATATTTGGTGCTAAATACCGAATTATTTTCCCTACACATCACTCATTTGAGTGTCACCTACATATCATTTCAGGATTCGGTATTTACCGAGTCGGTAAAATTACCGAATCGGTAATTTTACCGATTCGGTAAATTACCGAATCCTGAAATGTGCCCCCTACATAGCAAAAGCCTAAATACCGGTCGGTAATGGGATATTTACCGAAAATCGGCCGTTACCGACCGGTATTAGGCTTCCTACATATGGCCCTTGGTGTGCAATGTGCACTATGAGTGGCCATACTGTACTGTAGTATAAACCTTAGTTATTCAGTCACTATTTTTGCACAAGTACTGTAGGACAAGCCTTTCCATTGTAGGCACTTTCAGTGCTTGCAGTACAGGCCTTCATAGTTATCATTTATATCTGGGCAGTAGCTGTACTCCATTGCAGTGGTAACGGAGTATACATATACATACTGCCAAGATAAAGGTCTGCACGACCAATTTTGATGTGCGGGTCAAGTGCAGACTAACCTCAACCAGCACAAAGAATCGTATGCCAGCTCATTTTACTGTACCACCTGTGAGTCACTGCTGTGTTTTACAGTGAATATTTGTGAAGCTCTTTACATCATAGGGTGGATAACCTGGTGTTCTCTCCACATGTAATATTACATGTATATTTTTTATTTGTTAATTGATACATTCTGCTTTATCGTAAAAGTGCTCTGATGCCTACGAGCCATGTCATAAAAATAAATTAAATAATAAATAAAGGTTTGGCTACGGTGGTGACTACGCCATCTCCGCCATAGCTAAACCTCTCCGACGGCCTGAAGGCATAAGGGGTGTTGGAAAATGGCACTCAATGAGGATGGGAGAGCATTAGTCATTTTTTTACTTTTCGTCTGTCCAAGCAAACCGAGGGACAGTAAAAACAGGAATAATGCCCCCCTCGCCATGTGAGATGACTCTGTGTCAGGATTTTCTTTTTTGCAGATTTGCCTCCCTTTTGTGACACAAACCCGTGGCTAATTGTTAGTAAGTTTGTCCCTAAGTGACCATCAGTGCCAAAGCAGCCATCAAAATGCAGCTCATATGTAATGAGGAAGTAACTGGGAGAAATAAAGATATTTCTCCTCATTATGGCAGCCTCAGATAGACACACATTTTGGTGCAGACATATGATTACAGGTCCTTGTATGACCGGGAACACCCATTCACCACCTATGTAACACCTATACGAAGAAAAATGGGTTTTGTGTGGCTTTGTAAATTCCAAAATAAACTTTGCGCTCGGGCTGTGCCCAAAAAAGTGACATAATCTCAGTGCTAAATCTTGGTAAATCTGGGCCCTAGTCTATTTATGGCCGCTCTGGATCCCAGGAGCAGCAGTTTGGTTTTGCTTGCTTTTGGAGCAAGCCAACTCTCTTTCATCCAGGCCTCCATCTCATCAAAAAGACTGAGTCGGAGGGACTAATATGATTTGAGGCTGCCACTCAAAGGAGGCACCCGCTCCATATCATCCAGATAGACATGGAATCCTACCTCTGTGATTTCAGTAGGTCATGGCAAAGTCTCATATACATATTAAAGAGTGTTGGGACAGTCAGGAGCATTGTGGCACACCCCAGGGAGAAGAAACAGCATGTCCCACTTACTTCATCCGTCACGCCCAGGAAAGGCCTAACCTAACAGGTATTTATTTACAATCGAAGTGAGATCTCTTCTACACCAATACCTGATCAGTTACAAGTCATACATTTGCACAGAATTCAACTTGGTTTACAGTGGAGGCTGGTGACTTTTCAAAGTGGTGGGCGTAAAAGTTGGGGGCAAGGTTGACTTAGCAAATGAGACCGATTGACAAAAGGGAAACTTGGAGGGGGTTCTCGTGCAGAGACGCATTTGACAGAAAGAGGGGCAAATAGTGTATTTTTTAAAGCTAATTTTCCTACAGAATTTGTCGATAAGCAATAAGAATCTAATTACCATGTAGGGTGCACATGACAACCAACTTGTCTTGTAGTTCATTCATTTTCACTTAACCGTCAGGCTTCAGGCGCCCGCTGCAGGCGGGATATTTAAATCTTAAGCTTGAGTTGGAGGTGACCCCCCAAGGTGGGTGGTGATTGTTTCAGCAGGGAGCAAGAAAGCAGAGATGAAGGGCTGCGGGAGGTGACTGCTGAGCAGGAGATGGGGATAGGGTGTGACCTGCTAGGCACACCTCAACAGAGCTATGCCGATAATATCTTGCAGCTATGTGGGATTTAAAACAGGCCACTCCATCAGGGGCTCCAACAGTAGTCATAGTGTCCTTAAGTGTGTATTGGGCCCACGCTGACCTCTTCCTATGGCATCACAGCTCCCTGCGACAATAAACATGCCCTGAATGCTGGGCCTGAGCTGCGACTGATTTCTGGGAGCAACTCTCATCATCCACGGGACCAGCACTTTCTTATCAGCACCCGGCCACCAGCATTATCTGTAGGGCACTTCAACAGCACTTTAAGTAGTCTGAGCACATACACTAGATGTGCACCTCCCTCCCTAGGACCTGAGGAGTGTTTATGGGGCCCACCCTCCTACAGTGGCCTCACTACGGTGAGGGGGAGTGAGCGCCAAGAAGCGAAGGGAAGTGCACTTTATTGCAAGGGTCATTTTCTTTTGGGTCTTGCAACTCTAGCCCAGGCCTCCTCACTCCTCTCTGGACCATTCTGCACTCCCCACTGGGTGCTTCCACTCCTCCCTGCCTAGATCCATCTGCTCTTCTCCACATCCCCTTAGTGCTCTCTCCTAGTACCCCAGGGGTTCTCTCCATGTCCTTCCTCGCTCTCCTCGTGCTGCACTCACACTTGAGACATCCACTGTCATATGGGTTCCATTGCACTGCACGCTGGGCACTTCACTCTTACCTTGGTCCTCACGGCACTTTCCACAGGGACCTTCACTCTCCCTATCACCCTCCTGCACTCTCTCCTGGGACCATCCCTCTCCGCCGTGGCCCGGTGCACTATTCCCGGGGCTCGTGGCACTCTCCACAGGCCCTCAGCAGGGCATTGTTCCCTAAGCTCTACAGGATGGAATTAACAGGCCAGTTTGCACGGTTCCTCCAGAAATTAGGTTCAGGTGTTCAGCTCTGCAGCCAGAACTGGTTTGTGAAAATGCATGCATGCCAAGACCGCAGATAAAAAAAAAATCAGTAGAAAGTATTTTTCTCATTGATTTTTCTATTGTGTTTCTTTCGAGCCGGTACTGTGCCCAAGAGACCAGGGCTCAGAACGCCGTACGCTGCTACGTAAGTAGCAAAGACCTGACAGATTTTCATGTCTGTAGAAGTCGGAGTGCATGCTGCAGCTAGTTTGGAGTCCAAGGGCAGAGAGTAAAGGAGAGAATGCATGTTTTGGACTAAAAAACAGCTACTCACCAGGGCCTGGAAGCGCACATTCCTGGCTGGAGAGGACACAAAAACACATTTGGTTTCTTCAACCTCACATGGGGTAGTGAATAGTATGGCTCCGCAAGGAACAGTGGCATGACCAATCACTGTAAGGCTTTAAAAAAAGCCATAAAGTGATTGGCCATGTTCTCTAGTACTACCCTCCCCCCACCCCCACCAATGCTGCCTTCTGAGCAAGGGTCAGTGGAGACAGAACTGCTCTGACAACAGCCAATCTGTGTGTTGCTCTCATGCTGTTTTTAGTAATAAACAGAATGAGAGCAATGCAAGGATTGGTGTGAGCAGGCGAATCCGACGTTCCAAAATAGACTGTGAGAGCTGTGCTGTGTTTCCCCCTGGATCCTTAGCAGTGTGGGTTCAAGAAGTCTAAAGTGCGCATGTCATGTTGGGCTCAGTAAGACACCTGCCCTACCTGACATGCACACTTGGCTTAATCGCTGCTGACTGCCATTCGGCAGTGTTGGCCACGCCCTGTCCTTCCAGACACATGAACAACATAACGCTGCAGTAAATCACCAGCACTTCTAATGAATCTCGATGTGTGTGGGGGCTTGCCACAGAGGTGGGGGAGCAGCGCCCCCACGCCACAACGAAGAAACCGCCCCTGTTGGTTTAAGACTTTCAGGTCACTAGATTTCAGCAACATGCATGACACATATTCTGGCTATCATGGCATAACCCTTTCTGCAGAGCCTTTGACAGGCATGCATTAAAGGATCTGGCATGAGTGCAAACATATGAAGACCTTCTGAACTTTAAAGTTCTCTACCATGAGAATGTTAGTCACTTGAGGCGTCACAAGGACAAACATTTACAAAGACACACCAGTCCAAACAAATTAGTCATGAATCTTTAGGGAAACAGCCATTACAACGCAGCTGTTTCCATGCATAGCCTTTACCACCCACGCGTTGCAATTTATGCACGTAACCATGCATAGCCTTTACCACACATGCCTTTCCAACAAATTACGTTGCAAAAGTATGAGTATGTATGGCAAAAGTATATGAGTGGTGAGAGTGGTGAAGGCTATCAGCGTCATTAGAGGAAACGGAAAGACCCTTCCTCTTCCTCTTTACGTCGTGCGCCGCACCTCAGAGGAGTTGACAACTTGACGTCGTGGAGAGGTAAGGGGGATTGGGCCTGGAGCAGGGGGTTACAAATTAATTTCATTTTTTGTAGGGAGGGAGTCACGCAGGGGACCGCTTTTAGGGTTATGGGAGGGGATGGGTAGTTTTTAGAAGGGCTTGGGGCCGGCGGGGGTCCAAATTTAGGGCTCACGGGAGGCGTGTTTTCGAAGAGCTGGGGGTTGGGGGGGTCAGCTTCTAAAGCTCAGGGCAGAGGAGGGGTATTTTTAAAAAAAGACTGGGGTCAGGGGGGGTGTAGAGGACTGGTTAGGGGAAGGGGTCTTTGAGAAGAAAAAGAGAGAGACCCCTTAACGCGTTTCGATGGTACAAATTATAAAACCATCTTTCTCAAGACCGTGATATGTAACTCTCTGTTAAAATAATTGTGTCCAAGACATGTTGTTCACGCCTCAAAATGCCGCTTGAGAGGTGGTAATCCAATTGATTGGTGTCCAAGCTTGGACGTACAAGATCAGGGTGGTCACCTCCGTCTTTTTTTAATTGTCACCTCACTTGCAATTGGGTAGACTTCTTATGTCTAATGATAGTCGACATTAAGGGTAAATAAGCAATTGTTGGCTTTAGTCACTGCACGTCTAAAAACCCTGGCCGCTGTTACACCTGCAGGCATACATGATATAAACTTTGCTTTGCTTGTAAGTTGTAAACTTCGCTCTTTAATCTTTTAAAAAAACACTTCTGTTCGGTTAGAGTCCTTAATTTAATTTGGCTCCGTCTGGAATTGAGCGCATAACGTCACTCGTCCGGTTTATTCATAAAGCACAGCAGGGGTCACCTTTACCACGAATATGTCTTTAACATTCATCCATTTACAATGAAATTCATTGTAAAGGTATTTGTGGCAAAGGCATATTTGTGGTAAAGGGTATGCGTGGTAAAGGCATTCACGTTGTAACGCAATGCTTGGTAAAGGCATGCGTTGCAACGAAATGCGTTGTAACGTCAGATAACCAAATCTTTATTACTCAGCGTCTAAATCAGTTTCAGGTAAACCTTATAAAAAGCATATTTGCTTCACGTAGAGAGTTGAAGCCTTCATTGATAAGGAAGCAACATTGAAAATAGCCTCCTCTTCAAGGATTGGTGCCCAGTGATTGATAGATGAGCCAGAAGTGTTTGAGCACAATCAGACAACACACAGAAGTTGTCGTGTGATCTATAAACACGCAAACATTTCATCAATGATAGCCATCTCTGGACTGCACTAGATAGTCTACCTTTTCAAACATACCACAATGATCAAGGAGCAATGGAAGGAGTGGGTTCATAGATAAACCTGAAGACTGATCGTTGCAAGACTGATCATTCTGTTGAAGGAATGGAAAGAAAGGAGAGTCTCCCTGGGGTTCCTATTTCATTGTTCAGGGATAAGTTAAAAAAAATGTAAGTAAAAAATGGAGTGAGGCAATATATAAAACTGATTGGTAAGAATATCAAATGTTTATGTTATATTTATAATACATGAATTTTATATTTACATTTTTATATGTAAAGAAACTATTCGCAGATGTCAGTTCACATCTTTAAATATCACAATTATAAATATATTATTCAATGAATGAAAAACTGTGGCAGGGAAGAGACAATTGATCAGAGGCACAAGTGTACACAAGGGGGAAAATACACACTAGTTAAAGAACTTATTTAGACTGGAGTCGAAGTCATGATGTGCAGAGGTTATATAGCGTTAAAAGGATAACATTGTTATAAATGTATCCAACATTTTTTAACATTCAAAACCAAGTTTCGTTAGCCAAGGGATCTCTAAAGATAAGAAATATCCATATTCAGCTAAAAGAAATTGCAATTGAATATACGATGCACAATGTCTGATATTTTAAGGTAAGAGTGCTCGGTAGCGCATTTAGCACTTAGTAAACCAGCATCTATGTTGGCAAAGTGTTGACAGCAATGCCCAACAAAGTGGGCCAGAGGTTCTATATAAATGTAGAATAAAATAGGAGACAGTGGGCAACCTTGCCTAGTGCCAAGTTCTATATTAACGATGGAAGAGAGGCTTCCATTAACCAGGATCCGAGCCCGTGGTGATATATACATTTTTTTTATAACTTCTCTAAAACCTACGCCCAAGGCGTTCAAGGTCCTATCTAAAAAATCCCAATTCACACGATCGACGGCTTTGGCCGCATTGACCATAATAATTGACAAAGGGAGGCCATGTGATGACGCCATATCCACTGCTCCAACTAAAGTATATATCAAATCTGACATCTGCCTACTCAGGAGAAAGCCCTTTTGATCTTCATGAATTATTGGGCCTATGATCTTACAAAGCCGATTATTTAAAATCCCTGCAAAGACCTTATAAACAACATTTGATAAAGAAATTGGTCGATATGAGTGGCACTAAGAAGAGTCCTTACCGGGCTTCAGGTTCAAGGTAATAACTGCATCACACCATGAGTCCGGCAAGGGAGATATACCCTTTAGTATTTCATAAAACAGTTTCAGCCAAACCGGAATAATTTCTTCCCTCAACATAGAATAGACCTCGATCGGGATTTCATAAGGGCCTGCGGCTTTCCCTTTTTTAGCAGAATCAAACACAGCTAATATCTCGCTCCCTGATATTTCTAGAGAGAGAAATTCTTGACTGGCCTCAGTTATTTTTGGAAACTGTTTCTCTTTCAGCCATCCATCCATATGCTCCTCCACCCCCTGAAGATCTTCATGATATAAATCCTGGAAAAACTGTGCGAAGGCCTGTTCTATTTGATCTTTCTCCTCTATAAATTGTGTACACACCTTGATCTTACTTATGTAGTTATTGGCTCTATCAACCCTAGTCTTCCTGGCAAGGAGCTTACTACAGTTCTCCCCTTGGTCAAACTCCCTCATTTTACTTATCTCCCATTTTTGGTGTAAGATCTCTTCTGACTTAAGTCCAAGTTTTAACTGAAGCTCCTCCACTCTCTTTATCCACCTATCTTTCTTAGGGTCATCAGGAGAACTCACCTTTAAGACGGCTTCTGCCCCCGCGTTCTAAGTCATCCAGTTCTTCCCTCTCAGACCTTGCCCACCCCACTACAGCCCCTTTTAATATCCCCCTCAGCCAAGCCTTGAAAGTATCCCAGACAATATGTAAGGGGGCAGACCCTAAATTATTTTGAAAAAATGTGTCAGTTTCAAGCTTCAAAAAGCCCGGAGTAGAGGATAACAAGAGGAATCTCCTATTTAATGTCCATCTCCTAGTAGTGAGATCTGGAGGGAGATCCATATTAAAAACCATAGCTCCATGATCCGATAAGTGAATAGGCAGATATTTAATTAGACTAACCTTATTGAATTCCGAATGCTCCATGAAAATAAAGTCAATTCTAGAGTAGTGAGAATTCTTTTTACTATAGAAGGAGTGCTCTCTGATCTCTCTATTTATTTTCCTCCATACATCGCAAAGGTTAAAAAAAATTCAAATATTCAAAAGATGTGCTTTAACCTGAGGAGCTGCTATCTGTGTATGAGGAGAAGACCTATCTAACTTATTATCTAAAAGCACGTTAAAATCCCCTCCCAAGATCAAAGGGGCCTCAAAGTCGGCCAGGGCAAGATAAAGGTTATTCAAAGGTGTAGTATCATCTTCATTAGGCCCATAGTAACTGACTAAGGTATATTTGACCCCCTTAAATTTGATTTCCACGACAGCCCAACGTCATCTATCATCTACCTGCGACTTGGTGAGCTCTACTCCTGAATTTCATTTTAGTATTATAGCAACCCCTTTTGAACAACATTGCTGGTCAGAGGCTATGATTTTGTCGACCCATTTTTGTTTTCCAAATAATACCTTACACTCTGCTTGTAGAAGATGGGTCTCCTGAATCAAAAGAATCCTAGCTGAGCTGTTTCGTAAATATTGAAGTATCAGGCGCTGTCTTCCTTAGACTCTTAAGACATTCCAGCTTAAAAATTCAAGGTGTTGATTCCCACCCTGGGTAGGCCTATCCCGTATCATAAACCAGACTCCACTCTCTGCTGTAGCTACTGAAGGTTGTTATGTCACATGATTTTAATGATACTTTTTTTAATTTTCCTCCAATGCTCCCCACCAAAAAACGTGAAAACCCCTACTCCCCACACCACTCCCCACCTCCCCCCAAACCCGCGGGAACCCTCCAATCCTACCTATTGGCAATAAATATTGCCTTTGAGCCAAAGCCCCCTAACCTCCTATGTAAATATTGAAATAAAAAATGACGTTAGATGCTGAATACCCTTACACCGTACACTACAGACTGGAATTACATTGTGCCAGAAAACTATCTACCTCCTCCGGGAACCTGAAGTTATACATTTTATTTGCCAGGACCACTTTCAAGAAGGCAGGAAATTGCAGCTGGACTTGGGCTCCATGGTCTTTTAAAGCATCCATCCGCTTTCCCAGCTCCCCTCTCCTGTCTTCCTTAACCCGAGAGATGCCGGATTGGATTCTAAAAGAGGCATCTTGGACCTGTATAGTTTTAAGGTTAAGGGCTGCCCCCAATAGTTGCTCGTTAAGAGTACAAGAATGTATATAAACCAGAATCTTTCTAGGTTTTTTTCGGGCAGGATTGAACTTAAAAGGATCTCTATGAATTCGCTGAATTTCAGCTTCCCAGACCGGTGCTGTTGCGATCTGGGGAAAAGCTTTAGTCGGGATGTTGATAACATAGGATTTTATGTTATCACCTTCCAACCCTTCTTTTAAATCCAGAATCCTGATGTTATTCCTTCTTGACGTGTTTTCAAGCCTCTCCAGTCTCTCTGCCAATTTCCGCTCTCTCTCGTTTAGTCTGATTACTTCTTGGGCGTTATCTTTAACCTTCTGCCCCAGTTCCCCCACTTGATGTTCCAAAGCTTCCATCCTGTGTGTCAGTGCCAATAGATTTTCCTCTAAACCACTACAGGTATCTTGTATTTTTTTTTGGTTTGCTTCAGAGGTAGAGAAACGAGCACCAATTTCTATTGTCAACTACTTTAGCATCCCATGTACTGTTTCCGGGCTCTGAGCAACAACCTCTGATGGCATATCCCTTACCACCCCTAGTTCTTCTTGTTCGCCCCCCCCCTGTCATTGAGGTCATTATGTTCAGGGATGCGAAACGGTTAGAGATTGTAATGGAGGGGGCATCTTCCAGGCTTTCCTCTGCTACAACTACTGTCCCACCCTGTTTTACAAGATCCATGTTGTACTGTGAGTTGGCCAGAAAATAGGACCTAAGTGAGGGAGTCACCTTTACGGGGACCAAAATCTTATTTTTCTTCCGGCTCTTTGCTATTGTAAGCTTCGCCGGTTTATTAGGAAGCTGCCTCTGCTTAAGCTTCTGCCTACCTTCACCAGTCTCAACAGCTTGAAACAGCTGCGTTGCAGGAGGTTCCCTCCCCAAAAAGGTACGCGATCTTAATTTATATCTCCTCCCTCGTGGTATCTCGGTGATAGGGGCGATAGTAGAGGCCCTAACTCCAGGGACAGTCATGTGAGGTGCACCGGGCGCGACGGTGCTCTGCTAGCGCCCCCGCTGCCCTAAAAAGAGTAACCACAGCAATGTCACGCATCTAGTGCAAAAACAAAAAACAAAAATAAAAAAACTGTCTCCTCTGTCTCTTATTTACTCTTACTTCTCAAACCGCGTCTTCTACAACGTCTTCTACAGCCTTTTTCTCAGGGCTCCGGGCTCTGGGCTCTCTACGCCCCCCAAACACGCCCCTCCACACTCCACTCTCGCCTCGCCTCCCTCGCTTCCTACACTACGGGAAGCCAGAGGCTCCAAACCCTCACCAGGCGTCGACGCCCAGTCAGCCGCGGGGGAACGAGAATCTTCACTATCCGTCCTCAACGCTCTCCAGAACAGAGACGCCGCCCCGCCCAGCACAGCCCAACATAGCTGCAATGATTCCCAGCAGCAATGCTCGACCATCGGACAACGGCGGCTCCCAGCAGGGAGAGACAAGGAGAAACAGGATCCACAGTCCTGCAATCCTGTAATCCTATACAAAGTACGGAATCAGCCCAAAATCCACATATTCTAAACAGAAAATCAGCATCAGCAAAACAGAGGTTTTTTCCGAGGCGCTCGACTCGCGACCGACTTCCTAGCTGGCGGCCATGTTCCCGCCCCCTGAGCACGTTTTGATACTTCTATGTGCGTTGCATTAAGCAGCACACATAGAAGTTTCAAAACGCCATGAATGATTGTTTATGTGCAGGAAGGGAGACCTACCTGCACATAAACAATCATTTCCCCAAACACAGGCACCCTTGCACTATGGTGCAAGGGTGCCTGCGTTGGCTCTAGGCAGCTGTACTCAGCTCCAGCGCTAGAGGTAATGCAGCGGTGCACTGCATTCTTGTGAATACGGCGCATCCCTGCATTTTCAGAATGCAGAAACGTGGCATTAGCAATGTTTGTTTAATGCCATGCTTCTCCATTCTGTTGTGCATATGCCTCCGAGAGTCATGGATTTCTTTTTCCGGTACCCTGCTTCTGTTCACTGCCACCCTGCTATTCTGTCTAAGCTGCTGTAGCCTGCACTCCTCAGCCACCATGATTTGTCAGAAGTCATAGGTTATTTTCATTTTGCACCCCTGGTTCCCCACCTCTCTTTATCTTTCACCCGCACCACACATACCCTACCCAGGCTGTCACCTTCCTTGCTGCTCTCCTTTTGTTTCTGTTGTCATCGTTTTCTGGTGCACATTTCTGTGAACACACCTCCTCTGATGTGCAGTGCAGTCTGTCTGTGCACAATATGCCAAGTTCATTCTCTTGTTTGGATCCATTCCCAGTGAATGAAATCACTCTTAGCTCGTTGCCAAATGTCGCATTGAGGGTCAAGCTAATAATGAATAAAATGTTGATGACATATAATTACATTTATTTATTTCTCTTAAACGCACACATTCATTACTGTCCCATTTCCGGCGTCAACCCTCTCAATTTGCCCAAAACCCATGTCATACGCTTCTGTTCTTGATAACTACAGAGGCCTCAATGGGTTATTTTTATATTAAAGATACGATATCCTCACTCACTCTACTTCTCCTTCCAAAGCACACTTGCACCCTTGGCTGCTACCTTATCTGTCCAGTTGTATATAGATTAGCTCTGCGTCGGATGTTCACACCCCCCAAGTGCAAGTACCAGCATAGCATTTGGTAGCCACAATTGTTTAGGAAAAGGCCCATTCTTTGCAATAATTGCTCCTTTTCGGATGTTACATATGGTCCAACAGATGTGTGCCTTATTGCCATTGTATATAACTAAAGTTATGTCCACCGAGGTGTTGGGATAGGCCGCTTCAGAAATTGAAAGACCATGGCCTAATATTCTACGCCTTTGCATTGTCCTTGTGTTGTGGAAGGTGACGCAAGAACTAAGCAAAGGCATCAATAACATTAACAAAGCCACGCAAGGGAAAATTTGCACCGCCTTGCGTGGCTATGTGAAGAAATGTAGTGCAACGCAGTGCTTTGTGCTGCATTACATTTTGAGCTGGTAGGCAGTCCATGGGTGAAGCAAGGGAATTCCCGTGCATTCACCCATGGATCTGATTCAATTTGAGATTTAAAAAGTTTTGTAAACCTGGGATTTTGTCATCGGGGTCCTGTGTGAAGACCGGAATAGGTATCACACACGGGCAGTGGACCTTGACGAAAGTGTGACTACAGGCACTGCTCCTACCAGGGTTCAGGTTGTCCAATCCCAGAGGGAGATAAATACATCAAGTTAGGTAAAAATCGAAGTTACTTTTTCACAAAGGAGAAAATGTCTCCTGAATTTAGCACTCCGTAGTGTGTGTGCTCTCACATACTACTGGCCAAACAAAGTTGTTTGGTTTCTTCACTTTGGTCCTGAAGAAAGCCATGTATTAAAAACCTTCTTTGGCTGAAATATGTAGACCATTCTTTGGATACAAGAGATCAATTATATCTCCTAGATATCTGCATTTCGTTCTATTTAATCCTACCACAGGGCCCCATTATTAAAGCACTCCTGGCTCGGAGGGGGACCCTGTAGGCAGTTTTAACTCACCACCATCAAAACTGTCACCAACAAACACTAACTCCGTTTTAATCAGGCGTTGAAGCACACCTAGGATACACTCTGCATCCTACATGGGAACCCTATGATGAAGCATGCCACCAACTAGGGTTGGTGGGTGAGGGTTCTTTTTACAAATCTATTGGGTTATTTGCATACATTGTTTTAGATTCAGAATTACTTTTTTGAGCCCGTTATTTTTGATTATATTGGTATACCTCCCAGAGGATGGTGTAGCGAGAAAAAAAATCCTTTCTTCAAGACATCTAGGTAGCATACAGTGCACCAGTTCATGAAACGCAGGACATCAAGTTCCAATGCTGTGCAGCATTGAGTGGAGTAATATCAAATATGCCCCGAGAGTCTAAAGCAACAAGATTTTAGGAGGAGGGGGTGTCTAACCAAAACCACTGGTGCAAAGTTTTTTCAAGAGTTATGGAATATCGACCATGACCAATTGTGTGACTATACTCCGAAAGAGTGAGACTATGTACTCAGATGCTGAACTCCGCGAAACAAGTGAGACCAGTGTGTAAGACAAACTAGTCAGTGAATCTGTGCTTCAAAGGGTCAGACTCGCAGAGTGAATGTCACTGTGCTGCAAAAGGGAACAATCACTCCCAGTGAGTCCATGGTCGAGGTAGGAGGCACACAACAAAGAGAGAGACTGTTAGTCAGGTTGTGAGTCACACTTAATGAGAAAGAATGTTCACCAAGTCACGAGACTCACAGTGAATGTTCCCAAATATGTGGACCTCTCCACGAAGGGCACTGTGCACCAAGTTGCGAGGCTCAGTCTGAGGTCCTCATTAAAACTATGTGGAAACACCAAGTTGGAAATACCACTACTGATACAATGGGGGTCACTAATCCAGGAATGCAGAGCAGTGCTTAATTTGCAAACAAATAAGTGCCAGGCCCTCATCAGGAGGCCACCACAGATAACACCACACATTGTCACTGTCATTACATTCAGACTGTTTGAGGCAACCAAAGACTTAAGAATGGCTTTGGTGGCTGGTAATAGCTGTTTTTAATGTATATTGAATTAACAAACAACTGTTTCTCTGCTCATCTTTAAATTACACAAACAGCACCACCATGTGGCAGCCGTCATAAGTGCAGGGTCCAGCAATTAAGTGTCAGTGCTGAGCACTGGAAACCACCGGCTCAAATTAAGCACTGATGCAGAGCTTTGCCACCGATATCTGCATATAATTCCGAGATTTCAGGCAGTTTTATATGGGCATATTAACCAAGGTTTTAACCTGGTGACATGTGGTCCCAGCAATTCCAGAGGGTGACAATTTACTGCATTTCCTGTAATCCTTAGTCCAGTGGTAACGAGAAATATCAAATAAATCAGAATTTAATGGGTATGTTTAATGAGCGTTTAATATGTAAAACTATGCCCCAAGGAGGGGACTCAACATCTATAGCTCCAAAGAGTCTCATGTACAAGCGATGAACACGATTATCTACCAAGAGTTTATAGTGAAAGTAGTGAGAGTTGTACACAATAGATGAGACTGTGTTCCAAGGAATGAGACAAGCAACCAGTGCGAGAATGTGCATTGAGGTGTGGGACTTTTACCCAACGAGTAAGATTGTTTTTCTAAGTGTTAAACTCTCACCCTAATAGTGAGTTTATAGTTGTCTACTATGGTTTACATCTGTCTCTTGTGCACCTCACTCCTGACTACCTCCGGCGAGTGCTTTTTTGCTCTGTGCTCGGTAATGCACAGCACAACAAACGTCAGGTAGGAGTCAAGGGTTTCTAATCAATTTTTGAAAGCAGTCGAGGAATCATCATCGCCTGACCATGTAAGCAAGAAGCTCTCCCCTATAGGCATGCCATAGATGAACGCTATGTTCACATAGATTCTTGTTGATATATATGTTTTTCTCATCTGGCCACATTTCATGATAAAGTCATACTACATTGACAATTACCCACATTAAAAATCTAGCGTTTGGCTGCTCTTGGATCTTCAACGACTGGGCTAAGCCCTTATGAAATACTAGGGGGTTTGTTTCCAAAAGCCTGCTCAGTGAACAACTCTAATTTGTCACCAGTTTCTGTAAAAATTGTCAGGTGCTAAAGAAGCTGTGGAGACCAGACCATCCACAAAGCCCAACCAAAAGTATGCAATTCTACACAACAGAATGTATAATCAGGGTTCTGGGTCCAAGAACCTTAACAAGTTTAGTTCAAAATATTTCTGACACCCATGAGCATCCATGCTCCTGTTAATGATAACAGGCACCGAGTGTGGAACTGTGGTACCGCTTTACTGACTTGTCATGGTTGGGGATTTAAGGTGGTATTAAGTTATCAGGACTGCATCTCCATTAGTCATGGCTATAACTAACACCTCTAGTCCAGCAGCTCCCATGGCACTGGAGATTCCCACACAGGTGAAAGGGACTTAGGTTTGTCACCAAACCTTCAGCTAGCTGTAAAGTCAGAAGATAAGATTGTGGGCACTTGGTTCTAATGGCATCAGCAACAGGACGGCTTTCACTAGTTCCTTCGATTCGACCCTGTAGAACCTTGTTGGAGGGATTGACCTTGAGTTTCTATTGGTTGAACTGTAAAGTGTTGGACCTGAGGTAACCTAGTAGGCTAAAAGCTAGTAGGGGAAAGGATGTGGTGTTACTGCCAGAGCTGCCGATTTTGGAACTGGGGAACCGGGTTTGAGTTCCGGCATTGGCTCAATGTCCTGTGATTCTGGGCAAATCATTAAGATACAAGTTTGGTGGTTTTGCAGCGGGCTGCCATGCCAGCACCCAGCAGCAAGACCGCCAAACCAATATTCAGACCGCCCGCCGGATTTCAAGTAAATCCTGTGCAGGCGGTACTGCAGTGGCAGTCCCACGGCGGTGTGTTACAAAGGCACATAGGTGTGCCTTAGACATGCACTGCCGTGAACTGATGCAGCTCGTTCCTACATGGAAAAAAATGCACAATGTTGTGCATCTTACCGTGCAGGAACAGGACAGTGCAAAAATACAGGGGGGCACAAAATGAGCACCCCTGCATGCACCTCATGCACAGAGGCGACAGAGGGTCTGTTGGGGCCTCCTAAGTTTCCCCACCATCAGCCTTTTCATTGCAGGCTCACTACCATGAAAAGGAGGGCAGTGAGGACATTTGTAATATGCTTGGCTATGCAGCGGCACCACCAGCATATTGCAGCCTCAGACTGCTGCACCACTACCACCGTATCCATGATCCCTGG
Source organism: Triturus cristatus (assembly GCF_964204655.1). Taxonomy (NCBI): domain Eukaryota; kingdom Metazoa; phylum Chordata; class Amphibia; order Caudata; family Salamandridae; genus Triturus; species Triturus cristatus. The sequence continues at coordinate 1,644,658,563 of NC_140590.1, forward strand.
CGGTTGCGTTGGTCCTATGGCAGTCCTACCACAACACAGCAGTTGGACCACCAGTGCGGCGGTGCTCGGACTGCCACCACAGCTACGGCGGTCCTATGGACCACTGTAGTCGTAATGAGCCCTTTAATCTCTGAGAGCCTAATACACATAAAAATGAACCTGACCTTCTATGTTGTAATCTGGTACTCATGTAGACTGCTCTTATACCTTCGTGATGAGTTCACACTATATAAGAAAGCCCCTCAAACGACACTGTTGACACACCGAAGGCTGGGAACTTAAAACAGGGACACGTGCTGAGACACAAGGGAGTAAGCCACAAGGGGTTGTCCCTTCTCCTGATCCTCACCTGCTCATCTTTGACCTTTGCCTCTGCATTCAGTCACATACAGCTAAGCTGAGCATCCTCCTGGCTTTCACGCTGCTTCTCTCCCACAAGTTATCTTATGTGGTTTATTGGCCACGCATGGGACAATTGGGATTTAGTCTGCTGGACTGTCCTATATTCAGTGATCCTTTAATGGCTCATTGTTATCAGTGGTGGTTTGGAAAAGAGAGGCGGAGGTGGGAAAACCAAAACAAACATTACAGGTTGGAAAGTCACAGGAAGTAGGAGACTATATGGGTGAACAAAAGTAAATCGAAAAATAAAAGTGGAAGAGTAAATACAATTACACCACAAGACTGAGAGCAGGGAGCATTATCATCAATTCACAAATTTTCCTGGAGTATAGGAAGGGACACCACACAAACTTTGACCCACATGATATCACAGTATTGCTCATGTGTCCCTCAGTTTACCATCTGCTGCATGCACTCCTATTTACTGTTAAGTGGCTTAGGAAGGCATCATTTACAATCTCTTCCTCTACTTGTAACAAAAAAGGTCAGGTTTTCAGATCATTCCTAAATTTGTTACAACACATTAGCATCCTCAGCTCCTTCTGATGCTTGTCTAACCCCTTTCAATATTTTTCTTCCCAAACTTTGCTTTGGAAATTACACAGGGGTGGCTCCTCCGCAATGGCGGATGACGATCGCCCCACTGGCTCAGAGCCAGCACCTGAAAAATAAAACAAAATACTTTAATCGTTTTATTTTTCAGTTTCTGGCTGAGCCAGCGTGCAGCAGGGAGGGGCTGGGCTGGGGCCATGGGAGGGAGGAGGAGGACTGCTATGTGCACTTCTAAGTGGGCATGTGTGTTTGGCTGGCCGTCTCAGGCACTTAGGCTTCTCTAACCCGGCTGTACTGACGGCCGGGCTGGAGAAACAGCACAGACTCCCTGTCCTGAGTGGTGCATCTTTTCAGCACGCTCAGGCAATATCCCCACGCTGATCTCATGCTATGAGAGCAATGTAGGGATTGCACAGGGAGTCTGTGACGTAGTCCCAGTTTTTGCTGGGATCAGGAAGGACGAGGCACCGCGGCTTGTCATCGGCCGCGACCGCCATTTTGTTTATTTTTGCTTCAGCAGCGCGTCCTAGCGCGCATGAGATTCCTGGTTGCCTCGTTCGCACTCAAATGACCCCAGCATCCTCTGAGGCACAAATGTGGCGGATCAATATTCTAAGGTGACTTTTCTCTATTTTTCCTCTGTAAGGGTGGCCTTTTTCATGGTTCTGACTGGAATTTTTGGCTCTCCTCATACACGGCGGCCATTTTATGACTTTAGTCTTTGATACTTACATCCACAGTTTTTGTCTGGCACGCCTCTACATTAATTTGTCCTTTGGAGCTTTTTTAGTCGAACATTGAGATCATCTTGCATGTTTTGACTGGAATTCTCACCTTTCCTCATGTAAGGCGGCCATCTTTAGGACTCCACTCTCCAACACCCATGAGTCCAATTTTTCGGCCTGGCATATTTATGTATTAATCTGCTTTCTGATCCTTTTTTGAGTCAGGCAATAGGATATCTTAAGCCCTCACGCTCCATAGGCGTGCTGATGGCGGATTGCTCCAGCAGAGTTCAAAAGTGCAATTTCATTAAAAATTCCAAGTTATTCACGGCACTAGCTCATTTGGAAGCTTCAACTGAGATGACGTTGATTGCGGACACCCCCTCACAACCCTCAGCAAAAGCGAACTCTAAGAGGTTAAAAAAGGACCCCCCTTCGCCTCCTAAGTCCTCTTCGCCCATCTCTATGGAGTTACTTCTCGAAGAGATACGGGCCTTGCGCCCTTACATGGAAGAGACTAATGCTAAGTTGCAGATTCTCACTGACAATTGGGCTTCGATGGATGAAAGAGTATCGTCGGTGGAGCGTGATGTCTCCTCTCTTCAGGACTCTGTGACCAAGGTCTCCCACATGCTCACGCAGATTTCCTCTCTTCAGAAGCAGGTGGAGGACCTCGAAAATCGCAACAGGCGCAACAATCTCCGTATTTACGGCTTGGTGGAGGGTTGTGAGGGAAATGATCCCATCAGCTTTTTCAAGTCCTTTCTCCCGAAGCTTCTTCACCTACCTGAAGACACCTCACTAAATATCCAACGCGCCCACAGGCTTGGTCGAGCTTCCTCCTCTCCTTCCACGTCAACGAAGCCTAGAGGTGTAATAATGTACTTTCTAGAGTACACAGACTTGTTGAAAGTCCTCTTAGCCGCCAAAGCCTCCCCTCGCCTCACATGGTCAGGCTCCACTTTGTTTTTTGCGCAAGATTATGCCAGGACCACTGCAAACCGCCGTAAGGCCTTCCTTGATATGAGACCTGACCTTCGCTCCATTGGTGCCAGATATGGCCTTTTTCATCCTTGCCTATTTAAGGTCACTCATAATAACAAGACTACGACATATGAGGATCCAGCGCGCCTTCGAAGCTTCCTGAACTCTTGTGGTCAACATGGCATGGAGACAGCCGGTCCCTCTTCCCACCCACCATGACTTGTTTTTGTAGTTGCAACTTGTTCCTCTAATTTGCTCTGCTTTAATGCCTTTATTTTTGCAGGTTCTTCAGATTGTATGACTTCTAGTTAAGATTATATTTCTCATTTTATCGTCTGATAGTGTTGTTTCAGTTCCTCAGTTGGTCACATGATTCTTTCTTATCTTCGTTGTGTTCGAGTTTCTAACCATGTTCTTTTTCTTCCTTCACAGATCATTGTTTTGCGTTCCGTTGTGTTATCTCTGGTTGGACGTCTCCCTCATCCCGATTGCCCTGCCTCTCCCAGCTGGCCCTACCTCCCTCCCCTCATCTCCACATGTGTTTCCGTTTGTTCCCAGTTCCTGATTGTATTTTTCCCATGCTACCCCTCGTAAGTTCTCTTCATCCCTTATTTATCATGTTTTTTTACGTTCTATGTTTTCTTATCTCACCTTTCCCCTTGTTGTTTTCAGATTTATTGGTGTCACTACCTCTTCCATGGTTCTATTCCACTTCTCTTTCGTCACTCTTTCTTCTCCTCATTACATATTGGTTCTCTGGCTTGTATTCATCTTCCTTTACCTATTTGATTCTCCCTCGGACCTTACTCACCATTATCTTTAGGAATTACTGTATCTTTTTATCATTCTTTCTATTTTCTTGGCTCTTTCCTATTTCTATGGCTGCCCTGGTTCCTCTCTCACTTTTTCTTCTACCCCTGTTCCATCACGTCAGTTCTCACCTTACTCTTTTTTTCTCCTGTACTCTTACTCGCTGCGAGACATCTCCTTGCTGCCCTACCTCCCAATTGATCCACTTTTTGATTAATCCTTAATGTCAGTTCGAATTGTTTCCTGGAATGTTAAAGGTCTGCATTCTCCTATCAAGAGACAAAAAATCCTCTCTCATTTAGCCAAATTGAATGTAGACATTGCCTTTTTACAAGAAACCCATTTGTCTGACGTTGAGGCTGCTAAACTTAAGAGAGGCTGGGTGGGTGCTGCATTCTCATCTCCGGGTGATGGTAAGAGAAACGGTGTGGCTGTATTAGTTCGTAAATCCTTTGCTCACTTGCTCCTGACTTCTGAATCAGATCCTGAAGGTAGATGGTTGTACGTCAAACTCTCCTCAAAGGGCGCCCCCCTCTCCCTTCTTAATATCTACGCCCCTACTGGTGGTGATCAGATTTTTTGGCATGCTATGGCCTCCCGTATCACTGAATATATTGATGATAATTTTATTTTAGCTGGTGATTGTAACCTTCCCTTTGACCCTTTTTTAGACAGGAACTCCAAGGTACCTTTTGTCCCTAACAAATCTCACAAGCTTTTCGCTCAAGCAATATCCCAACATAAACTCATTGATGCTTGGCGTCTCTGCAATCCTACCTCTAAAGAATTCACCTTCTACTCCCCGACTCACCATTCCCAGTCGCGTATTGACTATATTTTCCTTTCCCACCATTTGTCCCAATCCCTAACCCACGCTGATATAGGCCCCATTTTATTTTCTGACCATGCCCCCGTTTTGATAAACATTGACATCCTACCCAAATCCACTGGACCAAAGAGATGGCGCTTTAACAACACTTTACTCCTCGACCCCAAATTCTCCGCCTCCTTTGTAGATTTCACCACAGAATTTTTCACCATTAATGACACACCCACTGTGCCTAACCACGTTGTTTGGGACGCCTATAAAGCAGCAGCTAGAGGTTTTATTATCAGCTTTGTGGCTACCAAACGCAAGAATGCTCGTAAATGCACCAGTGACCTCCTTTGTACGATTAAACAGTTAGAGCATTCCTTCTATACATCCCACTCGCAAGAAAGTCTGACTGCTCTCATTGCTGCTAAGATGCAGTTCAACAAACAATCCACTGAGGATGCTTCATTGTATTTGTTGAAATCCAGTTCAAAATTCTATGGTGGTAAAAATAAGGCGGGGAAGATCTTAGCCAACTATTTAAAAGTTAAACAAAACAAATTGAATATTGAATCTATCTATGATGCTAATTCTGTTTTAAAGCATACAGATGCTGACATTTTAGAGCAATTCTCCCAGTTTTATTCCAAACTCTATTCTTCTGAGACGCACCCCACTGCCCATTCTCTTGCTACTTTCTTTGCCACCATCCAACCACCTTCCAATTTTCCTGTTGATTTATCTGCCCTTGAATCACCAATATCCGGTGATGAATTACTCAAAGCACTTCAGTCACTCAAGAAGGATAAGGCCCCTGGGCCAGACGGATTCACAGTTGAATTTTATCTGCATTTCTCCAAATTGTTGTTACCCAGACTCCACTCCCTTATTGATTCCTTCATATTAAATGGTTCTTCCTCAGGTACATTCTCAGACGCCCACATTTGTATTATACCCAAAGAAGGCAAAGACACCCAGCATTGTAAAAATTACAGACCAATTTCTTTGGTCAACATTGATTATAAACTGTATGCCAAGTCTCTCGCCATTCGATTAGACCCTTATCTTCCTGAACTGCTAGGCCCTGAACAATCTGGCTTCGTTAAAGGTCGCTTCATTACAGATAACACCAGACTTTTGTTTAATGTCCTCTCCAAATCCCCACAGTTCCAACACCCACTAGCAGCCATTGCCCTAGACGCAGAAAAAGCGTTCGATAGAGTGGAGTGGACTTTCCTCTTCTCCGCCCTTAAATGGTTTGGATTTGGCCCACATTTCATCTCCTTTATCTCCTTCCTTTATTCCAGTCCTAGAGCGGCGGTTTGCGCCAATGGTCTAGTTTCCTCTTTTTTCAATCTAGGTAGGGGTGTTCGTCAGGGATGCCCTCTTTCCCCCTTTCTTTTTAATTTGGCCCTGAAACCCTTTCTTTCAAAGCTTCGTCAGAATCCCAGCTTACATGGTTTCCAAATCTCCCACACTAATATTAAACTTGCAGCTTACGCAGACGATATTCTATTACTCATGTCTAATCCCGCAACTTCTATTCCCGCATTCCTAGCCGAAGTTCATGACTACTCCCAGATTTCAGGTTATAAGCTAAACAATGACAAGTGTGAGATTTTACCCCTTACTAAGTTCACTTTTAAACCGGACTTTATGGCATCCAATTTTACTTGGAGCCCCTCACACATCAAATATCTAGGTCTACACATTACTCCCTCCCTCTCCGACACTGTCTCGCTGTGCCTCAATAAATGCACCCAGAAATTGTCCGACCTCACTTCCAGATGGCACCCATTATACCTTTCCTGGTGGGGTCGTCTTGATACGATTAAAATGATGCTCTCCCCGTTAGTCCTTTACACCATCTCCAACATCCCAATTCCTATCCCTGCTAAGTTTTTAAAGAAAATTAACACTATTCTCTCTTCCTTTCTTTGGTCCGGCAAAAAAGCACGTATGTCCCTGCTTAGATTGCAACTCCCCAAATCCGAAGGTGGAGTTAATTTCCCGAATTTTCCCGCTTACCACAAAGCATTCCTTCTGCGGCAAGCTTCCCATTGGCTGCAGGACCCTGCTGAGCCGTCCCCCTTATGGGTTGCCACTGAGCGACTTTCTTTATCGCCTTTCACTTTTGCTGAATACCTCTCATTCTCTCGTAAGCCTCACTTTTCCTCCATTCCTATCCACAAGTTTACCGCCAAGCTGCTTCTTTCCACCTCTCCTAGCCCCCCTTCCTCTATAGCAGAGTTTCTCAAATCCACTATCTGGCACAACAATAGTATAACCATCAATCGCAAGCCCTTTTATTGGAAAACCTGGAGACAGAGGGGTTTAATCTGGGTATCTCAACTCTTCTCCAATTCTGATTTCTTATCCTTCTCCGTTCTCAGCCAACACTTCCATCTCCCCCGTTCTTTTGCCTGCAAGTATCTTATGCTTAAAAATGCAGTCATGTCCACTTATGTTCTTCTCTCTAACCCCCTCATGCATACCCATCCTCCAGATCATACCTCACAGCTTCATTCCTTCTTACGCACTCACCCTTCAGCCTCCTCAATATATCACTCATTTCATACGACTCTCACACCTAGGCCGAAGTCCAAAGTTGAGGAACAGTGGGAATCTGACCTTGCCATTTCTTGGCCCACCTCCCTTTGGGATAAATTGTGGACCAAACTTCGCAAGACATCTAGAGCTGCTTCTCTTACACAAACTCTCTTTTTCACATACAACAGACTTCTCTTTTCTCCCCAGGTGTTGAATAAGAGATTCTCTTCTACACCGGATCTTTGTTGGTCCTGTTCTGCTCCTAAGGCCACTCTCTTCCACATGCTTTTCTCTTGCACTTTCACGCAAAATTTCTGGACACTAGTTTGGGCCCAAATCAATACCATATTTCGCACTACATTTCCCTTCTCTTTTGTCAATATTTTTTTAGGTAGCCTCTCTCCTTGTTGGGATGACATTGATCTTAATACGCAAATTGTTGACTTGTTGTTAGCTGTTGCTTTCCAGCAAATCACCGTCAACTGGAAAAACTTTGCGAATATTTCTTTCAAAGCATGGTGGTACAATGTTTGTTATAATCACAGGCTAGATACTGCTTTTGTGCACCCCCTTAGTTTGGCTGCTAAACGACATGATTTATGGCTTCCTGTAACCTTGTATCTAGATACCTGTGCTAAACGTTCCTCTCATGTTTCACCCATTCAGCAAGAGGTCTCTAAGCCTCCTTGAGTGACATTGCTTTTCATTTGTACTACTCTTATCATATAAGCTACTTTATTGTTCATTATTACCAGCGCTGCTTTTTGTTACTTAGCCTTAAACTTCTATTATCCTCTGATTAATTGTATATTTTCATTGCCATGTTTTACTTTTCTCTTCTAATTGAAGATATGTCTGTATTCTTTCTCATGTATTGACACCTTTACTTATCCAATAAAAACCTTTTGAACTTAAAAAAGGAAGGACGAGGCACAACGCGGGAGGCAGCTGGCAGCTGCAGGTTAGTTTTTCTTTTTTTCAAATTATTATTCTTAAACTCCCTCCCCCCTGCGCTCCCCTCCCACGCTCCCCCCGCACCACTACTCCCCCACCCCACCACATATTGTTTGTGCTGGTCACCACTGAAATTACAAACATTTAACTAGCCTAGGTCTTGTGATCTCAGCTGTTGTTCTGGAACACAGGGCCTTATTCTGTGACTCTGACGCATCAGATTTGCTGATGTGTGTGTTTTTGGGTCTCGGCCTGACGTAGGCGTTTTGGAATCGATACGATTCCAAAGGCCTCGTCCCAGCTCCGCCTTACGTTTTCATTCGTGCGCGTCATTGTGCGTCACAAATTATGCCAAAGCCAGTGCAATGATTGCACTGTAGGCATGCCACTCGCTGCTTATTGCCACCCTGTCTCCTTTGATCCACGCCCAGAGGGATTGGATCTCTTACCGCGGCGTGACACCGAAGGTTTAGTATTAGCTTGGCGCAATTTTTGTTGTACTTTTTTTTGTTTTTGTTTCTGATACTTGTCCTACGTTTAATTCAAGGACTGCGAGAGCCGGAATGGAAAAAAAAAAAGAAGCGCTGGTTTTGAGATTCAAGCTTATCATCGGCAAAACGTGACATGTCAAATAATGATATCACGTACTTCGCACACAGCCTGGGTTGCTAGATATGTCAGTGGGATGTTCGTTTTCCAATCATTTGGTTTGGTTTCCTTTCACATATCCCCGATTGTGAGCCCAACTGAGTCAACTACAACTCCCAGAATGCACTAATTTAGTTAAATACAATCTCTCAAGCCTGAAAAGAATAGCAAATGCATTTGCATAGTGTTTCATATTTCTGAGAACACGCTGTAGCGCTTTTGATGGACAGGAGCAGGAACTTTTTATGATGTCTATGAGTGCCGCTCTAAGTCCCAATTCGGTAACAATATTCCCACTTCATAAGCGTCATTACCCTACGGCATGGGTAGGTCAGAAAGGTACAGCGACTAATTGAACTGTATTTCAGATTATAAGAGAAGTTAGCCCTACAAGTGCCATTGGTTACCTCGAAGTAAGGCACGGTGACATCTCCCAGAATGCAATGGGTGCTGAGACGTATGCCATCGGGTTGGAAAAACGGCGCGTTAGCACCCAATCAAGTAGGTTATAGTTTGTAATGAGGGCCACACTCACTAACTCGCAGGGTCGATATCCCACAACTCGCAGAGGTTTTGTGCTGAAGCTGAACCCAGGTTAACTTTGTTTCCTTTACTTGAGCAAAGCAATATGCTCATCCCAGTATAATATTGTCAACCTTCCTTCCTGCCTCTATTGTCTATATCCCCACGGAATCTGGCAATGATGACTCCTTTTATGGCTCTTAAACACGTCCTTCATCCATGGGGTTGTTCCTTCTGCCCCCGCCTCAAATTCTCATCTCCGCATTCTTCCTGCTCACCCTGATCTTCCTCCTCTGATCACACGCGCCCTTTTAACCTTTGTCCTTCCTTCCCTCATCTGCCTCATCACCTCAACCCCCTGCTCATCACCCCTTCCAAAATACCACGGGCTGCCCTGACCGGCCAGGCAGGGCTCATTTGCAAAGCTCATTTTCGGGTTAAAGTTAGCAATTATTAGGTTTTCACTTTTGAAAAGTGGAGGTCACGCACGGACCGTGCATATTTCGGACAAAAATTCAAATGAATGGGCCGCTGCCAGGTTTTAACTATATTACAGGGTTAGATTTATAGTACCCCCAGGGGCACTCCGCTGTCCCCCCTCCCCCATAATAGGTTACCCAAATGACACACACAAGACAGTTGGTGTTGGGTAACAATGCTGCAGGTTTATTACATAATTCCAGAATATGTAATGGGTGGGTTATCTTACGGGCGATCCAAGGGCAGGCAACCAACTGGGTCACCTGCCCGCCTGATGAGCCGGGCAGCGCGGGAGCGATGCCTGCCATTGCTGCCCTCCAGGTGATTCGTTCTACGATCACGTGCCGTTGGTAATTCTACTCACGCCCCCCCTCTCGGGGCGGAGCGTCGCATAGCAAGCCCCCGGTTGTTCAGGCCCACAACCGCCCGCAGGACTAGCGGGGCGCCGACACGGCTTCCGGGACCTCCCTTGAGGCTCCTCGGTTTTGGCTCAGGCACCCCATATGGTGCTGCGCAGAGGTACCCTTTGTACCGGCCTGCTTCCAGATCGCCCTGTAACTCCGCCTGCAACGAAAAAGAAAACATTACAACGCTCAGAAACCCCCCCACCTAACGCCTACGCCGGGTAAGCGGTAGGGAGGGAAATGGCGAGGTGGGCGACAAAGAGGTCGCCAGGAGGGTGGGGGAAGGCTAAATAGCCTCCCCCTCACACCAGGGCCAGGAAGTGACACGCATTGCGCGTCACTTCCGGCCAGCCCGAGGAGGGGGGCACCGGTCTGCGTCCCCGCCCCCCTCAGTGGGAGGGGGTGTGGAGGGGTGACCGGTGCCCCGGGGGCACTAAGGCGCCAACCGCCGATTGGCCCCCTGCGGGGGCCGCGGTCAGCGGCATAGTACCCCCAGGGGCACCCCGCTGTCCCCCCTCCCCCATAATAGGTTACCCAAATGACACACACAAGACAGTTGGTGTTGGGTAACAATGCTGCAGGTTTATTACATAATTCCAGAATATGTAATGGGTGGGTTATTTTACGGGCGATCCAAGGGCAGGCAACCAACTGGGTCGCCTGCCCACCTGATGAGCCGGGCAGCGCGGGAGCGATGCCCGCCGTTGCTGCCCTCCAGGTGATTCTTTCTACAATCACGTGCCATTGGTAATTCTACTCACGCCCCCCCTCTCGGGGCGGAGCGTCGCATAGCAAGCCCCCGGTTGTTCAGGCCCACAACCGCCTGCAGGACTAGCGGGGCGCCGACACGGCTTCCGGGACCTCCCTTGAGGCTCCTCGGTTTTGGCTCAGGCACCCCCTATGGTGCCGCGCAGAGGTACCCTTTGTACCGGCCTGCTTCCAGATCGCACTGTAACTCCACCACAGCCCTGGAGGCAGCTCACCGTCGCAGCCAGGGCCCCCCACCAACCCGCTATAGTCTTACCTGCAACCTCTCCTATCTAGGGTTTCCTGCAACTAGCTGGAAGGGAACCACCCTTGCAAAAGGAAGAGTTTGAAATTCTGCCACCCTTATTACCGTGTGACAGCGCTAGCGGGACTCAAACCCTGTGAGATCCCTTATATCCACAGGCACAAGACTTACCAGTGAGCTATAGCTCCTGGTGTTGTAGATGGCCCCATCTGTGTCCCCATGGCCCGAGACGCTATCCTAGGGTCTGCTGAAATAAAGGACCCGTAGGGCCTGAGAAGATGTGCCAAGAACTATTCGCCCCCCATGCGGGAAGGTGACCCCCTTCACAATTCTGGGCCTGCCCGCTTAGGCTATTATGGCGAGAAGGGTTTTACTTAACCTTTGGACTGTCCCCTCTGATTGCTAAACTTGGAGCACAGGAGAGCTCCTGGCTGCCAGCGCATGACCATGGGCAAGGGACGACTCTTGCCCCTGCCCACCATCCCTTATTCCTTATTGGGAATTATTCCCCTACAGGTCCCTCAGTGATGAAACCCCCTAGGCATACCAACTGCGGGAAACTGACTGGCTTAAGTATTGCGCGCTGTCAGTAAAGTTCATGCATTGAGGATTGACTAAGTCCTGCTTCGCCCCTCCCATCATGCTCCCCAGTAGGAGGGTGGCAGGGGGATGCCCCCCCTACAAACACAGAACATCCCCAGCGGTGCCAAATTCCTGCTCCGTTGAAGTGGAGATTTAGTGCACCTTGGGCGAGACAAATGTTCTATTGACCTAATGTCCCCTTGTGTTTGCCCCGCTGACACCCCAGTTCTTGGGACAGCAGCACCATATGTTGGCTGGCAGCGCCCCCTGAGCGCAGTAAAAATGTCCGTAAACCAGGATCCCAGACTCCTGCAGCTGCAGTACGTGACCAGTGAATCCGGTGGGGATACCCCCAACCGCAATGGTCCTCTAGACATTAAGAAAAGCCCTATTTCACCTGGGCCTATCTCCAAATGATGGTGGTTTCACACAGCTGAAGGCCAGAGGCCCGCCTATGGAGCCTGTTTACTTGTTTTGCTACTCGGCCCCCTTATGGGTAGGCCTCAGAGTTAGGGCATGCGCGTGCTCCCAGGGCACGGAACTGCTGGAGAGCAGATGTCTGTTACCCACACGCTGATACTTTATCTGTTGCTAAATGCCCTACCGCTGGAAGCTTCCCAAGTCTACGTGGTGTTTACCAAACTTTGAACGACCGCACCCTTGCTATATAACAACTATACCACCCACAAGCCGCCCTGGCTAAAGCGCGGGAGGATAGGTCTTCATTGAAGCAACCCGAAATCTGTCTTTGGTTGCAGGGGAATGCCCCCCAAAGTACATCTGGACCTAATTCTATATGGTTCCTTCAGCTACTCCTCCTGCAGGCCTAACTCTTGGTTATGGTGCCCAGCTCCGTGAGCTGCAGGCTGGTGTTGAGCGTCCTCTCACATGGGCTCTAAATGTACATTTCAAGATCACACTACCCCTACAACCCCCGGTGCCGATGGCTTGACGAGGCTTGTGAGTTAGCCTAGGTGTTTCCCTTCAGTGAATAGCAAGCTCGCCTCTGGCATGTGCTGCGGGCACCGTGACGCCAGTCGGCCAACGTTAAGCTAAGTAACGTGGCATGCGGGTAGTCCCATGCTAATATTATCTGCCTGACACTCCCAAGGGCGCTGTGCTTACAGCCTGCCCTCTCTAGAGGCCCCTCTTATTCCCACTGAGTTGCACGGATGCTGGGACGGGGGGCCTGGGAAACAATGACCAACTGAGTGGTCACTTGCAACCCGATCGGGTTGATTGCCCAGACAGAAGTTGTATTGAATAATTGCAACCTACATGGTCCAAGATTTAACTCGGGCGCCATGAGGCAGTCTGGGAGACGGACCGGTGTCTAGTAAGTAATCGACTTAACAATGAACTCTCGGTGGATTTGAGACAGGGGTGACGGGACAAATCCCTGTCCAGTCACCCCCGAGGCAGGCGTACTGCAGTGCCAGCTGTAGGCCGAATGACACACGACCACCGACCTAGAGTTGATCACGGCAAGACGTTCATAGAGAACCAGACTGCGCAAAACTAGATACTGGTATACGCGCGCGCTTCCACCGCAGGCAGTTCTACGGAACCCTGTATACTTCTACAGCTGGCGACAGTGGATATAAACCACTGCATAAATCTGAGCCCGTTGAGACACCTCAACTATATACAGGCTGCCCTGGCCGTGGTTGCAATCCGCTCGCGAGCGGCGCACCCGCAACTACATGGTCAATCACGCCGGGAACCTTGTGCCGTGATTTTGGCCCTCGTGAGGCGCTATGTGGTAACCCCTTATTCTTTCGCCGCTATGGCAGTGCGTCCCCGTATTCAATGCGATTGGGGCACTGAGCTACACCCATATCTACACCCATCTAGTGGCTTAATCCAAGCTTCCCTTATCAGTAGATAATAACTACCATTCTATCTCGGTTGCGTTGCCCTTCCCGACTAGGCACCCACCTGGGTGTCCAGGTTACAGTCAGATATGTGTGATTTTCCCCATATCTGTGCCACTATGAGTGACCGTTGAAGGCGGCTCACATAAGCATGTTGGCGGGGCAGAGTTGCGGGCTTAAGCATACCTCTTTTAGACTGTCGGCAGCGACCCGTGTTTAACTGTTACTAACATGGCAATGACCGTTCTCCGTTAGGAGAACTATTCCTGGTAGTCCAAAACATTCACATTTATTTTTTATACCGAATGAAGCCTCGTTCTGGGCAATGTGAACTGGGCGAAATATTGCTTTCTATCGTAAATATAATACAAACGGACAACCAGAGATTTCTGACAGAGACCCCCAGAAGCGAACTGTTAAAGCTCCGAGACCGTCAAGCAGAGACCCAGGGTCCCAAGCGGACTGCCTAAACCACGGTCACCATCTTTTCGGAATTTAACATCAACCACTCCGGTGCTCACACCACCCGCACGCGCGCACGCCCCCTCATTCGCCAAAGGTAAATCCATGGGTTGATGAAAGGAGGAGACCTTTGGGTGCTCTTCCAGCAAGCAGGTCTGCCTTGATGCACCTAGCACTGGTACCTCGGTCGAACTCAGATAATCGCGCAACCGATGGAAATGGTGCTTTTGGATTACAGTTAGATCCTCTTCCCTCGATTGGTTGAGCAGGGAAGTCTAATTTCAATAATGCAAACGCTGCTCTCCCAACCCCCTGTCACGGGAGGCCAGTGTCTCACATAGGCCACACATGAGACTCCCCCGAACAGAAATTGCCACGTAAATCTTCCTCATCTGTGTGTGCAGACTGAAAATATACCTTTGATCAGCAGTCAGACAGGAACGTCTTATGGAAGATGAAAATACTTCATGAGCTAATCATTTCACAGAAGGAATTTTTTAAGTAATGGCTAAAGGGTTGTTGTCTTGATTAATTGCAAAAACTGGTTTGACCGTGCTTTGGATTGAAAACTACGGAAGCTGCTTTCCGTTGCCTCGCTCATCTCTTTTTGAAAATCTCGGTCCAAATTCAGGTTTAGTTGCGCCCTTGCTTATCAACATAGAATCTCTACTAAGGTTCCATGTTGAATCATAAATTTACCTTACACTGCGGTGTTTACACAGATGCACAAGCTCATCCCATGGGGTTAAGGCACATGCTGCAGGGAACTTGTCAGCTGCCCGTTGCCCCGAGCAAACTGACCGCATCCACAATGCCGGCAAGGGTCACGCCGAAAACCCGCCTGTAGGACAGGCACCCCCCCGCGGTCCCAACCACATCTCGGCCCCCCAAGGCAGCCTCCCTCGCGTAACGCACTTTAGCCAAAACAGATGCTCCTGGCCTATCGGTGCTATATCTCGTAGCGCTATGACCCCCATGTCGCCCGAGGCCAGGCAGCAACCCGGCACGGTCTCCCGGTGGCACGGGTCACTTGTGTGGGAAGATCCGGGGTGCCCAAACTTCGTTCAGGGAGACCCTCCCTCTGCTTCAACCCCCCGCTAACCACACTGCCAGGCCCGGCCTCCCGACGGTCCGGGTCACTTGTGCAGGGGCAGACGGCGCACCGAAGGCAAGCACCGGAAGATCCGGGCTACCCAGCAGTGCTCAGGGAGACCTCTGCACGCATGTATTTTGGGCAGTTGTATTTAGGGGAACCCGACCAAGGGTATCAGAGCGCTTCACTTGAGCACCAGCTGCATTACAGACGCACAGGTTGATTTCTAGACAGAGATTCAGTGATTTGCCCAGAATCACAGGAGGTTTGAGCGTGCACGTCACTTCCGGCCAGCCCGAGGAGGGGGGCACCGGTCTGCGTCCCCGCCCCCCCAGTGGGAGGGGGTGTGGAGGGGTGACCGGTGCCCCGGGGGCACTAAGGCGCCGACCGCCGATTGGCCCCCTGCGGGGGACACGGTCAGCGGCAAAGTTTATTTTGGGTCAATAAATATTTTCGCACTGAACTACAAACTACGGTTATTTGGAGGGGAACTTTATTTTTGCTGGAAAGGCGAGTTGCCGTGAAAGTTGCATCTGGTGCGGCGCACCTCGTGCTCATTGTTTCTCTCAGCCATGGCGCGCCATCGCCTCTTTTCGTCCGGGAGAACCGATGGGCTAAAATAAAAGGCCAGGACTGGCTGAGAGTGTTTCACTGTGATACGGCGAGGCATCAGGGCGCATGCGCATAGTTCCCAATTAAACGCTGGCAGCCTTGTCTTCACTTTTCGTTTTCGTTTCTGATACTTGTCCTACATTTAATTCAAGGACTGCGAGAGCCGAAATGAAAATAAAAACAAAAAAAAGCAATGCTGGTTTTGAGATTCAAGCTTATCATCAGGAAAACGTGACATCTCAAATAATGATATCACGTACTTCGCACACAGCCTGGGTTGCTAGATGAGTCAGTGGGATGTTCGTTTTCCAATCATTTGGTTTGGTTTCCTTTCACAAATCCCCGATTGTGAGCCCAACTGAGTCAACTACAACTCCCAGAATGCACTAATTTAGTTAAATACAATCTCACAAGCCTGAAAAGAATAGCAAATGCATTTGCATAGTGTTTCATATTACTGAGAACACGCTGTAGCGCTTTTGATGGACAGGAGCAGGAGCTTTTTATGATGTCTATCAGCGCCGTTCTCTGTCCCAATTCGGTAACAAAGTTCCGACTTCATAAGCGTCATTACCCTACGGCATGGGTAGGTCAGAAAGGTACAGCGACTAACTGAACTGTATTTCAGATAAGAGAAGTTAGCCCTACAAGTGCCATTGGTTACATCAAAGTAAGACATGGTGACATCTCCCAGAATGCAATGGGTGCTGAGACGTAAGCCATCGGGCTGGAAAAACGGTGCATTAGCACCCAATCAAATAGGTTGTAGTATGTAATGAGGGGTGCTCTCAATAACTCGCAGGGTCGATATTCCACAACTAGCAGAGGTTTTGCGCTGGACGTTAACTTTGTTTCCTTTACTTGAGCAAAGCAATATGCTCATCCCAGCAAGGCTTGCGTCGGGGCACCACGGAGGTGGACGGCGTCCCCCCACTTATTTTACCGGGAGCTCGATAACTAGAGCAAATGGAGCCACACGCTGGCTTCTCTGATGCCATCGCATCTAAGGGGTGAGCGAGGGGAGGCAATGAGTCTGATAGTGCAAGCCAATTTCATGACGTCGCTTCCGGTCGTGACGTCAGCGTCCCCCCACTTCTGTTTTTAGGTCTCGCCTGAGCCAGCGCATTAGCGCTGCTCTCGCGAGAGCTTTTGTAAAAGGGGGATCTGGAAGTGCAAACTAGTGCTTTTCAGGCCTCCAAATACAGTGCATGTGCGCCGGGTGCGCGCACCATTTGGCAGCCTGAAAAGCACTGCCTGATCACTTTCGCGGACACAGCCACCAACTGTCTCCTCCGTCACAGGTCATTAAGTTGCATTCTCCTCTGCCTCCGCCCGATCTGAGCCAGCGCTTTAGCGCTGCTCTGGCGAGAGCTTTTGTAAAAGGGGGATCTGGAAGTGCAAACTAGTGCTTTTCAGGCCTCCAAATACAGTGCATGTGCGCCGGGCGCGCGCACCATTTGGCAGCCTGAAAAGCACTGCCTGATCACTTTCGCGGACACAGCCACCATCTGTCTCCTCCGTCACGGGTCATTAAGTTGCATTCTCCTCTGCCTCCGCCCGATCACTTTAACTTTCACTTTTGTGGCTTGGCTTGTTGTGTTTGTTAAGCTTTACTGTCTGCATGTGCACTGCGAATAAAGCATGTGCTGGCAGGGGTGGCCCCCAGATGCTCCCCTCGCGCCTCCTTCCCGGGTGCTGAGTCAAGACTGCCATCTCCTTTCAAGGCCCGAGGACAAAAGGGAGGAACGGCGTGTGCAGCAGCAGCTGGAAAAACTTCACCTCCGCCCTCCACACTCCCGAGGGAAGCCTCAAGACCTCCCAGACCCCACCCCTCAGGACAAAGAACTCTTACTTGTCAAAAGGGCTTGTATGGGGTGCGGTGACATCATACGGACGATACCAAGCGAGCGCGTTCATTCACAGCACACGATCTCGCCTCACTCCACGCCTTCAATATTGCGCTCCTATTTAGCCATATTAACTAGAGATGGCAGTTGCCTCTCACGTCAGTCCATGTCCCTTTCGTAAGTGCCTCTGATTGGAGAAAAAAACGTGCTCCACAGCAATATATGTCAGTGCACGGAACCCACCCTTCCCCGCAATCAAGAATCGGGCTACGTAGCATATAATACGGTCTGAGTCTCCATTATCCGAGATCAACGCTTTTGTAGGAAGTCTATTACGGAGTAAACCACGCCCAGTTCTGAAGTAAGCAACTTCTTGCAGAAAAATGTTTAGGAAATGTCCCTCGATATACAATTGCACAAAAATACACAATTAAATACATGCAGGGTATTTATCACAGTTAGCACAAGGCTGCGCTGTTGGCAGGTGCGCACAATTTTTAGCGGGAAGAAAACAGAAGCCCAAGTTGGAAAAACAAACGCCTTCCAGGAAAAAAACATGAATGACATTGCTAGTAATCAAAACAAGCATTTGCAATGCAATAGATCTCGCATTTGCGCGAGTTTGAGCTATTGACATTGCAAATTACAATGCCTTTTATTTTTGTTTTCATTTTTAAAACCTAAATAAAAGGCATTGTCATTTGCAATGTCAATAGCTCAAACTCTGGTAAATGCGAGACCTATTGCATTGCAAATGCTTGTTTAGGACTTGTGCCCTGCATCCCAGTATAATATTGTCAACCTTCCTTCTACTTTTGCTATATCCCCATGGAATCTGGAAATGATGACTCCTTTTATGGTTCTAAACCACGTCCTTCATCCATGGGGGTGATCCTTCTGCCCCGCCTCAAATTCTCATCTCCGCTTTCTTCCTGCTCACCCTGGTCTTCCTCCTCTGATCACACGCTCCCTTTTAACCTTTGTCCTTACTTGCCTCCCTTCACCTCTCAACACGTCTTCCTTCCCATGTCCGCCTCATCACCCCAACCCCCTGCTCGTCACCCCTTCCAAAATACCACGGGCTGCCCTGACCGGCCAGGCAGGTCTCATTTGCAAAGCTCATTTTCCGGTTAAATTTAGCAATTATTAGGTTTTCACTATTGAAAAGTGGAGGTCACGCACGGACCGTGCATATTTCGGACATACAATTCCAATGAATGGGCCGCTCCCAGGTTTTAACTATGCTACAGGGTTAGTTTTAAAGTTAAATTTATGTCAATAAATAGTTTCGCACTAACTACAAACTACGGTTATTTTGGACCAATGGATGGAGGGTATTGATTTCTAAGGGGAGACCCGGAGCGGTTGGTCACCAAGGACGCTGTGTTACAATCCAGTGCATTCTGGGAGTAATAGTGCAAAGGCATTGCGGTTCATATAACTGGCCTAAATCACAGGAAAACATGGTTTATAAAAGAACATAGTTTTCAAGTTCTCAGTTTGCTTATGTGACATTTCCCTATTGACAGAGAGCTGTAAATGGGATGAAAACACTGGGGGGGCGGGTCTCAAAGAGGCGTGGTCGATATAACGCAGGGCGTGGATTAGAAACACTTAAGCTAAAAATCTATGCTTAGCATAGTTTGCCACTCCACTGGTATTTTGCTGCTCTGTCATTGCATCAAGACATATAATACAGGTAACATTACACCTACAATAAACCTGGACTATTGGCTTTGTCAACGGGTATTAGTTGCATGAGATAAATAGGGAACAACTGTGGCTTCGTTGTATAGAATATTGGAAATGCTTCAATTATAAAATGATGAGACTGTGAAGCTTCTATAACGAGTCTCTTTGTAGTTACATCAAAGGCAGTGGAGAGCGGAAATTCTGCAGAGTATAAAAACATTTCCACCCTGAGTGTGAGGGTAAAAATGCAGAGCCCAGTAGGGACCCGTCTCAGCACCTGCTTTTTAGAACTTCCGGTGCGGAGCACCAGCAGAGCCCGACCCACTTTGCCTGTTGACAATCAATGTCTGTGTACGTGACAATTCCAATAGCTTAAACTCTCGCAAATGCGAGACCGATTGCATTGCAAATGCTTTTTGTATGTGTTACTAGACATGCCTTCCGCAATCAGGTCAGAGCTCTCTGGAGCGCCAGCTCATACCATATATAGTTAAAAATAACTCCACGGCCACTCTATGGTAGCAGTCAGGGAAAAGATGAATCGTGTCACAATGCGAGTGTAATTAAATCCACAAAGGCCATTCATGTGACTCCAACATGAAACTTAGTTTATTTTTACAAGCCCCTCATCCACTGATTTGTTGCACACAGCTACAGCTACTGGCACCTTGTAACAAGCATTGAAAATGCAATAGGTCACGCATTTAATTAAGTTAAAGCCGTTTGCTTTGCTAAAGGTATTGTATAGCAAAGCAAATGGCTTTAACTTAATAAAAGGCGAGACCTATTGCATTTCCAATGCTTGTTTAATCTTAGCAAAGGTTTAAAATCTCCCGTGGTTCACAATGGAGAGCCAGTGGAGTCTTCAGAGTATTGCAGCCACATGATAGGGGTGATCTAAACCAGCTACAAACAAAACAGCGGATCTCTGCCTTTTCAGCATGCCTTCGATTACTCCTTAAGGACACTCTCACCAAAATCAGCAGTAGTCAAGCCTGGAGCCGTTTGCTCAAGCGTTGGGGGCTCAATTACTCTCATACTAAAAGGGTGTAAATGCAGGGCCGGACTGGGAACCAAAACCGGCCCTGGCAAAGTGCTCGGCGGCCAGGGCCGGTTTACGGCCAATTTTGTTACTGGCCCGGTTTTGTAAAAACGGCCCTGTGTACCAAAAACCGGCCCCCACCCGTGCGGCGCACCCGGGGATTGCCCGGTGCCCGTTATGGCCAGTCCGGCCCTGTGTAATTGTCGCTGCCAAATGAATACAGCACCCTCAGTACTTCTATGGCATGTTAACTGCTTCATCCATGGAGATGTATGCCAAAATATCGAAGACAATAATATTGTGGGACTAGAAATCGAGATCGAAATATCTTGAAGGTATGTGCATCAAGGTAAGAATAGATTTACTATTCTTAACTCCCCATCTACATACCTTCAAAATATATATATAGTCTTTTCTCCTCGCCTATGTCCTATGTACCTTGGTGATATATAGAAAGTAGAGGAAGTGACATCACACAAACTTTGACCCCATGACATCACAGGGTTGATCACGTGCCACTCTATTAACCAGCCGCTGCATAGCCACCTACTGTTGGTGCATTACTGTTTTGATGGACCTGCGGTGCAGTGCGGTGCAGTGTGGTGCTCTATATTTACCAGGCCACCTAAAGCCACCCTGCGTCGCTTTTCGTGACCTTGTAAATCCGGCCCCATTTCACACAGCACTTTGCGTGAAAGAGGTGTGCCATGCGTCTTGCTCTAGGTGTTACCAGGCAACACCCATGGATTCTGAGGTATTCTCAGATTTACAACATTTCGTAAACCTGGGAATGCATCAGAATCCTACGCCTCCCCAGGGGTGGCGTAAGGAGGTGCATCAAGGAGAAATACTTATATTTCTCCACGTTTTTTCCTATTTCCATGAGTGCTGCAGCAGCAACCATAGAAAGAAAAGAACACCTCCCTTCCTGCACAAAAACAATCTCCCCTACAACACAGACCCTTGCACCATGGCGCAAGGCTGCCTGCATTGGCACATGGCAGCCAATTGTGCACCAGCACAGGGGAAAGCACAGGGATGCAACATGTTGTTGTACATATGACGCATCCCTGTCCTTTACAAGTGATGCAGTGCATCCAAATGGCTTGCGGTGCTGCGCTGCATCACTTTCTTGTACATAAGTCCCTTGGTTCCTGCCTTCACAGAGGAAACCTGGGGTGGCAAGAAAGTGCCAGGGGTATTAAAGGTGGCGGGGGCTGCTGACACCCCTGGATATCCCTAATTCACCTCCTTGAACAGGGGCACATGGTAAAGCACGTGTTATGCTGGGCGGTGCCGGCCCCTTGCCGTGACTACTCTCTCTGCACACACAACCAGTCCAAGGGCAGGAGACGGAGACAGCAACAACCTGCTTTCACGTCATGCTTTATTTATAACGCCTCCTGTATTATTTAAAGCCTCCAACGAATCAAGCCCTGTCTGTTTTAAAATTCAACACGGATAAAAAGAGCAAACACAGCGGGCTGGTTCCGTGCTGGCTGCCACCAAATCCCGCGGCAGGTTCAGCGATTAGTATTCAGATTATTGTTGGGGAAAGCCTTGGGAGGAAAGAGCGGGATCAGAGCATAATGAAGCGGAGCGCCGCCTGTGCTCAGCCCTCTGCCTCTTCAAGGAAACACCCCACGGCCGCGCGAGCCTCAGCGTGTCCCTCTGTGTACTGTACATTGTAAACAACAAGGTTAAAAGGATGTAAGTGTGCCAGTGACTCCTTCATTCATACGTCGTTTTTTTCTCAGTACCTTCCTTTGTTGGCTCTCTTTCCTTCTTTAGTACCTTTTCTTTCAGTGTTTCGTTTTCTTTATTTTTATTTGTTTTTTCGTTTCTTCCCTTCATTTTGTTTTCCCTTGATTCTTTCCTTTCTTTCGTACTCATTTATTTTCCATTCTCTCTCCTTTTTCTCTTTCTTCCCTTGCATTGAAACTTATTTTCCTGTTTTCATTTTTCTTACTTTTGTCTTATTTTCTTCTTTGTCCTTTCGTTTATGCCTTTCTTTCTCTATTTTGTTTTCTTTCTCTCCAGCTGTCTTTGTGCCTTTCTTTCTTGTTCTCCTTCACTTTATGTAATCTTTTTTCCTTTCTTCTTTATTGCTTTTGAAAAGCACTACCCATCACTTTTCCATTGTGGCACAGTACTTTGTGGTGGAGGAAACAAGCTAGGGGTCAGATCTTTCATTCTTTCACCCAGGACGGCGCAGCAAGCGACCTTGCTGCACTGCGTGAAAGGCAAAGGTAAAAAATGTGCCATATTTACCTTTATACAGCACTATCCTGTCCTTTCCTAGTGCCGGTGCACTTTTGGCTCCCTGTTGCCAATACGGGCACCCTTGTGTCATGGTGCAAAGTGTGCTTGTGTTATAGGCAGGATTGCTTTTGTGCAAGAAAGGGCACCTTCCTGCACAAAAACAATCCTAAGAAGCAGTTTCCTCTTTCTATGTGTGTTGCAGAATGTTCGGTGCTCAGCCAGGGAACGGGGGCCTGGGCATGTTCTCCACGCAGGCTGTAATGCAGCCTGCGTGGAAAACATGCAAAGTGCACATGAATGTAGCATTCATGAACACTTGGAGTGGACAAACCACTCCTCCCCTGCTCTGAGAACAGAGCGTCCCGCCTACAAAGCAGCTGGAAACAATAAAGTGATAATTACAACAAGTTATTATCATTTTATATTTCCTTTCCTCACACTGCTTAAAAGCAGTGGGGCGACGCTCCTCCACATTAGCGGAGGAGATACCACTGAGAGAGACGACTGTTGTGTATAACAATAACAACAAGACCCCAACTTGTAGCAACGGATGCAGGACCAAGGGAGGAGATAAGCAGGCTCACTAGATAAAACACAAATAAGGAGTTTAAATGAATCAATTTATGGGTTGTTATCACATTATATCCAACAGACACACCACAGCATAAAACTAACAATTACTCCATGAAGAGAAGCTTTCACGAGTACCGAGGTGACCCGAAAACAGCCCAGCCACCAGGAAGTACAGAGAGAGACACCTGCTGGAGGAACACAGAGCTTATTTCAGTAAGGAAAGCAGTGGGAAGTGAAAGGAGCCCTGCCACATAATACCAAGGGCAAACAAAACACAGATGTGGAGCCAGAGGCAAGTGCAGAATTTATTGCCTGAGAACGCTACAAAAAACATGTAACCTTGTCAGGTATGGTTTTGTTTTCCATGTTGCTACTTTTGCTCCAGGAATTTCTTGCACTTGATACATAAGACCTGACTGGTCACTCTACACGTCCTGCCCACCTCTCATACCTCAGCAACCAGGAGTCAACCACCCCTGGTGCTGTGATGTGTGTTGCAGGCAATCCACAAACCTGATCCTACCCTGATGCTACCAGTGTGTTCTGGTTCCAAGAGTCCTGAGACAGGGCTATCCTTAGGCAGCAGAAGACTTTTGAAGTCAGTTTGAGATCTGTGGGTATAATCAAAGTAATTAACCAATAGGATGCACAAGAGACTTCAGTACAGTTAGAAACTATTCTTCAAGTCTTTGGGCGAAGAAAAGTCATTTATAATGGTAGATTACTGAATGAGTGTGGATCAAACTTTGAATCCGGGTACGCCAATGGTCAGTAGGTTTAAGCAGCTCAATCCTCTGACTTGATTTTGATTTGATTTAGAATTCGTGGAGCGCAACAATTACCTAATGGCATCAAGGTGCTATAGACAAACGTCCAGAGGGTGCCTGCTAGACCTCCAGATGCAAAGAAGGTCTACAGAGGATAAAGCCAGGTCTTGAGAGCCTTCCTAAAGGGCAGGAACTGAGGAATAGCCCTAAGGTTTTGTGGAAGGGTGTTCCAGAGTCTACTTGCGGCCGGTGAGAATGCTCTGATGGTTAGAGGGCTATTAAGGCTGGAAGACTTTGGTTAGGTAATCTGAAGTACAATATATTGAGTCTTATGAGCCATACCAACAATATACATACATCTATCCAACACACAACTGCCAGACTTGTATCATCTTTGTGGAAGTTCAATCATGTTACTTCAGTCCTTATGAAGCTAATCTGGCTTCCCATGGAGGTGAGAATAAAAGTTAA
Organism: Triturus cristatus; assembly: GCF_964204655.1. Lineage (NCBI taxonomy): Eukaryota > Metazoa > Chordata > Amphibia > Caudata > Salamandridae > Triturus > Triturus cristatus. Next base: position 1,644,682,697 of record NC_140590.1, read on the forward strand.
ATTGGGAACAAAGCAGTACACATCAACTCTTTACATCACCTTGCTAATCTCCTTAAACTATCAGACGGCATGTGAGGGCTCTTAGGAAAAAACAACCTCCTACTGGAAACCCCAAACTTCAAAACCACCAAAGCCCGGGACCAATCCTTCTCAGGAATGGCTACTCGTCTATGGAACTCCGCCTTTCTGTCATTCCACCAGCATCTAAAAACACACCTCGTCAGACTCAGACTAATGGACTCTTGATTATATATGTCCAACTAGGTACCTCTCCATTTGTGTCCCAATCTCCCCTCACTATATCCTTTCTGCCATCCACCCAGTCCTTCATTTTTCTCGTATTTCCCACTTGGGTGCTCCAGATGTTCCCCTCTCCCACTCTTTCTCTCCACTTCTGTTCTTCTTTTTGCCTTGCTCCAAGTCCTCCTCCTCTGCACTTCTACCTCCTCGTTTCTTCTACCCTGCTTTGTTTCCATTAACTCCTCCTGGTCCTTACTCTTTCATTACTTCACGACCTTCTGCTTTGTCTTCACATCTTGATACTGTTTATTTGTCAACATAAGACCTTGGAGTCACTGTTCTTGCTTTATCGTAAGGAACCCTATACCTCAGCACTGTAGAATACACATTGCCTTCACATTTGGCTTTTCTTTGATAGGCAGCTAGTAAAGTTTCATATGAGCAGGTCTTATTTGGTTGCTGCATCTTGGGTCCTTTTAGAAGTAATAGGTCATGACTGGAGGCTGGGGGTGCAGGAGGCTCTGGGTGAAGGCTCGAGAGAGTGGTTTTAGGATGAAGAGGTATAAGTGTCCAGGAGTAAGTTGTCACAGTTTGAGACTTATGGCGCTGGAGGCCCAGGAGTATGGTGTCCATGTAAGACGGGGTGAGTAGCTGCAGGAGAGTAACTGATCCTCCACTATATACTACTAAAGAGTCATTTATGAAGAGCCTCTAGAGGAGACTCAATGACATATGAAACCTTAGCCTAGTCCGTCCCAGTGCATTGAGAGAAAATTCAAGAAATTTGAAGACTCAGAGACTGGCACATTCACAACACTAGAAAATACATAATAAAGCCAATGACCGGTGCATTGCTTATCGCTTGTAGTGCACACTTATGTATTCATGGACAATAAGATTAAGAGTACAGGGCCGTATACATAGGTGTACAGAAGGGAAGGAAAAATCACAGTTGACTAATAGTGATAAAAATATCCTTCGGGACTCGGACAACACAACTAAATTAAGGGTGCTGACACACAATTGTGGATTGAGGGTTAGGTCACAAGGCCTAACCCCCTCACTGGAGATCCCACCAGCTGGGCCACAAATTAATGTCAACACGTGTCATATATGTATCTTCGCCAACATGCCTTTGAAAGTCCTGAATGTTGCACTCTACAATAGGATTGTTACATCACATGATACAATACTAGAGTGATTCTTAACTGATGAAGCTTGGGAAGCTTCTGTGTTCAATGTAAATGATGATATAGCCCCGGGAGGGTGTTACCAGTGCAAGGACCAAACAACTTTTTGAGGAAGAAAGTGGAGTGAGTTCCTGGTGGTCGCATTCTTCATTGTTTCTTCTTTCCTTTCTTAATCTACCTCATTCATTCTATTCCTTGTTGCTTTCCTTCACTAATATTTTTCTTCACTCATCTTTTTTTGTGTCACTGTATTACTTTACCTCCTCCCCCCCTCCTTTGTTCCATATTCCTTCTTTAATACTCTCTTTTATTTTGTCCTTCCTTATTCCTTTACAACGTATGGGTGTATTATCTTCCTTTCCTTCTTCCTGCCTCCTCATCTCTGTGTTTTTTTTCTATCCTCACTTCGTTACATTCTTCATTCTTTCTTCCTTGCATTGGCCCCCTATACTGCACACTAATTCTTACCTTATGTTCTTTTTTCTTTCCTCCCTCCCAACCATCTTTTCTCTTAATTCCTTCCCCATCCCTCCTTCCTTCATTGCGTCATTCCTCCGTTTGCTGTGTCTAACTTTCTTTCGTCCCTTCCAACATCTCCGCCTCTTCTTCCTTCATAACTTCATTATCTCCCTATCTCTTTCTCTTATTCGTTCCTACCTTCCTAACTTCCTTCTTTGCTTTTTTCTTCTTTCCTTATCCCGTGCATCATTTCTTCCTGTGCCACTGTTTCCTTCCTCTCTTCCAGTGCACTCCCTCCCGCCCTAACGTCCTTGAATCCAGGTAGGCTGTTGTTCTTTAATGTAGATTATCTGAACCGGATATGGCTGCAACCGGCAGGAAGTGCCGTTCTTTCATTGTAAACCCCAGATAGGCTCTAAAGCCTGGCCCGGAGATCTTTCCAAACTTTTGCATTGCAGAGTGGAAGGAGGCTTCAGAGGGAATGTGCAGTTCCAGTTAACACCCCGTGCCCCAATCCTGGGGCCACGCGGGCCTGCGCAGAGGCTTTTAAAGGAGGGGAGAATCTTTAATTGCCTATTTATTTATTAATCCGCCCCCATCCCCCACACAGGCAGCCTGGTCTCAGCCCAGGCTGGGGAGTGGGGACTGTTACATTATTAAATCTTTGCTCTCTCCTGGAGGTGGGGGCGGGTCTGTCTGACTACAGAGCCATGAAATCAATTTAGTGAAGATTGTTGGTATCCCCGCTCATCTGCCAGGGGCCGGAAGCCCCCTCGGCAGCATCCTACAGCCCCTCGAGCGGATACGTTTCAGCAGAATCAAGGGCAGTAGCCCACAAATGCTGCACCCCAGAGTCCTGCATCACCACATCAAAAGCAGGGTGGGAGGAAGGCACTCCAACGAGGGGCTATGCGCCTCCCTTGTGAAAAAATGATTTGTAAATGGAGATGGCAAACTTATTCTTGACACTGAAAGTGAGATTTTTAAAGAAAAAGAGAGAACAAGAGAGAAATGTATGGGGAGGCATATAAAGAGCAGACACCTGTACTTAATTTGTGCTGGTGAAATGTACCCACACTCATTATTGGGAACCAGGACTTGTTTTCATCATCAGCCATTGTTGCCCCAGAGCAAGACGGAGAAAGGCAGAAATGCAGAAAGGAAGACGGAATAGAATGAAATGAGAATAATGATAAAGGGACAAACAACACTGTCAATGCCAAAAGGTCTGGCTTTTTGCTGAAAGTGCCTTTTGTGTTATTGATGGGTTTCGGCAGTCTTTAATTTATCATGCATGCACTTTTTTGTTGTTGTATATTTATATAGCGCGAACTCGACCCGAAGGTATTGGAGCGCTTTACATGAGCACCGTATTTACATTCCACATTCAGGCACAGGGAGATTAAGTGATTTGCCCAGAATCACAGGATGTGGACTTTCTAACTCATCTTTGCACTCCTGCATCCCTTCTACTGACTCATCCTTGCATTCACCCTCTGACACAACTACAATAGAACACACACACTCAACGGCATATGCAAGATAAATTAAAAGAATACAGGTAGAAAAAGTTAAACATGCTGCTGTCTGAACACTTGCAATCACGAACCTAGATACTGCAACAGGTGTCTGTCATCCAGTGGTATTGTAAATAGACTATCTCTGTTTTAATATTCCAGCATAGCTGCCTTGTTTAGAGCCAATGTGGTGGCCATCTTGAAATGGGAAAACAGTGATGCCCTATGGACAATAACATTCCATGACAATTGCCTGGTTTAGACAAAGTGGACATGTGGGATGCAGCACACTGCCCAATGAGTGGCAAGCAGGCGCCCCATTAGCACTACCTAAATGGCGGGAGAGCCTCTTAAGAAAAAATAAAATAAAAGGAGGAGAAGCAAGGTAATGAAAGGGGACCAGTAAAAGTTGAACATTGAAAACTAAAGGACTAGCAAACCAACCCAGACACTGAAGCGTATTCATTTTCAGGTGGAGGTGAATAAGTGATAAGAACCTGCTATCATTGAAAGGCCAAGAGTGCCAATGACTTATATAGATTGAAACATTAATCCAGAAAGCTTACTGACATGGATGTAAGCACAGTGCAAATGACTCTAAGATAGACCACTGGCAGAAGACAGATGACACAAATGCCCACTATGTATCTATATGGTTATATATTTATACATATATGGATGTATGTATTATTTAACTATTTTTTTATTACAAGATCCTGACAGACAACTACGCCTGTCAGCCCTTCTCAAGAAATTATAGCAATAATTATTCCAGTGAAAATCTTAGACACCTAGGGGCTTATTTATGAGCCCTTGCATCTCTTTTGCGCCGCCGGTGCGTCACTTTTTGTGACGCACCAGCAGAGTAAAAAAAGCGCCATTTTGCGTCATATTTACAAAGTGACGCATCTTGTTAGATGCGTCACTTTGTAAACCCCTGCGCCACATTATACCTGCACCAGGTATAATGTATGCAGGGTGGGTGTTCTGACGCCAGTAAGCCTCGTAGAAGTGACGCAGTGGAATCTATGAGGTTTCACTGCATCACTTCTAGGATGCAAATGCATCAATATCTTACGCCTGCTTCACAGCAGGCATAAGACTGATGCAGGCACATTTGAAATGGGACTTGCCCATGTGAAATGACCCATTGATGTAGTTGCGTCACTTTAGTGACACACTCCAGCAATGCGCCATTTTTGTGCCTACAGATACGTCAGAAATACTGACGTATCTGTAACTCCTTGAGACATGATGCGTCATGCTGTAAAAATGACGCGACACCATGTCGCAAGGAGGGCGCAGTGAAAAGTGACGCATCACTGTTTTCACGCAGCGATGCGTCACTTTTCATAAATGAGGCCCCTAGTGTTTTCAAAGGAGGTACCCAACACGAAAATTGTTCCCCACAAAGGTAACCTGTAAGATTTCATGTCACAAAAAACCCATCTGTGGGTTTCAATGCAAATAACTATGGAAAGCCTACTGCCTTTATTATACCTTTCATGATAAACACTCAGGAAAAATACCCTTATCATTGGTCTCCTGCCACGACCAAATCAGACCTACTGTGCTAGGTGTAAGCTTTCTCACAAGGCATTCATCAGGTATACCGCAGTAAAATTACAAATATGTACAAAATTACAGTGGTCAAAACAATATAAAACCTCTTCTAATAGAGCCTAGCAAGGATTACTATAGTGGAAGCCTTGTATCTCCATAGTTTGTTCAGGTGCGTCACCAAAACCTTTGTCTAATATGCTAATTTGTGAGGTTCATTGAAACAAAATACCTGCCTACAGGAATTAGCACAGTGTAATAGCAATCCACCTCTAAGAGCCTAAAGTCTATAGACTTTAGCACATGGGGGTAGATTTATGTTGGACTTGCGCCACTTTTACGCCGCCGTTGCGTCACTTGTGTGACGCAGCGGCGATGTAAACCCGGAGCCACATTGCGCCCTGTTTACATCGTGACGCATCTATGGAGATGCGTCACGGTGTAAAGCCTTGCGCCTCATGAAACCTGCGTCAGGTTTCATGTGGGCGTTTCTACGCAGAGGGGGCGTTTCGTCGCAGGAACGCCCCTGAAAAGTGACTCAGTGAAATCTACAAGATTTCACTGCGTCACTTTTCCAATGCTGATGCGTCAAAACCCTGCGCCTGCTTGAAGCAGGCGTAAGGCTTGACGCACCACGTTACAGATTGGGCAAGTTGGAAGAGTGCTGGAGTTGCATGTCGCACGCAACACTACTTCAGCACTGCACCAACTTTACGCCCCAGATGCGACACGCATCTGTTTATTCCTGCGCCATGATGCGCTGCATTGTAAATGCGATACCAAAGGGGATGATGGACGGAGTGTTAGAGCAAATCAAACACTCACCCCCAGTCAACTGATCTGGGTTTAATATCATCATTCTTTAGCTCACTCCACCACCCCAGTTTAGACATGGCCATATGCAAATCAGTCTGACCCTGTGCCTCATGGGACCGGTCCAGCCCGAACTGCTAAGCCATGTCTTCCCTGGACCGGAAACAAGCATCCTGGGACCGGTTTCGGGTTCATAACCCTCGTCAGCCAGGCTATCTTGAATCCAGTGGCAAAGTGAGCAAGGGACCCACGTCTGAGGCATACCCTGCCAACTTAGGGCGAACAAAGCGATACCAAAGGGGATGATGGACGGAGTGTTAGAGCAAATCAAACACTCACCCCCAGTCAACTGATCTGGGTTTAATACATCATCATTCTTTAGCTCACTCCACCACCCCAGTTTAGACATGGCCATATGCAAATCAGTCTGACCCTGTGCCTCATGGGACCGGTCCAGCCCGAACTGCCAAGCCATGTCTTCCCTGGACCGGAAACAAGCATCCTGGGACCGACGCATCATGGGGGGCGCAAGGGTAAACTTGCGTGCCGCATCTTTCCGGGTGCATCCCTGCTGATTTGCAGAGATGCGCCAGGCAACATAAATCTGCCCCATGGTTTTCAAGATGAGCCAGGCTTACTTACTTTGTCATGACTTTTCATAATTAACAGATCAATCTTAAGGAATCTGACATAACCTTTCTCAGTGAACTGATAAGGCATGTAGAGTTTACAATTGGGTTGACATTATAACCAATACACAGTACACATAAAACTTGCATGCTATGGTCATCTTTGAGATTGTATGGAACCAGGTTCCTGTCAAGAGCCTGTAGCATAGTGTGATAACAATTTACTGGGACAGGCCTATTGGCTTTATCAAATGTTGTTCACAATAAATAAGCCAGGGGTATTGTCTTTTTCATTCTTTTTATAATAAACAGACCAGACCTATGGCATAACTTTTCTCTGCGCACCAACTGGCCTACAGGTGTTTTCATTGACTTGCCTTCAAAACCATCTCATACATTCTGTGCTGAGTGAGAGTTCCCACAACACAACCATAAGGCAAACTGTCATAAAATTATCAAGGTATGCAAAATGACAGTCGGCTAGGAAAACTACTATCTCTCTTAGGAGGGCAGAACAAGCATCCTCATATGCAAATCTTCTATACGTACGGTTTGTCAGAGGAAGGCGGCATCCCTAAACTCTTGTTTACTATGGTATTATTTGAGAGTCCATGTATCAAAGTAATAACAATCCACTCATAAATGCCTACTTACCTTAACATATGCTTTTCACAATAAATACACCAGGCCTACGGCCTTTTTGTGGCATTTCATAATAAACAGAATAGTCCTATGGCCATGATCATTGCCACTATAACTATAATTGATGCTAAGCTTTGCCATAAGTCAAAATGTGCAATACAAGCACTGTTTTTAGTAGAAGCACACAAAACCGCTCATCCAAATCCTTTATTCAAGGAAACCAACAAATGGGTGAAGCTAGAGTCAGCTGTGGCATTGGTGGCTCCCAGTGCGACAATCTTTGTTGGTACTGCCCCAATTGCTTTCTTCTTCACAGATTCCCCACTACCAACTTTGAATGGCACCCCTCATCTCTTGTTAGCCCCTTTCTCATATTTATTTATTTTATAGCGCTAGTCATCCCAACGTAGTCTGCCATAGCGCTTTACATCACAAACATATTATACAGACCCAATGATTCACACAAGAGTGGAAACCAATGTATAAGCAATGTTACTTAAGACAATGAAGACTACAAGGTGTATGAGTCACATGTCATCTGCGTTATGTATTAAAAGTGTTTGGGCCGGAGAAATGAAGGGCAGATTAACAAAATGATGCACAGTAACCAAAATTGTTTCACTGTGTTGTGTGAAAAGGAGAGAGCACAACAGCACCATACCAATTAAACTATGGTGATGTTGCTCTCTCCTCTAGTGCTGATGTACCTTAGGCTCCCTTGCATCAGAACACACACCTTTGCACTATAGTGATGTAAAGCTTAAGTTTTATACAAGAAGGAAACCGTTTCAGCACAAAATTATGTTTGGCAAAGTTCAACACTTTTCCACTTTGTATGTGTGCTCTTTGGTGCTAACACAGCCAAAGTTGGAAAGGTTTGGAGAAAATAAATCTTTACTCCAATGTTATGCCTGCCTTGTGGAGGTATAATTTGTATATGTCCAATCCCTTTCAACCAAAGTTAGTAGATATGAGTTAGAAATGGGGGTCTCTAGTTGGCAGTGGCTTGCACCCTGTTCAAGTAGGGACCCTTATTCTAGTCAGGGTAGGAGGATTACACCGCTAAGATAACTCCTGCTCACCTCATTGGTAGCTTGGCACAAGCAGTCAGGCTTATCTCAGAGGCATTGTGTAAAGCATTTGTACAAACACACACAGTAACATAGAGAAAAAACTACAAATGGGCACCACACCAGTTTAGAAAAATAACCAATATTTATCTGAATGAAACATGACCAAAAATGACCAAAACAATAAAAAACCAACATACACAAGTAAAGATATTGCTTTTATAAAACTCAAAACAGTTCAGTTCATAGCAAACTATGGCTGCATCACTTTTAGCACAAACTACCTGGGATGCGTCAAAATCAAAGATGAAAACAGGCGCAGGAGAAGTGAGGCACCGGAAATGCACAGCGATGCGTCGGTTTCCTATTCCCAGGGAAGGTTCCTTACTGCAGTCCAGGGGAGGTGATGCGTCGGTTCCTTACTGCAGCGCAGGGGATGTAAAGCATTGGTTCCTTACTCTGAGGAGAGGTGATGTGTCACTTCCTCACAGTGAGGGGAGGTGATGCATCGATTTGTGAACATGTGGCCTCGGTTTCTTTCTGCTGGGCAACATTGATGAAGAATTTGGCACACAGGTGCGGTGCTTCGAAAATCTGGACGCACTGAGATGATGCAGCGGCAGCAAAGCAGGCCCTCTGTCGATTTTCCAGCCTCATGGTAGGTGATGTATTGATTTCTTCAGCCACGCAGCAGGCCTCGGACATCGGAGACATGGTGCTCAGGACTCGGGCTGCGGCGATCTTTCTGCCACATGGCAGGTGCTGCGTCAATTCTTCGGCTGCTCTGCGGCGATGCATTGATTTTTCAACTGCATGGCAACACTACTTCAGGAAAACAGACTCTCAAGGTTGATGCGTGGATTTTCTTCTGTTCTTTGTAGCAAATTCACCTCCAGGATTCCAGAACTAGAATTAGCATCACTTGACAAGTCTACACTCCCAGCAGAGGAGTTCAAGGTCTGCAGGTGAAGTCTTTGATGGACCTGAGCCTTCTCTGCAGGAGGCAAGGCCTTGGAGAACTTGGCAAGCAGGATACAAAAAGCAAAGTCCAGTCCTTTCACTGTGCAAGACAGAAGCAGCAAACAGCAACAAGAAGGGTGGTATTTCCCCTCTTACAGGTTCTCCAGCTCTTCTTCTGAGCAGAATCACCTTCTTGGTCCAGAAGTGTTCTGAAGTTATGGTGTCACAGCTCCAGTACTTCTACCAATTCTGTCTTTGCAGTAGGCAAACTTCAAAGGAAAGTCTTTGTAGTGCACAAGACTCTGCCTTTCCCTGAACTGGTCCCAGACACACTACAGGGAGGTGGAGACAGCTTTGTGTGAGAACAGGCACAGCCCTATTCAGGTGTCAGTGACAACTCCTCCCACCACTCTAGCTCAGGAAGACCCATCAGCCTGGTGATGGGCCATCAGGATCTACAGGTACACCTCAGCTCCCTTTGTGTGACTGTCTTGAGTGACTGCACAAACAGTCCTACTGTCAGTCTAAACCACTAGTGGATTCCACAGACAGACAGAGGCACAGGGGCCACTTTCTAAAAAGTGGCAGTGTCAAACATGCAATTTAAATACAAACTTCACTAAAAGTTGTATTTTTAAATTGTGAGTTCAGGGACCCCAAACTCCAAATCTCTAACTTTTCACAACTGGAAGTTACACTTGTAAGAGGTTACAAGATAGCTCCAGTGATAACCAATGGGAGAGATAGACCTTGCAATAGTGAAAAACGAATTTAGCAGTATTTCACTATCAGAACATGTAAAACACACCAGTACATGTCCTACCTTTCAAATACACTGCACCCTGCCTGTGGGGCTACCTTGGGCCTATCTTAGGAATGATTACTTGTAGAAAAAGGGAAGGTTTGGGCCTGGCAACTGGGTGCACCTGCCAGGTCATCATGTCAGTTTAAAACTGCCCCCACAGACACTACAGTGGCAGGTCTGAGACATGATTGCAGGGCTACTGATGTCGGTGGTACAATCAGTGCTGCAGGCCTACTAGCAGCATTTGAATTACAGACCCAGAGCAAACACAGTGCACTTTACTAGAGTCTTACCACGACTTCCATAACATGCATCCTACCCGCCAATCAACATGCATCATTTATGTGATTCCGTGCTGATGTCAAAGCTGAAAAAACAGTATGTAGGTCAAACAGTGAATGACCTCTGTACAAGCATTAAGAATCACAAATTAGCAATAATTAATCAGAAAATGTACCAGCCCCTAGTGAATCATTTTAACTTTGCAGACCATTAAATGCCACATGCCTGTGGAATATGTCTTACTGTCTTAAAGACAGAATTACTGGACTCCAGAAAAAACGACTGGATGTACCGTTTAAAAGCATTGCATCCAGACAGACTGAACAACAGTGGTAGTATCACTTGACTACTGCACATCTCAAGTGATCTCAGGACTGCAGTGAATCAATGTTTCATATGGAATCTTCACTTATGATGCCTTTCAAATCCAGCAGTATCAGCAAAGCATGACGGAGTTAATGATCTTCTACTACCAGAATACAAAAGTTGAAACATTGTAGTAGAAATATTTTTGTCCTATAGTGAATACATCTGTTTGAGCCACATCTTTCTTTCACACTCTCGCTCTCTCTCGCTCTCTCTCGCTGCCTCTCCCTCTTTTTGTCTCTCTCACTCTTGCTCAGTCCTATCCACATAAAAAGTAAAAAGGCAGACTTATTGGTTTTGCCAATGCTTATTATACTAGAAGCCTGGAATACCCTGTTTAGAAGTTCTATTGTGTTTTAGTTGGGATTTGAAAATCCCCAGGAGGATATTACTTGTGTTATTCACCTTTATTATAATAACATATTGTGTAATTGCATAAAATCAATTGCTGGGCTACTGGGGCACATATACATGAGAATCACCAATCTTAGCTTTCAGTGAGCTGTCACCTATCTCTACTCACAATCCTCATCCTCATGTTATCATCTACTATTCAAGTCTCTCAATTGCCCGACATGCCCAGTTCTTGGCCTACACTGGGGCTCTCTTGGATACCATTAACCCACAATTGTGTGGGTGATACACAGCTTAACACAAAAAGTCCTCAGCTGCATTAAACTAAATGAAACCCCACTCTACAATAATTTTCAGTGTAATGTCTAAGAGCAGCATAAAATTAGTGAAAGTGGTGCAGTTTAAGATACACCTACTTCATAATATAAAAAAGTAACCCAGTGAACCAATGGGCAGGTATTAATCCTCTCTTGACTTGACAGTACAAGTACCACACAAACATGATGTTCTTTTTCTCTTCCGAAGAGAGCCTAAAACATTCCTTTTTAGGAAATAGCACATAAATGAATCCTTAATATCTGGAGAATAATAAAACAAGGAATTGGAGCCCTTTCAGTCATATAATCAGATATATTGCCAAACCTTTACCAGATGACTGGAGGAACAGATGTATATTTGAAAATTGCCAAAAATTATGATTTCTTCTCCATCATCAATGAATTACCCAAACCCTGCAGCAAAAGAACAGACGTCACACCTTCTCAAGACCTCTGCAACAGACTCAGCACATTCTTTCACCACAAGATCAAGGTGATCTACAACAACTTCGACAACCAAGACCACCTCACCGCTCCTGCTCCCCCCTCATGTGATGACACCCAGCAGACTATGCTCAAATGGATCCCACTCATGACAGAAAACACCTTGAAGACCATGAAAGCATCCACTCCAGAACACCCTCAGAAGGGGCCAACACCACATCTTCCACAGAACTGCCTCTGCCATCACACCTGAATTATGTTGGATGATTAACTGCTGCCTTGAGACCACCACCTTCCCCGATGAGTGGAAACACTCCGAAGTCAACCCCCTCCTGAAGAAACCCTCCGCAGACCTGACGCCTCAAGAACTTCACGCCCATCTCCCTGCTTCCCTTCACATCCAAGGTCATCAAAAATGCTGTCAACATCCAGCTATCAAACTTCATCGAAGCTAACAGCGTCCTGGACATCTCCCAATCTGGAATCCGAAGCAATCACAGCACCGAGACCATCCTACTCGCTGCCACTGACGACATCCGCACCTTCCTCAATTAGGACAAAATGGCAGCCCTCATCCTTCTTGACCTCTTGGCTGCATCCACCACACCCTAGCCACCAGACTCCATGATGCCGGCATCTGCGAGAAGGCTATAGACTAGATCCGCTCCTTCCTCACCGACAGATCTCAGTGGGTCAGACTCCCTCCCTAACTCACAGCCAACAGAGACCAACTGTGGTCTGCCCCAGGGCTTCTCCCTCAGCCCCACCCTCTTCAACGTCTACATGGCCCCCTATCAACCATCGCCAGGAACCATGGGCTCAACATCATCTCATGCGCCAACAACACCCAGCTGATCCACTCCCTCACCAACGAACCCAACATCACCACACACAACTTCCAAGAAAGCCGTCGCCACCTGGATAAAGAACAGCTGCCTGAAACTCAACTCAGAAAAGACAGAAGTCCTCATCCTTGGCTCCACTCCCTCCACATGGCGCATCTCATGGTGGCCCTCCACCCTCGGAAATCCCCCCACCCCGACGGACCACGCACTAAACCTCTGCATAATACTAGACTTATCGCTCACAATGAACCGCCAGATCAACGCCGTCTCCTCAACATGCTTCAACACCCTCTGCATGCTTCGAAAGACCTTTAGATGGATCCCAACCGAATCCAGAAAAACTGACATGCACGCACTCATCAGCAGCAGATTGGATTACAGCAATGCTCTCTATGCTGGAATCAACAAGAAATGTCTTCCCAAACTCTAGACTGTCCAGAACACTGCAGCCAGACTGATACTTGAAATCCCCTGTCGCAGCCACATCACCCAACACCTCCGCAATCTTCACTGGCTACCAGTTCGAAAGAAAAATAACCTTCAAACTCCTCACCCATAAATACAAGGCCCTTCACAACACTGGGCCCGCTTACCTAACAGCCGCCTCTCGTTCCCCACACCCAAAAGACACCTCTGATCAGCCCAGCTCTCACTGGCCACTGTCCCACATATCAGCAAGACTAGAACGGGAGGAAAGCCTTTCTCTCACCTCACAGCCAATGCCTCCTCCTTCACCTCCGGCATTCTCCCACATTGCCCAAGTTAAGGAAGGACCTGGCTTTTCGGGTGACTCCAGAACTCAACAGAGTCACCACTTCCCCCCAGCAGCTTGAGACCCTCACGGGTAAGTAGTTGTGCTTAACGAACCTTGATTTATTAATGATGTGTTACTGTCCCAACATTTCCCCTAGCTGATGTGTATGCTAGTGACACGCACATATAATGGTAAATTGTCGTATGGATTAAGCCACCTGTTTTGAGGTGGGGGGTCAAATAAATTGAGGAAAGTACAGAAATGTATGAGTACTGATGAGAAGAAAAAGTGATACAGTAATGGACTAACACTGATTTTTTGGAAATAGATAAAAATAGTATGGGCTAAGAGAATCAAGACATTTTATATTTTGTTATTTAGACGTGAGATAGTAAGATATCGGTTTGCCACTCGGTGTAGACACAGTCTTCTTACAGCAAGGGTCTCCAACCTTTTCTGTAGTAAGAGATACTTCTGCTCAATAAAAATCACCCTGAGCCAGTGGTGTAGCATGGAGGGGGGGGGGCAGAGGGGCTGTTGCCCCGGTTGCAAAATTCTTAGGGGCACAACATTTCAAAAGAAAAGTTGAAGAATACTTGCCTTTCCCCGGGCGCTGACAACCCACGCTACGCCTCTGCCCGAGCTACTAACACGTATTATCAGTGTTGTAGTAGTGAGACCTCAGATGATATTCCCTTAGCGGACACCCTGTTCAAGATTACTAGTAGGGATGACGTCTGTACATTAGCAGTAATGTCAAAAGAAATGCTTTATCAGTTTGACATGCTTCAACATGGGTTACACATAACAGTCATAGATGCAATGCCGGGGTGCTACAGTTATAAGTCTCCCTCAATGTGGCATGATTTATCATTCAAGGGGAACAACCTTTACAACGCAACTTTTACAACACACTACCATTACAACAAAACTGTTACAACGCGAGTGCATTGACAACGCAGGACATTACAACGCAAGTCTTTACATCGACTTGCACTAGATGGCGTGCTAACATTAAAAATAGTGTAGTTTACTATCCCAACACCTTCCCTACTGTTACGTGGACTGGAGTTGGAATAGTAAATTACACTTTTTTAATGTTAGCACGCCATCTAGTGCAAGTCGATGTAAAGACTTGCGTTGTAATGTCCTGCGTTGTCAATGCACTCGCGTTGTAAAACTTTCGTTGTAACAGCATGCGTTGTAACGTCATACATCCATCATTCAAATATCGGCTCTAAAATATCTTGTGAATTCAACCATTTTTCTCAAAACATCAGCTTACGAGTACTGAAAATACATGCATTTTTGAAATGTTTGTGTACATATATTAAACCAAGCAAATTCTTCTAATTTAATAGTCTCGCATGCACAAAGGGAAGCTACTTACTGGTAGCTGGAGAGCTACCATTAGTTCATAACGTACTCACCCTGTCTTAAAGGGCAGGTCAGGAGAAGGCTACTAGTTATCACTAGAAAATACTGACAGTAGTTTTCAGGGTAGGGGTGTACCAAAGAGTGTAGCTTGTGGCAGACCAATTCACAGATTTTGCTTTTGTTTAACTACGAGAGCTATGCAGTTTATAAAAATATATTTGGGGGGTAGTCAGGATAAGGTACAAAAAGGATTTATCCTTTAGTTAATTCTATTGAACTCACACCTTTTTCAAACAAACCGTTACATTCATTCGGCTCTCATCCTCATTGTTATCTGAAAAATTGGCCCAAACAATAAATCTATAGTACACTGGAAGTAACAATTAGTACAAAATTTATTAAAAATGACTTACAACAATCTAAGGTTGTGTATATCAACAATAATTCATGTGTTAAAAACAATTCATAAGTTAAAACCACCAACTATCTTGGTACTCTAATTGTACTCAAATAGAACAGAATACTCAACAAATCCAATAGAGTTTATCAAAGCAGCAAGAGAGACACAATAAGACAGTGTTATTTGTCATTTAAGTTTGCACATCTATGAAAGAAGGGAAACAAGGAAGCCAACTAGCGCCCTACGTTTCAATTTATGTTGGTTTTCGGCTAAGCCAGTCAGCAATGACAGATTGTGCAGAGGAAAATGCGTTGACGCGTTTCGATGGTGTATATTGGTCTCAAACAATCTTTTTCAAGACAGGAATTTTGCTCTCTTTGACAGTTCAATTTAATTTGAAATTTCCAAATAAACACCTGTTTCAAAATAAATGAATTACAATCAATAAACACAAACAACTCCATGGAAACATTGTACATCAGTGGTAGTCAGGATAAGGCCAGGGAGAAAGGCTCCGCTTGGCAGCCGTCCATATCAGCCCCTGCTAGAAGCTTTGGGACCTGAAAACACAATCAGTGGTCCCAGAACCAACTGGGCAAATGCTACTCCCCTTGAGCACAGCATCCCTGTGCAAACCCACCACCAGCCACTTCTGCCATGGCTGATACTGCTGACGTAGCTGCTGCATAGTTGTCCCTTTTGCATTTCCTCTTCCAAGATGTCCTACAGGAGAACATAATGGAGCCAGAAACTTAGCACAATTATGCAGACATCATTTCCAGAGATGAATAAAAGGATGGATTGCTAGTTAAATATGCTCAGCACACCCTGCAAAGTGAACAAGTGCTAGACATTGGAGAGAGAAAGAGAGTTAGAGAGAGACAGACAGACAGACAGACAGACAGAGAAAAGGGTAAAGAGAGATAGAAAATAGAGAGAGAGAGGGTACATGGGTGAGGGGGAGACAAAGAGGATAGAGAATGAAGGAGGGAGAAAAAGAGATGGATGGATGGTTGGAAGCATGGATGGATAAAATATTCTTTCCAGACTATGCATCTGAATAGTTGTCACTGGGTGATTGGTGTATTTATGAGACCGATTAAAAAGAAAGTGACATGGTTATCTATTGGGACCGGCAAGCATCCACATTTAACTTCAGGAGCAAAACATCCTCCAGTCCACAATAGCCGTCCGAGCCAGACCTTTGCTCCTATGGCTTCAGAAAGAAACATGATTACGCTGTAGCCAGAGGTGGGATTTATGGAGGGGTGAACTCTATCTGCAGCTTTCCTTAGCTTCTCGTAGACCTTTATTCCCGCAAGGTAATTTCTGCTGATCCTTTGCTTTCAGTCATTTCCTAAGCTCCCGTCAACATTAAATCAGGATTTCATTAGCCAAAGGCGCTCACGTCACTTTCAACTTCACTTCAAAGCTTTTAACATTCTCTATCATGTTTCTTGAGTGTTAATATATTTTTTAATGCTCTGATTTGGGATTCAAGTCAAGGCCGTTGGGGTCTCTTCTCTGAGCACAAATATTTTGTGTGCTACGAAGAGCACTATCTGCTACAGGACAGCAACTTCTCTGTACCAAATTCACATCTAGGCTCTAGGACAAACTTCATTGGTAATGGAGAATAGGACAAAAAAATGTATAGTTTTGACTTGTGGTGTAAAGAAGTATAAGCAGTATGACCAGGTGGGATAAATAAATGTTAGAAACATTCAAGAAGAGAGTCTAAGTGGAGTTTGTTTGAAGGAAAGTTACAATTTAATGTTTAGCAATTTTAATCTGGATGCAAAGCTTTTAAAGAGTACCTCCAGTCGTTTTCTCTGGAGTCCAGTAATTCTGGGCCTCGTTTATGTTTTTTTGCCATAGGGCAGCACAGCAGGCCTTGCTAGAAAGGGGCACAGATTCATAAGGCCATGAAATGCCACATAACATGGTTTTACGTGGTCTTACAAATATGCCAGTGGCACATTGTGCTATTGGAACATCAAAAAAGTGATGTTCCGGTGGCACAAAAATGCCGGCAGGGCATCATAAATGAGGCCCTCTGTCTTTAAGACATGACAGAGGCAGCAAATCAAAAAATCTGAAAGCAACTATACTGCGCAACCAGCATATACACTTTTCTTGAGGTGAGCAGTTCTACCCTCCATCCTCTACTCTATTTTAGCAATGTTAAAGACCCCTCCATCTTGGAACCCATTCCTTTTTGAGCCTTCATCATAAAGCTGATAATTCTATTGGCTTGATTGAATGGCAAGAAAAGAGACTAGGGTGACTAGGTTTTACTGGGAACCTGGTTATTGGAATAACATGTACACAATAGTCTCCTTGTATTTATGTTACAAGAATCACTCAGTTTTAGAGAGAGTATAACATGGGGGAAGGAACTAATCATACAGTATATCCCTGAATAAATCCAAACAATGGCTTCATAATCGCATTTGAACACAGTTCATCGAGTTCTATTTTCTTCAGTAAATGTTAGAACAACATGTAGGTGCTCCAAGTGATGGTCCAGTGGTAGTTATAGTGACATAAGTGGAAATGTGTACAGCTGAATTGAGAAAAATTAGATAAAATCATTGCTGATTATACAGTTCAATTCGATACACCGACTGCAATGCCTAGTAAGGGTTTAAAAATAGTGCATTGAATGTACAGCCAGCACATGAATTAGTACATTGAAGATTTGACCCCGATAAGTAATATATAGATGGGGGCTTCATCAGGACAACAAGATTGTCGCATCCTCAAAGTAGTTAAGTAGTTTATTATTTCAGTCACAAAAATGCAATAGTGCAAATCCATAAGCCTCCGTCTGCGTACAATGAAATCCTACCATTCGATATTTTTATGAGTGCTGTCTTGACTCTTTCACAGATGCCATCTGACTGCCAGTGAGTCTGGATGAAAGTAACATATGCTTTTATGCATTAATTTTGCTTTGCTTGATTATTAGTGGTTAGGTTTTTCCACATCCTGCTTTACTAGATGTGAAAGGACCTGGCCCAATTCTTCCAGTCGGTAAAAAACAGCTGGGAAAATCTCCTGAGACTTTGCAGCAGAAGCCAGGTGTCATGGTACTTTTTATTTCTCTAAAAGGGGGACGCATAGAATTGTTTCCATGCTAAAAAAAAAAAATCCTTCTCATCACCCCTAATCTGCCCTTCCCTCACTCTACCCCACATACTGGATGCCAGGGTATTCTGCCAAAATATTGTTTAAAAAATATTGTGAAACAAATATTATGCAAAAAAAATCCTGCTGTCAAAAATATGAGACAGATTATAGAAGGTAAGGACATTGTTTTTTAAGTCTTTATTATATAGTTATACAGTTTTTACTTATTTAGTTAATTTTTATTATTTTATCTGGTCTATGAGTTATCAGAAGTACGTTTAAAAAAAAATTATTGTGTTTTTTTGATTAGGTAATGTAAATAACTTATTTTATTTTATGTCAGTATCTTGGGGTAGGTTGTTGGGTTGGTAGGAGAATAGTGTTGGACATTTTCAAATATTTATTTTTTATTTGAATATACAATTCTTGAGCATTTTAATAGGCTAATTCGATTATTTGATACGTAGTTATGTATTTCAGTAGGTAGCACATAATTAAAAAAAAATGTATATGCTAATTGGTTACATTGATTGTGTATTGCTTATTGAAGGTAAACAGCCTTTACAACTGAATTTTTACCGCGTTGTACCTTTACAACACATTTTTTACCACTCATGTTTTTAACATGCATATGCTTTTACAGCATATGCCTTTATCACGCATTTAAGGTAAGTTCAGGAGTTTGGGGGGTCTCCCCCCCACAAATAAATTGTTAATATATATAAATGTATATATATATAAACAATGTATGGTAAAAGGCATACTTTGTAAAAGCATATGCCATCTAAAGAAATGCGGGGTAAAAAATGCGTGGTAAATGCATGCAGAATATTTCCCAGTATTGTTCTGTCATACAACCCTTATTGAATTGTGTTTACCACTTTTATAATAGTACTGGCATTTGTAGAGCGCAACAGCTACCTCATTCAGAGGTGTCCCCGCGCTAATCGTTAGATGCAAGTGAGGATCAAGTCCAACGGAGGAGCTAGTCTTGACTAAAAAGCTAGGTCTTCAAGATCTTCCTGTACACGAGTTCTGATTCAATCAAGCTCATACGAGAGGGTAAGGAGTTCCACAGCCTGGCAGTCCTCACTGTGAAGGACCTGCCTCCCATTCGGGACTTAGCATAACGAGGTACACAAAGCAGGTTCTGGGAATTGGATCTCAGTGTGCGTTTTTGCTGATATGGGCATAGCCTAGCCAGAGGTACCTTGGTCCTCTGTCATGCAGGGCATGAAAGGCCAGGGTCAGGGACTTGAACTCTATCCTTTTAACAACAGGGAGCCAGCCAAAGAAGTTGTCTGATATGAGGGGAGGTATGACGATGGAAAAGGCCCCATCAAATTAATCTCGCTGCCGTATTCTGTACCATCTGAAGTCTATTGATCAGTTAAGAAGGCAGCCCTACGTACAGACCGTTTGCATAGTCCAGCTGGGAGGTCACGGTAGCATGAACTATGACCCTGCGGCTTTCACCGGCAAGAGGTGCAGGAATTTCCTTTTTATGGTACTATTATTGTTAAAATAATGTTAATTGTTTTTTTCTCTTATTATTTTAATTTATTTTGTGTTTCTTGGAATTTTAAGGTAATATAGTGTGAAATATTTAAATCTACTTACAACACTTTCGCCATTACTGCTTAGGTTATAGTGGGAATGGTTAGTCTAACTCTTCCAGGGCCAAACACTTTCCTTGCTGTTGCTTATGTCAAAGTGGAACTAGTATATCTAACCCCACCAAAGTCCAACTATTTCCTTACTGCTGTTTATGTTGGAGCAGGAATAGTAGGAGTAATAAATCTGACCCCCCCAAAGTACAACACTTTCCCCTTATGTTATAGATCAATTGGTAAGTCTGACTCTTCCGGGACCCATCAGTTTCACTGCTGTTGCTCACATCAAAGGCCCTCTATTTTTTTTTCTGATTCTTTGGAAATTGTATATCATATTAAATATATTATCTACTGCCAGTCGCCATTAGGTAGTTATAGTTAGGAAAAGTGTTTTTGTCTTGCTTATAACTTGAGCACTGTTTGACGAATCTCCATGAACTTTTCAAAAAACACATGTCCTCCTAATTCTAGCTGTGCATGGAAAGGTTTAGGGTGATCAATCAACCGGGGGCCGAGAAAAAGAGGGGGTCAAAAAGGGCTTTCCCCATCTTAATACTCATAGAGATTTTGAACAAAAGATATGAAACATTGCTCCTACGAGCCGCTGAACGGAATAACACCACATTTGGCAAAAAGCTAACTCCTAGTCCAGAAAAAGCCCTTTTTGTTATTTGGTGTAAATCTGTTCAGCAGTTTTGGAGATATTAAAGAAAAAACACATTTTTGTATCTAGAAAGACAGACCATTCGAATATCTTGTTAATCTCGTGCTGAGATCTGATTGGCTGCCAACACTTCAACCATGAAGTGTTGGCAGTCATTTTGGAACTCAGACTCGTCCGACTCCTAAACGAAAATGTTTAAAAAAAATAGAATGGGGCAGGGTATGAATGCCCTGACTCCCTAGGCTGGGCAGTAAGGTCCCCCAGGGACCCCGCAAGGGCCCAACATTTGTTTCATGGAAAATCATAAAAATTGGTGAATTTCCACAATTTTTCTTTAAAAAACACAGGTTCAGTCTCCCACATTTGTTTAAACATGGGCCCTCAGATGGGCCAGATCCCAGGGGCTTATTTATATCTCAAATAAAGGTGGGGCACACAAGGCCCCCCTCCCATGGCCAATCTTGGCCCTGAAAACCGCCACCTCCCTGTGGCAGGCCAATTTATAAACATGGTCTCCTACGCTTGTTTTCAGTTTTGTTCCCTGGTTGGCTGGGTCCTGGCAACATTCAGCACTAAAAAAAAAAAAAATGAGGGGGCCCCTCTCCTGAGGCTCTTTGGAGCCCCCGGGACCACCATTTCCCTGGGCTTTTTGAAAATATTGAAGGAGGGTCACATGGACTATTGTGCTCTAATGAGCACAGTAGACCACCACCTCCCTGGGGCTAAATTAAAATCTTTCCAAGAGGGCCATGCAGAACCCCCAATCCCTGTGGGCCATCACCTCTCCAGAGCCTGTAATATATTTTAAACTGGGAGGGGGCCACGTGGCCCCCTCCTGGGCCAAATACAGCCCAGGGACCACCACCTCACTGGACCGAGCCTGTTTTCGCTCAAGAAGCAAGCTGTGCGTCCCCACTTCTGGATTCATTATTGACCTTTAGGACCGCCACCCCCAGAGTCTGCTGCTGCCACCTCCCCAGGTGCCCACCCTTGGGAACCAGCTGATCGCTTTTGTGGTACCTTAATATATTTGTTTAACACACAAAAATGTTTAGAAAACACAATCTATCACTGGATGATGTCATCAGTGATGTAAATAGTAATGTAATTTCACATGTCTTCAGTGATGTCATCATTGATGTCACTGACCATGTCATGAGTGTATATATATAAAATACATTTGAGAACATATATAAATCAAACATGTATAACTTTGAAACCTCAAATAGAAATGCGCACTTTAAAATAATAACGAATATTAAGCATATATATATTATTTTATAAAAATCGAAAATTATTTAAACATACATAATAAAACATATGAAGAATAATTCTAAAAACTAGATATTAAAATATGTAAAAACATTTATACAATAAAAACATCAAAATAAAATATAGTTATAAATTAATAAAAGATGCTACTGCTAAAAAAAAAGAAAAAATGTAATTCCAATAAATTTACTTTTAAGATATATTTATATATATATATATATATGATGTGACCAAGCTCCCCGTGAGGAGTGAAACGCGTCATGGCAGGCATTATGCCTGTTTAATTTGTGGACTTTTTATTAATAAACTTCACTGCTGTATCCACCAACACTGCGTGGGACTTTCTAAGTTTTGGGAGTGTTCGAGGTCCGTGCCTGGAGGTTCTGCCAAATTGAGTGGCAGACAAGAGTTCTTGTGCGATATATATATATATATATATATATATATATATATATATACACACACATTTATATATAAATCTGAAAAGCAATAAAAAAAAATAAAATAAAAAAAAATATATATATATATATATATATATAAATATATATGAGATTTCCAAAAGTCTCCGCACTTTAGAAGTGCACTTCACAAGGTAATGTTCATCAGAACTTTTGTTTCAGGAAGCGGTTAGACAAACCAGATAGTTACTGTCCCTTACGCGTTTCGGTGCCCCAGCACCTTAATCATAGGGTAGGCAAGTTGGAAACTCAGAGCTGGATCACTGCATATTTTACCCTTTCAGGCATGCGTTTCCCAGTCAACAGCATGCTGGGAGCGATAGTCCCGATTCTTCCCCTTCTGTGGGGTCCGATTTCCAACAAATAATCCATCTGCCAACATTTGATTGTTTTTAACACAGCCCTCCGGTGGGCCTCAGGTCCGTGAAACCACTTCCCCAATTAAGAAATTCCTCATGGTGGAACAAGCTGTGAAATTTCACAACCACACAGACCTTCCTCCGATAGACACAGCGGTGCAACCTCTCTCGTCTGGAGCTGCAGTGACAAACAGATTTCCAAAAGCCTCCGCGCTTTAGAAGTGCACTCCACAAGGAAATGTTCATCAGTACATTTGTTTCAGGAAGCGGTTAGACAAACCAAATAGTTACTGTCCCTTACGCGTTTCGGTGCCCCCAGCACCTTAATCATTGGGTAGGCAAGTTGGAAACTCAGAGCTAGGTCACCGCATATTTTACCCTTTCAGGCATGCGTTCCCCAGTGAACAGCATGCTGGGAGTGATAGTCCTGATTCTTCCCCTTCGGTGGGTTCTATTTCCAACAAATAATCCATCTGCTAATATTTGATTGTTTTTAACACTGCCTCTGGTGGGCCTCAGGTCCGTCAAACCGCTTCCCCAATTAAGAATTTCCTCGTGCTGGAACAAGCTGTGAAATTTCACAGCGACACAGACCTTCCTCCAATAGACACAGCGGTGCAACCTCTCACGGCTGGAGCTGCAGTGACAAACAGATTTCCGAAAGCCTCCGCGCTTTAGAAGTGCACTCCACAAGGAAATGTTCATGAGAACCTTTGTTTCAGGAAGCGGTTAGACAAACCAAATAGTTACTGTCCCTTACACGTTTCGGTGCCCTCAGCACCTTAATCATAGGGTAGGCAAGTTGGAAACTCAGAGCTGGATCACTGCATATTTTACCCTTTGAACTATCGCTCCCAGCATGCTGTTCACTGGGCAACGCATGCTTGAAGGGGTAAAATATGCAGTGATCCAGCTCTGAGTTTCCGTATATGTGTAATATATATAGGCCAAGGTGTATTGAAGAATGAGTGAGTGTATAAGTGTCTGAATGGATGATTTAGTAGGTGCGTGACTGACTCTATAAGTGAGTGATTAAACATATCTTACTGAATGCATGGGTTAGTGACTAAACTGTGAGAATGTCTGTATCAGTCTATCTTTTGGTGTGTATGTGGCTGCATGGACTGGTGAATAGCTACTGGAGTGTCATTATGGGTTATTGATTGGTTGTCTGAGTATCTGTATGGGTGACTGGGTGTTTGTGTGGGTGGGGGGTGACTCTGTGCATAAATGTGTGAGTGGGTGATTCACTGGGTGTATGGATTCAAGAGTGCATCTGTGACTGTATGGGTGGGTGAGTGTGTGTATGGGTATGTTGGTGAGTAAATGGATGTCTCAGTGGTACATGTGTGAGTAACTACATATGTGATGGGCAGTATATGTGTGTTGGAGTATATAAATGACTATAAGTGAGAGTGAGTGATTGTGAGAGTGGCTGTATCAGTGATTGTATAAGAGCGTAAGTATGTGTTAGTATCTGTATGAGTAAGTGAGGTGGTGTGTGTATAACTGTATAGGTGAGTAAATGGGAGTGTAATTAATTCTTTGCATGACTGACTAGGTGTGTGAGTAACTGCCATTATGGATGAGTGGCAGTGTGTGAGTGTCTATATAAGTGTATGAGTGCATATGATAGCCCTGTACTGATGAGTGACCGAAAGTATGAGTGACTGTTTGGGTGAGTGAGTGGATGGGTGTGTAGACCTAAGAATCAGTGAGTGGGTATGTAGTTATTGGTATTGGAGTGTCTAAGGTTTTGAGAATGGCAGTCTGTAATTTAGAGTGGGTGTATCAATGGTTAAATGAGAGTGTGAGAAGATGCATCAAATTATCACATGGTTGATGGCATCAGTGATGTCATCAGTGATGTAATTTGAGATGTCATCAGTGATGTCATCAGTGATGTAATATGTGACGTCATCAGCAGTCCATTGCGGGGGCGCGAGTTATAGTTAGCTGAACTAACTATAACATCCGAATTTTACTGGTTTTGGAGTGAAATGTCCAACTAACTATAACGTCCCTGAAACCTGTGTTTTTTTCTGTGAATTTCTAAGATTTTTAAATGCTAATTTCTAACTGTAACGTCCCTGAAACCTGTGTTTTTTTTCAATGAATTTCAAAGGATTTTTAAATGCTAATTTCTAACTATAACATCCCTGAAACCTATGTTTTTTTCAGTGAATTTCAAAGGTTTTTTAAATGCTAATTTCTAACTATGCCTACAGACGTAGGACATGTGCAGAAAGAGGAAGAAAGGCACAGAAAGAAGCAACAGAAATGCAGAAAGAGGCAACAGAAGTCCAGAAAGACAAAGAAAGGTGCAGAAAGAAGCAAGCGATGTGCACAAAGAACTGACAGAGAAGCGGAAAGAAGCCTTGTTGCAAAGTCATCCTGTGCCCCCAACTTTTTGCTGACGGGTACTGGTGGTAACTGACTCTGACTAACCAGGCCTAGAGCCAGTGCTATGCTAAACTACACTTATAAGACAGTGAAAACACCTACATACACTAGGGAACATTATGCGTTGGGGTACCCCTGTCATTGGAATGACCTCCTCTGTAAGGCCCTAGTACATAATAGGGCAGGGGGATTAAAACTACCTGTAAGTCAGAGGTGCAGAAAGATGCTTCTTTAAGTAGTAGTCACATTGGCAGAGTGGTGGAGAAAGGGTGCTGGGCCCTCGACCAGTGC
The DNA here is from genome assembly GCF_964204655.1 of Triturus cristatus. Taxonomy (NCBI): domain Eukaryota; kingdom Metazoa; phylum Chordata; class Amphibia; order Caudata; family Salamandridae; genus Triturus; species Triturus cristatus. The sequence continues at coordinate 1,644,707,913 of NC_140590.1, forward strand.
TCAGGAATTCCACTGCATAGGACCTAGACAAGGTTTTCCTGCTCTCGCTTCAATGAAGCAAAGCAGAGTTTGCTATGGCACAGCTCCCGCCCTACCATAGCAAACGGCAATGTCCGGGGGTGGGTACCCCGGGATATTGCAGGATGGCCCTGGCGATCCCCAGGGCCATCGAGGGCTCCAGGAGGGGGCCGTGCGCCCCCCTCCATCCATTTGCATAGCCCCGGGGAGTTGGTGGTCCCCAGGGCAATGTGGGGAGAGCAGGAGCCCCCACACACACTTTTATTTTATTTTTAATTGCAGCCCTAGGGGGGTGGCTGTCCCTGGGGCTTTGGGGTCCCCTTCTGTTAACTTTGAATTCCCGGGGGGGTGGCGGTCCCCGGGGCAGCGTGGGGGAGTTGGGACCCTCATGCCTTTATAAACAAAGCCCTGGGGAGGTTGCAGTCCCCGGGGCTGCGGGGGGGCCACGTGCCCCCCGCATTCAAATTAATAACGAAAATTCATCAAAAGGCGCAAAAGATATTGGCAAATCAAAAAACGATTTTCCTATGGAAAGCAGGTCCTAACTATAACTACCTACTGGCGACCACCAGTAGGTAATATATATATATTTTTTTTTTACACCTCCCTCCTCCCGAGCAGGCTAATGACGTGAAGTGGAAAATCATGGCTGTGAGCTTCAAAGGCTGAACTACCTCTGATATGCATCAGGCCTGGTTCCCAGTGGAGGAAACAGCCCCGCCCCAGGCACATTTGGACCTGGGCAGGTGGGAAATTAGCTATGCAGGGAAATGTACAATCCTAGAAGACTGGCCACACCTCCAGGGTGGGAAGCCTGGTCTTTACACCACAATTTGATTCCTGCCATATTTAGGAGTGGCAGAATAGAGGGTTCTGGGTAGAAAAGGAAACCTACGGCCGATGTTTTTACCTCAGGGGTGGCTAGCTGCAGTGAATAGCTTCCCATTGGCTACTAGCTCCCACACCATTAACTCCCCTAAATCTAGGATTTAAGGGACCCCCTTAACACCAGAACCTTTGATCTAAAAAAATTGCATAAAGGAAGGACGCAGAGAAGACCCATGTTGCCAACAACAGGACTTTGCCCAGAGCATAAAAGCAAAGGAGGGATACTTTGACCCTGTGAGAAGAGACTTGGAACCGAGTGAATGACCGTCGCCCTTGGCTAAAACTTAGAACTCCCATAACAATTGACCCCTGTGGAAGCCAGAAGCACCCTCAGACTTCCTTGGACTAGTGGCACTAGACCCTTGCAAACCGCAGGTAAAAATAGTCACCAGATCCAAAGAATCACTGGCCATCGAGCCCCCCGTAGGATCGCCCAAATCCAGGTGGTCCAGAGCATTGTGGATGTTCTAGTCTCACCTGCCCCGATTTTCAGGCCACTACCTCACTCTCCCAGACCCAGTGAAGATCCAGTACCTTTTATCACTGCCATGGCTTGTTGGTCACCAATCCAGTAACCGACTCCCACACTCGACAATGCATCTACAGGGAACACCATGCAACCATCATACAATGTGTATCTGTTGTGTTTTTGCATTCTGTTTCTTGCAGCACTGTGTAAGCGGTAAAATCAGAACCAGTGCAGCTCCCATTCAGCTCCAAAGACAGTCAGGACAACCCTGCACCCAAGCTCCATTGGCTAGATAAAATTTATCTGACTGTCTTTGTCTGGTCCAGGGGCCCACTTGACCTTAACCCTGAAAGGGTTCCACGTAACTCGACTTCAAGTAACCAATTGTCACTAGTGGTTTTTCTCATTGACCACAATGTTATCTCTTTCATGTATTATTCTGCACTGAATTAATATTACTTCAAAAATCTATTACTCTGGTTATATGTCTGCTATTCTGTTCATTTTGGTGTCTAAATTAAGACAAAAATACACTCTAGTTTTGTAAATTGGTGTCGGATTTCTCTTGAGTTGTGTCAATTACTTTTTGTCCATGTTGGTACTCTGAAATGCTTAACACATGTTTCTCTAGTGAAGCCTCACTGCTCTTTGCCACTCTACCAGGACTGAGCTAAGGATTTATTAATGGGAATCCAAGAACCATCTTTTGGGTATTGTTGTGAGAAGTTGGCCTGGCATATGCTGGTCACTAGTTATAGTGGCCACCTTGCACCAGTCCAATTCGACTCTTGGTAGATAGGTTTAAAGACAACCTTTTAAAGAAAGCTATCCTAGTGGTAGCTGTGGAGAGCAGCCTTCAGGCTAAGTCTCTGAGGAATGTAAAGCAGCTTGTTTTACCTTATAATCTCTTGAATTACCAAATGAAAAGACACCACACAGGTATATATATCAAATATATATGTATTTATTTCTAAATATACTCTACTAATCTCTTTATGAGATTAGAGCCAGGTAAACATTCAAAAGATCAACAGTTCTCAATAAATTAAGCACAAATATGGCTGCAGCCCTAGGGGCGTACCAGACCATATACTAAAATAGTGGTATGTCAAACTCGACTTGCAATATGAAGAGGCCTAGGGCCTTGGGAATTGCTGGGGCTTCACTGCTGCAGTGTTTACAGGTAAGTAATCAGCCCACAGGAGGCGGGTGCAGTGTCTAAACACACACGCGGGTTTCTCATAGGTTTCAATGCAAAATGTCGCGGTTTGTATTTTACAGTTCTAGGGCACTTCGGAACGGACAACAAGCAAACAACTTACAGGGTAAGTACTTTGATAGCCAATGCGCACTTGGGCACCATAATGCCAGAGTTACCTCACCCAGGGAAGCCGGGTGCAGAGGTGTCCTTTGGTGTCGGGTCGCGATGCTGCTTTCAATGGGAATCGAGGTGTTCTTGCTGCTTGTGTCGTCGGGTGAAGTGTCCGTGGAAATCCAACGATGGATGGAAGTTGCAGGCGACCTAGAAATTGAGGGGACAGAGTTCAGAGTCACTTGCCAGTGACCGGTGGCCTTCAGGATAGATGACCACAGCTGTCGCGTCTCTTCACATCGCTGATGGTAGTTTGTCTCTTCGCCCACGTGGTCCAGGAGGGATTGATGAAGACCAGCAGCTGGATTTGGAGGGTCCCACGGTGTCTGCAGCTGATGGCGGTGTCGAAACTCGGATCGGAGCCAACAAACCTTGGCAACTGCAAGTCTCGTGTGGAATGAAGATCTTGGATGGTTCAGACCAGCAAGGTCCGATGGACTTACCCAGCAAGGGTAAGTAAGGGCAGGCCCAGAGCAACCAGGCAAACCCTTGGAATAGTTCAGAAAGTCTTCGTGGGGGCTACTAGCCAACAGGCAAGCAACTGCAAAGATGCCTTGGCAGGAAAACTTCAGCAACAGCCCACGGTCACTCAAGACGAGGTAGGCCACTGTTCTTTGGTTCCAGACCTGCTAGGGACTTGGACAGTAAGTGGTCCAAAGCACAAGTTTGTAGTTCGTCGTTCAGGGCTTGCACTTGAAATCAGTGCACGGTTCCCTGGTATTGCTGTTCCTCGTCACTCGTGGGGTCCAGATGCCACAGCTTCGCTGGGGACTCAAAATGGCCAACGAGAAGTCAGGAAATCAGCTGCAGGGGACGCAGGGACTTCGGGCTCCAGCGGGAGCGGTAAAGTTTGCAACCGTTGTTAAGTCCTTTTGGTGCCTGCCAAGCAGGGGAGTCACTCCTTGACTCCAAGGGAGATCCTTCGGTCTTCTAAAGGTAGTAGAAAGTTGAAGGGCCAGGATTCTTCTTCGTAGAGCGTCGTCCAGGTGTAATCTAAGTTGCATTGGCAAGCTTTGGTATCTTATACTGTAAAGATGGGAGGGACTAGCTCTATGGCCACTCCTCTAGGAGGGCCAGGGTAGTGGGTGGTTACACCCACTTCCCTTTGTCCAGTTTCGCGCCAGGACAGGGGCAGGCAGCCCCTGAACCGGTTTGAGCTGGCATATGCACAGAGGAGCCTACTGCTCCCCCAGTCCAGGACTTCAAAGCACTCTAAGAGTGCACCCACCCAGCTCCAATACACTAAATCCTGTCTGGGAGGTTGTGACACCTCCCTGTGACAGGAAACCCTTTGTTGAGCTCCCTCCACTGCGAGTTTCGGTCAGCAGCAGGAGGGCAGCCCGGTGTCTGTGCTGGTGGCATCCATTTTGTGATGCCAGGGCTCTTGAAAGATTTCTACCGTGTAGCATAGTGTGTACATGTCGTCCCCTCTAGAAGGGTGGGATCCTACTCCCACACCAGTTACTGGTGTGGGGTAGGATTCCAAGTTGTTTGACACCAAACACGACATGTTTTGATGCAGTCATTCCAAAGTTAGCATTTACCGCGAGGTTATAATGCACTTAAGAGTATATGGTTTAACCGCATCCACAAACAGCAGCAAAGAATGGACTCTGCCAGCTGCAGAGGGGTCCTGCTCAGGCAGAAGCACCCCCTCACATAGTAAACCAAGCACCCTGCCCTCAGGATTGTTAGGGCCTGCTAGAGGGGTGACTGATAGGTTTATATGTGTGTGTAGGGTGAGATATAGGAACCTATACCTCAGTGAGGAGTGCTAACACTACCTCACACAGGCTGCAGTAGCAGGCCTGTGGTGTCAGATTGCAAATGCTTCCCAGGGGTGGCACAACACATGCTGCAGCCCCTGGTAGGCCTGTGAAGTACCAATGCCCTAGGTACCTAAGGTACCATATACTAGGGGCTCATAAGGTACCACAGTATCCAATCACTGGTGCATCTAATATGCACACCAATCTTTATAGGGGGTAAGCAGATAGGCTGGGGTCCTGGATAGCAGGATCCCAGCCAGACTAGTCAAAAACCATTCAAACACCAGGAAAAAAGTGGGGGCAACCATATAGTCAGATTCCACCTTCGTACAATTGTACTGCTGAAAAATAAAATAAAATACACAGACACTCTGTTACACACTCAGTAATTCTCACATCGACTCACCAATCCACTCAGACACTCATGCATCTACTCACACACCCACTCAGACACTCTTACACTCACTCACAAACCCACTGAGACACTCTCATACCCACTAACTGACCCACTCAGATACTCACACATCCACTGATAGATTCACTTAGACCCTCTCACATCCACTCACAGAGCCACTGAGACACTCTTATACCCACTCACAGACCCACTCACAGTTATACACTCATTCACAGACCAATACAGACATTTGCACAACCACTCACTGACCCACCTACACACTTACACACCCACTCAGAGATCAATTCGGACATTTACATACCCACTCACAGACCTACTTAGACACTCTTACACCCACTCACACACACTCACACCCACTCTCAGATGATTCAGACACTCTCGCACTCACTCACAGACCCACTCAGACACTGTCACACACAGTCACGGACCTACTCAGACATTCACACACCGACTCACAGACCCACTCAGACACTGTCACACCCACTCACAGAGCCACTCAGACACTCTCACACCCACTCACCAAACCACTCAGACACTCACACACCCATTGGCAGACCCACTCAGACACTCACACACCCATTCACAGGCCTACTCATAGACCCACTCAGACACTGTCACACCCACTGGTAGACTCGCTTAGACTGTCTCACACCCACTCACACACCCCATCACACACTTATACACTCACTCAGACACTCTCACACCCAGTCACTGACCTACTCAAACACTCATGCACCCACTCATAGATCCACTCTCACCCACTTACATTCTCACACACCCACTCACATACCTACTCAGACACTTAGACAGCCACTCACAGACCCACTCACACTCTCACACCCACTGACAGACCCACTCAGGTTTCTTCTATGTAGTTATCATTTTCTCTGCTTTTCCATAGAAATAGCATTTGTGGTTTGTTAATAACTTTGACCCCCTTTGAAGAATCTCTGTTTATCTACTTCTGCTCCCTTCTGGAAAGTTTTGAGGTGATCCATCAAGCGAGGGTTCAGAAAAAAGGGGGGTCCCAAAACACAAACTCCCCATGCATTTTCAATAGACTTGTTTAGACAAGGCCACAGCAAAAAATGCTAATTGGAATTACACCAAACTCAGCAGGAAGCTAGATCTTGGTCCTCAGATTGTGCTTTTTGTGATTTGGTGCAAATCCATTCAGTAATTTTAAAGCTATTAAGGGTTAAAAAATATAGATATTTGGATGGTTGGACTTGCGAGAGTCTCGTGAGTGTCCTGTGAGAGCACACATTTAATAATGGAGCCCTGTGATTGAGCGGTGAGTGAAAACATATTCTTTTTCTCCTAATTCTAGGAACTAACTTACGGTTGTTTCGTTAGTACTTGTCATTCAAGTCGCTTTTCATTAAGGCAAAATGGATCCCAGAAGGGGGCAGTGCCTGTAGTCACACTTTCATCAAGATCCAGTGCCCGCCGTCATTACCTATTTTGGCCTTTACGGATCCTACGTAGAAAAAGGTTTGGGCCACAGGGATGTCTCTCTGGGACTTCCCCACAAGTCCTAGGGGGCAGGGTATACCTACCCTGCCCCCTTATATCTTTGTCTTTCCATTTCTTCTAAGGCTCTGGACTGTCACCACATTGTTGTTGATGTGTAGTCGGCCAATCAGAGCTCATTCTGAGATCAGTTGGCTCCACAGATCCTCCATGAAATATACAAAGTTTTTAAGGCTTTATTTCTCAAAAAATACTGAACAGATATGCACGAAATCACAAAAGCATGTTTCTGGGCCACATTCTAGCTTTGTTGCCCTAAAGTAACTGTAACTCATGCCATTGCCATGCACTGCTAGTACTTCACATATCTCATCAACTATGGCTGCATTGTTAGCATCTTTAATCACATAAGAAATTATATAATTGATAACAATATGGTGCATGGTGGTGCGCAAGCTATAGATCTGGAGGGGTCGCGGATGCCCCACGTCCCTATATATACAACTGGACATTTCTTTAAATCACTCCAAAACTACTGAACAAATTTACACTAAATAACAAAAAGGCACATCCCTGAGCCAACATCTACTTTCCTGCCAAATTTGGTGTAATTTCGTTTAGCATTTCGGGCTGTATCTGTGTCTAAATTTCCTATGGGAATTAACATTAGGAGAGAGCGCTTTGAAACATCCCCTGGTTCTCAGACCTCACTTGATGGATCACCCCGAAACCTTCAAGATAGCAGTTGAGATGAGCATTGTATAAGCATTTAAAATTTCGTGAAGATTCGTTAAACAGTGTAAAGTTATTGGCAAATCAAAAAATGCTCGTCCTATGGTAACTACATCCTAACTATAACTACCTACTGGCGACCGCCAGCAGGTAATATATATATAAACAAGCCACACGCTGTGTTGAAACCATGGATTTATTTTGTACTGATGAAGGCCAGTGCTGAAATGCATTTACTGAAATAAATCTCACCTGAACTCCCAAGAGTGCTCCGAGAATCTTTGTCGTAGTTGTTGTGTAACATTGGCGGACTCACCCCCCACCAGGAGGCACCCGCCGCGTGTTCGATGGTGTGGGTGAAGCGAGGAATTGTTTTATGTTTGCCGTCTGAACCGCTGCCAGCAGAATCACTGCCAACCGAAAGAACAGGGTTTATACAAATCCATGGTGCTCTGCCATGTTAGAGACACCTGCGGTGGTCCCGTGAAATCCATAAGCAGTAGGCGAGGGACATAGACACAGCAAGTGAGAGATGAAGGGAACGACTAAAGTGGCTGCGAGATGGAAGGGAACAGGAAAATGGTAAAAGAAAAATTGCCGATTGGGACACAATGAATGGAAGCGAATGTTGCATTGTGGGATATTGTTACCTTTCTGTTCCCTGGAAAACACACCCTCGATGAAAGAGATGCCGCCAATTGAGTTGTCAGAAGCCCCTCCATTAGGGAGAGATATTACTATATTTAAACAAACCACACGCTGTGTTGAAACCATGGATTTATTTTGTACTGATGAAGGCCGATTCCGAAATGCATTTACTGAAAAAATCTCACCTGAACTCCCGAGAGTGCTCTGAGAATCTTTGTCGTAGTTGTTGTGTAACATTGGCGGACCCACCCCCCGTCCGGAGGCACCCCCCATGTGTTCGACGGTGTGGGTGAAGCGAGGAATTGTTTTATGTTTTCCATCTGAACCGCTGCCAGCAGGATCACCGCCGACCGAAAGGACGTTGATTATACAAATCCATGGTGCTCTGCCATGTGAGAGACACCTGCGGTGGTCCAGTGAAATCCATAAGCAGTAGGCGAGGGACATAGACACAGCAAGTGAGAGCTGAAGGGAACGACTAAAGTGGCGGTGAGATGGAAGGGAACAGGAGAATGGTAAAAGAAAAATTGCCGATTGGGACACAATGAATGGATGTGAATGTTGCATTTTGGGACATTGTTACCTTTCTGTTGCCTGGAAAACACACCCTCGATGAAAGAGATACCGACAATTGAGTTGTCAGAAGCCCCTCCAATAGGGAGAGATATTACTATATTTAAACAAACCTCACGCTGTGTTGAAACCATGGATTTATTTTCTACTGATGAAGGCCGATGCCGAAATGCATTTACTTAAATAAATCTCACCTGAACTCCAGAGAGTGCTCCGAGAATCTTTGTCGTAGTTGTTGTGTAACATTGGTGGACCCAACCCCCGCCAGGAGGCACCCGCCGTGTGTTTGATGGTGTGGGTGAAGCGAGGAATTGTTTTATGTTTGCCGTCTTAACCGCTGCCAGCAGGATCACCGCCGACCGAAAGGACGAGGATTATACAAATCCATGGTGCTCTGCCATGTGAGAGACACCTGCGGCGGTCCCATGAAATCTATAAGCAGTAGGCGAGTGACATAGACACAGCAAGTGAGAGATGAAGGGAACGACTAAAGTGGCGGCGAGATGGAAGGGAACGTGAAAATGGTAAAAGAAAAATTGCTGATTGGGACACAATGAATGGAAGCGAATGTTGCATTGTGGGACATTGTTACCTTTCTGTTCCCTAGAAAACACACACTCGATGAAAGAGATGACGCCAATTGAGTTGTCAAAAGCCCTCCAATAGGGAGAGATATTACTATATTTAAGCAAACCACACGCTGTGTTGAAACCATGGATTTATTTTGTACTGATGAAGGCTGATACCGAAATGCATTCACTGAAAAAATCTCACCTGAACTACTGAGAGTGCTCTGAGAATCTTTGTCGTAGTTGTTGTGTAACATTGGCGGATCCACCCCACGACCAGAGGCACCCCCCATGTGTTCGACGGTGTGGGTAAAGCGAGGAATTGTTTTATGTTTTCCATCTGAACCGCAGCCAGCAGGATCACCGCCGACCGAAAGGACGTTGATTATACAAATCCATGGTGCTCTGCCATGTGAGAGACACCTGCGGTGGTCCAGTGAAATCCATAAGCAGTAGGCGAGAGACATAGACACAGCAAGTGAGAGCTGAGGGGAACGATTAAAGTGGTGGCGAGATGGAAGGGAACAGGAAAATGGTAAAAGAAAAATTGCCGATTGGGACACAATGAATGGATGTGAATGTTGCATTTTGGGACATTGTTACCTTTCTGTTGCCTGGAAAACACACCCTCGATGAAAGAGATGCCGACAATTGAGTTGTCAGAAGCCCCTCCAATAGGGAGAGATATTACTATACTTAAACAAACCTCACGCTGTGTTGAAACCATGGATTTATTTTGTACTGATGAAGGCCGATGCCGAAATGCATTTACTGAAATAAATCTCACCTGAACTCCCGAAGAGTGCTCCGAGAATCTTTGTCGTAGTTGTTGTGTAACATTGGCAGACCCAACCCCCGCCCGGAGGCACCCGCCGTGTGTTCGATGGTGTGGGTGAAGCGAGGAATTATTTTATGTTTGCCGTCTGAACCGCTGCCAGCAGGATCACCGCCGACCGAAAGGATGTGGATTATACAAATCCATGGTGCTCTTCCATGTGAGAGACACCTGCGACGGTCCCGTGAAATCTATAAGCAGTAGGCGAGTGACATAGACACAGCAAGTGAGAGATGAAGGAAACGACTAAAGTGGCGGCGAGATGGAAGGGAACATGAAAATGGTAAAAGAAAAATTGCTTATTGGGACACAATGGATCGAAGCGAATGTTGCATTGTGGGACATTGTTACCTTTCTGTTCTCTGGAAAACACACACGCGATGAAAGAGATGAAGCCAATTGAGTTGTCAGAAGCCCTCCAAGAGTGAGAGATATTACTATATTTAAACAAACCACACGCTGGATTTATTTTGTACTGATGAAGGCCGGTGCCGAAATGCATTTACAGAAATAAATCTCACCTGAACTCCGGAGAGTGCTCCGAGAATCTTTGTCGTAGTTATTGTTTAACATTGGCGGACCCACACCCCGCCGCGTGTTCGATGGTGTTGGTGAAGCTAGGAATTGATAATATATACATGGGCTGAATACCACAGAAGATCTATATACGTGGCTTTAGGGAGTTTACAAAAAACTGGTTAAACCAGTACCCCTTAACAAAAATCAACGATATAGACCTTTTCCCCAAAGGCCCTCAAAAATAGAAAATGTAATTTACAAATAATATATATTTATATATATATATTTTTAATTCCTTTTTTCTCTCTTCTTTCTTGTTTCCCCTTTCTTTTCCCCTTGATTCTCTTTCCATTCTTATAAACCTAGGTGTATAGATGGATTGGTAGATTAACCAATTCGGTTGTAGACTGAATTTTGCACAGGTGATATCCAAGCACATTTTGCACCTTATTTGCCAATTGTGCACAGTCAGAAAAAACCATGCTGCTAGCCATTGATCAATACTTGAATGCTAATCATGTTTAGACATTTTTAACATGTTTTTATCATTTGTATTTCTCTGATTTTATGAGTGCTGCCTATTTATGTATTTATACGTACACAAGTGCACTTTATGATAAGTGAGCCAACAGCTCAAAATTCATGAATCATGAGACATGTGATATAATTCTTGTAATGTATTTTACAGTTATAACATGCAACAATGGTACGAATATTCGAGTTAAACATTTACGGCATGGTAGTATTTTGTCTATGTCTATGGCAAGCATTTATGCACTGGCACTTTAAAAATGGGACAAATGCAAGGGGCACGTCATGTGATCAGGGGCTGCTGAGCCCGAAACGCGTCATGGCGGCAGAGCGCACGAATTCAAAAAAATAAATTAATTTGGGTATAATAAAAGTGGAGATCGTTCAAAGAAAGGTTGATTGCTATATATATATATATATATATATATATATATATATATATATATATATATATATATATAATCTACTGGCAGTCACCAGTAGATACTTATAGTTAGGACCTATTTTCCATAGGAAATTCACAACATTCTATTTCCAATAACTTTGGCGCCGGTTGCCGAATCTTCGCGAAACTTTCAAAACTCGTGGGGCGATCTGGTCAGCTCCCATCTTAAAAGTTTCGGGGTGATTCATCAAGCGGGGGCTGAGAAAAAAGGGGGGTCGTAAAACTTGTTTTCCCCCATGCAATTTCCCATAGGAAACTTTAGCCGCGGCTACAGCCCGAACTGCTGAATGGAATTACACCAAATTTGGCAAAGAGGTAGTTCTTGGTTCAGAAGGAGTCCTTTTTGTTAAATGGTGTAAATCCGTTCAGTAGTTGCTGAGAAAATCAAAAGTAAAAACACATATATATCTATGGCCGTGCAGGATCCGTGAACCCTGCCGATTACGAGCTTTATGCTAATTGGCTGTCAACACTCCAAACCAGGAAGTGTTGGCAGCCGTCACAGAAAAAGTAATGCGCAAAACGCGAAAAGGGGCCAGGGTAGAAACACCCTGACTCCCTAGACCTGCTCAGGGGGTCCTACAATATAGTTAGCTGGACATTTCACTCGTACAAAACCATTGAAATTCCCCGCTATTGTTAGTTCAGCTAACTATAACTCGCGTGCCCGCAATGCACTGCTGATGACTTCACATATTACATCACTGATGACATGGTCAGTGACATCACTCATGACATCACTGATGACATCTCAAATGACATCACTGATGACATCATCCTTGTGATAGAGTGGCAGACCTCCTCTCACCCTAATATAACCTTTGATACACATACTCAAAAATAGAAACTAACATTTTCAAAACAATGGACATACCAATACCACTTACAACACACCTATTTAGTAATTCCAAGATCTACACATACATCCACTCATTCACCAACAGTCCCTATACTGTCACTCATACATGTACTCACTCATCATATGTACTCATACACCTATACATCCTGTTACACACCGCCACTCATCCATAGAGTTTCTCACACACATAGTCACACATGCAAACAAAGTATAACACATCCATTTACTTGCATATACAGTTATACACACACTACCACACTTACTTCTACAGAACCTTACACATACTTACTCTCTTAAACAATCACTTATAGAAACACCTACTTATTTGTACAGGAACTCTTCCAATCTCTCACACTCACATATACTCACTTATATACACCAATACTCACATATACTAGTTTAAAACATATGTAGTTACTCATTAAGACACTATTGAGACAGTCATTCACTCACTAACACACCCATACACACACTCATCCACCTATACAGTCCTGCACACATGCTGCACTTCAACACATACAAACAGTGAGTCACTCATTCGTGCATCTATGCACTAAGTAATACCCCCACCGAACCATACAGACACTCAGACACTCATACTGATACTCAAAAAACCAAGTAATAACCCATATAGACACTCATGTAGCTACTCACCAACCCATGCAGCCACTTATACACAAAGTGAGAGACTGATACATATATTTACAGATTTAAACAATACTCACTATTCACCATGTATTCACTAAGATACACTTAATCAGTCAGTTATACAATCAATTTTACAAAAAGAAAATCAGCCATTTAGACACTTATATACCCATTTATTCTTCCATCGACCTTGAGATATACATATATAAAACATATTTAATTTTCAGAAAAACACACATTCACTTGATGATGTCATCAGTGATGTCATTTGAGATGTCATCAGTGATGTCATGAGTGATGTCACTGACCAAGTCATGAGTGATGTAATATGTGACATCATCAGCAGTGCATTGCGAGCGCGCAAGTTATAGTTAGCTGAACTAACTATAACGGGGGAATTTCAATGGTTTTGTACGAGTGAAATGTCCAGCTAACTATAACGCGCCTGAAAACTATGGTTCTTTCAGTGAATATATATATATATGTATATATTATCCACTGGCGGCCGCCAGTAGATAGTTATAGTTAGGACCGTGTTTCCATAGGAAATCTCAAAATTCTATTTTGAATAACTTTGGCGCCGGTTGACGAATCTTCGTGAAATTTTCAAAACTAATGGGGTGCTCCGCTCAGCTCCTACCCTGAAAGTCTCGGGGGGATTCGTCAAGCGGGGGCCGAGAAAAAAGGGGGGTCCCAAAACACGTTTTCCCCATGCATTTTCCCATAGGACCTTTAGTCGAAGGTACAGCCCGAACGGCTGAACAGAATTACTTGAACAGAGAGGTAGTCCTCAGGTTAGGGATGTGCCTTTTGCATATATGGAGTCAATCTGTTCAGTAGTTCCAGAGAAAATTGCATTAAAAAGCACATACATATTTATAGCCGCGCACCGTGCGCGCACCGTGCGCGCACCATGCGCGCACCCTAACGTGTGCGAGCGTAATTCTGATTGGTTGTTACATGTCAGTCAACGTTCGAATTGGTCGAAATCAGGAAGTGTCGCCGCCATTTTGTTTGTTTTCAGTGCGAGAGTGGAAAAGGAAGGTGGCGAACGTGAAAAGGGGGCAGGGTAGAGAGTTCCTGACCCCCTAGCCTTGGTCAGGGAGTCCCTGAAGGACGCCGAAGGCAGAAAAAAAATGTACATTTTTTTTTTTTAAATCACGGGGGTGCGCGCACCATGCGCGCACGGTGAAAAACCATAAAAAAAAAAAAAATTTAATACGTAGTTTATTGAAAAATAAATATATATAAAAAAAAATAATACATACATAACTTAGCATTTTAAAAACCATGCAAATTCACTGAAAAAAACATAGGTTTCACACACGTTATAGTTAGGAATTAGCATTTAAAAAACCTTGCAAATTCACTTAAAAAACCATAGGTTTCACACATGTTATAGTTAGGTGGATAGTTCACTCGTAGAAAACCAATGAAATTCCCCCGTTATAGTTAGTTGAGATAACTATAACTCGCGCGACTGCCACTCTATCACAAGGATGATGTCATCAGTGATGTCATGAGTGATGCCACTGACCATGTCATGAATGATGTAATATGTGACGTCATGAGCAGAGGATTGCGGGTGCGCAAGCTATAGTTATCTCAACTAACTATAATGGGGGAATTTCATTGGTTTTTTACGAGTGAAATATCCACCTAACTATAACATGTGTGAAACCTATGGTTTTTTAAGTGAATATATATATATCTATATCTATATATATATCACTTAAAAAACCAAAGGTTTCACACATGTTATAGTTAGCTGTACATTTCACTCGTAAAAAACCAATGAAATTCCACGTTATAGTTAGATCAGGTAACTATAACTCGCGCGCCCACAATAAACTGCTGATGACGTCACATATTACATCACTCATGACATGGTCAGTGACATCATTTTTCACATCAATGATGACATCTGAAATGACACATTGTGGATTGCGGTCGCGCAAGTTATAGTTACCTGATCTAACTATAACGTGGAATTTTATTGGTTTTTTACGAGTGAAATGTACAGCTAACTATAACATGTGTGAAACCTATGGTTTTTTAAGTGAATTTGCAAGGTTTTTTAAATGCTAATTCCTAACTATAACATGTGTGAAACCTATGGTTTTTTCAGTGAATTTGTACGGTTTTTTAAATGCTAAGTTATGTATTTATTTTTTATTTTTTTTTCTGGTTTTTCACCGTGCGCACACCCTGCGCGCACAGTGCGCTTCGCGCACCGTGCGCGCGCTGTGGGCACTCGGCGGGCTTCGCGCACCGAGCGCCCACGTTGCGCAGTTCATACAGTGCGCGCCTCGCCTTTTTTTACACAGTAACAATTTTTTTTTTTTTTTGCGGGTCCTTCAATTTATTTAATAATTGTGATTGTTATTTCGTTTTTTTTAAAATTATTTTTTTTTGCCGTGCGCGTACGGTAAGCTTACCGTATGCGCACTCCGAGATTTTTTAAAAAAATTATTAAATGTATTTTTCGTACTTTTTGGTCCTTCGTGGACCCCCTGACAAACGCTAGGGGGTCTGCAACTCTCTTCGTTGCCCCCTTTTCACGTTATCCACCTTTGTTTTTCAGTGCGAGAGACAGAAAATGGCGGCCGACACTTTATGATTTCGACCGATTCGAATGTTTACAGTCATGTAACCACCAATCAGAATTGAGCTCGCGCACGGCACCGTACGCGTACGGTAAGCTTACCGTAAGCGCACGGAGCGCGCTTACAGATATATATATTGATTTAAATGCTATTTTCTCAGGACCTACTGAACAGATTTACACCAGACCTACAAAAGGCACATCCTTGACCTGCGGACTACCTCTCTGCCAAATTACAAGTAATTCTGTTCAGCCGTTCGGGCTGTAGCTCGAACTAAAGGTCCTATGGAAAAATGCATGGGGAAAACGCGTTTTAGGACCCCCCCTTTTTCTCAGCCCCCGCTTGACGTATCACCCCGAGACTTTCAGGGTAGGAGCTGAACGGAGCGCCCCATTAATTTTGAAAATTTCGCGAGGATTCGTCAACCGGCGCCAAAGTTATTCAAAATAGAATTTTGAGATTTCCTATGGAAACACGGTCCTAACTATAACTATCTACTGGCGACCGCCAGTAGATGATAATATATATATATATATATATATATATATATATATATATATATATATATATATATATATATATATATATATATATATATAAAAGTTTCAGGGTGATTCGTCAAGCTGGGGCCCGGAAAAAGTGGTGTTTCAAAACATATTTTCCCCATTTCCCCATAGTATTTTCCGTAGGGATTTTGGATATTGCAACAGCCTGAACAGCTGAACGGAATTACAAGAAACTTGGCAGAAAACTAGCCCTTGGTCCAGAAAAAGCCATTTTTATAATTTGGTGCAAATCCGTTCAGTAGTTTTGGAGTGATTAAAGAGAAAAGATTTATGTATATATAGGGACACGGAGCCTCCGTGGTTCCGACAGCTCTCAGGGTGAGAGCTGATTGGCTGCCACCACAAGCTCAGCACCTTTTTCCACCACAAAATCAAGAGCATCTACGACAACTTCGACAAAGACAACAAAAAAACTGAACCCTCACCAACCACACCCGACACCCTGAAGCCAGCGATCGACAACTGGACAGCCATCACAACCGAAGACACACTGAAGACACACTGAAGACGATTAAGTCAATCCACTCCGGGGCCCCCACGGACCCATGCCCCCACCACATTTTCAATAGAGCTGCCAACACCATCGCACCCATGCTCTGCCACACCATCAACCGCTCCCTGGCAACCGCCTCGTTCCCTGATGACTGGAAACACACTGAGATCAACCCCCTCCTAAAGAAACTCTCGGCGGACCCCACCGACCTCAAAAACTACAGACACATCTCCCTGCTACCATTCCCAGCGAAAGTCATAGAGAAAGTCATCAACAGCCGAATCGCCACATTCATCAAACCACAGTACGGAAACCGCTCTCCTCGCCGCAATAGATGACATCCGTACCTTACTGGACAAAGGAGAAACATCAGCCCTCATCCTCCTCGAACTCTCAGCGGCGTTCGACACAGTGTCTCACCGCACCCTAATACGCAGACTCCACGACGCAGGGATCCAAGTCAAGGCACTCAACTGGATCCGCTCCTTCCTCTCCGGCAGAACGCAGCGGGTCAGACTCCCCCCTTTCCTCTCGGACCCTACACCTACCACCTGCGGAGCCCCCAGGGGTCTTCCCTCAGCCCTACGCTCTTCAACTTCTACATGGCTCCGCTCGGCCCCATCGTCACAACCTACGGACTCCACGTTGTGTCATAAGCAGACGACACCCAACTCATCCTCTCCCTATCCAACGAACCCTAAACCACCAGACACAACTTTCGAGAAGGCATGGAAGCCGTTGCCAAGTGGATGAAAAACAGCTGCCTACAACTAAACACCAACAAAATGGAAGTACTCATCATGGGCCCAAATCTAGATGCCTGGAACGACACCTGGTGGCCCCCCGCCCTTGGAAGTCCGCCCACCTCCACGGAAAAACGCACGCAACCATGGAATCATCCTGGACTCAGAGCTCAAAATGGACCACCAGACCAACTCCGTCTCGTCCTCCTGCTTCCACACCCTTCGCCTCCTACGTAAGACTTTCAAATGGATCCCCCTTGAACACAGAAAGACCATCACTCACGCCCTGGTCACCAGCAGGCTCGACTACGGCAACGCACTCCATGCTGGGATAAACCATAACCTCACCCGCAAGCTACTGAACATCCAAAACGCCGCCGCAAGACTGGTCCTCAACCTGCCAAGACACTGCCACATCTCCCAGCACCTGCGCACACTCTACTGGCTCCCTATCGAAGCTAGAGTCACCTTCAAGATGCTAACACACGCTCACAAGGCCCTCCACGACACCGGACCAGCATACCTGAATAGCCGACTCAAATTCCACGCACCCCAAAGGACCCTACGATCAGCCCAGCTCTCCTATGCCGTGATCCTCCGCTCCAGAAAGACCAGATCGGGAGGCCGCACCTTCTCCTTCCGCGCGGCCAGAACCTGGAACGACCTTCCTCTCCACCCCAGACGGATTACATCGCTCCCCATCTTCGCTAGAAACCTCAAAACCTGGCTCTTCGACAGACCCCCTCCTTGATGAACTGGAACCTGTGTCACCCCCCCCCACATCCCCACGCGCTTAACAAACACCTGATTTGACTTCAACGAGTATGTGTTGACAGTCATCTTGGGACCTGGGATTCAGCCTGAGTCCCCCCAAAAACTAAAAAAATCTGCAAATCTCTAGTAAAGATTTTTTTACTAAAACAAGCGCAGGCTCCCGCTCTTGTTTTCTTTATGATCCCGGGTGGGCCAGGTTCCGGGGGTGGTTTTAAAAGAATAAATGGGGTGAGGGTGTCTATGTGTGGCCGCCCCCTTCCTGGGCCAATTTTGGTCCTGAGGGCCCATCCCCCAAGGCCCGCCCTTTTAAATATATTCGGAGGACTCAGTCTAATACTATAAACAACATCACCAACCATAGAGACTGTGCTGACTGTTGGAAAGCAATACAACTCTATTTCTTCTCGAATTGATTTGTTTTACATGAGGGTTTCATGATGACTTATTAACATATAATCATTTTCAACTGCAAATATTCTAAATAATGACATAGCAGCATGACAGAAATCGTACTTACGTCTGAAAACACATAAAAAGACAGTGATGGGTTGACATTGTGTAATGATTCTCCTGGTCACCTGCAGCATAACACTGGATACATCTACAAACAAAACAGAACCAATATTAACCTCCTGGACGCAGGTCAGTGCACTGAGCCTGCGACTGGACCAATGATATTCAAATAACAATCTCTACTCATTCTCAGAGATTGTAGCCACTATGTGGAATTGGTAACTTTGTTATCTACCCTTCTGGCAAACCTCTGGCTATTATGTCTGGATAGTAACTTTCTGGATCTCCATATAATCAGTACCTATTATTTACACCTAAATGGGGTGAAGACTTCTTGTGGATTCCTCTTTTATAATTTTTGGTTAGTGACTGCCGCAGGGGAGGTCAGGACCAGAATTGTGTGCATTGTTTTCTGTTTGCCAAACACTGATTGTGCATGATGTATTTTATGGGAAAAAACAGGGAGACTGTGTCATCAAACTGAGGGACGTGCTTGCTGTGGTGTCGATTCCAGGTATTTTGTCTTCTCTTCCTCCTTCCTCCTTCTCAACCCCTATCCCCTGTTCCCCCCAGGCACAAGCCACGGACACCTATTTTCTATCAGGTGTTGGGGGTTGTTCCTAGGAGGTATTGGGAGGACTATCTTTGCTCCTGCAGATTCCGGGTCCCAGGTGAGTGGAGTCTTGACACATATGCACCACGAAAGTAGGGTTTTGTGGGGACCATCAGAAAATATATAAAGCAGATGGGATGTTAAACATTTGGTGCAGGATGTCAGAATCCTCACTAGGTTATCAAGATATACACGTATGTTAAATTGCCAAACAATTAATTGAAGTAATTAGTGGTCAGAGTATATAGATGGCACGGAGACAGATTCAGAGCCGGACTGGCCGTAGCGGGCACCGTGCGCTTTCCCGGTGGGCTGCCAGGGAGTGGGGGGGGGCGGTTTTGGGCCCCTGGGGGTTGTTTTTGTTACCGTGGTCGGCAATATCGACCCCCTGTAACAAAAGCAGCTCAAACCGGCCCTACCAAACAGCTCGGCCGCATCTCCTTGCCCCTGGAGGAGGCAAGGACCGGTTTCGGTTCCCAGTCCAGCCCTGGACAGATTATTTTTGTTTTATAACCAACTTTATTGATTGTTTTAAATAATTCAGCAAGACTATTGGTACAAAATAGGACAATTGTATAAGTATCAGCACATTGATAGTGCACCTGTGGAGGATATAATAGAGCATATAATTATAAACAGCAGCGACCCGTGCCAGTAAGAGCGGTGGGGCGATGTGGGGGCGGGGGGGATTCGAAAGACGACCACAAAGGAAAATTAAATAAATAAATAATTTTCACTCGTCGTCTGTCGAAATTCCTCCTCACTGCTTTTATCTGCACGGGCCGCTGCTGTATATAGAATAACAAAAGGTTCAAACTAAAATACAATACAATTGCAAGAAGGCATTTAGGAGTCCTAAAGTTAGGAGTCCTAACTTTACTACTCCTAAACTGAGAAAAATCCTAACTTTAAGACTTTTGGTATTCGCAGAAGGCATTTAGGAGTCCTAAAGTTAGGACTCTTAACTTCTGTGAATACCGAAATGAGTAAGTGCCTTCTGTGAATACCAAAATGGTAGTAAGTTTAGGATTTCGTCTTAAGTTAGTTCTGTGAATCGGGCCCTTTGTCTTCTATTCTCCATTACCATTTTATCTAGTATCATAGCTCAGGGGGCTGAGCACCTGCAGCTGAGATCTGCGGGTAACATGCACATTTGAAGTTCTGGCTGGGAGATCTCAACTTTTTATTTATATGAGGTTGCACTCGCGAGGGCCATTTAACTGGGTAATAAGAGACATTGTACTGGGTAACACAGCACCTGCGATTTTAAATGGATTTTTGAGAGCCCGATATAAATTGGCAATATTACAATATTAATATTTAATTTGTGGAAGTGCTTCATTATGGCTAAGCGTCTGAATCTGCTTTCAAGACTTTCCCGTGTTCCACATTTGGGAATACTTTGAGGCCTGTGGTCTTTCAAGGGGAATGATTGCAGGTTTCTGACCCTAATCATAGCACATGGTGGGATGTGGCTAGTAGCGTTGTTTCTGGGGGGAAGAAGAAAGACCTCTCAGAGCTCATAAAATCATCTTGTCTGTACTTCTGAGGACAATAATAGGGCTGTCGGGTCACTTGCTGACAGAGGCAGGCTGGGTTGAAGTTAAAAGTGAAATTAGACAGGATGCCACAAAAAAGGTTCCTGTGCTGGTAATCTATTTAATGTTGTGCCTATTTGACAGTCGACAAAATGCAATACAGGCCCAATCCCTCTGTCCCTTGGTGCAAGGGTGAAAATCAAACACTGGGCAAAATCAGTCAGTCAGTATAGATCTTATTCGAGTATTTTAATAGAAATCATAAAAGTACACACAAAGAAACAAAACACATAGTAAAAATACAATATAAAACATAATTACATCATCATCAATTTCCCTTTAACTGATCAATATAGACAGTGAAGAATCAGTTCAATCTCAAATCACCTGATAAAAACCAAGATAAAAAGAAACACACTGTAGGTGTTGACAAAAGTTGTAAAAACAATAGCGTGGGTCTCACCTGTCTAAAGTTCATGGTTCACAAGAGAGGGAGTATATATCAGTGGCGTAAAATGCTAAACCTAGGACAAATCATAACAATGCGCAGTTTCAGGGATTGAAGTATTGTCACAGACGCAGGCTAGAAGATCAGAAACCTTTATTCAGCCACCATTAGAGAACAGCAAGTGATAGATCATGTGTAACCTTAGATAGGTCAACACACTACGGTGGTGACTGAGCCTATCCAGGCTCAGGTATGGTTCCATCGCGCTCACTCATTTAACCAGAATGAACTGACGCATTGAACGCTTGGGCAAAGCAATTGCCTCTGGCTCCGCTACCTCCCTGGAGGTAAAGGCCTGCTTGACCAAAGCAATGTCAGCTTTGACGATGCAGCTGGAAATATAAAAAAGTTTTGGTCTCCCTAGTTCACTTAGGTTGCGCAAGAGATGCCGCAGCCATGGAATATGTAGCATGTTGTCCAAACCCATACAGTCACGCAAAATTCATGTAATAATGTTGAGCTTATCCTTTAGCCAGATTAAAAGATATAGTAAAAGGGGGCGACGATGAATTAAAACTGATATATGCCCCATAGCCAACTCTTCATGTATAATCTTGGAGGTGTAATTTGTGCAATATTTCAAATTCCTCTCAAGAACTTATTTTCCACCAGCTGTGTAGATGCCATGGCCACGTATCCACAGACTTCGCACCCAAAACTATCTACAGGAACAGATTTAGCTTTAAAGATGTCTAACAAACAAATAATGAGCAAAGTCAATGGGCCAGATTTACAAAGGTAAATGTACACTTTTGTGTACGTTTACAATTTTTTGCAATTCACAAAGAGATTTTAGCAGTTGTATCTTTACGACTGCCTATCTTTTTATGTGCAGTCTCCACCAAGAGTGTGGAGACTCCGCAGTTGTGAAGATACGATTCGTAAAATGTCTTTGTAAATTGCAAAAAAATTGTAAACTTACACAAAAGTGTGAGTTTACCTTTGTGATTCAGTCCCAATAGGTCTGGCCTTGGCAAGCATGCACTTACTTTTTTTTAATATTCAATATGCAAAAACAGTCTGGTAAAAATATTGAAAAAATGCATAAAAGTAAAAAGAAAGTGGCCCAACATTCCAAGCACTACAGCCCTGGCACGGAAGAGGACTCATTTTCTGGCACATACGTACACGTGAGCAGGCAATATGCTGTACAGTGTAATAGAGATATTTGCTGTAGTAGAATTACCCATGATATACGCATAGCGGGCAGAAGCAAAATGTGAGCAGACCAATGGATTAAGAGGACTGACTGAAAGCCCCTGTATGTTTATAGGTATGTATTTGTAGTATAAAGTTTTTTTTAAACACAAGGCTGGTGCGACTCATATAGCTGTCTTTAGACCAGACCTAATACGCTCATACATTTGGGGAAAAGTTCATCAGCTTTACCACAAGTAAGTTTTGGAATTCAGCCATCCCATGCTATTTTTCTGTGAAGCACTCCCTTACTTGTGATGCTGATCATATTTTTGAATGCTTTTGCACATATAATTACATTAATCCACAGTATACAGACCTGTTCTCTGTGTGATAGTCACTTAAAGTTGACCATAATTAGTGGAGGCCTTAATTTGGAATGGTTCATGTTAGTTCTCATGATTCCTGTCTGTTGTGTACTTTTCCTCTTTTTGGCTGCAGGAAACAAGCTATACAAGCCACCATTAATTAAAATCTATTTCTTGTTTAGTTTGTGTGTTTATGTTTATCTGCACATGCTCCTTAGAGAGTGTAATAATGAACATGCGCCTGCGAGTAGGAGCAGGAACGTCCTGACTGAATTGTATCATCCTGCTGAAGGTCCTACAGCAGAGACTCCATGCTTGTGATGAAAGACCGAAACGTCAATTATCTCAACATGTTCCATCCTGATTAGTTCCCTTTATGGGAGTGAGGAGGTGTATCTTTCCGCAGAAGAATATGTATTGCTGAGTTGGTTAGGTCAGATGCCCTTCCCACTTTCCTTAGAGAAGACGCTCCCTTTGCTCCCTTTAGAGATAATATCTGTCCTTCTTGACAGAGAGTTTGACTCCTGGGCAAAATCCTTTCTCGCTTGCTTGAATGAAATTTCTGTGATTTATTTGATTTTGCCTCTATAGGCTTTTCATGCTGACATCTTCTGCCTGACTTCTCCCCAACCTACCCAACTTCTTATTGTAGCTAAATAGGGTGTTTTCCTTCATGTGAAATTGTGCCTGATTTGATTTACTTAAAACAGTTTGTCCTTGTATTTGCGATTTTGAATTGCTTATGAATAATATTCACTAATCCATTCATGTATTGATTATTGATTTACGACTAATTGTAACGTTGCTAATCTGTTAATCACCCTTCATGGTTTGCAAACCTAATGCTCCCCTTGATTTTTGTTGGGCTAAATGTGCTTCACGTTATTTAAATGTGTTTGATTTGTTGTGTCACGTCTCAGTCTGAAACTAAAGGTCCATCCACTCGAGTGCGGCTTTTACTAGAGTGTGCACCAGAAATCTGCAGAGTGCAAATCTTCTGCCAAAAAATAGTACTAGAGGATGGTTTGGACTGAAGCGTAGGAAGTTAGAATTTGCCCCAGAGACAGTTATAGTCTGACCTGACCCAACCCGCAATCCCGGGTTTTCCATGGTACAGTTCAGCAAACTGGCGGTATTCTGGCGTTCCTGAAGGGGTTGCAGAGTCTCAGGCGAGTGAATATAAGTAGGGTTATGCATCTTTGATTGTATGTTGTCAAGTGTTGCGTTGTTTGTGTTTTAATGAGTTAGTGTGTTTTGGGGTGGGGTGTCAAATTGGATCCAGAAGGGCTCTGTGCTGAAGTTGAGAATTAGAGTGATTTTTCTTGTATACTACCTGTGCAAATGAAAAACAAAGAGTTGGAATTTGGTTATCGAATGGGCAAAGTGCAAATCGGCAGCAACAGTTGCTCATGAGAGGCCTGTTCCCAGGGCCGGACTGGCCGTAGCGGGCATCGGGCGTTTCCCCGGTGGGGGCCAGTTTTAGACCCCTGGGGGGGCGTTTTTGTTACTGGGGGGGCGGTAAATATTGCCCCCTGCAGCAAAAGCAGCACACAGCTTTCCACTAGCACCACCTCCTCCCTGGACCCGACAAGGTCTTTGACAGGGCCGGGTTTGGTTCTCAGTCCGGCACTGCCTGTTCCCTAATCAGATTAAATATAATATAATAAGGGGGGCTGCAGTAGTGGTTGAAATAGAGCCAGCCGCTAGTGACGTGTTTTTCAGGGTTCAATATAGAAGCAGAGGTAGGGGTTTATGATAACAGAAAGGTTTATAATAAATATGTTGTTCCAATTTAATTAAAAATATCTAGCTTAGTAGCTTGGCACGAGCAGCCAGGCTTATCTCCAAGGTATGAGTGTACAATATGTGCAACCACACTCACAGTAACCCAATGATGTCACCACAAATAGACTCCACGTGAGTTTTTATAAAAATTAGTATAAACTTTATATAAGAGGTTATACGATATGACCACACATTACAAAATCAACATATTAGAATGAGTAGTATTCTTTCCAGTGGGTTGGTAGTTTCTAATCCCAACCACCGCTTCTAACCAACAGTTAAGCTCACTTCTAACCGTTTCCAAAAGGTTAGGCCAGTCGTATTGCTAGAATCACAAACGTTGCAAAAGGAAACAAATACTGCAATGAGTAACGATATTCTCCTGTACTGTGCAACAGAGAATCAATGCCATACGTAGCGCCAAAGTTATGTACTTTGCAATAAAAGGAATAATGCAATGCGTATCACTACCAGGATGCTCTGTACCAGGAAGAAACAAAGCAATGCGTCACGCTACAATCATGTACTGTGCAATGAAGAAATAATGCACTGCACCACGTTATATTCACACACTGTGCAATGAAGAAATAATGCAATGTGCCATGTTACAATTAGGTAATCTGCAAGGGAACCTAACGCAGTGCGTTGCGTACCAAGCATGTAGTTCGTCAGGCACAAGTGAGGTCAGGCGTCATACGACAGTTCAATAGTTTGTTAGCAGCAATAATGCAAAGTGTAATCCGACAGTTTAGGTACTTCGTTAACAGTGCCCCCAATATGGATCAACGATGACACAAAAGTACTGCTTCCCACTCCGGCCCCAGTACTGCCCCTTCTTGGGTCAGCACGGGCCAGGATCCGAGCCGAAGCAACAGGCTCGGGCAGCTGACAGAAGCGAGAGGCCAAAAATGTGCCCCTCCGGGCCCGCACCCTACCCCAGGTGGTGATCCACGTTACCTGGGGGGGGGCGCGACCCCACTCTCCTTTCCGACATCAGCGACTTGGACCTTGACCCAGAACTCTGTAATGGGGTGCGGTGAGCTCGGGCCGGCGGCACATCTCTTCTGGGGCTGCCGGTCTGGGCCGCTGCTGTCTTACTCCGAGGGCCCAATAACTTGGCCCTCCTTCTGGTGGTCTCAGTTAACACCGAGACCCATCCTCAGCACTGTGGAGACATTACTTTCAATTTGGTGCGAACCCAACCCAGGCACTCCTCACCAGCACCTCAGATTGCACCTTGACACACACACTGCGTGTCCAAGACTCGCCTCTTCTATGGTGCTCATGATGACCTGGCACTCTTCACCAGTGCCTCTGCTGCACCTCGACACGCACCCTGCGTGTCTGAGTCTCACCTCTTCTCCCAGTGCACACGATGACCAGGCGCTCCTCACCAATGCCCTGGCTGCACCACGACACGCACGCTGCGCATCTGAGACTCACTTCTTTTGGTGCACACGATGTCCAGGTGCTCCCCACCAATACCCTGGCTGCACCACGACACTCACTCTGCATGTCAGAGTCTCACTTCACCTCCCTGTGCACACCACGACCAGTTGCTCCTCACCAAAGCTTTAGCTGCACCACGACACGCACGTTGCGCGTCTGAGACTCACTTCTTCTTTTGGTGCACACAACGACCAGGCGCTCCTCACCAACGCCTTGGCCTGCACCACGACACGCACCCAGCACGGGGTCTCAAGCTGCAAAAGCATGCGCACACCGCGTTGCTTGGGACGTCTCCGGAAACTTTTATGATCCTGTATTTCCAAACAGGGAGCCATCTCACCTCAGACCCTTGAGGTTACAAGACACAGCACAAAGCACAGTCTTCTTCAAGCAGGGGGACCCAGCACCTCCAAGCACAGTCCCAACAGCCTCTCCCTTGGTTAGAACAGGAAACTGCAGACCAGCCCCAGAACACGAAGCAAGGATTGGTCTTTCCACAGCAGTCTCTTCAGTTGCTCCTTCTTTAGCAGAGGTTCCTCTTATCCACAGATTGGGTCCAAGCCTTTTCAGTCTTAATCCATTTCTGTTTCATTCCAACGATCAGGGGTTTCAGCTCTCATAGTTATACCCCTTACTGTCTTTGAAGTTTGTTTGTGCTCAGGGGTCCCTGACCCCTCCCTAAATTAGTTCAGGTTGTCTCCCTCCCAGTGTCACCTCTCTTCTTTTGATACTGGGGGTCTGGATACTTAATCACTCAGCAGGAGATGGGTCAATTGCTTTATAGCACCAGCCCAGGCCATTTCACCTCCCGGGCTTCTCCTCCCCTACGCTCCAGATGCAGGGCATCTTGGTGCCATCTCAACCCCTCCCTGGGTCAAGACCTCTCCCAGCTCCTCTCACCTTTCAGATCTGACAGACAATCCACATTTCAGCAGAGACACACCGAAATGCTCAGAGCACAAAACTGAGCCACTTTCTAAAAGAGTGGTTTCTGAACACACAGTGACAAAACCACCTTCACAGAAAGATGTGTTATGACACTGTGAGTTCATACATACTAAACTTCACCTCTCCATTTTAAACTGACAGGAAATTAGGCTAACAAACACAGCACCCAGCCTTCCCCATTCTGTCCTATGGGCAGGATGGCCTTTCAGCAGTGAAAAACGAAATGGAGTGTTTTTCACTGTCAGGACATAACACACACCTTAGTATATGTCCAGCCTTTTACCAACACAGCACCATGCCCAGGGATTACCCGGGACCTACCACAGGGGTGCCAAATGTGTATGTAAAAGGGAAAGTCAGGCCTGAAAAGTGGTTGTACTTGTCAGGACAACATGATAACCTAGGACTCTGTGCGCAGGCCCTACACTGCAGGTCTGAGTTTCCTTCTTCGCGCGCCTTTGCATTACTAGCCCTGGCACACACAGTGCACATCACTAGGGACTTTACTAGTAAGGCAAACATACCAATCATGGCTAACCAATCACCATTACATTTTACGTAGGGAACACTTGTACTTTGACACTGATCAGCAGTGGCAAAGTACCCTAAGCATCTAAATTGGCATCTCTATGTCAGGAAAATGGACTAGGGGGAAAGCAAAAAGTTTAGGGAACTTTAGACAAAAAGGCCAAGTCCTACAGTCTGGTTATAGCACCTGGAGCTATTGTCTAGTTGCTGATGGGTGGATGAATGTTTTAAAGGATGAAGGTCTCCAAAATAGGGCTCAGTTGTAGTTTTCAAAGCTCTAGTTCAGTTCAGCGTTCAGAAAGAAGCTGGCCAAGTGTCTGGAAAAGTAGAATTTGGGATATCAGAGTGGGGTGCAGTCATTTACAATAAGGCAGAGTCTATCATTGCATTTGACTCGATGGGCTACCTGTGACCTTCCCCCAATTAGAGGATCTTCCAGAGGTCATGCCCTCTCTTCAAAGCACAGGTGCTCGCAAGCTTGGTTGGTGCTCTACAAAACGAAAAACATACTGGGTATTTTGCCTGCAAGTTTACCGCAGTAAATCCAGGTGAAAATCATGGAGTCAAATAAAGCAATTGATTAGTTGGGGTGCCGCTCGGGACCATTGTTTGCTGCCGAACAGGGAGTTAGCCCACAGGACTGCGAGGACCAGCAGCCCGCTAACACTCACCTGCTGCCTCTTCCTCTGGGGCTCCGCCTCACCCTGCTGGACACTACAAGACGCATCGCGGCCCCCGCTTCGCGGGAGCCGCTCGGGACCATTGTTTGCTGCCGAACAGGGAGTTAGCCCACAGGACTGCGAGGACCAGCAGCCCGCCGCTAACACTCACCTGCTGCCTCTTCCTCTGGGACCCCGCCCCCTCTCTCAGGTAGATTACAACGTACACATAGTCACGCAGCGCGGGACGCAGAGCGGGCGAAGCCCGGGCCAAGGGCGGGCCCGTTTTAGCCCGTTATAGACCGTGCAAGACCGGACCGGGCCACATCTCTTGGTTGTATATTGTATTTTATCTCCCTCCTGTTTGTAGCCTGTTGTCCCAGGGATACACTATTCACCCTATATAGAATATGTTGACTAGGAAGACTAGAAGTAAAGCTCTCTCATCTAGTGCCTCAATATCGGGCACTTTGGATTGCTTCTTATTGAGAGCCAACTCTTTGATTTCGAATGAGATCACTATTCTGGAAAGGCGTCTCTCGCATGGCATTGATAACGTTAAAAGATCATCTCTTGGCCATATAGCAAATGCGAGAACACCTGATAGACATGAAACGCAGCTAGAGTCTGTATCTCATAGTGATTGTCCACAGGCAAATATGTCCTTGGTCCCAGGGTGTCAACATGATAAAAACACCGATATCCTCTCCCCTTCTAACAGTCCTAACCTCCCTTCTGTACCTAATCAACGGCTTTATAGCGGTCCAGAAATAAGTAGCAAGCAATCGCGAGCTAATAGGGAGGGGGCTGTCTCTAAAAGAAAGCGGGGAGCACAGGCTGGGGGTGGTAAAAAAAAGTCAAGGGTGGCTGGTGTTTTATCCCACACAGGCCCCTCCCGAGGGGTAAAAGACAAGGCAATTCCCATTATAGTAAATGATCCAATCATTCCACCGGCTCCCCTTTTTACCCTGAGCTCTCCGGTAGTTCAACCTCATACTATGAACATCAGTGATGATACACCGGTTAGGGCCGATTCTCAAACCCAAGTTTCTGTAGGTCTTTTGAAATCTCTTTTGAACCCCCTTATTGCCAGACTGGACCAAATAGATCTCAGGCTGGCAAATATAGAAGGGTTCATTAAGCCAAGGTCTGAACTTCTCCACACCATGCAAATCACAGGAAGAGTGAGGGATGTTACAGTACCACTAGAGTCTTTATGTAACCTTTCTTCTACAGCAGCTGTTTCAAGTCTGGCAAATCCCCCTCCCCAATTACCGGCTGTTTGCAAAGTAACAAACCATGTTGTCCCCCCTCCTACTCTTGAGGTGTCAGACAAGCCTATCTTGGACATAGAGCAAGAAAACCAGGAAATTAATGGTTCGGGGAAGGGCCAAATATTACATCTCCCTCCGGAAGCAGCGCCATTGGTAGTTGTCCTAGCTGGAGTCCCTAAACTTACTAACACAAAAAATGAATCATTTGTTTCTTTAAAGAACAAAGTAGACCTCTTCCCCCAAAATTTTTGAGTGAAATCATAATGGCTAGAAGGGTTTCGTGGCTGGGATCGACTAAGAAAAGTATCACTGGCGACTGTGTTGTTGTAAACCTAAGGAACTCTGGAGCTGTTTCTTTTATTCTTGGCTGCCCCCATGTAGAGGAAGAGTCTCTGATTCGAACTCTCCCATTGGCATTTTTTTATCCACCACATGTTAGGCATTTCGGTGAGGTCCTGGAACCAGGGTGGACGAGGGTGGGCCGGAGAAGTCATTCTAGAGGGGTTATGAGCAATTATCCTCTCCCAAGCACTATCCCGTATTTAGGGACAATAATAGGTTCAAATGCCTGAGTGAGATAGATTGACTAAACACTAACTCCGACCCACCGAGTATCCCGCCCTTTGTTCCTATGGACAGTGATAAAATCTCTTACACCGATTCTAGAGCTACATCAGCCAGCAAGGGTGGTTTTGAGGGCTTTGATGTTCCCAAGAATCTAGTAATTAGAGCTCCTCCTGTCAAAATAACCTTAGGCGACTTGGACAAGTCTATTCATAATACCTTGGGGGATGCAAATTTGACAGTTACTGTGGATATTGTGGGCCCAATTCCGGAAGCTCTACCTCCCCTCGCATCACTAACAATTTTATCATGGAACTTAGCCGGTATTGGCAATAAACTAATGTGCCCAGACTGGGGCCTGTTTATAGATAAGTACGACATATGCCTTTTTCAAGAAACTTGGGCAAGGGATGAACATCACCGTAGTGGTTTTGCCTCTTTTTCGATCCCAGCTTGATGGGCGGGGAGGGGCAGACCTTCCGGAGGTTTGACAATTTGGGTTCGTACCCACTTGGGATGCCAGGCGACGGTGGTGGATACTTCATCCTCGGATGTGCAATGTGTGATCCTGGCATGGCCTAATGATTTCTGGCTCACTCTGATTAATGTTTACTCTAGACCGGTAAACATCACAGAGGAGTCTAATACCATTGACGAGCTCTCCTCATTTTTAAATATTATTCCTCAGGGCTCCATTATGCTAATAGGGGGAGACTTTAACTCTCATTTTGAGCCATTGCCAGGTTTGATAGATGGTGATATTCAGGAGGAGGACGCTTATTGGGCAATACCCCCAGCTGTGGGTTTGTCACCCAGATCATGGACGCCTCTTGTTGTTCAGATCACGGCCCTAACTTTAAAGCACTCAATTAGGGCGTGCAATGGCCATTTCCAATCTGATGTCCCCACCAAGTGTGCTTACAATAAACCTGGTAATGAGTCTAGGTTGGATTACATATTCGTTGACACACGTGCTTGGGAAAAGGTTCTGGACTTCAGGGTTGAATCAAGGGAAGATAGTGATCATAACCCACTGATTCTCCAGCTTCTATCCCCGGGCAACTCAACTGTGTCAAACACTGAAAACCAGGACTCAGATATAGGCTGTGATTTATCCAGCAACAAGCGTAGACTGAGGTGGGAAAAACTAGTCCACCACCCTGCCTTACTACCTGAACTATATGAAAAGATAATTCTGGTCCTTGAAGTTGTTGGCTCTCTACCATTGCATGTCCCTACCTCTGAAATGCACAAAAAATTTGAAGAGTTAAATCAGGAGCTAAATACTATTCTGGCCCGTGTTTTAAATCCTATAGTGACTAAAGAGTGTTGGAGCCGTAATACACGTACTTGGTACAATACTGCTTGTAGAAAATCAAAAACAGAACTCCTTGAAGCTGTTAAATCTAACAATAATAAGGCACTAGTTAGAGAAAAACGCTGGGAATACAAGCAATTAATTGATCATGCTAAATCTGAGTGGGATAGTGATAAATGGGATAACTTAACTGAGGCTCTTCACAAAAAAGACTCTCGCAAGTTTTGGCAAATTCTCAATACGGGCTCGTCTGAACCCCTATTGGCTATAGCTCCTAACATTGCTGCTAGCGTGTGGGAAGCACATTTCTCCTCCCTCTATGGTAGCGAGCCCTCCACCACTGGTATTGTCCAGGGGGAAAAAATGGCCAAACTTACCCCAGTCCAATATGGGGATGATTTTCAGGAACAGGAAGTTTTTGATATAATTTCTAGTCTTCAAGCCGGTAAAGCGCCTGGCCTGGACAAACTTCCTGGTGATCTTTTTAAAAATGAACCAACGATTTGGGCACCATATCTAATGGCGTTATTTAACGCAGTTCAGAAGGGTATGGCGATACCCAGTACTTGGTTGGGAGCTGAAATAGTTCCAATTTTTAAGAAGGGCTCTCCCTTACTCCCGGCAAATTACAGGCCTATAAGCCTTATAGATGTTCCTCAAAAGATCTTTCCAAAGCTGATTTTAGAGCGCCTTGTGGACTGGATAGAGGAGTTCTCTATCCTGAGTCCCTACCAGGCAGGGTTTAGGAAGAATGTTTCAACTTTGGACCAAATCTTCCGCCTCATGATGTTTTACTGGAAAACTGTAAAGGTCGAGGGTGGCTCTTTGTATATCGTATTTGTGGATTTACGTGCGGCCTTTGATTTGGTCCCGAGATCAAAACTATGGTCCGTATTATCTCAGTTGGGTATCCCTGCCTCTTTACTGAACATGATAATTCGCCTTCATACGGGGAATTTTGCGCAAGTTAGGTGTGGGAAGAACGGGGCACTTACATCTAGATTCTCCGTTGACAAGGGAGTCAGACAGGGGTGTGTTTTGGCTCCAACCCTTTTTTGTCTATATGTCAATGGAGCTTTCTCACATCTAAACAAGGTTATAGATAATGACGCCCCCAAACTTGCCGGTAATAGGGTCCCAGCGATAATGTTCGCAGATGACACCCTATTACTTTCTAAATCCCCGATGGGCCTACAGTGAGTGCTGAATGGCTTTGAATTATTCTGTTTGGAGCAGGCTTTAGAAATCAATACCTTTAAAACAAAATGTATGATCTTTAACCCATCAATTACGACTCGTTTAAATCCATGTATAGGTGGAATTGCTTTGGAAAGGGTCCATAATTTTGAGTATTTGGGGCTTACCTTAAACGAAACAATGACGTGGGCCCCGCATCAAATTAAGGCCCAACTGAAATTAGTCCAAGCAATTGGGGGGATTATGAAATTTTTTACTACATCAAGTGTAAAACCGATCGCCCCGCCCCTTGAAATTTACAAAGCTCAGGCAAGAGGTCGAGTGGTCTATGGAGGTGAACTCTGGGGGACTAAATGTTCCCCAGAGATTACATCCATAGAAACCAGGTTTCTAAGGCAACTGCTTGCCCTCCCCTCAAGTACTCCCTTACTTCCACTGAGACTCGATCTGGGCTTGCGACCAATTGATGAAGTTCTTGGTCTCAAGCCCCTGATATTTTGGCGGAGGATCTGGACTACTCCAGAGCTTCAGGTATATAGAAACGAACTCACGGAAATTCTGAGCCCACCAAATGCAGGGAGACACCCTTGGCCTAGCTATGTGAAGAAGGAACTAGGATTACTAAGCTTCCCACAACTATGGTCGGACCCGCTGATAACATGTTCTACTGTTCCCCGAAAGCTTCTTATTAACTCTTATTATGAAGCTAAGTTAGCAGCCCTTATTCGTAAATCTCAATCTTCTATCTTAACATATGCTTTTCTAAATTTTAAAGATTTTTATCACTTTGAGGAGGCTGTGAGTGAGATTAGACCCCACCTTGCTAGAAAACTATATATACAGTGGAGGTACGGCACACTACCCATAAGAGCTTTTACTAGCAAATGGATGCCGCTCTCCCCTAAAAACTGTCCAGGCTGCGATGCAGAATCTGAAACTGATTTACACGTACTATTTTTTTGTCCTGCTTACAAAAAAATCAGGAAATGTTGGATTGTGACTGTTTGTAGGAATCTGGGGTTTATCCTATGCATGCCTGCCTATTGGGTCTTCAAAACAGATCTATCTACTCCAATAGTTTTTGCTGTATCCTCATTTCTTGTGTCTATGTGGAGGAAGAGAACATCTTGTGTAATTACAGCTTGAAGTCCTAGGTATCTAGTTTATGTTATTAATTCTTTTAATTGTGATGTATGTGTATGTGGATTATTTATTGTATTTCTTGTCAAATTGTTTGTACTTTTATGACTATGTGTCGAAATAAAGATTGAGATGATGATGATGATTAGTTTGCACACCTTGGAATTAGGCCTGAGTGGAGTTCGCAGAGTTCTGCTACGCGGAACTCTGCAAAGTGCCGAAGAATCTCCACTGCGCTCCTCAGAGTTCCGCAAGTGCAGTAAGACACGCTGCTCGAGTTGATTTTTAGCACTGGGAGTTTGTCCTGCACTGTACAATCAGCGTGAAAGGCCACCACGCACAATGCAAGAGGCTGCTGCTTCTTTCTACCGCTTGAGTAGATGTTTTACTCAAGTGGCAGCTTCAACATGATCATCAGGTTTCCCAACGCTAGCCGCAGTAACCTGCCGTGGCTACCCGCGTTGATAAATCTCACCAGGAGGTGGTCCACCTATGATTTTCCTTGCTTGCACTCGCCAAC
The DNA here is from genome assembly GCF_964204655.1 of Triturus cristatus. Lineage (NCBI taxonomy): Eukaryota > Metazoa > Chordata > Amphibia > Caudata > Salamandridae > Triturus > Triturus cristatus. The sequence goes on from NC_140590.1 coordinate 1,644,741,917, forward strand.
TTAATGTTTACAAGCCGTGCGAGAGGAAAACCTCTGGACTGCTGAGTTTTTCGAACCTTTGTGCTCTGTGTGGGGAGAGTAATATTCTGCGAACTCCACCGGAGGAGCGGAATTCATCTCTTCCCCCTATTTGGAATGCGCAAAGTAGGCACAATATACACGTTCCACGCCATTCTAAGGTTCAAAACTAAAAATTGGTGCAAATTGCATACTCATTAAATGCCAAATCACATGCAATGTTCATTTAACAAGCACACATATTGCACCTAAAGCTGTTCCCTTTTTGTGATCGGGCAGTAGCAGTTCCCTGACTCTGCACCTCTCCCCCTCCCCATCACTGGGTAAATCCTTGCCCTCAAGTACTCTCTGTTAAGGTACCCATGTACTGTTATTTTTGTGCAAAGCTCTTCATTGGCCTTGGAAAGAGATTCATGCCAAAATTCTCCAAACATAATATATGGGAAAAAGTACCCCCTGCATCACGTTGAAGGCATATTGCAAGTACCCAGGATTCTGTGACCATATAGAGGATGAGTCTATATGGTGAGTTCCTTTATTAGATCATGGAAATCCTAAAAGACATGCAATTTACTTAAAATGAATAGTGGAGAGTGTTGTATTCCTTATGATACAATGTGATATCAATACGCTTCCTGCAAACCATTTACACTTTTGCTGTCTTTCTCTTTCAGGTGAAAGAGGTAGTTTGTAGGCAAGTATGAAGAATAGTAGTAGACTCTAATGTGTCATTAACCACACCAAATAGCAGATAGTAATTTGTAGAAAAACACTATTGGAATCAGTTTAATGTAAGCCGGATTAACAAAATTGATGGGGCTTTTAAAATGCAGAAGACAGCAAACAGATATGTTTTTGTAATGACCTCTAGGGCGCCAAAAAATAATAAAACTACTTAAAAATGTCCTTTCGGGCTTCTCGACATTTATTTTAAAACAGGCATTCTGAATTTATTTTGTGTGTTTAAACTGCAGCTGCAATTAATTGTGCTCTGTCACCTGCCTTTTACTTTGGCTGCTGGCTCTTGTAGGAGGCATTGTGAAGTCAGAACTCAACTGCAATAAGTTATTATAGTTAGCCGTTATGTCATTTTGACAAGAGTCGTCCGAATTTGCCTTTAATATAAGGGTTAAAGTGCCCCTGCTCTACATTATAAGAATATTGCAAGTCACTAGGGGTTCCATAAGCATATAGAGGGACAAGGCCAAAGGCCAAATTCCTTTAGAAGTTTATGGAACTCCAAGTTGCCATGCAATATCCTTATCATGTATGGCAGGGGTTACCTTATCCCACATAAAACATGGTCACTCATCTTTCCCACAAACCACTTAATACCTTGGTGCGCAGCTCTTTCATTTGAAAGAAAGAGCATGTTTGCAAACGTGAAGAACAAAAATAGAACCTCTAGTGCAAAATTAAACACTTCAAAAACCTGTTCGATACTTTTTGAAAAAAGATATTAGAAACAGTTCAATACAAGTCAATTTAAAAACAAAAAAGCTGCATTAGTAAACATGTTCTTTCTGCTAGTCACTGTAAGCTGATATAGAGTAGAAGAAAGAAAAGCAACATTTTATTTTCCTTGCTTTAAACAGCTGTTTCGTGACCTGACCTGCTGTTCACCTGGCTACTAGCTCTGGCAGCTGGCATCTTTCCTTTATATTTGGTGATTAGGTGTGTCATAAGTGGTTGATTGTACAGAAATTAGAGACAGGAGTTTATACAGGGATTGCAGAAGCCCATGTATTATAAGGTAATTAGAGACAGGATTTTATACAGAGAATGCAGACTCCCATGTACTAAACTAAAATAAAATACAAACCTGTCAGGTGTTAAATAAACATTGAAATCCCACAGGCTCTGAGAGCCATGGATGTAAACCCAAAGTACTCATGGGGAATGGAGTAAGGTGTAACAAGACATCCTGGGGCATATTATCCAGAACGGCGTTAAAACTATTGCCGCTTTAGTGGCAGGAAACTGCCGCGAAAGCGGCGATAATGGGCTTGATAATATGCCCTTGAGAATTCCAATAGAAGCCCATGTTCACATCAGAACATGGGCTTCTATTGGAATTCTTAATGGCATATTATCAAGCCCATTATCGCCGCTTTAGCAGTTTCCTGCCGCTAAAGCGGCGATAATTTTAACGCCGTTCTTGATAATATGCCCCCCGAGAGTAACTGAGCTCATGATGCAGTCGAACTGGAGAACAGCACTTTTAAGGTACATCAACTTACATCCACTTCCTATGGAGGAAAAAAGCAGATTCTTGAGCATGCCATGTTTGCACATTTATTAAACAAATCTGAGTACACATGTTTGCCATTAAACAATTGTCTACTTTTATCAGAAGGACCAGTCCACTACCTATCCTTTGTATTTCGAAGTAGCATGTTCAGGGCTTGTGAAAAATATTTTAGAAACATGAAAATGTTACTGCATTTTGAAAACCACTGTTTTAAAGTGCCACATTTTTGCACACGAATGATAACTATGTATTTAGCCAGTGGTAGTTCTAACACATTTTTGGGCCGTATTCAATTAAATTATTGAGCTTGTCAGAGGATTTACTGTACATGGCTCTGTTAGCTTCATACCCTTAATAGCATGCTTAAAAAGATAGATATCTGATTCTTATAAATAAAAATACTTTTACCCTGCAAAAGCGCACGTTTCCTGAACACCACCCAGGTTACCTTTACACTACATTGTATTTCAATTTAAGAACATTGGAAATGTAGTGCATCACAGCACACATTTGTGAAAACTGGATGAATGAATATACGAGTCAATCCAAAGTGAATTTCACAAGATTCAATTTGACTACAGATTTTTTCCTGGAATTGTAGCTTAATCACGGAGACCACTTCAGGGTCAATGCAAATTCGATTAAATACTAATTAGACACGATTTGCATTTAAAGCATGTTAGTTCAACTCAATTCAGGAGTATTGAATGGTACCTACAATGAGTAGGCAATCAACACAGTGAGGTTAAAAATATTTCACTTATTTTACATTAACTTACACCGTGGCCTTTGTATTTTGGCCCTTGTACGTAAAGTGAGAAGGTCATATTGATATGCATTTCTTTGCATGTAATGAATAAAACAACTGCCCTGTTCTGCAATGAATACAAACATAGCTTTGAAGCTACACTTATAAACATTCACAGACAATACAGTCTTTAAAGGTTTCAACTATAAGCACCTTGAACCTTATTTTTTCCAATACAATGCACATACTTAGAGTGGGCTTTGGTTCAACCCCTTGATCATGAATGGGTGGCTTTGTTGTTTAATGCAGTTGTCCGCTTTTGATTAATGGTTTTCTTCCCTATTCTTGTGTCTGTCCTTCCCAGGAGCGTTTTGGTCTCAACGTGCTCTGATTGGATGAGATTGACCCTTTCCGTGTAAAGTTGAGGAGGCCCTTTTTTAGGTCTCATCTGTGTGAGACAGGGCTTGGAGCCTGCCTAGTACTTACCATTTGTCACTCTGATTGCTGCCTTCTAATTGGGCAGCATGAGACGGCTTCACTTCCTTTTCTTTTGGCTGGAGCACGGACCAAGTACTGATTGCTTCACTGGATTAGGGTCCTTTTGCTGCTGGTGCTGTGATTGAGGTACAGTTTTATGTTTATTTTCTTTCTTCTTCCCCTTCCATCCTTGCTTTTTCCCCTCCTGCCCCGTCCATGTTGCTTCTTACCCTCCACCACTTGTCCATGTTGCTTACTCCCTTTGCACGCCTGCCTGGTCGGTTCTGCTTATTCCGCTCCCACCACTCCTGTACGTGTTGCTTCTTCACCTCCCTTCACAACTCCACGTCCTTGTTGCTTGTTCCCTTCCCACCAACCCACCCACGCCACCTTGGATGTGTTGCTTATTCCCCTCCAACCCCCTCATTGTCCTTCTTGCCTATTCCCCTGCATTCCACTGCCAGAAGCAAAAAAAGTGCTATGATGCAACCGCTGCATACCATTTTTCTGTAACCATCCCGTTCCCTCTCACCCACCTTCCCCATCTCCACACTCACTCGATTGGCAAAGCCAATACCTCACCCATAGGCGAGACCTATTTGCTTTGCCAATGCTTGGTATTATATACTCGGCACACCATGGGACTGCATGTGTTTCTTGCTCTTCCACCTGATTTTGACTTCACCTCCCCCTAAGTGCTCTCTTTTCACAACACCCTGCCCTGCACCCCAATGCTCCCGGCCCCGCTCCTTTTCCTGCTCCTCATGGTACATTTTTTTATTATTACTTTTTTTTCACGAGAACTCGGCATTTGGGAAGTGCTCCCAGGCACTTTGCTTCCATTTTTGAGCTTCACATGGTCTTTGTTTTCATTTTGCTAACATTTTTAATTAAACATTCTAACATGGCCATTCGCCACGTTAGAGTGGTAAATTAAAAAGAGCCTCCATGTGTCACAATGCATGTGCACGCACGTCATGACATATGGGTCACGCTACTCAAATGGACATGCATCATGTGTGCATCAGAAGTAATCTTGGAATGAGTTTTCTTCAATAGAAAACCCATTGCGTATTTGCTGGTCATTCATCCACGTGTCTCGGTGCATGCGCTTGCAAGCAATTGCCACAAAGAATTGGCAATGTCAATAACTCGGCCTTTTAAAACTAGACAATTTGCTTTTGACAATGATTGTTTACTAGATCAGTGGTCAACCCTTCAGTTGCAAGTTGCATGACGACTATTGATCCCAGGGTGTGTGTAATAGAATTGAAACTCGACCGATCCAAGTCCAAGGTCATAATCACAGAAGTCATTCTACATTTTGAATCCTGCACTTTGACCCGGTAGCACCCAACACCTTCCCTCTCTTTTAAAAATGGTGAGCATGGTTTTGGATTAACCCTGTTACCGGCGCTCAAAGTTATAACCACAACCAAAGCAAACTTTTACTATCTTTGGATAGTAGGGTTGATGCTTACGCTTGTCCGTACCGAAAGGGTAAGCCAACAATTAGGCCTGGGCGGTAAATTCCATTCCGCTCGCGGAATTTGCAGAATTTGGGTAATTTCGCGTTCCGCGGAGCATGCGGGATTGCCAAAAATTCTGCGATCCGCAGCTTCGAGGATTTTTTTGCTTTTTTGCGCTTTCAAAATGTGTGTTCGTGGGATATTTCTCTCCGAGCACGCAAACAGCATTCGCGAACAAGCAAAAATCATCGCCAACGGGCGGAACAAGCAATTCCGCATGTTTGCGGAACATTTGCGTGCTCGCGGAGATTTTTTACCATTTCGCGGAGCTTTGCTTTGCGCGACTACGCAAATTACGCCCACCCCTACCCACGATCAACCTGGTTTTGCCTAAACCATAGTGTGCCAATGAAGCTACCGCAGGCCTGACCCTGCAGGTGTGGAAGGCGGTACATACACAATAGAAGTGCCCGGAGGTGTTCCGGTCACCCTTTTTTTGATCAGGTAGCTCCCCAGAGGCCCTGGGTACTTGTCCACACTGTGGGGCATATTTATAAGCCCCTGTGCCACCAGAGCGTCACTTTCTTTGAAGCTCTGTTTGAGCACAATGCTGAGCCATATTTACAAGGTTACACAAAGCCACCCTGCTTGGCTTTTTATGGATTTGTATATAGGGCCCCTTTCACGCATTACTCTGTGTGTGAAAGGGGTGTTCCATGAGTGTTGCTCTGGGTGTTCCCACGCAACACCCATGGAATCTGACACATCCCAGATTTACAAGGTTTTGTAAACCTGGGAATGTGTCAGATTCAAACACCTCCCGAGGCAGGCATTATAGTGGTTCAACAAGGAGAAATACCTTTATTTCTCCTTGTTTTTTGCTCTTTCTGTGTGTGCTGCAGAACAGCACACATAGAAGGCGGAAAACGCCATCAATGATTGTTTTTGTGCAGGAAGGTGTCCTTTCCTGCACAAAAACAATCATCCCTGAGACCCTTGTGCCATGGTGCAAGGGTGCCTGCATTGGCACTAGGCAGCCAATTGTGCGCAGCGCAGAGGAAAGCACAGGTATACGGTGTATTGCTGTAAATACAACACATCCTGCACTTTTCTAATGAAGCAGCCCGACACACCAAGATGGCTTGCTGCGCCGCGCCATTTTCTAGTAAATATGCCCCTGTGATTACAGTCAAGTACATTTCTAGATGAAGGCAATAGCCAAACAACACTCTTCAGAATGCAGAAACACAATTGGCTCTGCTGGAATGACAAACAGTGTAAAGAATAGGTTTATGGGAAAGTTCTTGGTTTGATGCGCTGCAGGCCCTGAGCCGAGGCGTCTGGTTACATTCACAGTTAATGGTGCACACAGTTCAGAGACAACTTTCCCATGACTTTCCTTTTACCTTTGTATATCCTTGTGAGACATGTAATGCCCTGCTGAGTATTATTAATTCTGAAGGGTACAGATGACGTATTTCGTGGAAGTCACAAACCTCATGTTGTTTGAGCGGTAGACGTCATGTTATTCATGCCTCCAAAGAAAAGTGAATACATAGGAAGAAAGCACACTCTATTTACCTCCTGTAGTTGCTGTTCATAGATGTTTCAAAAGGGAAGGTAATTGTATTGAAAGAGAGATGTAAACACAGCTCTCCAAGGCCGGCTGTGTGTGTGGGTTCAATTGCTTCCTGTTCGGGGGAGCAGAGAGGAGGTTGTTATTGTGCTCGACATCTCGTCTGCCACTCAGAGGAAACCATGGGCGGACTGAGGCGAGCGGGGACCTCGCTTCCTGGTGCTTTGTTCGAGTTTGTTCGATATCTCTCAATGACGTCAGTAGCGTAGCAAGGACGCCACGGGCCCTTGAGCAAGCAAGGACAATGGCCCATGTGACTGCTGTTGGGTGAGCAAAATAGAGCAGTTATCAAGGCTCAATGGGCCACCCCTGGACTTTGGGCCCCGGTGCACTGCGCCTGCTGCTCCAATGGTAGCTACGCCCCTGAATGCCTGCACTTGCTGCCTCAACTTAGTGTCAAACATTGCAATTTCTGTCACCCCTGGGATAACGTGGTGGTTTGACGCCTGGTGAGTTGAGGATGACACAGTGCAACGTCCACCAGTGGACTGAGGGCAGCCCATGCAATGCCCACCAGTGGACTGAGGGCAGCCCATGCAATGTCCACCAGTGGACTGAGGGCAGCCCATGCAATGTCCACCAGTGGACTGAGGGCAGCCCATGCAATGTCCACCAGTGGACTGAGGGTAGCCCATGCAATGTCCACCAGTGGACTAAGGGTGGACTGAGGGCAGCCCATGCAATGTCCACCAGTGGACTGAGAGCAGTCCATGCAATGACCACCAGTGGACTGAGGGCAGCCCATGCAATGTCCACCAGTGGACTGAGGGTGGACTGAGGCCAGCCCATGCAATGTCCACCAGTGGACTGAGGGCAGCCCATGCAATGTCCACCAGTGGACTGAGGGTGGACTGAGGCCAGCCCATGCAATGTCCACCAGTGGACTGAGAGCAGTCCATGCAATGCCCACCAGTGGACTGAGGGCAGCCCATGCAATGTCCACCAGTGGACTGAGGGCAGCCCATGCAATGTCCACCAGTGGACTGAGGGCAGCCCATGCAATGTCCACCAGTGGACTGAGGGTAGCCCATGCAATGTCCACCAGTGGACTAAGGGTGGACTGAGGGCAGCCCATGCAATGTCCACCAGTGGACTGAGAGCAGTCCATGCAATGACCACCAGTGGACTGAGGGCAGCCCATGCAATGTCCACCAGTGGACTGAGAGCAGTCCATGCAATGACCACCAGTGGACTGAGGGCAGCCCATGCAATGTCCACCAGTGGACAGAGGGTGGACTGAGGCCAGCCCATGCAATGTCCACCAGTGGACTGAGGGCAGCCCATGCAATGTCCACCAGTGGACTGAGGGCAGTCCATGCAATGTCCACCAGTGGACTGAGGGCAGCCCATGCAATGTCCACCAGTGGACTGAGGGCAGCCCATGCAATGTCCATCAGTGGATTGAGGGTGGACTGAGGGCAGCCCATGCAATGTCCACCAGTGGACTGAGGGTGGACTGAGGGCAGCCCATGCAATGTCCACCAGTGGACTGAGGGTGGACTGAGGGCAGCCCATGCAATGTCCACCAGTGGACTGAGGGCAGCCCATGCAATGTCCACCAGTGGACCGAGGGTAGCCCATGGAATGTATTCCAGTGTATTGAAGGTAACATGGTGCAGTGTCTATTAGCACATCAAAGGTACCACAGTGCAGTGATGCTGGTGCAATGCCTTCCTTTGGGTTTAAGATAGCATGGTATTGCCTCGCGAGTGCTATTAGGGTAGTGTGGTGAACTTCAGGGATGTGTGACTTGCTGCTTCCCAGAAGACTGTGGATTGAGCGCTGCACTGCTTCCCTGTGGGAGTATCCTCGTTCAGTTCCCTCCAGTGGGTCGAGGATAGCATTATGTGCTGTACCAAGTGCATTGGACCTAGAGTGGTACGCTTCAGAGATGTGTGGTTTGCCGCCTTCAAGTAGACTGTTGTTTCTGCATTGCACCGCTTCTCTGTCGGTTGTGGGTAGCCTGGTGCAGTACCTTCCAGCAGGTCGAGGCTAGAATTCACTGGCTACAGGTGTCACAAGGGCTATGTGGTGTCCTTCTTTTTGGGGTGCTGAAGATTGTGCAGTGCAATACCTTCCAGAGGGTCGAACATTGTAGCGTGTGCCACTACCAGTAGATTGAGAGTAGCGTGCACGCTTTGTCGAACAGTGTCAAGGACAGTGTACCCAGTGCCTTTGAGTGAGTCAAGAGTCAAGAGAAGTTTAACACACTGCTTACCAGTATGTCGATGATAGTGCGGCGCTTTGCCACACAGTGGGTTGACTTTAGTGCAACGTGCTGTAACACAGTTGGTTGAGGAAAGTGCTGGCTTCAGCTTCTCAGTGCGTATAGACTATAATTAGGGATAACATACCCCCCTGCCGTACATTATAAGAATATTACAAGTCACCAAGGAGTTTCATAACCATGTAGAGGAACGAGGCCGAAGGCCAAGTTCCTTTATAAACTTATGGAATTCTGAGGTGACTTGCAAAAAATATCCTTATCATTTTACGCCAGGGCGTACTTTATCCCATATCATGGTCACACCATCAACTTTCCCACAACCCACTTAAATCTTGGTAGGTGGCTCTTTCATATGAAAGAGCGAACATGTTTGCAAACATGAAGACGACAAATAAAACCTCTAAAGCAAAATTAAACGTATCAAAAACCTGTTAGATATTTGTTGCAAACAGATATTCCAGACAGTTCAATAAAAGTCAGTTTAAAAAACAAAATGCTGCAGTAGCTTGGAATGTGTGTAAACATACAGAAAGATTCTAGCTTTTCTCTAGCGAAGGAGTACAAAAATAAATCATATTCTCTCTGCTTGCCATTCTAAGCTATTATAACAGAGAAGAAGAAAGAACATCAATGTTCTGCTTGTTGCTTTAAACAGCTGCTTTAATTATGCTCTGTGACCTTAGGAGCCTTTCACCTCAGCTGCTGGCTCTGGCAACAGGCATTGTGACATCAGAACTCGACTGTAATAACCTTATCAGGGTTGAGTCCTGACCTCTGACTTGGTGCGTCACAAGTTGCTGATTACAAAGAAATTAGTGACAGTCGTTTAAACAGGGATTACAGAATTCCAGAATTTATGATGATAACAGTTTAATTTTTTTCATAGACCTTCATTCTACACTTGTACCGGTTCTAAGTGCTGTAAATAACAGATGTTACTACTACCAATTTATGGTACTCCTATGGAAGATGGAAGTCTGAGTCAGCCTTACTGGGATTCAAACTCGTGACCTGTCACTCACCCCTATGTTCAAACAGCAAAAGCTCAACGCATTGAGCTATAGTCTGCCGTGTTGCCATCCAGTCAGTTGAGAATTGTGCACTGCAATGTCTAGTACTGGGCCAATAGCAAGATGTATCGCCAACTCCTAGCAGGTTGAGTGTAGTGTGATGGTCAACTTAATGCAACACCCTGTACCACAGTAGGTGATGATTAGTATGATACACTCTTTCCTAAGAGTTTGAGGGTAGCGCTGTAAGGTGCGTACAAGTTAGATATGTTCTGTGGCATGCTGCCTGTCAGTAGGGTGAGTGTTGATTAGTGCACAAACATAAGAAGTGGTCAGGGATTCAGCAATGAAATGCCAACCTACAACTTGAGTCTAGTGCGGGGCACCATTTCATTGAGGATTTTGGGTAATGCAGTGCTCTACCTTCTAGTGGGTAGAGAGTAGTGTGCCAATCTAACCTCATTGGGTCAAAGGCCCAAGTTAGGCAATGCCTCCAAGTTAGGCAAGGATTTCGTGAGCTCTGCCCTTCATTGTTTAGAAGGCAAAGAAATGTTACTGCAGCATCAATATTTGCATGATAATAGGCACTGCTCAAATGAAATCTTCACCGTTTATGAATTTTGAGCGGCCACATGAAATGGTTATGAAATACAGAACTCATACTGTTGTAAAGTTTGTTAATTCATTATGATTTTGACTCGCATGCATACACAATAATGCAACAAGGACGCACCCCATATACAATAAGGCTCAGTACAATGAGCTGATATACAGGTTAGAAAAGGCTGCAATGGCAACAGCCACTCATATCTACTACATTTGTAGGGTGAAAAAAGACAGGAGAAGCCTAGCCGAAGACACCCAGACCACACTGAAAGCATGGGTGATGCTACAAGAACCCTGTGATGCAGAGGGAGGCTTGCCTTGGCCATGTCGTTGTGGAAAGGAACAGTGCTGGTGGAGACTGGTAGGCAACGACTTTAAATGCTGGGACTAGATAGGCATAGACATTGGGTGATGTGCTGCACGGGGTGGGGGAGTTTAGACATTCGAGGCGCTTCAGCAGGAATATGCATTGGCCTCTACCTAAAGAATCAAATACCTACAGCTGATGCATTGTTCGAAAAACGGGCGGGTGTTTGAGCTGGAACTCCCGGAGAAGAGTTCACTGGAAGCATGGGTCTTAGAGAGTGAGATTATACACAAGGCACTCACCAAACGGTATCGCATCATCCTCAACAACACCCCCTATACTCTCAGGAAACTCCAGGACAAATGGGAAACGGGTGTGGGGGCCTTAGAAGATATCGACAAGGATGTATCCTAATGCAACCCAGAGAAATGTCCACCAAGGCTCATCCTTTCGCTCTCAGCAGACCCCACCATGACGAGGACCAACTTCCACTACTGCATGACAAATCTCACTGACTGGATGAAGACAAACTGTCTGAAGCTCTACATGGACAAGATCGAAGTGCTCATCTTTGGGAACAATGCCTCCTCATGGAACAACACCTGGTGGCCCGTCGAACTCTGGCCTACTCCCTCACAGACAGACCACACCCACAACCTTGCCATCATCCTAGGCAGCAAACTCACCATGAAACAACAGATCAACGCAGTCTGCTCCACCTGCTTCCACACTCTCCACATGCTCTGAAGGATCTTCAAATGGCTACCCATCGGCATGAGGAAAACTATCACCAGCCGAATAGACCATGGCAACACACTGTATGCAGGAACAATGACCCAACTCAGGAAGAGACTCCAGACTATACAGAACTCAGCGGCCAGACTCATCCTCAACCTGCCCAAATGGACCCACATCACCCTCACCTCAGAAACCTCCACTGGCTCCCCGTCCAGAAAAGATGCCAATTTGAGATGCTGACATGCCTACAAAGCCCTCCACGACCAAGGAGCAGTATACCTCAACCACCACCTGAACTTCCAACCAACCCTCCAGAGACCTTCGCTCTGCATTCAGTTGCCCCGCACAAACTCCGCACATCAACAAACATCTGTTATTCAGTGCCAAGATACCCGTAGTGGTGAACGTGCGCTTTACAAATACACATGTTATGTTATGTTATGTTATCTGCCAAAGCTTAAGTGGAGGTCGTTCCTTCTCCTACCTCGCCGTCAAGTGCTGGAATGGACTTCCCTCCATCTCCAGTCAACACCCTCTCTGGTGGACTTCAGGAAAGCAATCAAGACATGGCTTTTCGACTAAGCCCAGAAACCTAGCACCTGGATACCCTTGTGGATGATTAGCCAGACTCTACAAATAATGATTGATTGATTGAAGGTCCGACTAAGATTAATTCAATTCATCATCCTCCATAGGGTATACTGCAATAGGTCTGGATTGTACAAAATGGGGAGAGCGGAGACCCACACCTGTCTTAAAGGTGGTACAGCAGAAGGCATGCTTATATACACTCTCTGTGGTTGCCTATGGGTGGGGGAGTACTGGGGATAAATCACTGGCAAACTTAAAGCTGTAATGGGGGGGGGGGGGGTAGCTATTCCTAAGAAGCCCCAAATGCTTATACTGAGAATACCGAATGATGTAGATATTCAGAGGAAACAACTATTGATCTGCCAGTTGGGCTTCGTGGTGGGAAAAAAGCGTTTTACAAAATTTGGGGGCAAGAACACACTCCCACCAGAGATATGTGGAGGCAGGGAATAAATAGATGTATGAATGCAGAGAGTGATGTATAAGAGCTGAGGTTGCCCTAAAAAAATCGGATGAGATATGGGGAGATGGAGATTATCATTGGCCAACAGGCGATTTAAGCGTTACACCTGACACGAATGATCAGGCATAAGTATCCCTCTGGTCAAAATGGACAACATAGTGGACATGTATATATTTTGTGCCGATTTACAGAAAAGGACAATAAAAATGTATAAAAAGATATATACAGGCATGATCTCATTAACGTGTGTATTGCTTGTATTCAACAATAGTATGTGCCAACCTGCAATTGTATTTGTATAATGTATAGTCAACATACAGTTTTTCTTTTTGCCTCCTGCAAAAAAATCTTCTTATGCAGAGGCCTGATGTCTTGTCAGGATGGCGAAGAAGAAAATTCTCTCATTTGTTAAAAGAAACAGTGCCTCAAACACTGGGTTTTAGCTGCTGACTTTTTTCGATTTCATGGGATACTATGTCAGACAGATGTGCACACTGCCATAAACTCCGAACACGAGTTCCACAAAGGTGAACTCACCTTGCTGACTTATGTGGAAGAGGAAATTAATTGATTAACATTTCTACCAGATCTGCTGCATATCAAATGTAGGTTCTTGTTAGCACTTAATAAAATGTTAAGTATTCCTCTCTACATGTTCAATACTTACCTGTGCTATTGTTATCCTTCATTTTACTATGACAGCTATGCACCTGTTATGATGTAGGTTAATATCGTAAAAAAACTTTGGTCATAAATAAACTTAATCTTTTTTTTGTCAAACATATGTTTATTAGCATTCTGGCATAGACTGCAAAACAATATGAAAAAAGAGATATCAAAAATAAGCTTACAAAGTATAGCAGTAATAAGAGTCCATGGAGGATGTATGGTACAGGGCACATATCCAAGCCTTCTTCCCATAAAAACCTAAAATAACAAGTACAGATTTTGGTATTGTAAAGGCGCAGAATATGTCTACCTTAAGACATATACACTCAGCCCGTCTTTCTTTTGTGACAAGTTTTAGCTCTAAACCTTCCAACTGGGAAGGTGCCCCCTAAAAGAAGAAAACCCCATAAACAGAAACCCCAGAAAGTAAATAAACAATTCCCCCTACCAACATAATAATGGTGGCGGCTACATATTATCAGAGTGTTTCAAGGTCTAGTCATGCACAGGTAGTTTAAAATTGAAAGAGATGCATATCTCTAATGGAGGGAGGACAGACTGCCAATGGTAATCCCCGTGTAAGAATGGCAACCAGTGGGCCCCATCTGTATTCAACATTTTTATAGTTGTCTCGAAAGATGTCTGACATCCTTTCGAGACATAATAATTTCCAGAGCCTAGAATGCCACAATGAGATAGCAGGGGCCTCCTTCCTCTTCCAGGCTGCTGCTATCGCTACTTTCACCACCCCTATGCATGTCCACATAATGGCCTTGTCCTCCTTGGTTTGATTTACAAGAGATGAATCACGGAGGCCTAGGAGAATCTCTGCCATAGTAGCCGGAATGGGGTAACCCAGCATGTCTTTAATTTGTGCGAGAATTTCCACCCAGAATGGTTGTATAGCGGGGCAGTCCCACCAAATGTGCTGAAAGTCACCCAATAGCCCACACCCTCTCCAGCATTTATCAGATGTGTTCGGGAATATCCTTTTAAGCTTAGCGGGGTACAGGTACCAGTCCATCATATTTTTGATATGAGCTTCTCGGAGTTCTACAGGGTGGTTACATTTTGTAATGTCTGACCACAACCCAGTCCATTTCCTGTCAGGAATATCGCGTTGTAGTATTCCCTCCCACATAGTCATGAATCGGGGTCTTGGAGAGTGTGTAGAAGTAAGCAGGTAGTTATATAGGAATTAAATCACCCCTTTCATAGAGCCTACATTTTGTACATAGGTTTCAAACTCCGTGAGCGGGCGTGTAGCTGCTTCATGAATGTGGGGTGTGAGGGCCCAGTGCTTCAGTTGGATATAAGGAACATGTTCAGCAGGCTCCAAGCCGTAGTCCCTTCTGCAATTATCGAACGTAAGAGGCTCAGAGTTATGGAATAAAGGTGTCAGCGCCAGACATCCACCCTCTCTCCAGGGATTGAAAGGTCCCTCCTGAAGAGCTGGGGGGAAGGCCGGATTGAAGTGAAGGGGTGTATATGTATGTATGTGGTCCATTGTTCGTTCCCATATAAGGAGTCCCATACTTTCAAGGTAGTACGAGTGGGAGTGCTAATGTAAGCGTTCTCGGGTCTCTGCCCTCTTGGGTCTCCATATGAGGTCCCAGATTGTCCTCTCTGCAATTGCTCTGTCCATATGGAGCCAGTGTTTCTCTGACTCCCTCTTGGACCATTCCGTCACTATCCTCAGTTGAGCAGATTTATAATATAGGCCGAAATCTGGGAGGCCCACTCCTCCCTCTGTCCTTTGTCGCCTCAATATTGAAAAGGAAAAGCGTGCCCGTCCTCCTTGCCATATAAACCATAGAATCATGGACCTAACTTTAGGAAGGAATTCCTTGTCAAGTTCGATAAGTAATGCCTGAAAAAGGCACAGGAGTTTAGGGAGCACTGTCATTTTGACTGCATGTATGCGACCAAGCCAAGATATAAAAAGAGGCTTCCAGCGTGTAAGAACAGTTTGGAGCCGGCAAAGAGAGGACGGAAAGTTAGCCTTGCAAAGCCCTTCCACGTGTGGTGTCAACTGAACCCCAAGATACTGGAGAGAACGAGAGGTCCACTGGAATAAAGTGTGCGTCTGTAACTCCGTGACCTCTTCCTCCGGGACTGTGAGATTAAGTATATATGATTTATCTACATTGGCCTTAAAACCTGCTACTGCTTCGAACCGTGCAAGTTCAGCTTGGAGTGGAGGGAGAGAGTTGGACGGGTCGGTGAGGGACAAAAGCACATCGTCAGCAAAGAGCGATATTTTATGAGTGTCACCACCAAAAGGGATTCCCTTAATCTCTGGGGCCGCCCTAATGGACATCGCCAACGGCTCAATGCTGAGGGCGAATAGTCGGGGTGACAACGGGCACCCCTGACGGGTGCCTCTAGTAAGGGAGAAGGGAGCTGACAATATTCCATTCACCTGCACTCTAGAGTGAGGTTTTACATAGTTAGCTCTAATCATAGTAATATATTTATCTGCAAAGCCAAATTGTGTGAGCGTGTTAAAAAGGAATGACCAATTCACCTTGTCAAAAGCCTTCTCAGCATCTAACCCGACAAGCACTGTTGGAATCTTCCATTTGGTGGCTTTCTCAATGAGATGTACTATACGTCGGGTGTTGTCATGGGTCTGACGGCCTTTAATGAATCCGGATTGATTAGGGTGGATTAGGTCTAGCATATGGTCATTCAGCCGGTCAGCCAAAATAGCCGAGTAAAGCTTTGCATCTAAATTTAAAAGGGTGATGGGATCGTATGAGGCACACAGTTGCGGATTCTTCCCCAGTTTGGGGATAACCGTGACCAGTGCCTCAGCCATCGAGTGGGTGACCTTTCCATCCTCAGCAATTTTGTTAAAAAGACGTGTTAGATGGGGTATAATATCCTGAGCGAAGGTTTTATAAAATTGGGCCGTAAACCCATCGGGGCCTGGGGCTTTATGGAGTTTTTAAGAGATTTAATGATTTGCGCACCTCCTCTGAAGTTATAGGGGCTGTAAATTTATCATTTCACTCCTGCGAGACCCGAGTAAACTGTAGTGTCTGAAGGTAGCTATGTTGAATGTCCGTGTCTCATTGCTCCCTCGTGTATAGGGTCTTGTAGAACGATCCAACGATATCGGACTTTTCCACTTCTCTGT
Source organism: Triturus cristatus (assembly GCF_964204655.1). Lineage (NCBI taxonomy): Eukaryota > Metazoa > Chordata > Amphibia > Caudata > Salamandridae > Triturus > Triturus cristatus. The sequence continues at coordinate 1,644,758,269 of NC_140590.1, forward strand.
GAGTCAACCCGCCCTTCCCATCCTGTATACCTCCTATGTATTTCCTTTCCCACTTCTCCTTCAACTGTCTAACTAAATGTTTACCTATCTTATTCCCCTGGGAGTAGGAGAGTTGGCACAGTTTCAGGAGTGTGAGCTCTGCCCTGTTAATATAAATGGCCCTAAGCTTTCCCCGTAGTGCGGTAAGTATGCATAGAGAATCCCTAGTGGGGTTGTTTTTATGATTAGTTTCGGCTAGTTCCAGTTCAGCCTGTAGGTCCTCTTTCTCTTTAGTCCTTTGCTTATTCAGGGTGGAGTTAAGAGCTATGCATTTCCCTCGTAAAACCGCTTTAAAAGTGTCCCAATTATTGAACACCGATGTATCTTCGGGTGCATTCATGGCAAAAAAGTCTGTGATCGTTTCTCTTACCTCAGTGCAGAGCACCCTATTTCTTGTGAGGGAAGCCGGAAAATACCACTTGGGGGTTGTGGACGCAATGTCACTCCACGTCAGACAGATCGAAACAAGACAGTGGTCCGACACGGAGAGAGGGAAAATCTTGGATCCCGGAGGGTTCCCAATAGATTCTGGCTAATGAAAACATAGTCAAGCCTGGAGTAAGTGTGATGTACGTGAGAATAAAAAGTATAGTCTCGTGTCTGAGGATAGAGGGTACGCCAGGCATTTATAAGGCCCATGTCGTGTATTTGTTGTTTAACATCCGCGGAGAAGGAACTAGTTTCTAGTCTATGAGGGTGGGTGCTATCTGTATCAGCTTGCCAAGTCATGTTGAAATCCCCCAGCAAGATTGTTGGCCCCTCTGCAAAATCCTGTATTTCCCCAATAAGTGTATTTAAAAAGGCTGCCTGCCCCATGTTAGGTGTGTATGCTGCAATGAGCATGCAGAGTTTACCCTTCAGGGTGCCCTTAACGATAGCTAATCGTCCTTCCTTGTCCATCTGGGTGTCGGCAGGTTGGAATTTTGTAGAGTTATGAAAAAGGAGTGCAACCCCCTGATATTTAGTGAGTGCGGAGGACCTATAAATCAGCGGATATTGTTTGTGGCGAAACCGGGTTTCCTCTACTCTAGAAAGGTGTGTCTCCTGAAGAGCCACTATATCAAGGTGATGGTCCGTAAGATATTTCCAGACTTTTTGACTTTTTTGGGGTGAATTGAGACTCTTCACATTCCAGGAGCCTATAGAGAGTACCATCTGTCCAGTGTTGACCCCCCCTTCACCCTCTTGTACCTGTGCGCCGGACCCATGTATCCAGCATTAAAAGCCATGATTAGCAGGCTCCCTAGTTGTGCCTGTCGTATGAAATACATCTTGATCAAAACATTCCTTCAAGAAATATATTTAAAATGCTGCCACCATTCCCCAAACCCGCCCCCTGCCAACAAACTTAAAACAATAAAACATAACATTACCAACAACAACAAGTGTCGGATGGATGACAGTTCTCCGGTAGTGGGTTGAGTAACCCTGTTGAACGTGTTGGGGAGCCGGTGCGACTGAGGTCCCCGTCCGCGCCCATCCCGAACACTCTGTGAAGCTTTAATCGCCTATGCAGCATAGCCAGTCTGGCGTAGCTGGTCCTGTTTGTCCAAGTCCCAGGTTCGGGCATTGGCGTTCAGACCACGGGTGGCTCTAAATCAGGGCTGTCTGCCCTGCTGCAGTAGAAATTGTAGTCCCGTGGGATTATAATCTGTAGGCAGTCCTGTTCTTGATTATAGTCTGCATTTGTGGCCCCTCCTTGGGCTGGTGGTCCTATGAGTCGCAGTCGTGTTGTTGCAAACGTTCCCATATGTAGTGTTTCAAATCGTTCCCCATTCCTGGAGCTATAGTTTAAACTCCGGCATCAGGCGCCCCTCGACTGACCACGATTGACATTCTGGAGCAGGTATGTCATACCTTTAATGGTATGTGAGTGTACCTTATTTGTGCGTCATTTGTGGTTTCCCCATGAGCTTGTGGACCATTGCAACATAGGGGAGCCATTCCTCGTTGCTCCTTGTGTTTTGCTTTGTGAAGGCTCAGGATCACCCGTAGAGAGATCCAATAGATCTAGCCCCTCTCTCAAGTCTGTAATTTGTCACTGTTTGTTTTTATATTCGAAGCTCAACCCAAAGGGATATGTCCATCGATATCTGACTTTGTCGTCGCGCAATTTTGACGTGGTGGGTCGAAACTGCTGTCTCCTTGCCAAGGTAGCAGGCGCCAGATCCTGATAAATTGTACAGGAGTGTCCCTGGAAGGAGACAGCACCCTTTTTCCGGGCTACCAGAAAAAACGCTTCCTTCACCTTGTAGGAGTGGAATTTAGCGAGTACATCTCTTGTCCGTTTCCGTTCTCCGGTCGTTGGACCACCGACTCGGTGCACCTTTTCCAACTTAATCTTGAGTGTCTGTGACTTATGATCTCTGTGAACAAGCCATCGAGGAAAGCTTCAAGGTCCGACCCTTCTGCCCGTTCCTCCAGGTCGCGGATTCGTAGGTTCTCCCTCCATACCCTGTTTTCTAGATCTTCAGCTTTTAATTGGGTTTGGCGTAGCAGATCTTGGAGGGCATGCATTTCATCCTGCATTTCGGAGGTGCATTTGTTGACTTCCTGATTTTGTGCTTCCAGGTCTACCACTCTGGTGCCCACCGAATCTACATCTTGTTGGAGGGTGGTCATTCGTGCATTGAGATCGGACTTCAGTTGATCAATGGAGGCCTTAATGTCCTTGCTCAATTCCATCCGGAGTTCCGTTTTAAAATCACGTACAAAAGTCATGAGGTCATCTTTTGTAAGGGCCATGGCGTCTGTTCACTCATCGCGGTCCGATGGCAGGCATTTGTCCGCTGATGGAAAGAAGTTGGTGACTTTATTCGGCGGCATAGAGGCAGGCCCGGTGGGGCCTCCGCTGCTATGGCAAGGAAAGCCCTTTATTGCAGTGTCCGTCGCTACTGTACTGCTCACTTACAAGTAGTTGGGGGATAATGATGTAAATCGGCTTTCACGCACCTTGTAAGCTTCTGGTCTCTTAGGGCAGTGTCACCAGTCTTATCTACGATAGGCCGTGCTGCAGGCGTTTGCTTACCGGTCGCTCCCCTCGATCTCTGAACCCCAACGGCCTAGAGACGTCGGGTATATTCTTGCCCGTTAAGCCAATCTAAATCTGTCTGTGCTAGTAGCTCTTCACATTGGTGGAGGATGGTCTTCGTTTCGCTAGGCGAGCCCCGCTTCCGTTGCCAACTTAGCGGGCTGTCTAGGCCCTGGGGAGAGCGTGGTGGTCGAGCCGTTCTCTTAATCGGTCTGTGTCTCTCATGATTGCGCGGGCCCTCACTGCCTGTTGATAGTGCTTGTTGTCAGTAAGCAGTTCCAGCCCCATGAAAGCGTCAGTTCCCTGTGGCTGTACAGCGCTTTGCGGTTGGAGTAGCTCACCTTTCTTCAACGTGTCCCCGAGTGGGTAATGTGATCAGGTTTCAATCGGTTTTTGATACCACTCCCATGTCGATGCCTGGTCTTGTCTCAGCAGCCATCTTGAGGTCAGGCATGGGGTGTGTGCGGGCCCCGGGGATCAGCAGGCATCTCCAAATCATGGAACCAAGGTAAAGTCTATTTTGCCTGCCTTGCCTCATTTGTTTGTTGCACCATTATAAATTTTTCCACAAGCCTTCAACGCCCCTGAGCGCTCCAGTGTTTCAGCGTGGAGCAACGGGGCCAGCTGCGGCGTGTTCTCTTTAGGGTCCGTTTTCTCCCCTGTAGGTACACCGTTTCCTCGGCATCTACCAGTGCATGCTTTTGGCCAAAGTGAGTGTGGCCCCTTCTCAGAGCCAGCCTCGCACTCACCCCCTCTTCATTCGGGTGCCACCACGTCCCAGGAGATGGCGGTCACCATCTTGATGAGCTCCAAGGCCGATCTGGCGTTGCTTCGATGTGGCCCTGAGGGGCAAGCGCACATGAAAATCAGGGACTCCTTACATGTGCTGATCTTGGGGCGGTCTCAGAGGCAGCTGTGGTGGTGCTCAGCGGCAATTAGGCGTCCGAGACTCAAGCGCGGACTGGGAGCCGAGACGAATTACGTCCGTTCGGCCATCTTGCCCGGCCACGCACCGTAATCTTCTTTTCCGTTGAATTTCTATTTTTTCATGGTGCACCATTGCCATCCTTCAGGCGGCCAACCCCAAAGTGCACAGCCTTCAACTTTCTCTCTTTAGCAACAGGGGTTGTCTGCAGATCCTGGCTGTAACTGCACCCGCCGACCCTCCATTCTGTCCATGTTATATTGGACTTTAGTGGAAATATAAAAAGAAAACTGTATTGTATTAACTGTTACCAGTATCATGTTTGTTTTAAATTTATTTGATTATATCTTATGTGTTGATGCACTGTGATTTTATGTTGTTGCTAAACTGTTATTATAAGGTATACATATTTATGCATTTTTGATATTCCCAAAAAAGGGGGAAAAAAGGATGAAATAATATATAAAGTAAAATAAAAATATATCTTTTGATAATAATGAAAGGACTATGTTGTTTGATCTGTTGCACACTGTCCTGACATCAATGTATATACTTGTGCTTGCCTTTAGCCTATCTTTCTCCTTTGATGTAATTGCACCCAAGTCACAGTGGGTAACCAAACCCCTGCAAAAGTCTATAAAGAAAACCAAAATGGTTATCTCAAACCAACCTAAATGTTATAAAAATTTGAAAAGTTATGCTGGTTTTTTTCAGTGTGAGTGAGTGAGACAAAAAAGTTATATACAGAGGATGAGGAGAATGAGTGAATGAAACAGCGAGCGAGACAGTGAGTGAGAGAGTACGTGAAAGGGAGGAAGTGAGTCAGAGAAATATTCACACAAGGGATTTAGCTGGAAGGGCCCGACTAAAAGAGTACTAATGTCTAGTCATCATGAAACTCACAACATTGTATGCCTGGTCATTAAGCGAATACAGAATGGCAAAGACCAATGAGACCATACATCCATATAGTGTCCTGTATGATAATGTATGTATGTGAAATACCTGATTGAAAGATAATGAGGAATTTAGGGATTAAGTACTGAGATATAGGTGCTTGCGAAAATCTATGTTTTGCTATGTAGGACTGAACTTGATTATGACTTATTAGCCCTGATGTAATCGGTGGAAATTATCCACAAGACGAAACACGTGTTGGCTGCATTCTGTTCAGACTGGCTGTGATATTACCTATTTGGAATTCTGGCGTTTGGAATAAAACAAAGAAATTACCAAAACTACGGACTGCTGGAATACTTTGGAATGCACTTTTGCTCAGGATAATATTTTATTACCACAGATAAAGACAATCCCGTGCTATGCATGGCCTTTGGCTGTGCGCGACATGGTTTTAGCAGTAGGGCTGGGCCTATGTCAATCCCTCCTCCCCCGCGAGCAGTCAACCCCGAGCCACACACAGCCATGAGCAGCCATACCCCGCTGGCCAGCTACAGGGCATGCGGTAGCAGCAATTCTTTCTTTTTGTTTTTTAAATACTGGGGATGGGGGCCTCCGTGAGCCTTTAGGGCCCCAATGACCCCATTCTCTGGAGCTTTTTGTAATTTAATTGGAGGGGACACGCGGGACCCCATCCTCAGGGATGTCTTGTGTACACACCCAAGCCACTATTAGCCCCAAGCACCCTCTCTATGGGGCCTTTTCTTTTTTTCTTTTTAGGGGAGGAGGGCATGTGGCCCCCCTAGCATGCACACATATTGGACCCTGAGACATGCCCAGGGCTTTTTCTTTTTTTTTTTTTAAAGAGAGGGGGTACAGGGCCCCTGCTCCCCTCCCTAAGCCTCTGTAGGCCTCTAGGACCCCATCCCCAGAGGCACTCTTTTTTACTAAAGGGGAGGAGGGACAGAAGGCTACCATCCTCAAGCCATGTCTGGCAAATGGGAGGGTGGCACATGGCCACCCTCCCCAAGCCTCTAGTAGCTCTGGGGACCCCACCCCTTCAGGCCTTGCATATTCCTTGGTTCCTACCTGAGGTACCCCCAAAATATACCCTTGGGGGCTGCACGCGCCCTGTGCCCTGACGGACCCGGGTGGCTCTTCCACGGGAGCCGGCATTGGTTCTGTCATGCGGGAACAACTGCTTGTGCTTCCTCTCACTGGATGGGAGCAATCAGAGTTTCCTTGCCAGAGGGCAGGCAGAGAAGCAAAAGAGCGCTCTCACCCAGTGGGAGCATTTTCAGTGCTCCCACTGGCTGGGAGCGCACTTGCTATCCCTGTCCATTGTCCTGCAAAAACTACTGTGTCCAGGGAGTGTGCTTCCCAGGACTCAGTGAAAGAGCTGGCACTGGGGAATAGGGTCCCTGGGGCCATTTAAGGCTCGGGGAGGGAGGCTGCCATCCTCCATGATTATGCTTAAGCCCCAGGGGATGGGGTCCCCAAGGCCCATTTGGGCTTTGGGAGAGGGGCCATATGCCCCTTCACGTAATGTAAATGTTTTTACCCCTGGGGGATGGGGTCCCTGGGGCATCTACAGGCCATTAGTAACAGTAGAAGTTGCCAGAAACCTTAGCTCTGTTCTTATCTGCTAGGCACTATACATCTTATTTGCATTTGCACAAGGTTGGCATTTATAAAAGAAATCTGTTTTAAAAATGGAATGGTTTGTATTATTCTTAATTGAACCTGAGGGAATTGTTTTTATTGAACGTTTTAAATCTGGGAACTTTTAAAGAAAATAATTGTGAAAGTGCTTGTAGCTTTACCTGGAGAACGACACATTCTTTTTGTCTATTTCCATGGTTATGTAGATTTCAGTTGGGGGACCACTATTTTAGGTTAACAGTCTAGTGGTTGAATGAGGGAGAGGAATTTAAACAGGGGCCCGGCCATGCCGCTGGCATGCCAAAAGGCATTCCTAAGGCAAGCTAGTCTGCGCCCGTCCATGCCTGGAAGATGCCAGACCCCCTACTGGTTTTGAGCCAGATGGTAAGGTAGAATGCTTTTATACACGAGATATGCTCTTGTGTCTAAGAAAGACACCGGTACATGATTCTGAAGCATGTACTGTGGGCATTCCGGGACAGCTGCAGGGCCTTTTTGCTTATAGGAATTGCAAATGGGAAGGATGGACTGCCAAAGTATTGCCCGATTGTTCACCTAGCTGACCTTGCACTCCACTGGTACTTGAACTAAAATGTCTCTATTTCAATGTGAGGCCGATAGCGAAAAACTGCATTGAGATTTGGGACACTATTACAGATTTTAGAGATGATGTGGTATTTATTACTGAGACATGGTTAAAGGAACATGACTTACAGGCTATTGCCATTTAACTGCCTCAGGTTACAAGATGTTAAGATGTGACAGAACAGGACGTCACTTAGTCTTTCTCTACAGAATGCGAATTGCTAGTCTTAGACTGTTAGGGGGGACTATTTTACATAGACCCCTGGGATACAATTCACAGTGGGTAACTAACCTACTAGCTTGGCTCGCTCCACTCACTTTAAAGTATAAGCATTACTTGGTAATTAGTGATTTTAATGTTCATTTTGAGAATTCAGATGACCCATTTTGTAAACAACTAACAAGTGACATGGGTATCTTTCAATTTAAACAAAGTATCCTAGGCCCAACACATATAGCCGGCCACACACTGGATTTATTGCTCTTGAATATGGATACTATCCACATGATTGATATTGTGCCTTCAACCTGGTCTGACCAATCAGTATTAGCTTTTCAATTTAAATCCCGACAATGCTAAAACAGACCCCAATCCATCTTATATACCTAAAAGGCCCTGGCACAAAATTTATATCAAATCTTTTGTTGATCATTTTTCCCCCCTGCATTTGACTCAGATACTTCTCTTGATGTTTATGTAGCAGGCTTTGATCTAGCTGTCTCTGAATGCCTAGATATACGCGCCCCTTGTAATACCAAACAATCCCGTTGACAAACTTCTTCTCAGGCGTGGTATTCTACTGAATTAAAATAGCAGAAGAGGAAATGTAAACTAGCAGAGAAAACATGGCACCTTTCAAGAAATGTAGCTGATCATCAAGCTATTCAACAGTAGTTAAATACCTACCATAAACAGCTTGAGAGAGCCAAAAAAGCACTTTATCAGAAAGTTGGAAGATAATAGAGGTTCTAGTAAAGAACTTTTTTAAATTGTTAAGGAGCTCTCCCAGCCAGCTAGTCTTTTGCAAGCTATTGCCCCCCCACGTCCCCACATTGCGATGATATTGCTAAGTATTTCTCAGAGAAAATTGATACTATATATGCCACCTTTGCCCCTCAACCCTCTCTTCTACACTTAAATTGGTACCAACTAGGGCTTCATCTGGATGCTAGAGTACATTTTGGTGATTCTGCCAATCTATCAAGAGAACTGGCAGAAAAGACAGTGTTAGAAGTTAAATCAGGCTCCCCATTCGACCCTTCATATTATCTTTTCCAGACTATCCTCCCTCCTTAGTCTGTATTTTACTCAAGTTTTTAACTTTTGCTTGACAAATGCCACCTATCCCGATATATGGAAGCAAGCTTTGATCCTCCCCCTAGCGAAGAAAGCAGGACTAGACGGCTCAATATTATCAAATTACCACCCTATTTCAAAGGTTTTAGAAAGAGTGGTCAACAGTCAGTTGACACCATTTTTAGAAGCTAATGACTCACTCGATCCTTCTCAATCAGGCTTAAAGCCCAAAAATAGCACTGAAACCACCCTTTTGGCTGTCCTAGACAACATAATACTGGAAGTAGATCAGGACAAAGCAGTTACCCTGATTCTACTAGATCTCTCGGCAGTGTTTGATAGTGTTTCTCACAGACTTTCGATAAGCAAACTCCACTAGGTTGGGCTGCATTTGACACCTGTAAATGATTTAGTTCATTCTTGATCAACAGGACTCAGTCAGTTCAGTTGGGCACTATAGGATATTCTTCCCACAGCTCCAACTACGGTGTGCCACAGAGCTCTTAGCTGAGCCCCACACTTTTAGAGTGTATGTTAAAGCCCTGGCTAAGCTGGTGCACGGGTGGGTCTTTGAAATCTGCTCATACACTGATGATACACAATTGATCATCTCTTTAGGTGAGCAGCACAGAAAAAGACAGACATAATCTTCCTGGCAGCCTTAACGGTAGCTAGTTGGATAAGGGTTCATTGTCTGAAGTTGAACACTGAAAAAATAGAGATTCTGCTTTTTGGAGGTGCGCACGATATTTGGTATCGATCCTGGTGGCCAGGGTCCTTAGGACCCACCCCTAAACGAAAAAAAGCGGTAGGAAAAAACAATGTATGAGCAAGTTATCGCTACTTGTGGCCAGGGTTATGGTCTGTTTAAACTTCTGAAGAAATTGTTTTACTGGATTCCAGACGATTGGCAAAGAACCATAGTCCAAGCCCTTGTGGTAAGACAATTGTACTATGGTAAAGCCCTTTACTTAGGAATGTTGGACTATCTTTTTTCCTGTCTGCAGGTGACCCACTGTTAGAGCTGGGGGTCTCTAGTTGGCTGAGGTCAGGGAAAGGAGGGACACACTCTTAGATAACCGCTGCTCCCCCTCCGGTAGCTTAGCACGAGCAGTCAGGCTTATCTCCAAGGCAATGTGTAAAGTATTGGCAACCACACTCCCAGTAACACAGTGATAACACCACAAATGGACACCGCACTGATTATATAAAAATAGCGGCACCAAGAGTGGAGTGGTGCACCACCCGTATCTGTAGGGAGTGATGATTTTTCAAAAAGTCTTACAGTCTTTTTTAAGTTTCTTAAACAGTCCTTTATTGCAAAAATCCAATACAGGAAATTGTCAGCCAACGCGTTTCGTACATAACAATGAACTTCTTCGGGCTGGTGATCAAATGAAGGCAGCCGACAGGTCTGTAAAGTCATATTCAAGGGGCTCTGAGCCCGGTCCAAACCAGTTCTGGGTGTCTTCCTGCCAGTGCACACCCTCTTCCTTTGATAGTGAGGGTCTGGGCCTCGGACACTCCGCAGGAGGTGAAGCCATCCTTTTGTGGCAACACCACACCAAATACAGGTCAGCCTGTTGCTGTCGCATCTACTCCTCCCTGGTGTCAGGACACCTCCCCAGACCCTGTCACATCCAAACCCAGACAGTCAATACACAACCAGGCAGAGGCATGCAGGATGGTTAGGACAAGAAACCAGCCACTTCTAAAAGCATGGTTTCTAAACACACAATTTAAAAACCATCTTCACAAAAAGATGTGTTATTTAATTCTGGGTTCAGGCATACTAAACTCCATCTCTCCATCTTATGCCGATGGGAAGATATGCTGGAAACATGTTACACAGCATTCCCAATTCTGTCCTCTGGACCAAATTGGAGTGTTATACTCCTACAAGAAGGCTGAGATCCGCCGCTCTTGCCCTTGCTAATACAAAACAAGTGAAAAATACATATCTAGCTGCAGCACACTGGAATTTACGACCCTTAGGTCTCCGCTGCAATAATGATTTTTTGGTATTCAGAAAGAAGCTCAAAACTTGGCTTTTTCCACAATAATGATTATTTTACTTCTGCCTTATTCAGTACTTCTGCTTTTGTGCAATCCTGCAGGAAATTCCTGAAATTGCAGCATTACCCCGTGCTGGAACTCTACCGCTGTTTGTGGCAAAATTATAGGGCAGGAGCTTGGCAAGAATGTGAACAACTGAAACTCGAGCGACTTGTTTGCAGCAAATGTGGTCTTTGCACCCCCATTTTTTAGGTCTCGCTGAGCCCAGCGCATGCGCTGGCTCGAAGAGACATTATGTATGTGGGCCCCAAAAAGTGCTACCAGGCAAGCCTAGAGCTACAGTGCATGTGCGCGGGCGCGCGCGCCGCACTTACTTTCACTTTCGCAGCCGCATGGCCGCTTTGATCGCGATCAAGCTAACATCTGGTGAAAAACACTCAGGAAGATTAAACCAGTTTTACAAGTGCAGGCCACCAGGGGGTTATTAATCGGGCCTCGTTACAGAAAGGCTATTTTTCTTGTATTTAATATTCGATTACCAATCACATCAGCCCTTCATGAATGTTTTTTTCTTTCCGACATGAATCCCTCCCAAATTAACTCACATGAGCTTTTGATTAGGAGAGGCCGTCTTCAGCTGCAGCGCTTTAACCGTGTACCCCTCACCCTGCTGTAGCCTCAGAATGTCTCCTCCCTACAATGCAACCATGGCCTCGGTGGGGGTTTAGTCATGTTTTCCCAGGTTAGCGTTTACATTCTCGGAAAGCAGTTGCGCATACACAATATGTTGAGCTTTGGCTGTGAACGCAGCACTTGTGTAAATCGATCCATTGCAAATTCACAAGATTTAAGAGGGGGACAGCGAGAGGAGACTACGGTGAAGTCAGTCACCCACAGGAATGACCTTGCGCCGCCGTGATTAGCCGCGAGCTCCACTCTAGCCTCAGGTGAGTGCTTCCTGAATGAGTCCCTAAAGGAAACTGGTGATCCATGCAGCACTTTTAACAACTGACCCTCACTTAAGTCAATCAAGGAAGATGGCTTCGGAAATGAATGGCTTTCCTGTAAGGAGGCGCAGTCTAAATCTTCAGCAAACTCGTTCACGTGCGGGTTCTCCAGCCAATTGGCAGTGCCCGAGCTATTTTCCTCGTCAATTTTGAATGTCTTTTAGCGGTGCTGTCCATCAGCACATCTGCTGTTCATCATGTCTGAAAGTCATTGAAAGGCCAGAATCACAGAATGTTGAGCAAAAGTTGAGTCTCTTCTTCAGCAAACTCGTTCACGTGCGGGTTCTCCAGCCAATTGGCAGTGCCCGAGCTATTTTCCTCGTCAATTTTGAATGTCTTTTAGCGGTGCTGTCCATCAGCACATCTGCTGTTCATCATGTCTGAAAGTCATTGAAAGGCCAGAATCACAGAATGTTGAGCAAAAGTTGAGTCTCTTCACCCCCAAGGTGAGTTAATTTCCCTGCTTCTCCTAACACAAAATAGCGCTATGATGTTGCCTGTGTTGGCTGCATCATAGCGCTTTTTTTAGGTCTCGCTGAGCCCAGCGCATCTCGCTGAGCCCAGCGCATGCGCTGGCTCGAAGAGACATTATGTATGTGGGCCCCAAAAAGTGCTACCAGGCAAGCCTAGAGCTACAGTGCATGTGCGCGGGTGCGCGCGCCGCACTTACTTTCACTTTCGCAGCCGCACGGCCGCTTTGATCGCGATCGCGATCACTCACTTTCGTGCGCAGACCCAGCCTCCTCTGCCGGCACACCCACAACTGGCAACATTAGTTTTCTACAGCGCTTCGATCTAGCGCTTGAAATCACCTCACCTACCACCTGTTACTCTCGTCACTCAGCAATGTTTAGTTTCACCCACCCAGCCCAAACTAACATTGCTCCCCATCCCTTCCCATCATATCCCTTTAAAATGTTGTCCCTATCCAGCAACTGCAATATGCTGCTATGTCACTCATTTATGAAAAGGGTCATTTGCGCATATTTAACCTATTTTTTTATTTTTTTATTCACCCCTTTCAAGATTGGCAAAGAAGCATCTTGGAACTGCAAAGAAAACATAAATGGCGGCTTTGTCATTCCTTAAGTGGTGTAGCCAGTGTGCCATGGGTCTTATTGCAAGGAAGAACCCCCCCCCCCCCCCCACCATTGCTTGAGCTGTGACCTTGGGGCCCAGTGCCACTTCACCTGCTTTAACAGTGATAGCAACAACCCTACATAACTTAAGTGCACACATGCATGTCGATGCATGAAAGCATAAACACACTCATGGTGAGTCGCTGCAGCGTCATGCCACCTATGTGTATATGTGTGATGACATGTGAGCTTACATACTGTTGGACTTTTTTTTTCACCAATGCTATTCAGCATTGGCAATAATCATTTCTCTTTTTGTTGATGCAGCATCAGTAAAAATAATTGCCAGAGCCTAAAATTCTGCATTGGCAAAGCATGCTGCCAGGGTTCTTGGCCCTCCCACATCTTACCACATCCCCCCCGGATCCCTTTGCATGCATATCAGCGCTAGAGCCTGGGTGCTCAAGATGCCACCATTGAAATGCATGGGAGAAAGCCCCGAGTGTAAGGGGAGAGCCTCCGCTGGGAGACTGAGCGCCGCGAACGGGGCTGTTTCTCCTCAAGATTGACTCCTCAGGTAACGACCCCTGAGGTTAGCCTGCAACTCAACTTTGCTGCTGCACAACAAATGCCTCAATCGCTACAAGTAGTTTTCCTAGCATATGATACCAGCTGAAGCCCGCCCTCCCTGTTTCAGTATTTTCTCATTTCTTTCTGATTCTGGGTGCTCTGTTTGCCTGCAAGTGCAGGTCTAGAAACACATCTGAAAATAGTTTCCAAAATATTCAGAATATGCGAGCAGTTTCCAAAATGTACAAGGAATTTGTAAAATCTGCACTCATTAAGAAATCAGAATTCTCTGAATATAAAACCATTTCCACGGATTTGGGCAGTGCCTACCTGTCGATGTTGGTCAATAAATGTTTTAAAACTGATGTTCAGTACTGATTGTACATGATTGTACAATCTGTTTCATTATTGTTCAATATTCGAGTACATTACTCTAAGTTAAAACTCGCTTTTGTGACTTTGGTTCAATGCTGGGTTCGATATTCGTCTTTGCCCCACCACATTTATTACTCAAGACAAGAAGGATGCATATTAAGTTGGTGCTTTGATTTATAAGCCATACCTTGAAAATCACACTGGACAGAGGCTGAAGCTAAGAGTGCCCCCCCCCCCCCAAACCCCGCCTTTAAACTTCTTAGGTAGTACAAGACAGCAAAAAAAAGAGTGACAATGCATGCCCTGACAAACTAGTCTTTCACATTTTAATATAGCATTAGTATGCTATGAAGATTTTTTTTTTGACTTATGATTGTCAGAATGGCTCGGCTTGTAGTAGACAGTCGTGTTTGAATTGTACGTCCAGATTTCTCGAAATGACCCTCAACTCGGCTGCTTTTCGGAGGCAATCCTTTAAGTACGACACACGCGGCTGTATGAGCCTGTATTACGCCTTCCAGTGGGATAATGACCTAGACAGCACCCAGGAAGGAGGGGAAGTTTAATCTCTGGAGGCAGTCCTTTTATCATCCAAACAGGGGGAACTTTTCTGTGTCCTCTTTTGTTTCTCTTGATTACTTCAGGGCTTGCAATCAAATGCAGCTTTGTTGCTGCTTCTATGTATGACCAGAGCGCCATGCGCGCTTTCACTGTGGCAGTGCAAAGGGTCTCACATTTGCGAGAGTTTTAGCTATTTGGCATTGTAAATGACAATGCCTTTTATTTATGTGTTGGTTTTTAAAACATAAATAATAAGTATTGTCATTTACAGTGCCAGTAGCTTAAACTCTTGCAAATGCGAGACCTATTGCATTGCAAATGCTTGTTTTTGTTGCAGCAATGTGTTCTTGTGTCTAAAATTGATGTAAGGACACATTACATGTGAAATATAGTGCTAAATGTCAGTTTTACATAGTTAAGTGGATTTTTTCGTAATTTTCCTAAAATTTCACATAACTACACAAAAGCAAATTATGCACAGCCCTAATCAACTAGTTAAGAACGGAGTTAGTTGCCCTCCAAGGTTGCCTGAAGTACACCAGATTTTACTACAACTGCACCTACCTTTCAGAGACTCCAGCCCACCGAGCAGTCTCCGTTTCACTAAAAGCGTCTTGCTCTGCTCTTGTGATCAATAAATCAATCCCCTGACGTGGGAAGTGCTATCACTTGGGGAACCATGATTAATTAGTGACCCTCTTCCTTACAGATAGCACTTGGCACCACCTCTATAGTGAGGAGATGCACAGTGTGAGCGAAAGTGCTCTATTCTTACATATCTCTATTTAGTAGATAGCACGTGAGTCCAAATCCGTCATGTTTTCTGGAAAAAGTTTGCTTTTATACTATGCAGTTGGGTTTCTTTTCAAATAGCACACATTGTGAACCACATGTCAGATAACTTGTCCTTCTTTTGTTTCTACGAATAGATCTCTCATCTTCCCTTCCTACAAACACACCCTCCCGCAACGCAAATCATGGTTTTTCCTATCTCTTTGTTCACCAGGCAAGAGGTCTCCCGTTGTTGTAAGATTATTCATATCAAAAGGCGTTAATTTGGCTTGGAGTCATTTTCCATGTTTGTTTCAGCTGCAAGTGAGACGTTTGCTATAGCATCAGATAGTTTTATGCATTTGCCGGGGCTGTACATAAGGGAAGGCCTCGAAGAACCGTCAATCCTGCTTTCAAGGCTTGCACTCAGTTTTGTATCCTGCGTTGAGTCAAGAGTAAAGACTGCACTAACTCAAGTATATATATATATATATATATATATATATATATATATATATATATATATATATATATATATATATATATATATATATATATATATATATATATATATATATATATATATATTTTTTTTTTTTTAATCTTATTGAGTTTTATATAGCGCTAACTCGACCCGAAGGTATCAGAGCACTTTACATTGTTGTCAAAGTAGCAGTTACACAAGTTACATATGTAATAAATACATTTAAATGGAGTAAGACACAAATACATAGTAACAGTATATACAAGAAGTATACAATAGACGAGTTGCATATGTTGTAAATACATGTGTTTATTTATTTTATTGAGTTTTATATAGCGCTAACTTGACCCGAAGCTATCAGAGTGCTTTACAGAGTTGTCAAAGTAGCAGTTACACGAGTCACATATGTAATAAATGCAATAACATGAAGTGAGCACAAATACATAGTAACAGTATATAATTGATTACAATATCTTTATGCACATGGATACATATGTATTTTTCGCCCACTGGGGGGCTGGTGAGCTCCATGCCTAGTGCTTTAACAATAAAAGCACTACATCTACCCAACCTATAAAACATCGCTACCCCAGGGCGCTAACTGCTCGATAATTGCTTCTACTGCCCCCCACACCGCTGCCCCCCCACATGCTAAAGGAGAAGACCATTTGAACAATTTACGGCCTCACGTGTCCAAATAACGTGTGATGCTGGGAACATACCATCATTACCATGCCTCATAAACCTCTGAATTGTTATTCATAATTCAGTGAGTCAGTAAGACAGTGCTCAGCGCCAGGACACCTTTGGGTATAAGTGCGCTTTAAAAGCTCCAATAACATAACATAACTTAACATAATCCCTGTGCCCCTTTTCTGAATTTCCCATCCAGCGGTTGAAATGCGCCGGGCAGCCAAGGCATTACCACATGGTGTGATCCTGTGCACCCTGTATAGTGCCCCTGGTGTAGGCAGGGGGAGCGCATTCATTAGGTCGAACCCAGGCATGGAGTAAGCACAAATACATAGCAACAGTATATACAAGAAGTATACGATGGACAGTAGGATATATGGGCAATCTCGGTGAGTAGAGCAAATGGTGAGGAGAGTGGTGCTCTGCAACGGGAAACAGCCTTTACCACAAAGCATTTTCTACGCATTACGTTTACAACGATACACTTACCTCGTAAACGTCTTCACAACGCGTTATGCTTCAACGACCATCTTCACCACGCAAGCAACGTCATCACGGAACAACGTCATCCTAATCCGAAAAAAAGCATCAGTCCGTTTTCAGTGTCGGCGGAGACCTGCGGAAAAAGGAAAAAAAAAGAAGAAAGGGGGCTTGGGGGGGTCTCCCCCCCAAAAAAAGAAAAAGTGGAGTAAAGGTAAAATCGAGGTAACGGCAAAGCGTGGAAAACACATTCCGTTGTAACGCATGCGTGGTAAAGGCATGCGTTGCAACGGAATGCGTAGTAACGACATATATTCCTCTGCAACTAGTCTCTGAACATTGATGGTGTTAGAGGCCCTCTGCTCTGCCAGTCTCTGGGCACTAACTATTCCATGGGGGCACCCCGATCATAGTTAACAATCTCACTTAACACCCACCACCAAAACCTATTATCTCTGATTATAAAGACCTCAAAATACTCTCTGCCAGCAGGATCTATGAAAGAGCCCTTGTCAACAGTGACTACCATGCATCTGCATCTAGGAAACACACCAACACATCCTCTGCCAGGTTAGGTCATCAAATGACCACTCCCATGACACCAAGAACAACCCTCTGGTGACAGAGAACACTGCATATCACCTGCCACCAGGTTCTATCAAAGATCATACAAAAGACTATGGCCATTTTCATGATCATTTATAATTTGCCTTACATCGCGAAGAGCCAAGCTAAAAAGACCCTCTGCCACCACAGAACTTTAGATACCCTCTAATAACAAATGCAAATAACAGCTTAAAACAAAGACAAACTACTAACAGATACCATCAAACACTCTCTGACAAGATAGACAACCAAATCAAATGTGCCACCAAAGACCACATACTACTGCCTCCTGTCAGGGACTACAGTATACCATGGGCCACTAGAGCTCACTAACTTCTAGAACTGAAACCACTAAATGTATGTTGCCAGGAGAGATCACAAAATACAACTCCTGATAGGTTGGCAGAAATTGTGGCTGTCTAACACCTTTCTGATTAAAAACTATCATGTGCCCAGTACACCTCAGCTGTTGCTCCCTTCCATCTCCTTATTGGTCCTGTCCACTTCCTCCTTTCATGTAAAACCTGCTCTTTTTGTGTGTTTAAAGCCTTCCCATATGTTTTATTCATAGACCTCCCTTTTGTTGTATACCCATAGATGTGGCTGTTTATTCCATTTGATGTACATTCCAAAATGGATTCTTGCTTTTCCATAGGCCTGTTCACAAACTCCCATAGCCTATTCCACAAATCCATATGCCGATTTGGATAGTTTAACAGACACATTGCTATTCCGTATTGCTCACTGGTCCTCTCACCAGTCTGCTCTCATCGTGGCACTAGGCGGTAGACCTTATATGGCTCAGAGATTTCTTGCTGGGAGCGATCCCGCACTTCAGCAAAACAGGGCTCTCGTTGAGGGTGCAGCACAAGCGGGTCTTCCATATTGCAGCCTCCACCCTGTCTCCTGCTTTGTACTTTGCACAAGCCTTCATTACCTCGTCGCCAATGTTATTTTCGGACAGGTCTAGTTCGGTCAGGGACCGGTTTGTCTTGAAAGCTCTGGAGAGATGAGCACAGCACTGGTGAGTGAAATAACACCACCATGCCAACCTGTATACATAGGAAAGATCTATAGCGGGTCGGGTGAAGCACTAATAGTATTTAGATTTCGTTTCATATGCGGTGGGGAGAGTTTCTAACGATATTTAAAGCTTACTTAAGAAGAATGCAAACAAAACATGAGCTAGCCGATATCGGATGATGATGAACCAGAGAATGAACTTCATAAAGGGGAACGAACCCATGGTTCACAACGGTCAGAGGCGATTTAGTATATTAGGGAGAGGAAGGATTTCGCTATGGCAATAGGAATTTTTGGGATCCTATGGTCCATCCACTGGTGATGCTTTGCCTTTGCATCAGAAAGCGAAAGATATTATGACAAGAGAGTGGGAAAATATTGACAAGTCTGGCTTCCCAAGATTTTTTAGTAAAAGATGTCCGCTGGTTGATAGTTTAATCAGAATGTAAAAGTTAATTCATTTATTGTCAGTATGTCTTCCTCTTTGGCGACAAATGACTCTTTACCACGGGAATCTATAGATAATAAAAAGTATAGCATTCTCTTAGAAGAGCACAGGCTGCATCAAGTCGTTTGTTTCACATATGGACATATGCAGTTTGTGGGACACAAACTCTAATTAAAGTCATTCAG
The DNA here is from genome assembly GCF_964204655.1 of Triturus cristatus. NCBI lineage: Eukaryota > Metazoa > Chordata > Amphibia > Caudata > Salamandridae > Triturus > Triturus cristatus. The sequence goes on from NC_140590.1 coordinate 1,644,777,003, forward strand.
GTCCTGTATGATCAGCCGCGGCTGGTGCAGGTAAGAGCGCTGTGGCTGGGGGGAGTCGACATACGACGAGGAGGGAGGATAAAATTAAAAAAAGAAAAATGCTTACCTTGCATTCGCCGCATCACAGAGTCAGCGATGCGGCTGTTTATGATACACAATAGGGAGGATTGCACAGACCTATTAGGCACCTTGGAGCTAGTAGTCTGATTATTAACAGCCACTACATTAGATGCCCTGTGTGCAGCAGCAATGTCAGCAATGATGATTAGAACCAGTAGTTGATATATATGGTGGTATCCAGTGGTCACTCATCTCATATCTACCCCCTAAATGACAAAAAATATTTGACACACTACTTTATACCACAAAAAGGGGGAGGTAAAGCAGAGGCTCTTCAAAGGGTTTGACACAGACCTCAAAAAATAAATTACAGGTCAAAGCCCTCCAATCCTGTACAAGAGTTTAAACAAATTTTTTTTGACATTTTTCCATTCAAAGATTAAGATTCTGTAGTTGGTTGATGAATAGGATAATGGAATCTTTATTCTTAGTTCAGAAACTTGTCATACGCCAACGTGTGTTTCGCAACATCATGTTGCTTCATCAGGGCCAAGAAATATATATAATGCAACAAACTTTTAAACTTTTCAGAATAAGGATGCAAACAATGATAATCTTGATCTAAAGATACATATAACAGCTTCACATTTTCCAGAAGCTGTAACCCTGAGGTAGTAAATAACTCCAAATAAACGGTACAATAGCCACCTTTGTTTGTCACCTTGGTGTCTGTAAACCAAACAGACCCCACCCCAATGAAAAAATGAAAAACAATTGTATCCTTATTCTGAAAAGTCTGGACGTGGAATAGGCATCTATTCCAATATCTTGGGGTACCTTAGTGGGATGGAGAAGTAGCCCCTCTATTGAACAACACCCCTTCCTCTTTCCTTTCGCTCAGTTGCCCGATTGTGACAATGTGCATACCTTTGCCAACAAGAAACCTAATTTCTAACAATTCCCGGTTAAGGGTTCTGCATTTTGGAGTTTCATGCATTCCAAGAGATTTCACAAAGGTACTGGCTTCTATGGTAGCTTACATCCAATCGAAAGGAGTTTAGCTATTTCCATACATAGATGATCGTCTCAGTTCTGTTCCTTTGTTTTTTGAAGACAAACAAATACTCAACATTGATGTGCAGTTCTCTTCAAAGTGTTGGTTTCATCCTGATCAGCCTCAGCCGATTCCAGGCCACAGATGCTCCTTCATAGTGGCCCAGTTTTGAACAGATCTGGGGATTGTCTTCCTACTAAGGTAGAGGATGCTGGCAAATCACCATCATTTAGCAGTCTCTTCTGGAGGTGGGACTTCAGATATGCAGAAGACATGTAGAAATTAGAAGGTCATTTGTTTGTCACAACAGCTCTTGTTCTGTGTCCAAGGCTCCAACTGTAACCGCGAGTTCAACACTTATTCAAACATTGGGATCCTTCCAAATTAGACATGGGCGCTTCATATTCTAATTATGGTTCAATAATGCAACTGATGGCGAGCTGGTTTCTGGAAAATCATTTGCTATCAGGAGTATCTCTTGCCCTTCTTATTTCAGCAGTTATAATGACTGTATTTTGTAAAACATGTAGATAGACCTTGAGATGGATTAAATTAGCTGTGATGTTTATAGCACTGAAATTATTGCTATCTATTACCCAGCGGAGAGCAGTCTTGATTCACATGGACAATCAAGTAGCAAAAACGTATATTACATGATAGGGAGGAACAAAATTATGAAGTCTAGCAAAAGTCACACTCTTGATGGCATAGGAAAATCTAGTTTACCTTATGTCTTACATAGTAAAATCCCAAAATGTAGTAACAGACAATCTGAGACAAGTCTTCCCATTCTCAATCACTCTTCATGTAAAGCCAGAAGCATTTCAATCATTGAAATCTGTCTAGGATGCCCAGGGGTAGATCTCTTTGCATCCAATGAGGATACTCTTCTTTTGCTATTCTGTACAAGAAATCATTGTCCTGTTGCATGGATGGGGGATGCACTATCCTTGAAATGGCTGGTAGGTTTCCTGTATGCCTTCCTTCCTATTTCTATCCTTCCGAGCGGACTGAAAAAAATTCAGATGGAGAGAACTCATTTGCTGCTGATAGCACCTTATTGCCAAGAAAACCTTGTTTTTCTCTACTGGATCACCTAGCCAGACCTCCAACATTCACCTTCCTATATTACCAAATTCATTAGTATGGCCACCTCTTCCACACCAAGCTTTCTTATGCCACAGGCTAATAGCATGGATAGTGAAAGATTTGTTTTTAGGGAAATAGGGTACTCAGAGACAGTGGCAGCATCTATAGAGGAGAGTCAACATCAATCAATGATAAACTGTTATGATAAGCATTGTCTGAATTTTTTTAAGTGGTGTATAGAACAGGTCCTGTCTGCTGTAATCCTTTTAGTGTACTAGGGATCAGATGTACAAAGCGTTTTTCATTCGTGACCTTACCGAAAATGGGTTTGCGATTCGATATTAGGAAGGGCTGTCTTTGGGGCGTCCCTCCCTATTACCGAATCGCAAGGGTATGTATAAATGTTTTCCATCCAAAATGCGGTCACAGAACATTCACATTTTACCACCAACTTCAAGCTGGTGGTAACCCATTCGCAAATAGAAAGTGGTCCCCAAAGGATCCCTTCCCATTTGTGAATGTTTGTCAAAACATTTTATAGAGCAGGCCGTGGTCCTACGAACCACTGCCTGCACTTAAAAAATGAAAAGAAAAAATACACTTTTTGTTTTTGAAACACATCCCGTTTTCATTTAAGGAAAACGGGCTGCATTTAAAAAAAAAATACTTTATCGAAACCAATCACAGACATGGTGTTCTGCTGACCAAAGCAGGCCACCATCACTGCGATTTTTTTTCACTCCCAATAGGTCGCAAGCCGAGACCTACCTCATAAATATTAATGAGATAGGTCTATTTGCGGGCCACTAGAAATCACAAAAGGTGTAAAGCATGGGTGTTTGCGATTACCAAATAGTGAATCACAAAAATTCGCTATTTGGTAATCGCTAACCATTACCTATGTACATTTGTCACCAAATTTTCTGATAGATGGTTTTCAGCAAAATGTTTCCAATTCCACCCTCAGGGTACAATGGCCACCCTTTAACCTTTTCACTATGAGGGTTTCTATTCATTTCAATGCATTTTTTGATATAATTATATGTAATAAGGACAATGGAATGGCTATGGTTATTAAAGACCCATTAAATTCCTTGTCATCAATTGATATTTTAGCATCAAGACTCCCTCAGGAGTTTTAGTCAAACTTTTCTTTTTGGTCTGCAAAGTTTTCAGTCAGCTTCTTTTGAGCCTTTAAAGTAAATTCTTTTTTTCTTTTTTACTTCCAATGTTACCTTTGTGGGGGCAGTTACATCTGCAAGAAAGGTGAGCGATTCAGGCGCTTTATTAGCAGATTCTCCTTGCCTAGGATCCTACTGAACAAAGTGGCCCGCCCCCTGGCCCTAGCTTTATCCCTAAGGCCAACTCTAAGTTTAATGGGGGAGTAAGAGAGATTATTCTCATAGTTTTTGTCCCACATTTCTCAGCACTAAAAGAAATAGGCCTTCACAAAATGGATATTACAAGACCTTAACATTGTTATCTTGAAAGAATTTAGGGCATGAGTTACAGTTTTTTACTCCATCACAAACGTGGAAGATATCCTGTCTGCCCTATTGCAAGTGCATTATATACTATGGCACCTGTAATAAGAAAGACAGAATATCCGCCATGTTTGTGATGTAGTAATCCATCCTCGAAACCCTAATTCAGACCTACAGTCATTTAGTCTATGTAATACTTTAGGTGCTTCTTGTGCTTGTAATACGAGTACAAAAAACACATCCACTACTATCATTAGCTGATCGGTGAAGTTTGCTATTTTTTCAGATTATAGTAGCCGTGATATGCTTGGTATCACACCAATTGAATGGTGGAGGTTAGGTCTTGTCAGTAGGGAAGAGAAGAGAACTATTAGGTATGTTATGCTATGTTATAAAGCACTTGTATCGTGCACGGATACTCAAGAGTGTCCCGGCGCGGAAGCCAACTGCTGAAAGTAAATGCAAAAGAAGGATAAGGAAGATGACTTGTTACGATTAAAGCAATGCTAGAGTGTTTTTTATTACATGGTATCTCACTGTTCACAGCCTCTCTTTTAGTAAGGGCCACTGGAATTATGCAATTGTGTGGCTTCCGAGATTTCCAGATAATTTTAGATTTGTTGCATGTGCCACATAATCCATCATCTGCTGCATAATCTGTAGCTTTTAACAAAAAAGAACCCATTTTGTTTCTATTTCAAATGGGTCAGAAGTTGCTAAAAAAGCAGCTGTGCATGTTGTCGCACAGTGGAACAGCCTTTGCAAAGCTGGACTGGTCACCTTTCTGTTGTTTCTTGCTATATTTGGGTGTTAAACTAGAGCTAATGAGGAACAACCAATGCTCTAACAGTGCTGCCAAGCTTAAAAATGACAAAATAATGAAGTAATTTTATTATGAAAAGTGCTGCATTATGCTGCATAATTTGGCTTTTCTTGCCACATAATTTACCCAATCCTGTCGCATAAATTGGCCCTCTCATGCCTCATAATTCAAAAGGCCCTGTTTATAGTAAGGACTGTGAAGAGGAAAACTTTAACTAGGAGTAATGAATTTTAGTCTCTATGGCCATTCCGCAGACGCGCACATGCGAAATGGAGACAGATGAAGATGTAAATAGACGCCTTTGATTGAGGGCATCAGTCCCTCGCATGTCGCTTCATTGCCCTTCACTAGCTCTTTTCTCTGCTATTGATTGATGTAAAAGAAGAAAGTGCTTGGATGTCATTCACGTCTCACTTGTTTGTCTGAGTCACAAAAGAGGAAAGGTCGCGGGGTACAGCTGCTAATAAAAGACACTAATTCCCAGGAGTAGCGGGACGCCTGTTGTGATTGCTGTCACGTGGCTAGAATGGGTGATATGGTGCAGGGGGGTCCATGTGAGAGTAAAAGCTTGTCCTCCAATCTCTCCTGGGATGTGGCCAACCAGCTTTGATCCCGGGGACCCATACTGAGCACCTGATTCCTGTGATGCTGGTGTGGCGGTAGCAAACCAGTGCCCAACGTGTGCAGGCCCCATTCCCGGATCCCCAAGGAGACCACTACACACACATGCTGTCTCACGAGCGGTTCACTCCCCTCTGTCCACGCCTGGCCAGAGGATGCAGTGCGTGTACATCTGGGTCCTCGGATGGCACGACCACTGACCTGCTACATCCCTCCCCAACTTGGTCTTGAAAATCAGCGTTCCTTTACTTAACACACAAAGTCCTTGAGCTGCTGGCTGGGCTGAGGGTTGAAAGAAGATTGTACTGATGGGGCTGGTTACGAGTGGGCCTATCACTGGGTTGAGGGCCGGCTTACATGTCATCCATCCGGTTTTCTTCAGGATCCACTCGGCTCCGACCCCGGGGCTATTCAACCAGTGTGTTATCTTTTTGGTACTCTGACCAGTCTGTATTTGTTGGGTTGAAGTTTCAACCATTTTGAACCACAATATGTTTCTCAACACTACTTCTTGTCTCTTCTTGGCTGTCACCATAGTTCCATCACTTTTGATGACAGTCCCTACCCCTATCTCAAATGATGTCCTCAAATACTACCCCGGCTTGTGGTCCTTGATGACGACATGATCACCGGGTAGGAGTGCCTGGATCCTGGCTTGCTAGGGTTGACTGGCGAGGGCATTTCGTCACTCACGTATTGTTTGTGTCCCTTGGATGTCATGCAGTGGTGGAGTCCACCTGGGGTAGGTAGGAATCATATCTTAATGAGGTCTGTTAAACATCAGAGTCCACGGTGCCTGTTGGGTTGTGCAATGGGGAGGGCTCTGATATTCCCTCAAGAATGATTGTAAGTGGTGTTATGGGTTCACTTCTTCAGTGGTGGCAATTCAAAGTGACTTGTTCATTGTGCGCATAAATATCACAACCTCCCCATTGGCTTGTGGCCACTGGGGGGTGATATGATAGCGGTGTATTCTGAGCCTATTGAGGAATTCTTTAACTTCTGCGCCATGGAAAGGCGGTCCGTTGTCACTCTTGATTTCAGGGGGTAACCCGAAAATGGCAAATACTTTCTCGAGGAATGATCCGACATGGACGAACGCTGGTGAGTCTATCACTTCTACAATGGGGTATTTCAAGTATGTGTCCATCAGGACCAGTGTGGCCCGCCCATCCGGGAACTCCTGAATCCATGCTTAACTTGGCCCAATGGGTCACACAGGGTTTTTCGGTGATTAAGGCGCCGGCCTTTCCCGTGCATCCGCCGTTGGCATAGGGGCATTTGCAAACTAGGTCTTTGGCCATCTCTTCCAACACTGGAAACCATACCTTCTCCCGCAACCTTGTGTTCATCTTCGTAGCGACTTGGTGTCCTCCGTGCACCAGTAGCATGACGTGGTGCCTTAATGCTTTTGGGATTATAATATTAGACCCACGTAGGAGGAGTCCCTCCCGGGTAGTGCTGAACACACCCCGCACCCGCCACATCTTTGTTAGGTGCTCTTCTTCTTCCCCTGGTCAGTCATTAGCGTCTTGAAGGAAGTTTCACCATGTGTCATTTTGTACTGCTGTTTGTACTTGAGTGAGGACAGGGTCAGTCTCAGCGGCCTTTTTGACGTCTTCTAGCTGCAGGGTGCAGGGGCAAGCTGCATCTGAGACCATTCTGATATACTCCTTCACCCCATCAGGGCTGTCCTGGGTGTTGGAAGGCACCAGGTGACGAGACATGAAGTTAGCAGGGTTCTTTGATCCTGGACGGTATACGACCTCCATCTCGTAGGATGGCCCACCTCTCGATGCGTGGGGGTGGATGAGGAGTTGACCCTCGGAAGAGGGGTACAAGAGGCTAGTGATCCATGATAACTTTAAACAGTTGGCCGCTTAAGTACAAATGGAAGTGTCCACAGGCCCACTTAATCACGAGGCCTTCCCGCTTGATTTGAGCATAGTGCGTCTCAGTTGGAGTCAATGCCTTGCTAGCAAATGCCAATGCAGCCTACTAACCTGGGTCTTGTTCTTGAGCTAGTATCGCTCCTAGTCCCACTGGACTAGCATCAAGCAACAACTTGGTACATTTATCAGGATCGAAGTAGACGAGTGTGGTGTTGTCAAAAAGAACGTCTTACACACGCTAGGTTGGTTGTTCTGGGTGACTTCAATCTGTGGTTTAATGGATCACTAGACTGTGGTTTTAAGAATCTACTTCAGTCATGTGAGGGCTTTAACCTACATCAGCAGGTCTCTGAGCCTACCCACAAGGGAGGACATACCCTGGACTTAATTTTTGCAGAGGATCACATATTGGGAATGTTGGACATACTGCAGGTTGTCTGGTCCGATCACTATCTGATTAAATTCCAGGCATATATACCGAAGGGTAGCAGCCATGTAACTAGGGAAATAAAAAATTATGTTAGCAGAGATTGGAAGGCCCTGCTACGAAAGGGTAGCACCCCCCCCCCGGTGTTTGCTCTGGATGGTTGTTTTATGCCAGACAGACATGTGGAAGAGAATTATGCGACCCTCTGTAAACAGATCACTTCCACCCTGGATCAGGTTGCTCCACTGAGAAATCATAGGAAAGTAGGTAGACCCTCTGCCCCATGGTTTAATGATAGACTAAAAGATCTGAAACTAGATTGTAACCAGGCAGAGAGGAAGTGGAGAAGGATGTATGAAGTTAAGGATAAGTCCGCTTGGAAAATAGCAATCGCTAGCTACAAAAAGGAGATACATATTGTAAAAGCAGAATATTTCTCTAACTCTATCCTAAATGCTCCTAATAATACCAGTAGTATCTTAAAATAGTGAAAAACTTGATGAATCCTGATTGCATCAAGAAGCAGACACCCCCTCCCAAGCTCTCTGTGATGACCTTGCCAGGTTTTTCAATGATAAAATTAAAACTATCATTGATGGCCTTGGTAGGGACCCTGTGGAAGAGGAAGGAGCTGGACCAGAGTTTTGTGGGCAGCAGAGGAGGTTCTCTTCCGGTGTTAGAAAAGAACTCGAGACAGAGAGTACGATTTCCCTGATGGAATTTGAGATGCCCACTGTAAGACCTGGGGACTCCAGGCCCTAAGGGGGTAACGTGACACGAGCGGCTGGGCACCCAAAGGCCTGTGTGTTAAGCGACTATACAACACACGCATCCTTTGAAGCAGTAAACGCACACAATAATGGACGCCACACAATAAGGTGAATGCAAATTAATCAGATTTTATCTAACCAAAGGAGCACACACGGTAATCTCGGAGGGCAATGTATCTTAACTTGTACACATTGACATTTGCATTACAGCTTCTTATTACCGGTACACTTTAACATGTGCATTACAGCGTCTCATTACGGTTACCTCAGCAATCCCTGCAGTATGATCTTCCCTAGTGCTGCGGGCCGGGGCCTGCACACGTGGCGCTACTGGTGTCTATGAAGAAACAAAGGCACATGAGCATAACTTGCGGTCGTATAATGTTTGCCTAGCACCGTGAGCATAAGCGTTATGGGTACAGGAAGCGCCTTGCACTTGGGGCCTCCTCTGGCGCCTGGATCGCTTGAGACCACAACCTGAGGTTACCCACTAATTGGACTTAGCGCGCTCTGAGCGCTTGTGAATGCAACACGTGGGATCAGCGCTCCTTAGACTTAGAACGCATTGAGTACTGGTGGATACACAGGAATGATCAGCGCTACCCCAACATAGAACGCATTGAGCACTGGTGAGTCCTGCGAACGGCAGTCCCCAGGAGAGGGTAATCCCACGGAGGGGAGACTCACAATTACTGCGGGAAATCCCACGGAGGGGGGAAAGTCACAGTCTCTGCATGCGGTGTCGTTCCCACTTGGCAGGGGGCGCACCGGGCCTTCCCACGACTCCCGGGGAGCAGGGGGGGGGGGCGAGTCTCAGGTTGCCACACGGCCGCGCTACCTCCCAGCCCCCGGGGGTTACCTTGGTCTCGTCGCTCGGTTCCGCTCCGGGTCCTTCTTCCGATGCGCACAACGGTGCGGGACACTCCCGGACACTCGCTCTTCCTTCCAACGCTGCGACGGCAGCGGCGGGGCCCCGGGCTTCTCCGCAGGCCCCGACTTGGCACGGACACTTCCCTTAGGCCTACGGGCCGCGGCGGTGATCGCGTTGTGGGTCCTCGCACCAGGGGGGGGTCACAAATTAAGTGGGAGCTCGGCCAGCTCCGCGCTCGACGGCAGATCCGCACTGGGGGTCACAGGTCAGGTCTGGCAGCGCAGGAACCACAGCGCCAGTACCTGGTCGATCCCCAGCAGTCAGGCAATCAGTCGTTTCTTGAAGTTACAATATTCAGCTTTGGCATGAAGTTTCAGGATGTCGCTTCTGCAGTTTCAATATTCAGTCTTTGTGGTGCAGATGATACTGGCGCCCTTGGGGTTCTGTTCCTTGGGGGGTAGGGGATGAGTTGGTGACTAGGTCCTTCCTAGTCAGGCTGGGCAGAGGTTCCCTGGGTCCTCCTACTGCTGGGCAAGATCAGTGGGTTTCACAGGATCCCTCACTCACTTAAGAGGCAGCACCTAAGCCCTGTCACTCTCAGAGGCATAAGTCCCTGGCTAGGCCCTACCGCCTACACTCCTGCGTGGATTCTCCAGCTCTGCTTCACCCCAACTGGCCAACTAACTAGAAAAAGTTCCCTCCCTCACTTATGTATCCCTAGGTCAGGTGACCTCTAGCCAAGGCGGCAAAAGTAAAAACCACACCTCCCTTCTAGAAGGTTCCAGCACATTCCAGGAGCTTCCCCATTCTACCTATGGGACAAAAAAGGCGGGCTGGTGTTGCAACATTGTTGTGGGGTTCCAGCCAGCTCCTGGCAGCTAGGGTGCTACTATGAAAGACCACTCTGCAGTAGCAGGGGTCTGTGGCAGCCATCTTGGGAGAAGTAAAAAACGAAAAATCTCAGGGAAAAGGGCCAAGTCCAACACCCACTATGGAGGAATTTGGTCAGGTGGCCCTAGGTATCTCCTCAGGTTCACCACTGGACCCTGTGCCTCACAAAATCTGGAAGGAGTTGGGAGGAGAATTGTTCCCTGTACTCCACCTTATTTGTAACCAATCCCTCAGCTCTGGAGTAGTACCGAGCAGCTGAAGCAGGCATTGGTAACACCTCTTTTAAAAAAGGCAACTTTGGATCCTGCCTGCTCTAAAAACTATAGGCCAATCTCCTTGCTACCTTATCCAACTAAAATCGTAGAGCGGATAGTTAGTAGATCACTATCCAAATATTTGGAAAGTAATATGATCCTAGAAGATTCGGATTTCGTCCTGCACATGGTACAGAAACTGGCCTGGTGACAGTAATGGATGAACTTTGTGCGCGTGCAGATAGAGGTCAGGCGGCGGTTCTTATCCTGCTTGACCTCTCTGCCGCGTTTGACACGGAGAATCATGCCATTCTTTTGACGAGACTGAGGGAGGTGGGAATTTCAGGGACCGCCTTGAAGTGGTTTCAATCCTTCGTCTCTGATAGGAGGCAGGCAGTGGTGATGCCCCCCTATCAATCTAATTTTACTAACACCTTACATGGCGTCCCTCAGGGCTCCGTGATTAGTACGATTTTATTACATATATATTTGCAACCTTTGATTTTGGTTATAAGGGCACATAATATTAACATTGTTAATTATGCAGATGACACTCAAATGATCCTCTCCTTGGAGGGGGAACAGTCTACGTCCCTTGAAGTGTTCCATAATTGCATGAGATATGTAACAAACTGGCTATGGGAAAACTCATTGCAATTTAACGCTGAAAAAACCGAGGTTCTCTATTGCTTAGCTGGGAAGGCCCCCCCATGCTGCCCTCAAATGTTTGGCCTTCAAATTCGGAGCGTCCACCGTTGCCTGTTGACAAAGTGTGGAATTTGGGTATACTGTTTAATAATAAGTTGACGCTCGAATCTCAGGTTAATAAAACCGTGGGGAGCTGTTTTGTTATTATTAGAGTTCTTCGCAAAATCTTCCCGCTATTGCCTATCCATGCGCGAATATTGGTAGCCCAGAGCACCATCCTAAGTCGATTAGACTATTGTAATGCGCTGCTGCTGGATTCTCTGAGAAATCTAATAGATAGACACCAGAGGATCCAAGCAATTGCAGCTAAGCTGGTTCTTGGGAAGTCAAGACGGTTCTCGACCACGTCAGCTTTGGCTGAATTGCACTGGCTTCCGATTCTGCAGAGAATCCAATTTAAGTCACTCTGCATAGCCTTTAAGGCTCTGCATGGATTAGGACTGGAACTCTTGCAGAGGAAATTTGCTTGGTATGTCCCTGAAAGAAGCCTTCGCTCCTCGTCAGCCAGACTAGCGAAGGTGGCAAGATTTCAAAAAGTAATATCCGGAGGCAAAATTTTCAGCATCTCTGCCGCTCGATTATGGAATAAACTCCCAGTGGAGATGAGACATTTGGTCGATCTTCTGCCCTTTAGGAAGAGATTAAAAACTGGGCTCTTTCCTAGTGCATGATATGGTTTTTTAGCGTCCTCCCGAAACATTAGTCCTTGAGTGCACGTATATGCCAGCGCCAGGATGCCTGATAGGTGATAGTGCGCTCTAAAAATGCAATAAATAATAATAAAGAAATAATTTTCTGGAAGGTGCTTTCTTCCTGAAGACTCCATGTCCATTTTGCGTCTGCCTTGTGAGGGACCTCAAGGGTTCAGCTATAGTCGCCAGGTCTGGGATCAACCTTCCGCGATACATGGCCATTCCTAAGAAGCTCCTCACTTCTGGGACGGTGGTGGGTGCTTGCACTTGCTTGATCGCTTGTGACTTCCGAGGGTCAACTTGTATCCCTTGTTGGTTGAAGACATATTCAAAGAATTCAATGGAAGGTTGGAAAAAGGAGCACTTATCTTTGTGCAGTGTCACTCCATGTTCTTTGTTTGAGGGTGACTTTTAGATCTCAGTGGTGTTCGGCAGCAGTGGGTGAATGGATTAGTATGTTGTCACTGACATTCACGACGCCGGGCAGGCCAGACAAGGTTTCCCTTATAGCATTCTGAAACCCTTCAGCGGCCAATGAGTTGCCGAAGTTCAGGCACTTGTATCGTCACAGTTCTAGGTGAGGACTGAATGTCGTGATGTACCAGCTTTCTTCTGCAAGCAGCGTTAAGGCTTTGAGAATGAGTGTGAACCATTGACATCCGTTATTAGCTCCTCGAGGCTGGAAGGACACTGGTGTGACTGAGGGATCGATGTGTAGCTTCACTGGGGGATACTTGAGACAGCTGAGCCCTTGGAACAACTCATGGAATTGGTCCACTAAGACATCAACTTGGTGAGACTTTACTCTCTTGGCGGAAGATACCAGGCCGAGGTCCTCTGTTGTGGGGCTACCGATCAGTGTGTCAGCTTCTTGGCAATGATGTGAAATGTTGTTGTTAGCTCCTGATCCTCAGATCTAACGAGTGCTGACATCCGTCCGCAGAGAGGAAGAGGTGCCTGACCCCTGTATATGAAGATCCTGGTGTATGACGGCATTAGTTGAGGTTTGGGCCAGAGGCGGTTGTATTGCTGCACCCCTATTACATTGACTGAGACTCCAGTGTCAAAGATGGCTTTGATTTCTGATCCTGCCACTTGGACAGTGCAGGTAAGTTGTGGCCTCCGGTGGCGCTTCAGCTTTCTAGTGGAGGAGATTAGAAGCGCCTCTTCTTCTTCCTCCTCTTTTGGGGACTAGTCATCCTGGCGGGTTTTGTCTCGCCAGGGGTTTTGCCTCATTTGGGCATGTCATGTTAGTGAGGGACAGTTGGTTTACCATCTTCAATGGTGTTCTGTTGTCTCTGGGGTCTTTGTTCCTGAGATTCCTCCTGCAGAGGCGATGTGGTTTTGGATTCCACGGTTGGAGCAGGTGTGACCCTGTGCCGGGCAGTAGCTGATTGGGTGTTCTTCTCTGCCACAATACCTGAACAGCTGCTTGGTCTGCTGTGGCCTACTTCCTTTGGTTGCTTCTCCCCTGCCTTTGGTCCTAATGGCACCATGCTGTTCGTTCTTAATCTTTGGTGGCTTCTCCAGAGATTCTGTGATGGACAAGTCCATTTAGTTGGAGGTCATGCAAACGCCCCAGAATCAGGATGTCATCAAGTCTGATGTTTGGTTGGTGCAAGATTAGGCTCTGTAAGGTTTTGTTTTGGCATCCTTGTATCAATTGGGCCCAGATTTCCTTAAGTTTGTCGTCTTCCGTGCAGGTGCTCGCTAGTTCGCGTAATCTTGCATAGAAGGTATCAATGGACTCCCGCTCTCGCTGGCGGGCTTGGCATGGTTTGAACCTTTCGAAGTATGGATTTAGCTGGGGGTCGAAATGGGCATTGAGCGTCATAGTCTTTGACCGGTCCAGTGTCCGAAAGATGTTTAGACAGTTTATAAATCTCTTCTCCCACGGGGTGGCGGAATAGTGACCTCTTGATGGCACCATTGGTTTACCTTGTGGCGATGAAGTAACTTTCAAGCCGCCCAATCCATGTTGTCAATCTATGAGATGCAGTTGCTGGGTCTGCTAGCTCACTGAACCTGTGAGAGCATTTTGTATGAGGGTTGGCTGTTGAGGCTGTGCTTCGTCTGTGTTGGCTGGGTGGGTTTGGGCTCTATCTGGTGTCTTGTGGTCTTTTGTCATGCGTTTTGTGGTGCCACCGGTGGTGGTATTAGTTCCAGTCTCTGTGTGCCCCCTTTCATTTTATTTATTTTAATCCTTTTCCACTGTTCTTTTGTTGCAGATGTCAATGCTTGGTTTCTCTATTTGTTTTCCTTTCTTCTCTGCTGTTTTTCTTTGTTTCTCTCTTCTTTTACGGGTGCCACTGCTTGTTTTCCATCTGTTGGTAATAGATGGGGGCAGAGCTGGCCATGTGCAGAGCGCACTGGGTCTTGTGGCGCCTCTTCGGTGTGCAGGAAGTGGCCTGTGTGCACGTGGTTCTGTGCATGGTGGGCTGGGCTTATTCACCACTCACCACATTCTTCACCCGCCGTGCCTCCTGCACCACTGCATGCCGGCCCGGCAGTCAACCCGGCTGCCTCACACGACCTCTGTCAGCCTGGGAGGGAGAGGGTGCCAGCTGGCGGCGCAGTCCTTCCAGTTGCGTGACGATCACACTCTATGCCGGGATGCCGTAGCACTTCTCGCAGCGACTTTGAAGGCCGCAGGTTCGGGACCACGCTACTGCAGGACACCGTCTTTCAGGTATTTGTTAGTGGTGGTGGGGTTTGGGGACTTGTCCTGCCCCTGTCGCCAGTGTGGTGCTGGGATGGCGGTAGCAAACCAGTGCCCCATGTGTGTAGGCCCCACTCCCAGATCCCCTAGGAGACCACTACACACACATGCTGTCTTGATCTCAGGGGAAACACTCTTCTTTATTCAAAGCCTATGGCCACGCCTGGCCAGAGGATGCAGTGCGTGTACATCCAGGTCTTCGGATGGCAGGACCGCTGACGTGCTACAACTCCATCCCTTTACCCGTGCTTTCTATTGCTGGCTTAGAAACTGTATTTATAGACCTCCTGGATTCAGATCAAACCCTGCCAGTTATTGTTTTGACTAGGCCTGGGCGAAAATTTCGTTCCGTTCGCGGAAATTGCGATAATTTGACATTTTCGCGTTCCGCGGAGAGCGCGAAAATGTCAAAAATTCCGGTTTCCGCAGCTTGGCGATAATTTGTTTCTTGCTCGCGCTGTAAAATAATACATTCTCGCGCGCGCGCAATCGCCTTACCTGAATCCCTGCGTTCGCCGACAAGTTTTCTTGATCCGGTCGAGTTCTCCATGAGATGTTGTATTGTTTTTAGCCATTTGCGCTGTCTCGCGACAGTTCGCGCCCGCAGTGACGTCATGCGTCGCGCGATCACGTCTTTCTTCTTGCGATCATGCACCGCGAGACAACTCAAAACACGATGGCCATGCCCGCAAGCAACCACATGGGTAAGTTGGCAACCCGCAACCATGCAGAAAATCTCGCGAACATGCCGGAAAAAAACTTCCGCATCTTCGCGATATTTCCGCTTGTTTGCGATAATTTTAAACATTTTCGCGATAATTTGCGAAAGTTAATTTCGCAAATTCCGCCCACCCCTAGTTTTGACCCACTGGGGCTCATTTTCAAATTTTAAACATGCTGTGTAAGCTACCTAAAATAAGTTTATCTGCATTCCACAAAAATATATATTTGTTATGAAGCTTCATAGTTCGAATTGTTTGCTGCTTCCTCTTGTGAGTTGAGTTGTATGTGTTTTTTTCTGCCATATTACTTTGTTGATAGTTGTTTTTGGTAAATATTATTGACCGATGTGTTTCCTCCATTCGTATTGCAGGGATGTGCAATTTGCACACCAACTGGTTTGTGAAATCGAATGCAATTTGCGAGGCAAACTATGAGGTTAAAAGGTCAAATTACAAATCATCTGTTCTCAGTGAGTCGCAAAACAACCTGCTTAAGGAATATAAATTAGGCAAGACACAATTTGCGACCCTCAAGGGACAGCAAACCTCCTTCCCTGAGTTTCCTTTCCTAAAAGGGAAACTTTTTTTTTCAAAGCAGCCTGTGTCCACTAAAGTCCCAGGTGCTGCTTTAAAAAATATCCCCATTTAGGAAGACACAGTGGGGAGCAGGAAGTGGTGCTCTAGACCGCTGCCTGCTCCTCAGATGCTGCAAACATGATTCACCATTGCGAATCAGCTACCTCCTCACCTTGGGGGTTGGAAACTCATCAATGGTTTAAAAAGTCAGTTGCAGTCACAAACCACTGATAAATTCCTTCCCAAGTAGCAAATGGAAAGGGGGATGCCCCTTTCACACCCTGTCTTATTTGCGATTCGGGTAAGGATGCACATAAAGGAAAAAACATTTTGTGGCCACAAACGTAAGATTTAGCAAATCGGATTTTGCGATTTCAGCACTGCTTTGGGACATTGATTCTTAAATTCCTTGGGTGGACAGCTTAATCCCCTCTGCGATCCATGCACCACACCATCGGGCCTGCAATTACAAGGTGCCAAAGCAATGGGACATTTGTTGTGGAAAGGCAACAGTGGGAATACCACTAGGCAGAAGAAATCAGAAACAGAAAGAGGGAGCCCCGGAGACGCCGCGCTTACGGGTAAGTCGACTTACTTTAATTTATTTTTCATTGCCTATATTATTTAAAAGAAGGGCGGGCGGGAGGTGGGTAGCACGTAGTGGGGCTACGCGAAGCGCGTAGTGTGCGTAGATTTGGGCACACTACGTGCTGCTTCACGTAGCCCCACTACGCCCACTACGCCCACCCTTACTAGTGAGTCCCAGATTGGTTGACACGGGCAAAAGTAGATAATACTAACTCTCTATTTGTGGTAGATTGGGTGAGCAGTTAGGCTTATCAGGGGTAGTGCTAAGCAGTTGTTGCACTAACAGAGACAATAAATGAGACATACATTCAAAGAATAACTCAAGACCAATTGCAAAAATAACACATATTTTTATACATATTTTCAAATTAAGAACTTTGTTCAAAGGTAAGTACTTAATTTCCTATGAATTATTAAAGTTCGTAAAAAAGTTCACAGTTGTGCGCTATTACGCACGATGCATCTCTATGGGAGGAAATAGCAAAACTGCATAGAAAATAGCACAGACAGTTCTAGGGGTTCACCTTCTGGATTCTGAATTGTAACCCACCAAAGTTCAAGAGGCCATTAGCGGTTCATCAGGAAAGTCCCAGTTTCGACCGGGAGAAGTGTGCTGCAGGTGCTGGTAGCTGGTGCGCTATGAAGACAGGGGAACCACCTAGAAACAGGCTGCACGGGCCTCTGGAGCACAGAAGCACAGTCGGTATGTCAGTACCCAGGTTGGGCGGGCTCGGTACAGAGCAGGTTGGTCCACGGTACTCTGTGCACAAAGTCGTTCTTCACAGTCAGGGTCAGGGGCAAATAGCTTGCAGGGACAATTTCAGGACTGCTGGGCCACTCACTGAGTAGGTGTCAGGGGTCTTGACGCACCTTGATATGTGCTTGCTTCTTTGGAAGTTGGAGTCTGGATAGAACTCTATCAGTTGGTGTTGGTTGTAGGGCACGGCTCTGGTCGGTCCTGGTGTCTTGTCACTCAGTGTTGAGACAGAAATGACCGTCCAGAGCAAGAGTACTTCTTCCTGGATGGTTTTGGTGTTGGTCTGACCTGCATAACGTTAAACCGGACTCTGCTGGCTCGGTATCTGCGGTCTGTAGAGAGAGCAGTTCTTCTACTCCAATCGCGTTCTTGGCAATTGTCAAAGGTCTGGAGGTCTTCTTGGTTCTTAGAAGGCTCACAGTTGCAGGATGAGACAGCTCATCATGATGGTCCATCAAGCAGCAGGCCTGGTTTCGCGCCAAAGGTCCACAGCAGGCACTCAGTTCTCGGGTTCCTCAGCTCTTCTTTGTCCTCTTTTTCTTACGTCTGTCGAATCTGAAGTTCTAGGTCAATGGGAGTCACCTAAATACTCAATTTAGAGGCATTACTGGGTGTACTGGGTAGTAGCCAATAGGCTACTGCCCTTAGGGTGAATACACCCTTTATATGACCACTTTCTGTTGGAAATGGGCATAACCCTAACCATAATAGGCTAAATCTCTCCAACACAAAATGGAAGATTTGGAAAAGTGGGGTCCCCATCAGCTGCCCCACCTTAAGGGTGGTGCAGGCTAAGTGTTGGCCCACCTCCTAATGTAACTAATTTTCCCCACCTGTCCTCCTGCCCGAAAAGTGGGGTCAGGACAGGTGGGTTGGCATCTTCCCCTATCTGGAGAGGCCTGGGTCGCCTTTCAAAGCGGCATGGCTTCTGAAGCTTCCTGCCCTGGAAGACAATTCCTGCTTGAACAAGGTGTGAACACCTCCACCTAGAGCAGGCTTTGTTCTGGGCCTCTGAGAGTGATGGCTCTCACTCCAGGAGGCCGGAAACATGTCTGGCAGTGTGGATGAGACCAGTCCGCAACCACACTAGTAGTAGGTAGGTTTTTCAGAGGGCTCCTCAAAGGTGCCCTCAGTGTGCATTTGATAATAATTCAGACGCTGGCATCATTGCAGGTTTATTAGGATGAGATGTTTGGTACCAAAGATCTTGGGGTACAGTGAAGCCATCATGGGACTGGGGACTTCATAATGACAAGGGTCCAGCCCATGTACTCAGGATGGCTTCCGTGTTCACTTACAATGTTTACGAATAAACTTAGGCATTGCTGGGTCATATCTGCTCAGGTAGATATGTCCAGACATGGGAGATAGTGCACCCTGCCTTTGGGCTGTAAGGCCTGCTATAGAGGTGACTTACCTCTATCTCATGCGGGTGTCTGTAGACATGGCACGCAGGGCTGTGTGCTATGTCAACTCTTCGGTTTTGTCTTTATGAAGACACGCAGCCTGCAATGGCAGTTGCATGATCTTTGTGTGGGGTCCCTGGGGTGGCACAATATGTGCTGCAGCCCTAGTGGACTCTCTTCAGTCCCGATGTCCTAGGTACCAGGGGTACCATTTACTAGGGACTTACAAGGGGGCAAAGTCGTGCCAATTGTGGAACAGTGGTTCATTTTTGGGAAAGAGCTCAGGCACTGAGGACCTGGTTAGAAGGGAATCAGGTATCAGGCAAAGAGTGTGGGTGATCGTGTCAAAAAGGGGCACTTTCCTACACCCATCTACAGGTTTAGGTTAGGTATGGCCAGCCACAAGTACCGCCATGCCACAGTGCCTATCAGTGACGTGGGAACCTCACACAAAATACTCTCCCTGAGTGAATGTTCTCGCCCATAGGCTTTTGTGCCATAGCCCTGTTTGGCACTCTTGGTAACCACTCTCCAAACAAAAACAGCAATATCTTTTTTGCCACCATCCACCATCCTCCAATATCAAAAATAACGTAAACAGCAAAGCTTGCTAGCCTCGCTAGATCCCTCCGCCTTCCCTACTGTGAGTCTAAACATGTCAACATACAGCTCATGATAATTATATCCTTATCAAATACTAGAGGTACACTTCCAGGCGAAATCTTTTCACGAATGAAAGGGAAAGCTAGTTCTTCCTTATTTGTTTAAGTGACATTTGCAGTTCTGGTCATTGATCCACCTGTGACACTTTGTCTTGGCTCCAGCCACCTGGTGTTTTGATGTCACAACTCTACGAAACAAACGATTGCAGCAATATTATCTTCTGTTTACAGGTACCTAATAATGCCCCTTAGACTTGTGACATTAGAAGCAGGTTTTTGTACTAGGATCCAATTGACATCTCATGATGGCAATCATATAAAGGAGGACTGCGATGCAGTCTATCCG
Organism: Triturus cristatus; assembly: GCF_964204655.1. Lineage (NCBI taxonomy): Eukaryota > Metazoa > Chordata > Amphibia > Caudata > Salamandridae > Triturus > Triturus cristatus. The sequence goes on from NC_140590.1 coordinate 1,644,796,415, forward strand.
AGCAGCTCTCCGATCCGCTCTCCCTGGTTATCTTCACCTGCTCCCTCTGCAAGACCCACAAGACCACACTGTCGACAACTTCCGGCCATAGACACAAAGCAAATCATAAAATGTAAACAAACAAAACAATAAAAGGGTCTTGCAGAGTTGATCAGTGCTCCCAGCATAACAAAAACAATACAAATGTGCATCTTTTTCTCACACTTCCTCATCCATCACACTGCTAAGGGCCAAATTACGACTTTTGGTGGAGCGGTAGCACAGCGGTGCCAGCTGCTGCGCCACCGCTCTGCCCAAGGTTGCTGCCGCCCGCCAGCCAGCTCACAACCACTTTTGTGGTCTTGCAGGCGGGTGGTCCCACTGCAGTGCGTCTTTCAACGGCGTTGTCTTTGAAAGGCACCGCAATGGGAACACCACATGGGGTTAATGCACGGCATGGAATCGAAAGTCCATGCCATGCAGGAACCTGGGTGGCACATGTTGTGCATCCCTACATGCATCCCCAGGCTGAGGGGGCACAGAGGGCCCAGTAGGGCCCCCTTTGTTTCAGCACCGCCAGCCTTTTCATGGAGGAAAGGCCACCATGAAACCGCTGGCTGTCCTGAAACTTGTAATATGCATGACGTTGCCAAAGGGGCACTACTTGCATATTACATAACCACCATGGCACCACCAGGGAATTGTGGTTCCCTGGCAGAGCCGGCAGTCCAATTAGTGTTCGAACGCCCAAGTCATAGTTGGGCCATCGGACAGCTGGTGCGGCGTGGCTGGACCGCCACTGCCACGCCACCATGGTTCTAGCAGTCCTTGGACTGCCATACCCCTCATTTGGCCTTCAGTGTTGCAGCCCATAACACAATAATCGGAAACAACAATCTCGGGTCTTGGCTAGATTGGCAGCAAGGCCTAGCCTAATAATATCAAAAAACAGCAAATGCGCCAATACTGCACTTTACTCCAAAACAACTTCTCACAAAGTGTAATGACTGAAACACTAACACTGGTGACTCCTTTTTCTGTCAGCCACGAGTATAAACTGAGTCCAAACTATTAATAACATTGATATTGATGGTCTTTTTATTTGTGTGTTAATCATTTATGTCAATTTAAAATGTGTCTAAATATCTTGAGTTGGATGATTGGGTATGAGTGAATGATTGAGTGTTTGTTCTGTATTTGGTCACTGTTGTCTAAATGTTTCAAATACACAAAAATAAACATGTGTTGTGAAAATATTTTGTACATCACTATGAGATGTGTTTTTAGGTTTGTGGTACAATTATTGTAAAATGTTGATTTGATTTTGAATTATGTATGATTAAATCTGACAGAAAAAGGAGTCACCAGTGTTAGTGTTTCAGTCATTACACTTTATGAGAAGTTGTTTTGGAGTAAAGTGCAGTATTGGCGCATTTGCTGTTTTTTCATAACACAATAATGGCACGTCTGTGGTCTTCACACATGGCATGGAAACAATTTTCAAATACAGTCAAAGGAAAGGCAACACACTTCCAACCACAGACCAACACGGTGCAGTGGGTCGACTGCCTGGATAAGTCCTTCAGTGCTCCGAGTAGGGGTAGTAAGTGCTATACAAGTCTTATGATACAACACAATACAATTTTTTACGGCTTCCACATTATAGACCTTAATTCGTGGCTCCTGGTGATGAGTTGTTTAATGGCTCTATTGCATTATGCATAGTTTGTACTGTTGGTGCATAGAAACGAAGACTCCACGGACCCATCAGAGAGTGATGTGACCTTTGCCTCAGACAGGTACTTCTCATCTGGCGGACAAGGACTGTCTGTTCCTGGGCTCCACCGTCCCATGATGGCTCTTCTGAGTGTCTCTGACGCTGCCCCCAGTGTATCGTAACCTCATCGCCTCATCATGACTCGTCATTGACTTTCTGTCAGACGTCAGGCTACAACCCATGAACTGTACATGGGGTGAGTTCCCAGGAGGCTGCAATGAGGCTGGAGGGCTGTCGTCCTGCAAGAATGTCCTCTGTTACCATATGTACCTGGAAGTAATTAGGTTTGCAATTTATAAAGTACAATACACATACACGACACAAAATACATTTTCAATGCCAATCTATGTAGCAAACTGCACACATTAGCGTAACCAGTTGCAAAGATAAAAATAATAGCTAATATTTTTATGGGAGTAGGTGGTATTAGGAGTGCGTAAAGAATTGCATCATTTTTTTCATCGGGTAAAACGTGTCCTTTTTAATGAATTTTACTCATATTATGGGTCAATTGCCTGCATGGAAACAACACGAGGTACGCCCGTGCAACCAAAGGCACACAGCAATTTGAAAAGTATTTTGCAACATGTGTTTCATACATCTGCCCCTTGGACTATTATCACTGATAAATTGCATATGCAAATCTGCAGCTAAACTAGTTCCTTGTTTTAACCACATTCTAAGGAAGAAACCCGACTTAGTCTGAAAGTACTGAGCACAGTGGGATTGAATCCAAGGGGTTTCTTCGGTTGTATGGACGGGATGTCAGTCAAAATGGTTGAAGGCTAATCCTAAACCTTTTCAGAATAACTAGGCAAATTGACAGCTATGTATCTTCTATTGGGTTACAACAGTAAATATAAGATCACATAAAAAAATGCAGGGTTGGATCGTTTCTAATGCTAAGTTGGATAGAGATCTGCTCTTGTTGCTAAGCACCTGAACATATCTATACGTACGTGCTGTACGTAGCAACAAGGTCAAGCTTTTGTATCTATATATTGCTTTTTTTAACTTTGAGTGAAAGTACAGGTTGCATCGTCCTAAAAGGCCTCCCGTAGGCTTTTTTTGTGGTAATTTGGGGTGTTTTAGAATTTTGGCTTAGTGTAATAATTTATTGTCATTGTTAAACATATGCACTTTGTGAAGTATGCTGCTATTGGAAGAATATTATGGGCCTGATGACCATCGTTTTCTACCAGGCAGCAGTCCCACAGTAGGAATTACGATGTGACCGCCACCTAGGCGGTCACATTGCCTATTTTTTGTATTGTGGCATGTGCTCCTGCCTGCAGCACACACCGCAAGACAAAAAGGGGTCACCACACATATTCCTGTACTATGTGGCAGGCACCATGCGGTGCTTGCCACATGGTGCAGGAACATGTAGGGGGCACCATAGGTGCCCCCAGTGCCCACAGCCTAGGGCCAGGGAGAAGGGGGGCCCGCTACGGTTCCTCATGTCCCTTTCCACTAGTTTTTCCATGGCGGGTTAACTGCCATGGAAAGGCTGGCGAGGAGGGACATCGTAATCCCTATGGTGGTGCCTGGTAGACACCGCCATTCATGCAGGGATTGTGAGGCCCTCTGCCGCACCGGTGGGCTCAAGGAAACCGTCGGATGCGTGGCCATCACACCGCCTGCCACCCTAATGTGGCGGACAGTGAAGGTGCTCCCGATGGTGGTGAGACCGCCACCGTCCGCCACCATCATAAGGACCCCCTATGTTTTTAATTCATAACTATATAAATCTAGTCTTCTTTCAAAATATTTTATTCTATTTGTATGTATTTTATACTCTTTCATTTTTATGTCCAGTTCTTTTTATGGCAAGTTGCTGAAATAAAGATGATATATTGAATTGAATTGATCTACTCTTTTAAGGAGGATTCTCTAACACCTAATTGGTGAAACCATTTCAAAAAAGCATCAGCAATCTCTGAGAAGTGTCGGTCTTGTGCTGCAGCAAAGTCTAGGTCATTTGGGAGACAGAGAGGAAGGAGGTGAAGGGAAAGAGAGACAGAGAGAATTTTCTGTGAGTTTTCCTTTGCTGCCAATAGCCACGTGAAGAGTCTTACGGTCAGTCTGGTCGGTTAATGTACTCCTTAAGAAGGAAGGGTTGTGAACCTTTTGAAGGTCCGCAGGGTTAGTTAGAAATCCTTCTCAAGCAGAGGAAGTGCAGAACATTTTTGGGGAAAGGTGATCCTGAGTGCTATCGGTGAGGGTGGGGGGTGGGGGTAGCGTGGGTCAGAGAGTTTGGTTATGATGCCAGAGACGTAGCAAAAGAAGAAAATATTCTACAACTCGTTTGTTGTTTTTACACCTTTAGGTAACTACCTATACAATATAATACCCACATCTTAAATGAAAATTGAAATAATTGGTGGGAAATGCACTCTTTGTGGTGTGAAAGGTCAATAGTCAATGCAATCACTGCAGATGTCTGTGTATTGCCAGTCAATTCAATTCAAAATACTTTATTCGATTTTTTGTCATCTAAACAATCATAAAAGCATACATATACATTTATAAAATTACCAATTGATTTTTGTTTTCAGTAATTCGAATCCATTTTAAAACATTATCAAAATTTCTATTAAAATGTTAATACACCTATGAGATATCTCACCCAATTCTTTGTTTTTAAGGGTTGTGAGGTCAATAAACCAAGAATGTAATAAAAAAACATTAGTAAGAATTCTCATAAATTTACAATTATGCAGATAAAAAATCTAGCAGAAATTAAACCCTCATGTTTACATTCTAGGTTATTAACAATCTTCAGAAAAGAGGTTACAATGGCACCCTACTATTACAATCAGGAGTGTCTAAATCAAATTGTTTCCTGCACTTAACTGTTTTCTTCAAAAACCATGCAACATTGCTTATTAGACATTCGTTATCTAGAAATTGAAGTGAAGGACAAGCTGGGCGGCATTGTCGCAAACCCACTATTTTTAAAATCGGTTTTATCCACTTTTTTCTTAGATCTTGATAAAATTTGCAAAACAACACAACATGTTTAGTCGATTGTGAAGATATATTATCACATGGACAGATCAATACATTTTTAGACCAATCATTAACCGTTGGAAAACTAACCAGTCTATGAAAAACATTCAAACTAAAACGGGTAAGGACGAATCTGTCGTACACCTTTAGGGTATATTGAAGATATGGTTGAATATTAAAAGAAAGAGTTATCAGTAGATGTGATTGGACTGGAGATTTTGACGCCTCATTCGCAAATCTAATGTTCTCCATATGCTGCATACACTGTTTTTAAATTCTTTTCCTGGGTTATAATGATATTCTGGTTTTCCAAGGCCGGTCATAAAATCCCTTATATATCTCATCCATTCTATCTCTAGGGTATGTTCTAGTTTTAAACTATCTTGCAATACCAACTGATTAAATTAGTTATTTTGTGACTTCCAAATCCGGTGCCATAGGACAACCGGTTGCACTTTTATGGTATCTGTAATATAGGGCAAGCCTAATTCAGTGTGACAAATAAAAGTGGATGTTGTTCTTGGCACTGTCAATAAATATCTAAGAAAAGCATTCTCCACTTTCTGTATTTCTGATACGTTTCGATGGCCCCATATCCCTGCCCCATATGTTGCTACACTTATACATTTAGCTTTGTAAATCCTAATTAATTCAGTTGGGGGCCTCTTACCCAATTTTTGTGAGAAATTTACAAGAGCTGTCGTGGTTCTCATGAATAAGAGCTTCCCAGTATTGATGGCTTGACCCCAGGAACCCTTGTTGTCTATTAATATCCCTAGATAGGGGTAGGTGGAGGTAGTAGCCAACTTCCTCCCTTTAAAAAAATGTCCTTCTGTTTCTTACCACCCCTACCGCAATTTATTACATAAGTATTTGAGACGTTTATTTGTAAATCTATTTTCTTCATGAAAACATTATAGGATTCTAGTGCCCTTTGCAACGCCAGTGGAGTCCTAGCCATAATAACGGCATCGTCCGCATATAATAATACGGGTATTGGTCGTCTGTCCAGTTGGGGTAGGTCCCGGCACCCCTCCAACATTGCCTTTTCTAGGCCATTTGTGTATAATGTAAAGAGGAAGGGTGCCAGGACACACCCCTGTCTTATGCCTCTCTTCACCTGGAATGATGTTGTACATTCCCTGTTAAACCCATAGCGTACGCAAGCTTTTGCGTTAGTGTATAGGGCTTTCAAAAAATTAATTAAGGGGGCCTCTACCCCCATTTTCACTAAAATGCTCCACAATTTCTCATGGGAAACACAATCGAAGGCGGCGGAGAGATCCACAAACGCCAGGTGTATTTTTCCCCTCCTTGCCTTCGTGCATTTACCCATTAGTATGGACAAGTTAATCCCTTGATCAATTGTGCTCAACCCTTCCCTGAATCCAAACTGTAAAATCCGAGAGTATATTTTTCTCCTCGGCCCATTGTTGTAAGCGATTAAGCAGTATCCTGCCCGCTACCTTCCCCAGTGAGTCCAATAAGGAGATAGGTCTGTAGCAGGATGGATCATGCCTATCTCCTTTTTTGTAAATGGGGACCATGATAGAATCAGACCAAGTTTCAATTAGTCCCTTCATAGTGGCAGCGTTGAGAACGCGGGTTAACAGTGGAGCCCAGAGATCTGAGTTATGCTTATATATATCCACCGGGACCCCGTCAGGACCGGGGGCATTGCTTCCTTTGCTCGTGTTCAATGCTATTTGAACTTCTTTTAAAGTAAAGAGGACATCTATGGGGTAGTTCACCATTTTGTTGGCCATTGATGGTATAATATCTTGGCTATCTACAGACACCTCTGCCTGTCCGCAAATTTTTGAAAAATGGCCCACCCACTGATTTTTATCAATCGCTATTTCGATTGTGGGCTTTCCATCAGGGCTAAAAAAAGGGGATCTGACTACACGCCAGTAAGCCCTGCTGTCTTTTATAGCACTGGCCCTATACATGTCCTTCCATATGGATTCTTTGATCTCCTTTTTCCACAATTTTACTGCTTGATTATAGGTTTTCCTAGCCCGTTTTATTTCTGTCTTATCTTTGCTCTTTTTATGTATCGCTTTTTTGAGTGCAGAATGGGCTTTTGTGCAGTCTGTGTTGTGTGGAAATATGGATTTTTATGATCAGTTATGTCCCCTATCTTGGACCCCAACGGTTTCATGTATAAATCACAAGTACATGTATGTTCCCTCCAGTTCCAGTTATGAAGACGCAAATACATGTGCGTCCACCGTTAACATGTCCTCTTTCAGATCCGCCATGAATGGGCCGGATATTCCATTCCTAAGTACGAAAGGCCACCGGCTTTATATGGTTCACTTATGCCATTTTACAGTCCAGGCAAGTAGGCCCTGATTCTGCCATCAAGCTTTTCCTGCCTTCTGCCTCTGAGAGCTCCAGTCTGAGCCTGCATCTGTATCCATGAACTTTGTCCTCATTCTCTGCGCGGCTCACGGTGCCTGACATCAGCTCGCGGCCTGCCAAAAACTGTATTTCACCTTCGAAATTATCTGCTCCGCTCCCTGCCCAACGCATTCCTGTCTAGTAGTTTAAGTAAACAGTCTTCCAGCTACCAAGCAAAGGCCCGGCTTCTCTGTCTTTATGCAAGTAATTCATAGCCCTATTATTATGGAAGACTTTTGCCCTCGCATCTAGTGTAGACACTTAGACGCTTGTACACGCACTAACAGTCAGTATAGTCAGTATAGAATAAGATTCTACTCTAAGAGACCTCTCTTTTGGATAACATAGTTCTTTAAACATAGGATGTTAGATATGATTTGGGATAAGGTTGACTTGACCCTCCAGACATCTGTCGCCACATGTAGAGTTAAATGTCAAATCCCCTTCACCTCCTAGTCGCACGTCAATCATACGTCATGCTGCTGCGCGCGCATTTCTGCCAAGTATTTCTGCTGACATTGCGAAATTCTTTCATGGAGCCACCCTATTATGACATCATACCTGATGACGTTCTCTAGTTACACCCAGTTACGCCCACTTTGGCTACGCATGTATGTTTTATCCCTATCATCAATTGTTACGCCTCCTGCATTTGCTTCACTGTAATGCCTATTGTATAAAAGTGATTACTTATCAATAAAATATGTACTTCACTTCCTGAACCTCCGTGGTGATGGAACCTGGAGTCAGCGATTCGAATCGTCCATTGGAATAAAGCCCATTCCGAACCTCTAATATCACGGATTCTGCCTCTTATTTTACTGAGCTATATTTATTATTTTTCTGTATCAAATTAAGTCCCGGTAATTAAATTATTTACCACAAGAATGGCGCCCGAATAGGGACACTTTCTCATCTCACGCGCCGGCGGTGCGTTGCAGGCCCGGTCTCCTGCCACAGCTGGACGGACAACAACGCGTACCAGCAGGATTTCCTGTATCTCCCTCCGGTCAAGTGGGGGCGACTGAGGCTGCGATCAACACCCAGACGAGGCGGTGGGAAGTGCGAAGTATCCCGACCAGAGCCTAGCTGAGAGAGCAAGATCCGAGGTATACAGAGGCCCACCAAGTTCCGAAATTCCGAAGTTCCGAGGTTTCCGATGTTCCGAAGTTTCCGAAGTTTTCGAGTCGAGTCCAGTCCAGTTCAGTTCAGTTCCGTTCCGAGGCCTTCCGTTCCGAGCTACCCGGTGAGTACCATTACTGGGGAGGCGTTCTGGCGTGCACATAAGTTGTGCCGGTCCAGACGGGTTTGGGTACACAAATCCGGTCTGCACTGTTTTAGCAGTGTATCTGTACTGTTTAGCAGTATATCTAGTATATCAAGTATATAAATTCAGAATAATTCCGTTAATGTCGAGGATTATGTCTTGTGATTAAGTTTTCTTAGATCGTCATCATCATTGTTGCTCATTTAAAACGTTAAATGTTAAATGTGTTAATACGTCCTGCATATTGTGGTGTGAATGACTGTTCATTATTGTGTTTATTGTATTAAGTTTGTTCAAGACCAAGTATCAGATCAGTTCTCAATATGCCGCTCTTCTCGAAACTAAGACAGATCACAACTAGAAAAGGGGTACTCGAAGAAGCTGTTCCCATTCCTCCTAGGGACACTCCAGGGTACTTCATGTATCATAAGCATGGCCTAGACGCCATATTATTTCTTGATCTATGGGTAGACTACACTAAGGAATTACCAGAAAGTCAGAGGTGGCCCGCAGCTGGGACCTGGGATGCAGATTGCATCGTGAAAGTAGAGGAAGAATTATGGAAAAGGAAAGCCAGACAGTCACAGAAAGACGCCATTGAATTATGGCGTAAAGAATCGTATAGACGCACAGAAAAAGCACGTAGACAGGAAGAGAAGAGTAAGGAAAATTCAAATAAAGTCCGAGAAAATCTATTAATTGAAGAAGGTACACGAGTGAAATCAGAACAAGTAGACAGACAAAGAAATGCCCTTATGAATGGTATGTATCCCCTTCTGGCCGAGGGATTACCTAAGGCTACTCCGGAGATACCAAAAGACTTGCCGCCCCCATTATTCCCAATAAAAATGCATCCTAAGGGGCATCCTAGAACAGCAGAAGATGTTTTTCTTTCCTCATATTTAGATGACGCAGCTCCCGAGTATGCTAACTCCGCCCCACATAGACCGTCTGCCGGGGAGGTTCAACGCCAAGATCCAGTATCTGTATCCCTACAGCATCAAATCCTGACACAAGTTCCGGCAAGCACATCTGTTTCCACATCTGTTCCTACAGCTGCTTCTACAGCTGTGTCCACACCTATAGTTGCTGTATCGCGTTCAACGAATCCTTTCACGCCCGATACCCCAGACGGGGCTACCGGAGGTGCTACCAACATTTTTTCTACGCCACCCAGAATAAATAAACTAACTTTTCAAGAGTCAGCACATCCACGTACCCCCAAACTCATAAATTCCCGCAAGCTTAAGGAACTTCTTGTAGATTGTAGATATGACCCTGTGCCCGGAAAAGAGGACGAAATGATCCTGGCATCATTACGTATCAGACGAGCTGCGGTGTATTTAGGAAAGCTACCAGGAATGACTATGCATCTAGACAATATATATCATTTTGTCCAAACAGGGCGAGATTCTGAATGTATTTACAGAGCTATGGAATACCAGAAAGTGGAGATACAGGGGGAACTGTTACGTTTCCTCATAAACTGTGTGATCAGAAATCAAGACCGACCGGGGGTAGATCCGGAAATAATGCAAACCCTTACCAGATGGAGCCAGAATATATCAGAGGGGAGACATGACAGGCAAAAATGTATAATAGCCATGTGCCGAAAGATCCGTAAAGAAATAGAACGCTTTCACGAAGAGAGATTAGTGGTAGATCAGTTTGAACAAAATGAGGAGGAGGAAGGATCAGGACTGCCCACAGGACAGTCAGAAACCATAGCCTATGTAGGTAGAGGAAGATCTTGTAATAGTACTAGATGTTTCACTGACCCGATACGTCCGATATGTTCAGATAACAACAGGAATTTCCAAACACCTATAATGAATATAAGGTCCCCCGAGCATTCGTTCCAAGCCGCTGACAAATTACTCCGAGAACGAAGGGGTTATCATTTACTCGATTCTATGGATGAACAAGAATTAGCCAGGTCAGCCGTTCATTGGGTTGACAGTCCCGGAAAATATGGTGATGATACAGTAGCACACACATTTTTGAACCTCACCCCAGATGAACAGCGTTTAGCTGGGATTTATATGATTCAACAACTTCTTATACTTTATCAAAGTCAACATTCCGATCCTGGTCTTTTACCTGATATATTGACTGAATTACTCTCGAATAGATGGAGAGGTTCAGGTACTAAGTTAATTAGAGATATACTAGAATCAAGAAAGCAGTACATTCTTTTCGTATGCCCAGAACATGTCTCACTGCCCATCAAGGAAAGAACGACGTATTACATGGACAGACAGAATCCCTTACGAGAAGTACACCCAATAAAAGGCGAGGACAATGAGTTTAAACGTGTATATGTATATACGCCCATATCGAAAATAGAATTGTTAGAAATGAAGAAAGTGGTACCCAGTCATGACAAAGACCCAGCGGGTTTTCACCGAGAAATTAAAGACATGTTACTCATGGGAGAGTATACCTATCCCGACATTATGACAATATTAAAGGTATTAATGCCTGCTGGCATTTATGAAAAACTCAAGGAAAAAGAGTGGGAGGTGGGAGACCAAAAGATAGACTGGACAGCATTAGAAAATGAAGAAAAGGCCCGAGGTCCAGGTTCGGGGCTTGGGGATAAAACTAAAGCACTACCAGGTTTACTAGTACAGGTACTGCCACGTTTATTAACCACGAAAAAGGAAGACTGGGGTGCAATCTCAGCCTGTAAACAAAAGCAAGATGAAGACACTAGTGATTTCTATGCCCGATTCGAAAAATGTTTTGGTATAAATAGTGGTATAAAAGCAAGTAGCGAGTCATACCCACATCTGTTTGTGACAAAATTAGTTGAAAATTCCTTGCCCCAGGTGAAGAACAGAGTATTAAAATTCGAGAGTACCTGGCAAGGTAATACCCCATCACAAATGTTACAAATGTTACAGTACCATTACAATAGAATTAGAGAGGAACAAGAACATGAACAGAAACGCATGAAAGACACAAAAATGAAAATGCTAGTCTCCCAGACAATTCCAGCTGAAGGTCATAAAAAGGGTACGACACAGTCCGGTGATTCAGCAGGACCTGTAAAAGGGACATGCAACTATTGCAAACAACCAGGTCATTACATACACGATTGCCCAGTCCTGAAGCGTAATATCGCCACAGGTAAAACACAAGAAAGACCACGGCCACCTAGACAGGATCAGAATGAACAAGGAGCACCGCAGCATGCACAGTCCATGCCAGCTCCACAACAGTCTATACAGTTTGTGCCAGCCGCACCAGCGTTGCCTGTTGCTGCCACACAAACCACGACACGACAGCTGTACCAGACCGCACAGTATGACTATCCTGATTATCAACGATACGCATGAACCAGCCTAGAGAGGGAAGTTGACTTACCCCTTATCGAGGTCCCTGTAGACCAAGAAGGACCTTATGTACATAGTGAACTATTAGGCCAGGATAGAAAATTTTTACTTGATACAGGGGCAAGTCGAACAACTATAAAACGTAGTGAAGTTCCAGGGGCACCCCTCTCAGGCTCGCAGAATATTTCCCTTGGTTTTTCAGGAAAACCTATTATTAATGAAGTATCACAGCCTCTTCCACTTACGATAGGACCCTTAACCCGAACTACAGATTTATTGCTTACTAAATCATGTCCAGAAAACCTGTTAGGTATAAAAACACTGAAAGCTCTAGGAGCTATAATATGTTGTTCTCCGGAAGGAGTAAGATTGTTTTTACGTGATTTCAAAGGTCACTATGTGTCTCGAGACATGGATCCCCGACTGCAGACTTTACCTACACATTTATGGGCACAAGGCCCTACTGATGTTGGTTGCATGAATATTACACCATACCGAGTTACATTAAAGGCAGGAGTGGTACTACCACGAATGCGACAATATAAGTTACCACCAGATGCTGTAGTGGCTTTACTGCAAATTATTGACGAGCTCATTGTCCAAGGAGTGGTTGTGGAAACAGACTCCAATGTATGTAATTCCCCGATAATTCCGATTCTTAAACGAACAGATCCAAAGGCCCCGCCAGTGTATCGATTGGTTATTGATCTGCGCGAATTGAACAAATGCATTGTGCCACAATTCCCTGTGGTCCCAGATATCTCGTCATTACTGACAGCTATTGATTCCGAAGCAACATTCTTTACTGTAATTGATCTCAAGAATGCCTTTTTCAGCGTCCCAATAGATCCGGAAAGCCAATACTTGTTCGGATTTAGTTTAAATGGACGTAGCTTTAAATTCACACGCGCACCTCAAGGATTTACAGAAAGCCCCAGCATCTATAGCCAAGCACTGAAACGAGAACTCGACAGTATCCACATGCCAGTCAACACTGCCCTGCTTCAATATGTCGATGATCTGCTGATCACCGCTAGAAACGAACCTGAATGCGAGAAAGCATCACTGACGGTATTACAATTTTTGGCCGAAAAGGGGCACAAGGTGTCCCCTTCTAAGCTGCAATTCTGTGTCCAGCGAGTTGTTTACCTTGGTCACTCGCTGTCCAAGGAGGGAAGGCAGCTTACACCAGATCGCATCCAGCTAATTGCAAATATGCCAATACCCACGACACAAAAGGAGGTGCGGGCTTTCATAGGCCTCACTTCATATTGTAGGCAGTGGATCCCTCAGTATGCATTTCTAGCAAAACCACTCATTCAATTGACAACACAGGAGGCAGCCACATCGACTGTCCTCCCTTGGACTCAGGAACATACACACGTTTTTGAAAGTTTAAAGAAAGCTTTATGTCAAGCACCTGTCCTAGCAACACCATGTTACAATAAACAGTTTACACTCTTTGTTACAGAACGCGAAGGTACTGCCTTGTCAGTACTCACACAGGAACAAGCAGGATCACACAAACCATGTGCCTATTTTTCTAGTACATTAGATCCCGTAGCTCAGGCTTTGCCTGCATGCCTAAAATCAGTGGCAGCAACAGCTTTAGCAATCAGACAAAGCGATGCCATAGTATTAGGACATCCATTGACAGTACAAGTACCACATGCAGTAGAGGTTCTCTTGAACCGCACACAGACACAACACTTGACTATAGCACGACTCACCGGTTACGAATTAACATTGTTTCAGCCACATATAGAAATCAGACGTTGTAGTACATTGAATCCTGCCACACTGTTACCTGTAAAGGGAACAGACCCACTTGCACATGATTGTATTGAAGTTATCACTATCACGACGAAACCTAGACAAGACTTGACAGACGTTCCACTGTCAGATCCAGACCTGACGTTGTATGTAGATGGTTCATGTATGAGAACAGGTACAGGAGAGTTAGTGGCCGCTTATGCAGTCACAACAGACACTGAAATTATTGAAACAAATTGTATAAATACCTTGTCCGCTCAAGCAGCAGAGCTCATCGCTCTGACACAAGCCTGTATTCAAGCTACAAATAAAAAAGTCAACATATACACTGATTCACGTTATGCATTCGGAGTTGTACATGACTTCGGCGTGCTGTGGCGAGAGAGAGGTTATTTAACTTCTCACGGTGCCCACATTCAGCACGGACCCCTCATTCATGCCTTATTAGATGCAATACATCTACCCACTGCAATATCAATTATGAAATGTAAAGCTCATACGAAAGTTACTGATATCATTTCTCAAGGCAATGATCTAGCTGACAGAACAGCTAAACAGACTGCTCAAACTCAAACATCCGACATGACAAAGACAATAGTCCCGACGCCAACACATTGCATGATGGTTAAGGATCCCGCTCTTGACGTAATTGACATACAGACACATGCTACACCAGACGAAATAAAGAGATGGACTGAATTAGGAGGGATCCAAACGGATCAAGGATGGATGACGAAGGAAAAATCTGTGTGGTTCCTTCCCGATTCAATGGTCCAAGTCATTATTAACACTGTACATAGTCCAGCACATCTAGGGGAAAAAGCTATGCTAGACAGCATTCAACACATTTGGTTCAACAAACATTTACGAGCAGCAGCTAAACAAAAAGTTCGTACCTGTATGATCTGTTGCCAGTTCAACCCAGGAAAAAGCATTCCCGTAGAACAGGGTGGATTTCAGCCTCCTGATCACCCTTTTGAAGTCCTCCAGATGGATTATATCCAGATGGAACGATGTCGAGGATTCAAATATGTTCTCGTAGTTGTCTGTGCTCTTTCCCGTTGGACAGAGGCATACCCGGTTTCAGATTACACTGCCCCGACTACTGCCAAACAGTTAGTTCGAGAATTCTTCCCACGGTACGGTTTACCACGTGTTGTCTACTCAGATAACGGCCAGCCGTTCTCATCCGAACTAATGAAACACGTTTCACTTTTGTTAGGTTATCAGTGGAAGTTTCACTGTGTCCGACACCCCGAGGCAGCAGGTCTCGTGGAAAGACATAATCAGACCCTGAAAATTAGATTGTCCAAAATTTGTAGAGAAAAAGGTGTCGACTGGGTAGTAGCTTTACCTGTTGCACTCTTTTACATGAGAATGGTAGCACACTCTCGAACAGGGCTATCCCCTTATGAAGTGATCTTCGGTAGACCACCAAATATGTGGGGGACGCCTATACCACGCAAAATAACTGATATTGACTGTAATATGCTGACAGATTACTTGGCTTCCT
This sequence comes from Triturus cristatus, assembly GCF_964204655.1. NCBI lineage: Eukaryota > Metazoa > Chordata > Amphibia > Caudata > Salamandridae > Triturus > Triturus cristatus. The sequence continues at coordinate 1,644,811,480 of NC_140590.1, forward strand.
TGATGTCTGCACTACAATCTTGTCGTTCACAGGTAGCTGCAGCTTTTCCCGACAACACTGAGGTGAAACCCCATGACGTAATTCCAGGAGACTTGGTCTTAGTGAGGAACTTTGATCGGAAGTCTCAGCTGGACCCTAGGTGGAGGTCGCCTCAGCTCGTGTTATTAACGACGAGGACAGCCGTGAAGATCGAGGGTCGAAAAGGCTGGATACATTCAAGTCATATCAAGAAATTTCATGGACTACCATCAGATGTAAACGACACACCTTGCGTGTCTTCCCCGAGTGACTCTAAACTTCCTTTGGTTGAATTAAATAGTCGTGAACTATATAAACTAAAACTCAGGTCTAACCAGTCAGGCAATTTGATTGTTTAAGTCCTCTCCAAGGTGAAGCGGTCGAATTTGTCTCTGACATGTACCCCTTAGACCTGTACGGAGAAAGAAACAAAAGGATAAAGCTGAAACGACATGCGTACTGTAAATCACTGCGTAGTCATTGCACAGTGACGTTATTAATTTTGTTTTTCTTAAGTCTTTTAATAATTACTGCAAGCAAGTATATTGTTGCACATATATTATCCTATTTCTAGACATGTTTATAATGTTACTGCTGAACATTCTTTTAGTGAATTACCTCCGCATGAATTGTCATATAGATTTGCGCTGCGCAATAACACGTTTATTAGTATGTTACATCATTCCCATCAGGTTAGCAATGCTACAAATTGTTGGATATGTGGCCGACTCCCTCCCTATCAGAATTATAAAGGAATTCTACCTCTTTCCATACCCGTTCACACACAACGGCTCCTGTGGAGCATGGTTTAGTTTAATTAATTCCGCAGTTTACCAAGACAACGGGGTATGGGGAAATCTGAACTTAGTTTTACTTAAAGTCTGCCACCCCAACAAGGAGGGACTCCCCAAAAGAACAGGAACTGATCTAGAAAACGAAGTGTATGGATTAGGTAATTTTACGCTTAATCTTATGATCCTAAATGTCGAATCCGAAGCTACTCCAATTTTGCCCGCCATGTCAGTATTTCCAGTAAAAGGTGAATTATGTGTAAGAAAGAATGGTTCCATACATATGGGCCATAGTAGATGCACCACTGTAATAGAATTTAGTGATCAAGGCAAGTCGACATTTAGAGCTTACCGCCATTCCTATTTTATATGTGGTCAGACCGCATATATACGCCTACCTCTAGATTGGGATGGTACCTGTTATATAGCATTCCTTTTGCCACCTGTTTTCCTAGCTCCTCCTGATTATCACAGAAATACTCAGTTAGTACACAATAGAGAAAGGAGAGATCTCCCAATAGTCGATTACACTGAAACAGCATGGGAAAAATACACAGATTTCAATAAAGGTCTCTTTCCCTATATAGGTACCGTCACTAATAGCAAGCTGATACGTAGATTAACTAGAACCCTTGAAGCAGTAGTGAACGAAACTATTTCCGCCTTAGGCAATTTAACAGAAGAGCAGTCTGCTATGCGGATTGTTGTCCTTCAAAATCGTCTTGTCCTTGACGTCATCCTGGCCGATAGGGGCGGAGCTTGTAGGGTCATCGGATCAAGTTGTTGCATTTTCATACCAGAAAATTCGCCATCTGTATATAAAGCCATAACTCGACTTCATAAGATTGTAAGCCAGATACACCAGAATCCAGGCACCTGGACTTGGTCCGGTTGGTTTCGGAGTGTATTATCTACCTTTGGATGGAAGGTCCTATCCTTCCTAGGTATTGGCTTTCTCATACTATTCAGTTGCTGTCTATGTCTACAATGTGGACCAGCGATCTGTGGTCTGTGTGCCACATCGTGTATTCCACCACCAAGATTTCGTTCGTCCCAGAAGAAAAAAGAAGAACAAATGATGCTATATGAACAGATCAATGGATTGATGAAGATTGATATCTCTTGACGGGCAAGTAGGGGACAAGGAGGGAATGTGGAAATATGGATTTTTATGATCAGTTATGTCCCCTATCTTGGACCCCAACGGTTTCATGTATAAATCACAAGTACATGTATGTTCCCTCCAGTTCCAGTTATGAAGACGCAAATACATGTGCGTCCACCGTTAACATGTCCTCTTTCAGATCCGCCATGAATGGGCCGGATATTCCATTCCTAAGTACGAAAGGCCACCGGCTTTATATGGTTCACTTATGCCATTTTACAGTCCAGGCAAGTAGGCCCTGATTCTGCCATCAAGCTTTTCCTGCCTTCTGCCTCTGAGAGCTCCAGTCTGAGCCTGCATCTGTATCCATGAACTTTGTCCTCATTCTCTGCGCGGCTCACGGTGCCTGACATCAGCTCGCGGCCTGCCAAAAACTGTATTTCACCTTCGAAATTATCTGCTCCGCTCCCTGCCCAACGCATTCCTGTCTAGTAGTTTAAGTAAACAGTCTTCCAGCTACCAAGCAAAGGCCCGGCTTCTCTGTCTTTATGCAAGTAATTCATAGCCCTATTATTATGGAAGACTTTTGCCCTCGCATCTAGTGTAGACACTTAGACGCTTGTACACGCACTAACAGTCAGTATAGTCAGTATAGAATAAGATTCTACTCTAAGAGACCTCTCTTTTGGATAACATAGTTCTTTAAACATAGGATGTTAGATATGATTTGGGATAAGGTTGACTTGACCCTCCAGACATCTGTCGCCACATGTAGAGTTAAATGTCAAATCCCCTTCACCTCCTAGTCGCACGTCAATCATACGTCATGCTGCTGCGCGCGCATTTCTGCCAAGTATTTCTGCTGACATTGCGAAATTCTTTCATGGAGCCACCCTATTATGACATCATACCTGATGACGTTCTCTAGTTACACCCAGTTACGCCCACTTTGGCTACGCATGTATGTTTTATCCCTATCATCAATTGTTACGCCTCCTGCATTTGCTTCACTGTAATGCCTATTGTATAAAAGTGATTACTTATCAATAAAATATGTACTTCACTTCCTGAACCTCCGTGGTGATGGAACCTGGAGTCAGCGATTCGAATCGTCCATTGGAATAAAGCCCATTCCGAACCTCTAATATCACGGATTCTGCCTCTTATTTTACTGAGCTATATTTATTATTTTTCTGTATCAAATTAAGTCCCGGTAATTAAATTATTTACCACAGTTGAACCACCCCTTTTTCTTAGTAGTTCCCCTTTTTGTCTCTACCTTCAGACTGTTTTTTATTATTTCTGTTAAATATAGAAAGTTTTTCAAGACCGTCTCCTGTGGAGTATTTTTGTTTAAGCAGTTCATTATTGAGTCCAATGCCTTCCCAACCACTAATCTTGTTATTTTGTCAGGATCAACCTTTTCCCACTTCAGGGAATAACCATTTACTTTATCAATCTCCAAATTAATACATGTTTGGTCCCATTCTTTGTTAGAATATTGTTTGCGCTTTTTAGACGATATTGTTACTGTTTGTGGGAAGTGATCACTGATAGCTATTTTATGCAAATTAAATCCTATTACACTATGTGAGAGACGATTCGAAAACAAAATAAAATCTATGATAGAACTCAAGCCTCTCCCATTAAAAGTTTGCGAAAAAGGGATGGGGGTGAAACTAATGTGTTAACAAAACCCAGATCTAGCATAAATATATTCTCGTTTAAAGCATTGCCATAGACATTATGCAGGAAATGAATTAAGTTGCGGGTTTCCTCATCCATCAAACCACATGTCAAATCATTATTATGTGGACATATGTTGGTATTAAAGTCCCCGCCCCATACAATCTGGGCAATCCCCGGATTTGCATTCTGAATTTTTTGCACTGCATGTCTTAAATGATTCACTGTATCTTCCACCTTTTCTTTGACGATATTATTATAACAAGTTACAAAAATTACAAAATTATTACTATCCATTTTTAATGTTACGATTTGATAATTTGACTCGGACGCTACAAAAGAAATTCTTTTTATTGACAGCATATTTGAAATATATATATACTTAGGCCACCCTTTGGTCTCCCAAAATTTGACGGGGTGGCGGATGTATGATAAGTTTAAACCTGTCTATGTGCATTTCTCTGAGAGCCCACGTCTCCTGAAGACAAAGAATATCAGTTTTCCTAATAAAATCTAGAAAGGGATCATTAGAGAGTTTAGATGATAGGCCAGCTATATTTCAGAATGTGATCTTTATCCTCCCCTCATTGACTGTTAGTATTTTTTGTAGGGGGGCCTCATTTTCCAGTTTCCTGACCTTTTTTAGTATATGGTTTGATCCCTCGTTACTATTAAGTGATATACTATAGTCAACAGGTTGGGCTGGTTTGTTTTGCCTCCTCCCTTTTATACTGTCGCCTTGGCCTACTGTAAATTCCTCTAAGACAGATGTTACCGGGTGACGTAGTCAGTCTAATTCCTCTAAGGGGGAAAGTATTCTGAAGCGATTTCTTACTGGTACATTATATATAGGCCATATATTACCCTCAAACTGGCGTGATTTCTCTATCTCGGGAGATGGGCGATAAAAATAACCCAGAGGTAGTATATTAATCCCTCACTCTAACATGTTGTTTCCCCCTTCCCTCAGGATCCTTTCCACTAATTGTGGTGAGCGAAATGTTAGTACCACACAATCGCCAGCAAGACATTTCTTATCTTTACATACCCATCCCACCCTATGTGCCATTTTAAATTCTTTAAACAATCTAGTCGTAGAGCCTACTTTTGTACTTAGCCAGTGCAATGACTTATTTCTAAGTGTTTCACATGTCTCAATATCTTGCAGCCTTAGCTGCGGTACATTTGCGAGGACAACTGTAAAAGGAGTACAGGCTGGTGGTAGATCCAAATGGATTGGTTCTTTCGGGTAGAGGTTTTCAAGTTGCATTATTTTTAGTTGGTCTTGGGGTAAAGTTTTTTGATTTAAGTTTTTGGATGAAACAGATGTTGGTACAGTTAGCGATTTAATATAACCTATATTTGTATTGCCTTGTGTATCCCTAACCTGATCTTCTCTCTGTTGGTTTCTTTCTGGCTCCCTATTACTACTCGCTTCATTGTTGTTTTGTTCTAACTTGTGGTCTAACTTCTTCTTCTTTCCTGACAAGAAATCTTTCTAGCCGTATCTCTACCTGATTTAATCTATTTTCAATGTTCGTAAGCGCGCCTCTTAAATATAACTCTAAGCTTTTTATGACTGTAGCCAAATTATCTGCTCCATCATCCCTCTTGCCATGCTCTGAAATGTTCCTTACGGCGACTGGTATTAATCCCATTGTTTTATTCTCTGATCTATATTGCTTATCAGATGTTACTCTTCCAGCTATGTTTTCTTTTGCAGCTATCAATTTTCTTGTTATTTCTACCTCGCCTCTTTTTTCCATAGATTTCTTGACTGACCTTTTTTTCCTTTTTTGTGGGGGTGAGATAATTAACTCAGGATCGCTAATTATTGCTTCATCTATTGCCCCTTGAATACAACCATTCGCTGGTATAATGTCTAGTTGATCATTGTTTAGTGAGGTTACCTGAGCAGAGATTGTATGTTCTAGGTTCTCTATTACAGCTGATTTACCTGCAGCTAATGTCTGCTCTACCGATGTGATCTGCTTCTCAATTGCTCCCATCGCCCCAGTCAGATAAGTCAACAGTGTTTGCTTTTTGGGCTTTTTGACATTCTTCGCGGCCAATGGATCGTTTGTTTGTGCTTTCCTTTTGCCCATTATGATTTATTTACTACCTGTCCCCTATGAGCAATTATACCCGCCCCCCCTTCACTTCACGTCAATATAGTCAATATCAATACAAGCCCCGATTCTGATAGGTCATCAAACGGGTAAATAATTTTCCTTATGTGCCTTTCCGTTGAATTACGCACAGGAACACAAAAATATTAACATTAATCAACCCCACCACTTTATATATAATTATGGAGTTCCTACCACATGTTCTTGAAGAAACACTTTCGACACTCCCTCATCAATATCCAAGAGAGTAGGCCCAACCCGGCCTCTGACGGCCCCTGTCGGGCAACGACGGGCCCGCCCTTGGCCCGGGCATGGCCCGCGCGCGTCCCGCGTCCCACGTTGCGGGAGGCCCGGCATTGTTTTATGCGCCGGGGAGTGGCGCCCAGGTGTTGCGCGGCTCCTACGGCGAGTTGCGCTATGCCCCCTGGGAGTTGTGGTCCGGGGCAGTCCGTGAACAGGATCAGGAGCGAGGAGCAGGAATTCAGCGGGTATTCAGCGGCCGTGGTGGAAGTCCATTCAAAGGGCAGGGCAATTCAAGTCTCCAAACAGGAAGAAGCTCCAGGAAATTGATTAAGGCGTATTGCCAGTCACAGAACTGTACCCTGCTTGGAACAGTGGGGAATAGTGACATGTCTATTTATAGTGGAACCAGGTTGCAGAGTTCGACTAAAAGTACTATAAACATTCAACTCTTAAACATGTATTATACACAGTAGAAGACAGACTGCTGCAAATTTTGCAGGGATTGAATGTTTAATACAGAGCAAGTGTCTTAAAAAGATATATTTTTTAGTAATACCTAATCAGACTTTACCTAGTGCAAACCTTTCTTGTAAGTTTTCATTAGAAAGATGCACAGTGGAACTCAGCTGATAGCAACCTTACATTACCTCTCAAAAAGAATACATCTTTGTCACTATAAAGCTTCAAATTACTTCCTCAATTAAAGCCTTATACTGGCTCCTAAGCAGCCTTTAGATATGCTTATTAACCAATTGCACACATTAACATTTCTTTTAGGTAGGAGGCACCCTGGAGAGAAGGATCTTTTCTTCTTTCTCCTTCTGCCTCTTCGTTGGTTTAACAGTGCAAGAGATCTTCCTTCCTTTTCAGTCGAAAGCAACTCAAGGTCAGAATTAACTATTCACGAGCGGTTGTCTTTTACCATAAAGTAGGGAAAATGTTTTTGTAAAATTAAAAAAGGTCATACATTCACTAATGCACCATCTTTGAGGTGTATAACTTGCATTCTTAGACATGACATCTGGAGGATATTGGATTTGACTCGTAGGCTGTCAATTTATGTCAATTCCATGACTACAAAATAGGGCTAACCTCAAAAAGGAAAGCTTGGAAAATTGCTTAGGCATACATTTTATTCAGTGTTGATGTCAAGGTGATGGAGAGTTACACTGCCTCTACAATGTTTTTCTTTTTCACTCCTAGAGAGAACTTAGTAATATGTTCACTGTTCTCCTCCTTGATCTGTAAGGCACAACACAAAGCACATCTGTGTCCATAAGATTGTCTTGTGGAGCGAACCAGGTTGCCCAGATAGGGAAAGACTCCCACCACCAAAGAGAACTACCTCCTAGTTTGGCAAACACAGTTTCTCTGAGATCAACTAGTCCATCTCTTAGTAGCGCTGGCATGAGACTGAAGGAAGACTTCAGTTAATGTGTGTTCAGAATCAGCAATACCAATACAGCACTTGAATTAGGAAACCGCTAAGTAAAACTCCCAAACCAATTTAGTCAAAGTAGAAAGTATTTTATGGTAAAAATAGAACCAAAACAAAACAAAATGGATTTGTGCTACTTACAAGTGGTCATTGGAGCTCCGCCCCACTCCAGGAGCACAGTCTGACTCATCTCCGGGCTGACTTTTGCCTTCAGTGAGGCAAGAGGTGCTGGATGAGAGTGAGACAACATGTGCAGGCAGGCACAGTTCACAGCTTACACCAATCAAAAATTTCTTTTTGGGGTATCCTTGGTTTGCATCTCCATGGCAGCAGAGTCTGTCATCATTCTGTATTTGCTAAAAGCAGCAGATGGTGCCCCTGCCTTTCCAAGTGCAAGATTCCGCTCTACAGCCACCTTTCCCGGTACAAGTTCAATTCTTGTCACTGACACTTCCAATTCCTAGTTCTTCAACAGGGGAGTTCTCTTTCAAGAAACTAATTTATAATGAGTTCAAATTGGTTTTGCCACCCACCTCCAAGTTCCAAAATAGATATGTTCACAAATATTGGTGCAACACTAGCTAGAGATGGTCAATTGGTTCGGTCCAAAAGAAGACTTTGTTCTGATGTATTTAAGAATTTTCCAGACAACGTAAAACAAGACGCTAACTCTTTTTGTTAAACATAAATCAATAATCAATATTCATCCTCAAACTAATCAATAATAACCATAACTCTGCTACCAGAACACTGATCCAGCGGCGTACCAGCAACAGATATTCTACTACCATATACTCACCTGGGCCCATTAACACACAAGTGAGTAAACCGCTGGAGTAAAAGTTTATGTGGGTGATCGCAATATCAAGATTAGTTATTCATCATTCCTAACTAACCTCTCACTGATCAAAAAGTTCTTTCCTCTGGTTGATGGACCATTAGTTGAACTAATTGATGGTGATAATAAACATAATTCTAACTTTTCTATACCTTGAAGTAAATAACCACAGACTCTGGAAAGTTTCGAGTCTTTATCTAAATTAAATGCATGTGAACCACTTAAAAAATACAGTACAGTCACCATCACTCGTAGGAGAGAAAAATTGAATTCATCAATCATCCAACACATACTTTGAACTCGTGCAATGACTTATGCTCAGAAAGGGAGAGGACAGAGAGAAAAGATCATCTGCAAATACGCACAATTATATTTACCACGAATGGTGTGAAGACCAACCCCCTGGCCTAAGGACTGGTAAGGGTCTCCCGGGATAGTTCAGGAGACAAAGACTTCAGGACAGGATTCAGAAGTGGAACGATGACCTCTCTAATACCGACACTTGCGGCACACCCCTCACTGACACTCTCTTCCTCCTCGAGATTCTTCCGCGATTTTTTTTCTAATTCAATTAAGTTAAGATAGTACGTTCTGCATTCGGTTCTTCTTCAGCATCTCACAGCATCTCTCTCTCTGCATCAGCACCTCCCGCAGCAACAGCATCCCAAATCGCGCTAACTAACTGACTAAAGCTATCTCAATTATACCTTTTGTTCATTATGTACCACCCACTAAAGTTTCAATATCGTAAAAATACTAAATATGATTGGTCAGGCAAGGGGGGGGAGATCATCACATCATGCTTACATATCACTTTTTCAGTTAGCCCATTGTAAACAGACCGATCCCTTTAATTTTTATTCATGTTTTATTTTCCCACCCGCATTCACATTTCATTCTGCAGCAATTGTTATAATTTAACATGTAGACTCATTCATTTAAGTTTTTCACTGTCGGTTCCCAAACTCGGGCACTCTTCGACCTTGTCCTCTTCCCGAACCCCCATGTCATTCTTCCAGGATGACTTTCAGTTGTCATGCGCTAATATCAAGTGACTCAGCTCACTTCAGCCATACACGAAAGGCCTAAATGCGCACTAGTAATAAAGTCAAAACGAACAGAGGTTGCTTTAAAAAATAAATGGTTTCACTGTATACCACCCATCTCTAATCTATTCCCTTTTACTTATTAATACTTTTCCTGCATTAGCATTTGTAAAATAGCTCGTCTTTGCTTTTAGCTAAGCAGATGCCATGCACGTGAGTCTTTAAGACTCCATTTTAGTGCCTTCTGCTCATGCGCAAGAATTTCCCTCCAAGCCTTAGTACGTCATATTGCATCGATGCAGTTGACGCATGCGCAGTAAAGATTTTCCTGTTAACGCAGTTTTAAATGCATGTGACCCACTTCGCTTGAGTTGTTAACGTTAGCAAACACATATGCAAGCTTCACTAATTTATGTGTTTATGTGGTGCGCGTTAGTTTTACACAATACATAATTAATAACATGTTAGTGAGTTAAACGAGTGGATTGCTTCCGAGCAAGTCTCTTTTCTTCGAGTCCTTGCTCCATCACACAGGTACCTTGTGCCATGAGTAGTTGATGCTCTCTCTTACACACTGTGGGGCCGGTTACGATACGCCCGTAAAGGCTCCGACCTGTGGTCAGAGCTTTTACGGCCACATTGTAATGGGCCACTCGGTTTCCTTTTTGACCGCCTCTATGTGATGGAGGCGGTCAGAAAGGAAACAGGCCAGACATTCTGGGTGGCTTCCAATGGGCTCGAAGGGCATGTCTGCCAGTTGGAAGCCGGCAGGTAATCTCAAGGGCGGGTCTTTCTGCCCTTGAGATTACGATCACAGTTTCTGACATGGTTTCCATGCAGGACTGTCTGACATGGAAACCATGTCAGGAAGCGTGTTTGGGGGCCCCAAGCAGAGCCCCCTTTGGTGCATGACCTCCAGTTGGAGGCCGAGGGAGGCCCCTATGGTGCCCCCTGTTGATCCCTGCACTTTGAGGCAGGCACCTTGAGGTACCTGCCACGGGGTACAGGGACGAATTGCACCTCCCTTTTCTCAATGGGAGCTTGTGTTACGGTCAGTTTGCTGTGGTGACACAAGTTCCCATTGAGAAAAGTTGAATGCGACCGAACAGTGTTCGGTCGCATTATAATATGGTGGTCATGACCGCCGGCCGAGTCGGTGTCGGGCAGAAGGAATTCCACCCAACATTGAAATAACCCCCTATGATTTACAGGTTCTTATTACTATTCTGCTATCTTTCTGACCTCTTGAGGAAAATTTACACCATATGACTATCCCCGGTGTTGATCTCTACTACGGAATCACCAAGATTCCTTCCAGAACAGCCAATAGAACAATCTAGACATAGTATAGTGGAAATGCTGGGTATCCCACATTCCTTGATGGGTTTGCTCATTGTTCAGTAGATGTCAACACTGGGGATAGTCATATGCTGTGAAAACCAGTGGAGGATGAAAGCTATTCTTTGTACTTCGGACACTAGACAGACAGCGCTATCCTCCTGATGAGACCTGCGCCTTAATTGCACTTGGGTTGAAATGCTGACACCTCTCAAAGGGTTATCAACCACACTTGAGTCAAGACTACGATGAATTCAAGATGATTGTGTGTTTTAAAAGATGTGGATACCCTTTGTTGTTTGTGTGTGTGTATATACATATATCTATATATATATCTATCTATCTATATATATATTCACTGAAAAAACCATAGGTTTCAGGCACGTTATAGTTAGGAATTGGCATTTAAAAAACCTTAGAAATTCACAGAAAAAACCATAGGTTTCAGGAGTGTTATAGTTAGCTGGACATTTCCCTCGTACAAAACCCTAGAAATTCCCCTGTTATAGTTAGTTCAGCTAACTATAACTCGCGTCCCCGCAATGCACTGCTTATGACGTCACATATTACATCACTCATGACATGGTCAGTGACATCACTGATGACATCACTGATGACATCATCCATTGAGTATGTGTTTCTGAACAGTTTTAATATGTTTAATATATATAGGGAAAGGCCTGTTGAAGAATAAGTGGGTGTGCAAGTGTGTGAATGGATGATTTTCTAGGTGCGTAACTGACTCTATAAGTGAGTCATTAAATGTATCTTACTGCAGACTAGTGACTAAACTGTGTGAATGTCTGTATGTGTCTGTGTGTTGGTATATAAGTTGCTGCATGGTTTTGTGAATAGCTATATGAGTGTCTATATGGGTTATTCATTGGTTGTCTGAGTATCTGTATGGGTGCCTGAGTGTTTGTGTGGGTAGGGTGTGTGTGACTCTGTGACTAGATGTGTGAGTGGGTGATTCACTGGGTGCATGGTTTTAAAAGTGCATCTGTTGTGGACTGTATGGTTGGGTGAGTGTATGTATGGGTGTGTTAGTGATTGAATGTATATCTCAGATATACATGTGTCACTAACTACATATGTGAAACGCAGTGTATATATGTGTAAGAGTATATAACTATCTATATGTGAGAGTGTGGGATTTTGGGAGTGGCTGTATGCGCCATAGTGCAAGGATATCTGTGTCATGTGCTGTTTGTTTTTTCTGCAGGAAGACACAGAATTTGTTAGTATTTTTATGAGTAAGTGAACTTGAGTGTGTTTAACTGTATAGGTGAGTAAATTGGACTGTGATTAATTATTTGCATGACTGACTAGATGTGTCAGTACCTCAATGGATGATTGGCGGTGTGTGAGTGTCTATATAGGTGTATAAATGCACAGAGTGACTGTAAGTATGAGTGACTGTAGAGGTGAGTGAGTGGACATGTATGTAGACCTAAAAGTCAATGAGTGGGTGAGTAGTTATTGGTATTGGAGTATCTATGGTTGTCAAAATGGCCATCTGAAATTTTGAGTCGGTGTATCAAAGGTTATATTAGGGTGTGAGAAGATGCACTAATTTATCACATGGATGACGTCATCAGTGATGTCATCAGTGATGTCATTTGAGGTGTCATGAGTGATGTCATCAGTGATGTCACTGACCATGTCATGAGTGATGTAATATGTGACGTCATCAGCAGTGCATTGCGGGGGCGTGAGTTATAGTTAGCTGAACTAACTATAACAGGGGAATTTCTAGGGTTTTGTATGAGGGAAATGTCCAGCTAACTATAACACCCCTGAAACCTATGGTTTTTTCAGTGAATTTCTAAGGTTTTTTAAATGCCAATTCCTAACTATAACGTGCCTGAAACCTATGTTTTTTTCAGTGAATTTCAAAGGTTTTTTAAATGCCAATTCCTAACTATAACGTGCATGAAACCTATGGTTTTTTCCAGTGAATTTCAAAGGTTTTTTAAATGCTAATTCCTATCTATAACTTATCTCAGAAGATATCATGTTTAATGATTTTGATTAGATTTCTATATTTTTCAAATTCAGTGTGTCATTTCATTAATGACATTTTTAAAAAAATACTTTATCACCATTTAAATGTATTTTTTCAATTAATTGTTTTAAAAATTAAAAAATATTATTTAAACTTAATGGGTTTTTCAAACATATTTTTTTATATGTTTCAAAATATTTTTTTAACTATATGTGCAAAACTTTATTTTATATATTTTTTTTCCATGTTTTTGGATCCGCGCACCCTAAGCGCACCGTTCTTGATCCCTACGCAATAGCATCCATGCATGGTATGCGTCGGGTACGTGGTTAGTGCGCGATTTCAATGCGACCGGTACGCGACTCCCAGCCTATACGCGACACGTTCGATGTACGTAACGCGACGTTTACGTGCTTCCGCGATGCGTCATCTGCGTCTATGACGCGGTGGGTGCGCGGATCCCACGAAGTATTTAACATTTAAAAAAACATATTTATGTATTTCATGTGAATATTAATTGAAGACAAACTCTAAACTAGTCTTAAAAGTAATATATTTTTACATCTAATCCTATATTTCTTTTTAATTCAATTTCGCGGATGCGCACTGGGTGCGTGCTGCGTTCGCGCAGGGTGCGCGGATCCCATGTGACCTGCAAAAAAAGAGATTTGATTGTTTCATTACACTTCCTGTTCTAACTACTGAAAGACCCCACCCATTTCAATCATTCTTCTTTGAGCTTCTTTGGAGAACCACCTCTTTGGAGAGAAGAAGATTTTTTAGACTAAGTTTACACTTAGCTCTAACTTTTTTCAACCAAAAATGGCTTCAGGGCAGCAGGCATCACCTGCATCACCTCATACTTCTGAGGATGAAGTTTTGCCGGAGTTACCACGCAAAGAACGTTTCTCTTCAGTGGTGTGGAAATGTTTTACTTTTCCCGAGGGGCAGAATAAAACCAATGCCACCTTGGTCACATGCAAGATTTGCAAAAGAGTCCTATCGAGAGGGGATCCTAACAAGAAATACTCTTGCAGCACGGCAAGTATGATGAAGCACATGAGGACCCTTCATCCAAACAATCTTGCAAAAGAAGAGTGCCAACGGATGAGAAACACTCCAGCTCCAGCGCCATCCACCTAATCGCAGCCGAGCACATCAAGAGTGCATCCATCAGACCAAACCTTGGACATCCGTCCTCAATTTAAATTTGTAAAAGTGCTCTGCACCAAATGCAATAAGACTTTGTGCTATGGCGAGCAGTCGATCGATCTGATCTGCCGCCGCCAAGAAAGTCATATTTGCTAGTTTTTAAAAAAAAATTGTTATTGTTCCCTGAAGTTCATTCTTTGGTTTCTTCTGGTTTTTTTTTCAGAAAAAACAAAAAAATCACAAAATTGTTAGAAAAACCAAAAAAATATATAAAAGAAGGTTTCAAAAAAGGGCTAAATTTCTTTGTTAGTGTGTGAAAGTTTAGATGAATGTATGTGTAGTACGTAATTGACTGAATGAATGCATTAGTAGCGTATGGTGAATGTATAAGTGCAGAACTATAAGGAAGTGCTGCGGCATCACACAGTAACCTCTTTAACTGCAGTGTGCTGTAGTACTTCCGAAGCACAGGGATGCAACATATGTACATAAATATGTTGCAAATCTATGCTTCTGTCTGCACGGCTGCTTAAACTGCAGCCATGTGGTGACACAGGCACCCTTGCACCATAGTGCAAGGATATCTGTGTCATGTGCTGTTTGTTTTTCTACAGGAAGACACACCTTCCTGCACAAAAACAATGAGAAAATGCATTTTTCTCCTTCAATGTATGCTGAACATTTCAGCATGCATTGAAGATATAAAAATGTGGAGAAATTAAAACAATTCTCTTTGTTGTGCTTTCCTACACCAATTGTAGAATGGTGCACCATTCACACACATATCGAGATTTATGATTTCTGATAAATCTAGACATGTGTCTTGTTCTATGAGTATTAAGTGCAATCATGCACAACAACACTTATAGAACACCCTTTCAACACAAAGTGGTCTAAATGATGAGGTTGTATTTACATGGAGTATAAAAAGTGCACAGAGTGCCTTTTCCTCTCTTTGTAAATATAAAAGAGTATCTTGCACAATAACTATGTTACAAAAAGTGACATATTTCCGTTTTTAAATTTCCTTGCGAATGATAGAAGGTAAGCACAGAGTTTTGTCTGCAAAGATGTTCAAAGAAGAATGATTGAAATGATTGCGGTCCTTCAACAGCTAAAAAGGTGAAATATTATGAACCCCTCAAATCTCTTTTTTTGCAGGTCACATGATATCTGATTATGGTCAGATTTCAAAACTACATAAACAGAGTGTTCTTAGAAACGTGTTTCAACTTTGTAGCTCCTTGCAGGCCTCTTCATTCTGCATATTGAGACTTAGTTAAACTTACCTTCACAGTAATAGGAATAAAAATGGTATTCATTTTTTGCTGTTTTTCATTCAAATATAAATTCTTAAAAATTGCTTATTTTAAAATTTGGATCTGTGAAAGAAAAGAATTTTTTTTTTTTAACACATAGGTGCCGATTCCGATCCTGTAAAACCTGGGTACAAATGGTCGTAAGGAGCGTTTTCTCCGTCCGACTCGTACCCGGGAAAAACACCTTACAAACTCGCAAGTACGACTCGCACAGAAATACCATTTCCGTACGAGTCGTACAAAAGACCGACCGGCAAAAAAATACATACAAATCTGAATCTGGACAGCGCATACGCGACGTCCGGACAGAGTCAGGCAGCGTTTTACGGACCAGCAAGTACGATCCGTGCTTACGTCACTCCGCACCGCTATTTTTTTACGGCAGCCAAAAACTCCAGGGAAATTGAGGACGACGCGAAGAAGGAGCACCGGTACGTGACGGACAGCGATGGACCCCAACCTACGCGTCATCCCGGCCCTCATAGCCTACGACCTCATGTTCAGAAACCAACGCAGACGCCGCAGAAGGTCAGAACAACACCCAGGGGAAAAGGGGGGGGGGGGCTGGGGCAGGAAACATAACCCCCACCCAATTACAAATATACATATGTCCTACACAGAAATGACCTCCAGACTCTGGTCACTGGGGGGGGGCGTGTCCGCCAATCCCTACCTACCTCCACAACAGAAGTGGACGTCGACTTGTACCCGTCACCACTACAATGGTGGTACGGCCCGTACCCACGCCCCCAGAGCATGGGTACGGGCTGTACCATGCGTACCCCTACGTCACCGCCACAATGGTGGTACGGCCCGTACCCACGCCCCCCAGAGCGTGGGTACGGGCCGTACCACGCGTACCCCTACGTCACCGTCACAATGGTGGTACGGCCCGTTCCCACGCGCTGGGGGCGTGGGTACGGGCCGTACCACCATTGTGGCGGTGACGTAGGGGTACGTGTGGTACGGCCCGTACCCACGCCCCCAGAGCGTGGGTACGGGCCGTATCACGCGTACCCCTACGTCACCGCCACTATGGTGGTAGTACGGGCCGTACCACGCGTACCCCTATGTCACCACCACAATGGTGGTACAGCCCGTACCCACGCCCCAGAGCATGGGTACAGTCCGTACCACCCGTACCACTACAGCCCCATTACATGATGGATACAAGGCGTACACATGCCACGGATGTAGGTGTACGGCTTGGTGCAGCACATCAGCTGTAAATTGAGGGTGGTGTATGGCCAGGACAGCAGTGTACCACAGCAAGGGCGCAAGTGGGTGGGTGGGTGCAGAGGAATACCAGCAATGGACAGGGACATGGGGGTGGGTGCAGAGGACTCCCAGCAGTGGACAGAGACATGGGGGTGGGTGCATATCAACACCAGCAGTGGACAGAGACATGGGGGTGGGTGCAGAGGACTCCCAGCAGTGGACAGAGACATGTGTGTGGGTGCAGAGGACTCCCAGAAGTGGACAGAGACATGTGTGTGGGTGCAGAGGACTCCCAGCAGTGGAAGAGACATGTGGGTGGGTGCAGAGGACTCCCAGCAGTGGACAGAGACATGGGGGTGGGTGCAGAGGACTCCCAGAAGTGGACAGAGACATGGGGGTGGGTGCAGAGGACTCCCAGCAGTGGACAGAGACATGGGGGTGGGTGCATATCAACACCAGCAGTGGACAGAGACATGGGGTGGGTGCAGAGGACTCCCAGCAGTGGACAGAGACATGGGGGTGGGTGCAGAGGACTCCCAGCAGTGGACAGAGACATGGGGGTGGGTGCAGAGGACTCCCAGAAGTGGACATAGACATGTGTGTGGGTGCAGAGGACTCCCAGCAGTGGACAGAGACATGGGGGTAGGTGCAGAGGACTCCCAGCAGTGGACAGAGACATGGGAGTGGGTGCATATCAACACCAGCAGTGGACAGAGACATGGGGGTGGGTGCAGAGGACTCCCAGCAGTGGACAGAGACATGGGGGTGGGTGCAGAGGACTCCCAGAAGTGGACAGAGACATGGGGGTGGGTGCAGAGGAATACCAGCAGTGGACACAGACATGGGGGTGGGTGCAGAGGAATACCAGCAGTGGACACAGACATGGGGGTGGGTGCAGAGGAATACCAGCAGTGGTCAGGGACATGTGAGGGGTGGGTGCCCATCACTCCCAGCAGTGGACAGAGACATGGGGGTGGGTGCAGAGGACTACCAGCAGTGGACAGACATATATGAGTGGGTGCAGAGGACTCCCAGCAGTGGACAGAGACATGGAGGGGTGTACATCATTATCAGATGACCACAACTCCATGGGTGTATGTACGCATCCCTAACTTTGGACAATGATTTATAGTGCCATAACAACACATCACTGACAGCAGTGTCCCACTCCCAGGAGGATGGATGTCTTTCCCCCACTGCATGACACACCACATGTGGGTGTGAGGACAAATAACACATGCATACCCACCCCTGGCAGATGCAGCACAATACACACACTGAGATCATGCCACAAGACTGTATAGTCATGTCACTGCCTACTAAACTAAGAGAGACAAAGAGAACACACACTGTCACGCACATCCCAGGACTGATAGGAATGTTCAGGTGCTGGGCCAGCCACCAAGATGTTGTCTGTCATGGAAGGAATAGGGTGGAGTTCCCACAAATACAATGCCCACAATTGTGAGTCAGGTGTTCAAATACCCAGCTGAACAAGTACCATATGTGTGCTAGGCTGGGATTACACACATGCATTATGTGGAAAAGGGACAATTTCTCCATGAAGGCATGGCAAAATACTCTATACACAAGTACAGTGAGTACCAAGGATGGCACAGACGATGCAGCCGGAGACATTGCTGAGCAGGCATGGCCAGAGTTGAAGGGATCCATCACCAACAAAGGAAATGTAGACACAGGGCAACACAACAATTGTGTAACTCTCTGCAGGGAAGATATCAGGTGCCACAGAGGAAGGAACACTCCTTGGGCCAATGTCTCCAAACAGAAAGAGCATACACGACAAAGAATCTTTACAGAGCCCTTGTGATGGCACGCAGATATCAGGTTCCACCCCATGAGCAGCATACTACAACATTTCCCTGAAATGTAACACATGCCCACAACCCCAACTCCTGTAGCATCAGCATCAACATCAATACCTGAAATGCAAGACTTTTCTAACAAAAATAGAAAAAGCTTTATTCAGCATGAAAATAATAATGTGTAAATGAGACTATTCACAAAGGCCAATGGCCAGTCCATCTCATCAGTCCTTGGGGGGGGGGACATGGCCATGCGTCTCCCCTAGCTTGTCTGCACATCAGAAGACTCTGTGTCGTCGACTGGGGGGGGGGAGCATCATGTGGGGAAGGACCAGGCACCGCAGGGACAGGAGGGGGAAGGGTAGGTGTGGTGGGTGCAGGGACGGACGACTCCACCACAGGGGGTGGGGCAGCGCCAAAGGTGGAGGTGAGCTTGGCGCTGCACACTTCTGCCAGTTCTTCAAGCGTCTCCCCTGCACCTGGAGAAACAACAGGCCCCAAGGAGGGGGGGGGTCGGAGGGATGGGTTGCAGTGCTACTGGGGGAGGTGGTGGACAGGCTGGGGGACTTAACTCCCCTACCCGTGGAGTGCCTTGACCGTTTCTGGCCAGGTGAACTAGTGGGGCTGAGGCCCAGCCCAGCAAAGTAGGCCTCCTTCTCCGAATCTGGGGCAGGGGAGCCAAGGGGAGTGACATCGGAGGGACTGGGGCGTGAGTCATGTGGAAGAGGACTGTGGCTGCATGCCTGCCTGTGTGCCCCAGACCCAGCGGGTGTGCCTGCTTCCCCCTGAGTGTGCGTGTCAGGAGGTGTGCGCTTGCCCTTATGTGGTGGTGTGCTGCTTGTGTCTGGTGGGGTGCGTGTGTGTGGATGTCTTGGTGTGCTTGGGACAGGCATGGGTGTGGGACTTGTGGATGGGGCAGGGGTAGGGGGGGACGCAGCGCTGCAGGTGACTCACTACTGCCGTCAGTGATGAGTCCAGGGACCTCAGCAACATCCGTTGGTCAGACATCGCTGATGACATGCCCTTCATGTACGACACCATCTGGGTCAGCAGTCTGGTGTGGCCATGGAGGACAGTCAGGATCGATGTCTGCCCAACTTGCAACTGCCGCTGAATGTCCACAGACTCGGCAGTGAGGGCAGCAGGGGGGACAGGGGCAGGGGGTGCGGTGCCTGGCACGAAGGAGACACGGTGTGGCCTAGCACGGACCGAAGGGACCTGAGCAAGTGGGAGGGCGGTGAAGGGAATGGAGGGGGCGGGTACGGATGGAGTGCTGCTGCCAGCTGTTGGAGCAGCCGCCGCCCCCTCAGGGAGTTCAGCCTCAGACCCGTCAGCCTCGTAGTCAGTGTTGGTAATGGGCAGGTCCTCCGCCTCACTCCCCTCGCCCTCGGTGCCACTTGAGTCCACCGACTCCTCAGCAGTGGTGGCACCACTGCTCAATCCCTCCTCCACGTCCGTGCCGGTGTCTCCCTCGGTGTCCTCCGATGATGCTGTGGGCAAGGTGAAGAGACAGGAAAAAATCAGTCACCTGTATACATCTGACACATGAGTCCAAACAAAATAGGCAACAGTGCATATCAGGAAAGGCATCATGAGTAACATCTAGAATACTCCCCACATATGTAAGCCCTGCACTCCCCAGTTGGTTGACCCACCATGCCACTTGGAAACAATGACAATTAGGACACAACAGCAAATAACTTGAAATCACAAGATCATGAGAAGCTAGTGTCTGGGATCAGTTGAGCATAGCAAGACTATGAAGGCATGCCACCTCTTGTTCACTGTGAACCAAACAGTATTGTCGCACCCAAGGCCAAATACCACATGCCAATGCAGAAGGTGTCCCCACACTCAGAGACCTGTGAGTACTTTTGAAACCCCAAAGAAATACATTGTGACTCCTGGAGAATCACAACCCTTTACACAATGGACATGTCTAGAATGTGTGAATGTGGCACTCTGTGAACACAACACACATGTGTCTGTATAGCAGAAGTCACACAAGGAGGTGCACACCAAACTACATGTACACAGTCATTGTCTGAGCTGCCAGACTCATTCAAAACAGCCACTGTTAGGCAGAAATGGCGTATCAGTAAGTACATATACATGGCACCACGGTGGTCTGGATGACTTGACACTCGTAAGTTGGTATCAGCAACAACCAAGGACTAACTCAAATACTACCACACTGTGGGAGCATGTATATGTATGAACTCCAAACAAGTTTTGTTCAAACTGTGCCTTACTTTAAAATGTGCCAGTGTGTCCCTGGAAAGTGTAACGGTGGTGTCTTGTGCACTTCCTTGGGAGACATCTGTCATGCAGGCACATCATTGTCCTTCACAACAAAACAACAAGGTCAAGCATATGAAACATTGAGACATGTTGACAGGTGTAGTGAGTGCCAATGGACATTTTCTCTGAGTAACAACTTGAATAATGTCATTTGTCACATGGCTATCCGTCACCTGATCACACAGTTGGCTACACATATGACCTACTGACTGTCATCTGGAGTGGCACACATGTCCACACCCAGGACAATGCATAAGCTAATGGGCCTGCAATTGTTTAGCAAAAAAGCCTAGCTGTACTGTGGGTTCCCCCTCATGGCAAGCCAGAATGTACCCACAGATGTCAGCACACAAAGTCACAACTGTGTAGCATCTGAACCACACACAGGTGCCAAAAATGTACAAGCAGGATACATGATTGTCAAAAACTGACACAGGCTACGAAGCACGAACATTAAGCACTGGCCAACATCACGGGGGCACTGCACGATGACTTTCTGTACTGCGAATCATCACACACAAGTTAGAACTGGCAATGAAACATCAGGTTTGAACATGTATGCCCCTCCCGCACACACCCACCCATACCTGAGTCAATGTGACTGATACCGATCAAGAAGTGACACCTCTTATTCAGGGTTACAATAACTGTGCTTGAAAACTAGCTTCATTAACACAACATCACCTTGTAGGGCTGCCAAAACATATTTGTCACAAACAAACATCAACAGATTGTTGTGAATACCCACACAGGCACTGCCCAGTGTGAGTATGCACAAGCAAACTGGTGTATCCCTGTCCAGTGGACAAATGTATCACACATGTAAAAAATACTACCTAGGCCAGGGAACAATGCCACAGAGGCAGAGCCATGCTGAACCCACAGTGAATGTGCACAGTGTTGAATGACACACATGAGTAGGAGGGCAGGCTGTGTCAGGGGACTGTAGTGGGCACACTGCTCCATGGTCCTGGAATGAGCTGACTGTAACAGGAGCAACCGTCCCGGCACTATGCATATATCCCACTCATGCACATCATGTCTGAGGCCACAACATTGGTAATGCATGCTGCAAGTCTGTTCATTTGAAACCTCACACTCCTATGTTGAGACTCAGCATCAGTGCTAACAATTATGCACCCCCAAATTACAGAACAGGACACGGCACAGGCAGACCACCCCCACACATGATGCTGAAAGCAGTGTGCACCTTGATTAACTGGCAGCCTAGATGACCATGTGCAATAGTGATAACACACAGACCAGGTAACCCATGTCAAGGAGGGGAAGGGAGGAAGAACAGCACAGGTTGACTTGGGGGAACAGGATATGCACTGCACATATATACCCTGGCAGTGTATCCAGGCGACTGAGCAGCTACAAAAGCTGGCGACACAAAACAAACACACATGTACCTACCCCCTTCCTGCTGCTGTAACTCCTGTATTCGCCTATCCAGGTCAGGGAAGATCACCGCCAGGACACGCTTCATCTGGTGGGTCAGGCGCCGGCGCCCGCCATGCTTGCGAGGAGCCTCCTCCTTCAGCATGACCCGGGCGATCCTCCGGGTCCAGCACCGGATGTCCTGCCATCTCTTCCTCACTTGTGGCAGGCGCCGACTGTGACCCTCCACCGATTGCACGGCCTTGACGGCATCCTTCCAGATCTTCCCCTTGTGGTAGGCGGTTACCTGTGTGGATGACAAAGTGGAACAACATCACTACACCTGCACCATGTCACAGAGACACACATTTGAACATCTTAGATTTGTTGAACAGGGCATAGTATGCTGGCAAGTAATAGCACCTTAGTCATAGGGACTTTTTCCACTGTGGACGCACCAATGCACTACATGGCACAGTAAGTACACAGGTGGCATGAGGGGTGCAAAACAATCCCTGATCATGGCACACACTGTGCATCCCAAGCAACACAAGGCTGATGAACAGCACCGCAAAGCAGTCACATGCCCCAGGCCACTGACGAAACCTCAGCAGAGTACACAGACACACACAGGCACACATCAATCACCTGCCATTGGCAACAGCGGATGCAAACCTCACTCTGCACATGTGCCACTTGCCAGGGGGGGTCACAGGTGTGGGGCTAGCTCAGCAAGTCAGACACACAGCACGGCTTACTTCTCACATCAGATGGATTGAGCAGTTGCCTCCTCCATGCAGCTGTGGTGCAACACTCCACATGACAAGAAACATTCACACACATCAATGTCCAGGGGGCGTACACATCATTTGGACACTCTCACCACTCTCACCACAGCTCCACTCAACTCTCACACACATCTGTGGGTGCAGTCACCTGTCACACCGGAGTGACTACTGAATAACCACAGGACAATAGAACAAGAATGCCCAAGAGGATTAGGCTGGCTGAATGTGCCATGCACTATGCAGTGAATGTCACAGTAAGCACAATGCAAGTGAGGAGTGCACCCATGAACTACATCAAGCCCTGCATGAGAGACATATGCCATCCACCCCCCACTGGGACCCACTCCAACCAACATTGCATGTCTGTCACACCTGGACACAATGCCAGAAGTGACAGACACGAAAAAGGTGCACAGGCAAAGGTAGTGGAGTCAGCACTCACCTGCTCCCCTGGTCGACCATACAGCATGGGGTACCGTGGGAGGATCACATCCAGCAGGGCCTCATTCTCCTCCTGGGTGAATGGCTGGGCCCTCTCCACAGTCCTTGACATGGTGCCAGAGGGAGACAATACAGCAGCAGTGGTATCGACTGACATGTTGTGCAGGCAAGTGCCCTCCCATGGGTTCTGCCTGCCTTATATCTGCCTTGCTGGCCTATTTCATTTACAGGAGTACAGAGTGATTGGTCAGACTCATTTGCATCCTACGTTTCCTCCAATCCCTTTAAACATACACCAGTGACAGCCTTAGCATCTTTCGAATTTGCAGCATCATGTCAAGTAAACAACCACTTTGCAACAATGTATAATGTGGCCAACTGTTTTTTCCAGACCACATGATGTTAAATTTTGAACTTGAAACTCGGTATCCATGACAACCAGCATGCATTTAGGCCCTAATACTTGTCCCTCATGTGTCCCCATTGTAATTCTTAAATCCCCACACAGGTACGGCGCTTTCACACGTACCCCTATCACTACAGTGATACGGGCCGTACTCACGCGTGTACCTGCCGTACACGCGTGAGTACGTGCCGTATCACTCGGACCTACAGTAACCCAACTATAGTGATAGGCACGTACTCACGCGTGTACGGCCCGTACACGCATGAGTACGTGCCTATCACTATAGTTGGGGTACCGTAGGCCCTAGTGATACGGCCCGTACTCACGCGTGTATGGCCCGTGCACGCATGAGTACGTGCCTATCACTATAGTTGTGTTACCGTAGGCCCTAGTGATACGGCACATACTCACGCGTGTACGGGCCGTACACGCGTGAGTACGTGCCGTATCACTAGGGCCTACGGTACCCCAACTATAGTGATAGGCACGTACTCATGCGTGTACGGGCCGTACGCGCGTGAGTACGTGCCTATCACTATAGCTGTGTTACTGTAGGTCCGAGTGATACGGCCCGTACTCACGCGTGTACGGCCCGTACACGCGTGAGTACGTGCCTATCACTATAGTTGGGGTACCGTAGGCCCCAGTGATACGGCACGTACTCACGCGTGTACGGGCCGTACACGCGTGAGTACGTGCCGTATCACTAGGGCCTATGGGACCCCAACTATAGTGATAGGCACGTACTCACGCGTGTACGGGCCGTACGCGTGTGAGTACGTGCCTATCACTATAGTTGTGTTACTGTAGGCCCAAGTGATACGGCCCGTACTCACGCGTGTACAGCCTGTACACGTGTGAGTATGTGCCTATCACTATAGTTGGGGACCGTAGGCCCCAGTGATACGGCACGTACTCACGCGTGTACGGGCCGTACACACGTGAGTATGTGCCGTATCACTAGGGCATACGGTACCCCAACTATAGTGATAGGCACGTCTTCACGCGTGTACGGCACGTACTCACGCGTGAGTGCGGCCCGTACACACGCCCTCAGAGCGTGTGTACTGCGTTTCACAGCTTACACTGGTGATAGGAGGTGCACACGAAAGGAATGGAGGTGTGAGACTCGCACAAGGCTGGACATCAAGTCATTGTAAGTGCAGTTCTTCATGTGCAGGGCCTAGGTGTGTCAGGCAGTGATGTGGCACATGTCTCATCATGTTGTGGCACAACAGATGTGTGATGAGCTGTTTACACATGTCATGTGTGATGGGGCACTACGTGGCACACTTCCCCTTAACACTTTGCACATGTCAAGCACTGCATCACTGGTATGGCACAGTCACCAACACCCGCAACTGTCCCCTGATGCCAGGTACACAGATAATTACACCTGACATGTGACTACCAGCGTGCCACGATGTGACTATGTCATGTGTGTGTCATGTGTTCCCATGAGCTTTCCGTTGGTGTTCCATCAACTCCATCTGCTGTTGCAGCATCCAACATGTGTCTGTGTGCATATGTGCATGACACACATATACGCACACCATGCCACATGTGGACTCACACGTTACATGTGTCATGATGGTTCGAAGATGACTTCCTGACATGAGGCAATATCTGCATTGTCTCAATGTCTGTGTCATCAGTTTTTGACATGTACCCCTTCATGGAAATGTGTGTTATCTGTCCTTTTTCAGATGACATGTGACCTGTGCGTCTAGACTCCCGCCAGCTGTCTGTATGAGATAACATCCTTCAAATGCTGATATGTGGATGTCTGTCACTCATGTAATGTGTCTGGCTGGTCACTTACACTGGCCCACAGCTATTTTAATGGCATGTCACGTCAACATTGCCATGCAACTATTGTGGCTGGCTCTTCGTAGGAGTATCACCTGGCTGGCCTACGTGTCCTGGATGTATTGCACAGACCAGACTCTGTATTAAGCAGATGTGTATTAGCTGTTGAACATGTGCTCACCTCAGTGACATTGGTGTGGTAATGTACTCACTCTTCGTTATTCCTTCCAAATCTCTGCAGGGCACCGCCTCTCCCCAGATGAATGCCAGACCTGGATGCCATGCGTGAACATGACTGCATACGCAGATACTGCTTCTCGCAAGAGTTGATAGAGGACTTGACCCGCCGGCTTGAACCACACCTCCAACCACAACACAGGTATCCTACAGCTCTGACCCCCAAGATGAAGGTGATGGCAGCCCTACATTTTTTTGCCACCGGTACGTTTCAATTGACCATAGCTGATGTCGGTGGCATGTCCCAGACAATGTTCAGCCGTGTCCTGCATGATGTTTTAGAAGCCATGTTGGTGCACCTGGATGAATTCATCCATTTTCCCACTCGTGAGCAGTTGGCAGGTATCAAGGGTGAGTTCTATGCCCTGGGAGGGATGCCTCACGTAATTGGGGCCATTGATGGGACACATGTGGCTTTGGTACCACCACAGGCACAGGAGGTAGCCTTTCGGAACCGCAAACATTATCACTCTATCAATGCCCTTGTGGTGTGTCTTGCTAACATGCTGATTTCCCATGTCTGTGCCCGTTTTCCAGGGTCCGCACACGATGCCTACATCATAAGGCGTAGCAGGGTGCCTGAAATGATGCTGCAGCTGCACGCAGAACGAGCATGTCTTGTTGGTGGGTATACTCTGTTAGTCCTGTGTTTCGCGCTATCTTTGTATCTTACGGCATCTCCTGACTCACTTCTTCACATGATGTTTCCATGTAGGGGACTCTGGCTATCCCAACATGCCATGGCTGATGACGCCTCTCCGCAACCTCAGAACAGCTGCAGAACACCGGTACAACGACACCCATGGGCAGACGAGGCGCGTGATTGAGAGGACGTTTGGACTCCTGAAGAGCAGATTCCGGTGCCTCCACAAGACCGGTGGCGCCCTCCCATATGCCCCGGTGAAGGTCTGCAAAATCTTCATTGTGTGCTGCATGCTGCACAACATGGCAGTGGAGAAGGCCGTGCCACTCATCCTTGATCCGGATGAGCAGGATCATCCACCTGTAGAGGATGAAGGGCTTGGGCACGGGGCAAGTGAGGATGAGGATGAGGATGAGGACAT
Organism: Triturus cristatus; assembly: GCF_964204655.1. Taxonomy (NCBI): domain Eukaryota; kingdom Metazoa; phylum Chordata; class Amphibia; order Caudata; family Salamandridae; genus Triturus; species Triturus cristatus. The sequence continues at coordinate 1,644,838,061 of NC_140590.1, forward strand.
CCGGAGTCAGCTTATCCGCAACTTCTTCTCATAATGGTGAGTCCCTGTGTCTGAGTGTGCACGCTTTGAGCCTTGTGTGGCATGTGTTGCAATGTGTGTGTCCAGCTGACTGTGTGCTAAGTGACTTGGAGGTGTGTTCTGATGTGTCATTCAAGTGATGATGTCATTCCACACATTTTAACTGGGACACTAAATTTTTTAAGAGCATGGTGACAACATCATTCCTGTAGAGTACATGTACATGTCTGCGGATTACTAGCTCTTCGCTGACTTGTTGTGTGTCTGTCCTCCCCAGGTTCTTGCGGCTGTCGTCTGCTCATGTCATCATTACCCTCCTGCTATTCCTCATGAGTATTGCAACGTGTGCTGGATCAGAGTTACATGCACAGACATGGTGAAAAGTCATTTTGGGTAAGGAGTGCAGCAAGGCATTTTGTGGGTGGTACGTGTTTGTGATATGTGGGGACTGCTCCTGTGCATGTTGTGTTACCATGCATACATGTCGACTCACCATGGGGCACATGACGTGTTGCATGGCTCCCATGAATTGATAGTCACCCTTCCTGACAGTCATCTGTAATGGTTTGTGGATTCTGATGTAGGCATCAATGTGTGTATAACGTCCCTCAGGAACATACGGGATGCTAATGGTGGACATAGTGTGGGACATCCCCATATGAGGCTCAATGGGGAATTGCAGACTCTCCGTGTGCAGCAAGGGGTGTTAGGCTTAACCCCTTCACTTGTGTGCCAGCTCAGTAGGATTTACCACATCTGTGTGTTGAAGGGGGTGTCCAGTGTAGGTCACACATGGTCAGCCAAATGACCTGTGAGTCTGTTCCAATTGATGCATATCCCTTAGTGTGAGGCTGAGTAATAAAGGTGTTCCTCACACTCCAAGGTGCCTCATCTCTGTCAATGCAGGTCTCTTGCCACTTTGCATGCGGCATATCTGGCATAGTTGTAGAAGATTATGCATAGGAGTCCATGTGTAGTTTAGCAACATGCATGCAGTTGCTCATGGATTAGGCTCCCTATTGGGCATGAAGTACATGGTCGTGTATGTTTTTTGGCATGCTGGTCCACACAATGGGCCATCAACATCTGCTGAGGGTGTGTCTCCTGTGCGCAGGTCGGCCTTCAGTTTCCTGATCTGGTGTCATGCTTCTTTGGTGATTGTGCATGCATTGTCTCTGGGTGTGCCATGTGACACTGGACACTCCTTACTTTACACATGCGCCTGTTGCAGTTGTCCTTCTGACATCCTAGTCTTTGTGTGCAAATTCTGGCATTTGGCAAGGAGATGCTGCCTGCTGCTGCGGCCCTTGCAGCAAGGGCCCACAGAGTATCCAGATTTGGCAACACACACGCCTCCAAGATGCTCCTCACTTCCTCCCTCCACCCATTCATTTGGCTGCCTCAGCTTGTCTATGCCACTGTTGCCGCCACGCGGTGCCAAAGGCTGGACCATCAGCACATGCAAGGTGCACATTGCACCACCATCCTGTCCTTGCATAACCCACATCACACTACAGTCTGATGTGGCAGCCACACTCCGAGCTATGTCGATCCGCACATCTAACGCCTGCTGTCAAACATACCCTGGGCACACACACGACACCTTTGCATGCTGAGTGTGCAACTCCAACTGCCTACACTGCGCTGCCCCGCCTTCCAGGCCCTGTCACACCAACCAGGTCACGTCCATAATACTCCCCACCGGCTCTGTAGCCCAGCAAGGGCATGGGAGTGGGACTCAAGGCTTCAGCATGTAGTATGGTGTCATCGTCTGGAACATGGCACAGGTATCATCTCTCAGCATGTCAATCTACAGAGTGTCCAGGACCCCCCTCTCCACCATCACATGCGCACAGCACCTCATCATCAGCTCGTATGCCATTGACAGCCAGGTGCTCCTCACCCTCAACAAAGACACAGACATTGGCAGTTCCATCATTCAAGTATGCATGAGCCACCTGAGGCTGGACTAGTACAGGACTGAGGTGATCATCTGAGGATTGTCCCCTTCCAGCTGGGTCAAGTGCTTGTGTGCCACCCGCAAGAGCCCTGCACAAGCACCCAGTGGCCACACACACAAGATGGTGTGCATCATGTTTGGCTCGCTCACATTTGCCATGCTAGTCCACAGCATCTGTACCTCATGCTGAAACGCCCTCTGCATTATGCACATGATCCACGGATAGATCTACTCCAAGAAAAGACAGACCATCCCCCAGGTCCATGACAACATCTGTGTCAAATACTGCCCTGCCCTCTACGGAGCAAGTACATCCAAACTCCCAGGAAACTTGTCCACATCCAGGGTGCATCTGCACACCTCAGCTTCAACACCCTGCGCCCCAGCCACCTCACCGTCCACCATAGATAGCTGCAATGGATAACTGTCTGCTGCAGGATGACCTCCACACTCCCCACCCACACTCAGGAGGCAGTCCACTACCCCGACCCCAAACCAACCTTGTACGTCTGTCATCCTAGATCCTGGTTGGGCCATCTCCGTGCATCCAACCTTGCCCTGGCCACCGCTCTTCACATCCACCGTACCCCAGCATACAGGACATTGTTCTCCCACCTGCCCACACATACCTGGGACTCCCTCCCCGGGAACCTCCACATGAGCCATGACCTCTATGCCTTGATTATAATCTCCCAAATAGGTCTGTCCGCACAGTTTAGCAAGCCACCCCTCAGCAGCCAGAGGCCATCACAGGTGAGTGTTGTGCTCCATGCCTACATTGAATGATACCTTGTGACCCATGTGTGTCCTGTACCAGACTCTGATCCCAGGGTATGGATGGCTGGAGTTAGTTCAACACTCAGGCATAGTTTGACATTTCCACACACATATGTTGGTGAATAATGCAAAATGACAGGAACGTCTCATGACCAAAGTAATATATTTATTTGCGGTGGGGTACGTGTTTTGGTAGATGAAATTAGGTGCTCTACCGGGGGAATAGAATCCAAAGTTCACAGGGGGAGATGGTATCCTTGGCATTGGAAGTCATCAGAGTCCAGGGCACAGTGTTGGTCATCATTGGTCAGACTGTGACCAGCAAGTCCATGTGGCAGAGAATGTCATTGGATGAGGTGCTGCTGTTGCGCCAGAGGGCCAGGTGCCAGGCCAGGTGACCTGGGAGATGTGGATGGTCCTCTGACTCTCACGGTCTTTTCCGTGGACGACCCACCTTCCTCCGGGGACCCTCAGATGCAGGCCTTGACGATGTTTGGGACGCTCCGTCAGACGAATCCTCCTCCTCCTCCTCCCTCCCTGTGTCTGGTGCTGGTCTACGCCTGGTGGCACAGGGAGGGTTGCCCATGCTTTGGGCGATATGACGGAGTGATTGGCTCATGTCCCTGTGCACCGCCAGGAGCTCAGCCAGTCTTGCCTCCATCCGTCCTTGGTGTTGTTGATGACTGGCATGATGCTCGACCTGCAGGTTCTTTATCTCATCGAGGGTCCCCTGCATCTCTGAGATTCGCGACACGACCTGGTTGATGCCTCTGGTGTCACGCCGGTATGTGTCCAGGATGTTGCGTATGTGTGACATACCGGTGTCCTGAGCTGGCTGGTCAGGTTCGCGCCTCCGCCTGCCTCCACTCCCACCACCCCTGCCCACTTGAGCCTGGCCTGCCCTTGTGGGCACATCGGGTCTACGGGACCCCTAAGGGATGGCATTTGCAGGGTTGCCTACCTCCTCCTGGGTGCCCGGAGAACCTTGTCCCTCCTGGTCAGACTGGCTCTGTTGTTCAGTGCAAGCAGGGCTCCTGGGTGTGTCCTGGGATGTGGCAGGAATGGGGGGGGGTGGTTGGCACAGATGTACCTGACGCAGGTGCTGCAGGGGCTTGGGCACCAGAGGGTCCAGGTTGGTCGGGGTCATCCACGGAGTGGTGAGAGTCGTCGCTGCCGGTGGGATCATCTTCACGCGGAGCCTGGGACTGTGATTCTTCCCCCCCAGTGTTGGGGGGAGATCGACGACATTTCCCTGTGTGTGAGAGAGAGACAATGTTAATGGTGTTTCATGCGACATCTATGTTTCATACATATTCAAGTTGACACAGTTCCTCCAGGTAGTTGGTTGTGCCTAGCATTCCTCTCAATGTCCACTTGGGGATGGGTATGTTGCGGGGGACAGATTGGGATGTTCTCCTGAGTGTTTGACCTGTAGATTGTTGGCTATGATGCTTATTTGGCTATGGATTGGTCTTGTTGTGTCACATGTCCATTGTGGGAGTGTGTAAATCCGTTGCCTGCCCCAGGGGTGTGTGCTTGTGTTAGGGGGGGTGTGACCGGGCGTGCTGTTGTGTGTAGTGTGAGTTGTCATTGGATCTCCCAGCTGATGTGTCTGTCCCCTCATGGTGCATGCTGGCATGACAGTGAGTGTGAGTTCCTCTGCTAGATACCTGTGCTTGTGGAGTTGGTGTTTGAGTGTACAGTGGTCTCAGGAGGGCCTTGTGCTGCATACAGCAGAGCCAAGTGTCAGCTACCTTGTCAGTACTTTGCCAGTCCCTGTGCATTGTGCATGGGTATGTACCTATGCCATATGGGCTGAGGGCATTGGTGTCTGCGTCTCATTTTCACAATGTGTTGTGTGGGGCCCACCCTCCCAGCCTCCCGGACATCCAGTCTTGTGCTTGTGGTTGTTGTAGCCTTGGACATGGCCTTGCCTTGATTTGTGAAGGGTGCATGGAGACGTTAGTGGCATGAGTGTGGTTTTTGAGTGTGGTTGTGTGTGGTGAGTGCTTGGGGGAAGTTGTGTGCATTTGGTGCATATGTGGTGTGGACCCCATTGCCCCATGTTACGTAAGTTGTTTGTGTACTCACCAGGCTCTGCGACTCCTTTGACTCCCTGTACTCCCACCGGCGGTAGCAGGGCCATCACCTTCTCCTCCCAGGGATGGTAGTGTACGGGTCTGCGGGGCAGCCCACCTCCAGTGATGTTACTCTTGGCATATTCTTCATTCATTTTCCTCTTGACCACCCTGCGCAGATCGTACCACCTGGCTTGGCATTCATGCCTGGTCCTTCGGATGGGCGCAACAGCATTCACCTTATCGACAATCCTCTGCCACATGGCAGATTTTTCAGCTATGCTGGTCTGTCTGACCAATGTTCCAAACAGCTGTGGCTCGACTCTGATGACTTAGTTGACAAGGAGGTCCAGCTCCGCCGTTGTGAACTTTGGATTCTTGTCTGTGGGCATGGTGTGGGGTGTGGGTGTGGATGGTTGTGGGTGTGTGGGTGTGAATGTGACGGTGTGTGTGTGAATGTGAAGAGGGGGATGTTTGTGAAGGAGGTTGTGTGAAGGTGTGTGAGTGAAGATGTAGTGAAGGTATCAGTAATGTAGAGTTGTTTCTCTGTGGGGTCTGGCAGCAGTGGGTCTGTTGCAAAGGCTCATGGGTTGTGTGTGTGGGCCCTTTTTATTGGTCCATTTTTGGGTGTGGCTGTGTTTGAATTTTGGTGGGTGTGTTATAAGAGGTGGTTGTGATTTGGTCCTCTGTTTGCCTGTTTGGATGTGCCAGGTCAGTCATTGAGATGTATTTTGTCATGTAGTCGTGTTTTGTGGTGTTGTGCGAGTCGAATTGACCCTCCTTGTGCTGTTTTTCAGTGTCCTGGTTCTGTAAGAGTCTTTTTCGCGTAGGTACGGTCCGTACATACGCGATGCTGGGTGAGGGTGCTGGGGTACGGTGTTGGAGTGCGCCGCGTACATGCGGTGGGGGTACGGTGCATACACGTGCGGGCCTGGGGTACGGCGCATACATGCGGAGGTACGGCACGTACATGCGGGGGGTAAGGCGCGTACATAGGGGGGGTATGGCGTGTACAGGTGCGGGCCTGGGGTACGGCGCGTACAGTTGCGGGGCTGGGGTACAGTGTGGACAGGGGGTAAGGCGCGTACATGGGGGGGTACGGCGCGTACATGCGAGGGTACGGCACGTACATGCGGAGGTACGGCGCGTACATGGGGGTACGGTGCGTACAGGTGCGGGGCTGGGGTACAGTACAGACAGGGGGTAAGACGCGTACATGGGGGGTACGGCACGTACATGCGGGGGTACGGCGCGTACATGGGGGTACGGTGCGTACAGGTGCGGGGCTGGAGTACAGTGCGGACAGGGGGGGTAAGGCGCGTACATGGGGGTGCGGCGCGTACATGGGGGTACAGCGCGTACATGGGGAGGTACGGCGCGTACAGTTGTGGGGCTGGGGTACAGTGCGGACAGGGGGGGTAAGGTGTGTACATGGGGGGGTGCAGCACGTACATGCGGGGGTACGGCATGTACATGCGGAGGTACGGCGCGTACATGGGGGGGTACGGCACGTACATGGGGGGTACGGCGCGTACAGTTGTGGGGCTGGGGTACAGTGCGGACAGGGTGGTGTACGGTGCTGACATTTTGGGGGGTGGGGGGGCTGTACAGCCCGTACACGGGCATAAGTTTACCCGTGTACATGTGTGCTACTGCGTTGGCTCCGTACGGGCCATTTTACGTGCGATTGTGTATTCGGACGGACGGTCGGGATCGTACTTGCGCGCTCGGACTTGTGTTTTACGATTTGCACGTAAAAATGTCCGGCTCACTCTCGTACACTTTTCCAGACGATATTTGGACGTAAAAACTTTCCGACGCACTCTCGTACACTTTTCCCGACGCTATTCGTAGTTATTTTTCACGTACGAATCGTACTTGGCCGTTTGTACGGTACTTGTACGACTCGTACGTAAAAAAATACGGATACGGGTCGTACGCAAATTATTTTTAACGGATCGGAATCGGCACCATAATAATACACTTTTTACAACACAACGTAATTTCCACAAAGTAATTTGTTTGCCTTTTTTGCTGTTCTCAGAATATATTGAATTTCACTCGAAATAGTGATTTCAATGGTACTCATCACTTAACAGCGGGCAAAAAAAAAACAATCAGAAAGATTGTTAAAAAAAAACCAACATACTATTCTCAGTAAAATACCAGAAAATACAAATCATACATATATGAAATGCTTACAGATTACAAAATTTTATAACTTTAACTTATAAAAACTGTAAATGTTGCCGCGTTAAAATAATCACCGAATAAATGAACACCAAAAAGTCCATAATTCAAAAATATACCTTTCCTTGAGGCCAAATGGTATTTTTGCACTTCTTCTTTATGTAAATTGTCCAATGGTAGTCCTATTAAATTATAATAATACATTCCTCAGAGAGTGAATTATCTTCCTAAAACTTTGACTTTAAAAATATTAGGTAGGAATTTTGTAATTCCCTAGGCAAACGTTGCTTGAAAACCAACTGGGCATCATTACAAAGTCTCCTGCCTTTTTCACATTTTAGATAGGCAGTGTAATGTCCAGATGTGGTGGAAGGACCATCATGGAAAATTATTGCAATTGCTACAAAAGTCCTTCCTGATATTGATAGTTGAGCTGCTACAAATTGTTTTATTAAAGTATCCAATTTTCTTCCGTCAGCTGTACAACGTTGCATCATTAAAATTATGTTTTTCCATATTTTGTTAAGAATAATGTGGATTACATTTCTGATTTACATTGGCTACACTCCATGTTTTGAATTGCACCTTTAACTAATTTATTGAAAGACACTGATTTACAGTCTGGTAATGTTAAATAAAGAAATCTCTCAGTGTCTACATTGGTGCTACATGTATACATGCAATTTTCACAATAATGTTCCCATTTGTAAGAAAGGCCAAAAATATTTTCTTTTTCTACACCTTCATTTTCAAAAATTGTAAGCATATACATTAAAAATTCCTGAGCATCTTGTTGGATATTTTGTGTAAATTGTGTAGAACCAGAACACACATCCAAAAGATTACGAACATCTGAAACAGATTGTATTTTACTTCTATCTGTTGTCAATTTTTCATAAACAGAATGCAACAGAGAACAAAATCTTTTTTCCCGATTCTGCATAATTTGTGCTTGCAAACCTTCCAGATAAAAAACAACATTGACCACTACATTAGCATAACAGTTGACACCAGAACTATTTTCAAACTGATAACCAACAATCTCTTCAACAGTGTCCAATTTCTTTTTACCTGCAATCACAACATTATCTTGTTCTTTTCCCTTCTTGACATCTTCAGTACAGATATTCTCTAACCTTCTTTTTCGACCAACCACACGCTTTTCAAATACAGGATATTGACCCAAATTTGGAGCATACACCCTTCTTAACCTATTATACTCTTTTACACAGTTTGCACCTGCAGTAACCTTTGTCTCATCAAAATGAATCAAAAACAAACCAGATAATGTTCTGACTCGCGACAAAGCAACATATGCCATACCCTCTTTAAATACAGTAGATCCAATGTTCACCAATGCACTGTCTACACTTAATCCTTGAGATTTATGAATAGTCACTGCGTATGCCAGAGAAAATGGAAATTGTTTCCTACGGACATATAATTCTTTAACAATCAAAAAACGAACTGAACAACGACCAATTTCTTTAACTTCATCAATCTGATCAAATTTAATTTTAAAGAATTCAATTCCTTCTTTTTTCTGATAATTCACAAAATCCACCACTTTACCCATTGCACCATTAACTAAACCTTTCTCTACATCCAAATTACGCCTTAAAATTACCCGACAGTTTACACACACATACAGTGTCTTTTCCAAACCAGCAGTTTTAGATATTTGTTTTTTCTAAACAATCTAGTTTTGATCTCAACTTACCCGTCAAAATAATAGTGATTCCTTCATGTAGTATTTTATCGATGGCTTTTATTTTTACAATTTCTTCATTTTCCAATTTTAATAATTCTTCGTTGAATATTGAACACTCACGCAGTGACGGCATTAAGCAAATCACTGATTTATTTTTAGCAATTTCCACGTACACTTTTGCAGCAACTGCATTTTCATTTGGAAAGACATTGCAAAGTAATCGACTCTCCAAAGCTTCTTTCCATTTTTTTTAAAGAATTCCAATTCTTATATCTTGAAGAATACTTCCATATTCAGCATCATTTGCCTGTCGCATATTTGTTGTCAGTTCTTTGTATTCAAAATTACTCCAAATGTTCACATTACCAACACTGCCAAGAGACTTTCTGGTATCTTCATGGGCAAGTGTTTTAAATACCGGTTGTCCTTTTACCGGTGTCAGTTGCAGTAGATCTCCAAAAACTATGACGCGTTTTCCTCCAAATAACACGTCATACTCTGTTATAAGAATTTGCTGCATTCTTAAATGCACAAAGGTAAGCATCAAGTTTTAAACCATGCTCACCTCATCAATAATGAGAAGTTTAATTTTCTTCAGCACTCTTGAAACTACACAACAAGCTTCTCCAGTAGCTTGTGGTATTCCAATTTGTTCTCATGCTCTACTGGCAGCATTAGTAAACGATGTAAAGTAATTCCTTTAATGTTATGTGCTGCCAACCCAGTTGGAGCAGTGACAACACAAGACAAATGCGACTCAGTTGTTTTTTGCAGATAACTTGTAATTACTTTAATTAAGAAACTCTTTCCTGTTCCAGCTTGACCACTCACATACATTCGGATAGGTTGAAATGATGTACATGAGCACACTCTCTTTTCATGAAGTAATCCATGGTCAATCTGCTCTTTCACTTGCTGATATATTTGTTTCTGTTCAACATTTAGTTGCTCTTCCAAGTTTCCTAACTGTATTGCATCTTCTTGTGCTTGATACATTGCTGTTTCCACCTCATTCATTGCAATCGCTGCTTCATTTTCAACAATTGGTTGTCCTAGTGGATCTTGACTCAGTGCAGCAGAACTTTGACTGTCTTGAGAACTGTCTCTAGCAATCTCAGCTGCAATTGTAGCTTCTTGATCAATTTCATCATTCAACATTTTCACATAATTTGCGAAAGCACTGCATTGTATGCTATCTTTACAAGCATTAAATGAATCTTCATAGCTGGGAAAATCTCTAAGTAATTCCAGTTCAGAACGCCATGGTTTGAACATTTGCAAAAGGGCTAAATAGTAAAATTCCCTTTTGTCAGCAGTGTCGCAACTCAGTTTTCTGTGATTAATTACATTTCCTTTCCTTTGTTTCACCAGACATCCTTCAGAACCAATCACTCCATATTTTCCATCGTTGATGTTCTCTGTAATATTCCATTTAAAAGTGTAGTTTTGCAGCACTTCATAGAGACACATGTTCTCAAGATGATGACTTCTCTTTGGATAGTATGTGTCCAACATATTGGTTTTCAAAATATCTGTACTTTCAGGGTCATTTTCTGCTAAATATTCAATTTCTTGAACAGATTTCAGTACCCCATTTCGCGTTCCTGCAAGACCTAGACTCACCCAAATGATTCTTCTACTTTTGGAATATAGACTTGCAGATGATAACCGATCTGAACATTCATATGCTCCAATTTCATGATGCGATAACATCTTCAAACTGAAACTGTATAATTTCTTACTTAGAGTCTTCTCGTGAGAAATCTCTTCCCACATTTCTTTCAATTCAGTCTTTTCTGATTTAGTAATGTAAGACGTTACATATCGAGCAACAGCAATGGAATTGTCCGCAACATACTGAATATCCATGTTAGCGTTCCACATGGATAAAATAACTGGATTGTAGTCATTTATGTATTTTGATTCTTCGCTTCTTCTTAAGTTGTAGGTGTTTTTCGGAGACTTTCTTGTGATGGTATGTCGTACAGCTGACATAAAACTATTCACTCTTCCTTTGGCTAATACAGGACGTGGAAATCCAAAACGACATTTGGTATAGAACTTATCCTTTGACTCGTACTTTCGTTGACAGTATTTTCCACACCTATGGCTTTGAAATCGTAAGACTTGTTGTTTTAAGTTTTTCTCTTTTCTGCTATTTGGAAGAGCACATGTAGCATAATCTTCAATGAAAGACAAAATAGTGTCATCTGAATCTGTTCCAAATTTGGGGGCGTCCTTGACCCATAACAACATATGTATGTGAGGAGCACCTCTTGCTTGATACTCCTTTCTCCAAAAGAAATCCACAACTTCTCTAAGAGGAGGATTCTTTTTATTGCAGATGAAAGACATCATAGCTTCAAATCTATGGTTGAAATATCTGCATACATTGACAGGATCCAAAGAGCACAATTCTCCAGGTGTCTTGTATTCAATATTTTTTATATTGGAATTAGCCTCTCGAAGAAATTCAAGTAAATCATCCCAAGCATACTCAGCACAGCTTAGTGTAACAAACCATGTAGGAGTTCCCAAGTTCCGTAGCATGCATTTCAGTTCTCCATGTCGACGGTACTAAAATTCATTAGTCCCACGCTGACATGCCATCAGATTAATCAACTGACATTCTAAATGATCATCTCTCTGATGCACTTTATCCATAAAATCCTTTGCAGTTACATTTTGAAGATGCATTCCAGTTTTTAAAATGTGATTTACTGCATATGAAAGTCCAGACAAGTCACTTTCAAACAGAAGATGAAACATATAAGGGATACATTGTCAAAATCTTGGATCTTCTGCATATAATCTTGTTGTCCGATATTCAGATGCAGGAATCTGCACAGGACGTTCATCATATCGTCCACCTTTTCCTGTTGGAAACAACTGCGGGAAACAACGAGCTTCCAAGCTCTCTTCTCATACACTCATGGGACTTCCTGTTGCTTTTTAATTTGAAACAACTCAATTGTATTCCCCATCACCTCTTTGGAATGAAGTGGATGTACACTGTAATGTTCATAGATCTCTTCACATCTGGACATGTCCACTTTTTCAATTCGTCCACTCAATGTTTCACTATCTTCTGCTAAATCTATTTCTTCTTCTCCAACAAACACATTTCTATAGTACTCATTATTTTTTAACAGATGCAAGGATGCCTTTTGCACTTTTCTAACATCCACTAACTCTTGCCAGATTTTCTTATTCTTAGTAGGAACACCATTAACTAGAATGACTAGTGGCTCATTTTCTGCATGATCTAAACCAATAGTTTCAACATTTTTCCTTGAATCTAATAGTAAATACACAACTCTTCCTTTCAATCCTCTTTGCAACTCTGATGGAGGTAATTTACTTGTTTTGGGCTCCATACGAACAATAGCCTGAAACGGGTGAACACATTGTATCAGAATAGACTCATACGTATTTAAATCTATCAGCTCTGGAGGAATAGAAACCAACTCTAGATTATTATGAACAGCTCTAGCAGGCATTTTATTCTCATCTAATTTATTATAACAATATTTGCAAATACGCTGCTCACATCCCAAATCAAAACAATCCTCTACCAACAAATAAGTTGGAAATTCCATTCACTTATCATTATCTTCTATTTCACTTTGTAAATACAGATTGACACCCCTAGTCTGATTTTTATAGTGACTTCCCCGACAACAAATACAAGAAACATTTGGTCTTTCACCTGAAATTACCTTAAACTTTGTGATTTCATCCTCAAATTTTTTTGTAATTACAGGTTCTACATTGTCTTTAACATTTTGTTCTACTAATGTGTCAGTTTCTTCACGCTCTTGCTGAGGCCCAAAGTAACAAAACGCAATATCCTCACAGACCTGCTTCACATCTGAAACTGACCCATGTAAAAGAGCACTGTTCAACTCACTTAACTTTAGTGCTGGACTTTTTGCATAATACAACCTTCTCACTAACTTCTGCATTTGAGTATGATGTACTGCCAGCATTCTGAAATGGTGAAAAACACTTTCACAAACTTTCCTAGAAAGACAAGCCAGAGAATGACCTTGTAAACCAGTATGTTTTCTCACTCTGCAAGGATCTAGTCCTTGCAACAGCTTAATCTTTTGTTTTACACTTTTTTTAGTATAGACTCGTAAAAAACTACATCATTTTTCAATAGATTTTTGTCCAAACACTACTGCAATTCCAAGTGTACACAGGGTTTTTAGCACGTCTCCCTAAAACTTCATCAGCTATCACTTCTTCTGCATTTCTTTCAACCATTGTCTCTTTCTCCATTGGACAACCATCACTAGCCTCATAACCTCTACCACTGGTGTCAACTGCATACAATAATTTTTCACTTAATGAATAACTCTCTTCATTAAAAAAAGGCTCTGAACTAGAACTGTGTTTGCATTCTCTCAAAAAAAATCACAATTTTTTTTTTATTAATAACTCTTTTCCTCCTACTTTTGGCCTTCATTACATATATTGGTTTATATAGTGATCGAATTCTGTTTAACAGTAAAATAAACAGTTTCCTTTTTACTTCAAAAGCCTTTTCCACAATGCTTTCAATATGCTTCTTCTTTTTATAAAATAAAGCTCTCTTTTTATATTTCTTCACATCTTTCAGCAAATTATGCACTTACTCTCTTGTAAAATATTTTTTTGCGTAATTCCTTATACTGATTTTGTCTTCTTTTACCATACTTTATCTCCTTTGACTGAACATTTGCTTTTTTACTTTTCCTCTTATTTTGATTTTTTTTCTTACTTAAAATATTTTCTGAAGTTGCAGCATTCTCTACATTCTGTTTGCTCCTACAAACATTTTTAATAAATTGCTTCATGATCTTACCAGAATTTTTTTTCCTTTTAGCTACATTATCTTGTTCATTCAATACTTGTGGTTGATGTTTCTTCAAATAATCCTCCTGTCTCTCTTCTTTTCTTTTTCTTTTTTTTTCTGGCATAATTTCTCGATTTTAACGTTGAAAAACAGTATCTGCAAAAAAGAATCACAAATAAATGTATATTAATAACTTTCAAATTTACAGTATTCCATTAGTGTACAAACACATTTTATATAAAAACAGACTAAGAAACGATAGCCCTGAACCACAAGTGTGACGATGGTTAAAACACTACATACATAGTGCATACTACTTTAAAGCAGTTCATGCCCTAAAGCCTACCTCACTAAAAGACTACATGCTAAGTGTCTGAATGATTACAGTACTAAAAGGAGACACACTGGGTGAGTAACAGGGTGTTTGCTAGAAGTATATGAATACTAACTGGGGAATTGAAGGTGCAAAAGACAACTGTGTGGCTGATTAGAGAACTGAATGCATACTGGATAGGCATTTAAAGCAGTCCATGTGCTAAGGCCCGGCTCACTGCATGAGTATTTGGGTACTGACTGAATGATTAGACTACAGCAAGGAGACTGCCAGGATGAATTTATAAGTGGTAGGCTTTTCGCACAGGGAATGGATTAGTACTTGCTACTGAATGGGCCACTAGAAGAGTGCAAAGGGAGTGACAGGATGTTTGCTGGACTATATGGATACTGACTAGGGAATTGAAAGTGTAAAAGACAAGTCTGTAGGTGGTTAGAAGACTGCATGCATAGTGCATAGGAGTTTGAAGCAGTCCATGTGCTAAGGCCTGGCTCAGTGCATGAATTCTTAGACAGTGACTGAATCATTAGAGTACTGTAAAGAGAGTATCTTAGTGAATTTATAAGTGTTTGGGTTTTGGCACAGTGAATGGATTACTACATGGTGCTGAATGGGTCACTAGAAGACTGCAAAGGGACTGATAGGGTGTTTTCTAGAAGTGTATGGATACTGACTAGGGAATTGAAGGTGTGAAAACAACTGTGTAGGTGGTTAGAGAACTACATGCATACTGCATAGACATTTGAAGCAGTCTATTTGGCAATGAATGGTTCACAACATAAGTACTTAGAAACTGACTAAATCATCAGACTACTTCTAGGACAGTGCCTGGGTAAACATTTTAAATTTTCAGTTCTGGTGCAGTGAAGACAATACTACATGGTACTGCACTTTAGTGTCAAAGCATGACTCATTTTATCAATGCATAAGCAAAGACTGGCTTCTAATGCTACTAAAACTTGACAACATGACAGGTTTTATAACAGTTATCTGTCAGCAAATACACAATGTTACCAAACGTTTGTCTCACAGTGGTTCCCAAATGCACACAGACTCACAGTGTGATTCTAGACAAGCACCACTATCCCTAGGAGTTTACCAAAACTCATTCACTACACTGGAAGTGGTAAGGGAACTGCACACAATCTACATATTTCACGACTACACTTTACTGTCAATACCTGACTCATTTAATCAACACATAAGCAATGACTGGCTTCTAATGCTACTAAAACTTCACAACATGACATGTTTTAAATAACCCTGGGCGTAGTTCGCGTAGCCGCGCTTCGCGAAGCTTCGCGAAGATGTCATTGCACTACGCGACCTTCGCGTAGCTTCGCGAGCTTGCGTAGTTGCTTGTGGCAACCTGTTCGCGATGGCTTTTTCTTGTTCGCGAGCGCGGTAAGCATGTTCGGGGAGCTGTTTGCATGCTCGAGAATATATCTCGCGATCTTACCCATGCAGACGCCAATGGGCGTGGCCATCTTGTTTTTCTATTGTCCCGCCCACTCGCGAGGCCTTATTTCCTGTTCTGGGTCGCGGATAGCGTGTTCACGATGTGCATTGACGTGTTCGGGAGCGCATTTTACTTGTTCGCGATGAATAGTACATGTTCGCGAGAAATATCGCGCAAACTTACCCACGCGGTCGCGAATGGGCGCGGCCATCTTGTTTTTCACTCTATGCTATGGTTCTGGGTCTACTTTTGTATCCTCCCTTTATCTTTGCCATCCTTTGTCTTTAAAACATTTTTTCTGACTTTTTTTAATTATTATCTATCTCTCTCTTTGCCTAAGTTTATATTTTCCATTTTATTTCTACTTTTACTGTGTTTTTGTTACTTTTATAAAGTTCTTTCTATCTTTTTCCCCCTAACTTTTTTCCCCTTCTAACTTTCTTTTTCCGCCTCCCACCCACCCCAGAGCCATGGCCAAGGGCACAGCAAGTCCCAGTGGCAAGGGCAAGGGACCTGCAGGAGCACAGAAGGCCCGCCTGCCTTGCGGCAGAAT
Organism: Triturus cristatus; assembly: GCF_964204655.1. Lineage (NCBI taxonomy): Eukaryota > Metazoa > Chordata > Amphibia > Caudata > Salamandridae > Triturus > Triturus cristatus. Next base: position 1,644,853,981 of record NC_140590.1, read on the forward strand.
GCGTCCTGGAGGGGTGCAGGCCCGGCAACTATTTGGGGAGGAGGAGGTGGCCGCCCTTGTTTTTTTCATCCAGCGCCACCTCCCCTTGACCTTGGCAGCAGGCGGAAGGCCAGGCTCCGGCTACGCTACCCAGGAGCGGCATCGGTGGTACTCTTACTTGTTTGCAACTTAGTTTGCGCTAGCTTGTGCTGATGCTGATTATATAAGAGTTTATTTTACAGAACTGAAGTTAGGTAATGCGATTTGTTAGAGAGACTCTAGTCCTTCCATTGTCCTACTGTGAAATAGTGGTGGATGGATATTGGATACTAGGTTTAGTTTGTTAGTATTAGTTAATAATTGTTTTATGCGGTCTGCGTGACGCCTCCTCTGTCACTGAGTGCTGCTTACCCCAGTCCTCCGTCGAACCTTTTGTACTTTGTTTAGTGAGTGGTAGGCTTAGCATGGTCAGTCAGTAGCAGAACTAGATCAGAATCATGCAACCAACCCATAATTTGTTGTATCTTCTATGTATGCACTAATGTATGCATGTGTCCTCCATCTCATCTATGCATTTGATGGCTGAAAAAAAATGGAAATGCAGACTTAGTGAACAATTGGCCCGTCTGGAATAGGTGGTGTAGGTCAGGTGGTACTTACTAGGCTTCGTTAGTATTTGTAATCAGAATGATTATGGAACACTGGAGTGTTCATAAATAAGTAGACAATCCGTGAATGCAGGAAGAAGCCAGTAGTTGATCCATCTGATTAGATAGTTCAATTTTATTGCAATAGTTGTTTCCTAAAATCTTGTTTGACTTATTTTTCCAAATGATTTATTATTATTTCTTTCACAGCACTCCTTAATGTTTGTCTCTTTCTTTATTATATTTTACATGATCATCAGCACCACCCAGGGGCAAGAAGACGGGGTCGGAGTCGGCGGGGGACCCACAGGAGGACCGCTCCTCTACCGAGGCTCCTGCTGCTGGCCCCAGTAAGTTCTCCAGTGGTTATATTGACATTTATATTTCCCTAACTTTTACTGAGTTTAAGTTTGAGTTTGAGTTTAAAAACATTTATAAAGCGCACGTTCACCAGGCGGTTTCTTGGCGCTATGGAATGCTGAACCATTTAGAGAGCAGGAAAATCGGGGGAGTGAAGAGGTTATAGTGGGAAGGCTTGTAGGAACAAAAAAGTTTTCAGCGCCTTTCGGAAGTAAGAGTATTCGGTGGAAGATCTGAGGTGAACTGGTAGAGAGTTCCAAAAAGAGGGGGCGAGTGTGGAGAATTTCGATCCCCCCCACTTTTTGCACCTAAAACGGGGAACTATCAACAGATGTTGGGAAGACGAGCGTAGTTCCCTGACAGGAGCAGAGGAATTTATTTCCGAAGACGTAAAGGCAGGAGCAGTGCCAGCCCGGGCCTGAAAGGTGATACAACCCATCTTGAACTGAGAACGTTCTCGGATGGGGAGCCAGTGTAAAGCCTTGAGAAGCGGTGTGACGTGATGGGATTTGGCCAGGTTATAGACTAGGCGGGCAGCCTGGTTTTGAACCAGCTGTAGTCGCCGGATCATGTAAGCGGGCATACCACAGTATAGAGCGTTGCCATAGTCTAAACGAGAGATAACCATAGCCAGAACAATGAGTTTTAAAGCAGGGAGGGAAAAGAAGCGGGAAACCTTGCGAATGGTGCGGAGTGACAGAAAGGAGGAGGATACCACTGAACTAACCTGGGATTGTAAATTGAGTTGGTCGTTCAGTTTGGGTGCACACAGATCGAGTAGATGTGCCTGAGGATGTGGGCAGGACAAGGATCTAAAGGCGAGCCAGATTTAACCAAGGGGAGAAGGGACAGGAAAGCCTCTTCCGTCAGAAGGGGGAATGAGTCAAGGCGAGCCGTGATTGAAGGACAACATGGGTCGGTGAAAGAGGGGGAGGTGGGGGGGATATTGGCTTTGATATTAGAGATTTTATCCAAAAAATAGGTATTAAGGGAGTCGCAAAGAGTCTGGGAGGGGGTGGGTTTGAGGATGGTTCTATCGGAGTAGGCGAGGTCGTGGACGATAGAGAAAATTTCTTTAGGCTTGTTTTCGGCAGCTAGGATTTTAGAGGAGAAGTAGGCCGTTTTTGTGGTCAGGATGGATTTTTTATATTGAGACAAAAGTGTGGTGAACTGGGTTTTAAGGTTAGGGCAATAATCTCGCCTCCAGGCTCGCTCAGCATGACGGACAGTAAGTTTTAAGGCCTTCAATTCCTCGTTGAACCAGAGGTTGGCATCATTCACTCGTCTGGAAGACACTCGCCTGAGGGGGGCGACCGAAGCACAGCCTGCCAGAAGCCAGGATTTAATAAGTTCTGCTTGCGTAGAGATAGGCTAACCGAGTAAGCTTGGACAGGAAAAAGAGAGTGTTGAAGGAGAGAGAGGACGCGTCCACCTTGCTCCAAGAGCGTGCCCAGATGTTTTTAGAAAGACAAGGCTTGGTAGCAATGCTAAGGTGTAGAGAAAAGGAAATCAGACAGTGGTCAGACCAGGGGCATGGGGAGATGGACAAAGAGCTTACAGGACAGTTAAGGGACCAGATCTGGTCAAGGGTGTGGCCCTGAATGTGAGTGGGTGAATGGACATGGGATTCGAAATTAAGGGAACGAAGGGTATCAGAGAATTCTTTGGAAGTGGAGCATTCTGCAGGATCGGAGGGCCAAAAGTTGAAGTCGCCTAGTACCACGATGGAAGAATTATTAACTGCTAAGGTGGCCACAAGATCTTGGAACCCTGTAAGAAAGAGGTGAGAGGGTTGGGGAGGGCGATACATGAGCAGGCAGGTAAGTGGCATTGTGAAAGATGGGGAGCGAACAACTAAGAGATCTGACAAGCCAATGGAGGGAAAATTTAGAGGCTGGAAGAGGAATTCTCTGCGGGAGATCAGGGCGACACCGCCACCCAGTTTACCTGAGGGTCGGTCGGTGCGCAGCACGTAATAATCGGTGGGAAGAGTAGCTAGTAAGGGAGGGAGGGAACTGTCGCAATACCAAGTCTCTGTAAGAAATAAGAGATCTTGTAACTGCATCTTTTTTTTCCGAACTATAAATTATGGTTCCACTTCCTAATTCTATTTTTACAAAAGCTTACTTCTTTGACCTTGACTATCTGTTTCCAAATTCTGTTTATCCCTGCCTCTAACTAAGTTGCTTCTAACTGGCTCTGCTATGACTCTCTGTACTACTACTACTATTACTATTATATTACTCTGTCTGTAGCGAAGCTTGCACAGCTGCCCACTCTTTATAGAAGGTTTTCTTTGGAATAATAAAACTCTGATTGACCAATAGCTCTAACCACTGTGTCCTCCTGTCCTTTGGGTTGTCCTCTTCAAGTCTTCTCAATGTTGAGGTTTTGATAATTACCACAAACAAAATGGCCAACCAGATATTTGACTAGTATTTTTGATCGGATAGTACATGATACTACTATTGTCTAGTGATTCTGCAGAGCCACATACAGAACTATGCACAACAAAATAGGTTGTTGCTGATGGGAGGTTGGACCTTACTGATCACACCTCAGTCCGAAGAACCCAGGATCCCCTGACCGACTAGCTATAGTGTCTCACATTAGGGTCCCACTCCCGAAACCCCCACCAAGAAAATACAAAATGTTGATGATGACTGAGACAGACAACCCAGAACATAATAATACCATTTTGCACACTCACTTGTGTAAGTCCACCCCACCACACCAAATACCACAGAGTCTATGTGTAAGTTCAAAAGGTTTATTTGAAACAAGTATCAAACTCTGTACATCGTTAATATGAAGTTTATTTTACTACAGCCATAGTCAATAAGCCAGCAAAAAGCCTAACATTAAAACAGTAAACATTTACAAGTGCATGACAACAAGAACAAGAGCCAAGATCTTTTGAATTCTGGAAGACCCCTCACCGTAGAACGTAGAAATACTGGTTACGTAATCTTGCATCATAATATGTTCTGTAAATCTCTGGTTTGTAGAAGGGAATCATCCGCCTATTATATGATAAAAATGCTGCGAGTTAGCCGTTAGATAGGATACTGGTGAATGGAAGCATTTTGCAGTCATGGCAAAAATTGTAACATGTATGTGATGGCTAAGCAATATGAACTAAACAAACTCAATAAGTGTGTTTTTTTCCGACCTCGTCACTTGTACGCAACAGTCAAGTGGCCTCAAAGGCATCTACTCTACTGCACATCTCACTAAGCTTGCAGGTATAATTAAATATGCGCCAAAAGAGTAGTAGTCGACATGATGAATCTAAAAGGGTTACACATGGCTCAGGCTAACTTTCAAAAGAGTAGAGTAGGACTAGATGACCCTAGGAAGTGGAACCATATCACCACTAGTGTCTGTCTACTGACTGTACATTCCATACTGTCTAGTGCTGATGTATGTTGTATTAACTTTTTTTTCAATGTTCCAAGTGAACAACACTTAAAATAGGGGGAGGTTTCCAGGCATCTAAAAATTTGTGATGTTTTTTTATAGGCACACTACCATCCACCAGTGCCGTCGGGGCCAGCGATGCGGCCATTCCGGAGGGGGCAGGCGAAGTGGCGGCACCTGCAGACGAGACAGGGGGGGATGCAGCAGCAGTGGCCGGCGGCGGTAAGTTATATTCATTAATTCTTGACATTACTACTAGATGAAAGTGTGTTCACTATTTCACTGTACTGTGCGACTTATTATTATACAACGGTTGAAGAAGACACCCTTTACTTAGCATTAGCAGCGTGATTAGAGCAACCAATGGCCTCTTCGATTTGACTCCAAAATCAGCTGTGTGAAGGTTTTATGGAGAAGACAAACTCAGATCAGATGACCTTGATGGATGTGTTGAACAAAGAGGGAAAGAACTAAGGGTGGAAGGACGGGGGAGATAAATAATATGACTGATTGGCAGAGAAGGATATGTTGTTGGAAGCATGCATAGGTGGCTGATAGTAATCAGATCAGATGCAAGGGTTGTTGAAGGATGGGTGGAAGGTGAAAGAATGCCTGCCTGGGTGGGCGACAAAGTATGGGTGGATAGTGCTAGATAGCAAAAATCAGCGTTGTTTGGTTCAAATTCAAAATCAAAGCCAAGGCAAGCAAGGAAGGAGCGGAAGCATGGGTGGTTGTTGGTGAAATCAACTAAGTATGAGAGATATAAAAAAGAAGGATAAACGTTTATTAGAATGGATGTATTCCTGGATGTACTATAGACAGTAAAGGATTGGAAAGTGTCACTGGAGATTCTTACTTTGAAGAAAATGTAAAAGAAACTGCGCGACAGTAGTAAAGCCTAGGGGAATATAGGTAGTATTATCAGAATACAGTACACTTGCAGTAGTTTGCAAGCATGTCATATATATTTATATATATACATTATCAAGCAGAAGCCCCTTCCTCCCACTCTGGGGACCACTCCCTACCTATTATTATTAATGTATTTTCGAATTGTGGCAGCCAGCCTGCAAAGGGTGGCCTATCTGTTGTTTATGGTTATTGGTTACACAATCAATGAAAGCAAAGTACCCTCTGCAGTAGCGGTTGGTGGTGGGAGTGTTTGCGGGTGGTGACATGGGGAGGGGACGGGTGGGTGGCACTGGCGAGTAAACTGTGTATTACGGCCAAATACAGGTAATCAACATAAAAATAAATAACTTTATTTTCAATGTGCGCGCTGCACCGCTGAATGCGATGCAGTGCGTGCAACAATTTTTTTTTTTAATGTATTGTTTAATTACCTGTGATTGTCCTTAATCCATAGTTTACTATCCCCACCCTGCACCTTCCCACCTCACCGACTCACCGCTCGGCAGCACTCCCACCACTGACCGCTACTGGCCTGATGTCGTATCGTATTAGCATCTATAATATGAATTTAAGCAATGATCATTGGATCAGATAAATAATCAGCCTTTTTGTAGTACCCAAGGCAGGGTGTAAGTGAAATTGTGCATGCCATTTGCCCCCATGTAACAGAGTATGGCCAGTGCCAACGGCCGTAAGGTGTCATACAAAAATATGAGCTTCCCCACCTGCAGACAGTAGTAGTAAATAAAACTAACGTGAGTCTGCATCATGTGGCTCATATCTGTTTCTCTTGGGTGCAAGCTTAGCTGACTGAGCTGGCATGCCGGCTACAACAAGGTTATGTATTTGGGCTAAACTACAGATAACAACAACACGACTGGTGTACCGGAGTACATAGGACGATTATATTTATAATGTCGGAAACTCCCACAAATGTTAGAGTCCAAGGAAGTAGGAGTAGAGATACTTACCACCAAATCACAAATGTTATGAACTGTGCTTGCTAGTGATACTGTGACACTATGTGTTGAATGATTTCAGTGTTAAGAGTATTGGCTACAACATGTTCTTTTTCTTTCTTGATTCTAGATACTCCTTCCACACCAACAAAACCATCTCGGAAGGAGTTGGCCGCTAGGGTCCTGCGCCGGAAACTGGAGGCCATCTGTGAACATTATCGCCGGCTGGTGGCTCAGGCGGAGGAGGAGGAGGAGGCGGTTGCAGCTGCAGCCTCCTCCAATGCGCCGGTCCCCAGTCAGGCCCTGCCTCCACTTTAACGGCGCCGTGGTCCAGCAGCCGGCCGCCGGCGCCCATCTATTTCAAGCACTGCTGCCCCCCACCCTGCATGTAACTGCAGGGCATTTCGCCGCCAGCTGCTCCGCCGGGTGGCCCGCTTGGAGGAGAACCTGGAGGAGCGGGTAAAGATCCTGGTGGATAAACACCTCAAGGCCTGCCGACGATAGAGGACCTCGTCATTTGCCCCTTTTTTAATTCGTTTTGTTGGTGGGTGGGTTTGTGGGCGTTGGGGATTTTTCCAGACATTTGGGACTCGCAACTTTCGTTTTGGACATTGGTTGGGGTTAGGGTGGAGGGTGGGTTAGGTCAGAGTGGGATAGTTTATTTTTGTTAGGGGTATTAAATATATACTATTATTTACTTATACGATGTTAATGTTTTGTGGTGGGTTACAGTTTTCTGAATTCAATCTAAGTTACATGGTTGTTTACTTTGTTTCCGTGCTGCTGCATGCCCACAGCCAGTGTTTGATTTAAAAGATCTGCCGATTTTGTAACACACAAACCGATAGATGCAGTACCCCTCACTGAGTTATTTTAATTGTCATAATAGTACTGTCAGTCTCTCCTCCTAGTCCATACCTCCCACAAAACTTATCTTACCTGCAATTGATGATGAAGTTCAGCACACTGATGGCTGCATGGTTGGTTTCCCAAATTAACGGACAAGATGCCATTATTGTGGTGGTAGTAGTAGACACTGGTAATAGCATTTGAAAAACTACAACATGGGTGGGCTAGCAGAAGAAGATCCTTGCACAGCCTCAGTTGAAATTCAATTAGTGTTGCTTTCACCGCATCTGCCCCAGCAAGCATGTGATCAATTGGTGTACATAATGTAGTCATCACATCACACCTCAATATAAATCACACAGCCCGGGGGAAGAGGGTTAGGGATTGATGAATGGATGGGAAGTGGGGTTTTGGGAAAGGTTTGAGAAAGAAAAACAGACAGTATGCATGGACACAACAAAAGTAAAACACAATCTTGTAAGACGACTATGATCCATTATCAAAGAAATCAAAGTATAAAGTGAGAAAAAGCAAATGCATGCATGCTGAGGAAGAGAACTTGATGGTAATGATAATGCGTTGTACTTACTATACCTATTACCCAATGAGACAGTATAGTCAGGGAAGAAATTGAAATTTGCCTTGCCTGTCTGCCGCCCTCAGAGCTCAGACCGAACCCAATTACATGCTGTACCGGGCTTACTTTTATTTTTCAAGCAAGCAAAGGAAATTAAAAAATAGTTGTAGGGATCAATTACCAAACAAACCACAAGACACAGTCGTAATGACTGAAGAGGAAAAAGCAATCAAATAAATTTAAAGACGAATGATGAATGATACTAAAGTTACTGTATTATCCTGGTCCAAATGTGGAGTTGCATCATTATCGTCATTCCTCTTGGTCCTCCCTTCCATGGACACTCCGCACATCAATCTTGGGTACCACTGCCTGCCTGATGCGGATTGGTAAGGTAAGTGTGAGTCGTTTCTCCCACTATAGCACAGATTAAAGGCCGGCCTGTAAGTGTGGATGGAAAAACAAACGGGGTATTGAAAAATTACTGCATTTAAAACAATAAACTCAATTACAGTGGAGTGCAAGACGAGAAGACAACACTCTGGAGAGAACACTTTCAGACTGAGGCAGCTTGGATAGGATACATAAGTGTCTACTCTACAGCATTAAGGTACAACAACAACGGGACAGTACTCAGGAGCCAGCACAGCCACAGAACAGGAGAACTGCGGCACAGGCCAGGCACCCTACCCCTTACTTACATTTTGAGCGAGCCAGATAAATGTCATATGCACTGCAGCAACCAAGCATTTTCCAAATGAAGTGACTAAATCAATGCGCCACTGTCCCTCATACCACTACACTGTACTCCAGTCCACACCACTACACGGACATCTAGCCTAGGTATGTGCTGTGGTTCTTGTTCAAACTGTTTACCTTTTAAGTCAGCCCATGAAACGCAGTTATTCCATCAATTTTCTCCGATCCAACTGACTGTGTGCAAAGATAGTATGCTCAGCAGCATCATGAGAATGACCGTGTGGTACGTCTTCTCCAACACCAACTCAGTCTGTAGTGACTGATTAAGTTTAGAATATATTCCATATTACTAAATTGCAACGGATATTGGCCGGCACCTGCAATGGTAGGAGTACAATGTGGCTATTATTAAACAACAAGGAAACATTAACTGTCACCACACCAAAGTCACTTTTACTTTGTCTATAAACTAGTATAGTTCTACTTCATGCACAATTATTCGTAGTCAGCCAGCATCCAATGCAATGCATGCCACCATTATTCACAATAATCACTCATTACCTGTCTTGGTGTTCTCTTTGGCTGTCTGATCTGATGCCTGCCTAGCCTTCTGCCAGTCAGTGATGAGTTTCTTTTGGCTTGGAAACAAAATGGAATATAGCTGGAGTCACGTTTCACTTCTTATGGAGGGACTGTTAGAGGCAACATGTATTGTACTATTCTCCATCTCCATCCAATGTCTGGCTTACTTGAAATGTACTTAGGGAGAGTAAGGAAGATGGAGCAGGATCCTGAGGAGTGGAGTGGACAGTTATGCACAGACGTGCAACTCCAATAGGGAAATAAAAAGAGGAGACTGTTGATGGATTTGTTGTGATTAGATTTTGAACCAGAAAAACAGATACACACAGTCACACACAAATAAAGGAAGGGAGAACAATTTGAAAGCCTAGTTGTCAGGGAAGAGGAGCTCGTCCTCAAACTCTGGTGGTTCAGACAGAAGTACGTCTAACAACCCACTACTTATGTCATCGAAGTAGCTCTACTCTTCCTGCTGTGATTCACGTATTTTGTACTCCGGTGGTATAAAGTGTTGATTCATTTTGATCATGGTTAACCTCTCAACGCTTTTGGGCGAGAGACTGGTCCTTTTGACAGTAACAATGGCACCAGCAGCACTGAAAACACGCTCTGAAGAGACACTTGCAACAGGGCAAGCCACATACATTATCGCCAGCCTGCTGAGCACTGGCCATTGGCTTCTTTTCCCATACCAATACACCAATGGGCTTTGCTCCATGAAGACCTCTGTTTTGTCATCGAGATAGGCCTGAACCATCCGCTCAATGTTCAGGGGTGCTCCGATTTCCTGGGCCTCTTTTGCCTTTGCATCAGTCATGGACGTACAATACCCTTTCCGTAGAAACCAATCACCTGCTGTTTTTTTTAATGCGCCTGATGATCCTGTTGGTGCTGTTTATGTTATTGCTGGCAGTGTCGTTGACTGCTGGGAGGCAAACGCACTGCTCTTGGCCTCTGAAATAGAACTTGGCTCTGGGTGCCTTGCACTACTTTTTATGCCCTGGGGGGGCAGGCCTCTAATTAAGATCCTTTTGTTTTCAAACTCAGTGGCTTCCTCAGCTATCAAAGTTTTGTACTGGGCATTCACTTCTGAAAAAGGAATTACCTCATTACTGCGCAGCAATAATTTGTAACGAGGATCCAAAATTGAGGCAGTAATGTAATGTGGATGTGACACAATGTTATTTTGAATCCTTGTATTGTGAGATAAGCGAGCGGATAAGGTGTCTGCCAAATGATATGCGTCTACTTTGTCATCCAGACCTGCATACATTTCTGACACCTCCTTCAGCTCTTGCTCTAGCATGTACAACAATGGGATAGCTTGGCCCATAGTACAGTCCTCCCTGCTCACTTCACGCATGAAGACCTCAAAAGGAAGTAGCATCTCTGTCAGGCATTTGACGAGGTCCTATTGGGCCATCTCAACTCTCATGCCTTTCACAGTAGGATCCCCTGACCTTTTCATGACATAAGCATTAAGTGGTATGTACTGCTCAAACAGACGCTCAAGCATGTAATACGTTGAGTTCCAACGTGTTGGCACCTCCTGGATGAGTGCTTTGACTGGCATTTTATGCTCACGCTGAATGACCCTCAGCTGCTTCCGGGCTTTAAAAGAATGGTTGAAATGTGTGCATTTTCTTCTGCAGGTGGTCAGTAAGCTGCTGACTTTGCTTTCGTTTTTCAGAAAGTCTTGAACAACAATGTTAATGCAGTGTGCCAAACATGGCACCCTGAAATAGACACCATCTTTCATGGCCCTAACTACATTACTGCCATTGTCCATGGCAACAAAACCAATGGTAAGCCCTCTTTGTCGCAGCCACTCAAACACCTTGCTGTTAAACTCATCCAAAATGTTTGCAGAAGTATGAGATTTCTCCATAGCAAACATGGCTACAGTTGCATGTTTGCGAGTGTCTTTAAAAATCTCAGCGGTGTCAACAACACCGTCAGATATCTTATCTTTAACACCCGAAAAAGAGACCCAGTGTGCAGTGATGCACATGTAATCAGTGGCTTGGCAACTGGTCCACATGTCTGTTGTCAGGTGTGTACTCTGAACAGCACTCTTTTTTAAGGCTTTTCCAAGCAATTCCAGCACGTCGTGATGTAGTGCTGGAACAGCAACTCTTGCGAAATAGTAGCGGCTGGGAACTTTCCATTTTGGGCAGATGGTGGTCACAAACTCAAGAAAACCCACCCCTTCAACAAAAGAAAAAGGGAGAAGGTCCAGTGCTAACATTTTTGCCAGCTTTGCATTGTACAAACGTGCTATTGGGTGGTTGCGTTCGTACTGCCCCTCCGGCCTACTAAACATGCTAAGAATGGTAGGCTGCATGGTATTCCTTCCTGTGGTCAACATCGCACTTTTTGGGCCAGCAGTACTCCTTGGTGTCTCAGGCTGACTCTTACTCTTGTGCCAATGAGATGTGGCTGAGGATGTGGGCGTTATCACTGCAGTGCTGGGGACAGGGCTACTTTGTGTACCACTACCACAGAGAATGTCTCGCTCTTCTTCCTGTTCCACTGGGAGCGGACTTTCTACTCGTTTATGCCCAACAGCAATGGTTCCAGTTTTGAAGCGACTAAGGTGCTCCTCCCACTGGATTGCGTGGTGTTTTTTCAGATGGGTCATTTGGCCTCCGGTACCATAGTTTGTACCAAGCTTACCACGACTAACAGAGGTATGACAAACGGAGCATATAGCAATGTTCTCCTTTCCACTAACCGTAAAGAAGTCCCACACTGGGGAGCTTAACTTTTGTCTCCTGCTGGAGGTGCCACTCCCACTTCCAATGCCGGATGAACTGGAGGGTGTGTGTTGAATTAGACTCTGTGCAGGACCACTACCTACTTCTGCTGAGGTGGTGCTTGTGCTGGATGTAGGATGCTGCCGGCCCTTTACTAATGTAAATATGGAAGCTGGAGGTCGTGTTGGTGTCACCTGTGTTGGAGGTATGCGTGCTACATCCCTCGCAGCCATTTCGGATAGTGTAAAAATGTTGGTCTCCATCTCCTCAGGCCCGGGAGTGATGTTTGTGATGACTGGCTCATCATCATCATCATCATCATCATCATCCTGCTCTTCTACATCAACATCCATAAGTGTAAGGCTTTCTGGAACCTTCCTTTTCCCATGCCTGCTCTTGTGATGTGTTTCCCTCTCAGACTCAGTTTGTGGCTTCCAAGTGGCATCTAGATCATCAGAAGGGGGGCTTGGTGAAGAACTTGATGTACTAACCCTCCTTTTCCTTGCTGGGGATTTGGATGCCAATGGAACTTCTAAAGGAGTGGCTTCCTCTTCTTCCTCTGCATGAGGCTCAATTTCCTGAACTGCCCCTACTTCGGGAGGAACAACAGCTACTATTGCGGGCGGTGGCTGCGGCTGTTGACCACTTATCTGCTGTGTTGATGATGTTCCCTCCTGCGTTGATTGTGTACTACTTTGAGATAGCGATAAGTTTAGTTCAGGCTCAGCATCACTGCTTTCCACCATAAGGCTGTCTACCTCTTCCACACTCTGCCTGGGCCTGGGTTGGTGGGTTGGGCCCACTGATGTGGAGGTGCTGCCCCCAGCTTGGCCCCCCAACACCGCTGCTGCAGGCGTCATTTTTGGTGTACCAAAAAAGGTTTTGGGAGGCACACCAGACTTAAGTAACACTTCCTTCTTCTTCTGTTCCTTCTTCTCCATGGCAACTTTCTTGGTACAGGAGGACCTGCTACCTGCTTTCTTTGGGGGCATCTTCAACAGATGTCAAAACAGCACTCAGTAGCACAAGTTGCAGAGATGCCTGGTCAGGTCACTCACACGTCACGTTGTGTACAGCAGCACGACGTCGGTCTGGCACCACAACAGTGGATGATGATGACACACCTCCTCTGTCTTTTGTGCACCTAAAAGCAAAAAAGCCAGAAGAACATCAGTCAAAAGATCCATAATATAATATATAACTTATTAGTGTCTGGTGGGTGGTCATCACAATTATTAAACTAGGCCACAAGCTTGGAGGCCTATGCAAAAAGCACAATGCCTTCCTTCCTAAAATGGCCGCCACACACATGCACAGGCCACCCACCACAAATAACCAAAAAGTGATTACAAAGGACAGGAACAGGAAGTTTTAGTGTCTGTGGAACTTACTTTCTCTCATAAAAATATTTTGAAAAAAATAAAAGCTTCTCCGTGCTCCAAACCTACAGCTCAATGACAACCTGAGGAGTTTTTTTAGCAGAAATGCACAAACAAGCGTTTTCGAGAAGGATCTATGTTGCTCGCGAGATATTGTTTGCCAGATTGCAAAAGCTGCGTGTTCGGGATCGCGAACTGTACAAAAAGGCTTTATCGCGTGCGCGAACACGCATATTGCGAGCACGAAAATGACGAAAACTGTTAGTCCGCGTTGTCGCGCTGTGCAGAGTTACCAAAAGTACGCAAGCTGAATCCCTAGGCTTACATAATGGCTAAAAAGCCCTATTTATTTAACACACACCCAAAAAATGCTATTCCACCCCAAAAAACACCGTTTGCAATAAAATCCAAAGCCATCCATGGTGTAAAAGAAAATCAACAGACAACACAAACTGTAAATTTAAATAACGCACCAAAGATTTGAGGCTGACTACCTCTGGGCCTACTGGCAGACTAGGCCACAAGCTTGGAACATAATGGCAAAAGCAAGCACACTGCTTGGATGGCTCCACAAAATGGCCGCCACACACCCACAACAACAAGAAATGGAAGACAGTCAATGTACGCCTATGGCAAAAGCACAATGCCTGCCTTCCTAAAATGGCCGCCACACACATGTACAGGCCACCCACCACAAATAACCAAAAAGTGATTACAAAGGACAGGAACAGGAAGTTTTAGTGTCTGTGGAACTTACCAAACGCTTCTCTCACAGTGGTTCCCAAATGCACACAGACTCTCAGCGTGATTCTAGACAAGCACCACTATCCCTAGGAGTTTACCAAAACTCATTCACTACAGTGGAAGAGGTAAGGGAACTGCACACAATCTACATATTTCACGACTGCACTTTAGTATCAATGCCTGACTCATTTAATCAACACATAAGCAAAGACTGGCTTCTAATGCTACTAAAATTTGACAACATGACAGGTTTTAAAACAGTTATCTGTCAGCAAATACACAATGTTACCAAACGCTTCTCTCACAGTGGTTCCCAAATGCACACAGACTCACAGTGTGATTCTACACAAGCACCACTATCCCTAGGAGTTTACCAAAACTCATTCACTACAGTGGAAGAGGTAAGGGAACTGCACACAATCTACATATTTCACGACTGCACTTTAGTGTCAATGCCTGACTCATTTAATCAACACATAAGCAAAGACTGGCTTTTAATGCTACTAAAACTTCACAACATGACATGTTTTAACCCCTTGAGTGCCCATGACGAGATAGTCTCGTCATGGGCCGCGGTTGCGCTGTGCCCATGACGAGACTATCTCGTCATGAACCCCGCCCGCTAATTCAACGCCCGGCACAGGGCGGGGAAAGGGCGGGGCACACAAGGGGTTAAAACAGTTATCTGTCAGCAAATACACGATGTTACCAAACACTTCTCTCAAAGTGGTTCCCAAATGTACACAGACTCACAGTGTGATTCTAGACAAGCACCACTATCCCTAGGAGTTTACCAAAACTCATTCACTACAATGGAAGAGGTAAGGGAACTGCACACAATCTACATATTTCACGACTGCACTTTAGTGTCAATGCCTGACTCATTTAATCAACGCAAAAGCAATGACTGGCTTCTAATGCTACTAAAACTTGACAACATGACAGGATTTAAAATAGTTATCTGTCAGCAAATAAACAATGTTACCATATGCTTCTCTCACATTGGTTCCCAAATGCACACAGACTTACAGTGTGATTCTAGACAACAACCACTATCCCTATGAGTTTACCTAACCATATTTACTACTATGGAAGTGGTAAGAGAACTGCACACAATGTGCATATTTCACGACTACACTTTACTGTCAATACCTAACTCATTTAATGGAAGCATAAGCCATAACTGGCTTCTAATGCTACTAAAACTTCACAACATGACATGTTTTAAAACAGTTATCTGTCAGCAAATACACGATGTTACCAAACGCTTCTCTCACAGTGGTTCCCAAATGTACACAGACTCACAGTGTGATTCTAGACAAGCACCACTATCCCTAGGAGTTTACCAAAACTCATTCACTACAGTGGAAGAGGTAAGGGAACTGCACACAATCTACATATTTCACGACTGCACTTTAGTGTCAATGCCTGACTCATTTAATCAACGCATAAGCAATGACTGGCTTCCAATGCTACTAAAACTTGACAACATGACATGTTTTAAAACAGTTATCTGTCAGCAAATACACAATGTTACCAAACACTTCTATCACATTGGTTCCCAAATGTACATAGACTCACAGTGTGATTCTAGACAAGCACCACTATCCCTAGGAGTTTACCAAAACTCATTCACTACAGTGCAAGTGGTAAGGGAACTGCACACAATCTACATATTTCACGACTGCACTTTAGTGTCAATGCCTGACTCATTTAATTAACGCATAAGCAATGACTGGCTTCTAATGCTACAAAAACTTCACAACATGACATGTTTTAAAACAGTTATCTGTCAGCAAATTCACGATGTTACCAAACACTTCTCTCAAAGTGGTTCCCAAATGTACACAGACTCACAGTGTGATTCTAGACAAGCACCACTATCCCTAGGAGTTTACCAAACCTTATTTACTACTATGAAAGTGGTAAGAGAACTGCACACAATGTGCATATTTCAAAAGTGCACTTTTGTATCATTGCCTGACTCATTTAATCAACGCATAAGCAAAGACTGGCTTCTAATGCTACTAAAACTTGACAACATGACAGGTTTTAAAAGAGTTATCTGTCAGCAAATACAAGATATTACTAAATGCCTCTCTCACAGTAGTTCCCAAATGCACACAGGCTCTCTGTGTGATTCTAGACAAACAACACTATCCCTTGCACTATACCAAAACACATTTCTTCATCTACAAGGAGTACTACACTTTACTGCAGAAACATAACTAATTTCACAAATTCTTCTAATTCTACCAAAATATAAAAACTGCACAGTTATCTGTCTACAAACACATGAAAAAACAAATCCTTATCACAAAATGTTTTCTACATGCACACACACTGTCAATAAGATTGTAGAGAAAAAAAGTACTCCCTACACTTTAGCAGAAGAAATACATTTGTCTGATTAAAATAAAAATAGTCTACATACATCCCCTCACAATTAAATAACTCACCTTTCAAGATGTTTTGTAGATTAAGAAGTATATCAGTCACACACCAGATATCAGTCACACACCAGATTTTCTTATACAGAATCTCTGCACTGTGCACCTGTCAGCAGAACCAAAGAATGGCAAAGTTTCCCTCTCATTTTCCACACATATACATGTAAACATCAAATCACATTCCTTCCCACATAAATTCAAAAGCCAACACACATTTCTATTGGTTAAACATTTCAACCCGTTCCAAATGACATAAACTTCAACCCTTCCCCCAATCTGCCTTCTGCCCGTTACCATAGAAACAGGTCATGGAACACTGTACTGAGCACACAAGTCACAAGTTCAGCACACACAATGTTGCTAATCAAAACAGCAAGTGTGCTTGACTTCTCAACATATCAGCTAATCATATATAATTGTTCCTTACAATCAGTTTTTGTTAACCAATAAGAATCATGTGTTTAAAAAACAGAAATATGCACCCTACCTTTCAGTGTAGAACGTTGTTAAACAACCAATGATTTCTTGTCTTTTTTCAAAATTGCATCTTAGCCACCATTTTAGAAACATCTTACTTTCCAAACTGCCATTTCATTTACAGAGACCATCTGAGTGCACCCAGACCTCCTTACAAGATGCTTACAGTGTGGATTGTGCGACACAGCTACATTTTCTGGAGGTATGCAGAAAACAAAGGCATTCACAAAGACCTAGGTTTGCCAAATGTAGACATTAAATGGATTGGACAGAGAGGGTTAAAGTGGCACTAATTGATGCCATTGGTGACATCCTTCATGCAAATCCAACACCCTGACCTCATAATAGTGCACTGTGGTGGCAATGACCTAGGCACTTTGACTGGGGTAGGTCTGGAAATGCTTATGAAGGACACCTTTGCAGAACTGATTTCACTTTTCCCTAAAACTGCCTTTGTGTACTCTAACATATGCCAAAGGCAGAAATGGAACTGGTCCGATCATTTTTGTTCACAGATTGAGAAAGCTAGGAAACATGTGAATAAATCTGTTTCTGCTTTTCTCCGAGACTACAGAATGGGGTCCATTTACAATAACAATCTGCGCTTTCATATGCAAGAGATGTATAGGAGAGATGGAGTACACTTTACTGATGAAGGAAACAGAGTCTTCCTCAACAACTTTAGACTCTGTATAGGTACTTACTTTAAGTACCAAAAACTCTCAATGAACACAACGGCTCTTTTTAGAGCCACTCAAGAACAAAACACTTAAGCTTAATCTTTATCTCCCAACAATTTCATTTTTTTCCCTTGGATCCGCGAACCCACCGCGAGAGGATCCGTGCATCCAACGCGATAGGATGCGCGCACCATGCGCGCATTTCGCCGTTTTTTTTTTTTTAAAAAGGCGGGTCCCAGGGGGTCCTTCTGGGACCCCCTAAGCACCTCTAGAGGGTCAGAGTATTTCCACTCTGCCCCCTTTATATGTTTTACACACTTATTCCCCTTGCTTCTTCAGCCTCGCTTCTACCGAGGCAGAAAATGGCCGCCAACAGTTCCTGGTTTCGAATGTAGAGAGACACTCAACAGCCAATTAGCATTCAGCGCGCGATCGGGAGGGTGCGCGCTCAGTTCGAGGAGGGTGCGCGTACGGTGCGTGTACAGTCCGCGGATCCTCCGCGGCCATAGATATCACAAACTTTTTTACCCTAATTTTCTCAGGAACTACTGAACGGATTCACACCATATATGCAAAAGGCACGAATCTGAACTGAGGACTACCTCTTTGCCAAATTTGGTGTCATTCCGTTCAGCGGTTCGGGCTGTAGCTGCGACAACAGATCCTATGGGAAATTGCATGGGAAAACGTGTTTTGGAACCCCCTTTTTTTTGGCCCCCGCTTGACGGATCACTGCAAATCTTTCAGGGTAGGAGCGGATCGGTGCTGGCCAAAAGTTTGCAAAATTTCACGAAGATTCATCAACCGGCGCCAACGTTATTCCAAATAGAATGTTGCGGATTTCCTATGGAAAATAGGTCCTAACTATGACTATCTACTGGCGACCGCCAGTAGATAATATATATATATATATATATATACACATATATATGTGTGTGTATGTGAAAGTAAGCTCCTGCTCCACCGTGGCGAGGAAAGACAGGTATTGACCACTCGTAGATACAAAATAAAGTGCTTTTATTCGGAGCAGATAGAATTCATCAGCATTATAGTCCCGAAGGGGTCAGTACATATTATATATGTATACATATTAGGCCTGGGCCAAAATTCCGTTCCGTTCGCGGAAATTGCGATATTTTGGCATTTTCGCGTTCCGCGGAAAGCGCGAAAATGTCAAAATTTTCGCATTCCGCAGCTTAGCGATAATTTGTTTCTTGCTCGCGCTGTAAAGAAATACATTCTTGCGTGCGCGCGATCGCCTTACCTGAATCCCCGCGTTCGCCGACAAGTTTTCCCGACCCGGTCGCGTTCTCCACGAGATGTTGGATTGTTGGTAGCCATTTTGGGCTGTCTCGCGACAGTTCGCGGCCGCACTAACGTAATTTGTCGCGCGATCACGTCATTTGTCGCGCGATCATGTCATTTGTCGCGCGATCACGTCTTTCTTCTCGCGATCATGCACCGCGCGAGTATGAGAAGATTGAGATCTCGAACACGTCATTTTACATTTCGAGCGAGAGGGTGAGGACGCGGGCACGTCTAATCGAACGCGAACAGGAGAAAGAGACCCCGAACACGTCATATCCAACGCGATAGGGACGAAGAGAACGCGATCATGTCATTTTCGACACGCCGGCGGAAGTAATGTGAAGCTCGAGAACTCGAACATGTAAAATTTTCAATTTGGAGAGGAATATCAGCTCTAGCAGCATGAAACCTTCTGCAAATGCTGATTTTGGATGAAAACAACTCCTTACATTGACATTTGGCTGTCCTTTTTTGTGCAAGGAGTCCCTTTTTTAAAAGGTGGAGAGAGGGAGGAAGTGACACAGAATCTCCAACTTCCTGTTCCTGTCCAGCAGGCTCCTCCCAGTGCTTTGTCCATCTCCTGCTCATTCTGCCTTTGGATTTGGAGCTGGAAAGATCACTCTTTTTGTCTGCTGCATCATTGCAATTGGATTTGAGGATTTTTGGAATAGGATATTTTACAAGTGGTTGTTGTGTCTGTTTGATTGTGGGCATTGCAGTTGTTGTAACTACAATTTATTTTTGATAATTAATTATCATCATTCCTTTTTTAATTTTTTTTTATTTTGTGGGTAGTAGTAGTAGGCCCGAGCTAGCCATGGGCATGGCCTCATGGGTGTGTGCATGATGAAGCAACTGTTCCTTTTGTTGTTTTTTTAATGTATTTCATTTTCAAGCACATTTAGGGCATGGATGGCATTGGATTGAGTTGGGAAAGTGTGCTTTTTGGGGGTGGCCTTTGTGATGTTGTTGGGCCTGGCCATGTGGCTGGTGGCCATTTTGAAGCCTAGGCCTGCAAGCTTGCCTGGCCTTGTCTGCCAACAGGCCTGCTTTTTCATCCACTAGGATCAGAGCAGGTAGCCACAGCTTTATTAAACAAGTTTTCTGTGTGATCTGTTGAATTTAGACATCATTTAGGGCATGGATGGCATTGGATTGAGTTGGGGAAGTGTGCTTTTTGGGGGTGGCCTTTGTGAGGTTGTTGGGCCTGGCCATGTGGCTGGTGGCCATTTTGAAGCCTAGGCCTGCAAGCTTGCCTGGCCTTGTCTGCCAACAGGCCTGCTTTTTCATCCACTAGGATCAGAGCAGGTAGCCACAGCTTTATTAATCAAGTGTTTTCTGTGTGATCTGTTGAATTTAGACATCATTTAGGGCATGGATGGCATTGGATTGAGTTGGAGAAGTGTGTTTTTGTGGGTGGCCTTTGTGATGTTGTTGGGCCTGGCCATATGGCTCGTGGCCATTTTGAAGCCTAGGCCTGCAAGCTTGCCTGGCCTTGTCTGCCAACAGGCCTGCTTTTTCATCCACTAGGATCAGAGCAGGTAGCCACAGCTTTATTAATCAAGTGTTTTCTGTGTGATCTGTTGAATTTAGACATCATTTAGGGCATGGATGGCATTGGATTGAGTTGGAGAAGTGTGTTTTTGTGGGTGGCCTTTGTGATGTTGTTGGGCCTGGCCATGTGGCTGGTGGCCATTTTGAAGCTTAGGCCTGCAAGCTTGCCTGGCCTTGTCTGCCAACAGGCCTGCTTTTTCATCCACTAGGATCAGAGCAGGTAGCCACAGCTTTATTGATCAAGTGTTTTCTGTGTGATCTGTTGAATTTAGACATCATTTAGGGCATGGATGGCATTGGATTGAGTTGGGGAAGTGTGTTTTTTGGGGGTGGCCTTTGTGAAGTTGTTGGGCCTGGCCATGTGGCTGGTGGCCATTTTGAAGCCTAGGCCTGCAAGCTTGCCTGGCCTTGTCTGCCAACAGGCCTGCTTTTTCATCCACTAGGATCAGAGCAGGTAGCCACAGCTTTATTAAACAAGTGTTTTCTGTGTGATCTGTTGAATTTAGACATCATTTAGGGCATGGATGGCATTGGATTGAGTTGAGGAAGTGTGCTTTTTGGGGGTGGCCTTTGTGAGGTTGTTGGGCCTGGCCATGTGGCTGGTGGCCATTTTGAAGCCTAGGCCTGCAAGCTTGCCTGGCCTTGTCTGCCAACAGGCCTGCTTTCTCATCCACTAGGATCAGAGCAGGTAGCCACAGCTTTATTAATCAAGTGTTTTCTGTGTGATCTGTTGAATTTAGACATCATTTAGGGCATGGATGGCATTGGATTGAGTTGGGGAAGTGTGTTTTTTGGGGGTGGCCTTTGTGATGTTGTTGGGCCTGGCCATGTGGCTGGTGGCCATTTTGAAGCCTAGGCCTGCAAGCTTGCCTGGCCTTGTCTGCCAACAGGCCTGCTTTTTCATCCACTAGGATCAGAGCAGGTAGCCACAGCTTTATTGATCACGTGTTTTCTGTGTGATCTGTTGAATTTAGACATCATTTAGGGCATGGATGGCATTGGATTGAGTTGGGGAAGTGTGCTTTTTGGGGGTGGCCTTTCTGATGTTGGTTGTCTTAAAGACATGCTTTTTTTGTTTGTGTCTGTTCACTGGTGTGTTGGTGTGCAATGCATGCACCCTGCAGAGCTGTTTGGGGCCTGTGAATGTTCGTATTTACATTTTGTTGCATTAAAAAGGCAGAGCAGTGTGCTTTAGCATGCATCCTTTACCTGGCTTTTATAGGCCTTTTGTCAGCTCCTGGTGTTTCCCAGGCCCCCGGCTTGTTTGTGATTTGTGAGTGTCCATGTGGGTGGTGGCCTTTTTTGGTGTTTGGACTGTGAGTTATTAGTGTCCTGCTTTTGCCATAGGCCTGCATGGATTTCCTATTGGCTATTTGGCTTACTGCTTTCATCCATCCACCCCCTTTGCCAGCAGCAGCTCCATGGATGCTGAGATAATTTAATGGTCCACCCCACTTTCATTACATTTTTATTTTGGTGGTTATTATTAACTTTCCTATCCTTCCTGAGAGTGTAGTGTGTGGCTGTACACAGTAGTATAACATAGCTCTAGTTAAAAAAAAAAGTCATAAATGGCTAGACTATCTTTTGTTTGCACTAGTACAGTACTAAGTAACTGAAGCACAACAACAAATGCAACATTTCACTGATGTTCCTCTCCTGTCTCATTTGCTTTTAGGTGCACAAAAGACAGAGTAGGAGGTGTCATCAGCATCACCCGGCTACCCGTTGTACTGCCAGCCAGACAGAAGTCCTGCTGCGCATCACGTCCACGTGTGACCAGAACTTGTTGTGCATCTGCATCCTGCCTGACATCTGAAGAAGATGGCCCCAAAGAAAGGTACCAGGTCCAGTACCAAGAAAGTTGCCGATGAGAAGAAGGAACAGAAAAAGGAAGTGCCATTAACCACGACTGGTGGTGTGCCGGCCAATGTTTTTTTTGGCACCAAAGCGTTGTCCGGGAACCAAGCTGGGAGCAGCACAGCGGTCCAACCCCACCAACCTAGGCCCAAGGGCTTTAGTGTCGCAGAGGTAGCCAGTCGACTAACGAGCAGCGATGTTGAAGAAATGTCATTACCGCAAAGTAGTACACAATCAAGTTCAACGCAGGCGCAAACTCAGCAGATCAGTGTGCAGCCGCCGCAACAAGAACAGCAGCAGCCGCCGCAACAAGAACAGCAGCAGCCGCCGCAACAAGAACAGCAGCAGCCGCTGCAACAAGATCAGCAGCAGCCGCCGCAACAAGAACAGCAGTAGCTGCCGCAACAAGAACACCAGCAGCCGCCGCAACAAGAACAGCGTTACAACAAACAAATGATGGACGGAATGCTGACAATGCAGACATTCTCCCCCAGTCAAGAGATCTGGGTTAAATCCATCGTTCTTTTGCCCACTACGCCACCCCAGTTTAGACATGGCCATATGCAAATCAGTCTTGACCCTGTGCCTCATGGGAACAGTCCAGCCCGAACTGCCAAGCCATGTCTTCACTGGACCGGAATCAAGCATCCTAGGACCGGTTTCTGGCTATCAGCCGTCATCAGCCAGGATAGCTTGACTCCAGTGGCGTAGTGAGCACGGGTCCCACGTCTGGGAATACCCATCCCACGTAGGGCGAAAAGCGTTACAACAAACAAATGATGGACGGAATGCTGACAATGCAGACATTCTCCCCCAGTCAAGAGATCTGGGTTAAATCCATCATTCTTTTGCCCAATACGCCACCCCAGTTTAGACATGGCCATATGCAAATCAGTCTTGACCCTGTGCCTCATGGGAACAGTCCAGCCCGAACTGCCAAGCCATGTCTTCACTGGACCGGAATCAAGCATCCTAGGACCGGTTTCTGGCTATCAGCCGTCATCAGCCAGGATAGCTTGACTCCAGTGGCGTAGTGAGCACGGGTCCCACGTCTGGGAATACCCATCCCACTTAGGGCGAAAAGCGTTACAACAAACAAATGATGGACGGAATGCTGACAATGCAGGCATTCTCCCCCAGTCAAGAGATCTGGGTTAAATCCATCGTTTTTTTGCCCACTACACCACCCCAGTTTAGACATGGCCATATGCAAATCAGTCTTGACCCTGTGCCTCATGGGAACAGTCCAGCCCGAACTGCCAAGCCATGTCTTCACTGGACCGGAATCAAGCATCCTAGGACCGGTTTCTGGCTATCAGCCGTTATCAGCCAGGATAGCTTGACTCCAGTGGCGTAGTGAGCACGGGTCCCACGTCTGGGAATACCCATCCCACTTAGGGCGAAAAGTGTTACAACAAACAAATGATGGACGGAATGCTGACAATGCAGACATTCTCCCCCAGTCAAGAGATCTGGGTTAAATCCATCGTTCTTTTTCCCACTACGCCACCCCAGTTTAGACATGGCCATATGCAAATCAGTCTTGACCCTGTGCCTCATGGGAACAGTCCAGCCCGAACTGCCAAGCCATGTCTTCCCTGGACCGGAAACAAGCTTCCTAGGACCGGTTTCTGGCACAGGGTCAAGACTGATTTGCATATGGCCATGTCTAAACTGTGGTGGCGTAGTGGGCAAAAGAACGATGGATTTAACCCAGATCTCTTGACTGGGGGAGAATGTCTGCATTGTCAGCATTCCGTCCATCATTTGTTTGTTGTAACGCTTTTCGCCCTAAGTGGGATGGGTATTCCCAGACGTGGGACCCATGCTCACTACGCCACTGGAGTCAAGCTATCCTGGCTGATGACGGCTGATAGCCAGAAACCAGTCCTAGGATGCTTGATTCCGGTCCAGGGAAGACATGGCTTGGCAGTTCGGGCTGGACTGTTCCCATGAGGCACAGGGTCAAGACTGATTTGCATATGGCCATGTCTAAACTGGGGTGGCGTAGTGGGAAAAAGAACGATGGATTTAACCCAGATCTCTTGACTGGGGGAGAATGTCTGCATTGTCAGCATTCCGTCCATCATCTGTTTGTTGTAACGCAACAAGAACAGCAGCAGCTGCCGCAACAGCCCACCATAGTAGTTGTTGCTCCTGACGTAGGGGCATTTCAGGAAATCGAGCTTCCTGCAGACAAAGTGGAGCAAAGTCAAACTTCTGTTTCAGAAGATCTATTGTCTTCCAGACCACCAGCAAGGAAAAGGAGGCTTAGTCCATCATCTTCTTCTTCAAGCCCCGCTTCTGATGATCGTGATGACACTTGGGTCCCACCAGCTCGGTCTGAGAGTGATATACGCCACAAGACAATGCTTCTGAAAAGGAAGGTCCCAGAAAAACTTAGAGTTATGGAGGTAGATGTAGAAGAGGGGGGTGATGATGTTGATGAAGACGAGCCAGTCATCACGCACATTACTCCCGCCCCAAAGGGATTAGAGACCAACATTCTCACCCTATCCAGAAAGGCTGCTACTGAGCGGGATGTAGCATGGATCTCACCAACACAGGTTACACCACCACTACCTCCAGCTGCCATATTTTCCAAGGCCTGGCAGGGACCTACATCCAGCTCAACCATCTCAGTAGGTAATGGTAGTAAAAGTCACAGTGTAGGTGCACAGGGTCACACATTTTCAAACACCCCCTCAAGTTCATCTGGTGTTGAAAGTGGCACATCCAGCAGTGCCAGAAAGTTCTCCTCCCCAGTTTGGGACTTCTTTTCTGTTAGCGCCAAGAAGGAGAACGTTGCTATATGCTCAATTTGTCGGCAAGGTGTTCGGCGTGGTAAGCTTGGTACAAATTATGGTACCAGAGGACAAGCAAGTCATCTCAGAATACACCACACTATCGTGTGGGAGGATCACCTACTTAAGTTAAAAGAAAGTAGAAAAAGTCAACCCATTGAAGTTGGTCAGGATGAATCAGAGAGCGATATTATTGCGGTGGCAGGTGAAGAAGAGGGAGGCATTTCTAGCCCTGTCCCCAGTAGTGCAGTGGTGGTAACGCCCACATCCTCCTCAGTAACATCAGAGTGGCACCGCAGTAAGAGCCATACTCAGAGTCTGGGTGAGACACCAAGGCGACCGGCGAGTACCTCAATGAGACAATCTGTGTCGTTGAGCCGTAGTGGGTTAATGAAAACAGCACCACTAAGGAAAGCAAGCCAGCCTACCATTGAGAGCATGTTTAGGTTGGAGGGGCAGTTCCAACGCAACCACCCAACGGCACGATTGTACAATGCGAAGCTGGCTAAAATGTTAGCGCTGGACCTTCTTCCTTTTTCATTTGTGGAAGGGGTGGGTTTCCTTGAATTTGTGTCTGCCATTGTCATGATTCACGGTAACTTTGCCATAAAACGACGATGGATTCATAAGCCTTATGGATCTATGGCCGTTTAAGAAGAAACCCGCCCCTGTCCCGTGCATCCAGCACTCCGAATGACAATTATTATATCTGTAAGTGTATATTAGTATTCGGATTTATATCAGTATATGTTTTTGTTTATGTATATTACGGGAGTTCTGCCATATATGATTTTGTTTATGCAAATGTGTAATTTTGTGTATGTTATGCGCGCTCTGAATCATGTATGTTATGCGCGCTCTGAATCACTGTTTAAATCTTGTTATGAGCCAGGGTTTTGAGAAATGCTTGAAGTTTTCAGCACATTGTACCAAGCATCGAAGAAACGGTAGTTGCGCGTATGGGAGAAATTCTAGAAAGGACGTTACCTCGCGTTGGAACGCGGGCAACGTCAACCAACGTTCGGGTGTGGCAAGCTTATAAAAGCCACACCCGAGCCTCTAGAAGGTGCTTGGCCTTCTGAGTGTGAGTCGGTTCGCTTCGCAGCAGCTTCGCCGCATCGCGCTACACTCACCTGATTCCGTTTCCAGTCAGCGGGGAGTTCTTCTTCACCGGAGCTTCCGAACCTGAAAATGAAAGAAAGAAAGCTAAGTAACTTTGCAATTCTATTATTCAACAAGGCGCCCAACGCAAGAGAGAGTCTTTAACACGATCTGGATAATACGAACAATTTTTGGAACTTCTTTTGAACGCATGTGTTTCAGAAGGGACAATGTTATTTTAAAAGCATGATAGTAGTCTAGGTAAATGTTTTTGATGTTTATTTATAACCTTTTGGGCAACCATCACTAAAGAACTTACGTCAGCAATTGGAGACTAGCAGAAGGAGATTAAAAGAAGTAGGTAAACAAGGGAGAAAAGAGGATATTGTTGTAGCCCCTTTTGAATAGCGAATTGAAGGTTAATTTGTAACATTTTCTTTTAAAGGTTTATTCACCACCTTTATTTGGACACCACTTCAATCAAACATCTGGACTTCACTCCAGCAATACTTCTCCAATGACGAAGACATCAGGACGCTAGGACTATCCCTGTAGAATCGCAGGTAGGACGTTGCGTCATTTAATTCTTGTAGCAATACTTGCGGAGTTTAAGCTAAGGTCGACTTATAGTTCGTGTTCCCTAAAACAACGTCTTGTTGCCTCGCAGGTCGACAACAGGATCCAGTAGCGTCCGAATCCGGCCCTCCTCCCCAAAGTTCTATGTATGGCCTTAGCGTAAAATCAATAGCTGGTTGTAAGTAGGAGTTCAGGGAGGTTGGTCTATAGCGTCTCTGCAAAACTCACCGATCACCCTTCAGGTAAGAGAGATCAAGGCTCCAGAAGGTAAGAGTGATTCGGTGCCCTTGACAGAAGGCCAAGCCCACGACAAAAGTTTTGCCCAGACGCTATGGATCAATCAATTTCTCTTCAGGAAATAGCAACTCTCTTGACAGACATTAAAAAAGAAAATGCAGAATTACGTAAGGATATTTCAGCTTTACAGTCAAATATGGGAATAAGCAGAGCTCAACCTTGGAGTTTTCCTTCTGCACATAAACCTGTTTTGAAGCCACCTACCTTTCAACCTATGCAGAAAACACCTAATGTAAATTCTGATGTGTCACCAACACAAATTCAAGTAATTACTCCTGTATCGGTTCCTTTAGCGGCGCCGGAAAGATTTAATGGGGATAGTAGTAAGTTCACAATTTTCTTAAATCAATGCAATTTGCATTTCATTGCTAAAGCGGCTGCTTTTCCAGATGATTCTTCTAAAGTAGCTTTTATTTTAACATATCTAGCTGGAGATGCAGCATTATGGTCAGTACCCTTGGTGGAACGCAATGATCCCATCCTCTATGATCTTAGGAAATTCAAGGAAGCAATGAAAAAATTATTTGCTAAACATGTTTTTGTGCAATCTGCAGATCACGAGTTATTACACTTAAAACAAGGAACATCTGATCTGTTACATTATATCTCAGTGTTCAACAGGCTAGTAATTGAGGCAGAATGGCCAGAAGAAAAGAGAGTCTCTTTATTTTATAAAGGCCTGAAGGACGAATTAAAAGACATGGTAACTCAGATCTTAGACCCTCCTACAGATTGTGGAGAGTTCATAGATTTGGTGGTAAAATTAAACCATCGCCTCTCAGAAAGACGGGGCGAAAAGGGGAAGGCAGACCATAAGCCTTTTCAATTCAAGGATAGAGTGTTTCTTAAATCTGATCTGGGAAATAAAACCGATGCAGGAGAACCTATGCAGATAGGGACCCTTCGGGGACCCTTAACTAAAGAAGAAAAGGAGAAACGCAGGAAGTTAAATCAATGTCTTTATTGCGGTAAAGCGGGACATTTTGTGAGGGATTGCCCTACGAAACCTTTAAAACCTAAAATTAAAACTTCAGATGTAGCAGTTTCTCAAGTATCGGAAAACTAAGTAGCTCGACAAACAATGAGGTCAGTTTTTCGAGTAAGCAATCTACTTTGGCCTCGGTATCACCAACCATTTCACAATGTCATATTAGTATTCGGGTACTGTTGCAATCTACAGACAATAAAGATAAAGTATGGTCGGTGGACGCATTAATTGATTCTGGTGCTACAGGAAACTTTATCGATACCCAATTAATGACTGATTTAGGAATTCAGAAAGTTCTTAAGGATTCCCCAGAAAGAGTTCGAGCAGTGGACGGAAAGGAATTGACATCAGGACCTATTAAACATCACACAGAAAATTTACTTATGACTTGTTCCACTAAACATTGTGAATACATTACCCCCACATAGGGACTTTGATTGTCGCATAGATTTAACTCCTGGGGCTACATTGCCTTGTAGTCGAATCTATGCCCTAACTGAATCTGAGACTACCCATTTACGAAATTATCTTGACGAATACCTTGCCAATGGTTTTATCAGGCATTCTAAGTCACCAGTTTCATCGCCTCTTTTTTTCATCCCGAAGAAAGGAGGCGAGTTGCGCACGTGCATAGACTATCGCGCTTTAAATAATGTGACCATTAAAAATCGATACCCGTTACCATTGATACCAACTTTATTGGATCAAATCAAGGACGCTACCATTTACACAAAATTGGATTTACGTGGAGCATATCATCTGGTAAGAGTTCGTGAGGGCGATGAATGGAAGACTGCCTTCCGAACCAAGTTTGGTTTGTATGAATATCAAGTCATGCCCTTCGGACTCTGTAACGCTCCAGCTGCATTCCAGTTTTTTATAAATGAAGTGTTGAGAGATTTCCTAGATATATGTTGTGTGGTTTACATTGATGATATTTTGATTTATTCAAAGAACACCGAAGAACATGTAAAACAGGTAAGGGCCATTCTCCAACAGCTTTTAAAAAATTCTCTCTATGTCAAATTAGAGAAAAGCATGTTTCATGTTTCAAAAGTAGATTTTTTGGGTTATATACTTAGCCCATCTGGACTTGAGATGGACCCCAAGAAAATACAAGCAGTTTGTGATTGGCCTAGTCCATCTACTGTAAAACAAATCCAAAGTTTTTTAGGCTTCGCAAACTTCTATAGAAGGTTCATTCCTAATTTTTCTCAACTCATTACCCCCATCACCAAATTGTTAAGGAAAAATACAAAATTTGTTTGGGATAATGAAGCTGAACAGGCCTTTCAAACTTTAAAGAAACAATTTACGTCAGCTCCTATTCTTATGCATCCGGACCCATCCCAACCATTTATAGTAGAAGCTGATGCTTCTCAAAATGCTATTGGAGGGATTCTTTCCCAAAGACATCAAAATACTGGACAGATGCATCCAATAGCATATTATTCTAGGAAACTTACCCCAGCAGAACAAAATTATGCAATTTCAGACAGAGAATTATTAGCTATTAAAGCAGTTTTTGGAGAATGGCGTCATTACTTGTTGGGTGCTCGTCATCCTATTACCATTTATACTGACCATAGAAACTTGCAGACATTAAGGTCTGCTAAAGCGCTGTCAGCACGTCATTTACGTTGGACTTTGTTTTTTAATGATTATAACTTTGTAATCACATACCGACCAGGAAAAGACAATAATAAAGCTGATGCACTTTCTCGAATTGGAATTACGGAAGATACACATGTAACAGCAGAAGCTTCCCAGCCAATTCTGCCTGCACGTTGTTTTCAAGTGGGAGTCATCAGTTCTGAGGTTATGAAGGACATACAAACTGAATTAGAAACAAGAGACAAAGACAGTTGGCACAAAGAATATCCTTTATTACAATGGAGAAACAATTATCTGTACAACAACGATCAGCTCTTTGTACCAACATCACAATTGCAAGAACAAATCATGCACCTCCATCATGATACGCTTTTAGCTGCTCATCCAGGTGTGACTAAAATGTATCATTTAATTAAGAGGCAGTTTTGGTGGCCCACGATGTTTGATGATATAAAACATTATGTAGACACATGTGTAACTTGTATTCAAAATAAACCTATGCATCATGCTCCTAAGGGATTGTTACACCCTTTACCTGTACCTCCTCAACCATGGCACACAGTATCTCTAGATTTTATAGTAGAGTTACCTTGTACACATTCCGGTTGTACTACTATCATGACTGTGGTTGACCATTTCACTCGAGCTGCTCATTTCATTCCTTTACGACAATTGCCAACTGCTTTTGAAATGGCTCAAATATTTGCAAAAGAAATCATCAGATTACATGGAATTCCTTCTGTGGTAATTTCCGACAGAGGGGCCCAATTTATTTCCCATTTTTGGCAACATTTAGGGAAGGTGATTCATATGGACATACGTACCTCTTCCAGTTACCACCCACAAACCGATGGTTTAACTGAAAGAACTAACCAAACCATTGAGCAGTATTTACGTTGTATGTTAACCACTTTTGACAGTGAATGGTCCGATCTTTTATGGGCAATGGAACTTGTATATAATAATTTGGATCACTCTTCCATTGGCATGTCTCCTTTTTTTTGCACTTTTGGGTATCATCCTAAAACGATCATTCAACTTGAAAAAACGTCTTTAACAAATCCAACTGTGAATGAGTTAGTACAAACGATAGTCTCTGTCCAACAACAAGCTCAGTATCATTTAGCACAAGCTAAGGAGACTCAAAAACTGACTTCCGATAAACATCGATCTATACCACCATCATATCAAGTAGGGGATAAGGTGTGGCTATCGACCAAAAATTTAAGATTGAAGGGCTGTAAAAAATTTAATCCACGCTTTATAGGACCCTTTGCCATTGATAAGGTCATCAATCCTGTGTGTGTGCGGTTGACGCTCCCACCTAAGTATCACTTTCACCCAACGTTTCATGTCTCGTTAGTGAAACCCTACTCTCCTCATACTCGAGTCATTAAACCTCCTCCAGTTATTGACATAGATGGTACACCAGAGTTTGAAGTTAAAACAATTCTAGATTCAAAACGTATTAGAGGGAAATTACACTATCTAGTCGATTGGAAGGGATATGGCCCAGAAGAACGATCGTGGGAGCCTCTTGCTAATTTGCAAAACGCGCCACGGTTGGTTAGAACCTTCCATTTACGACATCCGGAAAAACCCAAACCAGTTCCACAAGTCTTAGGGGGGCTTGTGAGAGGGGGGTACTGTCATGATTCACGGTAACTTTGCCATAAAACGACGATGGATTCATAAGCCTTATGGATCTATGGCCGTTTAAGAAGAAACCCGCCCCTGTCCCGTGCATCCAGCACTCCGAATGACAATTATTATATCTGTAAGTGTATATTAGTATTCGGATTTATATCAGTATATGTTTTTGTTTATGTATATTACGGGAGTTCTGCCATATATGATTTTGTTTATGCAAATGTGTAATTTTGTGTATGTTATGCGCGCTCTGAATCATGTATGTTATGCGCGCTCTGAATCACTGTTTAAATCTTGTTATGAGCCAGGGTTTTGAGAAATGCTTGAAGTTTTCAGCACATTGTACCAAGCATCGAAGAAACGGTAGTTGCGCGTATGGGAGAAATTCTAGAAAGGACGTTACCTCGCGTTGGAACGCGGGCAACGTCAACCAACGTTCGGGTGTGGCAAGCTTATAAAAGCCACACCCGAGCCTCTAGAAGGTGCTTGGCCTTCTGAGTGTGAGTCGGTTCGCTTCGCAGCAGCTTCGCCGCATCGCGCTACACTCACCTGATTCCGTTTCCAGTCAGCGGGGAGTTCTTCTTCACCGGAGCTTCCGAACCTGAAAATGAAAGAAAGAAAGCTAAGTAACTTTGCAGTTCTATTATTCAACAAGGCGCCCAACGCAAGAGAGAGTCTTTAACACGATCTGGATAATACGAACAATTTTTGGAACTTCTTTTGAACGCATGTGTTTCAGAAGGGACAATGTTATTTTAAAAGCATGATAGTAGTCTAGGTAAATGTTTTTGATGTTTATTTATAACCTTTTGGGCAACCATCACTAAAGAACTTACGTCAGCAATTGGAGACTAGCAGAAGGAGATTAAAAGAAGTAGGTAAACAAGGGAGAAAAGAGGATATTGTTGTAGCCCCTTTTGAATAGCGAATTGAAGGTTAATTTGTAACATTTTCTTTTAAAGGTTTATTCACCACCTTTATTTGGACACCACTTCAATCAAACATCTGGACTTCACTCCAGCAATACTTCTCCAATGACGAAGACATCAGGACGCTAGGACTATCCCTGTAGAATCGCAGGTAGGACGTTGCGTCATTTAATTCTTGTAGCAATACTTGCGGAGTTTAAGCTAAGGTCGACTTATAGTTCGTGTTCCCTAAAACAACGTCTTGTTGCCTCGCAGGTCGACAACAGGATCCAGTAGCGTCCGAATCCGGCCCTCCTCCCCAAAGTTCTATGTATGGCCTTAGCGTAAAATCAATAGCTGGTTGTAAGTAGGAGTTCAGGGAGGTTGGTCTATAGCGTCTCTGCAAAACTCACCGATCACCCTTCAGGTAAGAGAGATCAAGGCTCCAGAAGGTAAGAGTGATTCGGTGCCCTTGACAGCCATCTGCCCGAAATGGAAAGTTCCCAGCCGGTCCTATTTCGCAAGAATTGCTGTTCCGGCACTACATCATGATGTGCTGGAATTGGTTGGACAAGCTTTGCAGAAGAGTGCTGTGCACAATATCCACCTGACAACAGACATGTGGAGCAGTTGCCAAGCCACAGATTACATGTGCATCACTGCACACTGGATCTCTTTTGTGGGGCTTAAAGATAAACTATCTGCACGAGGTGTTGTTGACACAGCTGCGATTTTTGAAGGTACTCGGAAACATGCAACTGTAGCCATGTTCGCCATGGAGAAATCTCATATGGCTGAAAACATTTTACACGAGTTTCGCACCAAGGTTTTGGAATGGCTGCGGCCCAGAGGGCTTCGTATTGGTTTTGTTGCCACAGACAATGGCAGTAATGTACTTAAGGCCATGGAACTTGGTTCCTATTTCAGGGTTCCGTGTTTGGCGCACTGCATAAACATTATAGTTCAAGACTTTCTGAAAAAAGAACCCATAGTCAGCAATTTACTGGCCATCTGCCGAAGAATATGCACTCATTTCAGCCATTCTTTTAAAGCTCAGAAGCAGCTGAGGATCATCCAACTTGAATTTAGGATGCCAGTCAAGGCACTCATCCAGGAGGTGGCAACACGTTGGAACTCAACGTATTACATGCTTGATCTTCTGTACGAACAGCACATGTCACTCCATGAATATGTCTGGAAAAGAAGAGGGGATGCTAGTGCTACTGTTAAAGGCATGAACCTTGACATGGAGCAATGGAGCCTAATTAAATGCCTGACTGAGATGCTTTCTCCTTTTGAGGTCTTCACACGTGAAGTCAGCAAGGAGGACTGTACAATGGGCCAAGCTATCCCATTATTGCAAATGCTAGAGTATGAGCTGAATAATATGTCTGAATCATACAAAGGTGTAGAGGACAGAAGCCAAGCCCATGACTTGGTGGAGAGCTTATCCCGGCGCTTAACTGAAAATGTAAGGTTACAAAATAAAATTTTGTCACAAGAACATTACATTTGTGCCACAATTCTGGATCCACGTGCAAAATTGGGACTACTCAAGACATTCCTTGCTTTTTCCGACAATGATGTTGCCCGCTACAAAAGTTGTATAGCTGAAGCAGCCAGTAAGTTGGAAAACGAATGGCTGCTAATTAAAAGCCCGCAAGATCAACCCACAACAAGTACTGATACTGAAGCAGGCCATGCAGAATCAAGTGCAACTTCGTTGGCTGAGGGCAGTGCGGTTGGCTCACAATCACAACACTCACCATCACTATCGACTACAGAAACAATAACTGGATCATTAGGCCGAGTACAATCATTATCATTACAGGATTGGTATGTAAAGATGGGCTATTGTAAGCACAGTGCTGATGCACAGAAAAAACAGCACAAAAGGTTACCAGCAGCAACCCTGAACATTGAGCGGATGGTCCAGGCCTATCTGGACGACCCAACAGAGGTGTACGTTGATCAAAACCCATTGCAGTATTGGTATAGGAAAAGGTCTGAATGGCCACAGCTCAGCAGGCTGGCGATAAGCTATCTGGCTTGCCCTGTCGCAAGTGTCTCTTCCGAACGTGTTTTCAGTGCTGCTGGTTCCATTGTAACATTGAGAAGGACCAGTCTATCTCCAAAAAACGTGGAGAGGTTAACAATGATCAAAATGAATCAGCACT
Organism: Triturus cristatus; assembly: GCF_964204655.1. Classification (NCBI taxonomy): domain Eukaryota; kingdom Metazoa; phylum Chordata; class Amphibia; order Caudata; family Salamandridae; genus Triturus; species Triturus cristatus. The sequence goes on from NC_140590.1 coordinate 1,644,888,288, forward strand.
TCATACCACCGAATTACACAATACATGAATCAACGGAGGAAGATGAGGACAGCGGCTCAGGTGATGGAAGTATTGTGTCAGATGATTACCTACTACTGGCTGAACCCCCAGAGTTTGAGGACGAGCTATACTTCCCTGACAATTAGGCTCGCACTTACTGTCTTCCTCCCTTTTTTCCCCCTTTGTTTATGTGTCTGTCGTTCCGGTTATAAACTTGTGAATCACAACAAATCCATTACCACCGTCTTCTACTCTTCTAATTTAATATACAAGTTTCAGGTGTCTGCTATTTGACAGTACAGTCCTCCGAATCCAGCTCCTCCGCTCCATCATACTGAATCTCCTGCTCAATTCCATTTCCCTCATGAATGATGATTGGATGATGGTAACAACAAATTCAAACTTTCCTAGTCCTTCCAAAAGAAGTGGACCATGAATCAGATGACTACTATAGCTATCCTCCTTTCAGAGCCGAGAGAGACTGGCCATTAACTGAAAATAAGATGGAACAGGTAATGATTGATGCCATGCATTGGACGCAGAGTCGCAGACTATTTAGATTTTGTTGTGTTTGTTGTGCATGAATTTATGTAATTGTGCACTGCCACTAAACAACTTTCTACAGAACACACTAATTTACCCCTTCTTGCAAATAAGAAATTTGTACTTCTCCTGCAGCTTGGTGATACATTGCTTTTAATTCAATACAGGAAGGGGACTCACTCAATCTGCGCAATGAGTATGATTGACACAACAGCACCGTCCGATGGCGAAATAGACGGCCCGTTAACTTAAGATGAGAAGGAACAGGTAATGATTGATGCCATGCATTGGACGCAGAGTCGCAGACTGAATGATTTAGATTTTGTTGTGTTTGTTGTGCATGAATTTATGTAATTGTGCACTGCCACTAATCAACTTTCTACAGAACACACTAAGTAATTTCCCCCTTATTGCAAATAAGAAATTTGTACTTCTCCTGCAGCTTAGTGACCCATTGCTTTTAATTCAATACAGGAAGGGGACTCACTCAATCTGCGCAATGAGTATGATTGACACAACAGCACCGTCCATCATGATGATGGCGAAATAGACGGCCCGTTAACTTAAGATGAGAAGGAACAGGTAATGATTGATGCCATGCATTGGACGCAGAGTCGCAGACTGAATGATTTAGATTTTGTTGTGTTTGTTGTGCATGAATTTATGTAATTGTGCACTGCCACTAATCAACTTTCTACAGAACACACTAAGTAATTTCCCCCTTCTTGCAAATAAGAAATTTGTACTTCTCCTGCAGCTTGGTGACCCATTGCTTTTAATGCAATACAGGAAGGGGACTCACTCAATCTGCGCAATGAGTATGATTGACACAACAGCACCGTCCATCATGATGATGGCGAAATAGACGGCCCGTTAACTTAAGATGAGAAGGAACAGGTAATGATTGATGCCATGCATTGGACGCAGAGTCGCAGACTGAATGATTTAGATTTTGTTGTGTTTGTTGTGCATGAATTTATGTAATTGTGCACTGCCACTAATCAACTTTCTACAGAACACACTAAGTAATTTCCCCCTTCTTGCAAATAAGAAATTTGTACTTCTCCTGCAGCTTGGTGACCCATTGCTTTTAATTCAATACAGGAAGGGGACTCACTCAATCTGCGCAATGAGTATGATTGACACAACAGCACCGTCCATCATGATGATGGTGAAATAGACGGCCCGTTAACTTAAGATGAGAAGGAACAGGTAATGATTGATGCCATGCATTGGACGCAGAGTCGCAGACTGAATGATTTAGATTTTGTTGTGTTTGTTGTGCATGAATTTATGTAATTGTGCACTGCCACTAATCAACTTTCTACAGAACACACTAAGTAATTTCCCCCTTCTTGCAAATAAGAAATTTGTACTTCTCCTGCAGCTTGGTGACCCATTGCTTTTAATTCAATACAAGAAGGTGACTCACTCAATCTGCGCAATGAGTATGATTGACACAACAGCACCGTCCATCATGATGATGGCGAAATAGACGGCCCGTTAACTTAAGATGAGAAGGAACAGGTAATGATGACAATTAATGGCATGCATTGGACACCTGACTCTAAGCTATTGGTCTTTGTGTTTGCGTTGTTTGTTTGTTGTGCACAAAGTGATGTCAAAGTGTACTAGTAATCTATCTTTCTGTACACAATAAAGAATGACTCAAGTCAGTAATATTTATATTTCTACTCTTGTTGTGTCATAAAAATTTTACTTATACTGCAGGCCGATCTTCACAGTCAGTCAGTAAAAGTATCAGAGATGATGATCATTAAGTCAGGACTCAGGAGGACGTTTCATGAGTGGCATAAAACGGAAAAGCCAAAAGGTAAACACGTCAACAACAACAACCACAGCAGACCCAAATTTCTGTGTAGAAGTTGAATAGAGTGTAGCGGTGGGATGACTGCAGTGCATTGATTTTACTAACTTAAACTGTAAAATGCTATGTTTGGAATGGATAATGTGCTTTGCGTTTGTCCAACTCTTTGAGAGAAAAAAAAAGAATTTTAAGTGTTAACCCCTTCCATGCCCATGACGGAACGGTTCCGTCATGAGCATCGGTTGCGCTGTGCTCATGACGGAACCGTTCCGTCATGGCCCCGCCCGCGCTCGAACCCTTCAGCACCGCGGGGGAATTCCCGCAGCGCTGAAGGGGTTAAAGTAGGATGTGCTAATGCTAAGCACTGTGGGCCTGCTCTCTCCTGTTACTGTTGAAGGTCAATGCTGGAAACAGACTAGAGTAGAGATGATGCATAGATGCCACCTCGGAAAGTGTTCTTGTTGCACTACACCATCACTTGTGCATTTGTTTTAACTTTCTTTCTCAATATCCCCTTTGGTTTTCAATCTACTATTACAGGCCGGGCCTTGCCCGAAACTTTGTAAAACATTACAATGCATATTAATTACCTTACCAATCAATCACCTTTTTTTTCCAGCCAGGCAGTGGCGAATGGCGAGGCGACACACCCAAGATTGATGGACGAGAGGAGCAAGAGGAATGCTGAGATGCAAAAATCCAGTCCATATTTTTGACCAGGATAAGACAGTAACAGTATCCACTTTTCTCTTCTTTTAAATAATTTGATTAATATCTTGTATACAATCTTTACAACAGTGTGTTCTTGGAGTTGTTATTATCAATCATCATTAGGTTTGCTCTGTGTTTACGATTCTTCCCTACCAATTTTTAAAATTTCTATTTGCTATCTGTTAAAGTATTAAGGCCGGAACAACAGAACAAGAACTAGAAATGTATGTAATACGGGTCTCTCATCATCATGCATGCATTGCCTTTTTCTCCCTTAACATATGGATATGGTAGTCTTCAATGATTGCCGTTTGTTTGTCTATGTATGCATACTGTTTTTCTATGTCAAACCTTTCCCAAAAACCCCCTTCCCATCCATTCAACAAACCCTAACCCTCTTCCCCCGGGCTGTGTGACTTATTGTCGAGGTGGAACTAAATTAAATGTACACCAATACTTAATCACACACTTGCTGGGGCGGATGTGGTGAAAGCAACACTACTTCAATTTCAAGGCAGAGCGATGATCTTCTTCTGCTTGGCCACCCATGAGTAGGATATTTCAGAGGTTATTTTTTTTAACAAAGGAACATATACCTCAGCATGAATTGCCGGCATTGATTGGATTTGTTTCTTGTCATTCCTCATATACAGCACTAACTGTTAGGCTGTAGGCCTAGTCAAGTGACTCGACACAACTATAGTTTGTAACTCTGTCTAGTAGGCTATCCTCCTAACCACCATTCTGTTTTTTTGTCAAATATTTGAGCATATTATTGTTGCTCGGTAAGTTCTGTACTGTACTTCATTCAACTACTCCTAACAGTCTCTCAAAGGCGATTGACTGTCTCCTTCTCTTTTTTTGCAAATGCTGCCGCCCTGCCAGTGTCTACTACTACTACTATGCTGCTACCACCACCATCACCCCAATCATGGCATGTATGAAAAAGGAAACCATCTTCACCATGCAGCCAGTGCTGTGCCACAGTTGGACATAAACATCAAGCACCGGTAAGAGACAAGTTTGGGGTAGGCAGAATTAATAATGGACATGTTGTCAATGATTTCATTTTCACACACCAGTACAAAGAATGCATAGACTAGAGGACAGACTGAAAGTACTAGAAGGACCAGTCAATGAGTGAGGTGTGTCGCATCTATCTGTGTTTTATACAGTCAGCCAATTATTGAAATCAAACACAGGTTATGGGCGGCCATGCATCAGCAAGGAAACAGTGTGATGTAAAACAGTTACCCCACCTACAAAACATTAACAACATTGCATGTAACATAGAAAAATATATTTAATTTACCCTAACAAATAAACTAAACCCACAAAAGCTGACCCACCCCCCTCCCTAACCCCAACCAATGTCCATAGAAGTCCGTAACGCCCAAACAAGTTCCCACCCACCCACCCAAACAAGAATTAAAAAAGGGGCAGAACAGGATGACAGGGACTAAGTGGTGGGGCGGGACTCCAGGAGGACACGCATCTGGCGCGTCTCGCCCTCTAAACGGGCGACGCGGCGTCTAAGGGTGCGGCAGTTGCAGCCACAGTGGGCGGGGGCACCGGAGATGGCACGGTGGCGGCGGACAGCCGCCAGACGGTGGCGCCGTACCGCTGGAGGGCGGTGGCTGGGGCCCGGGCCACGGGAGGTGGCTTCAACAATTGCAGCCGCAGTCTCCTCCTCCTCCTCGGCTAAGACCACCAGCCGCCGGTATTCTCGCTGGATTGCCTCCAGCTTCCGGCGCCGTGCCTTGGTGGCCAACTCCTTCCGATTTTGTTTCGGAGTAGCTGTGTATCAAAAAGAAAAAAACAAGAAAATTGTAAAATATACTCTTAGAAAAACAGTAGGACAAGGTAATTATTTATACACATAGTGGCATGGTAGAGTAGCACAATAAAGCACAGTAGTACATAACATTTTAAATGTCGCCCGTCCTTCTTCCTTCCACCCGTCTTTCACTTTTTAGTTGAACAGTGCACCAGGTGCTCTTCTCCATAAAACTTTCAAAGCTGAGTTGAAATCAGATAGATGAGGCCATTGGTTACTCAATACTCCGGCTCCTATGCCAATTAAAGGGAATTCTAGTCTTCTAGTTCACTCTTCAAACGTCCCCAACAACTCATACTTACTTACGACATCGGATAGCGGGCAGACTTTGTCCGCCCGCCATCCTCATGCTAAAAAGGGTGGGGGTCCCGTGGGGACAATTAATTAGGATGATGCGCCCGGCACAGTGGCGGGCGCATCCTGTTTTTTTTTTTACATTCTGGTTGGCTTTGCTGAAAGCAATGCTAAAATGTTGTGCTGCTTTTCCAAGCACAACATGATGGGCCCCGCACGGAGCCTGTCACGTTTTGCTTTGAAAGGCGGGGGGGTACCATAGCATAGGTAGGTACCCTCCATGGGGGCACCCAAGCATACTCTGCAATGTCTGCATGCCTTTCCGTGGCGGACGGCAATGCTGCCACGCAAAGGCATTCCAAAATGCAGATTATATGGCTGGCGGTGTGTTCAGAGAGACACCACCGGCATATTGAACCCTTTTCCGCCTGGTCGACATGTGGGGAGTCTGAATATTTTCTACAGGGATGGCAGGAGGTATGCCCCTGCGGTATCGGCAGTGAATTCCAGCCGGCCCGGCAGGGGCAATACGCCCATCATCCTAATGGGGCCCTAAGTCACAACTGTACAGTATACATATACATACAGTACACCCTTGCAGTGAGTGTACTGTCAAGTTTAACAATAGTGAAGGATTATGAATCTAACTAACCACCGCCTGCCACTGGTGCTGCCACTCCCCCTACCGCTCCATCGTCGGTATCGGCAGCAACTGCCGCATCCTCGCCCTCCACGTCGCCTTGTTCGCTGGCCCCGGCAATGGTGGTCGGTGGTGCGCCTAGAAAACATTACACATTTATTAGGCGTCAAATACACCTCCCCCCTATTGATCAGTAGCAAGGTTGAAAAATGAGTTAATACTAACATACATCACTAGTACAAATCAGGTAGTAGTAGAGTAGACACTAATAGTTATATATGATCATTGTAGCCTTTGCTTAATTAGCCCTAGCCATGCTACCATTTTACCTTTGTGTCTTTTATTTTTGCACATGTGACGTTACCTTTACCTTGCAGCTTAAGACACCTTTGAGCCCACATGACCTGCCTCACACTGCTACTGTCTAGTCTACGCGCTGCGTACAAGCGGTCAACAAACATTAACAAGCCACTTTTTTAGGAAGTACTGGTGTACTACTGTTACTGTTAGTCCATATTGCTTATCCATAAATGCTAAACTTTTTGGCACGGCTGAGAAATGCTTGCAAGTTGCAATATACTAACGCACACCATTTCATTTTTCGCATTACAGACGCGAGATTCCCTTCTACGAACCAGAGCTTCTGAATGATGCAACAACTACCAGTACTAGGTTCTTCTAAGGTGAGGGGTCCCTTCACTCACATCTTCATTTATAAATTTATATAAACTAAATGGCTATGGGATGGTGGTGCTGCATTCCACCACTGTTCAGTTATCATGATTTAATTCCCAACTGTATAAGTGTAACAATGTATATTGTTTTAATGTTATTGATTTTCCGGTTGGTGCTGCATTTATATGAAAACAGTGTACAGACCTTCTCAAATTGAAATAAACATTTTGAACTTACATAGACTTGGTGGTATTTGGTGTGGACTAACTTACACGAGTGAGCAAATTAAAGTAAGGGTGTGCATGTGATTTGCTTCCACGACTGAGAGGTTGGGTGTGTTATGTTCTGGGTTGTCTACTTGTTGGGTATCTTGGGGGGAGGGTTCCGAGACCTAATAGTTATGACAAGACAGTACTATAGTCAAGCAGTGGAATTGTGGTGGGTGCGGAATTTCTGATTGAGGTGTGCAAGGAATGTCCAACCTACCATCACCAACATCCTATTTTCTGGTGCAAATGTCTGTGTATGTGCAAGATCCCTACAACAGTAGTATGTCCTATAGGGTATCATATCAAAATAGTAATAAATCTGGTAGGGCTGTTGCTGTGAATTTTCAAAGCCTCAAGATCTATAAGAGTAAAAGTAGTACAAGACAACGACCCAACGGATTGGACTCAATGGCTCGAGCTACTGGTAAATATGAGTTTTATATTACAACCTTTCACAAAGAGTGGCACTGGCCAACTGGGCAAGACTAGCTACTACAGTACAGACAGACTGATAGTATGTAGTAGTAGTAGTAGTACTCAGAGTCATCATAGCGGAGGCAGGGATAAGATTTTTGAAACCGTACAGATCGAAGGATAATTGGTGGTAAAAAAATAGCATTTAGAAACAAACAATAGTTCGGGAAAAATATGGGGCAGTACAAGTTATTGAATAAGAAATATTATTAAAAACAAGAAGACTTACTGGGGCCAGCAGAGGAGCCCTCAGCGGTGTCCTCCTGGTGGTGTTCTGTGTGTCCCGCCGACTGCCCAGTCCCAGTCGGTCTGCCCCTGGGTGCTGATGAACAGGAAAGATATAAGAAAGAGACAAACATTGATGGATGGTGTCAAACAAATACAATATTTTTCAACAACGGTCAAAAAACACTTATGTAAACAACAATTGCAATAACTAAATTGACCGATCTCATCTGGTCAGCAAGTAATATCGGGGGATTCGCAGTTCGACTACTTAAGTTACTATTTATCAACAGTAATCCAGTCTTCCATTCTGATTCCAGAATACCAAGTTACAACTTAGCCTAAGTACAACGTACCATCCAACCTAGCCCACCTATTCCAGGCATGCCAATTGTACATTAAGGTGCCAATTACGATCCTGTAAAAACCGGGTACGAACCGTCGGTCGGAGCGTTTTCTCCGTCCGACTCGTACCCGGTTGTAAAACTGTACAAACATGCAAGTACGATTCGCACGGAAACACCATTTCCGTACGAGTCGTACAAAACACCGACCGACGAAAATATACATACAAATGTAATCCGGGAAAGCGCCGAAGTGACGTCGGGACGCTTTCAGGCAGCGTTTCACGAACCAGGAAGTACGATTCGAACCGACAGCAGTCCGGATGGCAATATTTTTACGGCACCCAAAAAGTGCCGGAAAAGCGAAGTACGCCGCGAAATGACCAGATGAGGGGGCCCGGTACGCGCCGTACCCACCCCCAGCCCCCGTGAGTACGCGCCGAACCCCCCCCAGCCCCCGTGTATGTACGAGTCGAACCCCCCGTGTATGTACGAGTCGAACCCCCCGTGTATGTACACCCGTGTACGTACGAGTCGAACCCCCCCGTGTATGTACACCCATGTACGTACGAGTCGAACCCCCACCCGTGTATGTACACCCATGTAGGTACGAGTCGAACCCCCCCGTGTATGTACGAGTCGAACCCCCCGTGTATGTACACCCGTGTACGTACGAGTCGAACCCCCACCCGTGTATGTACGGTGCGTACCCCCAGAGCGAAAAAAATTCCCCGTACGACTCGTATCCGGTCTTTTTACCGTACGAATCATACAAGTGCCGTACAAACTGCCAAGTACGATTCGCATGGGAAAAAGACCATACGAATCGCATTGGGAATTATTCCCCACACGTCCTCGGGTCGTAAAATGTGTCCGACACATCCTCGGACGGTTTACCGTACAAATGTGAAAAGTGAAGTCCGACCGCGCAAGTACGATCCATCCCGTGCGTCCGATGTTACAACCGGATGGAAAAAACACCGTCCGCACTGAACTCCCATAGCAACCATGTAGACATGTGCCCGCATACGCGCCCAACACTCCCCCCAGCCCTCCTATGTACGAGTCGAATCCCCACCCGTGTATGTACACCCGTGTATGTACGAGACGTACCCCCACCTGCGTATGTATGGAACGTACCCCCACCCCAACCGTGTATGTACGGACCGTACCCCCACCCCAACCGTGTATGTACAACCCGTACCCTCACCCGCGTATGTATGGAGCGTACCCCACCCCAACCGTGTATGTACGACCCGTACCCTCACCCGTGTATGTATGGAGTGTACCCCCACCCCAACCGTGTATGTACGGACCGTACCCCCACCCCAACCGTGGATGTACGACCCGTACCCTCACCCGCGTATGTATGGAGCGTACCCCCACTCCAACCGTGTATGTACGACCCGTACCCTCACCTGTGTATGTATGGAGCGTACCCCCACCCCAACCATGTATGTACGGACCGTACCCCCACCCCAACCGTGGATGTATGACCCGTACCCTCACCCGCGTATGTATGGAGCGTACCCCCACCCCAACCGTGTATGTACGACCCGTACCCTCACCCGCGTATGTATGGAGCGTACCCCCACCCCAACCGTGTATGTACGGACCGTACCCCCACCCCAACCGTGGATGTACGACCCGTACCCTCACCCGCGTATGCATGGAGCGTACCCCCACCCCAACCGTGTATGTACGACCCATACCCCCACCCCAACTGTGGATGTACGACCCGTACCCTCACCCGCGTATGTATGGAGCGTACCCCCACCCCAACCGTGTATGTACGACCCGTACCCTCGCCCGCGTATGTATGGAGCGTACCCCCACCCCAACCGTGTATGTACGACCCATACCCTCACCCGCATATGTATGGAGCGTACCCCCACCCCAACTGTGTATGTATGGACCGTACCCCCACCCCAACCGTGGATGTACGGCCCGTACCCTCACCCGCGTATGTATGGAGCGTACCCCCACCCCAACCGTGTATGTACGACCTGTACCCTCGCCCGCGTATGTATGGAGCGTACCCCCACCCCAACCGTGTATGTACGACCCATACCCTCACCCACATATGTATGGAGCGTACCCCCACCCCAACATTCTAAGTACGGAGCGCACCCCAGGCCCCAACACCAGCACCTTCACCTAACATCGCGCATGTACGAGTCGTACCAAGCCAGACACAAGGACAGCACTGTACAACAAAATTGCCGAAGTACACACCGTACACACGCTTAAAACGCACGTACACAACCAGGACAAAGCACAACAACACAAGAATACACTATTCGAATGGCACAAAGCCACAAAACATGTCCAACAAGCACAAATACAACACATTCACTGACCTGCAACTGCCAAAATCCCAAACAGAGGCCCAAAACACAACCACTCCTTATAACACACCCACCCAAAGTTCAAACACAGCCACACCCACCAATGGACCAATAAAAAGGGCCCACACACACAAACCATGAGCCTTTGCAACAGACTCACTGCTGCCAGACCCCACAGACAACCTACAGCACCATACTTGAACCTTTACTACACCTTACACTTGCACACCTTCACACACACACCTTCACAAACACCCCCTCATCACATTCACACACACTTGCACAACCACACCCACACACCCACAACCATCCACACCCACACCCCCCACAACCATCCACACCCACACCCCTCACCATGCCCACTAACAAGAATCCAAAGTTCACTAGCCAAGAGTTGGAGGTCCTTGTCGACGAAATCCTCAGAGTCGAGCCACACCTCTTTGGAACATTGGTCAGACAGACCAGCATTTCTGAAAAAACAGCCATGTGGCAGAGGATTGTCGATGCTGTGAATGCTGTTGCGACCACCAAAAGGACCAGGCATGAATGCCAAGCCAGGTGGTACGATCTGCGGAGGAGGGTCCGAGCCAAAATGACCGACGACCACAACCAGGCCAACATCACAGGAGGAGGGCTGCCCCGCAGACCCGTACAATACCATCCCTGGGAGGAGAGGGTGATGGCCATACTGCCGGTGGTGGCAGTGGACGGATTAGAAGGACTCCGAGACCCGGGTGAGTACACAAACAACTCACCTCACATGGAGGGAACGTCATCCACAACCAAACTCACAATCAGTCACGCAACCACCCCAAGCTATCGCATGACTCAACCACACTCCATGAACACACACATGCCACTAGTGCCACCATGCCCCATGCACCCAGCTGGACAATGCCAAGTCACAGGCCACAGAAAACACCAACACAAGACACGGTAAGCCGGATGGCGGGAGTGTGGGCCCCAAAAATCACATAGTGCAACTCAGAAGCAGACAACAATGCCCTCTGCCCATATGCCCTAGGTCACAGCCAGACAAACAGTGTGTCCCCACACAGGAAAGACTTGCCAGCAAATGGCGGACGCCTTGCATTAAGACATGGGGGTGAAGGCACGTTTTTGCACATGACAGCAGCTAATGAACAGCCAACACTGTGAAAGAGTGGCAGCACACACCACCACAGCAGCAGCGCAGACACACACACTACACCCAATGGGTGCCTGGAGATCAGAAACAAACTCACATCAACAAGCCAAGGGCCATTCAAAGATCTGCTAAAAGTGTGTGCCTAGGAAGCTGGGCTGAGGTGACAGAGGGTGACACACAGAGGGAGGGAGAGGGGGAGAGAGAGGGAGGGAGACACAGGGAGACGGACAGAGGGAGGAGGCTGACACAGGGAGGGAGGGAGAGGGGGACAGAGTGGGAGTGATAAAGGGACACACAGGGAGACCAATTCAGCCTTGTGGGGTGTGGGAATGTCTGCTCGTCAGCAGGTGGACTGCGTGCATGTAGACAAGGGTGGCCAGTGCCTCAATCCCCCTCTCTTCTCCATGGCAAAACACTGGGCCATGTCTCAACCTGTGCACGAGCACAACGCCAGCTACCTGCATTATATAAGTGTGTGGAACAACTCCATGTGCCCACGTACAGTGCAACACGGAAGGCACCAATGCATGGCTCGCCACACCTGCTCACTCCACTGCTGACTGCAGTCACAATTGACAAAGCAAGTAAGACTGTGCCACACATAGGTAAAGTCTCAAAAGCTGTGGCCAAGGGACATACCCATGCACAAGTGCACTGTGAATGGAATGCAAGACATATCCAAATTCCCAGAGGAAATGTGCCTGCTTTGAAACGAATGAAACATGGATGTTGCATGGAACATAAATAACATTGTCTCTCTCACACACAGGTCAATGTCGTGGATCACCCCCCAACACTGGGGGGGAAGACTCACAGGACCCGGCTCTGTGGGATGCCGATCCCACCGGCAGCGACGACTCTCACCACTCTGTGGACGACCCAGACCAACCTGGCCCCTCTGGTGTCCAACCACCTGCAGCACCTGCGTCAGGTACAACTGGGCCAACCACCACCCCCACTCCTGCCACATCCCAGGAGACACCCAGGTTCCCTGCCCCACCACCACAATTCAGCCAGGCACACCAGGAGGGACACGGTGTACCGGGCACCCAGGAGGAGGCAGGCGACAACGCTAATGCCACCCCTCAGGGGTCCCGGAGACCCGATGTGCCCACAAGGGCAGGCCAGGTGCAAGTGGGCAGGGGTGGTGGGAGTGGAGGATGGCGGAGGCGCGAGCCTGACCAGTTGGCTGCGGAACCGGTATATGCCCATGTCAGAAACATCCTGGACACATACCGGCAGGACACCACGGGCATGGCCCAGGTTGTGTCCATCCTCTAGGAGATCAAGACCCAGCAGGCCCAGCAACATGCGGAGCAACATGCCTGTCTACTGCGACACCAAGGGCGGATGGAGGACAGACAGGCTGAGCTCGTGACGGTGTTCAGGGGAATTCACAGTACACTCCGTCGGATAGCCGACAACATGGGCAACCCTCCCTGTGCCGCCAGGCGTAGAACATCACCACCCACAGGGAGGGATCAGAAGGAGGAGGAGACATCCGACGGAGCATCCCAAACATCGTCACGGCCTGCTTCTGAGGGTTCCCACAGGAGGGCGGGTCGTCCACGGAAAAGACCGTGAGGGTCGGCGCAACAGCACCATCTCCCAGGACACCTGGCCTGGCACCTGGCCCACTGGACCAACAGCAGCTCATCAGCAAAAGACATTCTCTGCCACATGGACTTGCTGGTCACTGTCTGACCAATGTTGACAAAGACTGTGGCATGGACTCTGAGGATTTCCAATGGCAAGGACACCAACTCCCCTAGTGAACTTTGGATTCCACACACCCGGAAAGCCCCTCATGTCATACCCCCTCCCCCCCACGTACCCCAACAAAAATAAAAGTTACACGATAAAGAGATGATGCCTACATTTTGCATTATTACCTTACATGTGTCTTGTTAAGTCTAACCATGCCAGAGTTCTCATATGACTCCAACCATCCACACCCTGGGGCCTGAGTCTGGCACAGGACACACATGAGTCACAATGTATTAGGCAAGACAGACATGGAGCACCATACACACCCGTGATGGGCCCAACCAGCTGAGGGGGTGGCCGCACAACCGTGCCGACAGACATATTGAGTACAGCGACAGCCATGCGCAGAGGTCAGGGATCATGTGGAGTGTCCTGGGGGGCACCCAGGTACGTGTGGACAGGTGGCAGAACCATGTCCTGCAAGCTTGAGTCAGGTGGATGCAGAGAATGGTGGCCTGGCCAACGTTGGATGCATGGGGATGGCACATGTCACAATACCCACACAGTCATGGACATCATGCACAATACACAGTCTAATCCCACACAAACAGCTTGCATCTTGCTACTCGACACATAGACACATAGCCACTATCACGGAAAACCATGCCAGACATGCTGTATGCACCGTGGCAACACACCAGCATTGACTGAGAATAGGCACCTTGGAGCCATAGGGACACCTTTATTATTCATGTATTCGGGAATGAAGAGGCAACTCGGAGTACACATAAACAGGTCATGTGGAGTAACATGTGGGTCCAACACTGGAACCCCCCTTCTGCTGCACAAATGCGTGATAGCCATGGAACTGGCACACAAGTGTCGGCCAATAGCTAAACACCCCCTGCTGCTCACGGAGAGGCTGCCATACACCATTGATCCTCTGATGTGGAAGTCCCACACCATGTCAAGCCAATGCAAACCGTATGTGTCCGAGGGCAGTGTTACACACATTGATGCCATCATCACAATCCACTATCCCATCACAGATGACTGTCAACAAGTCTGACCATCTATTCAGGTGTACCCAGCTACATGTCATGTGTCCCATGGTGATGCGACATGTCTGCAGAGGAACCAAACATCGACAGGGGCAGTGTGCACACATCAGAAACAACAGCCACACCCAATACACCCCTGATGCATCCTTTACCCTAAGGAGACTTCCAAACGTGTCCGTGCGTGTAACGCTGAGTCAGCACATGATGACGTGTCCATGAGGAATAGCAGTGCCACAACAATGCAACCAGCAGACGGCATGCGCAAGTACCTGGGGATGAGAGACACACAAGAAGTCAGCCACAAAAAGCACAGCCACTTGCATGTGCATGTACTCGACACATGTAAGGATGACAACATGCTAGGTCACAATTATGACTGGGGAAATACAGTCATCACTGGTACCATCACTCGAGTGACACATCCACACACCTCTGACTCACGTGGCATACATGCAAATGGACACACACATCGCAACACATGCCACACGGGGACCAATGCGTGCACACACAGACACTGGTACTCACCACTAAGCAAAGAAGTCGCGTATGAGCCGACTCCGGATGTCCTCTTGCGGAACCACATCCTCCACATCACTAGCCCCATTGCCAAGCCCTTCGTCCTCCACGGGTGGATGGTCCTGATCATCTTGATCCAGGATGAGTGGCACAGCTTTCTCAACTGCCATGTTGTGCAGCATGCAGCAGACCATGAAGATTTTGCAGACCTTCGCCGGGGCATATGGGAGGGCGCCGCCGGTCTTGTGGAGGCATCTGAATCGGCTCTTCAGGAGGCCAAATGTCCTCTCAATCACTCGCCTTGTCCGGCCATGGGCGGTGTTGTAGCAGAGCTGGGCCGGCGTAATGGGGTTGCGGAGAGGTGTGATCAGCCATGGCATGTTGGGATAGCCAGCGTCCCCTACATGGAAACCACATGGACATGAGTAGGACAGGAGAAGCGGTCGTGCTGTAAGTCTACGCAAAATACAGGACAGACAGAGTGTACCCACCAACAACACATGCTCGTTAGTTGCGCAGCTGCGTCATCATTTCAGGCACCCTGCTACGCCTCATGATGTAGGCATCGAGTGCTGATCCTGGAAAACGAGCACAGACATGTGAAATCACCATGTTGGACAGACACACCACAAGGGCATTGATGTAGTGGTAGTGTTTGCGATTCCTGTACGCTACCTCCTGTGCCTTTGGTGGTACCGAAGCCACATGTGTCCCATCTATGGACCCAATGACATGGGGCATCCCTCCCAGGGCATAGAATCCACGCTTGACCCCAGTCAATAGTTCAGGAGTTGGGAAATGGATGAACTCATCCAGGTGAAGCAACATGGCCTCTCAGAAATCATGCAGCACACGGCTGAACATGCTCTGGGACATGCCACCAACATGAGCTATGGTATATTGAAAGGTACCCGTGGCAAGAAAATGTAGGGCTGCCATTAACTTCAGCTTGGGTGTCAGTGCCGTAGGATACCTGTGCAGCAGTTGCAGGTGTGGTGCCAGCCTTGCCGTCAACTCCTCAATCAACGGTTGGGGGAAGCGGTAGCACCGGATACAGTCATTCTCCCGCATGTCAGCCAAGTCCGGAATTGGTCGGGGAAGAGGCGGCGCTCTGCAGTAATTTGGAAGTGACAAGGAAGAGTGAGTGCACTACAACAACAATTGATTTGTACTGAGCACATGTTAATTTGTCAATACACATATGCTACATATGGAGTCAGGTATGTGCCACATGCCCTGGACACGTATGGCTGCCAGGTGACACTCCTACCAAGACCCAGCTACACACGGAGATTGTGAACCTCCACATCCCATGGCATGGGATTAGCTGTGTCCCAGTGTAAGTGAACAGCCAGACGCAACACAGGAGTGACATACATCAACATATCAGCAGAAGTAGGATGTCGATTTCAGAGACAGGTAGCGGATCACTAGAGCCACAGGTCACATGACATTACACTAGGACAGCCCACACACCTTGCCAATAAGGTGTACATGTAATGACTCACCACACATACATTGAGAGGATGCAGACATGTCCTTGTTACGCTACTCTGTGTCCCATGCATACATACGCACCTCACATCCGATACCACATGTGGCCTGGTGTGCGTAACAGTGTGCCATGTCCATCTACACACAGACACATGTTGGTTGCTGCAACAGCTGATGCTTTTGAGGGAGCACCAACATCAAGCTAATGGGAACACACCACACATACATGACATAGACACATCGTGCACCGTGGGTAGTGACATGGCTGGTGTGGTAACCCCTGTAGCGGGCATCAAGGGACACTTGCGTGTGTTGTTGACTGTGCCATGCCAGTGACGCTCATCCCAAGTGTGCAGTACGACATGCACACATGTCAAGGGAGTTAAGGGCATGCCTGGCACACATTGCACCGTCACACATAACATCTGTACACATCTCATCATACATCTGTTGCCTCCTCGACTCAGGAGTAATGTGCCACATCACAGACTTTCACACCTGTGCCCCACACATGTAGTAATGCCCAGACAATGCCTTGATGTCCATCCATGGACAAGTACGTCAGCTCTATTCCTTCCTGTGTGCTGCCTGTCACCACTGTGATGTGTGAAAGGCACCGTACATTCGCTCAGAGGGCCTGTGTACGTTCCCTATCACTATGGGTGTGCTCGCGTATGCGTACCCATAGTGATAGTGAGTGTACAGGCGTGTGTACGGTCCGTATCACTATGGGTGTGCTCGCGTATGCGTACCCATAGTGATAGTGAGCGTACAGGTGTGTGTATGGTCCGTATCACTATGGGTACGCATACGCGAGCACACCCATAGTGATACGGACCGTACACACGCCTGTACGCTCACTATCACTATGGGTACGCATACGCGAGCACACCCATAGTGATACGGACCGTACACACGCCTGTACGCTCACTATCACTATGGGTACGCATACGCGAGCACACCCATAGTGATACGGACCATACACACGCCTGTACGCTCACTATCACTATGGGTACGCATACGCGAGCACACCCATAGTGATACGGACCGTACACACGCCTGTACGGGCCGTTGCTATGCTTTTGGGGTGCCCTAGGGCCCCGGTACGCACCGTACATGTGTGTGAAACTCCAAATTACATAGGGGACACATGAGGGACAAGTATAAAGGCCTACATGCATGCTGGTTGTCATGGAGACCAAGTTTAAAGTTAGAATGTTTTTTCAGCAGGTGCACAGCAGAAGTCAGTTTGAATTAATCTACTTTGTTGCAATGTGGTTCTGGAGTTGACATCATGCTCAAGAAAAAAACACTATCAGAACACACTGCCTGTGCTAGGTTTGAAGGGATTGGAGGAAACATAGGATGCAAATGTGAGTGACCAATCACTCTGTACTCCTGTGCATGAAACAGGCCAGCAAGGCAGATATAAGACAGCCAGGTCCCATGTGGGAGCACTTGCCTGCACATCTTTGGATTCTACGACCCAGCTGCTGCTACTGATTCCCTGGAACCATGTCAAGGTCTGTGGAGAGGTCACATCCTTTCACCCTGGAGGAGAACCTGGCATTGCTGGATGTGATCCTCCCACAGTACCCCCTGCTGTATGGGCGACCAGGGTATCAGGTGAGTGCAGAGTCTACTAGCACAGACTGTGTCCCTTGTTTGTGACTGTGACTTCTGGCATTGTGTCCAGGTGTGACACACATGCTATATACTGTAGGGTGGGTCCCGGGGGGGGAATGCCTGATGTCTCCCAGCCAGAGCATGCTGTGGTGCATGTCTGCCGTCCTCACTTGCATTGTGTTTACTGTGACAATCACTGCATGGTGCATGCCACATTCTGCCTGTCTTGTCCTCCTGGGAATGTAGCCTCTAAGTCCTCATGTGATTATGTGGTCAGCCCAGTGTGACAGGTGACTGTACCCACAGATGTGTGTTAGTTCTGTGTACCTGTGCTGAGAGTGTCCACATGATGTGTTCGTACCCTGGACATCGGTGTGTGTGTAAGTCCCCTGTCATGTGGGTGGGTGCATATGTGGAGTGTGGCACCCGGGCTGCATGAGGGATGGATATACCCTGCCCATGTGATGTGAGCAGGGAGCAGTGCTGTGTTTCTGACGTGCAGAGCCAGCCCCACACCTGTGAGCCCCCCGTCTAGTGGCACATGTGCAGAGTGAGGTTTGTCGCTGCATTTGGCAATGGCAGGTGAATGTCCTGTGCCTGTGTGTGTCTGTGTACTCTGCTGAGGTAGCGTCAGTGGCCTGTGGCATGTGACTGCTTAGAGGTGCTGCACATTATCCTGGTGTAGCTTGTGATGCACAGTGTGAGCCTGGATCATTGATTGTGTCGTTGCCCTCATTCCACCTGTGTACTTTCAATGGCATGTACTGCTTTTGCCCTTCCCCAGAGGATCATGTCCCTATGACAAAGGTGCAATGCGTTGGATGCATACTATGCCTTGTTGTAAACAGCAAATGTGTTCTAATATGTGTCTCTGTGACATGTGCCAAGTGTATTGATGTAGTGTCACTTGTTCATCCTCACAGGTAGGCGCCTCTGCCAAGAAGCAGATCTGGATGAACGCCGTCAGTGCCGTGAGGAGGACGAACGGTCGCAAGCGGCGCCTGGCCCAGGTGAGGAAACGCTGGCAGGATATCCGGTGCTGGACGCGGAGGATCGCACGGGTCCTGCTGGGGGACTCACCTGAGACCCATAAGAACCGCGGGCGCCGCCGTCTGACCCACATCCACAAGCGTGTGCTGGCGGTGGTATTTCCAGACTTGGACAGGTGCTTACAGGAGAAGCAGCAGCAGGAAGGGGGTAGGTACATGTGTGTTTGTTGTGTGTCACCAGCATTTGTAAGTGCACAGTTGCATGGATACACTGCCAGGGTTTAAAGGTGCTGTGCAGATCCTGTTACCCACAGTATAGCGGTGCTCTCCTGCCTCCCTTCCCCTCCTTGCAATGTGTTCCCTGGTCTGTGTGTAGTCACTCCTTCACAAGGTTATGTAGGCTGGCACTTTATCCACGTGAACTATGCCTGTAGCATCATGTGTGGGGGTGGTGTGTAACAGGTTTTGGGACCTTGCCTGTGCCCTGTCCAGTTCAGTACTTGTGGGTTCCATGTCAGTTGGCACTGATGCTGAGTCCAGACATGGGAGTTAGTCTCTCAAGTGTCATGCCTTACAGCACGCATGTCCTATGTTGTGGCCTGTGACATGATGTGCAATACGCATAGTGCAGGGATGGCGGCGTGTGTTGCAGTCATTCCCATTCAGGACCATGGAGTTGTGTGGCCACTACTGTCCCCTGGGGCATATTTTCCTAGGTGTCATGTGTGTCATTGTCTCAGTGTCTACAGCATAGGTTGTGCTCTGTGCCATTGTCCCCTGGCACCATGTATATTGACGTAATATGTAGTACAAGTGTCCACTGTACAGCCTGACCTGATTTTCCTTGTTCATACTCACGGTGGCCAGTGCCTGTGTGTCTTGTTACAATCATCTGATGATGACCATTTGTACATGATTATTTGGACAGGCGCACCTTGGGTATTTGGTGTCCAATCTTGCATTTATGCAGCCCATGTGTATTTCACCCAGACTAAGAGATGTAAGTGCTTCCTGTGTCTCAACAAATTGTCTCATGTAGGGGGTGGTTGGTGCGGGCAAAGCCTACATGTCAAAACCTGATGTCTCCTTGCTAGGTCTGGCCAGTGTGGGATGTTTGTCTGGACATACACTCAAGGTGCAGTGAGCCAGTCATGGTGGGCATGTTTTCAGTATTACCTATGCAGCATGTGCCTCAAGTTCATGGATATGGTCCCTGCTCATTCCTATTTTCGGCAAAGCTGTGTGGTGCAGATGCAGTGCTGGATTGTCCCCAGGGCCTGGCTCCTCTGTCAAACTCCATTTCATGTCATTTGCTATTGTGTCATGCTCTCCATGGTTTTTCAGTGGCATGGTGGGTCAACCAACTGTGTGTTGCATGCCCTACATCTGTACCTTGTTTTGTAGATGTTACTGATCTTTCTTTTCAGGCTATGCACTGTAACCTATGTAGATTGGACTCATGTGACATATGTATACAGGTGTATGATTAATTGCTGTCTCTTCACCTTGCCCACAGCATCGTCGGGGGACACGGAGGGAGACATGAGCACAGACGGAGCGGAGGGACCGAGCACCAGTGCCAGCGTTGACATCGTGGCTGGCACATCGAGTGGAACTGAGGCGGAGCAGAGTGAGGCCGAGGACCTGTCCACTGGCACGACAGAATATGAAGATGACGGGTCCGAGGATGATCTCTCCGAGTGGGCGGAGGCTGCACCAGCAGCTGACAGCGGCACAACATCTCTCCCCACCCCCTCCATTGCCATCAGCCGCCTCCCACTTGCTCGTGTCCCTTCCCAGCGTGCCCGGTCACCACATGTCTCCTTCCTGCCAGGCACCGCACCACCTGCCCCTGTCTCCACTGCTGCCGCCAATGCAGAGTCTGTGGATATCCAGCGGCAGTTGCAGGTTGGTCAGGCTGCGATGCTTAATGTCCTCCATGGCCACAGCCAAGTGCTGTACAACATGGAGGCATACTTGGAGGGCATTTTCTCATCGCAGGCTGACCAACGCAACTTGCTGAGGTCCATTGACTCGACACTGACTGCAGAAGTGGGTCTCCTGCAGCGCTACGTCCAACCCCCTACCCCTGACCCATCCACACTTCCCACTCCCATGCCTGTCCCACGTACACCCAGACGTCAGCATGCACCCACCACAACAGACACAGGCACCACACCAGCAGGGAAGGTCATACGCACACCTCCTGGCACACACACACAGGGTGAAGTAGGCACACCCACTGGATCGGGGGGCAAACGTAAGACACACAGCAAGAGTGGGAGTCCGCATTCCACCAAATCCACTCCCTCCAAATCCCCTCCCCTCAGCTCTCCTGGCCACATATCCGGAAAAGACTCCTTCATGGCCGCTCTGTCCCTGAGCCCCACTGTGACACCACCCCGCAAGCGGTCAAGGGAGTCCCCGGTCAGGGTGGTTGAGTCCCCCCCCCTGTCCACACTCTCCCCCAGTGGCGCTGCGACCCATCCCTCCGCCCCCCCCTCCTTGGGGCCTGTGGTTCCTTCGGGTGCAGGGGAGTCGCTGGAGGACCTTGCTAAGGTGTGCAGCGCCATCCTGGCCTCCGCCTTTGGCCCTGCCCCACCCCCTGTGGTGAAGTCCTCCATCCCTGCACCCACGATGCCTACCCTTCGCCCTCATGTCCCTGCGGTGCCTGGTCCTTCCCCCCCACATGATGCCCTCCCCGCTCTGGAAGACGAAGGAGTCTGACTGTGCAGGCAAGCTAGGGGACACGCGTCCCACTGTGTCCCCCACCTGGATTTGAACTTTGGATTGCCCTATGGGCATTGTACATTTTGAACTTTCAAGGGACTGTTAAAAGGCGACCTCAGAGGAGCCCGGAGGGGGCCCTGACTGTCCTGAGACCCACCCTCAAAGTATCGTAGCCGGGCACTGGCGGGAGATTCCGCAGGGGAGGAATCTCGTATCTAGGATCGTACACTTGGCACCACACGACAAAGAGACACCACACCAAGGGTTCTTAGGATTCAAGCTTTATCAGATCGAAGTGGTAGGATCTTTATGATCAGCAAGGCAGATATTTACAAGCAGAGCGTGGGCTCACAGAGTCTTGGCGGGGGTAGGAGGTAGCGGGACAGTCTTTGGGGGGATATGGATCAAATGCAGGAGCGTACCCGGCGCACAGCTCACAATCCTCGAGCTGGGGGATACGCTTGTCGTCGTGGGGTCCGGCGGGACCAAAGAGAGTCTGGGGGAGCCGCGAGTCACTCAGCAGGCTCAAGCACAAGTTCGGAGGTCTTACGATCTTCAGAGAGCCGCGAGTCACTCAGCAGGGCTCAAGCACAAGTTCGGAGGTCTTATGATCTTCAGGGAGCCGCGAGTCACTCAGCAGGGCTCAAGCACAAGTTCGGAGGTCTTACGATCTTCAGGGAGCCGCGAGTCACTCAGCAGGGCTCAAGCACAAGTTCGGAGGTCTTACGTTCTTCAGGGAGCCGCGAGTCACTCAGCAGGCTCAGGCACCAGTTCGGAGGTCTTACGATCTTCGGGGAGCCGCGAGTCACTCAGCAGGGCTCAGATGTTCCAAGGCGAATCTGCCGGACAGTCCCAGAGCACCCCTTGTTATAGGTCGACCCCTCTTTGATGTCCGGAGTCTGTGCAGGCAGGGGTCTTGTCACCTGGGGGTCGCTTGTCGAGGTTTCCTGCCATTGTCTTTTGATCCTTTCAGGGCCGGGTCGGGAGGAGTCCCAGACACCCAGCAGGCGTGGAGCCAGCCCTCAGGGAGGCCGGAGGGCCGATCGAAATCCATTGTCCCATCGGAGTTCAGAGGTGCGATAGAAACTGCTCCTCCCTCTCTCATCCCCTGGAAGCGTGATGTCCTCCAGCCGGAGTGGCGCCTCTAGGCCCGGGTTGTGCTGGGGCCGGGCGGCCATCTTGGTGCACGAAGTGGGCACGCGTGCCCGGGGTGGCCGAAAGGAGAGAGGCCATGGACGGGGAGGCCCGGGTCGCGTGTGTGTGTTCTGGTGGGAAGGATCGGCTGGGCCGTGTGCTTGGGGTCCCTGGTACCAGGTTAGGTAGTGCGAGGACAGGAAGAGCCATGCTACGAGGCCGGGTCTAACACGCGTCCCCCCCAGCTGAAAGCCGGAGAGAACTACCCATCATCTTGGGGGGTTCTCTTCGCTGAGGCGGAAGAACCGGGAGAGGCCGTCAGCGTTGGCGTGGTCCGTACCAGGGCGATGTTCTACGGTGAAATCCATCCCCTGGAGGGAGATTGACCACCGCAGTAGCTTGGGGTTTTCTCCTCACATCTGCATGAGCCATCGCAAGGGCCGATGGTCGGTTTGTACTTTGAAATGGGTGCCAAACAGGTAAGGGCGCAGCTTTTTGAGGGCCCAGACTACGGCAAATGCTTCGCGCTCAATGGTGCTCCACCTCTGTTCTCTGGGCAACAGCCGCCGGCTGAGGAAGGCGATGGGCTGGTCTAGGCCTTGGTCATTCACCTGGGACAGGACGGCTCCAATGCCATGCTCGGAGGCATCGGTCTGGACTACAAACTACTTGGAGTAGTCGGGAGCCTGGAGGATGGGGGCCGTGCACATGGCCTTCTTTAGGGCATCGAACGCTTCTTGGCAGGCAGTCGTCCACTGTACCCTCTTGGGCTGTTTTTTTGATGTGAGTTCGGTAAGGGGGCCAACCAGGCTGCCATACCCCCGGATGAATCTTCGGTAGTAGCCAGTGAGGCCCAGGAAGGCTCGGACCTCCGTTTGGGTGGTGGGTGGTTCCCAGGCTAGGATGGCGTCGATCTTTGGCTGTAGAGGGGCGACCTGACCGCTCCCGACCTGGTGCCCCAGGTAGACTACTGATCCTTGCCCAATCTGGCACTTGCTGGCTTTTACTGTGAGGCCTGCCTGGCGCAGGGCGGTTAGCACTCTCCGGAGGTGCTGGAGGTGCTCACTCCATCCGGAACTGAAAACGGCGATGTTGTCTAGATAGGCCGCACTGAACTGTTCCATCCCGGCCAGGACCCTATTCACCAGTCGCTGGAAGGTGGCCGGGGCATTTTTCATTCCGAAGGGCATTACGCGGAAGCGATAATGCCCATCTGGGGTGGAGAAGGCGGACCGCTCCTTGGCTTCCTCTGTGAGCGCAATCTGCCAGTATCCGCAGGTGAGGTCGAATGTGCTGAGGAACCGGGCCGCCCCGAGTCGGTCAATGAGCTCGTCGGCTCGGGGGATGGGGTGGGCATCGGCCCGGGTGATGTCATTGAGCCCCCGGTAGTCCACGCAGAATCAGAGCTCGGGGGCGACACCGGGGGCCGCTGCCTTCGGAACTAGGACCACGGGGCTGGCCCATGGACTATCGGATGGCTCGATCACCCCCAGGGTCAACATCTTCGAGACTTCAGCTTGAATGCAGGACCGGACTCGGTCAGGGACTCAGTAGGCTCGGTGTCTTACTGGCGGGCTGTCCCCGGTGTCCACGTCATGGACACACCAGTCGGTGACTCGGGGGATCAGGGAGAAGAGGTCGGAGAATTGTCCAAGGAGCTGGCGACAGTCCGCTTGTTGCTGGTCAGTGAGGGATGGGGAGAGGTTCACTCCTTCCACGGAGCCATCCTTCCCCTTGACACACAGGAGGTCCGGGAGGGGATCGGACTCATCTTCGGCCCCGTCATCGGTGGCCAGCAGGAGGCTCAGTTCTGTCCGTACGAAGTGAGGCTTGAGGCGGTTCACGTGTAGGACCCGCAGAGGATCCCGGGGCGACAGGACGTCCACCAAGTACGTGACTGGACTCTTCCGCTCAATCACTTTGAAGGGCCCGGTCCACTTGTCCTGGAGGGCGCCAGGCTTCACGGGGGCCATGACCCATACCTGCTGGCCCGGCTGGAACTCGACCAGAGTGGCATTCTGGTCGTACCAGCGCTTCATCTCTTCTTGGCTTGCCTCCAGGTTGGCCTCGGCCAGCTCTCGGAACTTCCTGGTCTGGTTCCGGAGGGCCAGAACGTATTGGAACACATCTCGTGGGGGGGTCTGGGGTGCTGCCTCCCACCCTTCCTTAACCAAACTGAGGGGACCTCGGACGGGGTACCCATATAGTATTTCAAACGGGCTGAACCCCAAGGACTTCTGTGGGACTTCCCGGTAAGTGAACAGGAGGCAGGGGAGCAGGACGTCCCACTTACGCCGGAGGGGTTCTTCTAGGCCGTTGATCATCCCTTTCAGAGTCCGGTTAAACCTTTCTACTAGGCCGTTCCCTTGGGGATGGTACGGGGTGGTGAACTTATAGGACACCCCACATTGTTGCCACAGGGACGTCATGTATTTTGAGATAAAATTAGTGCCGCGATCGCTCACGACCTCGCGGGGAAAACCCACCCGGGAAAAGATCCCCATCAGGGCTCGGCCCACCACGGGAGCCGTGACGGTACATAGGGGGATCGCCTCAGGGTATCGGGTGGCGTGATCCACTAGGACCAAAATTAAACGGTGACCTTGGGAGGTGGGGGGATCCAGGGGCCCCACGATGTCGATTCCGACTCTTTCGAATGGGGTACTGACGACCGGGAAGGGTTGGAGGGGAGCCTTGCGCTTCCCCCCACTCTTCCCCCTAGCCTGGCACGTGGGACAGGACTTGCAGTGGGCTTCTACAGCTACTCTCATCCTAGGCCAGTAAAAGTGAGTCACGAGACGGCTGTAGGTTTTGTCTTGACCCAGGTGGCCGGCGAGGGGGACGTCGTGGGCCAAGCCCAGGAGGAAGTCTTGGAAGCGTAGGGGTACCACCAGCACCCGGCCGGATCCTAGCTCCACCGACTTCTGCTCACTGTACAAGAGGTTATTCTCCCAATAAACTTGGTGCGTTCCGGTTTGGTCGCCTGCGGCTTGGCCCTCGGCCTGGTGCCGCAGTCCGACCAGGGAAGGACAGGTGGCTTGCTCCCGGCAGAACTCCTCCCGGGTGGGCCCGCCCTCGTGGCGCCACGGGGCCAATTCGGCCAGATCGCCTAACTCGGGGACCGGGGTGGTGTCGGACGGTGAGGGTTCGTCGCTGGCGACTGACCCTCCCGATGGGGGAACGGGAGGACCCTCGGCGGGGACTGCTCTGACTCCCTCGGTCGGGGGGTCCTCGACTTCCCCCAGGGGGGTGAGTCGGGCGGACATAGATCGGGTGGTGGCGCACACCCACTCGGGGAGTCCCATCATCCCTAGGTGGGCCTTGCGCTCGACGTACATCCATGGAGAATTCTCCAGGTCGTTCCCTAAGAGGCAGTCGACCGGCTGGGAGGTTCTTACGGCAACCCTCAGTTTACCTATCACCCCTCCCCACTCAAACGGCACCAGGGCTACCTGACACATACTCTCTCAATTATCTGCAGAAATTACGGGGCAAAAGACGTTGGGTAGGATCTGCTCCTCGGGGACTAAGTGCCTGAGGACACCGGTGATGCTGGCCCCGGTGTCTCGCAGGGCTTCTATTTGGTGGCCATTGATCTTGACGAGCTGCCCGTACTTCTTCGTGTTGGAGGGCAGGAGGCTACCAGGGACCATCTCTCTATCTCCCAGGGATACTAGGGCCATAGCTGCGGGTTCCCACTCCCCGGTGTCCTCAACTTCCTCCCCCAGGGCTACGTTGGCTATCTGTCTAGCAGGGTTTGCAGCAGGGGGGACCTGGGGGGCCAAGGGGCACTCCGGGTCATTGGCGTAGTGCCCGGGCCTCTGACAACGGAAACAAGTGATGGTTACCCGGTGCCCCCGTCTCCCGGGGGGTCCGCAGACTGGTGGGGGGGCGCCGGGAAAGGTGGAGGTTGGGCCTTCGGGGGACTCGACTGGGACTCTCTCTGCCCTCCCTGGTTCCCTCCCCCTCTCTGGCGGGGTGGTCCCTGACTGGCTCGGGGGTATTCTCCTACACTGCTCCGGGGGACCCGGGTGTTGGTCCAGCGGTCTGCTTCCACAGCCAGCTTCCGGGGATCGGTGAGTTTGCTGTCGAGCAGATGCTGGCGTAGTTCCACAAAGCAGTTCGCCGCCAGGTGTTCCCACAACATGAGGTCGGTGAGTTCCTCGAGGGTGGTGACCTTGCTGCCCTTGATCCACCCATCGAAGGCCCGACTGAAAAAGTTTACATACTCCACCCAGGTGGTGCCCGGGATCTTCCTGCAGTCCCGGAATCGCTGACGGTACATCTCTGGGGTGAGGCCGTACCTAGTGAGGAGAGCCTCTTTCATGTGGCTGTAGGAGGGAGAGGGGTAGGTCGAGCAGGGTGTCCCTTCCTTCGCTCAGAAACCGTCCCCACAGCCCTGCCCCCCAGTCCTTCTGCGGGACCCGATGAGAGGTCATGGCGACCTCGTAGGCCCTGAACCATTGTTGAATGTCATCATTTTTATAATATTCTTTGACCACGTCCTTGGGGATGTGGACCTTTTGTTCCGCCGGGGAGGCCGCCTCTCGGTTCCCCGGGGGCCTCCCTTCCTCGTTTCTGGCTTTGAGCTCGATCTCCTTCAAGCTGCGTTCGTGCTCTAGTTGGAGCTTCCTTCCTTCGTGCTCCCGTTGGAGCTTCTTCTCTTCCAATTCGCCTTGTACGCGCATTTGTTCTACTGCTAGCTTTTTTTCCGCTAATTTCAATTCGCCTTCGATTTTGAGTTTGGCTAACTCGAGTTCGTGATTGCGACTTCTCTCTCTGTCTGCGAGCTCTTCCGGGGAAAGGCCCCCATCTGGCACGAAGCCTCGCACCTGATTGCTGCTGCTTTCGCCTTGGGTGGGTTCTGATTCGTCGTGTCGCTCCTCCATGCCTTCTGGGCGGGAGGCCCCGGCATCCACCCAAGCTTTCAGTGCTTTCTGCAAATCTTCTTTGGTGTTGAGACCAGTGGTAGCGATTTTAAGTTCTTTGCAGAATTGCTTCCGTTCTTTGTGCGTGTATTCTTCTAGTTGTTCCACCTGGAACACCCTGTTGGTGTTGGTTTCTGCGGGGCTCATGGCGCTTCCTTCTGCCATCTTTGTCGGTAGTGTGTCAGTCGTTCACGGTACGATCTCTAGGTTATGGGCCCGAATCCCGTCGCTTGCCACCAATGTTAGAAGGCGACCTCAGAGGAGCCCGGAGGGGGCCCTGACTGTCCTGAGACCCACCCTCAAAGTATCGTAGCCGGGCACTGGCGGGAGATTCCGCAGGGGAGGAATCTCGTATCTAGGATCGTACACTTGGCACCACACGACAAAGAGACACCACACCGAGGGTTCTTAGGATTCAAGCTTTATCAGATCGAAGTGGTAGGATCTTTATGATCAGCAAGGCAGATATTTACAAGCAGAGCGTGGGCTCACAGATTCTTGGCGGGGGTAGGAGGTAGCGGGACAGTCTTTGGGGGGATATGGATCAAATGCAGGAGCGTACCCGGCGCACAGCTCACAATCCTCGAGCTGGGGGATACGCTTGTCGTCGTGGGGTCCTGCGGGACCATGAGAGTCTGGGGGAGCCGCGAGTCACTCAGCAGGCTCAAGCACAAGTTCGGAGGTCTTACGATCTTCAGAGAGCCGCGAGTCACTCAGCAGGGCTCAAGCACAAGTTCGGAGGTCTTACGATCTTCAGGGAGCCGCGAGTCACTCAGCAGGGCTCAAGCACAAGTTCGGAGGTCTTACGATCTTCAGGGAGCCGCGAGTCACTCAGCAGGGCTCAAGCACAAGTTCGGAGGTCTTACGTTCTTCAGGGAGCCGCGAGTCACTCAGCAGGCTCAGGCACCAGTTCGGAGGTCTTACGATCTTCGGGGAGCCGCGAGTCACTCAGCAGGGCTCAGATGTTCCAAGGCGAATCTGCCGGACAGTCCCAGAGCACCCCTTGTTATAGGTCGACCCCTCTTTGATGTCCGGAGTCTGTGCAGGCAGGGGTCTTGTCACCTGGGGGTCGCTTGTCGAGGTTTCCTGCCATTGTCTTTTGATCCTTTCAGGGCCGGGTCGGGAGGAGTCCCAGACACCCAGCAGGCGTGGAGCCAGCCCTCAGGGAGGCCGGAGGGCCGATCGAAACCCATTGTCCCAGGGGAGTTCAGAGGTGCGATAGAAACTGCTCCTCCCTCTCTCATCCCCTGGAAGCGTGATGTCCTCCAGCCGGAGTGGCGCCTCTAGGCCCGGGTTGTGCTGGGGCCGGGCGGCCATCTTGGTGCACGAAGTGGGCACGCGTGCCCGGGGTGGCCGAAAGGAGAGAGGCCATGGACGGGGAGGCCCGGGTCGCGTGTGTGTGTTCTGGTGGGAAGGATCGGCTGGGCCGTGTGCTTGGGGTCCCTGGTACCAGGTTAGGTAGTGCGAGGACAGGAAGAGCCATGCTACGAGGCCGGGTCTAACACGCGTCCCCCCCAGCTGAAAGCCGGAGAGAACTACCCATCATCTTGGGGGGTTCTCTTCGCTGAGGCGGAAGAACCGGGAGAGGCCGTCAGCGTTGGCGTGGTCCGTACCAGGGCGATGTTCTACGGTGAAATCCATCCCCTGGAGGGAGATTGACCACCGCAGTAGCTTGGGGTTTTCTCCTCACATCTGCATGAGCCATCGCAAGGGCCGATGGTCGGTTTGTACTTTGAAATGGGTGCCAAACAGGTAAGGGCGCAGCTTTTTGAGGGCCCAGACTACGGCAAATGCTTCGCGCTCAATGGTGCTCCACCTCTGTTCTCTGGGCAACAGCCGCCGGCTGAGGAAGGCGATGGGCTGGTCTAGGCCTTGGTCATTCACCTGGGACAGGACGGCTCCAATGCCATGCTCGGAGGCATCGGTCTGGACTACAAACTCCTTGGAGTAGTCGGGAGCCTGGAGGACGGGGGCCGTGCACATGGCCTTCTTTAGGGCATCGAACGCTTCTTGGCAGGCAGTCGTCCACTGCACCCTCTTGGGTTGTTTTTTTGATGTGAGTTCGGTAAGGGGGCCAACCAGGCTGCCATACCCCCGGATGAATCTTCGGTAGTAGCCAGTGAGGCCCAGGAAGGCTCGGACCTCCGTTTGGGTGGTGGGTGGTTCCCAGGCTAGGATGGCGTCGATCTTTGGCTGTAGAGGGGCGACCTGACCGCTCCCGACCTGGTGCCCCAGGTAGACTACTGATCCTTGCCCAATCTGGCACTTGCTGGCTTTTACTGTGAGGCCTGCCTGGCGCAGGGCGGTTAGCACTCTCCGGAGGTGCTGGAGGTGCTCACTCCATCCGGAACTGAAAACGGCGATGTTGTCTAGATAGGCCGCACTGAACTGTTCCATCCCGGCCAGGACCCTATTCACCAGTCGCTGGAAGGTGGCCGGGGCATTTTTCATTCCGAAGGGCACTACGCGGAAGCGATAATGCCCATCTGGGGTGGAGAAGGCGGACCGCTCCTTGGCTTCCTCTGTGAGCGCAATCTGCCAGTATCCGCAGGTGAGGTCGAATGTGCTGAGGAACCGGGCCGCCCCGAGTCGGTCAATGAGCTCGTCGGCTCGGGGGATGGGGTGGGCATCGGCCCGGGTGACGTCATTGAGCCCCCGGTAGTCCACGCAGAATCAGAGCTCGGGGGCGACACCGGGGGCCGCTGCCTTCGGAACTAGGACCACGGGGCTGGCCCAGGGACTATCGGATGGCTCGATCACCCCCAGGGTCAACATCTTCGAGACTTCAGCTTGAATGCAGGACCGGACTCGGTCAGGGACTCAGTAGGCTCGGTGTCTTACTGGCGGGCTGTCCCCGGTGTCCACGTCATGGACACACCAGTCGGTGACTCGGGGGATCAGGGAGAAGAGGTCGGAGAATTGTCCAAGGAGCTGGCGACAGTCCGCTTGTTGCTGGTCAGTGAGGGATGGGGAGAGGTTCACTCCTTCCACGGAGCCATCCTTCTCCTTGACACACAGGAGGTCCGGGAGGGGATCGGACTCATCTTCGGCCCCGTCATCGGTGGCCAGCAGGAGGCTCAGTTCTGTCCGTACGAAGTGAGGCTTGAGGCGGTTCACGTGTAGGACCCGCAGGGGATCCCGGGGCGACTGGACGTCCACCAAGTACGTGACTGGACTCTTCCGCTCAATCACTTTGAAGGGCCCGGTCCACTTGTCCTGGAGGGCGCCAGGCTTCACGGGGGCCATGACCCATACCTGCTGGCCCGGCTGGAACTCGACCAGAGTGGCATTCTGGTCGTACCAGCGCTTCATCTCTTCTTGGCTTGCCTCCAGGTTGGCCTCGGCCAGCTCTCGGAACTTCCTGGTCTGGTTCCGGAGGGCCAGAACGTATTGGAACACATCTCGTGGGGGGGTCTGGGGTGCTGCCTCCCACCCTTCCTTAACCAAACTGAGGGGACCTCGGACGGGGTGCCCGTATAGTATTTCAAACGGGCTGAACCCCAAGGACTTCTGTGGGACTTCCCGGTAAGTGAACAGGAGGCAGGGGAGCAGGACGTCCCACTTACGCCGGAGGGGTTCTTCTAGGCCGTTGATCATCCCTTTCAGAGTCCGGTTAAACCTTTCTACTAGGCCGTTCCCTTGGGGATGGTACGGGGTGGTGAACTTATAGGACACCCCACATTGTTGCCACAGGGACGTCATGTATTTTGAGATAAAATTAGTGCCGCGATCGCTCACGACCTCGCGGGGAAAACCCACCGGGGAAAAGATCCCCATCAGGGCTCGGCCCACCACGGGAGCCGTGACGGTACGTAGGGGGATCGCCTCAGGGTATCGGGTGGCGTGATCCACTAGGACCAGAATGAAACGGTGACCTTGGGAGGTGGGGGGATCCAGGGGCCCAACGATGTCGATTCCGACTCTTTCGAATGGGGTACTGACGACCGGGAAGGGTTGGAGGGGAGCCTTGCGCTTCCCCCCACTCTTCCCACTAGCCTGGCACGTGGGACAGGACTTGCAGTGGGCTTCTACAGCTACTCTCATCCTAGGCCAGTAAAAGTGAGTCACGAGACGGCTGTAGGTTTTGTCTTGACCCAGGTGGCCGGCGAGGGGGACGTCGTGGGCCAAGCCCAGGAGGAAGTCTCGGAAGCGTAGGGGTACCACCAGCACCCGGCCGGATCCTAGCTCCACCGACTTCTGCTCACTGTACAAGAGGTTATTCTCCCAATAAACTCGGTGCGTTCCGGTTTGGTCGCCTGCGGCTTGGCCCTCGGCCTGGTGCCGCAGTCCGACCAGGGAAGGACAGGTGGCTTGCTCCCGGCAGAACTCCTCCCGGGTGGGCCCGCCCTCGTGGCGCCACGGGGCCAATTCGGCCAGATCGCCTAACTCGGGGACCGGGGTGGTGTCGGACGGTGAGGGTTCGTCGCTGGCGACTGACCCTCCCGATGGGGGAACGGGAGGACCCTCGGCGGGGACTGCTCTGACTCCCTCGGTCGGGGGGTCCTCGACTTCCCCCAGGGGGGTGAGTCGGGCGGACATAGATCGGGTGGTGGCGCACACCCACTCGGGGAGTCCCATCATCCCTAGGTGGGCCTTGCGCTCGACGTACATCCATGGAGAACTCTCCAGGTCGTTCCCTAAGAGGCAGTCGACCGGCTGGGAGGTTCTTACGGCAACCCTCAGTTTACCTATCACCCCTCCCCACTCAAACGGCACCAGGGCTACCTGACACATACTCTCTCTATTATCTGCGGAAATTACGGGGCAAAAGACGTTGGGTAGGATCTGCTGCTCGGGGACTAAGTGCCTGAGGACACCGGTGATGCTGGCCCCGGTGTCTCGCAGGGCTTCTATTTGGTGGCCATTGATCTTGACGAGCTGCCCGTACTTCTTCGTGTTGGAGGGCAGGAGGCTACCAGGGACCATCTCTCTATCTCCCAGGGATACTAGGGCCATAGCTGCGGGTTCCCACTCCCCGGTGTCCTCAACTTCCTCCCCCAGGGCTACGTTGGCTATCTGTCTAGCAGGGTTTGCAGCAGGGGGGACCTGGGGGGCCAAGGGGCACTCCGGGTCATTGGCGTAGTGCCCGGGCCTCTGACAACGGAAACAAGTGATGGTTACCCAGTGCCCCCGTCTCCCGGGGGGTCCGGAGACTGGTGGGGGGGCGCCGGGAAAGGTGGAGGTTGGGCCTTCGGGGGACTCGACTGGGACTCTCTCTGCCCTCCCTGGTTCCCTCCCCCTCTCTGGCGGGGTGGTCCCTGACTGGCTCGGGGGTATTCTCCTACACTGCTCCGGGGGACCCGGGTGTTGGTCCAGCGGTCTGCTTCCACAGCCAGCTTCCGGGGATCGGTGAGTTTGCTGTCGAGCAGATGCTGGCGTAGTTCCACAAAGCAGTTCGCCGGCAGGTGTTCCCACAACATGAGGTCGGTGAGTTCCTCGAGGGTGGTGACCTTGCTGCCCTTGATCCACCCATCGAAGGCCCGACTGAAAAAGTTTACATACTCCACCCAGGTGGTGCCCGGGATCTTCCTGCAGTCCCGCAATCGCTGACGGTACATCTCTGGGGTGAGGCCGTACCTAGTGAGGAGAGCCTCTTTCATGTGGCTGTAGGAGGGAGAGGGGTAGGTCGAGCAGGGTGTCCCTTCCTTCGCTCAGAAACCGTCCCCACAGCCCTGCCCCCCAGTCCTTCTGCGGGACCCGATAAGAGGTCATGGCGACCTCGTAGGCCCTGAACCATTGTTGAATGTCATCATTTTTATAATATTCTTTGACCACGTCCTTGGGGATGTGGACCTTTTGTTCCGCCGGGAGGCCGCCTCTCGGTTCCCCGGGGGCCTCCCTTCCTCGTTTCTGGCTTTGAGCTCGATCTCCTTCAAGCTGCGTTCGTGCTCTAGTTGGAGCTTCCTTCCTTCGTGCTCCCGTTGGAGCTTCTTCTCTTCCAATTCGCCTTGTACGCGCATTTGTTCTACTGCTAGCTTTTAGTCCGCTAATTTCAATTCGCCTTCGATTTTGAGTTTGGCTAACTCGAGTTCGTGATTGCGACTTCTCTCTCTGTCTGCGAGCTCTTCCGGGGAAAGGCCCCCGTCTGGCACGAAGCCTCGCACCTGATTGCTGCTGCTTTCGCCTTGGGTGGGTTCTGCTTCGTCGTGTCGCTCCCCCATGCCTTCTGGGCGGGCGGCCCCGGCATCCACCCAAGCTTTCAGTGCTTTCTGCAAATCTTCTTTGGTGTTGAGACCAGTGGTAGCGATTTTAAGTTCTTTGCAGAATTGCTTCCGTTCTTTGTGCGTGTATTCTTCTAGTTGTTCCACCTGGAACACCCTGTTGGTGTTGGTTTCTGCGGGGCTCATGGCGCTTCCTTCTGCCATCTTTGTCGGTAGTGTGTCAGTCGTTCACGGTACGATCTCTAGGTTATGGGCCCGAATCCCGTCGCTTGCCACCAATGTTAGAAGGCGACCTCAGAGGAGCCCGGAGGGGGCCCTGACTGTCCTGAGACCCACCCTCAAAGTATCGTAGCCGGGCACTGGCGGGAGATTCCGCAGGGGAGGAATCTCGTATCTAGGATCGTACACTTGGCACCACACGACAAAGAGACACCACACCGAGGGTTCTTAGGATTCAAGCTTTATCAGATCGAAGTGGTAGGATCTTTATGATCAGCAAGGCAGATATTTACAAGCAGAGCGTGGGCTCACAGAGTCTTGGCGGGGGTAGGAGGTAGCGGGACAGTCTTTGGGGGGATATGGATCAAATGCAGGAGCGTACCCGGCGCACAGCTCACAATCCTCGAGCTGGGGGATACGCTTGTCGTCGTGGGGTCCGGCGGGACCAAAGAGTCTGGGGGAGCCGCGAGTCACTCAGCAGGCTCAAGCACAAGTTCGGAGGTCTTACGATCTTCAGAGAGCCGCGAGTCACTCAGCAGGGCTCAAGCACAAGTTCGGAGGTCTTACGATCTTCAGGGAGCCGCGAGTCACTCAGCAGGGCTCAAGCACAAGTTCGGAGGTCTTACGATCTTCAGGGAGCCGCGAGTCACTCAGCAGGGCTCAGATGTTCCAAGGCGAATCTGCCGGACAGATTCGCCTTGGAATAGGTCGACCCCTCTTTGATGTCCGGAGTCTGTGCAGGCAGGGGTCTTGTCACCTGGGGGTCGCTTGTCGAGGTTTCCTGCCATTGTCTTTTGATCCTTTCAGGGCCGGGTCGGGAGGAGTCCCAGACACCCAGCAGGCGTGGAGCCAGCCCTCAGGGAGGCCGGAGGGCCGATCGAAACCCATCGTCCCAGGGGAGTTCAGAGGTGCGATAGAAACTGCTCCTCCCTCTCTCATCCCCTGGAAGCGTGATGTCCTCCAGCCGGAGTGGCGCCTCTAGGCCCGGGTTGTGCTGGGGCCGGGCGGCCATCTTGGTACACGAAGTGGGCACGCGTGCCCGGGGTGGCCGAAAGGAGAGAGGCCATGGACGGGGAGGCCCGGGTCGAGTGTGTGTGTTCTGGTGGGAAGGATCGGCTGGGCCGTGTGCTTGGGGTCCCTGGTACCAGGTTAGGTAGTGCGAGGATAGGAAGAGCCATGCTACGAGGCCGGGTCTAACAGGGACAAACTGATTTTTGGATGCTGAATAAAGCAATTTATTTTTCCTTAGTACACTACTGTCTGTCTGGTACTGCTGTTGGTCGACCTGCCCCATTATTTTGGGTGGTGATAATGTGTTGGGTGTGTGGGAATTCTAGTCTTGTTCTGGTCATAGGGTGGATCCTGGTATCTGTGTGCCATCACAAGCTGTTGGCTACATAACTTTGTTCATGTAAGCAGTTACTGCATGGTGACATCGTCCCAAGGTGTGTTCCTTCCTCTGTGTAACCTGACATCTTCCCTGCAGGGTCTTTCCAATATGTGGTGCTGAGCTGTGTCTACATTGGCTGGGTGTGTGACGGACTCGTTAGACTTGGGCCATGCATGCTGAGCGATGTCTCCACCTGCATCATTCGTGGCGTCCTTGGTGGTCACTGTACTTGTGTATGTAGACTGTTGTCATGACTTCATGTGTACATGTTTTCTTTTTGGCGCTATGCATGTGTATACTCCCAGCCTCACACACATGTGGTACATGTACTGCAGGATCTTTGTGCACCTGACTGACATTTGTGGGCATTGGATCTGTGGGTACTCCACCCTTTTCTTTGCAGGGGCACTGCTGTGAGTGTTAGTCACCCAGCCCTCCCGTGTCTGGGCACTGCTGGGAGGACTCTGCACACACCCCTCCTGTGACTGGGCACTGCTGGGAGGACTCTGCACCCAGCCCTCCTGTGTCTGGGCACTGCTGGGAGGACTCTGCACACACCCCTCCTGTGACTGGGCACTGCTGGGAGGACTCTGCACCCAGCCCTCCTGTGTCTGGGCACTGCTGGGAGGACTCTGCACACACCCCTCCTGTGACTGAGCACTGCTGGGAGAACTCTGCACCCAGCCCTCCTGTGTCTGGGCACTGCTGGGAGGACTCTGCACACACCCCTCCTGTGACTGGGCACTGCTGGGAGGACTCTGCACACACCCCTCTTGTGACTGGGCACTGCTGGGAGGACTCTGCACACACCCCTCCTGTGTCTGGGCACTGCTGGGAGGACTCTGCACACACCCCTCCTGTGACTGGGCACTGCTGGGAGGACTCTGCACCCACCCCTCCTGTGTCTGGGCACTGCTGGGAGGACTCTGCACACACCCCTCCTGTGACTGGGCACTGCTGGGAGTGTTAGGCACCCCCCCTCCTGTGTCTGGGCACTGCTGGGAGGACTCTGCACACACTCCTCCTGTGTCTGGGAACTGCTGGGAGGACTCTGCACACACCCCTCCTGTGACTGGGCACTGCTGGGAGGACTCTGCACCCACCCCTCCTGTGTCTGGGCACTGCTGGGAGGACTCTGCACACACCCCTCCTGTGACTGGGCACTGCTGGGAGTGTTAGGCACCCACCCCTCCTGTGTCTGGGCACTGCTGGGAGGACTCTGCACACACCCCTCCTGTGAGTGGGCACTGCTTGGAGGACTCTGCACACACCCCTCCTGCGTCTGGGCACTGCTGGGAGGACTCTGCACACACCCCTCCTGTGACTGGGCACTGCTGGGAGGACTCTGCACACACCCCTCCTGTGACTGGGCACTGCTGGGAGGACTCTGCACCCAGCCCTCCTGTGTCTGGGCACTGCTGGGAGGACTCTGCACACACCCCTCCTGTGACTGGGCACTGCTGGGAGGACTCTGCACCCAGCCCTCCTGTGTCTGGGCACTGCTGGGAGGACTCTGCACACACCCCTCCTGTGACTGGGCACTGCTGGGAGGACTCTGCACACACCCCTCTTGTGACTGGGCACTGCTGGGAGGACTCTGCTCACACCCCTCCTGTGTCTGGGCACTGCTGGGAGGACTCTGCACACACCCCTCCTGTGACTGGGCACTGCTGGGAGGACTCTGCACCCACCCCTCCTGTGTCTGGGCACTGCTGGGAGGACTCTGCACACACCCCTCCTGTGACTGGGCACTGCTGGGAGTGTTAGGCACCCACCCCTCCTGTGTCTGGGCACTGCTGGGAGGACTCTGCACACACCCCTCCTGTGACTGGGCACTGCTGGGAGGACTCTGCACACACCCCTCCTGCGTCTGGGCACTGCTGGGAGGACTCTGCACACACCCCTCCTGTGACTGGGCACTGCTGGGAGGACTCTGCACACACCCCTCCTGTGTCTGGGCACTGCTGGGAGGACTCTGCACACACCCCTCCTGTGACTGGGCACTGCTGGGAGGACTCTGCACCCAGCCCTCCTGTGTCTGGGCACTGCTGGGAGGACTCTGCACACACCCCTCCTGTGACTGGGCACTGCTGGGAGGACTCTGCACCCAGCCCTACTGTGTCTGGGCACTGCTGGGAGGACTCTGCACACACGCCTCCTGTGACTGGGCACTGCTGGGAGGACTCTGCACACACCCCTCTTGTGACTGGGCACTGCTGGGAGGACTCTTCACACACCCCTCCTGTGTCTGGGCACTGCTGGGAGGACTCTGCACACACCCCTCTTGTGACTGGGCACTGCTGGGAAGACTCTGCACACACCCCTCCTGTGTCTGGGCACTGCTGGGAGGACTCTGCACACACCCCTCCTGTGACTGGGCACTGCTGGGAGGACTCTGCACCCAGCCCTCCTGTGTCTGGGCACTGCTGGGAGGACTCTGCACACAACCCCTCCTGTGACTGGGCACTGCTGGGAGGACTTTGCACACACCCCTCTTGTGACTGGGCACTGCTGGGAGGACTCTGCACACACCCCTCCTGTGTCTGGGCACTGCTGGGAGGACTCTGCACACACCCCTCCTGTGACTGGGCACTGCTGGGAGGACTCTGCACACACCCCTCTTGTGACTGGGCACTGCTGGGAGGACTCTGCACACACCCCTCCTGTGTCTGGGCACTGCTGGGAGGACTCTGCACACACCCCTCCTGCGTCTGGGCACTGCTGGGAGGACTCTGCACACACCCCTCCTGTGACTGGGCACTGCTGGGAGGACTCTGCACCCAGCCCTCCTGTGTCTGGGCACTGCTGGGAGGACTCTGCACCCAGCCCTCCTGTGTCTGGGCACTGCTGGGAGGACTCTGCACACACCCCTCCTGTGACTGGGCACTGCTGGGAGGACTCTGCACACACCCCTCTTGTGACTGGGCACTGCTGGGAGGACTCTGCACACACCCCTCCTGTGTCTGGGCACTGCTGGGAGGACTCTGCACCCACCCCTCCTGTGTCTGGGCACTGCTGGGAGGACTCTGCACCCAACCCTCCTATATCAGGATATGTACGCTTAGAACATACACGGGTGTGGGTTCGCTCCATGCATACGAGGTGGGGGTACAGTCCATACGTATACTGTTGGCATAGGGGGTACACTCCATGCATACGCGGGTGAGGGTACGGGTCGTACTTACACTGTTGGGGTGGGGGGTACGCTCCATACGTACGCGGGTGAGGGTACGGGTCGCACTTACACTGTTGGGGTGGGGGGTACGCTCCATGCATACGCGGGTGGGGGTATGGGTCGTACTTACACTGTTGGGGTGGGGGGTACGCTCCATACGTATGCGGGTGGGGGTACGGGTCGTACTTACACTGTTGGGGTGGGGGGTACGCTCCATACGTACGCGGGTGAGGGTACGGGTCGTACTTACACTGTTGGGGTGGGGGGTATGCTCCATACGTACACGGGTGGGGGTACGGGTCGTACTTACACTGTTGGGGTGGGGGGTACGCTCCATACGTACGCGGGTGGGGGTACGGGTCGTACTTACACTGTTGGGGTGGGGGGTACGCTCCATAGGTACGCGGGTGAGGGTACGGGTCGTACTTACACTGTTGGGGTGGGGGGTACGCTCCATACGTACGCGGGTGGGGGTACGGGTCGTACTTACACTGTTGGGGTGGGGGGTACGCTCCATACATACGCGGGTGAGGGTACGGGTCGTACTTACACTGTTGGGATGGGGGGTACGCTCTATACGTACGCGGGTGAGGGTACGGGTCGTACTTACACTGTTGGGGTGGGGGGTACGCTCCATGCATACGTGGGTGGGGGTACGGGTCGTACTTACACTGTTGGGGTGGGGGGTACGCTCCATACGTACGCGGGTGGGGGTACGGGTCGTACTTACACTGTTGGGGTGGGGGTACGCTCCATACGTACGCGGGTGAGGGTACGGGTCGTACTTACACTGTTGGGGTGGGGGGTACGCTCCATGCATACGGGGGTGGGGGTACGGTCCGTACATATCCGTACCCACGCTATGTAATGCTTGTGCGGGCCGTACCCAGGCCTTTGCCACGTGGGTACAGCCGTCCCGCCATTTTTGGGGTGACGTAGGTGTGGGCGTGGTACGACTCATACCCACGCTCTTAAGGCGTGGGTACGGGACGTACCTGTATTGTTGTGTTGCCGGTTCGCGTCGTCAAGCACTTCCGTTGTGGCGGACGCTGGCTTTGCTGGGCACGCCCCCACCCCCTCGTAGTGACCAGGGCCTGGGGGTCAGGTATGTCCAGGGCATGTGTGCTGTGTGACTTTGGTGGGTGTTTTGTGGCCTGCTCCTGCTCCTGCCCCCCCCTTTCCCCCCTCCCTTTGTTGTTCTGACCTTCTGCGGCGTCTGCGTCGTAACCTGTAGAGGAGGTCAACTGCTATGAGGGCCGGGATGACACGTAGGTTCGGGTCCATGTCTGTCCGTCGCGTGCAGGTACTCCTTGTTTGCGTCGTCCTGATTTCCCGGCAGTTTTTGGCTGTCGGAAAATATTGTCCGTGCGGGATGACGTCGGTGCGGATCGTACTTCCTGGTTCTTGAATGGCAGGCTGCGTGCGTCCCGACGTCACGTCGGCGCTTTCCCGGATCACATTTGTATGTTTATTTTCGTCGGTCGGGGTTTTGTACGATTCATACGGAAATAGTATTTCCGTGCGAATCGTACTTCCATGTTTGTATATTGTTACGACCGGGTACGCGTCGGACGGGGAATATGCTCCGTCCGACGGCTCGTACCCGGTTTTTACAGGATCGTGATCGGCACCAAAGTAGTAGTAATTAAATAGGTACTCACCAAGCCCCGGGACCTCCACTCCCAGCAGGTCCAGCAGGTCCTGCTCACGGTCCAAGATGTCGGACCACCGGTGCGTCAGCTGCGTCTGGGTGCGCCGAACACCAGAGAAGCGTGACACTGCCCGGCGCACCTTCCCCCACCACTGCCGACGCTCCCTGAGGCCGTACCCGGACCCAGGCCTGCCACCTGCTGCCAGGGTTGAAGGGAGGTGGCGCTGCACAAAGAAAATTAGTGCAGCCAACTCCACCTCCCCAAAAAAGGCCCGTGCCTGCATCCCTTGTGGGCGCCGCCTTCCGCAAGGAAGGCGGTCGCGGCTCTGGCTGCGCCGGCGAACAGCCCTACCCTTGGACATGGTTCTGGGGACGGGGCGGGAAAGAAAAGGTAAAATAAATAAAGGAGTAAAGGAAATAAATAGCAGGCAATAGAACGAGAAAAAGTAGCTAAAAAACCAAAAAAAAGTTGACAAAAACCAAAAATATAGAGGCAGGAAAATAGTTAGAGAAATAATAAGTAATAAAGATCCAAAAAAAGTGGCTATAAACAAAGGATTGAAAAGATTTTGGGAGGATTCAAAATCAGGCCCCAGAACCATGCAATAGAGTGAAAAACAAGATGGCCGCGCCCATTGCGACCACGTGCGCAAGTTCGCGCGATATTTTCTCCCGAGCAAGCAAATAGCAATGCGATCAAGTAAAAGCAGTCGCGAACAGGAAATATCGACCACGAATGGGCGCGAACATGCATTGCGCGACCCGGAACAGGAAGTAAGCATCGCGAGAGGGCGGGACAAGTGAAAACAAGATGGCCGCGCCTGTGAGCAACCGCATGGGTAAGTTGGCGGCCCGCGATCACGCAAAATATACCGCGAACAAGCGGGGAAAAAACTTCCGAGTCTTCGCGATATTTCCGGCGTGTTTGCGGAGATTTTCAGCATTTTCGCGATAGTTTGCGAAAGTTAATTTCGCAAATTTCGTCCACCCCTAATACATATGTCATGCACTGAGCACTTTGTGCACCTTGAGCCTTCTGCACTGGACTATGAAATATGCTGGGTGATGTTGATGTAATAATACACTATATTTATAAATGGGGTTGGAGTTTAACATTATAAAAATATATATAGTATAAAAATATATAAACAATAATAGCTTTAATTACAATTAAATGAATACAAATAGATGTAACTTCAAAATAACTTTAAAAAAATTATGTAAAACAATATCATATTAAATTATAAAGTAAAACACATTTACTAAATAAATATGTTTTCAATGAAACATATAAAAAATATATATCATAAAATAGAGCCATGCATAATTATTGTTAAAAACAAGCTGTAGATTTATTGACAAATTAAACCGAAATGCATTTTAAAAATAAGTTACTAAAACTAATATATGACAAAGAATAAAACACATGAACAAATACTTTTAATTACAAAATACAGTTTGAAATATTTATTATGACTTTCAAAATATATACATTTAAATGACATACCCTCAAAATATTTTTTTGAAATATTGAAAAATCAAAAAATAGTAACCAAACTCCAATTGATAGAAATTAAAAATAAGACATTATTTAAAGGCAGTGCTATAAATACAAACCTTCAAACATTGAGAAAATACTTCTTGGTCA
This sequence comes from Triturus cristatus, assembly GCF_964204655.1. Classification (NCBI taxonomy): domain Eukaryota; kingdom Metazoa; phylum Chordata; class Amphibia; order Caudata; family Salamandridae; genus Triturus; species Triturus cristatus. The sequence continues at coordinate 1,644,930,052 of NC_140590.1, forward strand.
TCTCACAAAGGTAACTTATACTTGTGAGTAGCGGTGGGTGGTAAACTCTGCTCTGCCTGTGGAGTTCACAGAGTTTTTTTCACTCCGCACTCTGCTTGGAGGGCGAAGTTTGACAAAAATCCGCCTACGCCACGTAGCGTAGTTTACCGGCACCCACCACTACTTGTGCACTCCTGTACATGCTCTCTGTGCCCAGGAAGATTGTGCCACTGCTGACTATGCCGTACAAACCTGTCTTCCATGGCTGATGCTTGTACCTCACTCCATTCCTTTCCCACACTTAACTTGGCCGATGACTCAAGTACCCTTTCATGCATCCCAGTGTTCAGGATTAGATTATTCAATATCCCCTCACTTCCGTATGTTGTTCTTCCGGTCTTCCACGTCTGTCCCCGCATGACATCAGAGAGAGGCAATCAGAACCATAGCAGAAGCACTTCTTGTTTCCCGCCGGACCCGCTGTAGCACTGCAGGATTTCACCCAGCATGCCTTGAGGCAGGGCAGGAGGATTACCAGGGCACCTGGTGGACGAGGAGTGCAGGCACAGGTGAGACCGTGGTTTTCCTTGTGGGAGGGTGGGCGGAGTTTCAGTGGACGAGACAGTATGGGTTTAGCAGTCAGGGTGCCAGTCGCCAGCTCTTCGTATGCTGCTGTCCCTGCTTATCATAAGCATGACCAATACCTAGCAACAGCCCTCGCACCCTGAAGAGCTCCTTAGTAGCAGCGTGTCTGGTCCCGTCCTCGGCACAGCCCCTCTGCACAGCAGCAGAGTGACAGACATTCTGCAATAGTGAACACAGACTCTGCTGCAAGACTGAGCCCATCCAGGAGTTAAATCAAGTCATACCTGAGAGACAGATCGGCGGGGTACTAGCAGCAAATGTGCAAATGGAAATTGAAAGGTGACTGCTGATTCTATTTCCATTGGACGGCGCACAATGAAATAGCGTGCAGCAGGCAGCAGAGGGGGGAATATTTATTTGGGACTGTGTTGCCTACCACTGTTGTTTGTTACTCTTCACACTACCTCTCCTTTGACATTACACACAGACTGGCTTGCATCTCACACATATATTCACCAGCAGCACACTGACACACAACATATTAAATGCTGTGAGGGCTACTATAAATAGGGACTCTCATAATATAGGTATGGGTGGGCGAGTGAAGCAACTCCGCCTGCTCAAGCCACTCCATGGAATTCAACTGAGGTTTTATGCAACTCTGCGAAGTTGCGCGTATTGCAACTCCACGGGCTCCACCCGCCCTTACTTGTGAGTAATGTACATGTGCAATTTACTCTTTTACTTTTAGTAACTTTACTACTTTAGCTATTTACAAAACCTGAGTGTAACGTTACTCAAAAGTATAGACTTACACATCTCCACCCCATGAAAAAGGCTTGGAGCCAATTTTACGACTGTAAGTTGCTTCAGCCAAAAAAGCAACAGTAGTAATTCCAGCACCATGCATGGTCATCCAGTTGTACTGCAACACTCTCCCATAGAAAATGGAGGCCGGGACTTAAACTAAAACCCCATAGGAAATAATGTTAAGTTAAATTCCATCATTTGCAATACTTGAAGATAAAAAGAAAAATAAGTTACTGTTAAATAATATCTAAAATAGTATATAATTAGTATTTAACCATAAAATATTTCAACTGCCTTTTTTGAATATATAAATTTATGTAGCATTCATTTCTTACCAAAATATAATTACATTACTTTTAATAATTATTAACGCATAATAAAACATTGTTTACATTGGGTGGGAATTAATTTTTTTAATGTAACCTTACGAAAACTATTTTATATTTAATTAAATATATTTATATTAATTAAAGTTTTAGTTCAAAATTAAGTTAATTTATCTTTATAATTTTCCCTTTATAATATATAACATTAAAATATTAAACTGTCAAAACATTTTAAAAGTTAATATAAACGGTTAATGAAAATAATAACACAAAAGTTGAAATAAATATTTTCAGTCAAACTCACCCATAAAAGACACAAATATTTAAAAGGCTCTATTTCATAAAATAATTACTTGCAAAACAATATTTTCTTTTAAATTGTAACAAATATAAAGATTGAATAAGAATTCCAAAATAATTGTAAACAAAAATACGGCCAACCCCACAAAATAAGCACAACCCATTAAAAAGAATAATTTTATTTTGATACATATTTTTTTTCAAATAGAAGTAATTAAGATACAATTAGTTACTTGCATATTTTTAAAAAAGTAAGATAATTAATACATTAATTGATTAATCTCATACTTTAAATATTTTATTTCAAAAACTTCCCACCCAATCCCACAATAAACACTGCATCCTATAACTCAACAAAATATGAAACATTTAAACAAATACAAATTTCAGCATTGTTTTAAATGAACATATATTAATAAATTATCATAAATAAAGAAAGAAAGCGCGACAGACAGGCACAATACAACATGATTATTGATTCAAATTGTTGAGTTTATAATGTATTTTCTTTGTTTCCTCTTTTTACCCATGCACAAGCACTTTTCTTAAGCATTTGTATTATGCACGATGGAGCAACCACTATTTGTAAATAATGTGTATTGTGCATGGGCCTGGCAGTTCAGGCTGTACTGTTCCTATGGGGAGCAGGGTCAGGACTGATTTGCATATGGCTGGGTTTAAACTGGAATGGCATAGGGAGCAAGAAAATGATGGATTTAAGCCCAGATATCTGTACTGGGGTGAATGAAATTCTTCAACCTTCTGTCCAGCAATTGTTCTTTTTCCGACTGTGGCAAGTGTGGCACAGTTCTGCTCTCTGTGAAAGGTGAGAGGTAGCGCTCCTGCCTGTACTGAATGAGAAAACATGTAATTTGCAATGTGGGAAGTTTTTTTGTTTGCAGAGTTTTATATAGCGGAAACTTGACCCGAATCCAATCAGGTATCCGAGCGCTTTACATAGCACCAGTTACGTTACATGAGGACACACATTCATTTTTTTGTTAGGCACGGGGAGATTAAGGGGCATATTATCAAGACAGGCGATAAAATTATCGCCACTTTAGCGGCAGAAAACTGCCGCTAAAGTGGCAAAAATGCGCTTGATAATATGCTCTATGGAATTCCAATTGAAGCCCATGTTAGATGTCCTTCAAATCTAACATGGGCTTCAATTGCAATTCCATAGAGCATATTATCAAGCCCATTATCACCGGTCTTGATAATATGCCCCTTTGTGATTTGCCCAGAATCACAGGATGTTTAGTGTCGTTACTGACACTCGAACCCAGTTCCCCCAGGTCAGAGGTCGAGCGCCCTAACCGTTAGGCCAACTCCTCTCCCCAAGTTCTCCAAGAAGTTCCTTTGTCAATGGCAAATGAATATTTGGCCTACTGCTCTTGTAGTAGGAAAATTGATGACACTTGCATGTCCTCTTACAGTAAAATGGTTCCTGTAAAAGAATGACTGTAACTACTTGTAATTTTTTGCTGTGCAATGCTACCTTATGGTATAATATGCTGTACAATGTTATTCTATACCATCCTATGGGTTTTGTTTTATAAGTCAGTATTCCCAATTCTAAAGTTTGCCGGTTGGTAGTTTTTCCAATGCCGAGCCACTCAAAAGACCAGAGAACTTGCAATCTTCCACCAAACCCAAGTGACAGTGATCAAAGGATCTTATCTTTGACTACATCTAGGTGTGTGGCTCGCAGTCTGATTCACAAAGGTAAACTTACATTTTTCAGTAGGGCTAGTATTTTTTTGCACTTAACAAACTACAAGATAATAGTAAGTTTAGGGTGGAAAAATCTGCACATTAAAAGATAGACCTGTGCTATCTTTTTACGCATGGAGTTCTAATCTCCGACTGTGGAGTCTCAGCGGTAGTAAACACACTGTTAACTCGTAGTTTGTGAATTGCAACAAACAGTAGTAAACTGCACAAAAGTGTAAGTTTACTTTTGGGAATCAGGCCTTATGGTCTCTATTTGCCAGTGTGTGCATAAGATCACCCCTGACCTAGTGAATGTGCCTAGTGTCCTTGCCCTAGTGTCCATTTGGTAACCAAGGGTCATAGATAACAAACTGATGGGTGTAACTGTGCAACCATGTTTTCGCCAAGACCTGCACCTCACGTTTGTGTATGCCTTTTGTTATTCAAGCCGAGAGATGTGTTCACTTCTAATCTGGTTCACATGGAGAATACAGTTATTGCCTTCTGTAGAATTCTCAGTTGTACCCTCCATGCCGTTATCAACAACTTCAACAAACAGTGGTTTGTAGGACCTCCTAAATGGTCTCCACTCCATTGGATGATGGCATGTTATATTCTCAACAAAAGATACCTAACCGCTGCAACTGAGCTGGAAGACTTGATTTAAAAAAAAACCCAACATTTTGCAGTAAATTGTACATAAGACTCTAACAATGTCACAGGGGCAGGTGGGAAATGATCTTGGTTCCAGCCGTCTAATTGGCATTTCACCACTGAGGGCCAATAAAGAAGGGCACTTGGACATGAGGAGTTCGTCCTCTAGAAGGGATTATGGAGACTGGGCTCCCTGAGCCTACCAGCTATGGGTCCACTGAGTGGATGAAGGAGTTATTAGACACAACTGTGCCGATTTAGAACATACTACCTCGTGTTATTACATATGTGGCTGTTTCTGGCTTTTTGACTATTTATTATATTTCCTTGTTACTTCATGCACATTTTCCTCCCCCGTGTGCACATGATGCTCAGGCACAGTTGGTTGTGGTGTTCTTTTATTAGCGTACACTTTATTTCCCATTAAACAAGCATTTGCAATGCAATAGGGATCGCATGTTTTTAGAGTTAAAGGTATTGGCGTTTTAATGGAAATGTTTTTTTACTTATTTGACGGGCAGGATGGCACAGAGGGTGCCTAAGCTGAAAAAGCACCACCAAGGAGCAGCGACCCTGGAAGGGTGGGGGGTGCGGGCATGCACTGTTGTGGGAGGGGTACCATCTAGCCAAAAGTGTGTGATCCTGAGAATGTAAGTCATCTCCCTGTGCCTCGGTTTCTTTACATGTCGAACTTAGAATAGCTTAGGAAGAGGCTAAATGTTGTTATTAAGCGATATATAAATAACCGGAAGTTAACCTTTCCTGTAGTAGACAAACAGATAACTGAGGGGCGTGACATTTCCAAATATTTCGTCCCAAGTTAAAGAACTTGGCAGGAGTTTGCAGCACCCAACCTTTACCACCCAATCCACAAGCTGGTGCTAACAGCCATTATCACCAGTTTACATGCGATAGCAGCCGCAAAAACATCGCCACAGAGGACCCCTTCAAATATCGCTAATGAGATGCAGAGTAGGCGTTCACGTGCCAAAAGCCTCGACAACACCACTCCTCAACATTCACAACCACCAGACAGATCTGCGATAAGAACACAAATCCGGCGATAAGGCGCGTTAGCACCAGGAAATCTACACCTGCTCTGACCTGGCGTTAAGTCGGACGGCAGCCAGTACCACAAAAGGGAGACCAGCCCAGGGCCACATTGGAAGGGCAACAGATGCCATGGAGCCACACATCGGGCGGCCAGGACACACAAGAGGGCCACAACACCCACTGACAGCACCCCCCGGACCACCCCTCCCTGGCCCCCCCCCAAGACATGCCACATCAGCTACACAAAAACATGTACAAAATATTCTGCATGACGTCGCACAATCACACCAGTTGAAATGCATGTGTTGTCACAGAAAGGAGCATCACACATTTACTTTCAAAGCAACGAATAAAACTTTATTAAAATGAACACCGAAATTAAATGAAGACACATGGCGGCTCCCCGCGGAACAGTCCGTAGTTCACAGCTTGCAAGGCAAAAAACATGATGAGAAGGTGTGTCCTGCGCATATCAACGGACAGAGAGAGTGCGAAGGAGAGAGAGAGAGGAAGAGAGGGAGAGAGAGAGAGAGAGAGAAGAAGAGAGGGGGAGAGAGAGAGAAGAGAGGGGGAGATGGAGTGAGAGAGAGAGAGAAGAGAGGGGAAGAGAGAGAGAGAAGAAGAGAGGCAGCCGCCCCTGCGCACCCAGGCCACACTGCTCACCTGCTGCCACCGGTGTGTTTCCAACCACTTGCTAGCATGTAGTGCAGTCCATTAGGTCACACATCTGAGTCAGAGCCGTCATCTGAAACAGAGTCCAGATACATGACTGGCACAGTACACACACTCGCACAAGACAATAGTGCCTGCCTTCCCTTGCACACCCAGGCAGAGGCATCACAAAGGCACCCGCCGCCCACGGAGCATGTCCGCCCATGCACACCCAGGCCTCACTGCTCACCTTCCACCACTGTATGTGCTGCTGCAAGCCACAAGCCCGGGGCCCGTGGACATGGCACCCTCCACACCATGCAGCCATGCTCCGCAGGCCACCAGGTCTCACATGTGTTGCTGGGTCTGGAATACTCCATGGCTGAGGACATACCAGTGCACCCGGCAACATCGCAGGCTGCACACCCACTCAATTTTGATTTGTTCAGCAATACGTACATCAATTGTGTGTCTTTTGCACACCCAATCAGCCCAATGGGTGCCACTAAGTCTGTGACCCAGAAGCGAGGCCATGTGGTGGTAGGCCCGCACTGCCCACTGTCTTTGGCCTACACTGTGGTCCAGCAGGGCACATGAAACCTGAGGTGCCTGGACCGCCGGGACGGGGCATCATCGTAGGGTGCCCACCCGCACAGCAGCTTAAGGTGCCACTGACTCAGTGCACCCAAATTCTCTGCACCCGTGGTGGGGTGCATGTGCCTGCCGCAATGTGCCAGGTGCGACTAACCCTGTGCAACCCCACTCAGCGCCACGTGGTGGTCAGCCCATGCAGTACGCAGGTCTGGGATGCCACTAACCTTGTGCGCTACAAAACTCATGTGCCCTTCATGATTGAGAACCGTGGTGTCCGTCATCCAGTCACCACGGGCAGAGGAGAATGTGACGTCGTCGGCCCCTTATGTTGATGGAGTCACATGGCCTGTGATGCCTGTACCGGATGGGTGTGGTGTGCGTGCAAACCTGCCCTCAGGGAGTGGCTGTGACATGCTGACAACTAGACCAGTGACCTGCACACCACAAGCGAGTTCGCCTGCGACGGGGAGCAATGAGGGCCCCCACTCGGAGCATAAGCGGAGTGGTCTGGCCTGCCGTACGCCGGACCAGCGCAGGTCTTGCCACAATGACACGTGGGCTCTAGGCGTGGTTCAGTCCATGTCCGGACAAGGAAGTGAGTGAGGCGTATGTCTCAGTTTTAGTGTCCACGGGACCCGGTACACAAAATACAATGTAGAACCCTCTGACTGGCATCCCACAGGATGACCATCATTTACGCAAGCGAAATCATTGTCCCTACATTCATTCACACATGCATACATGACTGATGATGGACATGACACAGCAGTGCGTCAAAGGATGTTTATTGCACATCCAGTGCAGTTTTGCAGCCAGAGCGGCTCAGGGCAATGCCTAGCACACTACACACTATGGGCCCGCCGAGGGCCAGCCAGAGTCCATCCAGGGATGACAAGTCCTGCTAAAGGGAAGGGTACAGTCTGCAGCCTGGTCGCAGTGTCATTGGTCACTAATCCGGAAGTTGCAGTCCATGTCGCTGTCCATGGTGAGTGCAGCATAGTGTATCGTGAGTCAGTGAAAGGTCATGAGGCTATGTGCGGGACCAAGCAGACACAGGCCAGGTGGCGGTAATGAATGCTTGTGCCTGGTCCTTCTGACCACAGTCCCATCCACGTCCTTGTCCCCAGGTGTGTGTCCTGCCCCACCTGTGGGTGTTGCAGAACCAGCTGCCGCACTGTGTGTGTTAGACGGCGACCTCAGAGGAGCCTGGAAGGGGTCCTGACTACCCTGAGACCCACCCTCAAAGTATCGTAGCCGGGCACTGGCGGGAGACTCCCCAGGGGGAGGAATCTCGTATCTAGGATCGTACTTCTGGCACCACACGACACAGAGTGACCACACCGGGTATTCTGAGAAAACAATCTTTATCAAGTAGGTTATCACTGCAAATATGTACAAGGTGAGCACGGGCTCAAGAGTCTCGGAAGGGGTAGGGGGTAGCGGGACAGTCTCTGGTAAAGGTTCAAGCAGGGACGTATCCGGCGCACAGCTCACAATCCTCGAGCTGGGGGATACGATGTTGTAGTCGGGGTCCGGCGGGACCGTGAGAGTCGGTTGGAGCCGCGAGTCACTCAGCGGGCTCAGGTACAGGTTCGGAGGTCTTACGATCTTCAGGGAGCTGCGAGTCACTCAGCAGGCTCAGGTACAAGGTCGGAGGTCTTACGATCTTCAGGGAGCCGCGAGTCACTCAGCAGGGCTCAGGTACAAGTTCGGAGGTCTTACGATCTTCAGGGAGCCGCGAGTCACTCAGCAGGGCTCAGGTACAAGTTCGGAGGTCTTACGATCTTCAGGGAGCCGCGAGTCACTCAGCAGGGCTCAGGTACAAGTTCGGAGGTCTTACGATCTTCAGGGAGCCGCGAGTCACTCAGCAGGGCTCAGGTACAAGTTCGGAGGTCTTACGATCTTCAGGGAGTCGCGAGTCACTCAGCAGGGCTCAGGAGGGTCCAAGTTCCAGGAGCCGCGACCACGTCGGCAGGCTCTCGTTGTTCCAGCGTCGAATCTGCCGGACAGACCCAGAGCACCCCTTGTTATAGGTCGACCCCTCTTTGATGTCCGGAGTCTGTGCAGGCAGGGGTCTTGTCACCTGGGGGTCGCTTGTCGGGATTTCCTGCTATAGTCTTTTGATCCTTTCAGGGCCGGGTCGGGAGGAGTCCCAGACACCCAGCAGGCACGGAGCCAGTCCTCAGGGAGGCCGGAGGGCCGATCGAAACCCATCGTCCCGGGGGAGTTCAGAGGTGCGATAGAAACTGCTCCTCCCTCTCTCATCCCCTGGAAGCGTGATGTCCTCCAGCCGGAGTGGCGCCTCTAGGCCCGGGTCGCGCTGGGACCGGGCGGCCATCTTGGTGCATGAAGTGGGCACGCGGGCCCGGGGTGGCCGAAAGGAGAGAGGCCATGGACGGGGACGTCCGGGTCGGTGTGTGTGTCCTGGTGGGGAGGTTCGGCTGGGCCGTGTGCTTGGGCTGCAGGTACCAGGTTTCGGTGGTGCGGGGGCACGGAGGGCCATTCTACGAGGCCGGGTCCAACACGCGTCCCCCCCAGCTGAAAGCCGGAGAGAACTGCCCATCAGCTTGGGGGGTTCTCTTCGCTGAGGCGGAAGAACCGGGAGAGGCCGTCAGCATTGGCGTGGTCCGTACCAGGGCGGTGTTCTACGGTGAAATCCATCCCCTGGAGGGAGATTGACCACCGCAGTAGCTTGGGGTTTTCTCCTCGCATCTGCATGAGCCATCGCAAGGGCCGATGGTCAGTTTGGACTCTGAAATGGGCGCCGAACAGGTAGGGTCGTAGCTTTTTGAGTGCCCAGACCACGGCAAAGGCTTCGCGCTCTATGGTGCTCCATCTCTGTTCTCGGGGCAACAGCCGCCGACTGAGGAAGGCGACGGGCTGGTCTAGGCCTTGGTCATTCACTTGTGATAGGACGGCCCCAATGCCATGCTCGGAGGCATCGGTCTGGACTATGAACTCCTTGGCGTAGTCGGGAGCCTGGAGGACGGGGGCAGTACACATGGCCTTTTTTAGGGCATCGAAAGCTTCCTGGCAGGCAGCCGTCCACTGCACTTTCTTTGGCTGTCTTTTAGACGTGAGTTCTGTGAGAGGGCCGACAAGGCTGCCATACCCCTGAATGAATCTTCGGTAGTAGCCCGTGAGTCCCAGAAAGGCTCGGACCTCCGTTTGGGTGATGGGTGGTTCCCAGGCCAGGATGGCGTCGATCTTTGGCTGTAGAGGGGCGACCTGGCCGCTCCCGACCTGGTGCCCCAGGTAGACCACGGATCCTTGCCCGATCTGGCACTTGCTGGCTTTTACTGTGAGGCCTGCCTGGCGCAGGGCGGTTAGCACCCTCCGGAGGTGCTGGAGGTGCTCACTCCACCCTGAACTGAAGACAGCGATGTCGTCCAGATATGCCGCGCTGAACTGTTCTAGCCCGGCCAGGCCCTATTCACCAGTCGCTGGAAAGTGGCCGGGGCATTTTTCATCCCGAAGGGCATTACGCGGAAGCGGTAGTGCCCATCCGGGGTGGAGAAAGCGGACCGCTCCTTGGCCCCTTCGGTGAGCGCAATCTGCCAGTATCCGCAGGTGAGGTCGAATGTGCTGAGGAACCAGGCTGCCCCTAGTCGGTCAATGAGTTCGTCGGCTCGTGGAATGGGGTGGGCATCGGCTCGGGTAACGTCATTGAGCCCCCGGTAGTCCACGCAGAATCGGAGCTCGGGGGCGACCCCGGGGGCCGCTGCCTTCGGGACCAGGACCACGGGGCTGGCCCAGGGACTGTCAGAGGGCTCGATCACCCCCAGGGGCAACATCTTCGAGACTTCCGCTTGAATGCAGGACCGGACCCGGTCAGGAACCCGGTAGGCTCGGTGTCTCACCGGCGGGCTGTCCCCGGTGTCCACGTCATGAACACACCAGTTGGTGACCCGGGGGGTCAGGGAGAAGAGGTCGGAAAATTGTCTTAGGAGCTGGTGGCAGTCCGCTTGTTGCTGGGCAGTGAGGGCTGGGGAGAGGTTCACTCCTTCTACGGAGCCATCCTGCTCCTTGACACACAGGAGGTCCGGGAGGGGATCCGACTCATCTTCGGCCCCGTCATCGGTGGCCAGCAGGAGGCTCAGTTCTGTCCGCTGGAAGTGAGGCTTAAGGCGGTTCACGTGCAGGACCCGGAGGGGATCCCGAGGCGACTGGACGTCCACCAAGTATGTGACTTCACTCTTCCGCTCAACCACTTTGTAGGGCCCAGTCCATCGGTCCTGGAGGGCGCCAGGCTTCACGGGGGCCATGACCCACACCTGCTGGCCCGGCTGGAACTCGACCAGAGTGGCATTCTGGTCGTACCAGCGCTTCATCTCTTCTTGACTTGCCTCCAGGTTGGCCTCGGCCAGTTCTCGGAACTTCCTGGTCTGGTTCCGGAGGGCCAGGACGTATTGGAACACATCTCGGGGGGTGGTCTGGGGTGCTGCCTCCCACCCTTCCTTAACCAAACTGAGGGGACCTCGGACGGGGTGTCCATAGAGTAATTCAAACGGGCTGAACCCTAAGGACTTCTGGGGGACCTCCCGGTAAGCGAACAAGAGGCAGGGGAGCAGGACGTCCCACTTACGCCGGAGGGGCTCTTCTAGGCCAGCGATCATCCCTTTCAAAGTCCTATTAAACCTTTCTACTAGGCCGTTCCCTTGGGGATGGTACGGGGTGGTGAACTTATAGGACACCCCACATTGTTGCCACAGGGACGTCATATACTTCGAGATAAAATTAGTGCCGCGATCGCTCACGACCTCGCGGGGAAAACCCACCCTGGAAAAGATCCCCATCAGGGCCCGGCCCACCACGGGGGCCGTAATGGTGCGTAGGGGAATAGCCTCAGGATAGCGGGTGGCGTGGTCCACGAGGACCAAGATGAACCGGTGGCCTTGGGAGGTGGGGGGGTCCAGTGGTCCCACGATGTCGATTCCGACTCGTTCAAAAGGGGTACTGACGACCGGGAAGGGTTGGAGGGGAGCCTTGGACTTCCCCCCACTCTTCCCACTAGCCTGGCACGTGGGGCAGGACTTGCAGTGGGCTTCTACCGCTGCTCTCATTCTAGGCCAGTAAAAATGGGTCACGAGACGGCTGTAGGTCTTGTCCTGACCCAGGTGGCCGGCGAGGGGGACGTCGTGGGCTAAGCCCAGGAGGAAATCTCGGAAGCGGAGGGGTACCACCAGTACCCGTCCGGATCCCAGCTCCACCGACTTCTGCTCACTGTACAAGATGTTATTTTCCCAATAGATTCGGTGTGTCCCGGTCTGGTCACCTGCGGCTTGGCCCTCGGCCTGGCGCCGCAGCCCGACCAGGGAAGGACAAGTGGCTTGCTCCCGGCAAAATTCTTCCCGAGTGGGCCCGCCCTCGTGGCGCCAATGGGCCAACTCGGGTAGATCTCCCAACTCGGGGACCGGGGCGGGGTCGGATGATGCGGGTTCGTCGCGGGCGACGGACCCTTCTGATGGGGGGACGGGAGGACCCTCGGCGGGGACTGTACTGGTCTCTTCGATCGGGGTGTTCTCGACTTCTCTCCGGGGAGTGAGTCGGGCTGACATAGATCGGGTGGTGGCGCACACCCACTCGGGGAGTCCCATCATTCCTAGGTGGGCCTTGCGCTCGACGTGCTTCCAGGGAGAATTCTCCAGGTCGTTCCCTAAGAGGCAGTCGACCGGCTGGGAGGTTCTTACGGCCACCTTGAGTTTACCTATCACCCCTCCCCACTCAAACAGCACCAGGGCTACCTGACACATACTTTCTCTATTGTCTGCGGATATTACGGGGCAAAAGACGTTGGGGAGGATCTGCTCCTCGGGGACTAGGTGCCTGAGGACACCGGTGATACTGGCCCCGGTGTCCCGCAGGGCCTCTACCTGGTGGCCATTGATCTTGACGAGCTGCCCGTATTTCTGTGTGTTGGAGGGTAGGAGGCTACCAGGGATCATCTCCCTATCTCCCAGGGATACTAGGGCCATCGCTGCGGGTTCCCACTCCTCGGCTTCCTCAACCTCCTCCCCCAGAGCTACGTTGGCTATCTGTCTCGCAGGGGTGGTAGGGGAGACTTGGGTGGCCATGGGGCACTCTGGGTCATTGGCGTAGTGCCCGGGTTTCTGGCAACGGAAACATGTGACGGTCACCCGGTGTCCCCGTCTCCCAGGGGGCCCTGTCACCGGTGGGGGGGGCGCCGGGAAAGGTGGAGGTTGTGTCTTCGGGGGGCTAGGCTGGGACTCTCTCGGCCCTCCCTGGTTCCCTCCCCCTCTCTGGCGGGGTGGTCCCTGACTGGCTCGGGGGTACTCTCCTACCATGCCCCGGGAGACCCGGGTGTTGGTCCAGCGGTCGGCCTCCACAGCCAGCTTCCGGGGATCTGTGAGCTTGCTGTCAAGCAGATGCTGACGTAGTTCTATGAAGCAGTTCGCAGCCAGATGTTCCCACAACATGAGGTCAGTGAGTTCGGCAAGGGTGGTGACTTTGCTGCCCTTGATCCACCCATCGAAGGCCCGACTGAAAAAGTTTACATACTCCACCCAGGTGGTGCCCGGGATCTTCCTGCAGTCCCGGAATCGCTGACGGTACATTTCTGGGGTGAGGCCGTATCTTGTGAGTAGAGCCTCTTTCATGTGGCTGTAGGAGGTCTGCAGGGAGAGGGGTAGGTCGAGCAGGGTGTCCCTTCCTTCGCTCAGAAACCGCCCCCACAACCCCGCCCCCCAGTCCTTCTGCGGGATCCGATGGGAGGTCATGGCGACCTCGTAGGCCCTGAACCATTGCTGAATGTCATCGTTTTTATAATATTCCTTGACCACATCCTTGGGGATGTGGACCTTCTGTTCCGCTGGGGAGGCCGTCTCTCGGTTTCCCGGGGGCCTTCCTTCCTCGCTTCTGGCCTTGAGCTCGATTTCTTTCAAGCTGCGTTCGTGCTCTAGTTGGAGCTTCCTTCCTTCGTGCTCCCGTTGGAGCTTCTTTTCTTCTAGTTCGCCTTGTACACGCATTTGCTCTACTGCTAGCTTTTTTTCCGCTAACTTCAATTCGCCCTCGATTTTGAGTTTGGCTAACTCGAGTTCATGATTGCGGCTTCTCTCTCTGTCCGCGAGCTCTTCCGGGGATAGCCCCCGTCTGGTACGATGCCTCGCACCTGATTGCTACTGCTTTCACTTTGGGGGGGTTCGGCTTCGTCGGGGCGCTCCCCCGTGCCTTCCGGGCGGGAGGCCCCGGTCTCCACCCAAGTTTTCAGTGCTTTCTGCAAATCCTCTTTAGTGTTGAGACCAGTGGTAGCGATTTTAAGTTCTTTGCAAAATTGCTTTAGCTCTTTGTGTGTGTATTCTTCTAGCTGCTCCACCTGGAACACCCTGTTGGCGCTGGTTTCTGCGGGGCTCACGGCGCTTCCTTCTGCCATCTTTGTCGGTAGTGCTTCCGTTGTTCACGGTACGATCTCTAGGTGATGGGCCCGAATCCCGTCGCTGCCACCAATGTTAGACGGCGACCTCAGAGGAGTCTGGAAGGGGTCCTGACTACCCTGAGACCCACCCTCAAAGTATCGTAGCCGGGCACTGGCGGGAGACTCCCCAGGGGGAGGAATCTCGTATCTAGGATCGTACTTCTGGCACCACACGACACAGAGTGACCACACCGGGTATTCTGAGAAAACAATCTTTATCAAGTAGGTTATCACTGCAAATATGTACAAGGTGAGCACGGGCTCAAGAGTCTCGGAAGGGGTAGGGGGTAGCGGGACAGTCTCTGGTAAAGGTTCAAGCAGGGACGTATCCGGCGCACAGCTCACAATCCTCGAGCTGGGGGATACGATGTTGTAGTCGGGGTCCGGCGGGACCGTGAGAGTCGGTTGGAGCCGCGAGTCACTCAGCGGGCTCAGGTACAGGTTCGGAGGTCTTACGATCTTCAGGGAGCTGCGAGTCACTCAGCAGGCTCAGGTACAAGGTCGGAGGTCTTACGATCTTCAGGGAGCCGCGAGTCACTCAGCAGGGCTCAGGTACAAGTTCGGAGGTCTTACGATCTTCAGGGAGCCGCGAGTCACTCAGCAGGGCTCAGGTACAAGTTCGGAGGTCTTACGATCTTCAGGGAGCCGTGAGTCACTCAGCAGGGCTCAGGTACAAGTTCAGAGGTCTTACGATCTTCAGGGAGCCGCGAGTCACTCAGCAGGGCTCAGGTACAAGTTCGGAGGTCTTACGATCTTCAGGGAGCCGCGAGTCACTCAGCAGGGCTCAGGAGGGTCCAAGTTCCAGGAGCCGCGACCACGTCGGCAGGCTCTCGTTGTTCCAGCGTCGAATCTGCCGGACAGACCCAGAGCACCCCTTGTTATAGGTCGACCCCTCTTTGATGTCCGGAGTCTGTGCAGGCAGGGGTCTTGTCACCTGGGGGTCGCTTGTCGGGATTTCCTGCTATAGTCTTTTGATCCTTTCAGGGCCGGGTCGGGAGGAGTCCCAGACACCCAGCAGGCACGGAGCCAGTCCTCAGGGAGGCCGGAGGGCCGATCGAAACCCATCGTCCCGGGGGAGTTCAGAGGTGCGATAGAAACTGCTCCTCCCTCTCTCATCCCCTGGAAGCGTGATGTCCTCCAGCCGGAGTGGCGCCTCTAGGCCCGGGTCGCGCTGGGGCCGGGCGGCCATCTTGGTGCATGAAGTGGGCACGCGGGCCCGGGGTGGCCGAAAGGAGAGAGGCCATGGACGGGGACGTCCGGGTCGGTGTGTGTGTCCTGGTGGGGAGGTTCGGCTGGGCCGTGTGCTTGGGCTGCAGGTACCAGGTTTCGGTGGTGCGGGGGCACGGAGGGCCATTCTACGAGGCCGGGTCCAACAGTGTGCCACTGACACATCAGGGGCATGAGTGGATACACCTGCCACACTGTATGCCACTGACACATCAGGGGCCTGAATGGATACGCCTGTCGCACTGTGTGCCACTGACACATCAGGGGCCTGAGTGGATATGCCTGCGGCACTGTGTTTCACTAACACATCAGGTGCCTGAGTGGATACGCCTGCCGCACTGTGTGCCATTGACACTTCAGGGGCCTGAGGGAATCCGGCTGCCGCACTGGGAGGCACGGACACACCAGGGGGCAGGGTTGTGGATGGTGTGGGGGCAGCAGCATTCATCAGCCCCACGCCTTGTGGTGGCAATGCCATGGTGGAGGTCTGTAGGGCATGATAGATCCCAGCTACATTTCGATGATGTGCAGCGGTGGCTGCCATCCTTTCCGCCTCCATCCGCACCATGTCCTCCATGAGCCTCCGTATGTGTGCCAGCTCACGGCTGGTATCACTGGAGCCACTCTGAGCAGACAGCTGTTCTACTCTCCGCGTAATGACTCCAGCAATGTCAGTCAGGACTCGTTGGAGACCATGGGGTGAAAAATGCAAAAAGAACTGTTGATGGACAGAATGCAGAACAATGTCATACATTCACCCCAATACAGAAATCTGGGCCTAAATCCATCGTTTTTTTGCTCACCATGCCATTCCAGTTTGGACCCTGCCATAGGCAAATCAGTCTTGACCCTGTGCCCTATGGGAACAGTCCAGCCCGAACTGCCAGGCCAGGTCCTCCCTGGACTAGAAACAAGCATCCTAGGACCGGTTTCGGGGTTTCACCCCTCTTCAGCCAGGATAGCTTGATTCCAGTGGCATGGAGAGCACGGGACTCACGTCTAAGCATACCCGTCCCACTCGGGGTGAAAAATGCAAAAAGAACTGTTGATGGACAGAATGCAGAACAATGTCATACATTCACCCCAGTACAGAGTCTGGGCCTGAATCCATCGTTTTTTTGCTCACCATGCCATTCCAGTTTGGACCCAGCCATAGGCAAATCAGTCTTGACCCTGTGCCCTATGGGAACAGTCCAGCCCGAACTGCCAGGCCAGGTCCTCCCTGGACTAGAAACAAGCATCCTAGGACCGGTTTCGGGGTTTCACCCCTCTGCAGCCAGGATAGCTTGATTCCAGTGGCATGGAGAGCACGGGACTCACGTCTGAGCATACCCGTCCCACTCGGGGTGAAAAATGCAAAAAGAACTGTTGAGGGACAGAATGCAGAACAATGTCATACATTCACCCCAGTACAGAGATCTGGGCCTAAATCCATCGTTTTTTGGCTCACCATGCCATTCCAGTTTGGACCCAGCCATAGGCAAATCAGTCTTGACCCTGTGCCCTATGGGAACAGTCCAGCCCGAACTGCCAGGCCAGGTCCTCCCTGGACTAGAAACAAGCATCCTAGGACCGGTTCCGGGGTTTCACCCCTCTTCAGCCAGGATAGCTTGATTCCAGTGGCATGGAGAGCATGGGACTCACGTCTGAGCATACCCGTCCCACTCGGGGTGAAAAATGAAAAAAGAACTGTTGATGGACAGAATGCAGAACAATGTCATACATTCACCCCAGTACAGAGATCTGGGCCTAAATCCATTGTTTTTTTGCTCACCATGCCATTCCAGTTTGGACCTAGCCATAGGCAAATCAGTCTTGACCCTGTGCCCTATGGGAACAGTCCAGCCCGAACTGCCAGGCCAGGTCCTCCCAGGACTAGAAACAAGCATCCTAGGACCGGTTTCGGGGTTTCACCCCTCTTCAGCCAGGATAGCTTGATTCTAGTGGCATGGAGAGCACGGGACTCACGTGTGAGCATACCCGTCCCACTCGGGGTGAAAAATGCAAAAAGAACAGTTGATGGACAGAATGCAGAACAATGTCATACATTCACCCCAGTACAGAGATCTGGGCCTAAATCCATCGTTTTTTTGCTCACCATGCCATTCCAGTTTGGACCCAGCCATAGGCAAATCAGTCTTGACCCTGTGCCCTATGGGAACAGTCCAGCCCGAACTGCCAGGCCAGGTCCTCCCAGGACTAGAAACAAGCATCCTAGGACCGGTTTCGGGGTTTCACCCCTCTTCAGCCAGGATAGCTTGATTCCAGTGGCATGGAGAGCACGGGACTCTCGTCTGAGCATACCCGTCCGATCCTTGGGGTGGACATAGACACCCAAGGATGGCGTCCAGTTTGGCAGCCATGATGCCGAAGCCCACCCGCACCTGCTCAGCCATCTCCATCTGGCACTCTGGCACACAGCGTTTGAAGGCCATGTGTTGTTCCTGGAGGTCTTGGGAGGGTGCCGGGGCTGTGTGTGCCTCCTGCTGGGTGGTTTGGGTGGTGGGTGGTGGTCTCATTGATGTAGCTGGGCTGCCCTGAGCCTGGAGGTGAGTGGCAGATGAGGTCAATGATGTCTTGGATGGTTTGGGTGTCGATGCTGGCGTTGTGCTCCTCGTCATCTGTGAAGAGTGGTTGGGACTGCTCTGCAGGAGATGTCGACGGTGCCCCTGCGATGTGAAGGGGAGATGGTGTATTACTATGTGTCCACATGTGTGTAGATGCATGGTACAGGTTGACATTCAGACAGCATGGCATTGTACATTGTGACAGTCTGTAGATCTGGGCGATGACCCAGAGTCATTGTGGGTGTGCACTGTGCTCTGCTTGATTGTGCATGTGTGCCATCCTGGCCATGTCCACCCGTCCCTCCAGTACCTGGTGGTCACTCACCCTGTTGCAGTTGTGTTGTGTCCTGTCGAGCAGTGTCCGGTCCCCCGACTCCGGCCACAGTCTCCACGCTGATGACTGTCGACATCAGCTCCTCCATGTCATCCAGCTCCAGCTGTGGCGCCGCGCCCCCACCTCCAGTCTGCATTGCTGCCTTCTGGTTGGCGGAGAGTTTCTCCTTGGTCTTCCGCTTGATGTCATTCCATTGCCTCTTGGCCTCGTCCATTGTCCGCTTGTGCTCTCCGACGGCATTCACCTTGTCGACGATGTCCCGCCATATTGCAGTTTTGGTGCCCAGTGACACTTTGGAGATGACAAAGAGTTGTTGATGGTGTTCCATCACCTCCGTGACTATGATCCTGTTCGCCTGCGGACTAAACTTCGTCTTCCTCGTCTTCCTGTCCTTGCCCTTCCCTGTCCCGGGGTGCTTGTGAGGTTGCGCTCGTCCTCTGCGCCTGCTCCGGCTGTCTCCATGGTGCTTGGGTGCAGGTTAGTTTATGTGTGGGTGTTTTTTCTGCTTTTATGGAGATTCTTCCCACCTGCCAGGTGTGTGCTGCAGGCATGGCGCTGCTTTTATCGCTGATTTCCTCATCACACTTTGGCCCATCGCAGGTTTTTTGGTGTTGTGGTTTGTGTTTTTATCTCCATCGAGGTGGTTTTATCGCAGACATTGTCTGCCGTTTCGGCAGACTATCACATGTTACCGCCTTGTTGTGAATCCCATGTTGTCACGGGGTTATTTTCCCGCGATGGGCTGCGATATTGAAAGTTGCGTTATGCTACTCTTGCGGTAGTTATCACACGTTTTTGTGAGTATACCCCATTGTCTTCTGCAAACAAACACATCTGCCTCTGCCAGTGCGTCCCCCCAGTGTGCTGCCCATCTGGAGCAGGTGAGCTAGGGTGTGGGACGCAGGGCACAGCGGGACCCAGGGGGGAGATGGCACATCAGGAAAGCAGGAGACGTGGCACAATGTCACATTCTGCTGGCATTGTGTGCCGAGAAGCAGATTAAATTAGCCTCGTTAGCGACCATATTTTAATTGGATGTCCGTGCCTAAGTAGGCAGCACACTTGCATTCTCACCCTCACCTCCTCCATCTGCTCACACCATGGCATGGCCTGCTAATAAGCAAGATCCCCACGTGGTTACCACAAATGGGTGGTGGTGAGTAGACTAGTAGCTATGCCCCCCGGCGGCCCTAAAATAATCGTAAGCAATAGCCATGAAGTCCGTAAAATGCATGGTGAGCAGACAAGCTACCTACGAAGTGTGTCCGCGTTCTGAAGTTCATATGTTTGGCCAGAAGGACAGCAAATGAGTCCTGCAATTTATAACCTTTGGCTATAGAACTGAGTGGTCATCAGTAATGTACCAAGAGGCAGTTTAGTTAGTTGGCAGCATGCGCTATAAAACATAGTTATAAACACAGCACAAATCGCTTTAAAGGTTAACATGGCATGAGCTATGTGGTGCAGCTCACGCACGTCTTACAAGCTGCACACAACTATGCAATATATTATTTCACAGGAGTCAAATTTGCCTGCCAATGATGGGAGGGAGGGGTTGGTCTGCTATCGAGGAGGCAACAGATGGCCAGAGATGACCAACCAAAAGAAACAATCTGTGATGTTCCTGTGAGAGGAAACCAAACACCCAAGGCAGGACAGAGGGCCACTATTGACCAACCACAGTAAAGTTATTTCCAAAAGACAGGCCAACCAACCAACTATCCAGAAGTGCTGGGAGGAGCCTAAAAGTTTAAAGCCCATATTCTGAATACAACGTCTTGCAGAGTCGTTTTGTTTCATTTTAATACTTTATTTCAACATCTTGTCATAAAAGTTAACTGACAATATTCCGATTGCGGCATTTAAATGATATAATAAAGTGCATATGTTAATCACAGGCCTAGTAAAATAGGTAAAAGAGATACAACAAAATTATTTAAGAATGGTACCATTACAATGTGCCGCCTCAGGATTATGTGAATCTATGAAATACATATATTACACACCAACCTATTAAAAGATCGATTAAAAGTAGGCAACAGCATTATTAAGATGATATCCATACACAAAATACTCATTCATACAATAAAATATTTATAATATATCAGTTGGATTTTCCCCTCGATAGCTTCCACTCTCCAATGCCACTCAACGAAATTACATTATGGTTATCAGAAGTGGTATGTACAGAAAAATGATGATAAAACCACAGTAAAATACATCAGAATACAAAATACAACCGTAAAAACTGCCTCCCTTCGATGCTTGTGGTCCTGTAACATATAGAAATTATTTTATGGAATCAATTATTTTTTCGCCCTCTGGGCCCTGCCTCTAATACCCCACATTTGGCCCAAGAACTTTGCCACCGCACATACAAACAATGGCCTGGCGTCGGACTTTAAAATCCTCAATGCAATTCTTTAGTTGTCCGTTCCCCACTGCTTGCAAATCGGAGTGAGACAGTTTTTCCTCAGCAACAAATACAAAGGGCATGCGAACATTACATGGGCTAAGGTCTTTCGTTGGTTTTTATAGTCTGGGCAGCTACATGTGGCCTCAATACTATTGTTCCATTTGCTAGTAAAATCAAACAGGGGCAGGGTGCCAAACCTAAACTGAATATATAACTTTCTATCCGGGAGCATTCTATAAAACCAAAACAACCTTCCAGAGAGCGATCCAGTTTGTGGGCCATAAAATCTAGGGTAAGCTTCCCCCAAACCCTACTACTCAATTTCCTCTGAATTACCCACTCCCAGTAGAAATCATTTTACTTGACATTTCCGGGAAGCAAGGTGGGGACATTAGCATCCCAGATATCCCCCATCCCAATTGATATAGGAATTTTCTTAACACCTCTCAGCTAGTTGATTTTATTAGCTGTATCCCTGCGTATTACATCCTCCAAAGCTCGTGCATAAGGCAATAATTCAGGAGTCGACTTGATCCTTAGCCAGAACAACAAAGGGAGCAATTTTGCTTTGGAAACAAGGGAGTTTCTGCCCATGTCTAACATGAGAGGAAGAAGAGGAGTACTCAGGGATAACATTCCTAGGCTCCTAAGCTCCTCGACATGTTCTAGGTCCCATAATTCAGCCCCATACATCATAGCACTCACCACTTTGGCATCATATACTTGCAAGGCCAGCCCGATCGGCTTAGTGTGGGATAAGCGGTGTTCTCTTTGCAGGATCCCAGTCAACTGCTTATGCTTCAGGTCCATCCTAGAAATATGGGATTTCCATGACAAATTGTCTGATAACCTTAGGCCCAGATAATCAAAGTCGCTAACTTTCTCAAGTTGTGTACCTCCCAACGCAGGGCAACCCGATAGGATTTATGAGGTTTCAGGGCCATGAACCAGGTTTTAGTTGTATTTAATATTAAGCCTTTAGCATCGCACAATTCTTGAAAATGGATAAGAAGCTGTTGTAACCCTCCCAGAGTTTTAGACTCCAACAATGTGTCATCTGCAAAGAGAAGAGTTACTATTTTTTCCCCTCCTAGCATAGGTGCATCTGTGCGTTCCTCAGTAAGAAATTGTACTACATTATTGATGAAGAAGGAGAAAAGCGCTGGAGCCAGGACGCAACCTTGATGCACACCCCTATTAACAGGGATTAGGTCAGTAACCTGACATTGAAGGCCCCAACGAACCCTGGCAACATTTTCTTGATGCAGACGAATCAACAGGTGCATCTGTGGGTTCCTCAGTAAGAAATTGTACTACATTATTGATGAAGAAGGAGAAAAGCGCTGGAGCCAGGATGCAACCTTGATGCACACCCCTATAAACAGGGATTAGGTCAGTAACCTGACATTGAAGGCCCCAACGAACCCTGGCAACATTTTCTTGATGCAGACGAATCAACAGGATTAAAATTTCCTCTGACATATATAAGTCCCTAAGGGTTTGCCACAAATTCGAACTGGCAACAAGGTCGAATGTCATTTTAAGGTCTATAAAAGCAACTTACAAACTGCCCTTCCCAATTGTCACTGTTTTTCAGCAGAGGAGGAGGAAACTGAACACCTGGTCTACGGTCCCTGTTATCTCTCTGAAGCCTGCTTGATACGGGGACAGAATTTTGTTGTCATTGGCCCAAGTCTTAGTTTGTGCAAAAGCACCCTCCTAAAGACCTTCTGTATTGAGTCAATTAGACGGAATGGCCTATATTTGCAAGGGTAGGACTTGTGACCTTTTTTAAACAATGGCACAACTTCTGCTCCTCTCTAGGAGCCTGGGATGGGGGGCACCTCCAGCTATAGCATTAAATAGCACATACATGTATTGCGTCCAACCTGGGGTGTCCCAAAAAAGAGTTCACCAGGTATGCCATCAGGGCCCGGGGCTTTGGCGGAACTATAGTGCTAATTGCGATCAATATGTCCTTCAAAGTAAAAAGGACCCCATTGGTTTGGGGATACCTTCTAGGTTGTACAGCCAAAGGCTTTGAAACTTCTCTGTCAGTATACAGGTTATAATAGTGAGCATGACAAACAGAGGAAGGAATATGGTTTTCTAATTCTGCAGGACCTGCCTCGGTACCCATGCCACCAGTGAACAACACTGTTTGCTATCCCTGGCATGGCATGCATCTTTAAGGAACTGCCACCTAACTTCGTCCCAGTCCCTTTTGACTATCCTCAGTTCTAATTTGTAAGCTTTCTTAGCGTTTCTTATCCCCTCTAAATCCCCTGATTTAACTGCTTGTATTAAGAGGGATCTGGAGTGTTTGTAGCCCTTATTATACCATGACTGTGTGCTCTTTTTGGTGGGCCGTGAATTCTTGGTATGCTTTGCCGCTGTGAAGTAGGAACCTAGTTGAGCAAAGAAACGGCAAGGAGTGTTCGTTACTTCCAACCTCCCTTCCTCGGTTGCCTCCAATGCTACAACTTCAGCTATGGAGACCAACAACTCGCTCTGTATACTCTTGAGTTTGTCCTCGTCAGTGGCTAATTTATGCCACTTAAGGCAGCACATATCATTGGTAGGTCAGATCTCTTTATTTGCAACCACTTTGGTTGTACAGATGCTGCACCCCACGGTGATAGCATTGTTAAGCAAAGGGAGTTATGATCACTATCAGTTGTTTCTCCTACCACCATATTTTTTACCTTATGCCAAAGCCTCATGTCCACAGGATGTAATCAATGTTTCTTTGTCCTCCCAATCAATTGAAGGTGTTTGCACCTAACTTATCCGATTTGGTCCTGCCGTTAGCTGCCCTAAGACCAAACTCCATAGTCATAGCTTTGACTTGGAGTACTATTTGGGTCCACCTTTTTACCGGTTTCAGGTCCAATAAGGGGACCATCCACTGCTTCTCATCCTCTTATGCTTCATACATCTCTTCCCCAGCAAGCGGTTCGAATGTTACGTTAAAAATAAATCCCCTGTTATTGTTAGGGAGGGAGTGGGAATTCTCTTACCCAGAAGCTCCACCAATTTAGTAATATCTGAGGGTCTACCCCCTCTAGTACCTCTCACATAGACATTATAAATGTCGATAGTATTGGCCATGTGCCCCTTAAGGCGGATTCCCATAACATCTGGGTTATTTAAAGGTAATTGTGATATACTACAACAAAGACCAAGCTTAGTCCATATAAGTAAACCCCCCGCAGGGCGCCTCATTTTATTTTGAATTCCTGCCCAAAAAAACAAGCATAGCCTGCCTTATAAACTGGAGCGATGCTCCAAGTCTCTTGTATACACATACATCAAACTTCTCAAATAACTCATTCCACTGTGGGAGCCAAGGCTTACTTCTAATACCTGCCACATTCCATGAGATCATTGAGCTATGTGATGATGCTTCCTCTTGCATTTGAATCTTGGGGCTTTGCATCATGTAGGTCTCTGTGATGTTGCCTTCGGACTACAACCTCTATCTGAATTATTTGATGTTAAAATCTCTAAGGTGGTACTGGACAGACCTAGGCGTGCCTCCTTATTCCTTATCGCCCAGAAGGAAACTATCCACTATTAATAGCTCTAAGGAGTTTGGGATGACATGTGATATTCTAGTGATGTTTCTTGGATGACACTGGGTAAATGGCCAGTAATCCGGCCACTCTGTACTGCAAGTCAATGGTCCTCCCTCAGGGGTGACTCAAATGCCAATTGCTTCATGTGGCTTTAGCCACTTGAGATCGATCTACGGTTAGTGGGCTGCGTTTAAATTGTATAGCTGAAGGTGCCGGGAGACATGTTCTAAACACTAAGGCTATAAGATTCTCAGCCAGCCTTGCGTTGGCCAGCATCAGCTCTATACAATTATTGGAGGAAGGTAGAATCACATGTCTTCTGACCCTAACAATATCTTCTCTGATTAGGGACCTACACCCTCTCACATGTCATGTCCATTGAGTCACCTTATTCTTCAGGGAATCCTCTCCCTCGAAACCTTTTTGTGGGGCTAGTTTTGGAACATTAGTCATGAACACTGTGCAGAAGTTTTTTGATATTGAGTGCCAATTTGGAAGAGGTCTATACTCTGCACTATTACTGATAAGAGGTTCAACAAACTGGGCCCTCCTCAGCCTCTTCGAAAACATCTTTGGAATAGTGTGTGTTGCACAAGAGCCTCTGTAAGTAGGGTGGATGTGGAAATTAATAGAGCCAGCCTCTTCCCCTTCTGTGTCTGTATCTAAAATACACTTGCATTCAACCAAAAGACTATGTATGCGATCCAAGATGCAGTTACTCCCTGCGTGTTTGACTAGTTTCTTAGCTTTCCTAGCTTTCCCTGTACCTGGCCACCCCCGCCCTCCGTCGCCTTCCTTTTTGCCATAAACTAGAAGAAAAGGGCTGCCACAGATGAGAACCTTGACAAACGACCACTATACTGGTTGTTCAAATGCTTGGGCTAGTGCACTTTGGCTGGTGCTAGTAGCCCCAGATGGGTGAAGCATGAAAACAATACCTCTTATTCAATGAAGCAAACATTAGAAGGGTGGCCTAGCCCAGCCTCTTCCAGGCTCTGGCGGGCAAAGATGAGCCCGCCCTTGGCCCGGGCTTTACCCACGCATGTGCCCAGTCGCGTCCCGTGCTGCGGGAGCCCACCAGTCAATTTATTCTGCACCTCTGGATGCGGGTATGACAGTGTTGGTGCACGCCCGCTGCCACAATGCCTCCTGGGGCGTGTGGTCTGCCCTCAACAACAGCGGCAACCAGCAAGGACTCCCACGCTGCGGGAGCCCACCAGTCAATTTATTTTGCGCCTCCGGGTGCGGGTGTTATGGTGTCGGTGCGTGGCCGCGATGCCTCCTGGTGCGTGTTGTCTGCCCCCAACAACAACGGCAAACAGTAAGGACTCGAAGAGTCAGTGCAAGCACTGGCTAGGTGAAACCTAAACATGTAAAGTGATGTCAAGACTGACGTAGCTAGTCCCATGCTGAAAACAGTTCTGAAGTCTGGGGTGTAGAGCAGCTTTTAAAAGTGACGCAAAAGCGGCTCAAGAGGCTTGTAAATCTGCCCCTTGGTTGTTGTTTGACCAGTACCCACTCATCTTCATGGCCCACCCATGTTTCTTTACGGCCCTCCCAAAGTAAAAATACTAGAGCCGGGCCTGCTTGACAGCCTGGAGTGGGAGGTCGCAAAAAGTCCAAACCCATCAGCTGTGTTCAGAAGGACAGCGTGCCTTGGGTACATGGCCGGCTTTAGGGTGGAGCGACTGGTGGGGCCACACTGGGCGCTGACCTGGAGGGGCGGCGCTGTGTTTAGCAATAATTTAAGATTTAAAAGCACCTGCTGCAGAGTTCCTTGTGCGTCCAACTCTCAGGCAGCAATAAAATGTGAAGATAACTCATGCTGAATGTTCTTGAAGGTTTGTCTAATGGCCGTTTTGACTCGCCATAACGTAGCGCAGAGGGTTAATATGCCTGCTGCTAAGAACATATCTGCATTTTATGTGGATAGCTGAGTGGATTAGGGAAGCAAGCGCTTTAAAGCAATAGAAATGTTTGTGAGAGAAGGTGTATGAAGAGATGAGGGGCACTTTTGCAGGGTGTTAGTGAGGGGATACGAAGTGGTCATGGGAGGGGGGGGGAGTGGCGCCAAAAAAGATTGTGGCACAGGGCGCCACCAGCGCTAAAGAAGGCCCTGCCTGGGTAAGGCTGCAGTTAAGGAATGACACGTGAGGTTTATTTGTCATCACGCTGTGGAAACAGACCCTGAAGCGCTGCAAACATTAAAGTCCAAATACATGAAAATGGAAGGAGACTGTGATGGCTTGTCGGATCTCTTAGGCCCGTGATTAATATTTTCTTTTGTATATTACCCCACTGAAAAACTAGTTTTTAAACCAGGCTTGCAGCAGTAGGCGGATGAAATCAAATATATCCCTTCAGAGCCTGTTTTGGAATGCAGGCGGCGGCACGTGCATTGCTCAATAGATGGACTCTTCAATAGATAGACTCGCGCGCGCACTGTCTGTGGGCTGTTAGGCTCCTCGTGACCACTGCTGCTGAGGATTATGTACACACTGACTCGTGTTTGCGCCCACAGGCTCTTTGTAATAAACTGAATGTAAAAGATGCTCACATCTGTAGTGTAGCGTTCTAGTGTTCGCGGGTGCGCGATGACGTAGGACGCGGCGGCCATCTTAGATTGCAGTTAGTAGCGCACTACCGCGGAGCGGATCGGATGTCTCCCAGCGCTCTCCTATGATTATTGTAACTTGGTAATAAATACAATATAATAGTCACGCATGAGTGCTTGAGTCACGACATTACAACTGGCGACGAGACTAGGACCTGGGTAACAGGCGAATACTCAGGCAGAATCCAGAACCCACGTGGGCAACTCAAAGCAACCAAGCAGGCACAAAAGTGAAAGTAAGGAGAGCGCGGCAGAGGGGAAGTGGGAGGAAGAAGGCAGGAGCACAAGGCATACAGGGCTAAGCATAACTGCAGCAGGGCACTGGACATGCAGAAGGACAAATATCCACGCACCCACGATCCAAGGCAAGGGTCAGTGGGCAGAACAACCGCATTGGAAGGACGCGGCCCACCATAAGGGGTATCAAGGGGCCGAGACTGCGACCGGAAAAGCGCAAAGGCCAGCGCTCCTGTCCGAGGAAGGCGAAGGACCGCCGAAGGCCCTGGCGGAGCAAGCAGGACACAGACCAGGGGGCGGAGCAGAGGGGCAACAGAGTCCCCCACGCAGACCAAGGCAAAGCGCACCAGGTAGTCCCAGAGGTGAAAGAAGAGTCACCAGGGAGGAGAGCAGACATGTGCGCACAACCGTCCTGGCTTACGACTCCCATCCCATTCCTGCCGAAACCAGGAGACCCGTCGATGAAGTGGGAAGACTGGAGAGAATACTTTATGAACTATCTGGAAGCCCTAGAAGATGAAAATGGAGAAGCATTCCCAAGTAAGAGAAGGAAGAGAATATTATTCCACAACCTTGGCCCAGAAGGCATCAGAGTGTTCCAGAACATAGTCCCAGCACCAAGACAAGCGGCAGATGATAACGTATTCCAACATGCTATTGACGACCTAAACAAGCATTATAGACCAGCAGTGTGCACGTCCATAGACCGATACAACTTCCAGCAAAGGAAACAGGCAGTGGGGGAATCGGTAGATGAATATGTGGCCGCGCTGAGGAAGTTAGCATCCACGTGTAAATTCGGCGCACTACACGACGAATTCATAAAGGATCAGATCGTAATGCACATAACGAATGCGACGATCCAGGACAAACTGTGGGTAAACGGAGACGCGACCCTGAAGGAAGTTATAGCCATGGTGAAGAAGGCGGAGTTGTCGAAGAGATGCGTGGAGGCAGCGAAGAGAGAGTCGACGGTCAGGCCCATGGTGAACAAAGTCACCGAGGAGGAACCACTGGAGAGAAACAAAGGAACAACGGGGTAAGGGAGAGGCCAAGCTAAGTGGACGCCCAAGTCAGCACCGGTAAAGAAGTCGAGCAATGAAGGCAAGAATACGTGCTACAGGTGCGGCAGCCTGTCCCACCCAGCCTACGACAAACGTTGCCCTGCGTTCCGAGCGAAATGCATGTTTTGCGGCATAGTAGGACATTATGAGAAGGTATGTCGCAGAAAACAAAAGAGAACAGTGGTAAAGTACGTTGCCCAGGAAAATGAAGGGGAAGGTGAAGAGGAAGAAGAAGACGATGGAGTGTTGTGCATAGAACAACATATACTGGGAATTGACTGCAACCGTCCCAGGAAACCCCAGTGTGACCTGGTGACTGGAGGCATACCGATAAAGATGGTAGCGGATTCGGGGTCTCCGTTCACCATAATACAAAAGACCGTATGGGAGGAACACTTCCAGAAGCACCTAGGGAAGCACTTGGAACCCCCAGACATTCGACCAGTCACATTTACGGGAGATCCTATCCCCATGATAGGGTACAGAAGATTGAAATTCGAATTCAAAGGAACGCAGAATGCAAATTGTACGTGGCGGTGAAAGGCCCTTCGGTGCTGGGGTGGATTGATCAAGGAGACCTGGGTATACAATTGAACCCTGGAGGTGCCACGCAAGTCTTGATGACCGGAGAAGAACAACGACCAGTTACAGGGAAACTGAAAGAGGAATTCCCCACAGTGTTCGGTTCAAAGTGGGAAAATTAACAAAATTCTCACACAAGATCGAACTCAGAGCAGAAGCGAAACCGGTGTGTCACAAAGTAAGGAACATTCCGATGGCTATTAGAGAGAAAGTGCAACAGGAATTACGCAGATTAGAGGACAATGGCATCATAGAACCGATCACCAGTGCCGAATGGCTGGCTCCATTGGTCGTAGCGATGAAACCGAATAGCAAGGTGCGCCTATGTGTGGACTTGAGAGAATTGAACAAGAACATAATAGTAGAGAAATTCCCGCTACCAGGGATAGACAAAATGCTGGCAATGACCAAAGGGGTGAAATGGTTCTCAACCATTGACCTCACATCAGCCTACCATCAGATAGCCCTACATCATGCATGCAGAAGACTGATGTCGTTCATAACACCCTTTGGATGCTACCAATTTCGCAGGATGCCATTCGGACTAGCTTCGGCAGCAGCAGTATTCCAAAAACGTATGCACAGACTGTTCAAAGAAGTTGAACGAGTTCAGTATTTCCAATATGACATCTTGGTAATGGGCAAGTGCAAAGCGGACCATGATGCCAAGCTGTTCAAGGTCCTACGTGTCTTGGAACGCAATGGACTCACAGCAGAGTGGGACAAATGCCGGTTCGGGATGACCGCAGTTACTTACCTAGGGCATGAGATCAGCGACCGAGGCATCACACCTAAACAATCCAATGTCAAGGCTATATGTGATGCGCCACCCCCCAGGACCAAGGAAGAAGTCAGATCATTCCTAGGCATGGCGGAATTCTATAGCAAATTTGTGCCTCACTTTGCTACCAAGACTCACCACTTACGCCAACTCCTAAGAGACAAAACAATCTTCAAGTGGACTGACGAGACTCAGGAGGAGTTCCAGCAGATCAAGGCGGACATAAGCACAACGGCCCTTTGAGCGGTTATGATCAGCAAGCTAGGTCGGTATTGACGACGGATGCAAGTGAAAGGGGCCTGGGGGCAGTCCTAATGCAAGAAACTAAGGAAGGAAAACTGGCCACCCTGAGCTTCGCATCCAGATCCTTATCGCCCACGGAACAAAAGTACAGCGTGATAGAGAAGGAAATGTTGGCAGCAGTATGGGCTATGGAGAAGTTCCGCCAATTTTTATGGGGCACAAGATTCAGGATCAGAACCGACCACAAACCCCTGGTCAAAGTCCTCACATCATCGGGTCATGCCAACACAACCCCACGTATAGCAAAAATGACTTTGAAACTGCTGGATTACAGATACGACGTAGAACACATTCCAGGAACCAGAAACAAGGTAGCAGACTACCTCAGTCGAGCCGCAGCCATGGAGGAAGCTCCGAGAGACTCCGAGGAAGAAGACCTTAGAGTAGCATTCACGGAAGATCACGAACGGGTGATAAGTGAACAGGAATGGGAGGAAGCATACATGGCTGACAGGGACATTGAAGAGGTCAAGAAGTACACTCTCGAGGGATGGCCAGAAAAGAGACACCTGAAGACATCGCTCAGAAAGTTCTTTGAAGTGAGAGAGTAGTTGTCAGTATGTGACAGAAGGATCTTCCTGCGGAGAGGCAAAAAAGTAGTTCCGCCCCACGCGTTGGTGCCACGTCTGCTATCCATTATACATGAAGGACACCTAGGCATAGTGAAAACGAAATTCAGGTCGAAAACAGATGTATTGGTGGCCAGCGATGGACAACCAGACAGAAAGGCATGTGCGGGAGTGTGAACAATGCCAAAGAGCGGACAAGTCTCAAAGCATGATGCGCCCTCCCTTAGGGAAAATTGACAATCCTACTAACCCGTGGGAAGATTTGGCGATCGACATCTTAGGGCCGATATTGGACAACCAAGGAGTCCAGAAATATGTAGCTGTAATGGTGGACCGATACTCAAAGTGGCCAGAGGTGGACATACAGGAGGATATGGACACAGACAAAATATTGAAATTCCTAACAACTGTTTTCCTCAGGGAAGGCATTCCACGCTCGCTGTTGAGTGACAATGGACCTCAGTTCACGTCAGACAAATGGAATGCATACATGAGGAGGAATGGGATAAGAGTCAAAGATACCTCCATATACCACCCTGCGGGAAACGGACTAACCAAAAGATTTAATAGGGTCGTCATGGGCTCTATACAATCAGCGATAGGATCAGGGAAAGATTGGGAGAAAGAACTCATGTGCATGTTGTGGGCGTACAGGATCACCCCGATTAGCACAGTATACAGCCCCTTCCAAATTCTCAGAGGCAGAGACCCATTCACAAGAGACAATGTTGTGTGGAAGGAGCGCACGATTACTAGCAAGTGGTCTCCGGCGGAAGTACAACATAATCTGGAAAAAGCCCAGAGAATATATACCGAACATTATAACAGAAGGAGGAATGTTAAAGAGGCCGAACTGGAGAGAGGAGAATGGGTGCGAGTCAAACTAGCCCAGTTAAGGAGAAAGGGCGACAGCAAGTTTAGCGCGCCCATGCAAGTTGAGGAGGTCTACAACCGAGCAGCTTTATTAAGCGATGGGAAAGTCTGGTCCCAGGACAGGATGTCCAAATGCAACAAGATCCTGGGATGGAGTGAGAAAGAAAGCGGACTAACAGGAACCCCCGTTACCAGTAAGGGAGAACAATCCGGAGAGGGTAGGACTGGGGGTAACCCGGGAAAGAGAAGGAGAAGAAGAAGTAGAGGAAAGGAGTGATCCGAGAGTGGAGGAACATTTGGGAAGCACTCTCAGCTCGCCGTGCGGAGGAGTTCCATGGAGTGGAGAAGGAAGCGGAACCAGGAACACCCAAAAACTATCTGAGCACACTTCAATGACTCCGGTGAGGCGAACCCGCATGGGGCGAGCTGTTGTAAGGCCGTTGAAATACAAAGACTTTGAGATGGGAAAAGGGAACACGGCGAACAGCAAGTAGCCCAAAGACTATTCTTATTTGTAAATTGTTGTAACTGCACAGGGGGGAGATATGTAGTGTAGCATTCTAGTCTTCGCGGGTGCGCGATGACGTAGGACACGGCGGCCATCTTAGATTGCAGTTAGTAGCGCGCTACCGCGGAGCGGAGCGGACGTCTCCCGGCGCTCTCCTATGATTATTGTAACTTGGTAATAAATACAATATAATAGTCACGCATGAGCGCTTGAGTCATTAGCATGAGAGTGGAAAACCACGACATTACAACATCTTGCCAGTTAATCCTTCAGAATTGAAAGTGGGAAAACACATTAAATTCCTGCTCCACACGCTCCTATTATGTTTAGTTAAAAGAAATAAAATGTAATCCATATACACTGTATGAAGAAAAGCGACGCAGTGGACGGCTTCAAGTATTTCTGTTTTTTAAACTGAACCAAATTACAGTAGCATTTTGTACGTTCTGCGTGTTTTTCGCTTATCCAGGTTTTCACTTTTCGCCAATAGGATGACGTGAACAGTAACTTAATGCAAAACGAGGGGGCCCCCATGCGGAATGTGATGAGGGGCCCCTGAGCCTCCCATATCTCAGCTATTCATAGACCTTGGCCTGCTCGGGCATCTTTGAAGTTGACAGGCTCTTTGAAGGGATGGGGCCCCTCCTCCCTGCACCGCAGGGGTCGCTGGGACTTGTGTTATGCACAAAGAAATGACAAGCTTCAAGTAATTATAAGTTCTTGATATAAACGCTCCACCCACAGACAGGCCCGACACCTTTCCTAGCAGTAGCGGCTCCTGGAGGGAGTGCTGCGGGGCGGTGTGGTGGGGCGGGGGAGGGGCATGGTGGGGCGTAGTAAACTAAGGCATATGGCCGAACGGAGGTAAGTAAACACATAAATAAATAAAACGAATTTTGTTGCGCGCGCTGCATCGCATTTGGATATGCAGTGCGCACAATGAAATTCATTTGATATATTTATTTATTTACTTACCTCTGTTTGGTTGTATGCCGTAGTTTACTACCCCCACCCTGCTCCTCCCCCGCCCCGCCCCACCACCCCGCAGCACTCCCTCCAGGAGCCGCTTCTGTTTCCTAGTCTTTCTCAACTTCTGTACATCATCTAAACTCACCCAGATACTATATTCTGCTTGACATCATAACTATTGGAATGCTATTACTGCAGTGTGAGATAACACAAAGTGCAGTCACTTGAATGTCTGTCTAGATTTTCACACCAAAGTATTTTTCATTTGAAAACAGAGTGTATATCCGGTCTACCTGCACATGACATGATCTGATTGCTGACTTCCTGTGTAAAGCCTGTTCTCTGCCTCTGCGTCATGGGTTCATGCAGAGCTGCTGTCCGTAATGTCTCTGTTCTGTGAGAAGGATGCTTGCTCAGCTACTGCCCACTGGTTCCATGCAGTGAGGAGGGAAGTGGGAGGCTAGGCCATCACACGCCTTTGAACGCGGAGGATGGCCAACAAAAATATTCTCTAAGTGAAATCACCTGAACTTCAACCAAGCACCCAGAGGAGGGACTTTGGTAAGCAGTCCACCAATAGGGGCCTAGCATTTTTGATTGGCACAGTAGAGAGTGATGGAGCAGGGTTTTTGTGAAATAAATCCTGCTCGGATTGACCCCTCAGTAATATTTATTAACCGTGTGCAGTGAAAATGTATACGGAAAAGCATCTAACATGAGGGAGAATGCTACTGCGCAAGCGCGTACTAAAGTACTGACTTAGGCCGTAAAACTGCTTTGGACACAATAAAAGTAAAAGACTAAAGCTGCTTTAGTGCATGTTATTAACGTTTGCTAGGAAAATATTTTACAACACAAGTTGTGCATGGATAGATGCAGCAATTGGGTTGGTGCGCAGTGAAAAAGCAATAATAATGCCTGTGTTTGTTTTCCATAGAAGCATGGCTTTCTACTCTGCATGAAGATATAAGGTTAAAAGGAGTAAAAAGAAAATGCATGAAATGAATTCGGAAAAGTGAAGGGAAGGCAGACAGAGAGTTTGTCCTTCAGAAAAAGTTGAGTGCCTGCCAAGAACTTTGCATGAAAAACATGATTTGATTCTTCGAGTGGAGGAAACGCTTCCTCTGGAGAGGAATGAGCAGTACAAAGTTTGCTACATGATTCGAATGAAGAAGGAGAACATTTGATAATGGATTGAATCATATTTCCTGGGGTGGAAGTTGTTGTCATAAATAAATAAAACAATGGGTCATTTAGTGTGATGGATATGCCGAAAGTGTTATGACAATACACCCCCTTCCTTAACCAATCAAAATGTAGAATAACCCTTCATTAGATACAAGTGTGGGTTGTACATTTGGGGTTTTAGGGTATAATTGAGGTGCCTGGTGGGAGGGGTTAAGGTTGTGCATTCTGATGATTGAGCTGATCAGACTGTTTTGGGAGATCGTCGCTGTCATCGGTTTGCCATTCTGTTCCTGTCTACTGATTCCTGACTAAGTCTTGAAATCTTCTTGAGGGGCCTTGCTGCTCTCTTGGCCAGAGAGTAGATTTCTTATCCCTATTTGGGTTAGTATAGACTGATAATCTGAATTTGCATAATCATTTGCAAATGTAATTTGTCTCTGAAACTTTTGTCTCTACGCCTTTCCACTCCTTTATGGCTTGTCATTGATATGAATTTGTCATTTTCACTTCTAATGTTGTTTGCTCTGTGACGATCTATGATTTGTGCTGTATGTTGGCACGGATGATCATTATTTCACATTATTTAGATAAACATTATAAATGTACAACTGAGCCTATTTTAATTTAGTGGTGTATATATTTAGATTATGAGTATTATTTTGAACTAAGTATTAGTTTGCCAAACCCTGTCAACTACAAAAGATCGCACTGCCATAATTGGTATACTGGAATGAAATACAAATTGGTGATTGGTGAGTTTGGTATATTTAGGTAAAGCACTAACCCAGCGTGAAGGGACTTGGTGGGTAATGAAATTGGGCCTTGTCTGTTAGAAATGTATTCATCCTGGATCGCTGATCAAGAGCGAGTGGCGGTCGATTTGCTTGGTTAAATCCCATATTGCAGCTATATAAAGTCTCGCAGAGCAGCGCATGCACGCTGACTCTTAGCCCAACCTAAAAACAAACACACAAGACACACCTTTTAACACATATCGAAGGCAAAATTAGATAGAATTGTGCACTTCTGACATATTCTGACTAGCTATAGTAGGTCCATTTGGGTGTAAATAAGGTTAACTGATAAGACACCCGCCTAATATATTGTTTTATTCAAACATCAGGTAGTAACAAAAAGTTAAGACAATTCTACAATTACAAATATTAATACAATATAATAATATAATATGACTTCTACACACCAGCATGAATATCATGCATCTGTTACCAATACAAATGTTTGTGATAGCTTGAATTTACAATATTCTCCGAAATGTTTGTACAACTGAAAGTATCCTCATATCTGCATTCCCAAAAATGAAATCAGCTTTGATTTCAGTTTTGATTTCATGACTCGGATGCGCAGTCTTAGTGGAAGGAAAAACAATGACTTCATTCTTACATTAGTAAAAATGCCAGTCACTTAAAATGTAGTATGAACTCACAAACACAGTGAAAAGTACATTTAGGCCCCGATTGAGAGTTGCATGGTATTGACACCGTGCAAACTCTGCATGAGGAATTCAACACAACTGAATGGTAACATCAAGCCAGTGCCATGCAATTATGAGTTAAACTCCATGGAATGGGGAATAACAGCGTGGCACTGGATTTACCAGTCATAAAAGAACACACAATTCCAAATTATGAGTGGTTTAACACACACATTTATCACATGCTTAAATCAGGTGGTAAGAGTGTGCTGTGGCCTCTTTTAGGAATTGGGTGGATGTAGGAAAGGCAGTGTAGGAAGCAGGGGATGAAAGGGGAAGCTAAATTGGGGACAGCACCTAAAGCCTTTTACAATTGCAGTAAAATCTTGGATGGTGCTCCAACACCATGGAAAACTAGGTGCCCACTGAGAGTCAGGTGGATCACAGCTCCATACAGTAATTCTGCTCTGCCTGACTCATAATCAAGGGATTAATCTCGATCTTGTTTTACAAGGCTTCCATCTGCCCTGTCTTTCACCAACACGAATATGATTTACAGCATCATTTAGAGGTTGGCAGCAAAAGGGCACACACCCGTTGCCAATCACTTGGTTCCCTCACCTTGTACAGAGGTATAAGAACCAGTGACTCTCAGATGGTGAATCTGCAGCCAGCTCTGCCATCTCAAACACCTTCACCAGCGCTAGACATCCAGTCTACAGAGCATCAGAACACACGGCTTGTTCTTTCCTTTAGGGAGCGCCGTGCACAGCACTGTGGTAATTGGCTGGAAAATTGATCAATGTCCCCCACATGCTGAGATAAAACTCCCGGCACATCAGGCACATCGATTTTACATTTAAGAAAAACACTTATAGCATTGGCTTGCCTTTGAAAAATGCAAAAAATGCCAGCTGATCTCTCCCCAGCATGGCGTGGCGAGCTGGCTGAAATGTCATTGTTTTTTCCTAAAGTGCTCCCGCCATGTCAGTGGAAGCAATTTCTGCAAAAATTGCAGATCAGATAGGTGCGAAGGACTAAATTGAGTGGGTGTCTGCCGCAGGGCTGAAAGAGGCATTACCTCTGTGGTTTCAAGTCTGGCTCACTCCACTTTAACCCCTTCAGCGCGGCGCGGATTTCCGCGCCACGCTGAAGGTTCTGAGCGCGGGCGGGGCCATGACGGAACGGTTCCGTCATGAGCACAGCCCAACCGACGTGCATGATGGAACCGTACCGTCATGCGCGTCGAAGGGGTTAAAAGAGGACTTTAACCATAAAAAACAAACTTAGAGCATGAGTGAAGTGTAGGATACATTGTAAAGGCCCCCTAATGCACGGCTTTATCCAGAGTGATTCCAAGAGATTTGGTTGAGTCGACTAGAATCAGGGAACCATTTAGTGCATTGATCATCTTGGTCCATTCCTTAATACTGTCTGCACTTTTTTTTGCATTGAGCTTAAGATGATTGTCACCTAGCCATTCAACGGTTCTCAGTAGTGCTTGGTTCATTATGACGATCTCTTCTGGTGATGTAAGCTTCACATACTGTTGTGTGTCATCTGCATACATGTGGAAGGAAATGTTGGCCTGCTGTAATACATCTGTTAATGATTCAATGTACAGGTTAAATAGTGACGGTGATAGAGTTGATCCTTCTGGAACCCCAATCTGAATTGGAGATGGAAAGGATAGCTCATTGTTCACTAGGAATCTTTGCAATCTATTCTCTAGGAAGGAATAGAACCATTTCAAAACTGTTCCTGATAAGCACATCCTATTTTTGAGAATGTCTAATAGTTTGGAATGGTTTACAGTGTCAAATGCAGATGATAGGTCAAGAAGGACCAAGAGACAGGCTTCATTGTGGTCTAGAGCAAGCAGAGCATCATCTACTATCTGTAGGATTGCTGTTTCCGTACTGTGGTCTGATCTGAACCCTGATTGGTAGTCGTTCAGTAGCTTAAATTCGGTAATGTGTTGATTCAGTTGTTGTTGAACACATTTTTCCATTACTTTGGCTAGTAAGGGGATGGTTGTTACTGGCCTAAAGTTGTTTGGATCCTATTCCGTTGTCTGTCGACTCCCCCCCTGTGCCCTACCCTGCCCCACCCTACCACGCTTACCTGTGCTGGCCTCCGTTGATGCTTTGTCTAACTGCATATTCCTCATCTTTAGAATATCCCAAGACCAGACAGGATCCATAAGATTTAAAACAGCAGTGGTAGCATGCACCAGTAGGGGGTTCTGTGCGGGTCCTCTTTGACTTCGTTCCACCTTGGAAGTGATGAACAGAAACGCATATGAGTGCTATCTCTGCATGCCCATTTTAGTTTTGGTTACTGACTCTGTCTGCACCCTTGGACACAGAGCCTAATAATAATTAGAAGTATCAATGTGCAGATTTCGAGATTGGGACCTCTTTAGATTGGAAAAGAAACCATTCCACAGAACGAGGAGGTGGGAGTGCAGTGAGGAATCTGCAGTTTGAAAGAGTATTCACCAGAGAGAGTGTAAGAGGTAAATAACTTGTTCTTCTGATGGATACTTCTAACCCCATAGGCCCCGGAACTCCCGATAGGACCGGACTCCAACACTACCCAAATGAATTACCGACAGGACTCGAGATAGGCTTAGTTTGTGGATCATTTTATTCATCATTAGCATAGCAAAATTTGTGCAAATGTGATTAATTCAACACAAATACAAGAAAGGGTACGAGAAAAAGCATAACATTTTATGTACACTAATCTTATTCAAAGTAACAAAATCATGTGCAAAACAAATTATCAACACAATACATTCCTATGGAAAAATGAAGAACAATATCTTTGAAGCCCCACTCCGCCCCAAGGGGTCACCTCGCAATACTGAACGCCATTAGACCACACAAGGTGCAACTGCCTGCATCCACGAGGGTCGGTCCCATACTTCTATACCCTTGTCCTCTCAATGGGAACCGCCCCTGAACACCTAGAACCCTAGCCTTCACCCTGGTGGAATGGGCCCTCAGGGCGCAGGCTGCTTCTTCACCAATGCATTGCAGATCTTAATGCAGAGACTATCGACTTTGACAAAAAGTCCTTTCTTGTGCTGCTTAGCCTTTCTTTGCCCCAAAGAAACCCCCTCCCCACCCCCACAAAATGCTTATCATCCAACTAATGGTCTTTCGTGTGATTGTTGTAAAAGCTGAAGCCTCTATTTTGGTCAACCAATGGAGACTCTTCTTCTCCTTTGAGAGGCGAGACAGCAAAGAATGTTGAGAGGTGGATGGATTCTCAAAAGTAAAAAGGAGTCACAAGTTTTTTACAAAAAGGCTGCCCTGGTCCTCAACACAAGTTTATAAGTGAAAAAGGTGGTTTAAGGCATCTGCAACGAGAGAGCTTGGAGCTCACTTATGTGACGAGCTGAAGTTATTGCAACAAGGAATACGATCTTCAGAGCCAGGATACACATTGGACAGCTGCGCCTCGGCTCCAAGGGAGTGCATATAAGAAAGTGGGAACCTAACTGAGACCTCATTGGGGCATCACAAAGTGTTTGGGGGGGACACTTATGTGTGAAACCTTTTATAAAGCTCATCACAACAGGTGATTTGAACAAGATGACTAGACCAGAAAATACACAAAGTCTGAAAGTGCCAACAAATAACCTTTAATAATGGCAACTATAAATCATTGCTGGGCCAGAGATAAAACAAAGAACAAGAACACATACGACAGTTTGGCCTGTAACATGTCTGTATTACGGATGCAACCCTAGGCCGCAAACTTGTCCCAGTGCCTGGAGCAGATAGAATTTGTAGAGCGACGCCAAGCAGAAAAGATGGTATCAAAACCATCAGGAGGAAAATGTAATGCATTCAACTGCTGCCATTCAATTTCCATGCATGGAGGTGTAGATTGCACAATTTCAGATGCATTACCCTGCCCTTTTGATGAAGGAGAAAATCTTCCTGAAGCAGTAGCCTGACTGCAGGACAGAAGCTCTTGGCTAAAAGTTCAAATGCCACCCTCTCCTGGGCAATCAGGAGCCACTAGGATGATTTGGGCCTGGTTGTTCCTGATCCTTTTCGGAACTAGGGGCTAGAGAGGTAGCAGCAGAAAGGCGTAGAGGAGTCCCGTGCTCAACTCTAGCTGGAAAGAGTCTCCCAATGAGAGCCTTTCTGGGAACTCCAGCACGTGAAAGCTTTGACACTGCACATTCTCAGCAGTGGTGAAAAGATCCCTCCAGAGTTCTCCCCATTGTTGTAAGGTTCCCTGTGCCATATCTTGGTGAAAAAGCCTCTCGTTATACGTCTGTCACCAGCAGCTGAGCTAGTGTTCAAAGATCCGACAGGTGATTCACGACCAAGGACATGCCCTGACCTTCAGTCAGCTCCAGAGGTGGAGAGGTTCTCAGCAAAGTGCCCAGGACCCCAGACCACCATGCTTGTCGTAGTACCACATGGCAGTGGTGCGGTTAATGAGAACCTGTACCAGCATTGTTTGATGAATGACCCAAGGTCTTCAGCGCCAAGCAAATGGACGCAGATCCAATAGATTGAGGTGGATCAGATTTCCTCCATAGAGCAAATTCCTCTAATTTCCATGTGTCCCAGATTTACACCTTAATCCAGCAGTGACACAGCTAAGTGGGAAAGGGAAAGGGGTCTACTACTGATCCAATTCCAGTCAAGCAGCCACCACTGCAGATCGTTTGCACTTTACTCCAACACATGGACAATATCTAGCAGGTTCCCTTTGTGCTGGGAGTTTAGGTTCCATTGAAGAGTGCTTGTTTGCCACCTGCCATAGTCTATGTGCAGAATGAAGGAGACCAAGAGCTACTCTCACCAAGACCCGTAACAATGGGATCATAGTCCGAATGCCCTGGATGAAGGTTATGATCTTCACTGCACAGTATCCAAGATGATTCCAATAAAAGCATGCCTGTGTGAAGGTGTTGAATGTGACTTTGACACATGGATTGTGAACCCCAATAATGTCAAGAGGTTCGCCATCATCTGTAGGGGGTCGACAACTGACTGTGTCAAGTCCGTCTTCAAAAGCCAGTCTCCAAGGTAGGAAAAAACTGGTATCCACCAAACTCCAAAGGTCTACTACAACTATCACCGCCACTTTTAAGAACACTCAAGCTGCACTGGTGAGACCGAAGAAAATCACTGCATTTTGAAAATGCTCCTAGCCTACCGTGTATTGCAAGTAGCATCTGTAGGCCTGCAGGACAGGTAGATGAAAGAAGGCATCCAGAATGTACAAATCCACTATCCAGTGACTTGGTTCCACAGCAAACAGGACCTGGGTCAAAATGAGCATCTTGAGTTTGTCATTCCATAAGAAGGCTTTCAGAGGTTGGAGATCTAAAAATAGGAAGAAGCTCTCCATCCTTTTTTGGCATGAGGAAAAAGTGGGAGGAACAGCCTGTCACTATTTCTGGGACCTGCATCCTTTATATGGGTCCTTTGGCCAAAAGAGCCTGCATTTATTGAAGCAAGATGGGTACATGCTCCACTGAATTCTTCTCTGATGTGGAGGAAGATGCAGCCAGTCAGAAAGGAATGGCAGGGCTGAGCCCCATTAAACGATCTGAAGGACCACCCTTGGAGAAAATGTCTGATCATGCCTCCCACCGGGTGTTGTGTGCCACTAAGGTTCAACTAAAGTGGTCCTGGAGCTGCTTCTGTAGTGACGAGGGACTGTAAAGTTTGTTGTCCCACATGGCCTGGAACTTGTCTGCTTGATCCTCATCCTGGACCACAAAAGCGTTGTGGTGCCTTTCGCAGGGGCATCCATGATGCTGCTGGCATGCCAAAGCTCTGGGGTAACCCTTAAAGGCAAAAATCTGAGGAGGACATTTTCTAGGATGAGCTGACCCAAGGAATGCATTGTGGCCTGGTTCTCTCTTAAATGTTACAGGACAGAATCAACCTTCTCCCCAAACTGGCGAGACATTTCGA
Source organism: Triturus cristatus (assembly GCF_964204655.1). Taxonomy (NCBI): domain Eukaryota; kingdom Metazoa; phylum Chordata; class Amphibia; order Caudata; family Salamandridae; genus Triturus; species Triturus cristatus. The sequence goes on from NC_140590.1 coordinate 1,644,971,351, forward strand.
AAAGCATATCAATAATTCATGTCTGCACATCTCCAGAGAAGTCAGTGGATCTCAACCATGTATGACACCAAAGTACAATGCTAGATCCAACGGCTCTGCCCAGGCAATCAGCAGTGTCCTGTCTGGATCAGCTAACATATCTGGCAGCATCCTGACCATCCTGGATGATTTGAGCCAGGGATGCCTGGAATTCTTCAGAGACGGCAAGCAAGATTTTGCTGACCATGTTCTAGAGAGCTGGAAACATTATCCTAGTAAATAGCTGCCATTTACTAACCTCAGGGCTTGGCTAGACGATGAAAATATTTCCAAATGTCTCAATCGTCTTCGACTTTGTGTCACAGGGTCATAGGGTTTACCCTGCTAGTGGAAGCTTGGACCACCAAACTTGCTAGTGTGGGGTATTGTGTTAGGAAATCAGAGTCACCTGGTGCCAATCTGTGGCATCTGGCCTGTTGACATGAGGGTAAGAATAAGACTTAGATCTGGTGCCCAGTAATGTGTTGATCTGGGCCTCATCGAATGGCAAAGAGGGGGTTAGGAGGAAGCCTGTCCAGGCTGTAGAACTTAGTCAGATTATTTGTCTTGACTTCCATATTAGGAAGCCATATATCCAATACCTTAGTTGAACATTGTACCACCAGAACAAAGGCAGCACTCTCCTCCATTACTGGTCCGGGGGGAACCCAACCCAACATCAGAGAATGTGTCCAGCCTACTGGTCACCTGCAATTCCATGTAACACCTTTTATCATTGTATTGTGGAGGTAAGTCACCCCTATTATCTTCATTGCTATCTCAAAAGGCTGGTTCACTCTGATCAGAGCCAGAACGAAAAGTTTTTGTAGCACTCAGGGACAGTTCAGCGGCAAAGGTTTTGTTCTATCTGAATCAGATTATATGGGGGCTGAGTGCAAAGGATTCTTAAGCGCACACTCTTCATACAAATTGTTGTCATACACAAACTCAAACACCTGATGTATCCATCAGAAAGTCTAGGAGGATGGTATGGATTGGTAGAGGATAAATAAGAAGAGGCAGGCGGGTAAGGGTATAGGAAAAATGACCGTGTTCAGAGATCGAACACAGCAGCCAATGCAGTAATAAACAAGCATTGGGAAAGTCAATTGGTCTTGCTTTCCCGGGCGATACTATTGACTTTGCAAATTATAGAGATTTCTAAAATGTTCCAGCATTGGCAAAACAAATAGCAGTAATTGGCCATCTTAAAATTATAGACAACATTGTCAAGAAGGCCACCGCCTTGTGTGAGTCAATGTAGTGATGCAACGCAGCTGCCATTTTGAAGGTATAGAAAACATAGTTTTTTATGCTGAGGTGTTCCACAGTAAGTGACAGTGTTGCTCATGTTGCATCACACTACACAGCAACCATCTTGAAAATGTGGTGAAGTAATGTTTCTATTATTTAATCATGGCAGGTTACAGCAATTGGCTTTACCAATGCCGGGCCCTTTAGCAAGCATCCGCCATTGGCAAAGCCAAAAGCGGCTACTAAAAAGCAGCAGGGGAAGGGGGAGGGGAAAGAGAAAACAATAACAAAGAGGCACAGGAAAGTAAGTGGAGGAGGAAAACACTCAGGAGGTCACCATGGACTCCATCTAGTGCTTGGCATACTGTAGAGGAACATCACATGGGAGGGAGGTAGCGGAGTCATGGGGTGAGTGGGTGGAGGCAAGGGAAAGAGCACAAGTGGACTCTGAAGAGCAAGACATGCCCTCCCCATGGAAAGCTGAACAACAAGTGACATTTAAAAAAAAAGTAGTTTGATGATATCAACAGTGAACGGATACACCTTATCCAATGAAAAGAATGGTAAATAAACAATGCTGTGGGTGTTGTAAACACAGAATAAAGGAGAGGCATGCAATAAAGAGCAAGGAACTGCAACTCACATCAAAGCCATCTAAACATGAGCAAGAGGTGACAAGAAGGCCACTCTGTGTAGTTTTTATTTTACAATGTTGCCACCAGTCCGTAGCAAACCTCAAAAGTAAAAGTGCATCAGAAATGGGCGCAAAGAGGGAAACAGATGATGGCAGGATAAAAGAAGGCAGCCCCCGCCTGTCGACCCTCTCCAACCCAAAACTGAACTCAAGTGTGCCATGGTGGCCCTACTTCTCCCTCACCTGGTTACAAGCAGCATAAGGCTTAGAAAGTGTGGCCTCCAGGCAATAGCAGAAGTGTGGTAAGTGTGGTAAGTGAATGGTTGCTGGGCTAGTATTAGTTCAGGTTCTGCAATGGAAGCTGCACTGTACTTTTAATATGCACTAAGATAGGAGTGTTCTTTTTCGCTATGGTCACTTGTATTTTATTTAAACACCGCGCTCGGGGAACTTATAGTGCAGTCCTTGCAGTCAGGGGTGGCTGGTGACATTTGAAAGTGGTGGGGCGTAAATACTGCACTGTGGCAAGCGAGCGAGGCCGAACCACCTACGGGGTGTTCGAGAAAATTTTGAAAAAAGAGTGGGCAAATGGTGCATTCTCAAGCAAATTTGAGAAAGAGGTGGCTTAGCGAATACATGTCTGGGAGTAGCCAGACAAGTCTCTTTGCACTTGCACAGATACATCTCTCTCCATGCATTCACGTAGGCACACTACTCGCCCTTCCCTGACAGATCACTAAACCAGCATTCAGCCATCCATATCACTAACAGACTAAGAAGATGCGGGAATTCGAAAGAGACAGGAGTCAAAGTCCAAGCAAAAAATCGTCACAGCACTAACGAAGCTTGCGGATGTCTATTCGTCCTTACAGTTCAAATGAGGAATCTGTTGGTGTTTGCGGTGAGATCCTGCTCATGTCACTGAGGAAAGTGCAGCTATGTGTGTCATCGCCCCGACTGTGTTTATACTGGCTTGCATCATAAACAAGCTCTTCTCCCCTCATAGCTTGTTCATGCATACTTAAATCACCTTGCCCATTAAAAATGTCTCTCTTGACAATTATTCTATCATTTTCAGTTGTCATCAGGCAATTACTGTAGCTCTAGGAAGGGCCCAATAGGAGCCCAGGCTCTGGGGCTGCTTTCTGAAGCAGATAGAATGAAAAGTACAGGCATGGTAATTTATAGCCCAGGCAAAGCACCTTTCTCCCAGCCCCGCAGAATTAAACCATTGCACCGAGCTGATGAACTATAATGACATTTTCCAAAGCATGGATTTTCAGCCCATTACGGTTTTGTCCTTTTTAATATATATTTCTTTGCAAGCACAGGTTGACAATGCCCTCCGTTCCTGGTGTTTTTGAGCCACATGCACATTGGGCAGCAACAATCCTCCTTTCATGTTTGTACAAGATTAGCAAAAAGACTTTCCCCCTTCAGCACAAAATAAACATCTGCTCCCACCCAGCGCGGCGCCGAGAGCTGCAGAACGCGTGGTCAACAGTCGTGGCTCGCAGGGGGGGAAGGGGGAGGGATGTCGCGCTAGGGCGGGGAGCGTGTTAAAATAAATTTAAAAAAATCTTTATCCTACCTGCTGAGGTCCTGAGCACGTCCGTGCCGCATCTGGTCCGTTCGTTGGCGCCTACAGCGGTACAGCCCCTCTCAGGCTCTCAGCCAATCCTGGCGCTGCCAGCAGCACCAGGATTGGCTTAGGGCACGGTTACTGCTTGCCCGCTTGCCCATTGGGGGACCGAGGTTTGAGCCTTTGCTCAACCCTCGGTCTCCTAATGGGCATGCGCCAGCCAGAGCACACACTAGTGCGCATGACTGGGCATGGAGCGAAAATTCGCTCACCTTCCCCAATCATGCGCACTTGTGCTGCTGCCTGTTGCCCCTGCCTGGTCCGTCTGACGATCATGTCAGTCAACATGACGCCGGACCGCCCACCATGATTGTCAGTTCTCCCTCTGCTTCTTTGAACTGAAGTAAACTGATTCAGTTTACTTAAGTTCAAAGATGCCGACGCTGCGGGCGACACTGCGGGTGGGGGGGGCTACGCCCCAACGCCCTAATGGACGCACCGCTACTGCTTGCAGTCCAATGGGAGTGAAGTCACACAAGAACACATCGTCCACAAAAAGGGGCCAAGCACCAGCATCCAATTAGTCAGTGAAACATAGAAAAGAGTGGATTTCTAACACTGCTTTGGTAAACTTTATATATAAAGGCCACACATTTTTTTATTTAAAGTTTTCCATGTCCAGCGATCATTAAAAGTCAGTTTATTAAATTATACATAAACATTTTTATAGGGAATGTCCAAAATTCGCATGATTTGCATATGCATAAGTACGTGAAATGTTTGAAATGTTAGACGAAATTACACAGAATTATGAGAAATATAAAACTAGCATTTGGCAGTATACTTGAGCGCAAGATGTGTTAGTGCAGAGGATACATTTGAAGCAGGCGTAAGGATTGACGCAGCATGTTAGGGATAGGGGCACCTCGAGCCTTGCTGGAGCTGCGTCGCGCTTGCAACGCAACTGCAGCAATGCGCCGCCGTTCCGCGGGGGGGGATGCGACACGCATCTGCCCATCTGTGCGCCGCATTGTAAATGCTGAGCATAAGTGGTGGCGCACGGGTGGGCAGATGCGTCACAACTCTTCTGGCGCATCCCTGCTGATTAGCAGACCCCCTCCCCCCGCACACCCCGTCGCCGTGACTGTCCCTATGCTGAAACGCATGGTAAACAGCTACTGGCAAAGCCAATAGGTCTGACGTTAGCTACCAGCCTTTTGGCTTGGTCTGTGTGTTCAGTACGGTCATGTTCTTTTTTTATAAAATGTTATTGTTTGGGTATCTGCGGGGCTCACAACAACATAAAAATGAACATTAGCTTAAAGCAAAATATTTTTTGGTCTAAAAAGCACACAATGTCCTGTCACAGAAGAGAACTAGTTTGTGTGAGGATGTGCTTCTTGTCAAAGAGCAGAGTGATGCCACTCACAGTGAAGTTAGCTAATGAATGAGGTAGGCTGACTTACTGTCCCATGCTGCATGCTGGGGTGGTTGGAAGAAATAAATGCATAACAAAAACAACAGACCAAATAGATGAAGAGGCCTGGTTAAAAGCCCATGAAAGTGAATATATTTAGTAAAATTAAGAGCCGGCGGTAATGCCAGATCAAATTACTGCAATACGTGGTGCAGCAGAAATGTGGTTGGACCTCTCATACGTGTGCTGTTCATGCCTTCTGTTATTTGGATGCAGCTAGTCATATTGCAGATGAGAAAGAGGTGATCACTGGCGCCAATTGTACATGATTCCATGCACATCAGGAGACACAAGGATGTAAATATATCATGAGTGAAGATTACCCTGCAAAAACTGAAAGACTGAAGAAGCAGAGAACACAAGACGCTCGCGACAAGAGATGCTGGCTGCACAGGGTTGGGACCATGAGACAACTTACCTACATGAACAGCCCCGCTGGCACAAGCTCTGAAGTCCTCTTACGATAAAAAAAGAAAAAATCCTTATAAAAATAAAAATGTCGAAGCAGTTGCATTATTCATCTCTTCTGAGTGTACTGTGCTGCACCAATCAATTCAATCGAATACCGTCTCTTTGGAATAAACCAAAAACTAAACAAAACTTTAAGAATCAGTTCAAGCTGAAGATTCACCTCTGGCTCTGAGAAGAAGCATGAACTGATAATCCTCAAAGTAAACCCTGGTCTGGTGAACTCCACCTTCTTATAATGAATAATATTAGCCTCACTAATCAAGAAGCAAGGTGGCGGCTGAAGATGTTCCGGTGCATTGAGTGCCAGAGCTAGAGGGTTAGGGCTGAGGCCTTCCTCTAATGGGTTCAGGATGGAGCACTGGTGAGAAGTCAGCAGCACACCACATGTAGAGAAGTCCTATTGGTTCTCTCTTGACCATTCAAGAAGGCAAGGGGCACCCCAAGGGAAAGCCACGCCTGTAGAGTTAGAGCTTGCCTATCTCGATGATCCCTCTCAGCTGTCCCTCCAAAACGTCCCTGACCTCTTTCCCTTCAATTTTTGACAGACAAGGCAGGCAGCCAATGAGAGAAGTGGAAGACGTCCTGAGAGAGCTCTAACCAATAAGCAGTGACTTCTCCTCAAATAGCACTCTCAATCAAGCTGATGATGATAATAGAACTACCCAACGTGACCACTCTGTCTCTGCCCACAGTCAGCCTCATTTGCATGTTCCTGACATTAACCCAGTCATGTAATATTAGGAATTGGAGACAGTTCTTTCGTCTTCTCTGCCATGGCTACGAAGTGGCCCTAACACAATCCAAAGTTGGGGTCTGTGACTCTAAATGGTTATGTTTAAAATATGTCCTCTCAGCTCCCTCTGTCTGCCACGGCTGGTGGGGTATGTGCTGAGACTCAGGTAGCTATATGAAGTTGCTGTGGAGGTGTTGCAGCCTAGAGGACATGTGCCCTTAAACAAGTCCCCTCTGAGAGCTGAATAAGCCTAGACCAACTGTAAATATTGATGTACTCAATGATACGTGTGTGCATAAAAATGAAATCGCATCACTGTTGTTGAAATCAAATCACCCAATATGACCTCTCAATCAACCCTGAGTCAAAAATATGTGGTCAGGCAAGCCCTCTGACCTAGGCCTGAGGCAACTGATTGACAGATCACAGGGGGGTGACACATAACCAGTAGAACAAACGTGCGAACAGGAAAAACCCAGAATAATCCCACAGAAAGGCAGTGACACCACAATGGTCTGGGGAGATTGGCCCCAATAAAGCGCACATGGCCAGAGGTGTGCGCATCCCCAAAGCACCATCAAGTTAGATGCCACATGAAGTTAGGAACACTCAGCCAATCAGGACACAGCACACACAGCACATGCAGTGATCACGCGTTCTCCGTGACGGACATCTGGACACGTTACCCACTGGCCCTCATTGTATCCATGGAAGGTCGAGACCCACCTATATTCGTTATCGGGTGGGAGTAATTTAAGACTCCACGACTAGGCTCACATTCCTCTACCTAAAAAGGATCAATGAATTGTTTTATGATGCTCCAAAAAATTTACATAATGACGCTCAATATGATTGTACTTTGAGTCAGTCAGGCGCTGCCATTATGGCGGTCGCACCGGTCCCCAGGGGGCTAGGAGGAGGTGGGAGCACTCCCACCTCCTGTGAGGGTCATATAGGGGTGTACCAAGGGGCTTGAACCGGAAGCACTTTAGTGCTACCGGTTCACTAGGGCACCCAACTTTGTGGTATGACTGGTTTAGTCCGGCCTGGCCCGTGCCGCCCCTTAAAAGGGGGGTGCGGGGAGCAGAACAACCTCTTGTTCTTTGCTCCCCGCAGGCACAGCACCCGGGCCACCAGCGGCCCGTAATTTGTTTTAATTTTTTCCCACTGCGGGTTACGGAAGACCGAGGAGGCGACCTACGGTTCTTTGGCTTTGTTGGCAGAGTGGAGCGGGCCGGCTGTGAGCAGCGCGGTAGCAGCGGAGGTGTCTACTGCGAGGCGGCTGAAAAACTTGTAAGCACGGAGGGAAAACGCGAGGTCAGCGTAAGGAGAGTAGGCTGCTGTGGCTGATCAGCTGTCTGTGAGGTAATCGGTGCGTGTGTAAAGCGCCCAATATTTTTCACGTTTAGCGAGTTTCAAGAGAAGTTTTCTTACCGGTGCGCTTTCAGCCCCGCGCACCCTCGTTTCCTTGGCCCCCTCTTCTAACCAAGCCTGTCTAATTATGGTGCTAAAGGGGAACCAGCGTAGCGGGGGCTCGCTCTCGAGCCCCCCCCCCCGCTTTTTTATTAGCGGCAAGATAAGTTTATCGCATGGTCCAGCATAGGGTGTCCGTTTAATGCGACGGAGCGTGTACACAAGGTAATACGGTACTTTTCAGCAGTAAGCGTCCACAACCTGTATTTTAAGCAAATCGCGTAATCGCCCCCGTACCTGAATGTGTACTGTAAATCCGCTGCTCAGGTAAAGCGCTCCAATACCTTCGGGTCGAGTTTGCGCTATGTAAATATACCCGCTCTCCAGCTATGGACGCGCGTACATGCTGATTCACTGTTGCCTGGAAGGCCGTGCTCCGCACATTGCTCGTTTTCGGCCTTGCCCAGGTAGGAGATCCTTGAAATTGCCGAGTGCACTCTAGCCTTTTAATCTAGGCATCTCCGCCTAGCAGAATTACCCTCAGGTGCAAACATCTTATTTTTGCTGCAAACACAGAAAATGCCTTGAAATTAGCTTGTAGCATACTCGCCCCTGCAGACCTGGGCCTTTCTGCCTTAGGGAACCTGTCACGTTTTCAATAATGCATACGCGTCGAGCCAGTTTTAGAGATGCCTGTCGGCATGTCAAATATTTAAGTATTATATAACTTTGTAACCATTGAGCAACTGATAACATCTCACTGAAAGACCAGAACGCCCAGTAGAGTTCCGTGGAAATTGCGTCAGACCTTCCAGAGCCTTCCATTGTATGTTAAATAACGCAGGAGTCTTTGATAATCCCCTGTCCCAGGGTCCTTTGTTTTACTGCTTATTTTCTGACCACTGTATACGCGCGCCATAGACAGAAAAAACCTGTATCATGTTGCAGCTCACAATGAGCAGCTGGGATGTATAGATGTGGACAGACAGTCGGTGGCATGCAAGACACTTCATGCTTTATACCCACAGTGATTGATTTGAAATATATGCGAATAATCTCAAATATTTGAAACTTTTTTTTTTTCTGACATCAGGAACATTTTATTTTAACAGTTACATTCAAATGTATTAACATTGGTTTTGCCAATGCTTGTTAAAGTAAGCGGGCAGAGGAAAGGACAGAGGGGGCAGGAGGGAAGATAAGGCGAGAATGACACAGAACAAATAGTCCCTCATGTGCAGCAATGTAAGATGCTATCAGTAATGGTAGACTGCAAGGTAACCAATAAGAGGGTGAGACCCAAATGCTCTTTTGTTGGGACAGGCACAAGAATAGGAATGGAGGATGTGGCATTATCGCCAGAGGAAAGTACACCCAGAGATTATTACAGTAGGCAAGAAAATATCCTCCAGTGGAACACATCAATTTATGCTTTCCAGTAGCTAAGATCCTTTCATTTATTTTTACCCTAATTGTAAAAAGGGCAGCCTGGCAAAAATGTAATTATGAAGTGAACAAGAAGCGCTATGAACCCAGCAACAAAAAATATTTCAGTGTGAATGCATTTTCAGTGTTTAGTACTACCATTTGTGACTGCTGTGTTTCCTAGTAGGAGAATTAACTTCTTTGAATATGATTCTGTACTAGTATGAAAGATGGCATGCTAGAACTGGCTTGATATCAAAAGCTATTTTAGCTGTGGACACTAAATGGTATGCGTGCCTTTGTGGCAAGCCAGGGCTGTGGGCCAGCACTGCCGCCAGTATGGTGGTATTTTTCACGTGCTGTGTGCCCATGTAGGCCATAGGGCAGCCATTTGTCAGGTGCAACAGCAGTTTTTTTAGATCACTTCAATGGCTGCTTAGAAACTTCACAGAAAGTTTAATTTGAAAGGGGTTCACTTTCGTTTTAATAGCCTGCCTCTGTAATTATTGACACGCTGTAGGTATGCCCAATATAGGTTGTCATCGGGCAGCCATTTGTTGGGGGTAACATCAGTGTTGAGATCACTTCAATAGCCGCTTAGAAACTTCACAGAAGGTTTAATGGCAAAGGGGTCCACTTTTTTAGTAGCCTGCCTCTGTACTTACTGATGCGCTGTAGGTATGCCCATAGCAAGTTACCATTGGGCAGCTATTTGTCGAGTGTAACATCGGTGTTGAGATCACTGCAATAGCTGCTTAGAAACTTCACAGAAAGTTTAATCAAAAAAGGGATTTCACGTGTTTTAGAGCCTGCCTCTGGGTAATTACTGACGCGCTATATGTATACGTGGGCCAGGCCCTCGAGCATAGATTTGTTTCTGTGGTCAGGGGGTGTCTATACCTTGTTTGAAGGAGTAAGACAGGAGGTCGCGTAATCTCCCGGTGCCTAACAAATATGAATGTGTCCTCATATAAGGCTATAAGGCTATGCTAAAGTGCCTCCAATACCATGTCTTATTTCAGCTAGGCTATTGGTCAAATACGCCCTGAGTCCAGATCTTGTGATCTGACCCCAACTGTGCAGTGGGTGCGAGTGGGTGTCAGCTTGTCATGGCTAGATTTCAATGGCCACCAGCTAACGCAACTGGTGCTACGCTAGCGCTCTCATTGAAATGTCTTTTTTCAATGTCCCGCAGGTTATGCAACTGATACTACGCTAGCACTCTCATTTGGAAGTGTGAGGTACTGGTACTAGGCTTAGCGCCCTCAAAGTCTGAAAGTCTCTCTGAAAATCTGATGTTCTTCAGGTAACACAGCTGGATATGCTAGGCGCTCTTAATTGGATTTTGATTACAATGTTCCTCACTTAATGGACCTGGTGCTATGCTAGGCGCCTGCATTGAAAGTCTAATTTCAATGTTCCTTACGTAATGCAACTGGTGCTATGCTAGGCGTTTTAATTTAATTGGAAGTTTGATTTCAATAGAAAGTGCAGAGTGGGTGCCAGACGCTCTCATTGAAAGTCGCACGCAATGTTCCCTATCTAGGATAATCAACGGTCAGAATTGAAAGTCAGATTTCAATGTTCCGCAAGTGAATGTACCTGGTGCTATGCTAGGCGTTCTTATTTGGTAATATGATTTTCAATGTGCCTCACCTAATGCAAATGGCACTATGCAGGCTATGCTAAGCGGTCAGAACTGAAAGTCTGATTTCAATGTTCTTCAGGTAAATGTAATCGGTGCTATGCTAGGCGCTCCTAATTAATATGATTTTCACTGTTCCTTCACTTAATGCAAGTGGCACTATGCTGGGCGCTCCCATTGAAAATCACATGCAACACTCTTTATGTCAATGTAAAGTTTTAAAAGTCCTGCTTCAATTCAGCCAGCAAGGTGTGTGTGTGTGTGTGTGTGTGTCTGTATGTATGTATGTATATATATATATATATATATATATATATATATATATATATATATATCAACCAAAAGAAGCTCCCGAGCTTCAGAGACGCACTCCACAAGGGATTAGTTCTTCAGAACTTTTAATTAGAAGCAAACAGCATTCGCACCTGATTGTTTGGTGTCCCTGACGCGTTTCGATGCCTCCGGCATCTTAATCATAGGGTAGGCGAGTTCAAAAACATGGAATGGACTACCGCTTCTTTTTTCCTTTGCATGCGCTCTCCAGTGTAGAGCATGCTGGTTGCCGTAGTCCCAATTCTTCCCCTCCGGTGGGGTCCGTTTTTTGAACAATAATCTTGCTGCCAATCTTAGTAATATTGTTCATAAGGCCCTCCAGTGGGCCCCAGGTTTGTTAGCTTTTGCCCACTCCTGCAATTCCTTGTCCTGGAAAAACGGCTGCAACAAGATTCTGCAGCCTCACAGACTTTCGCATGACAGTAGCAGCGGTGCAGTCTCTCACGGCCGGAGCCGCCGTGTAAAACATCAACCAAAAGAAGCTCCCGAGCTTCAGAGACGCACTCCACAAGGGATTAGTTCTTCAGAACTTTTAATTAGCAGCAAACAGCATTCGCACCTGATTGTTTGGTGTCCCTGACGCGTTTCGATGCCTCCGGCATCTTAATTATAGGGTAGGCGAGTTCAAAAACATGGAATGGACTACCGCTTCTTTTTTCCTTTGCATGCGCTCTCCAGTGTAGAGCATGCTGGTTGCCGTAGTCCCAATTCTTCCCCTCCGGTGGGGTCCGTTTTTTGAACAATAATCTTGCTGCCAATCTTAGTAATATTGTTCATAAGGCCCTCCAGTGGGCCCCAGGTTTGTTAGCTTTCGCCCACTGGTGACCTGGTGTCACTGCACTTGCCAAACTATTGTAGCAAAGCTCCAGTGGTGTTCTTCCTTCGAGTCAGCTGAGCCCCCTTCCAAAACGGGAAATCCTCTCCTGTACATGCCTCTCCTGCGTTACTTACACATACCACAAGTACAACCATACATTACACATCTGAGGTTCAAGTGTAATAACCCGCGTGTCTCTTTCGACTGTTCTCAGGCTTATGTGTGTACCCCAGTGTCTCTAGCTGGGTGTAACTGTCGAGCAATGGAAACAAACACCTCTCGAGGAGACACACGCTCAGGTGCTTGTGAAATATCAGATGAGAAAGCACAGCGCTGGCGAGCAGGGAAGAGGTTTCCACATCTGTGGCTCAACCTCAGTAAACTCTTAATCTAGTCGAGCGCTGGAAATTCGCATCTGTCTCAAGATATGAGGCCTTAGAGCAATGCTGGAACCCCGGTGCTCACCCGTGCTGAAAGGATGCATGGAATGAGGGCCGTGTTTCACAAGATGATCAGTGCACGGGTCGCCACAGGTGTATCTCTTTATCAAATCATTGTTTATTCAGATCCCTCCACATGTTAATACCGGTGCAGCCCGACGAATGCCATACGGCCTCCCGCTCGATCAGCATGTTTAATGAATTGGGTAGACACGGGCCCCCTCCTGGACATGCCCACAAGATGCTTCGTCTCCTCCTGGGCGGGAAAAGCTGTCTCTTGCCTCAGATCAGCTGTGAACATCCACCTGCTGCCAGATGTCTACAGGAAAAGCATGAAACAGACACTGACAGTCGTAATTCTGCCTTCCTTTTATATGCTTTTTATGAGCACGATTTGCATCTCTTTCTCCCTGTACGCAGATTGTATTCACCACACTATGTGTAGCCTGTTCTTCTAGTGTATTCAAGCAAATGTAATCACGTGTGCCAATGGTAGCACTGACGTTTGGCTCAAGAAAATTTTAGCGCTCTGTTGCATGAATATATATATATATATATATATTATCTACTGGCGGTCGCCAGTAGATAGTTATAGTTAGGACCGTGTTTCCATAGAAAATCCGCAACATTCTATTTGGAATAACTTTGGCGCCGGTTGACGAATCCTCGCGAAATTTCCAAAATAGGTGGGGCGCTCCGCTACGCTCCTACCCTGAAAGTCTCGGGGGGATTCGTCAAGCGGGGGCTGAGAAAAAAGGGGGGTCCCAAAACGCGTTTTCCCATGCAATTTTCCATAGGGACCTTTAGTCCAAGGTACATCCCGAACGGCTGAACAGAATTACTTGAAATTTGGCAGAGAGGTAGTCCTCAGGTCAGGGATGTGCCTTTTGCAGGTCTGGTGTCAATCTGTTCAGTAGTTCCTGAGAAAATCAAGAGTAAAATCATATATATGTGGGCGGAGCCTAACCACACATCTCATCCTGAGATCTGATTGGCTGTCAGCACTTCAACCAAGAAGTGTTGGCAGCCATCTTGGGACCAATATACATGATAGCACCTCATTAAAAAGCATTGCAGTTAATAGAAGGTTTTAAGACTTTAGTTACATTATAAATCATTTGTTGATGGTACCATACTCATTTTAGGGATTGTGGTATGTTCTAAGGTGATTTCACCATGTGAAAAAGCCTTCTGCTGGGATATCATGATTGAGAGAAAAATATTTTCTCATGCTTTTCCCACAGAGGTTTGGAAGGTGATCTATAAGCTAAACTGAGAGCTTATTTTCTGTAAATTCACATTATCTTTCTCAGTCATGTGAGAATGAAGTCTGACATTCTCAGTAAAACATGTACATCCAACAAGGGCAGAGACTGTCAGTTGATTCCTTTGTGTTCTACTGCAGCTTCCCAGAGTGTTCCAAAGAACAACTAGAGCGCTAACAGTCCTACTTATGATAAACGTATGGCACACCTGAAGCCATCTTGCTTGGATTAAAGTGGTAACTCTTAAAACATTTAATTTAAAAAGGAACAAAATGAGGGGGTTCATTTTTCCATAAAAAGTATGATTAGTGCTGCAGAAAGAACAATTAGGGCACATTTTGAGTGACTTCTCAAATCCTCTTCTATTTCATTAAAAAATTCAGACATGCAGACTGAAACATGCACTTTCAATACCAGCAGCAGTTTTCCCTGGTGAGCAGTAGCTTTACTACAGTGATCTAATGAGCAAAAAGAGTGCTAACATTCTGAATTTATGGCAAATGTGTGACACATCTGAATGCCTTTGGAATCAAAGTAAAAAACTGAAAGTATTTCCTACTGAGGAGACTGCAGTAAATGAGGAAATTAGGAAACTTCATAACAAATAAGTCTGCCAAGATGGCCACCAGAGACAAAAGAGCCCAAATGTAGCCCAAATATCACCCAGATGTAGCCCAAGTATAGCCCAATGACAGAATGTCCCAGAGTGTTCTTAAAAACAACTAGAGCGCTTACTGTCTTCATTATGACAAAAGTATGGCACACCTGAAGCCATCTTGATTGGAATAAACTGGTAACACTTAAAACATTTAATTTAAAAAGGAACACAATGAGGGGGTTCATTTTGCCATAGAAATTATGATTAATGCTGAAGAAAGAAAATGAGGGCACATTTTGAGTGACTTCTCAAATCCTCTTCTATTTCATTAAAAAATTCTGACATGCAGACTGAAACATGCACTTTTAATACCAGGAGCAGACTTCCATGGTGAACAGTAGTTTTACTACAGTGATCTAATGAGCAACTAGAGTGCTAACATTCAGAATTTATGGCAAATGTGTGACATATCTGAATACCTTCATGATGGAATCAAAGTAAAAAACTGAAAGCATTTCCTACTGAGGAGACTGCAGTACATGAGGAAATTAGGAAACTTCATAACAAATAAATCTCCCAAGATGGCCACCGGAGACAAAAGAGCCCAAATGTAGCCCAAAATCACCCAGATGTAGCCCAAATATAGCCCAATGACAGAAGTGTGCAAAACACTTATTATTTTGTGTTTTTTGCAGTGTTATATAGTGCAGACTTGTCAGGTATTGGAGTGCTTTACATGAGCATTGGTTACATCACACAAGAACAAATTCATTTTGGTTGTAGACATGGGGAGACTAAGTGATTTGACCAGAATCACAGAATGTCAAGCTGAAGCAGAAACTCCAACCTGGTTCCCCAGTTGCAAAGTCTGCAGTTCTGGAAGTAACACCACATCCTCTCCCCTAAGTGCAACATTTAATCAAGTGGTCAACTGGATAAAAAAACATAAAGGTAACAAATAATTTAAAAGTGCTTTCTCGCTATTTGAAAACTCAGAAAATATGTCCTTATTTTAGTCTTTTAGAGCACTAACCATAATTTTGATGCCAATAAGACCCTCTCATATATGTAATTTCTAAAGGAAATGCTCTAGGTATTACAGTTTTGATTACTGTTGAGAGGCAGAGGCCAGGGGCACGGACTCTGAAAATTGAAGGCAGGTAGGAGGGTGCAAAGGCAACAATTTAACCACACTGAGCAGGCAGGAAGGGCTGTGGCAGCACAACAGACTATGGAGGGCAGTGGAAAGGGGGGCAGGGGCAACAAACCAACAATACAGGACTTGCAAGAGAGGCTGTGGCAATGTAATAGACCATTGTGGGCAGAAGGAAGAGGCAATGGTAGTACAACCATACATGCCAACAGACCCGATTCAGCCAGGAAACGTCCAATGTTTTTAAGCTCAAATGGGCTTTATTTTATCTGTCTCCTGTCTACAATCTCCTCTTTTTCAATGTAACTCAAAGGGGAAAATCAATACACCAGTTTTTTTTCAAAATCTCCCTCTTACCAAGTTCAAAATGTTTGCAAGTATGGTACATTGAATCATGGAAGGAAATGGGGTAGGGACATGGACTTGGATAACAGAGGACAGGAGGGACATGGAGAGGTGCACCAAACTGACCCTGCAGGGCAGGCATCAGGGTTTGCAGCAGCACAATACACCACACAGGGCATGCGGGACGGGAGTGCAGCACAACAATCCATAGAAAGCAAGAGGGAGGGGACAGGACCATGCACATGGACAACAGAGAACAGAGGGGCAAGAGGCAGGACCATAATGGACAGACAGGAGAGAAAGCTGCAGCATAACAGACCATAAAGGGCAGGAGGGATGGATCAGGGGCATTACAATGGAACAGACAAGCCAGGAGGGAGGGAGTAGGGGTCTGCACATGTAAACAGAGGGCTGGGGGCAAGGGGACAGGGCAGGAGCAGCAAGAAAGCCATGGAGGTCAGGCAGGATGGGCACTAGAAGCAAGACACACCATGAAGAGCAACAGTGAGACTGTGATGGCATACACACAGACCATGGAGGGAAGGTGGGAGGGGTTCAGGGGCAGCTAACTGACCACACAGGGAAGGTGGGAGGGGCCATGGCAGCACAGAAGACCATGCATGGCAAGTGGGAGGGTTAGTGGTAGCACAATGGCTATGATGGGCAAGAAGGAGGGTGCAGGGGCACGCACAAAGGACGATGGAGGATAGAAGGGAGGGTCAGGACCTGTGCACAGACAAGAAAGTTCAGGGGAAGGGGCCTCACAACAGACCGCACGGGCAGGCAGGAGGAGCAGTTGCAGCACAACAGACCAGGGAGGGCAGAAGGGTGTGGCAGTACAATGGACCATGTAGGACAGGAGGAAGAGGATAGGGGCATGGCATGTGGACAGGCAGGGTGGAGGTGGCAGGGACAGGTTACAGTCATCTGACAATGCTAGGCAGGTGGGAGGGGAGTGGCAGCTCAGCAGAACACTCAGAGTAGATAGGAGTGGCAGGTCCATGGAACATGGTGGGCAAAAAGGATGGAGCAGGGGCATACACAAAGACATCGGAGGGCAGGGGGGAGGAGAATAGGGGCAGCAAGCTAAGCACAGAGTTTAAGCAGGAGGTCAATGATGGGGCATAGAATTGGGCAATGGAGGGCAGGAGGAGTGGACTGGTACATCATACTAAATTGAGGGCAGTGGCAGCACATCAGACCATGCATGGCAGGAGGGAGGAGGCTAGTCCATGGATTCACACAACAGAGGATAGGGAGGAGGGGGATGGGGCAGCAAGCTAACTGTTCAGAGAAGGCGGGTATTAGGAACTTTATTGTTTTTAAAACGTGTGTCTGTGCGAACTACTTAAAATATGAACAAGTATGCAGCATAATCTCACTTTTATTCAGGAAGAAGAGGACGTTTGTGACTGTGACTCCGGGCTCACTTGGCAGAAACACCCCCTGACCCTCCACCCCCTATCGCAAAATGTAATGCCCGTGAAAAGGGTAGGTGAACACAGTGTTATATAGAACATAGTCCTGAGAGCACGATTGAAAATGAAAACTAGATTTAGTGTATGGTAAAAACTATGCACCAAAAAGTGTGATATAAGATGAACCGGGCGTGAAATATAATATGCAATACATTGTGCGCAATGACAGATTCATTGGAGAGCGCGAGATAGCACAGGCACTAGCGCGTGCTATGCGATATGCGCCTTGGAGTGTAATATGCACAGGGCAGTGTTGTGTAACCTAACTAGTCTCTAAAGTTGTAATATAAAATATGTGCTGGGGAGTGTAACGTTGCATATGCACTGTGACAAAGATATGGATCCCAGATTGTAATATGTATGGCATAGCACTGTGCGCTATAACATAGGCATCGAGGAAGGCACGTTAGATGGGGCAATATAACCCGTGCGAAGACAAGTGTGGCATGACATATTCACGGGGTGGTGTTACAGTGCACATGGGCTAGAGAGTGTCATAGCATATGCACTAGCTAGTGGAATACAACACAGAGGTGTTTAGCACTCAGCAGGCAATGGTGGGTGTAACACAGCATCGGGCTCTGCCAGGAGCGCGCTGTGACTCTCAAGTGATGTTCGTCCCCTTTCCAGAGAGTAAAATAAAAAGTATTACACATCCGGCAGTGGATGTGTGTTTTATTAAGCGTGAAGGGGGTTTCTTGCATAGTTTTGGTCGAATTTTTGTCGAATCCCCTTTGAATGGCTTGGTGTGCATGTGTATTAAATGTGCCCGTCAATAGCTACCCATGTTTGTATAAATAAACGACAAGGGTGTCTACCGGGATTAGGCACGGTAGGGCATCAGACATGTCAGAGCTTCACTAGTGGTGTAAATACATTCCACGTGGATTCATTGTATGCATAGTCGCCTTTTAATGAATATCACGCAAATCGTCATGGTGATAGGTACGTACGGTTTGTCCAGCATGTCCTAGGTGTGTCTATAAATATATATTTTTTTAAAATAATAAAAAACAGTGGCCTGCCCTGGGGATTGGGGTCAAAAAAATATAATTAGGAGACAGGCCCTGGGGGATGGGGTCATCAGGGCCAATAAATTAGAATAAGAAGGGGAACCACACAGCCCCCCTTCTTAAAAAATTAAAATAAATAAAAGACTTGTAAGTTGGGATATTAATTCCTCTACAATACTGAGGGTCCCTGAGGGCCAACGTGGCCCTCAGGGACCCTGTGTGGATTTTCCTGATCAGTTATGTCCCCTATCTTGGACCCCAACGGTTCTATATGCATGTTACAAGTACATGTATGTTCCCTCCAGTTCCAGTTTTTAAGACGCAAACATATGTGTGTCTACCGTCAACATGTTCTCTGTCAGATCCGCCATCAATGGGCTGGATATTCGATTCCTAGGTATGACGGGCCACCGACTTTATATGGCTAAGTTACTCCATTTTTACAGTTCAGGCGAGTAGGCCCGATTCTGTCCTCAAAGCCTTTCCCTGCTTTCTGTCTCTGACAGCTTCAGCTTGAGCTCGCATCTGTATCCATGAACTTTGTCCTACTCCCTGTGCAGCTAACGGTGCCTGCCTCGGCCAGTTTTCGCCTGTCTGCCAAGAAGTTGTATTTCACCTTCGAATTATCTATTTTGCTCTCCAGCCGATGCATTCCTGTCCAGTGATTTAGGTAAACATTTCCTTTAGCTCACAAGCAAGGGACTCAGCCTTTCCGTCCTCCTGCAAGTGATTCATAGCCCTGTTGCCATGGAAAGTTTTCTATCCCTCGCATCTCATATAGACACTTAGACGCTTGTACACGTACACAGTCAGTATAGAATAGATTCTGTCCGAGAGTCTCTTCCTTGTGGATAACATAGTTCTTTAAACATAGGATGTTAGATATGATTTGGGATTAGGTTGACTTGACCCCAGACTTCTCGTCTCCACATGTAGAGCTAAATGTCAAGTCCCCTTCACCCCCTAGTTGCACGTCAATTACACGTCATGCTGCCGCGCGCGCATCTATGCCAAGTATTATCTTATAGATCCACCTATGTCTGATAATTCTAACCAATCATGTTTCTTTTATTCCTTATTACGCCTAGTTTCGATTATGTCACTGTTTTGTCACTTTTCTTATCAAATGTTACGCCTTCTACATTCGTTTCATTGTAATGCACTTATTATAAAAATACATGTCTGTTAATAAATTATTGTACTTCACTTCCTGAACCCTCGTGGTGACGGAACCTGAAGGCCGCGACTCGAGTCGGCCATTTTGAATGGAATAAAGCCCATTAGAAAACCTCTTATACCACGGATTCTGCCTCTTGTTATTTTGAGCTATTTACTTTATTTTAAGATTCCGTATGAAATTCAGTCCGGTATTTTTATTTACCACATAATGGCGCCCGAATAGGGACACTTTCTCATCTCACGCGCCGGCGGTGCGTTGCAGGCCCGGTCTCCTGCCACAGCTGGACGGACCATAAACGCGTACCAGCAGGATTTCCTGTAAGCTCCCTCCGGTCAAGCGGGGGCGACTGAGGCTGCGATCAACCCAGACGAGGCGGTGAGAAGTGCGAAGTATCCCGACCAGAGCCTAGCTGAGAGAGCAAGATCCGAGGTATACAGAGGCCCACCAGGTTTTCCGAAATCCCGACGTCCAGAGGGTCCGATGTCCGCAGTTATCGAGTCCTGTCCATTCTCTGAGGCCTTCCGTTTCAAGGAGCTACTCGGTGAGTACCATCGCCGGGGAGGCGTGTTGACGCGCACATAGGTTGTGCCGGTCAAGACGGATTTGGGTACACAAATCCGGTCTGCACTGTTTAGCAGTGTATATGTACTGTTTAGCAGTATATCAAGTATTCCGAAGTATTCAGTTATTGTCAAGAATTCAGCGTGGTGATTAGTTAGGCAGACTGTCATCATTGTCGATCATTGTTATAATGTTTAATGTTTAATGTTTAAAGTATTCAGAAATGTCTTGCATATTGTGGTATGAATGACTGTTCATTGTTCACTGTTCATTTATGGTGTTTTTCGTATTAAGAAAATTCAAGAGTAAGTATCAGATCAGTTGTCAATATGCCGCTCTTCTCGAAGTTAAGACAGATTACTACCAGAAAAGGGGTGCTTGAAGAAGCAGTTCCTATTCCTCCTAGAGACACTCCAGGACATTTCATGTACCATAAACATGGCTTAGATGCCATATTGTTTCTTGATCTATGGGTAGATTATACCAAAGGATTACCGGAAAGTCAAAGGTGGCCCATAGCGGGAACCTGGGATGCAGAGTGCATCATGAAAGTGGAGGAAGAGTTATGGAAAAGAAAGGTCAGACAGTCACAGAAAGACGCTGTTGAGTTATGGCGTAAAGAATCTCATAGACGAACAGAAAAAGCACGTAGACAAGAAGAGAGGAGTAAAGAAAGTTCAAATAAAGTTCAAGAAAATCTATTAATTGAGGAAGGTATCCGAGTGAAATCAGAACAAGTGAATAGACAAAGAAATGCTCTTATGAATGGTATGTATCCCCTTCTAGCCGAAGGACTACCTAAGGCTGCTCCAGAGATACCAAAAGACTTGCCACCCCCATTATTTCCAATTAAGGTACATCCAAAGGGGCATCCCAGAACCGCAGAAGATGTTTTTCTTTCCTCATATCTAGACGATGCAGCTCCCGAGTATGCTAACGCCACACCACATAGACCGTCTGGCGGAGGGGTTCAACGTCAGGATCAGGTGTCTGTCCCCGTGCAACAGCAAGTCCCGATACAAGCTTCGGCAAGCACATCTGTTTCCGCATCTGTCTCCGCAGTCGACTCTACAGGAGTATCAACACCCATAGTTGCTGTGTCACGTTCAACGAATCCATTCACACCCGACGCCCCAGATGGGGCCACGGGAAGTGCTAGCAGTACTTTTACACCACCTAGAATAAATAAACTTGTTTTTCAAGAGTCAGCGCATTCACGTACACCTAAATTCGTAAGTGAACGTACGCTTAAGGAACTCCTTGTAAATTGTAGATATGACCCCGTGGTCGGTAAAGAGGACGAAATGGTCCTGGCATCATTACGTATCAGGCGAGCCGCAGAGTATTTAGCAAGGTTACCAGGGATGACTACGCATCTAGATAACATATATCATTTTGTTCAAACAGGACGAGATTCAGGATGTATTAACAGAGCTATGGAATTCCAGAAAGTAGAGATACAAGGGGAACTGTTACGTTTCCTCATAAACTGTGTAATCAGAAATCAAGATCGTCCGGGGGTAGACCCGAATGCAATGCTTATTCTTACAAGATGGAGTCAGAATATATCAGAAGGGAGACACGATAAGCAAAATTGTATAATAGCCATGTGCCGAAAAATCCGTAAAGAAATAGAGCGTATTCATGAAGAAAGATTGGGAACAGACGAGTTTGAGCAAGATGAAGTGTCCGAATCAGGGAATTCCGCAAGACAATCAGAGACCATAGCCTATGTAGGCAGAGGAAGATCTTGTGAAAATACTAGATGTTTTTCTGATCCCATACACTCTGTATGTCCAAATAATAGCAGAACGTATCCGACGCCTGTAATAAATCTGAAATCTCCTGAACATTTGTTTCAAGCCGCAGATAAAATACTACGAGAACGAAAAGGTTATCACCTCCTCGATTCCATGGATGAGCAAGAATTAGCCAGATCAGCCGTTCACTGGATTGACAGTCCTGAAAAATACGGTGATGAGACCGTAGCGCACACGTTTTTTTAACCTCAGTACAGATGAACAACGTTTAGCTGGAATATATATGATTCAGCAACTCCTCATATTATATAAGAGCCAACATGCTGACCCTGGTCCTTTACCTGATATATTAACGGAACTACTCACGAACAGATGGAGAGGTTCTAGTAACAAGCTAATTAAAGAGATATTAGTGTCACGTAAGCAGTATGTCCTTTTTGTAAGTCCGGATTCTCTCTCGCTGCCCCACAGAGAAAGAGTGCCGTACTATATGGATAGACAAAATCCCCTACGAGAAGTGCACCCAATAAAAGGCGAAGACAATGAGTTTCACCGTGTATTTGTTTACACACCCATATCAAAAATGGAATTATTAGAAATGAAAAAAGTAGTACCTAGTCATGACAAAGACCCAGCGGGTTTCCACCGAGAAATTAAAGACATGTTACTGATGGGAGAGTACACCTTTCCTGATATTATGACGATATTAAAGGTGCTTTTGCCTGCTGGCATTTATGAAAAACTGAAAGAAAAAGAGTGGGAAGTGGGAGACCAAAAGATAGACTGGACAGCATTAGCAGAGGAAGAAAGGGGCCGAGCTGCAGGTTCGGGGCTCGGGGATAAAGTTAAACTATTACCAGGTTTACTAGTACAGGTACTGCCACGTTTATTAACTACAAAAAAAGGAAGATTGGGGTGCAATCACAGCCTGTAAACAAAAGCAAGATGAAGACACAAGCGATTATTATGCTCGATTTGAAAAATGTTTTGGTATAAATAGTGGTATAAAAGCAAGTAGTGATTCATATCCACATTTATTGGTGACAAAATTAGTGGAAAATGCATTGCCTCCAGTGAAGAATAGAATATTGAAATTCGAGAGTACCTGGCAAAGTAACACTCCGTCGCAAATGCTACAAATGTTACAGTATCATCACAATAGAATTAGGGATGAACAAGAACACGAGCATAGACGCATGAAGGATACAAAAATGAAAATGCTAGTTTCTCAGACAGTACCAGCGGATGGTCACAAAAAGGGTGTGACACATTCTGGTGATTCTGCAGTTCCTGTAAAAGGAACCTGCAATTACTGTAAACAACTAGGCCATTATGTACATGATTGTCAAGTCCTGAAACGTAATATAGCTACAGGTATTGCAAAAGAGAGACCACGATTAGTTAGACAAGATCAGAATGAACAAGGAGCTATGCAGCATGGACAGTCCATGCCAGTTCAGCAACAGTCTATGCCAGCCTCACAGCAACCCATACAGTTTGTGCCAGCTGCACCACCGTTGCCTGCTACTGCCACACAAACCACAACACGACAAATGTATCAGACTGCACAGTATGAATACCCTGAGTATCAGCGTTACGCATGAACCAGCCTAGAGAGGGAAGTTGACTTACCGCTTATCGAGATTCCGGTAGATCAAGAAGGACCTTATGTACATAGTGAATTATTAGGTCAAGATAGAAAATTCTTACTCGATACAGGGGCAAGTCGAACAACCATAAAACGTAGTGAAGTTCCAGGGGCACCCCTCTCAGGCTCTCAAAATGTTTCCCTTGGTTTTTCAGGAAAACCTATTGTTAATGAAGTATCACAGCCTCTACCACTTACGATAGGACCTTTGACACGAACTACAGATTTATTGCTTACTAAATCATGCCCAGAAAATCTGTTAGGAATTAAGACTCTGAAAGCACTAGGAGCCATAATATGTTGTTCTCCGGAAGGAGTAAGGTTGTTTTTGCGTGATTTTAAAGGTCACTATGTGTCTAGAGACATGGATCCCCGACTACAGACTTTACCAGTACATCTATGGGCACAAGGCCCTACGGATGTTGGCTGCATGAACATTACACCCTATCGAGTTACATTGAAAGCAGGAGTGGTACTACCACGAATGCGACAATACAAGTTACCGCATGATGCTGTAGTGGCTTTGTTGAAAATCATTGATGAGCTAATTGCCCAGGGAGTAGTTGTAGAAACAGACTCCAATGTATGTAATTCACCGATAATTCCGATTCTTAAACGAACTGATCCTACTGCTCCACCAGTGTACCGATTGGTTATTGATTTGCGTGAACTAAACAAGTGTATTGTACCACAATTCCCTGTGGTCCCTGATATATCATCATTGTTGACAGCAATTGATTCCGAAGCAACATTTTTTACTGTAATTGATCTCAAGAATGCCTTTTTCAGCGTCCCAATAGATCCGGAAAGCCAATACTTGTTCGGATTCAGTTTAAATGGGCGCAGCTTTAAATTCTCACGCGCTCCCCAAGGATTTACAGAAAGCCCCAGCATCTACAGCCAAGCACTGAAACGAGAACTTGACAGTATCCACATGCCAGTCAATACTGCACTGCTTCAATATGTCGATGATCTGCTGATCACCGCGAGAAGCGAGTCAGAATGTGAAAAAGCTTCTCTGACAGTTTTACATTTCCTAGCCGACAAGGGGCACAAGGTGTCCCCTTCTAAGCTGCAATTCTGTGTTCAGCGAGTTATTTATCTTGGTCACTCGCTGTCCAAGGAGGGAAGGCAGCTTACACCAGATCGCATCCAGTTAATTGCTAACATGTCAATACCCCAGACACAAAAGGAGGTGCGGGCTTTCATAGGCCTCACTTCATATTGTAGGCAGTGGATCCCTCAGTACGCATTTCTAGCAAAACCACTCATTCAGTTAACCACACAGGAGGCAGCCACATCGACTGTTCTCCCTTGGACTCAGGAACATACACAAGCTTTTGAAAGCCTAAAGGAAGCTTTATGTCAAGCACCTGTTTTAGCAACACCATGTTATAGCAAACCTTTTACACTCTTTGTTACAGAACGCGAAGGTACTGCCTTGTCAGTACTCACTCAGGATCAAGCAGGATCATGCAAGCCATGTGCTTATTTTTCCAGTACATTAGATCCCGTAGCTCAGGCTTTGCCTGCATGTCTGAAATCAGTGGCAGCGACAGCTTTAGCAATCAGACAAAGCGATGCCATAGTATTAGGACACCCATTGACAGTTCAAGTACCACATGCAGTAGAGGTTCTTGTGAACCGAACACAAACACAACACTTGACCATAGCAAGACTTACCGGTTATGAACTGACATTGTTTCAACCACACATAGAGATCCGACGGTGTAATACATTGAATCCTGCTACACTATTACCTGTAATTGGAACAGACCCACTAGCTCATGATTGTGTTGAAATCATTGAAATAAAGACGAAACCTAGACAAGACTTGACAGACGTTCCATTGTTAGATCCAGACCTGACGTTGTATGTAGACGGATCATGCATGAGAGCAAGTACAGGAGATTTAGTGGCCGCGTATGCAGTCACAACAGACACTGAAGTTATTGAGACACATTGTATAGATACTCTGTCAGCCCAAGCAGCAGAACTTATTGCTCTAACGCAAGCCTGTATTCAAGCCACAAATAAGAAAGTTAATGTATACACTGACTCACGTTATGCATTCGGAGTTGTACACGACTTCGGCGTGCTGTGGCGAGAGAGAGGTTATCTAACGTCCCATGGTGCCCACATTCAGCACGGGCCCCTCATTCATGCTTTGTTAGACGCAATACATCTACCCACTGCTATATCGATTATGAAATGTAAAGCACACACGAAGGTTACTGATACCATTTCTCAAGGCAATGATTTAGCTGACAGAACAGCTAAACAGACTGCTCAGAATCGCACATTAGACATGACAAAGCCAATAGTTCAGACACCAACACTGTGTATGACAATTAAGGATCCCGCACTTGACGTAATTGACATACAGACACATGCCACAGCAGAAGAAATAAAGAAGTGGACTGAACTAGGAGGGATCCAGACAGATCAAGGGTGGATGACAAAGGAGAAATCTGTATGGTTTCTCCCTGATTCCATGGTTCAAGCCATTATAGCTACAGTTCACAGTCCAGCACATTTAGGAGAGAAGGCTATGCTAGACAGCATTCAGCACATTTGGTTCAACAAACATTTACGAGCAGCAGCTAAACAAAAGGTTCGTACCTGTATGATATGTTGTCAGTTTAATCCAGGAAAGAGTGTTCCCGTAGAGCAGGGTGGATTTCAGCCTCCTGACCATCCTTTTGAAGTCCTCCAGATGGATTATATTCAGATGGAACGTTGTCGAGGATTCAAATATGTCCTCGTAGTTGTCTGCGCTCTCTCCCGTTGGACAGAGGCGTATCCCGTATCAGATTACACTGCCCCGACTACTGCCAAGCAGCTAGTTCGAGAATTCTTCCCACGGTACGGTTTACCACGTGTTGTATATTCAGATAACGGCCAGCCTTTCTCATCCGAATTAATGAAACATGTCTCACTCTTGTTGGGATATCAGTGGAAATTCCACTGTGTCCGACACCCCGAGGCAGCAGGTCTCGTAGAAAGACATAACCAGACACTGAAAATCAGACTGTCCAAAATATGTAGAGAGAAAGGTGTCGACTGGATAGTAGCATTACCAGTTGCACTCTTTTACATGAGAATGGTAGCACACTCTAGAACAGGGCTATCCCCGTATGAGGTGATCTTCGGTAGACCGCCGAATATGTGGGGGACGCCTATACCACGTAAAATAACTGATGTTGACTGTAATATGCTGACAGATTACTTGGCTTCCTTGATGTCTGCACTACAATCTTCTCGTTCACAGGTAGCTGCAGCCTTTCCCGACAACACTGAGGCGAAACCCCATGACGTTGTTCCGGGTAATCTTGTCTTTGTGAGAAACTTCGACAGGAAAAGTCAATTGGAGCCCAGGTGGAAAGCACCCAAGTTGGTCCTGTTGACCACAAGAACAGCCGTGAAGATCGAGGGACGAAAAGGGTGGATTCATTCAAGTCACGTCAAAAAATTTCATGGACTTCCTCCTGACACAGACAGTACTGCCCGTGTGTCTTCCCCCATTGACTCAAAGCTACCTTTGGCTGAGGCCAGTAGCACCGAACTCTATAAACAGAAACTCAGGTCCAGATCTAAACTGTCGGACGATTTGATTGTTTAAGTCCTCTCCAAGGTGAAGCGGTTGAATCTGTCCCGACATGTACCCCTTAGGTCTGAATCATGTAGAGTCCAGAATCATAATGAAACGACATGCGTATTGTAAATCACTGCGTAGCTACTGTATGAGGACATTATTAATTTTGTTTTTATTGAGTATTTTAGTAATTATTACGAGTATGATTTTGCACATATATCATCCTATCTCTAGACATGTTTATAATGTTGCTGCAGAACATTCTTTTAGTGACCTACCGCCACATGAATTATCTTATAGACTTGCGCTGCGCAATAACACCTTCATTAGTATGTTACATCATTCCCATCAGACTAGTAATGCGACCAATTGTTGGGTGTGTGGCCGACTCCCTCCCTATCAGAATAACAAAGGAGTTCTGCCTTTCTTTCCACATCCATTCACACACAATGGCTCCTGTGGAGCATGGTTTAGTTTATTAAATTCCATAGACCCAGACACAGCAGTTTATCAACAACATTGGATATGGGGAAATCTGAATCTAGTTTTATTCAAAGTCTGTCACCCTAATAAGGAGGGTCACCCCAGTAGAACAGGAACTGATTTAGAAAATGAAGTGTATAAATTAGGTAATTTTACGCCTAATCTTATGATTCTGAATGTCAAATCCGAAGTTGAACTAATTCTGCCCACTATGTCAGTATTTCCAGTTAAGGGTGAATTATGCGTAAGAAAAGTTGGTTCCATACATATGGGCCATAGTAGATGCGTTACTACAGTAGAATATAGTGATCAAGGTAAATCTTCATTTAGAGCTTCTCGCCATTCTTACTTCATATGTGGTCAGACGGCATATATGCGTCTGCCTCTAGATTGGGATGGTACCTGTTACATAGCATTCCTTTTGCCACCTGTTTTCCTAGCTCCCCCTGATTATTATCGAAATGTTCATTTAGTACACAATAGAGAGCAAAGAGATCTCCCAGTTGTCGATTATACTGAAACAGCATGGGACAAGTATGTAGATTTCAATAAAGGTATCTTTCCCTATATAGGTACAATATCAAATAGTAAGCTGATACGCAGACTCACCAAGACTCTTGAAGCTGTAGTAAACGAGACTATAGCCGCCCTAGGCAATCTGACAGAGGAACAATCAGTGATGAGAATTGTTGTTCTCCAGAATCGTCTTGTCCTTGACGTCATCCTGGCCGATAGGGGCGGAGCTTGCAGGGTCATCGGATCCAGCTGCTGCATATTCATACCAGAAAATTCGCCATCTGTATATAAAGCTATAACACGCCTTCATAAGATTGTAAGCCAGATACACGAGAATCCAGGCACTTGGACGTGGTCCGGGTGGTTTTGGAGTGTGATATCAGCCTGGGGATGGAGAGTTCTATCCTTCCTAGGTATTGGCCTTCTTATGCTCTTCAGTTGTTGTTTATGCCTGCAAGGTGGACCAGCGATTTGTGGTCTGTGTGCCACATCATGCATTCCACATCACAGGTCCCGTTCAGAATGCCGGAAGGAAGAAGAAATGATGCTCCATGAGCAAATCAATGGAATGATGAAGATTGATGTTTCGTGAAGGGCAAGAAGGGGACAAGGAGGGAATGTGGAAATGTGGATTTTCCTGATCAGTTATGTCCCCTATCTTGGACCCCAACGGTTCTATATGCATGTTACAAGTACATGTATGTTCCCTCCAGTTCCAGTTTTTAAGACGCAAACATATGTGTGTCTACCGTCAACATGTTCTCTGTCAGATCCGCCATCAATGGGCTGGATATTCGATTCCTAGGTATGACGGGCCACCGACTTTATATGGCTAAGTTACTCCATTTTTACAGTTCAGGCGAGTAGGCCCGATTCTGTCCTCAAAGCCTTTCCCTGCTTTCTGTCTCTGACAGCTTCAGCTTGAGCTCGCATCTGTATCCATGAACTTTGTCCTACTCCCTGTGCAGCTAACGGTGCCTGCCTCGGCCAGTTTTCGCCTGTCTGCCAAGAAGTTGTATTTCACCTTCGAATTATCTATTTTGCTCTCCAGCCGATGCATTCCTGTCCAGTGATTTAGGTAAACATTTCCTTTAGCTCACAAGCAAGGGACTCAGCCTTTCCGTCCTCCTGCAAGTGATTCATAGCCCTGTTGCCATGGAAAGTTTTCTATCCCTCGCATCTCATATAGACACTTAGACGCTTGTACACGTACACAGTCAGTATAGAATAGATTCTGTCCGAGAGTCTCTTCCTTGTGGATAACATAGTTCTTTAAACATAGGATGTTAGATATGATTTGGGATTAGGTTGACTTGACCCCAGACTTCTCGTCTCCACATGTAGAGCTAAATGTCAAGTCCCCTTCACCCCCTAGTTGCACGTCAATTACACGTCATGCTGCCGCGCGCGCATCTATGCCAAGTATTATCTTATAGATCCACCTATGTCTGATAATTCTAACCAATCATGTTTCTTTTATTCCTTATTACGCCTAGTTTCGATTATGTCACTGTTTTGTCACTTTTCTTATCAAATGTTACGCCTTCTACATTCGTTTCATTGTAATGCACTTATTATAAAAATACATGTCTGTTAATAAATTATTGTACTTCACTTCCTGAACCCTCGTGGTGACGGAACCTGAAGGCCGCGACTCGAGTCGGCCATTTTGAATGGAATAAAGCCCATTAGAAAACCTCTTATACCACGGATTCTGCCTCTTGTTATTTTGAGCTATTTACTTTATTTTAAGAT
Source organism: Triturus cristatus (assembly GCF_964204655.1). Taxonomy (NCBI): domain Eukaryota; kingdom Metazoa; phylum Chordata; class Amphibia; order Caudata; family Salamandridae; genus Triturus; species Triturus cristatus. Next base: position 1,645,000,943 of record NC_140590.1, read on the forward strand.
TCCGTATGAAATTCAGTCCGGTATTTTTATTTACCACACAACAGGCATCTCCAGTATGCACCAGGGAGCTGCGCTGCAGACAGGTGTTCTGAGGCCAAGCCCCTTCTTACACCTCTCTGCAACGCAGCTCTGTGGCGCTTACTGGAGGTACCTAGTGGTCTAGTTTGACCCTAGGGACCCTTAGGATTCAAGGGGACTTAATCTCTCAACTTAGAACAGCCAAAGGGCGTGTTTACACAGTGGTGAAGGGAGGGGACGGGGCCTGAGGTGACGTGTGCAAACACGCACTATGGCACGTTTTAAATTGGGGATATAATTTTCCTTCAATACTGAGGGCCCCTGGGGGCTAACTAGCCCACCAAGTGCTTCCAGTAAGCGCCACTGACCTGCATTGCAGACAGGTGGTCCAGGCCGTGCCACTTTTTACACCTCTCTGCAACGCAGCTCTGTGGCACTTACTGGAGGTACCTAGTGGGCTAGTTGGACCCTAGGGACCCTCAGGATTCAAATGAACTTAATCTCCCAACTAAAAACGGACACAGGGCGTGTTTACACAGTGGTGAAGGGAGGGGACGGGGCCTGAGTTAACGTGTGCAAAAACGCCCTGTGGCCTGTTTTAAGAGGTAGTTTTAATCCCCCTGCCCTATTATATACTAGGGGCTTACAGAGGAGGTCATGCTAATCACAGGGGGACCCCAACGCATAATGTTCCCTAGTGTATGTAGGTGTTTTCACTGTATTCTAAGTGTCTTTTAACATAGCACTGGCTCTAGGACTGGTTAGTCAGACTCAGTTACCACCAGTATCCGTCTGAAAAAGTTGAGGGTACAGGATGATTTTGCAACAAGACTTCTTTCTGCTCTTCTTTTTGTTCTTTCTGCACGTTATCCTTCTTCCTGCACTTTTCTTCGTCTTTGAGGACTTCTGTTGCTTCTTTCTGCACTTCTTTTTTTTCTTTCTGTGCATTTTTCTTCTTCTTTCTTCACATGTCCTATCTCTGTAGGCATAGTTAGAAATTAGCATTTAAAAAACCTTTGAAATTCACAGAAAAAACCATAGGTTTCAGGCACGTTATAGTTAGGAATTAGCATTTTAAAAACCTCAGAAATTCACTGAAAAAACCATAGGTTTCAGGGGTGTTATAGTTAGCTGGACTTTTCACTTGTACAAAACCATTGAAATTCCCCCGTTATAGTTAGTTCAGCTAACTATAACTCGTGCGCCCGCAATGCACTGCTGATGACGTCACATATTACATCATTCATGACATGGTCAGTGACATCACTCATGACATCACTGATGACATCTCCAATGACATCACTGATGACATCACTGATGACATCATCCTTGTGATAGAGTGGCAGACCTCCTCTCACCCTAATATAACCTTTGATACACACATTCAAAAATAGAGACTAAACTTTTCAAAACAATGGACATACCAATACCAGTTACAACAACCTCTTCAGTAATTCTAAGATCCACATACACATACACTCATTCACCAACAGGCCTATACAGTCACTCATACATGTATTCACTCATCATATGTACTCATACACCTATACATCCTGTTACACAATGTCACTCATCCATAGAGTTACTCACACACATAGTCACTCATGCTAATAAAGAATCAAACATACATTATTTGCATATACAGTTATACACACACCACCACACTTACTTCTACGGAAACTTACACATACTTAGTCTTTTAAACAATCACTTATAGAAACACATACTTATTCATACAGGAACTCTTTCAATCTCTCACTCTCACATATACTCACTTATATACACCAATAGTCACATATACTAGTTTAAAACATATGTAGTTACTCATAATGACACTATTGAGACAGTTATTCACTCACTAACACACCCATACACACACTCATCCACCCATACAGTCCTGCACACATGCTGTCTTCAACACATACAAAGAGTGAGTCACTCATTCATGCACCTATGCACTACGTAATACCCCCCACCGAACCATGCAGACACTCAGACTGATACTCAAAAAACCAACTAATAACCTATATAGACACCCATGTAGCTACTCACCAACCCATGCAGCCACTTATACACAAAGTGAGAGACTAATACAGATATTTACATATTTAAACATTACTCACTAATCCATGTATTCACTATGATACACTTAATCAGTCAGTTACACAATCAATTTTTCAAAAACAAATCATCCATTTAGAAACTTATATACCCATTTATTCTTCCGTCGACCTTGAGATATACATATATAAAACATATTTAATTTTCAGAAAAACACACATTCACTGGATGATGTCATCAGTGATGTCATTTGAGATGTCATCAGTGATGTCATGAGTGATGTCACTGACCATGTCATGAGTGATGTAATATGTGACGTCATCAGCAGTGCATTGCGGGCGCGCGAGTTATAGTTAGCTGAACTAACTATAACGGGGGAATTTCAATGGTTTTGTACAAGTGAAAAGTCCAGCTAACTATAACACCCCTGAAACCTATGGTTTTTTCAGTGAATATATATATCTATATGTCGAAAACTTCGCCACCACAGTCCCAAAGATCCTCAACGATAAATCGAAGACCGGAACAGACGATAACAGACCACGAAGTAGGTGCAGGTGAAGCATTTATTAAATGATCAGCATGCCTGCCATGACACGTTTCAGCCTACTAGAGGCCTTGTTCACATAGCGCCTTGAGAGTAATATGCTCGTATTTAAAGTGCACAGTGCTTTGTAACCACTGACGTGATTGGTAGTTTATCATAGACATAGAAAAAATACAGCTGAAGTTTTTTCTTTTTTCATCTTAAAAGAAAAATACATATATGACTAAAAGCACGTTGTTATAAATACCAAAAATAGCAATTACATTGAAAATCAGTTGTAATGTACAGTTAATCTGTATTTTTAAGGTAAAAACAGTATTTGAAGAAAGAGAGCATTTGGATAAAAATATCGAATCCAAACGCAAAATGGAGATAGTCGTGCAATGTCTAAAAAAATAGACCCTAATGGGTTGAAATTGCACATGCAGCTTTTGCTTAGTTCTATTGCCAAAAGCTGCCAATCCCTCAAAAATAAGACCACAATGATTTGTCTTAAGTGTATAATACACAATAGAGGAAACATGTATCCAAATTGTACAAGTGCACTATAAGGCCATTCAATCAACCAATCTAACTGTGCCTAGTGCAAGATCTCCTGAGTTGTTGATGTCTAAAAAAACTGTTAAAATATATATACGTGCTTAAAGCAGAGTGGAACTTATAAATGCCATAATGGACAATGATTAAACTTATGTCAGGATAGTCCAAGTCAGTGCCTGATAAAGTGCAAAAAAACATATTGTTATATCAAAAAACATTAAAATAACAAGATTAAGAGGATTAGGCCAACAGTTAAAGTACATGTAATTAAAGTGCAGTTATATAACATATCAAGCCCAGTTATAGACATGTATAGAAATCTTCACTGGAGTTCAAACCCCGTGGCGTCTTGGTATCGAGTTCAAGAATGTACTTCGTTTCAAGGGGCAGAACTAAGTCTATGACAAAGTATTTAAGCAGGTCACTTTTGTTATTGTGGTATTCCTTGAAATGGCGAGCAACTGGATAGGCTGCATCATTGCCATTAATTGCCCTAATGTGCTGGAGTATCCGTTTGTGAACCTGCAACTTGGTACTCCCAACATATTGCAGGCCACATGGACACTCCAGCACATAGATAGCAAACTCAGTTTTGCATGTAAACATCCTGAAAATTGGTTTAGGAATTTCACAGAAAGGGGTCCTATATTCTGTTTTGTTAACACCATGTCTGCAGGCTTTGCAGCTAGTGCATCTTCTGAAACCCTTGCTAGAGTTAAGCCAAGATTTGTTGTTAAATAACTCTGGACTAGTTTTCACCAGAGCATTGCTCATAGAACGTGCTTTCCTGAATGTAATGCAAGGAATGACTGTCATAAGGTCCCCAATGATAGGATCATTTCGTATCAGACTCCAATTTTTCTTGAATATCTTACGAAGGGCCTGATGCTGACGATTGAAAGTCAGGATAATTCTGGTAGGCTCCCTAGTTTGTACTGGATTGGCAATAGATGTTTTATTTTGCAGAGCCAATACCCTAGGGACACAGTTGGCTTTGATGATGGCTTTGTCAATCATTGTGGGTGTGTAACCTCTGGCCAGAAATCTAACTTTGCTGGCTTTCTGTGCCAGGCTACACTCAAGGTCAGTGCTGCAGATGCGTCTAATGCGCAACATCTCACCATATGGGATGCTGCGTATAAGATGTGCCGGATGATGGCTTGCAGCATGTAGGACTGTGTTGCCCGCCGTAGGTTTCCTAAACAACGAGTCTCAATTTTGTCATTGATGACAAAGATCTCCACATCTAAAAAACAAACAAATTCCTGACTTAAATTAGCTGTAAACTGAAGATTAAGGTTGTTTACATGAATCATGGAAATAAAATCCAAAGCCTGTTGTTTGGTACCTTGCCAGATTAAGAAGATATCATCGATGTAGCGATACCATCGAAATACATGTCTGGTAAAAATTGTGTGATGTGTGCCATAGAGGACTTGCTCCTCCCACATGCCCATATGAAGGCAGGCATAACTTGGAGAGAAGCAAGCCCTCATGGCAACACCTCTGACCTGTTGGTAAAACTGATTTGAAAACATGCAGAAATTATAGTTGAGACATGTGGCAATCATGACAGACAACATTTTGTTGTGATTAAATAAATGGATGGATCTCTTTCCTAGATAATGATTGATAGCTTTTAGGCCGTCTTGGTGGTAAATACTAGTATAGAGGGATGCCACATCCAATGTGGTCAACCAGTAAGAGGAATCCCAACACACACCTTCTAATTTCCTCAGGAAGTCGCCTGTATCTTGAATATACGAGGGCAAAGCCCTCACGTGTTCCTGAAGAAAAGCATCAATGTAGATGGAAGTGTTTTCTAACAGTCCCCTGCGTGCTGATATTATGGGCCTGCCAGGTAGTTTGTCAACATTTTTGTGGATTTTAGGTATGAAGTAAAGTGCCGGAATGACTGGATGCTCATTTTTGAGGAATTCAATTCGTCCAAACTGAGCAATCCGGCACTTCTCCAGGCCAACAACTGTGTATAATAGTCAAATTGTGCCTGTTTAACAGTGACTAAATCACACCTCTTGTAACATTGGTTGTCATTAAGCTGGTGATAAGCTTCCTCTAAATATATGTCCCTGGGCCACAATACAACATTTCCACCTTTGTCTGATTGGAGGATTATGATACTATCATTCGCCTGTAGCTTTTTCACTTATTGAACATAACAGTTATTGGCTAATGAATGCTTGTGTTTAACACATGTTGTACAAATATACAGTTTTTTCAATTCTGCAACGGACAATTCATGAAATTTATCAGTATTGTCAAAAAGCATCAAAGGTGTAAATGTGGATTTTAATTTGAAATTGGTATTGCCAGGCATGTTCAAATTAATCTGTTCATCGATGTTGTCCGAACCTGAGGTTTCATAATTCAGTTGTTGTAGGTCTTGCAGCAATTCTAAGTCGTTGGCATTTAAAGTACGTGTGGCATCCGCACTCAGGCCTATAGCTGTCTTCTGTGCCCCTTTGTTGGATTTGAAAAATTTCTGGAGTTTCAATTTACGTGTGAATTTGTAAAGGTCAATCCGTGTGTTAGCGTAATTGAAATTGCTTGCTGGACTGAATGTGAGACCCAGGGAAAGAACTCGCAACTCTGCTGGACTGAGGGGGGTATTGGTAAGATTAAGTACAGTCAGTGATAACCCATCTTGGCTGATCTCAGCATGTGAAGGGCTCATTTCCTGTTCCATCTTCTGTTGCCATTGGTTTTTCTTTTTGATTTGCCATCTGTATTTTGCTATTTTGCTTTGCGTCGTTGCCTACGCCATTGGTTGTTTCTTTGGCGTTGTTTGGATTTAATCTCCTGGGTCGCAAGGTTTCTCGGCGGTCCTGGCGCAAGCAATCCACCTCTTGCGCTAGAGAAAATTTTGTAAACCCCAAACCAGCCGTCTGTCTACCTTGTTCAATATATATATGTATGCATGTATGTATATATATATATGATGTGATCAAGACTGCCGTGGGCAGTCGAAACGCGTCAGGCTGAGCACTTGCGTGAGACTTTTTATGCACTTTGCACTTTAATCTGCTAAACTCAATAAAAGAATTTACTCTCCACATCGTGGTCCGTACCTGCTTGTTGGATCCCATTATGGATTGTTCCAGGACTTTGGCTTTCATATATATATATATAAAGCAACGCAAAAACCCGGGACAGGCCAGATATAGTCGTGAGACTAAAGGCTTTAGTCCTACTTTTATGTCTGGCCTGTCCCAGTTTTTGTTTCTCAAAATATAATCACCCTACTGTGTTGGCATTGCATCACTAGTGATATCTGCTTAGTTTAGCCAGAGAAAGCTATAGTGCAATCACTTGATTGTGTGTATCATGTGCTCGGTGCAGACAGACACAGAGACAGCAATCCCTGCACAGGGGTGGCTTCTCCGTTAAGGTGGAGGAGCGTTGCCCCACTAAAAAAATGCCCCCAGAGATAGAAAAAGAAAATAGTAATAAAGTTAATTTATTACTATTTTATTTTTTCACCACCCCATCCTGAGCCGAACGCCAGGACGGGGAGCGAGGCTTCCGGCTGCTGCCAGTCAGGCAGCAGCAGAAAGCAGTGATGGGCAGGGCACCTTAAGTTTAAAGTGTGCATGTCTTTTTGGACGGCTGTCTTGCAACTTAGACAGCTGGGTTAGAGACAGCATAGGGTTCCAGTGCCCTCAGGAGCGGTATGAGAGGCCGCTCTCTCCAATACTGGCACTGCTCTCATGCAGCAAGAGAGCGGCACCAGGATTGGTTACTGCAGTTTCCTGGAGCCTGCTTTCCTGGAAAAGATCCAAGCAAGGAGGAGGTTGTTGCACCAAGAAGGTAAGAGGGATTATTTTTTCTTTCTTTCTTTTTTCACTTTTAGTTTTGTCCGTCTGCCCTACTACCCTCCTTACATGCCAGCCGCCACTGTCCCTGCACTATTAGACTTAGTTGCTTAGAAAACATCTCTCCCACATAGACTGTAAACATTGCACCTCTAGTGATAAATGCTCAGTCTAACCACAGAATCACCGCATGCTGTGCATCATGGTTTAGTGTATGCCCAGCTTATTGGCAGGCCAGGAATAAATGGCTCAAACCCATCTGTGTTCGGTTAGGAACAAGGAACCATCAAGTTGCACTCCGCATCTTGAGATCTGATGCGTCCAGGCCGGTCTTTGTGTGCGGAGTTGCCAAATATCTGGGCCGTGCTTGGATCATTCGCACGAAAGCCATTTCCAAAGCTATAAAATCTGATAACGCAGCTATCTAATAAATTTGAACCGTCTTTTTTGTGTAAGAGGATCAATGGAACGAACTGCAACTTTGAGATTCCTTGTTGATACCTGTATTTCGTTTTTAATGGGAACCCGCATTTTATGAATTGTTGTTTTATCTATTGGTGTCACAGCCTGCGTTTTAAATTTTTATATATCCCTTTTAATTATCACAAATTTTTAAATGTATAATATAGATTTTATGGTGGCGAAAACTTTTATGATAGTAATTATCGAATAAAGCAAATTGAAATTGAAAGTTTAGTGTATGTAGGCAGGCGCATGGACCGCCGCAATCCCTGGTCTATTAATCTCATATTCTTATTCTATTTTCCCCCAATAAATTTCGGCAGGTGTGACTTGTCCCAATTCATCAGGAGAACAAGTCTGAGGGTAAGATAATTATCACACAACTCGTAATTCCAATTCCCGTGTAAACACGAGGTGCACAGGTGTCAGAATTTAACCCCATTCAGTAATGAGGGCCATGGACTGGAAAAACTGCACTGTGTACATCAAGTATGCAAGGCTTCGAAACGAGTGCCCTTGAAGAATTCCTGTATCACCCCTGTACCTAGGTTTAGAATTACCTGGTCGCTGGTAATTCTTAAAGTAGTGACATGACAGGAGTTGCAAGTTTTTGGGGAATAATATGTGGGAATCAATGTTGTCATGTTGATTTTTGAATGATTGAGATCTCAGCTGCTCTTAGGAGCTGAAATCTCAGAGTTAAAACACAAAAATGTGTAATCCTGATAGGGCCAGTAACTCCTGTTCTAGTCTCACTGGAATTACCTGGGCACCTGTAATGACACGCTTTATGTTGACGTGTGCACAACAAGATGACAAACAGTTCATTGTTTGCAATGTGCATAGTTTAATCACACAGAGGCAGTAAAGTTGACATTATTAGTATCATGAGATTGGTGCAAGCAAACACTTATAGATAGTAAACACTTCACTAACTGCATGCGGCACTGGGTGTCCCGAGGCACACAGACTATAAAGACTGAATTATTTGCACCACGTGGTTAGTACAGGCACGTGCACAGACTGTAAACAGTGTGATATTAGGATCCTGTGCTTAGTGTTATGAGGCATGCAGACTTTAAACATACCCCTGTGTGTATCGCCCTGTTAGTTTCGCAAGGGCTGGTGGCTTCACTAGACACTGGACCAAGTGGGCAGCCACAGAGGAGTAGTATCCCTCCGGCAGCAGGGTATGTTCACATAGTACATAGTGTCTATGTATATCTCTAAGGCTGCCAGATAGGTCAAACCTTTCGGCCACTCACTGGGCCTGATTAGGATGTGGGGCGGATCGCCACCAACAGGCCATCGGTGGCAGTCTGCCCGACATTCAGGCCATCGGTTCCGACTGCTGCATTATGATGCAGGTGGTCGGAATGTAGAGGTCGGTGGGGGAAAGATCGATGCCTCCGACAGGATCCAAGATACCATTGGGGCAGCCGTTGGAATCGTATCCCTACCATGGGGACGGTGCCTGCGCAGGCATCACTATAGGGATTACGTTGTCCCTTTCTGACTGCCAGACCACCATCAAAAAGTAGCCAGAATGTGACTTTGGTAGGCCCCAAACAGGGCTCCCAAAGGCCAATACAAAGTGGTTCTAGGGGACTGTGTAACAGGCACCACATGGTGCCTGGCACGCAGTCCATGGATGTGGTCAAAGGGCTTTCTTCTGCTGCGGCTTGTGCTGCAGCCCTTTTCCTGGGCTACAACACAAGCCGCAGCTGAAAAAGCACTTTTTCGACCACCACCACGGTGGTGTGATCATAAGTCATCATATCATTGAAACAACAGCAATGACAGAACAAAAACAACATTTCTGCACATACTTTCATTGAAAGGATCCCAAGAAGTGCCAAATGCCTTCCTTTCTAGAACAATCGCACCGTTTTATGCACTTAACACAAATATTGTACAGAAGAAATACTTTTTTTGTATTTCTGTGGCTTTATGCGATAATTTATAATATATCTTTTCGTGGTTTAGGTATTGATTGTTAACGTTTGTCTTTCATGACATTAGAAAGTTTGAATTTTACTTATTCTCTGTTGAATATTACTTACTTTGTAAATGCGTGAGCCTGTAGAGGTGTTTTTTTACCCAGTATACAAGCACCTATTTTTTTTACCATTACAATGTTTCCAAAACAAAAAATGGTTCTGTCGGGAATCCTGAAACCTGAGTTTCTCTTGTACTTAATACATTCTGCAAATGTTTACATTAGTCATTCAATGAGAGTAAAACACACGAACAACACATCATCAATATTAATCAATAAGAGGAGAAGTACAGTGAATGCAATTCTTTTTTACTCTTTAAATTATTTGAACCAATTATAATAGCAAAAAGGCTGTCCACAAAAACAAGTGTGGTGAGACAATTAGTGACTTATTGTGTTTGGTGATAAGGTGCTATACATAAAGTAACATATATTACATATATTTACACAACAAGACTATGTACAAAAGTCCAAAAGATAAATACATAAACCACAGCAGGGTATAGAATTTCCTTATTGAAGTTGTGGTTTCGCAAGGACAAATTGAACTTAGAACGTCGACGTTTCAACCCAATGGTGTAGTGCAGATTCGTATGCATCTATTGCGGGTCTTCATCAGGACTGTTCACTGTTATACCATTTGAACACCTCTAATATAGCCTTCCGCAGAATAAGTCCGCGCTTCTTGTTAAAGATAAGACTCTCACTATGGGGAGGGTTTCGTTATCATCACGTATGTTAATAACATGTAATATATGAGCTACAATTCATAAGCATAGGGCACATTAACAGCTGTTCTACCAGTGCATGCAGTGTGTGTGTATGCACATATGCACACACACTCTCACCCATGCATTCACATGCATGCATGCACAGACCCATTCACAGCATGCACACACAAATACACATACATTCATACACACACACACACATACACACCAAACAATAAAAAACATAAAACTTACCACCTGCAGCACCTTGGGTGGAGGAAGGGAAGCCTCTGAGGTTTCATGAGGGTTGGGACTGCAGCCTCCGCTCATTTGCTGACCTTTGGTCTGAAATAAATTCATATTAAACAAACACTAACTAATAATAACAAATGTAAAGCAAACTAACCAATAAAACTATATAGTCAATTAAACTAAAAATGTAAAAGCAACCCATAGGGGCCGATTATGATGTCGGTCGGAAAGTCTCTGACTGCTGGTCGGAAGCTTTCTGACCGAATTGGAGACTTTCTGACCGCATTGGAGGCTTTCCGACTGACACGGTCGGTTTGTGTTCCGACCACCGAGTTATAATGACGGCGGTTGGAGCGTGAACTAGCTGTTTATTTTGAGGCTGTTACGACCAGCTCTCTGAGTCTTCCGGCCGGTCGTAACCACGCCGTAATCCCTTATGGACAGCGTTTCCACAATCGGGATTACAATATCAGTTTCCAAGAGCCTTTCCGTGCCAGTCTTTCGCGGCTGAAAGTTGTGGACCAGGGGGGTTCCTAGGGCCCCCCGTAAATCTCTGCACTCTGTGCAGGCACCATGGGGTGCCTGCCACAGAGTGTAGTGTTTTCAAACCCCCCGCCATTTCCTTATGGGAGCTTGTGTTACGGCTGGTGTATTTCCGTAACACAAGTTCACATAGAGAAAAGGGAGTATGCGACCAAACAGTGTTTGGTCACATCGTAATCATGCGGCTGGAACTGCCGACCGGTGGTCAGTTAGTGCTGAGACCGAGACCGTGTCTGTCTAAGGCAACTCCGACAACATCGTAATAAGCCCCAAAATGTGATCACTTACTACTCAAAAACTACTACAGTGATGATACTCTGCTGGATTTACTTCAGAAAATCAGACAACAGTAGGGGAAGAATACATACAACTACCATCTAAAGTAAGAAAACCACTTTATTAAACAAACACAAATGACTGAATCCAAACATTTTGAATTATAAATAAGTAACAAAACACTCTATTTTTTTATGTCATAAACTTTTGAAACTAAACAAAAATTACTACACCATTTTGAAAAATAAATACAAAGAGGAAACACACTATTTTCTGTCCGTATTTATTTGTAAAAATCAGGAAAAACAGAAAACGGGGAGCCTTAAATATAAAACAGGTAAAACAGGAAAAATAAATCCCAATAAGCTAAAAAAGAAAACAGGTCCAATCTAAATCCATCAAAGCAATCCAACATCATGTGGAACCATAAAACAAACCAAAACATTTTAAAAATAAATAAAAGCTCCAAGTAACTGAAAAAAGCCAAAGGAAATCCAAATAAAATATAATGGTTTACTAGAAACCAAAATAATTTCCTTTAAAAAAAATGCAAAATCCAAACATCCAAATATCCTTACAATAACTTCGGATCTATGAACCTGTAACAAACATGCAATACCAACCCACCCACAGAAAACAAAGAAAACACTATATTCAAATATAATATATACATTACATTAAAACTATGCAAAACAGTACAGTAATACCAAACTGTAGGACTTGGCCGTTTTTGGCTAAAGTTCCCTAAACTTTTTGCTTTCCCTCTTGACCTTTATTCTGACATGGTGTTGCCATGCTTTAGACACTTTGCTACTGCTAAACAGTGTAAAAGTGCAAGTGCTCCCTGTATAAAGTGTAATGGTAATTGGTTGTCCATGATTGGTATGTTTGCCTTACTAGTAAAGTCCCTTGTAAAGTGCACTATGTGCGCTAGGGCTGGTAATGCAAATGCTACTAGTGGGCCTGCAGCACTAATTGTGCCACCCACATAAGTAGCCTTAAAAAGGGAACTCAGGCCTGCCATTGCAGTGCCTGCCCGCAGTTTGTTAAACTGCCATGTTGTTCTGACAAGTGCACCCACTTGCCAGAACTTACCCTTTCCTTTCTATGCACATCAGACAACCCTATGGTAGGTCCAGGGTACCCCCGGGACAGGGTGCAGTGCATGTGAAAGGCAGGACGTGTACCAAGGTGTGTACCATCTCCTGACAGTGAATTCATCTCCATTTCGTTTTTCAATGTTGAAAGGCCATCTTGCCCATAGGATAGAATGGGAAGGATGTGTAATATGTTTCTTCCCAAAGGCTTAAGATGGAGAGTTGAAGTTTAGTATGCCTGAACTCACAATGTAATAACACATCTTTTTATGAAGGCGTTTTTGGCATTGTGTGTTTAAAAGCCACTCTTTTAGAAGTGGCTGGGTTTTTGTGTTCTAACATTTCTGTGTGTAGAGAGAGGAGTTGCCTCTAGAGGTGAAGAGGCCTGGGCTGCTGCTATAAAACAATTGTCTCATCTCCTGCTGAGTGATTGAGAATCCAGACCCCCACTAATCAAAGGAAGAAGGTGTCACTGACAGGGAGGCACCCAGAACTGGTTTGAACAGGGGTCAGTGCCTCCCTGAACACAAAGACTTGAAAGCCATTTAGGGGTATAACTATGAGAGCTCAAGCCCCTGAACTTTGGAGAATGGCTTGATCAAGATTGAACAAGACTGGAGCTACTTCTTGGTCAAGAGGAACCTTTGCCAAGGAAGAAACAACTGAAGAGACTGAAGGAAAGGACTGACCCTTGCTGCAGGTTGCTGTTTTAACCAAGGAAAGGCTAAAGGGACTTTGCTGTGTGCTATGCCCCCCTGCTTGAAAGGACTGTGTTTTGCTGTGCCCTGAAGTAACTTATCCCCAAGGGCCCAAGATGAGCTGGCTCCCTTTTGTGGAAGCTCAGTAACAGAAAAGTTTCCAGGAGAGTCTCAGCGACGCTGTGTGCGTATGCTTTTTGCAGCCTGAACCCTTTGTGAGGATTGTCCAGTTATCGTGTGCACCGTAATCCAAGTGAGTCTCATCGACGCTGTGTGCATGTGCTCTGTGCAGCATGAGACCTTCGTGAGGATTGCCTTGTTATCGTGCACACCCGGAGTGAAAAGTGAGTCTCATCGACGCTGTGTGTGTGTGCTTTGTGCCGCGGAAGACCTTCGTGAGGATTGCCTTGTTATAGTTCACCCAGATTCCAAGTGAGTCTCAGCGACGTTCTGTGCGTGTGCTTTGTGCAGCGTGAGACCTTCGTGAGGATTGCCTTGTTAACGTGCACCCGGAGTTAAAGTGAGTCTCAGCAACGCTGAGCGTATGTTCTTCGTGCAGCCTGAGACCTCTGTGTGGAGTGTCCGGTGATCGTGCACCCAAAGCTCAAGGCAGTCTCAGCGATGCCGTGTGCGTGTGCCCTGTGGCAGCCTGAGATCTGCGTAGCAGTACCGGCCCGGACCGGCAGCCCCGGAGGAGCTGAGCCACCGGCCCGAGCCCACCGTTGCCAATTCACAAAGATTGCATCGGAAGCCCAAGTCGCTGGATGAGGAGAGGAGAGTGAGTTCACGCCCCCCAGGTAACGTGTGTCGACTCCTAGGGCGGAGTGCGGGCTCAGAGGGAGACGCTCTCGGCCTCTCTCTCATTCCGGCAATGCAAGCCTCTGCTTTTGCTCGTATCGCGGCCTGTATTGCCAAGGGAGTGGCAGTACCGGGGCCGGAGTGCGGAGCTGCACTTTTTGTTACACCATACCCGTGTTGGGGGCAGCTGTTGACAGAGGCTGACTGCAAGTCAGAAGGAGTGGCAGAGAGACCGCCTAAGGCCCGTGATCGGTGCCGGAGTGTATTACGCATTATCTTATTTCTGCAGAATGGAGTACCTGATTGTCGTATTGCACAATGCATCACTCCTGCATAACGGAGTACCTGATTAGTGTATTACACATTGTATTATTCCTGCATAACGAACTACCTGATTAATGTATGACGCATGGCATTATTTCTGCATAACAAACTACCTGATTGTCGTATGACGCATTGCATTGTTTCTGCATAACGAACTACCTGATTAGAGTACTACGCAATGCATTTTTCCTGCACAACAAACTACCTGATTAGTGTATTACGCATTGCCTGATTTCTACATAACGACGTACCTGGTGGTTGTGCTACGCATTGCATTATTTTTACATTGCAAAGTACCTGATTGTTGTGTTATGCATTGCATTATTTTTACATTGCAAAAGTGCCTTATTCTAGCATTACGAACTGCATAACATGGTATGAGGATTACAGTGGAATGTTTAGAAGTGCTCATTAATATCGCCAGAACTTACAAGGGCTGGCTGGCCTAACAACCGGCCAGGAGAAATAGTACCCATACTCATATGTTAGATTTATATCGTGTGGTCTTATCGTATATCTTTTTACATAAAATGTATTCTCGTTTTTATAAAACTTGTTTGGAGTCTATTTGTGGTGTCATCATTGGGTTGCTGTGAGCGTGGTTGCGAATACTTTACACATTTGCCTTGAAGATAAGCCTGGCTGCTCTTGCCAAGCTACCAAGGGGGTGAGCAGGGGCTATCTCAGAAGGTGACCTTCCTTTCCCTGACGTGGAACCGCGGCGCGGGTCCCTATTTTGCCTAAGGTACCTACCTCAGCCAACCAGGGATCCCTGGTCTAACATTTTGGTGGTCAGCGGTGTGGGATTTGAATGTGTATTTGCAAATTCACTCACAGTGATTGGTGTACATCACAAGTTAAGCGCAGACCGTGACGCAACCACATATTGTGTTCTTGATTTGTTGGTTTTATTTTTGAGCAACCTTTAAGCCACACATCATGTCTCAGAGGAGTCAAGGAGCCAGTGAGGCTGCAGAATTAGTATTTGACATTGAGACATTGCTTACCTACAACGTTGATCAATTGAGGTAATTCTGCAGAGCTTTGGGATGTCCCATAAAAAGTAGTGCCAAGAAGGAGGAGCTGCAAATGGCCTTGAGGGCCTGGTGGGAAGCCAAAGGGGCTCAGGAGGCGGGTGATTTTGAGGTGGATGAGGATGACCCATGGAATGGATTTGGTCCACAGGCTTTGCCAGTGGAGGGACCAGCCTCAGGGGCTGGTAGTAGCCATTTAGGGAGGAGATTTTCACCAGAGGAGTTGGAGGAAAACCAAAGGGTCGGAGAGCATGAGTTGGAGGTTTTAAATTATATATACAACAAAATTTTACAAAACGATATTTTGTGCAACTATATTTAAAGCATTTAAAACAATATTTTTACCTACGATATAACTATCCACAATATTCTTAGCATCACAAGATTCTTAGCACAATATTTATGCATCACAATATTTTTAATTTGACATTTTAACCAACCACCCTAACCATCTGCCCTTAAGTAGGCATGGGAAAATGTCAAATACCACAATACTATTCATTTAACTTCTGGCCTTACACATTATACATGAATTTCTGCAAAACTACACCATTACAGAACATGACATGATTGGAGTTCAGTTAAAAATCCGATTGTGGGAGCACTGGAGCAACGTGAATGGACAGAACGTAAGCAGCTCATTTTTGCAGCACTTGTGTTTTGCCACTGGATTCAAGCTAGCCTGGCTGAGGAGGGCTGTTAGCCGAAACCGGTCCCAGGATGCTTGTTTCCGGTCCAGGGAAGACATGGCTTGGCAGTTCCCATGAGGCACAGGGTCAAGACTGATTAGCATATAGCTATGTCTGAACTCGGGCTAAAGAAGGGTGATGGATTCAACCCAGATCTGTGACTGGGGGTGAGTGTCTGAAAAGTTTCCGCGCTCTGTCCATCATCTCCTTGTGTTTGCTTTGTTATACCTACCACTGCAGCAAGATCCTATGATGGAATTCAAGCAGTTTCTCTCATTGATGTTATCCAGAAAGGTGGAAATGGAATGGATAAGAAGAAAAACAGACAATTTCAATTCACTGAACACCCAAGGCGACCCATACTATATATGTTGCCCATGACCCACAAGAACATACGAAATTCCCCGTTCAGACCAATAGTCTCAGGATGCGAGTCCATCCATGAGCCGAAAGGCAAGGACTTGGATGCTTTTCTTCAACTTCTGGTGCAGGCTAGTCCTTCATAGGCACAGGACACAACACATTTTCTGATATTACACAAGGAAGGAATTGAGGCAGGTGAATGGTCACTTGTCAACACTGAGGACATAAAAGCAAAAAGTCTTTCTGCAGGAATTACTACACTACAGACTTTTTCACAGCTTTTTCAGCTGGGATGGGTATTTGTATATGCAAACCAAAGGCTCATCCATCTTTGTGTCCAATTTTTAGACCGATCACATCTACAAATAAGAGGAATGGAAGAACCGCCTTATAATGTACCGCAGATTCAGTGGCGACATCTTCTTAATTTGGAAGGGTACCAAACAAGAACTACAACAAGTGGAGGCACTTGACCTAAAAAGAACCTTAAATAAAATTCACACACATTATTGCAAAATCTCACATTAAGTATCTGGACGTGGATATAACACTCACTGACACAGGGATGAGTACCAAAGTTTTTAAAAAGCCCACAGATCCGAATAACATGCTGCTTTTCAGCAGCTTTCATCCACCCACTCTGAAGAAACATCTAGCCTTTTCTCAGTTCACACGTATTAAACTCATCACATCCAACCAGGAGGTATTGACTGAAACTTTGCAACAGTACACAACTCAGTTTGCAACACGTGGGTATCCACATGAGGTCTTGGACAACGCCTTGGAATGAGTAGGAGCCGTTGACAGAAGAAGTCTACTTGAGAAGAAGGTCAAAGAACCAATGAAAAGGAAAGTATTTGTTTCAACCTTTTCAACAAAATCTCCAGCCATAAAAAGGATTATCCTCAGACGATGGGAATTGGTACAAATGGAACTTGATTTTAAAGGCTTATTCACTCATCATCCACTGTTTGCATATACTAGTGCTAGCAACTTAAAGAAACTTTTATCCCCACTGAAGGAGAAAGTCAAAGAAATGCATAAAGGCATGGGGAAATGCAATAACTGCATTCACTTCAGTACTGCCATAGTGGGCAAGTATATATCATATATGTCCACAGGGTAACAGATTACGTTGAAGCACTCAGCCGATTGCAATACATAATGGGTGATATATGCCATCAAATGTCCATGTGGATTATACTACGTAGGCAAAACAGAAAGGAAGGTAAAGATCCAGAATTACGGAACACAAGAGTTTGCTAAGCCTAAATAACCCTAATTTTTCTCTGGCTATACACTGGAACACCAGGAAGCATAATATAGCTCAACTGTGCTTCACAATATTAGAAAGAGTTATAGACAAACCAAGAACCAATATAACAAAACTATTATCTCAATGTGAGACACATTGGATTAATCTTCTGGATATTCTAGCACCGAACTGGAACTATCCTGCTTTCTCTGAAGAACTCAGCAAATTCTCAAGCACATGGGTAGTTATGGACGTTTTTAAGTCTTCAGGGAGGGTGGTGCAGTTTTTAGTGCTGGGTCAGGGCTGGACTGGGTCAGATTAGGAGACAGGGTTAAGGGACAGGGTTTTAGTCCTCAGGGCAGAGGGAGGGGACAGTGTAGGGCTTGGAAGGGGGTAGGGGTATTTTGACCTCAGGGTGGGGAGGTGGGGCAGGGGGGAGTTTGTAGCTTAAGGTGGTGGGAAGTGGGGGTCGCGACCTTAGCCACACATACCCCTTTACCATTCATGCCTTTACCACAAAATTATCTGGTAAAGGCATGCGTGGTAAAGGAATGCGGGCTTAAGACACAGTTGTTATTAACACCACATTGTTTAGGCATGAGCGGTTAGGGAATTTGTGGTTCTGACATACAACCGGCATCATCAATTCTACCGCTGTAGAAGTATGCATGATGCACTGGAAACTGGCAATGCTAAATAGCACAAGGTCATTCTTGTCCATCTCGTTTATTCAACCACATCGCATTGACATCACCATTTTACAGTATGGGTCTTTTACCTGTGGTAAACGTTGCGTGTTGAGACAGGTAGTCTACTAACATCACTTATTCATGTAATGGTTCTTCTATCAGTAAATAATGTAGCATGATGGGACAGGCAAGCTTGATGGAGGCTTTGCTTCTTTTTCTCACTGATTTCCATAAGTACTCAACGCACTCATTCTCATTCGAATCTGGGTCTGATTGCAATGGAGATGGCAGTCGGAAGGACCTCTGTGGTCCCATTGGAGTCAGAAAAGGCCAATGCAATTGCGTCTGAAGCGGGCCTTCCCGACTACCATAATACAATGGGAACTGATATATACTTTTCTGACTGACGTGGTCCTTATGTCTCCGACAGGAAATTACGACTGCGCCGGTGTCGGAAGAGGCCAATGGAGACAGACAGCCGGGTGAAAAGCCTCCACGACAGCCCACCCTATTACAATGCGTCTATCAGGGCATCCGACCGAGGTGGTTAAACCAGATCGACAGAGTTGGCGGAAACAGAGGGACAGACGGCACAAACTCAACTCCACACACCTCTGCACATCCTGGGATGCCATGGATCCTGCCTTACAAGTCCTGTTGCTGCTCTACCTGCTCAATTACTGCGAAATCCAATGCCGTCGCGGACCCCACCACTCCTGCCGTATATGAAATTACTGGCTTTCTGACTTCATCTGTCTGAACTGACAGCTTTCTGACCTCATCAGTCAGAATTAGTGTCTTTCTGACTGCTGCAGTCGGAGTTTTCCAGTTAATGTATCGCAATGGGGCCGTTGGATAGTCCCCAGTCAGATTTATCCTGCTACTGCCTCGGTCAGATGGCTTTTCTGACTGGCATCGGTAATGAGGCCCTCTGCTCCCATAGTGGCTAATTCTCACATTTCAATTCCCTACCCTTTCACTAAGTTTGATTCATGGGTAGAGTTGCGTAATGCACTGAATGACACACTTCCAATAAGTAAACAAGCTTCATTTTTCAATTGTAATGACCCCTGACGAAGGGTTCTTATACCCTACCCGAAATGCATTGGGTTTGTTGGAACGAAGTGAATATTGTAACTCTCTTGCCAGACCCCATGAATGTGAAGTCAACATTTGTGAAAAGAATTTGATATTCACAATCAACTGGATTAAAGAATTGATTAACTCCTCGGGTTTACTGTTTAATTATTAAACATGGACTGTTACGGAATTTTGATTCATAGAATTACTAGGTAGCCCTAGTGCTCAGTAGTGCATGCAGTGTCTAGGACAGCAGTTCTAGATTCTTTCATGTTTATTTAGCATAGGGCTGGGTGGAATCCTGTCCACGGCGTGCACACGAAGTTCATTTAAAAAAATTTCTTGATTGTTACTTGTAAGAGTGTTAAAAATTACTGTATTGAACTCCGACTAAACAGAGTTAATTGCCACCATTTTTCAAGGAAAATACATTACCATCTACGAACCACCTGCACCAATTAATGTACTTTAAGACCAATGAATTTATTAACTGTGTATTTATTAAGAATCGGCAAATGTTTTATTTTCGCAGACTGCAGAAAATCACACTGGCAGGAGTCAACTAAATATATATAAAGTGAAAAGACCACGAAAACCCTGATTTCAGAGGTGTTTTCCAGGACCACATTTTGCCAGATTTTTAGGAAATTCGTCTGTGCGAATGCCATATGAGGAATTACTACATATTAAAAGAAAAAAAATGGAAAGAGGGGCAAGTATCAAATGAGAGGAAGTCGATTTTCATCATGCATTATAAGGAATGAATTACACCTTATTGCAAGTAAATAGGATTTTAGAATCCACCTCAGAAAATTTATTATCTACCTTGTACCACCATAAGGATACAGAGACCATTTGCGACTTGCAATATTCTGATAATTTAGGTTAAGGCTTTCTTTAGCCCATGGACATGTGTAACCTGAAAGTTCTGAGGAAGTTTCCAATTACAGCCCTCTCAAGGAGACGTCAGTTTTTCTTCAGGCGAATTGCACCCGTCGCTGGCAATCTTTATCTGCCTGATGCAGGCTTCTGTGAAAAGAAAGAGTTGGCATTGAAAGGGGGCTGGTAAGGCCGTGATTGGTCACGCAGCCTGAGGTAGGCAGATGGCGGTGCTCGTGTAAGGCCCTTTCACCCCTATTTCACAGGTTTCATTCTATTACCAACTGACCAGCCGCCATTTGCACGGCCGGCAGCTTTCTGTGATGAGGAGGGCCGGTTAAGGAGAGATAGCGGCTCGGAAGGTATGCAGTGAAAAATATACATTGTGTGGTCTGCGTGGCAGTATTTTTCCATTGAACTGAGGCGTGGAAGAGAAGGGTTAATGGCTCCTGTATTCCACGCACAACTGCCAATATCTGAAAAATGACATGAGGTGTCTCAATGCTGAGAGAACACGCCACCACGTCAGGTGGGCGAGAAAATGGAAAACAACACATGCGTGGCTGACGGGAAAAAAAACCGTGCGTGCAACAGGGGTCAAAGACAAGAGGTGCAGTTCCCTTCCCGTTTTTACCTTGAATGTATTTTCCTACAAAACCCTATGCCGCATATATATGTTTTCAAAT
Source organism: Triturus cristatus (assembly GCF_964204655.1). NCBI lineage: Eukaryota > Metazoa > Chordata > Amphibia > Caudata > Salamandridae > Triturus > Triturus cristatus. The sequence continues at coordinate 1,645,021,776 of NC_140590.1, forward strand.
GTCCTTATAGCCAGGGCTTTAAGTGGGATGAAAAAACTGGGGAGGGGGGTGGGGTCTCTGAAGGAGTTGTGGCCAATGTTTAAGTGTGGCTTAAAAACACATAGGGGCAGATTTATGTTTCCTGGCGCATCCCTACAAATCAGCAAGGATGCGCCAGGAATGATGCGTCACGCAAGTTTACCCTTGCGCCACACATGATGCGCCGCATTTACAATGCGGCGCATCATGGTGCAGGAATAAACAGATGCGTGACGCATCCGATGGCGTAAGGTTGGCGCAATGCTTCAGTTGCGTCGCAAGCGCGACGCAACTCCAGCACTGTTCCAACCTACCCTATCCCTAACATGGTGCGTCAAGCCTTACGCCTGCTTCAAGCAGGCGCAGGGTTTTGGCGCATCAGCGTTGGGAAAGTGACTCAGTCAAATCTTATAGATTTGACTGAGTCACTTTTCAGGGGCGTTCCTGCGACGGAATGCCCCCCCCTCTGTCGACACGCCCACGTGAAACCTGACGCAGGTTTTACGTGGCGCAGGGCTTTACATTGTGACGCATCTCCATAGATGCGTCACGATGTAAATATGGCGCAACGTGGCGCAGGGTTTACACCGCCGCTGCGTCACAAAAGTGACGCAACGGCGGCATAAAAGTGGCGCATCTCCAATATAGATCTGCCCCTAGAGCTAAAAATCGGTGCTTAGCGTAGTGTGCTGCCCGACTTGTATTTTGCTGTTTCTGTGTTGGCATCCAGATATATGATACAACAAGTAACATCATACCTACAAGGAGTCAGGACTATTGGCTTTGTCATTGGTTGTTAGTAGCATAAGATAAATAAGCAGCAACTATGGCTATAGTGTCAACTATAATGTTGAAAAAGCTTCCTGGTGATACCACGACATTGTTGCTGCTACTGTTTCAAAAAGAGAAGGGAAATCCAGAGAGAAAATGACTCTTTTTAAAGAATTTCCCTTCCCCTACAACGCTCACCTGGCATGACGTCATACCGTAACTTCTCCACTAGTGAGCAGTGTGAGCACACGCACATCGATGTGCCTGCTGTCACTGCAGTCCGGAAAAAAACAGACTGCCTGTGCCAGGGCAAAAAACAGAGTCCGATAGAGACTCGTTTTGAGGCTCCCTTTAAAAAACTACCGGTGAGACCCGTCCCACTTAAAGCCCTGTAATCAGGGCTTTAAGTGGGCCGGGTCTGTCCGGGTCTGAGCACCGGCAGTTTTTTTTTGGGGCCCTCGAAACGGGTCTCTATCGGGCTCTATTTTCGTGGCTACTAAAGGTAGTCCGTTCTTTATTTATTTTTTTCAGACCCGTTTTGAGGGCCCAAAAAAAAACTGCCGGTGCTCAGACTCTGTAAGCGCATAAGACCTTACATCGTGTGCCGCCAGAGACCGAAGTTAATATGCAACCCGTAACAGGATAGCAACACCCATTGGACTCACAGGGCTTCAGCCCCCCCCCCCACCCCCGTCGTGTGTGGCAGCCCGGGATGAGACACCTTCCCGGGCAAAAAAGCAGCCGCACCCGAGCACTTCACAGGTCTTTAAAAGACCATTTGCATGTTAATGAGGCCTTGCTGTTGTTTCACCCCTTCTAAGAGCCCCTGCAGCTCCACTCTGCCTATTGCTTAAAGTTCAGCCCCCCCCCCCCCAAACTTTTGCTCAGCCCCCCCCCGAAATTTGGCTCTAGTTGCGCCTCTGACCCGTAATCGCCCTAGTTGCATCACACATTGTTTGTTTCCAGACGATCCGACGACACTGGGCGCCTCTGCCCTTAGAGTGGCAGCACCGAATACTAGCATTCTGTATTTCTGGGGCTTGCGGTAGACAAGAAAAGGCATATCCCTCTGCAAACACGACCTTACCTTCCAAATGATGCACGTAGGAGCTCTGTGCGGCCCACTCATGCATCAGACTGACAGACCAGTCACTCCAAGCCTGAAGTCTGCACAGTTGGCTAAGAAAAAACGCCCAGGAGCACCTAACTCCGATCAATACAATGCAACATCTCTATCACTGTCTGTGCACCCTCAGACGGACATTGCCTTCCATTCCTCCATAACGAGTGGAAGTGCTTGGACTCAGGCCTTTAAGTTGGACGGGTCCTCTCGGTCTCATACCCATTAGTAATAAAAACTGACTTGAAGCCGTTCCCTACCGGACCCCATATTCGTGTCCTTACATTTACAGGCAACCACACGCCTTGCTTATTCAACAATAACTGTAAAAACCCAAAGGTAATCCATATCAATATTGCAGTCTCTGATTACATTTCACATATATTAGTTCATCTCTCTTTTCGTAAGTGTTTGTTTTTGCTGATGCTGTGTTTCTGTAGTTTTTGTCATGCAGCTCTTGTATAGAGCACAGTGAACTGAGTTGCCTCCATATGTCTGGGTGTGAATTCATGTTGTAGTTGGGTCTTTATGGCAGGCCACTATTGAGAGCTCTGTAGTAGGAGTTGAGTGCAATGCGAGCTGCTCACGGTGACCATCAGTGACTCATGTAAAAGTGTTCAGAAAACATGCACATCTGATCCTTTGCCTATTTGCAGAGCACAAAGAGTGACAGTCACTTATGCACCAGTTGTCCCGGTACTCAATGGGAGAACACGGAGAAGTGCCGGTACTCATGATTTTCTTAAGCACACAGTGCTAGTTATTTTGATTTAGACCACGCCCCTACTTGGATAGGCCACGCCCCTCCAAGACATTAACCACGCCCCCTTTAGAGCACCCCCAGTTTTTTTTTCCCACTGAAAGCACTGCCTGTAATAGTTTATTGAATGCAATTAAAGCCTGAAATTAAGAGATGAACAGGAAAGGTAGTTGAGTTAAGGTAAATGTGCACACAACAGTGTGGTCAACACAGAATGTAGAATAATGGCCAGAGCTGGCGACTTTGGAGGTGGGGAACCAGATTCGAGTCTCGGCGTGAGCTCAACATCCTGTGATTCTGGGCAAATCACTTAATCTCCCTGTGCCTACCAAAAATGAATGTGGCTGTCTGTAATGCAAATGTTGCTCATGTAAAGCGCTCTGATACCTCCGGGTCGAGTTCGCGCTGTCTAAAACTGCAAAAAAAACAAAAAAATCTGATGAGCTATGTATAATTACTGCACATGGGTCGCAATAAGGGACAGCCGTTACTAATATTTTGGGATTGGATTTCTGTACTTTAATCTGGTTACTAGAAGTTATTGCACCCAGAATACAGAATAATTTACATACCCAGTTTTATTGGATTAAAACCGTATGCTTATCCCTATTCAGGCCGAATAATTGGCCCTTCTCTGCTCCCATTTGCTTTCTGATTCAGTCAGGTGGTAAATGGGAATGGGAGACCCCTGTCTGTCAGGGGAAAGGTGAGTGGTGGGCAGGGTATCCATGGCCAGAGAAAGCTGCTAGCAGGCAGGGTTGAGGGCCACTACATGCTTCCCCAGTGCCATAGGAGGACAAGAACCAGGCTGTGCCTGTTCCCGCAACCACTGCCCAGACTTGCACTCCATTTTACTGGGTGCATTTCTGATTGACAATCTCAAAACTTGGCCCAGTGTTCTGTTGCTCGACACAAGGCTAATTGGAATCTGCTGGAGTGGTATCATCGGGGATAATGGTCTGGGCAAATTGGAGCCTGGGCCATACACTGTTCTTTTTGTTTTTTGATTTAAAAAAATAAGAGAATGCTTTTACGAAAAGTGTCTGATAGCCAACTTAGAGTGAAAAGTCCAGGTGCTCCTGAGATGTCCTGTACCTAGAACTTCGTTTTTAGTTAACGCCAGGCCTCCCACTAAGGTAGCTAGTCTTGATTCCACCTTATGCTGCTTTCATCCACCACCCTACTCTTCCAGTCTCTTAACTCACTCTTGCAAGTTCTTTCTCAACCCCTTTGTCTCTCTGTCACTGGTTTCCTATTTTTCTCCTCCTCCCTCCTTTTTTGGCCTTACTCCTTCTTGCTCTCTATCAAAGTCCGGTAATGAAAAATTAGTTCCGGTCCCCATAAATGAGTGCCAGCGCCCAAGCTTTAAGCTACCGGCAGATATTAAATACTGCATTTAGTTGACACAGATCCTAATTTGGTAAGGAAAAAATGTGACATATTTAGTGGCCTGGTGCCAAATTTAACATCCCAGTGCATTCACAATTAAGGAGTTTCAGGGCACAAAGGTAATGCAAATTGAATACATGTAGACGTTATATTGGAGACAATATTTGTAGGAAATACTGTCAAATACTAGTTGTCTCAAGTAGCATACTTACTGGAAATGTCTACTCTCCACCCATAATTAATTAAGGAGGGACGATGGGCAAAAAAGGGAGAACCCTGAACTTTAACACTCAGTCAATACCATTAAGAAAACCTGTACAACAAGGCTTTTGCAGCTGTCAGTATTTGCAAGTGAATTCAAATAATGGTATCATTACAGAAAGCAAAAGTTAGTTAATCTGGGGATTAGGATAAAACCAACATTATAATGAATGCAACAATGCAATGTGCATTTAAGAAATTAGTTTTCCACAGTGTGTTAGAAATGGGGGTCTCTAGTTGGCAATGGTTTGAACCCTTGCCCAAGTAGAGACCCTTCTTCTTAGTCAAGGTGAGGGGGATACACTTCTAAAATAACTCCTGCTTACCCCATTGGTAGCTTGGCACGAGCAGACAGGCTTATCCCAGAGGCAGTGTGTAAAGCAAATTGTGCACACATACAGTAATACAGTGAAAACACTACAAATGGACACTACACCAGTTTAGAAAAATACATAATCTTTCTCTAAGCCAAACAAGACCAAAATGACAAAAATCCACAATACAGTAATCAAAATGTACTTGTTAGAAGGTAAAAATAGTTCTGTACATAGCAAACTATAGATGCAACACTTTCAACACAAAGTAGCTTGGCTATATCAAAATCCTAAACAAAAACAGCCACAGAGAAGGTGATGCGTTGGTTCCTTACATGCCGGGAAGATGATGCGTCAGTTCCTTACTCCAAGGAAGGTGATGCATCAGTTCCTTACTGCCACTCAGGGGAGATGATGCACCAGTTTCTTACTAAAGGAGAGGTGATGTGTTGGTTTCTTACTGTGCGGGGAGGTGATGCGTCAGTTTCTTACAGCGGCCCCGGTGTCCTTGTAGATTTGGCACCCCGGTGCGATGTGTAAGGATCGGGGATGTGTCAGTTCTCGATGCGGCAGCGGTGGCAACGGCGCTGCGTTGGTCTCTCCAGCCACGGTCCCACAAGGCGTTGGTTCTTTCAGCCGCACAGCAGGGCCTGCGTCGGAATTGGTGCAGTAATCTCGGACTTCGTAGATCAGTGCACACGATGCAGCAGCAAGCAGTTTCTCCAGCTGCGGGCAGGCGCTGTTTCGGTTTCTTCAGCGACATGATGGTGAAGCATGGAAATTCTTCCCGCACGGCGGCGATGTGTCGGAAACACGGTGCGAACGCGTCGTGCTTCTCATAGTTGCATCTCTTTTCCAGCTCCCAACAGCAGGAACAAGCTCCAGAGGCCCAACTCAGCAACAGGCCAGAACTCCCAGCAAGGACGTTCAGGGGAGCTGGTGGTGAAGTCTTTGTCCATAAGACTTCAGAACAGGAGGCAAGCTCTACTTCAAGCCCTTGGAGATCTCCCTCAAGCAGGACACACAACACACAGCAATGTCCTTGTCTTTCCCTTGGTAGAAACAGCCACTGCAGGCTGACCCCAGACAGCACACAACAAAGGGGCAGTACTTCTCCTTCAGTTTCTCCAGCTCTTCTCCTTGGCAAAGGTTCCTCTTGCATTCCAGAAATAATCTCAATTTCAGGGGTTGGGCCTATTATTTATGTTCAATTACCCTTTGTTCTTTTGCGGCAGAGAGGCTCTGTGCTTGGTCAAAACCAGTTCTGTCCTCTCTGGTCCCTCTTCCCAGCAGGAGGTGGAGACAGCATTATGTAAGGCAGACCAGACAAATTCAGGTGCAAGGAAATCTCCTCCCCCTACTCTAAATGAGGCCCAGGTCTATTCAGGCCAGCCCTGACTCACCCAGGAAAGGCAGGTCACACCTCAACTCCCCCAGTGGCTGTCTACAGTGAATGAACATCCCCAGCTCCTATCACTCCAAAGCCAGGCAGTAAATCCACAAACCAGCAGAGGCACACAGGATGGTTAAGCAAGAAAATACCTACTTTCTCAAAGTGGTATTTTCGAACATAATATAAAAATCATCTTCTGTAAAAGATGCATTTTTATTTTCTGAGTTCAGGCATACTAAACTCTGTCTTTCCATCTTGTCCCCATGGGAAGCTATACTTAAAGATATTATAAGTAAACTCCCATTCTATCCTATGGGACAGATAGCCTTTCAATAGTAAAAAACGAAATACACTGTATTTCACTATCAGGACATGTCACACACATCAGTACATGTTCTACCTTTCACATACAATGCACCCTGCCCACAGAGGTTCCTTGGGCTTACCTTGGGGTTGACTAACATGTAATAAAAGGGAAGGTTAGGGCCTTGCAAGTGGGTGCACTTACCATGTCGACATGGCAGTAGAGACTGTGTGCAGACACTGCAGTGGCAGATCTGAGTACATTTTGCAAGGCTGTTTGTGTAGGTGGCACAATCACTTATGCAGGCCCACTAGCAGCATTTTATTTACAGACCCTTGGCACACACAGTGCACTGAACTAGGGACTTAGCAGTAAATTAAATAAACCAATCATGGAAACACCAATCCATAATAACAATTTACACAGAGAGCATATGCACATTAGCACTGATCAGCAGTGATAAAGTGCCCGGAGTCCTCAAACCAACAAAAACAGGGTCAAAAACAGGAGGCCCAAAAGCAAAAGGTCTGAGGCTAAACCTACTGAAAAAGCCAGGTCTAACACAGTGTTTAAGGCATCAATCAAATTAATAATATTAAATAGTTCTAAATAAAGAAAGGACCACTCAAATCTAGCCCCCTTTAAACAACAGGCAGGAAACAAATTCAAAGGAATTGTATATAATCTTCAGCTGAGAGAAAATATACAAATTCATAGCATGATTTTACTTAAAAGGGCAGCACAGTGTCTATAAATTATTTTATTTGTTGCACAGCAGAAACCATGCACAGGAGAATAAAGATCTGATTCTTCATGTTCATAATGAAAGAAGTTTAGCTCATGGCCTTGCAATGTAGCAACACAGATACATTCCTTCCTAAGGAAGCCAGAGATAAGTTACATTTGCACAGTAGGACAGAGACAATCATTTTATAAAAGCAAATAAATGTGCACTTTTCAGCAATGTGACAAGCACTCCCATATCAAACCTCTATTAGGCACTATTTTCTGATAAAATATTAACTTCTACAGTATTTTACACTTAAATCCACCAATCATTAAATTGCTATTCATGCATATAAAAGCAGACATTGCTTTTTTTACCTTATCCTCTTCTTTCCCATTTTCCTGCTGTTACTGTCCACACCCTCAATTTATAATATATAGTTGTGTATTTGTTAATCAAAGGCTCTGTGACAGGTCATGGAAATAAATTAATTGATGATTAAAGAGAAATGCCTACATTCTGCTCTGTTTGATCTTTTCTTCCTACAACTCATGTCATTTTTTGTTACATCCTAATTTCAACAGCAGTATTTGTTACTCATAAATTGCTGTCTTTAGTGATCAAGAAGACTGTGTGTAAGGAACTAATTGAAGGTGACTTTTATTTTTCCCCTGGATTTAGTGCTTGATATAATATGACAACAAAAACTTGGAATGAAGGAGACAGGTTAACTTGAATACATTTAGGAGTATTGTAGACTCCGCATTCCTCTCTTGGGTGCATAATTCGTATCCAAAGCTTCACCTTTTTAGGTCTCTACCACAGCACATTTGGCTGTCTATAGACAGGTCTATTGTTTCTAATACATAATCTATATTTAGAGTAGTATTTGAGTCATCTCTTTGCTCATGATTGGATGCCTTTGTTGTCTGTCTCGGTTGTGTCTTCTTGTTTTGATGGCATTCCTCTATATTCATGTGTTTGTCCCACTTCAGGATCATTCCATACCCACAAGGTTATGATTAGATGCATAGGGACTGATTATGAGGGCGGAAGGACCGCCACCGCAGAGCTGGCGGTATCAACCGCCGGCCCTGTGGTGGAGGTCCTTCCGCCATTGAACTGATATTTCATATATGAAACATATATGAAACATGAATGCGTCCGCAGCGGACACAAAGACCGTCCGCCACCAGCAATCCTCCCGATTGCCTGGCTGACAGTCCAGGGAGCCCAAAATGGTGGCGGTGCCTAGCAGGCACGGTCCACCAGATGAGGATGCCTGCTTTAACCGGCCTTTCCGCCATGGAAAGGCATGCAGTGTTTTGCCACGGGGCCCGTTGCGGGCCCCCGGGGTTGGCTGCACTTGGCCATGCTCAAGGTGGCAGGCACCGCGTGGTGCCTGCCACGTCGTGCATCGCAATGCAAAACATGGTATTTTAACCTTGCATACGGTGCTGCAGCCAGCAGCACAGTCCACAATGTTAACCTACCAGGATGCGCCCAACAGTTTGGCGGGCGCGACCGGCGCACCTATGGCGGATCTTCCCAGCTCCGCAGGGATGTCCGCCCGCCATCCTAATAGGCCCCATAGTGTTCTTTCACTCCTTTCCCTATGAAGCTCTTTTCAGTTTTCAGCACTGGATTCCAGTGCATGTTTTTTCACTACCACCTAGTTTTCCTAGTAAAAATTTCGGAAGCAAATATATAATCTGTCTTTATTTTACAGATATTTGTGAGAAATGAGGATTACCAATGTTCGTGAAAACAGGGTCTCTTTTATACAAGCAGCATAATCTATGGTGCTACCGGAACCACAACTTTACATGAATTTAATTGTGTATAGGTTCATAATTTTTCAGTATACCTATGCAAAGATTCCTTGGTACCGAATATATATTTCGCATTCTCTTTATGCCATATTTCCTTTTTTTCTACCAGTGTCATCTCATTTTGAGGTAATCCTTAAATGATTATTCAGTTATTTCTAATTTTTGAACACTGGTTCCTTGGATAAGATCGGGAAGCGTTTGGCGAAGGTCTGTCGGGTCTGGTTGTGGGTTTGAAATGGGTGTGAATGTTGGTGAGTTTGTTGCTGAAGAAATTCCTAGACTTTTAATTTGTTACCTGAATTAGAGTTCCAATTATATAATGCTTGAGGCCGATCCTTAAAAAAAAGTAGGAAAAGTTTGAGTGAATGTCTACACCTCCACCAAAATTTACTTTTCCTCCTTTTTGAAATTTATAACATTCCCTGGAATATACATGGAAGTATGAGTAAGGGGCAGGTATTCAGGTGTAATCCTAAGAAGGTCATGTGATTTTTCCAGGAAGGATCCTATTCCTGCTGTATAGAGTTCTCTGGGGCAGAGAAGTCTGTTCATCTGGAATAAAATACCCTGTACAAATGGACAATTAAAATTTCTCTGCAAGGAAAATATTTTCCCCTATCATGAAAGCTCTTCTCCTAAGCTTCAAATAATTAGGGGATGATCCACCCCCCTTGCCATCCAGGGATTAGATTTATGTCAGACAGATGCTAAAATGTAGCTGGGCTAGATTAGGGTTTGGGAATGTCCACAATATTAAAGTTTGTGGGTGTTTCCAAACTTCCAAGGAAAAACCAATGGAAACCATAGCTTGGAATTTCTACTTTCCACCCGTTGAGTGAGGATTTCCAGCTGCAGTCATCTTTGCAATTGTGGAGGAGATCACTACACCCTTGAATGGGTTTATGTGTGTAAGGATAAGGAACACTGTGTAGGAGAGTAGGATCTGCTTCACATGTTTGCCCCCACTTTTTGCTGGTGTTTCACTGTTTTTCGACTTTAGTCTGGCTGGTACCCTGCTATTCAGGGCCCCAGCCTAGCTGCTTCCTCTCTAAATTGATTGCATGTACTTTAGGTACACTCCAGATTGGATTCTGGGGCACCCTTGCGAGTCCCTAGTATATGGTATACTATGTACCCAGGGCATAGGTACCCCAGAGGCCTACCAGGGGCTGAAGCATGTATTGTGCCACCCCTGGAAAGCCATGCAAAATGACACCACAGGTCTGCTACTGCAGCCTGGGTAAGGTGGTGCATGCACCCCTTACTGAGGTATAGGTTCACTCTACCTCACCTATCACTGCACATAGTAACCTATAAGTCACCCCTATGGCAGGCCTTATCAATCCTGAAGGCAGGGTGCTTGTTTATATGTTATAGAGTGCCCAGGCATGAGCTGAGCCCCTCTGCAGCCTTCGGAATCTTTTCTCCGGGGTTGTCAGTGGGGCAGCCTGACCATATACTTTAAGTGCCTTATATCTAAAACGGTTAATTCTAACTTTGGACTGGCTGCACAGAAACATGTCATGTTTGGTGTCAAACACCTTGGAATCATACCCCCACATCAGTTCTTGATGTGAGGATATGATCCCACCCTTCTAGAGGGAGAGACATGGCATTACTGGTATACCCGGTAGAAATCTAATAGAGCCCTGGCATCACAAAATGGCTGCTGAGGCCACAGACACGGGTCTGGCCTCCTGCTGCTGACGGAAACTCCAGCAGGGGAGGCCTGGACAATAAGTTTCCTGTCACAGGGAGGTGTAACCACCTCCCAGACAGGCTTATGTGTCTTGGGGCTGAGTGGGAGCCCTCTCTGAGTGCTTTGAAGTCCTGCACTGGGGGCACATTTGGTGTCCCTGTGCATAGTCCAGCTCAAACCGGTTCAAGGGCTTCCAGCCCCTGCTCTGGTGTGAAACTGGACAAAGGAAATGGGTGTAGCCACCCCTCTTTCCAAACCCTCCCATAGGTGGGTCCCCAGATTTAGTCCAACCCATTCCTTAGGTATAAGTAAGGAACCTCTGTAACCAGAACTTTAGATATCCCTGGACAAAACTCTGAAGCTGAATCCTGGAACTGCGACGCTCTACTAAAGACTAGAGGACTGAAGAAATCTCCCTTGGGGTCAAGGAGTGACATCGTTGCTTGGCAGGCACCAACAAAGCATTTTGCCGGTCTGCATCTCCAAAGCTCCTGCTGGACTCCGAAGTATTTGCGGCCCATGAAGAGGATTTCCAGACATGTCAGAGGCTGACCTGAGGCCCCAGCAAAGCTGAGATCCACAGCCCTTGTGAGTAGCGTGGAACCGGAACTCCTTATCACCGTGCACTTTTGCAAGTGCTTTGACTTCTTGACATCTCTTGAAGTCGTGCTTGAGGTGACTTATAGCCCCCATCTCGAGCAGAGAATCCACCAAAGATTGTTGGCCTAGTCACCCCAAGTGACCCGTTGGCCGGAATTTTGTGTTTCTTCTTGAGGTCCCTTCGCGATCCCTGGTCTGTTGACTGGTGGGTCCCTGAGGGGATAACTTTGAATTTCCTTGGGCTTCCCTGGTTGCTCCAGATGTGCCCTGACTCCTCATCAAGTGGTGAGTCCCTCAGACCTTGCTGGTCTGCAGCAAAGCATTTTTCTACTTTCTGCATGGGTTGTTGTTGCCAAGGCTTGTTGTGTCCAATACGGGCACCAACACTGCAGCACTCGCCATCCTTCATGGGACAGCTCAAATCCAGCTCCTGGTTGTCCTCGATGCCTCCTGGTCCTCGTGGCTGAAGAGTCAAGCTTCACCTCCTTCACCTGAAATCACCCGACATTGGTGGGCATCCGTATATCGCCTTCCTGGTCACTGGCAAGTGATCCAGACTCTGTCCCCTCTGCTTTCAGGTTCTTCTCGACTTTGATACAGGCTTGGATCTCTTCGGACACTTTGCATCTTCCCGGCAGCAGCACTTCTTTGCCAGCTCCCATTGAAATCGACGACGCGACCCGACACCATTTGACACCTATGCACCCAGTGGCGTAGCTAGAGCTTGTGGCGCCCGGGGCTATCCCTCAGATTGCTGCCCCCCCCCCCCCCCCCGGGAGGGCATGCACTTCAAAGAGGTCCGAGAGACACGTAGTATCGCCGCTAATAGTTACCTTGATCATGCAAGTTACATGCACATACATGACACGGTCCAAGGCTACACAGTTGAATACACCGGTGACTGGCAGTACAAAAGAGAACACACAGACTGCATGATCTATCTGGGGACTCAGAAAAACCGCATGTGACATCCATCAGAGAGCTGTGTGAACAATTACCTGGTAATCCCCTCAACACAATGCAAACATGCACATACATTACACTGTTCATGTAACCTCCATCTACAGCTGACATTAAATGACCATACATCATGGTCCCCCCCATTAAAGCAGTGGGGACCTGCACAAACGTGATGTGCTCTGTGGACCCAAAACCAACTTAACAGTGTCGAAGCCTGTGATTCTTTATCTTTCAAAAACAGCAAATTAACTATTCACAGGGAATGACTCACTGTGTGTCCTTAAAACTAAACGCAGCACAAAGAGGTCAGTCAGCTCCACCTTGCTAACACAGACCGGATACAAAGCCCACTCTGGTGGCCCAAAGTCAACAACCAGGGGTCGCTCCCTGTCATTACTTCCAAGCAGCAGCAACCAACTCCCTGGGAATGAAAAGACATGTGCTCTTGGTACCTAAAACCAGCTTGTAATAGTGCATCTCCTCAGCACACACATGGTGCACAGCCCGCCTGGGGGCCCAAAGCTAAAATACAGGGAGGGGCGACACATTATGATCACAATCCTTAAACACAGTTGTGGGGGCCATGGGAACTTGTTCAACTCTATCCAAGACCCGGGACAAACTGTTCCGGCGCTGCTGCACTCCTTGAATATTCAAAAGAAACAAGAAAAATAGGACCAGTAAAACTCACTCTTTTCCAAATCTCTTTCTAAATATTATCACTTTCCATGTAATGTTCCTTTGATGGGAAGAGGAGGTTTCTGAGGTGGGAGTATCAGGCAAGTGATACTACTCAGGCTCCATCTGTTCGAGCCTTCATGGAGGATCCCTCTTCATTACTACATCCACCTGACCCCAGACTCTGCAACGCACTCCCTTACAGGCTCCCTCTGTGCGAGCCTTCAGGGAGAATCCCTCTACATTACTACCTCCACCTGACCCCGGACTCGGCAACGCTCTCCCTTACAGGCTTGATTATCCACTACTCCTCTCTCCAGTGCACCTTACCTCACAGCTGACCTTGGGCCCCAGCCCCATATCATGCACCATCGGGCTCCACTTTGCTTTTTCCCGGTAAAAACATTAGTAAAATCACCTTCAAACTTAAAACATTGAATATAGCAGTAAATATAATTAGCATGCACTTTAAAGTATGTTCCACAGTAGCCCTTATGACCCGACTGCTAATTAAATAAACAAAAACAGAAAGGTCATGACAGGGCCGGCTTTAGCGCTGATGCGAAAGTATTTTTTGGCGCCACACTAATAACCTCTTTCTCTGTAAATACCTTTACTACCACCTTCCAACAGTGCCCCTCATCCCTCCATGGCCCCCCTAGTGACCTCCTCCTCAGATTGCCTCACGCCACAAGTGCCCCTCATCTCCCCATAGCCCCTCCCCCTCTCATGACCTCCTCCTTGGACTCCCTCACTGCCACCATCCACCAGTGCCCCTTATCTCTCTGTAGCTTCTCCCCCTCATGACCTCCTCCTCAGACTCCCTCACTACCACCCTCCACCAGTGCTCCTCATCTCACCCTAGCTCCCCCTCCACACCATGACCTCTTCCTCGGATTCCCTCACTGTCACCCAGGGCACAAGTCCTAAAAAAAGAAGTGGGGGGACGCTGACGTCACAACAGCAAGTGATGTCACGAAAGGTGGCTTGCACCATCAGACTCATTGCCTCCCCTCGCTCACCCCTTAGATGCCATTGCATCAGAGAAGCCAGCGCGTGAGCAGCGTTCTGAATGAGCTCCGATCTCGCCCCAGAGAGGCCAAAGAGTAAATGTGTGGTTCCATTTGCTCCAGTAATCGAGCTCTCATTAAAATAAGTGAGGGGACGCCATCCACCCGCCTGGTACCCCGACTCGAGCCCTGAAGTCACCCTCCACCAGTGCCCCTCATCGCTCCACATCCCCTCCAACTACCTCCTCCTCAGATTCCCTCACTGCCACCCTCCGCCAGTGCCCCTCATCGCTCCGTAGCCCCTCTCTCATATGCATTTGTTGTTTAGTGCTACTCATATCAGTGTAGTGTGTCAGCACTTTACACCACAAACACATTATACAGAGACAATGAATCATACAAGTATGTAAATCAGTCTACAGAGAATGTCACATAAGCCAATGAGGATTACAAGGTGTAGGAATCACACGTCATCCATACTGGTGGGCAGTATATTTTGAGAGGGTTTGGTCTGGGGAAACACAACCTTAGGATTTAAAAGAGTATTCCATGGGGTCAGCTTTACTGATAAAAATGTATCTCTGCCCAAACATACTCATTTTAGCAACATTAGAATGATGAAAGACTGAGGAAGTTCTAACTATATCACAAAACAAAAAAACTATACCATTCATGTCACTCTTTGGTGACAGTTCATTGGTCACTGTCCTATGTTAGGATTGTAACTCTGAACTGCAAGTAACGCAAGGTTCTCTGTAACAAAGGCAGTAACCCACTGAGTTTCCAAACAAAATACAGTTCATCTGCATTTAAAAACTACTAACAGACAAATTATTTCTCTCCAGCGGATCATTAATCACCAGCGTTATTGGGACATTTGTTATTGTGTTTGTCTGATTGTTCTGCATCAGCCATGATAATGATAAAAACTGTTTAAATGAAGGGCACACGAAGTACGTGTCCTGCTGGGCCTGCGCATATTTTTGAAAGAAGTATAAATAGTCACACATTCTCTTACCTACTACTCCATTAGTTAAACTTTGTGTCACAGCCTGATGTGATAAGCAGCTGCAGGGGTCAGGAAAGGTGGTTAGGAATAAACAAACTTCTTTTCTCCTGCGCTGCATAAAACGAATTATCCACGCAGCAGACTGACTCACTGCCCCAAGCCACAATCGGTCCTCACGAGAGTGCGTGCGTAGTGGTGAAGCGCGTGACGCGTCACCGCTACGTTCTCATCGCGAGGGCCGGGCAAAAATGTAGCCCAGGGCCGTCATTGGTAGCGCTGGTGCGCGCTCCAAGATTGACGGCCCTGGAGCAGGCTGGGATGGGACCAACAAGTTACAACACGTGGCTCTTAATAATGCAAACAAGTGTACTCCCCAGACAAGGGTCACTGGGTGAGTAGGCATTCATTGCTTGGTGGTTGAGGGGCAAGAATATATTTTTAAAATATGATACAAATGTCCCGTAATAAAGCGTTTGATATTAAATTGTGAATGTCTGACTCAGATGTGCTCGCTTGAAAATCGTGATGGTGGAACTTCTCCCTCCTTCAAGGTGACATTGGTGTGGTATCTGTGGAGGAGTCATCGACTAGTAATGTCTGTCTGTCTGTAACAGCGTCTAGAGCAGTGGCTTACAGAGTGTAACTACAAATGATTCAATCCCACCTTATAGTAAAAAACCTATATCAGCGAATGAACCAAGAAGGGTCAAGAAGTTGACAAATACGAAACAGAATGCTATTTTGAAGTGTTCATGATACAGCACCTCATGTCTGTAATTTAGTCACTATGAATTGCCATGTCACAATAAATTACATTCTACCCATTTAGTTAGAAATATGCACTTCAAAATTAACCAAGTGTACCATTGGCAAAAGCAGGGTCTTGCAGATAAGTCATTGCACCACATTGGCTGCTCTAAAGGTTTGGCTCATTCGTTGCACGGAATCACATTCGATCATGTTTTTAAACAGGGCCACCCGGCCGCGCGCGCCGTTGCGGCCGCGGCGGATTTCATGATTTATTTAGTGACACTGTGTCCCTAAACAAATGATAAAGGCCGCCGCAGCCGCAACGGATGCCGCCCTAAATATAGTGCCGCCTGGGGCGGTCCGCCCCCACCGCCCCCCCCTAGCTACGCGCCTGTATGCACCCGGCTTCCCTGGGTGAGGTAACACGAATACTCTGGTGCTCCCGTGGGTGTGGACCCTAGAACTTCCTAAGTCCCAAAGGGTTTGATCCTGTCTTGTTTCTAAGTGTCCCTAATCTTTAAAAATCTAACCGCGACTTTCCCCATAGAAGCTAACAGGAGCTCGCATCTGTGTTCTCACACTGCACACGGCCCCCGTGGGTCCTCTGTGTCACTACCTTGGGTGGTTCCTTGGGGTCCCAGTGATTCTACAGGCTCTAGGCCTTGTGTCTAGTTAAGTCGTGGTTCTTATACCACTATTTTAGTATATGGTTTGGATCGCCCCTAGGGCCTGACGTGTATTTGTGCTATTTCACTGTCATATTTGAAGTGTAACTTATGTGTTTTGACCTCTAGCCTCATAAAGAGGCTAGGAGGGTGTGTTTAGAAATAAATACATATATTTTATATATATATACCTGGTGTGGTTGTCTTTCATTTAGCCACTCAAGAGATTATAGACTGGTAAAACAAGCTGCTTTACATTCCTTCAAGACTTAGCCTGAAGGCTGCTCTCCATAGCTACCACTAGGATAGCTTTCAATAAAGGTTGTCTTTAACCTATAACCAATAAGGGGTTATTTGGACTGGTTCAGGGTGCCCACTACAACTAGTGGACAGCATATACCAGACCAACTTCTTACACACTGTCTAGAGTAAAAAAGGTAAACTAATTGAGAACACCGTCTTTTAGAGGTCACACTCAGTAGATTTCCTTATACCCCTACTGGGTGTGCGTAGGCTGGACTTCTGTCGGTCAGAGATATCTATACAATAAAAGGAGAGGCAGAGGAATGTTTGTGAATAGCATTTCATAGTAAATTTGTAGTACTACAAAACATACTACAAAATGCAGTTTGAGAATATGCCCAGTTAATTTCAATAAGGTGTGGGGGTAATTTCCCTCCTCTGCTTACTCCCATGAAAAGTTGAGCTGACGCCTCCTGGGTAGTATTTGGAGCAATTTCTGTAATTCTGTGTTACTCTTTGATGTCAAATTACTGATAATTAGGCAAATACTCCTGCTCGTGTAATTAAGAGTAATTTGAGAGGGAAAATCCTGCTGCAAGACTATATTTAGCGAGCGTGATCGGCAGCTCATGCTTGCTATTTGTAGTCTGCCTCATTTAGCACTATTTGTTAGTGCAAAATGCATTCTCATGCCCATTTTGGATGTAGGAGTGGATTTTGCACTAAGAAAAAAAAACGCTAGATACCGGGAGTAAGTTGGGAGAAAATTCTACCCCGAGAGCACATTTTTTTGGCACTCACAAGGAGCTGCGCGCGCTTCATATTTGTGTTCTCCTGCATTTAGTGCTATGTTTTAGCACAAAATAAATTTTAGCACCCATTTTGGATGCAAGGGAATTTTTGTGCTAAGAAATATCCCTAAACGCACAATTCTTCTTCTTGTGTAATTATGTATAACCTCACAGAATTCTCATGGGATTCCACAAGATTACTATACACTGAATTGCACGAGTTATGCCCATCCCAAATGCAGCCCAAGTGACAGGGTAACAAGTTAAGCATCACTTGTTGAGAAAAACCTTTGAATATAGCACTTTACAATGCGAGTTTTATACCGCGATCCATTCACAACGCTGTCGTTACAACAACCGCGTTGTTACAACACAGTGGCATTACAACGCAAGTCTTTACAAAAGATGGCGCACTGGACTTAAGAATAGTATGATTTACTATTCCAACTCCAATGTGTGTGCAACAGTAGGGAAGGTGTTGGAATAGTAAATCATACTAATCCGTAGTCTAGAGCGCCATCTAGCGCAAGTCGTTGTAACGACTTGCGTTGAAATGCAACTGCATTGTAACAACACGATCGCATTGTGAATGTATCGTGGTGTAAAATTTGCGATGTAAACGTTGTTTCCCAAAACCTTTTGCGGAAAGCATGGTCGGATTGCTCTCTAGGTAACCGACAGCTGGTCTGACATGTCAGTGTGTGGGCCTGTTATTTGGCTATTTGTGGGCCTGTTTTATGGTCTGCTGGACCCATTTTTACAGTTAATTTTCCTGCTATTAAAACAAACATTGCCTACAGCAAGTTCAAGTCGAGGCAGTCTCCCATATCTTGCAAAACACTTTAACAGTACAAGTTCAAAACTGTCCCAATGAGCAAACATGGACCACATTTTTAGGTCGCAGCCTACCAGACAGTACAGCTGTCTGATTAGCTTACAAGATCTTGTGGACTTACTAAAAGCTTCCTTGGGGATGTTTTTCACCCATTGCTTACTATTTCCTCTATTGTTTGTAACTAACAGTTGCTTGCATTCTTTTTTGATGGCTTTATTTGATTTAGGCTGTCCAGCTTGAGTTCATCCCTCCATAGTGCATTCCTTGTTTAATGGTTTTCTGTAACCAGGCCTTTCAAATCTTGTTCTTATCTTGTCAAATTCCATGGGCTATCTTCAGAGGGAGCTTGGTGTTTACTTCTTTTTCTCTGACTTAAAAGTGAGAGTATTCGTATGACAATCCACTGAGTAACCATGTGAGAGGAGAGGCAATAGGATGTCATTTTTTCTAGCACACAACAAAAATGTACTGTGCTGATGTTTTAGAATATATCAGAATTACCATAAATGAAGCACATTTTTTGTCATTCTGAAGTGTGATTGAAATAAATGTTTGAATACGATCAAAACACATCAATACATTAGGTGATGACATTTCCACACATAATCATTTGTGCACAATAAAACTGTATGTATGTGCAAATGCAATGGTCCTTTCAGTTGAAAATGTGTCGCGTGTAAAGACAGGGTGCTACCACACCATGCATACTCCATACTACGCCACTCCACTTTACAGCACTCCACTCTACAACACTTGACTCTACTGTATTCCCTTCCCTATAACCCACACCACTCCATTCTACGACACTCCACTCTACCACATGCCAGTCCACTCTACTCCCCTCCACTCTAAGGCACTCTATGACACACCAGTTGACCCTATGCCACTCCATGCCACTCACTCCATGATACAATACACCACTCTACTCTACTCCACTTCACTCTACACCCCTCTACTCTATGCCCTTCCACTTTATGCCCTTCCACTCCACACCACTTACTCCACTTCATTCCAATATACCCCAATCTACCCCACTCACTTTAACCCAATCTATCCCACTCCACTGTACCCCAATCCATTCAGCTCCAGTCTACCCCAATCTAGCGTACTCCACTTCACTACAATATACCCTAATATACTCCACTCCAATCTACCCCACTCCCCTCCTCCCAATCTACCCACTCAACTTCAATCTACCCCACTCCACCTCAATTTACCACAGTTCAATCCACCCCACTCCATTCCAACTAACACCTCTCCAATCTCCACTCCACTACAATCTATCCCACTCCACTCGACTCCACTACAATCTAATCTACTCTACCCCACTCCAGTCTACTTCAGTCTACCCTCACCCAATCTACTACAATTCACTCCACTTCAATCTACCACACTCCACTACAATCTCCACTTTAATCTACCCCAATCCTCTGGAGCCCAAACTACCATGCTCCAATCTACCACAATCTACCCTACTCCAATCTGCCACAATCTACCCCACTCCACTCCAATATACCCCACTTCAATCTATCCCACCACTCTAATCTACCCCTCTTAACTCTACCCCAATCTACCACACTCCACTCCACTCTGCCCCAACCTACCACACTCCACTCTATCCCAATCTACCCCACTCCTCTCAAATCTACCCACTCCACTCTACCCCTATCTACCACACTCCACTCCACCCCAATCTAACCCATTCAATTTAGTTCCAATCTACCCCACTACACTCAAATGTACCACACTCCACTCTAATCTAACCCATTCCAGTCCAATCCACCCCAATCCACTGTACTCCACCCCATTCCAATCTATCCGACCCCACTCCACCCCAATCTACCCTACTCCAATCTACCCCCACTCTAATTTTACCCCACTTCAATCTACTCCACTCCAATCTACCTCACTGTACCTCAATCTACCCACTCCATCCAAATCTGCCGCACCCCACTCTACCCCACTCCACTATACCCCATTCTGATCTACCTCACTCCACTTCACCTCACTCCACTCCAATCTAGCATGATCTACCCTACTCAATATATCCCATTCCAAACTAACCACAACTACCCAACTCCACTATACCCCACTCCAATCTACCCCACTCCATTGCAATCAACCCTGCTCTAATCAACCCAATCTACCCCACTCTACCCTCCCTAATCTAACCCTCTCCATCCTAATCTATTCCACTCTTCTCCAGTACACCTCAATCCACTCTTCCCCAATCTACTCCACTCCAATCTCCACTCCACTGCAATCTATCTAACTCTGCTCCACTCCAATTAACCCCACTCCGTTCCACCCGAATCTATTCTACTCCATTCTACCCCACTGTACCCCACTCCACTCTACCACAATCTACCCCACTTCATTCCATCTACCCCACTCCACTCCAATCTACCCTATTCCACTTGAATCTACCACACTTCACTTAAATCTACCACACTCCACCCTAAACTACCTCACTCTAAGCTTCCCCACCTCACTTCAATCCACCCACCCCACTCTAACCCAATCTACCACACTCCACTCCACTCTACCCCAATCTACCACATCCAGTTACTCTAATCTACCCCAATCTACCACACTACTCTCCAATCTTACCTACTTTACTCCAATCTACCCCTCTCCACCCAATTTACCACACTCCTCTCCAATCTAACCCACTTCACTTCAATCTACCCCACTCCACTACTATGTACCCCTGGGTACTCCAACCTACCCCAATCAACCCCACTACAACTTAGCCCATTCTACCCCACTCTAGTCCACTCCACTCTACCCTAATCAACCCCACTCCAGTTCATTCCAATCTACCACACCCCATTCTGGCCCACTCCACTCCAATCAACCCCACTCCACTCCAATCTACCCCAATGCACTCCAAACTACCACAATCCACTCCACTCCAACCTAACCTAGTCCACTTCATTCTAATCTACCCTGGTTCACCCCACTCCACTCTTCCCCAATCAACCCCACTCTACCCTAATATAACCCACTCCACTCTACACCAATCTATCCCACTCCACTCTACCCCAATCTACCCCAGGTCAATCTACCCCACTCCAATTCTATTCCATTCCCCACTCCAACCTACCCTGCCCCACCCCACTCAAATATACCCCACTCAACTCCAATCTACCCCACTCAACTCCACTCCAATCTACTCCACTCCAATCTACCCCACTTTACCTTTTGTCCAAGTTCATCCTTGGTTGAAAGGCAAAGATGGATTGCAACAAATGAGATACTAGTTCCAATTATGAAGTGAGCAGGTGACTGCAGTGGAAAGGAGTTGAGGAGGTAATAACATTACTGCAGGACTGTTTTCAACCTATTTGATGTCTGTAAGGTAATAAGGGGTAGACCGTAAGCTCCAGGTAATACAGGGCTTAGCTTCATTTGGTGCAGGAAGTACAATAGCACTGGGGTCTAGAGCCTGAGGGGCCCATTGAACCGTCATTATTGCAGTATTTCATAATCCAAACAGCATCACAGGGTCCCATTTCCTTCCTTGCACTAGGGCCCATGATACACTGGCTACTCCACAATGTATTGTTCACGATGAAAAACTATTAAACGTTTGTAGACAATTGTGATCTAGCCCTGGTTGATTGGGGGAAACATTCAGAATATTTTATAGATATTTGGATTAGGAGTCACATGCACTTACTTTCAGATTGTAAGTGTTATTCAAGTAACAAGTTTTAGAAAGTAGTAGTGCAGCACATTGAATTGGAGTGCCTGCGGCTGAAATCAGTGTGTACCACCAACTTCTTTTTAACCCATCATAATAACGTCGGAAATCCACCAGACCATCTCTGCCTTTCATACATCTGTGCAGTGGTGTAGCGTTGAAGGCGGGGGGGTTCGGCGGGGGGAGACCCAGGGGCGGTTGCCCCGGGCAAAAAATTCCTAGGGAAATTTTGAGGGATGCAAATTTTTAATAGGGACACAACATTTTAAAAGAAAAGTGGAAGGGTACTTGCCTCGCCCGCCCGCTGGCAACCCATGCTACGCCGCGGATTCTGTGGTCCTTCAAACTGGAAAAAACTGGTCCATATTAGCATACTTATCCTCGCAATGAAAGTTTCTAATCTGCTTTTTCAAGCTCCCCATAGAAAGCAATTTAGGATAATAATTACCTCTGGGTAAACTCTAGAAAACAACAAGAAAAAAGTTGGGTATTGTGTCCTAATTCTGGCACCATGTAAGGTGAACTAGGCTTACATTTTTATTTAAGGTTACCTCTGAAATGTCCTGTCTCAAAGTGGAATTTTCCTCATAGATAATAACGAAGAACAGGATAAATTTCCCTGAGCTACTAATATGTTCGACTCACCTAATTTCGATAGGTGCTGTAACTCCTTTTATTCCATGTATCGCAATTACGAGTTGTGCTATAAATTTACATTTTACCCATATTTTTCCCCAGATACATTTTGTTAGGTAAACCTGCCAAATAATAACGATTACCAGTAAGTAATTGGGCATAGTTTAACTAAAACACAAATTAGGTAAAAAACAAAAACAAAAACAAAAAAAAACCTATCCTTTTAACCTCATGTAAAAAGGAAAACAAGATGTATGCTCTTAAATGTTCAAGAACTTCCTTAGGGAGATCATCAAAGCCTCAAGAAAAGTTGTGCTTAAATCCTTTTTTATATTTTTATCCTCTCGAACTCACTCCCTTTACCTTCAATTGTATCATTTGCTTTGCCACTAATTTACCCCAAAAGTATTTTGGGGGTAATTCCCAACTGTGTTGTACAATTGTCTTAAAGGTCTGTGGGGATTATTTACAAGAACGTTGGGTCACCCGTGCGCCACTTTTAACATGGGAACATGTGATGTAGCGGCGGCGCAAGGGGCTTGTAAATAAGACCTTGGGTTTTTAGCAGCCAATGAGTTAAAAGGGCTCATTATTTGTTATTTGTCATGTACATTCATTGGAGAAAAACCGTCAGACTTTGGTAATGTTCTCTTTAAAACCAGTCTAGTGCCCAACAGTTTTGTAAGACTGATGTTCCTTTAATAATACAATTTGTCATTGAATTTACTAAGGATTTATTGAGGAATTACCATCAAACACCATGTACAATTACTTCAAGGTTTTGTCCTGTTTTCAAAAATGTTACAAGCTCGAGACATTTTCAGAATTCCAAACAGAGTTCAAGAACTCTTTTAAACCTACCTTTAATTCATTACTAGTTTAAAAAAAGTTTGCGGTGTTGGATTTTAAGTCCAATACCTTCCCTACTGATACAATGACTAGAGTTGAAATAGTAATTTAACTATTCCAAAGTCCAGCGCTTCCCTAAAGCAAGTCGTTGTAATGACTTGCGTTGTAATGGAACTCGTGGTAGCGACGCAGTCGTGGTATTGACTGCATTGTTAAGCCACGTGTTGTTTTGGCATGCGTGGTAACAGATGCTATTCGTTCAGCAAGCTTAGTGGCAGTGGAGCCCTGGGCATTGAGGTGGCTGCAGCACAGTATTTCTAACCGTAATTTATTAGACAACCAGGTAGTATGGGACCCAGTTTAATTGTTTCCACAAGGGCCCATAGCACCCTTGCTGTATCACCAAAATATGCATTACGGTCGCCTCAGCTGTCCCAAAGCACTATATGGCGAAAGTTCATTCAGTCTATAAGACATAGAGCCCCTCAATACAAGTCAAGCCTTAAAGTCCGTAAACTTTTGTTTACATAGGGTCAGAATTATAAGCTGTGAGATAGCAGCCGCGACCCGTGCAGGAAAGAGTGGTAGGGCGGTGGGGCTGGGTGGGGGGGCGGAGGGCACTGCCCCACCACGCTTACCTGCACCGGCCGCGGCTGTAAGATAGATACCACACCCCACAGTTTTCTCCTGATAGATTCTGGCAGGTCAAACCACCCAGAATTTAAAAAAAGGAAATGTCTGCTACAAAAGGCAAATCAAGCAGAGTTTGGTGTGTGGAATACTAATCCTAAATCAATTAAAATACTAGGAATATGAGGTGTCTACCGCATGTAAATAACTCACCCAGGGGGTAATTGCAAATACCACTTATGATAAATTTCATACTCTACTCTGTCAAAATTGTGATCGGAGCCAATGGTTGTTTGCTCGTGGCATAGAAACTCCCACAGAAATGCACTTTCTCAAAGCCCACCTGAGAAATTCCCTTGAAAGTTTGGTCTCATAACCTCAGGGCCTGGTTACGAGTGGCCCAGGAAACTGAGATATGTGTGGTAACCTTTGTTACCACACATATATCATTCAGGACTCTTCTGAAATCATTGACTCCAGCAATTTTCCCCAAGTTAGTTTTAGCAGGTCAAACCTGCCGATATTAAACGCGGTAAAAGGCCTGGGAAATACCAGGACTTGTGGATTTTTCATGTGGTAAGCAGATGATCCGCACAATATGCCACATTTTCTTGGGTACAGCCTGCAATTCCAGTTCTTTTTCGCATCTGATAAATAACAAATTCCCTCAGGTGATGCCTTCAGTAGTGACTCAGGTCAGTGACACTCATAATCAGACACTTTGACTGTTCTTCCAGGCACAGTAAGAAGTCAGTGACATTCACATTTTATGATGACACACATTTCTCCAAGGCTAATTGTCCTTTGCATTAT
This sequence comes from Triturus cristatus, assembly GCF_964204655.1. Taxonomy (NCBI): domain Eukaryota; kingdom Metazoa; phylum Chordata; class Amphibia; order Caudata; family Salamandridae; genus Triturus; species Triturus cristatus. The sequence goes on from NC_140590.1 coordinate 1,645,046,539, forward strand.
AGTTTTAAATGTTGCATGCCTCCTACTGGCAGACTCCTGTCACAACAGATGCCTCAGGGCCATGGAATGATTGACAACATGAAGAATACATACACTGCACGTCACATATCTATACTTACACACAAAATACCTTGGCAACCAAGATTAACTAAGAGGTTACATGCAAAACCACTTATGAACCTGCAATGTCACAACTCACAATTATTCAAAGCAATTTATTTAAAAATAGCCGATGCTTTCAACATTGTATTTATAGCACTACCAGGAATCATCCATCACTCTGAGTTTTATTAGAAGCCGACCCATCTGCAGCAGATCACTGACAACCAATTAACACCGTTATGTCTCATGTTCATGAAGATGGATCCCTGCACTTTCCCTAAGCAAAGTATGCTTTGAGGCAGAGAGCTTGCAGAGACCTTTACAGCAGATAGACAGGCACAGATAGCATTACTAAGAAGTAGAGAGGTGGGAGAGAAGAAGATAGCGGAAAAGAAATAGAAACATAGTGAAACAAAAAGAGAAAAAGACGGGATAGTGTGACGCGTCTATAGAGACCGACACACAGCAGCATTCTGTGCAGGTAAACGCGGAGGGGCGGTGGGGCAGGGTGGGGGTTCAATGTTGACAGACGACGGAATGGAATTTATTTAATTTTCCCTATTCCGTCGTCTGTCGCCTTCCCCCCCTCCCGTCTCACCGCCCTACCGCGCTTACCTGTACGGACCGCCACTGCCGACACAGCCTGGCCTTGTCAGGCACATTCATGCAGAATCAACAATATATTAATGTATAGTGATTGCACTTTAACTCTGGCACCAATCCCTCCAATTTATTGCATTGGCAGAGTGACCGAAAACAATATAAAAGCTTCTTGTCACTTACACATGACGTCAAAATGGCTCCCATATTTGCCACCTTACAATTTATATCTGTTAATTGCATTTGGCACCTCATCAAGGGCATGAAACACCATGTAAATGAAAATGCAATACAATAAAATACAAAGAAGGGGTTAGATCAAAGACGGGAAATGACAGAAGTAGAGGAAACGAATAAGAATGAAGAATCAAGGGAAAAGGAAAAGAAGAGTTAGAGGATTCGAGAGACAGAGACAACGAGTGAGACGTAGATGGACAGAGAGATAAAGAGGCAGAGAGGAAAATAGAAAGAGACTAAAATAGAAAGATGCGTGAACCAAGCTCCATTGGTGTCCTACCATGCCACCAGCAGCATCTGAAGCCAAGCACTAAGGATTAACTTCCCAATATTTACTAGAGTTCCTAAGTCCCTCAGTCGAGGACCATGTGGGCCAGGTCCTTATGACCATCTCTGCAAATGTCTTGCTTACAGTAATCTTTCCAATTTAGAGCTGTCATTGCACGCCATTGCATTGTAGTGTCAAGCTTTCCATCACCACAAAGAATGATGTAACACCATGTCAGATGAAGGCTGTACACAAACTTCTGTGCCTGAAGATATGCCTCATGCTGGAGCCTTGGGTGAGAGGACTAAAAGGTCAGATGAAACTGTAGTGGCTAACCAGGATGGTATGCACACATTTCACACTGTTAATGGGACAGCTGGGATCTAACACCTTTGCAAGGAAGAAAGTCTCAAGGCCAGACTAGAGATGGAGTGGAGGTAGGTAGGTACTGCCACTCCTTCCTTAGGGAGAAGATTTGCCTTGATGAAGGGTCTCAACCCCAGGTGGGATAAGGCATGTTGAAGGACACAAGCAAAGAAGATAGTGCGGTTCCACATGGGGGAACAGTGAAGGTTAGTAAAATAGATTCTGGTGCAGCTGTTTTATGACAGCTAGCTGGGGGATTAACAGGATTGTTGCTAGTTTATTTCTAGTTTATTCCTCTTTAACAAGCATTGCATATCAACATGGACACAGTATTTTTTCAAAATTAATTTGCAGGTTCCAACTGATGTTATTGCCTTTCTAAAATGTACGCATATTTTTGGAGGCAAATTTACTTCTCTGACTCCCACTGAGAATAACATCATTTTGTGCTATTCTAGTCCTTGATCATGACCAATTGGAGAAGCTTTCTATTACTGAACCTGTAAACAATTGGGATATTGGTTGAAAGGGATGGTAGTCCCACTCAGGCAACAACCACAATCCTTGTGAGTGTACATCACAAAAAGCCAATAAATTTAACCTGTGCTTAACCATCTGGCAGCTTGGCACAAAGGCAGTCAGGCTTAACTTAGAGGCAACGTGTAAAATGTTTATGCAGCACACAACCCGTATTAAAGTGAAAACACAACACAACAAAAATCCCAAAACCAATTTAGAAAAATAGAGTTCGCTTTAATAAATAAAATGATACTAGAACAACAAATATCCACTTAGTACAAACAGATATTGAATTTCAAAGTTTTAGGTAAAAATAGCATCAAAGGGGCAAAGTGCCAACTCTGGTTATCTGATCACACTGGACCGGGATTAAGTCACAAGTTCAGGCTGACAGTGTTGCAGCACAGTCTGGGCAAAGGAAAGAGTTTGGCCCACTGAGAGTTGCACCTTATGTCCATGGCGTGATGTCTGCGTAGCTTTGTTTTCCGAGGCTTTGCATTGCACTGCATTAGTTCCGATGCAGCTTTCAGCTTTGTGGCGAAGCTTTGCGGTACTGCGGTCACTCCACGTCAGTTCAGATGAAGATTTCAGCTGTGCGGCAAGGCTTTCTTGATGCGCAGCATTGGTTCGGATGAAGCCCTCAGCTGGTCAGCGAGGCTTTGAGGGGCTTTGCGTTGCTTCGCACCAGTTCCAATGAAGCTGTCAGCTGCGCGGCAAGTCTTTGCAGGGCTTATCATCGCTTCGTGCTGAATTTGATGGAACGTTCATCGCTCTGATGCCAGAATAGCATCCAGGACCTGGGAGGCACCTCTCGGGAATCGGGACTCCCTCCAGCAGATACCAGCAGCAGGGGTCAGGCAGGTTCATTGCAAGAGGTTAGATGGGCAGTTCAGAGAGGCTTCTGAAGTGTGTTATGTTACTGTTGCTTATACAGGAGGTCAGTCAACTGAACCTTGGAGTCACTCTGGGCAGCCTGAGATGAAGGAAGTAAGGCCCAATCTTCCTTCTCAGAAAGAAAGGCAATCCATCAAGCAGCAGGAGAGTCCTCTGGCAGCAGGGTAGTCCTTATTCTATAGCTTCCACATATCCAGAAGTCTTTGAGTGAGTGGCTCTGGCGGTCTAATATTTATACCTGGTGCTAGTCTTTGTGTGGACGTGCTCCTTGTCCTACACCCACGTCCGGTCTTGAATAGTTCTTTCCCTATCAGGGCCCTAAACTGTCTGGGGGTGGAAAAAGCAGGGTAGGCCTGGTGTCAGGTTCCTTTGAGTGTGCTGGATACACATCCTTTTTAAATGTAAACGGGAGATGGTACAGCCCCTCCCCAGTCATCTTCCAAGGATGGTCCATCCTGTCCGCACCTAAGCCCCCTTTCTGTTACTGTCTGGAAGTAATACACAAACCACAACAGCAGAGCAATTTACAGTCATGTGACCCAGGACACTGGCAGAAAGCACAGATGGTTGGGACTGGAAAATGGCAACTTTCTGAAAGTGGCATTTTCAGGATTGTGACGTAAAATCCAACTTTACCATTAAAGAGTATTGTTAGAAACTGGGCTTCTGTTTGGCAGAGCTATACACCCTGCCGAAACAGGAACCACAATCCTAGTCAGGGTAAGTCACAAACAAACCCTAAATTAACCTATTCTCACCCCCTTGATAGCTTGGCACAGATCAGTCAGGCTTAACCTAGGAGCAATGTGTAAAGTATTTGTGCAACTCCTCAAACAGTAAAAGTGAAAAGACCACACCGAAAGATGCCACACCTGGTTAGACAAATAGAGCTTAATTTAACAACACAAGACCAAAATCACAAAAATACAATTAGTTGAACCGGAGTTATGTATTTTTAAGGACTAAACTGTAAAATGTGCTTAAAAGCAAAAAGCGGTACAAAAGAGGGTGGTGATGGACAGAGCATCAGAACCAATCAAACACTCACACCCAGTCAACAGATCTGGGTTTGATCCATCACCGTTCTTTAGCCCACTCTGCCACCCCAGTTCAGACATGGCCATATGCAAATCAGTCTGACCCTGTGCCTCATGGGAACAGTCCAGCCCGAACTGCCAAGCCATGCCTTCCCTGGACCGGGAACAAGCTTCCTAGGACCGGTTTCTGGCATTTCAGCTGTCTTCAGCCAGGTTTGCTTGAATCCAGTGGCAAAGTGAGCAAGGGACTCACTTCTGAGCATACCCTGCCAACTTATGGCAAACAAAGCGGTACAAAAGGGGGTGGTGATGGAGGGAGCATCAGAACCAATCAGACACTCACACCCAGTCAACAGATCTGGGTTTGATCCATCACCGTTCTTTAGCCCACTCTGCCACCCCAGTTCAGACATGGCCATATGCAAATCAGTCTGACCCTGTGCCTCATGGGAACAGTCCAGCCCGAACTGCCAAGCCATGCCTTCCCTGGACCGGGAACAAGCTTCCTAGGACCGGTTTCTGGCATTTCAGCCGTCTTCAGCCAGGTTTGCTTGAATCCAGTGGCAAAGTGAGCACGGGACTCACGTCTGAGCATACCCTGCCAACTTATGGCGAACAAAGCAGTACAAAAGGGGGTGGTGATGGACGGAGCATCAGAACCAAACAAACACTCACACCCAGTCAACAGATCTGGGTTTGATCCATCACCGTTCTTTAGCCCACTCTGCATGTTGATGTCACGTTCAAAGTCAATTTATTTCAAGGAATTGACTCTTTGAAGATGTCTGTTGTTTCTTGATTGCCTGAGGAAAGGGTGAGTCATCGCAGTGGCCTGGGTACTTAGTATGCACATGAAAGTTATCAAGTGTCTCCTTACCAGGGTCCAAGTTAAGAGGAAAAAGACACACATCTATTTGGGCAATGAACCTTAAGAAACTTTGGGATGTAGGAGCATTGTCAAGCATCCTGCACAGACCATATATATGATTTGTGAAATGAAATCACAGGAGAAAAAAAGGGTCAACACAGCTTGGATTGGAAAGTTCTGACAACAAACACTAGGAATTCAACCATTTTGGATCAGAATTGATTTAAGGCTAGTCAATCCTTGTTAGAAATTGGATTTCTGGTTGGCTAGGGCATGCACCTAAGCCAGACAGAAACCACCACTCTAATCAGGGCAAGCGAGTTACACCCTGAAGATAACCCTTGCTCACCCCCTTGGTAGCTTGGCAGGGCAGTCAGGCTTATCCCAGAGGCAATGTGTAAAGCGTTTGCGCAACACACACACACAGCAGCGACACACTAGGCACACCACAAAAGAAACTCCACACAAGGTTATATCAAAAATAGCCTTTGTATTACTCATAAAACACATTAGAGCGTAATCACATATATACACTGTGCCACATGGCACTAGGTATGACTTTACATGGGATTATATACACTACAGGGCCAATCGGTCCACTGTCAGAACCACCATGATTCCCCATTAGTGAAGACAACCAGTAGCTACTGGTAACACTGTACGTAGCATAAACACATTATGCATAAATCATACGGCGTGAACAAAATAGCACTTCTTAGTATAGCATGTTATGCTAAACATAATCAGCAGTAGTGCAGTACATCAGGCCCACCTTAGGCCTAAACCTAATCAGCAGCAGAAACCTATAGAACACCTGCCACAGGGTTACTGTCCCCAAGTCAGTGTTCCCATGCGTGGGCCCTGTCCTGGACTCGCCCCGCAATGCCACCTTAACACAAAAGTGCCCCCCGACATCTCGGAATTGCGCAGCTGCCCGCGACCATGCGGCAGACCCTTCAGCTGCCAAGCAGGGCAGCAGGTCAGTCACCAGCGGCAGTTCCTCCTGGCAGTCCAGCAGCCTTCCGGCCACCAGTCATAATTAAGCACACAGCTCTTTTCATGGGGTCACAGCCCCAATATTTAAACCACTTTCAGTCTTTGTTCTGCACTGGCACAGGGCACTAGGCCTAGTCCAAACCAATTCTGGGGGGCACTTAACAAGTGCACAACAGTCCCCTTTGTTAGTGTAGGCTCTGGCCCCAGACACTCCCCAGGGGGGTGAAGCTATCATTGTGAAAGGCAGGCACAGTCCTATTCAGGGTCAGGTGCTACTCCTTCCACTACTCCAAATGCAGATCGGCCTATTCAGCCTAGCGCTGACTCACCCAGCCCCTCTGGAGCCACTGCACCCCCCCAGCCCCTGTCATCCAGAGCCAGATATGCAAAACACAACAGGCAGGCACAAAGACACATAGCACACAGAAATGCCCACATCTAAAAGTGGCATTTCTAAAATAGTGATAACAAATCGGCGAACACCATTACGCATTTATTACCACTATTCCAAACATACCAAACTTGATCACGCTACTCCTCTCATATCAGGAATTCCCAATGAAACACATATCAGGGAATCCCTAGGCATTCCTATGAGACGGCAGCCTCACAGTGATAAGTAACCAAATAGGCTGTTTGTCACTACCAGGACATACCACACAATTGAGGCACATGTCCTACCTTTTACTTACAGCGCACCCTACCCATAGGGCTAGCTAGGGACTACCTTAGGGGTGACTGATATGTAGAAAAAGGGGAGTCACAGACGTGGCAACCCCTTTTTGTGCCGTGTCCCAGCGGCAGTAAACTGCGCACGCAGGCCCTGCAATGGCAAAGGCTTGAGACAGGTTTGAAAGACTACTTTGGTGGGTGACGCAAGCCGCACTGCAAGCCCACCAGTAGCATTTAATTTACTGGCCCTGGGTATCTGATATACCACTTTACAAGGGACTAATAGGCAAATTAAATACCCCAAACAGGTGTAGATCAATCTTACCATGTTTACCATAGAGAGCACATGCACTTTAACACTGAACAGCAGTGATAAAGTGCCCAGAGTCCTAAAACCACCAATACCAGGTCAGAAGAAATACCAGGAGGAAGGCAAAATGTTCAGGGATGACCCTGCAAAAAGGGCCAAGTCTAACAATCTATCTGCAGGAAAATGGATTTTCCTGAAGGTATCAGGTGAAAGAAGATGGGCCAAACACATAAAATGAGATGGGATGAGTGCTTGCAAATCGTAAACCACTGGTAATTGCTTAGGGTAGCATTCCAACACATTGTTCTTTTGCCCACCATGCCACCTCAGATTAGAGCCAGCCATATGCAAATCAGCCTTGGTCTTGCCCCAGTAGGAACAGTCCACTTTGAACTGCCAAGTCATATTTGAGCTGCAACACAAGACCAGTTTCGGCCTATTTTAACCTCTTTAGTTAGGTGCAGCTTAGTTCCAGTGGAACAGTGAGCATTGACTCATATCATGGATATGACTGGTAATTGAGTCTCTTGTGTGCTTTCTTTCATACCCCTAGCCAGTAAGTCCCCTCTTCACTGTCAGTTGCAAGCACATTCTTGGACATGTCACTACTGTCGACTTGGAAGGGAAATGGTGAGTCCATATTAGCAACATTGTGATCTACAGTTAAGTGTTAACTTGACTCTGACCTTAGATCATGAATTCCATGACTCGATTATCCAGAAGACAGTCTTTCTCCTGTCCATTTGGCATTCTTTTCCTTCATCGAGTTTTCTGCTCAAAGAGTTTACGTGTTCGATCTCTAGGCCTGTTCAATAATCCTTTCTGTGTGTTTCAAGACTTCTCTATGTCTTGGCAAAAGTTTCCAATAACATTAAATGGTTTCCCAAAAATCATTACCCCTTTTACTGTTTATTTTATTTATTTAGGTAAATATATTCCCAGTTAATAAAAACCACACCAAAATTCATCCTGGAACAATCCTGAAAATTTGATAAAAATGCACAAATGAAAATAATTTGACCCTTAATAATGTATCATGATAACTTAGTGATTGTCAGAGAAGTGGTGCAAATCTTCACATTTAAAGTGCTTAATTAATAGTAAACAGTTTAATATGTTTAGGCATGATGCCAGCAGATTGTACAATTCCCGTTCTCGTGACCCCTGTAATATTTGACATTGTGGAAAGCAATTCAGTTCTTCCATACATTTTTGGCAGTCGAGTTTCGCTTCTATCTGGTGCTTGAATTTTACAAAATAACATGCTATACGTGCCCTGGAAGCATTTGGTTGACAGCATCTTTACAGCTATGCACCTCCAGTTCTCTAAATACAGGCTTTAGCCAGAGGCACGAACCAGATATTCCTTCAGAAAAGGACAAAAACCACAGGAGTTAGCTTGACCTACTAATCTCCATACATTTACTCACCAGAGGTAGAGACAAATATGGCTGGGGCTTCATCTCATTGTAGGTTGTTACTGTGTATCTGTTATGGGTTTTTAATTGTAGGTTTTGAAGTCGACTATCCCTTGGAGTATAATTAGGACACATGCAATAATCCCATCATCTTATTCAGTCATACAATAATTGTATCCTCTAAAAAGCACCCCCACTTATTTCTAAAGTGAAATCTAATTTTCAACTCCCAGTTTTGTCACGAAGGACTACTTTATTAAAAACATGTTGTATACAATTGTAATGACATTAAAAATTTCACAAACTCTGTGTGAGACAATTTTTTCTAAGTAAAAACACAATATTACATAAAGTACAATACAATTAAAACATCATACAAAACAACATTTCACATGCAGAACAGCATTTCATATGCAGAGAGAAAGAGAATATTGACAGCATAATTTGTCATTCAAAGAGCATATCGATTGGGACAAGTTTATGAACTAAGCCTTGTTGCACTTAATCTTACACCATTTACAAGGCCAAGAGTTCCCATAGATTATGCTATTAATTGCGCCGACGCGTTTCGATGGTTTCTTGTTAATAGTCCATCTTTTTCAAGACCATAATAAATTCAAGTCTCTCTGTGTATCTCATTATACAATCGCTGTAAGCATCCTGATCATTGCAAGTGCCGGAAGTACCGGCCCCTGCTGCTATTTAGCAAGAGTTAGGACCATATATCAGCCCTTCTTATGTCTGCACTGTTTCCTTTTTATTCAATTGGCCTCTATATTAAATCAGCGCTCACGACTGCCTTACGTGATTTTCTTTCTATTCCATATAATTTAAAAACTTTATAGACCCTTGATATTTTGCTTGACCTTTAATTAAAACCAGCAGAGAATCGTACTCCCGTAAACGCAGCTTGAGGGACTAAATCATACAAGCCTCCTCTCGCTTGTTGCTGAAATTCACTTCCGTATTGACGGAGTAACCGGGCCTTACACGTGTTGTCTTCCGTTGGTCAGATGAAACTTTTAATTGTAGGGCCTGGAGATGTTCCGTTACTGACAATATTTTTACCGCCTTTACTAAAAATGATTTAAAAACCCCATAGGATATGTTCTGAGCCCATGGTTGGCTTAGTTGTAGGTCTTCCAATACCTTCCGCACTGACGGTGAGCTAAACAGATAGGTGGGTCTAAGGTTCCGCCTTACAGCTCTCTTTAATTTTTTTTAAGTTTGATTTTATTGAGGAAAAATAACAGCAAAAGCGAATGTAGCATATCCTATTTGACATAAAAGTGGAGAAATGTAGTAAAAACAGTGTAATGATATGACTGTCAAGCTGTAAACAAAAGAAAAATACATCATATAAAGCAGTAAGAAAAAGGACAAAGGATAAGAAACAAGGAATAATTAAGGTATATCAGTTAAAAAATAACAAGTGTGTAATAAAAGTTATTGAACACTGTAAGCATAACTATAATAAAATTGAAAAATATAGTAATAAACATTCTGAAGAGCTTTCTTTAGTTTAAACCAAACTTTCTTCATGGCGGCCCTCTGTGAGATTGAATTGGAGCCTTATGTGGGGTTCTCTGGTTCAATTTGGTAGTCTCAATATTTGACGAAAGAGTCTTGATAGTTGTTTATTTAACTAGCTCCCAAAAAGTGTTTGGAAATATTTCAAGGCCATAAGCTAATGAAGGCAAGAATTTAGCTTTGATGACCTGAAGTAATGGTGATAGCGAGTGGCCTGTGATGTGGTTTGTAATTTAGCAGACTCCAGCCTCGATCCCCATGGCTCACTTTTGCAAAACTTCCTTGTGAATGACTGATGTCCGGGAGGCCTGAAACTCATTGCCTAAAAACTTGCATGAACTGGCCTTCTCAATCGTATGCTCCCCTATTTTCTAATACCAGGCTTGTCACTTCTGTGACCTTGTGAAGGTCACAAATTTTGTTTTTGCTGCATATAGTTCTAATCCATTTATCTTACAGTTGTAGGAAGGGTTGTTAATTGAGTTTTGGAGCCCAACCAAAGAGAAATCCATTAATAATGGGTCAACAGCATATTGCAAAATGTGCAGTGCTTGGCCTTTGAGTCTCGGAAGACAGGGTTTGGGGTTTTTCAGGGCAGGTTTAATATCTGCTGTGAATATATTGAAAAGGATAGGGGCCAGTATGCAGCCTTGTTTCTGTCCTTTGTTCATGGGAACTGTTTCAGATCGGGTGCTGTTCCTGCTGAGTTTAACTTGGATCCAGTTATTGGAATATAGGGTTATAATGGAATTTAATATTTTTGATGAGAGACTCCAATTGCTTTTAATTAGGTTCTGCTATAGATTAGCCCTGTCAATGCTATAGCACACTTTTTATAGTCAACAAAACATGCATTTAAAGCTTGCTTGTTAGCCAGTGTTCATGTACTAGAGTGGTGAGTGCCATAATATTGTCTACCTGCATTTTTATGAAAGCCAGTCTGTGTCCAGGGTATTATTATATTCTCTCGGTTGGCCAACCTTTGTAGGTGTTGTAAAATCAGCAAGGCCAAAATTTAGCATCTATGTTCAACAAGGCTATCATTTTTTAATTCTCAGGGTCATCCCAACTTCCTTTTTTTGTGTATTGGTAATATATATGCCCCTTGCCACGATGGAGGGATCGTGCTGGTTAGGATTATGTTATCAAACACATGGCACATTGCACTGCTCCAAAATTGCAAAGTGGGAAGGCCATTTGGCCCTGGGCTCCATTACTTCTCCTTTTGACAATAATTCTCTTCAGGCTAAAAGGAATGGTTACAGAGATACTCTATTCTGCCCCTGAATCCGATGTTTTTCCCATTGTTGGATACACTTTGAGTTGGGTAGGTGCTGGTACTTTTTGCTCCTTGTTGGTCCAACTTTAAGAGGGGCAGAGGCTGGTTCTTGGGTTAACTCGGTGGAGCTATATAAGCTAGCCACATAAGATTTCCACCAAGTGCTGTTCAGTTGGTTTTCTCTCGGCGGTTGTGTTGCAGTTGTAAGAAGATTCACCCATTTCCAAAATTGGTGACTTTTATCCGTTATTGAAATCTTTAGTAGGGCGATTCAGAATATTTCATTTCTGACTTGTTTTGCTTCCCAGACTACCTTTTTGTAATGTTTCCTGAGCTGAGTGAGTTCAGCCTTTCATCGGTCTGCACTATGCCTTGCCTTAGAGACCAGTCTGTACAATTTGGCAATCTTCCACTTTTCTGTGCATAAGCTGCTTGTATAACAAGATGTCATACAATCAATGGGAATGTATGAGCGATTAACCTGTTTGCTTATGGACGCCCTTAGCCCCCTATTGTTTTATGGCAGGTTTCCAGGCTAAATAGGCGTATTTTCCACTGCTATCGTGTTTCTATAGTTTTTGCTGTCCTCCCCAAAGTGGTTCCTCAGAGGGCCAGCTCTTTCCCCATATTGGTGGTCCAGGTGATTTCGGTTGCTCTGACTGTGTCTTCTCCATCTCCTATTGGAGTGGTACGATTGACCTCATAGTTTTGAATCTGAAGCGCCAACTTTTGTGCAAAATGGTCACTTTCTAGGCTGTGCTCTATTTGAAACTCTGTCAGCTGTTTGAATGGAGGCACTAACAGGAATGTGTAGTCCATGCTAGGGAGCAACGTGTGTGAATGCTGCCAGTTGGTGCATGGAGACCTTCAACTAGCAAATCTTCTATTGCATCTTGGCGTTGTGGATGGAACACAGGAGGAGGGATGTTCTAAATTGAATTTATCTGCCTCATTGATTCTACGATTTGCAGAAGTTCAGGTTGAAGTCTCCTGTCACCAATATTTCTCCCTGTGGGTTTTCCATAGCGATTTCGTGACAATGGCTGGTTAAATAGTCCACTTTGACTTGGAGGGATTGTCTGTCTGGTTTTAAATACATGCAAAACAGAAGTAGGTTCTGCTGGCACTTGTTTGGAAATTGAATTGAAATCCTCAAAATCCATGATTTGTCTCACCTTATTCGCTACATTTTACAGTTCATGGAGGGACGGCAGAAGATTGCAAGTCCTTCCACAGGGCAACATTTGACAACCCTTTCGTGAGTTGGGATGGTAAATGGTTCATATCCCATCAATTCGATAGGTTCACTTGCCCCAGGTTTCTCGTAGGAAAATTATATCAAACCTCAATATGAATTCATTTACTTCCTTTTGTACTTTGATATGTTCCCTGCCAGCAATATTCCATGAGCAGAGCCTTGTGCTTAATTTTGGTGTAAGGGAGGTTGTCTTGATTGAGTGGAAGCTCCTGGTTGGCAGCATTATTTCATTGCCGGTGAGCTGTTTTATGAATATTGTTGGTTTGCCCCAAAAGTATAGGGGGACAGGACTAGTCTTGGTACACTTGATCAGCTGGTTTTGTCTCCGTGCACTGCTGACTGCCTTGATGACCCACTTATACACTAGTCTCTTCTGATACTGGCCTATGGAAACTCATTTGGCTGGTGTCCCTCAGGGTTGAGTGAGGTTTACACTGGGTCCTTGAGTCAACCTGGTCATTTGCATACAGGGCCTTGAAGGGTTTGTGGGTATTTCATGAGGATGGTTAAGTACCAGGATGCTGTATGGGCAAGGCAATTTAGCTTCAGAATTGAAAAGTTTTGGATATCTTTCTGTAGTAATCAGGAGACCACACTGGAGTGATGATGTCAACGTAGGTTTATTCAGGTAACAGGTAAGCAGGTAAACAGGTAGAATAAGACCAGGTATAAGTCATGGTAAACCCCACCGGGAGCAGCCTGCTACCTGCTCAGCCCCATCCATCAACTGTCATTCTTGATTAAGTCACCCAAGCATTCCACTCATGGCCCACACACCAAACATTCTAATCAGAACACTCACACAGGCCAAGGAGCCAGGGACAGGGAAACATGGGAGAGGCAATCCATAACACCAGGATACTACATACCTCTTCCCTAATGAACTGAACATAAATGTAACGGAAACAAAGCATAAAAGATAAAAACAGCATATAACTATAAACATAAAAATTACAGCATCAGTACATAGATAAAACTAATAAAGATGAATCTAGAGCCCAGACCCAGGGATGGCGAAACACGCATCACTAGAGGGAAAGGAACAGCAGATTATAGAGAAGGACGAATAAATAATAATACCCATCCCCCTCCTCTTCTGAAGAAAAAATGAGAAAACATAAAAATGTAACATATCCATGTAAGGAGTAAAGCAAATGAGGACAAAAGGGACTGGTACCCAACGTCCTGCCCCCACCTAAGTAAGGGACAACGTGTACGTCAATGTGAATGTAACATCTCCGTGTAAGGAGTAAAGCAAATGTGGACAGAAGGGAATGTACCCAACGTCCTGACCCCACCCTAAGTAAGGGACAACGTGTACGTGAATGAGGACTAGAGGGACTGTCCTGCCCCAAACTAAAATAAGGGACACCAAATGAAAATCCTGCCCCCACTAGTAACTAAGGGAAAACCTGTGAAATAATACGTGAAAGCTCTCCAATGTGAGGAGGCAAGCAAGGTGAAGACCCTGCAACAAAACCCATGCAGTGCAATGCATCTTATGCACACAGGGGCCCACCCCTGCAACAACAACTTGTGCAGGGCAATGCATTTTAAGAATGCAGGGACCCACCCCTGCAACAACAACTCGTGCAGGGCAAGGCGTCTTAAGCATGCAGGGAACCCACCCCTGCAACAAGTCAAAGAACTCACCCTCGCGTTAGGTTACAATGTAAACTGGCATAGAATGGGACTAAACCCCAAAATGTCTACCTTCATATGAGGTACTAAATGTGTATATGGGAGAAATGACCCATAAACCCACGCCTGTGTAGAGGTGCATAAATGAAAGGAAGTGCATAAAATCCAAAACCATCCCTCCAGTGAGGGACATTTAAACCACCCAAAAAGCAACAATTTAGGCAAATGACCAATGAGCATGTAACAGGTAAATCACAATAAGTACGAAGAGCATAATAAATAGCATTTAAAACTGTGATGAAACTGTGACGAAACTGGTGAGCGATCCCTCACCCGAACAGTGGGTGCACTTGAATCTGTGCTATAAGAAAAGCACCCATTACACACTGTAAACGATTAAACTGTAAAGATGCCCCATGTAAGGCTTCTAACAACATTGTAAGCATACATCAGTGTGAAAAAAAATCTGTGAAAGTCATATATCTGGGGCAGGCAACACCTGTGAGCGATGTCTCACATGAAATACAACGGTCAACTTGAGGATGGTTTTCAAAACAATAATGTCAAGTACCTGCGAAACCACAGTATCTGCAAGTTTTTTCCTTCTCAAGACTATCCACAGCAAGCAACCAAAAGGAAGATGTGAAAGTGATGTTGGCGTGACGGTATTCCAGTGAGGAGTGTAGCTTGAATTAGCTTTCTTGAAACTACCACACTCAAGGACGACGCGGTTGGCAAAATTAAATGGGAGCAGCAGAAGAGCAAGAGGAACCCGCCGCCAACCACAAGCTGGCGGCATGCAACGTACATCGCTCCGGATGGCTCCCTGCGGGCCTGTGCAGGAGGACATCCATACAGCAGCGTCAAAGACTCTGACGACAACGGGTCACCCAAGAAGATTCCTAATCTGAACTCAAATATATGGTGACGCAGGTAATTCTTCACAGACAGCGCGCTAGGTGTGGTGCGCTGTCTGTGCCTCGCGCCGTAATTTAAAATTGCAAACAGACGTTAAGCTGGCAAAAATGACTCAAGCGAGCCCAAAAATAAGAGACTAAATGTGTCTAACATGTATTACCTGACTTCGTCTTTTGTGGTAGCGCAGCTATGAAACGCCAAACGTGTACTGTCCCTATGTACCCCTATGACAGACACAGCCAGAGCGAAGTCCGTCATTGGAAGTGACAAACGTGTGAGAGTCATTGGGATGTCCACAGCTTGCTTGGCACTGCCATTTGGCGCATGTCAGGAGTTTGACTCTGTACAAGTCCCAGAATGTAGGTTTGTATCAACTCAGGCGGAAATCAGGCACCCACATGTATAATTTGTCACACTCTGTGCAGCATCCATGAGACAAAAGAAGAGGCTTACTGTATATGAAAAGTGTCTCTGCGCAGCATCCATGACGGTGGGGCTACCCTGCGTGCTGTCGCTGTACCTCTTTCACATGTAGTCTTTGTAGGATAATGTCTTTAGAATGACACTGTTGTGTGTCATCTGTAATCTTGTAACTCTTGTTTTTTCCGTCTTGTACCTGTCGCTTGCTTTAGTCGGCTTCTCCATGTATTGGCTCCTTTCCAGCATAATGTAGAAGGCATCTTGAAGTTTTGCTTGTCCACTTATACCACTGTAAAGCGTGGGGACGTCCGCAACTCGTCGCCAAAAATAAGTGTAGTAATCAGGAGACCACACTGGAGTGATGATGTCAACGTAGGCTTATTCAGGTAACAGGTAAGCAGGTAAACAGGTAGAATGAGACCAGGTATAAGTCATGGTAAACCCCACCGGGAGCAGCCTGCTAGCTGCTCAGCCCCATCCATCAACTGTCATTCCTGATTAAGTCACCCAAGCATTCCACTCATAGTCCACTCGCACAGGCAGAGCAGCCAGGGACAGGCAAACATGGGAGAGTCAATCCATAACACCAGGATACTACACTTTCCAATTCGGGAAGCACAATTTCTATTCCCCATCTGTCACATATCTCTTTTTTGACTCAGAATGCTCGAAACTGCCTCTCTCTAACCGAATGTCAGTTTAGTTGTTTCATTCAATTCACTGTTCTTCCTGGGCAAAAAAGTCTACTTTACTAATTGTCTGTGCTGACCATGGAACATCAGTAGGTAAGGCCTTTAGTAGCTTACTTATATCATTGCAGTTCAGGAAGTCTAGAGGGCCCAATGACTTATATAATATCTTTAGTACAATTATTGTTTCTTGATGTTGCTCTAAGATGCCTTATGGGAGCCACAGCCTGGTGCGGTGTTGATATTGGTCTCTCGATTGCGCCTTAGGAACAGGTTATGACTTTTAAGGTAATTTGGGTGTTTGACTGGGACTCTTTCCTACCCACCCTTTCTTATCAGTTGTGGATTGGCATGGAGCTCCTTCAAGGGTAGGGTTTGGATCTGTGATAGGTTCTCCTTGGGTAATGGATTTAATGACCCAGGAGACTTAATGTGTTTTTTTTAAATATTGCTGGGGATAGGGGGTTGCTGGACTCCATGCAGCCCCCAACAACATTATATAAAAGGCTTGATAAGTGACCCTCCCTATTCTAGGGGCACCACAAAACTCAAAGAAGTATTTAAAGAGTATAAAAAAAGAAAGCCCTTGCAGGGAATTATTGGACGCTATTTAAAAAGAGCAGTGCATAATAAATTAGCTACTCCTGCTGCTCATTTATTATTCATGTTGGTTTATTTTGTTGTATATTTAGAGGGGAGGGGGTGTACGCATCCCCAAGCCTTAACGGCCTTGAGGACACCATCCCATTGGGCCTTTCATTTTTAAAGGGAGGGGGGCGCGCGCCCTCCCTACCAGAGCCAATATTGGCCCCAGGGATCCTATCCACCAGGGCCAAAACAAACATCTAAAGGGGAGGGGATCACTGCCTCCCTACGCCATATATAGAATTTTTTCATCACTGAAAAATGTCAATGCCATAGACCTCATCAGTGATATTATATTTACAGTCATAAGCAGTGCATCATTGCGGTGCAAGTTGTACTTATGTCAATTATGTATAACTGGTGAATTTAAACAGTTTTTTGCTTTTAAAATGGAAGTTTTTTAACTTCAACAAGAGAGAAAGAGCTCAGTAGGTTGGAATCTAAGTACATTTTAGAAATGGATTGTACGGAGCCATTGGGCCTGAACATTGACGATGAGCTCATTGTGCATCTCTAGACTGTCTTGCAGCTAGTTCCACGATCTTGTTGTTTTCAATTGAAGTTTAACCAATTTTTTGTTTGTTTTTGCTTAGAAATTATTTTTAATGAAATCTCTATTTTGTGTGTTTGTTCACAGGAGGATTCACTTTCTAGAGAAGCAATAAGGAGAACCATAGTTGAGAGCAGAAATCTTTAGTCACAGAATTGAGAAAGAGCGGTTCATCTGGAGAGCCAGCGAAGTCAAGTTTGAGTTTATTTTAATTTTACTTCTCTTATAAGTTCGAGAAGGCCCACTGGGGCATTATATATATTACTGGACACTTGGAGACTGCGGCAGGCCCACTTGGGCTACATCAACCGTGCATGTTACCTTACCTTACAAGGGAGTGTATTTACTTCCTTTTATTTCCAGTTGATTTATGAGATGTTCCCCATCCTTTGGCTTATGTTTGCTTTCTTCGTATAAAATTGAGTTAATTACTTTCGACATGTTATGCTATTAGAGTAGCTCCTGTGCATTGATGTCTATTATGCACCTTAGGATATAAATTAGATTTATCCTATATAATTCAATGGGTACAACTATGAAATGAATGCACAGGGCTCTTAACCTGGTTGAATTTGTTATGTTAAAACTCCACTCCAAAATGGCTGCCATAGTTACAAATCAGTGTCCTCCGTTTATGTTTATCACCTTTATTGAATGCATTCACAAACAAAATGTATAAAAAATGGTGGTGAAATATGGTCAGCGTCGTGACCAAGGTGCATGTTCTGTACCGAAACGCGTTGATGTTTGTGCTACTGCTGTAGAAAAGAATAAACCACCATATAATGCACCGGAGTGCTGTGGGATCCATTTATTTCAATTTTGGAACCGTTTTTGTTTGATTTTCATATATCTAAAAATCTCAGTTTAAAGAGATGTTATAGTTAGGAGAAAGTGTGGGTTGAAACATACTGTATTAAAGAACAAAACCAGTAAAAGTAAATGAACAAAACCAGTAAAATTCACTAGTTATGATTATATCAAGTAACTGTAACTATAACTCATGGTCTAAAGTAACTATAACTTTTTCCCCCGCCATGCAGAGTGTTGTCAATGATATCACAGAGCATGTCATAAGTGATGTAATACATGAGGTTATAGCCAGTGCATGGTGTAGGAACAAATTAAAGTTATGTTAGGTCAAATGTTACTTGACATAACTATGACTTGTGATTTTCAGTGGTTTTGTTATGTTAAAATGCCATGTTTTCAAATAACTATAATGTCCATTTAAGCATTGATTGCTTCAGTGAATTTCTATGGTTTATTTTAAATGCAAAGTAAGCTAATATTAGCATACCTAACTATAACGTTACTTTAACCTTTGTTTTTTTTCATTCAATTTCTATGTTATGCTGAAGTGTGGATAGCTACATTCAGACAATTCCTGTGCCTCGGGACATCCAACCCACATTGTGCCTGACTTTTGGCCATGTGCTGGGTACGCACCCTTCTCTGATCCACATTACCAATTAGAAGCTTCCTTGTTTTGTATCTCTGTAAAAAAATACCAGACTTGTGAGTTTTAAAATTGTACGTTTGATTAAACCGATTCACTTGCTACTAAACCAATATTTAGTAAAACAACCAAATGATCCTGTTTCTCTTACTATACGACCTCACGTTCTAAATATTCAAAAGTATTTTCTATGGGTGCTTTTTGACATTATTGTTTGGGCTAGATCTGTTGAGACTTTTACAAGACTTATGTGATCATGATGGTGGTGCTTATTCCCTAACAAAAAATATCCAGTGGGTTTGCGACTACGCAATTAGTTGGAAAATTCATTTAACCAATCGCATGCCACTAAACTTGAGAATCTAATGGATTTAACTCACTCACCAGCTACACATCTACACCAAGGGCCCTACACAGACACGTCACATATGGCTTCGGATTAAAGATCCCTGCCAAAGAACTCCCTAGAGGGTGTCTGTCGAGCATTGCAGCGCCGGCGCGACGAGGAGCAAAGCCCTATGGTGAAGCATGACACTCGCAAGAGTGTGTGAAGGCTCTTAATCCAATAAGGAACCACCTCGCTAGTTCCAGAGTATCTGGCCTGTTAAAACACCTTCTCTCTCACCTCTGAGGGAACTGCATACCCGTTTACATACAACGATATGTACAAGGCAGCATTAAGCCACAAACAGTGGCTGAGTGCTGCCTGGTAAATATGGAGCAGGCTCCTGCGCCACCGGAGTGTCACAAAACGTGACATGTTGGCGGCGCAAGGGGATTATAAATAAGACCCTCAGGTTCATAAATCCGAATTTGTTTCACCATATGAATAGGCTGCTATTCCAGATTTACTGACTACTGCGAAATAAGCATTTGTATTCCCTTTGTCCGCCTTCCATATTCCGAGAACAATGTGATCTGGGCTGACTCAGTGTGGAGACAATCCACAGAAGTATTACTGATGTAAAGTGGCAGGACAAGAGGATATTCATCCAGAGAGCACTTAGCCACCTGTCCCATGTGAGGCTCTGTGGCAACAGAATCCATGATCACTGCTTTTATTAGCACTGCAAGGACAAATTGAGGTGACAGTCCGCAAGGAGGAGCCTAAAGGTAGCTCCTTCGTGTTAGCTGCACAGCAGATAGAAAGTCAGAAACCCTGGACTCTATCAACCAACTCTAAAAGAGTGATTGATTCATTTGATGTGTAATTATTCATAATTGTTATTTTTTCATCTGTGCAGTGGTGTACAAAGGTTGCCATGGGCGTATACTGCCTTGGTTGGGTAGGAAAATGCCATCATAGTTGGTAGACAGTCGTCTTCCTGCACATTTGTGTCTTGTGGCATTGCGCAACTGCACGCATGATAACCAGACCACTGTATTTGTGTAGTACCACTCCTGGGTTAAACCCTCCTTCGAGGAGGTTGCAGCATCTCACAACACACACAAAAAAAATATTTTCAATCCCTATTTAGACTACTTTTGTGAGAGTGTTACACATAAAAAATCATAACAGTTTCAGAGACATGTTTTCCTGCTAACAGTACAGGGTGAGTAACTGAATTAGAAACTAAGGATATTGGCAAGTGCAGGTGGTACTTACCACCAAGTAAAGTCTGCACGGTGGCTGGATTTAGTAAATACCAATTTGCGGCAGGAGTAGTGGGAGTATGGGTGCTCCAAGAGAAGTTCATAGTAGTGGCAGTAACTACATCTGTACAATTACACCTAAAAAGTGGTTAGATGCATTGGAACAAACTAAATTTACCGTAGGTTGGGCAAGGCACAATTGTTGATCCTTTAGGACATCATCAGAAATTATACCACTAAGGGGCATATTATCAAGAAACAGAGTTAAAAGTATCGCCGCTCTAGAGGCAGAAAACTCAGCTAAAGCGGCGATAATGGGCTTGATAATATGCCCTTGTAAATTCCCATAGAAGCCCATGTTTTGGTGTCAACATGGGCTTCTATTTGAATTCTCTGCGGCATATTATCAAGCCCATTATCGCCGCTTTAGCGGCACTTTTCTGCCGCTAAAGCGGCGATACTTTTAACGCTGTGCTTGATAATATGCCCCTAAAAGTTACATGTGGGACTGAGAAAGCTACTGAAGAGAAAATTAAGGAGAGAGTAAAGATATGTGTACGCTGAAGACGCTACCAAAGCAAAGAGACTTTGTAGAAATTCAAAAGGCACATGTGTCTGTCTTATTCCGTCTCTGACAAGGAATTACACAGCTAGGATATTCCTAAATAAAATGCAAAATGCAAAAATGTAAATATATGCTGCACAAGGCCCATGCACGCTACTACCAATCCCGCATCAAAACGTATCTAACTCCACTAAAGAATTCTTCTAATTTTCAGAAACCCGGCACAGCCTCTGTTCTAAAATTGAAACTATACCCATTCTCCCTCACCAGTCCTGCTGCCAAATTTCTCATACTTCCTAACCAAGAGTCAATACATTTCAGATCAATTTCCTGTTTCATTCCGACCATTACAGAGCAGATCTGTTTAACAGCAATGATAGAAAATTGTGATTCCAATTGAGCCCCAGACCTGTGAAAACTGTTGAAGTTCTTGCTTTTCCCAACTGCCTCCTTCTTAGTTCACGGTCAAAAGTCTCTAAAAAGCCTTTACTTTCACTTTAAAAATTAAAATTTCTTCAGTGGACACAAAGGTCAATACTATGCAGAAAATTACCAATTTACATATGATTATATAGTTGGCAAAATAGTATGCAAATAATCAAGCTCCTGGTGGTAATAACAATTTCAACCTGTTTAAAAAGGGGGCCTCTCAGATAACCAAGGTGCAAATCAATACGTTAAAGGTTTAGCACAGAAGGGGAGCTAACACCATGAACCTAGTCCTCTGACAGTATGTGCAAGGTACCCAGTGACAAAGGGCCAGATGTCCGACCATTTCGTTTTACGGATCACAAATTGCGATTTTTCTTTTTGCGACTCTCAATTTGCGACTTGCAAAATGGAATGTACTAATGGGTCTCGGACACATTTAGCAATTCCCAATATGGTGGCAAATGACCTGCCTCACCAATGGTCATAAGGCAGGTCGCAATTTGTGGCCCATTGGGAATTGGCTACAATCACAGGGATGGTGGCCTGCTGGGGGCAGCAGACCACCATGTCTGTGTTTGCTTTTTAAATAAAGCATAACATTTTTTCAAATGCAGCCTGTTTTGCTTCAAGGAAAACAGGATGCATTTAAAAGAAAACAATTAAACGTTTACTTTTCATTTTTTAAGGGCAGGCAGTGATCCCTAGGACCACTGCCTGCTCTGGAAAAAATATTGGAGCCCCATTCACAAAGGGGAAGGGGTCCTTAGGGGACTCCTTCCCATTTGCGAGTGGCTTACCACCAACTTGAAGTCGGTGGTAACTGCGATTGTTTTGCTACCGCATTTGTGAGCACAAAATAATCATACATCCCCCTGCAAAAAGTAGTGCTTAATTTGTTTTTTTTAAAGCGCCAGGTCCCTCATTAGGAGGCCCCTGCAGGCTGCACCACGCATTGTCCCTGCCAGCACTGCCAATGGCAGTACCAACACAATTACTAATCATCACACTGCTAAAAGGGTGACATTTCAGCCTACTTTTGGCCCCAATGCTATAAGAAAGGCGTGGGTGGCAGTCAATAGCCATTTTTAACAGCGCTTCTATGTGGCAGATTGGTACAAGCCCTGTGTTGACAATTAGGTGCTGGTGCCGAGCACCGGAATTCACCAGCTCAAATTAAGCACTGCTTCAAAGGAAGATTCTATCCGGCTCATTTACTCATGTGAGCACAGCCTGAGTGTCTGTTCACGTCATCACTTGTGTAGAAGTGTAGAAGTAAGAATGTGCCAACAGTCACGCCGCCCCAACCGAAATGTGTGTAGTAGTCCATGTACATACTCTGCCCCGTCTTGGGGATTCGAAGGCCAGGCACCGCTAGTACAGCCTACACAGGCCTTCTTTGCAAGAGTAGAGTTAATAATGATTAATAGTAATAGCAAATGGTTCCTTATTTACTGGGCGTTTGTCTCAATCATTCCAAAGTATTAAAACAAATGTGATGCTTATTCTCAGTTCTATTCCGAAGTGGTTAATGTGGTGATACTCAGTGCATACTCAGTGCATTTCGAATGTGCTGCTCTTAGTCAGAGGGAGAAACACAGATATACAATACAACGGAGGTTTATGCACAAAAAACAGTAAAGTATCACATAACTCTCTCCAACATGCCCTAGAATCAAATGAAGCACTACAAACTGAAATTCCCCAGAGTGTAAAAAAATGAAGATTTCAGGAAAGTCTTGTGAAGTCATTGAAATGTGCAGGAAGTATCTGAACTAAAAACCACAGACCATACGAGCAAAACTATGAAACCACCATGAAGCTACACAAAGCGAAACTAAGAATATGTACCAAGAAACAAAAGTAAATCACCAGTCAAATGATGCTGTAAATGAATTATGAAAACAAGCACACTGAAGTGCTATGTCAAACAAACGGTGACCAATAGGGTAAGAAAGACATGCATGTGACTTTAATGCCATTGCCGAAGGACTTACCGAGTGTGAAACAAAGATGAGACTCAGGACTCATGCAAGAGGCTCCTGAGATATGCGGGGAAGAAGATCTCCTATCCAGGACAACAAGCTGGGACATGGCACACAGGGCCGATCTCTGAGCCCTAATATTTGTGATAAGATGGAAATTATAACCATAAGCTTTTTTATTTCATGTTATTCCTCTTGTTTTGAGAATCAGTCTCATTGTATAGTAACCCATACACAGATAACATGTTTCTCTGCGCTAGCTTGTTTCATTTTATTGGTGTAATATGTAGTGGTGTTTGATACGACTACCCCACTTACAGGGGGTCCTGAAGCCCTATGCTTCCTTTAGTACACAATCCCAATGACAAAGAATAGGGCTACTCTACTCTGTGATCTCCAAGATTTTCATCTCCTTGACATCATAAGTAGCCCTTGCTTCGACTATTGTTGGTTGTAGCCCCTTGAATTCATGAGATTGTAAGTGTGGGATCGCTCAATGATGAAGCATGCCCCATTATGTGACTGAGGGCCTTGCAACTCAAGACGTGGCTCTTCGATGGAGACACAGCACCCAGATACCCCTAGAGGTGACAGAGTTGTGATTTACAAATGTTGATTGATTGACTGATTGAATTCCTAGTAAATATCTGTGCCAACATAGGGATCACAGATTAGCCCCAGTCGTTTTTGTTGTGATTGTGTTTGATAATAAAACTTTACCGCAAATTTGGTAGAAGTTAAGTAACTTTGATCTTCACAGGGATGGGTGAAGATTCCCAACTTCAGACTAGAAGGTGTTTTGTCTGCTTAGAACAGACCTAACCCCTATGCAGCATGTTAAAACAGCTGTGCTCTACATCTGCAGAATGATTATTCCCTGCCCCTTAGCATCTACACATTGTTGGTTCTCTAACAGTTTTGGTCTTTGCAAAGCTGTCAAATGTTTTAAAAACACAGTGGAAGACGCCTAAATTTGTAACTTTGCTCACCCCTAAATAAGATGTGCCACAATAGACTGCAATGTTGTGCACATCAGATATTACACTCAGTAACTTACAGTGAAAATGTTTTAGAATATTATTTAAATTATCACAAGCGATCAGCTACAATAGCACTGAATGGATATGTATCCCATATTTCGTTATACAGAGGCAACGCCATGGCAAAATATATATTTCTTTTGTTCTCCTACAGTACCCAAACATGATGAGAGGTGAGTCTTTAATGAATTTTATATCCAGGCTGCTATTTTATTTAATTAAAGAGCCAAAGTAGATTTCTGGTGGTGGAATAATGTTTGTGTAAGGATCTTAACTTTCTCTGCATAGAGTAATTGGATAGTAATCCTGGTGCTCTTAAACTATTAAATTTAGGAAGCAAGTGCTAGAGTTTATCTCCAAGGATTATGTTCTGTAATATTTAATTGCATTTTTATGTGTCCTTGCTCCCAGGCCCTAAATGCAAATGATAACTGAGGAGCAATTTTGCCCATGGAATGGAATGATTAATGATTGATACAACTTTATAATATTTGTAATCACATTTTGTCAAAGACTTCATGGTGATCAACCTAGCATTAAAAAGCTTCTACGAATGAACCTGTCAGTACTAAAAAAAAGTCGCTGAGGCACATAGGTTCAACATAGGTTCAACGAAAAGGTATCATTCAATACAATTGTTCTACACATGTAGGTTCATTAAAAACAAAAAGTCCTGTTGCTCTGAATTCATTAACCGCCTTACAACAGAACATTAAAAAGCTTAATATTTTAGCCCATTTTTATTCAAACTATCACTTTAAGAAGTAGTTTAACATTTCTTGACAAAATCAATTTTTAACTCTGCCCTCTGCTGTGTAAGTAATGGTGATTTTATGCCATGCCAAAATGGAAGGATTATGAAAGGCTTAAAGTTATCCAACTAGGAAACATATAACATAACCTTCTTGGCCCGTGACATAGGAAAAAAAGTTGTGTTGTCCTAGTCCCTCTGATGGTAATATTGCCAATTTCACAGGAGGTTTATAAAGACTTCTGAATATTTAGCACTGATTCACAAAAGTATACTCTTACATGCTTCTGTGAACAGTCTCCCAAACATCCAACTCCCCACTATTAAAGAGGCATAGTCGTATTTTTACTAATTGTATACAATCATTCCCTTTTATATTCCCATTTTAGAGTACTTCAGGAGTACTGCTTTAGGTACTCCACAATGCCTCTGTGAATAGGTCCCACAGTATTCAATTATGTTTCATTGCAGAATGCGTCATGGTCTCAATATTCTCTGACTAAATATTGTTTACTAAAATATCACCTCATTGAAACTAATACCAGCCAATATGCCCCTAAGCTGTGAGATGATTTTGTAAACAATACTTAGGACACAATATTTATATCGGACGATCTTCCTATTATTAATTTTTCTTATTCCTCACAGAAAGAGAGAAAGGAGAGTTAGCATACTACTTTGGGTTTTCTGTAAGATTGAAGGAGAAAGAATGAAAAGAGATTGTGAGAGTAGAGTGCTGAGTCAGTTCCCATGATTGCAAGTGGAGGGCATCGGCATTTGAGATGTCATCCGTGATGTCATCAGTGATGTCACTGACCATGTTATGAGTGATGCAATATGTGACATCATAAGCAGTGTATTGTGGCGGCGTAAGTTATAGTTAGCTCAGGTAACTATAACTGCTGAATTTCTATGGATTTGTACGAGTAAAGTCTGAGCCTAGCTAAAACATCCCTGTACCTTTGGTTTCTTTCCATAAATTTCTTAGGTTTTTTTAATTCTATTTCCTAACTATAACGTCTCTGTAACCTTTGGCTTTCTAAGTGAATTTCTATGTTTTTTAATGTTATTTCCTAACTCTAATATCCCTGTAACCTTTGGTTTTTTTGAGTACATTTCTATGTTTTTTTAACTAGTATTCACATTTGCAGAGTGGTGGAGAAAGGGGATGGGGATTCCCACCAACTCTCAAGAAGCAGTCTGTATGGGACTTACTTGAGGTAACAGGAGGGTTACTTGACCCCCAAGGTCTCTCAGCATCCACAAGGACTTCATGACCCAACCAGTAGTGTGCCAGGTGGCGCATTTGCAGAGTGGTGGAGAAAGTGCCATGGCCTCTGAAGACCTCTCCGCAATCCTGCTGTGTGGGACTGCCTGGACTTAACAGGAGGGATAGTTGGCTCCAAAGACCTTCAAAAGCCAAGGGTCTTCATCCCACAACAAGTAGTGAGCCAGGAGGTGTGTTTGCAGATTGGTGGGGAAAGGGGGAATGGCCTCCAAGTCCTCTCAGGAATCCCACTGACTTACTGGAGGTAACAGAAGGGGTTCCTGGCCCCCAAGGTTCCACAGCGTTCAAGGGGACTTCGCCCCTTGAGGCACATTTGCAGAGTGATGGAGAAAGGGGGTGGGCCTCCGATCCCCTCTCAGCAATCCCCCTTACTAGAGGCAACAGTAGGGGTTGTTGGATCCCCAAGGACCCTCTGCAGCCAAGGGGACTTCATCCCCCAACCAGTTGTGCACCAGGAGGCACGTTTGGTGGTGGTGAAATGGGGCGGCGGCTTCTGGCGACTTCCGGGCTGGCATTTTAAAAAATGATTGTACTTTGTATTTTTGTTTTTTATATTAAAGGGAGGGGGCCGAGCGCCCCCACAGAGCCAGGCATCTATTGTGGGTTCCCTGGTCCAACTCAAGGCACCCACTCACAACTGAAGGGGAACGTGGGGGAAGCCTCAAAGCCCCCAGTGTCCCTGCTGGCTTCCCGCCTTCTACGCAGGCCATCATTGCTTTTACAGAGAAGGAGTTGCTGAACAAGGAGCTCCCGCTCTGTGAAAGCAATTGTGCTCTGCTTCCAGCAAGCAAGAGCATATTTAATGGTCTCGCTTGCTGGAAGTGGAGCGTTGGCTATGGCTTGGCGGGAATGGTAAAACTCCCGCCAAGCCATAGCAAACAGCTATATCCCAGGAGTGGGCACACTGGGACATAGCAGGAGCCGACCCTGGGGGGTTGAAGTTCCTCAGGGCCATCTATGGCTCCAGGAGAGGGGCCGCATGACCCCCTCATTTCTTTGATTTTTCCCCAGGGAGGTGGTGGTCCTTGGGGCTGTCGGGGGGCCACGTGGCCATCCACATTCAATTTGAGAAATGCCCAGGACTCCTGGGGGTCTCTGCGCAGCCCCACGCATTGTTTTAAAATAAAGCCCAGGGGAGGTGGCGGTCCCCCAGGGCTGGGGGGTCCGAGAGGTCCACCATTTAAAAACAAGTAAGCCCTGGGGAGGTGGTGGTCCCGGGGCAGCGGGGAGGCTGTACAGGACGGTCCGTTCCGGGGTAATCGGTAGCCCCAAGTATGAAACACCACACTTTCCAATCCAAAAGTATTCACGGACACCAAGGAGATTTGCAGTTTAGAGTTGGTTTATTGAACTGCAAAGTTCAATAATCCAACTCTAAACTGCAAATCTTCTTTGTGTCCGTGAATACTTTTGGATTGGAAAGTGTGGTGTTTCATATATATATATATATATATATATATATATATATGTATATATATATATTATCTACTGGCGGTCGCCAGTAGATAGTTATAGTTACAACCTAGTTTCCATAAAATTCTATTTTGAATAACTTTGGCGCCGGTTGACGAATTCTCGCGAAATTTTCAAAACTAATGGGGCGCTCCGCTCAGCTCCTACCCTGAAAGTCTCGGGGTGATTCGTCAAGCGGGGGCCGAGAAAAAGGGGGGTCCCAAAACGTGTTTTCCCCATGCATTTTTCCTTAGGACCTTTAGTCGAAGGTACAGCCCGAACGGCTGAACAGAATTACGTGAAATTTGGCAGAGAGGTAGCCATAAGGTCAAGGAAGTGCCTTTTGAAGGTCTCGTGTAAATCTGTTCAGTATTTCCTGAGAAAATAGCATTTAAAACCATATCAATATCTATACGCGCGCAACGTGCGCGCACTGTGCGCGCACCCTGCCGTGCGCGAGCGCAATTCTGATTGGTTGTTAAATGTCGGTAAACATTCGAATCGGTCAAAACCAGGAAGTGTCGGCCGCCATTTTGTCTCTCGCAGTCTGAGGGGGTGAAAAACAAAGGTGGAGAACGTGAAAAAGGGGCAGGGTGGACAGTTCCTGACCCCCTAGCCTTTGTCAGGGGGTCTCAGAAGGACCCCCAAGGGCCAAAAAAAGATATATTTTTTTTTCGAAAAATTGCGGAGTTATAGTTAGTGCAGGCAACTATAACTCACGCGACCGCAATCCTCTGCTGATGACGTCAGATATTACATCACTGATGACATATGTGTCTTTCTGAAAAATAAATATTTGTAATATATGTATAGCTAAAGATTAATGGAAGAAGACATGGGTAAATAAGTGTCTAAATACAGTGATGTAATATCTGACGTCATCAGCAGAGGATTGCGGTCGCGTGAGTTATAGTTGCCTGCACTAACTATAACGGGGGAATTTCATTGGTTTTTTACGAGTGAAATGTCCAGCTAACTATAACATGTGTGAAACCTATGGTTTTTTAAGTGAATTTGCAAGGTTTTTTAAATGCTAATTCGTAACTATAACGTGTGTGAAACCTACGGTTTTTTCAGTGAATATATATATATATATATATATATATATATATATATATATATATATATATATATATATATATATATATATATATATATATATATATATATATATATATATATATATATATATATATATATATATATGATGCAATAAATTCCTTTACTCAAAGGAAAAGACTGGCACTCTGAAAGTTGACTCCACTTGAAATGTTTATTTCTACAGTGATGGCATATCAATGCGCTATATCAAGCCAAATTTTTTTCGTGTTTAAATACATACAACTTTATATATATTGTATATATTATATATATATATAGAGAGAGAGGGAGTGTGGGAGAGAGAATTGCAGCATGACATATTATGCCATTCCATAACATATGGTACCATACCATTCCATACCATTCGGTTACGTAACATGACATACTTAGCATAACATAGCATAACAGCATAGCATAACATACTATAACATGACATGACATAACATAGCATAACATAACCCCCTTGTGAAAGTCAGAGGAAAATAGGAATGAGGAAGAACATATTTTATTCCATAACTACACAATTGAGACTACAACAGATGAATTTGAAACAACAAATTAATAATTTGAAAATGATGCAAACGCTTTACAGAAGAGACCCGCATTTACCTTGAATGATATTAGATATCTATTGAGGACTGTATATTGTTTATTCTTCAGGAGTGGAACTAATAATGGGCTAATGAACCCCAATGGCTGGGGAACCGCAAGCTGAAGTTTAGATATATGCAGGTATTTTGGTTTAGAAGATGTGAATGCACGAATCAAAGTAAATTCTGTTTGTCAAATACACTGAATATGCAGCTGAAGTGGGAGTTCCAAGTGGAGAAGGAGGCGCTCGGCAAGACAAGAAATCGCTCTTATCGGAGAAGCTGCAGGGCTTTCAGGATGAAGGATGCTCCGTGTTAGTTTACACTATTACTAACTGAAACAAGGTCAACTTTTTGCCTGGCCTGAAGCCATCAATAAGCAGTGAGAAGTTGTTTGCAGAGACACACTGTCCAAAGCTAAAGGGAAAGATTTAACATCTGTCACTAAATACACTCTGACAGAAAAGAAGAGAGAATTACAAAATACACTGCACAGCGACATCTTGTGAGATGACAACATCACTAATAGCGGCGGTTCCCCCGCTAAGGCTGAGGAGCGTCGCCTCACTGCTATGCGAGCATTTTAAAAAGGAAAACTAAAATGATAATAACCGATGTAATTATTTTAGTTTTTCAATTTTTTCTTAGGTGTGGGGCAGGGCTGGGCTGACCAGAGCTGGGGCCAGGGGGAAGCGTGGTGAGCACTCACTAAAGTGCGCATGACGGTTTTGCCGGCCGTCTTGTCTCGGCCAAACCGTAATGTGCAGTTCACATGTTCTCCACCGCCTGTAATGCACAGCCTGGGTAGAGGACATGCACAGCCTCCCAGTGCCTCTCTGAGCGCCGAACCACGGCATTCAGGCCAATCACAACGCTGCTGTAAGGCAGCTTTACGATTGGCTAGGGGAGTCTGGGATCCTGTGTGCTTCCTGGTTCCTTCTCTCGACCGAGGTGCCAAGGGGGCTGAGAGGCGGCAGCAGGCTGGCCTGTAGGTATGTGTTTAAAAAAAAAAAAATAATTTACCCCCTCACTCGAACCCTCGTCCACCCCACCTCCCTCGTTAAGTAGTGGCTGCCACTGATCACTAATAATATGACAAAGGCTTCAGGCACACACTTGCTGATGTATCACCACACAACCAAGTCGTCCCTCTGACTACCCGACTCATGGCCAAGTGTCTCTCGTTACCCTCCAGAGACTTGTGAACACTTCCTCTTTGAAAGAACACAGAAAAGACACATTATTGCCACTAAAACCTTGATAGCCGCAATTCCAAAGAAATCATGTATTGTGGCTTTGGAGACTGTTACTTTAATGTGCTCAGGGAGGACATGTCCATGATTGAGCTGTTCCCCGAGCAGCCACTAGTCAATGAAGCCTGGAAGCCGACCCTAACTAGATCATGTACCTTTGACAACAGAGAGCCCCTATCCTTTTGCAGTTTCTTAATAAAGATTCACTATTTTCATCCCAGTTCACCCACACGACGCCTCCACATTGATAAGCTCAGCCAATAAGTGACTATCCACCATGCAGGGTGCAGAGGATTCCAGCTGTTCTTTCATGAACAACAAACAGGAAATGCATCATCGAGAACCACAGCTTCACACTGCGCATGGGCGGCGCGTTCTCCATGGTGCTGCTTCTGCCTGTTGCTGTCAATTATTACATTGGGATAGGCGGACTGCAGGGAAACATGCAGTCACCATTTTCTGCATTTTCTTTAACTTACCCTGAGGGTCCTTCATTCATGGGTGTACAAATAAAATGAAGTGCATAGTTACTAAATTATAGTGCAACACAGCGCAGCAACCACAGATGCTGTGTTGCATTGCACAAGAGGGTGAAAGAAGCACAGAGCCATATTTTCTAAATATAGCATGACACTGCTCTCTTTCCCTCCACGGGTATGCAAACAGACTGCCTGGTGCCATGCACACACCCTTGCACCCTAGTGGAAAGTTGTGCAAGTGCTGACCAGCATATGGGTTGTGCTGGAGGTGCATCTAGTTTAAAATCAAAAGTATCAACAAGCTGTAAAACATCTTACACATTGTATGTTTGCAGCACATGTCCAATGTGTGAAATGTTAGGAGAAATAAATACATTTCTATTACTTAACGCCTGTCTTGGGAGGCGTTGTTTTTTAATGCAACGCCAGGTCCGATCATATTTGTAGATCTGCTTTTATGTGTACATCCATGAGTGGGAGTGTGGGAACACCAACGTGCCACCTATGGAACTCCTGCATGAATCCACGTAATGCAAAGCAGTGCAAGGAGTTATTTGTGCTGCTTTAATGGCGCTGTGTTAAGGGAAACAGTGGAAGGGGTGTGGCGCCACGGCCAGGGCGACTGACTCCGGAATCTGGGGATCACAGTATGATCCCCGGCGCCGGCGGCAGATTAGCCCAGCACCATGTGACTCTGGGCAATAGCTTGCTTAATCTTTCCGACGGCCCCCAGCGCCTAGAGACCCTTACGAGTGATTGTTCGCGCTTTACAAATGTGGATATTATTATTATTAACAGTGTGTGAGCAGAGACCAAAGTCTTATCTGCTGTAATGCGAAGTGGAATTATGGGTAATGTCGGCTTTGTGAAGAAGGACTGGTAAATGGCATAAATCTTATCTTTTCAAAGGTAGATAGTAACTTGAAATGGGAGAGATGCACAGGGAGCAAGTTGAGCACAGACTGGGTTTACACATTTTCTAACAGTTTTGAAAAACTTTGCAGCTTCTAAGAAGGTGGGAGGCATGGAACTGATAATGTGTTTTGCAAATCTCTGTCTCTTAGAATGCTCAGTTTCCAGGCAGAGATTCAAAGGATTAAAATTGAGGAAGGTTTGGAAAACCTTAGTAAATACCACAAAATCATCCAATGAGGTTATCCTGCAAATGGACTGTGTCCAAATGCTTGAACATTGGATGATATATTTAGTATTAAGGGTGGGGTCAGAATGGGGGAGGCTTGAGGAAGACCCACATCAATGTTACCTCTTAGAAAGATTGACTCAATTTCACTTTCTGGGGACTACCTGAAAGAGGAAACGTTGTGGCTGCCTTACAGATTGTGTTCATTCAATGGTATTGTGGTCCGCAGTGCCCGAGGCACTTGGCTAATCCAGCACAGCCAGAACCAAAGCCTGGCCTTCACCAACTTTCAGAAGTTCAAATCAAATCAACAGCATTTGTAAAGGAAGTTTCATCCTGAAGCAAAGAAGAGCTGCCTCCATCTTGTGTCTTTCTCATGCATTGGTCAAAACTCTGCCTGTAGAGATAGGCAAGTGTTAGGAACAATAATCGTTTTGTATGGTATGGTATTAGAATATTTTGTCTTTAAATATTGTGATTCCATAATATTGTAGCAAAAATATCAACAACCAAAACATCGAAGAGTTAAGCACATGGTTTGTACAGGTTTACTATATTTAGCTCCAGATAAACATACTATATATTCTCAAGGTATGTATATAGGTGTTCGACTTGGCCCTTTTTGCAGGGTCATCCCTGAACTTTTTGCCTTCCTCTTAGTATTTCTTCTGACCTGCTGTTGGTGGTTTTAGGACTCTGAGCACTTTATTGCAGCTGTCCAGTGTAAAGTGCATGGGCTCTGTATGGTAAAACATGGTAAGATTGGTCTACACCTGTTTGGCTAATTTAATTGAACTATCAGTCCCTTGTAAGGCACTATCCCATATATCCAGGGCCAGTAAATTAAATGCTACTGGTGGGCTTGCAGCGCTGATTGCGCCACCCACCAAAGTAGCCTCTCAAACCTGTCTCAGGCCTCTGTCATTGCAGAGCCTGCGTGTGCAGTTTACTGCCGCCGTGACGTGGCACATAAATCGGCTGCCTCGTCTGTGACTCCCTTTTACTACATATTAGTCACCCCTAAGGAAGGCCCTAGCTAGCCCATTGGGCAGGGTGCATTGTAGGTAAAAGGTAGGACATGTGCTATAACTGTGTGGCATGTCCTGGTAGTGACAAACAGCCATTTTGGGTTCTCACTGCTGTGAGACTGCCCTCTCATAGGAATGCATTGGGGATTCCCTGATAAGTGGTTAAGGGTTAATTCCTGATCTGAGAGGCGTAGCGGGATCAGGTTTGGTATGTTTGGAATAGTGGTAATAAATGCTGTGTAATGGTGTGCACAGATTTATAATCACTATTTTAGAAATGCCACTTTTAGAAGTGGGCATTTCTGTGTGCTATGTGTCTTTGTGCCTGCCTGATGTGTATTGCATGCCTGGCTTTGGAATGACAGGGGCTGGGAAGGTGCAATGGCTCCAGAGGGGCTGGGTGAGTCAGCACTAGGCTGGTTGGGCCTATCTGCAATTGGAGTGGTGGGAGGAGTAGCACCTGAGCCTGAACACAGTGCTGGATCTGCCCCCCTGTGGTTTGTTTGGGGCGAGGACCTACACTGACAAAGGAGGGTGTTGTGCACATGTGTAGGTGCCCCCAGAACTGGTTTGGACCGGGCGCAGAGCCCTGTGAAGTGGGAGGAAAAAAGCTTTTCCATATAAATATTGGGGCTGTGACCTCATGTAAGTTGTTGTGCTGTGTGCTTACTTGGGACCTGAGGTTCACTCTGCCAGGAGGAATCGCCGTGGGGCTACTACCTGCTGTGAGGCCCTGCGTGATGGCCTGCTTGTGCCCAGCACTGCCTTGTGGATTCCTGAATAAGAAGTGCTGCCTGCTCCCTGTTTTGTGCCTTCAAGTGGGAACGCTTTAGATTCTTCTGGTGCCCTGAAACGCCCAGAGCAGCGCGTGGAGCGATCTAGGAGTTCTGTGGCCAGTGTAGGTGAGCCCTGACGTGGTCTTGTGTGGCATTTTCGCTCGTATCATAGTGCGCTGGGAAAGCGCTTAGAAACCTATGGCCCAAAAGTGTGTGCCCCTGCTTAGTATAACGTGGGAAGGGCGCTTCCAATTTTAACTTCCAAGCCCGAGAAGTGGGCTCCGACGGGGAACACAGCAAGAGGAGGAAGTCAGGCAGAGGTTGTCTGGTTGTGGGTGGGGCCGGCAGGAGAGCCGGAGCCTTGTGGACTGCTGCTTCCCTAAGCAAGCAGGAAGAATTGACTGGTAGAGGTGGGGCTGAAAGGAGCTTCCCAGCGTTGACCAGCAACTCCCAGGAAGCCAGGTGAAGAACGCCTGATTGTAGGCTGGGCTACCGTGCTCGAGGAGAGCCCCACGTGCTGCCGAGACGGTGTAGAGCGATACCGGTGGCAAATGAAGGATGGAGCTTCGCGGGTTTCTCAAGCAGCCAAAGGACAAAGGTGGCGCCCAAGTCGACCCGGCCTCACTGGGCAGGATCGGAGCACCGCCAGTGACTGCGGGATGCCGACTTCAAGAGGATGGATGCACACTATCCGGCTCAGCCCACAAAAAAAGGGGTGAGTGGAGCTGAGACTCTGGTCGCTCAGACCAGGGCCGCGGTGCTGACGGGCCCTGCCATTGGTAATGGTGAGTTGCTCCCCCGCAGGATCACGGGCAGTAGCACCCTTACCAGGTGCTGCGGGCATTTCTTTTCTTTCTTGGCATACCTGGGGAAGCCCAGTAGGCGCCCCAGCTTGGAAGGTGTTGCCAAGGAGGGGCTACCCCAGACCGGAGTGAGGTCAGGGCAGGACCTCGGTCAGAGGTCTTGGTGCTCCACCCTGTATGTGGAGAGAACTATTGTACCACAAGCAATGGGCTGTGTTAGGCCCCGAGGTACACGCATTTCGGTGCCTGTGAGTACTGGAATTTGGCCAATGAGCATAAGTGGTGCCCTGGTGTAGGGGTACGTTGCCAGTTACAGGAAGTTGCCTAATATGCCTGTGAGCCCTGGAAGTGGCCCTATGTACATGTGTTGGACACTGATGGAATTAGGCTGTGGATGAGGTGTGTACATAATGTGTGCACCTTATACATGTGGTACTATGGTGTATTGGTGGCTATGTCCAGTAATTCCC
Source organism: Triturus cristatus (assembly GCF_964204655.1). Classification (NCBI taxonomy): domain Eukaryota; kingdom Metazoa; phylum Chordata; class Amphibia; order Caudata; family Salamandridae; genus Triturus; species Triturus cristatus. The sequence continues at coordinate 1,645,081,959 of NC_140590.1, forward strand.
CTAATGTGTGCACTCCGCCAGTGTAATGTGCACTATTAATGTTTATGCCTAAGAGGGGCATAATGTGCTTGGGAATAACGCATTGATGATTAGGATGTTTTGCCTAACATATTTACGCAAGTTGCAATGTAACCAGTAGTTATCGGTCGCATCCTCTAACTGTGAGTTAAGATTGTGAAGCCCTGTTGCTAAGGCTAATGCTTAATGTGTTTTTGCTAAGTGCCCTAGAGCCAGTAGATACTGCTTGTTTTCACTACTGCTTGGTTGTGATTTTCCCAATTTGTGTAATGGTTATGACAGTGGCCCGATTGGCCCGGTAATGTATATAACCCCCTGTAAAGTACTACCCAGTGCCAGGTGCACAGTGTGTATATATATATATATATATATATATATATATATATATATATATATATATATATATATATATATATATATATATATATATATATATATATATATATATATATATATATATATAATTACGCACTAATGTGTTTTAGGAGTAATACCAAGGCTATTTTTTATATAACCTTGTGTGGAGTTTCTTTTGTGGTGTGCCTAGTGTGTCGCTGCTGTGTGGGTGTGTTGCGCAAATCCTTTGCACATTGCCTCTGGGATAAGCCTGACTGCTCTGCCAAGCTACCAAGGGGGTGAGCAGGGGTTTTCTTTGGTGTGTAACTCCCTTGCCCTGACTAGAGTGGTGGTTTCTGCCTGGCTAAGCACATGCCCTAGCCAACCAGAAACCCAATTTCTAATAATAGGGAATTAAGAGTCAATCAATCATCATGATTTGTACAGTGCAGCTAATCACCGGTGAGGGTATCCAGGTGCTGAGGAACTTGCTGTGGAGGCTCAGTCGAACAACCAGGTCTTGAGCCCTTTCTGGAATTCCAGTAGCAAGTGTGAGGTCCGAAGGTGAAGAATTAAGACGTGCCAGGACTTGGGCACAAGGTAGGAGAAGAATAAACCTCCTCTGCTGTTCGACATATGTGAGGTGTGTGAGTGAGGTGAAGGCCAATGGAGCGAAGTTGTTTGGATGGTTGGAGGAAATTCAAGCAGTGGTTGATGTATGCTGGGCCTTTGCTGTGCAGGGCTTTGAATGTGTGTATCAGTATCTTGAAGTGGCATCTCTTCTGAATGGTGAGCCAGTGGACCTTCCTAAGGTTGTGGGTGATATGGGTCCACTTGGAGAGGTTGAGAATGAGTGTGACCATGGTTTCTGTATAGTCAGTAGTCTCTGCAGGAGGTGCAAGTTGATTACTGCATTGCTGTAGTCCAGCCGGCTGGTGATAGGGGCTTGGGTGATGGTATGTCTGGTGTTGACCAGGAGCAATTTGAAAAGCATGCAGAAGAGACTGTGTTGATCTGGTTTTTCATGCTGTCAAGGATGATGCAGAGGTTGCAGGCATGGTCAGTTGGTGTGGGTGAGGTTCCTAGCTCAGAAGGCCATCAAGAACAACTTCCGATCTAGGACCCTCACCCACGGGGAGGTGCTGTTCCTGAAGATACTTCATTTTTTGTGTTGAGTTTCAGGCAGTTGTCTTTCATCCAGTCTGGGATGATCGTCATAAACCTGTGGAAGTTGGCCCTCGTGGTGGAGGGCTCTTCTGATATCGAGAGGATGAGCTGGATCTCCTCGGCGTAGAATATGATGATTAATTCATGGGTTGTGACAATGTCGGCCAGGGGGGTCATGTAGGTGTTGAATTGTATGGGGTTGAGGGCTGAGCCTTGAGGGACACTGTAGATTATGCTTTTGTGTTTGGAGGTGTGGGGAGGCAGTCAAACTCTCTGGAATCTTTAAGCGAGAAAGGAGGAGGTCCATCTGAGGGCGTTTACTTAGATTCCAATGTGGTAGAGTTTCTTGATAAGGGTGTGGTGGGATACAGTGTCAAATGCTGCTGAGAGGTCAAGAGGGATCAGGGCTGCTGTTTCTCGTCAGTCAAGGACGGTTCTGATGTCATCGGTGGGAGCAACAAGGACGGTTTTTGTGCTGAGGTTGGCACATAATCCAGACTGGGACAGCAAATATATAATTACTGCAATATATTTTCACCTTCTAGCTATTTTACTATGGTATTATGTTAGCATGATATTAAAAACGTGATCTTTTTACATATAATCATTTCCTTATAGCTCTTAATACCTTTTTGATAGCTCTTTCCATCACTTATAATGCAACAATAGGCCAGTGGCAGTCTAGGATACTTCAGTCGAGATTCACATTCTTAAATGAGGGCTCACAAACCTGGTTATTACAGGAGGGATACCCACATGCTCCAGGAGAGACTGATCATGTGGTAATGGTAAAAAAGTATGGAAAAACTGTGGGGCATATTCTCAAGAACGTGTGATAATCATTGCAAAATTAGCTTAACGCAACTTTGCATATCGCCGTCTATCGCTGGAAAACAACGCTGTGTTAATGTAGTATTCTCAACCCGGTGGCACCATGCGATAGTCCCATGATAACGTGTCAAATGACCACGTCAAAATCAACGCGATGCTGCAAAAATGGGAAACACGAACGTGAAAAAAGTTGCGATGAGGCCAATCGCGATACAAACATCAGCGAAAACCAGCCACTGGCCTGCAATTCCCACGTTTCATGCGGGAAAATGCACTATAAAAGTAGAAAAAAAATGCAAACAAAAGCTAAGAAACAGCGAAGCACAATGAAGGTAGCCGGAGCAAGTACAGAGGACAACCAGAACCCCACAAACCCCTTGGAGGACCAGCCTGGGACCTCGGGGTCAGGGAAGGGCAAGAACAAGAAAAGGAAGAAGAGGTTCAGTCTGCAGGAAAACAGGATCCTGATAATTGAGGTGGTGGAACACCATCAACTTCTGTTCGTCACCTCCACTGTGTCACTGGCAACTAAAAATGGAGTAAGGCAGAACATCGTGGATAAGGTGAATGCAGTCGGAGTGCTGAAGAGGTCAATGGAACAGGTCAAGAGGCGCTGGAAAGCTGAGAAGCGCAAAACCAAGCAGAAACTCGCAAACAACCGGAAGGCAGCAATGCAGACTGGTATTGGGAGTCCAGCGCCACAGGAGGAGCTGGACGAGATGGAGGAAATGGTGTCCACAGTCATCAGTGGGAAGACGGTGGCAGGAGTTGGGGTCCCGGACACTGCTCAACATGACTGGACACAACAGCAACAGGGTGAGTAACGACCAGGGACTGCTATCGCAGGTTAACTGGTGATATGGGCTGTTAGCACCAGCTTGTGAATGGGGCGATAAATTTATCGCAACTTTGGCTGCGATAAAGTGCCGATAACTCGGCGATAGATCCTTGAGAATATGCCCCTGTGTGTTCTGATGTGGAATGTAGCTCAAAGAGCCGCACGATGGGGCAACTGCCAAAGAAATGGAGTGTTTTGTTTCTGACGCAATTGGCAGGTATGTGCATTCAGCAGTCGTGCTCAGTTGATTCATGTTCAAAATGTTGTCAGCGAAGGAGGTATTAGGCTGATCACGAAGAAGGATTAATGCTTGATGCACAAAAGGACATTGACTAAATAATCTTCTGGTTTGTTCAAAGCCTGATTGATCGGAGGCTGCATCAACAGACTTAGCCCAAAGGATTGTATTGGCGACTAATGTCTGCATTGTATTTCTTCATTAGGTTTCTATTCAATTCTTTCAAGATTATTTACTAAGGGATGCTGAGCACCCATGCAGAGCTGTGGTCTACAGGAGCTAATGATGGTAAGTAAATCGATGCAATGCTTTGCGTTGTTTTACGTTGTGAGAAACCAGGACCTGTTTGCAGTGTCCCCCCACTTTCTGCCCCCATTTTCACTACTAGATACTGGTTTTCTGACTCTGAATGTCCCCGGGGTTTGCTAACGAGACTCAGGGTCTGTGCTCTGATTAAAAGTACATGGTAATTAGGTATAATTACAATTGGTACTGACAGTCCAAGTGTAATTCCCAACTATGGGGCCGATTCCGATCCGTTGAAAAAATTCCCTGTTCGAATCGTATCCGGATTTTTTAACGTACGAATCATACAAGTCCCGTACAAACTGGCAAGTATGATTCGTATGTAAAAAAATCCATACGAATCGCATTGGGAAAATTCCCCGACACGTCCTCGGGTCGGAAAAAGTGTCCGACACGTCCCCGGACAGTTTTACGTACGAATCGGTAAACTGCAGTCCGAGCGCGCTAGTACGATCCGTCCCGTCCGTCCGTATGCACAACCGTGTGGAAAAAACACCGTACGGAGCGAGCTCCCATGTCAACCATGGAGACGTCCAAACATGTGCCCGCATTCGTGCCAAACACTCCCCCAGCTACCCCCCCCATGTCTGCACCGTACCCCCACCCCGTAGGTACGGAGCGTACCCCCACCCCGTAGGTACGGAGCGTACCCACACCCCCGTAGGTACGGAGCGTACCCACACCCCCGTAGGTACGGAGCGTACCCACACCCCCGTAGGTACGGAGCGTACCCCCACCCCTGTAGGTACGGAGCGTACCCACACCCCCGTAGGTACGGAGCGTAGCGCTGGGTGTCTGCACCGTACCTACAGGGGTGTGGGTACGCTCCGTACCTACGGGGGTGGGGGTATGCACCGTACCGATGGGGGTGTGGGTACGCTCTGTACCTACGGGGGTGTGGGTACGCTCTGTACCTACCCTACGGGGGGTGGGGGTACGGCGCAGACATGGGGGGCTGGGGGTATGGCGCGGACATGGGGGAGGCTGGGGGTACGGTGCGGACATGGGGGGGCTGGGGGTACGGTGCGGACATGGATGGGATGCTGGGGTACGGTGCGGACGTGTAGGGATGGGGGTACGGTGCGTACCGGGCCCCCTTTTCGTCGTGCATCGCGGCGTACCTAGCTTTTCCGGCACTTTTTGGGTCCCGTAAAAATTTTGCCGTGCGAAGTGCTGTGGGTACGAATCGTACTTGCTGATCCGGAAAACGCTGCCTGACTCCGTGCGAATGTCGCGTACGCGTTGTCCCGGATCCGATTTGTATGTGTTTTTTTGCCGGTCGGTGTTTTTTACGATTCGTACGGAAATGGTGTTTCCGTACGAATCGTACTTGCATGTTTGTAAGGTATTTTTCCCGGGTACGAGTCGGACGGAGAAAATGCTCCGTCCGACGATTCGTACTCGGTTTTTCCAGGATCGGAATCGGCCCCAGAATTGTAGGGCATGTAGCTTTAGCGGCCCAGTAGATTTAATGCATTAAAGTGTGCACTGCTGTGTTACCCGCTGTCATTTTAAAAGGCAGCCCTGTTTTGCAGGCTACTTTTAAAAGTAAATTATTCGCAATTTTGACTTTGGAACTAAAGGTATTTCCAAAGTCTCAAACTACCTTATTTGTACATATGTCACCCTTAAGGTCTCTCCTAAGTGCCCCAGGGGTAAGGTGCCTTATAACTATAAGCAGGGACATTATCACAAATGTTTTATATGCCCGGCCAATTGTATGTTCCCCCATTTTAGCACAATGGCTCCCTAGGCCAACATGGGAATACTTTATTAAACTATAACTATTGATAGAAGTGAGCTAAAAATATATTTCAAAATATCAAAATGATAGAATACATCCAACAACTTACTACTGTTGGATTTCTTATAACTATCACAGAAAAGAAGCTATATAACTTGCTTTTCCAAAATCCAGCCTTCCAGAAGCCCTTCTCTGACTGGCCAGCCTCTGCCATGCTGAGCCAAGCTGTCCTAATGAGGTGTGAAGTAGCCTAAACTGAGATAAAGGAAGCCTCTGGTGGGGCGAGAACTGCAGCTGCTGAGCAAAAAGCAGGATGGGGTGTAGTAGCCAAACTGATCTTCAAAGAGGTAATGCTAGTTAGGACAGGACACAGGCTCACCCCACACCCCCCTCCCCCAGAAAGGCTGGTAATTAGATTAGCAGAAGGGCTGGAAGGGGAGTGTTAGGAAAACCTAGTCACACCATTGGGATGGATTAGCTAGATCTTAGCCTTCAGGAGAGAGCAAAAACACATAAAATATTATGGGGAGGTGTTTCCATAGATTGGAAACTGCACTGAAAAAATATTCTAATGAAGCCAGTAACAGAAAAAAGAGAGTAAGAAATAGAAAGGTACTTATATACAAGGAGCAGCATTTAAAAGAAGAAGATATTTCTATGCATGGACTTATTGTTCTGAAGGCTCTGTTTTAGTATGTTTTGGTGTTATGATGTAATTTTCTTTCAAGTGCTGTGTGGAGTGGCATTAAAGTAATAATGCATAATGGTAGCCTCCAGTCTTTTAATAAAATTAGCAGAAAGCAAATGAGGAGAAACAGGGTCAGGAGCACTGAAAAACATACAACAGCAGGCACAAAATGGCATGTGATGCAATAACCAAAATAAAGCAGGTGTAGATAAGTGAGTGCCAAGAGAAACAGAGGCAGAGGAAATAGGAGGCACTCCACAGGGTCGGACCTGGAAAACAGAACTGAAGAATTATATAGTGCTGGATTCTCTCCAGAGGCTGGTTGCCATGGAACACAGGAAGTGGGGCACCTAAGAGCAGCAGAAGTGGGATGCTGATAGGTGGTCACAGGCAGGGCTAGCTTTAGCGCTGGCTGGGCATTGGCCTACAATCTCCTCCCCTTCCCCATGACCTCCTCCTCAAATACCCTCATTACCTCCCAGCAAAAGCTCCCTTCATCTCTCCATTGCTCCTTTATCTCATACATTTAATTTGTGTTAAAGTGCTGATTAAGGCTGGCTTTGATCCAATCAGCTGTCAACATAAAATACAGATATGTTCTTTGGAGCAGGCATATTAACCCTCTGCTCTACATTATGGTTAGTCAAAACTGCCACTCGACAAATCTCCGACCCCTCGCTTTAGCAGGAACATTAATCACAAAGCTTATCTTGACATTTTTATTGCTGCCTGAAAGCTGGACGCAAAAACAACTCTGCCGCAGGTGCTTTTAAACCGTAAGTGTCAGACCTGTCATCCCTTTGGCAGTTCCCTCCTCCTTTTATGTTTTTTCCCTCGTCCTCCTCAATTTTTTTTCCTGTCCACTAACTACTTTTTGGTGTTAACGTAGAGGCCCTGGGTGCCCATTTTCACTAATTGAGAATGAGGCGCAAGGTGCTCTTCTAAAATGGAGGGTGGATGAGGTCTCCTCTACAAAATGGTGGCCTAAACTGTCACCTCAGAACCTGGGCCATAGGCTGTCATGGGGGATTCCAGAACCTTCTGGGACACTCTGGCTAGTCAGGGCCCAGGCTATATATAGGGGTGAGGGGCGGCGGCCATTTTGGGTAGAAGGTGTGAGGTGAGGTAGTCAGGAGCCAGGCACCTGAGTGGGGAGGTAGGAGCGCTAGAGGAGGGGAATTGACTGTACTTAGGGCCTGCTTTCCGGTTGACGCTGCCCCCTACCTTGTGACATAACCCTGCCTGTAACCTCTGACCCTGGGACCACACCAAACTGATGGGCTCTATGCCTGGTCAGGACCCCTGAAGGGAATAGGGGAAGAAAGTTATCATCACTGGCCAAATCATCTACATCCCTGCAGAGGTCCGAAGTCCTGTCAAACCCAGAACTAGTAACTGACCGCTGTTCGTTACTGATTAGGAATGTGACCAGCACCCAGATCCGGGAAGATTGCTGTCCAGATTGACTGCCTCTGAGCGTAGACCCCCCATTAACTTTGGTCACCCCCGTGTGAGGCCCCCTCCCCTAAGGAACCACTCACCGCTGCGGCCCGGGGCCGTGGGAACGTCCCTCCTGTCGTGAGGAGCTTGTGAGGAGGACTGGGGCCCCTTCGGGGTAGTGGTAGCTCCTGAGGTGAGGCCAGTTGTGAGGAGGGAGAGCCACCGAAGTTCCTCGGAAACTGCGCGAGGCCGGAGGCTCAGGAACTCAGAGCACGTGACGGGGGCGAACTTCGAAACGCCGCCCCCACCGCCACATAATTTGCTGATCGGGTCGTGTCCCCGCCGGTCGCGCTGTCATAGGCGACCGCGGGCGTGACCTCTCGAAGAGTGAAGGGAGCGGAGCTCCGAACATCAACACCCCCTTCAGCTGTGCTGTGACTGGGTGCAGCGGCCCTCGGCACGGACATCGCCGGGAGGCCAAAGAACGCTCGTGAGGACCTCCGGAAAGACTGGAGAGTAAGGTAGTAAGGTTGTTTCCCCCCCCCCCCCCGGGGGGGGGGGGAAACAAGATTCAGCACGCCCTGCGATAGACTGCGGGCAGGCACCGGAGTAGGGAAGGGTTGTGAAGAAAGGGGCGAACTGGCCAACTCTGTTTTAGTCTGCAAAATCCCCTGAGTGGAATACGAAGCCCTCAGCCAGGCTCTGAAATTAAGACATGGCTTGGCAGTTCAGGCTGGACTGTTCCCATGAGGCACAGGGTCAAGACTGATTTGCATATGGCCATGTCTGAACTGGGGTGGCGTAGTGGGCAAAAGAACGATGGATTTAACCCAGATCTCTTGACTGGGGGAGAATGTCTGCATTGTCAGCATTCCGTCCATCATTTGTTTGTTGTAACGCTTTTCGCCCTAAGTGGGATGGGTATGCCCAGACGTGGGACCCGTGCTCACTACACCACTGGAGTCAAGCTATCCTGGCTGATGACGGCTGATAGCCAGAAACCGGTCCTAGGATGCTTGATTCCGGTCCAGGGAAGACATGGCTTGGCAGTTCGGGCTGGACTGTTCCCATGAGGCACAGGGTCAAGACTGATTTGCATATGGCCATGTCTGAACTGGGGTGGCGTAGTGGGCAGAAGAACGATGGATTTAACCCAGATCTCTTGACTGGGGGAGAATGTCTGCATTGTCAGCATTCCGTCCATCATTTGTTTGTTGTAACGCTTTTCGCCCTAAGTGGGATGGGTATGCCCAGACGTGGGTCCCGTGCTCACTACGCCACTGGAGTCAAGCTATCCTGGCTGATGACGGCTGATAGCCAGAAACCGGTCCTAGGATGCTTGATTCCGGTCCAGGGAAGACATGGCTTGGCAGTTCGGGCTGGACTGTTCCCATGAGGCACAGTGTCAAGACTGATTTGCATATGGCCATGTCTGAACTGGGGTGGCGTAGTGGGCAAAAGAACGATGGATTTAACCCAGATCTCTTGACTGGGGGAGAATGTCTGCATTGTCAGCATTCCGTCCATCATTTGTTTGTTGTAACGCTGAAATTAAGTCACCTTAAGTCCGTAAATGCAGCGTTGAAACCCCTGACCTTTGGATCGGATAAAAGGCCTTGTAACTCTCGAATATTGGCAGAGCCACCTCAACGCTAAGTGCGGCCTTGTAATGGATGACTATATTTGCAGGGCAATGCCCATGTTATGTACAGCATAATATTTATTGATCCTATTTAAAGCAGTGCCCATGCTAAGTGCGGCCTTGTAATGGTTAACTATATTTGCAGTGCAATGTCCATGTTATGTACAGCATAATATTTATTGATCCTATTTAAAGCAGTGCCCATGCTAAGTGCGGCCTTGTAATGGTTGACTATATTTGCAGTGCAATGTCCATGCTATGTACAGCATAATATTTATTGACCCTTTTCAAAGTAATGTCAGTGCCATGTGAGGCTGTGTAGTTCTTTACTTAATTTAAAAATGCAAAGTCATTGTTATGTGCGGCACTAAATCGATTGACTCTATTCAAGGTGCTAAGCAATTGCTGTGGGTGGTGAAATGATTAATGACTTCATTTACGACGTTAGTGAACTTGCTAAACTGACAAACTAGTACTGGTGAAACATTTTGACCCTACGGGGTTATAAGCCAAATTGATTAATTTGTTCTGAAAGAAAAAGAAGAAGAAACAAGAAATAAGGAAAGATAAAGCTTTTCCACCTTTTCCAGCTTCTTGGTGTAGCGTCATTTTTGGTGGTGGTGCGCTGGAGTGTGAGACGAGTGTGATGCAAACACAACATGTTAACGAGTATAGGCCTTCCCACTTGAGCCAGGCTACCCCCGGATCTTAGGTCCAACAAGTTGGTGTTCAGTGGTGGGATCCTGAATCTGTGCTTGCATCCACTCGTTAGCAGTTTGGCGCGCGCCACAACCTACACCTGATTGTTTTTACTGGAGTTTTCTCCAGGTTGCCTCCCTAATTGGAATTTTGTTTTCAAAATTGTCCTGTCCTGTGGTGTACTTCCTCTTAAAGGAAAGGTCTCCTATTGTAAACTTCTGTTCTGCAGGATTGGGTCCCACCTGGTAGGATGGAGTTCGAGTTGGGTAGGCTTGAAGAATATACGGTAACTCAACTAAAAGAATTCTGCCAGGAGAGGGAGGTGTTTTTCAAGCAGGGGGCAAAGAAAATAGAACTCCAAACTAGCTTGAGAGCCTGGGTTATGGCCCACCCTAGCGGGAAACGGGAGGAGGGACCAGGACTGGACACCACAGAGGAACCAGAATTACTTTTCCCCCCTGGAGGTGGACACGTGGGTGCAGGACCTAGTGCCCCTTCAAGAGCGGGTAGTAGCGCTTCGGGGGGGAGCCTGTCATCCGCTGACTTAGTTGACAGGAGGGAGGAGAGGCAGTTTAAAATGGAACTGGCCCGTTTGGAGAAAGAGAGGGAGGAGAGGAGGTTGCTCCATGAGCTCCATTTAAAGGTGCTGGAACTCAAAGCCCTACAGTTTGGAACCCCCAGCAGTCCCGTTGGTGGCAGCGTACCTAGAGAGATCCCCAGGGAACCCAGGCCCTACCTGCCAAAAGATGTAGTCGCCAGCTATGGTGTCGGGGATGACATCGTTAAATGGCTGGCTGCCTCTGAGGTCTCCTTACGAGCCCATGGGGTCCCCGAAGCTCAGTGGGGGGGTGGTCTATACAGGTATATGCCTCCGGTGGGGAGGGATGCCCTGTTAGCTTTGGAACAGCAAGACCAGACCAATTACCCCATCATGAAGGTCGCCCTAGTTAGGAAGTTTGGGTTGACCCCTGAGAAATTCAGGCAGAGGTTTCGGGACAGTCAAAAGTTGGCCACCCAGAATTGGGTAGACTTCCTGGACTACGCCAAGAAGGCTTTGGAGGGCTGGGTACAGGGCAGTGAGGTAAAGGACTACAAGGGATTGTATAATCTGATTTTAAAAGAGCACCTCCTCGAGAAAAGTTTTCCAGAGCTGCGTAAGCACCTGGTGGACAGCAAGCTAACTAATCCTAGGAAGCTTGCAGAGGACGCGGATATCTGGGCAAGTACCCGGGTATCCTCAAAAGGGATTGGAGGGAATTTCCAAGGGGCTGGACAGGACGCCCCCCAGAAGAAAGAGGGGGGAGACAAAAAGAAGGAGTTCTCTAAAGGTCCCCAAAAGAGTTCACAAGGAAAGGGAGTAGGATTCCCTCCCAAGGTTGGCCCCCACAAACCCCCTTATCCTGACCGTGGTCAGCAGCCAAGGGTTGTCCGATGTTATGAGTGTGGTGAGATTGGGCACTATAAGGGGGATGCCAAGTGTCCCAAGAGGCCACACCCTCCCATTGGAGGAAAGACCCCTGGGGTGGCGAGTGTAGTGCTTGGGGAGGAGTTGCCCCTAGATAAGGACAGTGAATGGGCAGGGCTAACCTTAGTGTCCCTAGGGGATTGTGAGATGGTTCCTAAGACCCAGGTGCCCTCGAATACTACTAAGTACAGGCAATGGGTCACCATCAATGCCCAGAGGGTGGAGGCTCTGAGGGACACATGAGCCAGCATGACTATGGTAAGGAGTCAGCTGGTGTCCCCAGAGCAGGTGGTTCCCAATGTAGTCCACCCGGTTGTGATGGCTGACACCCGAGAGGGTCACTATCCGGTGGCCCAGATTCCCTTTTAATGTGGAGGGGTTGCGGGTCCTCTACGAGTTGCGATAAGCCCTGCCATGCCGGTCGACTGACTGTTGGGAAATGACCTTGAACACTCGGCGTGGAAGGAGGTCGAGTTCAGGGCCCATATGGGAATGTTGGGCCACCTGAGTGGACGTGTGCCAACACGCGGTCCGGGACTGCCCGAAGAAGGAGTCCACAGAGGTTGGAGCCTGGGACAAAGGCCCAACCAGCTGCCAAAAAGGGTAAACGGGGACAGGGGAGGCCTGCCCCGGCATCTGAACCTCAGAAGACGGATGGGGCGACTGAAGTGGTCCCGGAGTCTACGGAGGGGGATGGGACTTCCCTGGAGGACCTACCTACCCCTGCAGACTGGCAGATGGAGGGAGGACCTACTAGGGAGGAGTTTTGTTGGGCCCAAAAGGAGTGCCCTACCCTTGAGGGTTTACGGCGGCAGGCCGAAACCCAGGCAGCGGGTAACGATTCGGGGAACTTCCACATATACTGGGAAGATGGTCTCCTTTATAGCGAACCCAAGGCTCCGGTGCATGGATCATCCCGGGCCTTGGTAGTTCCCCAGCGTTACCGAGCCTTCCTTTTGGGATTGGCTCACGAAATACCCATGGCAGGACACTTGGGACAAGACAAGACCTTTGCTCGACTTGTCCCTCATTTCTACTGGCCTCAGATGAGGATTACGTCCGATACTTTTTGTAGGACATGTGTAACCTGCCAAGCTAGTGGGAAAACAGGGGTGAAGCTGAAGGCATCCCTGGAACCACTGCCTGTCGTTGGCACCCCCTTTGAAAGGGTGGGCATCGACATTGTTGGGCCATTGGATCCACCAACGTCTGCCGGTCACAGGTTTATCCTGGTTCTTGTGGATCATGCCACCCGGTACCCAGAGGCTATCCCTCTGAGGACCATTACTGCACCTGCGGTGGCACGGGCTCTTATGGGAATTTTCACCCGGATGGGATTCCCCAAGGAAGTTGTGTCGGACAGAGGTACCAACTTCATGTCGGCATATATGCGGGCTATGTGGAAAGAGTGTGGAGTCACTTACCGGTTCTCCACCCCTTATCAACCCCAGACCAATGGTTTGGTGGAAAGGTTTAACAAAACCTTGAAGGGCATGATCAGGAGTCTGCCCGAAAGCCTGCGGAGGAAATGGGACGTCCTCCTACCTTGTTTGCTGTTTTCTTACAGGGAGGTACCACAGAAGGGAGTGGGCTTCAGCCCCTTCGAGCTGTTGTACGGACACCCTGTGCGCAGACCTCTCAGCCTGATGAAGGATGGATGGGAAAAGACTCCCAGAAAACTTCCCCCGGATGTGGTGAGCTACATGCTGGCCTTTCGTAGCCAAATGGCTAGGTTGTGGAAGCAAGCTTGTGAAAACCTAGAAGCCAGCCAGACGGTCATGAAGGAATGGTATGACCGTAATGCTCACCCGGTGGAGCTGGAGCCTGGCCAGAAGGTGTGGGTGATGGAACCCGTAGAGCTTAGCGCCCTCCAGGATTGCTGGTCAGGCCCCTTTGAGGTGGTTGAGAAGAAGGGCAAAGTCACCTACGTGGTGGACCTCAAGACCCCCCGGCAGCCCCATCGGGTGCTCCATGTCAACCGCCTCAAGCCTCACCAAGAGAGACCTGAGGTCACTTTAATGATGGTGACTGATGGGTCAGAGGAAGAGGAAAGTGAACCTCTTCCTGATCTTTTTGCGTCCCAAGAGTAGGATGGGTCGGTGGAGGGAGTGATCCTCTCACCATCCCTAACTCCCGAACAGCGGAGAGACTGCCGCCAAGTTTTGGAGCAGTTTGCTTCCTTGTTCTCGCTTATCCCGGGAAGGACTCATCTGTGTACCCATGATGTGGACACAGGGGACAGCCCACTTGTGAAGTCCAAGTCCTACCGACTGTCGGATAAAGTGAAGGCCAGCATCCATGGAGAAGTCACCAAGATGCTAGAGCTGGGAGTGATTGAGCCTTCAAGCAGTCCCTGGTCCAGCCCGGTGGTACTGGTACCCAAAGCTGCCCCGCCGGGCACTACCCCAGAACTCCGGTTCTGTGTGGATTACAGGGGACTGAACTCTGTGACAAAGACCGATGGTCATCCCATCCCGAGGGCGGATGAGCTCATTGACCGGTTGGGAGCTGCCCAATATCTCAGTACCTTTGACCTTACCTCCGGGTACTGGCAGATCTCCCTGACAGATGGAGCCAAGGAAAGGTCAGCCTTCTCCACACCTGAGGGTCACTACCAGTTCTGTGTGATGCCCTTTGGGCTCAAGAACGCCCCTGCCACGTTCCAGCGGCTGGTGAACCAGGTCCTCTCCGGGATGGAGGCCTTTTCGGTTGCGTACCTGGATGACATCGCTGTCTTCAGCCGCAGCTGGGAGTACCATTTGTGTCACCTTCAGGCTGTCCTTCAGGCTTTGCAGCAGGCGGGTCTGACGATCAGGGCCAGTAAGTGCCAGATCGGGCAAGGGTCGGTAGTGTACCTCGGTCACTTGGTGGGTCGGGGCAAGGTGCAACCCCTCCAGGCCAAGATTGAAACCATCATGGCCTGGGAACCCCCCAAGACTCAGACGGAGGTCTGAGCCTTTCTGGGCCTCACTGGCTACTACAGACGCTTCGTCAAGGGATACGGTACTATCGTGGCTCCCTTGACTGAGCTCACTTCTAAAAAGCACCCTCGACGGGTAATCTGGACCGAGGGGTGTCAACAAGCCTTTGACACCTTGAAAAAGGCAATGTGTGCGGCACCTGTTCTCAGGGCCCCTGACTTCTCCAAGGAGTTCATCGTCCAAACGGATGTGTCGGAGCATGGCATCGGGGCAGTGCTGTCGCAACTCAATGACGAGGGTCTAGACCAACCGGTGATTTTCCTGTCTAGGAGACTACTCCCCCGGGAACAGAGGTGGAGTGCAATTGAGAGGGAGGCTTTTGCGGTGGTGTGGGCTCTGAAGAAGCTGCGGCCATACCTGTTTGGCTCGCACTTCCTGATTCAGGCCGACCACCGGCCCCTCAGGTGGCTGATGCAAATGAGGGGCGAGAATCCCAAGTTATTGAGGTGGTCCATCTCCTTACAGGGAATGTACTTTAGGGTGGAACATCGCCCAGGAGTGGACCACGCCAATGCTGACGGTCTCTCCAGGTATTTCCGCCTTAGTGAAGAGAACTCCCAGGGGATTGGGTAGCTCTCCCCACTTTCAGCTGGGGGGGACGCGTGTTAGACCTGTCAGCCCTTTGGCAGTTCCCTCCTCCTTTTATGTTTTTTCCCTCGTCCTCCTCAATTTTTTTTCCTGTCCACGAACTACTTTTTGGTGTTAAGGTAGAGGCCCTGGGTGCCCATTTTCACTAATTGAGAATGAGGCGCATGGTGCTCCTCTAAAATGGAGGGTGGATGAGGTCTCCTCTACAAAATGGTTGCCTAAACTGTCACCTCAGAACCTGGGCCATAGGCTGTCATGGGGGATTCCAGAACCTTCTGGGACACTCTGGCTAGTCAGGGCCCAGGCTATATATAGGGATGAGGGGCGGCGGCCATTTTGGGTAGAAGGTGTGAGGTGAGGTAGTCAGGAGCCAGGCACCTGAGTGGGGAGGTAGGAGCGCTAGAGGAGGGGAATTGACCGTACTTAGGGCCTGCTTTCCCCCCACCCGGTTGACGCTGCCCCCTACCTTGTGACCTAACCCTGCCTGTAGCCTCTGACCCTGGGACCACACCAAACTGATGGGCTCTATGCCTGGTCAGGACACCTGAAGGGAATAGGGGAAGAAAGTTATCATCACTGGCCAAATCATCTACATCCCTGCAGAGGTCCGAAGTCCTGTCAAACCCAGAACTAGTAACTGACCGCTGTTCGTTACTGATTAGGAATGTGACCAGCACCCAGATCCGGGAAGATTGCTGTCCAGATTGACTGCCTCTGAGCGTAGATCCCCCCATTAACTTTGGTCACCCCCGTGTGAGGCCCCCTCCCCTAAGGAACCACTCACCGCTGCGGCCCGGGGCCGTGGGAACGTCCCTCCTGTCGTGAGGAGCTTGTGAGGAGGACTGGGGCCCCTTCGGGGTAGTGGTAGCTCCTGAGGTGAGGCCAGTTGTGAGGAGGGAGAGCCACCGAAGTTCCTCGGAAGCTGCGCGAGGCCGGAGGCTCAGGAACTCAGAGCACGTGACGGGGCGAACTTCGAAACACCGCCCCCACCGCCACATAATTTGCTGATCGGGTCGTGTCCCCGCCGGTCGCGCTGTCATAGGCGACCGCGGGCGTGACCTCTCGAAGAGTGAAGGGAGCGGAGCTCCGAACATCAACACCCCCTTCAGCTGTGCTGTGACTGGGTGCAGCGGCCCTCGGCCCGGACATCGCCGGGAGGCCAAACAACGCTCGTGAGGACCTCCGGAAAGACTGGAGAGTAAGGTAACCCCCCTGGGGGAGGGCGGGAGACCTGAGTGAGGTCCGGAGCACGCCCCTCCCCTGGGGGGGGGGGGAAACAAGAGTCAGTACGCCCTGCGATAGACTGCGGGCAGGCACCGGATAAGGGAAGGGTTGTGAAGAAAGGGGCGAACTGGCCAACTCTGTTTTAGTCTGCAAAATCCCCTGAGTGGAATACGAAGCCCTCAGCCAGGCTCTGAAATTAAGTCACCTTAAGTCCGTAAATGCAGCGTTGAAACACCTGACCTTTGGATCGGATAAAAGGCCTTGTAACTCTCCAATATTGGCAGAGCCACCTCAACGCTAAGTGCGGCCTTGTAATGGATGACTATATTTGTAGGGCAATGCCCATGTTATGTACAGCATAATATTTATTGATCCTATTTAAAGCAGTGCCCATGCTAAGTGCGGCCTTGTAATGGTTGACTATATTTGCAGTGCAATGTCCATGGTATGTACAGCATAATATTTATTGACCCTTTTCAAAGTAATGTCAGTGCCATGTGAGGCTGTGTAGTTCTTTACTTAATTTAAAAATGCAAAGTCATTGTTATGTGCGGCACTAAATCGATTGACTCTATTCAAGGTGCTAAGCAATTGCTGTGGGTGGTGAAATGATTAATGACTTCATTTACGACGTTAGTGAACTTGCTAAACTGACAAACTAGTACTGGTGAAACATTTTGACCCTACGGGGTTATAAGCCAAATTGATTAATTTGTTCTGAAAGAAAAAGAAGAAGAAACAAGAAATAAGGAAAGATAAAGCTTTTCCACCTTTTCCAGCTTCTTGGTGTAGCGTCATTTTTGGTGGTGGTGTGCTGGAGTGTGAGACGAGTGTGATGCAAACACAACATGTTAACGAGTATAGGCCTTCCCACTTGAGCCAGGCTACCCCCGGATCTTAGGTCCAACAGTAAGTTATTGCTAGACACAGCCCCACTCCTGAGGTCAGTGCCCCGACTCCCGGTCAGCGCCCAGTGCGACTACACTGGTCACAATTAAACTCAAGACGACTCTGGTTACATGGGCTAGCACAAGCTTGCACATTGCAAGTGGAGCTAAACACAGCGCCCCCCCCCCCTCTAGGTCAGAGCTCAGTGTGGCCGCACTGGTCGCACTACCGTAAAGACGGCCCTAGTCACATGGGCTAGCATGAGCTTGCACTATGCAAGTGAAGCTTCCCTGGGCTTAACCCTTACTTTACCGATTTGTTTCACATCTAGTTCCTAAATCGGTTATTTATTTAAACAGTATAGTCAATTCTAAATGTTCATTAATTTACCTGAGTTTCTGGGACCATAAGACAAACTGACACATGGATATAAGGGAAAGGATTACTCAGATGCTGAAACATGGTGACACATAATTTGACAGGGAGAAACCAACGCTGAAAATGGAAGCAACAGTGATACCTACTGAGACAAGAAAATAGAAGTCACAGCCACTGCGAGAGGAAGAAATGGATAACGGAGCAGGAAGTTGTAAACATTGGATCAAGATTACATGGACATGGGTGTATGACAGTGAGACACAGGTCCAGATAGACATGACCACTGATGCAAAGACACCCAGCTAATCAACCTGACATAATCCAAGCAAATGTCTGCACATAAAAGCAAGGTGCAGTACAAAAATAGAAAAGTCAAGTAGATTGAAAAGCAAAGTTACTGCAAAAGGTATGATACGTGTAATGCATTCCACATGTTCTAATCACACAAAGTAGTTTTATTACAGCATAAACCACATTGTTCATTTTTAGGTGTGTCTAGAAAGTGAAGTGCAGTGACCCCCACTGTTTCTCTACATATTTAATACCCAGGTTCACACAGACATTTGGGTTGCTCTTATTCCTTGTATTTAACCTACTGGTGTTCGCCAGTAGGTGGTGATAGGTAGGACCATGTTTCCAAACTAAAAGCGTTCTTTGACTTGCCTAAATCTTTGGCGCCATTTAATGAAAGCTCACAATATGTTCCCAAGAAAGTGTCATCGTGAGTGAGTCTTGTTGTGCATGGAAATTTTCGGGGTGATCTGTCAAGATGGGGCAGAGAAAAAACGGTGTCCTAAAAAGTGCATTTTCCTATGCTGATTCCCATAGAACCTTTAGACATGCCTGCAGACATAACCACGGGATGAAATTACACCAAATTTGGCAGAAAGTTAGATTTGGTTGTGCAGATTGTGCTTTTTGTTATTTGGTGTAAATCCGTTCAGTTGTTGTTGAGAAATGTAAGAAAACACAGTTTGTGATATCTGGGGCCACGACAACTTCGCGAAAAATAACAACCTTGTGCAGGGATTTGCAGAGCTCTGATTGCCTGCCAACACTTCAACCAGGAAGCGCTGGCAGACATTTTGGGACTCAGCTGCAGGCCACAGGAGGCGGGGAGCCGGCTGGCACCGTGAGGCCTTGAGGCTCCCCCCATGGTACCAGGGAAGATCATAAAGAGGCAAAACAAAAGTCAGAAACGAGCAGACAGAGGCAGAATAAAGGTCAGGAAGAGGCAAGCTAAAGGTTAGAAATGAGTAAAAAGAGGCAGAATAAAGGTCAGAAAGAAGCAGCAAGAGGCAGAATAAAACTGAGAAACATGCAGAAAGAGGCAGAATAAAGGTCAGAAAGAGGCAGAATAGAGGTTAGAAACGAGGAGAGAAAGGCAGAATAAAGGTCAGAAACGAGCAGTAAGAGGCAAAATACAGTTCAGAAACGAGCCGCAAAAGGCTGAATAAAGGTCAGAAACTAGCCGAAGGAGGCAGAATAATATTCAGAAATGAACAGAAAGAGGCAAAAAATAGGTCAGACGGGAGCAGAAAAAAGCAAAATAGAGACCACAAACCAGCAGCAAGAGGAAAAATAAAGGTGAGAAACGTGCAGAAAGAGACTGCATACAGGTCAGAAATTAGCAGAAGGAGTCAGGATAAAAGTTAGAAACTAGCAGAAAGAGGCAAAATAAAGGTGAGAATCGGGCAGATAAAAGCAGGATAAAGGTCAGAAACTAGCAAAAAAAGAAAAACAGAGGTCGGAAACGAGTAGCAAGAGGCAGAATAAAGGTCAGATATGAGTAGAAAGGGAAAATAAAGGTCAGCAATTAGCAGAGAGAGGCAAGATAAATGTGAGAAACAAGCTGAAAGATGGGAAAATAAAGGTCAGCAACGAGCATAAAGAGGCAAGATAAAGGTGAGAAAAGAGCAAAAAGAAGAATAGAGAAGAATAGAGGTAAGAAACGAACAGACAGAAGCAAAATAAAGATGAGAAACATGCTGAAAAAGGCCAAATAAAGGTCAGAAACGAGCAAAACGAGGCAAAATACAGGTCAGAAACGAGCAGGAAGAGGCAAAATAAAGGTCAGAAATTAGCAGAAAGAGGCAGAATAAAGATCAGAAATGAGCAGAAAGAGGCAAATTAAAGGCCAGAATCGAGCATGTTGAGAATTGCTGAGACCTTGTCAGAGGCCCGTCCCCTTTCTCAAGAATTGTGCACAGGGGCCTTCTGGAGCACTACTGGTTTGGGGATGTATTTCCCTTGGCTGTCAAGGGTCATTAGGGGGCCAAGAAACCCTATTGGTGCCACAAGTAAGTCCCCCAGAGCCGGATTGCTGAGACTTCTTCGGAGGCCCTGTCTCCTTTCTCAACCAATCTACACAGGGGCCTACTGGCATACTACTGGTTGGAGGTTGAAATCCCCTTGGCTGCTGAGGGTATTAGGGGACCAAGAACCCTCAAGAACCCCTATTGTCACAAGTAAGTCCCCCACACTCGTATTGCTGGGACGTGGTCAGAAACCTGCCTTCTTGCTCAACCACTTATCACAGGGGCCTCCGGACTGACTACTGGTTGGGGGATGATGTCCCCTTGGATGCTGATGGTCCTTGGGGGCCAAAAACCTCTATTGCTGCCACAAGTGAAGTCCCCTACAGCTGATATTCAGAGCCCTTGCTCCCTTTCTCAAACACTCTTCAAAAGACACGGGCCTCCTGGTACATTACAGATTGCAGCCACGGTCGCTTGTGCTGGATCGCGCTCACCTAGGGCACAAATGTCTTCTGTATTGAAGAGTGAGTACTTTATCAGTAACTCTGCATTCTCCAAATCCTGCAAACTCCATGAGTGGAGCAGAATTGTATGCCCAGGCCTAGTTACCATTCACAGACCCACTCAGAGATGCATGCACCCACTCACAGATCCACTCAGAGACTCACCCACCCTCTCACAGACCCACTCAGACCCTTAGACTCACTCAAAGACCAATTCTGAGACTCACACAACCACTCACAGACCCACTCAGACATTCATGCGCCCACTCACTCACCCACTCAGAGACTCACACACCTACTAACCTACCTATACCCCCACTCACATGCCAACTCTCAAATATTAGAAGTTACAGTAGGAAAGAAAAAAATTAAAAACGTTAAAATTCACTAAAAAAAAACTACGATTACAAGGACGTTGTAGTTAGGAAATAGAATCGAAAAAAAACATAGAAATTCACAAAAAAAACAAAGGTTAAAGGGACGTTATAGTTAGGAAATAGAATTTAAAAAAGGAAATTCACTGAAAAAATAAAGGTTACAGAGAGGTGATTGTTAGGCTCACATTTCACTTATACAAAACTAGAGAAATTCAGCAGTTGTAGTTACCTGAGCTAACTATAACTTACGCCCCCGCAATGCACTGCTTATGACTTCACATATTACATCACTCAGGAGATGGTCAGTGACATTTCCACACCCACTTATACACACATACAGCCACTCACACACCCACTCACACACCTGTACAGCCAGTCAGACACCCACTCACACACGGATACACACAGTCACTCATGAAATATATGTTAGAAATAGTATCACTCCTAGTATATTAAATGTGCTTTTGTAGTAGCTTGTTATATATCTTTAACAAACATAATCTCTTAGAAAAAAACTTACACTCACTGTATGATGTCATCAGTTATGTCATTTGAGATGTCATCAGTGAGATCACTGACCATGTAATGAGTGATGTAATATGTGAGGCCATAAGCATTGCACTGCGTGGCATAAATTATAGTTAGCTCAGGTAACTATAACTGTTGAATTTCTCTGGTTTTGTTCAAGTGAAATGTGAGTCTAGCTATAACGTCTATGTAACCTTTCGTTTTTTTTCAGAGAATATATATATTTAAACACTTGATGCTTGAATAAATCATCATTTAACTCTCAGCTTTGCCTTTTGAGTCTGTTTCCCGATGTTGCGCCTTTCTTATATATATATATATATGTATATATATATCCCAAACAAAGAGTTGCCTGCAATGAGGGGTGACCACACATGGAGGTAAGTATCGCCGTTTCTTTATTGAAAGATGCCGTGGAAACAAACAGCTGACTATTCTTGCCAGATCTCCAAGACAGCCCGACGCGTTTCGTGCCCCTCGGCACTTCTTCATGGGCTACTGGCTGAAAGTGAAGGCAGGCATGTTGATTGTTTAAGACACCAGTTCGAACACAATCTCCGCCCATGTGGGTGTGGCCAGCCTCGTGGCCTGCTGGTACATGTGGTGCCTTAAGTCTTACTCCAGTGAGGTACCACGCCGCATCCATCTTTTAAACAAATTAATCCACAGTGGGTTGCAGGGTACAGGGCAGCTACCAGTCCACTTCCGTTTTTACTTTCAATGGCATCCTTGTCCTACGTCTCAGCGTCGGTTGGCGCTGTGACAGGGCTGCACATTCGTGTAGCGGGACCTCCCTCGTGGCTCAGGCGGTGCCGCTAAATTCCAAACAAAGAGTTGCCTGCAAAGAGGGGGGACCATACAAGGAGGTAAGTATCGCCGTTTCTTTAGTGAAAGATGCCGTGGAAACAAACAGCTGACTGTTCTTGCCAGATCTCCAAGACAGCCCGACGCGTTTCGTGCCCCTCGGCACTTCTTCATGGGCTACTGGCTGAAAGTGAAGGCAGGCATGTTGATTATTTAAGACACCAGTTCGAACACAATCTCCGCCCATGTGGGCGTGGCCAGCCTCGTGGCCTGCTGGTACATGCGGTGCCTTAAGTCTTACTCCAGTGAGTTACCACGCCGCATCCATCTTTTAAACAAATTAATCCACAGTGGGTTGCAGGGTACAGGGCAGCTACCAGTCCACTTCCGTTTTTACTTTCAATGGCATCCTTGTCCTACGTCTCAGCGTCGGTTGGCGCTG
Organism: Triturus cristatus; assembly: GCF_964204655.1. Classification (NCBI taxonomy): domain Eukaryota; kingdom Metazoa; phylum Chordata; class Amphibia; order Caudata; family Salamandridae; genus Triturus; species Triturus cristatus. The sequence continues at coordinate 1,645,104,342 of NC_140590.1, forward strand.
TGACAGGGCTGCACATTCGTGTAGCGGGACCTCCCTCACGGCTCAGGCGGTGCCGCTAAATTCCAAACAAAGAGTTGCCTGCAATGAGGGGGGACCACACAAGGAGGTAAGTATCGCCGTTTCTTTATTGAAAGATGCCGTGGAAACAAACAGCTGACTGTTCTTGCCGGATCTCCAAGACAGCCGTGCCCCTCGGCACTTCTTCATGGGCTACTGGCTGAAAGTGAAGGCAGGCATGTTGATTGTTTAAGACACCAGTTCGAACACAATCTCTGCCCTTGTGGGCGTGGCCAGCCTCGTGGCCTGCTGGTACATGTGGTGCCTTAAGTCTTACTCCAGTGAGTTACCACGCCGCGTCCATCTTTTAAACAAATTAATCCACAGTGGGTTGCAGGGTACAGGGCAGCTACCAGTCCACTTCCGTTTTTACTTTCAATGGCATCCTTGTCCTACGTCTCAGCGTCGGTTGGCGCTGTGACAGGGCTGCACATTCGTGTAGCGGGACCTCCCTCGCGGCTCAGGCGGTGCCGCTAAATTCCAAACAAAGAGTTGCATGCAATGAGGGGGGACCACACAAGGAGTTAAGTATCGCCGTTTCTTTATTGAAAGATGCAGTGGAAACAAACAGCTGACTGTTCTTGCCAGATCTCCAAGACTGCCCGACGCGTTTCGTGCCCCATGGGCTACTGGCTGAAAGTGAAGGCAGGCATGTTGATTATTTAAGACACCAGTTCGAACACAATCTCCGCCCATGTGGGCGTGGCCAGCCTCGTGGCCTGCTGGTACATGTGGTGCCTTAAGTCTTACTCCAGTGAGTTACCACGCCGCATCCATCTTTTAAACAAATTAATCCACAGTGGGTTGCAGGGTACAGGGCAGCTACCAGTCCACTTCAGTTTTTACTTTCAATGGCATCCTTGTCCTGGTAGCTGCCCTGTACCCTGCAACCCACTGTGGATTAATTTGTTTAAAAGATGGATGCGGCGTGGTAACTCACTGGAGTAAGACAGCTTAACAACATCAGTGTAATACTATTTCTAATGAACCCCATAAAAAAAGTTAAAAACACTTAACAGCTCCGGATTCCAGTAAGACAACCTCCTAAAATCTCTACTCCTGCAAGGGCTCACATTGTCTATCACATGATCCTACAATTATTAATTCAAAGCAGCACATGTGGTAGACCCCACCTCCACTGTGAGCAGATAGGTTGTGCAAATTGCATACATTTCTAAAGTGCAAAAGATTTCAGGACAACAATAAATATAATCAATATAATAGGTAGATCCATAGAAAAATCACAAAATATATATGGAAGCATAAAAATACACTTTCCAATAATGATTCCTAAAATCAATCCTAAAACATCATAAATATATAAATACTATCCTAAAATTTGCAATCCAAAAATTCACGTAAGGTGGAACAAAACAACATTCATCATATCACAAGGCGAGAAACATTTATGTCTTTCATCAGTACTTATCTCCTATCACAAAGACTCCATGATGTTCTCTTCACTGTTGGGTTAGTTCATAACGTCATAAGAAAGTATATAAATCTTCACTAGCATTCAATCCCCTGGGGTGTTTAGAATCAAATGGCAGGATATAAATTGTTTCTAACCTCCTCAATTTTGATTCTCTATCGCCTCCTCTCTTCTGGGGAGATATGGCCTCAATAACATAATATCTCAGATGCTTTGGATCGCTGTTATGGTTAATCTTAAAGTGCCTTGCAACTGGGTAATTTTCATAATTGTTGCAATTAGCCCGGATATGTTGGAGAATCCTTTTATGTGCAGGTAATTTTGTGCTTCCTACATATTTCAAATTACAGCTGCAGGTAAGCACATACACCGCAAAGTCAGATTTGCATGTAAGATGTTGGCTTATTTTTGCAAATTTTGGTGCCAAATGCTGTTGTATAGGTCGTGGTGTTGACACCATATTGGCACGCTTTGCATGCAGAGCATCTAAAGAACCCTTTCCTTGCCATAAGCCATGAACCTTTCCTTTCACTTCGAAGTTGCTTCTGACTAGTGCCATGCCCATACTGTTGGCCGTCCTAAAGGTTACTGATGGATTATTGGGTAATGACCCCCCAATTACTGGGTCATCCTTTACAATGGGCCAGTTCTTCCTCACTATTGCCCTAATTTGTTTTTCCTGGCGCGAAAATACAACAATCAACCTTATGGGTTCCTCTCCCCAACCTTGGCCAGTCTGTTTTTCCTTGTATATTAACAGATCTTGTCTAACCAAAGACTTGGACTTGGCAATTGCTGACTCTATCACATCTGAGCTGTATCCCCTATCAAGGAACCTATTTCGGCTTTCCTTCTGTTTTATATTGCAATCCGCCTCCTCGCTGCATATCCGTCTGATACGGAGCATCTCCCCATACGGGATGCCTTTAATAAGATGGGGCGGATGCGCGCTGGAGGCGTGAAGTAGTGTATTGCCTGCCGTAGGTTTTCTATATAGGGTAGTAGATAGCCTATTATTAATTACCTGGACTTGTACATCCAGAAATGTGACCATAGACGTAAAATGTAGATTAACTGTATTGTTATTCAATAACTCAATTGCACTTTCAGCATCTCCATCCCATACTATAAACAAGTCATCGATATAGCAGAGCCAGGTTACCACATTCTTATTAAAAATCTGATCATGTTGTTGCATGGGGACCAGCTCCTCCCACCACCCCATGAACCAACAGGCGTAGCTGGGAGAGAAGCTGGCCCCCATAGCAACCCCCTGAATCTGCAGATACATTTTTCCATCAAACAAAAATAAATTGTTTTCCAAGCAGAATAATAGCATTTTAAGAAGCATGTTAGTGTGCTGAAAAAATACAATCGGCCTATTCATCAAAAAATATTCAACCGCCCTCATTCCGTCCTTATTCTTCATGCATGTATATAAGGCGGACACATCAAGTGCTACTATTAAATACGTGGGCTTCCATGTTATATTTGGTATCTTCCTCAGAAAGTCACACGTGTCCTGCACAAATGATTTTAGACTTTTAACAAAATCCTGCAAGAAAAAACCAATGTATCTAGAAAGGCCATCACATGCAGCGTTGATGGGCCACCCCGGTGGTTTATCCATGTTTTTATGTACTTTAGGTATAAAATAAATCACCGGGATGGTAGCATGCTCTTTTTTGAGGTATTTAAACTCCTCCCAACTTAGCAGCCCAGTGCTTTTCCAGGCTAGTAATTGTGCAAACAATGATTCCTGGATATCCTTGAATTTTGTGGGAGAAACCTTTCTATAGCACTCAGTGTTGTTTAGTTGGCTATGCGCCTCTTCCAAATATTCCTTTAAGGGCCATAATACCAAATTGCCTCCTTTATCCGAGTTGCCTATTATAATTTGATGATTTTCTTTCAACTTATTTATAAGTTGCCAATATCTCCTCTCATGATTGGTAAATTTTCTGTTGGCATTATTGGTGGCAATGTTGAGTCTCTTTATTTGTGCAACTACTTGTTCGTTAAAAACATCTATGGAGTCTCTCGCCATGATAGGTACAAATTTAGATTTCTGCTTAAAAGGGGTCCGTGGCTTGACATTAGTCCCATGTACTTGTGATTGCTGTATGTCTTTGCCTGCTATTGCAGTTATCTCATGGGACTGATTGGGGATATCCGTTATTATCATGTCCCCTCTTTCCAAACTCTGCAGATCACACAACAGCCCATAATCAGACCCCAGCAGTCCTGGCATCCCAGAGGTTTGTAATACCATTTTAGCCCCTTCCGCCCCCCCCCCCCCCCTGGGTGGGTGCTTCGCTGGTGGTGGAACTTTTTCAATTTCAATTTCCGAATGAACCTATATATGTCTGCCCGAGTCTGGGTGTAACTGAAATTAGATTACGGACAATATGACAAACCCAAAGATAAAAGCAGCATTTCCACAGTAGAGAGATCAATACCTACAAGATTAATGATGGTATGGTTGTCGGAGGCAACGGGATCAACAAGCTTTCCTTCCCTTATTGCATCTCCTATTTCAGCCCCTATCTGCAGGCTCTGCCTCTCCCGCACTTCCTGGCGCCTTCTCCTTCCTTGCCGACGCCCCCTTCTTCTTCGGGTTGCCCTGTTCTGGCGGGCACTTTGATGCGCAGCCTTAATGTCTCCCTCCGACTGCGTTTTAAAATCTCCAGCTCTTCCCCCAAAGTTAACTTAATGTTGCTGGCCTCTGACCTTGTTCCAAAATTATCTGATTCCTAGCCACTTTCCATGGCCGTACTCAAGTCCGAGGCCGAGGGGGATGCATTTGCTTTTCGGTTTCTTCTGTCATCAACATTATCCATGCGTTTGCTTGCCCTATCTACCCGCATTGAATCATATCTTTTTGCGAACATAAATATCTGTCCGTTCGCGTAGTCATCACGGTCTCATCTAAACTTCTATGTTTTTCGATTTTCGATTTTTTCCTCCTCCTTTTTTAGACGAACGTTCATCTCCTCCACCATTTTTTGTTTAAACTGTGGGTCCTCTTGTGGCTCAATCTCCTTTTCCAAAAGCTCTATTTTCTCCTGAAGCACACTTCTATCAATGTCAGCATATTTAACTAAAATTTGAACAAGCCGACGAGAAGATTCTAAATTGCATTCCCCCCACTCTGCCATCATGAGTGGGTTTGGAGTTTCGTAGCTGGGGGCAATCATAATGCGGAGACCCCTTGGTATCCTTCCTACATCCAAATATTTTTGAAGGGATCTTGCCTCCCACCACTTTGCTTGCTCCTGGCGCTTCAGTTTCTCGAGCACAAGGAAACTGTCCCTGAGCCCTTTACCCTTGTTGTTGGGTTCTTCACTTGTCACCTTACTGGCCCCCTGTATATCCTCCGGGGAATCTAAAAACATCCCCTCAGCAGCCAGTTTGCGATCCTTAAGTATGTCCGCGGACAGTTTTTGGCTATTGTAATGTTGTATTGCAGTGCTCGTTCCTCTGTCAGTAAATACCTAGAGGCTCCTGCACCGCACAGCACACCTTACCACCTGTCAAATGCCGTTGGGTGTCGTACCTTAGTCGAATTCCGACGCCAACCTGCCACGCTCACTCTCCTGCCGATGTATCCTCCTTCGAGCTCCACCGATAGCAGAGAAGTCCGCCGCCGTCAATCGCTGTCTCTCCGTGTACGTATACCTCCCAATTGCGGCTCGCAGGGGTCTTCGCATCTTTTCGTTCAGGAAACTTTACTTGATGCCCCGGGGTCCCCGCCAAAGAACACCACGAGCCCGCGGTGCCGAAAGACGGATACTCCGAGACCAGACTTGCCGCACACGAAGCCTCAAACAGGAAGGGGGTCCACGTATGTATATATATATATATATATATATATATATAATTTTTTTTTACAGTGAGAAAGGCATAAGCCGAAATGCGTCTGTCTGATGTTGTGGTCGTGTGGTGAACTAATAAATTGTTAAGGATATAATTTCCCCAGTGTGAGCCTCGTTCGTGACAGTGGAGGAAGGTAATTGTTTATATATATATATATATATATATATATATATATATATATATATATATATATATATATATATATACAGCATGACATATTATTGCATACCATACCATACCATTCCACGACGTCATATACCTTAGCACACCATAATCCCTATGTTAAAGTCAGAGGAAAATAGGAATGAAGAAGAACATATTTTATTCAATAACTAATCAATTGTGTCTACCACTGATGAATTTGAAACAGCAAATGATTAATTTGAAAATGATGCAAAACTTTTATAGGAATGATCTGCATTTACCTTTAATGATATGAGAGATCAATTTCGGGTTGGATATCGTCTATTCTTTAGACGAGTAATAAATGGTTAATGACCCTCAGACTGAAAAGTTCAAGAAATCTAGATTTATACAGATATTTTGGTTTAGAAGATGAGAAAGTATCAATCAAGGTACATTCTATTAGTCAAACACTGTATATTCAGCTGAAGTGGGAGTTCCAAATAGAGAAGGAGGCGCTCAGCAAGACATGAAATCACTCTTACCGGAGAAGCCGCAGGGCTTTCAGGATGAAGGATGCTCCATGTTACATTACACTATTACCAACTGAGACAATGTCAACTTTTTTCCTGGCCTGAGGCCATCAATAAGCAGTGAAGATTGTTTGCAGAGACACAATGTCCAAAAGTAAAGGGAGAAATGTAACACCTGCCACTAAATAAACTTTGGCAGAAAAGAAGAGGGAATGCCAAAACACACTGAGCAGCGATAACCAGAGAGATGACAAAACCACTAATAACCTGACAAAGGCTTCAGGCACACACTCGCTGATGAATCACCACACAACAACGCAAGCATCTCCCCTTGACTACCTGACTCATGGGGCTTGTAAACACTTCCTTTTTGAAACCACACAGAAAAGGCACATTGTTGCCACTAAAACCTTGATTACCACAATTCCACAGAAATCATGTATTGTGGCGTTGGAGATGGTTACTTTAATGTGCTCAGGGAGGACATGTCCTTTATGACATTGTCCATGATTGAGCAGCCACTAGTCAATGAAGCCTCGAAGCCGACCCTAAGTAGATCATGCATCTTTAAGCCCCTTTTCTTCTGCAGTTTCTTAATAAAGATTCACTATTTTCATCCCAGTTCACCCACACGACGCCTCCACATTGATAAGCTCAGCCAATAAGTGACTATCCACCATGCAGGGTGCAGAGGATTCCAGCTGTTCTTTCATGAACAACAAACAGGAAATGCATCATCGAGAACCACAGCTTCACACTGCGCATGGGCGGCGCATTCTCCATGGTGCTGCTTCTGCCTGCTGCTGTGTATACATACATTGGGATGGGCCGACTGCAGGTAGGCATTCAGTCATCATTTTCTGCCTTTTCTTCAACTTACACTGAGGGGCCTACATTCATGGGTGTACAAATAAAATGAAGAGCATGCATAGTTACAAAAATATAGTGCAACACAGCGCAGCAACCACAGATGCTGTGTTGCATTGCACAAGAGGGTGAAAGAAGCACAGAGCCATATTTTCTTAATACAGCTTGATACTGCTCTCTTTCCCTACACGGGTATGCAAACAGGCTGCCTGGTGCCAGGCACACACCCTTGCACCATCGTGAAATGTTGTGCAAGTGCTCAATGGCGTAACAAAACTTGAGGGGGTCTGTAGAGAAATGCGTCATTAGTTTTGTGGACTGCACAAGTAATGGGTCCGTACTTACCCACCACTGGGAACCAAATTACCCTGGGCGTAGTGGGCGTAGCGGGGCTATGTGGAGCAGCGCGTAGCATGGCAAAATCTACGCACACTCGCGCGCTCCTCGTAGCCCCACTACGCGCCGCCCACCTCCCGTCTGCCCTCATTTTAAAATAATTTAAAGAATGTAAAAAGTAAATAAATTACCTTACCTGCAGTGCGGCGTCCCGGGGCTCCCTCTTCCTGCTTGCCGACAACTTCTTCACACAAATGCGCATGCGCGGGCACCCGCGCATGCGCATTTCTCGTGAGCGCATGCGCATTTGTGTGAAGAAGTTGCTGGCAAGCAGGAAGAGGGAGCCCCGGGACGCTGCACTGCAGGTAAGGTAATTTATTTACTTTTTACATTCTTTAAATTATTTTAAAATGAGGGCGAGCGGGAGGCAGGTGGCGGGCAGCTCTGCTTCGCAGCAGCGTGTGCGTAGCGCTGCCTGCTATGCCTGCTTCGTAAACGGCGAAGCAGGCAGCTACGTGCACTCCATGGGTGAAGCGGAGCACGACGCCCAGCCTTAGAGTCAAACACCCCATTGTAGTGCTTGACTCTGATAGGATAGAGTTGCAGAGTAGTCCAAGGCTTACTCAAGTGATCTGGTGTTTGGTTCCCAGTGGTGGATAAGTGCGGACCCATTACTTGTGCAGGCCAGTGGTGGGATGGAGCTGAGTCCCCCAGCGCCCATGTGCACAAGGACTCCTGGGTGACGCCATTTTGCGCTCTCCCAGAAGACTGTGCAGGAAGGTTGGAACAGGGGAATAGAGATGTTGTGGTACATCAAGATAGGCCAGTAACGCAGCCTTGCTGGCACCCTCAGCCCCCACCTAAAAGGTCTTGCACAAGGGAGAGAGCTTTTCTGAGGGACACTGGACTTGGTGTCTGCCGCCATGGAAAATTGGATGGCGTAACCCCCTTACTGCCATCAGGCCCCAGGACTGTGACTTTGATTGACCCTAGTAAAAGTGGGGTACTCCCCAAGACCTGGGAAGCTAGTCACCTTAGAACCTCTGAGGACCAGTTGGTGCACAAGGAGACAGAGGCCCAGTGAAAACAACGCGAGAGACTGGCGCAGGGAGCCAATGAAACCAGCACCCTGCAAAGTTTGTTACCCTTGTAGGCCAGAAGACCTGAAGAAAGTGCTCCGGGGAACCAGGACTCGCCTTAAGGTTCAAAAGGAGACCAAAGGTGTTGAAATCTGCCCACCAGAGCCCGAGATATACCTTTTGGAAGTAGGTGAACTTGGTCCTCTGTTCCGAGTTGGTGACGAAGCGCGTGGGGCTTCGCAGTCACACTCATCCATGCCCGGGGTGGGTCAGGGCCCGTGGGCTGTCCGTAGAAGAAAACAAGTCGGGAGTGCAGTTGCAAAGCTACACAGAGGCCCAGGACCCCACCCCTGACCCCCAAGACAAAACTAATCGAGGGAGCGCAGTTTGCACCCCCTTGCAATGTGAAGAGGGTGCCCAGGACCCCATCCCTGGGTCTGACCTAGAAGCAATGCCGGGGAATGCCATCACGCTCCCTGCGAAGATGTACAGGGGCCCAGGACCCCATCCCTGGGCCCCTAGCAGGAAGCAAGCCAGGGAGTAAGTACTCTCACGTTCCCTGGGAAGATGTTGGGCATTCCCAGGACCCTGTCCCTGTGCTAGGCAACTCAGAAGGATGTGGGGAGCACTATTGTGACCCCCGCAAGATGGCTAGGGGGTCTAGGACCTTATCCTTGGGCCCCTGTGAGGAGAAGAGGAGGGGGAGCGCCTCCGCACTACTTCATGGAGTGGTTCGCCTGGCCGCATAGCATGCATCTGCTCGCGGAAGTGGTCAGACCTTGAGAGAAGCGCCGGCTTCTGCAGCAGCACGCAAGTGTGCTGGCCATGTGGGGTGCTAGCGGGACCAGCTGCGGGTGTGCTCCTTGAGGTGGTCTCCAACATACAAGAAGCACATGGGTTTGCCTGGGTGGTACTGGGCTCACTGAAAAAAAGAAGCAACGCTGCAAAGCTGCATTACAGGAAATACAACGGCCCAAAGGAAACTAACACGTCTCTCCCCAGGACAGCGGGAGCACAAGGAGCGCCCCTAAAGCCCTGCGGCGCCTGGCCACATTTAATTACAAAAATCGCTCGTTTTGGCTTTGTGGTGGCCCCAGGAGAGCAGGGTCACCATTAAACGAATGCACAAGATATGTGGGTGCTGCAGGAGCAGCACAGCCCAACCCCCATCAAGCACACATAGAAAGTCCCCACCCACAGTTTAGGGGTACATTACAAAGATAACCCCTCAAGGGTTTTACCTTATTTTAGAATCTTCCATGCTAGAACTTTTGTTTGACACCTTGGGATCATATCTCCTCTAATGGGGAAAGAGTATGGCTGTAACTAATAGTGGCCTGAACGTGTTTAATATTAGTTTTATATTAAGAGACATCCTCCAGGGGTGAGAGGAGGCAATTACACTGTGAGTATTTACAAAAGCAACCATAAGTGTATGAATGTTGTGAATATAGTTGTGTTGCCTTTGGGGGTATTTCATGCTAAAAGTAATGGTGATGATGCACATGACATAGACACATTTTCTTGTGAATGCTTTAATGAAGTAATGATGCTGCCAACCATGCATATGCCAAGTAAATATGTTCTATTGCTCATATTCAGGGCGCGCTCATTCAAAGTGATCTTCCATTATTGCATTTCTCATAAAAGTAAATGATCTTTTACGTGATTTGTTGATCTAGACCTCCCTTTGGGTCGGGTAAGAATTATTATGCAATGTCATCCAAAACCATTTCTATCAGCGTGTGTATATTTGTAAATTGCTGCATAGTATCGAGTAGTGTGTGTGTAATAAATGTACTTTGTCCGTTTTCAAAAGAAAAACCACAGACTGGCCAATCATTTAATGAGTGTTATTGTATACCTGTGAATGGAGATTACTAGCCCACACCACCTCCTTTGGGTAAGCCTTGGACTGCTCTGCAATGCTACAACTGCTGCAATAGGGTGTTTCGTTCTCAGTGGTGGACCCATTACTTGTGCAGGACACACCACTATGACCCATTTTCCTACAGGCCCCCCCTGAAAAGTACATGGAGGGCCCCCCCAAACTCCAGCCCCAGTCAGGAGCTCTCCTCCCAAGCCAGGGGCCTGCCTTCAGTGCCAGGGGGGCCCCTGGAACTCAGGCCCCCCACACCTTGGGGGCTGCGGGCTTGGGGGCTTGTATTGTTACGCCACTGCAAGTGCTGACTAGCATATGGGTTGTACTCGAAGTGCATTTAGTTCAAAATCCAAAGTATCAACAAGCTTTAAAACATTTTACACATTGTATGTTTTCTGCATAGAGCAGCATATGGACAATGTGTGAAAGGTTAGGAGAAATACATTTATTTCTATTACTTAATTAACGCCTGGCTTGGGGAGGCATTATTTTTTTACGCAGAGCCACGTCTGACAATCTTTGTAGATCTGCCTTTATGTCAAAATCCATGAGCAGTAGTGTGAGAACACCCACGTACCACCTATAGAACTCCTTAACGACTCCACATAATGCAAAGGAGGGCAAAGAGTTATTCAATGGCACTGTTTTAAGAGAAGCAATGTGTGAGCAGAGTCCAAAACCCTATCTGCTGTAATGCGAAGTGGAGTTATGGGTAATGTCTGGTTTGTGAAGAAAGACTGGTAAATGGCATAAATCTTATCTTTAAAAAGGTAGATAGGGATTTGCAAAGGGAGAGAGGCATGTAGGAGCAAGGTGAGCACAGACTGGGTTTACAGATTTTCTAACAGTTTTGTAAGACTTTGGGGCATATTTACTAGGAAAGTGGCAAAGCAGGTCGTTAAGCCAAGAAGGCTAACAACACGCTTCTTCACTTTAGGAATGCAGGGCTGCACCATATTTCAAGAATATGGTGCATCCCTGCGTTTCCCCAGTCCCTTAAGTTAGCTGACGAGCGCCAACACAGGCACCCCAGCACCATAGTGCAAGGGTGTCTGTTTTGCAGGGGAAGATGTTTTAGTGCAGGAAATTGTCCCTTCCTGCACATAAACAATCTTTAAATGGTGGTTTGTAACTTCTATGCTTATTGCAGCACACAGAGAAGTTGCAAAATGTCTTTTTTTTAACTGATTGTTTATATGCAGGAAGGGACGTCTTCCTGCACATAAACAATCATTGGCGTTTTGCTGTTTCCATGTGTGCTGCACGAAGCAGCACACGTGGAAACAGCAAAAACAAGGAGAAATTAAATACTTCTCCTCATTTGGCCAGGGTAGGACCAGGCTTTCCCCGGACATAATTTTGGTGCTGCCCCATATTTACACCTCCCTTGTGAATATGGGGCAGCGTCAAAATCAATGGGTGTTGTGGTGAAAGTGAAACGCCCACAGCAACAAACATTGCCCTCTCCTTTCATGCTAAGTATAGCTTGAAAGGGTGCCTTATTTACAAGGCAGCATTAAGCCACGTACTGAAAAGTGATGGTGTGGTGGCGATTGGGGCTTGAAAATATGGCCCTTTGTGGCTTCTAAGAAGGTGGGAGGCATAGAACTGAAAATGAGTCTTGCAGACCTCTGCCTCTAAGAATGCCCAGTTTTCGGGCAGAAATGCAAAGGATTCAAGTTGTGGAAAGTTTAAAAGACCTTATTGTATGCTGCAAAAGGCTATCTGCAACTGGACAATGCCCAAATGCTTGAAATGTGTGTGCTATATATGGAATACAGTATGGTGTCAGAAAGGGGGATGCCTGAGGGACCCCTACAACTTTATCTCTCAGAAAGATTGACTCAATTTCACTTTCTGGATGCTACCTGAAAGAAGGAACCCAGTAGCAAAGAAGAGCTATTTCCATCTTGTGTCTGTCTTACTCCTTTGTCAAAGCTCTGCATGTGGAGATAAGCAAGCGTTATGAACAATAATCGTTTTGAATGATATGGTACTAAAATATTGTGATACAATAATATTAGAGTTACGCACATGTTTAGTACAGGTTTACTATACCTAGCTCCACATAAACTTATCTTGACTGTATATTCTCAAGGTATGTAGATATGGAATTAAGAATAGCAAATCTATACTTACTGCAATATATTTTCACCTTCTTGATATTTTACTATGATATTATGTTAGCACGATATTAAAAACTTGATCTTCTGACCTACAATCATTTGCATAGAGCTCTTACTATATCACTAATAAGGCAATAGGCCAGTAGTAGTCTAGGACAATGGTTCTTAACCTTTTGACTTCTGTAGGCCCCCACTTAATCGTTACTGGAATTCAGGGACCCCCATTAAATCATTATTGGGATCCAAGGACCGCCACTGAGTCATTCTTGAAATCTGGGGACCCTAGCCCAAGTAATTATTGATGATTTGAACAGCATAGCAATATACAAAAATGACAGAAACAAGCATTTATAAAACAAATGCATACATTGTGAAATATTTTATTGAATTGACAGACAAATCAAAAAAATAAACCAGAATTTTGATTTTAATGGGAAGGTTGGAGCTTTTCAAAATGTAATTAAGGCCACCCATAGTCCATACTGTAACCTGCTTGGTGCACTTGCACTGCCCCCATGAATCAAGTGAGGTTAACAACTTAATTTGTGACCTCCAATTAAAAACTCCTTCATATTGACATAATATTTTAAATATGCTTATTTATTTATACATCTTCACCATCTGTTAATATTATTTAATTTTCTAAGCAGTCACGGATCCCTTGAATAGGCATTGAGGACCCACAGGTTTCCTCGAACTGCAGGTTAGGATATTTGGATCAAAAATCCACATTCTTAAATGAAGGATCACCAAGATGGTTTTTACAGCAGGGAGACCACGCCCTCCGGAGTGATTGACTATATGATGATGGAAACAAAGCATGGAAAAAAACTGTGCGTTCTGATGTGGGATGCAGCTCAAAAAGCAGCACAGTGGGGCTGACCCCACTACCCCAGGGAAGTGGGATATAGTCAGTTTCTGACGCAATTGGCACGTATTGGCATTCAGCAGTTGCCCTCTGTTCTTGTTTTATGTTCAAAATAATGTCTTTCTAGAAAGTATTAGGCTGATCACGAAGAAGGATTAACGTTTGATGCACAAAAAGGGATTGACTAAATAATCCACAGTTTTTTTAAAAGCCCTATTGATCGGAAGCTGTATCAATAGGCTTACCCTAACAGGATTTTATCCCTGACCAATGTCAGCATTGTATTTTTTCATTAGGTTTCTATTGAATTCTTTAGAGGTTATTTACTAAGGGATGCATGGGCGCCCATGCAGAGTTGTGCAGTTTTGCACTGTGCTTACAGGAGTTTATGATGGTAAGTAAATCGATGCAAAGCTTTGCGTTGTTTGTCGCCATGCAAGCTTTTGTGCTAAACCTTAATAAATACCACTTAATTTACGCTCTGGAACAGCCTTCTTTCATGTTTACTGAGTTTGGTTGCCAGTAAGACAAAGGTTTGCTTTCACAACATACAAGAATGTTTTGAAGGAGTAAGAGATATCTTTAAATCGTCTTCTTTCTTGCGGCAATGTGACTTGTTTTTGCAATGCTTTATGGGCGAGTCACGCTTGAGTAAAGCAGGCGGGGTTAAAAGACTAAAAGGCACATGCATCAAGAAAAGCTTTTGTGAGTCCTTAATTGCGATTATGAAGGAATCGCAATTAAGGACTCTCAAAAGCCTATGCATGTAGGAATCGCTATTAAAATAGCGATTCCTAAACATTCCTTAATTGCAACTCGCAAATTGCCAGTCGCAATTAAGGAATGGCTTCCGATTTATTCCTATGGGCCTGTGAATGGGAAATTGCAAGCGCAATTTGCGAGTACCAATAGATACTCGCAAATTGCGCATGCAATTTCAAGGGTGCAAAGGTGTCAAAATGACACCCTGTTGCACCCCTGAAATTGTGATGTGCACCCATGTTGTGCACTCACATACCCCAAGGGCATGTGTGTGTGTGTAACCTGAAGCCTTGAAAAATGTACTTTAGTGTATTTTTCAAGGTGTTTGAAAAATACCGACCAGAGTAGTTTCTCAGTATTTTGAGGCCCCAAATAACGAATTTGCTATTTCTATGTGCTTCTAGCATTGCATTTAAGGGCTCGCAAATTGCGATTCCTTAAATGCAATCACAATTTAAGGAATCTCAATAAATTGCAATTTCTTAAATTGCGGGCACAAACGGCCGATTTTTGCGAATCGCACCGTTTGCGCTTGCAAAAACCTTTGATGCATGTGCCCCTATATAAGGCATGAGGCAATATTGCACCATAAGCTACTTTTCTATCTGTCCTGGGACTGTTCAACCAACTGTTGCCAACCTAGAGTGCCCCTCTTCTAACTTGTTTATCCTTAAGGTCTGCTCTCACAAAATCATATCACCTACTTTGTATGGTTGTATTTCTCGCTACACTTTTCAGTGCAGTCCACGGCTAGGCTTAAATGTGATTTGCAGGGTACATTACAGGATTTGGAACCCACAGACTTGGGGTTTTATCCTGGTTTTAGCACATATTTAACATGATCCAGGGCAGCTCACTCAGTGTGTCTCAAACTGTATTTATGTGTATTCTATAGTAAAAAATATATATGTGCTGTGTACTAGTGACTTTCTGTGGAATGAAACTCTTCTAAAAATGAATTTTTACGTAGGGTTGGGGCTGGCTTGAGATGACATATCGGGACACGTGCTTTTGGTGCTTATCTCCTACGTTTCGGGGAGGTGGAAAGGGGCTTATCATGGCCCATTAATTATACTTCTTTTGAAAACCAGGCAATTTGTTTTCCTCACTTCAGAGGTTCTGGCTTACCTCAGTGGGTTCTTGGGTTTCTTTTGTCCATTCCGCTAGTTACGCTTTTCCATGTGCAGTCTTGAAAAAGTCGTTTAAGACGAAACACGTTTCGGCTCTCTTCTAATGTACTAAATACAAGCTATATTGGATTACTGAATACCCTTCAATAAAATGGGACCTGCTCTTTCAAGCAGACCTTGCAGAACCTGTATGGCCCTGGGTGCATTTATAGGAGATGGAAGTGGACGTGACAGTTGTTGTTATTGTCCGCCTTCGGTCTCTGTCATAATAATGAGGTCATTGCTCTTGACCTACACATGCACCATCTACACAATATTGAATACCAATATAGTTTCAAGGTACGCATTTGTAGGGAAGTATAGATTTACTATTCTTGACGTCACATAAACGTATCATGGCGATATGTTGGTAGTCGATATTGTGGAGCCAATATACGTGAATCTGACACTGTAGCTCTGATGTTTCGACTCCAAACCTCTATCTCTTCCCGGGAATACTTTGAACCATGGTGTATTAAATTGATTGGAAGGTAGCGATCACCTCAAGTAAGATGGCTCTCCTTATTAGTTGAGGTCAGTTTCAGTCAATTCTGGGATATTCCGCGTTGCGAGAAGTGAAACTGTATTGCACATGATCATAATTTGTCAATACATTTGCAAGGAATTGATATCCCACTGTACATGAAGAGAATCCTTTGTTGAGCATGTCTGTCGAATTCTACAATTCAGTAGGGAATTGTGTGCCCTCGAGTTTATCATCCCCCAAATTATTCTCAGCATTTGTTTTACTTGTTTCAGGAAATAAAACAAGCTTTACACACTTATTTTAATTCAACCGTGATCATATCTTCACCTATATGCTGTAATAGCCTTGAGGCAGATTAAACTTCCAATCACATTTATTATTTCTTCCCTGTCTTTCCCTTCAGATGCGTTATTACCTTTTCATACATGCAACTAGTTGATTTTATTGATTATTGTATTATTGAGTATTCCATTGTTATTTGTACACTTTAAATTCAATTTGGATTGTATACAATTTGTTGCGTTCTTTCTTTAATGAATCTCATTTCAAACTTTAAAAAAATCCTATCACATCCTGGGTTGGTAATCTGAGTTCAACCAAACCATAAATAACATTGTTCTGTATGGAGTACATTGTGCTTTTAAATGTTTCTTTTGCAATAAAAAATGTTCCCTGCCAAGTGCCCCTCGGGTCTATCTAGAAAGGTGTGGGCTGCACTGAATACTTTCAATAAATACATTTAGTCGTATTTCTCTCAGTAGGTTTTACCTTCATTCCAGTTTGATTGATTTTTTTCAACTTCATTCTCGTCTTACTTCATCCTCCCCTGAGATTGCTCGGCTTCTCTTACAGAGGGATGCACATTGTTTGCCTCTCCTGTATCGAAAGGGATTCTGCTGAGATGAAGACACAACACGCAGATAGCAGGCCTGGAGCAGGTGGGATCAGATGTGGTAGAAGGTTCTCCAAAACACACTCCTACACCCACGCAAGCTATCTCACACATGTGAAACAGGTGAGAGCACGTGCAGTAGCAGGGCATGCTTCCATCACATACACATACCTTCTACAGCACAGACAGTAGCAGGGCATGCTTCCATCACATACACAGATCTTGCACCCATCACATACACAGACCTTCTACAGCACAGACTGCAGAGGGGCATGCTCCCATCACATACACAGACCTTCTACAGCACAGACTGCAGCGGGACATGCTCCTATCACAGACACAGATCTTGCACCCATCACATACACAGACTTTCTAGAGCACAGACTACAGCAGGGCATGCTCCTATCACATACACAGACCTTCTAAAGCACAGACTGCATCGGGCATGCTCCCATCACATACACAGACCTTCTAAAGCACAGATTGCAGTGGGCATGCTCCCATCACATACACAGACCTTCTACAGCACATACAGCAATAGGGCATGCTTCCACCACAAATATAGACCTTCTACAGCACAGACAGCAGCAAGGCATGCTTCCATTACATACACATATCTTGCACCTATCACATACACAGACCTTCTAAAGCACAGACTGCAGCGGGGCATGCTCCCATCACATACATAAACCTTCTACAGCACAGACAGCAATAGGGCATACTTCCATCACAAATATAGACATTCTACAGCACAGACTGCAGCAGGGCATGCTCCTATTGCATACACATACCTTCTACAGCACGGACTGCAGCAGGGCATGATTCCGCCACATGCACAGGCAAACTACAGCACAGCCACCAGCAAAGCATGCATCCATCACATACCCATAACTCAGTGCATTCTTCCATCACATACACAGATCTTCTACAGCACAGGCAGCAGCAATGCATACTTTCAGCACATTCACAGACCTTCTACAGCCCCAGACCTTCGAAGGAACAGCCAGCAGCAATGCGTGCATCCATCACATACACAAACATTCTAAAGCACAAACAGCAGCAGCGCGTGCTTCCATAACATACACAGACCTTCTACAGCACATAGACACTCTACAGCACATACAGCAGCAGACCATGCTTCCATAAAAAATACAGACCTTCTACAGCACACAGACTTTTTACAGCACAGATAGCAGCAGTACATGCTTCCATCACACACACAGACCTACTAAAGCACTGACAGCCTCACTGTATGCATCCATCACATACACAGACCTTTGTACAGCACACAGACCTTCCACAGCACAGACAGCAGCTAGGCATGATTCCATCACATACACAGGCTTCTACAGCACAGACAGCAGCAGGGTATGCTTGTGTTACATTCACAGACCTTCTACAGCACAGGCAGCAGCAGAGCATCCTTCCATCACAAACACAGACCTTCTACAGCACAGACAGCAGCCGGGCATGCTTCCATCACATACACACTTTTTTCAGCACAGACTGCAGCAGGGCATGCTTCCGTCACATGCACAAACTTTCTACAGCACACACAGCAGCCGGGCATGCATCCATCACATACACATAACTTCTACAGCACAGACAGCAGCCGGGCATGCTCCCATCACACACACAGACCTTTCTGTGAAAATCATTTTCAATTAGAACCATCTCCAATCTGCTTATGCTCCGGAATTAACACCACCAGATCCAAGGATCGGGAGACTCACGAGAAAGACAAAATCGTGCCAGAACCAGTCTTGCTAGCGAGATAGAAAGAAGTATAAACCCGATAGATAGGGGAGAATGACTGGTGAATGACCCAACATAATCAACTTCAGATCCGATACCACTACTAGGTTTGAAATAGCATATAGCTCACCAAAGAGAAATTCCGAATACAGACCGGGTGCAGAGCAAGATGCAAAGACATGAACAGTATTGGCTCCAGCTGATCCACAACGAAAACACCGGTCGTTTGGTCTAAGCTTCAATATGAAGTACCAATGAGGGGTATAATACCAATCATTAATGCATTTTAGGTGATGTACCTTGATAGGAGATGCATTCAAGGCTAGATGAAGCAGTACCTTACAGCGCCTAAGGTCCACAATAGTTGCTTCAGTATTGAAGAGAGAACTCAATTTATCTGCACCCGTCTGGAATGCGTTGACCATATTATTCTGAGATGATCGACAGATCACCGTTTAGACCAGCCTGATATTTCTCTTAAAAGGAGCGTTCCTAATAAGGTCCAGGCCGGGGCTTTAAGACTAAAGATAAAGTGCCTCACCTGAAGGTACCTAAAGAAGACAGTAGATGGGAGAGAGAACTGTTATTGTATACTCAAAAATGAAGAGAAAACATCTGTTTCAAACAGCTGTCCTAAGATAAGTAGGATGCCCCTTCCCCGGGCATCCCTGAAGCACTCATGCACACAGTAAGGAAAATTAGGATTATGGCCAAAGATACGTAAGCTGATTAAATTGGGTAAAACCTGAAAAAAAACCACTTATATGAATTCCAGATAAGATGAAAAACTTTTAAAATTTTAAGGCGGCTCGCTCAAAGTATGAGGTGTCAACACTCCCCACTCCAGGGTGTATAGAATAACCCAAAAAGTAAGAACTCATGGAACATGCATGCCTGAGGCCACTGTCCCCATCCCAATAGTAGCCGCATATGTGAGAAAAAGAACGCGAGATAGTAGAACCTAAGAATTGGGAGTGAGACCCCAGCATTCAGTTTACCAGGTGGCTTCCGGTAACCCCATATAAACGTCTGCCAGGAGGCCTCTACTTTAGTGAAAAAGGTCATGTGAAGAAAAAACGGTATACATCGAAAAAAGTACAAATACTGAGGGAGGACAATCATCTTGATGAGGTTACAACCCCTGGTGAGTCCCAAGTGGAGACGAATCCACTTCTGTAAAACATCAACAGAGTGTTGAAACAGCTTCCCATAATACATTCTGAAGATTTCAAGGATATTGATAGTTAAGATAACCCCCAGATAGACCAGTGACCAAGCAATGTGTGGAAAAGTGAAGGAAACAGGAACATAATCGAAACTTCTGAGGTAGCATGTAGTGAGGTGAAAACATTCAAGAAAGAAGAAGGGAAGTTTGAGTTTAAGGATCAACATCAAGGCATTTGTGTATTGAAGGCATATGCTGTAAATGGTACGTGGTAAAGGCATTGAGTAGTAAAGACTATGAGGTAAAGGCTGTTTCTGTCTTGCAAAATATTTTGCCCAAAGTAGCCCCCATATTTGAAGAACAAGTTCTGCAGATATGAAATCTTTGACAATTTTGAGACAATCACATAATGCAAAATACACACATTTTGTGAGATTTTGAAGGTGTACAAAATGAGCCTGCGTCTACCTGGCATTTCAATCCCTCGTGGACAAAGCTCCACGAGGACACAGTAGCACTAGAAAAGTATAGGTTTGTAGAAGAATGGGGTTTGAATCTTTTTGATTCTGGCTGCAGAACTAGTTTTGCTTGTATATGTTTTTCTGCACCACCTAATATGTTTAGGGTGGGGAGAAGATAATCACATTGTTTGTTTGAAGATTTTGAAGGTGACACACACCATCTTGAAGGTAGTTGTAGTCTTCAGGGTTAACCACTGCAGTTCACCCAAGACTGGTCATTTGTTCACACTCTTTGGATACTGAGATGAATCTATGCGCTCAATGTAGTAAGTCCTTCATGGGAGTTGTGGTCAGTTTTGGAGAATATAGCACCTTGAATGGCAGACAGTGCTTGAGAGTGAGAACTGCTTTGAAGGTGCTGATTTTCAAGGGTGGGTGGGTATGATCCTCATATTGCTGGATGGACACACATGATTCCTCCATCTTGGCTCTCAGCCACTCTAAATACAAACTGAACATTGCAGAGGGTAGGATAGAGCCCAGAGGGACTCTGCTGGGTCAGGTGACTTAGTGGACTAATGTGTCCACTGTAGGAGCCTGTGTTTGACCTCATGGTCACAGTCTCAAATCCCTCGGGGTCAACTCAGCCTCTCATCCTTATGAGGTTGAAAAAATTAGCGCCATTGAGTTTGGTAACAATAACAGAAATAAATACCAGCAGTGTAGGCCCTAAGTGTCGCACCAAAGACTAAAAATCTTGTGAATTTAAACGCTCTACTTCTCATGACCCCACTGCTTAGAAATCACAACTTTTCAACATCCAAACAAAAACAATTAAAAAGGAGCGTATATTTTATAAATCCTTTCCAGGCGAATTCATGCCATCAAAAACGTTCAAAATCATATCCAATATGATCTAATTCAGTAATATTCAATTCTCATTTCTCAGGTGTCTTGCGATTGTATTTCAGAATCCAACTTTTGTTTATTTCTCAAACAAAACTCAGCCCAGCCAATGTGTTTCATCCAATAGAAATGAAATTGGGATTTGTAACGTGCACTAATACCCGGAGGTGTCTAGGTGCGGTGGTTCAAATCTGAAGTGTGAGCCTGCACGGAAGAAACAAAAAAGAGAAAGCCACTACATGTTAAACACCAAGGTTTTCAGGGATTTGCGGAAAGCCATGAGGTTATTTTCTGTCTTCAGTTGTATTGGGAGTGAGTTCCACAGCTTCACTGTCCCTGCCATGAAACTTCTCCCCCCCAAGTTGCCATTTTGACTTTGGGGACTGCAAGATTGGCGGAGGTTGCAGAGCGAAGCTACCTGCCAGGGAGATACCACTGAAATTTGTTTGTCAGGAAGATCGTTCCGAGTCCATGGAGTGCCTTGAAGGCAGTGCAGAGGGCCTTGAATTTGATCCTTCTTTTTACCGGTAGCCATTGCAAAGAAGGTACGGCATGTGCTACCGATTGATGTTTAGGGATATCGAGCAGCAGGCGGGCTGCTGCATTTTGTAGGACCTGCATTTTATTTAGGAGATGGGTACGTATGTTCAGGAATAGTCCGTTGCAATAATCCAGTCTGAACAGTATGAGTGCTGTCACCACCGCTTTCTGGAGCTCTAAAGGGATGAAGGGAAGGATCTTTCTGATGGTTTTATTCAAAAAGAAGCATGAGGAGGTAATAGCGTTAATTTGCCCCTCAAAGGATAGTTTGGACTCAAAAATGACTCAGAGGTTTTTCACTTTATTGGTCGGAGTGGGAATTTCGCCCATTTTCTGTGGCCACCATTTGGGGCCCCAAAAAGAGGTATCGTTTTCAAAAAGGAACACCTCGGTTTTTCCTGCGTTCAATTTGAGGCGGTTTTGGACCATCGACTGCCCAACCTTGCGCAGGCATTCTTGAAATCCTAGAGCGGTGTCAGTATGGTCTCCAGCGAAGGACGCCACATTTGTGTGTCATTGGCGTATGACACTGTTTTGAAGCCAAAGGATTTTATGAGCAAGCAGAGGGGAGTAACATATAGATTAAAAAGTGTTGGACTCAGTGAGGAGCCCTATGGCACTCCGCAGGGCAAGGTGAACCAAGATGAGCTATGCCCTTCGAGCTCCACCCTCTGTTCTCTGTCAGTGAGAAAGGATTTTAGAAGGACCAGTGCCTTGCCCCTGACTCCCATGGAAAAAAGGCGACTTATAAGCTGGTTGTGGTCAACCATGTCGAAGGCCGCCGAGAGGTTCAATAGGATCAGTGCTGCCTTCCCGCCTTTATCCAGAACCTCTCTAATTTCCTCTGACACATTTATAAGGGCAAGTTCTGTGCCATTGTATTTTTTTTTTTTTAAATATCTTTATTGGTTTTTGATTACATTGTTCCTTATAATCTTTGCTCGCTTTCACATTACAGTCTGCAGGCTAACACAAAATAATTAACATACAAAAATAGCATGTATATCTGCGGATGGCAATCATACGGCATCTTTGTGTAGGCTGTTGCTTCGCATTGTCATGGCCCAGGTATTGCATGTCGCAACGTTCATTTCCTAAATACAGCAACTTTCAAACTATGCAACGGCATGTTCTCCTGTTCAAATGTTACGGCATTGTTTCTAGCAAGCAATGATAATTGCTAGTACCATGTTTCATCATTGTTGATTTCAAACAGTATAGGTATGTACATCTTTCACGCCGTCAGAAGGCGTAGTAGAAATCTGTGCATAGTCATTTAGAACCTCTTTGATAACACTCAGCTATAATAGGGAAGTTTATAGGGTGGAGGTACACCAACAATCATCTCCTAACAATCTATTTAAACAAAGAAATAAAACATTTTTTTTTTAAAAGGCCGTCATTGAGTTAGAATTGTAATATTCTTCGCTGGGCTGCATGTAGGGCTGTGCGTTACTGTCTCCGTAATGGGGGGAGTGTATAAGATATTGTCCCACTCCTTGTCGTTCCAGAGTCGACCACGGTCTGTCTCCCAGCGGGTACGGAGGGATGTCATCGGCTTCAACATGTGCGCTAGTAGGGCCGTCACCAGCCAATGTGCTATGTGTGACCCCACCCCCATGACATACAGATACTGTATTAATAAATTCATTGGGGGCTCTGTTGTTATATCTCCCCAACGAGTTGAAAGGGCTCTCACTAAGGAGGTGTGTAGTAAGAATTGTCCTACAGGTAAATCTGTGTCATCCAATAGTGCCTCGAGCGCCAATAGAACACCATCCCTGTAAAGGTCCCCTAAAGTGTTGACGCCTGCCTCGCGCCAGTGTGTGAGATTCTCTTCAGAAGTACCCGTCCTCCCTCTTGGCGTCCTTAGGAGTGGTATAATCGGGGCGTATGGAAGTGTCGCACGGGTGAGATATAGGCTTCTTCTGTAGCATCTGTTTGCTAACCCTAAATGCAGCTGGGGCGGCCTGGGGGCTTTTGCCGCAGGGTGAAACAGGTGACATATTTGCGTGTGAGTCCACGGCTGTTGCATGGTTGCAGTGTCGTCTAAACCGTTGGCACTCAGCCATTTTGTTACCCATTTCAGCTGGGCAGCTATGTAGTACAGCTCCAAGTTAGGAACTGCTAACCCTTCCTGATTGGTGGGTGCATACAGTTTCCACAACGCAACGCGGGGCCTGCCCTTATTCCATTTAAAGTTCCTATACATGCGCTCCATCTCTCGGAAGATTCTGGCTGGGACGTACACCAGGAGATTCGAAAAATAGTATACCAGCTTGGGGAGGACTATCATTCTCAATAGTGTGACACGACTCATAACATTTAGCGGGCGTGTTTTCCAAAACTGCACTTGGGCCCGCACTGCTGCGATCACTCCCATCAAGTTTCCTTCCAGCAAATCCTCAGGCGACTGATAAATAAATAAACCTAAATATCGGAAGGAGGTAGGGTACCACGGAAGGCGCGAACCATTAATGTTCACATCCGACTCTGCCATGCGTGCGTCAAAGAGGTACACTCCAGATTTAGCCCAGTTTACCCGGAGGCCCGACATCACCTCAAAGGTCCTCAAAACGTCTTCTATTGACTCAGGGAAGGCGGTAATATTGCGAAAATATAATAATAAATCGTCGGTGTACAGGGACACCACATGTGTCCCATCCCCCAGCGGTATGCCCCTATTCACACCGGTACTACGAAGCAGCATCGCCAGTGGTTCCATGGCTAGGGCAAAGAGCAGCAGTGACATCGGGCAACCCTGGCGCGTACCTCGCCTCACTCTAACCGGGTCTGATATGACCCTGCCGGTACGGATCCGGACAGTAGGGCGTTGATACAGCAATTGGATCATACTGAGATAATGGTCTCCGAGTTCGTATTTATCGAGCACTGCCGCCAGATAGGGCCACTCCAAAGAGTCAAAGGCCTTTTCCAGATCAAGCACCAGGCAACCAGTGCGTGGCCATTTATGAACTGTATAGTGCCATTGCCGTAAACCACAAGAACATCAGAATAGTACTTAACGATCACGGAAGTGAGCAAAATTCAATATAAACGCTTCACATCTAATAATGCATGACAATACATGGCATACAAATATATACTTGCGTGCATAGGCATGATACATATACAAGTCCAAACAGCTGGAGGTGGTAGTGTTCATCAGACAATGTTATCAGCCGTCTGCGGAGTTACATCCGGCAGCTCGTACGAGTCCTGCGTGGTGAGGGGATCGTCTGACAAATCATCAGTTTCTGCTCTGCTGACTCGATCTTGTAGACTGGTGACAGACACATTGTCTTCCGTCTGCGTCCTGCTGATGTTTGCTATTGCCTGTAGTGCACCCTGTTGACCCTGCAGTACCTGTTCCAAATCCGGTCTTATCTTCTGGGAGAGTGCTGGGTTTCTCTGCCTCCTTCCCTTGGGGCAGCGGCAGCGACGCACTTCGCCGGCCAGCTTGTAGCATTTCTGGTTGGTCACAGACACTGTTCCCGATGGAGAGTACCTGTCAAGCCAATCCTCAGCCTCCTTGGAAGTGGAGAAGAAGTGTGTTTTCCCATTTGCCACTACTCTTAGACACGCTGGTAATAATAAAGAGTATTTCAAATCGTTTTGCCTGAGGCGCGTCTTCACTGCCATGTACGAGAACCTCTGCTTTTGCACGTGGAAGGTATAGTCAGGGAAAAACATCACTTTATGATTATCCACTTGGACGCCTTGTAGTTTCCTAGTCTCCTGCAAGATCGTATCTCTATCCCTATAATTCAACAGCCATATCAGAAGAGGCCTGGGGTTGGATCCTGTCGGCAGAGGACGAGCTGGCACCCGATGTGCCCTTTCCACCACGAAATGTTGGGAGAGAGTACCTTCCGGCAGGAGGTTGTGCAGCCAGGATTCCATGTATGCAACAGGGTTCCTCCCGTCTCTTCCTTCCGGTAAGCCCACCACTCGAACATTATTGCGGCGGGCATGCCCTTCCGCGTCTTCTGCCCTGCCTTCAAGGAAATCCACTCTATTGAGGAGTTGTTGGATGTGTTTTTCTGCTTCTGCCACACGAGGCGACACCTCTGTCACCGTGACATCGAGCGTATCCGTACGGTCCGTCAATTTGCGATGATCGGCATGCAGCAGCGTCAGATCTATGACTGCCTTGTCAATTTTACTTTCCAGGGCTGTGCGGGTGTGGTTCATAGTTTCCCCCAGTTTCTCCACTGCGGCCAAAACTGCATCCAGCTTGCTGGACATATTGGCTTGAGATTCCGTTCCCGCCATCTTTCCCATCTGTGCTCGTGTTTGCGGTGGTGGGGCCGATGCGTCAGGCATGTTTGTGGTGGGTCGTCTGCCCCGCGACATCGATCTGGGGGTGACGTCACTCTGGAGCTGTTACCTCACCGTCCGATATCCAGCTCGTTTGACGTTTCAGAGAGAGGTCCTCTCAACACTACACGAAGATCTCTCCCGTAGAAGGCATGCGTAACAGCTGCTCCAGGGACCCCAAGTCCATAGCACCTTTCTGGAGCCAGATAGAAATGAAAAGTCAGCTCACCGAAATAGGGGGATGGTGCTCCTACGAACAACAGGAACTATTTCAGGACTATACAACTGGGGCCAGAGTGCGAGCTCTCCTCCAATTCCAGGATAGGCACGGGCCTGTCAAGCAGGCGGGTATATGAAGGTTACTCCTCTGCAGCTGCCCCATAGGCCCCATAGGCCCCATGGGCATCTCCAGGCAAGCAACCAATTCAGGGTCCCCTCGCCACCACAAGCACCCACTTCACCATCTCCTGAAGGCACAGTCACAGTCACTGAAAATTCTAGTGCAGGGCTGCCAGCTGTCAGCACCTTTGCCTTATTTCTAGGAGGTGTGGGGGGTTATGTACTGTAGGCAGAATCCTTACACTGTGGCCTATGATACTCAGCTGTGGTCTCAAACCAACAGGGGAGACCGCGGGCTAGGGCACTTCCTCGGCTTACCAGTCATCAACGGCGTGTGTGTACCGCATCTCCCCCGGCAGCCCAATCTCCCAGCCGCCAACCCGCGACAGCCTTGCCAGCTCCTGTGTGTATATCTCTTCTCCCACACTCCTGTTACCCGCAGCAGGGGGCAGTCGCGGCAGGGCACTGGGCGAGGGCTCACTCCAGCAGTGTAGGGCGACCCAACCGCACCCCCCGCATATAGATCCGCTGACGCAGGCCACCAGCGTGTCCCAACAGCATTCAGGACACGTCCTGTGAGCTATGTGGTCTCAGGGCTCCCGCAGGGCAGCTCAGCCGCGGGCCTCACCGGGTGTGCAAAAGTCAGAGTGCAGGGCTGCAGTAGCTCAGCGATGCCCTACACAAGGTGAGCACCTCATGTACTCACCATAGCACTGAGGGGCTCCGATTTCTGACAGTGTCCTCCCCGCAATTCTACTGCAACACAGAGTCTGCAACTGCCTTTACTTTTGCTTGAAAGAAGGATGCTAGCTGGTTACAGAAGTCTTTGTTTACTCCCGTTTTTTTCTAGGCAGGAAGTTTACTTAGTTTTTGTACAGTTAAAAAGGGTTCTTTGGAGGAGTTGAGAGAAGCTCTTATCTTAGTTGGTTAAAATTTTTACTTTATGCTCTGCCATGGCTTTTTTGTTTTTGAGTTTGTTGTCTGCTTTATAGTGTGAGCGCCACTTCCTTTCCAGCCTTCGACATAATTCCTTCTGTTGTCTCAGGCTTTCATCAAACCATGGTTCGGAGGGCGATGTCTTTTTAATGTTTGCATACTTGAAGGGTGCTAAGGAGTCAAGGTTTCTAGTTATCCAGTTATGGTATGTTGTTGTGGCCTCATCCAGGTCTGCAGGCAGACCTGTTCTGGTGAGGTTCAAATTTCGCCTGAGGCTTTCCGGAGTAATTTTATGCCAAGGGCGTTTGACAATTTTGATCGGAGAGGGAAGACCCGCCTCTGCTCTTACCTCTGGAAAAATGCTAAACAACACCGCGGAATGGTCAGACCAGGTAGGAAGGACAAATGAGGAAAGCTTGAGAGAAGGATTGTCTGAAAAAATACCATCTAATGCATGGCCTGCTTTATGGGTCGGGCCATCCACTAACTGGACCAAGCCCACACTTCTCATAAAGTCGATGAGGGCTGCTACCCTTTTGTCTGCGGTGTTTTGGAGATGAAGATTAAAGTCCCCTAGGATGGTGAAATCTGAGAAGAGGACCTTGATGTCCAGAAGGTGGCTGCTATTGTTAAGAAAGGTGGCGCTGGGGGCAGTGGGTCTGTAAAGTAGCACTCCATTAAATGAGTACTGGCTGGTCAGAGTAATTTTAAAAAACAATCCTTCACAATTAGAAACGGTTTGAAGGGGCTCCACGGAAATATTTAGGTGTCTCTGTGAAATAATAGCTAAGCCGCCACCCCTTTTCATGGGGCGGTCTAGTCTAGAAAAGGTAAAGTCGGGGGGTAGCCATGATAAGATCTGGGTCTGACCCAGCATCTGCCCAGGTTTCTGTGACAAACGCTAGGTCCAGTTTCTGAGCATCTATGAATTCAGCAAATGCAACTTCGTTTTTTATAAGTGACCTAGCATTTATGAGTGCTGTTGTAAAGCGTCTGGCAGCTGTCTGTGGTTGTATTAAGTCCGAGGTTGTGGAGGATAGCTCAGGCTGGGTATTCGAGGATGCGCAGGATGGAGTAACCTTGATTTTGTGATTAGTCAAGGTGAGATAACAGAGAGGACAAGACCTCAGGGCCCGAAAGTGCAGGGGAATTAATAGTGTCCCAGGACAGTTGAGCTTTGCATCTCGTATTTGAAGCAACTTATCACGCGAGTAACGATAAGGATCCATGGCAAAATTGGCAGAGTGGCTGGCGCTGAGCGCAGTCCGTGCACGGACGGGCGCAGATAGGCTTGCCTTTGGCACGCCTGCTGCGCGTCAGCGGCGGCATGCAGATTAAGTAGTGGTATGCGGCTCAACCACTAGACCATCAACCTGAGGCGTGACCGGAAGTGGTAAGGCCCAGATCCCTCACTTCCTCTCCCCGCTCTCTCCACAGCAGTTGGGATAACCCGTGTTGGACCAAAGAGCGGGAGGAAGAGAGCTGCCAACTACAGAGGTGAGCCCTTAAAATTACCCAGCAGCTTCCAGCCGTGCCGGTGATAAGCGGAAAGCACCTAACAGCGTAAAAATAATTGGGAGCAGTATACAATGTCTCAAAACCAACCAGTTAAAATAATTCAAAACTTAATTTTAAAAAACCTACAGTGGGATATCTCCATCTTTGAGCACCCGCACGAACTCACTCAGGGGAACCGCTGCACGTCAGCGCCGGCATGCAGATTAAGTAGTGGTATGCGGCTCAACCACTAGACCGTCAACCTGTGTGACCGCAAGTGGTTAGGCCCAGATTCACTTCCTCTCCCCCTCTCTCTCCACAGCAATCAAGATAACCTGTAGCACTTCATCAGGGCTGTAAATCAGAAAAAAATACATCACTCATGTGTACTGTATATTTATCAACAAAAGTAAACAATTAAAATATAATTTACAAAACAGATCCTTGCTATCACATCCCAAGACTCCCTGTCTATGAATAATTTACCTAATCAATACAGTATGTATTGCTTTCTCAAACTGTTAGAACAATACATTCCTGATACATCACAATTACCTGCCTATATCCAATCTTAAAAACTGCATTGAAACATATTAAAAACAGTTAATTGTGTCCTATTTCAAATTTTTCAGTATGCAACAATCCAATCTTATGTCCTACATATTCCATATAGGAAGATGGGAAGATGTTACTATCTCATTGGACTATGCCTAACATCATGAACTTCATTTCAACTTTTTTTTTAGAATCTACCTTACATCTTCGTCTTAAGATTTCACACAAGATTTTCCGAAATTTGTTCATGGTATAGATTTCACTCACTTTAGCATTCCAAAACTGTATATTTGGAATGAAGGGACAACAAAGTATGAGATACTCTTTTACTGTATATTTGGAATGAAGGTACAAAAAAGTATGAGATACTCCTTTAAGGTCTCGCCTACGCAGCGCACATGCGCTGCATAGGAGGACCTTTAGCCGTCGCTCTGGTCATTTTCAAGCACCCACTCGTGCTTATGGCGGCATACACCTTGCGGGAGTGCGCAGGGGTGCACCACAAGCATGAGTGCAGTGCTTGAAAATGAGCAGACTGCTCTCCCGGCTCGACATCCTTGCGCTTTCACTTTCGTTCGCGGCAAGCACACGCATGCGCACCACTCGCGGGCTCACCTCCTGCTCCCTACCTCATCTCCCTCTCTCTCCTCGCCCACGCGCTCTGCCCTCTCCGTCTCCTTTTTGAAGACCGCTTGTTTACTTTTACCACCATTTCTCACAAAACAGGTGAGGAAAAAAGCGTTTTCATTTGACTTTCGACGTCCCTCGTCAGTGCTTGTTTTAATTTGCTTTCACTACGTTCTTTAACTTTATTCTGCTGCACTTGCACCTTTCTGTTGTGCACTCGGCGCCCAAACATTGTTTTTTTATTTAAATTAACAACCCAGCGCGCTAGTTAAATTAATAACACCGTGCACTCGATAATGGCGCCTGTTCCTGCAGCTCCTCCTGCCCCGGGTGCCGCGCTCCTCTCCGTCTCCTTTTTGAAGACCGCTTGTTTACTTTTGCCACAATTTCTCGCAAAACAGGTGAGGAAAAAAGCGTTTTCATTTGACTTTCGACGTACCTCGCCAGTGCTTGTTTTAATTTGCTTTCACTACGTTCTTTAACTTTATTCTGCAGCACTTGCACCTTTCTGTTGTGCACTAGGCACCCAAACATTGTTTTTTTATTTAAACTAACAACCCAGCACACTATTTAAATTAATAACACCGTGCACTCGACAATGGCGCTTGTCCCTGCAGCTCCTCCCACCCCCAGGTGCCGCGCTTTACAAGTACAATCAAACATTTTAGTATTTTGCTTTAATTTTAATATGGCGCACTCGCGCCTTTCTTGTTGTGCACCTAAAAGTAGTCTTTTTATTTATTTAAATTAAAACGGCGCATGCTCAACAATGTTGCCTGTCGCCCGCAGCCTGTTTTCGCCCCCTCTCGCCCCCGGGCACGAGCTTTAGGTTACATATTCAGTATTAAAAAAAAACTCTGCTCCCGAAGAGTTTTAGATCAAGGAGAAAGCCAATAGTAAAGGTGTGTTGGTTTTCTTTGTAATCGTTCCAAACCAGGCGAGATCTCTATTTAATAGTAGTTCAGCTGGGCTAACGTAGCAGCCTGCAAAGTCTACTTGTATCCTGCAAATATCATGCTATAATATCGTGAAAATAGCTTAACTGGTTAAATACTTTCTACAGATAGCTGTGGTTAAACTCTGCTCACAGGTCAAAATTATAATGACCCAGAGCGTTTAAGTGTTTTCTGCAGAGCATCACGTGTGATGTGCAAATCTGTGTAAGATGGTTCAGTGGGTTGATGTGTTTGTTGCGTGAAGGACACACATTCATATGCTAGTAAAATAGCACAGTGTATTGTGTTCCCGTTGTGGCCATCTGCGTGATATCTGTAAGGCGTATGTTTGGAACCTTGCATGTTTAGCTCAATCGTTTGTTCTTCTTTGGTTGATAGCATGGGTTCTATTGAATTGGGTAAAAGTAAACATACTTTATTCTGTTCTAGAAATAGCTGTATTGTGTGCTACATAAATAGTAATGATTAGCGTAATTACACATGCACATCATTGGCATAGCCAATAGGTCTCGCCTTTGGGACCTTATAAGTGTTTAGCCATGCAACAGTTGATATTGTTGCACCAAGGATATTGTGCTGAATAACTAAACACGTATAAGGTCCCAAAGGCGAGACCTATTGGCTATGCCAATGCTTGTTTAATCAAGCCATATATGCTATGGAAAATATTCCACTAACTTGGCATCATATAGAAATTGTTTGGTTAGTGACACAGATAAGAAGGCCACTGTTGGGTGTGAATGATAAAAAATGTTTCCCCCTATGTTAGCATGTTTATATATA
Organism: Triturus cristatus; assembly: GCF_964204655.1. Taxonomy (NCBI): domain Eukaryota; kingdom Metazoa; phylum Chordata; class Amphibia; order Caudata; family Salamandridae; genus Triturus; species Triturus cristatus. The sequence continues at coordinate 1,645,135,671 of NC_140590.1, forward strand.
AGGTAGAAAGTAATCTCTGATTTATAGATAAATTAGGGGCTACTTCACCACCCAGGGGAAGAGATTGAGTCCCCAGGAAGATATTTTGATCCAGAAGTCACACAACACGCCATTCAAAATATGCAGTATTGGAATGCTAAAGTGAGTGAAATCTATACCATGATCAAACGTGGCAAAAAAGTTTTTGTTGAATTTTAAGGCGTAGATGTAAGGTGCATATCAATCAGATATTAGAAGGAGAATGTCCAGTAGTGATGTATACAGTATGAGATGGCATTCTAAAAAATTTAAAAAGGAAAGGAAGTTTGTGATGTTAGGCATAGTCCAATCAGATAGAAACATCTTTCTATTTGGAATATGTAGGACATGCGATTGAATTTTTGAATTCTAAACAAATCTAAAATGTGAGACAATTAATTATTTTTAATATGTTTCAATGCACTTTATAAGATTGCATATAGGCAGGTAAATGTGATGTATCAGGAATACATTTTTCTAACAGTTATTTTAATATTCAGTAATACTGGAGAAAACATTACATATTGTATGTGTTAATTAGGTAAATTATACATAGACAAGGAGTCTTGGGATATGGTACATGAGTGATGTATATTTTTCTGATTTACAGCCCTGATGAACTCCTGTGGACGAAATGCGTTGGCTGGTCTGATTGAAAAGTTTCTTTTGAAAAATGAATAAAAGTTGGATTCTGAAATACAATCGCAAGACTCCTGAGAATTGAATATTACTGAATTGGTTCATATTGGATATGTTTTTAGACTTTTTTGCTGGCTTGAATTTAAGCTGGAATAATGATTTATAAAATATACGCTCCTTTTCAATTGTTTTTTTGTTTGGGTAACAATAAGCATCTGTTATTCAGCACCAAGATGCCCACAGGTGAATGTGCACTTTACAAATACACATCTTATGTTATATACTTCAAATTAAGAGTCCAATAGAATTCTAGAACCAGGCTGTGCATTGCTTGTGTGTGACTTGACTACATGATAACACAGGTTGAAAATACTGTAAAACACAAAATAAAATGATCGGTAGGCATAACTTTGAAATTAGGTGTTATAGACACATTTCCTCAATAAAATCCATAGTTTAAACCCCTTTAGCAGGTAGACCTCTCCGTAAGTCCCATTCTTCTTAGGTTTCATTTTAGAAAATGCCGCATGATATAACTTTTGTCCCATGCTGCGCTACAAGAGCAGGGGAGGCCAGTGTGTAACTACTGGTGTTTTTCTCAAAGTGGCCATGCCTAATGAATGTGTGCAGCTGCATAATTGAGGTTTATTAATCCTATTTTCAAGAAATTAAAATGTTTTCGACTGTAAACGGGGAACATAAAAATTACCCAATTGCTCAACCATCATGTGCTCAACCTCCAACTGTGGCCATTGCCTATCCCAAACTCCCATATTACCAATCACACTCACGAGTCAAATACAAAAGCATTGAAACCCTTTCATGAAGCTGCAGTTCAGATCTTTGTAGAATTTATGGTATTAGCTCTCAGATCAGGGTTTCAATGCTTTGCATTTGACTCGTGAGGGACACCTAGTAACGCAGAGTTGAACTGCAGCTCTTTTGTAGAATTATTTTGATATTGGATACTATAAAATTCACTGCCCACTGCTAATCTTGTCCCATAATGCTTTGCAGGGCCTTTGGTTGGGATTGTATTTTTGCCCATAATAACTGTGCTTGGGGTGGTCCTAAGAGGATGGGACCATCACTGAATCGTTCAGCAAGATGTGCTCTTTGTTTTCAAGGCATCTGCTCGGTTCTCTCTCTAGGTTAGGGAGGATCCCATAATCATCAGCTCTCTCACTGCTTGCTAAATTATCACTTTCACTTTTGTGAAATGACTATATGCATTTTAGCATTTAAAGACAGAGATACTTGTTATTTTACCAAAAATCTATTAGGTGTCTGCTGGCGGAGTGAAGTTTCAGAATTCACTGAGTTTTTATTCAACTTCGTGGAGTTCTGCATAGTAGTACTCTGCCAACTACGCCCACCTTTAACAAACATCAAAAAACTCAGGGGATATTCTCACCCTTAACCTACATCAAAAAACTAAGGAGATATTCTCAAGAACATGTGATAACTATTGCAAAATTTGCTTAATGCAAATTTGCACATAGCAGTCTATCATGGGAAAATAACACCATGTTAATGTTGTATTCTCAACCCGTCAGCACCATGCGATAGTCACACGATAACACGCCAAATGACCGCGTTAAAACGAACACAACGCTGGAAAAACGCAAAACACGAACGTGAATAAAGTTGCGATGTGGCCAATTGCGTTACTAAAATCAGCGATAAACAGCGATAGGCCTGCAATTCCCACACGTCATGCGGGAAAATGCACTATAAAAGGAAACCAATAAAAAAGGCACAAAAAAATATACTGCGAAGCACCATGGATGCACCCGGACCGAGTGCAGAGGACAACATGAACCCCACAAGCCCCACAGACGAGCAGCAAAGAACCTCAGGGTCGGGGACAGCTAAGGAGAACAGGAAGAGGAAGATGCAGTTCAGTCCACAGGAAAACAGGAGCATCGTTACGAAGGTGACAGAACACTACCAACAACTGTTCAGCACCGCAAACGTGTAATTGGCAACAAAGACGCAAATATGGCAGACTATCTTGGACCATGTTAGTGCAGTTGCAGCGCTGAGGAGGTCAATGGAAGAGGTCGAGAGGCACTGGAATAATGTGAAGAGCAAAACCAAGAAGAAACTCGAGGCCAACATAAAAAAGCAGCTACGCTCAGTGGAGGTGGGGGTCCAGCGGCACACCAGGAGGTGGATGACATGGAGAAAATTGTGGCCACAGTCATTAGTCGGGACACGGTGCCAGGAGTCGGGGATCCGGACACTGCTCAACATGACCTGACACAACATCAACAGAGTGAGTACCGACCAGGGACAGGGGGGACGGGGACATGAGCACAATGGCACACATGCACATGTAAGTAAAGCACACTGCACACCCACAATGACTCTGGATCATGTCCCTGATCCCCGTGGCACACCGCAGCTTACACACAAACACCAAGTAGGCCCCATACCCCATGTCCCCAAAGGGGTCCTACACCACACATCACCAATTTCACCACCAACACATGCACACGTGCGAAACCCAGCAAAGATGCCCATTTGTGAGCCACACTGACGATGCAAGTGACACTACATGACGATCAGCATGGCTGCAGGCCAATCATCATGACATTGTGCACGCCACAACACTGAGGAGGCTGAGTGTTGACCACATCCGGAAGGTAGCAAGTCACACCCTGACACATCCACGTGCACAAACAACCCCTGATGTCAACAACACATCTGCGGACAAACCATGCCCAAGAGTCACAACTCGACCAACAGCCCTAAACAACCCAGTCTGGTACATCTCAGCACTGTAGAGGCATAGAAGGCAAAGGCACACTGCCTGAAAGGGATAAGGGGCCACAATATCAGAGCTGCAGGGGCGACTCACCCACAATGCTGCACACACATATAAGAATAAGAGCACCTCAACATTGACAACAATGTGGTACAAACTGCAACACTTTCACAACAGTACACAGGACACAACTGGTGCTGCATGGGTGTACAAAATGGCCAATCACTCCTGGCATAGCAGGAAACAGTGAGATGACAAGGTACAAGTACATCCTCACATCCCTGATGTCGTACAAGTGTCCACTCTCCTGCATCAAATAGACAACTCACGACAAACAGTCACAATGCACATTGTCATGCAGTCTGTATGTAAACTTCGCTAATGCGTCAACATACATGTAACACACTGTGAAACTGCATCTCCCCTTTACATTGCAGAGGGACAATCAGCACCTCCTGCAGAGCAGACCCTACATCACGTCAGTGATGATGGAGACGACCACCAGGACATCGACCTGGACTACCTTCAACGGTTCATGGACACTGACCGCACCCCACCTACAGTAGCAGGTAAGCCAAGCACCATCGAGGTGAGCCCACCCTCTGCACAGACCACACAGCAGGAAGCACTCACCACCACTTCTGGCTCCCAGCACCTCACAGAAGAACACATGGCGTTCCAACGCCATGTGCTAGACTGCCAGAGGGGGCTGGCTGAACAGGTGCGGCTGAGGTTCCAACTCATGGCAGCCAAACTGGATGCCATACGTGGGTGTCTAAGTCCCATCAGGGACCACTTACACTCCCTAACGGTCACCAACAGTCCGCCCCATGCCCTCCAACAATCCATGTCTGGTGTCGCTGGAGTCATGACTCATAGACGACAACAACTGTCCAGTCAGAGTGGCTACAGCGATCTCATCCGTGATTTGGGAAACATCAGGAGGGTCATGGAGAACATGGAGCAGATGCAGGCGCGAAGAATGGCTACCACGTCTGCACACGAGAAAGCTGTAGATGGGATCTTCCATGCCCTGCAGATCCTCATCATGGGAGTGATGTCACAAGACATTGCGCAGATGAATGCTGCTGCTACCTCTACACCCAGATCTCCGGCCCCTGATGTGTCAGTGTCACACAGTGCTGCTGACCAAACACCACCACCTACATGTGAGGCACATGAAACGTCAGATGCCAAAGATGAGGATGAATCTGCCTCAGTGGTGAGTAGGAAGCAGTAGCACTCATCTCTGCCATATGGCTTCTCATTGCTTGGTTCTGCACTCTGCATCGTGCCCTGGAATGACACCTTCCACTGTCCCCCGATACACCCAGCCACACTAACCTTGCAGCTCGACAGGGACTGCCACATTTAATTTGCAAAACTATGACACAGCAATCAGCCTGTGGACTGGACTCTTTCCCTTCTCAGTAACTTGTCAATCCCCATAGGACTATGGCTGGCCCTCCAAGGGGCAACATTGTAAAGTGTTGTCTGCATGGCTAAGTAGTAAGACAGCTTCAACACTCCACTGTACGTGAATAATACCTTCCAATACACACAGATGTGTCATGTACACGATTAATCAAGTATGAAAGCATGTACGAATGTAGGGGCAGTGATTCCCCCTTATGTCCATGTTGCACATGTTGTGGGACTTGAGTCACAGGGTACATCCCTGCATCACGGTGGTACATATCTGACCCCAAAAGAAGCCCTGTTGTCAACTGTAGGTCACAAATGACAGCCTATATGCAATTAAGTGGGACACATGTGAGACGCTGATGTTTGGGATTCCGTACTATCCCTGACACACAGAAATGGCATTCTGACTACATGACACCCCAAACAGCCTCTCTGTACAGAGGTGACACCCCCAAAACCTATTCCAAATTCTCTAAATTGTTAGCACTACATGGTGCACTTACACTTGTCAGAGTGATGTGCCTGCACTCAGGGAATGTGTGTATGAAAGACTTTATTTGCACATGCTGTACCTGTGCTCATTCTGTACTGTTCCATGTCTGAAAAGGACTGTGACAATGTGACGTGCTCATGTGAAGAAATTGTCAATGATGGTGTTCTTACGGGCTATTCCTGCTGCAGCTAAAGTGGGGCGTGATCCACATGCCTCATCTTCCTCATCATCGTCCGGTGCATCTGGCACTTGTAGCCATGGGGCATTGGTGCATACACATATGTTGTGCATCACACAACATGCAACGCTCTTATTGCACACGATGTCTGGGCTGTCCAGTAGCCTTCCACCTGTGATGTCCAGGCACCTGAAACGTGACTTCAACACGCCAAATGTGTGTTCCATGATGCCCCTGGTGTGTTTGTGGGCTGCATTGTACTGCCTCTGGGCCTGTGTGTTCGGGGTTTGGAGGGGTGTCATAATCCAAGGGCAGAACGCATATACTTGGTCGCCTGTGACAGTGCAGAGAGACATGGAACAATAGTGGGTTCAGCATGATGTGTTGGCCGGCACACTGGTTCATTGGTGTGTGATATGTGTGTCTTAGTGATTCCTGTTTGACATGTACTGCTTGTAGGAAATGAGTGGCATCAATGTGTATTACGTAGCCTCACTGCTGCTCCTCCTTCCCCTGAGCCTATTTACTACAGTGCGCAGCGCGGTTGCATCACTTGCACTCCTACGGCACACCATTGTCACGCCTGTCTGCGCATGTCCACAAGCCTGACTACGACACTGTGATGTTGTGCGTTGAAGGTGGGCGGCCAAGTATGTGTAGGTTTATGGTAAGGACAGGTGGAAACAGATGTAGAGTTCATGGCTGGCTGAACTAGCGATGCAGTTGAGGATAGACCTTTGGCTCATGCTGCGGTAATGGCAACACACACAACAGTCGGCATGTATGATCCCGGACCCCAAATGGGCTTGTGCTCCGTCATTTACCCCTTCAGCCGAGCCCGCACTCCGGGGGCATGATACATTGCAACACTGTCCAATGCGTGATGGGTGGCACGACACCACAACAGAGACACACCCATTAGTTACTGCCTTGGCAAGGCCATAACTTAACTACGCCCAGAGCCCCAGTGTCCCTCATGCATACATAATGACTACACAACACTTTTAGATAATTTGCGGAACTGGCTACGGGCACGTGCGCCCAGCTCCTTTTATTGCCAGGGTCACATGTACAGTGACGCCTGTGCTGGATGGGTGTGGGGTAAGTGTAAGCCAGCCCTCATTGAGTGGTTGCTGCTGGCAACAACTTGGACAGTGATCACTATTTAAGCGGAAACAGAAAACACCAACATAACACAAACAACTGCGAAGCATCATGGTGGTAGCCGGAGGTCACCCAATATGCAATCAGAAGGGTCCGTGAGTCGAAGTGTATTGATGTTAGGGCACCAGAGCCGAGCGTGCTCATGTTATGTGATTGTCTAGAGTTGTATCCCTTCGGGATATTCCTGCTGCAGATGCAGTGGGGTGTGTTGCATCTGCTTCATCGTCACCATCATCGTCCCAGGTCTTCCCCACTGCCTGAGGTGACATTGCTGCATGAGCTGATAACAGCACAAAACTCAATCAGAAAGGGCCCATGAGTTGTAGTGCACTGAGTCAGTGGCACATGAAGAGCTGAGCAGGGTATCAAGTTGATGATGGCATCCACAACAGGTGTGAGCAACTCTGGTAATCTGGCTGTGGGACTTTTTCGACTCTGGCAGTTGTTGGTTGGAGGTGGCCCTGGTGGTGGTGGCGTGTGCCTCCTGCGGTGATGCGTCTTCCGGGCAGGTCAGGACTGGATTTGATTTGTGAACCCTGGTGGACCGCAGTTGAGGCCGGTGGCAGCGGTTAGCACAGGGCCACAGACACATGGTGTTGAGGACCCCCAGGCCATCGAACCAGAGGCCATCCAATATTCAATCAGACAGGGTCCATGATTTGAGCTGCACAGAGTTAGTGGACCCGGATGCAGAGTGGCCGGCACAGGCACACCCGCAAGGGACACTGAGGTAGGGCCACGAGAACTGAGCGGGTCCTAGTTGATGTCCAAGGTGAATGTCGCAGAGTGTTTCGGGGGACAGTGGAAGCTGTTCTTCCAGGGCATGATGCAGAGGGCAGTACCAAGCAGAAACAGGCAATATGGAGGAGATGAATACTACAGACTCATTCTCAACGCCAAGTCAGTATCAGTTACCTGATGATGAAGACAACCCCCAGACACCACTAAAGTCCAACCAGAAAGTGTCCATGACTTTTTGGGGCACAGAGTCAGTGGCACCAGATCTGAAAGGGGATGCAGTCTGCAATGAGGCCTGTACAATGATATAACCTCTGCAATGGACAAACCAAGAGTCAGTTCCAAATGTGCCACCTACAGGACCGCAGTGTAGGCTTGAGGCAACGGTCAGCATGGGCCCACAGCCACGTGTCGTTGACTTGCGATGCACAGAGTTAGTGGCACCAGAGCAGTTGTTGGTAGTGTTCGATCACCTCCGTAACAAGGATCCTTTTTTCCTCCGGACTGAACCACGTCTTCCTCTTACTCCTCTCCTTGCGTACAATGATATGAACTCCATACAGAAATCAAGACTCAGTTCCAAATGTGTGATCTACTCAACCGCAGTGTAGGCCGAAGGCAGTAGTCAGCAAGGGACCACAGACAGGTGTCATTTGGATGCCAGGCACAGAGTTGGTGGCACCACATCGAAGGGAGTATAGTGATGTAAACTCAGCTATAAAGTGTGTACTCGGCCATTGTATAATCAAGACTCAGTTCCAAATGTGTGACTTATTTGACCGCAGTGTAGGCCGGTGGAGTACGTCAATGAGAAAGGAGTGCTGCAGGCCTGTCTCAGAGAGGACAGCGATGGTCTGAGGAGGCTGCCAAGGCCTTGGAGCTTGCACAGGCACGTGGTGGGCCCTCTTTGACACACGCCGGTGTCGGAAGGTGAACGGTGAGGCCTGATTGCGCAGGGGCGGTCTGGGGACCTGCGGCCTGGGGTGCAGCAGGCGAACATGGTCGCAGGCACCACCACTCATGGCGTCAGCCTCGTGGCGTGCTGGGAGGCGCTGCCCTGGCAGACACATTGGCCATTCCTGAAGAGAGTGAATAACAAGATATATTAAGAATTACCCAAAAATATCAAAGGGGGTCTCAGGGAAATATATTTAACGACCACTAGGTTTCTAATCCCTGAATCTCCTATATACTGTAACAACAACAAGGAAACCTAGGGTCAACAAAATGGGAACAACACAAGAAGAAGCAAGTTGAGCACTTTTTCATTAATAATTAATCCCATCAGCCACCATATTAGTAGCCCACATCATCTGGGATTAAATAGCCCTTGCTGACCCCTTCAATAAATCAGGCTACAGACTAAATAGGCCAACAAGACCCATCTATCTAAGATATGGTGTCTGACCTCATGTTTTGATATGGCTATCTTCTATGTAAATGGTGGTGCTGGAAAGCAGTGCAAAAATAAAAAGTGAAAGGTGAAATGATAAAATCATCTACTAGGACAGAAAAATTGTTTTATTAGTATCTGTCCGAGTGACAAAGTTAAAACCAGTGTAGAAGCAGTTTTGAAAGAATAACTGCTCAAGTTCAACAAAGGAGTGTCTACATGTTTCAGCCTCAAGATTAGATGATAATCAGGCTTTTGTCAGGACCTATAAGAACTCGTGCTACTGCTGTATGTATAGTGTGTACCAAAGTAATCAAGCACACCAGGAAGTAAATTATATAACCTACTTAAAATGAGAATATTCCAAACATTCTCCTTGAATTTCTCAGGAGTATTCTTCAAAATCCTAAAAAAAGAAAAAAATGCTCAGTCTAAATAATTATGTATAAAGTTCTGCTTGATCATTATTGCCCAAGTGAAGTCAATTTTAACTGTAACACCTATTAAATGTGCTACTAGAAACATTTGGAATTGTCAATATGCCAATTTCCATTCTTTCAATAGTAAAACAGAACACAAGCTTACCCGTCCAAGTACGGGAGCACTCCTCACCTCACCTGGCATCCGCTCAGAGAAATGAGGCCCCGCTCTATATAAAGACAAATGGGTGTGAGATGAATTTCAAAACACAAACCCTATTGTCTCTATATTTTATATTTTAAAACCACATCGCAAATTTTCCACATTAGCGTCATACCATAGTATCTGTCTATATAGTTATCTCAACATTCAGCCAAAAACTAATAGTAATCAGAATGGACAGTGACGACCTGTCTCAGAAGTCAATAATAGAGATAAAACACACAAAGTCTGTCATCAAGTATCTTTCTGTCTAGCCCACTAATATGTCAAAACACCTCAGAAGTTCGTCCTTCTTTGTCTGTATAGTATTTGTATATAAAAACCTCTGAATTATATGAATGTGCCAAATCATAAGCGTCTCCAATATCCTCATAGGAGATTGCAAATTAACAATGCTCATTCTGTGTTGAGTATCTTGCTTATACCCCATAATGATAATTTAATAGAGACACAAAGGGAGATATACAATCACTCCATTTTCGAAAATAGCACTACCTTTCATATCATTACCGGTAGTGGCAAAATCCCACTGCACAATCCGTAGAGTGAGCGGTTATTTAAAAAAAGCGATAACAAATTGGCTCAATCTGTAGCCCAGCAATTTCTATGTAGTAACTGAGGCGTTATCTATCGCTATAACTTTGTGAAAGGTCGACACGATTTAACTAACCTGTCCGTCGGTACCCCCGTGATTTGCAGAGCAGGATGGGGAGGTGCCGCCACGCGCGTCCCTGATGTTTAAATACACACCATCTCAAGCGTGCTGGTATTCGCTCGTCATCAACCAGCGTCATCAACAAAGGCCCAAGTATCATGGGAGTTGTAGTCTCCCATCTACATATACGCTTCTGACAAAGAAAAAGGAAGTTAATAAAAACCCTTTGTTGTCTGATATAAAAATGTGTGTTAAGGGGTAGCGGACTTCTAAAAATAATATATCAGTAATTTAACCAGGCATAGTGGAACCGACGGAAACCATCTATGCATATTCACGTGCATAATGAAGAAAAGCAATTATGCCCCCTACAGTTGACTAAGTAAAAAGGATAGAGCGAGGTGACATATTTGTCAAAAGTCAAAAAGTAGTGTACAGGCAAATTAGACGCTCTCTGTTAGCCCAAAAACCACGGCTATGTATCCATATACGATCACAGGGCCACCTCATAATTTTCATTACATTACACATTCACAGCCACAACTAGGTTTTAACTCTATGTCTATGTGGTTAGTATTGACACAGAAGATCGTAGTAAAACAATATGATATGTTATTCCTATGTATAGATGTACTGATTAGATAGCTATTGCTTCTGAACGAATATCATAAGAATATCTTTAGAAAAATATTTTTGTGTAAAGAAATTTTATCCGAGGTAAAGGTGTATGTACAAACCCTAACATCATAGAGCTAGACAGACCTCACCTACTGAAAAGCCATACAGTCAGTATCAACAACACCGAGCTGTAATATTCACACGCATCTGTTGAACTTGCGTATATTGAACAGGCGACTCAATGAACCAGACTAAGGAAGTGGTCTAGAGGGTCTAAAGGGTTGTCCATGGTATATCATCGTTCAATCCCATTGTGTCGCTCTTAAGTCTGTAAATCCATTTCTGTTCCCTCACAAACAGGAACCGTGTAATGTCACTTACATGTGAGGGAATGTGTGGTTGTTCTAATACGACCCACTTCAAGTCCTCAGCCCTATGTTTATGCATAAGGAAATGGTTCGGCAATCTGGTTGCCTGTTTTTTGCACCGAATGGTGCTTTTATGTTCATTAATTCATAACTTTACTTTGCGTGTGGTCATTCCGACATATCGGAGTGAACATGGACAAGTGATAATGTAAATTACCTTTTCTGAATTACAGTTCGTATGTTTCGCAAGAATCCAAGGTCTTTCAGTCCCTATATCTACCTGCTTGGTATGTTGGGTCTGCACACATGCTGAACAGGAACCACAGGGAAAATTACCTTGTTCTGCCGGTAAACTCCACAGTGGGTTGGTTCTGACTGGTGTTAAAATATTAGGTCTCGTGTGTACCAAACTGTCTCTTAGATTGGTGCCTCTCTTATACGAAAAGAGCGGAACTGGTAAGGTTGTTGATCCAATATTCAAGATCCGCCAATGCCTACGTATACTTTTTTGTACCTTGTTTGTAAGGGTACTAAAAGTATGTACAAAAGTTAATCTGGTCAAAGGTGGTTTAATCACTGTAAGTTCTAGGAGAGCCTCCCTGTTGTTATTGGTGGCTCGTTTCCATGCCCTCCTAACCAAGTGTGGAGGGTAACAGCGCTCTCTCAGTTGTACTGACAGATTCTTTGCATGTTTTTGAAAATTAGATGATTCAGAACAATTTCTCCGTAGAAACTGGCCTACTAGCAGATATCTTGCAATGTCTTAGGATGATGACTTTCAAAGGTAAGTAGTGAGTTCCTAGCCATTGGTTTTTTATATAGTTCGCTACCCAGATAGCCTTGAAAGGGATATATACAAATATCGAGAAATGGCAATGATTCTTTCCTGAATTCTACCGTAAATTTAAGAAAGGTATTTTGATGGTTAAGCCACTGATGGAATGCAATGATGTCAGATACTGTGCCTCTGAAGATGACAAAGATATCATCTATGTATCTCTTCCACAGCAAAACCCGATCCCAGAAAGGGTTACTGTGGATGAGAACATGATTCTGTTCGAATTGATGGACATACAGATTGGCTAGCGATGGAGCAAAAATACTGCCCATCGAAGTGCCAGAGACTTGAAGATAGATGTCATCTTCAAATCTAAAAAAAAATTCAGTCATAGCCAATCTTGCACATTCAAGAATAAACGATACTGGTGTAATTGTATCCATATCTTGTATTCTTTGTTCCAAGAGGTCACAAATAACATCAAGGGTTTCTTCTTTTGGACTGGAGGTGTATAATGATTCTATGTCAAATGAGACTAAGTAGTCTCTCTCTGTGTCAAACGATGTCTCAGATAAAAGTCTGAGGACATCTTTAGTGTCTTGCAAATATGTTGGCATAGTTTTTACCATAGGTTTCAAGAAGAAATCTACAAAAGTAGACAAAGGTTCTAGTAAAGAACCAATTCCCAAAATGATTGGACGACCAGGTGGAGGTCTCTGTGTCTTATGAATTTTGGGTAGAGTGTAAAAATGAGGCATGACAGGGTATTTAGTCAACAGAAATTCTGCCTCATGACATGTTATCCACCCTTCTGTTTTAGCTTCCTCAACTAAAATCTTAATTTCATTAGTCAATTTAGGCGTTGGGTCAACTTGTAATAGGCGATATGAATGTGTATCGCCAAGCTGGCGTAAACATTCTTGGCGATAGGACTCGGTATTTTGAATTACAATCGCTCCCCCTTTATTTGCAGGTTTGATTGTTATTGTGACGTCATTAGATAAAGTCAGTAAAGCCTTTTTCTCATCACCAGGTAAATTTTGAAAAGGTTTATTCTGTGTAGTGCAAAGAGAAAACATATCTTGTATGACAGCTTTCTCAAAAGTTAATACCTGATCAGGCACCATATGATGTGGTGGATTAAAATTTGAGGGTTGTTTCAAACCCGTATTAATTGCAATTCTCTCTGTGGATGTTATTGTGTCAACCTCCTTATTCTTAAAGAAGAAGTGTAAGCGGATCTTTTTAAAGAATTGCGCCAGTTCACATCTGATTTGTAAGGGGTCTCCAGTATTTGTTGGCACAAAACCCAGTCCTCGATCGAGGACCGAAGTTTCTTCTGTTGTAAGGACTCGTGAACTCCTGAAGAGAACCACGCCCAGAGCTACGGGCTTTTTATTCACGCTCCTATGCTGGCCTGGCGTACGCTGGGCCAGCCCACTCTGCTCACGCTTCCAGGGGGGGACGTAATGAGCCACTTTCCGTGCTCTTCTCCACTGCCTGGGGTAACATGGTTGCATCCACTGTTCACTACACTCCAAACACCAGCAGTATATGTCGACATGGGCATGTCTGTGGTCTGCATACTGCAGTCTGGCTTGAGCATCCATGTCACATCTGCATTGTGTACATTCTCATTCATGGGTCACTTGCCTCCTTCGCACATGCATGGTTCCCACCTCTCCCCACATTCTGCTATTGTGTGGCTGAGGTGCCATGCAGTTGATGGCTCGTATACATGGCTTGCCCAGGTCACCACAGTAAGTTGTGCTGTTGTATTTGGTAGGTGGGCATGTTGTTTGGCATGTTGTGTGTGAGTTTGTAATGTGTGCATTCCCAGGGTTGTGAGTTGCATGATTGTGGAGTTGAGGTGTGCGGTGTGTTCATTTGGTACTTACCAATGGGCACTGCATTCCCATATGTGCCAGCCTCAAAGCGCTGGTTGATGATGGACTGTCGGAAGATGAAGGAATCATGCACACTGCCTGGGTAGTTGGCGACGACATTGGTGAAGAGTCCACGGTGGTCCACTATTTTCTGCACATTGATGGAATGCGTGTGCTTCTTGTTGCGGTAATTGTGTGCTGTGGCGGCAGGGGGCACAAGGAGTACATGTGTGTGGTAGATTGCCCCCAACACGTGCGGGAAGGCAGCTATGGCATAGAAGCCTTGCTTGGTTTCCAGCTGTTCCTGCGCAGTGTGTGTTGTGGCCCTCTTGGGGATCTGAGCTGCATGGTGAGTAGCTCCATGGCATCTGTTGTTCTTCAGGTGTGGCTCTGGGTTGGGCTGCCTTTATGGTGCAGGGAGTCATCAGACTTAACACCAGGTCTGAGCATGTGTTAAATCCCTGCTTCTAACATGTCTTATTGCATGTTTTGTGAACTTATCGCCGATCTGGCTGGTCGTTGAGAATGTTGCTAAGTGGTGTTGTTGTTGCTTTTTGCACGGGAACGCCTACTCTGCATCTCATTAGCGTTAGTTGCCGGTGTCATCCGTGGCGATGTTTTTTGCGGCTGCTATCGCCGGAACACTGGTGCTATCTGCTGTTAGGACTGGCTCGTGAATAGTGCGATGTATTTATCGCCACTTTGGCGGTGATAAAGTGCCGCTAACTCGGCGATAGGTCCTTGAGAATATGCCCCTCATAGTTTGACGAAGTGAAAAGGTTTTGTAGGTTTGTCAGATCAGCAAAGCTTTTAACAAGTGATCATTTGAGATGTTAAAAAGAGTCATCAATTTTTTAAAGCTGATGAAGATTTTTAAAAAATCGTGAAACACCCTGAAAAAAGGTTTTGCAGGAGTGAACCTGGAATATTTAAATTTGGGAAGAATCCTTTTATGTATGAAATTTTACTCGCAGGTGAACTTTGGTATTCCATATTACATCCTGTGGTAACACATTGCCAGTAACAAGTTATTACCAGTGGTAATCCTCTGGTTCTTTTTTGCAACTGCTAGGATAGCAGTACATTTTTATCACTGGTGGTATACTATTATGTCACTGGTTAAAAACACACATACTACTTCAGAATAAACAAAAGTACCAATTGAAGAAATCAATACCTGGTTGTGTAGTTACCACATCTAGGCATAAGCTTTAGGTAGTCACTGCTGGTTATGACACAATTTATGACTGATCATATTTTGGTCATGCATACCACCACTTTAGACAGTCTTACATAATATGAATAGTGATGGTAATGCATTTGCAAATTGTGGTGATTTTATCACTAGGGATAGCTCAGCAGTATTGACAGTGAGAGAATGGCTTTGATAGGAAGACATATTTTTCCTTATGAAAGGATGGTACTTTGCTGTTAGCACTGTTAATAAATTTACCATAATTTCATCCATGAGGCCCATATTTCTCAACCTAATCAAAGTCCATGAACCACTATCCACATTACTAACTGCCCTTCAAAGATCAACAAAGAAACTTCAGCTAAGCTATAAGTCCATCTGGCTACGCTGTTTTATAGCACTAGGTTTGTGCAAACATTATATTATGCCTGTGAAATTTGCAATATTCGTCATACATTACATTTGAGAAAGTCTATGAATTTAACAGCTACCAAATTTCACAAAGTTTGCACAAATCCTTTTAGAAAGAGACTACTTTGAGCAGGCTTTTTGTTGTAGACATTTTCTCCTCCACCCATTCCCCTTAATTGTATCTCGGGTGACTTTTGAACACAAAGTATGCCCCTGTGTTTGATATTCATTCAAGAGACCATTAAATTGTATTTTGTTATATTTTGTGTCATATCTTGAAATTTCACACAAAAATTATGCAGTTTTGCACAGGCTTATCTAGCACCTTGTCCACACTTACCTTAATTTTATAATACCGACAGAGAGTTATTGAGGACATACCTCAGTAACACTCCATCTATAAAGGACCTCTGGCTTTAAGGCGACAAGCCTGATATTATAGAAAAGAGGGAAAGTAAAAGATTCGCTGGGTCTGGAAAAGCAGTGGTTCACCCATGTTGCCTGTCAGGGCATGGAGTTTGTTGGCATCACGGTGCTATTAAAAAAAGTCATCAACAGATGAAATACACCTGGAAAATAATTATTCAAGTATTTATTTATTTCGTTGTTTAGTTATGTATTTGGTTAACATTTTCTATAGCGCTGCTGGTCCTGGAAGTCTTTAAACAGTAGAGGCTGCATTGTAAAACATGAAAAACACAATTAGGTGCTTTATAGTTGCACTTTTCAGAAGCTTTGGTGTGTATCAGATTTGGAAAGAAGATACTAAAGGGGGCGTGGTTCAAGAGCTAAGTTCAGCTGAAGGAACACAAAATGCATTTTCATAATTTTCCTCCAGCACAAGGTGTTTGGTTGGAGTCTAAGAAAAGGAAACCAAAGGCGGTGTGCAGGATTGTTTCAATGTAAGAAAAGTTTTGAATTTTGCAGTTTCCAGGTGTTAGGCTCGCTCCTGAGTCCTGATGCCTCATTGTTCACTCAAAGATGGGAAGACTGATGGCAGCATTGCCAGCACCTCCAAATGTCACTTGTTACTCTCTACTGAAGAAGGACAACAACCGTAAAACAAGTGCCCAGGGATATACAACACCGGCTGCACCAAAAACAAATAATACTAACGACTTTCAACTAAAGTGAATGTTACTAGCACTGCATTTACCACAATGCATCTGTGATAATTGAGCACTCGTATGCCAAGCTGTGCTCCTTCCTCTGTTTGTGATTGGCTCCTTGTTGAGTTGTGCTGACGAGCTCTTGGAAAGCAAAACCAAAGGGGATGATGGACGGAGTGTTGAACAATGCAAGCACTCACCCCCAGTCAACTGATCTGGGTTTAATCCATCATCATTCTTTAGCTCACTCCACCACCCCAGTTCAGACATGGCCATATGCAAATCAGTCTGACCCTGTGCCTCATGGGAACAGTCCAGCCCGAGCTGCCAAGCCATGTCTTCCCTAGACCGGAAACAAGCATCCTGGGACCAGTTTCTGAATAATCAGCCATCATCAGCCAGACAAGCTCTTGGATGCACCTACGCTCTGTGATTGGCACAGTGTCACCAGCTTTGGTCTCCATCATACAATCTCTGATCTAACCATGACAAGCCATTAGCTCAACCTAACCAGGTCCGGCCTCATACTAACTAGGCCAGGCATTACCTTAGGTTACATCATCCCAGCGCTAGCTAAATCCTAATGACCCTCACCCACATCACAGTTAGACTGGCTGTACCCTAACCAGCCCTGGACACAAGCAACTAGACTTTGTCCGAGGACACCAAACCTACCCAAACCTTATTTATTTATTTATACATTTGTAGAGCGCATGGTTACACCGCTGGTGTGTCCCCGTGCTAGTAGCCAAAAAAAAATAGCGGACAGTAAGGGTTGAGAGTCAGGCAGGGTCAACATTCCTCTCCTAGACATATCACAGGAGGTCTTGGGAGAAATATTGACTAACTGGTGGGAAAAGCCATGTCTTTAGCTTTCTCCGGAAGATCGTTTCACTGGGCTCTGTTTTTATTTCGACTGGCAGTGTATTCCAGTGTTTGGCTGCCAGGAATCTAAAGGAACGACCACCCATCCTAGCTTTTTTGATTCTAGGAATCCTTACTAACTCTTTGCCTTCGGATCTCAGGTATCTTCTGGGTGTATAGGCTGCTATCATTGTTTAAAGGTATTGTGGTCCATAATTTGCCAGAGTACGGTGGCAGTGGCACATTGTCTTGAACAGTATTCTCTTTTCGACTGGTAGCCAGTGCAGTCTGGCTAGGGCTTTAGATATGGATGTTCTTTTTGGGAGATTCAGCACTAGGCGGGCTGCTGCGTTTTGCATTGATTGCAGTTTCATTATTCTTTTTTTGATGCACCTAAACATAGGACATTTCCGTAGTCAATCTGAGAGGTGACCACGGCATGTACTATAGTTTTCCTGGTGTTGATAGGTAATAGATCAAGGACCTTCCTCAAGACTTTTAGAGTCCCAACACATTTACCTGTGACTTTCCGGATCTGACTTTCAAATATCAGATTGGAGTCGAGCCAGACCCCGAGATTTTTGACTTCTATCTTGGGAGTTAGAAGTTGGCCGAGTGTCTCAGGCCACCATGCTGGCGACCAGATAGATTGCGCTTTTTCCACTATCATCACCTCTGTTTTGCTGCCATTCAATTGCTGACAATGGTTAGACATCCACGCTGTTAATTCCTGGGTTTTGGGACAATATGATGTTAAGCTGAGTGTCGTCAGCATAGGACACGATAGACACCTTGTGACCTTCCACAATAGTGGCAAGCGGACCCATGTAAACAATGTGGGGCTCAAGATTGGACCCTGAGGAGCTCCCTGGAACAGGGGAAAGGTTTTGGACGTATGGGCGTCTTGTGTGACCTGCAAACCTTGCGACAACAGGAAAGACGTCATCCATTACAGGGCCATGCCTCTAACTCCACTCATCCCTAGTCTTTGGAGGAGGCAGCCATGGAATACAGTGTCAAATGCTATGCTGAGGTCCAGCAAGATCAGAGCAGCTGTGTGGCCTTCATCCGCGTGCTGTCTTAGGGTTTCTGTAGCCAGGAGGAGGGTTGTCTCCGTAGAATGTGCAGCTCGAAAACCTGATTGTGAGGGGTGCAATAGGTTATTTCTGTCAAAGTGCTTGGTCAGCTGTATGTTCACAGCTTTTTCTGCTATTTTAAAAAAAAAATGGTAGCAGTGAGATAGGGCGCAAGTTCTCCAGTACTGAGTAGTCTATGTGCATCCTTTTTCTTAACAGGCGAACCATAGCTTGTTTCCATTCATAGGGGAACTTCTCCCGATTGGAAGCAGTGGGTAATTAGTTCAGATATGAGGGGTAGAATGCAATTCTCTCCCTGCATCAAAAATTCTGGGTGACCTGGGTCCCTCGGGATCCAGATCTTATACCATTCGCTATCTTTCTCAACTCATCTTATTCTGGCATCTTTAAACTCTTCTATGGTTTCACCCTTAAATACCGTGGCCAGAGTGCAGTCGTTCCTTCTGCCCTGTTGTGCTTCCATAGGGAAAGTGTCATAGATCTTTGCTACTTTTGCTGCAAAAAATTCAGGGATTTTATTGCAGGACTCCTCCGTGGAAATAGAAGGTTCGGTTAGATTTTCAGCTGACTGCAGGGATTTTAAAATGATAAACATTTCTTTGGAAGAGTTTTTAGCCTTTTCTATCTTCCCGGTCTAGAACACACTGCAAACTTCTTTAATTAATGTGTGGTATAATTTGAGTTCTGTTTTATACTCCTCCTTAGGTTTGGTGCAGTAGTTTTTACGCCATCTGCGTTCTACCTGTTTGCATTTTTGCTTCGCTTTCCTTAGTGTCTCTTTAAACCAAGGTGCCGATGCCTTTGCCCTCTTGGTATTAGTTGTGGTCCGTGGTGCTTCTTTGTTCAGAGCTTCTGTTATCCATGCTCCCACTTGTTCATTAGCTACATTTATATCCTTATCCATATCCAGTACATTTTTTTTAGTGCCAGTGTGAACGTATCGGTGTTAAAATTGACCCATTTCCTATGGGTAACTATCTTTTTTGAGTTTCCAACCGTGGGACTCTGAGTTGGAATAAGGAAAGGGATTATGTGGTGGTCAGACTACGGGATTGACAAGGGTATGCCAACTTCGAGATCTGTTATATTGGTAAAAATTGGGTCCAGGATGTGGCCAGCTTGGTGTGTTTGCGCACTAACCTTTTGCACTAAGTTAAACATCCTGAGGTCTTTACATACGGTTAGCGCCTCAGGATTATCTGTTTCTTCAAAGTGTATATTCAGGTCACCTAAGACCAAAAGTTTGTTGTGGCGTATCGCTGTGTGTAATACTCTTTCTCCCAAGCTCACTGCGAACTGAGTAGTAGGGCCTGGTGGGCGATAGATCAAAAAGCCAGCTATAGTGACCTTATCTGTTACTGAGAGAGGAAAGGAGAGCGCCTCGCAATGTTCAAGGTTAGCTTCATTTATACAACATTTCATAGGAAATTTGTAAAGTATTGCTATTCCTCCCCCTCTTTGCCCTACTCGGTCCTGTCTTGCTATCCCGTAGTCCTCCGGAAGTGCGTCCAGTATGTCAGGGGTGGAGCTTTCATTGAGCCAGATTTCGGTGAGAAACATAGCATCAGGCCTTTTATCCTTCAGTACTTCAGCGATCTCAAATTTATGTTTAGCTAGAGATCAGCAGTTCATTAGGATGAAAGATAGCTTTTCCGTCTGCTGTATATCAACATCTAGCTGTCTCAGATTCTTATAGCAGTTCTTGCACGACAACGTGCCTTTGTCAACATCTACTTTGTGTTTACATGCCTTCAAAATTGGCAGTGCCAGTTTTTTAATTTCTTCCGCCGTATATTTAATCTGTTCACCGTGGTTCAAACCGACAGGGGTTCTGGCCCCTGTGCCCGGTCGGGGGCGGATGGGTGCAGACAGGCTTGCCTTTGGAGTGCCGGCGGTGCTTCCGCTGCAGCATGTGTGATTTAAGTGGCTGAAGAGCCACTAAAACACGAAAGACCACCGGAAGATGGTGGTTCAGCGGAAGTGAGGAAAAAAGTGGCTGGGTCCCACCCTCCGCTCAATCGGCAGTAAGCCGCGGCAGACCAGGGCAGGGATGAAGCCAGGAGAAGAGAGGAAGGAAAGTGCTTGCAAAGATGCAAGTTTAAAAAGATTGGGCCGGTCGGTACAGTTCTAAGTAGTAAAATCAAGTATTAAAACAATTCCAGACTATAAACTGTGGTACTAAAAACACATATCTGATAGCAAAATCATCTCGACCTGCACATGCTAACAGCCCTTCGGCGTCTGCTAGAGATCAGCTGGATCCAGCCCTACGTTTCTTTGCCCGCTCTTATCTTTGCTTAAGCATCGCCAGTGTCCAACATTGGCCATTCCCCACCATCCTTGGTCGTCATAGCAACTGGCCTCATCCTTGTTGTTACTTTCCATCCTTAAACTAGTCCTGTCAAGAGCCAAAACAGTTGTAACCACGATATTGTCAGTACTGAATACATCACACTAACCCTGCCTAACCTGATTTATCCCCTTCCTAACCAGTCCTACTTTAAACCAGATTTGATCACACACCAAAAATCTGAACTATACCCTAACAAAACCTCGCCCTCCTGTCTAAACAGTTGTGGCCATATTAGCAACGCCTGGACCTCTCTGGTCCCCCCTCCAAACAGTCCTTGCTACTGTGTTATTATGTCTTGAGTTATTTTTCCAAGAGCACCACTGTGAATAATATGAGCGGGTTTCCAGGGTATTAGTGCCAGGGTAACACAAAAGGATTCTGGTGCTGCTCGCGGTGGCATTGGGCCGGTGAGACAAGCGTGGGCTTGAACGTTGGGTAATGCTTTGATTTTTTTATGGAGTGTCCTATCTATAACCAACCTCTCTCTAGAGTTTGTCTGTATGAAGGGTGATTCTGGTGGTGTGCGCCCCAGATCAAACAGTTAGAACGAAGCCGGTGCTGAGAGTTTGCACTGCGATGGGAGGTTGTGAGCTGTAGACCGAGTGCTATACCCAAGATGGAAGGAGACAGTGCCCTAATTTTGCTGTGCACATGTAGAGAATCCCATATGTGATCTTTAGGTGAAAGATGTTTCTTAGCAAGGGTCTTTTCTCGTGGTGGGTTTTCCTTTATTCTGCCCAAGCACCTTTAGTCATCTTTTAGCATAAGGGCCTCCTGACTTGAGATGATATTGAATGGATACTGAACTTTTGAAGAGTGGTTTGGATGGGGGATTTCGCAAGATGAAAATCGAACTGTATTGACAGGCAATTTCTGAGGATAGTTTAAAAAATAAAATAGTTTATTTAGAAGGCTTGGAAATAGTTGAAACGTGTTTTTCATCCCCAGAAACGTGCTATAAAAGGGTGATACCATGGAGGTCGATTCAAAAGGGGAGAACTGGGAGTAAGACCACGCTCTCGTGGATGTTAGACTGCTACCCCCTGACTATCCCTAACTAACGTCAATGGACCGTCTTGGGTTTGCCTGGACTGAGTCAGGCTTATTCCAATCAGTGGAGCGTGCTCTGAACTGTGGTACCTTTCAAACGGAGTCACTGTGCGGTCCCTCATCACTGTGGATTCATTTGTAAGATAATGTGTCAGCATCCAACGTTTGCTCAGAATCCCACGGCCCTCCCGAAAGTTGGACTTACTGAACACTAGGTTTTCTAGTCTTGATTGCACCTCGTGTGTCTTTCATTCACTACCCTACATTTCTTGTCTCTTTAGCTCATTGTTTCAGGTTTATTTTCATCCCTGTGGTATCCATTTGTCGCTGTTTTCCCGTCATTATCTTCCTATTTCTTTACCCCTTTTTGGCCTTTATTTATCTCTCTTCTTCTGGGCCAGAGTCTATTGATGGAAAAATAAGTTCTGCCCCCTCCCCCCCCAAAAAAGAGTGCCTGGTGGGCCTCCAACCACAGGCTCAACTTAAGCACTGCTCATCACTAATGACGCCTCTGACGGAGCGCTCATTAGGACACACTTAATGAGTCCCGTAATTCATTGCTATCATGCTGCCTGCAGATGGCCCAGACTGGCGGCCCACGGCTTCCACTAATGATCCTGGAGTCTGGACGGGGTGTCCTGCAGACATTTCTACTGCACCCAGAAAGCTGCCCCAGCTTACTCCGACTGGCTGGCTACGCGCTGGGATCATGGCTGAATTTTTCAGTGTGATTGGCAGGCGGATAGAAATAGCCTGTTATCTGCTGCAGCCAGGCGTGCTGCCCACCGACAGCTTAGATGCCAGCCGTTGATTGCGGCCCACTCTCTGCAGGCGCAGAAATCCAAGGTGCTGCAGACTGTAGGCGCGCGCCACTAATGGCCGCCATTATCTCATGACACTGGGCCACTTGAAGAGTCTTGTTCCTGTTTTTTAATCTTGTGCGAACAAGAAGAAGTGTTTGAACAGCCCACAACCTCCTGAGGCTTGCTAGTTGCTATGCACCCTTATTTATTTATTTATTTATTTATTTATTTTGATAGAAACCCTTATTTATTTATTTATTTATTTATTTTATAGAAATGATAAGTGAAAGGGCCACTATAAACCCAGTCGTTTTTAGGTCTGAGCATGATTTTTTTGGGGGGTGGAGGGCAGAACGGGGGAAATGAGCTACTGAGCATATTTGGGATTTGCACAGGTTGATGGCTGTTTTGAGGTATGAGCACAGTGATATACTTAGCACAGTGTTTTCGAATGCTCTGGGGTGCAGTAGGTACAATGGTGAGAGGGGCCCACTACACCCCAAAAATGACTGTCTTTTACTAGTTAACTGGTTGGCAAAAGGCCTGTTTTCCTTGCCTGTGTTAGGAAAATTCATACACTACTGGCTTGTCACTAAATTATTCCGTACTTAACCCACTGGTAGTTTAGCACAAAAGCAGTCAGGTTTAACTTTCTACTTATTTTACCTGTTTATTTATTTACTTATAAAGCGCCCAAATCACCCCAAAGGAGTATCGCCGCACTACGGAGGGGCTACAGTTAGGGCAAAAAAAGAAAAGATTTCAGATAAGTTCAGTTTTAAGGAGCTTTCGGAATAGTAGATAATCTGGGCTTTTCCAGAGGTGGCTGGGGAACTGGTTCCAGTAGGAGGGGGCTCGGTAGTGGAATGCTTTCCCACCCATGTGAGATTTCTTAAAACGTGGCAAAAGGAGCAGGGATTTAGATCCTGAATGGAGTGGTCTGGATGGCTGGTATCGGGTAAGTTTATCTGCTAAATAGCTAGGGACGTTGTTGTTTAGTGCCTTGTGCACAATACAGAAAATCTTAAATCTAATCCGCTTGCAAATTGGGAGCCAGTGTAGTCCTTGTAATAGTGGAAGAGAGGCGGTTCGAAGAGAGGCGGTTCTGGCAAGAGAATTAGAGACAAGGCGAGCCGCAGTGTTTTGAACCACCTGTAGTTGATTAAGGGAAGACTCATTAGGGGAGACATCCTTTACATCGCATGCGAAACATCACATGCCATTACAACGCGGTTGTTACAATGACCAAGTTGTTACATAGCAAACCATTACAACGCAAGTCATTACAAATACTTGCTGCAGGGGGCAGAAGGTGTTGGATTTAAACTCCAACACTTTCCCTACTGTTGCACAGACAGAAGTTGGAATAGTAAATTATACTATTCCAACATCCAGCGCCTCCTACAGCAAGACGTTAAAACAACTTGCGTTGTAATGGATTGCGATGTAACAACCCAGTTGTTGTAATGACCGCATTGTAATGGCATGCGATGTATTGCATTCAATGTAACATCGCATTGTCCTCATTAGCTGAAATCAAAAGGCCATTACAGTAGTCTAGATGGCTTATTGCTAATGCTTGGAGGAGTAATTTACATACTGAGAAAAGGAAAAACCCTACGTAGAAGGTTTAGCATGTAAAAGCATGAGCCTACGGGGTTGTGACCTGATCTTTCATTATAAGTTTTTGGTCTAGATGTATGCCTAAGTTCTTTACCACGGCTTTAGGGACTGCGGCGATGCCCAATTCAGGGTTTTACCATTCTGAGGACCTGAGCAGAGAGGCTTCTCCAAGTATCATGATCTCTGTTTTCCCAGCATTTAACTGTAGGAAGTTGTTCCTCATCCAAGTAGCAATGGCTGTCATGCCTTCCGAGAAGGCCAACTGGGTATTAGGGGAGTTTCTATCAAATGACATTAAAAACTGGGTGTCATCATCGTATGAGATCGGAGTAAAGCCCAGCTCTCTGAGTAAGTCCGCTAATGGAGCCACATAAATGTTGAACAGAGTGGGACTAATACAAGATCCCTGAGGCACTCCTTTGGTAAGCTCTAACGTTTGTGATCAAGAGGAGCCGAGGTTAATAGTCTGAGTACGGTGAGTTATAAAACATGATAACCACTGAAAGGCTTGTTCACGGAGTCCAATATCTCTAAGGTTGTTTAGTAAGATGGAATGGGATATTGTGTCAAACGCCGCTGACAAATCCAGCAGCACTAGTAGTGATGCTTGTCCGTTGTCAAGGGAGTGTCTTATGTTGTCAGAAACGGCAATAAATGCTGACTCCGTGCTGAACTTGGGTCTACACCCAAACTGAGAGGATTCAAGGCATTCCTTTGCTTCAGTGTACTCCGAGAGATGTTTATTGATGTATTTTTCCAGGAGCTTGCTCAGAAGGGATAGCAGAGAAATCGGGGGGTGAGGGGGGTAGTTGGACAGGTCTTCCCGCGGGGCATTAGCTTTCTTTTGTCAGGCCAACTGCACCCAGTAATATGACCCAGAAAGCAGACTGCAGGCACCAAATGTTTAGGACAGGAAAATGCCAGCTTCTAAATGTGGCATTTGCCGAATTGTGACTTAAAAACAGACTTTTCCATTAAAGAGAGTTTTAAATTATAATTAATTTGAGCATAGGCATGACATACGTACCTGCTCTCAATCAAAGGTTTTAACTTATTAAGTGTAATAAGGTGACCCAATGTAATCCAGTGGAAGAGATAGGCCGTTCAATAGTAAAAGGAGAATTTAGGAGTTTGTCATCCCCAGAACATGTAATACTTAAAAGTACATGACCAACCTTTTAAATACACTGCATCCTCCCCTGTGGGCTGTTTAGGGCCTACCCTAGGGTACGTATATGCATTAAAACGGAAGATTCAGACTTGGCAAAAGGGGTATTTTGTAAAGTCGAACTGGCAGCTTAAAGCTGCAATGGCAGGTCTGAGCAATGTTTTAAAGGGGTACTAAAGTGGGTGTCACAATAAGTGCCGCACACCCAATAGAAGCATTTAATTTACTGGCCCTGGGTACATTTTGTACCATTTTATTAGGGACTTATAAGTAAATTAAATGCGTATATTGGGCATAAGCCAATGTTACAATGTTTTAAGGAGGGTGGCCAAACACTTTAACACAGGTTAGCATTGGTAAAGTGCAGAGAGTCCTAGGGCTAGCACAATCGGTGTTCGGCATACTGGAAAAGCGACGGCAATAGCCCTACTTTTTTTCCATTGTGGTTTGTGGAAATAGAACCGAAAACAGGCAGTGCATACATTGTAATGGCAAAGGATCACTGTATTAGATGTTCTTCTATGTCTATGTTCAATAGAAATAAAATAGGAACTAATCTAATGGCACCCCTGCTCAGACCTGGACCAAAACAGTGCAGGAATTGGCAAATAGTCTTGACCCCATGAAATAAGTGCTGGTTTTGCCCATCAGCAACAACTGAAACAAATTACCCACTTGTTGTACACTTGCCTGAGGCTTCCAACTTGGGACAGTCTGCTCTTAGGAGTGTTTCCCTTAGCCCTATTCAGTAAAGATTTCTGGGGGTATATACTGTTCACAAACACACCCCTAGGGGTAGGATGTGTTACAAAACTTTGTTGTGGAATAAAATACTCATTCATGACTGACATTTGTTTGTAGGGGAATGCAGGATGACAGGAGATAAAGTAGTGGCGATGCAGGCACTGTGTAATAACTTAAAATCAGGGAAGGACAGGCACGGAGAATATGGAAGAGTGGCTGCTGGAGGTAATTTCACTAGAAAGAATTAGACTTAGAGCAAATTGCTTCCTGGTTTAAAGGTAGGACCTCATGGGAAAAGTTAGAAACTGCAGCATGAATCCCCCTCATGAACTACCTTAGGTGCCTGGCAACATTACTTTCCGTGCATCTTACCTTCTTTTGACGTCAACTGAAATTGGTTACCCTCTCCTGGTGCCTGGTTTCGTTTCCCAGTAGGACATGGAGCTCAGCAGTGCTTATCCACACTGCAAAATAAGGATAGGTTTATTATTGAACTACATAGAGAGCCTGTTTTGTCTCTGCTGTGTTCTTCTTCATATAGTACTGAGGGGTGGCTCTTTGAAGGTCCTTATCTGATATCCAGTGCCCGTCTTTAACCAGTGTCTCCGGTGCCTCTCCCTTCACCCATTTTCCCCCTGGTTCTTCATTGGGATATTTTTCTCATAACATATCACAGTTGAAACAGCTGACTAGTGTGATCTTCCATGGACCCACGTCCTCAATTCTTGACATATTTGTTGATGTTCACATACATATTTATGCCTCAAGTATTCAAGGATAAAGTACTCGGAGGGAGCTCAGGCCTTTCCTCTTTATGTAAGGGCAGTGATGTCAGGCTCCAAGGGCTCTACGCTCCTCTACAGTCCAGGGATGTTCAGAAGAGCGCGTGAAGTGCCCCCTTTGCACACATCGCCAAGAGTTTACCCTGCAGTTTAGAATGTTTGTTGGGTGAGATCGCCAAAGGCTCTGCTCATCCCATTATCTAATACTTTTGGGTAAGTGCTTACCACAAAGTGGAATCCATGAGGCTTTCGACCAGTTGGGACGACAGCCCCCAGGTTTCCCTTGCCCTGGATTTATTAGTTATGTGAAGTTGCAGTTGTTAAGATATCATTAGTTCTGCAAAACTTGGCCCAAGCATGCCTTGAAAGTCACTCACCTCAGGGAGAAAACACATTCCAGAATGAAGAGTCCAAAGTTGTTTTCCAGCCTGAGGGGCATGTCATCATTAAACAAGCTGGGTCTTTTGACAGAGCTGTAATACACAGGCCCCCCTAAGCTTCCATTGTATCTATTAGGCTCGTTCGGGGCAAGTGTGTCCTCCATTTTGGATGGATTCAGCTTTGCAAGCTTTCCTTCCTTCCTTGAACAGAATCAAAGGTCTTCACTGTGGGATGCCTGTAGGGAAGTTAGAAGAATGTTCTTACAGAATCTGCTGCATGAATTTAAAATTCTAAATGTAAATATCAACTCCTTAAACATACCTCAGAGGACTATGTTTTAGGGTCATTGCAACCCGGCTTCTGTCCATACCCTGACCCAGTGATTTCCTCTGCTCTGACTCACATTGCTTGCATTCTTCACGATGGTGGGACGTCTCTTGGCTCTTCTCAAATCTACACATTTTCTGCTAAATAGCTGTCAGCGGGTTGGTTAGGCGTATTCCTTCTCGGATATACTTCCACTCACGAATATTCAGCCTTCTACATCTCTCTTCACTTGCCATGAAGGGTGCCCCAGAGGTCAGTTCTCCATGTTTGCCTTCTTCAAGGAGTCTAACATTCAGTGTTGTACTTCACCAAAGGTACTCTCACCCTCCGTAGGAAAAACCTGGGACTTTGTTATTCCTGCTTCTTGTTGTTTTCACAATGCTGCCCCTGAGGAATCCAATACCAACAATATTTTATGTATTTCTTGTTCTCCCTCTGTTCTCTCTCTCTACTGTTCTCTCTTTCTTCTTTCTGTGGCACAACATGCAGTGCACCGTACGGCCTCCAAATTGTTCATAAACAGCACAGCACACACCTCTACTAGGACATTTGAATTTATTTGTACTTCTGTTCTTTTGCTCCTTAATGTCTGTCTCTATTGGTTACTTTCAGTTGGTACATCTTAACATCACAAACCTAGACAGGCCAATGCCAAAGCGCAGGTATCAGCACTGATTGGTAAGATGTTCATCTAAGGCAGATCCTAGGTACATCAGACAGGACTTCCAGTGCTACCCCTTGACCCAGCATGACTCCAAAGCTTTTCCTACCCTACCATTGCCCAGTTTGACTCCAAAGCTCTCACCTTGCAGGGACTGGCACAGTTGACTTCTCAAGCACTTAGGTCCTTACGCAAGTGAAGGAAACGGGACAGTCTGCTGGTCTCTGCACTGCAGCTTGTCCTATCTCTCTGACCTCCATGTGCAGCCTCCTATGAGAGGCAGTCTCATTCTTGTATAGAGAGTCATGCATGAAGAGTCCACTAGTAGCCTGTGTGTGTGACCACCTCCTGAGCAGACATTGTTTGGTGCATGTTGTGGGAGACTTCAGACGAGTCTGCAAAATGGAAATGTAATATTGGACTAGCATACCTGCCAACTCACACAGTGCCACCATGTGAAACACACACACATGATATCGGCTCCCTTCACACGGTCCCCTGGTGAGGAGGCGATATCACACGGTGGCAGGGAAAACGAGCTGAAAACCACTGTTAATAGTGGTTTTCCTGCTCGCTGTCCGAGGCTTTGAACTGCCGACGTCCATTAAGGTGTGTAAACACCTCAGGACATCGGCAACAGCCTCTGCAAGTTTTTTTTGGAGTGCAGGAGGCGGTTTGGGGCAGGATGAGATTCAAAAGTGCCTCATAGGTACTTTTCGGCACGAGGCCCTATCCCTTTTAAAGACCCACCCCTCCTTACACGGTGAGATTGTTCTCAATGTTGGCAGGTATGTACCAGGGTGTCCCCAGCAGCTGCCAAGGACAGGAGCTTCCCCACATAGCAATGCTGGCAACTTCCAGAACAGAGCCCTTGACTGTGAAGTTAATGACTCTAGGAGGCAGGTGGCTGAATGAGGTCACGTGAATCAGAGTGGAGGTGTCCTTTAAGTGCACCTGAGCATGGAGGTGGGCTCTTCATAGCAGAACACACCCAGCCATTTTGAAATTCCACATCTCACTTGCCAAATACTAACTGACCCCACTTTATCAGGAAGGCAGGGGCTTCTGGTTGGTTCATTGAAAGGGCCAAGAAGATGGCTGCCAAAGGTGACGCAATTCGACTTAGTTAATGTGTGATCTTACACTGCATCTGATCACATCGATGGAGATGTGTCTGATTAATGACAGGTGCTTCCCTTGGTTACATTATTTGTGCTGCATCTATTTGCATTGTGAGTGTTGCACTTCGCTAGGTTGTTTGAATTGCTGTCATAAAGGAGGAAGGTGGGGAGGGGGGGCTGTTTTGTTGCCTTGGAACCCACTGTCTCAAAGAGGCACATATTCCATAGCACACAATGTATTATTCTATCGAAAAAGAGACAGCTTTCTCTGGAATATGATGACGCAGAGTGTGCTGTTGACGGCTATTTGTGCCTGGCCTTCAGGGACGTTCAATCTCAGTAAAGCATTTGATGTCAAGTAGGGACTTCTCTTTCACCAACTCAATTTTCTTGCAGTCATTTCCTGCATGTGGGCTTTCCAGCATCAGGCAAAGCAAAGCAGAGAGGGAAAAGTGAGATATAGTGAGATAATTGCCCTGCTACAGACTGGAAGAGTTTCAGGAGCCATGGCTGCTGGTTTCCCATGACCCGGATGCACCACCAGCCTGTGCCGCCACCTGCCTGAGATCCTACCTGATCCTACCATAGTCCTACCTACCACAATCCCTGCAGACAATTTGCATTTCTAAGAGACACAGGGGGCCAATAATGCTTGGAATAGCAGCTTCCTGTTTTTCTCATCTAAGGTTAATGGGATGGGAAGCTGAGCAAGGCCCCCACTTCAAATGTTTGACCCAGGCACCACAAAATATTCTGATTATTTGGTGCCTGGCCTGTTAGCTCTGTTGGGACTGCATCTGCTTGCATTGTAACAGTTGCACCTTTTACTTTGTTTCCAATCCAATTGTTTCCATTCTTGTCAGCTCCCTGTGCACACTAAGAGAATCTGACTTGCTAACTCTGTGGTACTAACCTTGCCTAAGGGCAGACATCAGGACTTTCATGTAGTGATAGGATGTGCTCCTTTCAATCTCTTCCAAAATAACTTTGGTTTCCATGCCAACCTGCCTGTGGAATAAGTTACTTTTGATAAAGGCAATAAAGGCAAATTCCCAAACCCACATTGTTCACATTCACCTCAAAACAGTCGTTATCTCATCCGTGACAAAGGTGGTTCAAGATATGCTTTTTATGGTATTTATTTGTTTGTTTACCTTTTAAATACATCCTCCTTAATTTCCCTACAGTTTGAGTGCCCAGTTAAGTGGTGATTTATTTTGTCTCCTTTCTTTTAAAGTTGGTAAATTAAATTATTTGTGTGACATTTGAACAGAGTGACTGCCTGCCATCCGGATGCTTGGTTGGTTAGGTGGGAATTGTTTCTTGTCTCCTTTACAAATAATAAAAAATAACAATACGATGCACGGCACAACTGGAAGTCTTGTTATTAAAAAACAAAAAAAAAATCCCTTGTAAACATCCAAATATGCATGCTGTTTCTTGAAAGCATATGAGGGTCATGCGTGTGTATGTGTGAGTGTATCTATGTATGCATATATAAATGTATGAACGTATGTATACAATTTAAATATTTTTGGCACGTGTTTGCAATAAAAAAAAACATCACACCCATCGCACCAGCTTACCAACACATAGACTTACTGGTTTTGCCAAGGCCTGTTTTGTGTTACATGCTTTGTTGTGATACGCACACGCTATTGTGGTTAGTTCTGATTTCTAGTCTCCCAGAAGGAGAGTCATCATGGAATCTACCCTGCTTATGCCAGTTTCAATCATTTCTCACGTGACCACCTTGTTCAAATTTTAACTTATTTTGAGAAGATCAGCATGAAATTCTCAAGTTTGTCCCCTGCTTCCTTTGTGCATGTGCACATCTTATGTCGCAGTCGCTACCCACTGCCTTAATAGGGCCTTCACTGCCTGAGTCTTGTTCCTTGCTGCCTTAACTTCTGAGGAATGCAAAAAAGTCATATAAGTTTGTGGTCATCTCTCAAGGGAAATATGATCATTCATTGGAATTGATTTAAAGTTCTCCACACCAACTTTGGCATGTTTGCTCTTACTTCATTACCAATTTCCTTTACATTTTATGTACAAGGCAGCCTTGTTTTGCTTGGTGTACAAGATTGCTCAATCTCCAACTGCTCTGCCCTCTTTCCAGGCTCCATCCTCCAGTCTGATGTAGCAAGAGCACACACATGCTGCAGATATCTTCTCTCCATCCCTTTGGTAGTGTGGAATGTGTGTCTTTCTGTAGTAAAGTACATTAGGCTCAACCAATTTCTGTCCTCTATTTAGTTCATGCTACGTCTGATTGCAGTGCCAGTGTTGGTCTTCATTGAGATGCATAGATAGGGGTTTGGGGCACCTGACCTTTGAACCCATGCTGCTACCACTGGTGCAGATCGGAATCCTCAATTCCCCTCTACTTCCACGGACAGAGTGATTTCTCAGTCACACACACACATGCACATCATACGCTGGTGGGACCCATAACACCAAAATTCATCCTACCAATCTATCCGTGTTCTAAACAGAGGAATATCGGTTCCAAACCTGACTGTTCTCCCTGATGGAAGTATCACTTTCCCTGAATCACCCTAGCGTCTCCTTCCATCAGGAAGGTCGATTAATCATTTACAGCCTCATGCATCAAGCCATAATCCAGTCAGTAAAATACCGAATCGCTAATAACACCCGTTAGTGATTAAAAAAAACCGAATCCCAATGCATCAAACAAAACTGTGAGCAAATAACGAATCGCTAAATGAAATCCGGTAAAATACCGAATCGCAATTAACCAACATGCAAAAATACCGATTCGCTAAATACCGAATTAGCAATCACCGAAATCACTAATAGCTCCCGGCAAGTGCCAATGGCTAATAACGAATCGCTACCCAATGCAACAACAGTCGCAAATACCGAAAATCCCAAAAATCGCTATTTAGCATGAGCTAAATAAGGGGAATCAGAACCTGGAGGTAAAGTTAAAAAAAATAATTTGTGAATAAAAAAAAATGATTCTACAGGTGCAACTGATTGTGGTAATCACCAACCCCTTAAATGTGGCCAAGGAGACCCTGTTGGCTACCACAAAATGGCAGCCCTCTATGTGCTTGCAAGGAGGATGCGTATCAATGCGGCAGGACAGCGCAGGAGAAGGGTCCAGGAGAGAGTTTTCAGACTGCGCATCGGCCAGAATGAGGACGAGGTGTACGAGAAGTATCGACTCAATCGTGCCATGATCATGCGCCTCATTGCAGACCTGGAACCATTACTGCAGCACCAGACACACCGGACCAATGCAATCCCTGCGCACGTCCAGGTCCTATGCAGCCTGCACCTACTGGCCTCAGGAAGTTTCCAGGGGGTAATTGCAGTAGCCGGAGGCGTATCGCAAAGCGCACTCTCACGCTTCTTCCAGAAATTCCTAGATGCCATGCTGACAATGCTACACTCCCACATCAGCTTCCCCACAACCCCACAGCAGTTGGACCGCAACAAACAGGCATTCTACCAGGTGGCACAATTCCCCCATGTAATTGGATGCATCGACTGTATGCATATCGCCATATGTCCACCGGCAGCAAATGAGTACATATTCCGTAACCGCAAGTCATACCACTCAATCAACGTGCAGGTTGTGTGCGATGCCAATCACATCATAATGGACCTAGTGGCACAATTCCCAGGGAGCACACACGACTCCTACATATTCCACAACAGTGGAATCCACAGGCGTCTACTCAACGGAGAATTTGGAGAGGGACTTCTGCTTGGTACGTACAAATCCCGCTTCCCAACATGAACACCACACATGTATGAACTTCACCATTGCTAAGTCTTTGCTTCTATCTTCTAGGTGACAGTGCTTACGCCCTGCGTGATTTTATACTCATCCCATACATCAATCCAGCAACCCCACAGGAGCAACGCTACAACGCAGCACACATTAGCACCAGGAATGTAATAGAGAGAACATTTGGGATTCTGAAGAGTCGCTTTCGAATCCTACACAAGACTGGCGGCGCCATGCTATACAAACCTGAAACCTGCTGCCGGATTATTGCCGTATGTGCAATGCTGCACAACATTGCGACCAGAAGGGTGCAATGGAAAAAATGCACCACATGTAAGAAGTTAAAACAAATGTGCGTTAAAGTCACGACTGTGCAGACTCAGGAAGGGGAGGACCATGGTTGCCCCACCACGGTCAGGTAGGCCTGTAATTCTGTCTAGTGGCACTTGCCACGTACACCAAGCCTCCGCTCAGGTGTCTCCGACGCCTCACCACGCCCTGTCCCCGTGGAGGCCCGCGAACTGCGGCACCTGGTGCTGGCCTCTGCCACTGACACACTGCTGACACTCGAGGCAGCCTCACTGCCATCTTCCCCTCCAAATGCACCAGCACTGAATGTGCCGCTCTGTAGGTGTTCGACAGCAGTGGTCATCTGCCCTAGTGCCTTTGCTATATCCCCGCAAAAGTGCCCAAGGTCCACCTGCAAGGACACAGAGCGGCGTGCCAACACTGCGGTGCTGTTGCTGAGACGTGTGATGGCCTTTGTAGAGGCCGCGGACCGCAACAACTGCTGACGGTGCCTCCTCCTCTCGTACTCATGGCTCTCCCTCATGGCACGGGTGAGCTCTTGGATGTCCTCCCTGAGGTGCCCATTGCCCTCTGCCACCACAGTGGACATGTCCCTAACCGCCGAACTCATGGCACGCATTTCCCGAGCAAGGCGCACGATATTAGAGCTAATTGTTGCCATGTGTCGTCCCTGCAGGCGCTGTACACGTAGCATCCTCTCCTCGATGGCAGAAGTGTGTGGGAGATCAAGGTCGCCTGAGGAGACAGAACTTGGCCGAGCCCTGCGCCGCTGTTGGAGTCTGGCGCGTCCAGGTGGTGCAGCAGGCGGTGTGATGGTGCGCAGACTTTGTCCCAATTGTGTGGAGGGTGTTTCCATCACCTGCAAGGGCGCTACTTGGGACCTGTGCCTCTGTGCTTTAGTGGCTGTTGTTGCTGCAGCTGGTGTGGATGGGGCAGGTGCTGGTGTGGCTGGTGCTGGTGCTGGTGGTGCTGGTGCTGGTGGTGCTGGTGCTGGTGGTGGTGGGGTGGCAGGTGGAGGGGATGGATGCGCATCCTGCGCTGTCTCCATGTCGGAATCCACCGGTGTCTCAGATATGATCAGCTGGCCGCTGTCGTCCGATTCCCCAGGAGATGCATCTGTGTGTGAAACAGTGCATGGTTAGTGGGATAGTTACACCTCCGTAGTGTTGTACACGTACATGTCCCTCTGTGATCCACTAAATAAACAGTCTATATCCATGTTCAACTGATGTGGTGATCCGTAATTGTATTTACGCCTGTACATGCACACTGGGCTGACTAGACTACAACTCCCATGATGCACTAGTGTTAAGAGTAAAACTGTGTGGACCAAAGCTGCATACACACTCAGGTCCTGCTGGGGGCATCGGAATGGATTTACGCTATGCTGGGTATGGGCACAGGCATGCATCTTACCTTGGGCACTTGTGGCTGCGCCGGACGTGTCCATCTGGGTCACTCCCACGACGGCTTCCCGCTCGATCGTCCCTTCCACCAGGTCCTCCAGGGCAGTGTTGGATTGTACTGTTGAAGGGCCGCCTCCGGTCCTGCTCGCCTCCCGGAGCCTCTCCGCAATCCTCTCCTTGGCACGCTTCCGCAGGTCGTACCACCTTTTCTTGAGGTCGTCGATGCTGCGGGGCGTTACACCAACTGCATTCACCCTCTCCCGGATGCGCAGCCATATGCGCCGCTTCTCCTGCTCAGGCACCTTGAGGGACAGCTTACCGAAAAGGCGATCGTGCTTGCTGCTGACTCCCTCTATAAGGTACTCCAGCTCCCTGTCAGAGAACTTGCGCTTGCGCTTGCGTGCTGACTCAGCGCTGGATGGCACTTCCTTCTCCATGATGAATAGGTTTTGCGAATTGCACAGTCGGTGTGGCTTCACTCTGCACAGGCAGTCTTCACTCACAGCTCCTGTTTGCTCCTCTGTCGAGGCAATGAGGGTGGGGCTGCAGTATTTCCTGGTTGGTGATGTCATCTGACCGTTCCCGGAGCGACGCGGTCAATTGCGATTTCGCTAATACCGAATTCGCTAATAGCTAATTCGGTATTACCGAACTCGCAAATAGCTAATCGGAGTTTGCATGCCCCGCTATTAATTATTCGGTAAATATAGCGATTTTTAAGGAATCGCTGAAATTTACCGAATCTGTTGATGCATGCTCAAAAGCGATTCCTTAATAACGATTCCTTATTTCTCGCTATTAAGGAATCGCTTGTGCCCCTTAGTTGGGATTAGTTTAATGACTCCTTAATACTCTAAAATTATTCAAAAATACATTTCAATGAAATAATAACCCGACACATGAATTCAATTAATATTTCTTCATCTAAATCAAATGCAGGTTAAATCCTAATAATTCAATTTTATCTTTTGTCATATTTACCTATTCTGGCTATTTGTCGTTTTCTAAGTCAGAATCTGGTCCTCAGTCAATTCATCAAAGTTCTGTTCTATCATGTAGA
Source organism: Triturus cristatus (assembly GCF_964204655.1). Taxonomy (NCBI): domain Eukaryota; kingdom Metazoa; phylum Chordata; class Amphibia; order Caudata; family Salamandridae; genus Triturus; species Triturus cristatus. Next base: position 1,645,171,663 of record NC_140590.1, read on the forward strand.
GTCACCGTCCTCTCCGTCAGCATAACATCAGGATACTGGAAATGACGACGTCACGACGAACACTTTACCTCTCTAGTCTACCATTATTTATACTAAAAGTTACATTTCAAATGTTGCAACTGAGATTCTCATTGGTTAATTGAAATACATTTTGGTGCATCAGGAAACATTCGATGTAGTTCCCATGTATAAAAGTTCCAAAACTAATGTATGGGAATATTAGCAATCCATAGTTCATGTTGCAACAATTTTGTTGAAGGGTTGGCCTTTCGCCCAGAGCAACCTTCATGGGCACAGTGATGACAGTTCACCGGCAGGTCGCAGCTGCTGAAGTTTGCACAGGCGCATTTCTCCTTTCCCTTCATTGATGTCACTTCGTAAAATGTCTGATTCGGTCGGCGGCCATTTTATAGTAGGCCCAAATGGTCAACTTAAGCAAAGAAACACAAGAACGTAATTAATACATTGAAATGGTTAAAACAGTGTTATTCCCTTGCTAATACCCATATGTGTGTGCATTTATCTAGCCATATGCAGCGTTCAAAGCCATTAATACTCGTTTATTTAAGCATAAATCACAATATCATCACATAAGCAACATTTATCGTATTAATATGCATACAAACTTAGTTCACATATTATTTTAGCCATGCAAATGCATTTCCCCGTATATTTCTTTCCGTTAATAAGGTTGATTAATTCACCATACTGCAAACCATTCATTATTATGATTAATTGTTAATCGTTTTAATAAAACATACGAAAAATGGATTGGGTACATAAAAAGAAAACATTTTACCCGCTCCATCAATCCCCCCCTTGGTGATTTTATCACCACAAAACAAAACCCACAAATTCAATTTATCTTTCCCCTTTTACGGAAATTCAAATGTTTTCTTGCTCAATTATAATTTTGTTTCCCCTTCATCCTTTCTTTTTGCTTTGTCATACATACTCTCCTTCCACTCCTCCATTTCTATTTCTTCCAAATCTCGTTCTTGTTTCTTTTCTTTCTTTTTTATATTTTCTCGTTTAATTTTCTTTTTATTTCTTCTATGTCTGCAACACATACATCCTAGTCTAAATATTAATAATATGAAAACTACACACGTTAGTGGAAATAATATTTTCCCTAATATAGTACTACCTACTCTAGCTAATTCTTAATAGCGGCCATTTTATTACTAATTTTAGTCCAGATACTTCAACCTCCAGTGGTACTATTTCATCATGCAATTCTGTAATGTTTTTGATATAGACCTTTAGATCTTTGCTTTCGTCAGGAATGTAAGTGCAACAATGTTGAACTTTCAGCATTCCACAGACTCCACCCTCTTTTGCCAATAATATATCAAGGGCAAGTCGATTTTGCATTATCATAGCACGCATAGCAACCATTTCAGTGTTTACCAAAAGAAATCCTCCAGCGGTGCTTGTTGACAAGCGATCCACTATTGTTGACAATTTCCGAATATTATTTGCATTCAAAGATATTCCCACTGCTGGTATCAAGGCTCCAAAAATATCACCTACAATCTCTAACCAAGTTTCTCTTCTACTACGCATTAATAGATTATTTTGTCCATTATTTTCTACTCTATCCATGTGAAAGATTTTTGGAAAAACCAGGCCAACATAACATGTGCCATACCAATGGTCTGGCAACCTTTAATAAGCCTTATTCCCACAAATGTAGTATAATCCAGGAAAGACTGGATCATTTCCACCTCTGAATCCCCATCCGGATGCAATAAAATATGTATCATGGCACTCACTAGTCCCTATATAATAATAATCATATTGGGATCTTTCCCTCATAATACATAATTTGCCTTTCTGTGGTATATCTATAGCCATTGTTGGACTGGCTTCATTTTTCAGCTCTTTTTCTTCATCTATATCCCAGACAGTTTTCGTCATTTTATTTCCTTCTGCTTTTCTGTGCATTTTTAATCTCCTTTCCTCAACCATATCCAAAAATGTTTTCTCTTCTTTCTTCAAACTACAAGTTAAATTGTTCCTAAAAATATATTCTAGTGTTAGTTCCTTAGTTTCTATAAAAATTTCACCTAATACGTTAGCAGTTTTAGCAGGGTTTAATTCATTATTCATAGGCAATTGTCCAAGAATGTTATCTATGTCTGACAAGTTATATTCTAATTTCCCTACTTGATAAAATATACTTGTTAACACACTACATGTTATTCCATAAGTTGCTGGGAGGTGATGATAAGTCACTCCTTCTGAAACTGATGCAGATAACTGCATACATAAGTAGCAATCCCTTACGTCCATTGTCTTTACATATTCATATAATAATTTTGAAAACACATTGCTAGAAATATCAGTTATAGACCTATCCTTATGTATATGTTCAGTGCTTGTTTTAATTGGAACTACCTTTTGAGAAATCGTCCTTATGTTAGTCATATTCTCTGTATGCCCTTCTAATGTATCTAAGGTTACTTTGAAAGAGATCAGTAGAGCAAGTACGCTCCAAAGAAGCATTAATAATCCTGTACAACAACAACACATTTTACACCATCTCTTCATAAAAGTGCATCTACTCTTGTTATCATCTATGTTAGCCATCTTGTTAAATTGATCGTGTCTTTTAACTTAGCCTCTTTTACTCCACTACTGAGTCTTTCACCTTAAAGCACTAAGCACTTATCAGGTTAACCCAGTCCTTCGATTTCTTATTCAATTTCTTTATATTTTCTACACAGGCCTTTTCAGAATTACTCAGTTTGGCATCTCATCATTTTTCACTTCCTTTTCGTCATCCAAATACAGAAATTCCTGAATTTCCGCTTCTTCTACGATATCAGTTAAGATAACTCTCAGGATTTCCGCTGTTTCTTCTTCCTCAACCACTTTCAGCAAAGCCTCCTCTGCATTTCCTTCACTATCTACCTCTTCTCCTTGTTCAGGTAGTGCCACATACGTCCATTCTGGTGACTTATACTTCTGATTTGGTTTTCTTGTTCTTTTGTTTTCCTCAGACACCTCTGTCTCTCCCTCTTGTGCTTTGTTCTGACTCGTCACTTCGTTCACTTGTTCAGCTTTTGAGGGATTAACTCGTGTCAATCGATATCTCAGTCTTTTGATCTTATTTGGCCAAAGGTCTCCTTTAGCATTTCTTCTTGGTTTGCCTTCTTTACTGTTTCTCTCCTCGATCCAAGTTCTCTTTCTCAGAACTCGACCTTCGGGTATTTCACTTTCACTGTCTTCAGATTCTGTCTCAATTGGCTTTTCTTTTCCAACAGTTTCTTTTTCCACCTGTTTTATATTCCCTACTTCTGTCCCTCCTCGGGTCTCCGGCACGCAATCTTCCTGCTGACTACTTGTCCCTTCACCTAACTGGGTGTTGCAGTTCCCTACACCTCCTCGGGGATCTTCCGCAATCTGTCCTTCTCTCTCTGTACCTGTCCCTTCTTCTCCTTCAAGAATTTTCTCAGGTGGAACTTCTCCCACTGTTTCATCTGGTGTAAATGTCACCTCTGTTGGAGTGTTCTTTTCTTTTCTCTTCTTCTTTTTGTGTTCGTTACTGGTACTTGGTATTTCCTGCTCGTCTCCAGAATCTGAACTTGTATCTGAAATCTGCAGTCTTTTCCTCAGGATTTCTCCTCGTGGAATTTGAGCTGGTCTTGGCTCTTTCTCCCCCCTTTCGGGATTTTCTTTTGTCTTTGAATTCTCGTTGTCTGAATCAGCACTCGATTCTGAATCATCAAAATATTCTTTGCCAATGCTGTCTGCTGGATTTGGAACTCTCAAAGTGTGACTTGCATGTATCCAATTTTTCAGTCCAGCACACTTCACATCAGTTGTTGTGGTCAGGACAACCTGCCTTGGCCTTCCCCACCTTGGAACCTAGCAATTCTTTCTTCTGTGGACTTTTATTCTCACCCAGTCCCCTGGGCTCAGGTCATGGGCTGGTTTTCTTTCAAGGGTAGTGGCATCCGCTCCAACCTGGTGAAACACAGAATGGACTGCGTCAGCCAGGCCTTTACAGTAATCCAAAACCATGTCATCAGTTATAGTCATCAACTTGTTGACTGGAACAAACACGTGTCTCATGGCGCATCCCATGATAATTTCGTGAGGATTCAAACCTATAGTTCTGTCTGGAGTGGATCTAATCGTCATCAAGACTAGAGGCAAGACATCAGGCCATTTCATTCCTGTGGCTAAACACATTTTCCCTATTCTGTTTTTGATCGTACCATTCATCTGTTCAACCACACCAGAAGCCTCTGGTCGGTAGGCACAATGTAGTTTTTGTTGTACACTTAATGCTTCACAGATCAATCTCATGATTTCATTATAAAAATGTCCTCCTCTGTCTGACTCAATGGTCACTGGGTACCCGAACCTTGGGATGAAATCCCTTAACAATAGCTTGGCCACTGTTATTCTATCATTTCTTCTTGTTGGGAATGCCTCCACCCACCTGGAGAACAGACAGACTATCACCAAAACATACCTCAACCTGTTACAAGGGGGCATTTCAATGAAATCTATTTGCATTCTGGTGAAGGGTCCTCCCTCTCGGCCTATTGTGCCTAGGCTCACCGCTGTTTTCCTTCCAGGATTGTACTGCTGACATATCAGGCATCTTTGACAGAGACTTTCTGCTATCAACCTGAATTTTGCATTGTACCAGGTCTGCTTAAAGGCCCTTATCATGGCATCTCTCCCTATGTGTCCCTGGCCATGATACATCCGTGCCATGGTTGACATCATGCTATCAGGTATTACTGGTCTTCCATTTCGATAGACCCACACATGATCTTTCTCCCTTGGTGCACAACCTGCTTTTACCCACTGTTTCATTTCTTCATCTCCTGCTTCATCCTGCAACTGCCTCACTTCTTCCCATGTTCCCACAACGTTAGTAAACATTAAGGAGCAAGAAGACATTTCCCTTTCCTTTGCCCGATTGATTGAATACTGATTTCGTGCACAATTCTGGGCCATGTCATTTGCATATCGATTCCCGGTAGTGATATAATCACTACCTTGACTATGAGCAGCACATTTTACAACAGCTAGTTCTTTAGGCAACTGTATTGCTTCAAGCAATTTTCCAACCACTTCTGCATTCTTTATAGGAGTTCCACATGAGGTCAGGAAACCTCTCTGCAGCCAAAGTTGGCCGAAGTCATGGACAACTCCAAAGCCGTACTGGCTGTCAGTTATCACAGTCACTCTCACATTCTTTCCAATTTTGCATGCCTTTGTCAATGCCATCAGTTCTGCTATTTGAGCGGATTTAACTCCTTTCAAGTGTGATGCTTCTATGACTGCTGCAACTGTGCATATTGCATATGCTGCACCCAACAATCCTTCATCCGTTCTCAAACAAGATCCATCCACAAACATCACATAATCACTTTCTGGCAATGGTAAATCTCTTATGTCTGGTCTGGGTTTCGTGCAAAAGTCAAGCACATCCAAGCAATCATGATCAACCTCATCTCTTACCTCCACCTTTTCGGCATCTGGCAATAGTGTAGCTGGATTTACATTCACACATCTCTCCATACTCACATTGGTTGCACCTAGAATGACTTTCTCATACTTAGTCAGCCGATTATGTGACATGAACTGTGTTCGGCTCCTTGGTAAAAGGATCGCCACATCATGAGGTACAAACACTCTTAATGGATATCCCATCACAATTCCTTCACTTTGCTCTAAGCTTCGGCATGTAGCAGCTATTGCTTTCAGACATCTCCTCAATCTTCCATGTTTCTGTATTAACACTGAGAGTGCACATCCGTTTCTCTCACTGCAGTACAACTCGAACTCCTTCTCATAATCTGGCATATCCAGAGCAGGTGCTTCACAAAGGCTGTCCTTCAATTGTCTAAATGCTGCCAATTCTTCTTTGTTTAATTCAAGGGGGTCTTTAACCTCACTTTTTGTCAACTTTACCAATGGTTTGGCAATCAGGGAAAAGTTACTTATCCACCGACGACAGTAGCCAACCATTCCTAGGAACATTCTCACTTCTCTTTGTGTCATAGGGGCTCTCATTCCTCTGATAATTCTGATTCTGTCTATTGTCACTTTTCTCAGCCCTTTCTCAATATTATGTCCTAGGTATTGTACTTCTTTCTTGCAAAATTGCCATTTTGTCGGGGATACTTTTAGTCCTCCATCCGCCAAATGATTCAGCAAAGCTATTGTGTCTGTTTCACAAGCTTCACGCGTTTTCGATGCCACAAGTAGGTCATCGATGTACTGGACCAAAACTGAGTTTTCAGGCATTGCTAGACTTTCCAGAGATTTCGTCAGCAACTGATTAAATATTGAGGGGCTCTCTGGGTACCCCTGTGGGATTCGGCACCATGCCAAAATACGATCTCCAAACCGAAATGCAAAAAGCGGCTGGCTGTCATGATGCAACGGAATGGAAAAGAAAGCATGACACAAATCGATTACTGTGTACCATTCTGCATCATGGGGAATCTGATGCAAAATCACTGATGGATTTGGTACAATGGGACAACATGACACAACAATTTTGTTAATCTTTCTCAAATCCTGCACTATTCTGAACTTTCCATTAGGTTTCTTCAGTCCCATTATAGGTGAGTTACATGGACTGCTCATTATTTCCCTCAAAACTCCCCATTGGAGCATTTTCTCAATTAAAGGTGTTACTCCTTCAATTATTTCAGGTGTCAGTCTATATTGTGGAATGTTTGGAAAAACTACTCCTTCTTTTACCGTAATTTTTACTGGATCTACATTCCTCATAAGGCCTACATCTTCTCCAGTAAAATCCCAGACTCCTGCTTTCACAGGCTGCTTCAATTCTTTGGGTAATTCATCAGGGTTGAATACTGCATAGGTTCCTGTAACTTCATTTTCTTGATTAGCTATTGTCATTTTATATAGCACATCCTCATCTGGTGTCTCAAAAGCTATACCATCTAGTGTACAGAATATAGTGCAATTCATCTTGCACAACAGATCCCTTCCTAGCAAATTCACAGGACTGGTGTCACACATCACAAAACGATGCATGTCTGAAAATTTCCCTATTTTGACCTTTACTGGTTCTGTAAGATATGTTCTAATCTGTGTGTTTGACACACCAACTACTTGGATTGTTTCATCCGAAAGAGGAAGATTTTTTACATCTGCTGACCTGACAGTTGATCGTGTAGCTCCAGGGTCTACTAGAAAAGTAATATTTTCATCATTAACTTTCCCATCCACAAATGGTCCTGTCTGATCTATTTTTAGAGTTGCGGCAAGCACGCACTCTTCTTCCTCCCTTCGACACCGTCAATAATTTTCCTCTGAATCACTTTCGTCATTTTGCAGCCAATATTGTGAAATAGCGCTTGCGCATTGCGGTTTGTTTACCTGTTCTTCATTGTAGAATCCCGCTTCTTTACTATATTTCTGGGTGTTTCTGCTCTGCGGTAAAGGTGGTTTTGGCACCTGATTCTGTGGATTAACAGCCTTCTGCTGTTGCTGCTGTTGGCCACTCACCTCACACTGCACCTGTGGATTCAATGATGGATTTTCATTATTAGTTTTTTTTTTAAAAGAGGGGACCCCTACATTACCAATAGGATTGCTATACATAGGGAATGTTAATAAGTTTAAGAAAAGATTATAGCAACCTTGAAAAGAGAGTACCACTCGTTTACCAGGTGTGAATCTATATAGAATGACTAATATCCATTCATAAGTGCTGCTCCAACAAATTGAGATATTTTAAAATCATTTATTGAATATTTTCATAAAAAGTAGTCAATGATAATTTACAAAAATATTATTTTCAAATTATATCAATAATTCCAACTGATTAAGGGTATGATACAACACATATATACATATAAGAAAATTGATACTAAATTCAAATCGAAATTGATGAAAGCAAAGCGGTGGATGGAGACTACGCGCGTTTCGGCAAGGAATGCCTTCATCAGGACACCGTCTTATTGCATTGTTGCTCTAAGAGACAAGAATGATAATTATACAAAAAAGCAAGGAATAAATGTACATATTGGAGGAGCATACACAATCATATTTACATGTAATTTTTCTTTGAAACACCTGGAAACTACGGTTTAATATGTACAACATAACTACACTTTATATAAACAAATATGTACAACAATTACTAAGTAAAGTTCATACAGACCAATTTAGTATTACTAAACATAAATGCCAACAGGTCAGATAATTACTCAACACATCAATTAAATAAGTAAAAACAAACTCCAAACATCAACAAACAATGTATAATAGAATAATGCTTTTTATACATCATTATATATCAACGGAAAAGGAATTAGAAAATAAATGGAGCAAGAAAATAAATGAGTAGATAAGAGAAAACAAGTAAAGAATGAAATACTGACTAACAACTTCAATAGAAATTTTCATTACTTATTTTACTTTGTACAATTTTGAGGTATCAAAGCCAATATAGTGTTCTCAATTTGGTTCCTATAATTTCACAATAGTTAGGGACTTATAAGTTCCTGGTTAGATATGATAAGTACCAATGGTGTACCCAGTTTCTGTAGATGTTATTAATTTCTAATCGTACTTACTTAGTTGCTATCAGGTAACGTTTTTTTAGTATAGAGGATGCAACACCAACATCTCTTATTGTTCAGTAGCCTGTGTATACTGCAAGAAATTAATATCCTAAAAGAAAATGTTTGAATGTTTTAATCAATATTGAAAAAACTATTTAATGAACAGTAGCAGTTGCCTTATTACTGAACTTACTGTAAAAACTAGAACGAAGGCTTAGAATAAAGTAGGCCCAAAGTTACAAACAAGCTGGTAGTTGAAGAAAATCCGGGTAAAGAAGATCTTATCTGTTAAGCAATAACCTTTAGTCAGTGAGGTGATGCTGAATTCAACTACTCCGACTATTCACAAATCGCTGTCACTCTACAATATTCGCCCAAAAATGACGAATATGAAAAGTTTTTTATAAATTTTAGAGGCTGCGGCTGTGAACATACGTCTAAAGCCGATCATTATTCATTGTAACTATAGTGACCCAGAAGGAAGGCATGAGAATGGTTTCTGCATGCTTGCTTATGGTGTGAGAATTACTGATCTATTTTGTCAAGATGGAAGGAGAAAAAATACGAATAATACTGAAAAATAGATGCAGAAGTACATCATTAATTCGCATGAAATACTAATAGCTGGTTGTTTTAAACAAAAAATGAAAACAGATTGATTACCTAGAATATTTGCCAAAAATAGTTAGTACTTACTGAAAATAATAGAGGATAATGTTTTTAGAAAAGTAGTTATAAACGTGCGTACTGTCACGAAATATGTCGGTCTCTGTGAAAAGAGATGCAAACAGATTTATATAGAATGTTATGCTCTTCATTAACAATATTCTTTGATTCAGATTAATATTCAGTTGTATAGAAAAATGATCGCACAGCCAACTATTGTCATTTCCGTGCTTGGGTCATAATATAATATAAAAATTACAGGGCTGTTATAGCAAAGATTTCGACAATTGCGTAAAGCTACAATGTAATAGTCACAAAAGACCCAAGCAGATGACGTTATATCTCAACTTAATTTATTGGATCTGCCGGAATGAATGTTGTCCTGACATGGGGTATTATATAAACCATGTCTACAGTTCGCGTAGGTAATATTTACAAAAAGGCAGCCAGCCTGAAAATACTATAAAGGGACCAGCCTCAGTATACTTACTGAGAGTGTAGTAAAGCCGCTTTTATTCCAAACAGATGATTCTAACTTGTATGCGGGTATATGCTCTGATAGGATATCTAAAAAAAGATAAGACCAAACGGGCGACAATATAACTGCAATCTCTATATTTAAGAAAAAGACTGCCTTCTTATTAGAAAAAGTAACTTATATTCAAAGTCTCACCTGGTGGATAGAGTAACGCAGTATATCACGGGGGGCCTGTTTAAAAAAGAGAGAGCTTCGCTAGTCAGCTGGCGATCGAATTGATGGCTGCAAACCATAGAGTTGACCGCTGATATTTAAATACCATAAAGTTGGCGCGCAAATTAAACCACGTGGTGACGTGAGCCTATAAGGAACACAATATCAGGTCCACCATATTGAAGTCAGGCAAATAAAAAATGGATCGATTTTTTAGAAAGACTATACGTACAATTATCATATCTAAACTGAACTTATTTTTAAATGTATTCCTTTCAATAATGTGCGTCGGTACAGATTTACTTTCAAATTTACAGTAGAGGCAATAATGTGAATTGGACATGGAATCGAACTCACGCTACTTAGGGTCTAAAAATAAATAGCGAAGGCTCTAACTGATAGAGCTACGTGAATAGGGCGTGATATAGGTCAAAAAGTGCTAACATATATACTTACTAAAGAGACAACCTAGATATAAAAGGCGATAATAATGTTTCTGAATAACAAAGTCAATCAGTGAATATGGATAAGAAATACATCCACTAATTTAGAAAAAGTGGTAGTATATAGGTTGCAAATCATTGTTACATCTACCTTTCAGAACCAGAAGTCGAAATTGTTAGAAGAGGGGCTACTGATAATCAAAAGAAGAGAAAATGCCTGAATATAATTATAGAAACCTACTATAGGTAGGGATTCCAGGGCAGCATAACACAGATCATGAAACTGAACCTTGTACTTTCATAAAAAGCTCTGCTCCCATGGAATTTCTAAATTGAGTCCCTTGTTAACAGTATCTAAGGAAAAGATCCAAAAGACCTCACGTTTTTCCTTATTTTGTCGAGAACATTGTCCTTGCTTAGTTACTATTCTTTCCAAGATAAACCAGCGTATTTCCTCTGGAGTATGGTTCTTATCCAGGAAATGCGGTACTAGAGGTGCAGTGTATTTATTGTTTTTTATCGCTGATTTATGCTCCGTAAGGCGAGTGTAAAGTGAACGCGATGTTTCACCCACATACCCTTTGTCACACGGACAAAGCAGTAAGTAGACGATATTTTTAGTTTTGCAATTGTTAAGGTGTTTAGATGTTATTAATTTCCGTTAAAGTATAATTCTTTTTTCTCAATTGCTTGCGGGCAGACTTTGCATATACCGCATTTAAAGTTACCCTTAATGGGGAGCATGCTGTCAATACTTCGCTGTATTGGTTCTTTTTGTTGCGGCATGCGTGATCTGACCACTAAGTCTTTTAGATTTTTATTTTTGCGGTAGGCAAAAAGTGGCTTGGGTATTTGTTCAAGTTTGGGTATGTTGACATTAAGGAGATGCCAATTCGAACAAATAATTTGACGAATCTGCTCGTTCATCAAGGAATGTCGTGTGACGAAAACTAATTTAGCATCTTCCTTTTGTTGCATATTTTTTAAGAGATGTTGTCGATCATAGTATCTGGCGCGGTTGTATGATTCTCTAACCAATCTTGGTGGATATCCACGTTCTACAAATTTTTCCTTCATATCAACTGCTCTTATGTCATAGTCCTCTAATCTTGTGCAATTCCGTCGCAGGCGTAAAAATTGGCTAAACGGAATGCTGTTCTTTTGTGTGGTTGGATGGAAACTATTGTAGTGTAACAAAGTGTTACGGGCAGTGGGCTTAGTATAGAGGTCCACAAATAAATGGCTATCTTCATGTTTTATCTTGATGTCCAGGAATTCTAATTCGATGTTACTCATATGCGAAGTGAATTTAAGATTAATATCGCAGCAATTGAGCCAAGTTAGAAATTCAGTCAGAATGTCTTCGTTATCGTCCCAAATGAATACAATATCGTCTATATATCTAGACCAATTAAGTATTGATTCATAAAAAGGAGCCACTTCGTTGAAGATGAATTGTTGTTCGAAATGGGCGACATAGATGTTAGCTATCGTAGGGGCACATGATGCGCCCATGCTTACTCCTTTAATTTGTTTATAAAGGGTGCCTGTAAATTCAAAAACATTTTCTTCTAGTATAATTCTTAGGCAATCCAAGATAAAAGTGATGTCACATTCGATGTCGTACGTGTTTATAAACCATTCAACTGCTGTGATTGCTCCAGCACAAGGTATATTGGTATATAAACTTTCTACATCTAAGGTAACCATCCATTGTCTATTTGCATTGAATGTTGTTCCTTCCAAGAGATTGATGATGTGTCGTGTATCCTGTACATAACCCGGTATTTTTGTTACGGATGGGCGTAAGATCTTATCCAGATATTTAGAGATTGGTTCCGTAACAGACCCTATGGTGGTTACTATTGGTCTGAAAGGAGGGTTAGTTTCATTTTTATGAATTTTTGGAATACCATACAGACTCGCTAATTTAGGGAACTGTATATTCATGTATTCAAATTCTTTGTCACATATAGAACCTTGTCTTAACGCTTTTGTGGTCAGTTTTTGAATTTTATTTTTAATTTTTTCAGTTGGATTTCTGTTAATTTTTGTATAAAAGTTAGTGTCACTGAGCATATCATCAATTTTACGGATATAAGTAGTAGTGTCCGAATTGCTATTCCGCCTCCCTTATCACAACTTTTTATTGTTATGTCACTCGTAGTTTTTAGTTTTTGGAGGGCATCATACTCATCTCGTGAGATATTACAAGGAGTTTCAGGAACATATTTAGTAGCATTAGTCAGTTTATTATAGACCACATTTTCAAATATTTTCACTTCTGGTGCAACTTGGTCCAAAGTGGGAGTAAAGGTAGATTTTGGTGCCAAGCCTGATCTATTGGTGTTCATGGCCACTGTATCTAAATTAGAGAAATAAGATTTCAATCTAATTTTATGAACAAATGCTTGCAGATCATTGAATAGTTCAAATTTATTTAATCCCGAATGGGGTACAAAGGATAGTCCTTTGGATAAAAGGGAATAGATTGATTCATTACTTTTTAATGAGCTCAAGTTGAAAATTGGTATAATTTTCATTGTCTCCAATATCGTGCGTTCCTGGTCTCTAGGAACTGGTTCTGATTTGTCTGTTGATGGCCCAGGAACTGCGTCTGGTATTGGGGACGAGGCTGGTATTGTTGCTGAGGTTGATACTGAGGCTGATTTGGTTGTTGGTATCGTGCTCGCCAATGTCCTCTGTATTGGCTGCGTCTCCCTAAAAAAGGGTGGTAACTTTGATTTTGACGTGGAGTATATCTGCTACTTCTGTTGTCAAAATTAGGTGATGGACCATCACCATCAGAGTCTGAGGTGTCAGAGAACGTAACTACTTTTTTGGAATTGAATTGTCTGAGGCCCTGTTGATAAGTGAGATTATCTTGACCGAAAGAATCAGATTGTGAATAATATCCCTCTGAAAGATAAGGATATACACTTTCTTTACTGAAGAATCTGATGTCTTTTTTAAGTTTATCAGTTTTACGTTTTGTGAGATAATCATTATATGAACTTAATTCCAGGTCTAGTTCATCCAATTTCTTTTTTGCATCCTCTACATCTGTAGACGATTTTATTTTTTTGTTTTCTAATTCCAAAATTTCGTTTAGTAGTTGTGCAAACATTTCTTTTGCGGTTTCAACTATCAGCATCATTAGATCCCTCGAGCAGGGATTTGCTATTTGAGACCATTTCTCAAGGAACTCTTTAATGTGAATAAAGAGTCCTGGAATGTTTTTAATTTGCAAGCCTTGCGGGATGACACCAGCTCTTAAATATTCCAGCATGAACTGGCCATGTAGCTCAATCCTTTTTGTCTTCTTCTTAAGAGACAATAGTTTAACTAGATCCTCATTACTTTCTCCATTGGACGTACCTCTGTTATCAAAATTCATGGACGCACCCACCATGGAGACAAAGTCGTCATCTGTAAAGCCAAATGTTTTTAAGTTGGCCATATCTTGCTTTAATTAGATTTTGTATTATACCAATACGTTAGTCAAGGACCTAAATGAAAAAAATGTAATAAAGAAGAAAAATAATTAAAAAAGAAGAGACCAAAAGTAATAAGGTAGGATAAAGTTATTAAGAAATTGTAGTTATATAAGGGACAAATGTCTAATTAATAGTCAAAAAGAAAATAGCCATTAAAGAACAAACAGTTATTAAAGCAATACAAAACTGAAAATTGTATGCCTTATGTATGAACTTTAGCCTAGACATATATACAAAACCACATATAATAATGACAGTAATTACAAAAATTACCATCCCCTCATAGCGTGGCTATGAGAAATATATATTTTTGAAAAAGAGGGGACCCCTACATTACCAATAGGATTGCTATACGTAGGGAATGTTAATAAGTTTAAGAAAAGATTATAGCAACCTTGAAAAGAGAGTACCACTCGTTTACCAGGTGTGAATCTATATAGAATGACTAATATCCATTCATAAGTGCTGCTCCAACAAATTGAGATATTTTAAAATCATTTATTGAATATTTTCATAAAAAGTTTTTATGAAAATATTCAATAAATGATTTTAAAATATCTCAATTTGTTGGAGCAGCACTTATGAATGGATATTAGTCATTCTATATAGATTCACACCTGGTAAACGAGAGGATTTTCATTATTAGTACTTGGAGGAAACTTACACTCGGATTTCCAATGCCCTAACTTGCAGCAATTGTGGCATGGAAACTTCTTTTTAGCTTCCTCTTTATTACCCTTCCCCTTTCCTGGGCCAAATCTGGGTCTATTTCCTGGATTGTTTGCTTGTTCGACTAACTGAGCTTCCTGTCTTTCTGCAACTTTCACTTGTGCCCACATTGACTTTTCTTTTAGTTTTCGTTGCTTTGCCTCAATCTCATCACTAAAGTATTTAGCATGTCTCAGGATTTCGTCAATTTTCTTGCTCTGCCAATCGACTGTGTGCTGTTTTATCATTTCACTAATTTCGGGACGTAAACCATATACAAATCTGTATACAAAATGACTCAAATCCTTTTCACCAAGATTCTCATCTCCACTAAACTGCTTGAAAGCTAGTATTAGTCTTTCGTAGTAGGCATGAACTGATTCTTTTACTTCCTGATGTGTTGGATCTATTTTTACCCAGTCTGTTTCTTTGGGAGGTACCTTGTTTTTCAAAAATACCATAACTTGTTCATACTTCTTCATTATCTCGGGGTCTGGTGCTCCTGTTTTGGGATCTCTCGGGTATTCTTTAGCTGGCCAATCTATGACTAGTTTGCATTCTGCCCCTAAGTCTGCTGGCACTATTATATCAAATAGGCTATTCAGATCAATCCACAGTACTTTTGACAATTTAACAAATCTGTCCACCTGTCTGTACCACTCGACGGGCTTTTCTCGCAATCGAGGGAAGTTATTTGTAAATGATAAAATATCCTGTCTTGTCCATGGGACATGCACATATCCCCCTCCTGGAATCTCTCTCATAGGAAATTCTGTCACTACCTTCTCTTTTTCTCTCACAGGGAATGCTGGGAAAGTTCTGTCTGAGGCATCATCTCGCTTTCTATACCACTTACTTTTCCACTTATCCACATCTCCCCATTTTCTCAACAACGTAATTATGTCCTTAATCTGTCCTATTCGTCCTGTAGTGTTCATGTTTTCGATATCTGTTTCCATGAAATCCACTCGGTAAGGCTTTTGTAAAGCTTTCACCTTGTCCATGTCAATTCCCATTTCACTTGCTACTTCTTCTAGCCTGTCATGTAGATTCTTTGCTCTCCAAGTGACACTTTTGCACAGAAACAACAGCTCCTCATCCTGGTAATTTTTCAGCTTTTCTGTGGGGATTGTCCCTACTATTAATTCTTCTAGTACCATGCGTAATGTTGCCACATCAATTGTTTGGGATTCTTTTCCCTTTCCCTGTACACCCTTCAGCCATTCGCTCAATTCATCTGTGGTTATTCCTGTGGATTTTTCTACACTTCCATGTTCTGTCACTCTTTGTGGTTCTCATATTGATCCTCCTACCATTTTGTTTCTTTCTATTGAATCGGGACTTAGAAACTGGTTATTTGACACATTCAGTTCACCTTCAATCAGTGTATGTCTCCAAGAATTCTCCCTTGCTTTCATTAGGGGTTGTTCCATTTGTCTATTACTTACATATGGAACTGTTAGGCCATGCTCGCTTTCTTTCTGCTTTTCAAAAATGGGCATAACTGGACCTATGGTTACAGGGACTGTAACTGCTTCTGGATTTTTGGTCAATTTTCTTATCTTCTCTGTTAGTTCTAACATGGTTTTTGCTAATTCCCTAGAATTCTCACTATCAGACTTATTTTCCATTTCTTTCTCTCTTTCCCTAAGTGAATTACTCCTCTTCACTTCTGGGGTCATAACTTCTGTTTTGATGATCCGCAGGGTTTCTCTCATTGGAGTACCTGGGGTTAATGCCTCTAGTTCCTGTCTGTATGGTGGTGGACGTTTGTAAAACATATCATCTAGAACATCATCCTCTGATTCATTTGCTCCATAACTTCTAGTTTCTACATTATGTCTCTTTTCTATACATTTTTTCCCTTCAATTTCTCCTGAAGTTCTTACGGGAAACAGTCCTTCTGTCATGCTTGCATCTCGCCACCTTCTCACTCGATCACTATGAGTTTCACGATCATATTGTCATCCAAACAAGTATCTATATCTACTGCCACTTCTTTGTTTTTCTCGCTCATTCATCTCATCCTCCCACTCAGTCAGTGCCTCAAACTGTGTTGGTCTAGGTCGCGGATCTAAACTCATCATCTTCTCGCGGAGATTCCTTAGAATCGCCAAGTTAAATGAACCATGTTCAGGGAACGCTAAAACTCCGTCTTCCCTTGTATACTTTACCCAATTGTCTAACCAAATGCAAGTATGGTATCCATATTTCGCAACCATAAAGGATGCGGGGGTTTTCGTCGGAGGAAGTAACTGTCCTTCCCTAGTCACAATCTCTTTATCTTTCACAAACCATCCTTTTATTTTGCTAAACAAGGATCTTTTCTTCTTTTCGGCTGAATGATAATACATCTTACTATCTTCCGTAATTCCCTAGTCTTTTCTTCAACTGTACGATCTCTGGTCCAATAGCAGCGCGACTCACACTTAACGCACCAATCCTGGAGCGTCTACGTCACCTTGTACTTCTTCCAATCCTTTCGCGGCACATGCTAACGCACCAATCAGGGCGTTTCTGCTGTTCTAACCCACTGTCCAATCCCAGCGCGGTCTTTCTGACGTCAGCAGTCGCTGCAGCAGCTCCTGCTCCTGACTCCTGTCTACCCCTCCTTTACAAGACTACTCGGTAGACTTTGTTTCAATTTCTACAATTCTGTTAGTTACAACATATAAACATCTCCATTGTCTCCTTCGCTAACCACAGAATAGCAAAAGACCTTTCTCACGAGAATTCTGTCTTTCCCGAGAGCAGCGCTTACCTATGCCCTACTACAGAATCGTTGATAAAGTAGCACATCCCTCTACTTCACCCTTCTATCAAGCATCAATTAACTGTTTCTCCAGAATTAAGACACATAGTTGGAAACGCAATGCTCCTGAGAAATAAAACTAGAGTTTCACGATTAACCCGAATGCCTTTACATTCTTGCACTTTCACACAAGGAAAATGTAGTACATTCACAAAGAATCCTGTCTTTCCCGAGAACAGCGAACAGTCTGTCCTACTACAGAATTATGACATACGTTAACAAAGCAGCGCTTACCTCTGCCCTGTCCTTCTAACAAGCTCAGAGAGTACCTGCTACCTTTCTAGTGATAAGCGTTATCGGAATGCCAATAGGATCCCTGGTACCTAAGACCAGAATTTCACAGATAACCTTCGCTATCATACACACGTCTCTCACACAGAAAAATATCTCTAACGGCAACACACGACGATGTCACCAAATCGAACACAAACAATGCGACGCGCAACTTCAATTGTTACACGTTTCTCCCTGTGTACCTACAGGGCCAACAATTCCGCCTTTCCCGAGAGCAGCGCTTTCCCCTGCCCTACTACGGAACTGTCACGACTTCCTACATCCCAGAAGCCGTACAGACTACATAAAACTCAACACGACTTCAACATATAGTGTTAGTACACATATCATCATTCATCAATAAGCTATATACAAGCAAAATCATTAAACCAAAACAATAAAAACCATCTCTAGCTACCAGAAAAACTGGTGAAGATCAGATTCCTCAATTCCCCTCTACTTCCACGGACAGAGTGATTTCTCAGTCACACACACACATACACATCATACGCTGGTGGGGCCCATAACACCAACATTCATCCTACCAATCTATCCGTGTTCTAAACAGAGGAATATCGGTTCCGAACCTGACTGTTCTCCCTGACGGAAGTATCACCTTCCCTGAATCACCCTAGCGTCTCCTTCCATCAGGAAGGTCGATTAATCATTTAGTTGGGATTAGTTTAATGACTCCTTAATACTCTAAAATTATTTAAAAATACATTTCAATGAAATAATAACCCGACACATGAATTCAATTAATATTTCTTTATCTAAATCAAATGCAGGTTAAATCCTAATAATTCAATTTTATCTTTTGTCATATTTACCCATTCGATGTAGTTCCCATGTATAAAAAGTTCCAAAACGAATGTATGGGAATATTAGCAATCCATAGTTCATGTTGCAACAATTTTGTTGAAGGGTTGGCCTTTCGCCTAGAGCAACCTTGATGGGCACAGTGATGACAGTTCACCGGCAGGTCGCAGCTGCTGAAGTTTGCGCAGGCGCATTTCTCCTTTCCCTTCATTGATGTCACTTCGTAAAATGTCTGATTCGGTCGGCGGCCATTTTATAGTAGGCCCAAATGGTCAACTTAAGCAAAGAAACACAAGAACGTATTTAATACATTGAAATGGTTAAAACAGTGTAATTCCCTTGCTAATACCCATATGTGTGTGCATTTATCTAGCCATATGCAGCGTTCAAAGCCATTAATACTCGTTTATTTAAGCATAAATCACAATATCATCACATAAGCAACATTTATCATATTAATATGCATACAAACTTAGTTCACATATTACTTTAGCCATGCAAATGCATTTCCCCGTATATTTCTTTCTGTTAATAAGGTTGATTAATTCACCATACTGCAAACCATTAATTATTATGATTAGTTGTTAATCGTTTTAATAAAACATACGAAAAATGGATTGGGTACATGAAAAGAAAACATTTTACCCGCTCCATCACCACTTCCTTTCCATCAACAAATGCCCTGAAAATGCTCTATTGGTCAGTTATCGAGGGAAAAGTCTTACGAAGGGCTGATCCCTTGACTTTAAGCCCCGCATTGGTAAGGAGCCACACTGGGATCAAGTCACTATATCCAGTGATAGAAAGCTGTATTTCCAATTTAGGGAGGTGCCCTCCTGCGAGAATCTTTACAAAGAGTTGGTCTGATGGGGCTACTGATACATGTCCTTTATGTTCTTCCACAGTCGAGAGTGTCGCACACGTCTTCTTTGTTTGCTCTGCTTATGCTCGCCTCGCAAGCTTTGGTTAGCTCCCACCTGCAGGCGTTTTTGCCAGCGCAGCCACTTAGCGGCACTTCATATTCTGAGGTCAGATTGTAGCTTACCACATGTTATAACAGTTGCTAAGTTCCTTGGGGTCATGTGGACATTGTGCAGAAAGAATATACCTTACTGTCTAACTTTCTGAAGACACTCATTCTACCATGTTTGCATTTAGATCTATTGTATTAATTCTTAACATCTACTTTTACATGTTGATTTTTTGTCATTATATTTTACACTTTAATTATCAACTGGAGTTATTATGTGACAAACTGCATTGTATTTAAATGTTTTTTATTTTTTATATACTGATTATTTATTCCTGTTTTGCATTTGTACTTTTATGGCCCTGGTGGCCGAAATAAAGTCATTTGAATGGAGTAGTTTGTCGTTTCCACAGCTCCTTCTCGAATTCCCTGCTAATGCAAACACTTTTTTCTGAGACCTACTATTTACCCTATAGGCAGAGATCCCTCCTATTGTGGACCCAATTGTTTTTTTCAGGAAAATGACAGAGTTGAGGCCGAGGGTTCAAGAAAACTTCTTGATACTTTCCAGCTAATTGAGGATTTCTCTGCACTTTTGCTGTTTGGGGCGTCTATGAACCTTTGTCACCTATCAGTTTCTCCAAGTATTTTTTTGTTGTTAATACATGTTATTGATTCTAGTACATAGTGTCAATTTCCTCTGCTCAGTTTCTATAAACATAGAGATAGACAGGTATTTTAAATGCAGTACAGGCGAATCACATGTTCTTCGCATCAAAATTCGGCAAATCGGAAATAATCAAATAAGAAATATGTTTCACAGTATCCATCCTCACCAGAGGCGGCTCGCACAGGTAACTCTGTGGGGCAGTGAAACAGGGCGGGGACAGGTCGGGGTGGTGGGGGGCAGTGGAGTTCGCCGATTCGGTGATGCAGCGAGCACAAGGTAAGTGGTTATATTTATTTATTTCTTTACTTTAATCTTTCCCGTCGTATGTCGACCTCCACTACCCCCCCCCCCCCCCCCCTCTTCTCACTTCTGCCCCTGCCATTCTGCTATTTATTAGCCATTTCTGGATACATAAACATACAAAAGCACTGTAGAAAATCTTGGAGCTGTTTTAGTCACTACTACGGTTCATGTGGCTGCTCCCACAATTTGATGAGAAGCATAGCAAAGGCGCACTTTATTTCACTGATTGTTACTGTGGCCTAAAAGTAGGCTGTCAAAAAGAGTTTCCAAATGTGGCCGGAAGAAACCGTATAGTATTAAACGGGCTTTTAAAGAAAAAAGGTAACTGCTCAACACATGGTAAACAGTTGGTAAACAAGCCAAGTCGGAAACAAAGCCTGCACGCGCACTTCCCCAACCTAATAAAGTGTCATTCATTGGCAGACACAAGTAAATGAAAACCCCGTGGAGTTTGCTTTCAGAATAAACAGATGATACATGAAAGCCGCTCTCCTAAAAGCCGCCTTCAGTGCAGGAGTTTTATAGGGCTCACGTTTCAGGTCGGCCAACATTTTTACTTGCAAGAGACAATAGCGAGATGAAGTCTGGGTGTTGAAACCTGGTTTGCGATGTCAACATAATCGGCGCCATCTTGTCTCTCCCCAGCGCCAGAAAACGCACGGCAGCCATTTTAGGCCCCCTGGTCTCTCTCCCCGCTCATTGCCGATCACCAGCGCGTCCCTCAGGCGCTGCGAACATCCCCCCGCGCGCTGGCCACCCCCGCTGTCTCATACATGGGCCATAAAACCTCTCCTTCTGCGTGACCCTGCCATGGAATTGCACCCCGTGCCGGACCAACACTTCCTTTCATCCCATACATGGTCACACTTCCTTTTAATAAACCCCCTTCCTCTGCACCCGATTGTCCGAACCGAACCCAGGCCATCACCTAGCCCTGCGGACACAGTTTATTGCCCCTACTGTAAAGGAAACACCTCACATCTAAGGGATTACAGCAGATCAAGGCCCCCACCCCCTGAGACCCGACCGGTTGCACACACCCCCGGGAACTGGCGGAATATCCTGCTGTGTGATAGCCATCTCCTACTGCGGGTGGGGTGGGGACTTCTACTGTAGCTATGTGTGGGATCGGATCTGAGCCGGGGATTCTGAGGATGTTCTTTCATGCATCAAAGTGATCTCAAGAATGTGCCATGTATGATAACCCTGCAATAAAGTCATAAACGTGTGTATAAGAGACCAGGTCTCAGAGATGCAGTTAGAGCACCTCGTGACGATACCTTGCTGTCTGATCTGATGTGTTCCACTCCGACGGAATAAAACCTTGTTTCCTGCCTTCCAGTCTCCGGCGCCTGCCTCTTTGTTGGTTTAGCATCGAATGGTATAAGAGGCGATTACCGCCAGGCAATACTTGAAAGGTTATCGACGGCGACTGCCTCTACCATTTAACAATTGGCGTCCCAAGCGTGGGGCCCATCAGCGACACGTGGATCCAGTGGGAGAGGTCCCGACGACAGAGTGAACGACTGCAACGATCGGGAGAGCTCCTGCCCGATAGACCCTCGTCTGGCAGCCGATCATCCGAACTTCACTGGTTCCGAGCAGACCTCTCTCGAGTGATCTACGGTCCTGACTGGGAACCATCAGGAGTGCCGCGGCAAATACGGAGAGTAGAGGACGATCGGGCGCTGGAGGCGGAAGACGAGAAACTGTCCACGCGGTCCGGGTAAGGTCGTGAAACACGACAAATTGCGAAACGATTGATTGATTGATTGAAAAATACTAGTATTGCTTATTGATTGTTCTCTTTGAGATATTCGCTGTCTACAAACGGGGAGGAGTAGAAATACTCTCTCTCTCTCTCCCTTTGCAGATAGTGAAGGGTAGGTAACGCAGACTTTTGTCCCCATTGTAACCCGTCGTGCCTATCTTTATCTCCCCACTGATTGATTGTCCGAACATTGATTGTTTTGAAGGATAGTGCTCTTTGAGATATTCTCTGTTTGCAAATAACGTAGAATAGAAATATTCTGTCTAGTCTTTGCAAATAGTGAAGGGTAGGTAACGCAGACTTTTGTCCCCATTGTAACCCGTCGTGCCTATCTTTATCTCCCCATTGATTGATTGATTGTCCGAACACTAGTTGTTCGATATTGGTTCTTTGGAGGTATTCTCTGCTTACAAATAACGAGGAATAGAGATATTCTGTCTAGTCTTTGCAAGCAGTGAAAAGATAGGTAGTGCTGACTTTTGTCCCCGTTGTAACCCGTCATGCCTATCTTCTCCCCATTTATTGGTAGTTGGTTCTGCCCGGACCGCTTATTAGAGGTGAACCATCCAGCCCCACTGGAAGACACCCCTAATAAGGACATATTTACTAAATATGGATTAGTCGCTGTAGCTTACAGCAAGCTAGGGCATAAAAATCGCTATAAAGAAACAAAAATAATCTAGTGAGACCAGTAGACCGCTGATGGGATCCTTTTGACCCTACAAACACAAGAAACGCTAGGAAATAGCCCTTTACGAGAAATATGAAACTAGGGGGAGGAGCCAAGCTCACGGTCGAGGTAGCCACGAGGTAGCTCAGCTCCGCCACTCTCGCTGCCTAAAACATGTCTGCCCTACTGCCCACCCCGCCTAGTAAACACGACAAAATCCTGCACCAACGGAAGCCTGCTGGTACCCACCATCGACGTCACCGAACTGGGCTAGATCGCGCACAATTGGGCTATGTCATTTTCCGGTTGCGCAGTAACATCCTCGTGCTCGTTGCCAGATTGCAATTATGTACAACACTCCAACAAAGTAGTATAATTATAACATTTTAATAACTTATAGGCATAACAAAACGCCTACAGGGTAAACACATTAAAACACGTTTTTAAACAACTATTTACATGACAGTCCTCGCCCCTCCTTCTTCGAAATAGCAACATTGGCCTGTTTTGGGCGGTCCTTTTAGTTGGCTTTGGGCTATAAAAGACCTGCAAAAATCCATCGGCCTGTGAGGCAGCATCAGTGGCGGACAACTGTGCGAATAGGCCGGAAGCTACACGCGGCGCCAAGACCCTGGCAACGCCGAGGTGGGGTCCACCATGTTGAGCGGATCTTCCCATTCTCTTCTTCTTCCTTCGATAACGAAGGGTGCCCTGGCGGGGGGAAGCGACGCGGACGGGCCTCCCCCGCCTCCCCAGGTGGAGGCTCGCCAGCAGAGAGGGCACCCCTGCCTCTGCACTCGCCTGCCGGACGACCACCCAGGCACAGGTTCCTCTCTGCACTCGCCGTCCAGCTGAGTTGGCGCCCCTGCACTCGACCGCCGGACAACCACTCAGGCACGGGTTCACCAAGATTGCCATTACCGCTTTACGAAAGAGGTGGGCCCCCGCAGCCGAGTGATCGAGGGACCCACCCCGGTGGCTATAACGAAGAGATGCTGCTGCTGCTGCCTCTGGACTCTGGCGGTCGGTTCTTCAGATTCAGGCCTGGCCCACCAAAAGACGGCTCTGGACTCGGAAGCTTGTCTGCTTGGGCGTGGGCCCCACCCTTGAAAGAACGCCCCCTCAGCTTTGCAGATTCTGCGGGAGTCATTGGCCTTCGACTCCCGTGGACTTCCGGTGAGGGCAAACCGCCACCATTGTTCTTTGCCCCCGGGCAACAACCACCTTGCCTCCGCCGGATGCAATGAAAGAGACTGATTCAAGGCAGTGGCAGCGAGACCCGCCTGCTGTCCCGCCCTGAGGACGGATCACGGCATCGCCGCGAGACCGTGGTGACGCCATGCTGACGCAAGCTCCTGTTTGAATTTTCAGAAGAGACTGTAGCCTATCCGCTCGCATCGGTTCCGGTGGAATCTCAACATGACCCGGTAGGAACCAAAACTGTACCTCCCCATCCCCGAATCACGATTCATGCTGTTTGTTCTTTTCCATTGATGCCAACGACAGTTCTCGAACTGCCAAAAGGGATTCTGGTCCGACAGCTAATTCATGGAAAGAC
Source organism: Triturus cristatus (assembly GCF_964204655.1). Classification (NCBI taxonomy): domain Eukaryota; kingdom Metazoa; phylum Chordata; class Amphibia; order Caudata; family Salamandridae; genus Triturus; species Triturus cristatus. Next base: position 1,645,196,087 of record NC_140590.1, read on the forward strand.
TTAGACTGTACACTGGCCCGACCTCGCCCCAAAATGGCGCCGAGACGCCTCTCACACCGTGGCCGGCCTGAACGGTTGTAGGCCCGTATTTGTATACAGACATTGTTTTCAATAAAGGGCTTTTTGAAGGAATTACGGAATTAGCGTCATAACTGACCATCTAGGTTGGTAAAGGTTTTGAATAAAATGATTGTTACTCCCAAGCAATAAAAAGTAGATAATGCAGACCCTTTGCCTGAATTTAGATTGATGAAATTTGTATCCATCACCCTGTCTTTTTTTTCAGAGTTGTTAGAAAAGGGTTGACTGAAGCTTAAGGTATCTGCCGAGTACAAGGTATGGTACTTTGTCCCATAATATACGACTGCTTGAGAAACAAATGCACGACGAGGGAACTTGAATTTAGGGACGAATAAAATGAAGCATCTTTGTATAGTCGAAAGGAAGAATAATAGGTCTGTGGTATTACCAACTCCTGCGGCTAGCCTGGTACGTGGTAAGTAGAACTTTTTCGTGTCTACGCGCGCTAATGTACTTTGAATGCTGCGCACCCCCCCCCTTCTTCTCTTCCCTATAGGTAACATCGGAGTTCCGACTGAAGAATGGAGTGAACAGGGACCGCACCGTGCTCAATATAGGGAAAAGCATAGACAAACGTTGTGGGAAGGTGTGTGGAGTACAGACCACCACTGAGAATATGAAAAACTGTATGATATGACTGTGCGTATGTGCCCTGATTGTACGGTATGAATGTGTATGTACTGTATATGCCTGGGTCGCTGGAGAGAACGTCATCGTATGACTGAAGTGCTTGTCTATCGATCAAAGGGAGGGGAGTAAAAAAAAAGGTCCGACACCCCCCCCCCCCCAAAATGAACTACGGAAAATACTGAAAAATACGCAGCACGCATAGGAAAGAGGACAGGAAAGGAGAGGCCCCCTTTACCCAAAATAGCTCTGTGTCTTCGTCTTAAGTTTCTGCGCTTGGTGTGTGTGTACTGTTACGCCCCATCCGGTATTTGTGTATACGTGAACGTTGAATTTATGTTTTTCCAGCTTATGTTTCTTTACGTAAAACTGACCTGTGCTGCTCTGTGTTGTGTGCACACCAAGTAGCCTATAATGATACACATTTTTCGCTCTCTCTCTCTCTCTCGTTTTATGTCGCACGTTTATCAAATAGCCTACTTGATGCGCACGTATTCTCTCTCTCCCCCACTCTCTCTCTCTCTCTCTCTCTCTCTCTCTCTCAAATAAATGATGTATTCTCTCTCTCTCTCTCTCTCTCTCTCTCTCTCTCCCCCCCCCGTCGCTGAAGGCTCTCTTGCCCTCTTTTTGAATAAATTAACGACCCTATACCTCCTCAGAATGTGTATAAATTGGCCTAAAACACGGTGGTGTTCGAACAAATTGACAGAAACAAAAACGACCGTACTCTGTCACGTTACTACCTCTCCTTTCTGCAAAATGTTGAACTTAATTGGCTGAGAAAGAAAGGACAGGTAAGACGACCGATGTCTCCCAATCTGGCCCTCGCCACGGGGACTATATGTCAGTGGTTTTCGTTTTTAGAGCTCTAACGGCATCATCTCCACCGCCCAGACTTGCCCCCGCCCAATTGCTCCGAACTAGAATGTCTAAGCACCCCGTCCTCCCAGAATAACCCCAGCTCTGTACTAGCCGTCCCAGAGTATTTCGAACAAAACAGCTGATGACCTTATTTTCTAAAGGTACATCGCCTAAGCTGCTGAGGGTTACCTATTGTCTCCAGCAAGAAAAATGTTTAGCTTGTGTCCCTCCCCGAAATAGGATATTTGTGAATCCATGACAGTAGCACCTCGCACCTTCTCATAAACTTAGCAGTCCTCGGAGGAGAATGTGTATTAACAGAACTTGTGTTAAGAAGAACGAGTCTCTACCGGAGAAGCCGGTTCGAATTTTGATAGACCAGAAAGTTGACAGATGTCAGGCTTCCTGCCACGATTATGAGGTACAGGAATCGGCACCTAACAGGCCAGACGAGGGAAATTTACAGGAACACCCACAGAGACCTGCACCACAGCAATGATTAATAATTTAGTAACACACACCGACATAAGAGTTAATAGGCATCAATCATACAGCGACCGATAAAGGCATTTCCCCGACTACTCGATGGTTGGGAGAGAGAATGAAGTATGTAAATGTCTTCCCTACCAGCTCTCTAAGATTCTGTTTTTCTTGTACTCATTCAAAGATAACCTGCGGTCATCGGAGGAGAGGGGTCGGAAGTGACCTACAGCCTGGCTGCGGATCACGGAACATCTATGACATCGACCAAGGGGGAGCCACGAAGCAAAAGGATGCGGGACGAGGCACCATTTTCAGCATGGAAAGCGGTAGAACGAAGGGCTATCCAAAGCCCCCCTGCTCGCTGATCAGCTCGTGTCTGAAGTCCCTGTCCATCGAGCCCGATTGATGGGCCCAGTGCTAAAAGATTCTGCTCTCCTTGGTCCACCTTTTTGATCCGATCCCACTCCACCCCCCTCTTCCCCCCGGCCTCCCAAAGCACCCCTATTTTTGAACTTGACTTGGCAGAAGAAGAATGAAAAGCGGGTACTTGGTGTAGGAGAGTAGGGTCTGCAATCCTATGATCACCCAGATTTTTTTGCTTTTGCTTCATTGGTTTACGACTTTCCCCGGCTGCGGGCCTGCCAATCAGACCCACAGCCTAGCTGTTCTCTCTCGAAATTAAAACACATGTACATTAGGTGCATCCACTAATTGGAACTGGGCCGCCCTATCAGTCCCTGTATCAGCATACCACAAGTATCCAGGGCATCGGTGTACCCAGGGCCTACCAGGGGCTGCAGCATGTATTATGCCACCCCTGGATGGCCGCCCAAATCTGACACAACTGGCTGCACGACAGCTGGGGCAAGGTGGTGTAATCACCCGTTGCTGTAGGTGTAGTATTCCTATACCTAACCCTAAAATGGACGCATGGACTCCTGTCAGTCACTCCTATGGCAGGCCTTATCAATCCTGAAGGCAGAGTGCTGGGAATCATGCGAGATGGTGCTCTGGCGCGAGCTGAGCCCGTCGGCGGCTTGCGGAACCAAATCCTAATAGCCGTTCCATGGTGACGCGGGCCAACTACCTTAAAGTGCATTATAATCCTCGCGGTTATTTGCCAACTTTGGCATCGCATCACCCAAACATGTCGAGTAAGGTGTCATACGAATTGGAATACGAACCCCTCGCCAGTCCTGGCGACGGGGTTAGCATTCCACCCTTCTAGAGGGACACGACATGGAAGTAACCTTGAACCCCGGTTAAAGTTGACTCAAGCCTCAGCATCACAAAATGGATGCTGCCACCAGACACAAGTCTGACCTCCTGCTGCTGGGAGACCTTCCAGCGAGGGGAGCTTGGACAAAGGGTTTCCTGTCGAGGGCGGTGTTAGCACCATCCCAGACAGGGTTTGTGTATCCCAGGTAGGCAGGGCTGAAAGGAAGGTGATTGCAAGTGGCACCCCGGTGCTCACTGTGCATAGCCCGGCTCAAACCAGTTTCGGGGGCACACCAGCCCCTGAGCTGGGGCGAAGCCGGACAAAGGATAGGGGTGTAACCACCCCCCTCCTGGTCCCACCCATAGGTAGGACCTAGTCACGGGCCAGCCCCTTTTTCCTAGAATAAAGGTGGGAGCGGGTCCCCTTCCCAAATTGGATAATTCTGAATCTTGAACTACTTTCCACGAAAGGAACTCTTGACTATTTCTGAAGACTCTCCCTTGTGGCTAAGGAGTAGCCACCCTGCACCAGCAGGCACCACCTAAGCGCTTGCGGTTTGCTACACGTCTCTCCCACGGATCAAGACTGCCCAGCTCGACGAGACCCGGGTTCCCTGCCATCTCTGACCTCTACCTACATCATCAGCTCAGCTGAGATTCGTAGGTGTGACGAGACCTGCGGGGCCGGCCATCTTCAGAACCTGCACGACGCTTATCTAGCACGCCCACCGAGGGACCCTCGAGTGAGTGCACCTAGGGTTTGAGAAGCCCTAACCCTGAGCGGCACCAGCACCGAAGTCTGCCTCCCCAGCATCCACGAGATCTGCGTGGGGGCCCTTCTGCTCCTTGCTGCTCACCGCGTTGTCCGGCCACTCGCCGACCGGCTTGTGGCCCTCTTCACGACGCACCACGACAGACTTTCATCACTGGTCTGGTTGCTCCAGACTGGCTCTTGCTCCCCTTCAACAGAGGAGTACCTCGGACCCTCCTGGTCCACTCCCGACGCCATCTTGACTCCACCGCGTGGGTTTGCCACTGCCAAGACCTGCTGCCCCATTCCTGGGCCCAGCATCATCGACAGCAGACACCTTCGTGGGACAGCGCGCCCTCCATCCTGGTCGCCGGCGCGCCTCCTGGTCCGAGGAACAGCCGAGTCCGACGTCATCCACTCACCTGGTCGAGGTGACTTCAGCCGGTACCTTCCTGGTACCCACACGATCGCTGGTTAGCGGTTGAGAACTGAGTCCCCTCTGCTTTCAGGTTTTCTTCATCCCCGATCCAGGCTTGGATCTCTCTGAACATCAACACTGGTCGCCTGCCAGCAACTTCTTCTTTCAGGCTCCTGAGACTACAACGAGGACTCCCGACATCTTGCTGAACCCCACGCAGCCGCAGCCTCTGGGCTAGGTAACTCGAGCATCTCGGTGCTCCATCGTAGGTTCACTCTACAAGTGTCCAGTTCCTTTTTCGTTTAGTCCCACTGATCGGATTCCTCCGGAATCAGTAACTTTAAACTATCTAACCTTTACCATTCCACTTGCAGTGTAAATGGTTTCGTGCCCTTCGGGCATTTGTGTAAATTGTGCAACCAGAAGTATTTTCATAAGAGTTTTGTAGTGTGCTTAGCTCCCTGACTCATAAAGAGCCAGGGTAGTCTTGCTATAAATAAATATCCTTTATTTTCATAACAACTTGTGTGGTGTCCTTTCACTTGGTGTTCAAGGGGTATACGTGATGGTAAACAGCTGGCTTAACACGCCCTCTAGAGTTTAGCCTGAAGACTGCTCTTGTCCACGCTACTAGGATAGCTGGTCTATAAGGTTGACTTACAACCAATCATCAATAAGGGTCGTTTGGAATGATACACAGTGATCACTAGAATAGTGAGCACTACATATCAGGCCAACTTCTCACATTGGTGAGCAGCGGTTGGGATTTGAGCTTGCTGTTGGTTACCACACACGTATCCTAAGAATATCAAAGTGAAAGATCACATAAGTACCCAGGTACATATAACTTAACTTAGAATACTCTGAGTTCTACTGAACCAGCTGTTGTAGTGTAACAGGGCTTAGCACACCCTGACTACAACTCTTAGCAAGGGATCAGTAGGTAAACAAATAGTGTAGGTAGGTGCATCACTTACACCTCACTAGAAAGCATGTCGCTCCACGGAGAGTCCGCAGGGACTCCCTTAGTGAGCATCGACCCTCCACAGGTCGTGTCACAATATGCAGCTCTTAGCTTCAAGGAGATGAGACAACTGTGTGCCTCCAGGAAGCTAAACCAGGGTTCTAACCCTACCATCGCATTTCTGATAGGTCTCTTAGAGACGTACGATGCTAGGAGGTCCTCTAACACAGGTCCCCCCAATGCTGATGGGAACATGCCTCCCTTAGAGGGAACCCTTGGTGACCCAGACCTCGACCTCCATACAGAGGAGGAAGACGAGGAGGAGTTATCAGGAGACGAGGCAAACAAAGGTCCAGTGGTAGTCGGCAGGCTTACTAGGACCAACTTAAGCAGGCATGAGAATGGAACTGGGGGAGCCCCGGGCCCACGCTCAAGCAGGCCTAACATTGGGAACGGACGAGCTAGGTCTCTCTCCAGAGGTTCTAACAGATCTGTTCGTACACATGTCTCTCAGGCATCTTCTCAGAGAGGGATGACGTCCCCACAGAGAAGGGAGCATGAAGCGAAGATGAGGGAAGTCAATCTGAGGATCGAGCGGGAAGAACTTGCCCTCGCCAAAGAAAGACTTGCCTTGGCCCGAGAACAGAAATTAAGTGGGTTAGATCCCACTGGTGGCAGCATTCTCATTAGAGAGAAAGACAGGGGTATAGATGCTAGACACCTGAGTAAAATAGTGCCCCCCTTTAAGCAAGGGGACGACATCCACAAGTGGATGACTGCCTTGGAGAGGGCTTGCACTGTCCAGTGCGTCCCCCCAAGTCAGTGGGCAGCTATACTGTGGCTCTCCTTTGAAGGTAAAGGACGAGACAAGCTCCTCACTACTAGAGCTGAGGATGCAAACAACTACCAAGTCCTGAAGAATACACTGATTGATGGGTTCGGCTTAACCACCGAGCAGTACCGGGTGCTGTTCAGGGACACCCAGAAAATTCAGTCTCAGGATTGGACTGACTTTGTCGATTGTGCCACTAAGGCTTTAGAAGGCTGGTTGCTGGGTAGCAAGGTTATTGATTACACAGGATTGTACAATCTTATCATGAGAGAACAGATTTTAAACAACTGTCAGAACCAATTGTTGCATCAGCACCTTGTCGACTCGGATCTGACCTCTCCCCAAGAATTGGGAAAGAAGGCAGACAGATGGGTCAGAACAAGGGTCAAGCAGAACCAGACTCAGAACCAGGGTGGTCAGAAGAAAGCAGACCAGAAGGGTAGTAACAAGAACGAACAAAATGACCAGAAGTCTTCGACAGGTCCCCAACAAACCAAAGAGGGTGGGGGTCAGGCTTCACAGAAGAAGAAGACTCAAGAAGGCCAGTCAAAAAGGTGGTGCCAATACTGTAAAAGTAAGACTCACTGGTTTAGTGAGTGCACCAAGAAAGGAGGGCAAACTCCTGCCACTGCAGCCCCTAAGGCACCTGCACCCCCTAGTACAGTCAGCAGTGGTAGTGCGCCTCCCAAGGCATTAGTTGGGTTAACCTTGGGAACCGAGGGGAGTGACGACTTAGTCGGCACGCTCACTCAGGCCGTCCTTGTCTGTACAGGGGATATGGATATGTCCCCTGATGCCAGTCCCAATACTTTGGGCAAATACAGACAGACACCTTTGATCAATGGAAAAGTGGCTCAGGCCTACAGGGACACTTGTGCCAGTGTCACCATGGTGACGCCTAACTTTGTGGACCCTGGACAGATTATGCTAGGTACCGATTACCTAGTGACCAATGCCAGCAACGTCACTACCAATCACAGTATGGCAGTTGTTGATTTCTCCTGGGGAGGGGTAAGTGGCCCGAAAAAGGTTGTGGTTAGTTCAGACCTCCCCGTAGAATGTCTGTTGGGCAATGATTTGGAAACGTCACAATGGTCAGAAGTGGAGCAGAGGACTCACATGGAAATGTTAGGCTTGCCAGCACATGTCCTTGCTGTGACCAGGTCACAGGCCAAAAGATGCCCCACTGAACAGGTGCTGGATCCTGGAAGAACGGACCAGACACCTTCCAAGAAAAGGAGCAGTAAGGGTAAGGCTTCGCCTTCCCCCTTGCCCCAGGTCGTGGATCAAGTCTCTGAGGAGGCTGACCTTAAAGAACTGAGGGAAACTGAGCCGAAAGAGCTTGAACCTGGTCAGGTTGAGTTTCTGGGCTCAGGGGGACCCTCCAGGGAAGACCTGGGGAAGGCACAGTTAGACTGCCCCTCACTTGAACCCCTCAGACAGCAGGCTGCTGCTGAGGCTGCAGGGAACGCCACAGGTACCCACAAAGTGTACTGGGACGATGGACTCCTGTACTCCGAGGCAAGAGACCCCAAGCCTGGCACGACCAGGAGGCTGGTCGTCCCCTTGTCTCTGAGAGGTTTCCTTCTTACCTTGGCCCACGAGATTCCCCTTGCAGGTCACTTAGGCCAGAATAAGACTTGGGACAGAATTGTTCCACACTTTCACTGGCCCCACATGTCCGAAGATACGAAGGAGTTTTGCCGCTCCTGTGTCACTTGCCAAGCCAGCGGTAAGTCAGGTGGCACAACAAAGGCCCCCCTCATACCACTGCCGGTGGTGGGGGTACCCTTTGAACGAGTGGGGATCGACATTGTCGGACCAATGGAACCCCAGACGGCATCAGGGCACAAGTTTATACTGGTGGTGGTGGACCACGCCACCAGGTATCCTGAAGCTATTCCCCTTAGGACCACTACCGCACCTGTTGTGGCACGAGCCCTAGTTGGAGTGTTCTCCAGAGTGGGCTTCCCTAAGGAGGTCGTCTCCGACAGAGGTGCAAACTTCATGTCGGGATATCTGACTGCTATGTGGAAGGAGTGCGGTGTCAACTACAAATTCACCACACCCTATCACCCACAATGCAATGGGCTTGTTGAGAGATTCAACAGGACCCTAAAAGGGATGATTCATGGACTACCTGAAAAGCTTCGGCGGAGATGGGATGTCCTGATACCCTGCCTCTTGTTCGCCTACAGAGAGGTCCCGCAGAAGGGGGTTGGCTACAGCCCTTTTGAACTTCTGTTCGGACATCCTGTCAGGGGACCCCTTTGTTTGGTAAAGGAAGGATGGGAGAGACCTCTCAAAAAGCCGGCATCAAACATTGTGGACTATGTGCTCGGTCTCCGCTCGCGGATGGCTGAGTACATGGAAAAGGCATCTAAAAACCTTGAGGCGAGCCAAGAATTACAAAAAGCTTGGCACGACCAAAAGGCTGTCCTGACTGTGTATCAGCCTGGGCAGAAGGTGTGGGTGCTGGAGCCAGTGGCCCCAGCAGCACTCAAAGACAAATGGTCTGGGCCCCACACGATCATTGAGCAAAAGGGAGAGGTCACCTACTTGGTAGACCTGGGAACTCCCCGGAGCCCCCACAGGGTGCTCCATGTAAACAGGCTCAAGGCATATGTCGACAGGGAGGGCATGGGCTTGCTCATGGCCACAGATGAGGGACAGGAGGAGGAGAGTGACCCTCTCCCGGACCTGCTCTCTCAGAACCCTGATGATGGGTCAGTAGATGGTGTTGTCTTTTGTGGCAGCCTCTCTGGACATCAACAAAAGGATTGTAAACAGGTTCTTCAATCCTTTCGACATATGTTCTCTCTGACGCCCAGTCAGACCAATTGGTGTACCCATGAGGTCGACACTGGGGACAGTCTGCCCGTAAAGAGTAAAATCTATCGGCAGCCTGATCATGTCAGAGACTGCATCAAGACAGAGGTGCAGAAAATGTTGGAGCTGGGAGTCATTGAGCCTTCGGACAGCCCCTGGGCTAGTCCCGTAGTTCTCGTGCCGAAACCTCACACCCAGGGCGGTAAGAAAGAGATGAGGTTTTGCGTGGACTATAGAGGCCTCAATGCAGTCACTAAGACTGACGCCCACCCGATACCAAGAGCAGACGAGCTTATCGACCGGTTGGCTTCGGCCAACTACTTAAGTACGTTTGACCTGACAGCTGGGTATTGGCAAATCAGGTTAGCTGAGGAGGCCAAGCCCAAAACAGCATTTTCTACCCCGGGTGGGCATTATCAGTTCGTGGTAATGCCATTTGGTTTGAAAAATGCACCTGCCACCTTCCAAAGGCTGGTGAATCGAGTTCTCACTGGGTTGGACGACTTCTGTGCGGCGTATCTGGACGATATCGCTGTCTTTAGCTCCACCTGGGAGGATCACCTGGTCCACCTGAGGAAAGTGTTAGAGGCCCTGCAAAAGGCAGGCCTCACTATCAAGGCCACTAAGTGCCAGATAGGGCAGACACAGGTTGTATACCTGGGCCACCTTGTAGGTGGAGGCCAGGTTCAGCCATTGGAGAGCAAAATACAGGCCATCCAGGACTGGGCTCCTCCAACCACCCAGACTCAGGTTCGAGCTTTCTTGGGCCTGACTGGTTATTACCGGAAATTTGTCAGAAATTATGGATCCATTGTGACCCCGCTAAACGATCTGACAAGTAAGAAAATGCCAAAAAAAGTTCAGTGGACAGCCAGCTGTCAAAAGGCATTCGATGACCTAAAGCAGGCCATGTGCACAGCGCCTATCCTAAAGAGTCCAGACTACTCCAAAACATTCATTGTCCAAACAGACGCTTCTGAGTTGGGTGTGGGAGCTGTTCTATCTCAGCTGAATTTTGATGGTCATGACCAGCCCATAGCTTTTATTAGCAGGAGGCTGACCCCCAGAGAGAAGAATTGGTCAGCTATTGAGAGGGAGGCCTTTGCTGTGGTTTGGGCCCTGAAGAAGTTGAGGCCATACTTGTTTGGCACTCACTTCAAGATTCAGACCGCACATAAGCCCCTCTTGTGGCTAAATCAAATGAAGGGTGAAAACCCCAAACTACTTAGGTGGTCCATTTCCCTACAGGGGATGGACTTCACAGTGGAGCATAGACCTGGCACTGATCATGGCAATGCAGATGGCGCTCTCCAGGTATTTCCACTTAGAGCAAGAAGACTCACCTGGTCAAGGTTAGCTTATTCTCCCAAAGTTTGGGGGGGGGGGGCCATGTAGGAGAGTAGGGTCTGCAATCCTATGATCACCCAGATTTTTTTGCTTTTGCTTCATTGGTTTACGACTTTCCCCGGCTGCGGGCCTGCCAATCAGACCCACAGCCTAGCTGTTCTCTCTCGAAATTAAAACACATGTACATTAGGTGCATCCACTAGTTGGAACTGGGCCGCCCTATCAGTCCCTGTATCAGCATACCACAGGTATCCAGGGCATCGGTGTACCCAGGGCCTACCAGGGGCTGCAGCATGTATTATGCCACCCCTGGATGGCCGCCCAAATCTGACACAACTGGCTGCGCGACAGCTGGGGCAAGGTGGTGTAATCACCCGTTGCTGTAGGTGTAGTATTCCTATACCTAACCCTAAAATGGACGCATGGACTCCTGTCAGTCACTCCTATGGCAGGCCTTATCAATCCTGAAGGCAGAGTGCTGGGAATCATGCGAGATGGTGCTCTGGCACGAGCTGAGCCCGTCGGCGGCTTGCGGAACCAAATCCTAATAGCCGTTCCATGGTGACGCGGGCCAACTACCTTAAAGTGCATTATAATCCTCGCGGTTATTTGCCAACTTTGGCATCGCATCACCCAAACATGTCGAGTAAGGTGTCATACGAATTGGAATACGAACCCCTCGCCAGTCCTGGCGACGGGGTTAGCATTCCACCCTTTTAGAGGGACACGACATGGAAGTAACCTTGAACCCCGGTTAAAGTTGACTCAAGCCTCAGCATCACAAAATGGATGCTGCCACCAGACACAAGTCTGACCTCCTGCTGCTGGGAGACCTTCCAGCGAGGGGAGCTTGGACAAAGGGTTTCCTGTCGAGGGCGTTGTTAGCACCATCCCAGACAGGGTTTGTGTATCCCAGGTAGGCAGGGCTGAAAGGAAGGTGATTGCAAGTGGCACCACGGTGCTCACTGTGCATAGCCCGGCTCAAACCAGTTTCGGGGGCACACCAGCCCCTGAGCTGGGGCGAAGCCGGACAAAGGATAGGGGTGTAACCACCCCCCTCCTGGTCCCACCCATAGGTAGGACCTAGTCACGGGCCAGCCCCTTTTTCCTAGAATAAAGGTGGGAGCGGGTCCCCTTCCCAAATTGGATAATTCTGAATCTTGAACTACTTTCCACGAAAGGAACTCTTGACTATTTCTGAAGACTCTCCCTTGTGGCTAAGGAGTAGCCACCCTGCACCAGCAGGCACCACCTAAGCGCTTGCGGTTTGCTACACGTCTCTCCCACGGATCAAGACTGTCCAGCTCGACGAGACCCGGGTTCCCTGCCATCTCTGACCTCTACCTACATCATCAGCTCAGCTGAGATTCGTAGGTGTGACGAGACCTGCGGAGCCGGCCATCTTTAGAACCTGCACGACGCTTATCTAGCACGCCCACCGAGGGACCCTCGAGTGAGTGCACCTAGGGTTTGAGAAGCCCTAACCCTGAGCGGCTCCAGCACCGAAGTCTGCCTCCCCAGCATCCACGAGATCTGCGTGGGGGCCCTTCTGCTCCTTGCTGCTCACCGCGTTGTCCGGCCACTCGCCGACCGGCTTGTGGCCCTCTTCACGACTCACCATGACAGACTTTCATCACTGGTCTGGTTGCTCCAGACTGGCTCTTGCTCCCCTTCAACAGAGGAGTACCTCGGACCCTCCTGGTCCACTCCCGACGCCATCTTGACTCCACCGCGTGGGTTTGCCACTGCCAAGGCCTGCTGCCCCATTCCTGGGCCCAGCATCATCGACAGCAGACACCTTCGTGGGACAGCTCGCCCTCCATCCTGGTCGCCGCCGTGCCTCCTGGTCCGAGGAACAGCCGAGTCCGACGTCATCCACTCACCTGGTCGAGGTGACTTCAGCCGGTACCTTCCTGGTACCCACACGATCGCTGGTTAGCGGTTGAGAACTGAGTCCCCTCTGCTTTCAGGTTTTCTTCATCCCCGATCCAGGCTTGGTTCTCTCTGAACATCAACACTGGTCGCCTGCCAGCAACTTCTTCTTTCAGGCTCCTGAGACTACAACGAGGACTCCCGACATCTTGCTGAACCCCACGCAGCCGCAGCCTCTGGGCTAGGTAACTCGAGCATCTCGGTGCTCCATCGTAGGTTCACTCTACAAGTGTCCAGTTCCTTTTTCGTTTAGTCCCACTGATCGGATTCCTCCGGAATCAGTAACTTTAAACTATCTAACCTTTCCCATTCCACTTGCAGTGTAAATGGTTTCATGCCCTTCGGGCATTTGTGTAAATTGTGCAACCAGAAGTATTTTCATAAGAGTTTTGTAGTGTGCTTAGCTCCCTGACTCATAAAGAGCCAGGGTAGTCTTGCTATAAATAAATATCCTTTATTTTCATAACAACTTGTGTGGTGTCCTTTCACTTGGTGTTCAAGGGGTATACGTGATGGTAAACAGCTGGCTTAACACGCCCTCTAGAGTTTAGCCTGAAGACTGCTCTTGTCCACGCTACTAGGATAGCTGGTCTATAAGGTTGACTTACAACCAATCATCAATAAGGGTCGTTTGGAATGATACACAGTGATCACTAGAATAGTGAGCACTACATATCAGGCCAACTTCTCACACTTGGCCTCAAGGTACCTATGGTAAGACCAGTCAAGGGACAGGACAGAACAGGACTGTGATCCAAGAACAAAGAATGGTCACACCCTGCAACGCGAAAGCTTGGATCTGAGCTGGACCTTAGCTCCACCGCCGGTGCTCAACAGTGCCAACGAAAGAAGAAGAGAGAGCTTACCAGTGATGGCTCACTGCAATAAGACACTGGAAAGAAGAAAGGCCCCCTCCATGACTGTAACTCATGTTGAGTTGTATTCCTCTCCCAACCACTTTTTGATTTGACTATCCCCCAATCAAGTTTCCAAGATCTTTTATCGGTCGCTTCCAACTGCACACCAAATAAATGAGAAAACATTAGCTTGGTATAAATGACGATTGGATAGCATCAACCGTACACATGACTATGCTGTTTAGTTTGATCCACTTGAAGTTCAGGCCTTAAATAATGTGCGCAATTATTCCTTGTTTTACCGGACCACCTTTTACAAGTATCGAATTTGTGTTCAAACAAGTTTCCCTCCACCTATTTCCGTGTCAGATATATGACGCAGCTGATGTAATTCTGTATACACTACCTCCTCGACTGTAACGTCAACTACATGTAACTATGCACAATTGTGTCAGATTGCTCCCGCCCATCCTAAGACTCTGTACTTTTAAAGGAGGAACGCATGAAAACATTTATGATATAACGGCAAAAAGGGTTAACGAAGGTGAATGTCGGCCAGACAAGCTGGCTAGATATGTTGAAAAGGGAGGACTGTTGAAACCTGGTTTGCGATGTCAACATAATCGGCGCCATCTTGTCTCTCCCCAGCGCCGTACACAGAAAACGCACGGCAGCCATTTTAGGCCCCCTGGTCTCTCTCCCCGCTCATTGCCGATCACCAGCGCGTCCCTCAGGCGCTGCGAACATCCCCCCGCGCGCTGGCCACCCCCGCTCTCTCATACATGGGCCATAAAACCTCTCCTTCTGCGCGACCCTGCCATGGAATTGCACCCCGTGCCGGACCAACACTTCCTTTCATCCCATACATGGTCACACTTCCTTTTAATAAACCCCCTTCCTCTGCACCCGATTGTCCGAACCGATCCCAGGCCATCACCTAGCCCTGCGGACACAGTTTATTGCCCCTACTGTAAAGGAAACACCTCAAATCTAAGGGATTACAGCAGATCAAGACCCCCACCCCCTGAGACCCGACCGGTTGCACACACCCCCGGGAACTGGCGGAATACCCTGCTGTGTGATAGCCATCTCCTACTGCGGGTGGGGTGGGGACTTCTACTGTAGCTATGTGTGGGATCGGATCTGAGCCGGGGATTCTGAGGATGTTCTTTCATGCATCAAAGTGATCTCAAGAATGTGCCATGTACGATAACCCTGCAATAAAGTCATAAACATGTGTATAAGAGACCAGGTCTCAGAGATGCAGTTAGAGCACCTCGTGACGATACCTTGCTGTCTGATCTGATGTGTTCCACTCCGACGGAATAAAACCTTGTTTCCTGCCTTCCAGTCTCCGGCGCCTGCCTCTTTGTTGGTTTAGCATCGAATGGTATAAGAGGCGATTACCGCCGGGCAATACTTGAAAGGTTATCGACTGCGACTGCCTCTACCATTTAACATGGGAACAAATGAATCCAAACGTAAGTGAGAATGGAAACTGCTGAACTGCTTTATCTTTAAACATGTTAATGAAAAGCGTGGGTGCTTTACACAGCAGCTTTCTGTAATAGCCCTTTTTTTGCATTTTGGTTTCATTTTGGTTAGAACTGTGATCAGTAATTCAAAAGAAAAAAATGATCTGCGGCACTCGGGCTTTACCTTTAAACATGTTAATCTAAAACGCAGGTGCAGCAATTGCTTTAAGAGTAAAGGAATAGAAAGATTTTTTTTCTATTTCTTTACTTTTTGCATCAATCGCAGCTTTAGTTTAAAATGGTTAAAGGTAAAACGCGTGTGCCGCGATTGTAGCAAAAGTAAACAAATAGAAAAAAATTGTGCGGCCGCCATTGTTTTTCTCCATTTGTTTACTGTTGTTTCTATTGCAGCACCCCCACTTCACCTTTAAACATGTTAAGCTAAAACGCTGGTGCAATGATTGCTGCAAAAGTAAAGAAATAGGGAAAAATGTTTATTTCTTTACTTTTTCAGCAATCACTGCACCCGCGCTTTAGCCTAACATGTTTAAAGGTAAAGCGCGGGTGCCTTGAAGAATTGTTTTCTTTTTAATTACTGACCCGATTTGTAATTTAAATGAAACCCATCTGCAAAATCGTTTTTTGCAGATGGAAACAAAACATTACGGGAAAACACATGAACGTTAAAATACTCTTGTGGATGCAATCAAAACATTACAACAACAACAAAACGAACATTGAAATACTTTTGCATACCCAAAGAATAGTGAGAATGTAAAGATGGTGTAAATGTTTTTTGAGCCAACACAAAAGATGGTATAAATGCTTACTTTCAATGTCAGTCAACACAAAGTCCGTTTTAATGCGTTCTTAAATAAAAGAACAAACAAGCATTGGCCGCGCGAGCGGCCGCGAGACGTGATATGTGGTGGGGGAGGGGGAGAAGTGGGAGTTGTGTGCGCGAGCGCTAAAAGGAAAAAAAAAGAACACAAGTGGTGCGCGCATGATGGCGCCTCCGCTCGTGCATGTGCGCGTAACCGCACACTCCATGCCAGCAAAAAGCATGTGGTAGGATTTTCAAAGCCCACCACTAAATGTCACGCAGAGCAGCGCATGCAATGGCTTAGGCAAAACCTAAAAATGTGGATTTGGAGTGAGACAGTTGCTTCCTCCTACAAGAAACTCCTTATTAATCCGGGCTTTTTCCTAGCTAAACAGGAAGTAGCGCTTAAATGGGCCTCCACCTTGGTACCAGAGGTACAAGTCTAGGAACGAGAAATGAATATTCGCTATGCGTGAGAAAAAGCAGAAAGCTGTCACTCACAGTGAAGTTAGCCAATAGATGAAGTGGGCTAATCCACTGCCTGATTCTTTATGCTGTAGTGGGTGGGGGAAAAATACAATGGCACAACAACAGACCAAACGATGAGGGCAGGCTGAAAGCCCCCATAAATAAGAATGTTATAGAGACTGCCAGACCTCAAAAGAATTGTATATATTTTGTCAATTCAAGAGGTAATGCTATTGCCAGTTCTAACAATAGTAATAATAACAAGCACTGGTAAAACCAATAGGTCAGACAGTGGTTTCTAGCCTTATGCTTTCTCAATGTTTGTTTTGTTCTGCCATGGTTGTTGCAAAACGTTATTGTTGGAGAAACTACCCTGTCCATGTCACTATTAAAAAAATGTACACCCAAAATATGTTTTGTTCTTTTGATGCCAATATGGAGCATATTGGCCCTCCCTGCACTAAAGCCCGTTCCAGAAGGTTTCGTTTGGGCACCCTTCCTTTAGTTTCATTCCCTTCCAAGTGGAAAAGTGGCTCAGGGGAACGCAACTTCTGCCAGCATGCAATGGGTGCGTGGAAACTGACGATCATCTGCTGTTTGTTGTCCCTTCTACTCGAAGCAGCTTGATAGGAATGCACCAGTATAAAGTCGCCCTGTAAATCCAGTATTTGTAAAGCACGAACAGAACAACATCCCGGCGCTGGGGGCCGTCAGGACGATTAAGCAAGCCATTTCCCAGAGTCACATGGTGCTGGGCTGACCTGCCGCCTGTGCCGGGGATCAAACCCTGAGCCCCAGATTCCAGCGTCAGTCGCCCTGGCCGCGGCGCCACACCTCTTCCCTGTGAATTTGCAGGGTTGACACCTCGTCCACCATTCTGTTTTTGATTGCTACGTTTCTAGAGAATGTTAGGCCAATACCGCACTGGTTGAGAATAACTCTCTGTAGCACAATCTTGTCGATCTGGGTATTGTTCCATGCATAGTGTCTATGCCAAGTACCACGTATCAGGGGTTGGACTAAGGCCTTTTTGCATGGTGGTCCGCATCTCCACACCAAAATACTTATTCACGCATTATTAGCTACCTGACATCACCTGAGCGCTTCGAGGTGCAAGCTGGGAGTGACTGCGAGGTGACGGTTGAGAGGAGTTGCGTTAACCGCAGCAGCGCAGCCTCAGTCTCTGTGTGTCAGTAGTAGACTTAACAATAATTCAGTATAATAATTCATTTTAAGGAGCGTGCCTGCAACTATTACATCGCGGCTTGCCGCGGGCGGGGCATCGCTGACAGCATTGTAAGGCTGCCCGGGGGGGGGGTTGCGCAGCAGCCCCCCCCTAAAAGGGCGGCCGCCTTAGTGCCACAGGAAGGCACAGGGGTGAGAGGTCTAGATGGCGACTTCCGGCGGGGGCGGGGGGACGGGACAGGGGTATTTATACGGTCTCCGCCCCTTCCTCGCCCTCTTGTCCCTCTCGTTCGCCTTGTCGATCTTCGCACGCCCAGCAGCCTCGTAGCCCGTCGCTTGCGGTGAGTTGCCTGCCTTCTCTCCCCGCCCCGGCCCTGTCCCTGGAAGCACCAGGTGACGGGGCCCTGTGGTCGGAACACCACGGGTGGGGGGGGGTTGCGGGCACAAAGCCAGGCCCGAGTCGCCGGCCAGGCAGGTTGTGAGTGCGGCGGGTGGTGGGGCACGCGCGTGTGTGTGATCGGTCGGGCATCGGTTGGTCGTACTTTGATGTCTCGTACCGGAATGTGTTAGGTAAACTCGGTGCTACGGTTAGCGCCCATGACCTTCTGGTCGAGTTCGCGCCTTTAAGAGTCACTGTGGCCACTGGTCAATGACTGAGAGACCATGCGCTCTAAGGCAGGTTCAATTCTACGGTTACCGTCCCTGTCGTCCCGTCTGCTCTTCCAGCTTCGGGCCCCTCGTGCGCGTTCCAACCCCCCGCCCTCCCCCTCCCACCACCTTCCCAGCCCTGGGTGGCAGCTTGGGGTCGTGGCCCGGTGGACAAGTGGCAGCCGTCGACCTCGTCACCGGGGAGGGTAGGGAGTCCATCGGCTTCGCTGCCGACTCCGGTGCAGGCTACCAGGTTTCAAGCCTCGAGGTCGCGAAACACCCTGGGACCCTGGGGCATACCGGCACAATCGGTCAGCGCGCGTTACTTACACGGTTGAGGGTATGTAGCTCAGTGGTAGAGCGCAGCTGCGCATGCATGAGGCCCCGGGTTCAATCCCTGGCAGCTCCACTTCCAAGACCTGAGCAAAGCAACACCGAGGTTGGGAGCGATCCTTGACGAGCTCATCCGCATTCCTTTGGGTCAAGCACCCGTATAAAAAAAAAAAAAAGACTACTTCCGCCGGGCCTGAGGGAAGTCTCATAGGAACGTGGTGTAGGGAGGAGTATGTGGTCCGTTGGCTGCGCTGCAGCCGCTGGTGCAGGAATCCCGGGTTCGAGCCTCGAGGTCGTGTCTGCAGCCTGTGAGGCTGGGCATATCACTCAATTCCTACGTGCCTGTATATGCTATGTAAATACGGTGTTATGTAAAGCGCTCCGATACCTTTGGGTCGAGTCCGCGCTATATAAATATGCAAAAATAAAAAAATAAAAGTTTTGGCCAAGAAATATACATATTCTGCTGCATTTATGCTAAAGACACAGTTCTTTTTTCGGAGATCACGGTTTCGGACCCCGTCCGAGGCTCCATAGGGGCCTTGGGGCTCGGCTAGGGGGATACTGGCGCCTCTCACGCGCTTTGCGCCAGGTGAGAGGAGTAGGCGTAACGGATAGGGCGATCGTGCGCAGACCTGGGGACCTGGGTTCGGGATTGACGCTGGCTCTCCGGGAATTCGGGCCAAACCCAATATAGAAGGTGCGTCCCCATGCAACTTAACTGGTGCTATGTTAAGCGCCCTGACACCGGACTGGACCCCGTCAGTTAGCGCGATTCAGAACGCTAGAATAATAAATATTTATCATGTGCAAGTTCTCGGCTACCCACTTGCTTGCCTAAATAAGAAGGAACATTATCACCGCCAACCCCCTGGGCCGGCACCCTTTGTACTTACCTGGAACAGTTGATAGAGTGGTAGGTACAGGGGTTCACGTGCAGCACCTGATATCGGTGCAGGCGTAGGCGCCTGAGCCTCGTGTCTCCTTGCCATCTGGGGTAGCAAATTTTCTACTTGTCTGGACAGGTTGCTTCGCGGCGCTCGTGTGCTGCCACCGCCCTGAGGGGGAGAGCCCGCGGACAGGGCGAGGCCCACGGTCGCCAGGCATCTCGGGGTGGAAGTGCAACTCTCGCCACTGGGGGGTGTAGAGCGCCTGGGTTGCGCAGTGCTCCGGGGCTCAACCTGCTGACTCTGGTGCAGGAAACCAGGGATCGAGCCGCGGGGTCGCGCCCACATCCTGTGAGTATCATGAAAACCTAACTGCTATAATGTGAGATCAACTACTTCATTTCATTTGAGCAGCCGTTTAGGGGGTGGGTACCATATCTCTTGCTGTTCAGCGTGCAACATTTGTCATGTCTTCAGTAGATGTGCCCCAGCAAAGATTGCTCGACATTTAATTAGCCTCATATCCGGCATAAAATTTTTTTTTTTTTAAATTATCCTCACATCCTTGAGTCGCTCACCTGTACCTCCGTGCTACGTCCATGCGCTCTACATCGACCCCTGGCGCGTGGCTGATAGTTAACTCGGGCCGGTCTTGCAATAGAGATATCAGGGCCAGTGTGTGTTTATTGTGAATTGAAGAGGCACGGAGTGTTTTCAATTCTACACAGACATGGAACAATGCTCATGGCAGGTATGATGTACATGCTGCATCATAAGCAATATTGTCTGTCAGCGCGCCCAAATGAAACTTTGCAATAGTATTTTCAAGCTCAGTTGCGGCTGATTTTCTTATGCAACTAACAACCGTTGACAAAGCCAACAACCCTGACGGGTCAGGTATGAAGTTCTTGCTGGATCATATATCCGCATGCAATGACAGAAACAGCAAAATACCAGTCTGGAGACACATCACCTAGGCACAGAATAGCTCCCTCAAGCACAGGGAGGGACCCGGGTGCAAGTACTCAGGGGGTGTCACCAGGGGCAGGTGTACACAAGGTCTTATGGTTGCAGCTACACTAGAGGGACACCAGGTGCGTCACTCATGTGTAGTCACGGTGTGCAAGCACACGAGGTGTCTCAGCCTGCAAAGCAAGGCACGTTTCCTGGTAAGAGGACTAGCTGTGTCCTAGGGGAGGCTGGGTGCTTTCGGCACAGTTACCCACTGGGGGAACACTGGTCATCACTCTGGTGTTCCTGATTCCCCAAAGTACGAGCATGGGTAGCGGGTGCAATATGCTCCTACCATGCACCCCGGGGATGTTTTTCTTTGCGGATGAAAGGACTCAAGGGTGCCTTGTCCCTCGGGAAGCCGTATGCGTCTCTCTTTTCAGTCTGCGGTTAACTCGATTATAATTTAGGGTGTTGAGGTTAGGCCTGTCTTTTGGTTGCCAATCCCAAATTAATGCGATGGGGTGTGTGTTCCATATTGGGCAGGGTGCCAGTGCTGAGATCGTGAACCGTGCCCTCCGGGCAGCACAGTGGTATAAGACTGGCTGTGCAGTCCTCAGAGGTGAGGCAAGAGGTTTTTTCTGCTTGGACCAGCACCCGCCTTGTGGGAATTTTGACATTAATGTGTCAGCTAAGATGTGGACTCACCGTTCAAAGGGTTTACCGTTCGTAATGAGCTTGGAGCACCGTGTCCGCGCTACGGAAACGATCAGGCATAATCAAGTTGTGGTCGCGTCGCCCAGGTTGCTTTGCTTATTTCCAGCCTTCTCCGGTTTCCAGCTTTAAGATATGGAAGACTGCAGGGGGAGGGGCTGTTAACCGTTCAACCTTGTCAACGAAGCCGCTGTGTTGCGCACTTTCCGGCTGTGCGGTAACGGCCAGCGCCCCAAGACTGTAAAAGTGTAAAGAAGGTCTGTGGTTCAGGGTCTCGTAGGCAATGAGGGGGGCCCTGAGCGGCAGTCGGCTAGAAGGTGGTTGGCTTCACCGCCAGCGCAAGGAGTGTACATCCCAGTCAGGCGTCATATGGCTGTTGCTGTCCAGTGGGCCCACGGCACGTGACCCTATTTTATTCCGCTTCTGTTGGTTCAGCTGGTTAGCCAATAGATAGGCTTGTTGTAGGGAGTGCTTATTTTGTAGTTAATATAGGGATGCATGACATGTGCTCAGTATCGCACATAACATCATTCACATTTGTATATTGAGATGTTTTCTCAATGCGCGTGTGATAACGCCATGAAAAGTGATCAGTCATACTTTTCAGTGCGCGGAACACCTAGTAAAGGCGCGGTGTGCGGGTGGCCGGTCGGCTAGCCATAGTGATCGCCTGAGCAAGCTGTGTAGCCCTGGAGATTAGTTAACTGTTACACGATCCTTGAACCCTACGCAGGGCTCCCTCTGCTCCGTTGGTGTCTTTATGTCAGCCGTTCACTTTGGGTGCCCGGTAATTTCATGAGTGAGGCAGTGGAACCTATACCACTAGGGCTATCATGACGGTCTTTTGTTGGATCCTGTTGAAGGTAGGAGTACCCATTTTCGCAGTAACTGTGTGCTCCCCTGTGGTAGGATTTGGCTCGTCGGTTACATTTAGCTTTCCTCCTGCCCAAGCTATCCTCCTAGCCTTGGGAGGGGGGGGGGCGGTTTTGCCTCTTTTGGCCTCTTGGAGTTCAAGGGAAATAGAGGCGTGTCAGCTCCCCAAGCTTGATTGCCACGTTGCTGCGCTTCATGACAGATGTTGAATGTCTCCAGACAAGTGCTGCTTGCAATTTTAGATTATGTGGTGGATTTAGCATTTTATGTCCTGGGACACTGAGCGGTAAGCTTGCTAGCATTAGGACTAATGCTTCGTTAGTAAGGGAACCTCCCTGGGTTAGGTGTGCACGGCTAGGATCTGAGGGTAACCAGCAAAGGCTTGCTTCCAAGGTTTGTGAAGTGGATCAGATGGGCCAAGCTGTGCTGCATAGCACCACGCATATTCTATAGGTCGCAGTTTGAATACTAGTTCCTATGCACAGTCAATGTTAGGTTTTGATTCCTACACGCCTGCACACCTTCGCGTATATTGTACATTCGGGACACATGTTACACGTTGAAAGGATGTCCGTTGTTATTTACACAAGTGTTATTGGTTATTTCCTGGGTTATCCGCGGGTGTAGAGCGTTAGGCTCTTGTTGTATTTCCATCGGGTCTGTTTGATGCGGAATGGTGGATTTTGGGGCACAGCCGCGTGGTGGGTCTTTCCGTGTCACACTGCCTGCCTTAATCTCCCGGTTTGTCACACACGGTTTTAAGACGATGATTGAGTTGTTAGTACTGTTCTTAGTATTGAACACACCAGGTATTTGTGGTACTGATATTTGCACCCAAACAATAGGTACTCCCGGGCAAATGTCCACCATTACACACATCTCCAGACAGGACTGCCCCTCCCTGCCCCCTCTCCCCCCCCAATTTTGGAGCAATAGCGGTCCAAATACTGGTGGGGTTGGCAGGCTTTGACAGAGGTTGGCGGCGAGCTCGCACATCATTCGGCTCATAGGATGAATCCGTTGAGTTTTGGGGCAGGTCAAAGGCCGCTTCTTCACGCTGTGTTTGTTCTTCGAAGTATGGTCGGGTCAAGTGACGGAGTAGAGCAATCATCGCATGGTATATCTGGGCATGGAGGAATGCCAGGCAAGATTGTAGCGTAGGCAGGTAGTGGTACTTATCGGGGATTGGATGTTTGTCTCAATGGCATGCCTCCATGCAAAGGGACCATGTACCGAGGTCACGTACATCAGGCAGTGACAGGTCAACAGGGACCATTTGTACTAGAATATACAGGAGTGGTTCCCGCCACGGTTGGTTAAATGGGAGGCTGTCGTCTTTATTCTCACTGGATACCCTTACTCCAACACTCCTATTGTAAGCTTAGGATGCCTGTTGATGCTGTTAGACCTGCTCTTAGTTATTAAAATCACCTATGTGCCTTGGCATGGTTTGTCTCGCATCAGGGCCAGTTGGGGGTTACTGTTCAGGACACGGTTAGACTTCTTGAACATAGACTTGTCAACATCCTCCTAGGAAACCATGATTAGCATGAAGGTATTGTACCATGGAGAGCCAATGGTTGTGGGTTCGTGCACAACAGTAGCAAGGGAATTACAGTCTGCTTCATCAGGCCACATGTTCCATTATTAGCACCAGCAGCTGTAGAGCTCCTATTTTCACCCGGGACTGGGACAGGCAATGTCTAACTCTTACAGCCAGACACGGAATAGGCAAAGGACATACCTTGTTGAGGCAGTAGTATTGTCTGTCTCGCTTCCAGGCCAGTTGGGGGTTACCGTTCTGGGTACGGTTCGACTTTCTGGTTGCGTTTGGATGCTTGGACAGGTGCCCGTGCACCTGTCCAAGAGGACATGTAGCACGGCGATAAGTGGTTCAGTTGCTCCAGTTATTTGTGTTAACGGACAGGTGAAGCAGCAGAACTTAGAGGGGCTTGGGTCTGACCTCTGGTTCAAGGGCGGAGCCTGGTAAGCTCACTTAGTAGCCCATCCTTGAGTTCGGCGAAACAGGTACCATTGATGTGAGTAACGGTAACGGGCAACTTCTCCCGCCCTCCAGCACTGGCTGGCAGCTATGCAGGTTGTGGAAGTGGCATTCCAACAGGACCGACTTGGTCCATATGATTGGGGGAAACTCCTGGGAAACATATTTGGGCTACAAAGTAGCAGGAGAACTATTGGCTTTCCCAGTATTCAACATAGAGAGGTATTTATGCTTTGGTTCCCCCCGGGTCACGCTGCCTTGTCTGCTCCCTGGTATGCTAGCAGAAAGTTGGGAGGGCAAGGCTTCACATAGGGTGGTGACTGTCGGAAGGTGATGGCATACTCCGACTAGTGCTAGACTCAGATAACTGAGGAAAGAGGAGGTAGAGCGGGCTTGTCATCTCTTAACTCACTCGCATTGGTACCTCCTGGCAGGAGTGGCTTGGAATAGGTTTTGTTCTTCAGCCAGGCAAAGGTATAATTGGACCATCGCCTATTCTTAGGCAGGTTAATTCAGTCATAAATCCATGGGGAGTTTAGAATGGTGGTGACTGATGGAATGCGATGGACATACTCCAACTGAGTGAAAGAGGAAGTAAGGCGGGCTTGTCAACTCTTACCTCCTCCCGCATTGGCACTGTCAGGCAGGAATGTCTTGTCAAAGGGATCGTTCGTCAGCCATGCAAAGGCAACATTGGATCAACGCCTAGTTATAGGTTTAAGGTCATTTCAGTCAAAAATCCACGGGGGAGTTTAGAAAGGATGGGGGCACCTGTCCTGATGGTGCATGCTGGCCGCCGGTCCGGTTGGGCGTAGACTTGTTTTGGCTGGACCTGGGAGAAGCCCGGTATCAGCATGCTGTAGGTAAAAAGGCCTACCTGGGGCCATGCGCAGTTGCGCAGAACAAAGAGGTCTTGGCTTCATCAGGCATGGTCTTATGCACGCCAAGTCCACAGGGTGCCTGGAGGGAGATGGGGTGCACCTCTCTAGTTTAGGCATGGATCTTTTCCTACTGGACCTAGGGGAAGCTTTGGCTGCAGCAGGTTGTAAGTAAATAGGTCTACCTTGGTGGGGGGCCCTGGTAGTGACGGTGGCCACTCCCAAGGTTGTGGAGGAGTTACAGGGCGATCCAGGGTCTGCACATACCAAGGGGTACATCATGCAGCAGCACCGCGGGGTGCTGAGCCAGGATACCCAGGGATGTTTTAGCGTTGTCCCCTGGAAGAACGACGGCGACCCGTTAGCCGACAGGCGGTTGTGGGTCTGAGCAACCGGGGGCTACCATGTATGCTCCGCCCACCCCTCACTGGGGGGGCGTGTGAAGCAAGTGGACTGGGGGTACACGGATGGGAGGGGTGGCCCCTCCCAATATTTGGTATACACCATTTGTGCCTTACTGCCAGCAAATCTTTTTAGCAGCGCTCGGACTACATATGCTAGTTGAGCATCTTGCGTATTCTGTGCTACTTTTTAAAAATTCCTGTTAGATATTTTATTTCTTATTTAATTTTGAATCTTCCTTGTTTTTAAAAGTGCTGCCCGCAGACTTGCACTCATTTCAGCTTACCTGCACTGTAAAATTGTTAAACCACCGCGTTACGCGGGTCCTTTGCCCTGACTCGAGACTGGCGGCCATCTTAGGTGAGGGAATCATGTACGGTGGCTGTAGTGTGCTTACAGCGGTCTAGGGTCGCAAGGTCACTAGACCACTACATAAGGAAGCCACACCAACGCGCAGCGGATACGCGCAGCGGGACGCCGGATTTCAGCCGGAGTTCACGCCAGAGTTTAGCCCGTCTGCGCCCGTCCGCGTCTGGACGGGTCCAGGGGCCATTCTCCTTACATTAAACATGGCAGTTTGCCATGCATCCGCAGGAACCCGCACATATACAGGTGAGGTCCTAAAAATCTTGCGACCTTCCTCTTATGCTAACTGTATTTCCAGCGTCTTACCGACTCATAATTTTAAATGTCCTTGTTGTAATTTTTACACACGCAAAATGACTAGATGTAAAGCTTTGACTCACATTCGAACTTGTGGGAGCCGGCGAACTGTTAAAACTCCACTCACTTGTTCTCCACTCCAATTTTGGAATATTAATTGTAGGTCTCTTCCGAAACATAAATATCATATTTATGATTTTATTATTGATGAGAGGCCGGATGCAATATTTCTTACTGAAACGTGGCTCCAGGAAAGTTCTGGCCCGGATGTTGCTGTCGCTGTCCCTGATGACTATGTTATAGTAAGGCAGGACAGAGTCTCCGGAACAGGAGGGGGCATTGCTATAATTTTTAAATCTAGCTACATGTGTAAGCTTGAAGCCTTTCTCCTACCTGGTTGCGAGGCTGCTTTATTTAAATTGGCAACTAACCCCCAATTTACTCTTTCGGGTCTTTTGGTCTATCGTCCCCCTGGTAAAGCGAGTACATGGACGTTGTCCTTCGCCGAATCCATAGCTCCTTTGCTTCTTAGAGCGGCAAACTTCACCATCTTAGGTGACCTTAATTTGCATCTTGAAGACCCTCGTTGTACTGTTAGTATGCATTTCCTAAATGATCTTGAAGTTCTGAATCTCTCACTACAGAACTCTGGGCCCACTCATCTTGCTGGTCACCTGTTGGACCCTGTTCTTTCTAATTTACACTTTGATTGCTCTCAAAGTGCTCGTCCGTTGGACTGGTCTGACCACTTCGCAGTTCATTTTTCCCTGTCCTTTATTAAGAGCCCAGTTAAGGGTTGCAGTGGAAAGGATGAACTTATTCATCAATGGGGAAAACTTGATATTGTAAAGTTCAATCAGTACCTTTCCAATACTTGTCCCGATACTAATGTTCCTGTTTCAGAGCTGAACATGGCAGTATCTCACTGGTTTACTAGTGCTATAACTACTTTACTGCCTCCATCATCGAAACGTCCCAGATCACATCATCCCCCTGCACCTTGGTTCTCGGATGACCTGAAGATTTTAAGAGCCAAGTGCAAGGTGCTTGAAAGGAAATGGAGGTACTCCTACTCCGCTACTCGAAAAGCAGTATACAAAGAAGCCTTGAAGGGGTATCATACCCAATGTAAAATAGCCAGGGCCGCTTACACTGTGAATACAGTGACGCAGGCACCGAATTGCCCACGCACCCTCTTTTCTGTCGTTAAAAAGCTAACAGGAGCAGACACTGTCCCGATCCCTCCAGCTTTGGAGGAAGACCAATGAAAAGCTATTGCCGAGTTTTTTATTGCCAAGGTCGAACGCATATATGATTCTATGAGCTTTCCCTTGACAGCAACTGAATCTCATTTGGGGAAATCGGCTGTGCCTGAACCACCTTCCCCTTTGGTGAAGGTCACCAACTGGCAACTGTTTGATGACACCTCCTTCCTCTCTTGTCTGAACAGCGTTAGATCTGGATCTCCTCGTGACCCAATACCAGTGAAAGTTCTAAAGTTACTGGACCTTGAACCCCGGCGGGTTCTCATGAGACTTCTCAATGCTTCTTTGATTGAGTCT
This sequence comes from Triturus cristatus, assembly GCF_964204655.1. Lineage (NCBI taxonomy): Eukaryota > Metazoa > Chordata > Amphibia > Caudata > Salamandridae > Triturus > Triturus cristatus. The sequence goes on from NC_140590.1 coordinate 1,645,223,151, forward strand.
CATGTGTTACAAGAATGGAAGCACGCAATGGTTGTCCCTCTCCTAAAGAAGGCAGGTGCGGACACTTCCAATCTGGCTAATTTTAGACCTATATCCTTGTTGCCTTTCTTTTCAAAGGTGCTTGAAAGACATGTTAACTCTCAGTTAAATCAACTAGTGGAAAGTTCGGAATATATACACCCTTCCCAATCCGTCTTTCGAGCGCATTATTCTACCGAGACCGCTCTCCTTGGGGTTACGGAGAGGTTGCGGCACGGTATTGATCGAGGGGAAACATCTGCACTCATCCTATTGGATTTGAGTGCTGCTTTCGATACCGTGTCCCATTCCATCCTTTTAAACTCTCTCCGGTCCCTGGGAGTAGATGGCCCTGCGCTTGCCTGGATTGCCTCATTTCTGAGTGAGCGCACTTTCCAGGTCTTTTCGGCGAAAGCCGTCTCGGCCACTTGTTCATCGGTGTACGGCGTTCCCCAGGGGTCTATACTTAGCCCTTTGCTATTTAATATCTATGTTAGACCCCTGGCTACCATCGTAGAGGACGCTGGGTTGACAATTTTTTCATACGCCGATGACACTCAGATTGTTTTTTCTCTCTCCAGCAGTGAAGGCAACAGTCTATCTGTCAGTCTATCTGTCTTGAAGACCGGACTATCGCGTGTTGCTGAGTGGATGCAAATGCATCTACTCAAGCTGAATGGCGATAAGACTGAGGTCGTCATCTTGGGGAAGAATAAAGAGTTGTGGGGTCCTCAGCATTGGCCAAGTGATATGGGACCCCTTCCACAACCGGTCTCTGTAGTTCGTAACCTTGGCTTTCTCATAGACGATAAGTTATCTATGAGGCAGCAAGCAATCAAGGTTGCCTCTATTTGTTTTGCCATCCTAAGATGGCTTCAGAAAATTCTGTGGATGCTCCCCCACTCTACTCAGAGAACCGTAGTACAGGCGTTAGTTATGTCCCGCCTTGATTACGGAAACGTTCTTTATCTTGGTGCCGACACCGTCACCTTGAATAAACTTCAGGTGGTGCAAAACTCGGCGGCACGACTTCTCTGTAATTTACCTCGGAGATCCTTGGCTTCTCAGGCTCTTCGCGATTTGCATTGGTTGAGAGTCCCAAGCCGCATAAAATTCAAGGCCCTATGTTACCTTTTTAAGATTAAGCAGGGCTCGGCCCCAAAATATCTAAAGAGTCTTGTCCAGACCTACAAACCCAATCGCATTTTGCGATCCTCTGCTAATGGTGATTTTGTTGTCCCAAGATTCAAACTTGTAAAAATGGGTGGTCGGTCCTTTTCCCATCTAGGCCCCAAATTTTGGAACGCACTGCCTATTGCCCTTAAACTTGAGGCCAACTTATTCGGTTTCCGGAAAAAACTTAAGACTTTGCTTTTTCAATAGCTCTATTTTACTGTTTCAGCTGGTTTTTGGCATAGTACTGTGTTTTCTTTTCTTCTTGAGTCTATCCCTGGCGCCGGGAAACCCACTGCGGGTAGCTGTTGCGCATTATAAGTTCTAATAATAATAATAATAATAATAATAATGGTGACTTTAGGCTTATCAGACGGGCAGGCGGCATAGGGGCTGGCCTGCCCTGGGATCGCCCGTAAGATAACCCACCATGTTTGCATATTGGTTATGCTAATAAACCTGCAGCAATATTTCTCCAATTACAATACAGTGTTGTGTGGTTTATTTATGTACTTATGTGTTTTGTGACAACTGTTGCCGATATTGGCACTATGTAAGGCTGCCCGGGGGGGGTTGCGCAGCAGCCCCCCCCTAAAAGGGCGGCCGCCTTAGTGCCACAGGAAGGCACAGGGGTGAGAGGTCTAGTCCCTGGGTCCGTCAGAGGAGACCCCAGCAGATGGCGACTTCCGGCGGGGGCGGGGGGACGGGACAGGGGTATTTATACGGTCTCCGCCCCTTCCTCGCCCTCTTGTCCCTCTCATTCGCCTTGCCCGCCCCTCCGCTTACCCAGCGTCCGGAGGTACAAAGGGGGGGCTTAGGTTTTCTAACATGTTACTTTGTGTTGCAGGAGGAGTTACAGGGCGATCCAGGGTCTGCACATACCATGGGGTACATCATGCAGCAGCACCGCGGGGTGCTAAGCCAGGATACCCAGGGATGTTTTAGCGTTGTCCCCTGGAAGAACGACGGCGCCCCGTTAGCCGACAGGCGGTTGTGGGTCTGAGCAACCGGGGGCTGCCATGTATGCTCCACCCACCCCTCAAGGGGGGGGCGTGTGAAGCAAGTGGACTGGGGGTCCACGGATGGGAGGGGTGGCCCCTCCCAATATTTGGTATACACCATTTGGCATTGCCATGGTGACTTTAGGCTTATCAGACGGGCAGGCGGCATAGGGGCTGGCCTGCCCTGGGATCGCTCGTGAGATAACCCACCATGTTTGCATATTGGTTATGCTAATAAACCTGCAGCAATATTTCTCCAATTACAATACAGTGTCGTGTGGTTTATTTATGTACTTATGTGTTTTGTGACAACTGTTGCCGATATTGGCACTATGATTATTTGAGATCTCGCCGCTGCTGCCTCGGAGTCCGTAGTATGTGGCCTGTCTGGCTAGTCCCCAGCGCTGCCCTCACGAGAATCTGGGTGGCTGCTTTACACCATTACTCCACGCAGCATCAGCCGTACTTCACACCCTCTCCCCGAGTGGGTCGGGCAGGAGCCTGCGGGGTGTCATCATCTTCTGCTGTGTCTTCCTCTGTCCTGTCCCATGTCCAAACAGGCAACGTAACACCCTGGCCCGTCCAGAGTTTGTGTTTGGACATAGCACAGGGAGATGGCGGTGAGTGGGGGGGGGGGGTCCCCCTCTCAGGCCCGTCCAGATCCAGAGGCCATGGCGGAGGAGCGCAGGGCCGTCCTGGATTCACTGACTAAGGACTCGCATGCGGCCGACTGAGGGGTGGGGGCTGCTATATGTGTTTAGCTAGTTGCCGGGATTTATTTCGCCTTCCTGTCCTGGTTCTGGGGTGGTGGGGGCGGGGGGTGGTTCCTGCAGTCCGTCTTACGTTCCTCCATGGGGCTGAGAGCCCAGGACAATGGTAAATCTTTACAGTTTGTGTTCACTGTTCTAAGTTTGGGGTTGATCGGTTGGGGTTCCCTTCCTCTCTTTTCTAGCTTCTATTGTGGACTCTATGGCGGCTATGAATCCTCCCTCCAACTCTGGGCGTGGGTGTGAGGGGCTCAGGCACTATGGTGGTCCTAGGGTACCCTTGACAATGACTAGTATCAAAGTAATATCCCTAAATGTCAAAGAGCTTAACAATCCCGTCAAACGTAGAGCCATCTTGTCATACTTAGAGGGCTCCGACGCTCACATCTGCCTTTTACAGGAGACACATCTCTTACCCACAGACACACACAGATTACGCTCTAGGGCCTTCCCCCACCAGGTTTTTTCCTCTTGCACCACAAAGACGGCGGGAGTGGCCATCTTGGTCTCCAGCAGATTCCCTGGCCGCATAGGTGACAAGCGGGCGGAGATAAAGGGCAGGTTGTTGGCACACTCCTTCCTGCTCGGCACATCTAGCTTCATAGTCGCCACTGTCTATGTCCCGAACTAGGGCCAGGAGGGGTTCCTGAGAGGCGCAATACATGATCTGGCCGGCTTACCGTAGAGGTCTCTCATTTTAGGAGGGGACTTTAATGAGGCCAAACCGGGGCATTATCTGCTGCAGGGATACGTTTGATAGAAGATGCCGGGCTTACAGACACCTGGCGGCTTCGGCACCCACGGTCCAGGGAATACACATTTTACTCGCACTCTCATAAGTCCTATGCCCGGATGTATTATATACTCACATCCGACACACTGACCCAGCAGTTGCACTCTGCCGACATATCCAACTTCCAACTAAAGACCCTGAGAAAACTGAAACCCTTTCTGCCTGCACATGATTTCAAACAAGCAGTCCATGCCCTAGTAATCCCCCGAGTAGAGTATGGAGCAGTTACGCTATGCGGCCTCCCAAGATCCTCAACAGCACCATTAAGAGCCACGATCAATGCAGCTGCGAGACTCATCACAGGCTCTAAAAGAAACGCTCACATCTCACCTGACTTGAGAGCCATCGACTGGCTTCCATTTGAAGCCAGAATTCACCTAAAAATTGCCTGCATGACACACAAGGGTGAACAACCTTTACAACGCAACTATTACAACGCACTACACTTACAACAAAATGTTTACAATGCAACATCCACTACAACGCATTCCATTACATCGCATGACACTACAACGCATGTTTAAAAACTACCTTTACAACGCATTCCATTACATCGCATACTACCTTTACAACGCATACCATTACAACGCAATCCAACACTTACCCTACTGTTGCACCCCCTGGAGTTAGAATAGTAATTTTTACCCCTATACTATCCAATACTTACCTTAAATGCAATTTAATATTATGCGTTGTAATGGTATGCGTTGTAAAGGTAGTATGTGATGTAATGGAATGCGTTGTAAAGGTAGTTTTTAAAAATGCGTTGTAGTGTCATGCTATGTAATGGAATGCGTTGTAGTGGATGTTGCGTTGTAAAAAATGCGTTGTAAGTGCATGCGTTGTAAAAGTGTGCGTTGTAACGACATACATCCCACACAAGGCCCTCTACCACAAAACTCCACAATACCTTGCACAGAAACTAGTTCTCTCTGCGGGCAACAGAGCCTCTAGGAGTGCCAAAACTCTTCTCCTTCAACCTCAACGTTTTGCCAAGAAAAAAACCTATAACCGTACCTTCTCAGGTATGGCTCCGAAGATATGGAACGCTTTGCCCAGTGAAACAAGAATGAACCCCTCCACCTCTTCCTTCAAAAAAGAAGTGAAAGCTATCCTCATGGCTAAATTCACTTGAACTCTATATCTATTCATTGTGATTTTGTCTAACTGTCTGTTGTCTATGTATATTGTACTTTGCCTCCTTCCTGCTTGTAAAGCGCTCTGATACTCGCAAGAGTCTTGTCCGCGCTATATAAAACTTTCAAATAAATAAATAAATAAATAAATATCCCCGTGCCCCTTATCAGACCACTCTGCAGTACAAACCACGCTGACGTTTCACACCGATCGCTACTCGTAGATTCTGGCGTCTGCGCAAAACCATGCTTCAACGTCCTACTGTGATCCAACAGGTTGAGTCTTGCATTGCTACCTATCTCGCTCTGAATGATACACCCGCAACACAGGTGACAACCTTTTGGGAGGCCTTGAAGGCGGTTGTACGAGGAGAATTTCTAGGTATCGCTGCTGCAGATAATAAAGCCCGGCATGAGAAGAGGGAACAGCTTAGTGCGGAGGTGGCAGAGCTGGAACCCATTCATCAGCGGACAGGGGTGCCTCGGGTCTGGAGGCAACTCAAGGCAGCCGGAGCTCAATTGGCAGACCTTGATGTAGACAGGGCCTAGTAAGCGACCCTACGGTTAAAACACGCATTTTATGTGGGTGGAGACAGAAGTGGTAGGCTCTTGGCCACTAAACTCCGGGCGCAGAGGGAGCGGTCCCGAGTTACCGGCATTTTGGACCGGCAGGGTCAGGTTCTTGACACCGACCGTGACATCGCGGGCGCCTTTTGCTCCTTCTATGAGGACCTGTATGCGGCACAGACGTTACCAGCTGACGGCCCGGCACAGTACCTCGAGGGGGTTGCGACAGCGAAGCTCCTACAACACCATGCCGACGAGCTTGGTGCTCCCATTAGACTGGAGGAAGTCATTGCAGCCATCTCCCGTTTGCAGCTCCACAACTCCCCTGGGCTGGATGGCTTTTCTTCTATCTTTTACAAGAAATTCTGACCGGTCCTGGCTCCCATCTTAGTCCGGCTTTTCAATTCCATAGGACCGGAGGCGACATTACCCTCCACCACGCTGGAGGCCTTGATTACAGTCATCCCCAAGCCCGGTAAGGACGGCCGTTTCTGCTCCTCCTTCCACCCCATTTCGCTCCTCAATGTCGACCTAAAGAGATTCACTGGGATCCTGGCCCGGAGGCTCTCCTCCCATCTCCCCGGACTGATATACCCTGATCAGTCTGGGTTTGTGCCCGGCCGACAGTGCTCGGACAACACCAAACGGCTCCTCCATCTCGTGGATCGCTCTGAGCGCTTCCCGGCGGAGGGCGTGATCTTTTCAGTCGACGCCGAGAAGGCGTTCGACAGGGTCCATTGGCCCTATCTCTGAGCCACCCTGTCTCACTTCTGTCTCCCAGACCGGTTTATCCAATGGGTATTTTGCAGCTATGAGAGCCCCGTCGCTATGGTGCGAGTGAAGGGAACTACTTCGAACCCCTTTCCTATTCGCAGGGGGATGTGGCAGGGCTGCCCCCTGTCGCTGCTCCTTTTCGCTCTGTATATGGAGCCTATGGCTCAGAGGGTACGCTCGGACCCCCTCGTTAGTGGCGTGCAATTTGGCGGGACGGAACACAAGCTAAGTCTATATGCAGACGATGTGGTGGCCACTTTGTAGCGACCTCGGGAGTCCTTCCCATCCTTGCTGGCAGAGCTTGACAGATTCGCCTCGGTCTCCGGGTTCAAGATAAATGTGCATAAATCCCAAGCACTGGGCCTTGCGCTAACACCCGATATGCTACAACTCCTACAGCGCTCTTATCCAGTCCAATGGGCCCCGGAATCACTCCCTTATTTGAGGATACACATTACAGCGGCTATTGACTCCACTATATCAATAAACTACACACTGCTGCTCCGACGTCTCCGGGAGTCTCTCCGGAAATGGAGGCCTCATGCGCTGTCCTGGTTGGTCCGCATAGCGGCAGTGAAAATGGTACTCTTACCCCAAATTTTGTATGCATTCCATACACTCCCACTGGTTCCTCCGGCTGGGGTCATCCGTTCTCTACAACGGGACATGGAACGCTTTATCTGGAGGGACCAACGAGCCCGCATGAGTAGAGATCTAGCCTGTCACAGCCCTGACGAAGGGGGCCTGGGGATCCCGGACCTAGTCGCCTACTGGTGGGCAGCCCAATTGAGAGCATTGGTTGAGTGGTCCCGCCCAGAGTCAGAAAAGCACTGGCTTTTCATGGACCGCTCGCTTGCTGGTAGATCTCTCTGGGGGGGGAACAACCTTTACAACGCAAATTTTACAACGTACTACACTTACAACGCATTTTTTACAACGCACAATCCATTACAACGCATGACATTACAACGCATGACACTACAACGCATTTTAAAAACTACCTTTACAACGCATTCCATTACAACGCATACTACCATTACAACGCATACCATTACAACGCATAATACAGTAATTTTTACCCCTATACTATCCAACACTTACCCTACTGTTGCACCCCCTGGAGTTAGAATAGTAATTTTTACCCCTATACTATCCAACACTTATTCTACTGTTGCACCCCCTGGAGTTAGAATAGTAATTTTTACCCCTATACTATCCAACACTTACCCTACTGTTGCACCCCCTGGAGTTAGAATAGTAATTTTTACCCCTATACTATCCAACACTTACCCTACTGTTGCACCCCCTGGAGTTAGAATAGTAATTTTTACCCCTATACTATCCAACACTTACCCTACTGTTGCACCCCCTGGAGTTAGAATAGTAATTTTTAACCCTATACTATCCAACACTTTCCCTACTGTTGCACCCCCTGGAGTTAGAATAGTAATTTTTACCCCTATACTATCCAACATTTACCCTACTGTTGCACCCCCTGGAGTTAGAATAGTAATTTTTAACCCTATACTATCCAACACTTACCCTACTGTTGCACCCCCTGGAGTTAGAATAGTAATTTTTTCCCCTATACTATCTAATACTTACCTTAAATGCAATTTAATATTATGCGTTGTAATGGTATGCGTTGTAAAGGTAGTATGCGTTGTAATGGAAATGCATTGTAAAGGTAGTTTTTAAAAATGTGTTGTAGTGTCCTGCGTTGTAATGTCATGCGTTGTAATGGATTGTGCGTTGTAAAAAATGCGTTGTAAGTGCATGCGTTGTAAAAGTGTGCGTTGTAACGACATACATCCCTCTGGGGCGTTACTTTTCTAACGCGAGCTGGGAGACCTCGCAATCTGTATCTTTCGGAGGCAGATCAGGTGGGAGAAGGAGATAGGTAGAGAGTTAACACAGAAGGAATGGTCTGCAATATATTATAGGGCCCGACACACGGCCCGCAATGTTGCCTCCACTGAGTCCACCACTAAAGTGGCTTACTATTGGTATTTAACTCCTGAACGCCTACACCGTGGCAACCCCACTCGTGATCCCCATTGCTGGAGAGCATGCGGCTCTGTAGGCACTCTCACCCACATTCTTTGGGAGTGTCCACTGCTAGGGGACTACTGTCAGCAGACCCTAGATACCGTTGACTCCCACTTCGACACTCAAATCCCACGATTCCCAGCGTATGTCCTCTTGGGCCTCCCAAACGCTCTCACATTTCCCCTTAAATCCAGGAGGGGTAAGCAAATGGCCCCAGCGTTAGGAGCAGCAGTCCAGAACATCCTCACACACTGGGGTACCACGACACCCCCAACACAGCTTGGCTGGATTCATAGATTGTGGGGGATACTGGGGATGGAGAAAATTTCGCTCACATTAACCCGCCCGACGGCATCTTTCCATGGTCTCTGGGAGCCGTTCCTCACCCTTCTCTCCTCCGAGTTCACGGAGCTCACATGCCCTAAATACCTCAGATTTCCTACGACTCACGGACCCGCCACGCCCACCGCCCGACGCCAACACCTAAAAACCCACGCAATTATTACACTCCCAACACACGCCTGCCACCTATCATATTTAGATTCCAACAGCCGAGAAGGGGGGGAGGGAGGGGAGGAGGGTTTTTTGTCTATATTTCTCATTGTTACCTCTTTATGCCGGATATACAGTTCTATAACCGGATTGCAATCCGATGATTGTAAGGCACCTACTGGCCTGTTGTACTTGATTTTGAAATACAATAAAAGAAATTTAAACATAAAATAAGCACTTTTTTCACCAGGTTCGAAATAATTAAATGTGTTTATATGAAAAACTTTAAGCGTCAATAGTTGTACACTAATGGAGGGTTGGTGTTGTATCACAGCTATATGTGTGTTTCAGGAGCAGCCTGTGGCCTTACAATTTACCCTATGTAACACCTTAAGCCTGTTCTTTCAGAAACAGGCCCCCTGATGTAGGATTTTCTTGGTTTATCTCTCATCGTCAGGGACATACCTTGAAGGGCTGTAGGAGTTGAACAGCTGCCCAGTCCTATTTCTGAGTCAGGTCACTGCCCTGTTAGGTAGAGGTGGGTGAGCCACTAAAAGCATGAGCTTTGTCTTGCTCCCCTTGGAATCTCAAGCCTAGAACAAGGGGAGCTTTCACGGACACCATGCGACCTGCTGGCGAGAGCTGCCAACCACACAACAGGAGGTACCAGGTTTGAATCCCATTTGACTCTGCATCCTTTAAATTCTGCTTAATCTACCAGTGCCGAAGACATAGTCTGTTTCTGTATGAAGCTTCTTATGTACTTAGGCAAGCTTTGTGCTTTGGAAAACTGCCAAAAATAAAATGCTTTTATCTCATCCTCCAAGGATTAAACACAAACATTTGATCTCAGAGAGAGATACCCAGCTAGTGGCTGAATTTCACAGTGTGAAACTGGAAAATCTAGGATCAGTCCTGACATTCCTACGTGACCAAATTGTGTAACCCTTCGCAAATACTTAATTTCACCTACTCCTTTTTAGGTTGAGCCTGGGCAACGCATGCGCTGCTCTGTGAGATATGTTGTATTCTGGTATGGACTTAAAGCTCCGCCCACTCTCCGCCCATATTTTTCATTGGCTTGTTCCATTGCCTTTTGTAAATTGTGGCTTTTCCGTGGGCAATAGGCTTAGTAGTCCCTCTTTAGTACTGCCTTGTCTCATCTTGTAACCTCCTATAAGGACTGGCCCTCTTACGTGTGTTGTTACTCGATAGGCTTTAATTACAGCCTGTGAGCACTATTTCTTTAAATGGTTTTCACCTGCCTGCTGTTGCAGGCAAGACACGCTGTCTCCCAACACTATTTTTTTTTTTAAATAGCACAGTACACCACAGTGGCAGCCGCACCTTCGTTTTATTTGCGGCCTCGAACCCGGCCGCGTTTTTATTTCCTATCTATTCACTTTTTTTGTTTTGTTTATAAGCGCCCCATGTCGTGTTTTTATGTTAATGGAGGCTGCACCCCTTACTTTAGATGAGCCGCATCTAAAGAAAGGTCCACGGCAGCTGTTAAAGTAAAACCGCGGCATGGGCCGCTTTTACAAAAAAGCATTTATTTTTCAACTTGACAAACAAATACTTTTTTTGTAAAAGTGTCCCACGCCGCATTTTCATTTTAATGGCGGCCACAGACCTTTCTTTAAACATGGCTCATCCAAAGAAATGGGCGCGGCCTCCATTAACGTGAAAGCGTGGCACGGGCTCTTTAACAAAAATAGCATTTGCAATGCAATAGATCTCGCATTTGCAAGAGTTTAAGCTATTGTCATTTAGAATGCCAATAGCTCAAACTTTCGTAAATGCGAGACCTGTTGCAATGCAAATGCTTGTGTCATATATGAGAGCACCTTCAAATATGTGAGATCATCTTGTACAAAACCCTCTTGTGCTTGATTTGATAGATTATGATGCTATTCCTTGTATAATATGAATCTAGGCAACATAAAGGGTGCACATGACAACTGACTTTGCCTCTTACTTCACCAATAGCATTGTCATCAGGGCAGGAATATTTTACAGTCCATGCTTAAAAACGCTTATAAATGCTTTTCAATGCAGTGATATACTGCGATGTACTAAGGTGAAATGCTTCTGCATGCTAAAGAAATACACTTTTTATAGCCCGGCATTGTTGGTTGCCAGAACTACAGGATTTGATTGTGTAGAAGCTATGTGGGTGCTCAAATAAAAGAGTACAATTGAGTTACAAGGGAACTGGGTTAGTGCCTTTCCATTTCTTGTGTTTTGCAGCAGTTTTAAGATCTTCTTAGAGTTTCTGATTGCTCAAATGTCTTTAGTTTCACTTTACCTCATTGCTCGTAAGAAAGTGTCACTCATTCATTAAATGCCACTCATAATTAGACTGAAATTATGAAAATGTCACACATAAGCAGCTATGCTAAATGTTAGTAATTATGTGAATTTAATGGGTCATTTTTAACCCTAATTTTTATATCTAACGTATGATTGTTTTAATTATTATATTAACCCATAGTTTTATGATTTTATGTCATTTGTCTTGTTGGCCAACATTATATTTTAAACATTGTGTCTCGTTATTAACTGCACTCTTAATTGGGCTTCGGTATTTATTTATTATTTATTTGTTTAATGCGTTTTTATATAGCGCGGACTTTACCCGAAGGTGTCAGAGCGCTTCACAATAGGAACAGTAATGATACATGCAGTGCTTTAAATGGGAAAAAATAAGTGCAGGTACTCATTAAAATGAGCTAGAGGTATAGTGAGGGGGCAGGGCTAGGGGCGGGGCTACTTCTATATTAGTTGCAGCATATACCAAAACACATGAGAAATGTGATTATATGAACAAAGCAGGTTAACTCATTACACAAAATGAAAGAGAAATGGATAATATGTTAACATTTCCTTTTTTTGCAATAGTTGCACCTTCCTAATGTCATACTGTTAATTGATGTTTGGCACAATACTATATATTTTTGAGCACGCGAGTAGGAAGAAACTGAAAATACCTCTATGTCGCACCAAAGCTCTTATGGCACCAAGCAAATGAAGCAACTTATCATGACCCTCCCCAGAAGATATCTCTTCTCTCTTCCATCAATCTATCCATTCATCCTTTCATCCTACCATTTACCTGCTTATGTCCACCATTTAACCTTTACATTCTATCGTCTATTCAGTCTTTCATCAATCATTCAGTTTTTCACCATTTCATCTATCCAACGCTCATATCCAAACCTATCAATCCATCCATCTCCAAACCTAACCATTCATCCTTTCGTTCATCCATCTCTTTATCCACCCTTTTCCTCATCCATCAATTATTTCGCTCATCCATCCATTAACCCTTTCACTCCTTTATTCCATCCACCCTTTCACTCAATCCCTCCTTTCACTCATCTATCATCCACCCTTTCATCCATCCTCCCTACCTTTCTTTTATCCATCCAAACTTTCACTTATCCACCCACCATCCGCCCTTTATCCAATCATCTACCTTCTTTCACCCATGCATGCTTTCAATCATCCATCCATCCACCCTTGCTCACTCATCCATCCACTCACTCATCCACTCAACCACCCACCAACCCTCCCTTTCATGTTATTAATGAATCTTTGTCGCAGAGCAAACATGTACAAACAAAGTGCCACACATTTTCTTTAAAATACCTCCTGTGTGTCTTGATTCTCTCTCTTTCTTTCACTTTTTCGTACAAAAACAGGCATACACACAAACTTAGTAGACACACAAAAGACTCAGGTAGATGAAAGCCATCTTTTCTCGTCACCTACCATGGCATTTTTAATTGCCACCAGGACCGGACTGGCCTTAGCCTGGTTGCCACTGCCAGGGGACTGACATGATTCCTGTGCTACCACGAACGCACATGATAGTGAGAATGTGATTGACAGTACAGGGCCTGAAGGGACCCTGCTTTGTCAAGCACAGCGTGATGGCGAGCACCCGGACATTATTCACATGAGCCCTGCTGAATAGCTCAGCTGGGGCTCAGGTCGGGGCTGCAGAAGCGGCGCCGTAGCTGCCAGAGACACATTCCACTCCTGTGCATCAGCAGAGCCAATGAGCCTACTTTTCCATGAGTACCGGTACTCTCCTCTGAAGTAGAGAAGTGCCGGTACTCCGAGGGAAAAATCAAAGAAGTGCCGGTACTCAGTACCGGTGAGTACCGGCCCATTTAAAGCACTGGATACATGAGGAGAAAATTACAAGTGAACATGTTACAAAAGCAAACGTTACGTTACATGAGGCAATAGTGACAAGTGTGCATGTATCAAGAGCAAACAAAATAAAAGAGGTAACAAATGATACGTTGCAGAAGGAAAAAGTGATGTGTGCAGGTTACAAAAGCATACAAACTACAAGTAGAGGTAAAATACTGCAATAAATAACAGACACTCAAAACACTAAAACAAACGTTACTTTACATGAGGCAATGGTGGCAGTTGTGCATGTATCAAAAGCAAACAAAATACAAGAGGTAGCAAACAATACGTTACAAAAGGAAAGGTGACATGTGTGCAAGTTACAAAAGAGTACAAAGTACAAGTAGAGGTATAATACTGCAGTATGTGGCAGACACTCAAAACACAAGAACACACTGGGAAGGCACTTCTATAGGCATGTAGAACAGAATTTCCTATAATGGAAGGACTTCCTTCAGATAATAGAGGGCGTGAATTAAATTTGGAGGTGTCTTTGAAGGAGGAGAGCTTTAGGTCAGTTTTGAAGGCCTGGGAAGAGGTGGTGGTCCGGACCTGAGGCAGAAGTGAGTTCCAGATTCTCACTGCGTTGCCTGAAAAGGATTGGGCAATCTATCTTTCCTTCTTGAAAGTGGGAGGTTCAAGCAATACATTTTCTGCATTACGTGATGGTCTGGAGCCTCCAGAGAGTTTCAGTTTGTTCACCAGGTAGCGAGGGTAGGAGGAGTGCAAGGCTTTGTGGGTGATACAGGCAGTCTTGTAGATAGATCTTGCCTCAATGGGAAGCCAACGGAGGGTGGATAAAATGGGTGTGATGTGGTCGCTTCTTTTGGCCCCATATATGAAACGAGCTGCTGAATGGAGAACAGACTTAAGGGGGACAGGTGGGATTTGGGGAGGCCAGTAAGAAGAGAATTGCAGTAGTCCAATCTGGAAAGAACCAGCGATTGGACCAGGGTTTTAAGGTCTTGCTCCGGGAAGAAGCGACGAATCCCCCAAAGAAGGCGCAGTTGGTATCGAGCAGACTTTGCAATGGAATCGATGTGGGAGAGTAGATTGAGTTTTTTGTCAAGTATGACACCAAGGGATTTTGCGCTGTCGACAATGATGGGTTTTTTGTTAAGTAGATTCATCTGATCCATCCATGATTGAACCAGGGGAGGAGAAAGTGAGGAGGAGAGGAGGAGGAATTCAGTTTTGGAGGGATTTAGAATCAGTTGATGAGTTAACATCCAGTTTTGAATGGAGTCGAGAGTAGAGCTTAGGATGGAGAGATCATGAGTGGAGGCCACCTAAGGTAGATTTGAGTGTTGTCCGCATAGAGATGATAGTGGATCCCGGATTTAATAAGGACATTTCCCAATGGTTCTAAATAGAGATTTAACAATGTGGGTGCAAGTATAGAGCCTTGAGGAACACCTAGACCGACCGCCAGAGGAGATGAAAGACTGTTCGCTATTTTGATCATTTGGGATCTATCAGAGAGGAATGAGGCAAACCATTTAAGCACAGTGCCCTCCATGCCCATTCTCTGTTGAAGAGTGTTAAGGAGAGTGTTCTGATTGACAGTGTCAAAGGCTGCAGAAAGCTCAAGGAGAATAAGAAGACAAGACTCTCCCAAATCGAGTATCTGCAGCGCGTCATCAATCACTTGCCGCAGGGCTGTTTCAGTGCTGCAGTTTTGAATGAAGCCGGACTGGGAATTGTCAAGATAATTTTCCTTGATATGATGAGAGAGTTGTTTCGCTACACATTTTTCTGTGATTTTCGCAAGAAAGGGTAGGTTGGTGATGGGACGGTAGTTGTTGAGGTCGTTCGCATCAGCGGTGGGTTTTTTAAGCAGAGGGGTGAGCTGCCCAGTTTTGAACGGAACAGGAAGGGAGCCTTGACAGAGTGAGAGGTTGACCAGAGTGGTCCAATAGGAAAGGGAATGGGTATAGAAGTCAATGGCAATGGCACTAGGGATGGGGTCAAGAGAATGGTTGGAAGGCTTTGTTTCGAGGATGCATTTGAGGAGGGCACCTGCAGAGATGGGGTCAAAGTTCTGCCAAATGGTTAAGGATTTGCGCTCCTCTGTAGGGCAGTGGCGGTGCGTCCATTGTGGGCGTTGGGGCGTTGCCCCCCCGCCCGCGCTCGCACCCGCACCGTAACTCTTAGTTTTATTGAAGTTCAGCCGCAGCCCGCAGCGGCTCCGAGGAAGAACTGACATTGACAATCATGACTGTCAGTCAGCATGAGTCAGACGTTGGACCGCCCACCTCCTTCAGAGTCTGAAGGGGGTGGGCGGTCTCCGGTCTGGCGTCATGTTGACTGATAGTCATGATTGTCAGGGGCAGGCAGCAGGCAAGCACAAGCACAAGTGCGCATGAGTGGGGATGGTGGCGAATTTTTGCACCGTGCCCAGTCATGCGCACTGGTGCCTGCTCAGGCTGGCGCATGTCCATTAGGAGAGCGAACCTCGGTCTCCTAATGGGCAGGCGGGCAAAGCGTAACATTGCCCTACGCCTGCTCTGATTGGCTTAGAAGGGTTTGCTACTTAGTTCCCAGCAGTGATGCGGCTGTTCCACTGTTGGCGCCAGAACGGACCCGAGGCCGGCGGCGCAGACCTGGTCAGGTAAGATTGATTTTTATTATTTTAAAACTCCCTCCCCCACGCGACACGGTTTTAATTATTTTAAAACTCCCTCCCCCGCGCGACACGACGACACCCCCTCTTCTCCCCTCGCGAGCCGCGACTGCCGCGGTATCCCGCCAGAAAGGCGGTTACTCTATAGTGCAGTCTCCCGCTGCATGCTTGTCAGCTAGTTTCTCGGTCATGTTATGCGTAAGGCTTGGAATGTATATATTTTAGGTAAAATAGTAAATTTAATCGCAGCAATTGACTCCATTAACGAAATCTGGAGGTGCTGCCACATCAATAGTTCCACTTTCACTTGCCTAATGAGACAGTTTTAGTTAACCTAAGCTGTTGTGACCGTAATGGAAGTAAGCTGTACTCGAAGTATGGGAGGGAGGCTGGGCCCCAAGTGATTGGATATTGATCCCTCAGCTGATCTTGATGTGTCTTAGATACTGTAAGTTGAATTATTTGGGATTTGGAAAGGTTGACCTTAAACCCCGAGATGTCCCCAAAATGCTACAATTCCGTATTAAGGCAGAGAGTGAAGTCATAGGGTCTGTCAAGGCCACCAACACGTTGTCCGCCTATAGACTAATGGGGTGGGTGTTCCCCCTGAATTGCAACCCAGACATGAGGGGGTACGCTTGAATGCACTGTGTTAGGGGTTCCATGTATTAAGCAAATAGGAGCAGGGACATAGGACAGCCCTGCCATGTCCCCGATGTATAGGGAGTGTGGATGAAAGTCTTATTTAATAGAAGCATGAAGCCGTCTTGTCCTGGGGATTAAGTGGTTTTAAGTGTGCTATAGCTAAGATAACATCAATAAGCTCAATAGGTTTCTCCAGAGCATCTGTCTACATTTGCATGAGTTTTGTTACCTGCGCCCCTTCCAGATATGATATCACCAGAACCAGAGTCTTAGTGAAAGCTGAAATTCCTCTTGTCAGACAAACCGGAAGCCCGGCCTGCGATTGACGAGAGCGGGTCAGCTCTGAGTTAAGCAACAAGCAGAGCTTTTATTTGTTTGTCATATTCCGGTGACTAACCAGCCAGGCAACCAGTATGTACTACACCAAAGGATACAGATGTAAGAAACGAGTAGTGTTTGCCTTCGCCCAAATGCTTCTTTTTAAACGTTCTGTACATATGGTTTATTTAGTCATGCAGTTTCTTTTACACATCTAATACTTTCGTCACTGCGTTTTACAGCATAAAATGGTAGAGGTCACATGCAGTATGTAATCTTTCTTTCATACAGTGACTCGTTGGTGCTGAATCTAAACTGAGATCTCGGGTCTTAGTAATTATGAAAGGTAATTGATGAGCAACATAGCCGGTGCTCTCATAAGGCGTGGAAAGGACTGCTTGTTTGTTCTGCAAATAAATGTAAAAATGAAGAAAAGAGGCAACATCGAATTTGACTTTAATGCAGCTTGAAATAATTTTTAGAAAGGTGGACAAGCATGAGGGCGTGGATCGTGAGTCTGTTTGTCAGCAAACCTCCTGACATCCATCTTCTATGTTTCCGTGGATGAATATCAGACACCCAAAGATAACACCTGGTTGTTAATCGATGCAGGTAGCAATTTCAAACATGAGGCACGCAGTTCTGCTCCTCTGTCTCCTGGGAACGAGTATTGCTTTTCTAGTAAGTACGCAGCGTTAATTATTATATTCTCACACGCTGCTTACTAGCTTCTTTTGGTTCTATAAGAGCCAAAGTAGTGTCGAGTTGCAAAGTGTGACAAAAACTACAGTTGTGTTTAGCTAGAACATCGCTTACAAGGTCTCTCTCTCTGGACTGAATGCACCGATTCTGGAAATTTATAAAGGAAATGTCTCCCAATTGTAACCTATGGTAGGGGGGTGTGGGGCTGCATTGATGTTGGAGCTATGCAGGTGGAAGAAATCAGATTTTGTTGGCGTGTGGGGACACACATTTTTGGTCTCTAAAGACACATTGATTCTGGCGGTTTTAAGACATAAGCCTTGCAGCATGGTCGTACCTCAGCTATGCATATTGCATTCTGCTTTTACTCAAAGCCACTGTCTTTCCGCAGATGCGGTTGAGAGAAGTGTCATATATTGTTCCAACCGAGAGCCTGGTGATAATGCACATAAAGGGCTCAACACTTACCGTTTTATTATTTCTTTTTGGTGCACTTCGTTGTTCCACTAGCTTACCCCGCACGCTCCGCGGTATCCGTGCACTGGAACGTGTCTTGTGTGCCTTGTCTTACAGCTGCAGTAGTGTTCTAGTTGTGATCCCAGTGACACTGAAACCCAACTCAACTAGTTCCTACTCCTCTCGGAGCTCTTCCTCAGGGGGCCCTGGTTGTGTTGTGAGTGCTTTTCCGTTCCCGTGCCAGGCGCACTTTATTGCCCATGCTGCGCTCATGAGTGTGCACTTCCCTACATCGAAGCAAGTGACACACTAGGAAGCTTTGCGTCACCCAAAGGCTGCTTAGCACTGTGGAAAGCATCTTGTAGAACCAAACTTCCTGCTGCTGCTCACAAGGCTGACAGCTTCACCAGCCAGAGGCCTCACTCTTCCGATTTACATCAAAGGCTATATGGCTTTGAAATAGGGGATTGGTATATGCATTGTTCCTATTGGGGTTTTATGCAGATTTGTTTTCAGGCTACGGATATACAACAAAATGTGTTATCTGTAAAATGTAGTGCTTCTTATGCATGATGATGCCTGCACAACATGCTTCAGGAAAGACTAAATGCTTTGGCAATGCTCTCTATAGAGAGCAAGTTAGTTCAAAATATCTCTGATTTTAACGTTCAAGTAATTGAAAAGTTTGCTGCTCTTAAAGACAGACGTGCTGATTTTAGATACAAAAAGTAAACATATGTATGTGCAATGCTGCTAGTTTCCGACCACCTGTTTAGTTGTTTGTTAAATAAAAAACACCTGTGAGGTACTCAGAAATGCATTATATCTCAAAGTCTGTTATGAAGCTCTGTGGTTATACTGAATAAGCAGCTACCTATGTTATATGACATGATCTCTTTATTACTGTAATAACTGCACTTTCTTCATTGCTTTATTAACCTTTCTGCTTTCTCAAATTTGCTTGAAAATGCACCATTTTTCCACTCTTTTTCAACATTTTCTCGGTTGTTCGGGCTCGCTCGCTACGCTCGCTTGCTATGCTGAAGTATGCCAAACATGTTATGCCTCACCACTTTCAAATGTCACCGTCCGCCACTGCCCCCACCCCGCCCTGCCCCCGCCCAGCCTCACCACCCCACAGCGATACCTGTGCGAGCCGCCACTGATCCTGTCATGAACAGGTGAACATGATATTAAGATGACAATAAAAGTTACAGCTGAGCATCATTGGTGATACGAATGAGGCAGCTGTCCATATAATGACCCAAAAACAAAAAATTAAAAGCAAAACTAAACCTCCTTCCTTCCCTCCCCTTGCTTTCGTGTCTAGTGCCTGCAGTTGATACTTAATAGTTGATACTTAATAATTCCATAATAAGTCATGTGTGGGCATCCGTGGTGTAACCCTCCGTCATCTAGGGTGCTTCTAGTACTCATTTCAACAATGTTGGGGTGTCTGCATGGGGGCCCATTTCTGGGTGTGGCGGACCCTGTTGCTCCCTCAAATGGATAGCATGGCCGACCAGGCTTTCAGGTTTCTCAAAGTATGGTTATTTTGGGAAACACTACAGTTGTTTGCTGTCAAACCAAAGTCAATTATAAGGACAAAAACACAATATCACGAAAATTATTAGAATTGGTTCTAGGAGCCAAAAGTTGTGAAGAAAATAACAAATACTTTATGGAAAAGCTTTAGAAGAAGCTGTACAATTTTATCTGATGGGAAATGCAAAAATATGAAAAAAAATGGCAATACGTCCTCCATGCACTTGACCATGTCTTAGACATCCTTTGTTGCTGGCCCATGAGTGAGCACAGTTGTGTTGGTGATGGTGGGTGGTCCCACTGAAAGGCTTTAATTTTATACCCAATCTTTACTCAACAAGGGCAGTATTTATATGCTTAGCAAGCACTTCGCCTATTCTTGCAACACTTCAAGTGGAGGCAATCCAGCTATGAGACTTGTAACCAAGAGCACACGTTCAAAACCATTGCTTGTTGTCTGTGCAGGGTGCCTCCACATGACTTTTGACTACCTGCATCTCTGTCATAGCACTATCATCTTTCTTTGTGTCTTATTGCCACTTTTACCTCTCCCCTCATTCACTCTCTGTTCTCTTTTTTTTACCTCAGAAGCCTACTCTGCCCTTCAAGGATCAACTTACTGCTGACTACAGGACACTTTTTTATAAATAGTTTTTTTTTTATAAATAGTTTATTAGGGCATAGTACAAAGGGTTCTCAAAAGTGCAGCTTTGCAATTTTGTTCACATATACAAAGGCAAAACACAATGTATATAACACCAAAATAAAGACCATGTCCATCAAAACATATTTATCAAGCTAACTCTAATATTACCCTTAATTTGAACTGAAAACCTGCAGCAAAAAGAAAATTACAGCCAACAGAGAAAGAACAACTAGACTTAAAACCATAAACACAATAGAGAACCCATACGCCCTAACCATTGTTATCGTAAGCTGTACAAATTATAAAATTGCAGACCACAAGCTGATATCCTATACAGTTATTATTTCTGTTGAACATTAAAGAATCATATTTAGGACCAAAATTCATATCTATTGTTAAATGATCTAAAAATGGTTTGCTTTTACTCATCCATTACTTCCAATGTCAGATTTCGGGCTATAGATGTCAGAAAGCACTAACCTTGTAGACTGGATCCTATAAGAATGATGAATGTTCTACACCTCCCTGAATCCATGCCAATTGTTCATGAAATAAAATGCCAGTGGGCACTAGACCCAGGAGAGGGGGTTAAGAGAGAAAAGAGTGACACTGGATATTGCCCTACTGATCCAACATTTAACTGGGCACTGTTTTCAACTGGATATGAGCTATCTAAAAAGTAAAAGAGACTTTTAATGTATTGCCACCTTTTTACAGCATCCACAACGTCACTTTTCACAACGTTGTGGTGGCGCTAGGACTTTGTCTTATTTATAAGGCAGCATTAAGCCACTTAATGTGGCTTAGCGCTCCCTTGTAAATAAGGCCCCCCTTCATGCTATACTTAGCATGAAAGGGGAGGGCAATGGGTGTTGCTGTGGGCGTTCCACTGCAACACCCATTGATTTTGATACTGCCCCATATTTACAAGGGTGCCGTAAATATGGGGCAGAGCCAAAATGAAGACCAGGGAAAACCTGATCTTACCCTGGTGCAAGGAGAAAAAATGTTTAATTTCTCATAGTGTTTGCTGTTTCCATGTGTGCTGCATTGTGCAACACAAAGGAAAAAGCAAAACGCCTTTGATTGTTTATGTGCAGGAATGAGTCCCTTCCTGCACATCAACAATCATTAAAAAAATGGCGTTTTGCAACTTCTATGTGTGCTGCCTTAACCCCTTCGCCACGGCGCAAATTCCGCCGCGGCGCTGGGGGGGTGCGAGGTGAGCGCGGTGCCGCCATGCTCGTGACGGAACCACGCCGTCATGAGTCACGGGCGAGCTGTGCTCATGACGGCGTGGTTCCGTCACGACTCCGCCCACTCTTTATTTCGCCCGCACAGGCGGCGAATCAGCGACGCATGGGCGGAGCGGCCGCAGCATGACGGAACAAAGCCGTCATGAGCACACGCCGCCCGTGGCTCATGGCGGCGTGGTTCCGTCATGCGCACGCAAGGGGTTAAGCAGGACACATAGAAGTTACAAAACACCATTTAAAGATTGTTTATTTGCAGGAAGGGACACCTTCCTGCACATAAACAATCTTCCCCCTGCAACACAGACACCCTTGCACTATGGTGCAAGGGTGCCTGCATTGGGGCTAGGCTGCTAAATTTAGCACCAGCACAGGGGGAGATGCAGGGATGCACCATATTATTGTAAATATGGTGTAGCCATGCATTTCAGAAATGGCAGAGCACGGCGTTAAGCCAAGAAGGCTAATGCTGTGCTCCTCCACTTCTGTTGTAAATATGCCCCTAGTATCTTCTAACGCGTAAAAGACCTGCAGAATATCTCTGTGTTTCAGACTGTTTTGGTAGGAATCTGAGTTTTCCTAAAACTGAAACACAAATATTTTCTGTCAAATAAGTGTCGAACTTATTTAAATTTATTGTGCTGCTATTGCTATAAATACAGTTACAAATATAAATATTTCTGCTGTTTGAGGTGAACTCTCTCTCTCTGATTTGAAAATAAATTTGAAGTAGTTGTTTCATTAACTTCAATACACATTACAAATATAAATCTCACCTCAGCAATAAGCAATCCCTTAACCAACATACATCACTACCTCAATATATTATGAGCACTAAAAGAAAACATCTCAAGTCAGACAAGTTGTGCACAAAAATACGAATGTATGATCCTTGAGTGAAATATTTTATTTTTTTATTTTTTAAAGTTTTTATTGAACAGTTGTGGTAACATACAACAAGTGAGTGCAACACAAGGTATCTTACAGCACTTTCAAGACATAACTTCTACACAGAAGTGTACTGCCCACAAACATGACATTACAAATGCCACACAGAACATATCGTAAAACACAATTTTCCAGTCACCAATAGGTTACCCATTCACATACTGCACACCTCCTCTCAGTCAGCAGAAGGAGCATCTGAAACACGTTGCAATAGATATGTCCGGAGAGGTTCCCAGAAATCTCTGAGACCTAATCTGGGATGCAGTTCCATAGCATAGATTTTAGCT
Source organism: Triturus cristatus (assembly GCF_964204655.1). NCBI lineage: Eukaryota > Metazoa > Chordata > Amphibia > Caudata > Salamandridae > Triturus > Triturus cristatus. The sequence continues at coordinate 1,645,245,550 of NC_140590.1, forward strand.
TGATCTCTAAAATATATCATGCCCTGCAGCCAGTGTTTAGAGTCCGGAAATTTGAAAACAGCAATGGCTGAGGATTAGGCAACCTTGCTACGACAACAAGTGGCCAAACTTTGTCAGTGACCAACTCTTGGATTCTAAATCTGAGAGTTTTCTTATAAGGTTTATCACTCAGTGGAAATATGTGGAGTATGAGGGAAAAAATTGTGCTGTGCCCACCTTGGGGAAAATGTGGACTGCCTGATGGCCGATAAATGTGTCTCTTGCAAGAAGGCTACATCAATTTTATGTCTGTCAAGATAGGCCAGTACCTGTCTAGCCTTATGCACATTGCTAAGACCTCAGACATTCTAACTAAATAATCGCACTATGGGACCAGCCTCTATACTTCCATGATGGCGGTATACTGCGTAAGGAACCAATGGTCATCCTTATAAAAGCATGCTCATTTGCAGCAACTAGCTTCAACAATATGTCAAGAAAATCCATAAAAACAGTGACATACCCCAATCACAAACCCTGTCCCACCTCCCACCCTCACCAACACCAATTGCCAACTTGTGCCCCCCCACAATAAAGAAAACAACAAACAGCAACCACAGCAGTCACTGTGGGTGTGCTCAATGCATGAGGGCACCACAGAGCACAGACAAGCCGAGGGCACGGGCACCCATATAGTTACGTCCATGGCTTTAAATGCTCTGCCTAGTATTGGCAACATACAACAGTATTCTGTTACAATGGTTTCAGTAAAACAGTAGGCTTCAACTACAGCCCTGATGCACCTCCGAGTGATACCAACAGATTCTTTCTTATTAAAGGAAATGGAGGGTGTAACATAAACATGCGTGATAGTGTTCAATACCGACAGGGCACCATATGGACTTTGAAGAAGAATCAGGAAATGTGTTGAATGGCACCCGAATGGAAGGAGGCCACACCATCAATGGACAAGCGATGCAGGAAGTAATGAAGACAGAAAGGTGTGTAATTATGTGGAGTAAGTAACACAGTTAGTCATTGTTGCTGAAGTTAGCAGTGGCTTTCGATGATCCACCTCTCATAGAAGCAGGGCTGCTAACTGCAGAGCTCTAGTGATCCTCTCACCTAAAGAAAGTCTTGATGAGGTCCATTACAGACTCTGGGCAGGTAAAAAGGTAAGTCTTGCCTTTGTTGCAGAGGCCGCCCCCAAAGGGGGCCTTGAGGGCCAGCGACATAACAGCTTCCCAGCCACAGGTAGGATTCGGTTCTGGGTGCTGCAAACCGCCCAGAAGCAGATGGGGCAACCATTCGCGCCCAAGGCGTGCCTGAGAGGCACCAAACCTCCCGACCAATGGGGGATCCAGGCGAGTTACAAACCCCCCAATGGGGGGTAACCGCTGTCGGAGGTCGAAAATCTGCGGGAGGGTTATGAGGCACTGCTCCCCCAGTACAGCTCGTTATCATCGTGGAGCGGGGGAAGCGACGCAACAAGAAGTTTTTGAGAGTTGTGGAGCTGCACTTACCTTGGCGAGAACGGAGATTGGCATCGAAGCAGGGGCTGCAGGATTCCCCCTTGACCTCCACGACGAGGAAATCGACTGTGACCCCGCCGGTCCTCAGCCAGCTCCAAGGTGCCCCACGCTGCTTCTCGCTCCGGCCGTGCCAAGGAACCTCCCAGCATCTGTGGGGGCCTGACTGCAAGGACAGCGAGAGAGGGCCGGAGCGGTCCCATGGTCGCTGGGAGAACGACACGGCTGAGCAGGGTACGGGCGGCCGGTCGATACCACCTCTCCCGCCCCGACAAACCGACATCTCGTGCCTGATCACCCTCGCTGCTTCTCCAGCCAGGCTGAGGAGCAGCTGCTGGGCCGAGACTGAGGGGGTGGAGCCAGGACAGTGGTCTGACATGTGTGGCTCCTCATTGTGGAGTGTTGGAGCTGCCGACTGTTGAGCTTGGAGGCCAGGGTTCGAGACTCGGGGTCGACGCCACGCCCAGTGATTCTGGGCAATTTGACGGCAGTTGCTGTGGACCTGTCCCCCCCACCTGTGCGGCGTGTATAGTGATCTGTCTGCAGTGGGAGCGCTTGGGGGCTGAGTCGCATAAGGCAGTTGAAAATTCAAGGAGAAAGCTGAACATCGCATTAAACAAGTTCTGCAAAATCAATTGCCTGTAATGCATTAGGCAGGGCCTCATCCACCCTGGCTTCCCAGAGCTCTATGGGCGGGATGGGGTTCACCTATCGGAGGAAGGGATGCATGTGTTCTGGGATAACCTGTGGGGCGCAAAGGTTCTGGCAGGCTGCAAGTAAAAAAAAAAAGAAAAAAATGAGAACGCACGGGGGAGCTGCAGGAAGACGTTAGCCTCCCTGGCGGTGTGGCAGATATGTAAGGGTACAATGGTTGGTTATGGAGATGCACCCACAGGCCGGTGTGTAGGAGTAGGGCCACTCACTTTGGAAGGCCTTACGGTAGGGTGAGTAGGCCTGACAAAAGGGGGTAGCACACAGAGACAGCGCTCGCAGCCCAGACCCCACCGGACGGCAGGGCACAAATGAGACTAACAGGTTAGCAAGTTGGGGCATAACTCCGGGGAGAAGCTACGCCCCACACGCTAGGAGCGTGGAAACCAGCAGAACTATTTTATGACCCAGAAGTGGCAAGAAATGAGATAAGCCTGCAAAAGAGCGGACCAATGAGCTGTCGGGATGATTTTCAAATTTATGATGTACAAATGATTTACGACAAGCAATGTGTCATGACAAGCAAAGCATATGATTTATGACAAACAAGAAACTGCAGTTCACAATGGTGATTTATGGCCAGGGGTCATCAATGGACATGCGATGCAGGAAGTAATGAAGACAGAAAGGTGTGTAATTATGTGAAGTAAGTAACACAGTTAGTCATTATTGCTGAAGTTAGCAGAGGCTTTCAATGTTCCACCTCTCGTAGAAGCAGGGCTGCTAATTGCAGAGCTCTAGTGATCCTCTCAACTAAAAGAATTCTTGATTAGGTCCATTACAGACTCTGGGCAGGTAAAAAAGTGAGTGTACCCTTTGTATTCCATACAGAGTTGTCCGGGCAGAGCATGGATGACCTAATTGCTTGTGCTTTCAGGGCTCTCTTAACCGCTGAGAAAGTTGCCTAGCCTCCTGTACCACTGGGATGAAATTCAGGAAAAATGTTATGGGAATCCCAGCATAGTGCAGGTCTCGTTAGGCCCTGTTGAGATGCAGGATCTGACCGCAATCTCTATAGATCAGCAAGCGCGCTATAATTGGCCTGGGTTTGAGCTGTGTGCATGTTCAACGATGAAGGCCACTAAGAATGCCACCTGACTAAAGAGAGAGATTGGCATGTCTTCCATGAAGCCCTCCATGTTAGTGACATAGGTGGACTCTGTGAGCCTAAAGAAACACAATTTATTCCTACGTGATCATCCTAACTAGGTCTTCTTTCTTCGCCTTTATAATGCTCAGTTCTCTCTTGAGAGTCATGAGAGAGGCAAAAGTATGACTGTGGGAATCTTCTACGTCCAAAATCTGCGTTTTTGCCTGCGTGAATCTAACAACCTGTCAGTCAGCTCTTTCTTGGAAGCAATCAATCCACGTCATTAGCGTATCAATTGTTCGATCGATAGATCCCAAACCCACTTTCCTGTTGCGTAAAAGGGTCACAATGTCACTATTTATAGTTTCTGTCTCCAGCATAGTATGCCCAGCAGCTTGTTTCTTGTCCAATGGAAGCTTTGTCTGCCTGTGGTCCAATTTACCCATGACATCGACTGCCCTTCATAAATTTCTGGGACACAGCAGAAGAGCCAGGTAACAGTATAGGTGGAGAGTGGGTCCCTCGCATCAGTGACGCACACAGTGACTCAGCGAGGTGGTGAGGCAATAGGGATAGCATATGAACCACAGACAGCCGGGTCAAGACTTGCACACGCACACTCCTGCTGCACCTATGGAGTCAAGTAAGATTTCAGAGCCGAGAAGATGATGGACTCATAGGCCTACCTAATCAGGAAGTACAGCACTTTATTAAGGCCAATTAGCACAGCAGTAAACCATAAAAGAGGACCTTTATGCTCCATAGCGGGTCACCAATCGAGTCAGATGGAGGCGACGTCGCATGGCCACTGGAATTCTTCCGGGAAAAAGTGAGGCTCGATTCTTGCAGGGCCTGGTGCATCTCACTGGAGCATGACTCCTGGCCTGCCTCCAGCCCAACAGCAATTCTAGGCTGCAACAGACTGCAACAAGGCTACACCACCCCAGTAGCACAACAAACAGACCCATAGGATAACCAGATCTTGAGAACCAAAAAACAGGAAATTTAGCAAAAATAGAAGAAGGACTACAACTTTGCATCAACGGAGTGGCGCAGAATGAGAGCTCTCATCAACATAGGAACACAGAAGAGACACTAAGGAAATAAATAAAATGTCATTTCTAAAACCAGCGTCATACCTGTGAATTTAATTGCTTACTTATAACAGCTGCTAAATAGCACAGCTTTAGAACACCCAAAAAAGTGGCTTTCACTGTTTTCAGCCAACCCACTCTAAAAACAGAGATATGAGTCAAAATTGCCGAGTTCCAGCAAATCCAGGATGCATGGGCGCCCTAAACTGGGAGAAATGGTGTGACCACCAGGTCCTTGGGACTCTGCGCACAGTGAGAGCGGCTGCGCGGGCATCAGAGACTCTGGCTGCTGAGAATACTCCTGACTGCCTTAGCTCCGCATGATTCCGGCGTGTCGACCTAACACTTCAGAACTCCGCCCGCCCCACTCAAGGCCAAAACCCAGGGATCCACGGGCCACGGGGCCCAGCCGCCGCTGTAGACTCGGGGCCTAATTACGACTTTTGGCGGAGCATTGTTGCAGCAGTGCCAACAGCCGCGCCACCGCTCTGCAGTAGGTCGGTGCTGTCCGCCCACCAAATTACAACCAATGTTGTGGTCTGGCGCGTGGGTGGTGGGCCGGCCCACTGCTGTGCATCTTTCAAAGGCGACTGTGACTTTGAAAGAGGCACCGCAGTGGGAACGCCACACAGGGTTCCTGCACGGCTTGGACTCGAAAGTCCATGCCGTGCAGGGACATGTGTGCATGCACACAGGGGGGCACATGTTGTGCCCCCCTGCATGCATCCCCAGGCTGAGGATGACACAGGGAGCCCTGGTGGGCCTCCTTTGTTTCAGCACCACCAGCCTTTTCATGGAGAAAAGACCTCCATGAAATAGCTGTCAGTCCTGAAACTTGTAATATGATTGGCAGTGCCACAGCGGCACCATCTGCATATTACATAGCCCCTGACCGCTACCACCAGGGAGCGGCAGTTCTCTGGTGGAGCCGGTGGTCCAATTACAGTCAGACCACCCAAGTTGTAATAGGGCGGTTGGACTGCCAGTGAATAGTTAAGCCTAAAGTGTAGTGTCAGCGGAGCATCTCAGCAGTCACTCCGACGCAGGACACATCGAGTCACGCATTTGGGTGTCAGCAGGCAGCAGCATGTGGCAGAGCAACTGCTGATAGAGAGCTGGGATGGAGGAGCAGGGCACCTATGCAGCCCTCTTCCTTCACAGCTCTCTCCATCCCCCCACCCCCTTTAAGAGATAAATCTTAAACAGTTCTTAAAAAAATAATTTGGCTCCATAAACTCAAATGGATTGCTAGGAATATTTCTCTTTATTCAGTTCAGATTTCGAGCTACATGACAACTACAAAAGAGTTTCCGAGGTTGTATTAAACTCTCTTTTTATTACAGCCTGTTATCAGTTCTACAGAGAGAAAAGATTAAGGGCCTTATTTATGAGGCACTTTTACACCGCACGAATGTCACTTTTTTGACGTTTCGGTGGCGCAAGGCGCCACTGGCATATTTATATGGTCACGTAAAGCCATGTTACGTGGCGTTTCATGTCCTTATGAATGTGTGCCCCTTTCATGCAGAAGACTGCGTAAAAGGGGCGTTCCATGAGTGTTGCTGAAGGGCTTCCCAGCAATATCCGTGGCTTTTTGACACTGCCCCAGATTTATGAGAAATCGTAAATCTGGGGCAGCACCAAAAACTTACGCCTCCCTAGGGGAGGCATAAGGGAGGCACAATGAGGAGAAATATCTTTATTTCTTTTCGATTTTCTTCTTTCTATGTATGCTGCATTCTGCAACACACACGTAGAAAGAGGAAAAAGCCTCTTGTGATTGTTTTTGTGGAGGAAGGTTTCCCTTCCTGCACAAAAAATAATCATCTCCCAACGCAGACACAATTGCATCATGGTGAAATCCCAGACCCGGGTGGGACCAGCACACAAACCCAGGACACGGACTCAACACATGCACACACATACAAATCCACACACACGGAGTCTACCAGAAAGTGTAAAAAAAAACACACCAGTACCCATGCACACACACCTGTGGCAGACTAGCACTTGGTGCCCAGAGATGTCATCACAGGGGAAGAGGTGTGGCGCAGTGGCCAGGACGGCTGACGCCGGATGCTGGGGATCACTGGTCGATCCCCGGCACCAGTGGTTGGTCAGCCCAGCACCATGTGACTCTGGGCAATAGCTCGCTTAATCTTCCCGACGGCCCCCAGCGCCGGGATCCCTACGGGTAGCTGTGCGCTTTACAAATACTGGGGCAGATTTATGAAGCCCTTGCGCCTCATTCACGCCGCCGTTGCGTCAATTTTGTGACGCAGCAGCGGCGCAAATCCTGCGCCATGGTGCGGGGTATTTATAACGTGACGCATCTGGGAGATGCGTCACGTTGTAAAGCCCTGCGCCACATGTAGGCGTTCCAGGGCAGGTGGGGGCGTTCCGGCGCAGGAACGCCTCCTAAAAGTGGCTGAGTGAAATCTACAAGATTTCACTCAGTCACTTTTGAGCCCATGCTGCGTCAAAACCCTGCGCCTGCTTGAAGCAGGCGTAAGGATTGACGCAGCATTGTGCAGATAGGGCACCCCCGAGCCTTGCTGGAGCTGCGTCGTGCTTGTGACGCAACTCCAGCAATGCGCCACTTTTACGGCACAGATGCGTGACGCATCTGTGCCGTTTTTGCCCCATGGTGCGCCGCATTATAAATGCGGCGCATCCATGATGGCGGAGCTGGGGCGCAAAATAACTGGCGCATCCCTGCTGATATGCAGGGATGCGTCAGTTATTATAAATATGCCCCACTGGATTTACATTTATCTTACTGTCCATTCACTGTCTTGGCCTCAGACACACTCCTCGCTCGCACGCGGAGCTAGGGAATGTTTGCCGGATGTTTTCTAATCTTGAACAAAAGAGGGAGGAGGGTGTTACCTGAACAACATGAACTTATTGAACGCATGACAGCAATACATTTATGGAAAGCTATAAACAACGTCCTTGTTATGAAGTCAGCAACTCTGCAACCGTTCAAATGTGACGGTTTGAGAGGCCACAGTGGCCTGCCGCCTAATATCAGTTTGTTTACAAATCCATCACAGACACTAAACACTATGGAAATCGGACGTGATGTATGATTTAATGGTGGAAGGACAAGGTCACAGGCATGGATATGAGCAGGACCGCAGGCTGGTGAAAATGTACAGTGAAATCAGAAGAATTAAAAATACGATTTCACGTCACTGGGACCCATCATCGCGCTTGCCAGGAAAAATACGAGTATGATGCGCAGGGCCTGAGTGGCCAAACCTTGAATTTGAAAAGATGCAAACCGGGTGATTAGGGCTGCGGCCCATTTTAGCTCCGACCTTCCTGTCTGTACCGTGCCTCGGGCAAAGTACCCCTTAAAGCCCAGGGGAGGCAAGGCAGCAGCAGCCCCTGCAGGTAAGAATGGTGGGGGTGATGGGGCCGGGTGGTGAGGGGTATTTCGACAGACATCGATGAGGGAAAATTAATTATTAATTTATTTTCGCTTCAGGTCGTCTGTCGAATCCTCTCCCCAACCAGGCCCTACTGCTCGTACCTGCACGGCCGCTGCTGAGGCCCTGTGACCAGGGGTAGAGACATTCCTGATAGAGATGGAGGGCGGTGCATGCTTCCTTCATGGGAGTCATCTGGGGGTGGCCGGGAAAAGCAACTGCTGCCCCTGACAAGCCCTTGCTACACTGGTGCCAGGTGGCAGCAGAAAGTTATCAAGGCTCCAAGATCCGTGTTTACTTCTCTATTTTCCCATTCTTGCCACTTTCTTGGCCCCTTGGCAACAAATAGGTGGCTATTGGACGGTCAAGGGTGAGACAGTAGGTCACCTCTGCAGTCATTCGAGGTCCCCAGGAGCGAGATCTCACTCCACCCCTGGAATGTTGCTGACTAGACATCCATCCTCCTGCGGGGATTACTTGGCCTGATCTGTCGCTTTGGAGTGTAGAACCTGGTTTTTTTTGGGCTTTCACAGCACTTCAAGTCAAAACAGGACGTTTGGGGTTGGGACCTGATGGAAATGGCCCTTTTTGCAGGGTTAGTCGCAATCATTTTGCTTTTTCCTCGTATTTTTTTCCTGACCTGTGGTTGTTGGCTTTAGGACTCCGGGCACTGTACCACTGCTGATCAGTGCTAAAGTGCATATGCTCTCTGTGTAAATTGGTATTGTGATTGGTTATCCATGATTGGCATATTTGTTTTACCAGTAGATCCCTAGTAAAGTGCAAGGAGTGTGCCAGGGCTGATAAATGAAATGCTACTAGTGGGCTTGCAGCGCTGATTGTGCCACCCACGTGAGTAGCCCGGAAAATATGTCTCAGGCCCTACCCTTCCCTTTCCTTGCACAGAGAACATCCCTTTGGAAGGCCCAAGGTACCTCCCTGGGCAGGGTGCAGTGTATGTGAAAGGTAGGACATGTACAGGTGTATGTAACATGTCCTGATAGTGAAATACTGCTGATTTCGTTTTTCACTATTGAAAGGCTATCTTGCCCATAGGACAGAATGGGGTATGCTCTGTAACATTTTACAAGCATATCTTCCCATAGAAGTAAGACGGAACATTGGAGTCTGGTATCCCTGAACTCAAAATTGAATATCACATCTTTTAGTAAGGATGATTTTTAAATTCTGTGTTTGAAAATAGCACTTTTAGAAAGTGGCTATTTTCTTGTTCAACCTTTCTGTGTGCCTCTGCCTGTTTGTGGATTGACTGTCTGGTTTCAGTGTGGCAGAGACAGTGGATGTGCATTCCCAGTATACAGCCTCTGGGGGGGTGAGATGTACCTGTCCCTTCCTGGATGACCCAGCACTAGGCTGAATAGGCCTGATCTGCATTTGGAGTGGTGGGAGGAGTAGCATCTGTACCTGAATAGGGTTGTGCCTGCCTTCTACAATGCTGGCTCTGCCCCCCTGTGGTGCGTCTGGAATCAAGGTTCACACTGACAAAGGATTTTGTTGTGCACTGGCAGAGTGCCACCAGAACTGGTTTGGACTGGGCTCAGAGCCCCTTGCACAAAGGGATGAAAGACATTTTAGGGTATAAGTACTAGACCTAAAACCCCTGAACTTTAGACTACTTCTTGATCAAGAGGAACCTTTGCCGAAGTGGACAGCTGAAGAGACTGAAGAGAAGCGCTACCCTTGCTGTGTGTCTGGGGTGGCCTACAGTTTGCTGTTGCTGCTGAGGAAAGGACAGGGACTTTGCTGTGTGCTGGGTCCACACTCTGCTTGAAGAGGAGTCTTCAAGGGCCTGTGTGAGCTGGTCTCTGTTGTGGAAACACAGGGACATAAAAGTTTCCAAAAACCATCTCAGCGGCGCTTGTGTGCGTGTGTCTGCCCACTGCTCTACCGGCCCTGAGACCGTCGTGAAGCCTGTGCTGTGTACGTGTGTCTGTATACAGCCCTGCCGGCACTGTGACCTGTGGCGTGATCAACAAATTGCTGCGTGCTTTTCACCGCTGCCTGTCCGAGCTGTGAACTACAAAAGTGCTGCATGCCCATCACCGCCGCCGACCCGAGTCGACTGCCCGAGACCGCAACTGCAGGGGAAGGAGCAGCGCCGTGACCTGAGCGGATACAAGGTGTGGCCTGGCAACTGGGATTCCCCTGCATCGATCAGCTGCTGCCGACGGGACTGCCCAGCAGGACGTCAGCAGCGAGTCAAACAAAAGAGCAACCCCCAGGTAACGCTCAGAGCAAAGTCCTGAGCCGCTGCCTGTGTCACTGCCTGGGGCGAGTTGTGGGTCTTCAAGGGACTGCTCTGACTGCCATCTAACAACCGGGCCTCCTCTCCTGGTGACCCCAACAGCCCGTACTTGAACGGAAGGGATGGACCGTGCCGGTGGCCTGTGTTATGCATCCCTTCTTATTTACAAAGCATTTGGGGACATATTTTCGTTGTCGCTGACCGCGGAGCCAGTCTTTGAGCGGTGAAGGATCCAGTAACCTCAGGAGCACCATACGTTGGTGCCCAAGGGGATTTGAACTTGTGACATTGCATTCGCCTGAAGAAATACATAGTCTACCGGTTTATTTTTCGTAACATCCGTTTTGAAGTTTTTTTTTCTCTGAATACGTGTATGATTGGATTTTTGTCGTTTTGGTCTTGTTTAGTTTAGATAAAGATATTTTATTTTTCTAAACTAGTGTGGTGTCCATTTTTGGTATTTTCACTGTGTTATTCTGAGTGTTGGTACAAATACTTTACACATTGCCTTTGGGATAAGCCTGTCTGCTCGTGCCAAGCTACTAAGGGGGTGAGCAGTGGTTATCTAAAGTGTGTATCCCCCTTACCCTGACTAGAAGCAAGGGTCCCTATTTGGTCAAAGGTACCTACCTCTGCCAACTAGAGAGCGCATTTCTAACATTGGTGGTCAGCGTTGAGGATTTGAACCTGTATTTGTACTTGACCCACTGTGATTGGTTTACATCACTAGTTTAGTGTAGATCACTAAGCAACACATACTGTGTTTTGGTTTTGGTTCTATTTTTGAGTGACCCTTGAGTTATCCACGCATGATGTCTCTAAAGGGTAAACCAGCAAGTGAGGCTGCATAATTGGAGTTTGACATTGAAATGTTGAGTAGTTACAAAGTAGATCAGCTCAAACAATTTTGCAAGGATTTGGGATGTCCCATGAAGAGTAGCTCCAGGAAGGATGAGTTGCAGAAGGTATTAAGGGCCTGGTGGGGAGCCAAAGAGGCTGGGGAGACAGTTGATGCAGAGGTGGATGAGGATGCACAAGTGGATGGTTTCAGATCACAGAATCTGCATGTGTCAAGAGCAGCCTCCAGGGCTGGTAGAGTGCATTTAGCTGGAAGTCTTTCCCCAGAGGAGCGGGAAGAGAACCAAAGGGTCAGAGAGCGTGAGCTGGGGGTAATGAGAGCAAGAGTGCTTGTGCCCTGGAAGAAATGAAATTGACCTTGGAACATGAATTAAGAATGAGGGAGCTTGATTTGGCGCTCGAGAGGCTTTAGACCATGAGTATCTTAGCCAAGAAAGAGGAAAAGGGTTTAGCTCAGGAAGTGAGCCTTGCTGAGTTGGAGGTGGAGTCCAGCTCAGATGGTGGCAGCAAAATTGTGTTATCTAGTGCTGAGGGAGAAGTACACCCACACCGAGATGTGGCACCTAACTTGAGGGAGGGGATTAACATACACCAGGGGGTTCAGGTTTATGAGGTAGCTCCAGTGGTGTGCAGTGTCCTTGAAGTAGATGGGGGAACTGACACAGGGGATCATATTCCTAGTGGTGAGAGGGACACTCTACTGACTCTAGATGAGAGGTTCAGGGAGAGGGGTTCCCCCAAGGTAGAAGTCCTGGTGTGTGAGTGTGGAGATCGCCCAGAAGAGTGTGGGTTGAGTGACAGAGACAGTCAGACACTGTCTTGCCAATCTCAGGAGAGTAGTGTGGGGTGCTTGTGTGAGGCACTGGATGGTGAGGCAAAGGGTAGCTTGGTTAACAACTGTGGGGGGCTGTGTGATTCAATTGTTGGAGAGCATATTTTAAGACCCTGTTTTCCAGAGCTATGCCAACACCCAGTGGAGTGTGAGTTCTCTGATTCCAGGGAGCTTGGCTAGAGGCAGACCTTTTGAGGGATTCCAGAGGGTCTGAAGCTTTTGGAGTGACCTTAAAAGGAGTGGCTTAGGTATCTTCCAACCCAGAGTGGTGGGAGAGGTTCAGAGTAGCCCAGCTAGGTCTCGGTGTAGTGAGAGGGGTGTAGGGACTCACAGCCTGTCTCTGCGGAGAAGGAGTGAGAGTGGGCTGTGTCCCAAGGTGCCCAAAACCCACTCTTAGGGCCTGGAGGGTTCCCTAATGGAACACCAGGTGGGGAGCCTAGGCTGTACTAATAGGCCATTTGAGGGGGATCTCCTAGTGTCAGGATAACCTGGAGTATCTGTAAACGGAGCTCCACCGGTTCTGGTGTCTGGCGGTGCCGCTCCTAAGTGGAAGGTGCAGAGGTCCAGATGGAGGGGGGAGAGGGGGAGTGAGTCCCCAGTGGAAGAACCAGTGGGTCAGGGGCCAGCCAGAAGGGCTGAGTCTCCTTGGAGTGACCCTGGTGACACCGCTTCTGTCATGGGGGGTATTCGTGCACAGTCAGATGGACAGGGGTCGAGAGATCAGCACCAGGCAGACTGCACGCAACACAGGAGGTATGTGTTACCCTCGGGGGTTAGCTGTGTGCGCCCCCGGACGTCCTGGTGTGCCAGGCAAGTGCTCAGCCGCAGGGCTTAGCCCCTGGGTTGGGAAGCCAGGGTCAGGGGTTTCCTGACCTGGAGGGAAGGACATCTGTAAGCAGTGTCCTGACCACTTTGTCTTCTAGGGGTACCACTCCAGGTGGGAGGGTGCAGAACTCTAGAAGGGGGTGCAGAGGGAGGGAGTCCTCGCCTCTGACCCCAGTGCAACCTGAGGGTTTACATCCTAGATTGAGAGACCAGTTGCAGGAGAGAGGTCCTGAACCGGTGGGAGAGTTGTGTTCTGAGGGTACCTCTTCTGGGGGAGAGTGCGGGACCCCAGAAGGAGAGGTAGGGGGAGGAGAGCCTTACCTGTGACCTCTGATCAGCCTGAGGGTGCAGACCCTGGGCTGGTGGGCCAGTGTGAGGAAGCCATACCTGACTTGGCAGGAGAGAGAGTGGAGAAGAGGTGCCAGGCACCTGGGGCTAATGCCCCCCACTTTCTGACGCCTCAGAGGTTAGAGAGGCCTGAAAGGCATGAGGCCTGGCTCTCATCACTGTCATATGTCAGTGGCCACTGTGGCTGCTTGCCCTGGTGGACAAAGTTGCCCCTTGGAGGGGGACAGGAGTCACGCTCCGGGGTGGACTGGGCCACAGCGTTGTGTTGGCCATGTGGTTAGTGTCTACCAGTGCGGACACATCTGTGAACCAAGTAAGTTTAGGCGCTGCACAGATGGGGCCCCAGGTGAGGAGCAGGGTCCCCCATGGTTCAACCCAGTGGGCCCAAAGAGTATAGATAGAGGGATCCAACTGGGTTCAGGAAGGCGTAAAACAGGAATAGACCCCTGCTGTTCGGGCCAGGTTCCGTGTTCTGCCGCCCCAATCAAGGAATCCCATCGGGGTATCGATTGGTCTACCCTGGCTTTAGGCTGGGAGGGGGTTGTGTTGGAAATGGCTCTTTTTGCAGGGTTAGCCCCAAACATTTTGCTTCTTCCTCCTATTTTTTTCCTGACCTGTGGTTGTTGGCTTTAGGACTCTGGGCACTCTACCACTGCTGATCAGTGCTAAAGTGCATATGCTCTCTGTGTAAATTGTTATTCTGATTGGTTATCCATGATTGGTGTATTTGTTTTACCAGTAGGTCCCTAGTAAAGTGCACTGAGTGTGCCAGGGCTGGTAAATCAAATGCTACTAGTGGGCTTGCAGCGCTGATTGTGCCACGCACTTGAGTAGCCCAGAAAAGATGTCTCAGGCCTGCCACCGCAGTGCCTGCACACAGTTTGTTAACTGCAATGTCGACCTGGCAAGTGCACCCACTTGCCAGGCCCTACCATGCCCTTCCCTTTCCTTGCACATAGGACACCCCTATGGCAGACCCAAGGTACCCCCCTGGGCAGGGTGCAGTGTATGTGAAAGGTAAGACATGTAGAGCTGTGTGTAACATGTCCTGATAGTGAAATACTGCCAATTTCATTTTTCGCTATTGAAAGGCTATCTTACCCATAGGACCGAATGGGGAATGCTCTGTAAGATTTTACAAGCATATCTTCCCATAGGAGTAAGATAGAAAATTGGAGTCTGGTATCACTGAACTCAGAATTTAATAACACATATTTTAGTAAGGATTATTTTTAAATTCTGTGTTTGAAAATAGCACTGTTAGAAAGTGGCTATTTTCGTGTTCAACCTTTCTGTGTGCCTCTGCCTGTCTGTGGATTGACTGTCTGGTTTCAGTGTGGCAGAGACGGTGGATGTGCATTCCCAGTAGACAGCCTCTGGAGGGGGGGGGGGGGGTGAGGTGTGCCTGGCCCTTTCTGGATGACCCAGTACTAGGCTGAATAGGCCTGATCTGCATTTGGAGTGGTGGGAGGAGTAGCATCTGTACCTGAATAGGGCTGTGCCTGCCTTCTACAATACTGGCTCTGCCCCCCTGTGGTGTGTCTGGAATAAAGGTTCACAATGACAAAGTACTTTGCTGTGCACTGACAGAGTTCCCCCAGAACTGGTTTGGACTGGGCTCAGAACCCCTTGCACAAAGGGATCAGAGATATTTTGGGGTATAAGTACTAGACCTAAAACCCCTGAACTTTAGACTACTTCATGATCAAGAGGAGCCTTTGCCAAAGAGGACAGCTGAAGAGACTGAAGAGAAGCTCTACTCTTGCTGTGTGTCTGGGGCTGGCCTACAGTTTGCTGTTGCTGCTGAGGCAAGGACAGGGACATTGCTGTGTGCTGGGTCCACCTTCTGCTTGAAGAGAAGTCTCCAAGGGCCTGTGTGAGCTGGCCTCCTGTTGCGGAAACACAGGGACATAAAAGTTTCCAAAAACCGTCAGCTCTACCGGCCCTGAGACCGTCGTGAACCCCGTGCTGTGTACCTGTGTCTGGCTACAGCCCTGCCGGCACTGTGACCTGTAGCGTGATCAACAAAGTGCTGTGTGCCCATCACGCCGCCGACCCGAGTCGCCTGCCCGAGACCACGACTGCAAGGGAAGGAGCAGCGCAGTGACCTGAGCAGATACGAGGTGTTGCCTGGCAACCAGTATTCCCCTGCATCGATCAGCTGCTGCCGACTGGACTCCCCAGCAGGACGTCAGCCGCGAGAGAAAGAAAAGGGCAACACCCAGATAACGCTGGGACCGAAGTCCTGAGCTGCTGCGTGTGTCGCTACCTGGGGCGGGTTGCGGGTCCGCAAGGGACTGCTCTGACTGACATCTAACAATGTGACCTCCTCTCCTGGTGACCCCAATGGCACGTACTTGAAAGGAAGGGGTCGACCATACAGGGGGCCTGTGTTACGCATCCCTTCTTATTTACAAAGTATTTGGGGGCATATTTTCATTGCCGCTGACTGCGGATCCGCGAGTCAAAGAAAAGAGCAACCCCCAGGTAACGCTCAGAGCAAAGTCCTGAGCCGCTGCCTGTGTCACTGCCTGGGGCGAGTTGTGGGTCTTCAAGGGACTGCTCTGACTGCCATCTAACAACCGGGCCTCCTCTCCTGGTGACCCCAACAGCCCGTACTTGAACGGAAGGGATGGACCGTGCCGGTGGCCTGTGTTATGCATCCCTTCTTATTTACAAAGCATTTGGGGACATATTTTCGTTGTCGCTGACCGCGGAGCCAGTCTTTGAGCGGTGAAGGGTCCAGTAACCTCAGAAGCACCATATACGGTGCCCAAGGGGATTTGAACTTGTGACATTGCATTTGCCTGAAGAAATACAGAGTCTACCATTTTTTTTTGGTACATCCGTTATGAACGACATTTTCTCTGAATACGTGTATGATTGGATTTTTGTCATTTTGGTCTTGTTTAGTATAAATAAAGATCTTTTATTTTTCTAAATTGCTGTGGTGTCCATTTGCGGTGTTTTCACTGTGTTACTGTGAGTGTTGATACAATTAATTTACACATTGCCTTTGGGATAAGCCTGTCTGTTTGTGCCAAACTACCAAGGAGGTGAGCAGGGGTTATCTTAAGTGTGTATCCCCCTTACCAAGACTAGAAGCCAGGGTCCCTATTTAGTCAAAGGTACCTACCTCTGCCAACTAGAGACCCCCATTTCTAACAGGACCCATGTTGTGCCCGATTCATCTGTGGTGTGGCCCTCCACAATAACGGATACCACCATGAAGGAGAGCCATGGTCCTGCAGCGCTAGTGGTTTCGTGACGACAGCTGCGCACCTCTTTTACAAGGTTATCGAAAGTCCTACAAGCCACACTCAGCTGCACAGTGGCCAGTTGTCCATGCGCACCAGATTGTTCCTCCTCGCCACTGTGCTGCAAGGTCTCGGCTCAGCAGCACCTAGCTCTGTCTGCCTATTGGAGTAAACAAACTGTGCCCAGTCACACACAACAGGGGGGGGCTCCAGTACATACCGCCTTGAGTGTTCTGTAACCCCGACCTTGCTGTTACCTGTAACTCCTGCCCTTGCTGCACAACTGTGATTTGTTTGCACAGCACATGTAACATTAAGGTGGACTTTGAGCCGGTGCAGTCTAGTGTCTGCTTAAAACAAGCATTTACAATGCAATAGGTCTTGCAATTGCGAGTTTTTGATCTATTGGGACTGTAAATGGCAATGCCTTTTATAACATTTAAAGGCATTGTCATTTACATTACCAATAGTTCAAAGTTTTGCAAAAGCAATACATACTGTATTGCAGAGCGCGGTGTCAGTGAATAGGGTGCCGCGCTCACTATTAAAGTTTTAAAAAAAAGAAACAGAGCGCAGTGTCCCTGGAGCAAGTGCCGCGCTCAACAGCAAAGTAAAAAAAAAGGTAAACTGAGCGAGGTGTCCCTAAAGCAGGCGCCGCGCTCAGCATGCAAGTTACAGCGGCATAGCACTATAAGAAAAGCAGTCGCAATTGTCCCCATGAATGAATAATGAATAAGTACTTATAAAGCGCATGGCTACCAAAGGCCTCCCAGCGCTAACGACAAAACCAATTACCGAGCACAAGGAGCATCACGGGAACAGCAGAGTCTTCAGAGTTTTACGAAAGGAAAAGTGAGTAGTCTCAAGCCGAACATGATCTGGAAGTTGATTCCAACTTTTCGATGATATAATGGAAAACATCCTAGCACCACTCTGTGCTCGATTAACTTTCGGGACTGTTGCAGGACGTTTCTTTCCTGAGCGTAGCGTTCTATTTGGGAGGTAAGGGATAATGATAGTCCTAAGAATCGGAGTTTGCCATAGAGGACAATACCTTGTGAGCAATGCACAGGGCCTTGAACTGAATTCTCTCTGCCACTGGCAGCCAGTGCAAAGAGATAAGCAAGGGCTTTGCCGAAGCCCGATAAGGGACCTGAATGAGGGAGCGTGCAGCCCAAGTTTGCACCATTTGAAGCTTTTTAATGGTAGCGCACGAGGAACCTAGATAGAGCACATTGGCGTAATTGAGCCGTGACAGAATCAAAGCCTGCACCAGCAATTTCCCTGCACTAAAAGGAAGCAAGGGTACAATTTTCCTAATCATTTTAAGGATCCCAAAGCAGGTAGCAGCTACCTTACGTGCCTGCTCCTTAAACTCTAGTTTGTGATCGAACCACACCCCAAGGCTTTTTATATGTTCTTTGGGTGTGGGAATAGTTCCTAGACATTTAGGCCAGAAAACACAGGGGTTGATGTTAATAGGTTTTCCCAAAAACATCAGTTCAGTTTTTGCAGAATTTAATTTTAAAAAGGAGGTATCCATCCAAGCGGACACTTTCTCTAGACAATTTGCCAGGCAAAACTGTTTATCATTCATCTGATTAAGGGACACAATTAACTGCGTATCATCTGGGTATGAAATGATCTTGACCCCAAAGGGCTTGACCACTTCTGCCAAGGGTCGCATATACACATTGAAGAGCGTGGGGCTCAGGGCTGATCCCTGAGGAACTCCACAGCGCACCGGCATTCTTTCCGAGACAAAGTTGTCCTCAAAAATTTGAAAAGACCTATCTCTAAGGAATGACTCCAGCCATTTAAGTAGGGCTCCTGAAACCCCAATCTCCCTAAGTCTTTCAATCAGGAGTAATTGATTAACTGTGTCGAAGGCCGCGCTGAGGTCGAGTAGTACAGTTGCTGCGGACCCACCGACATCTACAATTTTCCTTGATTCCTCAACCACTACTAGGAAGGACGTTTCAGTGCCCTGCTGTGGCCGGAAACCAGTTTGAGAGGGGTGCAGGCGATCGTTCTCCTTCAAAAAGGTGGAGAGAGTAGAATTAACATATCTTTCGGAAATTTTTGAATACCCTGGCAGCAATGAAATTAGCCGATAGTTAGCAAAAATTTCCGGATCCAGGCTAGGTTTCTTTAAGAGGGCTCTGACCATAGCCCGTTTCCACGGAGATGGGACAATCCCAGTGGAGAGTGAAAGGTTAATGAGGTCAAGAATAACTGAGCTAATCGAATCAAAAACCTGGTTTATGAAAACCGGAGTTATCACATAACTGGGAGAGCCAGATTTCAACTGATAAGAGTAAGCTCTTAAGGATTCCAGGTCCATGGGGGGATGGTGTCAATGCCTGGGACTGGGGATTAGGCTGAGCTATCTGGACAGGAGGTATCTATCAGTCCTGACGTAGGAGGGAAGGTAGAATAGATATGATCAATTTAAAAAAAAAAGAAATGCGCCAACTTATTGCACCTTCCTAAGGGGTCATCTGAAGGAAGAGGAGGCTCGGGTGGCTTAAGAAGGTGTTTCGCAATTTAAAAAATTTCCCTAGGGGAATTGGAGGCAGAAAAGATCTTTTTTCCATAATATTATGCTTGTGCCAACCTGATTTCAGCCATATAGATATTGATGGCTTCTCTGTACTTCGATTTCTCGAGTAACGAGGAGTCCTTTCTCCATCTTCTTTCAAAGTGCTTACAAATTAGTTTCTGCTCCCTAAGTTTGGAGTTGTACCATTCTGGGCGGTGAGTATCTTTTTTGTTGGTCATCAGTTTTTTCGGGATTAGAGAATCTAGCGACATTTCCAGCCATCAAGTTACTTTATTATTGGCTAGTTCAGGGTCGTTACCTAGAATAGGTCTAGATTTTTCCAGGATCGATGCCCACCTGTTAATGTCCAATTTGGACCAGTTTCTATTCCACCTTTTTGTCTTATCCCGTGGTTGCACACCATCCTGATGTGTCCAGACAAAGGGAATCAAAAAATGATCAGACCATGGCAGGGAGACAAGCTTTCCTACTTTCAGACTATTACTGTTAGAGAAGAGTGGTACAAGAAGGTGACCTTTCTGATGAGTGGGGCTAGAGACTTTGAGATTCAGAGCTAACACACCTAGGCTTTCAATAATGGCTTCAGCATCCGTAGCAGATTCGTCATCAAAATGGAGATTAAGATCTCCTAAAACGGAAAAATTTGAGAAAGAGCTGACCAATCTAGCAATATTATCCGGGAGGTCCCTAATAAAATGGCCGCTGTGTCCTGGGGGACGATAGATAAGGACACCAGTAAAGGTACATGTGGGGGAGAAGCCAAGGGAAAATAAACAGCTTTCACAGACAGTAATATTATTAACAGACATGCGGCAGTTAAATTTTTCTTTATAAATGATGGCTAAACCCCCACCCCTAATGAGTTCCCGGTCTAGTCTTTGAATAAGATAGCCAGCAGGAAGAGCTTGTACCACTGCCGGTTCAGAAGTGTCAGTGAGCCAAGTTTCGTGAGCAGCAGAACGTCAAGATCTAGCTCATCCAGCAGTATGTGCAGTTCAGTGGTGTGCTTGGGTAAAGAGCGACAGTTCAGGAAAGCCATATTAAAAGTCGATATCAGCAACAGGCTTGAGTTAATGATAGTCGAGGAAGGGATAAATTCAAACGGGCACTGGGGCATTTGTTGACAATATTTGTAGGTGCCATTGGGTGGACGCAAAGAGAATGTGGGCTGTATCTGTAACCAAGTAGCTGGTCACAGGTGTAAGAGAGCTTACCTTTGGACAACGGGTCAGGGGTCCTGGCCCCCGGTCCCGGGTGGGTGCTGACGGGCTTGCCTTAGGCGTGCCTTCGGTGCGCCAGCAGCGTGCCCGCTGCGCGCGGCCGCATAACGGCCGCGTCATCCGCCCCTTAAAAGGAGTGGTGGGTGTGGTTGGCTTCGCAACTAGACTGCACACTAACGAAGAAGAGCCCGTTTATGTGTCCTCCCGGAGCATTGAACACAGCTCCTTCCGGAATTTTAGTGCAAGCAGCAAAGTAATGTTCAAATATGCAGCGCTTTCAATAGATAAAACAACTTGATTCAATTCTCCCGCAATTCCTCACACGAGCCCACAAGTAAAAAAAAATTCACATAGAGTCTTTAAAAGCAAAAACAATTTGTAGCAAAAAGCCGCTGAGCCTCACCGATCCGCTAATGAACGGTAAAAGGCTTGTCTATATCATCAGTGTCAATAAACAAAATAGTGCTCACCCACTTATAATGCAGACCGTGTAACAAGCCAAGTAAAAGGTCCAGTCGTTATGGGCGGTAATCAATGCAGTCAAAGCAGTACCAAGGAGGGACTAACAAGTCTATTTGTGAATCATAAGCCAGCATTTACGAAGGACAATGACACAAGCCAATGACAAATCTGGAAGCAGAGTGGGCAGGGATTCCAATGCATATCCTAATACAGCATGCCTTACAGATCAAGCAGGGCATGAGCACTGCCACTAGGCTCAACCTAAAAAGGGTCCTAGTCCAGATAGTATAACAGTCCATGAGATGTACTGGAGGCATGAGTGTGTGTTATCGATAGGCACACCCGCAGACAGTAGACTCTAATTGTACTTGAAATGATTGAACTTTTTTAATATGGGGGCAACAAATACAGGGGACGACACCCCTTTTCCCTCAAAGAAGAACCACCCCAGTATTTACATACATACATACATACATACATACATACATATATATACATACAGACATACATACATACATACCTACATACATACATACTTATATGCATACATACATACATACGTACATACGTACATACATGCATAACGAAGGAGCAGGTGGGGAAAGATGGGCAAAAGTAGCACACAAGGAAATGGCAGCACTAGGGATTGGGAACGCCGGTTCTTGGCCTCGTCTAATTAACTACAAGAACCTACACAGGTCGCCAGGATCTTTTTACTTGCAGAATAGCGTAGAGGGAAGAATCACAATTATCAAGTCGTATTTACCGCAATTGGACATCTCAGGAAAGAAGACTCATAATCTGGGAGGTTGACCTTTTATTATCAGCAAAAACATCTGAATATATAGGCACCTCAATACCAAACACAAAAGATATATGGGGATTAATACAAATGCTAGTCTGCGAAGTATTCGCATACGACTGAAAATGAACAGGATTACAGCTTCCAAGAGCATCAAATACCCTATGGCAATCGTGATATCAAAATTTAAAGTCATCAATCAAATCATTTCTGTCCCTACTCTACTCTAAGGTGACATACCTACTTAACATTCCCTTCCAGGTGAGGATCGCATAAAAGGTGTCAGCAGTGAAGCTTCCTAAGAAGTTTTCACCATATGAGAGCTCGATCTATGTTGCTCCTTTCCGTCCCTCGCCTAAGTCTCGTCTGCTCCACCCACGGGGCTCTGTCCCTAATACAAAACCCCAAAAAGCGGTACACTCCCTTCAACACACCCCTTCAGGCAGCCTCTTTCTTCAGTACATTTCCATTTGGGTCCTTTCTTCTTCCATCCACGAATTCGACCTTGGGTCCCAGGCCTTCTCTGTACCAGGAGTTGCAACTTTACATTCCAATCCACTCCCTTCACGTCTACTCCTTCTGTCTCCATTCCATTTGAACAAAGGCTCTTTCTAACTAACGAGCTACATGGCCTTGTACCTGCAGCCAAATGCTGAATAAGAAAAACCCCTAACATCATGAGGTTTCACAATGCACTGTATTTTAAGCTCTGCTAACATCCTGCCGCCTTAATAAAACATGGCTAAAATAAACGAGGCCTTCACTTTACACTCTTGGTTAGGCCTCAAACTAAACACTCTACCATTAGTAACTCTAACTATTCGTTCTATACTTAAGAGGTTTACGTTCTTCATCCCTCTAACATGGCTTTATGTCACTTAATGCACAACATTTTATACTAAGCATTACATATACATATCAATATATCAAAATAACTAAAGGCCCTTCTCCTCTCTCGAGGCCTGTTTACATTTCTACTTTTCTATTTCATTGAATACATTTCCATTGTACTTGGGTAACATGTTCATATATATGTGGGTGCTGACTAACAAAGAATATGGTGCACCCCTACAATTTTCGCATCAGCACCGCTCTATCAGTCCCCCCCTTTGATGACATCTTGTCATCACACAAATCCATCTACATAGAAGTGGTAACCATTCCATTCTGTCGGAAACCTTCCATTCTTTTCAACTCTTGGTACTGATTATCTTGCATATGTGCCATTCGTCTTTCATGTCCCCTGAGAATCCTCTCAGCTCGGTTTCCTCGGTGCCACTTGTATGCTCTCACAAGTCCCCACAAACAAACCACACAAACCACCACAATCAAAATTGGCTTCAGCACATATCCAAGAATTCCCTTTCCCAAATCTGCAAACCAGCTTCCTACGTGCCCAAATCCTTTTCCAATCTTCTCCCACACATTCTCTTCTGCTAATATTGCAGTTTCTTCATGAAGTGTAGTAATGTTGACTATATATTTCCTCAGCTCTTTGCTGTTGTCTGGAATATATGTGCAACATTCCTGAACCTTCAATGTCTTACAGACTCCGCCCTCTTTGGCTAACAATACGTCCAAAGCAAGACGGTTTTGTAAAACCATTGTCCTGATCGATAACATCTCTCCATCCACCAGCAACAATGACTTCGCTGTGTTCATTGACAACTCATCCACCACAGTTGCTAATTTTCGTATTTTCACGTCATTTAAAATCACACCCAAACCAGGTATGATTGCTCCAAAGATATCACCAATCACAGCTCCTGCACTAGCATCCCTGCGTGCTCTGGAGTGTTGTCCTGTCTCTAACAGGGTCAAATCCTCGGCATGGTATATCTTCGGGAAAATAACAGCCAAATAACAAGCCCCGTACCACTGCTCAGGCAATCTCACGTATGCATTCCTCCCGCACACATAATACACCGTTGGGATTACCTGTATCTGACCCTGCAAAAAGTTCCTAGCTGAATCTTCTATGGTAAAGGTGTGGGAACATGTGCTATGTCCCACCCAGATCTTATCCTTGTCCGACTGTGGACGAGCAACACACAGATTTCCTCTCTGGACTTGGTCTAAAGCTATGGGTCCATAACTTCCCCTTGACTTATGCAGCCTCTCTTCTTCTGTCCAATCAGTTGACTTCTTTCCCCCATCTTTATCTTGGGTTAATTTTCTATATCTGTCCTCGACTTGACCAATAAATTTCTTTTCAGTGTCTGACACTGAACATGTCAAATTATTTCTATGTGCATAGGCAGTATCCAAGCTTTGAGTCGTGATAAAATAAGACCGAAGTCTTTCGTGCGACTTATAATAATCATACTTATTCAAATGCTTGAACGCTGGTACATCGGGAAGTACTGTATCATAATTTGAGAAGTAGTACTCAAACTGCTTCCTTTCATAAAACAGGCTAAACAATAGACTGCAAGACATCCCATAAGTCAACGGAAGGTGATGGTATCTAATACCCTCATCTACAGAAGCAGGTAACTGCATGCATACATAGCAATCCTTCGCATCCATCGCATCCACGTACTCATACAACAGTTTCGCATATGCATTGAGCTTGAAATCACCTCTCGACAAATCCATGTGTAGCCTACGACTTTCTTCTATCATCATCGCTCTTTTATCTCCTGAGATATCGTTCTCTGTACTGATGGTAACAGGTGTAGGTGTCCCTAACATCTTTCCCTCCTCTCTGTGAGCCACTACATATGAAGTTATGACCACTGCAAAAATAACAGCTATGACTACTCCTAAGAGTGTACCTACCACTTTCTTTGCCCTACGGTGTGAACTTCTAGGTTCTGCCATCTTTCCCCCACACTCCGAATCTAGTTCTATAACAATGGGCGAGACTCTCCTTCTCATTCAGTCTAATATCTAAGTGTTCAGTTCTCTACCTTCTTTTTCGGATTCGCAAAGGCTCCCTTCCTTTATCTCCCTCCTAACAAAAGTCAACTTCAATCTACAATGACTGCGGGTCCCAACACCTCCAGGACCCCTTGCAATATTTCAAGCTTAAGTGCTTTCAGTTCTTGGGGAGAAGGTACAACTGCAAAGTTCGGGAAGGCCAATGTATCCAAAATCAGAAGACGAATGTTACTCAGGAGTGGAGGGTCTGGAATGAAGAGAGTCAATACCCCCTCGATTTCCAATCCTGGAACCTTCAGCAACACTTCTGCCCTCAAATTCGGTGGACCACTGACAAGCGTGATCGATCTCAGCCTCCCTGTACTCATCGGTCCTAGCATTCGTTGCTACGTACGTCCACTCAGGTGAAGCGTACCTGTGACACGGTACTCTGGCTCTCCTCGACCTCCTCGGGGCTTCAGGATCTTGTTCTTCCTCGCTCTGCTCCAACTCCTGCACCTCCGACACTGGGGCAAGATCTCTTCTCGGTGTCCCTCTAGAATTTTCCCGTCTCTGACTTACGGGCCAAATTCTTTCTGCTTCTGAGACACCTCTGCTCTCCCTTCCGATACCCTGTGCACTATCTCTTCCTCCAGGAAGATTTGGCTCTTCCCCGCCGAATGCACGTTCTTCTGATTCTGATTCAGAATCTCTCTCTCCTTCGCTTACAGCTTGTTCCAGTGCACAACCAGCTGCGTCAGCCACCCTTACAGCTTGACTTGCCCTCTCAGGTGGCCCTGCCACCTCAGCTGGGTTTTCACTTACAAGAGGGGCTGTATCTTCCAAGGGTGCTGGAACTCTACGGGTATGGGAGGCATGCACCCAGTTCGGTAGTCCCCCACACTTCACTGCAGTGTTCGTGACTAAGATGATTTGGTAGGGACCTCTCCAGCGAACATCCAAGCAACTCTTCCTCACGTGCTTCCGCACCAACACCCAGTCCCCTGGGCACAGGTCGTGGCACAGATCACTTGCGGCTGGAACAGCTACCGCCTGCACCTGCTGGGACACAGAATGAACTACATCAGCCAGGCCTTTACAGTAGTCCAGAATAACATCATCAGTGATATTTATTAATGCAGAGGCTGGTATTGCTGGCACACGCATCGCTCTCCCCATCAATATCTCATGGGGCGATAATCCAGTCCTCCTATCTGGCACACTTCGAAGACTCATTAGTACCAGGTGTAGAGCGTCTGGCCACTTCAGGGGAGTAGAGGAGCACACCTTTGCCATTCGGGCTTTCAACGTCCCATTAACTTGTTCGACTATCCCAGAAGCCTCTGGTCTATAACTGCAATGTAACCTTTGATCTATGTTCAAGGCAGCACATAACAACTTCATCAATTCACTGTGGAAATGCGTTCCTCTGTCCGATTCCAAAGAGGTCGGGACCCTGAACCTCGGGATGAGCTCTCTCAACAGCAACTTAGCTACAGTTAGAGTGTCACACCTGCGTGTCGGGTAAGCCTCCACCCACCTGGAAAAGACACACACCACGACTAATATGTACCTCAACCCATTACACTTTGGCATCTCAATGAAATCTAACTGCATCCTGTTAAAAGGGCCACCTGACCTCCCTATATGACTCATCGTCACAGCTGTCCTTTTCCCTACATTCATTTGTTGACAGGTGACACATCTCTGGCATACAGCTTCTGCTGCTGCCCGAAACTTCGTATTGTACCATGTCTGTCGAAACACTCGCACCATCGCGTCCCTGCCAAGATGCACAGCACCATGTATCAATCGCGCCATTGGATTTAGCAAACATTCTGGTAACACCGCTCTTCCATCATTTGAAACCCAAACATTCACATCTCCCTTTTCACACCCAGCTCGTACCCAACTATCTTGTTCTTCTTCAGACACCTCATCTTGCAACTGTTTCAACTCCTCCCATGTATCGGCCATCGCCAACATCATACTGAGATCAGTGTTCTCCTCATTTCCCCTCATGTGTCGCTCTGTAAAGTTGCACCCCTGCTCTGCACAAAATCGGGCCACTTCGTCGGCATAGCTATTTCCAAGAGATACAAAATCATTTCCTCTCGTATGAGCAGCACACTTCACTACTGCAATCTCATCGGGGCCTTGCAACGCCTCCAACAGTTGTCTCACATATTCTCCATTTCTAATGGGTGACCCAGATGATGTCATGAACCCCCTCTGGGACCATAACTGTCCGAAGTCGTGAACGACACCAAACCCGTACTGGCTGTCCGTATAAATCGTTACACGGATCCGGTTTGTGGCCACACAGGCGCGAGTTAAAGCAATGAGCTCGGCCACCTGTGCGGAGTATACTCCTTCTAAACAAGCGGCTTCGACCACCCCAGTGATGGTACACACAGCAAAGGCTGCTTTCAACTGACCCATATTGTCTCTTTAACATGAACCGTCTACAAAGAATATTTCATCTGGTTCGGAAAGTGGTTCATCTACAATATCAGGTCTGGGTTTGGTGCACAATTCAGTCACATCGAGGCAGTCATGATCCTCACAATCTTCATCATCAAAATTTGGGATTGGCAACAGTGTAGCAGGATTTAAAACAGAACACCTCTTCAATGTTACATTTTCAGCAGCTAGTATGACTTGTTCATAACGTGTCGATCTATTATTCGTGAGGTGTTGTGTCTTAGTCCTGGTCATCAACAGTTCAACCGAATGTGGCACATGCACAGTAAGCGGATGACCCATTACAATGCTCTCACATCTCTCGATACTGACACCTGTTGCAGCAACGGATCTGAGACATCCGGGCAACGCAGAGGCTACTGGATCTAGTGTAGCCGAAAAATAAGCAACTGGTCTACGGACATTCCCATGGACCTGAGTTAACACTGCCAATGCGCAACCTTCTTTTTCACAGCAAAACAATGCGAATGCCTTCTTATAATCAGGCATTCCCAATGCTGGTGCACAGCACAAGGCTTCTCTTAACTTCAGAAATGCCCTTAAGCAGTCTTCATCCCATGGTACCGGATCACTCACATCTTTGTGCGTCAGCCTCTGTAAGGGCTTTGCCTCAAAGGAGAAGTTTGGGATCCATTGGCGACAGTAGCCAACCATTCCCAAAAACATCCGAACTGCCCTCTGAGTCGTAGGGACGGGCATTCTCAAGATCGCCTCTATGCGATCTGGGGATATTTTCCTCTTGCCCTTTTCGATCCTGTGACCCAAATACTGTACTTCACTCAAACAGTACTGCAATTTATTTGGAGACACTTTATGCCCATTCTCTCCCAGGAAATTCAACAGTGCCACCGTATCAATCCTGCAGGCGTCCTCAGTTTTTGACGCCACTAACAAATCATCTATGTATTGGACGAGAACGGACTCCTGGGGAAGCACTAGACCTTCAAGATTCTTTTTCAAAATCTGGTTGAAAATAGATGGGCTCTCAGTGTACCCCTGTGGGATACGACACCATGTTAACACACGATTTTCCAGCCTGAACGCGAAAAGAAATTGGCTCTCCTCATGCAGAGGTATTGAGAAAAAGGCTTGACACAAGTCGATCACGGTGAACCATTCCGCATCACATGGGATTTGGAATAGGATCACGGATGGATTCGGTACCACAGGACAACATGGGATTACGATTTCATTAATCCTTCGCAAATCTTGCACAATCCTGAATTTCCCACTCGGCTTCTGCAATCCCATTATGGGCGAATTACACGGACTACCTCTGATTTCTCTCAGAACCCCCTGCCTCAGCATGGACTCAATTACAGGTTTGATCCCCTCAATAGTTTCCGGTGACAATTTGTACTGGGGAGTTCTCGGGTATTCCACATTCGTTTTGACTCTTATTTTTACTGGATCTACACCCTTTACTAATCCGATCTCTTCCCCACTAAGGTCCCATACTTCAACTGACACAGACTCCCTTAGATCTAAGGGGAGTTCCTCCACTGTAAGTGCAGGATACAATTCCACGCACCAAAGCTGATTCGCAACCTTAAAGGTCGCATCATCATCTCTTGTCTGGACTTCCACACCATTCGGGGTGCAATAGATGGTACAATTAAGTTTACACAATAGGTCTCTTCCTAACAAACAGACTGGGCTAGAATCGCACACCACAAACTGGTGTCTATCACTGAAGTTCCCGATCCTGATCGGGATTGGTTCCGTCAGTGGGCTAGTCAATTGCCTGTTCGCTACTCCAACAACTTGGATTGTTTGACCAGAGAGGGGTAGATACGGGATCACTGCAGACCTTACAGTCGACCTTGTAGCCCCCGTAGCAACCAAAAAGGCCGTAGGGTGGCCATCAATCTCTGCTTCTACAAATGGTCCCCTTTGGTCTACTTCTAGGACTGCTCTAAGCGCACAGTCATCATCTCCTCTCCAGTACGATCTTGTGGCTGGATCGGAATCGCCTTCCCCATTCACTTCGAATAAAGGCATCTGTACATACGTCCGAGCTCCCTGCTGCATATTCTGTATTCTAGGCGGTCGGGAAACTTGTACCTGCGGAACGTTCGTCCCCCCTTTTGTCATTCTAGGTGGCGTCACTACAGGGAGTGTGTCGGCTACTGGGACATGGGTCAACTCTTCTTCCTGCTGTATCTGATTTAATGGATTAAACGGACACTCGCGTCGCCAGTGTCCAATCTGATGGCAAAGGTGACAAGCTGTGGTCTTTTTCAATACTGTCACATCTATTCCGGTCTTAGGATCTACTCCTCTCGGCCTCCCCAGTCCTTGAGCATTCTGTGCTCCTCCTTGGTAATTTCCCTGTCTCCTTCCCAACGTTCCTCCAGTAGACTGTCCCTGTACTGCGGTCTGCATCTGTACCAATAACAGATTGTCTTTCAATTTCTTGTGCTTAGATTCGATTTCATCACTGCAATACCTAGCATATCGGAGGATCTCATCCACAGGCTTATTCTGCCAACAAATCAAATGTTGCTGTATCATCAGGCTCACCTCTGGCCTCAATCCCAACACAGACTTAGACACAAACTGCCCCATATCCTTGGTATCCAATGCCTCCAAACCACTGTACTGTTTAAAAGCCTGCAAAAGCCTCTCATAGAATTCATGCACTGTCTCTTTGGGCTCCTGTACTGTCCTATCTATCTTCACCCAATCGGTATCTTGAGGCGAGACCTTCGATTTCAACCAAGTGATTACCTGTTCGAACTTTTTCATCACTATCGGCGACGGGCCATGTGTAAGCAAATCTCTGTAGGGCTCTGAGGCCGGCCATTCAATCGCAACCTTACATGCCGACCACAAATCCCCCGGGATCACAATGTCAAACAAAGTATTCAAATCAATCCACAATACTTTCGAGATCTTGACAAAACGGTCAACCTGCTTGTACCACTCCACAGGTTTTTCCCTTAACCTGGGAAAATCATTTGTGAAAGCAGCCAAGTCCCCTCTACTCCAGGGTACATGCACGTATCCTCCATTCTGTACTTCCCTTAAAGGGAAACTCCCTATCGCCATTGCGCCTCCTCCTGGAGGTGGCGTCTCTCCCATTACTCCTCTAGAACTTTTCTTCTTGGACCATCTTTCTTCCCATTTATCGAGCATTATCCATGCTCGCATTGCTATAATTAGGTCCTTGACATGGGTTCTTAATCCCATGAGTCTCTTATCTTCCAGTTCCTGATCACTATACTGTAATCGGTGGTCACCTTGCAACGTTTTAGTTTTGGACAGATCCACCCCATATCTTTTTGCCATCTCCGCCAATTTCTCATGAGCTGTGCGTGCCTTGCGAGTCACATCTTTCGCTAAAAAGAGTAACTCATCTTGTTCGTAAGTCTGTATTCTTTCTAGGGGTAGATTTCCACCTATTATCTCATCCAATTCAGCCTTTAGTCTTACCACATCCAACATTTTTCCTCTCAATGCTCCCCTCAGGACTTCTCGACAAGCTGTACCATCCCTGTCACTGTATTCGCATTCTCTTTCTTGCGGCCTACTCTCTCCTGATCTGCCCATTGGAATCGAGCGATTTACAACCGCTCCTCGATCCCTTTCTGCATCTAAAACACCCTGACTCTGAGTTCTCACTGGTGGAGTCCACATTCTCAAGTCGGATCTTGACTCCACTAACGACGTTGGTCTAATTGGTCTCGATTCTCCCTGTCCTCCTGAAGAGTCCGCTGTAGCTGGCATCGGCGTACTCCATTCTATAGGCTGCGGAGCCCTCTCCATTCTCCTCACCGAGCCACTTCCCTCCATCTCATTTCTCGTCCTGCCCTCTGACCGTTCTGAACTCCCTGCTGTTTCCGGCTCAAGCTCATACATCGACTCAATAGGTCCGATGATAACTGGTATTTTCAACGCATCTGGTAACCTCACTCCTTTCTCCACCTCCGAGCTGCTGACAGACTTATACCTAATATTCTCGGTTCCCATAGAGATCTTTCCTTCTACTCTTACTTCTGATCGAGGTACCGTTCCCCTACCCTCTTCTTCCTTCGTCTCGTTGCCTTCTGAGGCATCTGGATTGTACGGAGGGGGTCTCTCGGAAAACAACCTTTCTACCAGGCTATCATCCGTGTCACTGTCTTCCTCTCCATCTACTGTCTTTTCCTTTGGTTTTCCTGTCGTCTCTAACAAGGGATACAATTTATGTCCCTCTATGGCCTGCTTTCTCCATCTTTTCTCCGCGGCATCCCATCTAGCATCCTGTAACGCCTGAACTGACCTCTTCACCCTTTCTTGATTTCTGCCTCTCTCTTTATCATGCGCTGCTCTTATCCACGCATGTAGTGCTTCAAATTGTGTGGGCCTCGGCATAGGTCGTAAAGCTGCCATCACAGTCTTTAGCTGATACAACACTGCTAATCTGAATGAACCATACCGTGGGAACGCTAACTCTCCTTCTCCCTGAGTCACCTTGTGCCAATTTTCAATCCAAACTATAGTATGCAACCCTACATTTCTTGCCATGTAGTGTGCTGGCGAATCCTCCGGAGGGGCCTCCGCACCCTCCCGAGTAACCACAGGTTCATCTCCCCGACACAATTCTCTAAAAACTTTAAAACATTTCATCATGACAAATACTAAACGCACACAACCTCTATTTACTTCCTGGTTTCCGTCCGCCAATGACAGCGCGAACTACACCAACCAGCCTATCGCAGCGCGACACCTTCTGACGTCACAGTTCCTCCGCTCGCAGCAGTTCCCCTCCTTCACACCGCTCGTCTCACCCTTGCATTCGTCCCATTTACACGCTAAAATAACCGTTTGATCCCAAACAAATTACTCCTCTGGCTGTCCGTCCACAGCCTCTGACTGTCCGTCCACAGTCTCTCAAAATTGTCGACCTCGGTTGGTTACTGTCCGTCCCTTTCGGGCAGACAGATCGCCTCTGATAGGTTTCAATTACTCAATTCCACATACTACAACCCACGACCGGCGTCAAGTTGCCACACACTCATACACTCGTTCCCCCTATCTCGGTCCTATTGATCGATGGTACCTCACGATCGGTGGTCAACAAAATCTACCAGGGGTGTCTTCTACACCCTCTTGCTCAGGCTTCTCATCGCCTAAGACTTTCCCGGGCTGCGCGCGCTCACAGCCTGATCACACAGTCACACAACACTCACACCAACTCCGCAAAACATCTCATACAATACAACACCGCAATCTACAACATCGTATCCTGTTCATACTCACTCTTCGAGCTTCTGCTTGCTGTCGCACTGCTACTCGCCATCTACTTCCGTCTGCCAGGTCTTCTGCTGCTCGCCCTCCGATGATTCAACCTCACTTATCATGGATGGGCCTCAAGGAGCACTTATCCTATTCTTGATCTTCCCTCGCTATCAGAAAGAAACCATCCTCGTTTGCTACCAACTGGGAACGCCGGTTCTTGGCCTCGTCTAATTAACTACAAGAACCTACACTGGTCGCCAGGATCTTTTTACTTGCAGAATAGCGTAGAGCGAAGAATCACAATTATCAAGTCGTATTTATCGCAATTGGACATCTCAGGAAAGAAGACTCATAATCTGGGAGGTTGACCTTTTATTATCAGCAAAAACATCTGAATATATAGGCACCTCAATACCAAACACAAAAGATATATGGGGATTAATACAAATGCTAGTCTGCGAAGTATTCGCATACGACTGAAAATGAACAGGATTACAGCTTCCAAGAGCATCAAATACCCTATGGCAATCGTGATATCAAAATTTAAAGTCATCAATCAAATCATTTCTGTCCCTACTCTACTCTAAGGTGACATACCTACTTAACATTCCCTTCCAGGTGAGGATCGCATAAAAGGTGTCAGCAGTGAAGCTTCCTAAGAAGTTTTCACCATATGAGAGCTCGATCTATGTTGCTCCTTTCCGTCCCTCGCCTAAGTCTCGTCTGCTCCACCCACGGGGCTCTGTCCCTAATACAAAACCCCAAAAAGCGGTACACGCCCTTCAACACACCCCTTCAGGCAGCCTCTTTCTTCAGTACATTTCCATTTGGGTCCTTTCTTCTTCCATCCACGAATTCGACCTTGGGTCCCAGGCCTTCTCTGTACCAGGAGTTGCAACTTTACATTCCAATCCACTCCCTTCACGTCTACTCCTTCTGTCTCCATTCCATTTGAACAAAGGCTCTTTCTAACTAACGAGCTACATGGCCTTGTACCTGCAGCCAAATGCTGAATAAGAAAAACCCCTAACATCATGAGGTTTCACAATGCACTGTATTTTAAGCTCTGCTAACATCCTGCCGCCTTAATAAAACATGGCTAAAATAAACGAGGCCTTCACTTTACATTCTTGGTTAGGCCTCAAACTAAACACTCTACCATTAGTAACTCTAACTATTCGTTCTATACTTAAGAGGTTTACGTTCTTCATCCCTCTAACATGGCTTTATGACACTTAATGCACAACATTTTATACTAAGCATTACATATACATATCAATATATCAAAATAACTAAAGGCCCTTCTCCTCTCTCGAGGCCTGTTTACATTTCTACTTTTCTATTTCATTGAATACATTTCCATTGTACTTGGGTAACATGTTCATATATATGTGGGTGCTGACTAACAAAGAATATGGTGCACCCCTACAATTTTCGCATCAGCACCGCTCTATCAGGATTAAATAGTGCAATCAATGCCCATCCAGAGAGCCGTCTCACATATATCAGATATGCACATTTCCCATGGGACACAAGCACAACCAGCCCATATTTACAGTCCTAGTAAAATTTGTCTCACACCGGAAAGAAGGAATTTTACCACCATGGTATTACTTTTTGAAAATACGAATTAGGTTAGCCAATGTGTGTGAGCATAAGCCGTCTGTGTCCTACGTGTTCATCTACCAAATGATAGAGGAGGCTTAACATCCCTGCCTGGGAATGCTGGCCTGGTAACCAGCTGTGCATGATGACTGAGGAAAGACCACTCCTAGATGAGGACTAGTGTAGCCCAAACTGTGGCGTTGCACCATGCACTGCTCAAGTCTCCCTTGCAGGAGTACAGAAGCTTCAGGTTCCTTTCGACTCTTCAAAAGCCTCTTGAACTTGCTAAAGTCCAGACCAGCCCTGAGAAATTGTCGAACAAGTGTCTCAAACCACTAATGCTGCCGTGTCTGGCCCTTGAACGCCTCGGGTTCCCTCCTCTTCCCCTGGTAGCCTATCCTAAGCCCACATCCCCTGGCAGAGATCAGGCTTCCCCATCGACTGATTGCTGGGGAGGGGGCAGTCTCAGGAACCTTTCCCACTGGTAATTTTCAAAATCCAGTTTCCCACATCTGTCCTGCATGGGTGTTCCTTAGAATCAGAGACTCTCAGATATTCTGTCTTAATTCCATAGAGTCACTAGGGGTTTAGGTGCACAACCAATCAGCTCCCTACAGGTGCATCCCCTTATACAGTCTCAGTCAATGCATGCTGCCTGCAGCGCCCCCTGCCTCACTTGCAGAATCACTGAAATCCTGCACACGTCTATCAAAGACCTGGACTTTACACTTTTACACTTACATATTCACACCAGGAGGGAGGAGATCCTTACATAATATTGCTTTTTCTACAGCATATACCACGTTAGGGATAAACAGAGCAGTTCATTGCAATGGCAGACACATGCAAAATGTCTTGGGTGGAAAGGACATGACTCAAGATGGCGTACATTAGCAGGGGTGGGAAGCTGAGGTCTCCATTGTTCGGCAACTGATTGAAAAATGGAGAGCCAGCGCTCCAAATTGGTTATTTGGATCCTTTCTGGATTCCAGCAATGAAAATGTCAGTTTCATGTTATTCCAGATTCTACGTGCTTGGGGGGAAAAGTTGCTAATCTTTTTATTACATTGGAAAACTTGGAAATCTAAGTTTCAGTAAATTTTCCTGGCATTGATTTCGCACTATTAATATATGAAAGTCATTATTACTTTCAGCTATTTTATGCCTGTTTTGTTTGCCTGCAGCAAAACTGGGAAAGTCATTTATTTTTTCAAAAATTAAGGGGCCGGTTTACAAGCCCCTTTGCGCCACTTTTGCATCACTTTTCCCATGTTAAAAGGGAGGCAAAAGTGGCGCAAGGGGCTTGTAAATCTGCCCCTAAATATTTTACACATAATTACTTTCTGTATAACCGCAAAATATCTCGGGGCAGATTTACAAGAAAGTGACGCATCTGTAGCGATGCGTCACTTTCCCTGCTCCAGCATGCCAAATCCTTGCGTCACCATGGATGTGCCGTATTTACAATACGGCGCACCATGGCGCAAGGATTGACAGATGCGTCAGAAATTCTGACGCATCTGTTGACTGAAAAGTCACGCATTGCTGGAGTCGAGTCGTAAGCACGACGCAACTCCAGCAATGCTGAGGGGCGCTCTATGCTTCACATGCTGCGTCACTCCTTACACCTGCTTCAGGCAGGCGCAGGGTTTTGACGCAGCATGGACATAAAAGTGACTCAGTAAAATCTTTTAGATTTCACGGTGTCACTTTTACGGGGCTTCCTGCGACAGAACGCCCACCCTGCATACATTAAACCTGACGCAGGTTTAATGTGGCACAGGGCTTCACAACGTGACGCATCTCCCTAGATGCTTCACGTTGTAAATGGGCCGCAACTTTTACACTGCGGCTGCGTCACAAAAGTGACGCAACGAAGGTGCAAAAGTGACGCAAGGTGCTTGTAAATCTGCCCCCTCATTTTTTGGGAGTTTGCGTTCATGTTACTTCCAGAGCCGCCATTTTGAATTGCATGGTAGGAACTGTTAGATAAACGCTTAATCATTGGGTGGAACAAGAGGAGGTTCAGCACACACACCTCATCACTTACAAGGGCTGCTTAGATCCTTTTTTTCTGCGAATGCTCTTTTCTTAGTTCTGGGAGGCAGACGGGATACTGTTAGAGCCTGATTGCATTCATCGAATACTTAAAAGGTGCGTGGCAGGTGTCCATGGTGCCGGGAATTTTTATCTCTCTCCCGCTGTGGCCTGTGCTCTCTGTAGAAGGGACTGCAAGAGGGTACATCACAGATGCCTAAGCCTTCCTTGATTTATATGGTTTCAGGCTCACCAATGAAGATGATTAACTCATGCGGATATAGAGATTTCCCTGAAATGCCAGTAGTTCTGGGTAATGGACACCCACAGGTGTCCACACAGTGCAGTATCCAACGAGAAAGAGGATGGTGGCTATTTATATCTCTGGGTCTAAAAAGGTCTCCCTTAAAGGGGCGATGCCACGAATGCCCACTTGCCTCAGAAATGGGCCCATATGCCTCCCTGGAAGGCAAAAGGAGGTGGAAGAAGGTAAAAGCGGAAAACTGAAGCAACAGAGCTATGAGTGGCGACGGAAATGCATCTGTGCACAGGACCTCAAGCCCATGCCACAGCATCCACGAGTGAGGGGGTGGGTGGAAGGCTGACCCAGTGACCCAGTGACCCTGACCGTACACCCCATCTATGACCCAATCAGCATCCAGCTTGACTGTATGACATAATATACATCACCAAATCATTGCAATTAAAAATGTAGCTGAAAATATATGAGTCCAGGAAATCAACTTTTCATAAATATAATGTAAAGAACAAGAATATCAGCTACAAACATTGTCATATAATGGGGTGGGAGGAGTCAACTCAGAAACAAACCTTTCAGGGAGTATAGACATTGCAAGCCAGCTCTCTGCTCCCATCCTCAGAGCAGTACCACCACCTGACCCGCAAGTGCCCCTAGTTCTTGCCCCTCACTTTTTTCTTCACCTTAAAACACAAATTCCATTCACTAGGATTAATGGGACCCTAGATTTGTGCATTTAGGGTTGACCCTCCTTCAGAAAAGAAATATGGAATACTGGATGAATTTTCAAGATTGGGCTAGCTTCAGCTTGACAGCCACTGGCTTCATATTTGCTTGACAAGAAAGCTTATTATAAAGTGGGGCTTAATAATGGACGTGCAGTTAAGGAAACATGGGTACTTGTGGACAACCACACTTAACCCTATTTGGTGATGGGATTCTGGCTGGCAGTGTATGGCAGTGAGACGTTTAAGCTTCACTTTGCTTGATCCAAATGCTGCAGAACACGACCACCCCTTAATTTTGCCCAGGATAGACATGTTTCTCATGGTTGGAATTTCAGCAGGAGGAAGCATCATGGTGTTGTATGCATATATGCAAAAATTAAGGCTGACCCAAGGGTTTATGCAGCAATTGCTGCATGCAAACTCTGCTGCCCACAACTGGTAAAGCCATGAAAGGCAGCGATCAGAAGCAGGACAACAGACCCTATTTATAAAAAATCAAGGCTTTTATGCAGTGTGGCATTTGGGGATGATTCTGCGTTCATCACAGGCCTGTGTGAGGATAAAAGGCATTCTGAAGAATTCATCCTCATAAGGTATTCTTTGCTAATCATGGCAGAACAAGTTGCGCAGAAGCAGAACATTCTTAAGCTGTCTCCTATAGAGAGAAAGTGGTGTGAACCTGGAGTATTGCTGAGAGCTGTTGTAGCACTTAACACTTAACACAAATGGACTTTTTGTGTGCACACAGTGAAGAATACTGCAGATTAAGAGCAACAAAATAAAGTGAAGCAGATCATAGGAAATAATGTTAAATTAAATTAATTTAAATTATTTAAAATAGTTCCAAATATAAATGAATATAATTTAGGGGCCGATTCCGATCCTGTAAAAAGGCCCTACGAATAGTCGTACGGAGCGTTTTCTCCGTACGACTTGTACCAGGTAAACTCATTTCACAACCTAGGAAGTACGATTTGTACAGAAAGCCTTTTTCTGTACGAATCGTAAAAAAGACCGTACAGCAAAAAAATACCCACGATTCCGATCCGGAAATGCTTGTACGCGACGTCTGTACGTATTTCACCAGCGTTTTCTGGCCCAGCAAGTACGATTCGTACCGACGTCACTCCGTACGGCTCTTTGTTTACGGGAGCCAAACACAGCCGGAAAAGCAGAGTCCGATGTGAACGGCAACGCCACGGAGCCCCGGTACGCGACGTACAGCCATGAACCCCATCGTACATGTCATCCCGGTCCTCCTGGCCTACGACCTGGTGCACCGCACCCGACGCACACGCCGCAGAAGGTGAGAACAACATGCGTGGGTACGGTGCGTACCACACGTACCCCTACGGCGCCATGACAACAGTGGTACGGACCGTACCCAGGCATGAATGCGTGGGTACGGTGCGTACCACTATGGACCCATGAGTCCACAGGTACTGACCGTACCCACGCATGAATGCGTGGGTACGGTGCGTAGCCCTACGGCCCCATGAGTCCTCAGGTACGGACCGTACCCACGCATGAATGTGTGGGTACGGTGCGTACCCCTACGGCCCCATGAGTCCTCAGGTACGGACCGTGCCCACGCATGAATGCGTGGGTACGGTGAGTACCCCTACGCCCCATGAGTAACCAGGTACAGACTGTACCCACGCATACATGCGTGGGTACGGTCCGTACCACACGTACCCCATTACAGCAGCAGGAAAATTTGGATACGAGGCGTACACACGCCATGAAGGTGGGCATAGAGGACCGGCCCAGCATGTTAACTACAAATTGATGTGTGTGTAGGTCCTGGCCAGCAGTGTACAGCTCCAAGGGGGTGCGTGGGTGGGTGCAGAGGCCTCCCAGCAGTGCCCAGACATATGAGGGGTGGGTGCATATCACTCCCAGCAGTGCCCAGACATATGAGGGGTGGGTGCAGAAGACTACCAGCAGTGCCCAGACATATGAGGGGTGGGTGCAGAGGACTACCAGCAGTGCCCAGACATATGAGGGGTGGGTGCAGAGGACTCCCAGCAGTGCCCAGACATATGAGGGGTGGGTGCAGAGGACTACCAGCAGTGCCCAGACATATGAGGGGTGGGTGCAGAGGACTCCCAGCAGTGCCCAGACATGTGAGGGGTGGGTGCAGAGGACTCTCAGCAGTGCCCAGACATATGAGGGGTGGGTGCAGTGGACTACCAGCAGTGCCCAGACATATGAGGGGTGGGTGCAGAGGAATCCCAGCAGTGCCCAGACATATGAGGGATGGGTGCAGAGGACTCCCAGCAGTGCCCAGACATATGAGGGGTGGGTGCATATCACTCCCAGCAGTGCCCAGACATATGAAGGGTGGGTGCAGAGGACTACCAGCAGTGCCCAGACATATGAGGGGTGGGTGCAGAGGACTCCCAGCTGTGACCAGACATATGAGGGGTGGGTGCAGAGGACTCCCAGCAGTGCCCAGACATATGAGGGGTGGGTGCAGAGGACTACCAGCAGTGCCCAGACATATGAGGGGTGGGTGCAGAGGACTCCCTGCAGTGCCCAGACATATGAGGGGTGGTTGCATATCCCTCCCAGCAGGGCCCAGACATATGAGCGGTGGGTGCAGAGGACTACCAGCAGTGCCCAGACATATGAGGGGTGGGTGCATATCCCTCCCAGCAGTGCCCAGACATATGAGGGGTGGGTGCAGAGGACTTCCAGCAGTGCCCAGACATATGAGGGGTGGGTGCAGAGGACTACCAGCAGTGCCCAGACATATGAGGGGTGGGTGCATATGACTCCCAGCAGTGGACAGACATATGGGGGTGGGTGCATATGACTCCCAGCAGTGGACAGAGATATGGGGGTGGGTGGGTGCAGAGGACTTCCAGCAATGGACAGAGATATGGGGGTGGGTGCATATCCCTCCCAGCAGGGCCCAGACATATGAGGGGTGGGTGCATCTCCCTCCCAGCAGTGCCCAGACATATGAGGGGTGGGTGCAGAGCCCTCCCAGCAGTGCCCAGACATATGAGGGGTGGGTGCATATCACTCCCAGCAGTGCCCAGACATATGAGGGGTGGGTGCAGAGCCCTCCCAGCAGTGCCCAGACATATGAGGGGTGGGTGCATATCACTCCCAGCAGTGCCCAGACATATGGGGGCTGGGTGCATATCACTACCAGCAGTGCCCAGACATAGGAGGGGTGGGTGCAGAGGACTACCTGCAGTGCCCAGATATATGAGGGGTGGGTGCATATCACTCCCAGCAGTGCCCAGACATATGAGGGGTGGGTGCAGAGGACTCCCAGCAGTGCCCAGACATATGAGGGGTGGGTGCAGAGGACTACCAGCAGTGCCCAGACATATGAGGGGTGGGTGCACAGCCCTCCCAGCAGTGCCCAGACATATGAGGGGTGGGTGCAGAGGACTACCAGCAGTGCCCAGACATATGAGAGGTGGGTGCAGAGGACTACCAGCAGTGCCCAGTCATATGAGGGGTGGGTGCATATCCCTCCCAGCAGTGCCCAGACATATGAGGGGTGGGTGCAGAGCCCTCCCAGCAGTGCCCAGACATATGAGGGGTGGGTGCATATCACTCCCAGCAGTGCCCACACATATGAGGGGTGGGTGCAGAGCCCTCCCAGCAGTGCCCAGACATATGAGGGGTGGGTGCCTATCACTCCCAGCAGTGCCCAGACATATGAGGGGTGGGTGCATATCACTATCAGTGGTGCCCAGACATATGAGGGGTGGGTGCAGAGGACTCCCAGCAGTGCCCAGACATATGAGGGGTGGGTGCAGAGGACTCCCAGCAGTGCCCAGACATATGAGGGGTGGGTGCAGAGGACTACCAGCAGTGCCCAGCCATGTGAGAGGTGGGTGCAGAGGACTACCAGCAGTGCCCAGACATATGAGGGGTGGGTGCATATCACTACCAGCAGTGCCCAGACATATGAGGGGTGGGTGCAGAGGACTACCAGCAGTGCCCAGACATATGAGGGGTGGGTGCAGAGGAAACCAGCAGTGCCCAGACATATGCGGGGTGGGTGTAGAGGACTCCCAGCAGTGCCCAGACATATGAGGGGTGGGTGCATATCCCTCCCAGCAGGGCCCAGACATATAAGGGGTGGGTGCAGATGACTACCAGCAGTGCCCAGACATATGAGGGTCTGTGCATATCACTCCCAGCAGTGCCCCACAGGAGGATGGATGTCATTCACACACTGCATGACACATCACATGTGGGTGTGAGGACATACAACACATGTATACCCACCCATGGCGGATGCCCCACAATACACACCCGGATTTAATGCCAACAGACTGTATAGTCATGGAAATGCATACTAAAATAAGTTAGCCAAGGGGACCACACACTGTCACGCACATCACAGGAGTGATAGGAATGTCCAGGTGCTGGTCCAGCCACCCAGATGATGTCTCTCATGTAAGGAATAGGGTCCACTGCCACTAGATACAATGCCCACAATTGTTAGTCAGGTGCCCAAATTTCCTGCATTACACGTGCCATTTGTGTGTTAGGCCGTGATTATACACATGCATAGTGCTGCAAAGGGCCAATTGCTCCCTGATGCCATTCCTACATACACAAAACACAAGTACAGTGACTGGCAAGGATGGCACAGACGAGTTAGCAGGAGACATTGGTGAGCATGCATGGCCATTGGTGAAGGGATCCGTCACCAACAAAGGATATGTTGACATAGGTCAGCACAACAATTGTGCTACTGTTTGCAGGGAACATGTCAGGTGCCACAGAGGAAGGAACACTTCCTGGGCCAATGTCTCACAATCCAAAATAACAAACACTACAAATTAATATTTTCACAGACAATGAGATGGCACACAGACACCATGGTCCACCTCACGACCATCATACTAAAACATTTCTCGGAACCCTAACACATTACCAGAACACCAACTTCATGGGCCTCGTCACCAACATCAAGTACCTGAAATGCAATAGTGTGGAAACTAAAAGAAAAGGCTTTATTCAGCACACAAACAAAAGAAGTTGTAATAAAACACTATTCACAAAGGCCAATGGCCAGTCCATAGATTGAGTCCAATGGTGGACGGATGCGAGTGTGTCTACTGCTACCTTGCCTGCACAAAGTCACCTCAAGGGTTGTCGACCGGGGGGGGGGCATCATCAGTGGGAGTACCAGGAACCGCAGGGACAGGAGTGGGTTGGGTAGGTGTGGTGGGTGCAGGGCTGGGCGTATCCACCACAGGGGGTGCTGCAGCGCCAAAGGTGGTGGTGAGCAGCTCGCTGCACACTGCAGCCAGGGCATCCAGAGGAACCTCTGCTCCGGAACAAACACCAGGGCCAACGGAGGGGGTGGTGTCCGAGGGATGGGGTGCAGCGCTCTTGGGGGAAGTGGTGGACATGGGGGGTACTCAACTCCCCTGGCCGGAAACTTCCTCAACCGCTTGCAGGGTGGTGTCACAGTGGGGCTGAGGGACTGACTAGCCCTGTCGGTCACTTTGGGTGATGTCTTGGATGGGGAGCTAAGGGGAGTGGATTTGGAGGAAGTGGGTCATGAGGACTGCGGACTCTGACTGTGGCTGCGTGTCTGCCGTTTGCCCCCAGACCCTGTGGGTGTGACTACATCCCCCTGAGTGTGCGTGCCAGGAGGTGTGCGCTGTGCCTTAGTTGGGGGTGTGCTGGATGTGTCTGTTGTGGTGTGTGCATGTGACTGTCTGTGTGTGCTTTGGACAGGCATGGGAGAGGGCAGTGTGGATGGGTCCGGGTAAGGGGGGGGGATGGAGCGCCGCAGGAGAGACACTGCTTCCTTCAGTGAAGAGTCCATGGACCGCAGAAACCTGCGTTGCTCAGTCATCGTTGATGACATGCCCTCCACGAACGACACCAACTGTGTGAGCAGTCTAGTGTGTTCATGGAGGACATGCAGCATCGATGCCTGACCAACCTGCAACTGGTGCAGTGTGTCCACAGACTCTTCACTGAGGGCAGCAGGGGTGACAGGGGCAGGGGGTGCGGTGCCTGGTCTGAAGGAGACACGGTGGGACCCTGCATGGACAGAAGGGACGGGAGCAACTGGGAGGGCGGAGATGTCAATGGAGGAGGCGGGTACAGATGGTGGGATGCTGCCAGATGTTGTTGCATCCTCTGCCTCCTCAAGGATGTCAGCCTGGGACCCGTCGGTGTCGTACATGCTCTCGCCTCCGGACAGGTCCTCTGACTGACTCCCCTCGCCCTCCGTGCCACTGTCTCCTGCTGACTCCACAGCACTGGTGGCACTGTCGCTGGGTCCCTCCTCAAGGTCCATGCCGGTGTCTCCCTCGCGTGTGGATGATGATGCTGTGGGCAAGGAGAAGAAACCAGAAAGCATCAGTCACCTGTATACATCTGACACATGAGCACAAGAACAATAGGTCACAGTGCATATCAGGCAATGCATCATGAGTAACAGCTGGATAACTCCGCACATATGTAAGCCCTATACTACCCAGTTGGTAGACCCACCATGCCAAATTGACACCAGGAAACTCAATACACAAAAGGCCACTACTTGAATGGGCAATACACTGAGAAGCTAGTGTCTGTGAACCGGTGAGCACAGCAATACAATGAAGTCATGACACCTCTTGTTTACCCTGAAATAAACCGGAGGGGTGCACTCAAGGTAAACTTACACACCTCAATACTCAAGGTGCCACCACACTGAGAGACCTGTAAGTCCCCTGGAACACAAAACGAACAAATGTTGGTACGTTGGGACTCACACAACTTCAACTGATCTACATGTTTGGGATGTGCCAATTGGCCATTTTGCTAATAGAACACTGATGTGCCTGCATGCAAAATGTTGCACAAGGCAGTGCATACAAAAGTACATTGATACTGAATCACCTCAGGACAACATGAAGAAAAGCCCCCAAGGATTTGCCAGGCTGAATGTCTCATGCACTATGTAGTGAAAGTCACTGTAAGCACCATGCAAGTGAGGAGTGCACACAGGAACTACATGATGCACTGCATGAGTGACATAAGCACCACCCTCCCCCCCGGGACACACTCTGAACAACATTGCATGTCAGTCCCACCTGGACACAATATTGACTGTCACACAATAAGGTGCATAGGCAAAGGTAGTGGACTCAGAACTCACCTGCTCCCCTGGTCTCCCATACAGGCTGGTGTACTGTGGGAGGAGGACGTCCAGCAGGGCCTGATTCTCCTCCAGGGTGAATGGCTGGGCCCTCTCCACAGCACGAGACATGGTCCAGGGAAGCAGAGACAGCAGCAAGGTTGTCGACAGGAAAGTTGTGCAGGTAAGTGCCCTCTCATGGCTTCTGGCTGCCTTATATCTGTCTTGCTGAGGGCCATTCATTTTGAGGAGTACATAGTGATTGGTCAGAATCATTCGCATCTTACGTTTACTCCAATCCCTTTAAACATACAGCAGTGACAGCATTTGCATCGTTCAAATTTAAAGCATCATGTCAAGTAACAACCACTTTGCAACATTGTATATTGTGGCCAACTGACTTTTCCAGGACACCTGCTGGAAAAATTTGAAGAGAAAACTCGGTATCCATGGCAACCTGCATGCATTTAGGGCCTAATACCTGTCCCTTATGTGTCCCCTATGTAAATTTGAAAGCCACACACAGGTACGGTGCGTTTCACACGTACCCCTACGGCACCAGTTGCACTGTGCGTGTGACACGTACCTGTAGGCACTGTTAGTACAGGTACGTGTAGGCACTGTTAGTACACGGCCGTGTATAACTGGTGCGTACCCGTACGTGTACTACCAGTGCCTACACGTACTTGGACATGTACATGTAGGCACCAGTAGTACACGTCCGTGTACGACTGGTGCATACACGGATGTGTACAACTGGTGCGTACACGTACGTGTCCAAGTACGTGTAGGCACTGTTAGTACATGTCCGTGTATGCACCAGTCGTACACGTACGTGTACTAACAGTGCCTACACGTACCTGTACACGTACGTGTAGGCACCAGTCATACACGTCCATGTACGCACCAGTCATACACGTCCATGTACAACTGGTGCATACACGTACGTGTCCAAGTACGTGTAGGCACTGTTAGTACACGTACGTGTACGCACCAGTTGTACATGGACGTGTACGACTGGTGCGTACATGGACGTGTACGCATTTCACACGCTCACAAAGGTGATACAGCCGTACACATTCCAGGAATGGAGGGCTACGAGTCGCACATGGATGTCCATCAAGTACTTATCATTGCATACTTTCAGGTGCAGGACCTAGGTGTGTTAGCCTGTGATCTTGCACAGGTCCTTCCATCTAGTTGCTCAATTGATGTGTTCTGACCTGTGGACACATGTCATGTGTGATGGGGCACGATGTGGCACACATCACCTTGACATGTGCCACATGTGTGTCTGTAGTCCAACTGTGCCATGCATAGCAGCAGTGGGTGGCACAGTCATCAACA
Organism: Triturus cristatus; assembly: GCF_964204655.1. Taxonomy (NCBI): domain Eukaryota; kingdom Metazoa; phylum Chordata; class Amphibia; order Caudata; family Salamandridae; genus Triturus; species Triturus cristatus. The sequence continues at coordinate 1,645,290,482 of NC_140590.1, forward strand.
CCCGCACCTGTTTCCAGATGCCAGGGACAGGGACACTTATGAACTGACCTGTCACGATCAGCGTGCCCCTTTGGGACTATGTCGACTGTGTGTCATGTGTTCCCATGAGCTTCATGTCAGTGTCCCGTCAACGGCATCTGCTGTTGGTGCATCCAACAGGGTTCAGTGTGGAGATGGGCATGTAACACATCTACGCACACCATGCCACATGTGGATTCCCAAGGCTGTAGAGTCTGTGTGCATGGGACATCATATATTTTCAGTCATTCATGTGTTTATCGTCTCAATGGCTGTGTCTTTGTGTTGTCACGTGTACCCCTTCTTCGCACTGTGTGTGACATGTACATTTGACATTCCATGTGACCTGTGCGTGTGCCTTGCAGTCAGCTGTCTGGATGATCTGACATCCTTCAAATGCAGCTATGTGGTTGTGTGTCACTCCGGTCATATCTGCGGCTCTTCACTCAGACTGGCCCCCAAATCATTTCAGGGCATGTCATGTTGACTTGACAATCAACAGGTGTAACATGCATTTTGTCTGATTGCCAGCAAGCTGCCATCTGTGTCCTGGATGTATTGCACACACCAGACTCCATAGTTACCTGATGTATTAGCAGTGTAGCATGTGCTATGTTCATTGACATTGATGTTTGCCAACTCTCAATCTTCATTCCTCTAAACTATGTTTTGCAGGGCACCACCTGTCCCAAGACTAAGGCCAGACTTGGGTGCCATGATGGAACATGCCTGCATCCGCCGTTACAGATTCACTCAACAGTTGATTGAGGACCTGACAAACAGGCTGGCACCACACCTCCAACCGCAACACAGGTATCCTACTGCGCTGACCCCCAAGAGGAAGGTGATGGCAGCCTTACGTTTTTTTGCAACAGGTACGTTTCAATTCACCATAGCTGATGTGGGTGGGATGTCCCAGACTATGTTCAGCCGTGTCCTGCGTGATGTTTTAGCAGCCATGTTGGAGCACCTTGAATTCATCACATTTCCAAGTCCAGAGGGGTTGAGGGATGTCAAGGGGGATTTCTATGCCCTGGGTGGGATGCCCCATGTAATTGGGTCTTGTACCACCACAGGCACAGGAACAAGCCTATCGCAACCGCAAACATTACCACTCGATAAATGCCCTTGTGGTGTGTCTTGCTAACATGCTGATTTCCCATGTCTGTGCACGTTTTCCAGGATCAGCACATGATGCCTACATCATGAGGCGTAGCAGGGTGCCACAAATGATGCTGCGGCTGCACAACGAACAAGCATGTCTTGTTGGTGGGTATAGTCTTTCTGTCCTATGTGTTGCGGTATCTTAGTCTCTTACGGCATCTCGTGACCCACTTATTTACATGATGTTTCCATGTAGGGGACTCTGGCTATCCCAACATGCCATGGCTGCTGACACCTCTCCGCAACCCAAGAACAGCTGCAGATCACCGGTACAACGATGCACACGGCCAGAACAAGCGAGTGATTGAGAGGACTTTTGGACTCCTGAAGAGCCGATTCCGGTGCCTGGACAAGACAGGCGGGTCCCTCCCTTATGCCTCGGAGAAGGTCTGCAAATTCTTCATTGTGTGCTGCATGCTGCACAACATGACAGTTGAGAAGGCAGTGCCACTCATCCTGGATCCAGATGAGCAGGAGCATCCACCTGTGGAGGATCAAGGGCTTGGTCACGAGGCTAGTGAAGATGAGGAGGAGGGGGAGGATATCCGGAGTCAGCTCATACGCAACTACTTCTCATAATGGTGAGTCACTGGCTATGAGTGTGCAAGCTTGTAGTGTTGAGTGGCATGTGTTGCAATGTGTGTGTCCAGCTGACTGAATGCACAGTGACTTGGATGTGTGTTCTGATGTGTCACTCGAGTGATGATGTCATGCAACACAGTTTTGCAGAAAGACTTGATCGGCAATATACATGTGTCCAACATTGTTGCTGTTTTGTACATTTCCATGTGTGCGTGGAGAATCATTTTTTGGTGACTTCTCGTGTGTCTGTCATTCCCAGGTATTTGCCCCCTGTTGTCTGGTTGTGTCATCGTTGTCCTCCTGCTATTCCTCGTGTGGATTGCAATGTGTGCTGAATCAGCGTTCCATGCACGGACATGTGGAAATGTCAGTTTGGATGAGTATTGCAGCACAGCTTTTTTGTGGTGATACAGGTTGTGAATGTATGGTGACTGCTTCTGTGCATGTTGTGGTACCATGCATACATGTCTTCTCACCATGGAGCATATGACATGTAGCATCACTCCCATGACATGATAATCAGCCTTCTTGACAGTCATCTGTAGTGGAATATGGCGTCTGATGAAGGCTTCAATGTGTGTGTACCTTGGCTCTGAAACATTGCAGAGGCTACGGGTGGACATAGTGGGGGACATCACAACAACATGCTCTATGGGGAATTGCAGCCTCTCAGTGTGCAGCAGGATGTGTTTTGCTCATCCCCTTACCTTGTGTGCCAGTTCATTGGGATTGACATCATCCGTGTTGTGAAGGGGTGTCCAGCGTATGTCCCACATATTCTGTCAACTGACCTGTGAGTCTGTTAACATGGAGGCATATCCCTTTGTGTGTGTATGTGGAATAAAGGTGTTCAGGACAATCCAAAGTGCCTCAGCTCGGTCACTGCAGATCTCTTACCAGTTTGCATGCGTCATCTATGGCAGACTTGACAAAGATTAGGCATATGAGTGTCTGTGTACTTTGGCAACATGCATGCAGTACTTTATGGCTAATGATCTCTATTGTGCATGATGTGTCTGGTTGTGTATGTATTTGTGCAGGTTGCTGCCCACAACGGGACGTGAATGGCTGCTGATGGTGTGTCTCCTTTGCGCATCTCTGCATTTTGTTGCCTGACACAGTGGCTGTCATTTATGATGATTGATCATACACTTTCTGGGAGTGACCCATGAGTGAGCTGACTCTCCCTCCTTGACATACACCTATTGCACTGTGCCTTGCAGACCTCCTTGTCTTTGTGTGTTGATTTTTGCATGATTTCTAAGCCCTTCCGCCTGCTGCTGCCTCACCTGCGGCCACGCCACTCCAAGTGCCCTAATTCTGCAACCCCCACACCTCTGAAATGCTCAGCCCTTCCCCCTCCACCCATTTGTAATGCAGCCAGCAGCTTTTCTGTGCCACTGTAGCCCCACCGCCGTGCAAAAGGACGGATCGTCTGCACCTTCAACATGCACAGTGCACGACCCTCTAGTCTTTGCATTACCCACGTCACACAACAGGCTCATGCTGCAGCCACTCTCCAAGCAATGTCCTTGTGACAATCATCGTCCTGCCATCAGGCAACCCCTAAGCACACACACGACACCTTCGCATGCTGAGTGTGCAACTCCAACTGCCTACACAGCGCTGCCCAGCCTCCCAGACCCTGTCATTCCAAACAGGTTAGTTGCTTCCTACTCCACACCCGCTCCATCCACCAGCACGCCATTGGACTCTGTTACCTCCTCAACACTGCAGCCCCACACATCACCTTCATGACAGTAACCTGGACAAAACCATCCTCAGCACATGACATCTTCATTGCCATCTCAGACGGATCCAAGATCACCTGCAGGGACGCCAACACCACTCACGGGGGCTGAATAGGTAATTATTGACAAGTACACCCTCAGAGTCACAAGTCCGGGTTTGCAGCAACTCCCTAGCAACCCTCGGAGTAACACTCATCTACAGATCTGCAGGCCTACATCCACAATTCCGCTAAGCCATCAACACGTACATCTGCATGCAGGCCCTCACCTCCACAGGCTACATGTGGCTGGGTGCCCGTAACTTCTTGCGGGAAGGGACACACACCACCATCCATCATTGGTCCATCAACATTTGAATCCACGTCTCCAACAAGCAACACAGTGCCACTCACTCCGCTACCGATCCCTCACAGATTCCAGATGTAAGTCGCCACAGACAAGCTGTGTGGGACACTCAAAACAACACCACCACCACACCCTGCAATCTCACACACTGGATCAGCAACTGATCCATCAATCTAGCCACATTGACGGACTTTCCTGTGAAGCACAACGACAGTTAAGGCACCTGGGACAAGGCAGACCTAGCCGGACTCTTGTGCAAACCTTGCAACACAAAGAGCCATCATTTTGCTTACAGCCCTGGAAAACACCACACACAGCCATCACCATATCTTCAGCAAGGACAAGTGGAGATCCTTCAGATAGTGCCGAGACACCCAAACACACAATATCAAGGAGCTCTTCAGCATTGTGGGTGAACTGACAGCAGATCTCCATCCAAGAGACCCCACCCTTGTAAGGCAGATCCCATCCCTTGCTACTTTGTACCACTGCAAGCTCATGGCCATGGACAACAGCCTTGGCACACAGAGGCAGACAGCACTATTTTCCGCTGGACAAACTCCCCTCAGGTCATGGACTCCCATCAGCAGCAAGTACACAACCAGGATCATGTGCACCATCCACTCTGGCTCTCCATCAGGCCCCTTCCCACACAACTTCTCAACCACATCATTCGCCATCCTTGAAGCCCACGTCCTGCGCGTCATGAATGTCTCCTTTGAGTTAGCCACATTCCATGGCTGCAGGAGGCATGCAGAGCCCCGGGGCCTTCTTAGACAACGGACGGCAGTACCACAGGATCTCCTGGTACATCAGCCTACTTCCCTACCCAGCAAATGTCACCAGGAAGACACTCTACTAGCAACTGTCCAATTTCTTACATGATACCTGCTCCAGCCAATTGGCACCCAACCATTTTACACAGTAATTACACCACTGCAACCGTCATCATTGCCAACACCAACGACTACTTTGCCCTGCTCACCAATGGTGAGCCCACCACCCTTGTCCTCTCAACGCCATTCTACACTATGTGTTACCACACTGTCAGCTCACACATTCCAACAGTGGTATCCAGAGGAGGGCCCATGATTCACTCAGGAAGTAGCTCACCAGCAAGGGCCAGGGAGTCTGCCTCCACCCTGCAACATGTAGTACACTGGGGGCATCTGCTCAGCGTGACGATCTTCAATGTCTCCATGACCCCCCTCTCCACCATCACTTGCACACACAACCTCATCATCATCTGGTATGCCATTGACACCCAGCTGCTCCTCAAACTCACCAAGGAGCCAGCCATTGACAGATCCAAACTTCACAAAGGCATGAGATCCGTTGATGAATGGCTGAACATCAGCTATCTGAGGCTGGACTTTGACGTGACAGAGGTCATCATCTGAGGATTGTCCCCTTACGGCTGGGTCAACTCCATGCGTCCCACTGGTGTGTGCACCGCACCAGCACCCAGTGGCCACGCAGGCAAGCTGGTGTTCGTCATGGACCCATCGCTCACAATTAACATGCAACTCACCAAGATCTGTACCTCATGCTGCAACACCCTCCACATGCTGCTGATGGCCCCCAGATAGATCCACTCCAAGGCAAGACAGACCGTCCCCCTGGTCCAGGATGCCAGCTGGCTCACATACAGCACCGGCCTCTACAGAGGACAACAGCAAACATGCAGGAGAACTTATCCACATCCAGGGTGCATCCGCACACCTCATCTGCAACATCCCCCGCCCCAGCCACATCACCGTCCACCTGAGATAGGTACAATGGCTCACTGTGTGCTGCAGGATCACCTTCAGACTCCTCAACCACACTCAGGAGGCAGCCCACAACCCCGGACCCAAACCGACCTTGGACGTGTGGCCCTACTCCATGCAGCCCACCTTGCCCTGGCCACCATTCATCACATCCACATGACCTCTGCATGCAGGAGATAGTTCACCCACCTCGCAAAACAGACCTGGTACTCCCTCCCCGGGCACATCAACATGACCCATGACCTCTACACCTTCATGTGATTCTACAAAATTTGTCTGTCAGAGCAATATAGCAAGACCCCCCTCAGCAGCTTGAGGCCATCACGGGTGAGTGTTAGGCTCCATGTCTGCATTTTGTGATACATTGTGAGCCATGTGTGTCCTCGACCGGACTCAGATCCAAGTGTATGGATGGCTGGAGTTAGTTCCACGCACAGGCATACTTTAACATATCCCCACTCGTAGGTTGTGGACTCATGCTAAATGACTGCAACATGAAATTTCAATAATTAAATTTTTTATTTCGAACTCTGGGGCGTGATTTGTGCACAGAAAAAGGGGAAATGCAGGGACCATAGAATCCAAAGTTCACAGGGGGAGATGGGATCCTTGGCATTTGAAGTCATCAGAGTCCAGCCCACAGTGTTTGGCATCATTGGTCAGACTGTGACCAGCAAGTCCATGTGGCAGATGATGTCAGTCAATGGGGTGATGCTGTCGCACATGTAGTCCAGGTGCCTGGCCAGGTGACCTGGGAGATGTCGATGGCCCGCTGCCTCTCACGGTCTTTTCCGTGGACGACCAACCTTCCTCCGGGGACCCCCAGATGCAGGCCTTGATGATGTTTGGGACGCTCCGTCGGACGAATCCTCCTCCTCCTCCCTCCCTGTGGCTGGTGCTGGTCTGCGCCTGGTGTCACAGGGAGGGTTGCCCATGGTGTCGGTGATCCGACGGAGTGAATGGCTTATGTCCCTTTGCACTTCCAGGAGCTCAGCCAGTCTTGCCTCCATCCGTCCTTGGTGTTGTTGTTGACTGGTGTGTTGCTCGGCCTGCTGGTTTTTGATCTCAGTGAGGGTCACCACTACCTGGCTGATCTCCCTGGTGTCACGCCGGTATGCCTCCATGATGTTGCGGATGTGTGACATACCGGTCCCTTCAGCTGGCTGGTCAGGTTCTCGCCTCTGCCTGCCTCCACTCCCGCCACCCCTGCCCACACGAGCCGGGCCTGCCGTTGTGGGCACATCGGGTCAACAGGACCCCTGAGGGATGGCAGTGGTGGTGTTGTCTGCCTCCTCCTAGGTGCCCGCCGCACCTTGTCCCTCCTGGTCAGACTGGCTCTGTTCACTGTGGGCAGGGCTATTGGGTGTCTCCTGTGATGTGGCAGGAATGGGGGTGGTGGTTGGCACAGATGTTCCTGAAGCAGGTGCTGCAGGGGCTTGCACACCAGAGGGTCCAGGTCGGTCGGGGTCATCCATGGAGTGTTGAGAGGCATCACTGCTGGTGGGATCCGGTTCCTCCCGAGCCTGTGACGGTGATTCTTCCCCCCATTGTTGGGGGGATGTTCATCACGTTGCCCTGTGTCTGAGAGAGAGACAATGTTGAAGCTGTTTAATGCAACATGCATGTTTCATACACATTCAAGTTGGCACAGTTCCTCCAGGTAGTTGTATGTGCCTAGCATTCTCCTCAATGTTTACTTGTGTATGGGTATGTTGCGGGGGACAGATTGATATGTTCGCCTGAGTTTTTGACATGTCCATTTCTGGCTTGGATGCTTCTTCGGCTAGGTATTGGTGTTGTTGTGTTACATGCCCATTGTGGCAGTGGGTAAATCCATTGCCTGTCCTGGTGGTGTGTGCTTGTGTAAGGGGTGTGTGTGACAGGGCCTGCTGGTGGGTGTAGTGTGATTTGGCCCTGAGGCTCCCAGGTGATGTAGCTGTCCCCCCATGGAGCATGCTGCCATGACAGTGAGTGTGAGTTCCTGTCCTAGATATCTGACCTGGTTGTCTTGGTGTTTGTGTTTGCACTGGTCACAGGAGGGCCTTGTGCTGCCTACACCCGGGCCTAGTGTGAGCTATCTTGTCAGTACTTTCCCAATCCCTGCATTGAGCATGGTGCTTGGGTATGTAGCTGGGCCATATGGGATGAGGGCAATTGTGGCTGATTTGGAATTCAAAAATGCGTTTTGGTGCACCCACCCTCCCAGCATACGGGACATCCATTCTTGAGTTGGTGCTTCGTGTAGCATGGGACATGGCATGGACTTGCTTTCTCAATGGGGCATACACATGTTCTTGGCATTTGCGTTGTTTTTGACTGTGGTTCTGGCGGGTGATGGCTTGGGGGTAGTTGCGTGCATTAGGTGTAGTTGGGGTGTGGATGCCATTACCCCATGTTACGTAAGTGGTTTGTGTACTCACCAGGCTCTGGAAGTCCTTGGAGTCCATGTAATCCCACCGGCGGAAGCATGGCCATCACCTTCTCCTCCCAGGGATGGTAATGTACTGGTCTGCGGGGCGCGCCACCTCCAGTGATGTTGGTCTGGGCGTGCTCTTCATTCATTTTTCTCTTGACCGCCCTCCGCAGATCGTACCACCTGGCTTGGCATTCATTCCTGCTCCTTCTGATGGGTGTGACAGCATTCACCCTCTCGACGATCCTCTGTCACAGGCGTGATTTTTCAGCTATGCTGGTCTGTCTGACCAATGTTCCAAACAGCTGTGGCTCGACTCTGATGACTTCATTGACAAGGATGTCCAGCTCCTCCCTTGTGAACCTTGGATTCTTGTCGATGGGCATGGTGTGGGGTGAGGGTGTGGATGGTTGTGGGTGTGTGGGTCTGAATGTGACGGTGTGTGTGTGAATGTGTAGAGGGGGTATGTGTGAAGGGGGGTTTGTGTAGGTGTATATGTTTATGTGGATGGGTGCAGTGGTTTGTGTGTGCTCTGTAGCAGTGGTGAGTCTGTTGCAATGGCTCATGGTTTGTGTGTGTGGGCCCTTTTTATTGGTCCATTTGTGGGTGGGGCTCAGTTTGAATTTTTGGTGGGTGTGTTCTAAGGGGTGGTTGTGAGGTTGCCCCTCTGTTTGCCTGTTTGGATGTGTACAGGTCAGTCCTTTTCATTTCTTGTGCAGTGTAGACGTGTTTTGTGGTGTTGTGCAAGTCGTATAGGCCCTCCTTGTGCTGTTTTACAGTGTCCGTGGTTCTGTACAGTACTGGGGTACGAGTCGTACAGCCACACACTCCCATGCGTTGTGTATGTACGGCGCATACACGGACATTGCTATGTACGGTACGTACACCCCATTGCTTCTGTACGGTGCGGGTGCGTAGACCGTCTGCGCGTATGTAGGGTGCGTACCCCCAGTGCATAGGTATGCACCGTACCCCCAGCACGAATGTATGGTGCGTACCCCCAGCGCGTAGGTACGCACCGTACCCCCAGCGTGAATGTATGGTGCGTACCCCAGCGCGTATGTACACACCGTACCCCCATAGCGAATGTACGGTGCGTACCCGCAACATCGCATACCCGCATCATCCACCGTACACACGCGATGTTGGGGGTACGCACCGTACATTTGCTACGGAGGTACAGTGCGTACATACCCACTGGGTGTACGCACCGTACATACGCGCTGGGGGTACGGTGCGTACCTACGCGCTGGGGGTACGCACCGTAAATTCGCGCTGGGGGTACGGTGCATACCTACACGCTGGGGGTACTCACCATACATTCGCACTGGGGGTACGGTGCGTACATACTTTGCTTCATAGCGGGCAAAGTCATTCCCCATGTACTGGACGTTTTCCGTACGAATCATAGATTGTAACGCCGGTCCGGATCGTACTAGGACGGTCGGACTTCATTTTTACGATTTGTACGGAGAAGTGTCCGGGTCCATCTCGTACTAATTTTCCCGCTACGATTCGTATGGATCGGGCCGATCCGTATGTACTTGTTCCCGTACGGATCGTACTTCACAGGTCAGACGTGACTTGTACGATTCGTACGGAAAAAAATACGGATACGAGTCATACGGAAAAACAAAATACAGGATCGGAATCGACCCCTTAGTGTTAAAAATAATATATATATTTATTATTTAATTACAAAACCGTAAAAAAAACTTTGTTGATTTAAAAAATGAATGTATGATTAAATTTGAATAAAATATAAATAAATCAATGTTTAACTATTTCTATACATCGCTTTCAATAATAATCAATGCATAATAAATACATGTATTTTTTTATTTTATTCGGGAATGTTTTTTCTAATTTAAACTTCACCAAAATAATTTTAAGTATATTTAATTTGTTTCAGGAATGAATTTAAAATTAAGCTAATGGTACTGTAGATTTTCTTCTTTTGTTTTACATTCGAAATAAGTTATATTTAAAATATGAATATAAAATGAATTCACATTAATATCAGAGCAGTCAGAGTGGAGATCTCCAAATAATAAATTATAAGGAAGGATACTAAAACATCTGTTAAACTAAGACAAAGTTAATACAAATATTTTTATATTAAATAGTAATGTAAATTAATAAATCTAGAAAAAAATGAATGCTACAGCACTATTAACCTAATTTTTAAATATATCTTTAATTATTTTAAATATTCTAAAAAAAAAACTCTTTTGTTTAAATAAGTCAAAGTCACTTTATTTCGGTTCAAAGAACCATAAAAGTTTTAGAGTATATATATATTGTTTTACAATTCATATAAATAAAGTTGAAATAAAAACGTTAATTCCCACCTAAAGTTAACAAATATATATATTTGTATTATGAATTGATAATTATTAAAAGTGCTGTATGCAATTCATTAATGTTTATGGTACTATATGTTAAAAAACACAATTGTTCCCTAAATGGTTGAATATAAAGAGTTATTAAAATATTTTTCAATAAATAGATATTATTTAAAGATTGTTTTTAACATTATGTTATATTAATTATTATTTTAAATACTTTAATGTAATTTAACATTACTTCCTATGGGGTTTTATGTTAATTCCCTACCTCCAATATTTTCTATGGGAGGGTGTTTCAGTATCAGTGGTTGATGTACCATGTATGATGCTGGACTCACTAGTTTCTTTTTCAGCAGTAGTAAATTCACTTGTAAATGTGGCTCTGCTCCATTTTTCTGGATGGGAAGTCTACATTTTTGAGTAACTTTACACTCTTCAGACCTAGTAAATTGCCAATACCAGTAGACCTTAGAGTCATATGGGCTGTTGCACTGTGCTCTCCCAAACACAGCACTATCATTAACTCAATGGGAATCTGGACTTTGTACTACCTTTGACCCACTGGGATGCAGTGTGCGACGCTGCCTTCTAGGACAGAGCTCACAATACCATTGACTGACTTAGTGGAAACCTTGACGCCAAAGAGGGGAAGAGTGCCACACTATCCTCTAACAAGTAGAAGTCAGAGCACTGCATTAATCATGACACACTAGAAAGCAGTATCCTGCACTACCCTCAGCTTGTTGGTAGACATTTCATTGCTTAACCCCTGACCACTTCCGATAAACTGCACTAAACAGTACTCACCCCACTGACAGGCATCATGCCACAAAACATTATCTTCCTTTTAGGTAGCTCACGGCGCTGCGCCCACACTCTTAGGAAAGAGTGCATCATACTAATCACAACCTACTAGGGGACAATGCGTTGCGCTAAGGTTGACCATCACACCACTCTCAACCCACTAGGAGGTGGCGCTACTCCCTGCTTTTAAACCAATACTAGGCATTGCAGTGCACAACTCTCAACAGACTGGAAGGCAGCATTGCAGACTATAGCTCAATTTATTAAATCTTTGCTGCTAGAACAAAGGGGTGAGTGGCAGGTCACGAGTTGGAATTCCAGCAAGGCTGACTCAGACTGTCACAGGAGTACCATAAATTGGTAGTAGTAACAGTGGTTACTTTGTAAAGAAAATAAGTGCTGGGTCGCTCGTCAGGAGGCAGCTTGTACCTGCCCATTTCTCCTGTTAGCGCTTTCTAAAACAGAACCAACTACTAACCATGAAAGTGGGGAGAGGATGTTGTGCAATGGTCAGACTTCGGAGCTGGGGAACCAGGTACGAGTCTCGGCTCAACATCATGTGATTCTGGGCTAATCACTTAATATCCCCATAAATTAATGTGTCCTTAACTGGTGGTCATGAAAAGTGCAAGTATTGGTGATTAAGTGCCGGTGCTGAGCACCGGCTCCAATTAAGCACTGAGTCGTAAGAACTGTTATTTACAGCACTTAGAAATGGCACAAGTGTAGAATGAAGCGCTATATAAAATAATAAGTTATTGTTACTAATAAAATCTCTACTCACTGAGAGGCAGAAGCCAGCACTTCCCTCGACCCACTAATTGGCAGTGTGCTGCACTAAATTCAACTCCCTGTGAGGCAGAGCTCCATACCATCCATGACAGCCTGGAGGGAATTGATGCTGACCCACTCGAAGGCAGTGTGATGCACTAAGCTCGACACTGCGGGGCAAAGAGTTCCCTCTACTCTCGAACCTCTAGGAAGCGGCGCGTGCTACTATCTGTGAACAATGGGTAGACATTGCACTTCACAATCTTCATGCCATTAGGAGGAAGGATGCCACAAAGCCCTTGTGCCAACCATAGGCAGTAGACCCTACACTCGACCTGCTGGGGGGTACTGTATCAAGCCCCCCTCGACCTACAGGAAGTCAGTGCACAGCACAACCCTCATTCTACTGAATGCAGCACCCCACATCAATGAAGTGCTCCACACTACCTTCAATGCATTGGGAAACAGCACAGGAGGCTATCATCCAAACCCTAGAAGGTACCGGTACTGCATCAGACTACCTTTGCCACACAGGGAGCCTGGGCATGGAAGCAGCACACCACACACCGCTGTAGGAGCACCACACTACCCTCAATGCAGTAATAGGCGGTACCATGTTATCCTTGACCCAAAGGAAGGCTTTGCACCAGGCCGCCCTAATTTGACGAGTGGAAGTTGCACTGTGCCACATTTCATCCACTATTGGGCATTGTCAATGTTACCCTCAAACCACTGAAGACACTGCACCAGGCTAGCCTAAACTTACTGTGACGTGGGCACTGCATCATGCTATCTTATACTTACTGGTGAGCATTGTACAATGTTACCCTAAATCCATTGAAGTTATTGCACCAGGCTACCCTTACCTTACTGTGAGGTGGGAACCTCACCATGCTGTCTTCAACTCACTAGTGAGGAAAGACCGCCCCAACCACCCAGGAGGGGGCCTTGCCATCACCCACAAGAGCACCCTCTGCCTCACAACCTCCAGCGAAACCTTCCCCTCAGACGAACACCTGCACTTCCAGATGCAGAGCACCCCCAAAGCCACACTCCAAGGAACCCTCGTCTACAGACCCCCCCAGCCCCTGAACACCTTTCGCCACCACCATCACTGACTTCATCGCACCCCACGCCATTGCCTCAACAAACTACATATTCATTGGAGACCTGAACTTCCACCTCGACAACCTCAGCGACCCCAACTCCACTATCCTTCGTGACAACCTCGCCAGCATCGAACTTAAACAACTCGTGAACACACTGATCCACAGAGCAGGACACACCCTCGACCCCATCTTCGCGGCAGGAAACAGCATCCAATTCACCCACAGAATGCAGCCGCCATGGACCGACCACCACTGCGTACACTTCGCCATCAACAAACCCAAGGCACCCAAACCAGGACCACGCCAACCACGAAGGAACTGGAGCACGGTTACCGATGAGCAACTTAGCTCCACCCTCACCCACGACAACCACACCTGGGCACCCGACGCAAACAACGCAGCCAGAGAACTCCACACCTGGCTCTCCGACTGCGCAGACAAGCTCGCCCCGCTACGCAACCCCGACAGATAACACCCCAGGAAAGCCACCTGGTTCACCACCGCTCTCCAAGAAGCCAGACGCACCTGCAGACGCCTGGAGAAGAACTGGAGAAACACCAAGACAACCAAAAACCACACCACCTACAAGGACGCCATGACAGACTATCACAACCAGATCAGAGCCACCAAGAGGAACTTCATCCACAACAAAATCCTGGCCAACTCCACCAACTCCAAGGAACTTTTCAGGTCCATTCAAAAATTCACCAACCCACGCAGCAAAGCCACAGACATCACCCCATCCCAAGACCTCTGCGACAAGCTTGGAACCTATTTCCACCTCAAGATCAAAAACCTGTACGACAACTTCATTGACCATCAACCAGGTGCCACAGACGGCTCCCCGCAACCCAGAAACACCAACCAGCCCACCATCTCCAACTGGACACTGATCACGGCCGAAGACACAGCCTCAACCATGAAAAGCACCCACTCGGGGGCCCCCACCGACCCCTGCCCCCCTCACATCTACCACAGAGCCGCAGCCGCCATCGCAAACTACAACGCACCATCAACACCACCTTCAAAACAGGTACCTTCCCAGACGACTGGAAACGCACAGACATCAGACCTCTGCTCATGAAGCCCACAGCTGACCCCACCGACTTCAAGAACTATCGACCCATCTCGCTCCTCCCCTTTGCAGCCAAAATTGCAGAGAAACAGTCAACAGGAAACTGACACGATTCTTTGAAGAGAACGCAGTGCTTGACCTGTCCCAATCTGGATTCCGAAGCAACCACAACACAGAGACCGCCCTACTCGCCGCCACAGATGACAGCCGCACCCTCCTGGACCAAGGCCACTCCGCAGTCCTCATCCTACTCGACCTATCGGTGGCCTTCGACACCGTCTCCCTCCGCACACTAGTCGCTAAACTACACGATGCAGGCCTACAAGGAACAGCCCTGGGCTGGATCCGATCATTCCTCACTGGAAGAAGCCAAAGGATCAGACTCCCACCCTTCCTCTCCGACCCCATGAAAATCGCCTGCGGAGTCCCACAGGGTTCATCCCTGAGCCCACCCTCTTCAACATCTACATGGCCCCCCTCACAGCCATCGTCCAAAAACATGGCCTCAACATCGTATCCTACGCCGACGACACCCAGCTTATCCTCTCCCTCACCAAAGAACCCACCACTGCCAAACTCAACTTTCAGAAAGGAATGCAAGATGTCGCAGTCTGGATGACCAACAGCTGCCTGAAGCTCAACGCCAAGAAGACAGAAGTCCTCGTCCTCGGTACCACCCCTTCTGCATGGGACAGCACCTGGTGGTCGACTGCCCTCGGAAGCCTACCTACCCCCTCAGACCACGCCAAGAACCTCGGCATCGCACTCGACTCATAACTCACCATGAACCGACAGGTCAACGCCGTCACCTCCAGCTGCTTCAACACCCTCCGCATCCTCCGCAAGACCTTCAAGTGGATGCCCCCTGAGTCAATGAACACAGTCACCCACGCACTCATCACCAGCAGACTGGACTATGGAAACGCACTTTACGCCGGCATCAACAAGTCCCTACTCCGCAAACTCCAAACAATATAGAACACCGCCGCCAGACTAGTCCTCGGCATCCCCCGACACAAACACATCAGTCATCACCTAAGAAGTCTCCACAGGCTCCCCATGGAGAAAAGAGTCACTTTCAAAATCCTCACTTACGCCTACAGATGCCTACACAACAACGGACCCAATTACCTCAACAACAGAATCAACTTCCATGTACCCAAAAGAAACCTCCGATCTTCTAACCTCGCACTGGCCGAAACCCCGCGCACCCACAGAGCCAGAGCAGGTGGAAGATCCTTCTCTCACATTGCAGCCAAGACCTGGAATGAGCTACCGGCAGACATCAGACGCGCCCCCTCCCTTAACACATTCATGAAGACCCTCAAGACCTGGCTCTTTGGCTAAACAGATCTGCGGACGCCCCCCCCCCCCCCTCAGCGCCTTGAGACCCTCACCGGTGAGTAGCGCACTTACAATTTTCTGATTGATTGATTGATTGCACCAGGGCACCCTCAAGCCACTGGAATGCAGTGCACCAGGCTACCCTTACCTTGCAGTGAGGTGGGCACTGCACCATGCTATCTCATACTCACTAGGGAATACTGCACAATGTTACCCTCAACCCACTGAAGGTATTGCACCAGGCGAGCCTTAACCTACTGTGAGGTGGGCACTGCACCATGCTATCTTATACTCACTGGTAAACATTGCACAATGTTACCCTCAACCCACTGAAGACACTGCACCAGGCCACCTTTACCTTACTGTGAGGTGGCACTGCACCATGCTATCTTATACTCACTGGTGAACATTGCACAATGTTACCCTCTACCCACTGAAAGCACTGCACCAGGCTACCCTTACCGTACTGTGAGGTGGCACTGCACCATGCTATCTCATACTCACTGGTGAACATTGCACAATGTTACCCTCAACCCCTGAAGGCATTGCAGTAGGCTAGCCTTAAGCTACTATGAGGTGGGCACTGCACCATGCTATCTCATACTCACTGGTGAACATTGCACACTGTTACCCTCTACCCACTGAAGGCACTGCACCAGGCTACCCTTACCTTGCAGTGAGGTGGGCACTGCACCATGCTATCTTATACTCACTGGTGAACATTGCACAATGTTGCCCTCAACCCACTGAAGGCACTGCACCAGGCTACCCTTACCGTACTGTGAGGTGGCACTGCACCATGCTATCTCATACTCACTGGTGAACATTGCACAATGTTACCCTCAACCCCTGAAGGCATTGCAGTAGGCTAGCCTTAAGCTACTGTGAGGTGGGCACTGCACCATGCTATCTTATACTCACTGGTGAACATTGCACAATGTTACCCTCTACCCACTGAAGGCACTGCACCAGGCTAGCCTTACCTTACAGTGAGGTGGGCACTGCACCATGCTATCTCATCCTCACTAGTAAACATTGAACAATGTTACCCTCAACCCCTGAAGGCACTGCACCAGGCCACCTTTACCGTACTGTGAAGTGGCACTGCACCATGCTATCTTATACTCACCGGTGAACATTGCACAATGTTACCCTCAACCCACCGAAGACACTGCACCAGGCTACCCTTACCGTACTGTGAGGTGGCACTGCACCATGCTATCTTATACTCACTGGTGAACATTGCACAATGTTGCCCTCAACCCACTGAAGGCACTGTACCAGGCTACCCTTACCTTGCAGTGAGGTGGCACTGCACCATGCTATCTTATACTCACTGGTGAACATTGCACAATGTTGCCCTCAACCCACTGAAGGCACTGCACCAGGCTACCCTTACCTTACGGTGAGGTGGGCACTGCATCATGCTATCTCATACTCACTAGTGAACATTGCACAATGTTACCCTCAACCCCTGAAGGCACTGCAGCAGGCTAGCCTTAGCTCTCCAGTGAGCATTGTTCTCTGCACTCTTCAGCGCACCAGGAGACAACGCCCGCACTATCCCGAGGTGACAGAAACTGCTAGGTTTTGACACTGAGTGGGAGCAGCAGGCGCGGGAGCCTTGTTCATCTGGAAGGAAAGGGATGAAAAAACTGCGAGACACCCAACAACCTTGAGTGAAACAAAGCATCAGGAATGAGGTCCTCCCTCGGTTCAGTCCACCCAGGGTTCCCTCTGAATGGAGGACGAGACGCGGAGCACAATAACAACCTCCTCTCTGAAGCAATTCAACCCACACCCACCGCCGGCCTTGGAGGGCTCTGTTTGCATTCCTCGTTCAATGCACTTACCCTCCCCATCAGAACATCTATTCATAAATGAAACAACAGCAACCACAAAGGGTAAATAGAAGTGTGTATTATTCACTTTCATTCGGAGGGATGAATACCATGACGTCTCCTGCTCAGACAATATGAGGCTTTTGTCTTGAAACTATTGATGACTGCATGAATTGCGTCATATGTACCCTTCAGAAATGGTCGTTCTCCGCAAGGACTTACACGTCTCACAAGGATGAACAGAGGGAAAGTGACAGCCGGGGGGAAGTGGTGTCTCTGAAATGTGTGCACCATGAGCTCTGAATGTGACCGGAAGCCTCTGCTCAGGTCTGCAGCTCATCCCACCCAGAGCTTCTGCTGTGTGTCATTTCAACAGCGCCCATTACATTTCTGTATTCTCAAGTGAGCTGCTTGTGTATTATTTACGTCTAGAAATGTCCAAGCACATTTTGCCTTTTAACCCCTTCAGCGCGGCGCGGATTTCCGCGCCGCGCTGAAGATTCCGTGCGCGGGCGGGGCCATGACGGAGCGGTTCCGTCATGCGCACAGCGCAACCGACGCACGTGACGGAACCGCTCCGTCACAAGCGTCGAACGGGTTAAAAAGCTGTTCGCTTTTAGGTTGAAGTTTTAATTTTAGTTTTCACAGAAAGTGGATAAAGAAAGTAAGGGCCATATTAGCAAGGACTTGCGATAATTATCGCAAAGCGCGCTTAGCGCTGTATATTTTATCGCCGGCTATCGTTGGTTTAGATCGCAGAAATAACACGTTATTATCAACGTTTATCTCCAAGGTGATAATAAACCAGCGATAGCGGCGATTTTCCATCAATAACGCGGGAATTCCAGCGATGAATTTCCATCGCTAAGGAAAAGGTCGCTAATAGGCAGGTGAGGATTCAGCCTTAGAATCCACCTCCCATAGAAAACAATGGCTAAGTCAGGATCTTAGCAGGTGTTAAAATCCAGCGATAATCGCGGTTAGTGTTGTGTTAGCGACTTCTTCCTATTACTTTTAGTGAGGAACGCCCACTTTGCATGTCATTAGCGATAAATATCGCTAACATGCAAAGCGGTAACAAAACAGCCGCTATCGCCATTAAGCTGTCGCTAACAGTTGTTAGCGACAGCTTGCTAATAGGGCGATAGAAATATCGCCGCTTTATCGGCAAAAAGTGCCGCTAAAGAGGCGATACTGCCCTTGCTAATATGGCCCTAAGTTCCTCTGTTTGGTTGTCGGGGATAGTGGGATATTTTGTGCGTCTAGAGGGGACAGGGAGGGAAGTTGAGTGCACCCTTGGTGCCCGAGAGACAAATCAGTAATAGAATTTCAAGGTACGCACTGATTATACAAAATAGTCACATGTGGATGTTTGGATGAAAAGTTGTCCTGGATTTGCTGACAATCTAGCAATGCTCCTGCTATCATGAACCAACGATGCATGCCCCTGTGCCAGGGCATTCCAGAGTCTTCACCGTCACCATACAAATATTTCCACCTATGTTTGCTTTCTTGAACAAAGAGAAATGTTTTTTCATTTTGGTGGCAATGACTGTTGGTGGCAGCCGGGCATCTACAGGTAGATTTGTATCCTTATTGGTGAGTGGTGTGTCGGATATAGGACCATTTTGCTTTCAAGAAATGCACCAACCAACAAGAACACTACGGGGCATATTAGCAAGGGCGTGCGATAAATATCGCAAATCGCGCTTAGCGCATATTTTTATATCGCCGTTTATCGCTGGATCCTATCGCGGAGATAGCGCGTTATTACCAATGTATATTTCCAATGCATTAAAAGATCCAGTGATAGTGGCGAAATACACCAAAAACACAAGTAAAACAGTGATAAAACTTTTATCGCTAACATAAAGCTTGCTAATAGGCAGCGGAGGATTCAGCCTTAGAATCCACCCCCCATTGAGGATAATGGGTAAGTCAGGATTTTAGCAGGTGTAAAAATTCCTGCGATGACCCCGTTTAGCGCGACTTTTGTCATCGCTAACCGGGGCCGGGGCCTCATTGCTAATAGGCGTTGGGTCTGTTAGGGGCTGTTTCCGTGGTCTTTTGGTCGGGAATGCCTACTTTGCATGTCATTAGCGATGAATATCGCTGACATGCAAAGCGGCCACCAAAACGGTCGCTTTCGCCAGAAAGCTGTCGCTAACAGCTGTTAGCGACAGCTTGCTGATAGGACGATTAAAATATCGCCGCTTTAGCGGCAAAAAGTGCCGCTAAAGCGGCGATACTGCCCTTGCTAATATGCCCCTACATTCTTAATCACAGTGCATACTGGCCTGTGGCTCATCGGAGTTAGCGAGAGGGTTGTAAACTGACTCACATCATCTGGATGCTGACCTGCTCGATTCAGGAAGGCTCTTAAAATTCAGTCATTCTGCTGAGCCTACGGGTAGCCCAGCGTAGGCACTTTAAATTCGAGCCTACGGGTAGCCCAGCGAAGGCTCTTTGAATCAACATATCTTTTTTAAAAATACTTTTAAATGAGGTCATGGATAAGACACAATAATGTAACAATAGAAAGGATATAACATGACTAAGGGTGCAACTGATTGCATCACAAAGGATAAAAAATAGAGCAGACAGAATAAAAAAGAAAGGACTATTGAGACGGGTGGTCTTGACCAGACTGTAATTGCAAAAGATATCCCCTAAATGGCTCCCAGATCTTCCGGAGACAAATACATTGCTCATCATTATATATAATCAGGCTCTCGAAGAGACCCGTTTCGTTAAATTCATGGCACCAAATCATAGGATGGGGGCCTGGGCCAGAATTAGGTGAGCTAAGGCACTAGCAAAGAAGTAGATACTACTTAAGTAGCCGGGTATAAAAGGTGTGTGGCTTGATATGATAAATTTAGAATCCCACCTCAAGGTGATGGGACAGAGCGAACTAAGCTTATCAAAGGCAGTTTACCAATAGCAAGAAATAAAAGGACAAGTGGAAAAGATAGGAACTAAGTCAGCCCGATACTTAGAATCCTGCTTCAGGCTCACGATAAATATACAATAAGTAGTATAATTGAAATCATTAATAAAATGAAACTGATGAGATTTGGCCCGGGAAACATACAATACCATTTGTGAGAAGACGTTAGTACATCCTATTTCATGAGGGGTATCTAAGACCCTGAGATGTCGACTCCACTCGTCAGCCATATTCTGAAAAATATCAGCCCATTGTGGAACCTCCGCCTCCAGAATCATTTTATAGATCTGCCTCATGCCCTTCATGAATGAACCCAGATGCAGATATTCCAGAAAGGCATTGGCAGAACGGTCTACATCTTACTCCTTCAGACCCCTAATAAAGTTCAGAATTTGCAAATAGCGAAAAAATCCCGAGCGGGAAAGGGAGTGGAATCAACGTATCTTATAGAGAAGGTTGGACCAGCCAATAATGACCCTGTCCTTTTCAGAGCAAGCACAAAGATGCAAGCTGACCATTTACAGAATCATGTAATACGAGATAGTTTGCAGCACAGACATGGATATACTTAGAACACATTATGGCTGTAGATTCACATTTGATCCGGAACTTCACAAATCTTCCCAATTCTAATTGCAAAAACTGGAAGATATACTGTAAAGCCCTCTTCCTGACTTGAGTCCATACATAAGTGCACCTGCAAACGACAGATAACACGGAGTAGGATGTGTAGCTTGCACGCATATTGCTCACCATCCCAAGTTGGACCTCGCACTGGGGACAATGCACTAATTGGGCTTGATTTTTTCTCATTCAGAGATATGCAGTCTTGAAATATGCTCTATCTACCTCCAGAATTTGCTCCGTGTTTTGTTTGGTGCTTCATCACTGGTCCAATTCTGCAGCATTTGGGGATAGACTAGTACCTGATGGAGTTGTTATTGGCTAAAACAATGTTCAAGATAGACAGACGCATGCACATTTGAGCGGTAAAACGGCTCGGAAAAACCTCGGGGCTCCCCCTGCGCAAACCTGCCGTCACTTTTCCCAAGTTAAAAATGACGCATAAGTGTGGGGTGACCAGGCGTCCCGGATTTGCCCGGAAGGTCCCCGTTTTTCACCAGCAGTCCTGGCAGATTTAATTTAGCTCAAGTCCTGGGGGCAGATTTATGAGCCCCTTGCGCCACTTTTGTGTCACTTTTCCCATGTTAAAAGTGACGCAAAAGTGGCGTAAGGGGCTCATAAATCTGCCCCCTGTAAAGAGGATCGACTGAAAACGGTGGAAGTCGATTTTTATGTTTTAGAAAGCAGGGATAGTTAGCAGTTATTTCAAGAAAGCAATTGCATTAACAGGCCAGCTACAGGGTTTAAAAATTGCATTTTATGTATCTTCTTACAGTCTGCTCTGTAACTCTGTGCTGGGGAGCGCTGTCATTCTGTGCTCTAGGTTGAAGTAAAATTGTAGTCCTTCTTCTATTTTTGTTTATTGTCCCGGTTTTTGGCTATAAAATTCTGGTCACCCGACATAAGTGGCGCAAGGGGCTTGTAAATAACCCGCCCCCCCCCCCCCCCCCCTCCTCTGTACACACTGATAATGCGTGATAAAACCACATGGCAAAATATGTGTGCATAAATGGCGTGGAGCAGTAATGGTACATTTGAAAACTGCGGGCAATTTTATTGCTTGGAATAACTGTTCAGAATTAGAGGATGTAGTAATACTGTGCATGCAGTGATATTATATCATCAAAACACACCCACCACTTTTCCAAGACGTGGAAGATGCTGAGTGCTACCAGCTCAAAGTGCAGGCTTCTAAAAATTGGAGTTAACTTCTCTGATTATCACCTTAGTCTTGGATCTCTTGAGTTTTAATTATTTCACACATACTTGTTTCAGTAGCAACATGCAACTTGCAACAATTTTAGGTTTAATGACTGACTTATGAAACAAGTATTGTCAAAGCTTTAAAAGGCTGAACTATTGGCTTTGCTAATGCTTTTTGCCAACTGCATGTGAATGAGAGCATCAAGACATATGCACACGTATGACCCGCAACCTTGCAATGAGTTTTCTATTAAAGAAAACCTATTCTAAGATGGCTGCTAATGCGCACACATGTTAAGATGCATGCGCTAGTTATGGTGCATGCATCGTGACAGGTGTATGCCTTTTTATTGTGACACATGACATCTACTTTTAATTTGTCATTTTAATGTAGTGGATGGCCATGTTAGAACAGTAAATTAAAATTTAAACAAAATAAAAAAAGAAGAATGAAGCACAGAAAAGTAAGAAAAGGGCCTGTCAGCACTTTGCAGCTGCCGAGCCCTTGTGAAAATGTAATAATAAAAAATGAACACGGGCAGCCGGCAAAGAGTATCGACAGAGGGTTGGTGAAAAGGCAGCAAGCAGGGAGAGGTAGAGTCAAAAGCAGGCATAACAGCAAGAGCAAGGAAACACTCGGACACCCAAGATGGACTGACTACAAAGTAAAACAAGGTTACATTGAAAGAGTATGAATCACACAGTCAGACACTTTGAAAAGGCTCCCAGGAGGGACAAACACAATGAATAAAGAGCAGACAACTGAGAGGGACAACAGACGGACAACAGAGCCATCCAATGATGCTCATGGACATGAACAAAAGCCCACTCTGTGTCTATGTAAGGTATTGGAGACCATGGGGCATATTTACAATTAAATGCCAGAGGGCGGCAAATTTTGTAGTGCCACGCTTTGCCATTTCCAAAATGCAGGGATGCGCATATTTACAACAATACAACACACAGCTGTGTTTTCCATAGCGCTGGCGCTACAAATAGCTGCCTAGCGCCAACACAGACACCCTGGCGCCATAGTGTAAGGGTACCTGCATTGCTTGGAATGATTGGTTATGTGCAGGAAGGTGTCCGTTCCTGCACATAAACAATCAATCACATTTTGCTCTTTCTGTGTGTGCTAATGCAGCACACACAGAAAAAGAAGAAACAAGGGGAAATAAAAGTAGCTCTCCTTGTTATGCCATTGTAATGCCTGCGATTGTATGGCGTTAGTTTTTGGCGTAGCCGCAGATTTACAGATCCTTGTAAATCTGGGGCAGCGTCAGAAAGCAATGGGCATTGTGGTGGAACACCCTCAGCAACACCCATTGCACACCCCTTTCACGCACATACCTGCATGAAAGGGTACCATATTTACAAAGCAGCGTTAAGCCACAAAAAGTGGCTCAACTCCACTTTGTAAATATGGTGCAGGGCATTGCACCACCAGAACATCTGTAAAAGTGACGTTCCGGTGGTGCAATCCCCTTGTACATATCCCCCATATGCCTGTCCGTATACAGATAAAGGTGCCTGTAGCTGAGACCTAAAAACCTCAACATCTCCGTATTGTCAGTAAAAGTTTTTAAAGAAAGGCTGTGGGGTTCATTCCGAGTAACAAGCAGCACCAGGTATCATTTGAAAAACTATTGTGACAAGCTGAGCCCTGCAGAACACCACAAGAAGACCGAATAGACACCAACAGAGAAACAACTTACATAAGTGCGGGCTTCAAAGCTATTTTTTTGTCTTGTTTTACTAATTAGATGCAAAGAAATTCATATGAATGACCTTCAGTTTATGAGGGCCACCGAGTAAGCATCTATAAAACAACTGAAATATGTGTAACACTATTGTAACAACTTTTAACGTTAATTGCCTTCTCCTTGCAGGTTCCCTTCCATACTCCTAAACTGAAATAAACTAACACGTTTGAAACGCACATTGTCTCTAATTAGTATTGGATTAAATTTCCATTGACCCTGAAGTGATCTCCGTGATAAAGCAGCAATTAAAGAAAGGAATCTGTAGTCGATTTGAATTGTGAAATTCAATTTGCATTGTCTCACAAATGCAGGCACGCAATTTTCAAACGTGTGCTCTGTTGCATTACATTTCCAGTGATCCTAGCCTGACATACAGTTCATGTGCACCATAACCTGGGTGATGTTTAGGAAACAAAAAGTACTCTTGAGTTTAAGAATCAGACATCTATTCTTCTCAGCTAAATATGGAGCTAACAGGACCGTGTAGGTTAAACCCTCCTCCTCTATAGAATCTGACAAGTCCAACCATTAAATTGAATGAGGTCCAACAATTTATTAGAACTGCAATATGCTGTATACATTGCTATCATTCTTGTGCAAAATCGTGGGCACTTTAAAGCAGTCGTGGTCTGATCAGCACCTATTTAATCAGTGGATTTGATTAAAAGTAGGGGTGGGCGGAATTTGCGAAATTCACTTTTGCAAATTATTTCAAAAATGTTAAAAATCTCCGCAAACACGCGGAAATATCGCGAAGATGCAGAAGTTTTTTTCCCGCCCATTCGCGGTATGTTCTGCGTGGTCGCGGCTCGCCAACTTACCCATGCGGTTGCTCGCGGGCGTGGCCATCTTGTTTTCACTTGTCTCGCGGTGCATGATCGCGAGAAGAAAGACGTGATCGCTCGACGAATGATGATACTGCGGGCGCGAACTGTTGCAAGACAGCGCAAATGGCTACCAACAATCCAACATCTCGTGGAGAACGAGACCGGATCGGGAAAACTTGTCGGCGAACGCGGGGATTCAGGTAAGGCAATCGCGCGCATGCAAGAATGTATTATTTTACAGCGCGAGCAAGCAAACAATTTCCGGTAAAATGCGGATTGCGGAAATTTTGACATTTTCGCGCTCTCCGTGGACAGGTCCAAAATAAAGGACATCATAAATGTGGCAATTGTGTCTCATGTGATTTCACATTCAATACCACCACATTTGAGCATGGCAACCTCAAACACAATCTAGAAACCTTCTCTAACTGCAACGCACGGAACGTA
This sequence comes from Triturus cristatus, assembly GCF_964204655.1. Classification (NCBI taxonomy): domain Eukaryota; kingdom Metazoa; phylum Chordata; class Amphibia; order Caudata; family Salamandridae; genus Triturus; species Triturus cristatus. Next base: position 1,645,315,630 of record NC_140590.1, read on the forward strand.
GTGTACTGTATCTGGTGCCCTTGCAATCTTCCATACATTGGTCAGACACAACAACCAGTTAAGGCTAGGATCAGCCAGCATTGCAGTCGCATTCGCAGATCCGTACCCAATTCTCCCTTAGTATCACACTATAATGAGAAAAACCACACGGCAGATGATGTCAAGTGGCAAGTGATTGACATTGCAACCCTACCAGAAAGAGGAGGCGATATCACTAACATACTCCAACGCATCGAATGCCGTTGGATAGACAGAGTCAACTCCATAGAAGAAGGCCTTAACACTCTTGAGGAATGGAGAGGCTTTGTAACAACACTACATTGACTAATCCCCTTAAAATGAATCATTGCCATCAACGTACACTTTCAGCCAGAGACCCCTTCCGCTTGCAAAGTAAATGTGCAACACACTTTGGATTGAATAATACTGTCAATACATCTATATAGTATGTCTAGCGCAGCCATAGTACAGTTCATTGTGCTCGCGCACTGGCAATATTAAAACTAGCTTAATGTCTAACAGACTCTGCCTCAATGGAATGTATACTACATGCTGTATTTAACTTGGTTGAATTTAATAATTGTAGATGTAAATAACAAACTAGTGCCATTTTTTACACATGTAATGTTGAATATGATGTTTCAAAAATTGTAAAACCAGTAACAGTACAGCACGCACAAATCACTGGGTAGAGCAACTATCTCCAGACCCCATCCCAGACAGTATCTCTTCTGTTTCCATCGCTTAATAGAAACCGAGCACCAGATGGATCGGTGGCACGGTTTTCCATTGGGAAGCCTGCCGGTTCCCAGATCAGAAAGGCGGGAAACCCAAGATAAAACAGAGCGTCCCGCAGGCGCTCGGTGTCATTGCACCCGGAGCCTACTTGGGAGGCCTCACTGCAGCTGACACACGCTGCTGTCTAAGAAATTGATTTATCCGGACAAGAACAACAAGTAAGTCCCGAGCCCCGGTTTCTCAACTCCCCACCTTTTCCACTCAGAACCCATCCCTAAAGCCTAACTCTCCGTATGCCTTATTTCACAGTACCCTACAGTGCACCGTCACTGTAATCAGCACCACGCTTTCAAACAGAATGCTACGGCTGTAGCGAACTTAAAGAAGAGCTTACCGGCCATCTAACACCCTGAAGTGCCGTCCTGACCTCACTTTGAGGTAAATATCATTTCTTCCACCACGACATGTTATAACCAGCTATCTCTATGTCCTTACTATAATGCAGTAACTGACATGCATTCTCTTGTCCTTTCACTGAAGAACCCGGCCGGGTCCTCACGTGAGTTTTTACCTTCACCTTTCACTTCACTGTCACAGAGGCAGCACTCTCTTCATCCAGGTAATTCCCTATAGATGCCTTCTCATTAGTTTTTCCTGCATCTGTGCCGGTATATGGGCCTTATGCTTTCCTTATTTTGTTTTAGATGTCCCTACATCGTTAGTCCTGAGGAGACCCCCATTGATAGAAGGGTCGAAACGCCGTTGACAAGTAAAAAAGAACAGACCATTACCCAGCCCGTATCATTGTGTACTGAAGCTGAAAAAATACTGTATAAAAATGGTTGTTTTTTACAACTGATGGAAACCGTGTACATAATAATTCACTTTGTATATTCACTTATTGGTTCCATTTCTTCACTTGGGGACACAATGCACAAACAGTACTACTTTTGACTGAAAGAAGTGTACCTATTGTTTAATTATTTATTTATTTTTTCATAAAAAATGTTATACCGAGCAAACTGTGTAGAAAGTTTTTCTTGCCCTCTGACATTAGATGGTCCTTTTTTTGAGAATGTGCACAAGTATTTCAAATATTAGTTCTATTTATCCACAGGAACCATTGTTTTCTTATATATATATATATATATATGTGGAATTAGGTATAGAAAATCTATCTTTCAATATTTTAGTTATGATATTTTGTTCTCGATATTTCTATATCGCAAAATTCTACCTTGGATATTCAGTGGCCACATCTGTCCGCATGGTTCATGGGAGCCAATGCACAACATATCAGTGGACCCACTCAGATGTTATGCAAGGAGATTTGATCTGTCCCTCTCACAGGCCGCAGATCTTGACTGTGAACACCATATATGACAGAAGAAAAATTTAACACACATTTGCAAGGGGCAAAATATACCCCACAAACAAAATGTCCCTCACAAATGTGGAGCCAATGTTTGTGAATTTGGCCCACAAAAAGTAAATTTGAAATTTTATTGTAAGGTTCGTTTTCAATCCTTAGAAAGCCATCTGATATTGTTTATACATCAGTGGTGATTTGTAGTCTAGTCCTGTTAGGAAAATTGCTTCAAACATTAATATTGCTTGTATCAGTCCGGCTGAGGCGTACGATGTCTCAAGTGTTATTGACTAGGATATCTTTAATGTTGAAATCCAAATGCTACATTCTTCTTCATGTCTCATTATGCATTTTCTTGCATAATCAATTAGTTCCTGATTTAAAGAGGAGGAATCTTGCTTGCTGTTGCAACCAGTGAAACAACCATTTTGTGCATCCAGTGATGACTCCACCAGCAAAACATGAATAATTTACCCCCCCCCCCCCCCCCCCCCCCCCCAAGTCTGATGAAAATGTCAATTTCAGGCATGAACTAATGACCGCATCTGCTACTTTCAATAAACTCCTACGAAGTGATGAGAAATGTGTGATTCACATTATCAGTGATGAACTGAAACTCCCACAATATTTCCTACTTGACATCTGTAGAACAGTCAGGAGTAAAGTACTGTACCACTGGCTTCTTCTATAGCTCTGAGTTTGGCAATTCGAGGGCTTTATGGTATGTGATGTTCTTGGGCAGACCGCAGTCTGTGATGGTAGGTTTGCCTGATGGCCCTTTGCAGGGTGAAAGTTTTCTTTTCTTTGTGGTTGTCTTGTAGAGGTTAGGGTGATGGTGTTGCAGAAAACTATTTTCAAAGTAGGGGTGCTGCCATCAATTTTACCTCAGTGCAGTCATAGAGATGGTAAAAAAATCCAAGTGTACAAAATGAGTCTAGTAGTGTGTGTCCAGTTGAGCATTTGAAACACACAGTCCCAAATGTATACAATACAATTCAATCACATTTTTAAAGCGCTGAGATACCTCCAAAGAGGCATCCCGGCACTACCGGTAAGGTTCACCCAAGGAAGGGAGCAGAAAGAGGCTAACAGCTGCCTTACCTTGACTCAACAAGAAAAGTTTTTAACAACTTTCTGAAAGCATCTTCAGACATGATACCTCTAAGTTTAAGAGGAAGAGCAAATATATAACTAAAGTAAGGTGGGCTAGGGTACTGCCATTTACAGAGACCACATCTTCCATTGAAAGGACCTCTTGAAATGTTCACAAAATTTTTGCATCAGACATGCAGCTTTACTGCTGAACCTACATGGTGCACAAATGATGACCTATGAAAATCAGACTTCTAAGTATGTTTATCATTTGCGCATCACACAAGCAAAATGTGCTGGTTTGTTTTCACCCTATTAAAATCTTTACCTCCATCACACTCCAGAATTACCAAAAAGCAAAATAGGTAATTTTGACTTCCTTTGCTGCTGATTTATTTGGAAATATATTTGGCTAATTTAAAAGTGTTTACGGTTAGTTGTGTGCTAGAAAATATTTGATTCTGCAGCCCTCCCTTTCACACTTCCTGCACACTAGCGAGATTGGCCTTTGGGTCAGAATATACATTTTGAAACACAAAATCAATGAAAGAGAAATTAAGCACAAACGGCCATATTTAGGTACCTAAATACCGGTCGGTAACGGCCGAAAATCGGTAAATATCCCGTTACCGACCCGTATTGAGGCACTTGAGATGTAGGTGGCTGATTTTCTGGATTCGGTAATTTACCGAATCGGAATTTCAAGAAATCGGTAAAATACCGATTCGGTAAATTACCGAATCCTGAAATGCTATGTAGGGGGCACTCAAGTGAGTGCATTATTGGTGTCTGGATTCGTTATTTACCACCAACTACAAGTTGATGGTAAATGACGAATACCTTTAAAAAAGCATTTTTGTGCTATTTGAAAAGTGCCATGTGGCAGACATACATGCCCTTAGGGCATGTATGTGCGCCACATGTGCACACATGCACGATTCAGGGGTGCAACAGGGTGTCAATTTGACACCCTGCCACCCATGAATATGCTTCCCCTATTACCGATTCGGTTTTTACCGAATCTGTAAAAGTAACTGGCTTCCCATTCATTCCTATGGGCCTCCAGGCCCATAGGAATGAATGGGAAGGGATGCATTATTACCGATTCGGTAAATACCTATTCATAAATACCGATATTTACCGAATCGGTAATAATTACCTATTGTTTACCTACATACTATTTACCGATTCATAAATACAGAATTGGTAAAATTCGGTATTTATGAATCGGTAAATATAATTTATCTACATATGGCCCGAAATGTAATGTGAAATTGGCAGCAGTTTGTCAGAAGACATTCCATGACTCGTGTCCATTTACTATTAGTTCAAAAGCCACAATTTAAGGGGTTATTTGTTGATAATTCAGCTTCTGAACTCCTGCAAGGTTCTTTTGGGGGTCCTGCAGAACCTCCAGTATCCCTACTTCTAGTGCCATTGGATAGAGATGGGGAGAATTGAGTCCATCTAGTGACTTTCCAGCATATATCATGTCACTGTAGGCTGTGTCATTGATTAGCTTTTTATTGGTGCTCTGGGAGTGGGGTGAATTTTATAGCCCTGTACCTATTTCCTGCATGCTTTGGCAGTGAGTGTGGGCAATTATGGAGGCTCGACTGATTGCTGACAAGGAAAATAATTGTGTGCTCTTATGTCAGTGCAAAAAGAACAATTGATGGACAAAATGCTGAACAATGTCAATGTACAGAGAACTGGGCATAAGTCCATCGTTGAGTTTGCTCCCCATGCCATTCCTAGCTGATGAGGGGTGATGCAGCGAAACCGGTTCCAGGATGCATGTTTCCAGTTAAGGGATGACCTGGCTTGGCGTTTTGGAATGGACTGTTCTCATGAGGAACAGGGTCAAGACTGATTTGCATATGGTTGGGTCCAAACCTGGGGTGGAGTGGAGAGCAAAAGAACAATGGATTAAACCCAGATCCTTGTGACTGGGGGTAAATATTTGCATTGTCCAGCATTCCGTCCATCAATTGTTCCTTTTCCTTATGTCAGTTCATGTCAAAGAAATCTGATTTAAGTACTTAGTTAAGCTGCATCTCCCTACTCGAGTGGTTCTATGCAACCAACTCGTGTATAGATATGAGCAGAATATTCCCAGAATTAAGGAAACAAAAATTACTTTCCTAAGAGATGTGGAAGAAGAGGAAGCTTATAGTAGGCAGGGCTGCGAAAGAATTGTTAGGGGTCACCATTTATCATATGTAATGGCAATATAAACGACGCTTGCAATACTCCTCAAATTGTTTTGAGAAATCTATGTTCTTAAACCTGTCAGTTCTCTATCAGTACTTGTAAAAAAAGGCAATTTCAGAGATTATTCAACCCCATCTTGATACATTATATTACATCAACTCAATAGAAAACTTGGAGGAAAAACAAGTATGGTTTTATTTAAAAACGTAGTATAATCTTCACATTTTGAACATTTTATTAGGAGTATGGTGAGGTCTTAAGATTGTTTGTTAGAATTTTGTTTATTTCAGTTATGTACAGAACACAGGCCTTTTCTAAACCAGGGAGAGAAGAGAAAAAAGCAAGTCTTATACCCACAAGAGTCCAGTAAATATAATGAGAGAATTGTAGGCCTGTATGTGTATGTGTGTCTTCAGTGGCAGGAAGTGACCAAGGGTACACTTTCTTGATTACTCAGTCTATGCAGCACTCCCCACCCCTAGCACCTTGAGACCCTCACGGGTAAGTAGTGCGCTTTACAAATGCTATGATTGATTGATTGATTGATGAACGGTGTAGAATACTTACCTTTTTTGAGTATGTGGCTCTGGTAACCAGAACATTGTTTGGAATAGCATTCATAAGTGGAGCACACTTCTATTAAATGAAGATAATTACGAGAGATTCATAGGAATTTTAAAAATGTATGAAACAACTGGAATATTCTCATTTATTTATTTGGCTCTTGCTGTTTTGCATAGATTTGAATATGTTGAGCAAAATAGTGGAAAGTGACATTGAGAGTGATGTAAGTACAAAGATGTGGTGATTGTGGCAATGGTCCAACGTTATGAGTCAACAGGTTTTCTTCCTTGTTTTTGAGGATATGTTCCAGCTGCGTAATGTTCGAATCACATTGAAACAAGATTTAAGCAGTCTTTCTTCAAATTAAGAAGTTTCACAGTATTTTAAATATGTCAGATTATCCTTTTAAAGAAGCAATCATAGTTATTGTGGGGGCATTAAAAAGGCAAATGTTATTCACTGGTTTATGTAAAATGGTCCAGATGATTCAAGGTATCATACATCAATAGCCATTTTGGACAGTGTTTAAGAAACGTGCTGTGTATGATTTTTCTCTATGTACTTCTAACAGATATTGAATGAAGACAAATAATGAAGGCAGGTAAACTACCTTCAATATGCTTTGTTAACACAATTACTTATTCACTTGCAGGTGTCTGATTTTAAAGCTGAGTTGGAATGGAAAACCTATTTGTGGAGGATCTTCATTAGACATCTGTCTGTCTATATCTCTTCCCTACTGTTACTAAAATACCCTTTTATATTTCCTATGTTTCTATAATAATGTTCTTATAATCTTTTAATAATTTTACTCTATGGCAGAGCTATTATGTGTCTTATAGAATATGTAAAACTATTTATATTTTATATTATATCTATTACAAGAGTTATTGTTAGTCTAAAATCTAATAATATTATTAAACTGAAAAAAATCATTGTCTGCAATACTTTTCAAAGACAATGATGCAGCAATTCCACTCCTTTTCACATATCAAGGACATTGCTTGCAGTAGCAGACAACCATTTTTTGCTTCAGGAAGGGCATGGAACCAACATGTACAATATGCAGGAACCGGTATGAAGCTGGCTCCTGCATATTCCTTACCTCATCATATATGCGCTCTGTGGCGTGCGGAGTCGCCCATGCCTCACAATGTGCAAATCAAGGTTCTGAGTATGGTCCAGCACCCTGTGGGCAAAATGTAATTTATATGCGGAAAATTTTCTCTATGACGGTTCCGAAAAGTATCCAGTCTGAAAGTAGCTGCATTATGTGTGTGTGGTAAGCACCCAACACTGACTATTGTGCTTCATTTAAAATAGTATTTTACAAGACAAATAAAGTCTGAACTACTAAGGTCTTTTCCTGGTTTAAGACTGCCTTGTTCCAAGAAACATGGGTCTGATGTAGTAAGGCCATTATTTCTCTACATCCTGATTCAGCTATTAACAGGAGGTATCAGCCAAAAAAAGGACCCGAGAGGTGGATATGGTACCAGAGTGTTGTGGTTGTGTCCCTAACATCGTTTATTTCATATTCCTACTCATTGGAATCAATGATAGCAAATCTACACCCATCAGAACAAACATTTTGTAAACAATAGTCTGGTATAATATTTATGGCAGACCATATTATTATCAAGAATATTCTGACATATTACCTAAGATTTGTGGTGATTCTGCACCATTGGGACATATTTCAGTAGGTAAAACTGGTTGAATAATTCTGCCAACAAGTCACCACACCTGCGGAAACAAATGCTGGAATCATTGTGGAAACTCACACTCCTGTGGTTATTCTCCATTCCTAAAGGTCAGGCATGTAATAGTGGTGTGGATTTATCTCACCCCCTAACATTGAATTTTGCAGGTATGGTATTACTCCTTCTGGAGTCCTACAACACTTTTACCCTATTACGGATTTTAACATGGTTTAAGACTGACTTCAGACTATCTTAAGCCACACAAACAATTTTAAGACTATTGTAAAAAAAAAAAGGGAGTGCCTCAAAATTGTCTTTAGACTTTCTTTAGACAGGACAAACTCATTCGTAAACAAGGACCATATTTCTTCAATTAAGTAACTTAAGCAAGTAAAATAACTTTAGTACAGCTCACCCATTTGCCTCTTAACCCCAAATATATCATAAAGCAAGATTTCTCCTATGACCTCTGTTGAAAGTTGTAGGTTTCATCCGCTGACTACAAATAAAGCTTCATTTTAAAACTGAAAACTGAAGGCCTCCTTAGAGGCCAGGAGTGGCAAATCGAATCCGGTCACATTATTATGATGTAAAACATAAGTAATCTATTAATTAGAAAAGTTAATGAATAAACAAGGTAAGCTTCATTTTTCTTCCTTTAAATGATAAAGAGTTTTTTACCTCCATGTTTTAACTCCTTAACCGCGGCACAAATTCCACCGCGGTGCAGGAGTTTTATTGAGTGGGCAGTGCCGCGTCGGCCAACGGACGTGAGCAGCACTACCGAGGTGCTGTTCGCGACGGCCATTGGCCGACGTGCGCACGCAATGGGTTAATTTATTACTCCCTGTTAGACATGGGCTCTCTAGATGGCAATGGTTTGCACCTTTGTCCAAGTAGGGACCCTTCTTCCAGGTCAGGGTAAGGGGGATACACTTCTAAAATAACCCCTGCTCAAACCCTTGATTGCTTGGCACGAGCAGAAAGGCTTATCTCAGAGGCAGTCCGTCTGAGAGAATGCACATCCCCAGCCCCTGTCACTCCAAAGCCTGACAGTCAACCCACAAACCAGCAGAGGCACACAGGAAGATTAACCAAGAAAATACCCACTTTCTAAAAGTGGTAGTTTCAAACACACAATATAACAAGCATTGGCATAGCCAATAGGTCTCACTTTTGGGACCTTATAAGTATTTAGTTCTGCAGCACAATATCCTTGGTGCAACAACATCAACTGATGCATGGGTAAACACTTATAAGGTCCCAAAAGCGAGACCTATTGGCTATGCAAATGCTTGTTTCAGTGGTAATGGGACATATGAGGAAAAAATGCCCTCTCCTAATGTTATGTGGAAATTTCTACAAGCGCTTGCCATCACTGCAAAAGTACTTGACAGAACCTGCACCCGAAGGTAGACATGCACGCACTCTAAGAATGCCAGATGTATTGGTGTTTATAAGTTTACATAAATAACGATTTAAATGATGCTAATTTGTTTTTTTAATTCTTTTATAGCACTACTACTCATGCCGTCAGAGTGCTTTACAGCATACAGACACAGACAATAAATCATGCAAATGTGTAAATCAATGTACAGGAAATGTTTTAAGACAATGAGGGTTATAAGGTCTAGAAGTCCCATATCATTCATATTATATGACATCAGATGAGTGCATGTCGGGAGAAACACAAAACCAGGATTTAAAACGTAACACATGGTTTAGGCTGTCTGTACTAGCAAGGCTTTATTACTACCCAAAGGAACCCTTCGTAGCAAACGTAAACTAACAGAATGAGAAAAATAAACACGGATCTAAACCCATGACTTGCAGTTTGCATGCAGCTCTTTCATGCCAGTTAATAGCACACTGTATAAGATATTAGAAGGGCTGCAACTTATTAACTGGAAGTAACAAAGGGATGTGTGTGTCAAAAGCAGGAACGCACTTCCATATCGACATAAAATGCAAATGTGCGACCAGCATGTTACACGTGTGCTTTGCAGCAGGCGCTTTAACCCTATATGATTCTTTGAGTCAAAGTCTAACTTGACGAAACCGAAATCTCTCCGGCTGAACACAATGGTAGCACAGAGTAAGCTGGATCTCCGAACAGGGAAAGAAAAGGACAAGGAATCTAAACACAATAGCGTGAAAGTTAATGAAACAAGCATTGGCCGCGCGGCAGTAAAAGTAATGCAGCGCGGCCGTAAAAGCGAAAGTCATCGCGATCGCTCTGAAAGCGAAAGTGATCGCGGTGACGCGCTAAAGCACACGTTTTCAAAGTGCTGCTGAAGGCTAGCGGTTGGCGCGTGCATTCTCGCGTGAACGCAAGTGCTAGGCCAGCCAGCAGCACTTTGAAAACTTACCTCCAAAATGTCTCTCAGAGCCAGCGCATGCGCTGGGCTCAGTGAGACCTAAAAATCATCTTTACTAAAAGATGCATTTTTATATTCCGAGTCCACGCATACTAAACTCTATTTTCCCATCTGGTCCCAATGGGAAGTTATATTTACAAGGTGTTATAAATAAACTCCCATTCTATCCTATGGGACAGATAGCCTTTCCATAGTGAAAAATTAATTGTACTGTAATTCACTACCAGGACACGTCACACACACCAGTACATGCCCTACCTTTAACATACACAGAACCCTGCCCACAGGGGTACCTTGGGCCTACCTTAGGAGTGACTTATATTCAAGAAAAGGGAAGATTAGGGACTGGCAAGTGGGTGCACTTGCCAAGTCGATATGGCTGCTCACAGACACTGCAGTGGCAGGTTTGAGTTACCTTTGAAAGGCTGATTGTGTGCGTGGCACAATCAGTGCTGCAAGCCCACTAGCAGCATTTGATTTTGAGGCCCTGGGCACACACTGTGCGCTGTTCTAGGGACTTAGTAGTAAATCAAATATGGCAATCATGGATAACCAACCATTCAGACAATTTACAGGGAGAGAATATGCCCTTTAGCACTGATCAGCAGTGGTAAAGTGCCCAGAGTCATAAAACCAACAACAAGAGGTAAGAAACAGAAGGCCAAAAAGCAAAAAGTCTAGGGATAAATCTGCCGGACAAGCCATGTCTAACACAACCCATTTCCAGTCTAAAGCCAGGGTAGACCAATCAATCCCTTGATAGACTTCCATGCTTGAGGCAATAGAACCTGGCCCACAACAGCGGGGGCACATTCTGGTTCCATGCCTTTCTGAACCCAGTTGGATCCCTCTGTCCATACTCTCAGGGCACACTAAGCTAACCCACGGGGAACCCTCCTTCTCACCTGTGGACACCATCCGTGCAGCACATAATCTTAACTTGCTCACAGGTGTGTCCCAACAGGCAGACAGTAACCACATGGCCAACACAGTGGTGTGGCCCAGTCCACCCCTGGAGTGAGACTCCTGCCCTCCCTCCAGGGGCCAGTCTGTCCACCAGGACTGCAAGCCCCAGGTGCCTGGCACCCTTTGTCCACTCTCCCTCCAGTAAGGTCAAGGATGACATTGACCCACTAGGTCAGTGTCTTTAGCCTGAGACTGGACAGGGGACTGGGGTGGGCTTGGGGCTCTGCACCCTCCCACTTGGAGCAGTGCCCCCAGAAGACAAACCGGTAGGGAGACTGTTAGCAGTCGCCCCTTCCTCCAGGTCAGGGGGGACACTCTGAACCTGGCCCACCAACCTAGGCTCTACAGAGGCTGGACCCGAGCCTGGCAACCCAGGGCTTCTGAGGGAGTACACCAACCCCCCTCAAGGGAAACACACTCCTCTGGAGTTGTCAAGAGTCTGCCTTGCGCAGGTCTCCAGCCTCCTGTCCACCTGTCAGAGCATGAAGACCCCCAGGCCAGAAGTTGCCTCACCAGGGTGAGTCCTGGGGTGCTCTAACCTCAGAGCTGGCAACCCAGGACCCACTAGTCCTTCCACTGGGGACTGCGTCCCCCTCACCTCTATCTCTGGACTCATTCACTCTCCCAACTCGAGAGGAGCTGGCAGACACCAGAGCTGGTGGAATACTGGTTACATCAGTCTCCCGGAGCTCAACTGACACCTTGGATTCCCCCTCAGTGAATAGCGTCCCGGTACAGACCAGGCCCCCCTCCTGGTGTTCTCTTATGGAACCAACCAGGCCTTGAGACTGGGTTTCTGGCACCTCGGGACACAGCCCCTCCCACTGCTTCTTCTGTGAGGCAGGACATGGGACCCTACACCCCTACCACTACTCTGGGGCCTATCTGGGCCACCAAATCCTACCCCTACCTCACTTGGTTGGGGAAAACCTGAGCCACTTCCTTCGGGATCACCCCCAGATGCTTCTTCAGACCCTCTGAAATCCACCAAAAAGTCCGCTTCCAGTGCGAGCTCCATGGGGTCAGAGAACTCACACTCCGCCAGGTGTTGGCATAGCTCGGGAAAACGGGGACTTAAATTATGCTCTCCATCAATTGAATCAGACAGGTGTTAACCAAGCTACCCTTTGCCTCCCCATCCAGTGCCTCGCACAAGTACACCGCATCAGTCTCCTGAGATTGGCAAGACAGTGTCTGACTGTCTCTGCCACTCAACCCACACTCTTCTGGGTGGTCTCCATACTCATAGACCAGGACTTCTGCCATGGGGGAACCCCTCTCCCTGCACCTCTCATCTAGAGTCAGTAGAGTGTCCCTTCCACCACTAGGAATATGATCCCCTGTGCCAGTTCCCCAATCCACTTCAGGGACACTGCACACCACTGGAGCCACCTCATAAACCTGACCCCCCTGGTGTGTGTCAACCCCCTCCTTCAAGTCAGGCACCACATCTCTGGGTGTGTGTACTTCTTCCTTGGCACTAGATAACACCTTTTTGCTGCCACCATCTGGGCGGGACTCCACCTCCAACCCAGCCAAGCTCACTTCATGAGCTACACATATTTCCTTTTCTTGGGTAAGGACCTCTTGGCCAGAGCCCTGTCAAGCCCCTCATCAAGCTCTCTCAGCCTCTGCTCACAAGCTAGAAGCCAGTCATCTTTTTCTGTCTCTTCCTCACTTTCAGAGAAGTCCTCATCCTTAGACTGATTTGGTAGTGTTGGCCTCCAGCAGGGTACCTCATACTGAAATAGGACTGCCTCTAGATCCTTCCTGGACCTTCTCTTCAAAGGCTGCCCGCTGTGCTCGCAGAACACACGTAGTTCCCTCGGGAAACATCCACTAGTACGCGGACATTTCTTCGCGCACCGTTACTACGCAAGCGTTAGTACGCATGCGATGTAACAACGCGTCCCTTTAGTACGCATGCTGTTACATTGCATGCGTTGTACAACGCATGCGTAGGGGGCGGGTACTAGTCACGGCGGACATTTGCAAAGAGAGTCTGACGGAGGAATCCGGTGGAAGCATGAAGGGGGAGAAATTTGAACCACGTGTGTTAAGAGGTAAGTGGGGCTGTGAAGGGGCTGTGTAGGGTAGTGCAGGGTTGTGTACTAGTGTAGTGTATTATGGTTTAGTGAAGTGTCGTTGGGTTAGTGTTTTAGGGTTTAGGGTAGTGTTGTGGGTTATTGAAGTCTAGGTTAGTGTTTTAGGGATTAGTGTAGTGTCGGGGGGTTATTGTTTTAGGGTTTAGGGTAGTGTTGTGGGTTAGTGTAGTCTAGGGTTGTGTTTTAGGGTTGAGTGTAGTGTCGTGGGGTTAGTGTTTTAGGGTTTAGTGTAGTGTCGTGGGGTTAGTGATTTAGGGTTTAGGGTAGTGTTGTGGGTTAGTGAAGTCTAGGGTAGTGTTTTAGGGTTTAGTGTAGTGTCGGGGGGTTATTGTTTTAGGGTTTAGGGTAGTGTTGTGGGTTAGTGTAGTCTAGGGTTGTGTTTTAGGGTTGAGTGTAGTGTCGTGGGGTTAGTGTTTTAGGGTTTAGTGTAGTGTTGTGGGGTTAGTGATTTAGGGTTTAGGGTAGTGTTGTGGGTTAGTGAAGTCTAGGGTAGTGTTTTAGGGTTTAGTGTAGTGTCGGGGGGGTTAGTGTTTTAGGGTTAATGGTAGTGTTGTGTGTTAGTGAAGTGTAGTGTAGAGTTTTAGGGTTAAGTGTAGTATGACATGTTATTCCGCATACCATTATTATTACTAGGTAAGTTTTTACTTCTCATACCATAACACTTTCATTGTAATGGTATGCAAAGTAAAAACTTGCGTAGTAACGGTTATTGCTAAGTAATAACCGCGTAGTAAAAGCATGCAAAGTAATGGCATGCGAAATAACGTATCATATTCGTTCCCTCATCATATAGATGAACATGTGCCAGAAGTCATGCTCCATTTTCGCAAGACTTCACAGATGCAACAACTATCAGAGTCTCAATATCAAAAATACTTCCTGGAGGACACCAAAAAACAGAACTCCTAGTATACACCAATCACTGTATGTAAGGCTCAAATGAAAGTCTGGATCCTCACCGCTGACCACCAATGTTAGAAATGAGGGTCTCTAGTTGGCAAGGGTTTGCACCTTTGTCCAAGTAGGGACCCTTTTTCCTAGTCAGGGTAAGGGGATACACTTCTAAAATAACCCCTGCTCACCACCTTGGTAGCTTGGCACTAGCAGAAAGGCTTATCTCAGAGGCAGTGCATAAAGCATTTTTCCATGCATAGACAAAAACAGTGAAAACACTACAAATGGAAAAATATAAATATCTCTTCCCTTTATGGCTAGAACACTAGTCATACAAGCCCACAAATGTGCCAGTGCTCCCAATTCCTCATTAAAACTCCAGACCAAATAATTTCTGTAGTGCACTGCCCAGTAAAAAGTAGGGGACTGGCCACCCCCCAACGAAATAGCTGAAATGTAATACTAATGTTAATTGTTGTGTAATGTTCTTTATCTTCAGCCGCAAGCTCTGTAATTTAAAGTTAATGCAGTGTATACATCAGTTCCTTCAGGCCATGTAATTTAATAGTAGAGTGATTCGAGTCCCTCTGGTACCTGATGTATGCCACCAAAATAACTCAAATTAATGTAAGAAATAAAAAAAAATGGATACACACAGAGAGTAAAACTGAATTTGCTATAGCCAGGGGTTTGTCATTTCTCTACGATTAAAAAAGTGCTAATGGAGCCGCTGATACTGTTGAAAGAAGTAAGGAAACATCATGAATCTAGAGGCAATAATTTCAACACGGGTGGGTGAATTTGTTAAATCTTTCTGCAAGTAATAACATAATTTTAACATGAAACAAGGTACTTACACGCTTAGGCAATTGCCTGCATGAAAGTTGAGTACAAGCTATGCCTTTGTATGCAAAAGGCTTGTGAAATGCCAGCACAATCCATTTTCCATAGAGTTTCTAAGGTCATGGGGTGAATTTTGAGTAAACAGTATATGCAACTATACATTCGGTTTCGCCATTCACACTCAAACCAAGTCAACAGTTTAAGCAAAAGATAAATAGAGATTATGCTAAATATGTGTAAAACAATAGTTGTTATCTACATTCACAAAAGGAAAATCTGGTGCAGCTTTAACGATAATCTAATTTTGGGCCCTGTTTTCACCAGGTCTTTTTTAAGACTTTGGGGCATATGTATGAACAAGCCCTTTTGCGATTCCTTAATAGCGATTTTTAGCGAATTGCTATTAAGGAATTGCAAAATGCTATGTATGTAGGAATCGCAATAATAATTGCGATTCCTTAATATTTCTTAATTGCGTATTGCAAATTGCGATTCGCAATTAAGGAATACCTCCCCATTCATTCCTATTGGCGTAAGGCCCATAGAAATGAATGGCAAGACATTCTCAATTTGTGATCACCAATTAGAGAATCGCAAATTGAAAATGCAATTTCAAGGTTGCAAGGGTGTCATAAGGACACCCTGATGCACCCCTGAAATGAGCATGTGCGCATATGTGGCGCACATACATGCCCTAAGGGCATGTATGTGTGCCACATGGCACTTTGAAAAAAGAAAAAAAGTGATTTTTTAAAAGACTTCGCAAATTACCACCAACTGTCAGTTGGTGGTACTTTGCGATTTCTTATGCCAAATTCGCACAATTTAGGTGCTTTCTACATCGCATTTAAGGAATCACAATTTGTGATTCCTTAAATGCAAATGCAAAATAGAGAATCGCAAATTTTGCGATTCTCTAATTTGCGATGCCCTCTTGGGATGATACAACCCCAAAAGGCCTTTTCCCGTTCGCAAACGGGCCGATTCTGAGAACTGGCCCATTTGCGAATGGGAAAAGGGCTTGATACATATGCTCCTTTGTGAATAGTCAAACGTAGTAATACTACTCCAAAGTGTAAGTCACCTTTGTGACTCAGGTCCGATGGTGTTTAAAACGCAGATCCCAGCTGGCTGCAGCTGTGGCTTGTTCCAGTGATATATTTACTTGCCCTCTCCCTTATAACATCTTACAGAAATTAGCCCAAAATTTGCGATGGTGTTTAAGACTGAATAATACTATGGTTAAGATGTACTATAATTCTGCGTGAGTGCTCATGTGACACATAGTGGCACAATGGAACACACAGAGATGTAAATTATGGGACCGATCAACTTCCCTGTGCAAAAGAATGAATTCTAATGTGTGTGTGTGTGTGTGTGCGTGCGTGCGTGTGTGTGTGTACACATAATTACTCACAGGGAGCATTCAGGCTGCCCTCTTCAGCCACTGGTATGCTATAGTAGCATTCACATTTTGCTTCCTCCCACCACTGCATACTGCATGAGGCACAGGGTCCGCCCACTGCAGCCACTGGCTCACCTGACAGAATTCAGCTTTTGCCTAATTTTGACATTCACACAATAAGTTGTCCCGTTCACATGCAAGAACTACTGGTAAAATGTGTGCTTTTACACAAAAAAATATATATATTAGCTTTTAGACAATGCTTGTTTTCATCTCATTTGTACGTTCCTACAAAAACATTAACAAGCAAAATAAGCATTGGCAAAGCCAAAAGGTCAGCTGCCAACACCGGGGGAAACATCCTTTAGATCGCATGCTTTACATCGCATGCCATCACAACGCAGTCGTTACAACGACCGCATTGTTACAACATGAACTATTGCATCGCAAGTCGTTACAATGACTTGCTGTAGGCGCAGAAGGTGTTGGATTTACAATCCAACACCTTCCATGCTGTTGCGCAAACTGAAGTAGGAATAGTAAATTATACTATTCCTAAGTCCAGTGCGCCCCCTACAGCAAGTTGTTGAAATTACTTGTGATGTAATGGTTTGCGTTGGAACAACGCGGTCATTGTAACAACCGCATCGTAAAGGCATGCCATGTAATGCATGCGTACTAAACGTATATATTTCCAACACCGGACTATTGCCTTTGCCAATGCTTGTTATTACCTTGTGTAGTTTTTACACCTTTCCTTTTTCCTAACACTTAGGAGCAGATAGGAGGCTGTTGAGAGGGTACGTGTGAAATGAAACATCAACCAGTCGTATCATCACGGGTTGAAGGGTGTTTGATGTCACTTTCACTATTCCTAGGCAAATATTCATGTCGACTCCGACACCAATTTCTAGAATTTGTTCATTTTTTTTTTAACCTATTTTTATTAAGCACTGCTTCCATTATATCCAGGATAAGGACGTACATGTACATTTCCGAGGTCTACAATCAATATACATCCAATATTGTTAACAAAATATCCTGGTGGTTAATGTGGAAACCCACAAACGTGAATGGTATTTGTCAGGAGCGGCTCGTGCAGGTAAGAGCTGTGGGGCGGTGAGGCGGAGTGGGGGGGACTCGACAGACGATAACGAGGTAAATATAAATGAATAAATATTCTTCCCTCGTCGTCGCCTGTACAGTCATCCCCACCCCGCCTCACCGCTATTACCTGCATGAGGCCGCTCCTAGTGTTTGCTACAATAATGGTGGTGCAGATTGAGGCGCAATAAAGTGTGACGGATTCTGTCCTTGGCCTTCATTCACCTCTGGTTTTACATTATCATAACAGGGTCCCTCCATCCAGAGTTTGGCACAAAGGACGACTTTAACAGATTAGTTTTCTTTTTTTTTTTTGCACTAGGTCAATTGGTGCCAAAGACTTCTCTAGTGGTTTACAAGAAATTCTGGGCTGATGCCATGCCCTGCTTTGCCCTTTAATCCACTTAATTGTAATTGGTTTGTAGTACTGCCTGTGCCCATGCCAAGAAACGGAATGAGCTCAGGAGATGCAAACACATGAATTGGTGCTCGGGCTTTGACATCCATACTTCAGAAGGATTAAGGAACAACTGCATTCACCATCGAAGTCCTTGTTTTAGTACAACTACTCCAGAGTTAGAGTTGGGCCTGCGTTAAGGTGACTAAGGTGTAATTTCCCTATAGCAGCATTACCACCTAGCTCCACATCGACAAGGTACTATGTTTCAAGTCATGTGATTTTGTGTTGCAAATAATTATTGTCAGGTGCATTACTCCAATTCAGGGGTCTTCAACCTTTTCTGTACTGACAGCAACTTATGTTCAATGAAACACATTGAGAGCTACTAATGTTATTAGTGTTGTATATGTTTTTTATCTGTATATTAATTCAACCAAGCAAAAGCTTTCTAATTTAATAAACTGGGCTGCACACAGGTGAGCTACTCAGAGGTAGCTGGAGAGGTACAGTAGCTCACGAGCTAGTGGTTGGAGACCTCTGCCCTAATTGTTTCAATGGAAACAACCCAAGAATACAACTCTCATAATACACTAGGGTATCAGTTGAAGGGCCTGGAATGGACACATGGAGCCACACGTACATGTTGGCAGGGAGCAACACTAGTCTACAGCCCTGTGGACCCTAGCTACATCTTCACGTACAGTATATGGTGAACAGTGTAACAGTAACTTGCAAGCATTTGAAATTGTTGTATTTTCTACAGGAGACTCGGTCAACTGCTTTGGGTCTGTGATTCTGTCTAGAATGACTATGAGGCCATCTATGTATAGGGCTGCAAAGGGATGACAACAGACCTCTTCTCTTTGGTTGACTCTTGGTGTGGCCTTCAACAGCTTCCTAATATTCACTATGACTCTGTATTGAAATGAGTCTGCTTTCCAGAGGTCAGAGACAGAAGCACCTGCCCCCTTCACTTGGTCAGCAAGTACACTGTTAGTGTTGCCTGTGTATATGTGTTGCATGTTATTGTGGTGTATACACAGTAGTCTTTGGATAGGGAGTCGTCTTCTGTCTTGGACCTAAATGCGGCCTCAAGCTCTGTTGAACACATTTACTTGTTAAAACTCCTTCAGACAATCACAGCCCTCTTCTCTACAGTCCATATTTACTCCTTACATATCACTTGCTGCAGCGGTGACCTTGGTATTGAAGCAGAAGCATCTTCTGAGCTTAAGACAGGTTTTCTATGGTGCTTGATTCTGGATGTGCTATTTAAGGAAAAGTCAATCAGAGCAATGTGTATCCATGTTCAAATCTGACGTGTTGCTCTGTATTTAGGTTGAGTCTACCAGACAACTAGCTGTGTGGTTGTAAAAGACCAAGTGTAAAATTACCAAGAAGTTACTGTGACTTTAAAGCCCGCCCATTGTTTACCATTGGTTGTCTTTACTGTTACTGTCATTTGCTTCTGCCTTATTCAATGTCTTGCCTTGTCCATCTTGTATTTGTCCCTCTCCTGGAGCACAGCCTCTTTACCTGGGTCCTCCCACCTCTCTGTTTTAGGAAGCAACATTTTTCTTTTTGCCTAAGCCCTCCACTAGAGAGCATGTGTTTTCTAGCTTCTTCATTGTGAGCTTCTCTCTCCACTCCTTCTCTGTGATGCTTTCCCTTGCCATGCTCTTCTGTGGTGTTCTCTTCCTCTTGTGCTTCTCTCACCATCCTCCATGTGCTGCTGCCCCCCCCCCACAACTTTATTACCCCCTGCACTTCCAATACCTGTTTTTCTTTTTTGTTTGGTACTTTTGCAGTAAAAAAATTATATATTTTTATTTAACAATACAAGTGATGTTTATCATCTTGAGCCTGTAAAGAAAAACTTAAAGCAAATGGTGACTACATTATTCTGCTGGCATACTCATCTCTTCTGGTGGATGCACAGATCATTAGAATGATGCAACCGCCATTGCTCTTTTTAAATAAATGTTTCTTTATGGTGCTGCACAGTGTCCCGATACTGTACAGCACAGCCAAAAGCAATTGACAAAGACAGTACTGTGAAAGGTGAGAAATATTGTCTTTAACAATGCTGGTTATATAAAGCAAAGATGAAGTTGCAAAGGAACAATTGCCAGCTAATCACTGGACGGACAAGAAAGCCACAGTTCTGCATAACTAATAACTAATTCTAAATATTTGCTTTTGTTGTCTGTTTGATGACACCCAGATTGCCTTGGTGAAAAACATCCCTGTAATTTACTGTTTCCCATCTATTATTGTGTTTGTCTTCTTGTATATTTTAACCATTGGAGAAAATAGAGAGGAAAATTATCATGATTATAATACAGATGCTATCAAATGCAAAGTTAGTCAGTGAAATTGTAAGCTACTATCGTACTCAGAATGCAGAACTGTTTAAAACTTTTCCTGCATACCTTCTTGTAGGACATGTCAAGGAGCGGTTGGCATATCAATGGGAGAATGTCCTTGGAACAGGACTGCCAGGCACTAAGAAACAGGACTTCCCTTTTTCACAGGAGAGACATAGTTCTGAAAGTTGCCTAGCATTGATGGAATGAAAATCCTTTGCCACATGCGGTGTATGGTAACCCATTGGTACATGAATGCATCTCATAACCTGTTACTGACTTGAGTTTCATAAGGGCCTTTGGCTAATCATGGTGGTGATGAAGCAGCTGAACTGCTGAATCCCTTACTTGACACATAAAAACAATATTGACACCTTTTAAGAGACATGACAAATGTGCACAATTTGTGTATATTACAAGTTGAAGATTCTTGAGAAATAGATCATAAAGAGAAGTAGTTACTGCATTTTTAAAGCATGCATAAGATTGTAGATTAGATACAATTACTTGTTTGCATAACATAGGTTTGTGTTTACTAAATTCCAATGGATGTATTCTTTTTACGTGGAATAGAAATGTGAAAGTGATGCCTCAGGTATTATAAAGGTTTTATTAACTGTTCTCCCGGAAATAATGCTGTATGTGAAGAATTAATGAACAAAATTTAAGTTAGATAACACTAGGAACGTTTAAGAGTTTTGTTTTTAACACTATCTTTGAGCATGTTAAAATGCACACCAACCAAGAAAAGAGAAATGGTGCAGCACGTTTATGCCAATTCCAATTTCACTGAGATTTTCAGAGAATTATCTTCATACATCTACTAATGTGAATCACTAGAAACAATTTACTTACTTCATATTTTGAGATAATTTTACACATTGATACTTTTCAAATGAAGTAATGTGTCATAGTTATACATGTTAATTGCAATGAAACTAAAATGCTTTATAAGTGACATAAATTGAAGAAAAGCATATAAGGTCTTAGAAACTTTAGAAGTTTTTACGTATTTCTATTTATTTATATTGTGTATTTCATGTGCTAAAATTCAATTTAGGCCTGGATTTTCTTTTTCTGGCTTGAGTCTGTTCTCATGAGAGGGTTTCACACACTTGCAATGTGGGATGAAACTATGTTTCGTAGAAAGAATTCCCATGCACATACCTGGGCTATTCACAACTATTTTGCCACTTTGGGAACATTTGCCATGAGAAACTGTTTCTCAGACTCACTCATGTGCCTTTGGTGAAAGTCGATTGTTCATAACTATACATTGTGAATACTTTGACGGCCTACCCTTTTCCCATAAAATGTGTCTTCTTCATGCTGCATGACAATCACCCTATACAACTGACCAATGGACTGAGTGCTCTGACCCGATGTGGTGACCCAGGAGGTGTCAACCCGAAATTTGTGGATTAATATACACTGTGTGACAAAGAAGTTGCAGTTGCTGTTGGAGACCTTTCCGTTCTCGTTAGAGATCTTACTCTTTGCGGACTCTCTTGACTGACACATATACTGTGTGTGCTAAACCCGGACTTCTATCCCTCTTGGGAGAGAATCTTTTAGCTGACATTATTCATGTCCTTTCCTGAATTCTTGCTCTAGAACTTCGGTAATTGATGGCCCGGAAAGATTGATTTGATTATTCAGCATTTCTAAATTAAAATGCCTGATATTAATGTATTTACTCTTTCTAACTTACTGATAAAATCTAACCAACCCTAAATCCTGTTTTCGTCTCTCGATGACTTGTCTTCAATGATTGATTGTGCATTCCAATTTGAGCATTAATGAGGGATGGACATTCCATAGAGAGGTCTCTAGTCAACACATCCTAATGTTACTATTTTGCATAACTTTAACTGAATTACTTGTATGTATGATCTTAGCCCGACTGAATTTCTTCAGGAGATTTAGTTCAGCAATAATAATCTTGTACCTGTATAGTGTACTGTTGAGAGTTATATACATTAATCAAATTACGAGTCTGTGAGGCAGTTACCCAATTCCTGGTCCTCAATGGATAACTGGATTGGATCCCCTATATCTAACCCATCTCTGCATGGTTCAAAATCCACCGGAGGACCAAGTAAATGAGTCTGAGGCGTAGAGTACGGAGATAAGGTGAGACTAAGTAAATGGGCCCAGTGGCGCTACAGCAGTGGCATATTGTTATCTACCTATCATTAGGGGGCTTTTACCGAAACACAGAGAATGAGCCATTAGTGAATTCCATAGCATATATGTTCAATGTTATTGTTACGCGCAATTTGCATAATGATTTCTCTATGAGAACAAAATCAGCCACACTATATCATTATGGCAAAATTCACATAACAAACCGTTATGATTTGCAGGTTTAACCTTCAAACCTAAAAGACCAACAGCAAGGGGAATTATTTAGGAAGAATACCCTAAGTAGAAAGGCACTATATATACCTAATAGTTCCTTGGTGTGAATGATGTAACATATAAAATTTGTTGCAACGTTTGAAACCCCACCACATTGGGAGCAAACTGAAAGTGGAAAGTTTAGGAGCAGAAATTATTTGTGGAAAAGAGAATTTTCCAGATTTCAAGGAGTTGTATGGAGGCAAAAAGAAACATCCCTGTTAAAAGCATAGTTAGGGCCTTACAACATATTTGAGATCCGTGGTTTAGGATCCCATCTCCACTTGTTTATGAGTTACTGCAGTGCCAGGACTTGCAGAAATAGCTACATCACAAGTGTCTCTTTTAAATGTCTGGTTAGTAGCAATGTCACATCCTTTCAATAGGGTCCTTTGCACATCCATATGGGACATGAATAGACAAGAGATGTCTGCACTCCTTGTAGGAGTCACAGTGAGAGCACTATATATGTGTTTTGTTGTACTACATTAAGACAGGAATCCATTTCAGGACTGTTGTGGGTGGATTGCTGACAACATGGTGACTGCGGACAATTCTGACAGAAACGTATGTGATTTTGTGGAAAGCCATGGAACCTTCGCAGGCATCCTAGATTTGTGTCAGCTTCTAGTGAATGAAGGGTGGAGAAGAAATGCTTCCTTTTAAGTACAAGGACAGTCCTTCCCCTTTTGTCTGGACAGTTTACGTGAATGATGCCTACCCCCATGTAACTAAAACCACCCAAAACGTCACACTTCTCTGGAAATCACATCTGTGTCTTCCAGGCAACTATAAGAATGCTGTAGAACCCTAAAGTTTGTGTTCATGGGTTCACTGACTCATGTCCAGGCTGCAGATTGTAGCGTGGGGGAGGATATTTCTGAGCTCCAGAGCAGGTGTCTTTAAAATCCAGATTTCTTGCCAAGTTGGCAACAGAAACTGAAGTCCTTCTACAGCTTGCTGAAAATGCTGCTTGGAAGGAGCAAGCAAGAAGAAGAAATCCCCGTGGACAAGGATTTATTCAAGATATCTTTATAGTGGGAAGCTTCATAAAAGAGCGATCCACTGAACAGCGTCCTGGTAGACGAAGGAGCTTATCGGGAATGACTAGAATGATGTCAATGAGCACAGCTTGAAGACAAAGCCATTCACCGATGCCTCTTGTGAGCCTGCTTCATCCTTACCAATCCTCCTCCTGAGCATCTTGGGCCTTAATTTGTTTGCAGAATCATGCATAGAGACAGACTACAGTGGTGGCCTAGTGTAAGCATAACACAAACATCTGGCCACAATGCCCCAGCCCCTGGGTGTGATCAGAAGCTGATTGTAGCCTTGTTTGCTAAAGCATTGTCACAATGATAGTGAGCAAAGTTCTGGCTATCCAACCTCCAACCTCCATCATTCCTGAATTCAGTCAAAGCCAGGGATTGGGGATTTTGAAAGAAAGGCATCAGACACCAAATCTAATCCCCGTTAAACTCTCAGACCTTGTTGGACTTGGCCCTTTTTGAAGGGTCATCCCTGAACTTTTTGCCTTCCTCCTATATTTTTTCTGACCTGGTGTTGGCTGTTTTATAACTCTGGGCACTTTACCACTGCTGACCAGTGCCAAAGTGCATATGCTCTCTATTGTAAATGGATGTAGGAATTAGTGGCTCCATGATTGGTTGGTTTGGTTTACCTGTCAGACCCTAGTACAGTGCACCAGGAGTGCCCAGGGCTGGTAATCCAAATGCTGCTGGTGGGCTTGCAGCACTGGTTGTGCCACCCACAGAAGCAGCCTGTAAAAGTGTGTCTAAAGCTTGCAATTGCAGAGCCTGAGTGCAGTCTGGTACTGCCATGCTGACTGGGCAAGTACACCCACTTGCCAGTCCCTAAACCTTCCCTTTTCTTCATGTCAGACACCCCTATGGTAGGCCAAAGGGCAGGGTGCATTGTAAGTATAAGGTAGGACATGCCCTGGTGTGTGTGGCATGTCCTAATAGTGAATTACAGAATCGCTGGACAAGAGGATCAACGTCGCATCAGATGCCGCCGCATCCCCGGGAAGCGTGTTGCAGGGCCTGCCACGGCTTGCATCGTTGTCGAACCAAGAAAAAGACGCCATCTTTGTTTCTTTGCACCAGATCTTCAACGCATGACCGTCCTTGCAACACTTTCGTTGTCTTGCGTTACGCATCTTAAGGTACATTCAACCCTATTGCATTTACCATCTTAAGAGAATTAAGCTAATTCAACCATTTTAAGTACAGTCTTGTGGATTTTTATCGTTTGTGGTCTTGTGTTAAATCTATATAAAAGATATTTATTTTTATAATACAACCTGTGTGGTGTCCATCTGTAGTGTTGTCACTTGATTACTGTATGTGTTCACAAATGCTTTACACACTGCCTCTGAGATAAGCCTGTGTGCGCGTGCCAAGCTACCAAGGGGGTGAGCAGCGGTTATTTTAGAAGTGTACCCCCTTACCCTGACTAGACGCAAGGGTCCCTATTTGTCAAAGGTACCTACCTCTGCCAACTAGAGACTACCAAATCTAACAGACCTGGTTTGGGGATGGGCTCCCAGACATTGTTTGGATGGCTTTGCTGGGCCTGACTAACTTTTTGGCAGTCAAAGCAAAGGAATGCACCAGCCTCTTACTGGAGAGCAAAATAGTGGCTGGCATTATGCTATCACCCGCCAGTGTTGTGTTCCAGTTCCTTCTCCCAGCCTTGGACACCACACATTGAACCAAGTGACCAGCTGAGAAGAGCAGTCACGTTGAGAGTGACGCAATGACGGCCAATGAAAGCCTCCCTTATTTCTGTTGACAATAGCGTAGAATTGCTAAAAGGAAACAAAAACGACAATTCAAGAAGAAAACTGGTAATCCACAAACAAACTACATGTTTCAACACTGAAGGGGCTAACTTCAGAAGAGTGCACTTCTATTCCAAATGAATGACCTACTTGACACTGCCCGCCTACATAAAATTGGTTCCATCACCGATCCCCTCTGTTCACAATGCAAAAAAAATGACAAACAGGGCGACTGCAGAAACATGCTCTGGGCTTGACCTCACTTAAGTACACATTGGGTATATATTTAAAAAATGTTTAGGCAAACAAGGTGGCTGCATTTTGGTTTCAGACCCTAAGATAGCTCTGTTAGGATACTTCGAACAGAAAGAAGACCAGGGAAAGAACTAACTCAAATTTTCATTCCAAGCAATGGTTGTAGCAAGATCATTGATAACCAAATGATATAATTCTGTCATTCCTACCTTCATAGACTCGCAATAGTAAATGCAGAGAGAAAAACACAAAGAGTCAATGTATGGAATAAACATTTGAAGATTGAAATGCATGCATATCTGGCAATAGTTCAAAAATAACGTTCGTCGGATTGGTTGCAACATTTTGACCATGTTATTTGACTTGATATCCTAATTTGTATTAGTAAATCTATTTTATTTTTATCAGAATTTCATTGAATATATTAGTAATAAAGTTGAGAAAAGTGGAAATGTATGTTTCTCTTTTTCGTTTAAATGTGTAAAACTCATAAATGAGATTCAATGAATTGCTATCAGATATTGTAATTTATTAAATTAACAGAATGAATATTTAAAAAATTAGGCATTTACAACAACACTTATGACATCACAAATTACTTCATTTGTGAGAACTCAATGCATGTTAGAGTAGTGAGTTATAGTTTATATATTGTAGCTAACCATATATTTTTTAAGCATTCTGGTGCTCTATGCTTTTCAGCTGGCCCCCGTGTTGTTTTTATATTTATATTTTGTGGCCTGAAAAAGGTTAAATGAAAGACTCAAAAACATGTTGATTTGTTTTTAGGTGTTTTTCTTTTCTTTTAAATAAGACATTAGTATGCCATTCACTTTTATTAAATATTGCAATATGTGAATTAATGAAATATACATTTGAATATAACAATTGGTGATTTTTTTTACGAGAGCAATAGGTCATATATGTTGACCCCTTGATAAAGCCAATACACACACTTTTTATATTTTGGTATTCTAACCCTTTGACAAAGTCAGTAAGCGTGCCTTACTTAAAAAAAAAAAAAAACATCCTTTATATTCTAACCTTAAATAGGCAGAGAGGGTTGGGTGGAGAGCTTCGCTGCAGGTCGCGCACCCAAACACATGCTGCTGATTAGCCAAATACAGTGTGCTGCCAGGGGTGTGGCACTAGTGGGAGGATTGAGCTCAGGGCCTGGCAGCAGGCGGGTGCACAAGTTATAGTTACTCTAGGGCACTGAGTTAATTGAGCTAACTATAACTAGTCAATCTCAGTAGTTTTGTTAATTTAAACCAGTATGGGGCATATTTTCGGGGAAATGGCACAGTGCGGTTCTGTGGCAAATTTTGCAGCACCGCGCTGAGTCATTTAAAAAACGCAGGGATTCGCCGTATTTAGAAGAATACGACACACCCCTGTGTTTATCCCTTGCGCTGGTGCTAAAAATACCTGCTTAGCGCCAACATAGAGACCCTTGCCCCATAATGCCTGCATTGCAAGGATGATTGTTTATGTGCAGGAAGGTGTCACTTCCTGGACATAAACAATCAATAATTGCAATTTGCTACTTCTGTGTGTGCTGCAGCACACATAGAATTAGCAAATCGACACTATTGATTGTTTATGTGCAGGAAAGGACAGCTTTCTCCACAAAAACAATCATTAATGGTGTTTTGCTCTTTCTATGTGTGCTGCAGCGCACATAGAAAAAACAAAAATGAGTGGAAATAAGAGTATTTCTCCTCGTGCAAAACTAATGGCTGCTGTTGCATGGCGTTAGTTTTTAGCGCTGCCTCAGATTTGCCTTGTAAATATGTCCCTATGTTTTAACTGAGATTTTCACATAACTATCAGGTCCCTTTAATTTGTACGTTTTTTTAAAGGCAAAGTAAGATATAATTACAATTCCTAACTGTAATGTCACTTTAACAGTTATTTTCTTTCAGTGAATAAATATTATGCGCCAAAGTAGTACATATAAATGTGGCCCCGTAACATATTATTAGATAGGACTATCGGGCAGATTTATGTTAGACTTGCGCCACTTTTACGCCGCCGTTGCGTTAGTGACGCAGCGGCGGCGTAAACCCTGCGCCACGTTGCGCCCTATTTACATCGTGACGCATCTATGGAGAGGCGTCACGGTGTAAAGCCCTGCGCCACATTAAACCTGCGTCAGGTTTAATGTATGCAGGGTGGGCGTTCCAGCGGAAAAAGCCTCGGAAAAGTGACGCAGTGAAATCTACAAGATTTCACTCAGTCACTTTTCCGACGCTGCTGCGTCAAAACCTTGCGCCTGCTTGAAGCAGGCGTAAGGCATGACGCAGCATGTTAGGTATGGGCAGCCCCTAAACATTGCTAGAGTTGCATCGTGCTTGCGACAAGACTCCAGCAATGCGCCACCACATGCGTCACACATCTGTTTATCCTTGCGCCACGATGCGCTGCATTGTAAATGCGGCGCATCTGTGGTGGCGCAAGGGTAAACTTGCGTGACGCATCTTTCCTGGCGCATCCCTGCTGATTTGCAGGGATGCGCCAGGAAACATAAATCTGCCCCTATGTTCCTGGGAGACTTACACAGCTCAGTTATGGTCAGGCCTAGCAAATGCCTTGCATGAGACTGGCTTGTTCCCATCCTTACTAAACTTTGTGGGACACATGGAGAATTGAGAAACGTCCTTATTTCATGGCAGTCGCCAGTTAGCTAAATTAACCAATATCGGTGCTCCGATTTCAGCATATGCGATGAGGTCTTGTTTCTAAACTTTCATTTTACTGCCCGAAAAGTTATGTGAGTTTCACTCTAATACTGTTCGCTCCAGGCTAAAGGGAGCACAATTCCACCCGCCCCGGTTGTCATTTTCAAATTAGGGCCATTTGTTATGTACAGCCAGTGCCTGAGGTAGCTTGTTTCCCTCAATTTTTATCCACGATTTCTTTAACATTTAAAAATATACAAAACTCAGCTTCTTTGTTTTTTGCCTCGAGCTAAAGCTATTTTTTTCATTTTTTTGCGCCAGATTAAAAATATATTTAGCAGCTATGCTTGCTTTTGAAGCCTTCTTCTCCTTATCACCACTTACTTTATCACTTTCTTCCTACTTTATTCATAGTAGTTAATTACATTTTTTTCTTTAAGCCACTACCTTAGTGTCTCAAAAATCAAAATATAAATTTACAGATGCAAGGGATTTGCTTTTCGAGCCCGCTCCTCTAGCGCCTGCCACAACCCAGCATTCTGCCCTATCATGAATGATTCAAATCTTCCCATCAAGGCTAATGGCCCTTTTACACTGCTCCCTTTAATCTGCTGCATCTTTATTTCATATTTAATTCATGGTTACATGAAAACAGACTTCCTGCTCGCTACCCACAAGAAACCCTCCCTTCCACTCCTGGCACTATGGGTTGGGTTGAGTAAAGCTGGCAGGAGATCTCAGATGGCAACTTCATCTAGTCTGTGATTCCAGCGGCCTGGAGGTCATGGGTTCACATTCCAATATGGCCGACACAGCACACTGAGGGCTGGAGATGTGCTGGGATTAGAAAGATGGTCCCCACGTTTTTTTAAATATTTTCTCGAAAAGTTTTATAAAGCGCGAACATGACTTGTCAGGTTATTAGAGCGCTGTATATAGCAGCAGGCAAGATAAGCAAGTGAAGGTGTAAAATAGTAACCATTAAAGAAGTTACACAAACATAATGTGAACATCTTAGATATAAAGAAGCAAAGCATTGCATAGTTGAAAGATAGACCCGTGTTGTAAACAGGAAATAAATGTTAATTTGGGTGACTTCAAGTCTATTGTTGCAGGTAGCTATTCAGGACTTCTTTTCTGAATGAGGCGGTCGAAGGGTTAGCTCTGATTTTGAGAGGACAAGTTTTCCATATCCTCGAAGCAAGACCGGCGAAGGCTTGGCTATACGTTTTCTTCTTGTTGAATTTTTGTGGTTTCAACAGTAAGTGTCAGAGCTTCTTAGGTTCCAATTCAAACTAGATAGTTAGAGTTTTTTTTGACAGGTAAGCTGGAGTGTTATAATGAAGTGCTTTGTGCGTCAAGCAGGCTATCTTGAACTGAATCCTTGTTGTCATTGATTGCAATCTTAATATATGAGTGCAAAGACTTTTCTCTTTTTGCATGATCACCCCCAAAGCTTTCGATTGATGACACTGTTTTTTTGAGCCTGAGAATGCACTGAGGCCTCTAACCAGACCTCAATGCCAGTGTCCTAACCTATTAAAAAATGTATGTTGAATTGTTTTCCACCAACTGGCATGAGCTCAATTACTTATGTGTCCCTAGTATATGGTGCACAGGGAATGTAGGTTAATTTGTCCACCCACGGCTGCAGCACTGATTGTGCCATCCTGTGTGAGACAAAGTAAAAAATGGCGCTGCGTCTGCCGGAGCAACCTGGAAGAGTAGGTTTAAAACTGTTAGTTCGACTTTGCCATTTAAACCAATGGCATATCCCCCACTTCCCTTAACAAGTTATGTAGGTCTATTCTAAGGAAGGCCCATAGTGCCATAAGGCAGGGAGCTGTATATTCATAGGAACACACTCTCAATTTCTCACATGGAGTCCTCCTCGCCTTCCTCTTGTGAATACCTCTGTCTCAGCATCTCAAGTAATAACCAGCAGGTCTGTAAACTCCACACTTTTTATCACCACCGGGAGACAATCTCCCCTTTATCGTGCAACTAATGGAAATCATCTCTGGCAATGTCGACTCAGCCATTTCCCAAATCTTCCTGGGTCATTTCAACCTTCACTGGTAAAACCCCAATGACCAGGCGGTAACCTGCCCCAAATCATTCTTAAATGATCAAGAACCGACACAGCTCTGTGACCAACCTAAGGGAGAAACTCTAGACCTCAATCCTAGACCTCAATATCTCGAAAAGGCATACCATCACTTTGGATACCATTACCCCTTGCCATTGGTCCGACCACCACTGCATCCTCTTTTATATTAACAGAGAGGTGTCGATGAGGAAGGGTCAACCAACTAAATCAAAGATCTGGAAAAGGGACCTCAGACCAATAAACTTAGATGAACTAGCAGCCCACTGTAAATCTGCCCTCATCCCCCAAGCTGACTTGGTCGAGGTTCAGTTACTCACCAACGCCTATAACTTGACCATCTCCAACATCATGGATGACATTGCACCTCTCCAACGAAAAAATGCCTCAACAAAATATCCAAACCGTGGTACAACGACAATCTAAACATGGAACACCGCAACCTCAGGGCAGCTGAACGTATCTGGAAATCCAATCCCTCCTTGGACTAACTAAAACTCCTTGGAGAGACTAGGAGCTTCTACAACAAACAAATCAAGAGCACTAAAGCTGACTATTTCAGACACCAACTCGATCAAGCCGCTAACCACCCAAAGAAACTTTTCGAACCGGTCAAACAGCAATCAGTGGTAGGTCCAAAACACTGACTCTGGAGGCAGCCCACCCTCATGCGACGAACTTGCTGCTTTCTTCACAGAGAAATCAATACTCATCACCATTGAGCTCGCCTCTCAGAAGGCTCTCCTGGCACCC
Organism: Triturus cristatus; assembly: GCF_964204655.1. Lineage (NCBI taxonomy): Eukaryota > Metazoa > Chordata > Amphibia > Caudata > Salamandridae > Triturus > Triturus cristatus. Next base: position 1,645,346,770 of record NC_140590.1, read on the forward strand.
TCTGGGTTTGCACCACCCTTTGACCCCTTAGAAAAGTGCAAATCTATCAGCCTGAACACTAATAACAATGCATCATGGGGCACCTTTACCCCATTCAGTGAAAAAGACAGCAACAAGATTCTTCAGAATATCAACCCATCTAACCACTTCAGTGACCCGTTGCCCCCGGCCATCTTCAAAGAAATCAAATATGTTCTCATACCCACCTGGACAACGATTGTAAACGCTTCTCTATCACAAGACACGATCCCTGACTGTCTAAAAGCAGCTCAGGTGACACCTATTCTACAAAAAACCATTGCAGATAAAGCTAGCCTCAATAATTTCCACCCTATCTCCAACATCCCCACCCAAGCCAAACTCCTAAAAAAATGCATACAATCCCAACTTTGTGCTCACATAGACAACTTCCAACTCCCAGACCAGCATCAATCTGGTGTTAGGAAGGGGCACAGTACTGAATCGGCTCTCACGCACGTTATGTATGACATTTTAAAAATGCTTGACCAAAATTATTTCTGCCTCTTAATCCTCCTTAACCTTTCCTCCGCATTGGACACGGTTAATCATGACAACCTCCTATCCATTCTGAAGAATAGGATGGGCTTCTCGGGTCAGGTGTTACAATGGTTCTCGTCCTTCCACCACCACAAAGAGTCAAGGCAAACCACTCCCTCTCCAAGCCCTCTCCAGTACACATGGGTGTACCCCAAGGGTCAGCCCTTTCTCCTATTATCTTCAACTTCTTGGAACCATTAGCAAATTCACTAAATTCCAAAAACATTCTCTTTCATATGTATGCAGATGATACGCAACTTTACTTGAAAATCTCATCCTCAGAAAACATCATCTCACTCAACACTACCCTATCGTTTACTCAAAATTGGTTAACTGAGAACCATCTCCTGCTCAACACCTACAAAACTGAATTCCTTCTCATCTCTCCTCCGAACCACATCCCCAAGCCACACCAGTGGCTGAACCACCTCACTGCTTTTAACTGCACCCCTCACATCATAGACTCAGCCAAATCTGCAGGAATCACCCTGGACAAGCACCTGAATATGAAAAAGCACATCAGCAATGTGTGTGTAAGGGAGCTAATCTTTTGATGAGGACACTTAGCAATAGCAAACCATTCCTTTCACAATCTGACTTCAAGCAGGTGGTCCAAGCGCTTGTCTTACCGAGACTAGACTATGGCAGGGCTACACTCTGTGGCCTTCCCAAATACACCCTGGCCCCACTGAGGGCATCACTGAACGCTGCAGCTAGACTGGTTACAGGCACCAAACAAAATGAGCACATTTCCCCAGTCCAAAAATCTTTTAAATGGCTGCCCTACGAAGCTTGAATTCAGTTAAAGATTGCTGTTCTGACACACAAAGCCCTGCATTTCAAAACTTCCAGGTACCTAGCGCAAAAGCTTGAACTATCCTCTGGTGGTAGAGCTTTAATAAGTGCAAACACTTTCCTCTTGAAACCACTCATCCTTAGCAAAAAGAGAACTTGTCACCGAGCCTTCTCTGGCGCTGCCCCAAAGATATGGAACTCTCTTCCACCGGAAGTACGCAGAATCTCCTTAACGACTGCATTCAAACTGGAAACTAAAAGATTCCTAATGACTAAATTCTTACCTTAATTGGACCAGGCCCTCCTGCTAGAAGACATTGATCCTACAACCATTATACCATCATTTTGATGCTGCTCTTCTTAACCGCATAGTGTGCCCCCCTCTGTTACCGCGATATACCTGTTATTGTATTAGTCTCCCTGACTCATATGTCCTCGAATTATGAGTTTCTTCCTGTTTTGTATTCTTACTTGGTGTCGATATTGCATTTACGTCCTTCCTTTCATCCTTTTGTAAAGCGATCTGATATCCTTCGGGATATTGTTCGCACTATATAAAACTTTATTAATAAATAAAACATTAACATTAAATAAGTAAATTATTAAGTAGGACCTATACTTTCAGTATGTTAGAACAGAAAAATATCCAAATTCTCATGATTACAGTGGAAATGTTAGAAGCCCCATTGGCTAACACAGAGTTACCATCTGTCCCCTCAGTCTGGCTCACTTCTGAATCGAAATACTAAAATGGATACTTAAGGTATCAAATTAATTATGGCATTAAACCCGACTTGATGTCCAAGTCGAATTTAATGTCACTTGTAAACAAAGGCAACTTTTAGAAAGCTGACACTCTGTTTCTCAGTTTGTCCAGTGTCCTCACATAGTTGCAGACAGCCTTTCTCCCCCCTGTAGAGTTGTTGAACATGCTCAGGAACAATTGAGGCATGCCACAGAGGGAGGTGTTACTTTCCCCTTGCAGGAAACCACACAGGGTGTTGACCCAAAAGGTGAGCTTCAAAGGGGGAAGCTACCTTTGGTAGGCAAATGATGATCACACTTTTGTAGTGCTGCCTCTTTGTACATGTAGATAGGCTGGGTGCAGGAGCAGAGAGGGGAAACCAGTACCAAATCAGATTTCCCATGGGCATGTAGCCCACAGGTGTACAAAACAGTGATGGATGGAATGCTTGAATTAATCTCAGCCATTAGTAATCCCAATTAATCGTTATTTTGCACACCATGTCACCTGAGTTTGGGCCTAGCTGTATGAAAATCAATCTTGACCCTGATCCAATAGGAACAGTCAAGTCAAAACTGCCAAGACAAGTCCTCCCTGAACAGGAACACAAGCATCCCAGGATTGGTTTCACCATAGTTATGGGCTCATCAGCGGGCTACAGATTGATTCCAGTGACACAGTCTGCACAGGAGCCATATCAAGGTATACCCACCCGATTTAGGGTGGCTCAATATATATACAAAAAATTGAAGGTTGGAATGCTTGAATGAATCTCAGCCTCTAGTAATCACTCTGGTTGCATCCCAATCCATTATCATTTTGCAAAACAATCCAACTCAGTTTAGACCGAGCTTTATGCAAATCAGTCTCAATCTTGCTCCCATAGGAACAATCCTGTCTGAACTGCCAAGCCAGATCCTCCCAGAACCAGAACACAAGCAACCCAGGAATGGTTTCACCCTAGTTAAGGACTCATCAGCCGGGTACTGCTTGGTTCCAGTTACACAATGTGCACAGGACCCACGTCTGGGCATACCCCTCCCCCTTAGGGCGGCACAAAAAGAATACAAAACAGTGATGGATGGAATATTTGAGTTAATCTCAGCCATTGGTAATCACTCGGGTAACATCCCAATTCATTGTTATTTTGCACACCATGCCACCTGAGTTTGGACGCAGCTATTTGCAAATCAGTTGTGACACTGCTCCATAAGGAACAGTCCAGCCTGAACTGGCAAGCCAGGTGCTCCCTGAACCAGAACACAAGCATCCCAGGACCAGTTTAACCTTAGTTATGGGCTCTTCAGCTGGGTACAGCTTGGTTTCAGTGACACAGTGTGGACGGGAGCCAAATCTGGGCATATCGTTCACATTTAGGGTGACTCAATAAGTATACAAGACTTTGAAGAATGGAATGCTTGAATTATTATCAGCCTCTGGTAATCACACGGGCTGCATTTCAATCCAACTCAGTTTCAACCCAACTGTATGCAAATCAGTCTTGACCCTGCTCCAATAGGAACAGTCCAGCCCGAACTGCCAAGCCAAATCCCCCCATAACCAGAATACAATCAACCCAGGGATGGTTTCGCTCCAGCTACGGGTTCATCAGCCGGGTACAGCTTGGTTCCAGCGACCGAGTGTGCCTCTGGACATACTTATCCTACTTAGGATGACAGAATAAGTAAACAAATCAGTGATGGATGGAATGCTTGAATTATACTCAGCCACTGGTAATCATTCAGGCTGCATCCCAATCCAACATTATTTTACACACAATACCACCTCAGTTTGCACTCAGCTATGTGTAAATCAGTTTTGACCTTGCACCAATAGGAACAGCCTGAACTGCCATGTCAGCTCCTCTGCTTAACCAAGGTGTCATGATGTGCAAAATAACAATAGATTGGGATGTTGCACGATTAATTACCAGTCACTGAGATTTATTCAAATTGTTTCATCCATCACTTTTTTGTATATTTTAGTGCAGACCACAGATAACCACACACCTCTAGGATGGGCTACCAAACTCCTAAACTCCTAACATCAAGGAAGGGTTCAGGCATCTTGAGAGTGGGCAGAATAGTGCACTTTGGGATTGCTAGATGCCACATATTGCTGGAAATCATCCCAGGGCTAGAGGGGTCCTGGTTGACCAATTGCTAGTGAGTGCATCATCCCTCAAGGCACTTTCGGGGCATAAATATGGTGCCTGTGGCATCCTAAATCTCAAATAGTATGATGGAACTGGAAAACGGACCGAAGAAGAACTTCCCCCCTGACCCCTGGACCTGGCAAGAGAGGTTTCACAGACTTTTGGACTGCACCTGCCGCACCTTGGGCTAGAAAAGAGAAGACTGTACCTGTGGCTCCTGGTTCAGGGAAAAGGTACTGCTGAACTCCAGACCAAAGAAGTGATTCCACGGGTCAGTCGGCTGACCCCATGGAACTAGCACCAGGGCCAGAAAAGCTGAAGCAGCCCATCCTGGCAAGTCAGGAGCCACAAAACTTCAAATCACTGCTTCAAACCCAAGAGACTGATCCTCAACAGCCAAAAAGATGCACCCATGTCTGCTGGACCCAGGAGTGTCATCTGAGCCTATATTGGTCACTAAAGATGGCCATCAGCCCTCACCAAGGGAAAGCACTGGGACCGCTTTGTACGGAAATTAATTTCCTGAGCTGCAGATGGCCTTTTACCTGCTCAAAGAGGATTTCGAGGGACACCGACCCCTGCGGCCAAAGTCATACCACCTTATCCGTGGACTGAGAAATAACCAAACGCACATGCCCATTGACCACACAGAACTAAGTACATCTTTCAGCATCCTCAGCATCCTACATCCCCAGAATCAGGAACTCTCCGTTGAAGTCTATGGTGGTCTTGATGTAAAGTGCGGAACTGGACTTGAGACTGCTTTGGTGACCAGATAACTGTCCAAATTCTCCTAATTGCCCCCCCCCCCTAACCTTATCCCTATTGGAATTGGTTGCCCCACTGTGACCGGAGTAGCCAAACCTAACCCTTTCAAACATTTCAAACCTTGCCAAACTTTACGTTTACCAATGCTTGTTTGCGCCTTGCACTAAAAAGGCTGAGATTTACCTTTTACTTACAAACTATATATCTAGAACACTCAGGTGGTTTTGTTCATCTTGGAGTCTAAAAATTCATAAAAATATAACCTAATTTTATTCACTGATGTTGGATTCCTTTTGTGTTGTGTGACTTTCTTATTTCATAGTTCGGTGCTTCTAAATGCTTTACACTAGTTTCTTTGTATAATTCTTGCAGCACAAAACCACAGCTCCATGGGGTTATCCTGAAGGGTTTGTAAATGAGCCTGACTGGACCCAAGACAGTTTTTTTAAAAGGAAAAAAACACACTTGTATTACTCTGACACAATACAATCATTACAAAGGTTTAATGTTACTTCTTGTTACAAAATAAGTCTAAACACTCCAGGTCCGATTCACAAAGGTAAACTTAAACTTTTGTGTAACTTTATGTTTTTTTCCTATTCGAAAAGTTATTTTACGATTAGTATTTTTACGGCTGCGGAGTCTCTACACTCGTGGTGGAGACTCCACACATTAAAAAAACAGGAAAGACCTATGTTTTTATGTGCGAAGTCTCCGCCCCGAATGTGGGACTCCGTAGTCATAAAAATACTACACGTAAAATAAGTTTGTGAATAGGAAAAAAATGCAAACTTAAACAAAAGTGCAAGTTTGTCTTTGTGAACCAGGCTCTCTACATGTGCCCGGTGAAATGATGCGGAAGAGTTGTGTAGCTTAAGTCACCTTCCTCCAGAACTAATGTGCGCCCTTACCGTGCATTATCAGAGTATTGAACATCATTTGGCATTGTGAGATACCTCCAGTTAAAATTAGTCTTTTTTGTGTAAAAAGCAGGGGCCATTAGGTCAGGGTCTATGATCTGCTATGTCATTGCTCCATGAAAAAACTATCATGTTTAGGTCTGTTGTATAGGGATATAACAAAAGTCCAGAGAGTTCTGTATACTTCCCTCCTCATGGCCTCGGTTACTAGAATAAACTTAATTCGTAAGGGTCTGGGAACCAGAGTTAATGTGCCACATTAAAACTACTGGGCCTGCAGTAATTCTGATGGCCTGGTGTCTTTCACTAGGACACTTGGCTGCCGAAAGCTGCTGAAATATCTTGTGAAACTCCAGGGAGAATGAGAAATTACCATTCAAATGGGATGGAATTCCTCCAGTAATTCCTCATTTCTAAGGTAACCACACAGTTCCCCATTAACTCTGCACCCCCATTAACTCTGCACCCCTCGGAGTTCCCAATACATCCACAATTGGTAATTCTGAGACTGAGTCAATGGGCAGGTTATAATGGTTATAATGAGTACCCATAGTGTTCATGTTTCACTCTCATACTCCTCACTATAAGGGCCTTAGCCAGGACTGGGTGCTGGTTCAGTTACCTATTGAACTGAGGGGCATATTTACAAAAAAAGTGACGGAGCACAGTGTTAGCCTTCTTGGCTTAACGCCCCACTCTGCCACTTTTGAAACGCAGGACTGCACCATATTTACAACAATACGGTGCAGGCCTGGGTTTCCCCCCTGCACTGGCGCTAATTACAGCTGCCTAGCGCCAATGCAGACACCCTCGCATCTTAGTCCAAGGGTGCCTGCGTTGTGGCAATGATTGTTTATGCACAGGAAGGTGTCCCTTCCTGAACATAAACAATCTTAAATGGCGACTTGTAATGTCTATGTGTGCTGCTTTATGCAGCACACATTGAAGTTGCAATTCACCATTTTTAAAATGATTGTTTATGTGCAGGAAGGGACACCTTCCTGCACATAAAAAATCATGCATGGCGTTTTGCTGTTTTTATGTGTGCTGCACAAAGCAGCACACATAGAAATAGTAAAAAAGGAGGAGAAATAAAGTATTTCTCCTCGTTACGCCACCCATGTAAATATGGGTCAGCATCAAAATCAATGAGTGTTGCGGCCAAACACCCATTGCCCACCCCTTGTATGCTAAGTATAGCGTGAAAGGGTGCCTTATTTACAAGGGAGCGTGAAGCCTCGTTAAGTGGAATGCCGTAAAAAGTGATGTGTCTGTGGCGATAGGGCTTGTAAATATGCCCCTAAGTTGTTGATCTTTTCTGGTTTCTATTCACTTTTATTGAAGCGGATAGCAAAGTAGACTAGAGACACACTAACTAGCCAAGTAGTGTAAATCTGTTTGCGTAGGCATTGCATTTAACACTTATTTTAATAACAATTCAATCACTGAGGAGGTGTACCTGTATTGCAAGCAAGATATTGCATGAATATAATATTGAATGTACCACATTTACCTAACGACTACATCACAAGGTAAGTTTAGGTAAGTATAATAGGTAACTATAACATCTATTTGGTAGATGATGTAAAATAATATACTTACCATGATGATGCAGTGGTAGTCAACACCTGATTCAATAGAATTGAAATGTGATATTAGTGACAACAACTTATGGTCATACAATCATTGATGATTATCAATCACAGTTTTTGTACCGGGAGGATCTAGTGATAATTCCTCAAAACTTCATAAAGTGCCGTATAAATGATGCATGGCAGTTTGAATATTTTCTTTGCTTCAAATTGGGGATCCATTTCAAAGAGATCTCACTGAGAGCTATATGGTTGTACTTTCTTGTTCCTGAGACCAGTCTGGCAGCCACGTGCATTGCTACTTTGGTGGAACCCAGGTATAAATTAGAAATCCCCTGTAGCATTGAGCTGCCATATTCTAGCCTTAGCAGTACTAGGGCCTGAATGACATGATTGAAATTGGATTTAGTGACCAATTGACACTTCTGAGCAGTCCAAATTGGAATTGTGCTCCTTTCATGAGATTATTGATTTGTCATTCTTAGCTTACGCGCTTGACCAGAATGAACTCCAAAGATTTTTCTGAATCAACAATATGCGGATCACTGTTAACAACTGATTTGTCCTTCAGCCATCGTTGTACCATTATGTTGTAATGAAGGGGAGAAGAAATTAAGGGGCATATTTACAAGCCCCTATCGCCACCGGAGCATCACTTTTTTTGAAGCCCTGGTGGCGCAGCGCCATTTTCAACATTTACAAGGTGGCGCTAAACCATTTTGCTTGGCTTAATGCCACCTTGTAAATATGCCCCTTACCGCTGCAGTCTTCTGTGGCAAAGGGGCATGCAACGGGTGCTGTTGTGGGTGTTCCACCGCAACACCCATAGCTTTTGATGCTGCCCAGATTTACAAGGCTGAGGCAGCGCTAAAAACAGTGCCATTCTAATGCCATAGATTAACAGGCGTTAGAATTGCGAAACAAGTATTGGATGACCCAGCACTGTTTAATTGGCTGAATATTGAATTAGTGGGCTGGCCCCTCCCAAATATTCTATGTGGGGATTTTAATATAAATATGAGTTGCTCGAGATCTAATCATCCCGAGATAGCTTATCAAGGGCGGAAGCCCAAAGTTTACAAATCTCTGTCTCAAAAGTATTTCATGGGTTATCGGATATATGGGCAAAACAAGTGTGAAACACGTATTTTTCCGCCCTTCACAAAACTCATGTTAGACTGGACTATTTTTTTGTTTCTCTGTGTATGGCACATGGCAGTAAAATCACAAAATTTCCGAGAGTCATTTTTTTTTTTTTTTTTTTAAAACATGTTTTTTATTGCAACATTTTTCAGCAAAATAACCATCGGGGCAACCGGCACCCCCCTACAATCTCCGAGCACACCCCTCGGTTTAGCAATTCACACAGCCATTTAGCCCACATCCCGGGGGCCGGGCGGCATATATAGACAGTTAAGCAAAGTAACACAACTGTCGCCTCATAGCGGTGCCTGGTCCATGCCCCATGGGAGCCTCTGCTTTTCTGTCCAATCAGATTCATTCCCCATCCAACTCGATATAACACTACCCTCCTACCTCAGGAACTCCCCCCCCCCTCCCACCCCACCCCCCAACTGCTGCTGATGTGGGCCCCTCCAGTGGTCCCTAACTCTAAGTTGTTCCATCCGTCAGAGGTTACATCTATTTTCCTCAGCCTCAAGGAACTCCGCTCTCCTCGCGCTCTCGTTCCGCCCGCTCGAGCCGGCTATCCTGCAGGGCCTGCCCGATCATCTCCCAAGCCCTTACCCACTCTAACCCCTTTTCATTGTCCGCCTTAATCGCCTGCCGCCGTCTAACTTCACTCTCGCATCTAGACCATTTTAACAACTCGGATATCCACCGCCCGATTGATGGGCCCTCCCGGGACTTCCAGTGCCACGTAATTTCTCTCTGAGCCAACATGAGCCCCAAGTAAATAAATTTACTCGTCACTTTCGTCTTCGCTGTGTGAGGGAACCAGAGCAACAAGCACGCCCCCATATCAAACTCCACCTCCCGGTCCGTTATAGTATTCAAGATCTCTCCCACCTCAGCCCAGTACGACCCAAGCTTCGGGCACCCCCACAGCATATGATCTAGTTCAGCTCCCAATGTGAAGCAGCGCGGGCAAGCGGCCTTCTGCACCTTAAAGTACCGGCTAATCTTTCCCGGGGTCAAATATGCCCTATGGAGGATGAAGAAATGCACCCGCATTCCCGCTACCCTTCCATGTCCTCCGCATAATGTGGCTCCAGATCGTGTCCGGAATGGGTTTGCCTATGCTTTCCTCCCACCGCTCCTTCAATGCCGCAAGCGGCTCCAGCCCCTCCTGCAGCAATCTAGCCTGTAGGCATGTCACCGCCTTAATCGTTCCCGCCGCCATCACCACGTACTGACAGGTCAGTGCCACAGAGGGTTCCGCCAGCCCCTCTCTCCAGTGTTTTTGTATCGCCGCGCTCACCGCCGCGTGAAGGAGATAACTCCCATCCGGGAGGCCAAACTGCTCCTGCAAAACCCCGAAGGGGGCCAGCACCCCATCTATGTAGAGGTCCCCCACCATCTGCAGCCCCAGCTCTTCCCACTCCGCTAGCGGGGACCAGTCGCCTCCATGCGGCAGTGCCGTCAACATCCCCAGCGGGATCTCCGGTGCATAAGGTCTCACCGTCTTTGCTCTCCTCATGCCCCTCTGCCAGCATAGCCGGAGAGTCCGCTCCTCGATGGATAAATCTCTCAGGTCCAATTTCTGTTGCATGACTATGTAGGACAGGACATGTCTCTGGATGCCAGTCCCTCGTCCCAGCTCCGGGCCTCGGAACACTCTGGCAACATTCTGTGTCAGCACTTGTAGCTGCGCCGCCAGGTAGTATAATTCAAAATCGGGGACCGCCAGTCCCCCCTCTAGTTTAGGCCGCATCAGAGCTGTCAGGGCTACCCGTCGCCGTCCCGTCCCCCATAGGAAGCTGATGATCTGCGACTTCAATTCTTTGAAGATCCTCTGCGGGATCCATATCGGCAGTGTGCGGAAATAATAGAGCAGTCGGGGCAGAGCCACCATCTTCAGCAACGCGACCCGGCCCAGCACCGAGAGCGGCAGGGCAGCCCAGAAGGCCATGCACCCCCTCAAGGCCCTTATGCAACGCCCTACATTACCGTCCAAGAGATTTTCGACGTCGTGGTATATCCGGACTCCCAGGTAAGTAAAGCACTTAGCTTCCCATACCACATCCCGAGTGGGAGGGCAATATGGGACATCTGCCCGCAGCGGGAAAACACAGGTTTTGGTCCAATTGACCTTGAGGCCCGAGAGCTCGCCGAAGCGCGACAGCATCTCCACAGCCCCCTCCAAGGCGTCACCGGAGTCCTCCAGGTACAGCAGGAGGTCATCCGCGTACAGGGAAATATGATGCTCCTCCTCCCCACATCGAACCCCGCCGTACACCGCTCCTGTCCGTGCTTGTGCCGCCAAAGGCTCCATCGCCAAGGCGAACAACAGGGGAGACAACGAGCAACCCTGCCGTGTGCCCCTGCGCACCGGGTAAGCTGCGGACACGACCGCTCCCAGCCGCACCCTGGCCGTAGCAGAGGAGTAAAGGACCCGTGTCCAACGTCCAAACCCCTCCCCCAGGCCGGACTTCTCGAGCACCGCATCGAGATATCCCCATTCGAGGCTATCGAAAGCCTTCTCGATGTCTACGGAGAGCACTGCCGGCCGCTGTTCTGGGCCCCAGACGCTGTCCATGATACGGACCAGGCGGCGAATATTCCAGGCCGTGCTCCTGGTGGGGATAAAACCGGCTTGGTCCCCGTGAACCAATTTGGTCATGTGCGGTAGTAATCTAGTGGCCAATATGCGACTCAATATTTTGTAGTCGACCGTCAACATAGACAAAGGTCTATACGATGTCACATCCGAGGCTTCCCTGCCGGGCTTCAACAGCGGCACCACCAATGCCTCCCTCATCGACTGGGGGAGTCTCCCCAGCTCCATGGCCTCAGTGTAGACCAGCAAGAGCCTGGGCGCTAAGGCATCCACAAACTGCGCGTAGAATTCGATCGGCAGGCCATCTACCCCCGGCGTTTTATTTCTGGCCTTCTGCTTAATAGCCACCCGAATCTCCTGCAGCGTAATGGGTCCGCCCAGCACCGTAGCAGTTTCCGCATCCACCCGGGGGAGGCAAAGAGTCGCCAGATAGTCAGTTATCTCGGAGTTCTCCACCCCCAACTGGCTCTCATAGAGGACCGAATAGTATGACCTGAACCGCTGGAGCACCGTCCCCTGCGAGTAAACCATCTCCCCCGTCTCCGTTCTAATGCTCAGGACCGGGCAGCCCCGGGGTTCTGGGTTCGCTAGTCTAGCCAGTAGCGTTCCTACCTTGTCCCTTTCCGCATGCACTCTGACGAGATACCGCTTGTAGTCAAAGCCCCGCAGCCGCTCAGTTTCCGTCGCTACCACCTCCTTCGCCTCAAGCAGCCTGTCCTGTAACTCTGGTCGCTCAGGCCTACGCTGCTCCAGATCCCTCAACACCCCCTCCGCCTTCTCCAGAGCCGTCAGGATGGTAGTCCTCACATTCGCAAATGTACCCATACAAACGCCTCTGGTCACCACCTTCATGGCATCCCATTCCATCGCCCTCGTGTCAGTGGAACCCTCATTCTCCGTAAAGTACTGCTCTACGCCCCGCTGGACCGCATCACTAAACACCGGATCTTCCAATGCCTCCGGCCTCAGGCGCCATGTCGGGACCGCCGATCGCGGCCGCCGCCACTGCAGCGTCAGCAGCAGCGGGTTGTGGTCTGAGATAGTTCTAGTGAGGTACTCCGTGTGGGCCATCACGGGCGCCAAGTCCCTGCTGCACAAAATGGCATCTATCCTAACGTGCAGCGCGTGTAACGCGGAGAAGAAGGAATAGTCCCTGTTTCCCGGATGCTGCTCCCTCCACACATCTATCAACCCCCACCTCTCCTGCCAGTCCGCCCTGTGCGCTGCTAATCGGCGCACCGGCGAGTCAGCCAATGGCGGATGCGATTGGTCCATTGCCACATCAGTGATCGAGTTGAAGTCCCCTCCTATCAATATGGGGCCTGCCAAGAAGTGCGCCAAGGAACCCGTCAAGCTAACAAAAAAGCGGGCCTGGTCCGTGTTGGGGGCATATATACTGCATAAGGCCACTTCCTGACCATAGAGCTTCCCCCCTACCGCCACAAATCTACCCTCCGGATCCACCAGCTGATTCGTGGCCTGAAATGGGATTCCTGCCCGCACCCATATCAACACTCCCCTGGCAAACGCCGAACACGTAGTCCCAAACACCTGGCCACGCCATCTCCTCTGCAGCGCAGTGAGTTCCTGTTGAGTTAAGTGAGTTTCCTGCAGGAGTGCGATTTGTATGCCTCGCCTCACCAGGTGGGCATGGACCTTGTATCGTCTAGACATAGTGCGGAGGCCACGAACATTCCACATGAGGCATTTCAAATTAGGTAATGTCCCCATTGCAACCAGAACCCCCCCCAGCACACCAATATCCCCGGCCCACCTACAGCAGCGCAACAGAACCCCGCAACCAAAACAACCCCACAAACTCCCCCCCACCCACTCCCCAGAACAGGACCTAATAACGCACTATCAGCCCCCATCCAAACCTGCAACCCACCAAACTGTCTCTACTCTGTGGTCGTCTCCACAGGAAGCCTTAGGGGCAGCTCGAGGGTGATTCAGAACCGACCCAGGGCAGGCCAAGCCCCCCGCCCCGCACCCACCATCCCCGGAATGTCTCAGCACCATACCTGCAAGTCCGCCGAGCACCGGGACCCCCAGCCAGACCCGGAGTCGCAAATGTGGCCCCACCCTCCGCATCACCCGTTAAATAGTCCATCCGCCGTCTGTGGGGTGACCACCGGCCCCCCGGAGCTGTCAACCTCCGACATCTCTCCGCCGGACTGCCCGGCCTCCTCGCCAGAGTCCGAGCCCACTGAAGTCTGCTCCCCCTGAGAGCCCGTTATGATCGCCGTCGCAGCCAGCGCCCTTCGCCTGTCGTCCGCCATCTGTCCATCCCGCTCCGCTCTCTGAAGATTGTTGCGTTTGCGGATACGTTGAGATTTCCGCACTTGGACCGGTTTCTGTCTCTCCTTGTCCTCCGTCCTTCCCCGGGCCGTGCCAGCACGATACGACTCCAGCCATGTCCACGCCTCAGCAGGGGTCTGAAAGAAGTGGGTCGTCCCGCCCAGGATAACCCGCAGTTTCGCCGGGAACAGCAGGGAGTACTGTAGGCCCTCGATCCGCAGTTCCTTTTTCACGACCAGAAAGGAAGCCCTGTTCCTCTGTACCTTCTGCGTGTAGTCTGGGAACACCGTGACCGAGCTGTTGGCCACCTGAAAGGGGCCATCTGCGCGCGCCTTCTGGATCAGCAGGTCCCTATCCCTATAATGCAAAAGCCTGACCAGCATGGGTCTGGGAGGGCGGCCCTGCGCCGGCGGGCGAGCCGGGACCCTATGCGCCCGCTCCAGGGAGAAGAAGGGGGAGAGGCCCTCCGGGGCCACAGTCTTCCTAAACCAGTCCTCCATGTATGCCACGGCGTCATCCCCTTCAACTTTTTCCGGCAGGCCCACTACCCTCACGTTATTTCTCCGATTGCGACCTTCGGCGTCCTCCGCTCGCTTCTCCAGCGTCGCCAAACGGCCCAGGATATCAGCGAGTTTGCGTTCCGTGGTCGCCGCCGCTGGCTTGAGCTCCCGGATCGCCACCTCATTGTCTTTGACTCTGTCCGCCAGTTTGGCATGATCGGCCCGCAAGAGTCCCAGCCCAGTAGCAACCTGCGCTATGTCCTGATGCAAGGCCTCCTTGGTCGCCGTGATTGCCTCCAGGATCCCATCCAGCCGTTTGTTTAGGCGCCGTTCCTGCGCTGTGTCCCCCGGGTCATCGTGGGGTCCTCCAGCTGCGGCTGATGCCGCCGCCCGGCCGTGCCCAGGGGGCACATGCGGCGCGACACCCTTCGTGGTCATCCCGCCCTGCACCAGCTCCAGTTCAGGGCCCCACCAGCAGGCAGATTAAGTCCCTCGTCCGTCCACTCCGGGAGAGAAGATCCAGGGCCCGGCACCCGCTCACCGAGCTCAATGTTCTCCTCGGGGGCGGTCCGCTCCCCCAGGGCCCGGCGGCCCAACAGCCCGGAGTCCCTCCGCTCGCGGCCAACAGGTCGTCCTCCCGCTAAGGCCACTGGCGCAAGGGCCCTCCGCGGCCTCTCCTGGCGATAGCAAACAGCGCAGGCGCACCACCTTCCTGCTCCAGCGCCGGGGACGATCCCGCTCGGTCCACCCCAATGGGCCAGCCTCACCTCCGGGGGGAGGGCGCCTCCACGCGGTTTTCAGGCCCTCCGTTCCACAGCGCTCCCTCAGCCCAGCACTGCTATCTTCTCAGGCCGCCATCGCCATCCGGCCGCCACCACCACCGGGCGCGAATCGCCCGGCTCCGCCGCCAGCTCCTCCGCTGCTCCCACGCTCGTCCTCTCCGCAGCCCAGCAGCCGCATTCGCCAGCGGGCAGGCGCTTTGCCCCGAAGTCTAGCGCCGGCTCCACTGTTCCTCCCGTAGTCTGCGCTGGGTGCCCCGAGGCTCGGCGCCCCGCACCAGGAGCCGGACTCCCTGCACCAGGGCGCTGCACGCTCCGGTGGGGGAGGGGGCGGCGGAATCCGCAGTCACCGCTGCGGCGGAGAGCGCCTCACTCCAACACCGTGGTCCCGGAGCCCCGGGCAGCAGGCGATCAGCCCCGCCCCGCTACACCAGCGGCAAGCTTCCCCGCGGTCACCAGCCTCCGGCCGGAGCTGTTTACTCTTCGCCGCCCGGGACCGCCGCCATCTTGTGCTGCAAACGCCGTTCGTCCCGCTCCGCGACCCAGCTCCAGCACCTCGCCAGGGTCCCCGCCGTCTCGTGCTCGGCGTCCACTGTCGTCCCGGCGCTCAGCGCAGCAGGCTCGCGCCAGCTGCGGCGCGTTTTGGCCGGTTTTCAGGATAATTATCGGGGATTAGGCACGGAGCTGCAGGCTCACGCCGCCATCCCGATCGGCGTCCAAACCACGCCCCCAAATTTCCGAGAGTCATGTCAGATCACAACCCTCTGGTGCTGGAAGTCAATATTCGGAGAAAATTACAAGTAACTTGCTGGACATTTAACAGGGCTCTGTTAAGTGACAGCAGCTAACTACAGCACATGGAGAGGTGGATCCCTAGGTTCATCAATGAAAATTTAGGCAGTACTAGTACACAAATTGTTTGGGACACCTTAAAGGCGGGGATCAGGGATGAGACGTCTAAATTTGGCTGGGAGGCACAAAAGGAGTAGAGGAACAAACTAAATGTACTATATGATGCATTAGAAAAGGCCGAAAACTATTTGATAAAGGTTCTCTCTGAGTGGGGGGGGCCAGGTACTGCTCAAGCAAGGATGTTAATCACCAATCTGCAGTTACAGAAATCTCACTTAACAAATCAGTGGGTAGATATCGGGCCTGGCGGAGCAACCTCTATGAAAGTACCAAAAGGGCAGGTCATATACTGTCAGTCTGTTACAGAGAAAAGGAGGTTCAAACTCGCATCCCAGAAATTTTTGATTCTGAGATTGGTCTGGTCAATGACCCGGAAGCTATATTATCTGCATTTTAAATATGTTATCAAAAATTATAAACAGAGGATAATCGGGGGCCCAAGACAAAATTGAGGAATATCTTAAAGAGATAATAGAGCAGCTCACCCCCCAGGAGAAAGAGATGCTAGAGTCATCAATTAAACCTGAGGAAATACAATTGGCTATTGAGTATCTGCCATCTGGTAGAGCAGTCAGAACTGACCTTATACCAGGTGAATTTTATTTAAAAATGTGGGTGCAACTAATCGCTTTGATGTCAGAGACTTTTGACATAGCTCAAGCTGGTGAGGCACCCCCTTATATCTTGGAAGGATGCAAAGATCGTGAAATTTCAAAAAAAGGTAAACCGACAAATGAACCTGGCTCATATAAACCTATTACATTGATTAAGAACGACATGAAAATATATGCAAAAATTCTTGCAAACAGATTGGCTTCAGTGATCAAGAAGCTGGTCTCTCCTCAACAACATGGCTTTGTTCCCGAAAGGGAAACTATCGACCATATTCGGCGGACTATTGCCCTTTTCGACTACACCAAGGCTACAGGAGACCCTATGGCCTTAATTCTGTTGGATGCAGAAAAGGCTTTCGATAGGAGTCTCCTGGACCTTTCTGTGGGCAACCGTGGCAAAAAATGGTCTAGGAGAAGGGTTTATCAAGGCTATCAAAAGTATGTATAAGGAACCAACTGCAAGGATAGCTGTGATGGGTGCCTCCTCGGATTTAATAAAGATTTCATGGGGCACGAGTCAAGGATGCCCCTGCTCCCCTTGATTATTTTCCATTTATATAGATCCCTTAATTAGAAAAATCGTAGACAACCAAAGAATTTGATCTATCTATACTAAAGGGGCGGGAATAAAAATGTTAGCGTACGCAGATGATCTAGCTAATAATTACACCCACCCCTCGAGTTGCCCTTTTGGAATTAAATAGCCTAACCAGTCAATTTGGCAAATTCTCAGGCTATCATCTCAATGAGAATAAAACCCAAATTGTGATATACGACAAAATGAATTTGGATGATCATCGAATAGTTCAGAGTGCTAGATATTTGGGGGTTGAGATCAGTTCCAATGTGGAAGATATTGTTGAAATCAATCTGAAACCACTGATTCAGAAAATGAAGTCAGATTCTAATAGAATAAATAATGTACATCTTACACTAGTTGGGAGAAATAATGTAATTAAAATGTTATTTCTACCCAAACTTTTGTACTACTTTAGGGCAATCCCACTAGAGATAAATAAATCGTGGTTTTTAAAGCTGAATCAATTGATTTCGTGTTTTTTGTGGGCCGGACAGCGCCCTCGCAAAGTTCTTAAATACATGACCTTAACTAGAGATCGGGGAGTGGTCTGTCCCGAATTTTCAAATGTATTATTTGGCATCAGCTCTGAAACAAATGGCCGATCTGCTGAAAAGTGAATATGTGAGATCTGAAGAAGTGTCTATTTATGGGTTAATTTACGGGGCAGAAGCGAAAGGACTGCTCATGCGCCATATTGACTATGCTTACTTCAAGAGGGTCAAATGTAAGGTTTTTTTTATGCTTTTAGGGTCTGGATGGCTGTTCGGAAAAAGCTCATGATTGGTAGAATCCATAGATATTCTCCTCACTGATATTCTCCTCACTGATATATTTCAAAATGAATACTTCAAAATTTGGAGTAAGAAAGGGGTATAGCATATATGGGATTTAATGTCTGACAAGGAAATATCTACATTTGATTTAATTAAGGAAAAATTCGGGATAGGAAACAACCACTTTTTAAAATATTTACAGATAAGGGATTTTTTTTTTAAGAGGCTAACTTGTCGCAGTAAAATTCCCCTATTAGATCTGATCTGGGGGGCTCGACCATCAATGCCTACAATATATAAACTTATCAACAAGGAGATGGGGGACGATATGCCCAAACACATCGACAGGTGGCAAGAGACGTTACAAGCTGGGCCAGGAGAGTGTGAAGACTCTCTTCAGCTCAGCCAGACAGCTATTATCTCAGCTAGCCTGCAAGTACAATGTTTTAAGACATGGTGTAACCTTTATATCACTCCGGTCCGATTCCATAGATGGGGTGGGACATCAGGGATACACTGTTCTCGGTGTGAAATGTTACCCGCGGATAGTGTCCATATGTTTGCCACTTGCCCTAGACTTGCCCAACTGTTAACCGAAATTGGACAATGCCTTGATTCTATATTGGGACATGCGGTTAAACTTACCCCATAGGTGAAATTACTGGGGATTAGCAACCAGGAAATGGAGGAATCAAATCGGGAACTTGGTATTTATAGTGATGGCAGTGTACAGGCTATGTCTGGCCAGTGCTTGGCTCGACCAAGACCCTCCCTCAGTACATGTATCGTTAGGCAAACTACTCTCAATTTATAAGTGGGAGACTTTTGTATTTAAAAGAAGGGGAACCAGGGCAAGGACTAGGGGGCTGAGGATATGGGAACCTTTAACAAGATGGATTAACACCGATGAAGATCAACAGATCTCTGCCTAAATTAGCAGGGTATCCTACCCCATTGTAATGCTAGGCTAATCCTAGGCTAAGAAGTTTGGAATCATTTGTGCAAATGCTGTTTTTGTTTTTGTTTTTCCCTGTTTTTGGATCCATGTGGGTGGGGGGTATAATGCAAATGTGGACATCAATCATTTTTGGTACTGTATAATCTGTTATTTCCTTTTGTTTGATGACCTGATAAATATTTGGAAACAAAATTTAAAAAAAGAATTGCGATACAAGGAAAAATCATTGATTTCTCTTTGTTTTTTTGCTCTTTCCATTTTTGCATTCTGTAGCACACACAAAAAGAGCAAATTGCCATGAAGGACACTTTCTTGCACATAAACAATCACCCCTGCAGCACAAGCACCCTTGTAACATTGCGGCAGGGTGCCTCTGGGCAGCTTTTTTTGTGCAAGCACTAGAGGAAATGCAGGGTGCGCCATATTCATGTGAATACAGCACATCCCTGCGTTTTACAAATATTGGAGCGTGGCACTGTTGAATTTGACGCAGCTCCCTGCTGCGACATTGTTTTTGCAAATATGCCCCTAAGTTTTTATCGGTTACGTTTCAGATGTAAAAAGACATTCTGGATTGAATCTCATTGAGAATTTGAGACAACCTATCAACGTTCTTTGGAGATGAAATGTTTTCTAGATTTGTGTGTGGTCCTCATAGAAATGATAAGTGATGCTTCACTGGATGAGGATGGAGGTGAGTGGTTCCATGTAGAAGCTGAATCACGTGCGTAAATGTAATGAACCTCGTGGAATGGCTTATGTGCAGCTTTATCGTATTGGAGATACAGTTGGCAATATTGATGCATTATATACAGCTAACCAGCAATGGTGAAAAACATTCAAGGACAGAGCCACGAAGGCCTATGCTCTCCTTGCGTATTCTCAGATGCAAGTAATGGTTCATTGTGTTGAAGGCTATCGAAAGGTCTAGGAAGATTATAAGTCATGAGCTGCTTTCACCTAAAATGTTGAGGGTGTAATCCACTATTTTTAGCTTTGCGGTTTTGATACTACTTCCTGCTCTAAAGTTGGACCGCAGATTATCGAAGATCTCATTGTATTCTAGGAAGAGTTTGAGTTGGGTTCCCTTACATCTTTATAAAACTTTGGCCTAGAAAAGTAGAATTCATACTGAGTGGAAGCTTTTTAGATCCTCAGGACCCCTGTTCTTTCGAAGCAGTTTGACTTGTCCTGTTTAGGCATTCCAGGGCTGATTCTCGCACCAAAGATTAATTTATGAACTTCACATTAAAAGGTGTCAGGGACCAACTGATCTCTTTAAGTATGGAGTATATGGGTGAGTTCTGGGAAGTAAGATGAAGTACTTGTCTTGAAGCTAGTCATAATAAGATCATCACAATTTACTTTAAATTTCTGAAGTAAAACAATGGTGCGTATTGTTAACGTGGTAAGGCTTGTTATTAGCAAGCGCTCTTTAAATCATAGCCTGGGTTGAAATTGCTGTTAGACCACATAGAGTTTTAATACTGGCATCATGCCTTGTCTTTTCATGTGGCCTGTTGCTGCATTTTACATTACAAGCAGCCTCGTATTAAGGGGATTAAATATCACATTCTATTTGAAAATCCAATTGGACATTTTTTTAGATATCAAAATCTAAACAACCCTCTTAAGATCTTGTTTTCATAGAGAAAGACGTAGAAGAAGTTCCTCCAGTTTTTCACAGACTGTAATTACAAGGAGAGCATGGACCCTATTCACAGAAGTAATGTGAGAGAAAATCCTAAACTTACTACTTTTGGTATTCACAAAAGGCATTTAGTAGTAGTAAAGTTAGGATTTTGTCTTAAGTCTGTCTTAAGTCAAACGTAAGACAAAATTCTAACTTTACTACTACTAAATGCCTTCTGTGAATACCAAAAGTAGTAAGTTTAGGATTTTGTCTCAGATTAGTTCTGTGAATCAACCCCATAGTACTTAGGATGTTATTTAGTGAGTGGAGGTGCCAATGCTGTAGCCCCCCCTTTTCAGACCTGCACTTTTGCAAAGTGGGCTCTATGTGTAAATCACTTATTCGGCAAACAAACTGCTAAAGCAGGATTTTTTTTTTCTCTAAACAAAAAAAGGAAAACCAAACGTCAGGAATTTCTTTCCCTGTGCCTTCGTTCTATTTCTTCATGTATTTAAATATTAATATAATGCAACCAGGACCAGAGCGGTTATGAAGGCTTTTTTTCAGGTACATCGAAATAAGATAGGAGGGGTTAGAAATGAGATCCAAAGACTCAAGCCATAGAGTTGAGAATGTGATTGTTGTTCTCTGAATGAGCATAACATGTGCGGGAAAGGAGGTTTAGAAAGAAGGACTGTTATTGTGGGCAGCGTTCTTTGGCAGCTAAAGAGTGGAGAAGGGATTGTGTAAGGACATGGGGTTTGAGCTGTTGTCTAAAAGCAAAGAGAGGTGTAGTCTTTGCAAGATACAGATTGCTTTCTGACAAGTGAAGTCTTGATTTGAGGGGTTTTTAGGAGTAAAGAATACTTGCTTCTTGCACCTCTGGATCCACTTGGTCAGTAATTCGGCTAGGAATGGTTGCCTGCTGTCATGTATAACCTTGTAAGTGAGGGGGCAGAGTTTAAAGCAGATATTAGCTTGAAGAGGGAGCAGGTGGAGGTCATAAAAACTAGGAATGATGTAGTCAAACTTTCTTGCTTTGTGTACTAGTTTGGCAGCTGAATGAAGGACCGCTTTGATAGGAGCCAGGAGTTATTACGAAATAATGTCCAGTAAGGCATTATCAAAGTCAATGTGTGGGATAAAACAGAGTGCATGGTAAATAGTGAAACACAGACTCTTGACAAAAGGTGCAGGTGAAGCTGAAAGTTCAGGTGGGTCAGTAATAAAGGATCACGTCTTTTGCTGATGAGGAGTGAAGGAGAAATTTGGTTTTGTCTGGGTCAAGAAGAAGGAAGTTGTCTAGCATTGGAGCCGGACAGACAGGTACCAAGGGGCATATTTACAACGAGGCGATAAAAAATTATCACCGCTTTAGCAGCTGTTTTCGGCCGAAAAGCGGCGATAATTTTATCGCTATATTAGCAAGGTCACGCTAACGCGTGAGACCTTGCTTTAGCGTGGGGATTTCTAACGCCCAGCTTTGCATCTCTAATGAGATGCAAAGTGGGCGTTCCAGACCTGACATGATAGGAGAAATGTCGCTAAGCGACAGTTCTCCTATCATCAAGCCCCACGCTATGAAGCATAGCGTCAGGAAAAGTAGCGATAACACCTGTTATCGCTACGTTCCTAACACCTGCTTCAGGACTGACTTAGCCATGATATCCTATGGAAGGTGGATATCATGGCTAAATTTGTGAGTCCCTATCAACTAGCTAACGTGAGATTATCGCAGGGTTTCCAGCGATAATCTCACGTTAGCCAGTTAGCGCTAGGATTTTTATCGCCGATGAGATAAGCGTTGCTAATAGCACGCTATCTCAGCGATAAAAATCGGCGCTAGCTGGCGATAATTATCCGAGCGCTAAGTGCGCTCAGCGATAATTATCGCTGGTTGTTGTTGATATGTCCCTAAGAGTATTGATTTCATGGTTGGTTGTTATTTTTGGTATAGCTGAGCGTCATCAGTGTATTGTGCAGGGGGACTACTGGATCTAGAGGGGTGTAAATCAAGTAACGCCAGCAATGTCAGAATAGAGAGATAATTTTCTCTGATGATTCTGTTAGATAAGATATCATGAAAGTACTCAGTCGGTCTGAGATCACTGATGATGATTTGAAGACCATGAGGGGGGAGAGAGGCCTGAATCTGTCCTATCGTTCTTAGCATTTCTTAGGACTGGCAGAAGGTTTTTATCTGTGAAGTGATTCAGGAAGTAACCACATTTATCTCACGAGGAATTCAACTGATACTTTCAAGATTTGACAAGATTTGTTTATGGCAGAAAAGAGATTTTGCAGTGTTAGCTGAAGCAGATATTTGCTTTTGGATGTAGCGAGCTTTGGGTTGCTGTATTAAAGCGTTGTATTCCTACATGAGTGGACTTGCACTTTCTCAATACTTCCTACATTTTCCTTAATATCTTTTTGCTTCACAGAGTTGATCAGAAAAAAGGGGTTTCCCAGGGTTTAGGACCCATGTTCATGAGACAAAAGAGGAGTAACTCATTTACTATCTGACATATGTTGTCAGAATATAGCTTGATTGCTTAATTTATGTCATTAATTAGGGCTAGTTGGTTCTAAAATTATGGTTGAGATTATTTTTAGCATTTATGACTAGTCTTTTTTGAGCATGAGAACTTGTTTGAAGAGAGAGGGGAGCTGAGAAAGATGTTAAAAAGGAAAGTGGTCAGAAAAATCAAGATAAATGGGTGGTGACAGGTCACTAGGTTTGAGTCAGTAAAAATCAAGTCCAGGATTTTTACTTTATTGCGAGTGGCGACAGATTGTGCTGTTTTAGATTGTGGGTTTGAATCAGACTTTCAATCAATGCAGTCAGTCAGTCGGTCAGTCAAAAGTACTTTATTCGGTTAATTAAAACCATAAAAGCATTCTATACACAAAATTTAAATTAATAGAACATTAATTAGCAGCAAAAATATTACACTAATTGTAAACATTGAATAATCAGGGACAGACAATCTAAAGTGTTACATTGTGAAAAACCATGATTCGTTAAAATCAATTAATATAAGCTAGATCATAAAAATCACTCTAATTTTTTCCTCCTTATTGTATAACATTGATTAGCAGCAAAGATATTACACTATTTATAAACATTGAATGATCAGGGACAGACAATCTAAAATGTAACATTATAAAAAAACCTTGATTCATTAAAATCAATTAATATAAGCTAGATCATAAAAATCGCTCTCATTTTTTCCTCCTTATTCTAACTGCTGCAGTAAGAAAGCTTGCTATGCTAAAAGTCTCCAAGACATTGGACAGCAACTGTAAATACATAAGTGCTGGTTTTACCTGTAAAAAACCTTTGTCTTTTAGAATTGGGAGGATGAAACGCTTCCGAATGTGCAAAAAATGCTCACAAAAGAAAATAAAGTGCAATGTGTCCTGAGTGGAAAAGTTGTCACATGAACATACAACCAATGCATCGTATATGCAGTTTGGATTGCCTCAGTCAATATTGAAATCTCCTAGGAACATATTTTGAGATGGGAACATGCTTCTCTCAGCAATGTAATCAGTGAGCTAATATATTAATTTTGAGATTTTTTTTAGGAGGGTGATAGATTGAATGTAAAATCATGGATTCTGATGCAGAGAGGGCCTCTAATGATAAATTAAGACATTGTAATGAGTCGTGACATGTAGGTTGTAGGGAAAAGGTGTTTACTGTTTTCTTTGCATTACCCACCTCATTTGCCGTATCTATCTGTTCTGACGACAGTAGAGTTTGCAGATATTAGTACATCAAATATACGAGGTGAGTGATCTTTAAGCCAAGATTTGGCAATGATAACAAGTGTAAATTGTATTTGGTGATAAGTGTTTAGAGTTTGTTACAATGGGCATTTGCTGACCTGGGTTTGAAGAGATAACATGGAATCTTATATGATTGTTGCGAGTAAGTTCCATCGGTTAGTTATTGTCCCTGGAATAAATGTTGTCTGGAAGAAGGCTTGGTTGGCTTGATGTTGTGTGTGGGAAGGACATATGGTTGGATTGCAGGCAAATTTTTGTACATCTGGAGAATTAGAAGCAGATAAATTGAGGAAATGAATGAGAATATTTTGGCTTCCTTATTAATTAAGAATGGAAAAGTGGATAAGGAGTAAGGGACGTTTTGGAAGAGACCGAGAAAATACAATATGGTGTTTGAAAGGACATAGGGCAGAAATATAATGGGTGTTTGCTTAACCTGAACATGCTTGCTTTGCACTCTGATGAAAAAGTTGAAATTCCTGAACGATGGAGGAACACTAGATGACAGCAGCAGCCTCAGAATCAGCCAGGAGTCAAGCAGAGAATGGTGTGGGTGCCATTCTATATTTTTCATGCCCATGTCTGCCATATTTTGCAAGGTGGATGTCTGTAGGGAAAATCAGAGACCTCCAATGAGGTGGCATAACCTCCATTAAGACCCAGAGATTCTGTAGTGGAAAGTCCGTCAAATGAGGGGGTTTCGGAGACAAAGGCAGCTAAGACTCTGCCAATAGTTAACCAGAAATTCAACACCTTAAAATCGGAAGGAAGATCCATGGATTTGATGGGACTGGTGGACTGCCTCTTTGTGACATCACTCCCAATATGCTAAACGAAAAATGCAAAACAGTGATAGATGGAATGCTTGAATTAATCTCAGGTGCTGGTGATTATTCGGGCCACATCCAAGTCCATTGTTTTTTTGCTGACCATTTCATGTCAGATTAGATCAAGCAAAATGCAAATCAGCCTGGGCCTCTTCAAATAGGAGCAGTGCATCCCGAACTGCCAAGTCAGGTCCAGGTCCTCCCTGAATCAGGACACAAGCCACCCCAAACTGGCTTTGTCCTAGTTTAGCCTCAGATGTATGACGACTGCCTTCAGTGGTACAGTGAGCACAGGACCCACATCTGGGCATACTCATTGCACTTAGGGTGTCACAATGAACAATACAAAAAGTAGTGGATAGAATCCTTGAATTAATCTAAGTCACTGGTAACATGCATCAGAATGGACGATTCATAGGAAATCCCTTCTTTCTTATTCAGGTTCACCTTCCCTTTTCCCTCTTCATTCATCATCCCAAATTCATGACAGTTCCTCCTTCCTTCTCACTGAACAAAATGTTTTTTCCTTTATCCATGTCCGTTATTTTGCCTAACCCCCAATAACTCTACACATAGCTATACCCTCGGACCTATATGCCCACTTATACCTTGTAATTTAGCTCTCTTATACCTTAGTACCTCTACCTTCACCCTACTGACTCTACCTAGATCCTAGTAACTTTAATTCTACCTATGCAAGTTTCTTTTATCATTAGTTATACTTTTGGAAATTGGGATACAGTTAGAAAGGGTGAAACCCTACTCAAGCAACAACCACAATTCTTGTCAGGGTGAAACACAAGCAAACCCCAAATTAGCCCATGCTTAACCCTCTGGTAGCTTGCCATAAATTCATTCAGGCTTAACTTAGAGGCAAAGTGTAAACCATTTATACAGCACTTCAAACAGTAATAAAGTGAATACACAACACAAGAAAAGTCCCACACCCACGTTGAATAATAAAATTAATTTTATAATTATTTGAGACCAAAACAACAAAAATCCAATCAGTAGAACCAGAGATATACAAATAAAAAAATTTCACATAAGACTAGCACCTAAAAGAACAAATCACCACTCACAGGTTTATGGTTATGCAAAACCAGGTGCACGTCACAAGTTCAGGCCCAACTGCGATGGAGTGGGGGCCGGATACAAGGACCAGGTTAGTCCTGCTGAAAGAGTTACCTTAAAAAGTCGAGCGTGTAGAGTTCTATTTGCGGTGGAGGGGGCCGTGAGGAGTAGGGAGAGTATCATGGATGGTCACCACTGTAATACGGAGATCCTGTTGGGCATCATGAACAGTTGTTCCTGGAGATTTGAGTTGGCAGTCACAGTGGCTTGTCGGTGCTGAAGTGCAGATCACGCGCTGCGGGTATCACTGGAAGTCGCTGTGGCAAGAAGAGTCGGGTTCAAAAGAGCTTTGCATTTGCGGGTAGCGCCGGCAGCAAGAGTTTGGCATGAACAGGACAGTTTGCAGTTACAAAGAGCCCAAAAATTCAGGATTTCTCCTTTTCTTGATGAGGGAGCTCCACTGATGCAACACCAAGGGTTGAGGTCCGAGGAACACCTCTTGGGGATCAGGAGATCACTCCAGCAGTGGCTAGCAGGACTCAGGCAGGTCCAGTTGCAAGTTTAGCTGCAGGTCAGCTGGGCGGATGCAGGGAGGCTTCTGGTGCTTTTTATGTCCCTGTAGCTCAGAAAAGGAGGTCAGTCAGCTGACCCTTTGAGTCACTTCAGCCTGGGATGAAGGTTCCAGTTCCAGTCTTCCTTCTCAGCAAGCAGGACAGCAAATAGCATGGCAGCAGAGTAACAGGGCAACAGAGTAGAAGTTCTTCCTGTGGCAAAACAGCACAGCAGTCCTTTTTCTTTAGTATCCACAGGTCCAGGTGTGTACTGAAGAGTTGGGTCTGAGGGTCCATTATGTATACTTGGTACCATCTTTGAAGTAGGAGAAGCTTCTGGAGGTTTCCATCCTAAAAGGTATTTTAAATTTCCTGACTCCCTGAATTGACCCCGCTTGTCTGGGAGCATAAATGACTAGTGTCAAACCCTTTGTGAGTGTTTTCAGGCAGAGTCTTTGTGATGTGCAAGTGTGGTAGGTGACAGCTCTGCTCCCCTATCAAGTCAGAGATGGCCCATCTTGCCAACATATTTTCCCCCTTAGTCTCACTGTCTGGGAGCAATACACAAAGACCAACTGCCTGCTACATCTAGTCATGTGACCCAGGATACAGGCTGCAGGCACTAAATAGGACATGAAAATGGCAACTTTCTAAAAATTGAATTTTTATAATTGTGCCTTAAAATCTGACTTTTCCATTAAAGAGGGTTTTAAATTACAATTCTTTAGACACCAAACTCGAAACCTATCTGCTTCCAATTGAAAGTTAACACTTATTAAATGTAATAAGGTAGCCCAAAGTTATCCTAGGGGAGAGGTAGGCCTTGCATTAGTTAAAAATAAATTTGAGAGTTTTTCACTACCAGTCCATATAAAACTTAAAAGTGCACGTCCAACTTTTTAAATGCACTGCACCCTGCCGTTTATTATGTCAGCTCGAAATGGCACTTTAAAACTGCACACACAGGCTGCAATGGCAGACCTGAGACATGTTGGACAGGCTGCATAAGAGGGTGGCACAATTAGTGCTGCAGGTCCACTAGTAGCATTCAATTACAGGCCTTGGATACATATAGTACCACTTTACTTGGGACTTGCAAGTGAATTAAATGTGCTAATTGTGTATAAGCTAATTTTACCATGTTTGAAGGAGAGAACACAAGCACGTAACAGTTAGGAATGGTAAAGTGCACAGTGTCTTAAAAGTTAACAAAAACAGGTTCAGAAAACAGGAAAATGAAGGCAAAAGGTTTGGGGATGACTCTGCAGAGAGAGCCAAGTCCAACATAAACCTTAGTACCACACCCCTTCCTATAGAGGAGTATCTTTACATCTGGCTACAACAAGTACTTAGTCCCATACCTACGTCCTGTATCTACACCTGCCTATACTTTAGTACTTCTACTGGGAGGCGACCTTACAGAGTCCTTGAATGACTTTCACCTTAACTGAGCCATTTTTTACTCTCACAAAGTTCTGAGAGTCTCCTTTCAACTTCTTCTGTTCTACAGAAAATCCTGTTAGATGTCTGAAATGAATGCAACACATAACTATTTAGATTGAAATTTTGAAATCTATGGAGTTTTTAAACTCACTCTATGGGTGTGTGTGATTTAACTCTGTCGTAATTTATTTAGTCATATGAGGACCACTGTATGGTGTACACTAAATCTGTGTTATACATATACCTATTGATCTGACTGAACCCCATTTGTGTTTGAATGTTAATTCACCTCCAAGTGAGGCAGGAAACTATAAATTTGCTGTAGTCTAGGCCTGCTGGCTTACATCAAATTTGTTGCCCTGCGTCACTCTAATTGACCCTGTTAGTCTGCCTTTCCTGCACAGTGGAACTCTGCGTTGGAAACCTCAGCAGAGCATAAACTTGCAGAAAACTTCTACACACATGTGGCATTGTGCAGAGAACAACACTATAAAAAGTAAACTTGCACAGAAAAATACTTTTTACAGTTTCCAGCTTTGCTGGGTTTGATTAAAGATACATTGTCTTCCTTCACTGTGGCAATTGTTTTGCAATACACAGACAAACTTTGCACAGTAAAAAATGAATGTGTACCAGGAATATTTGCAAGCTTTATGAAGAGTGAAAATCTGGAAGTTCACAAAACGTAACCACTGCGTTCTATGTGAGAGAGGCTTGCACTACTCCTGTCTGTGCTGTCCTTGTTTGCAAGGAGGCCTGCACTGGGGCTTCGCTTGCTCCTCAAGTGAATATGAGGAAAGCTTACACTGCAGGCATCCCAGATGTATCTTCTCCCTGTATGAGGGAAGCTTCCACTGCAGCTCTGATGTAGCTTTCCTTTGTGTGGTGGACACGTGCATGCAGGCATCTCTGATGTACCTTTTCCTATGGAAAAGAAGCTTGCACTGCAGCTCTCACTGACGTATCTTTCCCTGGTGTGACGGCAGTTTGCACTGCAAGTGTCCCTGATGTACCTTACCCTGTGGTGTGATTCGGGGGAGGGGGGGGGAATCTAAAATTTCCCAACTTAAACTGCAGTAGTCTGCAGAGTGGAGGGGTGAGTTGACAAAGGTTCTGGATGGACTGTTTCCATGTGCAACAGTGGTCAATACCGATTTGCAGTATGTGGGCCACTGTCTAGAGTGGCACATTGGTCGAAAAACAACAGGTAGGAATGCTACCCCAGGCGATTACCAGTGGTTAGTCTATTTACAAGCATTCATCCCCTTACCTTTTAGGTGTTTGATTGCCAGTAGTATGTCTGGAAACCTGAAACTGGTGCAGCTTTCAAAGCCTACTACTGCCAATGCTTGTGAATTCCCAAAAAATAGAAAATTTGCACCCACTCAATGAGTACTTCTATGGGAGCAGAGGTACTATTTTTTGATATCCAGTTGCTGTATACATTTATGTTTCTGCTTCCAAAAAAGAAAAAGTTACAAGTTTTTAATGAAATGAGAACTTTCAGAAAAACGGACACAGAGGGGGCGGAGCTTGCCTGGCTGAAAGATGGCCGCTCTTGATTAGAGCGCCACCATCCACCGCGATAGTCCGACACTTATCCTGCGATCCCTGCCTTAAATTGGCCCTGCTGCCTGAGACCTGCTCTCTGGATTGCCGGCGCTGCCGGGGCTTCCCTTTCCCCCGCTGCCCGGAGCCGACTTGCTGCCGACGCAGAGAGGCCAACCGCCCGCGCGCTCTCGAAGGGATCCTGCGGCCTACCTTCGCCCCCGAGCTGAGACTGAGGTGTCGCGGGCTCGTCCTGCCTGCGGCTGCTGACTGCCTTGCTGCCTTGGCTGCTGCGGTGCGCCGGGCGCCCCGAACATAAGGAGGCCGGCGAGTGCGTCGGAGGGAGGACTGAGGCAGCGGAACTGGTGATTGCTCTGCTGCTGAGGTACGGGGACGGCCGCTGCATGGCTCTCGCGGCCTGGAGCGGCCTGGATTTCCTGAGCTGCACCGGGGGTGCCTGGGCCTGTGGCGCTTGAGCTCTCCAACAGCCGCGACCGCAGAGGTGCTGGTGCGCCTCGCGCCGAGACCTGTGATTACTGCCTGAGCGCCTGCCCTCCGGGTTACTCAACCTTCCGGCCAGCACCCAGCCTACTCTTTCTTTGCTTGCTTTAGCTGTGGCGGGGGACTGCCTGGGGTTTGGACCCTTCTTGACGCGGTCGGGCCCTGCACCGGTGCCTGCCCTGAAGCGGGGGGGGGGTGTGTTACATCCCACCCCGGGGGCACCCATTGTGTCCTGCGTGGTGACTGTTGGGGGGCCCTGCGTCTCTCTGGTCGGCAGCTGCTGTCTCTGGGAGTAACGGACTCTTGTCCTACACGGCCTCTGGCCCTACCCTCGCCCCTCTATCCAAACTGAGGCCCCTGGGCGTCTACCGCTGGCCTGTCTCTCCCCGCTTGGGGTGTATCCCGACATCCCTGCCAGCTCGGCTCTGTGGCGTCTACTCCACCAGGATCCGGCTTTGCGTCCAGGCCTAGTGCATCCTTCCAGAGCTCTAACCTTGCCATGGGGAAACCCGACAAGTCCCAACGCAAGCTCACCTTCGAACACCGTAAGTCCAGACGCCATGAGGACGCAATTGATGCGGTGCCTCCAGATTTAGAGGCTCCTGTTGATGACCCGGTGAGTGACATCAAACAGATGATTGCGACAATGCAAACAGGGCTCACTTCCATTGACTCTAAAATTGACTCACTGGTTTACAGAATGGACAGGATGTCCGAACGGGTCGACAAACACGCAGAGCGATTAACATGGCAGAGTTTCGTATAGCGGAGGTGGAGGTGGCCCTGACAGACACTGATGGCACCCAGAAGCAAATGGAGTGCACGCTGACTGCGTTGCAAGATCGGGCTGAGGACTTAGAGGCCCGCTCACGTCGCAGCAACATTCGCATTGCAGGCCTGGCAGAATCTACGGCTACCGGGAAGATGGAAACTTTCGTTGAAAATCTCCTGACCACCCTTCTGGGAGTAGACACTTTCTCCACTTTCTTTGTTGTTGAGAAGGCCCATCGCTCACTCGGCCCTCGCCCCCGGACAGGTGCCCCTCCTCGGCCTGTAATAGCGAAACTCCTAAACTATCGTGACAGGGACGCTGCGCTGCGGAGGGCACGGGAGTTGGGCGCTTTACGCTATGAGGGCTCTTCCATCTCCCTATTCCCGGATTTCACCCTTAAAGTCCAGGAGACCAGGCGACAGTTCCTCCCATTGAAGCGCAAATTGCGTGATCAACAAATTGAGTACGCCATGTTGTATCCTGCGCTCCTAAAGGTTCTTTTTGATGGCAAACCACGAATATATGCTGACCCGCAGTCGCTTCAGAAGGCACTTCGAGACTGAGAGAGAGCTGGCGGGCAGGCGAAAGTTCAGACTACCTCACCAACATTGCAGGAGGCGCCTGGTGCTCTTGATGACAACGACTGAACTCCTGTTGTCCTTATCTAAATGCTAACATGTTTTGTTTATCCCTTGGTCATTGTTCTGCTCAGTCGAGCTGTTTCTCATGCCTTTTCTTCAAACATTGCAGGTTGCCCATTGTGTCTCATTTTCACAGTTGTGTGATACTTGCTTTAGGGTTATCCTCTATTAGTACTGCAGCCCCTTGCTACTGGATCTGCCCCTGTTTCCTAGGGCCATGGTTTTAAATCGCTTTGGTTGTGGGTTTTATGTAATTTGCTGTTGAGGACGCCACAAGTCAGTTCTCTTTGTTAGACGTCGTTGCCCTACACTCTGCTGTCAGGAAGGCAGGGAACTTCCCTATCCCTTACAGGCGGTGTTATGGCGGGGAGTTTGGTACAGTTTGTGCCGCTGAGTAACATCTGCCCCACTGCGTTACCCGCTGGTATTTTTCTTGGTTCACTTAGTCTTTGTGTTGGTTCAGGATGGATTGTATTATTTTCCTATTGTTTTTCTAGGTTCTTGGGGGGATGGTCTGCCACTGCACAGTTGGGGAATGCAGGGCGTGGGAGGGGGGGAGCTGGCACCTGGGTTTTAGTCCTTTTCATTTTTTCCTTTTATTTTCCTTTTGCATGGATCAAGTCTACAAATGGTGTCTCTACGGTGTACGTGGAGACTGGTATGGTGAGGAATGTGATTCACATTGCTAGTGCAGGCTGTCAGTATGGGTGATCCTCGAACTAGGCCCAAATCACCTACTAGTGTGACCCTTATGTCGTGGAATGTTCGAGGTTTAAATGACCAGCGTAAAGTGAGAAAGATTATTGCTTACTTGAAGCGCAAGGAGGTTGATGTGGCACTGCTTCAGGAGACGCATCTGCCCCCGGGCGCTGCGCTCCTCTCTGGTAGAAAGTTAGCAGGGGTCTCAAATGCGGCTTGCTTCAATTCCCACGCCAGGGGAGTTTTGACTTCGCTAAATCCTAGGGCTGGTTTTCACATAGCACCTGTACACACAGACTCTGCGGGCAGGTTTGTTATATCCCGCTGTCATAGTCCACAATGGGAGTTCCTCATGATTAACTCCTATGGCCCTAATTTTGATGATCCTGGGTTCTATCGGTCCCTCTTTGATCTCATAAAAGATGACTGTGCTCTTCCGATATTCTGGGGAGGGGACTTTAACTGTATAATGGATACAACACTAGATCGCTCCAAAGGACCTAGCCGCCCCCTCTCTGCATTGGCAAGGGCGGTGCAGGATATTGCCCTACAACCCCAACTGGCTGACGTCTGGTGCTCCCGTTCTGCCACTCGCTGAGGGTACACACATTATTCAGCACAATATGATATCCACACGCGTATTGACTACTGGTTTCTCTCGCAGTCCTTATTGCCCAAGGTGCTCAATTGCTTGGTCCTAGCGCGTTCCTTCTCTGATCACTCCCCCATTACGATTGCAGTTGCGGTGCCTCCTTGTACTTCTCCCCCATTATTGTGGCGGTTCCCGCCCTTTTCATTGTTAGATTCTGTTTTCCATTCCGAGCTGCTCGAGGCGATTTCTGGTTATTTCAAGACCAATGTGGGAACGGTTGACTCCTTTACCACCGTGTGGGAGGCATTTAAAGTTTTCATTAGAGGAATCGCTATTAGTAAGCATGCGGGCGTGCTCCGCGCAATTCATGATCGGCTTGCACTGCTGGAGGCTCGGATCTCTGATTTAGAGCCACGTCTGCTACACTCCGATGACCCTGAGTTACACGACCAGCTCAAGGCCACGCTGGCCGACTTCCATGAGGCGGCGGATAGCGAGGTCAAGCAAATGGGCAAATATGCTTCCGCCAGGGCTTATGGCGAGGCTGATCGACCTGGCTCCGTTCCGGCGGCTGCGTTCCGCCGGCGGCTTGAGGCGTGCGGGATCGTTGAGGTGGAGGGAGACGATGGGTTGACCCTGACGCAACTTTCTGCCATCAATGCGCACTTTCAATCTTATTACCAGGAGCTGTATAGCTCCAAACTTCCACCGAGTGACGACGATATTACTAACTATTTGGAATACATACAGCACCCCTGGCTACAAAACTGGCACAGAGAGTTCTTGATGCGGCCTATTGAAGCAGTGGAGATTCGCCTTGCTCTGTGCTCGTTGAGCGAGGGCAGCGCCCCTGGGATTGACGGCCTTACAGTCTCCTTTTATAAAGCCTTCAGTGAGATCCTTATCCCACACGTAATCACTTTGTTTCATTAGATGGCTGCAAATGCCATTATGCCCCCATCTATGCGCGAGGCGTTAATTATCACTCTTCTAAAGCCCAATAAAGACCCCCGTAGATGCCCCTCCTATCGCCCACTCTCTTTGATTAATGTGGACACCAAGCTATACGCGAAGGTCCTAGCTAATCGTTTATTACCGCTCCTCCCGCAGCTCATTGGGTTTATTCCGAGTCGCACGCTCTCCCAAAATCTTCGCACTGTCTTTGGAGCGCTGCAACATGTTTGCATGGAGGTCAAGGCCGCCGCACTCTTCCTCGATGCTGAGAAGGCCTTGGATTCCATCGAATGGAAGTTGCTTTATGCGGTGTTGCGTCGTATTGGGGTCGGCGAGCAATTCCTGCAAATGGTGTCGGTGTTATACAACTCCCCGGTGGCTCAGGTTCGCACGGGTGATGTGGTTTCTGCCCAGTTTTCAATCCGATGCGTCACGCGACAGGGATTCCCAATATCTCCATTCCTGTATGCGGTGGCTTTTGAGCCGCTGTTGCGGGCACTGCGGGAATTCAATAGTCAGAGAGGGCTTCGTTTTCCCCATTATAACCTCATTGTCTCAGCTTATGCGGATGACATGCTTTTATACGTCAGAGACCCTGAGACCCACCTACCTCCTGTGATACGTGAGGTGCTCCACTTTGGGGGTCTCTCCAGCCTAAAGATCAATTGGGATAAATCCATACTGTTCCCATTGACACCTTCCACAGTGCAGTTTCCACTTGACTTTCCACTCCAATGGACCACTGAACTGGTGCGATACCTAGGCATCCAGGTCCACCCTGATGCAGACGAGGTACTTAGGGCCAACTATGGCACACTAATAGAGAAGTTAGGAGATGATGTGAATAGGTGGATACGCCTCCCATTGTCCTTGGCTGGTAGAATCTCTTTAATGAAAATGTTTGTTCTACCCCGCCTACTCTTTTTGTTCCTCAATATACCCATTGTGGTTCCCCAACACCTGTTTTGCGAACTGCGGTCCCTGATGATCAAACTGGCATGGGCTGGAAAGTCTCAGCGAGTTGCCTTTGATACGCTCACTCTCCCATATGCTTCCGGCGGTCTTAATGCCCCAGACTTTGAATTGTATTGTAGAGCTGCATAAGCCTCTCACGCCTATGGCTGGGTACATGGTCCTCCACAATTGCCGCATCTACATATTGAAAAGGTTGTCGCTGCCCCCTATTCTTTGCCTCGTCTCCTAACGCGGGTCCCCACTAGACGTTATGGTATACTGGACTCGATTGACTCCGTTGTACATGCATGGAACGCGTTCCTGAGGCTCTACGACGGAGCGCAATTATATTCGCCACGTATGCAGATTGACTGGTGCCAATGGTTCGCACTTAGCGCAGACAGGGGTACCCCGGACTCCCTTCATAAATTGTGCGTACATTATATGGGTGACCTATTCCATCCTGGGCGGTTGGGCACATGGGAGGAAATAGCGGGTGAAGACAGTATACTTTCAGCCCTCAGCAGATTTCGCTTCTTTCGCACTCAGCATGCTTTGCAGGCGGTGCTGGCGGACGACCTACAGGAGCCCTTGGTCATTCCCCCTCTGACTGCTTTATTGGGTGCTCAGTCCCCGCGTAAGATCATCTCCAAGTTATACACACTGGCTCAAGACGCGAAGGCGTATTCCCTCAGCAACGTAAGACTAGCTTGGCAATCTGACATTGGAGTTCCCATCACAGACGATATCTGGTCCTATTGTTGCGAGGTCACCCGAAAGAATTCTCTAAAGGGCCGCCACTGCATTGCTCATTTTAAATTTTTAAATAGAGTTTATTTTTCTCCCTCAAGGCTCCTTAAGTACGGTCTGAGGGACACTGATGACTGTGAGAGGTGTCAAGCCCCACACGCTGATTTCTTTCACCAAGCCTGGCAGTGCCCACTAGTGTTCCAATATTGGGTAATAATTTTTCAGAAGCTAAACGACATTCTAGGGTTATCCCTTGCCCCTGATCCCCAGTTAGCGCTCCTTGGCTACACTAAACCTCTTAAGAAAGCTGCACGCAAACTGGTGGCAATGGGTCTCCTACTTGCCAAGCGTCGACTGGTGATGCATTGGATGATGGGCTCTGTTCCCACGGTGGCGGAGTGGGTGTGTGACATGGAGTTCTGTAACACCCAATCTAATGTATATAACGAATTGCTCCCCCCTTGCAACAGCCCGAAGAGTTTTGGGGGTCTGTTCGTGCAATATCAGGCCGCTCGGCGGCCTACCCCAGGGGAGCCTGGGGACTGAGCAATGACTGCATGTATTATTTGCATCTTTGACAGTTGTGACTACATATGCAGACACCAACGCTTTCTCCTACTGCCGGCCTCCACCTCATTCGTAGATATTTGTGATCACCTGATCCCGCCTGCATACTTCACTACAGATGTACTGTTCATGTGATTCCTATACTGTACGCACCCTCTCTAACACTCCTCTTAACGTAGCCATGCTCTGTATTGTTATTCTTGATGGCATTTTTTCTTTTTTTTTTTACCCTTGACTCCAGTGATCCGGAGAGAAGGAGTCAGGAAAAATAAAATTGCAATAAAACAGATTTATTCAAAACAAATTCTGTGCTGGTAGCAGTCGAATCTGAGGGTGAGGCTAAAGTAGGAAAGAATAGTGTGCATTTAAGTTTAATGTGTGCATGTCACTTTGGCCTGCTGTCTTGCAATGGCCAGCCTGACATGCACACATTAAACACTCCAAGCCAAGTTGTCTTAGACAGCTGGGTGGAGAGAATGCACAGACCCCCAGTACTTCAATAAGCATCAAACCAGTGCACTTCAGCCAATCCTGGTGCTTCTTTCATGCTGCTTGAGCAGCGCCAGGATTGGTAGAGAGGAGTTGTTGGCTAGAGCCTGTGGTGCCCAGATGAAGAGGAGCTCCAAGCACTAGACAGCAGCTAATTTAATTTTCTTTTTTTTTATTCGCGTAACCCTCTGACAGGCTCTGGGAGAAACTCGCAGTGCCATCAGTCTCAACTCCAGAGCTCTCAACCATGGCCCGCTATAAACACTGTTTAAAATGGACCATGATTGAGCGCTTTGGCTTTGAGCTAAGAGCACTGAGGGTTTTTATATTCGCTCGTCACCCCACCTGTTCTAATTGCTGCTGGCCGCCAATGGAGGTGGGTGCACCCGCAAATTAATAGGGTGAGCTGAGCCAGAGCTGATACAAGAGTTTGGCTTGACTCACAGTTAAAGCACGGGCCATGCCCTGAAAACCTTCGGCATGTATATCGTGCAACAAACATAATGGAAAAATAGGATACCGTCTCCTCAAAATCCCAAAAAGTGTATTTCTTTAATATATGGAAGTATTTCACCTTAGTACGTCATATTAAATCACTGCATTGACAAACCTTTATTAAAAGTAGTTTTTTAAGTTTGAAAGAAGTTTATTGATCAGCAAAAAAGAGAGATGCAATACAAAATATCAATATGAGAGGGAGGGGGGAAGAGAGGGAGAAGGTGAAGAGGGAGGGGAGGGGATAGGAAAATACAATGCATATAGGAGAGTGTACATCAAAAATGGTAAAACATTAATCATGAGTGTTGAAAAAGAAACAAGGATATTACATCAGTCATTAAAAAAAAAATCAGTATAAGCGAAGAGCATGAAAATAAAACAACATGTTGACAAATACTGAATGTGAGAAGGGTATCATGGGGGTTTAGGAACCTCTTGCTGAACAGGTGATGGAGAGGTTGAACAGGCAGCACAGTTGTCTAGATATAACGTAATGGGGAGCCATAGGTCAGCTCGCCTAGCAGCTAATTGAATAGGAAAGACAAAGGCATTATCAAGTCTATGGTTATGACAGACATTATACCACCACGCCTTAAAAGAAATGTTGGTAGCGCTTTTCCAATTAACAGTAATCTGTTGAAAGGCAACGGCCAATAATAAATCAACAATACGAACGCACATGTCAGCATTGTCCCAATCAGGGGATAAACTACCTAAGAAAAGGTGGGACGGGGAGAGAGGAATACAGGTGTGAAAGATAACATTAATTTGAGCCCATACTTGTAACCAAAAAGCATGTACGTGCTTGCAAAGGAATAACATGTGGAATAAGGTGGCATTGGGAGAATCACATGACCAACATTTGTCTGGTGTAGTGGGAAATCGGTTATGCATTGTGGAGGGAGTAAGAAGTAGTCTATTGTAAATGAAAAATAATGATTGTGTCAGGGAAGCCGCTCTAGAAGTTTTACGCAGCTTTACCCAGATTTTGTCCCAAAGAGATGTCGGCCATTCTAATCCGAAGTCAACTTCCCATTGAAGCTCAACACTGGATTTAGGTCTAGTGGACTCATGTGAGTGGAGGCGCTTATAGATAAGGGATGCTTTAGGAGTGTTACGAAGGAAAGAATGGAGTTGAGAGGTAGGAGTACATGAAATAGGGGAAGATGGGAGGACCGAGAGTCGCTCGAAAATCTCCAATACAGCAGCCTTAAGCAAAAGATATTTAGAGAGAAAAGACAAGGGTAGGCCATAAGAAGAGCATATATCAGGAAAAGAGAGAAAGGTAAGACCAGAGAAGAGCTGTGAAATCCAGATCAAACCTCGGATTCTCCAAGTTTTCCAATAGACGGGCTTACCACCAATTAAAAGATATTTATTATGCCAGATGGGGGAAGAAAGAAGGTCAGCAGTGGTCTTTGGGGGATCAGGAGTGACAGACAATAAAAGCTTAAGAGTGTATTTATGAATAGAAGTAGGAATCGAAGAGGGCTTACGAGAGAAAGCAAGATATTCTGCAAAGGAGAATGGAGACAGGAGAGTACGTTCGACCTTAACCCATAGAGGGCAAGGAGAAGAGGGGTCAAGTAACCAGAGGGAGGCTTGACGTAGTAAAAAGGCCTTCTGATATGCAGGAAAGTCAGGAAAATTGACACCACCCTCCGATGCAGGGCGAATGAGCCTGACCAGGGACATTCTAGGTTTTTTGGAATTCCATAGAAACGAGGATAATGCTGAGTTAATTTTTGTAAAGAATTTCGCTGGGATAGACACTGGGATATTGGAAAGCGTATAGAGAACAATAGGGGAGAGCATCATTTTAATAGTATCGAGACGACCCCACCAAGAAAGGTATAAGGGATGCCATCTAGCAGTGAGGTCTGCAATCTTTTGTGTACATTTGGACATGCATAGAGAGATAGTGTCTGAAATGGAGGGGGTAATGTGTAGGCCCAGATACTTAATATGTGAAGGACACCAAGTAAACCGAGATTCACTGAAATCCTGTTTAAATGTAAATTTGGTCAGGGGAAGAATCTCGCATTTGTCATGATTAAGCTTGTACCCAGAGATAGAGGAAAACTGCCTAACTTCGGCCATAAAAGCAGGGACGGATTCTGTGGGGTTAGAAAGAAAAAGTAAAATATCATCTGCATAAGCAGCAAGTTTGATATGAGTGTTTGCAAATTGGAAACCATGAATGGCGGGATTCTGACGTAGCCTGGACAGAAAAGGTTCTAACGCGAGGTTGAAGAGGAAGGGAGACAAGGGGCAACCCTGGCGAACGCCTCTACCAAGATCAAAATAAGAGGAAATTTGACCATTCGCATAGACCGCCGCTCTGGGATGAGAGTATAATAGGGATACTAAAGAAATAAATCTAGGGCCGAAACCAAACCAAGTGAGAGTATGAAAAAGATAGCGCCATTCGACCCGATCGAAAGCCTTTTCGGCGTCGAGGGCAATCGCAGCAAGTGGATATTGACAGCGGGAAGACTTTGACAGGATGTTGAATAGGAGTCTAGTGTTATCCGTGATATATCGGCCTTTGACAAACCCAGACTGCTCCTCGCCTAGGAGATCAGGAAGAAGATGATCTAAGCGGATCGCCAGCGCCTTAGCGAAGAGTTTATAGTCAATTTTGACTAATGATATGGGTCTGTAGTTTTTGCAATATTGTGCGTCCTTCCCAGGCTTAGGTATGAGACAGATGTGGGCGTCCGAGAATGTCCCTGAGGAAGCACCAAGAGTAATAAAGTTGTGGAGAAGGGAGTGCAGTCGCGGAATCAGCAATTTGGAAAAGTGAAGGTAAAATTCGACAGTAAAACCATCAGGGCCAGGGGCTTTGTTAAGTTTGAGGTGTTGCAGTGCAATGAGTAATTCTTTTTGAGTGACATCGGATTCTAAAGAAGAGAGATCAATTGGGAAGTTGGGTGGTGCGTGAATATTTGAGAAAAAATTGGCAAGGGAGGTGGGAGAGGAGTGGGTTTCAGATGTATACAAAGTTTCATAAAAACGTGAAAATTCAGCGAGAATGTCGGCATCCATGTGTTTTAAAGTGTCATCGGAGTCATAAATGGATTCAATATTCAACTTATTATTATTTAACCTTCAAATAATTAGCCAAGAGCTTTCCCGCTTTATTCCGGCCCCCGTAAAATTTAGCTGTCGATTTCAGTAAGTACAAGGAGGCATCCTCCGTAGACTTCTCATTAAATTTCATTTTTGCTGCAACAAGGGCTGTCAAGCTATCAGCAGAATGAGAGGTAAAATACTCATGTTCCAGTTTCTTGATGTCAGAAAGGAGAGTTTTAGTGAGTCTACGAGCAGATCTGCGTTTGTCCGCAACGTAACGAATAATAAAGTCACGTGCTGCTGCCTTAAAAGCATCCCAAATAGTGTGATCAGGAAGAGTGGCATCATCATTAATCAGAAAGAATTCATCAAAAAAGGAAGTAAAGGTGGACGTAAACTTAGGATCGAGAAGGAGGGAGTTATTAAAACGCCATCTCCTAGGGCCAGTATTTTTAGGGACTATATCGACGCTTGTGAGAACAGGGGCGTGATCAGAGAGTAATATCGGGCCAATCTCGGAGTGTAAGAGTGATTGAGTGAGGTTGTGTGAAACAAAGATGTAATCAAGTCGTGATTGGGATTGGTGGCAAGGAGAGTAAAAAGTATACTCCCGCAACCCTGGATTACAAAGGCGCCAGGAATCTACCAACTTATGTTGCGAAATAGCATGGCAGAACAGCTTATGAGGTTTGTTAGGAATATAAGGGGCCATGGACTTCCTATCGATAAAAGGGTCAAGAGGGTGATTGCAATCCCCCGCTAGAATAAAATTATGATCCACAAATTTAGTTAAAAGTGGGGAAAAATCAGCCCAGAAAGAAGGCTCGCCCATAGTAGGGCCGTAAACATTAAGGAGTGAAACCGGAGCACCTCTGAGTGATAGCTTGACGTAAGCCCATCGGCCGGAATCATCCGATTCATGTGCCAGGACCTGGAAGGGAAGAGATTTACGACAGAGGATTGCCACACCGTTGCGTTTGCCATCACCCTGTGAGTAAAACAATTCACCGACCCAACCACGTTTAAGCTTAGCAGACTCTACCTCATTCAAATGCGTTTCTTGGAGGAATGCAATATCAACATTTAGTTTGGCGAGGTGTGATAGAATCCGCTGACGCTTGATCGGAGAATTAATACCCCTCACATTCCATGATACTATATTCAACGACATAACAATAACTTATCTGCAAAACATTTAAATATTATAGCTATTGAAAGGAACACCCATGATGAGGAAGTGGGATAGAAAGATAAAAGAAAAGCCAGTACAAACACGCTGAAGTGAAAAAAAGGAAGCAAGCGATCAAGAGCGCAAGCTATAGCAAGAAAAGAGGAAGAAAATGCAACAGCGTCGAAGATAACACAGGAAGCCAGAAGTAAGGGAGAAGTGGGAATAGAAGAGTAGCCAGAACGGCAAAGAGTACAACTCGCAACAAAAGTGAGAGCAAAGGCATTAGCACAAAGAGGAGAATAAAAAGGAGAATATAGGGAAACATTATGGACGCAAGAATAAAAAACCAGAGAGAGGAAAAAAATTATAAAACGGGTAAGCTGAGAAGAACAAGAAATGTAACCCTTATATAGACAAGAGGGTCTAGTCAAAGAAGCTGAATTGCAATATAAACAATTGAATAGAAACACGAACAAGGGAAGAGGGAGAAGGGAAAAAGAGGAGGAAAGACCAACGGATGGAGTAGGAAGACAAGGAAGGGAATGGGGAAAAAACATACCTATGGAGGAGAAATACGAGAGAGGGTGGAGGGAGGAAGGAGCCACATGGGTAGGGCAGCACATCCAGGAACAACGAGGCAGGGATCGAGAGACATCGTCACGTACGGGAACACAAACCTGTGATACGAAAAAGGGGAGAAACAAATGATTAAAACATATCAAGGGAGCCTGTCGGAGCCATGACTTACAGGGAGAACAGGGAACACCATCATACATAGATAATGAATACTTAACACAGCAGGAAGACAAAGAATCAGAACAAATTCAGATGAACTGGAAGAAAATGCAATAGCCATATGAGACAAATACAAATAGGAGTCAGCCATGAGCAGAAGATGAAGGTCCGGAGGAATCCATAGCAGATGACCTGTGCGCATTAATGAAACTCTGTAGGCGCACTGGATCTTCGTATGTGGTAGTCTTGTTGTTGTAGGTGACTTTGAACAGACATGGGTGATAAAGGCCATATCGCGCCCCCATTGCTCGCAGATCCGCTCTAGAGTTCAGGAAAGCCTTTCGCCGAGCAGCAGTAGCCTTGGCGTAGTCCTGTGCAAAGAACAGGGAAGAACCAGCCCAGGTTAAGTTTGGAGAAGATTTGGCTGCTGCTAAAACCATCAGAAGGTCGGTGTACTCCAGAAAATAGATGATAACCCCTCTGGGTCTCTGAGAGGAAGAAGTAGAAGGAGGTGGTCGACCCAGCCTGTGAGCACGCTGAATGTTGAGGACCTTATCCTGTGGCAGATGCAGGAGCTTGGGAAGGAACGACTTGAAAAAGACGATTGGATCTGAACCCTCAAGGCCTTCAACCAGACCATAAATGCGAAGGTTATTGCGCCGATTCCTGTTCTCCAGCTGCTCCACTTGCTGTTGAAGATCTGAGACTTGAGACTTCAGGGTGGAGACCGCAGAGGAAGTCTCTTGATAGGACTGAACAGACTTTTCAATTGAAGATACTCTTGTTTCCATTTGCGACCAATTATCTGTAAGAACCTGGAGTTTAATATTGGTCTCTTCCATGAATGGGCGCAAGGATCTTATCTCCTCTAACAACAACTCCATGGATACTGGCCCTGAATGTTTTGGAGGAGAAAGAGAGTTTGACTTGAGTCTCTTCGTGTTAGGTTTAGAGTTGTCTTGTGGGTTCCTAGGAGGATCCATTGGCGTATCAGAGCCAGACGAGTTTAAAGAATCTTCCAATTGTGAAAAAGCAGAAAAAACCTTAGAGTTCTTCGCAATCTGGGGCTTGGCGGAACGAGGCAAGCGCGACATTGACTTAAATCTGCCCATATAACAAAGCCGTAAAATGGCTAACTCAGCAGAGGGCACAGGAGGTAGAGACGGAGGCTACATAGTATATAACATGACAGAAGTGCGATGATATCTGATAGCTCGTGAAAAGAATGCAGCCAACTTCACAGCCGTTCAAGGGAGCTGTGAGGGGAAAAAGCAGTGGCCATACAATGCCAAATGGTAGGGATATGGCACCCACTCACTGCGCGACCAAAAATGAGGCTGGAAAAATTGGTGAGGAGAAAAGACCTCTCGCCTACCTCACAAGTGTCCACTGCGAACGATGAAGCTGAGCGCAGGAAGCCACCAGGTAAGCTACAATATCACAACATGTCACTAGTAAAACGCCAAAGAGGGGTCCATATCAGCAACGATGGAGTCAATACTGAGCTGACTAAACAGAAACAGCTGTATGGAGCGGGAGCATTTCATGTGGAAGCTGCTTCCATACGCCCTTCAGGGAAAACATGTGTTCCAGTGATATAATGGCTCCAAGCAAATGAGAGGAACTAACAAAACAGGTAAAAAGAAAGTCATTTAAAGTTGTGTGGAATTAGGCATGAGGAGCATTAGGCTGACGCTGTAAAACCGCAGCAAATGTGCGTCACTCGGCAAATCCAAGATGGCGGCCGCATCGAGTGATTCCTGTCAAAACTTACGACAGAAATTGCGGCTTCGCGGGACTCCAAGAGTGCTTCCACCGAGCATTGGGGGTGTCAGGGCATCTTCCGACACTCCCTCGGCTAACTGTCCCCAGGCTAGATGAACGGGAACCGGGTGGTCTCTCTCCGCTGCCTCGGAGCTTCACCGGAACGCCGCCATCACCAGCGGGCGCCAAGCCACGCCCCCCTATTAAAAGTAGTTTTAAACATGAAGTTAGAAACATTAAAGCCCCTCCGTATGACAATGCTCTTAGTGAACTAACAGGCATGGCAGTAGTCATATAAACCCTAAACATGGCCTAGAATCATATCATAGATGGAAAAACATTATAGTTAATTAAATAAATCATGGCAGGTGCTTGTACTGCCCATATCCTGAACTCTAGTATTTGAAAATGGTATCCGGTGAAATTAAAGAAAAAAATGAGGCTCTGTGAAATAAAATGTTTTAACATCACACAATTTGGACAAGTAAGGAAGCCGGTATTGATTGTTAGTTATCTGGTTTTGCATTTTGAAAATCAGCCAGCAGATGTAAATCTCCTCTCTCTTTCTCTCACGCTCCTGGTTTACATAAAAGGTCACTGTTTTGTCTTGTATTTTTACTGCACAATGGGAAAATCTATGCAGCCCCAAGTCAGTGTCTCTAAACCTTACTACCATGCCAAAAATGCATTTATATGGGAGGGGGGGTGTAACACCCTAACACCCCCCCCCTCACTTCCCCCCAGCTAAGCCCCTGCACCCACTGAAGAGTTCCTTGAGCCTCCAGCTTTCAGTCAGCAATAAACATGTCAAGATAACTCTTGTGA
Source organism: Triturus cristatus (assembly GCF_964204655.1). Lineage (NCBI taxonomy): Eukaryota > Metazoa > Chordata > Amphibia > Caudata > Salamandridae > Triturus > Triturus cristatus. Next base: position 1,645,391,314 of record NC_140590.1, read on the forward strand.
TTAATGTTCCTGCTAGCAGGCATGGAATGGGAACAGACACCAGCCCTGGCAGATAGCTGCTCCACTGGCCCTGGGAGTGGGGGAGAGGGGGAGTTTGAGTGCTAGCAAGAAGCACCACTCCTACTTTTGTTACAGGGGGCTGATATTGCAGCACTGCTACAAACCGGCCAACAGTGACAAAACCGGCCCACACCCCTCCAGCCTACCGGGGAAATGACCGGTGCCCGCAACGGCCAGTCTGGCCCTGCCTGATAGAGAGGGATCAGAGTTTGTCTAGTGGCAGTATTGACTTGCCATAAAGTAGAGCAGAGGGTTAATGTGCCTGCAGCAAAGAACGCTTATGGTGCAGATCACAGATCTATATTTTATTTGGATAGCTGTGTGGATTACTACTTTAGTCACAGAGATCCTTTCGTTACAGCAGTTCATAATATACAACCCTGAAGTAGAACAGTGACTGTTACCAACTGTCTTCAAAGAGCTGCATGCAAACTGCATGAAATAAGTTAGGACGTTATGTTGTTCCCCCTAGTCTTTCATTATCTCTTTCAAATGTTGCTAAAAAGGGTTCTTTTGGATAGATATTCATTCTTATTAGTAAAGCCAGACTTTACCAGCACTTTTAAACAAATGAAATGTATGTGAGAGAGGGGCTATGGAGAGATGAGAGGCACTTTCCCAGTAGTAATGTGGGAATCTGAGGAGGTGGTCATGTGCACCAAAAATTATTGTTGCACCGGGCGCACCCAGGGCAAAAGTCATCCCTGCAGTTGCAGCAAAGCTCTCCCTGAAGTGCCTTTTCCATTTGTGATGGAGGCTTGCACCACAGCTCTCACTGATTCACCTTTCGCATGTTGAGGGAAGCTTGCACCGCAGTTCTCCCTCTTGTACCTTTTCCCTGTGTGATGGAAGCTTGCACTGCAGCTGTCCCAGATGTACCTTTTTCCTGTGTAATGGAAGCATGCACCTCTGCTCTCCTTGATGTAACATTTCCAGTGTAGGGGAAGCTTGTATCAGAGCTCTCCCTGATGTAACTTTTCCCTATGCAATGGAAGCTTGTACCACATCTCTCCCTGATGTACCTTTTCCAGTGTGAAGGAAGCTTGCACCACAGCTCTCCCTGAAGTGTCTGTCCGTGTGTGAGGGAAGCTTGCACAGCAGCTCTCCCTGAGGTTTCAATTCCCTTGCACAATGGAAGCTTGCACTGCCGATGTCCCTGGTGTACCTTATCACTGTGTGAGGGAAGCTTGCACTGCAGTGCTCCCTGATATATCTTTTCCCTGTATGATGGAAGCTTGCACCACAGATCTCCTTGATGTACCTTTTCCAGTGTGACGGACGCTTGCACCGTAGCTCTCCCTGATGTAACTTTTACTTGTGTGATGGAAGCTTGCACCGCAGCTCTTCCTGATGAACCTTTTCCCTGTGTGATGAAAGCTTCCACTGCTGCTCTCCCTCATGTACCTTTTCCAGTGTGACGAAAGTTTGCACCACAGATCTACTTGACGTACCTTTTACAGTGTGATGGAAGCTTGCATCACAGCTCTCCTTGATATACCTTTTCCCTGTGGGATGGAAGCTTGCACCGCAACTCCCCCTCATGTACCTTTTCCCTGTGTGATGGAAGCTTCCACCACAGCTTTCCCTCGTCTACCTTTGCCAGTGCGAGGGAAGCTTTCACCACAGCTCTCCCTGAGGTATCTTTTCCCTGTGGGATGGAAGCTTGCACCGCTGCTCTCCTTGATGTACCTTTTCCAGTGTGAGCGAAGCTTTCACCGCAGCTCTCCCTGTTTACCTTTGCCCTGTGTGATGGAAGCTTGCATCACAGCTCTCCCTGTAGTATATTTGCCTTGTGCAATGGAAACTTGCACTGCAGGCATCTCTGATGTACCTTTCCTTTGTGTGATGGATGCTTGACTGCAGGCGTGCCTGGTGTACATTTTCCCCATCTGAGGTAGGATTGAACCACAGCTCGCCCTGAAGTATCTATCCCTTGTGCAATGGAAGCTTGCCCTGCATGCATCTTTGATGTACCTTTTCCCTGTGTGAGTATGTTTCCCTTGTGCAATGGAAGCTTGACCTGCAGCTCTCCCTAATGTACCTTTTCCCTGTGTGAGCATCTTTATCTTGTGCACTGGAAAATGCATTGCAGGTATCCCTTTAGTTTAAACAAACAAACTTTATTTTGGAACAGATACAACTTAATATAAATATTTCAGTAAAGTAACAGAAATTCAAGCAAAATAGTTTCATATGGAGAGAAAAGATAATGTAACTCTGGAAAAGAGGAGGAGGGGGGAAGAGGAAAAAGGTACAACAGTATTTATGATAAAATGTACAATATAAAAGTAAGAGGGCTTAATACAATATAAAAAGATATCAACATTTTATAAAGTAATAGCTGTAATAAAACATCAAAGGAAGAGGAGAAATAGATTCTATGGGTGAGGAAAACAAATATATACATAAAAGGTCAATAGAGAACAATTCATGGTGGTTTGGGAACTTCTTCCAATAAGGGGTGATGACGAACAGATTTCTGTGCTGATATATCTATGAAAGTGGTTACAGGGGACCATATAGGTTGTCTTTTCAGGAGTAAAGATAAAGGGGAAGCATATGCATGATCAAGTCGATGATTATAGCAAACACTATACCACCAAGCTTGAAAGGAAAGTTGTATAGCTTGTTTCCAATTCTTCGTTATTTGCTGGAATGCGATTGCATTCAATAAATCTACAATATCTATGTTAGAGGTAAAATCATGCCAATGATCAGACAGGGAACCCAGGAAAATATCTACAGGTGAATAAGGGAAGTGAGTGTGGAAAATGACATTAATCTGAGACCAAATCTTCAACCAAAATTGATGAGTAGAGGGACAAGAAAATAATATGTGGTATAAATCAGCATGGGGAGCATTACATGACCAGCAGTTTGGGGAGGAAGTGGAATTAAATTTATGTAAGGACACTGGAGTAAACATAAGTCGATTGTAAATAAAGAAAAGTGTTTGTGTTGTGCTTGCTGGCCAAGAGGTTTTACGGAGTTTTGACCATAATTTATCCCAAAAAGTAGTAGACCATGATGTATGGAATTCATGTTCCCATTGGAGTTCTATGTTAGTTTTAGTTCTAGTTTCGAGGGGTGTGGTAAGAGACTTATATATAGATGAGGCGCTAGGTTGAGTATTTATGATTGGAAGTATATTACAGTGAGAAGGTGGGGGAGGTGGAATGGAGGATATCGATGACGGGGATGAGGAGCTGTTTTTTGTCAATATAATAAACTTGGCGGAGAAAGAATTTGGTAATTTATAAAGAGTTTGTGCTTCAGAAAAAGTAATTAGAGTATCATTAGAAAATAGTTGATGAATCCAAAGTAACCCTTTGTCTCGCCAAGTTTTCCAAAATATGGGTTTATTATTTATTTTAAGAAAGCGAATATGCCAAATGGAGGAATTAAGAAATTGATCTTTGGAGTAAAGGTGAGAGATAAGAAAAGAATTATATAGTCTATGGGCCGTTTTATATATAGGTGAGGATAACAAACGCTTTTTGTGAGTAAATGTGAAAGATTCTGTGAAAGAGAAGGGAGATAAAAAAGAGAGTTCTATATCTGTCCATAATGGAAAAGAAGCAGAAGTGAATCGGTTTAGCAAGTTGCTTAAGAAGAAAAGCATAATGGTAAAATTGGAAGTCAGGAAAGTTAACAACACCGTTTGATTTGGGACGTTTAAGCATGGCTAGGGACAAATGTGCTTTCTTTTTATTACACAAAAAAGTAGTTTAAGTAGAATTATTTTTTTGAAAAAATAAGATGGAAAGTTGAGAGAAGTAGCAGAAATCATATAAAAAATGATGGGAGCAAGTATCATTTTGATCGTATCAAGTCTACCCCACCAGGAGAGATACAAAGAATGCCATTTAGAGATAGATGTGGATAATGTAGATAAGACATGAGACATATTTAGAGATAGCGTTTGTTTAATAGAGGGGGCAAACCAAAGACCTAAATATTTAATCTTTTGGCGGTTCCATGAGAAATTAGTAACGGCAAAATCTTGCTTAAAAAATAAAATATTAAGAAAGAGAATTTCACATTTATCATGATTTAATTTACAGCCACAAATGGAAGGTAAGGTCTTAACCTCTGCAATAAAAGAGGGTATAGAATGTTCTGGTTTAGAGATAAATAATAAAATATCGTCTGCATAGACACTCATTTTAACATGGAAATTATCATGTTGGAAGCCATATATGTTAGAGTTTTGTTTGATTCTAGCGAGAAAGGGTTCTAGAGCGAGCCCAAATAAAAGTGGGGAGAGAGGGCAACCTTGACAAACACCTCCCTGTAAAGTAAAAGAATCAGAAATGGAACCATTGGTGAAAATAGAAGCTTTGGGAGAAGTGTACAATAGGGAAATATGAGAGATAAATTTGGGTCCAAAGCCAAACCAAGATAGTGTGTGGAAAATAAACGACCGATCCATGTGATCAAAAGCTTTTTCCTCATCTAGAGAAATAGCTGCCAATGAATGAGGGTATTTATTAGCTTTCTGTATAATATTGAAGAAAATTCTGGTATTATCTGAGATATTTCGGCCTTTAATGAAACCAGATTCTTCTTTACACACAATAGATTGAAGAAAGGGTTCAAAACGGAGAGCGAGAATGTTGGCGAATATTTTGTAGTCAGAGTTAACTAAAGATATTGGTCTGTAATTTTTACACAGGTGAAGATCTTTTCCCACTTAAGGAATTAGGCAAATGAGAGCATCTTGAAAGGTACCACTAGAAACGTTAGAGGAAATGAAGTGCGAAAATAAGGAAAGGAGATGAGGAAGGAGGGATTTGGAAAAATGAGCATAAAATTCCATAGGGAATCCATCTGCGCCAGGAGCTTTCCCAGGCTTAAGAAGTTTCACTGCGTGGGAGATACCCTTCATAGAGATATCCCGCGCCAATGGTGAAAAATCAATATCTGTGGGAAATTGTTTTGGTATAGGGGAAAGATAGTTTTGAATGTCTCTATGGTCAGGGTGAACTTCAGGAGTATAGAGAGAGGTATATTATTTATTGAATTCTTCTAAGATTTCCAAATTTTTAGTTACTGGAGAAGAAGTGGAGTTTAAGACATAGTCAATATTATTACGGTCTTTTTTAATGTTAAGGTATGAAGCAAGTAATTTTCCTGCTCTGTTTTGGCCCCCATAATAACATGCACTACCTCGGAGGAGATAGGCAGATGCATTTTCCGTAGAAAGCTTATTATATTTAAACTTTTCTTTAATAAGGTTGTTTAGATCGGCTTCAGAATTTGTAACTGTATAGAGAGATTCTAATAACTTGATAGTTTTGAGGGTTTTGTCTGCTTTGCGGGAATTAAGGCTTTTTTTGTGGTAACATAAAAGATGATAATGTCCCTGGCAGAAGTTAAAAGAGTCCCAAACAATCGAAAAGGATGATATGGAAGATATGTTACGATTGAAGAAATCTATAATGAAGTCTTCAAAAAAGAAGTAAAGGTGAGATTAGTCAACAAAGATGTATTGAAGCGCCATCTTTTACTGGTAACATTAATTGGAAGCAACTCCAAGTCCAAAATCACAGGGGCATGGTCCGATATCAATATAGAACCAATGTCCGCTTGTAGTATAGATTGTGTTAGTGCTTTAGAAACAAAGAGATGGTCAATGCGTGATTGTGAGTGGTGAGTGGGTGAGAAAAAAGTGTATTCACAAAGTTGTGGATTACAAAATCACCATGCATCAACAAGAGATCTATGGGAGATCAGGTTGGTGAAGTGATGGTGCATTGGAGAGGAAACAATAGGTGATTTGGATGTACGATTAATATAGGGGTCAACAATTAAATTGCAATCGCCTCCAAAAACAACATATGGAGTAGAGATAGACATCAGGAGAATAGAAATATGTGGCCAAAAATTGTAATCAGGTTTTGTGGGAGCATAGACATTAAACAAAGTAATAGGGACATCATTAACTTAAAGATGAACAATTAACCAACGTCCTTCGTCATCGGAGTCTTGAGACAGAAGGGTCACTTTAAGCTTTTTATGACATAGAATCACAGTCCCATTTCTTTTGCTGGTACCAGGAGAAGAAAGACATTTCCTACCCACTGTCGTTTAAGTTTGAGAACTTCTGAATCAACCAAATGTGATTCTTGTAAAAATACAATATCTGATCTAAGATTAGACAAATGTGTAAGAACTCTTTGTCGTTTAATAGGTGTACCCAAACCTTTAACATTCCACAAAACAATACGTAACATCATTGATTATCTGTAAAAACTAAGAATAACTTTCGAAAAGCATTACAGTATAACAGGAAAACAATAAAGAAATTTCAGTAAACAGAAGAGCGAAAAGTAACCACTCTAACAGTGAAGAAGTAAGATATGAAATAGAAAGTATTGAAATAAAGAAAAGAAGAAAAGAAGAAAAGGAAGAAAAGGAAAAGAGGGAAGGAGAAAAAAGAAAAGGGAAGAGAGAAGATAAGGAAGACAGGTGAAAACGACAATAACACATACCAAAAATTCAAACATGAATGGAGGGTGTTGAGGCCATGAAGAGAAGACAAACAACCAGTCCCGAAACTCCGGAAGAAACCATGAGGAGATAGGGATTCAAACAGATTACACAGGAAAGGTTGGATCAGGGAAGACGGCACCTAGAATATAGAAACATAAGAAGGGAGTCTTAGACAATCATGAGAATACTTGTACTAGTATAATCAACAACATTAGTAAGAAAAAAAGAGAAGATCAATCATGGGATGATCTTGCAAAATCCATGGAATCCCCTATACAGTTGTCGATAAATTGTTGAAGTAAGGCTGGATCCTCGTAGGTGGTTGTTTTATTTTTGTAGGTCACTTTAAATAAACAAGAATGAATCAGGCCAAATCTGGCATTCATACTACGTAGAGCAGGACGCATAGCAAGGAAACTTTTCAGTTTATCTGCTGTAGTTTTCGCGTAGTTTTGAGAGAAGAGTAATTGAGAACCTTGCCATGTTATGCGTCATTTAAGCTTAACTGCCTGTAAGACTTTCAACAAATCTGTGAATTCCAAAAAATAAAGAATAACACCTCTTGGATTACGCTGGGTAGAGGAGCTCTGAGGAGGACAGCCAAGTCTGTGTGCTCGCTGTATATTTAATAGTGGGTTTTCAGGAAGTTCAAGAACTTGTGGCAAAAAGGTTTGGAAAAAAGCGATGGGATTGGAGCCTTCCAATCCTTCGTTTAAACCATACACTTGTAGATTGTTATGCCTTGCCTCGATTTTCAAGATTCTCCACTTGTTTTTACAATTGTAGAATTTCCATTTTCATGGGGTGGATCTGTTGAGAAGAGACTTGCAGAGACTCCATTTGATGTTCCATTGAGTTAATTCTATGGTCAAGAGTAGACCATTTATCTTCCAGGGCTTGTAGGCGGATATTTGTTTCCTCCATATATGGTTTAAGAGCTCGGATCTCTTCTAGCAGTAGATCTATGGATGTTGGTGGAGGAGAAGTAGTAGGCGAAGGTGGATCTTTTTCAACTCTCTTGATTGATGACAACATCAAAGAGGTTGGTGCTTTAGGCGTGTTTTTCGAAAGTTGATGTGGAGAAGTGAGGTAGAAGTAGTGAACGTTGGTGATATGCCCGCTGTTTCTGTGGGTTGTGAATGTGTGGACTGATCTGAACCCACAATATCTTCTTACAACTCTGAAAAAGGATTTGAGGAATGAATTGAGGTAGATTTAGCATGTGATGCTGTGGTGGATGACGATATAGCACCTCTGCCAGCCTTAATTCTCCCCATAGACATGTGTGTTACAGTAATAGGATGGCAAAAAAAAAATGCATCAATTTGCAACAATTAATATATGACACAATATCATTTAAATAATAAAGATGATTCAGTATGATAGGGTAATAGCGCAGTTTTGCAGTTCACCTAAGGCTCATATAGTGAGAGTATTTAGCAAAACTGCCGCAAAGTAATGAACCTTGACTGTATACAGTGAGAGGGAAAATTAAATAAAAGTAGTTGTTGTTGATATTAGTAAGTCTCTTTACATTTACAAAAGTCTTGTATATAGGAAAAAGCGCATTAAAAGTTGATGGAAGAGCCATAAATAGAATATAAGGTCAGAAGTCGGAAGGTTCATTAATGTTCATATAGAGAGGATATTAGTATTGGAAAAATAGCAATATTTAATACAGAGAAAGTCATTTGAATTGATAAAGTATTGCCAGAAGAAATGCCCATGAAACACTGGCAAAAGTGAGGAAGTATTGAAAAAAGCCACATGTTGTCTGTGGCTATAACTAGCGGTGCAGCGGTGCCTATAATATGCCATCAGAAAAAAGAAAAAACTAAATGGTGGCGCGACAACAGTCAAGGAGACGCGGCGAACACTTCAAAGAAAAGAGGCAATATCGGACTTACCACAGATGTTCAAGAACACCATTGGAGTCTGGTGGAGTTCAGAAAGCAGTTCCTGATGCAATGAAAGGTGACAGGGAGCCGACGCCGCCCGTCACCGAAAAAGTCCTCGAGTCTCCGTCGGAGAGGCGCTAACCAGCTGCCATCTTCTATGGTGCTGGACCACGCCCCCTCCATTGCAGGCATCCCTGGTGTACCTTTTCCCTGTGTCAGGGAAGTGTGCACCACAGCTCTCTCTCATGTACCTTTTCCTATATGTGCAGGAAGCTTGCACCACAGTTCTCCCTGATGTATGTTTCCCTTGTGTGATGGTCACTTGCACTACACCTCTTCCTTCCAGAACTTTTCTGAGTGAGGGAAGCTTGCATTGCAGCTCTCACTGATATATCTTTTTCTTGTGTAATGGAAATTGCACTGTAGGCGTCCCTGGTGTACCTTTTTCCCTGTGGTGAGGGAAGCGTGCACTGCAGCTCTCCCTGATGTATATTTCCCTTGTGTGATGGAAGCTTGCACTGGATGTCTTCCTCACGTGCCTTTTCCCTGAGTGAGGAAAGCTTGCTCTGCAGCTCTCCCTGGTGTATCTTTCCCTTGTGTGGTGGAAGCTTGCACTGCACCTCTTCCCCGTGTGCCCTTTCCCTAAGTGAGGGAAGCTTGCTCTGCAGCTCTCCCTGATGTATCTTTTTCTTGTGTAATGGAAGCTTGATCTGGAGGCGTTGCTGGCGTACCTTTTTCCTGTGTGAGGGAAGCATACACTGAACCTCTTCCTGATGCAGCTTTCTCTTGTGTAATGGAATTTGCTCTGCAGGCGTCCCTGACGTCCCTTTTTGCTGTGTGTGGGAGGTAATCTTGCACGGGTGCTGTTCGTCGTAGCTGTTCTCTGTATGAGGGGACCTTATGCTGATGTTGCCTGTGCTGCTCTGCATCTGTGGTGACAGCTCAAACTGCTGTTGCCAGCTCTCCCCAGCTCTGCCTTTGAGGGAATTCTCACCGCTGCTGTCGTAGAATCGGAAAGCGTGCCCCAGATTAAAAAGACCCCGGAGACAAGAGCACTGCAGTGTGGACGGGCTGAGCTGCCACCTTGGGTGAAGCGCTTTGTTTGTTTTCTATTAATGGCTGCGCGCTTCATTCATTAGTCACACGTTTGTCTTGTGGCTCCTGGGTGTGAAATATGAAATGTCACCTCGAGAATGGTATAATTATCTCTTCTATTTCGGATCAGACTTTAATCGACTCGACAGTGTGTGAAGTGCTTCCAAGATTGTTTGGGCTTTGGATGGAGGCGAGTGTTGCAGAGGAGCACATGTTTCAATTTCAGAGGAGCTGGGCTGAGGAACTCCTGCTGGGAAAATTACCCAGAGCAGAGGAATTTGAGGATATATCCTGCGATATCAGTGGGCTAAGGGCAGATTGTGAGGCAGGTGTGGGGGGAGACGGTCTGAAAAAGGGTGGTACACAGGGGCATTAAATGGAACAGAACCGATTGATATTCGGAAAGCTGGGGGACGAAGAAGGTTTCGGATGGGAACTGAGGGAGGGAGAAAAGAGGCTAGAGAAGGGAGTGTCAGAGTGGATATGCACAGTGAAGTTGGGTCATGTGACTTTACTTCACACAAACCCTTTGATTTAGGATGACATCACATAGTTGGCCTCTTGATCCACTCTTTGCCCCTCACAAACTTATTTTATTTCTTTTTGTGGTTTTATGTAGTGCAGACATGGCCCAAAGGCATTAGAGCGCATTACAAGAAAACAGGAATTTTTGGCCATATATATCAAAAAAGAGTTTTGCGATTCTCAAATTGCGATTTTTAGCGAATTGCAATGAGAGAATCTCAAAATGCAATGCATGTAGGATTTGCAAAAAATTTTGTGAATACTACATATTCCTTATTTGCGAATCGCAAATTGAGATTCACAAATAAGAAATACCTTACCATTCATTCCTATGGGCTTGGAGGCCCATAGGAATGAATGGGAAAACATCTTCAATTTGCGAATCGCAAATTGAGAATGCAATTTCACGGTTGCAAGGGTGTCAAAAGGACACCCTGTTGTACCCCTGAAATATGCATGTGTGCACATTTTGCGCACATACATGCCCAAGGGCATGTATATGCAACATATGGCACTTTAACAAAATCAAAAAAGTGCTTTTTTAAAGAAAATCGCAAATTACCACCAACTTGAAGTTGGTGGTAATTTGCAATTCCTTAAGGCCAAATAGCAAATTTCTGGTGCTTCCAAAATTGCATTTAAGGAATCACAATTTGCAATTTCTTAATTGCATTCGCAAAATAGAGAATCGCATATTTTGCGATTCTCTATTTTGCGATGGCCTTTTGGGATGATACATCCCAAAAGGCTTTTTCCCATTCGCAAACGGGGAGATTCTGAGAATCTGCCCATTTGCAAACGGGAAAAGGGCTTGATACATATGGCCCTAAGAAACATAAATCAACAAATTACCACCAATAAAACATGGAACAAACAGTTCATACCAGCAAGGACATTACAGGATAAGAAGTGTTTAGCTGATCATCATAGTAAATCAGCAGGTAGAAACCATGAGAACAGAGGAAACACATATTTCTTAACAGGAAAGACAGACCAAGTGAACATAGGAGAAGTGAGCAATGATCACCATGTTAACCAAAGTGTCACTCAAATAGGAGGATTTTGAGTTCCCTTTTGAATGTGAGCAGACAAGAGATAGTGCGAAGGGCTGAAGGGCTTCTGTTCTGCTGCTGAGCAACTGGTGGAATTTCAAGGCATACACAGCATTTTTAGGGCTGTTTACTTGTAGTTCCCGCTGCAGTACTCCACACAAAACCCACCCTTCTAAGGCCCGCCCTTCCTTTCAAAGGTGGAACATGTTTAGAGGTGGGAAGGTCGTTACTTTGGGGTTGCAGGTGATGAAAATCTGCAACGTTTCACCTGTTATGCCCTCCTACATTATTCATTGTCGCTTGTCACTCTTGCCAGTGTGCTTTTGAAGGGCCCAACTCAGAGGCAAACTTACATAAGTACATTTTTGGGACCTATTAAATCATTGCCTGAGACTGAAGAGATCTGTCCGACCCCGCAGATTGCTGAGAGAATGTAAAAGAAAAAAAAAAGGGACTTCAAGGTAGGCTAGTTGCAACAAAATTCGACATGCACAGCAATGTGCTGGGATATGTGAGAATACATGAGCAGGGGCGTTGCTTTAGGGAGGGTGTTTGGGTGTTATTCCCCTTAATAAATGTACTATTTATTAAATAGTTGGGTACAGGAGCTTTCAGTCGGGTATAGTAAGATGTCTGTTCGATTTCACCGGGGATTTTTAAACACTCACTTAGACAAAAACACAAATACACATTCTTGTCTCTGTTTTGAAGGTCTTAAAACATGGTTATTTTACAAGAGACTGTATTTTAAGTACACCTCACAACCCGCACTCCATTCCCTTCCAGCTGGCCCTTATGCCCACCTCATGCAGCACTTCCCATATAATGATTAACATGATCTGCCAGCATGACCGCCGGAAAATATGAAGCTCACACTCCCCAGTCTCACTGACCAAGCTACGCCCCTGTGCATGAGATGCCAAAAGAGTGAGAATAAAGACACACTTTGACCTACAGCAAACAAAGAAGCAAGAAAAGGGAGAAAAATGGTAGCTGGGAAATGCAGAAAAACAGCAACAAAGTGAGAAAGCAGGTGTGAGAAAGAACCTGCAAGAGTGAGGTAAAGATACTGGATGTAAAGGGTGGTGGAAGAAAGAGGCATGAGGTGGAATCAAGAGATGCCTTGTTATTCGGCACCCCTGGAATTCAGCAGCACCGTTGGGGGACTCAGAAGAGCAACTTTTGGCTCTGGTGCTTCTTATATGTTTTTTCAAATTAAGAATAGCACACATGTATTAGATGGGTGTTAAACACACCCAGAACCGCCATGCAAATATACTTTGCACAGGTGTATTCCACCTGTTAGTAACAGACGTGTGCAAGTAACACTAGGAGTTATTCACTACTGCAAGTCTATAGCTTAGGCAATTTTTATGGTCTGGCTTGAGAGCACAGCTGTCAGCAGACAATTATGTGAGCATCACTAGAGAAGGGATTTGGCTCAGCCAACATTTTGGTAGCCAGGGGTACATGTTTTGGGTGGGCAGAAGTTGTGTGCTTCCACCAAAATAGTGCTTGCCCTCCACACAGCTGTGACCAATTTGTTTATTTATCCATCTGACAATGCTTGAACATTCAGGGGCAAACACAGGACATTAGAATGCAATTAAAGTGTCTTAAATAATTAGATAGTTTATGTTGATTTTCTCTGGCAGCAGCACAAGTGTGAGAAGGACGGTCATTAACCTACATTGATTTTTAGGTCTGGCCTGAGAGTGCAACTGTTATCTGCCCTTTAAACCTACATCAATATTATTTTACAATTCTTTGATTCCACACAAATACACATCTAGTCCCGTGCTGTTTAACTGTAATGCTTTGCTTTACCTCACAGCATTTCTTTAAAGCCAGACCTAGTGGTATTATCAGTAGTTGTTAGTTATGACTCCAAACAGAAAGGGTAAAGATGGAGACCAGAGACTGTACAGTCACTTGCTGGGGAGTTATAAATCTAAAATGATTTATTAGTAGAGAGTTTTAGCGTATGTCAGAATACCTTGTTCTTTTTGTGTTCTACTGGACCGAAAGCATCCTGGGACCGGTTTGAGGGTAACACCCCTCATCAGCCAGGCTAGATGGATTAAACCCAGATCTTTGTGACTGGGGTGAATGTTTGCATTGTTCAGCATTCCGTCATCATTTGTTCCTTTTGTCGCCCTAAGTGGGAAAGGTATACCCAGAAGTAGGGCCTGTGCTCACTGCGACACTGGATTCAAGATAGCCTGGCTGATGAGGAGTGATGCCCTGAAACCACTCCCAGGATGCTTGTTTCTGGTCCAGGGAGGACCTGGCTTGGCAGTTCAGGCTGGACTGTTCCCATGAGGAACAGTGTCAAGACTGATTTGCATATGTCTGGGTATAAACTGGGGTGGCATGGTGAGCAAAAGAATAATGGTTTTAACCCAGATCTAATGACTGGGGGTGTATGTTTGATTTGCTCTGCCATCCGTCCATCATCTGTGTGTCTTTTACTCTTCAACAAAGGCCAGATCTCCCCTGTCCAGAAAAAGCCAACTTCAAGGACTTCAGATCTAGGTGGATCTGTGACCTCTGTCCACTCTGCACCCGATGCCCACTGCCTGAGTTTGAGTGACCCACCTTCCCAGTGATGTCTTCCTAGCGATCCGGACCTCAACTCCATTGGTGGCTGACCTCTCCTGGACCACAGACAGTCGCCTGCAGTTTCTACACAAACGGTCCCTCTGACCGCAACTGGCTCCAGTAATGAAAATCCAGCATCAAATGGCTCCCCTACATCGTCAGCCCCCGACCTTAGGGAGCCCAGCTGATGGCGCCCAGACCTGCTCCTGCATCCCAAATTACCTGCCCAGTGAGTAGTCACCTTCATCCAGTTCACTGGACCGAGCCTGCCACCTCTAGAACCCTCATTGAAAAGCATTGCGTTCCCGAAGCGGATTTGCACCCTGCACCCAGCCGCAACTGGTGGTGTAGTTTTGGTGCTGCCTTATCACCCCCCTATGATTGCTTTTACCCCCGAGGCCTGTGCCCTGAAACCGCGTGTACCTACCTGCAATCTGCTCTTTGCTCGAGTCTCCCAGTCTCCACTAACATCGGGCTCAATGACCTCAGCACCAGCTGCCCCAGTGCTGCTGGTGATGCCGTACCTACCTTAAACTGAACCTTTCCCAGTGTTGGTCTAAACCCCGAAGACTGAAATAAGTTGTGTACTTGCCTGTTAATGCATATCACTGTTTTCTTCCCATAGGATTGCAATGCATTTCTCCTATTGCATTCAAATGTCTATTTGTTTTCATTGATAAGTTCTACAGATTCCGATTGACACTACAAAAGTACCTCTTGCACTGTAAAGCATATTTTACTGCCCTGCAAAACAATGCCTACTGCATCTTGAAAAGTATTATTGCTATTCTTGAAACTGTTACTTACCTGCAAATGAGTTCCTCTTGGTTCTAAAATAAAGTAACAAAGAAATAACTTTTTATACAAAACAATTGGTCTTGGATTCAGTCTTTCAGTGCATATAATCATTTCTTTCCTGAGTATGTACAACAAATGCTTAACACAGCCCTCTGATTAGCCTTACTGCTTGACCACACTACCACAAATATATCTTTTAGTATTATCTACTTCAGCTTCTGTAAGCCTCTGCTGATCCACTGGACTCTGTGCGCACTAAACCTTATTTTGTATAGTAGGTATATAGAGCCAGTGTCCTACAATCCATTAATCTGAATTTGTATATTATAAGGAAATAAATGCCAAATATGAGTACATATAGCAGGCACATTATCAACCAAGCAGGTTCCCTTTTCTAAATAAAGCACTGAAAGTGACAAGGGGATTTATATGTGGAAGGTGTCAGCATCAGATGAACCAAGTTTAAGGTTCAGGGGGAAAAGATACGAGTGCTGAAGCATGAAGCTCAACTCCTGGGAAGGGGATATCAGCAGAGATAAGAAGGTATCTTCTCTCACCAAAGTCAGGGCAGCGTCTGCTAAAACTATTCTAAAGAACACATAATTAAACAGAAAAGAAGCTTCTAGAAGACTTTATATATCAGTTCTCACTAAATGGGCTAATCTGGAATGACCATTCCCTGGGAACAGGTAAGTTCTCCACTTTTCCAGCCCCGAACAAAGAAACAACCATCTAGGAGACCTTGAATGTAACATCGGTCAAGTTTACCTGGCACAGGAGGATCTTTCCCACCGTCTCATTCTCTGTGTCAGAAGCCAACTTCTCATTACACCACAGCTATCTATCTAACAGTATAAAACAGTGAACAATGAGCCTAATCTAGCTAATGAGGCATGCAATAAAACATCTGCAGAGGAGAGAAAAACAGCACACTTGCAATGCATTTTTATCAAATAAACTCATGTTACTCTGACCTGGTTGCATCATGTTAGGCTAACTTAGCATCAAAGACAGCTTACAAACAAGTACAGTTAACATGAGTAAATTTGTTGTGATTACATTTCAAATATACATATGTGACTCTTATTAAAATAAATGTAACCATCTAATGTTAATTAATTAATACCGTTGAGACGGATTAATATGATTATCATATAATATGCATAAATGATGCACAAATGCATTAAAGCCCTAGATTATTATACAAATGCTATACTGTTTTAGGTTTAAACCTATAATAACTGATAAAACCCTACCAAAAGGAAAATAGCGCTCACCAGTGTAAACATATAAACACTTGAAAGAACACCTTTGCAACCACAAACTAAATGCCATTCAAAGACAGGAAAAGGCGAGTGAAAGAGTAATTTTTATTTCCTCCTAAAGGGGCCAATACAATGTAACTTTGTTATACAATGCAGCAACAATAAAGACTGGGCTAATATTATTCTGCTTGAGTTTTGTTGTTTAGGAATGTCACTAAAATATTGCTTCTTCTTCCTTTTGCTTTTTTCAGTATTGTGGTCTTTGGTCTAAAGATGCAGTTCTTAGAAGCATGTTTTAAGCCTTATTTAATTATTTTATAAACGGCAGAGAATCAGGAAATATCAAAATCATATTTGATATTCTGGCTACATTTGACTCTTTCACTGATAGGTAAAATGGCTGGTTTCATAAGAATCTTTCCCAATACATACCATCACATTTATCCATAGACAGAGAATGAGGGAAAACCTTTGACACATTAGCCCTCTTTTCGAGAGAGTCAGTATTGATAGTAGGTGAATTGCCATAAACTCCAGGCTTCAAACATTCAATGCAAGGTTTAATGACAGGTATATGTGAAAAGGGTGCTGTCACCAAGCATCTGGGATAGTGGTGAGAACATGTCACCAGACATTTGGAAAACATGGAATGCAGTGTCACTTGGAGTGCTGGGGCAAAACATTATTACCGGGTTCAACAAAGATTGGACTGATATTGTTTGTATTTGCAGTAATTCAACTACGTATATGAAAAAGTTGAGAGATGACCTGTCAAAATCGATAACTGAAGTGAACTGCTTCCCTGTAAGAGATCCTTGCCACTTGCTAGATGCAATGCTGAAAGCATCTTTACAATCGTCAGAGTTAATGAGGGATACTACCGACTTTGTAGTCCAGTCTGGTGCACTCTTTCGTTATTTACAGTAAATGAAATGCAAATATTTTGCATTTTGTGCTTTGTGTGGCATCAAAGGAAGAGTCATCCCAACTCTGTCATTTAGCCGGTGATTCTCAGTCCTAGAGCCTGTGAATGCTATATCATCGATGTGGTGAACATTTACAGAATTTCTTCTTAGTGATGATGCCAAAGGCAATAAATGTGAGGATCTTTGGTTGCATATTGATGTGAAAAAAGTACACTGTACTGCATTCTTAGATTTTTACAGGAAAACATGACTACTGTAGTGGACATGATCAAGAAACTAGAGCCTGATAACACCAATGTCTACTAAGTGCTCAGAGTAATTGAGGTAGACGTGAAACATGTGCAACACTTTTAGTGACTTTGGCACTGTAACATGTTCAGTGTTAGAATTCTTGCCATTTGGTAAGCAAAGAAATGTTTTAGCAGCAATTCAGGAAATTTTATTTTACAGTGCATGAGAAATGGCTTGCAATGCTGCACAGAAATGTCCCTTCACCAGCGATTGCATTTGAAGTCAATGAAGCCTCACTGAGGTACTCTGCACAAGTTCTAGATCCGTTCTGTAAAGGGGAATAATCTCAGGATTTTGGAAAGTACTGCTTCATTTTTGACTGCTACAATAATTGAGGGCATATGCGCCCAGATCAACGCATATGTTGCAGAACCTGTCCCTGAGAATGGGAATCTTCAGGTGCACCAGTATCGGCAAGGAAAACTCTGTCAATGGCCAAAGTTGGCAAATTGTGTACTGGCTATTTTGCCATTGTCCGTCTCAAGTGCCAATGTTGAGAGGGTCTTTCAACAGATAAACATTTACATGGGAAGGAAAGAGCGAGTGCATGAGCAAACACTCAATAAAGAAAGATTGTATGGTGTAATATAAAAAGTTTGATTTGTAAAAATGTATTTTGACATCGTATACCCTGTAAACACACTATCTAGAGACATGCAATATCAGTGCAGAAAGCAAGCAATAATAAAAGCAAAACATTCCATAAACACTAGAAAAACACTGTTTCTGTTGTTTTTAATGGCGTAAACATGTGTAAACAGTGATAATCACTGTTTTAAAAAGGTATTGAAAATACTGAAAAAACTCACCGTGGGCGGAGAACTCCGCTTCGCCCACGGAGTGTGCGGAGTTTTGCCTGCTCCGCGCTCCGCGAAGTAGGCAAACCTCTGCACACTTGCGGCCTCCCACCCGCACTATTAACAATTATGTGTAAGTGTAAAAAAATGATTTAAAGACTATGAAAACTCCTTACCTTATCTGCGGCGTCCCCGGGCTGCCCTTTTCCTCCATCGCGAATTCTTCATGAAAACTGCGCATGCGCAGGTGCCCGCGCATGCCCAGTTTTACAAAGAAGTCACAATGGAGGAAGAGGGCAGCCCGGGGATGCCGCAGATAAGGTAAGGAGTTTTCATAGTCTTTAAATCATTTTTTTACACTTACACATAATTGTTAATAGGGGGGGTGGGAGGCAGGTGGGAGGTGGGTGGCACGTAGCGGAGCTACGCGGAGTGTGCAGAGTTTGTTTTCAACTCCGTGGCAATCCGCGTAGCCCCACTACGCCCAGGCCTAGAAAAAACCCCACCAGAATTGACCAAAAATAGAAACTGAAAACAGGAATGCCTAATTATACACAAACCCTAGCTGAACCAGTAGCATAACAGGGGCGCTTAAAGTACTTCTTCAGCTGCACATTTTGCAAGAGAAATCTTATGCACAACCCTTTTGTTAGTGTTAAATAAAGATATATGTAAAATAGCGTTCCACAAACACCACTGTTTTCATACATAAACTGCGAACAAGAAAAATGACAAACTTATTGAAGTTGCAAGTTTTCTATAGACATTTCGGGTGGACGTGGATAAAACATTCCCAACCTTGTAATCCCTACAATTGGACAAAGAGTAAAATGTGTGAGAGGCTCAATCTCCTCAAGTTTAGCTTTGCATTTTGGGATTTGTGCTTCTCTTGATTGAGTCATACAATCAGGACTACTCTTCTGAGAATGCAAAGAAAACGTTTGACCTCAAAATGCTTCCCAGGCTTAGAGCTCAGGGTACCTCAACGCTCTGATAGCTATATCTCCTTTTCCAGTAGGACTGCCTAAGGCTCCTTTGGTGGGAGACTCAAGGTTGTGCTTTCTGAGTTTGCACGAAGTTTCTTGCTCATCGAATGATGACTACTTTTTTATATGGAGGGAACCAAATGAGGGGAGAAGTAGTTAGTGAGAGATGATGCATAGTATAGCCCCCTTATACATAAGGGTACCAGGCAACTCCATATCATCATAGATTTCATCTCCCTTTCCTGTGCTTTCCTTTAACTGCCTAAGAGTTGTACTCATGGCCTATGTTAATTAAGCTAATTGCACTAATACAACTGGAAAACACTAGAAAGCCCAGGACAAGAAAATGATATCACTGATCAGATAGAATCATCATTTCATCATATACTTCCTGTCTCTAGGATGGTGTTGGCAGAGTGGTTCTCTCACCCTATGTTGACCCTGTTGCAACATGAAGGCTACAAGCCCAAGAATCTAAAGAGTGAAGCAAGACTGGATACGCTACTCAAGCATGGACATGGGGAATTTGGGATCTCCGTAAAGAGAATGTAATTTGAGAAGAAGATTAGATTGAAACAAATACAAAGAAGTTCAATGCAAGAATTCATAAATGAAGGTTGTTCAAGCTAGCCCTCACTTTGGTGTGTGATGTTCCTTGAAGTCCCTTAATGCAAAACTACCCTTGTGTTCATGATCACTAATTTATAATTATAAACATGATCAGTCTTACCTCAGAATACCAATAAAAATGTGTATTCGAAAAAAGGCGAGGAAAAAAGAGAGAGATCAGGTGAGGAAAAACTAGAGAGGACAACATGAGAAGAAAGGAAAGAGAAGGAAGATTGTGAGCGCCCACTAGAACAGAAATGGTGGGAGAGGGTGAAGATCACCTCAGGAGAAGGTAAGAATGAATTCCTAGTTATGCTAATTCACCAACTCCATTTCACTAAGAACACAATGCCCTAGTCTTAGGTGTATATTAAACAAGTTAAACCATTCAGCAAGCTGTAGTCCTGATTACAACCAAACACACCAATTAAACTACTAAAACAGCATGTTGGAGTAAAAACTTTACTTAATGATAATAATGTAGATACAAACTTCGTTAAATGTAATTAGCAATTATATAAAGTAGCTATAATGAAAGTATAAGACTCTTGCCATAGTACATATAACAGTGTTACTATCAGAAGCAAATATATCAATAAAAGCTAGCATGATTGCAGTGATTTCTAAGAAGTGTTTTTAATTACTACGTAGTCTAATGACATGCTAATCTTAGGTCATGGTCCAGTACTTACAGGTTAAGCCATAAACAGGTACATGCATCAATGTAGGCTTTTGTGATTCCTTAATTGCGATTATTAAGGAATCACAATTAAGGAATTGTAAAAGCCTATGCAAGTAGAAATTGCTATAAAATTAGCGATTCCCAAACATACCTTAATTGCGAGTCGCAAAGTGCGAGTCGCAATTAAGGAATGCCTTCCCATTCATTCCTATGGGACTACAGGCCATTAGGTATGAATGGGAGATTGCATACGCAATTTGCGAGTACCAGTACTCGCAAATTGCGCATGCAATTTCAAGGGTGCAAGGGTGTCAAAAGGACACCCTGTTGCACCCCTGAAAATGATCTGTGCACACATGTTGCGCACACACATGCCCCAAGGGCACGTGTGTGTGTAACCTACAACTTTGAAAAATGCACTTTAGTGCATTTTTCCAAGTTTTTCCAAATTACCATCAAGTACAAATTGATGGTAATTTGCGCCCCTATTAGCAAAATCACAATTTGCGATTCCATCATGCATTGCATTTAAGGAATCGCAAATTGCGATTCCTTCAATGTAATCGCAATGTAAGAAATCTCAATAATTTGCGATTTCTAAAATGCGGGAGGCTGGCAGGTTGATACATTGCAGAAGCCCTTTTTGCGGGTGCAAACGGACGATTTTTGCGAACCGCACCATTTGCGCTCGCAAAAATGGTTGATGCATGTGCCTGAAAGTATCTTCTATGACTCAAGAAATACATTGCTCCCTACCTTACATATCCACATAAAATAATTCTTTCTTATGAACTCTTGCAAAAATATTCTGAAATATGTTCATTCAATCCACTCATTATTTTCATAATTCTGATATATCTTTTAATAAATGTCCCATATTTATACTTTATGTATCTTTACAGTGCTCTTCATGTATCTCCTTGCATACTTGTTGTTCCAGAGCCACTGTATAAGGTGCAATAGCATATAAAAATATTTTTTTTTTACCACCTTTACAGATAAAAGTGCCGGCCACAGACTATGATCACAAAATATGTATCTCCCTACCTTTCATATGAAGTAAATCACAATATCTTTGACCTCACTGAAATTGCACTATAGCTCTCCTGAGTGTGTACAATATGTAAATTGACCACGTTTTAAATGAATAGACATCGTATTTCACTAAAATATGCCTCCGTAATAACATTTACCTACTCCAACTGCAAAGGGACTCTGAAGCCCCCCATGGGTCAACTTCTAGCTTTCTGAAACATATATATAAACCATTATTTTACGTGCATCAATCTTCTCCTCACACATTTTAGACAAGGTCAGATACAATCATTTTCTTACACCACGTGTATGGTGCACACAGATGATGCCATTAAATATCTCTTGGTTGCTGTCTGGAAGATGCCCGAAGCTCCTTATTTCATCGGTTTCGCCGCCTCCATGGTGATCTGTGATGGGCTTCCTGGAGGCTGCGAGACGTGCAGGTCAGTTCCATAGTTTAAAAACATGCTGCAGTAGATACTGATTTGGCAAGGCTAACAATAATAGGTCACCCCATTACACAAGACATATATTTAGAGGGTGAATCAAGACAGAGGAGCCAACAGGGGCACGGACAAGGCACCTGAGAGGGAAACAGGCGAAATGTTGAACTGTGCACCGCACACCACGATGAAGAGGATGCAGGAGCCGCGGGGGTAGGCGATGGGTGACTAGCAAAGAGGACCAATCGTGGGGAGGATAAAGGATGTATTGCCACCTCATCGTTTATCCTCATGATCACTGTTTCTATTTTTGGGGTTTTCAACTATGAAACATTGTTTCCAGACCTCACCCTCCCTCCAGGATGTCAGATGAAGACCTGGCTATTTAACTGATGCCACTCGAGCAGCTTGGCTCTCAGCGCCTGGATACCCTCGCGGGTGATTAGCTGCGCTCTGTGAATCCAGATTGATTGATTGATGGTCATTCCAATTAATTAAACGAGGGCAAACCACCCAAAATTCATCATGGTGCCTCTCAAAAGCCTATGACTGGAAAACAGGTTTCATGGTTACATGGAGTGAGGTGGCCAACCTATATAATGTGGACAGGGT
Source organism: Triturus cristatus (assembly GCF_964204655.1). NCBI lineage: Eukaryota > Metazoa > Chordata > Amphibia > Caudata > Salamandridae > Triturus > Triturus cristatus. The sequence goes on from NC_140590.1 coordinate 1,645,413,484, forward strand.
TGGATAAGGGTATCTGGTCACTCACTGGGGGCCTGGTGTTCTTAGGCTGTAAATGTGAGATTATGCCTGCAAATGTCTACATAACCCCCCACCAGGAATTCACAAAGGGATTCCTGGCAGGTGTAAATGTGTTTATTACTGCATGGATTTCTCTGACATGAGTGTGGCGAAAGCTGCAGTTGTAAATGCCTCTCAAGAGTTGGGGAGTACGTTTCAAGTTGTGGTTTGCTTTGCACGTCGGGAAACATCCACAGACATCAACATTGGTGGCCATTCTTGAAACTCATCTCTTACCTCTTTCCACCCTGGAAATGGTCAGAGATTTACTTTCACCAATGAGCGGTCATAATTCCTCTCCTAGGATGTGAAGGGGAATGGATCACCCCCATATTTGCTGGGGATATAGGGCAAGAGGTTTGTCATGAGGGAAATGTTTTCCTCATTGGAAAAAAACCCAAAAGTCCTGTGCAGTTCCACAGGAGGCCCCATTCCCCCAAGCAGAATTCTATGCATTGTAGACCTCCGCCCAGCAGGAATTGTAGCCTGCAGCATTTATCACGTCACATTCCTAACAGTAAAGGTGGAATGGGGCACCTAAGGTAGCTTTCCAAATTTCAGGTACACTTCTGGGAATGTTTATGAATACCAAAACAAATGTAAAGGTATGTTCTTTTATTTATTTTTTCAAGTGGATAGGGCCTATTATCACAATATTACCAGTCCTTGGATTTCGTCATCAAAACAATTGTAATTTGCTGTAACATTCTAAATGGTTTAATGCCATTTTTCTGGACACTTAAAATTTTGCATTTCTTTCAATTTTGTAGAACAAGCTTCCAGAATCAGGACTACAACCATCAGAATGTAGTTAGCTATCAGATTAATGGCTAGGCATGCCTGCTGCATTGACGCAGGAAATCTGCTTGATTGTATTGGAGCATACTGTCTTTTTATGCTTTTTTTGTGAGAAATGCTTTTAGTGGAGAAAAATCAAGCAATTAGAATTGTCTTTTTTGCGCAAAAATAGGAGCCTGATTAAGATCTTGGTGGATGGCACACTCCGTCACAAACGTGACAGCTATCTTGTCTGCCGCATTATATCCTATTGCACTTGTAATACGGCAGACGGGATATCCGTCACATTTGTGGCAGTGTATCCCATCGTCCAAGATCTAAGTGCCTTTTTAAAGATTTATTTTGTGTAAAATACATTTGCAAATCCACTTTTCCTGCAAAATGACATTTATAGAGAAAGTTTGCCTGAGCGAAATTGGTCAGCAGGTCTTTCACCCATCTTAGCTCATTTCTGATTGAGCACCCTTCACGAGGGACATACAACATCCTAAAACATCTCTCATACAGATTCTTCACATTTGATCTGTCAGCCTTAGGATGGTCTTCCTCCAAGTGTTTTGCCTTACTCCTCCATTTTTTGCTGATCTCTTTTTTGTTGACCTTAGTACTCTGTGCACTTTATTACTGCTAACCAGTTCTAAAGTGCATGTGCTCACTCCTTCAAGCATGATAATATTGACTTAAACTCAAATGGCACATTTAATTTACTTTTAAGTCCATAGTAAAATGGTAGTGCATGTACCCAGAGCCTGTAAATGAAATGCTACTAGTGGGCCAGCAGCACATGTTGTGCTACACTCTTAAGTAGCCTTTTAAACATGTCTCAGGCTTGCCACTGCAGCCTATGTGTGGAGTTTGAAACTGCTATTTTAACCTAGCAAAATAATCCTTTTGACAGGTCTAAGCCTTTCTTTTTAAATCACCCCTAGCGTAGGCCCTAAACAGCCAAGGCAGAAGGTTGCAGTGCATTTAAAAAGCTTGACATGTACTTTTAGGTTTTACATGTCCTATTAGTGAAAAACTCTTAAATTCATTTTTCACTACTGCAAGGCCTACCTCTCCCTCAGGATAACATTGGGTTACCTTATTACATTTATTAAGTGATAATTTTCAATTGGGAACAAGTAGGAAAGTTGAGCTGGTCTCTAATGAATTGTAATTTAAAAACCCTCTCAAATGTTGAAGTCAGATTTTAAGTCGCAATTCTGAAAATGCCACTGTTGAAGTTTGCATGTTCCTGTCCTTACCATTTGGTGCCTGCAACATATATCCTGGGTCACATGACTAGGTCTAGCTGGCAGTTGGTCATTGTGTATTGTTCCGAGACAGTGAGACAAAGGAATAGTTGTTGGCAGGTTGGACAATCTCTGACTTGATAAGGGGAGGAGATGTCACCTACCACACTTGCACATCACATAGAGCCTGCCTCAGCACACTCACAAAGGGTTTGACACAAGTCTATTGTGCACCCAGAAAACCTGTGGTGTCGACAGGGAGGCAAGAAAATCCAAACACCTCTGTGAGTGGAAACCTCTAGAAACTTCTCCTACTTCGAAGTAGGCAGAAAGTATAAATATTGGACTCTCAGACTTAACTATTCAGTACATATATTGACTCACAACAAGGACTGCTGTGCTGCTCTTATGCAAGAAGGACTGCTACTCTGCTGCCCTGCTGCCTGAGAGAAAAGAATTGGATCTGCGTCCTGAATGCAGGACCACCAGAGTGACTCCAATTTGGGGGACCTCCTGATCAGAGTCTCAGGGACAAAAAACGCTTTAACTACGTCTGTTGTGAGTCTTGCCCCCCTAGTGGTGTCACCCCGTCCTGGACCCTGGACCTAGGTGCTCTGCCAAGTTGTGGTATCTTGGCAGAGAGATGCAGAGTGACACATCTCCTTGTAGCTCTGCATTGGATCCGCCATTGTGCGACATATCCCCATCACAGGACCTCGCGTTGCAGCTCCTAGAAACTGCCGCTGCCTGACACATCCTCGACACAGGACTTAACATCACAGGCCTTTGTTAATGGCATCCATGACAATGACGTAAGACCTTGCATTGCAAACCCTGCAGCTTCTCGGAATCCCCACTGCACAATGCAGCCTCGACACAGGACCTCACAGCCACCTCTGTGTGACGCATCCTCGATGTGGGACCTTGCAATGCTCCACAGACTGAATTCAAGGTACACTGTTCAGAGGAACTTGCCCAATCATGGTCCACCTAGACTTGAGACTTTGTCCCCATCTGGCGTGATCAGATAACCACATTTGGCGCTTTGTGCTTCTAAGCACTATTTCTATTTAAACCTTTAAAATTGCATAGCTCTGATTCTACTAATTACATTTTTGTCATTTTGTGTCAAATAACTTATTTAATTTCACTCCATTGTTCTACATTAGTGTGGGGTTTTCTTGTGTTGTGTTTATTACTACTTTAATTACTGCATAAATATTTTACGCATTGCCTCTAAGTTAAACCTGACTACTTGTGCCAAGCCACCAAAAGCACTGGTTAAATTGAGGTTTGCTTGTGTTTTGCCATGACAAGAATTGTGATTGATGCTTGAGTTTCACCCCCTCAATCAGTAACCCAACTTTCTACACTTCATTATATAGATTCTTCTTTACTTAGTTATCATTGCTTTCACAGAACACATGTATGCCTTACATCTATGTGAGGAGCCTAAATTGGTTAGGAACCTAGTTTAAGTGAGGAGCCTAACTTGGTTAGTAACCTACTTTAAATCTTACCTAGTTTAAATCTTACCCCAGGCCCATTGTTTGTATCAGTATATTGCATTCTCACAATACGGAACCATGCTCTGGTAAACTCCACAATGTAAAATGCACTCTATGGGCTCTCACCGCCTGCAGTGGTACAAACAACCAGCCTGTTCTTGCTGATGCATTGTGCACTATCGATTATCAAAAATAATGCTTTTCACCCAGGTATAGTTTTAAATATGTCTATCAGACCACACAACCACTCACACTTGTTACAGAAGCTGCTGATCATGTGGGCTTCCTACCCATGACCTGTTCCATTGGGTCTAGTAAAGGAGTATTAGTACCCACTACCACCTACAGAGCATTTGATCAACCAGAGGGTTATGTTCTGTTATAAAGAGTCTTTTTAAAGCAACCAAATTGAACCCATAAATGTTAAACAAAAATCTTTTAACTTTACAGATAAGCATTAATCTCTAGGAATTTCCCACCTATGTCTGTACAGGAATGCATTACCACTCTTAGGGGCACATGCGTCAAAGGTTTTTGCGCCCGTAAAATGGCCTTTTGCGATGCATTAAACTGTTAGGCACTTGCAATTTAAAAAATCACAATTTATTGTGATTTCTTAAATTGCGATTGCATTTAAGGAATCACAATTTGCGATTCCTTAAATGCAATGCTAGAAGCACGTACAAATAGCGAATTCGCTATTTGGGGCCGCAAAATACAAAGAAATTACTCTGGTCTGTATTTTGCAAAAACTAAAGTGCATTTTTCAAGGTTTCAGGTTACACACACACACGCCCTTGGGGCATGTGTGTGTGCAACATGGGCGCACATCACAATTTCAGGGGTGCAACAGGGTGTCATTTTGACACCTTTGCACCCTTGAAATTGCATGCGCAACTTGCGAGTACCTATTGGTACTCGCAAATTGCGCATACAATTTCCCATTCATTCTAGGAGTGAATGGGAAGCCATTCCTTAATTGCGAAGCACAATTTCTGAGGCGCAATTAAGGAATGTTTAGGAATTGCTATTTTAATAGCGATTCCTACATGCGTAGGCTTTTGAGAGTCCTTAATTGCGATTCCTTAATAATCGCAATTAAGGGCTTGCAAAAACGTTTATTGATGCATGCGCCTGTATGTAACCCAACTGCATGTTTAACTAGTATCTTGATTTTCTTTTCTCCAGCCAATGGCTCAAGATGGATGTTGGAAATTGGAATACAGCATACCCAGACACTAGAAATATACTGCCTGCCTTCCTGTGCTGAGATAAGGAGCCCCAGCCTCTGAAGTACAGAGAAATGTCATAGTAACCTTTACAACAAGAGATTGCTGATTAGTCCTTTCTGGACTGTACATGCCAACAGACCAGATTCAGGAATGAGACACACGATTTTCAAAGTCAAAATTGGTTTTATTTGAGCTGTCTCCCACCTAAAGTTTTCTCTGCTTCAATGTTAGTCAATAGGGAAAATAAATCACCCAATTTGTCTTTCACTATCACCTTCTTTCCTGTTTCAAAATGCTGTATGTATGCTGACCGCTGCCATTATATTGGTGGTAGGTGAATAGGGGCATACAGCAGTTCCAGCAAAGACGTTTCTGGAATACGGCCTGGTCCTTTAGTCTTTCCCTTGAGAGGCCCATCCAGGAAAGTTGATGAAAGACAAGTGCAGAGCTTTAAACTTATGGGGGCCGATTCACAGAACTAACTTAAGAAAAAATCCTAAACTTACTACTTTTGGTATTCACAGAAGTTAGGATTTTGTCTTAAGTTTGTCTTAAGACAGACTTAAGACAAACTTAAGACAGACTTAAGACAGACTTAAGACAGACTTAAGACAAACTTAAGACAAAATCCTAACTTAAGTCTGTCTTAAGTCTGTCTTAAGTTTGTATTAAGTCTGTCTTAAGTCTGTCTTAAGTTTGTCTTAAGACAAACTTAAGACAAAATCCTAACTTCTATGAATACCAAAAGTAGTAAGTTGAGGATTTTGTCTTAAGTTAGTTCTGTGAATTGGGCCCATTGTGCTCATGGTATGAGTAGTGCTGGTGAAAACCACCCTCATCAGTGGCTGCTGGGAGAGCCATCACCTTGCACAAACACAGTGTCTACGCTGCAGCCTATAAATTGATACTGAAAAGGAAGCACACCAAACTGGTTCTTGGACTTCACATAGTAGATCCACATCTCCTCTCTGGAAATCATGTATAAAAGTCAGACCCACAGTTTCCCACTTCAACTTCCAAGCTTCATCATCTACCTAAGATGGGGGCATTTCATTGATTACTGGGAGAGCTGCTAAGATTCAGGGCTGGTGCTTCTGAGAGCAAATCATTCCTCACTTCTGAGCATCATACTGGAAAGCTGTGGGTTTGCCTGCTATCGCTGGTTTGGCATGGAGAGAAGAGGCAAGGCTGTCTAAACAAACCCCTGCGACCCCACACTCAGCGACATAAGATTTAACAGATGTTTTTGGAGATCCAGAGTGCACTTCATTTCAGGTAAAGCGAACACCAGAAAATTAACCCTGGGTGTAGTTTGTGTAGTAGCGCTACGCGTAGCTACGCAAAGTGCACTTCGCACTAGGCGAGATACGCGTAGCACTACGCGAACTGCGTAGTGCGCTGTTCGCGATGATTGCACAGTGCCGGATGCTTGTCCGCACTGTGCAATCATTGAAAACGTCATCTTGCACAGTGCGAGCTGTCATTTTCTGCCGCTTGAGTAGATTTTTACTCGAGCGGCAGCTTTCTCAACGCAGACTGGTCGCGAGCATACGCGACCAGTCTGCAATGAGAAACCTGACCTCCCTGCGTTGAGAATCTCACCGGGAGGTTTATTTTCCACGCTCGTGATCGGCAACTTTATGTTGCTGATCGCGAACGAGGAAAAAGTCTCGCCGGGTTGTCATTTTGCTCGCTCGCGGTCGCCAACTTGACGTTGAGGACCGCGAGTGAGCAAAAAATGACAACTATACTACGCTACGTGTTTTTGCACTGTGCTACATGCAATTTGAGTAGCGCGAAGTAGCACAAGCTACGCAAACTACGCAAGCGCAGCGTAGTTGTCCTCCCAGGGTTACTGAACATATCGCTGACTAGGAACATGACTAACAAATTTTGGTTGAGATTATTGCAACCCACATAAGAGATCTGCATATCAATGCCTACTGACTGACTTATCGGTTGGTCACAGAACCCAGAAAAGCTGCTCCATATAACTAGAAAGCCTGCTCCTATGCTTACATTTAAAGCTTCGCTTGTTATGTTATGTTAAATTTATTTATAAAGCGCACGTACACCCAGCGGTTTCATGGCGCTACAGCAATGACGTACTAGATCAGGAGGTTATTGGTAAGCTTGTGTGAATAAGAGGGTTTTGAGGAGGGATCTGAAGTGTGACAAAGATGTTTCAAGTCTAAGTTCCAAGGGAAGGGAATTCCACATTTGAGGTGCCGAAAAGGAAAAACTGAGTCCGCCGTGTTTTTTCCGGTTAAAGCGAAAGGTGGTGAGAAAGTTGGCATGAGACGAACGAAGAGCACGAGTCGGGGTGTAACGAGAAGTTAAGGAGGAGATGAAAGCGGGCCCCCGACCTGCTAGGGCTTTAGAAATAGTAAAGCCCAATATAAACAAGCAGCGTTTGGCTACTGGAAGCCAATGAAGATGTTTCAGCAAGGGGCGGACGTGTTGAGTGCGTGGTTGATGAAAAATGAGTCGTGCGGCCTGATTCTGGACCAGGTGAAGGCGATGGAGTTGATAGACAGGAATGCCAACATAGAGGGAGTTGGCATAATCTATCCGAGAAATGACTAAGGCCATGAGAACCACAGTGAGGGCCTCGATGGTGAGAAATCTTGAGATTTTGCGAATTCTGCGGAGATGGAATAAGCATGAGGATGTAACTGCACCGATCTGAGGTTTCATGGACAAGTCATTACTGATTATTACTCCAAGGCTTTTAACTGACTTGGTAGGTAAAGGAGGATTTCCTAACGAGGGGGGCCAGAAATTATTGTTCCAGGGATTGGAAGAGCCGCTCAAAACTAGATCGGTCTTATCTGGATTGAGCTTGAGTTGGCTGGCGTTCATCCAGTCCCTGATGAAACAAAGAGTGGCCTGAAAGCTAGAAATAGACGTGTGGGAGGAGTTAATGTTGAACACAAGTTGAAGGTCGTCCGCACAATTGAAGCAGACTACCTCGAAGTTGCGAAGAGAGTGGATTAAAGGAACCATATACAGATTGAATAGAAGAGGAGAGAGAGAAGAGCCCTGAGGCACACCGCAGGTTAGAGTGGTCCTTTTGGCGGAGAAGGCGTCAAGGCGAATGGCCTGCGAACGGTTCCCCAAAGAAGAGGAGATCCAATTTAAGGCCGTGCCCTGAATGCCAGCATCCCTGACACGGTCGATCAAAAGTTTATGATTGACCGTGTCAAAGGCGGCCGAGAGATCCAAAAGGACGAGGGCTTGGGAGAGATTGTTATCGGCCCCCCTGCGGAGCTCATTCATAACAGCGAGTATGACCAGCTCAGTAGAATGTGCAGGCCTAAAACCTGCCTGTTGGGGGTCAAGAAAAGACGAGAGTTCGATAAAGGAGCTGAGGCATTGCGTAACATGGGCTTCCAAGATCTTGCTCAAGTAAGGAAGAAGGGAAATGGGGCGATAATTAGTGAGGTTGGTGGGATCAGCATGAGGTTTCTTCAAAATGGGAATGACCTCTGCTACTTTAAAGGAATCAGGGACAACACCTGTTTTTAGTGAGTTGTTAAGGAGCGCAAGCGGGTGATCGGGGCAGGAGAGAAAGGCTTCTTGGAGAAAGAGAGGAGGGCAGGGATCTGAAGGGGAACCGGAACTAACCTTTTTTTAAAGTATGAAAAAGTCTTCTTTGGAGATCAGAGGTATTTGGTCAAATAGTTGCGTGTTTTTGGGCGAAGTCCCCAGGACAGAGGGAGTGGGGATCGGAGGAATACTCTTTTTGATAATGGAAATTTTCTGGATGAAAAAGTCATTAAGGGCGTCACAAAGGTGCTGGGTGGGTGCTGGTTTGACTGTTACTCTGTCAGGTAGAGATAATTCATTAACGATGGAGAAGATGTCTTTGGTTTTGGTGGATGAACTTGTAATTTTTGATGAATAATATGAGGATTTAGCCGCGATAATGGCTTTTTTATATTCAGTTAGGAGCTTAGCGAAGATGTCTTTTGTGTCTGTAGAATAATTACGTCTCCACCTTCGTTCCGCTTGTCTGAGGAGAATTTCTTTTGTCTGAGGTCCTCTGTAAACCACCGCTGGGCGTCATGGGGCCGCCTGGTTATGGGAAATTTACAGGGGGCAACACTATTACTGGCTGCACATAGCCAGTTATTGATGGCAGTTGCTTGAGCATTAAGACAGTCAGCTTCCATGGGCAGAGAGGTGGAGAGTAAGGAGCAGAACTTGTCTTTATTTGCCCGGTTCCAGTTCCTGGTTCAAATTTTTCCCGGTATTAAGGGTTTAGCTGGACGGGGCAGGTCCAGAGAGAATTGGATAGAATAGTGGTCGGACCAAGAACATGGGGAAATGGATAAGGAAGAGATGGACAGATTGGTTGTCCAGAGCTGGTCCAGAAGGTGCCCTTTGGTGTGAGCGGCAGTGCGGACATGCTGAATGCAGTTGAGACCCGAGAGAAGGTCTGTAAATTCTCGGGAATTGGATGTTTCATTAGGGTCAGAAGGCCAGTAGTTGAAATCGCCAATTATCATTAATTTGGAGTTGTTTATAATTACTTGGGAGATTAGATCTCCTACTAACTGAGGAAAGGAGGGCATGGAATGGGGAGGCCGATAGAACAGGGCGCAGATAAGAGGGGCATGAGAGGACTCAAGTTTAATAACAAGACTCTCAATAGAGGGAATAGTGGTGACAGTTACAGCAGTAAACTGTAACTGGTGATGGATGATAGCAGCCACACCACCTCCAGATTGCCCAGAGAGTCTGTTGGTCTGTAATATATAATACCCCGTAGGGATAGCGGCCAGGATATCCGGTAGAGAATCGTCCGTGAGCCAGGTTTCCGAGAGAACAAGAACATCGGGTTTTTGAGAATCAAGAAGATAGAAGATTTCTGATTGATGTTTTGGTAAAGACCGCGTATTCAGATAATAAAACTTCAGTGCCAGTTTGGTGGGGTGGGAAGGGTTAAGAATAGCTGGCGGGAGGACAAGAAGGCCCTCTCTATGCAGTGGACGGGGGAGTGAGGGCAGAGTATGACAGGAGGATAAAATTCCACAAGAGGAGAGCTTTTGTTTTAAACGTGGCGTAGCGGACCTGTTATGATGGAGAGCACGTAACTCCCCAGAGGAATATGAGAGGAAATGGGCAGAATGGCTGGGCCCTGGTCCCGGTCGGTCGCGGACGGGTGCAGACGGGCTTGCCTTTAGCGCGCCTTCGGCGCGCTGCCGGCGCGCCCGCTGCGAGCGTCCGCTGCGTGCTTGCGCTGGCATCGGGAATTTATAGCCACTGGCTCGCTGTGTCTAGAGCGCAAAACAACACCCTCATCCAAAATGGCGGCCCCGCTGCTGACTGCCGAGTCCTCCGCCCGCGAGAACGCGATGGGTCCGGACAATGGCAGCAACGACGGTAGCGAGGCAGACAGAGAAGGCACAGGTAAGGATTATGGCAGAAAACGGTTTAAAAATCGAAAATGCAGGACAAATAACGTAACAGTAATGTTTTTAAAAAGATCACCTCCCGGCTTCCGCCTCAGGAAGTACAACATATGCTGCGCGCTTGCGCTGGCATCGGGAATTTATAGCCACTGGCTCGCGGTGTCTAGAGCGCAAAACAACACCCTCACCCAAAATGGCGGCCCCGCTGCTGACTACCGAGTCCTCCGCCCACGAGAACGCGATGGGTCCGGACAATGGCAGCAACGACGGTAGCGAGGCAGACACAGAAGGCACAGGTAAGGATTATGGCAGAAAACGGTTTAAAAATCGAAAATGCAGGACAAATAACGTAACAGTAATGTTTTTTTAAAAGATCACCTCCCGGCTTCCGCCTCAGGAAGTACACAATGGCAGCAACGATGGTAGCGAGGCAGACACAGAAGGCATAGTTAAGGATTATGGCAGAAAACGGTTTAAAAATCGAAAAGCAGGACAAATAACGTAACAGTAATGTTTTTCAAAAAGATCACCTCCCGGCTTCTGCCTCAGGAAGTACACGTCCCTGTAGTAACTTTGTCGAAACCCTTCCATATAGTGCTACATATTCCTTATGTATGGAATTGAGCTGTGGTGTGATTAAAGAAAGGCAATGGGCTGGACATTTACTTATTGTGTAGATTGCTCTGAGTCTCTACCTCCCACACTGCCTCCCTGAAACGCCTCGGACAGATCGCCCTCGCTATCCTGAGAGTCAAGCGCATTGGGTGCACTTTGCCCTATTTTCAGCTCCAAAGTACAAGGGACCCCTGGATACCAGAGGCAAAAGACCTCGACCCCCACAGATGTGGCTCAGTAGGTAATGTCTAGCCCCTGGCTCCTAGAACTGTTTTCATCTAAATTTGGGGCCAGAGCATGAATTCCATAAATATAAGCACTAGGATTATCACCCTTTAGAATCTGGAGGTGTCCATGGGGTGGAATGCTTTATATGTTTTGTATGTGAGGAGTACAACATCTGTATCATTAGAATAAATTAACTTTCAGTTTATTGATGCATGGTACAAATGTCTTCTGCTTAATGATGGTAATTTCATGAACATTGATGTCGTGCACCCTATCCCCACATTACTCAAATTAAATCTGTAACCACTCTAAAACTGTGTTTGCTCTTTGGAACCTTTGGGCCTCTGCATAGATGTGTTCAGGCTGCTGAGCCAACAAACTCTATCCGTGAACATCATCCAGCACCATCTGTGCTAGAACTCCTTATGTACACCTTCTGCTAATGAAATACTTCTTATTCCAATCTGGATCATCCAGGGCAATAGTAAAAACATAATTTTTTAACTGCCCATTGTTTCTGCTACCAGATGACCCTGTTATGTCAACGTCATATGCCCCAAAAAATCCCCTCTATTAACAGCTTTGGGTTATAAAGTCCTTGTGGTCTGAAAATGGTGGGTATGGGTATCCAAGTGGCAATCACCACACTGGCATCAGCACCACAAGGTTCCCCTACAAAGACAAGCGAGAGCCTATCTCTTCATCCCCCTTCCATTGCATGCACACCATCAGGGCAGCCAGAGTCAAACAGTCACAGCATAACCTAAACCTAATAGAATCAATGTTGACCATCTATTGAAGCATATCATATACTTTAATTCATCAAGGGTTCTTAGATTCTTCATTACGTATCAGTAACAGGAACCTGCAGAAGGTATAGGAGGTCAATGCATAGGTGCACCTGGTACTCGTTTGCTGGCACCTGCCATCCTTGGTTTCTCGACTGAGCCTATATACCAGTCTACATACCAGTCCCATCCCTTTTGATGTCTCTAAGTATGTATGTATGTATGTATGTATGTATTATGGTGTTGGTAATGCAAAGACAGGGCTTTTGACTTAACCATCTTCCTTTGATGTGCCTATTTACAGTGCAGGCTTGGCATCCAGCTGCTCTCATTGTATATGAGCTAGTGATGGAGAAATCATATGACATCATACACTTCAAAGGGATTGCTGCTGTCTACTATCCAGAGGTAGAACTCTCGGCTACTAGACTTTTGAGGAGCTTTTCCTAAAAACTCTCTTTCATACCTCCCTGCCTCTTGGGATTTTCTCGGGTCCTCCGGGGTTTGCAGCGGTGACCCTCGGAACATCAAGTAGTTATTTTGAAGCTTCTGTCCGCCAAGCTGGTGTTCATGGAAATAGTTTCTTCTGTTTTCTGCATTGCCACCTGGAGGAGCTATTCACAAAGGTAAATTAAACTTACATGTGTAATTTACTCCAACACTTTTTAGTAACTTTACTACTTTTGGCTAGTCACAAAATCTGAGTGTAGAGGTACTCAAAAGTGATGTATGGGATTAATTAAAGCAGTTGAAATATATTTGAATAAAAAGCATAGTTGCAGTAATTTATAAATTCAAAAACTGCTGGTAAAATGTGTTATAATTAAATAATAAATGCTTTATGTTTAGATTTTTTGTAACATTAAATTATATGTATTTATATTTTAACTATTGTAAATTATTTGATTTAATTAATCATTATTTCCTATGGGGTTTTATTTTATGACCCTAACTCCATTATTTTCTATGGGAGGGTGCTACATTACCAGTAGTAGGCCATGTGTGCTGCTGAACCTAATACTCTTTCTTTTTTCACACTAGTAACTTAGTAAGTTTGGCTCCACCCCATTTTTCAGGAGGTGGGGAAGTGTAAGTTTACACCTTAGAGTAACTTTACACTCGGATTTTATGATAGCCAAAAGTAGTAAAGTTACTGAAAGGTGCAGGAGTAAATTACACATGTAAATTACTCACAAGTGCAAGTTACCTTTGTTGATGGCCCCCTTTGTTTTGTAAAGAGCATTGCCATTCGTTTCTTTCAGTTCCTTCTGTTGGACGCCTCTATTCTTCATTGTTTACTGACCTTCCTGTTTTTTCCTCTCCTTCATCAGTTATGCAGGTCCAGCTACAGACACTGGCATGCACAGCACTCTTTCTGTAAGCCTTGGCAGAACAGGCTCACTTTGGCAGGAGAGTTCCCTTTTTTCTATCATTTGGCCCTATTGGTGCGGTGAAGAAGTCCTCCTCTGCCACTCCTTGTCACTTGATTTAGCTTTGTACTTCTCTTGCCCACTAGGCAGCTGGTCAAGCTATGCCAACGTTTTTAGTAACATATTTCCTAATGCAATGAATGCCGAAGAGGAAGGAGCCAATAAAACACACTCTGAACACTTGTAATCATTACAAACATAAAAATAGATATGTTCCAGAAAACTAAAAATACAGTTCCCAGTGCCCCCCCTCACCCTCAGTGATCACCGTCACTCGCAGCTGGCACCACTAGAGAGTGGTGGGGTTGGCAAATGGGTGGTGAGTGGGGAAATAAAGAAAAAAGCACTGACCTACCTGAACGTCCTCGTGCTGCGGTCCGGTCTTCATCTTCTCGTCTTCTCATCCAGCGCAGGGCCCTCTACAACTCCCCTAACCAATCCTGGTGCTGCTCTCAAGCTGCTTGGGAGCAGTGCCATGATTGGAGGGAGCGGCCTCTCTCGCCACTCCCTAGGACACTGGAGCCCTGCACTTGCTCTAACCCAGCTATCTTAAGACAACTGGGTTAGCGCTTTCAAGGTGCGCATGTCTGGCTGGCTGTCGCAAGACGTTTGGCCAAAGAGACATGCGCACTTTGAAAAGTGCTCAGGCAGCCCACCCTCCTCCCTGCTGCTACCGCGCAACAAGCCCCGCCTCACCCGTCCTGACCCTCTGTTAAGGATGGGGAGGTTGAAAAATTTAATGGTAATTCATAAACTTTATTACCATTTAATTTTTAATTTCTGGGGCATTTTGGTTGGTGGGGGCGACGCTCCTCCGTTCAAACGAAGAAGCCGCCCCTGCGGCACTGTAAGAATCAATAACGGAGGCTCTTGGTGTGTACATGTACAAAGCAAACTAATGCGATTGGGATAGACAGCCTGGGAATACAGCTGCGAATACACAGCACAGTCTCTAAATATTTCAGAGAGCACCTGGGCTGTTTGCTAAAATGTTGGTGAGTATCTTATGGTTCATTTACAAGGCCGTCATCAGGACAAAAATCAGTGTGCGACTCGAAGAGAGCAATAAGTGAACATGCTGGAAATAGCATCAGTTTGGCACAGGAGGGCTAGGAAGACACATCAGTGGTGGAAAAACTGTAAACGTGCAAAGACAGTCACAGCTCCGCAACACATGGACGACGACGCACTGACGGAGATCGACTGCGACTTAGGTACATGTTGACACGATTATACCACTGAATATCAACCCACAAAATACTGTGGTAGAAGAATATCGAGGACAGAATACAGAGTGACAAAATATTGAAAAGTAAGTGCATATAGTGAAGTATAGATTTACTATTCCTAACTCCACTTCAAGGGACCTGGAAGATATCTCTGCAGCATAGGTACACATATTAAGAGTCAGGCATAGAAAATCTAGACTCACTTACCTAACTATAGTGTTTTTTAGCATTCTTTCCTTGCCAGTCTAACCCATTGATATTATGGGGTCGATATTCAGGGTGCGCAACCATTGACTCGGGTTCCTACCAGGCACATTGGGTTGCCCTTGTTCTCACTCACAGCAGACTCCGCCTGGTCCGGTGCAGGATGCGTCCACTCAGAATCTTTATTCCTCTGGGGCTGCCTTCTGGGAAGTCTCACACCTTGTTTTCATGATAGAGTGAATATGGTTGTTGCTTTTTCTGCTGCATTTGCACCCCACGTGTCGCCCTCTTTGGCTTTTTATTAACATTAAGTCACTGAGAGCTCAGCCTGCCTCATCACAGTCCTGGACGTCCTCTCTGTACTTCCTTGGGTTACCCCAGGAAGAGTTGGGTTTGCCTTATGGTCCAAGATTTGTACTTTCCTGCTCCCTTCTGATGGCACACAAAAAGGGGCCTGGAGTATATGGGCCCGATTCACAGAACTAACTTAAGACAAAATCCTAAACTTACTACTTTTGGTATTCACAGAATTTAGGATTTTGTCTTAAGTTTGTCTTAAGACAAACTTAAGACAGACTTAAGTTAGGAGTTTGTCTTGAGTCTGTCTTAAGTCTGTCTTAGGTCTGTCTTAAGTCTGTCTTAAATTTGTCTTGAGACAAACTTAAGACAAAATCCTAACTTCTGTGAATACCAAAAGTAGTAAGTTTAGGATTTTGTCTTGTTAGTTCTGTGAAGCGGCCCCTATATGTTTTGCATTACTTTCTGAGGGGTTAAAAAGGTAAATCCTGTATGAAAGACATGTCAAACCTCAAGTGTTAGGACAGGGGCACAGAAGAGAAGGACTCAAATAAATATACCTGTAATGTCGCCGAACACCACAGGAAAAGAATTGTAGGGAAATCTATCTCTACACAACTTACCGCTCCAAGGACAAAGGTCTCAAATGGAAGTCTACTGTAAAGCGAGACTTGTCTATTAAGAAGAGTGCCCTCAGGTTTCTCATCTATGTGAATGAATCTTTTAAAAACAGTTGTACATTCTAGTACTTTTTTTACATCCCCGTTGGGCTCTGCGTCTCCTTTTACTCAGCCTAGCGCAGGCAGGCCCCAGGTGTGAGTTACAGAGCGCGGAGACCTGTAGGGTATCCGTATCTCGAGTGGGGCTTGTTAAGTGATGGCCGTCAGCCACGTGCCTTGTGGAAGCGTGCCTCGCGCTGGCAGACGTCCTGACAGCTCACGTCTCTCTCCTCCCCCATCACACGTCTCATGTTCTCTTCAAGGGCAGAGAGCTCCTTGTTAGCCTGACACCTTACGAGACGACTCTACTCCAATGTCAATCAACAAGGGAAGCAGGTGACCCGGCAATCTCTCTCTCTGGCCTCCTCTCTGCCTTTTCCCCACTTTTCAGACTCTTACAAAACTTTACCTTTTTTCAATCTGTCTTCTTCCTACTCTTCCTTGCTGTAGACCCTCTTTGCACCTCTCTACCTCTTCTGTTCCTTGTTTATTCATCTCGTACCCATTTCTTCTCTTGTTTTCTTTCTGCTCAGCTCAAATCCCTTTCTGCTACCTCTCCCTTCCATGTTCTCTCACCTTCGCTGACTCAGTTGACCTATCTGTCCTTCTCTGTCTTTCAGTTTAGGTTCCATTCTTTTCGTGCCCTCAATCTTTTTATTTTGCACCCCCCTTTACCTATCTTTTGATTTCTATGACTCTCTTACCACCATTTCTTAGTTGACATTTCTCTCTATCGATTAACCTACTATCTTTCTTTCTGTTTTTACGTCACCTATTCTTTTTGTATTTCTGTCTTTCTTCCACGTCTTTGCTATTTCGTTTTATTTCTCTGTCTTTCTCTTCCCTCTCTCGTTCCCTCCCTGCGATCTCCCTCCCTCTCATTCTCTTTCTATCTCTCTCTCACTAGCTCCGTTCCCCTCTTTCTTCCATCCTACCCCTGCTCTCTCTGCCCTCTTTTTGACATTCACGCTGTCTATTTCTCCTTTTCCTTTTACTCACTCTATCCGACCTCTTTTTTTTGCCTTCCATATCAGTTTGTTTCTCGCGCTAGCTTCCTTTCTCCTTCCAGCTGTGCTGCAGAAATCCTTCCACTGTGCTGCAGAAATCCTTCCAGCTGTGAAGCAAACATTCTCAGTTGTGAAACAGTTCTGGCTGGACCATGCTTTTGACCTCTGCAGAAAGATATTGTGGGTGAAAAGGGTCTTGACAATAGCCTTAATTAAGGGAACAAGCAAAACTCAAGCATCCCACAAGCTTACAGTACCAGAACAAGGAAGAAGGAAGCCACCTCCTGGTCAGAGAAGCGGTCACGCCTATGGGCACATCTTCCTTTAACAATGCTGAGGAGCAGAGGCATGTACCTGATAGGGTGGGCCCACTGTCATCGAGAAATCTGCCTGTCAGTGGTGCGCCCAGTTTGCAGGGCCGGGGACTGTGTTAAATCTATGAGGTAATGTGTCCCGAGAGACAAGATTCAAACAGCATTTCAAAATACAGTCAATAAGAAAGGAGTGACTCAAAAAGCGAGTTATAGATCAGGAATCGGAACAAAAAGATGAAGGCGTAGTGTAAATTAAAAATGCAATACAGAAATGCAAATGCAGCAATAATTTATTGAAGTCAATAAAGTCCATATCAATCAATCAGGATTCATAAAGCACAGCTAATCACCCTATAAGGCATCCAGGTGCTTGCAGGCCCTGAAGGCATATTCAAACAGCCAGGTCCAGAGGGCCATTTGGAATTCCAGATGCAAGGTGAAGGTGAGGCGGCTGTTCCAGGTCTTTGCTGCGATGTGGGAGAAGGAGCGTCCTCCACTTCTGCTTCGATAGATGCAGGGAGTACGGGCAAATGAAAGGAAGGTGAAGCAGAGTCTTCTCAAAGGTTGGTGGAGGTTCAGGCCGTGTTTAATGTAGGCGGGTCCTTGCTTGTGTAGAAAACAGAAAACAATTGCCATAATGCCCTCAGAATAATGCAATGAGCAAAATATCAGGAAATCGGTCAAGGGCCTGACCTATATATCAACAGACAGGATACTCTCTCACAAACGTGACCAATATCCTGTTCCCTGTATTACAAGTGCCACAGGATATAATACACTTGTAATACAGCAGACGGGCATCCCTCACATTTGTGACTGCCGAAATATAAATAAGAACCTAAGTCTCAAATGTGAAGCAGATCAAAAACAAATCTAGCAGCATTCCTGGAGGATCAGAAAGAGTCCCTGAGAATGTTTGTCTCACACCTAAATTCAGGAATTTATCTAGCCAATTTCAGCGCAGAAAATTATGAAAACTGTGGAGCTGTTGAACATCATTATAACAAATCACAATCTTTATTTTCAACACATCAAATAGCCCTACCATCTGCCATAGAGCCCTGAAATGTAGCGAAAAGCTTCCTCCAGTGCATTCTTCTAGGACAATATATAAAAAATTAAACAGGGCACATCTTGCCGCATGAAGTGTCAAACAAGAAATATAAACAGAGAATGCACATCATGATGCGGTGGCCATTTTAATAAAAGCTGGTGCCGAGCCCTACCTGTGACCAAGTTAATCTAAGTCAAAAAAACACATAAAACACATTGTAATGATTTATGGCCTGAATAGATCTTATCTGATGGGTTACTCCTTCACAACGGTGACGGATATCCTATCTGCCAAAATATAAATCTCATAGGATATAATGGGATTTATATTTTGGCGGACGGGATATCCGTCACCGTTGTGACGAAATAACTCATCCACCAAGATCTAAATCAGGCCCTAAGTGTAACAGCCACATGTCAATACACATGTGTAAATTCTTTTGCAGAACAATTAATTTTAATATTTATTATAATTCAGGATGTGGAAATGTTCCACAATAGTGATAGCGGATATCAGTCTTGGTTTCCTTGTGTCCCAGTTCAGAGACGACCTGGCTTGGCAGTTCTGGCAGGGCGGGTCCTATTGGAGCAGCACCAAAAAGGATCTGCTGGATCTAATCTGGGGTGGCGTGGTGGGCAAAGAAAGATGAGTTGGAATACGACTCTGAGCGATTGTCTGTGGTCAGACGTCTTGCAAGCTTTCCTCCGGTCAACTTTTATTGTTTAGCTGAAAGCCTGAGCATTAGTTGCTCTGGACTGCTCCAGTAGCCCAGCCCCCTCAATACCATGGGGTAGCATGACTATCCAGTGCTACACATTGCTGAAAAGTCTTTCATCTACAAGTAGATGGTGTGAAGGAGTAAAGGTCAGTGATATTGTACTGTCGCGTTTTGTGTTGGAGAACCTTTGTGCCAAGAATTGGAGGACTCAGTCCCAGCCAGCTAAACAGTACAACAACCTTCAGCATCCAACATGGTAGGGTGTCAGCCAAGAAGCAGAGAGGTGATAGTGCACAGAGTCTGGCCGTGTCACTGTAAATGTGTGCCATATATACGTGTGCTTGTGTTAATCTAACTTCCTCTTCCCCATTATGAGCAGTGTTGGCACCGAGTGGTAGATAGTGTGCGAAGCTCCTGATGCTGTGAATGGTGTACACACACATACAGCACTTCTAAAGCACCAAAGGTGCTTTAGAAGTAGCTAGAGGCAATTGGGTTACTATTATGTGTGACAGGTCATGTTTATTAGCGATTGCCTTTCTATGACTAGTTCAACCATGTTTATTTTATGATCCACACTCCCACTGGAGCCTGCCTGGGCTTTGATGGGAGATCCACTATCATGTGTGGATTCACATTTTCCACAGACAAGGGGCTCATTTGTTATCAAGAGACTGACAACTTATCTAATGATCCCCTGACGGATGCCATCATTGCTGTCTCTCGATACTTGCGTAACTCATCTCATGATCTTTGTGCGACTGGCCCATTTCTTCCTTATCTCATGATTCATGTTTAGCTCATCTTATGATCTTTGAGTGTTTATCTCATTATCCAAACTCATCTCATGATACTTGTCCTGCTCATATCATGCTCTATATCCTGCTCATCTTATGATCCATGATGGCCACATGGGAAAGTCTCCCTGAGGGTTTTTTTTTTAGAGATGATTAACTCCTAAATTCAATAATTTTAGGGTTGTTCTTTGTCTCCTTTAAAACACCAGAGGCCTTCCTCCCTCTTCTGAGGAGCTCTAAGAAAAAATTTGATGTGGTCTCATGAAATTTCAAATGTATC
Source organism: Triturus cristatus (assembly GCF_964204655.1). Lineage (NCBI taxonomy): Eukaryota > Metazoa > Chordata > Amphibia > Caudata > Salamandridae > Triturus > Triturus cristatus. The sequence goes on from NC_140590.1 coordinate 1,645,433,411, forward strand.
CATGTTTCTAATATGCCATTTATTGGAAAGATGTCCAAATATTCAGTGATTAAAAAGATCCCTGGTTTTAATGAAGACTACAGGCCCGATTCATAAAGGTAAACTGAGACAAATGCATAACTTTATGAAATTTGGTATTCACAAAGGGCATTTACGAGTAGTAAAGTTAGACTTTTGTCTCAGTTTAACTTAGGTTTGGGTCTTAAGTTTAATTGAGACTAGACTTTTGGCCTCAGGTAAACTTAAGACCAAAACTTAAGTTAGACTGTGATAAAAGTCTAACTTTACTACTCATAAATGAGCATACTTAAAGCAGCTATTTAAGGAACACGGTGTAACATGACCCTTCTGTTTCTGCTCTGCTTTCTAACTGAACACTGAGAATAACAAAGATATTTATGGCAACCTGTTTATTTTTTGCACTTCTAAGGTAATTATAGAAAAGTTAGAATCTTTATACACATTTCTACACATTCCGAGCTACTGCAGCTTTTTTTTAAAATACTGACTCCTATTAAACTGATTCTAATGCCTTTTAGCAACAAATATCTAACAGCTTGTTTGATGTGTTTAATTTTGCACTAGAGATTCTATTTTTATTCTTTAGGGGCCAGATGTAGGTGGCCAAATAGCGAGCGCTAACGCTGAAATTCACAGAATTTCAGCGTTAGCGCTCGCTATTTGGCAGCGAGCAATGTAGGTAAGTTGAAACCTACTAGCAAAATAAGGAATCACAAAATTGCGATTCCTTATTTTGCTCTTGCATTTAAGAAATCGCACATTATGATTCCTTAAATGCAATGTAAGCAGCACAAAAGAAAGTGCACTTTAGCCTTAAGGAATCGCTAATTACCACCAACTTTTAGTTGGTGGTAATTAGAGATTTCCTTTAAAAAAGCACTTTTTTGCTTTTTTTCAAGTCGCATGTGGCACACATTCATGCCCTCAGGGCATGTATGTGCGCCACATATGCACATTTCAAGGGTGCAACAGGGTGTCCTTTTGGAACCCTGGCACCCTTGAAATTGCGGGAGCAATTCCTATTCATTCCTATGGGCCTCTTGGCCCATAGGAATGAATGGGAAGGTGTTCCTTAATTGCGAATAGCAATTTGCGATTCACAATTAAGGAATATTAAGGAATCGCAAAAAATATTGCGATTCCTACCTACATGGCATTTTGCAATTCCTTAATAGCGATTCCCTAAAAATCGCTATTAAGGAATCGCAAACATGCATTTACCTACATCTCACCCCAAGTTTGTAAACATGCTCATTTATAGTAAGGAATAAAGTACACCCAGCCGTACATGATAACGATATTGCAAGTCAAATCTGAGTTCCATAACCTTATAGAGGAACTTGGCCTTGTCCTGGTTCCTCTATATGCTCATGGACTCCCGGTGACTTGCAATATCTTTATTAATGTACAGCAGGGGGTACTTTATCCCATATTTAATATTACCCAATCAAAGGATGTCCCTGACATGACGGCTGACTGGTAACTAAGTCACCCATCTTACAAAAACATCATGCTCAACAAAATCAGCGTCTGGGTCCTTGATAAAAAAAAACCCCTCAAACATTCACAGATCTGTGATATCTCCCATAAAACATTCCGCTAAGCAATCCCAACAAATGCAACAAATAAAATCACAAAGTAAAATACATCCCTATGGAAAAACCTGTTCAATTCCCATGAAGGTGCTACGAAAAGGAAGATACTGTGGCTGACACACACACAAATGCACGTACACACGCGTATATATATATATAATATATATAAATATATAGTGAGCAAGGCGTACTCCGCCGAAACGCGTCTGGGCCACATCGTATGGAATAAAGATTTTTCTTTGATTTACTGCATCCCACGGAGTCAGTGCCTGTTTTGTATTGGTGAAACCAGGATTGGAAATAATATATACATATATATATATATAACACATATATACACATACATACACACACACACACATACATTACCTTGCTCTTTAAATTTCCACTCAAACTCTCTTCTACCTCTCTGTCTCGCAACAATTTTATTACAAGACAGAACACCAGCATTATGCATAACTACTTGTATACACTACTCGGCAGCACTTTCAAGAATGGCCAAACACTAGAACACTGACATGATAACACAATGATAAATAGAGCACGGTAATCTTATAATGGGCTCCCTCTATCCGCTCCATTCCTCTTTTGTTTGCTGCTCTGCCAGAGAACAATATACATTCAAACTCATTATTATGTGTGCGTTTTATTCTTGTGAAAAGTGTATTTCGATAAGTTATTTCTCCGGAATGATATTCTGGTGGTAGGGTGACCCATGTCCCAGCTTTGTTATAAGCGGTGACGTACCCACCCACACACTGAATGCTCCCACACAACGAATGCTCTCCGCAAGTTGAGGGGCTCCTTTGTATCCTTTATGGGTGAACTGGATTTGGGGTCAGATGTATGAAATTGCGTGTTTGCGATTTCCTAATAGCGAATTTTAGTGGTTTGCTATTAGGAAATCGCAACCTGCTATGTACAACAGTGTTTTTGACATTATTAGTGGTTTGCAGAGGGATTGAAATGGACCTGCCTCATCAATAGTCTTGAGGCAGGTTGCAATTTGCGACCCATTGTGAATGTAAACAATCACAGGGATGGTTGCCTTCTGGGGTCAGCAGTCCACCATGTCTGTGATTGATTTTAAAATAAAGCAATTTTTTTTGTAATGCAGCCCGTTTTCCTTAGAGGAAAATGGGATGCATTTCCAAAATGTAATTTTTTAAGAGCAGGTAGAGGTCCATGGGACCACTGTCGGCTCTTCAAAAATGTGGGCGCCCACATTCACAAAGGGGGAGGGGTCCCTTGGTGATCCCATCCCATTTGCGAATGGATTACCACCAGCTTGAAGTTGGTGGTAACTACAAATGTTTTGTGACCGTATTCCCGGTCGCAAAACTTTCCCTCATACCAGTGCCACTCGCTATTAGGAAGGGATTCCCTTAACATGCCCCTCTCTAATATTGACTCTCAAACACTGTTTCACGAGTCAGCAATAGGTTACCAACTCGCAAAATGGGGTTGATACATGCCAAAAAGCATTTTACCTCTCGCAAACGGTCCGATGGGCCATTTGCAAGAGGTAAAATGCTTTGTACATCTGGCCCTTGGTTACGAATTTCAGCAAGTCTCATATCATGGCCTGTGGGCCGGGCTAATATTTCACATTTACCAATTTGCACTAACATCTTGACCACGGTCAATAGTTTCCTATATCTAGGAGTTGTCTTTGACTAATTGGGTACTTGGCACAGCCACATTAGAAACTCTTGTCTGAAAATGTCAAAGTTGACAGGAACTTTATTTAACTTACCGCAGCCTTTAGGCCACATGACAATGTTCCCTCTTCTTACAATCCATAATGCTCAATGGCTTGATTCACAAAGAGCCTTCGCAGTCAAGGCAGAGGCTCCGCAGTCATGGTAGAGGCTCCGCAGTCGTGGTAGAGGTTCCGCAGTCGTGGCAGAGGCTCCGCAGTTGTAGCAGAGCATCCGCAGTCGTGGCAGAAGCTGTGGAGTTGTGGCAGAGGCTCCGCAGTCCTGGCAGAGACTCTGCAGTCGTGGCAGAGGCTCCACAGTTGTGGCAGAGCCTTCACAGTCATGGCAGAGCCTCCGCAGTCATGGTAGAAGCTCCACAGTCGTGGCAGAGCCTCGGCAGTCATGGCAGAGGCTCCGCAGTCATGGCAGAGCCTCCAAAGTCATGGCAGAGGCTCCGCAGTCATGGCAGCAGCTCCACAGATGTGGCAGAGGTTCCACAATTGTGGCAGAGGCTCCGCAGTCATGGCTAAATCTCTGCAATGCCAATTCTCATTGTGCAAATTCTGTCACAACTGTGGAGCTTCCACCACAACTGTGGAGACTCGTTGTGAATCGGGCCCAATGTGTCCCAGCTGCTCAATATGGGGAAGGTGTTTTGGGTTATTGTAAGCCATTATCGCTCCAGTATGAGAAACATTGGGTCAGCAGACGACTCCTTTCTGTCCCATCAGCAAGTTCACACTATATTTTGCACACAGAGCTGTCATTGCATTATGTATTGGACCTAGTGCATCTTGCACCTTTGATGCTCTGGGTATCAAATTTGGAAACAGGCCTGGATGGGGATATTATAAACGAATGTTTATCCTGTGAGTACGGGCTGAGGTTACCGTTGCTTGCTTATGTGAATGATACTATTAGAAAGAAAGGCTCTCAAAATTCTTTGACACACCAGAGTATGTTCTTACGTAAGACAAATGACCATTAAGCTTAGATTTCTGGAATTTTGCCGGTCAGAGAGGCTAAGGGACGAAACAGTCAGGGGTGCCGTTAAGGACTATATCCTACTCAAGGAATTCAGTGCTACAGCCCTCTTTTTAGATCCCTCTTCAACTCAGTGGAAAAGGACCCTCCTCCTAGCCCTATATAGGTCTGGTACAGTTAGGCGATTTTTATGTTTCCCTTTTTTGGCCTGGTGCATACGGTAGCAACTTGCCAGTGTGATGATACATCTGTCCAGTCTGTATTGCATTTTATGTTTTTTGTAAATATTTAGGCTATAGTTTGATTTATATTTAAAACCTTTTTTAAACCATTTAGCATTCTGGCAATGCAGAATATCGCCCTCTATCTGCAACTTTTAGATAACGCTGAGGTGTGTTTTAGAGTTAGTTCCTTCCTCAAAGCACCGGCAACACCATGTAAATCTATGGAAGAATAATTGGTTATTAGCATTTTTTCTTCAGTGTTTTAGCTTTGTTATTTCCTGTGGCTTAAGGCTTTTTTCTGTTCCCTCTAATAATGACTTGCTAACACTCATCCTTCTATTTTGTTCACTATCGACCTGAAGTGGTTTTGACATTAGAAATGTTGCTGCTCTGGGGATTTGCAGCATCTTTGGTGTTGTTGCCATACCCTCCAATGTATTTTGGACTGCTTTGTAGGCAGTTCTCTTGTACATCACATATGTACTTTATTATGATAACAGGAATGCTATTTTATAGAAATTTGAATTATTTATTTCGTTAAAGTACTTTTATGATTTAAAAAAATGAAATTATGTCTTTTTGAACTGAATTGAACAGAAGTTAATTCCCATGGTTTAGTAATGGGGTTTAGACATGTTCAATTTGTGGAGATGTTTTCAATTCAGGTTTTGGTGAGATTTGTTTTTTAGACGTGCTTATAACACCTCTTATAGCTCTAACTCCAGGAGCACAATGGAGAAAAGGTTTTCAGCTCTTTCTTTAATAGGTTTCAATATTACTTTGATTGTTTAAAGCCTTCAGTACCATACTGACTTTAATTTTGATGGTTAACTGGCTCTAGATCTGCTCAAGCAGCTTTGCTTGCCCCATGTGCGGCTTTGATAAGGCCTGGTTCAGTTTGCGCTTCACTCCCAAACACGTGGAGGACCTCCACTTCCAACTTGATTTGGGGCGAAACCTACTCATCTCACGCAAGTGTCACCTTTTTTGATAGGTTTGGGGTATTTTGGACAGAAAATGACCTCATGCCTTTGACAGCTGCTATGAGAGTGGTGTCAGAGAGTCCCATGTTTCTAAGGAAACACAAATACACTGTCTGACTGCTGAGAGGGATTTAGCTTGGAAGGAATCAAGTTCAGAGAAGAGATGTCAAAAAACCTTGGAAAATTTGTGGCAACTTGGACATCCTTGAATTAGGCACAAAGATCAATGAGAAGTGTGTCTTGCAGTATTTTATTTGGTAGGGCATGGAGGAGGAGCAAACTCTTGGCTGTGAATTTTTCAAGTCCCAGTGTAATCAGTGGAGATGTGGTTTCTGAGGTGACCAGTACCAGAAAGGTTTTATCCCCAGAAAGGAAGACGTAGACAATCTAGAAGTAAAGGTCAGCAGTCAGGTGGTGCCAATGCTGAGTACGGATACTATTTATGGTTCTTTGTGGTGGTGTTTGACAGATTTATGAATTTTTCAGGAAAATTTGTTTGGCATCCCCACAGATTATTAGGTTCTGCAAACCATCCATACTTAAAAAGAGAGAGTCTGAGAGGAGGCCTATGGAGAACCGAGATAGTCGCAGTCTCAAGAGATTTTGCAGGAAAAAATGGATAGTGTCCTGGCCCAAATTCTGGAGAAAGGAGTATTAGTGAGAGTAAGAAAGCAAACCAGACATTTTGTGAGCAGTAAAATAGAAGGATCAGGGTGTCTGTTTACAGGCATTTTAAAATGGAGGGGGCTCACTTTTAGAGAGATTTACTGTAGAAAGAAGAATAGTTAGTGAAACTGGATCTCAAGAGTATGTATTTTACGATACCAGTAGCACAGGTGAGTGAGAATTTTCTCCAGTTCAGGTGAAAAGGGCAGCTATATCGGTATCAGTGTTTTCCCTGTGGACTGACTTCTGCACCTGGTGCTTTATGAAGGTGTTTAGGCCTGTGATAGGTACTCTGAAGCAGAGGGGAGAACGACTCATTATTTATACAATATTCTCTCAATGTGTCAAAGCTTTTCAAAGATGGAAGTGCAAATTGCTTGTACATGGGTAAGTTTGAAGAAGCAGGGTTTCCTAATAAATTTGGACAGATACATTTTTATTCCATCTTGAAGTTTGGAATTCCTGGAGTTCAGTGTGAGTAAGGTGAAAGAACATTTGCAATTACCGGAAAAGAAGGTGAACTAGATAAAAACAGGAGTTACAACATTTGTTAACATTGAAGAACATAAACATTAGGATGGTTGGTGAATGGATGGAGGTCGGAGAGACCGACCTCCATGGATCTGACGGGCTCAAGTAGCCCGTCGGACCATCGGAGGGAACATCGATCCCTACAATGGTGGTGGTGCCTGCCAGGCACTGCTGTAGGGATTCTGATGTCCCTCCCCTCTGGCTGTTTCATGGCGGTTTACCTGCCATGAAAATGCTGGCAGAAAGGGCCATTAGGGGCCCATAGCTGTCCACCCTTCCCCCTCAGTTTTGGGATTAGGGGGGCACCTATGGTGCACCCCTACATATCCCTGCACCCTGCACCATGTGGCAGGCACCACATGGTGCCTGCCACGTAGTGCGAGGATATGTGTAATGTCCATTTTTTGTACTGCGGAATGTGCTACAGACCGCAGCACCCACCGCAATAAGAAAATAGACATTGCTACCGCCGTGGTGGCGGTCACATCCTAATTTAGCTGGCGGGACCACTGACTTGTAGTCGGGCGGTCCCGTTTCCGAATGGATGGCAGCCAGATGTAAGTCTGACCTCCATCCTAATTAAGCCCTAAATTATTAGCATCATCCTTGAACTAGGGAGGTTTTTTTCCTGGTCCGCTTCATCGGAGAGCCATGCAACATTTGAAGACAAATGGTTTGGCAAAGGGTCTATGGTATGGTGACAAGGTGGATTTAATGAAGGAATTGAGACTGGAAATGAATTGGTGGCTAGTGAATTTTGAGGCTTATAACGGAGGAGCCATATGTGAGTCAGACCCGGACTTTGTTTTAGATTCAGATGCAAGCAAGGTAGGATTGGGAGCAAGGTTCCTTCACTATGAAATGGGGGAAATGAAGATGGGCTCACAAAGAAAGGATCAGAACACATAAACATGCTAGAGATGGCAGTAGTCTTCTTTGTAATTCAGAAAATATGAAACGTGACAGTGGTAACATATGACAACAAGTTAGATGGCAGCAGGTCAAGGAAACTTTTGGGGCTGGTGAAAGTAATGTGTCATTATTGTCCACGGCACAAAGTAGATCTGGGAGCCAGGAATTTATCAGAAGTAGAGAATGTGGTAGCAAATTGTAATTCTCATCATTTAGTGGATTACAGCACGTGGAAGTCCAGACCATGTGGGGTCCATAAGACGTGGACCTTTTTTGCTTCCCGAATAACTTTCCAACTGGAGACAAATTTCTGTTCGTTTTGAGATTCAGGTGCTTTGGTAGGGGATACTTTCAATCAGGTATATAAGGGTATGAGGGTATATGTTTCCCCCCATTTGCAATAATTCAGAGGTTGGTATTTGTGGTGAAGAGACAGTGTTGTCAAGTGATCCTGGTAGCTCCATTTTGGGCAAATCAGACCTGATTCTTGTCAGTTCTGTAACTGGCGATGGAGGAAGTATTCATGATTCAGGTATCAAAAGGATTGTTAGTAGAAGTGGAAGGAGAAGAACACCTGTTGGTGTCAGGTGTGCTCTATCTTCTTGTTTGGAAGGATACAGAAATCAGCTACATTTGAGCAGCTTTGGAGAGGCTGCTAAGCTCCTCAATGAATCCTGGGCTCTGGGTACTGGGCACAGATACAAGAGTCCTGGGAAACATCTGGACTAGCTGGTGCCTTGGGGGGGGGGGGGGATTTGGATCCCATGGAAGCTGATGAGATTGAGGTAGTCAATTTCCTGAGTACGTTATATAGGAAAGGTTGGTGTTATACGATTATCAACTGTTAAAGGTCAGCAGTAGATGCAGGCCATTCAAATTTAATAAAAAACAGTCTTGGGTGTAAAGCCTTTAGATTTAAAAAATAGGTTAAGACTATGACTCAGTATGCTTTTTTTATCTTCGTTTTTCTGAAATGCTCGTAAGGATACGAGCTGACGATACTTTAGAACATGGCTGTGTGGGAGAGACAATTGTTGATTTCTTAGGGTAAACCATATGAGGCAGCTTCTACAGCTACTGTAGCTAGATGGGTGGAAGCTGTGATGCATGAAGCTAGTGGGGATATGAGCATGTTCAAGGCTCATTCTGTAAGAGGTGCAGAATTCTGACTGCTATAGTCGAACCACCACGAGAATGCCAGCACCGCCGGTATTAAGGATCCCGCTGGGCTGGCAGACTTTCACTCTCAAGAATATTCTGGTGCTGACGCTGCCAGCACCGCCAAGCATATTCTGAGTTGCCATTTCACTGCCCTATTCAAAGCCCTCTTCAAGGCGGTGAACCCGCTATGAAAAGGGTGGAGGAATAGAAACAAAGAGGGCCCTAACAAGGCCCCCTGCCAGATTTGGGCCTGGGTGTGCATGCAGGGGGCACATGTAGAGCCCCCTGGACTTGAACCCCCCCTCCTTCTTGCACGGTATATATGCCACACCGCGCAGGATGGTGGACTCGGCGCTCTGACTGTAGCGGTCTGCACAATAGGCTCTTCTATGAGCTTAGCAGACCACCTCCATCAGACCTGCAGGACTGCCTGCCAGACCAGGATTTAACTCCTAATATGGCGGGCAGTCACACCACTGCTTTGACGGTCCTACGGCTGCCTGAGGATCACCTAAGTCGTAATCAAACCCTTACTTTTGAAATGAGCTATGGTGAAACCTCTCCTGCACTCCACAAGACAGTTCTGTTGTCTGTTTATAGTAACAACTATTCTTGTAGAACTTTACTGCTTGGTTCCAGGGACTTCCCCCATCTATGGCGGAAGTAAACGTGACCCTTTTGTCTTTCATGGAATACAATCAAAATCATCTTTTTTCGAATAATGGGACCAGTGGATTCAGCTCTCAACAAACAACAATGAGATACCATCCCTAAATTAATCTCACATAAATGTAAACCTTATTTGAGCAGCCTCAACTGTCTTCTATTAGAAAAAGGTTACACATTCGAAATCCTTTGTATTGTAGGGTATGTTTTTCACTGTTGTGCCCTTGGATTGTTTATTCATAGTTTCACTCACCACATTCCCTCCAAGCTCCTAAGAATGGCCTCGAGTCAGCTGCACTGTTGTCTCCTTTAACCCCTTCAGTGCCCATGACGAGCTGGACTCGTCATGGGCCGCGGTTGCGCTGTGCCCATGACGAGTCCAGCTCGTCATAGACCCCGCCCGCTAATGAAAGGCGCGGCACAGGACGGGGAAAGGGGCGGGCACTGAAGGGGTTAAGTCATTTGCATTAGAGATCAACATCCTCTCCTCTCCTCTTTGTCACTCCCTGAAATTCTTCCATTAGATCTCTGTTTCCTGAACGATCATCTTAAATTCAAGTCGTCAGCATGAACCACACGGTTCCATTTAGTTCAGAAGTGCTTGGAGATGGCACAGTTCTACCAAATAAATCTTCTCAATTGTAAACAAAATGTCTTTTTCAGAAATCACCTTTTGAGTGGCAATTAAATGCCTGCAGGGCAGCTTGGAGCCAAGGTCATGTTCAACAAATTATCATATGAAACCAAACCCATTGTGTTTCCCTTATTTATGATTCCTATTGAAATATGTCCTTGCTTCAGCATCCACAGGTTGCCTGAATGAGTTTTAATTTTCTGCATATCCCTGGCATCCTCTCAGGTGCCTGCCCACGGGAGTGAAAAGTAAGATAACGTCTTTGTTACTGATAAAAACATCGATTGATTGGCATCAAACTAAACACTTTTATGAAAGACGCTTATTCAGTGAGGCTGCACTAATGTGTAGGTCATGGGTACTCCCATTTTCCGAGGAGCCACATAGTTTGGTCTGTGGTGTGACCGAAGATCACACTGATGGCAACAGGGTGGCGTTTTTGTCGGGGGACGGGCGGGGGGGGGGGGGGCTTATAGTGGAAGCGGAGCATGTAAATCTAGTGGTTGAAGTGCACAAAGGGAAACAACAAAACCTGGGCTCAATCCCGGCTTCCCCACTTCACCAAATTCTGTGATCCTAGACAATTGGTTTATTCCACTTTCCCTCCTTTTTCTTCATTATCACATATGAGGACCTCGAAAAACATGACTTTAGGATGTGCACTGTATAAATCCTTCTCATGTGTTTGATTTAATAAACTATAACGTTGTTCATGTATAATAGCAACACAGGCCACCCAAAGGGTGCACATAACAACTGACTTGCCACTTAGTTCACTATTGACATTGTTGTCAGGGTGGGGGGAAGCATGAATGTTTCTAAATTCATATTTGAAAACTATAGCTTTTAAAAAAATACTTCTCCATGCAATGCCCTGATATAATCTGATGTATTAAGGTGAAACGGTTCTGCATTTGTGAATTTCAGAATTATTAATAGACTTTATAAAATTTGTATTCACTTGCTACACATGCCTTCAAAAATGAATGTATTCCCAAAGTTCAGCTGTACAGGACACCCTAGTTACTTCCTTTTTTTAACTTAAATTAACCTTTAACTTAATGCTTGCCAGTATATTCAATACGTTTTTAATGTTAGTACTGAGTCAAGTAGACAGCAGCCCAGTGCTCCTGTTGAGCAGGGGGATGCATGTAAAGGTCAGAATGGGCGCATGTGGCCTCCGGGCCGTACTTTGAGTAACACTGGTAGGGACAACCGAGGGTAGAAAGTGTGGTTAGCCTGGTCAATTCATAAATACCATGCAACATAAATCATAATCAACATTCTCACACCTTCCCTCCATATACTCTGCAGGTTCTGGCGAAGGTCTCACATTCACTTTCAATTAGATAAACGTGGGAGCTTTGCATCCCTGAAGCTGGGCGCAATTGTCCACACACCAAGATGACAATGAGGCAAAGTTTCAGGTCTCACACTCCAGCCAGAATGTTTTTTTGTTGTTGCTGCAAAGGGCTGGTGAACTGCCACATTATTTTTTTAATAGTTTTTGAAGCCTGGAAAGTTATTATAAAAATCTAAATTTAGGAGTCTGAAGACGTAGAAACTTCACACACACTCCTATACACAGTTCCAGCAATACATCCTGTCTCTGGACCCGATTCACAGAAGTAATCTGAGAGAAAATCCTAAACTTACTACTTTTGGTATTCACAAAAGGCATTTAGTAGTAGTAAAGTTAGGATTTTGTCTTAAGTCTGTCTTAAGTCTGTCTTAAGTCTGTCCTAAGTTTGTCTTAAGTTTGTCTTAAGTCTGTCTTAAGTCTGTCTTAAGTCTGTCTAAGTCAAATTTAAGACAAAATCCTAACTTTACTACTACTAAATGCCTTCTTGTGAATACCAAAAGTAGTAAGTTTAGGATTTTGTCTCAGATTAGTTCTGTGAATCGGCCCCATAGGCATCATTCTAATGTCTAGAGAGGTATAACGAAATATGGGATAAAGAAACCACTGTTAAATGCTATATTAGGGATAAAGTACCCCTTGTCATACAATGTAAGGATATTGCAAGTCACTGAGGAGTTCCATAACCATATAAAGGAATGAGTGTGAAGGTCGAGTTCTTTTATAAGGGTAAGGAATTCCGAGTTGACTTGGAATATCCTTATCATGTAAACCAGGGGTACTTGCTGCTACATTTCCAGCCAAAAGCAGCATGTGCCTTTAAATATCCCTTGACAAGTGGAAACTTACCAATGCCCTAGGTGGTAAAATACTGCTGCTCCAGCTCTTCAACTATTGAAGACAACAGTCACCCCAATACTGTGGTAGAGAATGTGGGGGTCATTTGAACGCCGGTAAGATGAACTCAGTTCCACCGAGTGGTTCTGAGTGATATCAAATAGACCACTAGAGTGAAGCTAGAGTTGTCTGTAATGTCACTCTGAACCCAGAGTTGAAAGAAATCCCCGTAACTCACAGTTATTCATCTATAATTTTATTTGATAAACAGCCTCCAAAATAATCTGCCCTGCTTATAAGTGCTAGGCTTAGGCAAACGTGTAATGGTGATCCATACTTTTTTTTTCACTGTGTTTTATATAGCGCAAACTTGACCCAAAGGTATCGGGTATCAGAGCGCTTTACACGAACACCAGTTGCGTTACATGAGGACACATTCATTTTTGTTAGGCACTGGGAGATTAGGTGATTTGCCCAGAATCACAGGATGTTGTGCATCCTTGCCGACACTCGAACCCGGTTCCCCAGATTTGAGGTCGACCGTCCTAGCCGTTAGGCCAACTCCTCTACCCTTCTTAACATGGCCTCTCCTCCCTGTCCTAAACATGAGAAAAATACTTTACCTGCCATGCTTAACCAAACCCCACCACCTTCCCTGACTTTCTCCCCCTCCTGCAGCAGTGCTTTCTGCTTTTCTCAAAGAAGACAAGCAGCACTATGCTGACAGGCTCTTTAAGAGCCCTGTCAGCCTGACCTGGGAGGCCTTTTGTACCATAGCAACAGTGCTCACCAGGATGGTGTACTGTGCTTCAGCAGCACATGAGTCATCTCGTCTGCTGCTGCCAAGCAATCATTGGGATGTTGGCACCTCCACCACCTTTACAGGATTAATGCCTCACTAGATCCACTCCCCAGAGCTGGCAGATGTAGGGCTCACACCAATCTCTTCTGCCCTGTGAGGAAACCATAAGCGGGAGGAGCTCTTTATCACAGAATGATCACAAGAAAGGCGTAGCACTTCACACCGCTCAACAGCAGGAAGTCTGAAGACGACTTTGTGGACTGCAGAACCTCATTTGCGCACCTTACGCTGCAGATATCCCTGATAGGGTAACTGGACAGTGATGAAGTGCCATGGCTGCCCTGTGACTGTAGTTACAAATTACAGGGAAGGAATGTGGCTGTATCAGCATTCAGGAATTTGATAGTACATAGGGCATTAGCAAGGTTAACAAAATATGATGTGGTGTAAAGATCTAAATGTGGTCTTCGCCTGCAGAGGTTACCTCAGAGGTTGGCACTCTAAGAACAAATGATTAGGCCTAGGAGACATTTTTATTACACTGGAGTAATCGGAGGGAATTCAGTTATTATGCATTACTCCCTTGATTTGAAACTACAGAAATTACGTGATTATGCCAGCTTGAATAATTTAGAGTAATATTCTCTCATAAATACTACCACAGAACCACAGGAACAACAAACTAGGAGAGAGCTAGAGGCTGCTGGCTACTGCTGATTCTGTTCTGTAGTATGTAGGGCTATTTTCTTAATGTAAAATGCATCCTATTGTCCATTTTTAATGCAAGGGTGCATTTTGCAGTAAGAAAATAGCACTAAATGTTGGATTATGCTTCTCACTTAATTATGCATAATTATTATTAATTTTGTGGTAATTCCGAGTAATTACGCAAGAGAGAATTATGCCAGATATGCCCACTCCTACAAATGATGTGAGGAGTTGCTCTCTGGGAGCATCACCCCAGTGTTCCCAATTACTTCTTCCATCCACTGGCTTACGGCTGCCCAACTGGTACACGGAGGGCTGCTTGAGGCATCCATGGAAGGTTTCAAGAGCCCCACGAGGGTGATGGGTAAGTTGTGCGTCTCCTAAAGGTGGCATCCTCATGTACTTCATGGGACACCACACTGCCATCCATCATTGTGCTCGGGCTTGTCTTTCTCCATCACTTTCCCTGATCCTTGAGGTTGCCTGCTGGATGTTCCAAATGTCATTGTTGAGGGACACAGTGTGGGTGGCTCCTTGAGATGCTTGCCTCCTGACTTCGAGTCAGGGCAGATTTGCTGTCTCCTCTGACCATTGGGGTGTGGCTTCAGTGGGCTGTCTGTGGGTCTAAACGCCCCCTCCTACTCTTCAGTCTCATTGGAGTCTGTGTCCCTCCCACAAATCTATTTTCCAACGAGCATGAGGAAAGGAGATACGAGCAATCCAAGAAGAGGCCATTAATCATTCCCTAAAGTACAATGGAGGGTGCCATATTCCTTCTAAACACCCTCAGCAGAAAAACTACTCAAATGCATTCTTACCCAGGTAGAGTAACAGTTCAGACATATTTGTGATAGTCTTTCATTCAGACTGATTTCGAGGACAATGGACACAACCAAATGTTGGATCTATCTGGGACTATTGCTTGACTTTTCTAGGCTTTCTCCGCTAATCAGCCGTGAGACTCAAATATTAGTCTATTTTGAACAGGATCAAATGTCAATTAATTTGAAATTGATCATTGTATCTCAGTAAACATTGCTCAGCTTATAACTCCATCACATGTAAGTGCTGTCATTGTCCTTATGTTAATTTTCACAAAGTTGGAAACTGTCCTCCGCAAAGAGCTCTGATTTTTTTGGAACACCTCATCCCACAGTGCTTCTGAAATATACTTTTTCTTAAAACTTAATTTAAATGACCTGACCTATAAGACAGGAGCCCTCAGAACAATTTTGATGGTTTTATAGCCCCATTAAAATATTGTTGGACTTGGCTCATTTCTGGAGGCTCATCCCCAAACCTTTTGTCTTCACGCTCCTGTTTCTTTAGCCATTTTTGTTGACTTTTAGGACTTTGTGCACTTTACCACTACTAACCAGTACTAAAATGCTTCTGATCTCTCCTTAAAACATGGTAGAACTAGCTGCAACCAATCAGCTTATTTAATTTACTGGTAAGTCACTAGTAAAGTGGTACTACATGTGCCCAGGGCCTGTAAATTAAATGCTATCAGTGTACCTGCCGTACCGATTGGGCCACCCTTAAGTAGCCCTTGAAAAATGCCTGAGGTCTGCCATTGCAGCCTGTGTGTGTAATTGTAAACTGCCATGTTGAACCGGAAAAATAAACCTTTTGCCAAGCTCAAACCTCCCTTTTTAATACATAAATGTCATCCTTGAGGTAGGCCCTAAACAGCCCACAGGGCAGGGTGCAATGTTTTCAAAACGTATGGCATGTAATTTTACGTTTTACAAGTCCTGGTAGGGAAAAACTCTTAGAATTCTTTTTCACTATTGTAATGGCCTGCTTTTCCCATAGGGTAACATTGGTGCTACCTTATTACCTTTAATAATCTGTAACTTCTAAATGGGAGCAGGTAAGTGTGCATTTTTGGTGTCTTTGGAATTGTAACGACAAATCCTACTTTATGGTAAAGTTGGATTTTAAATTACAACATTGACAATGACAATGCCTCTTTTAGAAAGTTGGCCTTTTCTTGCCTTAGCCATTTAGTGCCTGCAACCTGTCTCTGTGTCACATGACTGGGTGTAGTTGGCAGTTGGTCTTTGTGTATTCCTCCTAGACAGTCACACACAATAGAGGGCTTAGGTGTGCCTGAATGGGCCATCACTCACAGAATGGGAGGGCAAAGGTAGGCACAGCCCCATTTGCACCTGAATAGGCTGTGTCCTGCCTTCAACCATAGGATTTAATACCCCTTGTAGTTAGTTTAGAGCCAGAGCAGGGGAGGTAGGGAACCTGTGTATTTCAAAGGGAAACCACGCCCACATAAATGGAGGCATCAGGTACATATATTGAACCTCATACACTAACTCTTGAGCACACTTCTGGACCTGTGGAGACTCTGCCAGGAAGAAATCTGGTGTGCTTCGGAAAGGATGACCACTCTGCTGGACTGCTGCTCCGAAGGACTGCTGCCTGTTATGCTGACCTGCTGCCCCCTTGCCTGGTTGAGAAGAACTGGACCTTCAACCTGAATCCAGAGCCACCAGAGTTACTACAAGGGCTAATCTCTTGTAACCAGCACCTGGACTCTGCACCTGTGAGTTCTACCCTGTCAAGTGCTGACACCTCAGGCCTGGACCCTTGAATGTGGGCCTGAAGGTGCTTTGCAAGCCCATCTGTGGATCCAGCAGAACCGACGCATCTCCTCTGCTGCACGCCGCAACCCAGAGCTGTACCGATGCATTACTGCCGCTTCAAGCCTTCTCCCAATGCAAGGACTCGGCAGCCCACATCATAATTGCCACTGTGCGAATCTTTGCTGATTCTGGCCTTCTGATCACAAGTCTCTACTGAATGGCAGACTTGATGACGATATAGGTTCTCACAATGCAACCTCACAGCCCTTCGGGACCGGCACATCGCCTTGCCTGGGTGACACATCCTCGATGCCGGACTTGCATCACAAACGCTTGTCAATGGGATCCTCGATGATGACGCAGAACCTCTCACCTCAGCTCCACAACTCCTCAGAACAGAGGCATTGCCTCTGCTGCGCAATGTATCCTTGAAGCTCCACAACCAGGATTTAAACGGTATTCGGCCCATGCTCCATCGTGGTTGGACTTAACTTGTGACTTTGCCCTGGTCCAGCGCAATCAGGTATCAACAGCTGGTGCTTTGTGCTTTTTGGCACTATTTGCACTGAAATCTTGAAACGCGCATATCTCCATTTCTTTTCTATTGATTGGATTTTTGTTGTTTTGGTCCTATTTTATTTATTAAAATCCACTGTATTATTCTAAATTGGTGTAAGTACATTTTGTTCATTTTATTCCTGTTTGAAGTACTGCACAAATACTTTACACATTACCGCTATGCCTGACTGCTCTGTGCCACGGGGTTTGCTTGTGACAATACCCTGACAAGGATTGTGGTTGCTGCTTGAGTAGGGGTTTACCCTCCCCAACTAGTAACCCAGTTTCTTACACGGGTGTTGAGGGGTGAGGATTTAGACTTGTTTTTGTGCAGTGCCATACACCAATCTTTTGTTGCACTACCATCCCAGATAAATACTTTGAGACCAATCGGAAGTTTTTAATTTCCCCTTGATTGGCTCTTTTGATTTTTCCAAATCTACTTTCATTACTACCTGACTGACTGTGACTGTACCTGCAGTGATTGAATTTGAGCTGGTCAACTTGGAAAATTATACTGTGGTTGAGCTCAAACAGTTCTGCAACGAAAGGAAACTCCCCATCAAGAAGGGTACCAAGAAGTTGGAGCTGTAGAAAGCTCTGAGGACCTGGTGGGAGGTTCACCAGTCGCTAATAGCAGTGGGGGACCAGGATGAGGAGGATGATATGGATGAGCAGGATCGGGATGTGGATATCAGCCCTGAATTACAGCTTTCAGGGGTGGGGGATGATCTAACTCCTGAGTTGGAGCTCCCTACTAGAGCATGAAATAGGGTATTCTCGTAAGCCTGTCCCAAGAGGGGTTAGAGGATAAGAAGGTAAAGAGGGAGTTCATGCTGCAAATGGCTAAGCTCAAGTTTGAAGCTGAGGAGAAGAAAATGGCTCATGAAAGGAGCCTCAGAAGGCTGAACTTGAAGGCCAAACAGCTGTCAGAGTCCAGCAGAAATGCTGGGAGCATATCCACAGTGTCTGATAGAAACAAGAAGGTCAGAATCTCTAAATATCTGGTGCTCAACTCTGCAGTAGGGGATGACACAGACAAGTGGTTTGCTGCATATGAGGTAGCTCTAAAGGTACTAAAGATTCCAGAGGAGCACTGGGGGTGGCTTGTGGAAACATATGTCTCCAGTAGGGAGAAAAACATTCCTTACACTAGAAGTAGAGGACCAAACCAGATATGCCTTCCGGAAAGCCACCCTTGAAACCAAGTTTGGACCCACCCCAAAGAAATACCGCATCAGGTTAAGGGATTGCAAAAAGAATCATTCTTGATTGGACTTCTTGGATTATGTCAGCAAGGCACTAAATAGTTGATTGCGGGCAGCAAAGTTGATTATTTCACTGGGTTTGTTTAATCTGATACTAATAGAGCACATGTTGAATAGATTTTTCTACAGATCTGCAACACCACCTAGTGGACAGCAAGCTGACTGACCGCAGGAAGCTTGCTGAGGAGGTAGACCTTTGTGTCAGTATCAGAGTGTCTAAAAAGGTAAATATGACCCAGACCAGTGCCAAGATGGGGGAAATGGTTCCCAAGCCCATTCTAAGAAATAGGGAGGTGGTTCTTGTGGGCAATGGATCAGGGTGCACCATGTCCAACCCTGCTGCTTTGAGAGCTCCCAGTTAAGACACAAGCAGGGGGACTCTCTGTGCTATGAAACTGCCCACTCACTCTACAGGGATGACCAATATGGATTTAGGGGTAAGTAATCCCCAGGGGCAGGTAATAGACCATGCCATGATCTCCCTTACCTGGGGGATAGACTCAATGGGTGAGCTTCTGATCACTGAGGATAGGAGTAATCACTTCTACCAAGTGAAAGTGAATATAATCACTGTCACTACTCTGAGGGACACTGGGGCTAGGCATAGTGGAAAGGCTAGTTTATACAGAGCAGCACACTGGCCACGTGAACAGGGTAACTTATGCCAATGGGTAGATTTGTTCCCACCCTATGGCCCTGGCATCCATGGAATGGGGTGGGGTGGTGACCCAGAGAAGAGTCATATTTAGTCCCCAGATGACCATAGACTGCATCCTGGGGAAGGAGTTGCCCCCAGTGTAAAGAGAACTGAGTGGGATAGCCCCCCAGGGTGCCCTGACAGTGGAAATATCTGGGTGTGCCACTCCCAATTGAAGGGTATGGGCGCCTAGATAGAGGGGCAGGGTGAGGGAGGACTCACCCTGTCCCCTGTATGGTCACCGAGCTGAGTGGCCAGTCTCATGATACTGTCACTAAAACTGGTGGGAGGTAACACCCACTCAGAGAAATCTTAAAGGTGAGAGAAACTTCAGGGGCCCAAAGGGGTCACCTTGCCAGCCCCAAAGGTGGAAGAGAGGCATACCCATTGGCCACGCTTGGAGCTTCCACCTGGCATTGGATCGTCTGTGGCCTGGCTCTTGATGCTGACATCTGTCAGTGCTCTCTTTTGGTTGCTGTCCTTAGGGCAGAGTTTTCCTTGGGTTGGGGACAGACGTCTGCTCTATGTGGTAGAATGGGCCACATCACTGTGTTGGCCATGGTGGTACTGTTTGCTTACTGGGATGCATCTGTGAGCAAGTTAAGGTTTGGTGCTTAACAGATGGGTTCCAAAAGTGAGGAAAAAGGTTCCCCAGCGGTCAGTCCAGTGGCTCAGGAGAGTGTAGATAGAGGGGTCCAACAGAGTTCTTAGAGTCATAGAACTGAAAATTGCCCCTCCATAACAGGGCCTTCATCCATGTTCTATCGCCTAAGCAGGGAAGCACCACCAAGGTATTGATTAGTCTACCCTGTCTATTGGCTGGAGGGGGGTTGAGTTGGACTCGGCCCATTTCTGAAGGGTCATCCCCAAACTTTTTGCCTCTACCCTTCAGTTTTTTTAAACATGTTTTGTTGGCATTTAGGATGCTGTGCACGTTATCACTGCTAACCAGTGATAGAGTGCTAGTGCTCTCCCCTTAAAACATGAAAGAATTGGCTTACACCAAATTGGCATATTTATTTGACTGGCAAGTCCCTAGTAAAATGGTTCTTCATGTGCCCAGGTCCTACTAGTGGGCCCGCACCACGGACTGTGCCACCCACTTAAATAGCCATTTAAACATGTCTCAGTCTTGCCACGGCAGCCTGTGTATTCAGTTTTCAAACTGCCATGTCATCCTGGCAAAACAAGCCCTTTGCCAGACTCAAACCTGCCTACTTATTACATGTAAGTCACCCCTGGGGTAGGCCCTAAACAGCTCACAAGTGCAATGTATTTAAAATGCAGGACATGTAATTAAAATGTGTACATGTTTTGGGAGTGAAAAACTCTTAAATGTGTTTTTCACTTCTGCAAGGCTAGCTTCTATCATAGGACAAAATTGGACTCACCTTAATACATTTTAAAACCTATAACTTCTAAATAGGAACAGATAAACAATTCATGTTTGGTGTCTTTGAAAATATAATGAAAAATCCTCTTTTATGGAAAAGGCGGATTTTGTATTTCAACTTTGAAACTGGAACTTTTAAAATGTTGTCATTTCCCTGCCATAGCCATTTAGTGTCTGCAACCTGTCTCACATGACTGGTTATAGTTGGCAGTTGGCCTTTGTGTATTCCTCCCAGAACAGCCACACACAATAGAGAGCTTAGGTGTGCCAGGATGGTCATCACTAGCAGGACGGTATGTCAGAGTTAGGCACAGCCCTACTTATACCTGAATATGCTGCGTCCTGCCTTCACACAAAGGATTGAGTAACCCCTGTAGTTAGTATGGAGCCAGGGCAGGGGATCCAGGAAAGCTGCGCACTCCAAAGGGAAACGTCTATAAGCTTCTCCCACCTTCGAAGGAGTTATCAGGCATAAATATTGGACTACAGATACCAACTCTTGAGTACACTTATGGACCTGTGGAAACTCTGCCAGGAAGAAGGACTGCTGTGCTGCTGAAAGGCTTTCCAATTTGCAGGACTACTGCTCCAAAGCACTTCTTCCTGCTGTGCTAACATGCTGCCTACTGCCCTCTTGCCTGTTTGAGAAGGACTGGACATGCAACGTGAACCCAGGACTACCAGAGTTCCAGTGAGGGCTAGTCTCTTATAGCCAGCACCCAGAGTCTGCAACTATGGGTGGTACCATCCCAGTCCTGGACCCTTGGAAGTGAGTCTGAAGGTGTTCTTCCAGCCCATCTTTGGATTTAGCAACACCGATGCACCTCCTCTGCTGCTCGGTGCAACCCCGAGCAAAACCAATGCATCTCCTCTAGTGTGAGGATTCTCCCAGCGAAAAGACTCTGCATCGACCTTGAAGACTGCATCAGAACAGCTGCTGTGCAAAGCTTCGCCAACCCAGGCCTATGCATCGAAAACCTCTCATGGACAGCAACCTCTTCAACGACACAGGATCCCACACCACAGCCTCACAGCTCTTCGGAACAGATGTATCACCTTGATTGCCTAACACATCCTAAATGCCGGACTTCACATCGCAGGCCATCATCTATGGGATACTTGACAACAATGCACAACCTCACCCTGCAGCTCTGCACTCCCTCGGATCCAACACAACACTATGGCTGTGTGACTCATCTTTGACATGGGACCTCACAATGCTCTACAGCCAGGATTTAAGGTACGCTGGTCAGTGGTCCTAACTGGGTTCCTGTAGCAGGCCCGTGTTCCATCATGGTTGGGATAAACTTTTGACTTTGTCCTGGCCCAGCATGAAAAGATATCCACAATTGGCGCTCTGTGCTTTTTGGCACTATTCCCACTGAAACCTTGAAACCTGTATACTGCAAGCTCTGCTAATTGGATTTTTGTTGTTTTGGTCCTGTTTTGTTTAGCAAAATCAACTCTATTTTCTAAATTGGTGGGCTACTTTTTGTGGCAGGCTTTCATTTTATTACTGTTTGTAGTGTTGCACAAATACTTTGCGCATTGCCTCTAAGATAAGCCAACTCCTCTATGCCAAGCTACCAGAGGGTTGAGCACAAGTTCATTTGAAGTTTGCTTGTGACTTCACTTTGATAAGGATTATGTTCGCTTCTTGAATAGGGTTTTACTCCCTCAACCAGTAACACAATTTCATACCAGATCTCAATCAAAAATCAAATATGAATGCACAAATAATCCTCCAAATGAGTATTTTTAATCTTTCAGGTCCCTGAGAATTGTGTTTGTTCAAGCTTGCATGGAAAACATCAGTTACATCGCAGTGTTTACACCGCAATACATTTACAATGCGGGTATTACAACGCAAGTCATTATAATTACTTGCGCTGGATGGCGCTCTAAGCTAAGGAATAGTATGATTCACTATTCCAACACCTTCCCTACTGTAACGTAGGCAGGGGTTGGAATAGTAAATCATACTATTCCTAAGTTCAGCGCCCTCCAGCGCAAGTCGTTGTAACGACTTGCGTTGTAATGCCTGCATCGTAAAGGTATCGCGGTGTAAACACCATGATGTAACATCGTATATTCACTTGCTTAGCTCTGTTCCTGGGCTCAAAACACAAATTTTCACATTTAAATTCAAACTTCACTTGAAGGCTCTGTCAGTAACTGCTTTTTGTTGCAGTTTAAAGAAAGGTGCCAGGCACTCGTTCGTAGTGTTATTAAACAAAGAGAAAGCTGGCAAGTGGCCCTCATGTCATATGTGATGACATGAGACAAGTTTTAGCCAACATCACTTTGCATTCTGGGACCCACCCTTTTATTCATTTACATTTTTAGTATTATGAGCATGGGCTTAAGAGTTCCAACTTTCAGAGTGATTTGGATAAAACACTAGGACTAGCTGAAGAGTCTAATTTGGCACAGGGTCATCTAGCTGCTGTGCACATCTTTCCTTTCCCAAAGTTCCCATTTAGCCTCTTTTTAGAGGTACTTGAATTGTAGGAACACTTGCTATGCTGTTGACAATTCTGTACGTTTTCTGCGATGTAGGCTTACACTTCTGTTTACCAACTTTTCATATTTTGTGGAAAGAAGGTATGCACAGCTCCCGTGCAACCCGTACTTGCCAACCTAACAATTGTAGGCAGCAGGCCATCACTATTTGGCACCACTACTGCCTACATATTGTAAAGTTGTGTTGTGTGTAGATTTAGATTCTGTATATAGGTTTCCCGATTTCTGCCCTTATAGAGGTACAATTCATGTTGCCCTTATTTAGGCAGAGAAAATCCAGTCCTTATTTAGGCATTGTCCATGCTAATCAAAAACAGGCATGGCCTCCTACATCCGTCCATCCACGTCACAACGAGTTCTTGGAAAACGAGACTCTTAAGCCTTTAGGAATTTCCCTTGCTTGGATATTGATTTCTCCAAGAACTCATTTAGTATGCATGAACATCTATTCCTTAGGGGTTCATTCATGACGTTCCGATGCCGGACTTTTACGTCAATATAGGCATTCCTAAACTCCTTCAAGGTATAAAAATACCTGCACGTGCCCTGGCAAATCACGGTTCCGGTACGGTCCAGCTCAACTGCCTACTTGCGGTTCGCCACGGCAAGTTCGGAAGGAGATCGAGTTCCAGCCTGATGCACTGACCAGACGCTGTCATCCTCCTCGCAGAGAATCAAGCTCCAGTGTTTCTGACTTCCCTTGCGGGTTGTTAGATATCGAGTTCCGGAAAGAGATTCCAACCTCGCACATTCTAAGGTATGGAGCAGACTAGAACTTAGAGAAACTTTTGGCAACTCTTGGCAAAACTAAAACTATAGCTATAGCTAGCTATACTTTAAAAAGCAGCACCTACTTCTTACCTCGTACTACACTTAGGTTAGGTACACTGGGGTAGAACTAGTTAGAAGCATTAGATGAGTATTCAAATTTTAGACTGTGTTATTTATGTATCTATTTTAATTAATATATGTCATAGCTACAAACCATGCAATTGCAGTATTATTTTATCTTACTGCTAACTCTGTACATATTGTACTTCGCAGCCTGTCTTACGATTGTAGCAGTTCATATCTCTTGCATGAGAAATAAGACTGTTCAATAAACCTTTTTTATTGAAAACGCCGGTCTCTCTACTTCTGTGCAACTCTGTAGAAACGAAGCATGCACAATTGACTCAGTGAAACTGTTATCTATTGTTTCCACGGTTCTGAGATTGTTCCGACTCTAAGGGAAACAAAGTTGTCATGTTTATGCGGTTGTCAGAAACTAATCCCTTCTTGTATATTCGAGAAGTTTCTAGTGACCTCTGAGTTAGCTGGCACACACAAGTAATTAAGTTTAATGTACTCGATAGAGACATATTGACCTCAGTCCTATGTGAAATCTATAGTGTATAATATTCCAATGCGCAGAGCCTATTAGGGATATATGAACTACACTACATGGCGCCCAACGGTTTGGTAAGGCACTAATTTAATGCTAGATACTGGAGTAACTCAGTCGTGCTTTTCTCAGAGACCCCTACTCATAATACTCCATAAGATGTCTGGAGTGGGTAGGGATAAAATATCCGCCATAGCTGAGTAGGACAAAAAATCCTATGTATTAGCTGTTTGGTTTGTTCAGCGTTGAAGGATACAGTGTGTTCCAAAAATATTGTGCACCTTATCTTTGTTCCCTTGAAACTCGCTGTGAAACTTTCATTAAACAATGACCGAAAACGGCACAAACACCAATACTGGTGGAGCTGCGGCTGACCAAGTCACAGCAGCTTTTAACCGTACAGGTTTTCAAGAAACCGACGAGGATGCTATAATCATCCATCCAAATTTAAGGAGAGCCATCACTCTAAAACTTATAAAACATGGCCTAACACCAAGAGGTGGTAGAGCAATTTTTGTGATAGAGGCACATGAATCTCACCAGACAGAGGTATTCTATTCATGGATAGTATTCCCAGAATCAAATCCAGTAACACACTTGTTTCACTTCTACAAAGATGATCTACCTGACGAATATATTCCTTTCAAGGATATTGAAATTCCACTCACATACCAGGACCATGAGCTCTGGTTTAAAGGCGCCCTAAAACATTACAATCACATTACCAGGCTCGGTCCACTAGGTAGACCAGGAGCAACATGGCCGATTTTAGCCGGCTACACACCTGGCCCTGACATTGAATCAATGTCAGACGAGGAATTACTTAATAACATACAAAAGCTAATAGAAATATACAGTTAAACCACAACTGTCTGAAAGTCCTGATAAGGTCTTTCCTAAAAACAATCCTACCTCTTCTAAAAAGAAGTGGGAAAATAGCAAACAGCATTCCAAAGAGAAACGTTCTCAATCCCGAGGTAGGTCACCTCAAAAGGAGCCCTCTGAAAGGAGGTACAATCTCAGGAATGGGGATAATTTGAGAAAACCTGACAGATATCAAGATACTGATACACATTCCTCTCGTACCTTTCAGATATCATCACAGACATCCGAAAGAAGAGGACGGTCAGAGAACAAAGAAGAGCGCGTGAAGCCCAAAGACGATCAACACGTTCAGAAAAACAAACAAAATCCTCAATTCTCCAAGAAGAAGGAAGCAGGTCTGAAGTTCAGACATGCCGAGGATTCTGAGAACACAACTCAAGAACGGAGAATGGGCTCAGACAATGTTGGACAGTGCAGCAGAAGTTACAGTAGCTCGCCAGAACCTAAAGGGGCTTCTGGAGACAGTGGACTTGAATGAGGACATTTGAGTTGAAACGCCAGACAGCAGGGTTAGTTCTCCGCATAGGTTATATCAAATAACACTCCAGATGGAGGGAGACATACCAAGAAAAGTGAAAGCACTCTTTTGGGAGCATCTTTCAAGGGGTTATGATATACTTCTAGCAGAACAAGACTGGCCACCAGAATTTGTCAGAGAGTGCCCACATGGTGAAGACATCATTATGCCAGCCTTCTCCAACGATGTTCCAATACATTTAAAATATACTTATGCCAGGAAATGGGCAGTGGCCCAAGCCCCAGCATTATACAAGAATCATGTAGGATGGGATGAGGACTCACCTCACCACAAAATCCAGTTAAAGAATCAACCAACTGCACAAAGGCAGTACCCAGTTAAGCAAGAAGCTAACAAACAAGTCAGGGAGATCTTAGATCAACTTGAATACCAGGGGGTGATTGAAACATGTACCTCATCAATGAACAATCCTTTGTTTCCTGTTTCCAAACCAGACAATACATATTGTCTAGTTTTGGATTACAGACACCTAAACTCATGTTGTAAAACATTTGCAGTGCAAAATGCACACAGTACAGCATTAATGAATAACATTGTGCGTAAAAAGTACAAAACCACATTAGACATTTCAAATGGTTTCTTTTGTCAAAATATTGCACCTGAAAGTAGATATTTGACCACTTTCTCAATAATGGGTACTCAGGGTCAAGTTTGTCGACTCCCACAGGGGTTCAAAAAACAGCCCGGGGTTATTCTCAGCAAGAGTAACAGAGTTACTACAAATTTATGATGACGAGGCATTGTCATATGTCGATTATATCTATCTGACAGACGATGACCTGGACAGACACTTGAACAGGGTGAACACCATTATATTGGGCTTCACCTCTGAGGGTTACAAGTTCAACTTTAAAAAGTCCAGAATTGCCCATCTCAATGTCCTTTTCCTAGGAAATGAACTCAGCGGCGTCACTAGAGTTTGTGTCACCCAGTGCGATACCTCATGGTGACATGCGGTCCGCACCCCCGCACCCCCGCACCCCCCTAGTGATGCCACTGGCTCTATGCTTATGTGTGCGGAGTTCTCCATACCCAGTGACTTCGTATTCGAGGGGAGAACTCTGCCCACGTAAGTATAGGGAGTGAAGAATAGTTAAACACTGCACATAGTTTGAGAATACCACAAAGTAGTAAACTTACACAAAAGTGTAAGTTTACATTTGTGACTCGGGCCCTCATCTTTATAAACCATTAGTTGTCCTGACTCCATAATGCCGAATTTTACAGTGATGAAGCCACATGCCCATCTCAACCACATAACTGTGGGATATCACCACCTAATCCTAGAGCATGTAGAAACAGCAGCTGGATGCCAGTGCTTCAGTCCAAAGTAATACGAGCCTCACCACATGAAGGGTAAAGATGCGAGTCTGTGCTTTGTGCCAAGGAGTCTTTCATTCTTTCACAGGCCTTTGCTTGAGTCGGTGAGTTGTTCATAGGGTCTCTCTGCACTGTTTTCAGTGGTTCCATTTCACCTTCCACTGGCAATGTTATTTTACAAAACCTGACTTGTAGTATCACTCACAAATACCTTGTTAGTACATTAATTGTTTTTGAAAAGTGGTGTAACACTGATTTGGTACCGTGTTTTTACGTTACTCCCCAGTCTTCAGCAGTGAGGTTACCATTTTATTTTACGTAAATCACACGTGTTTCAGAGCATGCTACAGAAGCAGTTTTCTGACCCCTCTTAATTGCCAGTGGCTGGGATTAATTCGACAATTCCACTAAACACGTTTTTGTTTTCCTCGCAGCGTTCCACATTGGCCTGAGTCTACAGGAGATGAAAGTCAATAGCACATGCTCACTCTTTGCATTAAAGAAACTTCTCTACTGAACATGAAATATGAAGGTGTAATAAATTGGCCCTGGTCATTGCATAAAATTGTTTCTGGAACGGTTAACGGCATCAAACTTCAGAAATATGTCCAGAATGAAATCAAAACATTTGAGTTTGATTTATGGTAAATTAGCTTTTTGCAATGGATCCAACGCAACCTGCACATGTTATTTTATTTGCGATTCCTGGCCAATATGACGTTTCCACGTTTGCTGGATTGATCTTTCTGCCGCCCCTGCTCAATTTGAAGTTTGAAATGCCCAAGGATAACCGTACAGTGTCCAAAATGCAAAAGTGGCTCCGTGCCCCGTACCTCCACATAGTGTCACCCCATGTGATGGTGTCACTCGGTGCGGTCCGCATCTCCCGCACCCCCCTAGTGACGCCACTGTATGAACTTTCAAGTAAAGGCAAAAGCCTTGTTGCAGGGATCCTATTTTTGCTCCTACTGCTACAATATGGCAAGCCAACTCACCATCGACACCCAAATCAACATGGAGAGAGCTCTTTTGGAGATGAAGTGTCGTGAGCGCATCGTCCAAATTTCGGGTTTACCTCGTCTATGGGAATTAAACACCACATGGTTTCTGTCATTCAGACCAATCTGGCAAGATTGCATCTTACCTGTTCTACGCTGCTTGACCTGCGGTGAAGAATGCGTGCTAGACATCTGTCTAACACTCCCATCAGTCATGCCTACGGATATCGATACTCTGCTGGACCCGGTAACGGCCCATGCTCTGTGTTGTCCCCAGCAGCTACCAATCCTGATGACTTATTACAAAAAACAGTGGACCCTAGTAGTTGGGGGATTAAGATAAGGATAGACACAAACTAAATATATAAATCATGTTTGTCTTGGAATTATAAACAATTTGCCTTTCATGCAAGGCTGTTCAATAAAGCGGGGAAGGTAGTTCAGGTAGAGAAAGATTAAGACCATCAGTGGTGGTCGATATCAGGATATCCCGCGTATTTATCAAGGAAACCGTCCAGATCACGGCTCAAGTGGTGCCGGTTGCAGAATCGCAGGACGCGGCATCTCTGGCGGGGATCTTAATCTTTCTCTACCTGAACTACCTTCCCCGCTTTATGGACCAGCCTTGCATGAAAGACAAATTGTTTATAATTCCAAGACAAACACGATTTATATATTTGTCCTGAAGATGATGCCATTTATTTTGTTTTTCGGCATCGAAACGTCGTCGATACACTAGGATCATATGTACTGAATATGCTTGTGAATGCTATGTACAATGGTCACTCAAATTATAATCAAGTCTGTTCACTGATTATAAGTATACAGACCGATTTGCTCGCTGTTGCCTATATTTGTTGTTTTGTCTTGTTCACTGTAGGTCACGGGCTGTGCCCCCTTGACATTACTTTCTGATTTTGTGCATCGCCAAATAAATTCCTGTCCGGCTGGACAAAGGACATAAATACTATTTAGTTTGTGTCTATCCTTATCTTAATCCCCCAACTACTAGGGTCCACTGTTTTTTGTAATAAGTTAACGCCCAAGGTCCCTAGTGTATTACCTCCGGGTTCCCTTGTCTCTCATAACCACCAATCCTGATGACGGCATTCATTGAGATCTCACAGACGCAAATTGCTACTGCTGAGATATGAGAGGAAACATCAAGCACGCAGGTAACATCCGATTCGAACATTGCTGATGCAACCAATGCTGAAGGCGATAGTTCACATCTATGTGCAGTTAATCTTCTAAACGAGGTATTCCAACTTTCACCTACAACGGTAGATGACTTTTTGTCTAAAGGATTAGAAGATTTCATGTTTTCTCCAGATCCACATACTGACTTTTGATTCAGGCACACTGTGTTCCAATGAGACTCTGAATTTGGCCTTCATTCTTTACAGACAAGGGACTAACTTTGGAACTTTTTCCTATGATTAATTTTTTTCTCCAAAATTTGTATTTTTTCATTTGTTGGCACAGTAATCTTCTTATAGTAGAACTATTTATAGAGAACAGAATTCTTTGAAAAACTTCCAGGGACATTATGCCACCTTGTCACATCAACAATTGATTTATATTAACCTGATATGAAATGGTTTCGGCCCTTTTTCTTCTGAATTAACGAGCCATTTCATCATATGTATATATTTCTGGTTAATTCTTGTTGGCATTTTCAATGCACGCATATACTTAGAATGAAACATTGCTTTTAATATGTACAGCACCTTATGCATAGCAATGGGTTTGTAATGCATTTTTAGGACATATGTTTTTGGATATGTTTTAGCATGTTTTCGATTATCATGCAATATTCTCTTTTAGACATGCTTAGTATGTTTAGGATTTAGTAATGGCGTTCATACGAAACTGGAGTGGGTGTTGTGTGTAGATTTAGATCCCGTATATAGGTTTTCCGATTTATGCCCTTATATAGGTACAATTCATATTGCCCTTATTTAGGCATAGAAAATCCAGCCCTTATTTAGGCATTGTCCATGCTAACCAAATACAGGCATGGACTCCTACATCCGTCCATCCACGTCACAACGAATTCTTGGAAAACCAGACTCTTAAACCTTTAGGAATTTCCCTGGCCTGGATATTTATTTCTCCAAGAACTCATTTAGTATGCATGAACATCTATTCCTTAGGGGTTCATTCATGACATTCCGATGCCCGACTTTTACGTCAATACAGGCATTCCTAAACACCTTCAAGGTATAGAAATACCTGCACTTGCCCTGGCAAACCACGGTTCCGGTACGGTCCAGCTCGACTGCCTACTTGCAGTTCGCCACGGCAAGTTCGGAAGGAGATCGAGTTCCAGCCTGATGCACTGACCAGATGTTGTCATCCTCCTCGCAGAGAATCCAGCTCAAGTGTTTCTGACTCCCCTTGAGGGGTGTTAGATATCGAGTCCCGGAAAGAGATTCCAACCTCGCACATTCTAAGGTATGGAGCATACTAGAAATTATAGAAACTTTTGGCAACTCTTGGCAAAACTAAAACTATAGCTATAGCTAGCTATACTTTAAAAAACAGCACCTACTTCTTACCTCGTACTACACTTAGGTTAGGTACACTGGGGTAGAACTATTTAGAAGCATCAGATGAGTATTCACATTTTAGCCTGTGTTATTTATGTATGTATGTTAATTAATATATTTCATAGCTACAAACCATGCTAATGCAGTATTATTTTATCTTACTGCTAACTCTGTACATATTGTACTTCGCAGCCTGTCTTATGATTGTAGCAGTTCATATCTCTTGCATGAGAAATAAGACTGTTTAATAAACCCTTTTCATTGAAAACGCCCGTCTCTCTATTTTTGTGCAACTCTGTAGAAACGAAGCATGCACGATTGACTGAGTGAAACTGTTATCTATTGTTTCCACGGTTCTGAAATTGTTCCAACTCTAAGGGAAACAAAGTTGTCATGTTTATGCGGTTGTCAGAAACTAATCCCTTCTTGTATATTCGAAAAGTTTCTAGTGACCTCTGAGTTAGCTGCCACACACAAGTAATTAGGTTTAATGTACTCGATAGAGACATACTGACCTCAGTCCTATGTCAAATCTATAGTGTATATTATTCCAATGTGCAGAGCCTATCACGGATATAGGAATTACACTACAGTTGCATCGTATGACATGTTTTGGATACTATGTGCTGGTGCCTGTCTCACATTCTTGTGGCCTTCAAAAACTGTAAACAAACCAGCCCTGCTTGAAACTGACAGTGTGAATGTGCTTCTGGTGGCCAATATCAGTCCTTATGCTGAGCCTTGATCAGCCAGTGGTGGTCCTTGGGTGTGGGGCTGAGCACTCATCACTGACTCATGAGGAAGTGTGCTGTTCAGCATTTGAGCTGTGATACCCTTGCATATGTTCAGTGGCACAAGCGTCGCCCCACTGCTTAAAAGGAAAAATAAAATTATTAATAACATAACTTTATTATCTTTTTTTTTTCCTATTGCAGTCAGTGGTCTGGCGGGATGGCCAGAGCAGGGGGAGGAGTGGTTTGCACTCCCTAAGTGCTAATAACAGTTTGGTGGGCCCTCTTGGGCCGGTCAAACAGTCATGCACATTTTGCATGTTCCCCACCAGGCTGCATTACACAGCCTGGTGAGAAACATACACAAGCTCCCTGTCCCCATCTGAGTGCTGAACCATGGCACTCAGACCAATCACAATGCTGCAGTGACTGCAGTGCAGCGTTGTGATTGGCTCAGTGGAGTCTGTGTGCCCAGTTGCTTCCTGCTGCAGGCCAGGACAAGAAGAAGGAAGAGGACAAGGGGAGAAAGGAGGTGCCAGCCGGCCGGCCGGCCGTTCCAGTTAAGTCCGTTTTTTTTTTCATTAACTCCCCACTGTCCCTTCCTTCACAAAAACAATCATCCCTGCAATGCAGGCACCCTTGAACCATGGTGCAAGAATGCCTGTGTTGCTGCTAGGCAGCCAATTGGGCGCCAATGCAAAAGAAAGCACAGGGATGCTTCATATTGCTGTAAATACGATGCATGCCTGCACTTTCCTAATGATGCAGCTTGGCGCAGAAAGATGGCTTGCACTGCAGTCAGGGCCGGACTGACTACCGGGCGTTTTGGAATGCTGCTGAGCTGGGGGCTGATTTCGTTGATGGGGACCTGCGTGTATTGAACAAAATTCGTTTTGCTTTAATTATTTTGAAGTACACGCAGGTCTCCATGAACGAAATCATCCCCCACCGCAGTGAAATCAGCCCCCTGCTCGGCAAAATTCCAAAACGCCCGGTAGTCAGTCCGGCCCTGAGTGCAGTGCTGCGTAATTTTCTACTAAATATCCTCCCCTATCTCTTTGCTTTAGAGACTTTACTATTGTTCCACTGTGCTCTACTTATTTTTACTCAGTGGGATTTAGGTTCAGATGGGTTTGAGGTAAGATCAGATATTTTGACTTAACAAGTTGTTCCTAGTGCTTCATCTGAGTTCAGACCCATTTGGCAAATTTACTAACTTCCAGAGCCCTATAATACTGGTTGAACAGGGCTAATTTGCAAACGAATCCACCTAGCCAAATTTTAACAACACCACTTGTGCAGTGAACATTTGAATTTGAATTTAAAAACATTTATTAAGCGCACTTATACCATGCGGTTTCATGGCGCTTTAAGTGGTGCAGTAGCAGTCGGCAGTAGAGGCTAGACAATGTAGGCTTGCTCAAATAACAGGGTTTTAAGATCTTTCCGAAACTGTATATATGAGGGAGAAGTACGGAGAGTGGCAGGAAGAGAGTTCCAGAAGACCAGGGCGAGAGAAGCGAATTTCGCTCCGCTAGATTTCTTTTTCTTGAAGCGAGGAATGGTCAGGAGAGCCTTGTGGGCAGAGCGGAGTTCGCGACCTGGGAGGTACGGTTTTATGGCAGCGCAGATGAACTCGGGGGCTGTACCCGATCTTGCCTGAAAAGTGAGGCAACCGAGTTTAAAAAGAGCACGCTCCCTCACCGGGAGCCAATGCAAAGCTTTAAGCAGGGGAGTGGCACGATGGTATTTGGGTAAGCCATAAATCAAACGAGCCGCTTGATTCTGAATGAGCTGCAAGCGATAAAACGCATAGGCTGGAGCTCCATTGTAGATGATGTTACCATAGTCAACTCGCGACAACACCATGGCCAACACAATAATTTTTAAGGCAGAGAGGGAGAAAAAACGGGATACTTTCCTAATTAGTCTTAGTGAAAAAAAACAAGCAGAAACCACTGAACCAACTTGTGAGTGGATAGAGAGTTGTGAGTTAAGAAAAATCCCAAGAGGGACGGGAAGAGGGGGGACACCAAGTGACAAGGGCCAGTGGGAGGAGGTCCATGGACTGCAACCACCTCCGGTCAGGACTAACTCAGTCTTGTCCGGATTGAGTTTGAGGTGGTTGCAGTTCATCCAGTCCTGAATGAATGTCATTACAGTCTGAACATTGGAGGCAGATGAAGGGGAATTAGAAAGGTTAAAGATTAGCTGGAGATCATCGGCGTAATTGAACACCGTGACCTCCATCTGCTGTAACGAAAAAATGAGGGGGTGGATGTATAAGTTAAATAAAAGGGGGGAAAGTGATGAGCCTTGAGGGACCCCTCATTCCACCTTACGAAAGTCCGCGGTGAAATTGGCCAGATGGACAGCTTGGGCCCTCCCTGTGAGGAAGGACTCAATCCACGAGAAGGCTAGGCCTTCTATGCCCGCCGCCCTGACACGATTGAGGAGAATGGAGTGATACACCGTGTCAAAGGCGGCGGACAGATCTAATAAAATCAAGGCTTGCGGGAGGTTGGTGTCAATGCCTTCACGTAGCGCGTCCATTACCGAGATCACCACTTTCTCGGTGGAGTGCAATGGGCGAAAACCGGCTTGACGGGGGGAGAGACAGTGATTGATTTCGACATGAGTACTTAGGGTGGTTGTGACATGAGTTTCCAGAATTTTTGCTAGGTAAGGCAGTAGGGATATGGGACGATAATTGGAGGGGGAGGAAGGATCAGCGTCAGATTTTTTAATAATGGGTATTACAACCGCTGATTTGTGTATGCCAGGAACATTTCCTTTCCTTAACGAGTCATTAAGGAGGGTCAGAGGGGGAATGGGGGAGGTTAAGTAGATTTCCCTAAGGATATGGGCTGGGGCAAAATCTAAGGGGGAACCAGATTTGACTCGGTGAAGTAATGGGAAGAAAGTGTCCTCAGTTAGTAGTGGGATGAGATTGAGTTTAGGGACAGTGGGCGGAGGGGAGGGATTGACGAATGTGAGGGAGGGTGGGGGAATGTTAAGTTTAATTTTGGCTACTTTGTCAATAAAAAACTCATTGAGCGAGTTACAGAGGGACTGAGAGGGGGGATGGTAGCCGTGGTTCTACTGGATAGCGCTAGTTCATGGACCGTGGTAAAGATTTCCTTTGAGCGAGACTCAGCTGCCATAATCCTGCTGGTGTAGAATTCAGTTTTAGCCGCAAGAATGCCCTTTTTATAAGTTTTTAGAACAGACAAATACATTGTCTTTAGCTCTGGACTATAGTTTTTCCTCCAGGCTCGCTCGGCTCTTCTGGCTGCTAATTTCTGTTCTTTTAGTTCTGAAGTGAACCATCGATTGGCTGCATGGGCCCGCTTAACAGTGAGTCGCCTCAGGGGGGCGAATTCGTCGCCCGCCAAAGTCAGCCAGTTGTCAATGGCGGCCAGTTGAGAGGTAGCAGTGAGGTCTGTAAGATCGGGAGCGGTTTTGGCCAGGGTAGAACAAAAAGAGGGCAAATCCGTTTTTCCCCATTTCCTGACCCAGGTGTTTTTGGGAAGAGGAGGTTTGACCAACGCGGTCAGTGCAAGGGAAAAAGAAATGATAGAATGGTCGGACCAGGAACACGGGGAAATTATAGGGGATGTAGATGGAATGTTTAATGCCCAGATTTGATCCAACATGTGACCGTGTGTATGTGTGGGGCCATGAGTGAGCAGTGAGAAATTTAAAGAAATCATAAAGTCTGTAAATTCTTTGGATTGAGGGCTCTTAGCAGGTTCATTGGGCCTAAAGTTGAGGTCCCCTAGAACTAGTACCGATGAGTTGTTAACCACCAGGGTGGCTAAGAGAGCCTGCATGCTAGGAAGGAAGGATAGGGTAGGCTGGGGAGGACGGTA
Source organism: Triturus cristatus (assembly GCF_964204655.1). Classification (NCBI taxonomy): domain Eukaryota; kingdom Metazoa; phylum Chordata; class Amphibia; order Caudata; family Salamandridae; genus Triturus; species Triturus cristatus. The sequence continues at coordinate 1,645,468,517 of NC_140590.1, forward strand.
AATTAAGACAAAAGTGAATGGTACCTGATGGAGGGTTGAACGAGCTACAAGGTAATCCACCTCAGGAATGGGTAGGGATGGGAGAATCTGGAAGCTGAAGTCGGTCCGGGCTATTAAGGCTACTCCACCACCCCGTTTGCCCTCAGGCCGGTCTGCTCGAATGGCAGAGTATGATGGGGGCAGCGCGGCTAATACGTTGGGTAGGGAGTCAGCCTTGAACCAGGTCTCAGTTAAAAATATAAGGTCTGGGTTATGAGTGTCAATATAGTCAAATAGATCGTATTGATGACTAACCGCGGATCTAGTGTTTAGAAGTATTGCTGAGGTATTGCAAATTGGTGCTGGAGGGGCTGATGGGGGCAAAAGAATACAGGATGGTGTTTTGGGTGAAGGAACTAAGTGTGGACCGATAATGGGAGGACAGTGAGGTGGGGGGGAGTATAAATCAAGCTGTCTCAGGTGGGTACTGATCAGAGGGTCAACCGCTCCGGGGACCCAGTAGGAGAGTAGTAGGGCTGGCGAATACATAAGTAAACGAGTTGCCTTTCGTGCCCCTAGCCCCGGTCGGCCGCGGACGGGCGCAGACGGGCTTAACTCTGGCGCAACTCCGGCGCGCCTACGTCGCGCCCGCTGCGCTCGTCCGCTGCGCTGACACATGCTGCACGATTAAGTAGGGGCGGGGCGGTGGAGGAGGGGCAGGGCTGGGAAGGAAGGCAGCCCAATCAAAGATGGCGCCCGCTGCTGCTAAGAGCCCGCAAATACGCCAACCCGCCCTGGCAGCCCAACTCTGAAACCCCAATAAGGTGAGAGACCTGCACAAACTTTAAAAACAGTTAATAGCAGTGAAATACAGTACAAGTAAACATCGCCTGCGCTAGTAATCAGCGGGGGCGGAGAGCAGGGAAATCGCGACCAGTTATCCAGCGTTATACCAGCCAGCCCACTGCCACCGGGCTACTAGCAAACACGATAGGAGAACAAGTCTAAGCTCTTAAGTAGGGGCGGGGCGGTGGAGGAGGGGCAGGGCTGGGAAGGAAGGCAGCCCAATCAAAGATGGCGCCCGCTGCTGCTAAGAGCCCGCAAATACGCCAACCCGCCCTGGCAGCCCAACTCTGAAACCCCAATAAGGTGAGAGACCTGCACAAACTTTAAAAACAGTTAATAGCAGTGAAATACAGTACAAGTAAACATCGCCTGCGCTAGTAATCAGCGGGGGCGGAGAGCAGGGAAATCGCGACCAGTTATCCAGCGTTATACCAGCCAGCCCACTGCCACCGGGCTACTAGCAAACACCCTTTCTTAATTGATCAACTCCCTGACAGAATGTTTGGCACAATGAAAATTGCTATTAGTAGCACAGCAGACCTTTGACCAGTTTCGAAGAATATTCAAACAACAGGTGCATGCACATAAATTAGCTGTTCTCAGACCTAGGATGCCAGCACTATTACATATAATTTTGTCCCTTCAGCACTGCTGCTGGTTTATCTGCTTACTGTAAAAAGATATTAGCAATCTAATGCCATTTATATCCTAGCACAAATCTTTTCACAAGCTAATAACTAACGGGAAACAGCGTTTACATCACATGTGCTACAACGCATGCGATTACAATGTGGTTGTTACAACAACCGCGTTGTTATAATGCTTACCATTACATCGCAAGTCGTTTCTACAAATTGCTGTAGGGGGTGCGTTAAACTAAGGAACTATTCCAACACCTTCCCTACTGTTGGAGTTGGAATAGTAAATTATACTGTTCCTGAGTCCGGCACGCCGCCAACAGCAAGTCGTAGAAATGACTTGTGGTGTAATGGTCAGCGTTATAACAACACGGTAGTTGTAACAACCGCATTGCAATCCCATGCATTGTAGCGCATGCAATGTAACATCGCATATTCATAACTGACATGAGTAATCATGGGCACCAACCATCAAAACTGCTTCAGTTTTGACATAAATGTGTCTATTATGAAATTTTGATGCAGATAGACATATGCGATTTGGGGTTGAAAACAAACTATACTCTTATGTACTGAGGTAGACAATGATATATTGTACTATCCTCAGAGCTCCCATTCTAAACTAGACTTGGGTGTGAAATTCTTCTCAGCTCGGGGAGTTTATGGAGTTTTTCCCATTCCTCACTCCTCGTAGATTGCTGAGCTCCAAAAAACTATGCAGAACAGTTTTTATTCCTTGCTCGTGCTTCTCAATGTTAAGTTGGCGAGTGCGAGCGAGGATAATCTTACTCCAGACCACCTCCTGTTGAAATTTCTCCATGCGGGTGGTCGTGGATGGTCGGTACCGCTCGCGTTGAGAAACCTTCCGTTCGCATTGAGGAAGTTGCCGCTCAAGTAGAATATTTACTTGACAGCAGAAGGAAGAAGCGCCCTCTAGCGCTGCATGTGTAGCCGTTCACGATGATTTTACAGCACGAGACAAACACCCAGCTCTAAAATTCAGCACGGATGGCACGATGTAACACACTCCGCCGCTTGTGGAACTCCACGTCGCGCAAGAGAGTTACACGGAACTCTGCGAACTGCACCAAGGCTTATTCAGAATGGTCTGAAAAACCTAGGGAAAGCTAGTTGATTTGGAAAATCGTGTCATACAAAGAAACTTTGACTATATTTTTATCCAAATTTTCGGTGTTGAGTAGATACCCCCACTTCTCTAAAGAATCAGCATCACTGGCTCATTGAAATCTTTCTGCCTCAAATGCCTGAAGGGCAGACTGAATCATCCATTGGTGGTCTTAGTTTGGGCAGGCCACGGAACTAATGATGGGCAAGATACATTAACTTGAGAGTATTGCACAGTTGAGAGCCAGGATTTTTTATTCATGTCTGAAGAGGAGCCAGGATTTTTTATTCATGTCTCAAGGGCTACTTAGCTACTATGCCAGTTATTATCCCAATCAAACTATTTATCTTAAGCAGCGGTCTGTGAGTGTCTTCTCACTGGATGTACTTTCCTTCAAATATAAGTGCTGCAAACAAGATTTATGGAGACTGCTTTTAATGTAGAAGCAGGGATGGTGACATTTTAGTCTTCACTTGTTCAATGCATTTCGTTTGCATCTGCACACCCTTACAAAGTGCTTGAGTAAAGATCTTTTTCTTAAGGACTGTGGGGCTTATTTATGACCCGGTTTGCATCACTCTTGCACCACGCAATGTGGTACAAGAGCGACACAAACCTCAAGTCTGATTTTTGAAGCCATGCAAAGCCACTCTGCATGGCTCTGAGTAATTTCATAAATCAGGAGTAACGCAACGCAGCGCAAATCACTGCATTGCGTTACGTTAATCTGTCCTGGGAAGGCATTCCATGGACGTTGCATAGGTGTTCCCACTCAATGCCCATTAATTTTGACGTATTCTGAGCTTTATACCAACTTGTAAGCCTGGGGATGCGCCAAAATCGTACATCTTCCCAGGGGAGGCATAACAAGGAAATATATCTATTTCTCCTTGTTTCTTCCTCTTTCTTTGTGCGCTGCATTCTGCAGCGCACATAGAAAGAGAACATGCCTCCCAAGATTGTTTTGGTGCAAGAAGGTGCCCCTTCCTGCACAAAAATAATCCTGCATGCAACGCAGGCACCCCACGGGTGCCTGTGTTGGCACTAGGCAGCCCATTTTGTGCCAGCACATGGGAAAGGACAAGTGTGCGCCGTATTCCATTAAATACGGTGCACTCCTGACCTTTCCGTGTCACGCAGTGAAGCACAGCAAAGTGACTTGCTGTGCTGCACTGCGTCACAAAACTCATAAATAAGCCCCGGCATTCGTTTACATTTCTGTGAAGTGAGGGACGTATTCAGTTGGTACCTAAACACCAATGTTCTAAATCAATGACACCAAATTTGACTTCCATCATGCCATATTGTCAGTCTGACTGCAGAACATATTGATCTCAACCTTTTTTTCCCTTTGTCACTAAGTACATTGCTAAAACTTCAGCTGATAGGTACAAGTTGTCAACAGGTTGCAGGCTAACGATATCAAGACAGTGGGTAGCCCCCTCAATGTAACCTGCATGGGGTCCCCTAGGATGTTGTTAAACCCCTGTCTGCAGTGGGAACGTTTGTGTTGCTGTGAGGTAAAAAGGTCATCTCAGTGGACAACCAATCACTGTTGTTTTCAGAATGCTATGTACATCTAATTTCCCCTTTGCCAGAAGGCCCACGGCATTTTGGGGTTGCTGGAAATGCTCCCCAAAGTCTTCTCAGGTCTCTGTACCAGTCACTAGACGCTGGTGCATCAACAGAAACTCGTCAGATCAGTAGCACCAGCACCCAATTTGCTCCAATGCATAATGGAAAATGCAGTGCATGGTAACACTTAGGGGCATATCGGCAAGGGCCTGCGATAATTATCGCTCAGCGCTTTTAGCGCGAGGATAATTATCACAGACTAACGCTGGATTCTATCGCAGAGATAGCGTGCTATCAGCAACGCTTATCTCCCAAGCGATAGGAATCCATGCGTTAGCTGGAAAACAGTGTGATTATCGCTGGAAATCCAGTGATAATCACACTGCGACCAGCGATACCTTGCTGATAGGGCAGGGTGGTTTTAGCCATGTAATCCACCTCCCATTGGATTACATGGCTAAGTCAGATCACAAGCAGGCGTAAGGAAAGTAGCGATAACTGTGGTTAGCGCTACTTTTCTTATCGCTCTGCTTGTTTGCGTGCAGCTTTATAATTGGAGAAATGTCCGTTAGCGACATTTCTCCAGTTATTCTGGCACGGAACGCCCACTTTGCATCTCATTAGAGATGCAAAGCTGGGAGTTGTTGTAAGGGGCGATAAATTAGCAAAACACGCGTCTTTGCTGATAAAGCGATAAAATTATCACCGCTTTTCGGCCGAAAACGGCCACAAAAGTGGTGATAATTTTTTATCGCCGCCTTGTTATTATGCCCCTTAGTTCAATAGTAGCCTTTAATTTTTCAGCCTTGTTGGTGCAGCCTGTGTAGTGTAACTCTATACACTTTGGGCAGCATTTCCAGCACAACCCAAAAGGACTTGTTGCTCTCTACTGATGAAGGAATGAATGCAGAAACATGTGTAGACTCTAGAGTTACACAGCACAGCCTGAACCAACAAGGCTGAAAATTAAATACTACTACTGAAGTGTTATCAAGCACTGCACTTACCATGATGCAATGGGGCAAACTGAGTGCCGGGATGTGAGGCAGTGTACGCCCTCCTTCCTTCGATGTAAAGACACAGTACAGTACAGTAGGTCTCCGGCTGTACTGTGCCTCATTCCTGTCCAATCAGATTGAGTATTTCCTTTAGGCTGGTGAGAGGTACAGATCAGATCTTTTACATTGTAACTTGAGCAGACATGTTGGTAATGGAAGCAAATGGAGGAGAGGTACATCATTGCAAGGCGGCCACCCCTCAACTGACTATATTTGGGGCATATTAACAAGGGCCGGCGATAAATATCGCAAAGCGCGCTTAGCGCTTGCATATTTATCGCCAGCTATCTCTGGAATTTATCGCCCGGTTAGAGCGTTATCAACAACGCGCATTGCCGAGGCGATAAAAATTCCAGAGATAGTGCGGATATCGCCGTTTTCCATGGTGGAAAACGGCGATATCCTAGATGATAGGGCCTGTGGTCTTAGCCACAGAATCCACCCCCTATGTTAAGTATGCCTTAGTCAGGAATTTAACAGACGTTCAATTCCTGCGTTAAGGCATACTTAACACGATTTAAATAATCGCTACCCTTCCTTGTCAATATCGCAAAGCTGCCTTTGCGATATTTTCCCTGGTTGGTTTCACAGCCACGCCTACTTTGCATCTCAGTAGCGATGCAAAGTTAGGCGTGCTGGAAACGGGCGCTAAGTCAGCAAAACACTCAATAACGTGTCTTTGCTGATAAGGCGATAAAATGTTCTACCTTACCCAAGACTATCAACTTATAAAATTAAACTTTGTTTTAGCCTGCTAGTGCCTATATATTTGTCTGGAGTTTAACTTCAATTCTTGACCACGATATGACCTTCTCCTTTAGATGCAAGAAGGGGGCACATTTCGGCGCGTCCAAAGCTTAAAAAGGTCCCTAGTGCATGTTGATAAGGTTTACCTTCACAGGGACTGTCGTGTAAATCGATAAAGGAAGGGATTTTCCAAGTAGAGCATGGGTTCATACCTTATATGGCTTGTTCAGGGAGTGAAAACCAGGGACACACGCCTCTCTATAAACACAGAAAAGTGGGTGATGGTCACTGTGACCAGGTGGCCGCCAGGTTTAAGGTTTCTGGCGGAGGAGCCAGGTGAGAGTTCACTGTTGAAAACCCAGCGGTTCTTCCATCTCTGGATGAGGTGGTGGAACATGAATCTGGCAGTACAGACGCAGCGTGAATACAAGGCAGTGCTCCTGGTCCAACACACTCTAAGTGAAGCATTAGCATTTTTATAGACTATTATCAATGTATGTGTCACCTTTTCTTTTTTTACAAATGTAATAAACAGATAAGGTACCTTTATCCCAACTGGAATGTTTTTCATGCCACTGAAGATTACTTTTTTTTTAATTCAAATGTAATTTGTGTGTTCATTTGTCCTGCTTTCATCCTGAGGGCCTTATTTATGAGCCCCAGCGTCACTTTTGCGTTGCCGGTGCGTCACTTTTTGTGACGCACCAGCGGCGTAAAAAATGCACCATGTTACGTCATATTTACAAAGTGACGCATCTAGGTAGATGTGTCACTTTGTAAACCCCTGCGCCATATTATACCTGCATCAGGTATAATGTATGCAGGGGGGCGTTCCGACGCAAGAAAGTGGCTGATTTATAAGACCCTTGCGCCTCATTTACGCCGCCGTTGCGTCACTTTTGTGACGCAGCGGCGGCGCAAATCCTGCGTCATGCTGCGGGGTATTTACAACGTGACGCATCTGGGAGATGCGTCACGTTGTAAAGCCCTGCGCCAGCAGTAGGCGTACCTGTGCAGGGGGGGCGTTCTGTCGCAGGAACGCCTCCTAAAAGTGGCTGAGTGAAATCTACAAGATTTCCCTCAGTCACTTTTGAGCCCATGCTGCGTCAAAACCCTGTGCCTGCTTGAAGCAGGCGTAAGGATTGACGCAGCATTGTAATGATAGGGCACCCCCGAGCCTTGCTGGAGCTGCGCCGCGCTTGCGACGCAACTCCAGCAATGCGCCGCCCTTCCACCATCAGATGCGTCACGCATCTGTTTATCCTTGCGCCACGATGCGCTGCATTGTAAATGCAGCGCATCTATTGTGGCGCAAGGGTAAACTTTCGTGACGTATCTTTCCTGGCGCATCCCTGCTGATTTGCAGGGATGCGCCAGGAAACATAAATCTGTCCCAAAGTGTCGTAGAAGTGACACTGCGCCACTTCTAGGACTCAAAGAGGCAAATTTACAAGCCCCTTGCGCCACTTTTGCGTCACTTTTAACATGGGAAAAGTGACGCAAAAGTGGCGCATGGGGCTTGTAAATCTGCCCCAAAGTGTCAATATCTTTCGCCTGCCTCATGGCAGGTGTAAGACTGACGCAGGCACATTTAACATGGGACTTGACCATGTGAAATGATGACCCATTGATGGAGTTGCATCACTTTTGTGACACACTCCAGCAACATGTAATTTTTGCGCCTACAGATACGTCAGAAATACTGACGTATCTGTGACTCCTTGCGCCATGATGCGTCATATTGTAAATATGACGCATCACTGGTGTCGCAAGGAGGGCGCAATGAAAAGAGACGCATCGCTGTTTTCACGCAGCGATGCGTCACTTTTCATAAATGAGGCCCTTACTATTTTCATACTTACTTTTGTTAGGGCCTGGAGTATTTTTGATCTAATGGCTGCCCTGCATTCCGCCTGTTAGTTTTTGCGTCCCCGAAACCGCTTAAGCCTTGAGGTCACCAAAAAGGCGCGAACTCCCAGAGCCAAGGAACACCTTTAAGAGTCTTTGGTTCACCTTTGCCTGTAAATAGCTGTGTCCACTTTGTGGGATGCGGGCTACAGAGAATAATATCTCTAGTTCACACCGCCTCTAACCTCACACCATCATCTCAAGGGGAGGTGAGAAATGCGCGCCCCTTTGTCATTTGCCATCTTGAGAAAGATAACAGCCCATGGTCGGCTGCACACACTGACCTTTTCCTTCTATGAAGGTGTGTAAAGCCAGCCAGCTCTCAATAGCACTAATGGTACGGGCGCCCCCTAGCGGCTGGTTCTAGCCAGGCTGGGGGGCGAGTGACGCAACAGTCCTCGAGACTCGCAGTGGCAGCAGCCTGCTCTCCGCCCATCCTCCACTGTCAGGAACCGAGCAGCTCGGCGCAAACTCCACCGGAGTACAGCCGAGTCTTTCAAGAAAATGGGTTAATTGGGTTCTCTCTGCTGACCTCGGAGAGGACATGCTAGTGCTATTCCCTGCGCGTGGCCCTGTCACTTGTGAGGCAGCTAATGCACCCTGGCAACTTCACAGGGAAGATTGCTTTTTCTAGCCAGCAGGGCACTTAAACGTCCTACTCTGACATCTGCACTGCAGCTGGTTAGGATGGGCAGCGGCGCGCGGCTCGGCGCGCGGTCTCTTGGAGGGCGGTTACTAAGGAGCGGGGCAGGGGCTTGGGGCACCTTAATATACAAACACTTTTTGTTATTGAAAAGATACATTAATTTATGTAGCAATAATGGGACGAGAAAAACAGGAATTTTGAGTTTTTGTCTAAAATTATTTTCTTATCTTTAGTATGGTGCCTCTACCTAAACCCACTAATGAACCATGAGGGAAAATGCATGATTTTCACCACTGTTTGTCAATTTTTCACAAGAGTTGATGCAAATTTCCACTGACTGGCCAAAGTTAGCTCAAATGTTTTTTTTGCACTTACCAGTAAATTTCGTTTTTTACATTGGGCAGTTAAGGAAAATATTATGTTCACAGTGGGTACATATCACTATAAAACTACACCATCATGGGCACAATCCAAGTAAACTGTTCCTGTTTATTATAATATAACAGGACTGAGGTCTCATTTCAATGTATGTCCCAGCCAACATTATGGACCTGCCATTCCACTTGATCTAAAGCAGTGGTTCTTCTTAACCTGTGGTCTGAGAATTCCTGGGAGTCGCGAGGACTACTCAAGGGATCTGCGACTGTTCTACAAAATTAAATAATATTAAATTGCAAAAAAAAAATCAACTTATATAATATTTAGAACACAGAAAGTAGCAGTTAGCTGGCTTGCACCAAACCACAGGTGGTGCATGGATCGCCCTACTGCTAGCGCTTATGCCGTCTGATGCATTTAAACATATGGGTTTTCCCTCGTCGTGGAGTGCAGGCTCTCTCTGTACCTAGAGAGGTTGTTGTGTGTGTTTAATACACACACACATATATATATACACACATACATATATGATATACAAAAATTAATAAAGTATGCAGAAATAAAGAGGAAAAATTAAAAATGTTAAGTTTTTTTTATATTTCATCGTGAATATCATAAAATATTTCAAAATGTAAGCATTTGTCTGATTTGAATTTCTTTTGCAGGATTGTGTACTGTTTGGAGGTTCAAATCACAGAATTTCCTGAGACCGGGGTCCCCGACTTCCAAAAAGGACTGTGTCGGTGTCCCCGGATTTCAGTATTGATTCAGTGGTGGTCAACAGAGGTCAAAATGTTAAGAACCAGTTATCTAAAGGATATAAAATAACTTGAAAACCTGGAACTGCTTTTTAGGAAACATTTAAACGTTTGACCTGGAATCAGCCATTACTTTCCTCTAGTTATTTGGGGTTTTCGGCCTAAGCTGTAGGCATGTTTTAGTTTTTAGGTCTCGCCTGAGACAGCGCTTTAGCGCTGCTCTGGCGAGACTTATAGTAAGCGAGTTTTGGGAGTGCAAACAGTGGCTTTTCAGGCCTCCAAATACAGTGCATGTGCCCCGGGCGCGCGCACCATTTGGGAGCCTGAAAAGCACTGCCTGATCACTTGCTTTGAAGTCCTCAGTGAGCCCGCAGCCACTGAGGACATCAAAGTGCACACCATTTGCCACCCCCTTGTTTTTTCCTTTGATCCCTATCTTTCCCTTCCTCAATCTCACTCTCTCCCTGCCTTTTTTTAACTGCGGCCCGCACCACTGCGCCCGCCCCCACTCCCCCCTCCCACTCCCTCCTCGTCAGCTTCAGTGCGCTCTTGTTCTCTGTCTCCCAAACATCATCCAGCAACGATGCCATGGCTGGTTTCACTTTCTTTGTTTAATCACTGTGGCCTTTTATTTACCCCTCCCACCTGCCAAACAGCATCCAGCAGCATTCACCATGGCTTTTTATTTATGTAATAGAGCGCCCGTAATGCTAGTTCATGATAAGCAGTGACCATGTGCGTGATGTGCGTGTAAGAGAGAGAACAAGGTGGGGTTGGTATCCGAGCAAAGAAGTATTTCCGTTTATTCGCTCGGGTGTGGCATAAAGTCCACATTTTACTTCTAGCACATATTATCTGATGCACTCATTCGCCAGCAACCACGTATTCATTATCAATTTAACATCAACAAGTTTTGTAAAGTGCGTCTAATAGCCCCCAAGGGTAACCAGGCGCTGAGGCTGCTGCGGTGGGGGTTTCAGTTGAACAGTCAGGTCTCGAGTCTTTTCCAGTCCTGAGCTTTCGTTTAATAATGTGATGCATTGTGGGAGCCGTAGTCCTGCCTCACTGGAGTTGCACCAGTGGGATTAACAGATCTGCTAACAGTGATTTATAAAGTGAAAGGGCTGGGGCACGAGCCCCAGTGTTGCAGTTACTGGCGGCCTCGTGGGGCAGCACGTGGTGCACTAGTTAAAAGCCGGGCGCTTAACAGTGGTGGTGTAAGCGCACCAGCTAATGGCACCAAGCTGTAGGCTGAGAATGTGATCTGAAATAGCGGACTCTATTCTGCCTTTCTGTGTGTCTCTAGGCCCATGTTGTGCTGGTAAATGGTATTATATTCAGTGTTTAACCCATTAGCAGTGAGATGCTTGTATTTCATGTACTGCTGCATGCCTCACACTGCTGCATGCCTCACACTGCTGCATGCCTCACACTGCTGCATGCCTCACACTGCTGCACGCCACACACTGCTGCACGCCTCACACTGCTGCACGCTTCACACTGCTGCACGCCGCACACTGCTACACAAAACACTGCTACACAAAACACTGCTGCACGCCACACACTGCTGCACGCCACACACTGCTGCACGCTGCACAATGCTACACGAAACACTGCTGCACGGCACACACTGCTGCACAGCACACACTGCTGCACGCTGCACGCCACACACTGCTGCACACTGCTGCATTACTCACTGCTGCATGCTGCACGACACTGCTGAACGCCACACACTGCTGCACGCCTCACACTGCTGCACACCTCACACTGCTGCACGCCACACACTGCTGCACGCCATACACTGCTGCACGCCACACACTGCTGCATGCCGCACACTTCTGCAAGCCACACACTACTGCACGCCGCACACTGCTTTATGCTGCACACTGCTACACAAAACATTGCTGCATGCCACACACTACTACTGCTGCACGCCGCACACTACCACACGCCACACACTGCTTCGCACACTGCTGCATTACACAGCTGCACGCCGCACACTGCTGCACGCCTCACACTGCTGCACGCCTCACACTGCTGCACGCCGCACACTGCTGCACGCCACACACTGCTGCACACCGCACACTGCTGCACGCCTCCCACTGCTGCACGCCTCCCACTGCTGCACGCCACACAATGCTACACGAAAGACTGCTGCACGGCACACACTGTTGCATGGCACACACTGTTGCATGCCGCACACTGCTGCACACTGCTGCACACTGCTGCACGCAGAACACTGCTGCACGCAGCACACTGCTGCACGCCGTACACTGCTGCACGCCGCACACTGCTGCACGCCGCTGCACGCCACACAGTGCTGCATGCCTCACACTGCTGCACGCCTCACACTGCTGCACGCCTCACACTGCTGCACGCCTCACTCTGCTGCACACCTCACACTGCTGCACGCCATACTGTTGCACGCCTCACACTGCTGCATGCCTCACACTGCTACACAAAACACTGCTGCACGCCTCACACTGCTGCACGCCACACATTGCTGCACGCCGCACACTGCTGCACGCCGCACAATGCTACACAAAAAACACTGCTGCACGCCACACACTGCTGCATGGCACACACTGCTGCACACTGCTGCATTACTCACTGCTGCATGTTGCACGACACTGCTGCACGCCTCACACTGCTGCACGCCTCACACTGCTGCACGCCTCACATTGCTGCATGCCTCACACTGCTGCATGCCTCACACTGCTGCACGCCTCACACTGCTGCACGCCGCACACTGCTGCACGCCGCACACTGCTGCACGAAACAATGCTGCACGCCACACACTGCTGCACGAAACACTGCTGCACGCCACACACTGCTGCACACTGCTGCACGACACTGCTGCACACTGCTGCACGACACTGCTGCATGCTGCACGACACTGCTGCATGCTGCCCGACACTGCTGCATGCTGCCCGACACTGCTGCATGCTGCACGACACTGCTGCATGCTGCACAACACTGCTACACGCCGCACACTGCTGCACACTGCTGCACGCCACACAGTGCTGCATGCCTCACACTGCTACACAAAACATTGCTGCACGCCACACACTGCTACTGCTGCACGCCGCACACTACCGCACGCCACACACTGCTTCGCACACTGCTGCATTACACAGCTGCATGCCTCACACTGCTGCACGCCTCACACTGCTGCACGCCTCACACTGCTGCACGCCTCACACTGCTGCACGCCTCACACTGCTGCACGCCTCCCACTGCTGCACGCCGCACAATGCTACACGAAACACTGCTGCACGGCACACACTGTTGCACGGCACACACTGTTGCACGCCGCACACTGCTGCACACCGCACACTGCTGCACACTGCTGCACGCAGCACACTGCTGCACTCCGCACACTGCTGCACGCCGCTGCACGCCACACAGTGCTGCATGCCTCACACTGCTGCACGCCTCACTGCTGCACGCCTCACACTGCTGCATGCCTCACACTGCTGCACGCCTCACACTGCTGCATGCCTTACACTGCTGCATGCCTCACACTGCTGCACGCCTCACACTGCTGCACGCCATACTGTTGCACGCCTCACACTGCTGCACGCCTCACACTGCTGCATGCCTCACACTGCTACACAAAACACTGCTGCACACCTCACACTGCTGCACGCCACACACTGCTGCACGCCGCACACTGCTGCATGCCTCACACTGCTACACAAAACACTGCTGCACACCTCACACTGCTGCACGCCACACACTGCTGCACGCTGCACACTGCTGCACGCCGCACAATGCTACACGAAAAACACTGCTGCACGCCACACACTGCTGCATGGCACACACTGCTGCACACTGCTGCATTACTCACTGCTGCATGTTGCACGACACTGCTGCACGCCTCACACTGCTGCACGCCTCACACTGCTGCACGCCTCACACTGCTGCACGCCTCACATTGCTGCACGCCGCACACTGCTGCACGCCGCACACTGCTGCACGCCGCACACTGCTGCACGCCTCACACTCCTGCACGCCTCACACTCCTGCATGCCTCACACTGCTGCACGCCTCACACTGCTGCACGCCGCACACTACTGCATGAAACACTGCTGCACGCCACACACTGCTGCATGACACTGCTGCACACTGCTGCACGACACTGCTGCACACTGCTGCACAACACTGCTGCACACTGCTGCACGACACTGCTGCACACTGCTGCATGACACTGCTGCACACTGCTGCACGACACTGCTGCACGCTGCACGACACTGCTGCATGCTGCACGACACTGCTGCATGCTGCACGACACTGCTGCATGCTGCACGACACTGCTGCATGCTGCACGACACTGCTGCACACCGCACACTGCTGCACGCCGCTGCACGCCACACAGTGCTGCATGCCTCACACTGCTACACGAAACACTGCTGCACGCCACACACTGCTGCACGCCGCACACTGCTGTACTCCACACACTGCTGCACTCCACACACTGCTTTTAGGCGAGTTTATGCTACTGACATTGTAAATGACAATGCCTTTTATTTGTTTTAAAACCAAAACATAAATAAAAGGCATTGTAATTTTGCAATGCCAATAGCTCAAACTCTTATAAATGCGAGACCTATTGCATTGCAAATGCTTGTTCATTATTGATGCTCTGCTGGCCTGCAGGATCTCGCATTTGTTTTGAAAATCTTAATTGTTATTTCATAGCACTACCAGATTATTGCTGAAAGCCAGTCTTGATTGTCTGAGCCATGTGCAGGAGTGTGCCTAAGGTCACACACTTTGTGGAAGTAGAAAAGAAAGGGTTAGTAGTCTGCACTGTAAGAGCAGTGGTGAGGTCCATCGCATTCCTTAAGCCTTAGGCATGACAGTGAAATTGCCAGCATGCTATAATTTTATAAATTCCCAAGAGCAACCTATTGTTCTATTGTCCAGACTTATGTTAACAGCAGAAAAAGCAATAATCCCCTGAGGACAACATCACATCGAACAAATCTAAGCAGAAGACACAATTGGACCTCAGAATGCTATTGCATGCAGTTATTAAAAATATGGATTTCAAGCGGTGGGATCCTGCAAGGCTGGCTGGGTGTGCATTTTTGAAAAGGTCGCTCTTGCACCTACATAGAGATTACTCTCTTAAAATAATGAAAAGTATAGGCAGGACCACTGGTATTATGCGATTATGAGGTTGCAGCATTTTTTTTCACATAATTATAGATTTGTTGCCTTTTCGACATAATCCATGATCTGCTGCATAATCTGCAGATTTTAACCCAAAAAAGTTTTGTTTCTAGCTCAAACAGTTCAAAGTTTACTGAAAACGCAGTGTCACGTGTCACTGCGCAGGGGAAGTCCTTTTACAAAGGTTGACTGGTCACCTTTCTGTTGCTTATTGGTATGTTTGGGTATTTAACTGATACTAATAAGGTGTACCCAATGCCAGGCAGTGTTAACAAGACTAAAAAGTACAAAATAAGGAAGTAATACCATTAATAAATGTGCCGCATTATGCTGCATAATTTGCCTTTTCTTGCCGCATAATTTACTCAACCCTACTGCATAATTAGGTCCTCTCTTGCCACATAATTCCAGTGGCCCTACATATAGGATACACCTGCTCAAGATGAGGGGGGCCTGTTGAATTCTAACTGCACGCTCTGTGCTGCACGCCTTAATTAGTTTATTTTGTCCGGAAAACTCATGCTGAGCACACTCTTTGAGTCTTTTCCTAAGTTGTGTGTGAGTGTACGTGTGTGGGTGTACATATGTGTGTCTGTGTGCATGTGTGGTTATGTCTCTGTGGGCGCATGTGTGTTGGCGGGGGTAGCCAGCTAACAGACCAGGAGTGATTTAGAGCAACTTGAGGGAGCCAGTTTCTCATATGCTTGGTTGTTGAGGCACAAACGTTGTATTGTGTTGTATTGTATTGGCATACGTACAGTGCTTTCCTTACTCCTTATACCGCTTTTTGGATAGTCAAGTGCATAGCATTGATGGAAGTGTTTGACTAAAGGCCATGTATAAGAGCTAACACTCTTTTTTCCATGATGAATACCCATAAACATGTGGGGCTGTGTGCATCAAATATCGACAGATACCAGAGTGTGTATTGTTGTAAGCAGAGTGGGGTTGATAAACTGAAACCTTTCTCATGCTAGGTGTGCCTGCCCAAAGATGCAGCCATTCGGAATATGGGTAGGTGTTTGTGCCTATTCAGGGTCAATACCATTTTCAGCGGTGTGAACAACAGACATCACTAATACACAGCTCTGCGGTACTCAGTTTAGCGACCTTGGATGGATGAATGACTGGGCCTGCCCTCCCCAGATTCGAACCTGTCAGATTCGAGCCTGTCAGCAGGTCAGCAGAGATGTCAGACACGAGTGTCGTTAGACTAATTCAACTTCAGAACCCTGGACAGCGTCACTATTTATAGCAAAATACCTTTTGCACCCAAAACAGTGTCACTATACCATTACTTGCAGAGCACCCAGGACCTAGTAATTATTTTCTGTCACTATACCAATACTTGTAGAGCACTCTGGACATAGGGTCAGATGTACGACCTGCCAAATTGCGGCTTGCAAATTGCATTGCATTTGAGACTCACAATTTACGACTCGCTATTTGGCATGTACAACAGTGTCTTTGACACTGTTTGCGATTCCTAATGGGGTCGCAAAATACAAGGCTCATGACTATTAAAGAGCCACTAACATTTTGCGACCCCATTTGGAATAGCTGGCCCGACCAGGAATGGTGGCGCGCTGGGCGCAGCAGACCACCATGTCCATGTCCGTGATTGCTTTTTAATGAAGAAGAATTTTTTTTTTTAAATGCGGCCCGTTTTCCTTGAAGGAAAATGGGATGCATTTAAAAAAAAAGAAAAAATGAAACGTTTTCGCTTCATTTTCTAAGGGCAGGCAGTGGTCCCAGGGACCACTGCATGAACTTAAAAAATGATTTTGCATGCATTTGCAAAGGGGATGGGGTCCCCTGGGGACCCCTTCCCATTTGTGAATGCATTACCACCTACTTAAAGTAGGTGGTAATTTGCGAGTGTTTTGCAACCGCAATTGCGGTCGCAAAACATTTGTACATTGTTATGGAGTTGCTATTTAGAAGGGAACGCCCCTTCCAAATACCGAGCCGCAAAACAGTATTTTGCGAGTCGCAATTTATTTGCGACTCACAAAATACTGTTTGTACATAGGCCCATGGTTTTTAGCGTGCGCAAAAGGGTCTAGGACCCGTTTGCACATGCTAAAAACCATTGTATATGTGGCCCATAGTGACTATTTACTGTCACTCTGCCAATAACCATAGTGCACTCTGGACATAGTCACTATTTACTTTCACTACACCAATACTCGCAGAGCACTGTGGACATTGTTACTATTTAGAGCAAAATAACCTCTTCACCATAAACAGTGTCACTATACCAATACATGTAGAGCACACTGGACATAGTTACTATTTACAGCTGCTACACCAATAATCGTAGAGCACTCCGGACATAGTTACTATTTACTATCAATATACCAATACTAGTGGAGCACTCTGGACATATTCACTATTTACAGTCACTAAACCAATACTAGTGCAGCACTCTGGACATATTCACTATTTACAGTCACTACACCAATAATAGAGGAGCACTCTCGACATATTCACTATTTACTGTCACTATACCACTACATGCAGAGCACTCTGGACATAGTTACTATTTACTGTCACTACACCAATACTAGTGGAGCACTCTGGAAATAGTCACTATTTACTGTCACTACACCAATACTAGTGGAGCACTCTGGACATAGTCACTATTTACTGTCACTACACCAATACTAGTGGAGCACTCTGGACATAGTCACTATTTACTGTCACTATACCAATACTAGTGGAGCACTCTGGACATAGTCACTATTTACTGTCACTATACCAATACTAGTGGAACACTCTGGACATAGTCACTATTTACTGTCACTATACCAATACTAGTGGAGCACTCTGGACAGAGTCACTATTTACTGTCACTACAGCAATACTAGTGGAGCACTCTGGACATAGTCACTATTTACTGTCACTATACCAATACTAGTGGAGCACTCTGGACATAGTCACTATTTACTGTGACTACAGCAATACTAGTGGAGCACTCTGGACATAGTCACTATTTACTGTCACTATACCAATACTCATGGAGTACTCTGGACATAGTCACTAGTGAGTGTCACTAAAGCAATACTCGTAGAGTACTCTAGACATAGTCACTATTTTTTGTCACTATACAAATACGTGTAGCGCACTCTTGACATGGTTACTAGTTACAGTCACTACACCAATACTAGTGGATCACTCTGGACATATTCACTATTTACAGTTACTACACCAACACTAGTGGAGCACTCAGGACATAGTCACTGTTTACTGTTACTGTACCAATACTCTTAGAGCACTCGGGACATAGTCGCTATTTATTGTTGCTATAGCAATGCTCATAGAGCACTCTGGACAAAATCACTATTCAGACCAATAGACTTTCTAACCCCTGAAGAGAGGCACTATACCAGTACACACTCTGCACCCTGGAAAGCGTTGTAATTTATGCCATGTCAACTTCACACCATAAACACCGGCATTATTGCTATATTAATACAACTTATCTACCCTGTTACCAATATAATGTCAGTATCATTGATGGAGCATTATTTAAACCTAAACACATTCCACAATCCATACTGTGTTACTATACAAAAAACTGTGAGTACCTTTCTCAGCATCACTATTTATACTACAACCATCCTGCACACTGATCAGAGTACTGTGGGAAAATCATTTCAGCACCATGGACAGTAAAGCTAAAGATGCAACTTTCCAGCATCCTGGACATTGTCACTATGAATATCAAAACACCTTCAGCACCCTGGACACTGTCACTGTGAATATCAAAACACCTTCAGCACGCTGGACACTGTCAACGTGAACACCTTCATCACCATTGACACTGTCACTCTGAATATCAAAACACCTTCAGCACTCTGGACATTATCACTTTGAATATCAGAAAACCTTTAGCACTCTGGACAAAATCATTGTAAATATCAAAACACCTTCAGTACCCTGGACACTGTCACTGTGAATATCAAAACACACCCAGCACCCTGGACTAAGTCTTTGTGAATATCAAAACACCTTCAGCATGCTCAACACTGTCACTGTGAATATCAAAACACCTTCAGCACCCTGGACACTGTCATTATGAATATCAAAACACCTTCAGCACCCTGGACACTGTCACTGTGAATATCAAAACACCTTCAGGACCCTCGACACTGTCACTGTGAATTTCAAACACACCTTCAGCACCCTCGACACTGTCACTGTGAATTTCAAACACACTTTCAGCAGCATCGACACTGTCACTGTGAATATCAAAACACCTTCAGCACCCTGGACACTGTGGCTGTGAATATCAAAACACCTTCAGCACCCTGGACACTGTCACTGTGAATATCAAAACACCTTCAGTAGCCAGGACACTGTCATTGTGAACACCTTCAGCACCATCAACACTGTCACTGTGAATATCAAACCACCCTCAGCACCCTGGACATTGTCACTTTGAATATCAAAACACCTTTAGCACCCTGGACTAAATCATTGTGAATATCAAAACACCTTCAGCACCCTGGACACTGTCATTATGAATATCAAAACACCTTCAGCACCCTGTACACTGTCACTGTGAATATCAAAACACCTTCAGCACCTTCGACACTGTCACTGTGAATTTCAAACACACTTTCAGCACCATCGACACTGTCACTGTGAATATCAAAACACCTTCAGCACCCTGGACACTGTCACTGTGAATATCAAAACACCTTCAGTAGCCAGGACACTGTCATTGTGAACACCTTCAGCACCATCAACACTGTCACTGTGAATATCAAACCACCCTCAGCACCCTGGACATTGTCACTTTGAATATCAAAACACCTTTAGCACCCTGGACTAAATCATTGTGAATATCAAAACACCTTCAGCACCCTGGACACTGTCATTGTGAACACCTTCAGCTCCCTGGACACTGTCACTGTGAATATCAAAACACCTTCAGCACCCTGGACACTGTCATTATGAATATCAAAAAGCCTTCAGCAACCTGGACACTTTCATTATGAATATCAAACCACCTCACCTTCAGCACCCTCAACACTGTCACTGTGAATATCAAAACACCTTCAGGACCCTGGACACTGTCATTGTGAACACCTTCAGCACCCTGGACACTGTCACTGTGAATATAAAAACACCTTCAGCACCCTGGACACTGTCACTGTGAATATCAAAACACCTTCAGCACCCTGGACACTGTCACTATGAATATCAAAACACCTTCAGCACCCTCGACACTGTCACTGTGAATATCAAAACACCTTCAGCACCCTGGACACTGTCATTGTGAACACCTTCAGCACCCTGGACACTGTGGCTGTGAATATCAAAACACCTTCAGCACCCTGGACACTGTCACTGTGAATATCAAAACACCTTCAGTAGCCAGGACACTGTCATTGTAAACACCTTCAGCACCATCAACACTGTCACTAAGAATATCAAACCACCTTCAGCACCCTGGACATTGTCATTATGATTTATAAAAAAACCCCTTCAGCACCCAGGACACTGTCACTATGAATATCAAACACCTTCAGCACCCTGGACACCGTCAACGTGAACACCTTCAGCACCATTGACACCGTCACTATGAATATCAAAACACCTTCAGCACGCTGAACACTGTCAACGTGAACACCTTCAGCACCATTGACACTGTCACTATGAATATCAAAACACCTTCTGCACCCTGGACACTGCGACTGTGAATATCAAAACACCTTCAGCATCCTGGACACTGTCATTATGAATATCAAAACACCTTCAGCACCCTGGACACTGTCATTATGAATATCAAAACACCTCACCTTCAGCACCCTCGACACTGTCACTGTGAATATCAAAACACCTCCAGGAAACTGGACACTGTCATTGTGAACACCTTAAGCACCCTGGACACTGTCACTGTGAATATCAAAACACAATCAGCACCTTTGACACTGTCATTGTGAATAGCAAAACACCTTCAGCACCCTGGACAAGTCTGTAACTATGGATATCAAAACACCTTCAGCACCCTCGACACTGTCACTGTGAATATCAAAACACATTCAGTAGCCAGGACACTGTCATTGTAAACACCTTCAGCACCCTGGACACTGTGGCTGTGGATATCAAAACACCTTCAGCACCCTGGACACTGTCACTGTGATAATCAAAACACCTTCAGTAGCCAGGACACTGTCATTGTGAACACCATCAGCACCCTGGACACTGTCAATGTGAATATCAAAACATCTTCAGCACCCGGGACACTGTCATTATAAATATCAAAACACCTCACCTTCAGCACCCTCGACACTGTCACTGTGAATTTCAAACACACCTTCAGCACCATCGACACTGTCACTGTGAATATCAAACCACCTTCAGCACTCTGTACCCCGCCATTGTGAATATCACAACACCTTCAGTAGCCAGGACACTGTCATTGTGAATTTCAAACACACCTTCAGCACCATCAACACTGTCACTGTGAATATCAAACTACCTTCAGCACCCTTGACATTGTCATTATGATTTATATAAAAACACCTTCAGCAGCCTGGATACTGTCACTATGAATATGAAAACACCTTCAGCACCCTGGACACTGTCATTGCGAACACCTTTACTACCCCGGACACTGTCACTCTGAATATCAAAACACCTTCAGCACCCTGGACATTGTCACTTTGAATATCAAAACACCTTCAGCACCCTTGACACTGTTACTGTGAATATCAAAACACCTTCAGCACCCTGGACACTGTCATTATGAATATCAAAACACCTTCAGCACCCTGGACACTGTCATTATGAATATCAAACCACCTCACCTTCAGCACCCTCGACACTGTCACTGTGAATATCAAAACACCTTCAGGACCCTGGACACTCTCATTGTGAACACCTTCAGCACCCTGGACACTGTCACTGTGAATATCAAAACACCTTCAGCACCCTGGACACTGTCACTGTGAATATCAAAACACCTTCAGCACCCTGGACACTGTCACTATGAATATCAAAACACCTTCAGCACCCTCGACACTGTCACTGTGAATATCAAAACACCTTCAGCACCCTGGACACTGTCATTGTGAACACCTTCAGCACCCTGGACACAGTGGCAGTGAATATCAAAACACCTTCAGCACCCTGGACACTGTCACTGTGAATATCAAAACACCTTCAGTAGCCAGGACACTGTCATTGTGAACACCTTCAGCACCATCAACACTGTCACTAAGAATATCAAACCACCTTCAGCACCCTGGACATTGTCATTATGATTTATATAAAAACACCTACAGCACCCAGGACACTGTCACTATGAATATCAAAACACCTTCAGCACCCTGGACACCGTCAACGTGAACACCTTCAGCACCATTGACACCGTCACTATGAATATCAAAACACCTTCAGCACCCTGGACACTGTCACTATGAATATCAAAACACCTTCAGCACCCTGGACACCGTCACTATGAATATCAAAACACCTTCAGCACGCTGAAAACTGTCAACGTGAACACCTTCAGCACCATTGACACTGTCACTATGAATATCAAAACACCTTCTGCACCCTGGACACTGTTATTATGACTGTCAAAACACCTTCAGTACCCTGGACACTGCGGCTGTGAATATCAAAACACCTTCAGCATCCTGGACACTGTCATTATGAATATCAAAACAACTTCAGCACCCTGCACACTGTCATTATGAATATCAAAACACCTCACCTTCAGCACCCTCGACACTGTCACTGTGAATATCAAAACACCTCCAGGAAACTGGACACTGTCATTGTGAACACCTTCAGCACCCTGGACACTGTCACTGTGAATATCAAAACACCTTCAGCACCTTTGACACTGTCATTGTGAATATCAAAACACCTTCAGCACCCTGGACACTGTCACAGTGAATATCAAAACACCTTCAGCACCCTGGACACTGTCACTATGGATATCAAAACACCTTCAGCACCCTCGACACTGTCACTGTGAATATCAAAACACCGTCAGTAGCCAGGACACTGTCATTGTAAACACCTTCAGCACCCTGGACACTGTGGCTGTGGATATCAAAACACCTTCAGCACCCTGGACACTGTCACTATGAATATCAAAACACCTTCAGCACCCTCGACACTGTCACTGTGAATATCAAAACACCTTCAGCACCCTGGACACTGTCATTGTGAACACCTTCAGCACCCTGGACACTGTGGCTGTGAATATCAAAACACCTTCAGCACCCTGGACACTGTCACTGTGAATATCAAAACACCTTCAGTAGCCAGGACACTGTCATTGTGAACACCTTCAGCACCATCAACACTGTCACTAAGAATATCAAACCACCTTCAGCACCTGGACATTGTCATTATGATTTATATAAAAACACCTTCAGCATCCAGGACACTGTCACTATGAATATCAAAACACCTTCAGCACCCTGGACACCGTCACTATGAATATCAAAACACCTTCAGCACGCTGAACACTGTCAACGTGAACACCTTCAGCACCATTGACACTGTCACTATGAATATCAAAACACCTTCTGCACCCTGGACACTGTTATTATGACTGTCAAAACACCTTCAGTACCCTGGACACTGCGGCTGTGAATATCAAAACACCTTCAGCATCCTGGACACTGTCATTATGAATATCAAAACACCTTCAGCACCCTGCACACTGTCATTATGAATATCAAAACACCTCACCTTCAGCACCCTCGACACTGTCACTGTGAATATCAAAACACCTCCAGGAAACTGGACACTGTCATTGTGAACACCTTCAGCACCCTGGACACTGTCACTGTGAATATCAAAACACCTTCAGCACCTTTGACACTGTCATTGTGAATATCAAAACACCTTCAGCACCCTGGACACTGTCACAGTGAATATCAAAACACCTTCAGCACCCTGGACACTGTCACTATGTATATCAAAACACCTTCAGCACCCTCAACACTGTCACTGGGAATATCAAAACACCGTCAGTAGCCAGGACACTGTCATTGTAAACACCTTCAGCACCCTGGACACTGTGGCTGTGGATATCAAAACACCTTCAGCACCCTGGACACTGTCACTATGATAATCAAAACACCTTCAGTAGCCAGGACACTGTCATTGTGAACACCATCAGCACCCTGGACACTGTCAATGTGAATATCAAAACACCTTCAGCACCCTGGACACTGTCATTATGAATATCACAACACCTCACCTTCAGCACCCTCGGCACTGTCACTGTGAATTTCAAACACACCTTCAGCACCATCGACACTGTCACTGTGAATATCAAACCACCTTCAGCACTCTGTACCCCGCCATTGTGAATATCACAACACCTTCAGTAGCCAGGACACTGTCATTGTGAATTTCAAACACACCTTCAGCACCATCAACACTGTCACTGTGAATATCAAACCACCTTCAGCACCCTGGACATTGTCATTATGATTTATATAAAAACACCTTCAGCACCCTGGACACTGTCATTGCGAACACCTTTACTACCCCGGACACTGTCACTCTGAATATCAAAACACCTTCAGCACCCTGGACATTGTCACTTTGAATATCAAAACACCTTCAGCACCCTTGACACTGTTACTGTGAATATCAAAACACCTTCAGCACCCTGGACACTGTCATTGTGAACACCTTCAACTCCCTGGACACTGTCACTGTGAATATCAAAACACCTTCAGCACCCTGGACACTGTCGTTATGAATATCAAAACACCTTCAGCACCCTGGACACTGTCATTATGAATATCAAACCACCTCACCTTCAGCACCCTCGACACTGTCACTGTGAATATCAAAACACCTTCAGGACCCTGGACACTGTCATTGTGAACACCTTCAGCACCCTGGACACTGTCACTGTGAATATCAAAACACCTTCAGCACCCTGGACACTGTCACTGTGAATATCAAAACACCTTCAGCACCCTGGACACTGTCACTATGGATATCAAAACACCTTCAGCACCCTCGACACTGTCACTGTGAATATCAAAACACCTTCAGTAGCCAGGACACTGTCATTGTAAACACCTTCAGCACCCTGGACACTGTGGCTGTGGATATCAAAACACCTTCAGCACCCTGGACACTGTCACTATGATAATCAAAACACCTTCAGTAGCCAGGACACTGTCATTGTGAACACCATCAGCACCCTGGACACTGACAATGTGAATATCAAAACACCTTCAGCACCCTGGTCACTGTCATTATGAATATCACAACACCTCACCTTCAGCACCCTCAACACTGTCACTGTGAATTTCAAACACACCTTCAGCACCATCGACACTGTCACTGTGAATATCAAACCACCTTCAGCACTCTGTACCCCGCCATTGTGAATATCACAACACCTTCAGTAGCCAGGACACTGTCATTGTGAATTTCAAACACACCTTCAGCACCATCAACACTGTCACTGTGAATATCAAACTACCTTCAGCACCCTTGACATTGTCATTATGATTTATATAAAAACACCTTCAGCACCCTGGACACTGTCATTGCGAACACCTTTACTACCCCGGACACAGTCACTCTGAATATCAAAACACCTTCAGCACCCTGGACATTGTCACTTTGAATATCAAAACACCTTCAGCACCCTTGACACTGTTACTGTGAATATCAAAACACCTTCAGCACCCTGGACACTGTCATTGTGAACACCTTCAGCTCCCTGGACACTGTCACTGTGAATATCAAAACACCTTCAGCACCCTGGACACTGTCATTATGAATATCAAAACACCTTCAGCACCCTGGACACTGTCATTATGAATATCAAACCACCTCACCTTCAGCACCCTCGACACTGTCACTGTGAATATCAAAACACCTTCAGGACCCTGGACACTGTCACTGTGAATATCAAAAAACCTTCAGCACCCTGGACACTGTCACTATGAATATCAAAACACCTTCAGCACCCTCGACACTGTCACTGTGAATATCAAAACACCTTCAGCACCCTGGACACTGTCATTGTGAACACCTTCAGCACCCTGGACACTGTGGCTGTGAATATCAAAACACCTTCAGCACCCTGGACACTGTCACTGTGAATATCAAAACACCTTCAGTAGCCAGGACACTGTCATTGTGAACACCTTCAGCACCATCAACACTGTCACTAAGAATATCAAACCACCTTCAGCACCCTGGACATTGTCATTATGATTTATATAAAAACACCTTCAACACCATCGACACCGTCACTATGAATATCAAAACACCTTCAGCACGCTGAACACTGTCAACGTGAACACCTTCAGCACCATTGACACTGTCACTATGAATATCAAAACACCTTCTGCACCCTGGACACTGCGACTGTGAATATCAAAACACCTTCAGCATCCTGGACACTGTCATTATGAATATCAAAACACCTTCAGCACCCTGGACACTGTCATTATGAATATCAAAACACCTCACCTTCAGCACCCTCGACACTGTCACTGTGAATATCAAAACACCTCCAGGAAACTGGACACTGTCATTGTGAACACCTTCAGCACCCTGGACACTGTCACTGTGAATATCAAAACACCTTCAGCACCTTTGACACTGTCATTGTGAATATCAAAACACCTTCAGCACCCTCGACACTGTCACTGTGAATATCAAAACACCTTCAGCACCCTGGACACTGTCACTATGGATATCAAAACACCTTCAGCACCCTCGACACTGTCACTGTGAATATCAAAACACCTTCAGTAGCCAGGACACTGTCATTGTAAACACCTTCAGCACCCTGGACACTGTGGCTGTGAATATCAAAACACCTTCAGCACCCTGGACACTGTCACTGTGATAATCAAAACACCTTCAGTAGCCAGGACACTGTCATTGTGAACACCTTCAGCACCCTGGACACTGTCTTTATGAATATCAAACCACCTTCAGCACTCTGTACCCCGCCATTGTGAATATCACAACACCTTCAGTAGCCAGGACACTGTCATTGTGAATTTCAAACACACCTTCAGCACCATCAACACTGTCACTGTGAATATCAAACCACCTTCAGCACCCTGGACATTGTCATTATGATTTATATAACAACACCTTCAGCACCCTGGACACTGTCATTGCGAACACCTTTACTACCCCGGACACTGTCACTCTGAATATCAAAACACCTTCAGCTCCCTGGACATTGTCACTTTGAATATCAAAACACCTTCAGCACCCTGGACATTGTCACTTTGAATATCAAAACACCTTTAGCACCCTGGACTAAATCATTGTGAATATCAAGACACCTTCAGCACCCTGGACACTGTGACTGTGAATATCAAAACACCTTCGGCAAACTTGACACTGTCACTGTGAATACCAAAAAACCTTCAGGACCCTGGACACTGTCATTGTGAATATCAAAACACCTTCAGCACCATTGACACTGTCACTGTGAATATCAAACCACCTTCAGCACCATTGACACTGTCACTGTGAATATCAAACCACCTTCAGCACCCTGGACTATGTCATTATGATTTATATAAAAACAACTTCAGCACCCTGGACACTGTCACTGTGAATATCAAAACATCTTCAGCATCATGGACACTGTCACTATGAATATCAAAACACCTTCAGCACCCTGGACACTGTCACTATGAGTATCAAAACACCTTCAGCACCCCGGACACTGTCATTGTGAACACCTTCAGCACCATCAACACTGTCACTGTGAATATCAAACCACCTTCAGCACCCTGGACACTGTCACTGTGAATATCAAAACACTTTCAGCCCTCTGGACCCTGCCATTGTGAATATCAAAACACCTTCAGCGCCCTGGACACTGTCACTGTGAATATCAAAACACCTTCAGCACTCTGGACCCTGTCACTGTGAATATCAAAACACCTTCAGCGCCCTGGACACTGTCACTGTGAATATCAAAACACCTTCAGCGCCCTGGACACTGTCACTATGAATATCAAAACACCTTCAGCACCCTGGACACTGTCACTCTGAATATCAAAACACTTTCAGCACTCTGGACCCTGCCATTGTGAATATCAAAACACCTTCAGTAGCCAGGACACTGTCACTATGAATATCAAAACACCTTCAGCACCCTGGACACTGTCACTATGAATATCAAAACACCTTCAGCACCCTGGACACTGTCACTATGAATATCAAAACACCTTCAGCACCCTGGACACTGTCACTTTGAATATCAAAACACCTTCAGCACCCTGGACACTGTCACTATGAATATGAAAACATCTTCAGCACCCTGGACACAGTCACTATGAATATCAAAACACATTTAGCACCCTGGACTATGTCATTGTGAATATCAAAACCCCTTCAGCACCCTCAACACTGTCACTGTGAATATCAAAACACCTTCAGCACCCTGGACACTGTCACTATGAATATGAAAACACCTTCAGCACCCTCGGCACTGTCACTGTGAATATCAAAACACCTTCAGCACCCTGGACACTGTCACTATGAATATGAAAACACCTTTAGTACCCTCGACACTGTCACTGTGAATATCAAAACACTTTCAGCACTCTGGACCCTGCCATTGTGAATATCAAAACACCTTCAGTAGCCAGGACACTGTCACTATGAATATCAAAACACCTTCAGCACCCTGGACACTGTCACTATGAATATCAAAACACCTTCAGCACCCTGGACACTGTCACTATGAATATGAAAACACCTTCAGCACCCTGGACACTGTCACTGTGAATATCAAAACACAAGAGCTGTCCAGAGGGTGGCACTGTGTACATCAAAACATACTCGTGTGCAGCCTGGAGGGTGGCACTATTTATATTAAAACACTTCAGCACCCTGAAGGGTAGCAGGGTATATACCAACATATCTTTAACACCCTGGAGTATGTCACTTATATTTCAAAACACTTGCAACATCCTTAAGGTGGCAGGGTATATATCAAATCCCCTCAGCAGTCTACAGGGAGCTATTGTGTGTATCAAATACTTCAGCACCTTGCGGGTGGCACTGTGTATATAAAGGCACCTTCAGCACCCTGGAGGTTGGCGCTATGTATATAAAGACAACTTCAGCACCCGACCCTGGAGGCTGGCATGGCATTTTCAGAACACTTTCAGCACACTGGGTACTTTCACTGGGTATATCAAAACACTTTCCATATCTTTAAGGTTGGCAGGGTTAGCACCTTCAGCACTGTGGAGGGTGGTACTGTGTACATCAAAATGCCTAAGATTCCTGGAGAGTGGCATATTTACATCAATGCACCTTAGATACCGTGGAGGGCGCCACTGTGTACATGGAAATACCCCCCTCATCCTTGACTGTGTCACAATGGAATGGCAGTAGCTGAAAACACCTTCAGCACCAAGCACAGTGACACTGTGTATGTCAAAGGTCCTTCAGCACGCCAGGTGCAGCTCTAAACTGTTCCCTTTGCAACAATGTTTGCAACGTCTACATAGTTGGGTGTTAGACATCCGTTCGAGGTATTATACGCTATCCTCCAATTAATTTTTCAAGTAGAAGTTTCTGATCATTTCTAGGAGTAGTGCTGTTGCTGTGTCATTTGTCTTACTGGCTGACAGTAGGTCCGTGGTGGCCATCCTGCTAAAGGACAGCAGCTGATGAGTGCTTCTTCTTGCAGCATTTTACTTGAGTGCTCTATTTAATGCCTATTAGCTGCTTTTCTGCGCTTGCCAAAGTACCAACCACTATCAGGAAACTTCCCCGGTATAGAGTTTGACGTCATGCAGAACTTGTCACAGGAGACCCAAACTGGGTCACCTAATATTCTCATGTATATTTTAGTTTGGCCTGAATAGGTGCATGCTCATGGGTTTTGCTGTTGAGGCAGAAGGGTTTCTCCAACTCCCAGATGGTAAGCCTGCCTTTGCCCATAGTCATATGGGACAAGCTAAAAAGAGATCTGTACAGTGCAGTCACAGATGCTGTTGATCCAATTCAGGACATGTTGGATATGTGCTTTTTGGGTCTGGAGTTTGATAGCACAGTTATCATACAGACCCATTGTTAACAATATCCATGGAGTGGACTTTAGTCTGCCCTTATCAACCAGTCACTTCTTACCCGCTTGGCTTAAAAGTTTGTGAATCATGTAATGGATCCGTCCCGTGGAGCATTCGCCTTTTACCTAGTATTTTTGGCTCTTTGAGTGTATCCTTCCACCTCCACTCCAGTGCTAGATCTGCATGCTGGTTCCTCCTGAGTGTTGTGGTCTAATGCACTAGTGATTAATGTTCTATCAAATTAAACTTAGTCCTTTGCCTTTGCCAATGCTTGTTGAATGTAGGATGGGTGGGAAAGGTCTTGATGTTCTCCTTTTACTGGTGTGGCCAACAGCACACTGGAGCTCACCATTGTATGCAGCAATGTGTTATTCTTGCCTCTAAATTACTATGGCTGTCTTGCTTTTTAGGGTCGAGCCTGCGAGTGCATGCGCTAGCTCATGCATCTCACTTGTGAGACACTGTTGTATACAGTAAAGGGTTTGGATCCCGTTGAAGGTTCAGTCGAAGAGCCAGGTCTTGAGGCCCTTCCTGAATTATGGGAGCTGTTGTGATTGCCTG
Source organism: Triturus cristatus (assembly GCF_964204655.1). Classification (NCBI taxonomy): domain Eukaryota; kingdom Metazoa; phylum Chordata; class Amphibia; order Caudata; family Salamandridae; genus Triturus; species Triturus cristatus. The sequence goes on from NC_140590.1 coordinate 1,645,498,989, forward strand.
AGGTGCAGAAGCAGGGAGTTTCAGGTCTTTGCAGTGAGGTAGGAGAAGGATCTTCATCCAGCCGTGGTCTTGCGGATCAAATGGGATGGTGGCCAGAGCCAGTTGGGTGGAGCGGAGATACTGGTGGGAGTGTATAAGGAGAGGTGGTGGTTTGGGTATGCAGGTCCGGCATTGTGGAGGGCTTTGGAGGCATGTGTGAGGAGCTTAAATGTGATTCTTTTTTTAATAGGTAGCCAGTGGCCGGTGATGTGGCTGCGGAGTGGGATGTTCAAGATGAGTCTGGCAGAGGTGCTCTGGATGTTCTGTAGTTTCTTTTGGACTTTCTGGGGGTTGCCAGTGTAGAGTGCATTGCTGTAGTCGAGTCTGCTGCTAACGAGTGAATGGGTGACCATTTTCTTGAACTCTGTGAGGATCCACTTGAGGATCTTTAGAAGCAGACAGAGTGTGTGGAAGTAGGAGGACAATGCAGCGTTGATTTGGCAGTTCATTGAGAGCAAGGAGTCCATGATGATGCCAAGGTTTTGTGTGTAGTCCATGGGTGGGGGGGTGTCCGAGTGCTGCAAGCCACCAGGAGTGTTCCAGGTGGAGGGGCTGGAGCCCAGGATGAGGACTTTGGTCTTGTATGAGTTAATCTTGAGGCAGCTGTCCTTCACCTAGGTGGCGACAGCCTTCATCCCATTGTGAAAGTTGCTCTTGGTGGTTCTGGGTTCCTCAGTGAGGGAGAGAATCAGCTGGGTGTCATTGGCGTAGAAGACGATGTTGAATCTGTGGCTTCTGACAATGGCTGCAAGCGAGGCCATGTAGATGTTGAATAGGGTGGGGCTCAGGGAGGATCACTGAGGCACCCAGCAGCTGATCTCTGTAGGTTCTCAGTTGAACGGTGGAAGTCTGGGTCTCTGTGTCCAACCGGTGTGGAAGAAGCAGATTGATTCTAGAGCTTTGTCAAGGATGCCGCCGTCGTGGAGTCATGCGCGAGGGTGCGGCAGGCGATAGAGTCAAAAGAGGCTGAGTGGTCCAGGAGAATGAGTGCAGCAGTTTCCGCTCGGTCGAGGAGGGTGCGAATGTTGCCTGTAGCTGCAGGGAGAGCGGTCTTGGTACTGTTGTTTGCTTATAAAGCTCGATTGGTAGAGATCCAACAGGATTTGGTTCATTTCGATTAAAGCGGAGAGTTGGGCGTTGATAGTTTTCTTGATGGCTTTGGCTGGGAAGCGGAGCAGAGAGATTGGTCTGTAGTTCTTGAGGTCCGTCAGGTCAGCAAAGGGTTTCTTCAGCAGAGGGTTGATCTCTGCATGCTTCCAGTCATTGGGGAAGGTGGCAGACTCGATGGAGCAGTTGATGGTGTGGCAGAGTTCAGATGCAATGGAGGTGCCGGCTCTGTTGAAGATTTGGTGACGGCAGGGATCCAAGGGGGCTCCAGAGTGGTTGCTCTTCATGATCCTGACGGTGCTGAGGGTGTGGCGGGGGAGTTGTCGAAAGAGGCCGAGTTGTCCAGGAGAATGAGTGCAGCAGTTTCCCCTCTGTCGAGGAGGGTGCGAATGTCGCCTGTAGCTGTGAGGAGAGTGGTCTTGGTGCTGTGGTTGCTCATGAAGCCAGATTGGTAGAGATCCAACAGGATGAGGTTCATTTTGATGAACTCGGAGAGTTGAGCGTTGATGGTTTTCTTGATGACTCTGGCTGGTGAGTGGAGCAGAGAGATTGGTCTGTAGTTCTTGAGGTCCATCAGGTCGGCAAAGGGTTTCTTCAGCAGAGGGTTGATCTATGCATGCTTCCAGTCTTCGTGGAATGTGGTGGACTTGATGGAGCAGTTGATGGTGTGTCACTGTTTGGCTGCGATTGAGGTGCCGGCTCTGTTGAAGATTTGGTGAGGGCAGGGATCCCAGGGGGCTCCAGAGTGGATGCTCTTCATGACCCTGATGGTGCTGATGGAGGTGATGGTGGTCTTGTTGGGCAAGGTTGCTAGGGTCTGGAGACATTGGGTGTGGTGGTAGCGGGAGGGGTGGGAGGATTTTGGGTTGCGAAGCTGTCATAGGTCTCCATGATCTTACGGTGGAAGCCTTCTTCCTCTGGCGAGGGTGTTGCAGGGGTCTTGAGAGGGGGAATGTCTGTTGTCTCTGTGCTGGGTTTGGCAAATTCTTTGACCACAGTGAAGTTCTTTGCTGTTGTGTGCGTTGGCATTGATGTGTTCCTGAATGGCGGCTTGCTTTCTTGTTCTGATGACTTGGTGGTGTGCTGTGACGGTAGATTTGAAGGCTGCATGGTCTTCCATGATCTTGCTGGCCCTCCATCACTTCTTGAACCATATGCAGGTGCACCTGGACTCTTAGAGGGCAGAGGAGAATCAGCTGGCTTTCCTAGAGGGCTGTTTGCCTGAGGGTTTCCTGAGGGGAGCCAGTGTGCTGACGCCGTTACTCTTCTCTGCACCCATTTTAATTAATCAGTGCACTCAAACGTCACTTCTGCCACTTGCAGGGACCAAGCACAGATTGGTTCAATTTAATCAGTGCCAGTCCGCTGCTCTCAACATGATTCAGGTACTATTTTTTTTTTTAGCCACCTGAAACATCACTTCAAACTCTTGTTTTTTTCTTTCAGTTGTAGTTGTAGTATTCCATTACAGTGCTCTCTCCAACCCGTTTTGCTTGTCTCACTTCCGTAAATAAGAACATGGATCCAGATGTCTGGCCGATGTGCTATTATTATTTTTTTCATTTCTGCAGCACCGCTTCTATCCATCCCCCATGGCAAACCTTTCTTATCCTCATCCCACAAAACCTCACATGTTCTCCAAACTGAGAGCATTGAGACTTGCACAATTTATCATTCCTCCTCATCCATTTTCAGTGTTTCTTCCTTGTCGTCGGATGTACAACTATGTTCAGAGTCCACCTGGCCTCCGCCTTCTGAATGGTTTTCTTGCCTGAAACAGATCAAATTAGTGTGGCGTACTGCGCCTGGGAACACGAAGAGCCGATGTTTCTCTTTGGAGGATAACTTCATGGAGACACTAATATCATCACTGTACTGTTAATTCGGTTTCACGCACTCCTGAGTATTGATTACGGGCTATTCTGTTATGGATGGACAGGCATCTTCAACATTGTTGTTTTTTGTGCTTCTGAGTTATGGTGCCAGGGACCAGTGCCCAAAATGCCCCACAATCAATAGTGCATTAGCAGCCTGTACTCCTGGGTCCAGACATTCCCAATCACCAGAGAGGTTTCTAAATTTACAAATAGAGCAGAAGGGGAAACAACCTTTACAACGCAGTCATTACAACGCATACCATTACAGTGCATAGTACCCCTACACTATCCAACACTTACCCTACTGTTGCACTCACCGGAGTTAGAATAGCAATTTTTACCCCTACACTATCCAACACTTACGCTACTGTTGCACTCACTAGAGTTAGAATAGTAACTTTTACCCTACACTATCTAACACTTACCTTAAATGCAATGTAATGGTATGCGTTGAAATAGTATATGTTGTAAGGGTATAATGCGATGTAATGGAATGCGTTGTAAATGTAGTTTCTAAAAATGCGTTGTAATGACATGCAATATAAAATAATGCGTTGTAATGGATGTTACGATGTAAAAACTGCGTTGTAAAGGCATGCGTTGTAAATATTTGCGTTGTAACGTCATACATTCGAGCAGAAGGGGCAAAGATTCCATTGGTGCAACAGGTGCAGACGCACTGGAGCCCACTTAACCCTGATTATTCCTTTATTTTATAATACAAACACAAGCTAGGGATATTTCCTTCCTTGCACTAGGGCCCATGACACACGGGCTACAATATAATACTTCCGAGCACAGCCCACCCGGATCCAAGGTTCTGACTTGTGTCCAACAATCTGAGTCATCAACATATTTGGAATTTTTACCATGCATCACGCGTCTAGTACTGTGATAAAAACTCTTCGAAATAATGTAATTTTTTTAAATACTTCGAATTTAGTTTAAAATATATCAAATTGTATCATCGCATTGCTTGGCAATTTGAAGTAATAGAGTCTAAACACCAACTTAGAAACTTTCATGCCTTCATCCCCACTGCCTGTTGACGATGCCATTAGTAAACTAAGAGGCAAGACTTGTGTCCCCATACGAGGCCTAGGGCTTTGCTTAAAATGGAAAAATTGAAGTGAAGGTACCCTATGTTAGAGTTCCTGCTTACTTCTGAGAAGCACATTTACTCTCCAGTTAAAAGCACTGCACCTCTGCTGAGAAGTGCTGCCAATCTTCCTTTCCAAATAAAGAACTGCCTGTACTCAGTCAGTACCAGAAGGACCAGCTTATTTTAACCACTGACCTTGGGTATTATTATAGATGGAGTGACATTATAGTCTAATAAACCATGCACAAGAGAAACCTTTGTACAGCACACACTCTGAACAGATGTATTTCAAGGCGATCTCATTTGATGATGAAGGAGATGGAAGCACTGTGAAAAAAAGTAATTGTCTAGGATCAAAGAATTTAGCTAAATAGAAGGTAGAATTGATGGAAGGGTTCCTGTTTTTATGTGGTACTGCTCAGAATTAATTCTTTCTCTCTCCCGTTTTAGATTAATGCTCAATGGTTTGTGCTCAATTCTCTGAGGTGCTACATCAGTGCATTGTATTGAATACATATGCATACAACATGTCAAATCTGGTTGACAGGAGAAGCCTTGCTGAAAAAATACAAAGTTGGGGAAGCTGGATCCCTAGTTTAATGTTGATAAAACAGGACAATTTTAATAGAGGCAATTACACCTATTAGCAAAACAAAAGGTCTGTGGGATGCAACAGAGTTACTTGTTTTAACATTAATGCAACTGAGGGGCAGAGCTCAACTGTAGACATTCTTACACAGAGCTCATACCATGCAGTGTTTTTTCATTTGTTTATACTATGGTGGGGCAGCAGCAGATCGAATCAAGACCTTCCATAGTGCAGTGAAAGTGCTCGAGGATAACAACTCCCCCATTTCACAACAAACAGAAAAAGATCATTAGCATAAAAACACGTTTAAAGCACTCCACTGCCCATCTATGGTAATCCCTTTGTTGAAGAAGGCAGGGGCAGACCCAAATAACTTCAAGAACTCTTGCCCAGTATCCCTGCTGCCATTTCTGGCTAAGATTCTGGCGTGGCACGTATGGTAATCTCTTTGTTGAAGAAGGCAGGGGCAGACCCAAATAACTTAAAGAACTATTGCCCAGTACCCCTACTGCCATTTCTGGATAAGATTCTGGTGTGGCACGTGGCTAAGATCCTTACAAAATTTGTTGATGAGTGGCAATTGCTTCATTCTCGCCAATCAGGCTTAAGGGAAGGATGGAGAGAGCTGCCATGGCTCAACGCATTAGGTTGCAGCCTAATAGACAGCGCAGCTGTCTGGTTTGCTAAATACATCTTGGGGACATTCAGAAAGTTGACATAGGAATGCATTCTGCCCTTTGCTCACCATTGGCTTTATGGTTTATAACACAAATGTTCTGGCTTTCAATTTTCTAGCTTGTCCAGCTGGAGTTCATCCCTTGTTGCCCAAACCCATGAACTCCCTTTCTGTAAACAGGCCTTTAAATCTTGTTTTATCTTGTCACGTTTGCTGTGGATTGAAGGACAGAGGAACAATGTCAAGCTGTGTCTTCCAGGAAGCTTGGTGTTTATTTTTCTTTCTCTGTCTTCTAAGTGAGAGGATTTATGTGTCAATCATGCTGGTTACTGGGGGTCTGCTTAAGGAAGGCTGTACAATGTTATATTATTTTTCCTAGTACACAATAAAATTTAAATGACTGTTAAAATGAACTGTGCTGATGATCAAATAAACACATTGGGTGATGACATTTCCACACATTATTGATGGTGCGCTACATATTTGAATCAGTAAAACTGTATGTGAGTACAGATGTAATGGTCATTTCAATTGAAGATGTGTTGTCTGTAATGGAAGTACACTACCATACCATGCAAACTCCACGTTACCCCACACCTCTCTACTCTGCATCACTCCATGTCACTGCACTCTACTCTGCACCACTTCGCACCACGCCATGCCACTCCACTCCACAGTGCATCGCTGCACTCTTCTCTGCATCACACCACTCTATGCCTTTACTCCACACCACTCCACTCTATGCCAAACCACTGTACCCCACACTACTCTACTATGCACAACTGTACTTTTCACCCCTGCACTTACACTACTCCGCGCCATTCCACTCCATGCCACCCTACTCTGGAACACTGTACTCTATACCATTGCACTCTATGACAATGCACTCTACTTTGTACAACTCCACTGTATGCCATTGCACTCTATGCCAATCCTCTCTAAGCCACTCTAATCTACTCTGCACCACTACACTCTACTCTTACGCAATCTACTCTATGCCACTGCACTCAGTGTCACAGGACTCAGTGACACTCCATTCTACTCTGCACCATTCTACGCCACTGCACTCTATACCAATGCATTCTACACCACTTTACTCAAAACCAATGCACTCTATGCCAATCTACTCTGCACCATTGCACTCTATGCCACTGTACTCTACGCCACTGTACTTTATGCCATTGTACTCTGTCACTGCATTCTACGCCTTTCTATTCTACTCTGTGTCACAACACTCCATGCCACTCTATTCTACTTTGCACCACTACACTCTACGACACTGCTTTATACACCACTTCACTCTATGCCACTCTACTCTGACCCACAGCAATCCATTCCACTCTACTATACACCACTGCACTCTATGACAGTATATGGATTATCGCCCACAAAGTACACAAATGCCGTTTTTGCATACTCTCAAAACACTTTTGAATGTTTCAAACTTTAACAACTTATTCCTGGTTTGTTAAATTCAATATCAATGTCCCCTGGATTTCTCAGATGAACATGTGTCAATTTGTATGATTGGCATACCTATATTCTTCACCCCTACCAGCCCATGTTATATTGGGTATGGCGCACTACATATATGTTCCTGCTGTTTTATGTTTGATTTCTCCACTCCAAATCCTGTGCTGGACCCTCTTCTGAAGGTGTGTCTAGCTGCGAATCTGGCCAGGCGGTTTCTTGGAGGGAGTTGAGAATTGTATTCCAATTTTTGCCTATAAAGAAATTACGCAGTCCCAGTGTGTCCTCCTTTTGGAGGGAAACACCTTCAGCTTTGGCCCAGTTGGAGAGAGACATGGTACCATATTCATAACAGGAAAATACAGCCATCTGTTTAAATGTGAGGCATTTGAAGTGAAGAAACATGCTTCATAAAACGTTAGGACTGAATAGGGTTAATTTAAAGTAGAGAAAACCATTAAGACAATGTTTCATAGAAATACTTTTCTTCACTGTAAATTTCTCCCATATCAAAGAAAATGACTATATTTTTTATCTATAAATATAGCATTGTATTTGTGTCTACCAGCCACCGGAAGCAAGATGCCTGCTGCTTGTAAATGTGACCTGTTGAGAAGGGAAAGAATTAAAATGAAGAGTTAACAATCATTAGGTTAACTCTTCATTTTAATGTTATCCCTTTCAAAAGCATTCAGAAATATCATTTTGGTCTCATTCTCCAATAATGAGTTGAGAATGACTTTTATTTAAGAGTTAAATACCTCAGTGCTTCAGTTCCAAACCTCTTCACCCCTTAGGGGTCATACAACGGAGTAGACCACTGCTCATTTTCAGGTTCTGCTATCTGCAGCCTAATAATAACGTAAAATAAACATAGCCTATCCTTAATTTTAAAAGGAAAACGGAACACTTATTTATTGCAGTTCTTGGTTAAAAATTAACTCAAAACTGGAAGCTACTCTGAAGGCTTCTGTGAGCTACTGATAGCTTGCTATCGATTGGTTGGAGAACCCTATTCTAGGAAGTTGCGGCCTGAAAGTGTATTGTCCAAATACGTTGTGTGCACGACATCTGCTTGTAGGTAAGTAGGACAGAGGATCCGGTCCAGATGGACATCCAATTCATGAGGAGGGAAGTAGAAGGAATATTCACGCATATTGACATTTCTGCTATGCAAAGCATCATTCAGGGACCATCCCGCAACCCATTGTTGTAAAGCTTTGGTTTGTTTAATTAAACTTGTGTCAGGTAGTGGGGGGTGGGAGCTGTCTAGCTCTATGTCAAGGACTGCACTGAAGTCTCCGCCGATCACCCACAGGTATTGTGTCGTGTCAGCCAAGAAAGTGGATAAGTACATCAAAAATAAATCTTACTCAGTATTGGGGATGTAGACGCTGCCAAGCAACACCAGTTTGCCATTTAACAAAGACATATCAACCATTTCTATAAATGTCGGTGTCTAAAGCTGCAAAGGGTACCCCTGATCGCAGTCACACTGCCGCTCCCTATTCAAAGCCGTAGTATAATTTGGCAAATAATTGCTCTCTCTATTTCCTACGTAGCTTAACAGCTTCAGTGGCAGAATGGTGAGTCTCTTGTAAATATGCTAAACTTGCCCAGAGTCGATTAAGTTGTGCCCGGAATCCATGCCATTTCTGAATGGACCTCATGCCCCTGATGTTCCATTTTAGTATATTACATCTGTTCTGGACATCGGACATGAGTCAAAGCAACATTTATTAAACATACATGACCCACACAATGTATAAGATAACCAGTATGAGACATTTGAGTGTCATGATGACAGATTAAACAACTCCCCAATACTAGGTCCAGCAAAAAACAATTGTTCAACCAAAACTGAAAACCTATTTGAACTGGTTATTGCTGTGTGCAATCGCTATAGGGGCAAGTGAGAATGACCCCCCCCCCCCCAAAAAAATAGTTTTTGAATAAACAGAGATGTCGACACGCCCCTGGCGCTGTGGCCCTGTTCTCAATGTTATGAGTCATAATACAAATTAGCAAGTGTACATATGCAAGGAGCACTTGAGAGCAGAGTATGAGCAAACATTGCAATCCCCCTCAGGGGTGTCCCCACAATGTGGAGGATACTGATTTAATACTGAACATGTGTTAAGGCATGGACCTAAGAAGGTCACAAAGAAATCAAGATATTCAAGCAAGTCCTACCCCTCAGAAAGGAGCGTATAAGTGTCCCCCAGTGACCTGAGTAGGAACCCGTTTACCATGTCATATGTGTCTGGCGCATTTCTGCCGCTGTGCTCTGCAGGGATCACCAGTAGTCCTATGGTGTCTCAAAGGGGAGGAGTCACATGTCAGTCACGGAAGTGGAATGTACCGCTTCTGTCACGCCAGGACCAGATCTTTGGCAACAATAAGAAATATCATCAGCAGTTTGTGGCATTACCGAGGGGAACAGAGTTATGCTGGCCCTGGAGTCCAAATTGGTGGCATTATCTGCCCAGGAACTGGACTGGAGGCTCAAGTGTTGCTTTCTGATGGATGTTGCTGTTGCAATTGCTGCCTTTCTGCCCTCCAGGGCCTGCAGTAGAGATGGCACAACCCCAGATGCTGATTGGTGGTCAGTTCTGTGACTGCGTGGCTGGGATGCATAAATTAGCCCCTCTGATCTCGGTTGTTTTTGGGGGCTTGGAAAGAGAAGCATATGTGATGGACTGTCAGCGTATAATCTGGAAAGAGTGAAACAGTTGCATTATCTACAGTTAGAGATGCATTTTCTCGAACACTTTGGAGTATGATATCACAATTCCTGAAGATATGGATAGGGGTCACAATAAGGTATGGGGTTGGATGCTGCATGGGAACTCTGTGCACCCTCTAGACTGTGAACAATGCTGACAGACCCTGTGGGGCCACTTCAATTTTCTATGTAATTGTGGTATTAGGACCCTTTGCAATCTTGGGCATGCCTATGATGCATACATTGTCACAGCATGCTTGCACTTCACCATCTGCTCTTTCATGCAATGCTATGACCTGCTTTTGGGCATTGTCGATAAGAGTTCAGTGTTCCACGTGTCAAAGGCCTAGAGAGGACAAAGCAGCCTCATTAGTTTTGACTTTGTCTGCTAGTTTCCGGTGGTCATCTTTGAGGAGGCCCAAATCTGTGGTGATAAAGCCAGTTTGTTGTTCAATAGCCACCTGAGAGTCAAGGATCTCCTGAAGAATGAAACCCATCTCATCCATTGGGGGGGGGGGGGGGGTCAGCCATGGTGGGAGAGATGCAGTTTTCTGCAGCCAACATGGAAGAGCTGTCAGGCTGTGTAGGCTGAGAAAGATGTAGGTCCAGTGATGGCACCATTTTAGCAGTCTTGGTGCGGCCCATTGTGGGAAGCAGACAAGTGGATGGCTGCTAGAAATACTATCATGTTGGCGGCTCCCTCAACAATCGTGGCCAGCACTCGCGGTTGCACGCGAGCGACAGAGGGGTTTCTTCTATACCAGTGCAGTAAATCGATACAGTCATGAGGTGTCGTCAACGGATCTGCGCCGCCAACAGGGGGATCCACCATCTTCACAGCATGATGCAGGGGCTTAATCTGGATGCAACAGACTTCTCACACTCCCGCCTCCAATATAATCTAGACCCATGACTCGGCACAGTATAAGAGCGTATTTTATTGGGCCCAGGGTTCCTTCCAATGCAGTACCCAGTCGTAGTTGATTATGCAGAAGTGTTCCATGGTACAAGAGAGATGGCAGGATTGTTAATGCTGATAGGGCACCCCCAACATCCCCTGGAAGGGTGTTTCTTTGCTAAAGTTTGTAGTGGTTCCATACTATTCTCAGTGTACTCATGAATAGTGGTCATTAGCACCCACCGCAACACCGCATTGATTTAGAAGCCATGGCCCACAGTAAGTCCTGGTGGTCTCATTCGTCACTGCCCCACAAGTCACTTGCTACGTTCACAATGGACTGGGCCACCCATTTCCATCCATGTGGAAGTCCCGTTCGTTGCTGACCGCTCAGCACGGATCACACGCCCCGTGGAGCCTCAGCCACATTCCACTATCTGTCATGGCATCTCCGCAGTTTACGCCACGCAGTCGCACAGCCAGGCGCATGATTGCAGGGTTCTTCAGATCGATCCCAGATTCTGGGCAGGCTCGCACCCAGCATTGCACCGTGGTTTCCAGTATCCTGAAGGGGAATCAGTCCGTCTCTGCCAAGCCCACTGGAAAATGGCACCCACGCTGTCGGCTGCGAGGCCCTAGTGAGATGTGCCCCTTCCAGCCCCTCCGCTGGTGATCAGGGCTGGAAATAAGGCCTGGAGGAGACGGGGCCCAGGTCCCACCTGGTCACTAATGGCCAGCACATTGATTTAGCCCTATATGTCACCAGATGGTCAGCACTTATGGGCCACATGGCAGGAAAGTCAAGGAAGGTTGTCCGCCATCTTCAATGGTTTGCCACACCCCTCAACACATGGAGGTGTTTAAGAAGTGTTGCATAAGACACCGTGCCAAATGCCGCCAAAAGATCAAGCAGGATCAAGGTGGCAGGATCTCCCTGGTCCATGACGTAGCAGATGTCATCGGTGGCAGGAATATGACACTTTACTCCGCAAACGTTTACAAAACGTGCCATTACTACACATATTTTACTCCGTGAAATCTTTTACAGTGCAGGGCTTTACACCACAATCCATTACAACACATTGTCCATTACAACGCAACTTACTATTCTAACTCCACTGGGGAATTGTAATGGGTAATACGTTGAATCGGTTTGCGGTGTAAAGCCCTGCATTGTAAAAGGTTTTGCAGAGTAAAAAATGCAGGGCATTGGACTGCATTTTAACGCAGCCATTGTAAAGGTTGTTTACCATTTCAAAGTGGCTGAAGAGTTGTGAGATGATCAGTTTCTGAAGAACTTTGGCAGAAAAATGGGTCTGAACTGTGAAGTTAGCTCAAACATAGGGTTAGATTATTTCTTGAGGATTTATCACATCCTTGGCAGCTTGCCTGTGTGTTGATTGCTGTGTGATGTGCATATGTAGGCAGTAGGTTATCATTCCAAGCTATTTGTCAGGACTAGTGGTCTGGGATCGTCTTGGAAACAGCCAGGTTTGCACCTCTTATCCAGATTTCATGTACTCCTGTATACTTTGCAATTTATCTGACAAGGAGTTCCCAGGTTTTGCCTCTTGGACCTTTAATGTGGAACATCCTATTGATTTCTTTATTTTTTTGGGTGGATGAATAATATTTATTGTGTGATTACTTTAAACTATTGCAATAGTCAACATAGAATACTTGATTAAGTTTAGCAAATAAAAAGTTAATGATGTGGTCCACAAGAATCGCCGGCACACTGCTGCTCAAGCCCAAGAAATTTGATAAGCTTAAAACGTACAATCGAACATTCTCTGGCATCGCCCAGAGAATCTGGAACTCCCTTCCAGTGGAAACAAGACTGATTCCCTCCACTCTTGCCTTCAAAATTCTACTACTGAACAAACTCTTCTAATGAACTCTGCGCTGAATCTGATGCTTTGCTCCTATTGACTCCAAGTGACCGTTTTTGTCTGGTATGCTCTTGATTTATATTGCCCTACTTGCAGCTTTCACCCATCCTTTTCCTCTGCACTCCCCAATTTCATCCTGCTCCCGTTGTATATTGTTCCACCTTTTCCATGATTTCTATCACCTTACTGCTTTCCTTTCTCTACCTAAACATATGTAAAGCGCTCTGATACCCACCTGGGTCATGTTCGTGCTATACAAAACGTTAAATAAATAAATGCATCACAAGATGAGGCAGACCAAGTTAAAACATTGAGAAACGTACCTGCTATCATCAGGAACTTAACAAATCTGCATTTCAATTGGCTGTTTGCTCCATTCAGACACGCAATGAGAGCTTGTCAAAAGGTGCAAATGCTCATTGCTAAAAACAACACAAGGTTTAAAAAGGATCTTCGTGCCTGGATTAACAAGCATTTGCAATACAATTGGTCTCGCCTTTGGGACCTTATATGTATTTAGCTATGCAGCACATTAGCCTGGGTGCTGAAACATCTACTGTTCTTTAACATGGAGGGAAAGTAAGCACCAAACTGTGGAACACACCAGGTATGGGAACACATGGAGAGAAATACTGCCTATCAGTGGGAAATTGTATTGTCCAAAGCTCTGTTTTTAATGTAAAATCAGCCCCTTCGGTCATATCACTGAAAATGTGAGATTTGAAAAAATTATTATTGTCTACGGGTGCTTGTTGAATGCAAAATGCTAAAGTGATTCTGGTATTTTACTGACCTCTGCTGGTCGTTTTCTATCAAGAAAGTTAAATAGAGGCAGTTGCCTGAAAAATAAAAATAATAAAGTCCCTAAGTAGAAAGCAATTCTGGTATTTTACTGACCTCTACTGGTCGTTTTCTCTCAAGACAGTTAATTAGAGGCAGTTAAAGAAGCAAGTGCGCCCAGACTTGGCATGTAATCTGACAAAGTTTGAACAGAATCGCAAACATTTGAAATTAAAAGTGTTAGACCTGACACCCTAACCTTTTGCCTTCCACCCTCCTGTTGTTTTGCGTACTTCGTTTGTGCTGGCTTTAGCACTCTGCACACTTTACTGCTGGTAACCAGTGCAAAAGTGCTTGTGTTCTTTTCTTGGAACATGGTGAATTCGGCATACACCAAGTTGGCTGATTTAATTTACTTGTGATATCCTAGTCAAATGGTACTAAATGTAGCCAGGGCCGGCAAATTAAATGCTACTAGTGTGCCTGAGGACTGACTGTGCCACCAACCTAAATTGCCCTTTAAATATGTCTCATACTGGCCATTGCAGCCGCTTGTGGGTGCAATTTTAAACTGCCATGTGGACCCAACAAAATAAACCTTTTGCTAGGCCTAAGCATTCGTTTTTAATACACATAAGTTGCTGCTAATGCAGGCCCTGAACACCCCAGAATGTCTGCATTGTCAGCATTCCGTCCATCATTTGTTTGTTGTAACGCTTTTCGCCCTAAGTGGGATGGGTATTCCCAGACGTGGGACCCGTGCTCACTACGCCACTGGAGTCAAGCTATCCTGGCTGATGACGGCTGATAGCCAGAAACCGGTCCTAGGATGCTTGATTCCGGTCCAGGGAAGACATGGCTTGGCAGTTCAGGCTGGACTGTTCCCATGAGGCACAGGGTCAAGACTGATTTGCATATGGCCATGTCTAAACTGGGGTGGCGTAGTGGGCAAAAGAACGAAGGATTTAACCCAGATCTCTTGACTGGGGGAGAATGTCTGCATTGTCAGTATTCCATCCATCATTTGTTTGTTGTAACGCTTTTCGCCCTAAGTGGGATGGGTATTCCCAGACGTGGGACCCGTGCTCACTACGCCACTGGAGTCAAGCTATCCTGGCTGATGACGGCTGATAGCCAGAAACCGGTCCTAGGATGCTTGATTCCGGTCCAGGGAAGACATGGCTTGGCAGTTCGGGCTGGACTGTTCCCATGAGGCACAGGGTCAAGACTGATTTGCATATGGCCATGTCTAAACTGGGGTGGCGTAGTGGGCAAAAGAACGATGGATTTAACCCAGATCTCTTGACTGGGGGAGAATGTCTGCATTGTCAGCATTCCGTCCATCATTTGTTTGTTGTAACGCTTTTCGCCCTAAGTGGGATGGGTATTCCCAGACGTGGGACCCGTGCTCACTAAGCCACTGGAGTCAAGCTATCCTGGCTGATGACGGCTGATAGCCAGAAACCGGTCCTAGGATGCTTGATTCCGGTCCAGGGAAGACATGGCTTGGCAGTTCGGGCTGGACTGTTCCCATGAGGAACAGGGTCAAGACTGATTTGCAGATGGCCATGTCTAAACTGGGGTGGCGTAGTGGTCAAAAGAACGATGGATTTAACCCAGATCTCTTAACTGGGGGAGAATGTCTGCATTGTCAGCATTCCGTCCATCATATGTTTGTAGTAACGCTTTTCGCCCTAAGTGGGATGGGTATTCCCAGACGTGGGACCCGTGCTCACTACGCCACTGGAGTCAAGCTATCCTGGCTGATGACGGCTGATAGCCAGAAACCGGTCCTAGGATGCTTGATTCCGGTCCAGGGAAGACATGGCTTGGCAGTTCGGGCTGGACTGTTCCCATGAGGCACAGGGTCAAGACTGATTTGCATATGGCCATGTCTAAACTGGGGTGGCGTAGTGGGCAAAAGAACGATGGATTTAACCCAGATCTCTTGACTGGGGGAGAATGTCTGCATTGTCAGCATTCCGTCCATCATTTATTTGTTGTAACGCTTTTCGCCCTAAGTGGGATGGGTATTCCCAGACGTGGGACCCGTGCTCACTACGCCACTGGAGTCAAGCTATCCTGGCTGATGACGGCTGATAGCAAGAAACCGGTCCTAGGATGCTTGATTCCGGTCCAGGGAAGACATGGCTTGGCAGTTCGGGCTGGACTGTTCCCATGAGGCACAGGGTCAAGACTGATTTGCATATGGCCATGTCTAAACTGGGGTGGCGTAGTGGGCAAAAGAACGATGGATTTAACCCAGATCTCTTGACTGGGGGAGAATGTCTGCATTGTCAGCATTCCGTCCATCATTTGTTTGTTGTAACGCTTTTCGCCCTAAGTGGGATGGGTATTCCCAGACGTGGGACCCGTGCTCACTACGCCACTGGAGTCAAGCTATCCTGGCTGATTACGGCTGATAGCCAGAAACCGGTCCTAGGATGCTTGATTCCGGTCCAGGGAAGACATGGCTTGGCAGTTCGGGCTGGACTGTTCCCATGAGGCACAGGGTCAAGACTGATTTGCATATGGCCATGTCTAAACTGGGGTGGCGTAGTGGGCAAAAGAACGATGGATTTATCCCAGATCTCTTGACTGGGGGAGAATGTCTGCATTGTCAGCATTCCGTCCATCATTTGTTTGTTGTAACGCTTTTCGCCCTAAGTGGGATGGGTATTCCCAGACGTGGGACCCGTGCTCACTACACCACTGGAGTCAAGCTATCCTGGCTGATGACGGCTGATAGCCAGAAACCGGTCCTAGGATGCTTGATTCCGGTCCAGGGAAGACATGGCTTGGCAGTTCAGGCTGGACTGTTCCCATGAGGCACAGGGTCAAGACTGATTTGCATATGGCCATGTCTAAACTGGGGTGGCGTAGTGGGCAAAAGAACGAAGGATTTAACCCAGATCTCTTGACTGGGGGAGAATGTCTGCATTGTCAGTATTCCATCCATCATTTGTTTGTTGTAACGCTTTTTGCCCTAAGTGGGATGGGTATTCCCAGACGTGGGACCCGTGCTCACTACGCCACTGGAGTCAAGCTATCCTGGCTGATGACGGCTGATAGCCAGAAACCGGTCCTAGGATGCTTGATTCCGGTCCAGGGAAGACATGGCTTGGCAGTTCGGGCTGGACTGTTCCCATGAGGCACAGGGTCAAGACTGATTTGCATATGGCCATGTCTAAACTGGGGTGGCGTAGTGGGCAAAAGAACGATGGATTTAACCCAGATCTCTTGACTGGGGGAGAATGTCTGCATTGTCAGCATTCCGTCCATCATTTGTTTGTTGTAACGCTTTTCGCCCTAAGTGGGATGGGTATTCCCAGACGTGGGACCCGTGCTCACTAAGCCACTGGAGTCAAGCTATCCTGGCTGATGACGGCTGATAGCCAGAAACCGGTCCTAGGATGCTTGATTCCGGTCCAGGGAAAACATGCCTTGGCAGTTCGGGCTGGACTGTTCCCATGAGGAACAGGGTCAAGACTGATTTGCATATGGCCATGTCTAAACTGGGGTGGCGTAGTGGGCAAAAGAACGATGGATTTAACCCAGATCTCTTAACTGGGGGAGAATGTCTGCATTGTCAGCATTCCGTCCATCATATGTTTGTAGTAACGCTTTTCGCCCTAAGTGGGATGGGTATTCCCAGACGTGGGACCCGTGCTCACTACGCCACTGGAGTCAAGCTATCCTGGCTGATGACGGCTGATAGCCAGAAACCGGTCCTAGGATGCTTGATTCCGGTCCAGGGAAGACATGGCTTGGCAGTTCGGGCTGGACTGTTCCCATGAGGCACAGGGTCAAGACTGATTTGCATATGGCCATGTCTAAACTGGGGTGGCGTAGTGGGCAAAAGAACGATGGATTTAACCCAGATCTCTTGACTGGGGGAGAATGTCTGCATTGTCAGCATTCCGTCCATCATTTATTTGTTGTAACGCTTTTCGCCCTAAGTGGGATGGGTATTCCCAGACGTGGGACCCGTGCTCACTATGCCACTGGAGTCAAGCTATCCTGGCTGATGACGGCTGATAGCAAGAAACTGGTCCTAGGATGCTTGATTCCGGTCCAGGGAAGACATGGCTTGGCAGTTCGGGCTGGACTGTTCCCATGAGGCACAGGGTCAAGACTGATTTGCATATGGCCATGTCTAAACTGGGGTGGCGTAGTGGGCAAAAGAACGATGGATTTATCGCAGATCTCTTGACTGGGGGAGAATGTCTGCATTGTCAGCATTCCGTCCATCATTTGTTTGTTGTAACGCTTTTCGCCCTAAGTGGGATGGGTATTCCCAGACGTGGGACCCGTGCTCACTACGCCACTGGAGTCAAGCTATCCTGGCTGATGACGGCTGATAGCCAGAAACCGGTCCTAGGATGCTTGATTCCGGTCCAGGGAAGACATGGCTTGGCAGTTCGGGCTGGACTGTTCCCATGAGGCACAGGGTCAAGACTGATTTGCATATGGCCATGTCTAAACTGGGGTGGCGTAGTGGGCAAAAGAACGATGGATTTAACCCAGATCTCTTGACTGGGGGAGAATGTCTGCATTGTCAGCATTCCGTCCATCATTTGTTTGTTGTAACGCTTTTCGCCCTAAGTGGGATGGGTATTCCCAGACGTGGGACCCGTGCTCACTACGCCACTGGAGTCAAGCTATCCTGGCTGTTGACGGCTGATAGCCAGAAACCGGTCCTAGGATGCTTGATTCCGGTCCAGGGAAGACATGGCTTGGCAGTTCGGGCTGGACTGTTCCCATGAGGCACAGGGTCAAGACTGATTTGCATATGGCCATGTCTAAACTGGGGTGGCGTAGTGGGCAAAAGAACGATGGATTTAACCCAGATCTCTTGACTGGGGGAGAATGTCTGCATTGTCAGCATTCCGTCCATCATTTGTTTGTTGTAACGCTTTTCAGCATAAGTGGGATGGGTATTCCCAGACGTGGGACCCGTGCTCACTACGCCACTGGAGTCAAGCTATCCTGGCTGATGACGGCTGATAGCCAGA
The DNA here is from genome assembly GCF_964204655.1 of Triturus cristatus. Classification (NCBI taxonomy): domain Eukaryota; kingdom Metazoa; phylum Chordata; class Amphibia; order Caudata; family Salamandridae; genus Triturus; species Triturus cristatus. The sequence continues at coordinate 1,645,517,159 of NC_140590.1, forward strand.
AACCGGTCCTAGGATGCTTGATTCCGGTCCAGGGAAGACATGGCTTGGCAGTTCGGGCTGGACTGTTCCCATGAGGCACAGGGTCAAGACTGATTTGCATATGGCCATGTCTAAACTGGGGTGGCGTAGTGGGCAAAAGAACGATGGATTTAACCCAGATCTCTTGACTGGGGGAGAATGTCTGCATTGTCAGCATTCCGTCCATCATTTGTTTGTTGTAACGCTTTTCGCCCTAAGTGGGATGGGTATTCCCAGACGTGGGACCCGTGCTCACTACGCCACTGGAGTCAAGCTATCCTGGCTGATGACGGCTGATAGCCAGAAACCGGTCCTAGGATGCTTGATTCCGGTCCAGGGAAGACATGGCTTGGCAGTTCGGGCTGGACTGTTCCCATGAGGCACAGGGTCAAGACTGATTTGCATATGGCCATGTCTAAACTGGGGTGGCGTAGTGTGCAAAAGAACGATGGATTTAACCCAGATCTCTTGACTGGGGGAGAATGTCTGCATTGTCAGCATTCCGTCCATCATTTGTTTGTTGTAACGCTTTTCGCCCTAAGTGGGATGGGTATTCCCAGACGTGGGACCCGTGCTCACTACGCCACTGGAGTCAAGCTATCCTGGCTGATGACGGCTAATAGCCAGAAACCGGTCCTAGGATGCTTGATTCCGGTCCAGGGAAGACATGGCTTGGCAGTTCGGGCTGGACTGTTCCCATGAGGCACAGGGTCAAGACTGATTTGCATATGGCCATGTCTAAACTGGGGTGGCATAGTGGGCAAAAGAACGATAGATTTAACCCAGATCTCTTGACTGGGGGAGAATGTCTGCATTGTCAGCATTCCGTCCATCATTTGTTTGTTGTAACGCTTTTCGCCCTAAGTGGGATGGGTATTCCCAGACGTGGGACCCGTGCTCACTACGCCACTGGAGCCAAGCTATCCTGGCTGATGACGGCTGATAGCCAGAAACCGGTCCTAGGATGCTTGATTCCGGTCCAGGGAAGACATGGCTTGGCAGTTCGGGCTGGACTGTTCCCATGAGGCACAGGGTCAAGACTGATTTGCATATGGCCATGTCTAAACTGGGGTGGCGTAGTGGGCTAAAGAACGATGGATTTAACCCAGATCTCTTGACTGGGGAGAATGTCTGCATTGTCAGCATTCCGTCCATCATTTGTTTGTTGTAACGCTTTTCGCCCTAAGTGGGATTGGTATTCCCAGACGTGGGACCCGTGCTCACTACGCCACTGGAGTCAAGCTATCCTGGCTGATGACGGCTGATAGCCAGAAACCGGTCCTAGGATGCTTGATTCCGGTCCAGGGAAGACATGGCTTGGCAGTTCGGGCTGGACTGTTCCCATGAGGCACAGGGTCAAGACTGATTTGCATATGGCCATGTCTAAACTGGGGTGGCGTAGTGGGCAAAAGAACGATGTTTTTAACCCAGATCTCTTGACTGGGGGAGAATGTCTGCATTGTCAGCATTCCGTCCATCATTTGTTTGTTGTAACGCTTTTCGCCCTAAGTGGGATGGGTATTCCCAGACGTGGGACCCGTGCTCACTACGCCACTGGAGTCAAGCTATCCTGGCTGATGACGGCTGATAGCCAGAAACCGGTCCTAGGATGCTTGATTCCGGTCCAGGGAAGACATGGCTTGGCAGTTCGGGCTGGACTGTTCCCATGAGGCACAGGGTCAAGACTGATTTGCATATGGCCATGTCTAAACTGGGGTGGCATAGTGGGCAAAAGAACGATGGATTTAACCCAGATCTCTTGACTGGGGGAGAATGTCTGCATTGTCAGCATTCCATCCATCATTTGTTTGTTGTAACGCTGAACACCCCAGATGGCAGGGTGCAGTGTAATTAAACAGTTGGACATGTACTTTTAAGCTTTACATTTCCTGGTAGGGAAAAACGCCTACATTTGTTTTTCAGTACTGCAAAGCCTTCCTTTCCCATAGGATAACATCGGAGTTACCTTATTACATTTAATAAACTGTAGCTTCTAATTTGAAATAGGTGGAGAGGTCCTGTTTGGTGTCTAAAGAATTGTCATTAAAAGCCCTCTCTAGTGACAAAGTCAGACTTTTATTCCCAATTCAGATAATGCAATTTTTAGAAGTTGGCCTTTTCTTGTCCTAACCATTTGGTGCCTGCAGCCTGATTCTGGGTCATATGACTAGTTGCCGCTGGCAGTTAGTCTTTGTGTATTTCTTCAAGAAAGGAGACAAGGGAAGATAGGCGTTGGCAGGATGGGCCACCTTGAGTTACCGACGGGGAGGACCTGTCACCTACCACACTTGCACAGCACAAAGGGTCTGCGTGAGCACTCTCACAAAGGGTTTGTCGCTAAGCTTTTGTGACCACAAACAAGCTGGTGCCAGGACTGGGAAGAAGGGAATACTTACACAAAACAACTAATTATCCTCGGGTCTGACAGGCTTAGAAAAGCACTAGAGACATAAAACACAAGCAAAGGCTCTGAGTCATACATGAGGGGAATCCTTTAATAAAGACGGAATCCCATCACCCACCGGAGTGGCATGCTTCATCATCTGGGAATACTTGATACCTCAGAATGTGGAAACCTCTACTAGCTTCTTCCACTTCTAATTGTGCACAGGTACAAATATTGGACCAAAGACTCCAATTCTACAGTGCACTTCTGGACCTTTGGACCTCAAGAAAAAGGACTGATGTGCTCCTGAAAGGACTGCTACTTTCCTTGACTGCTGCTCTGAAGGACTGCTGCACTGATGTGCTGACCTTCTCCCCTGTTGCTTTCTTGCCTGTGTGAGAATTACAGGACCTTCATATCTGAACATTCAGATCCTAGAGTGACTCATGGGCTAGTTGGCTGGCCTCCTGATCAGAAGTCTCAGGGTCAGGGATATAACAGGCGTCCAACAACCTAGAACCATGCACCTGGACTTTGCCATCTGTGAGTCCTGCCCTCCTAAGTGGTGCCACCCCAGTCCTGGACCCCTGGACCCCTGGAAATGGCCTAAAGATTATTTGCCAGCCCATCTGTGGATCCAGCAGAACCGACGCATCTCCTGCAAAATCCGTGCATCAAATTTGCTGCTCGATGCATCGCCCTCGATATCAACACATTGCTCCTGCTGCACGGACTTCCCCAACTCAAAGAATTCTCATTGCCATCTAACCCATCAGAGCCAAAGCTTCTTCATGCAAGGACATCACCTCGCCCAAAGCATCCCTTTGGAACCATCACTGCACTGTGCATCTCCAGGCATTTCTTGGCCTTCCTCTTTTCCTATTCTCTTGAGGGTTCCAGGTCAGGACTTGACTGGTGTTGTTTGATGCATGATTGCAGAGGGTGTGAGCTATCCAGCCCTAGGATCTTTTTATGATGTCTTTGTGGGCTGAGAGTTGGGAAGTCTACTGTCGATGTTATTGATGGTGTTTGGCCAGCAAATTTAGAGGATTTTTCTAAGAAAGGTGTTGGTGAAGGTTTGGATTTTGTTGGTGGTGGTCACTTTTGTCTTCCAAGTTTCTGCTCCATACAGAAGGATTGATTTTATGTTGGTTTTAAAAGGTCCTTGGAGCTCCAAATCTTCTTTAGCATAAAGAAGGCTGCCCTTGCTTTGCTGATTGTCTCCTTGATATCGGTGTCTGTGCCTCCCTGCTCATCTATGAGACTGCCCAGGTATGTGAAGGCCTCAACCTTTTCCAGTACATCACCTGCAAGACTGAATGCAGCTGTGCTGGCCATTCAGGATCTTGGGTTTTCCCCTGTGGATTTTGAGGCCAACTTCTGCTGATGTGCCTGCCACATTGTCTGTTTTCTCTTGCATCTGCTGATGAGTATGGGAGAGTAGTACCAGGTCATTTGCAAAGACTAGTTCATCAAGCTGCATCCAAGGTGTCCACTGGATCCCATCTCTTCTCCCAGCTGTGGATGTGTTCATGATCAAGTCCATGATGAGGAGAGAAAACAACCCTGACAGGCTCCTTTCGTCACCTGGAAGGCTTCTGCAAGTTGGACTAACTTGCAGATCCGTCCCTCATACGAGTTCCTGATGATTATTATGAGTTTTCCTGGCACTCCTTAGTTGTAGGAGAGTTTCGAAAGGGTCTTTCTGTCTACGCTTTTGAATGCCATCTCGTAGTCAATGAAGTTGGCCTAGAGGGGGAGTTCCTTTCCATTGACTGCTCAATGATGATGCACAGTGTTGCAATCTGGTCTGTGCAGGATCTATCTTTGAGGAATCCAGCTGACTCGTCCTGCAACTTAGCATCTAATTGTTCCTTCATTCTTTTCAGGGTGATTCTGTGGAACACTTTACCTGGGGTTGATAGAAATTCATTGGATTCAGGCTAAGATGTGGCTGTGCAGCTTGTTGGAGCCAATGTTGGCTCCTTCGTTGTTTAGTTGATAGAAGAGTTCTCAGTCGTTTGACCAATTGCTCAGGTCAACTTTCATGGGGATCTTGATTAGATAACCCTCGTTCAAGTCTTATGGCACCTTTTGCTCTCCTCAGATCCTTCCAAACATGGGGTAGAGCATGCCTACTGATGTTTCAATGTCACATGTTTCAATCATTATACTACCAATTAATTGCAACAAACATGACCTTCACACAACAAGAGGACACAGTGACTCTTGTGCCTGAAACAGAAAGGAAAGTTAAGCACACCAAGCAAAAATACATCCTTTACTTTGAATTGAAGTCTGGCACCTGGGTTCACTCATATCAATATTAGGACGTATATATCCCAACTACAGCTGAATCAAAAACATATAAATTGCTTGTTTCACTAAGTCTAAATGTAATACAACATGCAAGCATATAAGCAATGGTTAAGCATTGTGCAAGTTAACATAGTATTAAGCATGAATAAATGATGATGACCTTGTGTCACCAATGTGCAGTTTGGAGGTTTATATAGCACAGTATGGTAATCTGTTTCAATGTCTTTCTATCTTGCGGCATGTTAATATGAACTTTAGCAGTGCGCAGTTTAGGGATGCTGTACTGGAGCAGCGTGCAGTTTAGAGGTTTGCATTACACACCATGGTAATCTGAACTGGAGCAATGTGCATTTTAGGACTTTCTATCTCTCATGACATCAATATGAACTGGAGCAGTGTGGAGTTTAGAAGGTTCTATGCCACATTATAGTAATTCGAACTGGAACAATTTGGTAGTCTGAATGGGAGCTGTGTGCCGTTTAGAGGTTTCTCTGCCACCGTGCAGTAATACGAATTGAAGAAGCAAGCATTTAGGACTTTCTATCCTGCAGACTCGTAATCCCAACTGGAGCAATGTTGATAGCGTGAAAGATAAAGATGGTGTTTGCACTGTGCAAACTTAGTGAAAACTTGAATTTCCATTATGTCCGCTGGGATGGACAATTATCTCGAACTGAGGCTAAAGTGATAAATTCAGCTAATGTATCAATGCCAATGAAGAAGTATTTACCACACCGGAATGATAGAGAAAAGTACTTTTGCAAGCCACAATGGTTTATTAACAATTTAGTAAAGTTACAATCTCAAATCAATCACCTAAGCATAAATCAGTGGTCACCTGAATACAGCATGCTTGCATGTAATCCAGGCGATTCAATATGGCAAATCAAAGTACACATTATTAAAGACAGCATATGCAAAGTTAGACCAATCCCATAAAGGGAAACTCCCTAAAGCTACACAAAGGTTGTGGTAAGTCGTAAAATGTTTGACGCACCGGGGATCAGCAAATATAGCACTGAAAAGAGAACTGAATGAAGGTTCCAATCAAGAAAAAAATAAATGTACTTGAGAAGAGATGTAATGATCATTATGTCCCAAGAAGGAGAGAGAGAGAGAGAGAGAGAGAGAGAGAATGTCCTCCTGCAAAGGTGGACTGGGGCAAGTCGTGGACTAGCTAAATCAGTTTTATACTAATAAAACCTGAAATGTCATCTAAGAGATGCATTCCACAGGTTCTCACCATGTAAGAACCAATCAGAAATCAGTGTTCCTGCTGTATCTGGTGTGGGCCTTCTTCACACAGATAATACAATGCCAGATTCTACCATCATCACAGCCTGCACAACATCTCACAAAGGAATATCCGTTCCCTCTTCTGACTCCTCTCCCCAGCAGGTCCTGAGAATCATTATCCAAAACCAAAAAGTTAATTGCAACAAACATGACCTTCACACAACAAGAGGACACAGTGACTCTTGTGCCTGAAACAGAAAGAGAAGTTAAGCACACCAAGCAAAAATACATCAATTACTTTGAAATGAAGTGGGGCACCTGGGTTCACTCATATCAATAGTAGGATATATATATCCCAACTACAGCTGAATGAAAAACATATACATCGCTTGTTTCACTAAGTCCAAATGTAATATAACATGCACGCATAGAAGCAATGGTTAAGCATTTTGCAAGTTAACATATAATTAAGCACAAATAAATGATGATGACTTTGTGTCACCAATGTGCAGTTTAGAGGTTTATATAGCACAGTGTGGTAATCTGAATAGGAGAAGTGTGCAGCAACGCACTTTCTAGCTCACAATGTGTGATGTAAATGGAGCAGTGTGCAGCTTAGTGCTTCCTGTTTTACAGCATAGTAGTATGAACTGTGGCAATCTGCAGCTTGCTTTACAGTCCACTAATATGTTGTAACGAATCAGGTACAAAGCCAACCCTGATGAGGCGCAGCACAGCGTGGAAACCTATGATCTGTTTGTGCTTACATGTAAAGGCCTTTGCTTGTGTGCATCACTGGCAATTAAAACTGTAGCGAGCTGCTTTCAAGAGAAGGCTGCTTTCTTCAGCTGACAATTGTTTGAGGCAATCTTCAACCTTTGGCCAGCCACAGGGAACATGTCCCCAACGCTTGCGTTGAGCTCAGACAGCTGGAAACCTTTGGTGAAAAGGATATTTGTGGGTTTGCAGCTGACACCGAATCTTGGTACTTAACTAAATGTTTTTAATGAGAAAGAGGAAAAATAACTTCCTTTTATAGTTATGAAACCTCATGAAATCGAAAAACTATTGAAAGTAACAGTGCTGCTTTAAAAGCATGCGTTTCAGGATTTGTCCATCTGGGTGGCTTCAAATATGCATACACCACTTGTTTCAAAATGCACCTGCGTCTTTCACTGAGGCAAGTTTTTTAAATACCTGTTGCACTAGGGATTGTACTTCATCATGATGTCCTGTTGGCACCTGTTGTATTAGCCACATTGTTATTTTTGTATTCACGATCAAGCCCTGCACAGAACGAGTGAATGTGTCTAATCTACTTATAAGAAAAAGCCTGAGAGTGTGTGCATCATCTATTATTTTAAGCTTCTTGTGTCACTGCGTCCATCGGTTTTTCTCTGAGGACCTGTACCGGGAAACAAAAGACTGCCAAAGGCAATAGATTTTCTAATCTAGGGTGACCACCATGTTTCCTGTCCTAGGCTTTTGTGTGTCAGTGTGTTGCATTATGGGAGTTGTAGTCTTGATTTTCTTGATTTGAACTAATTAGAATTAGGACCTCATAATAATGATTTGTAGGTGAAAAGTTCAGGATTGAAAACAATGTCTCTGATGACTTGAAGTAGTCACCCTACTTTAATCAGACAAGAAGGAGGTCATAGGATAGAGATTTGCGACACAATGTTCAAAAGAGCACACAACCAGAAGGAAACATAGAGGAGGAAAACAGTGGGATGAGGAGGAAGAACAAAGGGCAGAGAGACAGTAGATGGGAATGATTCCATTTGTACTCATTGGGCTGAATTTCATACCTCAGTATGAGTCTAACGTTTTAGAGCACTGCCTCCATAATTTTGCCCCGGTCCATTACCTTAGTGCACAGTTTGGTTAATTTAGTGTAAATCTCACACTTTGACGCAAATTTTTGCACACTGAATGTGAGTTTCACCTTTTGGAGAACAAAATGTGATTACTTGGAGCACAGTCTCACTCTTTGATGTCAATTTCACACCTTGGTGTCACTTATTTGGTTTAGGTCCCACAAATTAGTGTCTAGTGTCACTCATTTGGTGTTAATCCCACACCTTAAAACAGACCCTCACTCAATACGTATTAAGCTACATTTTTCACCACATTATCGCCTTTCACAATTCTCAGGAAACATTTTCTCTAGACTAACATACTCAGATTCCTGTAGTATATTTTAGCTGAAAATTTTACTATCTTGTGGTAAAATTATTTTGGGCCGTGTTGCATGAACTGTGATAGTTAAAGACCTCTGTTGTTTACTGTTGCTTCTCATCTCTCTCCTCTTTACTGATAAATCAAAGTGTATAACTATAGTAAATAGGTACTCTTCCTAAAATAAACCCTTCTGGGTGAAAAAAATGAATTTGAGTGAGAAAACCTATGTGCTATACTGATGATGGTATAGACCTTCACTCCACCTCCTCTGAATTCTTTTTTTTTGAGTTTTCAAAAACGTTTATTGAACATTAAGGTATGTCACAAATTACAAGTTCCGACAAAAATCTTAGCATTCATTACAAGCACGAGTGTGAAGGACACTGCTAGAAGCACGTTGACCAAAAAATGCACCACAGCCCATCATGGCAGGAGGGGGAGAAAGAGCCAGTGTGGCAATATTGTGTATAGGTGTAAAGGGGCGTTAGGAGTCAGTCTTGATGGGGCTTTTCTCCGTGATCTGTGGGTCATGCGGCGAGGGAGCTGCCAGTGGGTTCGTCAGGGGTAGGCAGACGGTGAAGGTAAGAAATGAGAGGGCCCCATATGTGTCGCTGGCATCAGGTACCAGAATTCACCAAGGAGTGTCTGGCAATTGGCAGCGCCGGCTAGCCAGTGTTTGGCTTGCGGCGCCGGCCTACGGCCACAGTGAATTGCCACCCAGCGCCTGGCAAGCACTGAGAGCACAGCAGTTAATTTACAGTTTGGGCCTGAAATGTCTTTGACTTGTCCCAAAAGGCACAGGAGGGGATCGGGGGCTATTCGCTCCAGGGTGATGTTGCTAATTACAGTGCACACCTCCAACCAAAAGCCGGAAACCTTGGGGCATGACCACGCCAGGTGTACAAAGACAGCACCAGGGGGACGAGCAGCGCACGCATTTGTCATTGTCAAGAAGCCCCATTTTGTGCAGCGTGCTGGGGGTGTGGTAGAGAGAGTGAAGATATTTGAAATGAGTCAAAGTCAGTAGTTCGGGGAGAGGTGCTTGGTCTGGGTGCAGCAGTATTGCCACTGTGCAAGAGTAAGTCCACCAGCTAGAGCCGTACCCCATGCGTTGCGAGCACGTTCCATGTCTCTGGGAGAGGGATCCAATGTGAGAGCGTATAGCCTTGTGACCAGTTTGCGTGGGGAAGTGAAGGAGTGGAGGTATTCGAGCGCGGCATGAGGCTGGGGAGCGAGTGGAAAGGCTGGGTTGATAGTTTGACATGTGGCCCTGATCTGATAATAGAGCAATTTACCGAGTGGTGCAGCATCATCGGGAATAGTAAAAATGTTGTGGTTGGGGTAGAGATCAGCATTAGTGCAGATTCCCAAGCCCGCGGCATGGCGAACCATGCCGGCAGTCTGCAGCAGGGGAAATGAAGGGTTATTGGTGATCTGCATTGAGAGTGCAAAGAGATCTTTGGCGCTAGTGTACCGGCGAAGTCCATTCCAGGCCTAGCGCACACATTCCACCATGTCGATCTTGACACAGGGGCCCTTGTGCGGCAAAAATAGCACAATGGCCAGGGAGAGGCCAGATCTGTCTTGATCGCCACATGTGGCTGAAAGGGCGTTGGATGGATCCAAAAATGGAGAAAGCTAGCTTGGGCGCACAGTGCATAGAGCCTGAGATCGGGGGGTCCCATTCCACGGCTGACCAGCGGCAGTGTCAAGAATATGAATTTCCCGGGGTATGGGCTCACCCGCAGTATATAATTGGGCGTAAAAGGTGGAAATTCTGGTAATGATGTTACCCAGGGAGGTGCTCCTACCGTCAGCCTCGTCGCTGAGATCGGTGATATAAGAGGATGCGTGGGGGTGTCTCAGCAGGTTTGCTAGGGTCTTGCCGGTCGATCGCCCTCTCCATAGCGGAGCGCATGCGCCTTTCTGCTGAGGAATGTGACCTCTGTCTGCCTCATCATGGAACTCGGTAAGTTTGGTTCTGATGGAGGCGAGGACAGAGGGGCTGGGATCCTGAGAATGTTGGAGATCTAGGGCTTTAATGTCTTTCTCAGGGCGTTTTAGAGTCCCTCTGATGGACTTTAACACCCCTGCCTGTTTGGAAATGCACTCCACCCGAATAACAGCCTTAAAGGCCTCCCAAAGCATTGAGGGCGACTCCACAGAGCCGGTGTTGCGCTCAAAGTAATCAGTGATAGTGCCCCGAAGGAGTTGTCCTCTATTATTGAGTGTGGTGTGGCCATGGCCTGTGGGTGCTGAATATGATCCCTGGAGCGATCAAGTGCCAGTGAGGGGGCAATGTTAAAATCACCTCCCCAAATCAGGGAGTGAGGCCCCAGAGAGGAAATAATGTGCCAGATGTGCGAGAAAAAGCTAGGGTCGTCCACGTTGGGGCCATAGAGTGACGCTAGTATCAGTGGCTGGTTATCGAGGGTACCGGCGAGGACCACATAACGACTTTCTGTGTCGATGAAGGAGTGGGTGCCATGCCAAGGAAGGCCTCCCCTGAAAAGGATAGTAACGCCGCATGCATAATTGGAGTAGAATGCAGTGTAGGATTCCCCCAGTTACGGGAACGCAATCTGGGTGAGGAGGTGGGGAGGATGTGCGTCTCCTGAAGAAAGCAGACTTCCGCGTTGTGTCTAATGAGATATGCGTGCATGAGGCGCGCTTTCTGACCGTCATTCAGACCCCTTATGTTCCATGTCAGGAAGGTGGTGTTAGTCATGCAACAGCCAAAGTGGAATAATGATGTGTCGTTTTTGGCCGGTGGACCGAAAGAAAAGCTCAGCGTCGCAGGATGCGGAGCATTGCGGGATGTATGTAAGTGGTAGCATGCCTAAAACAGTACAGAAGTAACAACAAAACGATCCCCCAGAAACAGGGTGTCCGAGGTGGAGCCTTGGACTTAAAACCCAAACACTTCCTCCAGCCACTCCAACCCCCCAAATAGGTTGAGCATCGAAACCACCCCTGCCCAGGGAGCCCAAACTTGGAGAGGTAAATACAGATGTGGGACTTATCCCTTTGGGGTGCGAGGGCTCAGCCAATTACCCCATGCCATGTTGGCAGGATGGCCGAGCATTGTAGGCCTTAGATGGAGGTGAATTCGGGGCAATACGCATAACCATGCAAAAGCACCATGACACTAAGTGAGGTCAACAAAGCATATGGAGAGTGTCTCTTAGTCCTGCAACATAAAATTGTACTTGCAAGATGGAACCATAGTTGGAAGCTGCAGGGGGAAACAACTGCAAGAGAGAACGTGTGATAGGGTATATAAATCATTACAATTAACATGGCACACGGGGTGCGTGCCAAGTGCAAAACATTACTGTGAGGCGAGGCCAGGCATACAGAGATCAATCATTGTCACTCAGGCGACTGTCTTCAGAGAGAGTGCGTCAACTCCGCGGGGGAGACTTTTTTAGTTGTTTAGCAAAGGTGAGGGCTGCCTTTGGATCGGTGAAGAATTTCGGCTTCTCTCCTGAGTCAATTCGTAGTCTTGAGGGATATAGCATGGGATTCCATGCTTGACTGGAAGAAAGTCTCTGCTGGCTGCCTGGACAGACAGGGTGAAGTCAGGATAGAAAGATAGGATGTTTCCTTGATGTTTGATCTCCCCATCTCTTGAGTCCTGCGAAGGATGGAATCACGGTCACGGTAGTTCAGCAAGCGGGCGATGATGGGCCTTGCAGGGGCTCCAGGAGTATCGTGGGCCAAGCGATTTGTGCGCCCGCTTGATGATAAAGTGTTCGGAGAGGGTCGGGCTAAAAAGGTCTTGAAACAAAGATTCGAGGAAATCTTCCATTCTCCCGTGGTGGACTCCGGCAGCCCAACGACTCGTTTATTGTTCCTTCGGGACTGCGCCTCTGCTAGAGCAGAGTTTTCAGTTTGAAAATCAACTGGGTTTTGAAGCTCTGGCATGTCTATTTGTTATATTAATTTATTAATTATTAATTATTAATTATTTGTCTTGTGTAAGTGTTTATACTAATCAACTCGTTTGTTTTAACAAGAGAGAATTACACGTGGGAATGCATAAGTGTGCTGTTTAGCAATAATGTGCATGTTTTCATGTTTAAACGTTGCTGAGTGCTGTTTATTTTTAAAGCACGAAACGCTTTTCGAATTAATGCTTTTCTATGTTGCAAGAGCTAGATAATTGCATACACATAAGGGTATTAGTGGGGTTAACACTGTTCAATCACTATGCTGTGGTAACGTTGTTTTTGTCTCTTTTAATTAAGATGGTCTATTGTGGCCTATTGTGGCCTAAACAAAGATGGCCGATACGTAAAGCCTGGCCTCGAGTAGAATCTGTGACGAGAGAGAGCCTTGCTGAATATGGTCCTGAAGTCAGCTGACCACAGTCCTTGCTTTGCCTGGTTGAAATTTTCCGTGAGGACAGCAGCAGTTTTGGGCGATCTCCAAATGAAATGAAGCGTCCTTGGCAGCTTTGGGAAACAAAGGAGCTTTAAAGAAAGACTCTGAACTGTGATCTCATTGCCGAGGAGACGTGGAAGTTACAAGATACAAATGTATTTTTTGGTTCCTGTTCCGCTATGTTTATTTTGTGATTTTTCCTGAGCGGAGATTTTCAAATGTAGCGATGCTACATCCTTTCCTTCTCGCTTTGCTCAGAGGTTTGACGGAAGAAGTTAATACAAATTATGTTTTTCTTTGTTCAACTTGCTATAAGAATTGTTAGCCTAGAGAGGGTTTTTGCCACTTGCCATTTGCCTTTGCCGCGTTCCGAATCTGCGTTGGTGAGGATCGTTGCTGAGAGGACTTCGTCTTGAGAGACTTTACCGAGAGACTTGTCCTGACCCGTTCTGACATTTAGCTAGAATAGGTAATTATGAGAAAAATGATTTATTCTGATTGATTTTCTTTGACTAATTTTAGATAAAGCAATATAATTTTGAATATGGTGTTGGTTATTATTTCTTGTCAATTATTGAGTATCCTATTTTGATTATTATTGTATAGATTGTTTAGATTATGTTTAAGGGCAGTCTCAATAACCAGATCTTATCGACCCCGATATAGATGCAGGGTGTTTAGGAGTTTTTCTTTCCACAGGTTATTGCTGGTAGAGTATTTGAGCGTATGTTAGTGAAATGGGCCCTAGTGTATGAAGAATGTATGTGCGTGTAACTGTGAGATTACTCTATCCGTGGAAGTAGGGATATTATATACACCCTGATCTCTATCAATTTCCTGGTAGCAGAGGATGGTTATTGATGATTGTCTTGATCTGATTAGATTACATATTGATTATTGATTATTGATGTTGGTATATGTACTAATACTATATGTTGGAGTTGTCATGTTGAGTTATATGTAGTGCTTCTGGAATTTGGAAGCTGGTAGCAGTTCCGTAGTAGGGCAGAGGGAAGTATATGCTGCTCTCGGGAAAGACGGGATTGTTGGTCCTGTATGTATGCAGGAAAATTCACATTGTCTGGGTTCGGAATCAGTGACATTATTGTATGTTACTATTAGAATATATTTCTGGTATATAAGGGGTGTGTATGGTAGTGAAGGTTATCTGTGAAACTCTGGTCTTAAGTCCCAGGGATCCGTAAGGTTTGCCGTTAAAGCTTATCGCGGGAGGAGTAATAGGTATTCTCTGAGCTTGTTTGAGGAACTGGGCAGGGGAAACTGCTTGGTTAATGTGTGTAATAATTCTGTAGTGGAGCAGATTGTTCGCTGTTCTCGGGAAGCAGGATTCTGTGTGTATGTACTATATTTTCTTGCATGAATGTGCGTGAATGCATATACATTTAGTTGATTGTAAGACTCTTTGGATAAGTCCTAGAGGAAACAGTTAATGAATGTATGTTAGAAGGGCAGAGTAGAGGGATGTGCTACTGTGTCAACGAGAGGTTCTTGTGAAATAGATTTCTTTTACTATTCTGTGGTTAGCGAAGCAGACAATGGAGATGTTTATATGTTGTAACTAATAGATTTTGTCGAAATTTTGACACGAAGTCTACTGAAAAGATTTTGTAAAGGAGGGGTAGACGAGTGACAGGAGACAGGAGACAAGCGACTGCAGCGACTGCTGACGTCAGGAAGACCGCGCTCTGATTGGATAATATATCAGAATAGTGTTCGCGCTGGGATTGGTGCGTTGGTGTGAGCCGCGCAAGGATTGGAAGAGCTATTCTAGTGACGTAGACGCTCCAGGATTGGTGCGTTAGTGTGAGTCGCGCTGTTATTGGTTGAAAATCTGTATTGTATATTTATAATACGGGAAAAGAGTAGAGAGTTTTTGGTAAAAACTAAAATGTATTACCAAGAAGAGAAAAAGAAGAAAACATTCTTTGGAAAAATTAAAAAGTGGTTTAACAAGGATAAAGATGTTAAGACGAGAGAGGGTGAATTGTTACCTCCACCGAAAACACCTGCATCCTACATGGCTGCAAGATATGGGTATCATACCTGTATATGGTTGGAGAATTGGGTTAGGTATACTAAAGAGGATGGTGTTCTAGCATTTCCAGAACATGGTTCATTTAATTTGGCCGTGTTGAGAAATTTACGGGAAAAGATGTTATGTCTTGACCCGAAACCAAGACCTACACAGTTTGAGGCTTTAGTGGAATGGGAAGAGGAAGTACATGAGCGAGAAAAACAGAGATCTGGAGGACAGTACAGGTATATGTTTGGGAGGAGACATGATCGTGAGACTCATCATGATCGAATGAAAAGGTGGCGAGATGCTAGTATGTCAGAGGGATTATATCCAATGAGAACAGTTGAAGAAGGAGCAGAGAGGGTTCCTGAGTCAGAAATGAGAAGATATGGAGTTAATGAATATGAGGATGAAGTCTTGAATGACATGATTTACAAAAGACCACCTCCATATAGACCAGAACCAGAAGAGAGTACACCAGTTGTTTCTCCAATAAGAGATACAGTTTGTATCATTGAGACAGAAAATGTGACACCTGAATCAAGAAGTGGTAATTCTTTCAGGGAGAAAGGGAATCGAAGTGGTGACGAAAATGCAAGAGAGTTAGCTAGAACTACAACAGAGCTGACTGAAAAGATTAGGGAGTTAACGAAGAATCTGGAAGCTGTTACGGTGCCTGTAACAATAGGTCCGGTTATGCCTGTGTTTGACAAGCAGAGAATAGGTGAAAATGGTTTGGTGATTCCATATGTTGGGAATAATTTGATAAGTTCAGTTGGTCCTTCAGGAGATTCAGGAAAAAGGACAGAAAGTAGTGACCTGAGACAATCCAGACGTGACACATGTAGTGAAATATTAGATGCTAGTGAAGCTAGTTATTCAGGGATGCCAATTTTAGAACCGCAAAAGAGAGTGGTTCCAGTGAGAAAAACTACTGCAATAACAGCTGAAGATTTGAATGATTGGATGAAAGTTCTTCAGAAAAAGGATAAAGATTCACAAGCAATTGATGTGGCTAGGTTACGGGTAGAATTAGAAGAGCTTGTTACAGGGACAGTTCCAACAGAAATTCTTAAAAGTCATCATGATGGTGAACTAATGTTTATGTGTAAAAACATTACCTGGAGAGCGAGAAATACACATGACAGGTTAAGAGCAATAGCGAATGAGCAGGGAGTTGACATTGATAAGGTTAAAGCTTTGCAAAAAACCTACAGGATGGATTTTTCAGAAAAGGATATTGAAAATTTGAATGCAACTGGTAGAACAGGACAGATTAAAGAAATGGTTGCATTATTGGGAAGATGGGGAGATGTAGAAAAATGGAAGGATAGGTGGTATAAGAAAAGAGAGGAATCTGAAGATAGAACAACTTATTCAGCTTTTCCAGTGAGAGAAAAAGAGAAACCAGTGGATAATTATCCTATGAGAGAAATACCTGGAGGAGGATATGTACATGTTCCATGGACCAGACAAGATATTTTATCATTTACGAATGATTTCCCTCGATTGAGAGAAAAGCCCGTCGAGTGGTATAGGCAGGTAGATAGGTTTGTGAAATTGTCAAAAGTGCTGTGGATTGACCTGAATAGTCTGTTTGATATAATTGTTCCAGCAGATTTGTGGACTGAGTGTAAAATAGTTGTGAGTTGGCCTACTGAGGAATATCCAAGAGATCCAAGAACAGGAGCACCAGATCCAGAGGTAATGAGAAAGTACGATCAGGTGATGGTATACCTGAAGAGTAAAGTACCTGCAAAAGAGACAGATTGGGTAAAAATAGATAGAACACAACAGGAAGCAGAAGAATCAGTTCATGCTTTTTACGAGAGGCTGATACTGGCATTTAAACAATTTAGTGGAGATGAACACCTAGGTGACAAAGATTTGAGTCATTTTGTATACAGATTTGTATATGGCCTGAGACCTGAAATTGGTGAGAGAATTCGTGAGCATACAGTGGATTGGCAGAGTAAGAAAATAGATGAGATTCTGAGACATGCTAAATACTTCAGTGATGAAATTGAAGCAAAACAAAGAAAGCTGAAAGAGAAAGCAATGTGGGCACAAGTGAAAGTTGCAGAAAGACAGGAAGCACAGTTGATGGAACAGGCGAATAATCCAGGAAATAATGCAGGGAATAGACCTAGATATGCAGGGAAAGGAAAGGGGAATCTTGAGGAAGCAAAAAAGAAGTTCCCATGCCACAACTGTGGTCAACTGGGACATTGGAGGAATGATTGTACGAATCCACCATTAGTGAATAATGAGGGTAAAACCTTAAATCAACAGGTGCAGAACGAGGGGAATAATCAACAGCAGCAACAGCAGAAAGTTGTGAGACAGCAGAGTCAAGAGCCAAAACCGCCCTTGCCGCAGAATAGAGGAGCACAAAAGTATAATCAGGATTCGGGATTCTACAATGATGAGCAGGTAAACAAACCAAGACGTTCTAATCAGGTACAACAGTACTTGTTAAAGAATGAAGGGAGTGAGTCTGAGGGTGATTATTGACGGTGCCGAAGAGAGGAGGAAGAGTGCATACTTGGTGCAACTCTAGAAATAGACCAGGCAGGACCATTTGTGGATGGGAAAATAAATGAAGAGAGTGTTACTTTTTTAGTAGACACAGGTGCGACAAGATCAACTGTCAGGTCAACAGATGTTGGAAATCTTCCTCTCTCGGATGAAGCAATCCAAGTAGTTGGTGTAGCCAATACACAAATCAGAACACGTCTTACGGAACCAGTAAGAGTACAGATAGGGAAATTTTCAGACATGCACAGATTTATTGTCTGTGACACGAGTCCAGTGAACCTGTTAGGTAGGGATCTGTTATGCAAGATGAACTGCACAATTTTCTGTACACCGGATGGAATAGCTTTTGAAACACCAGATGAGGATGTTTTGTTCCGAGTGACTCTAGAAAATAGGGAAAGTGAGTTAATTGGTGCATTTGCTGTGTTTGATCCAGAGGATTTGCCTCGAGAGCTGAGGGACACAGTGAAAAGGACAGTTTGGGATTTTACTGGAGAGGATGTGGGATTGATGAATAATGTAGATCCAGTGAAAATTGCAGTGAAAGAGGGAATTACATATCCTAACATTCCTCAGTACAAAATGACACCAGAAATAATTGAGGGAATAACTCCTATAATTGAGAAAATGATTCAGCAGGGAGTCCTGAGAGAACTACTGAGTAGTCCGTGTAATTCACCGATAATGGGGCTAAAGAAGCCTAATGGGAAATTTAGGATTGTACAGGATCTGAGAAAAGTTAATCAAATTGTGGTGGCATGTTGTCCTATTGTGCCAAATCCATCAGTGATCCTGTATCAGATTCCACATGATGCTGAGTGGTATACAGTGATTGATTTGTGTCATGCGTTCTTTTCAATTCCATTGCATCATGACAGCCAGCCGATTTTTGCATTTAGGTTTGGCCAGCGTATTTTAGCATGGTGTCGAATCCCACAGGGATATACAGAGAGTCCTTCGATATTTAATCAGTTGTTGAAAAAATCGTTGGAGAGTTTGATCATGCCTGAAAATTCAGTACTAGTACAATATATTGATGACCTACTTGTGGCATCAAAGACACGAGAAGCTTGTGAAGTAGATACCATAGCTTTACTGAATCATCTGGCAGATGGAGGATTAAAGGTATCTCCAGCCAAATTGCAATTTTGCAAGAAAGAGGTGCATTATCTTGGACACAATATTGAAAAAGGTCTAAGAAAAGTGACTGATGACAGAATCAGAATCATCAGGGAAATGAAAGCTCCAAAGACCCAGAGAGAAGTGAGGATGTTTCTGGGGATGGTGGGTTATTGTCGTCAGTGGATAATTAATTTTTCGCTGATAGCAAAGCCACTGATTAAACTGACAAAAAGTGAGATGACAGACCCATTGGAACTAGATGGGGAACAAATGGCAGCATTTGAAGAGCTTAAAAATAGAATGTGTGAGGCTCCAGCTTTGGGTATGCCTGACTACGAGAAGGAGTTTGAGTTGTACTGCAGTGAGAGAAATGGATGTGCACTTTCAGTGTTAATTCAGAAGCATGGATTACTGAGAAGGCCTATTGCGTACTTCTCATCGACACTTGACCCTGTAGCTGTGGGTTTACCAGGTTGTCTGAAATCTGTGGCTGCAACATGCAGGAGTCTGGAACAGAGTGAGGGAATCATAATGGGATATCCTGTAAGGGTATTCGTACCTCACAATGTGGCAATTCTTTTGACAAGAAGCAGAACTCAGTACATGTCACATAGTCGGTTGACTAAATATGAGAAAGTGATTCTAGGAGCATCAAATGTGACTCTTGAGAGATGTGTAAATGTGAATCCAGCGACACTTTTGCCGGATATTGAAAATGTGGGTGTGAAAATAGAAGATGATCATGATTGTTTGGATGTGCTTGAATACTGTACAAAACCGAGACCAGACATAAGGGATCTTCCCTTACATGAGAGTGATCATGTGTTGTTTGTGGATGGTTCATGCCTGAGAAATGATGATGGTGTGCTATGTGCAGCATATGCGGTGTGCAAAGTTTCAGAGGTTATGGAAGCATCACCATTGAAAGGAGTGAAATCTGCACAGGTTGCTGAATTGGTGGCATTGACAAGAGCTTGTGAAATTGGGAAAGATTTGAGGACGACTGTGATGACTGATAGTCAGTATGGATTTGGAGTGGTGCATGATTTTGGCCAGCTTTGGCTACAAAGAGGTTTCTTGACATCGAGTGGAACTCCAATAAAGAATGCTGAAGTGATTGGGAAATTACTTGAGGCGATACAGCTGCCTAAGGAGTTAGCAGTTGTAAAGTGTGCTGCCCATGGACAAGGGGAGGATTTTATCACGGTTGGAAACCGGTATGCAAATGACATTGCTCAATACTGTGCGAAAGCAAATCAGTCAATTAATAGGGAACGAGAGGGGGAAATGTCTTTTTGCTCTGTGATGTTTACTAATGCCTTAGAGACATGGGATGAAGTGAAGCAGTTGCAGGATGAGGCAGGAGAGGAAGAGAAAAAAGATTGGATTAAGGCAGGATGTGCCCCAAGAGAAAAAGACCATGTTTGGGTCTATAGGGATGGCAGACCAGTAATGCCCAACTCCATTTTGTCGTCAATGGCAAGGATGTATCATGGCCAGGGACATTTGGGGAGGGATGCGATGATTAGGTCGTTCAAGCAGACCTGGTACAATGCAAAGTTCAGGACAATTGCAGAAAGCATCTGTCAAAGGTGTTTGATTTGTCAGCAATTTAACACTGGGAAAAAGACAGTGGTGAGTCTGGGAACAATAGGCAGAGAAGGAGGTCCTTTTACAAGAATGCAGATTGATTTCATTGAAATGCCCCAAGTGAATAGACTGAGGTATGTTCTAGTGGTAGTCTGTTTGTTTTCAAGATGGGTTGAAGCTTATCCGACTAGGAGAAATGATGGAGTGACAGTGGCAAAATTACTGTTAAGGGAGTTGATTCCTAGGTACGGGTTCCCAGTGACGATTGAGTCTGATAGAGGTGGACACTTCTATAATGAACTCATGAGTTTGATTTGTGAAGCATTAAGCATACAGCAGAAGCTACATTGTGCATACAGACCAGAGGCTTCTGGTGTGGTTGAGCAGATAAATGGCACAATCAAAAACAGGATTGGTAAAATGTGCTTAGCCACTGGCATGAAATGGCCGGACGTCTTGCCTCTAGTGCTAATGACTATTAGATCTACTCCAGGTAGAACTACTGGTTTAAGTCCGCACGAGATAATCATGGGACGTGCAATGCGCCATGCATTTGTACCTGTCAATAAGTTGATGACAATAACTGATGACATGATTTTGGATTACTGTAAAGGCCTGGCTGATGCAGTTCATTCTGTGTTTCACCAGGTTGAAGAAGAAGCTACCACACTTGAGAAGAAGCAAGCTCATGATCTGAGTCCAGGAGACTGGGTGAGGATTAAGGTGCACAGAAGAAGAAATTGCTTAGTTCCAAGGTGGGGAAGGCCGAGACAAGTCATTCTAACTACGACAACTGCAGTGAAGTGTGCTGGTGTGAAAAACTGGGTGCATGCGAGTCATACTCTGAGAGTTCCAAACCCAAAAGAGGGAACTGGTAAAGAGTATTTTGAAGAATCAGATTCCAGTGATGATGAAGACCCAGAACCAGTGAGAAAAGAAGCAGAAAAAACTCCAAGAGAACCATTGGGAGTCTCAGAAAGGAGATCAGATTCTGTAAGAGAGCCTGAAATTTCAAAAAGCAGTGAAGAAAAAAGAAGAGAAAAGAGCAATTCCACAGAGATTACTCCTGAATCAGAAGAGGAGGAGACTGAAGAACCACTTGAGATTATATCTGAAGAAACAGGGTCAGAAAAAGATAGAGAGGGACAGATTGCGGAAGACCCCCGAGGAGGTGTAGGGAACTCTTCTAATAAGCTAGGTGAAGGGACAAGTAGACAGCAAGAAGATTGCGTGTCGGAGACCCGAGGAGGGACAGGAGTAGGGAAGTCTCAAATAGTGGTGAAAGAAACTGTGGAGGAAAAGAAAACTGCTAGAAAACGAAAACAGAAGGCACTTGAAACAGAATTGGATGAGAGTGAGAATGAACAAACAGAGGGTCGAGTTCTAAGAAAGAGAACTTGGATTGGAGAAAGAAACAATAAAGAAATTAGGCCGAAAAAGGTGATAAAAGGAGATCGTTGGCCTAACAACAGAGTAAAGAGATTGAGATATAGAGTAATAAGAACAAATACATCGAAAGCTGAACAAGTGAATGAAGTATCGAGTCAAAATGAAGTAAAAAGAAAGGAGCAAGAAGAATCAAGAGAACCTGAGGAGATAAAAAGAATAAAAAGACCCAACCAAAAGTACAGATCACCGGAATGGTCTTATGTGGCACTGTCTGAAGAAGGCGAAGAAGAAACAGTGACTCGAGATAATCCGGAGGGGATCTTGAGAAAAGTGGTTGAGGAAAAAGAAGGAATCTTAAAAGTTATCCTGACTGACATTGGAGAAGAGTCAGATGCACAAGATGTTGTTGATGATCTGATACAATTTGATGTTTCTGAAGAAGAAGGAGTGAAAACTGATGAATATCCAAATTGAGTGAACTGAGAAATCACTTGGAGAAAAAGTGAAAAGAGAAAGTCTGAAATTCAGTTGTCTGAAGTAATCCAAAGAAATAATAGTAGTGGAGTAGTAGAGGCTAAGTCAAAAGACAAGGTCAAAGTAGTAAAATGGCTAACATAGAGGATAATCAAAGTAGATGTGCCTTCTTTAAAAGATGGTGTAGAATGTGCTGCTGCTGTACTGGATTATTAATGCTACTGTGGGGAGTTTTAGTTTTATTAGTTACTTTTAAAGTTACATTTGAGATGCATACAAAAAATATGACAGATATAGAGAAGAATTCACAAAAAGTAGTTTTGAATAGAATTAGTAATACTTACATACACAAAGATAGGTCAATTAATAATTTTTCTAGTAATGTTTTTTCAAAGTTGTTGCACGAATATGTGAAAACAATGGAAGTAAGGGATTGCTACGTTTGTATGCAATTACCTGCATCCGTTTCAGAGGGTGTTACTTATCATCATTTGCCAGCTACATATGGTATTTCATGTAGTATATTAAGTAGTGTTTTCTATTTGTTAGGGAAAGTAGATTATAAGATGTCTAACAGAGATAGTATTTTTGGGCATTTGCCAATGAACAAAGAGCTGAATCCAGCTAAAGAAGCTAACACTTTTGGTGAAATTTTTATTGAAGAGAAAGGCTTAACATTAGATTACATTTTTAAAAATAATTTAACTTGCAGTCTGAAAAAAGAGGAGAAAGCTTTCCTGGATATGGTAGAGGAAAGGAGATTGAACATGCATGAGAAAGCAGGGAAATATGAAGTGAGTGAGACAATTTGGGACATTGAGATGGGGAAAGAATTGAGAAATGGGGCTAGTCCAACTTTAGCTCTAGATGTACCACAGAAGGGTAAGTTATGCATTACAAGAAGAAAATACCAATATGATACATATTTTATTGGGACTAGTGAGTGCCATGATACATACTTCATTGCAACAGGTTGGGGTTTCAGAGGTGGAGAAGATACAGTTTTCCCAGGAGTGTATTATGTTTGTGGGAACAAGGCTTATTACAAGTTGCCTGACCATTGGTATGGCACGTGTTATGTGGGTTTGGTCTTTCCAAAGATTTTTCATATAGATAAAATAACAGATGTAGAACATATTAATTTACTAATGCGCTTCAAGAGAGAAACCTGGTCTGAAATAGTGGGTGATATTTTTGGGGTTTTAATTCCAGCAGTGGGAATTTCTTTAAATGCTTATGGAATTCGGAAATTGTCAACAGTGGTGGATCGCTTATCGACAAATACCGCTGGAGGGTTTCTTTTAGTGAATACGGAATTAAGTGCCGTACGTGCCATGTCAATGCAAAATCGACTTGCCCTTGATATTTTATTGGCCAAGGAGGGTGGAGTTTGTGGAATGCTGAAAGTTCAACATTGTTGCACTTACATTCCAGACGAAAGCAAAGACCTGAAGGTCTATATCAAAAATATTACTGATTTGCATGAAGAATTAGTACCACTTGAAGCTGAGAGTTTATGGACTAAAATAGCTAATAAGGTGATAGCTGTTAAAGATTTTATTGCAAAAATAGGTAGTACTATTATAGGTAGAATATTGTTTCCTTTAACTTGCATAATTATTGCTTTACTGATACTGAGATTAGTGTGTGTGTGTTGTAAAAACAGGGGAGGGAAGAAGAAACTGAATAAGGAGAAGAAAAACAAAAGGTTGAAAAGAGAACCACAAGAAATTGAATTGGAAGAATTGAGGGAGAGTGTTTATTTGGAAACAAAGAGGGATGATGAAAGAGTGACTGGTGTGTAGTGTTGTGTAAGGAGAAAAAGACATTTCCGATTTCTCCTAAAATGGGACTAAATTTTCACTAATTTTTTTGGGGGGTTTATTTGGTGATAAAATCACCAAAGGGGGGATTGCTAGAGCAGAGTTTTCAGTTTGAAAATCAACTGGGTTTTGATGCTCTGGCATGTCTATTTGTTATATTAATTTAATAATTATTAATTATTAATTATTTGTCTTGTGTAAGTGTTTATACTAATCAACTCGTTTGTTTTAACAAGAGAGAATTACACGTGGGAATGCATAAGTGTGCTGTTTAGCAATAATGTGCATGTTTTCATGTTTAAACGTTGCTGAGTGCTGTTTATTTTTAAAGTGCGAAACGCTTTTCGAATTAATGCTTTTCTATGTTGCAAGAGCTAGATAATTGCATACACATAAGGGTATTAGTGGGGTTAACACTGTTCAATCACTATGCTGTGGTAACGTTGTTTTTGTCTCTTTTAATTAAGATGGTCTATTGTGGCCTATTGTGGCCTAAACAAAGATGGCCGATACGTAAAGCCTGGCCTCGAGTAGAATCTGTGACGAGAGAGAGCCTTGCTGAATAAGGTCCTGAAGTCAGCTGACCACAGTCCTTGCTTTGCCTGGTTGAAATTTTCCGTGAGGACAGCAGCAGTTTTGGGCGATCTCCAAATGAAATGAAGCGTCCTTGGCAGCTTTGGGAAACAAAGGAGCTTTAAAGAAAGACTCTGAACTGTGATCTCATTGCCGAGGAGACGTGGAAGTTACAAGATACAAATGTATTTTTTGGTTCCTGTTCCTTTATGTTTATTTTGTGATTTTTCCTGAGCGGAGATTTTCAAATGTAGCGATGCTACATCCTTTCCTTCTCGCTTTGCTCAGAGGTTTGACGGAAGAAGTTAATACAAATTATGTTTTTCTTTGTTCAACTTGCTATAAGAATTGTTAGCCTAGAGAGGGTTTTTGCCACTTGCCATTTGCCTTTGCCGCGTTCCGAATCTGCGTTGGTGAGGATCGTTGCTGAGAGGACTTCGTCTTGAGAGACTTTACCGAGAGACTTGTCCTGACCCGTTCTGACATTTAGCTAGAATAGGTAATTATGAGAAAAATGATTTATTCTGATTGATTTTCTTTGACTAATTTTAGATAAAGCAATATAATTTTGAATATGGTGTTGGTTATTATTTCTTGTCAATTATTGAGTATCCTATTTTGATTATTATTGTATAGATTGTTTAGATTATGTTTAAGGGCAGTCTCAATAACCAGATCTTATCGACCCCGATATAGATGCAGGGTGTTTAGGAGTTTTTCTTTCCACAGGTTATTGCTGGTAGAGTATTTGAGCGTATGTTAGTGAAATGGGCCCTAGTGTATGAAGAATGTATGTGCGTGTAACTGTGAGATTACTCTATCCGTGGAAGTAGGGATATTATATACACCCTGATCTCTATCACCTCCAGGACCTCATTCTTGGCCCATATGACTTTGGGAATTTTATCCATTTGGAGGAGCTTCTGCGCACTCTCCGCTCCGGCGTCCTCCGCGTCCGAGACCCTTGATTCAAGCTGAACTATGCGGGCGTCATGGGAGTCCACCCCCTTCTTATCCTGGTCCAGGCGCGATGTGAAGTGGTGTATTTTGGCATTGATTGACTTGAGACTTGATTTTACCTCCAGGAAAAGGTTCCGGTGGCTGTCGTCCTGTTCACTGTCGGGGTCAGTCTGGGTAGATTGTTCACCTGCGTAGTGGGGCATCTCGCCGCCACTTCTTGCCCCTGTCCCATGAAGGTGAGCTTCGGTTGTCTTGTGTCAGTTTTCCCCATGGTGAGCCTGTAGTGTGATGGGGAAGATGCACCACCAGGAGTGCCTGCCAGTGATCAGGATGGCCCACAGTTACAGGCCAGGCGTGGTTCCAGAAGATGTGGTGACGCAGCTCCCAGGCGGCTGGTATGAAGCATGGATGCGCCTCAGGGGGCGCATGGAGAGGGGCAGAGGACAGTGACTGCAGCAAGAAGGTTGCCCACGTAGGCCCACAAAGCACTAGCGGCATTGGGGATGCAGAGCAGACCAAGCAGTAGTGGCTGCCTAAGTGTCAGTGTAAAGCAGGCCGCAGTCGGGGCCCCAGCGAGGAGGAGCGGGGTTGGCAGCGCCCGGACCAATGGAGTGTCCACTGTCCAGCAGATTGGTGGTGAGCAGGCAGCGCAGGGCAGGCCGGAGGTAGGGAGGTGGCTCCCGAGATAGGCCTTCAGAGCCCGCAGGCAGAAGCAGGGGCAAGCGGGAGCCAGGATTGCCGCAAAACCGGAGCGCTCATATCCGAAACTGCTGCCGTGTAGGCAAAGGTGGCTGCCAATGCAGGTACCGCTCAGCACAAGCATCGACACGACCAGGGGGAGCAGGCATCGGGGCAGGGTGCTGGGGCGCGCCAGGCGGTCGGTAGGGAGGGGATGGGGTCACACTGGGAATGCTCTCGGGCTCCAGGCCCACCATTGTCGCAGCTCCAGGTTCGGACCGCCGCCTGCAGGTGTTCTCCTCACGACTGCAGGCCAGGCGGGATACGGGTGCGAGATTGGCCCAGGCACTGGGGAAGTCAGGGCCTGTGCTGTGCTCAGAGGCCGTGGCGCTCAAGCCACCAGCAGACCAGGATTGCCGGGCGGGAAACACCAGAGCCACAAAGTCGAAGCAGCTCCGGGAGGGAAGCGACACCAGGCAGGCACGGGGAGTTGGCCAGGAGTCGCCCCAGCAGTGGCAGCAAGAGAGGCCCCGTGGAGAGGCCCGATCAGCACAGGCATCCGGCCTCCAGTGAGGATGTGGGTGGCCAGATATTCGTGCACAGACACCCCAGCAGCGGTGCCTTTAGAGCCCCCAGGGGCCACAGTGAAGGCATCTGATGTCTGTTATCGAGGTTTGAGGCCAGAATCCTCCCTCTGATGGTGGATGTTTGTGTATTTCCCAGGCTCGGCCGGCAGATCTCGCTCAGCACGTAGCCATCTTGCCACTGGCGAGACCACGCCCCCACCTCCTCTGAATAAACCTCAACTGTGTGTCCACAGCTATCATTGAAGAGGGAAGGAAACTAATAAAGTCGTGGCAAACCTCTCCAGGTGTAGGGATATGGTATTCTAGTAGAGGGTGGAAGAACCTGCAAGGTCACTTCTATCACCCGCTCTACAACCGACAGGACCAGGACAGTGTGATATATTCCACATTATGCTATAAAGACTGCTCACCTAGGTCATCCCACGTCTTTCGTAAACTGTGAGTTGAAATGAATGCACCTGCAGTGCCCACAATGGTTGCCAGCCTGAGTATGGTAATCGGTGGCACTGCCTGGAAGGCAGATAGTGGATTGGGTCTACTGCCTTCCCCCCTCAATGCAATTTTCAGAATGCCTATTCTTTTAGGTCGAGCCTACTAGAAAGCTAAAGCACTCTCTGTTGTGAGGTGCATTGTGGCCTACCAAGAAACATTAGGAGGCTTGGAGGCCAGTGCTTACCATTGCTTTGGCTTTCCTTGACACTCTCATTGTCCTGCTTTTTATTGATGTCTTATTCAATCTTGTGCTTGTCTCTACTGTCGAGCATTGCCTTTTTACAATCTTGTTAATTGGCTGCTATCGCTACTTTAACTGCTTGCTTTTCAAGTACTACTTTTCTCTCTTGTGTGGCGCACTCTTTGTGAGCTGTCTAACCCTTGTGTGACTCTATCCTTTCTCTTTGCGTTGCTCTTTGTAGCTCGACTGCTTCTCCCCATGCCCTCTCTCTTGTGCTGGACCATTTGATTCCCCATACCTTCTGTGATGCTTTCCCCCAACCCATGTGTTCCTTGTGCTTCCACTATCCCATCTGTTGATTTCTCATCCCTTCCAGGCCTCCTGCCTTGTTGCTTTTGCGTCACTTCCAGTGTTGTTTCGGTGTTCACACTCACACGTGTTGCTTTGTTATTTGTTCCCCATCCTCCCTTGTGTTGCTTCATAATTTGCCTCACCCTCCTTCATGTTGCTTCCACTACCCCTGCCTGTCCCCTTAAAAAAACTTTTTTGCACATTTTCTTTTCTTTTTAGTTACCAATACAAATCAGATGAGTAACTAAACAGGAAAAAAGTGCTCACGCCCTTTTATAGGGGCACAACAGCATGGTGTATGCACCTACAAAATGTTGTGGGGGGGGCCTCATTAAAAGCATTTTTTTTTTTACTTTAGCCAGCGTTGATAAAAACCATTGCCAAAGTCAACAGGTCACAAAGCTGAAAGCTATTGGCTTTGCCAATGCTTGTTTTCTTAAATTGTATCCACTGTACCTTTAACGACAAGGACTATAATTTTAAAAAAGTAGGTGAATGCAACTGCAGAGATGGATATACGCTGTCCATCAGAGTCCGCCATCTCTGCGATTGCAGCTCGTTTGCGCGAATTCACAGCAAAATACAGCCTCGTTAATATTAATGCGGGAGGATTCTGTGAATATTAATGAATGCTACTTTTGCGCGGTGACAGAATAATACATCCGGTGCAGTTTAATGAAGGCCGGATGCGGAGCCACCAGTGTACAGCAGCAGCGACTGCTCTCCGACCCGACCCTGGTACATCAGACCCCTGGTGCTGTGCTACTGATTGGCAGTCGCCACCGAGGAGCGAATGCGCGCGTCCCTTGGCATCCTAAGCTTGTTATTATTTCCCAGGTCTCTATGAGTCTGCGGAAGACATTTCTTTCCAGGAAAAAAAAATCTGCAAGTCATGTGCTTTGTTAATGTGCATTGAAAAAATTGGAGGCAGAGCGGCGCCATCGAGCTGATGGAAATTCAGTCTCCCTGGCTTCCAGACCTGCATTGCCCTCTCCGAAGGATTGCAAATTTGCAGCCCCTTTAGGGGATCTTCCACGTACCCCGCTAAGCAAAGCCCTCCTTGGATGCTGCACCCAGACAGTCCTCACAGTTGCAGTTCAGCAGGAGGGTAACTGTGCCCAGTGGCGCCTCGTCTTCTCTAGGGCCCCCGAGGTCCACCAGCTACCGGGCCCTTCTTGGAGCCTCAGTCATGCAGAAAGATCCTGCGAGGAGACACTGATATTTTAACTCTTTTACACACACTCACACAACATTTAGTCGCACTTCATCACGGACGTGTATTGAGCACAATATGAGAAGTAGCAGAAAGGGACGTCAACAATCTCTATGACAATTGATGACATCAAAGGGTTGACCCCTTGCAGCACCCTTAGGAAATACAAAGCTCCTTGTTCAGAGTGGCAATGGGACAGACAAGACGTGTCAATTACGAACCATACACAGAGTTCTTACAGCCCTTTGTGCCATCTGTCATTGATGCTTCATGTATGACCCCTGTGATCAGGGATAGCAATGGGCAGGCAAGGGGTAGCACTTGTTTCCTCAGCCGACCCCTAACTGATGACCATACAGTCCATTACCTTTAACAATAAATATCTATTTTTTATTGTTTACAGGCACTGCAAAGTCTAACAAACTCGATTATTAGTACAATGTCAAAAAAGAAATCTATGCATGTTACTCAATGATAGTAATGAGATGTATTATACATGTTCCTCTATTTTCCGGTATTAAAAATATCTTACAAATGATTTTGCCTGAGCTTTGTTGCACTTTATCTGTTAACTTTACAATGGCTGTTCGTAGATTATTTCTTCTGCTGGGGTTTATATTTGGACTTTGGCCAGTGCCACTAACTCCTGATGAAGCAAAGTGCACTTTAAAGGCCTTCTTTGTTTGCCTCACTCTCAGACAACTACTGTGCGCCTGTGGGCTGCCACTCTCCAGGACCCAGGAGGCAAGTATATGTAAAAATAATGACGCTATTAAGTATGCTTATGATGCCTATGTAAAAATGGTGCTACTAAGGTGGATGCTAGTCGTGAACCTGTTTACACATTTGAACCTATCCATGGAACTGAAGAAGTAGCCGTAGAAATGAAGGAGGTGTCCATGGTGCTGAAGGAAGAACTGTGGAATTCATGTCGCTGTCCTAGGTGCTGAAGTCTTGTTTGTTTAAATTATAAGTCTGTCGAGGAAGATGCTCCATTCTATCTGTTAATGTTGCGAATCTGTACTGGTAGAAACGATGCATCTCTTGAAACAGTGGCATAGAAAATGTGGGAATTTCTGCTTTCAAATCTTGTGAAACTGCATTGCAAAATTCCCAGATTGCATACATTTAAAAAAAAACTTATTACAATTGTTGTTTTTATTAAACTGCAAGAGAAAATGCCCTCAAAAAGAGATGTTGCTGCAGAAAAACAATGCACAAATGTAGTCTTTTACAGTTGATTTTCATCAAATTATTTCACTGGAGAAAGGTTTAAAAGTGACTCGTAGCTGCAGAATTTTCCTGCAAAACTGAGACTTGCACAAGGGGTGAGTTTTGAAGAAAAATGGTTTGCTAACGATTAAACTGTAAACAAAGAATATTACCAAATTGTCGCTGTTAAGGTAGCATTTTGCACAGTGCTAAAAATGCAACATTGCCCAAGGTTTTGAAGGAGTAAATGTGAAGAAATAGTGACATATTTTCGTATGTTGAAAATGTATACTTTTATTTATACATTGGCAATGCGGTGATGGGCTTGTTTGTCTGTAGAAATAAAATAAAAAAAATCGTATGGTTTATTGTTTACGAATACCCAACCAATCTTATGCAGGGTTAGGACATTGCTAGGCAGTTATTGACCACGCATTGGGTCACTTGGTCTGAGGGAACACCAGCATTTCTACTCCACACTTGTTAAATAACGTCATGGGTTTTCTTTCTTCTTTGCTACAGTTTTAGGGGATCATGCCGCGTTGGATGTTCTGATTTGTGAGTTAATAGTTAAACATGAAAGGCACTGCTTGTTCATTCCATTTCGAGTTTTAAAATAAGCATTACGTGAAATAGAGTAGAAATAATTTTAGGAGCACTTTGTTTAATTATGAATTGTGGTGAATTCTTTAAGAATTTAGGGGCATATTATCAAGCAGGGCGTTAAAATTATCTCCGCTTTAGCGGCAGAAAACTGCCGCTAAAGCGGCGATAATGGGCTTGATAATATGCACTAGAGAATTCCAATAGAAGCCCATGTTGACACTAGAACATGGGCTTCTATGGGAATTCTTTAGGGGATATATTATCAAGCCCATTATCGCCGCTTTAGCTTGATAATATACCCTTGAGAATTCCAATAGAAGCCCGTGTTCTGGTGTCAACATGGGCTTCTATTGGAATTCTCTAGTGCATATTATCAAGCCCATTATCGCCACTTTAACAACAGTTTTCTGCCGCAAAAGCTGCAATAATGTTAACGCCGTGCTTGATAATATGCCCCATTATGCTTACTAGCTCAGTGAACTACAATGAATGTATGTTTTCTTTGAGTTCTCAGCTGTCTACCAATAAATTTCAGGGAAACAATCCTGAAATATTGAGTGATTGATAATGGTACTAGCGACAGCGTGAAATTCATGTGCGTGCTGATTTTACACTGTTCTACCTTCTCAGACAGATAGAATGAATACAAGACATAGTGATTATTGAGTTTTGCCAATGATGAGAATCATCTAATCTTACATTGACTTTTAGGGGCGGAACCTCCGCTAAGGCGGAGGAGTGTCACCTCACTGCCTTCAGCACTACAAAAAAAGGAAAATATAGTAACACAATGTTATTATCATTTTATTTTTCCGTGCTGTGGCAGCTTCGTGGGTGGGGCGCAGGGCTTTAAGTGGGCCGGGTCTCACCGGTAATGCGCACCGGCAGTTTTCTTAAGGGGGCCTCGAAACGGGTCTCTATCAGGCTCTGTTTTGTGCCCTGGCACAGGCGATCCATTTTTTGCGGACTGCAGTGACAGCAGGCACATCGATGTGCACGCGCTCACACTGCTCACTGCGTGCTCACTAGTGGAGGTTACGGCATGACGTCATGCTAGGTGAGCGTTGTAGGGTGAAGGGAAATCCTTTAAAGAGAGTCATTTTCTCTCTGCATTTCCCTTCTCTTTTTGAAACACAGGAGCAGCAACATTGTCATGGTGTAACCAGTGCTAGTAGAAGCTTTTTGAATATTCCATAGTTGCTGCTTATTTATCGTGTACAACTAACAACCATTGACAAAACCAATAGTCCTGACTTCTTGTGGGTATGATTTTACTTGTTGTATCATATATCTGTGTGCAATGACAGAAACAGCAAAATACAAGTCGGGTGGCACACTATGCTAAGCACAGAGTTTTAGCGTAAGCCACGCCCTTAATTACATTGGTCACGCCCCCTTGAGAGACACCCCAGTTTTTTCATCCCACTTAAAGTCCTGCTGGGGTGGAGCTGCTCTGTTCACAGAGCAGAGCAGGGGAGGAGTGGTTTGCCTACTCCAAGTGAGCATGAATGTTTGGCCAGCCCTCTTTCGCCAGCCAAACACTCATGCACACTTTGCATGTTCCCCATTCAGGCTGCATTACAGACTGGGTGGAGAACATGCCCCTGGCTCCCATTCCCTAGCTGAAAGCTGAACCACGGCGCTCAGACCAATCACAATGCTGTATTGCAGCATTGAGATTGGTCAAGGGAGCCTGGGTGCGTGCTTCCTGTTAATCAGAATGAAGTAAGCGGACTCAGAGGACCGAGGCAAAGCGGTGGCTGGCCAGCCGGCTGGCAGGTAAGTGTTTTTTTTTTAACCCCCCTCCTCGCCTCACTAATGCTATTTGGGAGAAACTGCCACTGTTGACTTTCCAGCAAGCAGTACAAATCATGGCCATCAATTGTTGGTTGCCAGGTATCACAACTGAGATCTCAACTGAGCTTGCCCTTGTGTCTTCTAACACTACCTTAGCCACCCCAGCTTCTGAGGTGACAAAAGCAGTGTCAGGTACAGAAAGTGAACATTGCCCTAGTGAGCACTGTTTACATTTTGCAGCTTCTAATAGGACATTCCATTCTCTGTTTGCTAAAATAAATGCATTCAGCAGTGCAGCACTCTTTAGTATAAACTGTTAAAATAAAACACGAGTCCTCTGGGGGAAACAACCTTTACAACACAACTATTACATCGCACTACACTTACAACGCAGGCATTACAACGCAACATCCTTTAAAACGCATGACACTACAACGCATACCATTACAACGCATACCATTACAACGCAGACACTACATCGCATGTCACTACAACGCAGGCATTACAACGCACACCATTAAAACGCATATCATTACAATGCATACCATTGGAGTTAGAATATTAATTTTTAACCCCTACACTATCCAACACTTACCCTACTGTTGCACCCCCTGGAGTTAGAATAGTAATTTTTAACCCCTACACTATCCAACACTTACCCTACTGTTGCACCCCCTTGAGTTAGAATAGTCATTTTTACCCCTATACTATCCAACACTTACCCTACTGTTGCACCCCCTGGAGTTAGAATAGTAATTTTCACCCCTATACTATCCAACACTTACACTACTGTTGCACCCCCTGGAGTTAGAATAGTAATTTTTACCCCTATACTATCCAACACTTACCCTACTGTTGCACCCCCTGGAGTTAGAATAGTAATTTTTACCCCTATACTATCCAATACTTACCTTAAATGCAATGTAACATTATACGTTGTAATGGTATGCGTTGTAAAGGTAGTATGCGATGTAATGGAATGCGTTGTAAAGGTAGTTTTTTAAAATGCGTTGTAGTGTCATGCGATGTAATGGAATGCGTTGTAGTGGATGTTGCGTTGTAAAAATTGCGTTGTAAGTGCATGCGTTGTAAAAATATGCGTTGTAACGTCATACATCCGTCGTCTGGATGACAAAAAGTCTAACATACGTTTAATGCAAGAATCATGTGCAGACAGAAAATATTCAAGAGACAATTGCATTACAACTGACCAGAGTTCGTGCTCAGAATGGCACGTTGGGGCATGTAATGCTAAAATGCATGCAAAACTGAATGGCTTACTTTCATTTTCTCTCCACACAAATCTATAGGGGCGCAGACATGTGACCGAAATTTGTTATTTTAAGCAATCTTCTCAAGCAGAAAATGTGAGACATCCTTAAAGCAAAGATACAATACATGAATACACTGCTGACTTCATTAGTTTTCTTTAAGTCACACTCCAGGTTACTGATATGGAAAGCAAGGCAGGGTTTCACTACAAGATGCAGGAAGTGTGCAAATGCACTGCCTAAATTAAAATGCCCTCTAGGTTCTTTAGAACCAGGAAAACTTAGAAGGTGCACTGAGGCCTGAGGCTATAAGGTGCTTCAGATTAATGAGGAAACAACATTCATCTCTAATTATAAAACATTAGTGCACATTGTGCTATACAGGTGCAAAGATACACTAACGTTAAACTAACGTTGAAGCAATAGAAATACACGATTAGGTTTTCACAAAATGAAACAAATGAAAAATAATATACATTTTCTAAACTTGTTGCCATGCTTCATTACTTTGAATACAAAAACACAACCATTTGCAAAGCTCGTAAGTCTTTGATTGGCAAGTTTGTGAGATGTCTTAATTTCTACAGGGATAAGTACAAAAATGATAAAAACAAAAAACGTAGTTCCTAAACATGGCGTCATATATTTGCAATAACAATTTGAAATTTAGAAAACAATAAACGCATACACTTTTTTCAGTATGGGTCCTTCCTCGGGGAATGCATCGCGAATATCGCCCCCATAATAACGATGGAACACAATATAGAGGACAGCATTTTGAAAAATATATTGATAGGTAACTAAGTCTAGATTTTCTATAACTAACTCCACATGTATCTACCTACGAGGTACATATATCTTCAAGATGTGGAGTTAGGAATAGGAAATGTATACTTCCCTATTACATCCATTACTATTGATAATGGCATTATCCTAGTCCGACTCCCTCACCTTCCTTCATCACAAGTGTGGCCCGGCCTCCCACCCAGACCTACCCCCAGCCCATAAAAACTCTGCCCGCCCCCACCTCCACCTGTACGTAAACAAGCCGAGCTTGCACTCAGATGCACCGCACCGGGAGGGAGGGTGGGTCCTGGAAGGTAGGCGAGGGAGTAGGACTAGGAGTAATGCCACTATCAACAGTAATGGACGTATTACCTTCCGTCCCTCCCTCACCTTCCTTCATCACAAGTGAGGACATAGCAAGCAGAAGAAAATAGAGACAGACAACTGAGTGATAAAAAACACCAAAATGTATTAACGTGACTCAAACACAGCGGATCAACATCCCTAGTCCCTCATAGAGGACAAGACCCTGTGGCCCAGAACATTTTCCAAATATTCCAGACTAGCAATATGGTCGTGACGGACAAATGTAGAGAGGACCAGTTCACAGCACTACAGAGCTCCACCACAGGGGTACCCTGCAACTCAGCAACCGTATCCACCATACTGCGAGTAGAATGCCCCTGTACCCCCATAGGAGGATTCACCCCCTTAAGTTGGTAAGCCATCAAGACCGTGGACAGAATCCAACGAGTCAGCGTAGCCGTGGAAGGCTTAACACCCTTTTTAGCAGGACCAAAGTTAACACACAAAGCGTCCCCCTTCCGGAAGGACTCCACAACCTGCAGGTACCACAGTAAAGCACGCCGTACATCCAGACAGTGCAAACGAGATTTCTCAGCCGAGGAAGGAGCAAGACAGAATTTAGGCAAAATCTCCTCCTGACTGAGATGAAACGCTAAATTGACCTTAGGGACAATGGACGGTATCGGCATCAAAACCACCCGATCCTAAAAGATCTTGCAGAAAGGATATTTACAAGATAAAGCCCCCAACTCACCCAAGTATCGCGCCGAGGTGATGGCCACCCAAAATAAAGTTTTAAAAGTCAAGAGTCTCAACTCGACACCCACAAGGGGCTCAAAGGGAGGACCGGACAGGACATCCAACACCAGCTGCAAATTCCATGAAGAAAGTACCTGACAGGGTGAGGAAACAGACCCTGAAAAAATGAGGCATCAGAACCCCGTCATCCCTCAAATTACACCAGGAGCCCCGAAGAGCCTGAAAATCTGCCCACTGCACCACCAGAGAAGCCACCAACAACCCCAGATGAACCCCACCCTGAAGGAGCTGTATCACCAAAAAGATTTCAGCTACTGTGGGATCAACTTCCTCAGCAGCACACCAGGCCAAAAAGGCCTGCCAATGCCTAGCATAGGACAGCAGAGTGGAGGACCTATGGGAAGCCTGTAAATTAACAGCCAAATGGTCAGAACCCCCCAACACAGCTAAGCTCTGCTGCTCAACTGCCAGGCCATCAGGTGTAACCTCTGCACAGAGAACACCAAAGGGGACGGAACCACCGGAAAGACCCACTCCCAGTCACAACACAACCCGGTCAGGAGAGGAAACCAATTTGCCGGAGGCCAACGGGGTGCAACCAACAACACCTGAGCACAGTTCCTCCGGACCCGAAGCAGAAAAGCCTGGAGCAGTGGAAAGGGGGGGAAGGCATATAGAAGACCCCGAGGCCAAGGAGAGGTCAAGCCGTCGACTCCCAGAGCCCCAGGACACCGGCCCAGAGACAGAACAGGGCAAATAGGTCCACCACAGGGAGACCCCACCGACCCCCCAACTGCTTGAACAAACTGGGAAGGAGGGAGAAATCTTCAAAGAGGGAATTTCCCTACTCAATCGATCTGCCCGCACATTGTCCACCCCCTGAATGTAGAGAGCAGACAGACCAAGCACCCAGCCCTGAGCCCACAGAAAGACATCACTGGCAATCATGTTCAAGGACCTGGACCTGATCCCCCCCCTCCTGTTGACATAGAACTTCGCCACCAGATTACCCATTTGAACCAACACCCAATGACCCCGCAGAGAGTCCTAAAAGTGAACCAGAGCCAGCAAAATTACCTGCAACTCCCGCCAGTTCGAAGACCTCAGGGAGTCCAGCAGGGACCAGAATCGCTGAAACTGCTCCAACCCCAGCCATGCCCCCCACCCGGACTAGCTGGCATCTGAAGTCACCACAAGCGGAGCAGGAAGAGCCAAGGAATCCCAGCCAGAAGGTGATGCTGGCAGAGTCACCAGGAGAGCTCCTCCCGGATCTGGACCATCATTGGCAGTAAAGACCCCAGAGACCAACATAACAGGATCCAGTCGGCCAGGCAATGAAGGTGAAAACGAGCCCAGGGAACCAGAAACACCACAAAAGCCAAATGCCCCTGCAAAACCTCAGCCACTGCATCGCCGGGGGAGCCTCCTGGGACATCAAGGCCTGAACCTGCGACTGAAGGAGGTCAGGCACCTGTCAGACAGAGTAACAGGGCCGAGCAAAGTCTGAAAACAAGCTCCGGTGTACATTATGTCCAGAGAGGGGGCCAAAGTCGATTTTCCCCAGTTTACCAAAAAACTGTGTCCCTGAAGAGCCTTCAAGGCCCCCCCGACCTGAGCTACCAAGATAAACTCCCTGGCAGCATGAAGCAAGAGGTCGTCCATATACCATTTGCCTCAACCAATTGGTACGCACAGCAAGATAGCCATGCGTTAGTGCAGCTCTGCAGGCTCAGGACCAACATCCGTCATAAATACATGCAGGAGGCACCTGAAAGCAAACCTACTACATCGATTTGGATGTCGGAATGTGGGCGCATTCCAAATATGCTGCAATGAGCTGCTTTCTGGACTCGGCACGTCTATAAACCAACTTCGGAGGTAATGCGCACGGAGATCGGAGCGCAAATCAAGATGGCGGCTGCCTTCTGCTACGATCACGGCGGAATGATGGTGCCAACATGATCCACTTGCTGACCTACGTCCTACTGCAGGGTGAGTGCTAGTGGTCATTGCGGCACGCAGCAGGACCAATTACTGCCCACAGCCTTCAATATATACGTTTAGACGACCACCGCAGTCTGACCGCATCCAGCACAATCTCTCGCTTTACCAAAATGCAAATGGCAGCTTAGATCGGGCAAAAACCTTATTCAAGACGTCTCACAATATCCCGCTGCTGAGAATTCCCATGCTGTAAGATTGCTGCCCAAAGCGCTTCAACTGCATAGAAGCAGCCCGGTCTTCAGACAGCGGTGAAAAAGATCAAAGCCAGGCTGTCAGAGAAGAGCGCCGAGACACGTACCACGTTAGCGACTCAGTGCGTGTGTAACAGCTGATGTGGGGAGTAGCTTCTTCGTGGAGGGGGCCAACAGGAATGAAGTGCTCACGGAGGACTGGATCAGAGGTGAGGGGGATCCCCTGACATTAAAATAAACTGAGTGGGGAGGTGATCCGGAGGAGCCTGACCCTAAAATGGTGGCTATCTCTTCCTCATGAAGCCACATCATAGGGGTCTTCCCCTAACTATCCTGAAGAGACAGCAGCAGCTCCAGAGTGGTCCCAAGATCTGTCCTACTACTAGCTGGGATAACCACAACAATTTAATTCAAAGCCTATTTGTTTGAAATAGCAGCAACAGCACAGGCCTCAAGGGAAGTCCTCGTTAGTGTCACAAGCAATCCAAGTGGGATACTAGAGGTCCCCCGCCGTACCCTATTATGGCGTCCTTTTCTCCCCATGGCAGCTATAACGCAGAAATACTCTCCTCCTCAGGAGGCAAGCGGACACTGACTCCGGCCTCAAGCTGCTCCATTGCACAACAAACACCCCCCCTCGATCGAAAGTCTAAAATGGGTACTGGCTGTTTCTAACTCCAAGGTCAGAATTGCTATGGAGGACATTGGCCCTGGTTTCCCCTCGACCATCACCTACCCAGCCGGACATTGGGCACTGTTCCTC
Source organism: Triturus cristatus (assembly GCF_964204655.1). Classification (NCBI taxonomy): domain Eukaryota; kingdom Metazoa; phylum Chordata; class Amphibia; order Caudata; family Salamandridae; genus Triturus; species Triturus cristatus. The sequence continues at coordinate 1,645,555,392 of NC_140590.1, forward strand.
CATTGTCTCCCCTCTATGGCTCCTTCCTTCCCTCCTTTCCTACAAATTCTCTCAACTTCGTTTATTGGTTACTGTACCTTACTACGCTATTATAACTGATGTAACTTGTAACGCAAAAATCCTCTGGTAAAGCGCTCTGATACCTCCGGGTCTAGCAAGCGCTATATAAACTTCTCAAATCAAATCAACTCAAAACTGTTTTTCCAGAACGTTGAGACCTGAGCAACATGGCTGATGCCCGGTGGAGCTGCTTGACAGCTATTGAGGACATTGGCCCTGGTTTCCACCTAGACCGTCACCTACCTAGCCGGACATTGGGCACAGTTCCTCCTCGTCTCCCTGCTATGACTCCTTCCTCCTCTCCCTCCTATGAATTCTCGCATCATTGTTTGTGTGTACTGTACCTTACTATGCTCCTGTAACTGATGTAACTTTTAACACAACAATCCTAAATGTAAAGCGCTCTGATACCCTCTTGGGTCAAGTTTGCGCTATATAAAATTTTATAAATAAAATAAATAAAAATAAAAATGCGGATGAATGAATACTCCCTGTGCATGAAGGAGAGCCATGAGTGGTGTCAGGACCTTCATGAATACCCTGGGCGTGGACTTGATGCTGAAGGGAAGAACGCCCAACTGAAAATGCGAACCACAGGAAACGCTGAGAAGAAGCAGCGACTGGGAAGTGGAGATAGGCATCCTCGAGATCCAGGGAGGACATAAACTCACTGGGCCGAAGCAACGGAATGATCGCCTGAAGGGTCAACATACGGAAGTGAACAGTCCGATCCTAGGAGTTGACCCACTTGAGATCTAGAACTGGCCGAAAACCCCCAGACACCTTCTGCACCAGGAACAGAATGGAGTAGGTACCGGTACCCATGTCCGCAACCGGAACCCGGCAGATGGCCCTCTTGGCAAGCAAACTGGCCACCCCATCCAGCAAAGCTCTTCTGCATGGAACGGAGACAGGCACTGGAGTCAGACGCACCCCAGTATCCGGAGGAACCTGCCAAAAGTTGATCATTTAACCATGAGCCACTGTGCTCAGGACCCATCCATCCAAAACGTCCAGCTGCCACCGTGGAAGAAAAGCCAAGGACGACCTCCAACCGGCAATGAATCGTCCACACAGTAGTTGTCAGGGACCCTTCTTGGCAGAGCCCTTAGGAGTGGAGGCAGCGTACTTGGGAGAAAAGCGGGGCTGAAAGTGCCACTGCCGGAAAGACTGACGAGACACCCGCTTCTGGGACGACCGCGGGGCCCTATTCCAAGGTCTATTAGAGGGAGACAAACCTCCTTTATAGGGCAAAGCATGCTTCCATTCCTTGAAAGCCTTAGAGATCATGGCTAGCATCTGGTCCCCAAAGAAGAGCCTGGCCATTAAAGGGCAACTTCAACAAAGCCGCCTTCTCCCCAGGATCCGCTTTCAAGTTTCGGAGCCAAAGAGAAGGACGCACTGCCACCAAGGCCCCAGTGAACATAGCAGACGATTTCATAACTTCAGAGGAAATACCAGCCAACAGCTTAGCCTGCTGCTCCATTTCAGCCAAAAGGTCAGAGCACTCAGAGCCCTCCTGAACAGCCGCCGCCAACTTCTTAAAGTCCTGCACCAAAGACTGCGCAGAATATGCAGAGAAAAGGCTAGCCCTCAACGCCAAGTTCCCAGCCGCAAAAGACTTTGTAAGGCCAGAGTCCACCTTCATATCAGTAGCATCAGCCAGGGTACAATCCTCATGCTGAATAGCGGTCTTGCCAATCAGCATGGCCAGGATAGACTCCAACTTCACATTGGGAGGCAAGGGGTCCTCCCCTTCCAAAAGGTAAAGATTCTGGAGGAAGCATGGGACCTGCAACTTGTCCACCTCACGCCATTCACTCAGCACCATTTCCTTCACAGGACCCTGAAAGGGCATGCCCAACGAGGAGGGCATAGTACACTGAGGAAAAAGAGACCCACCGGCATCACCCAGCTGGAACGGGGGGAATCCCAAATTGTCTCGTACGTGAGCCAGAACGTCCCACATCTCCGCCCTGTAGTCATACTTGAAGCCAGAAGTACATGGACCCTCACCATCCGATGGTGATAAATCGCCCACAGGATCCAATGCACGAGGATGAGAAGGACCAGAAGGCCCTGGACGAGCCTGCAGAGCCCTAGACACAGCAGGCCTCCACCTCCTCCTTGGACATGAGAGGCACGTCACCCCTGGAAAGGCCCTGGCTCCTAGGGTGTTTGGGGGTAACGGGAGAACCATCAGGAGAGGAATGGGAGGAAGAAGACACCAGATTGTTCCTTTTAAACAACCTCTTGCGATCCATGGTTGCAGCAGAATGGAGAATCAACCTTCCCCCACCTCCCTATATGGAGGAAAGCCCAGCCAGCTGACAACAAAAAAAAGAAAGGCAACCTCCAACCAGAAAAAAAACACAAAATGTCAGAAGAAATAAAAGACCGGGCACAAACCCGACCTACCAGGTCTCCACGATGTGTGCAACACCAGGAGCAGAGGCTGCTTCGCAAGCCTGACCCGGAACCTCAACCCCAGGCACAGGAGGACAGCCGAACACTATTGCAGCTTCCTGAGCAACCGCTCCGCCCCAAACCATGAGGGAAACGAGGAGAGGAAGCACTGCTGAGAGAACGCTGCAGAGGGCTCCACCACCGCATAGAACCAGACTGAAGACTCCCCGGCACGGCCACAGGGAGGAACTGCAAAGGTAAGTCTCACTAGGGTGACAGAAAAAAACAGGCGGAGGTGGGGAGGGCATAGTTTTTATGGGCTGGGGGTAGGTCTGGGTAGGAGGCGGAGTCTCACTTGTGATGAAGGCAGGCGAGGGAGGGACGGGAGGTAATCACACTTACCTTTCAATACTTTGTTTCTCCACGTTCTATCCTCAATATTCTTGTAACACAGTAGTCAGGAGGTAAATATTTAGGAGTGCAATCTTTCCTCACATTCAGGTGTACTTAGCAGAGGTACAGAAACCCTTTTTAATTTCAATGCATATCACAGGAAAATATGATTCTTAATGGTGCAATTAAAAGGTCCTCTTAGCTCGAATTACTGCAAGAAATAATCGAGATCCACAAGGATACAGAATGGGGAAAAAATTGTATTGGTAAAGTGAAGTATTGGCTAACCATCCCTGGCACTGACTTACACTTCTTCTTAGGTGGATGTGCATATGTGATCAGGAAAAATGCCACCACTCACAGTGAAATTCAGTCAATTGGTAAACTGGGCTGAACTCTTGCTTCATGCAGTGCACCGCAGTGGGCAGAAACAACATGTGAATGATTACAGAACAGACTAATGGACGAAGGAAGCTGCCCCAAAGCCTCTCTAAGTATATGTATTTAGCATTTTCTATTTATGATTTTTTTTCATTACATGTTTTTATTCATTTTTGATTTTTTTCTTTACATGTGTTTATTTATTTATGATTTTTTTTCATTGCATGAGAATGATGAAACAGCTAGAGCTGTCTCACGTCCACACCGTTGAACAAATCATCACCACCATGGTTTGCAAGTGTGATAGTTCCTGATGAGTGATCATAAATCAAAATGTATTCACAATGATGAGAATTAAATCAATTCAAATTCAACTTATGATCCAAAAGGGTTAATACTATTGGGCAGGACCACTATTGTTTTTTAAAATCTCTTTTTATTGTGAATATATTTGATCTTTGAGTTATACACTAGGCTTTAGTGACATCAGTTATCTGGTATGTCATCAGTATTAAGGTCATGCGGCATCACCTCCTGGAAATCAGGTACAAAGGTCATATGATATCACTACCTGTGATATAATTGAAGTTAAAGGATGTGTGGCAATTGCTACCCCAGGCATTTTGTGAATCTGCATTGATAGTAAAATACTTTTTTGTAGCAACCGTGACCAGTATGTAGTTTTTGAAACTTGTTGGCTGTATATATAACTGAATTTGTTGCTGTGACCGGCACCTAATCTACCAAGTACACCACATGTCTTGAATCCCTGCTAACTGCATCTTGGAGAGTGAAAAGATATATATTACTAACAGATTTCCACATTGGGATTCTCTGTAGCAAGTTAAAATGCTATGCTCTGTACGCTGATTTCAGAAGTGAGATCCATGCTAAAAAAAAACAATAATATAAAAAAAATGTTTTAAAGTATGCAGACTTAAAATCCCCTGCCCTGATTCAAAAATACATATTCCTGATTCATCTGCACAAAATTAACAATTAGATGCAGAACTCCTCAGTTCAGTTGGCTATAGAAAAGCCCACAGCTTTACCACACAGAGGATGCAGGAAGGAGTAGCTGGCTTTTCTGGGGAGTTCAACTGAGCAAACTACTGAGACTCAAAATGCATTGCTTCTGGACTGACTGTACTGGGGAGTGGGTAGAAGCCAGCTAAGAACAGGCCAGTGTCAAACACACAGGGCCTGGTTTATATATTGATGAATCTGCATGGACTGTCGAATACCGACGGTCCATCTATCACCCATCAGAACCATAATACCACCTGATCTATACATTAGCGGTTTCACAATTATAGTCCGTCAGAGTGTGGTCACTGTCACGTGCAGGCTCCTCCGTCGACGGAGTAAAGAGCTGAAAACAGCAGATGGCGGGATAACAGCCACCACTCCGCCCTCACAATCACGATATTGCTTTCCGTTGGCGTTACCGCGGTGGCCATACCTTGGATGGCGGTGCCCCCCCAATAAAAAGGCATAAGTCACCTCGAGAAAATTTCTGCATTGTTCGAGGCGCGATGAACCTACTGTTGGGAGGTGCTGCATATTTGCTCATTGATCATGAATACTACCAACCACGATAGCGCCGTCATAGGACCTATATACTTAGAAATGTATGCAATAAGAGCAATCCGCATTACTGTGCTCAACAAGATATGAATTGTACTGTGCTTTCTGTTGGCAAATCTTCACCAGAACATGTAAAAAAATAAGCTCACAATCATCAGAAAGGTCCTGAAGAAAACTGTAATGTCCAAAGTAACCTCAAGTTAAATGTAGTGTGAGTATATGCCGATACACTCTGGATATATCAAAAGTATGTGAAACCATGTATGTGGTGGGATTGTTTGTCATCAGGGAGGTACTGCATGATAAAAAGCTAATGTAACTGGCAACACTACCTTCTTACAATAATAAGAATAAAATCAGAAATAAAACCTAAATATGATGGATCTCTACAATTTAAGTGCATGTCATATACACCTCACCTTACATTTCCTCTAATGATTACTCCATTAAAAATAAAAACTGAAACACCTCTCAACACATATGTAAGGGGGATGTTCATTGTAAGATAGATATTGTTGTCCATATAAATAGACAAATACACAAGCACTCTAGATGCGAGTAGCAAGGGTATGGTTTACCCGGCAATAAGGGCCTATCCATACTAGGTTCTGTGATGAAGAAGGTAAAAAGTGTTACAGGCTGTTAATAAAGATTAGACTACAACAGTTATGTCCTGATCTACCAACTTTGACAGAGAAATGTAACAGTGTTCTTCATGACAGTTATAAAGTGTAGAAGGCATGTACAAAGTATTGGATCCACTTTACAATAGTTAGTGCATGTTCACGTTAAATACCAAGCCATACAAGGGATACTTGTCAAACAAATTTCTACAATATTACACATAAGGTACATAAGCACGCCACTATGTATACCATTATAGAAACTAAAATGTTAAGTTAATTCTCATGGAAACATTGCAATTTAGTAAACTACAGTGGCCCTTACAGTGTGGTAACATTAGGATATCTAAACTATGTTTAAAAATTGCTGTGTTTTATTCAGGAATTTCATGTTACAAAATGCAATTGATATTGATTTGAAGGGGATTTACAATTTACAAATTAGTTGCTGTGTAGTACCGTAGTGTACTTTTACTTACCTGTCTCAACTCCACCTGGGATTCCTGCAAAGCCTTCAGTGTACGTGATCCCATACAACTTTTCATCCTAGGGGAAAAGGTGCATAAGCCTGAGAAAGCCACCACCAGTCTGCCGGGCTGCTAGGTGGACTTTGGAGGCCGTAGACGTGACGCTCTCTACAGAACATTCTACCACTGCCTAATTTCCTCTTGTGACCACCTGGTGTTAGACACAGCATTAAATGTTGAGATAATTCTGTCCCATGTGTGCCTTTTCTTAGTTACAGTTGTAGATTGGACAAGTGACCTACACAAGGGGGGCTTATCCTAATGATGTCATCTACCTTGACAGTGAATTCTGTATCTGTAAATCTGGATGTTGTGTAGTGTCCTTTTTATTAGTAGGATGTTTATATGGAATTCCCTGATGTCAGTAATATGATGTAGGTATATTCTATGTTGCTTAGTTACTGGGAAGAATGCTTTGAGTCACTTCGTGTTCTGTGCTGACCGGTGCTGGAGGGTCTCTGTCATCCGCACTGGTGGGTTTATTTACTTGCATCTTGAGAATAAACTACTTGAATCAACATCGGTCTGCGACCCATCTTTACACTGGAGTTTCTTCTCCCTGCAATGTTTGAAAAGAAGTAAAAAATATGGTAGTTTAAAAAAGGGAAGAAAATAAATGATGTCACAAAAATAGCAAAATGGGATTTTAATGGTCTCTCCCCTAAAACGACTGTCTGCTGCTGGCTACTTCTGAGCAAAGACAAAGGAGGATGGTACAGCATGGGGTGTGCTTTATAATGTGCTCAACAGGTGTGATTGCTTAGGACATCACTAACTTCAGCATCTGTGGTTCAGATGCAACGCTATACCACAAAATCCCATTCTTTGATGTATTGCCTCTGACCATACACCCCTGCGAGCCCACTATGCTGTCAATAATATATAAATTTGGCTTGTGAAATGCCACCACATCAGTGCTGACGGAGTGTTATCCGACAGCAGAGAATTATTTGGTCCCACCGTTCTAGATATAAATTGGACAGGATATAATCTGCAAGCCCGGCAGGAGAAATTGAACCTCTGTCACGGAGGACAGACGGGTGGACTGCCAAGATATGAATCAGACCCACAGTCATAAATGGGCAAGAGGAAGCTATAGGAGCAGAGTGCAATGTGAGGTGGGATAGAACAATAAGAACTTCGGGCCGATTAGGGTAACGGGCGGATAGCCACTGCTGGGATGGCGGTGGCCACCACCGGCCTGGCAGTGGCGATCTGCCCGCCAAATGCCCCTGTTGCACCCCTGCCATATTAGTATGGCGAGGGGCACTGCGACGGACGGAAAGACCATCCGCCGCTTTTCCGCTGGTCGGATTGCCGGCCGGGCAGAAAAGGCATTTAAAATGGTGGCGGTGCCTGCATACTACTATGCTGGCGGTGGGATGCCTTTCCATGGCGACTGGGATCACCCACTGTGAAGGAAGGACCCGAGATTTCCTCTGCACGATTTTTTTTTTTTTTTTTTAAAGAAAAAGAAAGGAACACTGAAGGCTTTTTCAGCTGCTTTGAAACGTTCGGGGGTAGCGGAATTTGTTTGAAGAAAAGCGCTTCGCTCTCATGAAACATGTCAAACAGGTAAAGTTTACCTTGAAACTGTGAGTGGCAGTTGGCTATGGGAGTTTGTGCTCGAGCCTCCATTGTCCCCGTGTGATGTCCGTCACACCTTGCCTGCTTACGTCGGCTGTTTACGCTTGGAAAACAAGACCCATCGCCTTGTGAAAGCACGTACATGGTCTGACGATTGTGGCGGCCATTTTGAGTTGGGCATATTGATCGAAGGGAACTCGATATCGTTGCAGCTTGTCAGAGTTTGATACTATTATATGCCAAAGTACTGTATCGGCATTATTTTCTTTTCATTGAAGTTTGAATCCAGTTCAGGGTTATTTTTCAACGGGAATCTCAAGACTTTACAGGAAAAATACTGGTATGATTCATTTTTATTATTTTACATGATACTTATACCGCACTGTTAGTGTGCATTCTCTTCAATTTAAGGAACTTTTGACTCTTGCTCATCACTTATTGAATTTTGTTTGTTACTTTTTATATCGTCGGTTTTGAATTTTCATTTTTGTACTATGGCATCTTCTCAAATGTGCAATCAACCATCGGTATTTTTGAGTGCACCTGGAAATCCCATTTTAACATGGAAGAAATGGTACAAAACTTTTGAAAATTATATTGTAGCCATTGATGGAAAAAATATTCCGGCTGATAGAAAACATGCGCTTCTCTTCACTTATTTAGGTTCAGCTGCCATTGAGATTTTTGAAAATTTACCTCCCATTGCAGCACCAGCTGGAGCAGGTAATTCTTGGGACATTTTCAAAGAAGCTGTTGCTAGGTTGGAAAAACTGTTTATTGAAGAACCTAGTATTTTAATTGAACGTCATGCCTTTAATAAGAGGAAGCAATTTACTGATGAGACAGTGGAACAGTAGGTAGCGGCCTTAAGAGTCCTGGCTGCAAATTGTGACTTTGGTGCAGGTGTTGATATTTGCATAAGGGATCAGTTTGTTTTTAACTGTGAATCGAAAAAGATACAAGAGAGGTTATTGGCCTGTCGTAATCCCACACTAAGTGAGGTTATTGATATTGCCAAAGGCATTGAAAGATCTATACGATCATCTAAAGTATTATCTTCTGAAGAGAGTCCAGTCAATACTCCGGTGTGTGCCATTCAAGTTGGTAAAAAAGTGTTTAAGCCTAACATGGTGTCAAGGTCTAGTAAACCGTGTTGTTATAGGTGTGGATCCAAGTTTCATCTAGCTAATAGTTTGGAATGTCCAGCCATTAAAAGAAGATGCACTAAATGCAATAAGGTTGGTCACTTCCAAACTGTTTGCAAAAATGTAAGGAGTGGTTCCTCTACCAGTAACAACGGTTTAACAGTAAATTCTGTAAATGAGGTGACAAATGATATTGAAAATATGATTATCACTTTGTATGATCCTCTTTTTGATGTTAATATGATTAATGTTGGTTTCAAAGCACCTCTAGGAGAAGTTCTTATCGGTGATGTCATTCTGGAAGTAATGGCTGATTCTGGCTCTCCCATTACTGTGCTATCTGATGCTACTTTTGAAGAAAAATGGACAGGTATTCGACTTTGTGCCACGGACGTCAACCCAAAAGCATTTGGTAATTTTGATATTGAAATGTTGGGTTATTTTGAGGAAAAACTTAATTTTCAGGGACGCTGCATTTTCACCAAAATTTATGTCGCGGTCAATGGTAAGAATATTGTTGGATGGTATGATCTGGGCAAATTAGGGATAATGTTATGTCCAGGTACTGATACTCCTATTAGATTATGTGACATTTCTGTAAATCAGATTACTACACATGATTGTAACACTGATAGCATTTTATCTAAACATAATGCTGTCTTTGCTGATAAAGTTGGTCATGTGAAAGGCTTCATGCATCACATCCTATTGTGGAAGAGATTCATTGACGATATCTTGATTCTATGGAGAGGTGACAGAGTCCGATGTGATGAATTTTGTACATGGGTTAACACCTTAAACCCTTATCTGCGGTTTACCCATACAATATCTGACAAACAAATCCCTTTCCTGGACCTCTTGATCCTACTTAATGATCAGATGATGAGCACCACACTCCATCGTAAGTCCACCGATCGAAACAGTTTGCTACATTTTGATAGCTACCACCCTGTAGCTCTTAAGCGAAATCTCCCTTTTGGGCAGTTCCTCCGTATCAGGAGGAACTGTACTTCTTTACCTGACTTCATACAGGAATCTTCGATTCTGACTAATAATCTCCTCCAACGGGGATATCGTAGTCATTATGTAAAGAAGTCATTTAAACGTGCCCGCAACAACAATAGGGAAGGGCTATTGGAACCAAGGGATCGCACTAGCGATGATTGTCTGACTTGTGTATCAACATACACGCCTAATTCGACAAAACTGAGAAACATCATTAAAAAACATTGGAATATCCTTAACACCGGGACACTTTCATTGACTACCCCTCGGTTTGCTTTTAAACGCACTACCAACCTCAAAGACAGGCTTGTACACACGAGACCCAAACAACATAACAACACCAAACAGGCCACTTTATGGAATCTACCTCCCGTAACGGGCCATTATCCTTGTGGTTCATGTGTTGTATGCCCCCTCACCAAAATTATGAAAAACATTGAATTTCCGAATGGGTTCACATGGCAGCACAGGACTCATACCAATTGCAATACCCCAAATTGTATTTACCTAATTTCATGCCCTTGCAATCTCCCCTACATAGGGATGACTACAAGACCGGTTAAAACCAGAATCATTGAACACCGGAGCAATTTTAGGTGTAACAAAGTCAACACCAGAATGACAACACATTTCTTTGACAAAAAACACGCCCCTGATTCTCTACGGTGGACGGTCCTCCAATCTTTTAAGAACATTAGTAAAGCTAAATTGTTCTCTGTTGAACAAAGGTGGGTTATGAGACTATCGTCCCACCTGGTAGGATTGAATGAAGATATCCCTTGGTCCAGCCTGCTTAATACCTGATTCTGATGATTGACTACTTACTGGCCTATAACTTGGGAACCATCACTCTGGGCGCACATCAAGTAACAGATCACCTATCTAGACAATGCTGACCCGTGGTGGGGTGGGCAATAATGAATCTTTACACAATTCTTCTCCGACTTGTGTTTTTATCCCTCTGTTAGGTTTAGTACTCGCTACTCAATCAGCAGTGCTCACCTTTGTTTAGGGTCCGCCCTTGCCCTGCTGTACCAATGCATGTTAGGCATATTTGTGATCTGTTAACTTTCTTTTAATACTGTAACCCACGAGGTGGATGCTTTATTGGACCACATTCTTGGGTTCACGTCGCTTATGACACATTTATGATTACTGTGAAACGACTCTAAAACGCCATCGCGTTACCTCATGAGCGTTTTTCGCGAGGACAACACCGGGGGTTCCTTTGTCAACCATTCGACCCTTGTCATTCCTGTGTCAACCATTCGACTCTGATTATTCCTTTCTCTCGACTCTGTGCGCTGATCAGCGACACGCCATGGTCACATGCCCAACTACAAACGGCTTGGCGGTACGAGTTCCGACACTTCGGCCACAACACCTCGTTGCCTAGCGACTGTTGCCATGAGTTGCAGTTCACTAACTTCATCTCGCATTGGTTGTCTATCCTGGCCCTTCAAGCCGATTGGCTACTGATTACCACCTGGCCGGACACAACAACCAGTTATGACGGGCTTAGCTCTCGTACGTGCTGCATCCTGGAAATACACCGATGAGCCAGTAATTCCGATTGGCGCTTAGGGCCTTTGTATGCTCCGCGCCAGCGATCAGTGTTGTCCACCGAGCTGGCGCGGTCAGAGGGTAGGAACGAAGGCATTCGGAATCACGGATTGCCGTAAGTACTAACCACGGTCCTGGGGAGAGCTTAGTACTCCGTTTAACTCACTATTGAATAGTATCAAGACGAGACCATTATCCTCCCATTAAGATAAAAATAGACAGTACCACTGTCCTGACTTTGATCTTACGATCTCTTTGTTGTAGCTTGTTCCCCACGAGGGATATCTATTAATATTGCAACTTGTAACTAACCTGTGAGCATTATTATAACCAACAGTTTTAGTCACATCAACCTGACTGACTCATTTGCACCCCTCCTATTTTTTGGGGGGCGCTTTCTTGTCAACAGAACACTGCACTTTTCAGTGTTTTCTCTACGCCATCTCGTTGACACCAGAGACCTGGGACACCAGGGTGAGTGTTATTTCCCTTTCAGTTTTAACTTAGGTTATTCCCCAGTCGGGTTTAGACTCATCTAACACCGATATTTTTTACTTATCATTTCTGCAGTTAAGAGTGTCACACTTGACTAGTGCATTATCTTAGTCATTGAGTATTTTTAGAGATCACTATTTAGCATGTTATAATTTTGCACATCACCAATACTGCATGACACCTCGTGGGTGCAGTTCATGAGGCGATTTGAAATTAAGATTGTTTTTAGCAAATATGCGTATTTAACATGTCCTTTTTTGTCCACCCATTTTCTTCTTTACAGGCGTATTATCTTATATCTTAAAGTAACCACTTATTAGGGTGCTGTATCGGTGGTAAGTATTAGTTGCTACCACTACCAATAAGTGTGTGAACTTTCTGGTCCTGAAGAATTGCGGCCAACTTGACCGATGCAAGAAACATGTTGACCACTATTCACTAGAGCGTAATTCAGACACCCTCACTGGAAGATTACGCATGTTATTGTTCTTAATTAAGAGTGGGACCTTTCTTATTAAAACTTGTTTTCTAGGATCTCCACTACTTCTTTTAAACACACTTAGTCTCACACGCACATCACAATAGGGCCCTCACTTGCACTCACCAACCGGCAATGAATGGAATAAAGATCTCCACTAAAAGGCGACTCTAAGGTCGCCGATCGGGGATTGCAGCGCCGCCCCGATTCGGAGCAGACCTGATGATGATACTTGACATCTGGGCCACCTGCTGACGATACATGACAGCTTGTTTGCCGGATGTGTGAGGGTCTTTTTCCAAAAGGAGAGACTTCCTCCTGACCTACTTCTTTCCCCAATCTTTAACAGCCTCTCTAGGAACAGCATACCTTCGTACTTTCATGTTCAAAGGCTTCATGCATCACATTAAATTTAAAAAAATTGCTATTCCTGTACAGCACAAAGTACGCATGGTACCTTTAGGGGTTCGTCAAAAAAGTTAGTTGTAGAGCCTTTGAGACAATTGCTTAGGAAAGGAGTGTCTTTTGTTTGGTCTGATGAGCATGACAAGGCTTTTGTAAAGGTTAAAGAGCTCATTTCTAGAGCTCCTGCTTTAAAAACGTTTGATCCCTGTGGAGAATCGGTTGTAACTGTTGATGCCAGTTCTATTGGTTTAGGGGCTGTTTTCACCCAATTTGTAGATGGCAAAGAAAGAACCATTTTGTTTATTTGTAGAGCGTTGAAAGGTGCTGAACTCCATTACAGTACGATTGAAAGAGAGGCGCTTGCTTGTGTGTGGGCGGTAGAAAAGTTCAAGAATTTTTTATGGGGAAAATCCTTCAAGTTAATCACGGATCATAAACCTTTAGTGTTTATGATGGATGGTGTACGTTCTGGCAATGCTTCTTCTAGGCTCATTAGGCTTATTGCTAGGTTACAAGAATTTAATTTTAAAATTGAGCATATTTCTGGAGGGAAGAACTTCACTGCAGATTGTTTGTCTAGATTGCCCGCTGAAGATGTCACTGAAGATTCCTTTGTTGATAATCATGAGTGTGTAGTTGCTTTGGTGGATGTGTTAAACAGTTGTGAAGGAAAAATTTCTGAAGCTGATTGGGTCAAATTTTACAGTGAAGACGTTTTGATTAACAAAGTCAAAGAGTTTTTGATCCGAGGTTGGCCCCCTTTCAGGAATCTTGAAGCAGGACTACACAGTTTTGCACAAATTTCAAGTGAACTTAGTATTGAGAATGGATTTTTGGTCAGACATAGTGTGTTAGTTCCTCCTGTGGGTCTCAGGTCCAAGCTTATAGAATTAGCTCATCTTGTTCATAATGGTGTATCTGGAACTAAAAGATCTCTCAGACAACATTACTGGTGGCCTGGTATGGATACTTCAGTGGAGAGATTTGTGGATGCTTGTGCTATTTGTGTTCGGTCTGATAAACATTACAAGGTTTCTTGTGAGCCTATTGGTTTACAAGAAGTTCCCAAGGGACCTTGGCAGAAGGTATCCATTGACTTTTCAGGTCCTTATGACATCTTAGGTAGGCAACACAGATTTCTCATTGTGTTAATTGACAATTTTTCCAAATGGATTTACCACACTTTTGTGGAAAATCCCAACACTGATGAAGTGATCAAATTATTAGAAAAGGTTTTTATTGTTGAAGGTTTTCCTAGGATACTTATGTCAGACAATGGCGTCCAGTTCATTTAATCTAAAATGGTTTCCTTCTTAAAAAAGTGTGGCATTAGAGCTGAGAGAGCTCCTTTATATTGTCCAAAAGCCAATGGTCAAGTGGAGAGGGCTAATAGATTCGTTAAAGATGGCATTCAATGTGCTTTGGAGAGTAAGAAGAATGTTTTTGAATTTCTTAATGAGAAGCTTTGGGCATATCATACCATGCCGCATTCAGTGACAGGAGTCTCTCCCTTTTATTTGATGAGAGGAAGAGGGTGTTGTACACTAGTGTCACCATCATTTGAGTTAGTGGTTCATAAGGATTTTGAGAAAACTCTTGATAAGGTGAAAGACAGTTTAGACGAAGCTGCATCTAAAAATAAGGTTTATCATGATGACATACACAGGACCAAGTACAAAAATATAAGTGTTGGTGATTGGGTACGCATCATTAATCCTGGTCTGCCACGCAAAGGTCTGTCTAGATTTTCTGCTCCTGTGCAAGTTATTAAAGTCTCTGATACTGCTGTTCTTTTACACAAAAGAGGGTGGTGGAATAAGAGTTCTATAATTCTTCTTAAGCCTGGGCAAGAAAAGTTGTTTAATGCACTTGATGCATATGAGTCTTTTTTAGATATAGGATCTTCCAACGATAAGGGTGCATGTGATTCCAATCTTAGACACTCTATTGAAGGTACACATGTAGCTAGTTCCTCATCTGATAATAGTTCCAAGTTTTGTTCTGATGTGTCTGTTTCTAATACTGATTCTCACAATATCTCTTCCTCTGAGGAGTTGATTTCTGGGGAGGCTTCTTATGAGGTTCCTGTGAAAAGGATTGTGAAATTACCTAAAAAATTCGAAGATTTTGTTTTAAAATGATTTGGTTTTTTTTGTTTTGTTTTATTGGTTTCATAGGGATACATTTATATATAAACAAAACAAAAAGGGGGCACGTTGTGTAATGTCCTTTTTATTAGTAGGATGTTTATATGGAATTCCCTGATGTCAGTAATATGATGTAGGTATATTCTATGTTGCTTAGTTACTGGGAAGAATGCTTTGAGTCACTTCGTGTTCTGTGCTGACCGGTGCTGGAGGGTCTCTGTCATCCGCACTGGTGGGTTTATTTACTTGCATCTTGAGAATAAACTACTTGAATCAACATCGGTCTGCGACCCATCTTTACACTGGAGTTTCTTCTCCCTGCAATGTTTGAAAAGAAGTAAAAAATATGGTAGTTTAAAAAAGGGAAGAAAATAAATGATGTCACAAAAATAGCAAAATGGGATTTTAATGGTCTCTCCCCTAAAACGACTGTCTGCTGCTGGCTACTTCTGAGCAAAGACAAAGGAGGATGGTACAGCATGGGGTGTGCTTTATAATGTGCTCAACAGGTGTGATTGCTTAGGACATCACTATCAGGTGTGTAACTTCAGCATCTGTGGTTCAGATGCAACGCTATACCACAAAATCCCATTCTTTGATGTATTGCCTCTGACCATACACCCCTGCGAGCCCACTATGCTGTCAATAATATATACATTTGGCTTGTGAAATGCCACCACATCAGTGCTGACGGAGTGTTATCCGACAGCAGAGAATTATTTGGTCCCACCGTTCTAGATATAAATTGGACGGGATATAATCTGCAAGCCCGGCAGGAGAAATTGAACCTCTGTCACGGAGGACAGACGGGTGGACTGCCAAGATATGAATCAGACCCACAGTCATAAATGGGCAAGAGGAAGCTATAGGAGCAGAGTGCAATGTGAGGTGGGATAGAACAATAAGAACTTCGGGCCGATTAGGGTAACGGGCGGATAGCCACTGCTGGGTTGGCGGTGGCCACCACCGGCCTGGCAGTGGCGATCTGCCCGCCAAATGCCCCTGTTGCACCCCTGCCATATTAGTATGGCGAGGGGCACTGCGACGGACGGAAAGACCATCCGCCGCTTTTCCGCTGGTCGGATTGCCGGCCGGGCGGAAAAGGCATTTAAAATGGTGGCGGTGCCTGCATACTACTATGCTGGCGGTGGGATGCCTTTCCATGGCGAATCCATGTGGTGATCACTTTGGTGGCCCGTTGCGGGACCCCGGGGGTGGGGGCTGCACTTCAGGGGTACCTATGGTACCCCCCTACATTGGCATACACAAGGTGGCATGCACCGCGCGGTGCCTGTCACATTGTGCATGCCAATGCACAACATGCATCTTTTGCATTGCGGCGGGTGCTGCTTACAGCACCGCCCGCAGCAATGTAAAATATGCAGGATGCAACCGCCACGGTGGCGGTCACATCATAATGGGCTTAGTGGGACAGCCGCACCTCTGGCGGTCGGTCCCTGTCACCGTTATGGTGGCGGGCGGACAATCGTAATGGGGCCCATAATTTGGTGGACTTTAGCCTTCACAGACAACACCAGGCTCCCCAGGAAGAACCTCATGGCTATCTTCTCAGACGCACCATAGGCCAATCAAAAGCATCAAATTAGGCATGGTCTCCCGAGCTTTATTGTAAAGGAGGGAGTGCATTCCATGTTTGTGTGCGAAAATAAAAATTACATACAACATATTTTAATAAGAAAACTATTTATGATTTTAAAATGTCTAAAATCGAATAAAGCTAACTTGAAACTTGAAACTTGAATAAGAAAACTATACATTAAAACATATTGTAATGTAGCTGCACGCTGGTAAAGGCACATTGGAGCTGGCTGGGTTCATTCAAGACAATTAATTCTAAGCTCCAGATAAATAAAGGAAGTGATGCATTTGTCGTAAGTATATGCTAAGTAGGTGTGATGTAAAACACCACCAGGAGCAATGACGTTAAATAGTTCAGTGTGCCACCGCATGCAATATTCAGTGCATTGCGGTGTATGTTAGGTTCATAAGTACAATTTTATAAAATTCCATGAATATTTCACAAAACTATGCTTTTGTAGTAAAGTGTGGTTTGCTGGCATCTTGTGTCACCTGTTTCCCGAGCTGGCAGCTCATGTAAAAATGTTTTGCGACATCCTGGCGGTAACCTGATTAGAGCTGAATATGGAATATGTGTCTCGGCGAGGTCTAACGGCAGCAGGCAAAGAAGCTGATGCGGTTACCTGGTAACAACTTCTGAATATATTCACTTCCTCTGTGGTTGGGCAACTCATTCCTGAGTGACAGCTCAGAAGCTCAATTCCCTGCAAAGTGATGTCTCATCCATGTCGGGCGCAGTTTCTTTTGCAGGGAGTAGGGGTTAAGATGAAACTACATCTTGGGAGAACTTGGGTAAATTCACACTCCTTCACAAAACCAGAGTTCCCCTGACTTTACGGGTGTAATGCTTTATTTCACTCACCCATTAGGTTATGACCCTTGCGTATGGTATTTGCCAAGTCTACAAATTGTGACATTTATTTTTACGTGCTATTATTTTGAGAAGTAATAGTTTTTCATTCTTGAGAAAGTTGGCCTGGCTGATCTGAAAGGGGAAACATCTATTACAATGCAGTCATTACATCACACTGCTTTTACAACTCAGTAATTACATTGCACTGCTTTTACAATGCAACTGTTATTACAACGCAACTGCTTTTAGATCGCATGCCATTACAACGCATGCCATTACAACGCACGTCACTACAACGCATGCCATTATAACGCATACCATTACAACGCATTATAAGGTAGGTAATGGATAAATTTTTGTTATGGGTGGGTATGGGTTTGGGGTAGATGGTAATAGTAATTTTTACCCCGACACTAGCCAACACTTTCCCTACTGTTGCACTCACTGGAGTGAGAATAGAAATTTGTACGCCTACACAATCTAACACTTACCCTACTGTTGCACTCACCGGAGTGGGAATAGGAATTTTTACCCCTACACTATCTAACACTTACACTACTGGTGCCCTAAAAGTATTATGCGTTGAATGGTATGCGTTGTAATGGTATGCGTTGTAATGGAATGCGTTGTAATGGTAGTATTTAAAAATGCGTTGTGATGACATGCGATGTAAAGGTAGTTGCACAATTGAAAGCCGCCTGTATACTCCGGAATCCCACGCATTACATCTCAAAATGCAGGTTCTGTGGGTCCCTGAGAAAATATAGTCGCCAGTGGGAAAACTGCAGTTGCCTGGGTTATTTATGCTTCCTGGTTATCATTTTGCATCAGGATGTGGCTTAACAGCTAGAGCGGCGAACTTTGAAGCTGGGGAACCGCGTTGGAGTCTAGCAGGAGGCTCAAGCATCCTGTGAGTCTGGGCAAATCACTTAATCTCCCCATGCCTAAAAAAAATTAACGTGTCCATCTGTAATACAGTGGGTGTTCATGTAAAACGCTCTGATACCTTCGGGTCGAGTTTGCGCTATATAAAACTGCAAAAACAAATCTCTAGCGCTCCTTGTTTGTAAAATGGTTCTTTAGTCAACCTTTTACTGCTTCCATTCAAGCTCGGTTATCAATCTTTTCAGGTCCTGTTTGTGTCCCATCCTGGAGGTCAACAAAGGCTCCCTGCTCCTGTCACTGCCACAATCCTCTGCCGAGCACTCTGTCCTTCATGCTGTGATCTGGTCAAATTATTTCTGACACAAAGGACGTCGCTCCGTGCCCTTCCCCTCTCTCATGGGATCTGGACCCGTAGCCTCTTTGAGCACTTGTCAGAACGGATTCTTGGATGGGGGACAGGGAGAGATGTGTTTGTTTTCCTGCTTTGCTTGCTGTCTCTGCTGATGAGGAAATGTCAGCAGGGCTCTGGTGAGAAAGGCCATGTCTTTGCAGGCATCCGCCCACCCTCTGAACAACAAAGACAGATTTCAGATCTAGCAGACGGGAGCAGAGTCGTGTCACTCAAATATGATCTGATGGGCCAAAAGAAATACAAAAGTACTGTGTTGCCCATAACTTGAATTTGCAAAGGTCAGTGCACAGGGTCTCTACCTCACAAGGCCTTTGTTCATAAATGTGTGTCAATTGCAGCTTTTCAAGGTCTTCAACATGACAACATTCTGAAAAGGCATTCTGGTTCTAAAGTTAGTACATTTGTTCAAAGTCAGAACGTCGCCATTTTACATTTCTTTTCACCTGGCACACGAGCATTTCATGCCACTGCCCCAAAATGTGCAATGAGTGCCTGAACATTGCACCGCTTCTAAACTTTTCTGATGATTCAGCATCGAAAGCCAGCTTTCCCATGTGATATGCTGCATTCCCGTTGTTTTAGTCCTTTATCGTCTGTACTAAGAATCTGATGCACGAGCAGTGGCGGTGCGTCCATTGGGGGCATTGGGGCGTTGGCCCACTAAGCTGGAACAGCCCCAACGCCCCCAATGGACGCAAACTCCTGCAAGGGCATTTACGTTCCAATCCAGCCTGAAAGTCCTTTTCAGTTTCACTGAGTGCGCGTCGCAGTCTGTGGGTGTGTGTGGGGGCAGGGCTGCCGCTGACGTGGAAATAGCGGCGCGCAGCAGTCCAGCAGACAGCAGTGCGCAATGCGCATGTCAAGTTTTGGGCTCTATTCTGGAATCCTGGCCAGAACATGCGCACACGTGTGTGTGTGGCACTTAGAAACTTTGACTACTACAGTGGTGACTGGGACCCGAGGGTGCGTCTCATAACGCAGCCCCTCGAGTCTCATTATGGGCAGGGACTAACCCTGCTCTTAAGCCAATCCTTGCGCTGCTGGCACAGTGGCGCTGGTAATGCAGCACCAGGGTTGGCTGAGTCTATTCACCGCGGTCCGCGCAGCGCGCGCAGTGCAGCAGTCGAGTGAGTCATGGTGCGCCGTACGTATGGTATGGCCAATCACACTGCGGCAATGTGAAGCCATGCAGTAGTGATTGGCCATTTCAGTCTCTCTCTACGCTGTTGGCGCACCACGTCACCGCGCCAGTGCCTGCTGCCTGCCACACGACACACACGAGACGACACACACGAGGTGCGAGGAGTCACGGTCAGATCAGAGAGAGTCACGAGTCGGAGCGAGCACGACGAGCAGACGAGACACAGTGCAGCAGCCAGCAGCGAGTTTTGACTCTAGTATGTATCACTCACTATAATGTGGAGGCTTAAGCTTTTGTATTTTGTAATGTGTACACTGTACAGTACACCGTCACCGAGCCCTTCGACTGAGGCCCAGTCCCTTACACATAAGAACCCCTCTCTCTCCTCACTTGCACTTACCCAGCACTCTAGCCAGCCGGCGATCCATGCTCTGGCCTAAAAATGCTTTCTTCATACACCGGACTGCCCCAGCCCCTCCCGTCACAGCACGAAGATCCCTCCTTGCACCCAGGTTCGACTGTACAGTTCCAAGACAATTCCCCTCCTCACCCCGGCCCCCACCTCCACTCTTCAACTTATTCTCAATTACGATCCAGGAATGTGCTCTTAAAAGTGCAGTCCACACCCTAGCAACAGGCAAAATAACAGCACCCTCGGTGAGCCCAGGCCAGGCAGGGCCAGTCCCTGCTCTGAGGTGCCTCCGGTAGGAGGTATCGACCAACTCATAGGCACGAGGGCTCCCATTTGGGGTATTTTTGCTTCATTCTGTTATCTTACACACTAGTCCCAATTTAAATTGAAAAAATACACACAAAAGTAGTTATCTACAAGTGTTTCTATCCTGCAAAATACCTCTACAGAAAAATATGACACTATCTTTTTCGGGCTGAAAATGCAATTTTTTTTAAATGATTAGTTACTTTCCATCCTAAATATCAGAGCTTCCTTTCCATTTCTATACCCTTTCGTCATTTTGACAGAATGAAATAAATCTGACTAACATAAAACCCTGCCCCCGGGCTCCGGGACAAGAGAACGGGGGTGCACGACTGCGACTCACCCTTTGGGGCAGACCTAGGGCAGATGGAGGGGTGGATGAGGCCCCCTTCCCGCCTCTAGTGGTGGTCGGACAGGGGCCTGTGTGTGTGTGGCACAAGGCTTATTAGGAAGAAGTGCGCTGCTAGCGTGGAGGAGTACAGACGGCACAGCAAGAGAGCATAACATCACACAACACACACTAAGTAGTATAACAGAAAGCTAATAAAATACGAGGAATGCTCCCAATCCTGCTGTCAAGTACGAAGCGAGGGGATGCGCCCAAGAGAAGGGGAGAGCAAACAGAGACAGATGGAGGGAAAGGGCGCAGAAAAAGACGTGGGAGGAAGAGTGTAATGAACCGCAAGAGGGAGAGAAGAGAACGGGGGAAGCAAAGGGGACACAGGAAGTGAAAACAATAGTGACAACAGAGAAAAAGGGGACAACGGAGTAGAGATAAAAAAGGATGTAGAAAGGAATGGTGAAGCGGGGGGGGCAAAAGAAGAGACAGGGGAGAGAAACGAGCGTATAAAGTGCAAAGGTGAGAGGCTACAAGACAGAGAGGGGTGAGATGGGGTAGGACAAGGTCAATAAGAGGAAGAGGAAGGAAGAAAGCAATTACGAGGGAGTAGAATGAGGAGCACGCGAGAGGAAGAGAGAAGAGATGCGAAGAGAGGGAAATGTTGTTATAGATGTAAATGCAGAGATGAGAGGAAGTGTGAACGAGCGAGGAAGGAAAGGGGCAAGGAATAAAATAAATAGAGGAGGAGGGGAGACAAGAAAATGGAAATACGATGGAACGGAGGGAAACTGGAAAGGAAGGGAGTAAGAAAATAAGGCAAGAAAGGAGAAGGGCAGAGAGAAGCAAACAAAGATCAGAGGAAGGGCTCAAAGAAAGTAAAGTAAAAAGTGGACAGGGGGAGCTTGATGGCGAGAAAGCTGGAAATTTGCTTGAAAATGCACCATTTTTCCACTCTTGTTTCAAATTTTTCTCAGGCGGAGAACCCCCACGAACCCCCCCTGAGGTTGTTCGGGCACGCTCGCTAGGCTCGCTCGCTATGCTGAAGTATGACAAACATTTTACGCCTCACCACTTTCAAATGTCACCGTCCACCACTGTGCACGAGAGATCCTGGTCAGTTTCGCCCCTGTGCTAATGGCGAAATACGAACTCTCTACGTGGCACGGATTAGGATCTTTCTGTTTCCCTTGTTGCTGTGTCTACATTGCTTGTGTAAAGAGGTACCTCACACTGGTTTCCTTGAGTTTTTATTATTTATTAAGTGGAGAATCTTCAACACAGGTAAAGAAGGATGACAAGGCACACAGGAACTGCACGCCTGCCTTTGACAGTTCTCTCCGCTTCAATGGCCAACTGCCCTCTTCTCAACATTCCAGAATGCCCAGCTGACTACATCATAATGCAGGTGATGTTTAACCTAGTATGGTGTCCTGTAGGAGACATCCTCCCACGGGTACACCTGCCTGCTTACAATAACATCACAACACATCTCCTCCACCCTTTTCTTTTGTAAAACAACATTTCATATAAGAAATAACTCAGAAGAAGATAAGGTTACTTAGATATGATTTCTAAGGTACATAACTTGCTATAACAACTAGTACATAGGTTGTTTTAAGAAACACAAGTAAAACTAAAAGGTTCAGACTAAATATTAAGAAAAAAGATTATCACAAACTTAACTGTAATGACATTTTGTAATGTAAGCACTGTTATGAAAGCACTATCAAATTAATTTGTTAAAGTACTCAGTAGTAACTGAGTCCAGACATGTAGAGGATCTTTAGATGTTTATTTGTAGATAGTTACAAGCCATCTAGTTAAATCCAATAAAAGACCAATACAAAGACCCCACCAGGAGCAGCCAGTATGGTGCTCAGCGCTTCTCAACTGACTCTCTGGCTCCCAACATTCTGTAATACATCATTGGATGAACATTCCACTGGCAGAGCAAGAGATTGCATGAATAACAACAAAGCCAGGATATAACATACTCCTGCACTACAAACCTATTTATTTGAGTAAACCTGCACACCTCAGCTTATTCACACAAGTAATCCTTGAACCTCCTATGCTAATCACCACAGAACCTGTCCTACTTGTTTTATTACTAGCTATCAAACTTTTGTCACAGGATGCCTCAATATCCTCTAGAGAGTTTTCCATAGCTTCTTGCTGATGTGAATCACCTCGCTTTTGGATACCCACCTGGTCATCAAGATCTGGTGCCGCAATATATTCACATGGCTTTGGAAAATCCCACTTTGAGCATAATCATCCTCATCTCACTGAGAATCCTCCATCTTGTTCTGTTTTCTCTGGTTAAAACTTCCAAGATGTATGCTAAATCTGGATCTGTCACCTCTTTCTTACACAAAGAAATGGAAGACAAATGCCATATCTACCATCACTTAGTAGCACTGAGTTGCACACAAAAAAATTACCATCAAAGATTGGGGAAAATGGCTTTGGTTTTTCCCAATGATTTCACTTTTTTCACCCTTACTCTGTCACCCATATTCACATGTACTCTCTTACTTTTGTGCTTTAGGTCATAATATCTCTTGCACTCACTGTGTGCCTGTAACAACTTTTCCTTCACCACATCCGAAGATCAGCTAACTCTTTTTGCTGCTTCAACCATCCTATGTTATTTTTGGACATCAATTTAAAAGGACCTGATCTAGTACTCTCCATGGGAGTAATTCTGTATGCCCACACTGTCGTGTGTAATTCTCTCCTCCACACAAGGCTATTAATACTAGCTAACTGTACAATTCCTTTAATTACATGGTTAAACCATTCTACAGCTCCGTTTCCGGGAGTACCCTTGAAGATATTGGTGGGACGTTCTCTGGGCCTACTGTTGCGTGCAAGACCAATTTTGAGGCTCTCTCAGTGCGCATTTTTCATACTGCTGCGCACCGCTTCATACTGTTTTCAGGAGGGCAATGAGGCGATTCTTCTTGTGCGCTGATATTGTCAGGTGAGCGGGTTCTAATATATTGCCCTCTCTGAATTACTTGCGTGCCTGAGGGCAACATAGACATTGAGGCATGTACTGATATTACCATCCTTTTGGTGACTGCAGCATATTATTATACTAAACCCTTGCTGGGGGCCAACCAATTACTAGGTTGCACTATAACATGTGGCTGGTGTGGTGTCTAGTTTAGGACAACTGTTACACCATATAACATCTTACCATCACATTTTCTACTATTATAATACCATGGCATCAGGAAAAGTGTAAAACCCTTCTCCACCACAAGCTTTTCTATCAACGTCTGGTGAACTCATGCTAAAATGGGAGGAAAGGCGAGAGTATTTTACAAATGATATTTCTACATTTGATGATGAGTATGAATTATCAGCTGAAAGAAAAAGAAAGTGTTATTGCATTGTTTGGGTTTTGGGGGTCTAAAGGTGTACAATTGCATTAATAAAAAATATGCCATGAGTGTCAGGGAGATGTATACTCTAATATGCTGGAAGATTCAGACAATTACTATAAACAACAGTATGTGTTGCAGTGCATCATTATAAATTCTTTCATTAGAAACAGAGAAAAGAAGAGGCTATAGAAGATTGTGTTTCTGCTTTAAAATGTGTCTCTTTCTAGTTGTTTTGGAACAATTCACAACGAACTGATTAGGGATAAAATAGTTATGCCAGCAGCCAATTCTTGCATTGAAGATAACTTGTGGTTGAAGGGTGAAATACCACGCCACAATGTTATTGACATAGTCAAGAGAGCAGAATTACCAGGAAGATGTGCGTAGGCTGTTTTATCTGAATGCAAAAGTAAACAGAATAATTCTGTGGTAGCTAAAGTAAGTGGCACCAAGTCATCAGCTGATGGACTATTAAGGAGATGAATATGGAGAAGACGGAATGGACAGAATTGGAATGGAGGAATAGTGCAAAGAGTTCAACTAAGATAAAATGCTACAGTTGTGGCAGTGCAAATCATTGAGCAAATGACAGGAAATGCCATGTGCACATGCACAAAGGTGTTAAATGTGGAATTATAGGACATTTCCAGAAGGTTTGTCAGAAAAAAACAGGGGGTACAGTAAAAATGGTTGACCAGGAAGAAGAGTATCATACAACCTCTTCTGATGCTTCTGAACTAAATATATGCACCTTAAGTGTAGAAAAGGCACAAATACTTAACTTTGATACTGATGTGAGAGGGAAAAAAATAAACCAACATGTGAATTGTCCATTTGTGGGGTGGATATTTTAATTGTGTCAGTCTCTGGCCTTCTTTACACAATTGTGGATGAGAATGTGTGGGATAATAAATGTGCTCATGCTTTGGGAAATGAATTAGAACACTTTGATATTTCACTCAAAATGTTTACGGGAGAACCTATTGAGAATGTGAGTTATAGGAAACTTAAGTTCATGTTCAAGAGCAGAGAAACTATGGGCAAATTGTATGCCTCTGCCACAGGTCCATCAGTACTGGGGTGGATGGCTCAAGGTAATCTAGGATTAACCATGAATCCTAACAGTCCAGAACAGGTAGTAATTGTACAACCAGAAGAAGAATTTGTGTTGTATGTTAAAAAAAAATCCCCACAGTATTTAATGGAAGCCTTGGAAAACTCAAAGGGTTCAGATACAAGATACAATTGAAACAAGAGGCTAAACTTTGAATACACCATGTAAGAAATATACCTTTTTCTTTAAAGAATTATGTGAGATTTTGTTGGAAATGGCCCTTTTTGCCGGGTTATCCCCAAACGTTTTGCTTCTTTCTCCCTTGTTTTTCCTGATCTGTTTTTGTTGGCTATAGAACTCTGGGAACATTACCACTGCTGATCAGTGCTAAAGTGCATATGCTCTCTGTTAAATTGTTATTGTGATTGGTTATCCATGATTGGCATATTTGTTTTACCAGTAGGTCCCTAGTAAAGGGCACGGAGTGTGCCAGGGCTGGTAATTCAAATGCTACCAGTGGGCCTGCAGCACTGATTGTGCCACCCACATGAGTAGTCCTAAAATGGTGTCTCAGGCCTGCCACCGCAGTGCCTGTGCGCAGTCTGTGAACTGCCATGTTGTCCTGGCCAGTGTACACACTGACCAGGCCTGACCCTTCCCTTTTCTTACACATTGGACACCCCTATGGTAGGCCCAAGGTACCCCCCTAGGCAGGGTGCAGTGTACGTGAAAGGTAGGACATGTACTAGTGTGGGTGACATGTCCTGATAGTGAAATGCTGCCAATTTAGTTTTTTACTATTGAACGGCCATCTTGCCCATAGGATGGAATGGGGAATGCTGTGTCCCATGTGTACCTGCATATTTCCCCATAGGAGCAAGATGGGAAGCTGAAGTCTGGTATCCCTGAACTCAGAATTTGATAACGCATCTTTTAGGAAAGATGGTTTTTAAATTCCGTGTTTGAAAATAGCACTTTTAGAAAGTGGCTATTTTTCTGTTCAACCTTTCTGTGTGCCTCTGCCTGGTTGTGTATTGACTGTCTGGTTTGTGAGTGACAGGGGCTGGGAGCGGCTGCAGGAGGCTGGGTGAGTCAGCCCTAGGCTGAATAGACCTATCTACACTTAGAGTGGTGGGAGGAGTTGCACCTGGGCCTGAATAGGACTGTGCCTGCCTTCCACAATGCTGGCTCCACCTCCTGCGGTGCGTCTGATGGCCCTGGCCTCCCCTCACAAAGGAAGAAGACATGCCCTGGCAGAGGGCACCCAGAACTGGTTGGGACTGGATCCTGGACCCCTCACACATGTAACAACAAAGACTTTTGGGGTATAAAAGTAAGACCTGAAACCCCAGTAAAATTAGACTTCTACAATCAAGAGGAACCTCTGCCCAAGGAGATCAATGGAAGAAACTGAGGAGAAGTACTGCCCTTGCTGTGTGTTCTGGGACTGGCCTGCAGTTTGCTGATTCTGCTGAGGGTGAGGCTGAAGGACTTTGCTGTGTGCTGTGTTCCCCCTCTACTTGAAAACCAAGGACTTTGCTGTGTGCTGTGTCCTGAGAGTTTCCAAGGGTCAGAAGAGAGCTGGCCTCCTGTTAAAACTCAGGAACACAAACGTTTATAAGAAGCAACTACTTGTATCAAGGCTGAGCACGTGTCTCTGTGCCTTGACTGTGGCCTTGTGCACTCTGTCCTGCCTGCTTGGGTGTTCCCTGACTCGGTGTTTAAGGGGGCTGAAATCACCGCCGCCGGCCCATGATCATTGTGAAGTACTGAGGGCCGGTATTGTGTCACCACCGGCCCCCGATCTCCAGGATTACTGCGTGGTCACTGGTTAATTCACCACCGCTGGCCCATGATCAAAGTGAAGTATAGAGGGCCGGTATTGTGTCACCACCGGCCCTCGCGCCCCATAAGTGCTGCCTGCATAGTTTAAGTTTACCGCCGATTGCCCGAGGCCTGGTTTGCTGGAAGGAGGAGCCACGTTGCAGCAGAGCCGGAAGGTTGCCTGGCAACCAAGAAGCATTCCCCAGGCCGCGCTGATGTAGAGGAACTGCCCAACCGGGCGTCATCACCGCGCTGAGTCAGGAAGTGAAAGGCGCAACCGAACAACCCGACTCCACCACGGGAGAAGAGCTGTTGGTGACAAGGCCGGCCTGAAGACACGCAGCGGGAGAAGCAGAATCAACGAGGCAACTCCCCAGGTAACTGCTCGGACTCCGGTCCAGCACGACTGTGTGCATGTACCTGGAAGGTGTGGGGAAGAGGCAGTGTCCAGGCCGATGGAGCCTCCATAACCGGTCCTTCCCGACGGCCTGTCCCAGCACAGCTGATATGCTGCAGTACCGGGGCCTGCTCTCAGGAGCCGGATGCTTCCCCCTGAAATTGATTAAAGTCTGGTGATTAGAGCAAACAGGAAAGCGTCCTGCTAGTGAGACCTAATACAGCGGGGGCAATATTCAAAGACAGTGTCCTTTTTTTTTTTTGTGCCTGACACGCGCCCGCGCTGTTGAAAAGGGTGACTGTCCAAAAGTAAAAGTGAGCAAACGAGGGTGGCACATACCGTGCTACAGCGGGGTCATTTTGTTGTTGAGGGCCCCATTTTTACAGTGATACTCCCTACGCCAGGAGCGTCATTGTTGAGGAGCACCCTATTTGCATTTGGTAAAGTGAATCTCATTACGCTAGGAGCAGGAGCCCAAGCAGAAGGGCTCAGTCAATTTCTCTATTCCTACCAGTGCATTTCTTTTGCACAGAGAACTTGCCAGTTTACTTTTAAACAAAGAGCATTCCTAAGGTGAACTCTGAGCATACAAAGGTTGTTTTTGCTAAGACAAACAACATCACAAGGGAGCAAGTGCTTTTGGAAGTAACTTTATTTATATGTATGTGCCTTTTGCTAACGTTTTGATCTGACCCAAGCTATATAAAGATATTTATATTTTTATAACAACCTGTGTGGTGTACATTTGTGGTGTTTCACTGTGTTACTGTGCGTGTTAGTGCAAATACTTTACACACGGCCTTGTGGATAAGCCTGTCTGCTCGTGCCAAGCTACCAAGGGGGTGAGCAGGGGTTATCTACAGTGTGTTTCCCCCTTACCCTGACTAGAGTGGTGGTTTCTGCCTGGCTTTGGTGCAAGCCTCAGCCAACCAGAAATCCCATTTCTAACAGATTTCAACTAGAAGAATTACAGGGAGCTGGAACAATTGAATAAGTGGAATCATCAGAGTGGGTGGCACCTTTAGTTGTGGCCAAAAGGCCTATGGCAATCAAAGATTTTGCATTGATTAGTGTGACCTTAAGAAAAGCATCCTTGTAGACCAGTTTCCCTTACCATGCATTAATGAAATGTTAGCTCTCATGAACTAAGAATATGAAGTGGTTTTCAACCATTGATCTGACGACTACCTATCACCAGGTCTTGTTATGGCCATTTAGTTAAATCATCCATTAAAACAATTACATACACCTGTTCTTCCTATTTACATTTTGGCCCCATTATATCGACTCCTATTTTTACCCA
The DNA here is from genome assembly GCF_964204655.1 of Triturus cristatus. Taxonomy (NCBI): domain Eukaryota; kingdom Metazoa; phylum Chordata; class Amphibia; order Caudata; family Salamandridae; genus Triturus; species Triturus cristatus. The sequence goes on from NC_140590.1 coordinate 1,645,584,115, forward strand.
AGGCATCTCTGGGCTTACTAAAGGATGTAAAGGAGGTCTGAGCACCACTTGGGTTTTATTGGAATTCTCACAATGTATGCAATTTCCAACATTCTTTTCTATTTATTTGTCACAACCTGGACACCAATACCAACTCTTCAGTCTATTTTTAGTTTTACGTACACCATATGACCCTCATGAAAAATTTGAAGGACTTTCTCTCTCAATTTCTCAGGAGTCATGACTTTTCCTTTTCTTAAGATCTACCCTCCTTCACAGAACAACCCATGTTTCATTTCCCAGTATGTCACTAACTCTTTTTTGATAGATTTCTTACCTGGCCAACTTTCTGACAATATTCTAGTCACTTCTTTAAGAACCAAATCCTGTTCTTGTGCAGTTTTCCATTCTTCACCAGACATTCTAGGAAATTCTTCTGAAGTATTAGCTATATAAACTTCTTCCAAGGCATCCTCAATAAATTCACTCATAGGTAGTGGCATCTGACTTAAAAAATCTGTAACATTCTTTGCACCCAGTACATATTGTACCTTATAATTAAAATCAAATAATCTCACATGCAAATAGGCTAATCTTGTGAAGCCCCATGCAATCCTTTGGTGGTTAACACCTGTGTCAGAGGTTTATGGTCACTATGCAACGTAACCTTCTTTCCCCAGCTATATTGCCTGAAATGCTCCAGTACCCACACACATGCAAGTGCTTCCCGTTCGATAACAGAATATTTTTCTGCTGTATGAGTTAGAGAATGGGAAGCAAACACAATAGTTTCTTCATTACCACAATTATTCTTTTTTGTGAGGACTTCGCCCATTCCTCTACCACTAACATCCATGGTGACTGTACTAGGAAATTCAGGGTCACTCTCGTCACCAAAATTGTAAAGAAGTACCTGACATTTGTTTCCTTGAGTCTTCTTTATTTATTAAGTAGGGAATCTCCAACACACATAAAGAAGTATGACAAGGCACAAAGGAACTGCGTGTCTACCATTGACAGTTCTCTCTGCTTCAATTATCAACTACCTTCCAACATTCCAGAATGCCCAACTGACTACATCATAATGCAGGTGATAGTTAACCTAGTATGGTGTCCTGTAAGAGACATCTTCCACAGCTACACCTGGCTATTTACAATTGCATCACAACAGCTTGTTGCCTATTTCTGAAAGAACTGCTCCCTGCTCATGCATTCCCTCCCTGTTCTCCAGGGTGGGTGTGTTCCTCTCATCTATACCTCCACTTATTTTTTCTTACATCTCCTGATTAGTGGTAGTCCAAATTGATCACTGACTGACTGTTGGGGGTTGTCACTGTGCCGAGATTCCTCTCTCTTCTGGAAATGAACATAGAGGGCACAAGCATGAAGGACACCCAGTGGAGAGGTGTGGACCCAGTGTTGGTGGAGGAGGGATAGTCAATGGCAATGCTGTGGCTATTTTTTTAAATTGTGGCAGGGTCTGGGAGTCGTGGCACAGTAAGAGTCCATGAAATTCATCTCCCATCCCGGTTGGTTCGTGTCAGCAGCTACAGAGTGACATGTCAGCTCAATTAAAGATAAATAGGGCTTGAAGTTGGCCTCTTTTTTCATTACCTAGATGCCCTGCAGTTGCCTCCTCAAACGGTGCTTGATCACCTTTAAGTTTTTTTGACTCTTTTATGAGCCAATTAGAAATGAGGAGGAAACAAAGAATTCCTCAAAATCCTTTTTATGGATATTGCAAGGGAGTTGCCGTACACTCATTTGCTTATTCTTCTCACATAAACAAAATTAATTTGAATAGAGCACCAAGGTTTTCAACGGTGTGTAATTAATGCAGTAATCTAGCTCCTGAGCTTCTCTTTGTGGATCTGGGTTTGCCTGACTTGCCAATAAATGTTTGTCTCCATTTTATGTAGTTCATTCAACATACACTTATAAATTAGGACACCATATCAAATGAAAATGTGACTGTTGAGGTCAAATTCCCTATTATCCTCCCATTGCATAACATGATTAAAACATCATATTTGTTCACTATAGAGATTTTTAGTGTTGTCAGCGACTTATCTGTCAACAAGTTTCGAAGCTCATACAAAGTCACACAGTCTGGCTCTTTTATCAGGACACAGCAAGTTGTCCTTAAAATCACTCCTTTGTAGAATGTGTACTACCCATGGTATTTTGGGCAAGACAGTTTTGCAATAACAATTATTATTAACATGGGACACACAGATGCTGAAGGAGTGAGCTACTTGATTTCTCCTCAACAGGTACCAGAAGGTTTATTGAGTTGAGTGCCCACTCTTTCTGTAATATCAGATAATTAAATAGAGAAACTTATGTCATGGGCGTGTTTTTCCAAAACACACTATGGATTTTGAATTGATAATACAGGCTTCTTCTTTGCCAGAATTGTTCCATGCCTTACTGGATTGGTATCAAAGGTGAGTCCTTTGAAGAGTGTGTTCCACAGAGGCTACATCAACCTTTTCCTGTTTAACATAGAATTAGATGCAGCAGACCAGTTAATCTCTATGCCTTCTTTGGAAAGTTCCCTGAGTGATGGACTCTCAGTTGCAAAAGCTTTTATACACTGAGTGAAAAAGCTTTCCATTTCTAGGACTGATCACATGTTCCTCCCACATATGTGTCTGAGCTTCCCATCTTTTTTTTGGATCTAGCTGCATTAATTTGCCAGATAAGTTATATCCAGAAAGATTTAGCTATTACTTGCCATTTCCAAGTTTGTGGCACTGAATGAAGTTTCTGCTTTCTTTTGCAGACTCTTGTAACGCAAAGTCATAATACTGCATGGTCAAGCTAAATAAGAGAATATTGCTGTTGCAGTTGAAACAGTTTCATATTGGTAAATTTGCCTTCCTGAAAGATTTTACCGTAGATAAGATAACGCCTCTTTTAGAAGTGCAGAGAAGGTGAATGAGAATGTGGCAATTAAATGTGCTTGAGAGTCAAGCTTAGGTTGGTGGTAAGTTTTATATATTATCAACTGCCCTTTATTCAGGCAACTGGTCATGTAGTTTATATGAGACGGTGGATGTCCCCTTCTTTGTATGGCCACATTAGGTATTTGCATTCCCACACAAATGAATACCTTGTTTGCCCTTGTGGGAAATGTTTTCAGGAATCCTAGGGCTAGGGTTAGTCAGTGAGAATCAGATCCATTTTCATCTCATGCCCAGGAGTTTACTTTACTTTTAAAACCAAAACTGAGTCCCAAATACACCCTTTTAGCACTTGGCCCTCTGGGTGGTGTAGTCGAGCAGTCCAAGGCTTACTGAGCATGGCGGGGTGGGGTAGAAATTCAGAACTTATCGAGGCATTGAATACCAGTGATCCAGAACCAGAGCCCAGTCAGTGCTTTTCTCCAAATAGAAAATGTACATTACTTCTAACACACAACACAGGATTGTTTATAATTATCACAGGGCATTTGGGGCCAGATGTACAAAAATGTCAGTTTGTGATTTCCTAATTGCGAATTTCTGTAATGCGCAAGTAGGAAATCTATGTATGATTATGCCAACATAACCAAGTATAGACAGGGCATGTCAGGTGCATTTATTATTATCAACAGGTGATCATTCCGAAGAGGCTGAGGACTAGACGGCATGAAGCCTAAAGTGTTCCATTCTACAGAAAAAGGTAGTTCTGCAATGTAAGGTCAAGAATTAAATGGAAGTTATGAACATATCTAAAATTTCCAGCTGGAAGGAGCTTTTCTCTGCACAAGGGCTACAGATTACCTGGATATGGCTTTTCAGCTGGGAGGTCAATTGAAACTGTTCCCTAGATATCCCTATTGAGAGCACCTGCGCTGTTGCTGCTACAAGACAGGGGCGTAAGGCAGGCCCCTGTAGCCCATGTGGTGCAGGCCCAACCCATCAGGACACCCCCTATTTAGCACCAAAGCCAAAGAATATCTGTGGGAGATGGGAGACTCTGGGGCTCGTCTTCATGTTCTTCGGGTGGGGGGTGGGGCATCATGTTTCGTTACATCATTGTTACAACAGGCACTATCCTAGAACGAAACAGTATACCTGGCATCTGTTTCAGGTCAAAGTTCAGTCTTTGGAATATTAGGCAGCAAAAGTGGGAATATTTGTGACCATTCGTATTAATCTATCAGGGTGTCCTTTTGAGAGAAAGTATTGTTCAGGAAGGCGGTGAGGGTGTCGCAGGTGATGGTACAATCCAGTCATGCTCTTTAACCACACAACTTCATCCCATTCATTTTCTGATTATAGTTTGTTGCCAAATATTTCCTGCTTCTTGCCTCTCATACCTAGCCTTTTGGAAAGACACAATCTTTGTTGAAATTACACGCTTCATGCACACCAGGCCTTCCATCGCTTTCTTCAGGCCATCGACCAGTCTCTATAGATTTCTATTAAATGTGCAATGCATCCCACTTAGCAGGTAGGAAAAAAAACCTGAAAAAAGAGAGCGTTCAGGGTGAAAGAGAGGGTCAGAAGGTAAGAGGAGGGCTTTAAGTGGGATGAAAAAACTGGGGAGTCTCCCATAGGGGCGTGGCCAATGGAATTAAGGGAGTGGCTTAAAACACTTAAGCTAAAAATCTATACTTCGCATAGAGTGTTGCCCCACTGGTATTTTGCTGCTTCTGTCCATTCATCCAGATATGCAACACAACAAGTAACATTACACCTACAACAAGCCAGGACTATTGGCTTTGTCAATGTTTGTAAATTGCATCAGATAAATAAGCAACAATTATGACTTCATTGTATATAATATTGAAAATACTTCTGTTCTTGTTGACGATGTTGTGGCTAAGGCTAGAACTACCAACTTTCGAGCTAAGAAAGGAGGTTTGAGCCTCCTATCGGCTCAACATCCTGTGATTCAAACATGAATGTGTCCTTGTGTAATGTAACTGGTCCTCATGTTTGCTTCATGTTTGTGCTATATAAAACTGAAAAATAAGTCACTTTGAAGTTACATCAAAACTGTGACGGGTGGTACTATTGCCGAGTAAAGTTTTTTTTTTTCCCAACCCTTAAGGTAACAATGGAGAGCCCGGTAGGGACCCTTCTCAGCACCTGCTTTTAAGAACTGCCGATGCTGAGCACTGGCAGGACCCGGCCTACTTAAAGCCCTGGGTAGAGAGTTCAGTGAATTTAATGCTTGCTTCATAGATCCTCACTAAATTTCTCAACACAGTTTTGAATGTTAACAGGACTGAGTTCGCATTTCATCCTCCCATGTTTGAAATTATAATGAGTTTGCTTGAGTGAAATAAGAATAACATATAACATCAAAGTGCCAGAAGGCAATTCAGTTGAAGCATCAATGTCAGTAACATGTTCATCTAACACCCGAGGTCACACAACCGAGATGGGATGCATGTGTGCACATATAGGGGGGGCCTGCTTACAAGTGGGGTGGAATAGGATGGTATTTACCACACCTGGTATACGCCCTTACTCTAGGGCAAGACATTCACAACACCTATTCCAAGTTTTCTATTTAAAAATGAGGCATTTCATTCAAAATCTGTATTTAAGACAGATAATTCCGCATTTTTGCCAACGTTTTTATGTGCCTTTTCCCCTGACGAATTCCAGCAGGTTTGACCCTTGGAATTTATCAGGTGAAGATTCTGAGGGCGTAAAAGGGTTTGGCTGGCCTATAGAGCAATATTGCAGTACCAGAAGGACTGTTCTGACAGGTCAGTGTGTGGGCCATCTTTTTGTCTGTTTGTGGGCTTGTATTATTGCTTGGTGAGCCGTTTTGTATATTGATTTCCCCGACATACCACAAACTTTGCCTACAACAAGCACAAATGCTTCCACTCTCTCCAGGGCCGCACTGCCAACCAGGGTGCCGATTACGATCCGGTAAAAAAATTCCCCGTACGACTCGTATCCGGTCTTTTTACCGTACGAATCGTACAAGTGCCGTACAAACTGCCAATCACGATTCACATGGTAAAAAGTCCATACGAATCGCATTGGGAAGTATTCCCCACACGTCCTCGGGTCGGAAAATGTGTCCGACACGTCCTCGGACGATTTACCGTACAAATGTGAAAAGTGAAGTCCGACCGAAGAATCACGATCCATCCCGTGCGTCCGATGTTACAACCGTATGGAAAAAACACCGTCTGCACCGAACTCCCATAGCAACCATGGAGACATGTGCCCGCATACGTGCACAACACTCCCCCCAGCCCCCTAACGTTCGAGACGTACCCCCCGTGTATGTACACCCCTGTACGTGTCCTACCCCGTGTATGTACACCCGTGTACGTGTCGTACCCCCGTGTATGTACCCCCGTGTACGTGTCCTACCCCCGTGTATGTACACCCGTGTACGTGTCGTACCCCCCGTGTATGTACACCCCTGTACGTGTCGTACCCCCGTGTATGTACACCCCTGTACGTGTCCTACCCCCGTGTATATACACCCGTGTACGTGTCGTACCCCCCGGGTATGTACCCCCGTGTACGTGTCCTACCCCCGTGTATGTACACCCGTGTACGTGTCATACCCCCGTGTATGTACACCCCTGTACGTGTCGTACCCCCGTGTATGTACACCCCTGTACGTGTCCTACCCCCCGTGTATGTACACCCGTGTATGTGTCATACCCCCCGTGTATGTACCCCCGTGTACGTGTCCTACCCCCCGTGTATGTACACCCGTGTCCGTGTCGTACCCCCGTGTATGTACACCCCTGTACGTGTCGTACCCCCGTGTATGTACACCCGTGTACGTGTCGTACCCCCCGTGTATGTACCCCCGTGTACATGTCCTACCCCCATGTATGTACACCCGTGTACGTGTCGTACCCCCGTGTATGTAAACCCCTGTACGTGTCCTACCCCCCTCTGTATGTACACCCGTGTACGTGTCGTACCCCCCGTGTATGTACACCCGTGTACGTGTCGTACCCCCCGTGTATGTACACCCCTGTACGTGTCGTACCCCCACCCGTGTATGTACACCCCTGTACGTGTCGTACCCCATGTGTATGTACACCCGTGTACGTGTCCTACCCCCGTGTATGTACACCCGTGTACGTGTCGTACCCCCGTGTATGTACACCCCTGTACATGTCGTACCCCCGTGTATGTACACCCCTGTACGTGTCGTACCCCCACCCGTGTATGTACACCCCTGTACGTGTCGTACCCCTGTGTATGTACCCCGTGTACATGTCGTACCCCCATGTATGTACACCCCTGTACGTGTCGTACCCCCACCCGTGTATGTACACCCCTGTACGTGTCGTACCCCCGTGTATGTACACCCCTGTACGTGTCGTACCCCCGTGTATGTACACCCCTGTACGTGTCCTACCCCCCGTGTATGTACACCCTTGTACGTGTCGTACCCCGTGTATGTACACCCCTGTACGTGTCCTACCCCCCCTGTATGTACACCCGTGTACGTGTCGTACCCCCGTTTATGTACACCCGTGTACGTGTCGTACCCCCGTGTATGTACACCCCTGTACGTGTCGTACCCCCACCCGTGTATGTACACCCCTGTACGTGTTGTACCCCCTGTGTATGTACACCCGTGTACGTGTCCTACCCCCCGTGTCTGTACACCCCTGTACGTGTCGTACCCCCACCCGTGTATGTACTCCCCTGTACGTGTCGTACCCCCGTGTATGTACACCCGTGTACGTGTTGTACCCCCGTGTGTGTACACCCCTGTACGTGTCGTACCCCCACCCGTGTATGTACACCCGTGTACGTCAGAGTCGTACCCCCACCACAACCTCCTAAGTACGGAGCGCACCCCAGGCCCCAACATCACAACCGCATGTACGAGTCGTACCAAGCCACACACAAGGACAGCACTGTACAACAAAATGGCCCATGTACACCCCGTACACACGCTAAAAACGCACGTACACAACCAGGACAAACCAAAACAACACAAGAATACACCATTCGAATGGCACAAAGCCACTAAACATGTCCAACAACCACTAAAACAACACATTCACTGACCTGCAACTGCCAAAAACAAACAGAGGCCCCAAACACCACCACTCCTTATAACACACCCACCCAAACTTCAAACACAGCCACACCCACCAATGGACCAATAAAAAGGGCCCACACACACAAACCATGAGCCTTTGCAACAGACTCACTGCTGCCAGACCCCACAGACAACCTACAGCACCAAACTAGAAGCTTTACCACACCTTACACTTGCACACCTTCACACACACACACTCACAAACACCCCCTCATCACATTCACACACACACCTGCACAACCACACCCACACACCCACAACCATCCACACACACACCCCCCACCATCCACACCCACACCCCTCACCATGCCCACTAACAAGAATCCAAAGTTCAGTAACCGAGAGTTGGAGGTCCTTGTCGATGAAATCCTCAGAGTCGAGCCACACCTCTTTGGAACATTGGTCAGACAGACCAGCATTTCAGAAAAAACAGCCATGTGGCAGACCATCGTCGATGCTGTGAATGCTGTTGCGGACACGAGAAGGAACAAGCAGGAATGCCAAGCCAGGTGGTACGATCTGCGGAGGAGGGTCCGAGCCAAGATGACGGATGAACACAACCAGGCCAACGTCACTGGAGGAGGGCCGTCCCGCAGACCCGTACACTACCATCCCTGGGAGGAGAGGGTGATGGCCATACTGCCGGAGGAGGCAGTGGACGGATTAGAAGGACTCCAAGACCCGGGTGAGTACACAAACAACTCACCTCACATGGGGGGAACGTCATCCACAACCAAACTCACAAACAGGCACGCAACCACCCCAAGCTATCGCATGACTCAACCACACTCCATGAACACGCACATGCCACTGCCGCCACCATGCCCCATGCACCCAGCTGGACAATGTCAAGTCACAGGCCACAGAAGACACCAACACATGACACGGTAACCCAGATGGAGGGAGGGTGGGCCCAAAAAATCACATAGTGCAACTCAGAAGCAGACAACAATGCCCTCTGCCCATATGGCCTAGGTCACAGCCAGACAAACAGTGTGTCCCCACACAGGAAAGACTCGCCAGCAAATGGCGGACGCCTTGCATCAACACATGGGGTTGAAGGCACGTTTTTGCACATGACAGCAGCTAATGAACAGCCAACACTGTGAAAGAGTGGCAGCACACACCACCACAGCAGCAGTGCAGAGACACACACTACACCCAATGGGTGCCTGGAGATCAGAAACAAACTCACATCAACAAGCCAAGGGCCATTCAAAGATCTGCTAACAGTGTGTGCCCAGGAAGCTGGATTGAGGTGACAGAGGGTGACACACAGAGGGAGGGAGAGGGGGACAGAGAGGGAGGTAGAGGGGGACAGAGAGGGAGGGAGACACAGGGAGACGGACAGAGGGAGGAGGCTGACACACAGAGGGAGGGAGAGGGGGACAGAGAGGGAGGGAGACACAGGGAGACGGACAGAGGGAGGAGGCTGACACACAGAGGGAGGGAGAGGGGGACAGAGAGGGAGGGAGAGGGGGACTGAGAGGGACGGAGACACAGGAAGACGGACAGAGGGAGGAGGCTGACACACAGAGGGAGGGAGAGGGGGACAGAGAGGGAGGGAGAGGAGGACAGAGAGGGAGGGAGACACAGGGAGACGGACAGAGGGAGGAGGCTGACACACAGAGGGAGGGAGAGGGGGACAGAGAGGGAGGGAGAGGGGGACAGAGAGGGAGGGAGACACAGGAAGACGGACAGAGGAAGGAGGCTGACACACAGAGGGAGGGAGAGGGGGACAGAGAGGGAGGGAGAGGGGGACAGAGAGGGAGGGAGACACAGGGAGACGGACAGAGGGAGGAGGCTGACACACAGAGGGAGGGAGAGGGGGACAGAGAGGGAGGGAGACACAGGGAGAGCAAATCAGCCATGTGGTGTGTGGGAATGTCTGCTCATCAGCAGGTGGACTGCGTGCATGTAGCCAAGGGTGGCCAGTGCCAGCACCCCCCCTCTCCTCCATGGCAAAACACAGGGCCATGTCACAACCTGTGCACGAGCACAACAACAGCTACCTGCATCATATAAGTGTGTGGAACAACTTCATGTGCCCACGTACAGTGCAACACGGAAGGCGCCAATGCACGGCTCGCCACACCTGCCCACTCCACTGCTGACTGCAGTCACACTTGACGCAGCAAGTAAGACTGTGCCACACATAGTTAAAGGCGCCAAAGCTGTGCCCAAGGGACACACCCATGCACAAGTGCACTGTGAGTGGAATGCAAGACAGATCCAAATTCCCAGAGGAAATGTTCCAACTTTGAAACTGATGAAACATGGATGTTGCATGGACCAAAATTAACATTGTCTCTCTCACACACAGGTCAACCTCGTGGTTCACCCCCCAACACTGGGGGGGAAGACTCACAGGACCCAGCTCTGCGGGAGGCCGATCCCACCGGCAGCGACGACTCTCACCACTCTGTGGACGACCCCGACCAACCTGGCCCCTCTGGTGTCCAACGACCTGCAGCACCTGCGTCAGGTACAACGGGGCCAACCACCACCGCCACTCCTGCCACATCCCAGGAGACACCCAGGATCCCTGCCCCACCACCACAAAACAGCCAGGCTGGCCAGGAGGGACACGGTGTCCCGGGCACCCAGGAGGAGGCAGGCGACAACGCCAATGCCACCCCTCAGGGGTCCCGGAGACCCGATGTGCCCACAAGGGCAGGCCAGGTGCAAGTGGGCAGGGGTGGTGGGAGTGGAGGACGGCGGAGGCGCCAGCCTGACCAGTTGGCTGGGGATCCGGTATATTCCCATGTCCGAAACATCCTGGACACATACCGGCAGGACACCACGGGCCTGGCCCAGGTTGTGTCCGTCCTCGAGGGGATCAAGACCCAGCAGGCCCAGCAACATGCGGAGCTACATGCCTGTCTACTGCAACACCAACGGAGGATGGAGGACGGACAGGCTGAGCTTGTGACGGTGTACACGGGAATTCACGATACACTCCGTCGGATGGCCGACAACATGGGCAACCCTCCCTGTGCCAGAAGGCGTAGAACATCACCACCCACAGGGAGGGATCAGGAGGAGGAGGAGGAAACATCTGATGGAGCATCCCAAACATCGTCACGGCCTGCTTCTGAGGGTCCCCGCAGGAGGGCGGGTCGTCCACGGAAAAGACCGTGAGGGTCGGCGCTACAGCACCATCTCCCAGGACACCTGGCCTGGCACCTGGCCCACTGGAGCAACAGCAGCACAGCATCAAAAGACATTCTCTGCCACATGGCCTTGCTGGTCACTGTCTGACCAATGTTGACAAAGACTGTGGCATGGACTCTGAGGATTTCCAATGGCAAGGACACCAACTCCCCTACTGAACTTTGGATTCCAAACACCCGGAAAGCCCCTCATGTCACACCCCCCCCCCCCACTAAAATAAAAAGTCACACCCTGAAGAGAAGATGCCTGCTGGTTGCATTATTACCTTACATGTGTCTTGTAAAGTCTAAACATGCCTGAGTTCTCTTTTGACTTCAACCATCCACACCCTGGGGCCTGAGTCTGGCACAGGACACACGGGTCACAGTGTATTAGGCAAGACAGACATGGAGCACCATACACACCCGTGATGGGCCCAACCAGCTGAGGGGGTGGCCGCACAACCGTGCCGACAGACATATTGAGTACAGCAACAGTCATGCGCAGAGGTCAGGGATCATGTGGAGTGTCCTGGGGGGCACCCAGGTATGTGTAGACAGGTGGCAGAACCATGTCCTGCAAGCTTGAGTCCGGTGGATGCAGATAATGGGGGCCTGGCCAACGTTGGATGCATGGGGATGGCACATGTCACAATACCCACACAGTCATGGACATCATGCACAATACACAGTCTCATCCCACACACACAGCTTGCATCTTGCTATTCGACACATAGACACATAGCCACTATCAGGGAAAACCATGCCAGACATGCTGGATGCACCGTGGCAACACACCAGCATTGACTGAGAAGAGGCACCTTTGAAGCATAGGGACACCTTTATTAGTCATGTTTTCGGGATTGCAGAGGCAACTTGAAGTACACATGAACACTTCATGTGGAGTAATATGTGGGCCCAACACTGGAACCCCCCTTCTGTAGCACAAATGCGTGTTAGCCATGGAACTGGCACACAAGTGTCGGCTAACAGCTAAACACCCACAGATGCTCACGGAGAGCCTGCCATACACCATTGATCCGCTGATGTGGAAGTCCCACAGCATGTCAAGCCAATGCAAACCGTATGTGTCCGAGGGCAGTGTTACACACATTGATGCCATCATCACAATCCACTATCCCATCACTGATGACTGTCAACAAGTCTGACCATCTATTCAGGTGTACCCAGCTTCATGTCATGTGTACCATGGGGATGCAACATGGCTGCAGAGGAACCAAACATTGACAGGGGCAGTGTGCATACATCGTGAACAACTGCCACACCCAATACACCCCTGATGCATCCCTTACCCTAAGGAGACTTCCAAACGTGTCCGTGCCTGTAACACTGAGTCAGCACACGATGACGTGTCCATGAGGAATAGCAGTGCCACAACAATGCAAGCAGCAGACGGCATGCGCAAGTACCTGGGGAATAGAGACACACAAGAAGTCAGCCACAAAAAGCACAGCCACTTGCTTGTGCATTTACTCGACACATGTATGGATGACAACATGCTAGGTCACAATTATGACTGGGGAAATACAACCATCACTGGCACCATCACTCCAGTGACACACCCACACACACCTCTGACTCACGTGCCATACATGCAGGTGGAGACACGCATCACAACACATGCCACACGGGGACCAATGCGTGCACACTCAGACACTGGTACTCACCACTAAGCAAAGAAGTCGCGTATGAGCCGAGTCCGGATGTCCTCTTGCGTCTCCACATCCTCCACATCACTAGCCCCATTGCCAAGCCCTTCGTCCTCCACGGGTGGATGGTCCTCGTCATCTTGATCCAGGATGAGTGGCACAGCTTTCTCAACTGCCATGTTGTGCAGCATGCAGCAGACCATGAAGATTTTGCAGACCTTCGCCGGGGCATATGGGAGTGCGCCGCCGGTCTTGTGTAGGCACCTGAATCGGCTCTTCAGCAGGCCAAACGTCCTCTCTATCACTCGCCTTGTCCGGCCATGGGCGGTGTTGTAGCGGAGCTGGGCCAGCGTGATGGGGTTGCGGAGAGGTGTGATCAGCCATGGAATGTTGGGATAGCCAGCGTCCCCTACATGGGAAGCACATGGACATCGTTAGAACAGGAGAAGCGGTCGTGCTGGAAGTCTACGCAAAATACAGGACAGACAGACTGTACCCACCAACAACACATGCTCGTTCGTTGCGCAGCTGCATCATCATTTCAGGCACCCTGCTACGCCTCATGATGTAGGCATCGTGTGCTGATCCTGGAAAACGAGCACAGACATGTGAAATCACCATGTTGGACAGACACACCACAAGGGCATTGATGGAGTGGTAGTGCTTGCGATTCCGGTACGATACCTCCTGTGCCTGTGATGGTACCAAAGCAACATGTGTCCCATCTATGGACCCAATGACATGGGGCATCCCTCCCAGGGCATAGAATCCACGCTTGACCCCAGTCAACATTTCAGGGGTAGGAAAATGTATGAAGTCATCCAGGTGAATCAACATGGCCTCTAAGAAATCATGCAGCACACGGCAGAACATGCTCTGGGACATGCCACCAACATGAGCTATGGTATTTTGAAAGGTACCCGTGGCTAGAAAACGTAGGGCTGCCATTACCTTCAGCTTGGGTGTCAGTGCCGTAGGATACCTGTGCAGCGGTTGCAGGTGTGGTGCCAGTCTCGCTGTCAAATCCAGAATCAACCGTTGGGGGAAGCGGTAGCACCGGATACAATCATTCTCCCGCATGGCAGCCAAGTCCGGAATTGGTCGGGGAAGAGGCGGCGCTCTGCAGTCATTTGGAAGTGACAAGGAAGAGTGAGTGCACCACAACAACAAATTATTTGTCCTGAGCACATGTTAATCTGTCTATACACATATGCGACATACGGAGTCAGGTATGTGCCACATGCCCTGGACACGTATGGCTGGCAGGTGACACTCCTACCAAGACCCAGCTACACACGGAGATTGAGAACCTCCACATGCCATGGCATGGGATTAGCTGTGTCCCAGTGCAAGTGAACAGCCAGACGCAAGACAGGAGTGACATACACCCACACATCAGCAGAAGTAGTATGTCGATTGCAGAGACTGGTAGCGGAACACTAGAGCCACAGGTCACATGACATTACACTAGGACAGCCCACACACCTTGCCATGAAGGTGCACATGTCATGACTCACCACACATTCATAGAGAGGATGCAGACATGTCCTTGTTACGCTACTCCGTGTCCACTGCATACATACGCACCTCACATCCGATACCACATGTGGCACGGTGTGCGGAACAGTGTGCAATGTCAATCTACACACAGACACATGTTGGTTGCTGCTACAGCTGCAGCTTTTGAGGGTGCTCCAACATCAACCTAATGGGAAACCCCCACACATACATGACATAGTCACATCGTGCACCGTGGGTAGTGACAAGTCAGGTGTGGTAACCCCTGTACCGGGCATCAGGGGACACTTCCGTGTGTTGGTGTCCGTGCCATGCCAGTGTCGGTCATCCCAAGTGTGCCGTACGACATGCACACATGTCAAAGGAGTCAAGGGCATGCCTGGCACACATTGCACCGTGACACATTACATCTGTACACATCTCATCATACATCTGGTGCCTTCTCGACTCAGGAGTAATGTGCCACATCACAGCCTGTCACACCTGTGCCCCACACATGTAGTACTGCCCAGACAATGCCTTGATGTCCATCCATGGACAAGTATGTCCGCCCTATTCCTTCCTGTGTGCTGCCTGTCACCACTGTGATGTGTGAAAACCGCCGTACTGCTGCTAAGAGTGCCTGTGTACGTTCCCATTTCACTATGGGAGTGCTGCCGTATGTGTACCCATAGTGATGGCGAGCGTACAGGCATGTGTACGGTCAGTAAGTACGCATACGCGAGAACACCCATAGTGGTACGGACCGTACACACGCCTGTACGTTCACTATCACCATGGGTGTCCTCGCGTATGCGTACTCGTACTGGTACGGCCCGTACACACGCCTGTACGTTCACTATCACTATGGGTGTCCTCGCCTATGTGTACTCGTAGTGATAGTGAACGTACAGGCGTGTGTACGGTCCGTACCACTATGGGTGTACTCGCGTATGCGTACTCGTAGTGATAGTGAACGTACAGGCGTGTGTACGGGCCGTACCAGTACGAGTACGCATACGCGAGGACACCCATGGTGATAGTGCACGTACAGGCGTGTGTACGGGCCGTACCAGTACGAGTACGCATACGCGAGGACACCCAAGGTGATAGTGAACGTACGCACGCATGTACGGGCCGTTGCTATGCATTTGGGGTGCCCTAGGGGCCCGGAACGCACCGTACCTGTGGGTGAAGCTCAATTTTACATAGGGGACACATGAGGGACAAGTATTAAGGCCTACATGCATGCTGGTTGTCATGGAGACCAATTTTTAAGTTTGAATTTGTTCTGGAAGGTGCACAGCAGAAGTCAGTTGGAATGAATCTACTTTGTTGCAATGTGTTTGTGGGGTTGACATCATGCTGAAGAAAAAAACACAATAAGAACCCACTGACTGTGCTAGGTTTGAAGGGATTGGAGGAAACATAGGATGCAAATGTGAGTGACCAATCACTCTGTACTCCTGTGCATGAAACAGGCCAGCAAGGCAGATATAAGGCAGCCAGGTCCCATGAGGGAGCACTTGCCTGCACATATTTCGATTCTACCACACTGCTGCTGCTCCTGATTCCCTGGAACCATGTCAAGGTCTGTGGAGAGGTCACAGCCATTCACCCTGGAGGAGAACCTGGCATTGCTGGATGTGATCCTCCCACAGTACGCCCTGCTGTATGGGCGACCAGGGTATCAGGTGAGTGCAGAGCTACTAGCACAGACTGTGTCCCTTTTTTTGTGACTGTGACTTTTGCCATTGTGTCCAGGTGTGACACACATGCTATGTACTGTAGGGGGGGTCCCGGGGGGGGGAAGAATGCCTGATGTCTCCCAGCAGTGCCCAGAGACAGGAGGGGTGGGTGCAGAGTCCTCCAAGCAGTGCCCAGAGACAGGAGGGGTGGGTGCCTATCACTCCCAGCAGTAGCAGTGCCCAGAGACAGGAGGGGTGTGTGCAGAGGCCTCCCAGCAGTGCCCAGAGACAGGAGGGGTGTGTGCAGAGTCCTCCCAGCAGTGCCCAGAGACAGTAGGGGTGGGTGCCTATCGCTCCCAGCAGTGCCGAGACAGGAGGGGTGTGTGCAGAGTCCTCCCAGCAGTGCCCAGAGACAGGAGGGGTGGGTGCCTATCACTCCCAGCAGTGCCCAGAGACAGGAGGGGTGTGTGCAGAGTCCTCCCAGCAGTGCCCAGAGACAGGAGGGGTGGGTGCCTATCACTCCCAGCAGTGCCCAGAGACAGGAGGGGTGGGTGCCTATCACTCCCAGCAGTGCCCAGAGACAGGAGGGGTGGGTGTGATGCACAGTGTGAGCCTTGATAATTGATTGTGTCTTTGCCCTCATTCCACCTGTGTACTTTCACTGGCACGTACTGCTTTTGCCCTTCCCCAGAGGAGTATGTCCCTATGGCAAAGGTGCAATGCGTTGGCTGCATGACATGCCTTGTTGTAACCAGCTAATTTGTTCCCATATGTGTCTCTGTGACATGTTGCAGGTGTATTGATGTAGTGTCACTTGTTCATCCTCACAGGTAGGCGCCTCTGCCAAGGAGCAGATCTGGCTGACCGCCGTCAGTGCCGTGAGGAGTGCGGATGGTCGGAGTCGGAGCCTGTCCCAGGTGAGGAAACGCTGGCAGGATATCCGGTGCTGGACGCGGAGGATCGCACGGGTCCTGCTGGGGGACTCACCTGAGAGCCATAAGAACCGCGGGCGCCGCCGTCTCTCCCACATCCACAAGCGTGTGCTGGCGGTGGTATTTCCAGACTTGGACAGGCGCTTACAGGAGATGCAGCAGCAGGAAGGGGGTAGGTACATGTGTGTTTGTTGTGTTTCACCAGCATTTGTAAGTGCACTGTTCCATGGATGCACTGCCAGGGTTTAATGGTGCTGTGCAGATCCTGTTACCCACAGTATTGCAGTGCTCTCCTGCCTCCCTTCTCCTCCTTGCAATGTGTTACCTGGTCTGTGTGAAGTCACTCCGTCACAAGGTTATGTAGCCTGGCACCTTCTCCACGTGTACAATGCCTGCAGCATCATGTGTGGGGGTGGTGTGTAACATGTTTTGGGACCTGGCCTGTGCCCTGTCCAGTTCTGGTCTTGTGGGTTCCATGTCAGTTGGCACTAATGCTGAGTCCAGACATGGGAGTTAGTCTCTCAAGTGTGAGGCCTTACAGCACGCATGTCCTATGTGGTGGCCTGTGACATGATGTGCATGAGTGTGCGGTACGCATAGTGCAGGGATAGTAGCGTGTGTTGCAGTCATTCCCATTCAGGAGCATGGAGTTGTGTGGCCACTACTGTCCCCAGGGGCATAATTTCCTAGGTATCATGTGTGTAATCTGAATATGTTGACAATCTCTGTCTCTACAGCATAGGTTGTGCTCTGTGCCATTGTCCCCTGGCCAAATGTA
The DNA here is from genome assembly GCF_964204655.1 of Triturus cristatus. Classification (NCBI taxonomy): domain Eukaryota; kingdom Metazoa; phylum Chordata; class Amphibia; order Caudata; family Salamandridae; genus Triturus; species Triturus cristatus. The sequence continues at coordinate 1,645,601,851 of NC_140590.1, forward strand.
TATTGACGTGAAATGTAGTACAAGTGTCCACTGTACAGACTGACCTGATTTTCCTTGTTCATACTCACGGTGGACATTGCCTGTGTGTCTTGTTACAATCATCTGATGATGCCCATTTGTACATGATTATTTGGACAGGCGCACCTTGGGTATTTTGTGTGCAACCTTAATTTGTTGCATCCCATGTGTATTTCACCCAGACTAAGGGATGTAAGTGCTTCCTGTGTCTCCAAATAATAGTCTCATGTAGGGGGTGGGTGGTGCGGCCATGGCCTTCATGTCACAACCTGATATCTCCTTGCTGGGACTGGCCAGTGTGTGATGTTTGTCTGGACATGCACTCAAGGTGCAGTGTGCCAGTCATGGTGGGCATGTTTTCAGTTTAACCTATGCTGCATGTGCCTCTTGTTCCTGGATATGGTCCCTGCTCATCCCTATTTCCTGCCACGCTGTGTGGTGCAGATGCAGTGCTGGATTGTCCCCAGGGCCGTGCTCCTCAGTCAAAATTCCATTCCATCCCATTTGCTATTGTGTCATGCTCTCCATAGTTTTTCGGTGGCATGGTGGGTCAAACAACTGTGTCTTGCATGCCCTACATATGTACCTTGTTTTGTAAATGTAACTCTTCTTTTGTTTCAGGCTATGCACTGTGACCTATGTAGATTGGACTCATGTGACATATGTATACAGGTGTATGATTAATTTCTGTCTCTTCACCCTGCCCACAGCATCGTCGGGGGACACGGAGGGAGACATGGGCACAGACGGAGCAGAGGGACCGAGCACCAGTGCCAGCGGTGACATCGGGGCTGGCACATCAAGTGGGACTGAGGCGGAGGAGAGTGAAGCCGGGGACCTGTCGACTGGCACAACAGAGTATGAAGCTGACGGGTCCGAGGATGATCTCTCCGAGTGGGCGGAGGCTGCACCAGCAGCTGACAGCGGCACTACATCTCGCCCTGCCCCCTCCATTGCCATCAGCCGCCTCCCACTTGCTCGTGTCCCTTCCCAACGTGCCCGGTCACCACATGTCTCCTTCCTGCCAGGCACTGCACCCCCTGCCCCTGTCTCCACTGCTGCCACCAATGCCGAGTCTGTGGACATCCAGCGGCAGTTGCAGGTTGGTCAGGCTGCGATCCTTAATGTCCTCCATGGCCACAGCCAGGTCCTCAACAACATGGAGGCATACTTGGAGGGCATTCATTCATCGCAGGCTGACCAACGCAGCTTGCTGAGGTCGATAGACTCGACACTGACTGCAGCAGTGGGTCTCCTGCAGCGCTACGTCCCACCCCCTACCCCTGCCCCATCCACACTTCCCACTCCCATGCCTGTCCCACGTACACCCAGACGTCAGCATGCGCCCACCACAACACACACAGGCACCACACCAGCAGGGAAGGTCCACCGCACACCTCCTGACACGCACACACAGGGTGAAGTAGGCACACCCACTGGGTCGGGGGGCAAACGTGTGACACGCAGCCAGAGTGGGAGTCCGCATTCCACCCAATCCACTCCCTCCAAATCCCCTCCCCTCAGCTCTCCTGGCCACATCTCCCCCAAAGACTCCTTCATGGCCGCTCTGTCCCTGAGCCCCACAGTGACGCCACCACGCAAGTGGTCAAGGAAGTCCTCGGTCAGGGTGGTTGATTGCCCCCCCCTGTCTACACCCTCCCCCAGTGGCGCTGCGACCCATCCCTCTGACCCCCCCCCCCTCCTTGGGGCCTGTGGTTCCTTCGGGTGCAGGGGATTCCCTGGCGGACCTGGCTAAGGTGTGCAGCGAGCTCCTGGCCTCCACCTTTGGCCCTGCCCCACCCCCTGTGGTGGACTCCTCCATCCCTGCACCCACAACGCCTACCCTTCACCCTCCTGTCCCTGCGGTGCCTGTTTCTTCCCCCCACATGATGCCCTCACCCCTGTGGAAGACAACGGAATGTAACTGTGCAGGCAAGCTAGGGGACACGCATCCCACTGTGTCCCCCATCCAGCTGTGACTTCTGGACTGCCCTATGGGCTTTGTAAATATTGAACTTTCTACGGACATACAATTTTTGATCTTGCTGATTAAAGCCATTTTTGTTTCCTTTGAACACTACTGCTTTTCTGATATTGCTGTTGGTGGGGCTGCTACATGATTTTGGGTGGTGCTCATGTGTTGGTTGTGTGGGAAATGTAGTAGTGTGCTGGTCATAAAGGGGACCCTGGGATCTGTGTGCCATCACACGGTGTTAGCTAGGTTTCTGTGTTCATGTATGCAGTTGCTGCATGGTGAAATTGTCCAAAGGTGTATTCCTTCCTCTGTGTACCCTGACATCTTCCCTGCAGGGTGTTCCCAATATTTAGCGCAGAGCTGTGTGTACATTAGCTGGGTGTGTGACGGACTCCTTCAACTTTGCACATGCATGCTGAGCGATGGCTCCACCTGCATCATTCGTGGCATCCTTGGTAGTCATTTTACTTGTGTATGTGGACTATTGACATGACTTCATGTGGACATGTTTTCTTTTCTGCGCTATGCATGCGTATACTCCCAGCCTCGCACACATGTGGTACATGTACTGCAGGGTCTTTGTGCACCTGACTGAAATTTGTGGGCATGGTATCTGTGGCTACTCCACCCTTTGCGTTTCATGGGCACTGCTGTGAGTGTTAGGCACACACCCCTCCTGTCTCTGGGCACTGCTGGGAGGCCTCTGCACACACCCCTCCTGTCACTGGGCACTGCTGGGAGTGATAGGCACCCACCCCTCCTGCCTCTGGGCACTGCTGGGAGGACTCTGCACACACCCCTCCTGTCTCTGGGCACTGCTGGGAGGACTCTGCACACACCCCTCCTGTCTCTGGGCACTGCTGGGAGTGTTAGGCACACACCCCTCCTGTCTCTGGGCACTGCTGGGAGGACTCTGCACACACCCCTCCTGTCTCTGGGCACTGCTGGGAGTGATAGGCACACACCCCTCCTGTCTCTGAGCACTGCTGGGAGGCCTCTGCACACACCCCTCCTGTCTCTGGGCACTGCTGGGAGTGATAGGCACCCACCCCTCCTGTCTCTGGGCACTGCCGGGAGGACTCTGCACACACCCCTCCTGACTCTGGGCACTGCTGGGAGGACTCTGCACACACCCCTCCTGTCTCTGGGCACTGCTGGGAGGCCTCTGCACACACCCCTCCTGTCTCTGGGCACTGCTGGGAGGCCTCTGCACACACCCCTCCTGTCTCTGGGCACTGCTGGGAGGACTCTGCACACACCCCTCCTGTCTCTGGGCACTGCTGGGAGGACTCTGCACCCACCCCTCCTGTCTCTGGGCACTACTGGGAGTGATAGGCACCCACCCCTCCTGACTCTGGGCACTGCTGGGAGTGATAGGCACACACCCCTCCTGTCTCTGGGCACTGCTGGGAGGACTCTGCACACACCCCTCCTGTCTCTGGGCACTGCTGGGAGTGATAGGCACCCACCCCTCCTGACTCTGGGCACTGCTGGGAGTGATAGGCACACACCCCTCCTGTCTCTGGGCACTGCTGGGAGTGATAGGCACACACCCCTCCTGTCTCTGAGCACTGCTGGGAGGCCTCTGCACACACCCCTCCTGTCTCTGTGCACTGCTGGGAGTGATAGGCACCCACCCCTCCTGTCTCTGGGCACTGCTGGGAGTGATAGGCACCCACCCCTCCTGCCTCTGGGCACTGCTGGGAGGACTCTGCACACACCCCTCCTGTCTCTGGGCACTGCTGGGAGTGATAGGCACCCACCCCTCCTGCCTCTGGGCACTGCTGGGAGGACTCTGCACACACCCCTCCTGTCTCTGGGCACTGCTGGGAGGACTCTGCACACACCCCTCCTGTCTCTGGGCACTGCTGGGAGTGATAGGCACCCACCCCTCCTGTCTCTGGGCACTGCTGGGAGTGATAGGCACCCACCCCTCCTGACTCTGGGCACTTCTGGGATTCGTACGGAAATGGTGTTTCCGTGCGAATCGTAATTCCATGTTTGTATATTTTGACGACCGGGTACGCGTCGGACGGAGAATATGCTCCGTCAGACGGTTCGTACCCGGTTTTTACAGAATCGTGATCGGCACCCAGGTGTTTCGATGCTGAGTCAGGTTTTGTTGCTGGTGACCTGCCAGCCACTTTCGCCCTTTAAAACCATTTGTTTTTGCTTTATTTATTTAGAACGAAATGCCAGGTAGCCAGTCCAGCCCTGGCTCTCTCACACCTTGCAAAACACTTATTTTGAAGACCTTAAATGTCAGCACTCACCCAATTCAGAAATTTGGGCCACTTTTTTTAGTTAACTGTATTGGGGGGCACTTTTGTTTTGGTGCTAAGGCTTATTTTCTATTGTGATTTCGCTGTTTATTGCTAGCAGGGGCCAGCTACCACTGGTGCAGCAGGTGCATGTGCAACAGGGTCTAGAGACCAAAGCAGCCAATTGACCCCTGACAATGGCTGTATTTTACTACTCCAACAGCAGTCAAAAGGGCCATTTTCCCTGCCTGCAACAGGGCACATGACATCTGTTGGACTTGACCCTTTTTGCCGGGTCAGCCCTGAACTTTTTGCCTTCCTCCTAGCCTTTTTTCTGACACGGTGTTGGTGGTTTTAGGACTCTGGGCACTTTAGCACTGCTGTCCAGTGTAAAGTGTGTTTGCTCTGTGATAAACATGGTAAGACTGGTCTACACCTGTTTGGCAAATTTAATTTACCTGTCAGTCCCTTGTAAAGTGGTATCTTAGATACCCAGGGCCAGTAAATTAAATGCTACTGGTGGGCTTGCAGCGCTGATTGCGCCACCCATCAAAGTAGGCTTTCAAACCTGTTTCAGGCCTTTGCCATTGCAGGGCCTGTGTGTGCAGTTTTACTGCCACTGTGATGTGACACATAAAGTGTGTGCCACATCTGTGACCCCCTTTTACTGCATGTCAGTCACCCCTAAGGTAGGCCCTAGCTAGCCCTATGGACAGGGTGCATTGTAGGTAAAAGCTAGGACATGTACCTTAAGGGTGTGACATGTCCTGGTACTGACAAACAGCCATTTTGGTTTCTCACTGCTATGAGGCTGCCCTCCCTTAGGAATGCATTGGGGATTCCCTAATAAGTGTTTCAGTGGTAATTCCTGATATGAGAGGAGCAGCGTGGTCAAGTTTGGTAAGTTTGGAATAGTAATAATAAATACTGCGTAATGGTGTGCGCAGATTTATTATCACTATTTTAGAAATTCCAGTTTTAGAAGTTGGCATTTCTGTGTGCTATGTGTCTTTGCCTGCCTGATGGGTATTGCATATCTGGCTCTGGAGTGACAGGGGCTGGTGAAGTGTGTGGCTCCAGATGGGCTGGGTGAGTCAACACTAGTCTGAATGGGGAGATCTGCATTTGGAGTAGTGGGAGGAGTGGTCCCTGACCCTGAATAGGTCTGTGCCTGCCTGGTTGAATGCTGGCTCCGCCTCCCTGTGGTGTGTCAGATGACAGAGCCTAACCTGACAAGGGTGTGAGAACTGTACACAAAGTGCTTCAGTACCCCCCAGAACCAGTTAGGACTGGTTCCCCAAGCCCTGTTCCAGGGCAGGACAAAGACAGAACCCTGTATAAATATTGGGGCTGTGACCCCATGTAACGGTTGTGCTTTTCAGTGCTTACTTAGGGCCTGCCAGGAGGAACCGCCGCCGGGGGGGGGGGAGGGGGGGGGATGCTGATCTACTGCCCTGCTGGAAGAACTGCTGTTTTGCACAGGAGACCCGGTGTGCTGGACTGGCTGTGCACTTTTTAAGAAGAAGCACTGCTGGCTCCTTACTGGCGTGGGGAGCGCTGTGTCCAGATCCCCTACTGTTGCAGAGTAGGAGCAGGAGAAGGAGCACATAGAGCTCCTTGATGGCTTTGTGGATTCGTGCTCACTAGTGCTCAGTCTGTGGGAATCGGCCTGCGAAACCAGAAGTCAGGCAAGCTTGTGCCTGGAGGTTGGCGGGGCTCCCGTATTGCCGGAGGGAACCCCGCGCAGTGCCCCCAAGAAGGAAACCAGGACAACAGAGACTTTGTTCCGTACCCGGGCCAACATTCTGGCAGGAGCCCACCCCGCGTTTCTGTGTCCGGTGCGGTGCAGAAAGTGCTTCAGGAGGGAGGAGCTGTGACCGAGTGGTGCTCCATCCTCCCTAATCTCCAAAGAGTGCATCCGGAGCCGCCAGCATTACCCGGTAACTGGAGGGAGGCGGCACGGAAGTCAGGCAAAGGCTGCCTGATTGTGGGCAGGGCTCCCGTGGTTGAGGAGAGCCCCGCCGATGGATCTAGACGTTCCCCATAAGAAGGCCCGGGTGAGTGGGGAAGAAATTGAGCCCTGTGGGTGCTGGGCACTAGGGGTGCCTATTTGGGGCAGGAAAGGCACTGTGGATGCCGAGTGATGGCACAAGGAGAAGCCCGGTGAACGGGACTCCCCAGGCACTGTTGGTGCCAAAGCTGATGCTGAACAGCTGAACCACGAGGTTGCGGTCAGTTATACTGAAGGGGGGCATTTCTTTTTGGGCCCAGCAGTGAAGTCCCAGTGAGGGGGGCTCCCAGAGCACCGTTGGTGTTCGTTCTTGGACGCACAGTTGCAGCATGGGATAGTGGGCAGCTGCAACGTTGGAGGCATTGATTTGGGGTTCTAGAGAGACTGGGGTGGATCACACCCTCGCCCTCATTTCTGGTGCTGGCCTGTTGGGCCTGCACCCTGCTGTGGTGGCAGCTGAGAGCCCTGACTTTAGGACAAAGGGTATTTGCGAGTAAGTCCCAGATGGGCCCCTGAGGAAGGCCAGTGAGTGCCTGCGGTACTGGCAGGGCACAACGCTCTATTGTGTTGCATAATGTGTTTATGCCAAATGCCATGCTATGATGTTTATGCCTAATGTGATGCAGACATAATGCATTTATGTTGCTTGTGATGATGCTGAGTTCAGTATTTTGCCAGTAGTTACTGGTTGTGTTGTATTACCTGTTCTTATGGTTCTGACAGTGGCCTGATTGGCCCTATCATGTATATGATCACCTGTGAAGTATTGCCTAGTGCCAGGTGGCACATTGTGCATTGTGATTATGATTTGAATGTGTTTATGATAATACAAAGGCTATTTTTACATAACCTTGTGTGGAGTTACTTTTGTGGTGTGCCTAGTGTGTCACTGCTGTGTGTGTGTGTTGTGCAAACACTTTACACATTGCCACTGGGATAAGCCTGACTGCTCGTGCCAAGCTACCAAGGGGTGAGCTGGGGTTATCTTCAGCATGTAACTCCCTTGCCCTGACTAGAGTGGTAGTGTCTACCTGGCTTAGGCGCAAGCCCTAGCCAACCGGAATTCCCATTTCTAACATTGGTTATCAGTGGTGAGGATAGGACTTTCATTTGCACAGTACCACAGCGACAACTGGTTGCACTACAAACTCTGAATTTAGATAATCACAGGTTGGGGGATTATTTTTCCTGATTTTGTTTTCTCCTAAAAAGTGTAATTTTTTATTGTGTTTTCTGCTCTTTTAAAACATTGGTGACACCCCTAAAATGGCAGTCATGTCTCAACCCGGTGATCCAGCAGTTATTGTGACATGAAGTGCATTTAATGTAAAGAGGTTGCGTAAATATACTGTGAAGGACATAAAGAGGTTCTATCAAGATCTTGGGTGTCAGGTGAAGAGGTCTGCCCAGAAAGCAGAACTGCAGGAGGCCTTGTTGGCCTGTTGGACATCCCAAGACCGGGTGGGGTAGGAGTCTGGGAAAGAGGGCCCGAGACCAGTGAGGTTCCCAAGAGGTCGGATCCCCAACCAGCACCCCCAGATGTCAGTGGTCCTGGAGAGTTTGAGCAGGAGGGAAAAAATGACAGGGCAGGGACGCCAGTAGGTAGGGAGGACCCCATAGATAGGGAGTCCCTTGCTGGGTCCAGTGCCAGGGGCAGTGCCCCATCCCTTTCCCTGTCCCCAAAGGAGTGGGTAGATAGGAAGAAGGGGAGCATCAGCTGGCTTTGGAGAAGCTCATGTTAGAGCATGCCAAGATGATACCGCAGCTGGGTGTGGAGGAGAAAAAGCTAGAGACTGAGAGGGTCTTAGCTCAGGAGAGGACGGCGGAGGCAGAGAGGGCCTTCGCCAGGAAGAAATTAGCTCTTGCGGGTACATCCTCTGAGTGTAGTTTTAGTTGTCTGGATTAACCAGTGAAGGTGGGGTCCAGTGGTGAAAGCAATATGGAGTCCAGTGCAGCAAGTCACACTCCCAGATCCCAGAGTATGGTGCCTGGTTCCCAGGAAGAGGGAGGTTCAGGGGCAGTAGAAAACTGTCTCACCAGTTTTTGGGGGAGTTTGTGGATGTGTGTTGTGATGCACTGGAGAATTGGGTGATGGATAGCATGGCAAATGATTTTGAAGGACTGTTTAATCTGGTTGTCAGAGAGCACATGTTCAGTAATTTCCGGGGTTGCGCCAAAACCTGTTGGAGAGTGAGTTTTCTGATCCCAAGGTGCCCAAAACTCAGTCTCAGGGCCTGGAATGTTCCTTAAGGGAACACCAGGTAGGGAGGCTAGGTTGTACTGGTAGGCCGTCAGTTGAGGGGGATCTCCTAGTGTCAGGAAAACGTGGAGTGTCTGTAAGCAGACCTCCAGTGGTTCCGGTGTCTGGCGGTGGCGCTCCTAAGTGGAGGATGCAGAAGTCCAGATTTAGTGGTGAGAGGGGGATGCGTTTCCCAGTGGGAGAACCAGTGGGTCAGGGGCCAGCCAGAAGGGCTGGGCCTCCTAGGAGTGACCATGGCGACACCACTTCTGTCCTGGGGGATCCTCGCACACTGTCAGATGGACAGGGGCATTGCCTAATGCCAGGTGGCACAGTGTGCATTTGTGATTATGATTCTAATGTGGTTATGATAATACAAAGGCTATTTTTACATAACCTTGTGTGGAGTTACTTTGGTGGTGTGCCTAGTGTGCCGCTGCTGTGTGTGTGTTCAAACGCTTTACACATTGCCTCTGGGATAAGCCTGACTGCTCGTGCCAAGCTACCAAGGGGGTGAGCTGGGGTTATCTTCAGCGTGTAACTCCCTTGCCCTGACTAGAGTGGGGGTTTCTACCTGGCTTAGGCGCAAGCCCTAGCCAACTAGAAATCCGATTTCTAACAGCATCCTTGCCACCTACTGATTGTAGACGCTGCATTCATCAAGCTGATTGGTAGACGCACCAGCCAATCACTTTGAAACCTTTGAGAGACATGCATAACTATTTAGCATTCAACGAGTGGTTTTCGTCATCAAGATGACGCCGCTCTCCATAAGGTCTGTCCAGGCAACAGGAAGTGTCAAAGGGGACACTCACTCTGCTGCACTGTAACATGAAGAAGAAGAATTATTTCACCCTCCTCTAATCCCAAATGCCCTCACCGAACAGATATACTCCGCGGGCACTTAAAAAATGCCTTAAACAAAGATTACAAAATAAAATATTTCCATACACTATTGACCTATTGGCTTTTGCCTGCACTGGTTCCAATTCAAAGCCACCAAGGGACCCAGACGTGATAAACCACAAACACATAGAATTATTCACAGAAAACAAAGAAGAAAAGTATGTTAATAGCAAGATATTAAAGTCAATTTTATTCGTTTTTCTCTTCTGTTGCATAAAGGGCTCTGTGTTGGGAATAAATGTTCTTTTAGACACTGGGCTTGATAAAAAACATTTTCCCCTCGAGAAGGAAAAAAGTCAACCTTTCAAACAATTCTTCGCACGATTTCTTTTTAACATACTGACTGTTAAGGAGATCAAATCTCTTTTAAAGGGAAATTCTGTTTCATGACTTCGGTGATGAGTGAAATGTGTTCAATTACAAAGCGCGGGCCCCTCTCGCTCCTCCGGCGCACCAGCCGGGGCTGAGGCGGCTGACTCTCCGCGAGCTCACCGCCTGCAGCTACAGAGGGCGCTTAGTGGAAGTCAAGGACAATTTGCTTCAGCAGAGCCGCTGGAGGCCTCGGGAAGAGAGTGAAAGGAAGGGCGGGCGAAAGAGCCGCTCACCGCCGAACAGGCTTCTTGACTGCGAGCTTTACGCACTCACGGAAAAGTTTGAAAAGTGTGGCTTCTAAGTTATGCTGCATATTTTGTAAATAGCTCTATGACACTCTAAGATTGACTAAAGCGCTTAGAAGCGGAGGAGAGAGGAAAGAATGGACCTGGAGGGGAAAAGACAGGGAATAAAAATAACTTATGTTTAATATAGCGCTAAGTAACACATTCTTGCCATTTCTAAGCAATTATATATAAATATATATATATATATGTGTGTGTGTGTGTGTATGTGTGTACATATATATATTTTACCCATTTTACCCATCTCAGAAGGATGAAAGGCTGAGCCTAGCTTACGAGTACTGAAAATCATGGCCTCCAGAACAACATCTTGTAAGCAACAAACATTTTGCCTACTATGCCAAGGTCTCGGCTAGGAAGGAGAGGGGAGCAACGTGGGTGGGGTGGTCTTTGCCAAAAGTCTAGTATTTCATGATCAAATATAATACACTGCAAGTAGCTGGCTTTAGGTGTCAGGGAATCAGGAAGGGGCAGCAATGGCATGAGTTGACCCGGGGGGTAGCTTGATCAGTAAGATTGAGGTGGGGGGGTGCCTGTGCTTTTGGTTTTCCAACAATCGCTCTGGCATATTGTTAGATCTGGGAGTCTCTAGTTGGCAGGGTAGGTACCACTGTCCAAGTAGGGACCCATGCTTCTAGTCAGGGAAAGGGGGATACACTGTTAAGATAACCCTTGCTCACCCTCTAGGTAGCTTGGCCTGAGCAGTCTAGGCTATCAAAGGCAATGTGTATAGTATTTGTACCAACACTCACAGCAACACAGTGAAAACACCACAGATTTACTCTACACCAGTTTTAGAAAAATAAGGTATCTTTACAAAAAACTTCACAAGACCAAATACTACAGAAAAACCACCATACAATTAAAAAGGTTACTTTAAAGATAGTTCAAGAGTTTGTAGAAAGTACTCCAGGATGTAAAAATCAGTGTCCTGCACAATGCGATTCTAAATGCCCAAAATGCGACACTCTCGTGCCCCACAGTACCTGTAGTTGCGCTAAGGTTCCCAAAAGCTATAACAATGAAGATGGCAAAGGCGATGCGATACTCCTGAGAACTTGGGGAGGATTTGCAGCAGCCCTGCTTCCCACAGCAGAGGTGGATGCGGCTCCGATCTGTAGGGGGAGGATGCGATGACTTTGGCTTTCATTGCGTAGGTTTCTTAGGGGGAAGCTTCACGCACAGGTACGGTGCGACGATCGTGGATAGTGACGATATTCGATGCGGCGTGATGCGTGGCGCAGCGTTGACTTCTGGCGCCGCAACCCTCGATGCGCCAGGGACGGGACTCTGCGTCGACGCACGCAGCGACTGGATACTTTCACACACCGGCAGTGGTGCGGCCTGCAAACTGGTTCTGCGACGACCTTCGCAGTGTCAGAAATCTTCACGCACCGGGACGATGCGCGACGCACTCGGCGATGCGGGGACTCTGGGTGCTGCGATGACGCTGCGATTAAATTCTTCTCGCACTCTCAACCGGATGATGCGCCTCTCAAACGGATGATGCGACCCTCAAACGGATGATGCGATGGGTACCAGTTACTCTTGTTCACGCTTTCTGCTTTCCAGCTCCCAAACACAGCCAAACGACCTCCTGACGCCCCCAGACTAGGCAAGCACTCCACGGCAGGTAAGAACTCCCTCAGCAGAGTTCCAGGGGAGCTGGTGGTGAAGTCCTTTTGTTCCTGGGACTTCTTAACAGGGAGCCAGCTCTCCTCAGGCCCTTGGAGATCAGAATCTAAAGAAGGGGACACAGCAGAGTCCTTCCCCTCTCCTTGGCAGCAAAGCAAAACAGCAAGCAGGCAGTCTTCTCCTCTTCAGTTCCTTCCAGCTTTCTCCTTGGCAGAGGTTCCTTCTTAGTTCCACAGTGATCTAAAGTTTAGGTGTCTGGGTCCTCTTCTTATACCCCTCCAAGTCTTTGTCTCTCTTTGTTTCAGTGGGGGGATTCCGCTGCTCAAACCGGTTCCTGGGTGTGCTCTGCCCTGGAGCACCTGGTTCCTTTCAGAGTGAGGGGCAGGGTCGTTAGACGCTCAGCAGGAGGTGGAGCCTTCTTTGTGCTGGCAGAGGCAGAGTCCTCAGCCTGACCAGCAGGGGGTGGAGCCGGCATTGTGCTGGCAGAAGCAGCCCTATTCAAACCCAGGGGCTTCTCCTCCCACCCATCTAGAGCAGATCTCCCTATTCACCCTGTTGCTGACTCATCCAGACTCCTGGAGCCACCTAGCCCATCACATGACACCAGTCAGCCAATCTGCACACCGGCACACAGGAAGGTTAAACAGGAGAATAGCTACTTTCTAAAAAGTGCTATTCTCACACAGTGAATTTAAAAATCATATTTCTAAAAAGAAGTATAATTAAATTCTGAACACAAAGATACCAAACTTGGATTTTCTATCCTGCATTTAGGGGAAGATAGGCATGTAAACAGCCTCCCCCATTCTGTCCTATGGGCAAGATCGCCTCTCAGCAGTGAAAAACGACAATGGCTGTAATTCACTACCAGGGCATGTTACACACCTCAGTACATGCCGTACCTTTCAGATACACTGCACCCAGCCCAGGGGGGTACCTAGGGCCACCATAGGGATGCCTTACATGTACAGAAAGGGAAGGAGAAGGCCTGGTCAGTGGGTGCACTGGCCAGGTCAACATGGCAGCTCTGGACTGCACATAGGCACTGCAAGCAGGCCTAAGACATCATTTTAGCGCTACTCCTGTGGGTGGCACAATCATTGCTGCAGCCCACTAGTAGCATTTGTACTACCAGCTTTGGCACTCTCAGTGCACTTTACTAGGGCCTTACAGGTAGAACAAATATGCCAAACATGTATAGCCAATTACATCACAATTTCCCTACGGAGCACTTGCACTTTGATACTGATCAGCAGTGGCAAAGTGCCCAAAGCATCTATACCAGTAAAAATGACATCCAGCACAGCATCAAAAATACAGGAGGTAGAGGTAAAATGTCAGGGGTAACCACGCCAAAAGATGCCAGGTCTAACACATATCTTCTTGAAATACAACATATGAGAAGCAGGGCATGCGAGGCTAAAGAGCAGTGGAAAGTGAAAAGAGTGGCCAGCTCCATCCACAAGAGATAAAACACCAGAGAAGGAACGAACAGGCGAAGGGACCGCTGCACAGACAAAGAGAAAACTGACTGCTTCGGGTCACAATATGATTTGGACTGCAGCTGTTGCTTGAGCAGGGTTTATCCCCCACTCCCCCAATGACCCCATTTCTCACAAGCACCATGCAAGGCCTTCCTTGGGGTTTGGTTTTATCCCAAGTGATGGACAGATGCTGTTAGTTTCAGATTATGTCAACATGGGGATGATGGCACATGTTTAAAGGAATGCCCCCTCTCTGATGATCCTGGAAACCACCTGCCCCTGTTGTAGTGATTGGATGAAACCTGTACATAGATAGGTTGGTTTGGACAGAACCTGAGCTCTCCACTGCTGCAGGTCAGGTAAGGGTGAGAGATTGCAGGGGCTGATGGCATCAGATGCAGAAAGCAGCGTGGGTCCCCAGGTCACCATTAAGGATGATCTGCAAGTTGAGTACATTCCCTCATCGCCACGTTGGCAGATCACGAATGGATGTGTGCCAAAAGGTGCACCTGCATGAGTTCATGCTCCTGGGAGGAAGGATGCAGGCTATACCATGAGTTCACTCTTCGGGTCTCTTTTTACTGCAGGTCATGTAATGGTGGGAGGCTGACATGAGTCTACTTCCTTGGTCCAACGGATCAGGCACAAAGGTCACAGGAAGCTGTGACAAACCCTCCATTGCCAGCGCGGCTGACCTGCAGCTGTATGCCTGTCAGTTGCAGGAGGCTATTGTCGTGGGATTGCTTGTATGGGTGGGTCCCCCAAGCTGCAAAGCTATTCTGCCTTTCATAGAAGGATAGTGGAATGGGCTCATATGGCAATAAGGTCCAATTTCTAGTGTTTTGGAAAGATGTTTTTGTGTTCGTAAATAGCAGAATTCTGGGCGAGAAAAGAGTGACATTGTTCAAATACAGGGCCATAGAGGCGCCTTCCTCCACAGTGTCATACTCTCGTCAGGCACACAGGGGTCATGGAGGGAGTCATGGGTCCAAACACAGCAGGGCTGATCTCATTAGGCAGTGATGTCCAAGACTGGGGCTGATAAACGTGTGAAACCCACAGTATAATCACTTCCCCTCACCGACGGCGCAGCGGGCGGGCGCAGCGGGCGCGACGAAGGCGCGCCGAAGTTGCGCCTAAGTTAAGCCCGTCTGCGCCCGCCCGCGGCCGACCGGGGCCAGGGGCACGATACCCTGCCCAAATCATTTCTTACACTCCTTCCCAGCTTCACAGGCTACAGGGTCCGTGGGTTCTATCTGCCTCCACACACTCACGGATATCCCAGCTAGATTTATCCCCTCCTTCTCACTGTTCCTGTTCATTCACTTCTCCTATCCCGGTCCCCCCTTCCACAGAAGCCGTCAATACTGCCCCAGTTAAGACCCTTAAGGCGTATTATCTGAATACCAGATCGGCGGTGGCTCATTCACATGAACTATCAGTGTTGTTAGATCATCATGCACCAGATCTTCTCCTTTTAACCGAGACATGGTTCTGTGATGACTCCCTACCCACCTTGCTAGCTACATTGCCCGCCCCCTACTATGCACTTCGGGCCGATCGTTCATCCGGCAGAACGGGGGGTGGCGTTGCGGTCATTGCCCGTTCTGATCTCCCATTTCAACTGCTCTCTCTCCCCGATATTGCCACCACAGAGTATCTTGCTATTCGAACCACGTCCACATCCCCCCCTCTCACCTGTCTTCTCATTTATCGACCTCCCCAGTCGCCTCTACGATTTCTCCCTGATTTCCAGGAGGTGTTAGCCACCCTCTCTGTCAATAACTCTTCAGTGTTATTACTGGGTGATTTTAATTTCTGGCCCTCCGACCCAGCAGAGTGTTCATCTTCTAGAGAGTTTTCAGACACACTTTTATCTCTTAATTTTGTTTCTCACGTATCTTCCCCAACTCACGTCAAGGGGCATATCTTGGACCAGATTTGGTCCTTGAACTGCCCTGTTGACTCCCTTCTTATCTCTCCTTGCACTTGGTCTGATCATCACCTGATTTCTTTTGTTCTTCTTATCAGTTCTCCAGTTAGGGCCCCCCTTCCTAATAATGTCTGGGTCCGCTCGTGGAGTAGAGTTGACCCGGCGAACTTATCAGCTCTTTTAAGTGCTTCCTATCCCGTCTTACACGGGCTTTCCACCTCGGCTCAGGTTAATAGCATTGAACAATGGCTCTCCTCAGCCAGTGAGTCCATTGCCCCCTTGAAACGTCTGACTTCCAAGCGAGAGAAAGATGCCAACCCGTGGTTTACCGATGACTTGAAAACCATCAAATTATCGGTACGCCGTGCTGAGAGGGCCTGGAGGAGAAACTATTGTCCCATCTTAAGAGCTGATTTTACCACCCTTTTAGCTCAATATAAGAATGCCATCTTGGCCGCTAAAACGGCCTATTTCTCCTCCAAAATCCTCACAGCCGAGAACCAATCTAGGGAAATTTTCTCGATTGTTCAGAACCTAGCCTTTTCAGATCGTACCTCTCTTAAGCCCTCTCCTTCCCTTGCCCTTTGTCACTCTCTGAACAGCTTTTTCATTGATAAAATTGCTGCCATTAAAGCTAATATCCCTGCACCTTCCCCGTCTTTTGTTGATCCTCAGTGCCCTCCTTCCCAAGGACAATTAAACTCTCTCCCTCTTCTGACCAAGGAATCCTTCACATCCTTAATCCCCCTTGTAAAATCTGGCTCTCCCCATGACACCTGTCCCGCTCAAATACTTCGTCACATTTACATTTCTTGCCCTGATCCTCCCCTTCATTTACTAAACAGTTCACTCTCTCAGGGGGTTGTTCCCAACCCCTTGAAATCAGCTATCATTTTACCCATTTTAAAAAAACCTGGCGCAGACCCCTCGATCCCAGCCAACTTTCGCCCCATTTCTCTCCTACCATTTTTGGCTAAGGTGCTCGAGCGCCATGTCACCAGGTCTCTGAGCACCTTTGTGGAAGAAAATGGGGTATTGGCTGCCCGCCAGGCTGGTTTTCGCCCCGCACACTCTACGGAGTCCGTAGTTCTTTCGGTCCTTGACAACCTCAGGGAGGGGAGGGACACCAATCAATTCCAGGCACTGGTCCTCCTCGATCTCTCTGCCGCCTTTGACACGGTGGATCATACCATCTTACTTTCCCGTGTCGCGGCGGCGGGGATCGGGGGTACGGCCCTGGTTTGGTTGTCCTCCTTCCTGAGGGACCGCACCCAGGCAGTTCGCCTGGGTGACTTCACTGCGGACTTTCGGAAAGTTCTGGGCGGGGTCCCCCAAGGCTCCTCCCTTTCACCTCTTCTGTTTAATCTTTACATTTCTCCCCTCATTTTTTCTTTACAACAAATGGAGGTCTCCGTATACAACTATGCGGATGACCTCCAACTTGTCTTTAATCTGTCCTCTTCTTCTGCCTCTATCTCTAATTTCCAGTCCACTATGATTTTCATCAGGGACTGGATGGATTTCAACCACCTGAAACTCAACCCTGATAAGACCGAGTTGGTGTTGACGGGTGGTTGTTCCAGTCCCTGGTCTTCACTCTTTTGGCCCCCTTCCCTTGGTCCCTCTCCGGTCCCCTCTACTTCGGTCAAAACCCTTGGTATTAAACTCAACTCTCACCTTACCCTTCACTCCCAGGTTAGTTTTGTGGTTTCTTCCTCTTTTCTGTCTCTTCGCACCATCCGCAGGGTCTCTCGATTTTTCACCTTTGAGGCCTTGAAGTTGATCGTCCTTGCAATGGTCATCTCCCGCCTGGATTATGGCAACGCCCTATATGCAGGTATACCTGCATATAGTCTCAGGCGGTTGCAGATGATCCAAAACCAGGCGGCTCGGCTGGTCTTTAACCTTCCTAAACCCTCACATGTCACCCCCCTTCTGAAACTTTTACATTGGCTTCCGGTTCGGGAACGTATCCAATTCAAGCTTACATCTATCACTTACCAGGCTCGATTGGGTACGGCCCCTGCATTCATTTCTTCGGAGATTATCCCCTACTTGCCAACTAGGGAGCTCCGATCTTCTTCCCAATCCCTCCTGATAGTTCCCCGGTTTCGCCGGAAAAAGTGGGGGGGCTCAAAATTTGCGACCCTTGCCCCAACCCTTTGGAACTCACTACCCCTTGATCTCAGATCCCTAACCCCATATTCCCAGTTTCGAAAGAAACTTAAAGCCTACTTCTTCAGCAAAATTTTCATTTAATCCTCTGTTACCCGACCTCCCTTCCTTGCCTATTGAGGAGATCTGCCAGTTACAGCGCCATGAAACCGCTGGTGTAAGAGCGCTATATAAGAATTTTTAAACTCAAACTCAAACTCAAAACACATTCATCCTCTTTAGAGTCCTCTTATGAACCAGCATCCCTATCTCAGGTTTACGAGGAGATGGAGAAGCCTGTGGCCGAGCCTTGATCTAAAAACACCCTGCGGAACACCCTGACACAGGTTCTGGAAAAGGATAATGAAAACATTATTCTTCTAAATACATTCAAATACAGGTACCACAGTGAAACCATTGATGAGGAAAGAACAGAGGCTTACTTTGCTTGTTTTCTGCTGCTATCTGAAGTATACATCAGGCTATTATGATGAGAGGGAACCAAAGGATTTCTCTTCCCATGTTTTTGATTCCACCACACCCATTGCCGGCTCTGCAGAGTCTTTATCTGAGGAACCACTAGAGCTTTCCTTGTTGGCATAACTAACCCAGCTGGCGGGATTCCATGTCTAGAGATGACTCTACTCTCAGTGATCCGGTGGACAATCTTGAGCAGGCTCTGACTGGCTACAGTCAACAGAGACTTACTCTCCTCCCCCCCTCAGGGAGAGAATCAGAGTTCTTGACTATACCTGACTGGAAAAGTGCCCTTTCAAGGCACCTATAGCTTTCAGGCCAGACTTGCTGCTCTGCTTTGTCTCTTGGGCGAGAGTGTTCTGCATTTAAACAACCATCTCCAATGTAAAAAGGTTTCTTTTAGGGTGTCATCTCGTTCTCCGCTTTCAGAGACTGCACTGGTGTGTATAATGCACTCAGGTACATTTTTCTCATGGTACCACCTATCTTAATGTAACATCTGCATGAGTAGACCTTGCTTATATACCCCTATCTGAAAGGTTGGTTTTACACGCTCCCTCTGATGTGGAGGTGTAGGGTGCAATGAGCTATATAAGTGGAGACTTCCATAGAATCACAGGGCTTAGAAGCAATGAAATCATGTTAGATTCCTTCCCAGGATTTGAGTCACAGCCGGCACGGTTTCAGAGTGATTATGGGGAAGTGTTTTTCATGGACTCCCATATTGACTCAGGATTGGCCTAGAGAAGGTTCCTCATGAGGATTCCTCAATGGAGCACTTATTGTGCTTGCAATGGCACATCACTACATATGTGTCTGTCGGCCTGCGTGCTAGAGTGTATCTCAACCACTCGTAGCTCATCTGCAGTGGTGATTGGTGATCGCTCATCTCTTGGGGTTGGTTTTGCTGAATCCTTCCAATTCATCATAAATTACACCAGCTGCCAGTGTTGAGGAGCAACATTGTCCCTCGCCAAGTGCACAGTAATTCCTTATCAGGGGAGCAGGTGAGCTTCACCTGGAAAGGTCTGAAGAGATGCCTATGCTCTGCAAATGGTTTGAGGCATGTGCAGACGAACAAGTAACATCTATCTTCCTCACAGGATCATTCTTCATGGGAGGGGACAATGAAGAAATGGGGATAAGACCTGCAGAAGCAGGATTTCCTTTGAAGTGGTCTCAATAGCCATCCTTGAGTCAGGGACCTGGTAAACATGAGTGGCTGATATTGCACTAAAGGGTTTTTTGCAGGTTTGTAATGGGTTTCTCTTATCCAGTTTCAGTAGGACGGTTCTCTTTGAGACTGTCTATGTTCTCGGAATGGTCCTTTGAGGAGCAATCAAGGAAGCCAAAGAGAATCATTTTGGGCTTGTTCATTCCGTAGATCTCTTTTGTCATCCTACCACTTGCTCTATTACTGTTTGTCTGTGGAACTGAGGTCTTTGAAAATGCATCTCTTTACAAACAGTTTCTGTCAGTTTTTTACAATAAAAACAGCATATCTTGTAGTCATGTTAATGGTTCCATCTAAGAGCGAGAAGGGCTCTATTGGGAAAGAATCCAAAAGTGTTTGCTTGTTCAGATCCAGCTGCCATTCAAATGCAGTGCTTAATTTGAGCCGGCGGTTGTAGGATGGGCCCAATTCCACTCATTTTTACGGTCCGGGACTTATTTTATATTATCAGACTTTACCCAGAACAAGAGAGAGAGCTTTGGCATGCCGGTTAAGGAAAAATAGTGACGAGCGGGGTGTCTAACAATGCCTGGAATACTTATCAGTAAACCCCATTACTCCTAGCCTCAGCCTTAGTTCTTAGTTCTTGGTCCCACATCTTCTCCATGACAAATTAGGGTGACTGTTGTCTCATCCATTAATATTATTTTACAGGAGATTTTGAGGATGGCTGTGGCTTTTGTAGGCACATTGTGAGTGGTCAAAGTCATGTGCTAAAATAATGCTTCAAAACAGGACTTAAGAACTTTGCTGCTCCTAAGAGGTGGACTCTGCTCATAAAAGTGGCCCACGGTGCAGAAACGGAGAAGTAATGTTTAGCATGGAATCTGCCCCAGCCACACAAGCCTTTCTGAAGCCTCTGTGGAAATCTCTCTATTTCCGTCCTGCCAAGAACCACGCATCAGGCATTACAATAACGTATTTCAGTGTGGTAATACTCATTACCACACTGAAATGCATTGTCACGCATATCTGTTGTGACTTGTGTCTTAGCTGTCACTAAAAGTGCCAAGTGTGGCACGTGCCGCACAAGCCAGTGTCCTGTACTGTGCGCGCTGTGCTCCCGCAGACTTGTGGTACGCACTGTGATGTAAGGCAGAGCTGGCAGCGACCAGCTCACTCAACTGCTTCAAGTTTACCATGATGAATTATTGTGATCATTCCCCCATGGCATGGCTGACAGCCTGACTTCAAGATCCAATGACTAGACTGCCGGGCACAGTCAGGTTGTCTGCTACATGAAAGCACCGCGGGGGACGTCACATCCTGCTGCTGGAGCAGGGAGTTTTGAGGAAAGTGCATCACCGGGCTGGTTGGTTTACGAGAGGTGCCCCACATTGAATGATGTGTGATACGCAAACAGATGATGGAAGGAATGCTGAATGAATCATACATTCACCCCCAGTCAAAAGATCTGGGTTAAATCCATTGTTCTTCTGCTCAATATGCCACCCCAGTTTGGACCCAGCTATATGCAAATCAGTCTTGACCCTGTGCCTCATGGGAACAGTCCAGCCCGAACTGCCAAGCTAGGTCCTCCCCGGATCGGACACAAGCATCCTGGGAACGGTTTCGGGGTATTAACCCTCATCAGCCAGGCTAGCATAAATTCTGTGGCAAAGTGAGCAAGGGCCAGGCAGTTCAGACGGGACGGGTATGCCCAGATGTGGGTACCATGTTCTCCATGTATCACAAACAAGAGAAGAGGGGGACCAGAGAGCTAATTAAGGTCCAGTGTCCATGCTCCCTATAACAATATTTAAACCCAAAAGAGGACACTGTTCCTACGGCCAGGCGCAAAATGTCACCCAGGCCCAAAAAGAAAGAGAAAAGAGAGAGAAGAGTGAAGAAAGATCCTAGGTGAAGGACCCACTCAGCTAATGGAAGACCACTCTTTGTCCTCTGATGCCCTCACACACCCCGAAGGATGTCATGCTTCATCATCGGGCAGTGCTCCTCGTAGGGCCGGCGCTGCAATTCCCTACGGGCCCCCCGAAGGGTCCCTTTATCGGAGATCTTTTGAGGACTGCCGGATGTTGCATGCGGGTGTGTGGTGAGTGGGTCCTCTGTAGAGGGTGAAAACAGTGCGTGCAATTGTGTAAAAGGTTAAGAAAGGGATCATCATGCAGCCAATGTAGAACAGATGTACCCTTAGCAGAGTCTAACTGCTTATAAAACATTCCCCTGGAGGCACACTTTGCCCAGGTGTCTTAGGTCATAGGTCGACATGTTTCGCGCTTCTGTCGCCATAACGGTCGTGTGCGCTTCTTCAGGACCAGAACTAAAATGAAGGTGCACGTGAGACATAAAAGTAAATATAAAAATAAAAATACCCTCCAAGTAGATCAGGGCAGAAACCTGTATACCCTCACTGTGGTTACAGCGTAATAGTGATAGCCGCTCCTGATCGATACTAGATGATATTGAGACGGTCGCTCCACAAACTAGAAGCATGGGCTGTCCGCGAGGGTTCTTCCCAGGTCGTAGCCCAAATTGGCCAACCACATCCATGCGGCTGCCGGTTAGCAACCATGTTCTCCATGCCACTGGATTCAAGCTATTCTGGCTGATGAGGGGTAAAACCCCTGAGAGGTGAAAGCCCAAAGCCATTCATAGGATGCTTGTTTCCAGTCCAGGGAGGACCTGGCCCATAAATTCGGGCTAGACTGTTCCCATTGGGCACAGGGTCAAGACTGATTTGCATATGGGTAGGTTCAAACTGGAATGGCATGGGGAGCAAAAAACCTTGGATTTAGGCCCAGATCTCTGTACTGGGGTGAATGTATGACATTGTTCTACATTCTGTCTATCAACTGTTGTTTTTGCATTGTCACCCCGAGTGGGCTGGGTATGCCCAGACGTGGGTCCCGTGCTCTCCATGCCACTGGAATCAAGCTATTCTGGCTGATGAGGGGTAAAACCCAGAAACCGGTCCTAAGATGCTTGTTTCCAGTCCAGGGAGGACCTGGCCTGGCAGTTCGGGCTGGACTGTTCCCATTGGGCACAGGGTCAAGAGTGATTTACATATGGTTGGGTTCAAACTGGAATGGCATGGGGAGCAAAAAAAAAGACGGATTTAGGCCCAGATCTCTGTACTGGGGTGAATGTATTACATTGTTCTACATTTTGTCCATCAATTGTTGTTTTTCCAGTTGAATGATGGCACCGTTTGCAACGCTGCTGCAGGCACCTCAGACGGACCCGGGTGACCGTTTCTAAATAATAAAGCATACCGAGCTGCCAAGCTACTGGGGTGTCAGAGGACCCACCTGCCATCACTGACCCTGCATCCACATGCCCAACTTAGACTTCACCTAACAAACGACGTGAGTACTTTCATTGACATTTCTCAGTGTACCCCAAACTACTGTGCCAGGGCGGTCATGTGGAGATTCAGTTGACTTTTTCACGAGACCCCCAAAGCGAAGGAGGTTTCAGGCAGGGCCCTATTTAGTTGACGCTATTCAGCCAGTGTTCCAAACACA
This sequence comes from Triturus cristatus, assembly GCF_964204655.1. NCBI lineage: Eukaryota > Metazoa > Chordata > Amphibia > Caudata > Salamandridae > Triturus > Triturus cristatus. The sequence continues at coordinate 1,645,624,340 of NC_140590.1, forward strand.
CTGGGACTTTTCTCGCAGGGCGTGCTTTCTTTTGCAGTTTTTTATATGGTATGAACTCGACCCAACGGTATTGGAGCGCTTTACTTGCGCTACAGTTACATTACAATTACACATTCATTTTTTGTTGGGCACGTGGAAATGACCTGATTTGCCCAGAATCATAGAATTTTGAGCTGGCGTCGCCGAGGCTCAAACCTGGTTCCCAGTGCCAAAGTCAGCAGCCATTGATAATTTTTACATGACCAGCACCACCATACGTTCTGCATTGTGGATGCAGGAAAAACCACACAGCAGATTTGGTTTGCCTTCTTATGCAATGTCATACCAAATTGCAGCAGCTGACGCCCCGCACCCCACCTTCTATGACGGTGGGGCTGCTGTAGAGGCAGCATCGAACACACAGAGGTACCCAACCTTTGAATGAGAAGGGGCGGGGAGGGGGTGCTGAGAGGTAGAAAGATTATGTAGCCATCAGTTTTCAGTGGGTGTCCCATTTCCTGCCACCTTTAAATGACGGCTTTCTGATGTTTGGATTCCTCTTTCCTAATTGCACCATAGGCAAGCTCCACGGAGCTCCTCACATGCCACTTCAGGTTACAAGGGCACTAGGCTAGTGCCTTTCCACTTCTGGTACTTTGCAGCAGTTAATGTAATGTTGCTCGAATGGGTGTAATTTCTGATATTTATATGTTTTCTTTGTCTTCATTGCTTGATTTTGCTCCTGAGAAAGTGTCACTCCCAGTTGTTCAAATGTCACTCATAATTACGCTGAAATTATGAAAATGTCACACATAGGAATCTGAAACCTTGGCAGCCATGCCATTTCCTTTCAGTGCAATCCACATCTGGGCTTTTTATTATTCATTTCTGTTAAGCTCGTGGCTGCAGCTGAGGATGCCGGGATACCGTCCTGCCGTTCACTCTCTCTCAGAAGCCTGTCGACAGATTTTCAAGCGGATGATGGTTTCTGCTTCTCTGAAGTTCATGTCTGCCTCTCTCTCTGTGGCGGAAGCCGGCTTCGGCATTAAACAGTCACAGATCCGCCTTTGTACAGCTCTGTGTGCGGGAGGGCCGAGCAGCGCCTTCCCTTTGACGCCGCATAAGAGCCCCTCGGCAGGCAGGTTATGATACGAGGGAGGTCGCGACCCCCGCGTCTAGTAAATCCGTCTCTCCGCAGATTCATTAAGGGATCAATGGTCTGTTTAGGGAGATTATGGGCTGATCTTAATTAAGAACCGCAGACCATGAACGAACTCGCGCCATTCCAGCTCCAGCTGGCAACTGATGCGCTCTTTGAGCTTCTCGGAGACCTTCTGGAAGGTTCCGTCCTAAAACGGATGACGCAAGAGCAATCCGTCTCTTGTCGCACAAGTTAAAGACCTTGTTGCTTGATGAAAAGAAATGACCTCCTGGCTGGTGCAGGTGGACCTCTGTGTTCCCAGTGGTTAATCTATATATATATTTTTTTTTAAAGTGCTGGGGTTCTCGTCAGGAGGCAGCTTCCACCACCAGCCCATTTCTCCTGTTAGTGCCGCCTAAAAAGAACTCCTGTGCCTACAAAAAAATTAATGTGCAGAGCTTACCTTAGGCTCGAGCTATAAGCGCCAGTGTTCATGAGCACCGGAAACCACCGGCTCAAATTAAGCACGGGTTGATTTCTAATACCTTGGTAAACAAGCGAGAGCACTGGTGTGTTCATTAGAACTTGGCTTCTAGATCGTCTCAACTTTCTGTACTACTGGAGGATCCGCCCTCTGGTCACCTCTTGCCATTTGAAATGCCTAACCCAATAAGTGCACGTGTGCGCCCCAAAGTGACTCACTGCAAAGACTGCAGTTGCGTCAGTAGAGTTGAATTTTGGGTATTAGAAAAACTTTACTCTGAGAACCCATAAATTGGGGGGCTAGATGTTGTAACAAAAGCGGTAAAGTGACGAGGGACAGAGTCACGAAAAGCAGTCTGACAGTCAACTTACATATTTATGTTTTAAAAACTTTGCCCAAAGAAATTGGCACCCAGGAGAAACAGTAAATCTGTCCTGAGTTAATTGGGTGCAAAAGCTGCATTTTGAAATTTCTTATTGGGTTAAGGCACCTGCCGCAGAGAGCTTTGTGTGCTCTGTAAGTCTCAGGAAATAATAATAATGATAAGATTAATCTGGTGGTCGGTGCACTTGCAAGAGAGGTCTGTGTTTTGTCTAGTGACAGTTTTGATCATAAAGGGTTAATGTATCTCCTGCAAAGCATATTGCATAGCATATTGTGTAACATGCAAATGATAGATTTTTATTTAATGCAGATACATCCGTGGGTTATAGCTGTGGACCTTTTATGACTTGCAGTTGATACATTTCAATCCTTCTGATATAGCAAAGTGAGCTCTGACCTGGCATCAAAGGCCTGCATGTAAGCTGCAAGCCTGGCTTTAGAACCTTGCAGCTCCAAACAAAAACCAGCATTTGCAATGCAATAGGTCTCGCATTTGCGAGAGTTTAACCTATTAGCATTGTTAATGACAATGCCTTTTATTTATATGTTTTGATAATTAACACATAAATAAAAGGCATTGTCATGTACAATGCAAATAGCTTAAGCTCTTGTAAATGCGAGACCTAGTCAAAGAAGCGGCCGCCATTGTCCCGGGCTGCTTAGAAAGTGAAAGCCTGCATGGTGCGCTGAATGTTGCAGGAAAGCATGACGTGCCTGCAGTAGGAGAAACTATTTAAAGAAAAAAGTGCTTACAGACTAAATAAGACATACCATGTAACAACCAAAGTAAAAGGGCCAGTCCTCATGGGAGGTTACGAATGAAGACAAGGCGGGACTAAGGCGGGACTAACAAGCCTATTTAATGAATCAGAAGCCAGCATTTACGAAGGACAAATATAGGTAGAGAGTGGGTGGAGCTTCTATTCCATACTCCAATACAGCATGGCTTACAGAGCTGCGCTGAACCGGCTTGACCTAATAAAAATGGCCCCCATTAGTGAAACAGCTAGCTAAAAAAAATTGAAATATCGTGGAAATCAACAGTAAAAAACCAGCCCACTAGACCGTAAAATCGACGTACATACTGATCCCTCATGCCAGTCCACGGGGCACCGCCTGATGGCCCTGTAGGCCAATGCGACCCTGCTAACGGATTAGAATTCTCAACACCTAACACAGGGCAATTAGAGGCCCTGCCAATGGTGGAATGCACGTCAGGCAATCATGTGCAACATTAACAGCATTTATGTGGTTCTCAAATCGAGTCCAATGCCTTGGTGTCCATGCGCTGAATGAGTTCTCCTCCATTTGGTGCAACAAAGAAGTCCATTTTTGAGCCCGGCAGGTGACACCACATCTGGCCTCCATTATCCGGTGATTGATAAGCAGGAGCACTTCCTACTTGGCATCGCGCCAGAGGTTGGAGCGTGAGAGGTGTTGGAATTTTCACTGGCAAGAGAAGAAAGACCTGGGACGCAGAACTGCAAACGTAGGTCATTTCTTTGTGAAATATAAACTGCGGAGGCAAGGAAATCTGTCTCCAATTAGCTCCCCCTGGCCCCCACTCTAAACATGATTTTCTAGGGAAATCAGAATTTTTACACAAAAAGTTTTGGCTTTACACTCGTGTGTAACATGAAAGGAACAAAAGCTGTTTCACGAGCCAGAGAAAGTTTGTCGGTGGAGTTAAAGCAGACGGCGGGTTGGTCCGCAAGTGGACGTCGCCATCTTTGGGAATAGCAACTTTTAGAGAGGTATGTTACATTGTGGTACTATGTAAATAAAGACCGTGACAACGGGGATTGTTTTTGGTTCTTAAATAATATTATGTTGCTATTAGGAAACATTGTGTCGATCCCAGAAAATGGTCATGGTTGTGGCAGGATTCCAACATCTAATCTGCACATAGCATGTCTACTGCATGAAAAAAGCAAGAAGGAACCGAGATGAGGCAGAGGCGCCATTTTAGTGTTGTACGGCGCGCTGAAAGTTAAAAAAAACGAGTGGTGCGCGCGCCACAGAGAGACATCTGGTTTCAATTATCGCACCCGTGTCTGGGCATGATAATTGAAAACGCATGGTGGCGGTGTGGGTAACCGACACCAATAGGCCATTGGCGGAGCAATGCGCCCGCCTTTGGCCAATCGCATGCTGTCTTTGTCCAAGTCCAATAGCGTGGGGCAAAAAGAAATACACACGCACGAGCGTGTGCGATTCCTAGGTTAGTTTTGAAACCCCCTACAAGAAGTCTCTCGCAGCGCGAGCAGTGCTGCAACACTAGGCGCGAGACCTAAACAGGAAATGTGCAGGCACTGCAGAAATGTGTCAGCAAACAAAACTGGGATACACTCAGCATATTTCGATGGGACCAGAAAGATCCCCAATTCAGCTAAATAATATCTGCCAGGTACAGAACCTGACTTGATCCCCTTCATTCCAGGACTGGAGGAGGGCACACATTGGGCCACAGAAAATTGAAAAAGAGTGTTTGTGCATATATGTATATCGGATAAAGTTCCCGACCGAACATTGCAAGTCACTGGAGATGCTCTCGACCATATAGAGGATTTAGGCCAAAGGTCATGGAAATCCAAGTCAACTTGCAATATCCATATAATGTACTGCTGGAGGTACTTTATTCCTTATAATACATGGTCACACCATAACGCTTACCAGACGCTACTAAAATCCCTGGTGTGGTGCTCTTTCCTATCGAATAATTAAGATGTTTGTAAACATGGAGAATTTTTTTAAATCCCTATGGCAAAATTAAACAAACCCCCGAAAAAGTTATTTGGTGCAAAATTATATTAGAATCAGTTTAATAAAAGACAGATTAAAAAATACACGGTAGAATATGAGAGAGTTTTTCATTCTTATAGTTAACTAATCCATGAAAAAAATAAGTGTTGCCATAAACTTCTCCTTTCTGCTTACACTGTTCAGCTAGAAAATAAAATACTTGAAGGAAAAGTCATGTTTAATTTATTTATGTTAAGTGCAAGTTTAATTAAGCTCTGTGACCTGCCTTTGAATGTGGATTCTACAGCAGGCATAGTGAGTGCCGAACCAAACTGTACTAAGTTATTACAGTGGAGTGCCTATGTCATTTCTTTATTACATGTGACTAGGGTGTTGTCTGGCAGAATATTGGTCCAAAATATTGTATGGACAGAAAATTGTGTCAAAAATATTGCGAACCAATGTATCAAGAAGGTAAGTGCAATTAGATAAGTATATATTTACTTTTGTTAACTCCATATCTACGCACCTTGAAGATATATATATATATCTATATATCTATATCTATATATCTATATCTATATATATATATATATATATATATATATATATATATATATATATATATATATATATATATATATATATATATATATATATATATATATATATATATATATATATTACCTACTGGCAGTCGCCAGTGGGTAGTTATAGTTAGGACCTATTTTCCATAGGAAATCAGCAACATTCTATTTGGAATAACCTTGGTGCCGATTGACGAATCTTTGCGAAATTTTCCAAACTTTTGGCCAGCTCCGGTCCGCTCCTATCCTGAAAATTTCATGGTGATTTGTCAAGCGGGGGCCGAGAAAAAAGGGGGGTCCCAAAACACATTTTCCCCATGCATTTTCCTATAGGACCTGTTGACGCAGCTACAGCCCGAACTGCTGAACGGAATTACTCCAAATTTGGCAAAAAGGTAGTCCTCAGTTCAGACTCGTGCCTTTTGCTTAAACGGTGTAAATCCGTCCAGTAGTTCCTGAGAAAATGAGAGTTAAAAAGATAGATATATCTGGGCGGAGCCTAACCACACATCTCATCGTGAGATCTGATTGGCTGCCAGTACTTCATCGAAGAAGTGTTGGCAGCCATCTTGGGACCAAAATACATGATAACACCTCATTAAAAAGCATGCAGTTAATAGACGGTTTTAAGACTTTAATTACATTATAAATCATTTGTTGATGGTACCATACTCATTTTAGAAATTGGGGTGTGTTCTAAGGTGATTTTACCATGTGAAAAAGCCTTCTGCTGTGATATCATGAATCATGTTTGAGAGAAAACTATTTTCTCGTGCTTTTCCCACAGAGGTTTGGAAGGTGATCTATAATCTAAACTGAGAGCATATTTTCTGTAAATTCACATTATCTTTCTCAGTCATTGTGAGAATGAAGAGTGACATTCTCAGTAAAACATGTACATCCAACAAGGGCAGAGACTGTCAGTTGATTCCTTTGTGTTCTACTGCAGCTTCCCAGAGTGTTCTAAAGAACAACTAGAGCACTAACAGTCTTACTTATGACAAATGTATGGCACACCTGAAGCCATCTTGATTGGAATAAAGTGGTAACACTTAAAACATTTAATTTACAAAGGAACAACATGAGTGGGTTCATTTTGCCATAGAAATTATGATTAGTGCTGCAGAAAGAAAAATTAGGGCACATTTTGACTTCTCAAATCCTCTTCTATTTCATAAAAAAATTCTGACATGCAGACTGAAACATGCACTTTGAATACCAGCAGCAGACTTCCCTGGTGAGCAGTAGCTTTACTACAGTGATCTAATGAGCAACTAGAGTGCTAACGTTCAGAATTTATGGCAAATGTGTGACACATCTGAATGCCTTCTTGATGGAACCAAAATAAAAAACTGAAAGTATTTCCTACGGAGGAGACTGCAGTAAATGAGGAAATTAGGAAACTTCATAACAAATAAATCTCCCAAGATGGCCACCAGAGACAAAAGAGCCCAAATGTAGCCCAAATATCACCCAGATGTAGCCCAAGTAGAGCCCAATGACAGAATGTCCCAGTGTGTTCTTAAGAACAACTAGACCGCTTACTGTCTTACTTATGACAAAAGTATGGCACACCTGAAGCCATCTTGATTGGAATAAACTGGTAACACTTAAAACATTTAATTTAAAAAGGAACACAATGAGGGGGTTCATTTTGCCATAGAAATTTTGATTAGTGCTGAAGAAAGAAAAATTAGGGCACATTTTGAGTGACTTCAAATAAATATCCCAAGATGGCCACCAGAGACAAAAGAGCCCAAATGCAGCACAAATATCGCCCAGATGTAGCCCAATGACAGAAGTGTGCAAAACACTTATTTTTTGTGTATTTGCAGTTTTATATAGTGCAGACTTGTCAGGTATTGGAGTGCTTTACATGAGCATTGGTTACATCTCACAAGATCAAATTCATTTTGGTTGTAGACATGGGGAGATTAAGTGATTTGACCAGAATCACAGAATGTTGAGCTGAAGCAGAAACTCCAACCTGGTTCCCCAGTTGCAAAGTCTGCAGCTCTGAAAGTAACACCACGTCCTCTCCCCTAGGTGCAACATTTAATCAAGTGGTCAACTGGATAAAAAAACATAAAGATTACAATTAATTTAAAAGTTTTTTGTCGCTATTTGAAAACTCAGAAAATATGTCCTCATTTTAGTTTTTTAGAGCACTAACCATAATTTTGATGCAAATAAGACCCTCTCATATATGTAATTTCTAAAGGAAATGCTCTAGGTATTACAGTTTTGATTACATCAAGATGACGTCAGTCGTTCCACACTTTTGTAATAAATATAGAATGTTAGCAATCTAGTTGTTCATTGGGATACTGTTGAGAGGCAGAGGCCAGTGGCACGGTCTCTGAAGATTGAAGGCAGGTAGGAGAGTGCAGAGGCAACAATTTGACCACACTGGGCAGGCAGGAAGGGCAGTGGCAGCACAACAGACTATGGAGGGCAGTGGAAAGGGGGGCAGGGGCAACAAACCAACAATACAGAACTGGCAAGAGAGGCTGTGGCAATATAATAGACCATTGTGGGCAGAAGGAAGAGCCAGTGGTAGTACAACCATACATGCCAACAGACCCGTTTCAGCCAGGAAACGTTCAATGTTTTTAAGCTCAAATGGGCTTTATTTGATCTGTCTCCTGTCTGCAATCTCCTCTTTTTCAATGTAACTCAAAGGGGAAAATCAATACCCCAGTTTTTTTTCAAAATCTCCCTCTTACCAAGTTCAAAATGCTCGCAACTATGGTACATTGGATCATGGTAGGCAGGAGGAATTGGGGTAGGGACATGGTCTCGGATAACAGAGGACAGGGAGGACATGGAGAGGTGCACCAAACTGACCCTACAGGGCAGGCATCAGGGTTTGCAGCAGCACAATACACCACACAGGGCATGTGGGACAGGAGTGCAGCACAACAATCCATAGAAAGCAATAGGGAGGGGACAGGACCATGCACATGGACAACAGAGAACAGAGGGGAAAGAGGCAATGGTAGCTAGCTGACCATAATGGACAGACAGGAGAGAAAGCTGCAGCATAACAGACCATAAAGGGCAGGAGGGACGGATCAGGGGCATTACAATGGAACAGACAAGCCAGGAGGGAGGGAATAGGGGTCTGCACATGGAAACAGAGGGCTGGGGGCAAAGGGGCAGGGCAGGAGCAGCAAGATGACCATGGATGTCAGGCAGGATGGGCACTAGAAACAAGACACACCATGGAGAGCAGCAATGAGACTATGATGGCATACACACAGACCATGGAGGGAAGGTGGGAGGGGGTCAGGGGCAGCTAGCTGACCAACACAGGGAAGGTGGGAGGGGCCATGGCAGCACAGAAGACCATGCATGGCAAGCGGGAGAGTTAGTGACAGCACAATGGCTATGATGGGCAAGAAAGAGGGTGCAGGGCATGCACAAAGGACCATGGAGGATAGAAGGGAGGGTCAGGACCTGGGCACTGACAAGAGAGTTCAGGGGAAGGGGCCTCACAACAGACCGCGCGGGGCAGGCAGGAGGAGCAGTTGCAGCACAACAGACCAGTGAGGGCAGAAGGGTGTGGCAGTAAAATGGACCATGGAGGACAGGAGGAAGGGGATAGGGGCATGGCATGTGGGCAGGCAGGGTGGAGGTGGCAGGGACAGGTTACAGTCATCTGACAATGCTAGGCAGGTGGGAGGGGAGTGGCAGCTCAACAGAACACTCAGAGTAGATAGGAGTGGCAGGTCCATGGAACATGGTGGGCAAAAAGGATGGAGCAGGGGCATGCACAAAGACATCGGAGGGCAGGGGGGAGGAGAATAGGGGCAGCAAGCTAAGCACAGAGGCTAAGCAGGAGGTCAATGATGGGCCATAGAATTGGGCAATGGAGGGCAGGAGGAGTGGACTGGTACATCATGCTAAATGGAGGGCAGTGGCAGCACATCAGACCATGCATGGCTGGAGGGAGGAGGCTAGTCCATGGATTCAGACAACAGAGGATAGGGAGGAGGTGGATGGGGCAGCAAGCTAACTGTTCAGAGAAGGTGGGTATTAGGAACTTTATTGTTTTTAAAGTGTGTGTCTGTGCGAACTACTTTAAAATATGAACAAGTATGCAGCATAATCTCACCTTTATTCAGGAAGAAGAGGACGTTTGTGACTGTGACTCCGGGCTCACTTGTCAGAAACACCCCGACCCTCCACCCCCCATTGCAAAATGTAATGCCCATGAAAAGGGTAGGTGGACGCAGTGTTATATAGAACATAGTCCTGAGAGCACGATTGAAAATGAAAACTAGATATAGTATATGGTATAAACTATGCACCAAAAAGTGTGATATAAGATGAACCGGGGCATGAAATATAATATGCAATACATTGTGCGCAATGACAGATTAATTGGAGAGCGCGAGATAGCAAAGGCACTAGCGCGTGCTATGCGATATGCGCCTTGGAGTGTAATATGCACAGGGCAACAGTTGTGTAACCTAACTAGTCTCTAAAGTTGTAATAAAAAATATGTGCAGGGGAGTGTAATGTTGCATATGCTCTGTGACAAAGATATGGATCCCAGATTGTAATATGTATGGCATAGCGCTGTTTGTTACAACATATGCCAGAAACCGGTCCTAGGAAGCTTGTTTCCGGTCCAGGGAAGACATGGCTTGGCAGTTCGGGCTGGACTGTTCCCATGAGGCACAGGGTCAGACTGATTTGCATATGGCCATGTCTGAACTGGGGTGGCTGAGTGGGCTAAAGAACGGTGATGGATTAAACCCAGATCAGTTGACTGGGGGTGAGTGCTTGCAATGTTCAACACTCCGTCCATCATTTCCTTTGGTTTTTGCTTTGTTCGCCATAAGTTGGCAGGGTATGCTCAGACGTGAGTCCCTTGCTCACTTTGCCACTGGATTCAAGCAAGCCTGGCTGAAGACGGCTGAAATGCCAGAAACCGGTCCTAGGAAGCTTGTTTCCGGTCCAGGGAAGACATGGCTTGGCAGTTCGGGCTGGACTGTTCCCATGAGGCACAGGGTCAGACTGATTTGCATATGGCCATGTCTGAACTGGGGTGGCTGAGTGGGCTAAAGAACGGTGATGGATTAAACCCAGATCAGTTGACTGGGGGTGAGTGCTTGCAATGTTCAACACTCCGTCCATCATTTCCTTTGGTTTTTGCTTTGTTCGCCATAAGTTGGCAGGGTATGCTCAGACGTGAGTCCCTTGCTCACTTTGCCACTGGATTCAAGCAAGCCTGGCTGAAGACGGCTGAAATGCCAGAAACCGGTCCTAGGAAGCTTGTTTCCGGTCCAGGGAAGACATGGCTTGGCAGTTCGGGCTGGACTGTTCCCATGAGGCACAGGGTCAGACTGATTTGCATATGGCCATGTCTGAACTGGGGTGGCTGAGTGGGCTAAAGAACGGTGATGGATTAAACCCAGATCAGTTGACTGGGGGTGAGTGCTTGCAATGTTCAACACTCCGTCCATCATTTCCTTTGGTTTTTGCTTTGTTCGCCATAAGTTGGCAGGGTATGCTCAGACGTGAGTCCCTTGCTCACTTTGCCACTGGATTCAAGAAAGCCTGGCTGAAGACGGCTGAAATGCCAGAAACCGGTCCTAGGAAGCTTGTTTCCGGTCCAGGGAAGACATGGCTTGGCAGTTCGGGCTGGACTGTTCCCATGAGGCACAGGGTCAGACTGATTTGCATATGGCCATGTCTGAACTGGGGTGGCTGAGTGGGCTAAAGAACGGTGATGGATTAAACCCAGATCAGTTGACTGGGGGTGAGTGCTTGCAATGTTCAACACTCCGTCCATCATTTCCTTTGGTTTTTGCTTTGTTCGCCATAAGTTGGCAGGGTATGCTCAGACGTGAGTCCCTTGCTCACTTTGCCACTGGATTCAAGCAAGCCTGGCTGAAGACGGCTGAAATGCCAGAAACCGGTCCTAGGAAGCTTGTTTCCGGTCCAGGGAAGACATGGCTTGGCAGTTCGGGCTGGACTGTTCCCATGAGGCACAGGGTCAGACTGATTTGCATATGGCCATGTCTGAACTGGGGTGGCTGAGTGGGCTAAAGAACGGTGATGGATTAAACCCAGATCAGTTGACTGGGGGTGAGTGCTTGCAATGTTCAACACTCCGTCCATCATTTCCTTTGGTTTTTGCTTTGTTCGCCATAAGTTGGCAGGGTATGCTCAGACGTGAGTCCCTTGCTCACTTTGCCACTGGATTCAAGCAAGCCTGGCTGAAGACGGCTGAAATGCCAGAAACCGGTCCTAGGAAGCTTGTTTCCGGTCCAGGGAAGACATGGCTTGGCAGTTCGGGCTGGACTGTTCCCATGAGGCACAGGGTCAGACTGATTTGCATATGGCCATGTCTGAACTGGGGTGGCTGAGTGGGCTAAAGAACGGTGATGGATTAAACCCAGATCAGTTGACTGGGGGTGAGTGCTTGCAATGTTCAACACTCCGTCCATCATTTCCTTTGGTTTTTGCTTTGTTCGCCATAAGTTGGCAGGGTATGCTCAGACGTGAGTCCCTTGCTCACTTTGCCACTGGATTCAAGCAAGCCTGGCTGAAGACGGCTGAAATGCCAGAAACCGGTCCTAGGAAGCTTGTTTCCGGTCCAGGGAAGACATGGCTTGGCAGTTCGGGCTGGACTGTTCCCATGAGGCACAGGGTCAGACTGATTTGCATATGGCCATGTCTGAACTGGGGTGGCTGAGTGGGCTAAAGAACGGTGATGGATTAAACCCAGATCAGTTGACTGGGGGTGAGTGCTTGCAATGTTCAACACTCCGTCCATCATTTCCTTTGGTTTTTGGTTTGTTACAACATAGGCATCGAGGAAGGCACGTTAGATGGGGCAATATAACCCGTGCGAAGGCAAGTGTGGCATGACATATTCACGGGGTGGTGTTACAGTGCACATGGGCTAGAGAGTGTCATAGCATATGCACTAGCTGGTGGAATACAACACAGAGGTGTGTGGCACTCGGTGGGCACTGGTGGGTGTAACACAGCATTGGGCTCAGCCAGGAGCACGCTGTGACTCTCAAGTGAGGTTCGTCTCCTTTCCAGAGAGTAAAATAAAAAGTATTACTCATCCGGCGGTGGATATGTGTTTTATTAACCGTGAGGGGGTTTCTTGCATAGTTTGGTCGAATTTTTGTCGAATCCCCTTTGAATGGCTTGGTGTGCGTGTGTATTAAATGTGCCCGTCAATAGCTACCCATGTTTGTATAAATAAACGACAAGGGTGTCTACTTGGCGAGAACCCACCGGCGGGGGCGCCGGGATTAGGCACGGTAGGGCGTCAGACACGTCAGAGCTTCACTAGCGGTGTAAATTCATTCCACGTGGATTCATTGTATGCATAGTCGCCTTTTAATGAATATCACGCAAATCGTCATGGTGATAGGTACATACGGTTTGTCCAGCATGTCCTAGGTGTTTCTATAAATATATATTTTTTTAAATAATAAAAAACAAAGGCCGGCCCCGTGGGATGGGGTCCCCGGGGCCATAAGTGGCCTGAGGAGGGGGGCAACGCAGCCCCCCCCCCCCTCCTAAAGAATAAAAAAAAAAAGGCCTGACCCGGGGGTTGGGGTCCCCGGGGCCGATTAAGGCCTTGGGAGGGTCAAATTTATTTTTTTCAATAAAAAAAATTAGGGAGCAGGCCCTGGGGGATGGGGTACCCAGGGCCAATAAATTAGACAAAGAAGGGGGGCCACACAGCCCTCCTTCTTAAAAATATAAAATAAATAAAAGACCGGCATCGCGCCGGAGGCCACACCCCCTCCTTGCAGCACTCTGCAAACACGCCCCCTGGCCAGTTGTAAGTTGGGGAATTAATTCCCCTTCAATACTGAGGGTCCCTGAGGGCCAACTAGCCCAACAGGTATCTCCACTATGCGCCAGGGAGCTGCGTTGCAAACAGGTGTTCTGAGGCCACGCCCCTTTTTACACCTCTATGCAATGTGGCACTTACTGGAGGTACCTAGTGGGCTAGTTTGACCCTAGGGACCCTTAGGATTCAAGGGGACTTAATCTCTCAACTTAGAACGGCCACAGGGCGCGTTTACACAGTGGTTACAGTGGTGAAGGGAGGGGACAGGGCCTGAGGTGACGTGTGCAAACACGCCCTGTGGCGCATTTTAAGTTGGGGAAATAATTCTCTTTCAATCCTGAGGGACCCTGGGGGCCAACTAGTCCACCAGGTGCTTCCAGTAAGCGCCACTGCGCTGCGTTGCAGAGAGGTAGTCTAGGGCGTGCCCCTTTTTACATCTCTCGGCAATGCAGCTCTGTGGCGCTTACTGGAGGTACCCAGTGGTCTAGTTGGACCCTAGGGACCCTGTGGCATGTTTTAAGAGGTAGTTTTAATCCCCTGCCCTATTATATACTAGGGGCTTACAGAGGAGGTCATGCTAATCACAAGGGGACCCCAACGCATAGTGTTCCCTAGTGTATGTAGGTGTTTTCACTGTATTCTGAGTGACTTTTAACATAGCACTGGCTCTAGGACTGGTTAGTCAGACTCAGTTACCACCAGTATCCATCTGAAAAAGTTGAGGGTACAGGATGATTTTGCAACAAGGCTTCTTTCTGCTCTTCTGTTTGTTCTTTCTGCACGTTATCCTTCTTCCTGCACTTTTATTCGTCTTTGAGAACTTCTGTTGCTTCATTCTGCATTTCTTTTTTTTCTTTCTGTGCGTTTTTTCTTTTATCTTCAAATGTCCTATCTCTGTAGGCATAGTTAGAAATTAGCATTTAAAAAACCTTTGAAATTCACTGATAAACCATAGGTTTCAGGCACGTTATAGTTAGGAATTAGCATTTAAAAAACCTTAGAAATTCACTGAAAAAAACATAGGTTTCAGGGGCGTTATAGTTAGCTGGACTTTTCACTCGTACAAAACCATTGAAATTCCCCCGTTATAATTAGTTCAGCTAACTATAACTCGTGCACCCGCAATGCACTGCTGATGACCTCACATATTACACCACTCATGACATGGTCAGTGACATCACTCATGACATCTCTGATGACATCTCAAATGACATCACTGATGACATCACTGATGACATCATCCTTGTGATAGAGTGGCAGACCTCCTCTCCCCCTAATATAACCTTTGATACACACATTCAAAAATAGAAACTAAAATTTTCAAAACAATGGACATACCAATACCAGTTACAACAACCTATTCAGTAACTCTAAGATCCACATACACATCCACTCATTCACCAACAGTCCTATACAGTCACTCATACATGTACTCACTCATCATATGTACTCATACACCTATACATCCTGTTACACAACGCCACTCATCCATAGAGTTACTCACACACATAGTCACTCATGCTAATAAAGAATCAAATATCCATTTACTTGCTTATACAGTTATACACACACCACCACAGTTACTTCTACAGAAACTTACACATACTTAGTCTTTTAAACAATCACTTATAGAAACACATACTTATTCATACAGGAACTCTTTCAATCTCTCACTCTCACATATACTCACTTATATACACCAATAGTCACATATACTAGTTTAAAACATATGTAGTTACTCATAAAGACACTATTGAGACAGTCATTCACCCACTAACACAACCATGCACACACTCATCCACCCATACCGGCCAGCACACATGCTGTCTTCAACACATACAAACAGTGAGTCACTCATTCATGCACCTATGCACTACGTAATACCCCCCACCGAACCATACAGACACTCAGACACTCATACTGATACTCAAAAAACCAACTAATAACCTATATAGACACTCATGTAGCTACTCACCAACCCATGCAGCCACTTATACACAAAGTGAGAGACTGATACAGATATTTACATATTTAAACATTACTCACTAAGCCATGTATTCACTAAGATACACTTAATCAGTAAGTTATACAATCAATTTTTCAAAAACAAATCATCCATTTAGACACTTATATACCCATTTAATTCTTCCATCGACCTTGAGATATACATATATAAAACATATGTAATTTTCAGAAAAACACACATTCACTGGATGATGTCATCAGTGATGTTATTTGAGATGTCATCAGTGATGTCATGAGTGATGTCACTGACCATGTCATGAGTGATGTAATATGTGACGTCATCAGGAGTGCATTGCGGGCGCGCAAGTTATAGTTAGCTGAACTAAGTATAACAGGGGAATTTCAATGGTTTTGTACGAGTGAAAAGTCCAGCTAACTATAACGCCCCTGAAACCTATGGTTTTTTCAGTGAATTATATATATATATATATATATATATATATATATATATATATATATATATATAGAGAGAGAGAGAGAGAGAGAGAGAGAGAGAGAGAGAGAGAGAGAGAGAGAGAGAGAGAGAGAGAGAGAGATAGAGAGAGTCAAGGTAGAGATATTAGGAGTTATATTTGTTAAAACTTTGCATATTTATCAGAACTTACCTTGAGAATATTTCCCCCTCGCCCTCAATAATCTTGACATGATAATTTCTCCACACAATACTTTTACTACAAAATTTTGTCCAAACACTTTCAGGGATGTCACAAGTCACCTGTAATAAGAAAATTGCAGACAAGGTTTTATACAGGAGCTGCTGGATATAAAAAGTGACTTTGTGTGTGTGTGTGTGTGTGTGTGTTTATATATTTATCTATGTGCGCGAGTGTGTGTGCACTCCAAACAAGATGTGCACTCCAGTGCAGAAAGTTCAAGTAGGCTTCAGTCTCCAAAATTTATTTGAGTGCGATCACCATGCACAAAAACAGCCCAAAGTGTTTCGGAGTTACAAACTCCTTGATCACAGGTAGATCAACAGTATCACCAGCACCAATATAAAGAGTGTGTGAACAACATAGAGGATAGGTTGGAGGCACCCAAAATGAAAAATAAATGTTGGCCATCTTAACATGGTGCTAATCTGTATGTCACACGTACAATATCAAGGAATGTGCATATTTCAATTGATTGTACACTGTCTGCATGGACAGAAAATCAAGTAATGCACTGGGAACAATTCCAAAACATGGTCTATACAGATTTTTTTTTTTATGGAACTATTTTCTTACATCAAAAATGTTTTCATATTTAACTATAATTCAGATTTTAAAATGGCATATGCTTAGTGGATCGTTGTACAGCTTGCAAATGTGACTTTGCTGTCTATTCAAAATATGGTCTGACAGAAATAAATCATAAATTAACCATGCACAAATATATGTATCTAAATATCTCAGGCAATGTCCACCTTAAGATACATGGGGTAATAAAAGTGACTGTTTATTGAGCCAATGCTCGCATGTTACATTGTATCTTGGTTCACAAATACACATTCAAAACAAACGTATTTGTTAAATAAACCTGTAGCAGGAGTAGAAACAATTTGAAAATGTAGAGTGCATGTTATAAATGGTATTATTTGTGCCTAAATGGGCTACACTCCACATGTATAAATGCCTGGTCAATATGTGGTCCATCTAGTTAAGCCCCAGTGTGCAAAATCAAGGAATCAAGGAAACATATGACGGCTTTACATTAAGAATTAGATCTACTGAGCATGTAACAAACCAACTTTCTACTTATGCCGGAGTGATTATTGCCATTCACACATATCCAGTTATGTGATACATGTCAGAAGACCCCAGTGGGCAAACCAAGAAGATGAAAATTATGGTCAGTAATAGGAAAAAAGGAAAGAAAAATTTTAGAAAAAAGATATCTTAGCACTTTTGTATCAATATTGCTCCCTGAACTCAAGGGAGCATGATAGAAGAAGTCTGTCCAGCCCCATGGGTAGTCAAAGAAAAGGAAGATGTCTCAGCAATCTTTACAAATCAGGACAAGAGCACCAACTCTGTATGGACATAAAAGACACAAAAGATACATAATTAAATCCATATATACAATATGTGAAGTACAGATCATCAATTAAATAGGACACGTATGTTCAAATGTGATGTACTGATTTAAACCTGGGCACAAGTTGAAAACACAAAGGAAGGAAAACTAGAGACAAAATACTGGAAAGTTAGTCACCCAAATGTACAAACATTCCTTCATCTGTTTTCGGATGATTTGGAATCTTGGTGTCAAGTTCCAAAATGTATTTAGATTCTAGCCATCTTAAAAAGCATATGCAGTTGCCCCATCTGACTGAAGCTGGGACCGTATAAATAGCAAATAATTTCAACAAATCACTGTCTCCTTTTTGAAATGTGGCAAAACGTCAAACTACATGGTACTGCCTATCTGAATTCTTTATGGTAAGCACTTGTTTTTTGACGGGATTGGTGGTACCACCTATGTAAAGCTTGTCACACGAACATACCAGTGCATGCACACATTAATCTGAATGACAGCTTAGATGTTTATTAATTTGTCTGTTTATGCCTAGAAGTGGAGAAAAATACTGTTTGGTGTTGTGACTCGACTTACACGCCTTGCATTTGCTAAATGTTTGGAAACCTCTAGCTGTCACAACAGGTTTATTTGCATTAGCCACCACCTGCTTCACCTGTCCTCAGGGACACTCCTCTCCTGAATGGAATATTGGGGTGATCAATAAGTCAGTTGAGTAGTTCTCTATGGTTAGGCCATCCCAATGTTTATTCAAGATGTTCCTGACTTCCCTGACTTTATGGATAAAGGTGGTGATGAGTCTCACCTGCTTCAATGCTTGTATGTTGGGAACAGGTTTGGAGGCTCTCATATTTTCTCTGCTTGCATTCTGCACCTTTTTAAGGGAAGTCTCAAGTACAGAATCATTATACCCTCATTATTTAAATCTAGCAAGCATCGTCATGCACTCCGATTGGAATGCTTCATCTGAGCTGCTGTTTCTGCGAGCACGCATAAATTCCCAGTAGGGAATAAAGTTAATCAAACTCTTTGAGTGGCTGCTCTTAGTGTGTAGAATGTTGCCAGCTGTGCTCTTTCTGTCTAGTTTTGAGATAAGTTTATTACCAGACACCTCTACCTTGATATCCAAAAATTCAGCACTCTCACTATTGGTGACTCCCTCAAATTTTAGGTTCAAATCATTATTGTTCAAGTTAGCAATAAAGTTTGATGCTTGTTCTCTATCACCATTCCAAATAAAGAACAGGTCATCAATATAATGAGTCCACAAAACAATGTGGGAATTGTAATCCTCTTGGGCTCCTGAAACCTGCTGCTCCCACCACCCCATTAAGAGGTTTGCGTAGCTGGGAGCAAAACAGGTGGCCATCGCCGTACTTTGAATTTGTCTGTAGAATCTGTTAATGACCAAAAAATGTTGTTTTCAGAACAGAAATGGATCATAGTGAGAATCATCGCTGTATGGAACAACAAGGATAAAGACCTTGTCCTGAGAAAATGCCTACAAGCTTGATTCCCATTTGTATGACTGATGCTTGTGTACAGACTGATGCTTGTGTATAGACCACTGACGTCTAAGGTGATTAAGAGGAAATATTTCTACCTAATAATGTCACAAATCCAACAGAGAAAATGTCTGCTGTCTTGAATATAGGAAGGAAGGGATGAGAGAAATGGATGAAGGAGAAAGTCAATACACCTAGAAGTATTTTCCAACAGGGAGCCCAAGATGAAACTATGGGTCTCCCTGGAGGATTGATGGAGTCTTCATGGATCTTGGGTAATAAAGACAGAATCAGAACTTTTGGAAATTTGTTGCGTAGGAATTGATACTCCTCCCACTCAATTTAACCTTGGCATCTCCAATCCATAGGCAATACTTTGTATATATCATTAGAATTCACAATGTCTTTTTTAAAAACAACCTCATAGCAATCCCTATTGTTCAACTGGCGCAGACCTACTTACTTTATGATATGCATTTGCAGAAAGGACCACAATGTTGCCGCACTTACCTCACTTATGAATGACGATTTTATGGTCACCCTGCAGAGACTTGACCACTAGTCATTAATTTCTGCTGAGATTATCACATTTCCATCTATTTTATTTTTTTGTTGTTGCAGTTTTATATAGCGCAAACTTGACCCGAAGGTATCAGAGAGCTTTACATGAGCACAAGTTGCATTACAGATGGACACATTCATTTTTAGATACAGGAAGATTAAGTGACTTGCCCAGAATTACAGGATTTTTTAGCCTCCCGCCAGATTCAAACCTGGTTCCCCAGCTTGAAAGCTGGCACCCCTAGCCGTTAAGCCACACCCTCTCTGTTTATTAGCCAGTTTTTTTTAGCTCACCGCTAACCAATACTTCAAAAGTATCAATTGTGTCATAAGGGAGAGTGGGATTAAAGGTGGATTTAGGTTTGAAATCAATCGGATAACTTAATCCCAAATCTATCCCCAATTTTTTAAGGTTCGGAAACTTGTCCCCAGTTTACTCAATATCTGGATCCAGCTTGGCAAGAGTGAAGAGCAGATTCACATCCCCAGTGTCTAGGTTACTGTAGGTAACCTTTTTTTGTGGCCATAGGTATACTGTCAACTATCAACGTAAACCACTTGCGCAATTTCTATTTCCTAATAAAAATGAAATAGATCAATCCTACTCTAGGAATAGTTAAATTGATTCACAGGGCAAAAGGAAAGCCCCAATTACAAAACCTTGATTTCAATTAAGGATAGAGATCGATTAGATACGTTTACCACGTTACTTGATGTCTTCATCATTGTCCCAGTTTCTGTCCCCTTGTTATTATTCCCACGGGGTTGCTGTTTTTCTTGTTGAATCCTCCTCTCCTAACTTTTTTGTACCTCTGCCTCTGCCTACCCTTTCTTTTCTACTTCTTTTGCCTCGATCCTTCTTCCAATTCTGTTGGTTTCTTTCTTGGTTGAAAAGGCAGAATTCTTCCCCAAAAAGTACTGGTTTGGATAAGTTTGTGTCTGGGTGTCCACTTGTGCCCTCTTCAGATACATCACTCTGACTGTAATCACGGGCAGACTCTATCACTTCAAAACAATTATGAGTTTCCAGGGAAACTAGGCTTTGAGAATTTTTCAAAAATATATATATGTGTGTGTTTATATCTATACCTATATATGTAAAAGAATGCATACACACCCACATGCAAAGTCATATTTAAAATCTTTATGCAAAACATCTTGGCTTTGCAATGAAACATAGTTGGGCTAATTAGTGTGTCTGGCAAGGTGCAGTTCTGTATTGCCTCCTGGTTAATTTAACTGCTGTGCTGGTGGGGTTTGGGGTTGAGGCAGCAGGACAAATAGAGGTGAGGTTCGGGTCCATTTAGAGATACCATCATCACAACATGCCACAAATGACTGCCATCATTCATTCACATTCAATATGGTTGAGAATTCAATCGTGCTCATCATACTCTCCTCCCTTGTTATTGCAAGGTTTGCTCTTGAGTTGTACACAATCTACCTCTTCAGCTATTTCTTCTTAGTCTCTATCGGGTGTGACAAGTCTAAGTGCAACACTGTCCCTGTGTGGGTCGCTACAGCACTGCCCGTAATCTCCTGCTACCCTTGCTTTATATCTCATCTCTGTTCCATCATCTCACCCTTCAGCTTCTCCTATAATTTACACATATATGACACCCAGGTGTGCCACCCTTCAGCTACAACCCCAGACATCAAACTTCTCATAGCTATCTGTAACAGGATCAGCATACACTTCCACATGATAAATTTTACTAAGACTAAATTCCTGTTCTTACCAGTGTCTTCTACGCTCCCTCTTTCAACCCCTCACATCTCTTTTGCCTGAGCCTATGTATGGATATATTTATTTGGTATTTCTATAGCTCAAACCTACCCAAAAGGCATTAAGTGCTCCTCAGGGTGAATGACACGCATACAATTAGAAGAAGGAGCTGTTTTGTGGACGGCTGATGCATTGTGATGTAATGTTCTGTAAATGAGTGCGTTTTCAACACTTTCATATTTTGGAACAGGGTTGGGGCTGCCCTGATGGATAAGGAGAGGATTTCAGATTTTATGTGTGCATTGAAGAAAAAGGCCTGCTACCTGTTTTTCCATTTTTTACACTTCGTAGTCATTATTCTGATGGTGTCCTGACTAGGGGTGTTTTTCAAGAACCACCTGAGATGGTGAGCCTGTTTGCAATATAACAGGGGGTGCTGGTCGTGATGGCTTTGTAAATGGTGAAGCTGGTTTTGAAGATGGTGTGGGTTGGCAAGGGAAGCCATCATGAGATGAGTGATTTGATCATATTTCTTTCAGCCCCTTGAAGAGAAAAAGATGTCTATATGCTATAAAAATGATCTTGCAATGTGCACGGGAACTCCCCACTGGCAAAAACTTGGCACACTCGTAAAAAAAAACACTCTGCATGGGAATGTAAATTCGTTTTTAGCTCGTTCCCAAGACCCCATCTCTTGTCTTGTACTTGCAGAAGGCATCACCATGTTTGGTCATTACTCTCTCTATACATTATTCAGCATACATCACCTCCTCATTTATTAAACCTTACCTTCCCCAGCTCTGATGACTTGCATTTTACACAGAGGGTGATGAAAGAGTTCAGTAAGCAGATCCAATCTA
Organism: Triturus cristatus; assembly: GCF_964204655.1. Lineage (NCBI taxonomy): Eukaryota > Metazoa > Chordata > Amphibia > Caudata > Salamandridae > Triturus > Triturus cristatus. The sequence goes on from NC_140590.1 coordinate 1,645,646,187, forward strand.
ATGATTGATCACCTTCATGGGGGATAGGAAAGTGCACTCTGGAAGTCCATTTCACCCATAATTATTCTGCAGTGGTGTCACCTCAGCCAATTTCTCATTGCGGTAGTCCATCACCAGCCACTGCATATAGGAAGAAGTTATATGTCAATGTGTCAGTCTGGTTCCTACTCTTGTGGCAGGAATGGATTTAGAGATTTAAAGATTAGCAGTCAAGAGGAGTCAGTAAAGAATAGCAGCAGTGCTGGGAAGATCTTTGATCAGACACAGAGTACATCAGATAATTAGATAATAATAATATTTATTATTTCTAAAGCACACATTACTGGCAGAGTCAATTAAAACGTATACCTGACATTGGGTATATTTCTGCCTCAGCCCTACTGACCTCTTAATTTAAAGAAAGAGTAGGCCAGAGAGTGTTAGTTCCTCAGATTGGAACACATTCTGGCTCCTCATAAAACCCACCAATTTGAAATCCACACACTGAGCCCTCCTACTGCCCACCAGTACAGACACCTCATTCTGCCCACATGTGTAGGTTGCTCACATTGTCCACCAGTGGATCCTCTTCAAACCACCCACCAGTGCCATCTTCACTTACTTTCTGTCAGTGCCATCAGCTCACACTGTCCACTAGTGCTAGTGTGCCATAGAGAACACCATTGTCAGCTTCCCACATTGCCACCAGTACAAACTGCCCACACTATCAACCAACGCACAGTCCTCACATTGTCTGCCGATAACATTATGCTGCCCACTAGCGTCTTCTCCTCACTTTGCCCACCAATACCAATTCTTTAGTCTACCCACCAGTGTTAGATTTACACACTACTCTCCAACCTCACCAGTGCCCTCTTCTCACACTCTTGACTGAGCTCCTCAGTGCCCACCAATGCCAGCTCATCAATTCCATTAATGGCCAGCTCTTCACACTGACCATCAGCATTAGTTCTTCTACCATGCAGTGTCAGCTGCACAGACCTCTTAGTACCACAAATGTCAGTTGCCCACACTGCTAACTAATTCCCACATTTCACCATGCCCAACAGTGGCGCCTCCAATGATGTCTACCAGTGTCAGCTTCCCACACTGCCCACTACTCACCACTGCCTGCTCTTCGTTGTACAATGTCAACCACTCCTCAACACCCACCAATGTTTCTTCCTTTTACTGCCCATCCTTCCCCACTAATAGAATCAGCTGGTCACTACCCACCAATGTCAACAGCACCCACTTTGTACCAGGCCCCCATTTTCACACTGCTCACCAGTGCAAGTTCCTCTCTAGGCCAAATAATACGTGTACCTCAGAACACCAACAAGTTCCAGCTTGCCACGCTGCTCACTCATGCCTAGTCTTCGGATGACCCACCAATTATATCTTCTTAAAGTGCCTTCCCACTAGTTCTACTAGTCACTTAGTCATGCTGCCTACCTGTGTAGAGCAGCACTGTTCAGAGTGGCCACAACTGCCAAGTTTCCACACTGTCCACCTGTGCCAGCTCCTCCAGTGAGCACAGTGCCATCTCTTCATGCAGCCAGCCATTACTCGCTTTCTGCAACACCCACCAGGACTAACTACTTACTTACAGTTCATACCACTTTCAGCTACTCAACTACATTCCAGTCCTTATTATATCAGTGACAGCTCATCTCACTGTGCACCTGTGTCCATACTTCACATTGCTCACCAGTGCTACTCCTCAGAGTCCTAACCAATTCCAGGTACTCACACTGTCAATGACTGCTATGCCACTGCCCACCAATGTGATCTCCTAGTACTGCCAAGGAGTGCAAGCTCATCACACTCTCATGCGGTTGAATTCCTTAACCCTGCCCTCCATTGTCTGCTCATCACACTGTTCTCAGCACCAGCTCATTACTGTCCATCAATGACATCACCCAATGCCCACCAAGGTTACCTACTCACACTTCCCAAGTGCCAACTCATTTTTATGGCCCACTAGTTCACATTTCTAGCTCTGTCCATCAGTGTCAACTATGCACTGTTCCTACCAGTGCCGGCAACTCACCTGCACACCAGTGCCTACTTCTTATTCTCTCCACATGTGTCTGCTCCCCAAAACGCCCACAAGAGCCCGCTCGTCTCACTTCTTTCCTTTATCAGTCTTTCACACGACCCTCAAACATCCAACAAGCATGGGCTTTTGGCACTGTCAAGCACTGCAGCTTCCTCACAATGCACACTAGTGTCTGCTACTTACTCTACCCGCATCGCCTGCTTTCCATGCTGCATACCAGGGCCAGCTAGGCATACTACCATCTGGTGCTATTTCCTTAGATTATAAACCAGTGCTACCTCCTTACATTGCCCAGGCGATGTGAACTGCCAACAGTGCGTATATGTGTGTACTCCTAACACTGCCCTTAGCGTGGTGATTTATCACTTTCTCCTTGGCACCTGCGGCCCGAATCACAAAGGTAAAGTAAGAAGAAAATCTAACTGTACGACTTTCAGTATTCACAAAGGGCATTTACGAGTAGTAAAGTTAGACTTTGAATTGGGACCCTGGTATTTATCCTTGTTACACATCAAATCAATGTATACAGCACACCAGTACTTGCTTCTGTTCAGGCTATTCATGCTGTGCCAAAGAGCCTACTACTTCCACTGCCCCCAGGGCCAGGCTCTCCCACTGTTAACTGGTACCAACTCCCAACTGGCCACTGGTGCCATCTTCTCACGTGGCACACCAGTGCCTGCTACTTCTCTCCTGCTCTGCCGGTTGAGAAGGGTGGTACATTTAACTTCCTGACCAGTCAGTCCTTGGCCTCATTGGTGAAGTGCAAGCTGGTGTGTCAACTGCGATTTTCTGGTTTTGTGCAAAAACGAACCCATATTCCAGCTGATGAATTAATGCCCTGAATGACATTGTGACTGACAGTAAAGAGTCAACGGGCCCAAAGTATGTCATGACTTCACTAACATAACACCAACAACATTTCATTATACATTTATCAAAACTATTGGCTTTGTCGGAGCTTATTTTTAGTTTCCTCACACCGCAGTCCAATGCGGTGACCGATGGAGCTCCAGACAAGCTGCTCAGGGATGTGGTGCGGTGGAGTGGGCAACAGGATAAGTAACACTGGCTCCTTTAGAAAGCTTTTATGTGTGGAACCATTAGAGCATCTGTGAGGGGATAATTGGAGTGCATCTTGAAGGGGCCAGTCAGTGTGGAAAAAAGGTAGCTCTGCTTTCCGAGCACTGAACAATCACCTATGCACAGCTGGACTGGGACCGAATATCAGCCCTGGCATTTCCACTCAACCGGCCGTGGGATGTGGGTAGGGGGGGGGTTACTGAGAAGCGCCGGCAGTAGGAGTGGAGGGGGGCTAGTGTCAAGCAATGAATGCCGCTTTCGTTACAGGGGGGCAATATTGCAGGACTGCTGCAAAACCTGCCCCCAGTAATGAAAATGGCCCCCTCTGGTGAAAAACTGGCCCCCACCCTTCTGGCCCACAGGGAAAAAACCCGGTGCCCACTACGGCCAGTCCAGCCCTGCACCGAAGACAATTGCAGAATGTTATTTTGAATGATGATGTCTGGTTTCGTTTTGAGACATATTGTGACAACATTCATTGGAGGACCTCTTTAAAGGTGAGAGAAAGATTAGACAAATTGAATCAGGCTGTCACCCAAAAAAAAACCTTCCATATTCACTTGAGAGGCATTTTCTCCCTGCCACAGGATTGGCCCCTCCCTCCAAGAACAGAACAGGGCCCCACTAAAAACAGGACAGGGCCCCACGAAGAACAACATCTTGCTCAGCGGTCTGGCAACGAATGAAGACACGCTGGCGAGATTCCTAAAAGACGCAGCACTATGAAATGAAAGGGGTTTATTTACAAGCCCCTTGCCTGCAGCGGCCCACTGCAGGTAAGAGTGGTGGGGCCCAGTGGGGGAGAATTTGACAGACGACCACGAGGGAAAATGTAAATAAATAATTAATTTTCCCTCGTTGTCATTAGTCGAAATCCCCCCCCCCACCCAACTCGGCCTCACCACTCTTACCTGCTCGGGCTGCGGCTGCCCCTTGTGCCGCCGGTACATCACTATTTCTCATATTGAAAGTGACGCACTAGCGGCACAAGGGCCTTGTAAATAAGCCTGGAAGTGTCTTCGTGGCAAAAGCCAGAAATATACAGATCAATAAAATTCAAATACATTTGTTGATGGATTGCCATTTCAAAAAGTGATTTCCAAGGAATTTCACAAATAATGGTTTTAAGATTCACCAGAGTATACCAGATATCAGAAATAGTGCTTCCTTATGATATTACTGCTCAGCTAGCTATGGGAAGGATTGTAGGTCAATGATTCCCATGGTGCTAACTTTCACAGTGTGAGGTGATGTCAGCAGGCGAGGAGAGTCCATGAATGCTAACAGCTTCTTAGTCCCAGAAACCATTCCTCTGCAGAGGCATGGCGGAGGAGTGTCGCCCCACTGATTTTCGAGAAGTTCAAAAAATAAAAATAAAATGATAACTCAATGTTATTATAATTTTATTTTTCTGTACTGCAGTAGCTCAGTTGTTTTTTTCATGTGGGGCGGGGCTGGCCAGAGCAGGGGAGATGAGTGGTGGGCACTCTCTAAGTGCGCATGACAGTTTGGCCGGCTGTCTTGGACTGGCCAAACAGTCATGCGCACTTAGCATGTTTTCCATCTGGCAGTATTTTGCAGCCTCTGTGGAGAACATTCACAGACTCCCAGTCCCTATCTGAGCGTCGAACTAGCACGCTCAGACCAATCACAATGCTGCTGTCATGCTGGTGACAGCAGTGTCATGATTGGCTAGTGGAGTCTGGGTGCTTCCTACTTCCGGGGGCCAGAAGAGAAGACGATGGGGGCGAGGCAGTGGCCAGGTAAGTGCTTTTTCTTTTTTCATTTTCAGCCGCCCCACCCCCACTGTTTGCTGCCACTGCCTTCATGTTGATCTTATAATATAATATTGAATGGTCTGCCTTGCCTCGGAGCTAGGGGGCCGGCACTGACACTGTTCCTGTGGGAGTTCTGAAGCACTTGATCACGTTACTTCAAACCAATGACCTGAACGTTAATTGGCAGATGTAGAAAGCCACTTTGCGTTTGCCTATCTTGCAAATCACAAAATTACAAGGTGTAGAACTGAAAAATGCTTGTTTACTCAAAGCGTTTGCCACTGCAAAACTATATACCAATCTCATTCTGTGAGTTGGAAAAGCAAAATGATTAGCAAAATTATTGAAAAAAATTGTGCACATTTTGAGACCACTTTTTGTGACCAGCCTTCCTACACCTTGGGACAGAAGCTTCAAAGGGTTTTGCCCATTCTGAGTCTATGGGAAAATGTGTTCATGCATATGGCCTTTGCTCCTAATTCAGTAATAGTTACATCTGTTATTTACAGTGCTTAGAAACAGCAGCACTGTAGTATAAAGTGCTATGTGATACCAAATTAATAGTAGTTTTACTGTAAATATTATAAACAGTAAGAGTAGTAGTATCGCTACTCCTACTACTTCCCTGGGGACAAATGTGGCGCTGATGTGATGTTACTCATCAGAACAAATTGTGTGCACTGACATGAAATACATATAGCGCAAGCGAAAACACTAAAACAGACTCCAAAGGGAAAAACTTGAAATCAAGCGCATGTGATTAGAACAAAAGCACCCATCTAATACTGACCCTCTCTTTAGAACTCAGTATGTGAAACAATGCTGTATATTGTGATATTGTATATATTGTGTATATTGGGAGGCAACTTAATTCAGCTGCTCTCCTCCCAAAGGCAAAATGAATACCTTACAGAGATAACTTACAGGTCAGATACCCTAGGTTACTTCAGAATTTACACATGTTCTAGGATCCTAAGGATGATGGACCCCAGTTTAAGGTCTATAGCATTTTGTCTCTCAGCCACTGAACAAGCCCCACTAATTTCCTAGAACAAGAAGATGCCATTTCCTTCCAGGAATGCAGCAGCTAAGCACTCTGTCAGTTCAGGTGGCTGCTGGAGGCTTAAATCTGGACAATCAGGGAATCTCTCTGCAGTCCTACACGACTGTGCCAACCTTCTGGTATCACTCCTGTTTCTACGGTCAGGTCTTGTCCTGGAAGTCAGAAATGTGGGACTCCTAAACACTGCTCCCCAGGAGAATCAATATCTTTATCTGAGCTAGTATGAGGTCTTCAAAATTACAAACTCAGGCACAAACCAAGAGCCTGAGAACAAGTTGAACTCACACTTAGATTTCTCCTGATAAACATAATTTTCAGGGCTCTAAAACACTAATCAGTGGTATGACGCAGAATTATATTTCTTTTACTTCACATTTTCCAATAGCTTAGCTTCTCCTAAGATAGGTGTCAGAGCACTTTGATTAAATTCTGAAAACTTTAAATGTTTGGGTGGCTTAAGGCAATCACACTGTACAAATCATCCAATCGCTGTTACTCACTCCGGACTAAGCTGCATTGGCTGAGAGTTGTGTTGTATGGGTGGTAATATTGGAACACCTGAAATACTGAGGTTGTGTACAAGGACTCAGTTTCCAGGTGGTTCTGCTTGTCACGTTTTGAGTGGCCTACCACAGTAATGTGGTAAGCTATGAAAGACAGATGTAAATCACAACACTGTTCAAATTCTGTCCCTTTCAAGAAACAATAAAAGGCACTGGGAAGTGGACCTTAAGACATCATCCCAGAAGGGAAGCAATATCTCTCCAGGGATCCATTCAGTGAAAGTGCCACCAAGTAAATCTGTGAGATAGATGGGAAATGACAGGTGCCCAAGATTAACCACAAGACACTAGGAAACCCATGGGGTGAGTGGTAGGGGTGGGGTATTTATGACTATCTCCAGAAGCAGTTTCAAAGTACTGCTCCCTTTCCACCCATCAAGGAAATCAATTTCCCTTACTGGAAGATGGCTGCCATGTATGCACTTCCTAAGGGAGTGAGGTGAAAATTATAGAGACAACACATTATGACTCTGTGCTGTAAAAGTGACTAGGATAGGGTTTTTTTGATTTCAAAATAAATCCTTAAAATATATTTCTCGTGTCCTAGTGTTTTTGATAGTGTCTTTCCATGATGATGCAAAGTTTGGTTTTCACTAACTATCCGTGTGATATCGCACAGGAATGATTATTCCTTACAATCGGAATAATGAGGCATAGGAGAACCAAATTATGCAGCACGATTGACTAAATTATTTTGTATGAAAAGGCACATTTTGTGGTGTAATGCAGCACATTTTGTAATAGTATTATTACAATATTTATACACTTCTTGGCATATGTTTCACCTCATTAGTACCAGTTTATCACCCTTATATAGCAATATGCAACAGAAAGGTGACCGGTCAATCTTTGCAAAGGCCTTCCACCCATGTTTTGCTATATTGTTAGTAACCTCTGATCCATTTGAGCTTGAAATATATTCTTTGATAACATCTGCAGATTAGGTAGCATATGATGAATAACGTGGCAAACCCATAATTATGCAGAAAATGCTGCCTCTGCAAAATCATGTAATTCCAGTTTCCCTGCATAAAACGCTTCTCACTCAAGTGTTGCTCAATGGGTTGCGAGGTGGTTGAAGCCCAAGTGGCTTTCTGCCTTAGTGTGGCATGTTGAATAAGTCCTTAAAGCCTTAGTGCAAATGTAACTATCAAATTACACAGCTCACACTTGGGCAAGTTTCCTCATTTTGAAATGTGGACTGGAGGGTATACTTTGATTACAAATCGTATGCAAGGAACTGATGTAGCGCCCAAAGAGTTTGAAATTTGTAGGGGTGCACCATATTCACTGTTAGTTGGCACTCGCATATAATCAATGTATATTCAGATGTGTCATGCGAAATGTATTAAGAAATGTATCAAGCTGTATCGCAATATAGAAGTGCTACAGATGTGTAACCATAATGTGAACGTATTTAGTGAAATGTGTAACGATTAGTTTTTGTTAATGCAATGTATTAGGCTAAAACGTGTAACCTGATTGAATTAATTCATGTATGTCGTTTATCCACGTATGTGAAAGTAAAAGTACTAATGTTAGAATGTAATTTAATGGTGTGTTTAACCTGGTAGAGGCCCGAATTCACATGGTCATTGAGAAGAAGGGCCTGGAATTTCTTATGTTAGCTGAGTGCGGTAGGCCGCAAGTGATTTATTCTAGTAGAGGTTTTGGGCTGCAGTAAATTGCAAAGTTAAAAGATGCGAAGTATTTCTCCATCCCATGATCTCACCGCAGGTGCAAGGACAGTTGGTTCGTTAGTAGAAAAGGTCTTTGTCTAAGAGTTGAATTATGGAGAAAGCCAGACATGGGAGTGCATCGGAATGTGCCAATCGCAACTCCTCGTGCCGACGGTGTCTGGGACTCAAGGCCAAGCTGATGGACGATGGAAGATGGACAGCGTGGAATGGAAAAGTACAGAAGAAGACCTGGTCCAGGAGGTGTGTCAAAGGCCGTGTTCTATGTTTTGGGGTTTCGTATTAGGGACAGCACCCCGAGGGTGGAGAGCAGAATTGAGGGAGAGCAGAGCAGAAGAGGGTAGCCCAGAGGGAGAGAAGAGGTGGGCGAGGAGCTAGAAGGAATGCTTTAGATCGAATCCTCACTAAGTGAAGACTTCTTTGGGAGTTTCACTTCTGACACCTTTTTTCGATTTCTTGGGTCTCAAGGGAATGCTAAGTAGGGATGTCATCTAGCATAGAGTAGGGACAGAGATGCGTTGGTTTAATGATTCCTAATATCGACATTGGCTTGGTAGTTATCTACCTCATGCTTTTAGAGCTTGTGCTTTTGTTTGTATTTAGTCGTATGCGGATTCTTCGTAGAGTAGCATTTGTGTCAGTGCCTATTTACCTGTTGTGCCTTGTGCTAAGTTGCTTGTATCTGCAGATGTTTTTGCTGATAATAAAATCCCGAGAGCAATAGAGATTGAGGTTCGAGTCCTTAATTATGTCAAATTGCGGAAGATATTCACTGATAATTGTGTTTGCTCCCTCTACGCTATTGGGCAAGTAAAAAGGTTCACTCGACCAGAGTGGGTTCTTGGAGATAATTGGAAACAAGAAAATTGGGCCCCAGCAGTTGGTAGCAGAGTCGGATGGTTACTTCCGATAGCGAGGGACGATTAGATTGAGATAAGTGATCCTTGAGACCCATATACAATAAATGATGGTGAATCATCAGACGGTGAGCAGCAGACGACGGCAGATGGTGAACATAGACGGCGAGTAGCAGTGCGGCAGGAAGCAGCAGTTCTTGGAGTAAGTATGAATAGGATGAGATGTTGTAGATTGCGGTGTTGATTTGATGTGTGATGTCTTGCGGAGTTAGAGTGAATGTTGAGTGACTGAGAGATCAGGCTGTGAGCACGCGCAGCCCGGGAATTGTGGTGTAGAAGACACCTGTGGTAGATTTTGTTGACCGCCCAAAGGAGATCGTGAGGTACCATCGATCACCTGGACCGAGATAGGGGGAGCGAATGTGTGAGTGCATGACAACTCAACGCTGGTCGTGGGTTGCTGTATGTGGATTTGAGTATTTGTAACCTATCAGAGGCGATCTGTCTGGCCGGATGGGGACAGACAGTTGCCGACCGAGGTCAACAATTTCGAGAGACTGTGGACGAACAGTCAGAGGCTGTGGACGGACAGCCAGAGAAGTAACTTGTTTGGGACAAACGGGTATTACGGTGTATGAATGGGACGAATGCAGGCGTGAGACGTAGGTGAAAGGGAAGGGAACTGCTGCGAAGAAGGAAGGTGACGTCAGAGAGTGCCGTGCTGTGATAGGCTGGTTGGTGTCAGTCGCGCTGTAATTGGAGGGTTCGACACCAAGAGGTAAAAACAGTGCAGAATCGAATTTTGTCAATCATGAAGTGTTTTAAGGTCCTTCGAGAAATGTGTAGGGGTGACAAACATGTGGTTACTCGAGAGGGAGAAGAAGCCCCTCCTGAGGATACCCCCGCACATTATATGGCAAAGAATGTGGGATTGCATACAATAATTTGGCTTGAGAATTGGCATAAAATGACACAAGGTGAAGGGGAATTAGCATTCCCGAGGTACGGCTCGTTCAGGCTAGCAGTGTTGTACCAGTTGAAATCTGTGATGGCAGGATTACGACCTATGCCAAGGCCAACACAGTTCGAAGCACTACATGCGTGGATTAGAGCAGCGCATGATAGGGATAGAGGAAGGAGTCAGGAAAGGGTGAAAAGGTCGATCAGGGCTGATCAGGATGCCAGATGGGATGCAGTGGAGAAAAGATGGAGGGTACAGGCACTAGAGGGAGATAGACTGTATCCCTTATTGATCACATCGGAGGGGGTAAAGAACGTAAGGTCAGAAGAAGAGGATGAGAGTGAGATAGATGATGAGTTGTTGGAAAGACTGTTATCGGAGAGACCACCTCCGTATAACCCAGAGGTCCCAGAAGAGATGTTGGTCCAGATAGACGATGGCAGGAGAGTAACCTTACAACCAGAGACGAGAGTAGAAGGAAGGATCTCGATAGGAACAGAGAGTACCGGGAACCAGTCTGTGGCTAGCGTAAAGGTCGAGAGAGACTTGAGGCTACCGGATGCTCTAAAAGTACCGGTCACTATTGGACCTATTGTTTCGATTTACCACCCAGATACAGAGGAGGTTGCGGACCCAGGGAGGACAGCCGAAGGGCCAAGGAGAGAGGCCGCGGAAAGTGGTCTCATGGGAGGAAATGGGTTAGAAGGTGGAATGGCATGGGCTCCGAACCCTATAGAATGGAGTACACCATTGCCAGCCATGTCAGATTCATTTCAGAGTCAAGGAGAACAGAGACCAGAGAGGCCGAGGTGTCTGATGGAGTCGAGATCAGATTTACGATCATGGGTACCACCCATGAGAAGCCAGAATCCAGTAGTGAGGACAGCGGAAAGAGAGCGGGTTGCACTTTTGAATCGGTCTGCTCCAAGGTGCATACCAGAAGGGAGTAGGTCGCAGGAGCAAGATGGCGAGGATAGCGATAGAGAAAGGGCAGTCTGTCGAGAGACGCTTTGAGGAGCCCTGAAAGGGGGGATGATAGACGTGGTAAGGTTGAAGGCAGAACTGGATGAGATAATAGCAGGGAACTTACCCATTGATAGGATATTAATGTACGGACCAGATGAATTACTCTTTGTAGCGAAGGATGTGACTCTGAAGGCACGAGTTGCACATGAGAAATTGTCAGAATTGGCTAGGCGGAATGAGGTGGATCTGTCCAAGACGAAAGGATTGCAAGGGAGTCATAGGTTACAGTACAGTGACCAGGAACTGGAGGAGAAAAGGGTTGTTGGACTGAGGTCCCATTGTAGAGATTTAATCTCAGCCATGCGTGTATGGATGATGCTTGATAAATGGGAAGAAAGGTGGTCCAAGAAGAAAACCTTTAGGGGACAAATGGCAGGGACCCCACCTCCGGGTGGAGGGCCGACAAGGATAGGAAACTTCCCTTTAAGGGAGGTGCAGAATGGAGGATATGTGCACGTACCCTGGAACAGGGGTGATTTAGCGGCGTTTACGAATGATTTGCCCCGGCTTAGGGAGAAGCCCGCAGAGTGGTACAAGCAGATTGACCGCTTTGTAAAGATCTCGAAGGTATTGTGGATTGATCTGAATACCTTGTTTGATATTGTGGTTCCGGGGGATTTGTGGGCAGCATGCAAGACTGCCATTGATTGGCCGACTTATGAGCCCGATAGGAACACGATCACGAACGGTCCGTCACCACTAGTAATGAGGATGTATGAGCGAGTGATCGCCTGGTTGAAGGAGAAGGTTTCACCACAAGACATCGATTTGGTGAAGATAGATAGGACAGTGCAGGAACCCAAGGAGACGGTACATGAGTTCTTTGAGAGACTCTTGCAGGTTTTTAAGCAGTACAGTGGCCTAGATGCGTTGGACACGAAGGACATGAGACAGTTTGTTTCAAAGTTTGTGTTGGGATTGAGGCCGGAGGTTAGTCTCATGATACAGCAGCATTTAATTTGTTGGCAGAATAAGCCGGTTGATGAGATTTTGCGGTACGCCCGATATTGCACAGATGAGATTGAATCAAAACATAGGAAATTGTAGGATAACTTGTTGCTTGTTCAGATGCAAACCGCTCAGGGACAGCCTAATGGGGGAGCATTGGTGAGGAGAGAGGGGAATTATCAGGCAGGAAATCAGAATGTTCAGGGGCAGGGAAGGCCGAGGCCAGTAGACCCTAGAACAGGCATGGATGTGGTGACCTTGAAAAAGACTACCGCATGCCATCAGTGTCACCAGGTTGGACACTGGAGACGCGAGTGTCCCTTGAATCCATGGAATCAGATACAGCCAGAAGGAGAAATAGTTCAGGTCCCTGGGACGGAAGCGGTACCGACAGTAACTAGACCTAGAATGATGAAAGCGGGGACTGGTGTTCCGCAGGTGCAGGTTCCCCAGCCACCCAGAATACAGAATGTACAGCAGGGAGCTCGAACTTATTTACAAATGCCAATGTTCAAAGTGAGTGAGGGGAACGATACCAGTCTGTTGGCACGATCATGTTCAGATAGAGATAAGGATTGTATCCTTAGAGCCATCCTAGAAGTAGATCAGAAAGGACCCTTTGTGGAGGCAGATCTTGACGGTCACCCTACAACCTTTTTGGTTGATACGGGGGCGACGCGATCGACTATAAGATCGGCAGTGGTTCCAGGTCTAGCTCTTTCTGGACAAAGTATCCAGGTTGTTGGAGTGGCAAATAAGAAGCTGGTTAGTCCGCTGACGGAGCCAATTCCAATCAGGATAGGAAATTTCAGTGATCGACACCAGTTCGTGGTGTGCGATTCTAGTCTGGTTTGCCTGTTAGGGAGAGATCTATTGTGCAAGCTCAACTGTACGATCTACTGCACCCCGAAAGGAGTGGAGGTGGAAACGAGAGACGATGACGCGACCTTTAAAGTTGCGAATCAGCGTGTGTGTGTGGAAATGTACCCAGCATTGACGGTGGAGGAGCTTCCACTTGATCTGAGAGACTCAGTGTCTATTGACGTATGGGACCTTAGTGGAGAGGAGATTGGTTTAGTCAAGGGAGTAGACCCAGTGAAAATCCAGATTAAACCAAATGTAGAGTTTCCGAGGACACCCCAGTATAAGTTATCTCCTGAAACTATTGCAGGGATTAAACCTGTGATTGAGTCTATGATCAGGCAGGGAATACTAATGGAGATAATGGGTAGCCCATGTAATTCACCTATCATGGGACTACAGAAACCAAGCGGGAAATTTAGGATTGTGCAAGATTTGCAAAAAATAAACGAAATAGTTGTTCCATGTTGTCCAGTGGTACCGAATCCATCTGTGATTCTATTCCAGATCCCATGTGAAGCTGAATGGTTCACGGTGATTGACTTGTGTCAAGCATTTTTCTCAATTCCTTTACATGAAGAAAGCCGTTTTCTTTTTGCATTTCGGCTGGAAAATCGTGTGTTAACATGGTGCCGTATCCCACAGGGGTATACCGAGAGCCCATCTATTTTTAATCAGATCTTGAAGAAGAATCTTGAAGGTCTTGTGTTGCCACAGAATTCTGTTTTAGTGCAATACATTGATGATCTGCTCGTTGCGTCGGAGATTGAAGACGCCTGCAGAATTGATACCGTTGCTCTGTTGAATTACCTAGGAGAGAATGGTCACAAGGTGTCTCCAAACAAACTGCAGTACTGTTTGAGTGAAGTACAGTAGAAAGGTAAAAGGAAGGTGTCGTCAGATCGCGTTGATGCGATTCTGAGAATGCCAGTTCCCTCAACTCAGAGGGAAGTCAGAATGTTTTTGGGAATGGTGGGCTATTGCCGCCAGTGGATCCCGAATTTTTCCTTTGAAGCGAAGCCCTTACAGCGGCTGACGCGAAAGGATGTGAGTGATCCGGTACCATGGGATTAAGACTGCTTAAGGTCATTTTTGAGGCTGAGAGAAGCCTTGTGCAGTGCACCAGCATTGGGAATGCCAGATTATAACAAGGCATTCGCCTTATTCTGTTGCGAAAAGGAAGGTTGCGCATTAGCAGTGTTGACTCAGAGTCACGGAGGTGTCCGTAGACCAGTTGCCTATTTTTTAGCTACTTTAGATCCAGTAGCTTCTGCTTTGCCCGGATGTCTCAGATCCGTTGCTGCAACAGGTGTCAGTATCGAAAGATGTGAGAGCATTGTGATGGGTCATCCGCTTACTGTACATGTACCACATTCTGTTGAACTGTTGATGACTAGGACTAAAACACGTGTTGAACAAGACAAGGGTTTAGACTCTAGTCAGTAAGGCCGTGCCTTATAACAGAAGTAACAATAACAATGCCAGTACTGATGGGTTAATTTACTCCACTTTCTTATGTGGGAACATTTCGAAAGAAAACAAAATGCACGAGGGACCTTTTGTTTCGTCGATTTAATCAATATGTTTATGCGTTTTGTTTTTAATTTCACCAAAACTTTTTTTTATAAGTATTTCCACAATTAACATTGAGCTAATAACACAAAATATTTACTGTACATAAATAGACACATTCAACCACAGTCGTATCAACATTCACTCCCATACCACACTGGACAGTCCAGAACCAAACATAATAAGTATTAACAAACAATCTAAATCCTCTTAAAAGACACAATTTACAATTTGGCCATTGAAAATGATGTATTCTGTAGAGAACAATATTGAGGGTTCCAAATGATTTTTTGGATTCATTAGGCCAAAAAATTAGAGGTCAACGCGTTTCAAGCCCCTTCTAGTGCGGGGGCTCTCATCAGGACCTGGGAGCTGTGGATGAGGTGTCCACCAGATCTTTTGCCGTGTAAAATGTGTATAGATGATGGGACAGAATGAATCTTGAATCTACGAGTTGTAGGCACCAATCTGTTGCTTTCGTCGATTGTCATGCGTCGCTGGGGGTCGCGTAACTAGCGGTCTAGTCGCTTTTTCCGTATCTTCTCACGCTTCAAACTCGGAGGGAATCAACTTCCCTCCGAGTTTGAACTCGTAGATTCAAGATTCATTCTGTCCCATCATCTATACACATTTTACACGGCAAAAGATCTGGTGGACACCTCATCCACAGCTCCCAGGTCCTGATGAGAGCCCCCGCACTAGAAGGGGCTTGAAACACGTTGACCTCTAATTTTTTGGCCTAATGAATCCAAAAAATCATTTGGAACCCTCAATATTGTTCTCTACAGAATACATCATTTTCAATGGCCAAATTGTAAATTGTGTCTTTTAAGAGGATTTAGATTGTTTGTTAATACTTATTATGTTTGGTTCTGGACTGTCCAGTGTGGTATGGGAGTGAATGTTGATACGACTGTGGTTGAATGTGTCTATTTATGTACAGTAAATATTTTGTGTTATTAGCTCAATGTTAATTGTGGAAATACTTATAAAAAAAAGTTTTGGTGAAATTAAAAACAAAACGCATAAACATATTGATTAAATCGACGAAACAAAAGGTCCCTCGTGCATTTTGTTTTCTTTCGAAATGTTCCCACATAAGAAAGTGGAGTAAATTAACCCATCAGTACTGGCATTGTTATTGTTACTTTTTTTTTTTTTTTTTAGGACTAAAACACAGCACCTCACAAATAATAGGTTGACTCGTTATGAGCAAGTCATCCTTGCTGCAGATAATGTGACGCTGAAGAGGTGTTCTGTTTTAAATCCTGCTACACTGTTGCCTATTCCAAATGTAGATGTAGATGAAGATTGTGAGGACCATGATTGTCTCAATGTTACTGAACTATGCACCAAACCGAGACCTGACATTGTTGATGAACCACTCCCAGTCTCAGATGAGATTTTCTTTGTGGACGGTTCATGCTTAAGAGACAGCGTTGGTCGACTGAGAGCAGCGTTTGCTGTGTGTACCATCACAGGGGTGGTCGAAGCCGCTTGTCTAGAAGGAGTATACTCCGCACAGGTGGCTGAGCTTATTGCTTTGACCCGTGCCTGTTTGGCCGCTGATAAGATCCGTGTAACGATTTACACGGATAGCCAATATGGGTTTGGTGTGGTTCACGACTTCGGACAGCTGTGGTCCCAGAGAGGGTTTATGACATCTTCTGGTTCACCCATCAGAAACGGGGATTATGTACGACAATTGTTGGAAGCATTGCAAAGCCCAGATGAAATTGCTGTTGTCAAATGTTCTGCACACCCTAAAGGAAACGATTTTGTGTCATCGGGTAATAATCATGCAGATGAAGTTGCTCGATTTTGCGCAGAACAGGGATGTAATTTTACTGAGGGCTATGTTGCGGAAAGCGAAGAGATGACAGATTACGATATGATGTTAGCCATGGCAGACTCATGGGAGGAACTAAAACAGTTGCAGGATGGAGTCTCTGATCCGGAACGGAACAGTTGGATACGAGCGGGATGTGAGGAGGGAGATGTGGAGGTTTGGGTTTCGAATTATGGACGAGCTGTGTTACCGGAATGTTTGCTAAGCCCCATGGTGAGGTTGATACATGATGCTGTGCATCTTGGCAGGGACGCAATGATGCGAGTGTTTCGTCAGACGTGGTACAATCCGAAGTTTCGGACAGTGGCTGAAGCTGTGTGCCAGAGGTGTGTCACATGTCAACAGATGAATATAGGAAAGAGGACCGCTGTGACGTTGAGTCACATAGGTAGGTCAGGTGGACCTTTCAATAGAATGCAGTTGGATTTTATTGAAATGCTCAAGTGTAATGGGTTGAGGTACATATTAGTCATAGTATGTGTCTTTTCCAGGTGGGTGGAGGCTTACCCGACACGTAGGTGTGACACACTCACTGTAGCTAAGCTACTACTGAGAGAACTGATCCCGAGGTACGGATTCCTGACCTCTTTTGAATCAGATAGAGGAACGCATTTCCACAGCGAGATCATGAAGCTGCTTTGTGCTGCCTTGAATGTAGATCAAAGATGATTGCACTGCAGTTACCGACCAGAGGCTTCAGGGATTGTGGAGCAAGTGAATGGGACTTTGAAAGCCCGAATGGCGAAAGTGTGTTCTTCGACATCTTTGAAGTGGCCAGATGCATTACCGTTGGTTCTTATGAGTCTCCGTAGTGTTCTGGATAGGAGGACTGGAATGTCTCCCCATGAGATCCTCATGGGAAGAGCGATGCGCTTGCCAGCAATACCTGCTACTGCTTTGATTAATATCACTGACGATATGATACTGGACTATTGTAAAGGCCTGGCTGACGTGGTCCGTTCTGTGTCTCAGCAGGTGCAGGCAGCAACAGTTCCAGCCGTAAGTGACCTGTGCCACGATCTGTGCCCAGGGGACTGGGTCCTGGTGCACAAACACGTGAGGAAGAGTTGCCTGGATGCTCGCTGGAGGGGGCCATATCAAGTCATACTAATAACGAATACAGCAGTGAAGTGTGGAGGACTTCCGAACTGGATACACGCCTCCCATACCCGTAGAGTTCCAGCACCCTCGGAAGAAACAGCCCCTCTCGAGAACGAAAACCCAGCTGAGGTGGCAGAGCCATCTGAGAGGGCAAGTCAAGCTGTAGGGGTTGCTGACGCAGCTGGTTGTGCACTAAACCAAGTCGGAAGAGAAGGTGAAGGTAACATTGAAACGGACTCGGAAGAAGAAGCGAGAGCTGCAGGAGGCAGTACCGAGTCAGGTGTTGCGAAAGGAGAAAACAGTGCACAGGGTACCAATAGGGAGATTGGAGGTGCCACTGAAGCAGAAAGGGTTTGGCCCGTGAGTCAGAGACGGGTAAATTTGAAATCGGCACCAAGAACAGATCTCGCCCCAGTTTCCGAAGAATCCGAAGCAGAGCAACGGGATGAAGAACAACCCCAAGGTGCATTGAGGCGATCGAAGAGAACAAGAGTGCCGTGCCAGAAGTAGGCCTCACCAGAGTGGGCATACTCAGTGACTGATGACAGGGTTACTGACCACGGGATGGCTGAGATCGATCACACTGGTCAGCAACTCTCCGTTTCCGAGAGTGGAAGTGTTGTTGGAAATCCCAGGATTGGAGATCGAAGGAATATTGATCATCAATATTCCGAACCCGCCACTTCTGAGTATCATACGTGGTCTGATTCTGGAAACGCTGGACTTCCCAACCTTTGCAGTTATACCAGCTCCCCAAGAATTGACAACCCTTAAACTTGAGATTTTGCAAGGGGTCTTACAGCTGTTGGGACCCGCAGTTATTCTGGACTGAGTGTAAATTTGCTGTATATAAAGTTTGAAAAGAAGATAACCTAGGCCAGAGTGGAAGAAGAATACATTTAGGGATTTTTCTGTTGGAGAGTGAAGAAGAGTTAGGGAAGCCTTCCTGATCTAAAGAAAGCAAAAGAGAAACTTTGGACTTTGCTAGAAGTTCCCCCAGTTAAAGAAAGCAGCTGAATTGAACAGTGTTGGATGAGAAAAAGACTTGTAGCAACAGAGACTGTGCTGAACATTGAGAACATTTCAAAGATGGCGGAACCTGGAAATGCACACTGTAGAGCCAAATTAGTGATAGGTACACTGTTAGGGATAGTGATAGCCGTCATATTTGCAGTAGTAGTAACTTCATACATGGTGGCCCATAGACAGGAGGAGGAGGTTCAGGGAACACCCACACCTACCACTCAGAGACAGGGAGGGGTCACTAGTAGAGATCAGAGAGCTCAGATGCTTGAGGAGAGTCGTATGTTTCACATAGATTTGTCTCGAGCCGACTTCAAACTCAATGCTTATGCAAAACTGTTGTATGAGTATGTTGATGCGATGGATGCGAAGGATTGTTATGTGTGCATGCAGTTGCCTGCATCGGTAGCCGAGGGTATTAGGTATCATCATCTTCCATTGACATATGGGATTTCTTGTAGCCTATTGCTCAGTTTGTTTTATGACAGGAGACATTTTGAGTATTTCTTTTCAAATTATGATACAGTACTTCCTGAAGTTCCGGCATACAAGCATTTGAATAAGTATGATTATTACAAGTCAGAAGACTTCGGAAGTATTTTATACCGACAGTGAAGCTAGATACAGCTTATGCTCATAGACATAACCTGACATGTTGGTTGTCTGAGACAGAAAAGAAGCTCATAGCTCAGATAGAGGACAGGTACAGACAACTGACTCAGACACGAAATACAGGAGATAGTCCAGTGGATTGGACGGAT
The DNA here is from genome assembly GCF_964204655.1 of Triturus cristatus. Classification (NCBI taxonomy): domain Eukaryota; kingdom Metazoa; phylum Chordata; class Amphibia; order Caudata; family Salamandridae; genus Triturus; species Triturus cristatus. The sequence continues at coordinate 1,645,665,371 of NC_140590.1, forward strand.
GAGGAGAGATTGCATAAATCTAAGGGAAGTTATGGACCAATTGCATTAGATGAAGTACAGAAGGGGAAGTTGTGTATTGCTCGTCCTCAGACTTATTATGAGAAGGTTCCAGTGGGCCAGAGTACGTGCGATCATACTTTTACCTTGGAGGACTCTGCTAAGAACTTCTTGCAAAGTCCGGTACAGGTGATTCCGACCGTGTATTATGTATGTGGAAAGAATGCCTATGTGAGACTGCCTGCGAATTGGTATGGTTCATGCTACTTGGCTATCATCTTCCCAAAGATTTATCATGCTGAGGATTTAAAGTTGATAGAGACGGGACGTCATTCGAAAGTACGTAGAGCTGTAAGTGCAGGAGTAGTGATAGGTGATATATACGGAGCGACTATACCTAGTTTGGGCGTGGTCCTGAATGATGTGAAAATAAGGAGGTTGGCAACTGTGGTGGATGAATTGTCAATGAATTCGGCGAGGTCATTGTTTTTGGTGAATGGAGAAATGTTGTCGATACGGAATATGGTTTTGCAGAATCGACTTGCGTTAGATGTATTATTGGCAAAAGAGGGCGGAGTCTGTAAATTGTTGAAGGTCCAAGAATGTTGCACGTATATTCCAGACAATAGCAAGGATTTGGAGAAATACATAGATAACATCACCACAATACATAAAGAAATATTAGATTTGACAGAAGAGAATGTGTGGTAAAAGATTGGTCAAGGATTTGGTCGAGTGGGAACTTGGTTTGCGAACTTGGGAATGGGATTTCTTGGATCTGTGCTGAAGCCAATAATAATTGCTGTGGTTTGTGTGATTTGTTTGTGGGGGCTCGTGAAAGCATGGAAATGGTACAGCGGGACTAAGGCCGAAAGAGCCCTCAGAGCGAATGAGCAGAGAATGGCGAGAATGCAACACCGTCAATATCAGAACCTTAAAAGGATGGAAGAGATTCGACAGAGTGGAATGGTAGTAACTGCTGTTTAGATTAGCTTCTTGGCTCAAGGGAAATGAGGAATGATGGTGTGATGACAGTTGTCATCAAAGGGGGGAACTGATGTAGTGCCCAAAGAGTTTGAAATTTGTAGGGGTGCACCATATTCAATGTTAGTTGGCACTCGCATATAATCAATGTATATTCAGATGTGTCGTGCGAAATGTTTTAAGAAATGTATCAAGCTGTATCGCAATATAGAAGTGCTAGAGATGTGTAACCATAATGTGAACGTATTTAGTGAAATGTGTAACGATTAGTTTTCGTTAATGCAATGTATTAGGCTAAAACGTGTAACCTGATTGAATTAATTCATGTATGTCGTTTATCCATGTATGTGAAAGTAAAAGTACTAATGTTAGAATGTAATTTAATGGTGTGTTTAACCTGGTAGAGGCCCGAATTCACATAGGTCATTGAGAAGAAGGGCCTGGAATTTCTTATGTTAGCTGAGTGCGGTAGGCCGCAAGTGATTTATTCTAGTAGAGGTTTTGGGCTGCAGTAAATTGCAAAGTTAAAAGATGCGAAGTATTTCTCCATCCCATGATCTCACCGCAGGTGCAAGGACAGTTGGTTCGTTAGTAGAAAAGGTCTTTGTCTAAGAGTTGAATTATGGAGAAAGCCAGACATGGGAGTGCATCGGAATGTGCCAATCGCAACTCCTTGTGCTGACGGTGTCTGGGACTCAAGGCCAAGCTGATGGACGATGGAAGATTGACAGCGCGGAATGGAAAAGTACAGAAGAAGACCTGGTCGAGGAGGTGTGTCGAAGGGCGTGTTCTATGTTTTGGGGTTTCGTATTAGGGACAGCACCCCGAGGGTGGAGAGCAGAATTGAGGGAGAGCAGAGCAGAAGAGGGTAGCCCAGAGGGAGAGAAGAGGTGGGCGAGGAGCTAGAAGGAATGCTTTAGATCGAATCCTCACTAAGTGAAGACTTCTTTGGGAGTTTCACTTCTGACACCTTTTTTCGATTTCTTGGGTCTCAAGGGAATGCTAAGTAGGGATGTCATCTAGCATAGAGTAGGGACAGAGATGCGTTGGTTTAATGATTCCTAATATCGACATTGGCTTGGTAGTTATCTACCTCATGCTTTTAGAGCTTGTGCTTTTGTTTGTATTTCGTATGCAGATTCTTCGTAGAGTAGCATTTGTGTCAGTGCCTATTTACCTGTTGTGCCTTGTGCTAAGTTGCTTGTATCTGCAGATGTTTTTGCTGATAATAAAATCCCGAGAGCAATAGAGATTGAGGTTCGAGTCCTTAATTATGTCAAATTGCGGAAGATATTCACTGATAATTATGTTTGCTCCCTCTACGCTATTGGGCAAGTAAAAAGGTTCACTCGACCAGAGTGGGTTCTTGGAGATAATTGGAAACAAGAAAATTGGGCCCCAGCAGAACTGTTGATTCGAAGTAGTGCCACAGTCAGCACGAAGCATCATGCTAAAATGTTATTTAGAAAGGGCTTGGCTGATGACATCATGCAACTCTTAACAAACATGGCTTTGTTCAATTTTTATTAGCAAGTATACAACTTAGCGCTGCAAGTTTTGCCACATCGCAATGGGTTTGGGCGCAAGACTTGTTTTTTTTGGTGCTCCACTGGTTTTCAATTAGAGAATTCATGGCATTTCCCCAACACTTGTAGGGCATGTGGCAAGCAGGATCAGTTTTAGAGCAGTTGGTGCTGCTGGTCAGGTTTGAGGCTGCTATGCAATATTTGAGAATACAATTGGGCTTGAGTCTCCCTCAGTACTATTTGAGCATGTGATGCATATGTCATTTTAGAATGTTCTTACTGCTGCAGCTCTACAGGATGATATTTTGGTGCATGGGTGAACAATAAGAAAAGACAACTTTGCACTGATAAAGATGTTGCCTGTGTTGTGTGCTGAAAATTTGACTCTCCTCCAAGAAAAACGAGTATTTTGAGAAAGGTGAGAATGTTCAACCCATTATAGAATAGAAGGGAATGAAACTCATATAATCTTAAACCTAAGTAACAATTGTTATTCTTTTGAAATCTGCAAAAAATAGTTCTGCTACAAGTTAATGTTTGTCCTAAAATAATACCTTCATGAGTATCGTCCTTGAAGCAAAGTTCCATTTGTCTGGGAGCGGAGGGAACCATGTTTTGAGGGTGTCAAGGGGTACATATTAGCATTCCTAATATTGCTGATGTTTGAGCCCACCTTATTGTGCGTGTGCATGCTTGATGCCAGTGCATCCATTTCTGGACGGTGGGTTTCAGGTGTAGCAAGAGTATGGGTCAACAACTGAATTTGTGTCCTGCACCCTCAACTTTCCTGAAATGATTCAATAGGTAATTGGATGGAAAATTATGGCACATGTACCTGAACTGTGTGGATATCAAATCCTTCTTTGTTGTCCATAATTTGGCATTCTCACTGATCATATTACCATTTTTAAAGGGGGGATGTGCAGTGCCTGGGTCTTACAGAATGTTGCAAAAACCCTATGTTGGATTGACCCCCTGAGGCTATCAGCAAACCTGTGAATGTTATTAGAGCTATGTGTGTGGTTGAAGTGTAAGTCAAGGAAACAACTAGGTACTGCAAATGGATTGTTACGGTCAGAGGAGATTATTTCATGCAGACCAGAACGATTATTTCTAAAGAAGTTCAGAACTGCAACTAGCTAGCTCACTTTAAAAAAAATTTCAGATGAGCTAAAATGTGTTTACATGAAATTTTAATGTGCAATGAGTATCCAACCAGAAGCAATGTATAGATCACAATTAAGGAGAGGGCAAGAAGAGAAGCTAAGGCTAATGTCCTCTATCTGAGGCAGTACGACTATTTGTAGAGAACTCTAGATGTGTGTTCTACTGGCCAATTTTGGTGGTGTGCAATGATGAAAAATATTTGAGGGGAGGTGTTGAAGAATAATTGCTTAATTAATTTGATGAATTCTTCTGTAAGTGACTGTGGAAGGTCAAGGATTTCCAAAATTAAACAAAATGTATGATTACCATTACTTAATGTCACAATGGCGTGCAGTGTTCCTTTTAGACATGTAATATCAGATGTTTATAAATACCAAATTATCAAAACCTAAACTTTGTCCTAGGTGTTAGAATTGGTATTCTTGGTGTGCTTTCCCCTGTCTTTTTTGCCTCTATCTCCTGTATTTTTAGACTGTGTGCTGGATTTTGTTTTTGCCGGTTGAGGTACTCTGTGAACTTTGCCACTGCTGATCAGTGCCAAAGTGCAAGTACTCCCTGGGTACATTGTGATTCTGATTGGTTATCAATGGTTGGCATATTTGATTTACTGGTAAGCCACTAGTAAAATTCACAGTGTAAGCCTAATGCTACTAGTGGGCCTGCAGCACTGGTTGTGCCATCCACACCATTAGCCTTTCAAATGGGTCTCAGACTTGCCACTGCAGTTTTTAACTGCCATGTCAACCTGACAAGTGCCCCAACTTGCTAGACCCTAACCTTCACTTTTCGTACATGTATGGCACCCCTAAGGTAGGTCCAAAGTACCCCAATGGGCAAGGTGCAGTGTATGTGAAAAGAAGGATATGTGCGGGTGTGTTTTACATGTCCTAGTAGTGAAATATTGTGCATTTCATGTTTCACTATTGATAGGGTGTCTGTCCCATAGGTTAACATGTGAGCTGCCTTGTAACATTTTACAAGTGAAACTTTCCATTAGGACAAGATAGAGATTTCGAGTTTAGGCTCTCTGAACTCAGAATTTAATAACATACCTTTTAGTAGAGGTGGTTTTTAAATTGTGTGCTTGAAAATTCCACTTTAAGAAAGTGGGCATTTTCTTGTTTAACCATCCTGTGTGCCTCTGCCTGTTTGGTTTAGAGTGACAGGAGCTGGGGATGTGCATTCACTCTAGGCAGTCACTAGAGGGGTTGAGGTGTGCCCTGCCTTTCCTGGGTGACTCATAGCCAGCCTGAATAGACCTTTCTGCATTTAGAGTGATGGGAGGAGTTTTCACTAGCACCTAAATAGGCTGTGCCTGCTCTGTCCAATGCTGTCTCCACCTCCTGTAGTGAAGAAGGACCAGGGAGGACAGAATTGGTTTTACTGAGTTTTGATACTCTTGAAACAAAGAGTACAAAGAGAAAATGGGGTACAAATATTAGACCTAAAACCTCAAAATGTTAGATTACTTCTAGAATAGTGAAGGACCTCTGCCAAGGAAGAAGCGCTAAAGAGCGGTGAGGAGGAGACTGGCCCTTTGCTGTGTGTTGCTTTGCTGGGTTAGCCTGCAGTTGCTGCTTCTGCCAAGGTGAGGACTAAGACTGGAACTTTGCTCTGAACCTACTTGTGAAGATTTTCCTAGAGGTTGTGTCTGCTTGCCTCCTGTTCTGATGTTTCAGGGACACAGAGACTTTACAACCAGCTTCTTTGAACTCCACTGCTGGGAGTTCTGTCCTGTCAGGAGGTGCCTGTTCCAGTTCTGGGCCTCAAGAGATTGTTCCTGTTGCTGTGAGCTGAAAAAGCTTGTAGAAACCAATAAAACTGATGCATCGCCCTTCCAGCGCCTGTTCTTCCAATGCAGCACTGCCGTGCGGGAAGAATTTCCACGCACTGCCGTAGTGCAGCCAAAGAATCGAAGCAGCCCCAATCAGCATCTGAAAAATCCACAGTACACCATGTCCAGTGCACCGACCTCCGAAGTCCGAGATCACCGCACAGACTCTGATGCCGACCCTGCTTTGTGACTGAAAGAATCAAGGCTATTGTGGGACCGTGGCTGAAGTAATACATGCAGTGCCTGTTTTGCCGCTGCCACCTCGGCCTCCAATACGTCCAGATTTGCAAACATCGCACCTGTGCAGCAAGTTTTCTGACCCATCACCGCAGATCAGAACTGTCTTGTAATCGACTAATCACTTCCCCCCTACAGTCTGAATTCAACGCATCACTTCTCCTGCATGCAGCAGAATTGTTTCATCGCCTCCCCAAAGACTCAGGTACTGACGCAGCGCTGTGTTTTCTGATTCTTTCCCTCTCTGCAGCTATTTGTGCTTGTGGATTTTGACACATTTCGGGTACTTTGTGTAAAAGTCACACCTCCATAGTTTTTTATAGAAAGAATTGCTTGAAACCTTTTAAAAGTCATATTTCGAATTGTGTATGTCGAATGTTTGTCATTTTGGTCTTGCTTGGTTTAGATAAAGATACTAAACTGGTGTGGTGTCCATTTGTAATGTTTGCACTGTTTGTCTGAATGCAAATACTTTACACATTGCCTTTGGGATAAGCCTGTCTGCTCGTGCCAAGTTACCATGGGGTGTTCAGGGGTTATGTTGGGCATGTAGCTCCCTTACCCTAACTAGAAGGAAGGGTCCCTACTTGGACAAAGGTGCATACCACTGCCACCTAAAGACCCCTATTTCTAACACTAGGGTTTCTCCATCTAGGTCCCAGAGAAAACGGAACAATAACCGTTTAAGTGGAATGACAACCATTATCTGTCATTGGCCAGTTGGTTGCTACTATGCATGCGCTTATTATGTTTCAATCCTAGATCTGAAGTTCACAAAGCACCAAATTGTGCTGCATGAATTGTGAGCACTGATGTCTCTCACCATCCACCAGACGGCTATGCAACTTTTGAGTCTGTCACTTGGACTAGCATCTGTCTCATATTTCAATATATGATGCGCATGTTATTTCAGTATTTTTGAATTATCACAGTTGTACAGGATGGCATCTTGTGGAGGAGAGGGCAATAACAAGTCACTGTGTTGCTCTGCATAAGGTTCTTGTGTGGTGTGAGCACATTACGAATCTGCTTGAAGAGAAATGAATATTCTCGAGAAAAAAACTTGAGTATGTGAAAGTACTATTGTAAATATTTTTTCAGATCCGTGTCAGTTTTACTTATGGCTCAAGATGGTGTTTGTTCTCAAATAACCTGGCCCTTAAAGCAGAAATTCATTTGCCTGGGATGAGGAGACGCTACACGTTACAGTGGAATTGAATGTTGATTTTCTAGGTGCAAGGAGAGTATTAATGCAACACTGCATTTATGTTCTGCACCATTACGGTTACCAGAAGAATTTGTGTTGTAATTGGGTGCAAAGCTCCCAGAGCACTGATCATATTTGCAAATAACTGTTTCAATTGACTAAGGACACTGCTCCTCTGACTAGGATCAAAACTGATAGAACACCCCTCTGGGTTGAGTAGACAGAGTCAGACCGGCCTATAGGGTAACCAGGTAGTGCCTGACGGTTCAGTGTGTGGGCTGTTTTTTTAGATCTTGCCTAGGCAGCTATTGCGCTGTCTCTTCAAGACATGCTGTATTCAGGATATGGGCATGAAGCTCCGCCCACTTTCTGCCCATCTTCTTCATTGGCTCCTGTTACTGTCCTTTGTAAATGGTGGCTTTTCATTGGTCAATGGGCTTAGTAGTCCCCGCCTTTTCTCTTGTTGTAACCTCTCATGAGGACTACCCCTGTTACATGTGTTGTTACTCAAAATGTTTTAATTACAGCCTCAGAGCACTATTTTGTTAAATCACTTTCTCCTGCCTGCAGTTGCAGGCAGGACATGCACTCCCCCAATGTATTTTTCTTTATTTAACCAGCGCGGCACACCTCAACTGCAATAATGGCAGTAATGCCTTTATTTTGTTATTTGCGGCTCGCCAAACTCAGCTGCATGCCTTTTTCTTTCCATTTCCTTACTTTTCTTACAATGTCGGCACGCCCCGCTTTAGCTTTAAACATACGCTTAAGCGCGGGTGTCGCAATTGCTTCAAATGTAAATAAAAATGAATCCCCACGTTTTTTGTTCTATTTCTTTACTTTTAAAGCAATTGCAGCACCTTCGCTTTAACTTAAGATGCTTAAAGCTAAAGTGTGTTTGCTGCCATTGTAACAAAAGTAAATAAATAGAAAAAAAGCATGCGGCCACCATTTCTTTTCCATTTGTTTACTTTTGTTACAATTGTGGCACCTGCGTTTTAGCTTTAAACATCTTAAGCTAAAGTGCAGGTGCAGCTATTGCTTCGAAAGTAAAGAAATAGGAAAAAATGTATCCCCAAGTTTATTTTTCTATTTCTTTACTTTTGAAGCAATTGCGGCACCCACGCTTTAGCTGAAGATGTTTAAAGCTAAAACGCGGGTGCTGCCATTGTAACAAAAGTAAATAATTAGAAACAAAATCAGCCGCATACTTTATTTCTATTTCTTTACTTTTTGTTTTACAATCGCAGCACCCACGATTTAGTTTTAAACATCTTATGCTAAAGCACAGGTGTCGCGACTGCTTAAAAAATAAATAAATAGAAAAAAATATTTGCAATGCAATAGTTCTCTCATTGCTGATGGCGTTGCATTATTATTAGCAACTCCGATAGCTCAAACGTTCAGTAATACGAGACCTATTGTATTGTAAATGCTTGTTTTGTCTGTTTGTGGGGATGTTGTATGGTCTGTGGGTCTATGTTTACTATTGATTTCCCTGATATTAAAACAAACATTACCTGCAACAAGCACAATTCCATACAGTCTTCAATATCTTGCAAAAGACTTATACAGCGTGCCTTTACAAGTCCAAATCTGCCTCTATTTGCAACCTTATGCCAAATTTGAAGCTTAGAAATTAACTAATGGGGGCCAATTTATTTTGGTGATGAGACTATTTTCTGTCCCAGTCCGAACCTGTATGTTCCGGTGGATGGAATGATGCAGTCCGCAGTTAGTTGCCACTGGATCTGGAATGGATTACCACTAAAATTCCTTTGTGGCTCTGGTGGAAGAAGTGTTGAATAAGATGATCAAGCACATGTGAAGGTGTGATCCAGTGAATGCTGTATAGGTCTTTTTAAGACCCTTTGTTAAAGGTTTCACACGAGCTCCTCATGGAGACAGCAATCCTGTCCTCTCTTGGAGTTCGATGACTCTGTTATGTTATGTTATGTTAGTCGCACATGTAGAGCGCATGGTTACCCTGGGGTGTCCTGGCACTAAGTACTGGTTACCGGGAAACTAGAGTGTATGTTACTGGGAGAAGAGCCATGTCTTCAAACCCTTCCTGAAGGAGAGGAGATCCGGGTCATTCCTAAGATGAAAAGTAAGCTTGTTCCATGCTCTAGAGGTACAGGTAATAAAACTCCTGCCTCCCCAATTGACTTTTTTAACTGCAGGGACTTGCACTTGTTTGGCGCCAGTGGACCGTAGCATTCTTCCAGGGACATACCATTGGAATTTGCGTATAAGGAACACAGGACCAGCTCCATTAATGGCCTTAAAAACGGTACATAGGGCCTTAAAGCGTGTTCTTTGTTTAACTGGGCGGCAATGCAATTTCTTGAGTTCCTCTTTTACGGAGACAAATTTTGGCGTTCCTGACAGCAATCTGGCAGCTGCATTTTGGGCTAGTTGGAGCTGATTAATATGTTGCTTTTGGGCATTAAGATATAAGCCGTTACAGTAGTCCAGGCGCGACATTATGCGGGCCATTAGCACTGTCTTGAGACTGCTCTCGGTAAAAAAAAACTTAATTTTTCATATGATTCTTAGGACCAGAAAGAAGGCTGAGATCACCATACTTATTTGATCGCCCATGATGTGTTTATTGTCCACCACTACCCCAAGGTTTTTGGCTTTCCTTGTGGGTATGGGACAAGAACCAAGGTCATCCAGCCACCATTCAGGTGTCCACACACAAGGATTATTCCCAAACTTTATGACCTCAGTCTTGCTGGAGCTCAGTTTTAAACAATTAGAGGACATCCAGCCCGAGATTGCACTCAGATAGTCATGGAAATGCTCCCCTGTTTCCTTTTCCCCTCCCTCAGTCAGTGACAACACTATTTGCGTGTCGTCAGCGTAGGAGGTGAGTTGGAAGCCAAAGGACCTGATAACTCCTGCCAGGGGTGCCACATATATATTAAAGAGCGCTGGGCTGAGTGATGAGCCCGGTGGCACCCCACATGGAAGTGAAAAAGGTTTGCACGTATTACCATCCAAATCCACGGTTTGCGACCTATCAGATAGAAATGATTGTAGGAGTTTCCATGCTTGACCTTCAACTCCAATGTCAGACTGCCGGTCCATCAACACATTGTGAAGGACCGTGTCGAAGGCCACAGACAGGTCCAGCAGAATCAGTAGGGCATTGCCTCCCTTGTCTACGGCCTCTCTAATCTCCTCCGTGGATTTCAGCAAGGCCAACTCAGTGCTATGGTCTGCTCTGAACCCATATTGAGATGGGTCCAGAGAGTTGTTAGACTGAAGAAATGCACTAAGTTGGATGTTCATTGCCTTTTCCAAAATTTGGCAGGGAATGGGAGCCGTGAGATCGGCCTGTTGTTATTGGGATCTTTAGGGTCCAGAGTCTGTTTCTTCAGCAGGGGAAGAACAGAGGCTTTCTTCCAAATTTTGGAAAACATGCCCGAAGTAAAAACGGCATTCAGCAGGAGCGTAAGTGCCATTTCAATCACCTCTGGAATTTGTTTAATAACCCACACAGGGCACGGATCATTGGGGGCTCCTGAGCGGATCGAATTCAGGACATTAATCGTTTCTGATATCTCCAGGGGTGTGAATTGGTCAAGTATCAGTGAAGGGCCGGGACTGTCCAGTCCTTTCATATGAGATCACATTTGTGCCTTTTTATTGGCTTGGGTGAAAGAAGAAAAGATGATTTCTACTTTATGTTTAAAGAAATCGGCAATTTTATTGCAGAATTCTGGGTTGCCCTGGCTCTTAGGAGCATTAGGAGTATAAAGTTTTTTAATGGGTTTGAAAAGTTCCTTTGAGTTAGATTTGGCTAACGCTATTTGTATTGTAAAAAACTTTTTTTTTTGCTTCGAATAGAAACTGCTTATAAGTGGTGATGCAGGTTTTATATCTTTCCTTATCTGCATCTGCGTACCTTTTACGCCATACCCGCTCTAATTACTTACAGGCCAGTTTTTTGGCTCTAAGCTCATCAGAGTACCAGGGAGCTGACCATAGAGCTCCTTTAGGGGACCACTTTTTTTCAGGGGCCAGGTGGTTACAAGTTATGCCTAGCCATTGATTATAGGCTACAGTGGCATCTTCCACTCCCAGCGGAAGAGGGTGCATTGAGCTCCTCAGCGAATTTTCAAATTTCTTAATGTCCAGTCTTTCCCAAACCCTGGTTACAATTACAATCTCCTCGGTAGGTTTTATACTGGCTGAGTGGCCCCCATAGCTGTTCAACGCAAATTGAATGGCACAGTGGTCAGACAACGAGAGCGGGAGAACTGAGGTGCAAACTAAGTCGCAGTTATTAGAATATATCCCTTCCAGGGTGTGTCCTTTTTCGTGAGTCGGGGCCTTCACCAACTGCTTGAGGTTTCCAGCCCCTATAATTTGCTCCAGCTGATTGGTATCTGGATCCATAGGGCTTTCGAGATAAAAGTTAAAGTCACCCAATACCGTATAAGACTCTGGGCATAGCCCTTCCTCCAGCAAGGTACCTATTGTATCCAGAAATCCACTTTTAGGTCCAGGTGGGTGATAGAGTAATATACCTTTGAAGGTTCTGTGGTATGCTGAGTGAATATTAAAAGGTAATGCCTCACAGGACGTGTTGGAGGCAGTGAAAAAATTGGGTTCCCCTGAATCATGGTAGATGACTGCAATCCCTCCCCCTTTTTTATGTGGCCTATTCAATGTGTAACAATGAAAACCTGGGGGAGTTGCCTTCACTAGGTCTGGTCCAGATGCATGATCTGTCCATGATTCAGTAATGAAGGCCAGCTTTACATCAAGTTTAAGCCTGGGCAAAGCACTACGCTACGCTCGCGTAGTTTGCGAAGTTCGCGCTACTTCGCACTACGCGAACTGCACGTAGCACAGTGCGAACACGCGTAGCGTAGTGTTGCGTAGTGCTGCGGTAATTTTTTGCTTGCTCGCGGTCCTCAACATCAAGTTGGCGATCACGAGCATGGAAAATAAACCTCCCGGCGAGATTCCCAACGCGAGGAGGTCAGGTTTCTCATTGCGAGTGGTCGCGTATGCTCGCGACCGCTCGCGATGAGAAACTACCAGTTCGCGTTGGGAAAGCTGCCGCTCGAGTAAAAATCTACTCGAGCAGCAGAAAACTACAGCTCGCACTGTGCAAGATGCCATTTTCAATGATTGCACAGTGCCGGTTGCTTGTCCGCACTGTGCAATCATTGAAAACGACATCTGGCACAGTGCGAACAAGGTACTACGCAGTTCGCGAAGTGCTACACGTAGCTCGCGTAGTGCGAACTGCACTTTGCGTAGCTTCGCGAAGTGCTACTTCGCGAACTACGCCCAGGGTTAATCAAGTTCCTCCAATAGTAGCGCACATTCCGTGCTATGTTTAATTAAGGATCTAGCGTTGAATAAAATAAATTTTAAGGGACCTGCATCAATGGCATTAGTTTTCTTGACTAACCTGACGCCTGGGCCAAAAGCTGGCAGGTCAAGGATGCGGGGGAGTTGTCGCCGGCAACCAAAGCAAGAAGTATTTTCCATGCCTTTATCAACTGCCTTTAGGGGGATAGAGGGGCAGCATGGCCTACCCTTACCAGGGATCAGTCTGTATCTCTTCATTGGTGCACCTCATAATATTCAGGGTGAAATGGCCAGGGGGACTGGCCTGAGCCCGGCCCGAGCGCGGACGGGCGCAGACGAGCTTGCTTTAGGTGCGCCAGCAGCTCGCCAACGGCACCCCCGATGTGCGCCTCCGCGTCAGCATGCTGGCTAAATAGCCTAGCGCCTGAACTCTAGACCGCTAACAGGTAAAATGGCGGTCCACCGGTTTGATCCCCCTCCCTCCTTTCAGTTTCCCTTGTGCAAAGTGGCAGTACAGTGCAAAATAGCAAATGTCAGCAGGAGAGTTTAAAAATCTTATCAAAGTTTAAAATCACAGTTAAAATGCAATTTAGTGCCTGAGATTACAATAATGGTCTCACCTGGCGAGCATTGAACGCAGCTTCGCACAGGGAACCAGTGCCGAGTGGAGGTGTGTAAGGATCTCTGTTCGTCGGGAAAGGATGGAGCTCCCCAGCATTTGGCTAATGGGTCCTCTGTGTGCCTGAAAATTGTTTGAAGACCAATGTGTGATACAATTCTGCCCCTCGGACAGAGAAACAGACACTTTGAATGGCCATTTTGATGTCACCTTCCGAGTAGCATGTTGCTGTGACCTTAGTTGAGGAATATGCAAAGCTGTATGAAGTTTTCTGGAGTGGGTGTCATTCGGGGCTTAGTGTGACCTTGTATTTATGGAAGTAATCCATTAAGGAACAATTATTTTGTCTATTGGTGAATGGTAACGAGGTTCATTGAAATGGAGAGAGAAGTAGAGGCCATTATAGACAATCTGGCATCAGCCTTCATAAAACTTCACTCACTATACTATAGGTGATGGCCTGTTGGGTGCTTCAACTGGAGCCTACAATAGTGTGTTCCCTAGGCATTAGAAAGGAGTATTTATTTGCTAGATTCTGTTCAGGCCAAGATATAGTCCCTAACGATCCAGTGGTGTAGCTAGACTAGTTGCCACCTTTGGTGATCCTTACGGTGGCCTTAACGGGGCCGTATGTAATGAGTGGGTGGTGTGCTGGCAATACACGTGGTAACCACCCTGCACTGTGTGCAAGAGTGAAGTGGAGTGCTGGCAATGGCGCAGGTAAGAGTGGGGGGGAGGAGGGAGGACGCCTCCCCCAATACTTGTGCCGCTTAGTGTGGACGTCCCCCCTCATCCCTCCTGTTACGCCACTGTAACAACCTGCCCTGTGGCTCTATGGGTCATTCAACTTGTCTGGGAACTGGAAAGCCATCATGAACCTACAGCATGGGTACTTGAAAACATGGAGCAAGAGAATAGGGTGTTCTTGTAGTATTCGGGCACCCCATTTTGAAAGTGTTGGCCATTTGGGGGGTGGGTTTTATGATGATGCAGGAGCAAGTGTGTGTTCAGAAATGATGTGTGGGAATCAAATTCTAAGGGAGCCCCGAGCGAGGAAATCAGGCACATTTGAAACATCAAGACTTTTATGCTCCATGTTTGGAAACATTCATGTCTGAAGCAAGAAGTAGTTCGGAAGCACAGGCGCTATAAGAGGTGATGATGTGAGCCACAGAAGGCATAGGTTCATGGCCGGCTTTGGGTGGTGCGACCAATGCAGTTGCACCTAATGATGAGTTCAGGGGTGCTCTGCTTAGAAATAATTTATGGGCTTAAAAGCACACGCTGTAGAGTTCCTTGTGTATCCAGCAGTTTTCAGGCATCAATATATGTCAAGATCATTCTAGTGGGTAATGTTCCTGTTGAAGAGAGATCATAGTTTTGTCTAGTGCCAGTTTTGCGGATAGCTCAGTGGGTTACTGCTTTTGTCACAGAGATCCTTTTGTTACTTGCAGTTCATAAGTTAGAATCGTAATATAGCACAATGATCTATAACTCGTCAAGAGCTGCAGAAAAACTGTATTGCATAAGTTAGAAGGTTACATTTTTTTGTCCAGTATTTCATTATCCTAATGTTACTAAAAAGGCTTAGTTTGGTAGAAATACATTTTTATCTATAAAGCCAAGCCCAAACACTGTGTGTGTTCCATTTTAAATCCTGAGTTTGTGCTTCTTCAGACCAAATATACAGCCTATTAGTATGTATGACGTGATTCACACACCTTGCAATCCTGATTGTCTTATGAAAAATGTCCTATAGACTGATTTACACATGTATGATAAGTTGTCTCTGTATAATGTGGGTGATGTAAAGTGCTCTGACACCCTACACTGGTATGAGTAGCGCTATAAAACAAATTAAATGCATTTGCGAGAAGGGCTATGGAGAGATGAGAGGCACTGTTGGAGGGTGGTAGTGAGGGAATCCATGGAGAAGGAGGTCATGGGGAAGGGGGGCACCAAAAAAGAATGTTGCGCGGGGCGCCAACAAGCCGGCCCTGTATAGGTTTCAGGTAAACATGTGGGCTTCATTATTGTTGGGATGAAGTCTTAGCATACATTGCTCTCTGATGTGCGCTCTTCATCTCCTTCTGTGCGTATTGCACTTACAAGATGTTTCTGTAAGGTAAGCTATTATTGCAGGCCCACTTTGCCAATCCGAATTGGCACTGGTATGTCTTCAAACCTACCTGGCTTTCCTCTATCGTGCCTTTGCCACACTTTGAATGAATCATCACTCCCCTGGCATGAAGCCCTGAGACACAACCTAAATCCTTTACTAGGCCACTCCAGAGAGCTGTACCAGGAGAGTATCTGGAGGGGGTTGTTTGATTTTACAGGTAGAAGCAGTGAACTGGGGTTCTTCGGTGCACCCAGGAGAAAGTGGAAGCCAGAATACTAGTGTCTATCTCGATTCAAACTATATTGGAAGCAGATTTGACAACTCTCCAGTTACAGACCTGTGGTCTTCGCATACAAAGGACTGGCAGAGGCTGATTGCTGGGCTTCCGCTTTCCCTTACATTTGAATAAAATTGGCTTGGTTCTAGGCCCTGGCGGAATTCCTAATTCCACTCATGGAATTGGAGGAATTTGATAGCTCAGCGTTAATCTTCTATCGGGGAGTTCCGGCCAAATTCCTCCAATGTGACAGAATTTTTTTTCCTGCTTGAGCAAAGCGATGCCAACGGAAACAACGTGAGGTTCCAGTGAGAAAGTGTGGCAATCCCCTAGCAAAATTTCAAGTCACTAAGAAGCCTTCCAGCATGATGTTCTAATGCAAGAGGTCACAGGAGTGGTCACGGTCAGAGAACTGCCACTTGAGTAGATGGATTTTCTACGCGAGCAGAAGCGAAATCAACAGGAATGGCCGCACACTCTTGCTCACCATGTGCTCCCGTTTGTGCTGATTTTTCAGCATGGAACAAGCAGCACGACGGGCATTTTTTTCCGCCTTTTGGTGGAAATCCATGGAGTTTCACTGGGTTTTTATGTAATTCCACAGAATTCCGCAGAGGGAATTCTGCAAGTTCAGCCCACCCCTACTTGGCTCATTGAAACTAGGGTGGGTGAAATGAAAGTCTATTCCCATGAAGTCAGATGTAGTGTGGGAACTTTGGAAGTACTGCAAAGCTCACGCAATTCGCCTGAGCTGTAGTTTTGCTTCACCCCATGCAACACATTTCCTGGCTGCAGCCAGATGCTGATTGCAAAATGGATGGACCATCTGGATACAAAGAACTATGTTAACTCATGGTCATAGGACTTTAGGCAGCAAGGCAATTAATGCATGCTGAGCCCCTGGATAAACAATATGGGCAGTGGGCATAGTCTCACTGCAGCAGCCCTCTTCTCCTATTGGTTGGTTATTATGCCATTCACATTTTTCTTACGCCCACTGCATCATGCCGCATCAATTAAGTCCACTTCAGCCATTGGCTAGCTTCACTGTCAGTGACAGCATACTGCTCTGGAGCATATACACACAAAGTAGTTCCCTTTGGTGCTAGAGACTTCTATGGCAAGACATTGCTTTTGCGACCAAATAGTTTTGTTTTTCGCCTATTTTGTTTTTTCTCTCAACAAATTTTTTTACATTAAACACAATCAAGGGTTGACAAAGACTTAAGGCTGGCAGTCAACACCAAATCTATTGGCTATGTCAATGTTTGTTACTTTTTTGCACTTTGTGAGGTTTCTGAAGCTTTTGAAATTTATAGCAGGTTGTGTATTTGCATTTGTATTTAAAACCTAGGATACATGGGTGTATAAATGTATGTATAGTGTGCTCTTTTTACAATTGGCAGTCTGTGTTGCCATCATAAGTCTGTCAGGGAAATCCAGAACTAAAAGAGCAGTTGTTGCAAAAATATTTCTATATCTCATAAATAACAGTCAATATGATTTTACTTTAGCATTGATATCAGGAGTTTAAGGGTTATCATCTATTTCGCCACATGGTACTGTAAGTTCTGTCCTTTTTGTTTTTCTTTCTCTTTTCAACTGTGCCTCTCTTATATCCCTTTCTTTTTCTTTTATAAGTATTGTTCTTTTATAAATACCTCTTTCATCATCTTTTTTTATTTAATTCATCTGATTTATTTTGTTGGTATTTTTATATTATTCTGAATGTATTTTAGATTCAGATGTATATGTGTATTATAATTTACTCAATTTATTCTCCAATAAATTATCGAATTAAAAAAAATGGAGCACTCGGTGAACAAGTAAGGATTGAGGTCCTTTGAGGAGCTGCATGGGTCTCCCCATTGGAACTGTATTAGATACGGCCTATCACGAGTGGGGAGCATTGACAGCGCTTTGCATCTGGTGCAAATCAGATCCGAGGTACATTGTCGGACCTGACATCCATTGCGTGATTTTCCCCCAACTTTTTGCCTTCCATCCTCCAGTTTTTGTTGACTTCTTTTTTGCTGGCTTTAGGACACCTTGCCAATGCTAACCAGTGGTAAACTACTAGTGTTCTGGTTTCCAGTAATGCATAAAATGTTACTCTATTTAGAGTAATGTGGTAAAAAGGTTAAACGTGTGAAAACAGAAATACTATGGTGGAACCCTAATAATGCCTTAAGCAGAAATCCTACATGTTGAAATGCACATTTGGAAAAACAACTGTATTTAAGTTTGCACAGAAGGGCACACATTATTTGGAATTTGTAAATGTATGGTTTTTTATATAGCGCTGATCACCACTACGGGTATCTCAGCGCTGTATTCATACCGCTGAAGGAGCCCTTCCTGGCTTTCCATGTGAGGTGTCCACTCCTGGGCACCTCCATGGTGAAGGCCAGGCATCCCAGCGCTGTTGGGGCCATTGTGGAGATTAAGCAAGCTATTGCCCAGAGTTGCAGCGTGGCACCCATGATTAGAATAGGCACTGATGCGAGAATATCCGATCCGTGGAATTTATAGCCCGAGACCCTGCCGCGACGGGAATCGAACCCTGGTCCCGGACCAGTGCTCTGCATCAAGGTCTGCCGCTCTAACCATTGAGCCACACTTCTCCACTGTGAATAACCAATCAGCAGAAGCTTGCACTAATCGCTTGGCAGAAACAAATTCAAGACCATGGAAGGGCATAATCCCCAAACATTTACACTCTGGCAGCCTCCTATATATTAACAGCTGCAGCAGCCATTTATATCCCCCACTGCAGTCATAGGTTTGTGTGTGTGCCCATGGATGCCAGTGTTAGTATATGTAATAAGACATGTGATAGCACCTGTGCAGTTTACCACCCATGTTCCCACATGCATTGGCATATTTAACTGACCGAGCAATAATCTATAAATGGTGCATAAATTCCACGTGACACAATTACGGTCATTATAATACCTCGATGTGGCATCTATTGCAGTCTCAGGGCCCGATTCACAGAACTAACTTAAGACAAAATCCTAAACTTACTATTTTTGGTATTCACAGAAGGCATTTAGTAGTAGTAAAGTTAGGATTTTGTCATAAGTTTGACTTAAGACAGACTTAAGACAGACTTAAGACAAACTTAAGACAAACTTAGGACAGACTTAAGACAGACTTAAGACAGATTTAGGACAGACTTAGGACAGACTTAAGACAAATTTAAGACAAACTTAGGACAGACTTAAGACAGACTTAAGACCGACTTAAGACAAACTTAGGACAGACTTAAGACAGACTTAAGACAGACTTAAGACAAACTTAGGGCAGACTTAAGACAGACTTAAGACAAAATCCTAACTTTACTACTACTAAATGCCTTCTGTGAATACCAAAAGTAGTAAGTTTAGGATTTTCTCTTAAGTTAGTTCTGTGAATCAGGCCCATTGACTTGAACTTCAAGGCACTGATTCCACATAATGCAGAGCGACATTAATGTATTCTTTTATGCATTCATTTCATGTCTCATTGTAATGATGTTTTTTTTATTGTTTCTGGGAGAACCAAGCACAATTTTTTGTCTGTTTATTATGGCCAGAAAAATTGCATATGAGTTTTTTTCTGCAGCGGCAGCCGAACCTTACTGTGCTTTTTTTTTGCAGGGGGGCATACAAAGCTCCCTCTGCCAGAAAAAAACTTGCCCTTCCCTCCTCTACTCCTCCCGCCCCCTCCATAACCTCCCCACCCCACGACACCCACAACCATGTGTGTACATTTACCTGGGGCTCAGAGCATGGGTATGGTATACACTTCATTGAATGTTTGTAATCCCTGTGGTTTTGTGACCTGAAAAATCAGTTCCACGCAGTTATTCCTCATTCCACGGCGTCTCAGTCATAACTACAGGATTCTGTTGCAGTTTTACCAGGTGCAAGTGGTGAAATCGCCTGCGGTTTTAGGGCGCACCCAGTACCCCGCAACTCGGAATCAGAGCCCCTGTGAGAAGAGGGTTTTTACATGTAGGGTGCAGTTTACAATTGCAAATTATGTCAGACTATATACTGATCACGTGGCTGAGATTCTCTAAATGTTTCCTAGAAATCTCTCGGCCAAACTTTGCAGTTTTAATTGGCTCTGCTCCTGACATGAAACTCCTCCGTGCATCACTTTCCGAGTCGAGGACGGGCGTTTGGAATGCTCCGAATTTGCAATTAACACGAGCACCCACCGCACAGGGCAGCACGGGGGGGAGGATGCGGGCGAGAAAAGCAATGAGATGATATGTAATGAGCCCCCACTGGGGACCAGCGAGGGAGGAAGTTAGTTTCATACCAGTGGACACAGTTCCTGCCCAGACAGAATATATAAATCATCTCACCTACCGGCCCATCGTCTGTTTACAATTAATCACATCTGAAAAATGCATTTCTCCCTCTTGCGCGGTCCTAGAGGGACCTGCATGAATTAAGCATCATATGAGGTCTCGGTAGCAGGGATGCACGTCCCATAGCTGCTTACAGATTTTAATTTAGCATCTGGCTTGATTTGGTGCTTGGGCGGATGGAGGATGTGGGACGGGCCAGGGATGGGGGGATAGCGGGGTGTGGACTCTACAGCACCAATGCTGTAGATTGCTGTGGATATGTGGGAAGGGGATGGAGCAGTGAGACCATGTCACATGAGAAGGAAGGAGCAAACCGAGGAGGGAAAGGAGGTCGGATGGGTAGGCCAGACAGGGCAATTATATATTGGAGTATACTAATGGTATAGCACCTAGTATACACAGTAAGGACACAAGGCACTTTCCTTTTTTCGAGTGCAGTGGCTCTGGTAATTCGAAAGGGGTCGGCCTTCCACACATGCAAACATGCACACTCACTCACACCCATGTATTCACATGTGTGCACACATCATTCACAAGCACATTGTAGGAAATTGGGTTACTGGTTGAGGGAGTGACATTCTACTCATGCAGCACCCACA
This sequence comes from Triturus cristatus, assembly GCF_964204655.1. Classification (NCBI taxonomy): domain Eukaryota; kingdom Metazoa; phylum Chordata; class Amphibia; order Caudata; family Salamandridae; genus Triturus; species Triturus cristatus. The sequence goes on from NC_140590.1 coordinate 1,645,685,640, forward strand.
ATTCTTGTCATGATGAAACACAAGCCAACACCAAACTAACCTGCGATCAACCCTCTGGGAGCTTGGCACAGAGCAGTCAGGCTCAACTTAGAGGCAATGTGTAAAGTATTTATGCAGCACTTCAAACAGTAATAAAGTGAAAACACAGCACAAGAAAAATCCCACACCATTTAAAAAAAATAGAGTAAAATTTTATAAATTATTTGTTACCAAAATAACAAAAATCCAATCTGCAGAAACGGAGATATGCAACGTTAAAGATTTAAGTAAAGGGCCAACTCTGGTTATCTGAACACGCTGGACCAGGACAAAGCCACAACTTCATTCCGAACGCGATGTAGGGCAGGCTAGATACAGGGACCAAGTTAGGCATGCTAAAGAAAGTATTATAAGTCCTGGTTTAAGTATTATAAGTCCTGGTTGTGGAGGGTTTCAGGGGGTTGCGAGGTCAGGTGTCGAGGATGCGTTGTGCAGTGGTATTTCAAGCAGCTGCTAGACTGCAATATGAATTCCTTCACCCAGGATGGGATGCCTAGTGGCTGTTACGAGGAGCTGCAGGGCTGTGATGTGAGGTCCTGCATAGAAGATGCATCGCGCAAGGTAGTTCCAAGGAGCTGTGAGGTCCTGTGTCTGGGATGCATTGTGCAGTGGCGATTCTGATGCAGAGCTGCAAAGTGATGCTCCGCACTTGCATCGGTTCTGTTAGGACCACAGCTGAGCTGGAAGAGTTCCTCCAGACCTACTTCCAATGGTCCAGGACTGGGGTGGCACCACTTGGGGGTGAGACTCCCAGCACGCAGAGCCCAGGAGCAGGGTGCAACTGGTTTGAGCCTTTTCTGTCCTTGAGGCTCTGATCAGGAGGCCAGCCAACTAGCCCTTGGAATCACTGTGGTGATCCAGGGTTCAAGATGCAGGTCCAGTCCTTTTCACTCAGGGAGCAGGGCAGCGGTGCAGCAGAGTAGCAGGGCAGCTGAGTAGCAGTCCTTCTTGCAGAAGAGCAGCACAACAGTCCTTCTCCTAAGTCTTCCACAGCTCCAGATGTGTACTGAAGAGGGTCAACTACTTATACTTGGTGCCCACTTTCAATTTGGAGAAGTCATAGAGCCCTCCCCCTACAGAGGTTTCTGAAATTTTCTGCCTCCCTGCCCTTTCCCCAGCTTATCTGGGGACACAAAAGACCACTGTGAAATCCTTTGTGAGTGTGCTGAGGCAAAGTCTTTGTGATTTGCAAGTGTAGTAGGTAACAGCTCTACCCCCCCATCAAGCCAGAGATGGCCTATCATGCTTACACTTACTCCCCCTTGTCTCACTGTCTGGGAGTAATGCACAACGACCAGCTTCTAGCTACACCTGGTCATGTGATAATAGATACAGGCTGCAGGCACTAAATATTTGGAAGAAGAAAATGCCAACTAAAAGTGGCATTTTGAGAATTGCATCTTAAAATCTGAATTTTCCATTAAAGAGGGTTTTATTTAAATTACAATTTTCCTATTCATCAAACACAACATTTCTACTGTTAGAAATGGGTGTCTCTAGTTGACAGAGGTAGGTACCTTTATCCAAGTTGGGACCATTGCTTCTAGTCAGGGTAAAGGGGATACACACTTTAGATAACCTCTGCTCATCCCCTTGGTACCTTGGCACAAGCAGACAGGCTTATCCCAAAGGCAATGTGTAAAGTATTTGTACTCAAGACACACAGTAACACAGTGCCCAAAATGACAAAAATCCAACATACTAGTAGTAAAATACGACTTTAGTACAGATATTTCAAAAATAGAACTTGTAGTAAACAAATAGCTCCACCTGGGGCTTTTACGACATTGTGACAGGCAATAATTCAAAGTACGGTGCCAACCGCGAGGTGTGCGGAATTGGACACGGAGTCATACGGACCCCCAAACATCAGTACCTTGGAATGAAGACTTTGGACGATGCACAGCACCTTGGAGATGAGGCACCAGTGCAGAGGTTGATGCCAGTTCCCTGGCTACCACGGCGTAGGCGAAGCGCCTTGTTCGCGAGGAGGCAACGTGTCAAATCCAGGACAGGGAGAGTCGGTTGTGTCGGCGGAGAGTCGTCAGTTCCAGTGAGGCGCTGCAGAGTCACAGACTCATGGAGTCACCCTTTGAGGTTATCAGCTTTGCAATAATGGGATGCAGGCACTGGCAGTGACGGTGTCGGTGCAAGCACTGGCGTCGGGAAAGCCGATAACTGTAGGCATCATAGGGCGTCGGAGCTGCGGTGCAGGTGGGTCGGTGCTTCGTGCACTTCACAAACGGTGCCCCTGGCCACGGTGCAGGTCACGGCACCACGGTAGCTTCGCTGACAACATCGGAGATTGTTTTTCTGGCTTCTTTTAGGTGTCTTCCAGCTACCAACAGCAGGAACAACCTCCAAAGGCCGAAAACTGGAACAGGCACCTCCTGGCAGATCAGAATTCCCAGCAATGGAGTTCAGGAGAGCTTTGTGTCCCTGAGACTTTAGAACAGGAGGCCAGCACACACAAGCCCTTGGAGATTTTTCTTCAAGCAGGTTCTCAGCAAAGTTTCAGTCTTTGTCCTCTTCCTTGGTAGAAGCAGCAACTGCAGGCCAACCCAGCAAAGCACACAGCAAAGGGGCAGTACTCTCCCTACAGGTCTTCAGATTTTCTCCTTGGCAAAAGGTTCCTCTTGAGTCCAGAAGTGATCTTAATCTCTGGGGTGTAAGGTCCACTACTTATACCCCATTTTGTCTTTGTCCTCTTTGTGGTAAGGATCTCTGAGCCCAGTCCAAATCAGTTCTGTCCTCTCTAGTGCAGCATCACTATAGGAGTTGGAGACAGCATTGTGCAGCAGAGTCACTGCCTATTAAGGTGTAAGTGAAACTCCTCTCACTACTCTAAATGCAGCCAAGGTCGATTCAGCTCAGCTCTGAGTCACCCAGGAAAGGCAAGACACACCTCAACCCCCACCCCCTCAGTGGCTGTCTACAGTGAATGCACAACCCCAGCCCCTGTCACTCCCAAACCAGACAGTCAATACACAAAATAGCGGAGGCACACAGAATGGTTAAGTAAGAAAATGCCTACTTTCTAAAAATAAAAAGAAACCAGGATATATGTCCTGGGTGCTAAATGCACTACTTTAGGGTACTATGAAAATATACACAATATTAGAAACAGAATTTTAAGGGTCAATCAGTTCATAAACAAAGTGAACAACAGATGAATCTCTGCTTCCAATCATCGATCCAAGCGGTGAAACGTTGGGTGTAGCTCAATCTGCTTTATTTCCATAGATTGCAGATACTGTAAAGTTCATTGAAAAAACTCAAAGTAAATAATAACAAAATGTTGAAGTATAAACGGTTTCTCCCAATGCATTTTGGGCTTTGCGGTGGCCCTTCGTCAGGGGAATCTGAAAACGTCAATATCATAAATTGAGCTGTGCAATTTTCTAGTTCAGTCATTTCTTAGAGAAAAGAATAATAAAATTAATTGGCACAAGCGGGGCCAGGGCATTGGACCAAGATATTGCTGTAGGGAGGAACTTTACTGCATAACCAAAGTGCTTGTGAGGATATGTGAAGAGACTTAACTAAATCACTAAAGTACACGGCGGTGGGTGCTTCTAGAAACTCTGTCGATGTGCTAAAAGAGCTGTTTGAAAATGCCATGTGTTCCCTCAGTGTGACTAAATACTCTACAGAGGATTAATTTTCGCGTGGAGACAGAAAGCCATCTTAATTTATTTCCTCCCATGTGGGTGTTAATTAGGCTTGCCCGTGAAATTCCACTCTGCTTGCGGAGTTTGCAGAGTTTTTCTCACTCCACATAGTGTGTAGCTCCTGGAGTTCTGAAAAACTCCACAGGTCAGAGTTTTTTCATGTTTGCACTCACCAACATTAAGTTGGCCAGCGCAAGTGAGAAAAATCTTACTCCAGACCACCTCCCAGCGAGATTTTTCAACATTGGCTGTCGCGGATGGTCGCTACCACTCGTGTTGAGAAACCTTCAGTTCACGTTAAGTAATCTGCAGCTAGAGTAGAACATCCATTCAAGGGGCAGAAAGAATCAGTGTCCTCTTGTGCTGTGCGTGGTGCCTTTCGTGCTGATTGTACAGTGTGGAACAAACACCTGGTGCTAAAAATCAGTCCAAACGGCATAACGTAATGCACTCCGCCGCTTGCGGTGCTCTGTCTAGCACTGTGGTTTTTTTTTTTCACTTCACAGAGTTCCACGTAGCAGAACTCCGCAAACTCTGCCCAGGCCTAGTGTTAAACACTCCCATCCTTCCTCCTCATTTCAGGTGCATGTTTTCTTTTTCCCTTTCCTCCCTTGATGGTTGTGTTCCTCTTTTCATCTCATTTAAGTTATTAATTAGTAATTGCTTCAATGGAAATGTGGTTTGCAGATGGATTATGTGTGTAGGCGTAGCAGGTAGCGCTATGCACACGCCGCGGCGAAGCAGAGCTGCCCGCCACCCGCCGCCCGCCCGCCCTCATTTTAAAATAAGTTAAAGTATTTTAAAAGTAAATAAAATGCCTTACCTGCGGTGCGGCGTCCCAGGGCGCCCTCTTCCTGCTTGACGCAACTTCTTCTCACAAATGCGCATGCGCGGACGCCTGACGGTAGAGGATGAGAAATTGTACTCGCAGAACAGTAGAGTATTTCCGTCTTATCGCCGTTAAATTGCAGGGAATTAACTCTGAGCCAGTCTGCTGTTTCCTGCAAACAGCTATGAAATGTTTCCAGGGAAATTGCATTATTGCCCTCAAAGGAAAAGACAAGTTGTGTGTCGTCAGCGTAATTAATAACTTCAATGCCAAAGGATTTTATAAGGGAAATAAGTGGGCGGAAATAAAAGTTAAAAAGGGATTGGGCTGATAGCCGAACCCTGTGGAACACCATGTTTTACAGGACTATTCTGAGAGAGAAAAGGCATCAGGGTTACTGCCTGCTGCCTACCTGAGAGATAAGACTGCAACCAGTCCAGTGCCTTATCTCTAATACCATTCTCCTTGAGTCTTTTAATCAGCCCTGGGCGTAGTGGGCGTAGTGAGGCTACGAGAAGCATTACGGAGTGGGGGCAAATCTAGGCCCACCCGCACACTCCGTGTAGCCCCACTACGCGCCACCCTCCTCCCTCCCGCCCTCATTCTCCCGAGAAATGCGCATGCGCGGGTGCCCGCGCATGAGCATTCGTGAGGAAGAAGCTATCCAGGAAGCAGGAAGATGGAGCCCCGGGACGCGGCAGCTCAGGTAAGTAATTTTCTTTATTTGTAAGGTTCTAAGTAATTTTAAAATGAGGGCGGGAGGCGGGTGGTGGGCAACTCTGCTCCACCACGGCGTGTGCGTAGTCTGCCCCTGCTACGCCTACTCTGCGAAGCGCAAAGTAGGCAGCACTACGCACACTCCGCGGGCGGAGCGGAGCACTGCGCCCACCCTTACTTTTAATCAGGATCTTCAGATTGACTGTGTCAAATGCGGCCAACATGTCCAATAGCACTAATATGGCAGTTTGGCCATTGTCGGCCTGCATTCGAAGGTCATCAAGGACTGTCACCAATGCTGCAAGAGCACTAGGAGCACTTAATTTGTCAATTGGGTGTAAGCCAATGTTACTATGTTTAAGGGAGAGAGCACAAGCACTTTGCACTGGTTAGCAGTGGGAAACTGCACAGAGTCCTAAAAGCCAACAAAAACAGGTTCAGAAAACAGGAGGGTGAAGTCAAAGTGTTAGTTGATAGCCATACAGAAAGGGCCAAGTCCAACCCATGTACACATCCACCTATTCCTAGCACACACTTACAAATACGCATACCTTCATACATACATACATGCACCAAACATTAAAAAAACATAAAACCTACCGGGCCGAGGTAGTGATCTCAGATAGTGGAAAGGAAGCCTCAGTGGTTCCTGGCGATTGGGACAACTGCCTCCTCTCATTGGCTGACCTTGTTATGAGTCAGCCATCACACTCCGTGACTAGTCATCATGATAGATACTCAGCCCTGCCCACTTCAGTTATTAAAACTGAAACACCCAGGTCTGAGGCTATCAGTAACGCTTTCCTCATCATGAGGGGGCGGACCTCCAAGAGCTTTTCTGGACTGAGGAGGGCATGCCCACAGGGCAGTGAAATCCACAGCTTGGCTTTCAAGTTTGAATTCTCAAGAGAATCCAAGCACTGTCCAACTAGCCTGTTGATTAAGGGCGATACCATTAAATAGGCCGCAACCACCACATTTGCCTTACTTTGTGCAATTTAAATCATGGGTCAAATTAGTTTAAATCATTAACCTAGCTGTACAAATCTGCATGAATCAGTGGAGTCAATATGGAACTTGAGTTATTTACATTTTAAAAGTCAGATATTTTCAATTTACCAATTAAACGCTATACCTTTTAAGTAGGACGCATAAGAAAACCAGAATTCCATATATAGCAAAACGCAGTGGCTTTGTAACAATGTTTGTATAACACACAGTAGAGAGATCATGATTTTTATTGTCTATTTCATTTGCCCCCTCTAGATTCAAAGGCTTCAGTACCAGTTCCTGTGTTTGCCCCACAAAGGAGCATTTTGGTTTCACATTGTTCTGAATTGTATCCTTATTGTATCCTTACAATACTGTTGTTGCATGTGTGCATGGAAGTGCTTTTTTCTTTTACTTAAGCACTCCATGAGTATGTATGTACTATTCTCGCTCTTTCCACTGATGTGCTGTTGTCCACTTTCACTTTCCCTGGCCCACGTTGTCTTTATGTTGCCCCCTACCATGTCAGTTTCTTCACCCGCCAATCCCTATCCAGTTTATTTTTTGTATATCACGCAACACTCAATCCTCGTTGCTCCCACCTCACACCTAACAATAAATTGCACATTCCCCATAATGCTACTTAAATAAAAACAATCCAAGTAACAGACATGAGGAAATGACATTATACAGCCCAAACATAGGACTCAATTGCACATTACTCATATGTGTTGAGTGTCAAGTATATTGTCGTCTTTTTTGTTTGTTTATAGATCGTTTTATACATATTAATACATGATATTAAACTTACGGGAAGAATACATGTATGAATGCCCTAAATAAGGTGGTCTAGAAAAAAAGTTTGACAAAGAATAATCTACATAATCTGCCACCACTGAATGAAGGTGTATGACAAATTAATTCATTAGTGTACAGTGACACTAATTGGTTAATGTGTATAAGTTTTATGGCAAACGATTTTGGCCTAGTTTTAAATTCTTTCCTTGTCATTGAGATGTATGCTTTTCTGTTGTTCTTTATGGTGTACATATGTAAAATAACTCAACAAAGCGTTTTGATTATAATAATTAATAAATATATAATATTTGTATATACACTATATCCATTTGGGTTTCTTACAATGTTCACATCCTTTTCTGAAAGTATTAATGAAGCGCATGTGTTTGGAAGTGAATGTATGTGATTAGGAAAACTTATCACCGCAGGGAACATTTTTATTTGTTTTGGTTGCACCACATATGCATGCAGGTCTGTTGTGGAAATCTTTGAATGGATTTGTTAAAATTTTACAAATGCATTCAATGACTGTCGACGTGGAAGTGTGCTCATCTGCTGTGGCCAATTTTAAATGGCATAGTTAAAACACAACAAATACATTCAAAGATGGGTATCATGAATAAGGATGAATCCATGGAGGTCAAAAGCCATTGAAAGTCGACAGACGCATCTTCATTCATGGGGACAATTAGCCCCAACTAAGCATTGGCAAAGCCATCAGTTTTCACGGCTAAGACCTATTGGCTTAGCCCAAGCTTGCCTAATATGTGCTTATGTTCATTTTACAATATTTTCTTGGTGAGTAAAAAACTCTGACTAGCTAGACAAACTGTCCCACATTTACTGTGCCCGCAGTAAGGGATTATATCGAAGATTGTAGACATTTTAAAAATCGTTGCTAGTTTATTGATTGAAAACGCTGCTCAGGGAAACATTTATCCTTCCTCTACTTTGTGAGTATAGATGAGTAATCCTATCTAAGAAAGGTACCCCCTGAAAATATTTTATAGGTCTAGAAATAAGGGGGGAAAACCAAAGCAAATCAAGTAACACTACCACATGAACTGTTTTGCTTCTATATGGGCCTGCTAGGGCTCCATGGGCTGACCATAACTCTATTCTTTGAGTTATAGGCATGTGCATACTGTTGATTATCTCTTCATTAAATTGTAAAAACTTATTGATATACTTACCAATGGTAATCTCTTTTTTCATTCCGTTCTACAAGATTACATAATTAAAAACATATTGTGAGACCGCCACAAGTCCATAAATGCTTGTATACAATTCTTCCACATAGTAACACAAAAATATTTGTCTTGTGCAGATGAGAAAAATAAACAATTATACAGGTATAATGACACATGAGTTAATTATTACAAAGAAAGCTACACCCTGAAGTTAACCACACCTGACCATTCTAAACTCACACACCGACACACTAACATTACCTCCTCTCATACTTATAATACCCAACAAATTGCAAGGGTGGGGTGGTGTCAGGGGAGGAACTCGAGTGCAAATACTACGCCACTCGTAATAGGAACCATGCTGTGCTTGTAGTTACGTAGGTAGGTTAGAGAAATTAGATGGATTTAAATAGATACAATCTATCTTTTCTTTTGTTCCCTTTTTCTATCAATAAAAACACATTTGCACTCATTCCATACCAGAACGTTCTGGAATCAAACCAAATCTCTTACAGAAGTAGCAACTTTACATCAAATACTTTCATGAGCCCTGCAGATCCTGTGAAAAAGCTCAGCTTCTCATCAAAATGAGTCACTCGGCAGTCCTACAATCAAGCTTACAACACTGCCCCAAAACAGGCTGCAATTTCCCCCTAAATAGTAATGTCTTCCACATAGCGCCTACTTAGGTGGTGGAACAGTGTAATTTATGTTCCACACTTTATAGTCACGATTATGTAATTTTATGCTCGTACCTGACATTGTGTTCACTGTGTGCCTTACCCTCATTAACATGTGTGAAGCATTCAAATGTATTAATGAGATGTAATCACTTTAGGGTTTAGAAATATATATATATATACAAGTGCACCAATGCCTAGTTGAAACATGTAATCATGTACTCATGTATTCATGTTTGCACGTATCCTAAGAGCTATACTTTGCCCGTGTACAACCATGTATTCGAAGTTCATATTCACTGCTGAGTTAACTTAGTCTGACTACAGCCTTCAAGTGAAGTGCATTAAGCCTTGCCAGTAAATTTTTTTCTTTCCTTTTGCAGGTGCATTATCATGCTTCGCGTTAGTTACAGAACAGCGTATTGCTTGTATTAGACTGTCGATAGTGAGGCCTGAAGGGAAGAACTTGGCAGTGAACGTTGAGAATTAATGATCAAAAGAGGCCTTCTTTTCATCATGTACTAGGACAGAGGGATGTTCATGTTTGCGGATTACATTCCAAGTTTCGATGGGAAATTTAAGGGATGTTGCAGATGCTCTTCTTGAGTAACAATTTGGTTGGTTCCTGGTGGTGTGAAAGGAAATAAGGATGTTTCAGAAGCTCCTGTTATTTTAATTGGTGTTTCCACAGTTAGAGGGGAAGAGTCCCTTCAGACTTGGAGAGGGTCAGACCTCTCTGCTTATCTTTTTTCTGCAAGTGTGAAGCTTTATATTTAACACTTATTCCTTTCCAAGACTTCTACAGAAGACTATATCATGCTGACACCTTCTATGCTCCCTAAATAGAAATTCTCGGTAGATGATGCTGTAGTCAATCTATGTTTAGAAGAGAGAAAGAAAAGTTTCTTTATGGAACTCCTATTTACTTCAACTTGTTTCAGATAGTTGTAGCTGTCACTATTCTGCATCTCATGTTATGATGGCTCAATCTACTGAGCTATTTTGGGCAATCTATCCAGACCTCACCATGTTACCTGCATCCATCCACCCACCAGTCAAAGGTTCAACCACATTTTCTCTTGTATCCTTATCTCATTAGTGGTCCTCTAAGCTTCAAATTCTGAATACAAAGGCATGAAACGTCCTCACAAATCAGGTCAGACAATTTCAACACTGAAATTGTCAACTGTTTGGAGCAGCTGCGTGTAGCACAAAATGAGATTTGAGTCAAGCATATCATTTTCATGGCAATAACCACATCGTATGTTGAGTATAAATTTAGCTAATAAGCGCCTAATGTTTGATACACATTTCCAAACATGTCTTAATATTTGAAAACGACTTTAACTTAGTAAGTGATTAATTTTTTTTATATAGCACGCATTGTCACAATCTCATTTGTGGTCTGATATGTATTGGATATATATGTGAGTACATCACTAAGGCCTAGGCCTGATTCACAAGGCCATGCGCAGAAGGGTTAGAATCTACTCATATACATATTCTCCTATAGTTCAATTACATTTCTGAATTTTAGTTGATTGTACTTATATGTACCATGTAGCAACAAAGCTATGGCATAACGGACAGCCTCATACAACTTACAATGAAGCAAAATAAGCAAGGAAGGAGATTTCTATCATGCATAGATGTGATGTTTTTTGAAGAGAGGAGTCTTTACATTCTGTTTCAACTACAATTTGGTATTGGCAAGGCTGATTTGACGGGATATTATTATCCAGATACAGGGAGAATTGATAGAGTAGATCTCTCTTCTAGTTTCCTCTTTTTTTCAATTCTTTGTTTCTAGTCTTGTATCATCTTCGCTTATAATGTGACACTATCAAACTCAAGTAGCTTTTGTTTTTCAACCAGGTGTGAAGGGGTAGCGTATATGCTTGTAAGTGATGCTTCTCATCTTGAACATGATGCAAGTTTGAAGCGGACCAGTGTAGTTCCTCTGAAGATGAGATGGTATGGTATACCTCTTTCTACCCTTTGATATGAGATTCTTCTGCATATTGGGTGCCTTTAGTGTGGCCAGTGTGGACTCAGGCAGGATGGAGAGCATGCCGTGACATTGCCAATGTCCAGGTATGAGGAGACAAATGCTTAGACTGTTCTGAAGTCAGTTTCGGGGAGCAAAGTTTGTGCTTAGTTTAGGCTGAAGAGCTGGTAGACTTCTTGCTTGGTTTTCTTGGCAATGTGTTCTTTACAGGTGAGGTCAGTGCTAATGGTGAATAATAGCGATTTTGTGTTAAATGTCAGCTGGGGAGCAGGGGCGGGCGGCATGGCTCGTGGGTGGGGGGGGTGGGTGCAGGGGCTGAAAAGGGTTGTGGGGTGTGTGGCAGGGGGGGTTCCGAGGTGTGTCACAAGGGGAAGCGGGGGGGGGGTGGCGCGGGGGGGGGGGACAGCGGGTTTAGAAATAAAAAAATAAAAAACTTACCTCGGGCCGGGTCCCGCATTTTCTGTGCTCCTGCTTTCCTGAGCCTGCTTCCAGGAACAAGAAGCAGGCAGCCAGGCTCCCTCCCCGAAGCCAATTACCATACTGCTATGCAGCATGGTGATTGGTCTCAGCACTGTGACACGGCACTCAGCCAGGGGCTGTAGGTGTGAGCCTGTTCTCCATGCAGGCTGTAATACAGCCTGCATGGAAAACAGGGAAGCGTGCATGACTACTGTCGGCGGCCCGAGAGGGACGACCAAACAGTCATTGCGCACTTGAGTGGGCACAACACACCGCTCCTGCTCCATGAGCACAGCAGCACGCCCACCCTCCCACCTGCAAATGAAAAAAACATGATAGTAACTAAAAGTTTTTATCATGTTATGTTTCCTCTTCTCGCACTGCTTGAAAGCAGTAGGGCAATGCGCCTCCACCATAGTGGAGGAGCCACCACTGCTGGGGAGTGACGTTTTCCAGGCTCATTCAGGCTTGTCATTGCAACTTAGGCAGAGTTACCACTGTGCAATGTTGTGAAAAGACGTACAGGTCTGGCAACCAGGCCTAACCTTTCAGGACCCAATTCTTGGCTCTTTTGTTCACATGAAATTCTTATGCATTTCTGTGGGCGTATACTCAATTCAAACTCACCTGTGCATGTAAGTATTAAGAAAGAAACGATGAGCAGAAGAGAAAAGGGGAGAAAGCCATATTAGACGTGGGAAAGAAGGGGACACAGAAAGATGGAAGGAAAAGAATCCCAAAAGAGCAAGCAAATAGGAAAAGAGAAAAGTAGAAGAAAAGAAATGAAAAGAAACAAGAAAAAAAAGAACTGAGCAAGACAAAGGGGAACAAACCGGGGTAGGGGGGAGAAATACCCCACAAAGAGAAAGTACTAGGCCGAAAGTGATTGAAGGTGGCTGGATAATGCAGACCTTATGTAACAAAGTAAAACCACTGCGCAAAAAATAATAGAGCAAAACGAAAAGAATAGAGAGAGAAAACAACAAAAGTTTTTTAAAAACGGGCAAATGAGTGAAAAGGCAAGGCTGCAGATAAAAAGGACCCGTGATTGTAAAAAGAGGCACAGAAAACAGAACATAATAAAATAGAAAGAAAACCTCATTCAAAGAAACATGCACTGAAAGGGCCCATGTTAATATTGGAATGATGTACATTATGGGATTAATGTACCTATTTCAAAGTTCTATGTATAAATTGCAGGACATCGATTCCAATCCTTGTGAGATAATTCTGCAGTGAATGTAGCAACTGAACTCACTATATTCAGCCAATCACATAATCTAGCTGAGAATGTTCACTGGTTTATGGTGTATCCATAAGTCTCATGCACACATTGAAATATGTGCATAACATTTATGGATACATTATAAACTTAGAAATGTGAACATTTACTTCTAAAATGTTCCATTATCTCCCTCCAGACTGGTAAATAGACATAATATCGAAAAAATAATATCGAACAACAAGAATATCGAAGTTAAAATATCGAGATAACATTAATATCGAAGTGTAGAATATCGAGGTAAGTAATATCGTTTTTTTTGTGTTTAGTAAAATATCGAAGTATGAAATATCGATGTAGTAATATCGTTTGTAGATAATATCGATTGATTAGTTTTGTTAGAAATATCGAAATATAATATATATATTGTTTAAAATGTCCATTTAATGTATATTGAATGAGTAAATTGTTTAATTATATGTATAAATACTTTATTAATTTTTAAAATATAATTAATAGTGTTAAGTAATTTATTGTATGATATGTTTTAGGAGCGGGATGTTGGGTTATTAGGGGATAAGGGTGGGGAGTGTTTTAAAAATATTAGTGTAAAATCAGATAATAATTTAAAATTATTAAATAATAAATAATTATGAATAGTAAATTGTAATGAAATTTGTAAATTAAATATTTATAATTTAGAAAAAAATAAAGAAATTATATATATTTTTTAGGAGCGGGATGTTGGGTTATTAGGGGAGAAGGGTGGGGAGTGTTTTAAAAATGTTATTGTAAAAAGAGATTATAATGTAAAAATATTAAATATTTAAGAATTCGAAATTTCAAAAATTTAATGTAAATTCGAAATTATATAATTTAAAAATATAATGAAATTTTAATTTTGTTTTATGAGTGGGATGTAGGGTTATTAGTGTATAAGGGTGGGGAGTGTATTAAAAATATTACTGTAAAATTAGATAATAAGTTATAAATATTAATATTAAAGAATTAGAAAGTTAAACATTTTCATTACATTTTGACAATTTTTAAAAAAAATATTTAAAATCATTTCGAAATTATTTTTTGGTTTCATGGTTGGGAAGTTGGGTTAATAGGGTGTAAGGGTGTCCATTGTATTGTAATAATTATTACAAAATTATAGATTAATAACTAAATATATAATTGGGAAGAATTTAAATTTGTGATAATTTAATGTAAAAATCTAATTATATACATTTAATTGGAAATTATAATTCCAATTTTTATGTTGTATTTATGGGTGGGATGTGGGTATATTAGGGGAGAAGGGTGGGGAGTAATTTTTAAAATTAATAGTGTAAAAATAGATGATAAAACATTTCTATTTTTTAGTAAATATTTTGAAATTTAAAATTTACAATAACAATTATAAATAAATAATTGTATTTTTGAAAATTTTATGGAAAATATATTGTACATTTTTTATATGGAATTAGGGTTAATATGGGATAGGGGTGGGTATTGTTGTAACTATAGTATTGTTAAATGTAATAGTTTTTAAATGATATCTCATAGTTAATAAATGTAGATTTTTAATATTTTAAGTGATGTTATAACCAGCACCTTCTCTCAGTTTTATCTTTCTGGAGCGGGAATATTACATTTTATTGGGTTAGTGTCCAGCACCTTCCCTGAGTTTATGTTAATTGGAGTGGGAATAGTAAATTATATAGGGTTACTGTCCAGCACCTTCTCTGAATTTATGTTAAGTGGAGTGGGAATAGTAAATTATATAGGGTTACTGTCCAGCACCTTCTTTGACTTTATGTAAACTGCAGTGGGAATAGTAAATTATATAGGGTTACTGTCCAGCACCTTTCCTGAGTTAATGTTAACTGGAGTGGGAATAGTAAATTATATAGGGTTACTGTCCAGCACCTTCCTTGACTTTATATTAACTGGAGTGGGAATAGTAAATTATATAGGGTTACTGTCCAGCATCTTTCCTGACTTTATGTTAACTGGAGTGGGAATAGTAAATTATATAGGGTTACTGTCCAGCACCTTCCTTGACTTTATGTTAACTGGAGTGGGAATAGTAAATTATATAGGGTTACTGGCCAGCACCTTTCCTGAGTTTATGTTAATTGGAGTGGGAATAGTAAATTATATAGGGTTACTGTCCAGCACCTTCTCTGAATTTATGTTAACTGAAGTGGGAATAGTAAACTATATAGGGTTACTGTCCAGCAATTGCCCTGACTTTATGTTAACTGGAGTGGGAATAGTAAATTATATAGGGTTAGTGTCCAGCATCTTATCTGACTTTATGTTAACTTGAGTGGGAATAGTAAATTAGATAGGGTTACTGGCCAGCACCTTCCTTGACTTTATGTTAACTGGAGTGGGAATAGTAAATTAAATAGGGTTACTGTCCAGCATTTTCCCTGAGTTTATGTTAACTGGAGTGGGAATAGTAAATTATATAGGGTTACTGTCCAGCACCTTCTTTGACTTTATGTAAACTGGAGTGGGAATAGTAAATTATATAGGGTTACTGTCCAGCACCTTCTTTGACTTTATGTAAACTGGAGTGGGAATAGTAAATTATATAGGGTTACTGTCCAGCACCTTTCCTGAGTTAATGTTAACTGGAGTGGGAATAGTAAATTATAAAGGGTTACTATCTAGCACCTTCCTTGACTTTATGTTAACTGGAGTGAGAATAGTAAATTATATAGGGTTACTGGCCAGCTCCTTTTCTGAGTTTATGTTAACTGGAGTGGGAATAGTAAATTATATAGGATTACTGTCCAGCACCTTCTCTGAATTTATGTTAACTGAAGTGGGAATAGTAAATTACATAGGGTTACTGTCCAGAACTTTCCCTGACTTTATGTTAACTGGAGTGGGAATCGTAAATTATATTGGGTTAGTGTCCAGCATCTTCTCTGACTTTGGTGCCGATTACGATCCGGCAAAAACCGGGTACGAACCGTCGGACGGAGGCTTTTTTCCGTCCGACTCGTACCCGGTCGTAAAACTTTACAAACATGCAATCACGATTCGCACGGAAACACCATTTCCGTACGAGTCGTACAGAACACCGACCGAGGAAAAGATACATACAAATGGGATCCGGGGAAGGCGCCGACGTGACGTCGGGACGCTCTCAGGCCGCGTTTCACGAACCAGGAATTACGATTCGAACCGACAGCAGTCCGGACGGCAATATTTTTACGGCACCCAAAAAGTGCCTGTACGACTCGTATCCGGTCTTTTTACCGTACGAATCGTACAAGTGCCGTACGAACTGGCAATCACGATTCGCATGGTAAAAAGTCCATACGAACCGCCTTGGGAATTAGTCCCCATACGTCCTCGGGTCGGAAAATGTGTCCGACACGTCCTCGGACGATTTACCGTACAAACGTGAACAGTTAAGTCCGACCGAGGAATCACGATCCATCCCGTGCGTCCGATCTCACAACCGTATGGTTAAAAGACCGTCCGCACCGAACTCCAATAGCAACCATGGAGACGTCCAAACAGGTGCCCGGTACGCGCCGTACCCCCCCCCAGCCCCTGCATGTACGCGCCGTACCCCCCCCAGCCCCCGCATATACGCGCCGTACCCCCCCAGCCCCCGCATGTACGCGCCGTACCCCCCCCAGCCCCCGCATGTACGCGCCGTACCCCCCCGTGTATGTACACCCGAGTACGTGTCGAACCCCCCCGTGTATGTACACCCGAGTACATGTCGAACCGTATGTGTCGAACCCCCCTGTGTATGTACACCCGAGTACGTTCGAGTCGTACCCCCACCCTACGCGCTGGGGGTACGCACCGTACATACACGGGTGGGGGTACGACTCGAACGTACTCGGGTGTACATACACGGGGGTTCGACACGTACTCGGGTGTACATACACGGGGGGGGTTCGACACGTACTCGGGTGTACATACACGGGGGGTTCGACACGTACTCGGGGGTTTGACACGTACTCGGGTGTACATACACGGGGGGGTTTGACACGTACTCGGGTGTACATACACGGGGGGGGTTCGACACATACTCGGGTGTACATACACGGGGGGGCTCGACACGTACTCGGGTGTACATACACGTACGGTTCGACACGTACTCGGGTGTACATACACGGGGGGTACGGCGTGTACATGCGGGGGCTGGGGGGGGTATGGCGCGTACATGCGGGGGCTGGGGGGGTACGGCGCATACATGCGGGGGCTGGGGGGGGTACGGCGCGTACATGCGGGGGCTGGGGGGGGGTACGGCGCGTACCGGGCACCTGTTTGGACGTCTCCATGGTTGCTATTGGAGTTCGGTGCGGACGGTCTTTTAACCATACGGTTGTGAGATCGGACGCACGGGATGGATCGTGATTCCTCGGTCGGACTTAACTGTTCACGTTTGTACGGTAAATCGTCCGAGGACGTGTCGGACACATTTTCCGACCCGAGGACGTATGGGGACTAATTCCCAAGGCGGTTCGTATGGACTTTTTACCATGCGAATCGTGATTGCCAGTTCGTACGGCACTTGTACGATTCGTACGGTAAAAAGACCGGATACGAGTCGTACAGGAATTTTTTTTACCGGATCGTAATTGGCACCTTTATGTTAACTTGAGTGGGAATAGTAAATTATATAGGGTTACTGGCCAGCACCTTCCTTGACTTTATGTTAACTGGAGTGGGAATAGTAAATTATATAGGGTTAATGTCCAGCACCTTTCCTGACTTTATGTTAACTGGAGTGGGAATAGTAAATTATATAGGGTTAGTGTCCAGCACTTTTCCAGACTTTAATGTAGGTGAAATGGGAATAGTAATTTGTATAGGGTTAGTGTGCAGAATGTACATGTATTGTGTTAATGAAGTATGTTTTTGGATTCAATGTTGGAAAAAATGTGATTATTTACATTTTTAAACAATTAACCTCTTCAGCGCTGCGTGGATTCCCGCGCAGTGCTGAAAGATCTGAGCGCGGGCGGGGCCATGACGGAACGGTTCCGTCATAAGCACAGCCCAACCGGCGTGCATGACGGAACCGTTCCGTCATCGGCATCGAAGAGGTTAAATTAGCTAAATTATATATGTGATAGTAATAAATTATGAAATCCAATGACACATTTTATATTTTTATATAAGCTTTATTTTTGTTGAAGAAAGTATAGAGATTATTGATTTTTTTTATTTACAGAATGGAGTATACATTAGTAGAGATACAGCAAATATGCATACATTTGTGTATTTTTGCAATGTTTTAAGGAAAATACTATTTATTGATATCATCACATTTTATAACAGAAGTATTGATAATTACAAAAAAACATACATAACATTTATTACTTTTTTACATTGTTTGCAAATAAACATATTCTTACAGTATTCATATAATAATGAGTTTGTTGGCTATATACATAAAAAAATTATTGCATATTTTATTTCTGAAGTATATTGTGTCATTTTTATTTTGTTGTTGTACATAATTAGTACATGACAAATAGTATATTTTTATGCTATGTATTTTTAATGATGATTAATAATATTATTGTAGGAAATGTTAATATTATTAATTTTTATATTTTATAATTATATGAAAAAATATTTTTTTAACATGTACGTTTTGTAAATAAAATTTAAATAATAAAATACATTTTATTATAGTTTGTACAGTTGTGGAAAAAAAATTACTGTATTATCATCATAATAATAATGTATTTATAATTATTATGAATATAATTTTTAAAGGTATTGTTTATTAGAAAATCATTTTTAAGAGTTTAGATAAATTTATGTTATTTTTATATATGATTATAATGCATTTTTTTATTGTTTTAATGTATTTACACTGATTTAAGTAGGGATTTTCATTTGAATGGGATTATTTTGTAACCGCTTCATGTTATCTTGGGTCATTTTGGACTGAGGAAGCTCGCGGTTGGAAGCTGCGTCGCGTTGAGCAAGGTAAGGGGTGTTTTAAGTATTAAGTGTTATTAAATATTTATGTTTAGGGTAGTTAGGATGTTTATAGTGTATTGATTGATAATTTAAAATGTTTTGGGTGTTTTTGAGATGTTAGTAATGATTTAGTTACGTGTGGTTGTTTACTGGTTGTGACGTAGTTTTAGAAGTAAATATTGTGATTAAATATGTGTTGTTTGAAATGATGTAATTGTATTTATTTCATGTATTTGGGTGTGACTGTGTGGGTGGGTATGTTTTGTTCTTTTTTCAGGTAAATGTTGATCGATGTTTTTTCGAAGACCAAGACGCGTTTTTTTTTTTTTAACTGTGTGTTAATTGATTTAAGTAATATTGTTAACACACTTTTTAACTTTTTACGGGATTTCATGGAGCGTTTTTTTTGATTTTTTACTTCTTTTCGGGTTTTTTAGGGTTTGGATATTATGATGGAAAGAGAGACGTTATTTTTTTTTTTTTAAAAGTGTGTTTTAGTTAATGAAACTAATAAAGTTAACACACTTTTTTTTCACCTGGATTTGCAGGAGCGTTTGTTACTATTTTGACCTATTTTTCGGGTTTTTGAGGGTTTCACGTTTTTGGATTTGTCGAGGATGGATTTACATTGGATGTGTTCATTTTTTCATTTTTGGTGGGGCAAATTTTGTATTATTACTATGGATTGACATACAAATGGAAGGAGTATTACTTGGTGGAATTCATCTTGTATGGCTACATCAATGGTAAGTTATATTTTGTTATAATTTGGGTGGGAAATGTTATTATAGTTTATTGTTATATATATTATATTTACAGAAATAATATTTAATTGTACATATATATTTTCTATATGAAAATGAAATGTATCTGACAATTATATATTATTTAGGAAAATATAGTATTAATATATGATTGCAATTGTTTATTGTATTGACCAATTTCTTTTATTAGCTGTGTGTATGTTAATTATAAAATGCTTTTGGCTATTAGTGATAGGTAGTCTAGGCCACTTGTTGATGGGTATAGGTTTACTTGACTTTGTAGTAGATCAAACATTTGTTTGGTTTGTTTAGTTAATTTAGGACCTATTTGAGTAACAGATTGTTGCATCCGTAATTCTTGGTAGCTTTGTTCTTTTTGTAGAGATTCCAGGAGTTTTTGTTGGGTAGGTTTCCGTCTGTTTGTAGTTGCTTGGAAGGCATTATGCCATCCTTCAACACTATTGTTTGTTTTGGATTGTTTATTTAAGGTACTCAGGTATACATTCCACCAAGGAATGTGGAACTTTGGTTGTCTTCTATGTCCTGATCGATGTAATCTTCCCACCCAGGTGTCCTCAAAGTAGTCTAGGAGTTGGCTTAATTTGTCTTCGTTCTTTTTGTAATAGGGACTTTCTATTAGGATATTATAGTGTTCTGCTACATCTGTTACAGGTACGTATGCTAGTGCTATTAGTTTTTTAACCTGGTAGGCAAAACTACTATCTGTAGCGTATTGTACACCAAGGTGCCGATCACAATCCGGTAAAAAATTCCCCCGTGCGACTCGTATCGGGTCTTTTTACCGTACGAATCGTACAAGTGCCGTACGAACTGGCAATCACGATTCGCATGGTAAAAAGTCCATACGAACCGCACTGGGAATCATTCCCCACACGTCCTCGGGTCGGAAAATGTGTCCGACACGTCCTCGGACGATTTACCTTACAAACGTGAAAAGCCAAGTCCGACCGAGGAATCACGATCCATCCCGTGCGTCCGAGCGTACAACCGTATGGAAAAAACACCGTCCGCACCGAACACCCATAGCAACCATGGAGACATGTGCCCGCATACGCGCCCAACACTCCCCCCAGCCCCCGTACGTCCGACACGTACCCCCCGTGTATGTATACCCCCACCCGTCTAGGTACACCCCAGTACGTTCCAGTCGAACCCCCACCCCAGTACGTGTCATACCCCCGTCAATGTACACCCCCCCACCCCTGTACGTGTCGTACCCCCGTGTACCCCCACCCCAGTACGTTCCAGTCGTACCCCCACCCCTGGACGTGTCGTACCCCCCGTGTACCTACACCCAAGTACGTTCCAGTCGTACCCCCACCCCAGGACGTGTCGTACCACCGTCAATGTACACCCCCCCACCCCTGTACGTGTCGTACCACCGTCTATGTACACCCCAGTACATTCCAGTCGTACCCCCACCCCAGTACGTGTCATACCCCCCGTGTACCTACACCCCAGTACGTTCCAGTCGTACCCCCACCCCAGTACGTGTCGTACCACCGTCAATGTACACCCCCCACCCCTGTACGTGTCGTACCCCCCCGTGTACCTACACCCCAGTACGTTCCAGTCGTACCCCCACCCCAGTACGTGTCGTACCACCGTCAATGTACACCCCCCACCCCTGCACGTGTCGTACCCCCCGTGTACCTACACCCCAGTACGTTCCAGTCGTACCCCCACCCCAGGACGTGTCGTACCACCGTCAATGTACACCCCCCACCCCTGTACGTGTCGTACCCCCGTGTACCTACACCCCAGTACGTTCCAGTCGTACCCCCACCCCTGGACGTGTCGTACCCCCCGTGTACCGACACCCCAGTACGTTCCAGTCGTACCCCCACCCCAGTACGTGTCGTACCACCGTCAATGTACACCCCCCCACCCCAGTACGTGTCGTACCACCGTCAATGTACACCCCCCCACCCCAGTACGTGTCGTACCCCCCGTGTACCTACACCCAAGTACGTTCGAGTCGTACCCCCACCCCAGGACGTGTCGTACCCCCCCGTGTACCTACACCCAAGTACGTTCCAGTCGTACCCCCACCCCTGGACGTGTCGTACCCCCCGTGTACCTACACCCAAGTACGTTCGAGTCGTACCCCCACCCCAGGACGTGTCGTACCCCCGTGTACCTACACCCCAGTACGTTCCAGTCGTACCCCCACCCCAGTACGTGTCGTACCACCGTCAATGTACACCCCCCACCCCTGTACGTGTCGTACCCCCCGTGCACCTACACCCCAGTACGTTCCAGTCGTACCCCCACCCCAGTACGTGTCGTACCACCGTCAATGTACACCCCCCACCCCTGTACGTGTCGTACCCCCCGTGTACCTACACCCCAGTACGTTCCAGTCGTACCCCCACCCCAGTACGTGTCGTACCACCGTCAATGTACACCCCCCACCCCTGCACGTGTCGTACCCCCCGTGTACCTACACCCCAGTACGTTCCAGTCGTACCCCCACCCCAGGACGTGTCGTACCACCGTCAATGTACACCCCCCACCCCTGTACGTGTCGTACCCCCCGTGTACCTACACCCCAGTACGTTCCAGTCGTACCCCCACCCCTGGACGTGTCGTACCCCCGTGTACCGACACCCCAGTACGTTCCAGTCGTACCCCCACCCCAGTACGTGTCGTACCACCGTCAATGTACACCCCCCCACCCCAGTACGTGTCGTACCACCGTCAATGTACACCCCCCCACCCCAGTACGTGTCGTACCCCCCGTGTACCTACACCCAAGTACGTTCGAGTCGTACCCCCACCCCAGGACGTGTCGTACCCCCCCGTGTACCTACACCCAAGTACGTTCCAGTCGTACCCCCACCCCTGGACGTGTCGTACCCCCCGTGTACCTACACCCAAGTACGTTCCAGTCGTACCCCCACCCCAGTACGTTCCTGGCGCACCCCCAACACAACCTCCTAAGTACGGAGCGCACCCCATGCCCCAACATCACAACCGCATGTACGAGTCTTACAAAGCCACACACAAGGACAAAATCGTACAACCAAATGGCCCATGTACACACCGTACACACGCTCAAAACGCACGTACACAACCAGGACAAAATAAAACAACACAAGAATACACCAGTCGAAAGGCACACAGCCACTAAACATGGCCAACAACCACTTAAATAACACAATCACTGACCAGCAACTGCCAAAAACAAACAGAGGCCCAATACACCACCACTCCTTATAACACACCCACCCAAAATTCAAAAACTGCCACACCCACCCATGGACCAATAAAAAGGGCCCACACACACAAACCATGAGCCTTTCCAACAGACTCACTGCTGCCAGACACCACAGAACCAGACTACAAGCTACACCACACCTTACACTTGCACACCTTCAAACGACCACCCTCACAAACACCCTCTCATCACATTCACACACACACACAACCATCCACACCCCCCCCCCAACATCCACACCCCCCCCCACACCCACACCATCCCCACCCACACCCCTCACCATGCCCACTACCAAGAATCCAAAGTTCAGTCACCGAGAGTTGGAGGTCCTTGTTGATCAAATCCTCAGAGTCGAGCCACAGATCTTTGGAACATTGGTCAGAAGCACCAGCCAGGCAGCCAAAACAGCCATGTGGCAGACCATCGTCGATGCTGTGAATGCTGTTGCGGACACCAGGAGGACCAAGCAGGATTGCCAGAACAGGTGGTACGATCTGCGGAGGAGGGTCAGAGCCAAGAGGCAGGAGGAACACGACCAGGCCAACGCCACCGGAGGAGGGCCCTCCCGCAGAGCCGTACAGTACCATCCCTGGGAGGAGAGGGTGATGGCCATACTGCCGGTGGAGGCAGTTGAAGGAGTAGAAGGACTCCGAGACCCGGGTGAGTACACAAACAACGCACCTCACATGGGGGGAACTGCAACCACAACCAAAATCAATAACAGGCACGCAACCACCACAAGCCATCGCATTACTCAACCACACTCCATGAGCAGGCACATGCCACTGCTGCCACCATGCCCCATGCACCCAGCTGGACAATGTCAAGTCACAGGCCACAGAAGACAACAACACATGACACGGTAACCCGGATGGCGGGAGGCTGGGCACCAAGAATCACATAGTGCGACTCCAAAGCAGACAACAATGCCCTCTGCCCATATGGCCTAGGTCACAGCCAGACAAACACTGCGTCCCAACACAGGAATGACTTGCCAGCAAATGGCGGACGCCTTGCATCAACACATGGGGGTGAAGGCACTGTTTTGCACATGCCAGCAGCTAATGAACAGCCAACAGTGTGAAAGAGTGGCAGCACACACCACCACAGCAGCAGCGCACAGACACACAGCAGACAAAATGGGTGCCTGGAGATCAGAAACAAACTCACATCAACAGGCCAAGGGCCACTCAAAGATCTGCTAACAGTGTGTGCCCAGGAAGCTGGGCCAAGGTGACAGAGGGTGACACACGGAGGGAGGGAGAGGGGGACACAGAGGGAGGGAGAGGGGGACTGAGAGGGAGGGAGACGGACAGAGGGAGGAGGCTGACACACAGAGGGAGGGAGAGGGGGACAGAGAGGGAGGGAGAGGGGGACACAGAGGGAGGGAGAGGGGGACTGAGAGGGAGGGAGAGGGGGACTGAGAGGGAGGGAGACGGACAGAGGGAGGAGGCTGACACACGGAGGGAGGGAGAGGGGGACACAGAGTGAGGGAGAGGGGGACAGAGAGGGAGGGAGAGGGGGACAGAGAGGGAGGGAGAGGGGGACAGAGAGGGAGGGAGACGGACAGAGGGAGGAGGCTGACACACGGAGGGAGGGAGAGGGGGACAGAGAGGGAGGGAGAGGGGGACACAGAGGGAGGGAGAGGGGGACTGAGAGGGAGGGAGAGGGGGACTGAGAGGGAGGGAGACGGACAGAGGGAGGAGGCTGACACACGGAGGGAGGGAGAGGGGGACACAGAGGGAGGGAGAGGGGGACAGAGAGGGAGGGAGAGGGGGACAGAGAGGGAGGGAGAGGGGGACAGAGAGGGAGGGAGACGGACAGAGGGAGGAGGCTGACACACGGAGGGAGGGAGAGGGGGACAGAGAGGGAGGGAGAGGGGGACAGAGAGGGAGGGAGAGGGGGACTGAGAGGGAGGGAGACGGACAGAGGGAGGAGGCTGACACACGGAGGGAGGGAGAGGGGGACACAGAGGGAGGGAGAGGGGGACAGAGAGGGAGGGAGAGGGGGACAGAGAGGTCGGGAGAGGGGGACAGAGAGGGAGGGAGACGGACAGAGGGAGGAGGCTGACACACGGAGGGAGGGAGAGGGGGACAGAGAGGGAGGGAGAGGGGGACAGAGAAGGAGGGAGACACAGGGAGAGCAAATCAGTCCTTTGGTGTGTGGGAATGTCTGCTCGTCAGCAGGTGGACTGCGTGCATGTAGACAAGGGTGCCCAGTGCCAGAACCCCCCCTCTTCATCATGGCAAAACGCAGGGCCATGTTACAACCTGTACACGAGCACAAGGACAGCCACCTGCATCATATGAGTGTGTGGATCCACTCCATGTGCACATGTACAGTGCTACAAGGAAGGCGCAAACGCATAGCTCGGCACACATGCACACTCCACTGCTGACTGCAGTCACACTTGACGCAGCAAGTAAGACTGTGCCACACATAGTTAAAGGGGCCAAATTGGTGCCCAAGGGACACACACATGCACAAGTGCACTGTGAGTGGAATGCAAGACAGATCCTAATTCCAAGAGGAAATGTGCCAACTTTGTAACGGATGAAACATGGATGTTGCATGGATCAAAATTAACATTGTCTCTCTCACACACAGGTCAACGTCGTGCTGCACCCCCCAACACTGGGGGGGAACACTCACAGGACCCGGATCTGCAGGAGACCGATCCCACCGGCAGCGACCACTCTCACCACTCTGCGGACGACCCCGACCGACCTGGCCCCTCTGGTGTCCAACCACCTGCAGCACCTGCGTCAGGTACAACCGTGCCAACCACCACCCCCACTCCTGCCACATCCCAGGAGACACCCAGGATCCCTGCCCCAACACCACAATGCAGCCAGGCTCGCCAGGAGGGACACGGTGTCCCGGGCACCCAGGAGGAGGCAGGCGACAACGCCAATGCCACCCCTCAGGGGTCCCGGAGACCCCATGTGCCCACAAGTGCAGGCCAGACGCAAGTGGGCAGGGGTGGTGGGAGTGGAGAGCGGCGGAGGCGCGAGCCTGACCAGTTGGCTGGGGATCCGGTATTTTCCCATGTCCGTAACATCCTGGACTCATACCGGCAGGACACCACGGGCATGGCCCAGGTTGTGTCCGTCCTCGAGGGGATCAAGGTCCAGCAGGAACAGCAACATGCGGAGCTAAT
This sequence comes from Triturus cristatus, assembly GCF_964204655.1. Taxonomy (NCBI): domain Eukaryota; kingdom Metazoa; phylum Chordata; class Amphibia; order Caudata; family Salamandridae; genus Triturus; species Triturus cristatus. The sequence goes on from NC_140590.1 coordinate 1,645,711,372, forward strand.
AGCCTGTCTACAGCTACACCAACGGAGGATGGAGGACAGACAGGCTCAGCAAGTGACGGCGTCCCAGGGGATTCACGCTGAACTCCGTCGGATGGCCGACACCATGGCCGACCCTCCCTGTGCCAGAAGGCGGAGAACATCACCACCCACAGGGAGGGATCATGAGGAGGAGGAGGAAACATCCGACGGAGCATCCCAGACGTCGTCACGGCCTGCTGCTGAGGTTCCCCGCAGGAAGCCGGGTCGTCCACGGAAAGGACCGTGAGGGTGGCTGCTACATCACCATCTCCCAGGACACCTGGCCTGGCACCTGGCCCACTGGAGCAACAGCATCACAGCATCAAGAGACATTCTCTGCCACATGGCCCTGCTGGTCACTGGCTGACCAATGTTGACAAAGACTGTGGCATGGACTCTGAGGATTTCCAATGGCAAGGACACCAACTCCCCTACTGAACTTTGGATTCCCTAATCCCGGAAAGGCCCTCACTTGGCCCCCCCCCCCCAATAATAAATCACACTATTAAGAGTAGATGCCTGCTGGTAGCATTATTACCTACCATGTGTCTTGTACAGTCTAAACATGCCTGAGTCATCTGTTCACTTCAACCATCCACACCCTGGGGCCTGAGTCTGGCACAGGACACATGGGTCACAGTTTTCTAGGCAAGACAGACATGGAGCACTATACACACCCGTGATGGTCAGAACCAGCTGAGGGGGTGGCCGAACAACCGTGCTGACAGACACATTGAGTACAGCAACAGTCATGCGCAGAGGTCAGGGATCCTGGCCCGTGTCCTGGGGGGCACCCAGGTACGTGTAGACAGGTGGCAGAACCATGTCCTGCAAGCTTGAGTCCGGTGGATGCAGAGAATGGGGTCATGGACAACGTTGGATGCATGGGGATGGCACATGTCACAATACCCACACAGTCATGGACATCATGCCCATTACACAGTCTCAGCACACACACACAGCTTGCATCTTGCCACTCGACACATTGACACATAGCCACAATCAGGGAATACCATGCCAGACATGCAGGATGCACCGTGCCAACACACCAGCATTGACTGAGAAGAGGCACCTTGGAGGCATAGGGACACCTTTAATAGTCATGTGTTTGGGATTGCAGAGGCAACTTGAAGTACACATGAACACATCATGTGGAGTAACATGTGGCTCCAACACTGGCACCCCCCTTCTGCAGCACAAATGCGTGATAGCCATGGGACTGGCACACAAGTGTCGGATAATAGCTAAATACCCACAGCTGCTCACGGAGAGCCTGCCATACACCATACATCCGCTGATGTGGAAGTCCCACGCCATGTCAAGACAATGTTAACCGTATGTGTCCGAGGGCAGTGTCACACACATTGATGCCTTCATCACAATCCACCATCCCATCACTGATGACTGACAACCAGGCAGCCCATCTATTCAGGTGTACCCAGCTGCATGTCGTGTCCCATGGGGATGCCACATGTCTGCAGAGGACCCAAACCCCGACCGGGGCAGTGTGCACACATCGTGAACAACTGCCACACCCAATACACCCCAGATGCATCCCTTACCCCATGGAGACTTCCAAACGTGTCCGTGCCTGTAACGCTGAGTCAGCCCATGATGCCATGTCCATGAGGAATAGCAGTGCCACAACAATGCAACCAGCAAACGGCATGCGCAGGTACCTGGGGAAGAGAGACACACAAGAAGTCAGCCACAAGAAGCACAGCCACTTGCATGTGCATTTACTCGACACATGTATGTATGACAACATGCTAGGTCACAATTATGCCTGGGGAAATACTACCATCACTGCCACCATCACTCCAGTGACACACCCACACACACCTCTGACCCACGTGCCATACATGCAGGTGGAGACACACATCACAACGCATGCCACACGGGGACCAATGCGTGCACACTCAGACCCTGGTACTCACCACTAAGCAAAGAAGTCGCGTATGAGCCGAGTCCGGATGTCCTCTTGCGGCTCCACATCCTCCACATCACTAGCCCCATTGCCAAGCCCTTCGTCCTCCACGGGTGGATGGTCCTCGTCATCTTGATCCAGGATGAGGGGCACAGCTCTTTCAACTGCCATGTTGTGCAGCATGCAGCAGACCATGAAGATCTTGCAGACCTTCGCCGGGGCATATGGGAGTGCGCCGCCGGTCTTGTGCAGGCACCTGAATCGGCTCTTCAGCATGCCAAACGTCCTCTCTATCACTCGCCTTGTCCGGCCATGGGCGGTGTTGTAGCGGAGCTGGGCCGGCGTGATGGGGTTGCGGAGAGGTGTCAGCAGCCAAGGCATGTTGGGATAGCCAGCGTCCCCTAAATGGAAAGCACATGGATATCGTTAGAACTGGCGAAGCGGTAGTGCTGCTCGGCCAAACAGAATACAGGACAGACAGACTGTACCCACCAACAACACATGCACGTTCGTTGCGCAGCTGCATCATCATATCAGGCATCCCGCTACGCCTCATGATGTAGGCATCGTGTGCTGATCCTGGAAAACGAGCACAGACATGTGAAATCACCATGTTGGACAGACACACCACAAGGGCATTGATGGAGTGGTAGTGCTTCCGATTGCGGTACGCCACCTCCCGTGCGTGTGGTGGTACCAAACCTACATGTGTCCCATCTATGGACCCAATGACATGGGGCATCCCTCCCAGGGCATAGAAACCACGCTTGACCTCAGTCATCTGTTCAGGGGTTGGGAACTTGATGAAGTCATCCAGGTGAATCAACATGGCCTCCAAGAAATCATGCAGCACACCGCTGAACATGCTCTGGGACATGCCACCAACATGAGCTATGGTATATTGGAAGGTACCCGTGGCAAGGAAATGTAGGGCAGCCATTACCTTCAGCTGGGGTGTCAGTGCCGTAGGATACCTGTGCTGCGGTTGCAGGTGTGGTGCCAGTCTCGCCGTCAGCTCCAGAATCAACGGTTGGGTGAAGCGGTAGAGCCGGATCCTGTCATTCTCCTGCATGGTGGCCAAGTCTGGAATTCTTCGGGCAACAGGAGGCGCTCTGCAGTAATTTGGAAGTGACAAGGAAGAGTGAGTGCACTACGAGAACAACTCATGTCTACTGAGCACATGTAAATCTGCCAATACACACATGCCACATAGGGAGTCAGGCATGTGCTACATGCCCAGGACACGTATGGATGCAAGGTGACACTCCTTCCAAGACCCAGCTACACACGGTGATTGAGAACCTCCCCATGCCACGCCATGGGAATAGCTGTGTCCCAGTGCAAGTGCACTGCCCGACGCAAGACAGGAGTGACATACACCCACACATCAGCAGAAGTGTGATGCTGATTGCAGAGACTGGCAGCGGAACACTTGAGCCACAGGTCACATGACATTACACTAGTCCAGCCCACACACCTTGCCATGAAGGTGCACATGTCATGACTCCCCACACATTCCTTGTGAGTTTGCTGACATGGCCTTGTCACGCTACTCCGTGTCCCTTGCATACATGTGCACCTCACATCCGGTAACACATGTGGCATGGTGTTGGGAACAGTGTGCAATGACAATCTACACACAGCCACATGTTGGTTGCTGCAACGGCTGCAGCTTTTGAGGGTGCAACAACATCAACCCGATGTAAATCCCGGACACATATATGGCATAGTCACATTGTGCACTGTGGGTAGTGATGAGTCATGTGTCATGACCCCTGTACCGGGCATCATGGGACACTTCCGTGTGTTGGTGTCCGTGCCATGCCAGTGACGCTCACCCCAAGTGCGCAGTCCCACATGCACACATGTCAAAGGAGTCAAGGGCATGCCTGGCACACATTGCACCCTCACACAGTACACATGTACACATCTCATCATACATCTGGTGCCTTCTCCACTCAGGAGGCATGTTCCACATCACAGCCTGTGACACCTGTGCCCAACACATGTGGTAATGCACAGACGATGCCTTGGTGTCCATTCCTGGACAAGTATGTCCATCCATGGACAAGTATGTCCGCCCTATTCCGACATGTGTGTCGCCTATCACCACAGTGATGTGTAAAATCCGCCGTACTGCTGCTGAGAGGGCCTGTGCATGTTCCCAAATCACTGTGGGAGTGCTGCCGTATGTGTACCCATCGTGATGGCGAGCGTAGATGCGAGTGTACGGTCCGTACCACTACGGGTACGCATACGCGTGCAGACCCATCGTGATAGTGAGCGTAGATGCGAGTGTACGGTCCGTACCACTACGGGTACGCATACGCGTGCAGACCCATAGTGATAGTGAGCGTAGATGCGAGTGTACGGTCCGTACCACTACGGGTACGCATACGCGTGCAGACCCATAGTGATAGTGAGCGTAGATGCGAGTGTACGGTCCGTACCACTACGGGTACGCATACGCGTGCAGACCCATAGTGATAGTGAGCGTAGATGCGAGTGTACGGTCCGTACCACTACGGGTACGCATACGCGTGCAGACCCATAGTGATAGTGAGCGTAGATGCGAGTGTACGGTCCGTACCACTATGGGTCTGCACGCGTATGCGTACCCGTAGTGGTACGGACCGTACACTCGCATCTACGCTCACTATCACTATGGGTCTGCACGCGTATGCGTACCCGTAGTGGTACGGACCGTACACTCGCATCTACACTCACTATCACTATGGGTCTGCACGCATATGCGTACCCGTAGTGGTACGGACCGTACACACGCATCTACGCTCACTATCACTATGGGTCTGCACGCGTATGCGTACCCGTAGTGGTACGGACCGTACACTCGCATCTACGCTCACTATCACTATGGGTCTGCACGCGTATGCGTACCCGTAGTGGTACGGACCGTACACTCGCATCTACGCTCACTATCACTATGGGTCTGCACGCGTATGCGTACCCGTAGTGGTACGGACCGTACACTCGCATCTACGCTCACTATCACTATGGGTCTGCACGCGTATGCGTACCCGTAGTGGTACGGACCGTACACTCGCATCTACGCTCACTATCACTATGGGTCTGCACGCGTATGCGTACCCGTAGTGGTACGGACCGTACACTCGCATCTACGCTCACTATCACTATGGGTCTGCACGCGTATGCGTACCCGTAGTGGTACGGACCGTACACTCGCATCTACGCTCACTATCACTATGGGTCTGCACGCGTATGCGTACCCGTAGTGGTACGGACCGTACACTCGCATCTACGCTCACTATCACTATGGGTCTGCACGCGTATGCGTACCCGTAGTGATAGTGAGCGTAGATGCGAGTGTTCGGTCCGTACCACTACGAGTACTCATACGCGTGCAGACCAAAAGTGATGGAGAGCGTAGGCATGCATGTACGGGCCGTTGCCATGCATTTGGGGTGCCCTAGGGCCCCCACACGCACCGTACCTGTGTGTGATGCTCAAAATTACATGGGGGACAAGTATTAAGGCCTACATGCATGCTGGTTGTCATGGAGACCAAGTTCAAAATTGGAAATTGTTCTGGAAGGTGCACAGCAGAAGTCAGTTGGGATTTGTCTACTTTGTTGCAATGTGTTTGTGGGGCTGACATCATGCAGGAGAATGAAACCGATAGAGAACCCACAGACTGCTAGGTTTGAAGGGATTGGTGGAAACATAGGATGCAAATGTGAGTGACCAATCTCTCTGTACTCCTGTGCATGAGACTGGGCAGAAGGGCACATATAAGGCAGCCAGGTCCCATGAGGGAGCACTTGCCTGCACATCTTTGCATTCGTCGACCCTGCTGCTGCTACTGATTCCCTGGAACCATGTCAAGGGCTGTGGAGAGGACACAGCCATTCACCCTGGAGGAGAACATGGCTCTGCTGGATGTGATCCTCCCACAGTACTCCATGCTGTATGGGCGACCAGGTTATCAGGTGAGTGCATAGGCCACTGCCACAGACTGTCCCTATGTGGTGACTGTGACTTCTGCCATTGCGTCCAGGTGTAACACACATGCCATGTACTGTCGGGGGGGTCCCAGGGGGGGGGGGGGTGCCTGATGTCTCCCAGCAGTGCCCTGAGACAGGAGGGGTGGGGGCCTATCACTCACAGCAGTGCCCTGAGACAGGAGGGGTGTGTGCAGAGTCCTCACAGCAGTGCCCAGAGACAGGAGGGGTGTGTGCAGAGTCCTCACAGCAGTGCCCTGAGACAGGAGGGGTGTGTGCAGAGTCCTCACAGCAGTGCCCTGAGACAGGAGGGGTGGGTGCAGAGTCCTCACAGCAGTGCCCTGACACAGGAGGGGTGGGTGTGGAGTCCTCACAGCAGTGCCCTGAGACAGGAGGGGTGGGTGCAGAGTCCTCACAGCAGTGCCCTGAGACAGGAGGGGTGGGTGTGGAGTCCTCACAGCAGTGCCCTGAGACAGGAGGGGTGGGGGCCTATCACTCACAGCAGTGCCCTGAGACAGGAGGGGTGTGTGCAGAGTCCTCCCAGCAGTGCCCTGAGACAGGAGGGGTGTGTGCAGAGTCCTCCCAGCAGTGCCCTGAGACAGGAGGGGTGGGTGCAGAGTCCTCCCAGCAGTGCCCTGAGACAGGAGGGGTGGGTGTGGAGTCCTCCCAGCAGTGCCCTGAGCCAGGAGGGGTGGGTGTGATGCACAGTGTGAGCCTAGATCATTGATTGTGACATTGCCATCATTCCACCTGTGTACCCACTGTGGCACGTACTGCTTTTTCCCTCACCAGGGGATGATGTCCCTATGACAAAGGTGCAATGCGTTGGCTGCATGACATGCCTTGTTGTTACCAGCTAATTTGTACCCATATGTCTCTCTGTGACATGTGGCTGGTGTATTGATGTGGTGTCACTTGTTCCTCCTCACAGGTAGGCGCCACTGCCAAGGAGCAGATCTGGCTGACCGCCGTCAGTGCCGTGAGGGGTGTGGATGGTCGGAGGCGGCGCCTGGCCCAGGTGAGGAAACGCTGGCAGGATATCCGGTGCTGGACGCGGAGGATTGCACGGCTCCTGCTGGGGGACTCACCTGAGAGCCACAAGAACCGCGGCCGCCGCCGTCTGAGCCACCTCCACAGGCGTGTGCTGCCGGTGGTCTTTCCAGACCTGGAGAGGCGCTTACAGGCGATGCAGCAGCCGGAAGGGGGTAGGTACATGTGTGTTTGTTGTGTGTCACCGGCATTTGTAAGGGCACAGTAGCATGAATCCACTGGCAGGGTTTAAAGGTGCTGTGCAGATCCTGTTTGGCCCAGTATAGCGCTGTGCCCCTGCCACCCTTCCCCTCCTTGCAATGTGTTCCCTGGTCTGTGTGTAGTCACTCCTTCCCAGGGTAATGTAGGCTGGCGCTTTGTCCACGGGAACAATGTCTGTAGCATCATGTGTGGGGGTGGTGTGTAACAGGTTGTGGGACCTTGCCTGTGCACTGTCAAGTTCACTGCATGTGGGTTCCATGTCAGTTGGCACTGATGCTGACTCCAGACATGGGAGTTGGTCTCTCATGTGTCATGCCTTACAGCGCGCATGTCCTATGTAGTGGCCTGTGACATGATGTGCATGACTGTGCGATACACATAGTGCAGGGATGGTGACGTGTGTTGCTGTCATTACCATTCAGTAGCATGTAGTTGCGTGCCCACTACTGTCCCCTGGGGCACCTTTTCCTCAGTGGTGTATGTGTCATCATGAACGTGGCCACTGTCAGTGTCTACAGCGTAAGTTGTGCTCTGTGCCATTGTCCCCTGTCACCATGTATATAGACGTGCTAATTTGTACAGGTGTCCACTGTGCAGCCTGACCTGATTGTCCTTCTTCATACTCACAGTTGCCAGTGCCTGTGTGTCTTGTTATACTCATCTGAGGATGGGCACTGGTACCTCATTATTTGTACAGGCGCACCTTGGCTGTTTGGCGTCCAATCTTGCTTTTTGCCTGCCCCTGTGTGTATCACCCAGACCATGAGATGTTTGTGCCACCTGTGTCTCCACAATTTGCCTCGTGTAGGGTCTTGTTGGGGCGGGCAATGCCTATGTGTTAAATCCTGATTACCACTTGCTGGGTCTGGGCAGTGTGTGATGTGCCTGGACACACACGCAATGTGCAGTGACCGAGTCATGTTGTGCATGTTTTCAGCATTACCTATGCAGCATGTGTCTCAAGTTCATGGATATGGTCCCTGGTCATCGGTATTTTCGCAAACGCTGTGTGGTGCAGATGCAGTGCTGGATTGTCCCCAGGACCTGGGTGCTATGTCAGACTCCTTTTCCTGTGTTTAGCTATTGTCTCATGCTCTCCATGGTATTTCAGTGGCATGGTGGCTCAACCAACTGTGTGTTGCATGCCCTACATCGGTACCCTGTTCAGTAGATGTTAGGGATCTTCCTTTTCAGGCCATGCAATGTTACCTATGTAGATTGGACTCATGTGACAGATGTGTACAGGTGTCTGAATAATTTCTGTCTCTCCACCCTGCCCACAGCATCGTCGGGGGACACAGAGGGAGACATGGACACAGACCAGGCGGAGGGACCGAGCACCAGTGCCAGCCGTGACATCGGGTCTGGCACATCGAGTGGGACAGAGGCGGAGGAGAGTGTGGCCGAGGACCTGTCGACTGGCACATCAGACTACGAAGCTGACAGGTCCGGGGACGATGTCTCCGAGTGGGCGGAGGCTGCACCAGCAGCTGACAGCGGAACAACACCTCGCACCGCCCCCTCAGTTTCCACCAGCCGCCTCCCACTTGCTCGTGTCCCTTCCCAGCGTGCCCGGTCACAGCATGTCTCCTTCCTGCCAGGCACCGCGCCCCCTGCCCCTGTCTCCACTGCTGCCGCCAATGCAGAGTCTGTGGACATCCAGCGGCAACTGCAGGTTGGTCAGGCTGCGATCCTTAATGTCCTCCATGCCCACGGCAAAACCCTCACCAACATCGAGGCTTTCTTGGAGGGCATTCATTCATCGCAGGCTGACCAACGCAACTTGCTGAGGTCCATCGACTCCACACTGACTGCAGCAGTGGGTCTCCTGCAGCGCGACCTCCCCCCACCTACCCCTGCCCCATCCACACTTCCCACTCCCATGCCTGTCACACGTACACCCAGACGTCGGCATGCACCCACATCAACGGACACGGGCACCACACCAGCAGGGAAGGTCCACCGCACTCCTCCTGACACGCACACACAGGGTGAGGTAGGCACACCCACTGGGTCGGGGGGCAAACGTGTGACACGCAGCCATAGTGGGAGTCCGCATTCCACCCAGTCCACTCCCTCCAAATCCCCTCCCCTCAGCTCTCCTGGCCACATCTCCCCCAAGGACTCCTTCATGGCCGCTCTGTCCCTGAGCCCCACAGTTACACCACCACGCAAGCGGTCACGGAGGTCCCCGGTCAGGGTGGTTGAGTCTCCCCCCCTGTCTCCACCCTCCCCCGGTGGCGCTGCGACCCATCCCTCTGACCCCCCCCCCTCCTTGGGGCCTGAGGTCCCTTCGGGTGCAGGGGACTCCCTGGATGACCTTGCAAAGGTGTGTAGTGCCATCCTGGCCTCCGCCTTTGGCACTGACCCACCCCCTGTGGTGGACTCCTCCATCCCTGCACCCACAACGCCGCCCCTTTGCCCTGATGTCCCTGCGGTGCCTGTTGCTCCCCCCCCCCTGATGCCCTCACCAGTGTGGAAGACGATGCCATTTGACTGTGCAGGCAAGGTAGGGGACACGCATCCCACTGTGTCCCCCATCCAGCTGAGAATCATTGACTGCCCTATGGGCTTTGTGAAGATTGAACTGCCTGCGATCCACGGACATTGTGCTCCTGCAGAATAAAGCTTAATTTTGTTTTCATTATCACACTACTGCTATGCTGGTATTGGTGTTGGTGGGGCTGCTACATGGTTTTGGGTGGTGTGTAAGGGTTTGGGTGTGTGGGATATGTAGTAGTGTACTGCTCATTGGTGGGACCCTGTGATCTGTGTGCCATCACAAGGTGTTGGCTAACTTTCTTTGTTCATGTAGGCAGTTACTGCATGGTGCACTTGTCCAAGGGTGTATTCCTTCCTCTGTGTACCCAGCTTTCTTCCCTGCAGGGTGTTCCCAATGTTTAGCGCAGAGCTGTGTCTACATGAGCTGTGTGTGTGACGGAGCCCTTCTACTTTGGCCATGCATGCAGGGCCATGTCTCCACCTGCGACAATCGTGGCATCCTTGGTGATCACTGTACTTGTGTGTGGAGTCTGTTGACATGAGTTCATGGGGACATGTTCCCTTGTAGCCAGTATGCATGTGGATAATTCTGGCCTCACACACATGTGTTACACCCCTCCTGTCTCTGGGCACTGCTGGGAGTGATGGGCACCCACCCCTCCTGTGTCAGGGCACTGCTGGGAGGACTCTGCACCCACCCCTCCTGTGTCAGGGCACTGCTGGGAGGACTCCACACCCACACCTCCTGTGTCTGGGCACTGCTGGGAGGACTCTGCACCCACCCCTCCTGTGTCAGGGCACTGCTGGGAGGACTCTGCACCCACCCCTCCTGTGTCAGGGCACTGCTGGGAGGACTCTGCACCCACCCCTCCTGTGTCAGGGCACTGCTGGGAGGACTCCACACCCACACCTCCTGTGTCTGGGCACTGCTGGGAGGACTCTGCACCCACCCCTCCTGTGTCAGGGCACTGCTGGGAGGACTCTGCACCCACCCCTCCTGTCTCAGGGCACTGCTGGGAGGACTCTGCACCCACCCCTCCTGTGTCAGGGCACTGCTGGGAGGACTCTGCACCCACCCCTCCTGTGTCAGGGCACTGCTGGGAGGACTCCACACCCACCCCTCCTGTGTCAGGGCACTGCTGGGAGGACTCCACACCCACCCCTCCTGTGTCTGGGCACTGCTGGGAGGACTCTGCACCCACCCCTCCTGTGTCAGGGCACTGCTGGGAGGACTCTGCACCCACCCCTCCTGTGTCAGGGCACTGCTGGGAGGACTCTGCACCCACCCCTCCTGTGTCAGGGCACTGCTGGGAGGACTCCACACCCACACCTCCTGTGTCTGGGCACTGCTGGGAGGACTCTGCACCCACCCCTCCTGTGTCAGGGCACTGCTGGGAGGACTCTGCACCCACCCCTCCTGTCTCAGGGCACTGCTGGGAGGACTCTGCACACACCCCTCCTGTCTCTGGGCACTGCTGGGAGTGATGGGCACCCACCCCTCCTGTCTCAGGGCACTGCTGGGAGGACTCCACACCCACCACTCCTGTCTCAGGGCACTGCTGGGTGGACTCTGCACACACACCTCCGATTTCTGGATATGTGCGCTTGGCACATACACGGTGGGGTTACGCACACTGCATTAGAGGTGAGGGTACGAGTCTACTGACACTGGTGTGGTGGGGGTACGCTCCGTACGTCCGCGGATGTGGGTACGGGTCGTACTTACACTGTTGGGCAGGGGGGTACGCTCCTTGCATTCGTGGGTGGGGGTTCGAGTCGTACTTACACTGTTGGCATGGGGGGTACGCTCCATGCATACGCGGGTGGGGGTACGGGTCGTACTTACACTGTTGGGCAGGGGGGTACGCTCCTTGCATTCGCGGGTGGGGGTACGGGTCGTACTTACACTGTTGGGCAGGGGGGTACGCTCCTTGCATTCGCGGGTGGGGGTACGGGTCGTACTTACACTGTTGGGCTGGGGGTACGCTCCGTACGTCCGCGGGTGGGGGTACGGGTCGTACTTACACTGTTGGGCAGGGGGGTACGCTCCTTGCATTCGCGGGTGGGGGTACGGGTCGTACTTACACTGTTGGGCAGGGGGGTACGCTCCTTGCATTCGCGGGTGGGGGTACGGGTCGTACTTACACTGTTGGGCTGGGGGTACGCTCCGTACGTCCGCGGGTGGGGGTACGGGTCGTACTTACACTGTTGGGCTGGGGGTACGCTCCGTACGTCCGCGGGTGTGGGTACGGGTCATACTTACACTGTTGGGCTGGGGGTACGCTCCGTACGTCCGCGGGTGTGGGTACGGGTCGTACTTACACTGTTGGGCAGGGGGGTACGCTCCTTGCATTCGCGGGTGGGGGTACGGGTCGTACTTACACTGTTGGGGTGGGGGGTACGCTCCTTGCATTCGTGGGTGGGGGTACGGGTCGTACTTACACTGTTGGGCAGGGGGGTACGCTCCATGCATTCGTGGGTGGGGGTACGGGTCGTACTTACACTGTTGGGCAGGGGGGTACGCTCCTTGCATACGCGGGTGGGGGTACGGGTCGTACTTACACTGTTGGGCTGGGGGTACGCTCCGTACGTCCGCGGGTGTGGGTACGGGTCGTACTTACACTGTTGGGCTGGGGGTACGCTCCGTACGTCCGCGGGTGTGGGTACGGGTCGTACTTACACTGTTGGGCAGGGGGGTACGCTCCTTGCATTCGCGGGTGGGGGTACGGGTCGTACTTACACTGTTGGGGTGGGGGGTACGCTCCTTGCATTCGTGGGTGGGGGTACGGGTCGTACTTACACTGTTGGGCAGGGGGGTACGCTCCATGCATTCGTGGGTGGGGGTACGGGTCGTACTTACACTGTTGGGCAGGGGGGTACGCTCCTTGCATACGCGGGTGGGGGTACGGGTCGTACTTTCACTGTTGGGGTGGGGGGTACGCTCCTTGCATACGGGGTGGGGGTAGGGTCCGTACATATCCGTCCCCACGCTATGTGATGTTTGTGCGGCCCGTACCCAGGCCTTTGCCACGTGGGTGCGATCCGTCCCGCCATTGTTGGGGTGACGTGTGTGGGCGTGGTCCGACTCGTACCCACGCTCTTCAGGCGTGGGTACGGGACGTACCTGTCTGGTTGTGTTGCCGGTTCGCGTGGTGACGGACTTCCGTTGTGGCGGTCGCTGGATTATCAGGACACGCCCCCACCCCCTCGTGGTGACCAGGGCATGGGAGTCAGGTATGTCCAGGCCATGTGTAGTGTGTCACTCATGTGGTTGGTTTGTGGCCTGCCCTGGTAGTGCCACCCCCACCCCACCCCACTTTCCCCCCTCCCTTAGTTATTCTGACCTTCTGCGGCGTCTGCGTCGTAACCTGTAGAGGAGGTGGACTGCTATGAGGGCAGGGATGACTCGTAGGTTCGGGTCCATGTCTGTCCGTCACGTACTGGTCCTCCTTGTTCGCGTCGTCGTCTGTCCGTCGCGTACTGGTGGTCCTTGTTCGCGTCGTCCTGATTTCCCGGCAGTTTTTGGCTGCCGCAAAATATTCACCGTGCGGGGTGACGTCGGTGCGAATCGTGATTCCTGGGTCGTGAATGGCTGGCTGCGTGCGTCCCGACGTCAGGTCGGCGCTTTCCCGGATCGCATTGGTAGGTGTTTTTTGTTCGGTCGGTCTTTTTTACGATTCGTACGGTAATGGTGTACCCGTGCGAATCGTAATTCCATGTTTGTATATTTTGACGACCGGGTACGCGTCGGACGGAGAATATGCTCCGTCCGACGGTTCGTACCCGGTTTTTACCGGATTGTGATCGGCACCTTAGGGTGGACTTTTGCAGATGTCTCCATAGACTCTGGTTAAAATGATAATAGCAACCTTGGATTGCTGTGTGTGGATAATTTTTTAGTATTGAATTGATCATGGCTAATTCGAAATCAATAATTATTTTTTGTGGGAAATAATTATTGGTTTCTTCTTTAATTTTGGTTAACATTTCAATGTATGTTGTTTGCTGTTTATTTGGTAAGAGGGCATAGATGAATGGAATGTTAGAATGTTGGTACAATCCATGCACTGTGTACAGCTGGTAGAATGGTTTTGGACAAACTTTAAAAGTTCCATCCATCATCCAAGTGTCACATTGTTGTAATTTCACTAAATTGTTTGCAGTAGCAAACATAATTATTCTTTTATCTGGAGATTTGTTATCAAAAAAAATAAATGGTTCATTAGTGTGAGTTATGCTTAATTCTGGGGGAATGATTACTGTCTCAAATGTTTTAGGGGTAGGTAGAGTTTTGGTAGTTAGTTTTTTTTGTCTAGCAATTGTTCTTTTTAAACAATCAATTGGGGGTAATTGTGCTGATGCATGGTGTGGTATTTTTAATAATTGTTCTTTGAGTATTTGGGTGGTGGGTTTATCAGTGCTAGTACTTGCTTCTTTAATGTTTTCAAGAGCATTTCTAACGTCTATCTCTGTTATATTGGGGGGGTGATTTTACAGAAAGAACAGTGGTTTCTTTTGTAATAGCTCTACCATAGCATTTGTTTGAGTAGTATTTGCTACATTTCCAAAACATTTTCAGACCACTTTGCTTTTCTTGTGTATATACATAACCCATATAACATAACAACATTTTATTTTTTTGAGACGTTATAAATTCTGCACCTTCAGTCATGTTGTTCTGTATTATGCCAGGAGAGATGAAAAACAATTTAGTAAATATAAACAATGTTATAGATATTTTAAATATATTTAAATTTTAGTGAATATACTTACGATGTTTAATTTGATGTGTTGAAAGATGTTAATTAGCTGATTTCAAGCTTTCAGTTTAATCTTGGAGATAGATTTTCTGTTGAAAAGAGAAAAAAATTAGTTAATAGTTGGATACATTTTTTTGAATGTGATACTGTTTTAAGGGGAAACTAACATTCTGGCTGCGTATTTTAGGCTGTTTAATGATTGAGGTTTATATACTTACTTATTTCTTTGGTCCAGTAGGTGATTGCGTAGAAGGTCGTTTTGGATGGTTCAGTGGTTTTCTGTAGAGGAGAGAAATAAGGAATAAATATGTTTTAGAATTATTTTTTTAATTAATACTTTTAGGTGGGTAGGAAAAATTAAAAATGTACTTACATTGATTAATATTAGAGTTGTGGGGATGTCCAAAATATTTCTGTCTGTTTAGAAGGTATCTATAGAGGAGATATGAATGAAATTCAATAAAGGGTAGTAAATTAATGTATAGAAATAGTTTCAGCTGTAGCATTCTAGATTTGTTGCTTTATAAATAGAGTTTAACTTACTTTCTGTAGTTGTTAAATTTTCTTTTGGACTGTAAATCTTCTTTCAGGAAACAGCTGAGTAGAGTTTCATCTTATTTCTTCTTTTCAGTTTGTAGTGTGAAAGAGATGTTGAAATGTAGTGTTTTTATATTGTGCAATTAATTAGTTGCTTCATTTCATTGGTTTAATTTGAAATGTGAGCATGTCATTGGTCCACCTTGATTTTTTTTTTCTTTTCTGGCTGTTTGTTTCCATGTAAGGGAAACGCTAATTAGCAACTTATTAGTAGTAAGTTATTGTTTATTTGTAGTATTAAATGCTTTAAAGATATTTTTAAATGTGGTTTAATGCATGTATAATAATTATAAAATTATTTATGTAGTGAAATGTATTCATATTGTTTATGGAATGTTTATTTTTAAATGTATGTGTTTGAATGAAAATTTTAATGTTATTTAAGTGTTTTATTATGTATTACAATGTTAATGTATGTGTTGTGCTTAAAGTATATTTTCTTCATAGTTTTTTAGATAGTCGATATTGTGAAATATTCTATATTTTGGTTGTCTATATTTCTGGTTTCGATAATTTTGTCATTTACATAGTCATTTAAGAGTAGACGATAATTTTGTTAACGATATTTCTAATTTCGATATAATGATATACGATATTTTGTAAAGACGATATTGTGTACTCGATATTTTAGTATTTTCTGTAATAAGTATGGTGAGTCGATAATATTGTAGTCGATAATTTAGCAACGATATTTTAAGTAGTCGATATTTTGGTAATCGATATTATGTCAATGATCCCTCAATACTACTTAAAATGCAAGTTTCCCTAACAATGCCCACAACTAGGGCTCTCTGTTAATCACAGCTATCGCCTTATATGTTCCAGTGCACAGGAAAACTATTGTCTGATAAGCCTAAGAAAGTAAAATGTATCAGTTGAACAATGGTGATTAATCAATGTTAATGCAACTATTAACTTTAACAAGCCACAGAGTTTTATCACTTTTCTCAGTAGTGGCCCATCGGAGATCTAAATAACATTTTACAATGGGAAAGAAATATTGTATTAAAAAAATATATATATTTGTCAAATTTTATTAGTGAGCTAAACAGTTCCCTCCTATAAATGCTAATATTTCGAGATTATAGGTCTGATTATGATGTCGGACAAACTTACGTGCGCCGCACACTGATGCGGAAGCAGGAACGCCCGACTAGGAATCGGAGTTCCCGCTGGCTGCATTACGATGTGACCGCCTTCACGGCGGTCGCATTGTGTATTTTTATTATTGCAGCGTGTGATGCGGGCTACAGCACAAGCCGCAATACAAAAAATACATCTGACATATCCCTGCACTATGTTGCAGGCACACAGGGATATGTATGGGGCACTATAGGTGACCCCCTTGGGCCCATATTGGAGAGCCGGGGGGAAGGAGGGCCCGCCATGTCACTTTCTACCTGCCTTTTCATGGCAGGTTAACCGCCATGAAACGGCCGGTGGAAAAGGACATTGCAATCCCTATGGCGGTGCCTGATCAGGCACCGTCACTGTTGTAGGGACTGCAGTATCTCGGATGGTCCGACGGGCTCCTGGAGCCAGTCGGACGTGTGGCAGTCAGTCTCTCTGCTCACCCTACATCAGCCCTCCATCATAATGTGGCGGGCGGTCCTGCAGGGTCCGATAGAGGTTGTGACCACCACCGATGGCCTGATGGTGGTGGCCCCACCTCCATCATAATGAGGTCCCAAAATTTGCATAATTTGCTTTTGCGTAATAATGTAAAACTTTGTACATTTCTGCAAAGTTATGCGTAATTATTTGAAATGCAAAATTGGCATTTGGCGCTAGATTTTAGTTCAAAATACGTCCTTGCAGCACTTTTGGACATGAGGGTGCATTTTGCTCTAAAATAGTGCAAAAGACAAAAACACTGTGAAGAATATCCACTCACATTCAATCGTTCTTGTTGTTCCCTTGCATTCGCAGTAAATTTCTACTGCAAATAGCGCATTTGCAGTAAACTTTTACAGAGAACTGTATGTAATTACATGACATGGCCTTATAGTATAATTTTGAGAAATTACCGAAATCACAATATTCCGCCACCGTAAAACAAATTGTTCTCAGGTCTAAACCAGGGTTCCAATCCTGGACTGACCAGGCCTAGTGTTAACTAGCTTTTAGAATAATCACACAAGCACAACCACTCCATATTAAGGGCCAGATTTACAAAGGTAAAGGTAAAGTTACATTTTTGTGCAAGTTAAGGGGCTGAGTACAAATGCCTGCCACTGCCAGCCGTTTCTCTGCCTGCCGAATTATGATGGCGGAGGGATCTGGACCGCGACAGTGGCAGGCTGCAAAGACCCCCCCGCCACAGATCCGCCACAGGCAATCATTCTGATTGCCTGGCGGAGCGGTCATGGTCCATAAAACGGTGCGGTACCTAGTAGGCACCGTCCGCCAAATTATGAGGCCTCCTGTAGCCAGCCTTTCCATGGTGGCAAAACCGCCATGGAAAGGCTGGCAGGGATTGGTTTCAGGGGGCCGTTGTTGGCCCCCCTGATGTTGGGGGGAGGTGTTGGTGCACTGGGGGGTACCCTTGGTACCACCCCTAAATTTCACTGCACTAAGTGGCAGGCAACCAGCACCAACCGCAGCAATGTTAAAGTGCAAGGTGTGACCCCCATGGTGGCGGTCGCATCGTAATTTGGAGTGGTGGACCGCCGCATGACTGGAGGGCCGTCCCAATCCCCACTATGATGGCGGGCAGCCTCAAGTCCGCCTGCCATAGTAAAGAGCCCCTAAGTCTTTTTCCGTATACACAAACAAACTTAAGAGTAACTTTATGACTGCAGAGGGTCCGCAGTCGGGACGGAGAATGGCGCACAGAGGCCTCATCTATCTTTTTATGTGGGGAGTTCTCCGCCCCGAATGCGGAGTCTCTGCAGTAGTAAACGTCCACAAAAAAGAAAACTTTCACAGAAGTGTACCTTTACCTTTGTGAAATGGCCCATAGTGTCCATGAGGTGTATCTGAACACCATATCAATGTCAATGCTCAATCCCTAATTTGTCTGTGCAGCTCTCCACAAAAATCTAACACAGGCTTTTCTACCCAACTGGGGCAAAATCAAAGTAAGATTACCTGCAGACGAGCAGGAGAGAAGAGCCTATTTCAACTCCTCTACCTCATATGTCAATAAATAAAGCATCAAATAAAATTCCCCTTCCTTACCATTATGTTAATAAAGAAAGTTTCAAGACGTTAATCTTCTCCCTTGAGGAAATCCAGTCTTGGGTGACAAATATGAAATTCAATTCAAACCAACACAAATCAGAACTCCTCCTGCTCAGAAATTGGATAAATTAACTAAACTCCATGGACCTTGCACTCAAAATTGTGAAAGCTGTGAGCTAAATATTAATAAATTATGGTCACCTTTTCGTGCATGCTATTAAGGGCCAGATGTACGACCATATTTTGCTTTTGTAAAATGGAAATTGGCCCATTTGCAGCCGCAAAGTTTGTCTGCCCCATGTACAAACCCTATTTTATGAGTCGGTAACCTATTACCGACTCGCAAAATAGGGTTTGCGACTCGCTATTAGGAAGGGGCCTACCAGGGAGTCACTTCCTAATAGCGAGTCTCACTTAAATGTATGATTGTTTTAGGACCGCAATTGCGGTTGCAAAACACTCACATTTCACCACCTACTTCAAGCAGGTGGTAAGCCTTTGTGAATGTGTGCAAAAATAATATTTAAGAGCAGGCAGTGGTCCCACGGGCCACTGCCTGCTCTTAAAAAATTAACCAGAAATGTTTCATTTTTCTTTTTTAAATACATCCTGTTTTCCTTTTAGGAAAATTGGCTGCATTAAAAAAAACAGCTTTATTTAAAAAGCAGTCACAGACATGGTGGTCTGCTGGCCCCAGCAGTCCACCGTCCCTGGGAGTGCTAACCATTCCAAATGGGGAATCAAATTGCACCTGCCTCATGAATATTAATGAGGCAGGCAATTTGTGACCCCATTAGGAATTGCAAACAGTGTCTGAGACACTGTTCTAAATTCCTTTTTGCAAGTCGCAAATTGTGAGTTGGTAAACAACACAATTTGCGACTCGCAAATTGATAGGGTCATACATCTGGCCCTAAGATGACAAGACATTCCAGATTTTAGCAAAAATGGCTCCATAAAATCACGCCCTTCCTTTTAAGAAGACCTTAATAGAGCATCCCAGCCCTAGTTTTCTCATAATGTGGATCACAGTAACACATCCCTAAAATGGCTTCCCTTTTAAGTCTGTTCCATCCACAAAACATCAGGCATCACATTCAAGACAGACTGAACACCCCTGAAAATATGTGTTAGAAATGGGGGTCTCTAGTTGGCCTGGGATTGCACCTTTGTCCAAGTAGGGACCCTTCTTCCTCGTCAGAGTAAGGGAGTTACACTCCTAAAATAACCCCTGCTCACTCCCTTGGTATCTTGGCACGAGCAGTCAGGCTTATCTTAGCGGCAGTGTGTAAAACATTTGCACATAACCAACAGTAACACAGTGAAAGCACTACAAAAGGACACAACACCAGTTTAGAAAAATATCCAATATTTTATTTACTTAAAACAAGAGCAAAACGATAAAAATCCACAATACAGTACTTACGTATGCTTTGCAAAAATACTTGAATAACTCCGGGCCCGATTCACAGAATTAACTTAAGACAAAATCCTAAACTTACTACTTTTGGTATTCACAGAATGCACTTACTACTTTTGGTATTCACAGAATGCACTTACTACTTTTGGTATTCACAGAATGGATTTACGACTACTAACTTTACGTCCGCACTCGGGCCGGAAATACCGGCCCAGAGGCGGAGCTTCCGGCCCGGAGGCAGGGCTTCCGGCCCAGAGGCGGAGCTTCCGGCCCGGAGGCGGAGCTTCCGGCCTGGAGGTGGAGATTTTGGCCATGGCTAAATCTCCGCCAACGGCCGGAATCCCCACCTCCGGGCCGGAAGCTCCGCCTCTGGGCCGGAAGCTCCGCCTCCGGGCCGAAAGCCCCGCCTCCTTACTCGACAGCTACCCTGCTTGGACCGAACGCTGGATACAAGGCTTATACTGCACGTTCTATAGGAATTTTACTACTCTCAATGCATCTCATCATTTGGATCGCATGAGGGTCCAATTTGTATCATTTTACATATGGAATGACAATACGCAAGGAATTAAAAAACTTTCCTATGGTTTATTAATTCTGTTTGTGACGCAACGAGTCATAAAGGAGCACATATTGCCCTAGGAGTACTTTATCTATATTCTACTCTCTTCGAAAGAGCCCTGATGAAGTTCCTGCACGGAACGAAACGCGTTGGCTGTACATTGTTCGTGTCTGAATCATCGAAATAAAAAGAATTTTAAGAATAAAAAGAAGAGAAATACTATACCATTTGGACTATTTGATTTAATGTGTCCAGACACAATGAGTGCACCTTCCATCTTTGGTCTTAAGACTCGGTAACAGTACCTTTCTCATTGCGGTTGACACGGTGGTGCGAGCCGGTTGCGGTTGCGTTACAAAATGGAAGCGTTGCAGGTTGCGATGTCCTCTCAATGAGGTTCAGACAGCGGCTCGGTGACGATCATCCAGACGGCGCTGGTGAGACCATGGCTTATGGTGCAGTCGGAGATGGTGCTTGATCTGGTGCTGGAAGGTTGCAGTGCAGGCGACAGAGCCGGTTAGCAGGAGCGGGCGTCGGATGGCCCAGACGGCTGTGTGGGACAAGGCGGTGCATCGTGAAACTTACGAGCGGTGCCCCCAGCCACAATACGGTCACGGGTGTCAAAGTAGGCAGCAGCGACAGCGTTGGTGAGAACAGGATGGCGAAATAAAGTGAGGTGGTGCATGGTGTGGTACCCGCAGGTCATGGTTCAAACAGCAGCTCGGTGGCGGCGGTGTCAGTCGTCATCGGTGAGACCAGGGTTGCAGTGTGAGATACGTACAGTGTGGGCTGCGGTGCTGCCAGGACACAGAGCCAGCGACAAAGTTGGTGACGGAGTCGGTTGCGTTTGCCTTCTCTGTGGCACCTGAAACAGCGGTTCCAGAAGTGGTACCCAGAGGTTGGTGAAGTCTTTGCAGTCCCTGAGAATTCAGAACTGGAGGCAAGATCCATTTCAGGCCTTTGGAGATACTCAATAAAGAAGTTGCAGAAAGTTCAGTCCAGTCCTTTCATTGCCCAAGACAGAAGCAGCCACTACAGGCCAACACAGTAAAGCACTCAGCAAAGTCGTAGTTCCTCCTCACAGCTTCTCCAGCTCTTCTTCTTGGCAGTCTTCTTGGTCCAAAAGAGTTCTAAAATTTTGGGGTCTGGTCCCCAATTTTTATACCACAAAATCCTTTGTTCTCTGAAGGAAGAGAGTGTCTTTGCCCAACCAGAACCAGTTCTGTCCTCTCTGGTGCAGCTTCCTGGCAGGAGGTGGAGATAGCATAGTCAGAGGCACACCAGGCCCATTCAATAAATCTTCTCCCCTACTCTAAATGCAGCCCAGGTCTATTCAGCCCAGCCCTGGCCCATCCAGACTCTTTAGAGCCACTACTCCTCCCCAGCTCCTGTCACCCAAAGCCACACAGTCAATGCACAGCGTAGCAGAGGTACACTGGATGGCTAAGAAAGAAAATACCTAATTTCTAAAAGTGGTATTCTCAAACACAGAATATATAAATCACCTTCACTAAAAGATGCATTTTAACATTCTGACTTCAGGCATACTAAACTTTATTTTCCTACCATGTTCCCAGGGGTAGTTATGTTTTTATAAGATGTTATAAGCAAACTCCCCATTCTATCCTGTGGGAACAGGTAGCCTCGCAATAGTGAAAAAACGAGATTGGCAGTATTTCACTATCACAACATGCCACACACCAGGGCATGTCCTAACTTTCACATATACTGCACCCTGCCCACAGGTGTACCTTGGGCCTACCTCAGGGATGACTAATTTGTAAGAAAATGGAAGGGTAGGGCCTGGCAAGTGGGTGCACTTGCCAAGTCGACATGGCAGTACTAAACTGCACACAGATACTGCAGTGGCAGATCTGAGTTACCTTTTCAGGGCTACTCAGGTGGGTGGCTCAATCAGGGCTGCGGCCCACTAGTAGCATTTGATTTACAGGCCCTGGCATACTCAGTGCACTTTCCTAGGGCCTGACTAGTAAATCAAATATGTCAATCATGGAAACCCCAATCCATAATAACAATTTACAACAGGAGCACTTCCACTTTAACACTGAACTGCAGTGAGGAAGTGCACAGTGACACTAAACCAGCAAAAACAGAGTCAAAATCAGGAGGTCAGAAAGCAAAAAGACAGGGGAAATACGCCAAAAGATGCCAAGTCTAACATATGTTTCAGAAAACTTCAGATATCTAGTAGAGATTGATCCCTAAGAAACCCTGTACTTGCAGAGAATGGCACACAGAAATTTAGGAAAATAGCTACACTAATACTTTCCCTCTGGCATTAAGCAAGCGATGTCTGGAATTCTCCTCTCCCATCACACATCAGAAGGACGTTAGATCTCACTTTCTAAGAGAGACATCAAACAACAGTCAGATTACTCATTTAACTAAAGACCTCTTTCCACTGCAAATACCAGCTTATGCCAGCCCCTTGCAGTCTCTCTGCCTCTTATGCATGACCACTAAAATGATGCGATTTTGTGACTTCAGTGTTTTCCGCATAGTTATGGATTTGCCGCATGTGTCACATAATTCATCATCTGCTGCATAATTTGCTCATCCTAACAAAAATAAATTCCAGCTCAAATGGATAAAACGTTGATAGAAGTGCATTGACACGCAATGCTATGCAAAACCAAAGGGGATGATGGACGGAGTGTTGAACATTGCAAGCACTCACCCCCAGTCAACTGATCTGGGTTTAATCCATCATCATTCTTTAGCTCACTCCGCCACCCCAGTTCAGACATGGCCATATGCAAATCAGTCTGACCCTGTGCCTCATGGGAACAGTCCAGCCCAAACTTCCAAGCCATGTCTTTCCTGGGCCGGAAACAAGCATCCTGGGACCGGTTTCTGGCTAAAAAGAATGATGACGGATTAAACCCGGATCTGTTGACCGGGGGTGAGTGCTTGTAATGTTCAGCACTCCGTCCATCATCCCCTTTGGTTTTGCTTTGTACGCAATGCTATGCAGTAGAAGGCACTTTGCGAAGGTTGATTGTTCACCTATCAGTGCATATTGCTGTATTTTGGGTATTAAACCAGTACTAATGAGGTGAGACGTTTGTCCAGACAGTCCTAACATGTAAAAATGACTAAAAAACGTACCGATAATTTCAGAAAGTGTGCTGCATTATGCCGCATAATTTGCATTTCTTTGCTGTATAATTTAGTAATCCCCGTCGCATAATTTGACATTTCCTAACTGCATAATTGCAGTGGCCCTACTCAAACATTAGTTCTCACGCGTCTTATAAGCTGCTTGTCCTCTGCCTCTCAAAACATGTTCCGCTGCACCGCGGATATCCCCAATAGGCCTTGTGTATATTTTCAATGTTTGAATAGTTGTAGAGTGAGAATGTAGAAAGAGAGCAATCAGATTCTTGACTTGTATTTGTTGTTGTTTTTATTTGAGCCAGCAAAATGTTTCACAAAATAGATCCACCACAAAAACAACTCTTAGATTTCTTCTAAGATGCAGTATCTTGAGGAAAACTCTTTGGCAGATAATTACATTTCCATTCCTGGTACATTTCCAAGATCTTCTAAGAAGCAGACCCACCTCCCCAATCCATTCCTTGATAAAAACGTTCATTCCAGCCCCATAACTTCTACATATCGATTTGGCACTGACAGCATTGTTATGCCCTCCATTTCTGTGCTTAGAAAGTGTGCTACTAGGCAACGAAAGAAAATGCAATTTATAATTTAGGAGTTCTTATTCCCTATGCATTTTATCCCCAGCAGGCCCACACAGCATCTCCGTTCTAAATCCAGATCCAATGCTTTACTGATACACCTGATCCGGAAAACCTCTGATGCTTGAGCAGTGCCATATATTGTGGAGCCAGGAGCTCACCTCTGCATAAAACAACATACATTTAACTCTTGATTCTGCAGAATGTTTTTTAAGAAGTTCCGGTGCATAGTCAAGACTATATACCAAAAAGTATTGAGCGCGGCCTAGTACATTGGGAAGGTGGTGCATATCTTAGGTTTATACAAAATCTGGCTGCCAAGTTATTCTTTTTGAATGGTCTGGTACTTCTTGTTCACACTAGCTTCCACCTCTGCAGCTGGTATAAGAGTTAGTAATTTGTAGATTTATACAGCATGGCTTATCACCCATGAGATTATCCAGGCACTGTCCGTGGGCATGAGGGAGATTAGGTGATTTGCCCAAAATCATGAGATGTTGAGCGGACGCTAAGATGCAAACCCAGATCCTCAGCTTCTGAGTCGGCAACTCTGGCTCCTGCACCACATCCTGTGCATTTGTGTATGTGTGGGTATTTCTAGAGAAGACCGTAGTGAGACAGTAATTAGTGCCCTACCTTTAACTCAATGTTCTTACTTTCATAGAACTTCTGCAACCTTGAAACTCCTGTTACCTTTTGTACTAACCTATAAATGCTGTGAAGGTGCGTTAAGACTCTCAAGGGATATGGAAATGGGCAAAACTGTTCAATACATGTCCTCTTCTTGCCTTACATGAATGATTTAATCTATAACGATTCAAGCCTGCTGTGAATACTTCTTGCAAACTGCTCTGACTGCAGTGTTTTGATCGTACCACATCAAGGGCTAAGGTAATTCTGTGCAATCTTGAAAACCACGCATTCCACAGAATATGTCGGGTTGGATGCATATAAATCCTGTCTAATCAATGGGGAAGGTATGGTGGCATTGAACAGTAAAAAAAAAATGACATTCTGAGGTAAGAACCCTTAATTCAATTTTCACAAATAACAAACTCACATGTTCACCCTTCAAATTAGTTTCATACCTCCCTATACTAATTCACCGCTAATCCTCTTTGGGTTCAGGAGTAGTGTGCTACTCGCCGAAAAAGTGCTTTGACGCCTTGTCAGGGGTAGTAAGCGCTATATACATGTAATTACAATTACAAAACAGAGAAAATACTAAATCCCAAAACAGATTTCAAGGGCTGCTGTATTATGTACTATCCTCACCCGATTATCAGCATGCATTTACAGACCACAGTCTATTAGTGCACTTATGAGAATTTAGAGCACAGCTTAAAATGCCAAATGTATCATTTTTTTGTTGAGAGCAAAAAATTGCTATAAACGGGATGGATTGTACCTTTTTCGGTCAGTTTAGAGCTTACCGACTACTTGAAGCACCTGGCCGACAAGCTACAAAAAAAGTCGCTAGTTTTGAGAGCTAACTTATTGAGTATATGTAACTTTCATGGGGCCAATCCACTAAAAACATAGGGCCCGATTCACAGAAGTAATCTGAGACAAAATCCTAAACTTACTACTTTTGGTATTCACAGAAGGCATTTAGTAGTAGTAAAGTTAGGATTTTGTCTTAAGTCTGTCTTAAGTCTGTCTTAGGTCTGTCCTAAGTTTATCTTAAGTTTTTCTTAAGTCTTTCTTAAGTGTGTCTTAAGTCAAACTTAAGACAAAATCCTAACTTTACTACTACTAAATGCCTTCTGTGAATACCAAAAGTAGTAAGTTTAGGATTTTGTCTCAGATTAGTCCTGTGAATCAGCCGCCCCATAATGCCTGAAGGTAGTATTACAGGAATACTCTTTTACATACTCTTACACACCTTTGTAACTCAGAGCAAAATGTTCAACGTATTAAGAAAAGTGCAAAGGGGGCACAGTCCTTTACAATTATGCTAATTGAGTAAGTATGTTCCTGGAATATTCTAATTTAAGGCATTCTGGAGCCAATTTATGAAGGTGGGCTGGCGCACTATGAGCGTGGCGGTGCTCCTGTCGGCAAGGTCGTGGCGGGCTGAGAGTACTAGTGGAGGACTCCTTTACGTACTGTGTTTCGATTCCTTTTTCAGGTATACAGCTGATGTGTTGAAGCAAGTGGCTGCTGATGAATCTGCTTGTTGTGTTTGCAGAGGAACATAGTGTAGAGCAGTATTTTGAAATCTGCATATTGTAAACAACGCTGAATTAATTGAAACGTCAGCTAGTTGAACCAGGGTACACTCAATCTGAAAGCGACATCACTTTCCAAAGACATGTCCTTGAGGTATTGTCCAGTACCCTTGTAAAAGAAGACAGCTACAAATTATGTGCCTATGGACCATTAATGAAATTG
This sequence comes from Triturus cristatus, assembly GCF_964204655.1. Taxonomy (NCBI): domain Eukaryota; kingdom Metazoa; phylum Chordata; class Amphibia; order Caudata; family Salamandridae; genus Triturus; species Triturus cristatus. Next base: position 1,645,737,685 of record NC_140590.1, read on the forward strand.
GAAAACCTTTTGACGTAAGCATCGTAGCATTGAAGATTGTCGCTCTGAATTATTAGCTACCGACAGAGTGTGTGGTTGACCTACTTAAAGATGGAGGGCACAGAGTGTCAGTTGTAAAGTCAGAAGTCATTTCAAAGTTTTACCGCCAACATTTGTTATTTTAATGATCACGTGTAAAATGTTGTTGAAAATGTACACCTTGATCAAAATAATTATTAAGCTATGAATTTATTTAGATATTTACTTGAGAACACTTTGCTATTGTGGCAGAGTTGATCTGAGAATGCAGGAAATAAAGACTTTAAAATGCATTCAGGAGAAATTAGTGACATGTTAGAAATTCATCAAGGGGGCAGATTTACAATAACTGGCGCATCCCTGCCTATTAGCAGGGATTTGCCAGTTATTATGCCTGATGGAAAAATAAACTTGCACCACCATGGATGTGCCGCATTTACACAATGCGGCGCACTGTGGCGCAAGGATAGACAGATGCGTGACGCATCTGTCGGTGTAAAGGTGATGCAGTGCTGGAGTCGTGCCGTAAGCGTGACGCAACTCCAGCACTGCTCAGGGGCGGTCTATACTTGCTGTGCTGTGTCCCTCCTTACGCCTGCTACAAGCAGGCGTAAGGTTTTGACACAGCGGGGTCGTAAAAGTGAATCAGTGAAATCTTTTAGATATCTCTGCGACTTTTACTAGGCTTCCTTACGCCGGAACGCCCACCCTGCATACATTATACCTGACGCAGGTATAATGTAGCGCAGGGCTTTACAACGTGACACATCTCCTTAGATGCGTCACATTGTAAATATGTCGCATAGTGGCGCATTGTTTACCTCGCCGCTGCGTCACAGAAGTGACGCAGCGGTGTCGTCAAGATGTCGCAAGGGGCTTGTAAATCTGCCCCCACATGTTTTGTGGGAATACCACAGCTCTGTCTTGTTAACATGGAGATTTCACCTGCTGAAAGCAGGCCCAGCCTATGAGTGAAATACTGAGGAAAACAGGGGAACACCACCACAGTAAATCCAGTTCCAACATGTTAGTCCCCAAAAACTGGTATGCCTCATTTCTCCCCCTCTGGAAGTTACCCAGATCTCTAGTAATGGGAATTTCAGAGGAGTGAAATAAAATATATTATTGTGGGTTACTCTAAATGAAGACCTATCTGTCTTTGTCTCCTCTTTTGAACTTGTTTCTTTATTTCATCACAACTGTGCCTCACTTCCCTCTCTCATCTAGCTTTTTTGCTTCTCACATCTAGCTTCCCTTACTCCTGTTACCCGTCATGCTCCCTTTTCCATTTTCTCACATTTATCATACTCCAGTCCCCTTTTTTATTTAATGCATCCTCATGACCTGTGGATGCCTTCATCACCACTCTCTTTTATCGTTTGCTTTGCTTCTCTCTCTCATCCCTTGTGGCCATCGCTCCCTTAACTCCTGCATTGTGTTCCTTGCCTCCCTCTTTCACCCATACCTTGCCCCGGCCCTCTCTTTTATACAGCATGTGACTTTCTCATGCCTTTCATCTGTCACAAGTAAGCATGTAACTGCACTATTGCTAGAGTTCAGTCACTCCCACTGAGCTTGATGATGCGGAAAAATGTGGACTGATTGATCAAGAAGCACTCATCAAAAATAGGAAAGTCAAGAGAGCAGAAATGTGGCAATAGACCTCTGAAAAGGACAGGTTTTAATGGCCTTCTTGGAGAGAGTTAAGCTAATTTAAGAACATCCACCGGGAGACTCTTACAAAGCTGGGGCAAGCAAAGAAAAGGCACAGTCGCTGAACTTTTGTGGCGTAAAAAGAGAGAAATATAGCTAGCACAGCGAAAATATATGAAAAGACTTTGATGGAACAAAAGAAAACCGTTACATCGAGGAGCTATTTCATACCTGGCCACATACATACCACAATGATTCTTGAGATTGATGCACTGGGTGATGGGAAACCAAAGGATGCTTCTGAGAACTGGAGTCACTTGATCACATTTGCAGACCATGCACAATAGTCGTAGACCTGAACATCTCACAGTCTGCAGCATATGTTGAAGAGGAGTGTGCATTCCTAACCAAAAGGAGCTTTCTAAGGAAGACTTAGGGCCTGATTACAAGTTGAGCGGTCTCAGCGATGGCAGGAATGCACCCTACGATGTGGGACCACCCAACCCGTGGTGTGACCCCCCACCAGATTAGGAGGGATTTCCTGGTCTGGCAGGCAGTTCTGCGGTGGTCTGACAGCAGCGGTCTGTCAGGCCCATAGGAGAGCCTAACAGGCAGAGCGCTGACTGCAAATTCCTGCACAGTGTGGCATACATGCCACACACCATGAAGGAATTGGGGGTGCAAAATACAAGGGGGCACAATATATGCTCCCCTGCGTGCACCCCCAGGCCCTGGAATGACTGGGGGGCCTGAAAGGGCCCCCTTTGTTGCCTCTCCAACACCCTTTTCATGGCAGTGAGAGGGCTCTGGAGAGCCAACTCGTAATATGCTTGGCGGTGCCGCAGCGGCACTGTCAGCATATTATGCCTCCATGACCGCTGCGCGACCGCCGCAGGATCCCTAATCCCGGCGGTTGCAGTGTTTCTGTGGCAGTCCGACCGCTGCAGTCGGAATACTGCAGGTGGTCCCGCAGTGTGGTAGTGGTCGGACTGCCACCATGGGTTCGGCACTCCAATTGACCGCCGCACTTGTAAACAGGCCCTATGTGATTGCCAGATCTGCCTCAAATTTACATGAAGGCATGTGTTTTGGTCTCCTCACCAGGGGCCACTCCTACACTATGGGGGAGGAGCATCACCCTACTGCTTAAAGGAAGAAAATAAAAATGAAAATGATAATAAAACACTTTTATTATCATTTTATTTTTCATTGACTAGACCGAGTTTGCGGAGTTGGTGAGTCTGGGATAGGGTGGCGCTAGGTCGCAGTCACCAGCAGGGGGAGGAGAAATAGTGGGAACTGAAAGTGCACATGTCGGTTTGGCCGGCCGCCCACAGCTGCCCAAACCAACATGCACACTTGGATATCTCTAGGCTATTTCGTGGAAATATCTGCAGGGCTCAAGAGCTCAGGGAACCAGTCCTTGCTGGAGCATGAAACCATCCTGCTCTGCCCAATCCCAGTGCTTCTCTCATGCTGTGAATCATAGCATGAGAGAAGTGCTGGGATTGCATAGGGAGCTGGGAGACTGTGCTTATGGGAACAACTGCAGTTCTGGAAACAGAGGAGCGGTGCAGGAGCAGCAGGTAAGTGTATGTTTGATTTTTATTTATTTTTACCTGCACTGCCCCCACACTGAGTCGCCATTTAGAATAGGCAGCAGCCACCACTGCTCCTGACGCATCTGTCATGTGCCTCAGTCCCCTCTCTCCAACAGATTGTGCCGTGGTCTCCTCTTTCATCAATGTTCAACTTCAGTCCCCGTTCTCATTAATCCTGTATTTAGCTCTGAACTCATTTATTATTCGCCTGGCTTCACTCTCTCTCTTATGTATTGCACCCCTGTGCCTTTTCTCACTCACTGTTTGCCTTGGTGCCCGTCTCATCATTCCTATGACCAGTAGCGCCCGGTGCAGGTAAGCGCAGTGGGGATTTGACAGACAGAATAGGGAAAATGAAATAAATAAATAAATCATATTCCGTCGTCTGTCGAAATCCCCCCCCACCTCTGTTCATGGGGGTGCACGCAGGGGGGCATATATTGTGCCCCCTGTATTTTTGCACCCCCTGTTCCTGCACGGAAAGAAATGCACAATAGTGTGCATTTCTTTCCATGCGGAAAGGGGCTGTTGCGCTCTTATGGCGGTGCATGTCTAAAGCAAACCTATGTACCTTAGATGCGCACTGCCGTGGGACCGTCACAGCAGGACCGCCCACACTGGATTAACTCGTAATAAGGTGGGCGGTCTGACTACTGGTTTGGCGGTCGTCCAGTGGGGTGCTGGTGTAACTGCCCGCTGCATGACCGCCAAACTTGTAATCAGGCCCTTAATCTCGCCGGGCCTAAAAATGTGTAGTCTGGTTTTCTTGCAAAGTATTTTGGTGTCCTTGAGCTAAGTTTGCACTCTAGAAAATTGCAAAAAATATCATGCACCTGTTAGAATCCAAAACTCAGAAATCTGAATAAATAGAGTGAAGGGAGTGCCACCTGTTTCCCCCTGTAAGAGGGGCTGTATATGGATTTTGGTGCATAAAGCGCCAGAAACACTCATATATGCATGTTACATATGCACTAGATTGACATGCAGTCCTTGCAAAACATGTCATTCTGACCCCCTCGCAGACAGGAGTTTGTGTAGGGATTAGACAATAAGGTGCCACTCATGTTGATGTCCACCTGAGCATCCTTGGCAGACTGTGCAGATTTGTTGATTAGAAAAGTGAAATCGTGTGTTCATTTCCCTACCTAACTATATGAGTTATTATATTTTGTCTTTAACTAAAACACATTTAGGCTTCCCTATCGGATAACTCCCCTCCAAAACGGAGCCTTTGGTACAGGCTGTCAGTCTCATTGATTCATGCTTTCACCTTTAAAATTCACTACTTATGACACATTAACCGAAGCAATTTCATGCCCCTATTATCAACCAATCTCCCTTGCTAAGTAAACATTTTTTATATACGTTCTCGGTTGGAACTATATACATTTTTTTAATTCTTCTATCTGATATAATACCAAAATTAAGATTCCTAATAACGTGCTGAATTGGAGGAAAAGGATAGAAAATGGCATTTTGTTTGTCAAACAACTGATTTCAGACAAAACAAAGCCTCTTTTCAATAGCTGCAATGCACGTTTGACGTCCCTCGATCTTTTCCCGGTATCTTTAATTCATTTTTGGCTACTATTAAGCAAATTATATCCGGTGCTTCTGTTACTACTAATGGTGCAGAGGAGGTTCAGCCATGTATTTTCTTTACAGAGGCTAAGGCTTTGTGCATTTCTAAAACAATAATCTGTACTGATATGGGCAGGCCAAACACTACGGCTGAATTATTTTTGGAACAAGATTTGAAACATACCGACATGTCTTTATATGGAATACAATTTGGACAAAAATTCACTTCAATTCTGACTCTGCAAGCAGAACCCAGACATTATATTTTTTCTATAATAGAATATTTATAGTTTCTCGCTAAGTTTGTAAGATTAAAGTTTCTACTAATAGTAAATGTAGGTCTTGTAATAAAGAGACAGTGATGTCTTACATATGTTTTTGAATGTCCAACTGGTATTTCCTTCTGGCAAGTGGTTTGGGGGAAGATTACTGGTATATGTTCTCTTATTTTAATATCACAAAGATGTTTGTTTTCCTTGAAGGCTCATGTGATATATGGTTAAATAGTTCTTTAGATGGCAATTTTGTGGAGCCTATTATTGCTGCAGCGTTGTTGGTGATCATGTCTAACTTGAAAGGTGACAAAAACATCGATTTTACTAAGTGGTAGGTCATGATTTATTATCATCATAGAATGGCTATTCTTTCATTTGGAGAATGATTACTCTCTAGCCACCTGTTGCGTCTTTAGACACAATCATGCCTACCAACAGCAAGCCCGTTGCAGGATTACATGACATGAAGAAAGGTGTGGAAAAGGCTACATGATCATTTTTACTGTCACCATCTACTGGATAACTGGCAATCTAAATTTCACCCAAGGCAAAATCTGCTCTGGCGGACATAACTGATAACTTATGTAAGGTGGTTAATAATGGGGGAAAGGGACTGTTGGACATACCTGACCTTTTTGTCACTGTCTTAGGCTTATGGCCAGGATTTCTGGATGTTCTGAGGTGTGAGACCTTATTTGATAAGAGAAAGGATGGAGGAAATATAGGAGCTCTTACATATATGGTCTGGCATCACTTGTATTGTCCGTCAGCACTCGTAGTTGATCCTCTATATCCTTGATGTCTACATACAACTTCTCCTGAATATCACCTAAGGGTGTGGGTTGCGTTTATGCAGATGAATGCCAGATCTTAGTGAAGATTCAAGGGAGTGGGGGGTCAGCAGAAAATGTGTGTTTGCTCCCATGATATTGAATCCTTGATGTCAGTGAGCTGGTTAAAATGGAATTGTCTAAACCTAAGCTCATCATCTTTTGGACTTCTGCTAAAGGGAGTAGTTCTACCTGCACTGATTGAGCTTACTCTTATATAAATCTTCAAAGCCAAACATCTTGGTATTTATCTTTACAACTTTTTTTTAACTAAGTAAGTGCTTGATAAAACTATACTTTTAAATGAGCAGGGCTTGACTATTACAATATTCACAGATACTAAAGCCATACATGGCCACCAGTACACTCTTCTTTAGAAATAAACAAGTAGCTTGTTTAGCCTGTGAAAGAGGTGCCAGGTAATCTATATACTATCTGTACGATTACATCCTCCGATAATCAATCAACATTTATTTGCAGTGACATTCTAAAAGTATTTTTCACGTATCAAAAATGCATTTTTTCAGTCAAGTCAAACTTAATTTCATTCCTCTAATGTAATTTCTTGAAGTGTTTTTTTTTTGTTTGAAAAAAACTTGAAGTCATATTAAGTGAGCGAAAGTATAACATATTTATTCAAGTCGTTTTTTAACACCTTGATACAATATAAATCACGTGCTATGTATATTCTGATCCTGGAATGCTTGTTTAGGTCTGAATTCAAACATGTAATTCAGGCAGCTATGATGCATATTGAGATATTGCAGGTTATGTTAGACAGGCATTAGAGCCAATGGTATACAAATTGATCTTTAGGAATATAAACACCGTTTCAGCTTTGAGGTAGATTATTTTCTGGCCCGTCAGAAGGCTGGGGTTCAGGCAAACTCTGGTATTGGTGTCTTCCAATGGAAGTGGCCTCTTTGCTAAGCTAATGTGTTTGAGCCTGATTCACAAAGGTAAACTGAGATGAAAGTCTAACTTTACAACTTTCAGTATGCACAAAGGGCATTTACGAGTAGTTAAGTTAGGCTTTTGTCTCAGTTTAACTTACATTTTGGTCTTAAGTCTAACTGAGACAAAACTTAAGTTAAACTGAGACAAAAGTCTAACTTTACTACTCGTAAATGCCCTTTGTGAATACTGAAAGTTGTAAAGTTAGACTTTTGTCTCAGTTTACCTTTGAGAATCAAGCCCCATATATTTTCTTGGCCTTCAGGACCTTTGTTTTTCATGTAATAATAATAATAAATCCATATTTGTTAAGCACAAACTACTCACCCTTGCGGGTCTCAATGCACTGGGGGCCGTTGTGGAAATTAAGTGAGCTATTCCCCAGAGTCAAATGGTGCTGAGCTGAGCTGCCGCCGAGGATCCAACCGTGAGCCGTCTGCTCCGAAGTCAGCTGCCCTGGCCCCTGCACCACACCTTTCCTGTACACACTTGCCCATCACCTTAGCACATTATTTTACCTCACCAGGGTGCTATTTACCATTTTCCATCCTGACCCTGACGGGCTACACAGGCACACTTATGTTTGCGCTATGTGTCCACTTGCCTGACACCCTCATGTTTATTTCTTCCTGACCATGGCGCTGACCCCTATTTTGAATTCCATGATGGAATCCGGCTGTATCCTGGGACTTGTATGTATTACTTACCTTATCACATATACACTACAAATGCTCATATATCTATGATATGTCCATCTTTGAACATTTATGATTGTACTTACATTATCTTTTATAATAAACACTGCTCCGTATGTACCCTGTTTCTAATATCATGTCATGGCAACTATACCAACACTGAGTACCATCTTGCTATCTATGCAAATGTACTGAATTATGTCTTACTTGCCAAATTCAATTGTTTTTGCAATTTTCTTTACTTTAATTTTGTTGGTTGAGTTCATTAAAAAAATGGGTATGCCTAAATTTGGGTTGATTACCTCCTTTTCTTTCCTCTCTCTGTTCTTCTCATTTTTCATTTTTCTGCTTCATTTTGGTTGGGTCCTTGTACCAAAATGTGAATACTTGAATTCGGGTTGTTAATTACCTCTTTCTCTTTCCTCTCTACTCAACCCACTCTAATCCTACTCAGTCTTGTACTTAACATGCCGTGGTTGTTTCATTTTGCATATTGTTTCATGGTACAAATAGATTGATCTTCTTTGATGATGCTTACACTGTCAGCCTTGAGAAAACCCCAGGCCTACACCTCTAGAAGGTGCGTACCAAGTGCTGGCTGTTTACTATGCATTGCGGTTCTTGTTTTGGAACCTATATAACTATGACAAAAAATAAAAAAAACATCCTGCACTATCCTAGGAACACGGATTCTTTTAATATATTGGAACCACAAAACAGCGTACTATACCGCAACTCAGCTCAGTCCTTTATTTCTTTTTGGATTATGTCTTAAATGGGTAAGGGGTTTCCCATGTCTAAGGACTCTACCCATTGTTCAAGGACGGGCAATTTCTGGAACATCTACCCCTTTCCTCAATACGTATAGATGCACTGATTGTAGGATTAGCATTATAAATTGTAACTGAATCCACCAACTTATCAGCAGGCTGGGACAGGAACTGGATCAGTAAAAGGCAAAGCGGATCAACTATGCCACAATCGTTGATTCAATATTTGCTCCTTCAACATTATGGTCACAACCAGCATTCTTATACATGTGTCTATTGAGGAAATCATACACGTGTGGTACTTTAGTTGACTGACGTGGGTCTGCATCTTGGCTTTACCTTTAGCCGTTAGAGGAAAGGAAAGTTACTCAACTGTTGACTAACCCAGGTCCGGCTTAGACTTTTTTGACCTTTGACATGAATTTGACCAGGTTGATCCTGTAGTTTGCTAAATATGCCCTGGTTGGAATTTGAAGGCCAAACCCCAAAACATAGCTTAAAATAGAGGGACAAGTGGGACTGGTAGTGGCCAATGCCTTCCTCCCATCGACTGGGCAGGAAGAGGAGAGGCAAGAAAAGTCATCTGTCCAGGTTAGCAAGTCTGCTTCAGTCATGCAGCATGTCTGCAGATCCTCACTCCTTGAAATATAATCTTTTCTTCACATTTTGATTGCTTCATTATAAAATCGTTTCAAATCTGTTTCTGATTTTGCCCCACGACTCCTGTTAGGTCATTTGCAAACAGTCGCCGTTCTTTCTACAATACCTTCCCTACTCTATTCTACTGCTGAAAATCCCCAAAAAGTGATATTTCATGATCAGTTTCCACCAGGATTATATTGAAATACACCTTTGGTAAAATCACAGATAAACCTTCCCAAGACTTACATTGTATTAAAGCCATTCTTCATGTACAGTTCCCAGAAGTTTTCCTAATTTTATCAGTATTAAGACTATTTGAACCAGGGTTTGCACATAGTCTCCACTGCGCATAAATTCAACATTATTTTGTGTCTTAGCGACTGGAGGCACACTTAACCCTTGTGTGTAAGAAAATTGCCTCCTGTACTGACATCTATTTGATATTTGTTTGAGAAATTGGATCTTTCACATGTGACATCCTCCCAAGTTAAGTGGTATATGGTTCTTTAAAATGCAACTATTGACATTCATTGTGTACTAATATTCTTTATGGGGTGTCCAAACCCCCCTATACAATCTATCATGACATTTTATACTATAGCCTTAGAGCCCACTGTCGCGAGCTCTACTGGCCATTAAAGGCCCCCTTCAGCGTTAAAGGGCCTTTCAACAAGCGAGCGTGCCTTTAATGGCTGGTAGAGCCTGCTATGGAGGGCTCTCAGGCTATGAGAACATTCTGCCTCTCGAGGGCAGAGCGTTCTAATTTGGGAAACAAAAGCCTCACAGAGCCCCACTCGGGCTCCGTGAGACCTTTTTTTTTTACAGCAACAGCTGAGAACAAACATTGGATTGCAGGAGTTCTAGGGTTCTACTGGCCATTAGAAGCCCCGAGCATTCCATTGTCTTCAATGGAGCACCCAACATTCCAATGTTCAATTTATAAAAATGTTACCGGTCTGGTATTATTTATTTACATGCCTCATTAGCTACATATTTAGAAACATGATTGCTCATCCTTCTCGTTGCATCTGAAGAGTGAAGAGACCCCATCCCCCTCATGCCATTTTGGCCTGGACTCTATCTGGACTCTATCTCTACTGTCTGAAGTGTTCTCCTCGCCTCCTCACTGCCCCAAACCAGGCACCTCCCTCCAGTCTCTGCAAAGTTTAGGTCTGCTTACACCTCTGTATCCATGCACCATGCACACAGACATTAATGCTCTTCAGGACTATTGAGTCTGTTCCTGGAAAGAAAAGCGAGCCCGCGAGCGGTGCCAGTGTTTTATATTTAGCAGTCACAGGTAATTGAAGACTTGGAGTCACTGGGGGCACAGAACAACTTTGCCATCGACACCTGAGCAAGCGTGTCTGCATGCCCTCCATTTGTAACCTTCTTATTGATCAGAGAACAACCGAGGAGAAGGGTGAGGAGAACAGAATAAAGGAACTGCAAGATGGAGGGATGATAGCCAGACAAAGTCAGCAAGACACCATAACTGGAACAGCAAGGGAGCCGCAGCTGATGATTGTGGTGCATTGGCAGAGTTATTCTCTGCAAGGCAGAAGGACTTGAAAACATCAAAGCTATGTGCAGGATGAAGGTGGCAACCTAGGTTCTTGCACTAAAGTGAGAGAGATATAAGCATGTTGATGCTCCTGTGCAAAATGTTACTTCAGCACAAAATACTGTAAATAATTTGCTGCGCAGAGAAGCACAAAATATCTCATGGGACATGGGTTATAGCAATGAATATGTTGAAACAGACATTTTCTCAGTGAAAAAAGCAGCAAAAAAGGTTTTATGTTAAATATTATTGTGAATGTATTTTATATATTTATAAATAAATAAATAAATATCAGAGGACGAGACCTCCACATGCATATTTACTAATAGCATTTTTTAGTATGCGTATAGTGATAATGTAGTACTATTAAACGGTACTACAAAATGGAGTTTGTGATTATGCCCTTAAGCATATACGTTAGACACCTTTAATTGTCCTGCAACAACTATGTGAGTATCCATCATGGAGGGAATGTAAATAGCCGGCTCGTGTTAAGCAATAGGCATGTCTAAAACTCGCCTATGTAGGGAAGCACTGAGTCAAATACCATGATCCCTAACATGATCCCAAGGCTTCTATGAGTCAACCCGAACGAAGCGCCATAGGATAAGTATGTTAACACATACTAGGACTGAGTTTATGTAGATCTTTCCCACAGAGAGCGCCAGCACTTGCTGGTTTTCTTAGCACATTTTGGGGCCTATTAGAATGCCATCCCTGCGGAGCTGGGACCGTCCGCCATAGTTCCACTTGTTCAGTCCGCTGTATTAGGATGCGCCCGCCACACTGGCGGGCGCATCCCGGTAGTTTAACATTGTGGACGGTGCTGCTGGCTGCTGCACCGTATGCAATGTTAAAAGCCCATGTTTTGCATTGCGATGCACAACGTGGCATGCACCGCGCGGTGCCTGCCACCCTGGGGATTACAATGTCGGGGGGGGCCATAGGTACACCCCAAGTACAGCACCCCACCCCCCTGGGGACCTGCAATGGGCCCCCACAGTGATTATCCCTATGCTTTTCCATGGCGGAGTCTCTTAACAAGTCACTGTTCTGTGCATGAGCATTAAATAAAGTGTCTCGCTACTGGATGTTGTACATCATGATTTTGTATAGCTTTTAGGTGTTCCAACATCTGTTTTTGTAGCTGGATCGATTGCGCTTCCAATGTACAGTTTATCACATGGGCACCTAAGACACATGCACGCACGTACACACACACACACAGAGTAATCTGAGTGACAGGATAATTGTTTCGCTATTCTAAATGTTCGGTCAGTGTTCAGAATATTGAATGAAATTACTTTAGGACTGGTCTTACAGACTTTAAATTTGGAGGATTTGTAAAAAAACGGATGAGCCTAATTCATGTCCCATCAATGGTTTGGAAACTTGGTTGGAAAAAAGATGACACTTCAAAGTCTTAATTTTTCTAAATGTTATTTGTGGATGTTCACCTAAGGTTTCCATCAACACATCATCTGTCCATAGTGCTGTCCAATGCTTTAATAAAATCCTTCTGGGCTGATCTACTTTATGACAGTAAAATGTAATTGTGTTTGTCTTGTGTTTGTGATGTAGAGAAAAGATGTGTCCTCTCTACATTGTTGGCCTTACCTAGTAAATTGCTGAAAAAAACTGTTGTTGTGAAATGTATGCATGTATTTATGTGCTCTTCCATTCATGCTTCTCACTTCGCCTCTGTGTTTTTTCTCTCCCTCGTGTGCTTCTCCACCCACCTTTCATGTTGCTCACTTCATTGTGTACTACTTTTACCCTGCGTCCTTCACATTCCCTTATTTTTACTTTACCTCCTGCCCTACTGCCCCCCTGACATGCCCCTCCAAACCACCCCAACCCAACTGGCCTTTTTTTAAATGTTTTATTATCATGGGCATGCACATGCATGGTGAAGCATGCATGTGCTTTCAGGATAAACCATGCACATGCTTGCAAAATGACACAGCCATTGGCAGCCTAATCATTGCACCTTTTGTTTCTTTCATACATGCTGTACAGCATCGTCAATAAATGCTTTTTGCTGATGTTCCACAGCTTCACCAGAAGGCATTGGAAAAGTCAATAAGTCGTAAAGGTGATACATATTGGGTTCGCCAAAGCCTTTTATCTTTTTGTGTCCTCATGCCACTTACTACTAGCGATCGAAGTGCCAGAGAAGCAAGTGGACAGTGGCATCCTTTTCTGCAGGCTAATATGGATTAACAGACTACCAGAGGAAGACTAATAAAAGGAAAGCCATTCGTAGGTCCTTATTAGACCTGTCAGCCTTACGATGGTCTTCCTCCATATGTTTTGCTTTTTCTCCTTCTGTTTGCTGATATTCGTTTTTGTTGGCCGAAGGACTCTATTTACTTTATCACTGCTAACCAATGATCAAGTGCCCGTGCTCACTTCTGAAAGCATGGTAAAATTGGCTTACGCATAACTGACATATTTAATTTACATATAAGTCCCTAGCAAAGGGGTGTAACTAGTACCCTAGTTCCTATAAATTAAATGCTCCTAGTAGGTCTACAGCACTTATTGTGCCACCCACTTAAGTAGCCCATTAAAACACGTCGGCCATTGCAGCTTGTGTGCAGTTTTAAACTACCAATTTGACATGGCAAATTAGCCCCTTTACCAAGCCTAAACCTTCCTTTTTAATACACATACATCACCCCAATGATAGGCTCTCAACAGCCCAAAGGGCAGGCTGCAGTTTATTAAAAAGTTGGACATGTACTTTTAAGGTTTACATGTCCTAGTATTGAAAACTCTTAAATTCTTGTTTTCACTGTTACAAGACCTACCTATTCTATAGGAGAATATTGGATTACCTTATTACATTTTATAAGTGATAACATTTGTTTGGGATAGGTAGAAATGTCATGTTGGTCTCTAAAGAATTGTCATTTAAAATCCTTTTTACTGGTAAAGTTGGATTTGAAGTCACAACTCTGAAAATGCGGCTTCTAGAAAGTTGGCATTGTCTTTTCCTATTTAGTGCTTGCAGCCATTGTCCTGGGTCACATGACTTTGATTTGCATGGCAGTTGTCCTTTGGTATTTCTTCCCAGACAGTGACACAAAGGGGGATAGTTGTTGGAAAGATGGGCCATTCTGCCAGGATGAGAGGATTGGAGCTTACATTTCAAAGGAGATGCCTCAGCACACTCACAAAGACACAAAGAACTTCCCACTAGCCTTTTGTCACATCAGCCTGACTTCAACAAGTGTCACAATACATTATGTACATTTCAAAAACAATGAAAACACGCCCACCATGGAATTTTCCAGAAAACTGCAGCTGGACAGTAAATTACAAAGGAGTAAGTTTCAGTTCTGAAGCCGGGCACACATTATCTGTCAGTCAAGGTCATCCTGCCTCTGCCTGCCTCTAGACAAGTGGGAGAGGGCTTACATCTAAAGGAAAATTATGTGCTAATAAGAACAGTGCATTCATTAGTGTAGCAAAACTCAGTTCCGAAGAAGCATAACCTAGAGAAGGCCGTTTCTCGGAAATGGCAAAAGATTAGTTTCAGTTATGATACAAAATGGCACCAATACACAAAATGGCGCAGTGTATGGTAGCTTACTAAGAACAATGTGAAATCATGATTTTTATTCTAACACTCTTGAAGCCTGGCAGGGAGGAAGGACATTTCAGAGCCATCTGTGGGGAGGAAAACTCCAGAAGTTATTTCCACCTCAAAGCTGGCACCAGGTATAAAAATAGGACCCTCAGACCTATTCCTCAGTTCAGTCCTGGGCCGGCAAAGGACAGTCAGAAGGTCTACCATGTATTTCAGAGGACTGCCCTGCTTCTTGAGACCTGCTTTGTACCTCAGAGGATGGCCCTTCTGCTACCAGAGGACTGCCCTGCCACTTGAAGCCTGCCTTATCACCTCAGAGACCTGCTCTGCTGTTTGAGGCCTGCCTTGCTGCTTGAACCCTTGACTATCAGACTCTACTCCAAGGGCTTGTTAGCTGGCTTTCTGTTCTTATCTACAGGGACACAAACAAACTCCAACAACTTTATATTTACACCTTCACCTGTCTGAAGTGAGTTCTATGCTCTAAGTGGTGCCCACCCAGTCGTGGATCCTTGTAAGTAGGGCTAAAGATGTCCAGATAGCCTACAATCCAAATCTTGGGATTTAGGAATATTTAAGCCAAAAGGTGCACTGAGAACTGACAGTAGACTGGGACCTACCTGCTCGCCAATCCGCCCAAGTTGCATCACCGGCAGGCCTGAATTTGTGGTTACTACTGCTACCTCCTTCTCCGCAGAAGCAAATCCTGTTCAGCTGCTCCTCTGCGGAAGGGTATCTGGCCTCCGGGAGCCCTCGTTGGCCACAGCCTGCAGCTTGATCCTGCTGGGGATTTTCGACTTCCAATAAAGAAATGTCAGAACGTATAAATCTTCACTGCGACTTCATCCAGCGGCTCCCGACAACAAAGCCTCCTCCTTGAACTCCCCGAATACCTTGCCCTGCTGAACTCTACCATCTCAGACATTTTTCTTCAACATTTCTTCTAAGTGCGAAGATAAGGTGAGATCGGGCCCAATCTACCTTGTGTATACGAACCGCGCACCATCGCAGCAGGTCATAACTTTTGACTTTGCCCCAGTCTCGCACAATTAGATGACCACAGTTGCCGCTTTGATCTTTTAAGCACTAGCTTTTACTAAAAACCTTTAAAATTCATAAGTCCGTTACTACTAATTGGATTTTTGTCGTTTTGGTATCAAATAATTTATCTATTTTTCCTAAATTGGGGTGGTATTTTTCTGGTGTTGTGTTTTCACATTATTACTGTTTGATTTCTGCATAAACAGTTTACACATCACCTCTAAGTTAAGCCTAACTGCTTTTGTGCCAAGCTACCAGAGGATTAGGTTCAAGTTAATGTAGTGAGTTGTTGTGGTTAACCCTTACAGGGCATGCGGCTTTTGCTTGAGAAGGCTCTTCATCTCCAATCAAAAGCCCAATTTCCTCCAGTTTTACTGAAATGTCATCAGCGATATCAAAAGATGCTAACCTGCATTTTGTTTGCTTGAATCATGCAGATAATATATGCAACTTTAACCAAAGGGAGTTAAAAAGAACAACATCTTAACAAGGGGCGGACGAAGAGACGGGGCTTTGTTTTCACAACTTCATTAACTTTATTAAAGCTTTGTAAACTTTATGAACTTCTCAAACTAAGTATGATTTCTTCAGGAGACAGACAGCACAAAACCTGCTTATGTGGCAGAATTCCTTGGCCCCAAAGGGTTTTGAGGGTTAATTATCCTGCAAAATTCTTTGGGATGTAATTTGTGCTGCAGACAAAAATGTGAACAGTTCATAAATATGCAATTTTGAAAAGTTGAAACGCTTGAATTTCGCACAACTGTGCCTGAAAACTTCGATTTTATAAGTCTTTGCTTCTAGAAATTTCTATGTAAAGCTCAGTTCACATTTAGGAGTAGCTTCAGTTATGCTCCAAACCTATATAAGCCGCCACCAGACAGCTCTGAAAAATGTAAATGTATTTGTATGGGTAAATGCTCTTAACTTGTGGTGGCCTTTTGTTAGTGCTTTGCTAACAGTACAAAGTCACTTTGCAGCGCTGAGTTTGGTTGAACTGTAGTCTCCTTTTAAACGTTAGGTTGTGGCCTGTTAGAAGTAGCCCATGTTTGGAAAGACCATTTACAAGTCCCTATCGCCACAGGACCGTCACTTTTTATGACGTTTCTGTGGCGATAAACCCTTCGTTTTACTTACAAGGCAGCAGTAAGCCACTTAATGTGGCTTAATGCTGCCTTGTAAATAAGGCCCCCTTTCAAAGGGGCTGGCAATGGGTGTTGCAGTGGGCTTTCTGCCGCAACACCCATTGATTTTTACGTTGTTCCCTATTTATAAGGGTGGCGTAAATAGGAGGCAGCATGGAAAACCTGGACTTACAAGGTGCAACGAGAAGAAATTATTAAATTCTCCTCGTTTTTGCTGTTTCTATGTGTGCTTCTTTGTGCAGCACACATAGAAACAGCAAATCGCCATGAATTATTGTTTATGTGCAGGAAGGTATCCCTTCCTGCACATAAACAATCAATACCTCAATGCAGGCACCCTTCCACTATGGTGGAAGGGTGCCTGCGTTGGTGCTAGGCAGCTGAGTTTACCGATAACACTAGGGAAAACGCAGGGATGTGCCGTACCATTGTAAATACAGCTCATCCCTGCATTTTCGGAATAGAGGAGCGTGGTGTTATCAATGTTTGCTGAACGCCACGCTTCACCATTCCCTTGTAAATATGCCCCCATGTCCTTTTATTTGCAAGAGTAAATTTTCACTGCACTTGCCTCTGTTCTATTTGATGTGGGTATTTCACTGGAAGCATGCCCTGTGGCGGTATGGCCTGTGTATGAGTATAGCATAAAGGGACCATGGGCCTCTACTCTGGGCTTGAATGTCTAGGTGGTAGACTTTGTGTGGTTGGGAGAAGCTTGTTTTCCCTCCTGAGGGCCCAGGAGAACCTAAACTACCCCTTCTGTGTCTAGGTGTACTGCTTTTGAGTGAAGCTTGCCCTATTACTTGTGATGTACCTTGGGATGGTTAAAATCTGGTGTGGCTGCCCAACCTGACCACACTTTTACAGGAACCAAAAATTAGCCTGTAAAATTTATATCAGACTATAGGTTCTTTTAGACATGAAACTTGGTTGATCCACATTAAACACATTTTTTGACCAAGTATTCATTTTTAACTCCACATCACTTTCTTGCACTGCACATCACTGGAGCCCTCGACTACTTGGGTACACACCCTGGCAGGAGTTTATTTTCTTTCTGGGTATCACTGGTCTGCGCACCAGGCAGAGTCCTTGGGGATCTGCGACTCCGGGCCTAGACAGTGATTCCCAGGAGTACCAGATGACGATGCTCCGCCAATAAGGGTGGGCTGATGGACTCCTACCTCCTGTGAGGGGTTGTCCCAACTATTTGCAGGATCTCTTGTATTTCTCTACAATAACTATTGTTTTGCTATTTTGTTCTGAATGGACTGTGCACCTTCTGCTGGTTTCATTGTGCACAACCTGTGCACCTTCTATATGTGGAGGAAGCTTGTTTTCCCTCCTGAGGGCCCAGGAGTGCCTACACTACCCCTTCTGTGTCTAGGTGTACTGCTGTTGAGTGAAACTTGCCCTATTACTTGCGATGTACCTTGGGATGGTTAAAATCAGGTGCGGCTGCCCGGGTTGTACATTGCTATATGTAGAGGAAGCTTGTTTTCCCTCGTGAGGGTCCAGGAGAGCCTAAACTACCCCTTCTGCGTCTAGGTGTACAGCTTTCGAGTGAAGCTTGCCCTATTACTTGTGATGTACCTTGGGATGGATAAAAACTGGTGCAGCTGCCCGTACTTTTCACGTTCCTATGTGGAAGAAGCTTGTTTTCCCTCCTCAGGGCCCAGGAGAACCTACACGGCCTCTTCTGTGTCTAGATGTACTGCTTTTCAGTGAAGCTTGACCTATTACTTGTGATGTACCTTGGGATGGTTAAACTCCTCTGCACCTGCCCAGGCTGTGCACCTTCTATATGTGGAGGACACTTGTTTTTCCCTTCTGAGGGTTCAGGAGAGCCTACACTGCCTCTTCTGTGTCTAGGTGTACTGCTTTCGAGTGAAGCTTGACCTATTACGTAT
Source organism: Triturus cristatus (assembly GCF_964204655.1). NCBI lineage: Eukaryota > Metazoa > Chordata > Amphibia > Caudata > Salamandridae > Triturus > Triturus cristatus. The sequence goes on from NC_140590.1 coordinate 1,645,755,959, forward strand.
GATGTACCTTGGGATGGTTAAAATCCTCTGCAGCTGCCCGAGCTGTGCACCTTCTATATGTGGAAGAAGCTTCTTTTCCCTCCTCAGGGCCCAGGAGAACCTACACTGCCTCTTCTGTGTCTAGGTGTACTGCTTTCGAGTGAAGCTTGCCCTATTACTTGCGATGTACCTTGGGATTGTTAAAATCAGGTGCGGCTGCCTGGGTTGTGCATGTGCTATATGTGGAGGAAGCTTGTTTTCCCTCGTGAGGATTCAGGAGAGCCTAAACTACCCCTTCTGTGTCTAGACGTACAGCTTTCGAGTGAAGCTTGCCCTATTACTTGTAATGTACCTTGGGATGGATTAAAACTGGTGCAGCTGCCCGTACTTTTCACGTTCCTATGTGGAAGAAGCTTGTTTTCCCTCCTCAGGGCCCAGGAGAACCTACACTGCCTCTTCTGTGTCTAGGTGTACTGCTTTCGAGTGAAGCTTGACCTATTACTTGCGATGTACCTTGGGATGGTTAAAATCTGGTGCGGCTGCCCGACCTCTGCACCTTCTATATGTGGAGGAAGCTTGTTTTCCTTCGCGAGGGCCCAGGAGAGCCTACACTACCCCTTCTGTGTCTAGGTGTACTGCTTTTGAGTGAAGCTTGCCCTATTACTTGTGATGTTCCTTGGGATGGATAAAAACCAGTTCAGCTGCCCGTACTATTCACGTTCCTATGTGGAAGAAGCTTGTTTTCCCTCCTCAGGGCCCAGGAGAACCTACACTGCCTCTTCTGTGTCTAGGTGTACTGCTTTCGAGTGAAGCTTGACCTATTACTTTTGATGTACCTTGGGATGGTTAAACTCCTCTGCAGCTGCCGAGGCTGTGCACCTTCTATATGGGGAGGACGCTTGTTTTCCCTTCTGAGGGCTCAGGAGAGTCTACACTGCCTCTTCTGTCTAGATGTACTGCTTTCGAGGGAAGCTTGACCTATTACTTGTGATGTACCTTGGGATGGTTAAAATCCGGTGCGACTGCCCGGGCTGTGCACGTGCTATATGTAGAGGAAGCTTGTTTTGTCCCAGATTTTATTTTACAAATTCTGTGTGAGGGCCCAGGAGAGCGTACCCTGCTTCTTCCTTACCGTGGAGTTCAGTCATGCAGTGAACCCTGCACTGTTACTTGAGATGTACCGGAGGGATAGTGGAGCTTCAAGTGTTCTGCTTAGTTAGTTTGTACTTCCAATCACCTGTTGCTGTCCTGAAGGGCACTGTCCTTGCTGCGACAAGTTTTAAACTTGATAATCATCCCTGCGTCTCTCGTGATGTGTTTGGCCTTTGTGACAGACAGAAGAGCAATGCAGATTTAAAACTCTCGCGAGACCTTTCCCATGCACAGTCTGTTCTGCTGCAGTGCCCCTCATTTGTTTTTGAAGTGCACTTAAATGGCTTCAGGGAGCTGCTTGAGGAGGAGAGGGAGGTGTTGAGGGGAAGACAGAGATGAGAGCAAGATTTCATAGAAAGGTATAGAAGATGGCGAGGATCAGATTAGAGGGACAGAAATATAGAGAGGAGAGAGATAACGAGGCAAGAGACATGCAGGAGGGAAGGATACATGGTAGAGTAGGAGAGGAAGACAGGGAGAAGGAATTTGAAGAGACAGGAGAGGGTGGAAGACAAAAGAGAAGAAGAGACAGAGGAGAACAAAAGAGAAGGAGGTGGGTGGAGAAAGGCAAGAAAGTGAGGAAAAACAGTAGGAATACGAAAGATCTGGAATCTTGCAAGCCAAATAAATATTGGACTTAAAAGATCAAACTTTAAAGCGGGGACCCTACTCTCCACGTCCTTTTCAAATTGTAGATGGAATACTGTGACAATTAAGAACGTGTAGGCTCAGTTCTCTCACCGCAGAATGATTTGTCAGGTTCCTTAGAAAGTCAGAATCTGGCTATAGACAATAGAGCTGCCCTTAGTGGGATACACACTTACATTCGTATCAAAAAGATCTTACAAATGTTATCTTTGGACAGAAGAACTTTTCTATCCCTTACATTGCACACACATTACTGGCAGCAGAAGTTTCACATTTCAAGAAACTTAAATGCCCAGACCAGACTGATACAGCAGACCTACAACCAATTGTAAACATAAAGCAGACCTGAAACCCAGGCCACACAGCGCTTGAAGGGACTTGCTTTAGACTACAGAGGAATCCTTCAGGTGAAATAGAATGTACAGCAAGAGACAGCAGAGCTATTCCTCAAATTACACAGAACATACTTCAAGTTCAGCCCTCGGACAGCAGAGCTATCTCACAGGTTGAAGTCTCAGACAGACGGCGAACCCTCTGTTACACTGCTCCAACTACAGGGCCGATTACACCCAACATAGATAAGCCAAATGAGTTGCCCAAGATGAGACAGAGTGTCAAACGGAGCTGGGAGCTTCACATTTGAAGCTTAACCCCCAAGATTGCTGTTCGTCCTGCAACGCGCCCTACCTAATTTCATATTCGTTTTGCATTCTGGAATTTTGGAATTCAGAGTTTATATAATGCCTTTTCTTACTTTTGTAAGATTTAAATATCAGGAAAAACTCTTGCCGCCATCCTCTTAGATATCTTCCGTTTCTGTTACCCAGATGTATTGTTTCCAATATAGTGAGCGTGGGCTTTGGGTGAGCCCCCTGCTCATGATTGGATAGCTTTGTTGTCTATGTCAGTTGTCGCCTCTTGTTTCAGTGGCTTGCCTCCCTATTCTTGTGTTTGTTTCGAACAGGAGTGCTTTGGTATCACAGTGTTCCCATTGGTTCACTTGTTCTCGTCCGCCACTGATGCTGCTTGTATTGAGAGAACTACTTTTCATTTACATCTAAGCACATCATGGAAGAGCATTTGATTTCCTACTCTCTCCGTGTTCTGCTGTTTCCCCTTTCCCTTCCCCTCGCTCTCTGTGAGGCTTTTCCCACTTGACTTTTATTTTTCTTTATTTTTTAATTACCGGTGGACAGCGGCCCCTTGTTCTTACTGCTCAGCGGTGCTATATAAAGCTGAGAACTATTGTCTTTGCCAATGCTTGTTTCTCATGGCTCCCTCCACTATGTCTCCCTCTTCTGTTTATTTGCTTAAGTTCCCTGACTTACAGGGGAGGATGATGCTGACCCCCCATCAAAACGAATTGCGTTTTTTTTTTAATACCACTGAAGAAAACCATAAAAAATAGACAAAGATAAATCATCATAATTTAGAGGTACGATTAAGGAGAGGTTGTGGTGGACAGAGTGGTGGGATAAAACGCCCCCACGAGAGAAAGAGAGAGAACATACATACACGTTGGGGAACCCTATGGGTCGATGTTTGCTGCCCTATTGAATTTTTTTTAGAGTCTCCAGGAGGCCAAGCTCCCATTTGTATTAAAGATATATCCTAACTCGGAGGGTAGAGAAACCCTGAGAGAGGAAAGGAAGTGTGAGCTTCTCAATCTCATTTGTGCAATACTAATGTGTGATTTCTTATGAGTTTGCCCTATAAGTTGTTTTTGTGTCACGGGAGAATTGTACCCAAATAGTACTGTCCTGAAGAAGGTGGGGTAAATTGACTATAGTCCACTGAAACGCGTCGATGCTTGGTTTAACTGAATCCAACTACGAGAAGATACTGCGATGAATTATATCAAATTCATCAGTACCTAGGCTTGAAGTTTTTTCTCTTGGATCAGTAGATGTAACAGATTTGCCCATATTGTACATGAGGGTGCTTTCTTCTCTTATGTTAAGGGTTCATTGTGTACCTTTTTGCATTTTTGTTTAAAGTATTGGTTTATGTGACATATTGTTTTATGCGGGGGGACCGACATTAGGTCTGGGTTTTTAGATATAAATTGTAACAACTGATTACATTTGTTCTAAAAAATCTTTTTAATACATAAAATATTATGATGTGATACTTTATGTGGAATTTCTGTCTTGTGTCATGTATTTTAACAAGTGAAACTGTGTGGATGTTGGTGAGTTGAGTTGATTGATTAGTAGGATATACTGATTTGGTCACTGATTTGGTTCCAAGGGAATTTTTTTATTTTTGACTGACACTAACGTTTATACAGCTGTAGGACTTGAAATAGGGCTAGGGAAGCCCGAGGTCAGAACAAGCCATGGCTTGCTCAAGCACCCTTGAGGGCCACCTGCGCCACTGGGGTATGGCCATGTTACATTAGTCTCTGTAAAGGTCAAACAGTGAGAACCCTCTGTAAAGTACACAGGAGGTCAAACAGTGAACCCTCTGTAAAGTACACAGGAGGTCAAACAGTGAACCCTCTGTAAAGTACAGAGGAGGTCAAACAGTGAACCCTCTGTAAAGTACACAGGAGGTCAAACAGTGAACCCTCTGTAAAGTACACAGGAGATCAAACAGTGAATCTTCAGTACACAGGAGGTCAAACAGTGAACCCTCCGTACAGTACACAGGAGATCAAACAGAGAAGTAACGTACACAGGAGGTCAAACAGTGAAGTAACGTACACAGGAGGTCAAACAGTGAACCCTCTGTAAAGTACAGAGGAGATCAAACAGTGAAGCCTCTGTAAAGTACACAGGAGGTCAAACAGTGAACCCTCTGTAAAGTACAGAGGAGGTCAAACAGTGAACCCTCTGTAAAGTACACAGGAGGTCAAACAGTGAACCCTCTGTAAAGTACAGAGGAGATCAAACAGTGAAGCCTCTGTAAAGTACACAGGAGGTCAAACAGTGAACCCTCTGTAAAGTACAGAGGAGGTCAAACAGTGAACCCTCTGTAAAGTACACAGGAGGTCAAACAGTGAACCCTCTGTAAAGCACACAGGAGGTCAAACAGTGAACCCTCTGTAAAGTACAGAGGAGGTCAAACATTGAACCCTCTGTAAAGTACAGAGGAGGTCAAACAGTGAACCCTCTGTAAAGAACAGAGGAGGTCAAACATTGAACCCTCTGTAAAGTACAGAGGAGATCAAACAGTGAACCCTCTGTAAAGTACACAGGTTGTCAAATAGTGAACCCTCTCTAAAGTACACAGGTTGTCAAACAGTGAACCCTCTGTAAAGTACACAGGAGGTCAAACAGTGAACCCTCCGTACAGTACACAAGAGGTCAAACAGTGAAGTAACAGGTAACCCTCTGTATAGTACACACGAGGACAAACAGTGAACTCTCTGTAAAGTACACACGAGGACAAACAGTGAACTCTCTGTAAAGTACACACGAGGACAAACAGTGAACCCTCTGTAAAGTACACAAGAGGTCAAACAGTGAACCCTCTCTAAAATACACAGGAGGACAAACAGTGAGCCTCTCTGTAAAGTACACAGAAGGGCACACAGTGACGCCACTATAAAGTACACAGGAGAACAACCAGTGAACCCTGTATAGAGTACAGTGGAGGTCAGAGCACAGGCTGACAGGTAAAAGATCTTGCAAAACGAATACATCAGGTCAAATAGCAGACCCTCTCTAAAGGAAGACGGACAGTGGACCCTCCGAAAAGAGCACGGTAGGTCAGGCTGCCCTCTCTGAAGAGCAAATGGAAAGACAGTGGACCAAACTCTCTGTAAAGAAAACATGAGACCATATAGCAGCCCTCAGTAAAGAATACAAGAGTTTAAATAGCAGACCCTCTATAAAGAACACAGACAGACAGTAAGCTTTGTAAAGAACACACAAGGTCAGGCAACAAACCATCTGTAAAGAACAAAGTATCCCAGTCAGCAGTGACTCAGTCATAAACAATGGTGGTCTGATGGTGGACCCTTGGTAAAGAACAAGGATTGCCAGAAAGCAGATTCCCTGTAAAGAGCAGAGGACGCCAGGTAGCAACCGATCTGCAAAGATCACAGGAGGTCAGGCAACAGGCCATCTGCGTAGAGCACAGTAGGCCAAGAAACATACTTCTATGCATATCACAGGATGTCAAGCAGTGGACCCCCTGAAGAGAACAAGATGGGAGAGATGGCAGACGCCCTTTAAAGAATGCAGGAGGTCCAACAGCAAACTCTCCTTAGTAAAGACAGGAGGTCAGATAGCAGCCTCTCAGCAAAGAGCGCAGGAGGCCTGACACCGTACCCTCTGTAATAAACACAGGAGGTCAGACAGCAGACACTCGATAATAAACACAGGAGGCCAGACAGCTGACACTCTGTACAGAACACAGGAGGCCAGACAACGGACCAACGGTAATAAACACCGGAGGCCAGACAGCAGACACTCTGTACAGAATCCAGGAGGCCAGAGCAGGCACTCTGTACAGAATCCAGGAGGCCAGACAGCAGACCATTGGTAATATACACAGGAGGCTAGACAGCAGACCCTCGGCAATAAACACAGGAGGTCAGACAGCAGACACTCGGTAATAAACACAGGAGGCCAGACAGCTGACACTCTGTACAGAACACAGCAGGCCAGACAGCAGACCCTCGGTACAGAACACAGCAGGCCAGACAGCAGACCCTCGGTAATAAACACAGGAAGAAAGACAGCAGAAACTCTATACAGAACACAGGAGGCCAGACAACGGACCAGCGGTAATAAACACCAGAGGCCAGACAGCAGACACTCTGTACAGAATCCAGGAGGCCAGAGCAGACACTCTGTACAGAATCCAGGAGGCCAGACAGCAGACACTTGGTAATAAACACAGGAGGCTAGACAGCAGACCCTCGGTAATAAACACCAGAGGCCAGACAGCAGACACTCTGTCCAGAAACCAGGAAGCCATACAGCAGACCCTCTGTCCAGAACCCAGGAGGCCAGACAGCAGAACCTCAGTAATAAACACTGGAGGCCAGACAGCAGACCCTCTGCAATAAACACAGGAGGCCAGACAGCAGACACTGTAAAGAACACTGGAGGCCAGACAGTAGACCCTCTGTAATAAACACAGAGGTCAGATAGCAGACACTCTGTACAGGACATATGAGGCCAGAAAGCAGACCCTTTGCAATAAGCACAGGAAGTTAGACAGCAGACACTCTGTACAGAAAACAGGGGAGCAGACAGTGGACCAGAGGTAATAAACACAGGAGGCCAGACAGCAGACACTCTGTACGGAACACTAGAGGCCAGACAGTGCACCCTCTATAATAAACACAGGAGGCCAGACAGCAGAAAACAGAACACTGGAGGCCAGGCAGGAGGCCAGACAGCAGACACTCTGTAATAAACACAGGAGGCCAGACAGCAGACACTCTGTACAGAACACAGGGGGGCAGACAGTGGACCAGAGGTAATAAACACAGGAGGCCAGACAGCAGACACTCTGTACAGAACACAGCAGGCCAGGCAGCAGACCCTCGGTAATAAACACAGGAGGCCAGACAGCAGACACTCTGTACGGAACACTAGAGGCTAGACAGTGCACCCTCTATAGTAAACACAGATGGCCAGACAGCAGAAAACAGAACACTGTTGGCCAGACAGTAGACCCTCTGTAATAAACACAGAGGTCAGACAGCAGACACTCTATACAGAACATAGCAGGCCAGGCAGCAGACCCTTTGCAATAAGCACAGGAAGCCAGACAACAGACACTCTGTACAGAACACAAGGGGGCAGACAGTGGACCAGAGGTAATAAACACAGGAGGCCAGACAGCAGACACTCTATACAGAACATAGCAGTCCAGACAGCAGACCCTCTGTAATAAACACAGGAGGCCAGATAACAGACACTCTGTACAGAACACTAATGGCCAGACAGTGCACCCTCTATAATAAACACAGAAGGCCAGACAGCAGAAAACAGAACACTGGAGGCCTGGCAGGAGGCCAGACAGCAGACACTCTGTAATAAACACAGGATGCCAGGCAGCAGACCCTCGGTAATAAACACAGGAGGCTAGACAGCAGACACTCTGTACAGAACACAGGGGGGCAGACAGTGGACCAGAGGTAATAAACACAGGAGGCCAGACAGCAGACACTCTGTACAGAACACAGCAGGCCAGGCAGCAGACCCTCGGTAATAAACACAGGAGGCTAGACAGCAGACACTCTGTACAGAACACAGGGCGCAGACAGTGGACCAGAGGTAATAAACACAGGAGGCCAGACAGCAGACACTCGATAATAAACACAGGAGGCCAGACAGCTGACACTCTGTACAGAACACAGGAGGCCAGACAACGGACCAACGGTAATAAACACCGGAGGCCAGACAGCAGACACTCTGTACAGAATCCAGGAGGCCAGAGCAGACACTCTGTACAGAATCCAGGAGGCCAGACAGCAGACCCTTGGTAATAAACACAGGAGGCTAGACAGCAGACCCTCGGCAATAAACACAGGAGGCCAGACAGCAGACACTCTGTACAGAACACAGCAGGCCAGACAGCAGACCCTCGGTAATAATCACAGGAGGCCAGATAACAGACACTCTGTACAGAACACTAATGGCCAGACAGTGCACCCTCTATAATAAACACAGAAGGCCAGACAGCAGAAAACAGAACACTGGAGGCCAGGCAACAGACCCTCTGTAATAAAGACAGGAGGCCAGACAGCAGACACTCTGTAATAAACACAGGAGGCAAGACAGCAGACACTCTGCAATAAACACAGGAGGCCAAACAGCAGACCCTCTGCAATAAGCGCAGGAAGCCAGATAACAGACATTTTGTACAAAGGAGGCCATACAAGAAGCCCTTTGCAAAGAACACAAAAGGGCCGAAGGAAGACCATCAAAGTATAGAAGAGGCCAGGGACTGTTCTGTGAGTGACTGTCATAGGTGTAGTGCACTATATGTTTTTTAGTCTCTTACCTGCAGCCAGGTAGTATCTCGACTCCAGTGGTCAGCACAGTGCACGTTGCTAGGTCACAGGAATAATATCTGAAGCTCTTATTAAACTAATTGTCTTTAACGTACTCCCCCCTCTACTCCCCTCCCCCGGCCCACTTTCTTATGGCTCCATAGGGAAGCTTCTTTCCCTCAAATTTCCCTGCACTCAGCCTCTTCCAGCTGTCTTTATTTATTTCGCTAATTTTGTTTTATTTTGTATTGATTGCATAGCGTGGATCAGGCTCCTGAGAGCATCCTGGCGTTGAACAGGAGGCAGAAGTGAGAGACTGCACGTGCAGTAATGAGAATAGCTATCACGAGACATATTAAACAGATTCAGAACAGCTAACTTTCAATGAATTTAGTCTCAAGAGGAAGGTTTCTAATTGTAATTCCAGGTTCAGAAAAAAGCACTGTAGATGGGGGTAGAGGATGAAGTGCGGGATAGGGAAACAATGGGGGCCCTCTGGGAGTAGAGGCCTTCACCATGTACCCGGGGATGCAGAGAGGGGGAGATGGAGTCTCCAGCTGTAATCCATCAGCGATCAGAAAGAGGGATGCAGCAGTGAGACGGGGGAGGGACGCCAGTGCCAGTGCTTAATTTGAGCCGGTGGTTGTAGGTGAAGGCCACTGGCACTTATGTGTGGGGACTGGCACTATTTTTCCACATTAGATACACAGATTGCAACGACCGAGGAAGAGCAAGATTGCAACACCTGGAGAAAGCAGGGACCTGCAAGAGCCAGAAAAACTGCAGCAAGTGGCGGGTAGTCGACTAAAGACTACCAGCCTTGGTATTTGTTTCGCAAACATTTAATTGCACCCGCCGCCAGCCCGTGCCGTCTTGACGCATGGGCAAGCTGGGCAGGTGCCTGGGGGGCCCCACGAGCATTGGGGCCCCATCCAGACCAGAATTTAACACAAATTTTCCGCTAAACATTTTTATTCCTGTGAGTGGCTGTGTAGGCTGGGCCCAGTGCACTACTTCGCCCGGGGGCCTATAATGGTATTAAGACGGCCCTGCCGCCACCTTCTTCTGAGCCGAACTTCGGGCACCGGCACACACGCTTTCACAAATTAAGCCACAGCCTCCAGCACCCTCATTCTCGGAATGCAAGATCAACAAGAGAAGACCCTGGCGTCGATGAGTGAAGCCAACGAAAGGCTCCTGGGACATTCACATGAGCGATGAGGAAGTCATCAGTTTTTGAAGGCAGTTTAGCGGTAGGCGAGTTAGGCGCGAGCTTCGAAGAATCCTATAGGTGATTATAGGACTAAGCCAGAGGGAGGAAAGACGCAAACCACATGACACGTAAGACAGAGGAAGCTGGGTGACAGAAATGTAGAGAAGTGAAAGAGCAGGAAGTGGAGGGACTCAAGACGAGAGTGAAAGAAAGGCCTTGCTGATGCTGTAAGGACTCCAAGAGTAATTGTGACAAGATAAGAGAAAAGTGCAACGAGGGTGAAGAATGAGTCACCTGTGCATGGAACGCAAGGCGGTGAAGGAGCCAACAAGCTTTTAGCAGGAGAGGAAAGTGAGTTTGGCGGCAGGGTACCAGTGAGCTAACCATGCTCCTGTGGTCTCGGAATGGGGACAGGCGCATGAAGAAGCAAGGCAGAGAGAGGAAGAGAGGCTCCAAGTGTGTCAGAGATAGGTCATTGGTGACCACAGAGGGGGAGGGGGAAGCACAGGAAGCAGTTGTATTTATTTTTGCCCTCCATGGCACTTTGACACCCTGACTAGAGATCCGGTGTTGATTAGATTCTATAGATAATATTAACATGGAACTGGGCCATTTAGGAGCGTAGCTAGACCGACTGCCACCCGGGGTGCAGGTAAAAACGGGGGTGGTGAGTATGGCGACTTGCTTTCAGGGGGCGATGGTGATGGGATTGCTGACCACCCCGCCCCTAAAAACTGTGCCGACCGGGGCGGCCCAGCCCCTTCCCCCAGCTACGCCACTGGGCCCTTCTGTCAGTCCCTTCCCTTCGAAACAGAACTGCAGTGGAGTCTGTTTCAAATAAGCACCTGCAACTTTTTTGAGTGTTTAACAACTGGTCACACAGCTGAAAGGACACGCAACCTCACTATCGACTATCATCTTTCACTTTAGATACCCTGGATTATAAATGAAACAAGCATTTGCAAAGTCAATATGTCTGTCCTCGGGGAACAACCTTTACAACGAAACTTTGACAACGCGTGCAGTTACATCGCGGATTTTACAACGAACGCGATGTAACCACGCGATGCCATTACAACGCAAGTCTTTACATCGACTTGCGTAGATGGCGTGCTAACATTACAAATAGTGTAGTTTACTATCCCAACACCTTCCCTACTGTTAAGTGGACTGGAGTTGGAATAGTAAATTACGCTTTTCTAATGTTAGCACGCCATATAGCGCAAGTCGATGTAAAGACTTGCGTTGTAATGACATCGCGTGGTTACATCGGTTCGTTGTAAAAACCGCGATATAACTGCACGCGTTGTAAACACACGCGTTGTTACGTCATACATCCTCTGTCCTCGGCCACTGTGCCTTTTGGCATTGTCAGTGCTTGTATAGTTTTGTCGTTAACCTCTTCAGCGCTGTGCGGATTCCCGCGCAGTGCTGAAAGATCTGAGCGCGGGCGGGGCCATGACGGAACGGTTCCGTCATAAGCACAGCCCAACCGGCGTGCATGACGGAACCGTTCCGTCATCGGCATCGAAGAGGTTAATTAAAAAAAATGGTTAAAAACAAAAATATTTTTGGGGTCTCAAAAAGCACTCATTGTCATAGTAGTCGTTGGCATCTTAGGGAACTAAATTGTGTGTGGATGTTCTCTGTGTGAAAGGGCAGAATGCTGTCACTCACAGTGAAATTAGCCAATGACTGAAGCGAACTGACCTATTGCCCTAAGCAGAAAAAATATATGAATGACACAATAACAGACCAATGGATGAAGAGAGGAGGCTTCGAGCCCCAAGGTCAGTATAATAGACATATCATATTTGTGAAATCAAATGGCCTTGGTTAGCACAAGTAGACCTAAAATGGACCATGGAAGCAGATCAAGTGTTTCTGGTGCATCCTTTAAAAATTGGTCAAGGTCTTGTGGGACAAAGGAGGTAAGGGAGTGTTGACTTTGTTCAAGTTTTTTAATTAAATGTGGCCACTGTCATAGGAGTTATCAATTTCCAGTTTGTATGTGAGCGTGCATTAATCTTGAGAATAAATTAATAAGTAATTGCAATTCCTCCTGCATTCCACGTGCGGATCTTCTGTCAATAGCACATGCGTCCTCTTGTCAGTGGAACAGTGTACAGGATGTTCGCTGCATTTGGATGAAGGGCAAATTCAAGTTCATTCTTCTGTCAATAGTACGTGTTGAGGACATCCTGCGAGCCATCTGAATGTATGGTGTGGCATCCACTAGCGTAACGAAAATTGAGGGGGGGCCTCCCTGCAAGGAACGTGAAGGGGCCCCCTCTGAGCTCAATCAAGAGCTCTCCGGCAAGAGTGCTGTGCTGAGGGGGCCCCCTGGAGCTTGGGGCACTGCGGGGGCTGCGGGGGCCTGTATCATGCCCCTGGTGCTCACTTTGCCACTGGATTCAAGCAAGCCTGGCTGAAGACGTCTGAAATGCCAGAAACCGGTCTAGGAAGCGTGTTTCCGGTCCAGGGAAGGCATGGCTTGGCAGTTCGGGCTGGACTGTTCTCATGAGGCACAGGGTCAGACTGATTTGCATATGGCCATGTCTGAACTGGGGTGGCAGAGTGGGCTAAAGAACGGTGATGGATCAAACCCAGATCTGTTGACTGGGGGTGAGTGCTTGATTGGTTCTGATGCTCCGTCCATCACCACCCCCTTTTTTACCTGGTGGCATCCTCTACACACAGCAGTTCATGCTACCTGTGGATCAGGCCCATAGCCAGGAACATTTTGTTGGCGGGCATGTCCCCGTGAATGACAATGTCAAAAGACGTTTCAGAACAGGTTGTATTGGCTTAAAATGTTTGAAACAAATTCTGTTGTTATTTAAAAACAGACAACACATTTTCATTCGCATTTTTTGGTTATGGTATACAGTTCCCTGATGATGTTTGGTGAAAATGTGTGTCAAATTATGTCTTTTAAAGCATGTTAAGTAAAAAAATAATATAGTTTCAAATGACAGTTTCATGGGGTGAGGCAGGATGGTCTGGTTACCCACAAGGAGTTTTTGGGAACATTAATGTGTAGTGGTGCACATACAGCATGTGAGGTTAGTAACTCTGGTCAAAATGTTTTAAGGCAACTTCGAGGATTCCACCATTGAAGTTTTGCCTACGGTTGTGGAAGATGTTGCACCCCAAAGCTTACTGAAGTATCTACGCTATTTATAATTAAAATACAATTGCACAGTAGATTTTGGGATACTCCTGAAAATATATATAAATTAATAGCAAATTGTGGATGTTGTTATCTGACTCTGTTTGTTGTATGGGGGCTGTAGGTGAGAATTGTGTTTGTTGCATATGTGTTAGCTTGTGTGTTCTAGTTAGTGGTCATTGTACACATCTCTCTAAAAGTTTACCATATATAAGCATCTGTTAGGGCCCCTGTCCCTCACACTGTTGGGTTCTCTGCCTTGATGTATACCTCCTGTACTCTTTGCTCTACTTTTCCTCATGATGCAACCTATTTTACTCTTCTGCCTTCTTTGACAAGCAAAGGCCTACCACTTATTGCTCTGTTTTGAGTAAAAACCATTTAGTTTAAAGGCAGATCCCTCAATCCCTCTCTCTCTCTTATTCCCTTTCCACCCTTCTGTTAGATCTACTGCTTTTGTGCACCCTTCCCGAAGTGCTATATAAGCAACCAATACAATGCACCACGTCTCTTGGTCTGTGTGTATCAGTGACTGAATGTCTGGTGGTCTGTTGACATGGGTGCATGTGTGCCTGGTCTTTGTGCATGTGTGTTAGTAGGCATTTTGGTTTTAGTGTGCCTGGACATCTTTAGATGTTTTATGTTTCAATATTTTGTAGGTATGCACCCATTTTGCAGTTTCAAATTCAAAGTGTTGTAAATATCTGGTATTACTATTACCCTGTTTGACCACACTGAAGTTATCATCCTTGGAAGGGTGAAAGACTGAGTTGGCTTTGTCATGGACTCAATATATGATGCAGCATTCTCAAGAGGTCCCAATAATTACTTGTTCACAGAAAGAATAAAGGCATGAGACTGGCTGCAATAGAGGGATGTGCCACTACCATCTATTGTGAATGATTAAAACGTCCCGGTACAGACTGTCTACTCTTGCATATGTCCTCAGTGATGGCAGTGAACCTGTACCATACAACAAAGATGGATCCTTATATTGCATTCCTAGACTCGCATCAAGGAAATTAGGGTAGCTGAGGATGAATGCCATATCTGGAGTCATGGTACCCATTCATGTTCAAGCTTTAGCGCCACACACTGCCTCTCGTGACTGAGGCTCTACATCCATGGCTCGGCCTTCAAGGTGAGCAATACTGAGTGAAAGCCTGAAAGATCACCCAGAGATTAAAGTCTAGCTTTAATAATTAGAAAGGACTGAAAAAGACAATGAGTGTATATATCAACTGATTCATGGCAGGCACATGGAAATGACAAGTACACAAAGTTAAGAGAATTCAGTTAGGTCCAAATAAAATGTCTCAAAAGCTGCTGAATACCAACGAGTGCCTACAAATATAGGGCATCCAAAATTCTAGGATTATGAGGAAGGTATGAATTTGCTCAACATATGAAGAACTTACAGGATAGAGGGCAATCATGTAAACAGTGCTCTCTTTTTAGTCTTTCTTCAATAATGTATATTGATGCACCAATTCCACAGAAAATTTTAAAAAACAAAACCTTGACAATGCTGTACATCAATAAATATTGTATTTCTGTTGTGCAAGTCATAGCTTTGGTAGGTATGCACACATCTGCAAAGACGGTCTTGGAGACCAAATAGACGTTCCTTCTCACATGGTCCAACCAGTTATCAGACTGTAGAATACATCCAATCCCATGATATTATTAATTGTCAAGGACAAGGAGACAGAGAAAGACATGGAAAGAAAGGGAGAGATAGCGAGGAAAAGAGTGAAGGAGTACTGCATGGACAAAAGCAAGAGAAGAAACAGAAAGATAGGAATGGAAAAGTCAGAGGAGGATAGGGAGATAGGCAGAAAAGAAACAATAGAAAGAGCGAGAGAGAGAGAGAGCAAGAGAGAGAGAGTGAGAGAGAGAGAGGGAGAGAGAGAGAGAGAGAGAGAGAGAGAGAGAGAGAGAGAGAAGCAATGATATAAAGACAGGGAGAGACGCAAAGATTAAGAGGTAGGGAAAGGGGGAGAAAGCATGGAAGGGAAGGAAGAAGATGGTGGAAAGATGCATCAAGAGAGACATGGAATGGAAGGTTCACTGAAATTAATGAACTGTAATACATATTTTTACAAAATATTACAAATAAACTTAATTGAAAAAATAAACACACAAACATAATAATTTATACATATATATATTTACTTTAACCCCTTCCATGCGGGGCGGATTCCCCCGCGGTGCTGACTGCTGCTTGCGCGGGCGTGGTCATGACGGAACGGTTCCGTCATGAGCACAGCTCAACCGACGCTCATGACGGAACCGTTCCGTCATGAGCGTCGAAGGGGCTAAGGTCATTAATAAATTATTATCTTTAATTTATTTTAAAACTTTAAAATGATATAAAAATAAATAAATATAAAATATAGATATATATATATTCCTTCAACACAACAAAATGCTTCTCAAAATGATCCTATTTTGCTTAGAGAACAACCTGTTTCTGTTTAATGGCATTATGTACCAGCAAATACAGGGAGTTGCGATGGGGGCCAGCTTCTCTCCCAGCTATGCCTGTTTATTTATGGGATGGTGGGAGGAGCTGGTCCTCATGCAACAGTATGATCATATCTACAATAAGAAAGTTGTCTCCTGGCTCCGGTATATAGATGATCTGTTCATAGTATGGGATGGAGATGTTGATAGCGCCACAAGTTTCATTTCAATGATAAATGATAATTCACTCAATTTAAAGTTTACTTCAAGCATTAGCAATGAAAATGTTACATTCCTGGACGTGGAGATCAAGATAATCAGTAATAGGCTATCCACTACACTCTATAGGAAGCCTACGGCAGGAAACACATTACTACATGCCTCTAGTGCACACCCTCCTCACCTGATTAAGAGCATCCCCTATGGGGAGATGCTCCGTATCAGACGCATTTGCAGTGAGGAGGAGGAGTGCAACACCAAGCAAAGAGAAAGCCGGACTAGGTTCCTTAATAGAGGTTACAGCTCTGAAGTTATCCAGTCTGCAATCATCAAATCTAAATCACAGGCTAGACATGACTTGTTGAGACAAAAAGATATCTCAGCAAGACAAGAGAAAGTGACTGAACCCATCAGATTGATCTTAGGATTTTCACGTCAGGAAAAACAAATCAGAAATATAGTGAGAAAAAGCTGGCCCATAGTAAAGGATGATCCTATTGTAGGGGAACTGTTATCCAACAGTCCCTCGGTATCTTTCAGGAAAACCAACAGTATGGGCATGGCCTTGGTCAGAAGCAACCTAGAGATGGGTAAGCAAGGCTCCTGGCCTGTAAACATGCAATCAACACTAAAACTTATACTACTGCCTTCAGTGCGAAATCATGTGATATTAAACATTTTCTCACATGCAAGACTGAGTACGCTGTATATGTACTTACCTGCAGCTGCAATCTGAGATACATAGGGAGTACAAGGCTGCCAGTCCATAAAAGAATCCTACAGCACTTAAGAGCCATTCGAAATAATGACGAGAATTACCCGGTTGCAAGACACTTCAAGAATTCTCACAATAGCGACACTCAGCACTTGAAGTACTTTGTTATAGATACAGTCATCCGACAAAAGAGAGGAGGAGATAGGGAATCTAAGTTGAGGAGGTTAGAAACAACATACATCCTCGAGCTGGATTCCAAACACCCCTCAGGCTTAAACAACAGTGAGGATCTGTACACATTCCTGCAACAGCTGAGTAGATGAAATCATTCACAAAAATCCATCTATAGATGTCCGGCATATCAGATATAGCAATGTATATAAATTTTAGATTTCTTATTCATAATTTACAACTTATGCTGCTTGACCCTGCCAAATAGGGGGCACATTCAAGATCTGCACCATTGAATAGGTTTTAGTGTATAAATTATTTATGCAAGGAAATTTTAGGATGATGTTTATTTATATATTTATATGTATATTTATGAATTTTAGGATTGATTTTAGGAATTGTGAATAGAAAGTATATTTGATAGTTCTATTTTAATATGTACAATTCCCTTGGGTCTACCTAGAAACAATATATTTATGTATTTATTGCCATCCTAAGCTGTCTTGCACTTGAGAAAAACAATCTTGCTATTTGCACATTATTCTAACCTATGTGAGAAAAAGAAACACAATTTACATTATGTATCTATGGCTAAAAAGGACTCGTTTGGTCGCCTTGCAAAATCCTATGAACTTTTAACAAATTGGGACTAAGATATATGCACTTTCGGTATTTTTACCATAGGATCAGCACCTTCACTCAAATACTTACTTATTTGGACATTATGGTACATTATTTTATTTTCTGCATTAAAGCAGAGATTAGAAGACCGTGATACACATACAATCAGTGTATTAT
The DNA here is from genome assembly GCF_964204655.1 of Triturus cristatus. Classification (NCBI taxonomy): domain Eukaryota; kingdom Metazoa; phylum Chordata; class Amphibia; order Caudata; family Salamandridae; genus Triturus; species Triturus cristatus. The sequence continues at coordinate 1,645,773,450 of NC_140590.1, forward strand.
TGTGACACATGCAAAATATGCAAAAAATGGTATATTATTATGTTTACATTTATGTATAATATTGTATCAAATGCAGTACTCTTACGAGGTACATCAGAGTGTGTCTTTCATGTCCATTTACTGTCGACACTGCACTAGCACTTTAAATAGAAGTGGTCATCAATACTACAGTTGTCATGTGATCAAGGGCGGGATCGCCCGAAACGTGTAATGGCGGACAACGGCTTGAAATAAAATAATCACCGAATCTTTGGGTCTGTGCTCGTTTGTATTTCAAGAAAGAAAAGTGAAGGCGAGTTGCTGTGGATAAAAATATATATATATATATATATATATATATATATATATATATATATATATATATATATATATATATATATATATATATTATCTACTGGCGGTCGCCAGTAGATAGTTATAGTTAGGACCGTGTTTCCATAGGAAATCCGCAACATTCTATTTGGAATAACTTTGGCGCCGGTTGACAAATCCTCGCGAAATTTTCAAAATAGGTGGGGCGCTCCGCTCCGCTCCTACCCTGAAAGTCTCGGGGGGATTCGTCAAGCGGGGGCTGAGAAAAAAGGGGGGTCCCAAAACGTGTTTTCCCCATGCAATTTTCCATAGGGACCTTTAGTCCAAGGTACAGCCCGAACGGCTGAACAGAATGACTTGAAATTTGGCAGAGAGGTAGTCCTCAGCTCAGGGATGTGCCTTTTGCATATATGGAGTCAATCTGTTCAGTAGTTCCTGAGAAAATCAAAAGTAAAATCATATATATATGTGGGCGGAGCCTAACCACACATCTCATCCTGAGATCTGATTGGCTGTCAGCACTTCATCCAAGAAGTGTTGGCAGCCATCTTGGGACCAATATACATGATAGCACCTCATTAAAAAGCATTGCAGTTAAAAGAAGGTTTTAAGACTTTAGTTACATTATAAATCATTTTTTGATGGTACCATACTCATTTTAGGAATTGTGGTATGTTCTAAGGTGATTTCACCATGTGAAAAAGTCTTCTGTTGGGATATCATGATTGAGAGAAAAATATTTTCTCATGCTTTTCTCACAGAGGCTTGGAAGGTGATCTATAAGCTAAACTGAGAGCTTATTTTCTGGAAATTCACATTATCTTTCTCAGTCATGTGAGAATGAAGTCTGACATTCTCAGTAAAACATGTACATCCAACAAGGGCAGAGACTGTCAGTTGATTCCTTTGTGTTCTACTGCAGCTTCCCAGAGTGTTCCAAAGAACAACTAGAGCGCTAACAGTCCTACTTATGATAAACGTATGGCACACCTGAAGCCATCTTGAATGGAATAAACTGGTAACACTTAAAACATTTAATTTAAAAAGGAATACAATGAGGGGGTTCATTTTGCCATAGAAATTATGATTAATGCTGAAGAAAGAAAATGAGGGCACATTTTGAGTGACTTCTCAAATCCTCTTCTATTTCATTAAAAAATTCTGACATGCAGACTGAAACATGCACTTTTAATACCAGGAGCAGACTTCCATGGTGAACAGTAGTTTTACTACAGTGATCTAATGAGCAACTAGAGTGCTAACATTCAGAATTCATGGCAAATGTGTGACATATCTGAATTCCTTCATGATGGAATCAAAGTAAAAAACTGAAAGCATTTCCTACTGAGGAGACTGCAGTACATGAGGAAATTAGGAAACTTCATAACAAATAAATCTCCCAAGATGGCCACCGGAGACAAAAGAGCCCAAATGTAGCCCAAAATCACCCAGATGTAGCCCAAATATAGCCCAATGACAGAAGTGTGCAAAACACTTATTATTTTGTGTTTTTGCAGTGTTATATAGTGCAGACTTGTCAGGTATTGGAGTGCTTTACATGAGCATTGGTGACATCACACAAGAACAAATTCATTTTGGTTGTGGACATGGGGAGACTAAGTGATTTGACCAGAATCACAGAATGTCGAGCTGAAGCCGAAACTCCAACCTGGTTCCCCAGTTGCAAAGTCTGCAGTTCTGGAATTAACACCACATCCTCTCCCCTAATAATCAAGTGGTCAACTGGATAAAAAAACATAAAGATAACAAATAATTTAAAAGTGCTTTGTCGCTATTTGAAAACTCAGAAAATATGTCCTTATTTTAGTCTTTTAGAGCACTAACCATAATTTTGATGCCAATAAGACCCTCTCATATATGTAATTTCTAAAGGAAATGCTCTAGGTATTACAGTTGTGATTACATCAAGATGACATCAGGCATTCCACACTTTTGTAATAAATATAGATTGTTAGCAATCTAGTTGTTCATTAGGATACTGTTGAGAGGCAGAGGCCAGGGGCACGGACTCTGAAAATTGAAGGCAGGTAGGAGGGTGCAAAGGCAACAATTTAACCACACTGAGCAGGCAGGAAGGGCTGTGGCAGCACAACAGACTATAGAGGGCAGTGGAAAGGGGGGCAGGGGCAACAAACCAACAATACAGGACTTGCAAGAGAGGCTGTGGCAATGTAATAGACCATTGTGGGCAGAAGGAAGAGGCAATGGTAGTACAACCATACATGCCAACAGACCCGATTCAGCCAGGAAACGTCCAATGTTTCTAAGCTCAAATGGGCTTTATTTGATCTGTCTCCTGTCTACAATCTCCTCTTTTTCAATGTAACTCAAAGGGGAAAATCAATACCCCAGTTTTTTTTCAAAATCTCCCTCTTACCAAGTTCAAAATGTTCGCAAGTATGGTACATTGGATCATGGAAGGAAATGGGGTAGGGACATGGACTTGGATAACAGAGGACAGGAGGGACATGGAGAGGTGCACCAAACTGACCCTGCAGGGCAGGCATCAGGGTTTGCAGCAGCACAATACACCACACAGGGCATGCGGGATGGGAGTGCAGCACAACAATCCCTAGAAAGCAAGAGGGAGGGGACAGGACCATGCACATGGACAACAGAGAACAGAGGAGCAAGAGACAATGGTAGCTAGTTGACCATAATGGACAGACAGGAGAGAAAGCTGCAGCATAACAGACCATAAAGGGCAGGAGGGACGGATCAGGGGCATTACAATGGAACAGACAAGCCAGGAGGGAGGGAGTAGGGGTCTGCACATGTAAACAGAGGGCTGGGGGCAAGGGGGCAGGGCAGGAGCAGCAAGATAGCCATGGAGGTCAGGCAGGATGGGCACTAGAAGAAAGACACACCATGAAGAGCAACAGTGAGACTGTGATGGCATACACACAGACCATGGAGGGAAGGTGGGAGGGGGTCAGGGGCAGCTAACTGACCACACAGGGAAGGTGGGAGGGGCCATGGCAGCACAGAAGACCATGCATGGCAAGTGGGAGGGTTAGTGGCAGCACAATGGCTATGATGGGCAAGAAGGAGGGTGCAGGGGCATGCACAAAGGACGATGGAGGATAGAAGGGAGGGTCAGGACCTGTGCACAGACAAGAAAGTTCAGGGGAAGGGGCCTCACAACAGACCGCACGGGACAGGCAGGAGGAGCAGTTGCAGCATAACAGACCAGGGAGGGCACAAGGGTGTGGCAGTACAATGGACCATGTAGGACAGGAGGAAGAGGATAGGGGCATGGCATGTGGACAGGCAGGGTGTAGGTGGCAGGGACAGGTTACAGTCATCTGACAATGCTAGGCAGGTGGGAGGGGAGTGGCAGCTCAACAGAACACTCAGAGTAGATAGGAGTGGCAGGTCCATGGAACATGGTGGGCAAAAAGGATGGAGCAGGGACATGCACAAAGACATCGGAGGGCAGGGGGAAGGAGAATAGGGGCAGCAAGCTAAGCACAGAGTTTAAGCAGGAGGTCAATGATGGGGCATAGAATTAGGCAATGGAGGGAAGGAGGAGTGGACTGGTACATCATACTAAATTGAGGGCAGTAGCAGCACATCAGACCATGCATGGCAGGAGGGAGGAGGCTAGTCCATGGATTCACACAACAGAGGATAGAGAGGAGGGGGATGGGGCAGCAAGCTAACTGTTCAGAGAAGGCGGGTATTAGGAACTTTATTGTTTTTAAAACGTGTGTCTGTGCGAACTACTTAAAATATGAACAAGTATGCAGCATAATCTCACTTTTATTCAGGAAGAAGAGGACGTTTGTGACTGTGACTCCGGGCTCACTTGGCAGAAACACCCCCTGACCCTCCACCCCCTATCGCAAAATGTAATGCCCGTGAAAAGGGTAGGTGAACACAGTGTTATATAGAACATAGTCCTGAGAGCACGATTGAAAATGAAAACTAGATATAGGTGCCGATCACGATCCGGTAAAAACCGGGTACGAACCGTCGGACGGAGCATATTCTCCGTCCGACGCGTACCCGGTCGTCAAAATATACAAACATGGAATTACGATTCGCACGGGTACACCATTACCGTACGAATCGTAAAAAAGCCCGACCGAACAAAAAACACCTACCAATGCGATCCGGGAAAGCGCCGACCTGACGTCGGGACGCACGCAGCCAGCCATTCACGACCCAGGAATCACGATTCACACCGACGTCACCCCGCACGGTGAATATTTTGCGGCAGCCAAAAACTGCCGGGAAATCAGGACGACGCGAACAAGGACCACCAGTACGCGACGGACAGACGACGACGCGAACAAGGAGGACCAGTACGTGACGGACAGACATGGACCCGAACCTACGAGTCATCCCTGCCCTCATAGCAGTCCACCTCCTCTACAGGTTACGACGCAGACGCCGCAGAAGGTCAGAATAACTAAGGGAGGGGGGAAAGTGGGGTGGGGTGGGGGTGGCACTACCAGGGCAGGCCACAAAACAACCACATGAGTGACACACTACACATGGCCTGGACATACCTGACTCCCATGCCCTGGTCACCACGAGGGGTGGGGGCGTGTCCTGATAATCCAGCGACCGCCACAACGGAAGTCCGTCACCACGCGAACCGGCAACACAACCAGACAGGTACGTCCCGTACCCACGCCTGAAGAGCGTGGGTACGAGTCGGACCACGCCCACACACGTCACCCCAACAATGGCGGGACGGATCGCACCCACGTGGCAAAGGCCTGGGTACGGGCCGCACAAACATCACATAGCGTGGGGACGGATATGTACGGACCCTACCCCCACCCCGTATGCAAGGAGCGTACCCCCCACCCCAACAGTGAAAGTACGACCCGTACCCCCACCCGCGTATGCAAGGAGCGTACCCCCCTGCCCAACAGTGTAAGTACGACCCGTACCCCCACCCACGAATGCATGGAGCGTACCCCCCATGCCAACAGTGTAAGTACGACTCGAACCCCCACCCACGAATGCAAGGAGCGTACCCCCCACCCCAACAGTGTAAGTACGACCCGTACCCACACCCGCGGACGTACGGAGCGTACCCCCAGCCCAACAGTGTAAGTACGACCCGTACCCCCACCCGCGGACGTACGGAGCGTACCCCCAGCCCAACAGTGTAAGTACGACCCGTACCCCCACCCGCGAATGCAAGGAGCGTACCCCCCTGCCCAACAGTGTAAGTACGACCCGTACCCCCACCCGCGTATGCATGGAGCGTACCCCCCATGCCAACAGTGTAAGTACGACTCGAACCCCCACCCACGAATGCAAGGAGCGTACCCCCCTGCCCAACAGTGTAAGTACGACCCGTACCCACACCCGCGGACGTACGGAGCGTACCCCCACCACACCAGTGTCAGTAGACTCGTACCCTCACCTCTAATGCAGTGTGCGTAACCCCACCGTGTATGTGCCAAGCGCACATATCCAGAAATCGGAGGTGTGTGTGCAGAGTCCACCCAGCAGTGCCCTGAGACAGGAGTGGTGGGTGTGGAGTCCTCCCAGCAGTGCCCTGAGACAGGAGGGGTGGGTGCCCATCACTCCCAGCAGTGCCCAGAGACAGGAGGGGTGTGTGCAGAGTCCTCCCAGCAGTGCCCTGAGACAGGAGGGGTGGGTGCAGAGTCCTCCCAGCAGTGCCCTGAGACAGGAGGGGTGGGTGCAGAGTCCACCCAGCAGTGCCCTGAGACAGGAGGGGTGGGTGCAGAGTCCTCCCAGCAGTGCCCTGACACAGGAGGGGTGGGTGTGGAGTCCTCCCAGCAGTGCCCTGACACAGGAGGGGTGGGTGTGGAGTCCTCCCAGCAGTGCCCTGAGACAGGAGGTGTGGGTGTGGAGTCCTCCCAGCAGTGCCCTGACACAGGAGGGGTGGGTGCAGAGTCCTCCCAGCAGTGCCCTGACACAGGAGGGGTGGGTGCAGAGTCCTCCCAGCAGTGCCCTGAGACAGGAGGGGTGGGTGCCCATCACTCCCAGCAGTGCCCAGAGACAGGAGGGGTGTGTGCAGAGTCCTCCCAGCAGTGCCCTGAGACAGGAGGGGTGGGTGCAGAGTCCTCCCAGCAGTGCCCAGAGACAGGAGGGGTGTGTGCAGAGTCCTCCCAGCAGTGCCCTGACACAGGAGGGGTGGGTGCAGAGTCCTCCCAGCAGTGCCCTGAGACAGGAGGGGTGGGTGCAGAGTCCTCCCAGCAGTGCCCTGAGACAGGAGGGGTGGGTGCCCATCACTCCCAGCAGTGCCCAGAGACAGGAGGGGTGTGTGCAGAGTCCTCCCAGCAGTGCCCTGAGACAGGAGGGGTGGGTGCAGAGTCCTCCCAGCAGTGCCCAGAGACAGGAGGGGTGTGTGCAGAGTCCTCCCAGCAGTGCCCTGACACAGGAGGGGTGGGTGCAGAGTCCTCCCAGCAGTGCCCTGAGACAGGAGGGGTGGGTGCAGAGTCCTCCCAGCAGTGCCCTGAGACAGGAGGGGTGGGTGCAGAGTCCTCCCAGCAGTGCCCTGAGACTGGAGGGGTGGGTGCCCATCACTCCCAGCAGTGCCCAGAGACAGGAGGGGTGTGTGCAGAGTCCTCCCAGCAGTGCCCTGAGACAGGAGGGGTGGGTGCAGAGTCCTCCCAGCAGTGCCCAGAGACAGGAGGGGTGTGTGCAGAGTCCTCCCAGCAGTGCCCTGACACAGGAGGGGTGGGTGCAGAGTCCTCCCAGCAGTGCCCTGAGACAGGAGGGGTGGGTGCAGAGTCCTCCCAGCAGTGCCCTGAGACAGGAGGGGTGGGTGCCCATCACTCCCAGCAGTGCCCAGAGACAGGAGGGGTGTGTGCAGAGTCCTCCCAGCAGTGCCCTGAGACAGGAGGGGTGGGTGCAGAGTCCTCCCAGCAGTGCCCAGAGACAGGAGGGGTGTGTGCAGAGTCCTCCCAGCAGTGCCCTGACACAGGAGGGGTGGGTGCAGAGTCCTCCCAGCAGTGCCCTGAGACAGGAGGGGTGGGTGCAGAGTCCTCCCAGCAGTGCCCTGAGACAGGAGGGGTGGGTGCAGAGTCCTCCCAGCAGTGCCCTGAGACTGGAGGGGTGTAACACATGTGTGTGAGGCCAGAATTATCCACATGCATACTGGCTACAAGGGAACATGTCCCCATGAACTCATGTCAACAGACTCCACACACAAGTACAGTGATCACCAAGGATGCCACGATTGTCGCAGGTGGAGACATGGCCCTGCATGCATGGCCAAAGTAGAAGGGCTCCGTCACACACACAGCTCATGTAGACACAGCTCTGCGCTAAACATTGGGAACACCCTGCAGGGAAGAAAGCTGGGTACACAGAGGAAGGAATACACCCTTGGACAAGTGCACCATGCAGTAACTGCCTACATGAACAAAGAAAGTTAGCCAACACCTTGTGATGGCACACAGATCACAGGGTCCCACCAATGAGCAGTACACTACTACATATCCCACACACCCAAACCCTTACACACCACCCAAAACCATGTAGCAGCCCCACCAACACCAATACCAGCATAGCAGTAGTGTGATAATGAAAACAAAATTAAGCTTTATTCAGCAGGAGCACAATGTCCGTGGATCGCAGGCAGTTCAATCTTCACAAAGCCCATAGGGCAGTCAATGATTCTCAGCTGGATGGGGGACACAGTGGGATGCGTGTCCCCTACCTTGCCTGCACAGTCAAATGGCATCGTCTTCCACACTGGTGAGGGCATCAGGGGGGGGGGAGCAACAGGCACCGCAGGGACATCAGGGCAAAGGGGCGGCGTTGTGGGTGCAGGGATGGAGGAGTCCACCACAGGGGGTGGGTCAGTGCCAAAGGCGGAGGCCAGGATGGCACTACACACCTTTGCAAGGTCATCCAGGGAGTCCCCTGCACCCGAAGGGACCTCAGGCCCCAAGGAGGGGGGGGGGTCAGAGGGATGGGTCGCAGCGCCACCGGGGGAGGGTGGAGACAGGGGGGGAGACTCAACCACCCTGACCGGGGACCTCCGTGACCGCTTGCGTGGTGGTGTAACTGTGGGGCTCAGGGACAGAGCGGCCATGAAGGAGTCCTTGGGGGAGATGTGGCCAGGAGAGCTGAGGGGAGGGGATTTGGAGGGAGTGGACTGGGTGGAATGCGGACTCCCACTATGGCTGCGTGTCACACGTTTGCCCCCCGACCCAGTGGGTGTGCCTACCTCACCCTGTGTGTGCGTGTCAGGAGGAGTGCGGTGGACCTTCCCTGCTGGTGTGGTGCCCGTGTCCGTTGATGTGGGTGCATGCCGACGTCTGGGTGTACGTGTGACAGGCATGGGAGTGGGAAGTGTGGATGGGGCAGGGGTAGGTGGGGGGAGGTCGCGCTGCAGGAGACCCACTGCTGCAGTCAGTGTGGAGTCGATGGACCTCAGCAAGTTGCGTTGGTCAGCCTGCGATGAATGAATGCCCTCCAAGAAAGCCTCGATGTTGGTGAGGGTTTTGCCGTGGGCATGGAGGACATTAAGGATCGCAGCCTGACCAACCTGCAGTTGCCGCTGGATGTCCACAGACTCTGCATTGGCGGCAGCAGTGGAGACAGGGGCAGGGGGCGCGGTGCCTGGCAGGAAGGAGACATGCTGTGACCGGGCACGCTGGGAAGGGACACGAGCAAGTGGGAGGCGGCTGGTGGAAACTGAGGGGGCGGTGCGAGGTGTTGTTCCGCTGTCAGCTGCTGGTGCAGCCTCCGCCCACTCGGCGACATCGTCCCCGGACCTGTCAGCTTCGTAGTCTGATGTGCCAGTCGACAGGTCCTCGGCCACACTCTCCTCCGCCTCTGTCCCACTCGATGTGCCAGACCCGATGTCACGGCTGGCACTGGTGCTCGGTCCCTCCGCCTGGTCTGTGTCCATGTCTCCCTCTGTGTCCCCCGACGATGCTGTGGGCAGGGTGGAGAGACAGAAATTATTCAGACACCTGTACACATCTGTCACATGAGTCCAATCTACATAGGTAACATTGCATGGCCTGAAAAGGAAGATCCCTAACATCTACTGAACAGGGTACCGATGTAGGGCATGCAACACATAGTTGGTTGAGCCACCATGCCACTGAAATACCATGGAGAGCATGAGACAATAGCTAAACACAGGAAAAGGAGTCTGACATAGCACCCAGGTCCTGGGGACAATCCAGCACTGCATCTGCACCACACAGCGTTTGCGAAAATACCGATGACCAGGGACCATATCCATGAACTTGAGACACATGCTGCATAGGTAATGCTGAATACATGCACAACATGACTCGGTCACTGCACATTGCGTGTGTGTCCAGGCACATCACACACTGCCCAGACCCAGCAAGTGGTAATCAGGATTTAACACATAGGCATTGCCCGCCCCAACAAGACCCTACACGAGGCAAATTGTGGAGACACAGGTGGCACCAACATCTCATGGTCTGGGTGATACACACAGGGGCAGGCAAAAAGCAAGATTGGACGCCAAACAGCCAAGGTGCGCCTGTACAAATAATGAGGTACCAGTGCCCATCCTCAGATGAGTATAACAAGACACACAGGCACTGGCAACTGTGAGTATGAAGAAGGACAATCAGGTCAGGCTGCACAGTGGACACCTGTACAAATTAGCACGTCTATATACATGGTGACAGGGGACAATGGCACAGAGCACAACTTACGCTGTAGACACTGACAGTGGCCACGTTCATGATGACACATACACCACTGAGGAAAAGGTGCCCCAGGGGACAGTAGTGGGCACGCAACTACATGCTACTGAATGGTAATGACAGCAACACACGTCACCATCCCTGCACTATGTGTATCGCACAGTCATGCACATCATGTCACAGGCCACTACATAGGACATGCGCGCTGTAAGGCATGACACATGAGAGACCAACTCCCATGTCTGGAGTCAGCATCAGTGCCAACTGACATGGAACCCACATGCAGTGAACTTGACAGTGCACAGGCAAGGTCCCACAACCTGTTACACACCACCCCCACACATGATGCTACAGACATTGTTCCCGTGGACAAAGCGCCAGCCTACATTACCCTGGGAAGGAGTGACTACACACAGACCAGGGAACACATTGCAAGGAGGGGAAGGGTGGCAGGGGCACAGCGCTATACTGGGGCAAACAGGATCTGCACAGCACCTTTAAACCCTGCCAGTGGATTCATGCTACTGTGCCCTTACAAATGCCGGTGACACACAACAAACACACATGTACCTACCCCCTTCCGGCTGCTGCATCGCCTGTAAGCGCCTCTCCAGGTCTGGAAAGACCACCGGCAGCACACGCCTGTGGAGGTGGCTCAGACGGCGGCAGCCGCGGTTCTTGTGGCTCTCAGGTGAGTCCCCCAGCAGGAGCCGTGCAATCCTCCGCGTCCAGCACCGGATATCCTGCCAGCGTTTCCTCACCTGGGCCAGGCGCCGCCTCCGACCATCCACACCCCTCACGGCACTGACGGCGGTCAGCCAGATCTGCTCCTTGGCAGTGGCGCCTACCTGTGAGGAGGAACAAGTGACACCACATCAATACACCAGCCACATGTCACAGAGAGACATATGGGTACAAATTAGCTGGTAACAACAAGGCATGTCATGCAGCCAACGCATTGCACCTTTGTCATAGGGACATCATCCCCTGGTGAGGGAAAAAGCAGTACGTGCCACAGTGGGTACACAGGTGGAATGATGGCAATGTCACAATCAATGATCTAGGCTCACACTGTGCATCACACCCACCCCTCCTGGCTCAGGGCACTGCTGTGAGGACTCCACACCCACCCCTCCTGTCTCAGGGCACTGCTGGGAGGACTCTGCACCCACCCCTCCTGTCTCAGGGCACTGCTGGGAGGACTCTGCACACACCCCTCCTGTCTCAGGGCACTGCTGTGAGTGATAGGCCCCCACCCCTCCTGTCTCAGGGCACTGCTGTGAGGACTCCACACCCACCCCTCCTGTCTCAGGGCACTGCTGTGTGGACTCCACATCCACCCCTCCTTTCTCAGGGCACTGCTGGGAGGACTCTGCACACACCCCTCCTGTCTCTGGGCACTGCTGGGAGGACTCTGCACACACCCCTCCTGTCTCAGGGCACTGCTGGGAGGACTCTGCACCCACCCCTCCTGTGTCAAGGCACTGCTGTGAGGACTCCACACCCACCCCTCCTGTCTCAGGGCACTGCTGGGAGGACTCTGCACCCACCCCTCCTGTCTCAGGGCACTGCTGGGAGGACTCTGCACACACCCCTCCTGTCTCTGGGCACTGCTGGGAGGACTCTGCACACACCCCTCCTGTCTCAGGGCACTGCTGGGAGGACTCCACACCCACCCCTCCTGTCTCAGGGCACTGCTGTGAGGACTCCACACCCACCCCTCCTGTCTCAGGGCACTGCTGGGAGGACTCTGCACACACCCCTCCTGTCTCTGGGCACTGCTGGGAGGACTCTGCACACACCCCTCCTGTCTCAGGGCACTGCTGGGAGGACTCTGCACCCACCCCTCCTGTGTCAGGGCACTGCTGTGAGGACTCCACACCCACCCCTCCTGTCTCAGGGCACTGCTGGGAGGACTCTGCACCCACCCCTCCTGTCTCAGGGCACTGCTGGGAGGACTCTGCACACACCCCTCCTGTCTCTGGGCACTGCTGGGAGGACTCTGCACGCACCCCTCCTGTCTCAGGGCACTGCTGGGAGGACTCTGCACCCACCCCTCCTGTCTCAGGGCACTGCTGGGAGGACTCTGCACACACCCCTCCTGTCTCAGGGCACTGCTGTGAGTGATAGGCCCCCACCCCTCCTGTCTCAGGGCACTGCTGGGAGACATCAGGCACCCCCCCCCTGGGACCCCCCCGACAGTACATGGCATGTGTGTTACACCTGGACGCAATGGCAGAAGTCACAGTCACCACATAGGGACAGTCTGTGGCAGTGGCCTATGCACTCACCTGATAACCTGGTCGCCCATACAGCATGGAGTACTGTGGGAGGATCACATCCAGCAGAGCCATGTTCTCCTCCAGGGTGAATGGCTGTGTCCTCTCCACAGCCCTTGACATGGTTCCAGGGAATCAGTAGCAGCAGCTGGGTCGACGAATGCAAAGATGTGCAGGCAAGTGCTCCCTCATGGGACCTGGCTGCCTTATATGTGCCCTTCTGCCCAGTCTCATGCACAGGAGTACAGAGAGATTGGTCACTCACATTTGCATCCTATGTTTCCACCAATCCCTTCAAACCTAGCAGTCTGTGGGTTCTCTATCGGTTTCATTCTCCTGCATGATGTCAGCCCCACAAACACATTGCAACAAAGTAGACAAATCCCAACTGACTTCTGCTGTGCACCTTCCAGAACAATTTCCAATTTTGAACTTGGTCTCCATGACAACCAGCATGCATGTAGGCCTTAATACTTGTCCCCCATGTAATTTGGAGCATCACACACAGGTACGGTGCGTGTGGGGGCCCTAGGGCACCCCAAATGCATGGCAACGGCCCGTACATGCATGCCTACGCTCTCCATCACTTTTGGTCTGCACGCGTATGCGTACTCGTAGTGGTACGGACCGAACACTCGCATCTACGCTCACTATCACTACGGGTACGCATACGCGTGCAGACCCATAGTGATAGTGAGCGTAGATGCGAGTGTACGGTCCGTACCACTACGGGTACGCATACGCGTGCAGACCCATAGTGATAGTGAGCGTAGATGCGAGTGTACGGTCCGTACCACTATGGGTACGCATACGCGTGCAGACCCATAGTGATAGTGAGCGTAGATGCGAGTGTACGGTCCGTACCACTACGGGTACGCATACGCGTGCAGACCCATAGTGATAGTGAGCGTAGATGCGAGTGTACGGTCCGTACCACTACGGGTACGCATACGCGTGCAGACCCATAGTGATAGTGAGCGTAGATGCGAGTGTACGGTCCGTACCACTACGGGTACGCATACGCGTGCAGACCCATAGTGATAGTGAGCGTAGATGCGAGTGTACGGTCCGTACCACTACGGGTACGCATACGCGTGCAGACCCATAGTGATAGTGAGCGTAGATGCGAGTGTACGGTCCGTACCACTACGGGTACGCATACGCGTGCAGACCCATAGTGATAGTGAGCGTAGATGCGAGTGTACGGTCCGTACCACTACGGGTACGCATACGCGTGCAGACCCATAGTGATAGTGAGCGTAGATGCGAGTGTACGGTCCGTACCACTACGGGTACGCATACGCGTGCAGACCCATAGTGATAGTGAGCGTAGATGCGAGTGTACGGTCCGTACCACTACGGGTACGCATACGCGTGCAGACCCATAGTGATAGTGAGCGTAGATGCGAGTGTACGGTCCGTACCACTACGGGTACGCATACGCGTGCAGACCCATAGTGATAGTGAGCGTAGATGCGAGTGTACGGTCCGTACCACTACGGGTACGCATACGCGTGCAGACCCATAGTGATAGTGAGCGTAGATGCGAGTGTACGGTCCGTACCACTATGGGTCTGCACGCGTATGCGTACCCGTAGTGGTACGGACCGTACACTTGCATCTACGCTCACTATCACTATGGGTCTGCACGCGTATGCGTACCCGTAGTGGTACGGACCGTACACTCGCATCTACGCTCACTATCACTATGGGTCTGCACGCGTATGCGTACCCGTAGTGGTACGGACCGTACACTCGCATCTACGCTCGCCATCACGATGGGTACACATACGGCAGCACTCCCACAGTGATTTGGGAACATGCACAGGCCCTCTCAGCAGCAGTACGGCGGATTTTACACATCACTGTGGTGATAGGCGACACACATGTCGGAATAGGGCGGACATACTTGTCCATGGATGGACATACTTGTCCAGGAATGGACACCAAGGCATCGTCTGTGCATTACCACATGTGTGGGGCACAGGTGTCACAGGCTGTGATGTGGAACATGCCTCCTGAGTGGAGAAGGCACCAGATGTATGATGAGATGTGTACATGTGTACTGTGTGAGGGTGCAATGTGTGCCAGGCATGCCCTTGACTCCTTTGACATGTGTGCATGTGGGACTGCGCACTTGGGGTGAGCGTCACTGGCATGGCACGGACACCAACACACGGAAGTGTCCCATGATGCCCGGTACAGGGGTCATGACACATGACTCATCACTACCCACAGTGCACAATGTGACTATGCCATATATGTGTCCGGGATTTACATCGGGTTGATGTTGTAGCACCCTCAAAAGCTGCAGCCGTTGCAGCAACCAACATGTGGCTGTGTGTAGATTGTCATTGCACACTGTTCCCAACACCATGCCACATGTGTTACCGGATGTGAGGTGCACATGTATGCAAGGGACACGGAGTAGCGTGACAAGGCCATGTCAGCAAACTCACAAGGAATGTGTGGGGAGTCATGACATGTGCACCTTCATGGCAAGGTGTGTGGGCTGGACTAGTGTAATGTCATGTGACCTGTGGCTCAAGTGTTCCGCTGCCAGTCTCTGCAATCAGCATCACACTTCTGCTGATGTGTGGGTGTATGTCACTCCTGTCTTGCGTCGGGCAGTGCACTTGCACTGGGACACAGCTATTCCCATGGCGTGGCATGGGGAGGTTCTCAATCACCGTGTGTAGCTGGGTCTTGGAAGGAGTGTCACCTTGCATCCATACGTGTCCTGGGCATGTAGCACATGCCTGACTCCCTATGTGGCATGTGTGTATTGGCAGATTTACATGTGCTCAGTAGACATGAGTTGTTCTCGTAGTGCACTCACTCTTCCTTGTCACTTCCAAATTACTGCAGAGCGCCTCCTGTTGCCCGAAGAATTCCAGACTTGGCCACCATGCAGGAGAATGACAGGATCCGGCTCTACCGCTTCACCCAACCGTTGATTCTGGAGCTGACGGCGAGACTGGCACCACACCTGCAACCGCAGCACAGGTATCCTACGGCACTGACACCCCAGCTGAAGGTAATGGCTGCCCTACATTTCCTTGCCACGGGTACCTTCCAATATACCATAGCTCATGTTGGTGGCATGTCCCAGAGCATGTTCAGCGGTGTGCTGCATGATTTCTTGGAGGCCATGTTGATTCACCTGGATGACTTCATCAAGTTCCCAACCCCTGAACAGATGACTGAGGTCAAGCGTGGTTTCTATGCCCTGGGAGGGATGCCCCATGTCATTGGGTCCATAGATGGGACACATGTAGGTTTGGTACCACCACACGCACGGGAGGTGGCGTACCGCAATCGGAAGCACTACCACTCCATCAATGCCCTTGTGGTGTGTCTGTCCAACATGGTGATTTCACATGTCTGTGCTCGTTTTCCAGGATCAGCACACGATGCCTACATCATGAGGCGTAGCGGGATGCCTGATATGATGATGCAGCTGCGCAACGAACGTGCATGTGTTGTTGGTGGGTACAGTCTGTCTGTCCTGTATTCTGTTTGGCCGAGCAGCACTACCGCTTCGCCAGTTCTAACGATATCCATGTGCTTTCCATTTAGGGGACGCTGGCTATCCCAACATGCCTTGGCTGCTGACACCTCTCCGCAACCCCATCACGCCGGCCCAGCTCCGCTACAACACCGCCCATGGCCGGACAAGGCGAGTGATAGAGAGGACGTTTGGCATGCTGAAGAGCCGATTCCGGTGCCTCCACAAGACCGGCGGCGCACTCCCATATGCCCCGGCGAAGGTCTGCAAGATCTTCATGGTCTGCTGCATGCTGCACAACATGGCAGTTGAAAGAGCTGTGCCCCTCATCCTGAATCAAGATGACGAGGACCATCCACCCGTGGAGGACGAAGGGCTTGGCAATGGGGCTAGTGATGTGGAGGATGTGGAGCCGCAAGAGGACATCCGGACTCGGCTCATACGCGACTTCTTTGCTTAGTGGTGAGTACCAGGGTCTGAGTGTGCACGCATTGGTCCCCGTGTGGCATGCGTTGTGATGTGTGTCTCCACCTGCATGTATGGCACGTGGGTCAGAGGTGTGTGTGGGTGTGTCACTGGAGTGATGGTGGCAGTGATGGTAGTATTTCCCCAGGCATAATTGTGACCTAGCATGTTGTCATACATACATGTGTCGAGTAAATGCACATGCAAGTGGCTGTGCTTCTTGTGGCTGACTTCTTGTGTGTCTCTCTTCCCCAGGTACCTGCGCATGCCGTTTGCTGGTTGCATTGTTGTGGCACTGCTATTCCTCATGGACATGGCATCGTGGGCTGACTCAGCGTTACAGGCACGGACACGTTTGGAAGTCTCCATGGGGTAAGGGATGCATCTGGGGTGTATTGGGTGTGGCAGTTGTTCACGATGTGTGCACACTGCCCCGGTCGGGGTTTGGGTCCTCTGCAGACATGTGGCATCCCCATGGGACACGACATGCAGCTGTGTACACCTGAATAGATGGGCTGCCTGGTTGTCAGTCATCAGTGATGGGATGGTGGATTGTGATGAAGGCATCAATGTGTGTGACACTGCCCTCGGACACATACGGTTAACATTGTCTTGACATGGCGTGGGACTTCCACATCAGCGGATGTATGGTGTATGGCAGTCTCTCCGTGAGCAGCTGTGGGTATTTAGCTGTTAGCCGACACTTGTGTGCCAGTTCCATGGCTATCACGCATTTGTGCTGCAGAAGGGGGGTGCCAGTGTTGGAGCCACATGTTACTCCACATGATGTGTTCATGTGTACTTCAAGTTGCCTCTGCAATCACAAACACATGACTATTAAAGGTGTCCCTATGCCTCCAAGGTGCCTCTTCTCAGTCAATGCTGGTGTGTTGGCACGGTGCATCCTGCATGTCTGGCATGGTATTCCCTGATTGTGGCTATGTGTCAATGTGTCGAGTGGCAAGATGCAAGCTGTGTGTGTGTGCTGAGACTGTGTAATGGGCATGATGTCCATGACTGTGTGGGTATTGTGACATGTGCCATCCCCATGCATCCAACGTTGTCCATGACCCCATTCTCTGCATCCACCGGACTCAAGCTTGCAGGACATGGTTCTGCCACCTGTCTACACGTACCTGGGTGCCCCCCAGGACACGGGCCAGGATCCCTGACCTCTGCGCATGACTGTTGCTGTACTCAATGTGTCTGTCAGCACGGTTGTTCGGCCACCCCCTCAGCTGGTTCTGACCATCACGGGTGTGTATGGTGCTCCATGTCTGTCTTGCCTAGAAAACTGTGACCCATGTGTCCTGTGCCAGACTCAGGCCCCAGGGTGTGGATGGTTGAAGTGAACAGATGACTCAGGCATGTTTAGACTGTACAAGACACATGTTAGGTAATAATGCTACCAGCAGGCATCTACTCTTAATAGTGTGATTTATTATTGGGGGGGGGGGCCAAGTGAGGGCCTTTCCGGGATTAGGGAATCCAAAGTTCAGTAGGGGAGTTGGTGTCCTTGCCATTGGAAATCCTCAGAGTCCATGCCACAGTCTTTGTCAACATTGGTCAGCCAGTGACCAGCAGGGCCATGTGGCAGAGAATGTCTCTTGATGCTGTGATGCTGTTGCTCCAGTGGGCCAGGTGCCAGGCCAGGTGTCCTGGGAGATGGTGATGTAGCAGCCACCCTCACGGTCCTTTCCGTGGACGACCCGGCTTCCTGCGGGGAACCTCAGCAGCAGGCCGTGACGACGTCTGGGATGCTCCGTCGGATGTTTCCTCCTCCTCCTCATGATCCCTCCCTGTGGGTGGTGATGTTCTCCGCCTTCTGGCACAGGGAGGGTCGGCCATGGTGTCGGCCATCCGACGGAGTTCAGCGTGAATCCCCTGGGACGCCGTCACTTGCTGAGCCTGTCTGTCCTCCATCCTCCGTTGGTGTAGCTGTAGACAGGCTATTAGCTCCGCATGTTGCTGGGCCTGCTGGACCTTGATCCCCTCGAGGACGGACACAACCTGGGCCATGCCCGTGGTGTCCTGCCGGTATGAGTCCAGGATGTTACGGACATGGGAAAATACCGGATCCCCAGCCAACTGGTCAGGCTCGCGCCTCCGCCGTTCTCCACTCCCACCACCCCTGCCCACTTGCGTCTGGCCTGCACTTGTGGGCACATGGGGTCTCCGGGACCCCTGAGGGGTGGCATTGGCGTTGTCGCCTGCCTCCTCCTGGGTGCCCGGGACACCGTGTCCCTCCTGGCGAGCCTGGCTGCATTGTGGTGTTGGGGCAGGGATCCTGGGTGTCTCCTGGGATGTGGCAGGAGTGGGGGTGGTGGTTGGCACGGTTGTACCTGACGCAGGTGCTGCAGGTGGTTGGACACCAGAGGGGCCAGGTCGGTCGGGGTCGTCCGCAGAGTGGTGAGAGTGGTCGCTGCCGGTGGGATCGGTCTCCTGCAGATCCGGGTCCTGTGAGTGTTCCCCCCCAGTGTTGGGGGGTGCAGCACTACGTTGACCTGTGTGTGAGAGAGACAATGTTAATTTTGATCCATGCAACATCCATGTTTCATCCGTTACAAAGTTGGCACATTTCCTCTTGGAATTAGGATCTGTCTTGCATTCCACTCACAGTGCACTTGTGCATGTGTGTGTCCCTTGGGCACCAATTTGGCCCCTTTAACTATGTGTGGCACAGTCTTACTTGCTGCGTCAAGTGTGACTGCAGTCAGCAGTGGAGTGTGCATGTGTGCCGAGCTATGCGTTTGCGCCTTCCTTGTAGCACTGTACATGTGCACATGGAGTGGATCCACACACTCATATGATGCAGGTGGCTGTCCTTGTGCTCGTGTACAGGTTGTAACATGGCCCTGCGTTTTGCCATGATGAAGAGGGGGGGTTCTGGCACTGGCCACCCTTGTCTACATGCACGCAGTCCACCTGCTGACGAGCAGACATTCCCACACACCAAAGGACTGATTTGCTCTCCCTGTGTCTCCCTCCTTCTCTGTCCCCCTCTCCCTCCCTCTCTGTCCCCCTCTCCCTCCCTCCGTGTGTCAGCCTCCTCCCTCTGTCCGTCTCCCTCCCTCTCAGTCCCCCTCTCCCTCCCTCTCTGTCCCCCTCTCCCTCCCTCTCTGTCCCCCTCTCCCTCCCTCTGTGTCCCCCTCTCCCTCCCTCTCTGTCCCCCTCTCCCTCCCTCTCTGTCCCCCTCTCCCTCCCTCTCTGTCCCCCTCTCCCTCCCTCTCTGTCCCCCTCTCCCTCCCTCCGTGTGTCAGCCTCCTCCCTCTGTCCGTCTCCCTCCCTCTCAGTCCCCCTCTCCCTCCCTCTCTGTCCCCTCTCCCTCCCTCTCTGTCCCCCTCTCCCTCCCTCTGTGTCCCCCTCTCCCTCCCTCTCTGTCCCCCTCTCCCTCCCTCTGTGTGTCAGCCTCCTCCCTCTGTCCGTCTCCCTCCCTCTCAGTCCCCCTCTCCCTCCCTCTCTGTCCCCCTCTCCCACCCTCTGTGTCCCCCTCTCCCTCCCTCCGTGTGTCAGCCTCCTCCCTCTGTCCATCTCCCTCCCTCTCAGTCCCCCTCTCCCTCCCTCTCTGTCCCCCTCTCCCTCCCTCTGTGTCCCCCTCTCCCTCCCTCCGTGTGTCAGCCTCCTCCCTCTGTCCGTCTCCCTCCCTCTCAGTCCCCCTCTCCCTCCCTCTCTGTCCCCCTCTCCCTCCCTCTGTGTCCCCCTCTCCCTCCCTCCGTGTGTCACCCTCTGTCACCTTGGCCCAGCTTCCTGGGCACACACTGTTAGCAGATCTTTGAGTGGCCCTTGGCCTGTTGATGTGAGTTTGTTTCTGATCTCCAGGCACCCATTTTGTCTGCTGTGTGTCTGTGCGCTGCTGCTGTGGTGGTGTGTGCTGCCACTCTTTCACACTGTTGGCTGTTCATTAGCTGCTGGCATGTGCAAAACAGTGCCTTCACCCCCATGTGTTGATGCAAGGCGTCCGCCATTTGCTGGCAAGTCATTCCTGTGTTGGGACACAGTGTTTGTCTGGCTGTGACCTAGGCCATATGGGCAGAGGGCATTGTTGTCTGCTTTGGAGTCGCACTATGTGATTCTTGGTGCCCAGCCTCCCGCCATCCGGGTTACCGTGTCATGTGTTGTTGTCTTCTGTGGCCTGTGACTTGACATTGTCCAGCTGGGTGCATGGGGCATGGTGGCAGCAGTGGCATGTGCCTGCTCATGGAGTGTGGTTGAGTAATGCGATGGCTTGTGGTGGTTGCGTGCCTGTTATTAATTTTGGTTGTGGTTGCAGTTCCCCCCATGTGAGGTGCGTTGTTTGTGTACTCACCCGGGTCTCGGAGTCCTTCTACTCCTTCAACTGCCTCCACCGGCAGTATGGCCATCACCCTCTCCTCCCAGGGATGGTACTGTACGGCTCTGCGGGAGGGCCCTCCTCCGGTGGCGTTGGCCTGGTCGTGTTCCTCCTGCCTCTTGGCTCTGACCCTCCTCCGCAGATCGTACCACCTGTTCTGGCAATCCTGCTTGGTCCTCCTGGTGTCCGCAACAGCATTCACAGCATCGACGATGGTCTGCCACATGGCTGTTTTGGCTGCCTGGCTGGTGCTTCTGACCAATGTTCCAAAGATCTGTGGCTCGACTCTGAGGATTTGATCAACAAGGACCTCCAACTCTCGGTGACTGAACTTTGGATTCTTGGTAGTGGGCATGGTGAGGGGTGTGGGTGGGGATGGTGTGGGTGTGGGGGGGGGTGTGGATGTTGGGGGGGGGGTGTGGATGGTTGTGTGTGTGTGTGAATGTGATGAGAGGGTGTTTGTGAGGGTGGTCGTTTGAAGGTGTGCAAGTGTAAGGTGTGGTGTAGCTTGTAGTCTGGTTCTGTGGTGTCTGGCAGCAGTGAGTCTGTTGGAAAGGCTCATGGTTTGTGTGTGTGGGCCCTTTTTATTGGTCCATGGGTGGGTGTGGCAGTTTTTGAATTTTGGGTGGGTGTGTTATAAGGAGTGGTGGTGTATTGGGCCTCTGTTTGTTTTTGGCAGTTGCAGGTCAGTGATTGTGTTATTTAAGTGGTTGTTGGCCATGTTTAGTGGCTGTGTGCCTTTCGACTGGTGTATTCTTGTGTTGTTTTATTTTGTCCTGGTTGTGTACGTGCGTTTTGAGCGTGTGTACGGTGTGTACATGGGCCATTTGGTTGTACGATTTTGTCCTTGTGTGTGGCTTTGTAAGACTCGTACATGCGGTTGTGATGTTGGGGCATGGGGTGCGCTCCGTACTTAGGAGGTTGTGTTGGGGGTGCGCCAGGAACGTACTGGGGTGGGGGTACGACTGGAACGTACTTGGGTGTAGGTACACGGGGGGTACGACACGTACAGGGGTGGGGGGTGTACATTGACGGTGGTACGACACGTACTGGGGTGGGGGTACGACTGGAACGTACTGGGGTGTAGGTACACGGGGGGTACGACACGTACAGGGGTGGGGGGTGTACATTGACGGTGGTACGACACGTACTGGGGTGGGGGTACGACTGGAACGTACTGGGGTGTAGGTACACGGGGGTACGACACGTACAGGGGTGGGGGGTGTACATTGACGGTGGTACGACACGTCCTGGGGTGGGGGTACGACTGGAACGTACTGGGGTGTCGGTACACGGGGGGTACGACACGTCCAGGGGTGGGGGTACGACTGGAACGTACTTGGGTGTAGGTACACGGGGGGTACGACACGTACTGGGGTGGGGGGGTGTACATTGACGGTGGTACGACACGTACAGGGGTGGGGGGTGTACATTGACGGTGGTACGACACGTACTGGGGTGGGGGTACGACTGGAACGTACTGGGGTGTCGGTACACGGGGGGTACGACACGTCCAGGGGTGGGGGTACGACTGGAACGTACTTGGGTGTAGGTACACGGGGGGTACGACACGTACTGGGGTGGGGGGGTGTACATTGACGGTGGTACGACACGTACAGGGGTGGGGGGTGTACATTGACGGTGGTACGACACGTACTGGGGTGGGGGTACGACTGGAACGTACTGGGGTGTAGGTACACGGGGGGTACGACACGTCCAGGGGTGGGGGTACGACTGGAACGTACTGGGGTGTAGGTTCACGGTGGTAGGACACGTCCAGGGGTGGGGGTACGACTGGAACGTACTTGGGTGTAGGTACACGGGGGGGTACGACACGTCCTGGGGTGGGGGTACGACTCGAACGTACTTGGGTGTAGGTACACGGGGGGTACGACACGTACTGGGGTGGGGGGGTGTACATTGACGGTGGTACGACACGTACTGGGGTGGGGGGGTGTACATTGACGGTGGTACGACACGTCCTGGGGTGGGGGTACGACTGGAACGTACTTGGGTGTAGGTACACGGGGGGTACGACACGTCCAGGGGTGGGGGTACGACTGGAACGTACTGGGGTGTAGGTACACGGGGGGTACGACACGTACAGGGGTGGGGGGTGTACATTGACGGTGGTACGACACGTCCAGGGGTGGGGGTACGACTGGAACGTACTGGGGTGTAGGTACACGGGGGGTACGACACGTACAGGGGTGGGGGGTGTACATTGACGGTGGTACGACACGTACTGGGGTGGGGGTACGACTGGAACGTACTGGGGTGTAGGTACACGGGGGGTACGACACGTACAGGGGTGGGGGGTGTACATTGACGGTGGTACGACACGTCCTGGGGTGGGGGTACGACTCGAACGTACTGGGGTGTAGGTTCACGGTGGTACGACACGTCCAGGGGTGGGGGTACGACTGGAACGTACTGGGGTGTAGGTTCACGGTGGTACGACACGTCCAGGGGTGGGGGTACGACTGGAACGTACTTGGGTGTAGGTACACGGGGGGTACGACACGTCCTGGGGTGGGGGTACGACTCGAACGTACTGGGGTGTAGGTTCACGGTGGTACGACACGTCCAGGGGTGGGGGTACGACTGGAACGTACTGGGGTGTAGGTTCACGGTGGTACGACACGTCCAGGGGTGGGGGTACGACTGGAACGTACTTGGGTGTAGGTACACGGGGGGGTACGACACGTCCTGGGGTGGGGGTACGACTCGAACGTACTTGGGTGTAGGTACACGGGGGGTACGACACGTACAGGGGTGGGGGGTGTACATTGACGGTGGTACGACACGTACTGGGGTGGGGGTACGACTGGAACGTACTGGGGTGTAGGTACACGGGGGTACGACACGTCCAGGGGTGGGGGTACGACTGGAACGTACTGGGGTGGGGGTACACGGGGGTACGACACGTACAGGGGTGGGGGGGTGTACATTGACGGGGGTATGACACGTACTGGGGTGGGCGTTCGACTGGAACGTACTGGGGTGTACCTAGACGGGTGGGGGTATACATACACGGGGGGTACGTGTCGGACGTACGGGGGCTGGGGGGAGTGTTGGGCGCGTATGCGGGCACATGTCTCCATGGTTGCTATGGGTGTTCGGTGCGGACGGTGTTTTTTCCATACGGTTGTACGCTCGGACGCACGGGATGGATCGTGATTCCTCGGTCGGACTTGGCTTTTCACATTTGTAAGGTAAATCGTCCGAGGACGTGTCGGACACATTTTCCGACCCGAGGACGTGTGGGGAATGATTCCCAGTGCGGTTCGTATGGACTTTTTACCATGCGAATCGTGATTGCCAGTTCGTACGGCACTTGTACGATTCGTACGGTAAAAAGACCCGATACGAGTCGCACGGGGGAATTTTTTACCGGATTGTGATCGGCACCATAGTGTATGATATAAACTATGCACCAAAAAGTGTGATATAAGATGAACCGGGCGTGAAATATAATATGCAATACATTGTGCGCAGTGACAGATTCATTGGAGAGCGCGAGATAGCACAGGCACTAGCGCGTGCTATGCGAAATGCGCCTTGGAGTGTAATATGCACAGGGCAGTGTTGTTTAACCTAACTAGTCTCTAAAGTTGTAATATAAAATATGCGCTGGAGAGTGTAACGTTGCATATGCACTGTGACAAAGATATGGATCCCAGATTGTAATATGTATGGCATAGCACTGTGCGTTATAACATAGGCATCGAGGAAGGCACGTTAGATGGGGCAATATAACCCGTGCGAAGACAAGTGTGGCATGACATATTCATGGGGTAGTGTTACAGTGCACATGGGCTAGAGAGTGTCATAGCATATGCACTAGCTAGTGGAATACAACACAGAGGTGTGTGGCACTCAGCAGGCAATGGTGGGTGTAACAGAGCATTGGGCTCTGCCAGTAGCGCGCTGTGACTCTCAAGTGATGTTCGTCCCCTTTCCAGAGAGTAAAATAAAAAGTATTACACATCCGGCAGTGGATGTGTGTTTTATTAACCGTGAGGGGGGTTTCTTGCATAGTTTTGGTCGAATTTTTGTCGAATCCCCTTTGAATGGCTTGGTGTGCATGTGTATTAAATGTGCCCGTCAATAGCTACCCATGTTTGTATAAATAAACGACAAGGGTGTCTACCGGGATTAGGCACGGTAGGGCATCAGACATGTCAGAGCTTCACTAGTGGTGTAAATACATTCCACGTGGATTCATTGTATGCATAGTCGCCTTTTAATGAATATCACGCAAATCGTCATGGTGATAGGTACGTATGGTTTGTCCAGTATGTCCTAGGTGTGTCTATAAATATATATTTTTTTAAAATAATAAAAAACAGTGGCCGGCCCTGGGGATTGGGGTCAAAAAAATATAATTAGGAGACAGGCCCTGGGGATGGGGTCATCAGGGCCAATAAATTAGAATAAGAAGGGGAACCACACAGCCCCCCTTCTTAAAAAATTAAAATAAATAAAAGACTGGCATCGCGCCGGAGGCCACGCCCCCTCCTTGCAGCACTCTGCAAACGTGCCCCCTGGCGAGTTGTAAGTTGGGGAATTAATTCCTCTTCAATACTGAGGGTCCCTGAGGGCCAACTAGCCCAACAGGCATCTCCAGTATGCGCCAGGGAGCTGCGCTGCAGAGAGGTGTTCTGAGGCCAAGCCCCTTTTTACACCTCTCTGCAACGCAGCTCTGTGGTGCTTACTGGAGGGACCTAGTGTTCTAGTTTGACCCTAGGGACCCTTAGGATTCAAGGGGACTTAATCTCTCAACTTAGAACAGCCACAGGGTGCGTTTACACAGTGGTGAAGGGATGGGACGGGGCCTGAGGTGACGTGTGCAAACACGCACTATGGCACGTTTTAAATTGGGGATATAATTTCCCTTCAATACTGAGGGCCCCTGGGGGCTAACTAGCCCACCAAGTGCTTCCAGTAAGCGCCACTGAGCTGCATTGCAGAGAGGTGGTCCAGGCCGTGCCACTTTTTACACCTCTCTGCAACGCAGCTCTGTGGCACTTACTGGAGGTACCTAGTGGGCTAGTTGGACCCTAGGGACCCTCAGGATTCAAATGAACTTAATCTCCCAACTAAAAACGGACACAGGGCATGTTTACACAGTGGTGAAGGGAGGGGACGGGGCCTGAGTTAACGTGTGCAAAAACGCCCTGTGGCCTGTTTTAAGGGGTAGTTTTAATCCCCCTGCCCTATTATATACTAGGGGCTTACAGAGGAGGTCATGCTAATCACAGGGGGACCCCAACGCATAATGTTCCCTAGTGTATGTAGGTGTTTTCACTGTATTCTAAGTGTCTTTTAACATAGCACTGGCTCTAGGACTGGTTAGTCAGACTCAGTTACCACCAGTATCCGTCTGAAAAAGTTGAGGGTACAGGATGATTTTGCAACAAGGCTTCTTTCTGCTCTTCTTTTTGTTCTTTCTGCACGTTAGCCTTCTTCCTGCACTTTTCTTCGTCTTTGAGGACTTCTGTTGCTTGTTTCTGCACTTCTTTTTTTTCTTTCTGTGCATTTTTTCTTCTTTCTTCACATGTCCTATCTCTGTAGGCATAGTTAGAAATTAGCATTTAAAAAACCTTTGAAATTCACAGAAAAAACCATAGGTTTCAGGCACATTATGGTTAGGAATTAGCATTTAAAAAACCTCAGAAATTCACTGAAAAAACCATAGGTTTCAGGCGTGTTATAGTTAGCTGGACTTTTCACTTGTACAAAACCATTGAAATTCCCCCGTTATAGTTAGTTCAGCTAACTATAACTCGCGCGCCCGCAATGCACTGCTGATAACGTCACATATTACATCACTCATGACATGGTCAGTGACATCACTCATGACATCACTGATGACATCTCAAATGACATCACTGATGACATCATCCTTGTGATAGAGTGGCAGACCTCCTCTCACCCTAATATAACCTTTGATACACACATTCAAAAATAGAGACTAAAATTTTCAAAACAATGGACATACCAATACCAGTTACAACAACCTCTTCAGTAATTCTAAGATCCACATACACATCCACTCATTCACCAACAGTCCTATACAGTCACTCATACATGTACTCACTCATCATATGTACTCATACACCTATACATCCTGTTACACAATGCCACTCATCCATAGAGTTACTCACACACATAGTCACTCATGCTAATAAAGAATCAAACATACATTTACTTGCATATACAGTTATACACACACCACCACACTTACTTCTATGGAAACTTACACATACTTAGGTGCCAATTACGATCCGGTAAAAAAAAGCCCGTACGACTCGTATCCGGTCTTTTTCCCGTACGAATCGTACAAGTGCCGTACAAACTGCCAATTACGATTCGCATGGGAAAAGGTCCATACGAACCGCATTGGGAATAATTCCCCACACGTCCTCGGGTCGGAAAATGTGTCCGACACGTCCTCGGACGATTCACCGTACAAATGTGAAAAGTGAAGTCCAACCGAGGAATCACGATCCCACCCGTGCGTCCGATCACACAACCGTATGGTAAAAACACCGTCCGCACCGAACTCCCATTGCAACCATGGAGACATGTGCCCGCATACGCGCCCAACACTCCCCCAGCACCCATACGTTCGAGTCGTACTCCCCGTAAATGTACACCCCCCCTGAATGTACACCCGTGTATGTGTCGAACCCCCACCCGTGTACCCACACCCCTGTACGTTCGAGTCCCACCCCCACCCCTGTACGTGTCGTACCCCCCTGAATGGACACCCCAGTACGTCAGAGTCGAACCCCCCGTGTACGTGTCGTACCCCCCTGAATGGACACCCCAGTACGTCAGAGTCGAACCCCCCGTGTACGTGTTGTACCCCCCTGAATGGACACCCCAGTACGTTTGAGTCGAACCCCCACCCCTGTACGTGTCCTACCCCCGTGTACCCCCACACCTGTACGTGTGCTACCCCCGTGTACCCACACCCCTGGACGTTTGAGTCCCACCCCCACCCCTGTACGTGTTGTACCCCTCTGAATGGACACCCCAGTACGTCAGAGTCGAACCCCCACCCGTGTACGTGTCGTACCACCATGTATGGACACCCCAGTACGTTCGAGTCGAACCCCCACCCCTGTACGTGTCATACCCCCCTGTATGGACACCCCAGTACGTCAGAGTCGAACCCCCACCCGTGTACGTGTCGTACCCCCCTGAATGGACACCCCAGTACGTTTGAGTCGAACCCCCACCCCTGTACGAGTCGTACCACCGTGTATGGACACCCCAGTACGTTCGAGTCGAACCCCCACCCCTGTACGTGTCGTACCCCCCTGTATGGACACCCCAGTACGTTCGAGTCGAACCCCCACCCCTGTACGTGTCGTACCCCCCTGAATGGACACCCCAGTACGTCAGAGTCGAACCCCCCCCGTGTACGTGTCGTACCCCCTGTATGGACACCCCAGTACGTTTGAGTCGAACCCCCACCCCTGTACGTGTCGTACCCCCCTGTATGTACACCCCTGTACGTCAGAGTCGCACCCCCACCACAACCTCCTAAGTACGGAGCGCACCCCATGCCCCAACATCACGACCGCATGTACGAGTCGTACCAAGCCACACACAAGGACAGCACCGTACAACCAAATGGCCCATGTACACACCGTACACACGCTAAAAACGCACATACACACCCAGGACAAAACAAAACAACACAATAATACACCATTCGAATGGCACAAAGCCACTAAACATGTCCAACAACCACTAAAATAACACATTCACTGACCTGCAACTGCCAAAAACAAACAGAGGCCCAATACACCACCACTCCTTATAACACACCCACCCAAACTTCAAACACAGCCACACCCACCAATGGACCAATAAAAAGGGCCCACACACACAAACCATGAGCCTTTGCAACAGACTCACTGCTGCCAGACACCACAGACCTACAGCACCATACTACAAGCTACACCACACCTTTCACTTGCACACCTTCACACAACCACCTTCACAAACACACTCTCATCACATTCACACACACACACACCCGCACAACCACACCCACACACCCACAACCATCCACACCCCCCCACCATCCACACCCCTCACCATGCCCACTACCAAGAATCCAAAGTTCAGTAACCAAGAGTTGGAGGTTCTTGTCGATGAAATCCTCAGAGTCGAGCCACAGCTCTTTGGAACATTGGTCAGAAACACCAGCATGGCAGCAAAAACAGCCATGTGGCAGACCATCATCGATGCTGTGAATGCTGTTGCGGACACCAGAAGGACCAGGCAGGAATGCCAGTCCAGGTGGTACGATCTGCGGAGGAGGGTCCGAGCCAAGATGCTGGAGGAACACAACCAGGCCAACGCCACTGGAGGAGGGCCCTCCCGCAGACCCGTACACTACCAGCCCTGGGAGGAGAGGGTGATGGCCATACAGCCGGTGGAGGCAGTCGAAGGATTAGGAGGACTCCGAGACCCAGGTGAGTACACAAACAACGCACCTCACATGGGGGGAACGTCATCCACAACCAAAATCACTAACAGGCACGCAACCACCCCAACCTATCGCATGACTCAACCACACTCCATGAACACGCACATGCCACTGCCGCCACCATGCCCCATGCACCCAGCTGGACAATGTCAAGTCACAGGCCACAGAAGACACCAACACATGACACGGTAACCCGGATGGCGGGAGGGTGGGCCCCAAAAATCACATAGTGCAACTCAGAAGCAGACAACAATGCCCTCTGCCCATATGGCCTAGGTCACAGCCAGACAAACAGTGTGTACCCACACAGGAAAGACATTCCAGCAAATGGCGGACGCCTTGCATCAACACATGGGGGTGAAGGCACTGTTTTGCACATGACAGCAGCTAATGAACAGCCAACATTGTGAAAGAGTGGCAGCACACACCACCACAGCAGCAGCGCACAGACACACACTACACCCAATGGGTGCCTGGAGATCAGAAACAAACGCACATCAACAAGCCAAGGGCCATTCAAAGATCTGCTAACAGTGTGTGGCCAGGAAGCTGGGCTGAGGTGACAGAAGCTGACACACAGAGGGAGGGAAAGGGGGACAGAGAGGGAGGGAGACACAGGGGACACGGACAGAGGGAGGAGGCTGACACACGGAGGGAGGGAGAGGGGGACAGAGAGGGAGGGAGAGGGGGACAGAGAGGGAGGGAGACACAGGGAGAGCAAATCAGCCGTGTGGTGTGTGGGAATGTCTGCTCGTCAGCAGGTAAAACGCGTGCATGTAGCCAAGGGTGGCCAGTGCCAGAACCCCCCCTCTTCCCCATGGCAAAACACAGGGCCATGTCACAACCTGTTCACGAGCACAACGACAGCTACCTGCATTATATAAGTGTGTGGATCCACTCCATGTGCACATGTACAGTGCTACATGGAAGGCGCCAATGCATGGCTCGCCACACCTGCCCCCTCCACTGCTGACTGCAGTCACACTTGACGCAGCAAGTAAGACTGTGCCACACATAGTTAAAGGGGCCAAAGTGGTGCCCAAGGGACACACCCATGCACAAGTGCACTGTGAGTGGAATGCAAGACAGATCCTAATTCCAAGAGGAAATGTGCCAACTTTGAAACTGATGAAACATGGATGTTGCATGGACCAAAATTAACATTGTCTCTCTCACACACAGGTCAACGTCGTGGTTAACCCCCCAACACTGGGGGGGAAGACTCACAGGACCCGGATCTGCAGGAGCCCGATCCCACCGGCAGCGACCACTCTCACCACTCTCTGGACGAGCCCGACCGACCTGGCCCCTCTGGTGTCCAACCACCTGCAGCACCTGCGTCAGGTACAACTGTGCCAACCACCACCCCCACTCCTGCCACATCCCAGGAGACACCCAGGATCCCTGCCCCACCACCACAATGCAGCCAGGCTGGCCAGGAGGGACACGGTGTCCCGGGCACCCAGGAGGAGGCAGGCGACAACGCCAATGCCACCCCTCAGGGGTCCCGGAGACCCGATGTACCCACAAGGGCAGGCCAGGTGCAAGTGGGCAGGGGTGGTGGGAGTGGAGGACGGCGGAGGCGTGAGCCTGACCAGTTGGCTGGGGAACCGGTATTTTCCCATGTCCGTAACATCCTGGACACATACCGGCAGGACACCACGGGCCTGGCCCAGGTTGTGTTCGTCCTCGAGGGGATCAAGACCCAGCAGGCCCAGCAACATGCGGAGCTACATGCCTGTCTACTGCAACACCAACGGAGGATGGAGGACGGACAGGCTGAGCTCGTGACGGCGTACACGGGAATTCACGATACACTCCGTCGGATGGCCGACAACATGGCCGACCCTCCCTGTGACAGAAGGCGGAGAACATCACCACCCACAGGGAGGGAGAAGGAGGAGGAGGAGGAAACATCCGATGGAGCATCCCAGACGTCGTCACGGCCTGCTTCTGAGGGTCCCCACAGGAGGGCGGGTCGTCCACGGAAAAGACCGTGAGGGTCGGCGCAACATCACCATCTCCCAGGACACCTGGCCTGGCACCTGGCCCACTGGAGCAACAGCATCACAGTATCAAGAGACATTCTCTGCCACATGGCCCTGCTGGTCACTGTCTGACCAATGTTGACAAAGACTGTGGCATGGACTCTGAGGATTTCAAATGGCAAGGACACCAACTCCCCTACTGAACTTTGGATTCCAAACTCCCGGAAAGCCCCTCACTTTATCCCCCCCCCCCCCAAAATAAAATATCACACCATGAAGAGAAGATGCCTGCTGGTTGCATTATTACCTTACATGTGTGTTGTAAAGTCTAAACATGCCTGAGTTCTCTTTTGACTTCAACCATCCACACCCTGGGGCCTGAGTCTGGCACAGGACACACGGGTCACAGTGTATTAGGCAAGACAGACATGGAGCACCATACACACCCGTGATGGGCCCAACCAGCTGAGGGGGTGGCCGCACAACCGTGCTGACAGACACATTGAGTACAGAAACAGTCATGCGCAGAGGTCAGGGATCATGTGGAGTGTCCTGGGGGGCACCCAGGTATGTGTAGACAGGTGGCAGAACCATGTCCTGCAAGCTTGAGTCCGGTGGATGCAGAGAATGGGGGCCTGGCCAACGTTGGATGCATGGGGACGGCACATGTCACAATACCCACACAGTCATGGACATCATGCCCAATACACAGTCTCAGCCCACACACACAGCTTGCATCTTGCTACTCGACACATCGACACATAGCCACTATCCGGGAAAACCATGCCAGACATGCTGGATGCACCGTGGCAACACACCAGCATTGACTGAGAAGAGGCACCTTGGAGGCATAGGGACACCTTTATTAGTCATGTTTTCGGGATTGCAGAGGCAACTTTAAGTACACATGAACACTTCTTGTGGAGTAACATGTGGGTCCAACACTGGCACCCCCCTTCTGCAGCACAAATGCGTGATAGCCATGGAACTGGCACACAATTGTCGGCTAACAGCTAAACACCCACAGCTGCTCACGGATAGACTGCAATACACCATTGATCCGCTGATGTGGAAGTCACACACCATGTCAAGCCAATGCTAACCGTATGTGTCCGAGGGCAGTGTCACACACATTGATGCCATCATCACAATCCACTATCCCATCACTGATGACTGTCAACCAGTCAGACCATCTATTCAGGTGTACACAGCTGCATGTCGTGTCCCATGGTGATGCTACATGGCTGCAGAGGAACCAAACATCGACAGAGGCAGTGTGCATACATCGTGAACAACTGCCACACCCAATACACACCTGATGCATCCCTTACCCTAAGGAGACTTCCAAACGTGTCCGTGCCTGTAACGCTGAGTCAGCCCACAATGACGTGTCCATGAGGAATAGCAGTGCCACAACAATGCAAGCAGCAGACGGCATGCGCAAGTACCTGGGGAAGAGAGACACACAAGAAGTCAGCCACAAAAAGCACAGCCACTTGCATGTGCATGTACTCGACACATGTATGGATGACAACATGCTAGGTCACAATTATGACTGGGGAAATACAACCATCACTGGCACCATCACTCCAGTGACACACCCACACACACCTCTGACTCACGTGCCATTCATGCAGGTGGAGACACACATCACAACACATGCCACACGGGGACCAATGCGTGCACACTCAGACACTGGTACTCACCACTAAGCAAAGAAGTCGCGTATGAGCCGAGTCCGGATGTCCTCTTGCGGCTCCACATCCTCCACATCACTAGCCCCATTGCCAAGCCCTTCGTCCTCCACGGGTGGATGGTCCTCGTCATGTTGATCCAGGATGAGTGGCACAGCTTTCTCAACTGCCATGTTGTGCAGCATACAGCAGACCATGAAGATTTTGCAGACCTTCACAGGGGCATATGGGAGGGCGCCGCCGGTCTTGTGGAGGCACCGAAAGCGGCTCTTCAGCAGGCCAAACGTCCTCTTTATCACTCGCCTTGTCCGGCCATGGGCGGTGTTGTAGCGGAGCTGGGCCGGCGTGATGGGGTTGCGGAGAGGTGTGAGCAGCCATGGCATGTTGGGATAGCCAGCGTCCCCTACATGGGAAGCACATGGACATCGTTAGAAGTGGTGAAGCGGTCGTGCTGGTAGGCAATGCAAAATACAGGACAGACAGACTGTACCCACCAACAACACATGCTCGTTCGTTGCGCAGCTGCATCATCATTTCAGGCATCCTGCTACGCCTCATGATGTAGGCATTGTGTGCTGATCCTGGAAAACGAGCACAGACATGTGAAATCACCATGTTGGACAGACACACCACAAGGGCATTGATGGAGTGGTAGTGCTTCCGATTGCGGTACGCTACCTCCCGTGCGTGTGGTGGTACCAAAGCTACATGTGTCCCATCTATGGACCCAATGACATGGGGCATCCCTCCCAGGGCATAGAATCCACGCTTGACCCCAGTCATCTGTTCAGGGGTTGGGAACTTGATGAAGTCATCCAGGTGAATCAACATGGCCTCTAAGAAATCATGCAGCACACGGCAGAACATGCTCTGGGACATGCCACCAACATGAGCTATGGTATTTTGAAAGGTACCCGTGGCTAGAAAATGTAGGGCTGCCATTACCTTCAGCTTGGGTGTCAGTGCCGTAGGATACCTGTGCAGCGGTTGCAGGTGTGGTGCCAGTCTCGCCGTCAACTCCAGAATCAACCGTCGTGGGAAGCAGTAGCACCGGATCCGATCATTCTCCCGCATGGCAGCCAAGTCCGGCATTGCTCGGGGAAGAGGCGGCGCTCTGCAGTAATTTGGAAGTGACAAGGAAGAGTGAGTGCACCACAACAACAAATCATTTGTACTGAGCACATGTTATTCTGTCTATACACATATGCTACATACAGAGTGAGGTATGTGCCACATGCCCTGGACATGTATGCCTGCCAGGTGACACTCCTACCAAGACCCAGCTACACACGGAGATTGAGAACCTCCCCATGCCATGCCATGGGATTAGCTGTGTCCCAGTGCAAGTGAACAGCCAGACGCAAGACAGGAGTGACATACACCCACACATCAGCAGAAGTAGGAGGCCGATTGCAGAGACTGGTAGCGGAACACTAGAGCCACAGGTCACATGACATTACACTAGGACAGCCCACACACCTTGCCATGAAGGTGCACATGTCATGACTCACCACACATTCATTGAGAGGATGCAGACATGTCCTTGTCACGCTACTCCGTGTCCCATGCATACATGCGCACCTCACATCCGAAACCACATGTGGCATGGTGTGCGGAACAGTGTGCGATGTCAATCTACACACAGACACATGTTGGTTGCTGCAACAGCTGGAGCTTTTGAGGGTGCTCCAACATCAACCAAATGGGAAGCCCCCACACATACATGACATAGTCACATCGTGCACCGTGGGTAGTGACAAGTCAGGTGTGGTAACCCCTGTTCCGGCCATCAGGGGACACTTGCGTGTGTTGGTGTCCGTGCCATGCCAGTGACGCTCATCCCAAGTGTGCAGTACGACATGCACACATGTCCAAGGAGTCAAGGGCATGCCTGGCACACATTGCACCGTCACACATTACATCTGTACACATCTCATCATACATCTGGTGCCTTCTCGACTCAGGAGTAATGTGCCACATCACAGCCTGTCACACCTGTGCCCCACACATGTAGTAATGCACAGACAATGCCTTGATGTCCATTCATGGACAAGTATGTCCATCCATGGACAAGTATGTCCGCCCTATTCCTTCCTGTGTGCTGCCTGTCACCACTGTGATGTGTGAAAACCATTACTGCTGCTAAGAGGGCCTGTGTACGTTCCCATATCACTATGGGAGTGCTGCCGTATGTGTACCCATCGTGATGGCGAGCGTACAGGCATGTGTACGGTCCGTACCACTACGAGTACGCATACGCAAGAACACCCATAGTGGTACGGGCCGTACACACGCCTGGACGCTCACTATCACTATGGGTGTCCTCGCGTATGCGTACTCGTAGTGGTACGGGCCGTGCACACGCCTGTACGCTCACTATCACTATGGGTGTCCTCGCGTATGCGTACTCGTAGTGGTACGGCCCGTACACACGCCTGTACGCTCACTATCACTATGGGTGTCCTCGCGTATGCGTACTCGTAGTGGTACGGGCCGTACACACACCTGTACTCTCCCTATCACTATGGGTGTCCTCGCGTATGCGTACAAGTAGTGATAGTGAGCGTACAGGCGTGTGTACGGCCCGTACCACTACGAGTACGCATACGCGAGGACACCCATAGTGATAGTGAACATAGGCACGCGTGTACGGGCCGTTGCTATGCATTTGGGGTGCCCTAGGGCCCCGGAACGCACCGTACCTATGTGTGAAGCTCCAAATTACATAGGGGACACATGAGGGACAAGTATTAAGGCCTACATGCATGCTGGTTGTCATGGAGACCAAGTTCAAATTTTGATTTTGTTCAGGAAGGTGCACAGCAGAAGTCAGTTGGAATGAATCTACATTGTTGCAATGTGTTTGTGGGGCTGACATCATGCAAGAGAAAAAAACTGATTGAGAACCCACAGACTGCTAGGTTTGAAGGGATTGGAGGAAACATAGGATGCATATGTGAGTGACCAATCACTCTGTACTCCTGTGCATGAGATGGGCCAGCAAGGCAGATATAAGGCAGCCAGGTCCCATGAGAGAGCACTTGCCTGCACATCTCTGTATTCCACGACCCAGCTGCTGCTACTGATTCCCTGGAACCATGTCAAGGGCTGTGGAGAGGTCACAGCCATTCACCCTGGAGGAGAACATGGCTTTGGTGGATGTGATCCTCCCACGGTACCCCATGCTGTATGGGCGACCAGGTTATCAGGTGAGTTCAGTGTCCACTGGCACAGACTGTGTCCCTTTTTTGTGACTGTGACTTCTGCCATTGTGTCCAGGTGTGACACACATGCTATGTACTGTAGGGGGGGTCCCAGTGGGGGGAATGCCTGATGTCTCCCAGCAGTGCCCTGAGACAGGAGGGGTGGGTGCCCATCACTCCCAGCAGTGCCCTGAGACAGGAGGGGTGGGGGCCTATCACTCCCAGCAGTGCCCTGAGACAGGAGGGGTGTGTGCAGAGTCCTCCCAGCAGTGCCCTGAGACAGGAGGGGTGGGGGCCTATCACTCCCAGCAGTGCCCAGAGACAGGAGGTGGGTGTGATGCACAGTGTGAGCCTGGAGCATTGCTTGTGTAGTTGCCCTCATTCCACCTTTAAATGGCACGTACTGCTTTTGGCCTTCCCCCAGAGGATCATGTCCCTATGACAAAGGTGCAATGCGTTGGATGCATACTATGCCTTGTTGGAAACAGCAAATGTGTTATGATCTGTGTCCCTGTGACATGTGCCAGGTGTATTGAGGTAGTGTCACTTGTCCATCCTCACAGGTAGACGCCTCTGCCAAGGAGAAGATATGGCTGGACGCCGTCAGCACCGTGAGGAGTGCGGATGGTCGGAAGCGGCGCCTGCCCCAGGTGAGGAAACGCTGGCAGGATATCCAGTGCTGGACGCGGAGGATCGCACGGGTCCTGCTGGGGGACTCACCTGAGAGCCATAAGAACCGCGGGCGCCGCCGTCTCTCCCACATCCAGAAACGTGTGCTGGCGGTGGTCTTTCCTGACTTGGACAGGCGCCTACAGGAGATGCAGCAGCCGGAAGGGGGTAGGTACATGTGTGTGTTTGTTGTGTTTCACCAGCATTTGTAAGTGCACTGTTCCATGGATACACTTCCAGGGTTTATGGTGCTGTGCAGATCCTGTTACCCACAGTGTTGCAGGCCTCTCCTGCCTCCCTTCCCCACCTTGCAATGTGTTCCCTGGTCTCTGTGTAGTCACTCCATCACAAAGTTATGTAGCCTGACACCTTCTCCAAGTGTACAATGCCTGCAGCATCATGTGTGGGGGTGGTGTGTAACAGGTTTAGTGACCTTGCCTGTGCCCTGTCCAGTTCTGGACTTGTGGGTTCCATGTCAGTTGGCACTAATGCTGATTTCAGACATGGGAGTTAATCTCTTGAGTGCGAGGCCTTCCAGCAGGCATGTCCCATGTGGTGGCCTGTGACATGATGTGCATGAGTGTGCGTTACGCATAGTGCTGGGATGTTAGCGTGTGTTGCAGTCATTTCCATTCAGGAGCATGGAGTTGTGTGGCCACTACTGTCCCCAGGGGCATCTTTTCCTAGGTATCATGTGTGTAATCCGAGAATGTCGACAATCTCTGTGTCTACAGCATAGGTTGTGCTCTGTGCCATTGTCCCCTGGCACCATGTTTATTGCCGTGAGATGTATTACAAGTGTCCACTGTCCAGCCTGACCTGATTTTCCAAGTACATACTCACGGTGGCCATTGCCTGTGTGTCTTGTAGCAATCATCTGATGATGCCCATTTGTACATGATTCTTTGGACAGGCGCACCTTGGGTATTTGGTGTGCAATCTTGAATTATTGCATCCCATGTGTATTTCACCCAGACTAAGAGATGTAAGTGCTTCCTGTGTCTCCACAGATTTGTCTCATGTAGGGGGTGGGTGGGGCGGCCATGGCCTACATGTCAAGACCTGTCATCTCCTTGCTCGGACTGGCCAGTGTGTGATGTTTGTCTGGACATACACTCAAGGTGCAGCGTGCCAGTCAGGGTGGGCATGTTCTCAGTATTACCTATGCTGCATGTGCCTCTAGTTCCTGGATTTGGTCCCTGCTCATCCCAATTTCCTGCCACGCTGTGTGGTGCAGATGCAGTGCTGGATTGTCCCCAGGGCCTTGCTCCTCAGTCAGAATACCATGTCATCTCATTTGCTATTGTGTCATGCTCTCCATAGTTTTTCCATGGCATGGTGGGTCACACAACTGTGTCTTGCAGGGCCTACGTATGTACCTTGTTTTGTAGTTGTAACTCATCCTTTGTTTCAGGCTATGCACTGTAACCTACGTATATTTGACTCATGTGACATATGTATACAGGTGTATGATTACTTTCTGTCTCTTCACCCTGCCCACAGCATCGTCGGGGGACACGGAGGGAAACATGGACACAGAAGGCGCGGAGGGACCGAGCACCAGTGTCAGCGGTGACATCGGGGCTGGCACTTCGAGTGGGATTGAGGCGGAGGAGAGTGAACCCAGGGACCTGTCGACTGGCACAACAGAGTATGAAGCTGACGGGTCCGAGGATGATCTCTCCGAGTGGGCGGTGGCTGCACCACCATCTGACAGCAGCCCTACATCTGGCACCGCCCCCTCCATTGGCATCAGCCGCCTCCCACGTGCTCGTGTCCCTTCCCAACGTGCCCGGTCACCACATGTCTCCTTCTTGCCAGGCACCGCACCCCCTGCCCCTGTCTCCACTGCTGCCGCCAATGCTGAGTCTGTGGACATCCAGCGGCAGTTGCAGATTGGTCAGACTGCGATCCTTAATGTCCTCCATGGCCACAGCCAGGTCCTCAACAACATGGAGGCATACTTGGAGGGCATTCATTCATCGCAGGCTGACCAACGCAACTTGCTGAGGTCCATAGACTCCACACTGACTGCAGCAGTGGGTCTCCTGCAGCGCTACGTCCCACCCCCTACCCCTGCTCCTTCCACAATTCCCACTCCCATGCCTGTCCCACATACACCCAGACGTAAGCATGCACCCACCACAACAGACACAGGCACCACACCAGCAGGGAAGGTCCGCCGCACACCTCCTGACACGCACACACAGGGTGCAGTAGGCACACCCACTAGGTCGGGGGGCAAATGTGTGACACGCAGCCAGAGTGGGAGTCCGCATTCCACCCAATCCACTCCCTCCAAATCCCCTCGCCTCAGCTCTCCTGGCCACATCTCCCCCAAAGACTCCTTCATGGCCGCTCTGTCCCTGAGCCCCACAGTGACACCACCCCGCAAGCGGTCAAGGAGGTCCCCGGTCAGGGTGCTTGAGCCCCCCCCCCTGTCCACACCCTCCCCCGTGGCGCTGCGACCCATCCCTCTGACCCCCCCCCTCCTTGGGGCCTGTGGTTCCTTCGGGTGCAGGGGAGTCCCTGGAGGACCTTGCTAAGGTGTGCAGCGAGATCCTGGCCTCCGCCTTTGGCACTGCCCCACCCCCTGTGGTGGAGTCCTCCATCCCTGCACCGACAACGCCTACCCTTAACCCTCCTGTCCCTGCGGTGCCTGTTTCTTCCCCCCCCACATGATGCCCTCACCCCTGTGGAAGACAACGGATTGTAACTGTGCAGGCTAGCTAGGGGACACGCATCCCACTGTGTCCCCCATCCAGCTAGGACTCCTGGACTGCCCTATGGCCTTTGTTAATATTGGTCTTACGTCATACTAGTTTTTTGCTCATGCTGAATAAAGCTATTTATTTTTTGCCCTTGGAACACTCCTGCATTGCTGGCATTGCTGTTGGTGGGGCTGCTACATGGTTGTGGGTGTTGGTCATGTGTTGGGTGTGTGGGAAATGTAGTAGTGTGCTGCTCATAGGGGGGACCCTGGGATCTGTGTGCCATCACACGGTGTTAGCTACCTTTCTCCATTCATGTAAGCAGTTGCTGCATGTTGCAATTGTCCAAAGGTGTATTCCTTCCTCTGTGTACCCTGACTTCTTCCCTGCAGGGTGTCCCCTGACTTTAGCACAGAGCTGTGTGTCCATTAGCTGGGTGTGTGACGTAGTCCTTCACCTTTGCACATGCATGCTGAGCGATGTCTCCACCTGCATCATTCGTGGCATCCTTGGTAGTCATTGTACTTGTGTATGTGGCCTATTGACATGACTTCATGTGTACATGTTTTCTGTTCTGCGCTATGCATGCGTATACTCCCAGCCTCGCACACATGTGGTACATGTACTGCAGGGTCTTTGTGCACCTGACTGACTTTTGTGGGCACGGTATCTGTGGCTACTCCACCCTTTGCGTTCCCTGGGCACTGCTGGGAGGACTCTGCACCCACCCCTCCTGTCTCAGGGCACTGCTGGGAGGACTCTGCACACACCCCTCCTGTCTCAGGGCACTGCTGGGAGTGATAGGCCCCCACCCCTCCTGTCTCAGGGCACTGCTGGGAGGACTCTGCACACACCCCTCCTGTCTCAGGGCACTGCTGGGAGTGATAGGCCCCCACCCCTCCTGTCTCAGGGCACTGTTGGAAGGTCTCTGCACACACCCCTCCTGTCTCTGGGCACTGCTGGGAGTGATAGGCACCCACCCCTCCTGTGTCTGGGCACTGCTGGGAGGACTCTGCACACACCCCTCCTATTTCACAATATGTACGCTCATGGCATACACGGATGTGGGTACGCTCCATGCATTCGAGGTGGGGGTACGTGTCGTACTTACACTGTTGGGGTGGGGGTACGCTCCATGCATTCGAGGTAAGGGTACGGGTCGTACTTACACTGTTGGGGTGGGGGTACGCTCCATCCGTACGCGGGTGGGGGTACGTGTCATACTTACACTGTTGGGGTGGGGGTACGCTCCATACGTACGCGGGTGGGGGTACGTGTCGTACTTACACTGTTGGGGTGGGGGTACGCTCCATACGTACGCGGGTGGGGGTACGCTCCATCCGTACGCGGGTGGGGGTACGTGTCGTACTTACACTGTTGGGGTGGGGGTACGCTCCATACGTACGCGGGTGGGGGTACGTGTCGTACTTACACTGTTGGGGTGGGGGTACGCTCCATACGTACGCGGGTGGGGGTACGTGTCGTACTTACACTGTTGGGGTGGGGGTACGCTCCATACATACGCGGGTGGGGGTACGTGTCGTACTTACACTGTTGGGGTGGGGGTACGCTCCATACGTACGCGGGTGGGGGTACGTGGTGCACTTACACTGTTGGGGTGGGGGTACGCTCCATCCATACGCGGGTGGGGGTACGTGTCGTACTTACACTGTTGGGGTGGGGGTACGCTCCATACGTACGCGGGTGGGGGTACGTGTCGTACTTACACTGTTGGGGTGGGGGTACGCTCCATACGTACGCAGGTGGGGGTACGGGTCGTACTTAC
Source organism: Triturus cristatus (assembly GCF_964204655.1). Lineage (NCBI taxonomy): Eukaryota > Metazoa > Chordata > Amphibia > Caudata > Salamandridae > Triturus > Triturus cristatus. The sequence continues at coordinate 1,645,814,563 of NC_140590.1, forward strand.
ACTGTTGGGGTGGGGGTACGCTCCATCCGTACGCGAGTGGGGGTACGTGTCGTACTTACACTGTTGGGGTGGGGGTACGCTCCATGCATTCAAGGTGAGGATACGGGTCGTACTTACACTGTTGGAGTGGGGGTACGCTCCATACGTACGCGGGTGGGGGTACGTGTCGTACTTACACTGTTGGGGTGGGGGTACGCTCCATACGTACGCGGGTGGGGGTACGTGTCATACTTACACTGTTGGGGTGGGGGTACGCTCCATGCATACGGGTGGGGGTAGGGTCCGTACATATCCGTCCCCACGCTATGTGATGCTTTTGCGGCCCGTACCCAGGCCTTTGCCACGTGGGTACGAGCCGTCCTGCCATTGTTGGGGTGACGTGGGTGTGGGTGTGGGCGTGGTACGACTCGTACCCACGCTCTTCAGGCGTGGGTATGGGACCTACCTGTCTGGTTGTGTTGCCGGTTCGCGTCGTGACGGACTTCCGTTGTGGCGGTCGCTGGCTTAGCTGGACACGCCCCCACCCCCTCGTAGTGACCAGGGCATGGGAGTCAGGTATGTCCAGGGCATGTGTGCTGTGTGACTTTGGTGGGGGGTTTGTGGCCTGCCCTGGTCCTGCCACCCCCACCCCACCCCACTTTCCCCCCTCCCTTAGTTGTTCTGACCTTCTGCGGCATCTGCGTCCGAACCTGTAGAAGAGGTCGACTGCTATGAGGGCCGGGATGACACGTAGGTTCGGGTCCATGTCTGTCCGTCGCGTACGGTTCCTCCTTGTTCGCGTCGTCCTGTCTGTCCGTCGCGTACTGGTCCTCCTTGTTCACGTCGTCCTGTCTGTCCGTCGCGTACTGGTACTCCTTGTTCGCGTCGTCCTGTCTGTCCATCGCGTACTGGTCCTCCTTGTTCGCGTCGTCCTGTCTGTCCGTCGCGTACTGGTACTCCTTGTTCGCGTCGTCCTGATTTCCCGGCAGTTTTTGGCAGCCGGAAAATATTCACCGTGCGGGATGACGTCGGTGCGAATCGTGATTCCTGGTTCGTGAATGGCAGGCTGCGAGCGTCCCGACGTCAGGTCGGCGCTTTCCCGGATCGCATTTGTAGGTTTATTTTGTTCGGTCGGGGTTTTTTACGATTCGTACGGAAATGGTGTTCCCGTGCGAATCGTAATTCCATGTTTGTATATTTTGACGACCGGGTACGCGTCGGACGGAGAATATGCTCCGTCCGACGGTTCGTACCCGGTTTTTACAGGATCGTGATCGGCGCCTTAGTCTTTTAAACAATCACTTATAGAAACACATACTTATTCATACAGGAACTCTTTCAATCTCTCACTCTCACATATACTCACTTATATACACCAATAGTCACATATACTAGTTTAAAACATATGTAGTTACTCATAAAGACACTATTGAGACAGTCATTCACTCACTAACACACCCTTACACACACTCATCCACCCATACAGTCCTGCACACATGCTGTCTTCAGCACATACAAACTGTGAGTCACTCATTCATGCACCTATGCACTACGTAATACCCCCCACCGAACCATGCAGACACTCAGACTGATACTCAAAAACCCAACTAATAACCTATAGAGACACCCATGTAGCTACTCACCAACCCGTGCAGCCACTTATACACAAAGTGAGAGACTGATACAGATATTTACATATTTAAACATTACTCACTAAGCCATGTATTCACTATGATACACTTAATCAGTCAGTTACACAATCAATTTTTCAAAAACAAATCATCCATTTAGACACTTATATACCCATTTATTCTTCCATCGACCTTGAGATATACATATATAAAACATATTTAATTTTCAGAAAAACACACATTCACTGGATGATGTCATCAGTGATGTCATTTGAGATGTCATCAGTGATGTCATGAGTGATGTCACTGACCATGTCATGGGTGATGTAATATGTGACGTCATCAGCATTGCATTGCGGGCGCGCGAGTTATAGTTAGCTGAACTAACTATAACGGGGGAATTTCAATGGTTTTGTACAAGTGAAAAGTCCAGCTAACTATAACACGCCTGAAACCTATGGTTTTTTCAGTGAATTTCTGAGGTTTTTTAAATGCTAATTCCTAACTATAACGTGCCTGAAACCTATGTTTTTTTCTGTGAATATATATATATATATATATATATATAATTTAAAATTATTTTTAAAAAAATCTAGGATAAATTAAAACACTAAACTATGAAAAGTATTTAAACTTAAATTGCCCAATACAATCAGTGCAACAGTAGGATAGCAATATCATTAAATTTACTATTCCCACTCCAGTGAGTGCTGCAGTAGGGAAAGTGTTGGATAGCAGAGGGGTAAAAATTACTATTCTCACTCCAGTAAGAGCAACAGTAGGATAAGTGTTGGAGAGCGGAGAGGTAAAAATTACTATTCCCACTCCACTGAGTGCAACAGTTGGGAAAGTGCTGGATAGCGGAGGTGTAAAAATTACTATTTCAACTCCAGTGAGTGCAACAGTAGGAAAAGTGTTGGATAGCGGAGGAGTAAAATTTAATATTCCCACTCTAGTGAGAGCAACAGTCGGGAAGGTGTTGGATTGCGGAGGGGCACAAATTACTATTCCCACTCCAAAGAGTGCAACAGTAGGGAAAATGTTGGATAGCGGAGAGGTGAATATTAGTATTCCCACTCCACTGAATTCAACAGTAGGATGAGTGTTGGACAGCGGAGTGGTAAAAAAATTTTTTTCCAATCCAGAGATTGCAACAGTAGGGAAAGAGTTGGATAGCAGAAAGGTAGAAATTACTATTTCAACTTCAGTGAAATTACTATTCCAACTCCAGTGAGTGCAACAGTAGGGAAAGTGCACGATATCAGAGAGGTAAAAATTACTATTCCTACTCCAGTGAGTGCAACCGTAGGGAAAGTGCTGGATAGCAGAGGGGTAAAAATTAATATTGTAAATCCAATGAGTGCAACAGTAGGGAAAGTGCTGGAAAGCGGAGGGGTAAAAATTACTATTCCCCATCCATTGAATGCAACAGGAGGGAAAGGGTTGGACACTGGAGGGAAAAAAATGACTATTTACACTCCAACACTCAAAAAAAAATGTATATATATATATATATATATATGTATAAATATTAAAAATGTACAAAAAAAATAAAAATTTACAAACAACATTGAACAAATGAAAAGAAATTAAATATATAAAAAGAACACATATTATAGTATTAATTACATATAAAAATAACTACAAATACTATATTTAATAAAATTATACATACATTTACAAAAAAATAATTCTTTTAAACTAGAAAATATTTCAACACAAAAAAATAATTAACTTATAAATGTATTTATTTTATTTCCTATCCAATAACACCACACCAATAACAAAACACTTCAACATTTTTAATTATATTTATTTACATAATTAACAATCAATTAAATAAATATTATTAATAAAAAACATAATAAACAATCATTGACTACACACACTATAATTTCCACAGTAAGCACCTGAATTAAACTATAAAATAATAAAACACAATTAAAACTTGTTTTAAAATGAAAAACTATTACTATTAACAACTAATAATTAAATAATTAAAATGTATTTACTACCCACCCTTTACCCCTTTGAAGGTAAAAGCAACACAAAAATAAACAACGACCCAAAATAAATATCAAATAATTAAGACCTACATATTTATTAATTAAACACAAATTACTTCCCACCCTTTACTCCTATAGACACTACAACACACATCTAAAATGAATTACACAATTACCATAATTAATGACCAATTCACTATTTAAAATTAATTAACAACCAATTTATTAATTCATAAATTAAAAATAAATTACTTCCCACCATTTACACCTATAAGCACCACAACACACACCCAAAATTAATTACAAAATTACCAACATTAATAACCAATTAACTAATTAAAATTAATTAGCAACCAATTATTAATTCATAAATTAAAAATAAATTACTTCCCACCCTTTACACCTATAAACACCACAACACACACCTAAAATGAATAACACAATTACCATAATTAATTACCAAATAATTAATTAAAATTAATTAACCACCAATTAATAATTAATTACTAACAAATTACTTTACACATTTAACACTATAACATCTCAGTTAAACAAATATTAATAAATAAAAAGTATTCAATACATTTAAAATAATTAAGGGCCCCATTACGATGTCCGCCCGCCACCGTAATGGTGAACGGGACTGTCCGCCAGAGGTGCGGCGGTCCTGCTGTGGCCATTAGGATGCCACCACCACCATGGTGGTGGCATCCCCCATTCACAACATTGTGGCGGGCGGTGCTCACAGCACCGCCCGCCACAATGCATTGGCATGCACAATGTGACAGGCACCGTGCGGTGCCTGCCACCTTGTCCATGCCAATGTAGGGGGGTACCATAGGTACCCCCATGTGCACCCCCCACCCCACCAACACTCTGGGAGCCCGCTAAGGCCCCCAACAGCAAAGACCGCAAGCCTTTCCTAGATGCCTGCATGATAATATGGATTGAAACCCTTTCATGAAGCTTTTACATTTAACTCGTGAGGGACATCTAGTAACGACTAGTGGAACTGCGGCTTGATGTAATAATAATTTCAATGCTTTTGCATTTGACTCGTGAGTGACATCTAGTAACGACTAGTTGAACTGCAGCTCTTTGTAGAATTATTTTGATATTGGATACTATAATATTCACTGCCCACTGCTAATCTCGTCCCATAATGCTTAGCAGGACCTTTGGTTTGGATTGTATTTTTGCCAATAACTGTGCTTGGGGAGGTCTTAAGAAGATGGGGCCACCACTGAATGGTTCAACAAGATGTGCTTTTTGTTTTCAAGGCATCTGCTTGGATCTCTCCCTAGTGTAGTGAGGATCCCAAAATCATCACGTCTCCTCCTGCTTGCTAAATTATCATTTTCACTTTTGTGAAATGACTATATGCATTTTAGAATATAAAGACAGAGATACTTATTTTATCATAACTTGCACTGTGCAAGATGCTGTTTGTAATTATTGCACAGAGCAGACAAGTACACAGTGCCAACAGCTACGCACACTATGCAGTTTGCGTATCTGAGCGTAGTTCAAAGTGTACTTCGCGTAGCTACCCGTAGTGCTACTACGCAAACTACACCCAGGGTGTTGTGTGGGAGTGTGCAGAGTGTGCTAATTGTGACAAGCCGATCAAGTGTAGGACACAACCTATGGTGATTAGAGAGCAGGCTGCTTCTCCTTGGTCTGATATTTCCTTAGACATCTTGGGTCCTGTGAAGTTTATATCGCAAGATAGTTATGTCATCGTATGCATAGATATGTTTTTTTCACGGTGGCCGGAAATCAAGATTGTGAACTCTGTTGAGGTTCTGTTGTGGTAGAGTTCTTGGATGAGCTTTTGGAGCTAGAAGGCTTCCCTCAAACCATTTTGTCTGACAATGGTGTCCAATTCACCTCTCGCATAGTGGAGGATTTTCTGTCTACTAGGAGTATTAAACACAAGACGTCTGCTCTTTATCACCCACAACGTAATGGTGTGGTTGAGAGGTTTATCAAGGTGCTTAAAGAAGCTATGCAACAGCCAAGATCTTGTGGTGATTGCTGGGAGGTTGCTATTAAAAAGAAAGTGAGAGAATATCGTTACACCCCCATCCTCTACAGGCATGGCTCCCTTTCGACTCTTTAAAGGTAGAATGGCAAATGCGGAGGTGGCTCCCTCTTGGGTTTCTGCAAAGAGAGTGTTGGTTGATGCAAAAGTGGTTTGCACAGATGGTTGGAGGGAAAGAGAGAAAGGTAGAATGGATAAAAGGAAGATTAGTTATGATATGAGAAAAGCTGTGAAGAGTACGATAATTGAAGTTGGTGACTGGGTCAAGATTAGGTTGCCTAAGAAAACTTCTGGTGTGTCGAAATACAGTCAGCCTATTAATACAGGTCATTAAAGTGTTTAAAAATGCCATAAAAACGAGTGATCACAGGATTTGGAATTTGGGCAGGGTCACAAAATGTTGCTCTACATCTGCATGTCCTGCCGCAAGTTCCTCTTCAGTGTCAGATCAACATGAATCTGTGGTTCCTGAGAGCTGTTTAAGACCACTTTGTTGTAGCTGGTTCCTCTTAGTTTTCAAGATTATGCTTCATAATGCTTTTTCGTTTTTTGTAACGTGCTCATTCTGTGACATTCTTTTTCTCTTTTCTTTTGTTCATTTTTTTTTGTTCTGCTGTTTGTTTATGAAGGGGGAGGTGATGTGGTGTTCTGCACCTTTGTTAACCACAGATTCCTGATTTTGGAATGTGGTGAAGGTTGCCTAGCACTGCTTGAACTTAGAAGGCAGTAGCTCCTGACTAGCTGCTGGATGGTGTCTCTAAGTTACAGCTTACTTGAATAAAGTTCTCTCTCTTTAACTTCAAAAGCCTGGACTTCAATTTATGAGAGACTCACTTCCACACTTTCCCATTGCCCATTGTATTATTAACACTTTATTCAGAAGCCCTAAACCTAAAAATATTTCCAGGGCCCAGGGTTAGATGCACTTCTAATCAAACAGATTTTTCAAAATAACCACTGAAATAAACATGTAATGTTTATTTCAATATAAAAAATATATAAGGGGTTACTTGTGTAATACGGGTCTGTACTGCCACTTTGAGGTTTTGGTGACATTCACAAGCCATTCGGCCTTCTGTCTTCTAGTTTATGATGTCACCAAAATCTTTTAATACCAATATTGGACCATATTATGCATTTACCCCAAGGTTCCCAGGTCAATGCATGACTAGTTGCTCTAGTTTAGGTATTCTCTGGTACTTTTAGACTTGCTTACCTGATTAAAAATAAGGACTACAAATCCCACCATGAAAAGAACAAAACTGGTATGGGGCACCCAGTCACTTACGGACCCAGTAAACCTGGAAACTATGCTACAAGCATAGCTGCTGCTTTTGTTGCTATTGCTGCAAAAGAAGGGGTAAAAGCTGAACATGACAAACGTTTGTATCTTTGCCTTTTTAAGTAATCCCATTGCAAGAATGTTTTGTTTAATGCTATGCTTACCTAGGATGAGGTTGCTAGTGAAAATGGCTAAATGTGAGCACACAGATCAGATACCATCATATGCCAGGCTCAGATTACCCCAATAGCTAAGGTTCATTTACTACCCCATAAGTCTATGCTGAAATTTAAAGTGGACCCTAACATGTACTTTTCATTTTTACTGATTGATTACCACACAAACAATATGTCTCTGGAGCTGTGTGATACCATAGTGCTCTGTCAGTGACTCGTCTTTGTATTCCTGTGCTAACACTTATTGACTCTCCTGGCTTTTTGTTTTGAAAACCTGACCACCATACAATTAGTAGAAATAAAATGTGGACTATGCCCCACTGAGAGAGCTAAAACAAGATAACAATTGGCAAACTTCCCATACTTGTGCTACTTCTCCGCCTGTTGCACAGGCATGATCAACACAGTCCTTAATGTGAGCCAGAGGTTGCAGGTGGAGCTCATCGCCACCCATTTCTGGGGACTGGCACCTATTTTTCCTCAAAAAAATTTGATCCAGGGCAAGAGAGAGAAAAAACAAAAGGGGGAAAGAAGGATGAAAACAAAGACAGAAAAGCAGCCATAAAGGGAGATGGCATAGAAGAAAGAACCTTCAAGAGTGCGATAGAGAAACAGGGAGTGTCTGGACACAGGGTATAAACAAGACTACACAGCCTTGGTTTTTGGCACCCAACCATTTGATAGTGCCGCCATGGCCTTGAGAGCAAAACCTTGGGCCCTTGCACTTATTATTTTACAAAGTAAGAGCTAGATCCAGCGAATATAATTGAATTACTGCTACTATAGCACTACACACAACATGATAGCTTCTGAGCACTTTGAAGATGGCACTAGTTAAAAAAAAATCAGACTAAGCCATGGTGGGACTGGACTTGGTTAATCAAGTCAGAGACAATACCTGCTGCTGCTAGTTGTAGTGGTGAGAAAGTAGATGTGGACGAGCCACTGAAAATTCAAGCCAGATGTCTGCTTTAGCTCAGATCTAGTGCCTTTGGACCCTTGACCTTACGATGAGACGACTCTTAATTTGGCTTCTGCCTGCCACCCACACTCTCAGTCCAGGTGCCAAGAATTAAGGTCAAAGTATTAATCTTTGATGTAAAGCAGACCATATAAAGAATTCCTATCTAGTGACTAAATTGCACAATGTGAAACTACAAACAAAATATGGGGCCAATCTTGGTTTCCAGTTGTAAGTTCAAACCATGCATGCATTTACCACTCATACCTTTACTTTGTGGTCCGAACCACGAATGCATCTTTAAAACACATTCCTTTACCAAGCAGGCCATTACAAGGACTAGCCTTAGGAAAATTTCTCGACTATGGAATAGTATAATTTACTTTTCCAACTCCAGTCTGCGCAACTGTAGGGAAAGAGCTGCACTTAAAGTCCAACAACGCTTTCCCTAAGGCAAGTTATTGTGACAACTTGCATGGTAAAAGAATGCGCTGTAAAGGTGCATTCGTGTTTCGGATCGCATTGTAAAGCACAGTGTGGTCAAAGCCACATTTTAATGGTTGTTTTCCCTGGCTTCCTTGCTTGACCAAGTTATGTGATCCTATGGAAAGAATTTGTTTCACCGTGCCTCCTTTTTCTTCATTATTGCATATGAGCACACCTTTAAATATGTGAGATGAGGATGTGCACTGTATGAAACCCTATTGTGTTTGATTTAATAAGCTATAATATTGGTCCACACACAATAAAACATAGGGTTCACTTGACAACTGACTTGCCTCTTACTGCTCACTAATAGCATTGTCATCTGGGCATGCAGAAGGAATGTTTTTAAGCTCAAGTTTATACACTATCAGTTTTAATATATGCTTCTCAATGAGGTGAAATTATTTGATATTTTAAGGGGAAACTCTTCTGCTTTCCGGAATTTAGAATTAAAGCCAAACCAGTTACCTTTGACTACCTTTGACTTAAGACAGACATATGAGAGAAAGAGATTACAATCCAGTGGCTAAATTGCCGAATGTAAAACTGGGAAACAAGGGATCAATCCCGGCTTCCTCGGTCCACCAAATTGTGTGATTCTAAGCAAATATTTAACTTCCCCATTCCACCTTATTCTTTATTATCACATACAAGAACACCTTCAAATTTGTTAGTGTGGGGGCGTGCACGTACAAAACCTCTTGTGTTTGATTAAGTAGGCTGTGATGGCTTTTGACCTATAATATAAATCTAAGGCACCTACAGGGCACAAATGACAACTGACTGGCCTCTTAGTGTTCACTAATCGCATTGACGTCTTGGAGAGGGCAGGAATGTGTTTTTTAATGAATGCTACTTAATGCAGTGGCATAATCTGATATTTTAAGGGGAAACTCTCCCGCTTTCCAGAACTAAGAAATAATGGTAAATTATTAACCATTGGCTTAAAACAGACATATGAGAGAAAAACATTCCTGTCCAGTGTCGAAATTACAGAATGTGAAACTGCAAACTTGGGGGCATATTATCAAGGCCAGGCGATAAACTTATCGCCGCTTTAGCATCCGTTTTCGGGCGTAAAGCGGCGATAACTTAATCGCCTAATCAGCAAGGACACGCTTGCGCGTGTATTGCTGACTTAGCCCCCGTTTCCAGCACGCCTAACTTTGCATCGCTAATGAGATGCAAAGTAGGCGTGGCTGTGAAACCAACCAGGGAAAATATCGTGAAGGCAGCTTCGCGATATTATCAAGGAAGGGTAGCGATTTTTTTTATCGCGTTAAGTGTGCCTTAACCTATTCAGTGCCCATGACGAGATAGTCTCGTCATGGAGCACGGTTGCGCTGTGCCCATGACGAGACTATCTCGTCATGAACCCCACCCACTAGTGCAACGCCCGGCACAGGAGGGGGAAAGGGCGTGGCACTGAAGGGGTTAACGCAGGAATTTAACGTCTGTTAAATTCCTGACTACGTCATACTTAACATGGGGGGTGGATTGTGTGGCTAAGACCACAGGCCCCTATTATCAAGGGTATCGCCGTTTTCCATGGAACATCGCTGGAAAACCAGCAATGTTCCATGGAAAACATCGCTATTGCTAGGATAATTATCGCCATTGCGCTGAGCATTGTTAATACAGCGCTAGCATGGCGATAACTATCTGCGATAGCCGGCGTTAAACATTTTAACGCTAAGAGCGGCCATTGCCCCTTGGAATTAATCCAACCTTCCCTGCTTGACAAAATTGTGTCATGTTAAGCAAACATTTTATTTCCCGGTGCTGCCTTATTCTTCATTACGAAATATGTGAAGACATTGAAATATGTGTGTTTAGGATGTGTTTATGACTTACCTGCAGAGTAGCAGATAGCACTTGCCTCTCAGTTGTTCAGTAATGAGGACTGCTGATTCCTTGTCCGGCTGGAGTACCCTCGTTGCCTGGACACCGATGCTTCAAGCAGTACCTTGTTGGTGTAGAGCAGAGTGCTGCAAATACTACAATACCAGCTGCTGTAGCGCCGATGGGCTGCAGACCGTGAAATGGGCAGCTACACAGCTCTGTCTGTGCCACACTGCCAGCAGAAGGCACTGCTGTGATCACAGCACATACTACAAAGAGATGCAACTTGGGCACTGGTAGGTGGCAAATGTCATTCTGCACTCATGGGCCAGGCCGCAGGTCCATTTAAAGCCTGCACAGCTTGGCAAACAAACGGGAGCAGTTCCCTGAGCTGTGCAGCATGCATGCGCAGTCTCCAAGGCGGTGCACCTGCAGGAAGATGATTTAATTTGTAGAAGCTAGCAAGGTCGAGCGAAGGTCAGGGAAAGCACATCCCACAGCCCCGCCTCTGTGTGTGTGGGTGTGACTGCACTAACTTTCCTTGGAGAATGAGACTAGTTACCAGCTTGGCCCCTTGCTTTAGACATTGAGTGCAATCTGCTGTTATGACCTTTCTAGAATTGAGCCCTCACACACTGAATAATTAAGTGGAATAAACGTAAAACAAGAGCAAAGACTGCACTTTTCCATACAAAATTATAGACTGGCCCGGCCCACTCGGCCCCCGTGGCTGCGGCCCTGCCATGGCTATTACTAGAAAGCGAAAAGGCCATTGGTTGTGGTTTGCATATGTCAAATCTGATCGATATGGTTTTATGAGACTTGTAATGGTTTTCTTCCACCACACAAATATTCATTCGTACATTCTAAAAAAGCGGTGGGTGTAATGTTTTAATTCATTTAAGCCATTGGTAAATCCTGTGGGCTGCGTTCAAGTGTGCTGTTTTTGTTAGCTGTGCTACTACTGACAAGGACCAACCAAATGCAAATTAGCCTGGATCATCTTCTGACAGAAACTGCCAAGTCCCAATTACTAGGCTACATACCTTATGCTGCTTAGTGAGTAGAATAAACATTTTAATCCTGCCAGAGACACGGAGACCGCATAAAACAAAAGTTTAAGAACATTAAAAAAAAATCCATGCAATATAACGGGACTAGCTGAGCTAACCAGAACAGCCATCGTTCCAAAAACCTATAAAACATGGTTCAGTAGCTCACATGTCCTCATCCTTCACACCACCAAGTGCCTTCCCCCGTCCGCGGAAGGTGATGGGTCACTCACCCGAAGGAGTACCTGTTTGAGCGCCAAGTGAAGGAAATGGCCCAAATAGGGTCATTCTGGTCACTCACGACCACCTCTCAGCCTTTCGTACTAAATGTCGGTCAGACAGCACAGAATACAAACCAATACTTGCTTATTCAGATACACTCAGAGTGGAGCCCAATCTGCCCAGTTGCTTATGAGTGCTGCAGATGGACTGACATCAGCAAGCTTAACGATACATTATGTACACTTCGAAACCAATGAAAACACACCCACCATGGAATTTTCCAAGCAGATGCAGCTGGACAGTAAATTACAAAGGAGTAAGTTTCAATTCTGAGGCCGGGCACACATTATCTGCTATTCAAGGTCATTCTGCCTGTGCCCACCGCTAGACAAGTGGGAGAAGGCCTACATCTAACAAGAAAGGTAGGCGGTAATAAGAACAGTGCACTCATTAGTGTAACGAAGATCAGCTCCGAAGAAACATAATGAAGAGAAGGCCGTTTCTCATAAATGGCAAAGGATTAGTTTCAATTACGATTCAAAATGGCGGTCGTACACAAAATGGTGCAGCGAATGCTAACTTTACATAAACAATGCTAAAGCATATTTTTCTATTCTAACAGACCCTCCTTTTAGCATGAGCTAATAATGTTTGTATAATTGCAGAATACTTATAACGTGAAAATTCATAAATGAACTTTTTTAGGAGCACTCCATGTCTTCAGCATCAGGAAGGGAAACAGTAAGGAGGGAAGAAGTCTCGAAAATGTCCTCTTCTATGTGCATGAGTTCATCCACTTCTTTTTGTATCATAATTGTTGCATTAGTATCATGAATTGATATCTTATTAGGAGTGAGAAGGGTGGTGCAATAAGAACAGCAAAAGGGAAGACACTGGACCAGGACACAGCAAGAGACCAAAATCACAATGAAATAAATCACCTTTTCAAGGATCCAACCCCAACTACCAAAAAGTGACCAACTCCAATTCCCATTTTCCATCCCTTTAACATTTTCTAGGTTTTCGAAAATGTGTTTGGTAATATTCTTTTCCATATTAGTGATCCCGACTACACACTGGTCTCCTACTACTGCGCAAATACCACCACTCTTGGCTAAGATGAAATCAACAGCATATCTAGTCTGCTAAGAATATATCCGCATACTTTCCAGTTGGGTGGTGATATCACACAAAGCGGCTCCTGTGGAATTAGACAGTATCTGCAACTTGCATCCAAAATATTTTCTAGCTCTTTCATCATTGCAGTACCACCAAAAGTGATAACAGAGGAGAGAATATAACCAAATGTGATACCCTTACTATAATTGTTGACTTCGAGATCTGTCACTCCTTCGCGAAATTCCTTTGTTAGCATTCTTTTAACCCATCGTACCTTAGGCTTTGCATGTTTACAAGGCACACCTAAAGGCAACGCCATCCCAAGGGCCACATCATGTGTACCATTATGGACATTTGAATATGTTCCATTGGACAGAAAGAAAACACCTGGGTGTGCATAAATGGGTCTATCATAATCTACAGCAGAATGTCGGGAATTCCTCACTAAGGTACTTGCGTCCTTTGGATCTACTAAATAGTATGTGCCCATAGACAATATTTTTCCTGAACAATTGACATATAGCCAAAGGTCAGTAAAATTGACAATTGCGCAACATGCAGGGTAATAACCAGCTTCTCGAGGAACAGTAAATTCTCTATATTGTCATCCTACCAATGTTATTTTCTGCTTTTCCATATAGAAATTGTCGCAGTAGGTGTTATTATCACACCCTCGATAACCCATGCCTCGTGGCTTTCTATGATATAGACAATGACCTGGATAGCTAAACCCAAATACTCCTTGCATTTCTACAAAATCGGGGGTTCAAGTGTAAGTGTAATTAACAATTGATAATGAATATGCTTTCCATAAACTAGTAACAGACTCAGGGGCATATTCTCAAGGAGCTAAGGCCGAGTTATAGGCCCCTTAGCGCAGCCAAAGTCGCAATAAAATTACCGCCCCATTCACAAGCTGGTGCAAACAGCCAATATCACCAAAATTCCTGTGATAGAACCCTCAAAATCATTGCCACAGATGACCACGGCAACTATCACTAATGAGATGCAGAGTAGGCGTTTCTGAGCAAAAACCCGCAACAACACCACTTCCCAACATTCTCAACAACCAGCCACATCAGCGATAAGATCACAAAACAGGCAATAAGGCACGTTAGCAGCAGGAATCTAACACCTGCTCTGACCTGGTGCAAAGTTGGACGACAACCGGCAACAGAAAAGGGAGTCCAAACCACAGCCACACATGAGGACCAACAGACGCCATGGAGCCACTGATCATGCAGCTCGGAGCCCCAACACCCACCGCCACCCCACCCAAGACCGTACCCTCCCCCCGCCCCCCCCCCCCGGAATCCCCACCCGGACCACCACAGAGGCAGCGGGGACAAAGTCGGCGGACCCCCAGGAAATGCACCAACCTCACAGACCTAACACCTCACAATGTCATTGCCCACTACAGGCTCAAAAGGAGAACCATCCTATGCATCCTGACCATCACCTCCCAACAGGCTCACGGCAACAACACAGCGGACAATCAACATCCCACCCCAGACAAAGCTGCTGGCTGTGCTGCACCTGTTGGCCTCTGGTACCTCCTAACCAACAACCGCCAGAGTCGGAGGAGTCTCACAGCCAGCCACATCAAAGTCCCTCATACCTCTCCTGGATGCCATCATCAGCTTGGTACCCCAGTACCTATACATCCACCCCAATGACGCAGGAACAGCTGGAGACCAAGCAAGGACCATATGCCATAGAAGGATGCAGGCACGTGTTGGGGGCAATCAACAGCACACATGTCCTACATATGCCCCCTGGTGACACTGCACACAATTACCGCAACAGAAAGCACACACATTCCATCAATGTGCAGGCAACATCCGAACACCATGGAATCTCCACCAACGATATGGCCAACTACCCAGGCAGTGTGCATTATTCCTTCATCATCTGACAGTCCATCATCAACCAGCACTTCCAGGTTGGCACTAATGGAAATGCACAGCTACTTGGCAAGTACCAAATGAACACCCCACACACCTGAACTCCACAACTATGCAAATCACAACTCTGGCAATGCACATGTCACAAACTCACATACAACATGGAAAACAACATACCCACCCACGAGACACGAAAGCACAACTTACTAAGGTAACCTGGGCTAGCCGTGAACATGAGCCATCAACATCATGGCACCTCAGCCACACAATAGCGGAATGTGGGGAGAGGTGGGAACCAGGCATGTGTGAAGGAGGCACGTGAACCATGAATGGGTAAGTACACAATGCCAAGTGTGGTGGAGATGTGCTGACAGACCGCAGTATGCAGAACACACCCATATCCATGGCGAAAATACACCGCTGGTGTATGGAGTGTAGTGGACAGTGGATGCAACCATGTCACCCCAGCCAGTGGGGGAGTTCGTGGAAATGTAGCCTGTTACGTCCCCCCCATAAGCGTGAGCGGAGTGGGCTAGCCCGGCGTACGACAGGCCAGCATAGGGGTGTGAAAAAAAGGACATAGCCCTGGGCGGGGTTCTCATCCAGAATGCCCAACGTCTCTGCCAGGGTGGCACCTCTCACACCACCACGAGGTCGACGCCTTCGTCGTGAGCAGAGTTGCCTGCGATCCTGTGTGCCTGCTGTACCCCGGGCCCCCGGACCCCAAACCTGTCAGGCCCGCCCCTGCTCAGCCAGGCCACACTGCTCACCTGCCAACATCAGCGTGTGTTAAGGAGGGCCCACCACATGCTGGCGCAAGCTCCAAGCCAGAGGCCCGCGACCTTGCCAGGCTCCTCAGACCATCACGGCCTCCGCGACACAGGCCCGCTTTACTCCTTTCTCGTTGACGTACCCTACTGCTGCCTCCGGCCTACATTACAGTCAAGTAGGTCACACATTTGAAACTGAGTCTTGATTATGCAATGGTAAAGTACACACATCATGGCTGAGTCATATCTGTGTTCTCCCTTCTATGTGGGGCCACCAACTCTGTGCCTGGCATTCGAGCTACACCTGTCTGTGGTCCCTTGTTGACTACCGCCTTTGGCCTACACTGAGCCCGAGTAGGTCACACACTTGGAACTGAGTCTTGATTCATGTATGCTAGAGTTCATATCATTGCACGCAGGGGGAGGTGTAAGAGGAAGACGTGGTTCAGTCTGGAGGAGACAATGATCATCGTTACGGAGGTGATCGAACACTGCTGACAACTGCTCTGGTGTCACTAACTCTGTGCATCCCGGACAAACGACAAGTGCCTGTGTGCCCCTGCTGACCGCTTCCTCGGGCTGACACTGTGGTGAAGTTGGTCACACATATGGAACTGTGTCTTGATTCCATGATGTCCGAGGCTATACATTCATGGCAGCCTTACTTCACTGTACACCCTTCGATAAGGTGGCAGCAACTCTCTGCATAGCATCCCAACGACACGTGGCTGTGGGCCATTGGCATAAAACCTCTTCGATGCTCATGACGGAGTGGTTCCGTCATGAGCATCGGTTGGGCTGTGCTCATGACGGAACTGCTCCATCATGAGCACAGCCTATGGGGGAAGTGATGGCACTCACCCCCTGGTTTACCGATCTTGCCCCCACAGAGGGGGATGGCAGCGGCTGCCACCCCCGACCCCCCCACGCAATCCCATGACGAGAGCGCGCACTGCGCGTGCCAACGTCATCAGGAACCTCTGGACGCGCTGTAAACCATTTGTTTCCAGCGCATCCAGGAGGAGCAGGCAAGTTTGTGTGCTCCGGTGAGGCAGGGGGGGAATTTTTTATGTATTGAGGCATCGGGGGAGAGGAAAAAGTATTTCCTCTTCCCTGATGTCTCAATACAAGGCATTCCTGCAGCACGATCGCGCACAGCATCACGATCGTTCTGCCGGAATGCCCCCACTAGGCAACAGGGATAATTTTTTCAAGAAAAGGAAGCGACCCCTTGGGCAAGGGTCGCTTCCTAGAGGGGGCAATTAAATTAAAGACTTTTCTGCCCCCCCCCCCCCCCGGAGCCAGATCGCCTTGGATTTTTGGCGTTTCTGGCCCCGGATGGGGGGGGGGGGTGCAGAAAAGCCCACTAGAGCCAGGGATCCTTTTTTTTAAAAAAATGGAAGCGACTCCTTGGGGAAGGGTCGCTTCCAGGGCCTCATTTTTTTTAAATGTATATTCTGCCCCCCCCGGGGGCAGATCGGTCCGTGTATTTGGCCTTTCTGCCAGGGGGAGCAGAATACCCCACTAGACACCAGGGAGTCCTTTAATTATGTAAAGGAAGCGACCCCTTGGGCAAGGGCCATTTCCTTAGGGGGCACATTTTTAAAAAGACTTCTCTGCCCCCCCTGGGAACTGTTTGCCTTGGTTTTTGGCGTTTCTGGACCCACGGGGGGCAGAAAAGCCCACTAGAGCCAGGGATCTTTTTTTTTTTTTAAATGGAAGCGACCCCTTGGGGAAGAGTCGCTTCCAGGGGCCTCATTTGTTTTAAATGCATATTGTGCCCCCCGGTCCGTGTATTTGGCCTTTCTGCCCTCAGGGGGGGCAGAGTACCCCACTAAACACCAGGGACTTATTTGAAATTAAAATGGAAGCGACCCCTTGGGCAAGGGTCGCTTCCAGGGGGCAGGTTTTTTTTTATAAATTTGGTGAAAGTTTTTCTGCCCCTCCTGGGGATAGATATGCCCCTTTTTTGGCCTTTTTGCCCTAGGTGGGAGGGGGGAGGCAGAAAACCCTACTAGGCACCAGGGATTTATTTCTTTTGCAAGGGGGGCACATTTATGTCTGCTGTTTTCTGCCCAGCCCTCAGACAAGCTCACCCGATCTCTTGGTCAAGTTCACCCCCCATTTTTGCACAGCCCTATTTGAAGGCCCATTGTTCAGATTGACCAATTGGGTAGTGACATAGTGTGTTATAATGTTAATTCTTTGATTTCTTGTGAATTGCAATGGTAATGCTTTATTTCTCCCGTTTTGTTCTTGTTGAAAGCTTTTACTCTTTAGGCTGTTCCAGGTGGCGGTTTTGTTACTTTTGGTTCTGCTGTATGTGTAGTTTCTTGTGTTTGGTAAGAGACTATTTTTTGTACAATGTAAATGTTTTTCATTTCTCTGCATGAATGTGTTTTTTGCAAATGGTGTAATAACTGCAGTATGTTTGGCTTCTGT
The DNA here is from genome assembly GCF_964204655.1 of Triturus cristatus. NCBI lineage: Eukaryota > Metazoa > Chordata > Amphibia > Caudata > Salamandridae > Triturus > Triturus cristatus. Next base: position 1,645,832,479 of record NC_140590.1, read on the forward strand.
TTTTTGAGTGTCAAAAACTTTTTGCATTTGTGCTCGATGTGTATTTTGTTGTTTTGTGAGTAATTGGTTTTGTTTTTTTTCTTTCTAGTGGGATATCGTTTTTGCTGTCTCTCTGCAGAGTAGGTGCTGGTGAGTGTAGCGGTCTCTTGCAAGTGAATCGTATAGTTTTTGAGTATGTAGATCTTTGAGATAAAGGCACACATTTGTTTTACTTACTTATTTTGCACAGTGTTGGTTGTTGTTGACTTGTTTGTGCAGTCTCCTTTCTTAGTAAGGATAATGGCTAGCCGCAGGATTACTGCTCAGCAGGTTGTTGGTTTGCTTTTTGAGTCTTCCTCTGACCATGGTTCAGAGACTGACTTTGCATCTGAGGCAGAGGAGGCAGGGGAAGATTCAGGCAGTGAGTTTTCTCTCCACATGGCATCATCGGATGATGAAGCTACTCTCAGTGTGGATGAAGCTACTCTTAGTGCAGATGAAGTGCCTGTGTTAGAGGAGGACATTGATGTGCCAATAGTGCGCCAAGAGGCATCTGGGCTGCAGCCTGGGGCTGCAAGGCTTCCCGTTGGTATAGTGCGGCAAGAGGCATCTGGGTTGCAGCCTGGGGCTGCAAGGCTTCCAGTTGGAAGTGATGACCTCTGGGTTGCCCTAGGCATGGTGCAGCCAGCATTGCCAGACTTTACTGGTGTTGCAGGGTGTAGAGTGAATACAGAAAACGTTTTGCCGATAAGTTTTTTTCAGTTGTTTATGAACGATGTGTTTTTGGCAGAGATTGTTGAGCAGACTAATTTATATGCCGAACAGTTTTTGAGGGACAACAGTGCCAGCCTTAAGCCCCATTCTAGAGCTACCCGGTGGACTCCCACAAATCTGGAAGAGATGAAGAAGTTCTTGGGTTTAACTTTTTTGATGGGCTTGCTAAGGAAGCCATCTATGTCTTCATATTGGTCTACTAGTCCCTTGATGGCAACGGCTATATTTCCCGGCAGTCATGAGTCGTTATAGGTATTTGCTTCTGCTTCGGATGCTGCATTTTGCCGATAATGGTTTAGCGTTGCCACGAGATCACCCTGAGTGTGACGTCTTTTTAAGATTCGGCCTGTCATTGATCACTTTGTCGATCGATTTTCTGAGATCTATGCTCCAGGGAAAGAAATAGCAGTGGATGAGTCTTTGGTCTTGTTCAAGGGCCGCTTGGTTTTTAGGCAATACATTCCTATTAAGAGGGCACGCTTTGGAATTAAGCTGTATATGCTGTGTGACAGTAGGACTGGATATGGCTCTAATTTCAGGGTGTACACTGGTAAGGAATGCAGGATTAACCCCCCTGGTTGTCTGTCCACTTTTGGAGTGCCTGAGAAAATTGTATGGGAACTTGGTAGAGGACTTTTTAATAAAGGTCACCATTTATATGTAGATAACTTCTACACTGGTGTGCGGTTGTTCAGGGAATTGGCCAAAGTGGACACTGTTGCTTGTGGCACAATCCGCTCTAACCGTAAAGGTTTCCCAAAAGAACTTGTTTGTCAAAAGCGTGTGCGGGGACAGTGCAGTGCGTTGAAAGGAACTTCTAGCTGTGAAGTTTTCAGACAGGAGAGATGCCTACATGCTGACTACCATCCATGATGAAAGCACTTCACCTGTGACTGTTTGGGGTCGGGTTGCTGAAGCGTACAAACCTGTGTGAATCTTAGACTATAATAGGCACATGGGTGATGTTGACAGAGTAGATCAGAGGTTGGAACCTTACACTGCTCTTCGTAAGGCTTACATTTGGTATAAGAAGTTGCCTATCCATCTTTTCCACTTGGCAGCCTTTAATGCTTTTGCTGTTTTCAAGGATTCTTGTCCTGGGTCAAAGATGACTTTTGCTAAGTTTCAGGAGTCTGTAATAGGCAGCCTTGTTTCAGTGAAACAGGCAAGTCTTCATAGAGTTGGAGTGGTGGAGGATGTGGCTAGATTGAAAGATCGCTACTTCCCTGATCACATTCCTCCCACACCCTCAAAAGACTTTTCCAGTAGGAGATGTAGAGTCTGTTGGTGAAGAGGTACGCGGACTGAGACTCGTATGTACTGCCCCGAGTGTCCTTCTAACCCTGGGCTGTGTGTGCCTGCTTGTTGTAGAATGTACCACACGCAAAATAATTTTTGGGAGCATACACGAGTGGTAAAGTGAACTGCCTGGTCTCTATTGTTTAATATTTTTTGTTCAGTTTCAAGGTTGGCATTTGTGTTGTGTATTTCGTTTCAGATTTTGTGTTAATAGAGTTGGATCTATTTGCAATTTGTTTGTGTTTTCTTATTTGTATAAAAAAATCCTAAATGTGATGGCGGTGTGCTTGGAGTGGTGCTTGGCTGGCAGTGTGTGTAGAGTGGCGCTTGGCTGGCGGTGTGTTTGGACTGGCGCTTGGCTGGCGTTGTGTTTGGACTGTCGCTTGACTGGCGTTGTGTTTGGACTGGTGCTTGGCTGGTGCTGTGCGTGGACTGGAGCTTGCTGGCAGTGTGCGTGGACTGGCGCTTGGCTGGCGCTTGACTGGCTGTGTGCGTGGACTGGTGCTTCGCTGGCGGTGTGTTTGGACTGGCGCTTGGCTGGTGGTGTGCATGGACTGGCCCTTGGCTGGTGGTGTGCATGGACTGGTGCTTGGCTGTGGGTGTTTGTGGACTAGCGCTTGGCTGGCCGTGTGCGTAGACTGATGCTTGGCTGGCGGTGTACGTGGACTGGTGCTTGGCTGGCAGTGTGTGAGTAGTGACTAGCTGCTGCTCACTACACACACTGCTAGCCAAACGCCACTCCACACAATCCGTGAGCTGTTGTGGTTGCTGTGTCAGGAATGTGGGCGTGTGAAAGTGATGGGCCCTTGAATGACGCTGTCTGCTGGTGTGAGTGTTGTAATGTGCTGGGCCCGCGGCTGGCAGTGTGAATGGTTTTGTATGTGTCACACGTATGAAAGGTGTGTGAATGGCCTGTAAAGAGGTTGGTGCCTTGTCGTGGCTTTACAGCTCACGAGCTATGAGCTATGAGTCAATGGTTCAGTTTCTCGTCCTTTCAATTATTAACAGTGCATTTATTTTTTGTGAAATCTCTGGTTAATACAACTATATATACTGAACCATCACTCACCCTCGTGCCAAATCCAACCAGTATGTATGTGTGATTGAGGAATAGGTGGTTGTGTAGAAAAAATATTATTTTCTTTTTTTGTCAAGCAGGGTGTACCTTGTCCCTTTTTGTGAATGTTGTTATGTGTTGATTTTGTGCCTGGTGGTGTGAATGGTCTTGTGTGTATCATGTATGAAAAGTGTGTGAATGGCCTGTAAAGCAGTTGGTGCCTTTACGTGGCTTTACAGCTCACGAGCTGCAAGTCATTGGTTCAGTTTTTTGTCATTTCAATTATTGACAGTGCATTTCATTTTTGTGAAATCTCTTGTTAATAAAATTTTATATTCTGAACCATCACTCGCCCTCATGCCAAATCCAACCAGTATGTGTGTGTGCTTGAGGAATAGATGGCTGTGCAGTAATCTTTGTCTTTTTTGTCTCTCTGCCAAGGTGTACATTTCATCTAAGAATAACCTACCAACTGTAGATTTTGTTGGAAACTAAAACACCCATGGGAGTACATGGTGATGTCTCTCTTGTGGATCCCAACAAGTTATCTTACACACAATGTCCTGCAAACCTCAAAATGTGACTGACATTTTCCTTGCATTATTGTGCTCAAATTTTCACGTTGCAGAAAGTAACACCAAATTTTCAACCCCCCAGAATTTCTCCAAATATCCGAATAGAAATGGTACCTCACTTGTATGGGTGGGCCAAGTACCCGCGGCAGGGAAGGGCTCAAAACCTATTGATGCGACATCAAAATTACCTATCACAAACCATCCTGGATTTGCAAGAGGGATCCCATGAGTTTTTGGCCCTGGGCTCGGCGGCCATCTAGGGAAACCTACCAAACCCACATATCTATGGAAACTAGACACCCGGGGGAGTCCAGCGAGGTATGGTTTGCGTGGTTCCCCCAACATTCTCCAACCCAGAAAATCACTTTTTTCTAAAATTTCTGTGTGGGAAAGTTCTGGATCCTGCGTGGATCCACAAATTTTCTCCCACCCAGCATTCCCCCGGGTCTCCCAATAAAAATTGTACCTCACTTGCATGGGTGGGTCAAGGACCTGCGACAGGCAAGGGCCCAAAAACTATTGAGGTGACATCAAATTTAACTATCACAAACCAAGCAGGTTTTGCAAGGGGGGTCCCATGAGTTTTTGGCCCTGCACTCAGCGGCCATCTAAGGAAACCTACCAAACCCACACATTTCTGAAAATGGGACACCCGGGGGAGTACAGCGAGGTATGGCTTGCGTGGGTCTCCCAACATTCTCCTACCCAGAATCTCCTGCAAACCTCAAATTCCACTGAAAAAATCACTTTTTCTCAAATTTCTGTGTGGGAAAGTTCTGGAATCTGCGTGGATCCACACATTTCCTCCCACCCAGCATTCCCCCAGGTCTCCCAATAAAAATGGTCCCTCATTTGTGTGGGTAGGCATAGTGGCTACAACAGGAAATGAACCAAATCGTACTGTTGAGACTTTAAAATTACCTATGAGAAAACTACCTGGTTTTGTGGGGGGGGGGCACCTGAGATTTTGGCCCCGGGCTCGGTGGCCATCTTGGGAAAGTACCAAACCCAAACATTTCTGTAAACTAGACACCCGGGGGAGTCCAATGAGGTATGGCTTGTGTGGATCCCCCAACATTTTCCTACCCAGAATGCCAGGCAAACCTCAAATTTAGCAGGAAAAAAACACATTTTCCACATATTTTTGTGTGGAATCACCATGCCGGCAAAAATGTCCTATGCCACAGCGTGCTCCTTAGTGTCCCGAGTAAAATGATACCTCACTTGTGTGGCTGTCCAATGCAGAATTGACTAAAAACGTATTTTTTAAAAAATGTAGCGCTTAGAAATCTTGGTGCTATACCCATATTCCCTATGTTTTGGGCTCTTCCCAGTCACAGGCCCCTGCCCCACCCAGACACGTGAGGTATCATTTTACTCAGGAGACTAAGGGGAATGCTGTGGGTTAGGACATTTGTGCCGGCACGGTGATTCCACACAAAAATATGTGGAAAATGTGGCTTTTTCAGCTAAACTGGGGGAACGCTGGGTGGGAGGAAATTTGTGGATCCACGTAGATTCCAGAACTTTCCCACAAAGAAATTTGAGAAAAAAGTAATTTATTCAGCGAAATTTGAGGTTAGCAGGGGATTCTGGGTAGGAGAATGTTGGGGGACCCACGCAAGCCATACCTCACTGGACTCCCCTGGGTGTCTAGTTTACAGAAATGTGTGGGTTTGGTAGGTTTCCCTAGATGGCCGCCGAGCCCAGGGCCAAAAACACATGGGACCCCTCTTGCAAAACCAGGTTGGTTTGTGATAGGTAATTTTGATGTCGCCTCAATAGGTTTTGGGCCCTTGCCTGTCGTGGGTCCTTGACCCACCGATGCAAGTGAGGTACCATTTTTATCGAGAGACATGGGGGAATGCTGGGTGGGAGGAAATCTGTAGATCCACGCAGATTACAGAACTTTTCACCACATAAATGTGAGGAAAATTTGATTTGTTTTGACAATGTTTTAGGTTTGCAAGGGATTCTGGGTATTAGAACCTGGTGAGAGCGAGTCAAGTCACCACATCCTGGATTTCCCTGGGTGTCTAGTTTTCAGAAATGTATAGGTTTGCTAGGTTTCCTTCGGTGCCGGCAGAGCTAGGTTTAAAAAACTACAGCTAGGCACTTTGCCAAAAAAGGGTCATTTTTCACTGTGAAATTGTGGTGTCTCCATGTTGCGTTTTGCGCAGTTTCCTGTCGCGGGAACTAGGCCTACCCACGCAAGTGAGGTACCATTTTTCTTGGAAGACTTTAGGGAACACGGGGTGGGTGGAAATTTGTGGATCCACACAGATTCCAGAACTTTCCACCACAGAAATGTGAGGAAAATTTGTTTTTTTTTAGACTTTTTTAGGTTTGCAAGGGATTCTGGGTAACAGAACCTGGTGGGAGCCAGTCAAGTCACCCCATCCTGGATTTCCCTGGGTGTCTAGTTTTCAAAAATGTATAGGTGTGCTAGGTTTGCCTAGGTGCTGGCAGAGCTAGGGTTAAAAAATGACAGCTAGGCACTTTGCCAAAAAAGGGTCATTTTTCACTGTGAAATTGTGGTGTGTCCATGTTGCGTTTTGCGCCGTTTCATGTCGCGGGAACTAGGCCTATCCATGCAAGTGAGGTACCATTTTTCTTGGAAGACTTTGGGGAACACGGGGTGGGTGGAAATTTGTGGATCCACACAGATTCCAGAACATTCCACCACAGAAATTTGAGGAAAATGTGTTTTTTTGGACAATTATTTAGGTTTGCAAGGGAGTCTGGGTAACAGAACCTGGGGGGAGCCTTCCAAGTCACCCCATCCTGGATTTCCCTGGGTGTCTAGTTTTCAAAAATATTTAGTTTTGCTTGGTTTCCCTAGGTGCCGGCAGAGCTAGGGTTAAAAAACTACAGCTAGGCACTTTGCCAAAAAAGGGTCATTATTCACTGTGAAATTGTGGTGTGTCCATGTTGCGTTTTGTGCTGTTTGCTGTCGCGGGCACTAGGCTTACCCACGCAAGTGAGGTACCATTTTTCTTGGAAGACTTTGGGGAACACGGGTAGGTTGAAATTTGAGGATCCACGCAGATTCCAGAACATTCCACCACAGAAATGTGAGGAAAATGTGGTTTTTTTTACATTTATTTAGGTGTGCAAGGGATTCTGGGTAACAGAACCTGGTGAAAGCCAGTCAAGTCACCTCATCCTGGATTCCCCTGGGTATCTAGTTTTCAAAAATATATAGGTTTGCTAGGTTTCCCTCGGTGCCGGTAGATCTAGGGTTCAAAAACTACAGCTAGGCACTTTGCCAAAAAAGGGTTATTTTTCACTGTGAAATTGTGGTGTGTCCATGTTGCGTTTTGCTCCATTTTCTGTCGTGGGCACTAGGCCTACCTATGCAAGTGAGGTACAATTTTTCTCGGAAGACTTTGGGGAACGCAGAGGGGGTAGAAATTTGTGGACCCACGCAGATTCCAGAACTTTCCACCACAGAAATGTGAGGAAAATGTGTTTTTTTAACAATTGTTTAGGTTTGCAAGAGATTCTGGGAAACAGGACCTATTGGGAGCCAGTCAAGTCACCCTATCCTGGATTCCCCTGGGTGTCTAGTTTTCAAAAATGTATAGGTTTGCTAGGTTTGCCTAGGTGCCAGTAGAGCTAGGGTTCAAAAACTACAGCTAGGCACTTTGCCAAAAAAGGCTCATTTTTCGCTGTGAAATTGTGCTGTGTCCACGTTGCGTTTTGCGCCATTTCATGTCCCGGGCACTAGGTCTACCCATGCAAGTGAGGTACCATTTTTCTCGGAAGACTTTGGGGAACGCGGGGTGGGTCGAAATTTGTGGTTCCACGCAGATTTCAGAACTTTCCACCACAGAAATGTGAGGAAAATGTGTTTTATTTTTAACATTTCTTTAGGTCTGCAAGGGATTCTGGGTAACAGAACCTGGTGAGAGCCAGTCAAGTCACCCCATCCTGGATTTCCCTGAGTGTCTAGTTTTCAGAAATGTATAGATTTGCTAGGTTTCCCTAGGTGCCGGCAGAGCTAGGGTTAAAAAACGACAGCTAGGCACTTTGCAAAAAAAAGGATAGTTTTTCATTGTGAAAATGTGATGTGTTTACGTTGTGTTTTGAGCCGTTTCCTGTTGTGGGCACTATGCCTACCCACACAAGTGAGGTATCATTTTTATCGGGAGACTTAGCGTAATTCAGATTAGTAAAGCAACTGTTATAACCTATTGGCTTTCAATGCATTTTTGCCTTTCAAATGAAAGACAATGTGTGAAAAAGAAGTCATTTTGAAAAATGACAGATGATTCTCATGCTAGTATGAGTATTCCCATTTTTGGAAATGTGCTAATATCTACTGTTTCTAAACTCTATATTTTGTTTCCATTTCAGAAATACATAGGTGTCTTTCATACCAATTTTTCCATGTATACATTTTCCCAGAATAATTGCTATATACCCGGTACATAATAAAAAAACATTGCAAGTCGCTGCTCAGTTTTTGGATCTGGGTTCAGCGGGTTCTTGGTGAACCTACAAGTCCTATATATAGCCACAACCAGTAAGGTCCCGTGGATATAACAGTATATTGTTTTCAAAGAGCTGTCATAATTAGAAGAAGTTACATGTAAAAACGTTGACACAAAAGGCTGTTTTTCTCAACTAATTTCCAATTTTTCCTATATTTAACTGTTAGTTTCTATAAAGAAACCTTGAAGGATCTACACAAATGACCCCTTGCTGAATTCAAAATTTTGTCTACTTTACTAAAATGTATAGCTGTCTAGGATCCATTATTGCTTTAATACCAATTTCTACCATTAACAGGAAGGAGGTTGAAAGCACAAGCAATTGCAAAAATAGGCTATGTCCCAGAAAAATGCCAAAACTGTGTAAACAATTTTGGTTTCTGACAAAAGTCTGTCAATCCCTAAAAGCTGGGAAAATGGTGATTTCAGCCCCACAAATCCTTGGTTGATACTATTTGCAGGGAAAAACCCAGACGCTTTTATTTGCAGCACTTTTTTCCCATTTTTCCCCCCCAAAAACATAATTTAGCTGTATTTTGGCTAATTTCTGTGTCCCCCTCCAGGGGACTCCACAAACCCTGGGCACCTTTAGAATCCCCATGATGTTGGAAGAAAAGGACGCAAATTTGGCATGGATACCTTATGTGGTCAAAAAGATACAGGGGTCTAAGCGCGAACTACCCCAAATAGCCAAATAAAGGCTTAGCACAGGGGGGGGAAAAGGCCTAGCAGCGAAGGGGTTAAACATGTAAAGACAGAGATACTTGTTATTTTACCAGAAGTATATGAGGTTTCTGTTTTATTAATTGGGAGTCTGACAGAACGGCGAGGTTGCGGGTTCAAAGTAGTACTCCGCCAATTACGCCCACCCTTACTGACTATCTCAACCAAATCAGAACCACTAAAAGGACCTTCCTCCACATCAAAATCCTCGCCAACTCTACCAACTCCAAGGAACTCTTCACTGTCATCCAGGAATTCACCAACCCTCGCAGCGAAGCCACAGACATCACCCCATCCCAAGACCTCTATGACAAGCTTGGAACCTACTTCCACCTCAAGATCAAAAACCTCTACGACAACTTTGTCGACCTTCTACCTGATGCCACAGTCGGCCCGCCCCCCAGACGCACCACCCAGCCCACCTTCTCCACCTGGACGGCGATCCCAGCTGAAGACACCACCTCAACCATGAAAGGCATCCACTTAGGGGCCCCACCAACCCCTGCCCCCTCACATCTACCACAGAGCTGCCATCGCACCCAAACCACAACTCACCATCAACACCACCCTCGAAACCGGACCCTTCCCAGTTGACTGGAAACGTGCAGAAGTCCGGCCCCTGCTCAAGAAGCCGACAGCTGACCCCACTGACCTCAAGAACTACCAGCCCACCTTGCTCCTCCCCTTCGCGGCCAAAGTCGCAGAGAAAACTGTTAACAGGAAATTGACACAATTCATCGAAAACAATGCCATCCTTGACCCATCCCAATCTGGATTCCGAAGCAACCACAGCACAGAGACCGCCCTACTCGCCGCCACAGATGACATCCGCACCCTCCTGGACCAAGGCCATTCCGCAGCCCTCATCCTACTCGACCTATCAGCAGCCTTCGACACCGTCTGCCACCACACTAAAAACGCCAGACTACACCAAGCCCGCATACAAGGAACAGCCCTAGACTGGATCCGATCATTCCTCACCGGAAGAAGCCAAAGAATCAGACTGCTGCCCTTCCTCTCCCATCCCACTGAAATCACCTGCGGAGTCCCACAGGGATCATCACTGAGCCCGACCCTCTTCAACATCTACATGGCCCCCCTCGCCGCCATCGTCCAACAACATGGCCTCAACATCGTCTCCTAAGCCGACGACACCCAGCTCATCCTCTCCCTCACCTAAGACCCCGCCACTGCCAGACTCAACTTCCAGAAAGGAATGCAGGAGGTCGCAGTCTGGATGACCAACAGCTGCCTTAAACTCAACGCTTAGAAGACAAAAGTCCTCGTCCTCGGAACCACCTCTTTAGCATGGGACAACACCTGGTGGCCGACCGCCCACGGAGGCCCACCGACCTCCTCGGACCACGGCAAAAACCTCAGCATCGTACTCGACTCATCGCTCACCATGAACCGGCAGATCAACGCCATCCCCTCCAGCTGCTTCAACACCCTCAGCATCCTCTGCAAGACCTGCAAATGGATCCCCCCCAGAGACAAGGAAGACAGTCACCCACGTACTCATCACCAGCAGACTGGTCTATGGAAACGCTCTCTACGCCGGCATAAACAAGTCCCTACTCCAAAAACTCCAGATGATACAGAACACCGCTGCCAGACTCATCCTCGGCATCCTCCAGCATGAACACATTAGCCAACACCTACGGAGACTCCACTGGCTCCCCGTGGAGAAAAGGGTCACCTTCAATATCCTCACCCACGCCTATAAATGCCACCACAACATCAGACCCAAATACCTCAATGACAGAATCAACTTCCACGCACCCCAAAGAAACCTCCGATCTTCCAACCTTGCAATTTCCGAAACCCCAAACATCCGTAGAGCCAGAGGAGGAGGAAGATCCTTCTCTCACACTGCGGGCAAAACCTGGAACGAGCTCCCAGTGGACATCAGACTTGCCCCCTCCCTGAACACCTTCTGGAAGGCGCTCAAGACCTGGCTCTTCAGCTAACGGATCTGCAAACACCCCCCCCCCCCCTCAGCGCTGTGAGACCCTCACGGATGAGTAGCGCACTTAATAACCCCTGATTGGTAAAGTGTAGTAAATTGGAGTAGAGTGGACTGGTATAGAGTTAAGTAGAGTGTTGTAGAGTGAAGTGGCGTAGAGTAAAGTAGAGTCTAGTAGAGTGTGGTAGAGTGGAGTGGCAGAGAGTGTCATAGAGGGGCGTGGAGTGGTGTGGTGTGGTGTACAGTGGAGTAGTAGAGCAGAGCGGAGTAGAGTGCAGTAGTGTGTCATAGAGTGGAATAGAGTAAAGTGGGATGGAGTGGCATTCAAAGAGATGTGTAGAGTGTTGTAGAGGGGAGTAGAGTGCCATAAAGTGGCATATATAGAGGCCCTGTAGAGTGACATAGAGTGGAGTAGAGTGTTTTAGAGTTGAGTGGCATAGAATGAAGTAGAGTGCGGTAGAGTGGAGAGGCATAGAGTATCATAAACTGGAGTAAAATGTTGCAGAGCAGGGTTGAGTGGCATAGAGTGAAGTGGCATAGAGTGTCACAGTATACAATATCGTGTCGTACAGTGTTGTTTCATACAGTGTTGTGGCATAGAGTGTGATGGCTTACAGTGGAGTAGTGTTGAGAGTCGGGGCTTAGACTGTCAGCGCAGAGTGGAGTGGCATAGAGTGGAATATGTAGAGTGGAGTGATATAGAGTGAAGTGGTGAAGAGTGGCATGTCATAGAGTGGCATGTTGTACAGTGTCTTACAGTGGAAGGACATAGAGAGGAGTAGTGTAGAAGTGAGTGGCATGTCGTAGAGTGGAATGGCCTGTCATAGAGTGCGGTGGCATTTCGACGATTGGAGTGGCATATCGTAGAGTGGCATAGACTAGAGTAGAGTGGCACTGCGTGGAGGCCCACAGAGAGGTCTATAGTCCTATAGAGTGAACTGGCATAGAAGGGAGTCACATGTCATACAGCAGAGTGTAGTGACGTATGATAGATTGGGGTGTCGTAGAGTGTCTTAGATTAAACGTTTGTAGAGTAGAGTGGCTTGACTTGGAGTGGAGTGGCATGTTGTAGAGTGTTTTTTGAGTGGGGTTGCTTGTTGTACAGTATTGTTTGTCATATTTATTTATTTGGATTTCCATAGGTACCACAGTACTATCCAGATGGCTTCAAGGTAGCACAGAGGTAATTTGTATTCTTTTTTAAGGACATATAAAAGAATAAATATACTTTTCTCTAACTCAAGACACTTTGCTAAAGTGCCTCATTAGTTTCTGTACATTGTTAAGACACTAACAACCAATATTTCCCCTTCGATCCCACATAGTGTGGTAAAAACAATATGACTGCCTTTGTATTTTATAAAGGCTACTGTTGGCCAATAATATTGTTTTGCCATTGCCATATACCACAGTATACTGAAAAATTACTGCACTATACCAAGGCCTAATATATTGCTGCATTTTTGTCCCATGTAACTTTAAAAATACTGAACCAATTCAGATAAAAAAAGAAATATGACTCTTTCTACCCCATAATCTACATTCCTGTCAAATTTACTCTAAATCCATTCAGCCATTTTTCCGCTACATCTGTATAAAAAGTCTAAGGAAACTGCATTGGTTGAAAACTTATCTTGGGAACCCCCTTTTTCTTTGTGGCCCCTTAACTAATCATCATGAAACTCTCTATCATTAGCCAATGCAGAAAAAGAAACAGGGTTGTAAAGTTTTGAGGAGATTAATCGCACAGTGTCAAAGTTATTAGCAAGCTAAAATCCAAGAATTTCCTATCTCTGAGATTCCTAACTATAACTACAAAGTGGCTACCGCCACTCTGTAATATATACGTATAAATATATTAATATATAGACAGAGAGAGTGTGTGAGTGCAAGGGGGGTGACTGCTTCTGCACTTGTGCTACAATATGTAATCAATTGTGGGAAAACAAGAATGATTTCGGATAATTCTGTAGACCAACATTGCAGTATAGATTTCTGCTGCAGGGGCATCCCTTTGAATGTTGGTACACGCATTGATCTCAGTTGCTTGTTTCGTGATGGCTGTCATAGTGTGTCAGCATTAGCCACAGTCAATAAATATTTATTGAACAGAGAAACCTCAGATTTCAGCATTCTCCAGGAGCTGCACAAAAGCTGAGCTCATGGACCGGAAGCCATTGTGGAGCTTCCGGGCAGGGATGGCTGCACATCCGCTAGGGTTGAGGGTTTCAGTACTGAAGGAGTCAGAGCTCCTTGGCGTTAAAGGTATGCTAGTCCCTATCAGACACACTGTTTGTGCATCCCACTGAGGCCGCCCTTAGCTGAGGGTGGGAGAGCACTAATGGTCCACTGGATGCCCTCAGAGCAGTGGCTGGTACAGCTCGCCCAGGGCCTGGTGCATTGTGGGAATTATGTACAGGGATGGCATTGTGAATTCCCTGAGGGTCTTGTGCAATTAAAGTTGATTATAACTTGAGTATCATTAAACTACTGAATAGTAGCAGCATGTCTTATTTGCAACGCTCAGACACTGCAACGACTTTGATATTGAACGCTTTGTATTTATATATAATCAAGTTATTTCTCGCGGTTCATAAAAGGTGCACTACTGGGAAATGTTTGCTACAGCGTTGCTACGCTGTATGACTACAGGAAGAAGCGTTTTATAAAAGGAAAGGTCTATCTGCTTTTATAAGCTGTTCCCCACCCAACAACAGTACTGAAGTGAACACGTTTTAGAAGTGTCATCATTCTGTGCAGGGGACTGTGCCACTGCTGCGGCGTCTAAGCATGTCTCCTTCACGTCTTGAATTTCAACTTTTGAACAACAAAGGAGAAGCAAATGAACCTGTCTGATATAGAATGATGGAAAGAGACAGAAGCAGAGAGAGAGGGAGAGGAAGAAAGAGGCAGAGAGAAGAAGAGAGAGGGAAACAAGAGACAGAGAAAGCGAGTGAGGAAAGTGATAGGATGAGAGGAGGGATGAGGGGTGAAGACAGTGATACAGAGGGACGAGAACTATTAATGGTGTATGGGGAATATGGTAGACTTAAGGACGGAGAAACAATGGAAGGAGAGCCCTATAGAGAGAGAAGGAGAAACTCGGAGAAAGAGAGACACAGGAGATAGATTAGAGGTAGAAAGACGAAAGGTGATAAAGAGAAAGATAGCGATCGAGAGAGAGAGACAGAGAGAGAAGGAAAAGAACAATGAAGATCAGCAGGAAAGAAAAGAGGAAAAGTACAATGAAAACCAAAAGAGGCCCTCAGCAATACATTAGAACAAAAAAGACAATCAACAACCAGCAAATCGGGCTGCTCTTTCAACAAAGTAACACAAGTGAGGAGTTGAAGTGTGAACTTGTATGAACACCCAAACGAAACCAAAGCACAGAATAAAGAAGACAATGAATCTAGGGCAACAAACGGAGCGAAGTTTTACAGTAGCAGATATTAATTTTATATTCAACTGAAGCAGTTCTATAATTTGAGAACAGTATTGGTCTAATGTTAATTACTCGCATTAGGTAGAACATGCTATGCTATGCAATGGGATTTATAAATCGCATGGCGACCCGAAGACATCCCCGCAATAGTGGGAAGAAATACCACTACGCCAAGCCCAGAAGAAAACCTAAGGATCAGTTCCTAAAAAGCCATGTCTTAAGAGATTTTCGGAAACTCAGCTTACTGTTTATAGAGCGAATGGCCAGAGGGAGAGCATTCCTTAACTTGGCCGCATTAAAGCCAAAAGACCATCCTCCGCTTCGAGCCCTTCTGACCGTGGCGACGGTTACTAGAAATTAATTGGGGGATCAAAGAAGCCCATTAGGGGAATAATGGGTGACAAGTTAGCGAGAGTTTGGTGGACCACTTGCATAAAAAGCTCTGTGCACCATGCAAAGAGATTTAAACTCAGTCCTTTGGACGGTGGGCGGCCAGTGGAGGTCAATCAGAGCCTGTCTAGTTGAATTATGCCTACGAATACTCATGAGCAGTCTTATGACCACATTTTGCATTACCTGGAGTTTACGAGTCACTGCATTGGGAGCACCTAGGTAAAGCAAATTGCTGTAATCCAGGCGAGAAAGGATCAGAGCTTGCACTACCAGACTCTTGGAGTACTGGGGGAGAAAAAGCAGACTCTTGCGCAACATGTGCATGATTTAGACGCGGGAGGAGGACCAAGGCCGGCCGCCCAATAAAAGGCCCTTTGAGGCTGGGAATTACTCCCCAGAATCCTAACCTCTGTCTTCGCTCCATTCAGCTTAAGGCATGACTTGTTCATCCAACTGGCTACCTGTTCCAGACATGGTCTTAAGATGGTCGCTGACTGGTCCATGTCTGGGGCAAGAGAAAAAAACAGCTCAACATCGTCCGCGTAGGTGATGATGGAGATTCCAAAGGGAGTTACAGTATCCGCCAGGGGTTGCAAGTACACGTTGAGCAACATAGGGCTATGAGAGGGCCCTTGGGGCAATCCACAGGTGATTGGTAGAATTGCAGCGGAGCAAGTCTTATCAAAAACCTGGAAGTATCTATCCTTTAAGAAGGAGCCTATCCAATCCAGAGCTTTCCCTCCAACACCAGCCTTGCTGATCCTCTTTAAAAGAGTGGAATGATCCACTGTGCCGAAGTCTGCACTAAGATCCAAAAGAATAAGCGCCACTGAGTCACCTTGATCTAGCCACTTCTTTGCATCCTCCACCAGCACTAAAAGGGCAGTTTTGGTGCTATGTTTAGGCCTAAAAACAGTTTGTGTGTGGTGCAGGAAATAATTAACCTAGAGAAATTCAGAGAGATGACCCTTCATGTACTTTTCCACCATCCTACTTTTGCCAGGGAGCAAGGAGATGGGGCGAAAATTCACAGGACATGTAGGGTTGAGGGGAGGCTTTTTTAAAATATCTTTCACCGTGGCATGTTTCCATGGTTGGGGCACCAGAGCCTCCTTCAGGGAGAGGTTGATTTTTGAAGCAGGATAGGGAAGATAATCTCAGCTCCAAAAGCAAGAATCCTCGGAGGTGCCGGGTCAAGAGGGGACCCCGATTTAATTTTGCTGAAAAGTTCTGCAAAGGTATCCAAGAAGAGGGGCGGGAAGTCCAACAAGTTAGCTGGATTGTATTTCTTGATGCAACTTGGGCATGTGGACTTGGGACATCTCTCCTCCCTTTCAAAGGAGAGATAGATATCTGCAATTGTAGTGTTAAAATAGGAGGCCAGATTATTACATTCTTCATTGGAGGGTTCGGAAGGGGGTCCAATGGGATTAGCTTCCAGCAGGGCTTTAGTGATTTTAAACATTTTCCTAAGTGAGTTAGCAGCTTCTTGAATTTTAGCCTCAAAATAAGCAGCTTCTTCAGATCTAATTTCTGAGTGATAGATCCTAACTGTCTTCCATTTTTTTTTAATTCCCAAGAGTCTTTTCACCATTTCCTTTCTGCCACCTTGGATAGTTTTTTCAACACTCTGAGGTGGGGGGAGTACCAGGGAGTTGACTTACTTGTATGTGTCTGCATGTGCCTCTTCTTGGGATGGCTTAATCGAGAGAGAGGTTTAGCCAGTCGGTGATCTTAGAGTTGGCTGCTTGAGGAACAAGTTCCACAGACGGAGGGGTCTGGCTGAGGATTGTTTTTAAGATTTAATTGAGACCAGCATCTGTCTTTCCTGGCCAGAGGTTTAGAGGGTTGGTTGGGGCCAGGGATGGTCAGATACATAAGGATAAAAAAATGATCGGCCCAAAAGATGGGTATCGTATCTGCGACCTGAAGCAAAGGAGAATTGGTAAATATAGGGTCTAGCAAGTGCCCTTTACATGAGTGGGGCCTTGAACTTTTTGACTCAGTTACATAGCCACTAAATCTGACAGGAAGCTAGATGCTGAGGTGTTGGTGGGTTCATCCAAATATATGTTTAAATCACACAATACTGTAACATTTGTTTTTTTTTATGTTAAACTGGCTAGAACCTCCGGTAGCATCTGTATAAACTTGGCTGCAGAGCCAGGGGGGCGATAGAATAAGATTCCTGAAAATGTATGTGAGGTTTTAGCTAAACAGCGCAAGCACTGTCTCAAAGAGACATGGCGTGTTCAATCTGTGGGCTTCAGCCCACCCATAGGCTCTACATTTGCTTGCTACATCGTCACCCTCAAATGACACATAATACCCCACCACAAAGATTCCAGTACACTCAATACCACATAATTACTAACTACCTATTTCCACTGCAGACCTTGCCACATAATTCCACTAGACATAACTCCACTCAATGCCACAGAATTGCATGTCACACAATTGCACAACAAACAATTCCAATTCAACCCACATAATTCCACTCCACTCTACACCACATACATCCACTCCACTCCATAACACATGGCTAAAAGACTTTGGGGCCGATTACGATGGTGGGTGGACTCAAGTCCGCCCACCATCATTGCGGTGAATGGGACTGCCCGCCTGTAAGGTGGCGGTCCTGCACCATGGATTAGGATGCGACCGCCACCATGACGGTCACATCCAGGCCGTTTAACATTGCGGTGGGTGCTGCAGCACCCGCCGCAATGCTAAACAGTCATGTCGAGCATTTCCATGCACTACATGGCATGCACCACGCAGTGCCAGCCACTTAGTGCAGGGAAATTTAGGGGGTACCATGGTTACCCCCCAGTGCAGCGCCATCAACCCCAACACAAAGGGGGGCCCGCAACGGACCCCGAAGCCAATCCCCGCCAGCCTTTCCATGGCAGTTTCACCACCATGGAAAAGCTGGCTTCAGCCAGCATTGTAATTTGGTGGACGGTGCCTGCTAGGCACCGCCACCATTTTACACATGCTGACTGCTCTGCCCGGCAATCGGATCGATTGCCTGTGGCAGAACCGTGAGGGGCAGTCTTTAAGACCGCCACGGTACCAGAACGATTCCCCCCGCCATCGTAATATGGCGGGGGAAATTGCTGTCCGATGACGGAGGGTCTGCCACTGCATGGTTGGCAGTGGCAGGCCCTCCGCAATCGTAATGACCCCTTTTGCTATTGACAACATCAATAGCTCTCGGATTGCCGAGACCTATTGGCTTTGCCAATGCGTGTTAATTAATTCTGCTAGATTTTCTCCTCCTTAAACATTGTAATAAACACAATCTTTTTATGACCAAGTTTCCTCACAAAATTTGATTGCTTTGATGTATAGTGTACCACTGTTTTTTATGAGTTAAATCAGAAACCAATATGCTTTTCGCACAATATTATTTACATGGATTCATTGAACCTTAATAATGAGGGGGCCTGATCATGGCATTACGGATCAAATAAAACAATGATGAAAAATAAATCCATTTGAAATAGTCAGCTGCTTTAAAATCTAAAGATACTGAATTATTTATCACTTAACACTTGCCAGTACAGAAGAACCTAGTTGAACAAAATCCAGTTGCAGGATTGGCACACAGGGGGTCCGATTCACAAAGGTAAATAGACACTCCTAGATGTAACGCCAAACTTTTTGCTAATCAACATTTCTGAGTGTAGATTTACACCTAGATGTAGCTCCATACTTCTTTGATATTCACCACTTATGAGTGTTGGTTTACACCTATGTGTAGGCTTACATGTCTTCACCCCCTCACCCCAATCAGGGAGTCTAGCTCTCTTAAACAGAATTGATGAGTGTAAAATTAGTGCTGATAACTTTGCACAAATAGGTGGAGATCTCCACCACTGTGTCAGACATCTCCATACAGAAAGTATAAGCAAAAAATAAATATTCTTTAAAGAAATATTTGAATATAAAATCTAAATGTAAATTCATTCAAAATATGGATTTTTAATCCAAAACCTATAAAATGTTAGTGCATTACCTTCTCAAAATAAATATGTAATAATTAAATAATCTAAATATTCTAATTTAATTTATAAATAATAATATGTAACTAATGAAAAAGTATTCCCAAACTCGGAAACACCTTTATTTTTATTTGCTATTTAATACATTTTGTTAACATTTTGGTGCCGATTCCGATCCGTTAAAAGAAATTACCGTACGACTCGTATACGTATTTTTTTACGTACGAATCGTACAAGTCCCGTACAAACGGTGAAGTACGATTCGTATGTGAAAAATACATACGAATCGCTTCGGGAAAAGTCTACGAGACGTCCCCGGACAGTTTTACATACAAATCGTAAAACTGAAGTCCGAGCGCGCAAGTACGATCCGTACCGGCCGTCCGAAAACACAAGCGCATGGAAAAGGCCCCGTACGGAGCGAACTTTGTACGACCCCTACCCCGAGTACACTTGTGCCCGGGGTATGAGTCGTACGGCCCCCACAGCCTCCCCCCTCCCGCGTACGTCCGCACCGTACCCCCCACCCCCGTATGTACGGACCGTACCCCCCACCCCCGTATGTATGGACCATACCCCCCACCCCCCGTATGTACGGACCGTACCCCAGGCGTACCCCAATCCTCGCGTATGTACGGTCTGTACATACGCGAGGATTGGGGTACGCCTGGAGTACGGTCCGTACATACAGGGCGTGGGGGGTACGGTCCGTACATACGGGGGTGGGGGGTACGGTCCGTACATACAGGGGGTGGGGGGTACAGTCCGTGCATACGGGGGGTGGGGGGTACAGTCCGTACATATGGGGGTGGGGGGTACGGCGCGGACATACGGGGGGTGGGGAGTACGGTCCGTACATACGGGGGTGGGGGGTACGGCGCGGACATACGCACCGTGCATACGCAATGTTGGCCTATGTACGGTGCGTACCCCAACAGCGCGTATGTACGCACCGTACATATGCAATGTTGGGGTACGCACCGTACATGATGACACGTACGATGTGGGTGATGGTGTGTACGTCGTGTACCGGGCCCCCTAATCGTCGTGCATCGCAGCGTACTTAGCTTTTCTGGCACTTTTTGGCTCCCGTAAAAATATAGCCGTGCGGAGTGCTGTAGGTACGAATCGTACTTGCTGGTCCGTAAAACGCTGCCTGACTCCGTGCGGACGTCGCGGACGCGCTGTCCAGGATCAGATTTGTATGTATTTTTTAGTCATACAGTGTTTTTTACGATTCGTACGGAATTGGTATTTCTGTACGAATCGTACTTGCCGGTTTGTAAGGTGGAATTCCCGGGTACGAGTCGTACGGAGAAAACGCTCCGTTCGACCATTCGTACCCGGGTGTTACAGGATCGGAATCGGCACCTTTATGTGTTTAAATAAGTTAAATTATGTTTAACCTTTTCTTAAAAGGTTAAAACTTTAGTATAATATTTTATTAAGCTTATTATTTCATTTTGAAATAAAATATTTAATTAATAATTATGATCTGTTAACATTAATATACACAACATCACACCCACAAACCTACATCCACACGTGCCCACACTCTCTGTCTCTCTCTCTCACACACACACACACACACACACAAAATATAATTTCTATGTTGAGATAGTTTAATGTTTTTAACATTAGTTCCCATGAGTTTCTTATTGTATGTTTTTGACTCCACTGGTTTCTATTGTGTTGTGGTGCAGTACCTGTGAGTCGCCATGTGTAATACTTGGCTTAATATAAGTCTGGGCTGGAGCACATTTAAACCTGGTTTGATACCTTTTAGGTTTTAGAAACTTTAGAAGTGAAGTGTGTGTATTGCAATGGTCTTTCTCTTTTGTGAGTGTGTGCTTGTGAATAGCATTTTGTAGTACATGAGTACCACTAATGTAGTGCGATTTTTGTAAACTACAAAATGTAGATGGCAAGAAGGACCTATGGTCTTCTCTTAAAAAGAAAACTAAAATGCAGTTACAGTTTTATCATTCTAATGCTGAAACAGTGGGGCTACAATAATAGCAATATATGTTGAGGAAAACAATGGCTGTCACGGATTTCAATGTTACTATTTATAGAGGTGATATTGAAGGCATAATTGTATGCTGAAGATCCTGTGCGGTACTGAAAAAAATGGTGATCTGCCAAAAGCGGCTAACCAAGAATTATACAATTATATATTAATTGCACTTCAATAAAATATTTGCTTTTTTGTATTATTTTTTTACATCGCTCTCTTTCATTTTGCCTCACTTTGAGATTGATGGAGCTGAAACTCCACACTAGGGGTAGCCCTGTCCTGTTTAGTGGGGTGTTTCAACCACTTATTTTATTTTCTGGGAGTTACCACGTGAAAAATGGCTGACCCGAGAAGCAAAAAAAAAAAGAAATAATGGCCTTGATTTGCAGGGTGACATTTTTTTTGTTTTGTTCAAGCAAACTCTCATTTTGGGACAGTGGACGAGAAAAACTAAAAAGAATGCCAAGCAGGCCAAAAAATCATGGTGCTCACTGGGCATTTGTCTGTGCTCTCTGTACGTCATCCTCCTCCTCCCTGACATACATCTCTTACCCAAGTCCAAGTTGTGCTACCAAAGCTTCTCTCTCACATTCAGTTTAACAAAATTGGACATTTCCGCAACATTGCCTTTAGTTACATACATTTACGAAAAGTATTACATTAATTAATTTATTTAAAGGTTTTATAGGGTGCTGAGGTCATATATCACAGCATTTTAGCTCGAAAGTCTATGGCTATTGGTCCACCAAAACCTATTTTGAAAACACCTCCTTTTCTGTGTAGTCATGCTTAATTCATAGACAATGTTGCCAGGTGACCTCTTCACATATTTCCATGATATAGCTATCCATCCTTATGCTAAACAAAAGTCCTGTGCACACGTTGGGTAAGTATTAGTAAATTTCTATGAGAAACATTATAAAGTTCAAGCAGGAATGAAGACAGGGTCAAACCCAGTAGACGTGTTTTTTTGGGTGAAATGTATTTAAACCTTCTTCAGAAGGGGAACATCAAAGGAACATCAAAGGAAAAAAACAGCCATGTTTCTCATAGACATTTATTAATACTTACCCAGCGTGTGCACAGGAATTTTGTTTAATTTACCGAGTGGGCCCTTGCCACTTCTTTCAGGGGTTATTTTGGGTTTCCTCTGACCTAGTAGCACCGTACTCTTTGTGTTGTATATTTCCTAACTCACCGCCACCAGTATAGAGCGCCATTCTTCCTGTATACTTAAAACCCTACATAGAACCCTCATCCATCCTTATGCTCTGCTGCTTGCTTGTAATGCACCTAATGAAGGAGATAATCCAGAGTTTCCCTAGCCTGTGACACAACGTATGATTATACCACGTTCATCAAAATGTAAAGGTTGCTTTAGCCATTTGGGCAAACACCGGTGTGAGGCGTTAAGCTATATAGGACAATGATCTGCAAGGCAGAGTTAAATGTAGTACGTTTCTCTGCTTGTTTACTCTCAGTTATTGCCCTCAAAACTGTGCTGTCTTTAGACCCACCCGCAGCTTTACATCTTTCTCTTGTCTGTGAATGTGCGTGTGTTGTGGCAGTCCTCCCTAACATAGATGTCAATTCACAAAAAAGTAGCAGAAGTGACATTGTGCAGCATTTGACCCCTGACTACATCAAATGGTTGACCCCTACTCTTAGCCCCTCATCAGCTTTCTGTTTGCTGCTGAGATGACAGGAGAAGGACAGGGAGTGGAAACTATAGAATGTAAAGCCTGGCTTTGAATGCTTATTTACCAGGTGGTCCAGCTGCTGCCTTATGAACTAAGACCACAGGTGCCAAAGTGTAAGCCATGGGTAGCAGCTGCTACTCTGTCTAACCTTAATTGACACCCATGCTTAAGAGATGATGCTTTCTTGACTGCCAATAGTCCCATAGAGAGTTACACACTCAGCATCTGTTGCATATATCAGTATCCCAAGGGTGGAGCCCAACTGATCTTGCAGACCAAGCTTTAGTTTAAGAGGTAGGAGGCATTTCAACATGACTTTGATGAGAAATGTATTGACATCATTGAAGAGCAAGCAGATATATATACAATGAAGACTTACCTTGCTCTGCCCCTGGTTCAATAGTACAGACATCAAGGCCTCATGCGTGCTCTCTGGCAGAACACTGCCACTGCCATCGTTATGTGCGGAAATAGGACTAGCTACAGCGCCAATGTCCCACTTCGTGATGGGCTTAGGCCAGCAACACTAAAATGGACATAAGATGACCTCTTCCTGATAAGTAGTACCCATAGAGCCCCTTGTAATACTCGGGCAATGCGTACTATATGGAGCTTGCCTACAGCTGTCTAAGGCTGAATATCAAAATAAGAAGTGTCACTTTGCATGTGGACTGATCATGATTGTATTCTTCCTTCCTCGCTTCTTTCACTAGATATCATAGCTGCAACTTTATGAGACAGAAAGGACACTTCGGTGTCAGCAGCTACCATCATTATATTTAATCCGTATTTAATGTTGCAACAATGCAGCATCATTGGAATTCTCCTATGTTATCTAAACCCCAAAGCTTTGCCTCAATTCTATTCATGTAACATCTCAATAGACTCAGAAACCCGGTATCCTGTGAAATGCAAATTTTGTGAATGAAAACCCTGACAGCTTCCCAAACAATGGCTCTTTCAGTTGCAGATCTCACATTCATTTTAAATTATTTTCCAATTTATTTTTGTAGATGTGCCTTTAAGTCTGGGTGCACCAGGGCATCATTCTTGATTCGCAAGACTTGATTGTATTTAAACACATCAGTATTTTTATAAGGAGAGAAAAGGGCTTTAGTCAGGGAGGGTTCTCAGAAATATAGTGCAATTACCTTGCTATGAGAAGAGAGAAAAGGAGGATAATGCCAACACTGCATTATGCATTAAAGGGAAATTGCTAATTTGCATGTTATGGGTGGCTGAGCCTCCATTTGTTTGTGAATTAATAGTCATTTGACAAGCTCTTTAATCCTGTCAGCAGATCTAGATAAACTGCAAGCAAAATCCTTAGCTCTATCCATTCCCAACACTTTTAAAGTCAACCCATGCTAGAACAAAAATGCCAAACTAAGGATTCCATCTCACTCCAGGGATTCAAATCTAGGAGCATACACCAAGATAAGAGTCAACAGCACCCTAAACGTGCTAGAAAAGGTTCATGCTTCAGGTTCAGACACCATTTTACAAAGCCCTATTATATGGTTATCAGGGTCATCAGACCACAGAGAGTTGTTGAAAACTAAGAGAAATATCCATGCTCCAGGGTTTAGGACACATATATCAAGTGTACACATAAACAATGGAAATGTATACATGTCCAAATACCGCACAGCTCTTAATGTAGGGGGTAAGATCTTTGATGTTCCCTGTAGGTCGGGTTCCATGTTGGCTTCTTTGGAGGCATACAATAAAAAAACAACAGGAGGTATCCCCTACTGTGCTTAGTCTATATCTATATTCCAGCCCGACGTCATCACCCTAAGGAATTAAAAGGACTCTCACCCACTGGATTTCCAAGTGACATGCTATAGCCTTATAGCCCCTTGCTGAGGGCTATACTAGTTGTTAAAGCCCTGAACCTGAGTTATAGGCCCAAGCTGGAGGCGAGGACCCATAACGAGTGTGCTGTCCTTTAACAACATGTAAATCCCGTGGCACAAGGGCTACAAGACTATTAGAACATTCTACCCTTAGTGCGTGGAATGTTCTAAATTAAAAGTGGAGAAACAGAAAGATAAGGGGCCCGATTCACAGAACTAACTTAAGACAAAATCCTAAACTTACTACTTTTGGTATTCACAGAAGTTAGGATTTTGTCTTAAGTTTGTCTTAAGACAAACTTAAGACAGACTTAAGACAGTCTTAAGACAGACTTAAGACAGTCTTAAGACAGACTTAAGACAAACTTAAGACAGACTTAAGATAGACTTAAGTTAGGATCTTGTCTTAAGTTAGTCTTAAGTCTGTCTTAAGTCTGTCTTAAGTCTGTCTTAAGTCTGTCTTAAGACTGTCTTAAGTCTGTCTTAAGACTGTCTTAAGTCTGTCTTAAGTTTGTCTTAAGACAAACTTAAGACAAAATCCTAACTTCTGTGAATACCAAAAGTAGTAAGTTTAGGATTTTGTCTTAAGTTAGTTCTGTGAATCGGCCCCAAACATTGGAATGTTGTAACAAGGGCTTCTACCAGCTATTATAAGGTTCCACATTTGAGGAAAAAGTTTTAATTTATGAATCAACTAGAATTTACAAATAAAACCCGCCTGTACCCACTGACCGGCGGCATGCTGAACAAACATCTCAATAATACAATTCTCCACCCCCAGTAAGTGGACACATGCCAATGAACCTCCCACAAACTCTACCCCAACCCCCTCCAGCTACACCCCTCATTGCTACTTGTCCATTACCATTTGACCTCAATAGTGTGCAATAGGGCATGTGCTGTAATCTTGTTATCCTGTTTTATTGCAGCCCGATCTACTCTTGCGCACTGTGTGTACCATCCAATGCTGACTTTCCTGGTTCCAGTCCTTTAATACGGGGTACATGCATGTATCTAGGACAAGAAACCTCTCTGAATTCGGTTAAACCAGCAACCTCGAGCATGGCTTGTAAAGAGCTGTGAACTGCTCTCCCTTACCTGCAATCTTCATCAACATCTTTCCCATTCCAAGTGGATCCCATATCTTACATATCTTCAATCTATAGTTGGGTGCTTCTTCTTTGCCCCATAGCCCTAGAATAGTCAACTTCGCCGCACACAAGAGCAGTGCAATCAAATGACCTCTCAGAGAGCGGACCAGGTATGGTTACTTATCTGCTATCCCCTTGGATCATGTACGCTGGCAGATGGAGCAGTTTTATATCAAACATTAGATCTATCTCGTCAAGAACTTTTGACCAATACATTTTAAGCCTCAGGCAATGCCAGTGGAGATGAAGAAGAGAACCTATGCTCCCACATGCCCTCCAGCAGGTTGCATGCCTTGCCTTGCTCCATTCATGCACTCTGTCAGGGGTGCAGTACCAGTATAGAGAAACTTTAGGGAGTATTTCTTTCACAGTTGTTCTGGAAGCAATACTCCCAACTGCTGAAAAAAACTAATTCCACTCTTTATCCGATAATTCACCACCAGTTCAGCCTCTCAGCGTTTCCAACCTGCAGAGGTACCCACTATTGTTTCAGCCCTAAGAAACCCATACATTTCAGATATGGCATGTCTATCACCATCTTTGCACAGAAGCCATCTCACGAATGGGCTTAGTAGCCTTCCTCAAAACACACAGGATGATGGACGGAATGTTGCACATTGGCAAAATATTCACACCCAGTCACAGATCTTGGTTTAATCCATCGTTATTTTGCTCACCACGCCCCCCCTGTTCAGACATGGCCATATGCCAATCAGTCTTGACCCTGTGCCTCAAGGGAACAGTCCAGCCCGAACTGCCAAGCCATGTCTTCACTGGACCGGAATCAAGCATCCTAGGACTGGTTTCAGGGTTTCACCCCTCTTCAGCCAGGATAGCTTGACTCCAGTGGCGTAGTGAGCACAGGATCCACGTCTGGGCATAACCTTCCCACATAGGGCGAACAGCAAAACACACAGGATGATGGACGGAATGTTGCACATTGGCAAAACATTCACCCCCAGTCACAGATCTGAGTTAAATCCATCGTTATTTTGCTCACCGCACCACCCCAGTTCAGACATGGCCATATGCAAATCAGTCTTGACCCTGTGCCTCAAGGGAACAGGCCAGCCCGAACTGCCAAGCCATGTCTTCCCTGGACCTGAATCAAGCATCCTAGGACCGGTTTCGGGGTTTCACACCTCTTCAGCCAGGATAGCTTGACTACAGTGGCGTAGTGAGCACGGGACCCACGTCTGAGCATACCCTTCCCACATAGGGCGAACAGCAAAACACACAGGATGACGGAGGGAATGTTGCACATTGGCAAAACATTCACCCCCAGTCACAGACCTGGGTTTAATCCATCGTTATTTTGCTCACCACGCCACCCCAGTTCAGACATGGCCATATGCAAATCAGTCTTGACCCTGTGCCTCATGGGAACAACGAACTATAATATACAGTATCCCTCAAGACCTATATTGCTTTAATTATCGTGGGTTCACATAGGAAGAACACAACAACCTATTACATGTATTGGTTTTTTATCTTTTTTATTTAATTTCTTTTGTTCATTATTTTACGTACAGGTAAAATTCATCTCTTATTTTCAAAAAGAACATACAAACATTTATTACTATTTTCATATATACAAAACTATCTACGTTGTACCAAAATATATAGCAGGCTTTTTATATAATTACACTTTTAGAAAGCAAAGTTGGTATAAAATGCAATTGAATATTGTCTTATACAAGCCTACAGTTATTGACATTACTTCAAGAAAGAAGAGATCCCCACACCATTTACACCTCTACACACTCCTCATTCATATCACTCTCATACATAGCATACACCCTACCCACCCCAGAACCAGACAACATGCACAGAAAGACCAAAAAACAGGGGTGAGCTGCTCAACCCTCTGTTGCTGTGCTGTGCGCTGGGGTGTGTCATACACACTGGTCGACGCGCGTTTCGATGGCTTATTCTCCTTTAGTTGCCATCTTCTTCAAGACCTGTTACTAATCAATTAGGTAACGGGCATGGATGGGGGAATAAGATTTCTGCAAAGAGAATACAGAATATTAATTTTATAAATTTTACATAAATGGTCATGTTGTTGTTTTCAACCCACGAGAGAATTCTTAAATTTTCTCCAAAAAATTGACTCTAGAATATACATACTGTCAGATTTACAAATGTGCCACTAAAAGAGGGTGCTCTAGTTATGTTGGAAAAAAGCCTCCCCGTGAAGAAATGTCAGGAAATAAGTGAAAAAACGAACTAAAAAGAGGTAAAATACTACGGGTCATAGTACTGGGATCAGAGTCCTATATGGGCCAGAACACACTACTTGTCTGTGTAGATTATTTGTTAAAAAAGTTTTCTATGATTTCTACTCAGAATCACTTTACCCCAGAACAAACTGGTGTGGACAGAGAAAACCCATCTAAACTGTCTACCCACTAAACACAAATACATTACTTTACAAACCTTTGTGCTGTATTGGCCTTCTTAAGGATATTTTTTGGATCCTGAAATTGAACGAGTCGTTTTTCACGCAAAACGTGCTTGGATTGTTATCTGAGAGGATACAACTATAAGTGCCAGCCTTCCTGTGTTCGCTTCATATCTGCATGTAATGACAAAAGAATATTTGTACAGAGAGAGTCACTGATATTGCTGATCACCTATCTTTGAATAGTTTGTTGATAATAACGCGGTGACAACCTTTATTTTTACATTGGGAAATTTAACCTTTGGTAAGTAACATACTTACTCATACGAATATTACTGAAGGTTTTCCTTTATCTTATTTCTTTTGTTTTCATTTAGTCCTTTATTTTGGGATGGGCCACGGCGTTATAAGTATCGTTTTGTTGATCCCTGATTCTCTTCTGCCAGGTGAACCTAGTAGTGATATGGCGGGAGAGGAAGGGAGAGGAAGTTAGCCTATTAGTTGAAAAGAGTTTTGTAAGGGACATAGGTGGTATGTCAAACTGCTGCAAAGTATCTCCCTCGGCGGCCTTTATGAATAATGAGATGTTCTCACTTGAAGAGATTATGTTGTTATTCCTGGTGGATACTGAATCAGACCTAAATAAGTAAGCGCGCTCTAACTTACATGTTCTTATTGAAATTAGTAAGGTATCTTATTTTATAAATCACAATTCTATCTGGCAAGTTGTTACGTGGGGGTCTCCTGTTAATTTTCCCATAGAATTCTCCAATGGCCATGTGTACGACATGAGATTGCTACTAAACTATTTAGAATCAATTTTACCGATTATGAGAGAGCCAGCCGTTATCCCCTCTTGCCATTGTATATCTTACCTTGGATAGCTGGTCAATATCACACGTAGCGCCGTCCACACGTACAATCACTCTGCTAGGATCCAGGGAATAGTTAGCGCCTTTTTATATTCTGTGTACAACTAAGAAGAGGGTTCTGATGTAAAACACCTGCCGAGTGTTGTGACGTAATTGGACTGCGCGATACCTCGCTATAAAATTGTGTAAATACCTGTGCTGTCGGCGTCGCCATCTTGGAGTGGGTATTCCCTAATTAGACGATACAAGAGCGCTTTGTCTCTACGATGTTATGATCATCAGATCCTGTGTTGGCCTGACTATCTAAGATACAAGGAGATGAAAGAGCTAAGATTTTCCCGCAACGATTTTTCACAACAAGGTTCAATGAATGTTTTTGTCCGCCACTAAGAATAGGCTAACTCCTCATTCCTATTGGCGAAGTCTTCGCGCCATCTTAGAACGGGATGATGGTGATTTCCATTTCATTAGTTTCAGGTCGCTGTATTTAAATAATATATTGATGGTATGGTATGCTATCTATCAGGACATTTATGCATATTTGTATGGACCTGCTATCAGCCAGTCAAAAAGGCACATGACTTTGATATCAGGTCAGAACTTCTGTTGTTAAGCTTAGTGACTTAAGGGTTTCCTCATATCTCGGAACAGTGTTGCCATGATGCTGCCCCATCGCTGATGGGACACACAAGAAGGTTTTGCAATACGGCATCGCAAAATGGTCATGATGCTTATACTAGTATGTGTATAATGTGTTTTTTTCAGTGTCAATACGATGCCAATAAATACGCATATAGCGAGTGATATTGATACGCAATAACGCGTTTTTTGACATCTTTTTTTTATAATTTTAGTTTTCTGTATCCCTTTCTCGTATCGTAGAGATTTGGGCATACAGGGGCTGTGATGCTAAAGATGTATTTTTCCGCAAGGGTTTTCCATCTCGGAGAGTTCCAAACAATGTTTATATCGTCCAATAACGTTTGGCTGACGTATCCTCGGATCCCGACTATCTATACACTACTGAAAGTGCATAAACGGATAAGCAAACCACCTGGGAGACCAATTGTTTCAGGCTGCGGCTCTATACTCGAACCATTGAACCAATTCATTGACCATTTTCTACAGCCATGGGTTCCGAAAACCAAATCCTTTGTACGTGACTCAATGCATATCATACAACTTTTGGAGGGACAGGCGTTTGATGTACAGACACAATTGCTGGTAACACTGGATGTTTCATCCCTTTATACATCAATCCCTCAGGATAAGACACTGATGGTAATCAGAAACACACTGGATGGACGACAGAGACCCCACTGGATCCCCACGGATTTCCTGATCTCGCTCCTAGAGATTGCCATGCAGAAAAATTATTTTGTTTTCAATAAACAATTCTTTTTCCAATGCAAGGGTGTGGCGATGGGAGCTACCTATGCGCCGAGCCTGGCCAGTATCTTCATGGATCACTATGAGGAGGAACACTTGTACTGCAATGAGAATCCATACCTGAATCAGATCACAGTTTGGAAACGCTACATCGACGATGTTATAATGGTGTGGACAGGCGATGTAGATGAGCTGAATGATTTCCATGTCTGGCTCAATGCAAGATCCAAGGACATCCAATTTACAATGACGAGTAACAATTGGTCAATTGATTTTTTGGATCTCACATTTCGGGTGGAAGAAGGTCTACTATACTGTGACCTATACCGAAAACCAATGGAAAGGAATACACTGCTGATGTACAACTCTCACCATCCCCGCAACCTGAGGGATAACCTGCCTTATGGGCAGTTCCTCCGACTTAGAAGGAATTGCACCAGGCGCGTTGATTTCTTCAAAGAAGCAGATACCCTCGTGAGCCGCTTGAGTATGAGAGGTTATCCAAAAGGACTGCTCAAGCGAGCGAAGAAACGAGCTTGGTACTGTCCACGCGACCAACTTCTGGAAGTCAAGACCAAAGACACCAAATCGGATAACATCGTCTGTGTTACAACTTTTCACACCAGGAGCAATGACATCAAAAAGATTGTCAAGAAATATTGGAACCTAGTGGCAAGTGAACTCATGACGAAACAGGAACCGATCTTTGCCTTCAAGAGAGGCAAGAACATCAAGAATACTGTTGTGAGAGCATTTTAAGAACCACCTAAGCAACCAGACCTAAGGAGCTACTTTGGACTACCATCACTAAGTGGACACCACAAATGCGGACAGTGCAAAGCCTGTGATTTTTGTCAAGAAGGAACGACCTTTACGTATAACAATAAAACGTACAAACAACCACACTTCACAAATTGCAATAGTTCCCATGTAATCTATGCCATCCTCTGCCCCTGCGATCTTATATATTGGGCAACCATCCAGAAGGCAAAAGCGAGAATCCTCCAACATATGAGTAGGATAAGGTGTCAAGTACAGGGGGCACCCTTGGTCGATCATTTCTTGACATACAACCATTCCCCAGACAGCATAAGATGGCTGATCATTGAGAAGATCTGTCCCAACCCAAGGGGAGGCGCAATCTCTGGGGTCCTGAACTACAAGGAATGTAGATGGATTCATTTGCTCAACTCAATCCAGAATGGGTTGAACGAAATTGAAGAGACTACTAGACAAATGGGGCAACTCTGACTGCTCTATGCCCCTACCTGGTCTAGTACTCACAAACCTGACATAGAGATAGGTGAGCTATCCCTCTCTTAAAAACTTCTAACACTGAGTCCGCTGAACTATTCTACATATCTGACTGGGACTCATATGAGACCACAGCCATCCCTGTCTCACACACTTGCCTGAGAGTTCCATTGAACTGGGTAGTCCCAGGTCAGTGATTTGCCCCCAGTAAATAACTGTTTAAACTTCAAAACTTTACACGTCTTACACTGTGATTATTTACTTTTTGATGCATATGTGTGATTTTTGTCCAAATTGCTTATACTTCCTTGTCTTTATTTCCTAATTGATGTGTCTATGAAGTCTATGCACGTTCGTAATGGCTCTCCCGTTGGTTGCGCATCTGTGTAAAATGTTAAAGTGATGTGCAATTTAAGTTAGATTAATAATGTGTTTCCCTTGGAGACCAACTGCTGATTTGTTCTTATTCATGATCTTCTTAGCTCTACAACCATAGTTTTCTAAATGACATTCAACATCCCATGATATCACAGTGGACTGCCTAAACGGTGACTTTGTGATTTGATTCGGTGATGCATAACCGTGATTTTTATTTAAGTTCCTTTCTTGAAATGCCTAATGGATATGTCGATGAATTCGATGCACATTCTCAAAGTGATATGCTATTTAAATCATGACAATGGTTTTCCTTTATTGAGTTCTCCATATTACACGCATTCATGACAACGTTTTTCTTTGATTGAGTTCTCCATATTACACTCATGATCCCACGATATCAGGGGAATTAGGATGTTAGAGTGATGTGCTATTTAATCTAGGACAATGTGTTTCTTTGATTGAGTTCCCCAATTACACTCGTGATCCCATGATATCAAGGGGGATTGCCTACGTGTTGCTTTACACAGAGACTCAATGGAGTACGTCATTTGTTGTCTTTCCTATGGCCTTTCCCGTACTATCCTCCAATAACAACACACCTGACTAATCATGTCTCTCAGCACCCCGGCATGACATAGCACGTCATGCGTTGCCTAGCAACCTACCTAAAGACGCCACGTTACGCACACGCGCCTTTATACTTTAAACTTGCAATCGGCATACCGGTCTCTGCCACGGACGAGACAGGACGTTTGCTGTTGCCGCCGTTTTTGGTCCCCCGGTTTTTGTAAGAGGTGAGCTTTCGCTTATGGAAGATTATATCCCGAGTCGTTGTGTTTTTACGCAAGGAGCTAATTCTCCTTTCACCTTGTTTTTATATAGAAACGCGCATTTGCTGCGCTCCACCACACAGGAGACGTGAGGTCCTTTTGTCCATCCTCCTTGGTAATTAATGCCTTAGACAACCGTGGTTGATTGATTCCCTTGGGGTAAGTCATCATTAGCTGAATATTCGGCTCTTACTCCACACTATTAGCCTTTCTGGTCCCTAAAATGCTTTATTTCATTAATAGGGTCCCCTGGGTGATTAATCCTAAATTGAAAGCTGAATGTTGTAGCTGCACGAATTGTCGAAGATATACACGCCCTTGATCTCTACTGGGCTTTTTAGGTGAGTCTTCCGCCGTCCATACAATAACTAGTCCTAACATCCATACCTACACAGCTGATCTGAGCTACACACCTGACCGATACTCTTACTACTCCATAGGCTGTCCCGCTTGTCCTTGTCCTGATGAAGACCCGCATTGACTAATACAGTAATGCCCCTTGGGTTGAAACGTCGACACTTTCCCCGGACCAGTTGAAAGACCCTGTGTCAAGACCTATTCATTTAATCCACAGAGCTATTCAAACATCGTTGTTTTCCTGGCCTTCCAAAAGAAACAACATTTCTGTGAAATTCACTTTGTACATATTGTGCACCTTCACTACTGCACTGAGCACTATATTCACCTTGTCACAAAATTGCAACGCATTTTATGTTATGTTTTGACAGCCTCATGAATTAATGGTGGTATTCATAAATGCCGTAATTTATAAAACTTCTGAATACCTTCTATGGTGTCCCTAGGTGTGTCATTTATATGTGGTTTTTTGATAAATTACTTGTTCCTATGAGTAAACCAATGACTGGTTTAAAGGCTTTAAAGAAATTAGCTTTACCCGACAGAATCAATTGTTTATATTATATGTCATTGCCCAGGTTCTGAGGGATACTGGGTCACCCCATTGTTAATGTATTCTGACGTATCCGACTAGTCCTCGAACGGCCTACACCAACAAATGTCGGAAAAGATGTTATTACCGTGTGGTTAATTCCTGAAAATTATATACGGACAATATGTTTAGTGACATAGAATGCCATAACCGGATCGGGTATGCATATATTTATAGACCTACCGCTCAGCTTATCACTGTATGCGGTAGCTAGGAATGTCAAACCAACATTGGACAGTTATGCCATGAGGGGCCATCTTCACTGGTGAGACACATAGGAAGATGTCACAAATTGTGTCTCAAAACATTGGTGGTCCATATACCTGCATTCATTTCCTATGTTTTATACAGTGTCAATGTATGGTGGTAAAATATACATGTGAGGGCTAGTATTGGTGAACAATAAAACTTCTCACCGGATTGTTGCCTTATCCCTTTCTCAACATGGTCCAAATTGGACTTCCAAATGTTATGGTGCAATCCTCACAAGGATACTTGTGGGACAAGCACAGATTGTGACAAACATGCCACTTGTATGTGTTCTCCATCAAACTTAGATAAACAGTCTCCAAATTACCTGGTACTGAGTACGACTAATACATCATCTAGTATGCCACACTATTTCTTCATTCAAGCCTATCTTTACCGTGTCTAAGGAATAGATCCAATAAGTTTCTCGCATTTTTCGTACTTCTTTCATATCTCGGCCTGGAGTTTGTCTTACCTTTTCTAAGATTAACCACCTCAATTCATTTTCATTGTGTCCAAGTTCTATGCAATGTTGGACCATTGGACATAGTGTTTTTCTAGTTTTTATCGCTGACCTGTGTTCACTGTAGTGTGTCCTGAATTCACGGCCTGTCTCCCCCACATATCCTAAATTGCAAGGACACAAAATAAGATAAACAAGATTTCGGCTCCTACAGTTGGTAAAATCACGTAGTTTGCCTTCCTTCCCCTGATAGTACCAGGTTTCCGTTACTACGGCACTCTCACACGCAATGCATGTGCCACATTTGTGATTTCCCAAAATGGGAGGTCCTACTAATGTGGTTTGTGGGTTCAACTGATTGTGCTTAGGCCTCGTGTGAACTAGGCTGTCTTTAAGATTCATATTTCTACGATCTGCTAGGATTGGTTTTTGAATGGCCTCTTGTTCTTCGTTTGTGTTTAAAATATGCCAATTTTTATTCAAAACCTTCCTTATCTTAAAATTTAGGGTCGAATGATTTACAACACAAACCATCTTGTCATTTTTAGGACGTGCATTGCCTGCTAATAGGGCATCACGGTTATAGTAACGTGCCCTCTTATAGGCAGATCTGGCCAAACGTTTTGGGTAACCACGTGATAATAGCCTTTGTTTCAAATCTTCACTGTGTTTGTCAAAATCTTTGATACAAGAGCAGTTCCGTCTGATTCGCAAAAACTCGCCAAAAGGGATGGAATCTTTCTGGCAGTTTGGGTGGTAGCTGGTATGTGATAGAATGGTGTTCTTAGATGTGGGTTTTCTGAAAAAACGAACAGAAATTTCACCTTCATCTGCTTGGATAATAATATCCAGGAATTCTACCGATATCGTACTGCTATGACTGGTGAATTTCAAATTCTCATCGCTCACATTGAGCTAGTCAATGAAACTAGTCAAAGTTTCCTCATCTCCACGCCAGATAAAAAAGATGTCATCAATGAATCTGTGCCATCTGCGGACATTTTCATAAAATGGTGCTATTTCAATGAAAATATGTTTTAATTCATATTCTCCCATATATATATTGGCCCGAACTGCCAAGCCATGTCTTCCCTGGACCGGAATCAAGCATACTAGGACCGGTTTCGGGGTTTCACCCCTCTTCAGCCAGGATAGCTTGACTCCAGTGGCGTAGTGAGCACGGGACCCACGTCTGGGCATACACTTCCCACATAGGGCGAACAGCAAAACACACAGGATGATGGACGGAATGTTGCACATTAGGAGCTCCAAACTCCCAAGCAATGTCGCAGCATTTGCATATTTTTGGCAATTTCTGGAATATTCGAATTTCACCGGAACAGAAATTTTGCGGTTCCTTACATCCTTATAAACAATATGCCCCATGAACTTTGTACTGTATAAAATATTGCCTGAAAAACAATGTTTCCAAGTAACAAGTACCACTCTCACTCTTGTTTACAGTGCCCTCTATCGTGCATATGGTCAGTTGCGATGCCACTTTCTAAAGATGTCGGGGCAGATTTACAAGCCCCTTGTGACACATTTACGCCACCGTTGTGTCACTTCTGTGACGCAGCGGCGGCGTAAACCATGCGCCATGTTGAAGGACTGGGTTATTCTTAAGACCCAGCGGTGCCAGGGAACAACACCTGAAACCTTCGTGGGTTACCTGTTCTGGCGTACCAAACACAGAGACACGGGATACTTCCAGCGACGTCAGAGATCAGCGTTTATTTACTGCAGGGATACAGAGGTCACAAGAAGTACACAACGTGTAGGTTCTCGGAGACTGCTTCAAATTCGTAGAAGTGGGTCGCTCCTTTTATACACGTTTTTGCCATAGCACAGTATGGCGAACAAAGGTTACAACTCGGTTCCCACAATAAACTTCAAAAGGGTCGCATTCATGTTTCAGGAGGCCGGAACATAATTACAACAGTCCTGTCAGTTCCCAACTGTAAAAACATACTCCCTCCACAATAAACACATTTCCTCCCAACCATAAAAGCATTAAGGAAGGACGAAAAACAGAATGCGGGGAAAGAACGAGGATGCACAACAGGTTAAAAAAGAGTGTTAGGGGCAATAAAGGAAACTCGATAGAGGGGTCAAAGACCTCGTGTCTAATGTATACGTGACTGGAACAATAGACCGGAGCGGCAAGATGAGCCTCAAGCAGGGCCATCTGCCTTAGTCGTGTCATTTCCCTCATCGTAAAAGTCACCTCAAAGGAACGCGTGTCCTCCGTGTAAGCTTGAAAGTTCCAGGGTCATGAAGCGGACAAGAAGCCCGTTCGCTGGCTACCTGAGGGCAAGAAACAAAATGGACGCTGTATCTAAAATGGAACCCGAGGGTTCGAATGAACGAAACCCGAAAATGAGGCGAACCATACGTGGCTGTATAGCGAAACTTCGTACACCCACTATACTCGTCATTTGCGGTTCATAGATACCAAACTCATCCATATTCGTCACCACTCAAAAAGTGCCGTCCCGTCTCACACGGAACCTCAATGTTGCGCCTTATTTACAACGTGACGGATCTAGGGAGATGCGTCACGTTGTAAAGCCCTGCGCTACATTAAACCTGCATCATGTTTAATGTATGCAGGGTGGGCGATCCGTCGGAAAAAGCCTCGGAAAAGTGACGCAGTGAAATCTACAAGATTTCACTGAGTCACTTTTCCGACGCTGCTGCGTCAAAACCCTGCACCTGCCTGAAGCAGGCGTAAGGTGTGACGCAGCATGTTAGGTATGGCCAGCCCCTGAGTATTGCTGGAGTTGCGTCGCGCTTGCAACACGACTCCAGCAATGCGCCGCCCTTACGCCATCAGGTGCGTCACGCATCTGTTTATTCTTGCGCCATGATGCGCCGCATTGTAAATGCGGCACATCTGTGGTGGCGCAAGGGTAAACTTGC
The DNA here is from genome assembly GCF_964204655.1 of Triturus cristatus. NCBI lineage: Eukaryota > Metazoa > Chordata > Amphibia > Caudata > Salamandridae > Triturus > Triturus cristatus. The sequence continues at coordinate 1,645,869,630 of NC_140590.1, forward strand.
GTGACGCATCTTACCTGGCGCATCCCTGCTGATATGTAGGGATGCGCCAGTCCTTGTAAATCTGCCCCGGTGTCTTCTCTACATCTCCGAGTTCTCACAAAGACCTGCACCAGTAGTGCACTCCATTTACACTCAGCCAGCCATGAGGTCTACTTGAGATGTCTTAGAAAGGAGAAAAGGATGGTTAAGGGGCAAAAAGGACGGAATTCCCAGGTACAGAAGCCACTGAGAGCCCAGGAGAGAGGAGAGCATTATCCCATCCGAAGAGGACTCAAAAGCATGGCCCTGAGGTGGCAGCACACTGGGCCGCTGGAGGTGGCAACACCCTGGACCGCTGGAAGTGCCAGCACACTGGACCGTTGGAGGTGCCAGGACACTGGATCGCTGGAGGTGGTAGCACACGGAACCACAGAAGCAACATAACAGGCACAAGAAAGAAACAGACACAGATACCTCAGGACTGCAGTGACTGCATTCACAAGGTGGTATCACAGTTAAAATTTGCATAAATTTCCATAGTGGTAACACTTCCCATCTGACCATATTAGCAAAAGCTGTCCTATGCTAGTATTAAGATCGATCGATTAACACTGTAAAAGTCATTAACATCACTGACCTGTCTTTAGTGGCGCTGGAACAGTTTTCAGAGAGTGGGTGCTACAATCAACATTACATCACTGAAGTCACAGGGATTATATAAAATCCTAGTATCACACAAAGGACAAGCTTAGCATCAATTCAGCAGGGGAGTGGTAAAAGCATAGAATGTAGCCGGTGGTGCACTTTAGAGCACACTGTTTCACATCCCTTGAAATGGCCACTAAATGTGATGCTTTACTGATTAAACTGTATAGTGCACATACGTGGAAATTGCGTTTTAGCAAATATGTTATCATTTGTGCATCACCAAGAAGTGTCACGATTTGTTTTGGTCCATAACAATCCAGAAATACACAAAATGGGCCCCTGTGTGTGCTTTCCTAATGGCTTATTGTTAGACCTGGCATCATTGCCGTGGGTTTCCACAGTAATTCTGCCTTTGGCTCCTGTGTTTTTACTGTGTTTTTTGCTGTATTGGACTTTGTTTTTCTGGTCTAGGTGCTTTGGGCACTTTGCCACTGCTGTTCAGTGCCAAAGTGCAACTGCTCCCTTTGTAAATTGTTGTTATGGATTGGTGATTTCATGATTTGCATATTTGATTTACTAGGCAGTCCCTAGTACAGTGCACTGTGTGTGCCCAGGGCCAGTAAATCGAGCTGCTAGTGGGCCTGCAGCACTGATTGTGCCCCCCACATAAGAAGCCTGTAAATGTAGCTCAGGCCTGCCTTGCAGAGCTTGTGTGCAGTCTAGTACTGCCATGTCGCCCTGGCAAGAAGGGTGCCCTTACCTTCCCTTTTCCTACATGTTAGTCATCCCCAAGGTGGGCCCAAAGTACCCCTGTGGGCAGGGTGCAGTGTATGTGAAAGTTAGACACAAGGAGATGATGGACAGAGCGCTGAAACTTTTCAGACCCTCACCCCCAGTCACAGATCTGGGTTGAATCCATCGTCGTTCGTTAGCTCATTTCTCCACACCAGTTCAGACACAGCTATATGCAAATCAGTCTTGACCCTGTGCCAGCCCGAACTGCCAAGCTATGTCTTCCTTGGACCGGAAACAAGCATCCATGGACCGGTTTCAGGCTAACAGCTGCCAATTTAGGGCGAACAAAGCAAACATAAGGGGATCATCGAAAAGTTTCAGCGCTCAGTCCATCATCTCCTTGTGCTTGCTTTGTTCGCCCTAAGTTGGCAGGGTATGCCCAGACATGGGTCCCTTGCTCACTTTGCCACTGGATTCAAGCTAGCCTGGCTGATGAAGGGTGTTACCCAGAAACCGGTCCCAGGATGCTTGGTTCGGTTCAGGGAAGACCTGGCTTGGCATTTCAGGCTGGACTGTTCCCATGAGGCACAGGGTCAAGACTGATTTGCATATAGCTAGGTATGATCTGAGGTGGGGAAGTGAGCTAAAGAATTATGATGGATTCAACCCAGATCTGTGACTGGGGGTGAGTGTCTGAAACATTTCAGCGCTCCGTCCATCATTTCCTTGGGTTTGCTTTGTTCGCCCTAAGTTGGCAGGGTATGCCCAGACATGGGTACCTTGCTCACTTTGCCACTGGATTCAAGATAGCCTGGCTGATGAGGGTTATGAACCCGAAACTGGTCCCAGGATGCTTGTTTCCGTCCAGGGAAGACATGGCTTGGCAGTTCGGGCTAGACTGTTCCCATGAGGCACAGGGTCAGACTGATTTGCATATGGCCATGTCTGAACATGGGTGGTGGAGTGAGCTAAAGAATGATGATGGATTAAACCCAGATCAGTTGACTGGGGGTGAGTGTTTGATTTGCTCTAACGCTCCGTCCATCATCCCCTTTGGTATCGCTTTGTTCGCCCTAAGTTGGCAGGGTATGCCCAGACGTTGGTCCCTTGCTCACTTTGCCACTGGATTCAAGATAGCCTGGCTGACGAGGGTTATGAACCCGAAACCGGTCCCAGGATGCTTGTTTCCGGTCGAGGGAAGACATGGCTTGGCAGTTCGGGCTGGACTGTTCCCATGAGGCACAGGGTCAGACTGATTTGCATATGGCCATGTCTGAACTGGGGTGGTGGAGTGAGCTAAAGAATGATGATGGATTAAACCCAGATCAGTTGACTGGGGGTAAGTGTTTGATTTGCTTGAACGCTCCGTCCATCATCCCCTTTGGTATCGCTTTGTTCGCCCTAAGTTGGCAGGGTATGCCTAGACGTGGGTCCCTTGCTCACTTTGCCACTGGATTCAAGATAGCCTGGCTGACGAGGGTTATGAACCCGAAACCGGTCCCAGGATGCTTGTTTCCGGTCCAGGGAAGACATGGCTTGGCAGTTCGGGCTGGACTGTTCCCATGAGGCACAGGGTCAGACTGATTTGTCATATGGCCATGTCTGAACTGGGGTGGTGGAGTGAGCTAAAGAATGATGATGGATTAAACCCAGATCAGTTGCCTGGGGGTAAGTGTTTGATTTGCTCGAACGCTCCGTCCATCATCCCCTTTGGTATCGCTTTGTTCGCCCTAAGTTGGCAGGGTATGCCCAGACGTGGGTCCCTTGCTCACTTTGCCACTGGATTCAAGATAGCCTGGCTGACGAGGGTTATGAACCCGAAACCGGTCCCAAGATGCTTGTTTCCGGTCCAGGGAAGACATGGCTTGGCAGTTCGGGCTGGACTGTTCCCATGAGGCACAGGGTCAGACTGATTTGCATATGGCCATGTCTGAACTGGGGTGGTGGAGTGAGCTAAAGAATGATGATGGATTAAACCCAGATCAGTTGACTGGGGGTGAGTGTTTGATTTGCTCTAACGCTCCATCCATCATCCCCTTTGGTATCGCTTTGTTCGCCCTAAGTTGGCAAGGTATACCCAGACGTGGGTCCCTTGCTCTCTTTGCCACTGGATTCAAGATAGCCTGGCTGACGAGGGTTATGAACCCGAAACCAGTCCCAGGATGCTTGTTTCCGGTCCAGGGAAGACATGGCTTGGCAGTTCGGGCTGGACTGTTCCCATGAGGCACAGGGTCAGACTGATTTGCATATGGCCATGTCTGTACTGGGGTGGTGGAGTGATCTAAAGAATGATGATGGATTAAACCCAGAACAGTTAACTGGGCGTGAGTGTTTGATTTGCTCTAACGCTCCGTCCATCATCCCCTTTGGTATCGCTAGTGGGCCTGCAGCACTGATTGTGCCACCTACATAAACAGCCTGTAAATGTAGCTCAGGCCTGCCATTGCAGAGCCTGTGTGATGTCTAGTACTGCCATGTCGACCTGGCATGTGCACCCACTTGCCAGGTGCTAACCTTCCCTTTTCTTACATGTTAGTCACCCCTAAGGTAGTTCCAAGTTATCCACGTGGGCAGGGTGCAGTGAATGTGAAAGGTGGGACATGCCCTGATGTGTGTGGCATGTCCTGATAGTGAAATACTGCAAATTTAGTTTTTCACTATTGTAAGGCTATCTGGTCCCATAGGATAAAATGGGGAGTTTGCTTATAACACCTTATAAGCATAACTGCCCCAGGGAACCAAATAGGAAAATAAAGTTTAGTATGCCTGATCTCAGAATGTTAAAATGCATCTTTTAGTGAGGGTGATTTTTACATTCTGTGTTTGAAAATACCACGTTTAGAAAGTAGGTATTTTCTTGCCTAGCCATCCAGTGTGCCTCTGCTAGGAATTGTCGCAGCGCCTGCACACGGCTCGAGAAATCGCTGCACGCCGCACCAAGTGCACCGATCTCCGAAATCCGTGATCACCGCACCGATTCCGATGCAAGCCCTGCTGTGTGGCTGCAAGAACTCACGCATCGTCCCATATAGTCGCATCGCATCAAGGCGCCAGGTCTGTCCCATCGTTGGGGGACGCAGTAAGAAACCGATGCATCATCTCCTCTCCATTAAGGAACCGATGCATCACCTCCCCTGCACAGCAGTAGGGAACCGACGCATCACCCTCCCCGGAGCAAAGAACCGACGCGTCACCTTCCCTGAGTGTAAGGAACCGATGCATCACCTTCCCTGCATCCCTTTTTGTTTGTGTGCATGACGCATTCAAGGTACTTTGTGTGAAAAGTGTTGCATCTGCAAGTTACTTTGAACTGGACTATTTCTACCATTTGAAAGTCATATTTTTATTACTGTATAGTGGATTTGTGTTGTTTGGTCTTGTTTGGTTTAGATAAAGATTACTTATTTTTCTAAACTGGTGTGGTGTCCATTTGTAGTGTTTTCACTGTAATACTGTATGTGTTCATAAATGCTGTACACACTGCCTCTGAGATAAGTCTGCTCATTCCAAACTACCAAGGGGGCGAGCAGGGGTTATTTTAGGAGGGTATCCCACTTACCCTAGGTAGAAGCAAGGGTCTCTTTTTGGACAAATGTTCCAACCTCTGCCATCTAGACACCCCAATTTCTAATACTGATGTATTTTTAAATATTTGTACAGGTCATTTACAGGTGTTTAAATATTGTTGGTGTTAGAATAAAATTGACATCCCACAGCCTATACTCACACACTCCTTGTATTCCATCAAGACTGTCACATATTTAATTTACCAAGTCCTCTCTCTAAGGAGTCAGAGAAAAAAAACCCACTGATCTCCATGTTAAAAGAATAACCAGCCATCTGTGAGACATAGCCTGACATTTTACCTCTGTCTCTGAACCACAATAAAGGTGACAAGAAAATAACAACATTTAAAGGCCTCTCTAAAATCCATTCACCTTCTGAACTCCAGCATGCTTATTTGGGGGATACTGTAGCCCCTCCGCCTATGCCTGTTATTGGAACACATGCAAAATATGCAACAAAAGTAACACTAGAACCCTGCGACAGATGCCCAGTTCCAATTTCTGGGGGAAAAATCTACATGTGTGAAGTTAATGGAAGACAATAAAACCTTGTTGGGGACATGAATGTGCAGCAAAGGTAACTAGAAATAGTGGCCAATTTTACTAGTTAACCTTTGGCATCTGAGAAGACTAAGGCATTGTATTTACCAGATTATAGTGCTTATGACCATGATCATTTGAAAGACGCTTTCCAGAAACATCTTAGGTATAACAAGGAATGGTATGGGAAAAATTCAGAAGTTGGAACAGTGATAGAGAAAAAGGAGATCCTGACCTCTCTAGAAACTAGAGTGCCGCTCATAGTAAAGAAGTCCATTCATTTTCCTCTGGCTGGCTGATGATTAAGAATAGTAAATCATAAGTAGGTCTAGGAGTGTTATAGATAATTTCAGCTGATCAAGTGAAGATCTCCTGCCTCATTATAACTTAAAGCCTGAGGCGTGAGATAGCATGTACAATGTGCAGGTTGTGGGCCTGTAGAAGGAACTATGAAGCTGACTGAAGTTGTATATTTTGGAAAAAGATGAGAACAATGAGCTAGACCACCTTCACCCCGGCCAGTCCACCCAATCAGGCAGAGGAGATTCAAAAGATATAGGGGTATATTCACAAGAACGTGTGATAACTACTGCAAGAGTAGCTTACCACAACTCTCAACATCGCAGCCCATATCGGGAAAATAACCCTGTGTCAACGTGGAATTCACAACAAGGCGGTACCATGCGATAGTCTGCCTAAACCCAACCACCTCGATGGAGATAAAAAAACGGCCACAACAAAAAAAACCTGCGATGGGCCAAAGAGCGATGAGGAAATCAGCGATAAGCAGTGCCAGGCCTGCAACACACACCTGGTAGGCGGGAAAAATCACCATAAAAGTAGAAAAAACAACCAAACACAAACTGACAAACACCCAAGCGCCATGGAGGCAGCCGGACCAGGTTCAGAGGACGAGCGCAACCCCACATGCACCCTGGACGACCAGCCCGGGACCTCGGGGACAGGGAAGGGCAAGGACAAGATGAAGAGGAAGACGAAGTTCAGTCCGCAGGCGAACAGGATCATAGTCACGTAGGTGATGGAACACCATCAACAACTGTTCGTCACCTCCAACATGTCATTGGGCACCAAAACTGGAATATGGTGGGACATCGTGGACAAGGTGAATGCCGTCGGAGAGCACAAGAGGACAATGGACGATGTCAAGAGGCGATGGAATGACAGCAAGCGAAAGACCAAGGAGAAACTCGCAGACAACCAGAAAGCAGCAATGCAGACATGAGAGGTGGGGGCCCAGCACCACAGCTCATGCTGGATGACATGGGAGAGCTGGTGTCGACAGTCATCAGTGTGGATACTGTGGCCGGAGTCGGGGGACCGGACACTGCTCAACACGACACAATACAACCGCAACAGGGTGAGTGACCACCAGGTCCTTGAGGGATGGGTGGAGATGGCCATGATAGCACACATGCACAATCAAGCAGAGCACAGTGCACACCCTCAATGACTCTGGGTCATCGCCCAGATCTATAGACTGTCACAATGTACAATGCCATGCTGTCTGAATGTCAACATGTACCATGAGGTTACATGCATGTGGACACATTGCAATACACCATCTCCCCTTCACATTGCAGGGCCACTGTCAACACGCCCTGCAGAGCAGTCTCAGCCACTCTTCACTGATGATGAGGAGGACAACCCCTGCATCAACGCACAAGCCCTCCTAAACATCATTGACATCATCCGCGACTCACCTCCACGATCAGGGCTGACCAGCTGCATCAAGGAGACCCCTCCCACCATCCAAACCACCTAGCAGGAGGCACCCACAGCCCCGGCAGTCTCCCAAGACCCCCAGGAACAACACACGGCCTTCCAATGCCGTGTGCTGGAGGCCCAGAGGGAGATGGCTGAGCAGGTGCGGGTGCGGTTTGACCTCATGGCCACCAAACTGGACGCCATCCATGGGTGTCTAGTCCCGCTCCATGGTCTCCAACGAGCCCTTACTGAAATCGCTGGAGTCCTGACGTGAAGAGAAGAATGCCTGTCCACTCAGAGGGGCACCAGCGATACCAGCCGTGAGCTGGCACACATGCAGATGCTTATGGAGGACATGTTGCAGATGGAGGTGGAATGGATGGCAGCCACTGCTGCACATCAGCAAAATGTAGCTGGGATCTACCATGCCCTGCAGAACATCATGCTGCCCCACATCATCTACATCTCCGCCCCCTGGTGTGCCATTGCCTCACAGTGCGGCAGATGTATCCACTCTGGCACCTGATATATAAGTGGCACACAGTGCCTCAGCCAGTACTGCAACACCCACAGGTGGGGCAAAGCACACATCCGGGGACGAGGAAGTTGATGGGTTTGTGATCAGGAGGTACTAGCATTTATTTCCGTCACCTGGCCTGTTTCTGCTTGGTGCCGCACATGGCCTCATGACCTTCCATACACTCCGATGCACTCACCTTGAACAGCGACCTAAACTGCTATATCCTGTTTGAGGACCAATGAGACGGTGACAGACTACGGACTCTACCCTTCCTCTTCCACAGTACTTGTCATCCCCGGATGGACTCTGGCTAGCCCTCCACGGGCCCATATTGTGTAGTGTGCTCGGCATTGCCCTGTACCGCTCCAGCTGCAGAACTGCACTGGATGTGCAATAAACATCCATTGATGCACTGCTGTGTCATGTCTTTCATCATTCATGTATGAATGTGTGGATGAATGTAGGGACAGTGATTTCCCTTGCGTCAATGATGCTCATCTTGTGGGATGCCAGTCAGAGGGTGCTACAATGCATATTGTGTACCGGGTCCGTTAATACTACAACAGGGACACATGCATCAGTCACTTCTATGTCCGTACATGGACTGAACCACGCCCAGAGCCCACGAGTCAATGTTGTAAGCCCTGCATTGGTCCGGCGAATTGCTGGCCAGACCACTCCGCTTACGCTCCGAGGGGGGCTCCTCATTGCTACCCGTCGCAGGTGTACTCGCTGGTGGTGTGCAGTTCACTGGTCTAGTTGTCATCATGTCACAGCCACTCCCTGAGGGCAGGTTTGCACGCACACCACACCCATCCGGCACAGGCGTCACAGGCCATGTGACTCCGCCAACATGAGGGGCCGATGACATCACATTCCCCTCTGCCGGTGGTGACTTGATGACGGACGCTCCACGGTTCTCAATCATAAAGGGCCCATGAGTTGTTGCGCACAGTGTTAGTGGCACCCAAGGCCTTGCGGCCGTCATGGGCCTACCACGACGTGGCGCTGACTGGGGTTGCACAGGGTTAGTGGCACCAGGAGCATTGTGGCTGGCACAGGCATCCCGCCACGAGACGGTGACTTTGGGTGCACTGAGTTAGTGGCACCTTAAGCTGCTGAGCGGGTATGTAGCATGTGATGATGCCCCGTCCTGGCGGTCCGGACAGCTCAGGTTTTGTGTGCCCTGCTGGACCACAGTGTAGGCCAGAGCAAGCGGCCAGAGTGGGCCTACCGCCACGTGGCATCGCTTCCGGGATCCCTGAGTTAGTGGCACGCATTGGGCTGAGTGGGTGTGCAGCCTGCGATGATGCCAGGTGCACTGGTATGTTCTATGCCATGGAGTAATCAAGACCCAGCACCAAACGTGAGACCTGGTGGCATGCAGAGTGGGGCTGCATGGTGTGGAGGGTGCCATGTCCGCGGGCCACTGGCTTGTGGCTTGCAGCGGCACGTGTTGGGACCTCCTGTCTGCACGCCCGTGGCGTAAGGTGAGCAGTGAGCATGGGTTGGCATGCTCCGATGGGCGGCAGGAGTGGCTGGGGTGCCTCTGCCTGGGTGTGCATGGGCGGGCAGGCGATGTTGTCTTGTGCAATTGTGTGTACTGTGCCAATCATGTATCTGGACTCTGTTTCCGATGACGGCTCTATCTCAGATGTGTGACCTGGTGTACTGCTATACATACCGGCAAGTGGTTGGAGACACACCGGTGGCAGCAGGTGAACAGTGTGGCCTGGGTGCACAGGGGTGGCACTCTCTCTCTCTTTCTCCCCCTCTCTTCCTCTCTCTCTCCCCCTCTCTTCTTCTCTCTCTCCCCCTTTCTTCTTCTCTCTCTCTCTCCCCCCCTCTCTTATTCCCTCTCTCTCTCTTCTTCTCTCTCTCTCTCCCCCTCTCTTCTTATCTCTCTATCTCTCCCTCTCTTCCTCTCTCTCTCCGTCAGTCTCTCTGTCCTTTGATGTGCGCAGGACACACCTTCTCATTATGATTTTTGTCTTGCAGGCTGTGACCTATGGATTGTCCCGAGGGGAGATGCCATGTGTCTTCATTTCATTTCAGTGTTCATTTTAATAAAGTTTCATTTGTTGCTTAGAAAGTGAATGTGTGATGCTAATTTTTGTGACGACACATGCATGTCACCAGTTGTGATTGTGCAACATCAAGCGGATTATTTTGTACATGTTTAGGTGTAGCTGATGTGGCATGTCTTTGGTCGGGGGGTGCCGGGGAGGGGGGGTCCCGGGGGTGGTGATGGCGGGTGTTGTTGCCTTTTCGGCCCTCTGGGCTACATGTTCAGTTGCCTGGGTGCATCTGTTGTTCTTCAGGTGTGGCTCTGAGCTGTGCTCCCTTTTGTGGTGCAGGCTGTGGTCCAACTTTGCACCAGGTCAGAGCAGGTGTTATTTTCCTTCTTCTAATGCGCCTTATCGCCTGTTTTGTGCTCTTATCGCAGTTCTGGCTGGTCGTTGTGAATGTTGTGGAGTGGTGTTGTTGCGGCTTTTGACACAGGAACACCTACTCTGCATCTCATTAGCGATAGTTGCAGGGGTCATCTGTGGCGATGGTTTTTGCGGCTGCTATCGCGGGTAAACTGGTGCTGTGGGCTGTTACCACCAGCTTGTGATTGGGGCGATAAGTTTATCGCAACTTTGCTGCGATAATGTGCCGTTAACTTGGCGATAGATTCTTGTGAATATCCCCCATAGATATGTGGAAGAACACAAAATATTATGCATGGTTTGATTTGGAACAATCTGGATAACTCCTGATGCTGATCAAAGAACTATCATTGGTAGAGGAAAGATCTAAAAACGTGGGATGCCAAACAATCTTTCAGTGTCCATCAGAATGAGCATTTATCCCTCCGCCCTACTTCAAAGAACACCCCACAGAGAAAACAGCTGCATCGAGCGTAACAAAGCCAAGTTCTGATAAAATGAAGAGGGAGAAAGTACAAAAGGAATCATAAGTATTTCTACAACACTATATGAAACTGATGAATAAAGAAATAAGGAAAATTAAGTGAAAATGCTCGCTCCATGAAATGTGTGCTTTACATAGAAAACAATAACAAATAAAGAATCTGCAAAATTGATTTTCCAGGAAACAAACGCAAGCACATTTCCTTTTTGCCAAACATATCTTTATCTTTTTCTTGCCAGCCTGTAATGGACCCGTTCGGAAGCATCATTTGGATATTTTATGACCTCCATTTCAGGGAAGAATAATGCACACTCCTATGATTTATTTTGCGGGGCTACATTTTGGAAATGCAATTTCACAGAACCAAATGAAAAGATAATCACACTAACATCATAAGTGATTGAATGTAGCCAATGACGCTGTTAATAGGCTCTTCAAAATATTGATTACTGCCTCAAAGATATTAAGGGAGATTTGGCTGCTTCGGAATGGTGAGCATCTGTTTGTAATACTGTCTTATAGTACGTCTGGCTGCATTGTGTTATGTTATGCTGTGCAATTTTATGTTTTATGTTTTGTTATGCAATGCAGTTAGGCGTTTATGTTATTTTATTTTATGCCACACTATGTTATATTTTTATGTTATGTTATCTTATGCTATGCTTTTTACATTGTTATGTCATGTGATGCTATGCTACGTTTAGGATTTATGTTATGTTATAATATGTTGTGTTTTGTATTATGTTATGCAGAAAATATAAGTGCACATTATTTTATCCTATGCAATTATTTGTTTAAAAATGCAACCATTATTCTATAAATGTATGCACAAGTATTGGCTCAGCCATTTAAGAAAAACAATGACAGATACTCAAATTTCTTACATTTGAAAAAACACTACATTGCTTTGTGGTTAGGGGTTTGTAATATTTATGGGATAAAGTACCCCCTGCCTTCCATTATAAGAATATGACAAGTCATTGAGGAGTTCCTTTATCACGTTTTGGAACTCGGATCTGACTTGCAATATCCTTATCATGTACGCCAGGTGGTACTTTATGCCATATAATGCATGGTCACACCCCATATGGTTCGTTGTTTATTAAGTTTCTGTGAGCAGACATTTATTCAAAGTCCCAGAATTTGTGCGCTCCCCTTGGGTTATTTTTATAAACCGCAATTTAGGTCCACTGCCAATTTGGCTGCTCCCATCTCTATCCCTGTATCCAAAAGGTTTCAGGCCTTATCAGACCTGGATACACAGGATTGACAACCATCGCTACTGGAACATCGACCTCATCTCCTTGAAGATCCTCAGGTTTTTGAAACCCTCCCTTCTTTTGACGTGATAGATGACCAGCAACCTACATCTAAAGCTAAGGTTGACACAGATTTGAGCATTTTGAGCTGGAATGTTGTTGGCCTTCAGCCGAGGCTTAGTGACCCGGCCTGGCTATGTTTAATAAAAAAACAGGACATAGTTATGTTTCAGGAGCCCTGGGCTACCCAAGAATTACATATTAACGGGTTCCATTGCTCTAATATTGTAGCCCCTACTCCCAAATCTGGTCGCCCTTTGGGGGACTTTTTTATTGGGATTAATATTGCTGCCGGTGGCAGCATCAAGGTTCTACCGACTAATAGTCGCAACTTCCACGTTTTTATTGTATAGAAGAAGAGTCTCTTTTTATTTGATTAACTTTTACAACCATGATTTTATCTCCATCCACAATGGGAATTTTATTAAGCTCTTTTATTTTATTTCCCATCTTGACTCCCAGCAAGAGTCAGCCAAAATTACTGGTATCCTTTTAGGGGGTGACTTCAATGCAAAATTAACAGACATACCACATAGCCCAGGGTCTTATAATCCTAGCTCCACCTGCCGCAGGGGCGTAGAGTTGGCTATGTTTCTGAGTATGCATAACTTCACCAACCATGGACATCGTGGGCACTACACACGCAATTAATAATCCTGTGCCAACATTTAGAGGAAGGGGGCGTTCCTCCACTATAGATTTTGTCTTTATATCTCCCCCTCTCGTAGACAATTTATTGGAAGCAGAAGTAATCGCCACGAGCCAAGGGGACCATAACCCAATCAAAATAGGGTTGAGACTAGCCCCCCGGCCCATGTTTTCCTCTGAATGTGGGGCCAGGAACTTAACGCCCTCTACCAATAATTTGAAATTGATATGAAGGGGCATTGATAATAATGATCTGTTTCAGACAGTGGTAAAGGATAGCATGCACCTCATAAATTCATGCCTATCAGCCCAAGACCCATTACCTGAAGCTGTCCATGAATTTAATAAACTTTGTCTAGCTAATAAAACCCTTTTGTTAAAACCTATTTCCCTTGTGAAACACAGTCCCAGATGGTTCAATCACGAGTGCTCTGAGGCAAATAAACAACTACGCAGAGCCCTATTATCTAACCCAAGGTGTAATCTTGAAGTGAAATCGGCTAGGCTGCGGTATAAAACTGCAATCTCTAACCGGAAAGGGGAAATTTAAAAAAACCGCTGGGAGGCACTAGTAATAGCTGCTAACATCAAAAAGGGCGATACATTTTGGTCAGCCGTGAGGGATCTGCGATCCATGGGGCAGCTTCGCACTCCCATTAGCTGCACCATCACAAGTGAGTCGTGGGAAAATCACTACACAAAAATGTATGCTGCTCCTGCACAAGAGGCGGACTACTATGAGCAGGGGCCCCTAACCAGAATGCAGATAACCCTACCCGAGGTGGAATAAGCGATCTAACAGAGTGTGGGCAACAAAGCCCCTGGCCCAGATGGGTTTCCTATTGACCTTATCAAATGCAAACCAGACTTTTGGGCGCCTCTTCTTTTAAATGTTTTTAACAATTGAATGCATGCTCCTTTACCCAGTTCCTGGTCCACAAGCATTATTGCCCCGATTTTTAAAAGGGGGATCGTTCCAAACCTAATTGTTATAGGCCCATCTCCCTAATTGACAATACCTTACAAATCTTGGGAAGAGTCCTATATAACAAGATACTAGAGTGGTCTGAGGAAAATAGTATTTTAGATCCCTGTCAATTGTGTTTTTGAAGTAAGGTTGGCACCAATGTACAATGTCTAAATCTTAATCGAATTATGAGCAAATACACCATTGCGCGGGCCTCACCAATCTATCTGGCCTTCATGGATTTGACCTCCGCTTTTGACCTTGTTAATTGGTCAAAGCTCTGGTCTATACTTTTGACCTATGGATTGGATGAGCCCCTAGCTTCTTGGCGCACCTTCATAAAGACCTTAAAGCCTGGGTCAGGATTGGCTGCGGGGGCGAGGTCACTGAAGCCATTAAGGTAGGCAGGGGGGTCAGACAGGTCTGTGTCCTGGCCCCCCTCCTTTTTATTATCTACATTAATGGACTGAATAAAACATTAAAACCATTGACCCAAGACGTCCCAAATATTAACGGAACAACACTCCCCGTACTACTCTATGCGGATGATACGGTCCTTGTGGGCCACACTCCGAACTCCTTATGCACTCTAGTGCAGGGCCTTGTTAACTATATGGACAGTTTGGACTTATGTACCAATTTTAAAAAGTCTTTCATACTGTCTTGTGGTCCTAGGAAACGCCAACTCAGTTCTATATCTGTGAGTAATCAGAAGTTGACGAAGCACTAGCTCCTTTCCTTATCTTGGAGTGGTCTTTGCTGCGAACGGCTCCTGGACTGAGCACATGGCTCACTCCAGGAACAAGTTACCAAAGGTCATCAACTCGATTCTTAGTCTTCCACGTCCAAAGAGAACAGGTGCCATTTTAGCTATTTAAAAAAAAAAAATCTAAATGTGTGCCAACAGCCACGTATGGCGCTGAGGTTTGAGGTATTGCTAAGAGCCCCTGCATTCAACAGGAAGAGAACAGATTGTGCAGGAAGCTACTAGGCGTCCCAATCTCCACACCTCAATATACTTGCAATAGGGAACTCAACCTAAATTTTATTGAAGATTTTGTTAAGGCCCGCCCTCTTCTGGCTCTGCGTTTGGAAAAACCCAGCCGCATCCCTTACGAGAGAGATCATCAGCGATTGTATAGGATGCGAAAAAGGGAAGGATATCCCTTGGTTGTCAGGGGTGTATCAGAGCCTACGCAGCGTTAACAAGGGAAGCATCTTTACAAATCCTAGTACAGCAGTGACCATGAATAAAAATGAGCTTAGGAGTGCGCTCTATTTGCTATATAGAGCGGAAAGGATTGAAAAGTAATCCAAAAAATCCCTTGTCCATGGCTATATGGCTATTGAACACCCTGCACACCCGCTGGCTAACTACCTCACTCTGTTTATGAGTCATTGGGAGAGGAGCCTTTTATTCTGCTTAAGGGCAGGTACTATCAAATTTGTATTATGTTTTCCCTTTGGTCACCACTCTGACCTTGATCACCTACCCTGCCCGTGTGATGGTCACAGTGGCCAATCTATATTGCACTTTTTGTTTTTTTGTAAATACTATTTAAAGTACATTAAGTGGCTTTTAACCCCGTATTTTAAAAAGTTCACGCCCATCAGTTTGGAAAATGCTTATTTGAGGTTGCTTATCTTGGATGAGGAGGAGCTGCTTTTTCGCATAGGCACTTTTTTGAGAATTGCTGTTCGAGCACGTAAGATCATGTCTAATCTTTGAACTTTTACATTATATATTTATGAATTTTTGCATGAATTTGAAAGATTACTTTAGATTGTATTCTGCTAACAGATTTTTTTACGACTCTCTTATCTGTATATTTTTAATTTGTTTGTTGTTGTGCTTTTATGGATACGACGTTATCCAAATAAAGTGTCTTTGAGCCTGAACCAGGGTCACACCATCACCTTTCCCACAAAACACATAAAACCTTGGTGCATAGCTCTTTCATATGATAGAGAGCATGTTTGCAAACATAAATAATAAAAATAAAACCTCTAGTGTAAAATGCAATACATCAATAACCTGTTAAATATTTGTTGCAAGCAGAGATTGGAAACAGTTCAATACAAGTCAGTTAAAAAAAAAAAAGCTGCAGTAGGTCGGAACGTGCAGAAAGATTCTATCTCTGGGAGTGCAAAAAAAACATATTTCTCTGCTTGTCGTCGTAAGCTATTAAAATAGAGCAGAGGAAATAAAAGCAACTTTCCGTTTTCGTTGCTTTAAACAGCTGCTTCAATTATGCTCAGTGACCTGACCTGCTTTTCACCTCAACTGCTGCAGCAGTCATTGTGATGTCAGAACTCGAATGTAATAACTTGCAATAGTTGAGTTCTGACGTCTTTTCTTTATAAAAGTCACCGATTATAAAGAAACTGCTATTTATACGGGGATCACAGAATCCCAGCTATTGTAAAGAAATTAGAGTCTGCCATTTATTTTAATACAAATATATACACAAGAACATATATTTTTAACGTATTTACATGAATAAATGAATTATTTAGCAAGATATGTGTCTCTGCGTTGATCCTGTCCTGCTGTGACCCTCAGAATTATCTTCGATGCAATGGATTTCAATGGAAAGTTTGAATACCAGAGGAACAATCCCTCAATGCAACTTTGAAATGTTGGGAACTATGCCTCAGGAAAGAAGGAAAAGGAGGATGAAGGTGGTGATGTGGACGTGGTTTGTGGGTCACGTGGTGGATGGTTGACAAATAGGCATGAGTGTGGCTTCATTTTGTCTGCTGAGGTATGTTCACGAGTAAAGAACTGTAAAGATTTCTTGTACCTTGCTAATTGCATTAATGCTTAAGGTTTAGCGGTCCAATGCTTATGTTAAATATCTTGTTGATTTGAGTAGATGTATTTGGTGTTTTCCTGTGTTAAAGCTAGGGGTGGGCGGAATTTGCGAAATTCACTTTCGCAAATTATCGCGAAAATGTTAAAAATCTCCGCTAACACGCGGAAATATCACGAAGATGTGGAAGTTTTTTTCTCGCCCGTTCGCGGTATTTTCTGCGTGGTCGCGGCTCGCCAACTTACCTATGCAGTTGCTTGCGGGCGCGGCCATCTTGTTGGCCATCTTGTTTTCACTTGTCTCGCGGTGCATGATCGCGAGAAGAAAGACGTGATCGCGCGACGAATGACGTTACTGCGGGCGCGAACTGTCGCGAGACAGCGCAAATGGCTACCAACAATCCAACAGTCGTGGAGAACGCGACCGGATCGGGAAAACTTGACGGCGAAAGCAGGGATTCAGGTAAGGCGATCGCGCACACGCGAGAATGTATTATTTTACAGCACGAGCAAGCAAAACATTTCCGGTAAAATGCGGATTGCGGAAATTTTGACATTTTCGCGCTCTCCGCGGAGCTCGAAAATGTCAAATTATCGCAATTTCCGCGAGCGGAACGGAATTTTAGCCCAGGCCTAGTTAAAGCATGTGTAGGTGCACGTGAACACAGGGAAGTGGAACGTGCAAAAGGAATAGATGTGCATTTAAACATAGGGCGGAACAAGGCATAGAAAGTGGAGTTTAGAGGTGACAGAGATATCTCTGACTTTGTCATAGGAAGCTTAGATGTTTTTTGACATTCAGCAGTGAATGGCACTGAAGACGCAGCTGATATCATTTGACAAAGTGCTGCCTGGCTTCTTTAAGCTGAGGATCAGTTAAGTAGTCTCACAATACATGACTAATCTTGCCCCAAAACTGTAAAGTGGGGTTGCCTGAGGCTGGAGGTAAATGTATAGAGGATATGTGGATCACAGAGGGCTGCAAGTCACCCCAACTAATAGTTGTGGGTGACAACGCAAAAGGCACCAATCTGTTGTAGCCTCTTTCTTTATTATGCATTGTCCCCACAGTCTAATTGTTCCCTGCTGCTCAGCCAGTGAGAGAGGTCATTGGGTGGTTGGAATGTTGAGCATGTTTGTGCTGGAATGAGTGGATATTTGGAGTGCGAAGAGCTAAGCAGCAGGATGCTGCTCCTGGTGGGGTCTCTCCAGAGGCGCAACTACAGCCAAATTTCGGGGGGGGGGGGGGGGCTAAGCAAAGATTTGGGGGGGTCTGAATCAATAAGCAATAGGCAGAGTGGAGCTGATTTCGGGGGGGGGGGGCTGAATCTTTAACCCCTTCGCTGCGGCGCGAATTCCGCCGCAGCGTTGGGGGGGTTTGGGCCGAGCGCGGCGCCGCCATGCTCATGACGGAACCACGCCGTCATGAGTCACGGGCGAGCTGTGCTCATGACGGCGTGGTTCCGTCATGACTCCACCCACTTACGCTGATCGCCCGCACAGGCGGGGAAACAGCGCCGCGTGGGCGGAGCGGCCGCCAACGGCCGCAGCATGACGGAACCACTCCGTCATGAGCACAAGCCGCCCGTGGCTCATGACGGAGTGGTTCCGTCAGAAGCATGCAAGGGGTTAAGCAATAGGCAGAGTAGAGCTGCAGGGGCTCTTAGAAGGGGTGAAACAACAGCAAGGTCTCATTAACATGCAAGACCTGTGAAGTGCTCGGGTGCGGCTGTGTTTGGGCCCGGGAAGCTGTCTAATCCCTGGCTGCCACACACGACGGGGGAGGCTGAGGCCCTTTGAGTCCAATGGGTGTTGCGCGCCTGGGTCTCTCTCTAACCTACAATTAAGCTAATAAACTTACATCTTTAGAAAACCTATGAATATCCATCTTTCATTGCAACACTGGCAACAATCAGGGAAAGACCCATGCATGTGGAACAAGAAACTAAGAGGAGAATAGAGGCACTAGAGAAGTAACTCAGAAGATTACCAAGAAAAGAGATTAAAGACTGTTAGGAAAAATTGCGCCTGGTAGCCCCACCGGGGTGTTATTACACCAGAGAGCCTGCAGTCGAGGACAATTGAACAGGCAGCGTACTGTGAGCAGCAGGTCTAGAGGGTTGCTGCTGAGTTGAAAGGATTTTGGTGCCAACAAGATTGAAGTTTGCCTGTACAGGATTTCATCATTTGGCTACTCATGCCAGAGGGGAATGAACCAGCAGCGTTACCTGAGAAGAATTTGAAGTAAACCAAAAGCACTGTTTTACAAATTTGTTGGATGTTTCGCGGATTGTAGAGCTGGCCTGTCAGGGGCCGGAACTCTCCACCAGTACCGCTTTGGATATCACCATATGAATTTTATTAATGCGGAACCGACATGTGGCAGTTGGGACATTGCATTTGTAAGTGTTGTTTTCTAGGGTCTTGCGCACCCAGCACCTTTTCCAACTTAAATTTCCCCTTTGTATTCTTTTGATGTGAAACAGGAGAGGGGTAAGAGCAATTTGCTATTTGTACCCACAATGGGTATTTTGAAAAGTAAACAGCGCACCTGCACCGACATGTGCTCACCGCCATGGCGAGTACCCGCCAGCCTGCATCTGCGAGACTCTGAGCTGCGAGACGCGCTGTCATTGGGTATTGCTGCAGGCGTGCTCTGATTGGCTGTTCCTGGAGTGACACGCAACAATTGGAAGACAGGTGTTGTGAGGGAACTAGGCAGGGAACTGACATGTTCCCATTGATGAACGAGCAGAGAAGTTTAGGTTTATTATCTGTACACTTGTCTGTAAATTTGTGGGCCATATTTATTGTCCAGGGAGGTTACCATCTTATATCTCATTGGAGCATTGAAGTTATGCAGAAAGTGTTTGTTTAACCTTTTCTGGTTTATTTCTTATTTTTTTTGGGGTGGTAGTTGTAGTTTTGTTGGAAGTTGTGTGTGTGGGGGGGGGGGGGCATTTTGCTATCCTTCGTCCTGCTGAATTCTCCATTGTTTTCATAAGGGGGAGATGTGTTGTGGCCTCTTGCTATTCTGCATTCAGACCATAGTCTTATTGTTCTCTGCTGCTCAGCCAGTCAGTGAGGTCATTGGTGGGTTGGAATTGTTGAGCGTGTTTGTGCTTGGATGATTGCACAGGTGGAGTGAGAAGGGCTGAGCAGCAGTATGTTGTTCCTGGTGCAGTCTATCTGTAACCTACAACTAGGCTAATAAACGTACATCTTTTTATAACCAATGAGTACCCATCTTTCATTGTAACGCAGTGCTACTGACTTTGTTGTGCAGGTGTAAAGAATTAATCCAGCCTAGGGCCGACCCGAGTATGTTTTCATCTGTTGGTGATTGTAGGAGGACTGGGTGCTAAATAATGGCAAACTCCACAGAGAATTTCAAAATGACTGGGGCACTAGTACACCCTTCATCCTAAACTTGTCTTGCACAAGGAGGACCATGCTGTCTGCTTCCATGCTAGGCCTAAAACCCACTTCCAGCGTATTCCAGCCTCAAATGAATTTCAATGAACATTTTTGCCATCTTAGAAGGATGCACAAATGACTTGTTGAAGAGTGGTACCTTCACTGTTAAATAAAAGACAACTGATATGGAGACGGTAGAGAATAAATACGTTTTTAGAGAATTGTTTTTGTTTTTAAAGCGTTGCTCTGAACAGATCACGAAAAGGAGGGTGCAAAATAACAACTTTTCAGGCATAGGTGAACGAAAATGCAACTTTACAACTTCAAGACGTTTGTTCCCTTTGCACTTCTCGTTTTCTGGTGACGTTTTCCAAACCTAACATATTTGAATTCCCCTCTAGTTATTTTTGTGAAATAATTTTCGTGCTTGAAATAGTTTTGAAGACATTTTCTCGTGCATAAATGTACTTTCATAGTTTTTTCGCTACATCTTTGAAAATCTTCTCCAACAATTTAAAGATTTAAAAAATGGCGAGATTTAAAAAAAAAACCTTTTTGTAGTTCAGTATAGAGAAAGTATAACAATATCTCTGATCCCTAACCATGAGGCAACATAGAGAACATGACTGGACTGAGAAGGCCACTTATACCGTCCTCAGAGACTTGTGCAAAGTAGAGGCCAATGTCTAGATTCAAATGTGCCTCGGAGAAGGCCCCTTGGGAGTGTGAAAGGTTCTGCTTCTATATAAGATGTTTGGTTTAATATCATTTCTGATTTAACACACCCTAAATGTAAAACAATAGAAATATACATTTCTACAGAGCTCTAGAACCGTCAAAGAGTGGATGAATAATATTTCTATCCAATGACCTGGAAGACTCTGTGGAGATGTTAGAGAGCGAGAAGCCTCCAAAGAAAGCTACTTTTAGGCTAATGTACATTGGCCGGTGTAAAGGTTGAGTTGGTTTTCGTGAATCACTACGTTTACCATAACATTCGATTTTATTTTTCTAGCTGTGCAAAACAATTTACTGTGCAGTACCATTTATCTTGCTTCAGACGACCATGACTCTCCAGGATTAGGGGTAGACATAGAATCTAAGAGGTAAAACAGGTTTATAAGCAATCAGGACTTACAGAGAAGGGGTGAGTATCCAAATGTCTGATCAATATGAAGCAAATAGTTTCAGTAGTTAGATGCAGTTGGAGCAGTTACGAGACTTATATGGGTTACGACAAAGGAATCCAGAATAGTATGATCATGGGAGAGTAAGGAAATCTGAGGTTGAAAAAGGGTCAGATGAAAAAACAATATGAAGGTGAAGGACTGTCAAGAGTAATAATCAAAGTAAAGGGTCCATCAGGTGACCAAGTAAAAAAAAACCTAAAATTAGGAGCAGTGTTCAGAGGGTAGTACCTGAAAGAGCAAAAGTGAGGTTCAGAGTTGCAGGGCTTGGAAATTGGTTCATGGTTCTCCTTTGAACTCCAGAGTTAATCAGTAGATTATCTCTATATCTGCTACCTACATGATCTTGGATAGTATCCATTCCTTGCAGATACAATGAGGTCTTACCTGCAGGATGAAAGAACACAAAGTTTCCCTAGATCCCTCTGTCACTTCTGCTGCCTGGAAGCCCCATCACTCTGCTGCCTCTACCAGCACAGCACATGCAACGGGCTTCTCATCACAACTGCCTTGCAATAGTGGGGCATTCGCCCATCTCATCACCACCATGAGGTGGTTCTCAAAAGTGCACAGCTTGCCCAAACCCTGACTTTAGAGTGTTTGTTTCTAGTACGGCCTAAAGGGTATTTATGGTAGCAGGCTAAAGGAGACCTGTAATGTCATCTGTCTAGCAGATCACCTTCCCAAAGCTCTTCACTAAGGGCCTATCCTCTCTCTTTCACCCAAGTTTCTATATGCCTAATAGAGCAAAATATCAACCTTAAACAGAACCTGAGGATCTCCATTTCCCCAACAGATGCTGCAGGCATCTTTCCTGACACCAATTCCCAAACTTAAACTCAAAACACGTGGTCCTTTCTAGGCTCATCCTACAGAGAAGATGGCACCTGGAGGACTTGTTATTCCTTGAAAGACAATCAAGATCTTGTGTAATGTGGGACCCTGTTGCATCTCTTGCTGTAACATACAGACACAGAGAAAACACTTCATGTTGGCTTCCGTTGTCTTGGATTTATTCACTTGCTAGAAGTACCCTAAAAACTCAGAGCCTCAATAGTTGATCGGAGTTGGACCAAGATAGTCCATATCAGGGCATCTATGTTCTACCCAGATGCTTCTTTATGACTTGACATGTCAATCTACCCAACAGGAAAAAAACACAAGAGCTCTGTGCTTCATAAAGGGTCAGGTGGATATTTGGGACATCCGTAAGGAGGGGCATATCTTCGTCAGTAAAATTCAGGGTTCTGTAGATCAAAAGCAGCGGTCCACAAGGTGAATGTGTAAGGTGACCAAGATTCAGGATGGACTGTCCTCATGAGTGGAGGCTCATTACAAATTTGCATTAGGTGGACTTCTGGGGGTGATTTAGAGTTGCCAGACAGGTACTCCACTGCAATGGCAATGGAGTACACTGTCCGCCAAACTTAAACTCTGCCTGCCTGATTTTGAGTTGGACGGATAGCAAGTTTTACATTGATGGAGGAAAATGTATTTCTTGGTGTAAAACTTCCTTTGACTGACTCACAGAGTAGATGCTATTAGAAGTAAGCCATCTGACCATCCACCCTATTTAGTGTAGACTAAGGGTCTCCAAGCTTTTCTGTTATAAGAGCTATTTACCTCCAATGAAAGTCATCATGAGCTATTAATAGTACTAGTATTGTAACAGTGGTCACATGGCACAAAATTAAATTGGTGGCCTTCCTATACAAGATTTTCCAGCAGTGATCACCTCAGTGCATCAGCCAATGTTGCCAAAATTGATGTAAAAAAGGCTTTGTCAATATGGACTGCTGCTACATGGGTAATATATATCAGCCATAGCTGCAATGGCCTTGGTGCAAAAGCATTAATATTAGTAATACGTCTCCCCCAAACTATCATATGTTAGCACTTAAATAGCAACTTTAAATATATTTTAAAAATTCAACTATCTTTTTCAAACATTAGTTTATGTATTCTGAAAAATACATGTGTTTCAATTTTGATTCACATACGTTAACTCAGTAAAGCAAAAGCTTCTAATTTAGTAGGCGAGACTGCACGCAGGAGAGCTGCTTAAAGCTTGCTGGGGAGCTACCAATAGCTTGTGAGCTACTTCTTGGAGAAGCTTGGAGTAGACAGTCACATGGCTTTTTTTCTATTATCCACAACCACCAGCAATACACTGCCAGTGACCACCAGTAAAAGAAATAAAGGAAAATCATCCTCACACCATGGGAAAAACTAGATTGCCAGTGGTTATACTATTTGCAAACATTCGTCCCATCACCTTTAAGTGTTGGATTGCCAGTAGTATGCCTTGAAGCCTGAGACTGATGTAGCTTTCCAAACCTACTACTACTAACGTTTGTGAATTCTAAAACGTATACAACTTGCATCCATTCAAGGGGTACATCTGTGGCTGCAGATTTGCTAATTATATGTTCAACTAGTTACTAAATATATTTAAGTGCCTGTTCCAACAAAATGGCAAGTTCAAACATCTTGGAGGAATCAGGATACCAAGAAACCCCAACACGGACACACCAGACCCGACTCAGGTCCCCACGAACCAACTACCATGCCAATAATGTATTTATGTGTGGGTGTCACATCCCAAACACCCCTCCCCTCAAGCTCCTCTCCTGATTGTGAGCCCTTGGGTATGTTCACCTAGATTGACACCAACATACCTCCATCATTTCTCTGGGATATGTATTTCTGTACTCTAGTTTCTAGAGTAGCTTTTTCTTCCTATATATTGTGGCTTTGGGTTGTGGGTCTCCCAGAGCATCAAGCCTCAGGTAGCCCTAGAGGACTCTATTTTGTGCTTGGATCAGATGACTTCTCTAAGAGTGAAATGTGACCTTCGCTGATGAAATGCATCAGGCTCTTTCTTTTCTTATAAGATTTGCATTTTAATTTCATTACTTGCAGTCAAATAAAAGGAACCTCGCCATGCAATTATTTGAGTGTTTTCTCAAGCTTTTTAAGCTGTCCCGCCACGGTTAAAAAAATCAATGGCTGTCTATTAAGTAAACAGTTTTGTCTCCTGCTAATGACTGTTTGTCCTGCCATTGTGCTCTGAAGAAAAGATGAATGGAAATGGAGGAGCGAGGTGTGAGGAAATTAAGATTAGGGCGAGGGAGTCAGGTGGGGAGGGGCAATTTGTCAATAGCTGACATTGGTTAATTCACTAAGAATGGGGGAGGTGCTTAGGGAACTTGCTGTTTTCGATCCATTTCTGAGTCTGTTCCCTGAGATTCGGACACATGTATCCAGTTTAGCTTTAGTAAACAATAACCCTCAAGCAGACTTATGCGCTCTAACTATGGCTCCTTGTTAGTCCGAGCATCTTCTATGGAATCACATTAACAGATGACTGTGGAATGACTATGTCCAGTCAGAAAAACCAATGGGCAAAACGCAGCATCAGCAACAATGGCATCAGAGGGCGCACCTTACTTATGCAGGCCATTCGCAAGTCATGCCGGTCAGATTTGATACTGTTCGAATTTTATTCTGTGTTCCTCGTGCCACCCCAGGAAAAAAATATAAAATGTTCCTCATGGTCTAGGAGAAAATTCCCAATTGGCCAGGAACATTATATTTGCCTCCAGTGACAAAGATCAACTTTGGTTGATTGGTTTTTTCAAGAATAAAAAGTTCTGGAAGACACTTCATGTGGAATAACCTCCGAAGGGCAACACATTGTAAAGAAAGCAGGCCAGCTGTGACTTTCTCAGCCAGTGCACTGCCTCCACTTCCCCAGCTTGACTCAGGCCATCCCACCAAAGCCTGCATGATTCCTCCTTAGTTTGAGAGTTGTATATTGCCCATTTAAGGTAGGGCGTTAATTTGTGGCTGAGGTATTCAGCAGTGTGTATATGCATGTTAGTGTGAGTGTGTTGTGAATGTGTGTGTGTGTGTGAGGGTGGGAGTGTGTGTTGTGTGTGTGTGCATGCAGCTTTCTTGTGCCCTATTTGTATTTACTGTTTCTGACAATATGGAATGCAGCATAATGTTGGTGTGACTACTTTACACCTACTTTTTTCGGACATTCTTTCACCTTTTTTTTGAGCATTTTATTAGCAGCACGTTGTGTTGTGCGAAAATTAAATACCGCTTATCATTGTGCCATGTTGGGGAAATCATAAGATGGCCACCCCTTCTCTTCTTAGTGCTGTATGTCCAAGCATCATTCTAGAACACGTACTGTGGTACATAAAACATGTAGGGGATGATTATAACAGCAGGCGGATCGCCACCGCCGCATACGCCCGCCATCCCAATTTGATTCACCCCTGCCATATTATCATGGCAGGGGGTATCACGGTGGACAGAAAGTCCATCTGCCGCTTTTCCGGCGGTTGGCAATCGTTATGATTGCTGGCCGGGCGAGCTGGGGCATAATATGGTGGCGGAGCCTGGAAGGTACCGCCATCCATATTATGATGCCCGGTGGGAAAAGGCCTTTTCATGGCGGCGTTGCTTTGGGATGTACTTTGGGGGCCTGTTGCGGGCCCCCGGGAGGGGGTGGGGGGTGCACTTGGGGGGTACCCATGGTACCCCCCTGCATTCCCATGCACAAGGTGGCAGGCACGACGGTGCCTGCCACATTGTGCATGGGAATGCACAACATGTCAATTTGGCATTGCGGCGGGTGCTGCTGTAAGCAGCACCTGCTGCAGTGTCAAATATGCGGACTGTGACCACCAGGGTGGCGGTCACATCCTAATCAGTGGTGCAGGACCACCGCACGTATGGCGGGTGGTCCTGCACCGCAAGGATGGTGGGCGGACTGAAGTCCGCCTGCCATCCTAATGGGCCCCTTACTGTGGTACAAAGGTAGCTCTCACCCTGCCGAATAGTGCAGAACCAAAAATGTAAATATGTTCTGGACCACGGCCACAAATGCAGATGAAGAGGAAGAGGAAGGTTAATCCACTGTCCATTAGCAAAATGGCTTGGCAGGTTTCAAGTCTTATGGGACATATCAGTTCTCCACACTCGGTAGAAGTTGGAGCCCAATGGTGGAAGGTAGGTTGGCATTTAACACGATGGGCACCATACACCACTCATTGTGTGCCGGACCACGTGGAGCTTGCCTCAAAGTGGATTGCATTAATTGGATACGACTTGTACACTCACAGCCTTCCGCAGATTCCATTAGTGCATCGACTGTGCTATCCTACATGTTTTCCAAAGTATAATTTTAGATAGAACCCATCCTCTACTGTTGGTGGGTATAAGATATATATATATATATATGGATGAGAGCAACGTGTAGGGTCAGTGGGTTACCTCTTTCCCCCACCCAGGTGAATGTTGTTTTTTACTTTGATTGTGGGGTCTTCTGCTCTGGGTTTATTTGAAGAGGGTGATGGGGTGATTGGGACAGAAGAATCTTGGTAATCGGGGAGGTCATCTTCAAATAAAATATACACATATTGGACAACCCAGTATCCAATGGACTCCCTTAGGGCACATCCATTAGAAAAGTCATTTTGGGTACAGCATTGACATTTCCCCTTATCTTCACTTTGAATTTTGCTAGGTTTTCTGGTGTCCTCTGCGTATTGCTTACCCCAGTGTCTCTACGCCTAATAGAGCACATCATCACCCTTAAAGAGTGTTGGAAAGTGGATTATTAGTGGTGGTAAATATATATGTACCACTGGCAATAGGGCCACTAACACAGTCTAGGGCTCAGAATGGGTTTCAGAAAATTATTCCCATGCTCAACCCTTGGTAGATTGGCTGCGAGCAGGCAGGCTTAACTTCAAAGACATGAATGTAAAGCATATAAAAACACCTGTTCAGTAAATAATTAAGAAACAACACAAAAGAAAAATCCAAAACCAATTTATAAAAATAGGAAATATTGTTATCTTTAAAAGGGCACCAAACCGACAAAAAATACAATGTAGGGAACTGGAGATATGACTTTTTAAAGATTTTGCACTGTATAGCACATGGAAACCCATAGCATCTATGGGGACATATGGTCGTGCAAGACCAGGACAAAGTCAAAGTTTCAGGCCAACCGCAATAGAGCCCTGCACAGCTACCCCTTGCTACCCCACCAATTCAGTAAATAATGAAGACAGAACACACAGTAAAAATCCGAAATCAATAAATATGGTGATTTATTTCCTCTCACACACCTGAAGAGCAGGGAGTGACATTTCCCATTTAATTTTCCGTTAAAGGAGGCCCATAAATCATTGCAATTTGCAATCACAAAGCCTGTAATTTGCAAAGTCATAGGTTTTGCAATCCCAAATTTCAATAATGTGATGAATCAAAGGCATTTTCGCAAGCTGAACGAACCTTCCTGACGCCCATAATGTATTTTGTGACTCATTATCAATCTCCATTAGCTGGTGATGTGAAAGAAGTTGGATTGTACCTGATCCACAAATAGAGGCTGTCTCCAGGTGACAGCTTCCCCTTTATGAATCGTGTCGGGCAGCATCCAAGGGACCACTGCTTGGTCCCACTTGTCATCCCAAAAGTAAACACAGTAAATGGGGGGAGGAGTTGGCCTAACAGCTAGGGCGGTCGACCTCAAATCTGGGGAACTGGGTTCGAATCTCGGCAGACAGTGAACATGCCGTGATTCTGGGCAAATCACCTAATCTCCTCGTGCCTAACAAAAATGAATGTGTCCTCATGTAATGCAACTGGTGCTATGTAAAGCGCTCTGATACCCGATTCGGGTCAAGTTCGCGCTCTATAAACTCTGTAAAATTATTTAAAGAAAATTAAAAATGGGGCATTGATATCACCAAGAAGGATACATGGAGTGTGCAGGTGAGATGAGGACATAATTAATCTTTGCAGTGGCCAAGGCTACCTTTGCAGCACTATTTTGAACTATTGCAGACAGGTGGTAACAGGAATGTCTGCCAGCAGGGAGTTCCTATGGAAATGGCTAAGAAGATGGAATGACCGACACCTGAAGCAGTATTATATGGGTTGGGTGTCGCTAGAAGGTAGACATTAATGGCTTGTAGAATATGAGTAAGTGTATATCTGGATAGACTGTAAGAGATGTAGTTTGGAGCCAGACCACTCCAAGCATTTAGACGCAGGTTTCAGTACCTTGTATTAGACTCTGTTCTTGGTGATGGGCCCTCTGGCCTAAGGGCAGAATGTTAAAGTAGGGCTTCAGTTGGGTATATTGTACAGTGTTTGAAGAGCAAATTCTATGGTCCAGTCTAGTGATGTGACGAAGTGCAGAGGGAGGTGCATAGAAGGCTACTACAATAATTACCTCTAACCAGTTCTTAGTTGATTAGTGTTTGTGCTGTGTTGAATGCTACATGGGAGAGTATGTTTAATAGGTGAATGTTTGCTGCTGTAGCAGTGTTGATAATAAACATTCTGTTTTTATGATTGCTCTGAAGAGAATTCTGAGGGCGCAGCATAGGAAAGTGGATGGCATCTTTGGGAGAGAAGGGTGATGTTAAGAGTGGGACAGAGAGTACCGTAGTTTTTGAAGAGTTTAGCATGAATTACATAATGTCATCTAATAGCTAATGGCAGTGAGGCACATCCTGGTGTGTGAAGGAAGTTGGGGTCATTGGCAGTATAAAGGTGATAAGAAAACCCAAATGAAACGACAATGTCATGGAGGTAAGTGATGTAGAGCGTGAAAAGAGGAAAGCCTCGGCTTGACATATGTGAGACGCCTCTGGTAGAGAAGTGGCTGTTGATGTGTTTCATTCACAGGCGCTGAGCAAGAGTGATTGGAGAGACAGGACTGGCACAAGGGGAGTTGTAGATGTGGCTCTTTTTTTTGGGCCTCATACTTTTCAGGGCCTCGTGCTCTTGTTAGGCCTAGTTTGTTCATTCATGATGAGGCGGCATGAGGGCAGCGCAATTACAGCTGCGCTAAATGTTGATGCCTATTGATAAAGTTACACTATTTCTTCTCGAATATGTTTTAGTCATAGGCTGCTTGTATGAAAAACAGAGTTGGCGCCTGCATGTTGTTTTTGACCCAGATCCCGCAAAAGCTTCTGACAGGACTGCGGAGTGGCAGGACTTTAGCTCTTTGTGCGCTAAGATATTGATGCCTGAGGAGTCCAAAGAGGAGAGGAGAGTAGGCTGCTCAGTGAAGTTGAAGGTTTGGATATGTGCGGAAGTCTGAGGACAGAAGGAAGTTGATTGTGACACTCGATGAAGTCACATGCATGTGAAAGTCTTTTTAGTGGAGAAGTGTGGCTCAATGATTAGAGCGGCAGACCCTGATGTAGAGGTCTAGCCCGGGACCAGGGTTCAATTCCCCGCCTCGGTGGGTCTTGGGCTCAAAAATTCCACGGACCTGATAATTCTTGCCTCGTGCCTATTCCAATCATGGAGTCCCACTCTGCAACTCTGGGCAATAGCTTGCTTAATCTCCACAACGGCCCCCACAACGCTAAGGATGCCTGACCTCCACCTTGGGGGTGCCCAGGAGTGGACGCCTCACAGGGAAAGCCAGGATGGGTTCCACAGCGGTATTCGTACAAGTGCCTTGAGACCCTTGCGGGTGAGTAGTGCGCTATACAAGTATCAAATTTACATTTTTAGCGTGTTGTAGGGTACAGAAACCAGCTTGGATCGACTTAAGGAGATTAGTGGAAGAGAGTTGGCATATCAAGCCATTAAAGATCAATTACTCAGTATTTAAACAGAAAGGGAAGTTGAGATAGTGAATGATAGTCGGAGGTAGATGCAGAATTGTTAGCAGGTTTCTTTGGAAGATGAACCACTGCAGAATTGATGAAGGTTGGGTATGTGCCAGATATAGAGGAATATTTGAAAAGAAAGATCTGACAGAGAAGAATTTTGGATGCGGTGTCAAGAGGTTTGATACTCTAAGAACTGAAAGGGTCTGATGGTTAGTCGCTTTGACTTAGAAGTAAATTCAGGGGGGGAGATTCAGACAAATTGTGAAAGTGAAGCCGTGTAGAGTAGAAGAGTGGTGGATATGTGTCGGAGGGGGTGGTGGAGAAGTCAATAATGCAGTGAAGGTGTTTATAATTTTAATGCTTTTCAAAGAGCAGTATGTGGAAAAGTAAATGGTGGATAGGAGTGGGGAAATAGTAAGATCTTTATCAAGTATATGCAATGTTTTTGTGATGGCAAGGCTGAAATGAGGCGAAGAATCTCCAAAAGAATGAAGACTCAGCATGGGTGAGTGCATCAGACAGTGGGATCAGGGCATGTTTGTACTGCTCAAGTGTGATCTAATTCATAGGACCCTTAGATATGAATGCGCTTATTTTGGCTTTCAGATTACGGTGATATCTAGGCTTGTCAGTGTTAGAGCAGTGGCGGAGATGGTGCATAGAGGGTGATATTTATTTAAGGTCTTAAAATCATCAACTACTGAGTTGCACTGGGGTAGTGTGAAGTTGTTGTGGAATTTAGAGGGTTGTTAGAAAGGAGCCTTGGATTGCTTCATCTTAGAGATGAAGGTGTTAGTTAGGAGAGGAAGGACTTGTGGACTGCTCGCTACAATGTGTAGGAAGTCATGATCCGATTGGGAAGTAAGGATTGTGGGTTTGGCGTGGGAGAATACATAGGATACATGTATGAGATCTAGAGTTTTTTCCTGGAAATGAGTTGCAGAGGCAGGGCCAGGGGTGTTAATACTAACTGTTTGGAGAGAAGTTGTGAAAATAGCATGTGTTGCAGATGATTGCTGTATGGGGCATTGATATTACCAAGAAGGATACATGGAGTGTGCAGGTGAGATGAGGACAGTCTTTGCGAGGCTTTGAAAGTCTTCTTCTTCAGGAGGATGACCTGACATATCAAGGGTTTGGAAAATTGTGAAATCTGTTTTTAACCACAGTAACTTCATTTTTTTTCTATAGGTATGTTTTTTAGGTCAAGCCTGGGCTCTGCTCTGCGAGGCATGCTGTATCCAGTGTATGGGCAATCAGCACGCTCATTGCTTTTGATTGGTTCCTTTATGTGCATTCAGATAGGCCCAATTGATGTGATGTGGGTTAAACACTGCAACGATTCCATGTTATTTCGTGTGAAGTTCCATTTCATGACTACAGTGCTGTCTTTGCACAGTAAAGTGACACTCTCCTCCAAGATGATCTATCCATATTTGTAAGCTTTCTTATCGCCTTCCAGGTGCCATATTTCTACATATTGGTTTATTTGTGTAAGATACTTTCAGAGAAAGGCTCCAAAAGGGCTTCCTCAGGTCTCATTCATGCGTTTGCTTCAATTGTTTTGTTTTTAGAACTTTACAGTCCACCTTCCCACCTGAGCCCAGTCTATTAGCTGATAATCCCATCAATCTCAGCGAAACCATTACCTCACTCTGAGTAGGGCGGAGATCTGTGTACATCGCGCAGCTCTCAGGGGCAAGATACTTGCAGGGCCGACACTACCTTTCATTCTTCTGAGATGGTTTCTTTTTAGGCCTGTTAACTCTTAACAGAGAAATAATTGGGCTCGCTTCTCATACTACGCTCAGCACAAACTCTTTGATGTCTGAGACTTGAGACTCGCAGCGAGTGTGCGCCTAGACACCAGTGGGTATTAGTGCGCGTTATAAATTTTATTTTCATTTCATCTACAGCCCAACATCTCCTCACTCCCCTGCCAAGGAGAACCATGCAACAAAAACAGGCCCCCGTCTGTTTCTTCATTATTTCCTCACCCCCCCACCCACCCCCTGAGTGGTCAACTTCTGGCGCTACTGAAATGCCAACGGGGGTGAGCTACTTTCAGCTGAGCCATATTCAGTTCTGAATGTGTTGTCTAGACAAGAACGTGATTCTCTAAGAGCATCACTTCATCCTATTCCTTACACATAACCTTGTTTCCCGCGGTCCCTCTTCCACTGACGAAGCCAGGCTGCTGCAGCGGCAGATGGTGAGTGGGGCTGGGCATGTGTTGCCAGGGTTAGGGAGACCTGTAACTTGATTTTCAGGAAATTGCATATAAGCTTTTGAAATAGCAGAGAGAGGTGCTGACCGCCAGTGCACTGGAATGCGACCCGCAGCTCTTGGAGGAGCCCATGTGGCTCAGATTTAAAGTCCAGAATTCATCCACCTCAACAGCATTACTGAGAGTACCATTTGCACACATAAGGCTTACTGGGAGAGGGGCACGGCAGAACACCGTAGGAGCCACACACAAATCAGCTCTTAATTTGTATTTATTCTTTAGTTGTGCTAATGAGGCATTTCTCTGCTGAGGGAATCCTTCGTTTCAGAGGGGACAAAAGGAAGGCCATTGGCCTTTTACAGTGATGCAATATAGGATTAGTGTTAGTGCCTTACAACTGCATGCAAAAGGGGCAGTACAATGTTAGGGACATAGACAGTCCAACTCACCCTGACCATGTGCACTCATGGGGAATTCACAGGATGTTGAGCCGACGCTAAGGCTTGAACCCGGTTCCCCAGGTCCAAAGCTGGTAAGCCTGGTCCTAGCGTATTCTTCGTCAACAGCAATCAGAGATCAATAGACAATATAGCCAGCTGATGCCCCGCACTCAGATGGCTTATAAAGACAAGTATTCAACTCCACATAATTCAATGCAATGCCACACATTTAAGTGCCACACAATTCCTCAACACACAAATGCACAGTTGCACACCACATTATTCCACTACACAAACCATTTCAACATCTCATAACTTCGCACCACACAATTCAACTCTACATCATTCCACTACATGCCACATAATGACAATTCATCAAATTCAACTCCACAAATTTCCACTCCGCTCCATGCCACATAATTCCACTTCACATAATAGCACTCCATGGAACATATTTCCATTACACTCCACGCAACACAGTTCAACTCCAGATAAATCCATAACACATAATTTCTCTACAACTTACATAATTACACTTCACACTACATAATTCCCCTCCACATATATCCACTCAGCTCCAAAACACATATTTACATTCAACAAAATTCAACTCAGCAGCGTGCCACATATTTACACTCCAAATAATTCCACACCATGCCTCACAGTTCCTCAAAATGCCACACCACACAATGCGTGTAACTGCAACAAATGATGGACAGAATGTTGAATGATTCAAATATCCTCCCCCAGTCAAGAGATCTGTGTTGAATCCATTGTTCTTTTGCCTACTACGCCACCCCAGTTTGGACCCAGCCATATGCAAATCAGTCTTGACCCTATTCCTCATGGAAACATAATTTAACACCACACCACATAATTCCACTCAATACATGCCACTCCACAACACACAATACCACTACACATAAGTTCATTACACTTAATACCACATAATTACTATCCACATGATTCCCTTACACACGCACGCACTCATCCACCATTTCTCAGATTTTTCACTTCAGGTCTTTCAGCACAGTTTCTTTACCATAACTTTAAAAAAAATCCAAAACGTAAACACACACTCTCCTCCTCTTCTTTTGGTGTCTTCTGCGTACACAAGCGCAGCCTCTTTATGCCTTCATTCTCTATTTCTAAGACACTCTTTCGCCTTCTCTATTTAGAGTTAATTTACCACTTCATCCAAAAACTATCACTCTCAATCTTGCTTTCTATTTTAGACAGCTCTCACCTCTATCTATTCACCGTACCACAGATTTCTAATACACAAATTCACTACACACCACATAATTCCATAACTAACAATTCAGTACACTACACACCACACAATTCCACAACTTCCAATTCAAACCACATAGTTCCCCTACAAATAAAATACATCCACTCCACTGCAAACAAAAAACATAAGTAAAAAACAATATCATTTGCAACGAAAATAGCTCTAACTTTCAGATTTGCAAGAACAATTGCATTGCAAATGCTAATTGCTTGTTTACCAGGGCACTAGTCCTATAAAAAGAAGCGGGAGGACTGACCAAGTAAGACGATATGCAAATGACCTCATGACGTCACGAAACAGTGCTATAAAAGAAATAAAATAGTGCTATTTAAATTATTTGTGTAAATACTGGGACAGACTAACCCATCTGACAGTATTACAGTGTCTGCATTTATATACAGGGACAGAATAAAGGCAAAAGCATGCCTCCCTTAAGAACCTGTGAAGAGAAGGCAAGCTGTGTGCCTTTGTTTCCCTCTGTGGCATTCACATTTAAATGTAAGGTTCCAGGCGGCCCCAAGTCAGCATATAGAAACAAAAGAAGGCCGGATGGCCCCTTAACTTGGCCCAGCTGGAGGTAAAAAAAGGCTCCCTCGCTGCCTGCACGTCGCTGCTGGGAATGGAAAGCAGACAACGTGCAGGCGCTGCTGAACGTGTCCCAGTGTCTGAAAATTACACCGGGACAAGTTCAGCATATTTCTGTGGGGTCCAACCTCTTGGCAGGGGGTACAGCGTCCACCCTGTGAAAAGAGTGGGGGGACGCCGTGTACCTGCGTGAACCCCCTACTCAATCCCTTTTGTTTACTAATGGTTTCATCCCACATTCTGCTGCTGGAAAGACAGGCCTACTTCTCACCAATGTTTGCATCACTTCCACCAGATCCTTTAAAATGAAGCTTTGTTCTCAGCGCAACGTAGGAGGTGCTATCCATGCTCACTGGAAACCCAAAATATTTCTACTTTGTGGGAGAGCTCCATATATTTCTCATATATTGCCCATTATGCAAACACTAGCGTCATGGCCATATATTCAGCCATGGTCAATCTTTGGTTCCTCCAGTGCTTGTTTAACCATTCCAGACGGCCGTGCTCTGTATCAACACCATTACCAAAAAGAGTACATTATAGAAAACTGTAGAAACCGCAAGACTTCTATCTGAACAAATGTTAAAATGAACTTCCAAGAAGGATGGACGAGTCTGCGTTTAAAAGCCCCGAGTTTACTTCTCTAGGTAAATAAATATTTCATCGGGAATTGTGTAGACCTCAGAGCAGAATCAGGAGGCAGAACTTTTGGCCTGTGCTTTGAAAATGCAGGAATAGCGTGGAATAACACTGTTGCACCATTATTTTTGCAAATTATCTTCCAAAGCAGCCACCACCAGTCTTTCACTGGTGGGAATGGTGCACATTATCTGGGCTGAAATGGAATAAAATTGCATCACTCCTGGAATATCTCGGTACACCACAAAATGTGTGCAAATGTGTGGTAAGTGTGTCAGTGCACACTTGTGCCATACAAGTGTCAGTGAGCTGCTTCAGTGCCCATCGCAACATTAAAACACTGCACTCCTAAATTCACTGCCGTTTCTCACTTCTGAAAAACAATTTGATTTCCAAAGGGTGGAAGATGAAAGGGGGGACAGAGAATCCGGGAAGATGAGAGGGCCCTTTCTTCTCAGACTGTGCCTGAGGAGGCCAATCAATGGCCTTTGTCCGGACCCTGAGCGCATCCCTGCTTTCGTGTCTGTAACGAGAGAGCAGGGGCTCGAGCTCTCGCAAAGCACGGATAATCGATAGCTTCGACACGATCCCCGCAGTCTCTCGAGGAGACCCACTGGTCGCTTGTTCCAACTGTGAGAGTGTTTATGAGAAACGCAGAGTTACTCTTTAGTTACAGAGCTATTACACGCAGAGCTAACATCCTTCTACATAATAACAAAAAGATGTATTAGTACACTCTCGCGAGCGCTCAGTGTTAAAAATGAGCTTGTACTGTTCGGAATGATAGCAGCAGGGCTTTGAGTGGGGTGAAAAAAATGGGGGAGGCCGTCTCTCAAAGGAGTGTGGCCGATGTAATTAAGGGCGTGGCTTAAAAGCAGAGTTAGCGGAAAATCTATGCTTAGCATAATGTGCCGCCCGCCTTCTATTTTGCTACTTCTGTCGTTACATCCAGATAGTGATCCAGCGTTTCTAGCAGAGGCCACCCCTGAAGGGGGCCTAGAGGGCCGGTGCCATAACGGCTACCCGTGTCCACAAGGAACGGATCCGGTTTGCGCTGGTCAGCGCCGCCGGGAATTGCCATGCTGCAAAAAGCACCTGAGGCCCTCTCCCCCCCATCCCCCTCCCCAAGAACAAAGGGAAGAAGGAAAGGGGGGGGATATAAGGCAACGCTCCCCCTGGGCAGCTCACCTTTTACATCAGGGAGCTGGGGGAGCGGCACCAACGGTTTTTGAGTCCCACCCACCCACACCTAAAACAGCAGCATCGCAGTGCTGACAGGGACGAAAAGAACTAAGGGTGCAACGATTGGCGAAGGAGACACACCGGGCGGTGTGCGGGAGTAAGGCCACTCACTTTGGGATGCCTCACAGCTGAGTGAAGTGGTCTAACAAAAGGGGGTATCAAATAGAGACGGCACTCGCAGCCCAGCCCCCACCGGATGGCAGGGCACAAAAGAGTCCAACATGGTAGCGAGCTGAGGCCTAACTCCAGGAATAGGCTACCCCCATGCGATGAGAGCACAAAGAGAGAGCAAATCCAACCAAAAGGGGTGGAAACAAAAAATGCATTGGTTTGGTAATGGAAACACACCGACAGAGCGGTGTAGAAGGAGGGCCACTCCCTCTGGGATGCCTTATGGCTGGGTGAGTACGCCTGACAAAAATCGGGGTAGCAAACAGAGACGGCACTCGCAGCCCAGCCCTCGCCAGATGGCAGCACGCAGGAGAGACTAGCAAGGTAGCGAGTTGGGGCCTGGCTCCGGGAAAAGGCTACCCCCCAGACGCAAAGGGGCGTGGAAAACAACAATGAACAATCTACAAGCTGTCAGGGTGATTTACGACCCCTATGATATGCAAATGAGCAAAAGACAAACTAGTGATTTATGGCCCAGCCGATGATTTATGGCTGATGATTTATGATGCCCATACAGAATGATTTATGACAACAAAATGATGACAGATTTGTGACAGAATAATTTATGACATCCCGATGATTTACGGCTATGATTTATGGTGGCTGATTTATGATGATCAGGCAGAGCAATTTATGACAACGAAATGATGACAGATTGTGACAGAACGATTCATGATGCCCGATGATTTATGACCCATGATTTATGATGTCCAAATGACTCTGAGTGATAACCAATTGTGGTAATGTATGATAATGATTTATGACCCCGGCCCGAGAAGGTGTCCAGGGGAATTGTACAAATATGACGTATGTAATAAAAAATAAAACTGCGGCCAACAACCACCACAAAAACAATGACTGTTGGCTACGTGTAGTAATACAGATACACAGGTATGGTATGGTTCCGGGTATGGGCGCAGTGCGGCTCTTAATGAACTAAAATTTTCATCTGGACCCAAATTCAATATCCGACAGTTCCTTTCACGCTAGGTGAGTTTAAACCAATCTTATCAATTAGTTCATCATTGTTTATCCTTCTGTTTGGCGATGAAATATTTATGAGTTAATCAGGGTTTGGCAAAATAATATTAGAATTACTAAATTATCATAGAAAATATATTTTTTGCATCACTATCAATAATACTAATAATGACAAACTCATTTGTGAATTAAACTGCTTTATCTAAATATTGTGATTGCTCATGAAGTACAATACAGCTTGAATCATAGATCACCACACATGGAAAATCATTAGCAAATATGATAGGAATTAAACATCTTTATTGTCAGCGCAATGAGTAAGAGGATAGGCGCAGAGACAAAAGAATAACAATAAGTCATTTGCAAATAAGGTATGCAAATTCAGAATAGTTATTTATTTATTTATTTATAGAGTGCAACATTCATCCAGAAAGGATATCACAGCGCTAAGGAAAGCACAAACTAGTGAGGAGTTCAGAGTGGGGAGGTTCCTAGGTGGCAGGTCAGGACTTAGGGAACAGAAGTGTTTTTAATTCTTTTCTAAATGCCATGTGGTTATCGACGAGCCGAAGTTCAAGTGGGAGTTCGTTCCAGAGTGTTGCCGAAGGATGAGAGAAGGAACGACCCCCCATTCTGGCCCTCCTGATATGTTTGGTTATCACCCGTGCCTGAAGTCGCAACCTCAGGTTCCGAGTGGGTATATAGAATCCGACTCTATCTTGAAGGATTCTGTGCCCCAGGTAATGTAGGATCTTATGTGCATGACTCAGCAGCTTAAATTTGGCCCTTTGTCTCACTGGGAGCCAGTGGAGTGTCCTCATACACTCAGATGCTGAGCTGTACTTGCTCTTGTTGGTTACCAATTTGGCGGCTGCATTCTGGACCAGCTGTAGTCGAGAGAAGAGATAGTCCGCCATACCCATAAAAAGAGCATTCCCATAATCCAGCCTACTAATTAGTAGGGTTTCGACGAGGGTTATTCTACACTCTGTAGGCATCCATTGAAAGAGTCTTTTCAGCAACTTTAGGGTAACAAAGCTTTTCCCACAGAGTGCGCGTACGTGATCCTGCATGGTGAGTGCACTGTCAACAAGAATACCCAGATTTTTGCAACATGTTTAGGGGCAGGAGCCTTGCCCAGTGAAGAGGGCCACCAAGTTGCATTCCAGACAAGATGTGCTCCCCCAAACAGCAGAATCTCCGACTTGTCTGCATATAACTTCAGACAGTGGTCGGACGTCAATGCTGTTATTTCTGAAAGACAGCTAGTGCGTCTGATCCTAGTGTCTTTGTGTTCATCAAGAGCAATCATCAGTTGGGTATTGTCTGCATAAGAGCAGATACTGATACCCCATTTTTCACTGATTTTGGCTAGGGAGGACACATAAAGATTAAAGAGGGTAGGGCATAATGAGGCTTCCTGTGGCACACCATACTTAATTGATACTGGAGTTGAAGAAAAAGCGCCTAACTGTATGGTTTGTGTTCGATTGTTCAGAAAGGAATGGAGCCACTGAGTGTATGCCTCTATCATACAGGGTTTTCAGCAGAAGGTTGTGTGAGACTGTATCGAAAGCCGCCGACAAGTCTAATAGGATCAGGGCGGCGGCTCT
Organism: Triturus cristatus; assembly: GCF_964204655.1. Classification (NCBI taxonomy): domain Eukaryota; kingdom Metazoa; phylum Chordata; class Amphibia; order Caudata; family Salamandridae; genus Triturus; species Triturus cristatus. The sequence goes on from NC_140590.1 coordinate 1,645,908,467, forward strand.
GCCCTGGTAACCACACACCTGATATTATCTAGCACTGCCAAAAGAGTTGTTTCAGTGCTATTATTAGCTCAGAAGCCAGTTTGAGAGATGTCCAGGAGTTCATTAGATTCAAGGTAGTTAGTTAATTACCTATTTACCAGTTTCTCCATTACTTTGGATAGGTAAGGAAGCTGGGATATGGGTCAATAATTTGCCGGGTTTAGGACATCGGTACCCGCTTTTTTTAGTAGGGGGACTACCGTAGCTTTTTCCCAAATCTCTGGGAATACTGCGGTGCGTAGAGATTGATTAAGTATTTGTGTAACATAGGGACATATGGTTGGAGCATTCTGGGAAAAGATAAAATGAGGGCAGGGGTCTAATGGGGACCCTGATTTAAGTTCAGCCATAGCTTTTTCCACCTCCTTCTCTGTGAAGGGGTCGAAGTTGCTAAGATGGACTTGGGCATAAGGAGTTGGATTTAAAAATTCCTGATGCAGGTCATCTGGTAGTTGCTGCTCCTTAAATGAGGAATAGATCACCTCAATTTTTTCAGCAAAGAACCTGCTGATAGCCTCACAGCCCTCGAGTGAAGGTGCCAGTGTTTGAAACAGGCTAGCTGGGTTACAGAGCTCTTTAACTATTTTGTAGAGTTCTTTTGGTGAACTGCTATTATCGTTTACACGTTTTGCAAAATAATTATTTTGGGCGTTTTTGATGGCGTTGTTATAGCATCTCATTTCCGGCTTATAAAACTGTCTATCCATATCTAATTTGGACAGTCTCCCCTTGTGCTCAAGAGTTTTGCACTTTATTTTCAGGATCTTAAGGTTTGTTGAATGCCATTTTTTTAAATTTTGTTATAACTTGAGATTTGTTTCCTAATTTAGGGGCGCAAAGATCAAGGGTGTTGGAAATGTCTGATATGAGGTTTTCTACACTTATATGTATATGTGATGACGCCGGGGTAACTTGGTCATTCAAATAGAAATGTCGCTCAAATGTGTCGGGGGTCATAAGTCTCCAAGCTCTTTTTACCACTGTTGCGGACATTTGGGGATGAGATGATTTCACCGGCAGGCTAAGGGTGTACAAGATCAGAGAGTGGTCTGTCCACAATAGAGGTCTTATTTCTGATATATTGGTGGATTCTATATTAGAAAACATAAAGTCCAGGGTATGCCCAGCAATGTGTGTGGGTTCCTCAATCTACTGTTTTAATTGCAAGATTTTCATGTCACTGCTTAGATGTTTAGCCGCATGATCATTGGCATCCTCATAGTGGAAATTTTAATCTCCTCTTAGTAGGTAATTCTTATGTTTCAGACATGAGGGTTACAGCTGAGTTAGGAGCTGTGTGCTAATGTCTGGTTTGTATCCGGGAGGATTATAGATATTTGCACCCCCCAAGTATGTTATGGGTACCATTTGATATTTTGAATGCTAGAATTTCATGCTTCCCCAGCTGAACCACTGGTTCGGGGAGGCACGAAAAACAGTCCTTGAAAAGTATGGCTATACCCCCTCTTTTCCTGCCCACTCTAGCCTGTTTCAGGATTTTGTAGCCGGTTGGCAGGGTAATGGCAATATCAGGAGAGTTATTAACATCAAGCCAGGTCTCTGTAATAAAAGCCAAGTCAGGCTTTGTTTACGCTAGTACATCCCAAATTTCAATTGAATGCTTTGGTATTGATCTAGTATTAAAGTAAATACATTTCAGATAGGGGTCATTCTGGACAGTGGTGTTCTGTAACCAGTTATGGGATGTGTGACTGTACCATTTGCAGCAGAGACATGAGAAGGGGCCCATCGTGTCCCCGGGTGAGGCTTTGATGCACTGTATTTTAGTGTGGGGGAGATGGTCTGCAATATCTAAGAGTTTATTCCTCGAATAGCAGAGCCTAATAGTTTGCTCTGGGTTAGTAGATGCAGGGGGCCTGGCCCCTGGCCCCAGTCGGGTGCGGACGGGCGCAGACGGTCTTGCCTTTGGTGTGCTGCGGCCCTGTTTTTATGGCAGCCCGCGTTAATCATGTCAGCTAGACCGCTGACCTTGGACACTGCTGCTTCCCGTAGCTTCCGGTTTCAGCAGGTCCTAAGTCACGGTTGTAATCCTCCCACTGTCCACGAGAGCTGCGTGCAGGTAGGCACTTCGTAGAACAATGTCAAATTCAAATTCAATACAAATGAACATTAAAATTATGCAACAAGTATAAGCGAGTATTGTTAAAAGTTTTGTCAGAGAGAGTTAAAAAGGTTAAAAGTGCTATAAGTGAGCAAACTCACTAGTTCAGGCAATCGTTTGTGCGTGATGTGCTGCGGCCCCGTTTTTATGGCAGCCGGTGTTAATCATGTCAACTAGACCGCTGACCTTGGACACTGCTGCTTCCGGTACCTTCCGGTTTCAGCAGGTCTTAAGTCATGGTTGTAATCCTCCCACTGTCCCCGAGAGCTGCGTGCAGGTAGTCACTTTGTAGAACAATGTCAAATTCAAATTCAATACATATGAACAGCGAAATTATGCAACAAGTAAAAGCGAGTATTGGTCAAAGTTTTGTCAGAGCGAGTAAAAAAGGTTAAAAGCGCTATATTTATTTATTTATTTGAAAAGTTTTGTATAGTGCTGGCTTGACCCAGAGGTATCAGAGAGCTTTACATGAGGAAGGACATTGTTTCAGAACATAGTTACAAAGTTGCTGGAGCGTCGCATAACATAGAAAGGGAACAATATAATGTAGATACATAAGTTACAAAAGCATAGAATAAACATTAGAGAAAAACCGGCAAGGGGAAAGTAGGTCAGGGGAAACAGGAAAGTCAGGCTGGAACATGGGAGGCAGCCAAAGAATCATGGAGAGAGGAGGTGGGTAGGGGAAAGAAACACAACGGGGTGACGGGGGAAGTATAAGTGAGCAAACTCACTAGTTCAGGAATATCATACTAACAGATCTTACAAGGTTCAAGAAATCTGAAAGCTACCCTTTGGCCATGAAAATAAGCTAGGCCCCTCAAGAAGAGTTAAGTAGGAAAGGAAAAAAATCAGGATCAGCATAACAGCAGCCAGCCCATGGAATATAGGAAAAAGCAACACAGCTCTCTCCTCTCGCAAAGTAGGAAAACGCGCTCTCTTCTCCCACTCCTTAGTACAATTAATTATAACCCAAATTCACTACAAGTCCAACCCCTATTCTATCCACCCCATATAGAGAAAATATTTTATTGGCTAAAACAAGGGGTGTCTGAATCACACTACTCTTGACATGTCTTCAATTTCAAAAGTTCTTTGTTATGAACTATACACGTCATTCAGCCTTCAATAGTAAAACTTCCATATCTATCTTCTGCGACTCGTACATATTCCTCCTTCAGGCAAAAGTTTCAAACTGCAATACAAATGTCCTCATGCCCACTCTGGAAGGAAGTTCCGCTTTCGTTGTATTCATTGTTTCCTCCACACAACCTTCGCCATCATCAGAGGCACACGAAGAACAGTTCACAGTGTTCAATTTTCTACCCTTCTACATTTCTAATATCCCATGTTAACTCTAAAATGTCTCTCGGGACTTTTCTGCAGACTATACTTCTAGGAAAGACAAATACGTGCATTAATTATCACTTTATAAAACTCTATTATCAAACGCACTTAGAAAGTTTTCATTTATTTTTTCTTTTCTTTACGTGCTGCACATTTATTTTCTATTTATTAGTGAAAGATAAAATCTCGACTTTTGTCTTGTTTTTTACATTAGTCCTGTACATTTGCGGCCTACTCTAACACTCCCAGCACGCGCCTGTGCAGTTTTCATCTTTCCCCTTTAGTTTTATTTTATTCGTTTCACATGTTTCTTGATTAGTATTAACATACAGAAGGGTTCAATCCGAGCAGGTTTTATTACGCGAAAACCTTGCTCCATCAACAGCAAGTAACATTACACTTACAACAAGCCAGTACTATTGGCTATGTCAATGGTTTTTAGTTGCATAACATAAATAGGCAACCACCATGGATGGCTTTGTAGTATAAAATATTGAAAATGTTTCCATTCTGAAATGGTGGGACTGTGAAAGAACTATAACGAGTCTCTTTTTAGTGATATCAAGGGCAGTGAAGGGTGGTACTGCTTCAGAGTTAAGATTAATTTTTTCCATCCTGAGGGTGAGCGTAAAAATGGAGAGCGTGATAGGGACCCGCCTCAGCACCTGCTTTTTAGAACTGCTGGTGCTGAGCACGGACAGTTCAAAGCCCTGAGCTACATGTTTAAGATCAAAAGGGGTTCGGCACCACAATAACTGCAATCTATTGTTTGCCCTTATGCTCCCACTCGTCATCTTCGATCTGCAACTCTTGAAAAATTTACGGTGCCCAGGTTCAAACTCGCCAGGATGGGTGGAAGATCCTTTGCGCATCTTGGCCCGTCCCTCTGGAATGCTCTTCCCCTCGCTATCCGCAAAGAAACTATTTACACCTGCTTCCGCAGATCCCTGAAGACCTGGTTATTTAACCAGTAATCTCTACTCACCACCTCTATATCTTGCACCCAGTGTGTCCAGGTGCCGGGAAACCCTTCTTGGGTAGCTGTTGCGCCTTATAAATTCAATTAATAAATAAAATAAATAGAACAGGCCCACTAAAAATCCTGGTTAGCAGTAAATATATACAGCTCAGGGCTTGTAGTGTTAGCAGTGGATATATGCAGGGCCAATGGAATTATGCAATTCTGTGGCTGCAGCGTTTTTAGCAGAAATATAGATTTTCTGCATTTGCCATTTACTTAGTACTGTATTCGAATTTTAAACTGGCACTAATAAGTTGAAACCTTTGTCCGGGCAGTCTCTGCTTGTGACTGAATAACAAAATTATGCAGTAATACTACCACAAAATGAGTTGCATTAAGCCACATAGTTTGCATTTTCTTTCTGCATAATTTAGTAAACTCTGCTGCATAAATTAACCTTCTCTGCAGCATAATTCCTGTGGCCCTGGATATGTGCAAGGCAGGGGTTGAGGGTTTGCAGTGGACATGTGCAACTAAGAACTTGCAGTGATAACGGTGGACATATACAGCTAAGGGAGTGTAGTGTTAGGACCGGATATATGCAAGGCAGGGGTGGATGGTTAGCAGTGGATATATACAACTAAGAACGTGTAGTGATAACACTGGGCATATACAGCTGAGGGAGTGTAGTATTAGCACCCGATATATGCAAGGAGGGGTGATGGGTTAGCAGTGGATCAAGGCTTGTAGTGTTTGCAGTGGATAAACACTTATCACTCTTGAAGGTATACAGCAAGGTACAACTAGCCCTACTTTTCTATAGCTTATTTAATGCTAATGGGTATAAGCTTTTGCAACATGCTTAAATTCCTAAAATGTCTTGGATGCGGACTAAGTAAGCTCTCAGGGAATAATTGTGTACAGGGCAAACTCCATGCGCATCAGACACTTGCCAACTCATGTCTCCTTGATCGCCTGCAAGAGGTCGGCTACCTGTAAAATCTGTGCTATAGAGCGGAGGTTGTATATAGTATAGTAGGAACTTACTCTCCTATGGGGTCCAGAGTGTGTGTACTGAGTGGGCTCTACATGAGAACCTGTGAATAGGAGTGACGACTGTACAGATGCCCATCTATGTGTGTTTTTGATTGCCTATAGGTGGTTGGCTGTCTACAAAGTCTTCCTTATAGGGTAAAGGCTGTGCATAGTAGGGCCTTCACCACCTAAGGGGCCATGTCTGTCTAAAGGGAGTGGACTCTCTGTGGAGGGGTTCTGCATAGGGTGAGACTGTTTGCAGTGGCTACTTTCCTACCCATAGCTGGTTAACTGCCAACAAGAGAGCGGCTATATGCACAGGGTTTGGTACAGAGCAAATAATTTGCATAATAGCGGCTTATCCATCCAATGGGATTTAGGTGTCTGGAAAGAGTGGGCTCTCCATGAAGAGTTGCTCAGAGGGTGAAGAGCAGGTTCCGCAGAGACTTGACTCCCATTTCTAGTGTATTGCCCTCATGAGCCTGGCTATCTACAAAGTGTTTGGTACAGGGCCAAGGCTATGTATAGGAGGAACTTTGTTCACCCACCTAAGGGCTTGTGTGTCTAAAGGGAAATTTATGCTTTACATGATTCTATACCATCTAGTACTTACTTTCATATCCGAAATGCTCTACTGGTTTATAGAGTAATTTGACCAGCTGTAGGGTGGATGATGTCATCACTGATGTTATCAATGATGTTGCTGAGCACGTCACAAGTGATATAATATGTGAGGTCAAAAGCAGTTCAAGTTATAGTTAGCTCAGTAAACTAAAACTGGTGAAATTCAGTTTTTGTTTCAAGTCAATACTGGTATATTATAACAGGCCTAAAGTTAATCTCAATTTAACATTTTTTTTGGCAAATTTCTAAGGTTTTCATAACACAAGCTAAAATCTTAGGGGCAGATTTATAAGCGCCTTGCGCCTCTTTTACGCCACCGTTGCATCACTTTTGTGACGCAGCGGCGGCGCAAAACCAGCGCCAGGCTGCGGGGTATTTACAACGTGATGCATCTGGGAGATGCGTCACGTTGTAAAGCCCTGCGCCAGAAGTAGGCGTTACTGCACAGGCGGGGGGGGGGGCGTTCCGTCGCAGGAACGCCTCCTAAAAGTGGCTGAGTGAAATCTATAAGATTTCACTCAGTCACTTTTGAGCCCATGCTGCGTCAAAACCCTGCGCCTGCTTGAAGCAGGCGTAAGGATTGACGCAGCATTATAACGATAGGGCACCCCAGAGCCTTGCTGGAGCTGCGTCGCAATATCCTTTGACAGTGAACAGTACGGAGTTGGATACAGGGTGTGGATGCGAAATCTGGCCCAACTCTCCACAGCCCAACAAGAACACCCCCCGGCCCTCCCGGGTGGCCAACCCTTCACAGATCCCGAGCCCACATTTTCACTTTTTTTGTCTCTTTTAAAAAAAACATTTTTCACACTTCTACTGAACTTCACAGGAGTCTGTGCTGAGTCCCATGAGATTCCCTCAGCATTATATGGAGTCCTCACTGCGTGTTGTGAGACCCACAGCAGGAAAAAATAATAATTTGCCTGCCAGACCGGTCCCTTTGGGACTCCTGCACAAGGGCCAGGGTGCCAGGGTACTGCTACCCTGCCCCCTCATAGCTCTTTTAAAAAAACAACAAATAGGGACATTGGGACCAAGTCTTCTGCCCTGTAATGGTGGCCATTGTTGATGTTGTGGTCAGAAAATCAGATCACTATCCAAAGTAACCAACGGGAAAAAAAGCACTCTAGGCCAATCATATCTTTTTTTTTTTAAGTTTGTGGTGCCATCCAGATAGCACTAACATGTGAACCTTCATATCTAAAAAAAAAGCTGATTGGATTTACACCAATTCACAAACAAGCATGCTGCTTTCTAAGTATAGATCTACCTTCCTGCCAGATTTGGTTTCATTCTGTTCAGCCTATGTTTTTTATCGCTGTCTAAAATTCCTGTGGGAAACTGCATAGGAAAACATGTGATGTGATGTGGGTCCTTCTGGGACAGTCAAGTGCGAGTCTTGCAGCCGAGTTCTGTGTTGTCTGGAGTCTCTCTGGGAGGTATGCAGTTACATCTACGTAGGGCGTGTTTCTATAGTTCAGTCTGCTGGTGATGAGGACTTGCGTGACGGTCCCTCTGGTGTCTGCCGGGAGCCACCTGAAGATCTTGTGGAGCATCCAAAGGGTATGGAAGCAGGCGGATGAGACTGCATTGACTTGCTTCTCCATGGATGTCTTGCTCTCCAGGATGATGCCAAGGTTTTGGGCGTAGTCTGTTGGGGCAGAACGTGTGCCGAGCTCCACGGGCCACTCTGCGTCAGTCCATGGAGAGGTGTTGTTCCCAAAGATGAGGACTTCTATATTTTCAGTGTTGAGTTTCAGATAGTTGTCCTTCATCCAGTCTGCGATGCTCATTATGCATCTATAGAAGTTGGCTTTAGTGGTGGAGGGATATTTGGACAGTGTGAGGATCAGGTGTGTCATCGGCGTAGGAGATGTTGAGTCCATGTGATCTGAAGGTGGTGGCCAGGGGTCATGTAGGTGTTGAATAGTGCCAGACTGAGGGACAATCCTTGAGGGACTCTACAGATGATCTTCTTGGGCACTGAGGGGAATGATGAGAGGTTGATACTTTGGGTTCTGGCAGTGAGGTATGAGGCAATCCATTTTAGGGTGTTTCTTTGAATCCCGGCGTGGTCAAATGCAGCAGACAGATCCAGGAGGATAAGAGCTGTTAGAAGTGTGTAAAATACATTTTTTTTTTTTTTTTTTTTTTTAATTTTTATTTTTATTGAAGTACTTTAGTTACAATAAAGATTACTGGTCAAACATATACAGTGTCAAATACCATAAAAGACAGCTTCAACATAAAGGATTCTCAAATAATAAAGTTAAACATCATCCACTAAATAACCATCAGTCCGAATCAAAAAAAGAACCCCAAATTTTATCAATATTTTTCCCACCCGCAGAGCATAAATTTGTTCACTCTTTCTTACTCTCCTCATTTTCTGTATCCACTCTAATTTACTTGGAATCTGTTTTGTCCGCCAGTTTTGCAGTAGTAAAGATCTTGCAACTACCGTTACTATATACAATAGTTTAGTCAATTGGGCGGATATTTTAAGATCTGAATCAAAACCATATAGTATCAGTTTTTCATTAAAAGGGAGCGTAATTTTGAAATTAATCTGGCAGAACACAAAAATATCGTCCCAAAATTCCCTTATATTGGTACAATGAGCCATTACGTGAGACCAGTTGGCGGATATGTGCTGTGTACATCTGAAACAGTTTGAAGGATAGTTTGAATACATTTTGGAAATGGCAGCAGGAGTACGATATAATAACCATTTCCCCAAAAATAACATTCTTCGCCAATTAGCTCCCCGAAGTATATTAAAATTAAAATGGTTAATAGTCTTCCAAGTATTCATAGATAATACATGGTTTTCTTGTTCCTTCCATTTTTTAATTACTTTTTTACTTAAATCCGTTTCCCTACTATATGCTAAGCAACGTTTCCATTCCCCTGGTCTCTTTATACACTCATTTATCAAGAGCTCTTTAACCAATTGCGTTGGTTGATTAAGCTGTTCAATATCAAGTTGGCCCAAAAATTTAAAAATAGTATTATATGACAAAACCAACAAAAAATTTGTCTGAACAAGACTTGCCATCTCTCTAGGAGTTATCCAGCCTCCATTTTTTAAAAAATCAGCTACTTTACTAAATCCTACTCTGTGTAAAATACATGATGTTAAAATTTGGTGTATGCTCAGTTCCGGCAGTATTAGTAGTGTGCATAGCCTTCTCAGGGCTTCCAGTGTTAGCAGTGAGTATAAGCTGGTGAAGTCTGGAAGTATTACCAGTTACCAGGAGCAGGTCCCACGCCCCTCTCTCCCCGTGCTGCTGCATCGCACCTGCTGCTGTTTTTCCCTTGATTTTTTCCTGTTTACTGAGTGATTTATTCTTGCCTTTACCTCATGTTTCATTGCTTTCTCCATGCTTTGCTCTCGTTTTCATCTTTTTCTTCTTGCTTTTTCTCCCATTTTGAGTGCCTTTCCTTTGATTTTCCTTCTTTCTCACTGTTTTGTACTTCCTTTTGACTGTTTTTGTAATGCTTTCTCCTTGCTTTTCTCTCATTCTCACTGCTTTCTCCTGGCTTTTCCCCATTTTTTTGAGTGCCTTATTCTTGCTTTCTCCATGTTTTTATTGCTTTTTGCCTTGTTTTACCTCATTGCTGCTCCTGCCTGTTGCCCATTTTGCTTCCTCCAGCCCAGCCCCGCCTACCTGCTCCTTGCACCCCTCCCTTCCCTAAGGACATACCTAATGGAGGCAGCAGCATGGCCCCATTGAGCAGGTCCCAGATTCAGCTCCCCCCTTGCTGCTGCATCAGTCTTGCTCCTGTCTTACGCTTGCTTTTTCTCTGTTTTGTGAGTGCTTTCTCCTTGTGTTCCTGTAGTATCTTCATGTAAGGTTATTACTGTTCTCCTGTATCTTGTAACTAGCTGCTCAGCCAGTGTGAGAGTTCCATGTGGAATGTTGACGTGACTGGAATGTTGGATGTTGGTGTTGTGTGACACAGTTAGGAGGATGGGCTGAGCAGCTAGCAGGCTGCTCCTGGTGGGGCTATTCTATGGACTTTACCAACTTAATAAATATACTAAAGATCTATCCTGGCTACGTCTGCTGTGTCACATCAATTTATGGAACCAGGTCACCTCATTTGGCGACGATTTGGAGACTAAAGAAACCATGCGTGTAACCTGAATAGCCTGGTGTGTAACTAAACTTGTGTGACTTGAAGAAATTTGACTTAAAGAAAGGAAACTCCTCATTTGGCGAAACTACCTGGCACCGTGAGCCCCACCAGTGACCACAACATCGGTCGCCCAAACCTCCGTGTGCCAGTTGGAGTGAGGAGTGGAGCTGCAAGTTGTTCCCTAGTGCAGCACAGTGGTTTGCCTCAGTCCAGTGTCTACTTCGAGGTGTTGTGTCCCTGAACCGTCTTGTGGATGTCTCCGCGACCAAGTTTGGTGCTTTTTTTTAAGGCTGCTGTCCCCTGTGACAGTCGTGTAGGAGAAGTACCTGCAGGACTGTGGAGGTTCACTTGACAATCGTGAGGTGAGCGTTTGGGAGCTGTCACCGGAAGAGGTGTCTGGCGATATTTGTAACTTCAGCCAAAGTCAGTACATCTCTTGATACTACGTGCTATTGTGCAGTTGCCCCAAGTTGTCAATCTCTGGATTTCTCCTTTAGAGCCGAGGTGCTAACTCAATGTCATTGGGCACTCTCTAGCGTCTACACGATGGTTCCTGTCTACAATGAAGCATTCATCCATGTCAGTGTTCAAGCTCAAGTTTTTTCTGGTACATCCCTGTCAGCGCAAGGTTTGTGGAGCCATCTATGTTGAACTATTGCATTTTTAACCTCAGTCAATTCAGCGCGACTTTCTAGTTGTGGCGCTAGAGGGGAAAAGGCGCTTAAGGGGAGGAACTGCCATTATGTCGCTGGGTGCTCAGAAGCGATCACTACACATAAGTGATTTGCGCAAGAATGAAGTCAGCTATGGACATTTTTACTTTGCAAGAACCAAGTCAGTTATGGTCGTTTTGGTTTCTATTGTGGCCGGTCTCATGTGGAAACAGTGTCGTGAAGGAATGTTTATTGGCCATCCACTATTCATCTCAAAGCATGGGGGTAAGTTCATATCATTACATTTATTGTGGACTCGGGTTACCCCCAGGACCTTTGACAGTTCAACTGCTTACAAGCATTTTGAAATGAAGACGCGCTGTTCCATGTCCGCGCGCAGTTCCCAGCCGCGTGGGGTCTTACTTGCATTCCCGTGACGTCTCCATCGAGTTCCTCTTTGTTACCTGCGTTCCGCTGCATCAGCTCGCCGCATGCACAGACGTACGGGGAGCCACCCGGCAGGACGTCTTCAACGTGACGCCATTTTGTGTTTGGCTCCAGCTAACAGTCTTATGTGTTGAACATTTGCCAACCACGTTTTCTGAGTTTGGTCTGAATTGAGGAGAAGCGGTGTGAGAATTTGTCAGTTGGAGGACATGGTAGTTGTCCGCTTCTTCTTCTGCAGAATTTATCTACTATTTCGTTATAAAGCACTGAGACATTTTGGCAATTATTTCACCAACGGAGCAGATTTGGATGTGCAGGTCGGACGCTCTGCAGTAAAGATACGCATTGAAGCTGGTGATACACAGGAGGTACATGTGTATTATGATGACGCGATTTTGGTACACATGCACATATTTATTTACATTTACAGAACACCCTGTGAAGTTATGTCTACGGACCATGCTGACTTTCATTGGAGTTTTAAGGGGCACACTAGTTGGGAGCGTACCCACTGCTCGGGTGAAAGGTCGCTCACCGGCGCATGTTTCACAATAGCTATGTGCTAGAGTTTTTTAAGTGCTAATATAATCATTCTTGCTTGTGCTGTTGTTCTGTTTTGTGCTGCACTTTGGTCCACTAGTGTGTTTGGTTTTGTCATGTTATGCTGCACATTGGTCATTCTGAATGTTGTACTCCACATTTAATTATTTGGAATGGGTTTTAGCCCTATTTCCACGTCGCAAGTCACTGTTTAGTTACTCAGGTGTGACTTTTGAGTTTGGGTGTCAGTCCCATTTACCCAGTTATGGGGGGGTGAGAGTTCCATCTATGTTACTAGTAATGGATGTCAGTCCCATTTACTCAGTTTTGGGGGGTGAGAGTCCCACCTATGTTTTTAGTAATGGGTGTCAGTCCCATTTACTCAGTTATAGAGGGTGAGAGTCCCACCTATTAAATTGGTTAATGGGTGTTAGTGTATCAGTCACTTTGTGCTGCACGTTGTTTTCTATTCTGTGTGTTAGTCATGCTGTGACTCACTTGTTGGGCTATAGGAGGTGTTAGTTCCATCTATTAAATTGGTTAATGGGTGTTAGTCCCATGTATTTAGTGTTTAGGGGGTGTTAGTCCCACCTAGCTTATGGTTAATGGGTGTTAGTCCCATATACTTAGTATTTAGGGGGTGTTGGTCCCACCTAGGTTATTGTTAATGGGTGTTAGTCCCATATAGTCAGAGTGTAGGGGGTCTTAGTCCCACCTATGTTTTAGTGATGGGTGAGGTCCACCCATTGTATATTTGTTCTGGGAGTGATTCTTCCTGTATGTTTCGTCAATTTCTAGAGTACTGGTAGTTGTTTTCTATTGTGATCCTCTGCGTTTTTTACATATGTTTCTTTTATGGTGTCTACTCATTTTCTGTTTGGGATTTTAACGTTCTTTTGTGTTTTATTAAAAGAGGAGGTTGGTGTTGGTGAGTGAGTTTAATGTTTTCTTTTCTGTCTTATTATAAGAGGAGGATGGTGATAGTTTATTCTCATCTTTGTTTTCATCCTTTTTCTTATCCTTTTTCTGCCATTTTATAGTCTGGGTCCCTTTCGTGGTATAGTTTATTCATCTTACCCTTGGGTTTTGGACTATTTATCTCTTGTTTATATTTTGTGTATAGTTGCTTGGAACTTTTAGTATTGTTTGTTTTATCTTCAATTGTAAAGAAGGGAGATATTGTAGTATCTTCATGTAAGGTTATTACTGTTCTCCTGTATCTTGTAACTAGCTGCTCAGCCAGTGTGAGAGTTCCATGTGGAATGTTGACGTGACTGGAATATTGGGTGTTGGTGTTGTGTGAGACGGTTAGGAGGATGGGCTGAGCAGCTAGCAGGCTGCTCCTGGTGGGGCTATTCTATGGACTTTACCAACTTAATAAATATACTAAAGATCTATCCTGGCTACGTCTGCTGTGTCACATCAACTTATGGAACCAGGTCACTTCAGTTCCCTAATTTTTCACTGTTTTCTTCTTCCTTTTCCCCCATTTTTTGAGTGCTTTCTCCATGGTTTTCCCTCATTTTTCACTACTTTCTCCTTCTTTCCCCCCATTTTATGAGTGCTTTCTCCATGGTTTTCCCTCATTTTTCACTACTTTCTCCTTCTTTCCCCCCATTTTATGAGTGCTTTCTCTTTGCTTTTCCCTCGTTCTCACTGCTCTCTCTTTGCTTTTTTCCTGTTTTTGAGTGCCATCTCTTCGCTTTTCCTTTGTTTTCACTGTTTTTTCCTTGCTTTCGCCCCAGTTTTTGAGTTCCTTCTCCTTGCTTTCTTCATGTTTTCATTGATTGAAGAGATCACCATGAAGCAGTTAGCAACACCAGCGCCTTGAGACCCTCACAGGTGTTTTGCTTCATAAATCCATGATTGATTGATTGAGTTTTATGAGTTGGTCAGGACATGCATTGAAACAATGTCAGAGGACTGGAAGTTTTAGCAGTATGCACACAGATAGCCCAGGATTGGTTATGCTAGCAGAGGGTATACTTCACACGAATTATAGTGCCTGATTCACAAAGAACATCTGCACTCGTGGCAGAGTCCCCGCAGTCGTGGGGGAGTCTCTGCGCTCAGGGTGGAATCTCTGCCTCACATTTAGCAGTGTGCTCATACTGTTCTGGCTTGCAGTAATAGTCATAAGTATACTGCGCAGGTATGGCAGTGTCAGCAGTGAGTGCACTTCTCAGAGGCAGTGTCAGCAGGGGGTGCACTTCTCAGAGGAGGCAAAGTCAGCAGTGGGTGCACTTCTCAGAGGAGGCAGTGTCAGCAGTGGGTGCACTTCTCAGGAGAGGATGTGTCAGCAGTGAGTGCACTTATCAGAGGAGTCAGTGTCAGCAGTGGGTGCACTTCTCAGAGGAGGCAGAGATAGCAGTGGGTGCACTTCTCAGAGGAGGCAGTGTCAGCAGTGGGTGCACTGCTCAGGAGAGGATGTGTCAGCAGTGAGTGCACTTATCAGAGGAGTCAGTGTCAGCAGTAGGTGCACTTCTCAAAGGAGGCAGTGTCAGCAGTGGGTGCACTTCTCAGGAGAAGATGTGACAGCAGTGATTGCACTTATCAGAGGAGTCAGTGTCAGCAGTGGGTGCACTTATCAGAGGAGTCAGTGTCAGCAGTGGGTGCACTGCTCAGGAGAGGATGTGTCAGCAGTGAGTGCACTTATCAGAGGAGTCAGTGTCAGCAGTGGGTGCACTTCTCAGAGGAGTCAGTGTCAGCAGTGGGTGCACATCTCAGGAGAGGATGTGTCAGTAGTGAGTGCACTTATCAGAGGAGTCAGTGTCAGCAGTGGGTGCACTTCTCAGAGGAGGCAGTGTCAGCAGTGGGTGCACTTCTCAGGAGAGGATGTGTCAGCAGTGAGTGCACTTATCAGAGGAGTCAGTGTCAGCAGTGGGTGCACTTCTCAGAGGAGGCAGTGTCAGCAGTGGGTGCACTTCTCAGGGGAGGCAGAGTCAGCAGTGGATGTACTGCACATGGCATGCAGTGTTAGCATTGAATACACTGCCTAATGCCAGCAGTGCCAGCAGTAATTATCTTGCGCTTTACTGTTAAAAGTGGGTTTATGCTGCTGAGGCCTGGCAGTGTTAGCTCTGTGTATGCCCTTCTGTGCTGGCACTGTTGCCAGCGTGTGCATGTGTCTGGAAATGGTAGCAGTGTAAATATACTGCTTGGGAATTGCATTGTTAGTGTACGAACACTGCTGTCATGGACGTCATTTTGGTGTAGTCAGGGGTTGCAGCTGTGACCTCTAGCTTGCTCCCTGCTACACCTGGCACTTCCTTTTCAACCCCTATCCTCAGAGGAGGCAAAAGATGTGCCCCCTCCAATGCCAGGGGTCACAAAGGAAGTGCCAGGATTGGCAGGGAGCAAGCTAGAGGTCACAGCTGCGACCCCTGACTACCCCAAATGACATCCATGACTGCTGTGGGCTTGCAGTGTCAGCAGTGCGTATACAGCTCTATACTGCTGCTAGTGTTTACCAGGAGGGACATAAATGCCTACAGTGAGCGGCCTCGAGGGAGCATTGCGAGTGAACTCACTCAAAGTCTCTGAGGGCGAGTTTAGGGGCTCTCCTCAGCCCCCAAGAAATTTCAGAACAAGGTAGGTGTCAAACAGTTTATTTATAGCATTTAATAAAAAGTAAATTAGCTATCACCCAAGGGCATAACGAGTAGATGGGAGGAGGAAGCAGTGAATATTGTAAAGTCCCAGAGTCAGGTCCAGCATGTGTGGTGCACGTGACCGGCCTTGTGCATCAGAAGATGGCGCCAGCAGAGGCAAGTCCGTTGCTAGGAGAGGGCAAGGCCTGCTCTACGGCCTTTTGAAGATTGAAAAACATGTCTGTGCGACCTCTGTAGTGGCTGATTGATCTTTGACAGCCAACAATGAGGAGAGACAATCTTAGAAACTGCATCGAGAACACGCGCTGTGAGGATAGGACTGGGGTTCCCTAATTTACAGAACACATGTAGACAGGCAGCAGCGAGGCAAGATATTCGAACCACAAAACAAGTGCAACAAAGAGTGCAGGAGCTATTTTTATTTATTTATTCATGTATTCTGTAGTATCGCGACATGTGAGAGAGCTTTAGAAAGAACATATGAAAGGATACGGTTTTACAGAGAATTCATTGTGGACAGAAAACAAGGTCGGTGACCTAGGGGCATATGTATCAACATCACCATTTGCGATTCTCAAATAGCGATTTTTAAGGAATCGCTATTTGAGAATTGCAAAACGGGATGTATTTAAAAAATTGCAAACTTTTTGCGATTTCTTAACATTCCTTAATTGCGATTAGCAAATTGCGAAATCGCAATTAAGGAATACCTGCCCATTCATTTCTATGGGCCAGGAGACCCATAGGAATGTATGGGAAGTAATTCTCAAATAGCGAATCGCAATTTGCTAATCGCTATTTGAGAATAATTTCAAAGGTGCAAGGGTGTCATGATGACACCCTGATGCACCCCTGAAATTAGCATGTGTGTGCATATGGCGCACATACATGCCCTAAGGGCATGTATGAGCGCCATGTGGCACTTTGTAAAATTAAAAAAAGTGCTTTTTGAAAGGAAATCGCAAATTACCACCAACTGGAAGTTGGTGGTAATTTGCGATTTCTTAAGGATAATTCGCACAACTTGGGTGCTTTTTACATGTCATTTAAGAAATCGCAATTTGCGATTTCTTAAATGCTTGCGAAAAGTTAGGAAATCGCAAAATTAGCGATTCCTTAAATTAGCACTGAAACATGGCTCATACATACCGTTTAGCGATTTTTTATTCGCAAACGCTGTTTTTTGCGATTCGCAGCGTTTGCGAGTAAAAAATCGCTTGATACATATGCCCCCTAGTGTATGAAAAATAAGACATACAAAAAATACTGCTCTGAAAGGGGAAAGAACAGAAAGTCGTGTGTACTTCTGCCATTGCTAGTTTAGAGATCACTCGCAAGAGTACTAGATTTCAAAACAAGGCATCAGATGAAGATAAACACAAGCATCGTCATGATTCATAAATCACATACAGCACAGGCGGGGAGGCTAGCTCTGCTCGTACCCTTAGTAAGCCTAGCGTAATCTAAACTACGCCAGTGTAGTTCGCGTAATTTCGACATTTTGCATTGCCTGATAAATTGAAATTACGCCATTGCACCACATCACAGCAATTTCACTGCTGTTTGCTGCAAAATGATGGCATGGGAGCACAGGAACAAAGGAAACAAGCAGGTTTTGGTCACGGTAATTGTATTTTCCGTGCTGCTACTTTCATGCAAAATGCATCCCACCTGAAAACCTAATGTGAGCACGCATTTCACTCTAAAATATAGCACTAAATGATGGATTTGCATTTCGCATAAGTATGTGTCATTTCATGTTTTTTTACCCCAAATTTGAAAAATTAGGCATATCATGCCAATTCTGCACACCCCTACTCTTCAACAGCTTCTAGAGCGATGCCAGATTGTTGCAAAAGCTTTCTTTCCATACAGGTAATAAGTAGGCAAGAACACTGCATAGTATGTGCCGTGTTGTGAAATGTACTTTGCATCATCAGCCCCTGCATCCTAAGCACATTTTGCATGTATTTATAGTTTAGACTGTGACCATGCTATAACAAGCATTGACATAGCCTTTTGGGACCTTATAAGTATTTAGTTATGCAGCACAATACCCTTGGTGCGACAACATTAACTGTTGCATGGTTAAACACTTATAAGGTCCCAAAGGCGAGACTTATTGGCTATGCCAATGCTTGTTTAAAAAGTATTCACATCCTATCGAGTAAATAGTGAAGGAAGAGTTCCGTTCCTGTTTAGATGAATTAAAAGTGACCCAGCTGACATGTGTTTCGTTCGGGTAAAATTACACCGATGATTTTTTCCAAGGCTGTAAATTTGGTGAATATGATGTAGACAACTGTACAGCATAATCACTAGTAAAGAAAGGTATATAGGTTCGTCAGGCAGAGATTTTACAAGTAGTTACTTCAGTCATCCACATGCCTGCCCTTGTCAGTGTCTGTTTGCTGTAATGTATGTATTTTTTTAAGGGCTTTAAATGTGGTTGTTAATACTGATATTCTATGGATGTTTTTTTCTCGCGTCGAGTGCTACCTAGGTAATCATCACCACGGTGCTTAAATTAAGAGAGGAAAAAGCAAAAACATAGTTTTTGGGCGAACTAAATAATGTTGTGGTCAGTGTTAGATTCATCAATTAAAAACAGGAAAGGAACTATGGATGAAGGAACCCACCCATAAAGATTGTCCTCAGAAATCCACTCTGATAATCTTTTTTGTAGAAAAAACCATGGTACTTGTGTGTCTGGCCAGCGACTAAAAGAACATCAGTCCCGGAAGCATGTGAAAATGTCCTTGTGAAGGCAGAGGTGTTCCGTGATGAACAGATCAGCTGTCTTAATGGCATGAGCAAGGTATCATGTGGAAAATATCTGTTTACACGTTATATGCACATTATACCCAATCATGAAAGCAACGTAGATGTCGCTCAGAGATTCGGTTGCATCGTGCTATAGAGAACATAAGGAATCACCAATATATTTGGGCAATGTGGTGTTGGCAGCTTTTTTAACCGGTAGTTAATGAGGAACACAAGAACGGGCGTCCGAGTTTTTAATGCAGTTGCTTCTGTATTGGCACAATCAAATCATGTCAGTCAAGAAATGTTCTATGTGCAAGGCTAAGATAGAACTGTGCGTCATTGCAAAAAAAAACAAGCGCGTGCGCGCGCCTCGCGCAGCAACAGGGGGAGGGGAGAGAGGAGGGGGCCTGCGCCAGTTTCCCTTGTGGGAGTGAGCAGCAAGGCGCGATAATTGCTAACATATGGCGCCGCTGCTCGCTCCCTCAAGGGAATCGCAAAACGTGCACTCGTTGACATTGGAAGCAATGCAACGCGTGCACGTTTTTGCCTGCAAAAGTGTAGCGGTGGCTAAAGGTCTTTTTCCTACGCAGCGCAAGCGCGCTGTGTAGGCGAGACCTAAACATGGAGCCTGGCTTTTAAGATTGTTATCTGTTTGGGAATCTGCATATGTGCATTTTAACAACAAGCACAGAATGATTGATGTTTGGTGAACCACAGGATAAGAAGTAATCGACAAACACTGCAATGTTGCTTTGAAGCTTAGATTCCGTTTGTTGTGATTGCAACAGTTGTAGTTGCTGTTCTGTTTTATAGGAGCAGTGAAAGGGAATTCCATTATGATAGAAGGAATATGGAAAGTTTATAATAAGAAAAGAGCAAACTTTTTGTAAGGGTTCTAGGAGAGGAATACTAACATATCTGAAGTTGAGGGTAAAAAGGCAAAAAAATACAAATTTTGAAAAAAGTATTTAACAAACCTGAAGTCCTATTGGTAATTAGTAATCCATGTTAAATTATAATGCATTCTAGGATATATACTTTGTCCTCCTTGCTTAAAAAAGTAGACTCCCATACAATTTTGCCGTAATCAAAGGGAATATAGTTTAAAAATATATAAATAAGCAAATACCAGAGCAAGGCAAACTGGAGTGCGATGAGGTAGAGAACAGTGAGTCTGTGGGGCAGTAGAATAAAGGTACCCTTTTGGTCTGCTTGGGCTGTGCAGATTATGAACATATATGTACCTGATTACTGTTAAATATTTTGTGTACATAGAAAACGCCTGATAATGGATACAAATAATGTAAGTGTGATGTTAAGAGGTAGAGGACATTGAATGGTTAAAACAAGACTTTACAAATTAACGGTTATATTTTTTTATTGCAAAGATTAATGAAAAGAGCAAGGTGAGGGATAAGGAAAGAGAGTGAGTAGGAGGAGAGGAAAGTGATGTATAAGGAAGGTGAGTGATAAGAAGAGCAGGTTGAGGTAGACGGTTTGAAAATGAGAAAAAGAGTAACATGAATAAGAAATGAAAGTGAGGGAAAGAGGAGCATGATGTAGAAGGAAGGAGAGTGAGAAGGAGAAGAGTAGTGTGAGGTATAAGGATAGAGAGTGAGGAGAACAGCGGCATGAGGGACAAGGAAGGAGAGTGAGGAGGAGAAGAATAGCATGAGATATAAGGAATGAGAGTGTGGAGAAGAAAAGTAGCATGAGATATAAGAAAGAAGAGAGTGATGAGGAGAAGAGTAATGTGAGGTATAAGGGTGTAGAGGGATGAGAAGAGTAGTGGGAGGATTAAGGAAGGAGAGTGAGGAGGAGAAGAGTAGTATAATCTATAAGAAAGGAGAGTAAGGAGGAAAAGAGCAGTGTGAGGTATAAGGAAGGGGAGTGAGGAGAAGAGTAGTGTGAGATACAAGGATGTAGAGTGATGAGAAGAGCAGTGTGAGGTATAAGGAAGGAGATTGAGGAGTAGAAGAGTAGTATGAGATACAAGAAAGGAGAGTGATGAGGAGATGAGTAGTGTGAGGTATAAGGGTGTAGAGTGATGAGAAGAGTAGTGTGAAGAATAAAGAAGGCAAGTGGGGAGGAGAAGAGTAGTATGAGGTATAAAGAAGGAGAGTGATGAGTAGAAGAGTTGTATGAGGTATAAGGAAGGGGAGTGAGAAGAGTAGTGTGAGGTATAAGGATGTCGAGTGAAGAGAAGAGTAGTGTGAGGTATAAGGAAAGGGTGTGAGGAGAAGAGTAGTGTGAGATATAAGGAACGAGACTGAGGAGGAGAAGAGTGGTATAGGTTATAAAGAAGGAGAGTGATGAGTTGAAGAGCAGTGTGAGGTATAAGGAAGGAGAGTGAGGAGAAGAGTAGTGTGAGGTATAAAGATGTAGAGTGATGAGAAGAGTAGTGTGAGAAATAAGGAATGAGAGACAAGTAGACGTGCAGTGTGAGGTATAAGGAAGGAGAGTGGGGAGAAGAGAAGTGTGAGGAAAAAAGAATGAGAGTGAGGAGAAGAGTAGTGTGAGGTATAAAGATGTAGAATGATGAGAAGAGAAGTGTGAGGTATAAGGAAGGAGAGTGAGGAGGAGAAGAGTAGTGTGGGGTAAAAGGATGTAGAGTGAACAGAAAAGTAGTGTGAGGTGTAAGGAAAGAGTGAAGAGAAGAGTAGGGTGAGATATGAGGAAGGAAAGTGAGGAGTTGAAGATCAGTATGAGGTATAAGGAAGGAAAGTGAGGAGAAGAATAGCATGAGATATAAGGAAGGTGGGTGAAGGGAAGAGTAGTGTGAGGTATAAGTAATGTAGAGTGATGAGAAGAGCTGCATGAGGTTTAAAGGAGAAGAGTGAGAAGGAGAAGTGTATTGTGATGTATAAAGGAAGTGAGTGAGGAGAGTTACAGTGTGAGGTATAATGTATGAAAGTGGGGAAAAGAAGAGAATGAGGAATAAGGTAGGAGAGTGAGGGGAAAAAATTCAGAGACAGAAGGAAGGTGACTGATGAGAAGAATGGCATACTATGAGGGCCCGGCACTTAATGGATTACAAATTAGGCACTGTTGTTGTGCACGTTGAGTAGGAGCTTGAGAGGGAAACAGAATGTGCTTGTGGTTGTAGCGCATGGACCTTTATTTGAGTACTGAGAGAATAGTTATGAAGGGTGTTCCAAGCTTGGTTTCTCCTCATCGGTACCACTTATTTAAGGCTGAGAAGTACCCGTCTTTGCCAGCGTGGAATAGGTATAGGGTGCGCCAAGACACCGTCTAATCGCCACCTTACACCTTTGACCTCTAGAAAAATCAGACCCAAGTGTCTCGCCAAATTCACTTCTCTTTAGCATCAAGTGAATTAAACGCTCTTGCTGATACATTAGAGCTCCGGGAAGGTTGCATGCAGACTGTGCCTGTGAGCAGCCGCGGCCGTCAAAGTGAAAGTGATCACGGGCTGTAAGGGTGCCCGCGATCGTGATCACTTAATGAGGCATGACGAGAGAGAAAAGCCAGATGGCGTCTCTGCTCGTCATTGTGCGCGTAACCGCACGCTCTATGCCACCCCAAAAGCTGTGGTCGGACTTTTGAAAGCCAACTCACTAAATGTCTCGCCAGTCAGCGCATGCGCTGGCTCAGGCGAGACCTAAAAAATTAAACTTGCATACTGTGCATTAAGTCTGACTTTTCAGGCATGTTCAAAAATATACGGAGAGTCTGTTTGTAAATTGTATTTTGTAGTACGTTTGTTAGTACTATCATAGCACTACTAATTTACCACACAATGCTTTTCGCTTACTTGCATGCAAAGTTTTGCACTAAGTCTGATGTTTGGAGATTTCCTCATACGTATGCCAACGTTTAAGTGGTAGATGTGTGAGGGATGGGGGAAGTAGCTGGAAAATGGGGAATACTTACTATTAAATGGAGGAGTTTGAGGAAGAGTAAAGAGGGGTTTAGGGAGGGTTAAGGAGGGGGGTAAACACATTGCTATTCACCAACTGTGCTTTGATAGTTACTACAGGCACAAACAACCCAAAACAGTAGTAAATGCACTCCAGCTAAGACCTGGAGTAAGTTCAGCCCCACATATGGCCAACCACAGGTACTGGAATATCCTCCCAAAAAATAAACAAATGTTAAATTAAATTAACTTATTTTAGTCATTGAAATATAAACACATTTAATTTAATGTAAAAAAACTAAATATAAGCGAAACATATTAATTAGTTATTATAAAATGTATTATTAACCTTTTTAAAATGTAAAACTTAATGTAACCTTATTTTTAAAAAATGAATTTAAATTCATTTTAAACATAATTTATAAAAATTTTAATACATAATAAATAAATATTAATGTTCTACTTTAGGTGGATTTTTTTGCATTTAAATTACAATACAAATTATGTTAATTTAAAGAATTCAAAATGGTTACATATTTAATTCTAAATTAAGTTGAAAATGAAAGAGCTGTAGCATTTGTTTTATTTGTTCTATGTTTAGATATATTTTACATTAATTTACTGTAATGTTTATATTAAAGTATTTTTACTATTTTTTTTATGTAAAAAAACGTTTAAACTTTAGCCTATACTTTAACGATGCAGAGTTCTCTGTCACAGTGGTGAAGACCTCCACCTACGTGTGAAAACTAGTAACTTATCACTTCTGTATTTAGGGGGTTGGGGACATGCAAATCCATACTTTTGAGTAATTTTACCCTCGTAATAAGCCATAAGTAGTAAAATAACAAAGTTACTCAATAGTGCAAGAGCAAATTTACTTGTATAAAATCTACATGTGTCAATTTACTTTTGTAAAATGGGTCTATATCTTTATACCCAGAAAAGCTTATGCCTTCTGGACCGCTCTTGGTTTGTGGTGAGCACTGCACCTGCACACATCACCAAAATACAAGGAAGAAAGCTATCACCTTCCCGATTCAGCACCAAACCAAAGCCTTATGAACTATACCCGGGCAGACTGGTGAGGATCTAAAAGCAGAGTGATCAAGTTTCGTTTTTCCCAGTGTGGGCAGCTCATCTGTTTCACGATATTTTCTTTGCATTCTGGTTATTGTGGTGGTGAACTCACTATGAAATAAACGGGACTAGCATCAACTTGCAAAGAACAAATCCGTCTCACATGGAATCTGAAAACTTGAAAGCTCTGTGGGTGCTAGAATCTGATTATCTCACCAATTTCACATATAAGTTTACCCGTAAACAGTTTAAAAAGCTGATTAACAGAAATCTGATGATTTTTTTGTCGGGGCGAGTGACGTTGTAATGAAAATTGAAATTGACCCAAAGTGTAGCTCAGATTTCCCAGAATTGTTTTTACTCGTGTTTTTGCAGCTGCCACTGCCACAGTTTCTATGGGAAGCAGATCAGTCGAGGCTACCTCTTGGAATATGTTGCTTACTGTTGGTCATTGAGGCTTCTGTCCTTATCAAACACCAGGCCCAAGACCTCCCGGCTCCCAGGCTCTCAAATTGCACTCACATACAATCATGCATACACCGACAATGCCAGGTCTGTATGTAGAAACAGTCACACAGACATGCACATGGTGTTCGCAGCATGCAAAGAAACACATGCACTCATACAAAGTGAGACTGAAGATAACAAAACTCACAGGGACTGTCTTCTTCACATGAGTTGGCCTGCTCTTTATGCAGGGCCCACAAATCCTGACTCCCATAACTCCAACAAGCAGCACCCTAGAGCCAGGTCCAGGAGCTACTACCCCATCTGAAGCCAGAATAGGGTTATAGGAAGACCCTTTTCCTGAATTCCGACTTCTGATAAGACAAAAGGGTGCTTGACTGACAAACCCTGAAGCTCCATTATCTGACGTGATGCACAGCCTGTAGGTACTGCAGTATGTCATGTATGCATTGTGACTGTGGACCTCGTTAGAATATCGGGTGGACTGCCACTAATGTGGCGTTCAGCCCGATATCCAGAGAAACGATCTGACCGCCGGATAAAGATACCGGCAGTCGGAGCACAGGGGAAAAAACCCTCTCCTCCGACAGGCTCGAGGAGCTCGTCTGGGCTGCGGTCGGACAGTAATCCCTACAATGGGGAGGGACCGCCGTAGGGATTACGATGTCCATTTCCCACAGCCTTTTCATGGTGGTCCCAGAGCCATGGAAAGTCTGTCAGAAAGGGACTTTGGGGTTCCCTAGCAGGGTCTCGGTCTCCTGTGGGCCTTTTTCAGGCCTCAGCACAATCTGGAATAGAACAAGCATTTGCAATGCAATAGGTCTCGCATTTATACGAGTTTGAGCTATTGGCATTGTAAATGACAATGCCTTTTATTTATGTTTTAAAAACCCACACATAAATAAAAGGCATTGCCATTTACAGTGCCAATAGCTCAAACTCTTAACAACTGCGAGACCTATTGCATTGCAAATGCTTGTTATGGTGAGTTCATGTTTACTATGCGAGCAAAATAGTCAGTAAAGCATTCTGCACTTGCATTTTTACATGTAAATGTTTGTGTAAGCAAAATGTAAAATGAAAACTAGCAAAGGCATTGAATTAACTTTAGACGTTGTTTTAGAAAAAAAGAAAGGATAAAAAAAACGGTGTGCCACTAAGTCTGGAGTGGCCTAACAGTTTAAATTGTTTAGGAATCTGCTGTGAAAGGAAACAGCAATCCTACAATAAACTGAAAGTTAGCCTCCTAATTGAGATAGTTATCAGTGTTGCTGTGGCACCCTTTCAGCTGAATGTGTTTGAAAAGCGTTCACACCTTGGTTTCGGAAGAAGACCGAATGATGCGCCAAGAAGTCTGGAGTGGTGTGAAACGTTTGAATAGTTTGTAGATGTGTTTGATGTGGAGTCTGCAGTGGTACATTACAGAGAAACATCGCCTCTTGGTTAAGATCGTTATCACTGGTAGGAGCTGTATATGCGGCTTTCATCAACTTGTACATATTGATGGAAACAACAAGGTAGGGTAATGAAGGGGGGGGGGGGTTAGCGTGTTCTTTCCTGCTCCAGATCCAATCTCTGTAGAGTGAAATGGAAGGGATCAGGTGGGGGAGGGACCTGGTATTTTAACAGAAATTAAAGGGGATTTTAAGCCTCCCTGTTGCCTAAAAGGAGCCCGTAACCCATTAAAGCAGATTAGGATTATTTGAGCAGCTTTTTCATTTGAGCATACAGTGTCCTCGAGAGGTGGAAATGATTGTTAAAGTGACATAAAGACACCACTCAAAGCAGCTGACTATCTGCGGACCGGGTGAGGCGGATGGTAGAGCTTGGGAGCCAAGTTTTAGGAGGGCTGCTTGGAGCATGGACAGACCCCTGAAGGAGTGTTTTTGCTGCGTTTGTGCTGGGAGGGTGGGGGAGGGTTTATAACGCGAATGGAAGCAAAGTTCCAGAAGGCCTGTGCGGAGCATTGTTAGACCACCAGAGGGCTGTTTCTGCTGTATTACAGGCATTTCTTTGGTGGTGGGAGGGAAGGCACCCCACAGTGAGATGCAGTGTTGAAACTGCAAGTTAAAGATAAAAGCATGCCGCTTGTGAAGCGCCTACAACACACAGCAGTATTGTGGCGCTTTACAAATGAAGTGCGTACCTTAATCTCATACCAAACATGAGCAGTGTTTCTAATCTAGTCAAGTCCGCTTCCTTTCACTATAAATCATCACAGAACAGAAATATCCAAAGCATTCGAGGGCTGTTATAGGACGTCACTGCTTGCACTTCTCTCACAAACACTGAAACACGATGTCACATTATCCGGTGGGTAAAATTAAAAATATAAGTATATTTATTCTGAGCTCCGAATTAATTAATAAAAAAAATTACCAACTGGAAATGCGGGGATTGAACCCAGGGCATCATTCATACAGCGCATGCGCTCTAACACGGAGCTACGTCCCCTGGCTTACAAAACTCTCTCCTATAGGTTATGATATAGCAAACAAGCGCCCCGTGTTGGAACGGTACGACTCTCCCTTTAGGGTAGGTAACACAATTGCACGCTCCTTGCATTCAAAGTGAACAAAGTCCGACACTCCTGCCCCAACCCTTGTCACCAAGGAGCCCAAACTCACACTTCCAGTAACCGCAACAGAGTCTCGGCACCACGAATCCGCCTCCCAGTACCAGCTGCACACAGAAAGCTACTCATGTTATCACAGTGCAAGAAGGCCTACACTCCACTAGTAACTCCACCAACAATACGTGCTGGATTTATTGTACACGCAAGAGCATTTTGTCTCGTTCATATCACAAATAATTACCCTGACACTTCTGTCACAGGTCACGTCAAGATGCCTAACACGCAGCTTTCAGATTTCAGAATGAAACCACACGTTTGATTTGTTGTGTTTTAGTTAAAGGTGAGATATGTGGCGTAATAAACGTTCAAGGGTTCGATTCCTGGATATCTCTTTTTTATTCTAGCGTGATCTTGGATTTTATTTTGTAATTTGGTTACAGTACGTAACCCACCTGGGCCTGCAGTCTTCACCTCGGGCATTAGAAAATATTTGCGTATCGGCTAATTTTCTTTCCCTTCCACAAAATGTAACTGTGATTGCTGCATCCTACATGAAGGGTCAAGGGGGTTGGCACGTGCGCCTCATTTAGTGCAGGTGATTGGCACGTGACGTACAAAATAACCTCGCGAGCTAATTTTGTAAGGGATGGAGTGACGCGAGAAATTAAAGCAAGGCTCCCATGGTCTTGTATGTGCAGTTGCGTTGGCGGCGGCCTAAAATGATAGAAAAATAAAACTGTGCAGTTAGCAATTAAACGATTTTCAGCGTGACAGCAGACTTTGACTGTAACAAATTTACACCTGCACTAGCTTGTGGTTGCGCAAAATTGACAAAGTAGTCTAATTTCACGATAATAATGTTTAAAATGGCCAGATTTTAAGTGATGTTTTATACGGTGGTTGAAAATAAACACAGATGACGACATATGCTACTTTGCTAGTAGGGTTGAAATCGCAATAACGAGCTGGCTGGAATAGTTGTAAATATGTCTTCTTGTTGTCTTCTGGGCTAGATATGTAGGAATGCTGAAAAGTAGTTGTGGAACAAGTGAAAAGCCCGCTGCGCTTATCTGTTATGGATAAGGATGCTTTTATTGCGTCCCGTCTTGTAAACGTCAAGGCACTCCAGGAAGCGGCGGACAGGCCCTGGTGCGGGGATATCTCGCTTTACGTTGCCAAGAGGCGACAGCGGGGCTTTTAGCTCCCACTCGAGGCTGAGAGAACTTGGCAGGCCTGGGAGGGAGGGCGCGGAGGCAGTTACTAATGGAGGCGCTGCTATCTTACACCCCTCAGCGCGAGGCATTGGCCATATCGCACACAAGTGGAAAGTGACATTGCAGATAGCTGCCTGGCGTTTGACGTGTCTGGTAGGCGCTGCAGGCCAGGCGTAAGCGCTTCATGAAATCAGGTGTAAAAGTCATGCTGGGATCGTGAGCTCAAGTGGCAGAGAGGAGTGTCTTACATGTTAGGAACTGCTGCACGAAATATGTACTACAGACAGTGAACAAATCAGATGTCACACTGGATTTTACTCTATAAAACAAATGACGGAACACGCATGATTTTACCGGAGCTCGCGGCACCATACAAAGTACTTCAGAAATATGCCAGCCGCGTTAAAGAGAGAGAAACGCTTTCCATTAAAACTGCAGCAATGGAGGCCTGTTTAGCATTTACAGAGGTTCATGCGATGAAGCCGAGAGGAAGGAGGCACTTTCCGTTTCGAGAGGCGTCTGCTAAATGTTTTGCCTCTTTATCTGCCGGTTTGATAATTGTGCGCTCTTCAGTGCCAACAGCTTTCTTTGCAGGTTTTTGAGAGAAGTAATGCTTCAGGGCGCTTGTGGGCGTCTCATGTACTAGAGCCCCATCTGACTGAACTGCAGATTTAGGTAACGGGGGTATCTACAGGGATATAACAGGGACGAAAAAACGAAGGGGAGGGCGTGTCTTTCGCGGGCGCTTTGATTCGCGGGCGCTTTGATGTTCGCAGTGGCCGCGCGGCTCACTGAGAACATCAAAGCGCCCGCGAAATGTAAGTGATCGCGATCGCGCTTACACTTCAAAGCGGCCGTGTGGGCCGCAAAAGTGAAAGCAAACGAGTGCTTTCAGGCCTCCAAATGGTGCGCGCGCCCGGACGGCGCACATGCACTGTATTTGGAGGCCTGAAAAGCCACTGTTTGCACTTCCAAAACTCGCTTACTATAAGTCTCGCCAGAGCAGCGCTAAAGCGCTGTCTCAGGCGAGACCTAAAAAGGGATGTTTCCGACTGCCTACACAGTGGAAGCATCATGATCTGGTAGGTGGGAATATCGACTACTTCTCCGGTGGTCCCAATCCAGCTGTGTTGGCGGTCGGAGGCTCATCTGACCGGCATCGTAATAGGGCCCGTAGTGACGATGTGTTGTATCAGCCAACATTTGACATACGGCTGCCACTGGAGCACTCTTCTGCTGCCAAACTGCTTTTACAGTCAAATGTATGATCTGTGAGATCATTAGTTTTCATGTAAAAGATGTCCCATCTTAAGGAATTCGTTACAGAATGAGGTGATGGGTCAGCACCCTGGAACTTCCTGTTAGTGAGCTGCCAATGCATGCAGCATTAGCTGTTCTTTGCCCAAAGGTAAAAGTGTTACTAGCGACATAAACTTATGATGATAATGTCTGTGCGCTGCTGCGGGCTGGTGATGTTTGCAGTGTTTACACTGCTGAGGACTGGGAGAGCCAGTAGTGGCCACTCACTGCTCCTTGAGGGAAATATTAGCAGATGGCGTTCTGCTCAGTGATGGCAGTGTTAGCGGTGTGGTCTATAATTATGTTTGGAGGTGTTAAGTGGTTAGATTGGGTGCCTCACAAGTTATAATTAACAACAATAACAACAGAGCTCAGGGCTGGAAATCAGTATCTTGTATACTGTTCAGGGGTGACAATGACGAGAGGAAATGCTTTTTAAGATTAGAACTTACAAAGGTTTGATGTGTTTATTGGAACAGAAGATATCTGCTCAAGCTTATGTACTGCTATCCAATTTCCAATTGTCTTACTACCTTTGCAATTAGTGGAGGGCAATCCAATGAAGACATGAGCATGGCTCAAGCAGATGACAAGTTTTGGCTCGACTCAAGGTCCTCTAAAACTCTTGAGACAAAAAAAAGCCTTACAGTGAGAAAGTGACTTCTCTGGACCGTGGACTGAGTTAAAAGGCGAGGGGAGGGGAGAGAGATTGGAGAGGATGGATGAGACTGGGACAGGCTGATGTGAAAGTAAACACAATAAGAAAGTAGTCGGGGCTCAGGAAGACTCATCCCACAGTATCCATTCTGCCCCATACTCCTCCACCCTCCTCCTACCACCCACAAGCCTACACCAGCATGACATTGATTGTGCAGGATTAGCTCCTGCTTTAAATCGTGGGTCAAACTGGACCGCTGGCTGAGCCTTGTTTTGACTCTTCCCTTACATTCTCTGGCTTGATGTTGGACCTGAATACTTCCGTTAGCCTTTGCCCAACCTTTTTGCTTTTTCTTCACGGGTTTAGCTGATTCTCTTCTGGGGGCCTTCGGGCCTAGGGTATTTTCCCACCATAAATACAGAGTGAAAGCTTTTGTGTCTTCCTACACACATTAGGAAGTGGTGCTTAAATATGTGTCCAGCCTACCATTCCAGGCTGGTATGCGCTTTGCAGCAATGGTGCTTCTTAAATACATGTCTAGACTGCCATTGCAGGCTGGAGTACGCTTGTTGCAGATAGTGCTCTTAAATACTTCTGCAGCTTGCCTTTTCAGGCTGGTGTACATTTTACACCGCTGGTGCTCTTAAGTACACGTCCAACCTGCCATTGCAGGCTGATGTGTGCAATTGTACTCAGACTGGCCTATTTAAGTCACTAGCCATCCTGAGAGGACCTTACACTTCCCGGGGGTATTTCCTAAGGGTTTAAGTGAATGGTGGGTGCAAGACATGGCATGTACACTTGTGTGTCCCCTGCCCAGGTAGTGAGGAATAACAATGTGTGTTTTCGCCATCTATGAGTCTGCTCTTCCCCTAAGCTAACATGGGGAAATGGTTGATATTACTCCAAGCTGCAATAGTGGATTGCAGTGGAGCAGCCTCATGATGTTTCTTATCATTGGATTAGCAGTGACAACCCCTTGCCAGTGGTCAAGGTGGCTTTGTCATGATTTGAGTAGAAATACCACTGCTAAAAATTGGGCATTTCTATGCTCTGAAACTCTTTGTGTGCCTTGGTACTTGGCTCCAGTCCGCACTGAAGGTTAGAGGAGCCCGTCTGGGCATTCCCTAGCGACAGCTATAAAACACTGGGCATTCAATTGGAACGACTGACCATTGCCATTTGCTGGCTTGACTGCAGAGATAGTAGGAGGAGGTTGTGACACGTGGCTTTGGGAGAGAGATCGTTGTCCCACTATAGATTAATATCTGACTTCCATGGAATCATGGGAGACATGGCAGAAATTTAAGGGAGACATCTGTGGTTCAGGGAGAGACCCTTTGAACCACCTCCATCTTCAAAGGCACATTCCAGTATAACTACTGGTGCCATCCTGCAGCAAATTGCGAGACACGCTTGAGGGGACATGGGACTGGAGAACCTGGAACTGGGTGATGCACATTGCCAGAGGACTCTGTTGTACACAAGGAGGATTACTGCCATTGAAAGGGACCTCTTGCCCTTCCTGAACAGTGGCTGGCCTGAGGCAACTACCTGCAGCAGTGTGGAACCCTGAAGCGTGCTCTCCAAGGGATTGTAAAACTTTCCCCCATTCTCTCAGAGGTCTCAGGGACATCAAAGATCTCCTCAGAGGGACCCACACCATCTACTTGTTACACCTGAAGTGCCCACAATGTCTGCTGGATTCCAGCTGGTAGCAGCTGCGGTCCGTGTAGGTAAAAGCAGTGGGGCGGTGGTGCCGCATTGGGGGGTCGAGGGACGATGCCGGGGGAAAATTAAATAAATAAATAATTTTCCCTCGCATCGTCCTTTGACATCCCCCCCAACGCGGCCCCACCGCTGTTACCTGCATGGACCACGGCTGGGCGGTAGCACTGCATGGGAGTGGAACTAAGAATTGAACCTGGAGACCAGATCACCTGATGCAGAGCCTCAAAGATTGGCCTGCTTCTAAGGTGTGTGTCCCTCACATTGTGAGGACCTTGGCACACATAAGCATGTGGTTGGAGGTGAGCGGATTCACCAGTTTTGGGACCCAGTGTGGCCTGCTTCATCAAGCATGCTGCATCTCTCTTGTGTGACACGCTGACTGCATGCTCATTGTGTGCAGTGTTCAATTCACAGATTGCGACCCTCAGAGTTGGGAGCGCAACTGTAGTAGTGCTTAATTCTTCCTCATGAGGCATTACTGAACATGCGCCTGGTGTGTGACTAGAAATGTCTGGTGTAACCAATATCAATGTGCACCGGACGTAGTGCCTCATTTCCACGGAGGTATGGAATTTGCAAATCTTCAGTCGTGTGAGTGACCGTAGCTGTCTAGTATGGGCAAAATCAATGTGCACCGGATGTTGTGCCTCATTTCCAAGGAAGTACGGATTTTGTAACTCCTTGTTTTGTGTGACTGGAACGGTCTGTTGCGACCCCAGAAGTGCCCAGAGTGCCTGGGTGCGCCTCTGATCAACGTGTACCTAACAGGGAGCCTCCTCATTTCGAGAGGACCCCTGCTTCATTCTCCATTCATCTCCTGTTCCCTTACTTGGCCCTCAGCACAGTGGACTAACTGCCCTCTCCTCACCCGGCCTTCCCCAGTGACACCTTTGTTGCCAGGTAGCATTGTGGAGAGAGTGGCTAATGGGGCTGGAGGAACACCTCCGAGAACTATTGGAAGTTGGTCAAGACGCGGTGAGACCCCCTGTGCTTTGCAGAACTGGGCTGGTGCCGGAAGGCCTTGGGGATCTCTTGGGTGTGACCGCCTATTGCCCTTGGCCCATTTCTGCTGCACATCTCTGGGTGAACATCTTGATTTGCTGCCAAACCCCCTTTTGCCGACTACCTCCTAATTAACCTTACTGCCTACCCCCACCTGCTTCCTGGGACACTGACTAAGAATGACTACAGCTGCCTCCGGCCTAGTGCCCAGAGGGAGGATGGGGGTGTCTCCAATCTGTGGGTGGGATAGTCGGGTTGAGTTGGAGGGCGGTGGGAGGCTTGGGGCCACGGGGTCTGCAGAGTGCATCTGATTGACCTGCTGGGTATCAGTTTCACCTCATTAGGGTGCTGAGTGCTAATGTGTGCGAGTGCTTCATATTGACTCATCTGATATTCTTTGCACCACGTACTAGTGCATAGTGAGTGTGTGTGACAGTGGGGAACTGCCAGTGATTCACGACACTGGACGGAGGTTTGCCCGATATGTTGATCACTTATCAGAAAAGCATTACGTATGACATTGGCTTTCCCCAGGCAGCCTATGCCCACGGTGATGTTAACAAGTGGTTTAATTTTGTGTATGTAAATATTGATGATGTCGTTGTGACCCGGGGTGCACCCTCTAACTGTGTGATATTGAATAATAAGAACTGCTAGGTTTGGCCTGAGGTGGACAATGTATTGCACTGCATAAGGGTGCTGGGAGGTTGTATATTAGGATCTTTCCCATGAGTGTATATTCATAATGTCTTTTGAACATGGCTGCGCCTAATACTGCTAGTACTAATTCTGAATGTGATTTATGACAGAAATACATGATGTTCATGTGGTGTTGAGTATTATCTGTATTGAATACAAACGTTATTTAAATACCTCACGTGTGAAGTGTCATTTGTGACCCTCAAGGCATTTATTGTTAGTGTGTGCTGTGCCAATGCTTTACACATTGCCTCTGTGGTAATTCTGACTGCTCAGTGCCAAGCTACCCAAGGGTGAGCACAAGTTATAAAGTGTGTGTAATCACCCATCCCTGACTGACTGTTAAGTTCTGCCTCACTGGGGCATCGCCTCAACCAACCAGAAAGTGCCAGATTCAGCACTTGCCCACCTCTAGTTGCTATGTGTTATAAATTAAATTTGTTCCACCTGTTAGCAAGCAGGGGCCACAGTCTTCTAGTGTTGGTGGTTTGCTGTCCTCCTTTTTACCTGGCTGCTCCTCGGACAACCCTAAATTCAATACTGTCAGCCTGTGGGCACAATAATGGACACCAGCAGAACTTGCAGGCTGCAACTCGAGGCCAGAAAATCCCACCAACCCAGTTGCTAATGAACGAGTACAGGAATTGGGCTGGCATATTTTGTGGCAGGAAATCCCCAGCTGATCAATCACACCACTGTAACCCAGAACTGCCAACCAGAGGCACTTAAAATATATTATCAAACTCCACAGCCTACAGCAAACTCTTCCCTCTCCTGGGTGCTTTATGCAGTGTTGATAAACTGAAGCAGAATACGCACACACGCACACTCGGGCACACACATGCACATGCATACACTCACGAAAAAACGAGCGTACAAATGCCCACACATGCAGAATCCCTTGTAGTTTTAATTACGCACATATGAAAACTTTACATGTATACTGTTAGACCTGGCACCTTGGCGTGAGTTTCCCTTCCCCTTTTTGATGGTGTGCCTCGACTGTTTTGCTGGTGTTGTCCGCTCAGGGCACTGCGCCACGGCTAATCCGTGCCGCAGTGCAAGTGCTCCCGAGGTAAAATGTACCTGTATTTGATGTCCATGATTGGTTGATTGGATTCACTGTCAGTCCCCAGTAAAGTGCACCGGGGGTGCCAGGGCTTGTGAATGCCAATGCTGCTGGTGGGCTTGCAGCGCTGGTTGCGCCACCCACGGAAGCGGCCTTGTAAAGTGTGTCTAGGGTCTGCCACCGCAGGCCCTGTGCGCGGTCCGGGACAGTCGCGCTGACTGCGCAAGTGCCCCCACTTGCCAGTCCCCAAACCTTCCCTTACCTACATATTAGTCACCCCTCTGGTAGGCCCAAGGGCAGGGTGCATTGTAGGCATAAGGTAGGACATGCCCTGATGTGTGTGGCATGTCTTAGTAGTGAATTACAGCCATTTCCGTTCTTCACTATTGAAGGCTACCTGCTCTCCATAGGCCAGGATGGGCTGCCGGGATCACGCCAACGCTGTGACCCCAGTGGACTCAGAGAGCATGGTAGAAGTGTCAAGTTTAGTATGCCTGAACTCAGAATAATAAAATACTTCTTGTAGTCAAGTTTATTTTAATATCCTGGGTTTGTAAATACTGCTTTTAGAAAGTTAGTATTTACTGACCTGACCATCTCAGTCCGCCTCTGGTGTGTGTGTGTGTTCTGCCTAGCAACAGTAAGGAGCAGGGTGGGGGGATCCCCAGAGACAGGTTGGCTGCCAGGTGGTGGGTAGAGAGATTACGCCTGGATGGGTGGGAGGAGTACACCTTGACTCTTGAATAGACCTGTGCTCTGCCACCACAAAGCCGGCGCCACCCCCTGTGGGGCGGCTGATGTCTCTGCCCTGCTGCTGAAAGGAAAGAGCAGAGTCACCATAACAAAGTGCTCCAGAACTGGACTGAGCCAGGCCTAGGCCCCCTGGCGCTAAAGAACAAAAGAATCGTCTTTTTATATATATCCAAGTCTGGTGTCCGTTTCTGGGGGGATTGATGTATTTACTGTGTGTACGATTGTAAGTGCTTAACCAACAACGCCTGAGGAATCGCCTTGGCTGCTCACGCCACGCACCTAGAGGGTGAGCAAGGGTCATTCGCGAGGGGTTATCCTGCGCCCTGACGTGGAGGAGAGGGTTCCTGCTTGACACAAGGGCAACCTTGCGCCAACCAGAGATCCCCGACTCTAACATTGTTGGCAGCGGGTGGGATTTCGGATTTGCACTTATAATTTGCATACAGTGAATTATTAATCACCAGATAGTGAGAGCAGACCAAATAACGCAGCCACAGGTTTTCATTTGTTGAACTTTGTTGAGACATCTGCCATTACTGCAACCATGCCTGGCTCACACTCCGCTGGGAGAGCACTCTCTGTGATTTCCGGAATCGATGAGGTGGATTGGGAGAGACTGGAAGGCTACACGATAGAGCAATTGAAAGGCTACAGTGTAAAATTCCGAGTCCCCCATGCTGGATTCAAGAGGAGAACCCAGTACGCCAAGGCGCTGAGAGCCTGGAGGGAGTCACGAGACCCACGGAATACGGGGGACATCGTTCCACCCGACAACCTTGAGGAGCCCAGCAGAGTCCGGTCGCCAGAGGAGCTGGCAGACAGGGCAGCAGACAGGGCGCATGCAATGGAGATGGCAAAGTTGGCAGGACAAATGGAAATGGAAAAGCAGAAGTTGGCCCTGGAGGCACAACAACGCCAAATGGATCATGATATCAGATTGAAGGAGTTGGAGCTGAAGGCGAAAAGTTTGGACACCGCTCCTTCTGGTGGCAGCACTCCACCAGCGCAGGTAGAGTCCAAGGTGTACATCCCCAAAGATGTAGTAAAGGAGTATTTTAGAAAGGATGACATAGGGCAGTGGTTTAGGGCCTACGAGGTGGCCATGTCCTCACACCGGGTCCCTGAGAAAGACTGGGGAGCGGGGTTGTGGGGAAGGTTCCTTGCTGAAGGGCGTGACACACTGTTAGATTTACCCTTAGATCTCCAAACCTCATACCCCCATATGAAGGAAGCTTTAATGACCAGGTA
The DNA here is from genome assembly GCF_964204655.1 of Triturus cristatus. Lineage (NCBI taxonomy): Eukaryota > Metazoa > Chordata > Amphibia > Caudata > Salamandridae > Triturus > Triturus cristatus. The sequence goes on from NC_140590.1 coordinate 1,645,944,437, forward strand.
TGGGTTAACTCCGGAGCTATATAGACAGCGGTTCAGAGAGACGAAGAAGATCCCTGAGAGTACGTATGTGGAGTATGTGACCTTTTTCTGCAGAGCGCTGGATGGTTGGGTGAAGGGTAGCAAAGTGAATGATTATCAAGGGCTGCTTGATTTAATTGCATGGGAGCACTTGTCCAGTCAATGTTTTCCTGAGCTACGCCAGCACCTGATTGATAGCAAGCTGTCCAACCCGAGGAAGCTTGCTGAGGAGGCGGACCGCTGGCTCAGCACCAGGGTCCACAAGGGTCCAGTGGGAGACTCCGCCAAAGGTGGGCAGGGTCCCCAGCAGAAGAGTGGGGGGGACAAGGGTAAACAGAAGGGGTTCCAAAAAGGCCCCCAAAGTAATGCCCAAGGGAACCAGCAGAAGGGTTCTCAGCCTCCCCCACCCCCGCAGCAGAACGGGGCCCCGACAGGTAGTCCTGTTCCAAAGGGGCCCTTCAATTGTTATAAGTGTGGTGACCCGGGTCACATTGCCTCTGATCCTAAGTGTCGCCTGTTTGGTAAGACCGCACCCACTGGTGCTCCCCCCCGGCAAGTAGCTAGTGTTAACTTTGGGGAGGAAGTAGCAGTCCAGGAGGGTGGGGGTCCCGGGCAGATGACCCTAGTCTCGCTAGGAGACAGTGAGATGGTCCCTGTAACCTACCTGCCCTCTAACACTAAGAAATATGGGCAGGTGGTGACCATCAATGGAAAGAAGGTTGAGGCTCTCAGAGATACAGGAGCCAGCGTGACCTCGGTGAGGCAACACCTGGTGTCTCAAGAGCAGATTGTACCCAATGCCTACTGTAGGGTTGTCAATGCTGACAACGTAGAGAGTCGTTGTCCAATGGCTCAAGTTCCCTTTGAGTGGGGGGAGGTCTCTGGTACTCTACAAGTCGCTGTGAGAACTGACATGCCTGTAGACTGTCTGCTAGGGAACGACCTGGAGAGTTCCCCTTGGGAAAAGGTGGAGAAGACCACGCATCTGAGGATGGTGGGTCTACCCGACTGGGCGTGCGTGACCACCCGGTCCATGGCAGCCAGTAGGGGTGTTGAGAGGGTCCTGGAGCCTGAGGGAGAGGTCCAGGAACCGGCCTTAGGGAGAAGGCGCAGGAGGCGCGGGAAACCGGCCCCCGAAGTTCCCACGGCCCAGGAGGAAGTAGACCCTGAGGGGGATGCTCTGGAGCCTACCGGGGAACAGATTGCCGAACTGGGAGATCTGCCTGAGCTGACCCATTGGCAGCAAGAAGGAGGTCCCTCCAGGGAGGAATTCTGCAGGGAGCAGAAAGAATGCCCTTCTCTCGTGGGTATGCGGCAACAGGCTGCAGACCAGGCCAATGGTGTTCAGGCCAAAACACACTACGTGTACTGGGAGAGTGACCTCCTGTATTCCGAGCCTAAGGCTGCTGAACCTGGGTCAGCCCGTGTGCTGGTGGTACCCCAGAAGTTCAGAACCTTCCTACTGGGGCTGGCTCATGATGTGCCATTAGCAGGACATTTGGGGATGGACAAGACCTATGACAGGCTTGTCACCCACTTTTACTGGCCCCAAATGCATAAGAATTCAGATTCCTACTGCAGAACCTGTCAGACTTGCCAGGCAAGTGGTAAGAGCGGAGGGAAGCACAAGGCTCCTCTGCAACCTTTCCCTGTGGTCGGTACGCCATTCCAACGAGTGGGTATTGATATTGTGGGGCCTCTGGACCCCAAGACAGCCCTGGGCAACAGGTTCATCCTGGTCTTGGTGGACCATGCCACCCGGTACCCTGAAGCCATCCCTCTGAGGACAGTGACGGCCCCCGTGGTGGGACGGGCACTGATGGGAATTTTCTCCCGAGTGGGATTCCCTCTAGAGGTGGTGAGCGACAGGGGGACCAATTTCATATCCACATATATGAAATCCCTGTGGAAGGAGTGTGGGGTAACTTACAAGTTCACCACTCCTTACCACCCCCAAGGAAATGGGTTGGTTGAGAGATTCAACCGAACCCTCAAAGGCATGATCATGGGCCTGGACGGTCCAATGAGGCGTAAGTGGGACGTCCTCTTGCCATGCCTGCTCTTCGCTTACCGAGAGGTGCCACAGAAGTCTCTAGGATTCAGCCCCTTTGAGCTTCTGTATGGTCACCCGGTAAGAGGACCTCTGAGTTTGGTAAAGGAAGGCTGGGAGCAATCTCCCAGGAAACCTCCCCAGAATGTATATAGTTACATGCTGGCCTTCCGAAACCAGACTCGGCGTTTCAGGCAACTTGCTGAGGCAAATCTGGAAGCCAGCCAGGAGGAGATGAAGCGGTGGTACGACCGGAATGCCACTCTGGTAGAGCTTCAACCTGGACAAAAGGTGTGGGTCTTGGCCCCAGTGGAGCCGTGTGCACTTCAGGATAAGTGGACAGGTCCATTCGAGGTTGTGGAGCGCAAAAGTCCTATCACCTACTTGGTGGACATGCAGACTCCCAGGAACCCTTTGAGGGTCCTACATGTTAACCGCCTTAAGCCCCACTTAGAGAGGACCGAAGTGGGCATGCTGCTGGCCACTGATGATGGAATGGAAGAGGAGACCGAGCCTCTTCCTGACCTCTTAGTGGCCTCTGAGAAAGATGGGTCAGTGGATGGAGTTAACCTCTCACCCACCCTGACGCCCGAACAACAGGAAGACTGCCGCCACTTGCTGGGACAATTTTCCGACCGATTCTCCCTGGTTCCTGGTGTCACAGATGGGTGCGTCCATGATGTGGACACAGGAGACAGCTTACCTGTGAAGCACAAGGCTTACAGGGTAACTGACAGGGTCAGAGCTTGCATTAAGGAGGAGGTCTCCAAAATGCTTGCGCTAGGGGTGGTTGAGTCCTCCAGCAGTCCTTGGTCCAGCCCCGTGGTCTTGGTCCCAAAGGCTGCTGCGCCGGGAGCCACACCTGAACTCCGGTTCTGTGTGGACTACAGAGGACTCAATTCAGTCACGAAGACTGACGCGCACCCCATCCCCAGAGCTGATGAGCTCATTGATCGGCTGGGGGCTGCCCGGTTCCTCAGTACGTTTGATTTAACGTCTGGGTACTGGCAGATCGCCTTGACCGATGGGGCCAAAGAGAGGTCAGCATTCTCTACACCAGATGGGCACTTCCAGTTCCGAGTCATGCCATTTGGGATGAAGAATGCCCCTGCCACCTTTCAGAGGTTGGTCAACCAGGTACTGGTTGGGCTGGATGCGTTCAGTGCCGCCTACCTGGATGACATCGCAGTGTTCAGTGCCACCTGGCCTGAACACCTGCGCCACCTCTGGGAAGTGTTGATGGCGCTGCGCCGAGCAGGCCTCACGATCAAGGCAAGCAAGTGCCAGATCGGGCAGGGTTCCGTGGTGTACTTGGGACACCAAGTGGGGAGTGGCAAGGTGGCACCCTTGCAACCCAAAATTGAAACCATCCTGGCTTGGGAACCCCCCAAGACGCAGACCGCAGTGAGGGCCTTCCTGGGGCTCACTGGGTACTACAGGAGGTTTGTCAAGGGCTATGGAACGATCGTTGCCCCCTTGACAGAGCTGACTTCGAAGAAGCAGCCCAGGAACGTGATTTGGACTGACACCTGTCAGAAAGCTTTCGACACCCTGAAGACTGCCATGTGCACGGCGCCCGTGCTCTTGGCCCCTGACTTCTCCAAGGAATTCCTAGTCCAGACAGACGCTTCAGAGCATGGTGTGGGGGCTGTTCTCTCACAGATGACTGAGGAGGGCTGGGACCAACCCGTAGCCTTCATCAGTAGGAGGTTACTTCCACGGGAAAGTAGGTGGAGTGCAATTGAGCGAGAAGCATTTGCTGTGGTCTGGGCGCTGAAGAAGCTAAGACCCTACTTGTTTGGGTCTCACTTCCGGGTTCAGACGGACCACAGGCCCCTCAGATGGTTGATGCAAATGAGGGGTGAAAACCCGAAGCTGTTGAGGTGGTCCATCTCCCTACAGGGTATGGACTTTACGGTGGAACACCGTCCTGGTACAGATCACGCCAACGCTGACGGTCTGTCCAGGTATTTCCGCCTTAGTGACGAGGAACCCCCTGGGCAAGGGTAGTTCTCCCCACATTTCAGCTGGAGGGGACACGTGTTAGACCTGGCACCTTGGCGTGAGTTTCCCTTCCCCTTTTTGATGGTGTGCCTCGACTGTTTTGCTGGTGTTGTCCGCTCAGGGCACTGCGCCACGGCTAATCCGTGCCGCAGTGCAAGTGCTCCCGAGGTAAAATGTACCTGTAATTGATGTCCATGATTGGTTGATTGGATTCACTGTCAGTCCCCAGTAAAGTGCACCGGGGGTGCCAGGGCTTGTGAATGCCAATGCTGCTGGTGGGCTTGCAGCGTTGGTTGCGCCACCCACGGAAGCGGCCTTGTAAAGTGTGTCTAGGGTCTGCCACCGCAGGCCCTGTGCGCGGTCCGGGACCGTCGCGCTGACTGCGCAAGTGCCCCCACTTGCCAGTCCCCAAACCTTCCCTTACCTACATATTAGTCACCCCTCTGGTAGGCCCAAGGGCAGGGTGCATTGTAGGCATAAGGTAGGACATGCCCTGATGTGTGTGGCATGTCTTAGTAGTGAATTACAGCCATTTCCGTTCTTCACTATTGAAGGCTACCTGCTCTCCATAGGCCAGGATGGGCTGCCGGGATCACGCCAACGCTGTGACCCCAGTGGACTCAGAGAGCATGGTAGAAGTGTCAAGTTTAGTATGCCTGAACTCAGAATAATAAAATACTTCTTGTAGTCAAGTTTATTTTAATATCCTGGGTTTGTAAATACTGCTTTTAGAAAGTTAGTATTTACTGACCTGACCATCTCAGTCCGCCTCTGGTGTGTGTGTGTGTTCTGCCTAGCAACAGTAAGGAGCAGGGTGGGGGGATCCCCAGAGACAGGTTGGCTGCCAGGTGGTGGGTAGAGAGATTACGCCTGGATGGGTGGGAGGAGTACACCTTGACTCTTGAATAGACCTGTGCTCTGCCACCACAAAGCCGGCGCCACCCCCTGTGGGGCGGCTGATGTCTCTGCCCTGCTGCTGAAAGGAAAGAGCAGAGTCACCATAACAAAGTGCTCCAGAACTGGACTGAGCCAGGCCTAGGCCCCCTGGCGCTAAAGAACAAAAGAATCGTCTTTTTATATATATCCAAGTCTGGTGTCCGTTTCTGGGGGGATTGATGTATTTACTGTGTGTACGATTGTAAGTGCTTAACCAACAACGCCTGAGGAATCGCCTTGGCTGCTCACGCCACGCACCTAGAGGGTGAGCAAGGGTCATTCGCGAGGGGTTATCCTGCGCCCTGACGTGGAGGAGAGGGTTCCTGCTTGACACAAGGGCAACCTTGCGCCAACCAGAGATCCCCGACTCTAACATATACATACATATTATTGTTCATGCATCTACTCACTCATATACTAAATGCCACATGTGCATCTTAACTCACAACAGCACAGAATCATGCTCAGCCACATACTCCCCATTAACGTACACACTCATGCACTTTAAGGTGCACCTCACTGATGAGGCCCGAGTGGGCTCAAACCGGACTGGCATTGCTTATGTTTCTGTTCAGAGTGGTGCGGGAAGGTAGTTCAGGTCAGGCTGTTTATCTTGGAGCTTGACCAAGGATGGATGCACATGAATACTTCCCTTCTATAAATGCACAAATGAGCAAAAAAGGAATGACCTAGAATGCACCCAGAATATTAATTGACCATCCACCAGGTGCCACAGATGGCCCCCGCCACCCAGAAACACCAGCCAGACCACCATCCCCAACTGAACACCATCATGGCTGAAGACACCGCCTCGACCATGAAAAGCATCCACACCGGGGCCCCCACCGACCCCTGCCCCCTCACATCTACCACTGAGTCGCACCGCCATTGCACCCAAACTACAACGCACCATCAACACTACCTTCAAAACAGGCACCTTCCCAGACGACTGGAAGCACGCAGAAGTCAGACCCCTGCTCAAGAAGCCCACAGCTGACCCCACCGACCTCAAGAACTATCGGCCCATCTTGCTCCTCTCCTTCGCAGCCAAAGTTGCAGAGAAAACAGTCAACAGGAAACTGACACGATTCATTGAAGAGAACGCCGTCCTCGACGCTTCCCAATCTGGATTCCGAAGCAACCACAGCACAGAGACCCCCCTACTCACCGCCACAGACGACATCTGCACCCTCCTGGACCAAGGCCACTCCACAGCCCTCATCCTACTCGACATATCAGCGGCCTTCAAAACCGTCTCCCACCGCACACTAGTCACCAGACTACACAAGGCAAGCATACAAAGAACAGCCCTGGACTGGATTCGATCATTCCTCACCAGAAGAGGCCAAAGGGTCAGACTCCCACCCTTCCTCTCTGACCCCACAAAAAACACCTGCGGAGTCCCACAGGGTTCAACCTTGAGCCCCACCCTCTTCCACACCTACATGGCCCCCCTCGCAGCCATCATCGGACAACGTGGCCTCAACATCGTATCCTACGCCAACGACACCCAGTTCATCCTCTCCCTCACCAAAGACCCCACCACTGCCAAACTCAACTTCCAGAAAGGAATGCAAGATGTCGAAGTTGGGAAGACCAACAGCTGCCTGAAGCTCAACGCCGAGAAGACAGAAGTCCTCATCCTTGGTACCACCCCTTCTGCATGGGACAGCACCTGGTGGCCGACCGCCCTCGGAAGCCCACCTAACCCCTCAGACTGTAGTGTAGTTCCTATTTCCCTTATAGGCTGTACGCATTGGAATAATATACACTATAGTTGTGGCATAGGACTGAGGTCAGTATGCCTCTATCGAGTACATTAAACTTAATTATTTGTGTGCCAGCTAACTCAGAGGCCACTAGAAACTCCTTGAATAAACAAGAAGGGAGTAGTTTCTGGCAACCGCATAAACATGACAACTTTGTTTCCCTTTAGAATCGGAACATGTCTCAGAATCGTGGAAACAACAGATAACAGTTTCACTCAGTCAATCGTGCATGCTTAGTTTCTCCAGAGTTACACAGAAATAGATAGACGGGCATTTCAATAAAAAGGATTTATTGAACAGCCTTGTTTCTCGTGTAAGAGATATGAGCTGTTACAATCGCAAGACAGTATGTGAGATATAATACATACAGCGTAAGCAGTAAGAAGAAATAATACTGCACTAGCATTGTCTTCTAGCTATGACATATATTCATATACACATACATAAATAACATAGGCTAAAAAGTGGATACTCGTCTGATGCTTCTAAGCAGTTCTACCCCAGTGTACCTAACCTAAGTGTAGTACAAGGTAAGAAGTAGGTGCTGTAGTCTAGAGTACGGTAAGCTATAGTTTTGCATATGCCAAGAGTCCCTCTAGGTTCTAGTCAGCGCCATACCTTAGAATGAAAGAGGTGGGAATCTCTTTCCGGGTCTCAAACTATAACACCCCATGAAGGGAGTCAGAACACTGGAAGCTGGATTCTCTGCGAGCAGGGATGACAGCATCTGGTCAGTGCGTCAGGCGGGGACTCGAATTCCTTCCGAACTTGCCGTGTTGAGCCGTATCGAGCTGTGCAGCCGAGCTGTGGTTTGCCATGGTAAGGGAAGGTATATTTATACCTGGAAAGTGCTTAGGAATGTTAGCATTGACGTAAAGTCGGGCAGAGGAAGACGTCATGAATGAACCCCTAAGGAATAGTAGTTCATGCATAATAGATGAGTTCTTGGAGAAATCAATAATCCTAGCTAGCGAAAGTCCCAAAGGCTTAAGGGTCTGGTTTCTAAGAACTCGTTGTGACGTTGGGATGGACGAATGTAGGTGACCATGCCTGTATTTGGATAGCATGGCTAATGCCTAAATAAGGACTGGGATTCTATGCCTAAATAAGGGCAATGCAAATTGTGCCTATATAAGGACATGATTTAGGAAAACCTATATACGGATATCTAAATCGAAACACAAGACCACGCCAAGAACCTCAGCATCGTACTCGACTGATCACTCACTATGAACCGACAGGTCAACGCCGTCCCCTCCAGCTGTTTCAACACCCTCCGCATCATACGCAAGACCTTCAAGTGGATCCCTCGAGTCAAGGAAGACAGTTACCCACACGCTCATCACCAGCAGACTGGATATTGGAAACACACTCTTCACCGGCATCAAAAAGTCCCTACTCCGCAAACTCCAAACAATACAGAACACCGCCGCCAGACTCGTCCTCGGCATCCCCCGACACGAACACATCAGCCAACACCTACGAAGCCTCCACTGACTCCCCGTGGAGAAAAGAGTCACTTTCAAAATCCTCACTCACTCCTACAAATGCCTACACAACAGCGGACCCAAATACCTCAATGACAGAATGAACTTCCACGTACCCAAAAGAAACCTCCGATCTTCCAACCTCACACTGGCCGAAACCCCACGCATCCACAGAGCCAGAGCAGGCGGAAGATCCTTCTCTCACATTTCAGCTATGACTTGGAATGAGCTACCAGCAGCCATAAGATGCGACCCCTCCCTGAACACCTTCAGGAAGACCCTCAAGACCTGGCTCTTCGGCTAAACAGATCTACGGACCCCCCCCCCTCAGCGCCTTGAGACCCTCGCGGGTGAGTAGCGCGCTTACAATTCCCTGATTGATTGATTGATTGAACATTTAACAGTGGTTCGAATAAACTAAAACATTACCATCCCTCACTTTTTTGTTGTTGTGAGACACCTCACGTGGAGCTAGTACCACTGCATAATAATTAACATGAAATATGCACCTAGTGATGCTTTATGATGTGTTGGTGGGTTGTACTATTAAAATATTGACACAAACAATATCATGGAATACTAACATTGAGTGGCAAAATATCGAAAGGTAAGTGCATACAGGGACATATGAATGTACTATTTATATTACCACATCTGCATACCTTGAATATATATGTACCATATTGGTACATATATGTGGATATAGGTATAGAAAATCTAGACTTACTTACCTGTCGAAATTTTTTTTGTTGATATTCTGTTCTCAATATTCTGCTAAATAAATATATTGTTGATTTGAAATGGGGGGGCGCTCATCATGTTGGTGTTTTTAGTGCCTGAATTATACTCCTTCAAGAAAAGTCCTTTGACTACCAGAGGTCCATTCTATGCCCCACAGTGAATGCTGTTTCTGTCCACCACATGAAATCTGTGCATTTTTAGAGCAAGGACTTGCCTTTTCCCTTCTTACCCAATGATCAAACGTCTTACGCAAAGAGTTTGAAACTATGTGACAGAGGTCTGCATCGGAACTGGCAACACAAATCCACTGACCTTCTCCAGCAAATCTGAAGGGGCATCCACCAAATGTGCTGCAGCGTCTCCTTGTGAGTTAAAGCCCAGTGGCAATGGCAAAGCCATAACAAAAATTAACTCTTGAGCTCTAAGTGAGCACCTGACTGGGGTCTAAAGGTCTAAAGCAGGAAGGGATACCAACTGAGTTGAATAGACTAAAATCCTAATCTGTCCCAATGTTCCAATTCATTTTTGCATTAAAGGCCTCACTGTGATCGGCTTGACCATTGCCAAATGTGTATTCTCTTGTTTGAAATGACACCTCTTTTTCTTACACTCATCTTTTTACGATATCGTTATAGACAGCTTTTCCGTCCTGTCTTCCACCCTCTTGCGTCCACCCCCTACCTCCCTCATCCTCCACCCCCTACCTCCAATCCGTGCCGGCCACCGCTGTCCACAGAGTCATCCCAAGCTCAAGATGAAATGATTTTGTTGTCAATCTCAATTTCTTCATCTTCTGGTTCACTTTCCTCCCTAGTCTCCATTTGTCCCTGCCCTGGAGGATAGCTCTTCTATCATTGCTTTTAATTGGTTGTTCACAGTGTAGTCTTTCACTGTTGATGCCATGGCCCTTTTTCTGCTTTTTTTCAAAATGTTTGCTCTCAATGTAAGTGCATGAACTTTCAATCAATAGTGCGTTTGTGATCTTTACTTTAATCATCCCAAATCCCCATGTTCCATCGTACCCTTTTTGCCACTCTATGCTCAAAAACTGTGAGCGTATATAATAAATGTATAGAAAGCACTTCTTTTTTGTACTTTCAAGATGGCTGCTACTTTGCATGACGCAACTTGCACTTCGTCATCACGTCACACCAAAGCACGTGATGACACATTGCACATTACGTCACATAATATGATGGCCATGCTTAAAACATAGAAGGCAATGTTTATTTTCTTTCTATACTTTTAAGATTGTCCCTCAAGCATTGGCAAAGTTGATGGTGTCATAGTTGTTTGCTGAACAGTGACAACCAAAACCGATTGGCTTTGTCAGTGCTTGATAGTAAGTTGAATAGCTCTTTACATGGTTCCATAATAAAGGTATTGTTGAATTAAGCTGTTAAGATGTGTTTTTAAATGAAAGCCATAGATTATGGTGTGTAAATGTGGCTTTGACAATGAACAGATAATTGCCAGAGATGGAGTTGTAATTACTCATGAATTGCGATTCTCCTATTACCATGACTAGAGAATCTGGATTTCATTAAAGACAGGGAGGCTGACATTATGCATTATTCTTTTAATGCAGTCCAAGCAGCCGCATACATCACAATAATAAAAGGTTCCAAAATAGAACAATAGCAACACATAAAAGACATGAGCCATCAACAATCTGCCTCTTTTAACTGTGGAGGCGAATAGGTTCATGAAACTTGAAACTTCAAAACTTCAAAACAATCTTCTGATGAACAAGGTGAACGAGGAGGGAGAACGAAGGTAAATCCCAAGGTCATATGACTCACAGTTAAGAAGGGTTACCTGAAAAGAGAAAGAAGTAAATACTTCCTGAACATGACAAAAAGTGTAAAACTTAACAAGTTAAAAGAAGAAGTAATAGATGATACAAGTACTGTAAATTTAAAGCACATTAATTCACTGTAATAAAAAGAACATTAATTCATAGTAAAACCACCAAGGGGTGGGATGGGAGGGATAATGTCAGCCTCCGTGTCTTTAATGAAATCCAGATTCTCTAGCAAGGGCGGCCGGTGAATTTTGAAAGTAGAGGGGTGTTCCGTTTAATCAGTGGTGGCTGTTGAAAAACAAGGCAAGGGGCACTTGTACTCACCGTTTTCAGCTTGGTCATGGACACGGTGTTTCTCCCAAAGGTGTCTCTCGGGCCCAGATCAATCTCGTTGAAAAAAGGAGGGAAACAGGAACTAGGCCTGGGCGGTAAATTCCGTTCCGCTCGCGGAATTTGGGTAATTTCACGTTGCGCGGAGAACGCGGAATTGCCTAAAATTCTGCGTTCCGCTGCTTCGCGGAATTTTTTTGCTTGTTCGTGTTCTCAAAATGCGTGTTCGTGAGATATTTCCCCCACGATCACGCAAACAGCGTTCACGAACAGGAAAAAAGCATCACGAACAAGCAATTCCGCATGTTCGTGGAATTTCTGTGTGCTTGCGGAGATTTTTTACCATTTTGCGGAGTCACAGGAGGAGGCGGGATCCTAGAAGGACGTGATAAGCCACGTCATAGATCTGGTTGAGCCGAGTATTCGACCAAAGTCCTGGCAAAACTGCTGCTGTAAGTAGCGCCTGCTTGACCTCACCACTGCCTCACAGACACACACTGCACATGCAGGATTTGGGCGGTATTGATGTCGTCCACCTCGCATGCGCAGCGTGTTTGTACACGGCTGTGCTGCACTGCTACCAGAATGGACAGTGTAAGTGCTGCAGCCTCAGACCAGTCCAATCTCCTTCTCTGTCCTCCGAAATTGGTGGTGCTCCGCCCCCTACGCCCTCATGCAGGAACCGCCACTGCTCTCTAGTCATGGTAATAGGGGAATCGCAATTTCATTACAAGAATGGAGGCTACATTATGCATGTTGGTAGCTTTGTAAAACTATGTCAGACATATGTTTGATAGGTTTGCAATAGTGACGTGCAAAGGTGCTAGAATTTGACCGGTCAGCTGCTTTGAGAATGTCATCCAACTTACCTCCAGACCAGAGAGATGTACTGGCCACAGCACCTCTAAGAGAGTGAGCTCGAAATTTCTTTAAGTCAGTACCTGCTAAACTCATAACGGTCTTAACCCATCTAGCAATAGAGGCCGAGGATATACCTTTGTTGGGTTTAACAATAGATATGAGTAATTGGTTCACACCCTGGGGGCGAAGAGCAGACATTCTGTGATCATACTCTCTCATACACTCCACAACGCAAAGTTTTGGGCATAAATCAAAATGTGGGTAAAAGATTGAATCAGACATAGTCTTTGTTCTTCTAAAAACCAAAAAATTCACACCGAACATGTTATAAGATCCGTTTGTAATCACTAGGGCTTTGACATCAGAAACCCTTCTGCATAAAATTAGGCATTTTAGAGTAGCTAGCTTAAAGGAAAGGTTTTTTCTATTAAGGAGAGTATTAACAGGCCAGTTATTGAAAAGATTAAGAATTAGCTTGACATCCTAGAGACTATCATATTTAGGTTTAGGAGGCTTTCATCACTCTGCAAACAATGACATTTTTACCTACCGTTTTACCATTGACAAGGGCATGGCCCGCAGAAATGGCCGATCTATAGCAATTGATAGTTTTATAGCTGAGACCTCTTTCAAATTGTTCAGCAAGGAAGTTAACTATGCCAACAATAGGTATGTGAGAGCTGCATAGTCTGTCAGATCTTCTGCCTGAAACTACAAGGAGGAGAAGGACTGCCTTGCTGGAATCTGGATTTGCACCCAAAGGCCTGCACTCTGATTGACTGCGCTTGCTGCACAATTTGGTACTACAGCCATGGGGACCTGGCCTTGTTTTAACAAGGATTAGGGAGTGGACTCCCTGCAAGCTACAGGTTAACAGGGCCCACCTGCATCATCATCTCCACCAAGAGTGAGTGCGTCCAGTGGACTTTTAAGGATTTGGCCATGTGCATTGTGGGAAAGTTTGGAGACCTTTGGAGAACTTTTGTGAAAAAGCTCCATGAGGTGACCAACCCGATGTCAAGAGTCAAGCTGACTAATTTTATCCGCGTCTGGATTTCAGATTCACCATGCTGAAAGCTGCGGAGCTCCAGACTTCCAAAATTTGTCTGGGGCTTCACAGAAAGTCAAGCTGACAAACCCTCACCAAATCTAGTCTGCTGTGGAGAGTCGAGCAACGTTGGAAGAAAAAACTCCAGAAAAGTTTCTAAGAATTAAGCTAAAATTTTGACTGGGGCCTCCCGCTTAGTGTACCCGACAAGGGCTCCATCGCGGTCTGCCTCAAACTTTGACTTTGATGTCCTAGAGAGGCGCTATATCTTTTTAAGCACTATAACGTGGTTAATCTTTAAAAATTCATATCTCTGGTTCTCTACATTAGATTTTTGTAGTTTGTAGTTTGTGTATTTCCTACTTTAATAAATTGGTGTGAAATTTTTATTGTGTGTTGTGTCTTACTTATTTAATGTATTATTTTTTTAAACTGCATTACACTTCTGTCTGCTATGTTAGGTCTGACTGCTCACTGTCAGCTACCAACGGTTGAGCAAGGGGCTAATTTACTGAGACATTTAATGGACCCTATACCGTGTTGGTGGCCTTATTACTAGTTTTAGTTGCATACTTACCCCTACCAATAACCCACTTTCCAACAAACACAAAACATTACATTACAGTAATGCAGTACAAAAAACAACAGAACACATCATGACCACTGCAAAATACAACACAAAAAACTTGCACAGTCTTTACACACATTACCACCTCTAGAAACTTGCTTTCATAAAAATGGTGGTTAAAAGCGTTTGGACCACCATAAACTGCCATAACCTACCACCATGGAGATGAAATAGCACCTGTCAAAAAATGTTCTGTGATCTGGACCAATGAATGGGTCCATGCTATGACAAAAACACATATTTTCTTTATTTGATTGTATTCACCTATATCGTATGGACTTTGCCAGGTGGTTATTGATCACTTTGCATAGGACAGAGAGCTATGTACACAGGTATGTTGTTTGTGGCTATAAGGAAGTATGTATACAAAAGCATGTATGGAACAGAGTGTAAGATTACATACTGAGTGGTGTGTACCCTTGCATAACAATGGAGAAGGTGCCAGGTAGCCCAGGAGTGTGTCTACAACATCGCACAGATGAGGCAGATAGTGGGTATTTAACAGGAGGGCATGTGATGAAAAAAGGTAGGCTCTTGCATTATTTCCTAAAAAGTCATGATCACACAGTGACTAGAATGCAGTGCATTGTTCAGAACAGGGGCCAGAAAAGCAGTGTCTGAGTGCAGGTAATTTGGTTATGCCCGCCTTAGCCAATGAGTAAGTGAAGATTGTGACAAATGTTTGTTACACTGGCATAATCTTGCACGATCCTCAAATTTTGCATTACACAATACCTGCAAAATTGTCACCACGTCACATAACCCAACATTTTGCATCATTTTTGTCCTCTTGAGGCTAGTTTCTGTAGAAACTCTCTGGTAGAGGGACGTTTTCTCCTGCAACTAGACATTTTCTCCTTAAACCAGTCCCATGCTCTTAACTAGATTGGTTTATTTGTGTAAGGTACTCCCTGGTTGAAAATAGCTACATGAGATACCGGCAAAATGACCAAATTACACGTCTTATGAAATTACATAAAATGTGCACTTTCTTCAACATTATGTGCACACCAAGGGAAAAAAAGCACATATTGTGCACACTACTAGCAAACAAATGTATTGAATGCAGCAGAGAGATAGTAACATATGAACAAACAAAGAGGGAAATTACCTTACGGGCTTGCAAAGAAGAATGAAATATGTGGCCTTTGTCCAAGGGTCACAGCTATAAATATTGTGGCAGGTGCAGTGGTATTGGACCAAGGGGTGTGAGGGTCCTATTGCACCACAAATAAAGCTGTTTTTACTGCTAAACTAGGACATGGGAGCCTATTTTCTTTACTTGCATTAGGGACCATTGGAGCTTTGCTGCACCATTGGCTAGGGCTTGGTCTTTTGTAGGAGGCTGATCTGATACCAAATCATCTGGGATTTTTACGCCTTCATTGAAATAGATGTACAGGCTGTTAGAAATGGGGGTCTCTAGTTGGCAATGGTTTGCACCTTTGTGCAAGTAGGGGCGCTTGCTTCTATTCAGGGTAAGGGAGTTACTATAGACAATGTTTGCTCACCCCCTTAATAGCTTGGCATGAGCAGGCAGGCTTATCTCAGAGGCAGTGTGTAAAGCCTTTGTGCACACATGCAGTAACACAGTAAAAACACTGAAATTGAAAATCTTCATCTAAACAAAATATGGCTAAAGTGGCAAAAATCCACCATACATAAGCCAAGATATTATGAAAAAAATAGGTTATTCCCAAAAATAAAGCTTGTAGCAACAAATAGTTCCACTTGGGGCTATTACGACGTTGTGACAGAAAAAAATCTCAAAGTACAGCACCAACCACGAGGTGCGCGGCATCGGGCCCAGAGTCACACGGACCCCAAATAACAGTACCTTGGCAAATGATGAAAACAAAGAAGGTGCACGGCGTCGCAGAGGTGAGGTGTCATTGGCACCGGGTGGCGTTGGATCCATGCTACCACAGGGGAAGTGAGGCGTTGGTTCCTTACTGCGATGCAGGGGAGGTGAGGTGTCGGTTCCTTACTGTTGTCAGGGAGGTGACGTCGCATTGGCGGCGAGGTGTCAGTTCCTTAGAACGGTGCAGGGTTGATGGATTTGGGAGGTCACCCACGTCAGGTATCAGCTTCGCGATGATGAAGCACCAGCATCGGTGAGGTCAGGGCTGCGGTGCGAGTCGGGGCGGTGCGTCGTGAGTGTCACTAGCGGGGCCCTTGGCTCCGGTGCAGGTAATGGATTGGTGATGGCATCAGAGTTGATACGGGGCAGTGTCGGCAGGCATCGGGGCTGCGGTGCAAGTCAGGGCGGTGCATCTTGCACTTCATGAGCCGTGCCCACGGCTTCATTGCAGGTCACGGCGTCGCTCGCCAGCATCAGTATTGCTTTTTCCCTCTATGCCAGCTGAAACAGCAGTTCCAGGTGCAAGAGGATGGAGGAACTGAAGTCTTTGTGTCCCTGAGACTTCAGAACAGGAGGCGGGTTCTACACCAAGCCCATGGAGATCTTCTTCAAGCTGGATACACAGCACAGTTCAGTCGTTGTCCTCTCCTTGGCAGAAGCAGCCACTGCAGGCCAACCCAGTAAAGCAACACACAGTAATGGGGCAGTACTCCTCCATACAACTTCTCCAGATCTTCTCCTTGGCAGAGGTTCCCCTTGAGTCCAGATGTATTCCAACGTTCTGGGGTCGTGGACCCAATTCTTATACCACATTTTTCTTTGTTTTCTGGTGCCAAAAAGTCTCTCAGCTCAGTCCAATACCAGTTCTGTCCTCTCTGGTCCAGCTTCTTGGCAGGAGGTGGAGAGAGCATTGTGCACAGGAGACAGGGCCTATTCAGGTGCAAGGAAAACTCCTCCTACCACTCTAAATGCAACCCCGTTCTATTCAGCCCAGCTTTGAGTCATCCAGGAAAGGCAAGGCACACCTCAAACCCCCGCCCCCAGTGGCTGTCTGCAGTGAATGCACATCCCCAGCCCTTGTCACTCCAAACCAGACAGTCAATACACAACTCAGCAGAGGCACATAGGATGGCTGAGCAAGAAAATGCCTACTTTCTAAAAGTGGCATTTTCAAACCCACAATTTAAAAACAGTCTTTACTAAAAGATGTGTTATTAAATTCTGAGTTCAGAGAACCTAAGCTCCATCTTTCTCGCTTGTCCCCATGAGATGTTATACTTATAAGATGTTACAAAGTAGCTCCCATGCTATCCTATGGGGCATGTCAATAGTGAAAAATGAAATACACAATATTTGCCTATTAAGACATGTCACTCACCCAGTACATGTACTACCTTTCACATACACTGCACCCTGTCCAGGGGGTACCTTGGGCCTACCTTAAGGGTGACTCACATGTAAGAAAAGGGAAGGTTAGGTCAACATGGCAGTTTCAACTGCGCGCAGACTCTGCAGTGGCAAGTTTGAGACCCCTTTGAAGGACTGCTGGTGTGGGTGGCACAATCAGTGTTGCTGGCCCAATAGCAGCATTTGATTTACAGCCCTGGGCACACACAGTGCAGTGTACTAGGGTCTGAGCAGTAAATCAAATAAGCCAATAATGGAACCACTAATCCATAAACACAATTTATACAGGGAGCACTTGCACTTTGGCACTGAACAGCAGCGGCAAAGTGCCCAAAGCATCTAGACTAGCAAAAATGAAATTCAGTACACAGCAAAAAATACAGGAGGCAGAGGCAAAAAGACAGGGGAAACCTCACTAAGAATGCCAGGTCTAACGCAGGCTTATTCAGAAACTCAGATACCCAGCATAAGAGCTAAGAGTACGGGGGAAGCCATCAAGTTACATGGAATTTAGTGTTTTTTTCTGGGGGTAAAACTTGTCCCTGTCGATGTTGATAAACCATTAATTTGATCTAGGTCAGGGTAACTTAAGATAGGATTCGAGGCGTGTTTTGGGTACAGGATTTCAGATGCTGATAATACCTTAAGGTATAACTGTGTCTCATTGAAATACTGATGTAGAGCTATGTCTTGTTTGGATAGGAGGGCCCATAGAGACTCCAAGCACAAACTGAATATCAAAGGAGCAAATTGAAGGACACATACTCAGTACTTGATAGGCAGAGGAGTGGTTTTGGATGAGTCCAACTGCACATACTGTTCTCTGTTGGTCAGTAAATTAGGGACATTGTTGAGATCTGTTTTAGAAATACCTACAGGGAGTGAAAGAGCATCAAGCAATAATTGGAAATAGGTAGCGTTAAAGGTTCTACGTGGATAATATGGACAAGAAAGCAGGTTCACCTTTTTCCAAGGACATGCATGACTTCATTGAGTCACTACTGGGGTGGGGAGACGATCAATGCCCCCTGTGATTTTGGAGGCCCATCCACCAATGTCCAAGTGACCCCTTAAGTCCTGCATTTCCTATCATATTTGCAAGGCCACACACTATTTAGAAAGTGAACAGTGTTATCACACAATAAAAATAGGCACTATATACACTAATTTGTGATTTACATCACAACGCATGGAAAAGGTTGCTACAAATCCTAATTCAAACATAGAAGATCATTTACACAATCATCTTACAAATATTAAACACCAAGGGCCTCATGTAGGTAGCATACCAGTTACCACTTCTAAAATACCGAACGATACCGAATCGGTATTTTAGAAGTGGTAACTCGTATGTAGGTAATGAGTCGGTATTTTTTACCGATTCGTTACTATTCGGTAATTACCGAATCGGTATTTACCGATTCGGTAATGAGGCATACCTTCCCATTGATGGGAAGGTATGCCTCATTACCGAATCGGTAAATACCGATTCGGTAATGGGGGGAACACTTGCATGGGTGGCAGGGTGTCACATTGACACCCTGTTGCACCCCTGATTCGGCCATGTGTGCACATGTGGCACACATACATGCCCTAAGGGCATGTATGTATGCCACATTGCACACTGCTACGCGCGTAAAAATGCATAAATACATACTTTAATTATTTACCACCAACTAAAAGTTGGTGGTAAATACCGACTCTAACACACACCCACACACTCCCCCTACATCTCGATTTTGGTGTCGGAATTTACCGAATCGGTAAAATTACCGATTCGGAAAAGTTACCGATTCGGTAACATTACCGATTCGGTATTATTACCGATTCGGTAATTTTAACGAATCGGTAAATTCCGACACCAAAAATTGTCCCCCTACATACCATTAGCCAAAATACCGGTCGGTAACGGTAAAATTACCGAAAATCGGCCGTTACCGACCGGTATTTGGCTACCTACATGAGGCCCCAAGAGTGTTATTAATTACACACGTTCAAACAATATGTGGCTATTCCACCAAAAGCTTGTAATAACTGCAGATGTAAATGTCAATCTACTATTTGCATTGTTTTGCACACATTGTGGGAATTACAGAGCTCCTGCTTGTGCTTCAGAGAAAATCAAAGGTATGATTTGGAGTTTGGCAGACTGCTGTAAATGAGAAGCTCTTCTTCTTGACCAGCCCAATGCCTCCTGCCTAATTTAGAAATGGTTCTCTGCCTAATTTCCTATAGTAGAACCTCACCAGGCTCCGTCGTTGGACACCTTTAACTAGCGGCCAATCACACATGAGCCGGATAGTAACAATGCGCTGAAGGGCCCGCCCTATCCAAGCCCGGGCCAATGCAAGTCATGGTTGTTCCGTAAATTAAAAATTATTAATGGCCTCATGTGTGGGGAAAATACGCCTTTGTGTCAGGGACTTTCTTTTTTTTCTGCATTTCAGAATCAAACCTCCACTTTGGGGGTTGCTTAAGAAAAAAAAAGGAAAAATTGTCCAGCTGTTATGACTCGACCACCATCAGTTTTGCCAAAAAATGACACCACCACATCGAAGTATATTTCGAGAGCGCAAAGGAACGTGGCATTGCACTTCTTAAAAGAGATGGGATCTTCCTGGCATTTTTTCACACTCATGGATGTGAGGATGTATTTTTGGCTAAGAAATAACACTAATGGGCACATGCATCAAAGGTTTTTGCGAGCGCAAGCGGTGCGATTCGCAGAAATCGGCCATTTGCACCAGCAAAAAGGCCTTTTGCGATGCATTAAAGTGTTACGCACTCGCAATTTTAAAAATTGCAAATAATTGCGATATCCTAAATTGCAATTGCATTTAAGGAATCGCTATTTGCGCTTCCATAAATGCAATGCTAGAAGCACTTAGAAATAGTGAAATCGCAATTTAGGGCCACATAATACAGAGAAATTACTCTGGTCTGTATTTTGCAAAAACCTCGAAAACTAAACTAAAGTGCATTTTTGAAGGTTTCAAGTTACACACACACATGCCCTTGGGGCATGTGTGTGCGCAACATGGGTGCACATCACAATTTCAGGGGTGCAACAGGGTGTCATTTTGACACCTTTGCACCCTTGAAATTTCATGCGCAATATGCGAGTACCTTTTGGTACTCGCAAATTGCGCATGCAATTTCCCATTCATTCCTATGGGCATGTAGGCATAGGCTTTTGAGAGTTCTTAATTGCGATTCCTTAATAATCGCAATTAAGGACTCGCAAAAGCTTTTATTGATGCATATGGCTGTAAATGTAACAGAACATAAAAAGCCAGTGTGAGCGGCAGCTTGTGCTCACTAAATGTGCTCTTGGTGTAGGCTTTTCCCCCAACTTACTACCGTCATTTAGCACTTTTTTTGGCGCGAAAATGCATCTTCATGTCGAATATTTACATGAGGTGCATTTTGCACTAAGAAACAATGCTAAATGCAGCAGAACACTAATACCAAGAGCCAGCGTCAGCTCGCTAAATGTGCTCTCCCCAAATTACTCTTAATTACGCAAGGAGGAGTATTATTGGTAATTCCACATCAAAGAGTAATGCGGAATTACAGAAACTACTCCAATTAGTCTGGTGTAACTGCAAGTTAGCCCAGGCTAAGTCAAAAGTGACACCCGTAAGCCGTCGATTCTGTGAATTAGTCTGCACAATTTTCGGTCTCAGGTGACAGTTTTGCACACAGAAATGTCTGAGCAAAGAGCATATAAACGAGTCCAGCAGTGCAGAAACTCTTGGGTGATAAGCTTAGAAATCAGATTTTAACCATCACACTGTAAGAAACGTTTTTCAACTTTTAATATGACACTTATCCACAGATTACTGTCAAGGCTGCTTTTTGTTTTAGATTTTTTGCAGATTATTGTTTTCCCTGTGGTTACAGCTTTCAAAATCCAAATTCTAATTGTGTTTCTGGAGAAATCCATGTGGCTAGCCAGTCCCAATCAATCCTAATGCACCTTTGATGTCGTTGAACCACCATGGGTACATGACAGCAGATGGAGGGGTTTAGGAGGGAGGTAGTCCCCGGCGACTGTGGCGAAGAGGTGGGGGTGGGGGTTAACCAACTCTATCTGGAAGGGAGGTGGCACACTTCCTGCTGTTTTCAGAAACTCATTTGAGCTTCTTCACAAAAATAACGTGGTCTCAAAGACACTTGAATGTACCTTATTCAGAAAGACAGTAAATAAACATACATCAATCATGCTACATTTAAGCAGGCACACTCAGGAGAGCATTTGATACAACTGAGAGTGTACTCATACTTCATGAAGGAGCTACGTCACATTCCAGATTGCTAATTAGCTGTGGTGAGTGTGTTTTGAAGCCCTGAGCAAAGTGAGGTTTTGTTGTTTGGTTTTTCTTATGCCCCCACAACAAGGCAAGTTACATATTTCCATTTAATATTCAATTCAATTCAATTCAAGAATCTTTATTCGGTGATTAAAAAACACCATAAAAGCACACATACATATACATAGATAAAACAGCATTAAATATAAGTCAAGATCCTTGTGCATAAATAACAATAAAATACTAACATACAAGGCTGTAAATTTAAAACAGGGAGTCACAAGTCTTTTAATCCTCTCCCCTCGTCTTCCTTAGTCGGACCGCAACCTTGATAAAATTCATAACACAACACAAGGTTAGCGGGTCAGAAGCTTTTTGCAAGTAGATTAGTGCATCTCTGGCATGTTCCAGGTGGGCCTTTTTTAGGATGTCTACTAGGAATCTACGCCTGGGCATTGAATAATAGGGACAGAGCAAAGTAAAATGAAGGGAGTCCTGCGGAGACCGATTGTCACAGCCGCAGGGTCCCTTCTGCTCGATTGACATGGTAAAACCTGCTGGCGAGGCCAACATAAAAGGAAGTAGGCTCAGTCTGAAACGGCACATAAGAAATCTGTCCTGTGTATTGTGTACAAGATACAGGTAGGGCTCCATACCCTCCACACTCTTCACCAAAGTATGAGCCCTTATTGACTTTTTTTCCCCTTCAGCCAGAGCACGGCATTGGGTTTTCCGCTCTAGGAAAATTTCCCCTACTTGTTTCTTGTGCTGTGCTGAAATGGTGGTGGGGTTCTTGAAGAGGTTTCCAAACCCTAGTTCCTCAAGAGTGTTTCTCACATATTTGAGCCATGGGATGCGCATGCGGTGGGTCCTACCTAGGCAGTCCAGTAAGATTTTTCTACTTAGATGCGCGTCTGGATTTACCCAGATTTTTAGCCACGCCACAATTGGCCTAAGTTTTAACAAATCGACCAGATATGGCCTCCCTAGCTCCCTGTGAGCTATGAGTCCAGCAGTGCTGGGTGGTACCCTCAGGATAGATTTCAGATGTTTGTTCTCTTCCTGGTCAATTCTAGAGGTATTCACGAAGCCCCAAACTTCTGCCCCATAGCTTACTTTAGCGCATGTTATGGAGCCGTACAGGTTCATCACCTGTTCCGGACTCCATCTGCCCAACCTCCTGCCATATCCGGCTATTGCCCCGTTAGAGGCAATCATTTTGTTACAGCGCTTTTCCACCAAGGAGTTAAATTGAAGAGCACCATCAAAGGTTACTCCGAGATAGGAGAACGTTTTAACCTCCTCTAAACAATGGGAGCCTATTGTGTAAGAAAATTTTGAGGAAGGTTTTTTGCCTGCCAGGAGCACGTAAGATTTGCTTAGGTTGACAGATAAGTCCAGATCGCTCATAAACTTGACGAACCCATCTATCAGAATCTGTAGGCTTCGTGGTGTACGCGCCAGCAAGACCGCGTCGTCTGCGTAAAGCAGGACAGGGATTTGCCGCGTCCCAACCCTTGGGGAATCTGCCTTTAAGCCCAAAAGAAACTGTTCCAAATTATTAATGTAAAGGGAGAACAAAAAAGGGGCAAGAATACAACCTTGTCTGACTCCACTTTTGCATGGAAAGGAGTCCGTCAGACCTCCCTCCCTGTTAAATCTAACTCTAGCCGTGGTGTCGCTATGCAGCTCTCTTAGTATGGTAATTAGGCCGCTCTCGATCCCCATCCCTGCCATCATGTCCCACAACTTCCCTCTGTTGACGTGATCGAATGCTGCTGCCAGGTCCATGAATCCCATATAAATGGGTTCCTTACTGGCCAGAGTATATTTGGCAGTCAGCATATATAGGTTCAGGCATTGGTCGCTGGTGGACCTCCCTGACCTGAACCCATATTGAGTGTCCGAGAAGATGTTGTTCTCTTCGGTCCACTCGGACAATCTGTTCAGGAGTGCCCTTCCCAGAAGTTTAGCCGAGACGTCAATCAGGGAAATAGGCCGATGACACTTGGGGTCGTCCTTGTTGCCCTTTTTAAAGATTGGCACAATGATCGCTTTAGACCATGATGGAGGGAGACCGCAAGTGATAGCATTGTTTAGGACCCTGGTCATCAGTGGGGCCCAAAGATCTATATTACTAAGAAAAAGGTCAGGGGGAATTCCATCTGGGCCCGGGGCTTTATTCTTAGTTAGACTCTCCATCCCTGCCGTGATCTCCTTGAGGGTAAATACTACCGGAGGAGCCTGACTTGGGGTTACTGATGACTCTACGTGAGGACCCGATTCATGGTTATACAGGCTCCTAAAGTGTGTGACCCACTGCTCCGGGAGGATGTTAGCCCCTATCTCCGGAGAATCATTTTCTTGAAAGGTCGGTTTATTGATGATTCTCCAGAACCCCGCTAGGTCCCTTCTTTCCCCTGCCTCTCTCAGATCTGCCCAAGCTTCTGCCTGCAGGGTGAGTTTCCTCCTTTTGGTCTCTTTTTTATATTTTTCTCTGCATGCCCTGATTACTTGTGGATCTCGTGGTTTTGACTTAAGGGAGCATTTCAGTTCCCTCAGTGCCTTGGAACAATCTTTATCAAACCACCGGGGATTGACCAGATTACACGTGGGCGCACTGGACCTTAGTAATCCGTCTATCAGGTTGGCAATGTGGTTAAATGCTTCTAATAACCTTGGTCCCTGGACTTCCAGATCCAAACATTCATTTATGGCCAGCAGACCCTTATCGCTCAGGTTTTTATAGAACTTTGCCCCATCTATTTTGGACCATTTCAGTCTCCTGCCTTGATCGGTGACCCTCTCCACGATTGAACGATGGGCATTGGAGCCAATACCCGCCCTATATGCGAGCATTAAAACAAGCGGGTTATGGTCGCTGAAAGTGTTCCAGTCTATCCCTACACTGACTACTTTATTAACCAGGGATCTCGAGACCAGAATATAATCTATAATAGACGAGCAGCCCCTGCCCTTAAAAGTTGGTGGGAGTGTACCATCCGACTGTGGGTCTACCATATTAATGGTGTGCTCTAGGTCGTACTTAAGCCGAAGCAACCTAAGAGCCGACCCAGTAGGCGAGTGAGAAAAATGCGGTCCCTTCTCAATTGGGCATTGCGCCCAATCTGTGTTCTTTTTGACCAGTGCCGGACAAAGGTGACAATTAAAATCCCCCACCACAAGCAGTCCACCAGACGGTCCCTTATTCTGGGATATGATTTCTTTTCCTAACCTTTGGTCGAGTTCAGTTAATACCGGGGTGTGGCTATTTTCTAACTCGGTGCTATATATGTTAAAAACAGAGAAACGTAACCCCTTTCCCTGGAACCGAACCGCCTGTATCCCATATGAGAACCAGTCTGGAAAGGACCAGGTGCCTGGCAGGTCTAAATCTACATAGATGGACAAACCGCCCATTGCTCTCCCTGAGCTAGATTTTCGGGCGGGAACAAAAAAACACTTGTACCCCTGCAGATGGTAGTTATTCTCCACAGCCCATGTCTCCTGTACACATATAATGTGAAATGTTCTAATGAAGTCCACCCATTCCTTATTGTTGAATTTGCCCGCTATACCCACTATATTCCATGAGATAAGTCTCACACCCTCTCCACTCCATTCAGCACCCCCCTGGGCCCTTGGTCTTCTTTCCCACATTAATCTTTGCATTCCCTGCCCATGTCCCCCTCCTGTCTTGTCTACAACTATTTCCTTTGGCACAACGCAGTTTGGTTCCCCCTCACCAACCACCAGGATTTGCTGAGCCTTGGATCTTTGCTCCTCCAGTCTTTCTACCGTACCTCCAATTTCTATACAACCCTGGGGGGCATTGTCTGTCTGTCAATCGACCCCTTCAAGGCCATTTAGGCAATGGAACCGGTTATAGGAAAAAAAGGGTTGTTCAGGTCGGCCAAAAAACGGCCTAGGGTTAAAGGCCTGGTGACTCCCCCTCCTGCCAACCCTCTCCCAGTTGTCATGAGTTTGGGGTTGCTGAGATAGGACTGGGATGATGGGAAAAAAGAACGACACATGGAGGGTTTGGATGGTGGATTCCCTAGATCTGTTTTTCCCTTGACATATATGGGACACCGTTCCTGTGTCCCTAAAACTCACCAGTATGCAGTCCCCTTTAATGGATTTTTGTGTTCTTCCCACCCATGGTACCCTTCTTACCATTATAATTTCGTTATTAAAATGTGTCGGGAGGGGTCTATTTATGTTTAACCACTTGATTACCCTACTTTTTAGGGCACAAAAGTCCTCCGTTTCACCTTCCTCAAGTGGGGGGACACCTGCCATAACGACAGTAAAAGCATTGGTCTCTGGAGGTAAATTGGGTCTGCGTGGTCTCAGGGTGAGCTTCATTAAAGGGGTCGGGGTGCTCTTGTCTACCGGCTGTGCCGGGGGTACAGATCCTAAAGGATGGTTGGGCATATTGGTGTTAGGGGGCTTAGTTGTTGCAGGCTTTGGCCTTGTGGGTTGTTGCGAGGGTGCCACATTCACAGCTTGTGGAGGGACTGGATTGGCGACACTATTTGCCGACTGCTTAGGGGCTACAATGGAGGGAGTGGACTCTGATTGCCTTCCCTGTCTGCCAGCTGGAGTTTTCAGACTGCCCAATGTGGCCTCTAAAATGGTTAGTCTGATCTCAATCTTTTTAATACTCTCGCTGATCGGTAATAACAGGGACCTTAGCAAAAATTCTAGGTTTCCCAGCGGGACAACAGACAAGGGAATATTAGCAATACCAACTCCTGTGTCTTTTATCATAGTAGGAGCTGGATCCTCATGAGAAATGGGTTTAGGGTGTAAATCGACCAATGGTTTCTCTACTAATGTGGGGGTTTTTAGAAACTTCCCAAAATCCGAGTGTGGAACCTTGGGTTTGCTCTTTCCTTGAACTCCCCTTGATTTCCTCCTGCGTTTATTTGGAGGAGGTCCAAAGGCTACTTGTGTGTTAGTTGGCTTAGATTTAGTTTTCCTAATCTTCGAGGCTGGAGGGGCCGGAGTGGGTTGGGACACTAAATCAATGGTCACCCTTGGGGGGCTAGAACTAAATTCTGGGGCTATACTCAAGGCTTCAACTGGTGACATGTTAGTGCAATCCCTCAGCAATAGTGGGACATCATCAATTCGGGACAACTCCTCCCTTGGTAAAATAGGTTGGTCTCCGAGGGGCGTGTTTTTCATATTATCTATTGAGCGTCTCCGTTCTGCCCTTAACCTGGACAGATTACACTCTTTGTCCCCCTCCCCCACTGCCCGGTAGAAATAATTCTCTAGAGTCCTATTCTTTGCTCCACCCGGTTTTAGTGGGGTGCTCTCCCTTGCAGGGGACGGCATAATGTTCACAATAAATTAAACTCGGCGGGCGGCTCCACCGAGTGTAAGAGACCAGGGGTCGGGAGCACAATCCAAGAGGGTAGGCCCAGCCCGGCCACCTTCGGCCCCGGACGGCCACAGACGGTCCCGCCCTTGTCCCGGGCTTCTCCCGGCGCCCTCCCGCGCGCTCCCGCGCCGCGGAAGAAGCTGCACCTGATATAGGGGGAGGGTGCTTAGGGGGCGTGGCCAGCAGGGAGAGCGTCCAGGTGCAGGAAATGATGGCAGCACAGGGACTCCTGGGCAATGGAGTCCCTGATCCTCACCTGGCGCTCGCAGCCCTGCTCCCCGAGATTCAGGCAGCTCCCCTGTCAGGAATCAGCAACGATGCGCCCAGGCACACGGGCGAAGCGGGACCCGCGGAGCGGGTTCCGCGAGGTGCAGCAGCAGAACAAACAGCCCAACAGGAAGGACCTCGCAGGACAGAGCTCGCGCTCACAGGTCAGTCAATGTCTCCCAAAGAGCTAGGGACAAGCAGGCTCTTTTCAGCTGTGCTTAGGGGGCGTGGCCAGCAGGGAGAGCGTCCAGGTGCAGGAAATGATGGCAGCACAGGGACTCCTGGGCAATGGAGTCCCTGATCCTCACCTGGCGCTCGCAGCCCTGCTCCCCGAGATTCAGGCAGCTCCCCTGTCAGGAATCAGCAACGATGCGCCCAGGCACACGGGCGAAGCGGGACCCGCGGAGCGGGTTCCGCGAGGTGCAGCAGCAGAACAAACAGCCCAACAGGAAGGACCTCGCAGGACAGAGCTCGCGCTCACAGGTCAGTCAATGTCTCCCAAAGAGCTAGGGACAAGCAGGCTCTTTTCAGCTGTGCTTAGGGGGCGTGGCCAGCAGGGAGAGCGTCCAGGTGCAGGAAATGATGGCAGCACAGGGACTCCTGGGCAATGGAGTCCCTGATCCTCACCTGGCGCTCGCAGCCCTGCTCCCCGAGATTCAGGCAGCTCCCCTGTCAGGAATCAGCAACGATGCGCCCAGGCACACGGGCGAAGCGGGACCATTTAATATAATTATGCATAATTCTGCCGAAAAAGTTGCATAATTACACAAATGCCTTATGTTGTAATCTGGCTATTTTTTATATCCATTGTTGGGTTTGGTTAGGCAGCTGCCTACAATGGCATTTATGCAGATCCGTACCTGATTCTGACTCAAAATACAGGACGACAATGGGCCAAGTTCAGAAGCCCTGGTGGCAGGATTGGCAATCATACTGGCTAGGTATTTCTCTATATTTGGAAAAAAAAATCGAGTTTTTGCTGACTAAAAAAGAATCCCAGTGTAATATTTGGCATATGCAGATTTCTGATGTAGTCCTATTACACAAAATGTACACAAAACTAACGGCCCATCCTTAACTTCGGCGAGCGGTAACCCCGACAGGGCTACTACTCTACCCAATCAGTTTGATATTCTGCACCCGGATTATCTGGGTACTGGAAAAGTTTGCCCGATTTTACCAGCCGGAAAATCTAGCTGAGATCCAGAGGTTTGGGATGCAAGAGTAGCCACACCCCCACCTGACCCCCCCCCCCACACAAATTACCCTCCATGGCATGGGAGAAAATAATCAATTCAATCAATCAATCGGTCAATCAATCAGCATTTGTAAAGCGCAACACTGTCAGCCCTAGTGGTATCTGGGTGATGACTCTCCGTTGAACAGCCAGTTATGGAGTCTATTCCTAAACTCTGTCAGCGAGGGGGCTGTATAGAGATGGGGGGGAAGGTCATTCCAGGTCTTGGCTGTCGCTGTGACGGATGAAGGGGGTGTGAGTGAGGGCAAGTGAAGAGGAGCTCTGGTGTCTAGAGGGTTGGTGGAATTTCAGTCGATGGTTGATGTAGGCAAGTCCTAGGTCATGGAGGGCTTTGTACGCATGTGTGAGGATCTTGAACTGACATCTCTTCTGGGTGGAGAGACAGTGGAGGTCTCTCGGATGGAAGGCAATGTGGGTTAATTTGTGGAGGTCCAGGTTGAGTCTGGCTGCAGAGTACTGTATGGTCTGGAGTCTTCTGAGGAGCTGGGTGGAGATGCCAGTGTAGAGGGTGTTGTCGTAGTCGAGGCGGCTGGTGATGAGGGCGTGAGTGACAGTCTTTCTGGTCTTTGTGGAAGCAGGAGAAGGCGACTGCATTGACTTGTCATTTCATGGTCAGTTGACTGTCGGCGATGATGCCGATTTTGCATTCATGGTCGGTCAGTGGGGATGTAGGTCCGAGTTCTGCAAGTCACCATATGTGGTCACATGCTGAGGTGTTCTTCCCGAAGAACAGTACTTCAGTTTTGTCGGTGTTGAGTTGGAGGCAGTTGTTTCTCATCCATTTGGCTACGTAGGTCATGGCGTTGAAGAAGTTGGTTTTGACGTTAGAGGGGTTCTAGGTGAGCGAGATGGTCAGTGAATGTCATCTGCGTAAGAGGTTATGTTGAGTCTTTGTGATCTGATAACGTATTCAAGGGGGGTCATGTATATTTTGAAAGGGGTTGAGCTGAACGATGATTCTTGTGGTACGTCGCATATGATGTCTTTAGGGGCAGAGGTGAAGGGAGGAAGCCGGATGCCCTGTGTGTTTCCTGTAAGGAAGGAGGCAATCCACTTGAGGGTGTCTTGCTGTATGCCTATGTTGTCGAGTCTTCTGATTAGGGTGTTGTGTAAGACAGTGTTGAACGCCGTGGAGGGGTCGAGGAGGATCAGGGCCACAGTTTCTCTGTGGTCAAGGAGTGTTCCTATGTCGTCTGCGGCATCAATCAGTGCCCTCTCAGTGCTGTGGTTGGCACGGAGTCCTGATTGTGAGGTGTTCAGTAGGTGGTTTTCTACCAGGAATTCAGTGACTGCTGGCTGATGGCTTTCTCGAGTACTTTGGCCTGCTAGGAGAGCGGGGAGATTCCATGTTGATTAACTCAAAATGACCAAATTTTGGTGCCTGGATGCTTGTCAGAAATATTATTTGCTACCATACTGCACCTAAATGTGCAGCACTCATAATTGCGTCTTATGTGGTAAATTCTGCTTGAGTAAATCATGCACAAATATGAAGGAAACTCAACCACTACACAGCTATAACATATGGGGGTTTTGGTCTTCCTTTCACTTATCTCACCCTCCAGAGGAGCCTATTCAGTTATTAGGAGTAGTTTTAGAGTTAATCCAGGATAGGAAACAACCTTTAAATAGTTTTAACCACACACAAATATACGTTTGTCGAATTCATTGCATTTTGTGTGCCAACCCCACCTGTTAACATGCCCTTTCCCACAAAACCCAAACATAAGATCATTGAAGATCCACCATTTCGACCTATGTTCTATGCTCATGTAAGTGAAGTTTGCACTTCTAAAATGCCATTAGTGTTGTTTTGTTATGTAACTCAGGATGTGGACTCTGGGCTTGCAAATCACTTTTATGGCACATCTACGTTATATTTAGGTATACAAAACCCTTTGTGATTCAGTTCAATTCTTGGGGCTTTTTTTTCTTATATGAAAGTAAATCTGTTTCTACCTGGCATAAGTCAAGAATTTTTCCTGGCATATCTAACGAAAACAATATTTTAGTTGATATTTCTTCCTAAAAGAATAACAAAACTTCACTTCTGTATTTTGAAAAAAATTACTTTAAAGTGAAAAACGTACGTTTTCTCCCCTCAAATGAGTGATTTTTTTTTTTTAAATGAGGGAATGTTCATGTTTTTGGAATGGATAAATTATGCTCATTGGTTCAGTTTGCTGAGTGCCATTCTGCTTTCGGACATGCACCAGAACCACTGACCAAAATGCTCATTTCTATAAATAAACATATGCAGTGACATGTTATTCGCATTTCTACAACATCAAACAATCAAATCACATGACACTTGTAAAGCTCATGGCTACTGTATAGAGTGTCCCGTCGCTACAGGTTCATTGACCATTGATCTCACATGAGAGGAACAAACATTAAATGGCGCAGTTAAATAGCCCATTTTTAAGCCATGTTTAAAGGAACCAACATCCTTAGTAGCACAAAGCTGCAAGGGAAGAACATTCTAGATCACAGTTGTCAACGCAGAGAAAGAGGTGCCTCCCCACCTCTTCTTCTTCATCTTGGGCACCCCCGCCAGCAATGCACCAGAAGAACGTAAAGGTCTAGATGGGTGATAGTGAAGAAGTCTCTTAGTTAGATAGTTGGGGCCCCGGCCATAAAAAGCTGTATGGGCTAACACAAGTCCCTTGAATTTTACTCCCTCCTGAATAGGCAGCCAATGCCACTCCTTGAGATGGGCCTCAACAGAGATGTTTCTCAGGATATTAAGCATAAACCGGGCTACAGCGTTCTGCACCAACTGTAGTCTCTTGAGTTGGTACAGAGGGAAATGACAGTATAATGCATTGACATGGCCCAGCCGGCATGTTATGAGGGCATAGACTAATATTTTCTGACAAGGAGCTGTGAGCAGGAACAAAAACTTCATCAGGAACCGAAGAAGGCCAAAACAAGTCCCAACTACACTCTCCACCTAGGGTTTGAAGAACAAGTTGTCATCGAACTTCACTCTTAGACTCAGGACCACTGTGGCAGGAGTCGGAGGAGATGGACTAGACTACATAAAACTTCACCACCCCACGAGAGGGATCCAAAAACCAGCACTTCTGTCTTACTTGTGTTGCACTGGAGATTACTCCAGCACACCCACTGAAACACCCCTGACAGATACGCTTCAAATGTATTTTGAGCAATGGAGATGTTCCTGTCCCAACTCAGAAGGATCTGTGTGTCGTCAGCTTAAGAGATGACCTGCACTCCAAAGGATTCCACCCGGGTTTCCAAGGGGGACATGTAGACATTAAGCAATGTAGGACTCAGGGCAGAGCCCTGGAGTACCCCACATTTTAGGGGTTTGGAGTCAGACACAAATGGCGGCATCCACACAGACTAACATCTGCTCGATAAGAAAGAGCCCAATCAGGCCATCCTGGACCCACTTACCATGATGCCCCGCAAGTGTTACAACAGGATAGAGTGGGAAACCATGTCAAACGCCACAGAGAGGTCCAGTAACAATAAGGCGACTTTCTTCCCATTGTCGACGGCCAGTTTAATAGCATCAGAGACCTCTACCGGAGCTGATTCAGTGCTGTATCTCAGGCAAAAAATCTGATTCCGATGGATGCATCAACTGATTGGCATCGAGATAATTGGAAAGTTGGACATTGGTCAGTTTATCGAGGATCTTTGAAAATGGTGGCAACAAAGAAATCAGCATATAGCTGGCCAAGATGGACTTGTCTGCAGAAGTTTATTTATCAGTGAAATCCGCTTGGCGTTCTTCCAGCGACTG
Source organism: Triturus cristatus (assembly GCF_964204655.1). Taxonomy (NCBI): domain Eukaryota; kingdom Metazoa; phylum Chordata; class Amphibia; order Caudata; family Salamandridae; genus Triturus; species Triturus cristatus. The sequence continues at coordinate 1,645,976,386 of NC_140590.1, forward strand.
GGATCAATAGCCTGGCACAGTGAGTTATTTAGCAGAGAGTTCAGGGTGAGATTAATGGCCTCTGAGTTAGCAACCAAAATCTGAGGGGGGCAGGAGTTGTCAGAAGAACCAGACTTACAGGCTTTGAGAGCTTTTTCAGAGTGCTCCAACTAGATGGTGGTGAACTCTGTCAGAGAGCAGGAGTGTGATGTTGAAACTATTGAGGGCTGACCAAAGACCAATTGAGCTTGCTACTATTAATAGCTGCAGGTACATTTTGGCCCTCTGACCCATAGGATCCAAACACAGCTCCAAACACAGCTGCTAATTCCCGCTGCCTTTAAAGTCTCTACAATGCCCAGTCTCTTGTTCTCAAAATAATCAAAAGTTGTGGACAAAGTTTCAGAGAGGCTTTCAGGGGCTGGAAAATGGATGAAGGATTGACAAACTTCTTTGTGATTTTAAAAACATCTTTAGGTTTATTGTTGGACACGGCGATTTCATTGGTGAAATAATTTGCTGGAGCCTTTTTTATTCCTCGATGGTAAATAGACAGCTCCTTTTTATAGTGCTCTTTGTCCTCAGTTAAATAGAACTTACGCCAGGATCTTTCTATTTTTTGACAATGCTGGCAAATTAATCTAAGCTCCTCATCAAACCAAAGGGCTGAGGGCATCTCTGACCACCAGACCCTGACTTAAAGGGTGCCACCCAGTCAACCATATAACATAACATACAAACCTCTAGTGGTAGAGCACCTGGGGATGATCTTTCAAACAAATCTGTGTTTTTTTTCACAGACCTGCATATGACTCACCCAGTAGTGCAAACAGGACAATTCATTTGCTAGGTTAATGTGTCAACTTCAGTGAGTTTTTTTTTTACAGAGTTTTATATAGCGCAAACTTGACCCGAAGGTATTGTGTAACAGTGCGCTTTACATGAGCACCAGTTGCGTTACATAAGGTCACATTCATTTTTTTTTGTTAGGAACGGGTAGATTAAGTGATTTGCATAGAATCACAGGATGTTGCGCGTCCTTGCCAAGAAACGAACCTGGTTCCCCAGATTTGAGGTAGACCGCCCAAGCCGTTAGGCCAACTCCTCTCCCCTAGTTGTTGGTGAATGTTGGTGAATGTGCTTGGTGTTTGATGGGTGACACTGGAAAGCTGCACTGCCTCACTTGCACCTTCTAGGATGGTTGGAATATGTATTTCTTGCTTAAATATGTGAGTGAGAGTAGGAAAATTCATAGTTGGGCATATTGTTGGGACCTTAATAAACAACTAAGGGCCTATCTGTGCACTGTTGGATGTATGCTAGGGTTTCTGCCTTTATATGTACTGTTCTTTTAAATTCTTTTTCGCAGGTTCTCTTTATATGTCCTGTGGGGTGGTGGAGCCTGATGTGCTTTGTGGAGAGTGCTGTTGGACATCACGTAAGCATTTTACACCAGGTTTAATTTACTCATATAACCAAATGGATTGTCTGTGAATTAGCAGAAAATAGTAACTTATACAAAGAAGTAACAGACATGTGGAAATACATTCTCAAGGCTTGTTTCAACTAGCAAAGTGTGAAATTCACATAGTTTGCTTTTGTGTTATTATGCAAATCTTTCGACAGTTATGCATAATTATACTAAATTGAAATATGTAATTTTGCACTAAATTTAAGTGCAAAATGTGTCTCCAAGTAGATCTTTGCTGCAAAAACACGTTTTGCACAGAAATATAGTGCAAACCCCACCCCCACCAAGTACCAGAAACAACAGCTGTTTGTGTTCTGTTTTTCCCGTGTGTTCGATGTACATTTTTCTCTCGAATGTCATGTAAATAAAGTGGTGTAATGCGTAAATTTGAGAATTTCGGACAACCTGAAATTCCTAAATTACAAGAATTACGCAGTATAATTTAAATTTTGCTGAGGCCTACTTTGAACCAATGGAAGGAGCTACAACGTGAAGACCTACATGTGTGGGTGGTAGAACATTGATAATGATGTGGCTAACAATAACGCTCAATTTAAATTCTATATTTAAGTAATTAAATAGAGGTGTGCCAAATGGGGTAATTTTTTTCCTTGCAAACTTTTTCATAGTTTCATGAAAATTTCATGAAATTACACAAAATTACACTTTTAACATGAACTATTATTTGCTGGTATCACACATAGGGGCCTCATTATGATGCTCGTCCAACCGGTATTATGTCGTAAACGGGACTGCCCGACAAGGCGTTGGTGGGCTTTCTTCCCAGATTACGATGCGACTGCCTTCACGCTGGTCGGAAAGTGTATGTTTCCTATTGTGGCTTGTGCTGCAAGCCGCAGCACAAGCTGCAATAGGAAAAATAGACTTTTTAAGATCCATCCACAGTGTGGGAGGCCCCATGCGGTGCCTTGCACATGATGCATGGGTGTTTGGGGGAGCACCACAGGTGTCCCCCAGGCCTCATAGCGGAGTCTGTGGGGGATCAGGGGCCCTGCTAGGGGCCCCAAAAGTTAGTTTCTGAAATCTTTAATATGGTGGTTGGACCGCCATAGAAAGGATGTCTGAAAACAACATCATAATCTGTACGGTACCGCCCCATCGTAGGGAATTACTTTCCGACCGATGGTCAGATGGGCTGCTTGAGCCCATCGGAACCGTCGGCTTGTCATCCACACGCTGTCATCATAATGCGGTGGGCGGACCACGGAACTAGATGTCAGGTGGACTGCAACCGACAGGCCATCAGTTGCCGTCCTACCAACATAATGAAAGCTGTATTGTTTTTCACACAAGGGCATAGTTTGATCAAAATGTCACAAGAGATGCAGAAAATGCCTTTTACTTTGACATTTTGTACATGAGTATGTTTCTCCTAGGCAAAAATGACTTCAAAATCCATAATGCAAAATGTTGTGAAACTTTGTGAATTTCACCCAATTCAAATTCAGAAATTTCATGAACTTTGTTAGTGCAGTTTAAATTTGTCCCAGGCCAAAAATGTAATCTTCCTATGAAAGTTAAATAAAACGTGTTAATCTTACCAGTGTAGGAATAGGAGTTTACAATAGCCCTAAAAAATATTTTATTGCCAGCCACGTCATGTCTGGTTCCTCCATGTCTTTCTGGTTCCTGGGAGGGCGGATCTTCATTCCCCCTGGCACTGCTGGTTTCCTGGTGCTGAATCTAGCCTTACTCAAGTCTCTGAGCTGAATGACACTACACTGTTTGTGGGCCCTTCTGAATGTCTCCTGAACTCTTGTGTTTTCTTACACTGCTACTGCTGCTTCCTCCTACCCTTGAATCTTAGCATCAATCTACTTCCTGTCCTTATGCTCCTTTTCTCTTCACTTCCTGCATCAAGCCAGGAGTACCTTTCCACAGCACTGCCTGGCTTCAGGGAGCCGCCATTGTGTTTGGGTATGGCTCTCTTCTTTACCCTATTACAATGGGATCAAACCAATAATTTTACAGTACGATGTCTAATAATATTTGCTAAAATAGCATTTTTATCCATTTATGGGAAACTCTTGAAAATAATTCTGGATCTGGCACAGTATATGAAACATTATTTCTCCATGGCTGCAAATCATGAATGAACCAACACTAAAATTGTGGGATGCCTGTCACAGCAGTTTTTTTAGTTGGATTGGCTGAAAACTCATTGAATGTTAACATCAGCTCATTCTCCTTTAGCCTGCCAATGTTTTTCCACTGTTTTTCTGGGTGGCCATTTCAAGCCCTGATTAATACTCCAATCAATGGTACTCATTTTGTTGAACTCAAGAGGATAAACAACCCGTGATCAAGGAAATAGATCTCACCTTTTGGCTTTGCAAATGCTTTTTGCTGATGAGGACAAATAAAAAGGTTATTGTTGGCGCTGAATGACATTGGCAAAACAAAAACAGCACAATACTGTGCAGGCATGCTTGCATCATCACAAATGAGCGCATATGCATCATGACCGTACAAAGTCCCCAGCTAGATTATATATATGTATATGCATGCATCACCGCACATGTGCACGTATTCATCATCAGCAGTGTCCATTTTTTACATTTTCTATTTCAAGATGGCATATGCCTATTTGGAGGGATACATTCTAAAAATACAAAAAGTGCATCAAAGTGCTATATTCAGAAAAGAGCATCCTGTCAGCCGGTGGCAGTTCCTCCATGTGGGCGGAGGAGAGTCGCCTCACTGCTTTCTCGTAGTGCAAGAAGCAGTAACCTAAAATGGTATTATAAATACCATTTGATGTTTCTGCTTCTCGCACTGCGAGAAAGTAGAAGGGTTTAGTTGGGGGCGGGCGGGTAGGGGAGGAGTGGCTTGCCCACTCTGAGTGTGCTGACTGTTTGGTCGGCCCCAGGGCAGGCCAAACCAGTCCTACACACTCTGCCTCTTCTCCTTTAGGCTGCATGCAGCCTACTTGGAGAAAATGGCCTCCCCATAGACGCCTGTGGTCGGCATCTCAACAATCACAACGCTGCCATTGAAGCATTGTGATTGGCGTGGGGGGGAGGCAGCCTGCTTCTTGTGAGGAGCAGAGAAGCAGGGACGACAAGTGACTAGACCGGGCTGGCGAAGGTAAGTTAAATTATTTAAAAAAATTAAATCTCCCCCCCGCCCCGCGTGACCACCTCCCTGCGCGGACCCCCCACAGGCGAGTCATGCTGGCCGCGACTGCTGGCAGCACATTTCAGCTACAGGGCCCTCTCAAAAATTGAGGGGAAATGCAAAAACTGTTTTTAAAAAATTGTGACTGAGTGGCTGAGTGGGACAGGTGAGCAACGTTGGATGGAACAGTGTGTGGGGCTAACATGTGACTGAGTGGTGGAGAGGAGCAACAGAAGAACTTACTTTGAAAACTGAAGAACTTACTTTGAAAAAATATAATGCAAAAAAAAAACTCAAGCGGTACAAAGAGGAGTGGAGGAAAAGTGAAAAAGCTTGGAAGGGAGGGACAAACACAGAGAGTGTAGGGGCGGAGATGTGAAAGTAAAGCAAACCATGGCAGAGAGAACAAGACAACACATGCACTCCCACAGAATTCTGAAAAAAATAACTCCCAGTTTTACAGCCAAGGAAATAAGCATGGCATCAAATCAAAAGTATGAGCAACAATCCAGGGAAGGGGCAAAAAAAATAGAAAAGGAAAGGAAGTTTTTGAATAAGAAGCAAGTATATGTGATTGCCAACCAATGGCAAGCAATGATCTTCACTTGTTGACCTGGCGGACTCCATCATACCGCTGCAGTTACTCAGACCATTGAGACCAAGGCCGAACTAGTCATACCAGGCATAGGGCATTTCCCCGGGAGGGTGGAAGGGTGGGGCCCCAGTTTTGTTACAAGGTGCTGGTTTTGTAGCACTGCAGCAGTTTTAAAAATACCTACTGCAGAGTTCCTTGTATATTGAGCACTTTCAGGCAACAATAAACAGTGTCACAATATCACTAGGGATTGATCTTCCTGCTGGAGAGAGATCAGAGTTGTTTTTCTTGGCAGTTTTGACTCATTTAAGGTAGGGCAGAATGTTCATATGCCTGCTGCAAAGAATGTGCACTTTGCAGATCATAGAACTGTATTTCATGTGCATAGCTCAGTGGGTTACTGCTTTTGTCATAGAGATCCTTTTGTTACTGAGCAGTTCATCAGTTAGAATCATATTCTAGCACAGTGAGATTCGACCTGCCATCAAAGAGACAAATGCAAACTGAATGCTACAGATCAGAAAGTTATGTTTTTCCCAGACTTTCATTATCCTAATGTTTCCCAAAAAAGGGGCGGTTTCGGTAGAAATAAATTCTTATTAGTAAAGCCAGCCCTAACCACTGTCACGTTCTGAAACCTGAGTTTGTGCTTCCCCAGGCAAGCATTTTTTTAACTGCATACCAGTATGGATGAAATGTGAATCCTAGTAGTTCCCTTTGTCTTATGTAACATTTTCTATGCGCCGATTTAAAGACGCATGATTCATTGTCTCTGTATGTGTGTGTGTGATGTAAAAAGCTCTGACACCCTACACAGGTATAAGAAGCGCTATAAAACAAATGAAATACAAGTGAGAGAGGGGTTATGGAGAGATAAGAAGCACAGTGTGAGGGTGATAGTGAGGGAATCATTGAAGAGTCCCAACAAAGATCGTTGTATCCTGGTGCACTGTAAGGGCATCATTTACTATGCTTTAAAAGCGAATGCAATAGAATATATAATGACAAATGTATTGTACAATGCACCATTTTTGCAATTATTTCCCCAATCTTTTTTGGGGGGAGAACCCACCAAGCTCCCCATGTAACGTCAGGCTCGCTTGATGTGCTTGCTCGCTACGCACCGCACGGGGGCTGCTCTGCAAAATTTGCTACAGCTGCTTTGGCTTCTAAGTTCCCGGCCTTCATCGAGACATCTTGTTGGCTTCATGTTCCATTCTTTAAGAGGTTCCTTCTGTTCCACACTCTGACCAACTGCAGTCGAGACTGTCCCTGTCACTTATGACCTCCTGAAACTCGCTGAAACCCCTTCTCTTCTTTACCAACCACCCTGCCTCCGTTCTACCCTTTATGCTCTTCCTACCAATACCGCTGATAAACATCCTGTGGTAAAGAAAGATACAGAGTCCAGCTGTATAGTTGAGTAATCCTTTATTGTGGCTTGGTTCTAGAATACGTGAGTAGGAGAAGATAGAGGGTACAGATGCAGCCCCACCAGGAACAGGCTCCTAGCAGCTCAGCCTGAGATGACCAACTAACACTCTAATCACAGAGAGGCCCTCAGGCATTCTATGATGTCATGGTACATTCCAACAGAGCAGTACAATGGGGAATGGTAGATAAGTCGTTTACTACACATCCCAACCTGTACCTGCAAAGCGCGCATGTTGATGGGTAAAGGGCTGAGGAAGACAGCTGCAACCATCTCCAGTGCCCCTCTGGAGGTTGGTGCCATGGGCGTGGGTCCAGCTCTCACATCCTACCGGCTGCCCTGGCTGCATGCATCTTTCCACTGTATGTGGCCAAAATCACCCGGAGCGCTCTAACAGAACACACACCTGTGCACTCTCGGTGTCACGCTAGTCGAAACATTTTTTTAGCCTGTTCCTTGCCACCAGGCCCTGCCATTCATCACCTGGATAGATTGTAATAAGCACTTCCATGTGACATGCTCAGAAGAGAACTTATTTCATCGGCTGCCACTGCCTTCGTGATGGAACGCGCTCCATTCAGCCAAACCTCACTCAACCTATTGTACCTGCCCACAGTCGCATTTCTGTGATGCAATGTTATCTCGCTGCGCGGTTTTAACCCCACGTGCTGAGGGCCTGGCCGCGAGCAAGCACCCCGTCTCTGGTATCAGGGAGTACTGACATCTGTGGCTTGTCTCAGACGCAAACGATGCCAAACACTGCAAGCAGGACCCGCGTCTGCCCGCGCGCCAGACGCGCGAGCTGTGAAGACACGAACGAAGCGCGCGCTGATCTCTCAGCCGAATGCAGCACTTGAAAGGCAGGATCGGCTCGAGGCGGCCGGCCCACAATGGCAGCGGTAATGAGAACAGGTGACATCCATTTCCGAGGAATAATTGTGTCTGGAGAAGCTGGCGGCTCTGACAGTGACGGAAATCAAAGCCCTTCCTTTGATTTATTGCGGTGACCCGCCGGGCCAGCTCCAGCATCACCTAAAAGGAGTTACTCATGTGGTGTTGATGCGGCGCTGTGCAGCCTGCAGAGGAGAATTTACAGGAATTTGAACTGGTGGCTCTTGCACGCGCCAGCTCCCTGCACCGAGGGAGTTATCTCACAAGCCCGCTTTTAGAGCAGAATTGAGGTGATGTCAATATATATACAACTGAGGTACATCTGAAACGATTATCTCACACTAGTTCTCATTCAAGTTGAAAGGTGCTCTGGAGCTGTACACCTGATGCAGGTGACTGTAAGCCGGCAAGGGATAAAACAGATGCATCCAACTGTGAGGTTCCTGTATTTACGAGCAGATGTGTATACGTCTGTACATATGCAATAATCTGCAATTGATACAAATTAATGACTTTGGGCCACGTGCACGAAGCCATTTTGCGTTTGCAAGTTCTGCAATTCCCAAAAAAACAGCGAAATGCCTTTTAGGCATGCGTTCATCCATTTTAGGACTCACAAAAGCCTCTCGAACTTGCAAAATGAGTTTTCCAACCCAGTCCAAATCACAATTAGGAAGTGACGTGAAAGGGCCATCCCCTCCTAACTGTGTACAGTGCATGTACCAGTGGCTTCCGGTAACACCCTTGACTATGATATAAGAGGATATATTTGGTATGTCCAAGTGGTTTGCCACGAAATTTGCAGTTGCAAACTATTGATTAGATAATGACACCTCAAAGGAGGCAATAACTGATTGGCAAAGGGGATTCCCTTTTGTGAATGGTGTTGGGTAATCTCAAAGTGAAATAGGCAATGCTTCCCTCCAAAGTTTCTCAAAATCGGAAACTTTTTTTTGTAAACAGTACTGATTCCTTTCAGGAACACAGACTGCTTTAAAAAAGATAAAAAAAGCTTTTGTTTAGGAATGCAAACACAGGGATGGTCGTTATTGTATGTTAAGTCATGGAGATTTGCAGAGTGCACTATCACACGGACGCTATCTTGGCACTGAGCAGGTGAACCTAGCCACACCTAGGGCCTCGTGGGACTACTACTCGATAAGCCAGGTCTTCAGCTTCTTGCAGAATTCAAGAAGTTAGGAGAGTGCTCTTCTGTGTAGCGGCAAGCCGTTCTACGCTTTAGGAGCGATGTAGGAGAAAGAAGGCGCAACCGTCGGATCTGGTTTTCATATGCGTGGAGTGTGCAAGCAGATGTCCGGATGAGCAGAGGTGTCTGGAGGGTTTGGATAGCAGATGCAGTTGGTGAGGTATGCTGGGCCAGTGTAATCTAATGCCTTGAAAGTGTGGGTGAGAAGTTTAAAGGATGCTGGTTTGTGAATGCGTAGCTGATGGTGCTCCTTCAGGTGTTGTGTGATGTTAGTGCAGCGTGGGGGATTAGGGTGATTCTGGCTGCCGAATTCTGAATGGCCTGCAGCCTTCTTGAGAGTTTTTTATCAATCCCGGCATAGATGGTGTTCCTCTAGTCCAGTTTGCTTGTTACCAGGGCTCGCATGATAGTTTTCCGTGTGCTGATTGGTAACCATATGAAAATCTTCTTCATCATCTTAAGGGCATGGAAGCATGAGGTGGTGACGGCATTGCCTTTTGCGGTCATGCCAAGTTTGTTGTCGATGATAATCTTGGGCTTCTTGGCATGGGTGGTGGAGGTCACTGTCGGTCCTAGCTCTGTTGGACACCAGGTGGAGTTCCACAGTGATGTGCTCTTCCTGGAGATCCTGATTTTGGTGCTGTCAGTGTTCAGCTTTAGAAAGTTGGTCTCTATACAGTGGGCGATTTCAGTCATGCAGACAATGAACTTGTTCTGGGTACTGGGAGGGTACAGGGCATCTTGTCCGTGAGGGAAATAATGGTTTGAGTGTCACATGCATAGATCTACGGTAGCCTGGTGTTCCATGTAAACCTCTGTCTTTGGGTTTATACTTTATAGCCAATCTGGGATTGTGGAAAACAGCGACCTGCCTAATTATAACTCTTAAGGCACGCCATTCTGCAACACCCCACGACTGGAGATTTTGGAATGTGACTTATTTGTCAGAAATATCTTTTAGTAGATTTGACCCAAAGTTCTTTGTCACACAATGAAGAGGTTACTGGCTATTGTGAGACTAGCAAAGTTGTGACCTTGTACCAGGGATAAATACTTGCATGAGTGCATTTTTGCTATTTGTTATGATGTCTGGCATTGTGCAGGCTTGTATTTTTATCTGTATTTCAATATTCTGGTTTTGCCTTACCTTCCATGAATAAATATAACACACTTTTTGGTGCTTCAATACACCAAATGTAGCATACAAAGAAATATTCCAGGAAGTGATGTATTACGCAAAGCCATAAACAGTGCATGACAGGAGCACAAGTAAGTGTTCATTAAATAATAATTGGTGAATTTCTGTTGTGTTTTGGTTATTAAACATTAGTTCCTAGCCACTTGGGAGTTATAGTTAGGATTGTGCATCTATAGGCAATGTCTTTTTTGCTGTGCTTATATCTTTGGCGCCAATAAACAAATTTCACAAAACTTAAAATATATATATATATGTTTTCACCTCAGCTCCATCCTGGAAGGGGGGGGGGGGGGGAGAGAAAAAGGTGGGGGGTGTTGAAAATGAGTTTTCCCCATTACCTTTTTTAAAGACAATTTTAGACACAGCTAGAGTCGAAACCGCTGTACAGATTGCCACCAAATTTGGAAGAAAGCTAGATCTTGGCCCAAATAGAGTGCTTTTTGTGATTTGGTTTAAGTTAGTTCAGTAGTTTTTTAGCAATTAATGCTCTGAACTTTGTATGTTTCACGCCACAAAATCTCAGCCAACCTGAGAGATCTCCTGCTGAGATCTGATTGGTGGCCACCACAGGAAGTGGACTCGCGTCTCAATTTTGAGTACTAAAAAAAAGCAAAAGAAAAGACATGAGGCAGGGTAGGCCTATCCTGACCCAATAAGCACAATGGTGTGGTCCCAGAAGAATGTTGCCATAAATTTGCAGAGAATCGACAAATCCACAGTGAAACAAATAATTCCAGGGTGGGCCAGGGCTCTGTGGAGGTGGCACAAAGGTAACTTTATGGGAGGTGGGATGTGGGCTTATGGCTTCCACCCCAAGCCTCTAAGAGGCCAGAGGGACCCCATCCCCTAGGGCTAAATGGCTGCATGTCCTCCCTCCTGAGCCTAAAAAAGGCACCTAAGATTCCATCCTTTGGGCGGACTTGTTTTTAAAGGAGAGAGGGGCACATGGCCCGCCGCCCCTAGGCTCTAAGAGGCCTTGGGAAACCGATGCCCCAGGGCCAAAATACGATAATAACGGAAGGGGATGTGTTGCTCGACCCCAATCCTTAGTAGGCACCGCAGACGCTATCCCCGGGGATGATTTCAAATAAAAACAAGCATTTGCAATGCAATAGGTCTCGCATTTATACGAGTTTGAGCTATTGGCATTGTAAATGACAATGCCTTTTATTTATGTTTTAAAAACCCACACATAAATAAAAGGCATTGCCATTTATAGTGCCAATAGCTCAAACTCTTAACAACTGCGAGACCTGGGATGCAAAGCTAGGTTGCAAAGTATGCACCAGTGTAAAGTGCAGTAGGAGGATGCTGTACCCAGGCCTGGGAAACCCGGGGAAGGAGATATGTCACTCACCAAGTAGAGCGGAGCATATATCTTCAGGAAATCCTCCAGAGCGCCCTGTGTAATCTGAAGGTACGTGACGGTGCAGGAAGGGTTCCAGGTATGCCCGATTTCATAGCAGCTATGTGGGATAGACTTGCTGAACGCAGCCATCTTGGTTGAGGACTGATGACAGCAAAGACTGGAAGGGGGCAAAGGTCACTGTTGGCCGAGGTTACTTCAGTACAAAGTCCTCGGATCATGTGACTACGTAGGGTTGCCTCCTCTCGGCGCACGAGTCCAGAGCTTCCTGTGCGCCGTAGAGCGGCGTCGTTCTGTTTCCATGGTAGCGGATGGCGCGGACTGTTAACGAATCTGACATCTGCGGACTCTATGCTCAGTACTGGCTGGACGGTTAGCTGTTCCGACACCGGAAACAATGTATTTTTCAGTGCATCTCCAAGCCTGCGTCCACGTAACAGGACCAGTGCTTTAAGTGTTATTAGTAAAAAAATTTAAAGTAGAGTGCAGTGGTCGGTGATCTTTTGTGACGAGCGGCGGTTCATTGAGGGATAAATACAAGCACATCAAATATCCCTAAGAGTGCACGGCTTATCAGAGCGCAGGAGGCTTGGTGTCCGCTGTCAGCTGTAGGCACGCAGTATCGTGCAGGCGGTGGGGGCAGAGGCAAAGGGAGATTAAACAAGGGCTGGGCGAGAAGGGAGGGGGGAATGTGAGCAACAGAGGAGCCCGCAAAAGTGAAAGTGATCGTGTTTACGATCCCCACGGAGGAAAGACACATGGCGCTGCGTGCGTGCACGTTCACGTGCACTGTAGCTTTAGGCCACGGCAGCACTTTGAGAAGCCCAGATATAAAATGTCTCTTCGAGCCTTTGGCTCGCGAGACCTAAAAAGGATAGGGTGCATTGTGGGTTCCTCCCTGAGCGTTTGTCAGCCCAAGGACCCCATCCTGTGGGGCTGAAATTAAGTTTAAAGGGACCCCCATGCGATTCCCCCTCCCTGAGCCTTAAGGGACCCCTAGGACCTCATCCTCAAGGCTGGCTCAATAACTCAGTCCCGGGGGCCCACCCCCAGGACAGAGTGGTTTCCGGGCTGGTAAACATATGTTTGCTCCTGCCTGGCAGGAGAATTTTTAAATCTCTTGCCGGGTGGGAGCAAACATGCCTTCCCTGCCTGCAGGAGTGCGGGCTGGGAAGGCAACTCTGCTCCCAAACAGTGGGAGATTTAAACATTTTTTTCCCGTTCTGACAGACCTGCAGGCAAGGAAGGCCATGTGCAGAGGGGGGATGGCTTTACGTACGATAAAAATTATTATCTATCTACGTGTCACGGACCAACTGGCTACATATAAATACTGTCTACACATGGAGATTTTTGGAATTTGTGCTGTTTAATTTGTGCTGCTTTGTAGTGTTATTCTAATTAAAATTAGATCTGCAATAGCGTTGGATCAAAACCACTTTATTTCTGTGCTCTGAATTGTGCATACATTTTCGATATATATGTGAAATTCCAGTTTCCATACATTGACATACACTACTATGATGGCATAGCGTATATTCATCCGAGCACGCTGTATCAACTTTTATATTGTACTTTCAAACTCAACGGAGGTGCTGATTTCTTGTGATTACCACTGCCATCTTGTGACTTATTTGATTGTATTGTGTGGTCAGTTTTGCACTCTGTTTTTGTTTACTCCAGTTACCTTTTGATGGTTGTCTGCACCTTCTATCTATCTACATGTCAACGGACCAACTGGCTATATATAAATACTGTCTACACATGGACTTTTTGGGTATTTGTGCTGTTTAATTTGTGCTGTTTAATTTGTGCTGTTTTGGAGTGTTATTCTAATTAAAATTAGATCTGCAGTAGTGTCGGATCAAAACCACTTTATTGCTGTGCTCTGAATTGTATATACATTTTTTATATATATGTGAAATTGCAGTTTCCATATATTGACATACACTACTATGATGGCATAGTGTATATTCATCCGAGCATGCTGTATCCACCTTCATATTGTACTTTCAAACTCAATTATGTGAGCATCACTACAGACGGGAAATATAGCATCAAGGGGCACACTAATATCTAAAACAATTCAAAGTCAAGTGTGAGCACCTTGGGGTATATTAGATTTTGAGGACTTATTTACTGGTGCATCCCATATAGCCCACACTACTGTTCCGTTACCTTTTGTTTTACTACAGATAGGCTTTGGCTGCACCCACATGTGGGGAGTAAGGAGAGCATGTTTTGATTGGCCATCTGTTTTGTGCTTCCACAAAAAAGTACCCGGCCCCCACACTGTTTAGATCATTTTGTTTATTTATACAGCTGGGGTTGAACTTTCAGGGGCGCACACATGACATTGTAATGCTTATGAAAACGTCTTAGGTAATAGATAAATTATGGTATTATTCTCTGGTAGCAGCATGGATGGGAGGAGGGCAGTCATTAACCTACATAGATTTTAGGTCTGGCTTCACAGTGCATTCATATGCCTGAGTTATTGGCATTGCCAGTGCTTGTCTTTTTACTTTTCTGCCTATTTTTTCATTCTCTTTCAGTATTATTTTTTGTCTGCTCCTTTCTGTGATTCAATTGAAAGAGCTGAAATTCCTCTAAAAAGACACCTGTTTCATAGTTTGATTCTTTAAGGTACCCTGGCTGGGTCATATGTAACCTCTTAGCTTGCATATAAAATGAAATCAGTTTTCAATGTTCCCTACCCCTACCTTTCCTGTTATTTCAACTTGCTTTTCCTGTCTGAGTATATCAAAACTACTTGAAAATGTAAACATTTCCTTAATTCATAATAATTCAACATATTCATTATAATTTTTTGTGCTTTCTTCCTCTTTATATCATTTTTAATCTTTCCTAATCAACTCTTCATTTCCATGCAGAATCTTTCATTATTTTCTTTCTTACCATGCTTCAGTAGCTCATTTTCTAAATGATCAATCTCCTTTACAGCTTTCTCACAATCACTCATTGCATAGCGTACTACAGTACACATCATTTGTGATGATACTGTAGCTGTGGTATATGACCTTTCCACTAGCATGTCAAGGTTCTGGTCCTTATAGCTGGGGTATATTAACATTTGTAATTTCCATGATACACTCCTCACAACCAGGTACTTTTTCAGTGAGGTACATTCTCATCACCTTTTCATTTTTATAGCTTTTTCAGTTTTTCCAATTTGGGATGAAGAGTGAATTAACTCTACAGTGCCATTGGATTTGGTAATGTTTGTATGTATATCCTGCAGCCCTTTGAGATGGAATCTCTTTGGACAGCAATGCTCAAGACTTTTTGACAATGCAAATCAGATATAAACAGAATGTCTAATCAAAATATTTAATGCATTCTTAGAACTATTGTATTATGCATTACAGATTTGTCAGTGGATTCAAACATCATATTTATCAGTAAAGAGGTCTTAAATGTAAATTATTTTCCCTAATTCACAGAGCTGAATTAATTTGCAGATGCGATGTTAGACCTGTCATCCTTAGGGGTGACGTGCCCAAAACATTTTGCCTTTTAGGCTCCCATTTTTCTGAAATACCTTTTTGTTGGCATTAGTGATCTGTGTACTTTACCATGGCTAACCAGTGCTAAAGTGCTTGTGCTCATGTCCCTAAACATGGTTTGATTGGCATATACCTAATTGACATATATAATTTAATTCTAAGTCCTTGTAGAGTGGTATACCACATACCAAGGGAATGTAAATTAAATGCTACAAGTGGGCCTGCAGCACCTATGGTGCCACCCACTTAAGTATCATTCTAAACCGTGTCCCAGGCCTGCCATTGCAGCTTGAATGCAGTGTTGTATTGCCATCAACTTGGCATTTAAACCCCCTTTCCAAGCATTAAGCTCCTCTTTTATTGCATATAAGTGTGGTGTTGGTGTTCTAGTTGATATGGAATGTAGAACTGGGAAAAAGGTTCTAGAGTGTATGAGGAGAAACTGACAGTTGGGATTGGAGTTCATTTGGAAGGGATCGGTGAGAGAAGAAGACATGTGCCTTCACTCCAGTAAATTACTTGTTCCTATATACTGTGTATGCATCATCATTACACATTGGCGACATAGAGTTTACCTGTTGTATGCACTCTTGTTTCTATCCTCAGCATCGTCAGTGTTCCTCCATTAGGGCACGCAGGACAATGGAGGAACTCATATTGGGGTCCATCGTGAGCAAGACAATTTGTCCTGGGATGCACACCGTGACGCAACACCTTCAACCAAGCGTAACATTTGTGGTTAATTTGGCATGTGGGCAATTGCCAAGGAGTCGCAACATTTGTATGTGGACACACGCTGCCTGGAGCTCCTGAGTGGTGCTGTGAGCCTTATGTCTGGGAAATTTGATGCGTGCTCTTGCACATGGTATTGAAAACCAGATCACCTTGCAAGGTCACGTTGCATGACCTACGTCGTAGCCATCTTGGATTAGATTGTGGCATGCCACCTAATTGCTATGGATTTTTGGGCCAGCTCTCTGTGATACGCAGACCCTCAACCAGCGTGTCAAATGAAATTGCACCTGTTTTATTGAATACAGTGGTGCACACACCATATTGACTTGTTGAAATGCGTATATCAATTCCATTTGTTCATTTATTGGATGCTTACTGCTACGGTAATGACCTCACCTGTTTTGTTGAATGAGGTGATGCGCACACCATATTGACTTGTTGAGTTGCGCATACATTTATTTCTCTGCTTCAGTTGTTGAATGTGGTGTTGCACACACCTAGATTTGATTGACTGTTCATTGGGCCCTACATGTTGCTAATTGTCTAGTTAGAATGGTGTATTTTACATATAGCTATGTGTACCCAAAGATTTAGCCTCATGACTCCTCTACATTTTCTTCTTTTGTCTTCAAATGAAGTGGCTGGAATGGAAGGAATATTTCCTTAACTATTTATCTGCCATAGAAGAGGAAGGTACTGAGGACTTCTCTCCATTTCGGGAGAAAATTATTTTGCTACATAGTTTGGGACCTGAGGGGCTGCAACTTTATAATCAGATGGAAATAAAACTAGGACTGAGGGGGAAGGTGATGTTTTTAGTTATACTTGGCATGACCTAGACCTTTATTATCAGCCTACTTTGTGTGCGGATAGAGACAATTATACCTTTTTCCAGAACAAACAAGGTGGAGGATTATGTGGCCGCTCTTAAAAAATGTGATATCTCATGTAAATTCGATGTCCTACAGGATGAACTTAGAAGACACCAGATCATTATTTACCCCAACGAGCCAAGCATTCAAGAGAGGTTGTGCTGAGTGGAAATGCTTAACTCAAGGATGTGATGGCTATTGTTAAAAAGGCTGAGTTGTCCAAAGGATGTGCCAAGCCAGCTGTCAACTCTTCAGGTAAAGACTCTGGAACTGTCTGTAAAGTTGCTGAAGGTTCTTTGTCTTCAAATCTTAAAGGGGGTAATATGAATAAAAAGCAAAGAATCACTAGTACATACAACCAGAGTAACAAAGTAGGGAGGGATAAGAATAAGCAACCTTCCTGTTATAGATGTGGCAGCAAGGAACACTTGGCCACAGATAAAAACTGTCCTGCTGTTAAAGGGAAGAGTTCTTACTGTGGGGTAATAGGTCCCTTCATGAAAGTTTGAAAAAAGAAAACTTGGTCAACAAACTGTGAAGTATGTATCTAAAGAATCAGATTCGGAGCAATCTGAAGGAGATGATGCTGGAGGTTCTGGGGGTGTTGAGTATTCACTGTCTTGTTCTGCACTTAGACCAGAAGTCTAAAGATAAACCAGCATGTAAGATGAAGATTGGGGGTGTGGACATAATAATTATGGCAGACTCTGGTTCGCCTTATACTATTGTAGATAAGGTGGTGTGGAATGACAACTTTGGTTGTGTTCTAGGTAACAATTTACTTCCTACGGACGTTAACCCAGTAACCTTCACAGAAAAAAAGGATTCCTGTGGTTGTATTTAGGACCTTACA
Source organism: Triturus cristatus (assembly GCF_964204655.1). Lineage (NCBI taxonomy): Eukaryota > Metazoa > Chordata > Amphibia > Caudata > Salamandridae > Triturus > Triturus cristatus. The sequence goes on from NC_140590.1 coordinate 1,645,993,650, forward strand.
TTTTCAATTTAAAGGGAGGAGAATGTTAGGATAGTTGTGTTTGGTGGAAAAGACGCCCTAGGTCCTAGTTTTGATAGATCAAATGGCTTTAGGCATTGCATTAAACCCCAATAGTAGGCAGCAAGTTTTGTTGGTAAATGATTCAGAATTTGTAATAGAAAGTAGGGTGAAGAAGGCATTTCTCAACATATTTTCTGGAACTGTGGGGAAAATGTAAAGATTTTTGTACAAGTTATAGCCAGAAGGTTCAGAATATACCATTGTGTGTGAAAGACGAAGTGGCTAGGGAATTTGAGAAGATGTAACAGAGTGGTATAATTGAACCTGTAGAGTGTGCTGAGTTGTTAGTACCCCTTCTAGTGGGTAGGAAGGCAAGTGATCAAAACAGGTTGTGGATAGACTTGAGGTACTTAAATAAAATATTGTGGTTTCCATTGCCTAAAATCAATGAGATGTTGGCTAAAACTAATGTTGACCGTACCTCAGTTTATCATCAGATATTGCTGCCTTTCTCCAGAAAAATGTAACTGCCTTAATCACTCCTTTTGGGTGTTATAGGTATGTTTGGATGCCATTTGGGCAGACATCCGTAGCAGCTGTATTCCAAAGACTGATGCACAAGTTGTTTAAGGATCCTATAGGAGTGACATATTTTCAAGATTACATCTTGCTCATGGGCAGAGATACTAGAGAACATAACAAGAGACTAAGAATGGTCCTGAGAAGGTTAGGGGAGGTAGGGTTGACTGCTGAATAAAAGAAATGTAAATTTGCTGTGAGATCAGTAACTTATTTGGGACATGAAGTGAGTGAATCTGGCATTTTGGCCAAGAAGGATATTGGGAAGTCTATAAGGGATGCCCCTGCATCCACCTGCAAAGAGGAAATGAGTTCTTTCATTGGACTGACTGAATTGTATTTTAAATTTGTAAGGTACTTTGCTGAGAAAACATTCAAGTTAAGGCAATTGTTGAAGGAAAGATGAGGAATTTGTTTGAAATAGGGCCTTACTAAAGGATGTTGCTAATATTAAGGAGGAGATTTGTAATACTGTTCCTTTGCATGGTTTTGATGTTTCTGCCAACAACATTTTGACAACAGATACATTAAGTAAGTGATTGGGGGTGATGTTATCTCAAATTTAAGGAAAGGGAGTGGAGACAACTGTGTCTTTTGCATCTAGATCATTGTCCCCTACAGAAGAAAAGTGTTCAGTCATCGAGAGGGAAATACCTGGAGTGTTTTGGCAATAGAGATGTTTAGGCAGTTTCTGCGGGGGTCAAGATTTACCTTGCGCAGAGATCATAGGCCCTTAGTTAAGGTTTTGACTACTGAAGGTGCTCTTAAGGCTACTCCCCGTATTGCTAGAATGTCCTTAAAACTCTTGGATTGCACCTATTTTGTTGAATAGTTGCCTGGGGTTAAGACTAGGGTCGCAGATTACTTGAGTAGATCTCCATTGCCCCTACAGGAAATTAGATCTAGCGAATAGAATGAATATATTGTGCCTGTGGTGGATGATGAATATGAAGCTATCAGCAAGGATGAGTGGATACACATAATCCAAATTATTGTGGATTGTGCAAGGTGAAAAACTTTGTTACTTGTGGCTGGCCATGCAAGAGTAAAGTTTCAGAAGATTGGAAGAAGTATTGGGGGTTAAAGGATGTATTATCTGTGTCTGTTAGACCGTTCATACATAGAGGACACAGGGGAGTACCTCCAGTCAGACTCAGGCCAAAACATTTTAGTATCATACATGAAGGGCACTTATGAATAGTGAAATAGTGTCTGTGTGCTGCATAATTACTTCAAACATTGCCTCTAAGTTAAGCCTGACTGCTTTTCGCCAAGTTACCCAGGGTTAAGCACAGGTTAATTTACTTGCGTTTTGTGGGTCACTCTGCAAGGGATTGTGGCTGTTGCTTGACCAGGGCTCACATCCCAGTTAACCCACAAACCAATTTTTCACATGCGAGCTATAGCTACTTCTGTTAACTACAACTGATGAATTTCAATAGTTTTCTTTGTAGTCTAAAATATAACATTTTTAACTGACATTTTCACCTACTATAACATCATTTAATCTTTTGGGTTTTTTTTATGTAATTTTTCGGGCATATTTAAGTTAAGATATTATAATCATGCCTGAAAATAACATTACTTTAACCATTGGTTTTGCCCATGACTCTAGGGTTTTTTAACGTAAAGCAATATTTTCTTAGCATACCTAATCAAGCCTACCCCGTGTTATGTACGACTTTCGGGCTTGTGTGTGGAAGTGTTTGCCTCAAACCAGGCTATACCTAATCCTTGCAGGTTCTCAAATACCCGCTGCGCACCTTTGACAGTTGAAGCTAGGGGTTGGCCACAGGGCCTGGCCTGTCGACTGTCACTTCACCCAAGCCTCAGTAGGCAACTAACCCCCGCTGCATAAAGCTTTTGGCTTTAGTGTACAGTGTGTGCTTGGCCGGACTGTCTGGTCTGCGTTCTGACCTTGCGCCCAACCACCTGTGGTTGTCTAATTCCCCCAGGGCCATGGCCCTATTGAAGGCCAACCCCCATGGTCTTGCAGCGCCCCAAGGCCTCGCCCTTCTTTTCACAGCGATGGGGTACTGCGGTACTACTGCAGAATTACATGGGCCTGCACTGAGCATCATGGTAGGGCCGAGGTACTGCGGTGCCAGAATCTTTTTAATTTGACACAACGGGTGTCCCTCTGGGACCCTCTACAAGGGCCAAGATAGTCAGTGTACCTGTACTCTGCCCTGTTAGTTCTTATTTTGATTTTTTTTTGACGAGGTGAGGGTTGAATTTCTGAGTTATAAGATGACTGCAACATTCTATTTATAATGCAGCCAGCCAATCAGATTGTGTGTTTTGTGCTCGCAGTATTTCAGTGCTCTGCAGTAGTACTGCTTTGCTAGATATCTATAGATTTTGAAACTTAAATTCTCAAAAAGTACTAAACGGATTTAAAACCAAATTGCTAAAAGGATATTTCTGGATAAAGACTAGGCCTGGGCTAAATTTCCAGAGCGGGAAAATGTCAAAATTTCCGCATTCCGCAACTTAGCGATAATTTGTTTCTTGCTCGCGCTGTAAAATAATACATTCTCGCGCGCGCACGATCGCCTTACCTGAATCCCCGCGTTCGCCGACAAGTTTTCCCGATCTGGTCGCGTTCTCCACGAGATGTTGGATTGTTGGTAGCCATTTGCGCTGTCTCGCGACAGTTCGCGCCCGCAGTAACGTCATGCGTCGCGCGATCACGTCTTTCTTCTCGTGATCATGCACCGCGAGAAGAGTGAAAACAAGATGGCCGCGCCTGCGAGCAACCGCATGGGTAAGTTGGCGAGCCGCGACCACGCAGAAAATACCGCGAACGGGCAGGAAAAAAACTTCCGCATCTTCGCGATATTTCCGCGTGTTTGCGGAGATTTTTAACATTTTCGCGATAATTTGCGAAAGTCGCTTTCGCAAATTCCGCCCACCCCTAATAAAGACCTAGCTTTCTGCCAAATTGTGTGTAATTACGTTCAGCTGTTTTGGCTGTAGCACTGTTCAATTTTCCTTTGGAAAATTGCATGAGAAAAACAGATTTTGAGAACCCCCTTTTTTTTACCCCCACTTGACGGACCACCCTGAAACTTTACACGAAGGAACTGAGTTGGCTTAACCTTTTTTGTGGAATGTTTTTGTGAGGATTCATCAACCAGCGCCAAAGTTATTAGTAAACAAAGAAATCCTGTGGAAACTCGGTCCTAACTATGACTGCTCCTCACAGTACTCAGCTGCTATGGGTGCCACAGCAACCATATGCAAAAACAGTCTATAAATCCAAGTAGAGGAGAGCGCACTCCAGAGTCTAATTAAATGGCAAGAGATCAAAATTTCAAATTAAATTCTTCCTTATTCTTTATTAAGTACCAAAAAGCAGATAACAGCCAATGCGTCTCATTTCTTTTGGCAATGCGGTACTTCTTCCCGGCGGTGAAATAGGATTAAAAAAATACACAATTTACACAAAAAAAGAAAATAGAATAATTGTTTCATAGCTAAAAAAAGTTAAAAGGCAAATATATATAAATTCCATTTTAATACCCAATAACTGGAAAAAGGCAAACATGTGTGAAATGAGGAACATCAAAAACTAATTACAACAGAAAAAAGAGAAGAGGAATTTGTGGCCATCAATCCCAAATTGAGTTCACTAATTGTCCTTGTTATTATTCATATGAAATATTTGCAAGTTACAGTTTTCCAATTGGTACATTCCAAATGTAGTCTCATGGTATATTTTCATGACTGTAACATAATAGTCTCTTTCTGTTCCAAGAGGCAATGTCCCTATGCTAAGCTAAGTATAGTCCATGACCTACATATGAACACCTCATATTGTGAGTAAATATCATGAATCTCAATGAAGGGCATACCAAGAGATCATGAGTACTTTTCGAAGGTAAGTTCAGCTATTCATCCTGTAATTTCGTTACTATAGTAATTTGGACGATCGGTCACATGGTAATGACATTGAAACAGAATTTACATATGTACAAAATTCCATAAAAAATCACTGTCAGTAATTACATAGTTCAAATCATGTTACATGCAATATAAATAGGATTTAAAGGATGCGTAATAGTGCCATATTCTAGCGCCATATCGATGCTTAGCAGTTCAATTGAGGAAATTGCAAATCATATTGCTTATGATTTCTACAACCAATTTTCAAACATATAAAGAGGTGTCATCTCATTCAGTATTGTATAAGAGTCCCACCCATATTCATATATAACAAACCAATCCCTTCCGAATTTAAATGACGAACAAAGTCAAGTGGCAATAAGGACATCTATGTCAATATAGAGAATGCAGCCCCAAACTCAAACATTGGTCCACTTTCTGTTAGTAGGTGCTATTCATCCAATTACTGACTCTTGAGGAGTCTAGAAGTGTGGGGACTATAAGTCCCATAGGGAGAAAATCTTACCAAGTTAACATCTCATACCTTACAACTGAGTACTTTATAAACAAAAAGCTACAGGAGTTAGGCAAAGTGAGTTCCACCAAGTGCCTTGCTTTTAACCCGCAATTTCAAAATGATGGAAGGGATGCTGGAATTAAACTCAGCCACTGCCAATTGCTCAATGACGCATTCCATGCATTTGTTTTTCACCCACTGCACCTCTCTAGACAAATCAGTACTGACCTTGCTCCTGAGGGAAACTATCTCCCCCAACTGCAAGGCGAGGCCCAATCCAGAAAGGAACATAAGCAACCCCAGAAAGTCTTAACCTTCCTCGTGGTTCGTCATTAGGGTGTAGCCAGAGCCGGACTGGCTGTAACAGGCATCGGGCATTTCCCCTGGAGGCTGGAAGGGTCGGAGCCGGTTTTACAGCGGTGAAGGCCACTTTTATTACTGGAGCCAGTTTTGCAGTGTTGCTGCAATATGGGCCCCTAGTAACAAAAGCAGCAGGCAAGCGTTTCCAGCCTCCAGTGGCCAGGCAGGACTTCCCCAGGGGCTGGTCCAAGGAAATTGCCAGGGCTGCTTTGGATTCCCAGTCCGGCTCTTGATGTAGTTTGAGCCCTATCGCACAGTGAGGGCAGAATCCACATCTTAGTATACCCATCACACTTAGAGCATGAACTGCAACAACCACAAGGTGATGGATGGAACGCTCTAATGAATCTCAGCCACTGGCAATCGGTCAGTGCAGCATTCCAGTCCATCGCCTGTCATTTGGGAACAGAAGGTTCACATGAGAAGCAGGGTCAGTACTGATTTGCATAAGACGGGCTATTGCCTAAAGTAGCACAGTGGGTAGACAACGATGAACTAGAATGTGGAAACAACGATTTTGCCAGTCTGAAGATACACCCCATCAGGCTTTTCCAGGGTGTTAGGGTCTCAGTGGCTCACACCTCTGTGTCTAGCCTAAAACCTTTCTGTTGACATCCTTATAACTGCCCATGACCTATGCTTACATGTTCCACAGTCCCAGAACATGGCTTCTTTTAAGGCTCAGCATTCAGCTTGTGAGTGCTTCCTTAATTCCAGCTTGCCATCTATGTCCAGGCACCTGCTTCATACTTCTCCTTTGTCTGTTTAGATAAAGAACATAATACCATTTCATTTGTGTCTGGTGTTGCAGAACACTTTCAGGATAATCGTCATCATTTTGTGCCCATCTGGCACTAGCTTCGTCAATGCCACCCACTTGAAACATCACAATGCAACCGCAGTCTCGTTTCTGAAACCATCAATAAACTTTGCTGAGAACCATATTTAACTACAAACAATGTTTAAAGATGGAGCACGTAGAAATCTCAATTTGTGCAAAGAGTTGGCTGTTTAGCACCTGCACAATCAACCAGCTGCCAAACCAGAAGACAAGGGGTTTGATGGCTACTGTTGTCTGTTTACTGTTATAAACAACTTGTAGAGGAAAATGCAATTTAGTTGATATGTTTTGCAAGCTCACTTTCAAGCGGTTCCCTGTGCTGTTTCGTTGTGCACTTCTGATTGCCTGGAACTTTGCTGAAATTCCAAACATTTGTGAGTTAAATTCATATAAATGTTGTGAAATTTGAACAGAATGACCCATATCGAGTGAAATGTCAATTTTCATACTAGCACGAGATTGGTTCCAGCAGAAATCTTTTAGAGCGGTAAATGCATGTATTATGAGGAATGCACTTGACTGGTGTCTGGTGTGAAAGTTGAATCAGAAAGCACACCTACAACAGAAAAGCAAGCCAAGCAATAACCTGGCAGAAGATTGGCTCAACCTTTCTCTTGCCATCCGTTTCACAATTCCTGTAAGACATCTTCAGTTCATATCAGTCTCCGGAGTGTGAACACTGGTTAAAATAGCTTGACCCTGAAATAGGAAATCAAATATAAAAACTTAAAGTTTTGCCCGGTCCTATCTGAAAATATCAAGCCTCTCCACATCTGGGAATGCCCCTAACCTCTGTTTAATCACCGTTTCAGTCTCAGTGTGAATTCTCTCTTATAGGAGAGTCTAGTATAGGCCTTCATCAGGCACCACAGGATGACCCTAGACATGGATTTCAGCTGATGGATGGGAGACTTTAGCCGTCCTAGTGTTGCTTTCAAACTAAGGAAAACGCATCTCACCGCCTCGCTGAAGACTGCTACATTACAAGGCTGGAGAAAGGATTCCTGCCTCACTGCCTCCAGTTCCTCCCTAGCAATGATGGGCACAGACCTGTCATTGGACCTTGATAGCCCTGGAAAAGAACCAATAAGATATTAAACAAGGTCCCATGGGTCCCTCTATTACTGTCATTCACTCGGTGAAATTACTGCAGATCCTCAGGCAAATTTGACTGAGTTGGGGGTTCTACATTTCATCACCAAATTATTTTGGTAAATCCAGAATTAGATGCCGACCTACCCTTTCATTCTATTTAAAGCTCTAAATAGGCAAATGGTTGAACCGTCTCTCTTCCCATATGAAAGTATTTATTGTTCCAGAACTCTTAGTCTTGTCTTCCTTCCTACCCCCTATATGTTCGGATAAAAACTCCAAACCCAGTGTCACACCCTCCATGCTGCTCTGTTGGGCGAAGGTCTGAATTTACAGACTCCACTCACTGCTATCATATAAGAAAACCGACCATTGCTCCCATGGCTTACTACTTGCCCCACATAATTGCACTGCTCGCTGTCTGGGGAATACATGTCTAAATAAGCATGCACAGGCAAAGCCATCAGGTCTTGTCTTTTTTGGAAATGCTTTTATTGATTTTTTTTTTTTAAACTTATGCAACAGACTAAGGGCTACGAGTCAAGCGGTCCAAGGACTGCCAGACTCGCATGGGCGCTGCGGTGGTGCTCCACCACCCTATTATGATTTGGGTGATAGGACTGCCAACGCCCCGCCGGAGCTGCCAAGGAATACAACCGTTCCCTGGCAGTGTTGCAGCGGTGTTGGGCATCGCACAAGCATAGTAGGAGTTTCCTCTCTGCCAGGGTTTTCGTGAAAGAATCCCCTCCACAAAATCCCTGGCAGTGAGGAAAGAAAGGGGTCCTATAGTGCCTGCTGTGCCTCTGTGCCCTGTGGATGCACACAGGGGGCACAACCAGTTTCTGCATGGCATGGATTTTTCAGTCCATGCCATTAGGCCTGGGCCAAAATTCCGTTCCATTCGCGGAAATTGCGATAATTTGGCATTTTCGCGTTCCGCGGAAAGCGCGAAAATGTAAAAATTTCCGCATTCCGCAGCTTAGTGATAATTTGTTTCTTGCTCGCGCTGTAAAATAATACATTCTCGCATGCGTGCGATCGCCTTACCTGAATCCCCGCGTTCGCCGACAAGTTTTCCCGATCCGGTCACGTTCTCCACGAGATGTTGGATTGTTGGTAGCCATTTGCGCTGTCTCGCGGCAGTTTGCGCCCGCAGTAACGTCATGCGTCGCGCAATCACGTCTTTCTTCTCGCGATCATGCACCGCAAGACAAGTGAAAACAAGATGGCCGCACCCGCGAGCAACCGCATGGGTAAGTTGGCGAGCCGCGACCACGCAGAAAATACCGCGAACGGGCGGGAAAAAACTTCTGCATCTTCGCAATATTTCCGCGTGTTTGCGGAGATTTTTAACATTTTCGCGATAAATTGCGAAAGTGAATTTCGCAAATTCCGCCCACCCCTACATGCCATGCAGGAACTCTTTTTGGCATTTCCATTGAGATACCTGTTTTTAAAGGCACCACTGTGGGAATGCCAAAAAAAGCCCACCAGACTGGAGGAAACTCCTAATTTGCTGGGCGGCCTCACAACGGGTTTGGTGGTGCATCGGCGGGGCTGACTCGGCGCCGCACTGCCAAACTTGTAACCGGGCCCTAAGTGTAAAAGTACTAAAAAGTTCAAATGCATCCATCTTAATGTGGCATGCATTTAAAAAAAAAAAATCAGAATAAAGAAACAACATGAAATTAAAGTAGTGACTGGTCTATCAGCTCCAGGCACTAAAGTGGACGACTTTATAGGAGGATGTGCAAATGTGGAACAACAAATGCTGTCATCCACAGTGACGATAGCCAATGGTTGAAGAGGGCTGACCCATTGCCCCATGCTGTAGGTAGTTCGAGGGCAGAAGCAACATGTAAACGATTCTTGATCAGATGAATGAGCAGGGCTGGCTAATAGTTCCTGTATGTGTAAGCCCACGTTTTTATTATGTTTTTTGGGGGGAAAACGGGCTGGAGAGAGGTAAAGATGTTTTTAGGACAGGTTTAAAAGGTAGCTTAATCAATACCGGCCCAAATATAGCGGTGCGTGCAGGAGTGCTGGACAGATTATTGAAGCCACCTGTGGAACAATTTTGAAATTTTTGGTCCTGCTACTCTGCCCAAGCAAACGGCTTCTGCATCCATGAGGCCTACTCACTACTGCCACCTAGTAAACAGGCAGCGTCAGCTTTCTGCTCATCACTTCACAATTCCTGCTCGCCTCTAGGCCTAGGCGGTAAATTCTGTTCCGCTCGTGGAATTTGGGTAATTTTGCGTTCCGCGGAGAACGCGGAATTGCCAAAAATTTCGCAATCCGCGTCTTCACAAAACTTTTTGCTTGTTCGAGCTTTCAAAATGCGTGTTCGCGAGATATTTCCTCCTAAGCACGCAAACAGCATTCGCGAACAGGAAAAAAGCATCGGGAATGGGCGGAACAAGCAATTCCGCGTGGTCGCAGAACTCTGCGTGCTCGTGGAGATTTTTTACCGTTTCGCGGTGCATTGCGTAGCGCGACTACGCAAATTACGCCCACCCCTACTCGCCTCCCACAAGTTCTGGACCATCTCGCCCTCCATCAGCAGATGGCAACCTTCCAGGACAGGAAGAGAAATGTCAGGTCAGAAATACCTCTATCCCACTTACTCCTTTGCATATTATTCCATATGGCCATACGAATACCGCAGATTTCGACTCCTCGTGCTAGAAGCAATGATGGAGCTGGCTTCTTCATTGAGCATCTTGCATTACTTCCGGCTGCTAGATCCATGACCCAGGAAGTGGTACCTGCTGGACTGTACTTGCCAGAGGTGACAGGTCCACTGCCAGTCGGCCCCACCTTCCGTCACACACGTAGGACAGAAGACGAACGCAAGCCTAGTATCTTGACATCAGGAGAGGAAGCATCCAGTGGTAGGACTGCTCTAATATGCACCATTCCGCTTGCTTCCGGTCGGATCCTTCCGGCTGCGTTCTGAGTGCGTTGCAGATGTGAGATTAGATAACAAGCCATATTGAGGCGAATGCTGTCAGCATGGCGCACAGCCTTGTCAAACAAGGGTTCTACACACCTCCGAACCGTCTTCCCGGGAACAAAAAGGCATTCTGCAAAATATGGAGCTCAAAGAAGCAGAAAGAGGACATGGCAAGCACCCGAGCTGTCGGACACACTCAGCTTGCCCAGAATAACCCCCCTGGCCTCAGGTTCTTTGCCGAGTGCTTCCTTTTGAAGACAATGGCCCTTGATCACTGTTTCTACTCCCTGACAGCCCTTATCTGTAAACAGGGGACGCTGGTGACAGCAGGTTGAGACACCAATCATCTTTTCCCATTAAAGCAATTCCCAGGGTGCCAGATGGCACTGCTATAAAATTCACAGTGAGCCATGCGGATAGCACTGTAAGGTGTTATCTTCCCTAAACAAGTCTAATGACGAGAAGGAACCAAAACTAGACATATTTCATAGCCTATATTTGTTTATATAAATATGAGACAGGCTTAAGGTTCAGGTAAGCTCAGTTACCACTGGAGTGGGTGTATATTTAGAGGGATAGGGTCTGCAAATCCTAGCTGATCATGCCGTACGTTGCCAATGAAGTAATGTGTGTATTAGAAATGCTATTATACATTGTTACCCCCACCCCCTGGGAGGGTGAACTTTATATTGTTTGTCATAGGCACTGTGATGGCCAGATATTGATGCAGAAATGGTACTTTGGCCATGGGATGATTTCTGGTGTTAAGATACTCAACTGGCAATAAAGTAGACACATACCTAGAAATGGGGGCGAAAATAGAATTTTGGAGGAATAAGCGAATACGGTGGGGGATGGAGGTAGATCTGCAAACTCTACATATCACATTTCTGCAAGAAACCCACCTGGTGGGGAAAGAGACAGTAACACTCCACAGAAATTGGAGATGTTGTTTTTACCACTTCCAGTGCATAGATATACTCCTTGGGTGCAAGTATATGGCTGGCCCCAAGGACCACCTATCTGCCTCGCATTCTAAGACGGACTCGAACAGCAGGTAAATAATGTTGCACGAGGAGGACAACAGGGTAGATATCTGTCTACTAAATGCATATGCACCTAGTACTGATGCCACTTTTTTCTACCACAAATGGTCAATTTATCTCACACGCTCATGTCTTCATGTCTGGCGCGATGACTGCAACTGCTTGATGGCTGAGGCGGCTGACGGAAGAAGTGCAGGTACTCAATACCTGACAGTACCTGTTCATTTAAAGCAGTTCTTTGACCCACAACTTTCTGCCCACCTTTGGATGCATGGAGTGTTCCGTTACTTGGAGCAGAATATTTATTTATTTATTTATTTTATGGTTATGTGTAGTATGTACCAGACCCAAATGGGCCATACAATCGTACATGGTTTATTACCCAAATGGTTAACCAAGCACTTTACTTAGATGCATGGGTGCACCTTAAATGCAAGTGAATATACAGCCAGTCAACATAAATAGCAACCACGGGCAGTGTTCAAAACACACCGTAAAAACAACAAAAAATATACGGTGCAACGATCAAATGGGAATTCAAAACCAAGGGTAAAACAAAATCATGCAAAGGTGGCCATGAGTAAAGCATGGATAAGCAGGGTTTGCCCGAGAACATGAAAGAAGGCAAGGGGCATTCAAAGGCAAAGGCCTGTTTTTGTATTATATGTAATTGGGAGCTCTTTCATGGCTACATTAGTGAGTGAACTACAACGGAGTGATTGGCAATTCATGAGAAATCAGCAAAGTTTCACCAGAATGAGGGACCGTGGTTCCCACATTTTCTTTGCCCTAATCTTGCCCTGATGGTTGCATGGCACTATAGGTAGACGGCACCAGTGTTCAATAACGTTGCATTAATTGCATCGACATAACCTCCACATTGCAGGGTAAATATATATTTTCTATTCTTAATTCAACATACACTTGCCAAGACTTACCCTGTATTATGTTGTGGTTGAGATCTTAGCGCCAAGGCATATAAAGTAGGAATGTGTGAAATGCACACAATTTTTACTTTGTGTACTTACGCGAACATCTTGGAGAATTTTACATAATTATGAAAAATGCAACAGCACTTGAAGCCTTATTTTTCTGCGAAAAACATTCTCGTGTCCATTTTGGATGCAAAGGTGCAATTAGCGCAAAAACATAGCACAAAAAATACAAGCGTGGCAAACAGAAGCTGCTCGCATTCTGGTCTTCTGTGTAGCAGCATGTAATTACATGACATGGCACAGTTGAGTTATTTTAGGAATTTCGAGTGACATGAATTTAGCGAAATTTCATCAGATTACACCAGCGCAATGGGAATTTCACCCGGACGGGAGGTAAAGCATGTGACATAGCTAGCTAGGCTCTACCACCCGTCGTACTCAGCATGCTGTGCAGATGACCTTGAAGACAAACCTCAGCACCACTCTTTCGCCAATGTAAGCATCTCCAGAAAAAGCTGAGCCATTCCCAGCATCCGCCGCTCTCAGCAGTTCGCAGACTTCCTTGTTAAAGTGATTCCCAACTCCAAAAATTAGGATATATGTGTACACAGAAATTGGAGGACATCTTTCCTATTTCTGCTAAGGACCCAAATTTGGAGTTCTCAACTTGAAAACAACTTTAAGTGAAAGTGACATTGTCTCATTAATCCAGAGAATTGAAATCTATAATGATTTTTCTAAGAGAAAAGATGCTTCTGTATTAATCAAGTCAAGCTCGCGCAGTTATGAATACTGAGGAGGACTTTATCGATTTTCCTCTGTGCATCGGAGCTTGTATCCTGCCTGTTAGCGGAAGCGAGCGGCAGGTACGCAGAGATGGCAAGGCCGCGAAAACTTTGGAAAAGCACACAACATGTTCTCGTCTTCAGGCGAAAGCCGCGGAAGATTTTGTGGAATCTGGAGTTTGAGCTGGTAAATAGGGTAAATTGAGAGCCGCACGATAGGGCTCTCAACTTGCTGCTTTTAGTTTCTGACCCTCAGCAGCAATTGGCGTTTCAAAATGTAACCATGTGCGTAGATCAAATAATGAACCCCTAAATCTGTATAGGCCGGTAGTACTGGGTGGTAACATTTCTCCCTGTAAAAAACAATTTATTTACCACATAATATACTGCATGATTTCTCAATTTCAAAATATCACACATATTCCCCTCACAAAATCGTACAGGTAAATAAAACCTGGACGAATTTGCAGAGGAGAAAACCACATGGCTAAAGAAAATTTACCACCTGACATCGAATTGGACACAAAGGGGCATATTATCAACATAGCGCGATCAATATTGCAGAGCGCGCTTAGCGCGTTTTATTCTATCGCCGTCTATCGCTGGACTTCCTTGCCGAGTTAGCGCGTTATTATCAACACTCATCTCAAAGGCAATAGGAAATCCAGCGATAGCAGCAAAAAGCGGGAATAGCGCAAGATATGCTGCGATACATTTTGGGCGATAATGGAAACCTTGCTAATACGCCCCTGTGGTCTCAGCCTTGCAATCCACCTCCCATTACTAAGATGGCTAAGTCAATTTTAAAGCAGGAATTAAATTCCTGTGATAAAGGGGGCTTACCGCGCTTATTAACACCGCTTCGCGGGTCTGCTGCCGACTTGATAATACCTCGAAGCCATGTTAGGGGGTTCTGCCATGCTGTATTACCCAGGAACGCCTACTTTGCATGTCATTAGCGATGGCATGCCGGGCGATAAATAAACTGCAGCTATCGCGCGAAAACAAGCGCTAACAAGGGTTAGCGTGAGCTTGTTTATATGGCGATGGAAGTCTCGCCACTTTTTTGGCTTTTAAAGCCGAAAAAGCGGCAACATGGCCCTTGATAATATGCCCCTTATACTGCTAGCAACCCATAGCACATACTGAGGGCCCTTAAGGTTAAAGCATGAATGTCCAAAGTTGGGGACAGAGCAATGACATGTATTGAGGGTGGAGTCGGATGATATAAAAATGTGGTCTTATTCATGTAATATTTAGCACCTCAGAGATTGCTTAGGCGTTGAGCCTTATAGATTTTTTCCTTATTTATTTTTTATAATTTTTCTTGATTAATAAAGCATGAACCAGGCCCTAGGGTTTTGGATCTCTGTGCAGAGGTGTAGCTAAACATACAAAGGTAAAGCCCATTCAAATATCCAATGTTATAATACAAGTGGTATTACTAAGAAACCAAAAAATCAAGAAACCTTTGCCATTTTGTCCACAAATGGGATTAACGCATTTATCAATGGCCTACAAGGAGCAAACTGAAACTGGGCTAGAGCCAAGCAGAAGATAGAGGGGAAGATAGTATTAAAGCTGACTTTTCATCAGAAGCACTTGAGGAAATGTGGGGAGCTTGATTGAAAGAAGATCACGGGCTAACAAAGGAAGCAGTGTCTAGATGGATCATCCTCCCTACAATGCACTGTGGTTAGATAGGTTAGGACAGCTATCAGTGAAATCGGTTCTTTGTTAGGATGCCCATCATCACATGGCCGTGTGTTGCACCTTACACATCTGTCTGTTCTGAAAAGCAGCATGAGGAATATGAAGGTGGAGAGGGAGAGTGTCGCTCCTGGTCAGTAACAGCTGTAACAAGCATTGGCAAATACAATAGGTACCGTCTTTTTTTTTTTAGCTATTGGCTTTCCCAATGCTTTTTGCAATGCGACACCAACCAAAAAAGGGTGCACATGAGTGAATGTGTCATGTTGCTTATTTCATTTTTGTTGCCAATGTGGATGCCACTTGAGCAGTAAATGGAAAAAAGATGTTGAACTTGTGCAAAACCACTTCTTATGGAATTTGAGGGGTGTGGGAGCAACAGAAGAGCAGGTGGGGGAAGCAACGGGCAGTGGGTCATGGGAGCAATGGAGGACAAGCTTTAGGGTGTTAGGAAGAATGCGTGCATTTTGTTTTTTTAAAAGCCGGGGCATGGAAGTAATGGACAAGATGGTTGGAGGAGGGAGTAGCACTGGCATAGTTGGAATGTGAGAAGCAAAACATGAGGAAGATAGCAAGATTGGAGAGGAAGGGATACACGGAACATGCCAGGAGATGTTTATGGAGGTATAGCACAGTAAAGAAAGCATGAAAATGCAAGCACTCTTGTGGAGTGCTTAAAGAAAAAGAAAGAAGCAGTGGAAAGAAACAAGTGAGCCAATCAAAAGGATGGTAATGAAGCTATGCTCCAGGGCAGGAGAACATAAGAAGATGAAGGCAAGTCTTAAATAAAAAGTAAGCAAATAAGAGTAACAGTTAAGCCAACCAGTGGTAGACTCTAAGCCCCCTGTAAGGTGAAGCGGTATTTCACAAACATAGAGCCAAAAGCAGTCTTTAGGTGAGACGTACAAAGTGGATGTAATTGTTAGGGACTGATGGTTTACAATCCTTAAGAGAGGCATGTGTACAGGGTAGAGGAGGTGAGGTATGAGAATGGGATGACATGGGCCTCCCCCAACAGCCAGGATGCAAATGGTGAAAAGAGGCAGGGAGAAGGTCTAAGCACGGCTTGTGTACACAAACACAGAATTTGGGCATGAATTCTATTTTTTGGTCATGTCTGGAACCGAGTGAGTGTCAGATGACTGGAAAATCTCCATTTAGTTAGGTATCTCCAGAAGGTGATGAGGAAAGGGGGCACAATTCATTTTCAGAGCAGTTGAGTCCAACATTATATACTGTGCACTTTATACAGAACACAATCACAAATTGTTTCTTTTTATATTTAAATATTTAGTGTTCAAAAACTCACGTTTGCTCTGAATTAAGGGCAGTAATTGAGACAGGCTGATTATTCTGATGAATAAAGTGCATTTTGTGAAATTAATGTTTGTATCCTAAAGGTGCTGGTGATGGAGGGAGGTGTTTGTCAGTCAAATGGTCACCCTCTCTTTACACAGAAATAACTTGTATACCTTGCCCAGTTTCCCAATGTTATGCTTTCCTGTCAATAACCATCTACAGCAACTGTTTTATAAAACAGTTATATTGGGTGGGCTTAAATGCTATTACCTATCACAGTTTGTTTTAATTCTTTGTATTGTTGTTCACCTTGTCTTGGCTCTCCACATTTCCTCCAGTATGAGCTTGCAACCTAAAGCGCCTAAGATGTTTCCCTGAGTTCTGCTGTCCCCAAAGATCTGCTCTCCCACGGCACTTTTTAGCTGCTCGCTTGCGAGATCTATTGTTGTCGATTTTGCTTGCGAAGGGGGACAGGAGATGTGCGCGCGTACGGACAGGAGATGTGCACGCGGCGTTTCAACACAGCGCGCGCATGGTGAGCTTTCACTTTCCAGGAGATGTGCACACAGCGTTTCAACACAGTGCGCGCATGGCGTGCTTTCACTTTGCACGCAACATTTCAACACAGCCCTCGCATGGCGCGCTTTCACTTTCCCTCACTCCTGCCCATTATCCCAGTTCAGAAGAAACAGCTCGACGGTAGAGTGGCAGCAATCGGTGTATTTGTCAAGGGGGCAAGGAGGTGTTGCTATTGCTTTCCGTTTCAGTGCCTCAGCCTCTGTGTTCTGTGCTGTGTTTTGTTTCTGCTTAGCTCTGTGTGTGGCAGCATAGGGTAGACGTTGCCTCAGCTGCATTGGGGACCTGGGTCTGCCTCTGCCAGGGCACTCCGATAAAGAGTGCTTTGCATGCTATGTTCTGGGCAGTACCATTCCTGTCATAGGCATCATCATTTGCTGGACCACGTAGGGGCAGGCGTGCCCATGCAGCCTGCTTCGAGTCTGCTGCAGTGATCTGCCTCTGTATATGTGCTACAGTAGAGGTCGATTCTGCCTCCAAAAGTCCACTGCACCTCTGCAGTAATATATAAAGTGAAGTCCTCCTCTAATTGGAAAAGTTAAAGCTTGGGAAATGCGGTGGCGGGGAGGTGGGAGCTGTGGACAGGCGAGGGGTTATTGAGGTCAGACTGAGCGAGGCCTCCAGGTAGATGCCTGGAATGCGCTTTGAGCATTTTCACTGCCACTCTCAGGTGGAAAAATAAAACATAAGGTCCTCCAAACTCCATGCTAATAGGTAATCAGTCCTAAAAAATAACAAGCACATGCAGTGCAATAGGTCTCGCATTTGCGAGAGTTATAGGTGGCACTAGCTCAATGGGTCCAGGGGGTACAGCTCCCGTGCTATTTAAGTTACAGTTTTCACAGGAAAAGCCTTTCTGCGGTACGTCATACATCTAGTCATTACGCCACTATGTCTTAACAGTGGCCATCCCTGTTTTGTTCAGCGTGGTTGGCGCGTTATTGTTCAACTTTACCCCAATATTTCAGGGTAGTTCACACAATAGTTCTGGCTGGTGTATTTTTTTACGTGCCTATATGCGGCGCTCTTATACCCTACAGAAAAATAGAGCGCTATACCATAGATGGAAATAATTTTGCCTACTACATACAAAGAAACAGACAGAGGTGCCATTTAGTACAACGGGGTAGATTTATGAGGTTTTGCCGTAGGGAAGCGCAGCAGGCCTTCCTGCTGCGCTTCCCCACGGCAAAAGAAAGGGCAGGGATGCGCCGTATCTATAAAATGCGGCGCATTCCTGTCCTTTTCCCCTGCGCCGGCGCACAATGGGCTGCCTGCGCCAACGCAGGCACCTCTGCACATGGTGCAAGGGTGCCTGCATTGCGGGGATGAATATTTTTGTATAGGAAGGGAAACCTTTCTGTACAAAAATAATCACAAGAGGTTTTTCCTCTTTGTATGGGTGCTGCAGAATGCAGCACACATAGAAAAAGGAAAAACGAGGAGAAATAAAGACATTTCTCCCCGTTGCGCCTCCCTTACGCCTCCCCTGGGGAGGCATAAGCTTTTGGCGCTGCCTCAGATTTACGATTTCTCGTAAATCTGGGGCAGTGTCAAAAGGCCATGGATGTTGCTGGGAACGCCCCCAGCAACACCCATTGCACGCCCCTTTAACGCAGAACACTGCGTTAAAGGGACTGATATTTATGAGGCAGCATTAAGCCACAAAAAGTGGCTCAGTGCTGCCTGATGAATATCACGCAGGCTTCTGCGCCACGGAACGTCACAAAAAGTGACGTTCCGATGGCGCAACGGGCCTCATAAATCTGCCCCAACATGCGGTCACAAAAAATGCATTTTCTAAGCAGAACGCAATTTATAATGTATGCAGCAACTTAGACCATCTTTAGGCATCTTCACTGCATTCCCTAATATCAAACACACCAATTGGTAAACATTTGCCTAACTACTTACTTTCCACGGGCCAGACACATGCCCTCCAGCACTTTGTTTACTGTCTCAGAGGCTAATTTCTTAGTCTTATCTATACCACAATCTATTGTGTGCCCTGAATTAGCTGCTAAAAGCGGCGTGTTGTCGTTGGTAGACCACATGTGAAAGCTTTCAAACATTGCAAACAACAGGGAAAAACAAGCATTTGCAATACAATAGGTCTTGCATTTACGTATGTTTGAGCTATTGGCATTGTAAATGACAATGCCTTTTTTTTAATGATTTGGTTTTTAAAACATAAATAAAAGGCATTGCCATTTACAATGCCAATAGCTTAAACCTGCGTAAATGCGAGACCTATTGCATTGCAAATGCTTGTTTAATATATGTCACTCCTCTGGCCAAGTTACTGTGATCTAAATATTTCTATGTATGCAGACAATACCCAGTCACTGAATTCACTTCCGCTATCTTTTTTCAACAAAGCATGAGATCGATATGGGGATGGACGGGTAGCATCTGACTGCAGGTAAATGCTAAAATAAAGAAATATGGCCACTCTCCTCACTCCAGTAAAGACTGTCAAAAGCCTGGGAGTGAAGATTGACTATGAACTATCAATGTGCTGAGGAAAGTAATTTCTTTCTTGAACAAGAATGCGAAAAGGTGGGCTGGGTTGTGTCAGAGATTATCATTGCTAAACTTTATTATGCTATCCCACTCTACTTACGTCTCCCTTCTTTTTAATTAGAAATAATTGAGGTGATACAGGAAGAAGCAGTCCAAGTGGTCTTGGGGAACCAAGATTTGTCCAGACACACCCTCTCATATGGCAACCACATTGGCTTTCTAAATAGAACACATCTCCAATTTAAGGTACTAAGGGGGTGATTTTGAGTTTGGTGGAGAGGGTACTGTGTCGCAAATATGATAGAGTAAGTACCCTGTTTGTCACACCCTCGGTCTTTTCGCCTCATTTTGAGTCAGTTACACGTCCACCTTTCCATCTACTGAGCCTCTGTTTGCTCTATTGTCAGAAATGTTCCTCTGACAGCTCAACGGTGTAGGGCCTAATGGGAGGAAGGACATTACACCACCTGCCCAATTAAGATGGATAGTTTATTGTCCTTTTTAGGTCGAGCCCTGAGCCAGCGTGCAAGCGCTGATCTGGGGTTGATCTGTGGTAGTTCACTACATGAGGGAAGCCCCTTCCACTCCCCTGCCCATCTTTTTCATTGGCTTGTGTCTTTGTCCTTCCTAAATGCTGCCTTCCGATTGGTTTATAGGCTTGTTATTCCCTCCTTATGACGGCCATGTCGTCATTTGTATCCTTCCATGGCTACTGGCCCCTTTACTTTGAGTGTTGCACCTTATGTGTTATTTAGATTGTGGGCACTATTTTCGTTAATGAGGTTCTCTTACTGCCTGTGCCTTCTCACCCCCCGTTCGCACTCCCGTTGTTCGTGCCTTCTCGCCCCCCTGCCCCCGCCCGCACTCCCGTTTGCAATGCAATAGGCCTCACGTAAATGCGAGTCCTACTGCATTGCAAATGCTTGTTTCTGTCTGCCACTACCAGGAAAAACGATATGGTGATGAATAGGAAAACAAACAAGCATTTGCAATGCAATAGGTCTCGCATTTATTAGAGTTAGAGGTATTGGCATTGTAAATGACGTCTTTTACCCATGCGTTTTGGTTTGGAGTGCATATATGTGGTGTGGAGTGTAATTATGTGGATTAGTTTGGAATTGTTAGTTCTGGAATTGTGTGGTGTGGAGTGGATTTGTGGAGTGGAATTATGTGGCATTATGTGCAGTGGAATGATGTGGATAGTAATGATGTGGTATTGAATGTGCTGGAATTATGTGGAGTGGGATTGTGTGTCATAGATTGTAATTATGTGGAATGTTATTTTGTGTTGTGGAGTGGTATGTAGTGGAGGGTAATTAAGTGGCGTGGTGTCCTGTTGAATTTTGTGGCATGATGTGGAATTCGGTGGTGTGGATTGGATGTATTATTGTTGTGTTGTGCAATTGTGTTGTTAACTTGAATTATGTGATTTGTTGTTGAATTATGTGGTGTGGAATGGAAATTTGTAGAGCTGAATTGCATGGCTGGAGGTGTGTGGGACTGAGTGAAATTAAGCAGACTGGAATTATGTTGCATGGTGTGGGGTGTACTTGTGTGGATTGTGTTCCCAAGTTTAAAAATTATGAAACATAATTACAAAGAAAGGCAGCCTTTCATTGCGCATTGTTAGATCTGGCATCCTTGGCGTGGTTTCCCCTGACATTTTGACCATACCTCCTGTATTTCTGACACTGTGCTGGAATTCGTTTTTGTTGGATTAGATGCTTTGGGCACTTTACCACTGCCAGTCAGTGCCAAAGTTCAAGTGCTCCCTGGTTAAATTGTTATTGTGATTGGTTATCCATCATTGGCATATTTGTTTTACCAGCAGGTCCCTAGTAAAGTGCACTGAGTGTGCCAGGGCTGGTGATTCAAATGCTACTAGTGAGCCTGCAGCCCTGATTGTGCCACCCACACGAGGAGCCCTAAAATGGTGTCTCAGGCCTGCCCCTGCAGTGCCTGTGCGCAGGTTGTTAACTGCCATGTTGACCTGGCCAGTGTACACACTTGCCAGGCCTGACACTTCCCTTTTTCTTACACATAGGACACCCCTATGGTAGGCCCAAGGTATCCCCCTGGGCAGGGTGCGATGTATGTGAAAGGTAGGACATGAACTAGTGTGGGTAACATGTCCTGATAGTGAAATACTGCCAATTTAGTTCTTCACTAATGAAAGGCTATCTTGCCCATAGGACAGAATGGAGAATGCTGTGCAACCTGTCTACCTGCATATCTTCCCATAGCAGCAAGATAGAAATTTGGAATTTGGTATCTGGAATAGTGACAGTTGCAAGCGAGGTGAAAGCGCACAAAAACACACAAAGGTACATTTCCATAAATGTGAAAGTGGCTGTCAACAGTGACTGGTGAAATGGCTTATCGGAGGCGCAGACCGTGAAATGGGCGAAGCAATGGCTGACTAAAGTGACCGTGTCCTGTGGTTGGCGAGAGTGAATTACGCAGCATTGCAGTTTGCAGCAATGTTACCGCAAGTGCAGTGGCGTAGGCCACTGTGCAAGTGCTCAGTACTAACACAAACCGCCAGAACATGAGCATGTGTTGCTCAGACCACTTGTGTTTTTGTGCTGTTGTTTACTGGGAAATACATCCATGCACCGCCGTCGGAGGTGGGCTGCGCGAATCATGCAATGGTTAACAAATCACGGAGTAATGAGGCACTCCTCTCTCCCGTAACAAGGCGCAAGCGTGCCTAGTGAACAGCCTTTTTTTTTTACTGAATAAAGAAATAATTTCTTCAATTTCAAAGAAGATCTGTTCCTTCAAGTAAAAGGCGTAGCCATGGGTTGTAGCTTCGCCCCGGAGATAGCCAATTTGGTCATGGACCAATTTGAAACTCTTTTTATCTTCGATGAGACTGGCCCATTCTTTGCACATATTGCGAGATGGGTTAGATTCATCGACGATATATTTTTGATATGGAATGGAAAAAAGGAAGATCTAGAATCATTTCATAATTGGCTAAACACACAGACACAAGACCTAAAATTCACTAAAAGTGTAAGCAACATCCAAGTGAATTTTCTAGATGTTTGGGTCAAAAACAACGAAGGGGTTTTGGAAGTGAGTTTATTTACTAAACCCACAGATATAAATACTCTTTTGGCATATAGCTCAGGACATCCCCGCCATTTGAAAGAAAATTTGCCATATGGACAATTTCTTAGAATTCGGCGCAACTGTTCGAACAAAAGCGATTATTTTGACAACACTGCCATCTTGCGGACCAAACTTTGCAATAGAGGGTACCCTAAGAAAATAGTCCGGAATGCTCTTAAACGAGCATGGTTCACACCTCGTGAAACCCTACTTGTACCAAAAAGCAAGGCAAAGAATGATCTTCTTACTTGTGTGCTGACATATAATCCTAAAGCGAACAAAGTGAGACAGATCATCCAAAGAAATTGGCGGTTGGTTGAGCATTTGGGGTTGGGTACACCTTTATTTGCTTTCCAAAAAGGAAAGAATTTGAGAGAATATTTGGTTAAGGCTTCCAGACCAATAACGCCTAAAAAAGATGTAAGAACTATGATGGGATTGCCACCAGTACAGGGACATTTTAGATGTCAGAACTGTGTAGTTTGTCCCCAAACAAATGATTCTAAATTTACAACTATTGGTGATAAAAACATGTTCAATTGGCCTTTTCAAACTGCAACTCAAAGAACGTGATTTATTCAATTGAATGCCCATGTAAAAAAACTTATATTGGCCAAACCACTCAAGCTGTTAAATTACGTATTCAGCAACACAAATCTCGAATTCGGTGTAAAACCCCTGGTGCCCCATTGGTTCAGCATTTTTTGGAACTGGGCCACGATGAGGATGAATTGAGGTGGACCGTACTGGCGGTTATGCGCCCTTTGAATAAAACTATGCTGCAAAATACTTTGAACCGCCTAGAAGCACGGTTGATTGAGAAATATCGTACTGCAATTGATGGCTTAAACGATAGGGACGAAATTTGGGCATTGATACAGTAAGATCCCCCGAGATGATGACTTAGCCAGATGACTAGGGAGAGCAAAGTCACCAGATTTGGTTGAAAAATGCCCTTCATGTACAATTACTTTGTATATATGTATATATGTTCTGATTGATATGTGATGTTAGAATGTGAGCCTTTATGTTTACAGGTTCTCTACCTCTGTTGCTTTACACATGCGGTATAATTTTGGTGGTTTTGTTTGAGTGACTTCAGCCCAAATATTTTTCACCATTTGCATTAGTATCTAGTTGACCCTGGCGATTTATTTCTGATGTTATGTGTTTCTTTTCATTTATTATTTATTATTTATTATTTATAATTTTGAATTTTTCTTCGTCACATTTTGGTCATCTGAGTTATCTTTTATTAGATGTGGAGAATATCCTTACCAGTAGGGGGTATAGACTAAGGGAGAGCGGAACGAAAATACAAGTTGGCCTGTGTAAATGCTTCATTCCAATATGGCCGATTCGTTACACCTTCACTTGTAGAGGTGTTTAGTCCTTTTCCCCTGTCGACATCAGGAAATAAGGTGCCGAGTCTGTGCTTTGGAACTTTCTACCAGAGCAAGAGAGAGAGCTCGGACATATGCGGAATGGACCTCTAAGAGAAGAGAAAGATAGAAGGTATGAGTAGACGCTTGCCAACTACCGACACCGAGACTTTGTTTATACATCTAGGGGCATATGCATCAACCAAACGAATACCGATTCCTTAATTGCGAAAAATAAGGAATCGCCATTAAGGAATCGGTAATTGGCATGCATCAACAGATTCGGTAAAATTTAGCGATTCCTTAAAAATCGCTAAATTTACCGATTCCTTAATAGCGGGGCACGCAAACGGCCTCACTAGCAAATAGCGAGTTCGGTAATACCGAATTAGCTAATAGCGAGTTCGGTAATATCGAGTTAGCTATTACCGAATCGGTAATAGCGAAATCGCAAATTGCCGCGTCGCTCCGGGAACGTGCAGATGACATCACCAACCAGGAAATACTGCTGCCCCACCCACATAGCCTCGACAGAGGAGCAGACAGGAGCTGGGAAGAAAGACTGCCTGTGCAGAGTGAGGCCACACCGATTCTGCAAATCACATCAGACATCCATCATGGCGCAGGAAGTGCCATCCAGCGCAGAATCCGCACGCAAGCGCAAGAAGAAGTTTTCGGACAGGGAGCTGGAGTACCTCATCGAGGGAGTGTCCAGCAAACACGACCGCCTCTTTGGCAAGCTGTCCCTCAAGGTGCCTGAGACAGAGAAGCGGCGCATCTGGCTGCGCATCCGTGAGAGGGTCAATGCGGTTGGCGTCACTACCCGCAGCATCGACGACCTTAAAAAACGGTGGTATGACCTGCGGAAGCGCGCCAAAGAGAGGATTGCTGAGAGGCTCCGGGAGGCTAGCAGGACTGGAGGCGGCACATCTACTGCACCATCCAACACAGCCCTGGAGGACCTTGTGGAAGGGACGATAGAGCGGGAAGCCGTCATGGGGGTGACCCAGATGGACACGTCCGGCGCAGCCACAAGTGCCCAAGGTAAGATGCATGCCTGTGCCAGACCCAGCATAGCGTAAATCCATACTCATGCCCCCAGCCCAATCTCACTGTGTCTGCAGCTCTGGCACAGACAGCTCCACACATGACACTAGTGCATCTTGGGAGTTGTAGTCTAGTCAGCCCAGTGTGCATGTACAGGCGTAAATCCAATGAGCATACACCACATCAGTTGTACATGGATGGAGACTGTTCATTTGTTGGACCACAGAGGGACATTAATGGGTACAACACTATGTAGGTGTAATCATCCCACTAACCATGCACTGTTTCACACACAGATGCATCACCTGGGGACTCTGACGACAGCGACCAGCTGATCATTTCGGAGACACCCGTCGAGTCAGACCAGGAGACAGCGCAGGATGCGCACGCATCGCCAACACCTGCCACCCCACCAGCACCACCTCCACCAGCGCCACAATCAACGGCACCAGCCCCAGTGCCACAAGCTAAGGCACCAGCACCTGCGCCACTAGCCAAGGCACCAGCAACAGCGCCACAAGCAACGGCACCAGCAAAACAGCCTGCAGCTAGTACAGCCACAATACCGCAGAGGCACAGGCACCAAGTTGCGCCCTTGCAGGAGATGGTAACACCCCCCCCGCAATTGGCACCCAGGCAGCGCACATCCACACCACCTGCTGCACCACCTGGAGGCTCAAGACACGCACGGCGTCACAGGGCCCGTCGCAGTTCCGTCTCCTCAGCAGACCAGGATGTCCCAACAACCTCTGCAATCGAGGAGAGGATGCTGCGTACACAGCGCCTGCAGGGACGACATGTGGCTAGCATTAGCTGCAATATCGTGCGCCTTGCGAGGGAGATGCGCGCCATGACTGCAGCAGTCACCGACATGGGCACGGCAGTCAGGGACATGGGCACGGCGGTCAGGGACCAGACCACTGCGGTTGCTGATGGCAATGCTCAGCTCAGGGAGGAGGTACGTGAGCTCACCCGTGCCATCAGGGAGGGCCATGAGTCCCAGAGGAGGAGTAACCGGCAGCTAATGTTGCGTTCCACCGCCGCTACCAAGGCCATAACACGGCACAGCAACAGCACCGCTGTGTTGGCACGCCGCACAGTCTCCCTGCAGGTGGACCTTGGGCACTTCTGCGGGGATGTCGCTAAGTCACTGGGACACATCACCACTGCTGTGGAACAACTTGAGAGCAGCACATGCAGTGCTGCTGCATAGGGAGGGGATGACACAAGTGAGGCTGCCTCCAGTGTCAGCAGCGTGTCACTGGCAGAGGCCAGCACCAGGCGCCGCAGTTCGCGTGCCTCCACGGGGACAGGCCGTGGTGAGGCATTGGATGCACCTGAGCGGAGGCTTGGGGTACGTGGCAAGCGCCACTAGGCAGTTGGACATGCTGCAGGACCATGGTGGGGCAACCATGGCCATCCAATTATTGTGTTTGCACAGGCCTGACTTTAAGGCACCTTTTATTTACATGAATGCAATCGGAGCATGATTTACAATGCTAGTTCTGTTGCACAATCCTCAGTGCTACTGTGCATTAAACAGTTGCACCCCAAACCAACTTGTAATGTCTCATTTTACCAAGGGTCAAAAATGATTTTGCATTATGTATGTCCGCCTCCTATGGCCCTCTGCTGTGTTTGGGATGTGTGCCTGTCGTCGTTGGGCGGGTGGTTGGTCAGCCCGGTGGTCGTCATCCCTGTCCACCTCCATGGGTATCCCCCTTCTGGTGGCAATGTTGTGCAGCATTGCACATACAGCAATTATCCGACAGCATGTTTCTGGTTGGTATAGCATGGCGCCGCCAGTCTTGTGGAGGATACGGAAGTGGCTCTTGAGAATCCCAAAAGTCCGCTCTATCACATTCCTCGTGCTGATGTGTGCAGCATTGTAGCGATGTTCCTGCGGGGTTGCTGGATTTAGGTATGGGGTGAGTATGTATTCCCGCAGGGCGTAAGCACTGTCACCTAGAAGATAGAAGCATAGACTTAGCATTGGTGATGTACATACATGTGTGGTGTTGGTGTGGGGAAGCGTATTTCTACGTACCTAGCAGGAGTCCCTCTCCAAATTCTCCATTGATTAGTCGCCTGTGCATTCCACTGTTGCGGAAGATGTATGAGTCGTGTGTGCTCCCTGGGAATTGTGCCACTAGGTCCGTTATGATGTTGTTGGCATCGCACACAACCTGCACGTTGATCGAGTGGTATGACTTGCGGTTCCGGAATAGGTACTCATTTGCTGACGGAGGACATATGGGGATATGCGTGCAGTCGATGCATCCAATCACATGTGGGAATTGTGCCACCTGGTAGAAAGCCTGTTTGGTGCGGTCCAACTGCTGTGGGGTTGTGGGGAAGCTGATGTGTGTGTGGAGCATTGTCAGCATGGCATCTAGGAATTTCTTGAAGAAGCGTGACAGTGCGCTTTGCGAAACACCTCCGGCCACCGCAATTACCCCCTGGAAACTCCCTGAGGCCAGTAGGTGCAGGCTGCATAGGACCTGAACGTGCGCAGGGATAGCATTTGTCCGGTGTGTCTGGTGCTGCAGTAATGGTTCCAGGTCTGCAATCAGGCGCATGATCATAGCGCGATTGAGGCGATACTTCTGGTACACCTCGTCCTCATTCTGCCCGAGCAAGGTTATGCGCAGTCTTGAAACTCGCTCCTGGACCCTTCTCCTGCGCTGTCCTGCTGCATTGATCCGCATCCTCCTTGCAAGCACGTAGAGGGCAGCCATTTTGTGGGAGCCAACAGGGTCTCCTGGGCCACATTTAAGGGTTTGGTGATTGCCTCAATCATTTGCACATGTTGGAAAAAATTTTGCCTCATCTTTTTTTTTTTTTGTAACTTTACCTCCAGGTTTTGATTCCCCTTATTTAGCTCTTGCAAAATAGCGATTTTTGGGATTTTCGTTATTAGCGAGTTTTGTTGCATTGGGGTGCGAATCGTTATTTGCTATTGGCACTTTCCGGGAGCTAATAGTGATTTCGGTAATTGCTAATTCGGTATATAGCGATTCGGTAAATTAGCATTTTGGGTATTAGCGATTCGGTATGTTCGAGGTTATTTATTTTGCGATTCGTTATTTGCTCAGGTTTTGGGTTGATGCATTGGGATTGGGTATTTTTAACGCAATACCGGGAGCTATTAACGATTCGGTATTTTACCGACTGGATTTTGGCTTGATGCATAAGGGTGCTAATCTCATATTTGCACCTCTGCGTTGGTATTTCCTTTTTGAACTAGCGTACTAATCACGGCGGACGTCTCGCATTTATTGAGAATTCGAGCAAGACGCCGAGTAAAAGATACTCTTTAAAGGTATGAAGAATGCTGGCTTTGGTGGCACCGTAATTTGTGACTCCACATAGCGGGATATAATTGGAATATTACACCCTTTTTTATAGAGTCGGGATAGGGGTTGATCCCCCTACGACCCACCCCCTGCGAGCACGTTGGCAAGCTGCGGGAAACGCTGAGCGAGGAGATCTGCTTCAGGTCAATCCTGAGCCATACAATGTAGGGAGGATAGGTTCTAAGAGTTATCTTCGATAGATCTCCTAGAGTAGTAGCTTCCCTCCGGAATGATTCTGGTAGGCAGAATCACCGGAAGCATTATATTTAACCCCCGTTGATATAAAAAAGTGCGCTTAGATGGATATTCATTTAGTTGTGGAAAGCCTATGACACGTTTTTTTAAATTTTTCTTGCACTGAACTCGGTGTTTTTCTCCCGGTGGTGGGACTATTTGTTTCCAAGTTTGTTTGGGGATTGAAACCTGTGCATATACGGGCGAGTATAATAAAGGTGTTTATGTAATGTATATGTCATTAGATTTTGTTTCCTCTTATGTAGGTTGCTGCTGTTTTTCTTGTCCTGAAGAGGCCAAAAGAAATCAATTAGCTGAAATGCGACCCCGTCGACAGTTTTGTTACACAGAGGGACCTTAAAATAACTGAAATTGATGTAAATTCAACAGTTATACATTGTTTTGGAACTTGTGGAGATATAATTTCCCGTATGCAATGTTTGTGCCCTCTGGGTAGTCCACACTATTGAAAGGTGGTTCCACGATTGAAAATGATTTATGTTGGACAGTAGCTTAGGTTTGTTATTGTTTCAGAGGTGTTGTGTTGTAAATATATGTTTTTATATGCTCAGCGATAAAATGATGAAAAGAAAATGTGAATATATACACACATGAAAGGATAATTAAAAGTGTCCTGGATCAAAAACTTTACTCTATTTTTTCCTCCTTACCAATTTTTTCTTAGATTGTTTTTTTTTACTGAACATAAGATGCTACTTACCAAAATACCAATTCGTCATCAGCCGGTCTTGACCCTGTTTTTAGTACAGCAAACTTCTGCGCTCCACTTAGCTTTAATTGGTATCATGCTGACAATTTTTTTTTATGTACTAAAACATTGTCATTTGTTGTTTTCAAACCAGTGACCCAAGAGTTTTTCAACAAGCCCAGTCCCCATTAAAAAGAAGCCCAGCCCAAACGAACATCCTACCAAAAACAAGCCCAACTGACGGTGGACATCAAAAAGTGCAAAAAGGTTTAATAAAATACAGGCATGGGCGGGAGGCACTGTGCGGGAGGCAGCAAAACTGTTGCATTTCAGAGGAGGTGGGAGGGTTTAATTAGAGTTAAATGTAAACAGCGATGGCGCCAAAGCTGAACACAGGCAAACAGTAACAGATTAGGAAAACAACAAAAAATTGTTCCCAAAAGAACATATGAAGAACCATAAAATCATGAGACAGTACTTAGTTCCTGCTGCGTGGGAGGAACGGAAGAGAAAATGGAGGGATAAAGAGGCAGTACTGACCACTAGCAAACAAAGATTTTTAAAGGACACAGAAACAAGCAAATCAGGGTATGGCTTTAAGCTCACAAGACAAGTTACAACAGATCTCAAATGCTCGACCTAAAAATGACCCCCCCCACCCCCAGACACTGGGAAAAAAACCCTAGTGTCTGGAGTCATTAGATTTTTGTTTTTCAGAAACAACTCCTGCTTTGGCAACTTGATTCTGAAAAAGAAAAAAAAAAAGAAAAGTGTTGTAAATGGCAGTCAAAACCAATGATGGTTATCCACTAAATTCTTTCTACCACTGTGATTGTGGTTCCTTTCAGGGTAAACAGATGACGGCTGCGCCAGTAGCAATCTCTAAGTTTGATAAATGGAGTTCTGTCAGGATGGCAGTATGAATGAGCTCTTCCATTCTGACACATGATAATCCATCCGTCAAACAATAAATCTGGTCTAAGTAATGTTTAGAAAGTGCTTTAAAAGATATCGCCCTAGGGGAGCCCTACACTGTCAATCTATCACCGATTCCTAAATTCACTCCAAAAAACTGTAAGGTGACTGCAGCTTTTGGGCTTGTTTATCCAAGATGCGAAATTAGTTGTATATTGCACTCTATTGTCTGTCTTTCATGTACGTTTAAAAAAATTGTGTTGTTCCCTCGCTCTTTTTAGCCTCTTCCTAATGGCTTGTGTCACCTTTCACTCGATCATCTACCATCAAGAAGCCTCAGGTGAACGAGCGCTATATAAATTGCTTTAATGAACATGTTGCGTTTTTTAAACTGAGTCTATGTGTTTATATTCCACTTTGGAATGCAGTCCTGGCCGGCACGACTCACAGGTGGCGGGATGCGGGGTCGCGTGGGGGGGAGGGGGACACGGGGTCACACGGGGAGGGAGGGGGTTAATATTTTTTGAAAGATAATTAAACTTACCTGGCCAGGTCTTGGGTCCCGCGTCTTCTCTGCTCTCCTGCTCTCCAGGAACAGGAAGCAGAAGCAGGCAGCCAGGCTCCCTCCCTTTCCTAAGCCAATCACAATGCTGCTTACACAGCATTTTGATTGGTCGGGACGCCGACCAGTCAGGTGCTAATGTTGAGGCCATTTTCTCCATGTAGGCTGCATGCAGCCTACATGGAGAAAAGACAGAGTGTGCATGACTGGTTTGGGTGGCCCCAGGGGGCAGACCAAACAGTCTTTGTACACTCGTGAGTGGGCAGGCACACCACTCCTTCACTACCCTGCTCTCAGAACAGCCACACCCAACTGCCCGCAACCAAACATAAAATGGTAATAATGGAAAGTTATTATCATTTTATGTTTCTGCTTCTCGCACTGGGGAAAGCTGTAGGGCGATGCTCCTCCGCCGTAGTGGAGGAGCCGCCCCTGCTGGAATGTTAATACGGTAGAAGGTGGTATTCAATTTGAGATATTATGGATTTTCTTCAAATAAACAGGGTCGCAGAGGGTCAGAATTCGGATTTCATGTTCAATGCTTGTACTATTTTTAGAGATTTCATTTTGTACAGACATTGTCACCTGAAGACTGCCTTCTTACGAATCAAGAACGTGGGACAATGACCTACATCAAACTGAGTCAGGAAGAAATTTGTGCAAAGAACGAGAGACATTGGCTGCTGGCTCCCCAAGATCGATCTCAATGGCTTTATTCTTTGACACATCACCAGGACCAGCCAATGCTCATCCACATTAACCCCTACCTCAGCCTAAGGTCTCACATGCACAAATGAGAACTGATTGGTATCAAGTGTTACTACTCCGCAGGGATAGTTTCTCCCTGTTAGACCTGTTTTTTTCAGTGGGTTTATCCCCAGACTTTTTACTTTCTGGCCTCCTGTTTCTGACCTGTTTTTGTTGGTTTTCTGACTCTGCGCACTTTACCACTGCTGATCAGTGCTAAAGTGCATATGCTCTTCCTGTCAATTGTGTTGTGAATTAGTGATTCTATTATTGGCATATTTGATTTACTAGTCAGTCCCTAGTACAGTGCACTGTGTGTGTCCAGGGCCCGTAAATGAAATGCTGCTAGTTGGCTTGCGGCACTGGTTGTGCCACCCACAAAAGCAGCCGGTAAATGTACCTCGGGCCTGCCATTGCAGAGACAATGGGCAGTCTGGTACTGCCATGTCGACTTGGCAAGTGCACCCACTTGCCAGGCAGTAGCCTTCCCTTTTCTTACATGTCAGCCATCCCTAAGGTACGCTCAAGGTACTCCTGTGGGCAGGGTGCAGTGTATGTGAAAGGTTGGACATGCCCTGGTGTGCGTGGCATGTCCTGATAGTGAAATACTGCCAAGTCTGTTTCTCACTATTGCAACGCTACCTGGTCCCATAGGGTAGAATGGGGAGTTTGCCTATAACGACTTATAAGCATAACTACCTCTGGGAACCAGGTAGGAAAATTAAGTTTAGTATGCTTGGACTCAGAATATTACAATGCATCTTTTAGTGACGGTGATTTTTGCATTTTGTGTTTGAAAATACCACTTGTAGAAAGTAGGTGTTTTATTACTTAGCCATCCAGTGTGCCTCTGCTTGGGATGTATTGCATGTATTGACTGTCTGGCTTTGGAGTGAGAGGGTCTGGGGAGGTACAGTGGCTCCAGACAGTCTGGATGAGTCAGGGCTGGGCTGAATAGGCCTGGGCTGCATTTAGAGTAGGGGGAGGAGATTTCCCTTCACCTGAATGGGCCTGGTCTGCCTTCCACAATGCTGTCTCCACCTCTTACCAGGAAGCTGCACCAGAGAGGACAGAATTGGTTTGAACTGGGCACAGGGCCTCTCTGCCACCAGGATTGTGTGCTATAAAAAGTGGGGCCCAGACCCCAGAACTTTAGATCACTACTGGGAGATCAAGAGGAGCCTTTGCCAAGGAGAAGAGCAGGTGAAGCTGAGGAGGAATACTGCCCCTGTGCTGTTTGCTGTCTGGGGTTGGCCTGCAGTGGTTACTTGCTGCCAAGGAAAGGAGAAAAGAGCTTTGCTGCTTGCTTTGCCCCCCTTCTTGAAGAAAAGATCTCCAAGGACTTGAACTGAGCTTTTCCCCTGTTCTAGAGGTCTCAGGAACATCAAAGACATCACCGTGTCTGCCGGCAACCTTTCTGATCCTCTCCGCAGAATAATAGGGTAACAGACTCTGTCATCGAGTCCGTCGCACAATTCCATGTCCTGAAGGCACAGTCTAGAGCAACGCCTCGCTCCCCAACGCAACACTGGTCTCACTGACTCCATCAACGAGCAGCTGCTTGCACCGCATCCTGTGGGCACCGCAGCGCTTCGCTACATGCTGCCAGGACGTCACCGACTCTGTCGCTGCCAACCCGAGCATCAACCGGCTCTGTCACCGCACTGTGAACTGTCAGCACCGCAGCGAGCACCGTCTCACCCTTCAACGCAAGCCCTGGTCTCACCAGCTTCGTCAACGAGCCGCTGCCTGCACTGAATCGTAAGGACATCGTCTTCCGCAATGCTCCATTTCACAACGCGATGGCGATGTTTGCCCCGACCGACTCACATTGACGTGTTGGTCGCAACGAGAAATGTACTGTGTCTGAGTCTGTTGATGCTTTAGCTGGCCCGTATTTACACGATCGGCTGCAGTCGTTAGACTCTGTCATATTCAGTATCGTGGTAGCCCAAGGAGGAGCTACTGAGCCGGAAGAACTGTCTTTTATTGATTTTCCTGCAATTTAAAGGTTATTTTGCACAAGTACTATTTTTCAAGAGTATTTTATGATGGATTTTGATCGTATCTCGTCTTGTTGATTTAGATAAAGATTTACTATTATTCTAAACTGGTGTGGTGTCCATTTGTAGTGTTTTCACTGAATTACTGTATGTGTTCACAAATGCTTCACACACTGCCTCTGAGATAAGCCTGTCTGCTTGTGCCAAGCTACCAAGCGGGTGAGCAGGGGTAATTTTTAGAAGTGTATTCCCTTACCCTGGCTAGAAGCAAGGGTCCCTATCTGGACAAAGGAACCTACCTCTGCCAACTAGAGACCCCCATTTCTAACACTCCCATCAAAATTTCAGTACTTTCTTACAGGCTAGGGTTTTCTGCTCTTGATGCAGGCAATGCTCTACCTGATTCCAATGAAGATAGTTTTCCTTGAAACAGCATACCTCATTAAAGGCTGTTAGGTAGTATGACAGGACCACACTTAACCGTATAGATTTTCACTTAGATCCACTCTCCACCTGCATCACATTCAAGACATGCTGTAACCTATCATACCTGAGAGCTAAGTTTAACTCTGCCAGTAGAGCACCCCCCACTTTCTTTACATCACTCTACTGCTATGAATTCAGGATGGTACTCTAGGTTTCATATATACACAGTATAGGAGACTGCAGTGGAGTTAGTCATATGAGAGCAGTCTGAACATTAGGTCTTCCCATTGATGATAATGAGAAGTATGGAGGACGTGGGTCTTGACCATCAGGGGCATATTATACAAAGTGCCCCAGGGGAGCAGCAGGCATGTGAGCCTGTTTTCTCCCACTTCCACGTCTCCTCCCGGGCACTTTGGAATTACAGAATGGACCATAGATGTTTCTGCAACCCCTTCTGTTGTACGGATCACGCTGGTGTAAGATGTGCACAGACATGATCACACGAGGACACTCCTTCCTTTACATGAGGTTGTGTCCCACATAAATAAGTGGAGCCTGTGTCCTTACACCTGTGCCTTATTAGAGACAAGTGTGCAATGACAAGGAGGCACACAGATTGAGTTCCAGATAGAAGGTGGCACACACTCACTGCACTCCCTGAGAGCACTCTTTCGGAAGGGGATGAAGGGGCCCAGGCATTCCCATGCAGAAGGGTGCAGTAACACATTTCTTCCATTGCAAGGGGATCTATGTGCACCCCTCAAACTGAGGCAGGGCCGCATCCATGGAAAGACAGAACTGCAGTTTGAAACCACTGCTCTGTATTTCTCGAATACCCTCTCTGCAGCACTGGTGTAAACTGTGAGCCCCCCTGCTCGGAGGCCAGAACAGATTTTAGTGTAATCCGGAGCACTGTCCCTCTATCTGCTCTGGGAACACCAAGTTAAGGGTGCATGTTGCCCAAGCTGAGAGAGTGCACCTGATGTATAATTCAAGCCCGGGAGTGCTCCCTAAAAAATACAGGAAGAAGATGCCAGTCCAGTTTTCCCATTTGACTGCTCCCAAAGATGGAGTGGTGCAGAGGCTGTTCTGCTATCACTTTGTATAGGACCACAGACCAGGGGTTAATTTTTAAAACAAAAAGTACGTGTCAGGCTCTACTCAGGAGGCAGCTTGCACCAACCCATTTCTCCTGTTAGTGCTGCCTAAAACAGAACCAACTACAAGCCATAAACGTAGGTAGAGGATGTGGCGTAATGGTCAGAGCTGCTGACTTCGGAACTGGGGACCAGGTTCGTTGCTCGACATCAGCTCCACATCATGTGATTCTGTGCAAATCACTTAATCTACCCCTGCCTACCATAAATTAATGTGTCCTTAACTGGTGCTCATAAAAAGCGCCAGTGTTAATGATTAAGTGCTGGTGCTGAGCACCGGAAAACACAGGCTCAAATTAAGCACTCCCACAGACAGCCTTCAAAAGACCATATTTAGAGTCTTACATGGGAAAAAACTGAGAACTATAGGTAAGGTGGATATCACTTCCGGTCTGACCCTGCCCATCCATCAATCACGCCTCCTGGTAGCATTGTCCTGTCTGTCCTGAAGTCCAGCCATCTCATTACCTAGGGCCCCAGAGGAGCTCCTGTCAGAGGCCACATTTCTGATTCACTGCTCTCTGTCTTCACAGAAGTGTTTGAGCACTGCTTATTCTGCCGCATGAGGCCTTGTGCAAACATTCAGAGCTTGACCCAGCGTGACCGGCCCCAGTGAGATGGGCTTTTTCGGAGCCTGCCTTTGCATGAATACATTGAGTTCTGAATTATTTCAAGGACAATTTCCATGAGGTCAGTGGCTCTCCGCACCTGCCATGTTTTAGGATTTCAGGGATAGAGACGCCTGCAGCCCCTTATGCTCCTCACTAACTTCCTGATTTTTATAGCCAAAGTAGTTCTGCTTTTTAGGTCTCGCCTGACCCAGCGCATGCGCTGGTCTGGCGAGACTTATTGCGAGGGCTCCAAAAAGTGCTACCAGGCCAGCCTAGAGCTACAGCGAATGTGCGCGGGCGCGTGCGCCGCACTTTACCGAGATTACTTTCACTTTCGCGGCCGCACGGCCCCTTTGATGTTTGATCGCGATCACTTTCACTTTCGCGGCCACACGGCCGCTTGGCATAGCCAATGGGTCTCATTTTTGGGACCTTATAAGTATTTAGTTATGCAACTGTTGCATGGCTAAACACTTATAAGGTCCCAAAGGCGAGACCTATTGGTTATGCCAATGCTTGTTTATTTTCCAAGCACTTCCGCTCTGCTTTTTTCCGAACGGTCATGACCCCCTTTCTTCAAGACGTTCTGCTGGGTTCTCTCCCCAGCAGTTCTGATCCTCTCTGCTTCCAGGACTTCCCTGCAGCTCATACCTGTCTCCCTTCTCTATCTGTCCACGTCATCTCCACCTGTCCCTCTGTTTCCCTTCATTGCTCCATGCTTTCTCTTTGCTGGTCTTCCTTTTCAAGTTACTATCAAGTGGTTTGTTTTCTCTTCCCATGCTTATTTCCCTGGTTCTCTGACTCTGTCTTTATTCCATCTTTCATTCTACAAGTCCTGTTTTCATTTTCTACTTTTAGTGTTGTATTTTCGCTACTGTTTCTGTCCGTTTTCCTCTTTCCTTCTTAGCTACTGCTCTGGCTCTCTTTATCGCATCGCTGTACCGCCTTGTCCCTTATACCCTTTGTCTCCTTCCCATTGTCATCCCTTCCCCCTCCCCACAGCTCTTGCTTTTTCTGCCAATATTATATTTTATGTTGTCCTGATCTGTTCATCTCTCACTGGCCTCCTCAATGGTACAAATGCACCAGTGTCCAGACAAACTGCAGGAAAGATGTTCCCGTGCTTGCTCTGTGTCTTTAAAAAAATCAAGACTCTCCTGCCCTAAACCTTGAACAGTAAGGGAGATGTGTACTAGTGTGCTGTATGTGATATGGTGCGCGCTACTTCTGATGAGGTGTTGAAGCCATTTGTCAGCCAGTAGAGCACTACTCAGTGGAGCCCCTTGCTAGGGGTGTAGGTAGACACGGGCGGGATGGGAGGGGGTGGGAGGGGTTGTGCTGCTTCTATGCAGTGCAGTGCAGTTTTAGATGCTCTCCATGCAGATTATTCAGAGTAGCGCTGATTTCTAAAGTTTGATATTAGATTCCACGAGACTGAGTGGGCGAGATGCTTCTCACTGGTATCAGTCGTGCCTTGTAGGTGTGTTTGGTGTTATCAGCTTAGCACTTGTAAGTTTCTGTGTACTGTTATATTGAGAATACCAGAAATAGAAATATTTTGGACCAAAATATAGTCTCAAGAAGAACGAGGACAAAACTATTGTGAAGGTAAGTTTTTATGTGTAAGCAAAGCTTTACTAAATATAACTTCACATGTATGTACCGTGACAATATATATATATATATATATATATATATATATATATATATATATATATATATATATATATATATATATATATATATATATCCCTGGGTTCCGTTACTCATCCAATCCTCGAACAAACGGAATGGACCACCGAAATGTGCTTTCTCATGTCATGTGATCAAGGCTCAAGGGGAGCCGAAACGTTATGGCGACATCAAGCAGTTGAGCGAATAAATTCCTTGCACTAAAGAAGGTGGTCCGTGTTTGTGTTGTTGCGCGGGGGTACGAGGAGGCTGCCCTGCCAGGAATGCAACTGAACTGATATATATATATATATATATATATATCCCTGGGTTCCGTTACTCATCCAATCCTCGAACAAACGGAATGGACCACCGAAATGTGCTTTCTCAGATGTTCATTTCAAAGGCGCAAGTCTCGCCACAATGCGTTTCAGCCCACCACAGGCCTTGATCACAATACATTTGACATTATATTATGTCCACACAATATTTCTGTGTCCGAGGTTCTGTCAGTGAGCCTCTATATTGTGAAAATCTTACAAGTAGAAGGGTGCAAAATCACATAATTGTTTAGCAAAATGTAGTCTGCTGGCATCACGTGTGACTTTTTATAAGCAAGTCTGCACCTCAAATCAAACATTCACGTGAGAAGCCAGTCAAACATATGTTCTGAATATACCAGGGGGCATATGTATCAAACGATTTTGGATTCGCAAACGCTGCGATTCGCAAAAAAACAGCGTTTGCGAATACAAAATCGCAAAATGAGATGTATTTGCCATTTTCGCATCGCATTATTAAGAAATCGCGTAAATTTTGCGTAAGCATTTAAGGAACTGCAAATTGCGATTCCTTAAATGCTATGTAACACGCACCCAAGTTGTGCGATTTCTCCTTAAGAAATCGCAAATTACCACCAACTTCATGTTGGTGCTAATTTGTGATTTCTTTGAAAAATGCACTTTTTGGCATTTTTCAAAGTGCCATGTGGCACACATACATGCCCTTAGGGCATGTATGTGCGCCATATGCACACACATGCTAATTTCAGGGGTGCATCAGGGTGTCATCATGACACCCTTGCATCTTTGAAATTATTCTCAATTTGCGATTAGCAAATTGCGATTCGCAATTTGAGAAAGACTTCCCATTCATTGCTATGGGCCTCCTGGCCCATAGGAATGAATTGGAAGGTATTCCTTAATTGCGATTTCGCAATTTGCTAATCGCAATTAAGGAATTTTAAGAATTCGCAAAATATGTGCGAATTTTTAAATACATCCCGTTTTGCAATTCTCAAATAGCGATTCTCAAAAAATCGCTATTTGAGAATCGCAAATGGAGATTTTGATACAAATGCCCCCAGATTCCTACTGGTGTACTGTCGTTTTGCAAGAGCTTTTTTATGCATGTTACACACTGGCTTTAAATGAAGTTATGCAAAATCATGTAATGCATAATAACGAGTTAGTGTGTGAGTTTGTGCTACACAAAAATCATGAATTTCGCCAATGTAATTAAAATTTCTCCCAGGGCCACTTAAAAGGAAGGACCACATGCCAGCAGCCATTAGTCTGGTTGGAAGAGCTTAGACATGTCCACTGCTCTATTATCTTCTCTGTGCCTGTGGCCTCCGGTGATACCTTATGTAGCGCGTTAATGCCCATTAGTGTCACTGTCAAGTAGTGAAACAATGATGTGTCATATGACCTTCACTGCAAAGACCCGTAGCAGATCCTGGTGGCTCCAGACACTTCTGGAGAAGGATTCCTGGAGGGCAAGTGTGTTACATGTTTTGAATTTTGAATCAGCAGTGTAGGCATTCATTCTCCCATCAAAGCCTCACGAAAAGGTGAGCCCAGAGATGGACTGATCTGTGGAGGAAAGGGAGATTCCCAGGCATGTTGGTGCCACTGAAAAGTCAGAAGGGTTGGGGCAAAGTCAGACTCATCTTTGAAACGCCAGATTGGGGGAGTGATTGTCATAACGGGCTCACCTCTGATGTGGTTATAGGGCTGAGGTATGGACATTTTGCATGATGCATTTGTCTCTGAAAGACCGGTAGGCCAGGGTCAGGGCCAGTCAATGCCAAACTCCTGAAAACTAAGCTGTTCAGATCGGTGTTGAATTAAGGTTCAGCTTCTGCAAGGGGTGGCTGGTGAATGCCAGAATGGGGCAAATCAGGGGCATCTAGTTGGACTCTAAATTCCTTTGAGTCAGCTCTTCTCAAGCATGCTGTTTGCTTCTCTTTCCCCTACTGCTCCCAACTGACCTAGGTGACGTTTAGAAATTTGTGAAATGGTGACTAAATACAAGAAATGGATAAGTAGGTGACATTCACAGACAAAATGCTGGTAGGGCTGGGGAGAAAGGGTACCCCAAGTCTCCCATATCTCACTCACAGATAGCGATTGGCATTGGTCTGAATGGCGGGTCCTCTGAAAGGCCGAGGGCCCCCCTGAAGTGTCGGGGCCCCTGACTCTCACAGGCTATAGGGGTGTTGTGCATCATGCCCCTGGTTCATGAGGCATACATGAAAGGAGCACTCTGCTCACCAGGGCTTTAAGTTGAATGAAAAAACGGGAGGGTCTCTCAAAGGGGCGTGGCCAATGTAATTAAAGGCGTGGCTTAAAAACACACAAGCTAAAAATCTGTGCTTAGCATAGTGTGCCGCCCGACTTGTATTTTGCTGTTTCTGACATTGAGTCCAGATATATGATACAACAGGTAACCTTATACCTACAAGAAGTCAGGACTATTGGCTTTGCCAATGGTTGTTAGTTGCTAAGATAAATAAGCAGCAACTATGGCTGTATATAATATTGAAAAAGCTTCCACCTAAAGCCCTTATGACACCACCACAATGTTGCTGCTGCTCAGTTTCAAAAGGAAAAGGGAAACCCAGAGTGAAAATGGCCCTCTTTAAAGGATTTCCCTTCCTCTACAAGGCTCACCTGGCATGACGTCATCCCGTAACTTCTCCACTATTGAGCAGTGAGCAGTGTGAGCACCACATCGATGTGCCTGCCATCAGTGCAGTCCGGGGAAAAAACGGACTGCCTGTTCCTGGGCTCAAAACAGAGCCCGATAGAGACCCGTTTCGAGGCCCCCTTTAAAAAACTGCCGGTGCCCAGCACCGGTGAGACCCGGCCCACTTAAAGCCCTGCTGCTCACATGTCATATTTCACTATACTATCTCACCACTAATCCTTTTTAAGTTCCGGAGTAGCTTGCTGCACACCAAAAAGCCCTTCGACGCCTCGTCAGGGGTAGTAAGCGCTATATAAATGAAATTACAATTACATATACAACATACAAGGAGCAGGCAAACCTCTCCTTTGGCACTCTTCTGGCCGCGGCCGCCTCGTCTCGTAAACGGGCCCTGTCCACCCGCGACAGGATGTCGGACGGAGGTCACTTCCGCCTAACACAGAATGACAAGCAGTTAGGCTGAAATATTGAAGCGGACACAACGCAGGCTGGAGAAGCACAATTAGAGATAATTAGAAGTATTCTGAGGCAATCCATCAACGACAGGCTGCATATTCATAAGTCTCGTCGGTAGATCCCTCTCTTGCAGGGGCATTAAGATCCGGTGGCAGCCTGTGATTGGGTTTGTGAGAAGGGGCGCGGGTAATTGCATTTCTCGGAATACAGAAAAATGTTGCGGTTTGATTTTATCATTTTACAATTTTACTAAAGACTGTTCAAGCTGCCTTTACCACTTAAACCAAAGACGGGTAAGCCTTTACTGAATAAACTCTGGCAGTTTACGGGTGAACTGAGACACTGGGGCACGTGGGGCAGCGAACCACTGGCACGCGGAGGAGAGAGAATAACAAACATGCAGTAGTCTGGGAGCCACAGGCAGAAGATGGGAAGGCGGCCATGAGATGGGAGGAGAACCACAGGTACGAGACAGGGAGGTAGCAACAGGTGTATGATGGGAAGGGAGCGGGAGCTGAAGGTACAAGATAGAAGGGAGCCATAGGCATATGGATGGGTGGGTGACGCAGGCGCATAAATGAGTGAGTGGCGCATAAGGTGCGCAGTGGGCCATTGGCACATGGTGGCCGGAGTCCACAGATACCAGCGGGCAGGAAGTCACAAGTACACCGGGTCAGGGGGGCATCGGTGCTTGTGAACCGAGTTTAGTGCCTGGAAGAGTAAGAAGGGGCTCATAGGCACAATGTCAGGAAGCCAAAGGCATTTAGAAAACAGCCACAGACTCATGGAGGTCAGGAGCCACAGGAGTATGGAGAACAGGGAGGGCACAGGAGTTCAGCGAACCGATGCACATGCATATTGGCGCATGGAAACACAAGTGCATAGTGAAAAGAGCGCTGCAGGCATATAGACGAGCCACAGGTACATCACAGACCGAGTCACAAGCATATAGTGTGCATGGAGACACAAGCTCCTAGTGGTAAGGATGCTACAGGCACATGGTGGTCAGGCAGCCACAGGGGCATGGAGGGTTGGAGCATAGGCATGTTGTGTGCACGGTAATATAAGCACCTGCTGTGAAGGGTGATGCAGGCACTGGAATGTCAGAGGGTCATAGGCACATTGGAAACTGTGTCTCAAGGTGTCCACAGGCATTTGTTAAGGGGGTCTGGGATTCACAAACCAATTATGGTCATGGAGCTACAGGCGCTTAAAGGGTAGGACTTGCCTAAATATAATGTGTAGGAGGCCACAGAGGGATTGTGGTCAGGAAGTGACAGGCGCTTTGTGAGTAGGAGGCCACAGGCACATGGTGGGCAGGAAACCTGTCGACATGATACGTCATAAAACATGGTCATGGTGGGCAGGAATCCACAGGGACTTGGAGATTTGGGACGCAAGTATAAAGTGGAGAACAAAATATAAGGGCATGGTAGAGAGGAAGGTACAGGCACCTGGTAGTTAGTTAGGCAATGCCTACTTGGTGCCCAAGTGTACTTTCACTTTTTCCTCTCGCTTCCACGACAACCAGAATTTAATTCTGACCAGAGGAACATGATATGTGTACTTTAAAAAACTTCCCACCAGATTTTTGACTGTAAAATCCAATAATGTGTGACTTTTTGCGCTACTATCAATGCTTGAAATGTGTATTTTGTAGCGATTTGCTTTTCTTCACATTTTGCAGTCTAGTGGCACTGCAACTAAAAAGCAGCGCGGCTCGCAGCCAACTAGAAAATGGCATACGAGTCACAGAAATGATACGCAGAATGATATGGTCTGGGACTACCGAACTTCCCCATCCCCCGGCCTGCGCATAACCACATTTACTAATGATGGATATGAGAAGGGAGTTTCTTTAGACGCGGGGGTCGTACAACCCCCGGCTATATTTATTAAAATATGAAAACAAAATTAAAATTGAAATAAACAATATTTACACAATTTACGCAGAAACATAACACGACATTTGATTACAATTCATATGCACAGATATTAGATGGCTAACCTTAACATATTTCTAATACATGTTTTCCTATCCGAATCTAACAGCTGGATCATAATCATACATTAATTACTTTCTGCATATCCTATTTGGGCCTACGGCAAGGTCTCTAACCGGTGTCAGATCCTTATCAATTAGCCACGCCCTCCCGTAGGAGTAGGAGTTGCGCATGCGCAGAGGGCCTGCTTACCGAGAGGGTGCTTCCCCCCCGGTTACCCCCATACGTTCCCTGAACTCCATTAAATTTGGGGGCTCTTGCACCCTGGCGTCCATGCCAGTGCGGGGTGGCCAACCAGCCTAAAGAAAGCGTGACTCCCCCCTTTCCCTGCTTCTTGAAGCGAGAGAGTGCCTCAGCAGCATTATTCAGCACCCCCGAGATATGTTTAGCCTTAAACTGTATGTTCAACTTCATGCATAACAGCACTATCTCTTTCAACAGGCGGAGAATTATTTTGCACCTTGCTGCCTGTTGATTGATGGATTCGACCACTGTCATGTTATCCGACCAGAAAATTACTGACTGATTCTGCAGATGATGGGGCCAAACTGCCAATGCCACCCAAATGGGGAACAGTTCCAAAAAACCTATGTTGGCTGTTAAACCACTCTCGACCCACCAAGCCGGCCACTGTTGGGCCACCCACTGGTTCCCGAGTATGGCACCAAATCCCACACTGCCCGCTGCGTCAGTCCATAAACCCAACTCAGCAGAAGTAGTGGGGAGACCGGGCCACACTACCCTGCCATTGAAACCTTCCAGAAATTCGATCCAAATCCGCATGTCCTGGTGAACCTCAAATGACAGTCTTGTGTGATGATGTTTTTCGTGCAGGCCTGTCATGGCCTGTGAGATGGAACGTGAGAATGGTCATGCCGTAGGTATTACCCGTAGCGCAAAGTTCAACTGTAAGGTTACCTTATCCTTTGACAGACACTTTTGCAAAGCTGCACGAAATGTCATTATTTTTTGTTCAGGTAACCTAAAACGCCCTTGTACTGAATCCAATTCAATGCCTAAAAATTCAATTGTGATTGCTGGCCCTACTGTCTTCCCTGGTGCCAGGGGGACCCCAAATGTACGCATGAGCACGCAAAATTCCTCCAATGCCCCTGCACATTCCCGGGAGCCCGCCGACCCCAGAAAGAGAAAGTCATCAAGTTAATGCATGACAAATTGGTGTCCAGTCACCTGCCTGAAAACCCATTCCAAAAATGAACTAATTTTTTCAAAGTAAGCACAGGAAACAGAACAATCCATGGGCATGCACCTATCCATGTAGAATTTCCCTTGAAATGAAAAACCTAGCAGGTGATGATCTAAAGGATGAACCGGCAGCAGCCGGAATGCAGATTCAACATCCGATTTGGCCAGCAAGGCCCCTGGTCCCAAAACCCTTAACACCTCCACCGCCTGATCAAAGGAAGCATATTTCACACTGCAGAGTTCCTCATTGATGGCGTCATTCAATGAATTGCCTCTAGGGGCTGATAGATTATGAATCAACCTGAACTCCCCCTCTTCCTTCTTTGGGA
The DNA here is from genome assembly GCF_964204655.1 of Triturus cristatus. Lineage (NCBI taxonomy): Eukaryota > Metazoa > Chordata > Amphibia > Caudata > Salamandridae > Triturus > Triturus cristatus. The sequence continues at coordinate 1,646,037,682 of NC_140590.1, forward strand.
CCACCCCCAGGGGGGAGCAGACAAAGTTTGGCACAGGGACGAAGTCAAATGGACCCGCTATTCTACCCAAGCGCAATTCCTTATTAATGTTTTGCGCTGCCACCCCTGGGTTTGATCTTACCGACAGCTGATTTTTGCACTCTGGTGTCCCTGTGTAATTCCCAACTGGGATCCTGAAACCATACAAAAACCCCTCCTGTAACATCCTAGCTGTGGCATGATCTGGGTACCTATTTAACCAGGGGGTCATAGCAAATACGTCAATGGGTGAATGCGTTACCTTTTCTCCTTTTTCTTTATTCTTGCTTCTTCCTCCCTCTATTTCCTGAAAAGGCATTCCCTTTTTAAGGCATTTTGACTCTGGGTGAGAGGGGTGGTTACATATGGAGCATGCGTGCCTGAATTTACAGGTGCCTTGGGCTCTGGTGCATGACTTTCTATTGAAATCCCAGCATACTCCTTTTCGCCCTCCCCCATTCCCTGTACCCGGGGCCGTGCCCCCGGTTTGCATTGGCCGAAAGGACTGAGGTGGCTGAGAAGTGTGACCCTTGCCCCAATTTTGGCCTGCATTGCCCGGCTGTCCTGGGCCAAACTGGTCAAACCATGAGATAGAGTCCACCCGGTCCCATGTGAATGAAGGATCAAATTCGTTTGCCTTCCTAAAATTCATGTCGTATTCTTTCCAACCTACGCCACCATATTTATCATGTGTCATCGTTACCCTGCTCTGATAACACGCCATTTCTGCTTGCAAATTAGGTGAACGTTCAGCTATTATGGCCATAAACACTGAAAAAGCCCTTATCCAGTTGGTCAATGTCTCCTCTACCCTGAATCTTGACATTTCTACCCACCACTCACTGGGAAGCATCCAATCTTTTTGCCTCTTAGCATACTCCATTTCCCTGTTGTCAACCAGTTAAGAAAACATGTTGACATACGCACCAGACCAAATCAATTCCCTCACTTCGCATGTTACATGCTGTGCTAAATTTTCCCTCCTGGAGGGTAACACCCCTGCGCCCAACAATGGCAAAGCCAGCTCCTTACCTATTGCCCCAACTCCCGCTGGCTCCGCCGTCTTGTCTTTTCCACTGTCGCTCTCCTGCAGCGCTGGTTGGGGTTGACTGGCCTTATTCGCGCTCGGGCTCGGCTCCCCGCTCGGGGCAGCCATAATTCTTGCCACCATTCGTTGTGCCTTTGCCAGTGGGTCCTCCCCTACTTCTTTGGCACCCACGGACAGTGGTAACATCCCCCCCTTACCTAACCAAGGAAGGACTGCCGCTATCTGTGAAGCTAATTCCAGCGGGACTTGCCCACCCCCTGTAGGCGCTAAAACCGTGACGGGGGCAACAGGGTACAGGACCGGGACACTTGGGCATGATGTGGGCAACACTGGTATGACACTTGGTACCACCGGGTCGGCTGCTGGAGGCACCGGAATTGGTGCAGGTACTGGCACAGGTGTCACTGGGACATTTGGCGCTATATCAGGAATTACTTTAGTGGTCTCTGGTGTAACCGGAAGACCGGAGGGACCGCCCCCATCAGGTGTCTCTAAAGGTTGCCCTGTTTTTGGGTCCTGATTCCTCCCCTTCTTGCTTCTAACCCGCTTGGGGAGTGCTTCTAATTCCCCCCTGGGCTTTGGGGGCACTATTGTCCGCTCGGGCCTGCCTGAAGGCCCTCCCTGATCCTCCACTTTCTGCCTGAGCTCCGCTAAGCTGTGCCCCATTTGTTCTACCTTTTCCCATCTCCTATCCATTGTCACCATCCTGCGCATCATGGCCTCCAGCATATGCTCCATGCGGGAACGCTTGGCCCCCCGTTTACCCGACATGTTTTTTCTGAGTTCCTAAATGTCAGATAACCCACACACTGATCACTCAATATCCTGCAAATACAATGCTACTCGTCACTTTACCCGGACCCAACAGGCCCTTACCTTACGTTGGGAATACACAAACTGGCCACAAGCACCACGCAACCGGGACCGCACCACACCAGCTAACCTGGGCGGTAAGGCGAGTGAACTCTTAGCCCCGCGGCCCACAGAAGCAGTGAAGTGAAGGCCTGCCTGTGTACCCTCGCTGCAACGCCGTCAGTCACACCCCCTTGTCTGGTGTGATGCGCACTCCCACAGTATTCCTACGGAGAAAATCAAGTTAGCATAGTCTTTGTTGAAATATTAAACCACAGTTTGACGTTGTGAATAACTTACAGTGCCCCCCAGGACCAAAGGTGCTGGCTGGCCACACTGGGACAAGAACCCTGACTCCCCAGACCTTATCTGTTATTCCCACACCAATGGAGATTGAACCTGTAACCCTGCGAATAAAGATCAAACTGAAGAGAATCAATGAAAATGAAAATTGTAACTGTAACACCCCTATCCACAGTGACTCTCTATTATTTTTTATAGGTGCCTGTACTCCAGCTGAACAGATAAACAGTCTCTCTAACAGTATCAAGGGGAATTGAACCGGTAACCTTGACAATAAGAGTCACCGACCTTCACCATTAGGCCACAGTGGCTCTCTAACATTTGAATACACAATTAGCATAAACGGAGATTGAACCTGTATGTCCAAACCCCCAGCGCTCTCAATGAACAGAATCAATGGGGATTGAACCGGTATCCTTCGCGTAAGAGTCTCAGACCTTACCGTTAGGCCACAGTGACTCGCTACACATGCCCCGGTCCCCCCCTCCTCGGTACCTTATCGGCGCGTGCGCGCGCCTTACACGATACCCCTGGGGCTCTCCGGCCGACGATCCGCTCAAATTGCCTTGCACCGCTGCCTCGCTCGATGCTTCACAGAGCTGCAGATGCCAGGAATTTCTCGCAAACAGTCGCTGCAAAACTCTCGAGCCGTGGGGGAAAAAACGCCTCCGTGCCGTCTTCGCTTCTCCACGAATCCGCCGCAAACAGCAAACAGCAAACACGAAGACCTGTAATAGAAAAACAAACAAAAGTTAGCAGCCTCCTAGAGGCTGCGTGCAGTATGCCTGAGAGCGTGGGATAAAGAGTCCGAGTCCCGCGCTCCCCGGCCTTTTATTCTTACTACTGGGGTCAGGCCAGTTCTAACCGGCCTGCCCCCTGCCCCCCCTCGACCCGGAAGTGCCTTAATTGCTTCCGGGCCGAGGGATCACCCCCGACAGCCAATCCCGGCCGCGGCGCACCCACCGCGTCATACTGACGCGGTGGAACGCGCCGGGCCGGGCGAGCAGGCGAGGGGGGGGGAGGGGGTTGGTGCCCCGCCATATCTTTGGCAGGGCCGATACCGGCCCCGCCTTTCCCCTTCTGGATCACTTTTGAAAAGGAATAAGGCTAGTGACCCCATTCTTTGTTTAAATCATATGTGAGATTGATTTATAAATTGGGCGCTTTTACTACAGGGACTTCAGGGCGCTGTACATTGTGCATAGAGTGAGTGATAGAGATGAGACTCAAGATTTAACTTTACGACAGTCAGTGCTTAATTTGTAAAGAACATAAGTGCCTGGGCCTCAACAGGAGGCCACCACAGCTGGCAGCATCCATTGTCCCTTCCGTCGCTGCCAATGACAGTACAAACACAACTACTAACCATCACACTGCTACAAGTGTGACATTCCAGACTGATTGAGGCCCCCAAAGCTATAAGAATGGCTTTGGTGGCTGGTATTAGTTGTTTTTAATGTATATTGATTAAAGAAAACAGCTGCTGTTCTGCTCATCTTTTAATTGCACCAACAGTGCCACCATGTGGCAGTTGTCATAAGTGCTGGTGCTGACAAATAAGTGTGGGTGACGAGCACCAGAAACCACTGGCCCAAATTAAGCACTGATGACAGTGCAAAAAAACACAAAGATGTATGCACAGAATAAGGGCCAGTATAGTGTGTGGATTACAGTTACAATTTACATTTATGTAAAATTACGACATCTTCATGTAGAGAACACAGAGCCTATACAGGATGCACACATCTTTCTTTATTCGTTTTACATTTCTACATTTGGGATAGCCTGCATATCAATGGGTTTCAGTGTTAGGGAGCAATTTACAATAGCAAGCAGTTATTTTAGTTTCAGATTTCACTCATATTAAATAGACCAGCATCAGCTATCACTTGGATTATGAAATCTCAGAGGCATTTCTGCTCACGCTGCAGTTATCCAGAATCCACAAAGTGTTGATTAAGAATAATAAATATGTACGGTAAGTTTAGGGGAGAGGATGTGGCCTAACGCTAGGGCAGTCGATCGCGAAGCTGGGAACCGGGTTTGAGTCTCGGCAGGGACGCTCAACATCCTGTGAGTCTGGGCAGGATGGGTTTCCATCTGTAATGCACCTGGTGTTCATGTAAAGGGCTCTGATACCTTCGGATCTAGTTCGCGCTATATAAAACTCCCAAAAAAGAATGAAAAATGTGACCAAACATATGGTTACGAAAAAGAGAATGGTTGGTGTCATGGTGTGAATTACGAAATCAGACAAAGATTGTAAATTGAGAAATTTGCTTCACAGGAAACTTTTCAACAATTCTTTCATAATAGGCTAGCCATGCTTTTGTGTCCATATGCATATCAGGGAAAGAAGAGGCATTCCATGTGTTGTGGGTGTTCCTTGAGTAGAAGCTAGAAAGAGTAATTCTTTACCTGAAGTGTAGAATGACGAATCCAAGTTTTTTTCTGCTCTAGTCTTGCCAAGGCAACCTCAGGGAGCCCCACTGGTTCCCGATACACAAATGTACTTATTTCAAACTCCTCACACACAGATTCAAGGCACTACACAACTTAGGCCTCACCTACCTGAACAGACACATGTGCTTTCAACAACCATCCAGTCCCCTCTGCTCTTCAGTACTCCTACTCGTTCCCATCCCACACGTGCAGAACCAGGTCAGGAGGATGGTGTTCTCTTACATCTCTCCCAACGTGTGTAATTGTCTCCCACTCCACATCAGAGCTTCCTCCCCTCTTTTTGAATTCTGCAAGAAGTTGAAGTCTTAGCTTTCAAATTAAAAACCTACCCATGGCAGGGCTAGGGACACATACTTTACTCAGCATCAGGATACCTTGCGGGTGATAATGTGCTTTAGAAATACACATGACAGGGAGCCTTGAAGCCCTATGACATGCTTGTTTAAACTGTCAGGCAGGAAGAGGCCGAACTAACCAACGCATTTGTTAGATATCCTTGTTACCACCTGAAATCTGTCTACCAGGATGCTATGATTACCCAAACTATCAAAAGCAGTAGACAGGTCAATAAATATCATTATTGATCTGGTGCCAGAGGTCTCAGGTAGCTGTTCACCTACATCCATCAGAGCTAGCTCTGTTCCCCTGCTAGGACTAAATCCAGCCTTTCTGTCTGCTAGGAGCTCACCGGTTCCCACATGACTTCTGTGTTGTGATGCTATATTTTCTCAATGGCAGAAGCATGCTGTACAAAAAAATATATTGCTCATAGGGGACCATAAGCAAATAATGGGCAGGGAATGCAGCTGCATGGTGAGTAATAAAAATTACTAGCACAGAAAAGTATGTCTTGTATGTAGTGCGGGATTTGGGATGTAAAAATCCTGCATTAAAACGTAAGATATCCTTTAGCACTATGCAAATCTAGTCACATGTTCTGTCACTTCACTGGTCTATGATGCTGAATACAAACACTATGCTAAATGCAGAATTAACGCCTGTACTGCTCAATGTGAATGTGCTGGAAGGTTGATTTCAGATGAATATTAGGCCTGGGATAAATTTTAATTACATCGGAGTAATTTCAGTAATTACGCATTACTCTTGTGATGTAAAAATACCAAGTTATGCAATTAGCCCAGCTTGAGTAATTAAGAGTAATTTGCAGGAAAAATCCTATGACAGGAGGACAGGAACAATGAACTAGGAGAGAGCGAGCGGATGCTGGCTACTGCTGGTCATGTCCTGTAGCATTTAATGCTATTTTCTTAGCGCAAAATGCATCATCGGGCCCTTTTGGATGTGAGGGTGCATTTGGCACTAAGGAAATTGCACTGACTGCTGGATTACGCTTCTCATGTAATTACAATTTGTGAAAATTACGAGTATTTACGCTAGCGAGAATTACGCCAGTTACGCCCACCCCTAAAGAATATTTATTTTTATTTTTTTGGAACAGTTGTACAACATTTGCTGACAATTAAATCCTAGCTATCATGCTGTGAGCTTTGATTGGCTATCATGGCACATAACAAAGAAGGGTTTAATTAAGTGTGGGATAAATAAATATTCATCACATATGTTACTGTTTCTTTGCATGCTGGCTATCCTGAGCTGTGAGGTGGTTGCAATGTTATAAGAGAGTCTGTTTTATACTGCAAATAGGTACAACATGTTCTTTTTCTGGGTATTTTCAGTTATGGTGCAAATAAATAGGTCTTTCAGTGCAATTTTCTAATATTTCATTAGGGTCATAAGGCCACATGTATGACCATCAGAATTTGTGACTTGCAAATTGTGATTTTTAGCAACTCACACTTTGTGAGTCACAAAATCTGATGTACGCACAAAACTGGGGCAATATTTTTTACTTTTCTAATGAGTACCATCGCAATACCGAAATCGCTATTAGCGAGTTGGCATCCGGTTGCACTTTGCACCCGTGGTCGCACTTTGGGATTGTGATTGCAAATTGTGAATGCAAGGTTTGAAAAATGTCTTTTCACTTCCTGATACAGGTGAAGGACCCCAAAGACAGGAAGTGGTGACCCTAGAGAAGCCTGGAGAGCAGTCAGAGTGCAGTGTATAGTCCTGCAGCGTACATCAACTAAGCATCCAACCTCCAACCCAACCTCTGTAATGGCCAGACGACAGTCTGAGAAGGCAGCAGGGGAGAGACGCAAGAAACTGACGTTCCCTTAGAGGGAACTGGAAATCGAATGCTGCAACAACCATGAACAGCTATTCGGTCGTGCCTCCATGACTGCTCCTGAGTCAGAAAAAAAGGAAGATATGGAGGAACATGCAGCAGCGCATCAATGCCCTGGGAGTGGCCAACCGTTCCATTGAGGAAATCAAGAAGCGCAGATATGACCTGTGCTCTCAGGCCAAAGAGGGGGGTGGTAGCATGCCTGCGGGACTTTCAAGGGGATGGAGGTGGTCCTTCAAACGTAGCCCCACCCTTAACAGCAGAGGCTATGGTTGAGACAACCCTTGAGCCTGAGGAAGTGGCTGGATTTGGATCCCTCGACATGTCTGCCCTCCACCAACACCAGGTAAGTGCAATATTACTGCTACTATGCCGGCATTCATGCTCATAAACCTAGTGTCTACATGCATGCAACACACCCGTACCCGGATATATCTGTATGGTCCATGAAGATGATTAAAAAGTAATAACTGGTGTATTATTGGAACTGTAGTTGTGTCCATAAACAGTGCAATTACTTTCCGACATTAGCTGAATAATGCTCTACGACCAATGAGATAGTGTTTCACACACAAATTTTACCATCTCCCCATTTGCACATATGGAAGTAAAGGAATAGGCTGCAGATGAGAGAGAAGACCAGGCACAGATGGAAGAAGGGCAGAGTGAGGTGCCTGTGACTCTCCCAAGTACGTTGCATGGCCAAGCCAGTACTGCGTTCAGCTCCAGACAGCCAGCTGCAGTTGATGTGCAGGATTTCCAACAGCCAGCCACTCCTAGATGCAATCCAGTCACCAGGGTCCAGCAGCAGCTCACCACTCAACAGGCATGTAGGCACCAGCAGACAGGGCAGGCATCTCGATCTAGGTGGCATTCAACAACCAGGAGGTGTTGTGCAGGTAGGAGGAGGCAATGCTGCAGGTTCAGCACCTGCAGCAGAAACACATGCAGTTGATCAACTGAAAACTCATGCAGGGATTTAACACTTTGACCCAGCAGTTGACTGACAGCCAGGCCCTCCTGGACTCTAAATGATGCCCTTACAGGTGCCATTGGTCAACTGTGCACTGAGCTGGCTGACAAGAGCCTGCAAAGGTGCAGGGAGAGAAGCCGAGGCATCAGGTTGGAGACCATGACATGGGCCTTAGGGAGGCTTACGCAGGCAACTACAAGTTTTCCTAGCGCACCATGGCCTTACAGGTTGAGATGGGTCACTACAGTGGTGATGTGTCACGGGGCCTGGCACAGATCAAAGCAGCCGTGGAGTCAATTCAAACAGCCCACATTGCTAGTGGGGTCAGTGGTGAGGCACCGGACAGGGAGGTATCAAGCCTCAGTAGTGTGTCAGCCTCAGATGCAGGTGTGCTGCAAAGGAGTAGCAGCCGCTAACCTGCTCCTACGCATCTCAACACATCCCATGCAGGACACACCTCTAAAAAATGAGTGCACAGTGACAGTCTGGCATTGTGTTTTATTTAGTATATTTCCTATTTGTGGAGATGTAACAGCACACCATGTGCAGCCAAAGAAGTTATGTTTTGTCTGATGGGCAGGCTATCAATGTGTTTGTGAACCCTGCCAGTAAAGGAAGCATATTTTGAGCATTCAAAAACTTGTTGTGTCATTTTGTGTGAGCATTGTGCAAATGGAGATGTCATACTCTGCAAAGTAATGTCTGGCTATGTGGTCCCTGCTCCTTCTCCCCTCTGCTGCTCTGCTTTCCTTGATTGTCTTCTGTCCAGGTGGGCCAGGGCCTTCATCCTCCAAGCTGAGCTGGTCACATCTATGGGTAAGCCTCTCCTGCAGACAATGTTGTGGAGTATGGCACAGGTTGCCCCAATCTTTTGCGCAGTCCCGGGCGCATACTGCAAGGCTCCCCCACTCTTGTGAAGGCACCTGAAGTGCGACTTGAGGAGGCCAAATGTGCGCTCAGTCACCGACCTAGTGCGCTTATGTGCAGTGTTGTAGTGCCTTTCACGTGGGTTTAGGGAGATAGGTAGGGTGTGAGGATCCATTGCCTCAGTACATGTGCACTGTCACCTGGTAAAGCAAGTATAAGTGTGAGACAACATACAGGGAGTAATGAACATGAAAATACATTAAAATTTTGACAGTACATTCCAGTACCTAGTAGGCAACCTACAACAAAACTCTTTCTAGTTCCTGGCATATGCCACTGTGCCTGAACGTGTAGAAGTAATGGCTGCTCCTTGGATATTTGGCCATAATGTCTGAGATGCTATTGTGTGCATTGCACACAACTTGGATGTTCAGGGAATGGGTGTTCCTGCGGTTCCTGAATATGTATTCCAGACGGGATGGGGGACATATTCGCACATGGGTCCCATATATGCACCTGATGACCTGTGGGAATCTGGCTAGAATTTCATTTTCAAATTTTGCATTTCCACTTCATTCCTGGGCAGGAGGATGTGCTGGTGTATGTAGAGGAGCATGGCATCTAGGAAATTGTGGAAAAAAATGCAAAAAAGTGCACTCTGCGATACCCCTCCGGCCACTGCGACCTCATTTTGGCAACTTCCACTGGCCAATAGGTGGAGGAAACACAACACCTGGTCATAGGTAGGCATTGCATTGCTGCACTGCATACTGTTTTTAAGGTGTGGCTTTGAGGTCGCTATTAGCTCCAAGATCACATTGCTACTCAGCCTGTATTGTTCATATATTTCTTCCTCTGTCTTCTCAAACATGGTCAGCCTGACTCAAAATATCCTCTCCTGTCTCCGCCTCTTCTGCTGAGCAGCCAGCATGTGCATCCTCCTCGCTATCATGCACAGGGAAGCCATTGTGGAACTCCCTGATGCATTCTGGGGCTGTTTTATAGTTTGGGCCCTTTTATCATCTGTTTGGAATTGGTGTTAAATAGCATGTGAAAACGGGCCATTTTACGACTATTCGCAATTTGTGATCGCTTGTACATGCTGTTTGCGACTGGCAATTAGGGAGTCCCTAATTGTGACTCTCAAAATCCGGTCACTATTGTTTGCGAGTCTCCAATCGGTCGTATCTCTATTTTATCTATTTTACTTTTGAGAATGCTTGTCGTACATCGTGCATGGCTGTTTTTGCAATTGCAAAACAGTTTGCGACCAATTTGCGACTCGCAAATCCATTGTACATCTGGCCCAAAGTTCTGCAATATGATTTCCTGAAACTTCTTCAAAATCTAAGGCAAGTGATGCAATTCCCATTAAAGACCCTGTCATCTGAATCCTAAATATGCCATCACTGGTAATGATATCAGCTGGGATATTTAATAACTCTGAAACCTAAAAGAACAGGTCTCTTTGATACTGAAGAATAATAAACAGTGCCACCATGACACCATGTAATGAAAAAACAATAACAATATCGTTTTCTTTTCCCCTGGGTTAACCATAAAGAAGAACCCATTAATAACACTGACTAATGTTAAAATGATGGCATAAATCCTAACCAAACTCTATCCCTAATCCAGATGTTAAACCTAGCTCTAACCCAAACATTAACCTACCCACACCCAATACAAAATCTAACCCTAATTTTAAGGTATAATCAATCTCTGAATTCATTCCAGACCTCTTTTTAATTAAAATTACATTGTGGGTTTTCAGATATTAAAATAATGGAAAGATTATAACCTGCAGCACTTGGAATGCCATTGATGGGACATCCATAACCTGAAGCACTTGGAATACCATTGGTGGGACATCCATTAAGTTTATGATGGAGTATCCTGTCTCCTAAACTTTAAATAAGTAAGTAAAATCACTTGTAAGTCACAAGATGACAATAATAATATGTGCAGCCCCGGCATGGATGTACCTTGTAAAGATGGAAATCATGATTGAGGTGAATTGTGGGCCAGAAGAACTCTTGCAAGAAAAATGTAACATACCTGATCATTGCTGTGTGTTTCCAGAGATGGAGTAAACAGATAGGCTGGCACTGTAGATTTGGTGTCCATTTTGAGTGGGCAGAGTTTGATAAAGGTATCTTGTCAGAGCTATATGTAAATCAAATGTAGAAAATTAGAGTGGTGTTAATTAGTGATGAAAAATAGAGGGGACTGGCTGTATTCTCGTTTTGGTACCTATTTTTTTTTTAACTGTACGAGGGTTCAATGCCAACCCCAGTGAATTTTCCAACACCACCAGGACACAGGCAGAGGGACCCACAATCCTCACAATCAGTCAGTGTGTGTGTGTGTGTGTCTGTGTGAGATCAGAGGTCTATACAATAGGGGACATAGCAGTCTCTCATTCCTCTCCAGCTACTCCCCCAGCTGCAATTACACACTTCAAGGACAGGCAGTAATTTATGTTGTTTTAATCATGTCCTGACTGAGAGGAGATTTTCCCCAGATTCCTCACCTCATCATCACAAAGACAGACTCAGCACTGTCACTTCAGAAGATAAAAGATAAACTGCAATCTGAAAGTGTTTATGACTTTCCCAACTTCTGTATCTAAGAAAGATAGAAACATCTCTGGGTTTCCTATTGGAAATTCACACGGTTGTGTTAAAACACTAAAGATAGCCATATATAAAGTACACAAAACAAACTAAATGGTTTTGTGGCACTTACTAATTAGCGTTTATTACTCTTCAGCAGAACCCATTTTATCAAACGTAGGATAAGGAAAAACAGAGTTCAAACGTAAAAGTATTCAAACGTATGTCTTGCAGATTACATGCAGCTACGTGGTGCTGGTGCATTAGACCCTCGGCGATTTTGGCTTCATCATTTGACCTTTGGGTTACACAGACTCCCTGCCACAAACTTATTAACCCACAAAGGTATGTTGCATAAGCATCTAATCCGAGAATTTATTTTTCAGAAGGCAGCTCAGTTTTTATGCTATTTTATTAAGCTTTCAGTTTATTACACACACAGGTATCTACAACACATGTATTTACCACATCAGTTATACTGGAGGTTTTGTAGCACAAACATGTCTGCGGTATATGTGTAAAGCCTCAAAGTCATAAAATGCCTCGAATATATCCAATCAGTAAGCTAGAAATGTTTATATCATTTTCATTATTACCAACTGCTTTGGTTGTAGAGTTTGTAAAAAAAAAAAAGTACAGCATGTCTACTGGCAGACAGTAGGCAAACTTGTAAACTTTCATTCACCTGCAACAAGCCATGATACAGCAGTGTCATACTTCGGCCACATGACTCCACCATTTATGCTTCTACACCTTTTTTCTCCCTCTTCCCTCCACCAACTAGTCTGTGAGATCCAAGGGCAATTTATTTCCATTCCCAGCACTAGTTGGAAGCAGTGCTTAATTTGAGCCGGTGGTTGCAGGTGGAGCCCTCAAGCACTCATTTGTGGGGACCAGAACTTATTTTTCATCATCAGGCTTTGATCCAGAACAAGAAATTCAGAAAAGAGTTAAAGACAGAAAAACAGTGACACATAGATAAAGCAGGGGGGAAAAGGTATCTTCCAGAGAGAGATTAATTTGGAGGGAGTGTCTAGCGTTTGACAAAAAGAGGCATGAGGTTGAATCAAAATTAAACAGCCATGGTAGTCATCACCCTGACATGGGCTTCTGAGCAAAACTTTGGACCCTGGCACTTACTATTCTACAAATTATGCTGGGTGATTGACTGATTGTGAGCCCACCAAGTGAAGCAACTTTTGGGATACACAGTACAGGTCCAAGGAGTCATGCTAAAACACATTTCCTCTAAATGATCTGCTTTGCCCTTTTTTTCTTAATACGATCCAATTTCTTCTACCGGAAATTGATTAGTGAACTCCTTCCTCCTTTGGCTGCAGAAATTGTGCTGCATCTTTTCACATCCATTTATTAATGTCACTTTATCTGGCACCTAATTGCCTAAAATTCTACCTCATCAGTCCTCATGATGCCAACAAACGGCGTCCTGCCACATGCATTTTATTACAAGACTGCCCTCCTTCTGTGTGTTAACTAGGGGTGGACATAACTGGTGTAATTCTCTCTAGCGTAATTACTCATAATAACTGCAATATTACTTATAATGATGCGCAATCATCTGAGAAGGGTAATCCAGCATTTAGTGATAGTTTCTTAGTGCAAAATTCACCCTTGTGTCCAAAATGGGCCAGAGGATGCATTTTGAGCTAGCAAAATAACACTAAAGGCCAGGGGCGTAACACAGGCACCCGCAGCCACCGCGGGGCGGCCCCAAGCTCCAGGGGTCCCCCTCAGCACAGCACTCTGGCTGCAGAGCTCCTGATTGAGCCCAGAGGGGGCCCCTCCAGGTGCCTTGCAGTGAGGCCCCCTCAAGTTTCGTTACGCCAGTGCTAAATGCTACAGGACACAAACAGCAGTAGCCAGCAGTCATTCCCTCTCTCTTAGTGTGTTGTCCCTGTGCTCCTGCTGTAGGATTTGTGCCCCAAATTACCCTTAATTACTCAAGCTGGCATAATCGCTTAGTTTCAGTAAAATTCAGTAACAAGAGGTCAAGGCGGCAAGGTGTATAAATCCATCATTTCCAGGTCAGACATTCTAGCAAGCCTAGAGGGGTCATAATGCGTTCTTGGACTCACGCCTACTCTCTAATAGGAAATATATGGATATGCCAGACAAAACATGCTGAGATATTTATTTCTTTAATCTGTTTTGAATAATTGTCACCTTCATATCACTTTTGGAAGCCTTAAGCTAACAGAAGTTCATACCCACAGTGGCACAGCTTTGTAAATAGAATGTTCCACGGGTTGCAAGATAGTTGCAAGTTTCTAAGGGCTTGGGTTAGACCAGTTCATAAGTGTTAAAAATCTGTGAGATAGTTTTCTCCAGTAAAGTATTAAGTTTCTATTTAAACTAAAGTGGTGTTATTGTACCACTAATACAATAGTATCACTTTATTGCACAGAAATACCATACCCATCAGAGGTCAACATATTGAGGACAGAAATATCGACCTAAGAATGTTCACAGTCCAAAATATTCACTAACACTATATCTTCTAGGTAAGCCTACATAGGAAAGTATAGATTTAGTAGTCTAACATCACATCGACTTACACTCACGATGTACTGTGAGTAGAGACTGTAGGGTTGATATAGGTACGGTTCAAGATTAAAACACTATATTTTGTTGCCACACAGTCCACCACCACCAGCACAAAGCTGTAAGGCAACACGTGAAAATACAATTTCTGCATTTTATTACCTAATGAAAGTTAAAAGTGCACAAACATCCTAATTACTATATGCGATGTTTCATTCAATTTATATTTTTTTGCAGTTATTGGAGTTCTGTCAACCTTAATTAAGTGTTCACCATTTGAGCGAAGGAGGAAGGGTATTGAATATTGAGTGGGGACCTTACTGTGCACCCATCACTGCCCTTCCAGCAATGGAATGGGCGGTGTCAAAAACAGAGGGAGGGGCTTCACTCTTGAGGCCTGGGAGGGCCTTAGGTGACTGCCCCCCATGAAACTTAAACTGATGTCCTGGGGAGGTTGAAGCAATGCAGTACCTCAGTTTGGCCTGGGACTTCTAGCTCACCCTGCCTTTAACTGTGTGATATTAGTTCTTCACTGTGGGACCGTGTGAAGAGAGTCGATATCATGTGACACACAGGAGCACTACGTTAGCTGAGTTGGAAGGTCTGATATTTATACATAATAATTTTGTAGCCTTCCTCATGGACAGTTAAGGGCTGAACATGGAGAGGATGTGGTCTAACGGCTAGGGCAGTTGATCATAAATCTGGGGAACTGGGTTCGAGTCTCGGCAACGACGCTCAACATCCTGTGATTCTGGGCAAATCACTTAATCTCCCTGTGCCTAACAACAACAAAAAATAAAAATTAACGTGTTCTTGTGTAACGCAACTGGTGCTCATGTAAAGCGCTCTGATACCTTCGGGTCAAGTTCATGCTATATACAACTCCGGAAAAACAAACATAGAATCAGATTATGTAACTTACTTATAAGGAGAGCGAGAGATGCAGGCATGTTTACAAAAGGAACTAAGAACAAATAAGACACCCAAATACGGAAGAAAGTCTGTAACACTGATATGGGATGCTACCACAAAAAAATACCATGTCTAAATGAGGGCGTCCGTGTACTCCAGGTCACTCCTCACTATGCAAGGGTAATGTAGGGATAGTAGGTATTGTAATTACAGCTACAGTAATCTTAAGTGATATGACCTGTACAAACTCAGAATGGGAGTGGACCAAAGAAGAGCTGTGGGAGGTTCGATGGCAAAGCTGTTGTGGGTAGAAAAGGGATGGATTGTAAGGAGTGGTGGAGGCACATAATGGCAGGGACAGATTTGAGAAGGGCAGACAGAGGAAGAGATGGAAGAGAGTCTGCCTTCTTCCCAGGTCCCACTATTACGCAGGTTACCAATCAATAAGGTAATGTTTGAAGGCAGGTTCTAAGTTTCTTTCTGAACTGGAGGGAGGAAACCTTGTGGGATGGCGTTCCATTTTCTAAGCACATAAGCAGCACAATAATAATTTTGCCCAATCTCAACAAGGAGGAGAAATGAAGCAAGAAGTGAAAGAAAATTAGAGTTAATAAGGAGCATTCTTATGAAAAAGAAAAAAAAAACAGACAAAGAATTGGCATTGAGACAACGGTCCAGACAGAGGACTGTGTTTCAAGTGCCCACCAATAGAAGCTATCTTCTTTTTTCAGTGTGGTACAGGTACAAATGACATGTATGGGCCCAGAGCAGATGAACTTTGAGTTTGTACACAGCTCCCAGACATAAGCATATTTTACACAGAGAATAGAAGAACGTCCTAGTTCCTAGCACCTGTCCCAGCACATTGTTGCCCCAATGGTGTAACACAAAATGACCGGGCACCCTACAGAATGTGATGAGGCCCCCCTGAGTGTCCCCATATCTTACAGATGGCCTTGGGCTCAATGGGGCCCCCTGAAGTGTTGGAGGCCCCTGTGCGTTGCAAGGGCTGCAGTGGCCTGAGTTACACCAATGACCAATGTACTAAAGATCAAGTGCCATATTATATAAAACTTCAATGAGATGTTAGAACAATTCAAAATAGTATTTGAAATATATCTTTCATAAAAATAAACTTAAGTATGTGAAGGAGTTCTTAACAAAGAATACCTAAATACAGACTAAAGTCAGTGAAAGTGGAGCTCACTGTTTTTTCTGTTTCTGCTACTTATATATATATGAAGCAGTGGAGCAAAGTGATTTTGAACTATTTTAATGATTATGCATTAACAAATGTGGCAAAATGGTTTTGTGCTATCTTTGAATTGGAGAAAACAAATTTACATCAGCATTAATCACATCATGCACAGCTGAAAAGTGTAGGAAATGTTTTGAGGAGTATTTAGTATGAGAACACAGCAAAACAGCGCCAAAAGTGCTAGCTCTATTCTTGCCATTTGTTAGAAACACAGGCCTGATTCCTGAACTATGCATCCATCAGACTTTCCTAACACTTCACTATGGTTAAAGAAGAAGCGGCTGCTCTCGGGAATCAATGGAAGATTGATAAGTATGCCAGACCACCCTGAAAAAGGCGGGGTCCTAGTTGACAACTCCAGAAGCCCATCGAATATAATAATGAACAGAGTGTTCCAAGAAATTATTTTGCAAGCAATCCAAGCAACTCAGAACTCTCTACAAGATAAAATAGGTGGGGTAGTCGTCATGGTGTCATTGCTCTGGCAGGATAGGCAAAATCTTGTAGATTTAACCAAAGAAGCAAAGGCTTGGATATCCACAGCAGAAGACAAATTCTGATTGATCACAAAAGAATGCAAACATTTTAAAAACACAAATTTACAATTGGAACTCAAGGTAAAAGATGCTGAAGGTAGATCAAAAAGGAATAATTTGCTATGAGTAGGAATTCCAGAGAGTGTGGAGGGCCCTAAACCTACCCAATTCATGCTGACCGGTTCATAAGTTGGATCCCTGAAAAGACTTTGTCTTCTTCTTTCTTCTTGGAGTCTTAGAGGGTGGCCACTTTTCACTAATACCTAGACCCCCACCTGGTAACCCCCCAACCAATGGTAGTCAGGGTTTTGAACCATGCCAAACATGATGCAATCCTAAAGGCTGCATTGCAAAATAAAGAGATGTGGTAGGACTCAACCAATATATTAATCTTGCATATTATACTAACAAGGTGCAACAACAGTGTAAGTCCTTCAATGAGGCCAATCAAAAATGTCATGCTATTCAATTGCAAAGTTATTATACCCAACCAACCTTAACGTATTTCACTAAGGAAAGTGACACTTCTTGGCACACCTGAAAGAGAATGAAGCTGGGAGGAGGAGCATATTCGCACCTGTAAAATGACTGTGGTCCAAGTTCCTCAAGGACTCTATCCAGTTGAGGGCGCTAGTCCCCCCTGCCCAAAGGAGAGACACCTGTGGCGTAGACACAAAGATTGTAGGCGCTCAAAGAGTGAAAAAACAATCAGATCCAGGAATTATCATCTTTCAGCTCCAGCAAAGATGAGGATCATGGAGTGGATGTGGGAACTAAATCCTTGTGGAACACAAAACCAGGTCATTCTCCCAACAGAAATGCTTAGATCATAGAGACTGTTAACATATGCAATAGGGAGCAGCACTAGACCCTTGCCTGTCAACAAGTGACTTATTGACTTGAATCCAAACAGCATATATGATTTAGCAGGCAGGTATGCAGCCTAACTGCATGGGGATCCTCAATTGTTTTGTTAAGGTTGACAGATGCTTTATGTTGGGAAGTATGGAGTGGGGAGGAGTTAGGAGTGGGGTTTGGTTATTTAATTTTAATTTAAATGTCCTGCACAGACAGGGCTTAAAATGGGCAATAGGTACAAGCATAAGTATCTTACAACTTGGATAGTATGGGGAAACTTGAAGGAACTATTATCATCTCATGGAAAGTTAACAAATTGACCAATAAAATAAAAATATAAGCTGTTCCTACAACTTCCACGGGGACAAGCACCAAGCCTGTTTTTTCTTCAGGTAGAACATTTATTAGGCACACGGTGCACTTCCAGGACTTTTACAGCTTTACCAGAGTCTATCACCCAGTATATACTAGGGGGTGACAATATGAATACACAAATCACTTCTTTTGGCTGTAACAGAAGTCTAACAAGATATCTTGTGACTAAATATGTGTTGATGTCAGTTAGTTAAATGGTACACTTTGGCCATTCATGAGCATTTATGTCCCACCAAATCTGATGAACAGTAAATTACAAATACTAATGGACCTGGCCCTATCTGTGCCCACAGGTAGATTGTTTTTCAGAGGTAACTTCAATTAGGTGATGAATCACTAGGGGTTTGGGGTCCGCACTACGGCAAACACCCACCTTCGCTGTGCCACCTAACTAGGATTGAGTGATTATTGGCAGGAAAAGCATGCAGTGGCTTGGGAAAAGACATTTATTCTGGGGCACAGTAGTCACATTCTAGGTTTTATCATTTCTTTGTACCAGCAGTGGAGTTACTAATGATCTGTGGATCAAAGATTCTGCCTAGATGTTTGTCGGATCACTCCCTAATTGAGATTTGTAAGAACGTAGAGTATTGGTTAAGGGGTGTGAGAACCCATCTCAAATATTAATTCAAGTCCTTATCAGGGTGAACCACAAAAGTCACTAAGTAAGCCCATGCCTAAGCCTCTGGCAGATTAGGCACAAAGCAGTCCAGCTTAACTTAGAAGCCACTGATAAAGTGCATTTTTTTTTTTAAAACAGGGTAAAGTTTAGTCAATTAAATGGCACCAAAATGACAGAAAACTTTTCTGGAAGTCTGATCTCCTTCAGCGGCACCAATCAGCAAGCTGAGGCCAACCGGCAATTCAACATCGATGGCTACAGCTTTGACAAATAGTGTGGTCTCCGTCGGTTTTACAGGCAGAAAAGTGGCAAAAAATGATGGCCACAGTCCACATTTTAAGGCTGACTACTGAAAACCAATCATTAATAAATCTGGATCAAAATAGATTCTTGCCACACAGAGAAACCAGACATTTCTTTAGGAGACTTCATGTTAATCTTGCTAATTTAGACAAAATCACGGAAACCACCATCCTGGTTCTAGCTGATTTTTTATAAAGCTTTTGATTTGTTTTTTCATTCATTTCTCCACCAATTACTGGAGATATTAACTTTTGACATAGGTTCCGGGCCTATGTGAGGTTACTCTATTCATCCCCCTGGGCATGGGTCCATATCAATGGCGTACTGTTGCAGCATGTTCCGATAAAGATAGGGACCCAACATGGTTGCCCTCGTCTTCCCTTCTGTTTCTGTTACTTAAGAAGCCACTGGTGAATGTGATTAAGGGAGATGTTCAGATCTGAGGAATTGATTATGGGAGAGGCTTGGAAGACTAAATTGAGCTATATGCTGATGATGTAATACTCAGTATGCAAAAACCCCAGCTCTCCATCCCTAGAATCATTCAAATTCTAAAAGTCTTTGGAGATGCATCTGGACTCCGAGATAATTGGCACAAATCTACTGTAGTGCCATTGACTGGTTATTAGATACCACTTCCTTCACGATCTCGTGAGATCATTTTAAATATTTAGGGTACTCATCTCACAGATCCTGGAGGAGAGCTGGTAGTTGAACATCATCCCTTTGCTCAAAAAAATGTACTGTCCGAAGGAGGCCTGGGGAATGATCCCAAATACTATAATGGGCAAAGGAACATTATACAAAATGATATCGCTGCCACAGATTCTTTATACTCTTCAGAATTACCTATACGATTTGCCCCCCGATATTACAGTCTACTGTGACATTCTTCCTTTGGGGTGGGGACATATGCAGCATTGTTGTAGTTTTGAGGTCGAGTGTCAGTGCACATGTGCTGTCTGCAAGACCTGTTGAAATGTAGTTCCTATAAATCTATATAGGATCTACGCGTTTAGACAACATAAACTGCAGGATCAGTCTCCAGACTGATTCCAGACACCCCCACCGGATATGTTCGCCTGTATACCAGCTAGCTCACAGTGCCACAATGAACCCCTCTAACCAAGGAGAGAATAGTTTCTGGCAACTATTTGAACATGACACCCCTGACCCCTGAGGGGTCGGGGAAGCAGTACAGTACTTTTTGCTCAATCAATCGTGCTCACTTTGTCTCAGAGAGATACACAGAATAAACGATGGGGACGTTTTCAATAAGCGTTTATTGAGCCGACAGCATCCTTCTAGTGTAAAATATGTGTGCTGTAACAACCATAAGACAGAAGCAGATATAAACGGTTAAAAGCACCAGAAGAGTAAATTAATGGTAGATATCTACCATAGTGCTAATACAATAGAGTATATGTAAGCATATATACACATGACAGTAATAATGCGCACTCCAACGATGCTAACCCTAACTAGATGTACCTAAATGTACCTAGCATGTATGTTAGTGTAGCCAAGAATCCCCCTAGGATGAAGCCAACCCCATTACCTGAAGTGAGAAACTGTAGGACCCCGTCTTGGTCTCTAGATGGACACCCCGCGAGGGATGTCGGACAACTGCATGCTGGAGTGTCTGCATGCAAGAGCTTCAGCGTCTCGCGTCCGTATGTCAACATGGAAGTCTTTCTCCTCTGCTGCCCCAGCAAAGATATGGTGTTTATATACCCAAAAAGGTACACTCAGGGTTTCTACCTTGCTGTGTCATGTTGGTCGAGGATGACGAAAGGGATGACCCTTATACATAGTTATTATACAGAAGAGTCCTGCTGTGATTCTGAGAAATCCTCATGCATAATAAATAGGGCTAGTTTTCAGAGAAAACCACACAACATTTATGCAGCACCTAACTAGGTAAAAGGTCAGTACCAAAGCGGTTATGTAGTAAAATGGAAGGAAAATGCAGGTGAAAGGTTGAGTGACTACCTTAGCCTATATTGGGGTACGTTTACGAATTATAACACTATGTTATTCAATAAAGCCACTTTATTCCCGCCGGCTACTTACCATTTGTTCCCTCCTCCGTTGCTCTTCTTTTCTGCCTCCTAAGTCGTTCACACAGCGACACATCACTTCCGGTCAAAGCTGAGAAGTTTTGTTTTACAGAACTTTTTTTAAAAAATTTTGCTTACAGCATTTGCAATATAAATGCCACGCTGCTGGACACCATTTTGATTTAATTTGCTACATTGCTGTCTTCCGGCCATCGCAGTTTGTTCTCATTTGTCCGGGTGTGGTTTTTGCCCTTCCACCCGTCGCAGTTTGTTTTGATTGCGCCGCCCTCATTGCACTCCCTCTTTTAGAATGTCGGTACCACTTTACACAGGCAGAGCTATGACTGTGCCACTGCATCTCCTCTGCTGGAGTCTGCAGCTCTCTCGCCAGGGAAGGGTCCACCCAGGGCTTTAAGTTGGCTGGGACCGGCCAGTGCTGAGCACCGTCAGTTCTAAAAAGCAGGTGCCGAAGCGGGCCCTTTCTGCCTCTCTTTTATTCACTGCTGTGCCCTCACAGATCCTCAAAAATCACAATTCAGCTCAATGTCACTGTCACAGTGCATGCTCCTTCCTGCATGGGGCTGCCCATCCCCATTAACCTGGCTAGTGTCATCCCAGCACATCTCGAACCGTAGAAGACATGGATCAAAAGACAAGAGAACACAGGCATGCCTGCCCATGGTCGTCAAGAGCCAACCCGCGCTAGAGATGTAGCACAACATAGCAAGGTTGGGGACACGACCAGAGCACCCCAACAGCATTCCACTCCATTATTTTTTATCATAAAACTCCTTTGCTGGAATTCAAATAAACCACAAGAAGCTAACATTTCCTGGATGAAGTACTTGCTGCTGCGCTAAAATGGTTAACCACCTTATTCAACTCAGCGCGAGCTCTACTCGAAGGTACAGAGGTCTCCACATGGGCACCAGTTACATCACACAACAATTTGTAACTGGGTAGAAATCCTGCACCCAGATATTGCCATGTGTAGGAACCATATCTGAATACTGGACATTAGGAGCCAACAGGCAGTGGGGTCAAACCTGTGGACTTACAAGTGAAAATCTCCTCCAACACTGCAGCAAATAAATATAAACAGAATATCCCAACATGTTGAGAGCATACTCGAACCCTCACCCTGTTGGCATCTCATTCAGCAAGAGACGGCACTGACGCTGCCCCAAACTGGCGTTACTCGTTTAGTAGGTGAAAACCACTGGCCCAGGTGTCGGAACATGAAAATGCGCACAAGTATTGAGCCCTTAACTTTATGAATGAGGGTCTATAATCTTAATGACCAAGCCATGCATGGCTCTTCCTGCAGAGGCAGAACACACCACGGCTACAACAATTGCAGCCCCCCCCCCGCAACCCTCCATCTACCAGACTCACCTTAACGAGTGTCCTGGAGCGAGCAGGCAAAGTCTGGTGCCAATCGCAAAATGCGATTTTTTAAGGATCGCAAGTTACAATTCAGTAAACTATACAATAGTACATCTGGCCCTGTGTCCCTATCCTTTGAGGAGCCTCCCTCATGAGGGGTTAACTGTGTTTCAAGCCCGTACACACCATGTCGAGATGCCTGCGTTGGCTCTGTTGGTCCTTTCAAATGTGTTAATTTCTTGGGGCTAGAGAGGGCAGGCAAAGGAGGGAAGCCCAGGCCTAATGTCCATGTGGGACTAGAACCTCTTGGCACACTAACACTCCCTAGTGGCTGGGAGTATTCGTCCTCTCAAACGTATCTCCTTAAATGTGAGGGAGCTCAATTCACCAAGGAAAAGACGTCTGATTTGGAGCTATTTATCAAGCAGAAGAGTCCTGCCAAGTACCACGCATCAGGCATTAGAGTAACGCATTTTAGTCTAGTGGTCTGCATCACCGCACTAAAATGTATTAGTCACGCATGATAGCGCCTTGACATCTCCTGCGCACTGTGAAGGAGAAGCTGTGAGTGACCGCAAGTGTCACTGAGGAGCTGCATTAACAGCAGCGCGGCCAGTGTGCGCTGTGCAGACTTGTACTGGCCTTATTCAATCAGGTCTGTGTGTAAAATGTCACTTTGAACATTAGCATCCTGCTCTCATCTCCGGCCGGAGTGTTGCGAGTTGGGCTCAGCTGACTGCATTTACATGTAAAGAGCTGAGACTTGCAGCAGCTGCCTCAGACCCGGCACAATGTGCCATCCTGCTTGCGCCAGTGAGTGTAGCCAGCCTTTAAGTGAATCCAGGGGTGGACCCACCCCACCCCCGTTAGTGCTACCGACACCTTCTGGTGGCCACGGGCTGCATTATATGCAGATGATCATGGGCAGTGACTGATTTTAGGTCTCGCCTTTAGGTCTCAGATTTGCAAGAGTTTAAGCTATTGGCATTGTACATGGCAATGCCTTTTGTTTATGTTTTAAAAACCAACACGTAAATAAAAGGCATTGTCATTTACAATGCCATTAGCACAAACGCTTGCAAATGTGACACATTGCATTGCAAATGCTTGTTTTATATTACAGTCTCTCTAACTCTCCCTCGGATAGGTGATGAAGCAGGCCCGATTGCTGTTTTTGAAATGTTGTGTATCAGTGCAGAAAAGTTCTTGCTCATTAGCTTTCATGCTTTGCTTACTGCAAGGTGATTACCTATGATTCAGCACAGAGTTCGACCTGCAGCCTTGCCTTCTGCCAGGGTCATTTGGGGTGAAATGCTGGATCGGCCAGCACTGGGAACATCCTTGGTAGCCTGAGGGTTAGGAAGCAAACGCCACCATTCATCGCTCCTACGAATAACTGTAGGCCCCTGCACACGTTTTTGACAAATTAGACTCCAGAGCATAGGGGACAGCAGGCATTGCAGAGAGCCGGAGGCAGGGGATCATGGATGCTGAGGGGAGGGACAAAGGACCAGACTGGCTGCTCTGGCATCCTCGGGATAGGCTGCAGGCTGCTTTCAGAGCTGGAGAGGCTGCAATAACAGAACATGTGTATTTGCAAAGCACATGCTCACCAGTAGGCATCTTGGCGCTGAATAACAGAAGTTTATTGTTACCCAACTCAATGGCATTCATTTTATCGACCTCAGAAGGATGATAGGCTGAGTGGACCAGTCGGGATTTGAGCATGTGACAATGAAGGCGGGCACAGGCCCCTGCAGGGGACGACTCATTAGTCTACTGAGCCAAATATGTACTGACCCAGCCACGAGAACCTCCATAGCACATAGTCCTGCAGTCAGGGCCTGACTTGCTGCAGTGGGCACTGGGCGTTTACCCGGTGGTCCAGAGGGGTGGGGGCCGGTTTTGTAGACGTGGGGGCCGGTTTTGCAGCAGTGCTGCAATATCGGCCCCCTGTAACAAAATAAATGCGGCAGCGGTGCTCGCAGCTAGAGCTTCTCAGTGCCACTTCCCCCCCCCCCCCCCCTCGTCCCCATCGGGGGCAGGTCGAGTCTAGTGGAGTTGCCGGGGAGGGTTTCTCTTTCAAGGCCGGCAGTGTCTGCAGTGTGGGGCTAATTTGAACATCTTGGGATTCTAGTCTGGCCCGGGGGAACCAAACGCCATTTTGCTGTCAGTGCGTATGAGGTCGGGTTAAAGGTAAGGGTGATGACCCCGGAACTGCTGACAGGGGAGAGGAGGGGGGGGGGGGGGGATGGTAGGACAAGAACAGGTATTGCTGACAGTGCCTATGAGGGCAGCGAGATAGGGAGAATGGCAGCTTAGAGCGTAACATCATGTTTACAAATTGCTGTTTAAATGGCATATTTGCTCAAACACTTTCTGCTCTGTGACTCGAGACCTGGCTCTTTCCGACAGTTTTTTTAGGGCAGGTACTGAAGCTGCGTCGCTAATTTCGCTGACATCGGGGGATTTCTCAGGCAAGTGCCGGAACTGCTGCCGAGTGCGGAAAAAAGGCTCTTTGCTTGCTCTGCAATTAATACAAACATAAATCAGCACGGAAATTACATTTCTTGAACTTGGTTCGCTTAGTAATTTTGGCATCAAATTCTCTTTTACTAACTCTGCGTGAAGTTTCGTCGCAGTTATTGATCTCTCTCCCTCTCAATTTACGAACCACTAAAATTGGCTGTAAAGACAGTGTTGGTGGCCTGCAAGGAATAGCAGACCACCACGCCTGTCATTGCATTTCCAAAGTGAAAACCTTTTTTTAAGCAGCTCAATTTCTTTAAAGGCAACAAGCCTTTAAAAAAACACACCCACAAACGTTTTCAACATTTTAGTGAGGGTAGGCAGAGGACCCCTTCACTTTTGTGAATGAGTTACCAATCAAACCTTTGAGTCTGTAATTTATGATTCATCACAAACCCTTGAAAGATAGCCTACCTAATAACAATTTGGGGCACTCTAAACATGCTCTTCCAAATTGTGCATTATTGTACGTTTCTACACCCATTTAGTGATTCGAGAAAAACTTTTCTGAATTGAAAAATGGATTTAGTGCATAAGAAAAAGGGTTTCAGAAGTTGCAGACCCTCTCATTTACTGAGTCACAGGGGTTTGCATATGCTAAAATCCTTCGTATATATGGTACTTCGTGTACAATGCACAATGTGTGAGGCCCTTTTCACCAGAGGCAATCCTACACTGTCTTCCTCCTGTAACTTCCTGCCACTTTACAGGCCCCCACCTAGCAATGCAACATTCTCGGACACACTTCTAGACACGGTTTCAAACCTGATAACACTACACTCCAACCTATGCATTCTGGGTGACCTCAACATTTGGTTTGACAAACCCAATATGCTCCATCCAAAAATGATCACCGCTGGCCTAGGCGCACTGAACCTGCATCAGGTCGTCCACAAACCCACGATCATCAGCCAAACAGACATGCGCATTTAAAAGGGCCTACCACTCCTCCCCCTGCCATGCCTATCAAACAGGATTGCCTGGCCTGCCCCACTGAAGACTTGCATCATCAGCTGTTAGATGGCAAAATTAAAATGATAATAAAATGCTTTTATTATCATTTTATTTTTCCTCTTTTATCAGGTGGGCGGCGCTCCTCCGCCATTATAGAGGAGTCGCCGCTGATAGTGAGGCCTGTCAACATACCCAATAGGGACCCTGGATGACGTAGTGTCCTGGGGCCCTGAACCTGGAAGCTTCCATGGCTAAAGCACTAGAGACCATAAAAGGAATAAAAAAGGGTAGGGCTGCACTCAGAATGCCGAAGCAATCGGACAATGAGTGGCCTTACCCCATAAATCCCGGTTGCTGCTTTGATGGTTGGGCGGTTCATGATGATGATGTGGGCAGCCTCCCAACAAGAAAGTGTTTCTGCTGACAGGTTCCCACCTTTGGGGCTGGTAGTTACAGGTAGCCTGAGGAAGAGGTGAGAAACAGCAGGGACACGTCTGAATACAGAAATTGCTGCAAAAATCTCATTTGCAATAATCCAGTACAAGAAATGTTTGGGCCTGTGGTCCGTCAATCAGTATGCATCTTGGAGGTGGTCCACCTGGGGGAAAGCAAGGTAGATTCTGTAGTAAGTCTTCCTTGGTATGGGTAGGAGCACATGAATGATCTGGAGACCTGCTTCAGGATGCAAGCAGAAGGTCGTGGCAGTAGGTTACAGTAGCAAAGGGTGGATAAAAAGGCAATCAACTCTTGCCATCAAGCATTAGAAAGAGCAGTGCAATACAGTCCCTCAATATATTACCAAGGTCCTTTTTAGGCCCTGGTGAAATTTCTGTGACACTCGCATGATCTTACAAAATGTTGTCAATTTTACATTACACTTGAACATTCGTGAAATTATGCCATTACGTCATGTTAGCACAGGAACAATGTGAATGACCAGAACATGCGTGGGTGCTCTTCATGGAAATTGTGTTTTTGTTTCATTTTTAGCTATAAAGGCTTCCTTGTGCCCAAAATGGATGTGAGAACACATTTTATGCTAAAATATAATGCTAAATCACGATTTGTATTTTGCTATCTTTTTGAAGAATTTGAGATATTTACGCATAAGCGTATTACCCATATTTCACAAAAGTCTAGTCCTTTCTAAATCAGGCTCCCTCAATGTCTGTGGTGGCAGGCAGAGGTTGGCAGAGGTTGGCAGGGAGTAAGCCAGATGATCGAGTTACAAAGAAACCACATTCTTTACATGACAGTGATAAGTAGAATGAGACACAGTTAATTACAGAAATGGTAAGTTATAAAAGCGCAGCTTCAGAGATAGTGAAAGTGGAAGAGAAAGGAAGGGTAGCCTGGCAAGAGTCGAGAGAGGAATGAAGAACGAGAGCGAAAGTAAGACAACGAGCAGAGGTAAAAAAAAGTATGTGGGAGAGCAAAGAATTAGCACTAATCAACTGTTCACAAGCATGATTTATTATTTATATGAAACTAATGCAAGACATTAAAATAACCAAAGGGATCTCTGAATACTGAAAATCTATAATGCAGCACCCAGTAGAGAATGGGTAGGGGATGGGTGAGAGTGGAGAGGCAACGTGGGCTCGTCTTCAAGTGACTAGGTCTCAGCTTATGTATTTCAGCGTGATCCTGAGCAACTCACTAGGTTTGTCTACCAGTGGCGGCTGTCACGGAATAGTGCGGGTGGAGTGGGAGGATTAGAAAGAAAAAGAAAAATTCACCTACCTGTCGACCGCAACCTCTACTCCGTCCTCTTCAGTCGACCCAACGAAGTACACAGGTTCCCAGATTCCCCTAAGCCAATTGCAACACTATTTCCAGCATGACAGCAGCGACGTGATTGGTCTGAGCAGCCTAGTTCACTGCACAGACAGGGACTGGGTGCCTGGGACTGTTCTCCCGGCTGTGCAACACAGTCAGGTGGAGAAATGCTAAGTGTGCATGTCTGTTTGGCCTGCCCAAGATGGCTGGCCAAACCGTCATGCGCACTTAGAGAGTGCCCACCTCTCCTCCTCCTGCTCTGGACAGTCCAGCCCCGCCTTGCCCGCACCTAAAATGAAAACAAACTGAGCCAGTTCGGAAAAATAAAATCATAATAACATTGTGTTATTATCATTTTATTTTTTCCTTTTTGCACTGCTCAGAGAGCAGTGGGGAGGCGCTCCTCCATCTTATCGGAGGAGCCACCACTGTGCTCTATGTATGTTCAGTCAGTCATGTAACAGTAATAGAGTTACCCGGGGAAAGGCCTTCTCTGAAGGCCTCAGATTGTCAGGTCAGTGTGACCTCTGAGATGACTCTGATGCCTGAACATGTAGAATGTCTCTGCAATCTAAGGCCTGGCAGCCTGATTCACAAAGGTACACTTGCACTTTCATGTAAGTTTAAGATTATTTCCTATTCCTGACGGGAATTACAAGTAGTATATGTATGAGTGCGAAGTCGCCGCATAAAAAAGGACCTATCTTTTTATGTGCGGAGATTCCCCACTTGTAAAGATAGTACTTGTAAATGTATATGTGGATAGCAAGCATACATAAACTTACAAGAAAGAGTACGTTTACCTTTGTGAATCCTGAGCCTTTTCAGTTGTTAGTCACCTCATTGCTTTACTATCAGAGGCCTTATCTGTATCCTCCATGCAGACCGAGAAATATCTCTGCACGTGCGAAGCCTGAGCTGTAAGTTCTTAGTCATCTGAAGAATATCCTTTGTGTGTGGTGAGTGAGCCTGAAAGTTCAGTGTCTGACACCTAAGATCCGAGGCTGTTAGATCTGTGTAACCTAAAGAGACATCTCTGCTAGCCAAGATCTACATTTGTGAGAGAGCTCTGAGCTCTGAAGCCTAAGGACCTCATTACGAGTTTGGCGGTGTGGGAGCAGGACTGCCCCACTCCCGCACCACCAAACCCATATACAAACCACCCACCAGATCAGGAGTTTTCTCCTGGGCTAGTAAGCAGTTCTTTGGTGTTCCCAGGGCAATGCCTAAAAAATAGGCACAGCAATGGAAACATTAAAGGCAGTACCTGCACGGCATGGACTGCTGCAGGCCATGCCGTGCATGTACTGGGGTGCATGCACACCGGGGGGGCACATGTAGTGCCCCCCTGTGTGCATCAACCTAGTATAAGGCACCAGGGGTCCTGTAGGGTGCACTTCTGTGAAAACCGTGGCGGAGAGGAAACTCGTAATATGCTTGGCAGGACTGCGGCAATCCCGCCAAATATATTGTGGCCTCAGGACCGCCGCGCAACCACCAGGGAACTCCCTTCCCTGGCAGTTGCAGCTGTTGCAGTGGCCCCAGGTTGACCCGACTGCCCTGGTCATAATAGGGCGGTTGGAAGACCTTCATTGTGAATCTGGCAGTCTGTGGACCGCTAGACTTATAATAAGGCCCCTAGCTTGCAAGTTGTGTAAATCTAGAGGAATAACACCACTAAGACCAGAACCAGTAAATCCTGTGAAGACAAACAGACAGCTCTCAACACTCCTGTCAAAGCCCTTAATGTCTTTGTCACCAGAGAGATAGCTCTGCTGTCTAAACAACACCTATGAGATCTGTGCAATGAGAGATTATGTCTGCTGTTTGAAGCTGTAGTCTGTATATTTGTTTTGTGCACAGGATAGCCTTTGGGTGTGAGGGTTGTAAGGCTTGTTACACATGAGATATAGGCTATTTGTCTCAAATCTGATGACTGTGCAACCGGTGTAAAACGAGGAATGGCTCAGCTGTGTGAGGCCTGTAAAGTATTTGTCTCCTAAATAATTTTTTCTCTGTAGAAGCAAATTATGTATGTGCCTTTATGAGGCTTATGTGCCTGTTAATCATAGACTGTAAGGGGGGCAAACATGTGCAAACTGAGTAGTAGTCTTCCCTAGGGTGCAGACTCCATGGGAGTACTGTCTGCGTTTGTTGGAATCCTGGGTGTTGAGCATGTAAAACCCACCACCCGTGGGCCACTTGTCTTATGTACCTTATTTACGTGTCCACTTACCTTAAAGAATGTCTTTACTTGAATGTGCCTACCTCCAGTCATTCATCCAACAGCCACAAAAGGACTTCACCACACAGCCTCTAACTAATACACTATGCTGTACTGGAAGCATCTTCAATAAAAAGCAAGAAGCTGTAGCCTGGATTGCCAGCACATAATTGCACCAGCCTTCCTGTGTCAATAACTGATCAAAACTCATGCGTCAGACGTTAAAATACCATAGCAATAGATATGATTATACGTATAAGAGGATAAAGTCAATTATATGATGTGGTATCCTAGGTTATAGACCTATTCCATGGAGCCGTTCTGTAACCTAGGAGATTGTGGCGGTTGAGGCAGACTGGACTGAGGACTGCGAGCCCAGCAGCTACTTCGAGGTGTAGTCTTGTGGATGGGGTCTAATCTTACTTGAACGTAAATAAACATCTTCACATCTACCATTTTATGTGGTATCTTCGTTATTACACTGGCGACGAGGATGGGATCCAAACCCACACGTGCAAAGCACAATGGATTAAGAGTATTGTGAAGAGAATGACAACAGACCTCAACACGGAAACCTGAACTCGAACAAACAGCAAGTACTTCATCGTATGTGACATTATTAATATTTAATTTGGATTAATTCAAGTTTAACTCACATTCTAAGCTCGCGCTCCGGCCACTCTTCTCATACTCACGCTTCGCGTCCTCGCGTCGGATGACTTCACCTGACCTCACTTGATTGGATGTGATCTTTGAAACGCAACGTTTCAGGTTGCGTGATCACGTTGGCGGCCATCTTAGTAAAGTAAAACTTCATCTACTGAATAATGTGAAGCGCGAAAGCGGAAAGTGAAGGTATGCGGTAATGCGCACATCTGATTGATGGACAGTGCAAACACGCTTAAAGAAAGGAGCGCGGTGACGCGCACACCACTTAAATCTTCGGAATCACGGGTATATTAAAAACAACAGCGTGGTGACGCGCACATCAAATACAAAGTCATACACGTTGGCACGCACATCTGCATAATTTTTAGTACCAAGTCAAGCTATGATGCACCATTCTTCTGCCATTTAGGTACTCCCTGTTTACGTGGATATTAAAAACAACAGCTGTGACGCACACACCAAATAAAAGTCATACGTGTTGGCACGCACATCTGTATAATATCTAGTACCAAGTTAAGCTGTGATGCACCATTCTTCTGCCATTTAAGTACTCCCTGTTTATGACATGGTGATGTACATACCATTTTAAGAATTATTATTATTTTTGTTTTCTCTTTAATAATTTCGTATTTTTGATTGTCACCATGGCTATGCAAAATGTTCCTACACCTTAATTTTTCCTAAATTCACTGAGTGATCCACCATTAAAATGGTCGAAATGGAAGAAGGTGTTCGCTCATTTTAAGTGTGGAGAGAAAAACATCTCTTTTGTTACATTGTCTTGGTTCTGAAGGTCAAGAGGTGTATGAGCATCTACCAGAACTAACAGAGGATATTGTGGCTGATTTAAATGAATATGAAATTGCTATAAAAAGCTGGATATTCATTATTTGCCTAAGTTAAGCATGGTTTTAGAAAGATATCACTTTGGAAGAAGGATGCAAAATGAAGGTGAGACTGTTGAACAATATATTACTATTCTTCGTAAATTGGCTTCTACGTGCAACTTTGGAGCTTCCTGTGACGAACGTCTTCGAGATCAGTTCATGTTAGGATGTAATTTGGAAAAAGCTAAAGAATCTATGTGGGAGAAGAATGATCCATCTTTACATGAGGTTTTAACTATGGCCAAAACTTCTGAACATTCAAAGGCTTGTGTAGAAGTGATAAAGAAAGATGCCTTAGCTACAAATAAAGATGCTGATGGAAGTATAAAAGTAGTAGAAAAAGACAAGGACAAGGATAAATTTCAAAAACCTACTTCATCTAATGCAAAGTATAGTTCTCAAAACAAGTCTGCAAATAAAAACTTTGTAGGGAAGTGTTTTCGGTGTGGAGATACAGGACACTTGGCCAATAACAAATTGTGTCCTGGATGGAAAGCTACGTGCAAAGTCTGTGGGAGGAAAGGTCATGCTTCTAAATGTTGTAGTTCGACTACATTGAGCAAGAACAAAGTCAGAGAAGTTGAATGTGATGATGAAGATGAGTTGGAAGAAATTATTATTCTAGAAAACTGCGTTGAGAAACTTGATGGTCCAATTGAAAAAGTATTAGTGAATGAAAAAGAAGTTCTTATGCTTTTTGACTCTGGTGCTAAGATTACTTTGATACCATTTACATTTTATGAAAAAGAACTTAAGAATTGTGTAAAGTTGCTAAAACCTGATATAAAACCTAGAGGATATGGTGGTGAACCAATAAAACTAGCTGGATATTTTTGGGGTTCCATAGAATTTAAGGACAGGATCATCTCTGGAAAAATGTATGTTTCAATCAAAGGAGACTCGTTGATAAGTTGGTCACATCAACAAGATCTTTTTGTTTTTTTAGATCCTAATGCTGAACCTATGGTTTGTTTAAAAGATAGACCCTATGTCAATTCAGTTGGAATTGATTGTAACAACTTACTGGATACATTTACAGAAGTATTTAAGAATGAGCTTGGGTGCCTAAAGAACTATGTTCATGAGGTTAGGTTGAAAGAAAATGTCATACCTAAAGCTGCCAAAGTAAGAAATGTTCCCATGGTCATTAGAGATAATATGAAAATAGAATTAGACAAACTTGTTGCCAATGGAATAATTGAAGAAGTGGAAGCTTCTCTATGGGTCTCTCCAGTTGTGATGGCCCGTAAGGCCAGTGGGGAGGCTCGTCTGCGCATAGATTTGAGGGAGCTAAATAAAGCAGTAGTTGTTGATCACTATCCCTTACCCAATATCAGTGAAATGCTGAGCATGCTAAATGGCACCAAATATTTTTTTTCCTTGATCTTAGTTCAGCATACCACCAAATTAAACTTACTGAAAAGTCTCAAGAATTGACAACTTTTACCACACCCTTTGGTACTTTTAAGTTTTTAAGGATGCCATTTGGGCTTATTTCGGCTGCTTCAGTTTTTCAGCGGGCAATGGAAAGAATATTAAAGGTTGTAGTCGGGGTGAAGATCTATCAAGACGATATCTTGGTCTTTGGGTCAAATGAATTAGAACACAACACTAGACTTTGTCAGGTTTTAGATATCTTATTGAAATCTGGTTTGACTTTAAAAAGGGCTAAATGCAAGTTTGGTGTTCAAGAGATTGAGTACTTGGGACATCTTGTCACAAGCAAAGGAATACAACCCAAAAAAATGTTGGTGGACACAATAGAGAATTTACCTTCTCCGAAGAATAGAGAGGAGTTAGTTACATTTTTAGGAATGGCGGAGTTTTATAACAAATTTATCCCCAAGTTTGCTCAAAGGTCATTATCTTTAAGGTGTTTGTTAAAGAAGAACACACAATTTGTTTGGTCAAATTGTTGCGAAAAAGAATTCTTGCACATCAAATCCAGTTTGAAGAATGCGTCTGACCTTGGGAGTTTTGATGTTGGTGATGATGTGATTGTGATGACTGATGCCAGTTCTAGAGGTTTAGGGGGTGTATTATTGCAAAGATCAAGAGGCGTGTATAGAACGTTTGCTTTTAGTTCTAGAAGTTTGCGTGGTGCTGAAATTGGTTATTCAGTCATCGAAAAGGAAGCTTTAGGTGTTTTCTGGGCAGTAAGGAAACTAAGAAAATTTCTTTGGGGGCGAAGTTTTGAAATAAAAACGGACCATAAGCCACTTAAGGAGGTTTTTTCAAAGAAGGGTGTAGATCAGATAGCAGGTCGCATACGTAGGTGGGTCATTGCCTTGCAAGAGTTTGATTTCCAGATAAACTATATTCCTGGTGCTAGTAATCTACAGGCAGATTGTCTTTCAAGATTGGTTGATGAATCTGTATGTGATATAGACTCTTTAGAGGAAAACTTTGGGGGTGAAGAGTTTGAAGAAGACTTTAAAGTGTGTTTTGTTACTGAAGGGATAATACAAGAGACACAGTGGAAAGTTTCTTTGGAAAAGGATGTGTGTTTGCAAAAGGTCATGAAAATGGTTCTAGAGGGTTGGACGGTAAAAAATAAAGTTGAGGCGGTCCTAATGAGTTTTTGGGAAGTTCGCAATGAACTCTCTATTACTGATGATTTACTCATGAGAGGGAGTAAAATTGTTCCTCCGGAAGATCTGAGGTTAATTTTGATAAAAAAGCACATTCCAGTCATATGGGCATTTCTAAAACTAAAGAGAGGATAAGGGAAAATTTCTGGTGGCCTTCGATGGATTTAATGATAGAAAGGGAAGTTAGAGAGTGTTTGGATTGTACGACAAGTGACAAGGTGTTAAAGTGCAGAACACAACCCATGGTTGTCAGAGAGAGGGCGGCTGGTCCGTGGGTTGATATTTCAATGGATATTTTAGGTCCTGTAAAAGTCAGTTCAGTGGACAGATATGTGATTGTTTGTTTTGACATGTTTTCACGCTGGCCAGAAATAAAAGTAGTGAATTCAATTGAGTCTGGTGATGTGATAAGATTTTTAGAAGAGTTGTTTGAGAGAGAAGGGTTTCCCTCCACTCTCCTTACGGATAATGGGGTGCAGTTTACTTCTAAAGAAGTTGAAGAGTTTCTTAAGGAGAGAGGTGTAAGGCATAAAAAGGCTTTTCTCTATCATCCGGAGTCTAATGGTGTTGTTGAACGCTTTATTAAGGTTTTAAAGGAAAGTCTTCAGTTGTCTATAAATTGTGAATCTAACTGGGTGGAAGGATTGAGAAAGAAGGTGAGGGAATACAGGTTGACTCCTCACTCTAGCACAGGGGTCTCACCTTTCTGTTTGTTTAAAGGAAGATTACCTTGTTGTGAGGTGAGTCCTGGTTGGCTCATCGAGAAAAGGTTAAAAATTGATAAGGAAGTTTGTGTCCCCATAGGTTGGGAAACCAAAGAGGAAGAGAAAAAGTTGAAATCCAAGATAGCGTATTATGTGAGAAAGGCAGCTAAAGAAACTAAGATTGAAATAGGAGATTGGGTAAGAATCAAATCTCCAAGAAAAGGTGTAATGTATTCAAAATTTAGCATGCCTTGTCAAGTTAAGAGGTTATTTAAAAATGCTGTCAAGACTGATGACAATAGAATTTGGATTTTAAATAGAATTTCTAAATGTCCTTATGAGCCTGAAGCTGTTCCTTCGTGTTCAAAGATTAAACCGGCGTCTGGTTTCACTACTTTGAAGACTAAGAAATCTGGGTCTGAGAAACTGCAGATCAGACCCAAACGTGAAATATGTAAACCTATTTGTTTTAAAGATTATGTTTAATATAATGAGTTAAGTTTGTTGATTAACGTGAAGCTATTCGTTCTGATGTATGCTTGTATTTTTTTTAATTTTTATTGTTTATTTTATTTTATTCAAATTGTTGTTTATTATAAGTAAGGAGGTGATGTGGTATCCTAGGTTATAGAACTATTCCATGGAACGGTTCTGTAACCTAGGAGATTGTGGCGGTTGAGGCAGACTGGACTGAGGACTGCGAGCCCATCAGCTGCTTCGAGGTGTAGTCTTGTGGATGGGGTCTAATCTTACTTGAACGTAAATAAACATCTTCACATCTACCATTATATGTGGTATCTTCGTTATTACATATGGTCTTCCTCTATTTGAGGCCACTGCTAATAATGTGATGCTAGACGTGCTAGACTGCTAAGGGTTTTGATCACATCTGTCAGATTTCTCATTATTTTCACCACTTAAGGGTGATGGCTAATCCTCGAATGGGCCGTGGTCGTTTACTATTCTAGGATGCTGGTCACTGTGCCCGGGATAATATTTAGGGCCACGGGCTAGTCCAGATTATCTATTACCTTCAAGTTTCTGGGTTTCTAGTCTAAGTTTCAGACAGATGTATCAACTTGTTACAGATGCTGTCATGATGCCAGAGTCCACATTGCCTTTGAATGCCAAGTACACTCTGCACTGGCAGTTGCCCATTCGCTCTCAGCCTTTGACATACAATTGCCATGCTACTATACACACTTTCCTACTGCAAGTGAAGCTCCTGTATTATAGCTTCCTTAGCACCATTTGAAGTATTGTTGCCCCTCCACTATCCACAGAATCACAGGAACATTGAAAGTATCCTTTTGCTATTCCAGTGTCCAGAACACCTAGCAGTATGTAAAGCACTATTTCTATAACAGCCACATTCCTCCTGCAGTATTAAAAGCACAATTGCCATTCCAGTAACTGCGACCCCAGTACCATGTAAAGCAGCAGCGCCATTCCACCACACACAACCGAACAGCAAGTAAAGCACCAGTCCATATTCACTGACATTTCATTATGAAGAGCACCACACCAGCATCTAATCCACCATTGCTGTTTCAGCATTGAGAGCTCCCAGCAACATGCAACGCGCCCTTAGCATTTCGGTGTCCGTTTGCCCCCAAGTAAGATCCCTCGTTTGCACTGCTTTGAGAGGGATGCTCTCCCATGTTCACCACTTCTGCAAGCCCATTTCACCCATTGCCACTAGTTTGTCTCCCCCAGTGGGATCCCTGCCCTATGAAAGGACAAGCATGCTGTGGAGCCATGTAATTTGAACCCACCACTGAACTACTGGTCACACTGGACATAGAATTGCTATATACCAATATCCCGTAAAAAGGAGGTATTCATGTGATAACCGATCATCTGAATTGCAGACCAACCCCTGTACTGGTTCCAACTGATTTCATAATTTCCCTTCTAGAAATAGCCCTAACCAAAAACAATTTTCTCTTTGAGGGTAAATACTACAGTCAACACAAGGGAGAGGTTTTTGCTCCGAATTTTGACATACTGTTTGTGACAACATGGAGACAAAATACACCTTAAGCATTACCAATCCATTTTTATCCAAAATATGCCTATGGAAAAGATACATAGACAATTTTTTTTATCTGGTCTGGCAATGTAAGGTAATTGACACATTTTTGCAAATGGCTGAACAATTGCCAACCTATCCTGCGATTCACTCACCATCACAGTAACACCCACATTGATTATCTGGATGTCACAGTAAAACAATTAGAGAACCTACACTACCCTGTTCCGCATGCGCACTGAGAGGAACACATTGCTTTAATACTATAGCTCCCATCCACGTGCCCTCAAAGATGGCCTCCCCTATGGGCAATTCTTGCCCATTTGCCACAATTGCAAACTCATGGAAGATTTTTACCGCAGCTGGGACACTAGCCAATAAAATGATGCACAGGGGCTACCCATGAAGGCTTGTAAAACGTTCACTATAATGGGCCTGGTACTCACATAGGGAATTACTGCCACAATCTAAATACATAAAAACTATTAATAAAATGACCTGTATTACCACCATTTGCTTCATCGGCAACACATTGACTAGGAGTATTAACAAAACACTGGAACAGTTTATCCATGAACAATATATTATTAGAACCACCTCTGTTCTCATTCAGACAAGGTCGCAACATGGGAGACCACCTTGTTAGGGCACACAAACCCAAATGAGTTGACAATACTCTGGATTTTCTACTAAACCTTCCCCCACTACAGGGACACTACAAAACGTGGAAACTTTGTAACCATAATTTGACTACCTACAGGAAAATCTTCCAGCATAAAAACATTCATCAGGATCTCAACTTCTTTTCAAACTGTAACTCCAGTAATATCATTTACTGTATCTGTTGCCCTTGTAACCTGATCTACATTGCTCAAAAAACAGAGAAAGTTGAAGCAAGGATTTCCCAACCCAAAAGCAGAATCTGATGCAAAGTCACCACAGCACCTCTGGTGGAACATTTCCTTCTACAAGGGCACACCGAGGAAGACTACTTGTGGCAAGTGATTGACATCATTAAACCTTAACTCAGTGATGGTGACACTCAACACCTGCTCAACAGATTGGAATGTAAATGGATTTTCAAATGCCAGTCAGTATCTAATGGACTAAACACACAAAATGAATTGAACAATATCTTCCCGTGAACTTCCCTACTTAATATAACACCTTGATGAACAATGAAGCTTAATTTATCTATGTGTGTAGGTGACTCTCCGTTTGTAGTCCAATCATTATTTATTTATTTGTGTCTTTATCTTACATTTTTTGGGTATTTTTGGGGGTCAATTTACATTTGTTTTATCCTGCTCTGGTTAATTTATATATTATTCAATTATGAGCTCCTTTATTTAATATTATTTTTTATTTTCTTATTCTTTCTTTAAATATTCATTACCATTTACTTGTTTCTATTATGTATTTGGGAGGTCCTACTGTGTTTTTCATACACTGAACAGTTCCTTGTGCATGTGTGGGTATCTGTCTCTATCAATATGAATATATTTTCTATACCATCATGTCTAACATAATTCCGCACCCCAGCATGCCCCTCTACCTCAGTACTAGGGCCCCCTTTCTCTGCGGCTAAGTGCCGCCTCATCCCCAACCCCTGGTGGCAGCGTGGTAAATCCCACTACCACTTTCTTTTCATTCAGCTTTAAGCAGGGCTTTAAGTGGGATAAAAAACGGGGGTCTCTCATAGGGGCATGGCCAATGCAATTAAGGGAGTGGCTTAAAAACACGTAAGCTAAAAATCTGTGCTTTGCATTGTGTGCCGCCCAACTTGTATTTTGCTGTTTCTGTCATTGCATCCAGATATGTGATACAACAAGTAACATCATACCTACAACAAGCCAGGACTATTGGTTTTGTCAATAGTTCTTAGTTGCATAAGATAAATAAGCAGCATGTATGGTTTGTATATAATATTTAAAAAGCTTTCACTTAAATCCCTGGTGACAACAGGACAATATTGCTGCTCCTGAGTTTCAAAAAGAGAATGGAAATCCAGGGAGAAAATGGCTCTCTTTAAAGGATTTCCCTTCCCCTACAACACTCACCTGGCATGATGTCATGCAGTAACTTTTCTACTAGACCCGTTTTGAGCCCTCCTTTAAAAAACTGCCGGTGCTCAGACCCGATGAGACCCGGCCCTCTTAAAGCCCTGGATTTAAGCCAATTTTAGGCTCACTTGGGAGTCAATGGTTATCATTGAACTGTTTTCCGACAGTGAAATCACTCCTGTGCATGAGCCCTCGATGCCACACATCTAAGTCAGCTGTGCAGCCTTCGCTGCTCTCGTTAACTAGCGGTTGCTTGCTACCTATCAGATGCGCAGCCTTGAGCAGGCGCACTGTCCGATTTCGAGTTTCCTTTAACACAGCCCGTCTTCCGGCAGGCAACACGCCTGGACTTGGGTCTACAAACCTGCTAAACTAGTCACTGTTTCCACCCTCTACTGGCACACCATTCACTGTCATGCTCTACAGGTGAGTCCTCTACTCCACTGGACCCAGACTTCAATTGGGGTCACTAGACCTCCCATTGATTTAGGAACCTTTTTTTTTACACAGAAACTGCCTATGTAAGCCCTAATTCCTGCAGGCTCTCCTGTTCACAGAGCGCCTCGACTCACTAAATTACAATGATACAGATCCTTACCCACACAAGCCTTCATTGCTTCAGGCTCCCTCTGTCAGCGCAGTGGTTCCCAGGGATTAACCACAGCTCAGTACTATTCGCTTTCTCTGGGCTCCTAGCGTGCTCATCCTCACAATTTTCTCTGTTTATTCAGGGCCACTCTGAATGCCCCTGAATCTCTCTCCCATCCTATAGACGGGTCCATCCTGGCCGGGATTGACACCTTCTACTTCTGTTGCCCCAGGCAAGTCCCCATTCCAATTAACTTGATATTAACTTGAGAAGGCCCATTTGCGCTCTCCCTTGATTCCAATTTGTAGGTTTCAATTCCAGATACCGGGTGCTCCTGTCCCGTCCTGATGGTAACCTCACAATGCCGGAGGTAGAAACGTCATCGGCAATAGACCCATAGACTCCGTTCCCTATATTGCAACAAATAGTTTAAAGGAGTCATATATCTTTTTATGTGTGATGCACGTTTTTTTTGCCTTACTATCACTCATCACTGCACCTCTCTTCACTTAAGTGTAACACTGGACCTTCTTTACGTAAAACAAAAAATGTATATTAATAAAAAGTTATGTAATGATTGAATAAATTGCTATACGGTATTGATTTTCTGCCTTCTACTTTCTGGCCTTGGGCAGTTGTTGTTGGTATGTCTCCAATCATCGAAAACATAATGTTCTTTTATTGTGATTAATGTCCCAGCGAACCACTATTTTTCTATATACATGGTTTATAATTACTGGGCATCGTGCATAGTCATGAAGGAGGGCAGTTTGCACTTTCAGCACCCCCATAAAAGGTGCACTTATCAGATTGTGGTCATTACGGAGGACCAGTAAGTCGTAAGGGCAGGGCACTTCCAGAGCAGATGAACGATGTTTTCTCCATTGAGCCGCATCTCCAGCATGTTGCAGGAGGAAGTAGTGAACAATTATGAATCCTTAGAGGTGTCCAGTGCCACCAATGCAGCATCTAATACAGAAAGGAAACATTATGCTACATGTGACAGTTCTGGGGCAGTATGCCACTTGGAGTATGTGGGAATTACAATGAAAAAAGAGGGTGCTCGTTGGCTTTTAGATTAAAATATTGGTGGGTGCTAGAGAGTGGTTTATTCCATTTTAGAAATACATGCAAGCAGTTCACTGCACTTTGACAGACACTGGGCATATACAGTTGTTTGTTGTAGGACTTGGCCCTTTTTGGTAAAGTTTCCTAAATTTTTGCTTTTCTCCCAGACCTTTTTCCTGACATGGTGTTGCCAGCTGAGATGCTTTGGGCCCTTTGCCACTGCTGATCTGAAAGAAACACGTTAGTTAGATTCCTCACCTTAGAATATCCCCAGGCGTCAGACTGGATCCGGAAGATTTTTCGTCAGCAATACCCCTTGCGCGTCGCTAGGCGTCGTCTGCGGCTCCGCGTCCGTCGTCGGCGTCGTGCGCCGGGATGACGTCGTCGAAGTACTTAGACGCCGCCCTCGCGCGCTGACATCAGTTCTTCTTTTTTCCGCTACCCGCTAGATCCGGGAGAGCTACCCCTTTTAGTCTTTTTTGACTAAGTTTTTTTATCCTTTTTGATCTTGTCTCGACTCCGGTGCCGGTAGGATGCCTGGTTTCAAAGCCTGTACTGACTGTAACCGCTTGATGTCGGTTACGGATCATCACCGCCGGTGACTTTACTGTTTGGGCCTCGACCACGACGCGGAGTCGTGTTCGGACTGCAAGGCCCTGACCTCGAAGGCTAGACGGGAGCGGTCCCGTAAGCTCCTCGAGATTCGCCACTCGGCTCCGCGCCTCTCTTGATCCCGGTCCAGGAGGAGGTCCAAGGATCGGTCGCGGAGCCGCAGCCGACGTCATCATCGCTCGTCTGGCTCCAAGTCTTCGGGTAAGTCGAAGCACTCCAAGAAGTCCAAGAGGCGACACCGCTCTTCGGACTCCCCTCGCCGGTCGCGCGACTCGGCCCAGGGTCAGGGTGGTTCCACCCCCGCGGCTCCAGCGGAGCCGCAGGCACCGCGCAAGTCCTGATACCCGCCGGTCCCTGGGACTGACGCGACGCCGGCAGAAGTCAGTGCCTTCCTCTTGGCCATGAGGAGCCTGGCTCCACCGTCGACGCCCGCTGGCGCGCCTTCGGGCCCTGCGGACCTGACTGGGCAACCTTGCATGGCGGCGGCTCCGGCCCCGGCGCCGTCGCCG
This sequence comes from Triturus cristatus, assembly GCF_964204655.1. Classification (NCBI taxonomy): domain Eukaryota; kingdom Metazoa; phylum Chordata; class Amphibia; order Caudata; family Salamandridae; genus Triturus; species Triturus cristatus. The sequence continues at coordinate 1,646,079,115 of NC_140590.1, forward strand.
GCTCCGGCCTCGACGCCGCAGGTCCCCGAGGGACTCACCCCCGAGTCCCTGTCGACGCCGGTCGACCTCGTCACGCCTCCTCCGCCGGCGTCGACACCAGTTCCACCTCCGACGCCGACTCCGCTCGGCGTCGAGCCCCAGTTCAGCCCCGCTCCGGATCCGGCGCCGTTGTGGCGTCGATGGACGCCACGTACGGCGCAGTTAGAGACACATTATGTCTATCGTCCGGCTCCGATCCTTCCTCCTGTTTACCAGGAATCGGATGACGGGGGCGAATGGGAGGGGTCCGAGGATCCTATGGCCGTTCAGGCTCAGCTCTCACAGGACTGGGCAGATGAACTGGGGAGGCCAGTGGTCTGGATACCTCACCAGACACTGGATTCATCTCTCCTCCGACTGTGGCTTCGTAGGAGGGTGCTGCTTTCTCTGTGGTGCTGCGCAAGGCGGCCGCAGCCCTTGGGCTCGAGCTGCCTGCCGTGGCCGTGAGGACTAACGTCCTCACCGAGGTGCTTCAGTCTGCAGCAAGCTCCACTGAGCCTCTGCTGCAATTCAATGAGGCCCTCATTGACGTTCTGCAGGGCACCTGGTCCAAGCCCTCCACAGTTCCTCCTGTGGACAGGAACGTTGCCAGGTGCCACCGCCCTGCCCCGGGCGACCCCAGTTTTCTGTCCCAACACCCCACCCCGAGAGCCTGGTTATCCAGGCTTCTACCTCCCAATCCTCCTTCCCGACCGCCCCGCCGGACCGGGATTCCAAGAGACTGGAACAGTTTGGCAAAAAGCTGTTCTCCTCCCTTAGTTTGGGTCTGCGGTCTTTAAACACCGCTTGTCTTTTGGACCGTTATTCCCACTCTCTGTGGGATACGGTGGAGGACGTGCTGCCCCTGTGCTCGGAGGAGGCCCGAACACGACTTACCCAGGCTCTGGCCAATGGGAGGGATGCAGCACGACATGCAATCCGATGTGGGCTTGACACGACGGACTTGCTGGGTAGGGCGATTTCTACCACGGTGGCGCTTAGACGTCACGCCTGGCTGCGGTCCACGTCTTTTTCGGGGGATGTCCAGAGCACTCTCATGGACATGCCCTTTGATGGCACTCGCCTTTTTGGTGAGAAAGCGGACAGTGCGCTTAATCGCTTTAAGGACTCCCGGGCTACGGCCAAGTCCTTGGGCCTCTCGGCCCCGCGATCGCAAACTTCCGCTTTTCGCCCCTTTCGTGGCCAAGGAAGGGGCGCCTCCTCACGTCCGCCTAGCCACCAGCCGCAGACCCAACCTGCGCGCGGTCGCGGACGTGGTTTCCGCCGAGGTGGTTCTGGAGGCCGACGCGGTCAGCCCACATCCACCCCGGCAGCATCCGCCTCCAAGCCTTCCTAGTCCGAGCTTTCCGGCCCATTCCTCGCCAGTGGGCGGCAGAGTTCGCCATCACCTGCTCCACTGGCGTACCATCACTTCGGACAGGTGGGTGCTGCAAATCGTCCGAAGGGGCTACTCCCTCCCCTTCGAGACGACCCCTCCAGCCATGCCACCGCAGCACCACCGTATCTCGGAGGATCATTTGAATCTTCTGCGAGAGGAAGTTTCGGCCCTCTTGGCCAAAGAGGCCGTCGAGCGCGTTCCGAGCCCAGAAGTAGGTCGTGGTTGTTATTCCCACTACTTTCTGGTTCCCAAGAAGGGCAAAGGGGGCCTACGCCCTATCTTGGACCTCAGGAACGTCAATGCCTTCCTCCGCAAGGAACGGTTCAAGATGTTGACTTTGGCTCAAGTTCTAGCTGCCCTCGACCCTGGAGACTGGATGGTAGCGTTGGACTTGCAGGACGCATATTTCCACATCCCCGTCCTGCCGGCCAACCGGCGTTACCTGCGGTTCACGGTGGGCCAGGAGCATTTTCAGTTCACCGTGCTCCCCTTCGGCCTCACCAGTGCCCCTCGGGTGTTCACGAAAGTGATGGCGGTGGTCGCAGCTCATCTGCGCAGATCAGGGGTTCCAGTCTTCCCCTATCTCGACGACTGGTTGTTGAAGGCAGGCTCGCCCCAGGCAGTCGTCTCCCACCTCCAGACTACGGCGGATCTCCTGCATTTGCGGGGTTTTCCATCAACGTGCCGAAGTCCCACCTGAGTCCCTCTCAGAAGCTCCTCTTCATCGGAGCGGTTCTCGATTCGGCGCAGTTCCGGGTCTATCCGCCGGAACAGCGGGTCCGGGATATTCAGGCCCTGATTCCCATCTTTCGGCCTCTATCCTGGGTTTCGGTCAGGCTTGTGTTGCGGCTTCTGGGGCTGATGGCCTCCTGCATCCTACTAGTGCATCACGCCAGGCGGCACATGCGGGCTCTGCAGTGGGACCTGAAGTTTCAGTGGGCCCAGCATCACGGAAACCTGTCCGACCATGTCTTGATCTCGGAGGGCACTGCACAGCAGTTGCAGTGGTGGCTCACAGACCGCGATTGGGTCATGGGCAAGAGCCTCTCCCTTCCCCAACCGGAGCATGTCGTAGTGACGGATGCGTCCCTTCTGGGATGGGGTGGCCATATGGGAGAGGCGGAGATCAGAGGTCTCTGGTCTCCGGCGGAGTCTCGTCTCCATATCAACCTGTTGGAGTTGAGAGCGATCCAACTTGCACTGAAAGCCTTCCTTCCCTCTGTCAGGGGAAGTGTCGTGCAGGTGTTCACGGACAACACCACCACCATGTGGTATTGCAACAAACAGGGCGGGGTGGGGTCGTGGACCCTTTGTCAGGAGGCTCTGCGCCTCTGGACATGGCTGGAACACCAGGGCGTCACCCTAGTGGTTCAACATCTGGCGGGCTCTCTGAACGCCAGAGCAGACGAACTCAGCCGCCGGTGCATGATGGATCACGAATGGCGTCTGAACTCCGAAGTGGCACAAGGTCTCTTTCAGCAGTGGGGAGAGCCTTGGTTAGATCTATTCGCCACCGAAGAGAACGCGCAATGTCAGCAGTTCTGCGCGTTGGAATTTCCAAGGCGGCACTCGCTCGGCGACGCTTTTCGTCACGAGTGGAGTTACGGTCTGTTGTACGCCTTTCCGCCTATACCACATCTGCCCAGAGTGCTGAAGAAGATCAGGCGCGACCCGGCCCAAGTCATCTTGGTGGCTCCGGACTGGGCACGAAGGTACTGGTATCCCGAGCTACTCAGTATGTTGACCGATCCTCTGATACGTCTGCCCCTTCGGGAGGATCTTCTGTCGCAGCAGCAGGGGACAGTCCTCCACCCGAACCTGTCCAGCCTCCACCTCCATGCGTGGAGATTGAGCGGCGGCAGTTGATGCCATTTGACTTGCCTCCTGAAGTCTGTGATATCATTCTGGCAGCCAGGCGTCCCTCCACAAAGACGGTATACGCCTGCCGGTGGAACAAATTTGTGGCATGGTGCACAGCAAAGGCTGTGGATCCCCTTTCTGCCCCTCTTTCTGAGGTTCTCCTCTTTCTTCTTTCCTTGGCCCAGCAGGGCTCTGCCTTGGGCACCTTGAAAGGTTATCTTGCTGCCATCTCTGCCTTCTTAAGGCTTCCTGATCAGCCTTCTCTTTTCAAGTCCCCGGTAGTTACACGCTTTCTAAAAGGCATTACTCACACGTTCCCTCCTGTCCCTTTTGTAATGCCTCAGTGGGACTTGAATCTTGTTCTCACATTTCTAATGTGCGCTCTCTTTGAGCCTCTTCATAATTGTCCTCTTCGTCTGCTGACGCTTAAGACTGCTTTTCTGGTAGCCATCACCTCGGCTAGACGGGTGAGTGAGCTCCAGGCTTTGTCATCAAAGCCTCCTTTTCTATCTGTTCATCCGGACAAGGTTGTCCTTCGGCCTCGTCCCTCCTTTCTTCCGAAAGTGGTGACCCCCTTTCATCTTGGGCAATCTGTCACCTTGCCCACCTTCTTTCCGCCTCCGCATCCTTCCAAAGAGGAAGAGAGGCTCCACCGTCTGGACCCAAAACGTGCGCTCTCTTTTTATCTGGACCGCACAAAGCAGTTCCGGGTGGATGACCAACTTTTCATTGGATACGTGGGTGCTAAGAAGGGGAAAGCTGTGCACAAACGGACCATCTCTCGGTGGGTCGTTTTGTGCATCAAAATTTGTTATTCCTTGGCAAAAAAGGACCCTCCTGTTGGGCTGCGCGCCCATTCTACTCGGGCCACAGCGGCTACTGCTGCTTTGGGACGGGGTGTCCCTTTGCAGGACATCTGTCAGGCGGCTACGTGGGCTTCGCTCCACACATTTGCCAGGCATTATTGCCTTGACAGCCAAGTCCGGAGGGATGGCTTCTTTGGCCGTTCTGTCTTCCAGGACTTTCTGGTGTGATCTTGGTTCGCAGACCCACCACCGGGGTTGGTATTGCTTGGGTATCTATTCTAAGGTGAGGAATCTAACTAACGTGTTTCTTTCAGATGAACAAGTTACTTACCTTCGGTAACGATGTATCTGTAAGAAACATTAGTTAGTTAGATTCCTTACCGACCCACCCATCCTCCCCGTTCTGCGAACTGACATCTAGGGTTAAGGTTATCCTTTTCAGGCCCCTAGATTTTATTTTTGGCACCAGTGTCGGTCTCTTGCATGGCTCTGCGTTCCTGGCGCGGAAAGCTATGTACAAGAACTGACGTCAGCGCGCGAGGGCGGCGTCTAAGTACTCCGACGACGTCATCCCGGCGCACGACGCCGACGACGGACGCGGAGACGCAGACGACGCCTAGCGACGCGCAAGGGGTATTGCTGACGAAAAAATCTTCCGGATCCAGTCTGACGCCTGGGGATATTCTAAGGTGAGGAATCTAACTAACTAATGTTTCTTACAGATACATCGTTACCGAAGGTAAGTAACTTGTTCATCAGTGTCAAAGTGCAGGTGCTTCCTGTGTAAAGTATAATGGTAATTGGTTGTCCATGAGTGGTATGTTTGCCTTACTAGTAAAGTCCCTACTAAAGTGCACTTTGTGTGCCAGGGCTGGTAATGCAAATGCTACTAGTAGGCCTGCAGCACTAATTGTGCCACCCACACCAGTAGTCTTAAAAAGGGAACTCAGACCTGCCATTGCAGTGCCTGCGGGCAGTTTGTTAAACTGCCATGTTGTTCTGACAAGTGCACTCACTTGCCAGACCTTACCCATCCCTTTCTATGCACATCAGACACCCCTAGGGTAGGTCTAATGTACCCCCTGGGCAGGGTGCAGTGCATGTCAAAGGCAGGCCATGTGCTAAGGTGTGTACCATGTCCTGACAGTGAAATAATCTCCATTTCGTTTTTCACTGCTGAAAGGCCATCTTGCCCATAGGACACAATGGGGAGGCTGTGTAATATGTTTTCCAGCCTATCTTCCCAAAGGCTTAAGATGGAGTGGTGAAGTTTAGTATGCCTAAACTCAAAATGTAATACATCTTTTTATGAAGGTGTTTTTTGCATTGTGTGTTTAGAAGCCACTCTTTTAGAAGTGTCTGTGTTTCTGTGCTCTAAACATTTCTGTGTGTCTCTGCCTGGTTGTGGATTGACTGTCTGGATGTGAAAGCCATAGGATCTGGGGAATGTCTTGAGCCAGGGGAGGAGGTGAGACAGCAACAGGCTGACCTGCATCTGGAGTGTAGGGGGAGGAGTAACCCCTAGAGGTGAAGAGGCCTGGGTTGCAGCCATAAAGCAATGGTCCCATCTCCTGCTGAGTGATTGAGAATCCAGAACCCTACTAATCAAAGGAAGAAGGTGTCACTGGCAAGGAGGCACCCAGAATTGGTTTGAACAGGGGTCAGTGCCCCTTGAACACAAAGACTTCAAAGACATTGAGGGGGTATAACTATGAGAGCTGAAGCTCCTGAACTTTGGAGAATGGATTCATCAAGAATGAACAGACTGAAGGAAAGGACTGACCCTTGGTGTGTGTTTTGGGACTGGCCTGCAGTTTGCTGTTTTAACCAAGGAAAGGCTAAAGGGACTTTGCTGTGTGCTGTGTCCCCCTGCTTGAAAGGACTTTTGCTTTGCTGTGTCCTGAAGTAACTTATCCCCAAGGGCCCGAGGTGAGCTGGCTCCCTGTTGCGGAAACTCAGGAACACAAATATTTCCAGGAGAATCTCAGCGAGGCTGTGTGCATGTACTTTTTGCAGCCTGAGACCCTCGTAAGGAGTGCCCTGTGATAGGAAGCACCTGGAGTCCAAGCGAGTCTCAGTGATGCTGTGTGTGTGTGCTTGGTGCAGCCTGAGACCTTTGTGAGGATTGCCTTGTTATCGTGCATCCGGAATCCAAGTGAGTCTCAGCGACGCTGTGTGCGTGTGCTTGGTGCAGCCTGAGAGCTTCATGAGGATTGCCTTGTTATTGTGCACCTGGAGTTAAAGTGAGTCTAAGCAACGCTGTGTGCGTGTTCATCTTGCAGCCTGAGACCTCCGTGAGGAGTGCCCGGTGATCGTACACCTGAAGCTCAAGGGAGTCTCAGCGACACTGTGTGTGTGTGCCCTGTGGCAGCCTGAGATCTTCGTAGCAGTAGCGGCCCGGACTGGCAGCCCCGGAGGAGCTGAGCCGCTGGCCCGAGCCCGCCGTTGCCAATTCACAAAGATTGCATCGGACGCCCAAGTCGCTGGAAGAGGAGAGGAGAGTGAGGTCGTGCCCCCAGGTAACGTGTCAACGCCTGGGGTGGGGTGCGGGCTCGGAGGGAGATGCTCTCGGCCTCTCTCTCATTCCAGCAGCGCGAACCTCTGCTTCGGCTCGTATCGTGGCCCATACTGGCCAAGGGAGTGAAAGTACTGGGGCCGGAGTGTGGAGCTGCACTTTTTGTTCTACCATACCCATGTTGGGGGTAACTGTTGACGGTAGCTGACTGTGAGTCAGCACGAGTGGCGGAGAGAATGCTGAAGACACCGTGATCGGTGCTGGAGTGTATTACGCATTACCTTATGTTTGCATAATGGAGTACCTTATTGCCGTATTACACATTGCATCATTGCTGCATAACAAACTACCTGATTAGTGTATTACGCATGGCATTATTTCTGCATAACGAACTACCTGATTGTCGCATGACGCATTGCATTGTTTCTGCATAACGAACTACCTGATTAGTGTATTACGCATTGCATTAATCCTGCATAACGAACTACCTGATTAGTGTATTACACATTGCATTATTTCTGCATAACGAAGTACCTGGTTGTTGCATTACGCACTGCATTATTTCTACATTTCAAGGTGCCTGATTGTTGCATTACGCATTGCATTACTTTTCCACTGCAGAGTGCCTGATTCTAGCATTACGAACTGCATAACATGGTATTAGGACTACAGTGGAATGTTTAGAAGTGCTCATTAATATCGCCAGGACTTACAAGGACTGGCTGGCCTAACAACCAGCCATGAGGAATATTACCAAAACTCATATGTTGGATTTATATTGTGTGGTCTTATCGTATATCTTTTTATATAAAACTCGTGTGGAGTCCATTTGTGGTGTCATCATTGGGTTGCTGTGAGCATGGTTGCAAATACTTTACACATTTGCCTTGAAGATAAGCCTCGTTGCTAGGGCCAAGCTGCCAAGGGGGTGAGCGGGGGCTATCTCAGAATGTGTCCTTCTTTTCTCTGACATGGAAAACGCGGGTCCCTATTTGGCATAAGCTACCTACCTCAGCCAACCAGGGATCCCGGGTCTAACATTTGTGTGTTGTTGTGCTTTGATAGACACGGGCAGATACAGTTGCTTTAGTGTTTTTCCACACTGACAGACACTGGGCAGATGAAAATAAGGCACAATGTGATTTTGAAATTTCAAATTTCTCTAATGCAATGGATGATGAATTCCCCTGAATCATACAGAACAGGTAATGTACACGAAGCACATATGATCAAGTGGTACATATAGGCAGAAACTGCATTTTTGCATGAACAGTTGGCGCAGGTCCCAGTAGAAAATCCAGGGGTGGTGCTTGAGGTGCCTGAGACACAGGACTCCCCTGTGAAGTGGAACAAGTAGTTGTAGCAAGAAAGTTGGGGAATGTTACTGCAAAGCACAGTTACTGTGCATCATGTAGACGCTTACAGTCCCATAAATTTACTGAACAGACACCTCAATTTCCTCACAGATGAAAAGGCTAAAATCCATAGGGGCAGAGGTGACACCAAATAATTCTAAATTGGTGGCAATGACTAAGTTGTTACACCAGAAATATGGACACCTGAGAGAGAAAGACACTAACAGGTGGGCAGAGAATAAAGAGATGCATATTGCCCTAGACTTACTTAGAACTGTGATTCTTATTTGTCAGCATGCCTAGCATAGACCAGTCCCACAGGAGGTGAGGGGTCAGTTGAAGAAAGGAAAATTACCAGCACAGATAGGGCAGATGTACTGCCTTGGGATCATTCCAAATGATCAAGGATTTACTTAATCAGCGGGGTATGGAGAGATAGTCCGGAAGGGGACAGCCCCAGCCCTTCATTCTGAGCAAGGGGATGGAGGGTTTGGCTCCACTACCAAAACCCAGAGGCCAAAGTGTGAGTAAAACTCTCAGATAATTCCCAAGAACCAGTGGAAAACAATGCAGATGGAAGGATAAAACGTTGTCATTATACCCAAAACTGAAAAAGGAGAAGATACATTTTTTGAAAAATATTTTTTTTGCAAGAAGAGTGACGATTGTTTCTTTTCTAGATCATACTGCAAAGTGTTGGTGTACCTGATGTCCCTGACCTGCCTGAGGGAACCTGTGTCTGAGTGGGGCCATGAGGCTGTGGGAGCCCCCAACCCCAAAGTGACCACCTGACAGCTAAGACCGACGCCTTGGCTGATGCTTTCCGCCCTTCGCTGAAACCAATGAGATGATATAGCACAAACTGTTTTTGAATGTGCTCAAATGAGACTATATTGAACTGATTCTGAAAATGAAAAATTATGATTCCAAGCGTATTTTTAAATAACAAATGTGAAACGGTATTGATTTAAATATAGCGGGAGAGCTGTGTACATTCACAGAGTTGAAACTGATGTTGGAGAATATTTTGATTCAATCCAGCATTGCATATCCAGAGCGTTACAGGAGAAACCTTTCAGCTGGATGAAAATCATTTTGAAGTTCCAGGATTAGATATTTATAACACTAGAAGCATTAATAAGTTAACAAGTTTGATTCTGTTTGTATATTCATCACACATTTATTTATGTAGCTGAGTTATTATTGGATTTACATGAATTATTTTAGATGAAACCCTTATTGCACGGGTACTCATAGTACGGCCCGCGGGCTGCCTGCGGCCCGGCAAACCTTCCTTGGCGGCCCGCGGCCCGCGGACCTTTCAGACATCGTAACTGTGTTTTAAAAATAATAAATTAATGAGTATTCCCAAACACTGCCAGTCGCACCAGCGCGACTCTGACTCTCCTCTGTGGGGGCCTGGCGGTTCCAGGGATAGTCAGAGTGGAGCTGCGGGGCCTAAGAAGAGGTGAAATACAACAAAGCCTCATTAACATGAAAATGGTCTTTTAAAGACCTGTGAAGTACTCCGGTGCGTTGTTTTTGTGCCTGGGAAGCTGGCACACGCAGGGTGAGATGACAGAGGGAGGTAGAGGGAGGGAGACAGAGGGAGGGAGACAGACTGAGTGAGAGGGAGACAGAGACAGAGTGAGAGGGAGACAGAGTGAGACAGTCAGAGGGAGGGAGAGGGAGTGAGTCAGTCAGAGTGAGGGAGACCGAATGAGGGAGACCCAGGGAGGGAGACCGAGTGAGGGAGACCGAGGGAGGGAGACCGAGGGAGGGATACCGAGGGAGGGAGACAGACTGAGTGAGAGGGAGACAGAGACTGAGTGAGAGGGAGACAGTCAGAGTGAGAGGGAGACAGAGTGAGAGGGAGACGGAGGGAGACAGTCAGAGGGAGGGAGAGGGAGTGAGACAGTCAGAGTCAGGGAGACCGAATGAGGGAGACCGAGTGAGGGAGACCGAGTGAGGGAGACCGAGGGAGGGAGACCGAGAGAGGGAGACAGAGGGAGGGGGACAGACTAAGTGAGAGGGAGACAGAGACAGAGTGAGAAGGAGGCGGAGTGAGACAGTCAGAGGGAGGGAGAGGGAATGAGACAGTCAGAGGGAGGGAGAGGGAATGAGACAGTCAGAGTGAGGGAGACCAAATAAGGGAGACCGAGGGAGGGAGACCGAGTGAGGGAGACCGAGGGAGGGAGACCGAGGGAGGGAGACAGACTGAGTGAGAGGGAGACAGAGACAGAGTGAGAGGGAGACGGAGTGAGACAGTCAGAGTGAGGGAGAGGGAGTGAGACAGTCAGAGTGAGGGAGACCGAATGAGGGAGACCGAGGGAGGGAGACCGAGGGTGGGAGACCGAGGGAGGGAGAACGAGGGAGACAGAGACTGAGTGAGAGGGAGACAGAGACTGAGTGAGAGGGAGATAGACTGAGTGAGAGGGAGACAGACAGAGTGAGAGGGAGACAGAGACAGAGTGAGAGGGAGACGGAGTGAGACAGTCAGAGGGAGGGAGAGGGAGTGAGTCAGTCAGAGTGAGGGAGACCGAATGAGGGAGACCCAGGGAGGGAGACCGAGTGAGGGAGACCGAGGGAGGGAGACGGACGGAGGGAGGGATACCGAGGGAGGGAGACAGACTGAGTGAGAGGGAGACAGAGACTGAGTGAGAGGGAGACAGTCAGAGTGAGAGGGAGACAGAGTGAGAGGGAGACGGAGGGAGACAGTCAGAGGGAGGGAGAGGGAGTGAGACAGTCAGAGTCAGGGAGACCGAATGAGGGAGACCGAGTGAGGGAGACCGAGTGAGGGAGACCGAGGGAGGGAGACCGAGAGAGGGAGACAGAGGGAGGGGGACAGACTAAGTGAGAGGGAGACAGAGACAGAGTGAGAAGGAGGCGGAGTGAGACAGTCAGAGGGAGGGAGAGGGAATGAGACAGTCAGAGGGAGGGAGAGGGAATGAGACAGTCAGAGTGAGGGAGACCAAATAAGGGAGACCGAGGGAGGGAGACCGAGTGAGGGAGACCGAGGGAGGGAGACAGACTGAGTGAGAGGGAGACAGAGACAGAGTGAGAGGGAGACGGAGTGAGACAGTCAGAGTGAGGGAGAGGGAGTGAGACAGTCAGAGTGAGGGAGACCGAATAAGGGAGACCGAGGGAGGAAGACCGAGGGAGGGAAACCGAGGGAGGGAGACAGACTGAGTGACAGGGAGACAGAGTGAGAGGGAGACGGAGTGAGACAGTCAGAGGGAGGGAGAGGGAGTGAGACAGTCAGAGTGAGGGAGACCGAATGAGGGAGACCGAGGGAGGGAGACCGAGGGTGGGAGACCGAGGGAGGGAGAACGAGGGAGACAGAGACTGAGTGAGAGGGAGACAGAGACTGAGTGAGAGGGAGATAGACTGAGTGAGAGGGAGACAGACAGAGTGAGAGGGAGACAGAGTGAGAGGGAGACGGAGTGAGACAGTCAGAGGGAGGGAGAGGGAGTGAGACAGTCAGAGTGAGGGAGACCGAGTGAGGGAGACGGAGGGAGGGAGACGGAGGGAGGGAGACGGACGGAGGGAGGGAGACGGACGGAGGGAGGGAGACAGACGGAGGGAGGGAGACAGACAGAGGGAGGGAGACAGACAGAGGGAGGGAGGGAGAGAGAGAGAGAGATGTGTGTATGCCGGGTCTGGTGGCTCAGTGGACGAAGGCGTCCGCTGCAGGGACCTGTGTTCAACCTCATGGTCACAGTTTTTTTGTGGCTCTAGCCCCGCCCCCCCCCCCCACTGACCCCGCCCCCACCAGTGTGGCCCTCTGCCACAAACCACACTGTGAATTTGGCCTCCGAGAAAAAGTTTGTGAGTACCCATGCTTTATAGTAATATGTGTCATGATTTTATAATATCACTGTTTTAATGTGTGCTTCATTTTATATTTGTGCTTTCACTCAAAAAGTTTATTTTAGGTATGTATGTTATGATAGTCAAAGGTCATGGGGTGGAATGTAGTGCTATAGGCACTCCAATGTATTGGGACCACATGATGACCTTTGACTACCATTGTATTAATTGACTTTATGTGTTTTAATTTATTGTATCTTGAATGTATGACATCATTTTTTCAGCACATGCATTTTGCCTTGTGATTTCATTTTGTGTCTCCTTAATGCTGCAGAGTGGAAGTGTTTCACAGAGTAGAACTTCCTTGCCAGGAACAGAACGAGTGGGTTGTGTGTTTGAAAGCATGAGAGAGAGAAATGTATGGGATATACTTCTCGGTCTTGTAGTGTAGTGTTATAGTGTTATATACCATATAGGTGCCCCAATATAGGCTCAGGTAACATCGTAACCTTTCACCTATACTCTTCCCTACATTACACACATGACAGTTCCTGGGGACTGACCTTTTACCTAGATATGACACTGCACACAGAACGCTGGATTTTCCCTGGTAAAAGCCTCATACAGTATGCATGAGGATTCGTGGAGACTCAGCAGGACTACCATCTCCTGTATAATAACTATGTATAAAGTTCATTCCCAACGTCATCCTAAGTCCGACAAGTGGCACAGCAAAGTAGAACCCCTGGGGAGAACTTTGGGTATATAAACATCACATCTTGCTGAGACAGAGAGAGGAGATCTTGACTTCCCTGCCGACACACTGACACTGAGGTTCCTGCATGCAGATACTCCAGCTCACAGTGGTCTAACATCCCTTGCGGGGTGTCCAACTCGAGACCAAGACAGCGTCCCACAGTCTCTCACTACAGGTAATGGAGTTGACTTTATCCTAGAGAGATTCTTGGCTTAACACCCATATACATGCTAGGTACAGTTAGGTACATCTAGTTAGGGTAGCATCGTAGGAGTACGCATTATACTGTCATGTCTTTTATATACTTGCCCATATTGATGGTTATATCAAAATGGTAGAAATCCACCATCCTTTTACTTTCTTAGTACTTCTAATCATTTATATCTCTTACTGTCTAAGGATTGTTTCAGCGCATTTATTTTACACCCGAATAACGACTGTTCAATAAATGCCTATTGAAAAACCTCCCCACCGTTTTTTCTGCGTATCTCTCTGAGACTAAGTGAGCACAAGTGGCTGAGCGAAAAGTAGTACACTGTTTCCACGGTCTTGAGGGATCAGGGTTGTCGCGTTCGAAAGTTGCCAAGAACTATTCTCTCCCTGAAAAGAGGAGTTTCTAATGGCACTGTGAGCTAGCTGGTACACAGGCCAACATACCCATTAGGGGTGTCTAGAATCAGCCTGGCACCAATCCTACAGTGTATGTTGTCTAAACGCTCAGATCCTATATAGGTTTTAAAGGAACTACATGACATGGCGCCGCCAAATTTGGTTGGGTACTTATTTAACAGTGAAATCAGAGTAGTTCAGGCATGCTATTCTCAGAGCCCCTACTCACATTTCCCCAGAGACATCTGGAGTGGGAGGGTACAAAAATACGCCAGAGCTGAGTAGACAAAAATCCTATTTATTGACTGTTGGTTAATCAAGCTTAAAGCACACCTTGTTCCTATTTGTGCATAACAACTTATCTTGGTTCCATTGGAAAACTCTTCTTACTAAAACAATGACTGAACTAGTGGATAACGATGTACATGAGCTAAATCTCTCAGCCAAAGAAGAAGATGCACACGCAATACCAATTACAGAAAGTGCTAGAAATGCCATCACGCTAAAACTAGCTTCATATGGTTTAACAGCTAGGGGTGGGCAGTAACCTTCGTGATTGAGGCACACAAATCATTTAGAACAGAGGTATTCTTTTCATGGGTTACATTCCCACAGGCACAATGAAAAACATTCCATTTCTACACAGAAGATGACATACCAAACGAATATGTCCATATGAGGACATTGAAGTTCCACTCACTTACCAGGAGCATTTATACTGGTTTAAAGGTGCCCTTCCCCAAACAAGAAATAAAGTAAGACTCGGTCCGCTAGGAAGAGACTGAGCAACATGGCCAATACTGGCGGCCTACACACCACATCCTGACATTGAAACAATGCCGGAAGGCGACTTACTTACACTTCATAAAGAATTAATAAAAATTTACAGAAATATGGCACAGTTCGTGATGAGGACACTCACAGTTAAGCCAGCAATGGTTACACCAACAGTTCCAACTCAAACATCAACAACTAAATTAACATCACAAACATTACACGCAGTAATGGGTAAAATGCCCACTAAACGTGAACAAATGCCATTATGGGTGGCTCAAAAAATAACACAGATAGAGGCGGTATTTCGAACACCAGCCCACATGAAAAACACAGAATGTTAAAAATGTACTTGCCCATGGGGATACCACGCCAGATAGAGGATTGTACCTCTTGGGATACAGTTTTCGCTGCCATATATACCAGGACTCATGGTATCCCGTCATTAGCTATAATACCAGATGTATTAAGACAAATACAGTACGAGTATGGAGCAGAACATGCTCTGAATTTAGGGATGAAATTAATAGGTAATTTCACCCAGGTATCAGCTATGATATAAGCAAATAATAAAGGGGAAGCAGCATCGGTGGCAATATGCCAACGCATGTGGGAGTTCACTCCTTTACAACAGGAACATGAATTACCTAAAATAATTGAAACTGCTTATGCAGAATTAGGTAGCGACAGTTTGGGAGCAAGAGCAATAAAACCACAACTGATGGGTAGTCCTGAAAAGGATACCTTTAAGCAAGCACCTGCTTCTTCAAAGATGAAATGGGATAATAACAAACAACAAAAGAATAAAGAGACTAAATCTCAATTCAGAGGTAGGTCTCCTCAACAGGAGCCCTCCGAAAGGAGGTATAACCTTAGGAATAGGGACAACATTAGAAAACCTGACAGGTATCAGGACATTGATACACGTTCCTCTTGTTCCTTTCAGGGTTCATTGAAAATCTCCAAGAGGAAAGGACGGTCAGAACACAGACAAGAAAAGCGTACAAAGTCCAGAGACGCACAACGCACTTCAGACTACACTTCCAAAAAAGAAGAAAAGCCTAAATCAAAACCTAAATTCAAAAAGAAGAAAGTAGTAGGTCTAAAAATCAGACATGCCCAGAATTCTGAGGACTCAACTACTGAATGGGGAATGGTGTCTGACGATGCTAGACAGTGCAGCAGAAGTAACAATAGCTCGCCAGAATCTAATGGAATTTCTGGTGACAGAAGAGCTGAGTGAACATATCACGGTGGAAACGCCTGATACTAGGGTAAGTTTCACACATAGGTTATGTTAAATAACACTCCAAATGGAGGGGGACAAGCCCAGGAATATTAAAAGTTTCTTTTGGGAGAACCTGACTTTTGGCTATGACATTATTTTAGCTGAAAGAGATTGGCCGCCTGCTATTGTTATGGATTGGCCAAAGGGAGAATGAGTCATTTTTCCAGCCTTTTCAGACCTTGTTCCTAACCACTTAAAACACAAATACCTGCAGGAGTGGGTGGTAGTCCTTGCATCTGCATTATATCGCAACCATGCTGGATGTAGATTCAACCCACCACGAGATACCACTAAAGTTTACTCCGTCTCCACAGAGGGAGTATACAATTAAGCAAAAAGCTAAAAAAACAGGTCAGGGAGATCTTAGATCAACTTGAATACCAGGGGGTGATTGAAACTTGCACCTTTTCAATGAATAATCCTTTATTTCCCGTAATGAAACTTGACAACTCATATCGTCTAGTTTTAGATTACAGACATCTAAACTCATGCACAAAAACATTTGTAGTACAAAACCCACATAGTGCTGCATTAATTAATAACATTGAGCGGAAAAAATACAAAACAACACTAGATATCTCAAGTTGATTTTTCTGCCAGAATATAGCGCCTGAGAGCTGATATTTGACAGCATTCTGGGCGTTATGGTCCCAGATTCAATTTTGTCGACTCCCCCAGGGGTAAAAGAACAGCCTGCGGTTGTTCTCAGCTAGAGTAACTGAGCTACTCCAGAATCTGGATGGAGAGGCATTGTCCTATGTAGATGATATTTATCTGATGGATGATGACCGGGAGGAACACTTGACCAGGGTGAGCACCATAATTTTGGGATTCGCTTCTGAGGGCTACAAATTCATCTTTGAAAAATCAAAAATAGCCCACCTCAATGTCCTATTTTTGGGATATGAGCTCTCAAGTGAAGGGAAAAGCGTGGCAGCTAACTTTTTAGAAAAGTGTGCACTGCTCCAACCTCCAAAATCATTGAAAAATTTACAATCCATACTAGGATTCCTGAATTTTGATAGGACATACATTTTGGATTAGTCAGAAAGGGTTAAACCTTTCTACAACCTCATAAGACCTGATTTTTCAGTTAGGCAGTGGACACAGGGACACGCAGACATCCTTCGTTCCCTACAAGCTGACATGCTATCATCTAAACACTTACAAACACGCGTAAATGTCCACAACCTCGTGATCCGTATAGTTGCGGGTCAATCTGGGTACACCTACCTAACATACAATGAAGGTGAAACAGTACCCACAGCATACAAATCACACTTAAATACGAATGCTGCGATGCGTTTTGCATCCACAGAAAAAATTCTGACAGCAGTACAGACTGTTGTAGTGAGAGAGAGAGCACTGGCTCAGGGGAAACGAATAATTGTCGTGACTCCAGTACCGGCTTCAGAGGCTGCTTAAAAGGCTAGCGTTCCAAATGCTAAAGCTCTACATCCAAGATGGATACAATGGGCGAATTCTCTCACGGCATCAGATGTAGAATACAGATACGACCCAAATCTAAAAACACAAGCATTTTTGCTTAATGAGCAAGAATATCCTCTACCGAATGAAATAATGCCTCTGGATCAGTATGAATACATAATTTACACTGATGGATCTAGTCAGCCGGCCATTGGAAGTAAACAGCAATACAGCGCCACCTGTGTGATTGTAAAAGGTCGTATGCAGGACGGAAAGTTCCATCCAAGCTGTACAAAAACACTGTCTCTAGGAGACTGCACAGCTCAGCTGGCAGAATTTAAAGCTCCCCACACTAATCGTGTGTGATTCTTTTTACTGTTTACAGTCATACAATGACTGGGGTCAGAATGGGTTTAAGGACTGAAAAGGTGGCACAATTAAGCACAAAATGCTATGGAACATGTAGCTGAGTTGAAAAACGAACTACCAAGAGCTCACGTGATACACACACTGAGTCATCAACCTGATGGAATTCACATTGAAGGGAATTCATTGGCTGATAAAGCCACAAAAGGGTCTGCACGTACAGCTTCCGTAGCTGCAATCACTCGTTCAAAAACAAGAATTGACAGAGACATTATGGTTGCTGTCATTGCTACACGCAATAACTCAGTGGTACCGAAAAGATTTCCACTCAAGTACTCCAACAAGTTAGATGCAAACAAAGTTCTATTTGTTCAGATTCCCGGAATGGGGGATAGAGTAATACCAAACATGGATCGCAGATTGGGATTAATATTAGCTGCACACGAGGGTCTGGACATGTAGGAGTTACAGAAACTCTTTCTTTACTAAAACAATGCATGCTACTGGTGGCAAGGCCAAACAAAGCAGACAAAAGATTATGTCTTAAAATGTGACATTTGTCAGCAGATGAAGGGCTCCACCATAACACATCCAGTGTATACACAATTGCTAATATCAGACAGACCACTCGCGTGTGTATATATTTGGACCACTGTTGCCCATTACAATCTGAAGGGGCTTACAAGTTCAACATGGTTGCATTGGATTCTTGCTCAAGATTGCTATGGGCATGGCCTCAGGGCTCGGCTGACGCTCGAACTGTTATAAAACATTTCCGAGTCTTTATAGGGACATATGCAGTTGGCACATTACATTCTGACCATGGCCCCACGTTTAGCTCTAAAGCTTACAAGGAAGCCATGGAAAGTTTGGGTGTTGCACTGCGGTACTCCTGTCCTTACCATCCTGAGGGAAATTTGGTTGTGGAGAGAAAAAAACGGGACTTAAAGCAATCATTAAAACCTAGAGTATTAGGCATGGGTGGCAGTTGTGTCAATCATTTATATGGGGTACAGCAGGCCTTGAATAACATGCCAAGAAGCTCTCAAGGGGGTGTAACTCCTTATGAGGTCCTTTTGGGAAGAGGATGTGGGTACCTGATCTCGATTGTGAAGGCATAGTGGCGGATGAAAAAGCTTTTGACATCAATAAACGTTTGACTGTTTTAAAAGATCTGAATGAAGCCAGGGCACCAGAGACTAATGTGCAGGTAAAGCGGACCGCAACTGGGGAAGTCAAGTCAGTCACGGCAAGATCTGTCTGGATTCCTAAAGTAGGGTATCTGGCCAGGGAAAAATTAGTGGACAAAAAAGAATTTGGACCATCATACAGAAAGCCTGTAACTGTACTGGCTGTCGAAGTAACAAGAACTGTACTTCTGCCACCTCTTGCCGGAAAGAAGGAGAAGAGATTTGTCTCCATTGATCTGATCAAACCACACTATGTGACCGATACTGAATAGTAGACCTAGTGGGCTCCTGAGTAGCCGACACCCTCCTCTCACTACTATTCAGGAAGTTCAAACAGAAAGGGTCATCACGTTTCAAGAGTCTCCTGTACAAAATTATGGACTGTGCAACAATGCCATGGAACTTGTTCCTCTTGAAACTGCAATTCAAAATCAAAATGAAAGACAAATTTCAATTCGACCTGACACTGATGTCTACATTAATATGCCTCAACAAGAGCCATCTACAAGTTCAACAAAACCTTATGAGCTACCTAAGATAGATCGAACTGCATCTGGCTATTTCATCGACTTTGATAACTTTTCATTGGATCCAAGTGAACCTGAAACAACGCCAGCCCCAATATCTTGTCAACAACAAATCGAATATTCCTTAACTTTTCTGAAAAAGACATACCTGGTGTCACCTTGGCTAAAACATTGGATGATCACCGGTATACTGTTCTTTCTTTTCTGGATAGGCTTAGTGACTGTTTTCTGCTTACTTATTAACTGAAGTTATTTGCTCCAAAGCTCAGCAGCATCAAAAGTGAATTTGATCCTAAAACCTCATGTTTTGTCACATCGTGAACAAAGAGACTTGTCATCAGTGAACATTACAGCGGTTCCTATACCTGATGGTATAGTATAGGAAAAGGTTGATTATGATATATTTGGTCCCACCAAACTTTTAAAAATACCACCTTTATTTAAAATTTTCTTAATCGATATCATTACCTCCAGTACATTTTCCGATGATTGGGATTTTGAAACTGTGAATAATATTTTGTCTGAATTAGAACAATCTGCCGCATTTTCTAATAACTAAATGTTAGAAGACACTTCAGATTTTAACACCATGTATTGTTATCAACATTATGGTCATCATTTTCTACACAAATCCAGTAACCCTAGGAATGTTTTCACATATCACCAATGGGAACATTACCCTACACCACAGAAAAGTAGTTTGAAAACCTTTGCACAAACATGTTCATATTTTTCAGGGTTTAACATTTCTGACCCGACTTCATACTATTATAAGGTTGCACGAACATCTGCACGGAAAAATATGCTGACCAACACCAAACAGATTTACTCTGCTTCTTTCATTACCCATCTGTCTGAACAGGTTTTCGACTTATGGAAAGACAATATAGACTTAAAATCAGTCTGGGGTTCTAGAGAATGGCAAGTCCAGAGAACAGAAGCACTATTTAGAGCATGCCTCATTCCTCAGCAGATGATTTTTCTAAACAATACTGTGCAACAGACTTCCTGTCTTGGAATAGCCAAGAATAAGGATTTGAACACTCCTCGGATTCCAACACCATCACAAACAGAAGGTAACTTTTACATCACAAGAAGGGATTACTTTAGATGACATTGTACAATACGGTAGATCAGACCCCAATTGGAAGGGATGGTTGGTTTTGCCCACAGACAGTAATATATGTCAGGAAAGATTCAGGGGTATAACTGAAGGGTTTAGTATCCATAGGCCAGACCCACGCTATGTGCAAAGAGAACATCCAAGGGTGGTGACATAATTTAGTGTAGGGAAGTTATGCCTTGATTGGATAAAAACCTCAACAATAACACAGGTGAAACAGCACTTATCCTTACTTACAGAGGATGTGGACCTACGGGATTTTTTATTGGGTCCCAGAAAGCCATGTCAGAAACATTTCTAATATGCTGTCTATAATGAAGTTTGGAAAGTCTCCCAACAAGAAGCACCGGAGAGAATACGAGAAATAGATGGGATCAATTTGGAAAAGGCGTCAGCGGTAGTTGACAATGGTATGACTACGTTAACATCCTGGATTTATTTACTGGGCAACATTGTATCTTCTGCTATTGATGTACTAGAACAGGACTTGTCCATACTACAACATGGGCAATCACAATTACGTTCTATTATGTTATTGAGCTGCACGCCGCAATCATTGCGCGCAGGTTATGTGCCCGTCACTGTTTTCGGCATACAATCTAATGGAAAAACAGATTAAAATGGCACCAAGGGGAGTAAAATTTAAAATGTTGCGTATTGAAAAACTGGATAGATTACCTTTTACTGTGGCAGAATCACCGTCCACAGAATGGTTGATCCATGGCCATATAACATTACCGGTCACAAATTTCCAGCTTCAGCATTTGCCTAGAACAGCAACAGGCAGACACATATGAAGAAATGGGTAGGGAACTCATCAAGGAATCTTGGGAATTACCGTACAGATTTTGATGCAGGAGTGGGGATCTGGAAGTATTCCTAGACGGTACAAACTGTGAGAACGCTTTAAGTGGATCTCTCATATGGAGTAGCGGCTGCTGGAGGGAGTTCGGTGGGGCAGTGAGGCGCGGCGGGGATGGGCAGGGTGGGGAAATGTAAACACCAGAATATGGATGAACGGAAGTAAGTACACATTTAAATTAATAAAACGAATTTCGTTGCGCGCGCTGCATCGCAAAATGCGATGCAGCGCGCGCAAAGGAATTCATTTTATTAATTTAAATGTGTACTTACCTCCATTCATCCATATTCCGGTGTTTACATTTCCCCACCCTGCCCCTACCCCTCCCCGCCTCACTGCCCCACCGAACTCCCTCCGTGAACCGCTACTGCTCATATGCCAGGATATTATGCTGCACAGGCCTGCAATGGCTCAGTAGCGAACCTTCCCTGTCACTTGAGGGGTACCCCAGCAGCTGTGATTACCCCGGTATTCAAGGCACTTTCAAATGGGAGTTACTTGATGCTGAACTATCAAGGTTGTTGTGGGATGCTTGCGAGCATCGCATATCTCGTCACCGTGAGATCCAGGGTTACTTGCTGTATGCAGATATTGTTTCCACCAACACACACAGTCAGGGAGGCGCCGTTATGGCCTTTGTTGAATGTTTCCTTTATACGGTTTGATACTCTGAGCAGAATGAAAGACATCCTTCTACAGAAACCGTGCCCTTAACCTCCGCCCGGGAGACTTTTGATACTCCAGATCGCAAGGTCCTCGGCCGAGAAGATACAGGCACTCATAGACTCTCAATTACGGGCTAAAAGTGTAAAGTGAAACCAGAAAACTGTGGATAAATCAGGGCTTTCCAACTTAAATTGCGTGATCTTAGGCACATTTCGTATCACCACTACTCTTCAGAGTACAAAAACCGTGAATATGATCAAAGTATTTTCAAATATGTGCCTTCAGAATGGCAGTTATACAAAAACCAATATTGATTGTAATTTCAATTAGGTGCGTGAATGCCAGTTGTACAAAAACCATTAGCTGTGTCTTTGGGTTGAGTTCTCGCAGTTGCTATTTAAAACTGCAGACAAATGCATGAAGAGGTAAAAACCAAAGTGCACACAATTGCTGATTAAAACTTTTTCAGGGACAGATGGAGCCATAAAATATAAACCACTCACCTTGTGATCCACATGGTTGGGAATCTACAGGGCACCATTTGGGCTCTGCAAGCTAGTGACGCAGGCCAGAGTCACAGACAACTGCAGTCTGCACCTGCACCACCTTCCCTCCATGCCGCCAGCAGGTCCAGGGGTCTGTTCCTCAGCCGCAGACAAAACACCGCTGTGTAGTGCCATACACGTGTGATGCACCAATACACTGGAGCTAATGTCCCTTGCAAAGTGCAGCACGGGAAGCAGACACCTCGAGTCTGGGCAGTATATCTTCAAGAGTCCTGATGACAAAATGTGCAGACTTGATGTCTCGACTTTCCGCCTGCCTGCAGCCTCTCCCCCACCCTTTGCCAACTCGTCACAGCATGGGACCAGCCCCCGATGAAGAGCCTTGCTCTCTACTCCCTGAGTGACGTGAAACCCCAGCACTATAGGGCTTCAAACTAAAGCACCCGGGGCTATCTTCACCCCCACATCATCAGAGGGTGGAGACTGGTCCTTTGGGTTATGTGTTTGCCGAGCTGATGACCACACAGGCCTCAGGACTGTGAGCTCGTCATCCCGGCAAATAGTTCGCCCAGCATCACTCAGCATCATTGACTGAGTGGTAGACTGGCAGTGTGCAGCACTTCTGGCTCCAGCGGGGAAAAAATAATGATGTGTTTACATGAGTGCAGCCTGTGTTTTTAAAAACTTTAGCAACCACCTTTGGTTTTATTTTGGAGATGGTGATGGAGGTGAAAGTAAAGAGGGCGGAGCCCTTATGCCCTGGATGAGAAACCGCCACTGTATTCAAGCCCTGCAGTACTGAGTTTAGGCGGCTGTTATCGGTTTCCATGCACAGGAGGAATCTGTGTGTGGTAATTCACAGAGAGACACCAGGTGCACATCAGAAATCAGTGAACTCAGAAAGAAGGCAGGGCGGTATCTTCCATGGTGATACGGCTCTGGGAGAGGATGTTCAAGTCCAGACTGTTTGCTACCGGTCTCTTGAGACGCAAACTGCACCTCCCTGATGAAGCCCAGGGAGGTTGAAACACATCTATGTATGTTAGCTCGCTGGTGAATAAGGCATGTGGAATGAAGTGCTTCTGTGGCTGGAGGCCAGAGGCAATTGCATTAGGTTGGTCCTCACACAGATAAGATAAAACAGAGATGGAAATGATGACGTTATTTATAAAATCCACACAGCAGCCAAAGCCAGCAGCATGACGTACACTTGGTTTCATGCGTGACAATACACAGTCTGAGTGCTTGATGAAATGTAGGTGTGAGTGGCTTGGCTGTGTAGGGGAGAAAGGGGTTTGCATACAGGAATTGAAGAAATGTAGAGAGGTGTAAGGAGCATATAGTGAGACATATATAAAGTATACAAAGGGTGAGAGAGAGGTGGGTAGAAAGTGATCAAAGTCGAGAAACGAAAAAAGAGAGAGAAGAAGCAAGAAAGAATGAGAAGAAAGAAGAAAAAGTTTTTTAAAAAACTAACTTTGCACTTACTATTCTTCAAGAAGGTGTAGAGTGGGATGAAGTTTCCAGCTGCCTAAGACAATGGCCATGCATGTGAACTCATGTGATAGGAAGTTTCAATGTCTTGTGACATCATTAATTATGTAGCGCTGTTTGACAGGTTAGCTTAAGCCGCTGGAATCAGGGTGACAGGCATAGATTGATTCACCACCTTTTAGAAATAGCCCACTGGCCAAGTGAGGCCTTGTGCATTGTTATCTAAAAATACAGCATCACCCTCGGTGTGACCAGTCACCTTCAACACTGACATGATACAACAGGCCAGCATCTTTGAAAACTAAAAATGTGCATTGCACATGCACGAGGAACACAAAAGCTTCACCTCAACCTAAAGAAGCAATAAGGCTGGCTTAGCACTAGCACTCACACAATGCTAAAATTAGGTGCACGACAAAAAGTCATGCACATGGCAATAGAAATTACCTTATGTGTTCAACAGCTACTTTGTGACAAAATTGTCCAAAAACACCTGGAGCTGCCCAGGACAAACTCCCTGGATATGTATCCAAAATGGACCGAACGAGGAGGGTCCTGCTCAAAAGGAATTACATTTGATGCAAAGCCAATCAAATAAATTTGCATGACCAGGCTTAGCATGAAATACTAGGGTGAAAATAAACTAGGTGGAGATAATTTACAAGTGTGTTGTGGTATGATATTCCTAAACACAACAGGAGAAATCACACATTTTACAACACCGGTCCCAATACCTCAACCAACGAATCTCTTTGTATGCCACCAAGAGAAATCTGTGCTCTGCTGACCTAGCCCAGGCTGAAATCCCCCACATCCACAGAGCCAGAATGGGAGGCAGATCCTTCTCCTGCATCGCGGTCAAGACCTGGAACGAACTACCCCTCAACATCAGACAAAGCCCCACACTGCAAGCATTCAGGAAGAGCCTCAAGACCTAGCTCTTCAGATAATCAGAACTGCCCAACCCCCCCCCCCACCCCAGTGCCTTGAGAACCTCACGGGTGAGTAGTGTGCTCTACAAATCCCTGATTAATTGATGGATTGGGTGAAGAATTCTGCTCTGCCGGCAGAGTTTGCGGAGTTTGGCCCACTCCGCGCAGAGTTCTGAAAAACTTCAAGAAGCGGAGTTATTTTTTTCTTGAGTGGGTCCCCAACATTATGTTGGTGAGCGCTCATGGGAAAAATTTGCACCCTAGATCTCCTCCAGGCAAGATTTCTCAATGCGGGCGATCGCAGCAGGTCGCGACCGCTCGTGTCAAGAAATCTGCTGCTCGTGTTGAGGAAGCAGTCGCTCGAGTAGAATGTCTACTCGAATGGCAGGCAGCAGCAGTGCCCTCTAGCGCAACACGTAGTGCCATTTGCACTAATCTTACAGCGCGGTACAAACTCCCAGCGCTAAAAATCAGAGCGAGCAGTGTGACTTAGCAGACTCTGGGGCAGGTGTAACTCCAGGGAGCACGGGGTAATTTTTCCAACACTTTACGGAGTTCCGCTGAGTAAAACTCCGCCCAGGCCTAAGCTCCATGCAGGATACTGCCACCTCTCTCATGAACTGTAGAATGTTTAGCGTCATGCTAGCGTGGCATGTGGTGTGTGAGTTCTACAGATAACCTCATTGGCTCCCAACTGTTTGTAGGTTTGAGTGCACATTTTACTCACTTGAGCAATACAGCACTGCAATTTTTACACATCTCTCTGTTGTCAGAACAATAGTAAATCTAGGGGCAGATTTACGAGGACTGGCGCATCCCTGCATATCAGCAGGGATGCGCCAGGTAAGATGCGTTACGCAAGTTTACCCTTGCGCCACCACAGGTGCGCCGCATTTACAGTGCGGCGCATCATGGCGCAAGGATAAACAGATGCGTGACGCATCTGATGGCGTAAGGGCAGCGCATTGCTGGAGTCGTGTCGCAAGGGCGACGCAACTCCAGCAATGCTCAGGGGCTGCCCATACCTAACATGCTGCATCACGCCTTACCCCTGCTTCAAGCAGGCGCAGGGTTTTGACGCAGCGGCGTCGGAAAAGTGACTCAGTAAAATCTTGTAGATTTCACTGGGTCACTTTTCCGAGGCTTTTTCCGACGGAACGCCCACCCTGCATACATTAAACCTGACGCAGGTTTAATGTGGCGCAGGGCTTTACAACGTGACGCATCTCCCTAGATGCGTCACGTTGTAAATAAGGTGCAACATGGCGCATGGTTTACGCCACCGCTGCATCACAAAAGTGACGCAACGGCGGCGTAAATGTGTCGCAAGGGGCTTGTAAATCTGCCCCTAGTCTTTAATATACCAAAGGCCAAAATACTGCACATTATCCTAGTCGGCCTTTCCTTTCAACTGACACTCTAGGTCACTTTAACAGAAGGAAAGAACCTTGGGATTCTAATCATTTGTGACTTCCCCTTCATCCCCAGCCAAGTAGAATAAGTCATCAAAAAGGAACCCCACCCTTCTAAATGGGTTATCCGCTGCTACAAAGGTTTTCATTATAATCTTCAGGATCCCCAAAGGAGTGGTGCCTCGTAGCACCGCTCATTGATTGCAGATGAACCAAGGATTCGATTGATCAGATTGACATATTTCCACGGTATGCTTCCTTCTCTCTTGCAAAAGCACTTCCGAAGCAAAAGGATACACATATTAATGAATCTTTTCACCGATACATAAATAATGGCTAGTGTACATTTTCGACCCACCATTCTATGACTAAAATAGAATACAGTCATAGCATGAATTTCTCTGGAGAGGGTTGGCTGCTAATAACCTGAGTAGGCTCAATCTTGGGCCAGTCATGTGCAATGTGTATTGTCTGCTATAGAGTTGATCATATGCCTGTTTAGGGCTTACAGGTGTTCACATTCCTTTATTAGCATCACTAAAGGTTACCTGGGACCGTATTACGCATTGGCATTGTTTGCGCCTGGCGCACCTTTCAAATGATGCGCCGGGTGCAAACAATGCCAATACACCCTATTACTCATGCTACCCTGGGGGCAAAGCATTCCAGTGAAAACACGGAGCAGCCGCTCCGTGTTTTCACAGTGCAGGCGGCACCCGCCTGCAGTAGTGCCACCTGCACTTTCATAGGGGATTAGAGATCCCCTAGCAGAGGGGTGCAGTCAGTGACTGCACCCGCCTGCAAGGGGATGTCTGGGTGGTCCATGGGACCCCCTTTACCCCCTGCAGAGGGCTGCTGTCAGGAGGCGCACTGACAGTGCGTCACCTTTTAAATGGCGTACTGTCAGTGCGCCTCCTGAGTGCTTCTTTGACTTAGCGCCCGCGTCTGTAATATGGCGTGGGTGCAGAGTCAAAGGAATTGCCTCATTTGCATAGGACACGCCCCTGTGCAAATGAGGGAACACCCTCTGAAGGTAGCGCTGGCGCATTAAGTGCACCAGCGCTATCGGTATTATAGAAGGGGACACACAAGCGTCTGCACTCCCTTCTATAATACCAAAGTGCCCCGGGGCGCGCAAAGCGGGCGCAAATGCCCGTTGCGCCCCAGACATCTTCTGTAATACGGCCCCTGATCAACCACACTTTCCTTGCCGCAGGGCTTCTCTCCTGGCCACCATCTTATTAAACACTGTGCCCTCACACGCACTTCTGGATAACGTATGAAGACAGTGTGCACTGCTGAACAAAAACGTGGAACCTGTGTTACTTAAGAAGTCCCAACGCACTCAAATTTATGGGCAATCTATAAAGCCAAGTCTCGCCAAGCCTGGGATGACACATTCTAGCATTAAAGACGCCGACTCGTGGCCCACAAGCCTTCACACCGATTTAGCGAGCCTATCTTTGGGAAGGCGGTTGCCATAGCTCCCCCTGCCTTGTCAGGCCTCGTGCCCCCACCCATTCGAGGCCCTCTGACAGGTCGTCACTGCCATTCCTCTTTAGTGTCATCGACTTTGATGGAAATGTTTTCCCCACAGAGTAATAGGATTCCTGTGCCGGTAGCTGCGATGATTAAAGGCCATTGTGTGCAATCTAATAAGCGGAGTGCGTGTAGCGGGGCTACGGTATTCACGCGACGGCCCATCTGCGCGAGAACATAGCTTCAGGGATGAGAGGGGACGTTTGTCTGCGTCTGTGCGTGTACGGAGTGCGCAAGAGCACGCGCTAAGTCTCTTGGAAAGGCTCTCGCGCAATAAGAACACAGTGCAGCGAAGGCATGCTATGTATGGTCCTACCTTCAGCGGAAAGGGGCAGAGTTTACAGAGACATTTGTAAACGCAGCTCACTCTGCTTTGGTGCACAAATGACTTGAATTACAAATACAAATGCACTTTTTCAACTCACAAAAGTTGAACGTTTAGTCCTAATTTTTTAACATTAACCCGGCATGGTGTACTAGGGAGAGAAATCTGGCTTCACAGGTGTTTCGGGTGACAAAAACTATTAACAAATGTAGGCATACATCTGTGAGTTGTGATCGGATTTCTTTTAGAATCTAACCAAAATTCCCCTTCACCTTTGTTTCATTCCTCCCAATCGGCTTTAAACATCTTGGGGCTGATTCTTAATCTTAACACAGTTCATAAGTAGTCACCTGCAGAATCTACATGTCCATTAATAGGTCAGATACATCTCAGCCCATAACTGTGTGCGATGTGTAAGTACAGGCAGATCCACAGAGCCTTCTGTCCCATACAGTCGGGTGTGTGTGCATAGATAGATTTGTGTAGACAATCGTGCTTAAGAATTTGGGTGTGCATATATTTGCTCTTTGTAGTTGTCTCTCAAATTAAATGCATGTGTCTGCAGATGGATCTGAGTAGAAAGCAGTTTTTTTTTTCTTTTAAAATAGAGACTGTGTTTTATGCCTCTGCGTGCCTTTGTTTAGAGCGTGTCTGACGACCAACAGTTCAGTTAAGGCTAGATTGCATTTTCCATACTGAATACACTAACATATTTTTTTCGTGTAACTTTGGCGTCTGTTGATTAAACTCCAACAGATATCAGATGGTCTCCTGAACATCACATGTTCTTCAATATAAGTACATTTCTCAAAGATTTCATAGTTTTAAAGAAGTTTTTGAAGTCTCATTTGAGCATTTTGGGTTCCGGAGTACCATGCTGATGGCTAAAAAGCGCTTCAACACCTCATCAGGGGTAGCAAGCGCTATATATATGCAAACCATTCCCTCTTCTATCCCGCCAATATCCTTTTAAATCCAAATAACAGACTAACATGTCTACCACTCAAATTAAGTTCATTTTCACTATACTAATTCACCACTAATCTTTTTTGGGCTCTGGAGTATCATGCTACTCGCCGAAAAAGTGCTTAGACGCCTCGTCAGGGGTAGTAAGTGCTATATAAACAATTACAATACAATACATACATCATCAAATTCGCTAACCTTTTCCTGAAATACAATGCTACTTTAAGGTTTTTAGGAGTGCTTATTTTAAAAGTTTTTAGGCCATAATAACAAGAACGGCGCAAACATTATCGCCGCTTTAACGGCAGCAAACTGCCGCTAAAGTGGCGATAAGGGGCTTGATAATATGCCCGATAGAATTCCAAGAGAAGCCCAGGTTCTGGAGTCAAGGACATCAAACCTGGGCTTCTATTGGAGTTCTATTGAGCATATTATCAAGGCCCTTATCGCCACTTTAGTGGCAGTTTCCTGCCACTAAAGCGGCGATAAAGTTTGCACTGTTCTCGATAATATGGCCCTTTGAGTCCTATTTGTTCATCTGTGAGGGAAGTTCCAGCTGTGTAATTATACATTATATAAGCTTGTGAAAACGTCTTCCAAGAATACAAACACACTTTTTAACATGTTTTCCCGTTAATGGAAAACATTTTCCTCAGTTGAGATACCCTTTCTTTTACACCAAAACTAATATTTGGAGATTCTCCTGCCCATCCTTGAAAGGAATTTAGCCCTGCCTTTTGGCATAAATACATTTATAACCATTTCCAGGGCAGCTGGTGAATGTCCAAAAATAAGTAAATTATTGGTTGTTTGCAAATCTCCATGGCATCACGGCCCTGGAACACTCACTATGTTCCCATTAGAGCCATGTAGTTCAATTTAATATTAAACCTTACATATTATGAAAGCAGTTTGAAATACAGGAAGAGAACATTTCCAGAAATCCTCAATGTGCAACGGAATTTATTACTGTATGCTTATCCTCATCAAGAATGTATTTATTTTCTCTTTAAAGTGGTTCCTCTTTAGGCATGGCAACTGCTCCACAAAATAACTACATGAACACCTTGAGAAAAACACTGCTCTTCATTATGAAGAGACTGGATTCAGACCAAGAAGTAGAATGCAAACCTCCGTAATCACTGTAAGAGGACAGCTCCTCATCACCATGGAAGTACAATAGGAAGCCCCCCTCAGGCTCCCCAAACCCTGAGTGCCTCATAATACAGTGAACCACACTATTCTTCTCAAGAGACTTAATCAATCAGTGATCTTATATTTCACAACTCAGGGTGGGGGACTCTGTGGTTCAGTCAAAGAGCCAGGTCTTGAGGTCCTTCCTGAATTGCGGCAGAAATGGTGATTGTCTGAGGTGCAGATGCAGGGAGTGCCAGACTTTCGCAGCGAGGTAAGAGAAGGATCTTCCTCCAGCTGTGGTCTTGCGGATCTATGGGATGGTGGCCAGGGCCCGTTGGGCGGAGCGGAAATGTTTGGTGGGAGTGTAGAAAGAGAGGTGGTGGTTGAGGTATTAAGGTCTGGCATTATGGAGCCAGCAGTTAGTGTAGGTCTCTCAGGTGGCCGTTGATGTGGTTGCACCGTGGGATGTTCAGGATGAGTGTGGCAGTAGCGTTCTGGACGTTCTGCAGTTTCTTTTGGAGTTTCTAGGTGGTACCGGCATAGAGTATATTGCTGTAGTCAAGTCTGATGCTGATGAGTGCATTTGTGACCGTTTTCCTGGCCTCAGTGGGGATCCACTTGAGGATCTTGTGAAGCAGGCAGAGCGTGTGGCAGCAGGAGGAAGAAACAGCGTTTATTTAGCAGTTCATTGAGAACGAGGAGTCCAGGATGATGCCAAGGTTTCGTGCGTGGTCCATGGGTGTGGAGGGTTTCCAAACGCTGTGGACCACCAAGAGTCATCCCAAATGGAGGGGGAGGAGCCCAGGATGAGGATTTCAGTCTTTTCTGAGTAAAGCTTGAATCAGCTGTCCTTCATCCAGGTGGCGACTGCCTTTATCCCATTGTGAAAGTTGCTCTTGGCGGCTGTGGGTTTGTCTGTGAGGGAGAGAATCAGCTGGGTGTTGTTGGCGTTGGAGACGATGTTGAGTTCTGTGGCTTCTGAAAATGCCTGAAAATGGGACCATGTAGATGTTGAAGAGGGTGGGGCCCAGGGAGGATCCCTGAGGCACTCCGCAGCTGATCTCTGTGGGTTCTGAGTTGAATGGCGTAAGTCTGACTCTCTGCTCTTGGCCTGTGAGGAGAGAACGGATCCATTCTAGGGCTTTGTCGCAGATTCCGGCGTTGTGGAGTCTTGCACAGAGGGTGTGGTGGGAGACGGTGTTGAAGGTGGCTGAGAGGTCTAGGAGGATGAGGGCAGGAGTCTCTCCTCAGTCGTGGAGGGTGCGGATGTTGTGTGTCGCAGTAAGGAGAGCGGTCTAGGTGCTGTGGTTGCTCTTGAAGGCTGATTGGGAGAGGTCCAGGATGTTGTTAGTTTTGATGAACTCGGAGAGTTGGGCATTGATGACTTTCTCGATGACTATGTCTGGGAAGGGGAGCAGGGAGATGGGTCTGTAGTTCTTGAGGTCTGTCGGGTCGCCAGAGGGTTTCTTCAGCAGGGGTTTGATCCCTGCTTGCTTCTAGTCTTCCAGCAAATTTGCAAACTCGATGGAGCTGTTGATGGTGCAGCAGAGTTCAGGTGCAATGGAGGTGCCAGCTCTCTTGAAGATATGTTGAGGGCAGGGAGCCAAGGGGGCTTCGGAATGGATGCTCTTTATGATCCTCATGGTGTCCTCAGAGGTCAGGGTGGTCCAGATGGTCGAGGTCTACTGGGGTTTGGAGCCATTGGGCGCAGTGGTTGTAGGTGGGTGGGTCTTGGGTTGCGAAGCTGTCATAGATCTCCTTGATCTTGCGGTAGAAGAATGTGGTGACGTCGTCACAGAGGTCTTGAGACGGGAGAATATCTGCCATCTCAGTGCTAAGTTTAGCGAATTCTTTGACCACGGTGAAGAGTTCTCTGCTGTTGTGTGTGTTGATGTTGATGCATTCCTGGATAGCTGCTTTCTTTGTTGTCCTGATGAGGCGGTGGGGTGCAGTGACGGCGAATTTGAAGGCTGCATGGTCTCCCGTGATCTTTCTGCTCCTCCATCTTTTCTCAAGCTGTCTGCAGGTGTGCCTGGACTCTTGGAGGGTGGGGGAGAACCAGCTGGCTATCTTGGAGGACTGCTTGCCTGAGGGTTTCCTGAAGGGCCAGTTTGTTGGCACAGTCGATGCTCCAGTGGTGTAGGTTGCATGCTAAGGTGTTGGCATCCGTGGATGTCAGTGGTGGGGTCTTGCTGAGGGAGTTGGTAAGCTGATCTTCGGTGACATTGCTCTAACTTCTGTGAGGATCATGGTGAGTGTGGTGGTATACGGTGTATTTGGTGAAGGAGAAGTGGATGCAGTGGTTGTTGGTTCAATGTGGCTCGGAGGTGTGGCTGATGGAGATGTAGCTGCTTGCGGAGAAGATGGAGTCGACCTTGTGTCCTGCTGAGTGGGTTGGCGTTGTGACCAGTTGTTTGAGTCCGATGTTGGCAAAGTTCTCCAGTAGGGATGAGGTGTTGTGGTCTTCGAGGTTGTCCAGGTGGAAATTGAGGTCACCAAGTAGGGTGTAGTCCGTTGAGGCGAGAGCGTGGTGAGCGATGAAGTCGGTTATGGCTTCGCTGAATGGCGGCAGGATCCGGTAGGTCTGTAGACAAGGGTACCTCGGAGGGTGGCATTCGGGTTTGTCTGGATCTGGAAGTGGAGGCGCTCCATGTCAGGTGAGGGGTCGTGGGAGCTGGTTGTGGCATAGGGTGTCTTTGTGTATGATGGCGATGCCTCCTCACAGCCGGTTGACGCAGTCCTTGTGGATGATTTCATAGCCGTCGGGGATTGCAGTTCCGATGTCCGGGGCTGAGCTGGAGTTCTTTCTGGTTTCTGTGAAGAATGCGACGCCAGGGAAGATGGAGTTGAGCAGGTCCCAGATTTCCACAGCGTGTTTTTTGAGGGAGCTGGTGTTGAGTAGGATGCATCTGAGGTGGTCGGTCCGGTTCTTGAGAGTCCTGCAGTCGGTGGGTCTGGTGTGAGGAGGCCGGCAAAGGTGCAGTTGCAGGTGTGGCAGTTGAACGGGCCTTGGGTGTTCTTCAGCAACGCGAGGTGGCAGGCGGTGCAATTAACTGGTGTTTAAAGCATGGAAGGCACTGGAGGCGTAGTGGTGGATGGTCTGGGGGCTAGAGCCAATGACGCTGGGTGGGGTCCAGGCACTTATGGGTGCAGACGGGCGTGCCTTTGGTGCGCCGTCGGTGTGGCGGCCATTAAATAGTGTTGAGGAGGGCTGGACAGCTTGGAGGTGGGAAGTGGGAAAATCGCACTGGAGGGGGAGCGGGGCTGTGGGGGACGAGCAGCGGCAAGAGAAAGGGAAAAAAGGCGCAATAAGGAGAAAAGAGAGAAAGTGACAAGAAAGCAGAAAATGAAAAAAAAGAAAGTGAAAAATTGAGCAAAGGAGCAGAAAAGGCAGAAAGAAGAAGACAGAGGGCAGAGCATCAGCAGAGCAAAAATGATCCCCACTGGATTACCAGGGATGAGGTGCAGGCGGGTGCCTGCAGGTGAAGGAGGGACTTGAACTACGGACCTTGAAGGGTCAGGGGGCAACAGCTACCAGTAGAGCAGTACAGCGAGAGAAGCAACTTAGTGACAAAGTCACTTAAAGAATCTTCAATGTGACTGCTGTTACCTTAAAATTGATCCACCTCTATTGGAGAGGTACTTGCTTCCATTGATGCAACTGGTTTCAGACAATTAGGTCTATTTTCAAATGCGCACATATGAATAAGCCTAGGCGGAGTTCATGGAGTTTTATTGCGTGGAACTCAGCGAAATGCCAGAAAAACTCTGGTGCGCTCCGCGGAGTTCTGCCAGCGGCGGAGTCTGTTAAGTCGCACTGCTCGCACTGATTTTTAGCGCCAGCAGTTTGCCCATGCTGTAAAATCAGCGCAAACAGCACTACACGTGAAGCAAGAGGGTGCTGCTACTTTCTACCGCTTGAGTAGACATTCTCAATGTGAGCAGTGGCAACCTGCCGCAACTGCCCGCGATGAAATATATCACCGGGAGGAGGTCTAGCGTGTGATTTTTTTCCCACGAGCTCTCGCCAACTTACCATTGGTGAGCTGATCGAGAAAAAAACACTCCGCTTTACGTCACTTCACGGAGTTTTTCAGAACTCCGCACGGAGCGCGGATTGGGCAAAACTCCGCAAACTCCACCGGTGAATGGAATTCTTCGCCCACCCCTATATATGAAACCAAATGTTCCCATATGTTCAGAGAAGAATTTGGGCAGTCAATCAATATGACCAAATGTCTTATATACATAATGGATGTAAATGGTTCTTTGCCTCAATGGATAAAAAAAGATCCTAAAATGTAGATGGAATCACACCAACAGAGAATCCCTTTGCTTGGTCTATTCTCTCTTGCACCACCAAAAGCTGCTCTAACAATGACTTCTCATTATCACCAAAGATTAACACAGAGTTTCTATCAAACCACGCTGGAGAAGATGTTCCCTTTTCTCCAAATCTAACTTTGGTAATGCCACATAATGGATGCAGTAATATCATACGCACTAGTCATACTAACAAACTTGCAAATAAGCGACAGACAGCCTCATGCATCAAGCCAAAATCCAGTCGGTAAAATACCGATTCCTTATTAGCTCCCGGTAGCGAGTCCCAAATACCCAATCCCAATGCATCAACCCAAAACGTGAGGAAATAACGAATCGCTAAAGAAATATCCGCTAAAATACCGAATCGGTAATACCAAATGCTAAGTTACCGAATCGCTAAATACCGAATTAGCAATTACCGAAATCACTATTAGCTCCCGGAAAGTGCCAATAGCAAATAACGAATCGCACCCCAATGCAACAAAACTCGCTAATAACGAAAATCCCAAAAATCGCTATTTTGCAAGAGCTAAATAAGGGGAATCAAAACCTGGAGGTAAAGTTACAAAAAAAAAAAAAGATGATGCAAAATTTTTTTCAACATGTGCTAATGATTGAGGCAATCACTAAACCATTAAATGTGGCCCAGGAGACCCTGTTGGCTCCCACAAAATGGCTGCCCTCTACGTGCTTGCAAGGAGGATGCGGATCAATGCAGCAGGACAGCGCAGGAGAAGGGTCCAGGAGCGAGTTTTCAGACTGCGCATAACCTTGCTCGGGCAGAATGAGGACGAGGTGTACCAGAAGTATCGCCTCAATCGCGCTATGATCATGCGCCTGATTGCAGACCGAGAACCATTACTGCAGCACCAGACACACCGGACAAATGCAATCCCTGCGCACGTTCAGGTCCTATGCAGCCTGCACCTACTGGCCTCAGGGAGTTTCCAGGGGGTAATTGCGGTGGCCGGAGGAGTTTCGCAAAGCGCACTGTCACGCTTCTTCAAGAAATTCCTGGATGCCATGCTGACAATGCTCCACACACACATCAGCTTCCCCACAACCCCACAGCAGTTGGACAGCACCAAACAGGCTTTCTACCAGGTGGCACAATTTCCACATGTGATTGGATGCATTGACTGCACGCATATCCCCATATGTCCTCCGGCAGCAAATGAGTACCTATTCCGGAACCGCAAGTCATACCACTCGATCAACGTGCAGGTTGTGTGCGATGCCAACAACATCATAACGGACCTAGTGGCACAATTCCCAGGGAGCACACACGACTCATACATCTTCCGCAACAGTGGAATGCACAGGCGACTAATGAATGGAGAATTTGGAGAGGGACTCCTGCTAGGTACGTAGAAATACGCTTCCCCACACCAACACCACACATGTATGTACATCACCAATGCTAAGTCTATGCTTCTATCTTCTAGGTGACAGTGCTTACGCCCTGCGGGAATACATACTCACCCCATACCTAAATCCAGCAACCCCGCAGGAACATCGCTACAACGCTGCACACATCAGCACGAGGAATGTGATAGAGCGGACTTTTGGGATTCTCAAGAGCCGCTTCCGTATCCTCCACAAGACTGGCGGCGCCATGCTATACCAACCAGAAACATGCTGTCGGATAATTGCTGTATGTGCAATGCTGCACAACATTGCCACCAGAAGGGGGATACCCATGGAGGTGGACAGGGATGACGACCACCGGGCTGACCAACCACCCGCCCAACAACGACAGGCACACATCCCAAACACAGCAGAGGGCCATAGGATGCGGACATACATAATGCAAAATCATTTTTGACCCTGGGTAAAATGAGACATTACAAGTTGGTTTGGGGTGCAACTGTTTAATGCACAGTAGCACTGAGGATTGTGCAACAAAACTAGCATTGTAAATCATGCTCCAATTGCATCATTGTAAATAAAAGGTGCCTTAAAGTCACGCCTGTGCATACACAGTGATTGGATGGCCATGGTTGCCCCACCATGGTCCTGCATGCATGTCCAACTGTCTAGTGGCGCTTCCCACGTACCCCAAGCCTCCGCTCAGGTGTATCCAAAGCCTCACCACGGCCTGTCCCCGCGGAGGCACGCGAACTGCGGCGCCTGGTGCTGGCCTCTGCCTGTGACACGCTGCTGACACTGGAGGCAGCCTCACTTGTGTCATCCCCTCCCAATGCAGCAGCACTGCATGTGCTGCTCTGAAGGTGTTCCACAGCAGTGGTGATGTGTCCTAGTGATTTTGCGACATCCCCGCAGAAGTGCCCAAGGTCCACCTGCAGGGCGACTGAGCGGCGTGCCAACACAGCAGTGCTGTTGCTGTGCCGTGTGATGGCCTTGGTAGCGGCGGCGGAACGCAACATTTGCTGCCGGTGACTCCTCTTCTGGCACTCATGGCCCTCCCTCGTGGCACGGGTGAGCTCATGTACCTCCTCCTTGAGCTGAGCATTGCCCTCTGCAACCGCTGTGGTCATGTCCCTGACCGCCTTGCTCATGTCCGTGACTGCTGCAGTCATGGCGCGCATCTCCCTAGCAAGGCGTACGATATTGCAGCTAACATGTCGCCCCTGCATGCGCTGTGTACGCAGCATCCTCTCCTCGATTGCGGAGGTTGTTGGGACATCCTGTTCGGCTGAGGAGACGGAACTGCGACGAGCCCTGTGCCGCCGTGCGCGTCTAGCACCTCCAGGTGGTGCATCAGGTGTTGTGTAAGTGCGCTGGCTGGGTGCCAATTGCGAGGTGGGTGTTTCCATCTCCTGCAAGGGCGCAACTTTGGACCTGCGCCTCTGCGCCATTGTGGCTGTAGGAGCTGCAGCCTGTTTTGCTGGTGCCGTAGCTTGTGGCGCTGGTGCTGGTGCCGTAGCTTGTGGCGCTGGTGCCGTAGCTTGTGGCGCTGGTGCTGGTGCCGTAGCTTGTGGCGCTGGTGGAGGTGCCGTAGCTTGTGGCGCTGGTGGAGGTGGTGCTGTTGGGGTGGCAGGTGTTGGTGATGCATGCGCGTCCTGCACTGTCTCCTGGTCTGACTCGACGGGTGTTTCCGAGATGACCAGCTGGCTGCTGTCGTCCGAATCCCCAGGTGATGCATCTGTGTGTGAAACAGTGCATGGTTAGTGGGATAATTACAACTACATAGTGTTGTACACATGAATGTCCCTCTGTGGTCCACTAAATGAACAGTCTCCATCCATGTTCAATTGATGTGGTGTATGGTAATTGGATATACGCCTGTGCATGCACACTGGGCTGACTAGACTACAACTCCCAAGATGCACTGGTGTCATGTGTAAAGCTGTCTGTGCCAGAGCTGCAGACACACTGAGATCGGGCTGGGGGCATGGGAATGGATTTACACAATGCTGGGTGCGGGCACAGGCATGCATCTTACCTTGGGCACTTGTGGCTGCACCGGACGTGTCCATCTGGGTCACCCCCACGACGGCTTCCCGCTCTATCGTCCCCTCCACAAGGTCATCCAGGGCTGTGTTGGCTGGTGCTGTGGATAGTCTGCCTCCAGTCCTGCTCGCCTCCCGGAGCCTCTCCGCAATCCTCTCTTTGGCACGCTTCCGCAGGTCGTACCACCTTTTTTTGAGGTCGTCGATGCTGCGGGTCGTGACGCCAACTGCATTCACCCTCTCACGGATGCGCAGCCATATGCGCCGCTTCTCCTGCTCAGGTACCTTAAGGGACAGCTTGCCAAAGAGGCGGTCGTGTTTGCTGGAGACTCCCTCAATAAGGTACTCGAGCTCCCTATCGGAAAATTTTCGCTTTCGCTTGCGTGCAGACTCTGCGCTGGATGGCACTTCCTGCGCCATGATGTGTGTGGCTTTGGATTTGCAGAGTCGGTGTGGCCTCACTCTGCACAGGCAGTCTTCCTTCCCAGCTCCTGTCTGCTCCTCTGTCGAGGCAATGTGGGTGGGGCAGCAGTATTTCCTGGTTGGTGATGTCATCTGCACGTTCCCGGAGCGACGCGGCAAATTGCGATTTCGCTAATACCGATTCGGTAATAGCTAACTCGGTATTACCGAACTCGCTATTAGCTAAATCGGTATTACCGGACTCGCTATTAGCTAATGGGAGTTTGCATGCCCCGCTATGTAGGAATCGGTAAATTTAGCGATTTTTAAGGAATCGCTAAATTTTACCGAATCTGTTGATGCATGCCATATACCGATTCCTTAATGGCGATTCCTTATTTTTCGCTAGTAAGGAATCGGTATTCATTTGGTTGATGCATATGCCTGAAAGAGTTCAAATTGAGGCTACAGGACGTGGTCTGAGTCTCAAAAAAAGAGGCCATGCTGAAAATTGAGAAGTCTCCTTTTGGCTCTACGTAGAACCGAGAATTAAATTCAAAGGTGCACACACTATTCAGAAGGCCTCCTTGGAAAAAGGTCAGACGTAAATTTAAATAAATAGCACCTCTTTACACCCCAATGAGAGACCTTCAACTAAACATCTACAACGTGATCAAGCTAAAATGGTTTAGGGGTCTCCAACCAGTAGCTTGTGAGCTACTGTAGCTATCCAGCCTCCTCCGAGTAGCTCACGTGTGTACAGCCCAGCTTATTAAATTAGAAAGTTTTAGCTAGGTTGAAGTATGATACATAAAAAAAATGAAATCATACAGCACTAAAAATATTAGTAGCTGTTAATGCGTTTCATTGAACATGAGTAGCTGAAAGGTCACTCTGAAACCTCTGGGATGATCCAACTATCCACGCTGAAGAAAACTCCTGTTCAGATCGCAACTACATTCAGCGTACACGCATGAGTAACAGCTGTAGAATGTCAGGCAGGGATTTGTTCCATCCAGGTAGACAATGGAAGTATACCTACCAACATTACTGGAGTCAGCTGTACTGTTCACATTAACTACTCGTGTTGGCCAGAAGGAAGCGTGAATTGACCATAAAGTGACACGGTTGCAAGGTACAAGGCCAGGGCCGTCTTTAGGGCAGTGCGACGGGTGCGGCCGCACTGGGCGCTGACCTGTAGAGGGGGCGCAGACCTCAGGGGGGGCGCTATGTTTAGCAATAGCCTATGATTGGAGAGATGAGGGACCCTTTTTCCCAGTGGTAGTGAGAGAATCCGCGGAGGCGTCATGGTGTGTGGGGGCGCCAAAATCGATTGGCGCACTAGGCGCCACCAACGCTAAAGCCGGCCCTGTACAAGACTCTGTGAATACATAAATGAATACATGATTGAATTTCCAACAGAAGAAACAAACAAATAACTAAACAAATACTTTGTAGTATCACCAAATACTGTAGCTGTCCATGGTGGTGATTTTAACATGGGCAGAGGCTACATTTAGTTCCACTTTGGAATGCTATCTCATTATCGAACTGCCCCCCCCCCACCAGGTTTTCTTTTCTGATTAATTAGCCTCACTCCCCCCTCTCCCACACAAAGCCTTTCCTCCCCCAGTAATGTCCATTATATGTTTGCTTTTGTTTTCTCTTTTATTTCCCTCTGCATGCCCAATCACTCCTGCTTTAAGGGTTTCAGGGCTGGGTATATTATTATCCCATTTAGCGCTGCTTTGGGTGCTATGAAACAAATATCCTGTTTCATGTCAGATATAAATTACATTTCCATATGAGATTGTATAGCCAGACCTGTAAGCAATTATATCATTTATGGGCTAATTGCATGCACGCGTGCCTCCAGAAGGCTGCTCAAACGTACAGGATGACAGGTTTAATAGTGAGGGGAGGTGACAAGTGCCAGATAGGCTCTCTATTATCACAGATAGGAACCATTATGAGCCAACATGGCACCAGAGTGCTGTTATGATGCCGTAGCCCCAAACATCTACCTGCTGTGTGTGGCAGAGAGTTTGAGGTTTTCTTCAAGTATGTATAAATTATTCATTTCCTTCAAGATATCCATTATCAGACAATTACAGGAGAATATCTTTTGTACCAACTACAGTTGTTGACTATTCGAGACACAACAATGACAATTGTACAAAAGTACCCTAACACCAAGATTAGTAACAGGAAAGTTGAAAAAAAAATCAATTGTTTGTTGCATTTACTTTTCTGATAAAAAAAATGCACATTACAGTAAAATCTTTATTCACCTTCATCCACAGCAACGTTTTTTTGCAGCTACCAAGATAATTTTTACCGCGTTGCAAGAATATTTACGCTCGAATCGATCTCGCCCAGCTTAGCAAAAGTATGCGGTATGATTATCTGTTAGTTTACCTCTGGCGGAGCTTTTCTATACACAGTGTCATTACGCAGAAGTGGACTGCGAAGTAACCCTGGGCGTAGTGGGCGTAGTGGGGCTACACGGAGCATCACGGAGTGGGGCCAAATCTACGCACACTCCTCAACTCTGCTCCGCCGTGGCGTGTGCGTAGCCTGCCTGCTACGCCTACTTTGCGGACTGCGAAGTAAGCAGCACTACGCACACTCTGCGGGCGGAGCGGAGCACTACGCCCACGCTTACTGCGAAGTACATCTTGTGTAGAACCGTTTTGTTTGGTTCATATGGTAGATGAGGAGAGGAAAGAGGAGTGGCTGGGCCGCACTGGCCTATCAGGAAGGAGGCGTTTCGTTGGGCTGCCAGGATGGAGGCCCGTGGTATTCTTTTTATTTTGCCCTGAGCTAGCCGTAAGGGCAGCACCTTCAGCCATTCAAAATTACTACTTTTCACCCATTTCTAAAAATACTTGGGGACTGCATAACTTTCTCCAAAATATTCCAGAACTATATTTGGAACACTAAATAAGCCTCCTGGAATTAACAGCAACTTCTCCCACTCCCCTGTCTGAGCATGCAAGAATGAATAAATACACAAGACAACTTTGTTGTGGGAAAATATTGCTGCAGGTTTATTCCATACAAGAGTATGCAATATGTGGGTTATCTTACAGGCGATCCAAGGGCGGGCAGCTGTGCCAACCTATGCTGCCCCCGCCTGCCTGGTGAGCCAGCACTGTTGGACACCCCGTCAGTGCTACCTTTGCTGATCCTCTTCCGGATCACGTGACACGTTGGTCTCTTCTACTCACGCCCTTTTCAGGGCGGAGCGTAGCAGGGCAAACCCCCGGTTGGTCAGGCCCCCAACTGCCCGAAGGACTAACAGGGCGCCGTTGTGGTTTTCCAGGAACCTGCCTGAGGCTCCTGGTCTTTGGCTCTGGCACCCCTACTGTGCTGCGCAGAGGTACCCTTACTGTACCGGTCTGCCGCAGAGATACTCTTACTGTACCCGTCTGCTTCCAGATCACCCTGTAACTCCGCCACAGCTCTGCAGGAGGCTGCCATAGATGACAGAGCCCCCCCACATGCGAGCTATACTGTCACCTACAACCTGCTATCTCCAGTGCCTCCTGTAAGTCAAGTAGGAACAGGTCCATCCCACCGGAGATAAGTGGACCCCATCCCTCTCAAAGTAACCCTCGACTCTGGACTGGATCAGCTCATGCCTGATGAAACCCAGGCCCCTCTGGTCTGTGAACTTACGCATGGCACCATTGACCCTCTTACGCGAATGTTCCACCGACTCACTAGACCTGGCCCCTTGCCAATTTCTGCGAGGGATGATTTCAGACCACCAGAGTTCGCATTGTCCCATGCGTTTGCTGATTTCCCCCAGGTCACACTTCATGGCTTGTAAAAGTGCCCTCCTCCCCATGGGAATAAGGTCGCTGCCCCCCAAATGGATCACCAGGATACTGGGCAGTGCGCCCCCTAGAGCCAACTGTTGTTCCAGTCTGTTCCTGATGCTGCTCCATCTCATTCCCGGAAAGCCCATCCAGAACCCCCGCATCCAATTTCTGCGTGCAGCCCACTGAGCCATCCTGTCAACGTATGAATGGCTGATCACACACACTCGGAAACCTGGTGAATAAACGGAAGCCATGTTTTACAAACTCGTTTAATTTCTATTTAATCACACTTTATCAAGAACACTACAAACCACAGCACTCATATTATATTTACATGCTGAGCCTTCATGGGCGAATGTAAGCTCAAAACAGCACGATTGCCAGTACCCAACCCTCTTTATGCCTACTGGCCCAATGCCTGCCTTACGTGCCGCTGTAGCCACCCCAATTCTGAATGAGAGGCTGGAATACTTTTTGTCGGGGCAGGCAAGGCCCGTGCCACCTAGGCAGGCGGCCATGATCAGGTTGATCTGGAATTTAGTCAGGGGACCCAAGTCTGCATGTATCAGGAAGTACCCTTGTGCCGTAGGACGCACGGACATGTAATCCCTAACTATGGCCACTGGGCAATACGGGTTCTCCTAGCGGTTCCAGAACTACGTCCGCCCCACACCCTGTTTGATCGGTCTTGGACCTCCTGATACGTATCACTAGCTTGTCTGTCAATTTGACATCCTGGCTGCTCGAGGCAGCGTCAGACGTGTCTGTTTTTGACCTGGCTACCAACTCACCCATCCTAAACGCCCCAAAGAATGCCAGGCAGAAGGCTGCCGAGAATAGCTTGGCCTCAAATTGCGAGTTGGTTACCTGATGTACTACATCTAGCATCCCCTGTAGGGTGGGAAAGTCGATGGGGCCCCTGACGTCCGGGGTCCTAACCTCTCTGGCCCATCCCTTGAGAGCCACTCTGATCAAGAAGGACTTGGTTGGGTCCTGCCCCCCCCTCAGCTTGGTATCATGACTCACCACTGCCAGGTGGCCACAGACCCGCAAGTGGCTCTTCCCTGGTCTTTGGCACATAAAACAAAAGCTTGAACCTGCTGGTCCAAGGCCAGCGAACCTGTGCTCAGGGTCTTTGTAACGCTTAGAAATGTGTCAAGCTGGGCCTTGTACTTCTTCCTGGTCCCTGGTGCCAAGGAACGTTCCCCAAGTCGTCTCAGCCGCTGCTCCACTGCAGGATGCGCCATAGGTGTGCTGGGAAGGGTGTCATCTCCGCTCTCGCTCACGGCCAGGCCACCCGGAAACAGAGCCACT
This sequence comes from Triturus cristatus, assembly GCF_964204655.1. Classification (NCBI taxonomy): domain Eukaryota; kingdom Metazoa; phylum Chordata; class Amphibia; order Caudata; family Salamandridae; genus Triturus; species Triturus cristatus. The sequence continues at coordinate 1,646,122,061 of NC_140590.1, forward strand.
GAAAATGAGAGAGAGCGTCAGCTGCCACATTCTGTACCCCCTCAATGTGCCTGACCCTAAACTCAATGTTGCTGAGCAAGCCAGCCCTGACCAATTCTCTCAACAAGCACAGCACTAGAGGCCACCTTGCTGACTGCCCATTGATCGCCTGCACCACCGCCATGTTGTCGGACCACAAAATTACCTTCCTGTCCACCAATGCTTTGTGCCACAAGTGCAGGGCAATCACAATGGGGAACAGCTCGAGTACCATTATGTTCGAGGTTATCTTGTGTTTCCGCCATGCATTGGGCCACTTCTGTGCACACCATTCCTCCCCCATTATGGCACCAAAACCCTCTCTCCCTGAAGAGTCTGTGAAAAGGTACAGCTCGGGGCTACCTGCCTAGGGGGCTCTCCATATGATTCTCCCATTAAAGTCAAGTAGGAAATCAAACCACATTGAAAGGTCCGCCTTCAGTCCACTGCCTAGTCTTACCAGGTGGTGTTTCTTATGTACCTTGGCCGTGGCCCTAGCTAGCCTTCTTGAAAATACTCTCCCTGCTGGGATGACTCTGGCTGCATAATTCAGTTTTCCCAGGAGGCTCTGGACCGCGCCCACGGTGGCCTTGTCCTTGCCCAGTAATGCCTGGATATCCTGCCTCAGATCCTCAACCTTCTCGGCAGGGAGCCTGGACTCACCCTTGATGGTGTCCAGTTCGATGCCCAAAAACCTGAGAACCTGGGCCGGACCCTCAGTCTTATCCGGTGCAAGGGGGACCCCCAGATGCCCCACCAGAATCTGGAAACACTGCAACCCCTCACTACACTCCTGGGTCCCCACGCCCCTGATGAAAAGGAAGTCATCTAGGTAATGAGTCACTCCCTTGGTGCCATAGGTCCAGGAAAGCACCCACTGGAGGATGGAGCTGAATGCCTCGAAGTACGCGCAGGACACCGCGCAGCCCATGGGCATGCAGCGATCAAAGAAAAACTAGCCCTGCCATTTGAAACCTAAGAAGTGCTGGCTAGCCAGGTGAACCGGGAGTAGGCGGAAGGCAGACTCAATGTCCACCTTGGCCAGGCATGCCCCCTTCCCTGCTCTCCTGACCATGTCCACTGCCACGTCTAGGGAGCAGTAGGAGACTGAACAAGACCCCGCCTCTAACCAGTGGTTCACCGAGTCGCCCTCAGAGTAAGACAGGTGGTGGATCAGTCAGTAGGCCCCAGGCTGCTTCTTGGGGACCACCCCCAGCGGGGAGATAAGGAAATGCTCCGGGGGGTGTGGTTGAAGGGACCCGCTACCCTGCCCAGGGCCACCTCCTTCTGGACCTTCTCCCTTACTACTCCCGGAAAATCCCTGGCTGACTTGAGGTTCTCAGCATCTCTGCAACCCAGGGGGCCCTGGTATGGAATCCTAAACCCTTCTATGAAGTCATGAGCCAAGAGCAATCTGTCTTTGTGGATGAGATAGGACATGAGCAGGGGGAGGATGTTCTGTAAGATGATGGGGGAGGGCCCCTTTACATTTGAGGTTGACCAGCTTGCGCTCGTTGGCATGGGGGGGTGACCGGGATGGGAGGGGCGGGTGGGGTTGGTTGAGAATTCACATGCGGTTCTGTCTCCTCTATGTTACTGGTTATCTTGTCTGCCAGTGTGCGGCAGGGGGGGGGGGGTCATCTCGCCTGACAGTACATGACACGACCGAGTGCTTGGCCCCACAGTTGCTGCAGCTGTGGGCAAGCTTGCAGGCCTTGCCCCAGGAGCAGGACCCCACATTGAACAGCCTGCAGGTACCGGAGTTAAATTTCCTACTCCCTTGCTTCTGTCCCCTTCCCTGGCACTCTCGAAAAGGCTGTTTGAATGGGCGTTTCCCAGACTGCTTAGTCCCTTTCAGATTATCCCAATCCTTCTGGGTCTTGCTCTCCCCCTCTTTGTGCTCAGCGGTGAATTTACACATGTGTTGCACCAAGAGCTATATCTCTTTTTGGTCCCACCCTAACTCCGGGCATATGGCCATCCTCTTACGGAAGTCCTGATCATAGTTGAACCACCCGACCCCTCCCGTCCCTTTAGCCTCTTGCTGTATGGTATGGGAATACTGCATTAACGCCTCCCCCTGATCGGGATACTTCTCCATAATTACTGCTGACAGTATAGTGAATGCCTCAACCCAGTTCTCAATCTTTTTCTCGGGCCAGCTTTGGTATCTCACCTTCTTCTCCTCTTTACCCCCATTTTCCTAGTATCTGTCCCTGCTGCCTCGTGCATTAGTAAGGTCAGGATATCAGTGTATTCCCATCTCAATATTCCCTCTTTGGCCGCCTGGGGCACTTGCCAAGACAGTGAACCACACCCGAGGCTAAGGGTGCCATGGTGACGAGTGGCCGGGGTGCCGTCCCCGCTGCTGCTTTGGGGAGTTCAGTGGGGGAGAGATAGTGCTGGGCTGAGGCTGCGTGATCGTACTTGCCCCCGGGCCACTAGTCGGCAGGGGACTCGTAGCGGTCGCTTGATTAGTATTTGATGGTGGTGCCGCCAGTTGGCTGCCCCCTTGACCGGTGGCAGAAATGGCTGGTGCTGCGGTGTCAGGGACCAATGCTGCGCCGGACCCTCGCCCTAACCCTGTAGTGGCCCCAGATCTCTCCACCCTGGCTGCAGTATTTGCGCAACTTGCCTGGCCCCCCCAAACCTGAAATACTGTGGGTACCCCTGGTGCCTCTGGCGCTGCCACCAGCAACGGAGGCGTTGATGCCATGAAATCTAGCCGCATCTGAAATTGCCCCATCAAAATCAGCATATTGTCCATCACCTTACCCATTTTCACAACGTTCTCGGTGCCTGCAGTAGTGTTTGGTCTGACCGCCGGTACCCCTGTGGGTTCTGGTTCTCGCGGGGTGGTCACTATCCTGGCTTTCACTGGGGGCATGTCCATAGGGAAGTCCTTGTTGGTGGGCTTGCGTACCCGCTTGTATCTGAGTGGTCCCTGATCAATGTGAGCCGCCTGTGTCTCAGGTGGAATGTCGGCACCACCCCGGAATCCTCCTCCCCTCTAGCTTCGAGGAATCCTTGAGCCCCTTCCGGTCCTTTAGCTTTGGCCATGGCCATGAAGTTTTCCCACAGTCCCTCATGCGAAGGGCTGGGCTGGGACTCATCTACACAGCTGATTTGTGAGAACAGTGGGGCGGGAGTTCCCTGGCTAGCCATGGCTCCAGATTGTCGAGCAGACTGTCTAGGCGTGCCCTGAGGGGGTGAATGCTTGTCCTCCCTTGTCCTGTGGGTGCCACAACACTGCTTGGGCCACAGAGGGCCGCGTGTCCCCGGCGTGCGTCCAACCTGCTCCTCCCCCGGTACTTACTTAGCATCTTGATTCCTCACACACCCTAAACTCTTGAACGGATGCAGGAAGAACGGATCGGCACGGAGGGTGGTCAGCGCGCTTGCAGAGGCGACACGTCACCGACAATTTCCTGGAAAGAAGAACCATTAGCACGGACATTCCATGGGGGTTGGAACCACACCAATCCCATGCCCTGCCCCTTCAGCCTCAGCTGGCCCAGCCTACACAACTCACTGATTCCGACGTGGCCACCGTCCGTCCTGATCGGGGCTTGGGTGATTTATCCTTAACCTTGGTGAGAGAATTGAGAAGGGTAAGTCCCTGCAGTTGCCGCCTCGGTGCCCCCATGTTTTGGTGCTCCCTTGCCTGAAATTCAACGCCGTGTCTCCAATCCACCCTTGGTGTCCACCCACCCAAATAGGCCCCCCCACTCAGCTTGTCGCCCCTAAATACTTCTGTGCGCCTACCGCCCTGTCCAGCTTTCTGCCTTGTCTTCGGCAGCTAGCCTGCCCTTGGAGCCTCCACTCGCTGCATTTGACGATATCTCTGTGGGATGGCAAAGACAGCATGCATTGTAAGGCATTGACAACATCCTGGACTCCTTCTTGAGTTAGTAAACGAGGCGGCACCAGAAAATTGTTTGACACATAGCATCAGGGTGGTGTGAGGGTACGATGGGGGGGCGGCGGAGGGTTTGGGGGGGGATATGGTGGCATCATTATTCCCTGCGGTTTTATACGGTTAAAACTACTTAACATCAATAAAATATGAACCTTTAATAAAAGCAAGAAAAGACTGGGACAGGGCAACAGTGGAGTGCTTACATAAACAACACAAAGCAAACCCCAGACATCTGTGGCCGCTATACCTGCTAGTATGTGACCGAAAGGTTTGTGTAATAAGCAGACGGCAAAGTCTCTCTTGACCACTTGCATGAGAACTGCGATGACAGAAAATGCCACCTTCTGTTCAATAGACGGGCTAAGCAGTGCACAGTGCTTAGGAGGAGCCGGAAACCCCCCTGCCACAAGCTCGGCCGTCATCCCCCACCAGCCCCAGTCCTGTGCCCCGCCAGGAAATGAAAAATTGGCAGGCAGTGGGAGGCCTTAACATTCAAAACATGCAGCGTTGGAAACCGAACACTGCCTGGCAGGCGCTGAAGCAAAGCGCCCAACCCTCGTATCTATACACAAGGGATCGTTAGGCTGCAAAGGTGGGGATTGGAGGACCTTCACTGGCTGAGAACGCACCTCGGGGAGGGCCGCGCTGCATGCGGAACCCCCACATTGCCATCGCAAGCCACTGCGAAGAAATCGGGGCGCCCGCAGTCCCCCCTCCCGCCCCACGGTTTTGGGAAAGTTCTGGATCGCCATAGTTTGGCCAGCATAAAACATGGCGGGGGGAGCCTACATGTAGGCCGTACCACCCGGCAGACCCCAGTCTGGCTCCGGGCACCGTCGAAAAAAACCCGCGTGCCGGAGCACGGTGCGCCACTGTTCCAAACTCCCCCTGGCATTAATCCTCCAAGAGTCCCACCCTCGGGCTGGGGCCCTGCACCTGGCCCTACGCAGGCGGGGGCAAATGCCAAGCCCCGCGAGCAGAGAAGGGTATGTACCGCATGGGGGGAAGGCCCAAAGACTGCCCCTGTGGGAAGCCATCAGCAGTGGGGGGCGCCATCTTTCTATCCTGGTAGCCTGCCGAGCCCCCCCCCTGAAACTCGCCAAGCTCAGGACTCCCAGTGTGGGCCTCCAGAACACTCCCCAGCCCGCCACCCTTCCGGTGATTCGCCCATCTGCCAACTAGCAGCTGCCCACGCGGGCCCTGCAGGCTGTGGAAATTTACTCCCCCCCCCCCCCCCCCCCCCCCGCATAGGCCAGAAAACCCGGAGCATGTTGGGCGCAGCAACCGCGGCACAGGGGAAAGAAACCCGCCAACACCACCCCATTCGTAAAGCTGCACGGGCGGGTGGGAAGCGAGTCGTAAGGAGTAGAGAGGTGGGGGCCTACCGCTCACCCCGGGGTCGCCCCCCACTGCTATGGACACCAAGGGCAGGACTGACAGCACCACAAGCGGCGCCTCCGGAGTCAGCCCCCGGCCCGCCATCCTTTCAGTGCCTTGCCACTATACGGCCACATTGCGGCTGCCCACACGGGCCTTGCTGGCTGGGAAAATTCACTTCCCCCCCTGCACTGGTCAGAACACCCGGAGCCATGCTGGGCCCACCAACGCGGCACATAGGACAGAAACCCGCCAACGACACCCCAGCCGAAAGAGACCCGGGCAGGCGGGAAGCGAGTAGTAAGGAGTCGGGAACGGGGGGCCTACCAGTCGCCCCGGGGTCACCCCCGCAACGCTATGAACACCAGGGGCAGCACGCGGAAGACACCTCAACCAGCCCTACCCCTGAGCCCTGTTAGCACCAGCTCCGCCAAGACCCACACTGCCCCCGAGGGGCATTCGCTTGCCTAGGGGAAAGTACCCGATTCCCGGCCTGCCGTGCTTGCAAAGAGCTCGCACCGCCCCCATGCAGCTCGTGCCATAGCCCCTGTACAACCTGAGACTGTCTCAGGGGCGGGGGGTGGCAATGCTGCACTCACCGTGACTAATGTCGCAAAGGAGCACACAAGGCACGACCAGGCCTAAGGATGATGACGACGAGAAGACAAATGACCCCTCTTGACGGCGAGGCCACCCCGTAACAGCTTCCGAGTTACACCCCCAGCTCCTTGTAGAGCAGCAAACAGTGAGTCAGGCAAAAACCCCTAGCAGACCTACAATGCATCGCGGGAAATGTACACCCATTCACAACACATGTACCAAATATATGAAGATATTTGACTGTTCATTTCTTCTCTAATTTTGAAAAAACTTTAATAAAAAAATGAGATACAAAAAAGGAAATGTACACGTACAAGTTGTATGGACCCAAGCGAGGGGAAAACAAAGGAACACAAGCACGCGAGTGGTGCACGCCGCGCTAATTAAAAACAGATGGTAGAACATATGGCCCCTGCTCGTAACCGCAAGACTAGGCCGTGGGCGGATACATGCAGACGCCTTTGACCAATTGCGTGATGTCTTTTTTAGAAAGACACATGCAAAGACCAATGAAAAAAAAACACAAGCAAGAGCGTGTGGAAAGCCCAGAGTGATTCCAAGAAGTTGTTTTCCTAGGGCAGCGCATGCGCGCTGCACTAGGCTCGACCTAAAAAGAAAGGTTTAAGTGATGTTATAGTTAGGATTTGAAATTAGATAAGAACTGCTGTTTGAAAAAACAAAAAGCACTGAAATTTGCTATTTCTAGGTTAGTAAACTAACTATAACTTGTGCCCCCATTATGTATTGCTTATGACTTCTCATAGTACATCACTCAAGAAATGTTAAAAGGCATCAGTGATGACATCTCAAATGACATCATTGGTGACAACACTGATGACGTCTTAAATTACATCATCCATGATAGTGCTATTCAAATTACTCATAAAACCTTACATCATTTTAAAATATATAGTCATTTATTGCAATGAATTGCTGTGCATGTACGTGTGGGTGCATAGAACCGAAATGACATAATTCCTAGAGGCAAGTGGGGCCATGAATGTTGAAAATGATATGTTACACCTTTTACAAATCAGTAAAATTTAGGGCGGAAGAAGTACTGCTTTATTCAACAAGGAAAAGGCTGAGCACGCCAAAGTTGGGTTCCAGAGGCATGTTTCAAAGTAGGTTGTGGCCTAAACCTAAAGCTTGTTGCAAAAAAATCTCGAAAAAAAACCAAAGCTTCTGTTAACAATAGATTATGATGCGATCATAAGCAGTGTAAGATGGATGCCACAAGTCACTGTTAATTCACTAAACTGTAACTGGTGAATCTCAGTGGTTTTTCTCACTTTTTAAACATTACTTCTTATTTCATTTTTAACACCTAGTTATAATATCACTTTAAAACAAGCATTGGCAAAGCCAATAGGTGTTGCCTATGCAAGAGCAATTGGGTTTGCCAATTGTTTTAGCCATGTTGTACACCAGCGTGGCTGCTGTTCAGAATGGTTAAAAGAGGAGAGTGATGTGGAGTGGAGTGTAGTAAAATGGAGCAGAGTGGTGTAGGGTGCTGTAGAGTAGAGTTGAGTGGTATAGAGTGAAGTGGAGTGTCATGGAGAGGTGTGGAGTGTTGTGGAGGGAATAGAGTCTCATAGAGTGGAAGGGCACAGAGTAGAGTAATGTTGAGTGGCATAGAGTGGAGTAGAGTGTGAGAGTGGAGTAGAGCATTGTAGAGTGGAGTGGCATAGAGTGTCGTAGATTGGTGTAGAGAAGAGTGTAGAGGATAGGGGGTGTTGCATAGAGTGGAGTAGAGTATTGTAGAGTAGAGTGATGTAGAGTGGAGTATACGAGGAAAAATTAAACATTTCTCCTTGTTGCACCTGTTTCAGACCAGGTTTCCCCTGGTCTTAATTTTAGCGCTGCCCCATATTTACGCTGTCCTTGTAAACATGGGGCAGTGTCAAAATCAATTGTTGTTGAGGTGGAATGCCCACCGCAGCACCCATTGCACACCCTTTTCATGCTAAGTATAGCATAAATGGGGGCCTTATTCACAAGGTAGCGTTAAGCCACGTTAAGTGGCCTAACGCTGCCTTGTGAATAAGGCAAAACCCCTATCGCCACCACAGCATCGTGAAAAGTGATGTTGTGGTGTTGATAGGGGCTTGTAAATATGCCCCCAAGCTCCTTGAAAGTCAGAGCATGGCATTTGACCTCTGTTTTTGAAAACACAGCAAAAGTGACAAGATAAGAACAAGATTTATTGCCCTGTTTACAGAAAGCCAGTACTGGTAGAAGAATACAGGGTTTGGGCAATGGAAGGGACAGACTCAAGCTGGACAGCCTAATAAATAGATCCAGCAAATACAAAGCAAGCAAATGTGAGTTACAAACCACAAAGCCAAGGGTAAGCAATGGTAGAATGCATTCAGAGGGAAACTTTCTGAATGTTCCCAAGATGTTGTTAGCAAATCAGAGATCTGCGTGGTCTGGTAGGCTTCAACCTACAAATCCTAGAAATTAACTGAAAAAAACAAAGATTAAAGTGAGGTTATAATTAGGCATGGCAAAAATATCTTGCTTTACAATATGAAAACCCTCAGAAATTCACTGAAAGTACCAGAGGTTAAAGTGCTGGTATAGTTAGGTGAAAATGTTTTAACGTAACATTTTAAACTTAAAAACTGTGTGCACTAGCTATACACTGCTTATGACCTCACAGGTGACTACACATATTGCATTAGTCATCACAGGTTCTATCAAATCATTGATAACATCACTGATGACATCTGATATTCTCCCATTAATTTTATCACTGCGGATGGCGCGTGGGCAGGTTATATTTGCTTAATTTAACTGTAACTGGCAAAATATCTAGAAATGTCTAATACCGCGAATTTGTGAATTACGTACATTTTTGTTGACTTTATGAAAATTTGATCCAGGCAAAGTGAATGCCAGAAATCTGCAAATCTAAAGGCAAACATAAAAGCAAACCAGCAGGTTTAGATTTTGGATTTTTTATGTAAATTAGGACCTCTGTGCTGATCCTGAAACTTCATCGTTCTCTGCCCGCATGCGATGAAAGCCCTGATACAGATTGTTCAGCGGAGCAGGCAATAGTAGTGATGTATCCGTTCTGCTGCAGGGCACCTCCTCTGATCTCCCTCTGCCCTTCAGCTCTCCTTCCTAAGGAGACTGAAGATATCAGCCCAGGACCTACCTGGGGCCTGCGCATCCATATTCATGATGTTCCCTCTGATCAAATGTTCTTCGCCGACTCCTTGATCCGGCAAAGCAACATGACCTGCAGATCATAGCGCTGCTTCGAAAATGGGGCAACCAGCCTGTGTGCAAAATTATTGCTTGATTTGCTTTCCTAAATGAACACATCAGCAATGCATGACTCCCAGATCATTTGAGTAAGAGTCTGTGATGCATGAAAAGCAAGAGGGAGATATCTCCTGCCAATCATGACCGTCAGTGGGATGAGGTCTGGAGCTTTGTGCAGGGAAGTAAGGATATGCTAACTGAAATTATTCACTGTGTGAGGAGGGGGCGGGGCATCATGCTGAGATCTGCCTGAGAGGCACTACTGCCTCATCCCCCCACCAAACTCTACCCCTTGCCAAAAAAAAAAAAAAAGATTGCTGACACTGCCTTCCATGTTGTGGGTTGTTTTCACATCCATAAATGGACATCGGCTGCTTAAAGACTCCAAAGACTAGTTAAAAACTCCCCGATTGAAAGGGTTTTCATCTCAACTTCCCCCCCACCATGTGATATCCGCTCTTCATGGTCGACAGTGTTAAGGGAGCCGACATGATGGCATTGTGCGGTGGCAGTTCCTACTCTAACAATGCGTGGTCTTGGATATAACACCCAGTTTAGTGCGCCTCATAGGCATGGGTTGTGAGGGGTATACTAAAGGATGCAGTGACTCCAAAGGCTTCTTCTCGTTGGTCCACAGGGGTCAAAGTGTCTATGATGATATTCTAACTTACTCTTGCATTTTCTTGTATCAACTTGTATGTTAGCAAGGCCTGCACATCTACTAGGAGATGCCCAAGAGTGAAGTCACATTGAGAAGTGGTTGGCAGTCTGTCTAATATATATGTTTAGATAAAGGATTTAATTTTGACCCAGTGATGTTCCTACTGCTTGTCATAGTAAGAGTTACCTCAAACCAAACCTGGATAAATATTATTGCATCAAATTCAGGCTTTACACAGAGAGACCCAATTATGTATTTGGTTGGGGGAAGAACCACCATCAGTGTGAGGGGTGCCTGATGCAGAATGAGTCAAATGTTGTAACAAATCTTCTGGCTGTACTAAACAACATGACTAAATTAAATCTAAAAATGACCCTTTCTGGCTTCATATTTAAAATGAAAAAAAACCCTCAAGATTGTTTAACCTGGCTCTTTTCATTTGTGTTTTTGTGAGTTTTTGATGATTGCATGCACAATTGGTGTAAATGAAATATTTTGGCCATCTACTTACTATAAACTCAGCACAAAGCATATCCTGGACACCCTGATATACAGATGGCTAAGCAAGAGTGTATAGCATGCTTCCATGGCGGTCCAAGCCACTGGCAATCTACCCACCAAAACTTGCTGTGCACAATGATCCATACACACTTGTTCTTACACCATAATCCTATCAACCATTTAGGCTGCCTATTGTGATGCAAAAATGCCTCGCTAGGGCTTACTGGACTTGGTGGCTGTAACCGTGAACGCCCTGCAGCGAAAAATAAATCCCTAGGCAATTTTTGAATTACAATTGTTGCAAATATCTCCAAATACGTACAGCATATGAAAATACATTTTTTGGACTCAGTGTAACACTCAAGAAATATCAAAAATTACAATTTTAATTTGAGATAGTTAAAAACAGAGTTTATTACAATATCAAAGTCAATTCATAAAATATCTGTTAGTGCTATATTTTATATGTAGATAACATATAAATTCGTTTTAACACAAATGATCAATTACATAAAATGCACATACTCAAACTGTGACAACAAAGAATTATCTTCGATCAATCACATAAAATGCACAGAATTAAACCGTGGCAATAAAATGTTGCCTTCGACGCGCGTTTCGACGCAATCTGCGCCTTCGTCAGGAAAAGCCACACATTTACCTAAAACATATTGTTTGAAAGTTACACTGAGATTCTTGATACAATGCAAAGTGCATTGACCACCACTTAGTGATATTAGCTAAAAAAAACTGTAAGGAATACTTGAGGAATATTTTGTAAAAGATTTTATAGTATCACCCTTGAAATGTGTGAAAGAAAGGGAGTATTGTGACCAATTTAGATATAGTCAGTATTATAAGAAAAACACCAAAAAGCCACCAATAGTTCCTTTTCAGCATACTGTGACTGCCCTGGCTCCAGGCGGTCAGATCTTGAACACTGTAAGCACCACTCAACCCTTTGCACGTGGATGCAGACTGGACACGGTGGACAGGGTCTATGGGACCAAAACCGGACAGCCAGGTAATAATGAAACCTCGCTTATTTTTCCATGCTCCAGTAATTAGAAGTAATTAAAGGTAATTGCATCTTTGCCGTGTGACTGATACAAGAAAATGTAAACAAACTATTAAAGTAAGATTTTTTTATTACTTCAATATATGGTAGCGACTGTCATCAGCATATTTATACAAAATCATATTCACAGGAGCTATTGTGAGTTCATGGCTGGTATAGCCTTGCAAGTCACCTTGCTGTGCTGAGCTGCGTTACAATGAAAGGGCAGGAATGCGCCGTATCTATCACAATGCAGAGCATTGCGTCCTTTTCTCAGAGCTGGCGAACAATGTGCTGCCTAGCACCAACGCAGGCACCCTTGCACTTGATGCAAGAGTGCCTGCATTGCAAGCAGGATTGTTTTTGTGCAGGAAGAGGGGACTTCCTGCACAAAAACAATCCCCTGAGGCATTTTCCCCTTTCTATGTGTCCTGCAGAATGCAGCACACATAGAAAGAGTAAAACACGAGGAGAAATCAAAATTTTTCTCCTTGTTGCACCTCACCTGGGGAGGTGTCGCAGTTTTGGAGCATTCCCAGGTCTACCACTTATGGTACATCTGGGAATGCGTGAAAATTCATGGGTTTTTCGTGAGAACTCCCAAGTACCACCCATGGAACACCTCCCTGGGGCATAGCAATGCAATGCAGCAATTTGTGCTGCACTTTGTTACTCTGGATTTATCAAGTCGCTCAGAGCCACGCAAGGTGGCCTTGCATGGCTTGATAAATCCCATCTTGAGGGTTGCGTCACTTTTGCAACCCGGTGCGATGCAACCCTTGATAAGTATGGCCCTAAATGTGGACCAGTTCCTGCTCACAATACAACATAGGGGGCTCCATTGACTAGCCAGTAGTTAATTTGTAAAAGGATGAGTATAGGTGCTTGAACCTCTACTCAGAACCCCACGGCGGGCACAATTAAGTGTCTGTGCACAGAATACCAAGGCTGCGTAGTCTGATATCCACATCATGCCTCTTAAATTGACAACCAATATCTTTCTACACCATTATCTCATGCTTGCAGGTTCCTGCTGTCTCCCTTAGTGACATTTTTTTGTTTTTCTTTTCCTCCTTCTTTGCCCTCTGTGTGTTTTCCTTCTCTTGCTCTGGGGAAATGTCTGATGAGGAAACATAATTGTTGGTCCCCAACAATAAGTGTCGGTGGCCCATGAACACTGGACTAACTATAAAAGGAGTAGAACATCCTGATCCATCCCATACTCAAATGCACTAGTTCAGCTCTGCGTTGCATGCTTGGCGTAATGCCCAATCATTGGAGAGTAACCCGTGAGGACCTGATGGCAAACCTGAACCTGCTACCCAGAGTCTGAACTCAGGCAACCATTATCAGTTTTTTTCTTGGTTTACTTCCACATGCCTTTTTCTCATTTGTTGGAAAGCTTGTGAGTGGTGTTTCGCTTGCCTCATGTTCGATGCAGGATTTTGAATGCTTCTATCTGCACCTGTCTTGTGTTTAGGGCATTCTACGCCTGGCTTCAAGAGTCCTCAATGTTTCAACTTTGATAAGCCCAGAGTTTTACCAGGATTTGCCTCCACTGACCATCGTTAGATTGATTTATTCAGCTAGTTGCGTGGCCTGTTGTCCACCCTTACGCTTCCACATCCAAGAGCGCCCATCCTGGATCAGGCTGGAAAAGTTACAGCCACCTCCTTTGCCGTGCTCCCTGTTTAGGCAAACAAGGACACAAAAGGGCCTAGGGACAGAATACTCTTTGTCTTGACCTTGCCTTCTATCCAAGCCACCTTTAAATATCTTCTCTCCTTTGGCTCAGCTAACCTACTAAGGGGCCTATTATCAAGACAGGCGATAAAATTATCTCTGCTTTAGCGGCAGAAAACTGCTGCTAAAACGGCAATAATGGGCTTGATAATATGCTCTATGGAATTCCAATTGAAGCCCATGTTAGATGGGAAGGACATCTAACCTGAGCTTCAATAGGAATTCCATAGAGCATATTATCAAGCCCATTATCGCTATTCAGCGGCAGTTTTCTGCCGCTAAAGCGGCGATAATTTTATCGCCTGTCTTGATTTTCCTTCCACAGCATCACCCTAATGCCGTCACAATAACTCAAGAGCATCCGATACCCACTGTAAAGATTTGCCTGGTCTATTCTGGGATGGCATCTACCAAGCTTTCTATTTCCAATGCTTAGTTGGAGTTTGCCCATCTGGCACCTGAGTGGAGCTTACTGAGCGTTCATCGTGGATGCCTATAACCAGTACTTTCATGGAGTTTGCAATGATGTTGCTTCTCACTGGACTCGTTTGTGCATCGACCATGGCTGCCTGTATCCATCACTGACACATGACCACGCTGCTACGAGGCTAAGGTGCTTAAAACATCTGAATGAGCCAGGGTCTTCTATGTACGAGTCACTATATAGGAAAGAACGAGATAAATGTTTTCATATCCAGAGATGTTATGTCGCTTACATTGTTTATGATCGAAGGAAGTCTCTTTATTATGTTGTTAGTTGTTTGCACGAAAAATAGTAAATGTCTTGGTGGCATATGCCCTTGTTCTCCACGTTTTCTTCATTGAACAGTCCCCAAACTGTAACACAGCAATGCCAAGGCGTTGACGGCTACTGCATACACAAAAAGCCAAGTGCACCAGACGCTAACAGACTCGATAAATACCGAGGGGCAGATTTACCAGCCCCTTGCGCCGCTTTTGCATCACTTTTCCCATGTTAAAAGTGACGCAAAAGTGGCACAAGGGGCTTGTAAATCTGCCCCCGAATATGTTAACATGCGATGTTAGCAATAGTGTATGTAGATGGGAACTGTAATGTCGCACACCAATTGGTGGTACAAAACTAAGCGAGTTAGTAGTGCATGATGTCCGAAACAAACTACCTGTTACATTACACTTTATGTATTAATCTCTGTAATGCATGGCTGCAATGCAAAATGTCATTATGATGCTAATTGTAAGCAGTTGGATTTTGTGTAAGGTGTTGTTGTGGAGTTCAGCAATACAAGAAATGAGGAAATAAGAGAAAAGAACAATAAAGATATTTTTAAAAAAAAATGGCTGCCTGTATCCATGGTTTACCTCTGATTTGCTATTCAGTCACTCATGTGTTGACGCAGGAGTGAAAGAGCTACAAATCGCAGTGAATAGAGGAAGCAATGGTAATCCCAGACATGCGGTGAATAAAGGAAGCAATGACGATCTCAGCCACACAGTCAATGGAGGAAGCAATGGCGATCCCAGCCACGTGTTGAATAGAGGAAGCAATAGCGATCCCAGCCACATGGTGAAGAGAGGAAGCAATGGTGATCCCAGCCACACAGTGAACAGAGAAAGCAAAGGTGATCCCAGCCACAGTGTGAATAGAGGAAGCAATGGTATTCCCAGAAATGCAGTCAATAGAGGAAGCAATGGTAAATCCAGTCACGCAGCAAATAGAGGAAGCAATGGTGATCCCTGCCGCGCAGTGAATAGAGGATGCAATGGCGATCCCAGAAATGCAGTGAATAGAGGAAGCAATGGCTATCCCAGCCATGCAGTGAACAGAAGAAGCAATGGCGAACCCAGCCATGCAGTGAAAAGTGGAAGCAATGGCGATCCCAGCCACGTGATGAATAGAGGAAGCAATGGCGATCCCAGCCATGCAGTGAATAGAGGAAGCAATGGCGATCCCAGACACATGATGAATAGAGGAAGCAATGGCGATCCCAGCCATGCAGTGAACAGAGGAAGCAATGGCGATCCCAGCCATGCAGTGAATAGATAAAGCAATGGCGATCCCAGCCACGCAGTGAATAGAGGAAGCATTGGCGATCCCAGCCATGCAGTGCATAGAGGAAGCAATGGCGATCCCAGACACATGATGAATAGAGGAAGCAATGGTGATCCCAGCCATGCAGTGAACAGAGGAAGCAATGGCGATCCCAGCCATGCAGTGAATAGATAAAGCAATGGCGATCCCAGCCACGCAGTGAATAGAGGAAGCATTGGCGATCCCAGCCATGCAGTGAATAGAGGAAGCAATGGCGATCCCAGCCACACAGTGAACAGAGAAAGCGAAGGTGATCCCAGCCACACTGTGAATAGAGGAAGCAATGTTAATCCCAGTCACGCAGTAAATAGAGGAAGCAATGGTGATCCCTGCCACGCAGTGAATAGAGGATGCACTGGTGATCCCAGAAATGCAGTGAATAGAGGAAGCAATGGTCATCCCAGTCACGCAGTAAATAGAGGGAGCAATGGTGATCCCTGCCATGCAGTGAACAGAGAAAGCAAAGGTGATCCCAGCCACACTGTGAATAGAGGAAGCAATGGTAATCCCAGAAATCCAGTGAATAGAGGAAGCAATGGTAATACCAGTCACGCAGAAAAAAGAGGAAGCAAGGGTGATCCCTGCCACCCAGTGAATAGAGGATGCAATGGCGAACCCAGAAATGAAGTGAATAGAGGAAGCAATGGCTATCCCAGCCATGCAGTGAACAGAGGAAGCAATGGCCATACCAGCCATGCAGTGAAAAGTGGAAGCAATGGTGATCCCAGCCACGCAGTGAATAGAGGAAGCAATGGTAATCTCAGCCACGCAGTGAATAGAGAAAGCAATGGCGATCCCAGCATCACAGTGTATAGAGGAGCAATGGCAATCCCAGCCATGTAGTGACTAGTGGAGGTAATGGTGATCCCAGCCATGCTATAAATAGAGGAGGCAATGGCGATCCCAATAATGCAGTGAATATAGGAAGCAATGATAATCCCAGCCATGCAGTGAACAGAGGAAGCAATGCCGATCCCAGCCATGCAGTGAATAGAGGAAGCAATGGCGATCCCAGCCATGCAGTAAATGGAGGAAGCAATGGCGATCCCAGCCACACGATGAATAGAGGAGCAATGGTAATCCCAGCCATGCAGTGAATAGAGGATGCAAAGGAATACCAGCCACGCAGTGAATAAAGGAGCAACGGTAATCCCATCCATGCGGTGAATAGAGGAAGCAATGGTAATCCCAGCCACTCAGTGAATAGAGGAAGCAATGGCGATCCCAGCCATGCAGTAAATGTAGGAAGCAATGGCGAGCTCAGCCACACGATGAATAGAGGAGCAATGGCGATCCCAGCCATGCAGTGAGTAGAGGATGCAAAGGAATCCCAGCCACGCAGTGAATAAAGGAGCAACGGTAATCCCAGCCATGCAGTGAATAGAGGAAGCAATGGTAATTCCAGCCACTCAGTGAATAGAGGAAGCAATGGTGATCCCAGCCATGTAGTAAATAGAGGAAGCAATGGTAGCTGGCTGGGATCTGCAGCTCTTCCACTCCTAGGTACTAAAAAGTATCTAGCTTGGCTGCTGTGGAGACTTTATTCAGGAGTTCTCTACTGTTCGACATAGTCTGAGCAGCAATTACACCACCTTGGCCCTGGGGTAATGAAGTCGAAAAGTCCTTAGCTCACTTAGAGAGATGATGTGATGTAGAAACATAAAACTCACTGAAACACATAATTTCAGACAATAAATCAATTTACAGCCAGGTCTTTTACGTATAAGAGTAATTGCTTCCCTTCTACCATACAACATAATGCTGAACATGTAAATTTCAGATGGTGGCAATATGGTGAACAACAGTTATGGTAATGACTGTGGCAGGGGCTCAGCTGTAAGAGCTTAGACTGCTACCTAATTGTAAGGCATTTTAGTAACAAAACAGTTAGGGAAATTAAGGGAATCAGTGTGCTCTGTGGGTAGTGAGGGGTTATGGTTCTCACCTTCCATATCCCCAACTCTAGTTAGGGTTAGATTCTTGGCAATACACACAATGGTCCAGAAGTTCACCGTTTCCCTAAGAATGCCGCACTATTGCACTGTATCATAGTTACTCAGTCTGCTGTGGTTTGTCTCGCTTCTGTAAGCTGGGGTTGGGACGGTGCAGTCATAAATGGCCATCACTGAACATTAGTGCAGACCCTGTCCTGATCCAGCTAATGCTACAGAAGTTCCACCCTCATGTCTTCTCCTCAGGTGCCCTCTCCAGCTGAGATAGATTGGGTAGCTCAGGCACAGAGAGGGAGAGATTGCTCCACCAATGTTCTTTGTTGGCTGATGGATCTTCTAGCATGGTTATTACTTGCACCCTAACACAAAGCACTACTAAAAAAACCAAATTGTTAACACAATGGAGGTAGTTGAGAACCCTTGATTGGGTTATGCAATCACAATGAGGCCCCTAGTTTTTCATAGACTACAAAGAGACCCTCTCCTATCCTCCAGGCCAGTCCACTAATTGACCTAATAAATGCTTTGGAGATGTTTGGAAACCACATTTTTTCTGGTGCTGTTTCCAACCTCCATCTTAAATATTAATTCACAGCAGAAATCAAAATGTATTCCTGGGTGGACACATCCATATGTAGCCCACACAAATCCTGTATGTACTCTACCGTGCATTCATAGTTTACACACACAGATACAAGTTATAAATGACTCCTATGGACTGAGTGAAGATCTCGTTCGCAGGGGACTGGCAGATCCATTTAAAAACACACTACGGGCCTGTAGGCATTCATCAATGGCAAATTATAGGTAAAAAGTCCTATCCTGCCACTATAATCTGTTGCAGCTATTATTGTCACTCCACTGCAAGCAGCTGAGCACTCAGTATTACCTGAGTGAAGAAACTGCACATGGTATTCCCATCCGGACCACAAAGCCCCGCTCTGGCTTATATTCCATGTGCCAGGAGCCCTCCTCAGTACACATGCATGATTGGTGTGTGTGCAGAGGCAAAATAAATCAACAGCAACATGCTGTGAGACGCTGAAGACTGCAGCAGCTCTTCCATCAAATCATCTTTCTATCTAGAGCAGGCATCTCCAACGAGTAGCTCATGAACTACTGGTAGCTCTCCAGCTACCGGTAAGTAGCTCTCATATGCGCAGCCCAGCCTTCTAATTAGAGGCTATTGCTTGGATGAATTAACATATGTATTCAAAAATTGAAATGTGAGTATTCAAGATGAAAATGTGTGCATTTTCAGAGCTCATAGGATGATGTCTGGAGAAAAATGGTTGAATGCCTAAAACATATCACCATTCCAAGTTGATAAAAGCTTTCTTGCAATACTAATGGCAACCCTGCCTGATGCACTGATGTAATGAACGCTGGCTGTCTTGCATAAATTAGCCACTAATGTAACATTGTCTGTACAACAATAATAATATCAGTTGCTAGAATAATTTGTATTGAACATAAGTAGATTTTGTTACAGAAAAGGATGGAGACCCCTGATCTAGAGTGTACCTGGAATAGCCACTCTGTCATTCCTGGGTGAAGAGTTTGCAGCATCTACCTTTGCTTCCCAGCCCAGTGGCCAGAAGCTTCATTGGATACTCATCAGATCATGTACCATGACCAGGGAGGAGCTATGCCCCTCTCTTATGTTACGTCACTATGGCTCGTGTGATAGGTACAAAAGAGTGCCCTCTCTTGCTTCAAAGTGAACCTTGTACTCTAGAGAATTTTTCCAAGGCTACCTTTAAAAAATATATTCTCATAGCTTCACTGTGAACTGCCTGACATCATTAATTGTGAATGAAATGCACTGAATGTGCCTGGAGAGCTGGACATTAGACCACAGTGCCCATGATTTCTATTGTTTCACATTTGTTTGTCTCCTCATCAGTGGTCGAAGTGAGGGGAATATGAGGTCCATACTTTTTAATTTAAGAAAAACAGTTCCCCTACTTTTTGTGAATAGACAACCATCCCATGACAATGACTTCCGAGAGTTGAAATGCTTGAGGTGAAATGTAAGGCAGGGAGTCTCCTGTGTGGTGAACCGAGGGAGGGGCAAACAGAAGCCTTATTGCCAGGGTGCTGCGGCCTAAAAGAAATGTAAATGTGCGCAACTGGTCAATCTGCAAATGTAAAGGGTGCTTGGAAATAGGTATGGGCTCTAATTGATGGAATCACTTGAAGCTTTCTCATGACCCACTTTTATTCTTTTTGAGAGGTATTGTAAGGGAGCTACCAGATAAGGTGCGAAGTGTGTGCTTTTAAAGACAGTTATAAAACAAATATTTGCACTACGTACTGTCTGGGTATTACTAAATCTATATTTCGGAACAGTTTTTTAAAAATCATTTTAACCTTTTTGACCATTTTGTATCAGCCTATGTTATACTATTTAATAGTGTATGTAATGCAAGTTTGAATACATGTTCACAGTGCTTTCTCTCACAGACAGTGACCTTGTAGCCCTAAAGATACACAAGACACTATTCTCCACTGCACCAAACAGGATTCAAATCTGTGGCTCCATTGGTGCAGAAAATTAACTAATGGAGGTGTATGATAGTTCATTTTCCATTCAATTTCATTTAAAATTGTGTTATTTTCATAGGTAGTTACCTCAAGGTGAAAGACCAAAAAAAGTTACCGAATATTTTGGATTTTTAGCCCCACCTTTGACCCCGCTTCCACGCTCATTCGCTCCTGACCCATTGCGCAACATCAGAGTTTCCATACTTTTTTTATGCACTTCGACCACTGCTCCTCTTTCTCTAGTTCTTCTGTCTCATTGTGGGCCTGACTGTGACCTTGGGCCAGGCTGGATGCAATCACTGCACATCTTTTGAGGTGCCCTCTGTTCCTTCTGGGGAGTTCATTTTTCATGTTATATTTTGAGCAATTCCCCTTTAGCAGAGGTTGCGCCTCCAAGGTTGAAGAAAGCTATTGTCATCCCCCGGCACAGCTCAAAAAATCATCAGGGAACCCGTCCATGTTTTCGCATTTCCGTCTCATTTCCTTATTGCCAGCCACTGTGAACATTTTGAAAAAGCAGTCACCCGGCAGCGGCCTGCTATTTTAAGCCTGCGGAACTCCTGGGACCTGGCCATCGGGCTATGGGCCCGCTCCTGGCACCGCGTCTTTCCTGGTTGCTGTCTTGGGCGACCTCTGCTATGCTCTGGATGTCGTTGTTCTCGAGGTTCTGCGACTGCTTTACCTATTAGGGACCTTCACAGGTGAGGCCGGCACAGGTAAGAGCAGTGGGGAGGTGGAGCAGGGTAAGGGTGGGGTGGGGTGATCGGGTGAACTCAACAGATGACGGGATAGGTAAAATTAAATAAAAAAATCAATAAAACCACTTACCTTGCCGCATTGCCGAGTCAGCGATGCAGCAAGTGCAAGGTAAGTATTTTTTTTCCTTTTCTTTAATTGTACCTATCCCTTCGTCTGTTGACGTCACCCAAAGCCCCACCTCACCGCTCTTACCTGTGCCGGCCGCGCCTGGACTTTCAACACAATCAGCCATTCCCTCTCACGCCTGAATACTTCTTTTCTGTATTTATGTTAACTTTGAAAAGCTCAAATTCAACAAGATAAGGTAGTGATAGCCTTACCATGTCAGCTTCATCAGATTACAGTAACTTCATTTTCTTAACGCTATTCAAAAATGTTATTTAAAAGCATCAGCTGGCCAAAGAAGCAGCTGCACTCCGTCATCTATGGCACAGATGTAAACAAAAAGTGATGGGTGGAATGCTTGAATCAATATCAGCCCCTGGTAATTACTCATGGCTGCATTCCAGTCCACTATCCTTTTGCCCTCCCTGCCACCTCAGAATAGACCCAGCCATATGCAAATCAGTCTTGACCCTGCTTCAGTAGGAGCAGTCCATCCTGAACTGCCAAGCCAGGTCCTCTCCACAAGCAACCCAAGGCTGTTTTCACCCTAGTAGGGGTTCTTCAGTCAACTGCAGCTTGGTTCTAGTGGCACAGTGAGCGCAGGACAGAAGTCTGGGCATCACACTGAAAAGTAAACTAAAAAAAGTCATCACTATTTTGCCCATCATTCCACCTCCAATTCAGTCAGGCGCTGCTTGGTTCCAGTAGAACAGTGAGCACGGGACAGAAGTCTGTGCATACCTGTTGCAATGAGGACATCACACTGAAGTAAACAAAAAAGTCATGGGTGAAAGACTTCAATTAATCTCAGCCACTGGTAATTACTCAGGTCTGCACCCCATTCATTGTTGCTTTGCCCATTATTCCACCTCCGATTCAGTCAGGTGCTGCTTGGTTCCAGTAGAACAGTGAGCATGTGACCCAGGTCTGGCCATACACATTGGTCTTATGGTGCCACACTGAAGTAAACCAAAAAATGAATGTCTGGAATGCTTGACTTAATCGCGGGCTGCATCCCAGCCCATCAATTTTTGTCAGCCATTCCACCTCAGATTAGACACAGATGCACAGAAATCAGTTTTGGTCCTGCTCTAATAGGAAAAGCCCAGCTTAAATAGACAAGCAAGGTTCTCTCTGATCCGGGAACACAAGCAATGCTCACACAGAACCCACAGTGTGACACTTAGGGCATTGCACTGAAGGAAAAAAATGATGTGTGGAATGCTTGAATTAACCACAGCCTCAGCATCCCAGTCCATAAATGTTTTGCCCATCATGCCACCTCAGATTAAATCCAGTCATAGACAAATGAGTCTTGGGCATGCTCCAACACGAACAGCCCAACCTGCCAGGTCCTCTCTGAACCGCAACACAAGCAACCCAAGCCCAGTTTTGCCTCAGCTGGGGCTCTTCAATCGTGGGCACCTTGGTTCTAGTGGCACAGTGAGGAGGGGACACACCTCTGAGCATACCTCTCACATTTAGGGCATGGCACTGAAGTAAACAAAAAGTGATGTGTGCAGTGCTTGAATTAATCTCAGCCATAGTTGATTACATGGGGTCATATCCCCGTCCATTGTTTTTTTACTATGCCTTCTCAGATTAAATCCAGCCATATGCAAATCAGCCTCGGTCCTGCTCCAATAGGAGCAGCCAGCTCGAATTGCGAAGTCCTCTTTGAACCAGAGCACGAGTAACTCAAAATTCTCTGCATGCCTTCTTGCATAGAATACTTCCATCTCTGAATTCAGTTGCACAATGTGCCTGCATTGCACCTTTGTCTATTCAGAGCCCGGCATCAAAATACCACAAATGGGTCATATTGTCATGGGACGTCGGGTGTAGAAAATAGCAGTTTATGCACCGCTGGCAGGGCCTCCTAATACTGACTGCGTCAGAAATGGACACAGTCAGTTTATTCATGGCAAATGAGGAACAGGAGCGCGTGCAAAGCATTTAGACAAACCCTTTTGAATCACAATGAGGGAATGTCCTTTTTCAATCTCCGCGCCTCATGACGTGCAGGGGATCACAACGCACTCGCGATTCACAGAGGGGATGACGGTTTGCAGTGTTCTTTTGTGCATTCCGAATTGGTACCTTGCATTCACAAAGTCAGACGAACTTGCTGTTTGTCTCTACCTGGCCTCATATTTTGACCTTGAACTGCTCATCAGAGCAGTAGTTCTTTTATTCAGATAAAGGTCCACAGTCTTACAAAGGCACGGTTCTCACACTCAACGTGTGGCTCCTCTCCTCCAAAGCCATTATGGGAAATGCGGGTAACTCCACTAATATTTCACAGATTTCAATAGTTTTTGTAGTTTATTAGATTCAACATCCGTGCTGTAGAGCTCAGGACACGTGTTTCAGAGTTCTTGCTATTATCAGAGATGGTTCCGGATGTTTAAGGAGCTTGCATGCTGCTTCACATAGCTGTAGTGAAATACTAAACCCATGTCAGTCATCCACCTTGCTTAGACAAAGAACTCACACCCCTTTCCTCACTTTAACAATGTCACAGGTGTGGTTCATACACTGAACACGCTGCCCCCATCCTCACAAAGCATATGGTCGATGGAATTCAATCATTTCATTTTACTTGCATTTCAATAGTCATGCTGATGTGAGTGGCGGTAGGAACTGCAACACATATAAAAGGCCACGTCCTTGACCAAATATGGACATCCAATCTGGAGATATTTATTCCATCGATTTCTCCCTGTATTTGGTCCGATCATTTTCTAACAACCGTCTCTCTTATTGAGGTCTTCCCCTAGAAACCTCAATATTTAAGGAACGTGCTGTCAAGAAATTGGCGACGTATGAATACTGATCAATTCAGATCATTGCTAACTGACACGGCTCCATCTGCACAGAAGGCATTTCAAACCCAGGCAGAGAGCATTAAGACCTGGCTCGAGCGGGTCGGTGATTGCATTGCTCCTCTCAAGAAAATTACTAGTTTAAGACCTCATGATGCCCAACAATGGTTTTCTGACGATTTAAAAAACAAGAAACTTATTTTAAGACAGGCCGAACGCAGTTGGAGACATCACTATCTCCCTGACAAGAGGGCTATATATGTAGCTCTCCAGAAAGAATACAAAAAGGAGATTCTCCGAACCAAGGAAGATTATTTTTCAAATTCTTAATTCATCTAATTAACCCAAAGAAATCTTCTCTATTGTGAACGAGCTTTCAAAACTAGATAGGATCATGCTAAAGCCAGTTCCTAAACAGAGTCTCTGCGACTCCCTTAACTCCTTTTTTCTTGAGAAAATGGCAGTCATTAAAGCTAGCATTCCCCCTTCTCGTCTCCCTTTATCTGACTCAAACATCTGTCAGAATGAACACCAGTTGGATCAAATTCCCTTGATCTCTCCTTGATTTACTTAAAAAGGTCGACTCTGGTTCCTCCACTGACTGTTGCCCCCTTTCCATTCTTCGAGAAGCTCTTTCCATTTGTCCTGACCCCCATTCTTTCGTTATTAACCACTCACTTAAACACGACATCATCCCTGATATATTCAAAAGTGCGGAAATCGTCCATATTCTGAAGAAACTGGGTGCGGATCCGTTAGTTCTAAGTAATTATCTCCCCATCTCCCTCCTGCCCTATTTAGGCAAAGTCCTCGAGGCATATGTCGCCAACTGTTTCAGTTCATTTATTGAACACCATCATTTCTTGGACTCTCATCAGGCAGGATTTAGCCCTGTTCTTTCCACTGAATCGGTTATACTACTGTTATGGATGAACTAAGAAGAGGAGCCGATAACGGCATCCCACAGGCCCTGGTCCTCCTGGATTTGTCAGCAGCCTTCGACACGGTTGATCACAATATCCTGGTCAACCGTGTCAGAAGTGCCGGGATCCAGGGTCTGGCGCTGAGATGGCTCTCCTCCTTCCTTAGTAATCGCTTCCAAGCAGTTTGGTTGGCTAATTTTTCATCCAACAAGAGGGAACTAACCTGTGGGGTCCCTAAGGGTTCCTCTCTTTCCCCCCTCCTTTTTAATCTGTATCTTCTCCCTCTAATTCGATCTTTGAGAGAAAAAGGGATTGGGACATTCAACTATGCTGACGATCTTCAATTGGTGTTTGAAATCAATTTGTCACCATCGTCAGTTACTCACTTTCAATCTACCATGATCTTTATTAGTGACTGATGAATCGTAACCAACTCAAGTTGAACCCTGACAAAACTGAGCTGATTCTCATAGGGGGCCCCTCCAACCCATGGCATTCCAATTTCTGGTCATCCTCTCTAGGTAACCCCCCGAAGCCTGCAGACTCTGCCAAAAGCTTAGGCATCGTGATTTCCTATGTGATTTGTCAATGAATGCCCAAATAAGCTCAGTAGCTTCTGCAAGTTTCTTCCAACTACGGAGAATAAGGAAGATCAGCAGATTTCTGTCCAGGGAAGCTCTGACCTTGGTCATATTAGCCTTGGTGATCTCCCGATTGGATTATGCCAACTTTCTATACTGTCCAAACCAAGACTGGAGGTAGGCCGGAAGCAGTAAAGCTGGACCTGTTAGAAGAATTAACAACAAATTTGCTAGTACTGCAACTATTATAAACCTCAAAACAACTTATGAGGACAAATTTTGGGAGACAACAAAATGCGTGTGAGACCTTTCTTTTCGTCGATTTAATCCATCAAATTTATTTATATCAAAATAGTTAATACACCTTCCATATTGCGAAATTCAAAAGAAAGTTACACTTCACATCAATGACATATATTTTAGACAATATATTACACACCATTCACAAACTCATTCCAAGCATTCGAGACACCCAACCATTCTTAAAACCAAACACACTGGTACCACTAATCATTCATACAACTCAATCAAATTCTCAAAAAGACATAGACAACTGAATATATTTTTCAAAGACCACAGAAAGAAATTTGTTTTGATAATTCAAATCTCTCAGAATTATTTCTTTTCCCAAATTCAAATTCTTGTGGTCACACCAAAAGGTCTACGCGTTTCGAAAACCCTTAGTTTCAGGGTCTCTCATCAGGACCTGTGGATAACCAAAAACTTTTTTCAGTGACAAGGGGACGACCAGCCTATGCTTTGCACACCAGCACCCTTTAGAAAATAACTTCATTACCTCTGTCAAGTGAAGAGAAGAAGATCAGCAGATCTTATTCAAAGAGACTCTGGAAAGAAAAAACAGGGAACTAAACCAAACGGGGAAGTGAATTGCGGCAGCCCTAAAAGTGTTTGAATAGTGATGCTCAAATTGACATGCTCACAGTCATTCGTCATGAACTTACATGGATTGTTCTATTAGTGGCGCATCTGTATTCTCTGGTTGTGGTGTTCACAATGTGAACAATCGTCAACTGAAAAAGAGTGTAAACAATGTATTGAGAATGGGTGCCTGATCTCCTAGGGAGGGCTCTTAAGTTAGTAGTGGTTTGAAATTGAGTACCTCGTAGATGTAAGGAGGACATATGGGAATGTCCTACGGTAGCTCCATTTTGCACTAGTCCGGTAAGTGCCAGGATTCGAACTTTCAGGAAGTGAAGAATTCAAATGTTTAATAGTCACGTTTCAATCCGTGGAATGGAGGAATCTTTTTTAAACCTGTGAATATATTAAAGCCCGGTTTAAGTGGCGGATACTTTCAAATTTGATAGCGCAGTATTGTTAAGACAAGGCAATGTCAAGAAACGCCGTGCGTATGAAAATAGTTGTGAGCTAGGTAATTTAGTGGAAAACAAAGCATGACTCCTATCAGTATCGGCAGTACTCTGTGACTAAACTGCATAACGCGTGTCGAACGTGTTGCAAGCTAGACAATTTCTTGAAAGTTAATGGGTATTCCCTATTAACTGCACGATGTAGTCGGGCCTTAGGGTTAGTCCTCTGTTTCTAGCCAGATTAAACAAAACTGTAGGGTGAGAACAAGGTTTACCTGGTCAAGTTGCGTAGAAGTCTGTAACCGCTTGCGGACACTGTTTGTTGTCACGTGTAGAGACACGTGATGATGAGGTTTTTATCTCGTATGAAACAAAGAGCGGACTTCTCGTTTTAGAGTCCAGCCGCGGAACCTGGTCCAAAATGGAGGAGACTTATGAAACTTTATTAGTGTTATTGAACTTCACATAAAGCGAGAGCTCAATGCTTTTGAAAAACACGAACTAGATCCTCAAAATCAATCCCTCAGAGGGGAAATGACTTGTTGTAATAAAAATTCAATGCCAAACATGGTCAGGACAAGGCATCGTGTTAGATGTGTACTTGTGGACACTATCAAGAGTGAGGAGTAGAAACTATTGATGGGAGTGGCGGGATCTCTGGTTCTATCTTCTGGCTAGGGAATCTATTCTTGTGATAATTATGACACACACACCCCGTCATTTGGTGGGGGATTAGTTCAGTTTGTATAGCTCAGAGAGCTCGTTCAGCCCATCGATGGCTGTGTTAAACTTCAATATCAGTAGAGCCTCTCTTCTGGATAGTTTAAGTTCCAAGTCACCACCTCTTATGTCTTTTTCCACCTTAGATATTACTGTCCATTTTAGATCATTGATTTGATGATTTTTGGCTTTCCAATGATTAACCAGTGGAGCTGTTTCCACATTTTTGTTGATTCGCGATTTGTGTTGCGATACTCTTATACGAATCTCTTGACTTGTTTTACCTATATATAGTAGGTTGCAAGGGCAACGTATACCATAGATAACAAACTTGCTTTTGCAATTGGTAAAGGAATCGTGTTTCCAGAAGACAGAGTTGTGTTCAAATAAATTGCCTTCCTCTGTGGATTCACAACAGATACAAGTTCCACATTTATGATGTCCTCGTACTGGGCATCTAAGCCAAAAAACAAACAAATCACTTTATGTGATTTTGTAGGACTTCCCCTAACAAAAATGTGGAAACAGCTACACTACATCGTGCAGTTAATAGGGAATACCCATTAACTTTCAAGAAATTGTCTAGCTTGCAACACGTTCGACACGCGTTATGCAGTTTAGTCACAGAGTACTGCCGATACTGATAGGAGTCACGCTTTGTTTTCCACTAAATTACCTAGCTCACAACTATTTTCATACGCACGCTGTTTCTTGACATTGCCTTGTCTTAACAATACCGCGCTATCAAATTTGAAAGTATCCGCCACTTAAACCGGGCTTTAATATATTCACAGGTTTAAAAAAGATTCCTCCATTCCACGGATTGAAACGTGACTATTAAACATTTGAATTCTTCACTTCCTGAAAGTTCGAATCCTGGCACTTACCGGACTAGTGCAAAATGGAGCTACCGTAGGACATTCCCATATGTCCTCCTTACATCTAAAATTTCAAACCACTACTAACTTAAGAGCCCTCCCTAGGAGATCAGGCACCCATTCTCAATACATTGTTTACACTCTTTTTCAGTTGACGATTGTTCACATTGTGAACACCACAACCAGAGAATACAGACGCGCCACTAATAGAACAATCCATGTAAGTTCATGACGAATGACTGTGAGCATGTCAATTTGAGCATCACTATTCAAACACTTTTAGGGCTGCCGCAATTCACTTCCCCGTTTGGTTTAGTTCCCTGTTTTTTCTTTCCAGAGTCTCTTTGAATAAGATCGGCTGATCTTCTTCTCTTCACTTGACAGAGGTAATGAAGTTATTTTCTAAAGGGTGCTGGTGTGCAAAGCATAGGCTGGTCGTCCCCTTGTCACTGAAAAAAGTTTTTGGTTATCCACAGGTCCTGATGAGAGACCCTGAAACTAAGGGGTTTCGAAACGCGTAGACCTTTTGGTGTGACCACAAGAATTTGAATTTGGGAAAAGAAATAATTCTGAGAGATTTGAATTATCAAAACAAATTTCTTTCTGTGGTCTTTGAAAAATATATTCAGTTGTCTATGTCTTTTTGAGAATTTGATTGAGTTGTATGAATGATCAGTGGTACCAGTGTGTTTGGTTTTAAGAATGGTTGGGTGTCTCGAATGCTTGGAATGAGTTTGTGAATGGTGTGTAATAAATTGTCCAAAATATATGTCATTGATGTGAAGTGTAACTTTCTTTTGAATTTCGCAATATGGAAGGTGTATTAACTATTTTGATATAAATAAATTTGATGGATTAAATCGACGAAAAGAAAGGTCTCACACGCATTTTGTTGTCTCCCAAAATATGTCCTCATAAGTTGTTTGAGGTTTATAATAGTTGCAGTACTAGCAAATTTGTTGTTAATTCAACTTTCTATACTGTGGCATTCCTGCTTATCAACTAAGTTGTCTTCAGCTGGTTCAAAACCAAGCTGCCAGGCTCATCTTTCATCAACCCAAATGGCAGCATGTGACTCCCTTAGTTAAAGATTTACACTGGCTTCCTGTGGCCAAAAGGTGTGCTTTGAAGCTGGGATGCACCATTTTTAAAGCTCTTCACGGCTGCAGCCCTGCTTTTATTTCGTCTAGGATTCAAAGATACATCCCCTCCCGGGATCTGCGTTGCTCTCCCCATAATTTGTTGAGCATTCCCTCTTTTAAACGTAAAAAGCTTGTAGACCTTAGATTTGCTGTCCTAGGCCCACAGTTTTGGAACTCTCTCCCCACGGAGATAAGACTGACTCCATCCTATGCACAGTTCAGAAAAATGCTTAAGACCAATTTGTTTGTTCAATCATTTAACACATAATCTCAGTTTATGCAACCTTTTTTCCTGCCTTATCAGAGTCATGAAACTGCATGGTGTACGTGCGCTATACAAAAGCTTTTAACATAACATAACATAACATAACAACCACCTCCTGGCTCAGACTGACCTCTGTCTTCCTTAGAAGGAACCTTTAAACAATTCACATGCACTGATGCACACTGAGCATGCTGCCCCAGACCTCCCAAGACATAGGGTAGTTGAAGTGCAATCTGAATATTTGTCCTCACATTTCAATAGTTTCCTTAGTCCAGTACTTGTCCAGCCAGGGCTGGGAATCTTGGTTCGCGGTTCATGACTCTTAGCACTTGTCAGCGAGGAGTATTTCCATTCATTAGTGGGGTGCTTACAAGCGGCCTCTTGTTTGGGGGTGTCACTCTGAGCTCGTCAAAGAATTTGCATCTCTCTTGCTCAGAAGAAGCTATTTAAATATTTCACAGGTGTGGTTCGCACACTGAATATGTTGCACCAGTTCTCCAGTGTAATTATAGTAGTTAAAATGCATTCAATTTAATTTATTCACTTTTTCTTTGTTTTCATAGTCAAGTGCTTGCATAGCTGAGTTGGACAACTCCTTGTACCTTCTTGATGATTCTTGTCACTATTCAGAGAAGAGTATTCCTATTATTTGGGGGTGATTACATGCTACTTAAGTAAGTTGTGTGTCCAGAGTCCCATGGCATTACTTGTCTGACGCGTTTCGTCCTGCTACAGTGAATGGCATCATCATCAGGCTCTTAGAAAATACAGGTACTAGGCCCAATCTTGTGTTGTATGTGTTGTAATATCCACCACCCAAATTACTTTCATATTTCACCATACATATTCACCACTAATCCTTTAAGGGTTACCGGAGTAGCGTGCTTCAACAACCCATCAGGGGTAACAAGCACTATATAAATACAAACCTTTTTTTCCTCTTCTATCCTTCTGCTATCCTTCTGAATCCAAATAACTAACTAACCTATCCACCACTTAAAATGTACTTGCACGTTTCACTATACTAATTCAACACTAATCCTCTACGGGTCCCGGAGTAGCGTGCTACTTGCTCAAAAAGGGCTTTGACGGCTCGTCAGGGGCAGTAAGCGCTATACTAATGCAATTGCAATACAATAAACATACATAGATGCCAACCATGATATCATCAATATCACCGGTGACGTTAGATGTCACATCATCTTTGACATCATCGATGAAC
This sequence comes from Triturus cristatus, assembly GCF_964204655.1. NCBI lineage: Eukaryota > Metazoa > Chordata > Amphibia > Caudata > Salamandridae > Triturus > Triturus cristatus. The sequence continues at coordinate 1,646,152,534 of NC_140590.1, forward strand.
ATCAATAAACAGTTGTTTTCTTCCACATCTGTTTTCCCACAGTATAAAAGCGCCTTGGTCATACATGTGCCCATTCCAGGGACACCTGGATGTTGATATTGGTTCTGCAGTTATTCAGTTACAATGACTGCCTACCAGGAGATATTTATATTTTTAGCGAATTGATAAAGGGCAGCCCTCATTTCCTTTGTAAACTGAATATATCGGAAATGGCTCCAGAGATTGAAGAAATGGACGTAGTGCATTGTCGTTAGCCACTTCCTGTGTCCAAAGGCCCCCTGGACATGGTCCAAACACCATTCACAGGAGGCTCTGGGAACTAAACGCACGGCATACCCTTTGGCCTCTCCCACAGTGTGCGTTACAAAATGCTCTCTTGTAAGAATAGAACCAGAATTTTCCATCAGCACAGTGTTCAGTGTTTTTTAAATATTTATTTCAATGATATACTTTGGACCCTGACTCCTTCAGCCATACGCAACGACCTGTGGCTGAAAAGCATCAGGGCTTCAGCCTTTCTGTATGATCAATTCCCAGGGCCCTGGTTCCCTCTGAATCAATTTCTGGAGATAAACTTGGGTTCTGTACACAGGGATGGCCTTTGGCTACGCCCTGTGCCCAGACCCACATCTGCCAGACTCCACTGCACATGGCCATTTGCCATCCATACTAGGCTGTATGTGCAGGGTGTGACTTTCAGCCTAATCCTGTACCCTGCAATCAGTGGCCATTTCAGTACTGTGGACCTCACATTCTATTTAACCCCCTGCCCCATGTAGTATGTGTATGGATTAAAGAGGGCCACATCCTGCACTTGAAAAAAAGTATTCAGCTTGTATCCACTGTTGGATCTACAGGTAAATCAGAACCTGCGGTATTCATGGCCAACAATTGTGATGTGTTGAAACCATGAAAGTTTGTGTATCCAGTGCAGAAAACATGTTTGTAGATATATGCGGATGCTGCCCATAATATTCAAAAATTTGAATTTTTAAAGAGACATTTTCAGATCAAAGTTAAGTGGCCACAAATTTAGTGGAGCAGCTCAAAACCTCTAAATTCAAAGATAAACATGATAAGCCTCGTCTGCATCTGCAGGGCTTATTTGAGGTCTACGGTTAAAAAAATAACAGACTGCTTAGAAGTGCTGAAATGGCCACTGGCAGAAGGAAAACTAGGCACAAGACTTTGCTGTAGGCCAGGCCCTGAATTTACAATCCACTGCACAGAGGTTGAAGCCCGTCCCTATTCAACATTTACATGGCCCCGCTCGCATCCATTCAATTTTCGGACCACACAGACTCAACATCACATTGTACGCAGACGACACCCAGCTCATCATCTCGCAATCCAATGAACCCAACACCACCAAACGCAACTTTCAAGACGGAATGGGAGCAGTCGCCAGATGGATGAAGAACAGCTGCCTCCATCTCAACACAGACAAAACAGAGACACTCATCATGGGAACACACCCCAATGCCTGGAATGACACCTTGTGGCCCCCTGCCCTCGGGGGCCCCCACGGACCACGAACACAACTTTGGAATCATTCTGGACTCCGAACTCAAAATGGACCGCCAGGTCAACACCATCACTTCCTCCTTCTACCACACCCTCCGCATTCTCCGCAAGACCTTCTAATGGAACCCTCCTGAACACAGGAAAACTGTCACACAGGCTCTCATCAGTAGCAGACTTTACTACGGCAACACAATCTATGCCAGGATCAGCAAGAACCTCACCAGCAAACTCCAGAATGCCCAGAACGCCTCCGTCAGACTAGTCCTCAACCTACCGCGCCACTGCCACACCAGTCAGCACCTACGGACCCTACACTGGCTCCCCGTCGAGAAGAGAATAACTTTCAAGCTTCTCACCCAACACGCAAATCCCTCCACAACACTGGACCCACCAACCTGAACCACTGCCTCGTGTTGCACGCTCCCCGGCACCCTCTCCGCTCGGCCCAGCTCTCACTCACAGCAGTACCCCGGATCAAGAAAAGCAGAACAGGAGGACGCTCCTTCTCCTTCCTCGCAGCCAAGGCTTGGAACTCCCTTCCTCTACACCTCCGACAGACGGCATCACTCCCCAGGTTCCTAAAGGAACGCAAGACCTGGCTCTTCGATGAAACTCAGTGAGCATCCCTGAACCCCCCTACACCCCTCCTACATCAGCGCACCCAATTGAGTCTACAGCATTCTATTTTTGGAGAATACTTTAGAATACAGTAGAGGAGAGTGGTGTAAGAAGGAAGCTATTTTGTCTGTAGGAATGTGGGTTAAGAAGCCTCACATAACCTTCTAAAAGTGAAGAGAATCTAAAGGACAACGACATGTTAAGAGGTGGAGATCGAGAGTGCTTTGACATCTCCAGATGTGGAGTCTCGGTCCTCAGCGAAACCTCAGCATGCACTAACATAGTAAATAAATGATATATCAAAAGAGAAAATCATTCTAGCCCGGTGATGTTACTGTGGCTTGATGATCAAACCATTGAGAACAAGGAGGTGATGACTATCACCCCATCTTTATTTATGGAAGTTATACAATAGATTGTTGTTTGATGTTTTCCCCACCAGTTAGCTACTATAAACCCTAGTTGTCCAAGACTAGGACTTTTGCAAGGTTGGTTTGAGGGAGACTCGTACCATTCATTGATGATCACTGGTCTAGTAATTCACAGTACCAGTATGAGGTGCTAGTACCGAAGGGGCTTAGCCTGTTTGTACATGTCATGGAGAAAGCCACAGCGATGTTGAATCTGGTACTCTTGTGGGAGAAAATTTAGATTAGATCAGATCAGATCATATTAGATTAAATTAGATTAGATGACATTAGATTACATTAGATTACATTAGATTAGATTAGATTAAATTAAATTAGATTAGATGGGGCTACTCTACACCTTTGTTTTCCAAGATGAACACATTTACCGGGTTAGTTTTAGGGTGACTCTTATCCTTCTTTGACGGTTCAGGTAACTAGTAGTTTAAAGTACCGATATGACGTTTTAGTACACAAAGGACTTGGTTTGTGTACTCTGCTATGGGTGACGCTTCAGCCGTGTGGAGTCTCACACTCTTCTAGGAAAGCAATTAGATCAATGCTGAAGTTACCCAGAAATTCTCAAGATTCCAGGTCAACAGGCAGAAGATGACATGGTAGGCCACATAGACAACATGGACACCAAATATTATAGTGTGGTTTACTTGAGGGACATCTATCCCATCACACCCTAACAGATCAAAAGCTATGCAATGTATTACCAATAAATTACATTGCTGATGACATCACTGACAAATATGACTACCATTTTCAGGACTGGGGTTCGTGACTTTTTTTAAAAAAATGACTGACCTATAGTAGAGGCTGAAAGAAAGTTTTTTTGTTTGTTTTGCCTTCTTCAAATCCGCTGTCTTTCTCGCAAGACTGTGGCTGCTGATCCGGCAGGCGACTTTATTGCTTTTTATGAACTGTGCCACCATCGAGCTCTTTTGATGTAAATCATCGAAAAGTAAATAAAATTCCAAACCAGTGCCACTGACCCTACAACATTACTGCAAGCAAAAATGGCGAGATTTCACATCCAAATATTCTTCTTCCCAAAACAAATAAGGTTTTGTGTAAAAATAAACAATGTTGCATTTGAAAAATGCAATTCTGACTGTCAAAATGGCTTTGGCAGGTAAAAAAGAAAAACAAGGCTGACCGTCGAAATACCCAGTGCTGCGCCCCAAAAAGACCCATACTGCCTGTGGAAAACACAATGCAGAGCATCAAAATGAGCTGCTTAGCCGCACAAAATTAACATAGACACCGGTGCAAAAACCAACACATTATCCTATGTGCATAAATACAAAAAATATACCCTTCAAAAATAGACAGTGATGCCAACCAGCAAAGAAAAACCTTGATTAAAGTTGGTTTGAAATAAATATTTCTGCTATAGTGTTGGAATGCAAAAGGTATTTATTGGTATATATGAAGGTAGCTTCTTGAAGTTTTTTAAAGTTTAGCAAACTTCTCACACTCTACAAAGAATGAAGCACAAACTCGTAATGCAAATAATTATGATTAAAAGTGTGCATTAGGTACGGCTTGCATACTAAATGCACGAGAGATACTAAGCCAATGTATTATCCGTGCGATTTCTAACGTCGAGGTGAGCATTGTTAAGGTAGCACTTACAGCTCACAATTTCCCAAATACTTTTTTTTTTGTTGCTCAAACGGGTTTCCTGTGAGGGAAAGTTACTCTGCCAGCATCAGTGTAAAGAAAACAGAAATGACTAGTGGTACCCATAGGGAATGAATTGGGGATTGTGCAAGATTACACATAAGATTACAAACCTGTACAAAATGCCACCTTCTTTGTAAAGAGTCTTTCCCATCCCATGTGTTCACGCTAACCAGGAAAAGAGCTCTAATTTGATGTTGAATGTTTATCATAAGGTGAAGATATATATGGTCAAAGTGTGTAGCTGTGGAGTTAAGCAAAGTAAATATGTACTTACATTCTTCAACTTATCTTGGAGCTATAGTGGTAGTAGACACACTGCAATCAGTATTGCCCCTGGACAATATTAAAAATATTGTGATATCACACGTGAGGGGGACGCATGTTTATGCTAATTTCATTTTAAATTAATTTTGTTAAACTCTTAACCTTTTCATGCTTATGATAACATCTTTACACTCCATCCCCTCCATTAAGTTTATGTTAAAGCTTGTAGGCTAATCCCCCCCATCCTCTTTTGCTTATTATTATTTTTATTTTTGCATATTTATGTAGCGCGAACTCGACCCGAAGGTATTGAAGCGCTTTACATAGCACCGTATTTACATTACACATTCAGGCACGGGGAGATGAAGTGATTTGCCCAGAATCACAGGATGTGGACGCGACCTCGAGGCTCGAACCTTGGTTTCCTGCACCAAAGTCGGCAGCGCAGCCCACGGACCACATCCGTCTTTGAACTCAAATGACCTCCCTTATGCTTAAGTAACTGTATGTGTATTCCCCAAGGTTCATTCATGTATGTATGCTCCTTCTTCCTCCTTAATTCTTATATTAATGTTTTATGATCCTTCTCCCTCATTTATTCTTGAATTGAGATACTACTAATCTCATTAGTTATCTAAATATATATTTTACTGTTTTACCCCCTTTATCCTTAAGTTAATCAATTAACCGTAAATTCATTACTTCTAAATGTCTTTTACTCCTTCTTTCCTTTAAGCTTTTGGATGACTCTCCCTCCCGTATAATTATGTTGATTTCATTTTCCACCTTTATGCTTATCAATGCCTTTATGTTCCATCTCCGTTGTTTTTGTTAATGTCTCTGTGATACCCCACCCTCATTCCTGCTTCTGTTAATACCCTTTGATCCTTCTCCCACCTTTGTCCTTATGTGAATGTCTAATGATCCTTCACTCTCTTTCATAGATGTTTAAGCATCTCTATGCCTCTTCACCCTCCGTTATGCTTATTTTATTGAATTTATGGTCCTTCTCCCTAGTGCACGGTTGAATTAATTTAAGCTCATTCTCATTCCTTTATGTTTTAAGTTAATATCTTCCACCTGGGGGCGGGCCACTCTGTGGGCTGAGAGCACGGTCCACGGACCCACACAGTTGTGGAAGGACGGACCCACCGGTATCATGGGGGGCGGAGGGGTGCACGTGCCGCACTCTGAATGTGCTTCTGAGCTTCTCCATTGGGCTGGCAGATATGTATCTTACCTATTACAGCTGAACATATGCAAAAGTGTAGATAGTTTATGTTCAAACAGAGTGAAAATCAATTACAGCATTAAAATAATATATATATATATATATATATATATATATATATATATATATATATATATATATATATATATATATATATATATATATATATATATTTATATATATTCCCCCGTTATAGTTAGTTCAGATAACTATAACTCGCGCGCCCGCAATCCACTGCTGATGACGTCACTTATTACATCACTCATGACATGGTCAGTGGCATCACTCATGACATCAAGGATGACATCATCCTTGTGATAGAGTGGCGGCCGCGCGAGTTATAGTTATCTGAACTAACTATAACGGGGGAATTTCATTGTTTTTTTACGAGTGAAATATCCACCTAACTATAACATGTGTGAAACCTATGGTTTTTTAAGTGAATTTGCAAGGTTTTTTAAATGCTAATTCCTAACTATAACGTGTGTGAAACCTATGGTTTTTTCAGTGAATTTGTACGTTTTTTTAAATGCTAAGTTATGTATGTATTTTTATTTTTTTTATATATTTATTTTACAATAAACTACGTATTAAAAAAAAAAATTGGGGGAGGGGTTTCACCGTGCGCGCACCCCCGCGATTTAAAAAAAAAAAAATTAAAATGTTTTTTTCTGCCTTCGGGGTCCTTCAGGGACCCCCTGACAAAGGCTAGGGGGTCAGGAACTCTCTACCCTGCCCCCTTTTCACGTTCGCCACCTTCCTTTTTCACTCTCGCACTGAAAACAAACAAAATGGCGGCCGACACTTCCTGATTTCGACCGATTCGAACGTTGACTAACATGTAACCACCAATCAGAATTACGCTCGCGCACGTTAGGGTGCTCGCATGGTGCGCGCACGGTGCTCGCACGGTGCGCGGCTATAGATATGTATGTGCTTTTAACTGCAATTTTCTCAGGAACTACTGAACAGATTGACTCCATATATGCAAAAGGCACATCCCTGAGCTGAGGACTACCTCTCTGCCAAATTTCAAGTAATTCTGTTCAGCCGTTCGGGTTGTACCTTGGACTAAAGGTCCCTATGGAAAATTGCATGGGGAAAACGCGTTTTGGGACCCCCTTTTTTCTCAGCCCCCGCTTGACGAATCCCCCCGAGACTTTCAGGGTAGGAGCGGAGCGGAGCGCCCCACCTATTTTGAAAATTTCGCGAGGATTCGTCAACCGGCGCCAAAGTTATTCCAAATAGAATGTTGCGGATTTCCTATGGAAACACGGTCCTAACTATAACTATCTACTGGCGACCGCCAGTAGATAATATATATATATATTTTAGAGTATACATATCCAGTAGAATAGTGCATAACAATCCTCATTCTATACTTGTTTTATGATTGTTCAAATACTGTAACATTGATTCATGACTGACGAACTATTTGCTCACATATTGTGTTTTTTTTGTGTTTTTCTCATTCTCTGGTGTCTACGGCATTCCCAATTGATGTTCTACATAATCCGGCCTTTTCAATATCTACAAGCCGTCATATATCGGTGATTATTGCCATTGAAGACCCATTTACAAATATTTGCTTCTGTGTTTACGATTACCGAATCAGTCTCTGAATTTCAATTTTCTGTAATATCTATTTCCAAGTATCCCTAGATTTCCATTTCGTAATTCATGATTGTTTATTCGCCTTCCTGTGTCTCTCCATCCTTTTTATTATAATTTTTTTCACACTTGCACCCGTTTTATATTCTTTGGGAAAGTTTCACATGATCGACACATTTGTCATTTGTTCTGTATTTTTCTTGTCAATTATTGGATGAGCGTTTGATATTCATGAGCATTTATGAATTAGGTTGATATTCCTTTTTCATGCAGAATAGCTTTGGTATTATTATTGCGTATTTTGCACAAGATCATGGCAGCATTTTATAATGTTAATTACTTTCCAGGCTAGTATGCTAAGGTTTTAACAAAATGTATTTTGCACCATTATATAGCCATTTTATACATATATGCTTCAATGCAAATATTTGTATTTAGCACTTTGTTGTTCATTTTGCTTATTTTGCACAATAATACTATTGCAATTTGCACTCTAATTTGCGCATTTTGCACTTTAAGCATCTGCACTTTACAAATACTAATATTCATGTATCGGTACGCCTCCTATAATAATGCATAATGACAAGTCAAACAGAAACACTGCAAATATGTTTTCTATGTCGTTCATTATCAACCATCACGTGATCACTAAATGCGGTGTATATAAGGATGTCAAGCGTGATTGTTACCTTATGTGATCAAGGCCACCTGGTGGCCGAAACGCGTAATGACATGTCTTGCCGTTGCTGACTTCTGAATAAAATCCTCGTGAAGCACGTTTGGCGTCCGTGTGCTTTCCTCCTCGCCTGCTGGGAAGTGGATGAATGCGCAAGGTACTTGCATATATATATATATATATATATATATATATATATATATATATATATATATATATATATATATATATATAGATATATATATGTATATATATATATATTCACTGAAAAAACCATAGGTTTCAGGTCTGATATAGTTAGGAATTAGCATTTAAAAAACCTTTGAAATTCACTGAAAAAAACATAGGTTTCAGGCCTGATATAGTTAGGAATTAGCATTTAAAAAACCTTAGAAATTCACTGAAAAAACAATAGGTTTTAGGGGTGTTATAGCTAGATGGACATTTCACTCGAACAAAACCATTGAAATTTCTCTGATATAGATAGTTGTACTAACTACATCTCGCGCGCCCGCAATCCACTGCTGATGATGTCACATATTACATCATTCATGACATGGTCAGTGACATCACTGATGACATCTCAAATGACATCACTGATGACATCACTGATGACATCATCCAGTGAATGTGGTTTGGTTCGTTATTTAAATATGTATTATATATCTAGCAATTTGCATTGAAGAATGAGTGGATATATAAATATAAATATCTGGATGGAGGATTTAGTAGCAGTGTGATTGACTGTTTACTTGACTAATTTATAGTGTCTCACTAAATATATTGGATAGTGACTAAACTGTGTGAATATCTGTATCACTTTGTCAATTGTTGTGTAAACTGCTGCACTAGTTGGTTACTAGCTACGTGAAAGTCTATATTATTTATTGATTAGTTAACTGAGTATTTGTATGCAAGAGTGAATGTGTGTGTGGGTCGTGGGGGGGGTGTGACTGCCCAAAGATGTGTGAATACTTGATTCAGTAGGTATATGAAGTTAAAACTACATGTTATAACAGTTGTTTGGGTGAGTGAATATATTTATGGGTGTGGCGATGAGCAAATATATGTCTCAATGGTACATGTCCAACAAACTAGAAAAATAAAAGCCAGTGTATGTGTCAGTTGTTGTATATAAATAAGTATACATAAGACTCAGTGACTGTATAGATAACTGTATACTTGTAATAGTGTTTTTATAACACACTAAGTATGAGTTATTATCTATATGAATATATGAAGTGGTGTTTTTATAAGTGTATAGCTAAGTAAAAGTAAGTATGATCCATTGTTTGCATAAGTGAGTAGGATGACTTCATAAGTGATTAGGATGTGTGCTGGTGTGTAATGTCAATGTAGGTGTATAAGTATATTTGATAGTGTTCTATTGATCATTGACAACATGTATGAGTGAATCTATAGGTAAGTGATTACATGTGTGTATAGATCTAGGAATCACCGAGTGGGTGTTTAGAAACTTGTATTGGTGTGTCAATGGTTTTAAATCTGGCACTCTGAATTTTACAGTGAGTGATGAAAGGTTATACTAGTGTATGATGAGGTGTATCTGATTGTCACGTGGATGATGTCATCGGTGATGTCATCAGTGATGTCATTTGAGATGTCATCAGTGATGTCACTGACCATGTCATGAATGATGTAATATGTGACATCACCAGCAGTGGATTGTGGGCGCGCGAGATGTAGTTAGTACAACTAACCATATCGGAGGAATTTAAATGGTTTTGTTTGAGTGAAATGTCCAGCGAGCTATAACACCCCTAAAACCTATTGTTTTTTCAGTGAATTTCTAAGGCTTTTTAAATGCTAATTCCTAACTATATCAGGCCTGAAACCTATGTTTTTTTCAGTGAATTTCAAAGGTTTTTTAAATGCTAATTCCGAACTATATCAGGCCTGAAACCTATGGTTTTTTCAGTAAATTTCAAAGGTTTTGTAAATGACAATTTTTAATGTATTAAATTATTATACTGATTATTTTGATACCGATTTACTACATTTTGTAAACTGTTTATTTTTAGAAATTTAATTTTTTTAATTACATTATAAATTACAATACAAAATATACTTTCTCAGAATGAATTACTTTAGTTTAAATACTTTGCAAATAGGGAATAGACTTTTAAGTGCAGTAGCTACAGTTGTTGCAATGGGCAACACAATTTCAAACACAATGCAACATTGAGCTCAATGTGAATTTCTAGTCAAATGCAATTAGTTACTTTATGGATTACTTTTCTAACCAGATGACTGGATCCTAGATTCAGTCCTTGAACATCTCCTGTAAACAGTTCAGTAAAAGCCTTTTGGTTACAGTAGTGATTTTTAAGGAATATTATTGTATTTTAAAAGTTGACACAGAAATTTTTTCACATAGAATCACCAATGTTATCCTATGGCAGAAAATTCACTTAGCAGGTAAGTAGTGTTATTGTTACTTTTTCTTACTCAGTGGTGGATCCTGGATCCAGCACTGGACAATCCCCTGTAAACAGTTGAAAGAATGTGTTTAAGTCATACAGACAATTTTTTAGGAATATTTTTAGTTTGTGAAAATAGACAGAAACTTTTCTGGTGAAAACCACACAATGGATTCCTATGGAAGGAAATACAAGTTACTGGTAAGTACGCTTAGAATTACTTTTCAGGGTCAGTGCTGGTCTAAAAGATGCAGCACTGGGTTCTCTCCTGATAACAGGTGAGTAAATTGGAATTCGTAGTTCGGCTGATTTTAGAGGAATATTTGTACGTTTCAAAAATGGACACTTAGAAACTATTCTGGTGAAAACCACACAATGGATTCCTATGGAAGGAAATACAAGTTACTGGTAAGTACGCTTAGAACTAATTTTCAGGGTCAGTGCTCAGCTAAAAGATGCAGCCCTGGGTTCTCTCCTGATAACAGGTGACTAAATCGGAATTCGTAGTTCGGCTGATTTTAGAGGAATATTTGTATGTTTCAAAAATGGACACTTAGAAGCTTTCCTGGTGAAAACCACAATATGGATTCCTATGGACGGAAATACAAGTTACTGGTAAGTACGCTTAGAATTACTTTTCAGAGTCAGTGCTGGTCTAAAAGATGCAGCACTGGGTTCTCTCCTGATAACAGGTGAGTAAATCGGAATTCGTAGTTCAACTGATTTTAGAGGAATATTTGTAAGTTTCAAAATGGACACTTAGAAACTTTTCTGGTGAAAACCACACAATGGATTCCTATGGAAGGAAATACAAGTTACTGGTAAATGCGCTTAGAATTACTTTTCAGGGTCAGTGCTGGTCTAAAAGATGCAGCACTGGGTTCTCTCCTGATAACAGGTGAGTAAATTGGAATTCGTAGTTCGGCTGATTTTAGAGGAATATTTGTAAGTTTCAAAAATGGACACTTAGAAACTTTTCTGGTGAAAACCACACAATGGATGCCTATGGAAGGAAATACAAGTTACTGGTAAGTACGCTTAGAATTACTTTTCAGAGTCAGTGCTGGGCTAAAAGATGCAGCCCTGGGTTCTCTCCTGATAACAGGTGAGTAAATCAGAATTCGTAGTTCGGCTGATTTTAGAGGAATATTCGTAAGTTTAAAAAATGGACACTTAGAAACTTTTCTGGTGAAAACCACACAATGGATTCCTATGGAAGGAAATACAAGTTACTGGTAAGTACGCTAAGAATTACTTTTCAGGGTCAGTGCTGGGCTAAAAGCTGCAGCCCTGGGTTCTCTCCTGATAACAGGTGAGTAAATCGGAATTTGTAGTTCGGCTGATTTTAGAGGAATTTTTGTACGTTTCAAAAATGGACACTTCGAAACTTTTCTGGTGAAAACCACACAATGGATTCCTATGGAAGGAAATACAAGTTACTGGTAAGTACACTTAGAATTACTTTTCAGGGTCAGTGCTGGGCTAAAAGATGCAGCCCTGGGTTCTCTCCTGATAACAGGTGAGTAAATCGGGAATTCGTAGTTCGGCTGATTTTAGAGGAATATTTGTACAATGGTGAAGGAAGGGGGCGGGTTCTGAGGTGACGTGTGCAAACACGCCCTGTGGCGTGTTGTAAGTTGGGGAATGAATTCCGCTTCAATCCAGAGGTCCCCTGGGGGCCAACTAGCCCACCAGGTACCTCCAGTATGCGCCAGGGAGCTGCGTTGCAGAGAGGTGTTCAGAGGCCACACCCCTTTTTACAACACTCTGCAACGCAGCTCCGTGGTGCTTACTGGAGGTACCTGGTGGGCTAGTTGGCCCCTAGGGGACCTCTGGATTGAAGAGGGATGAATTCCCCAACTTAAAACGCGCCACAGGGCGTGTTTGCACAGTATCACCTCAGACCCCGCCCCCTACCTTCACCACTGTTAAGTTGGGGGATTAAGTAACCTTGAATCCTGAGGTCCCCTGGCGGCCAACTAGGCCACCAGGTACCTCCAGTAAGCGCCACGGAGCTGCGTTGCAGAGAGGTGTAAAAAGGGGCATGGCCTCATTACACCTCTCTGCAACGCAGCCCCCTGGCGCATACTGGAGGTTCCTGGTGGGCTAGTTGGCCCCCAGGGACCCCCAGTATTCAAGGGGAATTAGTTCACCCTCTGCAAACGCGCTATGTAGCCCCCCTTCTTTTTCAATTTTTTGGCCCTGGGGACCCCATCCCCAGGGCCTGCCCCCAATTTTTGTTCATAAAAAAAAAAAATCGACCGCATGGCTCCCCTCCCGAGGCCATAATTTGCCCCGGGGACCCCATCCCCTGGGGCATGGCCCTTTTTTTTTTTATGGAGGGGGGCTATGTAGCCCCACTCCTCTGGCCACTTTAAGGCCCCGGGGACTCCTTCCCCCCGGGGCCGGCCATTTAAAAAAAAAAAAAAAAAAATTGGCGGCAGGGTGGGGGGGATTGGGACCCCCACACTTTTTTTAATTCTGCCCCCGGGATTTGGCCCCCCCGGGGGCCAATTACCAAAGAAGCGCGGGAGCCCCGCTTTTCTTCTTTTTTTATTTTTATTTTCGGACGGAATTCGCGCAGGGTGCGCGAATCTCGCCGATTGTTTTTAAAAATGAAAGCTTTTTTTGGCCCTGGGGGTCCTTGTGGAACCCCCTGAGCAGGCCATGGGAGTCAGGGTGTTTCTACCTTGCCCCCTTTTTGCGTTTTTTACGTTTGTTTTATAGGTTTCTTGTGCCTCGGTTCTACTGAGGCACAAGATGGCTGCCAACACTTCCTGATCTGGAGTGTTGACAGCCAATTAGAATACAGCTCGTGCACGGCTGGGTGCTGGGAGGGTGCGCGGATCCTCCAAGGCCATAGATATATCTATGATTTTACTTTTGATTTTCTCAGGAACTACTGAACAGATTTACAACATTTAAGCAAAAGGCACGAGTCTGAACTGAGGACTACCTCTTTGACAAATTTGGTGTAATTCCGTTCAGCAGTTCCGGCTTTAGCTGCGTCAACAGGTCCTATGGGAAAATGCATGGGGAAAACGCGTTTTGGGACCACCCTTTTTTCTCAGCCCCCGCTTGACGAATCACCGTGAAATTTTTACGATAGGAGCGGACTAGAGCTGGACAAAAGTTTGGAAAGTTTCGTGAAGATTCGTCAATCGGCGCCAACGTTATTCCAAATAGAATGTTACGGATTTCCATGGAAAATAGGTCCTAATATGGTCCTTCGCCATACTTTATGTTTATGTTAATTCTTTAGACTTTATGCTTATTTTAAAATCTTTATGCCCCTTCACCCACCTCAATGCTTATATTGGAGTCTTTATCTTCCTCCTCTCTCTTTAGTGCTCAGTGTAAATATACTTATATTCATTCTTCCTATTTCTATGATTATGCTAATATCTATGCTCATTCTTTACCTCTTGTTCCTATGCTAATATTTTTATGCACCTTCTCCTTTTGTTTGTGTCTTTAGGTTCTTTCATGCTTATTTAAATGTGTACATGCCTTATCCTCATTTATGGTTTTTTTTAAGTCTCTCGTGTCCTTGACCAAAGTCCCCTATGTTTAGCTCCACTGTTATGCTTCTTTATCTAAATGCTTCCTTCTGTTTTCTTATGTCGCTTTACATCCATTTGACCTTTTCCTTCTCTTTATTTTTGTATCCCTCCCTGTATCATCCTTTAACTAGCAATATCTAATTACTCATTATTATTGATTATATTCTCAATGTTTGCTCTTTTGTCATTCTTTGTACTCTCATCATCTCCTTTATATGCCTTTCTCCTTTTTGCATTCCTCCTTCATCATTGTTTCACTGTGCCAATTATATGAATTTGTTCTCCATAAGCTTACTTTTTCCCACGTTTCTTGCTTCTCCTTCTTCATGTTGTTATTTTTAGTACCTCCAAATTTTGTTTCTCAACTTTTCCCTCCCACCTTCCCTCCTCACACTTCTCTTCTTTTTGCTTACACCTTGTCCAGGATTTCCATCCATCATTGCTTCTCACTTAAGAATTCCCCATGGTGCATACTGGGGTGTATTGATATGTGAGACGGTCTTGTGACACCACGTGACTCACCAGACAGCTTATAGGTTGAGGATTTGCTGGCAGGTCCACCTCATCTGGATTCATGTCTCCTGCCAGGTGCGCTGTAACCTTCATCGCTGCTTGCGAAGGTGTTGAGCAATCGCTGATCAGAATTCACAATCAAGTCCTTTGTAATGAGTTCTGTCCATTAGGAGCGGCCTGTGCGCCCGCGCCATACGGGATTAGAGGCATTATAATAGATTCCACGATTTCCATTACTCTCTCACTCCTCCTCTCTGTTTCCTTTCCATCAGTGCCGGTTAGTTAAGGTTTACATGAGGCTCCAGCACGTCTGCCACAATATGCTCCTCCGGTGTGCCTACGTGCTGACACCTCAGTGGTGTTTACAGAGTTAGGAAAGCAAACACTGCCTGTTCTCCAGTTATTCTTACGTTAACCTCAGCAAGATACAGCCCAAAATCACCCACAGAGCCACAACTCAAGAGAGTGGTTTAGCATTCAATGGAATGGGAAAGGAAAACTCTCTACTCCTAGAGGTCATTCCTACAGAGAGTCCAAAGAGTGAATGACCTTGACAGGTGATGTGTCCCATCCTGATGGGCCATTCTTAATTCTCTTACATATAGGTAATTTTAGGATTCCCTAATAAATATATTAGGGAATATTAGGGTATACCCAGCTAACCTCTTATAGCCTAGCGTAATAACGCTAGGCTATAAGAGGTTAGCCGGGTATAGGGGACCCTCTTGTCCTCAAGAACGCCATTTGACTGGAAGCCAAGAAGAATTAGGGGGAGAAACATTTCAACCTTTACATTAGCATAGGGGGTGGCTGGGGGGGGGGTTCCTCAGTAACCAGGGACCCGTCCCCTTATGTTATTTTATTCTTCTTTAAGTGAAATTACAATGGATAAAGTCAATCACTTCCACTAAATATTTTATTTGTAGGGAATTGAACGTTCCACCGGCTGTGGAGACCTAGCTTTTTCACCATTGCCCGGTGGAGCTACCTTGTTAGCTATAGAGGAGATGGGCTGCAGACTTCCCCCTTGGCCGTCACCTACCCAGCCAGACATCGGGCAGACTTTCCTTCGTCTCTCCACCGTATCCCCTCCCTGTTACCCTTTTACTTTACCCCATCACCCTTCTATCCACCACTAAGCAACAGATGTAACTTATGTATTTTTTTGTAACAATGTTTTTTTTGTAACCAATGTAACTTTCCTCATGTAAAGCGCTCTGATACCTCCAGGTCTAACCAGCGCTACATAAAAATCAAGTAAATAAATAAATAAAAATAAAAGTTTACTATTAGGGAACTTGTGAGATCATATACATCTACAATCTCTTGCATTAACGGCACATAATGACCCCTCATTGCAATAAGGCATATCGCAGGTGAGTACCAACCTGGATGAAGAGGCATGACACTGTCTGATCTTACGAGAATTTTATAGTGACTTTTATGCTTGCAGCATGCACCACTAATTCCAATCACTATACACTGCTTCTATTACTATGTCGGTAGAGCAAGGTGAAACCCTATAGGAGAGAGGCGCAGACTGGAACATCGTGTGCTTCGGGGTAATCTTCAGTAGTAGAATGGAGGTATATTTGTACAAGAAGAGAAGAAAGAGAATCAGTTTGCCAAAGTTGTGATCCAACTGTAATATCAAAATGGCCTAAGGTGAACTGCATACAACTCTGTCACCCACACCCACACTTGCGTCTGTCACTTTCAATGAATTTTCTACACATCCAGAACAAGGACCCATAGAATGGGGCATGATGTTTTCTGGAATAAAAGCGTTGAAACCAATGACCAGGCTAATTTCCAAAAACAGGAAATCATTACCTTTATTACCTTTCCAGAGTCTAACTGCATTTACTAACTAAAACTTAATAAATCAAGCGGAAATTCTCAACCGCCAAAAAAACTCCTTCGGGCGTTGATGGCTTGCTCTGTAGCAGTTAGAAATCCTTCACTCAGCAGAAGAAACAGAAATGTTTGGAACACAACAGAAATTTCACTAGGACAGTTTGCTAGTAAGAAGGTGGTGTCACAATAATGCCTTAACCTAATTGTGCTGCTTTTTCCATACTGTTCCATACTTTTCTGGAAGTTTCTTCTTCTGGAATATCCTGGCCTACTGTTGGAAGAGTCCAATGCTACTGAGATGTAACCCATCACCAGAGGGCACAGCCTCCTGGGCACTGTAGTTCAGGAATTAGGGACAGTGCACCAAGATCTGCGACTCCGAATAGGCCACTTTACCAAACCACCAACCTTCTGCCAAAGACCAACAACGCCTACTCAATGTCATGTCCACAACCTTCAGGTAGGTACCTGACAGCAAACTAGTGTGAATGAGGCATATCAGCACAAGGTTATGGAATAACCAGTGGAATAGCCCTTGCAGCTGTGATGACAGTTACTATGCAAATGAGTATCACAGCCCTTGGTGAAGGATTAACAGATTTAGGAGGAAGTGCTATGCTGCCCTTACAAACTCTCTATTTCTCCCTTTTTGTATCATCCACCAACAATACCATAGACCAGGGTTCTCCAATATCAGTCCTGAAGCGCTGAATCCATGCCAGATTCTAAGCGTATCCCCATTTCGAGAAATGCAGTTATCTTAAACGTCTGGCATGGATCCGGCCCTCCAGGTCCGACTGTGGAGAACCCTGCCATAGCCTAACACTTGGCAAGCAGTTCATCTACAGAGGATAAATCATTACGTGCAACTATTCCTACATTTGTATACATTGAAGATTTTCCAGCCTGTGTTACCCCATCCATGTTGTGAGATTTTCTGAAAAACCTGACTGTATGGAAATGTATGTGCAGGGTGTGTTGCTAGATTTTGCCTCACAACAGAAAGCCACACATGGCCAAGCCCTGGTTGCTTGGTTAAGGTGCAGAACCCTTTGTTCATTAAAGCGGAAAAGCATAGAGAGATATCAAAAAGATTCTCCTGAATATCAACCCTTCTAACCACTTCAGTGACCCGTTACCCCCATCCATTTTCAAGGAAATCATGAATGCACTCATCCCTACCTGGACAAGAATTGTAAATGCATCTCTGTCACAAGGCACAATCCCTGATTGCTTAAAAGCAGCCCAAGTATCCCCTATACTAAAAAAACCTAACGCTGATAGGTCAGACCTCAATAATTTCCGACCTATCTCCAACATACCCACCCTTGCGAAACTCCTTGAAAAATGCGTTCAGTCCCAACTCTGTGCTCACATTGAGAACTACCAGCTCTTGGACCAACATCAATCCGGCTTTCGGACGGGGCATAGCACTGAATCGGCCCTCATTCATGTTATGGATGACATTCTAAAGATTCTCGATCACAGATCGCAAAGAGTCAAGGCAAATCACTCTCTCTCCAAGCCTTCGCCTGTTCTCATGGGGGTCCCCCAAGGATCTGCGTTATCTCCTATCCTCTTCAACCTTTTCTTGGAACCATTAGCTAACGCACTTAACTCCATGGATATTCATTTCCACATGTATGCCGACGACACGCAACTCTACTTGAAAATCTCATCCCCGGAAAACCTCATATCACTCAACACCATCCTAACGTATACTCAAAACTGGTTAACTGAGAACCATCTCCTGCTCAACACCTCTAAAACTGAACTCTTGCTCGTCTTCCCTCAGAATCACACCCCCAATCTTGACCTCTGGCTGAGACACCTCACTGCTTTCAACTGCACTCCGCTCATCGTAAACTCAGCCAAATCTCTAGGAGTCACCATGGACAAGAACCTGAATATGAAAAATCATATCAGCAACACATGTAAAGGAGCATACCACTTGATAAGAACTCTCAGAAACCTCAAACCTTTCCTTCCACTTAAGGATTTCAAGCAGGTGGTTCAAGCGCTTGTCCTACTGAGGCTAGATTATGGCAGTGCTACCCTCTGTGGCCTGCCCAAATACACCCTGGCTCCGCTAAGGGCCTCATTGAACGCTGCTGCTAGACTGGTTACAGGCACCAAATGCAATGAGCGCATATCGCCAGTCCTAAAAACTCTAAATTGGCTCCCCTATGAAGCACGAATCCAGCTAAAAATTGCCACGATGATGCACAAAGCTATCCACTTCAAGACGCCCAGGTATCTGGTTCAAAAACTTGAACTATCTTGTGGTGTAAGAGCCTCTAGAAGCGCTACCACCTTACTCTTGAAACCACCTATCCTGAACAAAAAGAGAACCTCTAACAGAGCCTTCTCCGGCGCGGCTCCAAAGATATGGACCTCTCTTCCTCAGGAAATACGCAGAATCACCAGAACAACGGTGTTCAAACTGGAAGTCAAAAGATTCCTGATGAATAAACTCCTTCAGTAATTGGGCTAACCCCTTGGCCCGTTGACATTGTTCTTACTTCCATTGTTTCAACATTTACTACTATACTTTTTTTTTTTTTGACATACTATGTACACTGTACTCTGTTTAACATAATTTATATGTGAACTTTTATGCACTTTACGATTCATTTGTGTTTTCATCTTGTGTTTGTTACATTATTAGCCTTCCAGGTCTAGTTTGATTGTAAAGCGCTCTGATATCCCTTGGGATCTTGTTCGCGCTATATAAAACTTTATAAATAAAATAAATAAATACCACTAACAACTGAAATCAACAAACAGTGTTTAAGAGCTTGAGATCAAAAGTAGGTGGTCTCAAACTATGTAGAGAGCAAGCTAACCTCAGCACTCAAAGGACTCAAAAGTCAGAGTTGTTTCAACCCTCAAAGAACCATACCCAGGATACATAGGACAGATCAATGGGCCCGATTCACAGAACTAACTTAAGACAAAATCCTAAACTTACTACTTTTGGTATTCACAGATGGCATTTAGTAGTAGTAAAGTTAGGATTTTATCTTAAGTCTGTCTTAAGTCTGTCCTAAGTTTGTCTTAAGTCTGTCTTAAGTCTGTCTTAAGTCTGTCTTAAGTCAAACTTAAGACAAAATCCTAACTTTACTACTACTAAATGCCTTCTGTGAATACCAAAAGTAGTACGTTTAGGATTTTGTCTTAAGTTAGTTCTGTGAATCCGGCCCAGAATGTCTAATTAAAGTGAACAAGCAGCTCACTGGCGTGCAGAAGATAAACAGTCAATTAGAAAGGATTCTAACTTCCACTTGCCACCCAAATGAAGGCCAGGGAGTGAAATGTCAACGAGACCCAAGTTATTACTAACCCGAAGAGCTTCCAACGCTTTCTAGAATGAGACAATGGACTGACTAGACTTGGAGAGTTAACAGCACACCCAGTCACCCACACCCAAGGCTGACCTGCCCCATGTGAGAGGCTAAAGAGAGACAAATGCTTGAACCCACCTAGATACTGATTGACATCCAACTCCCAACCAGGGCCCTGAAGCACGAGGCCCAGGACAGCGCCTCTTTGTTGACAGAGCCGCCTCCTCATTGCCGATAATGGCCGTATCAAAGTGAGCTTAATAAGATTTCAGAAAAGAAACTGATAGATTGAGGCATGCAGTATTAATATTCTGAGACCCAGGTGATAGCCTCATTTATATGGATATTGATTTTTCAAGCTTATGCAAAAGTTGAAAGAATGCAGGTTGGCAGATGGGAATCTTGGCTGGCATGCTGAGCACTGTCATGGCGAAAGATGGATTTCAAGAATCATGAGGCGGAAACCACAACTAATGATGGGGCAGAGAAACAAACGTTCTGGGTGCTTATTCTCATACAGAAAGGTCCTGTGAAGGGCCAGGGTCAGTGCTTAATTTGAGCCGGTGGTTGGAGGTGAGGCCTACAGACTCACTTCTTTGGGAACCAGGACATGTTTTTATTCATCAGACTTTGGCCCACAACAATAGAGGAAAATGGTGGTGAAGAGGGAAAGAAGGAGGAAGATTAAAGAAGCAAAGTGCATCTGATAGACACGGTTGTTCCTCGTTCAAAGAGTCACGTTTAAAGCCCCTTGAAGGCTAGTACAGCAGAGGACAGATTGAGCCATGTGTTAGGTGTTCTGATGTCTTTGAGATGACGGTAGGACTGGACACATTCAGATTTATTTTACTCCCTTGAAATGAGTTTTGTGTGAGTACATCTTTACCTGGGATGGGAAGTGAGTAATCTAGGCAGAAATTCCCTGAATGGTTTGAGAACACCTACAAATATACTTATTTGTTTGTAATCACAAATTTTCCATCCACGCCATTTGGGCTGTAAATCAGTGGCAGCTGGTGATCTTTGAAAGTGTTGGGAGGTAATACTTGCTCTGTAAGCCAGGAGCGCATAGGAGGTTCTCACCACAAAAATGTTTTAAAAAAGGGGTCAAACACTGTTTTATAGCAGATTTTTTTAAAACAAAATTTCTAAAAAGCCATATGAGATTAAATAGTATGCATTAAATATTCAAGTACTATCATGCTGTGCCAAGCCAAGGAAGCTTGCCGCTCCCAAGGAGTTCACACTAAAGTATACAAAGAGTGATGGATGGAATGCCTAAATTACGCATATTCTCACTCATTCAATCTCCCTCACTCTCTCACTCTCACACTCAGTTGTAATCATTTTTTTTCACTCTCAATCCCACTACTTCCTTCCCACGTATTCTCACTAACTTATTCTCGCATTTACTATTACTGTCACTCATTTCTACATATCATGTCGCTTAATTCCACTCACTTTCAGTCACACACACACATACACATTCTCACACATACACTTGCTTTCTCACACACATTCACTCACATTTACTCACTCACTTTCGTTTTCACACTCATTCTCACTAACACCCCTTCACACTCATTCTGACTACTTCATTCTCACTCACTCACTCGCTCGCTCACTCACTCACTCACTCACTCACTCACTCACTCACTCACTCACTCACTCACTCACTCACTCACACAGTTAGTCTCAACACACTCACTTGTACTCACTCTCACAATCACATTCTCATTCTCAGTCAGTCTTACTTATGCTCACTGGCTGCGACTCATTTGTTCTCACTCATAAACACAAAATTCATGTGCAGGTGAGGCAGGGAGTGAAGAGTGACAAGCAAGGATGGTTGACATTGGTTGAGTGTTCAACTGGCAGATGTGGCTGGGGGAATGATAATTCAGTGATTGGGAATTTCAGGTGGGCCAGTCCACCCACCAGTTGGAGAAGCGCCTTGAGCAACTAAAATCTGAGGCTTACGAATCTGAGTATGAGCATGGAAGCGTCAATAAATATGGGTGCGCTAGGTCAATGATGTAAAGAAGGAGTTAAATCCATGACCACAGCAGCTCCCATGTGTGATTGTTCGGTGTTAGGTTTGGGGGGGTGCTAATGTTATGTACCACCTTCATCAGGTGACAAATGTTCGGAGCATAAAGGCATAAAGGCAGGTGTTCCTGATGTAGGAGGGCAGCAGAAGCTGCTGTGGAGTGAGGTGAATGGGAAGAGTTGTGAATGTGATTAGAATATGTGCTGCTGATTGGTCATTGAAGGTATGGGGCCCTTAAGGGTTGTAGATCCACTGCTACCAGTTGAATGGGCTGGATTGGATTGTGTGGTATAGTCCATAAGAGCAGCTGCTGGCGATTAGTCATGGGAGAGAGATGGGCACATACCAGCAGCTCTCTGCTTGGGAGTTTAGGTGAAAGGCTGAGTAGAAGCCCCAGGGTGAGAAATGGAATGAAAATTTGGAGAAGTGATCAGTCTGGATTACCGAAGAGTATCACAGCGGTGGAGGATGCCGCCACAATTTTTTGCTGGTTGGCTGGTACCTGCTGCGTTATAGACCTGCACGTTGATGAAGTCCGTAATCGATGGCCAGTCAGCAAGAATGTTAGGCTCACTTAGTTCACCTACAGCTTCTGATGCTCAGAGGGAAGAAGGTCTGCTGAGTGTGATGTGTCTGGACTCTGAGGAAGGACTTCTGAGATGGGTATTTCTGCAGGAGAGAGGAGCAAGATATGCCTCTGGAGACTTGATAGGACCGATGGACAATCCAGCTGCAACTTGCTTGGGCTATGGAACCACCACAGACCCTGCCATACTGCCACCATCTTGAGATCTGCGAAAAAGAAGAAAGTGTTACCACTCTATCCATGATATGCCTACTCCCACCAAAAAGAGATTTTCAAAGCTTTTGAGACCTACCGATCTACTATGGCAGCAGCTTGAGGAATGGAGTTAAAATGTATGTTACACGCTTGCCGGAAAAATGCACCAATTAAAATATTACAATAGATAGATATATTTTTTTTGCCAGAGACCCAACACTGGATCTCATCTGGGGATGAAGAGATGGGTGGGAGACGAGTAAGGAGCAGGGCCATGCAGATAAAGATAGACTCTTACTGGCTACAACTATTCTCTGAACTACTTTACAATAAAGTGCCTGCATTTGTGTTTGTATTTTTGTATTTATTGTGGTATTTTTAGAACACATGATCACCAAACCTTCCTGACACTGAAACTCCTACTGCTGTTGCCTGTGATGTGCTGGTTCTGAGTGAAGGAAGCTTGGCATGTTGCTCAATACGCTCTGTGTGTGTAGCCTTCACTGCTTGTGCTGTACTGATTCTGTTTGTGAAGCATGCTCTTCTTTTCGCCATGTTGCACATATTGAGTCGAGGAAATAAAACTTCTTACTGTTGCTGCATATGTTGTACCTGTTGCACTTGTGTGAGGGAAGCTTGCCCTGCTGCTGTCCATGCAGAAATCCCTTACAATGCAAGGATGCCCCTAATGTTGCTGCACACGATGCTATCCCTGTCTGTGTGTGCTGGGGACTCCCACTCTGCTGCTAATGCTACAACTGTTTACTGTAGTAAGTACGTTTATTTACCATTCAATTATTTAAAATCTTTACAGTAAAATGAGCTTAAAAATCGGCGCCCCTCCCTTCAACCCCCTTCCTCGAACCCTCGAGTATCTTAGCCGCATAAGACTCATTATTATGCAATCTCGCATTTTGTTAATGATTCCTTCCTTTCCACTGAGCAGGCAGCTGTTTACTGTGTGCAAGGAGCTCACACTGACACTGCCTGTGCAGCACATACTGTGTGAGGGAAGCTTGCCCTGCTGCTGTCCATGCTGAAATCCCTTGCAATGCAAGGACGCCCCTAATGTTGCTACACACGATGCTATTCCTGTCTGTGTTGGGGACGTTCACTCTGCTGCTAATGCTACAACTGTTTACTGTGTGCAGGGAGCTCACACTGACACTGCCTGTGGAGCACATACTGTGTGAGGGAAGCTTGCCCTGCTGCTGTCCAAGCTGAAATCCCTTGCAATGCAAGGACGCCCCTAATGTTGCTACACACGATGCTATTCCTGTCTGTTTGTGTTGGGGACGCCCACTCTGCTGCTAATGCTACAACTGTTTACTGTGTGCAGGGAGCTCACACTGACACTGCCTGTTGAGCACATACTGTGTGAGTGAAGCTTGCCCTGCTGCTGTCCAAGCTGAAATCCCTTACAATGCAAGGACGCCCCTAATGTTGCTACACACGATGCTATTCCTGTCTGTTTGTGCTAGGGACGTCCACTCTCCTGCTAATGCTACAACTGTTTACTGTGTGCAGGGAGCTCACACTGACACTGCCTGTGGAGCACATACTGTGTGAGGGAGGCTTTACCTGCTGCTGCCTGTGGTCTGTCAGTGCAATGCGTGAAGGATATTCGTTATGGTGCTCCTGGTGCTACGCCTGTTCTATGTGTGAGGGAAGTTTGCACGGGCTGCACCTCTTACATATGCCAGTGATGCTTATACACCCTCTGTGAGCCACAATTACTTCACTTAATGGAAGTGCTTCAACCCTATAATGTTAAACTGCACCTTCTCACTATCAAAGGCATGAACAATTGCGTCCCATTTTGAATGGTCTTATAAGAACAATAAACTATATCAGGCATTGGTAAAGTACATATGTCTGCTGAAAAAGAAAAATATGCTTTTTGCCATTGCTGACAAGTAAAGAAAAAAGTATGATGCTACAGCTGCCCATCTTGATGATGTCTACGTGTGCAGACGTCACTACCTAAGCACACACGTGGCATCACATGGCCACCATTATTTTTTTATGTACCATTCCAAGATGGTAGATGTGTGTGAATTGTTTTTTTTAAGAAAGGAACAGCCCAGCAGCAAATTGTAGCCACCTCCTAAAACAAAACCGAGATGCTAAAATAAAAATAGATGCTGGGGAGGAGGGCTGGACAGTAACAGCATAGAATTTTGCGACTCGCAAATTGCGCTTAATTGCGAGTCACGATAGTAATTTATTAAGGGCAGGTAGTGGTCCCCCTGCATTTGCAAAAGGGAAGGGGAAGAAGGTGGTAAATTGCAAGTGTTTTGCGACCGCAATTGCGGTCACAAAACATTCTTACATAAGGTAGCAAGTCGCAATTAGGAAGGGACGGCCTTAGAACGCCCCTTCCTAATTGCGAGTCGCAAATCCTATTTAGTGAGTTGCAAATAAATTGCGACTTGCTAAATAGGGTGTGTACAGGCCCCTATTAGTTTTTGCATGTGCAAACGGGTCGCTAACCCATTTACGCATGCAGAAATGGGTCGTACATCTGGCCCTGAGAGCGTAGCAAGATCAAGGGTGAAAGCAATAGAGAAGCTGGGCCGGTGAGGAAGAAAGGGGTTCAATCAGAAAAGCCTACCCAGACTGGTAGGGACGGGAGAAGCAGTGCAAGAGCTTGGGTGTGGGATTGAAAAATAAATTAGAAACAGCCAACTGAGAGGAGTGGGAAAGCAATGCACGAGCTTAGGGGGATGAAGTGAGCAACAGGGTGAGCATTGGGAGAGAATTTGTGTGGGAAAACAGCACTTGAGGGAAAGAGGAAGAAAGCATGTGCCCTCCCTAATATTCAAAGAAAAAATAGCTGTTCTCTAAATGTGAGCAGTGCAGGAATGCACGTCACCCAATCAAAAGGATGGTGAAGAAGCTATTGTCTGGGATGGACAAAAACAAACATGGGGAAGGAAATCCATTCAATAAGAAGCAAGGAAGGAATAGTGACATGGAAAGTTGGCCAATGATAAGCGATGGGCTGTCCCAAGCCCATCAAAAGTATAGTTATTGATCACCACAGGTGAATGAAAATATGCAGTTAAAAGCTGTCTGTTGGGGAGACTTAAAAGCACATTTGCCAATACTGAGCATTGAATTGCATTTCTTTCTATTCTAATGAACACAACTGAAACAGAAGAAAATACATTCCATGGGTTTCTGAAGCAGTCGCTAGCGGTGAGATTTGGGAGGATCTGATCGACCAGTGTGGACATTAATAGACAGAAACAAAGCTGAGAGAGAGAACAAAGCCAATCACGCCTGGCTGTGATAATCCCACAGACTGCTCCTGGTGCTCAGTACACAGGTCCCAGAGTTGATCGATTTCATCAGAGGACCATCGGCCGATCAATAATGCACTCCAGTCCAGCTGTCCGCTCGAGATTAATGTCACCACCACCCTGGACTTCTAAAGAGAAGGACAGTGCAAATTGCATGTAATGAAACAAGGGATTTAGGGAACTATTAGGCAGTGGCCCCTGGGGGTAAGAATGATTAGAGGGGTCACTGAATGTCCCTTCGTTAGAGTGGCAGCTGACATTAATTTGGAAACCTAGTACCTATGTGACTTTTTACACCGAAAAACACATCATTTCGCTGGCAGTGAATGCATTATACGTCACACCATGTCCTAAGCAAGCTAATCAAATGAAAAAACCCTGTGTTCGTATAACAATCAATGCTGGTGCTTGGACTCAGTCCCAGCTTTTGTAAAAAGGGAATTTACAGACTGTAGCGCTGGTGGCGCCCGCTGCGACAATGCGTTTTGGCTCCTCCCCCTCATGACCTCCTTCTCCATGTATTCCCTCACTATCCCCATCCAACAGTGCCCCTTGTTTCTCCATAACTCCACTCTTACATGTATTTATTTTGTTCTGTAGTGCTACTCATACCAGTGCAGGTTGTCAGAGCACTTTACATCACACACACATTATACAGAGACAATGAATCATAAGTGTGTAAATCAGTCTATAGGAAATGTTACACACAACAATGAGGATTCTAAGGTGTAGGAGTCACTTGTCATCCATACAAGTAGGCAGTATATTTTCAGAGTGTTTGTTCTAGAGAAGCAGAAAATCAGAATTTAAAGCGTAGCACAGTGGTTGGGTTTGGCTTTACTAGTAAGAATGTACTTGTACCCAAACTAACCCTTTTGAGTAATATTAGGATAATAAAAGTGTAGGGGAGAAAGCACAACATGTAGTTTGCATGCAGGTCTTTGATGACGCTTCATAGGTCACTCTGCTATATTAGGATTGTAACTTATGAAGGGCAAGCAACCAAAGGATCTCTGTGACAAAAGCAGTAACCTACTGAGAGATCCAAAGAAATACAGTTCTCTGATATGCATGATACTTGTTCTTTGCGGCGGGTGCATTAACCCTCAGAAGTACTTTATGATGAGGTAAAACTGCCCTAGACCAAACTCCAATCCCTCTCCAGCAAGTACATTTATCACCAGAGTTATCTTGACATTTTTATTGTTGCCTGAAAACTGCTGGACACACAAGGAACTCTGCAGCAGGTGCTTTTAAACCAATACATTATTTCTCCCCTGCCCCCAAGCTCAGCGCTAGGTGCAGCTTCACCGGTCACACTGCCCTAAAGCCGCCCTGTCTACAGAGATTTATAGTGACTGCACTGTGTCATACCATTGTCTTAAGTGAAGAAGTTAAGACTGTGATCTTGTCTCCTGGTTCCACAATCAACATTTACACTAAGCATGAGCAGACAGTGCTTGATTTGTTATAAAAATAAGTTCCAGCACCTACAGTTTTCCTTCGGAGCCCAGCACTGCCACTGCAAAATGACAGGGCCACAAAATGCCAAGGGCGCCTTGCCCTGATCCCACCCACCCTATTTGTTTCTCTTCCTCATTAATTCTCCCTTTCTGTCTTTCTTTATCGCTGTATGGGTCACAGTCTATGATAAATTAAAGTCCCACAGCAATTTGAAAATCCTTTAAAGTGGGGTTTGGCCAATCAAATGGTACAGCTAGATATCTTTGAAATATTAATAGAAAGTTTTTAGAAGGGATTTGATGACTTTTGCCAGTAAATATAAAAATGTGACCGCTTTGGACGCTTTCCAAAACATTTGGCAGCCTCTTTAGACAACCAAACTCTAATTAGTTAAATTAACAACCTGTTGGAATTATGAAGGTCTAGTGACTTGCACACCGGCTGCACTGCACAGTGGCCATCTGGAGTTGAACCTGCAATGCAAACTCAGTGATTCTCAAGGCTTAATTCAATACCAGGCAACCCAGACCCTAATATACAAAGGGGTCTATTACAATGCTGTTCAGAGTTTCATCCGACACTGTGGCAGCTTCAGAACTGACCGACCTCCGGTCGGCGGTTCCGACTGCTTTATTACGGTATGACTGAACACTGATCGGTCGCATACTCCCCTCGGCTACCAACTGTAGGCCACCGAGGCGAGGAGGCCCTGCTAGTGGCCCCAAAAGTCGCTTTCCAACAGCCTTTCCATGTCGGAATGGCCGGCATGGAAAGGCTGTCGGAAACCGACATGGTAATCCCAATTGCAGAAACAATGTCCATAGGGGATTACGGTGCTTGTTCGACCGGCCGGAAGACTCAGAGAGCTCGCATGAACCACATCGGAATGACCAACTAGTTTACGCTCTGACAGCCGACATCGTAATTCGGCAGTCGGACCACAAACTGACTGTGTTGGTAGGAAAGCCGCCGACTGCGGTTGGAAAGATTCCGACAAGCTGTCGGAGGCTTTCCGATCAACATCGTATTTGGCCCCAAAATGTGGAAATCCAAATAGGATAGATCCATTTCTCGAAGAGTCCATGACCCCACACCTCTCTCACTGTCCCACTGAAAAGAACTTTAGCACATTTTTACGAAAACACAATCAACTGTGGAGCACAGCCTCAGGACTGAGTTGCACCAAGTACGCATTATGGTTACCTAGGGTTGGATGAATTGTAGAGCTTTACTTTCTCAACTCTCATGAGATAACTTGCAGTGCCAGCTTCTTAGGGCCAGATGTACATAGAATCCCATTTGCGATTTCCTAAATGCAAATTTTAGTGATTCACAAATAGGAAATTGAAAATGGCGGTGTACAAATGTGTGTCACGCACATTTAGTGATTCCTAATGGGATCGCAATAGACCTACCTCATTAATAGTTTTGAGGTAGGTCACAATTTGCGCCCCATTGGGAATAGCTTAAAACACAGGGATGGTGGCCTGCTGGGGACAGCAGATCAACATGTCTGTGATTGCTTTACAATAAAGCAACTTTTGTTTGAAATGCAGACTGTTTTCCTCAAAGGAAAAGAGGGTACTTTTCAAACATAAACATGAAGTTGTATTTTTATTTTTTAAGAGTAGGCAATGTTCCTTGGGACCACTGCCTGCTCTGAAACAATGTTTGTGCTACCATTCACAAAGGGGAAAGGGGCCCTTGGGGACCCCTTCCAATTTGCAAAGAGTTACCACCAACTTGAAGTTGGAGGTAAAATGCAAAAGTTTTGCAACTAAATTTCGGTCGCAAACATTCTTACATACTGCTGCAATTCAGCACTAGAAAGGGACACTCTAAACATGCCCCTTCCTAACTCTGAATTGCAATCCCTATTTGTGGTTTGGTAATAGGATACCGACTCGCACATAGAGTTTGGTACATCAGAATTTTGTTTTTCTGGTTGATGGCCCAATTCCGAGAATTGGGCCATTTACAAGAAGAAAAAAATCTTCTTACATAATCTGGTCCTTGGTTCCGTACTCTGCCTGACAGGAGATCTAGCAGTTTTCAGAGAAGTGTCAAATTCCAAGCTACTTCTCAAAGGAAGACACCCTGCCTGGTCTTTATGATTAACACACCACCTTCCTCCAGTCAATATCTTCCATGTAGAGTAGCAGGCAAGAAATATTAAATAGGACAGGTATATAACCAGGCAGCACAGTGTTGTTCCAGTGAAGGCAGGATGTAGAAAGCCCTCCTTGTTTTCTCGTGTCCATGGTTTAGGTCCTGATGGTGAGAAGCCCTAAACTCTAATCCTATTGTAGTGTAGTTCCTATATCCCTGATAGGCTCTGCACATTGGAATAATATACACTATAGTTTTGACATAGGACTGAGGTCAGTATGTCTCTATCGAGTACATTAAACTTAATTACTTGTGTGTGCCAGCTAACTCAGAGGTCACTAGAAACTACTCTGACAACCGCATAAACATGACAACTTTGTTTCCCTTAGAATCGGAACAATCTCAGAATCGTGGAAACAATAGATAACAGTTTCACTCACTCAAACGTGCATGCTTGGTTTCTACAGAGTTGCACAGAAATAGAGAGACGGGCGTTTTAATAAAGGGGGTTTATTGAACAGTCTTATTTCTCATGCAAGAGATATGAACTGCTACAATCGTAAGACAGAGTGCGAAGTGAAATACATACAGCGTTAGCAGTAAGATAAAATAATACTGTAATAGCATGGTTTGTAGCTATGACAGATATTCATAAAAATACATACATAAATAACACAGGCTAAAATGTTAAAACTCATCTGATGCTTCTAGCTAGTTCTACCCCAGTGTACCTAACCTAAGAGTAGTACGAGGTAAGGAGTAGGTGCTGTTTGTCTATAGTCTAGTTTAGCTATAGTTGACAAGATTTGCCAAAAGTCCCTCTAAGTTCTAGTCCGCTCCATACCTTAGAATGAGTGAGGTTGGACTCTCTTTCCGAGTCTCGATCTCTAACACCCCGCAAGGGGAGTCAGAAATACTGGAGCTGGATTCTCTGCGAGGAGGATGACAGCATCTGGTCAGTGCGTCAGGCGGGGACTTGACTTCCTTCCGAACTTGCCATGGTAAGTAAAGGTATATTTATACCTTGAAGGTGTTTAGGAATGCCAGTATTGAAGTAAAAGTCGGGCAGAAGAACGTGATGAATGAACCCCTAAGGAATAGTAAGTAAGTACATTTTTATTTGCACAGTTAGTAAAAACCATTGCAATTCCACATTTTAAAATAAAAAAGGAAAAAGAAAAAAAAAAGAAATTAAAAAGCAAGTGCATACTGTACAATTTCCAACGTAAACTTGATTATCAGTCTAAAATGATAAAATCTTCCAAATTGAGTTCTTCGGTAACCCATTTCCATCACTCTGGTAATTATAATATTAATAAACAGTGTATTGTATGTAGTTCATACTAAACAAGTAACTACAGACTAAGTTAAAAGACAAGTTCCTGCATCCTTTTCTCCACCTCCTTCATAAATTTCACCAAGTTGCAGTTTAGCTCGTAAGGAATAGATGTTCATGCATAATAAATGAGTTCCTGGAGAAATCAATACCCAGGCAAGGGGAAATCCTAAAAGGCTTAAGAGTCTGTTTTTCCAAGAAATCGTTGTGACATAGATGAACGGATGTAGGTGGCCATACCTGTATTTGGTTAGCATGGATAACGCCTAAATCAGGGTAGGATTTCTATGCCTAAATAATGGGCAATGCGAATTGTGCCTATATAAGGACATAAATCAGAAAATCCATATACGGTATCTAAATCGACACACAACACCGACTCCACTTTCATATGAACGACATTATTAAATTCTAAACATGCTAAACATATCTAAAATATCTCTACATATGGATGGCTAAGAACAAGTCTAAAAATACAGTTTAAAATGCAGAAAAACTGTTGCCAAGCATAAAAATGCATTGGTGCTGTACATATTAAAGCAATGTTTCATTCCAAGCATATATTTACATTGAATGCTAAATGAAACAAACATATATATATATATACACAGTATGAAATGGCTCGTAAATACAGAAGCAAAAAAGCCGAAACCGTTTCATGTCCAATTACATAAATCAAATGTTATTGACAAGGTGACATATTGTCTCTGAAAGTGTATCAAAGAATTCTGTTCTCTATGAATAGTTCTGCTAAAAGCAGATTACTGTGCCATAAAAAGAAAAATTCAAATTTGGAAAAAAAAAATTAATCATAGGAAAAAGTTCCAAGCTTTGTCTTTGTTTTGAAAAATGAAGGCCAAATTCAGAGTCCTCCTGGTACACTGTGTGCTGAATCAAAAATCAGTGTATGAGGATGGAGAAAATATGAAACCTTCAAACCCTGTAGACAAAAAGTCATCTACCGTTGTAGGTGAAAGTTGGATTACCTGTGAAAGTTGGATTACCTCGTTTAGAAGATTAACCGCACATACATGAGAAGCATCGCCGTCAGCATTGGTCGCATCAGCAATGTTCGTATCGGATGTTACCTGCATGCCGGTTGTTTCCTCTCATACCTCAGCAGTAACAATTTGCGTCTGTGAGATCTCAATGAATGCCGTCATCAGGATTGGTAGCCGCTGGGGACAACACACAGCATGGGCCGTTACCGGGTCCAGCCGAGTATCGATATCCGTAGGCATGACTGATGCGAATGTTAGACAGATGTCTAGCACACATTCTTCACCGCAAAGCAGGCAGCGCAGAACAGGTAAGATGCAATTTTGCCAGATTGGTCTGAATGACAGAAACCATGTGGTATTTAATTCTCGTAGACGAGGTAAACCCAATATTGGGATGATGCGCTCACAACACTTCATTTCCAATAGAGCTCTCTCTATGGTGCTGGGAGTAATGCTGGTGAGTTGGCTTGCCACATCGGAGCAGTAGGAGCAAAAATAAGATCCCTGCAATGGGTCCAAAAAGTAGTGGCAGTCTGCCAAACACAGAGTGCACAAAGTTGGGAATTATGCCGAGGACTGCTTGAAAAGGTGCTAACAGTCCTGAAGACACGGTCTTAAATACATGCACAATACCGCTCATAATCGACATGTTTAAGATACATTCTTACATTTCTGAGAAATGTATAGGGCAGTTTGTATTCAAAAGGGCATGTATCTTGGCAGAAGTCCTTGCGACTTGTAGATCATAGGTTTCTTTGGCCGAGGTCAGTGGCACAGTTTGTTGCAAAAGAATGTCTTTCATTCTGCTTAGAGTATCAATTTGTATAGAAGAGATGTTCAGTGAAGGTCATAGAGGCGACTCCCTGACTGTCTGTATTTGTGGAAACAAGACTTGAATACAGCAAGTGACCCTGGATGTAACCGTTACTAGATATGGGATACCTGGCAACATGCCACAGCAGCTGTGATCATTCAACATGAGGTAACTTCAATTCGAAAGTAGTCCAAAAATTGGATTAATCACTGCAGCTGGTGAGCCTTGCAGGTGACAGGATAAGTTTGTAGTGGAACCATCGCAGGCCCCGTGTAATTTAATACCCTGACAAAGGAGAAAAACGCTTAGTGCATTTTCACAGTTTGTACCGCTAATAAACACTTCACGCCCCCCACTCCAACATCTATGTGTGTAAGGTAAATCCCAAGATGTCTTGATGTATTCTGTACCCAACCTTTCATATTTGCCTGCTGGTATATGTTTTAGGCAATACTGAAAATGGAAAGTTGTAACAGGCAGAGTAATTTTACCATGTATGATCCACTCAGTAGCTGTTTTTTCTGCCAATGTGAATGGTAATTTCTGCAGTTTTTCAATTCTCAGCACCGTATAGTCTGCTCCCCTTTGTGTCAGTCTGATCTGTTTATCAGTTAGATTGAATTCTGAAAACAGTGACGTAGAGTTGATTAAACGCCAAGGCACATAGCCTGCACGCAGGTTTTGTAGCGTCAAGCCTGATAGCATGATAGAACATAGTTGAGACTGACCATGTTGCAACATGACCAAGTCTTGTTCCATAATGTTTATGGCAGAGGATACAATGCTGTCCAATGAATATATCCTGGACGACAGAGTCGTTAACCCATTGTCTACTACAGAGAGAGATTTCTCTAAATTAATACGAGCAATTTCTCGTATTCGTTCTGCAGTCTCTGCTTGGGTAATCTTCCATATTTCATTATAAGCAGCGTAGATACCGGCATATATGAAACGTTTTTGACACGGTTTTCTTGGTCCTAGCAAGAATTCCCTAAAGTGTGCGCCTTCTTTAAGTAAAGATAAGTGTTGTTTTACATCCTGCAGTGTAGCTTTCTGTAGCCAATCAAGGCAGAGTTTCCCTACACTGTATGTTGTTACTATCCCTGGATGCTGTCTTTGAACATAGCATGGGTCTGGCCTATTGATAGTGAAACCCTGTGTTTTGTTCAGGAATCGATCTTGAGAGTTGTTTGTGTATGTGGGCCAAAGCAACCATTTTTTCCATTCTGGATCTGATCTGTTGTGATGCAAAATAATATCTACGTCGACCTCCCCCGTGTAGTGCTATTACTTGTAGGTATAGGTATGGTCGGTGTGTTCATGTCTTTGATCTTGGCTAATCCAAGGCAAGACGTTTGTTGGACAGTGTCATTCAAAAACATAATTTGCTCAGGGATGATACAGGCTCTAAACAAAGCTTCTACCCCCTGCACTTGCTAATCTTTTGTACCCCAGACAGATTTTGCCTCAATGTTGTCTTTCCAAAAGTCGAAACCCTGTCTAGACAGTTGGCCAATAAAGGCTGCAGAATAAATCTGTTTCATATTGGTTAACATATTTTTCGTTCCTGTTTTGTTCATATTCTTAAAATAGAACAATTCTGGAATTGATACATTGAACCCTGAAAAATATGGAAATTTCATTGCAAAAGTGTTTGAGCTACCCTTTTCAGGTGTAGGACAATGTTCCCATTGGTTATACTTAAATACATTTCTAGGTGATGCAGTTTTATGCAAGAAATGATGACCATAGTGGTCATAACAATACATTTGTTCATAGTCTGATGAACCCTCTAAATATTCATGATTTGTGATTACAGCAGACATTTCTAGATCAGACAGCATGTTATTAACAGTCTCGAAGTCCCAATCATCAGAAAAGGTACTAGAGGTAATAAAGTCACTTAATGAAATTTTAAATAAGTGTGGAATCTTCAAATGTTCCGACGGGCCAAAAATGTCATATTCAGTTCTGTCCCAAACTATACCATCTGGTATAGGAACGGCTGTGATGTTCACTGCTGACAAGTCTCTTGCTTCACGATGGGATGATTTGTGTGGCTGGAGAAGTAAGTTCACTCTTTTACTTGCTGTGTCCATTTGAATATATCTTCCATTTATCAGCATACCCAGAGTTATTACCAGAGCTAACCAAAGTAGAAAAAAGAATATTCCCAAAACATTCCATAGTTCAATCCATGGTGAAACCAGATAAGTCTATTTCAAGAGTTGAAAAAAGCCTGTTGCTTGTTCTTTGAAAGTTTTTTCTACTGGCGTTGTTTCAGGTTCACTGGTATCCTCAGAAAACGTATCAAGGTTAATGAAATAGCCAGAGGCAGTTCTGTCAATGGTTGGAATTGCATCAGGATTCGTTGAATTCGCTGGAACCAGTTGATCACTTGTTACTTCATTGTAGACAGGTGTATCAGGACGAACTGTTATTTGGGTCTCAAGAGGGACGAGCTCCATCGCTTTGTTGCTTAGTCCTTCATTTCTCACTGTAGAATCCTCAAAGGTGATGAGTCTCTTAGTTTGAACCTCTTGGATTGTAGCTAGTGGAGTGCGCCTGCTACATTGTCGGAGTCCACTTGGCCTACTGCTTAGTATCGACCGCATAGTGTGGTTTGATCAGGTCGATGGACACAAATCTTTTCTCCTTTTTACCAGAAAGGGGTGGCATTACTACTGTTCTCGATCCGTGGATTGCTAGGACAGGTACTGGTTGTCTGTAAGAAGGCCAAAATTCCTTCTTGTCCGCGATCTTTTCTCTGACTAGCTCACCAAGCTTTGGGATCCAGACAGGCCTTGCTGGGACGGTTGGTTTTTCCCCAGTGGTGGTTGGCTTCAGGAACACGTTGCTTTGTTTTGATCTTAGTTCATTTAAGTCCTGCAAAATAGCCAAACGATCTTTGATATCAAACTTTTTATTTTCCACCACTGTGCCTATCATGTCAAGGTACGGAATCAACATTCTAGTTCCAAATAGGACTTCATATGGAGTTACACCCCCTAGAGAACTTCTCGGCAAATTGTTTAATGAGCGTTGGACCCCATAAAGATATTTTACCCACCCATCACCCAAACCTAATACCCTAGCTGCTATAGACTGATTTATGTCCCGTTTTTTTCTTTCCACTGCAGAATTTCCCTCAGGATGGAATGGAGAAGAATTCTGCAATGCTACGCCCAAACTGGCCATGGCTTCTTTGTAAGCTCGAGAGCTAAACGCAGGACCCTGGTCAGAATGTAGTGTGCCAATTGCGTATGTGCCGATAAAGACTCGCAAATCTTTTATAACAGTTCGAGCGTCAGCCGAGCACTGAAGCCACATCCAAAGGAACCTTGAACACGAATCCACTGTGACCATGATATATTTATAGTTACCTTCCCTTTGTAAGGGACCACAGTGGTCCAAGTAAACACATGCTAATGGTTTATCTGAAATTAACAGGGGCGTCTGCACAGGACGTTTCACAGTAGAGACTTTCATCTTCTGGCATATTTCGCAGTTCAAAACATAATTCCTGGTCTGTTTCCTAATGCCTGGCCACCAGTATCTCTGTTTTAATAACGATACTGTGGCAGAAACACCTGCATGGGCAGAGGCGATCCCTTCATGTGCTGCTAGGATTAGTCCTAATCTATGTTCCATGTTTGGTATTACCCTATCCCCCCCCCCCCCACTCCAGGGATTCGAGCAAACGGAACATTGTTCGCATCAATTATATATGAGTATTTGAGTGGAAACTTTTTAGGTAACACTGCACCGCTGCCTTTGCTTGAAGCATTGACAGCCAGTATTATTTCACTGTCTATTTTGTTTTTGAACGAGTGATTTGCAGCTATGGAAGCCGTTTGCACAGCCCCTTTCACGGCTTCATAAGCCAATGAATTCCCTTCAACGTGAACACCATCACGTTGATGACTCAGCGTGTGTATCACGTGAGTGTTTTGTAGTCCGTTTCGCATCTGAACTACTTGTTCCCAAAGCGTTTTATGCTTGATTGTGCCAACTTTTGCATCTTTGAAACCATTTTGAAGCCAATTCTGCAAATATTCATTGTATGATTGAACACAATAAAAAGAATCGCACACTATGAGTGTGGGGAATTCGCGATCCGTATTTTCAAGTGCCATTTTTAATGCTTGTAGTTCAGCTCACTGAGCTGTACAATCTCCTAGAGATTGTGTTTTTGTGACCATTGGTCTAAATTTGCCATCGAGCATACAACCTTTAACGATCGTGCATGCTGCACTATAAGCTTGCTTACCCCCCCATAGCGGGTTGTGCAGATCCGTCAGTATAAATTATAAATTTGTACTGGTCGAGAGGGAGAATTTCAGTAGGCAGAGGAAATTCGTGTTTGAATTGCAGGAATGATTGTGTTTTTAAATTAGGATCAAAAACATATTCAACATCAGTTGCAGCAAAAGAATTAACCCACTGTATCCATCTTGGATGTAAAGCTTTTGCATTCGGAATACTCGCTTTTGTAACTGCCTCTAAGGCTGGTACAGTGGTTACGACCATAATGCGTTTCCCCTGTGCTAGGGCTCTTTCTTTTGCTACAGCGCTTTGAACTGCTGTCAGAATTTTTTCTGTCGATGTAAATTTCATTTCCGCTTGCATATACAAATGTGATTTGTATGCAATTGGTACTTTTTCACCTTCGTTAAAAGTTAAATAGGTGAATCCGCATTGACCCGGAATGATTTGGATCACTAAGTTGCGTCCGTTTACGTTTGTTTGTAAGTGTTTTGTTGCTAACATGTCAGCTTGAAGTGAACGCAGGATATCTGTGTGTTCCTGTGTCCAATGTGTGATTCTAAAATCAGGTTTGATTAATTCGTAGAGAGGTTTAACCCTTTCTGCGTAGTTTAGAATGTATGGGGCCTATTAGCAAGAAGTTGCGATATTTAGCGTCTTCATTGTTATTGCTGCCTATCGCTGGATATTTTAGCGGCGAAAACATGCAATTATCAATGTTTTTCTCCATTGTGCTAAAATATCCAGTGATAGCGGTGAAATGCGTGAATATCGCTGGAAATCCAGCGATTTTCACGCATTAACGCAAATGGGGGCTTAACCTGAAGATCCACCTCCCATTGGATAAACAGGTAAGTCATGTTTAGCAGGCGTTAGGTTATAGCGATAATCGCGCTTAGCGCGATTTTTTTTATTGCTACACCTGCCTTGCTAATAGGAGATAGCTGTGTTAGCGACTGCTGTCAGTCGCTAACAGTTTGGGTATGCCCAGTTTGCATGTCATTAGCGATAAATATCGCTGACATGCAAAGCGGGCCCCAAACCGGTCGCTATCGCCTAAAAGCTGTCGCTAACTGCTGTTAGCGACAGCTTGCTAATAGGGCGATAGAAATAGTGCCGCTTTAGTGGCAAAAAGTGCCGCTAAAAGCGGCGATATTGCCCTTGCTAATATGCCCCTATGTTCTTCCAAAATTTAGGCGACCTAGAATCGACTGCAAGTTTTTCATTGTTTTTGGAGGTTGGAGCAGCGCACACTTTTCTAAAAAGTTGGCTGCCAGGCTTTTGCCTTCACTTGATAGATCATATCCAAGGAAAAGGACGTCGAGATGGGCAATTCTTGATATTTTTTTTATTGAATTTATAACCTTCAGAGGTAAAGCCCAGTATAATGGTATTCACCCTGTTCAAGTGCTTGTTCAGGTCATCGTCTGTCAGATAGATATCATCGACATATGACAATGCCTTGTCATCATAAGTTTGTAGTATCTTTGTTACCCTTGCTGTGAATAACCCTGGACTATTCTTGAATCCCTGAGGGAGACGACAGAATTGACGCTGGGTCCCCATTATTGAGAAAGCTGTCAAATACCTACTTTCAGGTGCTATGTTTTGACAAAAGAAACCGTTAGAAATATCTAATGTGGTTTTATATTTTTTATGCAAAATGTTATTCATTAATGCTGTACTATGTGCATTTTGCACTGCAAATGTTTTACAACAAGAGTTTAGGTGTCTGTAATCCAAAACTAGACAATATGTATTGTCTGGTTTGGAAACAGGAAACAAAGGATTGTTTCATTGATGAGGTGCATGTTTCAATCACCCTTTGGTATTCAAGTTGATCTAAGATCTCCCTGACCTGTTTTTTTTAGCTTCTTGGTTAACTGGATACTGCCTTTGTGCAGTAGGTTGATTTTTTAACTGGATCTTATGGTGAGATGAGTCCTCATCCCATCCTACGTGATTTTTGTATAATGCTGGGGCTTGGGCCACTGCCCATTTCCTGGCATAAGTATATTGTAAATGTACTGGAACATGGTTAGAGCAGGCTGGCATAATGATGTCTTCGCCATGTGGGCACTCTCTGACAAATTCTGGTGGCCAGTCCCGTTCTGCTAGAAGTATATCATAACACCTTGAAAGATGCTCCCAAAAGAGTGCTTTTACTTTTCTTGGTATGTCTCCTTCCATCCAGAGTTTTATTTCATATAACCTATGTGGAGAACTAACCCTGGTATCTACAGTTTCAAC
Organism: Triturus cristatus; assembly: GCF_964204655.1. NCBI lineage: Eukaryota > Metazoa > Chordata > Amphibia > Caudata > Salamandridae > Triturus > Triturus cristatus. The sequence continues at coordinate 1,646,191,654 of NC_140590.1, forward strand.
CTGAATGTCCTCATTCAAGTCCACTATCTCCAGAAGTCCCTTCAGGTTCTGGCGAGCTATTGTTACTTCTGCTGCGCTGTCCAGCATTGTCTGAGCCCATTCTCCGTTCTTGAGTTGTATTCTCAGAATCCTCGTCATGTCTGATCTTCCGACCTGCTACTTTCTTCTTGGAGAATTGAGGTTTTGGTTTGTTTTTCTGAACGTGTTGATCGTCTTTGGACTTCACGTGTTCTTCTTTTTGATCTGACCGTCCTCCTCTTTTGGATGTCTGTGACGATATCTGAAAGGTACAAGAGGAACGTGTATCAGTATCTTGATACTTGTCAGGTTTTCTCAAATTATCCCTATTCCTGAGGTTATACCTCCTTTCAGAGGGCTCCTTTTGAGGAGACCTACCTCAGGATTGAGAATCTTTCTCTTTCGAATGTTGTTTGTTATTTTCCCACTTCTTTTTAGAAGAGGTAGGATGGTTTTTAGTAAAGGCCTTTTCAGGACTTTCAGACAGTTGCGGTTTAACTGTGTAATTCTATTAAATTTTGTATCTGATTAAGTAATTCAACATCTGACATTGCTTCAATGTCTAGCCGGCTAAAATCGGCCATGTTGCTCCTGGTCTACCTAGTGGACCGAGCCTGGTAATGTGATTGTAATGTTTTAGGGCGCCTTTAAACCAGAGATCATGCTCCTGGTATGTGAGTGGAATTTCAATGTCCTCAAAAGGAATATATTCCTCAGGTGGTTCATCTTCTTTGTAGAAGTGAAACATTTTAGTTACTGGATTTGATTCTGGGAATACTATCCTTGAATTGAACAACTCTGTCTGGTGAGATTCATGTGCCTCTATCACAAAAACTGCTCTACCACCTCTCGGTGTCAGGTCATGTTTTATAAGTTTTAGAGTGATGGCTCTTCTTAAATTTGGAGTGATGATTTTTGCATTTTCATCGGTTTCATTAAAACCTGTATAATCAAAAGCTGCTGCAATTTCGTCGGATACAGCTCCACCGTTCACAGTGTTATTGTCCTCGTTTAGGGACATTGTTTAATTAAAATTGCAGAGCAAGTTTCAAGGGAACAAAGATAAGGTGCACAATATTTTGGAACATTGTATCCTTCAACGTTCAACAAACCATACAGCTAATACATAGGATTTTGTCCTACTCAGCTATCACGGATATTATCCCTACCCACTCCAGACGTCTTATGGAGTATTTTGAGTAGGGGTCTCTGAGAAAACATGACTGAGTTACTTCAGTATCTAGCGTTAAATTAGTGCCTTACCAAACCGTTGGGTGCCATGTAGTGTAGTTCCTATATCCCCGATAGGCTCTGCGCATTGGAATAATATACACTATATTTTTGACATAGGACTGAGGTCAGTATGTCTCTATCGAGTACATTAAACTTAATTACTTGTGTGTGCCAGCTAGCTCAGAGGTCACTAGAAACTTCTTGAATAAACAAGAAGGGATTAGTTTCTGACAACTGCATAAACATGGCAACTTTGCTTCCCTTAGAATCGGAACAATCTTAGAATCGTGGAAACAATAGATAACAGTTTTACTCAGTCAATCGTGCATGCTTAGTTTCTACAGAGTTACACAGAAATAGAGAGACGGTAATTTCAATAAAGGGGGTTTATTGAACAGTCTTATTTCTCATGCAAGAGAAATGAACTGCTACAATCATAAGACAGAGTGAGAAGTAAAATACGTACAGCGTTAGCAATAAGATCAAATAATACTGTAATAGCATGGTTTGCAGCTATGACAGATATTGATAAAAATACATACATAAATAACACAGGCTAAAATGTTAATACTCATCTGATGCTTCTAGCTAGTTCTACCCCAGTGTACCTAACCTAAGTGTAGTACGAGGTAAGAAGTAGGTGCTGTTTGTCTATAGTCTAGTTTAGCGATAGTTGACAAGATTTGCCAAAAGTCCCTCTAGGTTCTAATCCGCTCCATACCTTAGAATGAGTGAGGTTGGAATCTCTTTCCGAGTCTCGATCTCTAACACCCCGCAAGGGGAGTCAGAAACACTGGAGCTGGATTCTCTGCGAGGAGGATGACAGTGTCTGGTCAGTGCGTCAGGCGGGGACTTGACTTCCTTCCGAACTTTCCGTGGCGAACCGCGTCATGCAAGTAGGCAGCCGAACTGTGGTTTGCCATGGTAAGTGAAGGTATATTTATACCTTGAAGGTGTTTAGGAATGTCAGTATTGACGTAAAAGTCGGGCAGAAGAACGTCATGAATGAACCCCTAAGGAATAGGCATTTGCCGCAAGGAAATGGGCCATTGCTAATGGTTCTCTATCTACTGTTATGTTTTACAATAAGCATAACCTTGTTGAAGGTTTACCTACTTATTTAGTTTGGGTAACGAGGCCATCCCATAAGTTTGTGCTGACTAGATTGAGGTTCGGGATTGTCCATCATCTAGTGGCACTGCCAACATTAAAGAAATATCCGCAGGGGCCCTGTATGTGTGATGGCGTTTCCAAACAGAGCACTGAGCACTTTCTCCTTATCTGTAAACTGTATATCAATTTTCGTATTGCCTATTTAAAACCTATGTTTTGTAAATATGTTATACGTACAGGTAACCATGCAATGAGGTTAGTTTTTAACTTACAAAACGTCGATATCTGTTTTTTTACTGCCATGTTTTTAACTCAATCTATTATGGCCAGGAAACGTATGTGCTTTTAAACTCATTATATTTGTCATTTGTAGTTTTTGAATTGTAATTTGTTATATATGTATCATTGAAATGTATCTTCTATTTTATTATTACTGTGCTTTTATGGTCATTTTATATGCACCGAATAAAGCTTCATGAATTGAATTGGAATAGATGTTCATGCGTAATAAATGAGTTCTTGGAGAAATCAATACCCAGGCAAGGGGAAGACCTAAAAGACTTAAGAGTCTGGTTTTCCAACAACTCGTTGTGACGTAGATGAACGGATGTAGGTGGCCATGCCTGTATTTGGTTAGCATGGATAATGCCTAAATAAGGGTAGGATTTCTATGCTTAAATATGGGCAATGCGAATTGTGCCTATATAAGGACATAAATTGGAAAACCTATATATGGTATCTAAATCAACACACAACATGATTGTCACCTGAAAAAGGATTGTGCTCCAAGGTACGTTGTGATACCATTAGCTTCAGATAAGGTTATCAGGTCATTCTATGTTGGCAAGCAGGGGCAGCTCCTCCATTTGAGTGGAGGAGCGTCGCCCCACAAGCCCTAGAGCTGAAAAATAAAATAGTAATTGAGTTTATTGATTACCATTTTATTTTACAGCAACCTGTCCCAAAACTAAGTTTCAGGATGAGGTGGGGCCAGTGCTGCTGAGTGGCAGCAGCAGGGAGATGTGCGCTTTAAAATGCGCATGTATCTTTAACTGGCCATCTTGGGACGGCCAGCCAGACATGCGCATTTTAAAGTTCTCTAAACCAGCTGCCTTAGACAGCTGTATTGGAGAAAGTTCAGGCTTCCAGTGCTCTTAGGAGCACAGAGAGAACCTGCTCTATCCAATCCTGGTGCTGCTCTCATGCTGTGAAGGCAGCGCCAGGATTGGTTAGTTCAGTTTCCTGGTCTGGAGCTTCCAGGAGGAGAGTAGACACTCGAGGGAGGACGACGTTGCGAGGCAACTTATAAAGGTAAGTCAATTTATTTATTCATTTATTTTTCTGTGCCTTCCCACCTCACAACCCTTGGTACAAGCCAGCCGCCACTGCACTCATGTGATTTCTAATTATAGCATAAGGTTACAGTCTAGGACTAACATGAAACCGAAACTGTTATTTCTAAGGGCGGTAATTTAGAGTCGTGCAGCTGGTCATACTGACTGTACGTAGACAGAAAGGGCACAGAAGCAGAATCCCACCTTATCCCATGGCACCTAGAAAGCAGGGTACAGTGGTAGGTACCCTTTCCTAAGCCGCTATCCCCACTGAGAGCTTAGGCGAGAAGACCTACACATAACTAGGGAGGATGTCATGAATCCCAGGAGCCATCAAGTGTTGGACCTTCGATCACACCCCTGCTGTTGCTAAACACTACACTTGGATCTGCTCCAATTCTGAGTGCGATTGATGGTGTGTGTTTGGTATCATCGTTATGATTTCAAGTATGCGTGGCGATATCAAAATCAAAGGGGGTGGGAATATGACCTTAATATTATTATTATAACAAGATTATTCACAAATTGAGTTCCGTGAGTCGATAAGTCTACCTAGCTTCAATGAAGGGCATGATTGATCCTGGTTTTTTTTTAAAGTGCGAACTGAGAGGACTAATAATGAAAAGAAGAAAAGGCTACAATGGTAAGTTTTTTTAAGTAAAGACTCTAAGACTCTCTATGGATAATGGAAAATGAGATTTCCAGTTCAGAAATGTAAAAGAATGGTACAACACTAACTACTGTTTGGTTGGTGGATCGCGCCAGCTTAGATGGGCTGATGTACTGTACAATACTCTGGGATTGTTGAATTAATGTAAACAAAGGGACATAGCACCTTGAGGAGTATAGCTTAGTATGATTTCAAAAGACAAAGTCCCTCATTCCCAGTTGTATGGTACTGGGAACATGGTAATTCTACCATTACATTACCATGCAGTAAATCTATCCTGGTACTGTGAAAGTACTAGTTAATCCCGGTGGATTGTGGAATTACTGTATAGGACTGATTTCTCCAGTCATAAAACCACACAGAATTTCCAATTCCATGGGATTTAATACATACATTTACCAGTGGCTTGAAGCGGGTGGTAAATGAATGTGGGAACCTCTGTGAGGGTAGGCGGTGAGCAAGGGAAATTTATGGAGTGAAGGGAAAGGCACATTTTTTTTCTAGTATGGGTGAAGTATAGGAAAAAATAAGGCTTATCAGTTGTTGCAGCCAGAAATTCCTGTGATTTCACTGTGTGGAATTACTGCATGGTAATGGGTCTGGTTCTCCCACACCTTGAGAAAACAGGTCTGGAAAAACTAACCCACTTGGAATCAGCCGGAGTGGAAGTCCTTGAGGTAATTCTGCTCTGCCAGGCTCGTAAGGCCATAGAGTGGAGAGAATAATTGATCAATGTCAATTATATATTTTTGCTTTACTTAGTACATTCTAAAATATTGTTTACTGCTGAAGGAATGGTCTATCCTTAAATATATAGGGGTGTTCCTATGGGTAATAAGAAACAATTTCATAGTTGCCGAAACCTAAGAAAGTTACAATGTACAGAAAAAGACTGAAATAAATTCCGTTTTGAATAGTCTGTTCTCCAAACTGTGTTCAACTGAAATTCAATGAAAGCCACTGTGACAAATGGGCTAAATACATTTCTTTTAAATGCAGCCTCCTCTAGCCTAATTCTAGAATTTGCAGTGGGATCGTGACCCCATTTGTGTGTTCATATCTGAGCTAAGGGTCTGAACGCCTCCATGAACCTTGTATTTTGGCCCAGCAGCATAAATTCCTACCTACCTCTGCCATACTGCATGGATCACTCCACTGAAAGACTTCATCAAAAGCAGCATCTGAGCCCCACATTTATTTACCGTCGTGAAATGGTCAGTTTGAAAATGATTCAGCAATGGCAACATCCTCAAGAGGGCTGTAGTCATACCTGCCCAGATAGTTATGGATGAAAACTGATTCAAAGGCAAAGTGAAAGGCCTTGAAAAAGAATGTTCAAAAGCTCTGGAGGTCAGAGGTTAGGGGCGTGGCTTAAAACACCTTCAGCATTCTCAAACCAGCTGCCTGTCACACCACCATGTATGTTATTCATATCCAAGACCACCATCCTGAGGCAAGACAGAGAATCAGGCTCATCTGAACCATACAAATAGCTCCAGGTGAGACCCCGGAAACAGGCCCATCACTCTAGCAAGACCCCCAGAGAACCAAACATCCATCTTGGTCCACAAGGGAGAGCAGAATGAACAAATGCAGCATCCCTTCAGCAAAAGAGGTGGAGGACAGAACTGTGGCTGAAGTTCTCGATTCCCTGTGGAGTTTTCCATGGTTACCTCCTCAGACTCTACATGGAGCCCTAGGGATCTACTCACAGAAAGCATCAAAATTAACAAATATTCTATAGCACGCAACTATGACTGGAAGTCTCCTTTACTGCACACATCCAGTGCCTCTGACATAGCTCCCACCTCATCTAGGCCTGAAGCTAACCCCACCAAAACAGAGCTCCTGCCAGTCATAGAATAAAGAGCAGCAGCTAATCCAAACCTGGCTCAAGGGCATGAAAATGGACAGACCAGAGCAAAAATGTCACCCAGTTCACTAATATTTTACAGGCCCACAAGCACGGCAAAGGGCACTTTACTAACCTCGCTGATGTATTTTAGGACTAGGCTACATTTTAAGTAATTAGAGTAACTTCAGTAATTTCCCAATACTCTTGTGATTTTTTTTTAATTGAAATTACGCAATTACGCCAGCTTGAGTAAATAGGAGCAACTTAGGGCAGAAATCCTACCACAGCAGCACAGGAACAATGAACTAAGAGAGAGCGAGTGGCTGCTGCTGTTTTTGTCCTGTAGCATTTAGTGCTATTTTCTTAGCGCAAAATGAATCCTCTGGCCCATTTAGGATGGTAGGGTTCATTTTGCACTAAGAAAAACGAGCTAAATGCTTCTCAGACAAATATGCAGAAGTATGAGAAATGTTGCTGTAATTATGAGTAAATACACTAGATGGGTTACACCCATCCCTAATGCCTTCAAATCACAGACAGGGAAATGTTATTCCAACTTCGAAAAATCTTTCTGTGAATGTGAAGGAATATGAAAGATATCACTGTACATAAGCCATGTCCTGTCACCTACTCTCTATAAAAAAATCTGAGTTCACAGCATTTTGTTTTGCCAAGTTCATCTGCCCGAATTTTTACAGACCCTGCATTTCAAACATAAACAGCACCGAAAACACACTGGGCACCAGTAACATAGACTCAGCACCCTAGAGTTTCACATGATGGATCAGGTGGCGGTGCATGCTAAAACCCCAAAATCCATTCCTTGTACACTATCCAAAATTTTGGGGTATATCTCGCTAATGTAATACTCAACAATATTGGAATACAACAGTGCTTACTCTGTGCTAGGAGTTGCAGTTAGCAGGCACCAGCACTCATATATAGGAACCAGGGCTTATTTTTTCATTATAAGACTTTGGGCCTGATTTAAAGATTGGCGGATGGGTACGCCATCACCGATATTATGGATATTCAGTCTGCCTTATTACAAGTGCCGTAGTATAAAATGCACTTCTAATTAGGCTTACGGGATACCTGGTACTTTAGTGATAGAATAATCCATCTGCTAAACTCTAAATCAGGTCCTGTGTCTCAGAACAAGAAAGAAAAGCAGAAACAGAGAAAGAATGAGAAAGAAAATGATAAAAATCCTGTCTGGGTGTAACATATTAATGAAACGAAGTCAGTCTGTGAAACTTCAAGATAGGTTGAATGTACACGCACCAGATAATCCATGCCAGCAGCCGGACGCTACAGCTGACTCTCAACTACTGAGATCAACGCGTTCCAATGCTGACATGGTAGCAATCTTACAAGAGAAAATTACTGTTAAAGCGCAAGTTACAACACATCTTCCCTTAATAAAAACAAAAGAAAAGAAGAAAAAGAACAGAAGGAAAGAAGATGTGAGAGCAGATTGAAAACAAGGGAAGGAGCATATAGAAAGGAACAAAAGAGAAAGAGAACAAAAGAACACTAAAGCATCAGGCAACATTTCTATTGAAGAACATAATCTTGCAGGTGAGTAGGCGGTCTTCTGTGTCTACCAGGGCGTCCAGAGAGATCAGGACGAACACCCTGGCAATGTCTAGGACCACAATGAGGTTGACTGACTTGAGGTTGTCTGACCTGGGTTTGAAAAACCATGCCACCATCCCACTCCCACATTTAGAAAGGTTGGACATACTCCAAATATCACCACCAGTGAGCAAAACAACTTTTGTTATAACTTTGATGATGCGTTTAGGACCAAAAAACTTAGATTCACCTTTGGGAGACCAGACAGCCTTTTTTCACAAAAGCTAGGTCACCCACCTTCCAGTCATACTTACGCACACCCATTTTGGCATCAAACCTTTGTTTGTAATCATCCTGATACTTCCTGACTCTCCAATTATCTCCAGTCTTATTTCTGTCCATGACACTCAACCATACAGGATTAAGTTTTGAACCAGCAACCCTGTACCTAAGTTTCCTGAAGGGAGAGCAACCTGTGATATTGTTGGGTGTGTTCCTGTGTGCCCAAATTTTTTCTTTAAGGACTCCCTTGAGAGGGAAACTGGTATCGACAGCAGTCTGGGCAAAGGCTCTCACAAGCCGGTTCATACTCTGCTCCAAACCATTAGCCTGTGGCGAGTAGAGAGCTGTACAATGGTGGGTGATGGAGAGCTCTTTAAGGAAATCACTCATCTCTTGGGAAGTAAATTGCACACCATAATGGGAAACCAGAACATCAGGTATCCTTTCAGAGACAAAAATATCCTTCAGAAATTCAATAATGTTTTTACTAACAACAGAACTCATACAGCATGCAGATATACATATAGAAATGTAGTCAAACAAAATAACCACAAACCTTTCGGTAAAACTCAGCCAGGCCAAGGAAGGATTTGACTTGATGCTTGTTTGAAGGAGCTAGGGCCTGCAAAATCGCTTCAGCAAGGTCAATTTTGGGACTTATTCTCTCACCAGAAATAGAATGTCGCAGATACGATACAGACTTGACCCTGAATTTACATTTTTCTCTCTTGAGAGTGAGACCCGTTCCTGAAACCTGGACAACACTCTGAACAGTATTTCATCATGCTTGTCTCTATTGTGACCCAAAACAAGGATGTCATCTTGGAAGAATAGAACTGAATCTATTCCAGAAAGAACATCCTTCATAATTCTTTGAAAACATGTAGCAGCACTCGCCAATCCAAAAGGCATTCTAGTAAACCTTTAGGCACCCAACGGTGTCTAAAATGAAGCTAGGGCCTTAGAGTCCTCATGCAGCATGACCTGATGATAGGCCGACAACAAGTCCATAACACTGAAAACTTGGGCACCACCTAACTTTGTCAGTGCTTCGTTGATGTTAGGTAAGGGTTGTCTGTCGACCCAAATGCAGTTATTAAGACTTCTCAAGTCCACACACATGCAAATCTTTGTGCCTTTGTCCTTTTGAGCCAAAACAATGGGGGCCAACCACTCCGAGGATTCAATCCCCTCTATAACCCCCAAACAGAGTAATCTGTCCAGGTCTTTCTGTAGTGGCTTAACAATGAGGTTTGGGACTTTCCTGACTTTGTGTACAATAAGGGTTGCACTGTCTTTTAAAATTATCTTATGTTTGAAACCTCTAAGGAGTCCTAAACTTTCACTGAAAACTTCTGGGTGTTTTTCTATAATATCTTGATGATCATTTTGGGATATTAACAACATTACTTGGTTGGGAGCATTGGGATTGAGAATGATCCCTAGATCTCGTTGGTGACGCCAGCCTAAAAGATTGTCACCACTCTTAGCAACTTAGACCTTCCCGACAGTCTCTCTGTCTTTGAACAAGATGGTTTGAATTGAAAATCCTACGAGCTCAATACTCTGCCCTCCATAACCCACAGGGTTGATATCGGGAGGTAGGAGCTTAATATTCTTGTAAGCAGGTGTGGCATCCCAAAATTTGTCTCTAATTAAAGTGTAAGGCGATCCAGAATCTGCTAGTACAGGAAGGAACACATTCCCAACAAGTATTTCGCATTTTGGCATGGAAAGACTGTCGGTGTCAACACCTTTAACATCGTGAATTGCTCCGTCAATGCTGTCAGTGATACAGTGGATGATTTGTTGTGATAGTTCTTCATCATCAATCATGTTAACCTTTGTGTTCCTGCACATGCGTTCGTAATGACCTTTTTCCCCCAGTTTTTGCAGTTGGTACTTCTTGCAAAACAACTAGGATAGCTGGGTCCATGGGTGAGACTTCCACATCTGGGGCATTTTGTCTTACCATCTTTGAACCAGGACGAAACAATTTTTTTTATCAGTGTTTCTTGTTCCTTTTTCAATTTTCACATTAGATTTGGGCACAGTGGCAACTGTCACCTCAAAATGGGGATTATTGAATTCACCTCTAATAGAGTTGGTGCTGGAATCAGTAGTCACATTACTTTTACGCATTTCTTTAACCCAATGGGAAGTATGTTCTATACTTTCCACGATTGCAATTGCATCTTTAAGATTTGGATTCTTGGACAACAACCTCTCCTGGATCTTCGGGTCATTCATGCATCGCACGAGTTGATCTTGGATAAGAGAGTCAGTTACTGTTCAAATTCACACGTCCGAGCAAGTGACTTTAGTGCAGCCACATAGTTGCCAACTCTTTCACCTTTAGCTTAGGTGCACATGAAAAATTTGTGTCGTTCCATCACGACATTAAGTTGTGGCCCAAAGTGTTTTTGTAGAAGTAAAACACGCATTTCATATACATCATTGGGTTCCCCTGCTTCTCTACCTATTGGTATCAAATCTAAACTATAACAAATGTTTCTGCCTTCAATGCCAAGGTTGTGGAGTAACACAGCTTGTTTCCTTGCTGCTGAAAATCTTTCGCCACCAATGGCTATAAGATAGGAGTCGAAAAGAGGTTTCCATTTTTTCCATGGCAGGATTGGTTTGTCACGTTCAGAACTGAGGTGGCTGACTCATACCACTTGAGGTTGACATCCAGAAGAAAAACAACGTAACAAACCAACACAATAGATTAATATAACAATCTAAAATAAGAATTTAAAATAACAAGACAAAATAATAAGCTAACTAAAATTCAGGTGCTGGCTTGTTTCTCCTCAAAAATAAAACTGCCACAAAAAAAAATATTGCTGCTGCTGGTAGAGAATAAAATAATAATAATGACATGAAAACACGACTTATCTCACAGGATAGTACTCCAGTGGAACAGCGTACGGAAAACTGTCCAAATTCGCTGAAAAAACAGTGTAATATGCGGCTTGCTCCACCACACGCTGTAAAAGAAATGCTCGAAAACCAAAGATGAAGTCAATAATCAGCGCAGCTGAGCAAATGCGGAAGCAATCGTAGTGGAGTTGATGTATCAGTCTTTCTGTGACGCCAGTACAGCTACGTGGACATGCCCACTTCAACGCGTAAGCTCTGTAGAGTCAGAGGACAGGCACAAAGGAGCACGCGCGTCTGCAATTACGCACTAAAACAATGCCGGAAGAACAGAGGAGGACATGCGCCGTCACTCGCGCGTCGGAACACTGCCGATAGCCTCGCGGTGAGTTGGCATCTTTCAAATTACCGCCCGAGTGCCCAACAGTAAACAGCCAATCACTCGTTGTTGAGATTTGCAAAATCAAGCATATTGTCCAAAAGCGATGTCCGATAAAGCCGATGCACAGCGCAAGGCTCCAACAGTACACTTGGATATGCCAAACGAATACAAGGCTGATTAATGATGATAAGACAGAAATAAGCTTGATAACTTGGTAAACTCACGCGGGGTTCTTCTTTGGTGGGTGAAAGTTCTTCATTAAATCATCGCCAGTAATTAAACGAAATCAGTCTGTGAAACTTCAAGATAGGTTTAATGTACACCCACCAGATAATCCATGCCAGCAGCCGGACACTACAGCTGACTCTCAACTACTGAGATCACCGCGTTCCGTTGCTGACATGGTAGCATTCTTACAAGAGAACATTACTGTTAAAGGGCAAGTTATAACACATATGTTTGTGAGGGAGGGTCTCCATGCATTGGAGACGGGATACTTGTTGCACATAAGCCAATATTCCATGAACAGGATAGGGGGCGCTTGTTGCACCCAAGCCAACATCTCGGTATCCTATTTCACGCTGGTCCACGGGATAGTATGAATTGTCCCCTGAGGAGCACAATCCCAGACACCAGTTGCTCTGCATTGCTGCTGTTCTTGCAGCACCTGTAGTGTATGAGATGAAAACGTGCCTTGCTGCTGTCCCTTATGCACCTGTAGTGTATCAAACATTGCATCTCTGGTACCCATGGTGTGACTGCAGTGTTTGCGAAGAAAGCTTGATTTGCTGTTGCTCCTGCTGCATCTATAATCCCATTGCTTTGTGCTGCTGTGTCCCTTGCAGCACCTGCAGCGCATGGCATGCAGTGCATGATGGCATTGCTACCCTTGCTGTAACTATAGGGTATGAGAATAAAGCCTGCTTTTCTCCTTCAGCACCTGTGGTGTGTGAAAGCCTGCCTTGCTGCTGCCCCTTCAGCACCTGTGGTGTATGAAAGCCTGCCTTGCTGCTTCCTGCAGCACCTGAAGTGTATGAACAATTGCATTACTGCTGCCCATGGTGTGACTGAAGTGTATGAGAGAAAAGCTTGCACTGTTCCTGCCCAAGCTGAAACCACACAGAGTAAGAGAGGTAAGCGTGCACTGCTGCTGCTTGTGCTGAACACTGCTTCCCACGTTAATTAGGCTCTGCCAGTGAGTGAAGCTTGTCAGCAGACTCTGTGCTCACGTCCGGAGAGCTCGCACCTTCACTCACCTGGAGCTTCGTGACTTTGGCCCCTCGCCTTGCTGGGCTGATCCCTCTTCGTCTCCCACTGCCGCCATCACCGCCATTACCTGCTGCGGCTGCGCTGCGGGTTCGGACCACACCTACCGTCATCCTGTGCGGCAAGGGAAGCCGCGGACGCAGGTTACGCGCCAGGAGGCGCTCAAAAGTCCGGTGCCCCCTCGGCAGAGCGGGTTCTTGTCAGCAGACTCTGTGCTCACGTCCGGAGAGCTCGCACCTTCACTCACCTGGAGCTTCGTGACTTTGGCCCCTCACCTTGCTGGGCTGATCCCTCTTCGTCTCCCGCTGCCGCCATCACCGCCATTACCTGCTGTGGCTGCGCTGTGGGTTCGGACCACACCTACCGTCATCCTGTGCGGCAAGGGAAGCCGCGGACGCAGGTTACGCGCCAGGAGGCGCTCAAAAGTCCGGTGCCCCCTCCGCGTCGCGGGACGCGTGCGTGACACGCCGGACGAAGCCCGGACAAAGGGCGGCCCCTCTGTGGCCCTCAGAGGCACAAGGAGGCCGGGCAGGGCCACACCTATTGGCGAAAATTCCAGGTATTTGGCCCGCTACACATGTAAGACTTTTTTTTACCACCTGCTAAAATTGGATTTGTGTACAGACCCTATAGCACCTATAAACTGGACACCGAGACTGTGGTGCATGATCGGTCATTTTACAAATTGTTACATACGACGTGCCCTGGATGTCTGGTTAGCCAAGTACTAAATGTTAAAAACCGATCAATACTTGGCCATTTTGCTCTGACCATATTGGGAGAAAGGGGGTTGCTAATTGAAAGGGCGCTATGGCTGCGAAACCTAAAACAAGGTCAACTAAGCGTAAAGCAAATACCCCGTTGATTACCACACATAGCCAATCCGATACTGATATTGCAGCTGGCCACTCGGCTCCCCCAACGGCCATAGATTTAATGTTAAGGAAGGTCATTGGGGCAGTGAATGGGGAAATTGAGCGTACCCAGAGACGCCTGTCAATGACCCCCACAAATAACTCACACATGCACATGCAAAGCAGATCTCCACAAGCCCTAGATGTAAATCTTTGCGATAGCTTGCAGGATAATAGCTTGGACACCTCATATGGGAATTTGCCGTGTGGACAGCAGATAGCAGAGGCTGAACCATCTGCCTGTAAGGCAGCAAAAAGACCAAATTTAAGTAAGCCAAGGTTGCCCAAAAGAGGCTCAAAGCTTACGCAATTAAAGAAACCAAATTTCGTCAATAAGGGTGGGAAGAAACAAACAATAGAGGATGAGGTCATAGAAATAGTTGTACCAAGCCCCTTAAGACCGCCAGTATGGTTACAACCAGTTATAACTGATTTACAAAAACATCTGGAATCCTTCATTATTGCCCAATTAAAACCACTGATTAGCAAACTAGACAGAATTACCAATGAGCTTCAAAAACAGACAAGGCCGAAGGAAATCATCAATCCTATCGCTTCTGAAAGTATAACATCAACTGTGAATGTCCCCCATAGGCCTCCCCCTTCAAGTAATATTTGCACAAGAAACGAGCCATGTACTACCGCTCAGGTTCATGCACCACCCATAAGTACAGACCACTCACAGGATAGATGCCCAGTTGTACATATGCAAGGTTCTTACCCTAAAAATCAGGATGAGCTCAGAAGACCCCAGATGCAGCAAGGACAGGTTACGCCTCATTGTCCGGTTGATGTACAGCAGAAAGCCCTTGTTAGCAGGGATAAAATTTATCCATCTCCCCCCGGAGTAAATTTACCTCCTCAAGCTAGTCCCTATGTTGTGGTCTTTACCGGGGTTCCAGAACTCAGGGGGGCCAAAGGGAACCATATCAAGAGCTAAAAAACAAGATCATTAACTGGCTAAACATACATAGACCCCTTCAAGGGAGGGAAAGGGGAGAAATCATCCATGTGAGAAGAGTACCTTGGTTGGGCAGCAGAGAGAAGGATATTGAAGGGGATTGCATCATTGCAAATTTCAGAAACCCAAATCTGGTGGAGTATATATTAGGCAATTATAACAAAAATATGACCAGCACTATAAGGACCATGCCATTGGGCTATTTTTATCCTAGAAGTAGAACTATGTACCCCTCGGCCCATAACCTAGCTAGGATGGAAGGAGGGATAGATGGACGCCTGATAAGGAATCATGAATATAGCCAGCTATCATCATTAAGTCTGGACGGTCCACAGTGGAAGAACAGATTTACTCCCCTCCTATCCCTAGATGAAAATGAATGACTAACTAACGTAGAGATATGCCCAGCAGGGAAGGAATTAAGGATGCCCACGAATACAAGTGAATTAACACCTGAGGGAAGGCATATACCGAATCCCCAAAAAATTTCTCCGCAAACACAGCCTGGGAAGAGGAATGATCCCCTGCCTGAAGGGAGGGGGGTAGCTAAACTAGATTCCAATGACAAAAGTTCCACCGAGATACAGGGAGGAAATGTGAAAATAACGTCTTGGAACATAGCAGGACTAGCTGGAAAAATAGCCAATGCAGAGGGCTGGAACCAACTAAGGGACTCTCAAATAATAGCCCTTCAGGAGACCTGGGTAGTTGAGCCCGATATCTATCATCTGGAGGGCTATAAGTCCTTTTTTGTCCCAGCACAAGATAGTAGGGCTGGTAGAGCAAGAGGAGGCCTAATAATATATGTTGATGTTAATTTAAAGGGGAGATGGACTGAGCCATCTTGGACCTCAGATAATTTGCAAGCAGTAACTTTTCAGGGCCAGGGGTTGAGGGTACAATTATTTAATATCTACAACACTGGTTCAGGAAGTGGCACCAATACTGTGCTAGAGGAACTAGATGTCAGACTAAATCAGGAAACCGACCATGGGAAAGGTGGGGAACACTCATTTGTCCTTTTAATGGGGGATCTAAATTGTCATCTTTGCTCACGCCTGATACCGGTAACTTTAGACTGGGATCTTTGCCCACTCAGAAAAGGGCCACATTTTGAGCATAGCTCTGAGGGCACACTTTTAACAAAATTAATGGCTAGTCATTCACTAGCACATACCATTGATTTGGTAACCCCAGGACCAGAGGGCACTTTGACACCGACTTTTAAAGGAAGGGGATGTTCGTCTATTATAGACTACATTTTGATATCTACCTTTGCCAAACATTGGATTGGGAAGGTGGATACTAAATGGAGTCCCTTTAGCGACCATAACCCTTTGTCCATGGAAATGTTGTACAAGGGCTACACTAAAATGTTTAAGCAGTTGGACATCATTTTACAACCTACAGACCAGGGAAGACGTTTAAAATGGGCAAAAATTAATGCCCCTGAATTTTACATCACATTGGTCGTAAAGGGGAGAAGATGGGTGAATGAATGTTTAGATTTCCAAGTAGAGGGAGTCGACCTAGTTGCCGCTTTTAGGGAACTAACTAAACTCGCTGATAAACTATTAGTGGCAAAAGGGCCTAGGAAGCCAGGGACACACCCAAGATGGTTTGATGTAAATTGTGCACGAGCATTAAGAAACTTAAAAGCAAGTCTTAAGGCAAACCCAAGGGACATAGTGGAAGTGGCAAAGTACAGAAATATCTATAAAATTAAGACCAGAGAAAGGAAGACCACTTTAAAAGCAGAACTATGGGCCGATTTAAGAGAGGCTGGTGAAAACAGGGACTTTAGTGAATTCTGGAGGATCATAAACAGACCCTGTTTTCATGATTGTACCACCCCGGTCCTTAGTACAAATATTCTCCCACAGCAATGGGTATCTCACTTTGAGAGTCTCTATAATCACACAAAAGACTCTAAACAAGAAGGGGAATGGGATGGAAATAGGAGTCGGGTGCAGGATTTTACACTTACGGAGATCACCCAGGCAATTAAACGGCTGACACCAAACAAAGCCCCTGGGCCCGACGGCACTCCCCCAGATCTGTACAAAAGTAATGTCGACCTGTGGGCGCCAATCTTAACGAGAGTGATAAATGCAGCCATTAAAACAGGACTCCCGAGGTCGTGGTCCACTGCCCTAATTGTACCCATCTTCAAAAAAGGAAATAAGGATAACCCCCAATGCTACAGACCCATATCACTGATCGATGTCTCCGCCAAAATACTGGGGCGGGTGGTCTTAAATCGTTTAATGGCCTGGACGGAAGAGCACCACACAATAGTAGACACCCAGTATGGCTTCAGAGCGGGAAAATCGACCAGTGATCAGTGTTTAAATTTATATCTACTGGTCGCCAAATACACTAAGGCAAGCAATGGTACCATTTATATGGGGTTTATGGACCTGGCGGCGGCCTTTGACAATGTGAATAGAAGCAAGCTCTGGGAAAAGATGAACGCCTTGGGGATTGACCAGGGATTGATAAACATCTTGAGAGAGCTACACTGGAACACTACAGCGAGAGTTCGCTATAGTATGGAGGGCGGGCAAACTGATTCCTTCTCATGTTCCAGTGGAGTAAGGCAGGGGTGCATCCTTGCCCCCTTCCTATTCTCACTATATATCTACGACCTGGAGTCATCACTCATAGCCCAGGCAACTGATTGCCCCAGGGTAGGACAGCGCCAAATACCAGTCCTCCTGTATGCGGACGACGCGGTCCTCCTCGCTCGGACACCGCAAAGTCTTCAAGAATTGATCAATGGATTTGTAAATTTTATGGAAAAACTTGATCTTTCCGTAAATTTGAGTAAATCCTTTGCGCTGATAGCAGGCAAGAAATAGGCCTTGGTGGTAAATTCCGTTCCGCTCGCAGAGTTTGCGGAATTTGGGTAATTTCGCGTCCGCGGAGAATGCAAAATTGCCAAAAATTCTGCTTTCCGCGACTTCGCGAAATTTTTTGCTTGTTCGCGTTCTCAAAATGCGTGTTCACGAGATATTTCTCCCCAAGCACGCAAACAGCGATTGTGAACAGGGAAAAAGTATCGCGAACAAGCAATTCCGCGTGCTCGCGGAATTTCTGCGTGTTCGCGGAGATTTTTGCCGTTTCGCGGAGATTTGCGTAACGCGATTACGCAAATTCCGCCCACCCCTAGCAAGAAACCAACCAAAAAAACAGTATTTAACATTGGGACACATACCATGGGTACTGTAGCTTCCTTTCCGTATCTAGGCCTACTATTTGACGGGAAAATCCAATTTGACATATTGCTGGAAGAACATTGTACCAAATTGGTTTCGTCATGTGGTGCAATTATGAACTTTGCAAAAAGATTTGGTCGTTGGTCCCCTGAGCAAGTAATGAGCTTATACAGCTCAATAAGCATAGCTAAAGCCGTATATGGAGCTGAGGTGTGGGGCTTCAGGGATGTTAAACAGTTACAATTAGAAGAAGACAAATTTATTCGTAGAATCCTGAAGATCCCACCCGCAACACCAGCTGAAATTGCACACTCTGAACTCGGTATTCCATATATCGCAGATCGGGTTAAGATTAGACCAGTTCTGGCTTGGCTTAGCATCTGGGTCAACCCGGATGCTGTACTAAGCAAGGAAATACTCACTGACTGTTTGCAAAGGGACAAATGGATGCAAATCCTATGGCTGAAATATGTCAAAATCTCCTTAGAATCTGTAGGCCAGCACACCCTTTTTAGTACCCCTGCACTAATCTCAAGAAGTAGCAAATTACAAATTAAAAGACTACTGCTGGATAAATGGGAGATGCTCAGGGAAACTAAAGCTTTAACATTAAAACGTTCAGTTGCAGTGCATCGCCTAGTTAAAGATACAGTGGGTATGGAACCCTACCCATTCTTGCTGTATAACCAACAGGAGAGATTTTTAATGTGTCGTTTTAGGCTCAATATGTTGCATAATATTTTATCTTATCCGTCTGGTTTTACTGCAACTATTGATCAGAAGGGTGCCTGCGGCTGCGACAACTTGTCTCCACAGGACACCCTTCATTTTGTATTATTGTGTCCATTTTATCGTTCCCCTAGGCGTATGTTTCTGGTCGATATTTTAAAACACGGAAAATTTCGTCATGCGAAAGTAGCCCTGCTGTTTTTACAAAGAGCTAATGATATGCATACTTTGTGCTCAATAATAAGTTTTTTAAAAATTGCAGTAAGATTAAGGAACACTAGAGATTAATCTATTTCTAATTCAACATTTTATTTTATAGGAATTGAAACAGTTTGGTCGATGGTTATTTTTTAATAATGAAATGTATAGATTATATGTGTTATTGTATTTTATAATATGCACTTTTTATGATGATTTTTTAAACCACCGAAATAAAGAATTTGAACTGAACTGAGTGAAGCTTGCACTGCTGTAGCACTTGCTGTGTGGTTGAGCAATTAATTCATTCCTTCTTCCCTATTCTGGGTGCAAGTGAAATTTGAATTGTTGCTACCTGTACTACACCTGTTTTCCGTGCATAGGAAAAGCTTGCACCCCTGATCTTTATCCAGTAACTGTTATTTGTGAACGTTGTGTACATTTCTGCTGCTCATACTGTTTCTGATCTGTGTGGGGTGAAAATGCACTCTTGATATCTATACTGTTCATGGCATGTGTGTGTGTGTTGTGTGTGTGCATGTGTGTGTGTGTGAAAGAGAGAAACTGCACTGCTGCAGCCTGTGCTGCACTAGTCTGTGTGTGAGGGAAACTTACAAAGTTCCTTCCCACAGTGTCACTTTCTGTGAATCAAAGACACTTGCAATTCTGCAGACTGTCTCATAACATATTGTCTGATTGAGAGTTGCACTGCAGTTCAATGTGCTGTACTTGTTTTGCATGTTTGATGGAAACATCCAGTGCAGCTGTCTATGCTGGAATTATTTGTTTTGTATGTGAGAGAAGCTTGTACTGCAGCTACCTGCGCTGTTCCATGTGCCATGAACGCTTTCAATGGTATTACATGTTCTGTACCTGTTCTGTGTGTAAGTGAAGTAGCCCAAGAATAGACCTGTGGGTAGAAAATAAATTGGGCCAACTATGCCATTGCCTCCACATTCTATACCTCCAACTGGAAAAACAAACAAACAACAAGTGCCAACTGCTTCAATATTCCTGTATTATCTCCAGAATCCAAGAATGAGTCATCTTGAGATTCCACATAATCAACCTACTGAACTCAAAAATAAATCTATGCTTCAACACCCAAGAGAACCATGAAATACCACAAATGACTCAATATTCTCACACTAAGTGCTGCATGAATAGGGGCAGCGTTAAGCCACGTTAAGTGGCTTAAAGCCAACTTGTAAATAAGGAGAAGGACTTAACGCCACCAGAATGTCGAAAATAGTGACATTCTGGTGGCGTTAACTCCTTGTAACTATGCCCCTAGATCTCCCTAAAAATACAAAAAAATGAAGCTAATTTACAACCACCCAGAACCTCTTTAAAAGCAATGTACACTCAAACTCAAGCCTGCAGGCCCTCTTTTAAGCAGTATAAAGCAAACTATGGAGCATATTTGCAAGGAGTTAACACCACCAGAATGTCACTTTTTTAAAGTTCTGGTGGCGTTAAGTCCTTCACCTTATTTTCCACGCAGCATAAAGGCACCTAACATGGTAAATAATGCCCCTATTAACTCAGCATTTATCATGAAAGGGACGGGCAATGGGTGTTGCAGGGGGAATTCCTCGTGTTGCTTTTTGACGCTGCCCCATATTTACAAGGTATGGGACAGCGCAAAAAATATTGCTAGGTAATACCTGGTCTTAAGCAGGTGATACAAGGAGAAATCTTTCATTTCTCCTTGTATTTTGCTCATTCCACGTTTGCTGCATTCTGCAGCACTCATAGAAACAGCAAATCGCCTATAAAGATTGCTTATATGCAGGAAGGTGTCCCTTCCTGCACGCAAACAATCACCCCTGCAGCGCAGGCTCCCTTGCAACATGGCACAAGGGTGTCTGCACTGGCGCTAGGCAGCTTCTTTAGTGCCAGCAGTAGGGGAAATGCAGGGGTGCACCACATTCTTATAAATACAGCGCATCCCAGCGTTTTGAAACTGATAGAGCGAGATGTTACCAATGTTGGTGAATGACACACAATTGATGGACGGAATGCAGAACAAATCAAAACATTCCCCCCAGTCAAGAGATCTGGGTTAAATCCATCATTCTTTTGCTCACCATGCCACCCCAGTTTAGACCTGGCCATATGCAAATCAGTCTTGACCCTGTGCCTCATGGGAACAGTTCAGCCCGAACTGCCAAGCCAGGTCCTCCCTGGACCAGAAACAAGCATCCTAGGACCGGTTTCAGGGTTACACCCCTCTTCAGCCAGGATAGCTTGATTACAGTGGCACGGTGAGTCCAGGTCTGGGCATACCTGGCGCACTTAGGGCGAGAAAGCAAATGACACACAATTGATAAACGGAATGCAGAACAAATCAAAACATTCACCCCCAGTCAAGAGATCTGGGTTAAATCCATCATTCTTTTGCTCACCATGCCACCCCAGTTTGGTGTAACACAGCGCTCCGCCAGCTTCTAGAAAATGCACCCCTATGTTTCAACACCCAACTCTTCCTTCAAATAAAAATAACAACTTATAACATCAATACACTGAGCATCCCGGTTCATCAAACTCCATCATCCTGCAATTATCATACATTGCTAAAATAATCATTCATTCATTAAGCAACAACAATAAAACTGTTTTTATCATATAGACCCTCCTTGAACTCTCAAAATAAATCCACAGTTCAAACTCAGTTTCTTCAAAATACAAATAAAAACTAATGCTCGATTTACAACAGTAAAATAAACAAAAGCCCCAACACTTAGACTGTCTTTAGCACATTAAGTTCCAGATTGTCAAAGGTATCACAGTCTGCATTGCGTGACAGGGAGAGAGCAGGATAGCGCCATATTCACGGAGATATGGCTCTCCTCCCCCTAGCGCCATCGCTGATTTCAAGTGCCATGGGCCAGGCACACACCTCAGTGCCATAGTGCTAGGGTGCCTGCCTGAGTCTACCATGGGATTTGTACAGGAAGGGTACCCTTACAGTACAAAAGACTATGGCTAGTCAAGTGAAAAACATTTTCCTACTGTGTATGTGTGCTGTATAGTGCAGTATAGTGCAGTAGCACACATTCAAAGTCCGAAAAGAAAGAAGAAATGAAAAATGTCTCCTTTTAACGCTTGCTTTTCAGTGGCATTCATTTTTGGCTGTAAACCCTGTCTACTAATATTAGTAGACAGGGTTTATCATCAAAAAAGCATGGGTGGTTGCATGGGAATGCCCATGTTCGACCCTTGTAACGTCCCCTTGACACAAAGTAATGCAAATAGCATTTTGAGCAGCTTTGCGTTATTTTTGAGTACTTTCCAGTGCCAAACAAGTTCAGCCCTGGAAAGTGAATCCGTAAAAAAACATTTTGTGCTGGTTAGCGTTGCTTTTGTGATGCTAACCCAGCATAACATGTCTGTAAATCTACTCCTTGGTTTTTCAAACTCGTATGCAAGTAACAACCCTTCTAACCTATTTCAATATCATCTACAATAGAATCCTAGAATAGCCTACAACCAGCCAACCGCCCATTCTACAGAAAGCATCACCTAGGTAAGCAACACCACCATTAAAACTACACGTAAACATGGTCCTGAAGATCTCTCGGATAAAGCCTCGGCCGTAGAAGATAAATTGTAGTGCTAGTTGCTCTACCCTAATATACCTAAGCTAAAGCTGTCTGAAGGTAAGACTCAAAACATTGCTGTACAAGGTAGTTTAGTGGTAGGGCCAATGTAGTGAGGGTAGGTAAAGTGGTAAAATACTCATTAATCTATTTGGACGAAGAGGAGGTAAGTGATGTAGTGGAGGTGATGCAGTGGTTTGGGGTGTGCAACATTGGGCAGTAGTGTAACATGCAACTTCCTAAGACCACTCTCATGCTCACCACTAGATCATGGCTCAGGTGCTCAGTAGAAGCATTTAGGTTGGGCACCCACTGTAAGAGCGTGCGAAATTCGCATAATTCGCTTTTGCATATTTGGGTGAAATTTCAGCAAAACTACATGGAATACAAATCCTGCAAGTAATGCTAAATTTTGCCACAAAATGCATTTTGTGTTTTTGACACAAGAACATATTTAGCACTAATAAATAATGCAAAAAGAGCATGGTGAGTTCATATTCTGTACCATGTGTTTGAGATATATATTTACCACGAACGGCGCATTCGCAGTACATTTTTACCAGGAATGGTGCAAAATTATACCAAGTACCATGATGTCATAATTTAAGTACATTCTTATAACCAGCATAACACAACATTCCTGAAATAACATGAATTTATTTTGCTCTAATTTGAATTTTGCCAGGGTCTAGTCCAATGTCAGGTGAAGGTGCCAGAGCAAGCTTAACACCAGGAACAACCTTTCTGTGTTTATGTTCATCCTCCACCATCTTGAGTTGGAAAGATGCTTGATTCAGGTCTGCTAAGCCATTGCCTTATTTTGCAACATGTCCATAAGCAGACTCTGGATTGCGACAAATCAGTGAAAGTGAAATTCCCATGGTATCTCTAAAGTGTACTGCCCAGATGTTCTCACAAAGCACACCATTCATACAGCACATGGTCAAACCATGCACAGTACACATAAGCACCTACACACAAGTGCCCCTTATGGGCAACTGTAAGGGCTGTACCAAGACTATCGATAGAAGCTCTCCTTTCCAAAAAGTATATGTCTTGGTACGGTCCTTTAAGGGGTGTTCAAAATTAATTTTTTGCCGGCAAAGTATTGTGAAGTTCTGGATGTTTAACCTTCTCAAAGCATACAAAGTTTCCCAGTTTCCCTTTGTCTAGACCCATGCAATGTTTTTCTCTTCTTTATGAGATAACTTTCACTATCATGTAACTCAGCTATGCTGCTAACTGTATGCAAAAAAATGAATGTTCCCAATTTACCTTTTGCAAAGCTTTTCTATGCACAATGGGAAAGGTTTGCAGGTTTTTTGCTGCAACTTTACCTTTTGCTGAATTTTTATGTGCAAAGTGGCATTGCATGGAAAAATAACATTACCAGTTTCCTGTGCAATATATTTCATGCAGACCCTTTTTTTCGTGGTAAGTATTTTAACTTGCCGCATTTGTCACAATTTCCACACATGATTGGAAAATGTTACTATTTTGTAACTGTAAGAAATTGAATTATTATTTGGGATGGTTGACTGCCCACCTCAAGGAATACTCACAGCCCTTATAAGGGTGAACCCTTAAAGTGATTAAGTTAACCTGAGCTCAACCCATTGATAGCTATGGCACAGAGCAGACATTTTTAGCTTAAGGCAATGAATAAAGTAAGTTCAGAGCACAGAAAGAGAAATTAAGTCAAAATGCAAAACAATAAAAATCCCAAACTGAATTAGAAAAATAGAGTAAAATCTAATATACAAAAATGACTCCAAAATGACAAAAATCCATTAAAGGCGACCAGAGATATGATTTTTTTTTTTAAACTGCGACCATGACCATATCTATGTCCCTACTCCATTGCGTTATTGTTGGCATTGTCCCGACTCCCCATTTTTGCGCTATGTTCCGCTTAGCTATTGTCATGCCAGTCGTGGCCCAGAGGCGTTCAGGGTGTGTAGTATGATTTTTAATAAGATTTAAGTATCAATAGCAGCAAAAAGCACATAGCACCGATGATAGTCAATGGTTGTGGTAGACAGGGACGTAGGCATGATTTGAGTCTGGTCACTGTGAAGCGCGGGTTGGATACACCAACCACGTTCGCCCTAGTCAAAGATTTTATTTTCTGACTAGGTTCTGATTGAGAGTTACTTTATCACAAAAGTGACGGATGTCCCATCTGCCATATTACAAATGCGTCATATCCAATGGCACTTGTAATAGGGTTGACGGGATATCTGTTATGTTTCTGACTGGATAACCTGTCCATCAAACTCTAAATCTACAAAGAAGTGGCGGAGTGAGACGTTAGCCGTCATGGCTTAATGCCTCGCTCCGCCACTTCAGAAATGCAGCGCTGCACCATATTTGCAAGGATATGGTGCAGCCTTGCGTTTCCCCCTGCGCTGGTGCTACACTTAGCAGTGCAAGGGTGTCTGTGTACAGGGGAAGATTGTTCATGTGTAGGAAGGTGTCCCTTCCTGCACATAAACAATCTTTAGGTTTAGATCTTTTATTGCACGTTGTAAAAAGAGAGTCAAGTATACAGAAGTAAGGCCTATGGCCCAACAGCAATACGGATCCAAGCATTTTAAAACTCAATACTTCAGAAACAAAGGAAAATACAAATATTGTCCCACCCACCTCCCCAGAAGATAGAAAAGATAGAAAGGGGAAACCTAAGAAGAACCACCCCCCACCCTTCCCGGCCCACGTTAACGGAGCATCGTAATGTCCGATGAATCTAAGGTCTACCTAGCAGGCTAACCTAATCAGGGCTATCTGGAGAAGTAAGGCATAGCAGACGGAGGTATCTCGGGCAGTGGAGTTCCCGGAATTCCGGCGTGAGTAGAGATAGGAACGGCTGCCACAAATCAGCAAAGGAGGCACTCTTCCCTGCTAGTGTGAGAGAGATTTTCTCCATACCCAATACGTGCCATAATCAGTGGTACCATCCCAAGTGTGCAGGGATACGGGGCGTTCTCCAGTGGATCAAGATGTTTTGGACTGCGGTACCCAGTGCTAGCGCTATCTGCTTTCCTCGTCTAGATATAAACAATCTTTAAATGCTGTTTTGTCACTTCTATGTGTGCTGCTCTATGCTGCACACCTGTAAGTTACAAAATGTCATTTGTTTTTAAAGATTGTATATGTGCAGGAAGGGTCACCTTCCTACACATAAACAATCCAAGGCATTTTGCTGTTTCCATGTGTGCTGCACAAGGCATCACACATGGAGTAGCAAATGTGAGGGGAAATAAAGCATTTCTCCTTGTTTCAGCAAGCTAAGACCAGGTTTTTCCTGGTCTTAATTTTAGCGCTGCCTCCTATTTATGCTGCCCTTGCAAATAGGGGGCAGTGTAAAAAACAATGGGTGTTGCGGTGGAACACCCACCGCAACACCCACTGCCCACCCCTTTCATGCTAAGCATTGTGTGAAAGGGTGCCTTATTTACAAGACAGCGTTAAGTCACATTAAGTGGCTTACCACTGGCTTGTAAATAAGGCAAAGCCCCCATTGCCATGGAAACATCACAAAAAGTGACGTTCCAGTGACGAAAGGGGCTTGTACATATGCCCCTTAGTCTTTTGAGTCCCAACCACAGGAATACACTTCTACGGCCACTAGGACCTCAGTTGAGGGCGCTTAGTAACTCTCAGGATATCAGCCTGAGGCCATCAGCAAAGTCCAGTCCAAGGATAGCTGCCACTGGTCATCTGGGAGCTTTCGGTAAAAGGCCTCCTGCAGCTTGTGATGTGCCTGTAGCCACAGAGAAGGCCAGCCACCTGACAGAGTCCACTTCTTTGTTCTGGGGACAAGACAGAGCAGGTTCAGTCATTCTGCGCTCCTCTCAGGTCACAGACAGCCGGCCCAGTCCTCTTCTGATCTTCCTCAGGTCCAGGAGGTGTAGAGTATTTTTTTCCTCAATGATAAAAATGTTAAAGACCAGTCTGGTAGGGCAGTGCATCCTTTGCCACCGCCCCGGGTGCTGACTACGGGTGTGGGCGCCCGATTTACAAGTATATTATGGTTTTAAAAGCTCTTGCTGCTCATTTCCGTGCCTCCAGCAATTTCGAGGCAACAATAAAAATATCAAGATAAATCTGGTGATTAATGTTCATCCTGGAGAGAGATCGAGTTATGTCTAGTGGAAGTTTTGAATCTTGGTAAGGCAACACAAAGGGTTAATGTGCCTGCTGCAAAGAATGTGTACTATGCAGATCATAAAGTGCATATAATGTAAATAGGTCAGTGTGTTACTGTTTTTGTCAGAGAGATCCTTTTGTTACTTGCAGTTTGTAAGATAACATCCTAATATAGAACAGTGAGCTATTAACTGTAATCAAAGAACTGCATGAAAACTGCAAGGTACAGGTTAGAGCGTTATGATGTTTCCCCAGTCTTTCATTATCCTAATGTTGCAAAAAGGCTTAATTTGGGTAGCGATCGTTTCGTATTATTAAAGAGGACTCCCAACCATGGTGTTACGTTTTAAATTCTGAGTTTGTGCTGGTACAAACCAAGGTCTCTTAAACTATACTGCCTACCAGTATGAATGATATGTGACTCCTACATGTTGTAGTCTTCTGTAACGTTTCCTATATACTGATTTCCAGATATATGATTGATTGTCTCTGTGAAATGTGTGTGTGATGTAAAGTGCTCCTACACTGGAATGAGTCGTGCTATAAAGTTAATTAAATGCATCTGAGAGAGAGAGGTTATAGAGACTTGAGTCTAGTAGTGAGGTACTTCATAGTGGAGGTGGTCATTGGGGGGCGCCAACAAACATTGTCGCACCGGGCGCCAACGGCGCTAAAGCCAGCCCTGATAAAACTCCAATGGGAAGTGTAAGTTTGCTTTGTCTGTGCCCAAATTCCGGGAAGATCAGATATTCATGGTTGAACTGAATTGATTTACGTCTCTATATATCCGTTGGAACTCCCATATACATTAGACATTTGTTTCCAGATATCGAACTTGCATCGATCGCCTTTGCACAAGATCAGAACATCCAGTAAGCCAGGGATAATTAGGTTTACGTTCCCCTAATGACGGTAATAAAAGTCCCCTCGATGTCTGAAATAAAAATCACTGTGCCACAGGGGTAGCATTAGTGCTTTAAGATAGAATATATTCTGCTGTATGAGTTGTGGAAATAATATTCCAAAATATCAAAGGGAAACTTGGCAAACTAATGTCCTGAGTCAGCTCCCTCTGATCCTGGCAGTGCAGGACAGACAGGATCCCTTGAGCTGTCCATCTCTGGGTGAAATGAATAAGCAGTTCATTCAAGTTTAAAGGCACAGCAGTACTGTCATGGCATCAGACAGTGAAGCCCACTGCAGCTCTACACATATATGGGTTCATATCTAAGCTACAAATACGCACGTTTTTTCCCGCCCATGAACATTTGAAAAGTGTCAGATTTATTTTGCAAAATTTCATTCATGGTTTCCTCTGCCTTTGCCAAAGGTGTTTTCTCCACACTGATGATGGATTAAACCCAGATCAGTTGACTGGGGTGTGTGTTCGATTTGCTCAAACGCTCCGTCCATCATCCACTTTGGTATCGCTTTGTTCGCCCTAAATTGGCAGGGTATGCCCAGACGTGGGTCCCTTGCTCACTTTGCCACTGCATTCAAGATAACCTGTCTGATGAGGGTTATGAACCCGAAACCGGTCCCAGGATGCTTGTTTCGGGTCCAGGTAAGACATGGCTTGGCAGTTCGGGCTGGACTGTTCCCAAGAGGCACAGGGTCAGACTGATTTGCATATGGCCATGTCTGAACTGGGGTGGTGGAGTGAGCTAAAGAATGATGATGGATTAATCCCAGATCAGTTGACTGGGGGTGTGTTTGTTTTGCTCAAACGCTCCGTCCATCATCCCCTTTGGTATCGTTTTCTCCACACTTGCCATTCATTTCTGCAAGATACTTTTCGCACTTATAACAAAGCCTCCTATGATAGGGGTTGATAAGTGAGGTGTAGAGTGACCCTTTCCAGATTAGAATAGACAAGAAAACTCTGGTGGGTGCAAATCAAAGGGAGACCCCCTGAGAGAAAAACATTGTTTTTTATTAATCTTGGAAAATGAGGACTTTTTAATAAAAAAATAAAAAGATAATTTTCGCACTAGTGTAGTGATGCCCAACATGACCCATTAACTGTGAATTACTCGACTTGAGCATTTGTATCATAATTTCATGCTAAAAAAGTTTTCAAACATTTCCAGTGAATTTTTACAATTGCAGATTTTTTCTAAACTCAACTGCATTACTTAGAAGAAGAACAGTAACTATAAATTGTGAATTATCCCTTCTGTAGGACTTGTTTTGGTGTATTTATTAAATATATAAACAACTTAAACTGTCACAAATGTCAAGTCCAGTTGCCAAAAGTTTTCAAAACATATAAAGTTTGAAGTTTTCCTTTGATGTTTGTTAAGCCTGCAAAAACTAAATAATTTCTTCTGTAGCATACATATAATAAAGACAACTTCACTCTTATTCTAAGACATAAAGGTATGGGACATATCTTATACTGAGAGACTGGGACAACCTCTACATCAGTCATGGTGGCTTGAGTGGAAGCAGAGGAAATACAACTGGCATCTAAACTTTAGCAAAGGATGGAGTCATGAGCGGGGAGCAGAGAGATAGCATCCACATTATCAGCTGATTAAGGATGTGCAAAATAAAAATGTTGCTAGCAAAGTATTGGAGAAGGAGAATATGCCTGCCTCAACTGAGAAGACAAGGATAATATATGGGTAGAAGACCTTCCAAAGATAATCAATGTGACCAAAGGAAGACAAACAAATATAAGAAGACTAAATCCAGATAGGGTGAAACCTCAGAGGAAGGCTGAGAGTACCATATCTAACATATCATCCAGCACTCAAATTACTTTCATATGTCACTGTACTAATTTACCACTAATCCTTTATGGGTTCCGGAGTAGAGTGCTACTCGCCAAGAAAATGCTTCAACACCCCATCAGGGTAACTGACTAATCTATCCACCACTCAAATTATTTTCATATTTCACTATACTAATTCAACACTAATCCTTCTTGGGTCCCGGAGTAGCGTGTTACTCACCGAAAAAGAGCTTCAATGCCTCATCAGGGGTAGTAAGCGTGTGGGGACATGTCAAGCTGACATCACGGAATGTGATGATGTCAGGCTTGGTAGAGAATGTGGCAGAGGAATTGAAGAAGCGGTTGAGCTGGAAGCTCAGCTGCGATGTCGTAGCCAATAAAACAATCTGAAGAATATTCTTATGTTCCTTGATCCTTACACTGGTGACTGTAGTTCATTTTGTTGTGTTATTGTATTGTATAATCCAGGAATTGTTCATGAAAGGGTGGCGTTTTTCCGTCCACAGGCCAATGGTCTAGTATAAAGAGTGAATTGTTTGATTATGGAGAATATACAATTGTCATTGGCCAACCAATTGTCATGGAAAAAGGAATTAAGGAAAATGATGTGGTCACATAGAATCACTCCCCATTCGGTAACGGTGTTTCCCCGTTTGTTTCCCTCAATGGGAGGATGCCAAATACAAAGGAGTGTCCTGTATGGTTGAAAGGTGATATGGAAATTGTTGTGGATCCTGAAGAAATAAAGAAAAATGTGATGAAGTCACACAGTAAGAATGTGTCATATTACAATAAGAGAATGGGTGTGAAAAGATCTCGGTTGGTGTCTGGAGATTGGATTGTTGTGAGAAAGAAGGGTTTCGTCCATAAAGGTGAAAGTAAATATTATGATCCTTGTAAAGTGAAAGAAGTCAAACGAAATGTTGTAGTACTGGATAATGGAACTACTAGGAGCATGGGTGATGTTTGTAAAGTTATGAGGCCATTTACCAAACCCTTAACATTTCACCATTATCATCCTCTGTATGAGTTAAGATTGTTCTGTTTTTATTAATATACCATGAGTGTGGTAGTTTATTTTGTTGTGTTATTGTGTTGTATAATCCTTCCAAAAATTTCTATTTGTATGAAATTCCTTTTCAAGGTAATGTAAGGGGTGAGATGTGTGGAGACATGTCAAGCTGACATCACGGAATGTGATGATGTCAGGCTTGGTAGAGAATGTGGTAGAGGAATTGAAGAAGCGGTTGAGCTGGAAAATCAGCTGGGATGTCGTAGCCAATAAAACAATATGAAGAATACTCTTATGTTCCTTGATCCTTACACAGCGCTATATAAATGCAATTACAATACAATACAATATCAAACTGCTAAATGAATCAGCAAAGGGTATGGCACCCATTACAGAACCTGACCTTAAAGTAAGTCCTAGGGGATTATACACAAGCCCCATTCACCACCGGAGCGTCACTTTATTTGACGCTCCAGTGGTGTAGCACCATTTCCCATATTGACAAGGTGGCATTATGCCACTTAATGTGGCATAAGCCACCTTGTAAATATGCCCCTTTCCGCCGAACTCCTCGGCGGCAAAGGGGCGTGCAATGGGTGCTGCTCTGGGCGTTCCACCGCAACATCCATTGCTTTTTCACGCTGCCCCAGATTTACAAGGCTGAGGCAGCGCCAAAAATAGCATCATTCTAATGCCATGGATCATCAGACTTTAGAATAGTGATACGAGGAGAAATTTTTAATTTCTCCTAGTTTTTTGCTCTTTCCATACCCCTGCAAAAGTAACAAGATACTGACAGCCAGGCAGTCAGTGCACGGTACATGAGGGTCGATACATCACATAGAGGTCACCAGCGGTTTTAACAAGCACTCCTGGGCCACCCCTTGCATTTCACATGCCTTTCCTTGATGTAATTCTAAGAGATTTTGAATATATTTATTTGTTTTATACATATTGAGAGCCCTTGCCCCCACTTCTTGTGATTTCCTGACTGACTGATTTACATGGATAATGCACACACTACCAAAAAGGGTCTCTTGGCAGTCAGGAAATCATAACTCATTGTTTTGAGAAAATATTAGGAGTGGGCGGAATTTGCAAAATTCACTTTCGTAAATTATCGCGAAAATGTTAAAAATCTCCTCAAACACGCGGAAATATCGCGAAGATGCGGAAGTTCTTTTCCCGCCCGTTCGCGGTATGTTCTGCGTGGTCGCGGCTCGCCAACTTACCCATGCGGTTGCTTGCGGGCGCGGCCATCTTGTTTTCACTTGTCTCGCGGTGCATGATCGCGAGAAGAAAGACGTGATCGCGCGACGAATGCTGTTACTGCGGGCGCGAACTGTCGCGAGACAGCGCAAATGGCTACCAACAATCCAACATCTCGTGGAGAGCACGACCGGATCGGGAAAACTTGTCGGCGAACGCGGGGATTCAGGTAAGGCGATCGTGCGCACGCAAGAATGTATTATTTTACAGCGCGAGCAAGCAAAAAATTTCCGGTATAATGCAGATTGCGCGGAACGCGAAAATGTCAAATTATCGCAATTTCCGCGAGCGGAACGGATTTTTAGCCCTGGCCTATAAAATATTGAGTTGTAAATATCGGGAGAAAGAAATATCGGAAGAGAATACTGTGATGCAAAAATATCGTTGTTAAGAATGTAATGTTTTTAGGTAATATTGTTTTTAATAAAATTGGGCGAGATGTACGTATCTTAGGGTTTACCTAATAGCAAATGTTTGTGATTCGCTTTTAGATTATCGCAAACAGCGATGTACAAATGTGTGTTCGATACATTTGGCAATTCCAATGGGTCGCAAATAGGTCTACCTCATTAATATTCATGAGGTATGTCTCGGTTTTTGACCCTTTGGGAATCGCAAAAATCACAATCACTTGGGTCCGCACACCAAGATCTCTGTGATTGCTTTTAAACGGGATGCATTTTAAAATGTAAAACAAAAAGTTTTCTTTTAACTTTCTATCGTCTTTTTAATATTTTTCTGTGTTTTGGGTCCTTTACTAATTTTATGTCTTACTATTGTTTGTATAAGGTTTATAAATTTTTTCTAACAATAGTTTGTAATTTTATGTGATTTGGAAGTTTTTGTGCAATTGTTGATGGTAATTTATAGCGGGTAGTTGGGTTTGTAGGAGGATAAGTTGGGAAGTTAAGTAATAATTAATTATTAGTTAATTACCATTTTATATTAATTGTGTGAATGATATTACTTACTTAAATTATTGAATACTGATTTATTTTAGTTATATTTTAGATATAGGATGGTAGGCTTTTATGGGTAAAGGGTGGGAAGTTTTTTGATAATTGATTAACATTAATTGGTAAATCATAATAAATTGTTTAATTGATTAGTTATGTGAATTGTTTAATTGTTTATTTATTTTGTAATACTCTATATATATATATATATATATTTATATCCTTGCAAAACGGAGTTCCAACTGTGCTCTCAGGTCAAGGAAAAAGACACCACACCGTCCAAGTTGCTTCAAGGGGGTTTATTGCTTCATAAACCCAACGTGACGCGTTTCACCCTCAACGGGCTTGCTCACACACCGTTATGCTACCGGACCATCGTATACATACATAATTTGTACAACCATGGACATTGAAAGAGGACTATTGCAAAGGTTTTTCAGCGCCATTTTGGAACAGTGAATTTTTGAACAAATAGCAGTACTTTATAGGCGCCATTACACAACGGTAATAACATCTCGTATACTGTGTCAAAACATACTTTACAATTTACTTGTTTGTAAATAGACACTCGTATACTGTGGAAAAAACATGATATACAATTAACTCATTTATAAATGGAAAATCCGTGCCTCGCTCCTAGTGAGCTTAGTTGTAGGACATAGGTAACCAGATCATAAAGATCTAAAAAAACATAAGCAGCGTAATGTGCCGTGTGTTTGAGCTGGGGGTCGCGTTACTGTTTGCTGAATTGCTCTCTATATATAAATAGCGTTTCAAGTTACAGTGTCGTAATTTGCTCCTAGTGAGCTTGGTTCTAGGGCATGGTTATACAGACATGCTTAATGAGCATTGGATGAGCATAAGGGGCACCCCAGGGACTGGATTTGCGCAGTGTGGTTGATTTTCGCAGTTGCTCTCTGTATTTAAATCTAATCACGCATAGCGATGTCGTACGCCATATTGGGAGCGCGTATGTGTTAGAACGCTGTCTGTATTGCTCATTGATGGTGCAACCTATTCCCAAGTTGGCTTCCGAGCATGTTAGTGATGTAAGTATGGCCGGCACAATTGGCTATATTATCCTGCAAACCACATGTCAGTTAAAGTTATGTCACTGGGTGTCCTTAATTCTTACTAATTGGTAGCTTCGTCCCATGTGTCTCAGATCTAACTGATGTGTAACTCGACAGCCTGTCATACCTGCCCTTTACAGCTGTGTCGATTACCTTGCATTGACTCTATTAAGCCCAGAAAGATTTGCATTCAATTGTATTGTAACATATTGGTCCATTGGCGCATCCTTAACCAAACTGAAAATAAATTCAAAAGTGTCCCAATAATAAAGTTTAAAATAGAATTGGTCTTATCTGTTCACTGGAGAGCAGCTTGGGAAGAGAAGGGTAGGGATCCTGTGTCGCGAGCCCGAGACATAGTCCCTTCCTTTCTTCCTGTAAAAGAGAAACACAGGGTCAGTTGACTCAAACTACAATAGACATTCAAAAGACAGTCAAAATATATACATCATTAGTTGATTAACCCGTTTATCGTAGTCCTAATTGGGCCTCGATAAATCCTCCCTCACTCATGGATCACCCTCCTTGGAGTATACATTCTGTTCTTAAATGAGATCAGTGTCCTATTTGTTGCTGGAAAATTGCTCTCACTTTAATCCCCATGTAGGTGTATTGCCATCTCCTCATCCATGTTATGGCCGTTCGGATATTTAGTCGCCATCCCAATTATGTGACGTGATTCGCGCTGTCTTAATTTAAGAGTACTGTTACCTCCTCTCTTAGTGGGTAAAATTCTTTCTATTGCATAATATGACAGTTTGGTATAGTCTGAAAAGTGTTTAACCTCAAAGTGTCGAGCAATGGGGTACTGTTGGTCCTTATTCGTAATTGCCCTCATATGCTCGAGGACCCGTTTCTTAGCCATGTGTGTGGTGCTTCCTACGTAGCTCAATTGGCAAGGGCATTCAAGCACATAGACTACGTTGGTGCTGCTACAAGTGAGGAACTGTTTAATAGGAATCATACTGTTTGTACTGCTGTTCCAAAACTCCTTGCGTAAGCGGCTGTTGCCGCATGCCTTGCAGTGTCCACAGGGATAGAAGCCTTGTAGATCAATAGTATTGCTTCTTTCCATGCTAGGTAAGTCACTGTGTACAAGCATGTCTTTTAAGCTACGCCCTTTCCTGTAACTTATTGAGGGATGAGTAGGTATCATCTTGCCTATAACAGGATCTCCTTTGAGGAGCTTCCAGTTCTGGGAGATCATTTTTTTAATTTTGTCTGAGTGGCCGTTATATGTGAGAATCAGTCTGGTTTCTATATTCTCATCATTTATGGGTGAATTGGACTCAGGGGAGGATTCAAGGATTGCACCTCTGTCAATCGTTTTGACCCTGTCCATCGCCTTTTTGAGAACCCACATAGGATATCCTCTTTCTTTAAATCTCTGTGTCATGGTTGTTTGTTCCTTTAGGAAACCTTCCTCTGTGCTACAATTTCTCTTTGCTCGGAGCAGTTCCCCGTAGGGGATGCTCCATTTGATTGTGTTAGGGTGACTGCTAAGAGCATGTAGAAGCGTGTTTCCTGCTGTAGGTTTGCGAAACAAAAAAGTTGTTAATTTGTTATTCGCAATTTCTACACATCTATCAAGATACTCTACCCTCACATTGCTTGTAGTATGTGTGAGTGTTAGATTGTTGTTGTTCTGGTTCAGTCTGGAAATAAAGTTATTGGCTTCTTGTTTGCTGCCTTTCCAGATTACAAACAAGTCGTCAATATAACGTAACCAGAGTTTTACTTTGGTGAAATCAAGCTGTAGGCTGGGTTCCTTCCTGATGTCCTCCTCCCATGCTCCCATAAAGAGATTGGCAAAGCTCGGCGCGAAGCTTGTCCCCATCGCCGTACCGAGGGATTGTTTATAGATTACATTATCAAACATAAAGAAGTTATTTTTCAGACAAAATTTGATAATTTCAAGTATCATCAGAGTGTGCTCTTTGAATCTAATGTGTCTGCGTTTGAGAAATCTTTCGCAAGATTCTGTTCCTTGTTCATGATTGATGACAGTATAGAGGGAATTAACATCCATGGTTATCAATAAAAAGTCATCTTCCCATTTAACATCATGTATTTTAGCCAAGAAGTCTTTTGTGTCCTTGACATATGACGGGAGAGTGATTACAAATTCCCTGAGGAAATGATCCGCATACCGTGATAGATTTTCCAAAACACATCCTCTGGAAGAGATAATGGGTCTACCAGGAGGATTAACCTTATTTTTATGTATTTTGGGAAGTAGGTACATCACTGGGAGGATAGGGTGATCTTTCTTCAGGTAGCAGAATTCTTCCCATTCAATCAACCCCTTGTCCTTCCATTCGCCCAGTTTTTCCCAAATCTGTGCAACGCTGTTGTTATAATCTGTGCGATTAGATCTAGAGTAAGTGTTGGTATCACTCAGTTGTCTTGTAGCTTCTGCTACGTACATTTCCCTAGACAAGATGACAATGTTGCCCCCCTTATCGGCGGGTCGAATTACAATGCTGTCATCTTCGGCTAGCTCTTGTATAGCCCTCCTTTGTGTAAGGGTGAGATTATGTTTGAAAGTTTGCATTTTCTTGGCCCAGTTCTGTTGCCTAAATTCCAGAAGGTTCTGGCTCACCTGCTCCTGAAAGGTGTCAATATTGTCGTGGCTCATTATTGGTAAAAAAGTGGATTTTGGTTTGAAACCAGAAATGGTAGATGCGTCGCACCTTATCTCCATCTCATTTAAAATTCGTTGAGCCTCAATATTGGTATCTCCGTCACTGATGTCGTTTTGTAGTTCATGCATCGCAACCAACAGATCAATGTCCCCTATAGTCAATTCCTCATCTGTTATGGAACTCTCTTTTTGGGATCTAGTTCTGTTTCTTGTAGGTTTCAGAGTGTGCCATTTTTTAAGTTTTAGTTTTCTGCAGAATTTAAAAATATCAATTCTGTCATTCACATAATTCATGGGGATTGATGGGCAGAAAGAGAGGCCGAAACATAGGGTTCTTTTGTCTTTGAGACTAATGGTTCTATTGGAGAGGTTCACAATAGTTAGATTTACCATGTTGTCATCCATTATGCGTTGGTCTTGGAGCGTGTCTGTTGTCTTCCCACTGGCTCCGAGTCGTAGTCTTTTCTGTCTCCTCTGTAGGATCCTCTTCCTCCTCTTCCTCTTGGTCCTCTTGTTCTTCCTCTGCCCCTTCCTCTTCTCGTTGGTGTTGCATCTCTCTGAGTCTCCTGATTTGTTTTCAGAGTTTGGCGGCTCCGTCTTAGGAGCCGATATTCGTCTAAAAAAGACGTTGGACGTGGAGTGGCTTCCCCTTCCGACGTTGTTCCTTCAGATGTAGGTGTCGTATCTGAGCCTTCAGTGTTTGTATCGCTTGAATAGATGGTCTCGTCTTCATTGTTATTGGCTGGTATTGAGGTTGTCGGTATGTTTTTATTTTTATTTTTTGCATCTTTCTCATAAAGATGGTCGTATTTTCTGCTGTGTGTAAGGATTCGACCTGACTCATAATCGCCACAGTCTCTGTGGAGTTTCCTTTGTTTTCTAGCTTTTATATCCTCTTCCACCAGTTTAAGTCTCTTTTTCATTTCTTCCAAAAATTTGCAGATTAGTTCTTGTTCAGGGTTAGACTCTAGTTCCTCTTTGATGCGTCTAATCTCTGTCTTGATACTGTCTCTATCTGTCCAAGCGTACTTCACCAATATCTTTAACATATTGGTCGAGCTATTTGCAGAATTCGCCGACCATTCTTCCAACATTTGGGGATTTAGAGAATCATACGAGGGAGTGATGTAAATCCTCAGTCCGCGAGGGACCATGCCCTTGTCTATGTAGTCCTGTAATGATGTCGCTTCCCACCACTTCGCGATTTCTTGTTTATGCAGTTTTTCATATTTTCTGAGTTTCTCCATAATGGTTGGTTCGTTCCTCGTGGTGGTGAGAGCTGGGTTAGAACCTTTCCCAGGTGCTCTCGCAAACAGCGTTTGTGCTGCTGCTCTGCGTTCATCATCCTCTTCCATTTCAAAGAAACTGATGCTCTCCAGTGGACCAGCTCCTGGTTTAGGTGTGTGTCGATCCGAGATCCCCCTGTAAAAATACAGGGTTCCCCTTGCCACAATCTGTTGTATGTAGGTGTCGCTATGTCTTTACAAGGAAATCCTTGTTCATACAGCAGAGAAATATGCGTGAGTCCTTTATATAGTAGACCTCTCCTTTTCAGATTGAGTTAACTTGAGGTTAAACAACACTTCCGCAAACTCATTGACCAGTATGTCTCGGCTTGGGCATAGAACAGTGGTTAATTTGTCCACCCTTCGTGAGTGCGGTCCGTACTAGCACCGTGAGATTGACCTCATGGTGCTAGTACGGACCGCACTCACGAAGGGTGGACAAATTAACCACTGTTCTATGCCCAAGCCGAGACATACTGGTCAATGAGTTTGCGGAAGTGTTGTTTAACCTCAAGTTAACTCAATCTGAAAAGGAGAGGTCTACTATATAAAGGACTCACGCATATTTCTCTGCTGTATGAACAAGGATTTCCTTGTAAAGACATAGCGACACCTACATACAACAGATTGTGGCAAGGGGAACCCTGTATTTTTACAGGGGGATCTCGGATCGACACACACCTAAACCAGGAGCTGGTCCACTGGAGAGCATCAGTTTCTTTGAAATGGAAGAGGATGATGAACGCAGAGCAGCAGCACAAACGCTGTTTGCGAGAGCACCTGGGAAAGGTTCTAACCCAGCTCTCACCACCACGAGGAACGAACCAACCATTATGGAGAAACTCAGAAAATATGAAAAACTGCATAAACAAGAAATCGCGAAGTGGTGGGAAGCGACATCATTACAGGACTACATAGACAAGGGCATGGTCCCTCGCGGACTGAGGATTTACATCACTCCCTCGTATGATTCTCTAAATCCCCAAATGTTGGAAGAATGGTCGGCGAATTCTGCAAATAGCTCGACCAATATGTTAAAGATATTGGTGAAGTACGCTTGGACAGATAGAGACAGTATCAAGACAGAGATTAGACGCATCAAAGAGGAACTAGAGTCTAACCCTGAACAAGAACTAATCTGCAAATTTTTGGAAGAAATGAAAAAGAGACTTAAACTGGTGGAAGAGGATATAAAAGCTAGAAAACAAAGGAAACTCCACAGAGACTGTGGCGATTATGAGTCAGGTCGAATCCTTACACACAGCAGAAAATACGACCATCTTTATGAGAAAGATGCAAAAAATAAAAATAAAAACATACCGACAACCTCAATACCAGCCAATAACAATGAAGACGAGACCATCTATTCAAGCGATACAAACACTGAAGGCTCAGATACGACACCTACATCTGAAGGAACAACGTCGGAAGGGGAAGCCACTCCACGTCCAACGTCTTTTTTAGACGAATATCGGCTCCTAAGACGGAGCCGCCAAACTCTGAAAACAAATCAGGAGACTCAGAGAGATGCAACACCAACGAGAAGAGGAAGGGGCAGAGGAAGAACAAGAGGACCAAGAGGAAGAGGAGGAAGAGGATCCTACAGAGGAGACAGAAAAGACTACGACTCGGAGCCAGTGGGAAGACAACAGACACGCTCCAAGACCAACGCATAATGGATGACAACATGGTAAATCTAACTATTGTGAACCTCTCCAATAGAACCATTAGTCTCAAAGACAAAAGAACCCTATGTTTCGGCCTCTCTTTCTGCCCATCAATCCCCATGAATTATGTGAATGACAGAATTGATATTTTTAAATTCTGCAGAAAACTAAAACTTAAAAAATGGCACACTCTGAAACCTACAAGAAACAGAACTAGATCCCAAAAAGAGAGTTCCATAACAGATGAGGAATTGACTATAGGGGACATTGATCTGTTGGTTGCGATGCATGAACTACAAAACGACATCAGTGACGGAGATACCAATATTGAGGCTCAACGAATTTTAAATGAGATGGAGATAAGGTGCGACGCATCTACCATTTCTGGTTTCAAACCAAAATCCACTTTTTTACCAATAATGAGCCACGACAATATTGACACCTTTCAGGAGCAGGTGAGCCAGAACCTTCTGGAATTTAGGCAACAGAACTGGGCCAAGAAAATGCAAACTTTCAAACATAATCTCACCCTTACACAAAGGAGGGCTATACAAGAGCTAGCCGAAGATGACAGCATTGTAATTCGACCCGCCGATAAGGGGGGCAACATTGTCATCTTGTCTAGGGAAATGTACGTAGCAGAAGCTACAAGACAACTGAGTGATACCAACACTTACTCTAGATCTAATCGCACAGATTATAACAACAGCGTTGCACAGATTTGGGAAAAACTGGGCGAATGGAAGGACAAGGGGTTGATTGAATGGGAAGAATTCTGCTACCTGAAGAAAGATCACCCTATCCTCCCAGTGATGTACCTACTTCCCAAAATACATAAAAATAAGGTTAATCCTCCTGGTAGACCCATTATCTCTTCCAGAGGATGTGTTTTGGAAAATCTATCACGGTATGCGGATCATTTCCTCAGGGAATGTGTAATCACTCTCCCGTCATATGTCAAGGACACAAAAGACTTCTTGGCTAAAATACATGATGTTAAATGGGAAGATGACTTTTTATTGATAACCATGGATGTTAATTCCCTCTATACTGTCATCAATCATGAACAAGGAACAGAATCTTGCGAAAGATTTCTCAAACGCAGACACATTAGATTCAAAGAGCACACTCTGATGATACTTGAAATTATCAAATTTTGTCTGAAAAATAACTTCTTTATGTTTGATAATGTAATCTATAAACAATCCCTCGGTACGGCGATGGGGACAAGCTTCGCGCCGAGCTTTGCCAATCTCTTTATGGGAGCATGGGAGGAGGACATCAGGAAGGAACCCAGCCTACAGCTTGATTTCACCAAAGTAAAACTCTGGTTACGTTATATTGACGACTTGTTTGTAATCTGGAAAGGCAGCAAACAAGAAGCCAATAACTTTATTTCCAGACTGAACCAGAACAACAACAATCTAACACTCACACATACTACAAGCAATGTGAGGGTAGAGTATCTTGATACATGTGTAGAAATTGCGAATAACAAATTAACAACTTTTTTGTTTCGCAAACCTACAGCAGGAAACACGCTTCTACATGCTCTTAGCAGTCACCCTAACACACTCAAATGGAGCATCCCCTACGGGGAACTGCTCCGAGCAAAGAGAAATTGTAGCACAGAGGAAGGTTTCCTAAAGGAACAAACAACCATGACACAGAGATTTAAAGAAAGAGGATATCCTATGTGGGTTCTCAAAAAGGCGATGGACAGGGTCAAAACGATTGACAGAGGTGCAATCCTTGAATCCTCCCGAGTCCAATTCACCCATAAATGATGAGAATATAGAAACCAGACTGATTCTCACATATAACGGCCACTCAGACAAAATTAAAAAAATGATCTCCCAGAACTGGAAGCTCCTCAAAGGAGATCCTGTTATAGGCAAGATGATACCTACTCATCCCTCAATAAGTTACAGGAAAGGGCGTAGCTTAAAAGACATGCTTGTACACAGTGACTTACCTAGCATGGAAAGAAGCAATACTATTGATCTACAAGGCTTCTATCCCTGTGGACACTGCAAGGCATGCGGCAACAGCCGCTTACGCAAGGAGTTTTGGAACAGCAGTACAAACAGTATGATTCCTATTAAACAGTTCCTCACTTGTAGCAGCACCAACGTAGTCTATGTGCTTGAATGCCCTTGCCAATTGAGCTACGTAGGAAGCACCACACACATGGCTAAGAAACGGGTCCTCGAGCATATGAGGGCAATTACGAATAAGGACCAACAGTACCCCATTGCTCGACACTTTGAGGTTAAACACTTTTCAGACTATACCAAACTGTCATATTATGCAATAGAAAGAATTTTACCCAATAAGAGAGGAGGTAACAGTACTCTTAAATTAAGACAGCGCGAATCACGTCACATAATTGGGATGGGGACTAAATATCCGAACGGCCATAACATGGATGAGGAGATGGCAATACACCTACATGGGGATTAAAGTGAGAGCAATTTTCCAGCAACAAATAGGACACTGATCTCATTTAAGAACAGAATGTATACTCCAAGGAGGGTGATCCATGAGTGAGGGAGGATTTATCGAGGCCCAATTAGGACTACGATAAACGGGTTAATCAACTAATGATGTATATATTTTGACTGTCTTTTGAATGTCTATTGTAGTTTGAGTCAACTGACCCTGTGTTTCTCTTTTACAGGAAGAAAGGAAGGGACTATGTCTCGGGCTCGCGACACAGGATCCCTACCCTTCTCTTCCCAAGCTGCTCTCCAGTGAACAGATAAGACCAATTCTATTTTAAACTTTATTATTGGGACACTTTTGAATTTATTTTCAGTTTGGTTAAGGATGCGCCAATGGACCAATATGTTACAATACAATTGAATGCAAATCTTTCTGGGCTTAATAGAGTCAATGCAAGGTAATCGACACAGCTGTAAAGGGCAGGTATGACAGGCTGTCGAGTTACACATCAGTTAGATCTGAGACACATGGGACGAAGCTACCAATTAGTAAGAATTAAGGACACCCAGTGACATAACTTTAACTGACATGTGGTTTGCAGGATAATATAGCCAATTGTGCCGGCCATACTTACATCACTAACATGCTCGGAAGCCAACTTGGGAATAGGTTGCACCATCAATGAGCAATACAGACAGCGTTCTAACACATACGCGCTCCCAATATGGCGTACGACATCGCTATGCGTGATTAGATTTAAATACAGAGAGCAACTGCGAAAATCAACCACACTGCGCAAATCCAGTCCCTGGGGTGCCCCTTATGCTCATCCAATGCTCATTAAGCATGTCTGTATAACCATGCCCTAGAACCAAGCTCACTAGGAGCAAATTACGACACTGTAACTTGAAACGCTATTTATATAT
Organism: Triturus cristatus; assembly: GCF_964204655.1. NCBI lineage: Eukaryota > Metazoa > Chordata > Amphibia > Caudata > Salamandridae > Triturus > Triturus cristatus. Next base: position 1,646,234,051 of record NC_140590.1, read on the forward strand.
AGAGAGCAATTCAGCAAACAGTAACGCGATCCCCAGCTCAAACACACGGCACATTACGCTGCTTATGTTTTTTTAGATCTTTATGATCTGGTTACCTATGTCCTACAACTAAGCTCACTAGGAGCGAGGCACGGATTTTCCATTTATAAATGAGTTAATTGTATATCATGTTTTTTCCACAGTATACGAGTGTCTATTTACAAACAAGTAAATTGTAAAGTATGTTTTGACACAGTATACGAGATGTTATTACCGTTGTGTAATGGCGCCTATAAAGTACTGCTATTTGTTCAAAAATTCACTGTTCCAAAATGGCGCTGAAAAACCTTTGCAATAGTCCTCTTTCAATGTCCATGGTTGTACAAATTATGTATGTATACGATGGTCCGGTAGCATAACGGTGTGTGAGCAAGCCCGTTGAGGGTGAAACGCGTCACGTTGGGTTTATGAAGCAATAAACCCCCTTGAAGCAACTTGGACGGTGTGGTGTCTTTTTCCTTGACCTGAGAGCACAGTTGGAACTCCGTTTTGCAAGGATTTAATTACCGGGTTACTCCACCGGCGCTGTGCCACCCCTCGGAGGGCTACGCTTTCCGACAGGAGTGCATCTTTATTGGATATATATTTTTATATATATATATATATATATATATATATATATATATATATATATATATATATATATATATATATATATATATGTGTGTTAATTAATAATGTTTCTATTAGGAGTTATTTATCTATGTAATGTGTTTGAAGTGAACTGCTTTCCCTACTGTTTGTAAGACAGGAATAGGAATAGTAAATCTAAATCAAGCAAAGTCTTACATTTTCCCTACTGTTGCATTGACTGAAGTAGGAATAGTAAATGTATGCCCTCAAAGTCTAACACATTCCATACTGTTGCACTATTTGGAGTGGGAATAGTCAATTTAACCCTTCCGAATATCCAATATTTTCCCTACTGTTGCGCTGATTAACCCCTCCGAAGTCCTGAACTTTCCCTACTGTTGCATAATCTGGAGTTGGAATAGAATATCTAATATTCTAAGACCCCAATACTTTTCCTATTATTTGTTAAATATATTTTTTATCAGTACTTGTTTATATTTTAAATTTTGTGCTATTTGTTAATATATATATATGTGTATGTATATATATATATATATATATATATATGGTTTTCATGTTTCACTGCTGGAGCAATCCCCATGCCTGCGACGCTGGCGCCGTCAGTGGTAGCAGCAACCACTCAAAATAATTACGGTTCTTTCCTCCAAGCATCAATTCAGAGAGAGAAGAGACGGCACACCAGGAAACGGCACAAACAAACTTTATTTGTGCGCTAGCTTAATCCAGGACGACGCGTTTCGGCGTTAGCCTTTGTCAAGTAACTTCCTGTATTCCAACAGCCGTAGAAATACATGCTCGAGGTTGATGAACATAAAAGAAATACTACTATTGTTTAGCATAGCATGAATAGCGTGTGTACATTTAAACAAAAATCTTTTGCCTATGATTAGGTCAATATGTCAATCATAATAGAAATCTAATTGAAAATTCATGAAGTAACACAATGATAACAATAACAAACCATTGTCGTGACTTAGTACGGTTGCATGCAAAATAGACGGAAAATTGTATTTCTGACAATAAAAGAAATTACGTGTGTGCACGTAGCAGGTAATTCAACTAGTGCTTCTTATACATCCACACATTAAATAATTGCAGTACAATTGCATTGAAATAATCCTGCCATGCCGAATACTAGCATCATGAATAGATGAACAATAAAGTTACAAAATTCAAAATTACTTGGATTCGACATATATTCATGTTTATCTATTGCCGTTTTCTTACACATGGGACAACACGATGAGAAATTTATCATTTGAGAATATACCTGGGGACAAAATACAGTCTCCAGTGAATAACATGATATTAGCGCAATTGCGCAATTGCGCAATTACGATGATAATGTTGATTCTCATGTGATTGTGTAATTTCCTTTTTATACAGGCAATTTCAGATGGGCAGAAATTCTGTGGTGGTATAGTTCATGTGGGATACAGGAAGTGGCCCTTAATAAGTGCTAGGTGTGGGGAGTGTGGGAATAAAGTGCATAGTTACAAATGTGAAGAAGAGGGGGGGTTTTACTACGACCTATGCAGGACAGATTACCTCTACCACAATTGTGGTCACTGGTTAATATGACCCCTATTGGGGCATGCAAAACCATCTGTAGATGTCCCGTAGCCCCGTCTAGATAAAATGTGAGATCTAAGAAAATATAATACCGTAACCATTAAAATCCCAGCCAAAAATGTTGGGAAAGAAAAACTTTACTAATTCCATGCAGAATGTGGCGAAAAATAGCAGACTATAGCCCTATGTGGGTTGCAAGTTCCTCCCCACTGTTGAGTCCCTTAGGTGCCTTACAGTCCAGATCTATAATGACAACGAAACGCGCTCAAGACTTTGGAATCAGACTCAACAATCGTCATCAAGCCCTCTGACAAAGGGGGCAACGTTGTAATAATGAATGTTGAAGATTATAGATCAGAAGCAATGAGACAACTTATGGATGAAACGTGCTATGAACTCATCGACTGGGGTCGATACAAACAGACCATTCTAGACTATCACAGGCTTCTAAGTAACTGGTACTTTCAGGGTCTCATTGACTGTGATGAATTCAATTTTTTAAGAACTGAGAAACCACGTGTACCATGTGTGTATTTTCTACCTAAGATACACAAAAATGCCACTACACCACCAGGACGTCCAATCGTTTCATCCAATGGGGGACTCCTAGAAAATACATCTATTTTTCTTGACTCATATCTGTCCAAATACGTGTTAAATCTAATGTCATATTGCAAAGATAGCTCTGACTTTTTGCGTAGACTATATGGTGTACAATGGGAAGAGGGATACATGATGATTAGCTTGGATGTCTGCTCCCTCTACACGTGTATTGACCAGCACAAAGGGGTAGCGGCCTGCATGTATTTTCTAAAAAGTAGACACATTGATTACTGGGAGCATAACAGAATGTTAGAAGCAATGATGCTTTTTTTGTCTCCAAAATAACATCTTCCTATTTGAAAAGTCTCTATATCAACAGCGGTCTGGTACCGCGATGGGCACTTGCTTTGCCCCCAGTCTGGCAAATTTATTTCTGGGTTGGTGGGAGGAGCAAGTGGTATGGACACAACATCTACAGAAATATACTGACCACATACTAGTATGGATCAGATATATAGATGATTTGTTCCTTATATGGAATGGCTCAAAAAATCTAGCCAAAGAATTCATCGAACAACTGGGAAACAATGACTTAAATCTACAATTCACACATACCTTGAGTACATCATATTGTGAATTCTTAGATATTGCAGTAGAAATAAAGGAAAAATAAATTACCACACGCCTTTTCCGCAAGCAAACTGCCGGCAATACATTGTTACATGCTGCAAGTCACCACCCAGTACCACTAAAATCCAGCATACCCTATGGGGAGTTACTGAGATCCCGCCGCACATGTAGTACAGATGAGGATTTTTTGAAAGAACAAGAAACCATGCTAACACGTTTTAAAGTAAGGGGGTATAAGGAACAAATCTTGACGACAGCCAAAAATAAAGTCAAAGATTTAAAACAGCATGACCTGCTATTCAAACCCTCCAAAACTAGTACTAGGAGAGAAGAGGGCGAAGAAATCAAATTCGATACACCCAGAATGATAACCCAGTACAGTAGAGGTGCATGGACATTGGAAAAAATCTTAAAGAAACATTGGAATCTATTAACTGCGGATCCAATTATTGGTGACCGTGTGGGATCAAGACCACAGGTAACCTACAGAAAGGCAAGGTCATTAAGAGACAGATTAGTTCACAGCTTTCAAGATGAGGGCACTGGATCACAGTGGTTAAAAATGCCCAATGGCTTCACCACCTGTGGCATGTGTAAAGCTGACCGCAATGGCAAAAATTGTAAACAATACACCACAGGATCTGGGCAAATACGTCCAATCCAACAAACGATCAACTGCACCAGCAACTTTGCTGTCTACGTACTGGAATGCCCTTGTGGCCTCCGGTATGTAGGCAGCACAAAGTTGCCTTTAAAATTGAGAATCCTACAGCATTTACGTGCAATCACCAATTGTGACCATAATTATCCTGTGGCACGCCATTATTCAGAATGCCATAGTAGTGACAACAGCAGCCTAAGATTCTTTGGAGTTGAGAGAATTCCCAAACACACACGGGGAGGTGATCGGGAGAAACACTTGAGAATACTTGAGTCCAAATTCATTATAGATCTGGACTGTAAGGCACCTAAGGGACTCAACAGTGGGGAGGAACTTGCAACCCACATAGGGCTATAGTCTGCTATTTTTCGCCACATTCTGCATGGAATTAGTAAAGTTTTTCTTTCCCAACATTTTTGGCTGGGATTTTAATGGTTACGGTATTATATTTTCTTAGATCTCACATTTTATCTAGACGGGGCTACGGGACATCTACAGATGGTTTTGCATGCCCCAATAGGGGTCATATTAACCAGTGACCACAATTGTGGTAGAGGTAATCTGTCCTGCATAGGTCCTAGTAAAACCCCCCCTCTTCTTCACATTTGTAACTATGCACTTTATTCCCACACTCCCCACACCTAGCACTTATTAAGGGCCACTTCCTGTATCCCACATGAACTATACCACCACAGAATTTCTGCCCATCTGAAATTGCCTGTATAAAAAGGAAATTACACAATCACATGAGAATCAACATTATCATCGTAATTGCGCAATTGCGCTAATATCATGTTATTCACTGGAGACTGTATTTTGTCCCCAGGTATATTCCCAAATGATGAATTTCTCATCGTGTTGTCCCATGTGTAAGAAAACGGCAATAGATAAACATGAATATATGTCGAATCCAAGTAATTTTGAATTTTGTAACTTTATTGTTCATCTATTCATGATGCTAGTATTCGGCATGGCAGGATTATTTCAATGCAATTGTACTGCAATTATTTAATGTGTGGATGTATAAGAAGCACTAGTTGAATTACCTGCTACGTGCACACACGTAATTTCTTTTATTGTCAGAAATACAATTTTCCGTCTATTTTGCATGCAACCGTACTAAGTCACGACAATGGTTTGTTATTGTTATCATTGTGTTACTTCATGAATTTTCAATTAGATTTCTATTATGATTGACATATTGACCTAATCATAGGCAAAAGATTTTTGTTTAAATTTACACACGCTATTCATGCTATGCTAAACAATAGTAGTATTTCTTTTATGTTCATCAACCTCGAGCATGTATTTCTATGGCTGTTGGAATACAGGAAGTTACTTGACAAAGGCTAACGCCGAAACGCGTCGTCCTGGATTAAGCTAGCGCACAAATAAAGTTCGTTTGTGCCGTTTCCTGGTGTGCCGTCTCTTCTCTCTCTGAATTGATGCTTGGAGGAAAGAACCGTAATTATATATATATATATATATATATATATATATATATATATATATATATATATATATATATATCTGAGAAGTGTACTCGATCTCCCAAAGCTTCCACTTCCTTTGCGGCGGTAAGAGAGACCCGGACTCCAAGATACGTGGCAAAATGGGTTGTTTTTATTCTTTCAAGCCGTTATATGACGCGTTTCGAGCACCTCCGTGCCCTTGATCGCATACGAAAAAACTTTAGTCCCCTTTCACTTTTGTATTTTCAAATGCCACCTCCCCAGTCATATGATGCATCATGTGATGCCATTCAAAAACCATAGACATGAAAAACATTCATAACTGTAAGTACTATTGGTATTTCTATTTCCACAACAATCAGAGTATATCATGTAAATAAAATTCATCATGTGGACACATACAATACTATAAATATATAAATAAATAAATAGATATATAAATATAAATATTTTTCTAAACATATGTCAAAGACTTATATACAAAATAGACCCACAATTTTAGTGAGACGTATTATATCTGCTTAAATGCATTGCTTCGTATAATAGAATCAGATGTGCTAAAATCCAATAAAATTATTATATAAAAAAGAGACATGGCCTATTAGGAAAGTATTGAACTTCGGGATATTGTATGTGGATATATGTTACCCATTTCGTATCAATATGTCCTGTTTGTATAACTGCGTTAATGCTGTTGGACATAGTCAAAAATTATCCCGAGTTGGCCAAATGCCACAAGATGAAACTTTTTTATGTTGTAACATGAAATTAAATGTATACAATAATTGTTGCTTCACTCCAAGAAGATATAAATGTACACAGAATGATAAAGTGCAAAGGCTATGTGCAAAAAACTGCATAATTGCTACTAATTAAAAATAAAGGGACAGCCGTCCATAATAATTTGTTTAAAGTGCTAGTGCCCAAACCTTAAAGTGCATATGTCTATGGATTTTTTCTTCTCGAATAATAAAATAAAATTATCCAAGTGAAAATAGAAGTGAAAGTATAGATAAAAATATATATTAATATAGCTGCCTGAAGTTGGTTCTGCAATGTGTGGAGGGAAAAGAATGTAAATACACTTATAATATCATCTTAATAAGTGTATATCCCTTCTGCCTAAAATGTACTCTGCACAAATATTGTAGCTGCAAGTAAAATTAATTCGAGATAGAAATTAATTACAAGAAATTATGGAGATCCTCCGTATTATTGAGACCTATTGGAGCTTTGCAGTCAAGTTCCAGAATCATACGTGATTCTAATTGGCGCAGGTGTTTCTCCCTGTTACCTCCCTTCGACAATGGTGGTACTGCTGCGATTACATAGTACCTAAGGCAATTTAAGTTGTTATCGTGGCATGCCTTGAAATGTCTGGCAACTGGGTATGCTGTGTCATTGTTGACAATAGCTCTAAGATGTTGTAGAAGTCTGACATGCACCTGCAGCTTGGTGCTACCCACATATTGTAAACCACAGGTGCATGTCAGAACGTAGACAGCATACTCTGTCCTACAATTGTAGTTGCCTTTGATATTTATCTCATCGTCTTGGAAGGGAGTACTATATTTGGATTTGTTTTGCCCAAATTTGCATGCCCTGCAGCTAGAGCATTTGAAAAATCCCTGTCTAGCTTGTAGCCAAGTTTTTTTCTTTTTCAAATTGGACTCTGGAGTGCTCCTGACTATTTGAGTTCTCATAGATATGCCCTTCCTAAAAGTTATGGTAGGATCCTTAGTTAATGTAGGTGCCAGTACTGCATCAGTGTGCATAATTGGCCAATTCTGTTTGACAATAGATCGTATTTTTCTTTCCTGTCGATTAAAGGTAGTGATTAATCTGGGTGTACTATTTTCAGATATTTTTTCCTGATTCTTGGAAGTGTCAGAATTCAGCAATGAATCTCTAGGCCTGCTAGATATTTTGGTTATCGCTTCTGTGAGAATGTTCTCACTGTAGCCTCTACTCCTAAATCGCATTGCTGAGTCTTTTATGCACACATCCAGATCTTCCTTGGTGCTGCATATTCGTTTGAGGCGAAGAAATTCCCCATAGGGGATACTCTTAATCAGGTGATGTGGGTGTGCGCTATTCGCATGGAGTGTAGAATTCCCTGCCAATTTTTTCCTGTGCAATGTGGTTGCAATACTCCCATTTTTTATGTATACTTTTACATCTAAGAAATATATATATATATTCACTTAAAAAACCATAGGATTCACACATGTTATAGTTAGGTGGATATTTCACTCGTAAAAAACCAATGAAATTCGCGCCCGCAATCCACTGCTCATGACGTCACATATTACATCACTCATGACATGGTCAGTGACATCACTCATGACATCACTGATGACATCATCCTTGTGATAGAGTGGCGGCCGAGCGAGTTATAGTTATCTGAACTAACTATAACGGGGGAATTTCATTGGTTTTTTACGATTGAAATATCCACCTAACTATAACATGTGTGAAACCTATGGTTTTTTAAGTGAATTTGCAAGGTTTTTTAAATGCTAATTCCTAACTATAACGTGTGTGAAACCTATGGTTTTTTCAGTGAATTTGTACGTTTTTTTAAATGCTAATTTATTTATGTATTATTATTTTTTATATATATTTATTTTACAATAAACTACGTATTTTTTTTTATGCGCGCATGGTGCGCACACCCCCGCGATTTTTTTAAAAAAAATGAATTTTTTTTTTTCTGCCTTCGGGGTCCTTCAGGGACCCCCTGACAAAGGCTAGGGGGTCAGGAACTCTCTACCCTGCCCCCTTTTCACATTCACCACCTTCCTTTTTCACTCTCGCACTGAAAACAAACAAAATGGCGGCCGACACTTCCTGATTTCGACCGATTCGAACGTTGACTAACATGTAACCACCAATCAGAATTACGCTCGCGCACGTTAGGATGCTCGCACGGTGTGCGCACGGTGCGCACACGGTGCGCGCTTATAGATATTTATATACTTTTAAATGCTATTTTCTCAGGAACTACTGAACAGATTGACACCAGACCAGCAAAAGGCACTTCCCTGACCTGAGGACTACCTCTCTGCCAAATTTCAAGTAATTCTATTCAGCCGTACGGGCTGTACCTTCGACTAAAGGTCCTATGGAAAAATGCATGGGGAAAACGCGTTTTGGGACCCCCCTTTTTTCTCGGCCCCCGCTTGACGAATCACCCCGAGACCTTCAGGGTAGGAGCTGAACGGAGCGCCCCATTCGTTTTGAAAATTTTGCGAGGTTTCGTCAACCGGCGCCAAAGTTATTCAAAATAGAATTTTCAGATTTCCGATGGAAACTCGGTCCTAACTATAACTATCTACTGGCGACCGCCAGTAGATAATATAAATATAGAGATATAGATATATATATATAAATATATATATATAGATAAATAGATGTAGGTATGTATGTGTACATATATATATTTGCTTTTTATAGTAGCAGATTTAAAAATATTTTAAAATGATTTATTATAATGTGATATATATATATTTTAATTATTGTGTAACACTATATAAATATATACACGCACACACATATAAACATATGTGTGTGTGTGTTTACATAAGTATATATTTATATATACAAATTATTTAATATTAGTGGACTTTATTCCATTTTACATTATATTAATGTTATATACGAAAATCTTTAAGATTTACTATTTTAAAATGTATATATATTTAAAAAGAAACAATAGTTTTGAATGTTTTTGGCTAATATTTGTGTTAATCAATATTTTATTCCTGATAATTTTGTACTTGACTTTATAAGCATATGGACACAATATTTTGGTAAACAAAATGTTTGACACAATATTTGTATCAAACGAGTCAGGTGCTCTAACTTCTTGTTAGGGATTGAAACTGTCACCAGGTCACTACTCCTAGGATTATGGATAAAAAATACTAATGGTGATAACAGGATTGCTTTCCGAATTGTGCAAGGAGTCAGCAACTTCCTCACAGGAGCAACATATACCACTGACCGCCAGACGTGTCTTGTTTGTGCTGGCCTTAGGATTCTGCGTACTTTACCACTGTTAACCAGTGCTAAAGTGATTGTGCTCTCTCCTTAAAACATGGTAGAATTGCCTTATACCTAATTGCATATTTAATTCAGTTGTAAGTCCCTGGTAAAGTGGCACCACCTGTGCCCAAGGCCTGTAAATTGAATGCTACGGGTGGGCCTGCAGCACTGATTTTGCAACCCACTTAAGTAGCCCTTTAAACATCTCTTAGGTCTGCCATTGCAGCCTGTGTGCAGTCTTAAACTGCAATTTCGCCATGGCAAGATAAACCTCTCACCAAGCAATTCATAAAAGTCACCCACAGGGTAGGCCCTGGACAGGCCAGAGGGCAGGGTGAATTGTATTTTAAAAGTTGGACATGACCTTGTAGGTTACATAAATCCTATTAATGAACAACTCTTAAATGCGTTTTTCACTACTGCAAAGCCTACCTCTCATGCAGGATAATATTGGAGTTACCTTATTACATTCCATAAACTGCAATTTCCAAATGGGAACAGGTATTCAGTTCATGTTTGGTGTCTATCAAATTGTACTGGAAAAGTTCCTCTCTTATGGTAAAGTCGGATTTTAAATTGCAATTTTGAAAACATTTCTAGAAACTTGGTATTTTCTACCTTATCTGTTTAGTGCCTGCAGTCTGTCATTGGGCAACATGACTGGATGTAGTTGGCAGTTGGACTTTGTGTATTACCCCTAGACAACAAAACACAATAGTGAGCTTAAGTGTGCCTGGATGGGCTGCCACTGGCAGGATAGGACGGTGGAGCTGGGCACAGCCCTACTTCCACTTGAATGAGCTGTGTCCTGCCTCTAAACAAAGAGCTACATACCCCCTGTAGTTAGTTTGGAGCCAGGGCATGGGAGGCAGGAACCCTGTGCACCTCAAAGGGAAATCTCAAGAAGCTTCTACCACTTGAAAGGAGGCACCCAGTATAAATATTGGACCTCAGACATCAATTCTTCACTACACTTCTGGACCTGAGGAGACTCTGCAAGGAAGACAAACTGCTGTGCTGCTGAAATGTCTGCCAATCTGCTGCACTACTGCCCTACTGCCCTACTGGACTTCTGCCTTTCTGGATAGCTGCCCTTCTGCTATCCTTCCTGAGACAGAACTCCTAGAGTGACTCCATTGGCTAGTATGCTTTCTTCCTGTTCATAGCCACAGGGACATAATGGGCTCACAATCACCTGAACCATCACGAAGATCCATTTGGAGAAAGCCCACGGCCCCCAAGTGGTGCCCATCAGGTCCTGGACCATTGGTGCTGCCTCAGACAGGCTGAATTTACGTTTTTGGGCTCTTCACAAATTAGCCCATTGGCCTCGAGACCCTGTTGCTCACAAAGCCAACCAACTTGATCTTCAGTCAGCCAAACAATTCACAATGCAGAATTAACCACTTGTGGGGTAGGCCATCGCAAAGCTCCGGCCCTCCCACTCATGAACACAACAGAACCTTTGTGCTACAGTGATGATCTTCTGTGATGCCAGGCATGCTCTTCGCGCTACCTTGACTACTGTACGGGATTCTTCTCTACATCCCCTTGGTCACCTCCAATATGTCAGTCAATAAAGCTTTATTATCGGCTAAAAACCATAAAAGCAGTGGTATGAACGGGACTCTTTGCACTGGACCAAGAAGGTAACTTTTTAGTAAGACTAACCTGGTCCTGGCCTCACTCCATCTCGGTCAGCCAGAACATTGGGACTCTCTCTCAGATCTCCTATGACAAGATTGCCTCAAGTAGCACTTTGTGCTTTTTGGCGCTGTTTTCACTCAAATCTAAAAAGTTGCATGCCATCCGTTCTCCTGATTGGATTTTTGTCATATTGTCATTTTGGTCTTGATTTATTTATTCAATTCTGCTCTATTTTACTAAATTGGGGTGGGATTTTTCTTGTGTTGTGTTTTTAGTTTGTTTCTGTTTGAATTGCTGGATCAATACTCTATACCTTGCCTCTAAGTTAAGCCTGACTGCTCTGTGCCAAGCTACCAGAAGGTTGGCGACAGGCTAATTTGGGGTTTGCCTGTGCCTCACCCTGGCCAGGATTGTGGTTGCTGTTTGAGTGGGGATTCACCCCCCCCCCGGTTGATGCCAGGAGAAAGGTAATATCTTCTTTGGTGATGTCCAAAGTGGATTATTGCAACAGTTTATTGATTAACACACAGGAAATGGTTTTAAATAGGTTACAACTGGCACAGAACGCAGCCGCCAGGATCCTTTCTGTCACACCGAAATTTAAGTCTGTCTCCAAGGTGGTTAGACAACCTCATTTGTTGCCTATAAGTTAGAGAAAAAAATTCAAAGCAGGGGGCTACCATATGACCTGCAGGGCCTTTACCTCAACACACGTATACTCCCAAAGCACACAGCATAAGTCTGGGATCTCTTAGACACCATCAAACCAGACATCTGTTTCTTCACAGAAACATGGCTGCATAAGGACACCTCCCCTTTCCTGGCAATCGCATTTCCAGAAGAATATAGAGTCATAAGACTGGACAGAGTGGAGAAGAAGGGAGGAGGAACTGCCATCGCAACTCGCCTGCCCCTAAGCATCAAGCTTTTGGACACAATCTCCACCCGAGCTTAGAAATTATGGCATTTAGATTGGAGGTAGCACATAGATCTAACTGGATGGGAGCAGTGGTCTATCGGCCACCCGGCGATAAAAAAGACTTTAGGTCATCACTGATGGAATCCTTAGCCCCCTTCACTCTTTAAGCAGACAGCTTTCTACTAGTAGGGGATTTTAATCACCACTTGGACATCTCTTCAGACCCAGACTCCAGCCGTCTGATGGCCGCCATCGAATCTCTAGGTCTCTTTCCAAAAGAATTTCTCCCCACACATATAGTCGGACATAGGTTGGATACCATTTTCTCTAATATACCGGATATAACTGTGGAATCCCCCATAGCCTTAACCTGGACAGACTATTTTGCCTTAAAATTTTCCTTGAAATTTCCAAATGTTAATGATAAATGTCAGACCACCCTAAAATCTTCAAGACCTTGGAGGAAGGTGACTCTTGCCTCCTTCTCCGCCTTCTTCAACCCAACAGCCATACTGGACTGTGTGGACAGTGAGCCAGCTCTAGCAGCGCTAGAGGACTCACTTGAGAAGACCTTAGACACTATTGCCCCACAAAAATTAGGCAAGATCCAGAAAAAGAATGTCACAACACATTGGTATACTGAAATCCTCAAGAAAGAAAACGCCACCTGTAGGAAATGGGAAAGGAAGTCGAGGAAATTGAAACTGGAAGAAGATAAACTAGTCTATAAAATTTTCTTTAGAGCATATTTAAAAAAGTGCAATACTGCTAGAAGATCCAATCTAGGGGAAAGAATCAGCGAAGCAAATAACTTCTCCAAAGGGATGTTTAAGATTGTTAAAGAATTCACCAACCCGAGGGTATATAGTCCATCTACTCCTCAACCCAAAAGCTCTGTGATGATCTTGCAGATAACTTCCAACAAAAGATTAACAAAATCTATAGTTCATTCAGTAACAAGGAGGAACCAAGTTCTGTCACCACTAATGCAGATGCTCTAGATTTAATCCCTTTCTCACTGGAAGCTTTTAAAGCAATTACACCTGAGCAAGTCCAGGTCCTACTAATAAAAATTAAATCAGGCTCCCCTCTATACCTGCCCCCCCTCCCACATATTATCTCATCCCTGGGCCCGGCCCTAGCAGCACCCATTACAGATATCTGCAACCTATAATTAACTACAACCACTATCCCTCGGAAGTGGAAGATGGTCCGAATCAGACCTATACTGAAAAAACCCTTGGCCGACCCGCGGGACTTGCAGAACTACAGAGATATATCACTGCTTCCTTTCTTCTCCAAAATTATGGAAGCACTGGTCAATAATCAACTAACCCAGTATCCAGAACTTAATAATTTGCTAGATCCCTCTCAGTCAGGTTTCCGAGCGTCACACAGCACAGGAAGTAACTGATACCATAAAGCTAGCCTTAGATAAGGGGACTCCAACCATGCTGATCCTTTTAGACTTGTCAGCAGCGTTTGACGCCATCTTCCATTGAATCCTAGTTCAAAGGCTGAGAGAGTTGTCAGTTGAATGGCACTAAAATGGTTTGAACATTTTCTCTCCAATAGAACACATGTAAAGCAGCTGGAATTGTTTACATCACAGTCCATGATCCTTGACAAAGGGGTACCTCAGGGGTCTATTCTTAGTCCCACTCTTTTTAACACCTATGTGTCCTCCGTGGCTAAGATTATGAGATCATGTTGCTTTGAAACCATCTCATATGCGGACGACACTCAATTGATAATAACGATTGATCCTGACACCTCTATCACTAAGGACATTTTTTTAAACTGCATGTTAAAAACCGCAGCATGGATGACTGCAAACTTTCTGCAGCTAAACACAAATAAAACAGAGATTATCCTATTCGGAAAGGCAGGCGAGATTTGGTCTGCGGACTGGTGGCCTCCAGAACTGGGAGTGTCTCCAACATCAAAAAAATAGGTGAAAAATCTAGGAGTCATAGTGGATGACAATCTATCCATGGATGAACATGTGAAATACATCTCGGGCACATGTTTTGGCCTGATGCGAATGCTCAGGAAGGTGTTCCCATGGATACCTCTCTCAGCCAGAAAATCTCTAATCCAGGCACCAGCTAAAACCTTTTATCCCCACCCGACAACTCAGATCTAGCGACCAGCTGTTACTATGTCCCAAAAGGATCAATAAAACCAGAGTGGGTTGTCGCTCTTTCTCCTACCTAGCTCCCCATCACTGGAACAAATTGCCACTCCACATCCGCTCCTGCTCTAAATGGCCTGGCTATTCAATCACTAACTAGACATAGTTCTGCTTCTGTTGCCTGTTATTGTAACGCCAAGAGATCCCCCTGGGGATGATTTGTTGCGCTTAACAAATAATAATGATAATAATATTGCCTATAAGGTGATCCACAATATAGGGCCTGAATTTCTGAAGAACTTACTGCAGATATATATTCCTAGCAGATCCTTGCATTCGTCACATGCTAACCTGCTTGTCATCCCAAGAACTTACAGAACTAACTGGGGTGACGGAAGCTTTGTGGTTGGAACTGCTAAGCTATGGAACTCTCTTCCCCCTCAGATCAGAGCCAGTCCTACTTTACTGTCATTTAGAAAACAATTAAAAATGTGGCTCCTCAATAAGTAGGCTTCTTACATCTAGGCCATTGCCCTGCCTTCTGGAGCAGTCAGCGTTGAGACACCTATTGGTATTTGTGCGCTTTATAAGTTGTTTTAACATAACATAACCAGTAGCGCAATTTCTCAGAAGTGAGATATCACAAGTCTCTAATTTAGTTAAACAACAGCAAACCAGATCATTTTAGGCAGTGGCTATAAAGAAGGACTTGGAAAAAGAAAAACAAAGTCAAAATCCTCTAAGACAGAAACAAGATTGCTAGGAAGAGTGATCAGTCAAAGAACAATTGCCCACAGAGTAAAGAACTGAAGGAAGTACTCCTAAATGGAATCACTTTAGAATTCATATCTCCTTTCACAGATAGTATTGTTGCTGGGTGACAGGGGCTGAACTTTGTGGCTTACTGGATCATCTTGAGCAAAGAGAAACATTTCTGATCTTCTAGAGCCTAACTGTTGTGGAACAAATATCCCGGTAATTTTTCAGTGCGATCTCTTTCCTATATCAAAAAATGAAGCTCTTAAATCTCCTGGAATTCTGAAGAGCTATACAAATTAGGATATCCTTTCCCCCATGGTTTAAGTATGAAGTTCTCCCAACAACCACTAGCAAACCAATAACTAACCATAAGAACCTCATGTTAACATCCTAAAACTTACTTAACCAACCATAGGTCCATGATCCTCTGTGGAAGGTATGGATCAATAAAGACTATACCATTGATCTGTATGCTTTCTGTCTCCGACATGTATATGTTGGATGCTAAACATACATCATCAAGACTAGAACACCCCCTGACCCTTACACACAACAAGCAGCTTGACCAACATAGGCATCGACTTAACACACACCATACCAACCATGCAACCCACTCAGGTTTGCAGCTAACCAGATAAAAATGCACAGGTCTTCTGTGCCACACTAGTGACAGCAGTGCTTTATATGAATTTTAAATACATTACAGAGTAATGCACAGTTTTGCAAACAACAGTATATCGGCTTCTAGACAATGACCTGAGAATCATATAAACCTCAACAGCCGGGAGTCGTTTGACACTGCGAAATCCTGGATGCCAAAAAGCAGGAGACAGACAAAACTTCTGGTAAATGACTGTCCCAATTCCCTGCTCGTGAACTCAGGTTGGACTAATCAAACATTTGAGCTAGACCTTGAGGTAAAAGCTGAATTGTAACGATACGTGATCCTGGTCAGAAGTCACCTATTTGTGTGCTTTTCCACTATGGAGGAATTGGGTATGCAAAGCTGCAAAGTTTTTGTACAACATTTGCTATGGTCTATGAAAAACCTTGCAGAGTTTGCAAAGGTTTTTGTTTTGCCACTTCTGCATGAAGCCTACAACTTTTGTGACAATTAATGTTGCATAAAGTTTTAACGTACTGCAATTAAAGCTCTTCTACAAAATAAGTATCTTTCTTCTGCAGAAGGTAGTGATGCAGAAAATCATTTGTGCTTATTTTCCTGCTAAATAGACTTTGATTAGAGTGGAATTGATCTTGCTGTGCAATTAAAGTTATCTTATACCGCTTAGAAAGTATCTGGTTGGGTGAAATTGAGTTGTGACACTTGACAATTTTCATTTAAGGGAAAAAATTGAGGACTTCTCAAAACTGGGCTGTGATAAACTAACATGTGCACACCCAATTACCTATTGTGTCAGTGTTGTGAATGTACTATCAGTGACATTAATAAAACACACTGTGTGTTTAAATCCCGTCAAGACTTTCTGGGATGTATGGTGTGGGTAGAATGTTGATGGAACTAGATTGTGGAATGAAATGGGGAGGATTTTACTGGTGACGGTTGGAGGAACAGTTGATTCTGAGTTGTTCCTAAAAGTCATCTGCACCACTTCTTTATTTACCTACATTCTTAGAAATAAAGTGCTTCTGGACCATACGCACCTGTGCGAACATCTCCTTTCAAACAATATCGCCGAGGATGGGATGGAGTGGTACTGTCAGTGGGATCCAGGGGCTTGAGCTAACTGGACGACTTGCTCCTACTTTGGCATTTGTAACTTCTTCTTCAGTCTCCTAAGCATCGCAGCTACATGGTGATCCTGCTTGTGGGTGAATCTGAGGTGATGAGTCTTAGGGGATGGACCCTTCTCTAAAGTGCCGTTCCTGCAGATAGGCCACCTACATCACCGCTTCCTTGGCAGCCATTTCAAAGTTCTATGTTGTCTTGACAACGTTGACTCTTTGCATCACGGTGTTGTGGGTGGCCATTCCAGAGTTTCAGAAGAATCCGAGTGTTGCTGTGGCAATGTTGGTCTGTGCATACTAACAGCAGTGCCAGTGTTGCTGTGGCAACATTGGTCTGTGCGTTCAGATGGCGGCTTTTACCTGTTTGCACGTTTGACGTTGCAACTAGTTCCGGAGCTGTTTGCATGGTGGAAGCGTGCAAATACCTGCCTTCTCACGTTCGTTTCTTGTTGTCTCAGTGACCTTTTTCTACAGCTTGAGTGGTGCTGTAACTATTTCCAGAGCTGTTTACATGGTGAAAAAAGGGGATCATCTATTTTTGTGGTGAGATCGCTTTTCCTTTGGTGATTTCGGTGATCGGCACACCATCAGTGATTGGCACACCAAGTAAAAGTCTTGCATTGCAGTACTGTGTCAGTCATTTCTTCGGTGATTGGCAAACCAAGTAAGTCTTGCATTGTAGTTCTGATTCAGTCATTTCTTTTATTTTAATGATTGCTACACCTAGTATGTTTTCAGTACTGTGTCAGTCACTTTGTTCCTTTCTGTGATTGGCAAACCAAGTATGTTTGGCATTATAGTACTGTGTCATTTATATGATCTTGTTGAGGCGTAAGTGCTACTATACATATATACTGCAGCTATGTCAAGCATACTAGATCCAGAATTTTTTCTAGCTGTACCTAGGGAACACTTGGTACAATGGGGCCTTTGGCTGGATATGTTTGATGCTTATGTAGATGTTTTGGAAGATGGTGAATGTATGACTGACATAGGTTAGGTGCATAGGTTTCACACTTGTCTGTTAAAAATAACAAAGGAAAGTAGAACAACAATTGCTGCACAGGATGAAAACTAGACAAAAAGCAGGAATAAATTATACTTCATGACATTGGATCTGTGGATCTAAGCGATGATCTAGGAGAAATGAAGGTAATGGAAAGGACCACAATCAGGAAGAGCTAACTATTCTGCCTAGAAGATCTACAAATGTTTTCAGAAAACCACAATGACTAACTGAACACTATTGACTTTTATGTTTTTTGTGTTTTGTTTTTTCTTTCTTTTTCTTTCCATTTATAGTGATTTGCTTTGTCTTAAAAAGGGGAAGATATAGTATTGTGATGCATTGCCACAGTGTTATCAATGGCAGAATGTTAGTAGGAAAATATTATGTTTGGAACAAGTTCTTCTTCTCTGGTAATTCATTTATGGCAGGATATGTACAGGAGCTGCCATGTTCACGATGTTGTGCTGACTTCATTCCTGCCTATGCTCCTAGTTCTTCATTGTGAGCCTTGTCACACATGTAAGGAATTTGGTCAATTTGAGTCAGTTTTCCTTCTGAATTGAGTCACTGTACATTCACTTCCATGGTCATTTTAAATCAAAGTTAATTTTTTTGTCTTCACACTGCTTACTGGATTCAGGAACAGAGGAAAACCTCACAACAAGTAAAAATAAATATAATTACTCAAGTGCCAACTAGCACCCTCAGTAGTCCAAGAACTATTGTTATCATTACTTTCTGAAATTGATTAGATCATCAGAGGTGAAATGTACAAGATGCACCACATTTGTTCTCCTGCTGCAATAGAAATGCACTTTCCTTTCTGCAGTTAAGAGCATGTCTCCTATACCTGGGTAGCGCCTCTTGGGATGCAGAGCTATCTCCTGTGCCACCCCATACGTGCAGGCTCTGGGATTACCTCAAAGGAAGATAAATGTGTTTAGTGGTGATATGTGTAAATACATTTACCAGGACAATTTAGGTATGCAGGGACTTGTTTAGGGTGGTATGGCCTAAAAGAAAAAGAGAGATTTACAAGAAGTTTGGATATTTAGTAGAGAGCAGGGGCATTTGGGCTGATGGAAGGATGGGAGGTGAGAGAGCATTTGCTGACAGCTAGAGTCCTCATCCTGAGGGTTACACATTGATGAGGTTCCTTGAATAAGGCTAACAGTAGTCCAGTAACATGGAATCCTTTGTTAGGGCTCATTCAAAGTCCTTGGCATTCAAAGGCTCCTGCTTGCTTAGTGAGAGTAATGTAGATTCACGGTGCATAATCCCAAATTCCCCTGATATGAACATCTGCCATACAAAAAGAAAAAGGTGATGGTTGGAAATGCTTGAATTATTCTAATTCTTTGGTGCATACTCTGGCCACATTCTAGACCTTCATGTTATTTGCACACTGTGCCAGTCCACGCAAGGACAAACCTTATGCAAATCAAGCGTGACCATGCTCTAACAGGAACAGTCCAATCCAAACTGTCAGGCTAGGTGCCCCCTAGATGAGAACACAAACAACCTCAGACCACTTTCAACCATCTTGGACCTTCATGGTGAGATGCATGTGAGTCCTACGTATGGCACAGTAAACACTGGACTTGTTCTGCACATACCCATCACACTTAGGGTGTTTTACTTGGAAAACTAAAACAGTGATGGGTGGAATGCTTGAATTATTCTCAGTCTTTGGTAATTATGAGACGTGCAAACATCTGATTAAGCTGGGAAATTGTGTGTTTGGCGACACTTGCAACATTTTGTGAATTTCTCAGGTGAGATATTTTGCTTATTAAATTTCCTGCACAGAACTATTTCAAGAAGACCATATCTCACAGCATACATTTTCTCCTCATGGCAGTCCCGCTGGGGGTATCTTCTGTAACCTTTGATCACCAGGTATTCTCTAGTACTCAATTTCTGGACCACAGAGTGTGTTTCCCACAATTTTGTGCAATTTTCACAAACTTTCATCAAACAGAATTTCACTCAGTTTGAGTAATACTCAAGCCACATTCCAGACCATCAAACTCAACTGACATGGCCCAGTTATGGCCTGTCCAAGCACTCAGTCATGGACACCCAGGATAGTACAAACACATTGCATGCAAAACTTTGAGTTAATATTCTTCAGTACAATCAATTCAATTTATTAAGTCTATTTGGGTTTAAAAAACACATTGCAATCATATTGAAATTAAAATATGTTCAGCCTTCCATCAAAACTGTTAACATTCATTTTCCTTGCTGTAATTTGTCAACATTCTTGCATCTCTCTATAAACATTCCTTTTTTGATTGGGCATAATAATGGAGGGAATTTCTCTTACTTTCAAACTGATCATTTAACAGAGGTATATATTGCTATATTTCCTTCACCAATTTCTTACAATCCAGTGGCACATGCTTAGTAGATTCTCTTTGTTTCACCAAACCCTACACCAGTAACAGTCTTGGGCTATACTTTGTTATCTCCCTGCCGCTACAAAAACGTAAAGTGGGTAGAGAAAATAGCAAACAAAATAGCACATGTGATCTTCTCAGCACCAAGATGTAGTATAGGAGTCTGACCTTCAGGAGTTGTAAGTCCAATAAGGATGTTTTTTAGTACTTCTAGGTTAAATAAGCCGAATCTTCAAGGTAAGAAAATTGATCATTTATATCCTTAAGCACTTGCTTGAACTGCTATTAAGTGAGGCATTATGGTTCGATCAATCAATCAATTGGCTTGTAAAGCATGAGCAATCACCCGTAGGGGTCTCAAGACACGGGGGGAGCTGCTGGTGTGTCACAGGCACGGTGGTTCAGTCGAAGAGCCCGATCTTGAGGTCCTTCCGGAATTGGGGCAGTGACGGTGATTGCCTCAGGTGCTCAGGTATAGAGGCAGGGTGTTTTATATCAGAATATTATATACAGAAATATTGGATGACAAACGCCTCCAAACATCATTTACATAAATACGGTCACATTATTTGCAGGCTCTCTATTACTAACAGTTGTCTTGTGCCTCCTATGCAAGTCCTTTGTTGTTATAGGTGGAGCAGCATTATAGTCTATCAAACCATATCCAAGAGATTTTGTTTTGTGCACCTTGCCCCCTAAACTGAAATATTTCAAGGTGCCCTTTAATGATGATCATGGGAAATGAGTCAGAGTGAAGACAAGTAATTGCCCTGGTATCACAGTTTGGGCATGTCGGGAAGCCAGGACTTAACCCAGCTTCTCTGGGTCAGGGACCTCTAAACTAATTTCGACCTTGGCCCCACAAAGGTTTCTCACTGGTCTGGGTATAGACCAGGCGCGCAACGCCCATAGGGCTCAAAGGGCTTCAGCCCCCTCTGTCGTGTGCGGACTGGTCTGGCGTCCGTCTTATTGCTGCCGCACCCGAGTACTTCACAGATCTTTAAAAGACCATTTACTTGTTAACGAGGCTTTATTGTTTTTCACCCCTTCTTAGAGCCCCTGCAGCCCCACTCTGCCTATTGCTGGAAGAATTACCACTCCTCCCCCGAAATTTGGCTCTAGTTGCGCCTCTGCTACGGACACTCTTTGGGCACTCATTCAAGGGATGTTTCCTTTGTCGTGGGGTTGGACTGCAACTATCAGAGCTCAACCGGGCTTGCGTGTGGAAACCATAGAGTCTTAAAACCACCCCACTCTCAGAGGGTTTGCTGGCTAGCTAGCACTCTCTGATACTTTTTTCCTACAGGGCGAGGCAGGAAGGATGCTGCAGCGTTGCACTTTGCTATTATGTGTACAATGTAGAAAGGAGCCTCTTTCGCAATAAAAGGCCTGTCAGAGCGGGCTCCTAATTGAGAAGAAAAACACTTCAATATTCGTCTCTACAGGTGATGTGTTCAGAACTTGCTGACAAGCCTGTCGGGAAGGCAGCGTAACAAGAACAGCAAATACCAAAGCCTCGTGGGGGGAGCGAAGCGTCACTGGTGTTCGGGGAGCAGGCAGGTGACGCAGGGATCTATTTTATCTAAGAAAGTTTCAGTTTCATTTTGCCCTCCGCCTCCGTTGTATCGTATTAGAGCACATGGCGGGGGCGGAAAATGCGTCAGCACAGAACGCTGTAGAATAAACACGCAAACGAACACCTCCCTGCGGCGAGGTCTAAGGGAGAAACAAACATACTTGACTTATTTTCTACTAAGTGCAAATTGCATGCAAACTGAACTGTGGCGTGTGTGTGGGGGGAAGGAAAAGGGGGAGCTAAAAGGTGCCCAATGCAGCCTCTAATTTCGTAATGACCTTAGATTACCAAATTTTAAAAACCAAAAACCGGGACATTTTCCAAAAATAGAAGAAGGACTATAATTTTACATCATCCAAGCTCTACAGAATGACAACTCATCAACATAGAAATACAGAATAGGTACTAAGAAAATACATAAAAGGCATATTCTAAACCCTATATCGTACTTGTCAATTGAATTGCTTTCTTATAACGTTTGCTAACTAGCCCTGCTTTGGAACACATAAAAGCCTCCCACTGTTTTTAATCGACCCTCTGCAAAAACTGAGACCCAAGTGAAATTTGCTGAAATCTACTGGGACACCTGGTCGAAAACGGGGACTGGCCCGGCGAATCTGGAATGCCTGGTCACTCTATAGTGACCGGAGGTAAACAGTCCTAGGTGAAACACATTTCACGTAAATTCTGGTAGAACGGGACAAGAGCCAGTCACAGGTCAGTTTACATTTCCATGACTGAAACGCAATGTAAAATGTCACCTGGTCGCAGGTCTTAATGCCGCTGCCTGTTTCTTCCTGCCTCTTGCTACAGTCTGTAGGCAGAAGCCAAGAGGGCCCTCTGTTTGCACCAAAAGTCATTTTGAAGTAGGAGTCTGGTCTGTTTGAGTATTAATGGACATCTCTCGGTCAATGGCATTTTTGCATTTCCAGCTCTTATATTTTATCCAACACTGTTTTAAGTTGCTCTCCCAAGGCAGGTGAGTCTGAGATCCCCTTCATGAGCACTTTTCCTACAAGACAATGTGTGGAGGAAGGCAACCTGTCACTGTGAAAACTCAAGATTGACAGAATGTTTCAGGTCAGCTGTTCCCCTTTCAATAAGAGTAGGAGCTGGTGTCATGTTGTTGAAGGGGAGCATGACAGTCCCATTGTCATAGACAGACTAAACCGTTGGAGTAGGTTGTCAAAATGTTTTGCTCTGTCTCAGGCGCACAGCTCCAGATCCTTGGAGCCACACGGAAAATAGGAACTGCAAAGCATGCCACCTGGCCATGGCATCATCATTAAAAATCCTAGCAGCAAGCTTGGAGGAGGCCTAGTAGTAATCCACAAGAAATCTTTACAAATATCTCGCAATGAAGACTTCATCATCAGCGAGCGTGAATCCTTGGTAAGAAGTCACCCCACTCCAACCTTTGATTGGACCTTCCACTTGATCTATAAACAACCTACCACCAGTGCAAATTTAAGGATGCCTTCCTAGATCAGTGGCCAAGACTCTTCTAAAGCACCTCGACCTATACATCCTAGGGGAGCTCATCCTTTGGTTTGACAGAAAAGGATTTAACAACTACCGCTGTCATCATGTTGAATCTTGAGACCTATAGCGTCCAACAGATTATATATGGCCCCACTCTCCCCACCTATCACACCTTGAATGTTATATTTCCCCCCTCTATGACATACCTCAGGAATTAATAACTCTGCAGTCACCTAGAGCTACCACCACATAATACCCCTTCTGGATCAGCATATTAATCTATAACAACACAGCCAAGACAGCAATACCCATAATCAACAACTCAACATACAGATAATCAAAAACTTGGACCTCATAACATTAAACTAACACGCTGAAACATATCCGCAGTCTACAATGGGATCTCCACTGCATTGGTCAACTGGATACTAATATAGACCATCACCAAAGACTATGAAATTTGGATATTAGCTAGAGAAGGATGGATCCACTTCAAGAAAGAATCACAATTCTTGTCGGGACGACAAGAATAGTGATTATAGATAAACCTGAGCTTAACTGCCTGGTAGGTATGCCACATACAGACAGGCTTAACTCAGAGACAATGTGCAAACTATTTATGCAGTACTAAAACAGTTAGAACATTGAAATACAAAACAAAATAAATTAAAAACACAGTGAAACATTGAATAAACACAATGACACCAAATTGATAAACATTTAACAAGTAGAAACAGAGATGTGAATTTATTTTCCAGGTTTGAAGTATAAATAGCTCAAAGAAGCACAAAGTGCCAATGATAATCAATGGTTCGGTAGAACATGATCGAGGCGCAATTTAAGAGCAGTTCCGATACCTTAACTAGGTTCATCCAAGTCAAGATTTTACCTTCTGTCTTAAGTCCATTATGTCCCAATCCACCACAGGAGTACATTTCTAAACCTCCCTAGAACCTCAGGGGAAGCACTAAGAGACCTATGGTAAGCTGAGCAGTTCCAGAAAAGGCCTCTTGGAGATTATTATATCCCTGTAGTTTGAACAGGAGATCAGCCTTATTACCCTTGCTTTCCACTTCTTGAACCTGAAAACCAGAGCAGGTCCAGTCCTCCAGGGCTCTTCTCAGGTTGCAGACAGCAGGTTTTGTCCTCTTCTGATCTTACGCACATCTAGGAGTGTTCTGAAGCAGGTGCCTAGAGATACCACATTTGTGCCTGTCGCAAGCTGGGGCTAAAGTTCTCAGCCACATCAAACGTGAGCACTGAAGCCTAGAGTTGTGTGTGGGGAGGATTCTATAGTAATCCTAGTGCCCCCCACCACATCTAATGATAAAATCCAGTTTTGGACAATTTCTACACCCCAAACAAACTCAGAGACAGAACTTTAGTAGCATAAAGCTGAGTTTTCAGCTACCACACTGTGGATACACAAACATTGTTTGGACATTCTTCTTCCCTCCTTGTAATTGTGCCACAAATGTTTGTAAACTCAGTACACCTGTCAAACAGGCTTTGATACTGTAATGTCAAAAAGAGGCCATTTGTGATTGGGGCCTGCCTGACTGTGGTGACAAAAGAAGGGCCCTGCCTAAGTGTCTGATAACATTTGCCTGTGACATGGAGGCCTATTTGAAATGTGCCCCAAGTGCCATATGAAAACTCCAGCAGACATATCACGCTGATCTTGACATTCCAATAGGATCAGACATTGTGAAATCAACAAGTGGGACACAGTGGTGGAGGTCCGTCTGGCTAAGGGAACAAAAGAAGGGTGAAGGGTTGAGTGTTAGCTACATCTGATTGACATAGGGTAGGCCTCTTTGAAGTTAATCAAGTGCTTGGTTCCAGCCCACAGGTCATCGTGTCAAGGGCACAACAGCACTTTCCAGCACCAACCGTCTTTTGCCCATCTCCTGGGAGCAAGTTCCCACCTCATTCATGTCTATCAAAATTGTAATTACTGGCTGGCAGAAGACGGAGAGCAAAATGCAGATTTCGCTTCCAAGGACTTCTGTCAGGGAAAAGTTAACCTTTTAAAAGTCATATTTTCAAAATAGTATAGGGCATGTAATACATATTTCAGAAAGCCCAATAATGACATTTGTCACTGGTTCCTTTGTGGACGTAACATTTGATAAACTTACTGTTGTTTACCAATGCTTTTATATCATAACAGAAATCCCTGCTTCAGTGAAAATATCTTTGAGGTGCTGGTCACTGTAAGGGCATGTTTTGCATTAAACCTTTACATGCCCTACTTTTAAATACCAAACACCCTGCCTTATGGACAATAAAGCCTGCTTAGAGGTGACCTGTTAATATTTAAAATGTAGGCTAAGTTCTGTCAAAAACAGGTTATTTTGACAGGTCAAATTTGCAGTTTCAAACAGTAAAGGCAGACTACGATAGGCCTGGAGACTTGTTTTCCAGATCCACTGCAGTGGGTGGCACAGTGAGTGCTGTAGTCCATTGTTAGCATTTAATTTACAGACCCTGAGTACACCTGGTACCATATGCTAGGGACTTAAAGGTAAATAAACAAACCAGGCAGCTGTATATCAATTTGACTATGTTTAGAGGGGGAACACAGACTCTTTACCACTGATTTGCAGGGGTAAAGTGCACAGAGTTCCAAGGCCAACAAAAACAGTCAAAGGTAAAATCTGTGGGAAAGATGGTGTTTACAAGATGGTGTTTACAACCGCAGGGTTTTTCCCAAGAATACCCCATGTTTTAATAGCAAAATCAGAAAAGTGGACACACAACTCTAAATCCACATAGAAAAAAAAGAAGAGATGAAAATTAGGCCTGGGCGGCAAATTCCGTTCCGTTCGCGGAATTTGCGGAATTTGGGTAATTTCGCGTTATGCGAAGAACGCGAAATTGCGCAAAATTCCGCTTTCCGCAACTTCGTGAAATTTTTGCTTGTTCGCGTTCCCAGAATGCGTGTTCGCGAGATATTTCTCCCCGAGCACGCAAACAGCGATTGTGAACAGGAAAAAAGCATCGCGAACAAGCAATTCCGCGTGTTCGCGGAATTTTTGCGTGTTCGCGGAGATTTTTTGCCGTTTCGCGGAGATTTGCGTAACGCGATTACGCAAATTCCGCCCACCCCTAATGAAAATGGCAAACACATCCTGTCCCACTATAAGATGATCTACTAAGCGGTCATCAGAACCACAAAAGACAACACTACTTCACATGCATATTTGAAGGGCACTGGCATATAAAGGAAAGCCTCAAGATTCAAGCAGAATCCAGCAGTACAGAGTACCTAAATGCAGAGACCCCACAATGAATGGTACGACCACTTCCCTTTATATCAGCCCCATTTCTGTCAACTGTTTCAAAATGTTGTAAGCATGTCCCATCTAAGGCTGTGGGACTTTCATACTTGACACAGGTTGTCAGGCAAAGTCAGGAAACTTTGTTTCTATGAGTGCAAAGTTTCCAGACGTGGCTCTACTTTGTTCAAGACAAAATTATAGCTGCCCAGCTCTACTACAGGCCACATTTATGGAGCAGAATATGCCTTGTGTGGGACTTCCTGCACCAGGAAATTTGGGGCAGTCACTGGCAACCGTTCTTTGAGCCAGTAGGTGGTACATGGAGGTAAAGACAGTGCAGACAATATAGGGGTCCAGAGGATGCCAGGATAGGTGGGGTGGAATAGCACCATTGAGAGGCAATATTGAAGCAGAACTCAAAATTCAGCCTAGGGGTGTGGGAAAAGCTGACAAGGGACTCCAATTGCCCTATGTAGCCATCCATTTTTTCCCCGCAGCAGATAAGTACTTTTGAAGCTGTTCTTTTTTTTGTAACACCCACACACACAAAGTTATACAAAACTATAGTGTTGTGATCTCATGACCTCTGAATTTTGTATACTTTAGACTCAACCATTAAGTTTTCACTAAGAATGGAAACATTATTTAGAATGATGCCGTTTCTCATTATTTAACTCTGTTTAAGGTGAGCTTTGACCTAATTTTAGGTCGAGCCTAGGCAGCGCTTGTGCTGTATATCGACATGCTGTATGCACTCAGGGGGCTGACTGCCCACCTCCAACTTCTGCTTGGCTTTTGTCAGTGCCTTTTAAAGAATGTTACTTCTAATCGGATCATGGCTCCTGCTTGTCCCACTTTTTTTCTCAATTATTGACTCTCACGGACCGTCCCAGAACTTGTCCTCTTCCACTTGTTCTATTGTATGTCTTGTCTTCGGGACTTTTTTTTTTTACATTTTACACCGAGCACTTCCCATAAAGTGCGGCCCCAGATTCACGGCTGCACCCCTTCAATGTAATCTACCACTTCCTTCAAGTGTTTGTTGTGGCACACTTGCACTTTGCATGATGTTCATTTAATTTGCACACGCTTATGCTTTTTGGAGTTGGGCTTGTATTAAATTTCAGGGGTTTCCTCTTCCTCCACTTATTAGCTGCACCTCTGCTATCGGCTCACTACCTTTTCCCTGATTGCAGCTGTTGGTAGTGGCTGTTTCTGCCAGTCAGCAGCTCCAAGGGCTCGGTGGATGATTTGCAACAAAGTTTGGTGCTTTGGCTCATGTATACTCTATGTATCAATAAAGCACTTATTAATTTGAAAGTTTCCCAAAGAGCGGCCCGGTAAAAGGCACCATGGTGATGAAAGGAAGGTGCGTTCCCGCTATGCTTCATCTTTAAGCATGGTGGCCGCGCCTTTCTTTCATTAGCACTGTACCCGCTTGTTGTTTTAGGAAGTTAGATGTAAGAGTGATAGGTGCGCCGGGTCTCTTTATACCAGTGGTTAATCAAAGTAGAAGCTTTCCAAGGACGTTTTCAATTCATTCACAGTAAATTTGTGGGAAAGTGCGCGCACACTGCATTACAAGGTGCCTTATTTCCCTTTTTATCCCTCCCACTCCCTTTAGTATTTGGAAAACAAAGCTGTGCTGCTGTACCCTGTCTTTAACGCTTACTCGCCGAACACTTGGCAGCGTGTCCTGGCTTTCTCTGTGTTGGCTAACAGCAAAAACTGTGTGAATGCTTGTTCATTTTCCCCTCACCCCCTCTCATAATGACGGCTGCTTTTCTCATGACAGTTCAAACTTAAACTGCAAGCGTTTTGGTGCTGATGGTGCCATAAACGCACATATCGGCATTGGACTAAGTCGCTCTTAAAAAGGCACAGCAGTCTTGGTGCTCAGCGTGAAAATAGTGCAGTCCTGCTCTGCTTATGGTAGCAGCGCATCAGCTTCTGACTTGTTTTCTATAGTTATCTCATTTTTTACCTCAGTCTGACCCCTTAATGAACCATATAAAAAAAAATTATTGTTGCAATTGAACTGTGTTGTGTTTGATTAATAAGATTAAAAGATCTTATTGTTCACAAGGGAGACAAATGAATCGCTCTCCTTTGGGCTCACCATACCTATGACCATTACACACCGCTGACAGTGGAACAAGATCCTCGATAAATAAAACCCTTTTCCATCTCTTGTCCTTGCCATAAATAACCTTTCAGGAGTGCCCACATGTGTCTCCACATGTATGTTCATCTCAGTGCTGTGTGTAGTAGACATTACTATGTGCATCCCTTGTACCCCATATGCGTGTCCCACAGTGTGATGGCTGTCCAGCAATGCCTGCCCCCATCCTGGAAATGCTTTCATTTACAAAGATATGTTTCACCATATTAAAAAAGTTGTACATACATAGCCAATATCTATGCTTTCTTGCAACATTCATGGTTTGATTTCTGCCCATGTTTTCTATTTTTTAATGTTAATCTCACGTTCACACCCTCCACTTAGAAATGTTATGTCTCTGTGAAAAGCAGGTTCTTTGCTAGACATGCGCTGCTGTTGCATAATTTGTGCCTTTGTCCACCACTCTCCTCCCATCCCCGCCGCTCTCTGACCAATTCCCCCAAATATAACTTCCAGCACTTTCAGTTAATGTTTTATTTTGTCTTTTCTTGACACATACCACCCAAGGCACAACAATAAACATAGTCCAGACATAAACCATACCCTATGTGAGAGCATTTGCCCTTCAATGATTTGGTTGTTTATTGTGAAACATGGAAACCAGAGTTGTAATCCCGGGTTCTATTGAGTGATCATGGGCAAGTTACTTCATCCGCTTTTGCTCACCAACCTTCTCCCCATCTCCAGTTCTTTCATATATCCTAAATATTTAAGATTACCTTAAAAAAACAATCCTGAGTTGTACTAAGAACATTTCCTAAGAATGGGTAGAACAGTCTACCGGTGGGTACATCACACCGTCGTAGTGTGGTCTCAAAGGTGTTGTCTGCTGTCTTAACTTGCTTTATGTGCCTTAGCATCACATACTTTGTTAATAACTATGGGACCATGCTTCCCTAACCACCGTACCGCTTTTTAGGTGGAAGCCTACCAGAGAGCAATACTGTCTGGTTGCAAAATATTTAATAGGTTAATTCTAAAAGCCTCCCTGGGAATGCATTCTGCCCATTACTTGCCATTGGCTTTGTGTTTTTTAGCTCAGGGTTGCTTGCTTTCTGTTTGCTGGCTTTATTTGTTTTAGGCTGTCCAGCATGTCTTTGCCCTTCCCAAGGAGCATAGCCTGTTTTAATGTGCTGCATAACTAACCACTTATAAGGTACCAAAGGCGAGACCTGTTGGCTATGCCAATGCTTGTTTTCATTCTTACACCTAACAGTTTGCGAGGAGCTTAAGGATTTAGACCATGACCAAGACAAGATGACGAGAACTTCACATATCTGCAGAACACCACATTTAAAGCCATGGGCTTTTATTAGGTCTAGCGTCAGCCAAGATGTTTTGATTTTGCTAAAATGATATGTTAAATCAACTAATTTACATGGACTTTCAGCCAGCCTACGTCATCCATCGATTTTTCTTTCACCCAATACAGCAACAGCAATCAATGGGCCAGTCCACTTCAGCCATTGGATAGCTTTAGTGTGAGTGATGGCATTCTGTCCTCCTACAAGGCGCACATACATACATAAAGTATTTCCCTTCAGTATCAAGGACCACTATAGCAATGTATGCATTTGAGACGAAAAACCTATTTTTGCTTTTAGCAATATTGTTTATGTTGTTGAGGGCTCAGCAGCTTCCACAACAATGTCGCTTTTAAAAACTATGGCAAAAAACACAACTATTGACAAAGCCAAACGTCTGGCTGCCAACGCTAGACTAATTGGTTTTGGCAATACTGGTATTAAACATTGTTTTCAGGTGTGCTAATCCAATTGAGTCAACCAAAACTAAGCAATGATAGAACTCATTAGGCTGACAAATGACAACCCAAGATTGTAACATGGTGAGCGACTTACATGCAGTTATCTGACAACATGAGCCCATGTGATTCAATCTCTTCTGTCTATACAGATATCATTGTATGAATTTTACTAAATACCTTCCCACTGACTCTGCAATACAAAACTCTAGGACTTGGCCCTTTTTGGCTAAAGTTCCCTCAACTTTTTGCTTTTCCCCCTAAACCTTTTTTCTGACATGGTGTTGCCAACTTAGAGGCTTTGAGCTCTTTGCCACTGCTGATCAGTGTCAAAGTGCCAGTGCTCCCTGTATAAAGAATAATGGTAATTGGTTGTCCATGATTGGTATGTTTACCTTTCTAGTAAAGTCCCTAGTAAAGTGCACTATGTGTGCCAGGGCTGGTAATGCAATTGCTACTAGTGGGCCTGCAGCACTAAGTGTGCCACCCACACCAGTAGCCTTAAAAAGGGAACTCAGGCCTGCTGCCATTGCAGTGCCTGCGCGCAGTTTGTTAAACTGCCATGTTGTTCTGACAAGTGCACCCACTTGCCAGACCTTACCCTTCCCTTTCTATGCACATCAGACACCCCTATGGTAGGTCCAAGGTACCCCATGGGCAGGGTGCAGTGCATGTGAAAGGTAGGACATGTGCTAAGGTGTGTACCATGTCCTGACAGTGAAATAATCTTCATTTCGTTTTTCACTGTGGAAAGGCCAACTTGCCCATAGGACAGAATGGGGAGGCTGTGGAATATGTTTTCCAGCCTATCTTCCCAAAGGCTTAAGATGGAGAGGTGAAGTTTAGTATGCCTGGACTTACAATGTAATACATATTTTTATGAAGGTGGTTTTTGCATTGTGTGTTTAGAAGCCACTCTTTTAGAAGTGGCTGGGTTTTTGTGTTTTAACATTTCTGTGTGTCTCTGCCAGGCTGTGGATTGACCTTCTGGATTTGAATGTGCTAGGCTCTGGGGAATGTCTTGACCCAGGGGAGGAGGTGAGACAGCAACAGGCTGACCTGCATCTGGAGTGTAGGGGTAGGAGTAGCTCCTAGAGGTGAAGAGGCCTGGGTT
The DNA here is from genome assembly GCF_964204655.1 of Triturus cristatus. Lineage (NCBI taxonomy): Eukaryota > Metazoa > Chordata > Amphibia > Caudata > Salamandridae > Triturus > Triturus cristatus. The sequence goes on from NC_140590.1 coordinate 1,646,265,628, forward strand.
GCTGTCATAAAACAATTGTACCATCTCCTGCTGAGTGATTGAGAATCCAGACCCCAACTAATCAAAGGAAGAAGGTGTCACTGGCAGGGAGGCTCCCAGAACTGGTTTGAACAGGGGTCAGTGCCCCCCTGAGCACAAAGACTTCAAAGCCATTGAGGGGTATAACTATGAGAGCTGAAGACCCTGAACTTTGGAGAATGCCTTGAGCAAGATTGAACAGGACTGGAGCTACTTCATGGTCAAGAGGAACCTTTGCCAAGGAAGAAACAACTGAAGAGACTGAAGGAAGGGACTGACCCTTGCTGTGTGTTCTGGGGCTGGCCTGCAGTTTGCTGTTTTAACCAAGGAAAGGCTATGGGGACTTTGCTGTGTACTGTGTCTCCCTGCTTAAAAGGACTTTGCTGTGCTGTGTCCTGAAGTAACTTATCCCCAGGGGCCCGAGGTGAGCTGGCTCCCTGTTGCGAAAACTCAGGAGCACAAAAGTTTCCAGGAGAGTCTCAGCGACGCTATGTGCGTGTGCTTTTTGCAGCCTGAGACCCTCGTAAGGAGTTTCCTATGATCGTGGGCACCTGGAGTCCAAGCGAGTCTCAGTGACGCTGTGTGCGTGTGCTTTTTGCAGCCTGAGCCCTTCGTGAGGATCGTCCTGTTATCATGTGCACCGGAATCCAAGTGAGTCTCAGCGACGCTGTGTGCCTGTGCTTGGTGCAGCCTGATACCTTCGTGAGGATTGTCTTGTTATCGTGCACCCGGAATCCAAGTGAATCTCAGCGACGCTGTGTGCGTGTGCTTGGTGCAGCCTGAGACCTTCATGAGGATTGCCTTGTTATTTTGCACCCGGAGATAAAGTGAATCTCAGCGATGCTGTGTGTGTGTTCTTCGTGCAGCCTGAGACCTTCGTGAGGAGTGCCCGGTGATCGTCCACCCGAAGCTCTAGGGAGTCTCAGCGACACTGTGTGAGAGTGCCCTGTGGCAGCCTGAGATCTTCGTAGCAGTAGCGGCCTGGACAGGCAGCCCTGGAGGAGCTGAGCCGCCGTTCGGAGCACGCCGTTGCCAATTCACAAAGATTGCATCAGAGGCCCAAGTCGTGGGAAGAGGAGAGGAGAGTGAGGTCGCAGACCCCAGGTAAGGTGTGTCAACGCCTGGGGCGGCTGCGGGCTTGGTCAGAGACGCTCTCGGCCTCTCTCATTCCGGCAGCGCGAGCGTCTGCTTCGGCTCGTATCACGGCCCTTACTGGCCAAGGGAGTGGCAGTACCGGGGCCAGAGTGCGGAGCTGCACTTTTTGTTGTACCATACCCGTGTTGGGGGCAACTGTTGACAGAGGCTGACTGCGAGTCAGCACGAGTGGCGGAGAGACCGCCTAAGGCACCGTGATCGTTAATGGAGTGTATTATGCATTACCATATTTCCGCATAACAGAGTACCTGATTGTCGTATTACACATTGCATCATTTCTGCATAACGAACTACCTGATTAGTGTATTACGCATTGCATTGTTTCTGCATAACGAACTACCTGATTAGTGTACTACGCATGGCATTATTTCTGCATAGCGAACTACCTGATTGGCATATGACGCATTGCATTGTTTCTGCATAACGAACTACCTGATTAATGTATTATGCATTGTATTATTCTTGCATAACGAACTACCTGATTAGTGCATTACGTAATGCATTATTTCTGCATAACGAAGTACCTGGTTGTTGCGTTACACATTGCCACTATTTCTACATTGCAAGGTCCCCGATTGTTGCGTTACGCATCGCATTATTTTTCCATTGCCAAGTGCCTGATTCAGGCATTACGAACTGCATAACATTGCATGAGGACGACAGTGGAATGATTAGAAGTGGTCATTAACTGACAAGGCCTACTGGCCTAACAACCAGCCAGGAGGATTATTATTCATACTCGTATGTTGGATTTATATTGTGTGGTCTTATCGTACATCTTTTTATATAAAATTTATACTCGCTTTTTATAAAACTCATGTGGAGTCCATTTGTGGTGTCATCATTGGGTTGCTGTGAGCGTGGTTGCAAATACTTTACACATTTGCCTTGAAGATAAGCCTGTCTGCTCGTGCCAAGCTACCAAGGGGGTGAGCAGAGGCTATCTCAGAAGGTGTCCTTCCTTTCCCTGACATGGAAACGCGGGTCCCTATTTGGCCTAAGGTACCTACCTCAGCCAACCAGGGACCCTGGGTCTAACAAAAACCTTCAAACGTGATATATGCCACACACCAACTAACTGTCGAACAACACTAATACAAAGTCAAACCCAAAACAACCCCTGCCATCCCACAACAGACTGCATGCTGTTGCATGCTAACAGATGGCCAACATAGACTAATGCATTACCACTGCATAACAAAACACTGCTAAACCCTACTAGAACATGTTGCCTCTGATTAATGCACTGTTCACACCAACAAACTGTCACTCTATGCCAATGCACCACTACTCACAATAATGCTCCACAAAAACCACCGCCACCCCCTTCATTGATATGGCATCACACAACCGCAGATCAATAATCAATGCACTGCCATCCCACATCAATGTAAAGCACCCAATGTCAATATCTTTTTACACCACACCAGAGATCAATGACCCAGAATACTGCCCAAAACAAACCATAACCAAATATGAGCAGACTGCAAATACACACCAATCAGCTGCCACTACAGACCAACTCACTACCATGTCATACCAGTATACTGCCACTGAACACCAAAGCGTTGCCCCTCACCAATAGACACCAAATGCACACAACGCACTGCTAATCCACAGCAGTGCATTGCCACTACAATGTCAACTAACATCACCCTGCTAACAACCACTATGCAGACTTCGGCCGCATTAACAGTGCCAGTGGACATTTTGCCGCCTGCACTGCAGCGCTTAGTTAAACAGGGCTGTAGTTGTTGAAGGTGGCGAAATGCCTGTGGGCAAGGTGGGGAAGGCAGCAGGTGAACGAGGACCACCCCCCCAGGGCTGTCTTTAGGGCGGTGTGACCCACTGAAGGGAAGTACTGAGTTCAGGGGAGGCTCTGTGTTTAGCAGTCACTTTAGATTTAAAAGTTACTACAGCAGAGTGCTTTGTGCATCCAGCTTTCAGGCAGTAATACAAATGTCAAGATAACTTTTGTGATTAATGTTCCTGCTAGAGAAAGAGATCCTTTTGTTTAGAGGCAGTTTTGACTCGCCATAAAGTAGCGCAGAGGGTTAATATACCTGCTGCAAATAACAGATTTGAATTTTATGTGGACAGATGAATGGATTAGTAAAGCAAGCCTTTACCAGCGCTTTAAAAACAAATGGAATGTATTTGAGAGATGGTGTATGGAGGGATGAGGGTCACTTTTGCTAGGTGGCAGTGAGGGAATCCGAGGGGGAGGAGGAGGTCATGGGAGGGTGCCAAAAAAGATTGTGGCACCATGTGCCACCAGCGCTAAAGCCGTCTCTGCCCCCCATCCCCCACGCCGCCTGCAAAAAAAACAACCTATCACCGCGGGATAAACACAACGTCCAGATTGTGTCTGCAAATCCTAACAGCCGGCACAAAGTAATTGTTGTACTGCCTGTCCACATGAAAATAATGCCATGCCACTTCAACTATTGGTGCCGTGATGGTGGGGGTGGCAGCATGTTCGTATGGCACACACGAACATACTGCCCCCCCCACCATCAAGGCACTACCCCATTCCTACCCATCTTTTTTCATCCACCTGAACAGAGGCCAGCTTTATGCAAATATGTTATGGCCCGCCTCCTGCTCCAATAGGAGCAGTTTCAGGCTGCAGTAGTTTATTTTATGTTAGACGAGTGCCTTGAAGCTTGTTTTACCTGCACATATTACATTTTATAAGTCTAATAAACAAACAGAGAACCTACACTAAAACACCCAGCTTGCCTTGGGCTTATTGGTAATGCCAAGCTGCAATATCTGGGCCTTGGTGAGACAGAGCATCTCAGAGCTCTACAGATCAGCCTCTCAACACATTACACTCATCGTCATGCTGAACACAGAAAATATTTTCACTGTATGACAATTCGAATTCCATTCCAGTGCACAGACTGTGCTTGTTTATCTTTCCCTCTTGCCCTCTCTCCACACTTTAAACACGTTTCCATGCTTACCTCAGAGACTGTGGCTCGTGTTCTTGTTTCACGTTACACCGGGGCTGGAATTTCAGCTTGAAATGGCTGAAAGTGGCGGTTTAGTGTTCCTCTGTACGTCACGTGCTCTGTGCCTTATGCTCAGGTAGAGCAGCCTGAGGGAGGTTAGGGTCAGTTAATGTACATTGTGAACAAGCTTCAGGAAGATACCGCTCACTCTATCTTGCAGCTGGTTGGGAAGGAGTTACAATAGCGCCTACTGCCATGGGCAGTTCTTCAGTGTGCTAAAAGGCAGTGATTCTTAACCTTTAGGCTTCTGTGGACCCACACCTACTCTTACTGGAATCCGGGGACCCCAATTTAATCAATATTGAATTCTAGGTACCCCCACTAGGTTATTAGTGGTAGCTGGAGACTCAGAATAGAACCTCAAAACAATACACATAACGACAGAATCAATCATTCATCAAATAAATACACAAATATTGAAATACTTTATTCACAAACAAATATAAAAAAAATGTTTTTTTCATTTCAAAGGGGAAGTTGGGGCTTTTCTAAATTCAGCTAAGGCCACCTACTGCCCATACTATATTCTGTTTAATTCAGTTGTACTGTTTCCATAAATTAATCTGAGGAAAATAAGAATTGTAAGTCTCCAGTTTCAAATTCCAACACGTTTAAGGAACATTTTGCTTCCTTATTTAAATACACTTTGTTAGAAATTGGGTTTCTGGTTGGCAGAGGTAAGCACCCTGTCCAAGCAGGAACAACAATCTTATTCAGGGTAAGTTACAACACACCCTAAACTATCCTGTTCTCACCCTCTGGTAGCTTGACACAGAGCAGTCAGGCTTAACTTGCGAGGCAATGTGAAAAGTATTTGTGAAACACTTCAAACCGTAGCACAATTGAAAACACCACAAAAATACTCCAAACCAGGTTAGAAAAATAGATTATGATTTTATTTTAAAAAAACCCAAAAAACGAGCAAAACGGCAAAAACCCAAAATGTAGAAGTCAAAATATGATTTCTTTTTTTTAAAAATGTTTTTTACAATTCTTGTTATTAAACATAGTGAACCGACAGCTCATTTTACAGTCAAGAGGAATTAATTCAGATATTACAATGGCAAGCATGTTCTCCATCAAGAGCAGCACACTAGTACAGTAGGGTTACGTTATTCATGGTGAGGGTGGATCTTCAGTAAGGGGATTGTTTGGGGGGTTACAGATATTCCATCGGTAGGTGTTCCAAGCGCTCCAAATCAGGAACCATTTTTGGGGGCAGCAACGTGCAAGATATGAATTTTTAAAGAATAAATGCAAAATAGCGCTTAGAAGTAATAAGCGCTTAAATGGGTTATCTGGTCGTGCTAGACTAGAGCAAAGTCAAAAGTTCAGGCTGATGGCGACATAGCGCGGGCCAGATTCAGGGACCCACTTGGTCCCGCTCAACTAAAGTACCTTGATCCCGGATGCGTCGTCGTTGATGAAGATGCAAGGGCAGCCGAAGCAATGCGTCAGTACCAAGCCACACAGTGGACAAAATGTATCAATTTTTCAACCCAACTGCAGCAATCTGTCAGTTCCAAGAGCGAGGTGCTCGTTCCAAATGCGATGCACTGCTGCTGCTCCCACAGAAGGCGATGCGTTGATTATGAAGGCGATGTGCTGGTTCTGAAGGCGGGGTCTGGTCCACACTATGACAAGGATGTGCTGGTTCCGACTCAGGCGAAGATATGCCAGTTCTGATGAGGATGCATGGGTTCTAGATTTAGAATTATTGTAGGCTTCACTTCCAATGGTTCAAGACTGGGGTAGGATCACGTGGCAGGGTAGACTCACAGCTTGTAGAGCCCAGATGCAGGTATTTGATATCCCTGAGACTTAGAACAGGAAGCAAGCTAGCAAGCCCTTGGAGTCACTCTGGGTTATGGGTACTGCAGGTCCAGTCATTCTCACCCAGACAGGAGAACTGCAGGCAGCAGGGCAGCTAGGCAAGGCTAGAACACAATAAGGCAAGCGTCCAGCAGAGCAGCAGTCCAGCAGAGTGGCAGTCCTTCCAGCAGCACAGCAGTTCTTCTTCCTGGCAGAGTGGTCACAGGTCAAGAAGTGAACTGAAGCTAGTTGTCCCTTTGAAGTGGAGGAGACTTCAAAGAAAGCTTTGCAGTTCACAGATGTCCTCCCTTCCTGCCCTTGCTCCAGATTCGCCACAGTGGGGTATGCAGCCTTTTGTGTGAAGACAGGACTTAGCATATTCAGGTGTAAGAGTTAGCCCCTCCCTCCCATCATGCCCAGGATGGCCCATCAGGATGTAGATGGCCCATCAATCACATCACATCAGTCACATCTGAGCTCCCTCTGTGTGTGGCTGTCTAGAGGAAATGCACAAAGCCCATTTGTCACCCACGTCAGATGTGTATTCAGAGACAGGCAGTAGGCACAGAATGGCTACAGTAAGTAAATGCCAACCACTATAAGTTGTATTTGCTAAACTGTAACTTAAAATCCTAAGTCGCATCACTATGTTTTGGGCCCTTGCCTGTCGCTGGTACTTGGGCCTCCCACACAAGTGAGGCACCATTTTTACCTGGAGACCCAGGGGAACGCTGGGAGGTGGGAAATTTGAGTGAGCCCGGTGATGCCACAACTTTCCCACACAAAAATGTGTGACAAAAGTGATTTTTTCAGCTAAAATTGAGGTTTGCAGGGGATTCTGGGTAAGGAAATCCTTGGGGGATCCACGCAAGCCATACCTCCCTGGTAGCCTCCGGGTGTCTAGTTTTCAGAAATGTATGGGTTTGGTAGTTTTCCCTAGATGGCCGCCGAGCACCGGGCCAAAAACCCAGGTGACCCCCCTTGCAAAACCAGGTGGTTTTGAGATAGGCAATTTTGATGTCACATCGCTAGGTTTTGGGCCCTTGCCTGTCGCGGGTACTTGGGCCTCCCACACAAGTGAGGCACCATTTTTACCGGGAGACCCAGGGGAACGCTGGGAGGTGGGAAATTTGAGTGAGCCCGGTGATGCCACAACTTTCCCACACAAAAATGTGTGAAAAAAGTGATTGTTTCAGCTAAAATTGAGGTTTGCAGGGGATTCTGGGTAAGGAAACGTTGGGGGATCCACGCAAGCCATACCTCCCTAGAAGCCCCAGGTGTCTAGTTTTTAGAAATGTATGGGTTTGGTAGGTTACCCTAGATGACCGCCGAGCACCGGGCCAAAAACCCAGGTGACCCCCCTTGCAAAACCAGGTGGTTTTGAGATAGGCAATTTTGATGTCACCTCACTACGTTTTGGGCCCTTGCCTGTCGCGGGTACTTGGGCCTCCCACACAAGTGAGGCACCATTTTTACCGGGAGACCCAGGGGAACGCTGGGAGGTGGGAAATTTGAGTGAGCCCGGTGATGCCACAACTTTCCCACACAAAAATGTGTGACAAAAGTGATTTTTTCAGCTAAAATTGAGGTTTGCAGGGGATTCTGGGTAAGGAAATCCTTGGGGGATCCACGCAAGCCATACCTCCCTGGTAGCCTCCGGGTGTCTAGTTTTCAGAAATGTATGGGTTTGGTAGTTTTCCCTAGATGGCCGCCGAGCACCGGGCCAAAAACACAGGTGACCCCCCTTGCAAAACCAGGTGGTTTTGAGATAGGCAATTTTGATGTCGCATCGCTAGGTTTTGGGCCCTTGCCTGTCGCGGGTACTTGGGCCTCCCACACAAGTGAGGCACCATTTTTACCGGGAGACCCAGGGGAACGCTGGGAGGTGGGAAATTTGAGTGAGCCCGGTGATGCCACAACTTTCCCACACAAAAATGTGTGAAAAAAGTGATTGTTTCAGCTAAAATTGAGGTTTGCAGGGGATTCTGGGTAAGGAAACGTTGGGGGATCCACGCAAGCCATACCTCCCTGGAAGCCCCCGGGTGTCTAGTTTTCAGAAATGTATGGGTTTGGTAGGTTTCCCTAGATGGCCGCCGAGCACCAGGCCAAAAATCCAGGTGACCCCCCTTGCAAAACCAGGTGGTTTTGAGATAGGCAATTTTGATGTCACCTCACTACGTTTTGGGCCCTTGCCTGTCGCGGGTACTTGGGCCTCCCACACAAGTGAGGCACCATTTTTACCGGGAGACCCAGGGGAACGCTGGGAGGTGGGAAATTTGAGTGAGCCCAGTGATGCCACAACTTTCCCACACAAAAATGTGTGAAAAAAGTGATTTTTTCAGCTAAAATTGAGGTTTGCAGGGGATTCTGGGTAAGGAAACGTTGGGGGATCTACGCAAGCCATACCTCCCTGGAAGCCCCCGGTGTCTAGTTTTCAGAAATGTATGGGTTTGGTAGGTTTTCCTAGATGGCCCCCGAGGACCGGGCCAAAAACCCAGGTGACCCCCCTTGCAAAACCAGGTGGTTTTGAGATAGGCAACTTTGATGTCACCTCACTACGTTTTGGGCCCTTGCCTGACGCGGGTACTTAGGCCTCCCACACAAGTGAGGCACCATTTTTACCGGGAGACCCAGGGAAACGCTGGAAGGTGGGAAATTTGAGTGAGCCCGGTGCTGCCACAACTTTCCCACACAAAAATGTGTGAAAAAAGGGATTTTTTCAGCTAAAATTGAGGTTTGCAGGGGATTCTGGGTAAGGAAACGTTGGGGGATCCACGCAAGCCATACCTCCCTGGAAGCCTCCGGGTGTCTAGTTTTCAGAAATGTATGGGTTTGGTAGGTTTCCCTAGATGGCCGCCGAGCACCAGGCCAAAAACCCAGGTGACCCCCCTTGCAAAACCAGGTGGTTTTGAGATAGGCAATTTTGATGTCACCTCACTACGTTTTGGGCCCTTGCCTGTCGCGGGTACTTGGGCCTCCCACACAAGTGAGGCACCAGTTTTACCGGGAGACCCAGGGGAACGCTGGGAGGTGGGAAATTTGAGTGAGCCTAGTGATGCCACAACTTTCCCACACAAAAATATGTGAAAAAAGTGATTTTTTCAGCTAAAATTGAGGTTTGCAGGGGATTCTGGGTAAGGAAACGTTGGGGGATCCACGCAAGCCATACCTCCCTGGAAGCCCCCGGTGTCTAGTTTTCAGAAATGTATGGGTTTGGTAGGTTTCCCTATATGGCCGCCAAGCACCGGGCCAAACACCCAGGTGACCCCCCTTGCAAAACCAGGTGGTTTTGAGATAGGCAATTTTGATGTCACCTCACTACGTTTTGGGCCCTTGCCTGTCGCGGATACTTGGGCCTCCCACACAAGTGAGGCACCATTTTTACCGGGAGACCCAGGGGAATGCTGGGAGGTGGGAAATTTGAGTGAGCCTGGTGCTGCCACTACTTTCCCACACAAAAATGTGTGAAAAATGTGATTTTTTCAGCACAAATTGAGGTTTGCAGGGGATTCTGGGTAAGGAAACAGTGGGCGATCCACGCAAGCCATACCTCCTTGGAACCCCCCGGGTGTCTAGTTTTCAGAAATGCATGGGTTTGGTAGGTTACCCTAGATGGCCGCCGTGCACCGGGCCAAAAACCCAGGTGACCCCCTTGCAAAACCAGGTGGTTTTGAGATAGGCAATGTTGATGTCACCTCACTACGTTTTGGGCCCTTGCCCTGCGCGGGTACTTGGGCCTCCCACACAAGTGAGGCACCATTTTTACCGGGAGACCCAGGGGAACACTGGGAGGTGGGAAATTTGAGTGAGCCCAGTGATGCCACAACTTTCCCACACAAAAATGTGTGAAAAAAGTGATTGTTTCAGCTAAAATTGAGGTTTGCAGGGGACTCTGGGTAAGGAAACATTGGGGGATCCACTCAAGCCATTCCTCCCTGGAAGCCCCCGGGTGTCTAGTTTTCAGACATGTATGGGTTTGGTAGGTTTCCCTAGATGGCCGCCGAGCACCGGGCCAAAAACCAAGGTGACCCCCCTTGCAAAACCAGGTGGTTTTGAGATCGGCAATTTTGATGTCGCCTCACTACGTTTTGGGCCCTTGCCTGTCGCGGGTACTTGGGCCTCCCACACAAGTGAGGCACCATTTTGACCGGGAGACCCAGGGGAACGCTGGGAGGTGGGAAATTTGAGTGAGCCCAGTGATGCCTCAACTTTCCCACACAAAAATGTGTGAAAAAAGTGATTTTTTCAGCTAAAATTGAGGTTTGCAGGGGATTCTGGGTAAGGAAACGTTGGGGGATCCACGCAAGCCATACCTCCCTGGAAGCCCCCGGGTGTCTTGTTTTCAGAAATGTATGTGTTTTGTAGGTTTCCCTAGATGGCCGCCGAGCACCGGGCCAAAAACCCAGGTGACCCCCTTGCAAAACCAGGTGGTTTTGAGATAGGCAATTTTGATGTCGCATCACTACGTTTTGGGCCCTTGCCTGTCGCGGGTACTTGGGCCTCCCACACAAGTGAGGCACCATTTTTACCGGGAGACACAGGGGAACGCTGGGAGGTGGGAAATTTGAGTGAGCCCGGTGATGCCACAACTTTCCCACACAAAAATGTGTGAAAAATGTGATTTTTTCAGCTAAAATTGAGGTTTGCAGGGGATTCTGGGTAAGGAAACGTTGGGGGATGCACGCAAGCTATAACTCCCTGGATGCCCCCGGGTGTCTAGTTTTCAGAAATGTATGTGTTTGGTAGGTTTCCCTAGTCGGCCGCTGAGCACCGGGCCAAAAACCCAGGTGACCCCCCTTGCAAAACCAGATGGTTTTGAGATAGGCAATTTTGATGTCACCTCACTACGTTTTGGGCCCTTGCCTGTCGCGGGTACTTGGGCCTCCCACACAAGCGAGGCACAGTTTTTACCGGGAGACCCAGGGGAACGCTGGGAGGTGAGAAATTTGAGTAAGCCCGGTGATGCCACAACTTACCCACACAAAAATGTGTGAAAAAAGTGATTGTTTCAGCTAAAATTGAGGTTTGCAGGGGACTCTGGGTAAGGAAACGTTGGGGGATCCACGCAAGCCATACCTCCCTGGAAGCCCCCGGGTGTCTAGTTTTCAGAAATGTATGGGTTTGGTAGGTTTCCCTAGATGGCCGCCGAGTACCGGGCCAAAAACCCAGGTGACCCCCCCTTGCAAAACCAGGTGGTTTTAAGATCTGCAATTTTGATGTCACCTCACTACGTTTTGGGCCCTTGCCTGTCGCGGGTACTTGGGCCTCCCACACAAGTGAGGCACCATTTTTACCGGGAGACCCAGGGGAACGCTGGGAGGTGGGAAATTTGAGTGAGCCCAGTGATGCCACAACTTTCCCACACAAAAAATTGAGGTTTGCAGGGGATTCTGGGTAAGGAAACGTTGGGGGATCCACGCAGCCATACCTCCCTGGAAGCCCCTGGGTGTCTAGTGTTCAGAAATGTATGTGTTTGGTAGGTTTCCTGTTAGAATCCGGGGTCTCTGGTTGGCGCAGGTATGCACTTGCGACAAGCAGGGACCCTTTCCTCTAAGTCAGGGCAAAGGATCACCTCTTTCAAAATAACCCCTGCTCACCCTCTAGGTAACGTGGCGCGAGCAGTCAGGCTAGATTTCCAGAGGACATTAGGTTAAGCGTTCAATTTGTCCCACACAATAATCACCAGCCCACCACACAAAAGACACAAGGCTGTATTTATCAAAAATAGAAGTCTTTATATAAAAGGTTTTCTTTCAGGCAGGTTGCACAAATACAGTTCTCTTGGTAAATTAAAGTTCCAGTTACTTGCAAAGCTTAAGGGCAGTCCACAGTTCTTAAGATGGCACAGTTCGATTTAAAATCAGGTTCTTAGGTTTTCTGGGCACTTTGTAGCGCCTTTGTGATGCTCTGGGTAAGGTTGGGTACCTTGCCGTTTCTCACGCTTCCCGCGTCAGCCGGAGTACGCTTGCCGAGTCTCACGCTTCCCACGTGAGCGCCGGTGCTATCTTTCAATGCGGTACGGTCCGGACAGTCAGGGACGCGCCGTACACGGGTGGAAGCACCGGTTACGGTGCGCACAAGACCAATACGGTCCCAAGGCTTCAAACTTCAAAGGGGGTTACGGCTCGTACGATGCACGTACGGGCTGGACGCGGGGCACAAAGTCCCACCCACTGCAATGGCAAGTACGGCTCAGACTCCGTATATTCAAAGGAAAGTACGATGCAGACTCAATACTTTCCAAGGCCAGTACATTCCCCAGCAAGTACGTTCAAAGCGCCAGGATTGCAGTAAGTACGGACCGGACAAGTACCAGTACGACTCAGACACGGGCCGTACGATTTCAACCAGGGTATTATAAAAGCAGGTACGAGTCAGACTACGGGCCCCAGGCAGTACGGGTCGAACTTTTACCGCGATCTTCACAATACCTCTCAGCCTCACGGGGAAGGTTCGTGGCGGCCTCGCAGTCCAGTCCAGGGGTGTCCCACGTCGCGCTGGCGTCCCAAGTGTCCAGGGGATGGCGGAGCTTCGTGGGGCGCTCGGGCAGGATGCAGGGTGCCACGAAGGGGGTCAGAAGCAGGAGGGCAGCCTCGGGGTGAGATCACAGCACCGCGCGCTGTTAGCTTCGGCCGGGGACGTGAACCAGGGCAATTTAGTCCTGGGCAGCAGCCTCTACAACCCGGCGGGGGTCACAGGGGCTCGGCGCTCAGGGAGATCTCCACCTTACTTTGCGAGCTACGGCTCGAGGGGGCAGCTGCTCACTTTGCTCAGGCTGACAGGCCTTTACGTTGCTCACAGCCACTCCTGCAGCAGAAGTCGCGTTGCTCAGCGAGATCAGGGGATGCACAGGTTCTCCGGGGTCAGCTTGCAGAATCACTCCTAGGCACTTCTCTTCTTCAGGAAAGGTAGCGCCCACTGTTCCTGGGGCGCAGATCAGGGGGCAAGTTCACCAGCAAGCCCTTGGAGATTGTTTAACAGCACAAGTTGATGCAAAGTCTTTTCCTTAAGTCTTTTCCTCTCCTTCCAGCAGACAGGCACCCACTGCAAGCCAGTCTCTCAGGCAGAGAGACAGTACTCCTCCTTCAGCTTCTCCAGGTCCTTCTCCTTCAGGCAGAGGTTCGTCTTGGCGCAAACAGGATCTGATTTCTTAGGAGCAGGGCTCCTTCTTTTAAAGCACAAATCTTTTGTTCTTTGTCGCCAGGGGGCCTGGCTCAGTCCAGTATTGGAGCACTTTGTTGTGGTGACTTTGCTCTTTCCTTTCAGCAGCAGGGCAGAGACATCAGCCGCTCCACAGGGGGCGGAGCCGGCTTTGTGGTGGCAGAGCACAGGTCTTTTCAAGAGTCAAGGTGTACTCCTCCCACCCATCCTGGTGTAATCTCTCTCCCCACCACCTGGCAGCCAGCCTGTCTCCTGGAATTCCCCAACCCTGCTCCTTCCCTGTTACTAGGCAGAACACACACACACAGCGCAGAGGCGGACTGAAATGGCCAGGTCAGTAAATACTAACTTTCTAAAAGTAGTATTTACAAACGCAGGATATTAAAATAAACTTTACTAAAAGAAGTATTTTATTATTCTGAGTTCAGGCATACTAAACATGACTTTCTACCATGCTTTATGAGTCCACTGGGATTACAGGCTGTAGTAATTCCAGCAGCCCATTCTGGCCTATGGAGAGCAGGTAGCCTTCAATAGTGAAAAACGAAAATGGCTGTAATTCACTATTAAGACATGCCACACACATCAGGGCATGTCCTACCTTATGCCTACAATGCACCCTGCTCTTGGGCCTACTAGAGGGGTGACTAATATGTAGTTAAGGGATGGTTGAGGGACTGGCAAGTAGGTGCACTTGCGCAGTCAGCGCGACAGTACCAGACTGCACGCAGGTTCTGCAGTGGCAGACCCTAGACACATTTTACTAGGCCGCTTCTGTGGGTGGCACAACCAGTGCTGCAAGCCCACCAGCGGTATTTGTATTTACAAGCCCTGGCACTCCTGGTGCACTTTACTAGGGGCTGACAGTAAACCAAATGAACCAATCATGGACACCAATCAATGTATACACTTTTCAAAGGGAGCACTTGCACTGTGGCACTGATCAGCAGTGGCACAGTGCTCTGAGCAGCTAACACCAACAAAACACAATGAGGCACATCAGCAAAAAGTGGAAGGGAAACTCACGCCAAGGTGCCAGGTCTAACACGTGTCCCCTCCAGCTGAAATGTGGGGGGAACTACCCTACCCCAGGGAGTTCCTCTTCACTAAGGCGGAAAAACCTGGACAGACCGTCAGCATTGGCGTGATCTGTGCCAGGGCGATGTTCCACCGTAAAGTCCATACCCTGTAGGGAGATGGACCACCTCAACAGTTTTGGGTTCTCACCCCTCATTTGCATTAACCATCTGAGGGGCCTGTGGTCGGTCTGAACCCGGAAGTGAGTCCCAAACAAGTAGGGCCTCAACTTCTTCAGTGCCCAGACCACAGCAAATGCTTCTCGCTCTATCGCACTCCACCTTTGTTCCCGTGGAAGTAACCTCCTACTTATGAAGGCTACAGGTTGGTCCCAGCCCTCCTCAGTCATCTGTGAGAGAACAGCCCCTACACCATGCTCTGATGCGTCTGTCTGCACTAGGAATTCTTTGGAGAAGTCAGAAGCCAAGAGCACGGGCGCCGTGCACATGGCAGTTTTCAGGGTGTCAAAGGCCTTCTGACAGGTGTCAGTCCATATCACTTTTCTGGGCTGCTTCTTCGAAGTCAGCTCTGTCAAGGGGGCAACGATGCTTCCATACCCCTTGACAAACCTCCTGTAGTACCCAGTGAGTCCTAAAAAGGCCCTCACCTCCGTCTGGGTCTTTGGGGGCTCCCAAGCCAGGATGGTTTCTATCTTGGGTTGTAGGGGCGCCACCTGGCCGCTCCCCACCTGGTGTCCCAAGTACACCACGGACCCCTGCCCGATCTGACACTTGCTTGCCTTGATCGTGAGGCCTGCCTTGCGCAGTGCCATCAACACTTCCCAGAGATGTTGCAGGTGTTCTTCCCATGTGCCGCTGAACACTGCGATGTCATCCAGGTATGCTGCTCTGAACTCGGTCAGTCCAGACAACACCTGGTTGACCAACCTCTGGAAGGTGGCAGGGGCATTCTTCATCCCAAATGGCATAACCCGGAACTGGAAATGCCCATCTGGTGTGGAGAATGCGGACCTCTCTTTAGCCCCATCAGTCAAGGCGATCTGCCAGTACCCAGACGTTAAATCAAACGTGCTGAGGTACCGTGCAGCCCCTAACCGATCGATGAGCTCATCAGCTCTGGGGATGGGGTGCGCGTCAGTCTTCGTGACTGAATTGAGTCCTCGGTAGTCCACACAGAACCGGAGTTCGGGTGTGGCACCCGGCGCTGCAGCCTTCGGGACCAAGACCACTGGGCTGGCCCAAGGACTGCTGGAGGACTCAACCACCCTGAGAGCAAGCATCTTTGAGACCTCCTCTTTGATTTGATGCAGTCTCTGACCCTGTCAGTTACCCTGTAAGCTTTTTGCTTCACAGGTAAGCTGTCTCCTGTATCCACATCATGGACGCACCAATCTGTGATACCAGGAACCAGGGAGAACAAGTCAGGAAACTGCCCCAGCAGCTGGTGGCAGTCATTCTGTTGCTCAGGGGTCAGGGTGGGTGAGAGGATAACTCCATCCACTGACCCGTCTTGTTCTGAGGCTACCAAGAGGTCAGGAAGAGGCTCAGACTCCTCCTCCATCCCATCATCGGTGGCCAAGAGCATGCTCACTTCAGACCTCTCCAAGTGGGGCTTGAGGCGATTGACATGTAGGACCCTTAAGGGGTTCCTAGGAGACTGCAAGTTCACCAAGTAGGTGACAGAACTCTTGCGCTCCACAATCTCAAAGGGTCCTGTCCACTTGTCCTGGAGCGCACAAGGCTCCACCGGGGCCAGGATCCAAACTTTTTGACCAGGTTGAAGCTCAACAGGAGTGGCGTTCTGGTCGTACCACCGCTTCATTTCCTCCTGGCAGGCTTCCAGGTTTGCCTCAGCAAGTTGCCTGAAACGCCGAGTCTGGTTCCGGAAGGCCAGCATGTAACTGTATACATTCTGGGGAGGTTTCCTGGGAGATTGCTCCCAGCCTTCCTTGACCAGACTCAGAGGTCCACGTACAGGGTGGCCATACAGAAGCTCAAAGGGACTGAACCCCAGAGACTTCTGTGGCACCTCACGGTACGCAAAGAGAAGGCATGGTTAGAGGACGTCCCACTTACGCCTCATTGGTCCTTCAAGGCCCATGATCATGCCCTTTAGGGTTCGGTTGAATCGCTCAACCAACCCGTTTCCTTGGGGGATGGTAAGGGGTGGTGAACTTGTATGTTACACCACACTCTTGCCAAAGAGATTTCATATATTTCAATATGAAATTTGTCCCCCTGTCGTACACCACCTCTAGAGGGAATCCTACTCGTGAGAAAATTCCCATCAGTGCCCGTCCCACCACGGGGGCCGTCACTGTCCTCAGAGGGATGGCTTCAGGGTACCGGGTGGCATGGTCCACCAAGACCAGGATAAACCTGTTGCCCATGGCTGACTTGGGGTCCAGTGGCCCCACAATGTCAATCCCCACTCGCTGGAATGGGGTACTGACCACAGGGAAAGGTTGGAGTGGAGCTTTCAGCTTCCTTCCACTCTTGACACTTGCCTGGCAAGTCTGGCATGTCCTGCAGTGAGTGTCAGAACTCCTGCGCATTTGGGGCCAATAGAAGTGGGTGGCAAGTCTCTCAAAGGTCTTGTCCTGCCCCAAATGTCCTGCTAATGGAACGTCGTGAGCCAGCCCCAGTAGGAAGGCTCTGAACTTCTGGGGTACCACCAGCGCACGGGCTGACCCAGGTTCAGCAACCTTAGGCTCTGAGTACAGGAGGTCGTTCTCCCAGTAGATCAAGTGAGTACCGGACTGATCACCATTGGCTTGGGCTGCAGCCTGCTGCCGCATACCCACTAGAGAGGGGTACTCTTTCTGCTGCCTGCAGAATTCCTCCCTGGTGGGCCCTCCTTCTTGCTGCCAATGGGTCAGCTCAGGCAGGTCCCCCAGTTCGGCGGTAGGCTCTAGGGCATCCCCCTCAATGTCTGCTTCCTCCTGGGCCGTGGGAACTTTAGGAGCCGGTTTCCCGTGCCTCCTGCGCCCTCTCCCTAAAGCCGGTTCCTGGGCCTCTCCCTCAGGCTCCAGGGTCCCTTCAACACCCCTACTGGCTGCCATTGACCGGGTGGTCACGCACGCCCAATCAGGTAAGCCCACCATCCGCAGGTGAGCTGTCTTCTCCACCCTTTCCCAAGGGGAGCTCTCCAAGTCATTACCTAAGAGACAGTCTACAGGCATGGCAGTTCTCACAGCGACTTGCAGAGTACCAGAGACCCCCCCCCACTCAAAGGGAAATTGAGCCATTGGACAACGACTCTCCGTGTTGTCAGCATTGACAACCCGACAATAGGCATGAGGTACGACCTGCTCTTGAGATACCAGGTGCTGCCGCACTGCAGTCACGCTGGCTCCTGTGTCTCTAAGAGCCTCTACCTTCTTCCCATTGACGGTCACCACTTGCCCATATTTCTTAGTGTTAGAGGGCAAGTTGGCTTGGGGGACCAGCTCACTGTCTCCTAGTGAGACTAAGGTCATCTGGATGGGGTCCCACCCACCTTGGACTTCTACCTCCTCCCCAAAGGCTACTGTAGCCACTTGCCTGGGTGGAGCACCAGTGGGTGCTGGTTTCACTATTGGCGACACTTGGGATCACTGGCAAAGTGACCTAGCTCACCACATTTATAACATTGAGGGGGCCCCTTGGGAACAGGTTTACCTGTCCGGCCCCTGTCTGCTTCGGGGGTGGGGGAGGCTGAGAACCTTTCTGCTGGTTCCCTTGGGTATTACTTTGGGGGGCCTTTTTGGAACCCTTTCTGTTTTTCCCTGTCCCCCCCACTCTTCTGCTGGGGCCCCTGCCCACCCTTGGTGGAGTCTTCCACATGACCCTTGTGGACCCTGGTGCTGACCCAGCGGTCCGTCTCCTCTGCAAGCTTCCTAGGGTTAGTCAGCTTGCAATCTATCAGGTGTTGGCGTAGCTCAGGAAAACAATTATGCGACAAGTGCTCCCATGCAATTAAATCAAAGAGACCTTGGTAATCATCAACTTTGCTACCCTTCACCCAGCCATCCAGTGCTCTGCAGAAAAAGGTTACATACTCCACATAGGTACCCACCGCATTCTTGGTACACCCCCTGAACTTCTGTCTATACATTTCAGGAGTTAGCCCATATCTGGTCATTAAAGCTTCTTTCATGTGGGGATAAGACTTCTGCATGTCAAAGGGCAAATCTAAAAGTGTGTCCCGCCCCTCACTGAGGAACCGTCCCCACAACCCCGCTCCCCAGTCTTTCTCAGGGACCCGGTGGGAGGACATGGCTACCTCATAGGCCCGGAACCATTGCCCTATGTCATCATTCCTGAAGAACTCTTTAACTACATCTTTTGGGATGTACACCCTTGACTCTACCTGCACCGGCGTTGCGCTGCCACCAGAGGGAGTGTTCTCCAAACTTTTCTCTTTTATCGCCAGTTCCCTCATTCTGGCGTCGTGCTCCATCAGAGCCTTTCTTTCTTCCAGAGCTATTTTTTTCTCTTCCAGAGCCATTTTCAGTTTCACCAAAGTGACCTCTTGTTCTCTTGCGGCCTGTCTGTCTGCCAGCTCCCCTGGCGAAAGGTCTCTGCCAAAGCTGTGGAGGCTCTCTGCTGGCTCCACTGGCACAATCTCAGGTACACCATCACCAGCTGCACCCCTTGATTCCATCCAGGCTTTCAGCGCCTTGTAGAGATCGGCTTTGAGTTTACATCCTACGTGTGGAACCTTGAACTTCATGCAAAAGTACTTGAGTTGTTTCTTTGCGTAGTTATCCAGCTCTGATTCATCCCATTCCCATCCTATTCCAGAGGCTTCAGATGCTGTGCTGGTTGAGCCCGGCATGGCTTCAAATGCAAGGGATCTTCTTTTCTTGGCAAGCGAAAATTTAAATTTTTAAAAGTTCTGTGGCTTAAGCTACTGGACTGTCCACTGTGCAATGGTTAGTAATCACTGCGCAGACACCAAGAACGCAAATCCATAAATCCGCACCGCTGCCACCAATGTTAGAATCCGGGGTCTCTGGTTGGCGCAGGTATGCACTTGCGACAAGCAGGGACCCTTTCCTCTAAGTCAGGGCAAAGGATCACCTCTTTCAAAATAACCCCTGCTCACCCTCTAGGTAACGTGGCGCGAGCTGTCAGGCTAGATTTCCAGAGGGCATTCAAGTTGTCCCACACAATAATCACCACCCCACCACACAAAAGACACAAGGCTGTATTTATCAAAAATAGAAGTCTTTATATAAAAGGTTTTCTTTCAGGCAGGTTGCACAAATACAGTTCTCTTGGTAAATTAAAGTTCCAGTTACTTGCAAAGCTTAAGGGCAGTCCACAGTTCTTAAGATGGCACAGTTCTATTTAAAATCAGGTTCTTAGGTTTTCTGGGCACTTCGTAGCGCCTTTGTGATGCTCTGGGTAAGGTTTTGACAGTACCTTGCCATTTCTCACGCTTCCCGCGTGAGCCAGAGTACGCTTGCCGAGTCTCACGCTTCCCGCGTGAGCGCCGGTGCTATCTTTCAATGCGGTACGGTCCGGACAGTCAGGGACGCGCCGTACACGGGTGGAAGCACCGGTTACGGTGTGCACAAGGCCAGTACGGTCCCAAGGCTTCACACTTCAAAGGGGGTTACGGCTCGTACGAGGCACGTACGGGCTGGACGCGGGGCACAAAGTCCCACCCACTGCAATGGCAAGTACGGCTCAGACTCCGTATATTCAAAGGGAAGTACGATGCAGACTCAATACTTTCCAAGACCAGTACGTTCCCCAGCAAGTACGTTCAAAGCGCCAGGATTGCAGTAAGTACGGACCGGACAAGTACCAGTACGACTCGGACACGGGCCGTATGATTTCAACCAGGGTATTATAAAAGCAGGTACGAGTCAGACTACGGGCCCCAGGCAGTACTGGTCGAACTTTTACCGCGATCTTCACAATACCTCTCAGCCTCACGGGGAAGGTTCGTGGCGGCCCCGCAGTCCAGTCCAGGGGTGTCCCACGTCGCGCTGGCGTCCCAAGTGTCCAGGGGTCGGCGGAGCTTCGTGGGGCACTCGGGCAGGATGCAGGTTGCCACGAAGGGGGTCAGAAGCAGGAGGGCAGCCTCGGGGTGAGATCACAGCGCCACGCGCTGTTAGCTTCGGCCGGGGACGTGAACCAGGGCAATTTAGTCCTGGGCAGCAGCCTCTACAACCCGGCGGGGGTCACTGGGGCTCGGCGCTCAGGGAGATCTCCACCTTACTTTGCGAGCTACGGCTCAAGGGAGCAGCTGCTCACTTTGCTCGGGCTGACAGGCCTTTACGTTGCTCACAGCCACTCCAGCAGCAGAAGTCGCGTTGCTCAGCGAGATCAGGGGATGCACAGGTTCTCCGGGGTCAGCTTGCAGAATCACTCCTAGGCCCTTCTCCTCTTCTTCAGGAAAGGTAGCGCCCACTGTTCCTGGGGCGCAGATCAGGGGGCAAGTTCACCAGCAAGCCCTTGGAGATTGGTTAACAGCACAAGTTGATGCAAAGTCTTTTCCTTAAGTCTTTTCCTCTCCTTCCAGCAGACAGGCACCCACTGCAGGCCAGTCTCTCAGGCAGAGAGACAGTACTCCTCCTTCAGCTTCTCCAGGTCCTTCTCCTTCAGGCAGAGGTTCGTCTTGGCGCAAACAGGATCTGATTTCTTAGGAGCCAGGCTTCTTCTTTTAAAGCCCAAATCTTTTGTTCTTTGTCGCCAGGGGGCCTGGGCCTGGCTCAGTCCAGTTTTGGAGCACTTTGTTGTGGTGACTCTCCTCTTTCCTTTCAGCAGCAGGGCAGAGACATCAGCCGCTCCACAGGGGGCGGAGCCGGCTTTGTGGTGGCAGAGCACAGGTCTATTCAAGAGTCAAGGTGTACTCCTCCCACCCATCCTGGTGTAATCTCTCTACCCACCACCTGGCAGCCAGCCTGTCTCCTGGAATTCCCCAGCCCTGCTCCTTCCCTGTTACTAGGCAGAACACACACACAGCGCAGAGGTGGACTGAAATGGCCAGGTCAGTAAATACTAACCTTCTAAAAGTAGTATTTACAAACGCAGGATATTAAAATAAACTTTACTAAAAGAAGTATTTTATTATTCTGAGTTCAGGCATACTAAACATGACTTTCTACCATGCTTTATGAGTCCACTGGGATTACAGGCTGTAGTAATTCCAGCAGCCCATTCTGGCCTATGGAGAGCAGGTAGCCTTCAATAGTGAAAAACGAAAATGGCTGTAATTCACTATTAAGACATGCCACACACATCAGGGCATGTCCTACCTTATGCCTACAATGCACCCTGCCCTTGGGCCTACCAGAGGGGTGACTAATATGTAGTTAAGGGAAGGTTGAGGGACTGGCAAGTGGGTGCACTTGCGCAGTCAGTGCGACAGTACCAGACTGCACGCAGGTTCTGCAGTGGCAGACCCTAGACACATTTTACTAGGCCGCTTCTGTGGGTGGCACAACCAGTGCTGCAAGCCCACCAGCGGTATTTGTATTTACAAGCCCTGGCACTCCTGGTGCACTTTACTAGGGGCTGACAGTAAACCAAATGAACCAATCATGGACACCAATCAATGTATACACTTTTCAAAGGGAGCACTTGCACTGTGGCACTGATCAGCAGTGGCACAGTGCTCTGAGCAGCTAACCCCAACAAAACACGAGGCACATCAGCAAAAAGTGGAAGGGAAACTCGCGCCAAGGTGCCAGGTCTAACATTTCCCTAAATGGCCGCCGAGCACCAGGCCAAAAACCCAGGTGACCCCCCTTGCAAAACGAGGTGGTTTTGGGCCCTTGCCTGTCGCGGGTACTTGGGCCTCCCACACAAGTGAGGCACCATTTTTACCGGGAGACCCAGGGGAGCGCTGGGAGGTGGGAAATTTGAGTGAGCCCGGTATTGCCACAACTTTCCCAC
This sequence comes from Triturus cristatus, assembly GCF_964204655.1. NCBI lineage: Eukaryota > Metazoa > Chordata > Amphibia > Caudata > Salamandridae > Triturus > Triturus cristatus. Next base: position 1,646,287,721 of record NC_140590.1, read on the forward strand.
ACAAAAATGTGTGAAAAAAGTGATTGTTTCAGCTAAAATTGAGGTTTGCAGGGGACTCTGGGTAAGGAAACCTTGGGGGATCCACGCAAGCCATACCGCCCTGGAAGCCCCCGGGTGTCTAGTTTTCAGGAATGTATGGGTTTGGTAGGTTACCCTAGATGGCCGCCGAGCACCGGGCCAAAAACCTAGGTGACCCCCCCTTGCAAAACCAGGTGGTTTTGAGATCGGCAATTTTGATGTCACCTCACTACGTTTTGGGCCCTTGCCTGTCGCGGGTACTTGGGCCTCCCACACAAGTGAGGCACCATTTTTACTGGGAGACCCAGGGGAATGCTGGGAGGTGGGAAATTTGAGTGAGCCCAGTGATGCCACAACTTTCCCACACAAAAATGTCTGAAAAAAGTGATTTTTTCAGCAAAAATTAAGGTTTGCAGGGGATTCTGGGTAAGGAAACGTTGGGGGATCCACGCAAGCCATATCTCCCTGGAAGCCCCCGGGTGTCTAGTTTTCAGAAATGTAGGTGTTTGGTAGGTTTCCCTAGATGGCCACCGAGCACCGGGCCAAAAACCCAGGTGACCCCCCTTGTAAAACCAGGTGGTTTTGAGATAGGCAATTTTGATGTCACCTCACTACGTTTTGTGCCCTTGCCTGTCGCGGGTACATGGGCCTCCCACACAAGTGAGGCACCATTTGTACCGGGAGACCCAGGGGAACACTGGTGGGTGGGAAATTTGAGTGAGCCCGGTGATGCCACAACTTTCCCACACAAAAATGTGTGAAAAAAGTGATTTTTTCTGCTAAAATTGAGGTTTGCAGGGGATTCTGGGTAAGGAAACGTTGGGGGATCCACGCAAGCCATACCTCCCTGGAAGCCCCCAGGTGTCTAGTTTTCAGAAATGTATGGGTTTGGTAGGTTTCCCTAGATGGCCGCCGAGCACCAGGCCAAAAACCCAGGTGACCCCTCTTGAAAAACCAGGTGGTTTTGAGATAGGCAATTTTGATGTCACCTCACTATGTTTTGGGCCCTTGCCTGTCGCGGGTACTTGGGCCTCCCACACAAGTGAGGCACCATTTTTACCGGGAGACCCAGGGGAACTCTGGGAGGTGGGAAATTTGAGTGAGCCCGGTGATGCCACAACTTTCCCACACAAAAATGTGTGAAAAAAGTGATTTTTTCAGCTAAAATTGAGGTTTGCAGGAGATTCTGGGTAAGGAAACGTTGGGGGATACACGCAAGCCATACCTCCCTGGAAGCCCCCGGGTGTCTAATTTTCAGAAATGTATGGGTTTGGTAGGTTACCCTAGATGGCCGCCGAGCACCAGGCCAAAAACCCAGGTGACCCCCCTTGCAAAACCAGGTGGTTTTGAGATAGGCAATGTTGATGTCGCATCATTACGTTTCGGGCCCTTGCCTGACGCGGGTACATGGGCCTCCCACACAAGTGAGGCACCATTTTTACCGGGAGACCCAGGGGAACGCTGGGAGGTGGGAAATTTGAGTGAGCCCGGTGATGCCACAACTTTCCCACACAAAAATGTGTGAAAAAAGTGATTTTTTCAGCTAAAATTGAGGTTTGCAGGGGATTCTGGGTAAGGAAACTTTGGGGGATCCATGCAAGCCATAGCTCCCTGGAAGCCCCCGGGTGTCTAGTTTTCAGAAATGTATGGGTTTGGTAGGTTTCCCTAGATTGCCGCCGAGCACCGGGCCGAAAACCCAAGGGACCCCCCTTGCAAAACCAGGTGGTTTTGAGATAGGCAATTTTGATGTTACCTCACTAAGTTTTGCGCCGTTTCCTGTCGCGGGCACTAGGCCAACCCACACAAGTGAGGTACCGTTTTTCTCGTAAGACTTTGGGGAACGCGGGGTGTGTGGAAATTTGTGGATCCACGCAGATTCCGGAACTTTCCACTACAGAAATATGGGGAAAATGTGTTTTTTTGGACAATTTTTTAGGTTTGCAAGGGATTCTGGGTAACATACCCTGGTGGGAGGCAGTCAAGTCACCCCATCCTGGATTCCCCAGGGTGTCTAGTTTTCAAACATGTATAGGTTTGCTAGGTTTCCCAAGGTGCCCGCAGAGCTAGGGTTCAAAAACTACAGCTAGACATTTTGCCAAAAAAGGGTCATTTTTCACTGCGAAATTGAGGTGTGACCACATTGCATTTTGCGCCGTTTCCTGTCGCGGGCACTAGGCCGACCCGCACAAGTGATGTACCGTTTTTCTCGTAAGACTTTGGGGAACGCGGGGTGGGTGGAAATTTGTGGATCCACGCAGATTCCGGAACTTTCCACGACAGAAATGTGGGGAAAATGTGTTTTTTTGGACAATGTTTTAGGTTTGCAAGGGATTCTGGGTAACAGACCCTGGTGGGAGCCAGTCAAGTCACCCCATCTTGGATTCCCCTGGGTGTCTAGTTTTCAAAAATGTATAGGTTTGCTAGGTTTCCCAAGGTGCCCGCAGAGCTAGGGTTCAAAAACTACAGCTAGACATTTTGCCAAAAAAGGGTCATTTTTCACTGCGAAATTGAGGTGTGACCACGTTGCGTTTTGAGCCGTTTCCTGTCGCGGGCACTAGGCCGACCCACACAAGTAAGGTACCGTTTTTCTCGTAAGAGTTTGGGGAACGCGTGGTGGGTGGAAATTTGTGGATCCACACAGATTCCGGAACTTTCCACGACAGAAATGTGGGGAAAATTTGGTTTTTTTGATAATTTTTTAGGTTTGCAAGTGATTCTGGGTAACAGACCCTGGTAGGAAGCAGTCAAGTCACCCCATCCTGGATTCCCCTGGGTGTCTAGTTTTCAAAAATGTATAGGTTTGCTAGGTTTCCCAAGGTGCCCACAGAGCTAGGGTTAAAAAACTAGAGCTAGGCACTTTGCCAAAAAAGGGTAAATTTTCACAGCGATATTGAGTTGTGACCACGTTGGGTTTTGCGCCGTTTCCTGACGCGGGCACTATGCCTACACACACAAGTGAGGTACCATTTTTATCGGGAGACTTAGGGTAATTCAGATTTGTAAAGGAACTGTTATTATCTATTGACTTTGTGTAAAAAATAAGTCATTCTAAAAAATGACTGATAATTCTCATGCTAGTATGAGTATTCCCAATTTCAGAAATGTGCAAATATCTACTGTTTCTAAACTCTATATTTTGTTCCCATTTCAGAAATACATAGGTGTCTTTCATACCGATTTTTCCATGTACACATTTTTACAGAATAATTACTATATACCCGGTACATAATAAAAAACCATTGCAAGTTGCTGCTCAGTTTTTGGCTCTGGGCTCGTCGGGTTCTTGGTGAACCTACAAGTCCTATATCCCCACAACCAGTAATGTCCAGCGGATGCAACGGTATATTGCTTTCAAAGAGCTGTCATAATTTGAAGAAGTTACAGGTGAAAACGTTGACACAAAAGGCTGTTTTTTTCAACTAATTTTCAATTTATCCTATATTTAACTGTTTGTTTCTATAAAACAAACCTTGATGGATCTACATAAATGACCCCTTGCTGAATTTAGAATTTTGTCTTCTTCTCAAAAATGTATAGCTTTCCAGGATCCATTATTGCTTTTGTACCCATTTCTGCCATTAACTGGAAGGAGGTCAAAAGCACAAAAAATAGCAAAAATAGGCTATATCCCAGAAAAATGCCAAAACTGTGTAAAAAATGTTGGGTTTCTGACAAAAGTCTGGTATCCCCGAAAAGCTGGGAAAATGGTGATTTCAACCCCACAAATCCTTTTTTGATAACATTTGCAGGGAAAAACCCAGATGCTTTCATTTGCAGCCTGTTTTTCCAATTTGTCTGAAAAACCCCAAAATGTTGCTGTATTTTGGCTCATTTCTGTGACCCCTCCAGGGGAATCCACAAACCCTGAGTACCTTTAGAATCCCCATGATGTTGGAAGAAAAGGACACAAATTTGGCGTGGATACCTAATGTGGTCAAAAAGTTACAGGGGCCTAAGCGCGCACTATGCCAAATAGCCAAAAAAAGGCTTGGCACAGGAGGGGGAAAAGGCCTGGCAGCGAAGGGGTTAAAGAATGACAAAGTCTTTGTTCCAATGCAGCCTCTTTCTTCCACCACCCTTCACTTCCTTTATCTTTATCTTATTCTTGTAGTTATTTTTAATCTTTTCCACCCTTTCATTGTCTCTTGGTCACTGTTCTCCTAACTTTATGTTCCTCCCTCTTTTTTGCTTTTTTCTCTCTCTTTTGTTCTGGGCCAAAGTCTATTGATGAGAAATAATTTCTGGTTGTCAAACATTAGAGTTGTTTTCCACCACCTGCAACTACCTCCACAAATTAAACTCTGGGCCACTGATGGATCTAGAAAGAGCCCACAAGAGTATCATGCAGTCCTACCAACTATGAAAACAATGTCACCATGTGAGAGAGGAGGAGGGAGTGTGACCATGTAGACTAAGGGAGCTGGGTTTCATGTTCCGCAGTGCCTGAGATCCCCTCCAAACTTCCTGCAAAGAGATTCAAATGCTTCTGATGCCCATGTCGGAGGGAGTTTGCAAAGCCTCCACACATGAACTGGAAACCCGCTCTTTGCAAAAGATTCCAGCTCATCTTCTTTTTGCACTGTGTGACATTGACTCTTCACCATGATACGTTGTGAAAAGAGCTGATGTTGTGTGACACATGGGGCCACTGTAAAGCTGGAAGGTCTGATCATCATGTTGTGTGATAAAAGTGTTGTTGGGGTGTGCCACATTGAGCACACACACAGATGAGGTCAGTGGATTTGTTTTCCCCGATTTGTACTATCTAGAGCGCATACATAAATAAACAAGCATTGGCATAGCCAATAGGTCTCGCTTTTGGGACCTTATAAGTATTTAGTTATGCAACTGTTGCATGGCTAAACACTTATAAGGTCCCAAAAGCGAGACCTATTGGCTATGCCAATGCTTGTTTGTTTTTGCACTTTTATATAGGGCCAACTCGACTGAAGGTAGAAGAGCGCTTTTAAAGGAGCACCAGTTACATTACAGAAGGTCAGATTAATTTTTGGGGGGGGGTATAAGTGATTTGCCCAGAATCACAGGATTTTGAGTGGACACAGACACGAAGCTGGTTCCCCAGTTGTCTGTAGCTCTAGACGTAACACCACATCCTCCTGCCCGCCCTTCGTCCCTCATGTTGTTTGCCACTACCGCTGTCCATTATGTGGCAGCCTGCCCCTGCTACAAATATTGGCAAAGCCAAAAGGTTTTGCCCAGGCGCGATCTGTTGGCTTTCCCAATATTAATTTGGAACTGTTGCACAGCAGCACAAGCTGCTGGGCAATACGACCGAAAGAAAAAAAAAACTAAAAAAGATATGACACGTCCAGCGCTGACCTCGCCATATTGCTGTTCTTTTTACTTCAAGCCATGATGCAACGTAGCCAGCTCTGCTGTGAATCACAGCAAAATAAACATTGAAAACGCCAATAGATCTCACAGAGGCTTTGCCAATGTTTGTTCCATCTGTAAATATGGATAAAAGGATGAGATCTTTACCCTTGTGTTCACAGCCAATCACAGAAGTGAACAAGCATTTACAATGCAATGGTCTCGGCATTGGTAAAGTTAGAGCTATTGACATTGCTCATGACATTATTTTTGTTTATGTATTTGTTTTTAAAACATTTAAAGAAACGGCATTGTCATGAGCAATGCCAATAGCTCTAACTTTAACAATGCCGAGACCGTTGCATTGTAAATGCTTGTTAAGGTGGGCGGTGGGTTGGGCTCCGTTATTTTCACGCGGGAGCCTCACACTGCCTAAACTTTGGCAAATAGCGACTTGCAAGGTGCAGGCTAGTAGGAAATCGAGAGTAAGTCGGAGATAAGTAAGAGTGCATCTATCCTGTTGCTTGCCGTCGTTCCTGACCGCCTCTTACCCGCAGGTGCAGATCTTGCAGATACATTTGCGCTTCATGCTTAGGGTGATGTTCCGCACACAGGATTCGTCTGCTGTTAATTGCACGTGGTGATAAGGGGCGCGTCTTACAGCCAGATGAACACTTGTCGCTTGTGTGGCTGCAAGTGTACCATCTCCCCAAATTCCCTGTTACCATGGAAGCGCGCCGTTGCCTGGCAACTTGGTGAGCGTCGACTGGTCAACATCGAATGGCTAGCGTGGTGACATGAAACGTCAAGTTTGGGGCGGGCACTAAAAATGCTCCCACTCGATGGGATCATCCGAAGACTATTCAATCCCCATCAAAACGTCTGCGTGGAGGATGCGATGCATCGCAGAAGGCAACAGTTATTACAACTTTGAAGGGGCGTCACTGGTTTAATGAGACAGCTGCAAAACGTGAGCGAGCACAACCCGACCCTCCTCAATGTATTAGAATGTGTCACGAAACGGGGACAGTTCTTAATTGAAAAAGGAACTGCCCAGGCTGATCTGGGACTTCTGGTTGTCCCACTTTTCAGTCCCTCTGTCCCATTCAGGGCAGGCAGCCGCAACATTCCCAGACAGAACAGCGTAGTTCCCCGAACAGTTTGACTAACTCTCCTTGGAATACTTCAGTCCCAGACTAGCATAAAGGCACCGTTCCAAAGTGGGCGGTAGCCGTCGACTGTCGGGTCGGATCGGAGCGGAGACACGTGCAGGCTTCACGGCAAATCAGTACTCGGGATACTAGCCGACGCACCGTGATAGTGTGAAGGCATCCTTACACTTTAGCAGACTCAGAGTCTGGGAGCTGTGTGACTGCGCGACCCGGAAGTTCTAAAGTTATGGACAAGTGACATCCGTTAAACATAAACAACGGACGACGGATGTTAGACTGAATTCACTCACGGTCCGTGTAAGTAGCGGACAGGTGGTCACCTTAACAAGTAGATGTATAATGCTATTTAATCGATAGGTCATAGCTTCTTAATCTAAGTTACCGACCAGTTAGAAAAATACATACTTGTTCAGCCCTGCTTCAGAATACATGTACCTACTACAATGGAGTATCTTATCTGCTTGCTGCTGAGCGATTACAGTTATTTCCCGTCGAAAATATTGCACCAGTGTTGAGTAGTGCAGACGCACGACAATGAAAAGCACTCGTAGTGTCGCATTGTCTTCTGTGTGCTTACTTACTTTCAACGATGGCGCGCGTAGCCCTTTCATACCTGTAACATTTGGCCACCGGACGCAGGGGGAGCGGACGAGCACACGACTGCCTTTCTCCGAGGCAGAGCAGAAATGCCTCGGAGAAAGGCAGCGGCATTTTCGGATTCGGGGGCGTGTTTTGCTGTTGTCTCCTCCTTGAGACTTCTTGCAAAAAACACGCCCCCCGATCCGAAAAGGACGGGGCCTAATCTGAATGACTGACCTCTTCTCCAATGGCTGGCCAGCATTCAAGAGGCCAGCCAATGGAGAACAGGGGAGAAGAGGGGCGGGTTCAAGCCCCTCTTCTCCAAGTCATTAAAGCTCGGCGCGAGACTGCGCAAGCGCAGCCTTCGCAGCCGAGACCTAAAAAGGATCCCGTGAACATTGGGAAATGTTTGAGCACCCGCGATTGGGTGGAAATATTGGACTGAACACTAGGCTGTGATTGCCTGGAAGAAACCCTGCGCTCAAAGACTAGAATTGTGTGTCACGAGCACACATGATGGTGTCGGTTGAATGAAGCATGCATTGTCAGGCTGAGGGATAGCAGCATGTAGCATTTTTGCATGGTGCTGCGAGACCGCAATCCTTCCCCAGGTAAAACATTGCTTTCTGTTAACAAAGAGTGGCTGGGGTGGGCTGGCTGAGGTCTGTCGGTGGCTGAGGAGCGTGATGACAAACAGTACTAAAGAGAGATTCTGTGACCTCTCTGGAGAAGCATATCAAGCGCTCACAATCACTGCACAACACTAATGTAACACTCTTAATAGCACACCTTCTGCACTGATAAGAAGTTGCTGTTGGTGGGAGTTTCCAGGGCTACAATGAGGCATAAGAAACAACCAAGCATAAATAAATAATAAAACAAAGGTTGCATCGCAATTAAAAAATCAAAGCGGCCTTGCGGCCGCGAAAGTGAAAGTAATCGCGGAAAAGCATGGCGCGCGCCCGCGCACATGCACTGTAGCTCTAGGCTGGCCTGGTAGCACTTTTTGGAGCCCTCTCAAAAAGTCTCGCCAGACCAGCGCCTGCGCTGGGTCAGGCGAGACCTAAAAATCTATGACTATTTGCATAGGATGCAAACAGCAGGGAACACAGAGGAAATGGCAACTCATGCAGAATCGCAAACAAGATGAGCATGAAAGAGGCGGTCTCTCAATGCTTTATGAGCTCAATTGCTGTCAAAACCATTGAGATATTACCTCTCAAGTCAGTCCTGGATTGCTTATTGGGGAGTAAAGAAGGAGTAGGAAGTGCTTCGGGGCACCCTGATGTGTTATTAAATGTGAATTTCATTTTTAAAAGTAGTATCTGTCCTTTTAGTGAACATGGGCTGCTTTTAAAAAAATGGCTCCCGCTTGGGAGAGCATGGTGGCCTCCTATCCCTTGCAGTCCACTGTTATAGCGTTTTTCATAATATGCAAAATGTGCAAATGTCATATGATTTTTTAAAAAAAATATTGGAATTTTAAAGATGCATGGAGGTGGAATGAAGAGCCAGTATCACACTGTGGAAGACAATGGAGGCCTGCTGCTGCTGCCTCCACACGTCGGGGTAGTTGGCGGGACGGTGCGTGCTGGTGTGCCGGGGCGTGGCACTTTGAAAAAAAAATCGAACGCAAATTTTAAATGCGCATGTGCATCGTCATTAGAATAAATAAATAAAATGAGTTTGAAATTGAGAGTCTGCGCGCGCGGAGTCTGAGCCTGCCTGCGGTAATTTAATTTTATATACTGACTACTGTAGTAGTCTCCTGTCTACCCACATTCAGATTGCCTGCCATTATGAAGTGCAGACAGCACTGCTGGTGTCACCCCATGTGACGGTGTCACCCGGTGCGGTCCGCACCCCCCGCACCCCCCTAGTGACGCCACTGGGTGGAACTGATAAACTAATGGGGTTACATCTGAAATGAGTTACCTAAGGCACTTAAAAGTGTAAATATAATGCAATGACTAGGTATGCCCCACAGCAAAGCAATCTCAATCCTTGTTTCCGTGGAGCATCAGGTGAATGACGTCAATATATTAGCGATGTACACCATTTGCTAGAAAGTGTGTATTGTGAATAAAGCTTCCATGATGTACTCAAAGTATCATTTGCAAGGACTTCTAATGGAAGTTCCGCTGGAGACGTTTTGGTGCTAGTTCAATGAGCCATTGTTCAAGAACTTTTTCATTTGTGTTCTACAAATCTGGAGTGCAGTTGCCAAAGATTTATCTTAACTTAAGAAATGGGTTAGTGCTAAATAATTGCACTGTTTTTACTTACTACTTTATTGTTTCTGATTTGCCAAATACGACCCTAACCGTGACCATACCATGCTGAATTTGCAGAATCTATCACTTGGTTTTGTGATTTGTCCATACAACTTCTGGGAATCTGTCTTTCATGGGATTCTTTTACCATTTTCCTTGTAGGTGACCTGTCATGCTGTTGGTACTATTTATGAGCCAACACTTACATTTTGTGCTTAGAATATGCCTAACTAAGGATTATATAGTTTTATGACTTTGTATTTTTTCTGTACATATATACTTTTGGACTTTGTTTGGATTCATGCTTTTTTTTCTCTACCTCATTTTTATTATTTGTAATAAATACCCTTTTTGCTCTATGTTTGATCTAGACCTCAATATGTTATGTATCTATTATTTTATTCAGTTTAAACTCTGGTAAATTGTGCTGTCCTGAAGAGGCATGTAGTGTCTAGCTACTAGATACACTGGAGACACCGGAGCAGAATTATTTTGGTAAAAAGTTTGTGGTGATCAAATTTTGGAGTTCAGGTGATTATTGGGTGGGGCTCTCACGCCGCCGTTTGCTATTCACAGTGATTCGCAGGTGTTTGCTAAAGGCGAGATGCTGAATTAATATTCACTAGGCAGTTAATTTTGTGACCCCCTTCAAATTTATCATTCAAAATGCAACCTATTACTCCCTCTTCCCAAACCAGCTGGTGTGAAAATTGCACATCGCTGGTTTGAGAGCTGGATAGTACAGCATGCTCACTGGTCTAAAAATAAATCAAACTTTCCTTACACTACAGGATTTAGGGTTGCCATGGTAATCCATATCATTTGTACACGTTAATTCCTATCATGGCCTTTCCTTTACAGGATCATGGCTGATTGAATGACAAAATATTGGCAACAAGAAGAAGCGAGGCAGGAGGCAAAGGGCATGAGTTAGGATAGACCGTGCACCAGCAGCCATGGAAGAACTTATCAAATCTACTTTACAATTTGAGAAGGAACCACTGCTCCACCACCAACAGACACAGGTAGGTGTTCAACCACATGATCACATATTTTTAAAATAGTCCTACTGTAAACATCCATCATTTGAAGTTGGAGGATGATGACAATAAATTGTCCACGGTGCTGGACCAATAGTTCCAGTTCTGCATTTATAGAGCATGTACAAATGCATTGTGGGAATTGCAGTCACAACCAATATAATGATAATTTAAATGTTTTCCCAAATTACACTTTGTACAAACGGAGATGATCTTTGTAGTGAATCATGATAATGCAGCTTTTTTATTTACACTTATAGCATAAAACAATGTAGTCTTACACTTTCAATATCAGTGGGACAAAAAGGTCAGCAATAGATTTTCCTAAAGACACTCTTACACTTCTGGATGTTGAATCTGAAGAAAGAGAAGAACAAAAGGAGATGGAACTTGCTGAGCTCAGTGCAGGGCTAACATTCCACCAGTGGAGGACACAGGCAGAGGGTGACAAATAGTCCATCATAAACACTAGCACACATAAGTCGCAAGATAGTTAACAAGACAGCAACAACAAATAAGAATCAGGCTAATAGACGGAGGTGAGGTGTGGCGTAATGGTTAGAGTAATGAACCTCAAAGCTAGGGAACCAGGTTCGAGTATCAGCAGGGACGCCCAACATCCTGTGATTCTGTGCAAATTACTCAATCACCCCGGGCCTAACAAAAAAATGAATGTGTCCATCTGTAACGCAACTGGTGCTCATGTAAAGCGCTCAGGTCGAGTTTGCGCTATATAAAACTTAACAAAAAAAATGGGCAAACAAAGGGGCATATCAGCAACAACCGGCGATAATTATCGCGAAGCGCACTTAGCGCTAGGATAATTATCGCCGGCTAATGTGGATTTTTATCGCTGAGCTGGCGTGCTATTAGCAACGCTTATCTCAAAAGCGATAAAAATCCTAGCGCTAACTGCCAAACGTGAGATTATCGCTGGAAACCCAGCGATAATCTCACGAAGTTTGGCGTTAGCTTGATGATAGGACCTCACATACTTAGCCATGATATCCACCCTCCATAGGATATCATGGCTAAGTCAGTCCTGAAGCAGGCGTAAGGAAAGTAGCGATAACAGGGGTTATCGCTACTTTTCTTGCCGCTATGCTTCATAGCGTGTGGCATGATGATAGGAGAAATGTCGCTTAGAGACATTTCTCCTGTCATGTCAGGTCAGGAACGCCCACTTTGCATCTCATTAGAGATGCAAAGCTGGGCGGTAAGAATACTTGCGCTAATGCAAGGTTTCACGCGATAGCGTGACCTTGCTAATTAGGCGATATAATTATCACTGCTTTTCATGCGAAAACGGACGCAAAAGCGGCAATAATTTTATATCGCCTCGTTGCTGATATGCCCCATAATGCTGTTATGAGGCAACAAAGCAGTACTGGGGTTAGAGCATTTGGAGGATCCTAACATTCTCCAAGTTTCGGGTGATCATCTATGCTTGGTGTGCAATGCCAACAATTCCAGACCTTACACTAAATGAAGAAGAGGTTTGGTGGCCTTGGTAGTCAAATAGAGCAAGGGTACCAAGATGTTGTAGTGCCATAAAGGACACCTATAATAAAATGTCACAGAATATGTCAGTGTTAAAAAAGGATGTTACTGCACCATGTATTGCTACAAACAATGATGATACAAATACCAAGAGGCGAAGACATTGATATTGATATTTTTGGTAGGTCGGTATACTGGCTGGCAAGTTCAGCAACTTCGCGAGCCAGATGTATTGTGAACCTTCAGGTGGAAGTGGAACATTACAGGGTGATGTACAAGGAGATTAGTGAGAGCTACCCTAGTGTTTGAGGAGCTTCAGACCTCTGCTGAAATAGCTTCCAGGATCAGTCGTGCCTCTGTCCAAGATGTTGAGAGAGGAAGGTGCACCAGGAGCAGCAGGGAAAGTTCTAGGAGAACTAAATTTGAAGAGAATACCCATTTAGGAGGAGGCAAGAGAAGGTAATAAATTATTGACATGCACTCCTTATATAAAGTTTCGAACCTGTTTTAGTTTGGTACTCATAGTTAAGCTTGTATCATTGAGTATTTGCCAAGACTGGATGTTGTCGTGTTTTTTGAAGAATATGAAACCTGTGAATAAGCAGAAAAGATATTTTATTTACGATAGTGTATTTATGCGTCGTTAATGAAGTTATGACTTAAAAATAGTTGATTGTGATGTCTGTGCGGCACGCCCTTCCCTCTGCAGTACTGAAGGCACCTTGACCAAGGGTTTGCTGGGGATATGGAGAGGGCGATGCAAGTTAAACCATCATCATCAGACAAAGAGGGTAATCCGTTTCTTGTTGCAATGATGTGATACCTTGCACAGCACGTCATTATTTTATATAAGGTCTCTGGACTCTGGTGCAGTGCCCCAGCACTCTTGTGTAGACTCTGGAATCATCAGTTAGGAAGTCCAGATGTCTGTTGCACGACGACTTTGTCTATGAGCCATTTTATATCTGCTCTCATTCGTAGTGTGGCCATTGAGGTATGGTGTAAGTGGCTAGGGAAGTATGGGCAATGATACCTATAACATATGTCACGAAGTTCGCATCTGACAACGCAGGTGTTATGTAGGGTTGGGTGGAATGCTCACTTCTGCACGCACAATTGGCAGAAGTTGACAACTCTGCTTTACAAGCTCTGGCCGAAATCTGCCAATCACTGGGTGGTGGAGTTTTTTTCTGTGAGGCTCCAGATATGTGAGCTGGCGAGCGCGAGCGAGATTTGGTGTCCCCTAGTGTGATTTTCTAATGCTGGCAGTCATGGTCAGAGGCCGGCTTCTCGTGTATATTTGCTGCCACTCGAGTAGATATTCTACTCTATTGGAAGCAAAATCAACTCATTTGGCTGCATGGTCTTGGCATGGTACCATTCGGCCTGATTGTTCAGCGCTGCTTGTGCCACAGGTGCTAAGTCGCACAGTGAGCAACATGACATGTACATATTCTGCCAGTTAGTGCTACTGCAGAATCCCATGAAGTTCTTATGTAACTCTGCGGAATACTCCCCAAGTTCCACCCACTCCAGTAGCGGCTGCCCCAAACTGAAACTGGTAGGGGGGCGCGGGGGGATGAGGGTTTGGTAAATAAAAAATATATAAAAATCACTTACCTGCTGCTCCATTTTGCTCCCACTGCCGGCCGCCCCGTTGCTTCTGGTACTCTCCTCCTCCAGAAGTGGATGGGCCTGAAAGCACAGGTTCCCCTACCCAATCCAGACGCAGCTCTCATAGCATGAGAGCAGCACCAGGATTGGTCTGAGCACCTTGTTTGCCACTCAGACAGTGCCTGGAAGCCGATGGCATTTCTCCAACCGGGCAGTAGAACACAGCTGGGTTGGAGAACCATAAGCGCGCATGTCAGTTCGGACGGCCCAAGACAGCCAGCCAAACTGACATGCGCACTTCTAAGTGCACACTACCCCTCCCTGCCATTGCCCGGCCCAGCCCCTCAAACTCACACGTAAGCAGCGCAGAGATAATAAATAAAATAATAATAACAATGTTTCATTATCGTTTTATTGATCATCTAATGGCAGGTAGATGCTCCTCCGCCATTAAGGAGGAGCTGCCCCGCCCCACTCCCGCTGTAATGTCCACAGTGCCTGAATATCTATGATCTGTGTCTACTCCCTAGATATTGAACCACATTGTCGGTAATGATACACCTTGTTTTGCAGACTACTCGATCATTTAGGCTGTATTGATTGTTCTGATTCATGAATAGAAATTCACTCACAGAGAGTGGATAGATAGATATGTGTCCAATCAGCACAGTCAATAGCATTAGGAAAATGTGCAGTTCTGTAGAAAGTGTTATTCTGACCCTCAATAACCTCCTCTGTATCCTCATTCTCCTTTCCACATCACCATTTACAGACATTTTGAAGAAATCTAATGCATTCTGGACCTTTTTTTTTATACTTTACACCTTGTTACCACCTGCTTCTACTTGATGGCAATTCTGAGTAAAAAAATTAATTTTTAACAACTTTTCAGTATTTGTGATTCTTTATTTGGTAATGTGTGTTATTTTTTGTTTTCAAAAGAACAACTTGCAATTTATTTTGCTCAATATGCAATTTTTTGTGCCTTCACCATTTTATGGTCTTTGAACTTTTTTTATCGTGGTGTTTTAGCAGTCGCGAATCCAAGCACACACACATCACATCCACAATGCTTTGTGTTGAATCAGTTCTTGGTCTGCTGTAACTGTCAAAAATGTGTTTGGTGTGTGCAGTGTGCAGCTCGGTGCAGGTTCATGGTGTGGGTCATATGGTTATGGAAAAAAACCCTGAAACATTAGGTGGGAGATGCTTCGTGGGGCTTGTTTACTGCATCGCCGCCACCAGCCCAACAAGACGGACTACGGATCCCAGGCACGAGCGGGGTGAACTCTTGACCAGCGGCCACTCCTCCCTTGCATCGGGGACCTCATTAACGGCTCGCACCTCCCGCTTCGCAGGAGACGCTTCGTGGGGCTTGTTTGCTGCATCGCCGCCTCCAGCCCAACAAGACGGACTACGGAACCCAGGCACGAGCGGGGTGAACTCTTGACCAGCGCCCACTCCCCCCTTGCATCGGGGACCTCCTTAACGGCTAGCGCCTCCCGCTTCGTGGGGGACGCTTCGTGGGGCTTGTTTGCTGCATCGCCGCCACCAGCCCAACAAGACAGACTACGGATCCCAGGCACAAGCGGGGTGAACTCTTGACCAGCGGCCACTCCCCCTAGCGGTGGGGCGTACTTAGTGAGAGTGGAATTTCGTCATGCGGGACGCGCGTGGGCAGCGCCGGGCAAAGCCCGGGCAAAGGGCGGGCCGTCTGTGGCCGTCAGGGACCGAAGGAGGCTGAGCCGGGCCCACCCTCGTGGCTGTTTCATTAAGTAGGGGACAGGAAACTAACATTGTCGGTGGTAAAGAAGGATCACATTTAACTTTGCGCATTGGAACTTGGGACCCTAAAAAACGCAAGTGATTTACTGTCTTGGGGATAGATTGTTATATTATTGTTTTTCCCTCTCTTATTGTTTTTTGTTTGCTGTTGTTCTACCACCTGCATGAACAGTATGGCAAGCAAGGTTAAAACACGCTCGGGTAGAGCAAAGCCTAATTCACCGCCCGTGCGACAGGTACAATCACCAGATAAAAGTATAGACCCACTTCAAGTCTCAAAGCCAACGGCAATTGATCGCATGTTACAGAAAGCAATTGGGGCGGTATCATGCGAGATTGAGCGCACAGAGGGACGCTTGTCCCTAATACCATCATTGGAGTCACCTGTTTTAACGTTAGGATCAGTAAGTGAAGTTATGACTATCCCACCTTTCTGTTCGCCAGAAAATTTGGATCTAGACCTCCCCTGTGCGCAGTCGGAGGTCCTTAGTGATCCATCTCCAAAGAATAGGAAAAGGAACGCTTGTTTAAAAAAGCTGAAAGAAAGGAAAAGTAGATCCAGTAACCCTCAAAGTAAAATAAGAAGTAGATCAAGGGAGGGGTGGGCAAACAAGGTGTCCCAGGTATCAGTCGCGCCAATATGGGCGACGCAAATAGTGCTAGATTTACAAATTTACCTTGAATCATTTATAGTAAGCCAAATAAAACCATTGGCTAGTAGATTAGATAAAATCTTGAACGAGGTAAAAAACAGAGGTAGGACCCTGGGAACAACAGTGGAGTCGCACAACACTATAGTTACTCCTGATATTATTATAGGCCCGCAGATGGCATCCCAACCGAGGGGGCAGAATGATGGGCAACAGGATAGAGCCATGACCTCAAGTGTAAGGGCACCACAGATTGGCCAGGGTCCATCTGAGCAATTGTTACCAGCATCACAACTAAAAAAACAGCCCGAATCCCTAAGGAGCAATTAATAAAGCAGTCTGACCCTGATGTCCCTACGATATTGTCTAGTGCTCTGCCCACAATTAATTTACCACCGGAGGCGTGCCCCTATGTAGTTGTTCTTGCAGGAGTACCTGAACTAAAAGGTGATCAGAATGAGACACATTTGGATCTACATAACAAGGTCACACATTGGCTTAATAATAATAAACCCTTGACTGGCAATGAGAACGGAAATGGGGAAATATTACATGTCAGAAGGGTCAACTGGGTAGGCAATAGACGTAAAGATATTGTGGGCAATTGTATTATAGTCAATTTTAGGGACAAGAGAGTAGTGGAACATACTACGGCATGTGGGACAGTTAATCATATTAGCCGTATAAAATCACTGCCATTGGGATATTTCTACCCCAGACATTCAGCATCTAATGACGCCTTATCCCAATCTGGGGGATTCATGGAGAGATTTAATCCACATAGGGCCCAAGGGTATGCTTGTGACGGTCCCAGTTCTAGGAATCTCGGACCACTAAGTTGGAGAAATAGGTTCAGCCCTTTGGCATCGCTAGAGGAGAACGATTAACTTATTAGCTCCTTACACCCAGCAGATTCTTGTCAAAGAAGAGAAGGGAGGAATATGACCTTTGAGGAACTGCAAGAGGTAGGAATAGACACACCACAAAATAATGCCCCCCAAGTCCCTTGGCCTATGGAGGAGGTTGATATACCACGAAAATGTAGGGGGGAGAGCACAGTCAAAACTCCAGCATATATAACTACACCAGAGGGGGGAGATATCCTAGATCTAAGTGAGATAAGGGACATGGGAAATGACCAAACATCATCGGGCAGTGGATTAGTATTAGGGCACATAGAAATTAGGGAAGGATTGGCTAATACAATATCTATCCCTGCTGTCATAGTTGGCACATACAAATCCGAGGAAGGCTTACAATTCATCTCCTGGAATATAGCCGGGTTGGCGAATAAATTTAATAACTGCGAGTGGCGGCAGTATATAAACCGGTACCAGATAATCAGCTTACAGGAGACCTGGGTGGTCGACAATAATCTTTTCCACATGCCAGGGTATAAATGCTGTTTGTCCCTGCACAAAAATCAAGATCAGGCAGAGCTAGGGGAGGTCTGTCCATATATGTAGACTTAAATCTTCAAGGTACATGGACGGGCACGACCTGGTCTTCTCAGAATTTTCAGGCCGTGTGGTATAGGGGCTAAGGCTGATTGTGTTTAATATTTATAACACGGGGATATCAGGAGAAAATAATCCATTCCTTCAGGAATTGGATCACAGATTAAACCAAGAGATGGAAGCTAGTAAGGGGGTACCTGCTCCCACTATTTTAGTCATGGGCGACTTTAATTGCCATCTTTGCCCAGCCTTACTTCCCACTGATGCCGAATGGTCACATTGTCCAGTTAAGAATGGACCTCATTTTGGCCATACACAAGAAGGTATGGCCTTCACCAAATTTTTAAATACCTATGATTTGGTGCACACGATGAATATGATGGACCTGGAGAAGGACGGGATGCTCCCCCCCACTTTTAAGGGGCGAGGGTGCTCGTCATTTATTGACTACATTGTAATATCTAGTTTCCTAAAAAATAGGATCATATCTGTAGGGATTGAGTGGAGTCCTTTCAGTGATCACAACCCCGTGGTAATGGAGCTTTTTCACCTGTCTCAGTACAGGAGGAAACAGCCGGATGGCACCTCCCAGAGAGCAACAGACGAGGGGAGGCGGCTTAGGTGGTCAATAATAGATGGGGAAAACTTTTATAAATCCCTTATGGATATAGGGAAAATTCCCATTGATGAGTGCCTTGATCCTACAGTAGAGGGGCTACCGTTACTCGATCCATTTGGGCAAATAACTAGCCTGGTAGACGGGCTTCTGAAATCAAGTATTCCAATAAGGAAAAATAATTGTCCGAGATGGTTTGATAGGGACTGTTCACGCGCCCTAAGGGAACTTAAATGTAGTCTTAAAAAAAGGCCAAGGGACAAACAAAAAGTAGCCCAGTGTAGACTAATATATAAGAAGGAGATTAAGAGAAGGAAAGCAATTCTCCAGGGAGAAGCATGGACTGAATTAAGGGAGGCTGCAGAAAGAAGAGACATTACTGAGTTCTGGAGAATAATTAATAAACCTTGTTTCCAGGACAGTAATGCCCCCGAGATTGGGACAAATATTCTCCCGGATCAGTGGCTCACACATTTTAAGGGTCTGTATAATTACAGAACAGTATCCGTACTAGAGGAGGGGGAGACAGCAAAGCAGGGGCAGGTAGTAGATTTTACCCTAAATGAAATCATTGTGGGAATTGAGGGTTTGACAAAAAACAAGGCCCCTGGTCCCGATTGGACACCACCGGATCTGTTCCTGAGTAATATTGAGCTATGGGCCCCAATACTCACTAGAGTGATAAATGCTGCCATTAGGTGTGGCTTACCTCGAACTTGGTCTACTGCCATAATTGTCCCAATTTTTAAAAAGGGGAACAGGGACAATCCACAATGTTATCGAACAATCTCACTGATTGATGTGTCAGCTAAGATATTGGGCCGGGTAATTCTTAATCGCCTAACTGAGTGGACTGATGAGAACAACATTATCTCAGACACTCAGTATGGCTTTAGAATAGGGAGATCCACAAGTGACCAATGCTTGAATTTGTATATGCTGGTAGCGAAATATACTAAAGCCAGCAATGAAGCTATTTATCTGGGGTTTATGGACCTGGCAGCTGCATTTGACCACGTGAACAGGGACAAACTTTGGACTATGATGACTCATTTGGGGATAGACTTGGGATTGATTAACATTTTTAGGGAGTTACACAGGGACACCACTGCAATGGTACGCTATAATATGGATGGGGGCTGACTGAATCTTTCCCATGGACTAGCGGGGTGAGGCAAGGTTGTATTCTGGCCCCCTTTTTATTCTCACTCTACATTAATAATCTGTAGAAGTCCCTGATCAATTTAAAAACTGATTGCCCAAGCGTAGGATCGCGTCCTATCCCGGTACTCTTATATGCGGATGACGCGGTCCTACTTGCACATACCCCAAAGAGCCTACAGATTTTAATAGACGGATTTGTAAAGTTCATGGAAATTCTAGACCTGTCGGTTAATCTGGGTAAATCATATGTGATGTTGGCAGGCAATAAACCTTGCACCAGCTTCTCTTACAAGATAGGAAGCCACACACTAGAAAAGGTACAGTCTTTCTCGTATCTGGGCCTACTATTTGATGGCTCTTTACAATTTAAGGCCCTGGTGGAGGAACGCTGCTGTAAATTGATATCCTCCAATGGTGCTATCGCAGGCTATGGGCGGAGAGTGGGCCGATGGTCCCCTAATCAAACAATGAACCTTTATGGTTCTATTTGTTATTCGAAGGCCACCTATGGTGCAGAAGTATGGGGTTTTGTAAACACCCAGCAATTACAGCGGGAGGAAAACAAATTTTTACGCTCAATCTTGAAAATACCGCAGAGTACCCCAGCTGTAATAGCCCATAGAGAATTAGGGAGCCCATATTTAGAAGATTTGATTGTACTTAGACCTATCTTGGCATGGCTAAAAATCTGGTCAAATCCCGAGGCTACTTTAAGCAAACAAATTATAAGTGACTGCATGGGAAGCGACAAAAGCATGAGTATACCATGGCTGAAATATGTACTGACCAGTTTGGAAAACCTTGGCCGCAAGGATCTTTTTTTAAAACCGACAATGATTGTATCTCAAGACAAGTTGTTTATTAAGAGATCTTTTTTGGCCCAGAGAACTACAAACAGAGCAGAGGTTGAAGGGATCAAATGTACTGTGAGTGCCTATAGCTTTGTAAAAAACACCGAGGGAATGGAGCCGTATCTTTATCTTATGTATAACGCCCAGGATAGATTTTTAATGTCCCGTTTTAGGCTCAATCTTTTACCTTATCTACTGGCTGACCCACTAGGTTTTATATTTCCAATTGAGCAGAAGGGTGCCTGCGGCTGCGACAATAGGTCTCCGCAGGACACCCTTCATTTTGTACTCCTATGTTCCTTTTATTCAATGCCTAGGCGTAGATTTTTGGTAGGAATTTTAAAGCAAGCTAAATTAATACATGCTAAAGAGGCTCTAATCTTCTTGCAAAAAGCGGCTGACCCCTTGACATTATGTTGTATCATGAACTTTATTAAAGTTGCGGTGCCATTGAGGGCAACTAGAGAGTAAGTTGGATTGTCATCATCACAATGAATTGTTTTGTCTAGTCTCCTTTTTAACTATGTATGTAGTAGCAGTCAGGGTCTTGGTAATGATTTAATTGTATTTTTAACCGTTTGTATATATGTGCTTTTATGGTGTTTTTTAATCATCGAATAAAGAATGACTGACTGACTGACTGACTGACTTTCCCACCACACCGTGTAATAATGCACACTTTTCACACATCTGCTCTTTAGACCACATGTGGTAACCATATAGAGCAGGCAGTATTGCAACTGCCCTCTCAAAAGTCACTTTATAAATCTTAGCCAATGGGAAAAATACTTGTTTTCGTCCCAGGCTTGTTAAATGAGATACACCTGAGGTGCAGCTGTTAGGGCATGTTGGCAGTTGTTATTTACTAATGGGTTCCCCAGTTGGTGACTTTTAGTTTCTTCATTATTATTAGATATTTCAAGCTTCCCAATTCTATGTATGAGTAACTCTTACCAGGCCGCTTTTTTGCTTTGCATTTTGGGACTTGTAGTCATGTTCTTCAGATTTTAAAAATAGAACTGAAAACCCCAGCATGCAAAGCAATACATCTGATCTAGATGAGCTACTCATACCTGGTCCTGGGAAACCTGAAAGCTCTATATTATTTTGAACGTATTCCATCTTTCAGTTACTCACAGTGCAGGCCGGAAGCATGACTCTGAGACTTGGGGGCATATTATCAAAACAGACGATAAAATTATCGCCGCTTTAGCGGCAGAAAACTGACGCTAAAACGGCGATAATGGGCTTGATAATATGCCGCTGAGAATTCCAATAGAAGCCCATGTTAGAGGTGAAGGACATCTAACATGGGCTTCAATTGGAATTCCATAGAGCATATTATCAAGCCCATTATCGCCGCTTTAGCGGCAGTTTTCTGTCGCTAAAGCGGCGATAATTTTATCGCCGTACTTGATAATATGCCCCTTGGTGTTTTAAATACCAAGGACAATCTGCCCTGGAATGGTTTTGAAGTTTGGAAGACATCAGTACAGCCAATGACAATGATTTGTTGCATATGGCCGAGGGGATACAAGACTGTGGTAGGCAGCATTGATTTGCTGCACATCTGACGTCATAGGCCAGGCACCTCATTCTGAACCCAGGCATGTAACACGCTGCCTGGCAGAGAAATGAAAGTTGCTTTGTGAAGAAATGAAGTATTGAAGGGATGAAGGTCTTTCCAAGAAGGGATGTAAAATTCTATTTGAAATTCTGTGCTCCAGGCTGAGCTTACAGTGCCAGGGGCTCTTTTGCAAGCGAGGAACGGGATTTATTATACATGTCCTAAGTTCTGATGGCAAGAAAGGGATTGCATTTCTTATTGCAATGTTGTGTAACATTGCACAGCATGCAATGATTTTATTTCTGTGTCAGGGCTATAGTGCAGTGCCCCTTCACTCTTGTGTAGACAATGGAATCTTCGGTAAAGGAGTCCAAATTTCTATTCCACAGCTGAGCTAGTGTGTCTGTGTGCTGTATTATATCTCCTCTCCATCATAGCATTAGCACTGAGGTATAGAATAAGCCAGGAAAGAGCGACATAGGTACTGTCACCTATACCAATAAAAATAAACACTCAGGGGCCAATTCACAAAAGGCCTCGGTGCTCGTGGAGGAGGCCCCCGCAGTCACGGCGGCGGGACCCGCACTCGTGGTGGAAGCACCGCACCTGTAGCAGGACTTCGGCACTTCCGTTATAATTGCGGAGGTCCAGCGTTGAGGGTGGGACCCCTGCCACCAGTGTGGCCCTCATGCCACGACTGCGGGTCCTCTGCCATGAGTGTGGAGGCCCTTTGTGAATTGTCCCCTCAATGTGTGATCAAATGTTTTATTAAAAATAGAAGTTTTATAATGCATGAGACTTACCCAATGAGCAGCTGTCACCAGGTTCTCCTCTGATAAGACAGGTGTAAAGTACACAGTGCCTGAAAATGTCAAATTAAGTTGCTTTGTGAAGAGACCAGGGATTGAAGAGATGAATACCTCTCCAAGGAGGGGTCTAATAATCTATTCGAAATTTTGAGCTTCACTGATATAGGCTCTAATGTAAGCTGTGGTAAGGCTTTGGAAGATAGGTCCAGAAGCACTTTAGGGCCTGATTACAAGTTTTGGTGGAACATCACCGCCATGATTCTGCACCACCAAGACTCGCTGCCACCTGCCCGTCAGATTATGAGGGTTTCTCGTGTCTGGCTGGCTTTTTTGAGTGGTCCCATCGCATGACCTCAGAAAATGAGCACCGCAGTGGAAACGCCCCAAAAAGTTCCTGTAATGCATGGACTGTAAAGTACATGCTGTGCAGGACCTGGTGTGCATGCACACAGAGGGGCATATGTTGTTCCCCCTGCAAGCATCCCCATGCAAATGGTCAACAAGGTTTCAGGACCGCCAGTCTTTTCATGGAGGAATGACCTCCATGACACCACTGGCGATCCTGAAACTCATAATATGCATGGCGGTGTCACAGCGTCACCACCAGT
This sequence comes from Triturus cristatus, assembly GCF_964204655.1. Lineage (NCBI taxonomy): Eukaryota > Metazoa > Chordata > Amphibia > Caudata > Salamandridae > Triturus > Triturus cristatus. Next base: position 1,646,310,758 of record NC_140590.1, read on the forward strand.
ATATTCCTGAGGCCTTGACCACCGCACCACCGCCAGGGAATGGCAGTTGCTTGGCTGCTGCAGCGATGCAATGGTGGTCTGACTGCCCAACTCGTAATGGGGCGGTCGGATCGCTGGTGCAGTGGTGGCTGGACCGCCACCTCCGTGCCCCCACGAGTCTGGAAGTTCTCAGACTGCCACTCTCATAATTTGGCCCTTAGAAAGCACTTGCAAAAAGTGCTTGCAGATTGTGCACACACTTTCTGTGAACTGACTCTCATTTTCCAATGAGACCCATGCACTAATAGATCTCATTGGAAACTCTCCAGTCACAGGGTGGCCACAGTATGACCTTCCTAATGAATATTAATTTGACAGGGCAATAAATATCTAAAAACTTTATGTGTGTTTAAAAACAAATGTAGTTTCCCGAATTTTAAGGCTTGCAATCACAAAATGGCTAGGTAGATATGAGCCCTATTTGTCTAAAACGTTGAGCATGAACAAGATTATTCAAGTAAAAGTTTATTTTTAAAGAAAACATCAGCAGCAGCTCCTCCGCTATGGCAGAGGGGCGTTGCCCCTCCTTCCAGCAGTAATGAAAAGAAAAAGAAAACAATTATAAACCACGGTTTATTGTTATTTTATTTTGTGTCCCGGAGTCCTGGGGAGTCAAGCTATCCTGGCTGATGACGGCTGATAGCCAGAAACCGGTCCTAGGATGCTTGATTCCGGTCCAGGGAAGACATGGCTTGGCAGTTCGGGCTGGACTGTTCCCATGAGGCACAGGGTCAAGACTGATTTGCATATGGCCATGTCTAAACTGGGGTGGCGTAGTGGGCAAAAGAACGATGGATTTAACCCAGATCTCTTGACTGGGGGAGAATGTCTGCATTGTCAGTATTCCGTCCATCATTTGTTTGTTGCAACCCAGGTGGATAACAGGCAGCCCCGGGGAGCGGTGTGCACTGTTATCAGTGTGCATGACAGTTTGGTCGGCTGTCTTAGGCCGGTCGAACTGTCATGCGCACTTTGCATGTTCTGCATGCAGGCTGCATTACACCTGGGTAGAGAACATGCCCAGGCTCCCAGTCCCTGGCCGAACCACGGCGCTCAGACCAATCACAAGACTGCACTGCAGTGTTGTGATTGGCTCAGGGGAGCCTGGGTGCTTCTTTCTTGAAGCCGGAGCAGAGCGAAAAAGAGGAGGGATGACGAGAAGAAGATGCGACATCGGCGGTGGCAAGGAAGTAAGTTTATTTTTATTTTTTTACTACCCCCAGCTCTCTCCCCCCTTCGTCCATTCACCTCCAATTCGTGCCAGCTGCCACTGAAATCAACACATTAAAATCATTCTAAATGTTACTGGGGAGAGGCTGAAGTAGAATTTGAAAAACATCAGGCTTCTATTCAGAAGTTTCCTCAACACAGTTTTGTAAAATAATATATATAAATATATATTATTATTGAGAAAATGGTCTTCTGAGTGTTTAGCTGGTCTAAAAGCTCATTGTAGAAACATATACTTGTCGGGAATCCGTGGTTGACCTTATGAATAAAGATTTAATTTCTAGCAGGTCGTGGCAATCGGGGGGAATCAAAAATCTGGAGTGGAAGAATACTCTTGACCAAATGATTGCTTTTTTAATACTTTATTTAAATACACATTGATTATTGCATTTTTAACCAGAATTCCACTTACTGTACTCTTTCTAACTAACTATTCCATGACTCTATCACTTTTCTAATTTCTGAAAACGAAGGTTTATTCCAGCAGTCATTTGGATTTCCATAGATTTAATTTTTTGGTGTGAGGAAGCTGTATGCCAAGGTAAGCAGCATTAGAACTGACCAAGGGAGATATGGTTTCTTGAGCACAATAAACTGAAGTGAATTGTGGGACTGATTCATAAAGGGCCTCCATACTCATGGTGGAGGACCTGTAGTTGTGGCGGGTGGCCCACATTCATGGCAGGGGAACCAGCACTCGGGGCGGCCCGCATTCGTGGTGGGGCGGCCCGCACTCGTGGCGGGACGGCCCGCACTCGTGTCAGGTTCTTGACAATGGGTAACTGCAGTACCGAGGTCCTACTATGAGTGCAGAGGCCCTATAATGAATTCAATTCAAACAAAAGAAAATCAATAAACTGAAGGTTGTGGTCAGTGCTGTGTTTTTATGCAAATAATAGGTCTTTATTTACAGAAATATGAATATCGCTTCAACATGTGATCTAAAGAAAAGCAATTGTAACTCCACCTAGTGTATGGTCTCCTTAAAGTTTGTCAGAAAACCTACGACAGACAGGGGCTACTGGGCTCAGATTAGACAACCAGAGCCAATCACCACTGTTGTCCTGGAGTTGACATTTTATTGAGCCCAAAACAAAATCAAGCACACCTCTTTAGTGCGTGTCACAAGTAAAGCAGTCCAAGGAGACAAGGACGAAGGGAAATCAAGGAGGTGGTGTGGGGTTAGAAACTGAGACCTCAACAGACTGTTCAACAGTGATCAATAAATAAATGTTGAGCTAGTGCTTTGACATCAGAGAAATTACTTTACTGCTCACATACAATGAAATACTGTGCATAATTAACATAGGGCAGTGTTACATCACATTTAGATAACCTTCACAAGGAGTCTGAAAGACATCCTAAGCTTTTCCTGTGGGGATAGTAAATATTCTGTGCAAGTTGGTGTTTTATCCCTTCCGGCATCATAATGAGTAACGTTCACAGGGAGGTTGGGCGAACCCTTACCGCTGGTTGTAATACTTACCCCTTCAAGTGTTGGGATCCACCGTTCATGTGTATTCTCCTTTGCACAGTACCTTTCTGTGTGTTCTGTTGTCGATGACGCAGGGAGTACTTGCTGACATTTGATGGTCAATGGGGGCAGCACCAGTACAGAAGGGATGTGCTTGGGCACGCCCACCCAATAGGAATCACTGTGATTATGCTACTGACCAGATGACGTGGCTGTTGCCATGACAAAGCACTTGTGCATGTTCAGTCTAGTAAGCTTAGGCAGTGTCAGTACCAGATGTAAGAAAGTTAAGCCTAGGTCATGCTGCTCGCAGACAGACAGACCTTGCTTCATGGGATCTTAGCTAGTCCCAATCACAAGCCCACCACCCAAACAAGCTCGGAGTATACCCTGGGTCGCAGGAGTGACCACAAATTATTGGTGGTGTTCCCCTCCAAACATAGACAATGCCTTCTTCCTTTTCACAGTACTTCTTGTAGTGCCCTGTTATGTCAGTGAAGACTTCCAGATGTGGTCAGGTTTTCTTTTGCACCCTTGTAATCTTCTGCACCTGGTTGCTTGAGCAGAGATCCCACATAGCTGATTTCCATGGTGCTCAACAAACACAGGTGCTCAGGCGTCAGGCTGTGCTGCTAGGATGGCCTTGGCTTCGAAGCCTCGCCTTCTGGTGAAGAGGTGCTTGTCCTTTCCTGTGGCACAGCGGACCACTCCAGTTCATCTCACATTGGCTGCTCACAGTCCTTCTTCTAGGCAGTGTTACCTCATGCAAGGGCACCTCCAATTCCCCTCTTAAACAGCTCTACCCTTCAAAGCATGCTCAGGGCAGTGTCTCCTGAATAGTGTGTATCACTCCCCACCTAGCAAGGGGGGTTGTGGTTATTACGCCAACCCGTAAGCACAGAAAAGCTTCTCAGTCACCACTGATGTGGAAGCCTGGACGTTGGTAGTAAAATCTTGGAGCAGAGCCTGGAAGTTTCTATCCCATTTTTATAATAAAGCTGAAAACACCATTTGTGGATTCCAACAGTCAGCTCTGAAACTGATTTTGATTAGCTCCTGCCTGAAACATATTCCTCTCTGACTGGTCCAGTCATAGCCTTTGTCTTGATGTGTTTTCAGAAAGTTGAGGTGAGTTGGGAGTTTCCTGTCAAGGGAATGACAAAACAAGAGCATGAAAGAGGGAAAGTAAGCCCAATTAACTACTGTTAACCTCTGGATGTGGCACATTCAGGCAACAATAGAGCTGACAGGACAAGAGCTTTCCTTAAAAATCAAAGAGGATTCCAACACTCAGCTTCCTAGTGTCTCAAGCACTACAAAAGCCTTAGGAAAGCTTTTGGAGAGCTATGCAATCTACATGTGCTGTAGAGGAAGTATCTTTCTAATCCTCCAATTTAGGTATCACTTGCATACCCTAAATCAAAGTGGATTCCAATAAGCCGAAATCCAATCATCACACAAACGCTCACCCTCATATATGCATATACATATATATATATTTTTTAACTTTATTTACCATTTTAGAACTTTACATTAAGAAAAAGCATGAGTGCTCACTGTCATACTATTACGCCAATGTATTAATAACAAAACCACTTATGTTAAGAATTCACTTTGAAAATGCTGTCACTAGTAACAAGTAAATCATGATATCTCAATTCCACGGCCCTTCAATTACTACTGATGGAGCAGGTAAAACAACATTTTGTATACCTCCTCTATTTTGCATGAAATTAATTGCGTATCATTCTAAGTATTAACTCATACTAATTAGTTTGAAGTGGGACGACTAACCAACTCTTACACCTTGATAAGCACGAGATACACGTGGGACTAAAATGCAAACTGCATGGCAAAACAATTAAAATAATTAACTGTGGTAAGCAAACTAACTTTAGAATGTGGTGAAATAGAGAACTGCACGATTCATGTTGCTTTTGTGACGGTTTGTGCTTCCTGTACTGCAGAGTGGTGAGTATTATTGCTTTAAATGTTGCTACAAGCTAAGAAAATACTAATATATATTGGGATTAGCATGGGATTAAACATTAGAATCTTCATTTTTTTTAATATTCTAATTACTGTTATGTCTGTTTTTGCTTAAGTTGGCATTCAGGCCTGCTAGGACGCAGTACTTAAGATGGAGCTCCGGAGGTGCCGCCGTCATGTGAGCGCGATGACTACGGCGCAGAATCGGATGGCTCTGGAGATCTCCAAGTGAATTTAGCTCCTGTAGCAGCGTGTCCCTTGTCAAGGATGGGAGCATAGAGGGTTGCCAAGTGATGAACGGTGTGATCTACCAAGGGGACAATGGCTTGTTATTACTCTGGAACTTTTGCCTGTGAACCGCAGGAGAAGAAATACATTTACGCTTTGCCATGCCAAGTCTCATGGAAAACCAGTCGGTCATGAGAATATTTTGAGAACTTACAAATTGAATTGGACTAGCCAATCAGAACAGTTTCTACCCCTAAAATTGTTGCATATTGATCTGAAGTAAGCGGGGAAAAAGGGTATAAAGACTCTCATCCGCCCAAGGGGGGGGTGGTTCTTTGGGCTGATCGTCTATGGCGTTGGGTCTACGTTGAGCTGATGAAGATTTCCATGGTTTACCTTGGGTTTCTTTAAATCCGAGAGAGTGATTCCATCTGATGATTTGATTATTGCTGTGGGTTGGACCGTTTATCCTGGAGTTTGGAGCAGTGACTTTGAATATTACATCCATGTGGTTGGAGGGTCACCAACTTTGAGATTTTGGTAAATTTAAATGCAATGTGAAATATATGCTTACGCTCTAAAGGTTTAATGTTTCTTGAAATAAACTAACTTTGTTATATGCTGTAGCGCCTAAATGCTAATGCAGAGCAAATTAATATTAGATAAACAAAATTTGGATTAATAAGAAATGAGTTTGTGGTTCTTTAATTAAGGTACTGAAGACTAATCAAATGTTTCTTAGGCTTTTATTGTGTTTTAGCTGGTTCTAAATCACCATCAACCAGTCCAACTAATTGGTCCGTCGACCAAGTGGTGGAGTGCCTTGATGGTAGTCAGGATTCTATAGGTGCAAATGTATATAATGTATATAATGTAAAGAAATGTAATCCTGATAGGTAATAAGGAACCCACATGTCCAGCGTTTTTTCTCCTATGGCAAAAAAGATTCAAGTGAGACGAATGTGTGTTGGTGTTATGGGCCCCACCAAGTAATGAATGTATGGATGAGTTAGTGTGATGACGAGTCTGTGACATAGGGAGAATATGTAAATTTGCCCTTTTCCGCTGGAGCACTACCCACTGACTGTGTAACAGTACCACAGCCCCTTGCGGTCTATTTCAGGAACGTATGCTAGAGGATGTGAATCGGGAGTATGTGATAGCAGCCAGAGTTTCTAGTAAGCTGCATTACAATTTCACATCACTCCATTTGGCACTCGACCTTGTTCTAGCTGCGAGTCTGATGACAGATGTGTTGTTTCCGTATAACTTCGAAATGGGCCCCAAATGTCTTTGGGGCATGAGGAGCGAGGCAGCACGGTAGTATATATCTCACTATTTGTGCAGCAGTAAGCTAGACTAGTTAACGAGCTTTGAAAGGTGGGGACTCTTTTCCCACCCCAGTTAAGAGCGATCTCTCTCTTGGCTAATAGAAAACCAATGGCCGCAAATTTCCGCACTCCTTTAGGGAGGTTCACTACATAACCCAAGAGGGCCACTTGCGGTATTGGGTCAAGAGTTAAATAAAGCATGAGTCCTAATGTACGGTGTATCTCCGTCCAATAAGGCTGTAGTTTGGGGACGTCCAAGTTAAGTGTGCGAAATCTGTGTGCGGAGCCCTACATTTCAAACAATGATGGGATCTAGATGGGTCAATTCTATGTGAGTGCTCTGGCGTAACATATATTCTACGCAAAAACATAAAATGTAATAGCTTGTGCCGGCTATTCATTGATATATCTTTAGTAACTTCACAGCACTTTTCCCATTGGTCATCCAGTGTGGGTTGTCCCAAGTCGGTCTCCCAGTCCTCATATATGCACATATTCACACATGTAAAATCTATGTTTCTTATGGATAAAGCGAAGGGGATTAGCACATAATTTTGAACTAGAGAGGTAAGTAGGCACCATGTACGTTTTTATGGTTTCCACTGCTGTATTTACACAACCATTGGCTTCTCTCCTTCTTCCCTATTAGAAATTCGGCTCTTCATTTTGTTTGCTTAAACACTGCTGGCCAGATAGAACTACTGACCTCAACTGGAGTCCTACAACGATTTAATCTCATGCTACCTATTTTCTCCATCCAGACTCCCATTCCCCTGTTTAAAGCTCGCTTAAATTCAGTGTTTTTATCTACATGGGGACAGTTTTACAAGATGAAACACTATTGAGGCAATGATCGCGTTCTGATCGTATTTGCTCCTGTAGAGTTATTAAAACTGTATATTTTCTGACTAAACTTGCCTGGACCTTTAATTTAGTTTTGGGAACACCTGAACCAATTGCACCGCAGCCTGAGCCTTAACGCTGAATTTCCATTGGATCTGAGAAGTTGGTTGCAGCAAGCTAAATCCCTTTCTATGTACCGTATCATTGAGTTGTAAGGTCAACTGTTTCTGTGCAATATGTGAGGGGGTTGTGTGCATTATTTACATGTGTTACAAGCACAAAAGGGGGTGTGCAAGTATGTAAAATGATACTTTTGTGAATGCATGTGTAGGTTCTGAACAATGGAAATGATGCGCTTATTGTGTTGTGGTCACTAAGAAGCAACAGACCCGATGCACAAAAGTAAACATGGGGGCATATTATCAACGGCCAGCGATAATTAGCGCTGGCCGTGTTTAGCGATAATTTTGTTATCGCAGGCTATCTCTGGAATCTATCGCCCTGGCAGCGCGTTATTAACAACGCGTTTCTCCCGGGCGATAAAAATTCCAGATAGCGAGGTTATCGCCGTTTTGCAGGGAACATCGCTGGTTTTCCAGCGATGTTCCCTGCAAAACGGCGATAACCTTGCTGATACGACCCACAGGGTCGTATCAGCATAATCCACCCCAATGTTAGGGATAGGTAAGTCTGCATTTTAGCGGTTGTCTCCAAAAACTAACGTGTGCTAAAATGCTAGGGCAGCCTTGTAAATATCGCGATGTGAACATCAGCGATATTTACAAGGTTGTCCTGCCCAGTGACGCCCACTTTGCATCTCATTAGAGATGCAAAGGGAGGCGTTGGGTAAAAGGGTGCTAACATGCACTAATGCATGTTAGCAACCTCTTGTTAATAGGGCGATAGTTTTATCTCCGCATTTTTGGCTTTAAAAGCCACAAAAGCAGAGCTAAAGCCCTTGTAAATATGCCCCTTCGAAGTTTGGTCTATCCTTAGAGCAAACGTCTAATTTGATGACTTTGGGATTTCACAAAGGACATTTACGAGTAGTATCTTTATGTCTGCACTCGGGACGGAGATCCGCCCCGAGTGTGACACAAAAATAGTGCTCGTAAAAGTGCTCGTAAAAGGTTTCGATTCCCAAAGTCCTAAACGTAAGCGTTTGATCTAAATTTAGACCAAAAGTCTAAGTTTACCTTTGTGAATCGGACCCAACATCTTTAAAATTAATAGGCAGCCTCCACCACTCACCTCGTCACCCCACTCTTCTCTTTAGCTCAGCTACATACAGCCTTAGGTGCATTCAGCTGTGGAGAGTGTCTATTATCACAGAGGGAGTCTTCAAAGGAATGACGAAAATGACAATGTCACTTTCAGGACTCTTTAAAGCTTTTGTTGTTATTTTTCACACAGGTTACTATTTAGGAGTTATGTGCTGAAAACCTACTGGTGAGGTGTATAGGCCAGTTATGTCTGTAGTAGTCACATGTGCCAATTATGTGTCATATTATCTGCTTCTTCCTGTTCTCTGTCTTTTCACTCTTAACCTCGAGAGGAAAGGGTGAATGAAACATTCTAGCAAAGTGAACATAGCGAGATAGGAAACTTCCAGAAATTCCCAGACTGAATAGCTTTTGTCAAATGCACCTAGAAATAAAGGGTCATTTAAACCTGTGAAGAGAGGGGTCTAAATATCTCACATAAATAGATAACATACCCTGTAATTGTAAAGACATTGTTCATCCCTTGAGATATCTTGACACTGAATAACTGATGTTTATGGTAACTCAACTCAATGGAGCTCATTTTATCGACTTCAGAATGATGAAGGGGTGAGTGAAATCGCCAAATGTAAACTGATGACCATGCGACAAAACACATATACCTGGAATGGATGCATTAGTCCACTAAACCTCCGCACCCAACATATATACCCTGATGATGTATATCTTTTAAAGATACAAAGATATGGGATTAATTATAGTAAATCTAATCTTACCTTTCTAAACTTTCCTTCACAATATTTTGGTACTTGATATACTGGGTGCGATAGTTTTGTAGCGTTATATTTTTGTATTCCATCTTCTAGCATACAACCTGTTGGTTGAAGAACTCAGGGGCATATTATCAAGGACGGCGTTAAAATTATCACTGGTTTAGCGGCAGAAAACTGCCGCTAAAGCGGCGATAATGGGCTTGATAATACGCCGCCGAGAATTCCAATAGAAGCCCATGATCACACCAGAACCTGGGCTTCTATTGGAATTCTCAAGGGCATATTATCAAGCCCATTAACGTCGCTTTAGCGGCAGTGTTCTGCGGCTAAACCGGTGATAATTTTTAACGCCGTCCTTGGTAATATGCCCCTTAAGAGTCTGAGCAGGTTTTTATCAGCTGTAGGTGAGACTCGAAAACAGCTCCATTTTAGTATTAACGTATATCATACTTTAGGCCAAAGGTAAACGTTGAGAGAGACGATTGTACTGTACATACATTCCTTGGTCATTTTCCTGTAAAGATGTAACAACATGCAGTGTTATTTAGATATGACTCACTGTAGGCGGCTCCGATTACTGGCCAGGACTCCTTTGCTATACCTAAACCAACTTTATCAGCTGTCTTTTTGATATATGTTGGGGGAAGTTCCATTTAGTATCGACGATGTGATCTTGTCCTTTTTTATTGCATATTTAAATCAATTTTATTGAAATATTTTTGTTCAATATACGCTTACCACTTATGCAGAAAGGTCATGTTAAGATAGTCTTGTGGATATATGTTTTACTTTAAAGCTCATTGTATTTTTAATCATAATCTGTTTTAACTTGTGTCTTGATGATGGTCTGTGACCAAAATAAAGCATCATACTACTGGAAAAACAAAAAACTCAAAGAGTTTCATACATTCCTGTTTGGCTTCTCTGTATGCTTATGGATTTATGTGTCACTTTATTAAGGCTGCATATCAAAAAGTCCAGAAACTGTCTACAACACCCTAGGCATGTGAGAAACCCTTGGAGTCAGCAAACAGGATAACTGGAAACCTTCACTGGCTTTCCATCAAAGGGCATTTAATATTGTAATTCCAAAGTTTAGCTTTTCCCTGTGGAAATGGTGATCAAGACGAAAATGCTGACAGGTAGTGCTAGAGCTGAGTCAACTGCATGTCAAGGAGACTTCAATACAAGCCAATGAGCCAATCATTGTCTCATGTTAGACCCAAGTCTGGCATGCTTGTTGTTCTAAGGATGGCAAAAAAAGAAACCCAGGCTGGACTTAGGTGAATCAAGCCAACTCCGGTGGCATCGTATGACTACCGACAACTATTCCCATTGCGTGAAGGCCAATCCGCTCCATTTACATCAAACTCATATCTGCAAGGCCTCCATCTGTTGATTCGATTCAAAACTTTATTCGGTATGTGAAAGCAACCATAAAAGCAATCAACAGTAAAACAATTGCACATGGTTAAAAAAGCAACAAGAAATACAAGTAATTACAATCATAAATAACTGTGCTAAATGTACATATTTATACATCGCTAAAAAAGACTTCTGTCCAGTCTCCATAAAATTCATTACAGACTCAGAAAACAATGCTTTTACGTGTATTAATTGCATTTGTAATAAAAAGTGCAAAATTTAGGCAGACCCTGGTATCATGCAACTCAAGCATATATTTCAGGGCAGCGATATGCAATCTGATATATTGTGCAAGCAGAAGAGGTTTTAAATAATAACACATGAAATTAGAATAAAAGTCACAGAATAGCATCAAGTGCATGGTGTGTTGTTTACTCTGGCTGTCACAGGGACAGGGGATCGTATTTAAGGGGCAAGTTTCATGAGGGGGAAGGCGATTAAATGATGGACTATCCCTAACCTGAATCTGATTAATACAAAACGATGCATTAAGTTTGAGACTTTTTTTTTTCTCTTTTTTCCCCCAGAGTTTTATATAGCGCAAACTTGACCCGAATTCAATCAAGTATCAGAGCGCTTTACATAGCACCAGTTACGTTACACGAGGACACACATTCATTTTTTGTAAGGCACAGGGAGATTAAGTGATTTGCCCAGAATCACAGGATGTTGAGTGTCATTACCGAGACTCGAACCCAGTTCCCTAGGTCCGAAGTTGAGCGCCGTAGCCGTTAGGCCAACTCCTCTCACCTGAGACAGGAGTTAAGTAACTTTGACAGCCCTCCTTTAGCACGAGTGAAGAGTAAAAGATTGAAGTTGATTCCCCCCTCTCGCTTCTCACCTGGACTTCCCTTTTATAAGTCATAAAGTTATCTTTAATGGGCCGACTGGTGAATGTTGTCACCAATCAGGGGTCAGGCTGAATTGGCATCTTAAACAAATTAATATAGATGGAATTAATATAACTTAGTCAGGGATGCACAATGCTTTATCCATAGACAAGCAATCTGAGATGATTGACTTGGTAAAACAAGGCACCTTTTTTAACCAGATGGAAAGCCAAAGCCCAAAGCCCAGCCTCACTGTGTATTATCTCTGTAGAGGTGAGGTACAGAGATATAATAAACGCTTGAGAAAATTATTTTCCCCGGTCTGAAGGGCCTCATGGTTGTAGTGGCCCCACACACCAGCTCCGTATGTGGCAGTAGCGAATACCCTGGCCTTGTAATTGCCAGCATTTTTTTTATGGGTCGGGAGCCCAACTTTGCCGAAAACCTAAACATTCCGTGGGCGCTCCTATTCATCTTACCCCTAACATTAGTGATTTCATGTGACCATGAGCCATTAACTGCAAAAATAATGCCCAAGTAACAAAAAGTGTCAGCGGTGGCTACCGGGTTATTATCCATAAAGAACGTTCGACATTTCGTTTGCTTGGCTCCACAAATAATTGTGTAGGGTTTTTTTTATTAACCACCAGTTTTCTTGCAGCAATAAAATCCCCCAAAGTGTTCATTAGACGTTTTAAGCCCACAAGGGTTCTTTCCAGCAGGACAGCATCATTTGTGTACCATAACAGGACTCCCGCCGACTTGGGGGGTATCTGCTTGTAATGCTTGGAGGGCCTTGTCCACTCCGTTAATAAACAGGGAAAATAACAGGGGGGCAAGAACACAACCTTGCCGAAGCCTCTTACAGCATTAAAATTTGCGGTACATTCACCTAGTGGGCCAAAGCATACTTTACTCAATAGTTTCTTGTATAACCTTGCAAGAAAGCAAATAATCGGTCTAGGTGCACCAATGGAGAGCAGAGTTGACCAGATAATAGCGTGATCAACTAAATCAAAAGCACGACTCAAATCTGCGAAGCAGAGATACAGTCTACCCCCTTTAATTCGAATATATTTACCTATTAGTAAGTCCAAATTCACACGTTGCTCAAAGGTCCCCACTCCTTGTCTGAAACCATATTGTGTCGGGGAAAGTATCGAGTGTTCACATGCCCAGTCCTCCAATCTCAAGAGTAATACTTTACTCATCACTTTCGCCGAAGAGTCTAAAGGTGAAATTGAGCAATAGTTCTTCCCTTCAGTTTGTTGCCCTTCTTATAGATTGGAACTATAATAGATGTTCCCCATGACGATGGAATCACAGTGGTTGCAGTCATATAAAAAACTCTACTTAAAATCGGACCCCACAAATCAACAACAGTTTTATAGACATCCACTGACACCCCGTCTTGTCCTGAAGCTTTGCCTCCTACACTTTCATTCACTGCTATTGAGACCTCTTCTATCGTAATATTCAGCGGTAGGGCAGGCCAAGGATCATGTTTTTCCCTTAGTATGTCCTCTTTCCTTGCAGCTGGCAAGCTAAACATATATGTAAAGTGAGTAACCCAGGTATCACATGAAACATGAGATAGCAACTCTGGAAAAGAGTCACTCTTTAAGAAAGGTGAGTTGAAAAGTTAGTTATTATCTGCGGCCTGAGACAAATTAGACCAAGCTTCCTCTTGTAGATCTTTTTTCGTAACAGAGAGGGCTATTTTTAAACTAGGTGAAAGGGATTTAATTAACAAGTAGCCTCTGGGTTGACAGTGGAGGGCCAATTTCAATTCTCAGGAGGCTACAGTACATGCATGGTAAAGCCAAACTCGGGGTCGGCCATTGCATAAATTACTCAGGCGAGTCAGGAGGTCATTGATTATATTATTGATATTAACAAAACTAGAAAGTAACTGATTGGGGGTAACTACGTTCTCAAAACAATATAAGATATCTGTAAGGCTTTTGGAAAAAATACCATGTATGATTTTATTTGGATCGACTCCATCCCACTTGATAACTACACCGTTGGGTCTTGTAATATTGATCTTAATGATTGAACTTAATGGGGCATTACTGACTTTTCCCCAAAAAAAGACCGTCAATGCAATCCAATTGTGGTCGCTCAGGTCCGACTTAACAACTCTAGGTGTGGAGCGAGCTGAAATTAAGATATGATCAATGATGGTTGTGGCCTTCCTTCCTATAAATGTTATTATCACAAGCACATTTTAGTAAGTGTAAGTACAATTTGGTTATCATAGAATTCAATATACCCTCATATTCATTATGGGGAAAATATGAGTAGCCAACCCCGGCCTGGTCAGTGACCCCACAAACCTGTGTAACGTACAAAGGGCAGGATTGGATGTTAAAGTCTCCTGTTCAGATAAGTATAAATCTATTGGGGATAGAGGGAAGTAATGTCTCTAGACCACCTTCGAGAGCAGAGACAGCCCTCCCATGGGTGGAATCCAAATTATTGTTATAAAAATGAACCAATACCACATCCCAGCCTCCTTTAAATGTTAGCCATAATATTAATGAGAGTGACCCTAAAATTTGTTCTTTTTCTTGATATTTATTAGGGGCTTGTTTGATATAAAAAAAAACATTTGGCCCTACCAGCAGGCGATGGATCAGCTCAAGCCAGTGTGATGAGAAACCATCAAAATAAAGAAGGGCTATACAACATGTTTCCTGGATGCATATTATATCAATATTGCTTATACAATCAGATCAACCTACTGAGCCTTGTTTATTCGCTAATCTGCCTGCGTTCCATTCATGCAATTTTATAGCCTCCATCCGAGCCAGGATGAGGGGTGATAGAAGATGAGAAATTATGCAAAACAGCTCTCTGACATATATTGTCTGCATTATTATTCCAGGGTGGCGGTGGGGTACCGAGAGTATTATCAACATGATTGATATCAATAATATCCAGAGCGGTTACCGCTTTCCTGTCTCCCCAATTTAAAGCCTCATTTGTTTTATATTCCTTGACTCATGTCTATCGATAGGTCACTCAATGCTTGAAGCCTATTAAAAACCAGCAGGGGCTGACGTAGTGGAATTTCTAAAACGTGGTTATCAGATATATTTCCTGCCTCCCTCATCTGGAACTGGGAGTTCCCGAGGTGCCTCTAGAAGAATCCCAGGGGGTCACAATGATATATTCGACTCCATTATCAGTGAGGGTATTGCCTTCACTAGGACCTCCCTTGCCCAGCTGGGGTCCCTAAAGTTGATTATGATGTAATTCCTTTTTCAATGTTTCCTTAGGGGGCTATCCCAGCTTGCTCTTCTAGTTAAGAGGATTTGTTGGGCACCGCCTACTGGGAATTGATAGTTCCTATGAAGCCAGTGTACCACTCTATTCTTCAGCGATTCGTGGGTTTCTGTTTGATCTATCCGCAAGGGGGGTCCATTGGTCAAAACTGCGACGTATGGGTAGCATTCTGGCGGGAAATTAATGGCAGCATGAGCACCCGAACTGTTGACACCACTATCCCTTACTATGTTTTGAGTTAAATGCTGGGATTCAGGGTGGCAAAAGTCTCTTTGTGTCAGGTAAGTATCAATTGTCTTAGGTTGCTGCGACATGTGCCTCATGTGAATCATAGGGACACATAGACGTTTGCAGCCCCTAGGGTGTAGCTTGGTCGCAGTACCAGTACCAGCTTCCTGAGTTCCCTCTAAATGGGGTCCAGTTACTCCTGCATTGGGTTCCAGTATGGTAGATGTTGGGGTGGCTTGTAAGAATTTATCGGGGGCATTCCCCCTCAAGTGCCCCATAAATGGATTAGGATGATGAAATCTAATTTTATCCACTTGAGAAATAAGAGTCTCCAACTTTTCTCTGATGGGGGTTAACAGATCCTTCATTCTAGATGTTAGTCCAGCTATTAGTAGTACCCAGTAAGACTCCACCGGAGGGCTAGATTGAGTCACCATCTCTGTATGCAACGGAATTACAGGCGAATGAGCATGTAATCCACCAGTCATCAAAGGGACCTTCATACCATTTCTTTTTTCCTCTTGTGTGTAGGAGGGTGGGCAATGGAGGTACAATCATTGGTAGAAAAAATGTGTGCCGGCTCTTGGCTTAGTTGGGTAACCAGGCTATCAGCAGCACCGAGACTATGGGGCTCACCATTGCTGCCACTCGGAAACTATTAGCGCTGTAACATCATTCACAGGTGCCCAGTCCCGTCCCTGCTCCTAGGGAGAGGCAATGTTCAGCCATATACATTTCTTTGGAGATGACATTTACCGCCCATACTAGAAATGAGTCGATTGTTGTGCTGGCAGTATCCAATGCTGGGGGAACATTTGTGGCTTTACGCTTACCTATATCAACTTAAAGGAAGCGTAAGGGGGATATATCTAATATGACCACTTTGAAAAAATTATCCACTGGTCTCAAAAGCAATCAGAACCAAAAAGGATCAACAATCATTAAACCGTTATACAAGCAAATTGATAGTATGCCTTATGCCCCACATATAAAACTACAAAGATAAAAATATACGATTGGGGCATGTGTTCCCCCCCAAAAAGTATTTGTATAAAAAACGAACTGGACAATTAAAACAGTCCAATGAGGACCCTTGTTGAGCTCAGTGATGGTTTTGCAGATCCTGATATGAGGCCTCGCACGAAGAACAGAAGGCAGTCCTCTCCGTAGGTCCAGGTAAGACAGAGTCACATAGGGACCAAAGAAATAAAAACAATACTTTCCTCTTGCAGAATCTGGCAAATTTTAGAGGGGGGGGGGGGGCCAGGCCTGCCTCTTCCGGACAATGACGGGCAAGGACAAGCCCGCCATTTGCCTGGGCTTTGCCCGGGCATCCCGTGCTGCGGGGTGGAGGCAGCGCTTTGAGCACGTTGGTAGCACCTCTGTCACTTTGAGGTTATTGGCCATCCTTCAGTAAATAGAAGAGATCTCCGAGACTTAGCAACCCCTGTCTCTTGAGAAGTTGGCACAAAATTAATTCCTTGAATTTTAAAATCTAATTCTTTCAAAGACATTTCAGAACATAATGACGACAAAAAACCAAATTGAGCTCATTCCAGGCACTTTCAAGAAGGGGGTCATACACTCAGAACACACAACACTGCTGGTTAAAGCAAACCATTCTCACACAAAAAACATAGTCACTACTTACTGAAACAAGTTCTTTCAAGCATCACCACCGGTGTCAGTCCACAACATCATAGACACTCAAAAAAAAAAATTAACCCACAGATCAACACTTAGGACAAAGCAAGAGACGGCCCACACACTGTACTCAAACCAAACCATTTGTAAATACCAATTGTAAGTCATATTTACAAATGAAAGCCTCAGACCTTTTTCAAAAGTACACCAAATTACTAGTTGGGCTGGCAGAACACTCAAAAGCGCTCCATATCACCACTTATGAATTTTACTAAGTGCGCAGATCAGGATCCTTTTTATATATGTATATTTTGTTCCATGGTGTACTAGTCATCATGGAAGAAATACCTGTTTTAATATACCTAAACCTATTTAGGTATCCCCTCTAGGGGAATCAGCTGAGTACTTTCTAAATCCATATTGGTACCACCAAGATAGCAACACTTTCTACGAAGTGCGCTAGAAGCAGGCATGCCAAAATATTATAGCATATATAATATTATATCCAAATGACACTTAACACAATTTGTGGCGTTCAAGACTTCAAAAATTAGAGAAAAATCTCCTCATTACCTGCCTTCATTTGCTGCAGCAAACAAACAAACAAACCAAAAGCTTGGCCAAGTCATTCCAAAAAGTGTTGCTACAGCAACCTTACCAAACCAAAGTCTCCAGCTTCCAACTGCCAAGTTCTGAGTGACCTAACGGTCGTTTTGAAATACTCACGCCAAAGAAGATCTCAGTTGGGAGCGGCCAACACCTGGAGGGTCAGATCGGGAAAAACCAGAAAACACGTTGGTCTGCAAAGACAAAGATTCTCCTTGTGCAGGGTACCTCCTCAGTAGATTCCTGTCCTGTCCTCCTCAGTAGATTCCTGTCTTCCGTCAAGACCACTCCCTTGAATAGCCGCTTCTCCGATGAGGCCCACATTCGGGTGCCAATTTGTAGAAAGAAAAAACCTTTTTAGGGTTTCACTGATGCACCTGGTTCTTAAACCAGCAAAGAAGAGATTGGCACGGAAGCTGGAATATCAAAATAACAAGTTTATTAACCTCACATGAGGGAGACAGCGTCAATATGATACCCTCAGGCCACTGTAGGAGACAGTCCAAGGAGTACAGAGATCATGGGCCTTTTATACTGTATTTACCGCTGAGCAGGCAGTACAAGTGTGCACATGAATAGCTAGTTACATATAAGTATACATGAGAACCGCTTAGTCAACAGAGTGGGAGGGGTTACAATAATGCTGACATTAGTTAAAATAGCCTGACAGTTACTTCAAATGCAGGTGCATTCTGGCAGCTACAGGTCTTTCTGAGCATGTGCAAGGCTCTGGCTCAGTGCTGAAAGAGTTAACTGTAACAGATGACACAAGCAGAATACAAGGGCAGGCAATAGTGAAGAGGGAGAAAGCATATGACGAGCACATGGCTAACTAAAATGGCTGCCAAAAACAAAATGGCTTCAGCTGATGCTAATAGCCATTGCAGCTAGTTTCCACAGCTGGACATTCCTCACAAAGGGGTTCAGGCTGCACAAAGCACTGATCCTTGCTTGGACTCCAGGTACCCCCGATCATAGGCCGATCCTCCTGAAGGTCTCTGGCTGAACAAAGCACGCACACACAGTGCCACTGAGACTCACTTGGACACCAGGCGCCTACGATCACAGGCAGTTCTTACGAGAGTCTCAGGCTGCAACAGGCATGCCCACACAGCACCACTGAGACTCTCCTGGAAACTTTTGTTTTCCTGTGTTTCCAAACAGGGAGCCAGCTCACCTCAGGTCCTTGGGGATAGTTACTTCAGGACACAGCACACAGCAAAGCCCTTCAAGCAGGGGGAAACAGCACACAGCAAAGTCCCTTTAGCCTTTCCTTGGTTGAAACAGCAAACTGCAGGCCAGCCCCAGATCACACAGCAAGGGTCAGTCCTATCCTTCAGTCTCTTCAGTTGTTTCTTCCTTGGCAAAGGTCCTCTTGACCACGAAGTAGCTCCAGTCTTGTTCACACTTGATCAAGCCATTCTCCAAAGTTCAGGGGCTTCAGCTCTCATAGTTATACCCCTCAATGTCTTTGAAGTCTTTTTGTTCAAGGGGCGCTGACCCCTGTTCAAACCAGTTCTGGGTACCTCCCTGCCAATGACACCTTTCTTCCTTTGATTAGTGAGGGTCTGGATTCTCAATCACTCAGCAGGAGATGAGCCAATTGTTTTATAGCAGCAGCCCAGGCCTCTTCACCTCTAGGGGCTTCTCCTCCACCTACACTCCAGATGCAGGTCAGCCTGTTGCTGTCTCACCTCCTCCCTTGGGTCAAGACATTCCCCAGATGCTATCGCTTTCAAATCCAGACAGTCAATCCACAGCCAGGCAGAGACACACAGAAATGTCAGAGCACAAAAACTGAGCCACTTCTAAAAGAGTGGCTTCTGAACACACAATGCAGAAACCACCTACATAAAAAGTTGTGTTATTACATTGTGAGTTCAGGCAAACTAAACTTCACCTTTCCAGCTTAAGCCTTTGGGAAGATAGGCTGGAAAACATATTACCTAGCCTTCCCAATGTGTCCTATGGGCAAGATGGCCTTTCAACAGTGAAAAACGAAAGGAGATTATTTCACTGTTAGGACATGACACACACCTTAGTACATGTCCTACCTTTCACATGCCCCTCACCCTGTCCAGGGGGTACCCCAGACCTACCAATAGATTGTCTGATGTGCATAGAAAGGGAAGGGTAAGGTCTGGCAAGTGAATGCACTTGACAGAACAACATGGTAGTTTAACAAACTGCACGCAGGCCATGCAATGGCCGGCCTGAGTTCCCTTTTTAAAGCTACTTGTGTGGGTGGCACAAATAGTGCTGCAGGCTCACTAGTAGCATTTGCATTAGCAGCCCTGGCACACATAGTGCACTGTACTGGGGACTTTACTAGTAAAGCAAACATACCAATCATGGACAACAAATTACTATTACTTTATACAGGGAACACTTACACTTTGACACTGTTTAGCAGAGGCAAAGTGTCCAAAGTGTCTAAGTTGGCATCACCATGTCAGAAAAAAGGTCTAGGGGGAAAGCAAAAAGTTTAGGGACTTTAGCCAAAAAGGGTCAAGTCCTACAAGTGCCAATGAGCCTCACCTGCAACCAGCAGCTCAAATTAAGCACTGACTATAAGTGAAAAACTAAGGAAGGTATGAAATTGTGAGCAAAATGTTTGTCAGATACTAAAAACAAGAACCGGCAAATCCAATAGGTCTCACCTTTGGGAATGAATGGCTTTGCCAATTCCTTTTCGCGATGTTGTACAGCATTGGCAAAAAGGTTTTTTTGTTGCAAATAATAACGCATCATGGCTGAAAGAAAACAAAAAAGAAAAAAGGTGGGATGACTGTGCAGCGATTGCATCATTTTGTAGAAGTGTGCATGCTTGATGACATATGTGCACATGTCATCATGTAAGTGCTTGCATTTGTCATCATGCATGAACACGCCCACAAAATGATATAGGTGGCATTTCCATTATTTAACAATCCTAGAAAAAAAAAATGGAACCAGCACAGCGGCTGAGGCAACACTGAGTGGGACAAAAAAACTCAAACCTGGCCCCCGAGGAAGTAAGAAAAAGAGGGTCTGCCGTTGGGTGCCCTGCCCATGGTCATCGTGGGCATGGAGCAGCTACGCTGTGCCCACTCTGGGTGGGAGCCAAAAGGAAGGCTGCTCCCACCTGGTGGGAGCACCAAGCAGATGCTGCTGACTCCTCATGGTCCTAGAGGACTGGGGCTGCATATGAGAGCTGGCTGAGCAGAGCAGGACTGGGCTCCCTGCCTGGCTCAAAGAGAAGTGAAGCTGCAGGTGCCTCGGTTGGGACAGGAGCACCCATGAAAGCAACAAATAGCTAGAAAAGGACTCCCGGCAGGGCCATACAGTAAAGCTGACGGAGCGGGTAATTAAATATTCACTCTCCACAGAGTGAACACCCCATAATGCACTGTGGGGTTAACTTGCACAGAATGAGGTTTCTTGTTTTACAATGAGGAGACATTTGTGAACCTAATACTGTGGACGCCTCACATCCTGCTCAACCAATAATAACCCAATTTCTTACAGCCAGTCCAAGGGCTCTCACAACCACACTCATTCTAATGAATGGACCATAGATTATAAGAGCAAGCAGATAGGTCCCTTTACAGTTTTAATTGGTAGTTATATAGCAAATTGAAAAATACAAACTTATTCAAGTTAACTGATATAATGAGTCAAATACTAAAAATAGAAATTGTACAAATTGCGATAATAAGTCCACCTTATATCCGCAGCTCTCAGAGGTTGTTACAAGGAACTGCAGCTCTTCAAAATAAATTCACACAAACGTGCTTCTTGCTGTCATGCACATTTTGTTGCAGTTATCCCCCCACTTTTTGCCCCATGTTTGACAAGTAGATGCTGGTTTTCAACTCTGACAGTGCACTGAGGCCTGCTAACCAGACCTCAGTGCCAGTACTCTTTCCCCTACAACAAGTTAAAGTTTAATTGTAACTCATTGAGTGAGGACTGTAGCACCCCTATAATTCCCTAGTAAATGGTGTCCCTGGTATCTAGGGTGTGGGTACTAAAGAGGGTCCCTAAGGGATGCAGTATGTATTATGCCACCTTAAGGGACGCACACACAAATTGCATGCAGACTTCAATTGCAAACTGCGTGAAATGGTGCAAACCAGTCTGAATACATGACGTGGCACACCATCAGATAGGGTGCATTATAGTATATGTGAGGAAATATCTTCATGAGCAGATTTGCCCCTGAAAGTTCTAGTTCTATTACTAGATAAGTCCTTAGGGAAGCAATCTTAAGACATGTCCTGGGCACTGGTCATCATGAGTTACCCAGCTACATGTTGTATTATGTAATGTTATACAATTTTATAGCGCTTGTATACCCGATGGTGTCTTGGCACTGCAGTGCATGAGGGTGATCAGAGAGACAGGCTAGATATACTATGGTCTCTGGATTGAGAGAGACACGTTTTCAATGCTTTTCTAAAAGGTAAAAGGGTCTGAGAGTTTATTAGTTCAAAAGGAAGGGTGTTCCATAACTTAGCAGTACGAGTTACTAAGCCTCTACCGCTCCAACGGGCAAGTCTGAAATTTGGTACCTCAATATTTTTTCAACCTGACGAACATAGGGGTTTAGGAGGTATGTATCAGCGAAAGTCCTGTTTGAGGGCAACTGGTCCGATGTTATGTAGTGCCTTAAAGGCGGTTCACAAGGTCTTAAATGCAATCCTTTTCCTTACAAGCAGCCAGTGCAGTTGGTTCATGATGGTTTTACTGAAAACGCTAGGTTTTGGTATCAAACACATTGTCTTAATAAATGTATACTGTTGCCAGTACTAGTTTTATTATGACCTGCACCCAGAGGGCACCTTAGAGGTGCTCCCTGAAACCCACTAGTCCTCTAGTGTGCTGGCTGACTGGTATTGTTCAGCCTGCCACGACAGACAAGTTTCTGGCCCACTACAGGTGAGAGTCCACACTCTCTGAGGCCAGCAGGATGGCTAGTGATTTAACATATCAAGGCCAGGGACTTCAAAGTCCCTTCCATCTTTTATCTGTGACCCTGGTTTCTCCCAGACCTGCCCTGAGGCCAATTTGGCATCAGGACAGGCAGGCAATTAGGTGTGTTGCACCACCAGACTAGTCACGCCCCTAAGGTGCTCCATGATAAAGGGGTTCCATAATTTTGTTTTAGGTGGAATTAAGAACTCTATGATAGGGATATGCCCACTCGCCACAGGAAATGGTCATGTAAGGTGTGTAGTAACCCCAAGGGTATGTAGCCCATTGGCTACTACGCTTCACTCCCCTAAACGGTCCCTACATTTAATATTTAGGTGGCTCCTGATAGCAGGAACTGAGATTTACCCGACTAAAGAAGAAGAAGGACAAAGAAGAGCCAAAGTAGCGAGAACTGTGGACTACATGTGGACTTTGGCACCAAGCCCTGCCTGCCCACTCCTCTTCTGACAATTGCGACAACCTGACACGTCCTGCAGCTGTGCATCCTCCATAAGCCTTAGAGGGTTGCCAGCACTTCACCAACCAGCCAGCTTCTCCCTTGAAGTGGAGCATCCACTTCCCTGCAATCTGCAGGCACCAATTGCAATATCCGGTTCACCGTTCTGCTGACCACCAGGTCCACCGAAGCAGCAGCTACCTAGGAGCAGGTCACCATGTTTCAAATGGCCAGATATGTCTCCTCACTAAGTCTGGAGACATAAGGACCCCCAAGAGCCGGTCTGCACCAATACCCTAGGTACTGGACCCCTTGCAGCAGCCAAGGCTTGTTTAGAATCCAGTTTGGACACCAGCACTGGCAAGACTGACCTACCAACGTGGGGCTCCCACACCAGGGATGCCATCACCAAGAGTGGCCCTGCTGTCCTATTTTGTCACCCTCTGCAGGTCTGACCAAGAGCAGTGAGCACCTTCGACGCACGGGAACAGCTAACCAAAACCCTCTGCACCCAAGCTCCCCAGCCCAAGTCCACAAACACCAACTGTGCCCCCTGCTCCCAAGACCCTCACAAACTGAGCCCCCCTTCAGGAGCTTCTGAACTTGTCCCCAAGTCTCCCTTTGCAGCGTGTTTCTATGTGTTAACCCCCCTACTTTGCCAAAGGTGTAGTGTACAAG
This sequence comes from Triturus cristatus, assembly GCF_964204655.1. Taxonomy (NCBI): domain Eukaryota; kingdom Metazoa; phylum Chordata; class Amphibia; order Caudata; family Salamandridae; genus Triturus; species Triturus cristatus. The sequence goes on from NC_140590.1 coordinate 1,646,334,003, forward strand.
GCTACCAACCCATCCGGCACCTCTGCACCCGGACACTCAGGTCAGGTAAACCAGTACTGCTGGTGTTTCTTGTGACCTTGACCCCCTAGCACCTTAAGTCCTAATAGGGACCCCGGAAATACGATTTAAATACTTGTGTACAGTATATGTTTCTTTCTCCATAGAATGCATTACCGCGTAAAAGCGCATTTATATGACATTTTTGCTTGACTGTAAAAATTGATAACTTGAAATGTACTTACCTACTTTTGAAGATCTTGGTGTCTAAAATAACATAAACATCTTGGTTATTTTTCTAAATTAGTCGAGATTATTCTTGAGTGTGTGTCTTATTTATTGACTATGTGTGTACAACAAATACTTAACACTACCTTCATAGACCTAATCTGCTCACCCAAACTAACACAAAGGAGAGCATTTGGGATTATTAATTTAAGCCCTGAAAGCCAATAGGGGTCATCTGGACTCTAGATAGCGTACCTCATTTTTATACACAACCTAAAAGGCCGCTTCCTACACCTCATAGATAAAATATTGTATGGTAAGTCATTTGTTTTAATTGAAGGTGGGACCATGGATAGGTACGTTGAGAATAATGGAAAGCAATGAGATAATGATGGAAACAGATATAAATCCTCTCAATAGATTACTCCCACCTGAATTGTGTGCATCTTTGTCCTGGATCAGAAAAAGACAAAAATGAATGACTCACACAATAAGCAAGTCCAGAGAGACTTGCAAAACTTTATTTTTGGGGAACTTGCTGTTCCCTCATTAATAACAAAAAATCAGTGGCTAAAAGCTAAAATATTTTTGTTGGTCTCAAAATGGCAACATTTGCATAGTAGTCTTTTGTCCTAAAAAAAATCAACATTTGAATAGTATCCCTTTGCTATAAAGGGAACTAGTTAGACTGTGGACTTGCCCCATGTGAAAGTGTATAATGCTGGCCACCCTGGTGATTGGTGATATTAGCCAATGGTTATGTGGATTGATTCATTGGCCAATGTAAGCTGTAGTGGCCAGAAGAAAAATGTGAATGAAACAATAGCAGACCAATGATTGCAAAGAGCTGACTGATAGCCTGTGTAAGTATATTATACATACACGTATGGTACCTTTGAAAGGTCTTGGCTAACATCAGACCTAAAACACACAAAATGTGATGGGAGGAATGCTTGCAATTTGTGTAACCACTGGCATTTGTTCAGGGTAGTATTCCAACCCATTGTTCTTTTGTCCACTATGCCACCTCATATTAGACTCTGCCATATGCAAATCAGTCTTGGTCCAGCTCCAATAGGAGAAGTGTGGCTCAGTGGAGAAGTGTGGCTCAATGATTAGAGCGGCAGACACTGATGCTGGACCGGCACAATCTCTTGTGGAGAGGTGTGGCTCACTAGTTAGAGGTGGCAGACCCGTAAGCAGAGAATCGGCAAGGGACCAGGGTTCAATTCCCGACGCGGCAGGGTTGTGGACCAGGGTCAAAACAGACTCGATAATTCTCGCCTCGGTACCTACTCTAACCAGGAACACACTCGGCAACTCTGGGCATTAAGCTTGCCTCATCTCTACAACGGCCCCCCACAGACGCCGGGGATGCCTGGTTTCACCTTGGAGATACCCAGAAAGGGACCATCTCACAGGGATAGCCAGGACGGGTTCCCCAGCGGTCTACAGCGCCGGGACACCCCGTTGCTGGGGTAGCTGTGCGCTTTACAAGTCTACAACATTTACATTTACATGCTGAGTTCTAGCCTGGGACCAGGGTTCAATTCCCCACCTCGACGGGTCTTGGGCTCGAAAATTCCACGCACCTGATAATTCTCGCCTCGGTGCCATTCCAATCATGGAGTCCCACTCTGCAACTCTGGGCAATAGCTTGCTTAATCTCCACAACGGCCCCCACAACGCTAAGGATGCCTGGCTTCCACCTTGGGGGTGCCCAGGAGTGGACGCCTCACAGGGATAGCCAGGATGGGTTCCACAGTGGTATTTGTACAAGTGCCTTGAGACCCTTGCGGGTGAGTAGTGCGCTATACAAGTATCAATTTACAACAATCCAGCTCAAACTAACATGCCAGGCTGTCTCTCAACCGGAGCAGAAGCAACCCAAGACTGGTTTTACCTCGGCTGGGGCTCTTCAGTTGATTGCGGCTGGGTCCGGTGGCACAGTGAACAATGGACCAATTTCTGGGCATAACCTTGGCCATTAAGGGTAATACTTTCTTTATAATCTTTATTTCGACCATTTTAGATCATAAAAGATATACAACAATAAAAGCATTTAAAATAAAGTTAACATTCAAATAAAAGCACGTGACATTTTGAGAAGGAGCATAAATAACAACGTAGTGCAAAATAAAATTCATTCAATAGTTCTATTATCCCCAGCCTCAACCTGCTTTATATGTCTTGCTCGAATGTGCCACATTGCTCTTAAAAATGTAGCTACCGCAAACACAACCGGGGGCGAAAGATCTGTTTTTAACACTCTGTATGCATGTAGATAATGCCTAAGACCCAGGTTCTTAAGAAGGGGAACAAGCCAATAATTTCTGGGTCTACAGTATGCTTTACAGAAAAAGATCATATGTAGGTCATCCTCCCGGGTTTGGGTGCATAATGAGCATTGCTCTGATGAGGGGGCATTGGACCACTGCTTCGTAAATGACCCAAGTGGGAGTGAGCTATGTCTCCAATGAAGGAACAATTTTCTGGTGAAGACCGGGCTGATATTGTCAAGAACACTCTCTTGGTGGTACACATCTTTCATTTTAATAAATACGTTAGTAAGAGACCCCTCCTTTGTAGCCCCTATACATTTTGATAATTTATATTCATAAAATTCCTTTACCAGGAGTTTCCTAGGGATCCTACAACACGCGCTCCCTGGGTTTAGCCAAAGCTCCGGCCGTCCCAGATTCTCGCATGTCTTTTTCACATAGGATAACCATGGGATAAGAGCGGCTTTTGGCAGAGTTAAAATCTCTTGTAGTTCGGACCTATATGTTGCAAGTTCTGGCCTAGCCCACAATCGACGCCAGAAAGTCAACGGTTTGAGTGCCAGCTCTTCACTAAAGGGTCTCAATCCCAGGTCCAACCTCAACGGCAAAAGAGGTGTACTTGTCGGAAGGGCTGCCAACTGCCTAATAAAATTGTTTTCAGTGACTAGTAAATTCTGTGTAGAGGTGTGGCCCCATAGTTCCCCACCATATACTACTGCCCCAGGCGCTTGCATATTATAAATTTGTAGGGCTGGAGTCAAAGGTTTAAAGGACGAAGTATTCCTCAACCTACAGATACCTCCAGTTAATTGAACAAGTCTCAAATTGGCCTTGTTACGATGGGTATCCCAGGACATTGTTTGATTAATGGTGACTCCCAAATACTCAAATGTACATACTCTCTCCAACTTCTGAGTACCTATGATGGGATTAGGCCGGGTGGAATTTGGGGGATTGAGAATCATGTATTTCGTCTTCATTGCATTGATCTCTAGACCCCGCTCAGTACAAAAGGTCGAAAATCCATCTAAAATTCGTTGAATTCCCATGGGGGACTTAGACAGCAGCAGGGTGTCATCCGCAAACATGATAGCGGGCACCCTGCTGCCATTGAGTTTAGGTGCATCGGAGTCGGTCACCCTCAGCAGGTGGTCGATAACCCCGTTGACAAAGAGGCAAAACAGGGTCGGGGCAAGGACACAGCCCTGTCTTACCCCCCTGTCAACCGGAAATCTATCCGTAAGTACCCCATTCCTGCCGCACCTCACACGTGCAAAATTTCCCGTGTGCAGTCTTATCAAAATGGAAAGGATATCTTGCGGTATGGCCAGGTCCGCCAAGACGGACCAGAGTCTTGCTCTTGGGACTAAGTCGAAGGCAGCACGCAGGTCCACGAAAACCGTGTACAAGCTGCCACCCTCGATTATTGCGGTCTTCCAGTAAATAAGGTTCAAGCGGAACACCTGGTTTGTAGTCGAAACCCCCTTCCTAAATCCTGCCTGATAGGGGCTAAGGATGGAAAAGTCATCAATCCAAGTTTGGAGGCGATGAAGAATCAGCCTACCAAACAACTTCTGGGAGACATCTATAAGGCTGATAGGCCTGTAGTTGGCTGGGAGCAGAGGTGACCCCTTTTTAAAGACCGGCACAATCTCTGCGCCCAGCCAAGTACTAGGCACCTCCATGCCCCCCAGAATAGCATTAAACATGGACAATAGATTTGGTGCCCAAACATCTGGTTCCTGTTTAAAGAGATCCCCGGGGAGGCCATCCAAACCCGGAGCCTTGCCAAGGGGTAAGGCAGAAATTGCTGCTCTAATTTCAATCACCGTAAAATGGTCTCCAGAATGACATGATGATACAGTGGGCGGTAATTCACCGGGGACACCAGCCTCCACCCTATAAAGGGACCAGAAATGCTCCTTCCAGGCTTCAGCTGAGATGTTAGGTTCTATAGCCGATGGAAGATCTTCTGAGCCAGTATTTACAATTCTCCAGAATTTGCGGGAGTCCCTATTGGCTAGTGATTTAGTAAGGTGCTCCCACTTCTCCTGATCCCACTCAATCTTAGCGTTAAAAATCAATCGCTTATACTCCCTCCTCCTAGCCTTGATCTCAACTCGGCTATTGCCTTCCTTAATGGCGAATAAAAGGTCTGATTTCGCCTTGCAGCAAGCAGAATTATACCAAGTCTGGCGATTAGTGCCCCCCCCCCCCCTTCTTAGGTGGACAGAAGAGGACTTCAGCAAGAGACGTTATCAAGTCATCGTGCGCCAAACGCAATAATTCATAGCTGTCTTTAGGGGTAGAGTTTCCCATTAAACTACTCCCTACCTCCAAAATGGGGATTACCCTGGAGTATAATTCTGCGACTTTCCCTTGATTAGTGGCAAGCTTTTCCCATCTAATTCTCCTTCTATTAGACGTAAGGACCAACCCCGTGGACGCAGAACCTACCATGACCTTTCTACCCACTAGACCCGGGATCTTATATTGTAACTGGAGCGCATTGTGGTCGCTATCCTCCCTTGTAATTACCTTAAAGTCAATGATTAGCGACCACTGGGAGAGTTGGACCAAGATATAGTCTATTCTTGATTCCCTTCCCTGTTTATTACACGTCCACTTTGGAGGGGTATCAGAGTTTACACGGCCATTACAGGCCCGCAAACCATGCTTAAGTGTTAGGGCAGTGACCTGGACCGCAAGGGGTGTCCAAGCTCTAGGTGGGACAGCATATATGGGAGGAACCAACCAAACGGCGTCCTCGTCTCGAGAGGGCCCATCCACTAAGCCCAATAGAGGCTCAAATTGTGAATTCAGATCTCCCCCCACCACGAAGGGTATGTCCGGGGAAATACCATTAAGAAAGGCTGAGAGTTCATCCATCGTCCTCGATTCTTGGGTGATATTAACCGGCCTTGAATAGACATTGACCAGGGCGAGCCTGGAAGAATTTGACCATTCCAGTATCACGCCGAGGATGTCCTCTGAATGGGTGAGAATTCGTGTAGCAGAACACCCCAGATCAGTTGCCACCCAAATGATAAGGCCTCCCGATGGCCGCCCACGACCCCCCCACCTAGCTGCCACTGAGAATGCTGCGAAACCTGGGCGAGAGTACTCCTCTCTCGCCCAGGTTTCTTGGAACATACAGATATCATTAGCCTCCACAAAAGAGGCCCATTCTGGGCAATCCAGCTTGTTCCCCAGACCGGCCACGTTCCAAGACAGTATCTTTAGATGTGGAGGGCTGCTTGTTTCATAAGGAACTATGGGGGTATTTTCGCCCAGGGTGGCCATAGATCTGATGTTTTGTCGGGGTTCCTCCCTATCCGCTATAGGAACGTTAATACCAGGTGGGGGGACTATTACCCATGACTCAGGGTCCTTAACAACACTAAGCGCCTCAGACTGAGCTACCTTGGGGGAGTTTGACGTTAGAGCAACTGGGGTATCATTTCTCCTCTTGGGACCTTTAGATGAACTGGTGGCCACCCCTCCACTCTCCTTGTGTTGTCAATCCACCATGTCCAGCAAACTAAACCTGTTAAATGTCGGAAAATAAACAGGCTGCTGGACACCATGGGAATAAGGGTCCCCACACTCACTAGCACCCCGTCCCCTACCCCTCCTAGGAACAGTTTGCCATCCATCCCCCTCACCCCCGAAAGTCTGCGGTGGGTAAAAGAATGACAATGATAGCGGCTGGATAGATGTGCCTTGGTCATAATGCGGCCAGGAGCATATGTGAGAAACTGACCTAGGATCCCTAAAATTAATGAGCACACAACCACCATTAATGGTTTTTCTTGAGTTGCCCAGCCATGGAACCCTGCTTACCATGAGTACCTCAGCAGATACTCCTCGCGGGAGAGGTCTATTAGTGGTAAGCCAATTAACAACCTTGTTTCTTAGTGCAGCAGCAGGTTCTTTAGAATCCTGCTTAAGCTCTGGCACCCCTGATAAGATGACTGTGTAAGGGGCCGCCTCTGGGGGTAGATGCACCGGCCTAGGCCTTTTGGTTTTCGGGGGGAGAAGTTGTGTGGGTATACTTTTGGTCTCTACCAGAGTAATGGAAGGTATCCCCTCGGTGGACAGTGAGGCTACCGAACATGTAACCACCGGCTGCGATTGTGGGGATTTCACTTGTGGATTTACTTCATCTAGGGGGGGTACAAGTGTGGCCTCCTTAGTCATGGTACCCCCTCTACCCATATCTGCCCTATTACCGGGCTTAAGTGTGTCAGCTAGTTGAACAGTAGCTTTTTCTATAGTCACTAATCTTGCCTCAATCTTTATCAGACGAGCCTCAAAGGGGTTTAATAAAGCCCTCATAAGAGCGCCAATATTATGTAAGGTTAAGTCCTCCTCTGTGTTTGTGCTAGGGCAGGGGTTCTCTAGATATGTTAGGTGCGGATCTGGATTTGTAGCAGATGCCTTATGGGGTTTGTCTTGCACGGAACAATTTATTGTGGGTACATCTCTCGTATTGTTGTCAGCTCCCTGGTTATGCTTCGCGAGTTTGGGCTTACGTCCCCCTGCATTATAAGCCCCTCTTTTCCTTTTTGAAATAGCTCCCTCCCGTTGTCCCTGTGCTGCACGGCTTTCTTTATCAGTGACAGGGGTGTTATCTTCCTCAATGGCCGAAATAGGGGGTGGGGTGAATTCCCCAGTTTCCCCAATTTCTCCAGTGACTGAAAGTATACATTCAAGTCTATTCTCTGGGGTCCGTGCCTGTGCTATCGTTCCCATGGATGATCTCCTAACCCACTCTATTTCTTGTGAGATACTTCTTTCTAGGACAGTAATTTCATCAATTAACAGGGAGCCAGCTTTGGCGAAGTATGTGTCCAAGGTACCTTTGGCCGGTCCAGGGGCCAGCGTGGTTTTGCTACGAGTCTCACTGGCAATCATTGTCCCCAGTATCGCGGGGCGGATCGATCGAGCGCTCAAACACCAAGGGGGGTGGCCCGGTCCCGGTCTCTTCCGTTCTCTAACAGCCTCAAACGGCCCGCCCTTTGCCCGGGCTTAGCCCCGGGCGCTCCCGCGCAGCGGAGATCTAGATCGATTATATAGGGCGGGGTTTAGGGGCCGTGGGCGGAGCAAGAGGGAGAGCGGACCAGGTGTTAGGTGTCGGTCGAGCAGGGACTCCTGGGAGATGCAGTCCCTGGTAGAACGCTCGCAGCCCTGATGCAACCTGGGGCCACAGACCACCACTCCGTCAGGCGGATTCAGCTGACTCTGTCCCCACACAGCGAAGCGGCACCCGCGGAGCGGGTGCGGCGAGGAATGGAGGTAAGTTTTAATTCAGCAGCAGACCTCCTGGTGAACTAGGCTCCTCACAACGAAGGTTTTCGCAAGTGATCCCACACTAGCAGGGCAAGCAGGTGTTTAAAATCCCCTTGGGCGGGCCGTGGGCGGAGCAAGAGGGAGAGCGGACCAGGTGTTAGGTGTCGGTCGAGCAGGGACTCCTGGGAGATGCAGTCCCTGGTAGAACGCTCGCAGCCCTGATGCAACCTGAGGCCACAGACCACCACTCCGTCAGGCGGATTCAGCTGACTCTGTCCCCACACAGCGAAGCGGCACCCGCGGAGCGTGTGCGGCGAGGAATGGAGGTAAGTTTTAATTCAGCAGCAGACCTCCTGGTGAACTAGGCTCCTCACAACGAAGGTTTTGGCAAGTGATCCCACACTAGCAGGGCAAGCAGGTGTTTAAAATCCCCTTGGGTGGGCCGTGGGTGGAGCAAGAGGGAGAGCAGACCAGGTGTTACATGTCGGTCGAGCAGGGACTCCTGGGAGATGCAGTCCCTGGTAGAACGCTCGCAGCCCTGATGCAACCTGGGGCCACAGACCACCACTCCATCAGGCGGATTCAGCTGACTCTGTCCCCACACAGCGAAGCGGCACCCGCGGAGCGGGTGCGGCGAGGAATGGAGGTAAGTTTTAATTCAGCAGCAGACCTCCTGGTGAACTAGGCTCCTCACAACGAAGGTTTTGGCAAGTGATCCCACACTAGCAGGGCAAGCAGGTGTTGAAAATCCCCTTGGGCGGGCCGTGGGCGGAGCAAGAGGGAGAGCGGACCAGGTGTTAGGTGTCGGTCGAGCAGGGACTCCTGGTAGATGTAGTCCCTGGTAGAACGCTCGCAGCCCTGATGCAACCTGAGGCCACAGACCACCACTCCGTCAGGCGGATTCAGCTGACTCTGTCCCCACACAGCGAAGCGGCACCCGCGGAGCGGGTGCGGCGAGGAATGGAGGTAAGTTTTAATTCAGCAGCAGACCTCCTGGTGAACTAGGCTCCTCACAACGAAGGTTTTGGCAAGTGATCCCACACTAGCAGGGCAAGCAGGTGTTTAAAATCCCCTTGGGCGGGCCGTGGGCGGAGCAAGAGGGAGAGCGGACCAGGTGTTAGGTGTCGGTCGAGCAGGGACTCCTGGGAGATGCAGTCCCTGGTAGAACGCTCGCAGCCCTGATGCAACCTGAGGCCACAGACCACCACTCCGTCAGGCGGATTCAGCTGACTCTGTCCCCACACAGCGAAGCGGCACCCGCGGAGCGGGTGCGGCGAGGAATGGAGGTAAGTTTTCATTCAGCAGCAGACCTCCTGGTGAACTAGGCTCCTCACAACGAAGGTTTTGGCAAGTGATCCATCAAACACACAAAAGGTGATGAAAGGAATGGTCGCAATTTGCCTAACTACTAGCAATCACTTGGGTAGCATTGTAACACATTGTTCTTTCACTCCTCCATGCCTCCTCAGATTAGACCAAGCCATATGCAAATCAGAATTGGTCCTTCTTCAATAGGAACAACCCAGCCCAAACTGCCAAGCCAGGTCCTCTCTGAACCGGAACACAAGCAGCCCAAGACCAGTTTCACCCTCGTTTGGGCTCTTCAGTTAAGAGCAGCTTGGTTCCAGTGGCACAGTGGTCAATGGACCCACTTCTAGGCATTCCCTTGGGCATTTAGTGCAATACATCAAACACACAAAAGGTGATGGGAGGAATGCTTACAATTTGCTTAACTACTGGCAATTGCTCGGGTAGCATTCCAGCACATTGAATGAATGAATGAATGAATGAAATGAATGAATGAAAATAAACTTATGATGCGCAACTAAGCCCAAAGGCATCAAGGCGCCTAGCACAAAAAGATCAAAACAGACCAGGAACCAAAACTACGGGTAAGCCTTGGCAAAGAGCCACGTCTTTAATGCCTTCCTAAACATAGGAACAGTATATTGAGTTTTAATTTCAGTGGGACAAGTATTCCACAGTTTGGGGGCTAAAGACGAGAAGGCCCTCCCTCCCCATTTAACTCTTCGGAAACGGGGAACTGACAGCAGATGCTTTTTCAGAGAGCGAAGGTTTCTGCCCGGGACGTACGGTACCAGTAAGTCCTTCACCCCCTCAGCCCCAACGCCAGATAAAGCCCCGTAAGTCATGCAAAGGATCTTAAAGACGATCCTGTCTTGGATCGGGAGCCAGTGCAGACTCTTCCTGGCAGCAGTAGCCGAAGAAATGCCCATGCCACATCAGATTAGATCCAGCCATCTGCAAATCAGTCTTGGTCCTGCTCAAATAGGAACAGTCCAGCCCAAACTGAACAGCTCTGAACAGGAACACAAGCAAACCAAGGCCAGTGTCACCCTAGTTTGGGCTCTTCACTTGGGTGCGCTTGGCTCCATTGGCACCTTGATGAAGGGACCCACGTCTGGGTATACCCTTGGCCACTTAGGGCAGTACATTTAATTCTCAAATGTTGGTGGGAGTAATGCTTGCAACAAACTGATTTACGAATGGCTGGGTCGCACCTGAGGTGGCATGGTGCGCAAAAGAAAGATCGTTGGAACGGTAACCCAGGCGATTGACAGTGGAGACTTATTGCAAGCATTCCTCCCACCGCCTTTTATGCTCAACATCTGATCTCAAACAAGCATTGGAAAACCAACAGATCCAGTGTTTTGTTTTATATGGGTTTTTGTAAAACTTTGTTTTGGGGAAGCTGCAAGGCTCTCATTAATCTAAAACAAACAGTGGCTAAAAGCTAAAATATGTTTGGCCTTACAAAGCACACATTGCCGTAATACTCCTTGGCACAGAAAGGAAACATTTTGTGTGCGTATGGGCTCCTTGTGAAAGGGCAGAACATTCACAGTGATGTTAACCAATGGTTGAAGTGAGCTGACATACTACTCATACTCTATGCTCTGGTGGCTGGACGGAAAATATGAATTATACAGTAACAGGCTAATGGGCAAGGGGTGCTGACTGAAAGCCTCTATAAGTATGTTATAGATATATTTTTTATGAAATCAAAAGGACTTGGCTAATGTCAGAACTAAAAAAATATCAAAGAAGGGGAGTGAAGAGGTAACTGGATAGAACCTACCTCCTATATGATTATTTTATAAACAAAGTGGTTCTACCCTATCTAGATATAAAAGACTTCCGTGACACCTCATGGATCACTCATATTCACCTCACTTATCATCACTTAAAAACAAATAAAAATTATTAACTTTTATATCTAGATAGGGTAGAACCACTTTGTTTATAAAATAATGTCAGAACTAAACAGAAATTACATGAATGAAAGCAGTGGAAGGTTACGAGCAATCCATTCAAATGTATGGTAAATAAGTTATGCTCTAGGGGAGGGACAGAGAGAAGAAGTGGAAGGAAACCAATGAAATTAAAACTTGGGAAATGAGATTGACAAGAGCCACAACCAATGGGCTAACACCAAGCCCACTGCACGTATTGGTACTGTCCATAGCATATATTTTGGCAATAGCCTAAGCTGTCTATAAGCAAGGAATAAAAAAATATGTTAATGCAAGCGGCAGTGAATTAAAACAGTCCTTAACATAAGCCTCACTGTCTGTTTGCACTACAAGTGGCATGTTGTTTGCAAGGATTAATGATGAAGTAGTCTAAAAAGAAGTGTACCACCCACTATTCTCCATTTTACAGACATGCCGGAAATGCACTGACAGGCCTGGAACAAGGGCACCAAAATATGTTGCTCCAGGCCATCCGGACAGAAGATGCAGTGCTGTGGCTCTTCAAATTTTCCTCGCCGAACAAATAGCAAAGCGGAAAAATGTTCTGAGATAGGGCCTCAAAGTTGTCAAAATGTTCTAGGATAACAGATCTGACCAGCCCACCCTAAGCAGCAAAACAAACTACAGAGGAGGGCCAATGCTGTTCCACGATCACTTAAGGCCTACTAATTATGGTGCAGTGAGCTGGAAGCATCACCTAACAGCATAGCTGTCGGCTACAGAGAGGGCCTTTAATAACCAGTATAGACCAAGGCAGAAGGGCTATAAGGCTATTAGAATGTTCAACCCACGAAGGGTTCTATGTTGTAATATAAAAATCGAGAAACATGAAGACAAACATTGGAATGTTGGAGCTTTGGGCTTATACCAGCCATTATAAGCTGGGAGCTATTCTATTGTCTTCAATGGAGCGCTCAACATTCCAGTGTTATCATCGGTGCTTAATGTGAGCTGGTGATGTCTGGTGCTCGGCAATGGCACTTAATTGGTTTCCGGTGCTTAATTGCCAACAGTGCACTTGTGACAAGCCTGCCACATGGTGACGCTTCTCATCTAATTTAGAGATGAGCAGAACAACAGTTATTTATGATTTCAATATACATTAAAAACTACCAACACCTGCCTCCCCAGCCATTCCTTCAGCTTTGGGGACCTGGAATGATCTGAACTGTTGCACTTACAGGTGAAGTGAGAGAGATGGTTAGTAGTTGTTTTGGCAGCAAGGACAGGGGGGATGGGTGGTGCAAGCTGCAGTGGACTCCTGGTCAGGTCCCTGGCACTTAATATTTTACAAATTAAGCACTGGTGAAAGCAATGCTCTTTCATGCCATAATTATGGCAGCTTTTATATTTGTCAAGCACTTGTTCACCCCCAGGGCCATCTTGGCACTGGATAACAGGTGTTTATAGTTTCTCGGTGATGAGCCCTGTATGAGTAGGAACCAGACCCAGCTGTCGTTTTATCATGGTATCACCCTCCCTGACCCCTATGAGCTGAGCTGAGCATGGACTTTCCCACACCCTGGCTACATATTATAAGCAAGATACTTAAGTGCTGACAGCGTGTGAAGAACAGCTGCTGAGCATCCCCGTGGGAGTTGCTCAGCATATGAATGCTAAAATAATATTTTGGGGAGTGAATGTGCTGAATAGTCAAGCATGCAAAGAAGCCTTTTGTTAAATACTTGTCATGGGTTGTCTTTTTCAATAAAAATGAACTTACAGAAAAAATTAATTATAGGCAGCTGGTGAATTAAAACGAGCATGTATAGCTGAGAGAGGATGGTTTGAAGAACTGGAATTACCAGGAGGGCCAGAGAGAGGGGATGAGTTACCGATACCGCAGAGAAAAAATGCTGAGGCCGACATGCTGAGGGTAACTTTACCTAAGAGTGTATGACATTTTTATTGCACCCATGAAATTAGCAACTTTTGTGCAATGAGAAGAACGTGAAATTATGTTAATTTCACGGATGGGAAATTTCAAACTATTTTGTAGGGATGTGTGATGTTCTCGTAATTTTGCACAATTACGCGAAATTGTGGCAAAATTAGCATACAATTATGTGTAACTATGCAAAATGCAAATCTGTTCTGTATTTTAGCAAGAATTGCATCCTTGCTTTAATTTTTGGTTCAAGGACGCATTTATATAAAAGCCCAGTTGACTACAGCGCTTGCGTTCTGTTGCTCCCTTGACTTTTGATTGCAAGTTATATTCAATTTTCATGCAACATTCTGCAAAATGAAATTTGCGTACAATAGCATAATGCATATGAAGCACTGTCATAAATTTCATTTAATGGAAAAAATGTGATTTTTCAAACTACTAGTTTTTATCATGGCCAATTGAATTATGTGGAAAAACAACAGTTGATGGACAGAATGCAGAACAATGTCATACATTCACCCCAGTACAGAGATCTGGGCCTAAATCCATCGTTTTTTTGCTCACCATGCCATTCCAGTTTGAACCCAGCCATATGCAAATCAGTCTTGACCCTGTGCCTCATGGGAACAGTCAAGCCCGAATTGCCAAGCTAGGTCCTCCCTGGAATGGAAACAAGCATCCTAGGACCTGTTTCGGGGGTTTCACCCCTCTTCAGCCAGGATAGCTTGATTCCAGTGGCATGGAGAGCACGGGACTCACGTCTGAGCATACCCGTCCCACTCGGGGTGACAAATGCAAAAACAACAGTTGATGGACAGAATGCAGAACAATGTCATACATTCACCCCAGTACAGCGATCTGGGCCTAAATCCATTGTTTTTTTGCTCACCATGCCATTCCAGTTTGAACCCAGCCATATGCAAATCCCTCTTGACCCTGTGCCTCATGGGAACAGTCCAGCCCGAATTGCCAAGCTAGGTCCTCCCTGGAAAGGAAACAAGCATCCTAGGACCGGTTTCGGGGTTTCACCCCTCTTCAGCCAGGATAGCTTGATTCAAGTGGCATGGAGAGCACGGGACTCACGTCTGAGCATACCCGTTCCACTCGGGGTGACAAATGCAAAAACAACAGTTGATGGACAGAATGCAGAACAAAGTCATACATTCACCCCAGTACAGAGATCTGGGCCTAAATCCATCGTTTTTTTGCTCACCATGCCATTCCTGTTTGAACCCAGCCATATGCAAATCAGTCTTGACCCTGTGCCTCATGGGAACAGTCCAGCCCGAATTGCCAAGCTAGGTCCTCGATGGAATGGAAACAAGCATCCTAGGACAGGTTTCAGGGTTTCACCCCTCTTCAGCCAGGATAGCTTGATTCCAGTGGCATGGAGAGCACAGGACCCACGTCTGGGCATACCCGGTGCACTCGGGGTGACAAATGCAAAAACAACAGTTGATGGACAGAATGCAGAACAATGTCATACATTCACCCCGGTTCAGGCTGGACTGTTCCATGAGGCACAGGGTCAAGACTGATTTGCATATAGCCAGGTCTAAACTGGGGTGGCATGGTGAGCAAAAGAATGATGGATTTAACCCAGATCTCTTGACTGGGGGTGAATGTTTTGATTTGTTCTGCATTCCGTCCATCAATTGTGTGTCTTTTGCTTTCTCGCCTCAGTGCGGCAGGTATGCTCAGACGTGAGTCCTGGGCTCACTGTGTCACTGGAATCAAGCTATCCTGACTGAAGAGGGGTGAAACCCCGAAACCGGTCCTAGGATGCTTGTTTCCGGTCCAGGGAGGACCTGGCTTGGCAGTTCGGGCTGGACTGTTCCCATGAGGCAAAGGGTTAAGACTGATTAGCAGATAGCCAGGTCTAAAATGGGGTGGCATGGTGAGCAAAAGAATGATGGATTTAACCCAGATCTCTTGACTGGGGGTGAATGTTTTGATTTGTTCTGCATTCTGTCCATCAATTGTGTGCCAATTGAATTATGTGGCAGGGGAGCACCAAATTATGTGGCAGAGTTGACTAAATTATGCAGCAAGAAAAGGCAAATTATGTTTCATAATCCAGAACTTCTTTTATAGAATTATGTCATTCTTTTTTAGTTTTACACATAATAATACTGCCTGGGCAAAGATTTCACATCAGAATCAATTTTACAACCAAACACAGAAATAAGCAAGGGAAAGATGGCCAATTAATTTTATCATAGGGCCTACCCCTGCAAACAGACACGTCACCACATTTTAGTAATTAATGATCTGTGTAAGTTAGAAACAAATTTGTGTTTTTGAAACACTGCAGAATATGCATCAGATGATGGATTAATTGATAAATGCAGCAAATCCATAATTAAGCTAAAAAAGCTGCTGCTGCAGAATCACATCATCCCAGTGGCCCTGGATTTAACCTATGTATTGTGTGCATTTCTCAGATCTAAGCATTTCTATGGACAAGATTTGTGCAGGAGTGAGGTCGGTATTGCTGAGTAACATTAAGGTATTCCTAGCATAAGATCAGAAATGTGAAAATGAGGAACCACTAAGGAAGGTGAAGGAAATATTTCAGCAGAGACGCCAGAATTGTTTATGAAAACAAATGAAGCGCTTCTAGAATAAAGCTTGATTTGCCTAGATTAGTGGCAGGGATTATGGAAAAGCTGAAGGAATGGCTGTTTAGAATGGTGGAACTCGATTAGTGCATTGGAAGAACTTTCAGGGGAATGGGGATGATATCTGGAAAAATGGATATGATCTTCTTGGGGCAGAAACTGCAGAGAAGAGATCCAGATATTTCCAAGTGGAGTTTTAGATGTCAGAATAACATCTCTGGAGGGGTTGTAGAAGTGAGGTAGCGAAATGGCTACCAGATTTTATGTCATTTTCCAGAAAAGATCCAGGGAGTCACCTACTGGTGAGAAGATACAGCAGTGGACTGTCTCTAATTAGTCCATTTAAGGCATGAAGCTGTTGTAGGTGTAGTAAAAATAAAGAGTACTCTAATTCAAGCATGTCTAAAAGGAGAATCTTCTAATACATCCACAAATGTCACATTTCTGGAAGGAAGGTTTCCTCTGGACACATTTGTGGGGCCCAAATGGTGTGTTGATGTTTACATGAGGTGCCCTTTTAAATGAAAGTCAATAACACTAACCTACACTTGAATGAATAAAAATCAGATTCCTAGAACATATACAGTGATAGGTTCAAAAGAACTTCCTCTGCATGAAAGGAACAAAAATTGAACTTCTGTGTGTGGCAGTGGACCCCGAAGAAACAGTTGACATATTTTCAAATCTGAGAATGCCCCCTGCCACAGCATAGTTGTCAGGAGATCTGGGAGATCTTTGTTGACATTGACATGATGTTTGCACATCAAGTTGATATTGTGGTATAAGATAGCAACTTGCTTCTGTCTATGCTCCTAAATATCATTTTAGTTTTTTTAACGTGACCTGACAACTTTGATGTAATCAGCAGGGTACTCCTCAAAAGGCTCACTGGAAGGGTTTAAAAGGACTCCATCGGGTCCTGGTAGGGCTCTCAAACAGGTTCAAATAGGTCATGAATGCACTTGCTCATGTGCACACAACCCAAGAGTCTGCAGTCAACTCAGACTGGGTCCTTCAAATGCTTTCAAGGAAGTTCCTGAATTTAGGCCATTAGGCCTGATAGCATAGCTAAAAACTGTTGACTTAAAATCCTATTGTTGGAGCATTGAAATATAGCAGACAAACAGAATGTGAGTGGCTGTTGTTCACTGCACCTGTTTTTTGCATTTTTCTCCATAGCAAAATGAGCCTTGTGTCCAAAATGGATGTGAGGATGCTTTTAGCATTAAAGTATAGTGCTAAATGACAGATTTTCATTTTGTGTATTTTTTACCAAATTTCACATAGTTTTGTGAAATGAAATTTTGCAAATTTAGCACACGCCTACTTTAAAACCAATCCTTCCTTGCCTCCATAAGGATAGCTTGGACAATTAAGAACTTTGAAATTGCCAAAACGTGATGTGACTCACTCTTAAAAACCCTCACTAACATAAAACAATTAAAAAGTTATGGTATGTTATTGGAATTTGCATAGCATGCTGTATGGTGTGTCCTTTGCTAATGTAAGCTGTCCTCTGGTCTGCATCTGCATTGCTAGATCCCTGAGACAGATGCTGGTAGGTCACAAACTGTCATGCCTCCATATCATGGGTGTGCGACTGATGAATAAATACTATGGGTGGACAGAAAACTCCGGTATGCGGGTGGAGTGTGCAGAGTTTGCCACTCCGCACTCCTCTGGGAATGCGGAGTTTGGAAAAAACTCAACCAACTCGCCAACAGAGCAAAGTTCACAGGTGAGCTCAACCCTAGTCTCAGTAATCCCGCGGTGGGGGACTTACTTGTGGCAACAATAGGGGTTATTAGCCCCCAACAACACTCAGCAGCCAAGGGGACTTCATCCCCCAACCACTGGTGTGCTAGGAGGCCTTATGCAGAGTGGTTGTGGAAGGGGGCCTGGCCCCCGATGATGTCTCAGCAATCTCGCTGTGGGGAATTACTTGTGGCAACAATAGAGGTTCTTTGCCCCCAACTACCCTCAGGAGCCAAAGGGCCTTCATCCCCCAATCAATAATGCGCCAGGAGGCCCCTTTGCAGAGTGGTAGAGAAAGGGGGTGGGCCTCCATTGACTTCTCAGCAATCCTGCTGTGTGGGATTTACTTCTGGCAACAAAAGGGGTTCTTGTTCCCCAACAGCCCTCAGCTGCCAAGGGGACTTCATTGCCCCAGTAGGTCCTTTGCATAGTGGTTGAGAAAGAGGATGGGGCCTCCAACGATATCTCAGCAATCCCATTGTGGAGGACTTACTTGTGGCAACAATAGGTGTTCCTTTCCCCCAATGACTTTCAGCAGGCAAGGGCACTTTATCCCCCAACCTGTAGTGCGCCAGGGGGCCGCTTTGCAGAGTGGTTGAGAAAGGGAGTGGGGTCTTGTCTCAGCAATCCCGCTGTGAGGGACTTACTTGTGGCAACAATAGGGGTTCTTGACCCCCAACGACCCTCAGCAGCTAAGGGGATTTAATTAGGGTTGGCCGAGCAATACTCCTCCCATTCACGGAACTCCGTGGAGTAAAACTCTCCAAGCTCCACCCAGGCCTAATAAATACATATATCTAGATACATACATATAATCTAATTAAAAATGTTTACAAACACAGGGATAGGCTGCACATAAGTTTGAGTATGGCGGTTATGTAGAAAAAAGACAACTCTTGAGTAGTCTTCTGAAGGTAGCTATCTGTGAATCTTATGTTTGGGAGTAATTAATTTGATTGTTTGGATGTTTGAGCAGAGATATATGTACCACCTATGTTTTTTTCTTCTATAGTGGGGTTTTGAGGTGAGGGGACAACCTTGAGCGGAGGTTCCTTTGTTGAATGTATTTGGTGATTTTATTCCTGCTGCAAATCGGGCCTGTTCCATGTATTGCTTTGGTGTGACACAAAGCAACTTGAAGGTTGATCTTCTGGCAAACAATAAAGGGCCCTCAAGGCAAGGGAACTGTGGGCGTGTGACTTTACATGTAAGAGTAACCTGGCAGCAGAGATCTGAATCCATTGAAGTTCCTTCATAGTTGAAAAAGATGAGCCATCATAGAGGCCATTGTCATATTCAAGTTTAGACAGTACAAGAGAGATAGTAACCTGGACTCTGTGTGGAAATATCAGGTGGGATGCATCACAGAGTTTTTATGGTAATGAAGGTTGGTCTTGCTAATTCGTTCACTTGGGCATTCATTGATAACTTGGAGTCCATAGTAATCCCAAGGTTTCTTACTTCCTTAGATAATTTAGGAGTTTGTCCCAAATCATCAGGTCAGGTGCAGAGTGGGTCAGAATTTTTCCAATAACCAAATGTGAGTATTTCAGTTTTTGGAAGCATTCAGTTTGAGGTGGCTCCATGTCATGCACTGATCAACGGCACTGAGGCAACTGAAGATTTGTGAGTTTCCAATGTCATTGGGAATTTCAAGTTTAGGGAGTATTTGTGTGTCATCTGCATAGTTATAGCGTGTGAAGTGAAATTTGTTGATCATTGCCATTAATGACTTCATGCAGATGCTGAAAAGCATGGATGAGATGAGAGAGCCTTGAGGGACCCCTGCTTTGGTGAAGTACATTATGGATAAGAACAGGGGAGAATAGATTATATTTGTTCTGTTTTGAAGGTAGGATGTGATCCAGCCAAGAGCAATACCCTCTATGCCAGCTCCGTAGAGTCTTTGCATTAGAGTGTCATGGTCAGCTGTGTTGAACGCAGCTGAGAAGTCCAAGAGAAATAATGGAGCAACCCCGTTTTTGGTCTACTGTGTTTTTAAGGTCATTCCAGATGGTGATGAGAACAGATTCTGTGCCTCTTCCTGGTTGGAATCCTGTTTGGTAGTCTGATGATATGGAGTTATCTTCAATGAATTGTGACATCTGGGTGAATGATGCTCTTTCTATTAGTTTGCCCAGTTGTGGGGGTTATGCAGGTTCAGGTTAGTATTCTTTAATAATGGGAATATGCATGCCTGTTTTAGGTCTTCTGGAAAGATTTCTGTAGTTAAACAATTATTGATAATTTTTCTTACTAGTGTGGCTGCAGAGGAAGTTAAAAAAGTGTTCTTGAAGATTTGTGATGGGCAAGGGCCAGAAGGGCAGCTGGCTGGTCTGCTTGCTTTGAACAGATCCATATATTCACTTTCTTATATTTGGTTCAAGGAATGCAGAGGCTGGGTTAGTCTACAATTGGGTGGGATTTTGGGAAATAGGTTGATGCTGGTGGTTTTCCTTCGTTTTACATAGGTGTCTAACATGTCTGCTTTGTCCCAGTTTGTCAGTGAATTCTTGAGTAATTGGATGAGTTCGTTCTGTGCAATTATTAAGCCCAGATCTCTGTACTGGTGTGAATGTATGACATTGTTCTGCATTCTGTCCATCAATTGTTCTTGTTGCATTTGTCACCCCGAGTGGGACAGGTATGGACAGACATGGGTCCTGTGCTCTCCATGCTACCGAAGTCAAGCTAGCCTGGCTGATGAGGGGTAAAACATTGAAACCGGTCCTAGGATGCTTGTTTCCAGTCCAGGGAGCACCTGGCTTGGCAGTTTGGACTGGACTATTCCCATAGGGAGCAGGGTCAAGACTGGTTTGCATATGGCTGGGTTCAAACTGTAATGGCATAGGGAGCAAAAAAACGATGGATTTAGGCCCAGATCTCTGTACTGGGGTGTATGAATCTATGACATTGTTCTGAATTCTGTAAATAAATTGTTCGTTTTGCATTGATGGACTTTGAGGCACATATATTTGGTTGAAACTAAGCTAACATATCAATGCATTAATGGAGTTAAATATTGAACATGTATATGGTTGGCATTGTTGCATCTGTAAATGTGATTCAGCACAATTACAACCAAGTGTTGGAGTGGACATATATCACATTGAAGATGTATGTGTTGATTTGAAGCCTCTGCAATGTTCCACATCAGTTCAACATACTCTGCACATATATCAACGACCACAATAAAAACAGAATCACACAACAGTTCACTCGCACCCTCATGTGCAGAACAAATTACCAAAACCAATTGGTGAAGTGATATCACATGAAGAGTACAAAGCACCCTTCACATAGCCATTCCCTACAGGGTAACAGAACATGCTGGTCAGTCCATCATTCACATACATGCTCACAGAGCAACATCAGAGCTAGACTGCGGCAATGTGTTTTTCCTTCTAATGACACAAATGAATACAACCAGCCAGGCAATGGTAAATTGTTCTCCCTAATGGAAGAAGATAAATTGTAAAGCCCTAGACACTAAAACGCACTGCAAAGATTCCATGCCAACTCAGATAGAACAGGAGTCAACACAAAGTGACCTTCTTATTAAACTAAAAGGAACATCACTAAACTCTACGCCAACTTATTGATCAATCAAAGACCGGGCACATTGATACCAGGGGTCAGACTTACAAGCCCCTTGTGTCATTTTTGCGCCACTGTTGCGTCACTTTTTGTGATGCAGCGGCTGTGTAAAAATGCGGCCCATTTACAACGTGATGCACCTAGGGAGATGCGTCACGTTGTAAAGCCCTGCGTCACATTATATCTGCATCAGGTATAATGTATGCAGGGTGGGCGTTCTCACACAAAAAAGTCTCATAGAAGTGATGCAGATTTCACTGCGCCACTTCTAGGACGCCACTGCGTCAAAACCTTACGCCTGCTTGGAGCAGGCAGAAGGCGTGACACAGCACAATGAGGATAGGCCTCCCCATGCATTGCTGGAGTTGTGTCGTGCTTGCGACACGACTCCAGCAATACATCACTTTTGGGTCAACAGATGCGTCAGAATTTCTGTTGCATCTGTCAGTCCTTGCGCCATGCAGCGCCGGTTTGTAAATACGGCGCATCCATGGTGATGCAAGGGTTTCTCAGGGTGGTGCACGGAAAGTGACGCCTCTCTACATATGCGTCACTTTCTTGTAAATCTGCCCCCGGGTTTCTAGGACTCCAGTCAGTAAGAAAAGCCAGGATCACATGAAAAGACAGCCTCCAGAATGCCAAGAGCACTGCAAGGTAATACAAGTGAAGGAAAGTTGTTTTAGAGATGCTAAAACTCATGGGCTTTCGCAGGAAGCTGCAAGGGGGGTACTAGCCCCCTTCTCCTGAATTTTTCACTTCCCCTCTAAAACAAATGTCTAGATCACGCTGCTGGTATAATACCAGCAGCGTAGTCTTGATTTTTTGGTTTTTTCAATTATGCCCTCTTTAAAAAATCTTGATTTTTTTTTTATGTCCCCCGTCCTGAAAAATGTCTCCGGATGCCCGTGGTAAAACGCAATGCTCATAGCCAGGGCAGCTTTGCTTGCTGAGTGTCAGCTGATTCTAGTACCACCACCTACTGACTTATCCCACTTTAGCTGCTTCTTGATGGTTCTGCTTTTTGCTGTTCCGGAAAACCTGGCGACAAGCAGGCTGTGGGTGCTTCAGCCATTGTGCCACTTCTCTCAGTTGTTTTTCTGGTTAACCTGCTGGCTGCCATTTTCTACCACCCAGTCGTCTGTGTCCCTTTCCACCCACTTGTCTGCTGCTGCTTTCCTTTTTGTTGCTGCCATAGATGCAATGTTGTGTTGGCAGTCGTAGGTTCTCTTTTTACTCTGTGTCCTATTACCTCGCCTCTCGTTATCTGTTAGCCATCACCTCAGACACATTGGCTGTCCATGCCCCTGTCTGCACACCATGACTGACATGCTTTGTCGGTGATTGGTGGCTGCTGTTTTCTGGTGGGTGTTCTTGTTCTCCTGCTGTCGCTCCTTTGCATACACACGGCCAAGCGGTGATCCACCCTGGAGAGGTATGATCTGTTTCATTAGTACATATTTGTAGTTCCTTCTAAATGCAGAGATAAGATAATGAAGATGATCGTGCTGATGGCAATGATGTCTCTTGTCATTCCCTGTTCCTGTCCACGGTATCATTTAACCTTTCCTCCTCTTGTTGTTTCCAACTATTTCTTTCATTCGTCTTCCTCTGTCTTTCTGTAATCAGACTTTCTTGTCCCAGAAGCAGGACAAGGCACACACTTTCTCAGTACCAACCCCTTTGTTCGCATTTATTGCTCCGAGAAGAAACTGTACTTAAGTTCTGCTCCAGGCCCTTCAAATGATTGACTTCTTCCCAATTCACAGCTCAGTTATTTCCCACCTGGGCACGAGACATGGCCTCGGTAGCAACTTTATGCCTTAATCCTTCTGGAGTGAAATTCTAGGGGTTTAGGGCCAAAATTGCTGGCGCACTAGACTTGGAGAACGGCCAAGCGCGCGCCTGTGCTCCAAGAAAGGAAACTCACACACAGTAACTGAATCCATAAGCTGTGCTTCAGGGTTCGCATAAAATGGGTGAGACTGTGCACTAACATGCGGAACTCACGCAAATGAACGAGACCTAGGTGTGAGAGTCACGCCCAATGAGTCAGACCATTGAGAACCATTGTGATCGAAGAAGTGGAACTCACGCCCATTGAACGAAACGCACGCACTCAATGAGAGAGATTGTGCACAAAGATAAGGGACTCACACCCAATGCGTGATACTGTGTTCCAAGATGAAAGATTCACACCAATTAGGGATGCTGAGCACTTAGGAGCCGGACTTGCACCAAATGAGGGAAGCTGAGCTCCAGGAAGTCAGATTTACAAACAATGAGGGAGACTGTGCAGAAAGACCTAAAACTCATATTCAGTAACTGAGACCGCGCTACAAGTGCGGCAAGGAGTGACACTGACACCCAAAGAAAGGGACTGTGTACCAAGTTGTGAGGCACACACCAAATGACCAAGGCTGTACTCCACGTAGAGAGAGTTAAAACAATGACTGCGACGGAGGCGCCTCAATAAATGTGTTTGGCTGGAGATGAAGGCATGATCAATGTGTGATGGTGAAACTAAAGACTCCCATAACGAGAATTAATTGATCAATAGAGAAAACCATAATAAATAGGTGAGGTGGAGTTAACGCCTCAATAATGTGTGTGGATGATTTTGACACAAAACATATGCATATATAAAATCTATAGTCGAGTATATGTGTTTTCAGTTAGAACTCTAATAGCTGTATAAATGCAGCTAAAACTAAATATATTGAAAACAAGCAAAAACCAGATTAAAAGAGTTGGGTGGATTAGGGATGTCTCAGAAAGAAGGAACCAATGCCTCAACTAATGCATGTAAAACTAGGTAAGTGCGCTGGCCAAACTAAAACTGCGTGGAATAAATACCGTGGGTAAAAACAACAAGTGACACTTAGAAAAGCATGAGCACAAAGGGGCAGATTTATGTTAGACTTGCGCCACTTTTACGCCGCATTTGCGTCACTTTTGTGACGCAGCAGCGGCGTAAACCCTGCGCCACGTTGCGCCCTATTTACATCGTGACCCATCTATGGAGATGCGTCACGGTGTGAAGCCCTGCGCCACATTAAACCTGCGTCAGGTTTAATGTATGCAGGGTGGGCGTTCCATCGGAAAACGCCTCGGAAAAGTGACGCAGTGAAATCTACAAGATTGTGTGACGCATCTTTCCTGGCGCATCCCTGCTGATTTGCAGGGATGCACCAGGAAACATAAATCTGCCCCAAAATGTCTATTGGTGACCTTTTCTGCTCCAACCAGTCGCCTGCAAGCAAAAACTGAAAATCACAATTGTTGTGTAGTTTAGAGATAGCATAACTCAGTTAGGTAATGCTTACGGCAGACCTCTACAGCAAGCTTGGGTTCAAGAGCTCGATTTTTTGCAAGGCAAATTTCAGAGTTTCATCTTTCCGTGATTGGTAAATTAAGTAGCATGAAACAGGTTGCCAGTAACGTTATCATTTGAGGTAAAAAAAAAAAATAAATAGGAAGAGCGACCTTTGCAGATTTTTTTTTCTCTCCTCCTCCTACCCCCCGCCCCACCTTCCCCAAGAACAACATCTGTAGCTCTACTACACACATACACAAAAGTTAATAAAAAACCTAGAAATATATTGAAATGACACCAGAGAAGCCAGCCAATGGGCGAGTAATGGATTACCATATTGGTATCAGGAGGGTCGGACTGGGATCGAAAACGGGCGAGGGCACCAAAATTAAAGTGGCCCCCATTAGGGAGTCAGATAGCTAAAAAAGCAGTGCCGGCTCCTTCGGCGGCGGGGGAGCGTCTCCCCACTGCATTGCAGCAGTAAAAGAAAGGAAAATTAAAATGATAATAACTTGACGTTATTATCATTTTACTTGTTCCTGCTGCGGCAGCATGGGGGTGGTCCGGGACTGCTCTGCTCACAGAGGAGGGCAGGGGAGGAGTGGTGGGCACACTGATGTGCGCATGATGCTTTGGCCGGCCGTCTCCGGCCAGCCAGCCAAACAGCCTTACAGCATTACAGCCTGGGTTGAGAACATGCCCAGGCTTCCATTCCTCATCTGAGTGCCGAAATACGGTGCTCAGACCAATCACAATGCTGCATTGCAGCGCTGTGATTGGCTTGGGGGAGCCAATCAAAACACAGCATTGCAGCGTTGTGATTAGCTCAGGGGAGCCTGGCTGCTTTCTGTTCAGCCGATGTAGAGGAGATATGACGTGGGAGAGAGTGGCGAGGAGGTTAGTGTCTTTTTAATTTTCTACACACCCTTACCCCCTGATCTGTGCCAGCTGCCACTGTAGGGATGCCAATCACAATGCTGCATTGCAGCATTGTGATTGGCTTAGAAGAGCCAATCACAACGCTGCATTGCAGCATTGTGATTGGTTTAGGGGAATCTGGCTGCTTCCTGTTCAGTCGATGCAGAGATGAGACGACATGTGAGAGAGCGGCGAGGATGTAAGTGTCTTTTTCTTTTTTTACTCCTCTTACCGCCTCGCAACCCCGCATCACCACCCCAGATCCGTGCCAGCCGCCACTGTAATAAAGAGGCCCATGTTTGCAAATTGGGGCAGTTTTGAACTTGTAAGTACGCGCTATATAAGTGTTTGCATGGTATGGAAGCCTGCATGGAGTAGAGCTTGCAGCAGGCAATGTTTATTTTAATGTCAGGAAATTCAGCGGTAAAACCTGGCACAGCTAACCATAAAACAGGCCCACAAACAGCCACATCAGCACTCACACAGACCTGTCTGGCCAGCCCTTCGGACACTGCCTGACTGCCCCTTAGGCCAGTCCAACCCTGGTTAAAAGGCGGGTACCTTAGGACTCATCCAGGTCACAAGAGGTCTCTTTCGTTCCGGGTGGCCCTGCCCTCAGAGGCGGTATCAGCAAATTGCAAGTGTTTCTGCCTTTCTCTGCCTGACTCCACTTCCGCCTCGCATGATTTCCTCCCGGCTACAAAGGGAAGGTCTCAACCTCGGAAGCAGGCCGGGGATGACAGAAAACGTCTCGGTTATCTGCAAGAATTGTCTGGGGACCAAGCAGCACGGACGGTAGTCAAGTGGAATGCCCTTGCATGGCTTTAGGTCACAGGATGAACATATTAAAGCTGCCCCAGAGAGCCATCAACAGAGAGATGCTGAGGTGTGCAGCCTGCCCTGCAATGTCAGGGTCGTGGCAAGAAGTGACACAGATGGGGAAGGCTGTGGAGAGGAAGTCACAGCAGCCCGTCTTGCCTCCAAGCCCGGCTCCAGGAATTTTTGTTTGGGTGGGCCAAGGGGGCATTTGGGTGGGCCACTACCGGCCCAATTTGTCGCTTCAGGAGGTAGTCTACAAGCCATAGATTACATCATATCTACTTGCAAACAGTCACTATGATACAAGGATTGCTTCTGTGTGTATACAGAGCATGTGGAGAGTTATTTATTGGCGCCCCACCACTGACCTCTTTCTCTGTAGATACCTTTACTACCACCCTCCAACAGTGCACTCCATCTCTCTGTAGCCCCTCCCCCTCACAACCTCTTCCTCACACTCCCTCACTACCACCCTCCAGTAGTGCCCCTCATCTCTCCGTATCTCCCACCCTGCCCCCCTGACCTCCTCCTCGGATTCCCTCACTACCACCCTCCACCAGTGCCCCTCATCGCTCCATAGCCTCTCCCCATATTGACCTCCTCCTCGGATTCCCTCATTGCCACCCTCCACCAGTACCCCTCATCCCTCCGTAGCCCTTCCCTCAATGAGCTCCTTCTCAGATTCCCTCACTACCACCCTCCACCAGTGCACCTCATCTCTCCGTATCCCCCTCCCTCCCCCCATGACCTCCTCCTCGGATTTCCTGATTGCCATGCTCCACCAGTGTGCCTCATCGCTCCATAGCCTCTCCCCCTATTAACCTCCTCCTCAGACTCCCTCACTACCACCCTCCAACAGTGCACTTCATCTTTCCATAGCCCCCCCATGACCTCCTCCTTGGATTCCCTCATTGCCACCCTCCACCAGCGCCCCTCATCGCTCCATAGCCTCTCCCCCCTATTGACCCCCTCCTCAGATTCCCTCATTGCCACCCTCCAACAGGTTCCTTCATCTCTCTGTAGCCCCTCCCCAATAAGCTCCTTCTCAGATTCCCTCACTGCCACCCTCCAACAGTGCCCCTCATCTCTCCATAGCCTCTCCTCCTCAGACTCCCTCACTACCACCCTCCACCAGTGCCCCTCATCTCTCCGTATCTCCCACCCTGCCCCATGACCTCCTCCTCAGATTCCCTCATTACCACCCTCGACCAGTGCCCCTTATCTCTCCATAGCCTTTCCCCCTCATCACTTCCTCCTCAGACTCCCTCAATCCACCCTCCAACAGTGCACTTCATCTTTCCGTAGCCCCCCCATGCCCACCTCCTTGGATTCCCTCACTGCCACCCTCCAACTGTGTTCTTCATCTCTCTGTAGCCCCTCTCTCATATTCGAATTAATTTGTTGTATAGCGCTACTCATAGTGTAGGGTGTCAGAGTACTTACATCATGCACACATTATGCAGAGCCAATGAATCCTACAAGTATGTAAATCAACCTATAGGGAATGTCACATAAGCCAATGAGGATTACAAGGTGGAGGAATCACATGTCATCCATACTGGTGGGCAGTATGTTTTCAGAGGGTTTGGTCTGGAGACGCACAAACGCAGGATTTAAAGCATACCTCAGTGGTTACGGGGTTGGCTTTACTGATTAAAATGTATATCTGACAAAACAAACTCTTTATAGCAACATTAGAGTAATGAAAGACTGGGAAAATTCTAACTATATTGCAACACAAAAACAATACGTTCTAATTATACCATTCAGGTTTGTATGCAGCTCTTTGATGTCAGTTCATAGGTCACTGTCCTATTTTAGGATTGTAACTTCTGTACTGCAAGTAACCCACTGAGCTATCCACATAAAATACAGTTTATCTGCATTTAAAAATTACGAACATACATAATATTGCTCTCCAGCAGGATCATTAATCGCCAGAGTTATCTGGACATTTTAGTAGTTGTGTCTTGCATCCTTCATGATAACGAAGCAATGATATAAATTAAATATACACAGCATACACGAAGTATGTGTCTTGCTGGGCCCTCACAGATTTTGAAAATATTAACTAATATACACACATCCTCGAAGCATAAACGAGTATGTATCTACCTAGGCCTGTGCAAACAGAACAATAGCCACAGCTACGTTCAAACCCTGTCACAGCCGGATCTGATAAACAGCTGAAGGGGTCTGGAAAGGTGAATCAGGATCAACAGACTCCTTTTCTCCAGCTCTGAAAAGAAGGATATATCCACGCAGCAGGACGGTACGCACAGATTACAGGTACCAAAGAGTATTTCTCCTATTCGCCATGTCCCTGTACCTGCACCAGTGGGCGGGACACAACCCACCTTTCTAAAAGGAGATGCGTGATTGGGGGTGCCTGTGAGAAAGAGCCCAGGCCCAATCACGCAGCTCCTAGAAAAATAGCGTTTAGAGGAACATCTTAAATTGCAGTGGCCATTTTCTGTTGGCCTTCCTGACGTCACTGCGAGGGCCACGGTTCATGTTTGGGTTTGCCAGGCTCATGTTTGGGTGGGCCCGGCCCACCCGGCCCACCGGCTAGAACCGGGTCTGCTTGCCTCCAGGGCCCCCTTTTGGCATGAGAGAGTTGGGCCCAGGCCCAGGGCGCCTACAGTTAAAGCGGCATGCAGCATACCTGCCAAGTTACAAAATAATGCCACCGTGTGAGGAGGGACAATGGCCTTGGAAGGGACGGGGCCTCATGCTCAGAGCTACCTAAGAGGCACTCTGCCCCTCATCAAACTCCCCTCCCCCACGCCTCTCACAGAAAAATAAAAACAAAGCGTCATTGGGGCTGGTGCCAATGTCCTGGGGTGTTTTCATACCTCTTAATACACATGGCTGCTTACATTCTCCGACAGTGAGCAGAAAATACACTATTTACCGTGGTTTTCACCTCGTTTTTCCTGTCACCGTGTGACTTCGGCTCCGCAGCGGGTGACCATGTGAAGGGAGCCGAAATTGTGTGAAACACTGTGGCAGCATGTGAATTGGCAGGTCTGGTTCAGGTTGCTGACCTCTGGAGCTGCCTTGAATAAGGCTTTTGTTTTTAGTTCATTAACTTCAAGCTGTGTGTACAATCTTGTCTAATTTACTTTTCTTAGCCTCTCTCCAATTATCTCCCTCCCCCAATGTCCCCTCCTGGGAGTCTAACCTCTAGTTTAGCAACTGAATAGCTGATTGAGGTGAGGGGACATGGTGTGATTGTGTGTGCTCACAGGCCGGTCACTGCTCTTAGGTATTTAGGGGCATATGTATCAACATCACCATTTGCGATTCTCAAATAGCGATTTTTGAAGAATCGCTATTTGAGAATTGCAAAACGGGATGTATTTAAACAATTGCAAACTTTTTGCGATTTCTTAAAATTCCTTAATTGCGATTAGCAAATTGCGAAATCGCAATTAAGGAATACCTGCCCATTCATTTCTATGGGCCAGGAGACCCATAGGAATGAATGGGAAGTAATTCTCAAATAGCGAATCGCAATTTGCTAATCGCAATTTGAGAATAATTTCAAAGGTGCAAGGGTGTCATGATGACACCCTGATGCACCCCTGAAATGAGCATGTGTGTGCATATGGCGCACATACATGCCCTAAGGGCATGTATGAGCGCCACGTGGCACTTTGTAAAATTCAAAAAACTGCATTTTGAAAGGAAATCGCATATTACCACCAACTGGAAGTTGGTGGTAATTTGCGATTTCTTAAGGATAATTCGCACAACTTGGGTGCTTTTTACATATCTTTTAAGAAATCGCAATTTGCGATTTCTTAAATGCTTACGCAAAATTAAGAAATCGCTAAATTAGCAATTCCTTAATTTTGCGATGGGATTTGGCTCATACATCCCGATTACCGATTTTTTAATCGCAAACGCTGTTATTTTGCAAATCGCAGCGTTTGCGATTAAAAAATCGTTTGATACATATGCCCCATGGTCAGGACTGGACCTTGAGGACAAAACTGCCCCCTACTAGGATCACCAATGGAAGGGGCGGATGGGGAGTGAGTGGAGGAGGGCTATCAGGACGGGCTCCAAATGTTGATTCGCCCGGGGCGCTGTCTGAGTAAAGGCCGACCGTGCTTGCCTCCAGCCCCACTCATTGCTTTAAGTGAAAGAACGGAGGGGCACTAAAAAGGGAGTGGCCTAAGAATCATATGTAAGAATCCTCCACAAGGGGCACAGCCTATGTAACAAGGGTCCAGCTGTAGACATGTGAAATAGATGACGGCCATTGACAAATGTATACATGGGGCAGGTGTATCATCATTGTATTTTGCGAGTCCTTAATAGCTCATTTTACCTATTCGCTATTAAGGACTTGCAAAATGCAATGTATGTAGGTTTCACAATTTAAATAGAGATTCCTATGCATTACTTATTTGCGACTCGCAAATTGCGAGTTGCAAATAAGGAATGGCTTCACATTCATTTCTATGGGCCAAGTGGCCCATAGAAATGAATGGGAATTGTATGCGCAATTTGTGAGTACCCAATAGGTACTTGCAAATTTCTCCAGTTCGCAAATGGGCGGATTCTGCAAATCGGCCCGTTTGCGAACGGAAAAACCCTTGATACATCTGGCCCATAGAGTATTACAAGGCAAAGAATGACCAGCGAGCAGGATGCAAAGTATATTTAAACTGATAATACGGCATTATTACCCCGGATCACAGGCAATCAAACACATAACAATGTAAATTTAAAACTAAGTAGCAATAAAATGGTTATTCAATTGAAGGCACTGAGACACCATTGATGAACAACGGTATCCACCATCTAGCTTCATTTGCCTGTCAGACATGTGGGAAACAACCTTTACAACGTAGTCATTACATCCCACTACCTTTACATAGCAGTCATTACATCCCAACATCCTTTACATCGCATGTCATTACAACGCAGCCATTACATCGCATGTCACTACAACGCACGTCATTACAATGCATGTCACTTCAACGCAGGCATCACATCGTAAGTCATTACAATGCATATCATTACAACGCATAGTACCCTTACACTATCCAACACTTACCCTACTGTTGCACTCACTGGAGTTAGAATAGTAATTATTACCCCTATACTATCCAACACTTTCCTTAAATGCGATGTAATGGTATGCATTGTAATGGCATGCATTGTAAAGGTATAATGCGATGTAATGGAATGCGTTGTAAAGGTAGTTTCTGAAAATGCGATGTAATGGCATGCGATGTAAAAGAATGCGTTGTAAAGGATGTTGTGATGTAAAAATTGCATTGTAAAGGCATGCATTTTAAATGTAAGGCAAGTGACTGGCAGGCGGGTAAAGGACAGAGAGAGAGGACTTATTTTTTTTATCTGACATTGGGCAAGATCATTTGAATTTACTAAATGTATGTGTAAAATATACTTAGTTATATGGGATTTCAGTAAGTCCTCCTCATCCATTGGTCTTGTTTCATTCACATTTTCCTTCCTCCTGCTACTTCAGCCAATGGCTAACTTCCCTGTGAGTGACAGCATTCTGCTATTTTATAATGAGAGCATCTGCACACAAAATAATTCCCAGCAATACTGTAGGAGCAAAACCCCGTACATCAAGATTTCAGAAAGCCCAAAATTCAAGTCACCCTAAGTTTATCTCAGGCAGTTCTGTTCTGAGGATGATTTTGAGCTAAAAGGCGCCCTCCCCAACATCAGACCCAACTTAGTTTAGCAGAGACGCAAATAAGTAACTGGGGCTACTCAATAACTGAGTTCTAGATCAGGGAAAAGTTAAAGGGTTTTATTACAAAATCTCAAAATTGAGAGGTATAGAAGAAATGATGGCCATGATGGCTTAAACGCACACAAAAAAAAGAGTAATCTCTGCTGAATAACATAATAATAAAGAAATGGACAGAGGGCCAGATGTACAACGAGATTTTGCATGTACAAACGGGTTTGTGACCAGTTTGCGCATGCAAAATCAGATAGGGCCATGTCCAAACACTATTTTGCGAGTTGCAAAAAATTGTGACTCGCAAAATAGTGTTTAGCGACTCGCAATTAGGAAGGGGCGTTCCAAGGGCGTCCCTTCCTAATTTTGACTCGCAGCCCTATGCATGAATGTTTTGCGACCGCAATTGGCGTCACAAAACACTCGCATTTTATCGCCCTCTTCAAGAGGTTGGTAATGCAGTCGCAAATGGGGGGGAAAATATTTTTTTAGGGGACCACGACCTGCCCTAAAAAATTAAACGAAAACGTTTCATTTTTTTTTTTTTTAAATGCATCAAGTTTTCCTTTAAGGAAAACGGGCTGCATTTAAAAAAAACTGCTTTACTTAAAAGCAGTCCCAGACATGGAGGTCTGCTGAGCCCAGCAGGCCACCATACCTGGGAGGGCCTGCCATTCTCAATAGGGTCGCAAATTGTGAGTGCCTCATTAATATTCATGACGCATGCAATTTGCGACCCCATTGAGAATCGCAAACCGTGTCTCAGACACTGTTGTACATTGTAAATTGCGACTCGCAATTTGCGACTCGCAATCGAGCGCAAATTGCGAGCCATATTTTACAATGGGCGTACATCTGGCCCAGAGTTTCTAGTGAAATGGGAAAGTCTTCTCTGAATTAAAATGGACAGAGGACAGAGTCCCTATTAGAACAGGAAGAACATCTGGGGTTCTTATAAACAATTCTCAAGTAACAAATGAGAGAAAATGCATTCTCAGTGTGGCATGTTTAAAGATAACAAATATTGGACAGCCAGAGTTTGAGTCGTCACTATAATGCTTATAACACTAACCCACTTTTAGGACAAGCATTGAGCAGCGTCTGCGCGGTTACTATCCAAACATGCACATCTATGAGCCATACTTGAGTGAATATTGCTAGGCCCAGCAACAGAAACTACAGCGTAAGCACTATGGAAATAACTTACATTTACAACATGAGAAAGTTCATTCACAATACATGCACACTAGGAAAATGTTCTATTATGTCAGCTTGTTTTCGAACTCTGGGTGGGGGGTGCAGGGGGACAAGACGAGAGGGGAAAGAGCAGGAGTGAAATGAACAGCATCAGCATAGCATCCAGGTTCACTGGTATGGAGTTTTGTGAAAATGTGGCACAACTAAATCACTTTAATAAACACATTTCTGTAAAATAATATAAACTAATGTCAACTGCAATAGTACTCGTTCAGCATTTGAGTATTTGATCTGTCATAAAGATCATCAATACGCAATAATAATTGTCCCCCAAAATTTAGAACCTAAAAATATATATATAATTTATCACTACCATGGACTCCTATGGCAACGTGTGCTAATTGAATCCCAAAAAATTATTTTGTTTTTAGCCATTTTTTTTTTTAGATTGAAGAGTGCCTAGGAACTTCCCTACAATAAAGTTTTTCAAAAACTATGATAAAACAAAACAAGCATTGACACGGCCATAATGCAGGCAGTCAACACAAGATCTTTTGGCTTGTGTTGCTTTGCCATGGCCTAACCCTGAAAGCCACTCGGGTACAATCTGCCTCTGTTCTCTGTGTAGGATGATCTAACCAGACACACTATCTCAGTTTTACATAACTTTCTGCTTCCTGTTGATTCCAGATAATAGGAACCAGCTCTTCCCTTGCTAGGTAGTACAAATCAACAGACCTAAGTTGTAAGCAACAGATTGGCAGGAACTTGTCGCCCCTTAGCTGCAGTACGGTGTACTGCAAAGACCTCGCCATTGCATAGCATGCAAGTCTAAGGGCCTTATTTAGATCTTGGCAGATGGAATACTCCGTCACACTGGCGAAACACTTGGGTGCATTTTTACAATGCTGTACTGACATTTTCTTTGGAGTGTACATTTACAAGACTGTGTGGAGACCTGGATAATGTTTGCTAGCAAATTTCCGATCACTAAAGTTACAATTGTTTTGTGGCTTTCTTCTTATTCTTTCTGGATATATCTCTTGAATGCACTGCCCTGCGAGGCAGATAATGGTGTTGATGATCTTGAAAATTTAATAAAGAGAATTTAAAAAAAAAATACTCCGTCACACACGTGACCGATATCTCATCTGCTGTATTACAATCTCCATAGGATATAATGGGATCGGATTAGGCGGACGGGATATCCGTCTCGTTTGTGAGGGAGTATTCCCCTCTGCCAAGATCTAAATCGGGCCCTAAGAAACTACAAATGGACCAGGAATCCTAAAACTGAGGCTTTGGAAGTTGGCCATACAGGAAAGAGATAATGTGAACGCGAGGGAAAGGGAGAGAGAGCTACATTATGGGAAAACTATATTGAAAGGTACGATTTCTAGAAGAGACTATTGAACGTTACTTGGGATATGAGCTGGCTTTATATTGCATAGTATGTCTTCTCTGGGACCTTAAATGGTTAACTAGGCAAAATTAATGAAATATGAGCTCAGAGAAAAGTGACCTATTACCAGCCATAGTAGATATAAAAAGTATAAACAACAGGGTGGCTGGGCAGAAGTGGCGGCTCTCACTCATTATTAGATAGAGGTGAGACCGAGGCCTCCTCAAAGTGAGTCAGAACCACCAATATGAGCACAGGGCAGATTCAAACGATAAACTACACCAGAGGGGCTGGTAGGGGCAGAAATCAGCACACGCAATCACTATCAAGTTAAACAATGAAGTAGAGAAAAGATCAGTCATGAAATGTGGGAAAATGTGCATTATATAATTAAAGGCTATGTGAAAATAAGACAAAAAGCACATGGTCAACAAAGAGAAATGCCAATAAAAGTCAAGGTCCATTTACCATGAAGATGTTGTAGGTGAATAAAGTAGATGAATGTATGTAAAATATTTGGACAAAAATACTGGCTCCCCTAATGGGATTTTTTCATATCACCGAGTACCCCAAAACTGTCTGAATCACAAGCAGATGTGGGTCACCTTGAGCAGGAGGTTGGGTTGGGTCCTGGGTCCAGTGCTCAGAAGGCTTCCGTTCGGCTTTGTCCATGCGGTTTCTCAGAAGGGATCTTGGATCCTGGATGCACTGGCTGGGACCTCACAATGAGATGGTTTTGAAAACCTGCTCCAGAACTGCAGGCATCTTTACGATGAAATGGCACAGCGCTGCAAGCAATTTAGCAGCACCACGATGCATCATTTAAAAAAAATATGTCCATGCTTTTCCTTTCTTCACGCATAATTTAGTCACCCTACCACATAATCTAGTCGTCTCCGGCCACATAATTAGAATGGCTTTGCTTTTTGTCTTGTGCTTTTCCAAGTACTTCCTGTTTTAGATTAATACTTCGATCCTTAAGCTAAACAGTAAGGGTGGGCGTAGTTCGCGAAGTAGCACTTCGCGAAGCTACGCAAAGTGAAGTTCGCACTACGCGAGCTACGCGTAGCACTTCGCGAACTGTGTAGTAACATGTTCGCACTGTGCAAGATGTTGTTTTCAATGATTGCACAGTGCGGAAAAGCAACCGGCACTGTGCAATCATTGAAAACGGCATCTTGCACAGTGCGAGCTGTAGTTTTCTGCTGCTCGAGTAGATTTTTACTCGAGCGGCAGCTTTCTCAACGCGAACTGGTAGTTTCTCATCGCGAGCGGTCGCGAGCATACGCGACCCCTCGCAATGAGAAACCTGACCTCCTCGCGTTGGGAATCTCGCCGGGAGGTTTATTTTCCATGCTCGCGATCGCCAACTTGATGTTGCTGCTGTTGATTTGCACTCCTTTTAATTGCCTTTTTCACCTAATTTAATTTTTTTCTTATTATTCTTCAACCTAATTTCCTTTCTCTTTCCTCGTAATTTTGTTAACGCTGCATAAAGTTTTCAACTCGAGTTGCCTGATTGCAAGTAATGCCCCTTTAAAAACGTCTTGGGAACGTATGCGTCAACACGCACGTTCTCTGTAGACGACGGAATCTGCACTCGACCGGAGCCTGTTCAGATCAGCTGGTAAGCGGCGTTTTTGATGCACTACAATCCCGGTTTTCAGCTTTTTTATTCCTTTTGGAGTTCCTTTTCATTTAATATTTCACTTTTTTCAGCCTTCTTATTTTGAACGTGTGGAACATGATGGTCCTTTGGGTAAGACCTTAGTCTAAACACCTGGGTGTTTGTTAAAGGGTAACACACATTGCAAGATCCAAGAGAGATCACACTCCACTTTTTTTGCTTCATAGATTCTCATTTCTTCTGTAAGCGGCGCATTCGTTTGTGACATACAAATACAATAGACTACGCTGTAAGTACATCAGTCAGCGACATCACATCTTGCGCACAGAACTTTTCAGTATACTAGTTTCACCTAGCACCTTCTTCTCCCGCGTTTCTCTTTAGCACTCGCCACTGGTTTCAATTGCGTTACTATACGCGTATGATCTTGGCACGTTTGGGCGACTTTCCCACAAACAGAGTTTCTCTCTTTTTCCTTTTTTCTCTTTGTTATAAAATACTTCTTTACAGCTTATCCTTCACGAGTGCAAATCCTATTGAAGATTGCTGTAATTTCTTACACCTGGTCAATGAGACTTTCTGTTTTGTTGTAGTTCTCAGAATGGTGGACCAAGTTGAAAATTGACTTCCCCTCTACAATGCGTATCCTCTGAAGAAGGGTTTCATTAACCCGAAATGCATTGGGAATTTTCATTGTAACGAAGAGAATATCATTTATGTTGTTTCTTAGAGTCAAAAACTTTGAAGGACAGAATACGCTTATGTTTCTTCATACCCTCAGGATTATGAACAACAGATGTTTGTGTTTATATTGACTATTATATGTTATAATAATTTTGGCAAATGAAAAGAATTCATGTACTTTGATGCTCTAACCATTTACAAGGACATTAAATCAAGTATATAGACTTATATAGTCTTTTGTAGTGCGTCATGTAGGTTTGGGTCACTCCACTCCTCCACTTTTGAGGCCTGTATGATGCCCAGCCCAAAACCAGTGGTGGCCCTCTCTGCTCTCAACCATCTGTGCTCTGGAAATGAATGTGCCCACACTGTCTGTAAGACCCCTCTCTTGAAGCGCCCCTTTCCTCAATGGAGACCCACACGTCAATGGCCTTCCTCTCCTAATGTAAAGCCTGCGAAAAAAAAATCTGCAAAGCAGTTGTTTACTTTGGTCATCTGGGTTTCAATTTTATTTTTGTAGCTCGGCATGCAACTGGAATTATGGTAATTGTGGGCGCTGCGGTATCCCCATAATTATGGATTTGCTGCATTTCCCACACAATCATTTGATGCATAAATTGCATACTTAAAAAAAACCTTGTTTCTAGTTCAAGCGGATCAAAGGTTACTAATAACCAGCATTTACAATGCAACGGTCTCGGCATTGTTAAAGTTAGAGCTATTGGCATTGCTCATGACATTCTTTTTGTTTATGTTTTTGTTTTTAAAACATTTAAAGAAACGGCATTGTTATTTACAATGTCAATAGCTTAATCACTCTCAAATGCGAGACCTATTGCATTTGCACCCACACACACAACGCCACCCACACACACAGAGCCACCCACAGAGCCACTCACATAGAGCAACCCACACACAAATAGAGCCACCTACACTCACACACGCAGTAGCCCACTGACCTATTTACATTATGTGCACTTTGTGATCTGCATGGTACATGTTCTTTGCTGCAGGCACATTAACCCTATATGCTACCTTTCCAGGAGTCAAAACTTCCACTCCACAAAACTCCGATCTCGCTCTAGGAAGAACATTAAACACCAGAGTCATCATGAAATTTTTATTGTTGCCGAAAATTGCTGGAGGGCAGCAAGCGCTTTTAAAACCTTAATTTACTTGCAAACATAATGTCTCCACCCAAAGTCAGCGCCCGGTCTTGAAGTACTGGGTATTCTAGACCCAGCGGTGCAGGGGCACACACCCTATGACTTCTGGGTTCTCCCTGTTCCAGACCTACAGAAACACAGAGTCTTCTGGGTGAAGTCAAAGATTCATTTATTGGCTGCAGACCAATTACAGGTATCCTAGAAGTACAACAGCGTGTATGTTCTCAGGAGACTGCTGAAAATCATAGAAACGGGCTTCTCCTTAAGTACAGTTTTTCCTGCCTCAGGCATACATTCCTAGGTTTATGATACGGCCATATACACGTGTACATTACAAAAGAAAAGGCAGAGTCATGATGACCATCCCACATTCCAGCTAAGCCAGCCCACAATTATTTACACAGCAAGGTTCAGATCCCACATCAGATATCGATAGGCCCCAATAAACATGAGCATCTCCTGTTTTGGGAAACAAGCCATAAAGCAGGAACAAGCAGGTGCGAAAGTGATTAGCCGGAGGCTTGTGTGTGATGAAAGGACTTTATGGTGCGTTGAGCCCTGATGCTAATCACAGGTGGCCGGAGGAAGGGGAGCTCGTGAGACCAGTTTGACCCGGGGCAGCGGAGCCAGCTGCCCAGGTCACGGAAGAGTCAAGGAAAGGCACATGCATTGCAAGGCCCGTAGTTGCTTCATTATAGCCTATGTGAGGGCAATGACAAGATGGCCACTGCTTCCAAAATGGAACCCGCGTAGTGAAGCAGAATAACATGTACACAGTGCATTCATAGCTAGAACGATATATAAAGCACTTGTACATACCGCATTAACCATTTGCGGTTCGCTAATACCAGGATAGACAGGGGTGAGGCCCTGTCCCCTACGCGGTCACAGAGATTAAAGTACGACAGACCCTCCTTTTGCCCTTACATAGGCAATCACTATACTCATCTTAATCTGAGTCTAGGTCAATGTTCACAAAGTCATGGAGATGTTGCTGTAGCATCATCCTATTACTTAGCTCGTCCCTCGATACAGGTTTCCTTACACATAATGTAGCACAGAGGCCACATATCGCAGGAGCACACTGTATGCACAGACAGAACAGGAAAAGAATGGCTAAGACCATTCCAATGACCATCAGAACTTTCCAACCCCAGGCAGATATCAGTTCCCAGAACCACCCCACCAGTGACCAATCTCCTTTATCCACGTGTATGGATTCAGATATTTTATGCAGTTTGGAGATGGCTTGATAGACTGTTGGAGCGTTATCTGGTATGAAAATGCAACAACTGGATTGGATAACCTTACATACCCCACCGCGGTCTGCAAGAATAATGTCTAGAACCATGCGGTTCTGCAAAGTCATAAGGCGATCCGCTTGGAGCTCAGCGGTCAGATTACCAAGGGCACCAGCCGTTACATTGACAGTGGATTCAACCACACGAGTCAGTTGTCTCAAGTTCCTACTATTTACCATAGGACCCCAAAACGGCAGGAAACCCAAAAAGAAGTCTCCCGCTTCCTGACCGGCAGTATCCTCCTTACTAATTACGCCCCTCACAACTCTAGTCTTGTGATAGTCAGAGGCAGCAGTAAATGTTGGCGGTAACAAGTTCGCAATATAACATGTGCCTGAGAAGTCAGGGGGCAACCATGTATATGCTCGGTCATTACAGATGAAATATGTGCCCTTGGCAGCCAAAAACGCAGGAGAAAACTGTGATGGGAAAGTGTACGTTTCAGTACAGTCACTTCTCCCCAGTTGAGCTCTAGGATTCTGACCATTACCCTGTAAGCAGAACCGACCTATGTGGGGTACGACCCAGATTGGAGATGAGATTTTTCGCTGTTTTTCACCCAGACTAATACTATACCCCGTTGCGTTCCATCCTACATAAGGTCTCAATTCTTCCTTGGGTATGGACGAGTATGCATCGATATCTCTGCTCATATCGGCAACTCCTTTCATCAAAGCCTTATTATTGGTGATAGGTCTGATGGAACGCGGTTGTCGAGGGAGTATACTTCTAGAGCATAGAGAAACATGGTCTGGAATGCCCATGACGATCCATTGTAACTGAATGGCAGCACCAAATAGGGAATACCCTTATTAATGGTATGTGGCATTAACCCACACACCCAGCAATTGGTTGTATTCATTACTAGTTGGTGCTGGTGCAAGAGCTGAATAAACGAGTTATTTACAAATTCTGATCGTCTGGTTTGTTCGTGTTCAGGCAGAGGGTGAAAGGAGTGTGAGGAGGCAGTAGAAAGTGGCATAGGCTGTACAGTGGGTGCAATGGGCTCTTGAGAGGAGAAAAATACAAATCCTGCGATGAACATTATCATACTACATAGTATAAATAGGCACAAAAATACAAAACATTTACTTTTTACAATTTTACACATCCTTGCTTTAAAGTTCATTTCCTCAACGGGTCTCTCCATCTTAAAAAACTCCATCCTCTAATCGGGCCGCTCGCGGCAGATGAGTTTCTTCTGCTAAGGAGTACGCCTGTCAGTCCAGGGAAACGCCCTAGACCAACCAGAACCGTTGACCTAACGTCTTCGGCCTGTACCCCAAAGTCTTGGCACCGCGACCCTGCGGCTGAACCCGGATGGTGGTTCGAAAAACAAAAATCAAGAAAGTCCTTCAGATGGGAGAGCTTATAATGTCAAAAAGGAAAAATAGTAAGGAAATCTTTATTTGTCCATAGGCCTTGGTCTCAAATTATAGCGGAGACGGCCAGGTGCTGTTTGATCCTGGAACAAAAGTTCAGGCTCTGTGGTGTCCAATCGACTTGACGATGGCACAGCTTCCTGCAAAATATCGTTACTCTCTTGGTCTGAAGCTGTGTCTCTTATGCGTGCGTCACTGAATGGTACAAAACGAGGTACAGTTTCTGTTTCAGAGTCAGCGATACCCTCCTGGACCCACTGGTCATATGGCAGAGGCAAAGGGATCCTCTTCACGTGGGTGGCGTGGATCCAGTTCTTCTTGCCTTTCACTCGGACCGCTGATCTCGTTGACAGAAGTACAAGGTGGGGGCCGATCCAGCGAGGCTCGTCGTTGGCTTTCCGCTGGAAATTTCTCACCAAAACCCACGCGCCTGGTTCGATAGGGTGTCCAGGAGCTTCAGAAGCTTGAGGAAGAGTATCATGTACCTGTTGGTGCAAAACACGCAGTTTAACAGTCAAATCATACAAGTAATCGAGTAGTACTGGATGCTCGATCTCACTGAGTTTCGTAGGCCTTGGTACACCCCATACGTTGGCCGGGCGGCCAAAAACCACTTCGTAGGGACTAAGTCCCACTCGTGAGTGTACGGTCATTCTGGTGGACAGGAGTGCTAAAGGCAGAGCGTCAGGCCATTTAAGACCAGTGCTCGCCTGGATTTTGGCCAGCTTGAGCTTTAGAGCGCCGTTGTAGCGCTCTACTAATCCAGCTGATTGGGGGTGATTTGCAGCGTGAAACTTCTGCTTGATGCCTAGCCCCTCACACACATTCTTCATTACTTTACCCACAAACTCACTTCCATTATCACACCACACCATTCTTGGCATTCCAAACCTAGGGAAGAATTCTTTCACAAGGGCTTTGGCTGTGGATAGGGCAGTGTTATCCTTTAGAGGATAGGCCTCTACCCATTTTGAAAAAGCGCAGACAACCACCAATACATATTTCAGGTTGTTGCACCTTTCCATGTGGATAAAGTCCAGCTGCAAAACTTCAAATGGATATGATGGGGGTGCAAAATGGCCAGCTTTAGTTGGGGTCCCCTTACCAGGGTTATATTTCAAGCATACCATGCAATTCTTGACCACATTCTCTGCACACTTGGGAATTCCAGCATTCTGCCATACTGTAGCCAACAACTTGCAAATTCCTTTCGTACTGATGTGTGCCATTCCATGTACCATCGTAACTACTGGAAGCACATACGCATCAGGCAACAACCATCGCCTATGTTCTGTCAGATCAATCCAACAACCATTCTCATCCAACTTACCCACACTTTCTCTCCACTTGCTTAATTCTTTCTCTGTAGCTTCAGCTTGAAGTGACTTCACACTTTCTATTGTGTTTTCACACATTCCAACATCATCAACCCATCTTGCGGGGCCTGCCACATACATTCTAGTCTTTACATTCTGTGCTGTTTCTTTCGCGATCTCATCAGCAAACGCATTCCCACGTCCAACGTCATCGGTGATTTTCCTGTGCGCACTGCATTTCATGATCGCAACTTGCAACGGTAGGGTCAGTGACTCAAGGAGATCATTCACCAACTTGCCATTCTGAATTTTAGCTCCATGCGATGTCAGGAACCCACGTTCTTTCCACAATCGCCCAAAACTGTGAGCCACGCCAAAGGCGTACTGGCTATCGGTGTATATATTCACTCTCATTCCTTCAGACAACACGCATGCTCTTGTGAGGGCGATTAATTCTGCTGCTTGGGCCGAATTATGTGGCACACGTGCAGTTTCCACAACCGTGTGTAAAGTCGTGATAGCATATGCAGCAGTCGTGTCACCATTAGGGAGCTTGAAACACGAACCATCCACCCATAAAGTACCATCACACTCAGTCAGGGGAGTATCTTTTAGATCTACTCTCCCTTTCGTCTCTTCCTCTGTTCTGAACAGACAGTCATGTTGCTCAATCTCATCTAGGTCTGCTGGATTTGGCAATAACGTAGCTGGATTCAGCGTGTTGCATCTCTTTATGTGTATGTGATTTGCTAACAGTGTGAGCTCATAGCCTCATAATCGCGCACTAGTCAAGTGTTGTGTCTTGGTCCTATTCAATAATGTGTCTACAGCATGTGGAACCATAACGATCAATGTGTTGTCCATTACCAGACCAGCAGATTGTCGGATAGACATAGCTGCAGCAGCTGTCGCTCTCAGACAGCTTGGCAATGCCCTCGCTACAGGGTCCAAGGTTGATGAAAAATATGCGCATGGGCGTGGTCTGTCGCCAAAAGGCTGTGTTAACACTGATAACGCACAACCATCTTTCTCGTGAACATACAATGTAAAAGGCTTGCTGTAGTCAGGGGTACCCAACACAGGAGCTGAACATAATGCATTGCGCAATTCCACAAAACTTTTCTGGCATTCTTCAGACCATGGGATAGGATTCGGTGTGTCTTTGCATGTTAATGCTAACAAAGGTTTTGCCAACAAGGAAAAATTGGGGATCCAGTGCCTACAGTATGAGGTAATGCCCAAGAAAGCACGCACTTCTCTCTGTGTTCTTGGCACACTCAACTGTGCAATGGCTTGGATTCTCTCTGGGGTCAGCTTCCTTCCCTCCTTCGATAAGAGATGACCTAAGTAGGTCACTTCTTGTCGACAATATTGCAGCTTTGAGAGAGACACTTTGTGATGGAAAGCAGATAAATGACGCAACAATGATAATGTGGCTTCTTTGCAGATTTTCTCAGTATCCGCGGCAATTAGTAAATCGTCCACGTACTGAATCAGGATAGCGCCACTCGGTAAAACAAGTGCATCAAGCTGCGCTTTCAAAGCTTGACTGTATATTGATGGACTTTCACAGTAGCCCTGGGGAGCGCGTTTGAAACGGAAGCTTCGGCCTCCTAAACTGAAGCCAAAAATGTCTCTGCTCTCCTCTGCAATTGGGATGCTAAAGAAAGCATTCTTTAAATCGATCACTGAAAACCATGCAGCAGAGGCTGGAATCATGGTTAACAAGGCAGTTATATCAGGGACAACTGGAAACTGTGGCACAACAATCTTATTAACCTCTCTAAGATCAATCACAAATCTGTAAACAGGTGGCTGTGAAGGGTCCGTTCGTTTTAAGACAGGTAAAATCGGACTATTACAAACGTTGCCTCTTGTCTCTTCAATTACACCCTTATTAATCAAGTCGCTGACAATGTCTAACAATGCTTTCTGGCCTTCATTAGAGATCTTGTACTGGGGAATACGTGGCAGTCTAACATTGGCTTTTAAAGTTACCACATATGGTGGTATTTCCAAGAGACCCACATCATTGGGACCAGTAGCCCAAAGGACATCCGGAAGGGATGACAATTCAGGTGGCATTGTATTTTTAGACAAGTACATCGGGGAAATCACTTTCCTACCTAATGTAAGTTGTACTCCTGATGGTGAACAATACAATGTAGCATGCAATCTTTTTAACAAATCTAATCCTAGCAAATTCTCACCACAACCTGTTGTTAGGATGAGAGGTGCTTTTAGCTCGCAAGGTCCAACAGAAAGAGGCATGGGACTAGAAATCGGGTTCCTAACTGGGGCGCCAGAAAAACCTACTGAAACATTTATGTTGCCAGACAAAGGTGCGCCAGGGAGTTTTGAATGCATGATTGAACTCTTTGCAGCACCAGTGTCTAGCAGAAAGGGCTCCGTTACATTTGCTGTAGTCACCTCAACATACGGTCCGCTCTGATCCACTGGCACTGAAACAACTCCCTCTCTCTGTCTACGGCTGTCCTAGTAATCATTATTTTCTGCATCGCCGTCCTCTGCATAATAAT
This sequence comes from Triturus cristatus, assembly GCF_964204655.1. NCBI lineage: Eukaryota > Metazoa > Chordata > Amphibia > Caudata > Salamandridae > Triturus > Triturus cristatus. The sequence continues at coordinate 1,646,378,343 of NC_140590.1, forward strand.
CATTATTGTAGTACTGAGCTGTATTACTAGTCGCGTTGGCTTGCTGATCAAAGCTATTGATGGTATTTTGAGGCGGAAGAGGACGCGCATTCTGGGGAACATTTCCACGCCCTCTGCCTCTAGGAGCTTGCTGACCACCCCTCCCTCTTGCGCCATACATATTGCCGTTACGCTGCATCAATTTAGGGCAACTATATTTAAAATGACCTTCCTCTTTACAGTATGAACATTGGTTGGGACCTACAGGGACACGTGGTTGATAATACCCATTCATTTGCTGGTTGTTCTGAAATTGTTGGGGTTGGTGATAAACACCTTGGGGTTGCCTATAATTATTCTGACCTCCACGTGGCGGATAGGCCTGCTGTAAAAGAACCTTCGTTTTTAGCTCCTTCGTTTTCTTGTCTGTTCTATCTTTTTCATCCTTGTCTCTATTCTCATAATACTGTGCAGTAGCCAGTATTTGCACTGAAGAGGAAACAGCCCAAGAACTTTCTGAATCTTTTAACTTTTTACACAGGTCAGGAAGTAAATTCTGCACAAACTTATCCACAAATAACCGTTGGCCACCCTCAGTACTCATATCTTGCCCACTGTGATCTATAAAAGTTTCTTCAAACCTAGTAAAGAAGTCTGACACTGTCTCATCTTTCTTCTGCTTGCATGCAGATAGTTTACCCCAATTTACGCGCATCGCGGGCATTATTGTCTTCATATACGTGATGATTCTACCAGGCAGTTCTGCTATTAAAGGCTCAGGTTTCGCGCCACCAGTCTGTCTAGCGTCAGCGGCAATGATGTCAGCCCATGTAGCACCTAGTTCTGCGTCGTGATCTGCATTACGAATTGATCCCCATAGGGGCTGTGGAACAACATTACCAAACAACATGTCTATGTCTGCCAGATTCATAACGCATGATCCTGCCGTCTGTGACAACTCTTTATAATATCCTGCAGGGTTTTGACGGGGATCAGGCAATGTCTGTTTACGCGCTAACACCTCAGAGCGTTTCCATGGAACATGCACCCAAACACGCTGGAAATGCGCTGGCATAGCAGCGATACCGGCACCGGCACCGGCATCAGCTGCAACTGCTTCCTTCCATACCGGGGGAACTTCTCTCATGGGGTATTGTCGCGCTTTTACCTTCTTCCCCACAAGGACATCTTGTTCAAACAATGACTGTTGACAATCATCATTCCTGAAGGACAATACAACCGCAACTGCTTTATCTACGTCGCGATCCACAATTGTACCAGTTCCAAAATCAAACTTCACTCTACACAACTCCTGCGGGCTTGGGTCTTTACCACTATCCTCCAATTCCTCACAGAGAATTTCGCACATTTTCTCAAACACATATCTCTGTTTTGGGGCATCCCATTGATGGAAAACGTTGACAACTGATTCCACATCATACAGTGAAGGGAAAACAATCCATCTACGCGCCATGCGATCTATTACCTTTTTCTCATCGGGGTTAGGCAATTGACTACGCAATTGCTTACGCTGCAAACCAGGAGTCGCACCAGATGACTCAAAGAGAGGAGACATTAACGTAGTAACCACATTAGCTAAGCGCTGTCGCGCTGAAGGAGAAGCTGAGGCGAAAACAGGGGGATAAACAGAGGGGAGAAAAGAGGATGCAGAAACAGGTACTGGAGTGGTGCAAGGAAGAGTGTCAGGTGAGGCAGCTGCTGAATTAGACAAAGTCGCAGGAAGCGCGGGGGCAGTTGGAAACACAACTGGCGGCCCTTGAGAGGGCTGCGCTATAGGGATAGGAGCCGGCTGCAGAGCAGCTGGCAGCTGCAGTAGGACTTGTGGTACATTAACTAGAGGTGGCATGTTCACAAGCTGGGGAGGCGCCGTAGCATTTTGGGCATACGGGGGTGGCGAACTCAGTAAATGCGACATCAGGGGATCTTTCTCCTTTTCTTCTAGCTCATTCTGCTTAGAGTGCGGTAAAGCTGGGTAACATTTGTCGATCCCTAGCTTACGCTGCCTGTGCAATTGCTCATTCATCTGCTCCTCCTCATTGTCTTTGAATTGTACAGCTGCTTGCATTACTGTCATACCTTTCTCTCTCTTATTCTTTTTCGCTAGCTTTATTTCCTTCTGTTTGGCTTCCTTTCGCCATAAGCGGAAAGAATCAAACATCGCCGGCCGGGCTTTCTTTTTGAACAATTTAATTTCCAAATTATCTAAAATATCGGTATCGAAACTACCATTTTGGGGCCATTTTAAAACACCGTCTTTTCTGGTGTAGTGGATCCATACTTCGTTATATGCAATGGGGCCTACGCCATGTTTTACATAGAGCTCATAAGTTGGAGTTCCAACCGGAGGAACCGGACATGATTCCTCCAGCTGGAAATCTCTTCCATAACCCAAACAAAATATTCTACCAAATATTCTAGAACCAGGCATCTTCGCTCACTAGCCTAGATCCCAACCTCAAAGGATTATCGATTACGATAGTCTCGTGAATACAAGAGTCCTCTGGCTTTGGCGTTTGCAAACTCCAAATTACCAAATCAAAATGATCCCGAGGGATACCAAACAAATGGGAGACGCTCCACTTATACTTAACTGAATATTGATGATCGATGGCGTCACCAGAAGACTCTCTCGATTGTTTCGCTCTATCAAAACTCGTCAAGGGTCCAAAACAGGTCAATTAATCAGGGCAGCAGTCCTTCGTAGCCGTCGGGACGCGGAGAACCTCGCAGAAAAGACTTTCGGACCACGTCGACATGCAGGGGTCGATGAAGTGGCGGCCTTCCTCCGGAATTTCCACACGAAGCTCCTCACGAACCTCTGGCTTGGACTGGTACCGCTGAAATCGTCCCGAGTTGGGCGCCAAACTGAAGTACTGGGTATTCTAGACCCAGCGGTGCAGGGGCACACACCCTATGACTTCTGGGTTCTCCCTGTTCCAGACCTACAGAAACACAGAGTCTTCTGGGTGAAGTCAAAGATTCATTTATTGGCTGCAGACCAATTACAGGTATCCTAGAAGTACAACAGCGTGTATGTTCTCAGGAGACTGCTGAAAATCATAGAAACGGGCTTCTCCTTAAGTACAGTTTTTCCTGCCTCAGGCATACATTCCTAGGTTTATGATACGGCCATATACACGTGTACATAACAAAAGAAAAGGCAGAGTCATGATGACCATCCCACATTCCAGCTAAGCCAGCCCACAATTATTTACACAGCAAGGTTCAGATCCCACATTAGATATCGATAGGCCCCAATAAACATGAGCATCTCCTGTTTTGGGAAACAAGCCATAAAGCAGGAACAAGCAGGTGCGAAAGTGATTAGCCGGAGGCTTGTGTGTGATGAAAGGACTTTATGGTGCGTTGAGCCCTGATGCTAATCACAGGTGGCCGGAGGAAGGGGAGCTCGTGAGACCAGTTTGACCCGGGGCAGCGGAGCCAGCTGCCCAGGTCACGGAAGAGTCAAGGAAAGGCACATGCATTGCAAGGCCCGTAGTTGCTTCATTATAGCCTATGTGAGGGCAATGACAAGATGGCCACTGCTTCCAAAATGGAACCCGCGTAGTGAAGCAGAATAACGTGTACACAGTGCATTCATAGCTAGAACGATATATAAAGCACTTGTACATACCGCATTAACCATTTGCGGTTCGCTAATACCAGGATAGACAGGGGTGAGGCCCTGTCCCCTTCGCGGTCACAGAGATTAAAGTACGACAGTCTCACCGGTTGCACTGCCCTAGAGCTGGCCCTTCTCAAGGGTCCTGTGACCTAAGTGACAGAGTCACTGTTGTTCTTGGCTGTGCTGCTTCATAGGCCTGCTAGCAAGACTGGAGGTGAACTTCAGTAAGAGAAGAACTGCTAGAGAGAAAGAAAGGGAGGAATGAAAGAGGGGGGGGCAGCTGAAGCGGCAGAGCAGAAGCGGACACTGTATTTTTCTTCTCTAAGTAAGAAGGAAAAGACAGAGTCCTGTTACTTCTCTGCCGCCCGTGAACCATGTGAAATGCAAGCAGGAACAACATTGTTACCTTAACGCTTTTACACTCACTATTCAGAAATCAGTGAGTGCTTTTGCCTGAAAGGGGCCTTGAATGGTCCCATTTCAATGTCCATTGCTGATATCCTTACAAAACGTTAGCAGTTGGACGCAGAGCCGCAGTACACATTTTGTTTTCTAATCCACACCTTGCAGTACCTCCAGGATTGGTGCACTAGTTGCAAGCCCCGGGAAAACAAAGACACATTGCAGTTGAAAAATGGTACAACTCAGGAAGGGCTGATGTCTTTTTTTTGTGCAGTGATAACAAACGGAGAGGACACACTACAGACAGCACTAAATGACTGTTTCATTGGGACAAACCGCAACAACAATAATGTGATTTGATCCTCCATTAAACTGACAGGTCAGTGCTGTGAGGAAAACAAACAACTAAGCCGGAGAGAGGCGAGCATGGCGCGCAGAGAGTGAAAAGCAATGAAGGTGACAGCCGTGGCTCAATCATAACGATCGACAGAAACACATTGAGTTACGGCCATTTTACTGTCAGGCAGAAAGACACAGCTCTGTGCAATTCTGGTTCTGGCCTGACTTAAGGATGGCCGCCGCCAAGACACAGCCACGCCTCGCGTTTACTGTTTGTGAAGAAGCTTTGCTTACTGCAAATATGGCCGGAAATGTACCCTCTGAGAAAACGCACGCGTACAGACCTCAAAATCTCCGCTACCGCGCAAGTACCGATGTTGTAGGCGCTCCAAAGTTATATCTAAAGGGGGGGAGGCCGCTACATTCTGTGGTTGCCGCATGGCCCCGAATTCCATAAGGAGGCTTTCCAAGATCTCAGCACGCGTTGTGCGACCAGGTTAACCGTCAGTACGCACCACGTATTTCGGACACGGACGCCGCATGCATAAGAAGGGTTCTTGCCCATCCCCCATGCCTCTGAAATGCGCTCTAGCAATATTCTGTGGGGTGTGAGGGGGAGAGGGCGGGGGATTGATGTCTACGGAAAGTCACATCAGCAGAAGCAAAGGCAGCAAGGAGTAGGACAAAATGGAGAGAGGGCGCGAGAGATGGCAGGCGGAGGGCGATTAAAAGTGATTAATGCTCGCCGACATCTGTGCTTAGCAAAAACACGTCCACTTGCAACTCCCATGCCCCCAAACTAGGAGGACTGCAACTACCTTGCCTACTTTATGCTGACGATATCGTCCTTATAAGCCACACCAAGGTGGGACTTCAGCACCTCCTGAACGCAACACAATGCTATTCAAGCAAAAACGATCTCACAATAAACCTGGAGAAAACCCAGTCAATGACCATCAGCAAGAAAAGAAACAAATCAACATCATGGTACTGGGATAAAATAAGAATCGGAGACACGCCAACATTCAAATATCTAGGAGTGAAGATTGACAACGGAGGGCAGTTTTCCGCCCAAAGAACAAGTATTCGAGGGAAAGGGATATCTTTGGCAATTTCTCTAAAAGCTTTAAATAACAAACTTTCTGGCCCGTCTCTCCTGCCCTTGACGCAAGTAATCCGCGCTAAACTTCTCCCAACAATTACCTACGGGAGCGAGGTGCTTCGAGGAAGAGACGCCAAGACCCTTGATAATACAATAACAGCTGCCTACAGGATCATCTTCAACTTGCCCAAGCAAACTTCACCAGCTCAAATTAGGCTTGAATTTGGCATTGACCAACAGATCCTGGCAAGGCAGGGAGCCTACATGATAGCCTGGGATAAAGTGAGGAAATCGATACAAGGATCATTAAATGAATATTTGTGGATGAAGTTAGCCCAACACCCGTCCTCGGCAGCAGCCAAGTTCCTACGGGACAGCCTGAGGAACACTGGTCTAGAGCAGCTTTGGGATACCCCATCAAATCATACAACTTTAAAAAAACTGGTCAAAAAATTGATCAAACAGCTATCATGGATTCAAGACAAGGCAGCCCTTTCCAAAAGAACGCATGGATGGATGATCCTAAATTCGTATTTAAAGAAGGCACCACAGCACTACTTTGGCGAGGGATTTTCCAAATCCACCAAAATGTGCTTTTTAAAGTACAGACTGGGCCTGCTCCCCTGCATTCAAAATCTTCCAACCTGGATCAAAACAAAAGCCGATCCTCTTTGTCGGCTATGTGGATCAGGGCAAGAGGATATGCTGCACCTGATCTGCTCCTGCGAGAAACTACGTGACGAACGAAAACACTTGTTGAAACATCACTTCAACCAGCAAGGGATTCGCACACGTAGAAAGGCAGTTCTGGTTTGCTTTTCTTCCCACGATCCTCGCATGATTTGCAGCTTTGTAAAATTTATGAAGGCAGTGGACAAAAAGATGCCAAAAATTAACTTATAACCGTCCCTGTATTACTGACTCAACACTGCAAATTTGCGCGCAAATTTTATTCTGTTTTTACCTAGAATTGTAATTTTTGTATTTTTACCATACCTGTTCTTAATCAACTTTGTACAGCAGAGGTTTTAAGTAACTATGCTAATAAAATTACTTACTTACTTACGTCCACAAATTAGTGCCCAAAATCATCAGCCTGGCCAGGATGTGGCACCTGGGATTCGGTCTTGCCTTTCAAAAGCTCTTCAGACTACAATGTCCCAACTCGGTGTCTGTTGCCTTACCTGGCGAGAGCCATGAACACCGCGCCTTTCTCCGAGGTCAAGCAGAAATGCCTCGGAGAAACGCAGCGGCATTTTCAGATTCGTGGGGCGTGTTTTTCTTTCTCTCCTCTTGCCATTGGCTGGAATGTTTACATTCCAGAGGAGAGAGCGAAAGTAAAAAACACGCCCCCGAATCCGAAAAAGACGGGGCTTGTTTGGAGAGACAAAGCTCTTCTCCAATGGCTGACCAGCATTTAAGAGGCCAACCAATGGAGAAGAGGGGAGAAGAGGGGCGGGTTCAAGCCCCTCTTCTGAAAAACGTTAAATCTCGCGAGCGAGACTGCGCAAGCGCAGCCTTCGCTAGCCGAGACCTAAAAAGCAGCAATACATGTTGCCATTCAGTAGAAGACCTTTTCAAAGGTTGACTGGTCTTTGTTGTCAGCATATGCAATGATTTTAATTAGTTATGCATAATAATTTTGAACTTTAACTGACCACCATTCAGTAGGTTATTGCTTGCTGTCTATCTTTGTTAACGTGATACTATTGAGGTGAAACTATTTCTAAGACAGGGTTAACATGGCTAAAAAAAAGACAATGATTAAGCAATATTATGACAAAATGTGTCGCCTTATGTCCAAGCTTTTCCTTTCTTCACGCATAATTTAGTCACCCTACCACATAATCTAGTCGTCTCCGGTCGCATAATTAGAATGGCTTTGCTTTTTGTCTTGTGCTTTTCCTAGTACTTTCTGTTTTAGATTAATACTTCGATCCTTGAGCTAAACAGTTTCCATCACTCTAGGCTTGTGAAGAAACTATGTTGTGATATCAAAGTGGGGTCTGTGATCTGCCGGCTTCGTTAAACACACATCTCTGCAGCAGGCGCCCTACCCACTGAGCTATCGTTTCGGTTCAAATCAAAAGTCCCGTATGTGCCAAATGAAATCTAGATGTCGGAGCTGACCGGCGTCCCGAGGGGTGGAGGGGTTGCTCTGATGGGATGCGATGATGATGAAAGGTCGTGCATTCCCTGGGAGGGGCGGGTCTAATTAATGGCCGTACCCACTCTGAAGAGAAATGAGATCTGCGTCTCAGTACGAGCGCGCCTCAGCGAGCGGGAAGGTATTCGTCCACCCCCTCCGGCTGAAGGTGGGCAGGTCCAAGTGGCTAAAACATACAGACGCGCAGCCATCTACTCTGCGAGGCAGTCTCACTGCTTCCCGCTCACTCCCCAGCTGCAGCAGCCGGCCAGCAGCAGTCTGCCCTCAAGGCGCGACCGAAAAGGAAGTGAAGAAAGAGATATCAAGTGAGAGGAGGAATAAAAAGCAAAAGAGAAACGAGGGGAAGAATTAAAGGAAGGAAGAAAGAGCAAGCCACCAACAAGGAATAAAGGAAGGAGTACTTAAAGTTCGGGAAAAGAAACAAGAGTTTAAAGAGAAAGACACGGGAAGACAGGGTAGAAGGAGATAAAGCTGAAGAGAGAGAACAGATGCAGTGAAGGAAGGAACGAACCCGCAAAATAGCATGGTAAACGAAAGAGAAAAAAGAACGGCAAGGAAAAAATAAATTTAAGCAAAGAAAAAGAGGGAAGGTAGTAAGTCAGAAAATAAGATCAAAAGATCTTAAAAAAGAAACAAGCAAAGATTAAATAGAGGACAGCGATAAGGAATAAGGAAAGGAATACAAAGAAAGAAAAGAAACCCAAGAATACAGAAAATAGGGCAAATAAAAAAAAGAAGAAAACGATTACTAAAGATCAGACTCTCATCTGTGGATTCAACGGATTTCTTTAAACCGGACACCTGCGCTGCGAGACTCACTGTGCGATCAGAAGGTCGCCTAACCCGCGTGGCGAGACACCTCACTGCCGGACTTAGTCCCGGAGACTCCGAATGGGATGAAGTCGCAGCTCGCAGAGCCCCACAGGCAGCGCTCCGAGGTGCCGGCGGGCTCCGTGCAGTAGTAGGCGCTAACCCACCATGTACTTCTCCGTCTGCAGGGGGAGCCTCCTCTTCCTGCTCTGTGCCAGCATCGCGCCAGGTAAGTGGCGAGGGAGTGCGCGAGGAACCCCCAGTCTGTGGCGGGGCAGGAGGGTTTAACGTCGGGGGTGGTCTACATTTGAAAATGGAAGAGGGGTTCAACCTCAGACCTCCCCGGAGTACGATTGTGCCTCCCTACAGGAAATCTTAGGGCAAACTGTCCCCAAACTCGACACTTCTCCGAGAATCTAGAGGCTGGGCGGGGAAGGGGGTGTGACGGAGAAGCGTGTGGAGCGGGTACTACATGGGTGTAAAACTCAACACCTAAGTATGTTCCGCTAGTGTGTAAACTGCTTTTATGTTATACGTGATGATAGCGCTCAGACACCTTCAGACGAAGCGCTGTTGGGCAGTTGCCCCACCCAGGATTTATTATACTCGCCCGTATTCTTTCTGTGTTGGCACCGAATGTGATATCTCTCCCCCCCCCACTTCCAATTCCCAACACCCAACATGACCTCCACACTTCAAAACTTTCCCTTGTCCAATCTCTCCTATGTGTTATCAATTCTTGCCTTTAATAGCGCCTCCTGACATTGTGTTTCGACTTCACACCGCTGCACACGCGAAGCGATTAGTGCTATAAATGTTCAGCTCATATTTACGTCAATGGAAAGAAGGAGTCGTGCGAATCGGCGAATCCACATTATAGCTCCGCTCTTTGCTGCAGGCACATTATCCCACTGAGCTATATCTCCTTTAAGTGCAACACATTGCTTCTGCATGAGAGAATGGCAATTAGGATCGGCGCTGCATATTATCGGAGCCTATATCTAAGTCCCAGGCTACGCTCGCAAACTGGGAGTGTTACTCTTTGTCAGCTCCGCCCCCCACCCCGCAGCCTCCCCCCTCCAAGGCCCGCACACACCAGCTGAAGCCCAGATTGCTTTCACCAGGCGCCCCTTCAAGGCGAGGCCGCTTTGGAGATAGATTTGTGGTAGAGGAAGAAATCTCTGATCTGGAGGCCGCTGATAGCTTATCTCCCGTCAGAGCGTGACCTAGAGGGATGAATGCCGGCCGTGGGGGCTCGGCATCGTTCAAGCTGCCGCCATACAGCCACTTCAAGGCGCTGTATTGAATTGTTACCCATGAAACGAGCTCAAAGGTTCTACTCTCATCTTTTCAATCGTACACGCACCCCACTCTGATGCTGTGTCGGGCTGCGTGCACGTTTCCTATAAAAAATAAATGGATAAACCATTATTATTATTGTTAGTAAGTCCACGACTTCTTTAAACTATTTCGCAATATCCCTTTATCTCTCCTCCACAGCAGCAGGAGCCTGGCATGTGCACCTCTAATTACAGTTTCCATCTGTACGCACGGAGGCGCTTACATTGCGCGGAAATGCCCCCCCCCCAGCCCCTCCCCCTTTCCACGTGCCGTGGGCTCCTCACATCTTTATGTGGGTGCACTAGCCCACACTGGGCGTAGTTCGCGAAGTAGCACTTCGCAAAGCTACGCAAAGTGAAGTTCGCACTACGCGAGCTACGCGTAGCACTTCGCGAACTGCGAAGTAACATGTTCGCACTGTGCAAGATGTTGTTTTCAATGATTACACAGTGCGGACAAGCAACCGGCACTGTGCAATCATTGAAAATGGCATCTTGCACAGTGCGAGCTGTAGTTTTCTGCTGCTCGAGTAGATTTTTACTCGAGCTGCAGCTTTCTCAACGCGAACTGGTAGTTTCTCATCGCGAGCGGTCGCGAGCATACGCGACCCCTCGCAATGAGAAACCTGACCTTCTCGCGTTGGGAATCTCGCCGGGAGGTTTATTTTCCATGCTCGCGATCGCGAACAAGGAAAAAGTCTCGCCAGGATGTCATTTTGCTTGCTCGCGGTCGCCAACTTGACGTTGAGGACCGCGAGCAAGCAAAAAATGACCGCAGCACTACGCAACACTACGCTACGCGTGTTCGCACTGTGCTACGTGCAGTTCGCGTAGTGCGAAGTAGCGCGAACTTCGCAAACTACGCGAGCGTAGCGTAGTGCTTCGCCCAGGCCTACGAGTCTCCATGACCCGTGACGCCGCACACTGTCCATGGTTCTGAAGCACTCACACTGCCTGCCCAGTGAGGCGATTCGGCTCACACTGCCCTGAGGCACTGGCCCAACACACACTCTACGGAATACTCACACTGCCTGTCCAGTGAGGCTTATCGGCTCACACTGCCCTGACCCCTCCCCCTAACACTGTCAATGGGGCACTCACACTGTCTGCCTTGAGGCCCCAGCTCCCCTCACACTATGTATGAGACACTCACACTGTCCTCCTTGGGGCCCCAACCCCACTCACACTATCTATGGCCTGGGGCCTTAACACCCTCAGCCTATCTACGGGGCACTCACACTGTCTGCCCTGGAGCCCTAACCCCTTACTATCTAAGGGACGCCCACACTGCCTGCCCGGAGGGTCTAACCCCATCACACTTCCCATGATCCTGAGACACTCACACTGCCCACTTGTTCCGGGCTCCTCACATTGTCTGTTTATAGGTTCATAGTTCCACGCTTACTTTCCGTGCCCATGAACCCGTCTGCTGTCCATGGTCCTGGGATACTCGCTCTGTTTGTCCCTGGGGCTTAATCCGCTCCCATTGGGCCTGGAGACCCTCACCCCGTCACACTCACTGTCCGTATCCCATAAACACTTCACGCGGTCCATGAGTTCTGAGGCATTCACACTGTCCACTGTCTAGAGAGCCACAGATTGTCTCTCCACCCTCCCGGATCACTCACGCTGTCAGCGGGACCCGAGACCCTCACACTGTATGTCCACTGTCCAGAGACCCTCACACTGCCTGTCCCCTGCCCAGATCAGTGATACTGTCTACGGGCCCAGGGACCCTCACACTGTGTGTCCACTGTCCAGAGACCCTCACACTCTCTGTCCACTGTCCCAGATCACTCACACTGTCTGCAGGTCCAGAGACCCTCACACTGTGTGTCCACTGTCCAGAGACCCTCACACTCTCTGTCCACTGTCCCAGATCACTCACACTGTCTGCAGGTCCAGAGACCCTCACACTGTGTGTCCACTGTCCAGAGACCCTCACACTTTCTGTCCACTGTCCCAGATCACTCACACTGTCTGCAGGTCCAGAGACCCTCACACTGTGTGTCCACTGTCCAGAGACCCTCACACTGCCTCTCCATGGTTCCTGACCACTCACACTGCTTTTGAGTTAGTGGCCCACGCATTGTGTATGGGTGCAGGGTAGGGGTGGGCGTAACTCGCATAATCACGTGTAGTGTAATCATGAGGAATTACCCCCAAAATCTGCAAGATTATGTGGAATTAAATGAGCGGAGCGGATCTCCATTAAACGCTATTTTCTTAGCGCAAAAATGCCCAGAGGACGCAAGAATACGTTTTACACTAAGAAGCAGCACTAAATACAAGAGACCATGACTAATGAGGAGGCTAAATGTGCTCTGGGGGTACAATCATTTACCCTAAATTACTCTTAAATAAGCGAGCGGGTGCAATCACATTATTAGCAGTAATTTTGCGTCAAAGAGTAGCGCAGAGTTGACAAAATCAATCTGGCACAATTGCAGACCCCTCACACTGTGAATGGGTCCTCACCAGCTCACATTTCCAGCCCATTGGCCCTAAACCCCTCACACTGTCAATGCCCCATAAACCCTTCATACCCTCCATCGTCCTGTCTACTTACACTGTCCATCATGAAGAACATGTACGGTGCAGAACCCCTCACACTGTCCAGCGGCCCTCTTCCAATCACACAGATTTTGTGCAGAACCCCTCACACTGTCTGTCTATGGACCCTCATTCACTTAAACTGTGTACGGTGCAGAACCCCTCACACTATCCATCGAGGGGCCCTCATCCACTCACACTGCATATAGTGCAGAACCCCTCACACTGTCCATGCCCCATGAACCCTTCATACCCTCCATCGTCCTGACTACTTACACTGTCCATCATGGAGAACGTGTACGGTGCAGAACCCCTCACACTGTCTGTCTAGGGGCCATCACCCACTTACACTGCGTCTGGTGCAGAACCACTCTGAATGTCTGTCCAGGGTCCCGCATCCACTCACACTCCATACAGTGCAGAATCCCTCACACTGTCAGTCCACAGGACCTCATCCACTCACACTGTGGATGGTGCAGAACCCCTCACACTGTCTGCCCAGGGTCCCGCATCCACTCACACTCCATACAGTGCAGAATCCCTCGGACTGTCCAGGGGGCCCTCAGTCACTCACTCTGAAACGGTGCAGAACCCCTCAGACTGTCTGTCCAAGGGCCCTAGTCCACTCGCACTGCGTACAGTGCAAACCTCCTCACACTGTCAGTCCACGAGACCTCATCCACTCACACGGTGGATGGTGCAGAACCCCTCACACTGTCTGCCCAGGGGCCCTCACCCACTCACACTGCATACTGTGAAGACCCCCTCACACAGTCTGTCCAGGGGCCCTCATTCGCTCACATTGCATGTGCTGCAGAACCCCTCAGACTGTCTGTCCAGGGTCCCTCATCCACTCACACTCCATACAGTGCAGAATCCTTCGGACTGTCCAGGGGGCCCTCAGTCACTCACTCTGCATACGGTGCAGAACCCCTCAGACTGTCTGTCCAAGGGCCCTAGTCCACTCGCACTGCGTACAGTGCAAACCTCCTCACACTGTCAGTCCACGAGACCTCATCCACTCACACCGTGGATGGTGCAGAACCCCTCACACTGTCTGCCCAGGGGCCCTCACCCACTCACACTGCATACTGTGAAGACCCCCTCACACAGTCTGTCCAGGGGCCCTCACTCGCTCACATTGCATGTGGTGCAGAACCCCTCAGACTGTCTGTCCAGGGTCTCTCACCCACTTACACTGCGTCTGGTGCATAACCCCTCACACTGTCTGTCCAGGGGCCTTAACCTACTTACATTGCGTCTGGTGCAGAACCCCTCACACTGTCTGCCCAGGGGCCCGCATCCACTCACATTGCATGTGGTGCAGAACCCCTCACACTGGCTGTCCAAGGGCTTCCTCACCCACTTACACTGCGTCTGGTGCAGAGCCCCTCACACTGTCTGCCCTGGGGCCCTCACCCACTCGCACTGCATACTGTGCAGAACACCTCACACTGGCTGTCCAAGGGCTTCCTCACCCACTTACACTGCGTCTGGTGCAGAGCCCCTCACACTGTCTGCCCTGGGGCCCTCACCCACTCGCACTGCATACTGTGCAGAACACCTCACACTGGCTGTCTAAGGACCCTCACCCACTTACACTGTGTCTGGTGCAGAACCCCTCACACTCTCTGTCCAGGGTCCTTCATCCGCTCACATTGCATGTGGTGCAGAACCCCTCAGACTGTCTGTCCAGGGTTCCTCATCCACTTACACTGCGTCTGGTGCAGAACCCCTCACACTGTCTGTCCAGGGGCCTTCACCCACTTACACTGCATCTGGTGCAGAATCCCTCAGAATGTCTGTCCAGGGTCCCGCATCCACTCACACTCCATACAGTGCAGAATCCCTCACACTGTCTGTCCAGGGGTCCTCACCCACTTACACTGCGTCTGGTGCAGAACCCCTCACACTGTCTGTCCAGGGGCCCTCATCCGCTCACATTGCATGTGGTGCAGAACTCCTCAGACTGTCTGTCCAGGGTCCCTCATCCACTCACACTTCATAGAGTGCAGAATCCCTCACACTGTCTGTCCAGGGGTCCTCACCCACTTACACTGTGTCTGGTGCAGAACCCCTCACACTGTCTGTCCAGGGGCCCTCATCCGCTCACATTGCATGTGGTACAGAACCCCTCATACTGTCTGACAAGGGTCCCTTCTCCACTCACACTCCATACAGTGCAGAATCCCTCGGACTGTCCAGGGGGCCCGCAGTCATTCACTCTGCATACGGTGCAGAACCCCTCAGACTGTCTGTTCAAGGGCCCTAGTCCACTCGCACTGTGTACAGTGCAAACCCCCTCACACTGTCAGTCCACAGGACAACATCCACTCACACCGTGGATGGTGCAGATTGCAGAACCCCTCACACTGTCTGCCCAGGGGCCCTCACCCACTCACACTGCATACTGTGAAGACCCCCTCACACAGTCTGTCCAGGGGCCCTCATTCGCTCACATTGCCTGTGGTGCAGAACCCCTCAGACTGTCTGTCCAGGGTCCCTCACCCACTTACACTGCATCTGGTGCAGAACCCCTCACACTGTCTGCCCAGGGGCCCTCATCCGCTCACATTGCATGTGGTGCAGAACCCCTCACACTGTCTGTCCAGGGGCCCTCATCCGCTCACATTGCATACTGTGCAGATCCCCTCACACTGGTTGTCCAAGGGCTTCCTCACCCACTTACACTGCGTCTGGTGCAGAACCCCTCACACTGTCTGTCCAGGGTTCCTCATCCGCTCACATTGCATGTGGTGCAGAACCCCTCAGACTGTCTGTCCAGGGTTCCTCATCCACTTACACTGCATCTGGTGCAGAACCCCTCACACTGTCTGTCCAGGGGCCTTCACCCACTTACACTGCATCTGGTGCAGAACCCCTCAGAATGTCTGTCCAGGGTCCCGCATCCACTCACACTCCATACAGTGCAGAATCCCTCACAATGTCTGTCCAGGGGTCCTCACCCACTTACACTGCGTCTGGTGCAGAACCCCTCACACTGTCTGTCCAGGAGCCCTCATCCGCTCACATTGCATGTGGTGCAGAACCCCTCAGACTGTCTGTCCAGGGTCCCTCATCCACTCACACTTCATAGAGTGCAGAATCCCTCACACTGTCTGTCCAGGGGTCCTCACCCACTTAAACTGCGTCTGGTGCAGAACCCCTCACACTGTCTTTCCAGGGGCCCTCATCCGCTCACATTGCATGTGGTACAGAACCCCTCATACTGTCTGTCCAGGGTCCCTTCTCCACTCACACTCCATACAGTGCAGAATTCCTCGGACTGTCCAGGGGGCCCGCAGTCATTCACTCTGCATACGGTGCAGAACCCCTCAGACTGTCTGTCCAAGGGCCCTAGTCCACTCGCACTGTGTACAGTGCAAACCCCCTCACACTGTCAGTCCACAGGACCTCATCCACTCACACCGTGGATGGTGCAGAACCCCTCACAGCTGTCTGCCCAGGGGCCCTCACCCACTCACACTGCATACTGTGAAGACCCCCTCACACAGTCTGTCCAGGGGCCCTCATTCGCTCACATTGCCTGTGGTGCAGAACCCCTCAGACTGTCTGTCCAGGGTCCCTCACCCACTTACACTGCATCTGGTGCAGAACCCCTCACACTGTCTGTCCAGGGGCCTTCACCCACTTACATTGCGTCTGGTGCAGAACCCCTCACACTGTCTGCCCAGGGGCCCTCATACGCTCACATTGCATGTGGTGCAGAACCCCTCACACTGTCTGTCCAGGGGCCCTCATCCGCTCACATTGCATAGTGTGCAGATCCCCTCACACTGGTTATCCAAGGGCTTCCTCATCCTCACCCACTTACACTGCATCTGGTGCAGAACCCCTCACACTGTCTGTCCAGGGGCCCTCATCCGCTCACATTGCATAGTGTGCAGATCCCCTCACACTGGTTATCCAAGGGCTTCCTCATCCTCACCCACTTACACTGCATCTGGTGCAGAACACCTCACACTGGCTGTCCAAGGGCCCTCACCCACTTACACTGCGTCTGGTGCAGAACCCCTCACACTCTCTGTCCAGGGTCCCTCGTCCGCTCACATTGCATGTGGTGCAGAACCCCTCAGACTGTCTGTCCAGGGTTCCTCATCCACTTACACTGCATCTGGTGCAGAACCCCTCACACTGTCTGTCCAGGGGCCTTCACCCACTTACACTGCGTCTGGTGCAGAACCCCTCAGAATGTCTGTCCAGGGTCCCGCATCCACTCACACTCCATACAGTGCAGAATCCCTCACACTGTCTGTCCAGGGGTCCTCACCCACTTACACTGCATCTGGTGCAGAACCCCTCACACTGTCTGTCCAGGGGCCCTCATCCGCTCACATTGCATGTGGTGCAGAACCCCTCACACTGTCTGCCCAGGGGCCCTCACCCACTCGCACTGCATACTGTGCAGAACCCCTCACACTGGCTGTCAGGAGCCCTCATCTGTTCACACCACGTATGGTGCAGAACTCTTCACACTGTGGGCTGTCATGCATTCACAGGGTCCGCCCGAGGGCCCTAAACACACAACACTGTTCCCTCAGCTCTTCACAGTGTCCATGGGTCTTGAGTCACTCACACTGTGCACTGGGCCCCTCACTTTTTCTGGTTAAGGTGTTCAAAAATTCATACTGTTTAAGGGGTCTAAATCCTCACACTAGCTATCCATTTTCTGTGATCCACTCACACTGTCCATGGTCCTGATTCACTCAGCTCTTTTCATTTGCCCTAAAGCCAATACACCTCCTGTCCAAGGTGCCTGAGCCCTCACTCTGTCTCATGGACCCTCATCAGTTCACAGTTTATGCCCAAGGGTCCCAAAATACCTCACACTGTCCATGATCCTGAGACCATCACCCTGTGTTTTCATTGGCACTAAAGTGTTAAAAAAAACTCTCTTTGGTGCCTGGGCTCTGACACTTTCTATTAGTGAAAATCCCTTACACTTAGGGCCCTATTATGACGTAAATTGGAAAGCCTCTGACCACAGGTCGGAGGCTTTCCGACTTACATCGTTGGTTTCAAATCTGACAGCATCATTACATGAAAGCTGTCGGATTTGAAACTGGCCGGTTGGACCCACTGGCTTCTGACGGGCTCAAGGCGTTTACGCCATAGGGATTATGATGTTGGTTTCCGAAAGACTTTTCATGCTGGGCTTTCCAACATGAAAAGCCTGTCAGAAAGCGACTTTGGGGGCCCCTAGCAGGCCCCCCTACCACGGTGCCCTGTGGTTGGAGGCCTTGGGGGCACCTATGGACACCCCTGTTAATGGCTGCACTGCGTGGCAGGCACCGGTGCAGGGATTAATGAAAAAATCTATTTCTCTATGGGAGCTTGAGATACGACTGGTTCACGGCCACAGCACATGCTCCCGTAGAGAACTGGGAGTGTGCGACCCACCATGTGCTGTCGAATCCTAATAATGCAGTCGGGACCACCGACCGGAGGTCAGTCAGACCCAATTCCGCAGCGGTTTCGGACGGACGCAAGTCAGCGTGACATCGTAAAGAGGGCCTTACTGCTCACGAGCCCTCATTCATTCACAGTGTCTGCTAAAGGGACCCTAAGCCCCTCACACTGCCCTGTTCTGTGAACTCTTCACAGTGCCCATGGGTCTTGAGTCTCTCCCACTGTACACCTGTCTCGAACCTCTCACCATATCTGTTTTAGGGTTATGATTCCCTCACACTGCCTATTCATACTCAGTGAAACCCCCACACTGTCCATGGTGCTGAGACACTTGCACTGTCTTTCCACTGGTCGTAACGCCGTTCAATGGGCTATCGGTGGTGCCCGAGCTCTCACACTGTGTATGGGTGCAGGCCTCTCACACTGACTGTTTAAGCACCCTTATCCGCCCAAGCTATATCTAAAACCACCAAAGTCACTCCGCTCTGTCTGTCTATGAGTCGTGAACCCTTTACACTATCTGCCCCTGGGCACTTCACCCTTCACACTAGTTGTCCATTGGCCCTCCACTTTTCGTGCTGTCAATGGGCTCTCCACCCTTCACACTATCCTGTCAATGGGCCATCCACCCTTCACACTATCTGTTCTCCTGCCCTCCACCATTCACACTATCTGTCGATGGACCCTACATCTAGCACAATATCTGTCTACAAGTTCCGAACCCCTCACGCTGTCCCAAAATTCCCTCACTCTCCACATGCTCCACTCCTCACCCTCTCTGGATAGTGAAAGCTCCTTGTGCTCAGTGACGTAGCTAGTGTGTCATGGGCCCTATGGCAAGGAAGGAAATAGGGCGCCTAGTTGCTGTTTACTATGTGAAATATAGCTATGCTCATGATTCAGAGGGCCCCTCAGGCTTCTGGCTCCGGTGCCACTGAACCTGATGTACCAACGGAACCTATGCTCCTACCCACACTGTCCGTGCTCACCACTTTCCTTGCCCTCGTTCAAATTTTCAGTAAGGATCGCGGCGCTATGTTCTTAAACAGTGGCGCCATGAAGCCCCCCATATAGCAGCTAGAGCGGGGTTGCAACTGGGCCACTAAAAGCTGTTTAGCACTTTAGGTTCTCCGCTGTCTAAGGTCTGCAGACAATAGCTATTAAATAACACAGTAAGGGAACACGGGGTGTTGGCTGACAAATGAGACAAGCACAGTAAAGGATACAGAGAAACAACAGAAACTATGCAAATGTGGAAAAAAGGAGGAAGAGGCAGAGGCAAATAGTAAGAAAAAGCAGGCTGGAGAATAATTCGAAAGAAAAAGCATGACAGCAAGAAAAGAAAGAAGGATTGATAGAGAGAAGAATAAAGGGGAAAGAAAAGTCAGGAGGTTGAAGGGAATGAAGATTGAAATTAAGGGAGTATCGAAAGAGTGGGATTGGAAAGAATGTAAAGAAATGTAAAAGGGAGGATGAAAAGACTGAAAGGTGAAACGAAGGTAGGTAGAAAGGGTTAAAGGATGCTGGATGGGAGAGTGAATGGATGGATGGATGGATAACAGGCGAATGGACCAATGCATGGAGTAATGGTAAAAGGCTAGATTGATTGGTAGACGAAAGGATGAATAGTTGGAGAGGTGAAGAATGAATGGATAGATGGATGGATGGATGGATGAATGAATGGGTAAAAGGGTAGATCGATTGGTGGATGAACAGCTGGAAAGGTTAAGAATGAATGAATGGATGGGCGAATGAATGAATGGGTAAAAGGGTAGATTGATTGGTGGATGAACAGCTAGAAAGGCAAAGAATGAATGAATGGATGGATGAATGAGTAAAAGGGTAGATCAATTGGTAGATGAACAGCTAGAAAGGTGGAGAATGAATGAATGAATTAATTAATTAATTAATTAATGGGTAAAAGGGTGGGTGGATTATTGGAGGAGAGGATTGATAGTTGGAAGGATGAAGGCTGAATGGATGGAGTAAATGATGAAATAATCCTTAACACATTGATGAAATGAAATGTGAAAGAAACTGTTTTAGGGTGGCTCAAGCTCACTAGTTTTGCTCACCAGTAGAGGTGTTGGTCAAAGTGGGTGTGTGTATTTTCACACTACAGCTACTGCCTTGTTGCTAAAGCTCACCAAACAGTCCTCAAACCTCTGATCACCACCCTGTTTGTGTGGTGAAGCTCCCCACACTGTTCACGTGCTGCACGCTCCTTGCACTCTCTCTCCACGTGTGCACCGAGCTCCTCGCGCCGTCTGACTTGTGCTTCCTCAAGTGGCTGAAGAGGTACACGCGTAAGAACACGTAATAAGAAATATCTGAAAGTCAAGTTCCTCTGCCCAGCCAATGAGAAACTCGCAGAAGTCGTTCACTGTAACCCTTGCGCGGCGTGTCACTCAAATTGCACTTGCGACGACCCTTGTGATTCAATTCAAGCAGACTTTCCACTTGCCATCCTGTCCCACGCCTCGAGCCCTGGCGCATTACATGACTGTAGATTGTTCACTTTCAATGTGATCGTTCCCTGATCCTTAAATGTCATAGGTCAATTTCTGTAGCGGGTTAGTTGATCGTTCTCATCACGTTTTCGTCACCTCTAGTGATCATCGATTTGTGGTGAAATAGCTCAAAAGGCTGTGAAAGGCTGTCTCAGCCTTTCATCCTTCCATCTCCCTGGAAGGAGTTAGAATACAGATGTATGTCATGGCATTGAAAATGAATGCGTCCAATAACACATAATATTTAGAGTAAATGCATATTGACACCTTTATAACTAGAGTGCTAGGATTACATTTCAGGTTATTTCCACAGCACAGCAAAAGTGGCATGAGAAAAACAGCTTGAAGTGCCCCACAGATAACTTGTGAAAATTGCACGAGAAAACAACTCTTCTAATAGTCAGGAGAACTCTTCAATGTGATTTTACCTTAGGTTTTAACTCTGTCAATCCTGGTTTTTGTTGAGTGCCTTTTGTGACAATGAATACACATGAAAAAGTGCCATGGCATTAACCATATATGCAGATGTGCTGAATGTAATATGCTATTTATAACCTTTGTTGAGAGAGGGGAGGGGCACCATGACTCATGAGAGATGTGCGATCTGTATCTATGCTACACCTGAAACGCATGTGCTATAAGCTAGTAGCAGCTGTCAAGCAGATGACGTGAATGTGGGTAGACAGGAGACAACTGCTTGCTCCATAAATAGAGTGTGTTGGATTCCCATTACCAGTAGAAGCCGGAGGCTGGGTCCATCCATCATAAATACAATATTGTCTGCCGAGCCTCCAATCAGCAAAGCTGGAAAAGTCGGGGTAAAAGCAGAGCAAGAAGGCGGGAATGTCCGAAATATGGCCAGTGGCTTAGCTAGACCTCATGCTGCCCGTGGCGGTAACTGCTTTTGCGCCCAGCTGCAGGTAAGGGGGATGCAGGCTCCGCGATGGCCGCAGGTAAGAGCGGGGAGTGGGGGGGGCACGGCCACAAAAGTTCGTGCCACCCGGGGAGGACCATCCCCCCACCCCCTCTTGCTATGCCACTGACTATGGCAGGAGCCGTGGAAACTATCCACAGCTAGGTCGAGCAGTGCAACTATGGTCAGTCGGAAGTCTTTCTCCCTGCGGACGGCAAATTAATTTGTAAAACTGCTTTGGGTGAGGATGCGTCTGGTAGGACTAGTGCTTTAAATGGGCAGGCCTTTTCTAATGAGCGCGAACTGTTCCTCTCCTATTGGAAAGAAGTGCCCATTTAAAGTTTGGTGGTCAGAGAGGTGTGGCGCAGCGACCGGAGATGCTGACTCTGGAGCACTGGGCTCATGGTTCGATCCTTGGCAGTTCAGCTCAGCACCATGTGACTCTGGGTAATAGCTCAGTTAATCTCCCCGACGGCCCCAGCGCTTTGAAACACTAAGAGGTGATATGTTTGCGCTTTACAAATAGATATTATTATTCTAATAATTACGGTGTAACCCACTGGAAACTATTACACACAACTCTTCGAGTTTCCCACAAGACAGAGAGATCAGAGGCTTATTATGACTCCAAGCAAAACCAAAGTAAATTCATAATTATAGGCATACCCTGCCAACTTAGGGCGAACAAAGCAAAACCTAAGTTGGCAGGGTATGCCCAGACGTGGGTCCCTTGCTTACTTTGCCACTGGATTCAAGTAAGCCTGGCTGATGACGGCTGATTAGCCAGAAACCGGTCCCAGGATGCTTGTTTGCGGTCCAGGGAAGACATAGCTTGGCAGTTCGGGCTGGACTGTTCCCATGAGGCACAGGGTCAGACTGATTTGCATATGGCCATGTCTGAACTGGGGTGGCGGAGTGAGCTAAAGAATGATGATGGATTAAACCCAGATCAGTTGACTGGGGGTGAGTGCTTGCAATGTTCAACACTCCGTCCATCATCCCCTTTGGTTTTGCTTTGTTCACCCTAAGTTGGCAGGGTATGCCCAGACGTGGGTCCCTTGCTCACTTTGCCACTGGATTTAAGATAGCCTGGCTGATGAGGGTTATGAACCCGAAACCGGACCCAGGATGCTTGTTTCCGGTCCAGGGAAGACATGGCTTGGCAGTTCGGGCTGGACTGTTCCCATGAGGCACAGGGTCAGACTGATTTGCATATGGCCATGTCTGAACTGGGGTGGCAGAGTGGGCTAAAGAACGGTGATGGATCAAACCCAGATCAGTTGACTGGGGGTGAGTGCTTGCAATGTTCAACACTTTGTCCATCATCCCCTTTGGTTTTGCTTATTATGACTCCAGCCATTGAAGATACGGCTAGAGCCACTGGAATTTGCAATTCTGTGGCCACAGCAGCTTGCACATAATTATGAATTTACTGCACTTGCTACAGTACAGAACCCACCATCTGCTGAACAATATACATATTTCAAAAAGAACAATAAACTATTTGTTTCTAACCTAATTGTATCAAAAGTTACTTAAAAAAGCACCACTCAGGGTGCAGCACAGTTTCAGACCCTCTGTGAATATAACTGGTCACATTTCAGGTGATGATTGGTGTAATGAGGTCTTAAATTGGTACTAATGGTGTGGGTGTGCGTAAAAATTATAAAATAGCAAATGCTGCAACAGAATGTGCCTTTTATTGCTGTAAAAGTTACTCAACACTGACTCATGATTTGGTCCTTAGTTGCCTGACATAATTTCAGTGGCTCAGGTCAAAGAGAAGACCTAGCCAACCATTGCCACAGCTAAGTAAAATTTCATATCATTGTAAGTTTCCCTAGGCAAGTGTTTATCCAGGGGGCTCAATGTCACTGGGAATCGAAGCTAACTTTCTAGTCGTAGATTTTCATGTAACAACTTAGTACATTCTGTGTGGTGTTTTTATGTCAGTTCAGTTGAAGAATGTTTAAAAGAAGACAATTACAATTGTACATAAAGGGGAAATTTGGGTCTATGCTGATGTTCAGACATCTGTTGACCTCACGGATTCAATGATGTCACTTGTCTGCTCCCTTAAGGCATGCAATTTAAATGCACTGCATGCATTATGTAGCCAAGTTCTTCATCTCTGCCTCAGAGCTATGGAATGCTATTGGGATGCCCTTTCTTTACATGGTTAACAGTACTATGAAAAGCTATCAGATAATCATTACAGAAATAATCAATTCACCACTGCAAAATGTGGTGTTTCTCTCTCTAGTCTGTTGCAAAAGTAGCTCATGAATATCAGAAATACACTCAGCTACAACATAGACAGGCACCTGGACCCTACTACCTGCATTAGCATTCTAAATTCAATCTAACAAGCATTGTGGAAAGTGCACAGATTGGAGAGGGGAGTAGGGATATTTTACTATTCTAACTCCAAATGACAACCGTAGAAGATAGTGCCCACACCGGGACGTGGCTGTAGGGGTCATGTTTACTATTCTGAGATGAATCTAATAAAAGCAGGGAAAAGTGCAGACATTGCAGGGGGGTATATTAACTATTACAACTCTAATCTAACATCTAGCTTTACTATCCAAACAAACATAGGAAAAACTGTTAACAATGGGGTTCAGTTTGCTATTCTAACTTCAATTTAACATTGGGAAAGGGAATTCATGAGGAGATCGGGGCGGGGGAGGGAGGGTTGTCAGGTTTAATATTCTTACTCCATTCTAATAAACATTTTGAAAAGTGCATAGATTGGGGAGGGGAGTAGGGGCTGAAGAAAGTGCATACATTGGAAGGTGGCTTTAGTAGTAGTTTTTTCTACCATTCTAAGACATATCAAATAAACATCAGGGAAAGTACATACAGTGGGGGCATATGTACTATTCTAACTCTAATCTAACGTCTAACTTTACTATTTTAACAAACATAGGAAAACTGTTAACAGTGAGGTTCAGATTTCCTATTCTAACTCCAATCTAACAAACATTGGGGAAAGTACATATATTGGGGGAGAACGGGAAGGGAAGGTAGGACAGTTTTCAGGTTTACCACTCATTCTCCATTCTAAAAAACATTGCGGAATGTGCATGTGTTGTGGGTAATATTTACAATTCCAATAGCAATCCAACAAACTTTAGGAAAGTGCATCAATTGGAGGTCATATGACCTATTCTAACTCCAATCTAACAAACATTGGGGAAAGTGCATAGATTAGGGGCAGCATATTACCTTATCTTACTACAATGTAGCAAACACTGGGCAAGGTGCATACATTGGGGGGGCATTGCCAGATTTACTATACTAACTCCACTCTAACAAACATTGGGGAATGTCCATACATTGGGGGTTAAGATTAACTATTCTAACTCCGATCTAAGAAACATTGGGAAAAGTGCATACTTGATAGGGAGAATAAGGTGGAGAAGGGTTAGTGATAGTTGCTATCCTAACTCCAAATAAGAAACATTAGGGAAAGTTCATGAATTAAGAGGGTCACACTTACTTTTCAACAGTCAAACAAACATTGGGAAAAGTGCACAAAGTGCAGGGAGGGCATATTTACTATTCTATCTCAAATCAAACAAATATTGTGGAAAGTACATACATTTGGCAGTCTTATTTATTATATAGTCTGATTTACTATTCTAACTCTAGTCTAACAAACACTGAGAAAAGTGCATATGTTGGGTGGTCATATTTAGGATATTAATCAGACAAACATTGGGGAAAGTGCTTACATTGAAGAGGGAATATTTAGTATTCTAACTCCAATTTTACAAGCACTAGGGCAAGGGCATATTTTAGGGGTGGGGCAGGAATATTTATGATTCTAAATCCAATCTGACAAACATTGGGACGAGTGACTACATTGGAGGTCAGATGTACTATTTTAACCCAATCTAATAAATATTGGGGGAAGTGCCTACCTTGGGAGTTAGAGTAACTAGTCTAACTTCAATTTAACAAACACTGGGCAAAATGCATACACTGGGAGGGAGTGCATATTTGCTATTCAACCTAGGGATGGGCGGAATTTGCTTAGTCGCGCTACGCAAAGCTCTACGAAATGGTAAAAAATTCCCGCGAGCACGCAAAAGTTCCGCAAACACGCAGACTTGCTTGTTCCGCCTGTTCACGATGTTTTTTTCCTGTTCGTGACCGCTGTTTGCGTGCTCTGGGAGAAATATCTCGCGAACACGCATTTTGAAAGCGCGATCAAGCAAAAAATTCCGCTAAGCAGCGGATCGCGGAATTTTTGGCAATTCCGTGTTCTCCGCGGAACACGAAATTACCCAAATTCCGCAAATTCCGCGAGCGGAACAGAATTTACCGCCCAGGCCTAATTTAAACTTCAATTTAAGAAATATGGGGAAACATGCATATATTGGGAGTGGTAGTGATATTTTTTACTCAAATTCCAAATAACAAACATTGGAGAAATTGCATGCATCGTGAGGGTCGCAAGTACTATTCTAACAAGAGTCTAATGTATATTTGCGGGAAGTGGACACATGGGATGGGGCTCATATTTACTATCCTAACTTCATTTAAAAAAGGTCTGGGGAAAGTATATGCATTTGGGGGGTATATCTACTATTGTAACTCCAATCGAATAAATGCTGGGGAAAGTGTATAAACTTTTTACTATTCTAACCCCAGTCTAACAAACATTGGGGAAAATGCTTACATTGGGGGTTCATATTCACTGTTTTTTAACTCCAGTCTAACAATCGATGGGGAAGAATACGTTGTGGGGTCAGATTAAGTATTCAAACTTCAATATAACACACATCGGGGAAAGTGCACATATACATGGGGAGGTGTCATATTCACTATTGTAACTTCAATCTAACAAACATTAGGAAAAGTGCATAAATTGTGGTGTCTGATTTTTTATTCAAAATCCAATCAAGCAAGCATTGATGAAAGTGTAAGAATTGGTGGCACGGTAGCATTAGATTGACTATTCTTATTCCAATCTAGTAAACACTGTGGAAAATTCATGCATTAGGGGTATCAGATTTGCTATTCCAACTCCAGTCTAACAAATCTTGAAAAAGTTGCAGGGATTGGAAGGGAGGCAGATTTACTATCTAACTTCAGTCTAACAAAAGCTGTTAACAGTGCATACATGGCGGACTTGGGGTAAAATTCACTATTCTAACTTCATAGGAAAGTTCATATATGTGGTAGGGGCAGCTGAGATTAATATTCAAACTTCAGTGCAACACATACAGAAGAAAGTCAAAGCATTGGGGATAGGCATGTCTAATTTACTGCTCTAACTACAGTCTGGCAAACAATGAAGAAAGTGCATAGATTGTGGTGTGTGAGCAACGAGATTTACCATTCTAACGCCAGAGTAACAAACATTGGGGAAAGCGCATGAACTGGGAAATGGGGTATATGTACAGATCTAACTTCAATCTAACAAACATTGGGGAAAGCACATACATTGGGGTTAGATTTATTAGTCTATCTCCAATCTAATAAACATTACGGAAGTGCATACATGAGAAGGGGCAGATTTACTATTCTAACTTCATTCTAACAAACACTGGCAAAAGTGCATACACTGGGGGGCGTAGGAGGGTAGGTTTACATTTACTATTCTAACTCAAGTCTTCCAAACGTTGAGGAAACCTCATACATTGTAGAGATTAGATTTACTATTCTAAACCACTCTAACAAACACTAGGAAAAGTGCATACATGCAGGGGGTGATTTACTTCTAACTCTAGTCCATCCAGCACTGGGAAAAGAGCATACATGTTAGATGTTGCATTCACTAAATGGCAACAATAACATTTTAAATTGTCACATTTATTACATAATATGATAGTTTGCCAAAAAAGTAAATCTACTTTTTGAATATAACATAAATAAACACAAAATATGATGACAATATCAGAATTAACAGCACTCCTGAAACTCACCCATAAAACACGTAAACACTAAAACAATCCTATCACAGAAAATAGTTTATAACACAATTTGGTGCCAGATTAACTAAAGTAATCTGAGACAAAATCCTAACTTTACGACTTTCGGTATTCACAAAAGGCATTTAGGAGTAGTAAAGTTAGAATTTTATCTTAAGTTTGAGTCTTAAGACAAAATCCTAACTTAAGTTTGCCTTAAGTTTAACTTAAGTTTAACTTGGGATTTTGTCTTAAATTTTGGTCTTAAAACAAAATCCTAACTTAAATTAAACTACTTAAATTAGGATTTTGTTTTAAAACCAAAATTTAAGACAACATCCTAAATTGAACTTAAGTTAAACTTAAGTCAAACTTAAGTAGGGATTTTATCTTAAGAACAAAACTTAGGACAAACTTAAGACAAAATCCTATCTCTACTACTCCTAAATGCCTTTTGTGAATACCAAAAGTCGTAAAGTTAGGATTTTGTCTCAGATTACTTTTGTGAATCGGGCCCTTTATTTTCTTTTAAAATTTAACAATTGTGGATATTAAATTAATAACAACAAAATATAAATACACAATCGCACTTACAAATAATCACACAACCTTTCAAAAATATCCATTTTTTTTTTTAAAAGTGACATAAAATATTACTTATCAATTAAGGATTTAGTAAAGTGAAATTAAGTAATTACAAATACAAATTAACATAAATAATACATAAACCAATTAATATCAATTATAAAATATTACATTATAAAGAAACTTCCCACCCAATCACCCAGTTAACCATCTTACCCAAACTTAAAATGTAATACACAAATACAAACTGTAATAACATATTAAAAAAATAACAATTACAATATTTAAAATAGTCACCATATTAAAGAACATTAATAAACATGCAATTAATAAAAAGATGCCTACATATCTGATACCTAAATTCAGTTGAAGGATGTTTAAAAGAAGACATTTACAATGGTATGCAAAGGGAAGCCACATGCTTGTAAATTTGTGTCAGTGTTGATATTCAGTCATCTGTTGACCTCCTGGATTCAATGATGTCACCTGTCTGTTCCCTTAAGGCATGCAATTTAAATGCACTGCATGCATTATGTAGCCACGGTCTTCATCTCTGCCCCAGAGCTATGTAATGTTATTGGGATGCCCTTTCTTCACATGGTTAACAGTACTATGAAAAGCTATCAGATAATCAATGCAGGAATAATCAATTCAGCACTGCAAAATGTGGTGTCTCACTCTCTAGTCAGTCGCATGAGTGGCCCATGAATATCAGAAATACACTCAGTTACAACATGGACAGGCACCTGGACCCTACTACATGCATTAGAAATCTAAGTTATAAGCCATTTTCTATGATGGGATTGTTTTAGTGTTTCAGTGTTGATGTGTTTTATGGGTGAGTTTAAGGTGTGCTGTTAATTCTGATATTATTTCATTATATTTTGTGTTTATTAATGTTATATTTAAAAAGTCGATTTTACTTCTTTAGCAAACTATCATAATATTTAATATATGTGACAATTTAAAATGTTATTATTTCTTTTTAGTGAATGTAACATCTAACATGTATGCTCCTTTCCTAATGCTGGATGGACTGGAGCTAAAAGTAAATCATCCTCCCAGAAATGCACTTCCCCCAATGTTTGTTAGTGTGGTTTAGAATAGTAAATCTAATCTCTACAATGTATGCATTGCCGCCGCCATTCCCCGGAGGACATTGGCCACGCCTACCATTTCAGGCCACGCCCCCCGATATAGGCATTTAAACGCCGATGGTCTTGCGCGCCAGTCAGAGGTTTCATTATCTCCTGAGGCGAAAAGCCGGGAGAGTGCTAGTTATTGTTACTGTTTTTAAATTTGCTCAGGGAAATTGCTGATTTTTACCTGCTCACTCGCTCTATCTGAGCTCTCCTTCGTTCCTGGCAGCCCGCACAGCAGATCCATCGCTGGTGCGGAGCCACCCATTGCCGCCGCCATTCCCAGGAGGACATTGGCCACGCCTACCACTTCAGGCCACGCCCCCCGATATAGGCATTTAAACGCCGATGGTCTTGCGCGCCAGTCAGAGGTTTCATTATCTCCTGAGGCGAAAAGCCGGGAGAGTGCTAGTTATTGTTACTGTTTTTAAATTTGCTCAGGGAAATTGCTGATTTTTACCTGCTCACTCACTCTATCTGAGCTCTCCTCCGTTCCTGGCAGCCCGCACAGCAGATCCATCGCTGGTGCGGAGCCACCCATTGCCGCCGCCATTCCCAGGAGGACATTGGCCACGCCTACCACTTCAGGCCACGCCCCCCGATATAGGCATTTAAACGCCGATGGTCTTGCGCGCCAGTCAGAGGTTTCATTATCTCCTGAGGCGAAAAGCCGGGAGAGTGCTAGTTATTGTTACTGTTTTTAAATTTGCTCAGGGAAATGGCTGATTTTTACCTGCTCACTCGCTCTATCTGAGCTCTCCTTCGTTCCTGGCAGCCTGCACAGCAGATCCATCGCTGGTGCGGAGCCACACATTGCCGCCGCCATTCCCCGGAGGACATTGGCCACGCCTACCACTTCAGGCCACGCCCCTTCCGCTTCCCCCATTATAAATAATGTGCTTCCCCCGTCCGCGCAGCGGGCGGGCGCAGCGGGCGCGCCGCTTGCGCGCCGAAGGCGCGCCAAAGGCGTGCCCGTCTGCGCCCGTCCGCGACCGACCGGGACAAGGGGCAGGCCACTATGCGCAACTCAGAACATACACCTCTGATCAACTGCGCGCCCTCAATAAAAAGTGGCCTTTGAACACTGCCACACTGTCTTATGCTCAGCTCCTTGGCATTGCTCTGCCTAGGGCCATCTCACTCATCTCCTCTCCCCCCTCCTCTACAGCTGCCCTCCTCCTGAATACAAGGTCAGCCGTTAAACATCAGATCGAAATATTCGATCTATTAGATTCCAACTCTCCTGACCTATTGTTTCTGACTGAAACTTGGTACCGGTCGGATTCTTTACCTAGCATTCTGGCAGCCCTCCCTCCTCATTATTCTATGCTCCGCGCAGATCGCCCAGAGAATAAAGCAGGCGGCGGGGTAGCCTTAATTGCTCGCAAAGACCTTCATTTTCAGACACTCGCTTCATCTATGATTTCCACAGTTGATTGTTTAGTAGCCCGTTCCACCTCCTTTAAGACCCCCATTACCTGTGTACTTATATATCGCCCTCCTCAATCATCTCCAGGTTTTCTCTCTGCCATCCAGGATCTATTGGCTACTTTGGCGGTCAAAACCGCCTCCGTTCTGGTACTGGGTGATTTTAATTTTTGGCCCACTGACCCTGCTGAAGATACCAAATCCAAGGATTTTACACAACTGCTTCTCAGTCTTAATTTTATTCAGCATGTTCATGGCCCTACCCATACCCAGGGCCACACTCTTGACCAGATATGGACATTAAACATCCCGATATCAGCCCCTAAAATTTCCCCCTGCCAATGGTCCGACCATTTTATGCTTGCCTTTTCCTTGAACCTGAACCACAAAACGATACCTCCTTGCCCTAAAATCACTCGAACTAGGAATTGGAACCGAGTTGATATTCCTTCTCTGTGCAACTCATTATGCACTACCTGCCCAGACTTATCAGGCCTGACTCCCCATTCCCAGATCATTACTCTAGATCATTGGTTAGCCAAAGCCTGTGACGCAGTGGCCCCCCTAAAGCGGGTTACCATTAACCGCACCCACAATGCCAACAAGTGGTTTAGCTCTGGCCTCAAAGCCAAAAAATTAGAACTACGGCAGGCTGAACGAGCCTGGAGAAAAGAATACTGTCCCACTCGGAGACAACTTTATACCATCACTCTTAAAGAATACAAAAAAGCCATCTTGGCAGCCAAAACAGAATATTTCTCGGAGCGCATTTTAGCCGCAGAAAGCCAGCCACGGGAGATTTTTGCCACCGTTCATGAGTTGGCATCCTCGAATAGAACTCTGCCTAAGACCCTCCCCTCTCAGGTGCTATGCGATTCATTAAATGAATTCTTTATTGATAAAATAACCCATATTAAAGCAAATATCCCCCCCTCCTTGTTTATTTTTCCCCAATTCCCCTTTCCAGGCAATGCCTTGTCCCTCACTTCCATTCCCCCACTCACCAGAGAAACCCTGCTTCCTTTACTTAGCCGCGTCAAGTCAGGCTCTCCAGCTGACATTGGCCCTGCACGTATTCTTTGCCAGATTTTCACCAAATGTCCATCCCCGATCCTTACCCTTCTTAATGACTGTTTCATGCACGGCTCTGTCCCTGCTGCTTTTAAGAAGGCCATAATTCTTCCCATACTAAAGAAACCGGGGGCCGATCCCACATCCACGATAAATTACCGACCGATATCCTTTCTCCCTTATCTGAGCAAGATAGCCGAGTCTCATGTCACCCAGACACTTAGCACTTTTATTGAGGTTAGTAATTACCTCGCACCCTGCCAGGCGGGCTTTCGTCCCCGCCATTCAACGGAGAAGGTGGTCATTTCAGTCATGGATCAACTCAGGGAGGGCCTTGATACTAACACCCCTCAGGCGCTGGTCCTCCTGGACCTATCCGCCGCCTTTGACACAGTAGACCATTCCATTCTTTTGTCCCGTGTCAAGGCGGCGGGTATAGGAGGACCAGCGCTGACCTGGATTGGTTCATTCCTGGCTGATCACACCCAGGCTGTCCATCTGGCCGAATTCTCCGCCCTCCCCCGCAGGGTTCAATGCGGTGTCCCTCAGGGTTCTTCTCTTTCCCCCTTATTATTTAACCTTTATATCTTTCCTCTCATTTCTGCACTACAACAAATGGAGGTCACAGTCTATAATTATGCTGATGACCTTCAACTCATTTTTAATTTTTCCTCTCCCTCACTAGCCGTCACTGCCTTCCAGTCCGTCATGCTGTTTATCCGGGAATGGATGAATGCGAACCATCTCAAACTTAACCCGGATAAAATGGAGCTGATTCTGACAGGTGGCAGTAGCAATCCTTGGTCTCCCTCCTTTTGGCCTTCTTCCCTCGGCCCCCCTCCTACACCCTCCTATTCAGTTAAGACTCTTGGCATCACACTTAACCATCATCTGACCCTTCATTCTCATATTAGCTCGGTTGTCTCCTCCTGTTTCTTCACTTTGTGCACCATTAGGAAAGTTTCTTGGTTTTTCTCTTTCCCTGCACTCAAGCTGATTGTAATGGCCATGGTTCTGTCCAAGATTGATTACGGGAACATCATTTACAATGGTGCCCCCGGCTACGCATTCCAACGCCTTCAGATGGTGCAGAACCAGGCAGCTCGTCTGGTACACGGCTTACCCAAATTTCATCACTCGTCACCTCTTCTTATTGCTCTCCACTGGCTCCCTATTAAGCAACGAGCCCTGTTCAAGCTCGGCTGCCTTACCTTCCAAGCCCGGACGGGCATGGCCCCCGCCTTTATAAATTCTGTCATTACCAACTACTGCCCTTCCAGAGTCCTTCGTTCATCCGTCAAATCTCTACTAGTCATCCCTCGCTTTAAGAAACAAAGATCTGGAGGCCAGAAATTTGCGGTGCTTGCACCCACTTTCTGGAACACCCTCCCCCTCCACATTAGACTTTCCCCTTCCTATATGGAGTTCCGCAAGGCCCTTAAGACCTTTTTGTTCAAGCAGGCCTTTAATCTATAGTTCTCTGTGCCCTTCTGCCCAGGAATTCCTCTAGCGCCATGAAACTGCTTTGTGAACGTGCGCTTTACAAGTTTTTAAAAATTCAAATTCAAAAATATGAAGTTTCCTCAACATTTGGAAAAGAAAATACATTGTTTTATAAATTATAACACAATGTATTTTCTTTTCAAATGTTGCAATTCTGAATATTAAATTAATACCAACAAATGTTAAATACACAACCAAACACAAAGAATCACACAACCTTTCAAAAATATCCATTTGTTTTTAAAAAGTGACATAAAATATTAGTTACCAATTAAAGATTTAGTAAAGTACCATTAAGTAATTACAAAATGTTAATTAACACCATTAATACTTAAACCAATGAATAGCAATTATTACATTATGAATAAACTTTCCACCCCATCACCCAGTAAATCATCTTACCCAAAATTAAAATGTAATACACAAATACAAAGTGTAATAACATAGTAAATAAATATCAATTAAAATATTTAAAATAGACACCATATTAAGTAACATTAATAAATATGTAATTAATAAAAAATTATACCTATCTAATACCTCAATAAACTCAATAACCCAAATACATTTAATTAGTAATAAAAAAATATTAAATATGCAAAGATATTATTAGGGTTAAAATGATATATAATTACCAAAATAATTAACATTAATTTATATGTATTTAAAACACTACCCACACAATCCCTGAATAAAACCAACAACCCAACAAAAATATAAATAGCATTATTATTTACTTAAAAATATGAATCATTTTACAATAATGTATATTAATTGCGAAAAACATATAACATACAATAAAACACCATACTACAAAACAATAGTAAGCAATATGTTAAACTTCGATACAGTAGTAAAATAATAAAAAAATGACATGCTTACCCTAAATATTTCAGTCCACAATGCGTTGAAGTCACAATATTTTGACCACAATATTGGGGGTCAAATAATATTTTTGAGTAAAAATATTTCAGTGGGCCACTGGTTCTTCTGCCAAGTGGTGTGTTCTGGAGAGCATAAATGTCAAAGCTGACTCATCCTTCCGAGGTGGGTAAACTGAAAACTATTATCATGATAACAGTAACATCTAGTATTTACAGCTTTTGGAAATGGCAAATGTGCATTATTTAGCATTATAAAAAGTAATAGAATTTTCAGAAAATGTCATCCTTTGGCACACATGCACTACAAAATGACAAATAAAATAAATACAGGTCCTTCTTCAAACAATACAACAGAAAGTACACACTGCTCGTTGGCTTCAATACAAGATTAGCCCCCGTAAAAGGACCCATTGATCCAGTCACAATGATATTTGTAATGGCAAGGACTACTTGAATGTTGACAGCTTGATTCTGAATTCAGCTGAGACAAGCTGCTGGTTAGGACACCCTGATACCAGAACGGGACCTTCATGACACCTGGAACTATGGCAGGATCACATGAATGTGTACAGAAGATGCCTGGAGCAGTGCTGTGCACTGCAAGAAAGACTAGGGCTGCCGAAGAATGCATATTCTCAGAGTAGGTTGGAAATTTTGCAAACACAATATCAGAGTTTGCAACTTCAGTTTTCATTTGCCTCAAAAATAGAAATTAGCGAGTAAATGCTACCTTTATATCCCGTAACCAAATATGCAGTTAAGTTCCTAAAAATATAGTAATCTCCCAAGATTGTGCATTCTAAATTTCGTAAAGAAGGCTCAAAGTGTAAACATTTATGGGAGTTCAAATAAAATACATTTTGTAAAGTTCCCATACAGAATTTGTCATCCTGGATGGCACAAAAACATTTGCTACGTTGAACCCCAACTTTGTCCTACATTTATATAATTGTCCCCAAGAAGTGCTTTTTTGCACTGTTGTAAACGTGTGGTGTGTTTATGAGAGATTATTAAAAAAAGATGGTCGACAAATGTACATATGTATCTTATCGTCAGAGCTTTGTAAGAATGGATCCGCTATGTAATGCGCACGAGAGGCCTGGGATTGTCTTAAACTGTGCAAGGGGTTATTCTGATGAACCATTAAGTTGGATTTGCAGATTCATGATTAGATCAACAAATCCTGTTGCAAAAACACTGAGTGAAAAATATGTGGTAGCTCCAAACATGTCATGCTCTGGCACCAACTTTTGATAAGACATGGCATGGATGTGTATGATATAATGAGGGGAAACTGCTATAGCCGTGGGATTCATAGAAAAAGTTGTGATCACAGATTTAGGCTGGCAGGATTATTCAAATAATCCTAACCTCCTAAAATACGTAATATAGGAAATTGGGTTATTGGTTGAGGAGGGTGAAACCCTACTCAAGCAGGAATCACGATCCTTGTTAGGGGGAAGTCACAAGCAAACCCTAAATTAATCTGTGCTCAACCCTCGGGTAGCTTGGCACAGAGCAGTAAGGCTTAACTCAGAGGCAATGTATAAAGTATTTGAGCAACACTTCAAACAGTGACAAAGTGAGAACACACAACAGAAAGGATCCCAATACCAGCTTAGATAGATAAAATACATTACAATAAATAAATAAAACAAGACCAAAACAACAAAAATCACAGCATTAGGACAGGAGATATGCAATTTTGAATATTTAAGTGAAAAGAGCCTGACAAAGCACAAAGTGCCAACTCTAGACATCTGGCTTCTTTCATGTTCAGGCAAACCGCAATGGAGTGCAGGCCAGCTACGTGGACCCAATTTGGCCCGCTGAACAAGACCACCCTAAATGCTGGTTGTGGAGCATTGCAAAGTCCTGTGTTGGGGATGCATTACAATTCCAAAGCCACCCAACATGAACTGTTTACCTGTTCCCATTTGGAGGTTACAGCTTATTAAATGTAATAACGTAACCCCAAAGTTATCCTATGAGAGAGGTAGGCCTTGCAATAGTGAAAAATGAATTTAAGAGTTTTTCACTATCAGGACACGTAAAGCTTAAAAGTTCATGTCCTACTTTTTAAATACATTGCTCCCTGCCTTTGGGCTGTCCAGGGCCTACCCTAGAGGTGCTGTATAAATATTAAAAAGGACGGGTTGTGCCTGTTAAAAGGTCTATTTTGCGAGGCTGAAATGGCAGCTTGAATTGAATCCACAGGCTACAGTGGCAGGCCTGAGACATGAAAGGGCTCCTTAAGTTGGTGCACAATGGGTGCTGGAGGCCCTTTAGCAGAATTTAATTTATAGGCCCTGGGTACATAGAGTACCACTTTACTAAGGACTTATAAGTAAATGAAATATGCCAATTGGGTATGAGCTAATGTTACCATGTTTTAAAGAGGGAGCACATACACTTTAGCACCTGGTAGCAGTGGTAATGTGCACAGAATCCAAAGGCCAACAAAAACAAAATCAGCAAACTTGGAGGAGGAAGGCAAAAAATTAGGGGAAAGATCACACTAAGGCTGACAGGTCTAATGCTTAAACGTATAAAAACCTTTGCAATCCAAGTATTTAAAGGG
Source organism: Triturus cristatus (assembly GCF_964204655.1). Lineage (NCBI taxonomy): Eukaryota > Metazoa > Chordata > Amphibia > Caudata > Salamandridae > Triturus > Triturus cristatus. Next base: position 1,646,414,649 of record NC_140590.1, read on the forward strand.
ATTTCCCTTTTTCATTTATACCAGGCATAACTTACGTTTAGATAAATATGATTTGGACACCTAACAATGTCTTCTCAAAAACATTTCACATAGATTGACGGGGGAAACAACAGTGGGAGATATTATATTTCATAACCATGGCCTCTGTTCAGCACTAAGAGGCCAAGTTATAATCTGGGCACAGCGCAAATGCCACTGTATTTTATGCACAAGGCATTTTCAAAGGTCTAGACATAATTAGTAATATCAGAGGACAGTTACAGGCCCTCTCCTGCATAAACTGCATACAGTGAAATGTGGAAGTCAATGCAGTGTATGGACTGTTGAATCTTTGTGCAGGAAACCATAAGGTCTTTTGGAACTGCAAACAGACCCCTGTACAAATCCAAGACCAAAAAGATTTTTTTAATTTAAATTTAATTTTCTTGTTGAGGCAGACAGAAGGGACAATTTTGAGGAAACTTGTGGTTTTAACACACATGCGGCTACCCTAGCAACTAGATTAGAATGTGGGTTAAAGAATGCTTTTGTACAAGGCCTTCTGGCAGCGATATGTTGGGGTTACTGGCTTCTGAGATATGATGAGAAGTCATTCAGGAATTTCATGCATATAGAGAAGAAATATAAAAAGAAAGGTCTGTGTTCTATAGCAGTTATATTTCAGCATTAAGCATGTTTGAGTTAAACCAGGAAAGATTATGTTTTGGTCAGAACAGCAGTGACAATTTTAGCAGGCATGCCTCGTTCAACCTTAGCTTTTGCTTAGATTCTGAATACTGTGATAAAAAATACAAATGTAATGTGGTAATGAACTCTTCCATTCTGAGAAAGTCACAGCAATAGTTAACAAGGAACATTTATCACGGTGCCAGATGTTGATGGCCTGTATTGCACCTTGATAATCTCCTTTCAAAAGCCTTAACTGCCTCTTGGTCTCAATCACCAAGCAAGAATACAATTACAATTTTTGTATGAATTTCAGGATTTCAAACATGTATTATGTGTTTGCCCCGCATGGCATTTTTATTGTTGTACATTTTTGAGACCCCTGTTTTTTAAATATCATGTTCGAACAGCAGCAGAAGTCGTTAACATTTTGTTTTCCACACCTAATGAAATGCTTTCTATGGGAGTTTTTACATTTTTAAAAATGTTTTTGATATTTGTACTGAATATGATGCTAAATGTATCTGTTGATGCTCTGATGTTATGCGTCATGTAATGAATTGAACGTGCAAACTTAATCTCGACCTTTATATCTTTTTATATAGCTGCTAGTTTTTATTTGTAATGCTTGCATTTTTTCTGTCTTGTGGACCTCGTATGTGTTCCAAATCTTGAAATAAACTTCAACTTCAACTTGTTGATGCACCACAATCAGTCTGCTTGGTACACATATTACAGTGTTATAGAACTCACATCCACATGCAACTCAAAACCATACGTTCTTCATGCTTCATTTAAGCCCTTCTGAAGGGGTTTCAGGTGCCATATGGATCAACATGGACATTATAAAAAACATTCAAAGAACTCTGTTTGGCCTTGGAATGACTTTGTACCAGGATCGCTTTAGAGTTCCACACAATCTTACAGTACTCGCCATGAAGATTTACCCTGCAACCAACAGAAGTTAAAGAATACACACAAACACCTACACATACTGGAGCTTAGGACCTGGCTTGTATGGTGTGAACAAAGGCAATGACCAAAGGTTATAGACTTTAAAAAGGACATCATCATGCCCTATGTTCAGAACATAAAGGTCATGTGCCAATGTCTGTATATATTGTGCAAAAAACAGAAATTAACACATTGCATGACCAATAAACATCATTAGAACTCCATGAAATTCACAGAAAAAAAATAATTAAGGGTTTTTGTGGTTTCTTTCCAAGGAAGATAACTGGCTAATGTTCCCAAACATACTTACAAAACACAGAAATAAACCAGTTAAATGGATGTTATGGTCCTGGTAAGTTAAGTTATGGTAACATTGAAAGGGGCCCATTCACAAAAGGCACTTTAGTGCATTTAGTAGCACTGACTTATTATTACTCACACAATGCAAAATGCTATTCACAAAACTACATGTTGAGAACCCTGCTTCTGTGTCTTCTATCTTTTCTATATGAAGGTCTCTTCCACATGTGTGACAATCTCTGCACATGTAGGTATATGTTTAGGAGTAGCTGTGGGAAGCAACGGGGGGGGGGGGGGGTTGGAAAATGTTCAATACTTACTATTACATGGGAGGAGATTAAGAAGGGGAATGGTTGGGTTAAGGGACGATAAGGAGAGTTTAGGGAGGGGTGTAAGAACAAATCCCACACAAAAGAGTAAGCCAATTGCTGTTCACAAGCTACACTTCGAAAATTACTATTTCCCCAAAAAAACAAGACAGCAGTAAATGTGCCCCAGTCCAGAGGTTGAGAAAATCCAGCAGCACACATGGCCAGTCACAGGTACTGCATTGTTCTCCCATATAAAATAATGGAGGTGGGAACCCCATAGAAAAGAATGCAAATCAAATAAAATTATTTAAGATTTTAAAAAAATATAATTTTTTTAATGTTAGAAAATTTACAAATAAAGGATAGTTAGTTATGATAGAAGTATAAAATGTAAAAACACCATATTTTATTTACAGTAAACTGCCAAACTTAAAAAAAAATATTCTGATTAATTTAATGAATAACACTTACCAAACTGTGATGCATGGTAAAGAAGAATACTGTAGGCGTGATTAATTTAAAAATTATTTTTATGAATATTATTTATAATTTATTTAATATGTCTTAATATAATAATGATGTAGTACATATTTAAGTTAATGTGCTATAACATTTTCTGTTATGTGCTCCAGGTTTAAAATACATACTTCAATATATTTTACATTAAAAAAAATATTTAATATTGTTTTAAAACATTTAGGACATTGTATTATTTTTCCTTAACTTTACCATAGAGATATCTCTGCCCCGGGAGTGCAGTCCTCTGCCTTCATTTGAAAAGTTACTAGCAGTAACTTTATTCTCTTAAATTTGTCTCCACTCCCTAGTTTTAGGGGGATTGAGACATGTAAGTCTACACCTAAGAATAACTTTACACTTGGAAATTGTGAACAGCAAAAAGTAGTAAAGTTACTCTTAGCTGTAAGAGCAAATTTACACATAAGTAAATCGATACATGAAAATGTATATTTGTGAACAGCGCCCTTTGTCTTAATCGCTCGCAGTGCACTGCTCATGATGTCATGACATACCAGTTGACCTCACAGATAACTGTAATGATGTCATTGATCAAATGGCATATAACAGACATCAACATTTCATTATTTATTACCCTTGGAATCAGATCCCATTTGTCTATGTTCTATCAGTAGGCAGAAACAACACAGACATCCCTATCATTTCACCCAAAGCCAGAGCTACGAAGTAGCGTGACCCGACTCTGTGTGGAATCCTAGCACCAGCTGAACCTATGTGCAAATAATCTGCGGCGGTCCGTTCACGCAAACGCGGTGGGGCAGGGCAGGGCGATGTTGACAGATGATGGAATATGAATTATTGATTTATTTAACTTTCTCTATTCCGTCATCTGTAGACCCCCCCCCCCCACGCCCGCCCCACCACGCTTGCCTGCACAGATAGTCACTGAAAATAATGGTCAAATGGAGTACACCATGATATTTCAACCCCTAGCGTCCAATTGCTTCAAAATTGCACATTTGAAGCAGCATCTCCATGGGTGGTTGTCAGTGTGTAGAAATTTGTGCTGGAGGGTGCGCCTGGAGCGCAAACCTGATGCACGTCGCAGCTGACTCGGCTGTACGCCATGTTGCATTGTGCATAGCTCTGAAACAACATTCTTAGCATGAGCTTGGTCACCAACACTATCAATGTGGAGCTCTTTGTAAACATGGGGCCAGATTTACAAGCCCCTTGCGCCACTATTGCGTCACTTTTAACATGGCAAAAGTGACGCAAAAGTGTCGCAAGGGGCTTGTAAATCTCCCCCATGGTTTTTACTGCTTGTGCAACACACCTGGGCACATTTTTACATATTGGTGGCGCTAGCCTGGCTTTTTGTAAACCGGGCCTACATTTTTTAACATACATTTACAGCATGGTAACCCCTCTGCTTGCCAAAAAACGCAAAGCGTTAGCCCCAGGCTGGTTATATGAGCAGACACATGAGTCACAATAGGGACTTAAAAAAGGCCAGAGCAGGTTTTTAGACATCGTGCATTAGAGCCTGGTCCCTCCATGTGTTCTTTCTTATGGTTCTGACGTGTTCATTCAGATGAAGAGAACTTCTTCTGACCAATCGCTGTGAAAATAATAAACAATAACAGCAACATGCGACCCCTGCGCATGCGCAGTATAACGTTTCTTCCACCTCAAATCAGCAGGAACCACATAATGTGTCTTTTTCAAAGAACAAAGATATTATTGTACACCATAAACACATTTCCCATATTTTGCAACAAAATAATCATACCTGGCCCAGTATATTCCAGGTAAAGTTTTATGTGTGGGTAGATTAATATGACTGGGATGCATATGTCTATTCAAAATCAAGTGAATTTTTATTGTAGTTTTACCTGGAATGTACGGGTGGCTGTATATGCGCAATATGCCAGGGCCTATTTTAATCATCTTTCTACACAAACTAGGAATCATTGACTTCTTTCAATCACACACACCCTTCACATACGGCGTTCTCAGATCAGAAGATCTCCGCTAAAGATGCCACCAGGCCCGTTGGACATTGTCCGACGAGGAGCGCCCAATGATGAAGCATGACACCCTAACAGGTGAGTGAGGGCACTAAGGTCTTGTCATGGTCCCACCGTCATACTTGTAATAAGGCGGGTAGACCGCCAGTCTGGCGGTCCAGGGACAGTCACCATGGGTTTGGCTGTCCTATTGACTGCCAAACTCATAATTAGGCCCTAAATCCTATTAATAAAAGTGCAGAGAGGTCACAGTCCTTTCAATCTGTTATAATTATGTATGAATATTCCCCCAAAGTGCCATTTGTTCCCATTTTAGATGTTTTTGGACCAATACACAAAGCCATGTAAGAGTACATTAAAAGGTACTACAGGAGTACTAATATACATGCTCCAAAATGCCTTTCTGAAAATGCCCAGGGCCCGATTAACACAGGCAATATGAGACAAAAGTTCACCTTTACAACTTTTGGTATTCACAGAGTTAATTTTCGAGTCATATCTTTACCTTCGCAGTTGGGCCGGAATCTCCGGCTTTGGCCGGAATCTCTGCACCCGGGCCGTACTCTGCAGCTGCAGCTTTACTCTCCGGCTCGGGCCGTACTCTCTGGCTTGGACCGGATGAAGTGTAATCAATGGGCCGAAATGCAATTTTTACAAAAAGGAACGTGTGATAAATGGTAGAGGACATCATGAAAATCAGTTTGGGCTGGGAAAACGGTGTGGCCGGACACTACATTATATTCCAGAAAAGTTTTCTCCTTTGCATCATCGTACATGCAGTCCACAATTTGCGCTCCCCTCAGTGTTGACTGTAGTGTCAACAGTACATTCAACACTCCCCTTAGTCAACACTACAGTTAACACTGAGGGGAACGCAAATCATGCACTGCATGTACCATGATGCAAAGTAGCAAACTTTTCTGGGTTATGATCTGTCCAGCCACACCCTTTTCCAGGCCCATACTGATTTTTATAACCTTCTCTACCATTTATCACATGTTCCTAATGTTCCTTTTTGTAAAAATTGCATTCGACCTATTGATTACACTTCTCCCGTCTCGAGCCAGAGAGTATGTCCCGAGCCGGAGAGTACGGCTCCTGCTGGAAAGTATGGCCCAAATGCGGAACGTACAGTCAAAGCTGGAGATTCGGGCCCGACTGCGAAAGTAAAGATACAACTTGTAAACTACCTCTGTGAATACCAAAAGTCGTAAAGTTAGACTTTTGTCTCATATTGCCTTTGTGAATCGGGACCTTGATGTTTAGAAATATAAACAGAAGGTTACCAGCAAAAAAATGTCATTTTAGTTAAAGTGGTAAAATAGTTGAGAGGGTTAATGCACCTGATGCAGAAATATATGAATAATCTGAATAACCGGAATCCTGTCACAGAAGAAAGATTTGGCATGTAATTTAAAAAAACAGGTAAAATGAGTAAAACTGGATTGGGTAATAGTGACTATACTATTATTGCAGTCGCTGGGTTTGCATACTCTGTAAAAAGGATAAATTATCCCCCAGCGTTGTATTTTATCACAAATGGGAAATTGGTGAAAATGTGACTCTGGACTTGACATTTAAGACAACTGGGGTACAATGATTTTCAAACAGGCGGCAGGTCTGAAGCAGAAAGTAATTCTAAAGTAGGGTTTACTTTTATGAAATAGAACATGTAAGGGTATTTTGAGAGTGACATAGCCATTGTGTCATGGCCTTAGTGCAAGGAAGGAAATGGGCCCCCTGACCGAGGTTTCAACTGTGAAATACAGCAATAATCAGGGTTCAGTGTGTCCCTCAGTCCTCTGGGTCCCGGTGGCACTGCACCTGCTGCACCAATGGAAGCTACACCCCAGAGATATGAGCAGTATGGATGCACACCTTCAATGGTGGCCAAAGGAGTCAAGCAGAAAGGCCCTTGGGGCTATTGCTGATGATGGCCCTGCTTTAAATTGGTTTTCAGGCAACAGAGGTTGCCCACTTTGGAGAAACAGAATTTCAACCCCCAGGAAAGAAAGGGTTAACCACTCCATTTCACGCTTTTGAAAACTGTGTGAGCTTTAAAGAAGCAGTCCCTGCTCCAAAGTTATATTTTCCATAGGAGCTTCATCAAACTCCATCAAAATATTAAGGTGACCTTTTCTTCCTATAAGTTGCTACCATTCCTCGGGGAATGTGTGCATGGGAAACCTTTTCAACATGGCGCTGCGGTCTTTTATCTCCCTGGGGTTGCATCCACCCAAGAGATAAAGGGGCATATCAACAACAATCGGCGATAATTATCTCTAAGCGGACTTAGTGCTAGGATAATTATCGCCGGCTAGCGTGAATTTTTATCGCTGAGATAGCGTGCTATTAGCAACGCTTAGCTCAATAGCGATAAAAATCCTCACGCTAACAGGCTAACGTGATATTATCGCTGGAAACCCAGCAATAATCTCACGTTACCTTGTTGATAGGGACAGGCAAACGTAGCCATGATATCCTCCTTCCTTAGGATATCATGGCTAAGTCAGAAAAATACCAGACGTAAAAAAGCAGCGTTAACCGCGGTTAGCGATGCTTTTTTTGTCTCTAACAGGGTTAGCGACATTCTTGATAATAGGAGAAATGTCGCTTAGCGACATTTCTCCTATTATTTTACTCTGAAACGCCCCCTTTGCATCTCATTAGAGATGCAAGGGGAAGCGTAGAGTAAAAGGGTGCTAACATGCAAATTTGCATGTTAGCACCCTGTTGTTGATAGGGCGCTAGTTTTATCTCTCCTTTTTTGGCTTTTAAAGCCAAAAAAGCAGAGATAAAACCCTTGTTGATATGCCCCAAAATATGCAGGACCATCTGAGCTGGGACCTTTGTGGATGGGCAATTCGAAGACATGGAGGGTGGGAAGGATAAAAGATGCATACCATTTGTTCTGCAACAATATATAAAAGCAAGAAAGTGAGGATTTGCATTCATGTCAAGTAAGGTCGGAATGGGGAGAATGGTGGGCAGAGGGGCGTGGTTGGAGGGCAGAAGGACAGACACAAACAGAGAGTTGAGGGCCTACCAGCACTATTGCGCCTCCGGAACATAATTATTTTGACGTTCTGGGGGCGCAAAGTGCCACTGGCATATTTATAAGGACACGTAAAGCCACGTTACTTGGCTTTTCATGGACTTATAACTATGTGCCCCTTTCATGCAGAAAACTACATGAAAGGGGTGAGAAAACTGCATGAAAGGGGTGTTCCATGGGTGTTGCTGGGGGTGTTCCCTGAAACATCCATGGCTTTTTACACTGCCCCAGATTTACTAGGAACCGTAAGTCTGAGGTAGCGCCAAAAATGTACGCCTGGGAGGCACAATGAGGAGAAATATCTTTATTTCTCCTCGTTGTTTCTCTTTCTATGAGTGCTGCATTCTGCTGCACACATAGAAAGACGAAAAATCATCTTGTGGTTGTTTTTGTGCAAGAAGTTTTCCCTTTCTGCACAGAAATAACCATCCCCACAATGCATGCACCCTTGCACCATGGTGCAAAGATGGCTGCGTTTGTGCACGGCAGCCCACTGTGCGCAGGCGAAAAGGAAAGAATACGGCGTATTCCTGCCCTTTTCTTGGGCTGCTGTGCTGCTCTACGGCAGAAAACCCATAAATGAGGACCAGAGGTTCTTACTGAATATTTATAGTACGGTGCGACAGGTCAGCCTAACACACAAATATCATATGATCCCTTCAAGAGGGCTTAAGTGAAAACCATAAGCACTGAGGTGCAAATGCAAGACCTGGACATCGAGATCCACGGTTTCAGCATCTAAAGTTCTACCTGTGCCCCCTTCGGGTTCACGCCTCCCTCCTCCATTGAGAGCCCGTGCAACTGTGATAATACCTTGGCATGGTTTCTTCATTTGCTCCTGCGGCATCCACTGGCGCGTGTTCCTACTCTTGGCAGCTCTCACAGCCTGTAGCCAGACCCACTCATAACGTAAATGACTGCAGTGAATTTCCACTCAGTGCGGGCGAGGCTGCCAAATTCTATTAGGCGATAGATTTATTTATTTAATTAATGCAGCTTTATATGGCACAAACTTTACCCCATAGTGTGAGAGTGCTTTACAATAGAACCAAGTAAGTTACAAAAGGTACACATGATGAAATTTACACACTAACAAGTTACATATACAATCAGGATTATAAAAATGAAAGGTGGCAACATTAGGGTAATGCAGGTATGGAATACATATTTACAATGTGGAGCTCATGTGAATGCCAGGCGGCCCTGAGGGTCATTAAATGGGTTGAAATATTCCTGGAAGTGTCTTTGGAAGAGAAGAGTTTTAAGATCTGTTTCAAAAGTCCGGAAAGAGGCGGTGGTACCCTACAGAGGATGGGAGGAAGAGAGTTCCAGATTCTAGCCACATTGCCTGAGAAGGATTGAGCCATAAATCTTTCCCTTTTGAAAGTAGGAGGTCCCAGCAGCAAGTTGTCAGCATTGCCTGAAGGGCTAGAGCCGCCTGAGATTTTGAGTTTATTCGCCAGATAGCGAGGGGTGGAAGTGTGCAAGGCTTTGTGGGTGATACAGGCAGTCCATAGCTAGATATTAGATCAGCTTCCATATTTTGAGGCGTCACATCAGAGCGTACTTCACACTACATACTTGACGATAACCTCACTGCTTTAAGTGGACAGCCAGTTCAATCTGAACACAGACTTATGCCGTCTGTCGTCATAGGCACATTTATGCAAGAGCCACTGTTCTTAGGTAATGCTGTAGTTACAACGCTAACCACAAGGTGGCATACACCAAGTCTTAAAATACAGACAACTGGACGGTTGCAATGAAGGCTTATTCTAAATTACCTTTCTGTAATTAAGTAATGCAGTTTAACAGTGTACCTGAAATTACAGATGTTGCAAATAACTACTTGATTGAAAGTTTAGTAATGACCTCGAAGGACGGAACGTAGGGCTACCTCCTAGTAACTCGAGGAATTAAAACAGTATGATGCAGCGTGAAGGTCTGTGTTCATGCCAAATCGACTCTTTGCAATAATGCATATCACGTATTACAGGGGCATATTACCAAGCCCCTATCGCCACCACAACGTCACTTTTTGTGACTTTGTGGTGGCGATAGGGTCAGCGCTCTATTACCAAGGCAGCGTTAAACCACATAACGTGGCTAAAAGCCACTTTAAGTGACTTAACGCTGCCTTGGTAGTAGGGCACCTTTCATTCTAAAATCAGCGTGAAAGGGGCGTGCAGTTGGTGTGCACCCATTCACTTCGACGCTGCCACCTATTATCACGAGAGGCAGTAATAGGTGGCAGCGCCGAACTTAAGACCAGGAAAATCCTGCTCTTAAGGTGGTGTCTTGTGCAGCACACATGGAAAAAGCAAAATGCCAAGGTTTGTTTATGTACAGGAACAAATCGTTTTTTTTAAATGCCATTTTGTAACTTACATGTGTGCTGCATGAAGCAGCACACATGTAAGTTATAAATGGCATTTTAGGTTTGTTTATGAACAGGGAGGGACACCTTCCTGTACATAAACAAACCTCCCTGCTCGCAGCAAACCCTTGCACTCGGGTGCAAGGGTGCCTGCGTTGGTGTTAAGTCGTGAGACTTAGCACCATCGCAGGGGGAAACGCCAGGCTGCACCATATCCTTGGTAATATGGTGCAGCCTGGCGCTTCTGAAGTGGCGATGAGAGGCGTTAAGGCAAGAAGGCTAATGCCGCTCACCGCCACTTCCTAGATAATATGCCCCCACTTTTTCTTCAAGACGACAAAAATATTCTGTGGTATCAATTAAGTTAGCAGGGATTTTTTTCTGCACAAAGGTCGCAATATTTTTTCAATTGACAGCAACAGCAATGCTCCAAAATCCCGGAGCATTAGCATGTTTTTCTAAACAACATTAATTATTTTTGAAATGTGGTCCTTCTTTTTGGACTTTCAGCTTTTTCCCTATATTTTGTACTTCTTAAAAGTCAGAAAAGCTCACCTGGCAAAGGTGGCTGCAGAGCGAAACCCATGTCAACCGTCTTTCTTTTGTGAGTCTTTCAGATGAAGAAAAAAATACAAATAAATGTTGCCATCCACCCCAAACATCTTGGAGGTTATCCATTCAGCCATCCATCCATCCGTCTGTCCGTCTGTCCGTCCGTCCGTCCATCCGTCCGTCCATCCATCCATCCATTCATCCATCCATCCATCCATCCACGTCCTAGCATCCAACCATGCTAGCACCCCTTTCCCTCCCCATACACTGTCCAGCCACTGACACGTCAATGGATGGATCCCTCTTTTCGGCAACACAGTCATGTATTCATCTATCCAGCGGCTTGAGCCAAAATGTGTGTTTGTGACTGTGTGCTTTTTCTGCATGTTCATACATGTCTGTATGTCAACTGGTTTGTTTTCATTGGAGTTTGTATATGTAGTAGCTGTAACAATTGGTTGTGGGTTGTGATGTGTGTGTATGGTTGTCAGAGTTTGAGAATTGATGCCTCTATTTGTGTTGGTCTGTTAGTATGGTTGCATTAATGTATCTTGGTCTTTGAACATAGTTGTTTGTATGTGTGTTTGCCTGTGAGCATGGGTGCCTGCATGTCTGTTGATCTATGCACATCTGGATGTCTGTAGATATGCTGCTGTTTTTGCCTGTGTGAATGCATGTGTGCCGTATATCGGTCTATATCTCTTTATGGTATGTTTCTACATATTGTATTGATTGAAACATTTGTGTTGCACTTCATATGACTCGGCTGAACCGAGACTCTGCCCCACATATTTGTGTAAGACACTAACCAGCCTGGTATGTATGGGGTGTGAAAGGGTATGAGTAAGAAATTGGTTATTAGTTGAGGGGGGTAAGTACCCACCTCACGTAATAATCACACTCTTTGTCAGGGTGAACCACTAAAGTCACTAAATAAACCTGAGCTTACACTCAGGTAGATACGGCAGAGAGCAGAAAAATCTAATTTACAGTCAATGTGTAAAGTGGTTTTGCAGTACTAAAATAGTAGCAAAATCAAATTGTAAAATAATATAAATCTCAAAATAAATTAAAAGAATAGAGTAAAATTTAGTAAACAAAATGAAAAAAATGAAACAAGGAGAATGAGAGATTTGTTTTTAAAAGTTTGAAGTAGAAATAGTGCCAAAAAGAGCAAAGTGCCAATGATAGTCAATGATAACAGTAAAACAAGACCCAGGCTCAATTTCACACTAACTATGATGGAGCATGGATCAGAAACACTAACCAGGTTCTTCAATGTCAGATATTTTACCTTCTGACTTTGTTCCTTTAAGTACCTGTCCACCACAAGAATACACTTCTAAAGCCAATCGGGACCACATGGGAGGTACTTCGAGAATCGCAGGTGGCAGGCGAAGACTAGCAGGAAGGTCTAGTCCAGGTTCAGTTGCCACTGGTCAGCGGGGCTGTTGCAGGAAAATGTCTCTTATAGCTTGGTGTATCCCTCAAGCTTTACCAGGATATCATGCTTGGCACAGGTTTGTGGGTAAAAATGACCCCTGTGGAATCCCAATACAATTGAGTAAGGTTCCTGGTGCTAAACCTAACAACTTTGGGCATTTTCAAGATGTCAGAGTCTTCATCCACTCTAAACTTGGTGTGAGAGATTGGGTTGTTGGTTGAGGTGGGTATAAGCGCTTCTCAGAAAACAGCAACAATTCCCACCAGGATGATCCACTAAAGTCATTACATTTACCTGTGTTTTCCCTCTGGTAGCTTGGCACAAAAGCAGTCAAATTAAACTTAGAGGCAATGTGTAAAGTATTTATGCAGCTCACAAACAATAATAAAGGGAAAACACAAGAAAAATACCACAAAATAGAGTAAATTTAAATACATTTATAACACAAAAATTATAAAAATCCAATTCGTGGATCCGGAGGTATGCAATTTTAAATGTTAAGGTAAAAATAGTGCTGAAAAGCACAAAAGAGCCAATGATGGTTATCTGGTCACGCCAGACTGGCACAAAGTCACAAGTTTAGGCCAACAATGATGGACTGTGGGCTGGATACAGGGACCAGGTTAGGCCCAATGAGAATTGTAACTTATGTCCTTTAAGCAGGGCATTGGGCCTCACATAGGTGGTTCCAAGGTGTGATGTGAGGATCTGCGTACAAATGCATCATGCAAAGTCGGTTCAGATGAGGGATGCGGAGTCCTGCATTGAGTGTGTCATGCTGCATTGGTTTCTTTGAGGAGCTGCAAGGACTGCGAGGTAAAGTTTGTGTGGAGTTGCATCACTCTAAGTCGGTTCTGAGGGTGATCACAGCTGAGCTTGCAGGGCACCATTAATCCAACTTCCAAAGACCTAGGACTGGGAGGCACCACTTGGGATATCAGGACTTACAACAGGCATAGTCCAGGTGCTACATTCAAGATGGGTGGAGTATTTTATGTCCCTGCGGTGCTGACCAGTAGGCCAGCTAACTAGCCCATGGAGTGGTCCAAGGCTCAAGGTGCAGGTCCAGTCCCTCCTACTCAGGCAGCAGGTAGCAGAGCAACAGGAACGGAGGGTGGCAGAGCAGCAGGGCAGCACTGCAGTCCTATTTCTGGGCCTTCCGTAAGGTCCACAAGTGAACTGAGGAGTGTGGCTAAGTATGCAATAGTTATACCTGGTGCCCACTTTGAAGTGGGTAAAGTTTCTGACATTTTCCCCTAGTGAGGTGTCTGCAATTTCCTTCCTCTCTGCCATGGTCCTAGTCTGTCTTAGGGCACAAAAGTATTTTGCGTGTTAGCTGAGCCAGTGTTTTCGAAGTGGAAATGAGATAGGTAACAGCTCCAACCCCCTATCAAGTCAGAGATTGCCCCAACTGCCAACACCCAGGACCTGTATTGTGATGCTATCTGGGAGAAATACACAGAGGCCCACTGCCACCTGCACCTAATCATGTGACCCAGGAACAGGCTCTAGTCACCAAATGGTTAGGACAAGAAAATGTAAACTTTCTAAAAGTGGCATTTTCAGAATTGTGACTCAAATTCCAACTTTACCATTACCATTAAAGACGATTTAAAATTACAATTCATCAGACACCAAACTTGACTTTCCTACCTGCACCCAATCAAAAGTTATCACTTTTTAAATGTAATAAATTAACCCAATGCTATCCCATGGGAGTCATAGGACTCACAGTAGTGAAACACACAATTGTAATTTGTTTCTCTACCAAGACATGTAAAACTTAAAAGTACATGTCATACTTTTAATTGCAATGCACCCTACCATATGGGCTGTTTAGAGCCTACGTTAGGGGCGGCTTATATGAACTTAAAAAGGATTTTAGGCTTGGCAAATGGGTTATTTTGCCAAGTCAAATTAGTAGTTTAAAACTTCAGACAGGCTGTTTTGGCAGACCTTGGGTACGTTTTACAGGACTACTTAAGTGGGTGGCATAATAAGTGCTGCAGGTCCAGTAGTAGCATTTAATTTACAGGCCCTGAGTGTATGATATACAACTTTATTAGGGCCTAGTAGCTAAATTAAACATGCCAATCAGGTGTAAGTCTATTTTACCATGTTTCTGGGAGTGAATGCTTTAGCACTGGTTAGCAGTGGTAAAGTGCATGGAGACCTAAGTCCAACAAAAACAAATCCAGCAAATTAAGGGGGGGTTAAGGCAAAACATTTGGGGGAAGCCAATCCTAAGGCTGACAGGTCAAACACTTGGGCTCTAAGTGCTATGTGTGTGTGTGCATGTGTGTGTGGGTGTGTGTGTGTGTGTTGTTTGTGGGGTGTTCACTTTGGTAATACAAGTGTCCTCCCATATTTAACACTAAAATGCAGTTTTAGGCAATCCCTGTACATCCAATAAACTCAGAGACAGAAGTCTGGTAGAACAAAGCTGAGATTTCAGCAACCAGACAGTAGATACACACAAATTGTTTTAGCATTCTGTTTCATTCCTTCGAACTGCACCACAAATGTCATATGAAAAATACCAACAGACCTGTCAGGCAGTCCTTTTCAGCAGGACACAAAACTGTGATGTCAACAAGATGCCCATTGTTATGACTGGAGGGACAAAAGAAGGATGCAAGCCTGGGTGTTCATTACATCTGCTTGTGACTAGCTAAGCCTCTTTGAATTTGACACAGGCCATTCTGTCAAGGGCACAACAACATTTTCCCACACCCAAGGCCTTTTATTCTGGTCATCGGAGCAAGTTCATACCTTATTCAGACCTATTCAAGTGCTAATTACTGGCTGGCAAAAGCTGGAGAGAAAGATGCTGATTTAGCTTTCTAGGTACTTTTAGCAGGGAAAATGTAACCTTCTAAAAGTTACTTTTCCATAGGAAAAAAATCTAAATTCATCAATGAACTGGAGTTTTGATAACTATTACAATACTTGTTTAATTATTTTTCTAGCTGGTCCCATTCCCGAGATACAGTATACATATTCAATAATGCTTCCCAGTGCTTTCTTATGGACCGGCCAACCCTGCTAAAGTGAAAATAGATAGGTTTGAAGGGCTAGTCACTTTAAGGATATGTGGAACATTAAAAATGTACTTGTCCTACCTTTAAATACCATGCACCCTACCTTTATGGGTACACTTGTACCATATACCAGTGACCTATAGGTATGTTAAATGTGGCAATCAAGTGTATACCAATCTCATTATATTTAAATGGGGCACGCATGCACTTTATCTCTGATTAGCAGGGGTGAAGTGCACCGAGTTTTAAGGTGAAAAAAACCACTAAAGACTTGATGGGGGTGTGGCTGGGGAATAGGTGGTTTGGGAAACACTTCTTGATGAATCTGCGTGGGGTAGGAATGAGTGCTCACGACAATGTATGATTTCTGTATTTTACACGGTACTCGTCACCGCCACAGCTGATGTAGCCTCCGACACCCACAATTGACCCACGATTTGTAATTCCTATTTGACATGTATTGTTGTACACTGAGCAATTTTTTAATAGAAATATTTCCTAAAAAATAAAAACAAAACCACCAAAGGCAAAACTTTTAAGAGTACCACATGAAGGGCCTCATGTAGGAAGCCAAATACCGGTCGGTAACGGCCGATTTTCGGTAATTATACCGTTACCGACCGGTATTTTGGCTTTTGAGATGTAGGGGGAGAATTTCATGATTCGGTAGAATCGGTAAAATTACCGAATCGGTAATATTACCGATTCGGTAAATACCGAATCATGGAATGAGATGTAGGGGGAGTGTGTGGTGGGTGTGGGGATTCGTTATTTACCACCAACTAAAGGTTGGTGGTAAATGACGAATAGGTGAAAAAAAGCATTTTTGTGCACGTTTAAGTGTGCAATGTGGCAGACATACATGCCCTTAGGGCATGTATGTGCGCCACATGTGCACACATGGCCGAATCAGGGGTGCAACAGGGTGTCAATGTGACACCCTGCCACCCTTGCATGTGCTCCCCCATTACCGAATCGGTATTTACCGATTCGGTAATGAGGCATACCTTCCCATCAATGGGAAGGTATGCCTCATTGCCGAATCGGTAAATACCGATTCGGTAATTACCAAATTTTTCCGATTCGGTAATATTTACCGACTCATTACCTACATTGCATTTACCACTTCATAAATACCGAATCGGTATGATTCGGTATTTATGAAGTGGTAAATGCCAGCCCCCTACATAAGGCCCGAAAGGTGGTAATTTCCAACAATATGCTTATAGTATGATCTTTTTGGGAAGTTATAGATGATGTGCTTGAGTGTTGCTTCAGCTTTGGTCTTGGGCTTTGACATAGCAGTGACTCTGAAAGGCACCCAGTGTCAACTTGTGGGTGAAGGCTTTCAGTGTCTCCTAACAAGTGGGGCCTCTTTTGTGGGATGATCTAGGTTGGGTGGTGGAAGCTAATGGTTCAGAACAGACAAGTCTTTACAGCTTTTCGGAACTCGAGGAGGTTGAAAAGGGTTCTTATACTTGCTGTGTGGGGATTTCAGAGCTCTGGAAGGCTCAGAGTCAAGGACCAGTCTTGGTCTGACAGTCTTTCTTGGATGATGTGCCTGGAGACTGATGCATGGGTATCAGCTCTTCATTTTGGATAGCCTGTTGGGCGATGCAGAGTACGTTCAAAGAGGTATGTGGAGGAGTCGGAGCTATTTGGTAGCTGTGCTTTGAATGCGCTGGAGTCTCAGAAGGATGGAGGCGGGTACTTGTAGGTATGATTCACTGGTATAGTCAAAGGCTAGAGAGGCCTGCACTCTGTGGAAGAATCTACCTGAGAGAAGGAATGGATAACATGAATTAGTGACATAAATTGAGAAAGTGCTTAACGTATGAGGAGTCTGTGGATACTGTGAGTGGAATGTATAAACCTGTATATGAATTTAACAGACAATGTGAGGGGATAATGTAACCATAATAACCATAATGGGAACACATAGAGTCAATAGAGATTATTGGGTTAAGAGAATAAAAACCCTAGACAATCCATTTCACTCCTTTGTCAATCTTTACTTCTTTTACTGAACAAGTTTGTTCTCAATTGTTTTCAAGTCAGACTGTTCTTCCTTGTCAAAGACATGCACTTTTTGTTCTTTAATTTTTACTAAGATTAGACAGTTTTTAATTCTGTTGCCTGTCTTGATAACCTTGTTTGGAAAGTCCAGAAGTGCAGGCCAATATGAGAACAGTTTCCGCTAATAAATGTGTAAATCTGAGAGTTGCTTAGTACATGAAGCTCAAATGCCTAATTAATGACAAACGTGCTCTAAAGCTGGCACTGCCAACATACTACTTGAACCCTCTCTCAATCATTACATGCACAATCAATGCCTCAGTTGCTTGGCCACATTACTCTACCTACTAATGTTTGCTAAGAGGCAAATCTGCTGATAGGGAATTTTAATCTTCCTATTATTGGTGTCCAAACATGCCCATCTCTACCTTTTTTTATGGACAGCAATTCTGAACTTGGCATTCCAAAGACCACATGTATTCAATGTACATGTTTGTTTTGGTTGTACAGAGCTTTGTTCAATTAAAGCTTCTATAATGAGTTGGACGGTCAACGCACAATAGAGGTTGTGTTTTGGATCCGATTGTTTTCAACAATATCACCCCAGAAAATGGATGTTTGGACTTCCTCTATGACCTGATCATGTTGACATTTTTTTTCTTTTTATTACTGCTGGTCAGATATCCAGGAAAGGGCCCCATGATAGTATCGATTTTATAGATCCAAATTTTAAAAAACTCAAGCCACTATGGCCCATTACTTAAAAGATTTGCATATTTCCCCCCTAATGCGTACACACCATCTAAGCACTTCTGAACTCCCTTGGAACACCTATATTGAACTGGTACAACATATGGTTAAAAAAAGAAGCCACAGTATACCGCAGAGGCAAAAAATAATGAAGCAGAGATCTTGGCAAATAGAAGCGAAATAGAGAACAAGCATTGTTGAAGCCAATAGGACCCAACTATTGGCTTTGGCAGTGATTTCGAGTGTGGCTGTTAAGCAGCATGGCTGAAAGTAATCTAAAAAAATGCTATGGTGCAAACGTGTTGCATTGGGGAAGCACAATGATAAGAGAGTGTGGGCAGGCGGGAAGCACACAGACAACGGAGGGTGGGCATGCTGGAATGGGGAGGCACATGGAAAATGGAGGATGGATAGGTGGTATAGCGAAGGAAACAGAAAACAAAGGGTGGGTGGGTGGGAACGCGGAAGCAAATGGAAAATGGAGTGGGGAAGGGGAAGCAAGAACAGCAACGGAAGGTGGGTGGAGTAACTGAGGGAAGGAGGGGAAGAGGTGGGAAACACACAGGAGAGATAGATGAACACGAAGTACACATTTGAGACAGCTCAAAAACACTTGCACTCTTGTAGAGTACTTAACGCAAAAGAAAAAAGGAAGTGCTTGAAAAAGGGCAGTAGAAGGGCACAATTAATAGCCCTATGCTTCAGGCAAGGAGAAACAACAAATGAGGAAGTAAAATCCACATAAACTGTCGAATGAGAAGGAAGTGAATGAGAGTGACAATATGGCCAACCAATAGTAAGCAATGTGGGGGCTGTAAGCCCAATCTAACTAATAATATGTCTCACAGCAGACAGTACATTTGCTGTTTTGGTGAGACCTAAAAACCTACTGGGGTGAAAGAGGAAAGATCTTAGAAAGAATATGCATTGAGTTTTTATTATGAAATTAGAAAAAACAAATGTAAATATTGGCCGTATAAAAACAAGGATGCGCCTTTCAGAGAGTAACACCTTTTGAAATACAACCAGTAGGAAGAATCCCCTTTGTAGCTAATAATCATGCCTGTTTTGCTAAAATCACGGACGTCTTCAAATCTGAAGTATCATTTGCAAAAAAAAAATATCAATTGTTGCTAACCAGGATGAAATCTCCCAGTGGAACGGTGTTTCCCTGTAGGCACGAGACAACTTGTCACCTTGATTGAGAAAGAAAACCTTGTTGCAAAGGGTCCGAGCAGTTACACCACATTACTAGCCTCGGAATTATTTAAGATCCAAGAAAAACGAGACAGCCCCGCCATGCACTTAAAATCCTCTTATACAACTGCCCCACGCATGAGATTCCGGTCGAGGTTCGATCACAACTCCCTCTACTTCAAGAGTCAGAAATGTTATTCGGCTCAGAAGATGTGCACGGATCTCTGAGGTGAGGCACCTCCTCGCAGGCTCAAAGTACAACAACACATTCAAAATAAACTTCTATCTAAATAAAAATATATATTTCCTCAGAATGCAAGACTGCTGTGTTCGTCAGAAATACTTATGACCAGTCCCATCCCGTTTATCTCATGTAAGGAATTTGCAGTTACAAGAAATACTCACAACAGAGTCTGCAGAAATCTTACATGTAGTGCTCTATATACACATCGTACATCCATCCATTCATTCATCCATCCATCCATCCAACCCCATCCATCCATCCAAACCCATCCATCCATCCAAACCCATCCATCCATCCAAACCCATCCATCCATCCATCCAGTCATCCATGAATCCACCCAAACCCATCCATCCATCCATTACAATCATCCATCCATCCAAATCCATCCATCTATCCAAATCCATCCATCCATCCGCATTTAGCCATCCATCCATCTAAATCCATCCTTCCATCCAAACCCATCCATCCACATCCATCCATCCATCCAAATCCATCCATCCATCCATCTATCCACATCCATCTATCCATCCATCCATCCAAATCTATCAATCCATCCATCCGCATCCATCCATCCATCCATCCATCCAAATCTATCCATCCACATCCATCCATCCATCCATCCAAATCCATCCATCCAAATCCATCCGTCCATTCATCCATCCACATCCATCATCCCAAACCCATCCATCCACCCATCCATCCACATCAACCCATCCATCCACATTCATCCACATCCATCCATCCATCCATCCATCCATCCATCCATCCACATCATCCACATCCATCCACATCCATCCATCCATCCACATCATCCACATCCATCCACATCCATCCATCCATCTTTCCAATTCCATCCAAATCCATCCATCCAAACCCATCCATCCATCACTATCCATCCATCCATCACTATCCATCCATCAATCCATCCATCCGGTTCAGAGTTTTGACGTATTTCTGCTTGCTTTTCTTTACGCATTTCAGTTCCAATGAAATGCGTTTTTTCTGCACCTTCCCTTGTGTAACTAAATATCTTTTGTGATCCACATATTTAATTATCTGATAATATAATAAACTTCTACGACGGACAACATTCCTTTTTCAGAATACAGATTTCTGAAAATGTATAATGTATTTAGTCTAAAATATATCACATTTAAAATACTTCTGCCGGTCATGTTGTGTTTGCTTTACTTATTGACTATGCTGTTGTAGGAGGTGGGCACATTCTTCGAGAACATATGGTCTAACGAGGAGACACAGGCCTAACATACACACATTCCTTGTACCCTAAGTGCAGAGTGTTGGCCGATGTCCATCCCTTTTGTACCATTACCTAATAAACATATTGTATGATGTGATATGGACACAGGAAATTTATTCCCTAAACGTCTTTCGGATGTATGCATTGGAACTATTAAAAATAAAGGGGGGGGAGAAGAAAGTTGTCTGTTGGAAGATGCTTTCCTTAGGACTTGTACCCTCACTCACCCAGGGGTACTCCCTAAGTGTAGTCATGGTGCTGAGAGTAGGATCTAGGTCTGATTTTGTAGTGAGGTAAAACCTCCCAGTTGTTGCTTGCTAAGTAATGCACTCGTTTCTGTAACTCTCCAGCCTGCTGTGACGTACAGTTGCGCGCCCACGCGGAGGAGAGGCTCCTCAAGAAGCTCTTCTTTGGATACAACAAGTGGTCCCGGCCCGTCGCCAACACCACAGACGTGGTCCTGGTCCGCTTCGGGCTCTCCATCGCTCAACTCATTGATGTGGTAAGTAGCACTTCTTCTAAAACCAGATGGGTCTGTAATCACCCCATGGTAATTTCATAGCGGAGTCTGTGAATTGCATTGGTGACTTAGCATTTATGTGAATATGTGTGTGTGTGTGTGTGTGTGTGTGGTCACTGGTGATCTTTGTGGTTGGTACCAGACCACAGGATCACTTAAAACTTTGGGCATGAGAGTTGCTTAGGTGGATGAGAAGTCTGTGTGAAGTTGACCTTTCCAATGGAAAATGAAGAGTGAACTCAAATCACATCTCATAGACATGCAGTCAAAATAGAAGGACAAAACACTAACAGTGGAACCTTCACTTGACCAGCACCTAACCTTCTGCAGTCAAAATAGTGTAAAGTGCAAATCACAACAGCAAACTGTTGGATCCTTGATTGTCTTCATGAAAGATTGCCAATATATGCATGAGTAGAAACATATCATTTAGTTCATTGACTTAATATTGATTAGCAGTGTTTCTTGAGAACATCAATGTGTATATTTCAGTTTGTATCACCAATATTGGAGTTGTTTCAAGCCACCAGGGCTGTATGCTTTGCCTTTCTCCTTTGTGGGCCACCTCTGAGACACATTTCCATCTTCCTATTGAGCCCACTATGTATTTGCAAACGCACTCACTGAGGCTTTGCCTCCTAGACTATGATATGTGCTTATGATGGTGACAGCAAGGCTATAATGTAAATGTTGACTAACATACGATTCCGTGCAGACTTTTTTCCTAGGGTTGTCTGATGACACTCTGCCAGTGGAAGCTTGTTTGGAGGAAGCAGCCCTCGTGTTACCTCGATGGCCACACGAGATTGAAGATAAAAGTTAGCAGCCATGTTTGCATGAAGTCTCATTAGAACATTGGAATGTTGGCAGCTCCATTGAAAACAATGGAGTGCTCCGGGCTTATAATGGCTGGTATAAGCCCGGAGCGCCAACATTCCAATGTGTCTGTTCACAGCTCTGGCTGTGAACAAAGACTTCAGGGAGCCTGAGGGGATTTCAATCCCCTCGCGCTCCCTGAAGGCTTTGTTTTGTTACAACATTCTGCCCTCTAGTGGCAGAATGTTCTAATAGCCTTATAGCCCTTCGTAGCAGGGCTATACCGGCTTTTAAAGTCCCTCTGCTTTGTTAAAGTCCCTCGCCTTCGGCTCGGGCCTTTAACGCTGCAGCGGGCCTTTAACAGCCGGTATAGCCCGCTACGGCGGGCTATAAGGCTAAATTAGAACATTGGAATGTTGGTAACTCCATTGAAAACAATGGAGTGCTCCGGGCTTATAACGGCTGGTATAAGCCCGGAGCTCCAACATTCCAATGTTTCTTTGTTCACAGCTCTGGCTGTGAACAAAGGCTTCAGGGAGCCTGAGAGGATTTCAATCCCCTCGCGCTCCCTGAAGGCTTTATTTTATTTGTTTGAACATTCTGCCCTGTAGTGGCAGAATGTTCTAATAGCCTTATATCCCTTCGTAGCAGGGCTATACCGGCAATTAAAGTCCCGCTGCTTTGTTAAAGTCCCTCGCCTTCGGCTCGGGCCTTTAACGCTGCAGCGGGCCTTTAATAGCCGGTATAGCCCGCTACGGCGGGTTATAAGGCTATAATAACGGAATAAACTCTAAACAGTCAACTCACCACAAGAGGGCTATTGATTTTCTGTTGAGCTGAGATATCTTTGACCTTCACAATGTATGTCTGGACATTAGGAATTGAGACACAAGGTTTGGAAAATGAACTTTTAGTCCCAACTTGAACAGGCAGCATACATGCATGGAGACTGGAATACTGAGACAGAAATCTATAGGCATCCGATTAAATTGGCATCCATGATGGATTGGGGCGTGCAGGACACAGATCTATGCTTATCCACTTGGCAACACGGAAGAAACAGTAATTCCATTGATCATTTGTAAACCCCACCAAGCTTTTTATACTCTAACTAGAGAAGAACTAGGCACTTGACAAGGGACGTCAGTGCAGAGATTCGATGAAGTTCAAGGACTCATTAACGCTGCCAGATGTTTTTAGCAGATAACATTTCAAAATGGAATTTACATAGCAGGTAGCCTCCAGCAGGACTGACACTATCTGTTCAATGAGTTGACACGTCATCTTTAGGGCGCAGCCAAACAGAGCAAGACAGCAGCTTGTGCATAGATGTTTACTTAGCACAACTGACATATTCAATTTCCCCGGCTCAAGTACAATATGATAGGAATAGACAAGGCTGACAGTCAGTACTCAATGGGTATTAAAAGGACTTTCAGAATATAGTACATTATAGAAACTGTCTTTACACTTACACACATACACACACACACACACACACACACACCCATACACACATACACATACATATACATATATGGTCGAATCCTTTTAGAACGTCTACGTGAGTGGGCTGAGGATAATGTGGTTCTATCCGACCTTCAATACGGCTTTCGCAAGGGCTTAGGGTCGACCGACCAGAGTTTAATTCCAGCTATCCTGGTGGGGAAATATACCCGGGCTAAGAAGGGGCAACTGTTTTTAGCGTTCGTGGATCTCACTGCCGCCTTTGATTCAGTGATGCACGACAAGCTGTGGGAGATCCTGGAGCTCACGGGGGTTGATCTAAAAATCATTTATTTTCTCAGGCGCCTGTATAGTAATGCAAGGGTGCGTGTACGTTTTGGCCTGGCCGGTGATTGATCAGCCCCACAGCCAATAAGGAAGGGGGTCAGGCAAGGTTGTGTCCTAGCCCCCTTTCTTTTTAACCTTTATATCAATGGCCTGGGTGAGGCGCTGCTTAAAGGCAGCCAAGATTTCCCCCAGGTAGCAGGTCGCCCCATACCAGCCCTCTTGTACGCAGATGATGCGGTATTGATGTCACATACGCAATTCGGATTGCAGAGGGTGCTAGACAGCTTTTCCACGTTCATGGGTAATCTAGGCCTCAGAGTTAATAGACATGTATTATGAGGTGTGGCCGTGGTAATCAGAGGTGCAGGGACATGTTTGTGGAAGGCCAGAAGTTGGGGGTGGCCAAGAGTTTTTCTTATCTTGGTATACTTTTTAATCACAACGGCCTATGGGCCCAAACTGTTTTAACTAAAAAATTTGCTTTTTTAAGATCAACTACCACCCTTGCTAGCTTTGCCAAAAATCTGGGTAGGAGACCATCAGCAGAACTCATTCAGATCTACAAAGCAAAATGTATAACCACGGCCAGGTATGGAGCAGGGTTTTGGGGTTTTACGTACACATTTCCATTGCAGGTGGTGGAAAATTCCTTTTTAAGATATATTTTAAGTGTACTAATTAATATCTCCTCATATGTTTGTCATGCAGAGTTGGGGTTACCATATATTACCGATCTTATTAAAACATGGTCTATTCTATTGTGGCATAGAATCTGGTCCAAAGAAGAGACAAAGCTAAACAGGGACATTCTATTGGACAGCATGAACCTGGAGGGGGCCCTAAAGATTCCATGGATCAAATAAGTCAGAGATTTTATGCGCGAGTTGGGTCACTTAGAGTATTTTACTGACCCAAGCACCATTCAGATGATCTCGAGAAAACAGTTGAAAAAAGAGGCTCTTATGTTGCTGGACACACTGAGAACGTCGGCCTGAGATTGTCAAGCCGTCTGTCTAGCATAACCAGCTAATCTTAACTACCTTCAGTGTCCAACCGTATTTAGAATTTGTACCGGGGGAATACGATAGGTTTTTATTGACGAAATTTAGGCTGGGGATTTATCATAGACTTGTTAGTGTCCCTAAAATTAATGAATGGGCCCGGGAATTACAAGTATGCTCCTGCGATAATCTCTCTGAACAATCTATGATACATGTATTTTTATTTTGTAAATTTTACATGGAACTAAGAAAAATTTGGATAATCTCAATTTTAAAATCCATGGGGATTTGGCAGTGCCGTCCGGCGTTCATCAATCTGCCGTTCCTGGATAATGTGCATAATGTATGGAGGATATCAATGTACTTAAAGAAGGTTCTCTGGCAAAGGAAATCTATGGTGGGATCACTGACGAAATATCGAGAAGAAGAATATCGAATTGCCAAAATATCGAAGGAAAAATATAGAATGCCAAAATATCGAAGCCCTATCTCCAAACAGGTAAGTACAAAAATATAGAATCCAAAATATCGTTGTAAAAAATATAGTTAGTCACAATATCGAATTATTTTAAATGTCTTAAAATTAATGTAAAATTATTTAAATAAAACATATAATTAACTGAAACATACTTAAAAATACTTAAATTACTTTAAAATTAATACATAATTAATGTAAGTAAAAAAATTATAATAATACATATATATTAACGTAATATTAATTTAAAAAATGCAATATTTTTTGCGTAGGATAGCGGGCGGGAAAAATTTACTATTACCACTCCAGTAAGTGCAATAGTAGGGAAAACGTTGGATAGCGGGAGGGTAAAAATTACTATTTCCACTCCAGAGAGTGCAACAGTAGGGAAAGCGTTGGATAGCGGGAGGGTAAAAATTAGTATTCCCACTCCAGACAGTGCAATAATAGGGAAAGCATTGGATAGCGTAGGGGTAAAAATTAATATTCACACTCCAGAGAGTGCAACAGTAGGGAAAGCGTTGGATAGCGGGAGGGTAAAATTTACTATTCCCACTCCAGTGACTTCAACAGTAGGGAAAGCATTGGATAGCGTAGGGGTAAAAATTACTATTCCCACTCCAAAGAGTGCAACAGTAGGGAAAGCGTTGGATAGAGTAGGGCTAAAAATTACTATTCCCACTCCAAAGAGTGCAACAGTAGGGAAAGCGTTGGATAGAGTAGGGCTAAAAATTACTATTCCCACTTCAGAGAGTGCAACAGTAGGGAAAGCGTTGGATAGCGGGAGGGCAACATTTACTATTCCCACTCCAGTGAGTGCAACAGTAGGGAAAACGTCAGATGGTGTAGGGGTAAAAATTACTATTCCCACTCCAGTGAGTGCAACTGTAGGGTAAGCGCTGGATAGCGTAGGGGTAAAAATTACTATTCCCACTCCAGAGAGTGCAACAGTAGGGAAAGCGTTGGATAGCGGGAGGGTAAAATTTACTATTCCCACTCCAGTGAGTGCAACTCTAGGGTAAGCGTTGGATAGCGTAGGGGTAAAAATTACTATTCCCACTCCAGTGAGTGCAATAGTAGGGAAAATAATAATTTCATATTTTATTAAAAATAAATAAATTATTAATACCAAATAAAAATATTAACAGTAATTACCAATCACACAATATGTAATAATATAAATACCATTTTTTTTATTAATAACCTATTAATAATTAATTAACAACCAATTAATTTTCAATGCCAAAAATTAATAAATAAAATTAATACCAATTAATAATAATTAAGAATAAATTAATTAGCAATATACAAAAATTATTTCAATAATTAATTATTTACAATTAAATTAATTCCCACCATATTCCCCTATAAACCAACAACCCGCTACAAATAATAAATTAATACAATTAATACAATTAACATAATTATCAATTAAACAATTAATACTAATTAATTACCAATTAATACAAATTATTTACCAATTAATAATTAATCAACAACCAATTAATTTTCAATACCAATTAATAATTACCTAATAACAATTAAATTACTTCCCACCCTATTCCCCTATAAACCCACAACCCGCTACAGAATTCAATTACACAAAAATTAAATAACATAAAATTCATTACTTTAAAAAATATTCAAACATACATTCCAAAATGTATACATACTTTTAACACATATACTAACACTTAAAACACTATAAAAAAAATCGATATTTTTAACAACTATATTACGACTGTCGATATTACTTACTTCTATTTTATTTAAATCGATATTTTATTTCTTACCTGATTTTCGATATTCTTCACCACTATATTTTGGCAATTCGATATTCTGTCCATTCTATATTAAAAACTCGATATTCTGTCCTGTCGATATTTTGAATTCGATATTATGTCTGTTTACCCTATGGTGATCTAATTAGTGAATTTTAAAAGTAGCACTGGATCGTTATTATCTTTCTTAAATATTTTATTCTGAACTTCACAATGCATTGTATAATTGTTTGTGATTTTAATGTGCTTTTATGATTGTATGTAATAACAATCGAATAAAGCTAATTTTGATTGATTGATTGATATATATATATATATATATAATATATATATAGATATATCTATATATCCATTAAAAAAACTGAACTTGAAAGGGTATTAAGATTGAGTAATATGTTAACAGTGCCATCACCATAAAAAGTAGTCACGAAAATTAAGATGCTGCCTTTTCCTTGCTGTACTAAGTCAACCCTAACTCCTACGCTCATCATACACTGCCCTAGGCAACATGGGCATAACAAAGGGCCCCAGCCTTCACCATCCGGGAGAGTGACAGCTACAGAGATGAAAGTACAAACTTGCAATGTTACTTTATTGTTTTTGACAGGGCAAGGCGAGTTGTCTCTTCTCCTTCTCCTGTCACTGTACTCTGGTACAATCACAGAGAGAAATAAGGCATAAGCGAGAAAAAGGTAGATAGGGACAGGGGAGTGGGAACAATGGACCGGGAGAAGGAAACTAAGAAAGGAAAAGGGAACGAAAGAAAGATGTGTGAGAGAGGAGGGAAATAGAATGGGGAAATGAAAACCAGAGAAGGTGGAAAAGGGAGAAAAGAAGGAGACAGGGAAAGAGAGAAGTGAGAAGAGAAAGATGCAACTGACAGAAAAGTGGGATAAAAAAGACCACCAGAGGAAAGAGACAAACACGGAAACGAGTGAGGTGAAAGATAGAGGAAAGTCAAGACACATTTGACAAGGAAGAAAAAGAAACTGGAAAGGAGAGATACGGGGAAAAGGAAGAAAAGGCAGGGGCGAGACACAAGGGTTAACAAGCAGACACTGTCTTTCCTGGCATACTACCAAGGTACGCTTGTTTTCTTATGCTAATGGACATATTCTATTGTAACATAAATTGTTAGCTTGTATTATGTGATAATAAAAATGTACAAGTATTGTGTGGAAAAATGGTGGGCATATACCATCGTAAAATGATGGTGCACGTTCAATAAATAATTAATTGGTATATTCTTTGTCCATTAACTGGCATTTTTGGGGGCATTACGACACACCTATGTTTTTTTAAACGGAGTCGCAGCCAAAACACTCTAGTTTTGGTAGGGGCCTCTATTGGAAGGGCCCATCCATAATTCTAAAACTGGATATTCAGATTTGCAGTAATAGCTGAGGCCACCTTGAGGGATGGGCGAGTGAAAGACATTTGCACTCCAATATATGCTACATAAATCTGTTCTGCAGAATTCTGATCGATTTCCACCACTTCTTCCAACCTCATGCAGAGCTCCAAGACCACCATTCACACAAGGGCACAGAGGCCCCTTAGACCCAGAGTGCAGGTGGGCCGGATATTTCCATCCCCTGCACAAACCCATTTATGGGCACGAATTCCAATTATAAAATGATTTGAGATTACCATACTTAGTAGTTACCCCCTCAATTGTTCGCAGGTACATACTGGCAGGTCAAACCTGTTCACATATACCAGAGAAAGTTCACGGTAAAGACTGGAACATTCAGATTTTGGTGCAGAAAGTACCAAATTCAGCATGGTCTGCTCAGATAA
Source organism: Triturus cristatus (assembly GCF_964204655.1). NCBI lineage: Eukaryota > Metazoa > Chordata > Amphibia > Caudata > Salamandridae > Triturus > Triturus cristatus. Next base: position 1,646,443,511 of record NC_140590.1, read on the forward strand.
ATGCTGACAATTATTGTACCTGATTTAAGGCTAAACCTGGTGTATCAGATTGTATCAGTTGTGATAATAATGTCCTACCCCTCTGTGGGAATCAAAATCAGGACCTCAGTCTTCTGAAGTGTTCCCAAGATGGTGAGATTCGCAGTAGTCAGAATAAAAGACACAGAGGCAACGCGGATGTGTATCAATCGCTACTCTGATATTTTGGTGGTGGTGGACTTCTTTTTGTTACTGCTGATTTCATCAAGGATGAACCTGAGGAGGGTGGAAGAAAGTTGCAGGAGATGGGAGCAACTGAGTGAGCAAGCACGTCATGGACATCACTTCCCTACAATTAGACTTGAAGTGGTTCTGTGCCCTATAGTGGGGCTGGTGGTCCATTAGTCTCTGGCACCGAATGGGATGCAGCCACACAAGTTGTCCACGGCCAGGGACAATATCAGGACTGAGACCCTCAAAACTTGGGAGAATGGAAAAGTTCTCAAGTATGTATTTTTCACACAAAATACGAGATGCTTCCCAAGGCTTCATCACTTGGTGCAATTGGGCATCCGGCTGTCCATTCTGGTTTTTGAAATCCCATAGCCCGAGTCACGCTGGAGGGAATGAGTGGCAGGGAAGATAGTTGTGGCGCCTTTCGAAAAATGCCAGATTTCCTGACACTTTGGGCCTGATTTACAAAGGGCCTCCGCACTCCTGGCGGAGGCCCCACAGTTGTGGAGGACCAATTCAGAAACAAGACCTCGCTCTCTGAATGACCTACGGAGCTGCTCGCATTCCCCAAAGCCCCTGCCACCCAGCGCCTTGAGACCCTCAAGGGTGAGTAGTGTGCTTTAAAACCCCTGATTGATTGATGGATTGATTGATTGACTATCTGTATTTGAGGCGGATCACCACCATGAGAATTCTCATGGTGGAGATTCCACACTGAGTGCAGAGACTCCCCCACGAGTGAGGAGGCCCTTTGTGAATCAGTTAGTCTCCATTTCTCTGAGCAGTGGCAAGTGTCCCCTTTCATGCCAACGCAACACCTGCCAGCAGTTTTCAGAGTATCAGTAATTTGCTTCTTAGGTGTGATCACACACCAAAGCGAAGTCACCAACTTGTAGATTTGACTCATGGGGTTGTGCTTTTGACTGGTCCTGTTGTTGTTAAAGGTGTGCATTTGTTTGGAATTCACAAGATTGAGAACCTAGGGTGGGATAGGGTCAGTCATAATGCGGTTCATGCTCATGGGGTCTATGTTGCAGCTCATCGTCATATGGTGTATGTTCCTATTTTCCTTCAGGAATTTGTTGATAGCCGACTATGATTTCTGCACACGGCCCCTGTGATATTTAGAAAGCATACTACTTTGCTATTTACTTATGGACACCAGTGTATGGCAGTGAAGTAGTTTATTCCATGGAACGTCAGCAATTCTACAAACTTACAACCCTATACACTGTTCCTAATTTTTAAAACAATAAGTGTAGGAACCCAACATTTTTCTTGGGAGCCTACAGCCACTTCTGCTGAATGTCAGGATTAAAGATTACCTCAACTGGGTTTTCTGTATTCCTTCTATGCCTCTTGCTTCTAATACCCTGCATCTCCAGTCTTATATCTCACTTTTGCATGTTATTTTTTATCCTTGCTTTCTCCCTTTGCTATTGTTTTCCTATCTTTCACTTGTACAATTTTTCTTCCTTTTCTACCTGTCTCTTTTTTGATCTGGGTGAACTTCTGATGACAGAAAATAGGGTCTGATGCCTAAAAATGAGAACCAATGCCTACCAACTGGAACCCGTCTCATAAATTAAGTAAAAACACAAAAAGGTGGCCCCTGTCACCTTAGGGAATGGCTTCATCGGCTGAGATTGTCTGGACAATCTTGGCATCCGTATAGTTTGTGTAATCATCAATCACCAGAAGGAGGCTGTAAATGTCCTGACTGATCCTCACTTAGTGAGTGGTTGGCAAAATACACTGTAATGAACAGGGCAGGCAGCTCTCTAGGTTCTAATGCTTTGTTGACAAGGCAGCTGAGGTTTCAACTTGAGTGCTGTTGTGAGGAAAACATAATTTTCAATGGACTCATGCTTTGCTTTTGACAATGCCTTGAATATCTGGCATGGAACAGTGTTGCACCTGATTCGGCCACTAGGTTGTAGATCATTGAAACAAGTTTTATTGATGCTGGGGGTTCCACTTCTCAATCCTAGAAGGTGGCTTCTAGGATGATGCTTGGAACAGGAGAACCATGGTTTATGGCTGGTAGCCTCTTAAACTGGTACCAATGTAAGTAGAGAAGATGTGGTGATAGCCATGTAGGACATTTGTTGACTCTTTTCCAACCAAAGGGTTGCCCTGCCATGTCGCTTTGAGTGCTCACTCTTTGAACTCTAGCATCTAGAAAAGGACAGCTTTAGGGCCTGTGGGCCTCATGCCAACAGCCAGTTCTGTGACTTTGCTCCTTATAGTACCCTGCTGTGGTGCCTGCCCATGGCGTTTCTTTCATAGCCTGAAGGGATTGACTGTGTTCTTTGGTCCAATCCCAAATTCACATTGTCTTGAGCAGGTTGTGGCATGGCTCTAAGAAATGTCAGGTTCTTGATGAAATGCCCACTGAATGTCACCATGCTCAGAAATCATCTGACTTAGGAAACAAACAGCATCTTAGGTATTTACAACTTTGTTTGGGCTGGTGGTCACCGTATAGGCCATGAACCAGAAACCAAAGATTTTAATGTCAGAATGTGTACTTAATGTAAGTACATGTTCTTCGCTGTGCTGCTATTCTCTTGACACATGTACTAATATGTTAACTAAGGTATGAGAGATTCTGTTAGTGTCTGATGAACGTCTCAGATGCAGTTGTGAAACACATTAGTTGCACTTGACATGCCAAAAACATAGGCATTTGTATAGCCATGTCCAAACATACCTCGTCTAACAGGAGCTGGTGCTATCTTCAAGAACCATTGCAACCCTTACATTTTGGTCACAAGGTCATCTAGTGTGGTCATGTTATGGCACTGTGAATTATTAGCACACTTGAGTGGGTGAATGTCACTTCTGGTGTTTGCTTTAGCTTGTGCTCTGTGATTTCAGAGAGGACCTTTGTCCTTTTGTATTCTAGCATGCTCAATTTTTTATGTTGAAAGATATGCAGCAGTCGGGAGATGTGGAGTTTGATGGTTTTCATTTTCAAGCACCCATCACCTTGGAATAGTCTTTAAAATTCGAGTTAGCTTTCAGGTTTAAGCACAAAGTGCAAAATAGATGAGCTGTACAGCTTTTGTGGTTCTGCCACTAAGCATTGTTCCTTTTTCTTTCTTTGTCATGAAAGGACATGGACTGTATGGTTATTGTGCACAGCATTAGTGATTGATGCACAGCTGAGTTTCATATTGAAGTATACTTAGATGTGTGCCAGTGTTGGCACCAAGGCGGGGCTTGGGGGGGTTGAGCAAGTCATAGGCACTGTTCATGGTTTGTATGATAGAGGCACAACTGGATTAACCATGCGTGCCTCTACCATGCAGCCTAAACCACGAATGTGTCTTAACCACGCATTCCTTTACCACTTATGCCTCTACAACGTAATTTCGTAGTAAAGGCATGAATGGTAAAGGGGTATGCGTGGCTACGGTCGTGACCCCCCTGCCTCAGCCCTAAGCTTCAAACTCCCTCTCCCCTCCCCCTCCCCACCCTGAGGTCCAAATACCCCTACCCCCTCCCAACCCCCTCACTGTCCCTAAACTTTAAACACTACCTCGACCTCCTCCCACCCCCTTGCGCTGACCGTACAACTACCACAACCCCTTCCACTGCCCTTAGGCAAAGCCCTATTTTAAAAACCCACCGACCCCCCAGCCCTAAAAACTGCCCTGCCCTCCCCTAAGCACTAAAAACTACCTGAGTAACCATTCTCCTCCCCCTGCCCTGTGGACTAAAACTCTGTCCCTTAACCCTTCCCTTAACCTGACCCAGCCCAACCTTCACCCAGCCCTAAAAACTACCATGCCCTCCCTTAAGCCCTAAAATTACCCCGACGACCTATTGCCTTCCCCTTGAAGCCTAATACCCTAACCCCTAATTAAAAAACTACCCAAACCTCTCCCAGCCCTGAAAACTACCCCGATCTCCCAGCCCAGAAAACTACTCTGATCCACCCCAGCCCAGAAAACTACCCCTTCCCGCCCCAACCCAAAAAACTACCCTGACAACCCCAACCCAGAAAACTACCCCTGACTCACACCTAGCCCAGAAAACTACCCTGACCCCAGCCCAGAAAACGACACAACCCACCCCACCCCAGCAAACTACCCCTGACCCCAGCCCAGAAAACTACCCAACCCACCCTCAGCCCAGAAAAAAAACCCTGACCCACCCCATCTCAGAAAACTACACTGACCCACCCCTCCTGAAAACTAGCCCCGAACACCCAGCCCAGAAAACTACCCCTGACCCATACCCAGCCCAGAAAACTACCCCAACCAACCCCCAGCCCAGAAAACTACCCTGACCCACTGTCTGGAAAACTACCCGACCCACCCTCAGCCCAGAAAACTACCCATGACCCCCCCAGCCTAGAAACTACCACCGACCTACCCACAGCCCAGAAAACTACCCCGACCCCCAGCCCAGAAAACTACCCTGACACACCCCCAGCCCAGAAAACTACCCGATCCACCCCCAGCCCAGAAAACTACCCTTACTCCCAGCCCAGAAAACTACCTGACTCACCCCCAGCCCAGAAAACTACTCCTGACAGACCCCCCAGGAAGAAAACTACCCCTGACCCGCCCCCAGCCCAGAAAACTACCCTGACCCCCATCCCAGAAAACTACCCCGAACCATCCCCAGCTCAGAAAACTACCCCGACCCACCCCTAGCCCTGAAAACTACCTGAACCCCCAGCCTACAAAACTACCCCAACCCACCCCGGCCCAGAAGACTACCCCTGACCCACACCAGCCCAGAGACTACTCCCGCCCCAACCCCCAGCCCAGAAAACCACCCCGACCCCCAGCCCAGAAAACTACCATGAACCCCCAGCGCAGAAAACTACCCTGACCCACTCTCAGCCAAGAAATCTAACCCGACCCCCCAACCCAGAAAACTACCCGAGCCATCCCAGAAAACTACCCCCAACCCACCCCCAGCCCAGAAAACTACGCTGACCCCCCAGCCTGGAAAACTACCCCGACCCCACTGCCCAGAAAACTACACCCAGTGCAGAAAACTACAGTCAAGCCCCACTTACCTCAATGGGGATCTCTTCCTGCGAAGTCTTCCTGCTTCCGTCTCAAACAGCCAGCAGATAGACCGCCCATTGCCTTAACCATGCATATGTGTGGTTAAGGCATATTTGTCGTTAAAGCAAGAGGAATTTAGCTTGCGTAATCGAAACACTTGTGGTTATACCACAGTGTTCTGTCTGTTTCCCCTGTTGATGTGACAGAACTTTCATAGAAGTGGCATTGTCCATGAGAACTGTAGGGGTCAATACATTTACTTTGATCTGGTAACTCAGGTGTGACTGTGCCTGCCAAGTGGCGGTTCACTCTGTTCAAAGCGGATTTTGTTAGTGGAGGCATCTTCACCCATGTCATTGGTGTTTCGTCTGTTCTCTTCATGTTGATCTGTACTTTCTGCTCTGTAGATGTCTTTGCTGTTTGTCTCAGGCCAAAGCCCTGCACACTGACCAGGTACTTTCATTAATGGTTGGCTTTGCCAAGGATGGAATTTCGTTTTCCCTTTTTTTGGGCTGCCAGCAAAAGAATAATATGGAAATAATGTGGGGGCAGTAGACCCCACAATATCCTTATGTGCCCTTCATCTGTCTCTCAGGTACCTTTGACTGCAGTCATATCAGGCAATCTGGATTCAAAGTGTTCTTCTCTTACTTCAGACCATTTGTGAGGATGTGCATGACAGAGAATTCTCAAGAGTGACATCTTTGGTATCAGAAGATGAGACATCCACAGCTTTTTCTACTGAGAAGCCTGAATGACTTGAGAATAAATTATGGCTTCGCCTTTTAGGAGGGTGTACATGCTTGTGATTTATTGAAACTGGCCATGGAATGCAACTATAGACTCACAACTATGCTGTTTGCACAGAAGCAATAGGAAATGTTTGTAATCTGGGTCACATGAGGCTTATAATGCTCTTAGAAAGCCATCTGAACTATGACATGTCCATCTGGGGGTTGAACCTAATTAGGTCTAAAACAATTTGTGGAAGTAGTCGCAGATGCAGTGGTAGTGACCTGTTTTTGATGCAACATCTTTCTCTTTTGATGCAACAAGAAACCGCTGTTGCCTGGCACCCAGGAATCACCAGCACAGCACCAATGAGAAGGCGGTATCTGTCAGGTCATGTGATGGTAGTAAGCTGAGGCATTCCATGTGCATAACGCTTGGATGGGAGGGGTGTGTGGTAGAGCCCCTATCCACTGTACCTGCAGGGGGGCTCCATAGGGTTAATTTGACAAGACAGCCACTATCATAGAGCAATTCAGCAAGCATTATATGGATGTTTTAGAACATTTCATCTATAGTGCCAGGACCATGACACCATAGGTTCAGTCCCCTTTGAAGATGTTATGTTATGTTATATGGTATTTATAAAGCGCACGGCTACTCCCAAGAGTGTCCCGGCGCTAGGAGCAAAAGACCACATAACGGCAAACAGAGCATCACCCCAAAGCAGAAAGACGGTCAGATCCTAATTCTGGAAAATACATGTTTTTAGTTTCCTCCTGAAGAAAAAGGAGGTCTGGAGCCTGTCTAAGAGAGAGCGGTAGGCTATTCCATAGCCGGGAGGCCACCACTTGTAAGGATCTTCCCCCTATCCGGGAGAGCAGGACCTTCGGAGTAGAGGTCAGAAGCTGAGCAGAGGACCTCAGGGTGAGTTGAGGTATATAGGGTTGAAATCTTTCCCTGAGGTAGGGGGCTCCAATCTTACGAAAGGCTTTGAAGACCAAGACTAGCGCTTTGAAATAAATTATTTTCCGCACCGGAAGCCAATGCAGGGAGGACAACATATGCGTCGTGTGAGTCCTGGGTCCTGTCAAAAAGATGGCCCTAGCCGCCACATTCTGGATCACCTGCATTCGGTCTAGTAAGTATTCGGGGAGGCCCAAGTAAAGAGAGTTAACATAGTCCAGTCTTGAAACCACCAGGGCCTGGACCACTGTTTTCCTGTAGGAAAGAGGGAGCAGGAGGAGAAAATTCCTCAACATTCTCGACATCCCAAAGCAAGTCCCTGCCACCAATTGGACTTGCGCCTTCATGGAGAGAGCCGCATCCAATTTGACCCCAAAAGTTTTCACCATGGTGACTGGGGACGAGGGGGGAGACATGTCCTGTGGCCACCAGGTGTGCCATGCTTCACACGGATGTGAGCCCAAGAAGATAATCTCTGACTTTTCAGAGTTACACTTCAGTTGGTTAAGTCTAAGCCAAGAGAATACCTCTGAGAGGCAGGTGTTACTCACATTGCCCTTGAACTCAGCCCCCTTCTCGCATGTGAACAACAAATGAGTGTCGTCCGCATATGACACTATTTTGGCACCATATTTCTCGGCGAGGAGAGCAAGAGGGGCCATATACAAGTTGAACAATGTTGGGCTCAAGATTGAGCCCTGTGGGACCCCAGCATTCAAGGGAGTGATTGCGGCAGCAAAAGGCGGGGACCAAATTGTTTACGAACGCTTATTTAAGAAGGAGGTGAACCATCTCAGTACCGTACATCTGATACCGCCCTCCTTGAGTCTTTGCAATTGTCTATTGTGGGGCACGGTATCGAAGGCCGCGGAGAGGTCCAACAGCACCAAAACCGCATTGCCTCCTCTATCCAGCGTGGCTTTAATCATTTCAGCAACTTCTAGCAAGGCCGTTTCGGTGCTGAAATTGGCTCTAAAGCCCGACTGGCTTGGGTGCAGAAGATGGTTGTCCTCCACATAGTTCGTGGTGACAGTATTAACATATTTCTCCAAAACCTTGGAGAAGGAAGGCAGGAGGGAAATGATGTGAAGAAGCATTTGGACACCAAAAAAAAAGTTGGCAAATGGCACATGGCCCTTGAATATAGGTTGTAACACTCTGTTTTGTGCTCATACTTCACTATCTAGAGCCTAGGAATCAACTTTCTCATAAAATTTAATTTATACATACAAATGTACTCGTGTAGATCAAGTACTTTACAAAAGTAAAGTTACTACTCATAACTTTTTACACGTAGGTGGAGACCTCTGCTACCGTGTTTGAGATCCCCTTATGGAAAAGTATATGGAAAATATTGAAATCGATTAATCTTCAAATAAAAGATTACACATATATTAATATAAAACATTCATGTAAAATCATTGGATATATTTCCTTTAAACATAGAATTAATAAAATTAAATATTACAGCAGATTATCTTTAAATGTACATCAACTAATTCATTAAAACATATTTAATTTTTAAATATTTTTTCTAAAACAATAATTTAAAAAATCTACTTACTGTAAAATGCGTATTTTTTGTAATATTAAACGTGATAAAAAAATGTATAGAATTCATGCAAATTATTTTGAATAATTTAGCAAAAGTTGAAGTTAATTTTAATAATAATATAAATGTATTACTAACTGTATTAATAGTATAATGAATATTTATATAACACATGTGTATATCTATATCTATTTCTTTCTATCTATCTATATATCTATAACTATGTACATTTATAGAGAGAGATGGAGATATATATATATATTCACTGAAAAAACCATAGGTTTCACACATGTTATAGTTAGCGGAAATTTTACTGATAAAAAACCAATGAAATTCCCCCATTATAGTTAGTGCAGGCAACTATAACTCACGCGACCGCAATCTTCTGCTGATGCTAATACTGTATTTAGACACTTATTTGCCCATGTCTTCTTCCATAAATTTTTAGCTATACATATATTACAAATATTTTTTTTTCATAAAGACACATATGTCATCAGCAGAAGATTGCGGTCGCGTGAGTTATAGTTGCCTGCACTAACTATAACGGGGGAATTTCATTGGTTTTTTATCAGTAAAATTTCCGCTAACTATAACATGTGTGAAACCTATGGTTTTTTCAGTGAATTTGCAAGGTTTTTTAAATGCTAATTCCTAACTATAACGTGTGTGAAACCTATGGTTTTTTCAGTGAATTAGTACGGTTTTTTAAATGCTAAGTTACTTTACGCCATTCGTGGCGTGCGCGCCCACTTAACGCAGTTCGTTCCGTGTGCGCACGGTGAGCACGCAGTGCGCTTCGCGCACCGCGCGCCCACTTTACGCAGTTAGTGCCGTGCACGTACGGTGGGCACGCGGTGCGCTACGCGCACCGCATGCCCACGTTACGCTAGATGGGCCATGTACGCACGATGCGCTTCGCGCACCGTGCGCACATGGAGGACATATGATGCACTTCGTTTTGAAAGGTAATATTTTAATTTTTCACATATGTTATAAGTCATGCACAAACGGTGCCCTTCGGGCACCATTTGCACACAGGGTGGGGAGAGTGTGGATAATTTTTTTTTTTAAATATTTTTTTACCGTACGCGTACGGTAAGCGTAATCGGCGAAATTTGCAAAAAAATAACAATTCCGTTTTTGGACTTGGGGGATCTTTGGGGACTCCCTCAACATGGCTAGGTGCTTTGGAGCTGTCCAAACAGCCCCTGTACATGTTTTTGTCCTTTGTTTTTAAATCCACACTCACAGTGTGAGATAGAAAATGGCGGCCGCCGCTTCCTGGTTTCGGCCGATTCGAATGTTTACTAAGATCTAAGAGCCAATCAGAATCGCGCTCGCGCACGTCACCGTACGCGTACGGTAAGCGCACCGTAAGCGCACTGTAAGCTGGCTCAGATATATATATTGATTTAAAGGCTATTTTCTCAGAATCTACTGTACAGATTTACACCAAACCTACAAAAGGCACTTCCTTGACCTGAGGACTACCTCTCTGCCAAATTTCAAGTAATTCTGTTCAGCCGTTCGGGCTGTAGCTGTGTCTAAAGGTCCTATGGAAAAATGCATGGGAAAAACGCGTTTTGGGACCCCCCTTTTATCTCAGCCCCCGGTTGACGAATCCCCCCGAGACTTTCAGGGTAGGAGCGGAGCGTAGCGCCCCACCTATTTTGAAACATTCGCGAGGATTCGTCGACCGGCGCAAAAGTTATTCAAAATAGAATGTTGCGGATTTCCTATGGAAACGTGGTCCTAACTATAACTACCTACTGGCGACCGCCAGTAGGTTATATATGATTTTATATGTGTATATATATATATATATTCACTGAAAAAACCATAGGTTTCACACACGTTATAGTTAGGAATTAGCATTTAAAAAACCTTGCAAATTCACTGAAAAAACCATAGGTTTCACACATGTTATAGTTAGCTGGACATTTCACTCGTAAAAAACCAATGAAATTCCCCCGTTATAGTTAGTGCAGGCAACTATAACTCACGCGACCGCAATCCTCTGCTGATGATGTCAGATATTACATCACTGATGACATATGTGTCTTTATGAAAAATAAATATTTGTAATATATGTATAGCTAAAGATACAGTATTAGCATCAACAGAGGATTGCGGTCGCGTGAGTTATAGTTGCCTGCACTAACTATAACGGGGGAATTTCATTGGTTTTTTACGAGTGAAATGTCCAGCTAACTATAACATGTGTGAAACCTATGGTTTTTTCAGTGAATTTGCAAGGTTTTTTAAATGCTAATTCCTAACTATAACGTGTGTGAAACCTATGGTTTTTTCAGTGAATTTGTTCGGTTTTTTTAAATGCAAATTTTTTTTTGAGATTTTTGGTAAACCTATGTATAAAATAATATATGTACTATATCCTGCATTATGGAATGGTTAATTATTTTTTTTATGCATTTTTTTCCGTGCGCGTACGGTAAGCTGACGCTACGCGCTCCGTACGTCATAAGTACGGTGCGCTTACGTGATACGATGCGCGTACGGTAAGCTGACGCTACGCGCTCCGTACGTCATAAGTACAGTGCGCTTACGTGATACGTACGTGATGTACGCGTACACGCATGCGCGTTGCGCGGAAGCAACGTCGTGGTTACGCAGGGGCGTGTAATGCGCATGCGCGAGTGCGTCTTATGTACGCGCTCCGTAAGCGCTCCGTAAGCGTCACGTTTGCGCATGCGTACTTGTTTACGAGAGCGTACCGTAAGCTTACGGAGCGCGCACGGTAGGTCATGTGATCCACAAAGAACACTTTTCATTGGTTGAAACTACTTTCAGTTCCAGAAACTTCCCACATCACACCCATTCCCCTCATTACTGCTTGAGATCCCCTAGGAGAAGGAGCTGAATTGACATTGAGATACAATGGCAGAGCAGCAGACCTCTTCTGAGAGTGAGCCTAGCAGCACCATCATCAGACAGAGAAGGAGGAAACAAAAGGATTCTTTTGTGTGGGAGTATTTTACTTTTCCAGAGGGGCAGAAAAAGGTCAATGCTCCATTGGTCACTTGCACACTTTGTGACCTTGTTCTATCTAGAGGAGATCCAAGGAAGAAGTATTCCTTTGGAAATCACTCTATGAAGAGACACCTTAGGGATAGACATCCCAGGACCTTTGCTCGACATACTGGAGAAAACTCTTCAGTAAGTCACCTGAGCCCAACCTCAGAAGCTCAGCCGAGTACATCATCGGCAGCTCAGCTGAGCCCTTCCTCTGAGGTGGGAGCATCACCTTCTTCTGCTCCTCTGGACATTAACCCTTGATTTGGGAGGGTTGCAATGAGGTGTACAACGTGTTGTGGTCTTATTGTTTTTGGGGAGACCAGTGTTTCCCTTATTAACAATAAGATAGACCAGCACGTTTGTAGACGCTCATAATATTCCCATTCTTTCTTTCCTCCATCCCTGTATTAACCCAACGGCTCTTTTAAGAGCCAACCTTACCTCCCAATTTTTTTTTTTTTTTTAAGCTTTCCTTTTTGAAATTTTTTTTTGACGTGCGCGCACGGTACGCGTAATAGTTACGCGAAGTTCGCGGAATTTCTCCTCGCGGAATTTCTCCGTTTACGCCGTGCGCGTACGCTACGCGCATACGGCGATTTTTTGAAAAAAAATTAAAATTAATTTTTGCCCTTGGTGGTCCTTCTGGGACCCCCTGACAAAGGCTAGGGGGTCAGGAACTGTCCAGCCTGCCCCCTTTTCACGTTATCCACCTTTGTTTTTCACCCCCTCAGACTGCAAGAGACAAAATGGCGGCCGACACTTCCTGGTTTCGACCGATTCGAATGTTTACTGAGATCTAACAACCAATCAGAATCGCGCTCGTGCACGGCGGCATGCGCGTACGGTAAGCTTATGGTACGCGCTCGGAGCGCGCCCATAGATATATATTGATTTAAATTCTATTTTCTCAGGAAATACTGAACAGATTTACACGAGACCTTCAAAAGGCACATCCCTGACCTGAGGGCTACCTCTCTGCCAAATTTCAAGTAATTCTGTTCAGCCGTTCGGGCTGTAGCTCGAACTAAAGGTCCTATGGAAAAATGCATGGGGAAAACGCATTTTGGGACCCCCCCTTTTTCTCAGCCCCCGCTTGACGAATCCCCCCGAGAATTTCAGGGTTGGAGTGGAGCGGAGCGCCCCACCTATTTTGAGAATTTCGCGAGGATTCATCAATCGGCGCCAAAGTTATTCCAAATAGAATGTTGCGGATTTCCTATGGAAACACGGTCCTAACTATAACTATCTACTGGCGACCGCCAGTAGATTATATATATATATATATATATATATATATATATATATATATATATATATATATATATATATATATATATATATATATATATATATATATATATATATGCTTAAATCATTTCTTTATTTAACATCATTAGTTCCTATGGGGTGTTAGTTTAAACCCTATCCTCCATGTCCTTGATAGGAATGTGTTGCAGTACCTATGAGTGGCTATATGATGGTCTGGACTTATTCCAAGAATGAGCAGGGGTACATATACTATTGTTTTGGTATCTTTTTAGATGTAGTAACTTTAGAAGTGTAGTTTTTCAATAGCAGTTCGCTTACCTTTTCGTGCGGGATGTTTGTATTTGTATGTCCCTCCCTAAACCCAGCTGCGGCCCGTGGAGGGAGTTCTGTGGGGCGGTAAGGCGGGGCAGGGGTTCTAAAAACCGGAATATGGATAATTGCAGGTAAGTAAACAATTAAGTAAATAAAACGAATTTCGTAGCGCGCGCTGCATCGCATTTTCCCTCCACGGGCCGCGGCTGCCTAAACCCCTCTTTACCCTACCTAATCTCTCCCATTTCAGTGTAAGTATTCCCCATTTTCCAGCCTTTACCATGTCTCCTACATTTATAACTAAAACATAGACCTACGTATGTGGAGAGCTCTATACATGTCTGCACAGGATAAATAAGAGAGGTGGATGTCTATGCACATGGCTTAAAGGGTAGCATTTTTTTGTATGTGAGTAATACTACTATAGAACTACTATAAAATGCAATTTGTGAATATGCCCCAGGGTGCATTAGCATTCTACAAGACCCAGAGCAACCTACACAGTCATTGCCACCCCTGTACACAGAATGTCATAGTCCATAGCCATTAGTACTTATTGTGAATGCACCACATTTCTTAGAAATAAATGAAGTCATTATATTTTTATAATCCATGGGATTCTGTAATCCCTGTATAAATGCACGCACGCCTCTAATTTACTCAGTAGCTGCTGCTGGAGCCAGGAGCCAAGGTGAAAGGCAGGTCAGGTCATAGTGCATAATTGAAGCAGCTGCATAAAGCAGCAAAGACTAAATGTTGCTTGTCTCTCTTCTGCTCTATTTTTATAGCTTATAATGACAAGCAGAGAAAATATGTTTATTGTTTTGCACTCCTTAGATAGAGAAAAGCTAGACTCTTTCTGCATGAATCTACACATTCCAAGCTATTGCTGCTTTTTTTTTTAACTTCCTTAAATAGAACTGTTTCTAATTTTTGTTTGCAACAAATATATAACAGATTTTTGATGTGTTTAATTTTGCACTAGAGTTTTTATTTTCATTCTTTGTGTTTGCAAGCATGCTCGCTCTTTCATATGAAAGAGCTATGCATAAAGGTTTTAAGTGGTTTGTGGGACAGGTGATGCTTTTACCATGTATTATATGGGATAAAAACAGCCTGGGGTACATGATAAGGTTATTGCAACTTACCTCTGTGTTCCATAACCATATAAAAGAACTCAGCCTTCAGCCTCATTCCTCTATGCTGTTATGGAACACCTTGGTGACTTGCAATGTCCTTAAAATGTACGCCAAGAGTTACTTTATTCCTTATATAAAAATACAGCAGTGACAGAAATTGAGTTTATTATCTTGTTATTGTTACTTGCTTATACTGCATCCTGCAAACGAACCATCTCCCACTCCACAAAGAAAGCCATGGCTGCTCAACCAAATTAAAATTGAAAAGTATTTAGTCTAGAAGTTGCATTAGTAACTTAGTCATACACTATTTTGGAGACTGTGAGCTCTGCTTTGGGGCCTAAAGTAAAAGGGATTGGTATGGGACTGGGGCGGGAGGTGATCTTCTTACACACCTCAGTGAAGCCATTTTGGTTGCTAGCGCTAGCTCTGTTTTTAAATTTTTTGGGAACAAAACCCATAGTTCACTTGTGGATTGGAAGATCTGGATGAGTTCATAGGAGGGCCGAAGGCAGAACTAATCGCAGGCAGATAGTTTTTTTCATTTATTTAAGCACAGTAACAGGTTAGGCAGAAGCTAGGTAGGGATAAACGTGAACGTCCCTTCTTCCTCATTGAGCACAACTGATGTGCATAGTGCATCTCAATGCAGAAGACATTCTACAAGGTTTTGTGAAGTCTAAACTCATGGGAAACAGCGTTTACAATGCTGTCTCCACAGCGCGATAACTTTACAACGCGGTCGTTACAATGACCGCGTTGTTACCATGCGTGCCATTACATCGCAAATCATATCAACGACTTGCTGTAGGGAGCGTGCAACACCAGGGAATGTGTTGGATTTTAAGTCCAACACTTTCCCTGCTGTTGCACAAACTGGAGTAGGAATAGTAATTAATACTATTCCTAAGTCCAGCTTGCCTGTTAAAGCAAGTCGTTGATACGACTTGCAATGTAATGGCACGCAAGGTAACTACGCGGTCGTTGTATTGACCATGTCGTAAAGGCATGCATTGTAAATGGATGCGTTGCAACGTCACATATTCAAACTCACCTCTATTTCTAGCCCTTAGAGTCTTTTTCCGGATCTAATTACACGCTCACACTTGGAGTGTCCTTGTCTGCCTATGCGTGGCACGGGGATAGGAAATGGGCCTAGTACTAGGAAAGGGTTGTTCCAAGTGACAATGCCTGCAACATTTCACTCAATGAGCCTGCTCTGTTTCTGTACATGTCCTCCCCATGCATCAAGGCGGATGTGCAGACGAGACACAAGACTCATGATGATGGCTTGACAGCTCTGGTTGAATTCTGTCAATCTTGTTTGGCACTGACACCTAGAGTCTTCATCTAAAGCACCTCTTGCTCTGATGCCTTATGCTGAGATGTGCATCCTGGCTTATGCAGCCAGGGCACAATGCAGGCATTAGTAGCAATGCCAGCTGCACCCGTCTATGTGCCTTTACTCAGTGTGCCAAGATTACTGACCTACATGCTGTTCCTGAACTACACCTGCATTCAACACGACCTCTGGGTAATGATGTCAGATACATTATTTGTGGTGACAGCATCAATAAATTCAACTCACAGTCGACAAGTACAGTGAATAGCAGAAGTAGGATGCATTTCAACTGTAGGTTAAGTTGATGACATGGATATATCCAGTGCTTCAGCTTATGATGTCAGTGGGTTGAAGTGGATGTAGTCAGTTGCTTGAGTTCATAGTAACAAGCCAACTAGTGGGTAGGTCCTGGAAATGAAGGTTACTGACACTGGAAGTTTATCTAACATCATTAATTGTTTGAGTTTGGGTAATGAAACAACAGAAGGAGCCAGTCCGGTATACATTAGTTAGCGTAGTAGTGGAAAGGAACAGAGGATGGATCTGATATGAGAGCTGATTAGAAATGTTACAGACCAGCAAATGGAGTTTAAAACTCATGATTGGAAGTCTGCCAAACAGAGAAGACAGACAATATGCCTCTGGGTAGGTACCCTGGCTGACCCAAGATAAGAGGGCAATTAAGCCAGTTGTTAATCAGTACATATGATCAGTAGATGTGTTAGAAGTGTTGATATATCCACACTGCTAAATTTGACACAGTCTTTGATTACTGAATGTATTGTTTGCTGATGCGTCAGTGGTTTTGATTACTGCTATTAAGCTGCTGCCTCACTCTGCAGATGAGTAGGAACAATCAGTAGGCTGACCATCTTAGCCGATAAAGTCTGCCATTTCGCTGTTAATTGAACTGACAGCGCTAGACATTTGTGTCAATGGATTAGGCTGAATTAATACTGAGATGATAGTAGGATGAGCTCACACTATGATTTGGTTGAGGTGGGCACATTAGTATGTTAGGATGATAATCACATTAGGTTAGACAGATGGTTGCCAAACTGAAAGTCAGTAAGTTGATGTGAAAGAATTATTGAGTTAAGTTGATGGAGATAGACGGTCAGTTGATATTTTCAATATTATATCATTTAATGAAGAGTTTGGGAAGCTATGTGGCCTATTTCAAAGATCTCCATAATGTGTCAATCATATTCTCTGTGCCGTATAAAAAATCTATCACCTCCCCGGTGCACTTTGTCTGTCCTGGAATAGGCGCCCCCTGCTGTATTCCATTTGAATATTTTATGAAGGTGTGGGCTTGGTGCATTACTGATCTTTGCGTCTTAATGACTTGGTATGATAAAGTCCTCCCCATTAGGTGCACTGCAGCGATCAATAAATATGATTTGATTTAGTTGCTGTGGCAAGGCTTTCAAGAAACTGACTTTGCAGTTCAACCTTCCTAAGTTTTGGGCTTCTCCTAACTGCTTCACAGTTTCCAAATGCTTGCTCCTTATCTCTCCTCACTATCCATTTCCTAGTACTGTTTTAAAAATATGGTGGCAAAGATGGGACCATCGAACTCTGGTACTGCCTACCAATCTGCAGAGGGCTAACTAAAATATGAAGGTGCAAAGGCAGGTGCTAATATAAACTGTCTTGTCTTGTTTGAAACACTTTTGAGAAAGTGATTAGTGCTTATTTGAAGCACAAGAGTTTCTTTCACCACACACCTTCTTGGTTGAGTAGAAGATCCATTAATGGAAATATGACTACATCACCATCTAGCGGATTGTTTACTTACTTTCCGCCTACTACCACTCCAGGGGTATGGGCCATCAGCCAGGACTCTGCAGCCACCTCTGTCCTGTACTTTTCTTTCAATCTGACTCCAGGAGTAAACTATCTCTTTGCAGTCAGCCTCGAGGTAAAGGCATCAGGTGTTTCTTGTTCTTCCTCTTTTCCTTTTCCCTTCAGGTTTCCTGGTCAGGGATTGCATGGTGATGTTTGATGCATGATTGCAGAGGGTGTGAGCTATCCAGTCACAGTGTGTTTTCATGATTTGTTCATGAACAGGGAGTGAGAAATTCTGCTGCCATAAGTTGTTGTTGCTGATGGTGATTGGCCACCGGTTTTGTAGGATTTTCCTCAGACAGGTGTTGATGTAGATCTGGATTTTGGTGGTGGTGGTCACTGCTGTCCTCCAAGTTTTTGCTGCGGACAGAAGGACGATTTTACATCAGTGTTAAAAAAGCCTGATCTTGGTTTGCAGTGTTAGGTCCTTGGCGATCCAAATCTACTTTAGCTGAATGAAGGCTGCCGTTGCTTTGCTGATTTTTGCCTTGACGTCAGCATCTATGCCACCATGCTCATCTATGACACTGTTAAGGTATGTGGAGGCCTCAACCTTTTCTAGTGCATCGCCTGCAAGAGTGACTGTAGTTGTGCTGGCCATGTTAGCCTTCTGTATCTTGGTTTTTCCCCCTGTTTATGTTGAGGCCAAGTTGTGCTGATGTGACTGCCACCGTGTTGGTCTTCTCTTGAATTTGCAGATGGGTATGGGAGATTAGGGGCAGGTCATCTGCAAACTCCAGGCCATCAAGCTTCATCTGAGGTGTCCACTGGATCCCATTTCTTCTCCTTGCTCTGGATGGCTTCATGATCCAGTGTGTGGGCAGCAGGAAGAGAAAAGGCAAGAGCAAACAACCCTGGCAGACTCCAGTCCTCACTTAGAAAGGCTTTCGTGAGTTGTGCTCCATGGACTATCTTGAAGGTCATTCCTTCGTAGGAGTTCCTGATAATTCTTACCAGTTTATCTAGCACACCATAATGGCAGAGGAGTTTCCAAGAAATCTCTCTGTCCATGCTGTCAAATGCCTTTGTATTGTCGAAGAAGTTGACATAGAGGGGTGAGTTCCATTCCATACGTTGCTCAATGATGATTTACAGTTTGGCAATCTTGTTTGTACAGGATCTATCTTTGTGGAAGTCAGCCTGCTGATATCGCAACTGAGCATCGACTTGTTCATTCATTCTGTTCAGAATGACTCTGCTGAACAGTTTCCTGAGGTTGATAGAAGAGTTATCCCTCTGTAGTTTGAGCAGCTTCTCAGGTCACCTTTCTTGGGGATATTGATGATATGTCGCTCCTTCCAGTCTGACAGCACCTTTTCCTCTTCTCAGATCCTTCCAAACATGAGGTAGAGCATGGCTACTGATGGTTCAATGCCTGCCCTCAGTACCTCTGCAGAAATATTGTTGGTTCCTCCTGCCTTCCTATTTCTCAAATGTTTGATGGCTTGCCGTATTTCTTCCTTGGTTGGTCTGCTGCAGATAATTGGCAAGTCCTTGTCAGCTGCTACATGTCTAGTGGAGACTCCAGCATGGGCTAGTTTAGAGTTCTTTAAAGTGCTCCACCCATTTTCATTGGTGCGAATGCCCGAGCTCCAGGGGGCCCCCTCAGCACAGTACATTCAGTCTGGGACCAAAGTGGTAGGTGGTGGGTGGGGCCTCTAATTGTACTTTGCAGGGGTCCCCCCTCAAGTTTCGGTATGCCACTGGCTGGTGTTTCTTGAGACCCAGTACCTCCTGGCAGGTTAATGTCACTGTTTCGTTGCTCTTCTCCCACAAACTTTCTACTGAGTCTCTGTTGTACTCTAGTTCTTGCAGGACTTGAAACTTGTTACTGAGAATGACTGAGTATTGACTCCATTTCTGTGCATCTTGAGTAGGGTGGTGTTATATCACTGGCTTTGGTTTGTCGGTTCCATGCATGTTTTCTTCAGCTTTAGCTTTAGCCAGGCCACAACAAGGTGATGGTCCGATGCCAAGTCTGCTCCTCTCACCACTCTCACAACCTACAGAAACCTCCGGAACTTCTTGGCAATGCAGACATGGTCGATCTGATTCTATGTTGAATGGTCTGTTGACACCCATGTTGCCTTGTGTGGGACACCCATGTTGCCTTGTGTGGGAATACACTACTGCCTATCACTAGACTGTTCAGGGCACAAAGATCTGTGAGCCTTTCACCATTCTCGTTCATGTCGCCAAGGCCATGGTTACCCATGACTTCTTCGTCCCCAGTATTGTCGCTTCCAATCTTGCCATTGAGGTCCCCCATAAATATGGTGATGCCTCTCTCAAAAGAGTTTCTCTACGAGGGACTAGAGTCTGTTGTTAAATTTCTCTTTTCCCTTTTCTTTGCTGTCATTTGTAGGTGCAGAGAACTGGATAATATTCATGTTGAGCCTCTTCTTCTTTGTGTGGAAGGTCGCTGTGATTAATTTGGGACTGTGGGCTTCCCATCCAATCAGAGCTCTGTTGGCTGCTGGTGCTAGCATCAGTGCTACTCCCTGAGTATGTGGGGCGTTCTGTTCCTCGTGTCTAGAATACAGCATTCCTCATGGAGCCAGTCTTTTCTGTCCAGACTGTGTCCATCTGGTCTCACTTATGCCAAGCAGGGCAAGGTTGTATTTTTTTCATGTTCTCTATACAATTCTGACAGAATTTTTATGTAAAAAGAACATGTATAGTGACAGACGTTTTATGTAATAAAGGACTGGTAGAGTGACAGAATTTCGACATATAGGAATTGTCTGTTTTTAATAATTCATGTATGTTTATAATGTGGGGTATATAAAGGGTGCCTACAGGAAACAGCGAGTGTGTTTAAGAAATATTTGAATGTCTGCATTTTATGTTTGATGTAACGTACAAATGATGTTTGGTATGGATTAAGATCCTTCTTGTTTCTAGATTTTTCATTGTATATTAACTGATTTGTATATTGTGGACACAGTACATTTACTTGAATAATTTAAATAAACATAAATGTTTTCAATATAAGCAGACCGTCACATTTGATGACATAGATAAATAATATATACATGCAGTATTTTATTCAGCACATTCTAATTGAATTTAGATACAGATCATCTATTGATATGTTGTGTGAGAAGAAAAGGGAAATCGTTCTTTTTCCAGGGGTTTCTGGCTTTCACCACAAGGGGTCATAGCTCTCTGTGAAGGGAATTACTCTCTCCTCAAGGCTGGGCTGTCTTTTGGTCTTTTCATTAACGTTTCTGGAGCTATGGTTTGTTTACAAGGTGGGATATAAAGCCCCACGCATAACCCTTGTTATTTCGCAGCTGGTCTTGGGACTGGCCATGTCGGAGTTGGGACCGGCTGTGGTGGAGTTGTTTGGTTGCACATATGTCATGAGTTTGAGGTCTCTGATCATAGCACTCAGGGAAGGAATCCACTTCTCTAAAAAAGGAGTACCCCAGTGTGACATCCAAGGTCAATGCGTGGACTTTTGAGATTGTGGCAGACACTTGAGTGTGTAAAACTTCGTTTTCAATGGGCTGTTTGCAAAGCTGCCAAATTTGGCATTTTGCAGAGGTTGCCAGGGATCCAACTTTGGTGCCAATTACGATCCGGTAAAAAAAAGGCCCGTCCGACTCGTATCCGGTCTTTTTACCGTACGAATCGTACAAGTGCCGTACAAACTGCCAATTACGATTTGCATGGGAAAAAGACCATACGAATCGCATTGGGAATAACTCCCCACACGTCCTCGGGTCGGAAAACGTGTCCGACACGGCCACGGACGAATTACCGTACAAATGTGAAAAGTGAAGTCCGACCGAGGAATCACGATCCATCCCGTGCATCCGATGTTACAACCGTATGGTAAAAACACCGTCCGCACCGAACTCCCATAGCAACCATGGAGACATGTGCCCACAGACGCGCCCAACACTCCCCCCAGCCCCCGTACGTTCGAGTCATACTCCCCGTGTATGTACACCCCCCGTGTATGTACACCCCCCTGTATGTACACCCCTGTATGTGTCGTACCCCCTCGTGTATGTACACCCCTGTATGTGTCGAACCCCCACCCGTGTATGTACACCCCTGTACGAGTCGTACCCCCACCCGTGTATGTACACCCGTGTATGTACACCCCTGTACATGTCGTACCCCCTGTGTATGTACACCCCTGTACGTGTCGAACCCCTACCCGTGTATGTACACCCCTGTACGTGTCGTACCCCCCGTGTATGTACACCCCTGTACGTGTCGTACCCCCGTGTATGTACACCCCAGTACGTGTCGTACCCCCTCGTGTATGTACACCCGTGTACGTGTCAAAGCCCCACCCGTGTATGTACACCCCTGTACGTGTCGAACCCCCACCGTGTATGTACACCCGTGTACGTGTCGAAGCCCCACCCGTGTATGTACACCCCTGTACATGTCGTACCCCCCATGTATGTACACCTGTGTACGTGTCGTACCCCCTCGTGTATGTACACCCCTGTACGTGTCGAACCCCCACCCGTGTATGTACACCCCTGTACGTGTCGTACCCCCCGTGTATGTACACCCCTGTACGTGTCGAACCCCCACCCGTGTATGTACATCCCTGTACGTGTCGTACCCCCTGTGTATGTACCACCCCTGTACGTGTCGTACCCCCCGTGTATGTACACCCCAGTACGTGTCGTACCCCCTCGTGTATGTACACCCCTGTACGTGTCGAAGCCCCACCTGTGTATGTACACCCCTGTACGTGTCGAAGCCCCACCCGTGTATGTACACCCGTGTACGTGTCGAAGCCCCACCCGTGTATGTACACCCCTGTACGTGTCGTACCCCCGTGTATGTACACCCATGTACGTGTCGTACCCCCTCGTGTATGTACACCCCTGTACGTGTCGAACCCCCACCCGTGTATGTACACCCCTGTACGAGTCGTACCCCCACCCGTGTATGTACACCCGTGTATGTACACCCCTGTACGTGTCGTACCCCCGTGTATGTACACCCCTGTACGTGTCGAACCCCCACCCGTGTATGTACACCCCTGTACGTGTCGTACCCCCCGTGTATGTACACCCCTGTACGTGTCGTACCCCCGTGTATGTACACCCGTGTACGTGTCGTACCCCCTCGTGTATGTACACCCCTGTACGTGTCGAACCCCCACCCGTGTATGTACACCCCTGTATGTGTCGTACCCCCGTGTATGTACACCCCTGTACCTGTCGAACCCCCACACGTGTATGTACACCCCTGTACGTGTCGTACCCCCCGTGTATGTACACCCCTGTATGTCAGAGTCGTACCCCCACCCGCGTATGCATGGAGCATACCCCCACCACAACATCCTAAGGACGGAGCGCACCCCAGGCCCCAACATCACAACCGCATGTACGAGTCGTACCAAGCCACACACAAGGACAGCACTGTACAACAAAATGGGCCATGTACACACCGTATACACGCTAAAAACGCACGTACACAACCAGGACAAACCAAAACGACACAAGAATACACCATTCGAATGGCACAAAGCCACAAAACATGTCCAACAACTACCAAAACAACACATTCACTGACCTGCAACTGCCAAAAACAAACAGAGGCCCAAAACACCACCACTCCTTATAACACACCCACCCAAAGTTCAAACACAGCCACACCCACCAATGGACCAATAAAAAGGGACCACACACACAAACCATGAGCCTTTGCAACTGACTCACTGCTGCCAGACCCCACAGACAACCTACAGCACCATACTTGAACCTTTACTATACCTTACACTTGCACACCTTCACACACACACCTTCACAAACACCCCCACATCACATTCACACACACACCCAAACAACCACACCCACACACCCACAACCATCCACACCACCCCCCCACCATCCACACCCACACCCCTCACCATGCCCACCAACAAGAATCCAAAGTTCACTAGCCGAGAGTTGGAGGTCCTTGTCGATGGAATCCTCAGAGTTGAGCCACACCTCTTTGGAACATTGGTCAGACAGACCAGCATTTCAGAAAAAACAGCCATGTGGCAGACCATCGTCGATGCTGTGAATGCTGTTGCGGACACCAGAAGGACCAGGCATGAATGCCAAGCCAGGTGGTACGATCTGCGGAGGAGGGTCCGAGCCAAAATGACCGACGACCACAACCAGGCCAACGTCACTGGAGGAGGGCCGGCCCGCAGACCCGTACATTACCATCCCTGGGAGGAGAGGGTGATGGCCATACTGCCGGTGGTGGCAGTCGACGGATTAGAAGGACTCCGAGACCCGGGTGAGTACACAAACAACTCACCTCACATGGGGGGAACGTCATCCACAACCAAACTCACAAACAGGCACGCAACCACCCCAAGCTATCGCATGACTCAACCACACTCCATGAACACGCACATGCCACTGGCGCCACCATGCCCCATGCACCCAGCTGGACAATGTCAAGTCACAGGCCACAGAAAACACCAACACATGACACGGTAAGCCACATGGCGCGAGTGTGGGACCAAAAAATCACATAGTGCAAATCAGAAGCAGACAACAATGCCCTCTGCCCATATGGCCTAGGTCACAGCCAGACAAACAGTGTGTCCCCACATAGGAAAGACTCGCCAGCAAATGGTGGACGCCTTGCATCAACACATGGGGGTGACGGCACCTTCTTGCACATGACAGCAGCCAATGAACAGCCAACACTGTGAAAGAGTGGCAGCACACACCACCACAGCAGCAGTGCAGACACACACACTACACCCAATGGGTGCCTGGAGATCACAAACAAACTCACATCAACAATCCAAGGGCCATTCAAAGATCTGCTAACAGTGTGTGCCCAGGAAGCTGGGCTCAGGTGACAGAGGGTGACACACAGAGGGAGGGAGAAGGGGACAGAGAGGGAGGGAGACACAGGGAGACGGACACAGGGAGGAGGCCGACACACAGAGGGAGGGAGAGGGGGACAGAGAGGGAGCGAGAAAGGGACACACAGGGAGAGCAAATCAGCCTTGTGGGGTGTGGGAATGTCTGCTAATCAGCAGGTAGACTGTGTGCATGTAGACAAGGGTGGCCAGTGCCAGAACCCCCCCTCTCCTCCATGGCAAAACACAGGGCCATGTCACAACCTGTGCACGAGCACAATGACAGCTACCTGCATTATCTAAGTGTGTGGAACCACTCCATGTGCCCACGTACACTGCAACACGGAAGGCGCCAATGTATGGCTCGCCACACCTGCCCACTCCACTGCTGACTGCAGTCACAATTGACGCAGCAACTAAGACTGTGCCACACATAGGTAAAGTCGCAAAAGCTGTGGCCAAGGGACCTACCCATGTACAAGTGCACTGTGAGTGGAATGCAAGACATATCCAAATTCACAGAGGAAATGTGCCAACTTAGAAACCAATGAAACATGGATGTTGCATGGAACAAAATTAACATTGTCTCTCTCACACACAGGTCAACGTCGTGGATCACCCCCCAACACTGGGGGGGAAGACTCACAGGACCCGGCTCGGCGGGATGACGGAGCCACCGCCAGTGATGACTCTCACCACTCTGTGGACGAACCTGCCCCCGACCAACCTGGCCCCTCTGGTGTCCAACGACCTGCAGCACCTGCGTCAGGTACAACGGGACCAACCACCACCCCCACTCCTGCCACATCCCAGGAGACACCCAGGATCCCTGCCCCACCACCACAAAGCAGCCAGTCTGTCCAGGAGGGACAAGGTTCTCCGGGCACCCAGGAGGAGGCAGGCAACACCGCAAATGCCATCCCTCAGGGGTCCCGGAGACCCGATGTGCCCACAACGGCAGGCCAGGCGCAAGTGGGCAGGGGTGGTGGGAGTGGAGGACGGCGGAGGCGCCAGCCTGACCAGTTGGCTGGGGAACCGGTATATGCCCATGTCCGAAACATCCTGGACACATACCGGCAGGACACCACGGGCATGGCCCAGGTTGTGTCCATCCTCGAGGGGATCAAGACCCAGCAGGCCCAGCAACATGCCTGTCTACTGCAACACCAACAGAGGATGGAGGACAGACAGGCTGAGCTCGTGACGGTGTTCACGGGAATTCACAGTACACTCCGTCGGATGGCCGACAACATGGGCAACCCTCCCTGTGCCAGAAGGCCTAGAACATCACCACCCACAGGCAGGGATCAGGAGGAGGAGGAGGAAACATCTGACGGAGCATCCCAAACATCGTCACGGCCTGCTTCTGAGGGTCCCCGCAGGAGGGCGGGTCGTCCACGGAAAAGACCGTGAGGGTCGGCGCAACAGCACCATCTCCCAGGACACCTGGCCTGGCACCTGGCCCACTGGAGCAACAGCATCACAGCATCAAAAGACATTCTCGGCCACATGGCCTTGCTGGTCACTGTCTGACCAATGTTGACAAAGACTGTGGCATGGACTCTGAGGATTTACAATGGCAAGGACACCAACTCCCCCAGTGAACTTTGGATTCCACACACCCGGAAAGCCCCCCCCCCCCCCCCCACTAAAATAAAAAGTCACACCATGAAGAGAAGATGCCTGCTGGTTGCATTATTACCTTACATGTGTCTTGTAAAGTTTAACCATGCCTGAGTTCTCTTTTGACTTCAACCATCCACACCCTGGGGCCTGAGTCTGGCACAGGACACACATGGGTCACAATGTATTAGGCAAGACAGACATGGAGCACCATACACACCCGTGATGGGCCCAACCAGCTGCGGGGGTGGCCGCACAACCGTGCCGACAGACATATTGAGTACATCAACAGTCATGCGCAGAGGGCAGGGATCATGTGGAGTGTCCTAGGGGGCACCCAGGTATGTGTAGACAGGTGGCAGAACCATGTCCTGCAAGCTTGAGTCCGGTGGATGCTGAGAATGGTGGCGTGGCCAACGTTGGATGCATGGGGATGGCACATATCACAATACCCACACAGTCATGGACATCATGCACAATACACAGTCTAATCCCACACAAACAGCTTGCATCTTGCTACTAGACACATAGCCACTATCACGGAAAACCATGCCAGACATGCCGGATGCACCGTGGCAACACACCAGCATTGACTGAGAAGAGGCACCTTGGAGGCATAGGGACACCTTTATTAGTCATGTATTCGGGATTGCAGAGGCAACTCGGAGCACACATGAACAGTTCATGTGGAGTAACATGTGGGTCCAACACTGGCACCCCCCTTCCGCAGCACAAATGCGTGATAGCCATGGAACTGGCACACAAGTGTCGTTTAACAGCTAAACACCCCCTGCTGCTCACGGAGAGCCTGCCACACACCATTGATCCGCTGATGTGGAAGTCCCACAGCATGTCAAGCCAATGCAAACCGTATGTGTCCGAGGGCAGTGTTACACACATTGATGCCATCATCACATTCCACAATCCCATCACTGATGACTGTCAACAAGTCTGACCATCTATTCAGGTGTACCCAGCTGCATGTAATGTGTACCATGGTGATGCAACATGTCTGCAGAGGAACCAAACATCGACAGGGGCAGTGTGCATACATCGTGAACAACTGCCACACCCAATACACCCCTGATGCATCCCTTACCCTAAGGAGACTTCCAAACGTGTCCGTGCCAGTAACGCTGAGTCAGCACACGATGACGTGTCCATGAGGAATAGCAGTGCCACAACAATGCAACCAGCAGACGGCATGCGCAAGTACCTGGGGAAGATAGACACACAAGAAGTCAGCCACAAAAAGCACAGCCACTTGCATGTGCATGTACTCGACACATGTAAGGATGACCACATGCTAGGTCACAATTATGACTGGGGAAATACACCCATCACTGGCACCATCACTCCAGTGACACATCCACACACACCTCTGACTCACGTGCCATACATGCAGGTGGAGACACACATCGCAACACATGCCACACGGGGACCAATGCGTGCACACTCAGACACTGGTACTCACCACTAAGCAAAGAAGTCGCGTATGAGCCGAGTCCGGATGTCCTCTTGCGGCTCCACATCCTCCACATCACTAGCCCCATTGCCAAGCCCTTCATCCTCCACGGGTGGATGGTCCTGGTCATCTTGATCCAGGATGAGTGGCACAGCTTTCTCAACTGCCATGTTGTGCAGCATGCAGCAGACCATGAAGATTTTGCAGACCTTCGCCGGGGCATATGGGAGGGCGCCGCCGGTCTTGTGGAGGCATCGGAATCGGCTCTTCAGGAGGCCAAACGTCCTCTCTATCACTCGCCTTGTCCGGCCATGGGCGGTGTTGTAGCGGAGCTGGGCCGGCGTGATGGGGTTGCGGAGAGGTGTGATCAGCCATGGCATGTTGGGATAGCCAGCGTCCCCTACATGGAAAGCACATGGACATAAGTAGGACAGGAGTAACGGTCGTGCTAGAAGTCTACGCAAAATACAGGACAGACAGACTGTACCCACCAACAACACATGCTCGTTCGTTGCGCAGCTGCGTCATCATTTCAGGCATCCTGCTACGCCTCATGATGTAGGCATCGTGTGCTGATCCTGGAAAACGAGCACAGACATGTGAAATCACCATGTTGGACAGACACACCACAAGGGCATTGATGGAGTGGTAGGGCTTGCGATTCCGGTACGCTACCTCCTGTGCGTGTGGTGGTACCAAAGCCACATGTGTCCCATCTATGGACCCAATGACATGGGGCATCCCTCCCAGGGCATAGAATCCACGCTTGACCCCAGTCAACATTGCAGGGGTAGGAAAATGGATGAAGTCATCCAGGTGAATCAACATGGCCTCTAAGAAATCATGCAGCACACGGCAGAACATGCTCTGGGACATGCCACCAACATGAGCTATGGTATTTTGAAAGGTACCCATGGCTAGAAAATGTAGGGCTGCCATTACCTTCAGCTTGGGTGTCAGTGCCGTAGGATACCTGTGCTGCGGTTGCAGGTGTGGTGCCAGTCTCGCCGTCAACTCCAGAATCAACCGTTGGGGGAAGCGGTAGCACCGGATACTGTCATTCTCCCGCATGGCAGCCAAGTCCGGAATTGGTCGGGCAAGAGGTGGCGCTCTGCAGTAATTTGGAAGTGACAAGGAAGAGTGAGTGCACCACAACAACAATTGATTTGTACTGTGCACATGTTAATCTGTCAATACACATATGCTACATACAGAGTCAGGTATGTGCTACATGCCCTGGACACATAAGGCTGCCAGGTGACACTCCTACCAAGACCCAGCTACACACGGAGATTGTGAACCTCCACATGCCATGGCATGGGAATAGCTGTGTCCCAGTGCTAGTGAACAGCCAGACGCAAGACAGGAGTGACATACATCCACACATCAGCAGAAGTAGGATGTCGATAGCAGAGACTGGTAGCGGAATACTAGAGACACAGGTCACATGACATTACACTAGGACAGCCCACACACCTTGCCATGAAGGTGTACATGTCATGACTCACCACACATTCATAGAGAGGATGCAGACATGTCCTTGTTACGCTACTCCGTGTCCCATGCATACATGGCATGGTGTGCGGAACAGTGTGCCATGGCCATCTACACACAGACACATGTTGGTTGCTGCAACGGCTGCAGCTTTTGAGGGAGCTCAAACATCTACCTAATGTGAACCTCCCACACATACATGACATAGTCACATCGTGCACCGTGGGTAGTGACATGTCAGGTGTGGTAACCCCTGTACCGGGCCTCAGGGGACACTTCCGTGTGTTGGTGTCTGTGCCATGCCAGTGACGCTCATGCCAAGTATGCAGTACGACATGCACACATGTCAAAGGAGTCAAGGGCATGCCTGGCACACATTGCACCGTCACACATTACATATGTACACATCTCATCATACATCTGGTGCCTTCTCCACTCAGGAGTATTGTGCCACATCACAGCCTTTCACACCTGTGCCCCACACATGTAGTACTGCCCAGACAATGCCTTGATGTCCATCCATGGACAAGTATGTCAGCCCTATTCCTTCCTGTGTGCTGCCTGTCACCACTGTGATGTGTGAAAAACACCGTACTTCTGCTAAGAGGGCCTCTGTACGTTCCCATATCACTATGGGAGTGCTGCCGTATGTGTACCCATCGTGATGGTGAGCGTACAGGCATGTGTACGGTCCGTACCACTACGAGTACGCATACGCAAGAACACCCATCGTGGTACGGCCCGTACACGCGTGCCTACGTTCACTTTCACTATGGGTGTCCTCGAATATGCGTACACATAGTGGTACGGCCCGTACACACGCCTGTATGCTCCCTATCACTATGGGTGTCCTCGCGTATGCGTACACGTAGTGGTACGGCCCGTACACACGCCTGTACGCTCCCTATCACTATGGGTGTCCTCGCGTATGCGTACACGTAGTGGTACGGCCCGTACACATGCCTGTACGCTCCCTATCACTATGGGTGTCCTCGCGTATGCGTACACGTAGTGATAGTGAGCGTACAGGCGTGTGTACGGTCCGTACCACTACGAGTACGCATTTGCAAGAACACCCATAGTGGTACGGCCCGTACACGCGTGCCTACGTTCACTTTCACTATGGGTGTCCTCGCGTATGCGTACACGTAGTGGAACGGCCCGTACACACGCCTGTACGCTCCCTATCACTAATGGTGTCCTCGCGTATGCGTACACGTAGTGGTACGGCCCGTACACATGCCTGTACGCTCCCTATCACTATGGGTGTCCTCGCGTATGCGTACACGTAGTGGTACGGCTCGTACACACGCCTGTACGCTCCCTATCACTACGGGTGTCCTCGCGTATGCGTACACGTAGTGATAGTGAGCGTACCGGCGTGTGTACGGGCCGTACCACTACGAGTACGCATACGCGAGGACACCCATAGTGATAGTGAACGTAGGCACGGGTGTACGGGCCGTTGCTATGCATTTGGGGTGCCCTAGGGCCCCGGAACGCACCGTACCTGTGTGTGAAGCTCCAAATTACATAGGGGACACATGAGGGACAAGTATTAAGGCCTACATGCATGCTGGTTGTCATGGAGACCAAGTTTAAAGTTTGAATTTGTTCTGGAAGGTGCACAGCAGAAGTCAGTTGGAATGAATCTACTTTGTTGCGATGTGTTTGTGGGGTTGACATCATGCTGAAGAAAAAAACTGGATAAGAACCCACTGACTGCTAGGTTTGAAGGGATTGGAGGAAACATAGGATGCAAATGTGAGTGACCAATCACTCTGTACTCCTGTGCATGAAATGGGCCAGCAAGGCAGATATAAGGCAGCCAGGTCCCATGAGGGAGCACTTGCCTGCACATCTCTGTATTCCACGACCCAGCTGCTGCTACTGATTCCCTGGAACCATGTCAAGGGCTGTGGAGAGGTCACAGCCATTCACCCTGGAGGAGAACCTGGCTTTGCTGGATGTGATCCTCCCACAGTACCCCATGCTGTATGGGCGACCAGGTTATCAGGTGAGTGCAGAGTCCACTAGCACAGACTGTGTCCCTTTTTTGTGACTGTGACTTCTGCCATTGTGTCCAGGTGTGACACACATGCTATGTACTGTAGGGGGGGTCCCAGGGGGGGGAATGCCTGATGTCTCCCAGCAGTGCCCAGAGACAGGAGGGGTGTGTGCCTAACACTCCCAGCAGTGCCCAGACATGAGAGGGGTGGGTGCAGAGTCATCCCAGCAGTGCCCAGAGACAGGAGGGGTGGGTGCAGAGTCCTCCCAGCAGTGCCCAGAGACAGGAGGGGTGGGTGCAGAGTCCTCCCAGCAGTGCCCAGAGACAGGAGGGGTGGGTACAGAGTCCTCCCAGCAGTGCCCAGAGACAGGAGGGGTGTGTGCAGAGTCCTCCCAGCAGTGCCCAGAGACAGGAGGGGTGTGTGCCTAACACTCCCAGCAGTGCCCAGACATGAGAGGGGTGGGTGCAGAGTCCTCCCAGCAGTGCCCAGAGACAGGAGGGGTGGGTGCAGAGTCCTCCCAGCAGTGCCCAGAGACAGGAGGGGTGGGTGCAGAGTCCTCCCAGCAGTGCCCAGAGACAGGAGGGGTGTGTGCAGAGTCCTCCCAGCAGTGCCCAGAGACAAGAGGGGTGGGTGCAGAGTCCTCCCAGCAGTGCCCAGAGACAGGAGGGGTGGGTGCAGAGTCCTCCCAGCAGTGCCCAGAGACAGGAGGGATGGGTGTGATACACAGTGTGAGCCTGGATCATTGATTGTGTAGTTGCCCTCATTCCACCTGTGTCCTTTCAATGGCACGTACTGCTTTTGCCCTTCCCCAGAGGATCATGTCCCTATGACAAAGGTGCAATGCGTTGGATGCATACTATGCTTTGTTGTAAACAGCCAATGTGTTCTAATCTGTGTCTCTGTGACATGTGCCAGGTGTATTGATGTAGTGTCACTTGTTCATCCTCACAGGTAGACGCCTCTGCCAAGGAGCACATATGGCTGACCGCCGTCAGCGCCGTGAGGAGTGTGGATGGTCGGAGGCGGCGCCTGTCCCAGGTGAGGAAACGCTGGCAGGATATCCGGTGCTGGACGCGGAGGATCGCACGGGTCCTGCTGGGGGACTCACCTGAGAGCCATAAGAACCGCGGGCGCCGCCGTCTCTCCCACATCCACAAGCGTGTGCTGGCGGTGGTATTTCCAGACTTGGACAGGCGCCTACAGGAGATGCAGCAGCAGGAAGGGGGTAGGTACATGTGTGTTTGTTGTGTTTCACCAGCATTTGTAAGTGCACTGTTCCATGGATACACTGCCAGGGTTTAATGGTGCTGTGCAGATCCTGTCACCCACAGTATTGCAGTGCTCTCCTTCCTCCCTTCCCCTCCTTGCAATGTGTTCCCTGGTCTGTGTGTAGTCACTCCGTCACAAGGTTATGTAGCCTGGCACCTTCTCCACGTGTACTATGCCTGCAGCATCATGTGTGGGGGTGGTGTGTAACAGGTTTTGGGACCTTGCCTGTGCCCTGTCCAGTTCTGGACTTGTGGGTTCCATGTCAGTTGGCACTAATGCTGAGTCCAGACATGGGAGTTAATCTCTCAAGTGCGAGGCCTTCCAGCACGCATGTCCTATGTGGTGGCCTGTGACATGATGTGCATGAGTGTGCGGTACGCATAGTGCAGGGATGGTAGCGTGTGTTGCAGTCATTCCCATTCAGGAGCATGGAGTTGTGTGGCCACTACTGTCCCCAGGGGCATCTTTTCCTAGGTATCATGTGTGTAATCCGAAAATGTCGACAATCTCTGTGTCTACAGCATAGGTTGTGCTCTGTGCCATTGTCCCCTGGCACCATGTATATTGACGTGAAATGTAGTACAAGTGTCCACTGTCCAGCCTGACCTGATTTTCCTTGTTCATACTAACGGTGGCCATTGCCTGTGTGTCTTGTTACAATCATCTGATGATGCCCATTTGTACATGATTATTTGGACAGGCGCACCTTGGGTATTTTGTGTGCAATATTGAATTTTTGCATCCCATGTGTATTTCAGCCAGACTAAGAGATGTAAGTGCTTCCTGTGTCTCCAAAGAATTGTCTCATGTAGGGGGTGGGTGGTGCGGGCATGGCCTACATGTCAACACCTGAAATCTCCTTGCTAGGACTGGCCAGTGTGTAATGTTTGTCTGGACATACACTCAAGGTGCAGTGAGCCAGTCAGGGAGGGCATGTTATCAGTATTACCTATGCTGCATGTGCCTCTAGTTCCTGGATATGGTCCCTGCTCATCCCTATTTCCTGCCACGCTGTGTGGTGCAGATGCAGTGCTGGATTGTCCCCAGGGCCTTGCTCCTCAGTCAAAATTCCATGTCATCTCATTTGCTATTGTGTCATGCTCTCCATAGTTTTTCAGTGGCATGGTGGGTCAAACAACTGTGTCTTGCATGCCCTACATATGTACCTTGTTTTGTAGTTGTAACTCTTCTTTTGTTTCAGGCTATGCACTGTAACCTGAGTAGGTTGGACTCTTGTGACATATGTATACAGGTGTATGATTAATTTCTGTCTATTCACCCTGCCCACAGCATCGTCGGGGGACACGGAGGGAGACATGGGCACAGACGGAGCAGAGGGACCGAGCACCAGTGCCAGCGGTGACATCGTGGCTGGCACATCGAGTGGGACTGAGGCGGAGGAGAGTGAAGCCGGAGACCTGTCGACTGGCACAACAGAGTATGAAGCTGACAGGTCCGAGGATGATCTCTCCGAGTGGGCGGAGGCTGCACCACCATCTGACAGCAGCACTACATCTCGCCCCGCCCCCTCCATTGCCATCAGCCGCCTCCCATGTGCTCGTGTCCCTTCCCAGCATGCCCAGTCACCGCATGTCTCCTTCATGCCAGGCACCGCACCCCCTGCCCCTGTCTCCACTGCTGCCGCCAATGCCGAGTCTGTGGACATCCAGCGGCAGTTGCAGATTGGTCAGGCTGCGATCCTTAATGTCCTCCATAGTCACAGCCAGGTCCTCAACAACATGGAGGCATACTTGGAGGGCATTCATTCATCGCAGGCTGACCAACGCAACTTGCTGAGGTCCATAGACTCTACACTGACTGCAGCAGTGGGTCTCCTGCAGCACTACGTCCCACCCCCTACCCCTGCCCCTTCCACACTTCCCACTCCCATGCCTGTTCCACGTACACCCAGACGTCAGCATGCACCCACCACAACAGACACAGGCACCACACCAGCAGGGAAGGTCCGCCGCACACCTGCTGACACGCACACACAGGGTGAAGTAGGCACACCCACTGGGTCGGGGGGCAAACGTGTGACACGCAGCCAGAGTAGGAGTCCGCATTCCACCAAATCCACTCCCTCCAAATCCCCTCCCCTCAGCTCTCCTGGCCACATCTCCCCCAAAGACTCCTTCATGGCCGCTCTGTCCCTGAGCCCCACAGTGACACCACCCCGCAAGCGGTCAAGGAAGTCCCCGGTCAGGGTGGTTGATTCCCCCCCCCTGTCCACACCCTCCCCCAGTGGCGCTGCGACCCATCCCTCTGACCCCCCCCCCCCTCCTTGGGGCCTGTGGTTCCTTCGGGTGCAGGGGAGTCCCTGGAGGACCTTGCTAAGGTGTGCAGCGAGATCCTGGCCTCCGCCTTTGGCCCTGCCCCACCCCCTGTGGTGGAGTCCTCCATCCCTGCACCCACGACGCCTACCCTTCGCCCTCCTGTCCCTGCGGTGCCTGTTCCTTCCCCCCCACATGATGCCCTCACCCCTGTGGAAGACGACGGTATCTAACTGTGCAGGCAAGCTAGGGGACACGCATCCCACTGTGTCCCCCATCCAGCTGTGACTTCTGGACTGCCCTATGGGCTTTGTAAATATTGAACTTTCTACAAACACACTATTTAAGATCATGCTGATTAAAGCCATTTTTGTTTCCTTTGCACACTACTGCTTTTCTGATGTTGCTGTTGGTGGGGCTGCTACATGATTTTGGGCGGTAATCATGTGTTGGGTGTGTGGGAAATGTAGTAGTGTGCTGGTCATAGGGGGGAACCTGGTATCTGTGTGCCATCACACGGTGTTAGCTAGGTTTCTCTGTTCATGTAAGCAGTTACTGCATGGTGAAATTGTCCCAAGGTGTATTCCTTCGTCTGTGTACCCTGCCATCTTCCCTGCAGGGTGTTGCCAATATTTAGCGCTGAGCTGTGTGTACATTAGCTGGGTGTGTGACGGACTCCTTCAACTTTGCACATGCATGCTGAGCGATGTATCCACCTGCATCATTCGTGGCATCCTTGGTAGTCATTGTACTTGTGTATGTGGACTATTGACATGACTTCATGTGGACATGTTTTCTTTTCTGCGCTATGCATGCGTATACTCCCAGCCTCGCACACATGTGGTACATGTACTGCAGGGTCTTTGTGCACCTGACTGACATTTGTGGGCATGGTATCTGTGGCTACTCCACCCTTTGCGTTCCATGGGCACTGCTGGGAGTGTTAGGCACCCACCCCTCTCATGTCTGGGGACTGCTGGGAGGACTCTGCACCCACCCCTCCTGTCTCTGGGCACTGCTGGGAGGACTCTGCACCCACCCCTCCTGTCTCTGGGCACTGCTGGGAGGACTCTGCACACACCCTTCTCATGTCTGGGCACTGCTGGGAGTGTTAGGCACCCACCCCTCTCATGTCTGGGCACTGCTGGGAGGACTCTGCACACACCCCTCCTGTCTCTGGGCACTGCTGGGAGGACTCTGCACACACCCTTCTCATGTCTGGGCACTGCTGGGAGTGTTAGGCACCCACCCCTCTCATGTCTGGGCACTGCTGGGAGGACTCTGCACCTACCCCTCCTGTCTCTGGGCACTGCTGGGAGGACTCTGCACACACCCCTCCTGTCTCTGGGCACTGCTGGGAGGACTCTGCACCCACCCCTCCTGTCTCTGGGCACTGCTGGGAGTGTTAGGCACCCACATCTCCTGTCTCTGGGCACTGCTGGGAGGACTCTGCACACACCCCTCCTGTCTCTTGGCACTGCTGGGAGGACTCTGCACACACCCCTCCTGTCTCTGGGCACTGCTGGGAGGACTCTGCACACACCCCTCCTGTCTCTGGGCACTGCTGGGAGTGTTAGGCACCCACCCCTCCTGTCTCTGGGCACTGCTGGGAGGACTCTGCACACACCCCTCCTGTCTCTGGGCACTGCTGGTAGTGTTAGGCACCCACCCCTCCTGTCTCTGGGCACTGCTGGGAGTGTTAGGCACCCACCCCTCCTGTCTCTGGGCACTGCTGGGAGGACTCTGCACACACCTCCTGTCTCTGGGCACTGCTGGGAGTGTTAGGCACCCACCCCTCCTGTCTCTGGGCACTGCTGGGAGTGTTAGGCACCCACCCCTCCTGTCTCTGGGCACTGCTGGGAGGACTCTGCACACACCCCTCCTGTCTCTGGGCACTGCTGGGAGTGTTAGGCACCCACGCCTCCTGTCTCTGAGCACTGCTGGGAGTGTTAGGCACCCAGCCCTCCTGTCTCTGGGCACTGCTGGGAGGACTCTGCACACACCCCTCCTGTCTCTGGGCACTGCTGGGAGTGTTAGGCACCCACCCCTCCTGTCTCTGGGCACTGCTGGGAGTGTTAGGCACCCACCCCTCCTGTCTCTGGGCACTGCTGGGAGGACTCTGCACACACCCCTCCTGTCTCTGGGCACTGCTGGGAGTGTTAGGCACCCACCCCTCCTGTCTCTGGGCACTGCTGGGAGTGTTAGGCACCCACCCCTCCAGTCTCTGGGCACTGCTGGGAGGACTCTGCACACACCCCTCCTATGTCTGGAGACTGCTGGGAGGACTCTGCACACACCCCTCTCATGTCTGGGCACTGCTGGGAGTGTTAGGCACCCACCCCTCTCATGTCTGGGGACTGCTGGGAGGACTCTGCACACACCCCTCCTAATTCACAATATGTACGCTTCGAATATACACAGGTGTGGGTTCGCTCCATGCATACGCGGGTGAGGGTACGGGTCGTACATACACGGTTGGGGTGTGGGTTCGCTCCATGCATACGCGGGTGAGGGTACGGGTCGTACTTACACTGTTGGGGTGGGGGGTTCGCTCCATGCATACGCGGGTGAGGGTACGTGTCGTACTTACACTGTTGGGGTGGGGGGTACGCTCCATACGTACGCGGGTGGGGGTACGTGTCGTACTTACACTCTTGGGGTGGGGGGTACGCTCCATACATACGCGGGTGGGGGTACGTGTCGTACTTACACTGTTGGGGTGGGGGGTACGCTCCATGCGTACGCGGGTGGGGGTACGTGTCGTACTTACACTGTTGGGGTGGGGGGTACGCTCCATACGTACACGGGTGGGGGTACGTGTCGTACTTACACTGTTGGGGTGGGGGGTACGCTCCATGCATACGCGGGTGGGGGTACGTGTCGTACTTACACTGTTGGGGTGGGGGGTACGCTCCATACGTACGCGGGTGGGGGTACGTGTCGTACTTACACTGTTGGGGTGGGGGGTACGCTCCATACATACGCGGGTGGGGGTACGTGTCGTACTTACACTGTTGGGATGGGGGGTACGCTCCATGCGTACGCGGGTGGGGGTACGTGTCGTACTTACACTGTTGGGGTGGGGGGTACGCTCCATACGTACGCGGGTGG
This sequence comes from Triturus cristatus, assembly GCF_964204655.1. Taxonomy (NCBI): domain Eukaryota; kingdom Metazoa; phylum Chordata; class Amphibia; order Caudata; family Salamandridae; genus Triturus; species Triturus cristatus. The sequence goes on from NC_140590.1 coordinate 1,646,481,047, forward strand.
GGGTACGTGTCATACTTACACTGTTGGGGTGGGGGGTACGCTCCATGCATACGCGGGTGGGGGTACGTGTCGTACTTACACTGTTGGGGTGGAGGGTACGCTCCATATGTACACGGGTGGGGGTACGTGTCGTACTTACACTGTTGGGGTGGGGGGTATGCTCCATACGTACGCGGGTGGGGGTACGTGTCGTACTTACACTGTTGGGGTGGGGGGTACGCTCCATACGTACGCGGGTGGGGGTACGTGTCGTACTTACACTGTTGGGGTGGGGGGTATGCTCCATGCATACGCGTGTGGGGGTACGTGTCGTACTTACACTGTTGGGGTGGGGGGTACGCTCCATGCATACGCGGGTGGGGGTACGGTCCGTACATATCCGTACCCACGCTGTGGAATGCTTGTGCGGGCCGTCCCCAGGCCTTTGCCACGTGGGTACGAGCCGTCCCGCCATTGTTGGGGTGACATAGGTGTGGGCGTGGTACGACTCGTACCCACGCTCTTAAGGCGTGGGTACGGGACGTACCTGTATGGTTGTGTTGCCGGTTCGCGTCGTCAAGAACTTCCGTTGTGGCGGTCGCTGGCTTGGCTGGACACGCCCCCACCCCCTCGTAGTGACCAGGGCCTGAGGGTCAGGTATGTCCAAGGCATGTGTGCTGTGTGACTTTGGTGGGGGTTTTGTGGCCTGCCCTGGTCCTGCCACCCCCCCCCTTTCCCCCCTCCCTTTGTTGTTCTGACCTTCTGCGGCATCTGCGTCCGAACCTGTAGAGGAGGTCGACTGCTATGAGGGCCGGGATGACACGTAGGTTCGGGTCCATGTCTGTCTGTCGCGTACAGGTACTCCTTGTTCGCGTCGTCCTGTCTGTCCGTCGCGTACGGGTCCTCCTTGTTCGCGTCGTCCTGATTTCCCGGCAGTTTTTGGCAGCCGGAAAATATTCACCGTGCGGGATGACGTTGGTGCGAATTGTAATTCCTGGTTCGTGAATGGTAGGCTGCGTGCGTCCCGACATCACGTCGGCGCTTTCCCGGATCGCATTTGTACGTTTATTTTGGTCGGTCGGGGTTTTGTACGATTCGTACGGGAAAGGTGTTTCCGTGCGAATCGTAATTCCATGTTTGTATATTTTGACGACCGGGTACGCGTCGGACGGGGAATATGCTCCTTCCGACGGTTCGTACCCGGTTTTTACAGGATCGTGATCGGCACCTAAATGTTAAAAAAACAAATAAAATTAAAGAACATTGAAAATAATATAACCAACATTAGGGAAACAGCTGGTGTTCGGGGGGTTTCGTTTACTATTACTGCTCCAATTTGTGCAACAATAGGGAAGGGGTTGGACTATGTTATGTCATGTTATGTTATATGAGCTTATAATGCGCACAGCTACTCCGAGGAGTGTCCCGGCGTGAGCCTGAAAAGTATCGGAGACTGAGTCCGAGGAGAACACTAGAAGAGGAGGGTTTTCAGCTTTTTCCTGAAGATCATAGAGTATTTAATGCCCCGTAAGGCTAGTGGCAATACATTCCATGCCCGCGCAGCAATCCGGGTAAAAGAGCTCCTACCCAGCTTCTGGCGATTGAACCGCGGGGTCTGTGCTAGAAGTTGGGAGGAGGAATGCAGCTGTCGCACCAGAGAATAGAAAACAATCCTCTTCTGCAAATAAAGGGGTCCCATACCATGGAGGGCTTTATGGGCAATAGATAAAATGTTGAATTTTATTCGCACCTCTATCGGGAGCCAATTCAGGGATCGCAAATGAGAACGCACACTGCACCTGCTGGAGAGATCCAGCAGGAGTCTGGCAGCCGAGTTTTAGATCACCTGTAGATTATTCATAAGGTAACCTGGAATGCCCGCATACAATGCGTTAGTGTAGTCCAGACGGGAAAGAATTAGAGCACGGACAACAGTTTCATTTGCAGAATTAGGCAACAGGGGAAGAAACTTCCTCAAGATCTTCAAAATGCTAAAGCAAGTGCCGGCCAACTTCTTAACCTGCGATGAGAAAATCAAGTTCTCATTGAACCAGACCCCCAGATTCTTGACAGAGTCTCCCTTAGAGTTAGGTAGGGGAAAGCCTGGGGGCCATAGCTTCTCCCTGAAGTTGACAGGGAATGTGCCGTACAAAAGGATCTCCGATTTCTCCTCATTTCACTTAAGCTGTGCCTGAGCGAGCCAGTGAAAGACCGAAGATAGACAGTATTGAGCAGGGGCAACTGCATCCTCGTTTTTTCCCCAAGAGAACAGCAGCTGGGTGTCATCAGCATAGGCCATCACCTTAGCCACTAGCGGGGTGACGTGGATTTAAAAAGCAAAGGGATAAGGGATGACCCCTGTGGAACACCCGTAGCCACTGGTTGGGGGACAGAGGCGCACGGTGGGAGCCAGACCTGCTGCGACCACCCTCCAAGAAAGATCTGATCCAGCCCCAGGCGGACTCGGATACGCAAATCTCCGAGAGGCGATCAAGGAGCAGTGCATGAGGCACTGTATCGAAGGCCGCCGAGAGGTCCAGCATCACCAAAGCTGCTCTCCCACCGGCATCCAGGCACTCACGAATAGCCACAGACACTTCCAATAATGCTGACTCTGTGCTATATGCCGCCCGGAAACCTGACTGGGCTGGATGGAGCAGCCCATAGGTTTCAACGTACTCAGTGAGTTAGTTTGTGACCACCTTTACACAAACCTTGGCCAGGCTAGGCAAAATTGATAGTTTCCGGGGATCGAAGGATCAAGAGATGGCTTTTTTAGGAGGGGTAGGATTTTCGCCTGTTTCCAAGACGATGGAACGAAGGCATCACGTAATGACATATTGATGATCTGATTGACCTCGGGGTTAATACAGTCTGCGACAGTCGCCAGAAGTCTGGCCGCACAGGGGTCTGTAGGAGAGCCTGATTTCAAAGCCTTCAGAATCTTGAGGGTACAAGATGAGTCTACTGGCAGAAAAGATGCAAGTTTGTGCGAAGGATCAACTAGAGTCCGGATAGAAGTACAGGGCGTAAGCGCTGAAACACTGGATGGAAACGTGGTCTGGATGGTGCAAATTTTGTCCAGAAAAAACTTGCCAAGAGTATTGCACCAGGCCTCCGAAACAGGCGAGGGGCTAACCAAGGCAGTAGGAGACATAAAGTTTTGCACAACTGAAAAGATTTCTTTAGAGTTATTATTGGCCAGGTCGATACGTAATGCGAAATATCGACCTTTAGCAGCCGCAATGGCAGTATAGTAACTTTTTTGTTTTGCTCTAAGAGTGAGTTTCGCCAAAGGGCAGTAGTCGCTGGAATGCCAAACCCTCTCCAGAACTTTAAACTCATGTTTCAGAGTTTAAGGGTTTGGAAGGGGATTCCTTCACTAGCTTAGGCAGACGTGGAGAGGATAATGAGGACACTGAATCGGCTTTAGAGCAGTATGATTTATTAAGCCCCATCCAATTTAAGCAGCAGTAAGGAAAGCATTGGAACTCAGAGGGGTTAGATTTATCATTCCCTCTCCAGTTTAAGCTACTGTAGGGAAATTGTTGGAAACCGGAGAGATTATGTTAGAAGTAAGGTTTCTGGTTGGCTAAGGTATATATATACCCAAGCCAGGCAGAACCCACCACTCTTGTCAGGGTAACCTAGATACACTACTAGGATAACCTGTGCTCACCCTCTAGTAGCTTGGCACAGTGCAGGCATGCAGATTTCAAAAGGCAGTGTGTAAAGTATTTGTGCAACACACACACACACACACACACACAGTAACCCAATTAATACACCACAAAAAGACTTCTCACTGGTTTAGAAGAATAGCTTTCTGTATTCCAAACAAAACAAGACCAAAATGATAAAATGATAACAATCCCATGCATACTTTTTGCGTTATGCACATTTAAAAATCACATTAAATGCAAGTTATGAATATCTTAAATGTGCAGGGTTATACAGTGTTTAACTTAACACTGACGTTTAGCAGGTTAGTTGCAATCACTTGGGACTCGGATGACTGACAGGAGACCTGTACCTCATTGGTGGGGGTGCTAATGCTAGGGGAGAACCAAACATTGATGAAGCTGCACAAACACAAGGGGCCATAGTCTTGGCAGGCTTCATGAGCGGGGTCAGTGTCATTGAGGTTGGCTTCCTCGAGGAAGTGACGGCCAGTGATCACGCTGCTCCAGGGGGTGTAGACAGACGATGAGCTGTGCCTCTCAGTGGTGGTCTTGATCAGCAAGACAACACGTCTGTTGAGAGACCAGTGGGACTCACAAGAATGTTGTCTTGGAGGGGTGCAGTGCAAATCTTACATTAAGCATTGATCTTTGGCACACAGAGTGAAAGAACTGCAGCCAAATAGGAGCACTTGCTTTACTCCCAAGCGGGTTTAGCGATCAGACGTGTTCTGATCTTTGTCAGCAGCCACCTACCTGACCCTCAAGTGACAGAGTGCCACGGTAGGCGTAAGAAGGGTAAATCTTTGATGGCCCTGAGATTCCCAGAATAGGGGGGAAGCTAACAAGCCCTTTAAAAACACTTTAAAGTAAGCACAGTACAAAAGTAGCAGGCAGCAGGCCAGCCCAGGAAGGCAGGTAGCAAAGTGGCAGACCCCCCTGCAGCTCAATAAGCAATAGGCAAACACAGCGGAGCAATTAGCTGAGTTGCAGTCCCTCCTGGCAGCACAGCTGTCCCTTGTGGCAATGTGCAGATGTAGACCCAGCGATGTCTAGTTACAGGTCTAAAAAGTGACTGATTTCAGTGGGTCAGAGACCCAGTACTTATACCCAAAAGTGCCTTTGATGTAGGGGGTGACTTCAAAGAAACTCTCTGAAGTGCACAATGATCTCTTTCAACCCAGTCCTGTCTGCCAGGCTAACCCTGGGGGGCAAAATCAGTGCTCTGTGTGAGGTCAGGATACAGCCCATTCAGATGTAAGTGTGACCCACCTCTCCCCCTTCCTGCCCAGGAAGGCTATCAGAATGCAGATGAATGCAGATGAGTCCTCTGTCACACCCAGCCCTTCCTGTGTTTGTGGCTGTCTAGAGAGAATACACAAAGTGTAGCTGTCATCCAGACCAGAAGTGTATTGGAGACAAGCTGTCAGGCACAAAGAGCAGTCAGTAGAAAGAAATGTCCACTTTCTAAAAGTAGCATTTCTAAAACATTAATGTTAAATCCAACTTCACCAGTAAGGATGATTTATCATTACAATTCCAAACATATCAAACATTAAAAAGGTAGTCTTCTGTGGTCAGGAATTACAGCTTAAAATTATATTAAGGAGTTCCCAATGCTGGCCTATGAGTGGGGTAGGCTTCACAGTAGGGAAAAAAACTAAATAGACTGTTTGTCACTAGCAGGACATGTGAAACATAAAAGTACATGTTCCACTTTTTACTTACATAGCACCTTGCCTTTAGGGTTACTTAGGGGTGACTTATATGTGATAAAAGGGTAGTTTAAGGCTTTGCAAGTAGTTTTAATGCCAAGTCAAGGTGGCAGTAAACTGCACACGTAGGTAATGCAGTAGCAGGCCTGAGGCAGGTTTGAAAGGCTACTTCTCTGGATTCACAACCAGTGCGGCAGGCCAACTAGTAGCATTTGATGTACAGGCCCTGGGTAATCATTTTTAGCGGAGAAGCATGTGTACTTTAGCACTGGTTAGCAGTGGTAAAGTGCTCAGAGCCCTAAGGCCAACACATAAAAACGGGGTCATACAATATAAACTTAAAGAAATATTAAATAATTTAACAAATAGGTTCATTCACTTTCCTCTCTACAAACCCCCAAAAAGTAAAAAAAAATTACTTACAATAATTAAACAAATAATTCAAACACATTAAAACACATGTTTCAAATAGTATTAGTAAATAAATCATATTATTAAAACAGGTAGCTCAATAAATAAATAAAAACAAATATTTTAAACAATAAATAAACAATTGTCAATGAAAATTAAGATTAACAAAATATCATTCCAATAACTTTCCATCCAATTCCCCCACAAACCTGCCAATCCACAGCTAAAATAGTATAACAATTTAAATATAGATTATAATTTACAAAATAAACGTATATAAATAATATAACCATCTAATAATTACGCAATCAAAAAACTAGTAATCAATTAAATATTTAATTTACAATGAAAAACTCAGCTAACATACACATTAAGTTAATTATAATTGAATTAACATCCCACCCTATTCCCCTACAAACCCAACAACATGCTGCTAAAATATAAATCACTAATGTAAATTTACAAATTCAAATTCAAATGAACAAGTTAAAACCAAACAAACAGAATACCATGTTTTTATAATTTACATAATTAATCATTAATTAAATATGTAATTATCAATACAATATATTTAACACTAAGGGGCCGATTCCGATCCTGGAAAAATTTTCTCCGTACGAATTGTATCCGGATTTTTTTCCGTCCGAATCGTACAAGTACCGTACAAACTGGCAAGTACGATTCGCATGGAAAAAAATACATACGAATCGCATTGGGAAAATTCCCCCACACGTCCTCGGGTTGGAAAAAGTGTCCGACACGTCCCCGGCCGATTTTACATACGAATCGGAAAACTGAAGTCCGAGCGCGCAAGTACGATCCATCCCGTCCGTCCGATTGTACAACCGTATGGAAAAAACACTGCACGGAGCGAACTACAGTAGCAACCATGGAGACATGTGCCCACATATGCGCCGTCCCCCCCCAGACCCCCCGCGGATGGACGCGCCGTACCCCTAGCCCCCCGTGTATGTACGGAGCGTACCCCCACCTCACCCCCGTATGTACGGTGCGGACCCCCACCCCCCGAATGTACGGTGCGGACCCCCACCCCCCGAATGTACGGTGCGGACCCCCACCCCCGAATGGACAGTGTGGACCCCCACCCCCGAATGTACAGTGCGGAGCCTCACCCCCGAATGTACGGTGCGAAACCCCACCCCCCGAATGTACGGAGCAGACCCCCACCCCCCGAATGTACGGTGCGGACCCCCAGGTACGCGCTGGGGGTCCGCACCGTACATTCGGGGGGTGGGGGTCCGCACCGTACATTCGGGGGGTGGAGGTCCACACCGTACATTCGGGGGTGGGGGTCCGCACCGTACATTCGGGGGGTGGGGGTCCGCACCGTACATACGGGGGTGGGGGTCCGCACCGTACATTCGGGGGGTGGGGGTCCGCACCGTACTTTTTTCCATTTTACTTATGATTGAGTTGCTTATTCTACGGTTAATTGCAATATAATACTGAGGGCCTGATTCACAAATGGCTCCACGATCATGGCTGAGGCCAAGGAGTCATGGGGGAGTCTCCGCACTCGGGCGGAATTGCTAGAATGACAATTCTGCTCGGGTGCGGAGACTCCCCTATGACTGCGGGGCTCTGTCACGAGTGCGTAGACCCTTCGTGAATAAGGCCCTATGTTTTGAAATAATATTCTACACGTACACAATGTGATCTTACAAAGAAACGAAAAGAGCAATTGGAAAGAAAATAAGGTTCATTTTTTAGGAATTTTTCTAAGGACAATGCCACTGCACACGAAAAAAACACTGAGAATATCCTTCTATAGTTGGTATTTCTTAATTTGAAATTACAAGTTGTGCAAAATTTGCATGGGTTTTCACCATGTTAATTTCATCTGGCAAAATTTGCAAGGCGATCAGAAAGAGGGAAATTTTGCAGAAATCAGGTGCAGGAACTTCTGTTCCACATGTTCGCCTTCATTCCGTCCTCAAAATGTATTACCCATGTAACTCTGCAAGGTGTGGTCACGGATTTACCTGGGACAATAATACCCCAATGTAAAACTGGCTAACACAGAATAAGGAACTAACCATTTTCGGGAAAGTGTCTCTTTTTTTTTTTGATAAACAAATTTTTATTGTGTTTTGCGGCATAAAAGACAGTATCAAGAGTAAGATACAGCAGTGCATTGAACAAGGCATCAGTAACTGCATTTGGATAAGCATCAATAAACCATTGCAAAGACCCTCCCACCCTCCCCCATCCTCCGTCCCCACCCCCCGCGCCCCCACCCTTCAAATCATGCCCTCCAGCCACTTCCCCCATATCTTGCGGAATTTTTTGGGGCAGCCTCGCGCAGCACACAACGACCGCTCCTGGGCCGCACACCAGTCCACCCCTCTACTCCAGGTAGCCACTCTGGGTGGGTCCGGTTGTGACCATACTGCCGCTATGTCTCTCTTAGCCACCATAAGGGCAGTGGTGAGGAAGTACTTTTTGTTACGGGATCCGTCGATCCCATCCATGATGCCCAGCAGGGCCATTCTAGGCTCATGGGGAACCTCCCAACCCAAGACCTCCGCTAGCTCAGTTTCAATCGCTGCCCAGTAATCGTGTAGACGGGAACAAGACCACACCATGTGGAAAAAATCTGCCGGAGCCACCCCACACCGGGTGCAGGAGGCGTCCACGCGGAGACCCGCCCGGTACAGGCGGTCTGGGGTCAGATAGGCGGTGTGTAGGTAGTAGATTTGGATGAGCCGCAGCCTAGCGGAGGTGGTAAGCGACCGAGGGCCCATAAGGGCGTCCCTCCAGTCCGCCTCGTCCAGGGGTCCCACCCAGGCCTCCCATCGCTGTTTGAGCCCGCTCCAGTCCACCGGGGAATTGTTATTCAGGGATTTGTAAATGCGGGATATACCCCCCTTTCCCAGATACCCCAGCATCACCTGAGCTTCAGGTGGGCTATGGGGAGGCAGTCTGGAGTCTAGAGGGACGTGAGCCCGGACCGCGTGGCGCAGTTGAAGGTAGCGGTAGAATTGGGAGGGCCGCAGCGAGAAGCGGGTCTGAAGCTCTTGGAAGGAACACATGCGGCTCCCACGCCATAAGTCGCCCAGACAGGAGATACCAAGAAGATCCCACTGCCGAAAGCCCGCCAATCCCACCACCTCCCGCAGCCAGGTCCCGTGCCAAAGCGGAGTGAGTTGTGTGGACGTCCCCGACCATCTAGTGTGCCGCAGTGCCGCGCGCCACGCGAGGAAAGGAGCCCGCACGACGTCGGGGAGTGATAGGGGGACCGTTGTGCCATAGAGCATGTTTTGGATGGAGGAGAACCCAAGGCCTTGCACCTCGAGACGGTAAGCCGGGTCGCCCCAGCCTCCCGAGAACCAGTCATGGATCACCAGTAACTGGGTGGCCAGGTAATAAAGATATAGATTGGTCATGCTCAGACCGCCATCATAGGAGGGGACCCTGCATCGATCCAAGGCCAGCCGAGGCCTACCGCCGCCCCAGAGGAATTTGGTCACCATTTTATCCAGGTCTCGGAACCACGGGCGCGGAAAAGGGCATGGAGTATTTTGTAGTATGTAAAGAAATTTGGGGAGGATCATCATCTTGTATAGAGCGACTCTCCCTAGCGGATTCAATGGGAGGGACTGCCACCGGAGCATGTCTGACCTGGTTTTGTTGACTACTGGAGCCACATTAAGGGCCCAGCATAGTTCCGGAAGGAGGGTGACCCAAATCCCCAGGTATTTAAAGGAGAGTCTCCGGAGGGGGATGTCCGACTGCCAGTCGAAGCATTCCCGCGACGGGTGTAGCGGGACTAGGACGGATTTTTTGGGGTTCAGGTGAAGACCCGACGCTTGGCCAAATCGATGGAGGATCCGACGGACCCGGGGTCCCGAGGTCGCTGGGTCCGAGAGATAGAGGAGGACGTCGTCCGCGTATAGGGCGATTTTGTCGGGGGCCACATCCGGCCATTCCCATCCTCGAAGAACAGGATCCGCGCGAATCAGCACCGCCAGGGGTTCCATCGCCAGAGCGAAAAGGAGGGGCGAGAGCGGACAACCCTGGCGCGTCCCCCGGCCTATGGGAAATGGGCGAGAAAGTGCCCCATTGACCAACACACGGGCCCGCGGGCGCGCATAGAGGACCATTACCATGGCTCGGAACCGGGGGCCGAAGCCCATACGCTCCAGGACCTCACCCAAGTACGCCCATCCCACGGAATCAAAGGCTTTTTCAAAGTCGACCAAGAGGAGGGCCAGATAGGGGGAAAGGCGGCCGCGGTGCGCCATCGCGAGGTGGAGGCGCCGTAGACAGTGTCTGGTCCCCCGCTCCGGCATAAAGCCACATTGGTCCGGATGGACCAGGGAGGCGAGCGATGGGCGTAACCGTTGCGCCAGGACCGTGGCATAGATTTTGAGTTCTGTGTTAATAAGGGATATCGGCCGGTAGTCGGAGCAGGACCGCGAGGGAGGCTGTGTCTTGGGGAGTACAACTATGGTTGCTGTATCCGTTTCGGGCCGGAACGAGCCCGTCTCCACCACGGCCGCAAAGAGGTCTCGAAGCCTCGGGGCCAGTGTCTCACGGTAGTGAGCGTAATATTCCTGGGGGAATCCGTCAGGTCCCGGGGTCTTCCCGGGTGCCAGGCGGCCGATCGCTTCTTCAATCTCCTGTAGCTCGATCGGCGAATCCAGGGTCTCAGAAATCTCAGGCTGCAGCCGCGCAAGTGTCGCCCCGTTTGTTCCCAGTAGCTCATTCAGGGAGAGCGTGGACGGTCGGAGACGGTACAGCCGGGAGTAGTAGTCAGCGAATGCCTGGGCTATCGCCACTGAGACCGTGTGGACTCCACCCGCGGGGTCCGCGATGGCTGGAATGATCCTGCCCGCCCGGGGATAGGTCGCCAGGCGGTGGAGAAGAGTGCCGTTTTTGTCTCCCCAACCGTACACCCGGGCCACCGAGGAGCGCCATAGGATCTTCGCCGCTTCCAGGGAGTGCAGGCGAATCTCTTCCCGCAGGAAGGCCAAGCGACGAGACCGTGCGGCATCGGCTAAGTTACCCAGACTACGCTCCAGTTCTAAGGCCTGGGCCTCACAGTCCGCGAGCTTCTGGGATTGAGCCCGTCGTTGACGTTGCAGGTGCCCTTTAGCGGCGCCCCGAACAGTCGCCTTGCCAGCCTCCCAGAGGACGGCGGGGGAGACGACAGAGCCCTCATTATGAGAGTAGTAGTCGACTATCTCGCCCCCGACCGCCCTCCGAAAAGCCTTGTCGTGAAGGAACCAAGCGTTCAGACGCCATATCGGACGGGCAGAGAGGGGGGGGGGACCGAGAGCGAGGAGCACCGGCGAGTGGTCCGAAAGGCCCCTCGGAAGAATGCGTGCGTCCCGCACCCCCACGCAGTCGGTAGAGGGCACAAAGATGAGGTCGATCCGGGCGTGGGAGTGATGGGCCGCCGACGTGTGGGTGTATTGGCGCTCCTGCGGGTGCCAGATCCTCCAGACATCGCAGAGGCCCTGGGATTCCGCCCAAGAGGAGAGTTGTTTTGCGTGGGCGACGCGGGTCGAAGAGACCGGACCCGTCGAGTCCATATGGGGCGAGTAGACAGCGTTAAAGTCCCCGCCGAGTATCAGGGCCCCTGCAGGAAGTGTCGGGAGGATATCCGCTGCGTGGGAAAGGGCTGACGGCAGGAGGGACGGTGCTGCGTAGAGGGACATCAGGGTAAGGGGTCGGCCCTCCAGAGTGCCACACACTACCAGTAGCATACCCTGTGGGTCTAAAAGCACCCGAGTCAGGACAAAGGGAAAAGACTTGCGAAGCAATATGGCCACCCCCCGGGATCCCCGAGCAAAACCTGAGTGCCATACCCTGTCATAGCCGTAACGGCCAAGGAAGGGGCAGTTGTTACCCAACAAGTGAGTCTCCTGGAGGAGGAGTACATCGATCTCTGCCCGTTGTGCATATTTGAGGACCGCCATGCGTTTGAAACGGTCCAGGAGGCCATTGACGTTCCAGGAAAGTATGCGCATGGCGGCCCTAGGGACAGGTGGGTCAGCCATAATCAAGGACAGAAGAATGAGCCAGTGGAGGCGCGTCCGAGTAGGTGCCCAGAGAGGAGGGACAGCGGAGCGCCGGGTGAGAGAGCGGGATAGACAGTACATGATACCTTAGCACAACAGATAAGGGGGAGTCACCCCCCACCAACAAATTCTCCCCAACGAGGAAGAAGCAACCCCAAACCAACCCCAACCCCCCACCCCCCGCCCTATACTTCGAAAACGGAAGCATCTGTCGCCCGAACCAAATGGAAGAACCACCAAACTAAAACGCTTGGGCTTGAGCGCTAGTGGACCCCTGATACATCAAAAGTGAAGCCTGATTTACCTGCCCTGGCCTAGAGCAACACTGACAGCGGGACGCTCCACCCCCGCCCAAACATTTCCCACCCCCCCCACCCCAAAGGTAAGCAAAGAAAGTCAGATGGTAGGGCTGCGAGAGAGGTCCGAAGTGTCCGTCAATTCAACCGGGTGGGTTGCAGGGCCTGTAAGCCGAGGTGACGCGGCCCGCTGCCCATCCGCCACGGGACTGGCGTGCGCGGCTGAGGAGGCCGATGAGGTTCTCGATCTCTGGCTTGGCCGGCCCCCAGAGCGCGTGGTGATCGCCTCCCCCGTTGTGCGCTCCCGGGGCAATGTCCGATGCCGCCGACGGGTCTTCGATGTCCGGGGTCTCCCCCGTCTCCCCCGAGGACCCAGAGGCGATCCGCGCCCAGAATGCTGCAAGGGGTGCTCCTCCGCCAGCCAGGTCCAGGCCGCCCGCGGGGTATCGAAGAAGAGAGTCTTTTGCTGGAAGATGACCCGGAGGCGGGCTGGGAATTGGAGCTGGTATTGGAGTCCCAGGGAGCGCAGTTTTTGTTTCACTTCAATGTAGGAGCGGCGCAGCTCCTGGACTTCGCGAGTGTAGTCCGGGAAGACCATGATTTTGTGGTTCTGATAGTGGAGGGCATCCCTGCGCCGGGCTTCACGGAGAATGGCATCGCGGTCACGGAAGTTCAAGAGCTTTAGGATGAACGGCCGGGGTGGAGCCCCTAGGGGCCTGGGGGCCAGGGAGCGGTGGGCTCTCTCCACCACGAACGAAGCCGACAGGCTGTCCTCCGGCATCCAGGATCGGAACCAGCGCTCCATGAAATCGTCCGCCCGGCCCGATTCAACTCCTTCCGGGAAACCCACCAAGCGCAGGTTGCTGCGTCGGGCGCGATTTTCCGCATCCTCGACCCGGCGGTGCAACTCCTTAGAGTGGGTGGTCAACTCCCGAACCTGGTCTTGCAGCTGGCGGATGTCGTCCTCGGCCGTGGATATCCGGGACTCAGCTTCTGAAATGCGGGCGGTGGCGTTCCTCAGATCTTGCCGGAGAAGAGCAACGTCCACTTTGACCTCACCCACCATGCCCTCGAGCGAGGCGCGGGACGAGTTGATGGCCTGCAGGATGGCAGCCAGGTCTGCAGCAGGGGCCGGGGCCTGTTCGCCCGTGGGGCCGGGCCCCTTGTCGGAGGTTGTGAATTTGTCCATCCTGGTTTGGGTGGCCCCGGACACCGGCTTGGCGGCTCTGTCCTTACCCATTTCTGGGCCGTCCGTCAGCGAAGGAGGGCAACTAGCCGGTGACAGGCCCGTGGGACGGCAGCGGGCAGCTGGGCCGCCGCGGGACAAACAGGAGGCTCGTCCGGGAGGGCCACCGGCCGGGAGCGGCCCGGAAGCACCAGCCTCAGCGGTCAAGCCCCGCCGGGCAGCTCAGCAAAGCGGGATCCAGCAATGTAGGTCTCAGTGCCAGGCCCCCGGCCGTCGCCCGGGCCCCCCAGCCGGCCGCCGCAGGGCCGCAACCTCCGGCGCAGCCCAGGTCTCCAAGGGAACAATTAGCCGGGTCTCCCCTCAGTGCCCAGGAGGGGCAAAGTGTCACTCGTCAGGGTCCGCAGCCGGGATTCCAAGCGATGGAGGGGGGGGGGGGGGAGAGGAGGGGGGGACAGCACATACACCCCCTCCGACCGCCGGTATGCGGCCCGAATCCGCGAGGGCCCCCCCGCACCCGGAGTCCGCAGCCGGTCTGGGATCGATGGAGCCGGTTCCGCGCCGCCACCAGGAGGAGAGGGGAGGGAGAAGGGGGGGGGAGCCAGGGGCCCAGGCCCCCCCGGCCGCCGACACACGGCCCGATGGGGGGGGCTCCCCCGGACAGCCAACCCCGCAGTTGCCCCGATGCAGCGGTCGCGGCCAGCCCCACTCACCGCCTGATTCGCCGCTCTGCGTCACGCGGGGGGGTCCGATCCAGCACCCCCGGGGCTCCGGATGGCGTCAGCAAAGCAGGGCAGCACCGGGCCAGTGTCAGCAGCACCCGCGGGAGCCCCGCGGCCACCGCGTCCCCCAGCCAGCAGTTTTAGGCCTGCTCCCCTCGTGGGCGCCGCGGGCTAAATTTCTTCAGCGTGGCCGCGCCGCGGTTCCACAGCCGCCACTGCACGCCGTCGGTCTGGCTCCGCGACGGCTAGGGAGGCTCCCAGAGCCCGCAGCGCCCCCAGATTCGGTACGGGGCGGCAGGGCAGCTTCACGGACCCCCGCACTCCGAGGGAGCCGGCCAGGGCAGTCCAGGAAAGGAGGAAGCCGGATTTGCGGGGACCGATGCCGGGAGCCTTAGTGAAAGGCGGCCATGCCGGTCAGGCGCCACCTAGCGCTCCGGGAAAGTGTCTCTTAAGCAGAACATGTTGCCTGTATCAAGTAAGAAAATGTGCAAAATAAGTTGTTGCAAGAGTCACGATTTTAACAAGTGGCAAAATAAAACTTGCAGCATTATTAAACTGAATGATTCCTTAACCTGGATGAACATTGAAATTTAGTGGCATGTGACAATTACTTTATAACATCTTACATTTGCTTTCTTGTTGATAAAACACTTCCCAGCTTTAGAATCACCTTTCCTGCCCCATCCTCTCAAGTTTCAGGCATAGACTCAAGGGCCTCTTCCCTTTTGTTGATCACAAATTGGGCAATCTCATTGCTCGTTTGAGCTTCCGAGATTGTCCTCCAACCTCTGCGGTTATTTATCTCCCTGAGAAGAAAGTTCTAGAGCAGTTCCTAAAGATCCAACTCTTCTTCACTGCCATCCACCCGAAAATCCTTCTAGAGTCCTTCTCAGGTTCTTCACTGTCTACACATGTTTCTAGCCAGGCAATGGAGGTAACTGCACAGATCTGAACTGAAGTCTTCAAACTGTGTTGTTCAAAGAACTTTAAAGTGATTACGAAATACTAATCTTGTACTTCATGCACTTCAAAATCTGTTCCAATTCAGTCACTGTTGTGTTTTCCATTTTGTTGATTTTGTTGGAAATCTTTGATGCCCCCGAGATTCCCCGAGTAGGGGGCAAGCTAACAAGCCCTTTGAGAAAACTTTAAAGTCAGCACAGTACAAACGTAGCAGGCAGCAGGCCAGCACAGCAAGGCGGGTAGCAAAGTGGCAGTTTCCCCTGCAGCTCAACAATCAATAGGCCGACACAGCAGAGCAATTATTAGAGTTGCAGTCCCTCCTCTTAGCAGAGCAGTTCCTTCTGGCATTGTGCAGACGTGGAGCCGCGGTTACAGGTCTAAAAATTGACAGATTTCAGGAGGTCAGAGACCCAGTACTTATACCCAAAAGTGCCTTTGAGGTATGGGGTGACTTCAAAGGAACTCTCTGTAGTACACAATGATCTCTCTAAACCCCGTCTTATCTTCCAGGCTAAACCTGGGGGGTAAATAAGTGCTTTGTGTGAGGTTAGGACAGAGTCTATTCAGATGTAAGTGGGACCCATCTCTCACCCTTCCTGCCCAGGAAGACTATTTGAGTGCAGATAAATGCAGATGAGTCCTCTGTCACACCCAGCCCTTCCAGTGTTTGTGGCTGTCTAGAGGGAATGCACTAAGTGCAGCTGTCATAAAGCCCAGAAGTGTAGTGGAGACAAGCTGTCAGGCACAAAGAGCAGTAGTACAAAGAAATGTCTACTTTCTAAAAATAACATTTCTAAAACAGTAGTGTTAAATCCACCTTTACCAGTTTGGAGGATTTATCATTACCATTCCAAACATATCAAACATGAAAAAGGTACTCCTCTGTGATCAGGAATTACAGGTTAAAAGTATATTAATGAATTCCCAATGCTGGCCTCTGAGAGGGGTAGACCTCACAGCCGTGGAAAATGAAATAGGCTGTTTGTCACTACCAGGGCATGCAAAACATAAAGGTTCATGTCCTACCTTTTACTTACATAGAACCCTGACCTTAGGGTTACTTAGGTTCCTACCATAGTAGCATTTGAAGTATAGGCCATGGGTATATAGGATACCCTTTTACAAGGCGCTTGCACATACAACAAATATAGCAATCAGGGATACACCGATGTCATCATGTTTAGGGGAGAAGCACATGTACTTTACCACTGGTTAGCAGTAGTAAAGTTCTCAGAGCCCTAAGGCCAACAAAAAAAGAGGTCAGAAAAATAGGAGAAGGGAGGCAAAAGGTTTGGCGGACCCGTCAGAGAGAGACATTTTCCAACAGGTCAGAGTTTCTACACCCACGCCAGTCTATTTAACAGTAGGGAAACTGTTGGACTGCTAAGGGGTTAGATTTACTAGTCCCAATCCAATGTAGGCAAAAGTAGGTAAAGTGTTGAACTAGAAAGGTTAGATTTGCAATTCCCACTCCAGTCTAAACAACAGTAGGGAGCATGTTGGACTTTGCAGGGGTTGCATTTACCATTCTCAACTCAATGTATTGAACACTAGGGAAAGTGTTGATATTTGTTAGGATTACTTACACAATTCCAACTCATACTAATTTTCTACAATCATAGAAATACGAAAAAATAGTATTTGTTTATCATATTTGATATTAAAGTGAATACAATATCAACTTAAAGAAATATTAAATAATTTAACAAGTAGGTTAATTCACTTTCCTCCCCACAAACCAAAAAACATGAATAATAAAAAAAGTATTTTAAAAATATTTCATAAATAAATTAAAGAAATACAATTTAAAAAGAGTAAAGAAATTTTTACAAATATCATTAGTAAATACATCTTAATATTAAAATATGTAGCTAAATAAACAAATAAAAACAAATATTTTAAAGAATAAATAAACAGTTGCCAATAAAAATTAAGATCAACAATTACATACAAATATAATTTCAATAGCTTTCCGTCGTATTCCACTACAAACCTAACAGCCCACAGCTAAAATATATGTTACTATCAAAAGTATAAAAATTAAAATATAGATCATAATTTGCAAAATAAATTCATTTAAATAATATAACAATCTAATAATTACACAATCTAAAAACTAGTAATCAATTAAATATTTAATTTACAATGAAAAACTCAACTAACATACAAATTAAAATTATTATAACTGAATTAACTTTTCCTCCCTATTCCCCTACTAACCCAACAACATGCTGCTAAAATATAAATCACTAATATAAATTAAACAAAATTAAAATTAAAATGAGCAAGTTAAAGCTAAACAAATAAAATATCAAATAAATAGATGAATAATTTACAGAATTAATAAACAATAAAATATGTAATTACCAACAAATTATAATCAACATTAAAATAATTATAATTTAATTAACTTCCACTCCCTTTCCATACAAACCAACAACTTGCTACTACAATATAAATTACTAATTAAATGTAAAAAACATTATACATTTAAAATGAGGAGCTATAACGTTGAAAATTAAGAACATTTATACTAATAATATTGGCAGTTGAAATGAATATACTAACTAATATAGAGTCAATGAATAAATACAAATACTGATAAAAGCTAGATTAACATTATTAAGTACAACGATGTTCTAGGAAACAGTTTTATATGCAAACAAATTATATGTTGGCTTTCGACATTCTGTTCCTTGATATTTTGGTGCTCCCAATCTTTTTGACGTGATATTCATGTCACAGGATATTTTTAGTCACCTGGGAAAAGCTCAATGCTGGGAATAGAATTGGTTAATGTGAAGTTGATTATATCTCAACCCAGAGCATTACCTGCAGCACAAAATTTCGGTCAGCGTTACACACAGGGATCTAGCATTGCTTTAATTTATGCCCAAAGATTCCATTGTGGTGTTTGTCAAGGTTCAAGGAAGGGTTAAGATTTATGACAAGAAACCCCGGCAGGAGGCTGAGGTTCTGATGAAGCAGGATTCTTGCTTACCTTTCAATCCCCAAGAATCCTCTCAGGTCGCCAGGATCTTTTATCTGCTAAATAGTGTAGAGGGAAGGAAACCCAATTCTTAATACATAATCACCAGAATCAAATCTCATTTCTAAAGGACCACTGACTCTGAATCTAAATTTTGGGATTTTATTACAACCAAAAATAACTGCACATACAAACACCTCAATGTAAGGTGAAGAAAATAAATGGGCACTAATACAAAGGAAATTCTACAAAAGAGTCTCATTCGACTCAGAATAAGAAGAAGAATCAATTCCAATAACATCAATACTGTGAAAATTAGTCCAAGCTCTACATTAGAAGGCATTAGCTAAAAAGAGAAAAACATTTAGTCTAGCCCTACGCTATCTCTAAGGTAACATCCCTACTCAGCATTTCCCTCCCAGGCAAGAGAGTAAAAAGGTGTCAGAAGTGAAGACTTCCTTAGAAGCACATTCACTTAGAGCTCGTTCTAAGATGCTCCTTCTAAATCCCCATCTAAACCTCAACTGCTCAACCCTCGGGGCACTGTCCCTAATACAAAATCACGCCCTTCGGCACACCTCTTCAACCAGGTCTTCTCCCAGTACTTTTCCAGTGAAACTTGTACTCCATCCAATGACGGTTAGCTTGACCTTGGATCCCAGACACCTTCTCCGCTGAAAGTATCATCCGTAAATTCCAATGTACTCCCCTGTTGGCTTCTCGTACCATCCTAACTCCCAAAACAAAGACCTAGGTGCCGATTACGATCCGGTAAAAAAAAATCCCGTCCGACTCGTATCCGGTCT
Organism: Triturus cristatus; assembly: GCF_964204655.1. NCBI lineage: Eukaryota > Metazoa > Chordata > Amphibia > Caudata > Salamandridae > Triturus > Triturus cristatus. The sequence continues at coordinate 1,646,499,838 of NC_140590.1, forward strand.
TTTTACCGTACGAATCGTACAAGTGCCGTACAAACTGGGAACGAAAAACTTTTCACTTCTCTAAGATTTTTCATTCTCCTGCAACCCAAAGCCTTTACCAAGGGAAATCATTTTTGGCCTACAACATTAGCTAACATAAGAAATAAACTGGCCTTTCTCTTTAAACGTATATGCGATCAGGCCTTTACACTGTTAAACACACTCCTAAATCACACTATAAGCATTAGTTCATTATTCCGTTATACGTGAATAAGCAGACTACACTTGCAACTTTAACATGGCACACGTTTAAACTAATACATTACATGAAAACGAATCATTATGCATTTACTAAAATACATTTGCAATGATCTGCGGCATTACTTTTCATGGAAGCATGGTTACATTTCTAATCACACCTATGTTAAGCGACTCTAGTGATACAATTTCTATGTCACACCTAAACTACTTTGATTAATATGTGGGTGCGGACTAACAGTGAATATGATGCACCCCTACAAATTTCAGAATAACGTGGCGCTCTATCAGTTCTCATAGTTGGAAATCTGTACTCAGGGAGAGTAGTCCATTCGAATCAATGATCATTGATTTTGGATTGTGGGTGTGTCATTTCATGATATGAAATGCACTAATGAAGGCTGCAAGATTAACTGGAGGGAGGAGAAGAACAAAATCCATCAGATTCGAGGCAGTACGATATTGACTTATGTGTGAGGTAGGCGACCAGTGACAAATCTCTACCTGCTTATTCTGGACAGATGTGCCAATTTGAAAGTAAAATGGGAATACAGGCTCAGGAAAGAGCTCACAGAAAACAATGGATTGATGTCTTGGACTATAAGAAAGGAATAAGAAGGAACTCTACATCTAAGTTTTCCTAAGTCAATTATTTACATCAAACCTTGCTCCAGCAAAAATAACCCATACATACAGTTTATGATGCACAGGCTGACTTCTATCATATGGTATAGGGGTGCGCAATAATCAGACGGTATTGGGAAGAAATACTTACCATTGTCACAGAGGTGTTGGGCAAAAAGTTGGAAATCACACCACAGTTGTGTCTGCTGTTGCTAAGGGCCACATTACTGTGTTTGTCAGATGAGGTTCCAGCCACCATCGCCGCGGGCAGGTGACCGTCCGACAATGAGTTGCCAGTCCTGCCTGCCCTATCATGATAGGACCGTCGTTCAGGTGGCCGTGAAATGCCTTTTTCTACTGCAGCTTGTGCTGCAGTGCAGGAAAAGGGCCGCAGCACAACCCGCAGTAGAAAAAGGCACTTTTCAGACATCCATACACCGTGTGGTAGGCACCATGTGGTGCCTGGAAAACAGTGCATGGATGTGTGGGGGCACCACATGAGGCCCCCTGGCCACTTAGCAGTGGCCCATGGGGGCCCTGCTTGGGGACCCCAAAGTCCGTTTCTGTCTGCCCTTTCATGTCAATCGGACCACCATGAAAAGGCAGTCAGAAAGGACATCCTAATCTCTATGGTGGTGTCTGCGCGGGCACAGACTCCATTGTATGGATTAGAGTCTGACTACAGCCCCACAGGCTCATTGAGCCTGTAGGAAGCGGCAGTCTTTCCCCCTGGTATTACTGCTCTGACCGCCTGCATCATAATGTGGTGGCCGGATCGATGCCCTGGATGGCGGGTGGACCACCACTGACAACCTTCGGTGGCAGATCGCCCTACACCATAATGAGAGCCTAGGTCCAAACACACCAAACATGTATGTAGGGTTATGGCTCTTGCTCTCGTCATCGCCAAACGAAATTTAGGCATGGGTTGGAAAACAAATAGTGGTTGAATGATATTGGTAAACGAATAATGGCTGTATTTATTACGCTCTTGGCCTAGCAAATGCAAGGCAGCTGGAATATTGACAGTGATGTATAGGACAATATACTGATGGCTAAAACGGATGGGTTGCCACCATAAATAACCTGGGTGATACTGAGACATATTGGTTCGGGACAGAAGATGAATATCCACTGACTGAGGTGTGCAGAAAATTGTGCTATGTAACTGAAGAACTATGCTATTAGGGGTAAATAATGTAGTAGAGAGTAAATTGTAACAAAACTATACAGGTGATCAGACCATGGCTAAATGAACACAGAATCACTCTGGTTGACAAGGGAATGCAGTTAACTTCATTCAAGTTTTATTTTGTATATGTTTATACCTTTTTCCCCCTTTTTTTCTCTTCTCTTTCTTTTTTCCTTTTTACTTATGATTGAGTTGCCTATTCTACGGTTAATAGCAATACAACACTGAGGCCTGATTCACAAAGGGCTCCGCAATCGTGGCGAGGGCCCAGGAATCATGGGGGAGTCTCCGCACTCGAGGCGAAATCCCCAAGAATTCTGCCCCGAGTGCGGAGACTCCCCCACGACTGCGGGGCCTCCGACACGAGTGCAGAGCCCCTTTGTGAATAAGGCCCTATGTTTTGAAATAATGTTCTAAACGTACACGAACCTATGTGATTTGACCTACTGGTAAATCTTACAAAGAAATGAAAAAAACTTAAAGAGCAAATGAAAAAATTATAAGGTCAAATTTTCAGAAGTTTTTTCTAAGGACAATGTCACTGCACATGAAAAGAACACTGAGGATATCCTTCTATATTTGCTGTTTCTTAATTTGAAATTATAAATTGTGAAAAATTTGCAAGGGTTTTCACCATGTTAATTTCATCTGGCAAAATTAGCATGGAGATCAGAAAGTTTGCAGAAATCAAGTGCAGGAATTTCTATTCCACAGGTTCTCCCTCATTTTGTCCTCCAAATCAATTACCTGGGTAACTCTGTGGTGTGGTCATGGATTTACCAGGGACAATATTACCCCAAAGTAAAACTGGCTAACAGAAAATAAACTATTTTTTGGTGAAGTGTCTCTTAAACAGAACATGTTGTCTGTATCAAGTAGGAAATTGTGCAAAATAAGTTGTGGCAAGAGTCACGATTTTAACAAGTGGCAAAAAGAAAACCTTGCAACCTTAAAAAACTGAATGCTTCCTTAACTTGGAAGAACGCAGAAATTTAGTGGCATGTGACAATGACTTTATAACATCTTGCATTTGCTGTCTCCTTGATAAAACACTCCCTTTTGAAAAACTCCAGGCTTTAGAATCACTTTTCCTGCCCCCTCCTCTCGAGTACCAGGCAAAGACTCAAGGGCCTTTTCCCTTGTTGATCCCAAAGGGGGCAATCTCACCACCCGTTTGAGTTTAAGAGATTGTCCTCCAACTTCTGCGGTTACCTCCCTGAGAAGAAAGTTCTCGAGCAGTTCCTTAAGGTTCAACCCCTCTTCACTGCCTTCACCCGAAAATCCTTCTCGATGTCCTTCCCAGGCTCTTCACTGTCTCCAAGCATGTTTCTAGCCAGGCAATAGAGGTTACTGCACAGATCTGAACTGAAGTCCTCAAACTGTGTTTTTTCATAGAAAATTAGTGATCACGAAATACTAATCTTGTACTTCATGCACTTCAAAATCTGTTCCAATTCAGTCACTGTTGTATCTTCCATTTTGTTGATCTTCCTATGCATCCTTTTCTAAACAGCATGAGCACCATCTCCACCGTGGTCAATTGCACAACTGAATATTTTGCCTTAGAGCCTGATTACGATGTCAGGCGACCGCCACCTGGCATCTAGAGTATCGGCCCGACCACCGGATAGCATTGCCGGTGGTAGGGGCAATTTGGGTGGGGAAAAGTCAGCCGCCTCCAACAGGCTCAAGAAGCACATCGGGGTGGTGGTCAGACTGTAATTCCTACAATGGGGGAGGTGCCTGCACAGGCACTGCCATAGGGATTACAATGTCATTTCCCTGTGCCTTTACAAGGCGGTCCAACCGCCATGTAAAGGCAGATGAAAAAGGACTTTGGGGGCCCCTTGTAGGGCCCTGTCCCTAGTGGGCCTCCGCTATGGAGCCCGGGGGCACATGTTGTGCCCCCCAAACATCCTTGCACCATGTGCCAGACACCACATGATGCTTGGCACACAGTGCATAGATGTTCAAAAACATCCCTTTTTCCATTGCGGCTTGTGCTGCGGTCCTTTTCCAAGCCACAGCACAAGCGGCAATGAAAAAAGGGATGTTTACAACTGCCAGCATGGCGGTCGTAGCCTAATTGGCCTGTCGGGACTGCCGATTCGTTGCCGTACAGTCTTGAGCCAGAAACGATGGCAGTCAGACACACATCCGACTGCCATCGTAATGAGGCACTGAGTGTCTTCTAAGCAACACGTTTCTGTCACTAGGGGCACCACTGGAAGAATTATTAGGGAATATAAATCCCAATTTCTTTTATGGGGTATTCAGACCATGGAAAGTTACTCACTCTAGGATGCCGTACCAGCTACCAAGTAACGGTGAATATGCTTGTGGCATTTTTCATGGTCTACTGAGCAAACATTATGGAGTGAGGGAGGAGTGGAACTCAAAGCTGAAGCTCCTCTGTATTCCATCCTCCTCAGGGTTGCAGACCTTTACTAAAGACCTTCCCAGCTGATCTTAGATAATGCCACCAGCCATCACGATTCAGAAAAATTGAGCAAGAATATTTTGGCTAATGATAGGTTTCCTCCACTTCTGTTGTGATTCTGAGCAGCTGCTTATGCCACAACTGATTCAGTTGCATAATTGCTGTCTTCAGAATCTCACCTCTTCTGCACCCAGAAGTATGCCCATATCACTGAGATCTCGCTCTCAGCTGGGCCAGGCGAAATTTCCATTACACTGGCATAATCTTGAATAATTGTGTTAAGTTCAAGCTAACACTAGTTATGTGAAATTCCTGAAATTATCGTATTGTGCCAGGTCACACAATTTCACACCATTTGCAGCAAAATAATTAGTGCAAGCAAAAGGCAGTAACACAAGCGATCTGAGAAGCTGCTGTTTGCACCTCTTTTTTTCCCCCAATTTATTTAGCGGGAAATATGTTCTTGAATCCAAAATGGGCGCTGGGACACATTTCCCACTAAAATATCGCACCACATGTCAGTTTTGAATTATGTGTAACAAGTTCTAATTTCAAGTAATTTTTCAAAAATGTTGTGTGATTACACAAAAGCAAATTGCGCAAATGTGGCCCACCTCTACCCTCATCTATATCTAGGAGGGGTGAAGTCTTATCATTTTGTCATTTTAAGACCCACCGCTCGTCTACACCTTTGCCAATTCACTAACTTGGACACGGGAAGCCACTTGGAGTGCATGGAGCTAAAAAACAAAAGCCACCATGCTCTAAATCATGGCACCAAGCCTCAAAGGAGCATATTAAAAAACCTATCTCAGTTGATCGCTAAGAGCGGAATAGTCCCTGCTCACAGACCTTCGTCCACACCCTTGGCATCTGTCTTGGATGCCCCAACTTTGGTGAACCAGATATGGACTGGGAGGAATTTTTCTCAAATCTGATCAGATGATGTAGTTGCAGCCTCACTGCTTACTGTGCCTCCATCCCAGCATAGGTGCAGGACACTTCTGCCCTACCCCCATATTGGCTGTACCGGAGCGTCCCTTTTTGGACGTTCCGGTGGCACAATGTGCCACTGGCATATTTATAGGACCACGTAAAGCCACATTGCGTGGCTATTCATGGCCTTATAAATATGTGCCCCTTTCACGCAGAACACTGCGTGAAAGCGGCGTTTCATGGGTGTTGCTGGGGGCGTTCCCAGCAACATCCATGGCTTTTTGACCATGCCCCAGATTTATGAGAAATCGTGAGTCTGAGGCTGCGCCAAACACGTACACCTCCGGGGAGGAGGTGTAAGAGAGGCAGAACGAGGTGAAATATCTTTATTTCTCTTCATTTTTCCTTTTTCTATGTGTGCAGCATTCTTCAGAACACTTACAAAGAGGGAAAGACCCCTTGTGATTGTTTTTGTTCTGGAAGGTTTCCCTTCCTGCCCAAAAATAATCATCCCCGCAATGCAGGCACCCTTGCACCATGCTGCAAAGGTGCCTGCGTTGGTGATCGGCAGCCCATTGGGCATCAGCGCAGTGGAAACAGACAGGAATGCACTGTATGTAATAGATACGGTGCATTCCTGCCCTTTTCTTTTCCCGTACGGCAGTGCAGCAGCAAGGCCTGCTGCACTGCACTATGGCAAAAAACCCATAAATGAGTGCCTTCTCGCAAAGACAGAAGAGGTTCTCATGCCTATGATGGATGAATGTTTTCTTCATGATGGGTCTTTAAAAACTAGTGCTTAGAGCAACAAGACTGTTTATGAGTTCCCCATCCAGTAGTGACGTACACAACTTTTTGAAGAGTTCTGGTTGATCCTAGTTACATTAATCCATTTGTGACAGGGGCTTGTAAATAAATTGGCCAGAGTATTGCACCCACCCGGGTTGGTATGTGATCCTTTATTTGGTGAAGCACACTTTTGGGTGGAAAGTCCCTAACACAGTTTCCTTGTGACAACCTGTTCTTAATTTTCACACTCATAATGACCTCGTTTTTTTCTTGTTTGGGAGATTTGTGGCACAAGTCCCTCAACAGATGTTCTGCATAATTTTGGGCTGTTTATCAGGATTGTGATATTGAACATCTACACCAACAATATTGTGGTAAATGAATATCCAGGGGCAAAATATTGAAAGGGAAGTGCATATTGGGTAGTACAGATAGTGCTAATTCCATATTTACATACCTTGAAGATATATGTACCGCTTAGGTACGTATATGTGGAGGTAGGTATAGAAAATCTAGACTTACCTATCAATATATCGGGATATAATCAACCAGCTATCAAGCGGCAAGAACCGACATTTCAACTCGGACATAATGGTGGACACCTGGAAAGCACACATTGAACAAATATACAACGCCACTCCGTCTTTAGGAGTTAGAAATTACGGAACCTCTACTGCAGGAATAGTCCACGACATATTTAAGTTTGAACTGCCAGAACTCCCCCCGCAGATTTCACAAGAGCAGGTCCTTAAAATCATAAAAAACTTAAGGCCTGAGGGAGCACCGGGACCCAACGGTTTGCCAAACGCACTATTCCGGCATGATCCTTTATTTGGGTCTGATATCCTCACCCCGCTATTCAAACACGCACTATCATCAGGCACGGTTCCAGAATCCTGGCGAGGAAGCATCCTAAATCCCATATACAAATCAGGCTCACGTTCAGACCCAGATAACCACAGATTTATTGCACTTATCGACGTTGAAGCCAAGATTTACGCCTCAAACCTGCTGGTAGATTTAGAAGACTGGGTGAGCCGCACAAATTTGATGCCAAGCACACAAACTGGTTTCCGGGCTGGAATGGGTACCCTCACTAACATCTCTGCGGTCACACTCCTAGTCAATCAAGCCATTGCAAAATCCTGTTCCCTCTACGCGTGCTTTATCGATCTTAAAGCAGCATTTGATAAAGTACTGAGGGCAAAGCTATGGGCCACAACACAAAGCTAGGGGGCACCAATTAAACTTCTGGAGGCGATTATCAACCTTTACTCAGATACGTGGGTCCAAATAAGAAAAGGAGACAGGCGCAGTATAACACGCAAGATCCAAACAAAAAACGGCTTAAAACAGGGATGTGTGTTGGCCCCTTGCCTATTTAACATCTACACTGCCGATCTCGAGAAACACCTTCAACAAGTTCAAACTGACCCCCAAAACTAGGCAAAACACTAATCACCAGTCTTCAATATGCAGACGATATCGTCCTTCTATCACAAACACCAATAGGCCTGCAGCGATCAATGACACAACTAGGAGCCTATACCATCGCAGTCCAATTAACAATAAACCTCAAGAAAACCAAGGTGCTGTGCTTCTCTAAACATCACAAAAAAGGGTCAAAAGGCAAATTCCTCTGGAACTTAGGTGATAAACCAATATCTCAGGTAGAGTCTTACAAATACCTAGGGTTTCAACTCGATCAAAACTTCAACTTCAACCAACAGCTGAACCAAGGGAAAATGAAAGCTAAACAACTCCACCACTCCTTTAAAACTCTAGCTAGGAAATTAAAAGACTGTTCAACAGGGCACCTGCTGAAGGTAATCGCAGCAAAATTCATACCAACAATATCGCATGGGTCGGAAATAATGTACACAAAAGACGTAGCCACCTTAAACCAAGCCCATTCGAGTTTCATACGTTTCATTTCATTCAATGCCTTGGAGGCCTTTCTATTGAACTATCTTGTAAAGCCATCACGTTTTGGAAAATGGCAGCCAAAGTATTAGACAACAAAAATGAATGAACCGGAGTGGCTTCGACAAGACTGCTTGGACCTTTCTCATTTTCACTGATATTATTTCTCGATTTTTTGCTCACTGCACCGCTCAAAATTGCACTGATTGCAAATGTATACTTTGTGTATTAACTATTGATGATGGTTGAGTACATGACTGCATTATGTTTTAAGCTTTTGTACCTTTTTAATCCCCACTTTTTAACGATTTTGTATTGAGTGCTTTATCCACTCTTTTATGATTTTTAACAAAATCAAATAAAAGTATTATTGACTATCAATATTTGTTTCTGATATTCTGTCAACTATATTCTGTCCCGCCGATATTGTAAATTTGATATGCAGGGCAGTGCCGTCTTAACGCATGGGCATGCTGGGCAGTTGCCCGAGGGCCGCATGAGCATAGAGGCCCCATGCAGACCAGAATTTAACACTAATTTTCCGTTAAACATTTTTATTCCTGTGAGTAGTTGTTTAGGCAAGGCCCAGTGCACTGCTTTGCCTGGGGGCCTATAATGCTGCTAAGACAGCCCTGATTCAGGGGGAAAACAGTTTATCAACAACAAAGTGCTAGTCTCTGTTGGCTTATTTTAGTACAGATAAAGTGATGCTCTTTTTATCATGAATGGCTAATATCTCCAAGAACTGCTATAACACAATTGATGGTTGCTGGCAGCTAATTAATAGACATTGAGTGAGCAGGTCTTTTCACCTGCACAGCAGCAGTGGGGGTGCTTATCATCTATCCCTATGTAAAACTTTGCAGAGTGTCATGACTGCATCCCCTGATTCTCACTTATATTATGGAGTAATTAACCACCACAGGGGCAGCCCTAACCACCTAAACCAGGGGCAATCAATATTTTATCCTAACAATGGTTCACAGCGTACACAAAATATTCACTTAGAATCACAATTGTTTAGATGAAACAACACTAAACATCAAAAAGCGAAAGAAAAAATATGAAAGTGTGGCCCTTGTATAAGAAACAAATTTAGCTATAGCAACATATAAAAAAAAAACCTTTTTTATTTTATAAATAAAAGTTAATATCGTGAGGCTCAAACATATAGGCTGGTACATCTAACAATTAATAGACATACAAAACCAGACAAGTGGCATACAAAAAGAGGTTACATTAAAGTCGGAGTTCCAAACCAACACTGGAACTACAACACACAAAACAATGTGTCCTCCATTTTCGTGGTGTATATTTCTGTGTATGTTTGTAACACAAAGACCCACTTTATGTTGGGGTTGGTGAGGTATTTTCTATTTTTCTTTAAATTTTTCGCACTCTCTGCACTTTCGCTTTAATTTTGATTTTTGTACTTTATAGATTATTTGGTGGGATGCTCAATTATTTATCAGTCCTGAAGATGACCATGTACTTATGACAAAGGTCGAAACGCCATCGACGCAATTGTGGCCACAATTTATGGAGGACACATTGTTTTGTGTGTTGTAGTTCCAGTGTTGGTTTGGAACACCGACTTTTATGTAACCTCTTTTTGTATGCCACTTGTCTGGTTTTGTATGTCTATTAATTGTTATATGTACCAGCCTATATGTTTGAGCCTCATGATATTAACTTTTATTTATGAAATAAAAAAGGTTTTTTTATATGTTGCTATAACTAAATTTGTTTCTTATGCAAGGGCCACACTTTCATATTTTCTCTTTCACTTTTTGATGTTTAGTGTTATATTATGGAGTATGCACGGAAAGTGATTGGTTACATGAGACCTGGGGTTCCCATTGTTTGGAGTCCTACTATATGTATGTAACTGCCTGTTACGGTTTTGCGGTGCTCCATAGACTTTAGAAGTAAACAGAACTTCTGTCTCCCCTGTTTCCTGTCTGACACACATCACTCACTCAGGGTGGTGCGATCAGTGCGACCACACCGGGCGTGGACTTGGCGTGGGGTGTCATTTTTGAAAATGTGTATTATCATTTTAAAAGCACCTGCTGCCTCGTTCCTGGCCTCCAGCCACTTTCAGACATCAATTAAAATGTCAAGAGAAGTCCTGTGATGAATCGTCTTCCTGGAAATAGACCAGAGGTTTGTCTAGTGGAAGTTTTGACTCATCCTAAGGTTGCTCAGAGGGTTAAAATGCCTGCTGCTATGAACGTGTATGCAGAAAACGAAGAGCATATAATGTAATTAGGTCACTGGGTTACTGCTTCTGTAAGAGAGCTCCTTTTGTTACTTGTCCTTTCTAAGTCATTAAGTCAAAATACTAATATAGAACATTGAGCTATTAACTGTCAACCTAGAGCTGCATGCAAACTGCAAGCTATATGTTAGAGCTATATGTTTTTTTGGCCAGTCTTTCATCATCCTAATCTTGTGAAAAGGGTTCATTTTGGTAGAAAACAATTCTTATTATGAAAGAGAACCCCTAACAATGATGTTCGTTTTAAATTCTGAATTTGTGCTTTTCCTGAATAAGAACTTTAATTATATTGCCTACCAGTATCAATGACATGTCACTCCTACACTACACCTTGTAGTACTGTCTGATGTATCATTTCCTATACACTGATTTACACACATATGATTGTCTCTGTGCAATGTGTGTGTGGTGTAAAGTGCTCTGACACCTTACACTGGTATGAGTGGTGCTATAAAACTAAACAAATCTGAGAGACGGTGGTTATGGAGACTTGAGAGGCACTGTTAAAGGGTGCTAGTGAGGTAATCAGTGGCAGAGGTGGTCATTGGGGGGGTGCCAACAGACACTGTCGCACAGGGCGCCACCGGCGCTAAAGCCGGCACTGCACTCACTGCTCCTTTGCTTCCCCCTCCTTCTCACAGAAACTATTTTGAAGGCAAATGCATCACTGGAATCACATCCACTCGAGTGGAGCAAAAAGTATTCTTCGCTCACCTCTCGGACCAAGCATGCGGCCTGAGAGACAAAATACAAGAACCAGTACTGGGCACAAGGGTGAGATCAAGGCCTCCCAGCCATCCCCCGCAGAAGTTAGGACCCGGCAATGACGTTTGATTGGGCATGGGTGATATGGGTTTCAGTCTACAACCTGAGAGTGACAGTACCTCTGGTTGTTGGGTGCATTAAAGATATAGCACACCTGAAATGAATCCCATTTGTAGTGAGTGACTACCATCAAATATTTGGAGACAACTTGAATATGAGTGGCCAGTTGGTGGAGCCCCTTAGGCTTAGTCATTGTTCACCTTTTACTTGAAAAGCTTTGCACACCACCATAGAGGAAGGCAAGGCTCAGAGGCAGAGACATTGGCCATCCCTCCTTCAGGGGTAGGGAACACATCCGGGGACCAAGGAGAGGAGAAGTCTGATGCCGGAAGTAAGCAACAGAGGAGGTAAGGAAGGAAGAAGTTAGACGGCCTGACATGGAAAATGTTGCCCAGAGCCCAATCCCAGCTACAGGTGCACTGATGTGAGGTGTTTGTAAGGACCAAGTCTACTGAGACCCGAGACCTGGGACTGTGCCCGACACACCTTCGATCACTCCGCGATAGATGGCAACCGCCAGCATTAGGGCCCATGTGCCTACACAATTGTCACTGTGTAAGAGAGCCTCTGTGATAGGACATTGTCTCCAGCATGAAGGGCCAGACCTTCACTGGTGCATAACCAATATTTAAAGCAAAAATGGCTCCTCCAAGCATTCTTTCCAAGAAGACAGGGAGCACGCTGTCAAGCAGCGGGTTCCACGGCGTGCTATGACTCCTCCCACAAGTAGTGAGCGCTCCAAATCTGGAAGACCCGGCACTAACCTTCCCTACACACCAGAGTTTACAGGTTGGCCAATAATATTAATAGTGCTAGGTAAATAGCTGAAGGAAACAGAGGCTGCACCAATGAGAGATGAGTACACTTGCAGAGAGGATGGCACCCTTTAAAAGGTCAGTTGTTGTCAGGCACCTTGAGTGACAGCTAGCACCACCAGAATGTAGCTGACGCTACCCCAACCCCCAGAGGCCTAACACAAAAAAACAACGAGATCCCTCTGCAGGATGTGCTGTGGGACCCCTGAAACTTCAATATCTCACAGACATCCTTTTGTTTTACACCGAATTGGGGGACCCTTGAAGGTCTCTCAGCGCCACAAGGGCCTGCCTTACGCCCCTTAACTTAACTGTCAAAGGGTTCATCAATGCACACAAATAAATCTCTGTCATCGGTTCTCCATCGCTACAAATCAGGTATTCCAGAATGCTCATGTGTTTGAGAATGTCTATTTGGGTTTTGAGTCCCACTCTGACGTTATTCGCCCGATTTAACCCCTTTAATTAAAGTAGCCTTCTTCTTAAGTGTCTATTTCCTCGCTGGGTATCTCTCGCGAGTCGCTGTTGTCACTGCCGGGTAGCGTGCAAGGAAGATGCTGTGGGTCACGGGAGAGAGAAGCCATAATAAGAGATGCAGAACATGTCACGCACTGTGCAGTGCCCCAGGGGTTCCGTCACTGCGCCCCCGCCCCCACAGATTGAAGGCTGCCGCGCCGAGGGCTGGCTGCTGAAGGGCACCTGCTGTAAGGCGCTCTGGTGCAGTTCTCACACAAGCCCGGGGCCTGTCGATGAGTGGCGTGCTCCCACATCAGGGCTGCACCTACAACGCCTCGTTACACTGCAATTGTGCCAATGAGGCCGATGGATTTGTCATATTCATGAGGCCTTTTAAATGCCACAGCAGCAGACATTAGGGCGATTTATAGCTCCAGGCTGGGGAGGAGGACGCCGCATACTTAGAGCGAGGAACATCTTGAGACCTCTTCAAATGGGGGACCCTCGGAGTCGGTGATCCATGAAATAATAAACACGGGGGCACATCCGGTCAGGCAGGTTGGTTTGAGGGGAAAATGTTGTTTGTGTATAATTTATGGAGCCAAGGCCGGCAGGGCAAGCGAAATGTACAGCGCGGCTCTGCAGCCCTCAGCTCTGTTGAATATCACACGTGAAGTGTCAAAAAGGGAATCTTCCGCTTTTCCAGCTGCCTAATAGGATTCGGTCAGATTGGGTCCTTCACCTTCAGATAGGGTTGGGGGGAGTCAGTTGTTTATCAAGAGAGATGTAGCTTGTCCTTAGTGCCAATATCGGCAACAGTTATCACAAAACACATAAGTACATAAATGAAACACACGACACTGAATGTAAGTGGAGAAATATTGCTGCAGGTTTATTAGCATAAGCAATATGCAAACATGGTGGGTTATCTTACGGGCGATCCCAGGGCAGGCCAGCCCCTATGCCGCCTGCCCGTCTGATAAGCCTAGAGTCACCATGGCAACGCCAATTGGTGTCTACCAAATGTTGGGAGGGTCCCCCCCTCCCATCCGTGGACCACCAGTCCACTTGCTTCACACGCCCCCCCGTGATGGGTGGGCGGAGCATACATGGCAGCCCCCGGTTGCTCAGACCCACAACCGCCTGTCGGATAGCGGGGCGCCGTCGGTCTTCCAGTGGACACGCTAAACATCCCTGGGTATCCTGGCTTAGCACCACGCGGTGCTGCTGCATGCTATACCCCTTGGTATGTGCAGACCCTGGATCGCCCTGTAACTCCTCCTGCAACACAAAGTGAAAATTGTTAGAAAACCTGGCCCCCCCCTTTGTCCCTCCGGACGCCGGGTAAGCGGATGGGCGGGCAAGGCGAACGAGCGGACAAGAGGGCGAGGAGGGGGCGGAGACAGAATATGTACCCCCCTGGCTCCTCCCCGCCGGAAACAGCTATCTGCTGGGGTCTCCCTTGGTCTATCCCAGGGACACGACCTCCCACCCCTGTGCCTTCCTGTGGCACTAAGGCGGCCGCCCTCAGAGGGGCGGGCCGCTGCGCAACCCCCCCCCGGGCAGCCTTACATAGTGCCAATATCGGCAACAGTTATCACAAAACACATAAGTACATAAATGAAACACACGACACTGAATGTAAGTGGAGAAATATTGCTGCAGGTTTATTAGCATAAGCAATATGCAAACATGGTGGGTTATCTTACGGGCGATCCCAGGGCAGGCCAGCCCCTATGCCGCCTGCCCGTCTGATAAGCCTAGAGTCACCATGGCAACGCCAATTGGTGTCTACCAAATGTTGGGAGGGTCCCCCCCTCCCATCCGTGGACCACCAGTCCACTTGCTTCACACGCCCCCCCGTGATGGGTGGGCGGAGCATACATGGCAGCCCCCGGTTGCTCAGACCCACAACCGCCTGTCGGATAGCGGGGCGCCGTCGGTCTTCCAGTGGACACGCTAAACATCCCTGGGTATCCTGGCTTAGCACCACGCGGTGCTGCTGCATGCTATACCCCTTGGTATGTGCAGACCCTGGATCGCCCTGTAACTCCTCCACAGCCTTGGGAGTGGCCACCGTCACTACCAGGGCCCCCCACCAAGGTAGACCTATGTACTTACAACCTGCTGCAGCCAAAGCTTCCCCTGGGTCCAGTCGGAAAACATCCATACCAAAACTAGAAAGGTGCACTTCATCTCCCTCCAGGCACCCTGTGGACTTGGCGTGTATAAGACCATGCCTGATGAAGCCAAGACCTCTTGCTCTGCGCCACTGCGCATGGCTCCCGGTAGGCCTTTATACCTACAGCATACCGGTACCGGGCTTCTCCCAGGTCCAGCCAAACAAGTCTACCCCAACCGGGCCGGCGGCCAGCGTGTACCAACAGGACGAATTCCCCCGTCCTTTTAAACTCTCCCATGGATTTGACTGAAATGACCTACACCAAAATAAGCGATGGTCCAAGGCTGCCTTTGCATGGCTACAGAACAATCCCTTTGACAAGGCACTCCTGCCTGGCAGTGCCCATGCGGGAGGAGGTAAGAGATGACAAGCCCGCCTTGCTTCCTCTTTCACTCCGTTGGAGTACGCCCATCGCATTCCATCAGTCACCATCAACTGTAAAGCCTTGCCCTCCCAAAATTTGCTAGTATACCAGGGAGGGACAGGTCAGGGTGACCACAGAGGAGAAAAACTTGTAAAATGCTTCTCTAATTGAATACTGGGAAAGCCAA
The DNA here is from genome assembly GCF_964204655.1 of Triturus cristatus. Lineage (NCBI taxonomy): Eukaryota > Metazoa > Chordata > Amphibia > Caudata > Salamandridae > Triturus > Triturus cristatus. Next base: position 1,646,515,089 of record NC_140590.1, read on the forward strand.
GTGATCTCCTGCTGAATAGAGCCCAAAAGTGTTACCCCGGAGTTTCCCTCGATCATATGGACCATACGCCCCTGTTGGAAGGCCACTTCCACAACCTGCATAGCTGCCAGCCAGTGCTGGAGGGCGGGAGAAGTTACCCGGAAACGATACTCGCATCAAGGTGCATGTTTCGCCCTAGTATCCAGTATGTCCCTCGCATTCCATCAGTCACCACCATTCTAAACTCCCCATGGCTTTATGACTGAATTAACCTGCCTAAGAATAGGCGAGGGTGCAATGATACCTTGCCTGGCTGAAGAACAAAACCTATTCCAAGCCACTCCTACCAGGAGGTGCCAATGTGAGTGAGTTAAGAGATGACAAGGTTTATACCTCCTCTTTCCTCCGTTATCTGAGTCTAGCACTAGTCGGAGTATGCCATCACCTTCTGACATTCACCACCCTGTGTGAAGCCTTGCCCTCCCAACTTCCGGCTAGCATACCAGGGAACCAAAGCCTAAATACCCCTCTATGTTGAATACTGGGAAAGCCAATAGTTCTCCTGCTACTTTGTAGCCCAACTATGTTTCCCAAGAGTTTCCCCCAATCCTATGGACCCAGAGGCCCCTGTTGGAAGGCCACTTCCACCCTGCATAGCTGCCAGCCAGTGCTGGAGGGCGGGAGAAGTTGCCCGTTACCGTTACTCCCATCAATGGGACCTGTTTCGCCGAACTCAAGGACGGGCTACTAAGTGAGCTTGCCAGACTCCGCCCTTGAACCAGAGGTCAGACCCAAGCCCCTCTAAGTTCTGCTGCTTCACCTGCCCGTTAACACAAATAGCTGGAGCCACTGAACCACTTATCGCCGTGCTACATGTCCCCTTGTACAGGTGCACGGGCACCTGTCCAAGCATCCAAACACAACCAGAAAGTCGAGCCGTACCCCGAACGGTAACCCCCAACTGGCCTGGAAGCGAGACAGACAATACTACTGCCTCAACAAGGTATGTCCTTTGCCTATTCCATGTCTGGCTGTAAGAGTTAGACATTGCCAGTCCCAGTCCCGAGTAAAAAAGGGAGCTCTACAGCTGCTGGTGCTAATGATGGAACATGTGGCCTGATGAAGCAGACTGTAGTTCCCTTGCTACTGTTGTGCACAAACCCACAACCATTGGCTCTCCATGGTCCAATACCTTCATGCTAATCATGGTTTCCTAGGAGGATGTTGACAAGTCTATGTTCAAGAAGTCTAACCGTGTCCTGAACAGTACCCCCAACTGGCCCTGATGCGAGACAAACCATGCCAAGGCACATAGGTGATTTTAATAGCTGAGAGCCGGTCTAACAGCGTCAACAGGCATCCTAAGCTTACAATAGGAGTGTTGGAGTAAGGGTATCCAGTGCGAATAAAGACGACAGCCTCCCATCTGACCAACCGTGGCGGGAACCACTCATGTAAATTCTAGTACAAATGGTCCCTGTTGACCTGTCACTGCCTGATGTACGTGACCTCGGTGCATGGTCCCCTTGCATGGCAGCATGCCATTGAGACGAACATCCAATCCCCAATAATTACCACTCCCTGCCTACGCTACAATCTTGCCTGGCATTCCTCCATGCCCAGATATACCATGCGATGATTGCTCTACTCCGTCACTTGACCCGACCATACTTCGAAGAACAAACACAGCGTGAAGAAGCGGCCTGTGACCTGCCCCAAACTCAACTGAATCCTCCTATGAGCCGAATGATGTGCGAGCTCGCCGCCAACCTCTGTCAAAGCCTGCCAACCACACCAGTATTTGGACCCCTATTCCTCCAAAATTAGGGGGGGGGGGGGGGGAGAGGGGCAGTCCTGTCTGGAGATGTGTGTAATGGAGGACATGTGTCCTAGAGTACCATCAAATATCAGTACCACAAATACCTGGTGTGTTCAAACTAAGAACAGACTAACAACTCAATTATCGTCTTAAAAACCGTGTGTGACAAACCGGGAGATAAAAGGCAGGCAGTGTGACACGGAGAGACCCACCACGCAGCTGCGCCCCAAAAATCCACCATTCCGCATCAAACAGACCCGCTGGAAATACAACAAAAGCCTAACGCTCTACACCCGCGGATAACCCATGAAATAACCAATAACACTCGAGTAAATAACAACGGACGTCCTTCCAACGTGTAACATGTGTCCCGAATGAGCAATATACGCGAAGGTGTGCAGGCGTGTAGGAATCAAAACCTAACATTGACTGTGCATGGAACTAGTATTCAAACTGCGACCTATAGAATATGCGTGGTGCTGTGCAGCACAGCTTGGCCCATCTGATCCACTTCACAATATGAGGGAGCTGTGTCCTCCTAAACTGTAAACTGCCCAATCCAGCTGAATAGATGCCCACCTTTGATCGTTTTGCCTGCATGTCATTGAGCTAGAGAGTATCCGCTGAGTTCGCATATCCATTCGGGAAGAATGTTTCATAATTCACAACAAGGGGTGTGGAGTGGCTCTCTCCATGCCATTACAAGGACGTAATCTTTCTACCCATGACAACTACTTCAAGGTAGCCAACCAAAACACTACCAACTGTGCATTTCCAAGATTTTGTGGCAGCACCCACCTGTAATGCACTTCAGCACCCCTCACTGAGAATGAAGCACCAAACAAAGGCAGCCGTGCAATACAAGCGAGGGAATATACGAAACGATGGGGCCTGTGGCACAGCTCCCACTTTCTGCCCTTGTGCCAGCTGCCAGTAACTAGTAAGGCCCCTCACTGGACTCTCACAACAAGGAGGGGGGGGGGGGGGGTAGGAGACAAACCAGGCAGCTCCCTGTTGCCTACAGCACCCAGGTTACCAAGCACCGGAAAGCTGGCGGGGGGGGGGCACACCCCCCTCAGTGCCCGGCATCCTGGGGAGGCTGGTTGCGATGCCTTACCCTCAGCCGACCCTGAGCACCGGGCAGGTGCCGCCCAAAACATTTGTGTAAGACGGCAGCGCTTACCTCACCGTGCCGGTCTGCCCTAACGCTTCGACGCGATGTATCCATAAATGCAGCACAAAGCGTGTGCCGGGCTGATCGTAATTCAATTGCAGCATCCGAAGACAGCAAAACCCCCACTCCCTGCGACCTTTTGTGTGCTCCGCTCAAAAGGCACGGCCAGGTGTCTCCCTACTCAATGAACAATGCCCGTCACACGTCGAACCGAAGGTGTCATAGCGATGCCAATATGACATTCGGCCTGTGAGAGTACGTGGTCTGCCCCAGAACCGAAGATGTGTAAGCGACCCCGAGGCTCGAACCCTGATCTCCAGCACCGCGTCGGGATTAACATGGCGCGAGATCGACCCGATGGAGGTGAAGCCCATCGCAAAGCTCCGTCCTACATTACATACTGCGGGACGGTGAGAAAGTTAATTGCCCAGAATCCAGTAATGTGGACGCGCCCCCCCAAGCTCGAAACCTGCGCCTACCCGAATACCATATGAGGACGCAACCGCGATGCTTGAACCCTGTTTTGCAGCACCAAAGTGTGGCAATCACCATGACGCGCAGACGACCCTAAGGTGTTGGAGCGCCAGGCAGAGCACCCTTAAATATCGCACATTCCGGCGCGGAAATAAGATAATAGGCCTGAAGGTATAGGAGCGCAGGCAAAGCACCTTAATTACATTACAAAATCAGGTGCGAGGCGGTTCAGTTACTTGCCCACCCCTCAGGATGCGGACTCGCCCGCGAGGCTCGAACCCTGGTTTCCCACACGATAGTGGGCAAACAAACTGTCGCGCAGGCGACCCGAAGGTAATGGAGCGCATGGCAGGGCACCATTGAGCATAGCGCAACCAGGCACAGCAGAATAACATAATGAACCAAATGAGTGTGGCGTTGGATTATGTAACGTGATATATATGACGCGAACACAACACGAAGGATTGGAGCGCTTTACATGGAACCTAGTATACATAATACGTTCAAGTGCGAGAAGGAATTGTCCGCTGGAGTCGCAGGATGTGGGCGCGACCTCGGGGCTTGAAATAAGCAGCTCTGGCCGCCGGACCATATCCTCTCCCACATGATCTAATAAGGGCGCGACCCCGAGGCGCCTGCCGCGGAGCACTGCGCTAGAGCCCTCCCAAAGAAAATACCCGTGTCGCCCATGCTGTCTCGTGGGACCCGACCCCCAGCAAGGATAGAAAGGAGGGACCCGTGAGGGCACCGTCAACTTGCCTGGCCCGAAGGGGGGGGGGGGGGAGGCTGTTCCCTCTAGAAAGTGTTTGCGCTGTGAAATTTGCACCTACATTAGGGCTTCCGGTGAGCAATGGAGTCGGGCGTGTAGCCCTGGGGCTCCGGCGGTGGCTCCCTTCCCTGTCTGAATAACCTGCCTACATGTGAGTTGAAGGGACTGCTCCCTACAGTGATTCCCTCAGCGGAGGCTCGGACGCTCTACTACCTGCCTAAGTGATCGGCGGTAGCGTAGCACTGTGGCGAGACCCCCTGCCATTCTGCTGCCGTGAGCGGCCCTGAGGTATCAGGCAGGCAGAACCACGCGTGGTCGGGGGTTGGCCCCGCCCCCCCAAGGCCCAGGTACGCGCTGAGGCTGACCCACCTCCTGCGCCTGCCATCTCCGGGACGTTCTCGGTGATCGCCGAGGGGGACGCATCAACGATCCTGGCCAACGCCGATTTAAACCACACCGCCTGCTGAGCTGACGCGCGCGAAGTGCTGCAATTTGACGCCGACATGCAACGCGGGGCCCGGGTCTGGCACTGCCCCCTGGGCCTGCTTCGGCATTATGTATCCGGACCGACGCGAGCGGACAAGAGGGCGAGGAGGGGGCGGAGACAGAATATGTACCCCCCTGGCTCCTCCCCGCCGGAAACAGCTATCTGCTGGGGTCTCCCTTGGTCTATCCCAGGGACACGACCTCCCACCCCTGTGCCTTCCTGTGGCACTAAGGCGGCCGCCCTCAGAGGGGCGGGCCGCTGCGCAACCCCCCCCCGGGCAGCCTTACATAACATCGGTCGCGGCTGCTGCCAATATGCAGTGGCGGGCCGGAGGGGCAGCAGCAGTGACCCCAGTGGGGGCTGTATGAATGAAAAAAATTACATTGAAAAAAGTACCTGATCCTGGTGCTGCCTCGCGCTTCGGTGCTCCTCCCGGAAGTCCCTGGGACAGATCCCCTTCCAATCCAGACGCTGCTTTCATACTATGAGAGCAGCGCCGGGATTGGCCTGAGCAGGCTGGTTTGACTCTCTGCTCAGGCACAGGGAGTCTGTGCCGTTTCTCCGCCCAGCTGTAGAATACAGCCCGGTTACTTCTACGTCTGGGTTATAGAAACCCGTTTGGCCAGCCTAAGACAGATGGCCAAACAGACATGCGCACTTAGAAGTGCACAAAGCACTCCATTCCTCCTCCCTCCCATGGCCCGGCCCCGCCCCTCCCTACACACGCTGACTTAGCCAGAAGCTGAAAAATAAAATAGTAATAAAATATTTTTATTATTTTTCATCTGCTGACTCTGAGACAGTGGTGCAAGCCTCTTCCGCCGTTGCGGAGGAGCTGCTGCTTAACATTATCCAGCCTCCGTCCAGCCGGTTGCCTTTATTAAAGGCCTTAACTAGAGCCCACTGCTGCTATTCAGGCACTATGATCAGTAGTGACCAAAAAGGACACGTCCAGGCACATACCCTCTCCGAGAGGGCTGTCCCACACATGTCCACATAGGCATTTCTCACAGGCCTCGCCAGTGAGGTGACCCTGCTAATAAAAGGGAGTTGGGCGCACGTACCTTCTCTCCAACTCCCACATATGTAAGTGCATGTGTCTTTGTTGCCGCACAACACCTCCTTGGCATTGAGGGGTGAAAGACGCACAGCTGCAGTCATGGGAGAAAGCCCATTTACAACAGTAACTGGGGTAATCTGTCAGTGGTGCCCCTCGAGCTGGGGTACTGAACTGCCCATTCTCACCGAGCTGCTATGGAGAAAGTGGGGCTCCAAGAGGCCTGCTCCCAGGGTCAGACTGGGACAGATAATAGGCTTGGATGTCAAATTAAACGTGGCCCCATTAGCAATTGAGATAGCTAAAAAAGTGCCCAGCATTTGCAAACCAGGGTAGTTTGTAACAACAAACTGTATGGGTGTTTTGCAAGGTATGGCAGGCTTTATGCATTTCTACTTGTTTCAGGCAATGTTTGTGGTAATATCAGAGATTTGAACAGTAAAAAAACGGACCACCAGACCATAAAACTGCCCAAAAAACAGCCCACACACACTGAACTGTCCGACCAGCCCTTCTGGCACCACCTGATTACCCAGTTGGTCAGTCCGACGCTGCTTGTGCCACAAAAATAAGACATACCCAAAACTATTCTTCTAAGTTAGCGTCACAAGCATGTGTGCTAACGTGCAATCTCAGCGTATGGCAACTTAAAATGAGATGTGGTCGTCCTGCTTCACTCCTTAGTCTCAGACATAAAATTCAAGTCCATCACTTTCATGCCCCAGTGCACATCCTGTCCTGATACAATTGAGAACTATATTCTGATAAAAGAACTTGACATACCCAGAAAGATTTGCCACTGTACATGCTTACTGACCAGACAATCCCCACTCATACAAACCAAATAAATCTTAAGAAAAGCATGACAATTGTGTGCTCATCAATACATGATCTGTATCAAAGAATCAACATGACATACATGACCTTAACAAGGTCATGCAATCAGACTGCCTATTCATTACCAAAACTTGATTAGCAAATGACTCTTGGTGGTTTGGAGCCTGTCCACAATCTTCGAAACTATTGACAATGATCTGATGATGCCATTCTCTTGAGCTGATGCTGCAGCATCTCAAGAGCATGGCAGGTACTGAAGGACCATTTTGCAAATTCCCTTTTGAGAACCCTTTACTGAAGGACTCTGGATGATCTCACCTTAAGCACGTCCTGCATTGCCTCCAGCAGCCTGATGACACACCTCTCTGGCTCTCATCCTCAGGCAGTCCAGAAATAATCTCCAGGTTCATGAAACCTGCCTGGCTGAAGATGCCACCTGTAAAAAGGTCAAGAGTCAATGAAGACAAAATACACCTCATGTTGATGGGTTCACAGGATCATTTGACAATGTGGCAAAGAGAATGTGACCAGCTACTAATTATTGGTGTGGAGACCTCCCTGCTCATCAGGTGCATCACCGTTGTGTCCTCTTTGGTTTCCATCTGATCAGGAAGAATATTCTTAGGGGTAACAGAGTGTAAAGTTCCTAAGTTACAGGACTTGCAGCTTAGCTAGATATTTTTGATACTTTGTGGACTTCTTGAAGTCTGGAGCTCTCATAGTGAAAAAGAAGAAATATCAGTGCCCATCAGCTGCCGCAACACTTTCTTCCTACTGCAGCAAAGCAGAGACGTTTTAAGGCATGGGCACAATGGGCAATTCTCCATGGACCCCGCCTACCAAGGAACTCCTGGGAAAGGGAACCTTTTATTTATTTCACTTTTATGTATTTCTCTATTTCTCTAGTACAACCTTCACCATATGATTCAATTGTGTTTGCCATCAGGGACCTTGAATTATCAGAAAATGGGTAATAAAATTCGAACTTGTTCCTAACAGGGTTCCCAAATTATATTTTTGCCCTGGGCCCCCCAAATATTTTTGCCCCGAGCCCCAAAATACTTAAGACAAGGCTGCAGTAAAGGACAGTTTAGGGTAGTGCTTGATCTGCCTTAGCATTTCAGCCCCTTCCACCTGATCCAGGTTCCCACCTGGCAGTGCACTACAATGGCCCTCAAAAGCCCCCCTCATGTATTCTCCTGATGTTCTGCAACCTCCATCTGTACTCCCAACCTGCATTGTCCACTCCCCCTTTCTGCTTGTAACTGCAAGTGGATGGGTTGCTGCAGGTGGGCACAGGGACCTCCTGTCAATGATGTCTTGCCTAGCTTACATTATGCAGCATGGCATTCTGCCTTCCAGCAGACCAGATGGTGTTGTTTTACTTCATGCAAAGTCAGAACACTTCACATTGTTTTGTTGATGCAAAGTTTGTGACTGCACATGCCTTCTCATTTGTTCATTTGTGTTTCCGGATCTTATTTAAATTTTTTTGCTGGTTCAACCTGCTGAAAGTGTGCGCCTTCCTTTTAAACAGGATGCAGTATATTTAAAAAACATAATGAATGTGATGAATGGAGGGATGACTTACCTCATTCTAACAAGGAACGTTCTCTCCTTTTTTAGGATGAGAAGAACCAGATGATGACAACTAACGTGTGGGTGAAGCAGGTGAGCCCGCTCGATGTTCTCGTCGCGATTGCCTGGATACATCCCTGGCTGAGGAAGCCCTGCCTCGCTCCTTGTGTAACCAAAAACTTCTTTTGTTGTCTGTCTTTTGTGTCTGTCTTTCCGTTTTCTTCCCCGGAGGGCTCAGGAGTGGAACGACTACAAGCTGCGCTGGGACCCCCTTGACTATGAGAATGTGACGTCGATACGGATCCCCTCGGAGTTGATCTGGAGGCCAGACATCGTTCTGTATAACAAGTGGGTTGGGGCAGCACAGCGGTGGGGGGAGTGGTGGGGAACAAGATGGCTTCTGTTGCACCTATAATTAATAGTGCTACATCTGAACATTGCCACGTGGGCACTGTGGGTGCTGGGGGCCTGCCCAGTTGCCCAACTGAACATGAAAGGCAACGCTTTACTTCATAGTTTTGCTGGGCCCATCACATGGGAGTGCCCCAAAGCACAGGATACCATCAGTGAATTGCATGCTTCTGCTGCAAGTCAGTGGCTTATAATTATTGAGCAGCTCTCTTGTAATGGAGAATTTCTTGCATTGCACACATTATGAAGTCAAATTCGTTTTGGCACTTGCTTGAATTTTGAATGTGGACTCGATGCTTGTAAATTTGATGGATTCAATAGCTGTGAAAGCTTGTCACATCATTTATCACTGCCTTCATCTTACATTGCCCACCTGTGCAAGCTTCTCACATTGCTCACTAGTGCAAACTTGTCACTGTGCAAGCTCCTCACACCGCCGTCGGAGAACCATCAGTGTAAAATGATCATACTGCAAATTAACATAATCCTCTCAGTGTGCTTCAGATCAAGCTTTTCACACTGCCCACCACTTCTATGTTATGTAATGTTGATTTGTATGGCGCACTAATCACCAGAGAGGGTATCCCAGTGCTTGGGCAGGTGTGTGATCAACCAAGGTTCTTATACAAAGAGACAGGTCTTCAGCTTTTTGTGGAACTCAAGAAGTGAGGAAGAGGCTCTGATGTGTTGAGGGCGGTCTGTCCATGTCTTTGGTTTGATGTAGGCGAATGAGCGATCTCCAGTTTTGCTTTTGCGGATGCGGGGAGTGTGTGCGAGTGAGGCAGGGTGTAGGTGTTGGTGGGTTGGCAAAAGTGTATGCAGCTGTTCAGATATTCTGGTCCTGTGCAGGGCTTTGTATGTGTGCTTGAGAAGTTTTTAGTTGGCTGTGCTTGTGAAGCTTCGTGAGGTGTGGTATGGTGTGGGTGTGGCATGGGAGGTTGCATATGAGTCTTGCGGTGGTGTTCTGGATGGTTTGGAGTCTGTGTAGCAGTTGTGCTGGCTTCTCATACTGCTCGCTGTGCCAGCTTCTTTCACTGCCCATCAGATCCAGCTTCTCACACTGCTCATATACGACAGATTCCTACACTGCCCACCAGTGCCAACTTCTCACACTGCTCACAAGTGACATATTCTTACTCTGCCCAATAGTGGCAGTGTCAGACACTTCCTATCCGCTGAATATCCCACAAAGCCTCTTAGAGCTAGCCTCTCAAAGTGCCCACCAGGGATAGATTATTGCACTGACCAGCAGTACCAGTTTTGTACAGTGCCCACCAGTGCAGTAAAGGCTACTAACACTGCCTACTGCTAGCAGCTCCTGCCATCGGCCAGAAGTTGAGTTTAGACTCTTGCAGTCTAGAAACATTGAGCCTTCTTCTAATCCTATACTTGTTGTTCTGCATTTATAGAAAAAAGTAAGACTACAAGGTCATCCCCCAGAGTATTATGGGTAGAATATCATCATACACAAATATGATGCCCTCTCCAGAAAGTTGGTTGAGATTGCCAATCCATTGCCCACAAGGTAACCTGGCACACATGGCATGGGGCTACATTGGCCATCATCGCTACCAAATATTGTGCTAGAAGTGAAAATTGCGTGGTAGCCGCTATTCGAGGTAGAGCAGGCTTGGACGGGGTTATGTAGCAGAAAGAAAAAGAAAGCAGATAAAGAAAAAGATAAATTCATACAGGCAGTTGCCCCTGGCAGACCAGTAGGGCTGGGGATGAGTCTGCCACTGTAACACGCTTTGTCTAATCTTGTGGTATAGAACCATAGTGGCCTTTCTGAGTCAATGTTTTTATGGATATTTCTCAGATTATATTTTAGAAATAATCTACCTCTGCTGGGGTGAAGAGTGGTAAAATAAATCTTTTTCCAAAAAGTAAAAACTAAGCAATATAAAAGGATTTATAAAATATGAATTGGAGCTCTGAAACACTAGGGTGGGTGTCTTAAGCCAAAAAAAAATACATTAACTATTTTTGACTTTCCAAGTAAGGTCTCTATTTTGGAACATAGACATACATTAATCACTGCAAAAAATTTAGGCATGGGCGGTGAACTCTGCTCTGTTTGAAGAGTTTTCCGCACTCAGGGGAGCACGTGGAGTTCCAAAAAACTTCGCGAACAGAGTTTTTTCCTCGCTCGTGCTTACCAGCGTTTAGTTTGCAAGCGCGAGTGAGGAAAATCCAATGCTAGACCACCTCCCAGTGAGATTTCTCAAAGCAGGCGGTCGTGGATGGTCACGACCGCTCACGTTTGGAAACCTTCTGTTCGCATTAAGGAAGCTGCCGCTTGAGTAGAGCATCTACTCGAGTGGCAGAAAGAAGCAACGCCCTCTTGCGCTGCACATGGTGGCGTTCATGCTGATTTTCCAGCATGAGACAAACACGCGATGCTAAAAATCAGGGCGAACGGCGCGACCTTATGCAATCTGCTGCTTGCAGAACTCCGCGTAGCACAGCGGAGTTTTTCAGTCACTTCACAGAACTCTGCAAACTCTGCCCAGGCCTAATATAATCACGCTGGTCTTATGACTGCAAATTGTATGCACATATATTTTAAGTTGTTGCACGCGAAGTGTCAGATGTTCAGTGAGTCCATACGTTGATAACTCATGCCACTGTCCGGTGGTTGTCGGACTTTGTACTTACAATAGAAGAATGATATCCGTTAAAAAGAAAGGACTAACTTTCCTGAAGTGACCATGATCCCCTTGTCGAGTTGCGAAGTCTCAAGTGATTGCAGGGCAAGATGTTTCAGCCTGACATTTCTTTGCCATAATCCTTAACTTACGGTGCTTTACTCCCATTGGTTCAACTGAAAGGTCACACACTCACAATGCACTGATATCTCAAATGACAGCACAGGATGGTAAAATTAGTAAAATTGTTGGTATCTTATGGACAGGGAGCGATTTGAGACAAAAAGCCAAGATTTGTCTCCTCATTGATATCAGTTGATTATGGGATTTGCAGACTCCTGTGCTTTAAAGGAAAAACTCACATTTTCATACCACTGGATTCTTTTCAAGTGATGGACGGGATCAGGTAGATCTAGCGTTGACTCTTTGGATTTAGGAGTCACAGGTCTGTCCCTGGAATGTTCTTGATTTTATTACACTAAAGGTTGTAGAGGAGAGTATTTTAATTACAAGCAACACAGAATCGACCACTTACCACCACGAAGATCAAAGAATCAAAGTTTGCTGTCCAATTGTAATCTCCATGAAAATTGGAGACTGTGACTGAGAATTCCTTTCGGAGATTAGTTAATGTTAGTAAAATGGTCCCTTGTCCTTTCTTTGTGAAACACTAAGGTGCCGATCACGATCCGGTAAAAAATGTCCCCGTGCGACTCGTATCGGGTCTTTTTACCGTACGAATCGTACAAGTGCCGTACGAACTGGCAATCACGATTCGCATGGTAAAAAGTCCATACGAACCGCACTGGGAATCATTCCCCACACGTCCTCGGGTCGGAAAATGTGTCCGACACGTCCTCGGACGATTTACCTTACAAACGTGAAAAGCCAAGTCCGACCGAGGAATCACGATCCATCCCGTGCGTCCGAGCGTACAACCGTATGGAAAAAACACCGTCCGCACCGAACTCCTATAGCAACCATGGAGACATGTGCCCGCAGACGCGCCCAACACTCCCCCCAGCCCCCGTACGTCCGACACGTACCCCCCGTGTATGTATACCCCCACCCGTCTAGGTACACCCCAGTACGTTCAAGTCGTACCCCCACCCCAGTACGTGTCGTACCACCGTCTATGTACACCCCAGTACGTTCGAGCTCCACCCCCACCCCAGTACGTGTCATACCCCCGTGTACCTACACCCCAGTACGTTCCAGTCGAACCCCCACCCCAGTACGTGTCAAACCACCGTCCATGTACACCCCAGTACGTTCCAGTCGTACCCCCACCCCAGTACGTGTCGTACCACCGTGTACCCAGTACGTTCGAGTCCTACCCCCACCCCTGTACGTGTCGAACCACCGTGTATGTACATCCCAGTACGTTCGAGCCCCACCCCCACCCCAGTACGTGTCATACCCCCGTGTACCTACACCCCAGTACGTTCCAGTCGTACCCCCACCCCAGTACGTGTCGTACCACCGTGAACCTACACCCCAGTACGTTCCAGTCGTACCCCCACCCCAGTACGTGTCGTACCACCGTGAACCTACACCCCAGTACGTTCGAGCCCCACCCCCACCCCAGTACGTGTCATACCCCCCGTGTACCTACACCCCAGTACGTTCCAGTCGTACCCCCACCCCAGTACGTGTCGTACCACCGTGTACCCAGTACGTTCGAGTCCTACCCCCACCCCTGTACGTGTCGAACCACCGTGTATGTACATCCCAGTACGTTCGAGCCCCACCCCCACCCCAGTACGTGTCATACCCCCGTGTACCTACACCCCAGTACGTTCGAGCCCCACCCCCACCCCAGTACGTGTCGTACCACCGTGAACCTACACCCCAGTACGTTCGAGCCCCACCCCCACCCCAGTATGTGTCATACCCCCCGTGTACCTACACCCCAGTACGTTCCAGTCGTACCCCCACCCCAGTACGTGTCGTACCACCGTGTACCCAGTACGTTCGAGTCCTACCCCCACCCCTGTACGTGTCGAACCACCATGTATGTACATCCCAGTACGTTCGAGCCCCACCCCCACCCCAGTACGTGTCATAGCCCCGTGTACCTACACCCCAGTACGTTCGAGCCCCACCCCCACCCCAGTACGTGTCGTACCACCGTGAACCTACACCCCAGTACGTTCGAGCCCCACCCCCACCCCAGTACGTGTCATACCCCCCGTGTACCTACACCCCAGTACGTTCCAGTCGTACCCCCACCCCAGTACGTGTCGTACCACCGTGTACCCAGTACGTTCGAGTCCTACCCCCACCCCTGTACGTGTCGAACCACCGTGTATGTACATCCCAGTACGTTCGAGCCCCACCCCCACCCCAGTACGTGTCATACCCCCGTGTACCTACACCCCAGTACGTTCGAGCCCCACCCCCACCCCAGTACGTGTCCTACCACCGTGAACCTACACCCCAGTACGTTCGAGCCCCACCCCCACCCCAGTACGTGTCATACCCCCCGTGTACCTACACCCCAGTACGTTCCAGTCGTACCCCCACCCCAGTACGTGTCGTACCACCGTGTACCCAGTACGTTCGAGTCCTACCCCCACCCCTGTACGTGTCGAACCACCGTGTATGTACATCCCAGTACGTTCGAGCTCCACCCCCACCCCAGTACGTGTCATACCCCCCGTGTACCTACACCCCAGTACGTTCCAGTCGTACCCCCACCCCAGTACGTGTCGTACCACCGTGTACCCAGTACGTTCGAGTCCTACCCCCACCCCTGTACGTGTTGAACCACCGTGTATGTACATCCCAGTACGTTCGAGCCCCACCCCCACCCCAGTACGTGTCATACCCCCGTGTACCTACACCCCAGTACGTTCCAGTCGTACCCCCACCCCAGTACGTGTCGTACCACCGTGAACCTACACCCCAGTACGTTCGAGCCCCACCCCCACCCCAGTACGTGTCATACCCCCCGTGTACCTACACCCCAGTACGTTCCAGTCGTACCCCCACCCCAGTACGTGTCGTACCACCGTGTACCCAGTACGTTCGAGTCCTACCCCCACCCCTGTACGTGTCGAACCACCGTGTATGTACATCCCAGTACGTTCGAGTCCTACCCCCAACACAACCTCCTAACTACGGAGCGCACCCCAGGCCCCAACATCACAACCGCATGTACGAGTCGTACCAAGCCACACACAAGGACAGCACCGTACAACCAAATGGCCCATGTACACACCGTACACACGCTCAAAACGCACGGACACAACCAGGACAAAACAAAACAACACAACAATACACCATTCGAATGGCACAAAGCCACTAAACATGGCCAAAAAACACCAAAACAACACCTTCACTGACCTGCAACTGCCAAAAACAAACAGAGGCCCAATACACCACCACTCCTTATAACCAACCCACCCACAATTCAAACACAGCCACACCCACCAATGGACCAATAAAAAGGGCCCACACACACAAACCATGAGCCTTTGCAACAGACCCACTGCTGCCAGACCCCACAGACAACCCACAGCACCAGACCTCAACCTTTACTACACCTTACACTTGCACACCTTCACACAACCACCTTCACAAACACACCCTCATCACATTCACACACACACACACCTGCACAACCACACCCACACACCCACAACCATCCACACACCACCCCCACCATCCACACCCCCCCCACCATCCACACCCCTCATCATGCCCACTACCAAGAATCCAAAGTTCAGTAACCGAGAGTTGGAGGTTCTTGTTGATCAAATCCTCAGAGTCGAGCCACAGATCTTTGGAACATTGGTCAGAAACACCAGCCAGGCAGCAAAAACAGCCATGTGGCAGACCATCGTCGATGCTGTGAATGCTGTTGCGGACACCAGACGGACCAGGCAGGAATGCCAGAACAGGTGGTACGATCTGCGGAGGAGGGTCCGAGCCAAGAGGCAGGATGAACACGACCAGGCCAACGCCACCGGAGGAGGGCCCTCCCGCAGACCCGTACACTACCATCCCTGGGAGGAGAGGGTGATGGCCATACTGCCGGTGGAGGCAGTAGAAGGATTAGAAGGACTCCGAGACCCGGGTGAGTACACAAACAACGCACCTCACATGGGGGGAACGGCATCCACAACCAACATCACTAACAGGCACGCAACCACCACAAGCCATCGCATGACTCAACCACACTCCATGAGCACGCACATGCCACTGCTGCCACCATGCCCCATGCACCCAGCTGGACAATGTCAAGTCACAGGCCACAGAAGACAACAACACATGACACGGTAACCCGGATGGCGGGAGGCTGGGCCCAAAAAAACACATAGTGCAACTCAGAAGCAGACAAAAATTCACTCTACCCATATGGCCTAGGTCACAGCCAGACAAACAGTGTGTCCCAACACAGGAATGACTTGCCAGCAAATGGCGGACGCCTTGCATCAACACATGGGGGTGAAGGCACTGTTTAGCACATGACAGCAGCTAATGAACAGCCAACATTGTGAAAGAGTGGCAGCACACACCACCACAGCAGCAGCGCACAGACACACATCACACCCAATGGGTGCCTGGAGATCAGAAACAAACTCACATCAACAAGCCAAGGGCCACTCAAAGATCTGCTAACAGTGTGTGCCCAGGAAGCTGGGCCGAGGTGACAGAGGGTGACACACGGAGGGAGGGAGAGGGGGACAGAGAGGGAGGGAGAGGGGGACAGAGGGAGGGAGAGGGGGACAGAGAGGGAGGGAGACGGACAGAGGGAGGAGGCTGACACACGGAGGGAGGGAGAGGGGGACACAGAGGGAGCGAGACACAGGGAGAGCTAATCAGCCGTGTTGCGTGTGTGAATGTCTGCTCGTCAGCAGGTAGACGGCGTGCATGTAGACAAGGGTGGCCAGTGCCAGAACCCCCCCTCTTCACCATGGCAAAACACAGGGCCATGTCACAACCTGTACACGAGCACAAGGAAAGCTACCTGGATCATATAAGTGTGTGGATCCACTCCATGTGCGCATGTACAGTGCTACACGGAAGGCGCCAATGCATGGCTCGCCACACCTGCCCACTCCACTGCTGACTGCAGTCACACTTGACGCAGCAAGTAAGACTGTGCCACACATAGTTAAAGGGGCCAAAGTGGTGGCCAAGGGACACACCCATGCACAAGTGCACTGTGAGTGGAATGCAAGACAGATCCTAATTCCAAGAGGAAATGTGCCAACTTTGAAACGGATGAAACATGGATGTTGCATGGACCAAAATTAACATTGTCTCTCTCACACACAGGTCAACGTCGTGGTGCACCCCCCAACACTGGGGGGGAACACTCACAGGACCCGGATCTGCAGGAGCCCGATCCCACCGGCAGCGACCACTCTCACCACTCTGCGGACGACCCCGACCGACCTGGCCCCTCTGGTGTCCAACCACCTGCAGCACCTGCGTCAGGTACAACTGTGCCAACCACCACCCCCACTCCTGCCACATCCCAGGAGACACCCAGGATCCCTGCCCCAACACCACAATGCAGCCAGGCTCGCCAGGAGGGACACGGTGTCCCGGGCACCCAGGAGGAGGCAGGCGACAACGCCAATGCCACCCCTCAGGGGTCCCGGAGACCCCATGTGCCCACAAGTGCAGGCCAGGCGCAAGTGGGCAGGGGTGGTGGGAGTGGAGGACGGCGGAGGCGCGAGCCTGACCAGTTGGCTGGGGATCCGGTATTTTCCCATGTCCGTAACATCCTGGACTCATACCGGCAGGACACCACGGGCATGGCCCAGGTTGTGTCTGTCCTCGAGGGGATCAAGGCCCAGCAGGCCCAGCAACATGCGGAGCTAATTGCCTGTCTACTGGTACACCAACGGAGGATGGAGGACAGACAGGCTGAGCAAGTGACGGCATTCCAGGGGATTCACGCTACACTCCGTCGGATGGCCGACACCATGGCCGACCCTCCCTGTGCCAGAAGGCGGAGAACATCACCACCCACAGGGAGGGATCAGGAGGAGGAGGAGGAAACATCCGACGGAGCATCCCAGACGTCGTCACGGCCTGCTGGTGAGCTTCCCCGCAGGAGGCCGGGTCGTCCACGGAAAGGACCGTGAGGGTGGCTGCTACATCACCATCTCCCAGGACACCTGGCCTGGCACCTGGCCCACTGGAGCAACAGCATCACAGCATCAAGAGACATTCTCTGCCACATGGCCCTGCTGGTCACTGGCTGACCAATGTTGACAAAGACTGTGGCATGGACTCTGAGGATTTCCCATGGCAAGGACACCAACTCCCCTACTGAACTTTGGATTCCCTAATCCCGGAAAGCCCCTCACTTTGTCCCCCCCCCCCCCAATAATAAATCACACTATGAAGAGTATATGCCTGCTGGTAGCATTATTACCTAACATGTGTCTTGTAAAGTCTAAACATGCCTGAGTCATCTTTTCTCTTCAACCATCCACACCCTGGGGCCTGAGTCTGGCACAGGACACATGGGTCACAGTTTATTAGGCAAGACAGACATGGAGCACCATACACACCCGTGATGGGCACAACCAGCTGAGGGGGTGGCCGAACAACCGTGCTGACACACACATTGAGTACACCAACAGTCATGCGCAGAGGTCAGGGATCCAGTCCAGTGTCCTGGGTGGCACCCAGGTATGTGTAGACAGGTGGCAGAACCATGTCCTGCAAGCTTGAGTCCGGTGGATGCAGAGAATGGGGGCCTGGACAACGTTGGATGCATGGGGATGGCACATGTCACAATACCCACGCAGTCATGGACATCATGCCCAATACACAGTCACAGCCCACACACACAGCTTGCATCTTGCGAATCGACACATTGACACATAGCCACAATCAGGGAATACCATGCCAGACATGCAGGATGCACCGTGCCAACACACCAGCATTGACTGAGAAGAGGCACCTTGGAGGCATAGGGACACCTTTATTAGTCATGTATTCGGGTTTGCAGAGGCAACTCGAAGTACACATGAACACATCATGTGGAGTGACATGTGGGTCCAACACTGGCACCCCCCTTCTGCAGCACAAATGCGTGATAGCCATGGTACTGGCACACAAGCGTCGGCTAACAGCTAAATACCCACAGCTGCACACGGAGAGCCTGCCATACACCATAGATCCGCTGATGTGGAAGTCCCACACCATGTCAAGCCAATGCTAACCGTATGTGTCCGAGGGCAGTGTCACACACATTGATGCCATCATCACAATCCACTATCCCATCACTGATGACTGTCAACCAGGCAGACCATCTATTCAGGTGTACACAGCTGCATGTCGTGTCCCATGGGGATGCGACATGGCTGCAGAGGAACCAAACCCCGACAGGGGCAGTGTGCACACATCGTGAACAACTGCCACACCCAATACACCCCAGATGCATCCCTTACCCCATGGAGACTTCCAAACGTGTCCGTGCCTGTAACGCTGAGTCAGCCCACGATGTCATGTCCATGAGGAATAGCAGTGCCACAACAATGCAACCAGCAAAAGGCATGCAAAGGTACCTGGGGAAGAGAGACACACAAGAAGTCAGCCACAAAAAGCACAGCCACTTGCATGTGCATTTACTCGACACATGTATGGATGACAACATGCTAGGTCACAATTATGACTGGGGAAATACTACCATCACTGCCACCATCACTCCAGTGACACACCCACACACACCTCTGACCCACGTGCCATACATGCAGGTGGAGACACACATCACAACGCATGCCACACGGGGACCAATGCGTGCACACTCAGACACTGGTACTCACCACTAAGCAAAGAAGTCGCGTATGAGCCGAGTCCGGATGTCCTCTTGCGGCTCCACATCCTCCACATCACTAGCCCCATTGCCAAGCCCTTCGTCCTCCACGGGTGGATGGTCCTCGTCATGTTGATTCAGGATGAGTGGCACAGCTCTTTCAACTGCCATGTTGTGCAGCATGCAGCAGACCATGAAGATCTTGCAGACCTTCGCCGGGGCATATGGGAGTGCGCCGCCGGTCTTGTGGAGGCACCTGAATCGGCTCTTCAGCATGCCAAACGTCCTCTCTATCACTCGCCTTGTCCGGCCATGGGCGGTGTTATAGCGGAGCTGGGCCGGCGTGATGGGGTTGCGGAGAGGTGTCAGCAGCCAAGGCATGTTGGGATAGCCAGCGTCCCCTACATGGGAAGCACATGGACATCGTTAGAACTGGTGAAGCGGTCGTGCTGGTCGGCTATACAGAATACAGGACAGACAGACTGTACCCACCAACAACACATGCCCGTTCGTTGCGCAGCTGCATCATCATATCAGGCATCCCGCTACGCCTCATGATGTAGGCATCGTGTGCTGATCCTGGGAAACGAGCACAGACATGTGAAATCACCATATTGGACAGACACACCACCAGGGCATTGATGGAGTGGTAGTGCTTCCGATTGCGGTACGCCACCTCCCGTGCGTGTGGTGGTACCAAACCTACATGTGTCCCATCTATGGACCCAATGACATGGGGCATCCCTCCCAGGGCATAGAATCCACGCTTGACCTCAGTCATCTGTTCAGGGGTTGGGAACTTGATGAAGTCATCCAGGTGAATCAACATGGCCTCCAAGAAATCATGCAGCACACCGCTGAACATGCTCTGGGACATGCCACCAACATGAGCTATGGTATTTTGGAAGGTACCCGTGGCAAGAAAATGTAGGGCAGCCATTACCTTCAGCTGGGGTGTCAGTGCCGTAGGATACCTGTGCTGCGGTTGCAGGTGTGGTGCCAGTCTCGCCGTCAGCTCCAGGATCAACGGTTGGGTGAAGCGGTAGAGCCGGATCCTGTCATTCTCCTGCATGGCAGCCAAGTCTGGAATTGGTCGGGCAAGAGGCGGCGCTCTGCAGTAATTTGGAAGTGACAAGGAAGAGTGAGTGCACTACGACAACAACTCATGTCTACTGAGCACATGTAAATCTGGCAATACACACATGCTACATAGGGAGTCAGGTATGTGCTACATGCCCAGGACACGTATGGATGCAAGGTGACACTCCTTCCAAGACCCAGCTACACACGGAGATTGAGAACCTCCCCATGCCACGCCATGGGAATAGCTGTGTCCCAGTGCAAGTGAACAGCCCGACGCAAGACAGGAGTGACATACACCCACACATCAGCAGAAGTGGGATGCCGATTGCAGAGACTGGTTGCGGAACACCGGAGCCACAGGTCACATGACATTACACTAGGCCTGCCCACACACCTTGCGATGAAGGTGCACATGTCATGACTCACCACACATTCCTTGTGAGGATGCTGACATGGCCTTGTCACGCTACTCCGTGTCCCATGCATACATGTGCACCTCACATCCGATACCACATGTGGCATGGTGTGCGGAACAGTGTGCAATGACAATCTACACACAGACACATGTTGGTTGCTGCAACGGCTGCAGCTTTTGAGGGTGCTACAACATCAACCTGATGAAAATCCCGGACACATAAATGACATAGTCACATTGTGCACTGTGGGTAGTGACAAGTCATGTGTCATGACCCCTGTACCGGGCATCATGGGACACTTCCGTGTGTTGGTGTCCGTGCCATGCCAGTGACGCTCACCCCAAGTGCGCAGTACGACATGCACACATGTCAAAGGAGTCAAGGGCATGCCTGGCACACATTGCACCATCACACAGTACACCTATGCACATCTCATCATACATCTGGTGCCTTCTCCACTCAGGAGGCATGTTCCACATCACAGCCTGTCACACCTGTGCCCCACACATGTAGTAATGCACAGACGATGCCTTGATGTCCATTCCTGGACAAGTATGTCCATCCATGGACAAGTATGTCCGCCCTATTCCTACCTTTGTGTCGCCTATCACCACTGTGATGTGTAAAAACCGCCGTACTCCTGCTAAGAGGGCCTGTGTATGTTCCCAAATCACTGTGGGAGTGCTGCCGTATGTGTACCCATCGTGATGGCGAGCGTACAGGCATTTGTACGGTCCGTACCACTACGGGTACGCATAAGCGTGCAGACCCATAGTGATAGTGAGCGTAGATGCGTGTGTACGGCCCTATCACTATGGGTCTGCACGCGTATGCGTACCCGTAGTGGTACGGACCGTACACACGCATCTACGCTCACTATCACTATGGGTCTGCACGCGTATGCGTACCCGTAGTGGTACGGACCGTACACACGCATCTACGCTCACTATCACTATGGGTCTGCACGCGTATGCGTACCCGTAGTGGTACGGACCGTACACACGCATCTACGCTCACTATCACTATGGGTCTGCACGCGTATGCGTACCCGTAGTGGTACGGACCGTACACACGCATCTACGCTCACTATCACTATGGGTCTGCACGCGTATGCGTACCCGTAGTGATAGTGAGCGTACATGCGAGTGTACGGCCCGTACCACTACGAGTACGCATACGCGTGCAGACCCATAGTGATAGTGAACGTAGGCATGCATGTACGGGCCGTTGCCATGCATTTGGGGTGCCCTAGGGCCCCGAAACGCACCGTACCTGTGTGTGATGCTCCAAATTACATAGGGGACAAGTATTAAGGCCTACATGCATGCTGGTTGTCATGGAGACCAAGTTCAAATTTCGAAATTGTTCTGGAAGGTGCACAGCAGAAGTCAGTTGGAATTATTCTACTTTGTTGCAATGTGTTTGTGGGGCTGACATCATGCAGGAGAATGAAACCGATAGAGAACCCACAGACTGCTAGGTTTGAAGGGATTGGTGGAAACATAGGATGCAAATGTGAGTGACCAATCACTCTGTACTCCTGTGCATGAGACTGGGCAGAAGGGCACATATAAGGCAGCCAGGTCCCATGAGGGAGTACTTGCCTGCACATCTTTGCATTCGTCGACCCACCTGCTGCTACTGATTCCCTGGAACCATGTCAAGGGCTGTGGAGAGGACACAGCCATTCACCCTGGAGGAGAACATGGCTCTGCTGGATGTGATCCTTCCACAGTACTCCATGCTGTATGGGCGACCAGGGTATCAGGTGAGTGCATAGGCCACTGCCACAGACTGTCCCTATGTTGTGACTGTGACTTCTGCCATTGTGTCCAGGTGTAACACACATGCCATGTACTGTCAGGGGAGTCCCAGGGGGGTGGTGCCTGATGTCTCCCAGCAGTGCCCTGAGACAGGAGGGGTGGGGGCCTATCACTCACAGCAGTACCCTGAGACAGGAGGGGTGTGTGCAGAGTCCTCCCAGCAGTGCCCTGAGACAGGAGGGGTGGGGGCCTATCACTCACAGCAGTGCCCTGAGACAGGAGGGGTGTGTGCAGAGTCCTCCCAGCAGTGCCCTGAGACAGGAGGGGTGGGGGCCTATCACTCACAGCAGTGCCCTGAGACAGGAGGGGTGGGTGTGATGCACAGTGTGAGCCTTGATCATTGATTGTGACATTGCCATCATTCCACCTGTGTACCCACTGTGGCACGTACTGCTTTTTCCCTCACCAGGGGATGATGTCCCTATGACAAAGGTGCAATGCGTTGGCTGCATGACATGCCTTGTTGTAACCAGCTAATTTGTACCCATATGTCTCTCTGTGACATGTGGCTAGTGTATTGATGTGGTGTCACTTGTTCCTCCTCACAGGTAGGCGCCACTGCCAAGGAGCAGATCTGGCTGACCGCCGTCAGTGCCGTGAGGGGTGTGGATGGTCGGAGGCGGAGCCTGCCCCAGGTGAGGAAACGCTGGCAGGATATCCGGTGCTGGACGCGGAGGATTGCACGGCTCCTGCTGGGGGACTCACCTGAGAGCCACAAGAACCGCGGCCGCCGCCGTCTGAGCCACCTCCACAGGCGTGTGCTGCCGGTGGTCTTTCCAGACCTGGAGAGGCGCTTACAGGCGATGCAGCAGCCGGAAGGGGGTAGGTACATGTGTGTTTGTTGTGTGTCACCGGCATTTGTAAGGGCACAGTAGCATGAATTCACTGGCAGGGTTTAAAGGTGCTGTGCAGATCCTGTTTGCCCCAGTATAGCGCTGCGCCCCTGCCACCCTTCCCCTCCTTGCAATGTGTTCCCTGGTGTGTGTGTAGTCACTCCTTCACAAGGTAATGTAGGCTGGCGCTTTGTCCACGAGAACAATGACTGTAGCATCATGTGTGGGGGTGGTGTGTAACAGGTTGTGGGACCTTGCCTGTGCACTGTCAAGTTCACTGCATGTGGGTTCCATGTCAGTTGGCACTGATGCTGACTCCAGACATGGGAGTTGGTCTCTCATGTGTCATGCCTTACAGCGCGCATGTCCTATGTAGTGGCCTGTGACATGATGTGCATGAGTGTGCGATACACATAGTGCAGGGATGGTGACGTGTGTTGCAGTCATTACCATTCAGTAGCATGTAGTTGCGTGCCCACTACTGTCCCCTGGGGCACCTTTTCCTCAGTGGTGTATGTGTCATCATAAACGTGGACAATCTCAGTGTCTACAGCGTAGGTTGTGCTCTGTGCCATTGTCCCCTGTCACCATGTATATAGACGTGCTATTTTGTACAGGTGTCCACTGTGCAGCCTGACCTGATTGTCCTTCTTCATACTCACAGTTGGCAGTGCCTGTGTGTCTTGTTATACTCATCTGAGGATGGGCACTGGTACCTCATTATTTGTACAGGCGCACCTTGGCTGTTTGGCGTCCAATCTTGCTTTTTGCCTGCCCCTGTGTGTATCACCCAGACTATGAGATGTTGGTGCCACCTGTGTCTCAACAATTTGCCTCGTGTAGGGTCTTGTTGGGGCGGGCAATGCCTATGTGTCAAATCCTGATTTCTACTTGCTGGGTCTGGGCAGTGTGTGATGTGTCTGGACACACACGCAATGTGCAGTGACCGAGTCATGTTGTGCATGTTTTCAGCATTACCTATGCAGCATGTGTCTCAAGTTCATGGATATGGTCCCTGGTCATCGGTATTTTCACCAACGCTGTGTGGTGCAGATGCAGTGCTGGATTGTCCCCAGGGCCTGGGTGCTATGTCAGACTCCGTTTCCTGTGTTTAGCTATTGTCTCATGCTCTCCATGGTATTTCAGTGGCATGGTGGCTCAACCAACTGTGTGTTTCATGCCCTACATCGGTACCTTGTTTAGTAGATGTTAGGGATCTTCCTTTTCAGGCTATGCAGTGTTACCTATGTCGATTGGACTCATGTGACTGATGTGTACAGCTGTCTGATTAATTTCTGTCTCTCCACCCTGCCCACAGCATCGTCGGGGGACACAGAGGGAGACATGGACACAGGCAAGGCGGAGGGACCGAGCACCAGTGCCAGCCGTGACATCGGGGCTGGCATATCGAGTGGGACAGAGGTGGAGGATAGTGCGGCCGAGGACCCGTCGACTGGCACGTCAGAATACGAAGCTGACAGGTCCGAGGAGGATGTCTCCGAGTGGGCGGTGGCTGCACCAGCAGCTGACAGCGGAACAACACCTCGCACCGCCCCCTCAGTTCCCACCAGCCGCCTCCCACTTGCTCGTGTCCCTTCCCAGCGTGCCCGGTCACAGCATGTCTCCTTCCTGCCAGGCACCGCACCCCCTGCCCCTGTCTCCACTGCTGCCGCCAATGCAGAGTCTGTGGACATCCAGCGGCAACTGCAGGTTGGTCAGGCTGCGATCCTTAATGTCCTCCATGCCCACGGCAAAACCCTCACCAACATCGAGGCTTTCTTGGAGGGCATTCATTCATCGCAGGCTGACCAACGCAACTTGCTGAGGTCCATAGACTCCACACTGACTGCAGCAGTGGGTCTCCTGCAGCGCGACCTCCCCCCACCTACCCCTGCCCCATCCACACTTCCCACTCCCATGCCTGTCCCACGTACACCCAGACGTCGGCATGCACCCACATCAACGGACACGGGCACCACACCAGCAGGGAAGGTCCACCGCACTCCTCCTGACACGCACACACAGGGTGAGGTAGGCACACCCACTGGGTCGGGGGGCAAACGTGTGACACACAGCCATAGTGGGAGTCCGCATTCCACCCAGTCCACTCCCTCCAAATCCCCTCCCCTCAGCTCTCCTGGCCACATCTCCCCCAAGGACTCCTTCATGGCCGCTCTGTCCCTGAGCCCCACAGTTACACCACCACGCAAGCGGTCAAGGAGGTCCCCGGTCAGGGTGGTTGAGTCTCCCCCCCTGTCTCCACCCTCCCCCGGTGGCGCTGCGACCCATCCCTCTGACCCCCCCCCCTCCTTGGGGCCTGAGGTCCCTTCGGGTGCAGGGGACTCCCTGGAGGACCTTGCAAAGGTGTGTAGTGCCATCCTGGCCTCCGCCTTTGGCACTGACCCACCCCCTGTGGTGGAGTCCTCCATCCCTGCACCCACAACGCCGCCCCTTTGCCCTGATGTCCCTGCGGTGCCTGTTGCTTCCCCCCCCGAATCCCTCACCAGTGTGGAAGACGATGCCATTTGACTGTGCAGGCAAGGTAGGGGACACGCATCCCACTGTGTCCACCATCCAGCTGAGAATCATTGACTGCCCTATGGGCTTTGTGAAGATTGAACTGCCTGCGATCCACGGACATTGTGCTCATGCTGAATAAAGCTTAATTTTGTTTTCATTATCACACTACTGCTATGCTGGTTTTGGTGTTGGTGGGGCTGCTATATGGTTTTGGGTGGTGTGTAAGGGTTTGGGTGTGTGGGATATGTAGTAGTGTACTGCTCATTGGTGGGACCCTGGGATCTGTGTGCCATCACAAGGTGTTGGCTAACTTTCTTTGTTCATGTAAGCAGTTACTGCATGGTGCGCTTGTCCCAGGGTGTATTCCTTCCTCTGTGTACCCAGCTTTCTTCCCTGCAGGGTGTTCCCAATGTTTAGCGCAGAGCTGTGTCTACATGAGCTGTGTGTGTGACGGAGCCCTTCTACTTTGGCCATGCATGCAGGGCCATGTCTCCACCTGCAACAATCGTGGCATCCTTGGTGATCACTGTACTTGTGTGTGGAGTCTGTTGACATGAGTTCATGGGGACATGTTCCCTTGTAGCCAGTATGCATGTGGATAATTCTGGCCTCACACACATGTGTTACACCCCTCCTGTCTCAGGGCACTGCTGGGAGTGATAGGCACCCACCCCTCCTGTCTCAGGGCACTGCTGGGAGGACTCTGCACACACCCCTCCTGTCTCAGGGCACTGCTGGGAGGACTCCACACCCACCCCTCCTGTCTCAGGGCACTGCTGGGAGGACTCCACACCCACCCCTCCTGTCTCAGGGCACTGCTGGGAGTGATAGGCACCCACCCCTCCTGTCTCAGGGCACTGCTGTTAGTGATAGGCACCCACCCCTCCTGTCTCAGGGCACTGCTGGGAGTGATAGGCACCCACCCCTCCTGTCTCAGGGCACTGCTGTTAGTGATAGGCACCCACCCCTCCTGTCTCAGGGCACTGCTGGGAGGACTCCACACCCACCCCTCCTGTCTCAGGGCACTGCTGGGTGGACTCTGCACACACACCTCCGATTTCAGGATATGTACGCTTGGAACATACACGGTGGGGGTACGCTCAATGCATTCGAGGTGAGGGTACGGGTCTACTTACACTGGTGTGGTGGGGGTACGCTCCATGCATACGCGGGTGAGGGTACGGGTCGTACTTACACTGTTGGGGTGGGGGTACGGTCCGTGAGTCCGCGGGTGGGGTTAGGAGTCGTACTTACACTGGTGGGGGTGGGGGTACGGTCCGTACGTCCGCGGGTGAGGGTTCGAGTCGTTCTTACACTGTTGGCATGGAGGGTACGCTCCATGCATACGCGGGTGGGGGTACGGGTCGTACTTACACTGTTGGGCTGGGGGGTACGCTCCATGCATACGCGGGTGGGGGTACGGGTCGTACTTACACTGTTGGGCTGGGGGGTACGCTCCATGCATACGCGGGTGGGGGTACGGGTCGTACTTACACTGTTGGGCTGGGGGGTACGCTCCTTGCATACGCGGGTGAGGGTACGGGTCATACTTACACTGTTGGGCTGGGGGGTACGCTCCATGCATACGCGGGTGGGGGTATGGGTCATACTTACACTGTTGGGGTGGGGGGTACGCTCCTTGCATACGCGGGTGAGGGTACGGGTCGTACTTACACTGTTGGGCTGGGGGTACGCTCCATGCATACGCGGGTGGGGGTACGGGTCGTACTTACACTGTTGGGCTGGGGGTACGGTCCGTGAGTCCGCGGGTGGGGGTAGGAGTCGTACTTACACTGGTGGGGGTGGGGGTACGGTCCGTACGTCCGCGGGTGAGGGTTCGAGTCGTACTTACACTGTTGGCATGGAGGGTACGCTCCATGCATACGCGGGTGAGGGTACGGGTCGTACTTACACTGTTGGGCTGGGGGGTACGCTCCATGCATACGCGGGTGGGGGTACGGGTTGTACTTACACTGTTGGGCTGGGGGTACGGTCCGTGAGTCCGCAGGTGGGGGTAGGAGTCGTACTTACACTGGTGGGGGTGGGGGTACGGTCCGTACGTCCGCGGGTGAGGGTTCGAGTCGTACTTACACTGTTGGCATGGAGGGTACGCTCCATGCATACGCGGGTGAGGGTTCGAGTCGTACTTACACTGTTGGCATGGGGGGTACGCTCCATGCATACGCGGGTGGGGGTACGGGTTGTACTTACACTGTTGGGCTGGGGGGTACGCTCCATGCATACACGGGTGGGGGTACGGGTCGTACTTACACTGTTGGGGTGGGGGGTACGCTCCTTGCATACGCGGGTGAGGGTACGGGTCGTACTTACACTGTTGGGCTGGGGGGTACGCTCCATGCATACGCGGGTGAGGGTACGGGTCGTACTTACACTGTTGGGGTGGGGGTACGCTCCATGCATACGCGGGTGGGGGTACGGGTCGTACTTTCACTGTTGGGGTGGGGGGTGCGCTCCTTGCATACGGGGTGGGGGTAGGGTCCGTACATATCCGTCCCCACGCTATGTGATGCTTGTGCGGCCCGTACCCAGGCCTTTGCCACGTGGGTGCGATCCGTCCCGCCATTGTTGGGGTGACGTGTGTGGGCGTGGTCCGACTCGTACCCACGCTCTTCAGGCGTGGGTACGGGACGTACCTGTCTGGTTGTGTTGCCGGTTCGCGTGGTGACGGACTTCCGTTGTGGCGGTTGCTGGCTTATCAGGACACGCCCCCACCCCCTCGTGGTGACCAGGGCATGGGAGTCAGGTATGTCCAGGCCATGTGTGGTGTGTGACTTATGTGGTTGTTTTGTGGCCTGCCCTGGTCCTGCCACCCCCACCCCACCCCACTTTCCCCCTTCCCTTAGTTATTCTGACCTTCTGCGGCGTCTGCGTCGTAACCTGTAGAGGAGGTGGACTGCTATGAGAGCAGGGATGACTCGTAGGTTCGGGTCCATGTCTGTCCGTCGCGTACTGGTACTCCTTGATCGCGTCGTCCTGTCGCGTACGGGTCCTCCTTGATCGCGTCGTCCTGTCGCGTACGGGTCCTCCTTGGTCGCGTGGTCCTGTGTGTCTGTCGCGTACTGGTCCTCCTTGTTCGCGTCGTCGTCTGTCCGTCGCGTACTGGTGGTCCTTGTTCGCGTCGTCCTGATTTCCCGGCAGTTTTTGGCTGCCGCAAAATATTCACCGTGCGGGGTGACGTCGGTGCGAATCGTGATTCCTGGGTCGTGAATGGCTGGCTGCGAGCGTCCCGACGTCAGGTCGGCGCTTTTCCGGATCGCATTGGTAGGTTTTTTTTGGTCGGTCGGGCTTTTTTACGATTCGTACGGTACTGGTGTACCCGTGCGAATCGTAATTCCTTGTTTGTAAAAATTGACGACCGGGTACGCGTCGGACGGAGATTATGCTCCGTCCGACGGTTCGTACCCGGTTTTTGCCGGATCGTGATCGGCACCTAAGTGTTTCTAACTAAGCTTACCAGATGGCTCGATAACATCAGGAAAACATTTTCCAGTCGTGGGGTTTCCTTTAATAAACAAATACTTTCTGGGACTTGAAGTTATGGTCCATTGTAAGAGAACCAATTGTACTAACACACCTAAAAACAATGATTTAGGAGAAGAATGCAATGGACGGGAATAATTGCAGTCTGGTAAAATTGAGCTTTCTTTGAACCCTATAAATATTCTGCATTTCTAGAAAAAGAAAGATTACAAGCAGTAGGGTTTTACATCTTCTACCAGAATTATAGGTATTTTTATCCCCCTACAATATATATTCACTGAAAAAACCAAAGGTTACAGGGACATTATAGTTAGGAAATAGAATTTAAAAAAGCGTAGAATTTCACTGGAAAAAAAAAAAAGGTTACCGGGACGTTATAGTGAAATTCAACAGCTATAGTTAGTGAGCTAACTATAACTCGCACCTACGCAATGCACTGCTTATGACCTTACATATTACATCACTCAAGACATGGTCAGTGTCATCACTGATCATATCTCAAATTACATCCCTGATGATATCATCCAGTGACTGTGAGTGTTTTTAAAACATTTATGAGTGTTAAATA
The DNA here is from genome assembly GCF_964204655.1 of Triturus cristatus. Classification (NCBI taxonomy): domain Eukaryota; kingdom Metazoa; phylum Chordata; class Amphibia; order Caudata; family Salamandridae; genus Triturus; species Triturus cristatus. The sequence continues at coordinate 1,646,544,852 of NC_140590.1, forward strand.
TATATATACCAAAGTGTATTGGTGAATCAGTGTGTGTATATGAGTGCCTGTTTGGAGGATTCAGTGGGTGCTTGACTGACTGTATAAGTGAGTGATTAGGTGTCTCAGTGAATGTATGGGTGAGTGACTGGTTCTGTGAATGTCTGTATCAGTCTATCAATTGGTGTAAAAGTGGCTGTATGGGTGTGTGAGTGGGTATGTGAGTTTCTGTATGGGTGAGTGATTCGTTGTCTGAGTACTTATATAGGTGTCAGAGTGTCTGTGTGTGTGGGTGGGTGGGTGAGGGTGTGTGTGACTGCCAATATGAATGAATGAGTGGGTGAGTCATTGGCTCTATGAGTTAGTGAGTGCATGTGTGAGGGGGCTGTATGGGTGAGTGAGTATGTGTATGGCTGTGTCAGTAAGTGAGTGCATGTGTTAGTGGTATATGGATGAGTACCTGAGTAACTAAGTATGTGAAAGGCAGTATGTGAAAGGCAGTATGTGTGAGTGATGGAGTATGTGAGTTACAGTATGAGTGAGTGAATGTGAGAGTGGCTTTATGGGTGAGTGTGTGCTTGAGTAAAGGTGAGTGTATGTGTAATTGTATGGTTGAGTAAGTATGATTGACTCTATGGGTGACTGACTCAGTGTGTGAGTGGCTATATGGGTGTATGAGTGGATATGTCAGTGGCTGTATTAGTGAGTGAGTGGGTGTATGAGTGGGCTGTATGGGTGAGTGAGTGGATGTGTGTGTTGAGCTATAAATCAGTAAGTGACTGTGTAAGTACTGGTAAGAACTGGTATGGGTGTGTGAATGGGTTTGAGAATTGTAGTGTGGAAGTTAGAGTGGGTGTATGAAAGGTTATATGGGGTGTGGTGCGTCAGAGATTCTGTGGATGATAACATTAGTAATGTCATTAGTGATGTAATTTGAGATGTCATCAGTGATGTCACTGACCATGTCATGATTGATGTAATATGTGAGGTCATAAGCAGTGCATTGCAGGGGCGTGAGTTATAGTTAGCTTGCTAACTACTACGGCTGAATTTCACTGCTTTTGTACAAGTGAAACCTGAGCCTAACTGTAATGTCCTTGTAACCTTTGGTTTTTCAGTGAATTTCTAAGGTTTTTTAAATCCTAATTCCTAACTATAACATCCCTGTAACCTTTGGTTTTTCAGTGCTTTTCTATGGATTTTTAAGGAGTAGTCGTGTTTGCAGAGTGGTGGAGAAATGGGGCAGGGCCTCCAAAGACCTCTTAACAATCCCGCTGTTTGTGACTTACTGGAGGAAACAGGAGGGGAAGTTGGCCCCCAAGGTGGTCCTTGAGGCCAGTTACCCCTCCTGTTACCGCCAGTAATTCCCACACAGCAGGATCGCTGAGAGGTTATCAGAGGCCACCCCCCCTTTCTCCATCACTTTGCAAACACGCCTCCTGGTGCACTACTGGCTGGGGGGAGAAGTCCACTTTAGTCCTAAGGCTCTCAGGAGTAAGGTGGAATTCATTTCCTAACCAGTTGTGCGCTAGGAGGTGTGTTTGCAGAGTGATGGAGAAAGGGGGTGTGGCCTCTAACCATCTCTCAGCAATCCCGCTGTGTGAGACTTCCTGGAGGTAACAGGAGGTCTTGTTGCCCCCCAGGAAACCCTCAGCAGCCAAGGGGACTTCTTCCTCCAACCAGCAGTGAACCAGGAGGCGCAATTGCAGCGTGGTGCAGAAAGGGGGTGGGCCTCTGGCTTCATGCCGGTTGGTTCTTCTTTTTTCTTTTTTTAAATTATAAAGGAAGGGGGGCATTTTAGCCCTGGTGAACCCATCTCCTGGGGCCAGGTATTTTTACAATGGGGAAGGGGGCCGCTCGGCTCCACTCCCTGGGCCGTTTATGGCTCCAGGGACCCCATCCTCCAGGGTCCGGCTTTTTCTTTAAAAAAAATGTTTTAAATAAAAGAAGGGGGCCATGTGGCCTCTCTTCCCTGAGTGGATTTTTGTCCCAGGGACCCCATCCCCTGGGGCCTGTCCATTTTCTATCATTATTTTCTTTCACATGGAAGGGCCCCTCGAGGGAAACATTTTGGCCCTGGGGACCCAATCCCCCAGGGCCTGGCCTCTATACTGGGTGCCCTGACCTCATACAGTATATCAAACTTTTTTCATTACCAAGTCATTCTGGTTATTGTTCAATTTTATAATTGTTGGGTGCTTCATTTGTTTTTGACATAACAGATGGTCATCACTGTAGCAGAAAGATCCTGTTGTCGTCACCAGCGGTTGGTCCGGAGGTTTACAATGGCACTTCCCATGATCGGTCGATGCTGCAAGCAAAGGGTCGGGTGGACGGAAGTTTGCGTTGAATGACAAGGTTTTGGCATGGTCGTGAAGACCTAAAAATTTCAATTCAGATCAACTGCAGAAACACGAAGGGTCTAGTACCTCAGGGGCAACGCCTGGGGTCAGGAGCTTTCTCCAGTGAGGTCTAGGTGCTGATTCAGGTGGTTAGGAGCCCATTATGTCCCTCTGGCTCTGAACAGGAGACAACCAGACTAGCCTTTTCGCGTCACTTTCATAGTCCTGGGTGTAGGTGAAATTCCTCTGACTCTAGCAGGAGGGAAGCACTAGGAGCAGAGCAGCTGGGAGCAATCCAGCAGGGCAGAAGCCCAACAAGGCAGTAGTCCAGCAGGGCAGCAGTCCAGCAGGGCAGCAGTCCAGCAGAGTGACAGTACTTTCAGCAGCACCGCAACCCTTCTTCTTGGCAGAGTCTCCACAGGTCCAGAAGTGCACTGTAGAGTTGGTGTCTGAGGTTCAATATTTATACCTGATCCTTCCTTTGAAGTAGTAAAAGCTTCTAGAGGTTTACCGTTTAAGTGCACAGTCTTCCTATCCTCCATACCCTGGCTCCAGACTAACTACAGAGGGTAGACAGCCCATTGTATGGAGACAAGACACAGCAAATTCAGGTGTAAGTAGGGCTGTGCCCAGCTCTGCCAACCCTCCTGCCGGTGATGGCCCATCCAGGAACACCTAAGCCCTCTACTGTGTGTGGCTGTCTAGGAGGAATACACAAAGCCCAACTACCAACTATACCCAATCATGTGACCCACCAGCACTAAATGGCTAATGCTGTTAAATGCCAACTTTCTAAAAGTGGCATTTTCTAAATTGTAGATCGAAATCCAACTTTACAAGAACATAGGATTTTTCATAACAATTGCTAAGACGCCAAACATGAACTAGTCACCTGTTCCCATTTTGAAATTACAGCGTATTGAATGTAATAAGGTAACTCTAAAGTTATTTTATGGGACAGGTAGAACTTGCAGCAGTGAAAAAACAAATTTAAGAGTTTTTCACTAACAGTAAACATAAGACTTAAAAGTGCATGTCCAAGTTTTTAAATACACTGCACTCTGCCCTCTGGCCTATCCAGAGCCCACCCTAAGGGTGACTTATATGTATTAAAAAGTAAGGCTGCACACACACTGGCTACAATGGCAAACCTGAGACATGTTTAAAGGGTCACTTAATTGGGTTGCACAATCAGTACTGCAGGCCCACTAGTAGCATTTAATTTACAAGCCCTGGGCACAGGCAGTGCCACATTACTCGGAACTAGCTAGTACATTAAACATGCCAATTGGTTATAAGCCAGTTCTACCATGTTTTAAGGAGAGAGCACACTCACTTTAGCACTGGTTAGCAGTGGTAAAGTGCACAGAGTCACAAAACCAGTAAAAACGAAGTCATCAAAACAGGAGGGTTGAAGGCAAAAAGTTAGGGGGAAAACCACGCCAAAGATGCCATGTCTAACAGAGACCCTTCGACATACGGGGACCCAGACTTTGGAATGACTAAAATCACACCTTCACAGCGGTATCTAATCTTAGTTAGTTTAGAAAACTCCTGAATGCAGAGCTCTTCTAACTGGCTTTCTGATAAAGATTTGCTAGCAAGTTGTCAATAATAAAGAAATACCAGATAGAGGTAGCACTATGTGCATTGGATTGGACCTTACCCACTTTTATATGTTTTTGTGTCTTTTAAACTTCCAACTAGTTTCCATAGAATGGTAAAATAGCATGTGGGGCTTCATATTAGTCCTAAATAAGTATATCAATGTTAATCATCATAATCAATCATGAATATCAATATCATTATTGACCTCTTCATTGCCATAGTGCCTGTGCCCTCCTGTGTCATGCTCTTTCTGCAGTGCTTTCACCAACCTTGCAATAATACTTGGGAAGGGGGGATTCCCTTGACATTTGTAGCAGGTGCCCACGATATACATATATGTCAAAAAGGCGTACTGGCTAGGTCTTTCCATAACGTATAAATAAGCCAATAAGGTGGAACTGATAATGTCCCACTAGGCCTTTGTGTTGTTATAAGGAATGGCCATGGTCAAGGGCACCTTCAGAATGAAATCACCAACAAGACAAGAATGTACAGCATTCTACCACCCATGATCTGTACAAGACTACATATTAAGAAACGTGACCCTAAGTTTTGGACAGTGTACTGTCTAGTTCTCAGGCTGTCCACCACAGTCACCTCTTGATTCAACCCCATTTGTAGGAATTGAACCAGGCGCGCCTGGTTCAGGTAAAAGTGGTGGTGTGGGGTGGGGAAGCCGACATACAATTGGATGGGGAAAATAAAATAAATAAATAAACTAAGCCATGTACCTAGCGCTGGCAAGGTAAGTGGTTTTATTTATTTATTTATTTTATTTTCCCTATGCCGTTGTATGTCAACTTCCCCCCGCCCCGCCCTTCCCACCCCCTCACCGCTCTTACCTGTACCGGCCGCTACTGAAATCAATAAAGCCTTAAAGGCTTTTGAAGTACTATTACTAATTGGCTGTTTTGTACTTTACCAGCATTCTACCTCCTACCAGGTTCAGAGTAGTTCAAGCCCTATTAACCTCTTCAATGCCCATGACGAGCTGGTCTCGTCATGGGCTGCGGTGGCGCTGTGCCCATGACGAGACCAGCTCGTCATAAACCCCGCCCGCTAATGAAACGGCCGGCACAGGGCGGGGAAAGGGGCGGGCACTGAAGGGGTTAAAAATCCAGGAACAAACAAACAGGAGTAGAACAAAAAACAAACCAAGACAGCAGGCCTTTTCCATCTATGCAGCCAGGATCTGGAGCAACATCCCCGTATCTATAAGGCCCGTCCCAACGCTGCTCCAATTTAGGAAAGAGTTGAAGACTCGTCTCTTTAAAGAACACTACATCACAAAGCATTAATCAGTGTCAGCCCAGCTTCCGATCCTATTACTCATTGACTCTATGCTTGTCTTTGATGATGCACAGCGCTCTGCTGCCTTTTGGTTAGGTTCGCACTATAGAAATATCACATATATGAAATTCATACATAGAACACGGGAAAGGTGGCAACCCACATAAAAATTGTGCATTTGAGGTGCAGTCAGTGAGCTGCAGGGTTTGAACTCTGAGATGCACATGATTCATACAAATTCATGCCCGGTGAGACCTTTAGGAAAGACAGCTGAATCCCGGAGGTAGATCAAGGCATTGGCTTGTTCGGAAGTGGGAATCGGCAAATGGAGAGCAAATGGCGTAGAGAGGTGAAGAAATATGGTTAGGAAATCTGTTCAGTTCAGACCCATGTTCAGTTTTGTTTTCTTTGCAAACTTTCTGTATTTAATTGTTGCTTTAGGGTGTTGTTGTTAGATAAAGGTGGTTAAATATCTTAATAATGTTGCTGCATTTTTTATCTCTGGTAGTTTATGTGAAGACAATCAATACCAATGAAGATATTTTAGTCAAAAAAGAAAACATGGAGTACTAATGGATCGAATAAACCCTGATCATTTTGTATGGGATGGAGACAAAACTGTACAATGCTGAAAAAGCACTGATTTGTGGCAACACTAGTTGAGCCAAGCCAGCCAGGTGTTCTCAAGGACGACCTTTTCACAGAGAGAATTTTCTTTGCTGCAGGCGAGTGTTCCTCTGTGTCCTGTTGTGAGAGCAATTGCACACTCCAGCTGCCAACGAGTGAGTCACCCGCTCAGAGGGCCCCCTGCTCCTCTTTATCAATAACAGCAGATAGGCATGCAAACAAACTCAGCACGTTGGCACAGAGGCCGTGGGAGGCCAGCGATGGATGCTTCTGTTTGTGTAGGGTAACAAAATAAAAACGTGATGGATGGGATGCTTGAATTACACCCAGCCAGTGGTAATTTAGGGTATCTCACTTAAACAAAAAACTGGTGATGAGTAGAGTGCTAGCTCAGCATCATGTGACTCTGGGCAATAGCTCACTTAATCTCCCCAATGGCCACCAGCGCCTCGATACCCGTAGGGGTGATAAATAGCGTTTTACAAATCTGGAATTATTATTATCTAGCTCTTCAATTGGAAGGTACCCATGGCAATATTTAAGTGCATTAGGGTTTTGTCTACTATGTAACTTCAGAGGGAAACTATGCAAATACGCCTTGGTCCTGCTTCGATAGGAATAGTCGAGCTTGAACTAACTGGCTACGTACCCTATAGACAAAAACACAAGTACCCCCAGAATAGTTTCTATCTTTTGAGGAGTTTCTAGTAGACGGACATGAGAACACAGCGCTTCAACTGTAGTGCCTGAAGGGTATGATTCCCCATTGAGGGCCCTATCGAGTGATCGGCTTTCCAAAAAGATTGATCAGGACTCTTGGAACATAAGTTCTGGACAGGTCAGCACTAGGCTGGTTATCCCCTTTAGGTAGTTTTCCTTTAGATTCCTGGTTCCCAAGTCATCTCTGTAACCTATGGGAAAGTCTGGAGGAGAGGCTTGGGGATCACTACTGGTAGGGTTTAAGCTTGTTGCAAGTCCTTGACTGGGGATGGGGCTTGCACTGTATCATCGAAAGCCATCCAAAATCTTCAATCAATTCCATATCATGATCGAGATTGAATCCAGTGAATCCAAACTCCCGCCGTCGGTAATTGCTCACGAACACCGCATGACTGTCGTATTGGATATCTCCACCCCTAAAATGAATTAATGTATAGACCTTACTATGCAAGTTTGTTGAACTATTATCTAACGATAGTCCTGAGGATTGTCTCACTTATTAATTAACCGAGGTACCAACACATCAACGTGTTTCCACTAATTGCCATCACAAAATCTTCAACTGGATTTGCTTCTTCTGTTCATTTTTAACATTGGATTACTCGTTACAATGGATTCTGTTTCAGCAAAAGTGGGTCAGAATTCACATGACCCCTTCTCTGAAAACTGTTTCTAAAGACCTTCTTTGGTTCATCTGAGTGCTGTATAGTAGAAAATATAAACCCTCCATCATCTACTGGGTTGGAAATAGGTCATGCAATTTAACTGGTTAATGCAATGTGTAGAAAAAAGTAAACAATTTTATTCTATATATGCCTCTGGACATATTTTTCTTACTTAATTAAATTAACACTCAATGTTAACAAGACATGATTGAGTTTTGTTATGAATGGCTAATTCTGTTTTAAAAAAAAAAAAAATGTTGGGAAGGTTGCTTGTTGAACGATCCCCTTGGTTGTGTTTTTGTTGTTGCTGTATACTCAGGCCAACGCTCTCAAGGTTCCCCTGTACTTGGATATACCAACGAGGCCTTTTATTTCATGTGACAAGCTCTCCTTTGTGGTTAGATCGAGCATCTCTTGCAACTAGCCCAACTTTTTAAGTTTAGACTCATACTTCACTAATTTTTCAGAAATACTTTTTGGTCATCAGGGCTTTCATATTCTATAATTTCAAACATGGCTGAATATATATAAGATGCATAACATCATTAAACATTAAGGGCCTTATTAAGATTTTGGCGGTCCTTCAGCGAACGGTGCAACGCGCCTTTTACTGTAGGACCGCCAAAGCTGAGGTGCTGTGCCTGCTGGATTAGGACTTAATTTCTTGTCTGGTGATTGGTCCTGCCGCGGTCTGACAGCAGCAGTCTGTTAGGCTCATAGAGGAGCCTAATATGCAGGGCACCACTGTTAGAGCACTGACTGCACCTTATTGCATGGTGTCGCATACATGCCACACCATGCAGGAACTGGGAGTCCCAATACAAATGCACCCCTGCATGCACCCCCAGGCCCAGAGGAGGCAAGGGGTCCAGTTACGACCCTCTTAGTTATCTCTCTGCCACCCTTTTCATGGCAGGCTCACCGCCATGAAAAGGGCGATGGAGAGGCAACTCTAAATATGCTCAGCGGTACTGCTGGGGCACTGCCATCATATTTCAGCTTCTGACCACTGCATGACTGCCGTGGGATCCTGGATCCCCGGCGGTCGCAGAGGTCCTATGAGGGTCCGCCCACCACACATTTAATACTGTGGGCGGGCCCGCAGGGTGACGGTGGTCGGACTGCCACTGAGAGTATGGCTGTCCTGTGGAGCGCCATACTTGTAGTAAGGGCCTAACAAAGTATCTCCCAAACTAAGAATATATTCATCAAAAATAGTTTAAAAATGCATATTCACAAACTGATTCTACTAAGGGACATCCGAACAACATATGATGCAAATTTGCACCTTAAGCAGAGCATTTCTACCAGTTATCATTCTCAGCATGTCCCAATTTGTCCGAACGGAAGGCATGCTCGCATTGTGAAATGCAGGGGTGCAGTTCATCCCTGCACCAGGTTTACCACTACCAACCAGTGCTGAAGTGCATTTGCTCACTCCTTAAAACTTAGTAAAATCGGCTTATACTCAATTGGTATATTTAATTTACTTATACTTCACTAGTAAAGTGCACTCCATGTGATACATGGACTGTTTCCTTTCCTTTCTATGGTCCCACAAGTTCTGGGCTGTAAAAGTATACAAACAAATTTTGAAAAGTTGCAAGTCTGAAAGCTTTGCAACTTTGCAAATCTCTGTCAATAACATGACTAGAGGAATGTGAAAATCATGAAATTTGCTTTCCCATAATTTCACAAAAGTTTGGGAAGATTACAAGAATTTACAGGTAATTACGTGAAATTCTAATCTATCATTTAGCGTCATTATGACACGAGGAGGCATTATCTTAAGAAAAAAGTACAAGAATCCCCACTGCTGTCAGCAACAACCACACGTGGTCTGGCCATTTGTGTTATTTCTGTGGGCTTGTAGTAAACTTTTGCAGCGAGCAGAGAATAAGTATACTTTGTGGCCCTATGGGGCAATATAGCGATTTTCACGTAACAAGCATAACACTAAATTCCCCAAATCATGCAAATTACACAGCGTTATTAAAATTTCTCTGGGCCTTAATATGACAAAAATAGCCCAGGATCATAGGGAACTTGTGTTTCTGGCGCTTGCAGACTACATGATAAGGTGTGCGCCTACATCTTTTACCCTACCCGTGAGCTGAGTCCTTTCAGATGCTGCATCACATATTTATGAAACCGCCCCTTATGCGCGGACACCTTTGTCAGAATGTGACACATATTTACGCACATTTAATCCCTCCTCCATGTCGCTTTAATCCCCCTTTTTGTTAAAAATCAAATGATAAAAACACTCCAGCTGAATTTTCCAGGAGGGACTATTTTTCGGAAGCATGCCGCAGCTGCGCCCCCTCTGCAGGTTCAGCAGGAAGTGATTTCTGGGACACGAGAAGCGTAACTTGGCTAACCCGATTCTGTCTCGTTGTGTATGCATGGCGGAGAGCTGACTGCATTAGCGCGCGCTGCTGTTCCCTCTGCCGGGGTCTCTTGAAGGCTGAGTTAAACATCGCAGCAGCTGACTCGGAAGGATTGCTCGTCGCTGCTTTATTCCCGCGGAATAAACGTCACACAAACTTCGCTTGGCTCGGCTGTTCCACTTTGCACCTGCGCCGAAAAATAATTGTTAATCAACGCTGATTCACAGCAGAGAGATGTGTGTTCCGACGCCCCTTGTCAGCAGAATATAGGATCAAAGCAACTGTAATTTCATATTTAATAACATAGTTATTGGCTTTAGCCGTGCGAATGCCTCTGTGCTCACATTTGAATGTTCCCCCTGGAGTGCACGTAGCACAGTGATTCACTAGCATCCATAATTTAATAATGTATGTTGTGAGAGAATTTTTTTTTTTTAAACACAATTGAGAAAAGAGAATGTATTCTCATAAAAATATGTCCTTTGCCACCAGAAAGCACAAAATGGGAACCTTTTTTGTTTGTTTAACACACATAGCAGTGTATGTAATAAGATGCAGAAAATGCAAAAAAAAATGAAAACAGTATGAATCATAAACCTTAGAGTTCCTATTTAAGTCTGTTCACAAACATACAACCAACGCTTTCAATTTAGACTTGTCGCCCCTTAACCCCTTTGCTGTTAGGCCTTTCCCCCCCCCCCCCCCCCACCTGTGCTAAGCCTTTTTTTGGCTATTTGGGGTAGTTCGTGCTTGGGCACCTGTAACATTTTGACCACATAAGGTATCCATGCCAAATCTGTGTCCTTTCCGTCAACATCAAGGGGGTTCTAAAAGGGGCCCAGGGGTTGTGGATTCCCCTGGAGGGGACCCATAAATTAGCCAAAATATAGCAAAATGTTGTTGTTTTTTGGAAGAATGGGAAAAAAGGGCTACAGATGAGTGTCTGTTTTTTTCCCTGCAAAGGGTATCAACAAAGGGGTTGTGGTGCTGAAATCACAATTTTCCCAGCTTTCAGAGACAAGCAGACTTTTTGTCAGAAAACCAACAGTTTTTACATAGTTTTGGCATTTTTCTGGGACATAGCCTATTTTTGCTATTTTTTGGGCTTTCAACCTCCTTCCAGTTAATGGTAGAAATGGCCATGCGGCCCCCCTCCTCAAATAAAATTAATTTTAATAATGGCCAAGCCCCGGGGATGGGGTCCTTGGAGCCAATAGTGGCCCAGGGAAGGGGCCCCCTTCCTGTTTTTTTTTTCTTAAATAAAAAAGGGGTCAGGCCCTGGGGTCCCCAGGGCCACAAAAATAGTAAAACAATGGGGGACACACAGCACACCTTCTAAAAAAAAAGAATAGTGAGGGTCCCAGGGGGCCAAGTAGCCCACCAGGTACCTCCAGTAAGCGCCACATAGTTGGTTTGCAGAGAGGACCTCAGGACACAAGTGGACTTCATCCCCCAAGCAGCAGTGCGCCAGGAGACGCGTTTGCGGAGTGGTGTAAAAAGGGGGTGTGGCTCAGGGACTCTCAGGAATGAAGGGGAGTTAATACCCCAACTTAGAACGCACCAGGAGGTGCGTTTGCAGAGTGGTGGGGAAAGGGGGCGTGGCCTTTGTCCACCTCTCAGCAATCCCACTGTGCTGGGCTTACTGGAGGTAAGACGTAGGCTAGTTGGCCCCTAAAGAACCCCCAGCAGCAAAGGGGACTTCAATCCCCATCCAAGAGCGCGCCAGGTATCGGGTTTGCAGAGTGGTGGGCAAAGGGGGCATGGACTGCTATGAGAATTTAGCAATCCTGCTGTGTGGGACTTATTGGCGGTAATAGGAGGGGTAGTTGGCCCGCAAGGTTGTCATAGGGGGCCAACTACCCCTCTTGTTACCTTGCTAAAACGTCTAAGGAGGACATGCCCCCCTTTTTCCACCATTCTGCAAACGGCCCTCCTGGCAGACTACGGGATGGGGGATGAAGTCTAAGTTACTCCTGAGGGACTTTGGGGGCCAAGAAGCCCCTCGTGGTACCTCCTCTAAGTCCTATGCAGCGGAACTACTGAGCGCTGGCCGGAGGCCCAGCACCCTTTCTTCATCACTCTGCAAACGTGAAAACTACTTAAAGAAGCATCTTTAGGCACCTCTTACTTAGAGGTAGTTTCAATCCCCCTGCCCTATTATGTACAAGGGCCTTACAGAGGAGGTCATGCCAATCACAGGGGTACCCCAACGCATAGTGTTCCCTAGTATATGTAGGTGTTTTCACTGTATTCTAAGTGTCTTTTGGCATAGCACTGGCTCTAGGCCTGGTTAGTCAGAGTCAGTTACCACCAGTACCCGTTAGCAAAAAGTTGGGGGCACAGGATGACTTTGCAACAAGGCCTCTTTCTGCTCCTCTATTGGTTCTTTGTGCATATCTCGTGCTTCTTTCTGCACCTTTCTTCATTTTTCTGGACTTCTGTTCCCTCTTTCTGCATTTCTGTTGCTTCTTTCTGCACATTTCTTCCTCTTTCTGCACATGTCCTACCTCTGTAGGCATAGTTAGAAATTAGCTTTTAAAAAACCTTTGAAATTTACGGAAAAAAGACAGGTTTCAGGGACGTTATAGTTAGAAATTAGCATTTAAAAAACCTTTGAAATTCACTAAAAAAGCATAGGTTTCAATCACATTATAGTTAAAAATTAGCATTTAAAAAACCTTAGAAATTCACTGAAAAAACCACAGGTTTCAGGGACGTTTTAGTTAGTTGGACATTTAGCTCGTACAAAACCAGAGAAATTTGGCTGTTATAGTTAGTTCAGCTAACTATTACTCGCGCCCTCGCAATGCACTGCTGGTGATGTCACATATTACATCATTCATGACATGGTCAGTAACAGTCCCCAAAAAATGCAAAATTCAATGAAAATAAAAATGAATAACTACTAAAAATGTAACACATATATTAAAAAATATAAACAATTCTTATACAATTCAATTCAATTCAATAATAACTTTATTTCGGCCAGTTTGACCATAAAAGCACATATAAAATGGTATATAGTTCGTTTACTTTAAAATCAAAGTAAAAAAACAGGTACATACAGTTTTTTTCAGTGAATATATATGTATAAAATATAATAAAACACATTCTATTATAAATTAAAACATTAAACTTAGTAGGGAAAGTGTTGGATGGCGGAGGGGTAAAAATTACTATTCCAACTCCAGTCAGTGCAACAGTAGAGAAAGTGCTGCATAGTGGAGGGGTAAAAATGACTATTCTCACTCCAGGGAGTGTAACAGTAGGGAAAGTGTTAGATAGCAGAAGGGTAAAAAATACATTTCCATTCTAGTGACTGCAACAGTATGGAAAGTGTTGGACAGCAGAGACGTAAAAATTAACATTCCCACTCCAATGAGTGCAACAGAAAAGAAAGTGTTGGATAGCAAATGGGTAAAAATTACTATGCCCACTCCAGTGAATATAACATTAGGGAAAGTGTTGGATAGCGGAGGGGTAAAAATTACTATTCCCACTACAATAAGTGCAACAGTAGGGAAAGTGTTGGATAGTGGAAGGATAAAACGTACTATTCCCACTCCAATGAGTGCAACAGTAGGGAACGTGGTAGATAGTGGAGAGATAAAATGTACTATTCCCACTCCAGTGAGTGCAACAGTAGGAAAAATGTTGGCTAGCGCAGGGGTGAAAATTACTATTCCAATTCCAATGAGTGCAACAGTAGGGAAAGTGTTGGGTAGCAGAGAGATACAATTTACTTCTCACACTCCAGTCAGTTCAAAACTAAAAACAAAAAAGTTTAAAGATCAAAACAATATTTAAAAACTAAGTAAATATATAAATATGTTAATCATTCAAATACAAATATATTTAAAATTAAAAGCAAATTAACAAAAACATATTATAATGTAAATTACATATGACAAATACCTTACAGATATTATATAAAATAAAATAAAAAATAAACTTCTAACAAATAAATATTTTTAACTAGAAAATATTTACATACAAACACATTAATGATTACATTCAATTCTTTTTTTTCTTTTCTACCCTATAACACCACACAAATCACAACCCACATCTACATTAAAAAAATATACTTCCATAATTAACATATGTAACTACCAATTAAAGAATGAGCATTAATTAAATAAAAATAAAACTAATACAAATTATTTTTTAATTAACTTCCCAGACTTTGGCCCTATAATCCCCACAACACATAGCTAAAATTAAAGTGTAAAAAAATTAATTACACTATTAGAACGTATTTTCAAATAAAAAAATATTACTATTAATCAACAAAAGTAATTAAAATGTAGTTAATAACCACCCTTTACCCCTTGAAAAGTAAAACCAATACACAAAAAAGAGACAATGACCCTAAATAAATATCAATTAATTAATTAATATTAATTAACAACTATTTATTAATTAATTAAACACAAATTACTTCCCAACATTTACCACTATAAACCCCACAACAAACACCTAAAAGTAATTACACAATTTCCATATTTAATTTAAAATGAATTCATATTAATTAACATCTAATTATTAATCAAACATAAATTACTTCCCACTGTTTAACCCATAAACCCCACAACCCACACCTAAAATTTATTACAAAATTGCCATCATTAATTTTAAATAAGTTAATTAATATCAATTAAGAACTAATTATTAATTAATCAAAATAAATCACTTCCCACCCGTTACCCCATAAACCCCTAAAATCCCTAAAACATGCACCTAAAATTAATTACACAATTACATACTTACCAATTAATTAATTAATATTAATTATTAGCAAATTATTAATTAATTAATAACAAAGTACTTTAAACAATTAACACTATAAAATCTCGATTAAATAAATATTAATAAACAATCACGAATCATTAATTTAATTAATTAAATTACTTCCCTCCCTATTCATCTATATACCCACAACCCGCTACGGAACTAAAAAATGCAAAATTCAATGAAAATAAAAATGAATAACTACTAAAAATGTAACACATATATTAAAAAATATAAACAATTCTTATACAATTTAATTCATTTCAATAATAACTTTATTTCGGCCAGTTTGACCATAAAAGCACATATAAAATGGTATACAGTTCGTTTACTTTAAAATCAAAGTAAAAAAATAGGTACATACAGTTTTGGAGTTTAAGAAAGACATAACCAGGTATGGCCTTGAAGAAGATAAAATACGGTACAATCTGTGGTAGCAGCTAAATGGATGAGAGTTCTATTCATGTGAATCGCTGTAACAAACAGAGATAGGAAGCAGTAGTGGCAGTTTTAAAGTGTATGTGCAGAATATACGAACAGTTCACCTGACAGAATTTGACAGCTCAAAGCTTTATCTCTCTAGTGAAAACATTCAATTCTCAGAAACATCAATCCTGTATATCGATAAAATCATATTATAAATAAATAAGAACATTAGAATGGTTCTAAATTAAGCAATTAATTCCTTTAAAATACCTTCTATTGACATCTGGTGTACAGGAGTTTTAGTCATCATTTTTTAAAAGTTGATTTTAAAAATACTTTGCGAGTACACCACATAGAAAATAAAAAGCCTGCTACCGAATATACTATGAATGAATTAAATTACACTTATATAGCGCATGGTTACCCTGAGGCCTCCCAGTGCTAAAGACGTGAGATAACGATAGTTGTTAGAGAATTTAAGGGGAATCCTTGAAAAGGTGGGTTTTCAGAAGTTTCCGAAAAGTCAATAGACTTGGTTCTGTCCGAAGATTGTGCGGAAGGGCATTCCAAAGTTTAGCAGCACTGAAAGAGAAAGAGCGACCACCCCATCTAGATCTTCGTATTTTGACAGCAACAGCCAGCAAAGAGGAACTAGAACGAAGATTACACAACGGATGGTAAGGAGTGAGGAGAGAATGAGCAATGGCTGGGCCCTTATGCCAAAAGGCTTTGTGTGCCAAGCACATAGCCTTGAATTGTATACGTGCTCTAACAGGGAGCCAATGAAGGCTCCTCAATGTGGGTTCAGCCGATTGCCTGCGAGGGATCTGAAGAAGCAGGCGAGCCGCACAGTTCTGGATCACCTGAAGCTTATGAGAGGTAAAATGAGGGGATCCCAGGTAAAGGGCGTTACCATAGTCCAGGCGAGAGAGAATCAGGGCCTGGATCATAATCCTCCTTGTGTGGAAGGGAAGAAGAGAAAGGATCTTACGCAATAGCCTCATGAGGCCAAGGCAGATGGCTGAAAGCTTAGTGGCCAGGAAATCAAAACTAAGAACACTATCAAGCCATAAGCCTAGACTCTTAATCTGGGTTTTAGGAACTGGGGCGGGACCAAGACAGTCCGGCCAGAAAGAAACAGGGTTGATGGGGAGGGAATTGCCCAGAAACATGAGCTCGGTCTTATCCCCGTTAAGCTTGAGGCAGGAAAGTTCCATCCATCTGGCAACTGCTTCTAGGCAAGGACCCAGAGAGCCAGGTGACCTCTCGGGGTGGTTTAATGCCACCACGAGCTGAGTGTCATCTGCATAGGTGACAATTAATATGCCGAAAGGATGGACAATCTCAGCTAGGGGGCTCATATAGACATTAAACAACGTGGGGCTCAGGGACGAGCCCTGAGGTACCCCACAGCTTAACGGCAGCTGGTTAGACACCACATCCCCTTCAAACACCTGGAAAAAACGATCAGTAAGGAAAGATCGTAACCAAGCTAAGACTGAGCCGGAAACACCAAGGTGTTTAAGGCGGCACATCAGAGTGTCATGATTGACAGTGTCGAATGCAGCACTGAGATCAAGAAGAATGATTGCCACCGTGCCGCCCCTATCTACAATCTTCCTCGCCTTCTCGGTTACAGCTAAAAGGGCAGTCTCCGTCCCCAACTGAGGGCGAAAGCCAGTTTGAGAGCAGTGAAGAAGATGATTGGACTCTACTAACATGGTGCCTGCATGTTTCTTAAGTAATTTGCTCAACCAAGGGAGGAGAGATATAGGACGATAATTAGTCAGGTTGGACTGGTCAAGAGAAGGCTTTTTTAGGAGCGCCTTCAGCCGGGCGCATTTCCAAGTAAGAGGAACCACATCAGAAGAAATAGATACATTTAATATATCAAGAATGACAGGACGAATAGTATTAGTGACCACGGCAAGTAACTGAGGACGAGCAGAATCAATTGGAGAGCCTGAATTTACCTTAGACATGATCAGGTCAAGTGAGTTGGAATCTAGGAGAGGAAATTGCTCTAATGAAAACTGAGGTTCCTCGACCGATTCTGTCATTTGATAGGCATTTGAGTCATTTTGGGAAACTGGAAAAGATAGGTAAATATTCAGGATTTTTCGATGGAAAGATTCCGCAAGATCGTTACAGCGGGTTTGAGCCCCCTCTAGAATTTGGGCTTTTTGAGGTAAGGTTCCTAAGGTTTTAGCAATTTGAAAGATC
The DNA here is from genome assembly GCF_964204655.1 of Triturus cristatus. Taxonomy (NCBI): domain Eukaryota; kingdom Metazoa; phylum Chordata; class Amphibia; order Caudata; family Salamandridae; genus Triturus; species Triturus cristatus. The sequence goes on from NC_140590.1 coordinate 1,646,561,913, forward strand.
TCCTTAGGAGTGTTTGAGGCTGGGGTAATTTTCTCTTCATAAAAAAGGGCGTGGGCGATTTTAATTTCAGTCTTATACACTCTAATTAATTTCCTATAATCTAGTTTCCTGGATTCGGAATAGTTTTGCCTCCATCTTCTTTCTGATCTTCTACACATTTGTTTTATTTCTCCTAATTTAGCGGAGAACCAGGGCGCCTCCCTTGGTTTGCATTTCCTATAGACGTGTCTGTTGGGAATGACTGAATCCAGTGTACTTGTGATCCAGTGATTAAAATTGTCAATGGCCTGATCCAGGCCGTCAGTACTAGCTGGTCTAGAAGGTCTGGAAGCTTCAAGTGCAGCGGTCCAAAGACGAGGTGAAAGCTTCGACCAATTTCGTGACAGCACTGGTATTTTATTAGGTGGAGAGGTGGGGCCCCATCCTTCCCAAACTAAGGGGATCAGAAAATGGTCTGTCCATGGAAGTGGAATAGGAGTCCCAACCACCAATTGTTGTAAGTTGCTAAAAACCGGGTCAAGAAGATGACCTTTAATATGGGTGGGTATGAATCCTTTTTGAGTAAGTTGAAATGCTGAAAGGTTCGTTGAGAGCTCTTTGGCCCAATGATCAAGGGGATCATTTAAATGAATATTAAGATCTCCAAGTACAGTAAAATTAGAAGGAACTAAGGCTAAGTTAGAAATGGAAATGGAGGGGCTAGTAAGAAACTGTCCTATGGCCCCAGGGGGAGGCAAGTATCATTTTTCAATATCATGAAGGCCTCAGAATAGCGCCTGGTTCCTAGGTTTCTGCAAATCGGAACCAGCCACCGTTTTCTCACTTCAATGTATCCGGGACAGCAAAAGAACACATGGTAATCTTATTCTGAGGAACAGTTGCATGCTGGACACCCCAGGGTTTGCGAGTCCACCCATTTGTTTGTAAAGGAGAGGAGTGGCAGAACCCCATATCTAAACTGAAAGTAAAGCTTCCTAGCAGCTGCCGGCTTAATGTAGTTCAGTGCCGTCTCTAGGCTATACCGATCCTTAATTTCTTAAAACACTGCAGTTAGCTTTCCTTCTAAGGGATTACTCTGGAGTTGAGCCAATGTATTCTCCCAATAACAGTCCTTTAGCTCTTTCCTGGACACCATGGCACATGCCTCTTCTGGGTTATCCCAAAGATTACCCCATCCCATATTCACTAAAGTATGTTGAATATGAGAGAGCCAGGGTAATCTCCCCGCCCCTGGTAGGCTCATCACCTCTCTTAGTTCATCCCTATATTCTACAAGTTCTGGGGTGGCCCACAGACGCCGCCAGAATAAAAGGGGTTTGAGATTGACTTCTTCCACAATGGCCCTTACCCCCAGGTCCAATCGGAGCGGCGTAAGTGGGGTGCTCCGTGGGAGACCAAACAGTTGCCTGAGAAAAGTATTTTCTGTCTGCGTAAGACTGTCAGAACGATGACCTCACATTTCTGCGCCGTACAATGCTGCTCCCCTGGCTTGAACTTTATATATTTTTATTGCTGGGCTCACAGGTTTGTGACTGGATTTTCAAAACACTTCGTTAGGCCCCCTGCTATTTGTGCTAACTTCAAGGTTGATTTTTTGATTTGAGCCACCCAATCCATTGTTTCTGTGATAGTTATGCCTAGATAATCAAAAGCGGATACTCTCTCTAGGGGTTTACCGTTTAGGCATGGATTTAATCGGGTACTTTTGGCTGAGTTGAACAGCATATATTTCGTTTTTTGAAGGTTAATCTCAAGCCATCTTTCTTTACAAAAAGTATTGAATCTGTTAAGTACCCTCTGTATCCCCATGGGAGATTTTGATAATAATAAGGTGTCATCGGCAAACATCATAGCTGGAATTTTGCGTGTTGCCAGCTTGGGGACATCTAGATCTTTCTCAGTATGTAAAAAGTCAACTAACCCGTTTATAAACAGACTAAAAAGAGTCAGGGCAAGGACACATCCCTGGCGGACACCTCTACCTATAGGGATGGGGGCCGTAAGTTTTCCTTCCTTGACGAATCTAATTTGGGCGCAGTTTCCTTCATGTAATCGCCTCATGATTTGACACAGGTATGCCGGGACCCACATCTCACAGAGAACCTCCCACAACTTATCTCTTGGGACCAGATCAAACGCAGATTTCAGGTCTACATATAATAGATAGAGGCTGCCACACACGATCTTCCAGTGTAGTACCTGTAGCCTGAGAATCTGATCCAGTGTGGCCATTTTTTCTCTGAGCCCTGCCTGGAGGGGACTAAGTATATTATGTTCCTCCATCCAGCTCTGTAACCGAAACAGCAACACTCGCGCAAAGATTATTTGGCTTATGTCTATGAGGCTTATAGACCTATAATTTGTAGGTAACAGCGGGGAGCCCTTTTTATAAATAGGAATTATTTCGGCTCCAGCCCAGCTAGCGGGAATCTTCATACCTTGTAAAACGGCGTTAAACAAAACCCAAAGGTATGGGGCCCAGATGGTAGGTTCACTGCGGAATAAGTCCCCAGGATCTTATCTAGTCCTGGGGCTTTGCCCGGTGCTATTTTACGTAGAGCACCCGTTATCTCTTTAAGTGTTATTGTTGAGGTAACGTCAATGGTCCTGGGAATGGTTATGGGTGCCATTGGGCAATCAGCCAGTGGGGAGTGGCCTTTATGTACTATGACATCCTCTGTCTCTGCCCTCGAATAGAGGGACTCAAAGTGGCCCCTCCATACATCAGCCTCTAGGTTTGGCTCTATCAGAGATTTAGCTTCAGAGCTTCCTGTATTAACCACCTTCCAAAAAGTCCTCATATCACGGGAACCCAGGGAGCTTCTAAGAATGTCCCATATGTCTCTTTCCCACCCTTTTTTCACCTCCCTGACACTAGTCTGATATGCCGCTCTGTTTATTTTAATTAAGGGGCGATCGTTGGCCTTGATTGCTACAATCATGGCTGTTTTAGCCATTCGGCATTGGCCGTTGTACCAGGGATGCGGAGGTTTCCTATTGGGCCTGATGGTTTTCTTGGGAAAGAAGAAGTCGGCCATGGTTGATGTTAGCCTTGTATGATTCAGGGCAACCATCTGAAGAACGATTGTGGTGCCATCAATGGGAACAGATTTGATTGCATTCAAGAGTACCGGGATAATGGCTTCATACAGGGAGCCTTTCTTGTGACTGGTTAATGTCTGCCCACCGCACTCTCTTCATACAATTGGTGAGAGACAGCCTAGCATCAATTGGAGCATTCAACCCTAAAGCAAGGGCATTATGGTCACTATCGTGCTGTGTCGTGACCTTGAAGTCAGATACCCTATGCCAGGATTTTGAGTCAATTAAGATATAATCTAATAAAGAACCTCTAATAAAGAACCTCTCCCATTTATATTAAAGGTAAATTTACTAGGTGTGTCAGACTTTTTTCTTCCATTAAATGCCCTTAACGAGTGTTTTAGAACAAGAGAAGTGTTTTAGAACAAGAGAATTCATCTGGATCACCAGAGGGGACCAGACTTTTACTGGTGGGCAAATAGTCTCTGGGATGGCCCAATACTTATCTTCTTCACAGGGGGTGTCCTTGGGCGTACCTTCTAATGGTTCATTCTGACAGTTAACGTCCCCTCCTATAATCACCATATGATTGTCTGAGATGGTTGCTAGGAAGAACATTAGTTCATCAAGTGTTATTGACTCTTGGCCACGACTAACTGGTCTTGAATACACGTTTATTAGGGCAATAGTAGTCTTTGGCGGGATGTGAAGGAGGACACACAGAATATCAGTTGAAGATGTTTCTATCTGTTTGGCTGTACAGCCTAAGTGGACTCCCACCCATGTGCTTAATCCACCCGAGGGCCTCCCTTTGTCACCTGATACTGCGGGAATGCTATAAGTGGCAAACCCTGATTTTAAGACGTCCCCTCTTGCCCACGTCTCCTGGAACAAACCGATCTCATATTGGTCGATAAAGTAGCCCCAATCGGGGTTATCTATCTTGTTGTTTAAACCGGCTACATTCCAGGATAGGACTCGCAGCCTTGTAGGATCCGGGGCATTCATTTTGTCGACAGCTGCAGGGGTAGGAGGGGGCGAGGTCCCGCAAAACCCAGAAACAGCTTTCATAACAGTCCCACTAATCGATAAAGGCAACTGGTTGCTGGTCTTGGCCATGTTGTATCCCTCGTTTTTATCTCCTGAGGAGCCGCTCATGCTCCCATAGGTCTCTCCTTCCCCTAGAATCGAGCATTGCCCTAGATCCTCCTTGAGTTTAACGATTCCCGCCTGAGACTCGCCCAGCTGATACAAAAATAATACATCACATACATTTAAAATATATACTAAAATACATACCACTAATTAAATAATCGATATTTTAAACAATAATATTTTTGCTAACAATAATAATAATCACTTCTATATTTTTAAAATCGATATTTCTCACCTTAAATTGATTTTCTTGACCACAGTATTCTTGCTGTCGATATTTCTCACTCACGATATTTATGACGCATTATTTCTGTAATTCGACATTTAAAACTCAATATTTTGTCTGCACACCATTTTTCTGCTCTCCCCCTTTCCCCTACGTTTTGATCAAAGATAGTAGCAGAAAAATCTGATTTTTTAGGTGCTCTTCGAGAGTCTTTAACTTTTTTTAAATTTCTTTATTTATAATTTCCAGAGAACACAAATTGTCATCAGGAACAATCCAGCCCCATGGTTGGGGTAAATGCAAGGGTTATTTACAAAACGAAGCCCTGTTGCAATAGAATGTGCCATGGTAGGTAAATAAGGACAAAATTGCTATTCGCTCAATGTGACAGGGTAGTGTGGCTTAGACAATATAAAATTACACAGTAGTGGGCAGAAGGAAAGAATGCAAAAAAGATAAGATAAAAAAGGGGAGCGGGGGTTGACGAAAGAAAGAGAGCACATTCAGGCCCCAGATACCTTTGTTGTGGCCTGAAAAAGGCTGTCATCTCTGTTGTCCAAGCGGAATCAGAAAAAATAATGAATAGGGCAGGGCAAGATGACCAATGATGGCGGCCCAGCCAGGTCACGGACTATGTAAAGGGACCGTATATAAGAGGGAGAGGATTGAGGGGTTGGGGGAACCCACGAGCGCGATATATGAACCTCAAAATGCGGGCGGCGGCAACAGTACTTATGCTCTTCAAGAGGCAGAGTCATGCCCAAGAAAAGCGACCGGACCTGTAAGTAGGACCTTGATTTATCTTGCCCTCTGTATATGAGCCTCTCATACGAGCCCGTTTTGTACATTTCTTTGAGCCATTCGTCATGGGTGGGAAGTTGAAACAATATCCAGGGTCAGAAGATCATCACCACGGTAATAGTTGTGGCCAGCAGGCACTTCTCATGAGCAGTGAGTGTTGGGAAGTCATCCGTGTCATGTAACATGATCAATTGCTGAGAAAAGGGCAACGACAGCCACAGAGTCTTGTTCATGGTGGATTCCACCTCCATACACGGTGTCCGGAATTGGGCGCAATTACTGAGGCTGTGAATTATAATGTTGCCCTCTTGGTCGTATCTCCATGACAGTGTTTTAAATGCCCCGTCAACTCTTTGGGTGGCCCGCCAGCCCTTTGAAAGAAGTGCTCACTTTCAGATTGTTATTCTCAGTTTATTAGTCTACCTACCTGAAGAGTAGGGTGCTGTTCTCCATACCAGATTAACTCAAAATCAAGTCTCACTAGATTTGCTCAATCAGCCTGCTCAGGGAAGGCACTCAGAGGCGACTGCTGTTCCCGCTGAGGCCCCCATTAGATGTAGGTGCTGAAGATGGCAATTAATGCCTCTCCTTTGTGCGCAAAGCTGGTCTTGCCTGGAATTTATTGCCCTTGGCTCTTCGGGCTACTCAGGACCCTCTTTTGTTTACGAAAAAACTAAAAATACTGCTTTTTTAGTCTGGATTGGTGTGCACTTCTTCTCTCTTTTTTCTGAAGCTAGCGCCGGGACACTTTTGAGTAGCCGTGCGCTGTATAAATTAAATCTAGCATAACATAACATAACATTTTCTCTTTGAGGATGATGGTAAGCAAGGCCTTCAGTCAATTGTCAGTTGCAAGCATTCAAGGTTCAAAATAATTTCTCATTAAAAGCGTAGTCCTACTTCGCACAGATTGGACAGGGATGAAGAATAGAATGTTTCCTAGGGGGTCTCTTGGGTAAGATACCCTATGCCAGGATTTTGAGTCAATTAAGATATAATCTAATAAAGAACCTCTAATAAAGAACCTCTCCCATTTATATTAAAGGTAAATTTACTAGGTGTGTCAGACTTTTTTCTTCCATTAAATGCCCTTAACGAGTGTTTTAGAACAAGAGAAGTGTTTTAGAACAAGAGAATTCATCTGGATCACCAGAGGGGACCAGACTTTTACTGGTGGGCAAATAGTCTCTGGGATGGCCCAATACTTATCTTCTTCACAGGGGGTGTCCTTGGGCGTACCTTCTAATGGTTCATTCTGACAGTTAACGTCCCCTCCTATAATCACCATATGATTGTCTGAGATGGTTGCTAGGAAGGACATTAGTTCATCAAGTGTTATTGACTCTTGGCCACGACTAACTGGTCTTGAATACACGTTTATTAGGGCAATAGTAGTCTTTGGCGGGATGTGAAGGAGGACACACAGAATATCAGTTGAAGATGTTTCTATCTGTTTGGCTGTACAGCCTAAGTGGACTCCCACCCATGTGCTTAATCCACCCGAGGGCCTCCCTTTGTCACCTGATACTGCGGGAATGCTATAAGTGGCAAACCCTGATTTTAAGACGTCCCCTCTTGCCCACGTCTCCTGGAACAAACCGGTCTCATATTGGTCGATAAAGTAGCCCCAATCGGGGTTATCTATCTTGTTGTTTAAACCGGCTACATTCCAGGATAGGACTCGCAGCCTTGTAGGATCCGGGGCATTCATTTTGTCGACAGCTGCAGGGGTAGGAGGGGGCGAGGTCCCGCAAAACCCAGAAACAGCTTTCATAACAGTCCCACTAATCGATAAAGGCAACTGGTTGCTGGTCTTGGCCATGTTGTATCCCTCGTTTTTATCTCCTGAGGAGCCGCTCATGCTCCCATAGGTCTCTCCTTCCCCTAGAATCGAGCATTGCCCTAGATCCTCCTTGAGTTTAACGATTCCCGCCTGAGACTCGCCCAGCTGATACAAAAATAATACATCACATACATTTAAAATATATACTAAAATACATACCACTAATTAAATAATCGATATTTTAAACAATAATATTTTTGCTAACAATAATAATAATCACTTCTATATTTTTAAAATCGATATTTCTCACCTTAAATTGATTTTCTTGACCACAGTATTCTTGCTGTCGATATTTCTCACTCACGATATTTATGACGCATTATTTCTGTAATTCGACATTTAAAACTCAATATTTTGTCTGCACACCATTTTTCTGCTCTCCCCCTTTCCCCTACGTTTTGATCAAAGATAGTAGCAGAAAAATCTGATTTTTTAGGTGCTCTTCGAGAGTCTTTAACTTTTTTTAAATATCTTTATTTATAATTTCCAGAGAACACAAATTGTCATCAGGAACAATCCAGCCCCATGGTTGGGGTAAATGCAAGGGTTATTTACAAAACGAAGCCCTGTTGCAATAGAATGTGCCATGGTAGGTAAATAAGGACAAAATTGCTATTCGCTCAATGTGACAGGGTAGTGTGGCTTAGACAATATAAAATTACACAGTAGTGGGCAGAAGGAAAGAATGCAAAAAAGATAAGATAAAAAAGGGGAGCGGGGGTTGACGAAAGAAAGAGAGCACATTCAGGCCCCAGATACCTTTGTTGTGGCCTGAAAAAGGCTGTCATCTCTGTTGTCCAAGCGGAATCAGAAAAAATAATGAATAGGGCAGGGCAAGATGACCAATGATGGCGGCCCAGCCAGGTCACGGACTATGTAAAGGGACCGTATATAAGAGGGAGAGGATTGAGGGGTTGGGGGAACCCACGAGCGCGATATATGAACCTCAAAATGCGGGCGGCGGCAACAGTACTTATGCTCTTCAAGAGGCAGAGTCATGCCCAAGAAAGGCGACCGGACCTGTAAGTAGGACCTTGATTTATCTTGCCCTCTGTATATGAGCCTCTCATACGAGCCCGTTTTGTACATTTCTTTGAGCTATTCGTCATGGGTGGGAAGTTGAAACAATATCCAGGGTCAGAAGATCATCACCACGGTAATAGTTGTGGCCAGCAGGCACTTCTCATGAGCAGTGAGTGTTGGGAAGTCATCCGTGTCATGTAACATGATCAATTGCTGATAAAAGGGCAACGACAGCCACAGAGTCTTGTTCATGGTGGATTCCACCTCCATACACGGTGTCCGGAATTGGGCGCAATTACTGAGGCTGTGAATTATAATGTTGCCCTCTTGGTCGTATCTCCATGACAGTGTTTTAAATGCCCCGTCAACTCTTTGGGTGGCCCGCCAGCCCTTTGAAAGAAGTGCTCACTTTCAGATTGTTATTCTCAGTTTATTAGTCTACCTACCTGAAGAGTAGGGTGCTGTTCTCCATACCAGATTAACTCAAAATCAAGTCTCACTAGATTTGCTCAATCAGTCTGCTCAGGGAAGGCACTCAGAGGCGACTGCTGTTCCCGCTGAGGCCCCCATTAGATGTAGGTGCTGAAGATGGCAATTAATGCCTCTCCTTTGTGCGCAAAGCTGGTCTTGCCTGGAATTTATTGCCCTTGGCTCTTCGGGCTACTCAGGACCCTCTTTTGTTTACGAAAAAACTAAAAAAACTGCTTTTTTAGTCTGGATTGGTGTGCACTTCTTCTCTCTTTTTTCCGAAGCTAGCGCCGGGACACTTTTGAGTAGCCGTGCGCTGTATAAATTAAATCTAGCATAACATAACATAACATTTTCTCTTTGAGGATGATGGTAAGCAAGGCGCTGGATCTAGAGGACATTGCAAGTCCTTCAGTCAATTGTCAGTTGCAAGCATTCAAGGTTCAAAATAATTTCTCATTAAAAGCGTAGTCCTACTTCGCACAGATTGGACAGGGATGAAGAATAGAATGTTTCCTAGGGGGTCTCTTGGGTAAGCAGACACCACATTTGATACACATTGGTGGGTTAAGTGATTTTTTTAATTAATCCTAGAGCCTGCTTTAAACTTGAATGGCCACGTAAATTATTCACATTTCTGTATTAAATGTTAAATTCAGACTAAAATTCTCCTATGGGATTTCCTCCGTCTGCAATTTTCTCAAGACACATTTCGATATGAACAAGTTGGGTAAATATGACTGACAGAAAATGATTGGAAAGAAGCAAAGAATGCATTTATCAGGTGTGCCAACTCTGATACTACACAATATGCCTAATTCTTGTTTGGAAGATTTGGAATGGGTCTAATGCACTACGCCTGGTAGATACCATGACCAGCGGTGTCAGTATTTACTGGGTGTTATTATAATTCTGAACAAAATAATAGGGTACTCTAATTCAGGGTGTGGGTTCTAAATATCGACTGGTTACAATATTGTTACCAGAATATTGAAATCCAAAATAGCAACAGATATCTATAGATTTGTATACATAACTTCATATATATGTAACTTGACGATCTATAGATATCTTCAAGGTAGATGTGGCGTTAGGAATAGTAAATCTGTACGTTCCTCTGTGCACTCACGTCTTCGATATTTTTGGGTTTTCTATATTTTGGTAATAATATTGTGACCGCTAGATATTCCTGCTTCAATATCCTATTCAACTATCAAATTCAGGCTGATAGTATCCCTATGAAGGGGATATCGCGCCATTGGAGTCTCCTCCGGCTCTAGCATTTCAACGAGAAATAGGGGGAACTTCGATTACCACTTAACTGTAAATCTAGTCCCTAGACCCCTGGATATGATCCATGGTATTTCAATGCTGCAAAGATGTGATCTTGTCTTTGTCATGAATCCTGCCTCACTTGGGGTTTAGTCTTTAAATGTCTACTTCTTGACTAATTCATCAGAAATTGCACATTGAGGCAGATCCCTTAATTCTTGTACGTGAAGTCAATGATTTTGCTTAAAAGCTCTACAACCTGATGTTACTGCTCTCCTTGGACTTTGTTCCTCAGCCTCCCCTCCCATGGCCTCATTCTCTGCACTGATTATCATGGCCAGAAATCACAGTAACATTGTGACAGTAGCCTCTCCTTGATTCAAAGTTTCTGATGTTCTGCAATCTATAAAACAAAAACATCAAATAAGAATTCTCCTTTTCTCACTTTTCCCCTACAAAATCCCCGTTACCTCTACCACGATTCTTGTCAGATTAATTAAATTGCTTTACACCCACTGACTTAATTCATAAATAAAACACACACCGTCCTTTGGATCTCCAACCCGCTCCAGCAGTTTTCTTTGTATCGACTCCCTATGCAAGGTGCCTTGAGGCAGCTTCAAAGTACTTGCAAATAGTTACAGAAGCCTAAAATGAACTATATATATATATATATATATATATATATATATATATATATATATATATATATATATATATATATATATATATATCATGCAGACCTCTCCAATCAACTGACTCCATGAAGTACTCATCCACCCATTGCTCCTATGACTGTATTGGCTTCCCTTCAGAGAAAGAAACTGTCTGAAAATCATTGCCCCATATTCAGTGCAGCTCCTCCGCTATGGTTGGGTCCAAACTGGGGTGGTGTGGTTAGCAAAAGAATGATGGATTAAACCCAGATTCTGGTGACTGGGGGTGAATGTTTGCATTGTCCGGCATTCCGTCCATCAATTGTTTCTTTTACATAAGTAGGAGCGTCGCCCCCCCTGCCCGCAGAGGCAGACGAAAAATAAAATGACTATCATTTTCATTTTCGCCCATCTGAGTCTTTGAGGGCGGGGCCACCACACTGCAGCATGGGAAGGGTGTGTGTTGGGTACTGTTATCAGTGCACATGACGGTATGGCCGGCCGTCTTAGGATGGCCAAACCGTCATGTGCACTAACTTCTTTCCAATCCAGATACGTTGCTGGGTAGAGAGAACAGGAGACACAGGCTCCCAGCTCCCGATGCAGCACAAAATCAGTGTGCTCTGCCCAATTCAGACACTGCGCTCATGTTGAGAGCGGTTTCGGGACTGGCCGCAGGGGAGTCTGGCAGCATGTGCCCAGAGGAGCAGAAGAGCGTCGAGGAGAAGAGTGCAGAATGCCAGGTAAGTGTTTTTTGTGCTTTTCTTTGTTTGTTACTGCCCCCCGCGCTGCCTCACCATTTTTATCAGACACCAACCACTACTGCCCATAATTAAAACCATTCCAAGGCCAGACTGCCTCACCTTAACAACAATGGCAACTAGATTAGCTCCTCCTCAAAATGTCGTCTATCTTCCTGTTTTGGAGACGCTTTCTCTCCAGTGGTATAACGGAATTTGAGGGGGGGCCCCCTGCAAAGTAAATGGAGCCCCCCGGACCCGGTCAGAAGCTCTCAGTCCAGTGGCCCTCTGCCCATGCACAGTGCCAGAGGGGATCCCCTGGAGCCCGGGCCCTCCATCGGGGGCCGCGGGGGTTAATGTTACGCCACTGTTTCTCTCCTGTGCTCGCCCTTTATAATAGTCAGAGAATTTCTAGAGTAAAGTGACTGAGGGGGAGTGAAGAATCTCTACATTTGGCCTGCGGAGCTCTATGGTCATATGGCCTCATATTTTCCAACTCACATGCACTGTCCATCTGCTCCCTACTAACCTCAACATTCTATGATGAGAAGACAGAGTGCTCCAGCTCGGTCCAGCACTAAAGCATTCCAACAAGAAAGTGATAAACAAATAATTTATGTTTCAAAACAAAAGAATCTCAGTGAGCCTTTTCGTACATGCTCAGATCAACAAAAAAGGATATCACTGCCCAGTGGTTTCATGTCATTTCTGCCAGTAGGGCATCAGGAGGACCTCATCTTCCATCTTAGACAGTAAGCCTCATGAGGGTTACAAATGTATTCTCAGCAGTGTTAATTGGAGCCAGTCAGGGTCAGATTAGCCTATAGGGCAATCAGGCAGTGATTGATGGGCTTGTATGAGAGATCAGTGTGTGGGCCTTTCTTTAGCCATTTTGACCGTTTTTTATGGCCAGACGTGTCAGTTTTTACTGTTGATTTCCCTGCCTTTACCACTTTTGATACTATATGCTTCACTAATATGGGCCACTTTTTATTTCGTTGCCCAGGTCTATTTTGTGTCCCAGTTAACCCTGGAGCCACTGGTTGCAAGTGGGGCCCACCAACATTTATTTTTGGGGCCCAGCACTTAGGTTTCCTCAACAGACTTTCACCCAGAGCAAGAGAGAGAAAAATACAAAAGGTTGAAAGGAAGAGGAAAGAAAGATGGAAAAACGTTGACAAAGGAAGAACGTATGAATGAAAAAGATACTGCGAGAGTGAGATAAAGACTCAAAGAGGCATGACGTGCAATCAAGACTATGCAGCCTTGTATTCAGCGTTCCAACCTTCAATTGCGTCGACCGCAGGCTTCTTCACAAAACTTTGGGCCCGGGCACTTATTATTATACAAATTAAGGACTGATTTTCAGTAAGAATGAGCAGTACATGGTTTGATGTTTGCTGATAAGAAAATTTGCTTAATTAGGTTTATCTTCCTTTGAGGAGACAATGTCCATGTGAGGTACTTATAGAGAAGCTCTAAGGGACCTTTACCACTTGGTCCCCACTGAAAGCTGAGATTTGTTCAAAGAGAGCCTTGACACAGCTTTCAGTTCCCGCGTAGCCTGACTGGCCGAGGTGCTGCAATGTCGGAAGGTAAAAGGCTGTCGCCAGATCTTCTCATTTTCCTACATCCCTGTCTGTCTCTGCCACCACCACTGTGAGCGAAGCGGCATTACTCTGCCACCCACATAGCAGCTTCTGCAGGGTTCAAAGTCTGCTCCTGCTGACACAGCCTCAAAGAGAGGAAGGATGTCAAAATAGTCAACCTGTGAGATCCCAAATGCTAAATATACTCCCTCATCCACATTCATCATTTTCTCTGCTGTCAATTCTCACAATAGAATCCCTCTTTCAAGAGTTTTTAGGGTAATGTCTTCCTGGTACACCGCTCCCGTGTTCCGAATCAATTAAATTTTCACCTACTGCATTGTGGTTGAACAAATTCCTCAATAAAGTCAAGGTCCTGCCTCTGTGACACTTCACATGGGTATGCACAGAGAGAGCCACAAATGACTGCACCAGGCAGTGATTTAAATCAGGACTCTTTTCAGAGGTAAGCTCTTTGCCTAGATCTAATCACTCTCTGAATTCCTGCTCCAATCCCCTTTGAAATATAGCCTAAAATATAGCCTCCGGCGAAGAAGATAGCGCGAAGGATTCATAGGGGACCCCTACAACCGTATATTATATGTCTGCGCTAGTCATTATCTGATAGGGACACATCCTGGAGGCATATGTTTAAGCACAAAACAAACCTCTTCTTCAGGTCTACTAGTTTGGGTTCAGAACACAATACAGTACAGATATAACAACCCTCTAATTGGTCAATAATGCCCTGGGGATCTACCACAACGGTGATCCCTGTTTCCTCATGTCGCGCTACCTATTGGAAGGCTTTGCTACTTCCATCATTGAGTCCTCCCTGACACTCCTACATTATCCAAGTGCATCGATGACATCCTCCTGAACTGTTTGTGCCATACAAGTAGAACAGAGTCCAGTGGTCAAGAAGAGTTTCCTCAGATTTGGGACCATCTGTATTGACAGCGGCCCCCCAGGGCACCATCCATTGACCAATAGTATTCACACAGTATGAAGCTGTCCTATTTGCATCTTGAATAATCAAATACAACAGTGCTTCTGTCGTATGAAGCCAAAAGCATCAGCGCTCTTGGCACAGACAATGAATGTATAAAGGAATATATTTACAATTGAATTTAATCTTCAAAATAAAATTACCAGCTATACACGTCAATATTCATAATGTAGGTGCTCCAACAAATAGTGCAGTGATCGTAAAAAGTGACATAAGCAACTTGTTGCGCTTTGTGTTTTTAAAGCAAAAAAGAAACAGTACTGCAGGAGAGGTAGCAATACAATGTTTTGAAAAATCAACTCAAACTTGGAGTACAATTTCAATAAACTACAATGAATGCCCATCTACAAGTATGAGTGTTGGCATTTCTGCCCCTAACAAGTAATAGCATTGGGTCTAAATCAGGTTCCGAATGGTCGTACCATAAAGGCAAGTTGACCTAAATCAGATTATTTAAGTATCCCCCACACATTGTCAGGACTCAGATGTTTCCATCTGCTGGGATCGCACTTAGTTAGGGGAAATAACTCCACAGTTCCTCTAGAAAACACCATCAAAGAATTGGTTTCAATCTATCTACAATGGAAACTTATTCCTGCAATTGTTTCACCTCAAAAATGATGAGACTTTGGTTCTTGAACATCATCTCAGTCAAGATATGCCAGGCTGCAACCCTTCTCAAGTTACCAAGCAGCTGAAAAGCTTATCATTTCAAGCCACACCTCACCAGAGGCTTACCGCATGGATTCCACCCCATACATTAAAGAGTTCCCATACATGCCCACCCAATCTCCTCTCCCACCTGCTCTGCGACTCCCGGGGTGCTCTGCCCATTACTTTAGCAGCAGTCTTACCCTCTTCCCTATAAACCTCTGCCCTTGATGATGTATGTTCTCTTCCCATTCTCTCGCCTTCCTCTTCTGCACCACCTGCAGTAAAAATATCATTACACACAGAGATCAGAGAAGAACTAGTCTAAGACTAGAAAAATAATCAGCCTTATTATCTCTGCAGCTTTGCTGGTGTCCTGGCTGAAGCTTTGGAAGCAGGGAAGTCTATGTGCCACCACACTGTCTCTTTTTCACCCTGAGATGTCATTTCCCTACTAATAGTAAAAGTAGAAACTGTATGAGAGTAAATTCTCTGGGATTCAAAAGAGAATATTGGGCTTGCATGGGGGTATGGAATGAATGATAACCAGTGGCAGCCATTTCAGCCTTCCTCATTCGGGCAGTAAGCTACCAAGTGCTTTGTGCACGGTACCAGTTGGCCTAGACTACGGCTCATCTGACTGGTAAGTTTCGCTAGCTGGAGTTTGATAGGGCTTGCAACATGAACAACAATCAAAAAATTATCCTCCTCCTAAGGGTGGCACTGTTCGTAGGGAAGGAATGGTAGCTACACCCATACTTCATCAGTCTCAGCACGTGCAGCATGAACCCATGTTCAAATATTTGACCCTGCTTGGCGTAACAGGAGAGGTTAATTCTGGACCTTTAATAATTGTATAGGTACTGCTCAGGTTTCCATCCTTGATTTCTCTTCTACCACTTACCTCTCCTAGGCATAGTTGTACAGCTATAAGCGCTATCCCCGCCTAAAGGTTCTATGGCTACTGCTCCTATTACAAACTTCTTTTCCTGCTCCAACTCTTATGTTACCCATTTGATTATATTACTCATTTTGAGCATTCCTGCCCAGCTGCGGGACCTGCAGGTTAAGAGCGGAGGGGCCGGGGGGGGGGGGGGGGGGGTGATTTTGACAGATGGCGATAAGGGAAAATGTATTATTTATTTAATTTTCCCTCTTGGTCTTCTGTTGAATTCTCACCGACCCGGCCTCACCGATCTTACCTGCACGGACCGGCACTGTTCCTGTCATTCGCCTGGTGCCACTTGACTACTTGGCCTTATGTGATCACGCTCCTTTTGCGGTAAATGCGCACAGGACCACTTTGGCTATCTGGTAAGGTGGTGAGAAGAAGCTGTCTATATTTCTTAGTGCTCCTGTGCCCCCAAACAAGATACCCTACTCCCCAGCTGCTTTAAAAGTGCCTCAGGGGTTGGATCAAAGTAAACTGTTTGCAGCCTCTCTCTCACGCTTCTTCCTGCACCACGCATTAAGGGCTTTGACACTTGCAAGATAAGAGCTCTTTGGTTTCTCATGCATGACCACAAATTGCTTCTTACAACGCATAACACTCTTCAAACCACACACTCTACACGGTGTGGCTTGCGACCCACTTAGGCAATTGTCTGGTGTTGGAAGAAAGAGGGATGTATGAGGTGCAATCAACCCTATGCTTCCTTATTATTCCATAGAGCAAAGGGCAGGCTTCTAATGTATTTATTTATTTTTACAAATTAGGCACTGCCTGGGAGAGACCAGGTAGAGACTATTATGAGAACTATTCATAGAATAGAGGTGAAGTTGTGGGTACCATCAATTTCATCCATGGCATCATTATGTTGGTCCATGGGGTAAAGTGAGTGAGAAAACTGACTGTTAAACTAGAAGGGACATTTCAGAAGCTGTATCTCAGATTTAAACCAGCTGCGCTACTAGACATGGCATTCACCGCATTTCCATTTTAAATGGCTTTCTCTCTTTTGCCAACACTGTTGCCGTGCTGGCTCGCCCAAAGGATGCAAGAGGCATCAGCTGCTTCCCAGTAAGTTGCAGACTGAAATGAGGACGCTGGAGGGGGCTGGGATCGCTGAGCCTCAGCAGGTACCAGGTGCTTCTAACAGAGCGATGCCATGGTTCCTACTATGCGCCTGACCTCTCAGTGTGCACCGGTGGATAATTACAGCATGGCAGCTTCTTGGAAAACTGACATATCCCTGAACAATTCACGTGGGAGCCGCCTGTGCCTTCTTGTTGTGCTAGCCCTCTGAACCACTATTCTATTTTTACTTGAAAGAATGAGGACTCCATCACATTTAAATTGTGGAATTTAATTTAAAACTTCCCCACTGGCAACATATGATTTCAAAGTAAAGCAAAAATGATGAATCAACCCAAAATTGTAGGCAAATTGTTCTCTCTCCCATGCTGTGCTAAGTTCTATTGCCTGCTAGAGGAGTGAAGAGCACTTACATTTTAATTTAGCTAAGCCCTTTCCCATTCCCACTGTTGTTGATGGAGGCCCTGTACTGATCAATCAATCAATCAACAAGGATTTTTGGGACAAATCTCCCTCAAGGGTTTCCAGGTGCTTGGTTCTTGCTGGGATCAATCAAAGAGCCAGGTCTTGAATCCCTTTCTGAATTTCGTGAGCGAGGATGATGTTCGAGTGTGGAGGCGAAGGTCGTTCCAAGACTTGGCAGTGAGGCAGGAGTATGATCGTCCTCCGCTTTAGCTTTGGCGTATGCAGGGGGTGAGGGAGGCGGAGTGCAGGTGTCTGGAGGGCTGGTGGAAGTTCAGGCGGTGGTTGATGTATGCTGATCCTTGATTGTGGAGGGCCTTGTTGGTGTGTGTCAGCTGATTTGATGGTTGCACCCACAGTGCTCTCTCAGCTGAGAAAGAATTTTTGAGTCAAAGTACTGGAGACAGTGACCGATATATATATACATACATGCCTGGGCTCCTAAATCCCATCGAATATTTGAATACTTAACCTCAGGAGATATCCCGACTGTTCCAATACTCCGTTTGGGGTTCCTGTTAGGCATAGCCTAACTTGAGTTGCCGTTGAAATGCTCAGCTTGTTTTAATTTGTCATTTTTAAGTGGTGAGTGTGTATTAAGTGTGCATGTTTTCAAATTTGTTGCATTTATCATTGGTCCAAATTTATTTGGGTAGCAGGTTTCAATTTCTCATTGTACCTCGCTCATGGACATAACAAAAGCTACAATATTATCACCCGTATCCACAAACTTACATCCACTTACATGTTGATGTTAATAAGCAGTACCAAGTGTGATTCTCAAAGCGAAAAAAGGTATTCTTTTTGCAAAAGGCAGAGTCAAACAATCCAAGTTAAAATCCTGCTTCAAAACTGGTTGACCATGTTGCCTGAGAATCCTTCTGATTTAAATATCACTCCAAAAATCAACCTTCAAAGTAAACGTTTTAAGGACCTACCTAATGCGGATAGATGTAAAAGAACCATTGGATGGGCACAAATATGCATTTTTATGCAGATGAACAGTGGGCTGGACTGGAATAGGACAGGAGATAAGAGACAGATGCCCCTGCCAGATAATGCAAGCACCTTACTGAATTCCTTATTGATGGTGAGAATAGAAACAGGTGAAAAAATCTCAACATATTTGTCAACTCTGAATGAGTAGAAGATCAGAATAGATGCTGGAAGCATTTACCCAATCCATTTAAAATGAATAGCAATGTCCTTTTTTGGAGTCCAAGCACAAGGTATAAGTTCTTTAGTGTATTAGTGTCAAAATTTTGCAGCAACTCTCTTTAATATGTTTGAAGTTATATATTAGTGGACCAAATTTTACAAGCCAGTCAATTGAACTTTTTTTATGTTGTCGACTGTTAAAGTCTTTAAAGTAAAGACTGCCACTCCCAGCACAAATATAAGTTAAAGACATTGTTCACCAAACATGCTTTTAATATGCAACTTGTAACAATATTCACCAATATTGAAAAATGGCTACATATAGCTCTACTATGCTTTCCCATGCATGCCAATCAAACTTTAACTACGTGTAAAGTTGCCCCTGTTAGAAGGCAAGGTTTAATGATTGGTCAAAAAATGCAATGGTGGTCGTTCAGTGGACCAATTTATTCAATTTAAAGTCTGTATTTGACTACTTATTTGAATCCACATCAGTCCACCCAGACTTTCATTCTTCTCACGTCAATTAAATGAGTACTGATAACTTGGGTAAGTATAAACATCTCTTTCCACTTGAAGATATCCCAGTAATATGAATAAATAGTGCTACTGGGGTGCAATGGGCATTTGCAAGCACTTTTTGCACATGTTGGACAGTACAGTATTAAGGGGCCACAGGCTTTTGTGGAGCCCCTTCTGTAATGCAGATTCAAGTGGCGCTAATTGTGCACCAGCAGGATCTCAATGGGTGGGCCTTCATTTGCTTGGACGAATGACCACATTCAAATTTGAGAAAGCTTAAAGTTTGTGAGAATGCCATATTACAGACGCGGACGTGAAGGCAAAGCAATGCTTAATTTGTAAAAATCATAAGTGCCAGTGCTTGGTCAGGAGGCCACAGCAGCTTGCACCACACATTGTCCCTGCTGCCAATGATAGTAACAACATGACTACTAACCATCACACTCCTACAGGCGTGACTATTTCAGGCCCCCAAAGCTACAAGAATGGATTTGGTGGCATATAACAGTCATTGTTAATGTAGATTGAATTATTAATTAACTGTTGCTATGATCATCTCTAAATTAGCCAGACAGCGCCACCTTGTGACAGACTGTGAAGTGCCTGTGTTGACAAATAAGTGACGGTGTGGAGCACTGGAAACCACTGACTCAATTTGAGCACTGAGGCAAATAGGCCAAAAGGAGGATTACTTGCTGTGTGCTACTGTGATGTGGTCAATTTTCTTAAATTGTTCCCATTTCAATGCAGGTGTTGGTCACCATTTATAAGGGAGTCTAAATTTCTTGAGTCAACACGTTCATTGACCTTTCATGTGAGTTCAGTAAAAAGCTCAGGACCATGATACACGGATACCCTCCTTTCATTCATTCTATGAGTCAATGTTCTTTCGTCATCATGCTATTTTCAGCTCATTATCATCAAAATAATCTTCCTTTTTCAATTGCCCACTCTCTTGATTACAGTTACTGTGGAAATCATCGCCTACCATCTTCACTATGGAAATAGACTTTACTTGCAGCGTTCAGTAATTGATTAAGCCTCTTTTGTGCATTCTAAATACATCTGTTAACCATAGTACAGGAACAAGGTGCAGCGATAATTTCTTCCCCTTGCAGGCCATCACCACTAGCCTCCTCCCCAGAAGCAGTATGTTTTACCCATTGAATCTATACCGGAGGAGATATCGTTTTTTAAGATCCTCATCACGCATAATGCTGACAGTAGAATAGTTTTCGACAGAACCCTTAAGAGCAGAGAAGATTATCCAAGAAACTATAAGGGAATCAGAACCTTCTCTGTGCAGATTAGGATCAATATCAACACAGTTTCGGAGATTATGAAATTAACACTCCACAAGACCGGCCCAGCCTATCTCAACAGTCGACTCTCCTTCTACGTACCCAACAGGAAACTCCGCTCCGCAGACCTCTCCCTGGCTACCGTCCCACGCATCCGTAGAACCACAGCCGGAGGCAAATCCTTCTCCCACCGCGCCGCCAAGACCTGGAATACCCTCCCCCTCATCCTACGACAAATCGAAGACCTTCTAACCTTCAGGAGACAACTCAAGACCTGGCTGTTCGACCAGTAGCAACAGCATCCCCTTCCTCCCCCCCTTCAGCGCCTTGAAACCCTTGCGGGTATGTAGTGCGCTTTACAAATTATCTGATTGATTGAACCTGGTGGTCACTTATCAAACTGGGCACATGGGTCTGGTCTGCACCAATGCGTAGTCCCTTTGGGTGCACCCGTTACATGCCTGGACCTGTTACCTGATTACAAATAAAATGTGCTCTTTCTCTTGCAGTTACAAGCTCTGTCTTCATGCCCCACGGTGGTTAGAGTGCATGAGGTTAAAGGAGGTGCAGCAATTTCAAACCAACACTTTGGGTCCTATTCATAAAGGGCCTCCGCACTAATGGTGGAGGCCCTGCAGTTGTGGTGTTGGCCCTGCAGTCGTAGCCGGGGCCCAGCACTCATGGTGGGATCTCCGCAATGAGAAACTGAATGCAATGCAGAGGTTCTACTACAGGTGTAGGGCCCCCGCCGCAATTACAGGGCCTTTGCCACAAGTGCAGAGGTCCTTTGTAATTCGGGCCCTTAGTCTTTCACCGATAGTGGGTCAGCCTCACACCACCTTATACATCGGGATCCTTAGAGGGTGCCGGGCCCTCCGTGCTCGATCCCAATGGATACCACAGGGAGATGTATTAAGGACCAGATTCAGAGTTTGAGGGAGAGGATACTCCATTGCAAAGGTGAGGGAGTCCATTCATGTTCTTCAGTCACATGTAAGCCGGTTATGAATACATCATTTCCTTTGAGGAATACTTATGTTACATACCACGCTTCAGGAATAAGCTACGTGCATACCTACAGCGGTCAAAGGAAATGATGTATTCATAAGCGGCTTACATATGACTGAAGAACATGAATGAAATATACAACGAGTGATAAAAATTGAATAAATCTTTTGATAAAATGAAACAATTTTGGCAATTTTGTCATGCACATTGCTGTGCATCCGGATTGGGGCGTACATACGCCCTAGTGAATGGAATGGATTTACCTGCACGTGCTGGGAAGTGCACGATTCCAGGCTTGTACGCAAACAGGTCAAAAATGAATCAACAGTGGACAGATTGGATTAAAAGGAGTGTACTCTGTCATTTAATTTTGAAAGGTGAGGGAGTGCCATCTCAATGCAAATCAGTCTTGACCCTGCTCCAATAGGAACAGTCCAGCCCGAACTGCCAAGCAAGGTCCTCTCTGAGACGAAACACATGCCACACCGAACCGGTTTCACCCTAGTTATGGGCACATGAGCAGGGTACAGATTGGTTCCCATGACACAGTGTGCAAAGGACCAATGTCTTGGCATACCCATCCCACTTAGGGTGACACAATAAATTTAAAAAACTGTGATAGATGGAAGGTTTGAATTAATCTCAGCCACTGGTAATCCCTTGGGCTGCATCTCAATCCATTGTTACTTGGAACACTGTGCCACCTCAGTTTGGACCCAGCTATAAGGAAATCAGTCTTGACTCTTCTCCAGGAAGAACAGTCTAGTCCAAACTGCCAAGCATGGTCCTCCCTGAACCGCAACACAAGCAGTCCAGAACTGGTTTCGTCCTCGTTATGTGCTCCCCAGCTGGGTCGAGACTGATTTTTCTGCTTGTCAAGTAGAAAATCTACTCAAGGAGCAGCCCTCGGACCCCACCTGTGACAGCTTATGTCCGCTTGCGTTAGAAAATCTCACAGGAAGTCCTCCTAGCGAACAGAAATCGAGCTAGGGGATGCCAAATCTCACTCACGGTCATGCTTGCCAGCTCGTATTTCTGAACTCTCGCAGGAGAAAAAATTCCGCTACACAGCGATTCCCAAAATTTGCCCGGAACTCTGTGTTACTAGAGTAAAACAGAGTCGCCAAATTCAACCAATTCCACGAGCGGAATAAAATTTGCCACCCAGGTCTAGTGATGGCCCATGTGAATGTGGGAAAGTCTGTGCAGCATTGTGTGTTCGTTCAAAGTGTCCACATACATTGGGTTTTACAGAACAGTTTGCAAAAGTGTCTGTGGCCTCTTCTATAACATGGGTCAATCACAGGGGTGTGCAATCCCCTGCTACAAAACCCTAGGCACTTTTGTAATTCAGCCCCTAAATTTAAGAACCTAAGGGCCTGATTACGAGTTTGGGAGGTGATGGTCCCTTCTTCAAGTCTGAAGAATGGAAAGAAATGGTTTGCAAACTCACCCATTTCCTTTTTTCCCCTTCAGTCTTCCACGTGGATTCCTTCCTCCAGGCCCCCTCTTACACAGCACCAACTAGACCCTGAACAAAATGATCCTATTGGTGCCAAAATCCAGGCACTTGTTACCCATTGACTGGACTGGGCACATATGGTGCGGACCCAAGCAACGTACTAGGTTTTTTTTACACATGTCATGCATATGTGTACAATTAACACTTGTGCATATGGAAAAATATTACCCGTTGTCAGAAACACCACTACTGGGCTAGTGGGAGCATTGTAATATGTTGGGCGAGAGACCGCCACCTTGGCGGTAAACTTGGGACCGCCGCCGCGGCGGTATGCAGTAATATTGTCAAACTCATGACAGGCCCTAAATCTGTCTTGGTTATTCATTCGAGAATAGGCTGCCTGAAAAGGGGGCCAGTGATAGATAAGTGGAAACAAAGGAAGCCTTCCTCGGAATTGTTAATTGTAGTTGTACATCAAAAGCATGACAAAAGGGAGAATGGAGAACTTGTAATCTTCAGCCGGATCAAATACCGCAAGCAACACTTAACATAAAATAGCTCACACATAATTTAACACCTGAAAATGAGGCCCTTGAATGGAGTTTTATAATTGATCTTTTTCAACTCATTTGAAAATCCCACAGCCATGTCGAAGCACATAGACTAGGAAAAAGAGCCTCTGATTATAAGACTTTCTTATACACGGATGTTTGTGGACTTTCCCCGAACAACCATGTGTTCAACTTCATCATTTCTATATATTTAATCCAGAAATCCATTTTTGTCCGCTTCCTTTTACATCCCATGGTAAAGCTCCATTGTAAAATAATTACAACCACACAAATTCAGTGTTGAATTTAACTATATTCACAGTTTTGAGATGTGTTTTCTCTTATATTTATCAACAAATTTTGTTGGGGACCACACCCACCTCTCGTGCATGCAGCGCCCACAGACTTTCTAATTCGACATACATTGCCATTATGCACCAGCTAGTGTTTTCAAGCGTCATACTAAAATCTGGAGTGAGATGGTGTCAGAGCGCTAAGATAACATGCATGTGTAACCGTGCAATGTGAAACATTTAGCACAAAAATGGACTAAAGCTGAAGCATCCATGCTCTGTGTTTGTTGGGTTGGTCCAGGAAGCAGGGATACCAGGGGTCTGCATTTGAGACAGCATTCTCTCAGACAGGAAAATAGGCAAATGGCCACACCTATCAACCGAGCAACTTCCCTCCCTGGTTAGTTACAAATGCAGTCTGCTTTGAAGTGATTTATATATTTTTTTTAACATTTTTAATATTAATATGTTTTTAAATATGATCTTCATTTTTAGAATATCACAATTATTAAAAGCAACATTCGTTTGGAACTAGTGCGACTTCTTTGTGATATTATTTTATCTGTATTATGAAGTTTTCTAAACTAACATCCCTCAAAAAAGGCCAATGAGGCCTCCCCATTATCACATCACTTCGATGAGGGTTCCACCTATTTGATGTATATTTTGAGAATCTAAAGCCCAACTCAATCCGATGCTAAGACCCAACCCCCCCCCGCACTTTTAGCCAAAACTGAACGCTTACATTATACATTAATCCTCCTGAAATGTTATATACAGGGACACTCTTCATGTCTATTGGTCAAAGATGACTGTAGTGACACATATTATGGTCTAGCTTAGCGATGCTCTAACTTAACTGATGTTCCACCTTCTAAGCCTTGTAAGATGTGAAATATTCCTTTTTGGGATGCTGCTGGTGGAAACACAGCTGGTATGGGGATAGACCTGTTGATGGTGGTGCCCAAGGTGGGGTTGTAGCTGTAATAAATGCTGGTTGATAAAAAGAAATGGTTATCACTATAGAGGGAAAAGTTGTAGGCAAGTAAAAAGTCTCTGTTTTATGTGTTGGTAATGTGTGCTCAGAGTTCTAGTCGCTCATCTCATCTCTTATATTGGCTACCTCACACCCCTAAAGACACGCCTCTGAAGGAGCAAATTAACTGTCCAAGCTTGTCTTGGTGTCATGGAAATCTGACTTCATGTCATCAATGCTTGCGCCCAGTACTGCTCCATGACCAGGTGCTCTCTGATGGCCAGACACTTCAGTGTTGGGGGGGGCAAAAGGGGGGCTTGAACTGACTACTCAATACCCACCAGGAAAACATCCAGGGTTTCTTTTTCTTTCGCCATCTCATCCACGGATTAAATTAAGGTTACAAACTTCTGATAGTGTTAGTAGCTGTTGGACCTGGGCCATTCAGTGTATACTGCTCAGATGAAAGTTCAGATCATTGACAACTTTCAGTGAATGCAAACGATTGTCCTGCCCCTTACAAACTTAGACTAGGTGTCACTCACCAGAGCTTCTCTCACAGGGGAGAGGCTAAGAACAGCTTGGGCTTGCCAACTGTCATGTTGTCTGATGGTGCAATGTTTTAAGAAGCAGTTTGCAGGGTGATTGAGGTGAATATGTAGGTTTTAATTGACTGGAAACTGAAGTTGGTTGATCACCTATTTTTGCTGGGTGTGTATGATAGATCATACAAAGGGCCTTGAAATTCACCCTCTCTATGGCCGGCAAACAGTGAGCCAAGGATATTGCTACTAAGCCTCGGTCTCTTTTCCTGAGTCTGCAAGGTGATGTCTAGTAAAGTATTCTCAGCCCTGCAGAATTTCCCACCAGTATATATTCCATTATCAGCTGGGTACTTGTTTGTTGGGCAATGCATTTATGCTTTAGTTTTGCAGTTGGAAGCTGCCTCCACTCCCTTCAACCTCCATTTAATGGAAAGTGGTTCAAGATGACTGGATGTCAGCTGTGTGCTATGCAAAATATGTACTTAAGGCAATTGGCCTTCTGAAGCATGAAGATGACAATTTGATTTGACAACCGCTTATCACTCAGGAAGTGATGTAAGTTAGCCAAGTAAATATTTCTTTTGAGATTAAAGTGATGGTGGTGTGCAAATTGTGCATGCTATAGAGAGACTGGGACATGTTCAGTGTTCTAACTTGTCTAGAACTAAATTACAATAGAAAAGAAGTTCCCCAGGAATTCAGTCATTATCTATTATAGTTTTCATTATATGTTTTTTTTTTCTGTGGCCAAAATACAAAGCTGAAATATGGGGTACTATTGTCACCTCCAGGGCTTCCATGATGAAATATCTTAGCCAACTAGACTTTCAAACAGAAGAATGTATGGCTACCTTGTGCACAGTAGCTAATGCCATGGAAGACTATATTGAAATGCAAGGGATACTGTGAAAAAATACCTACACAAAGGCTGATGTAGAATAGGATAAGGGGGGGGGACTCTGCCCTGGGGTATGTGGGATAGAATTTGCAGTGTTTCTTATTGAAAATCTGAAACATTTATATTTGGAATTATTAGGTTTGAAATCCCAAATTCAAATGATTCAAACTATTTTGTGTGAATTCCCAACTCTACAAAGCATCATATTTATAAATTAAATCTCTTTTCCAACCAACCTGATTATGTATTGAAACCTATTGTGTCTATTTTCTTTTCCCAGCGCTGATGGGGACTTTGCAGTTACCCACTTGACCAAAGCCCACCTCTTCTACGATGGTCAGATCAAATGGAGGCCTCCAGCCATCTACAAGAGCTCCTGCAGCATCGACGTTACTTTTTTTCCTTTCGACCAGCAGAACTGCACCATGAAGTTTGGCTCCTGGACCTACGACAAGGCTAAGATTGACCTCATTAGCATGCATAATCATGTGGATCAGCTTGATTACTGGGAGAGTGGAGAATGGGTCATCATCGATGCTGTGGGCAACTATAATATCAAGAAGTATGAGTGCTGCACTGAGATATACCCTGACATCACCTACTCCTTCATCATCCGGCGACTCCCACTCTTCTACACCATCAACCTGATTATCCCGTGCCTCCTCATCTCTTGCCTGACAGTGCTCGTGTTCTACCTTCCCTCGGAGTGCGGCGAGAAGATCACTCTCTGCATTTCTGTACTGCTGTCCCTCACTGTCTTCCTGCTCCTCATCACGGAGATCATTCCGTCCACCTCGCTGGTAATCCCGCTCATTGGCGAATATTTGCTCTTTACCATGATCTTCGTCACGCTTTCCATTATCATCACGGTTTTCGTGCTCAATGTCCACCACCGCTCCCCGCGCACCCACACCATGCCAGCCTGGGTTAGAAGGATCTTCCTCGATGTGATCCCCCGGGTGCTCTTCATGAAGCGGCCATCTGCCGTGAAGGACAACTGCAAGAGGCTAATCGAGTCAATGCACAAGAAAGCCGGCCCTCTCTGGTCCGAGCCAGAGAACGAGCCCAACTTCCCCACTTCCTCTTCTAACAGCCCTCCCAGCTGCCATGACTCGCCCACCTCCTCGTGCTGTAATCAGCTGGAGGAGCATGTGGATTCTCAGGCTCTCTGCAAGTCCCCTTCTGGTCAGTATAGTGTACTGCGCGAGGAGCTAGTTCAGGCCAATGGATCCTCGCCTCAGACGCAGTCACACCCGCTGAGTGACGAGCAGTCCTCCCCCATCTCAAAGGGTCGTTCTGTGAGTGTCCAACAAATGTACAGCCCAGGGGAGGCGGTAGAAGGGAGCATCCGCTGCCGCTCAAGGAGCATTCAGTACTGCTACCTGCAGGGAGATTCCTCCCAAACCATCGACCAGTCCAGCGACTCACCGGCATCCCAGCTGTGCCGCGTAAATGAGGACCAGCTGGAACGCCAAACATCGTTGTGCAAGTGCAAGTGCAAGAAGACGATTGCTGCAAGCACGTCCCATGCAACTAAAACTGTGAGCACCAAAGAGCAGCACCTGCTGCTGATGTCCCCATCATTGAAGCTGGCGGTGGAGGGCGTCCACTACATCGCTGACCACTTGAGAGCCGAAGATGCAGATTTCTCAGTGAGTATTTTCATGTTATTTATACAACTGTCTTGGCCTGAGTTGATCCTGCACGACAACTCCTAACCACTGTCAGTCCTTCTTTTATTTCAAGGAGAGATCAGATGAGCTGTCCTGGGTTAGCACGTGCACTTTTCAGAAGGAAGAACTGGCTGATTTGCATAACATGTAATTTGCAGACTTCTGTGGGGGCCTTCCCACTCAAAGGCTGGTAGGGCTGGGGTAGTTGCAGGCAATTTTCAAGCATTACATTACATAAGCCTGTGCACTACTACACAGACATGTGTACTGTTAGGCAGTGAGTGTCTGATCTTCAAGCTTAGGAGAACAGGTTAGTAGGCCTGTATGTTAGTGGATTTCCAAAATGTGGAAACCCCTTTCTTCAAACAACCTGAGGACATTGCATCTTTAAAAACACCAAGAGTTGGGTACATGGGGAACAAAATATAGACATAAGAAACTGAGCAAAGAGAATAAGGACAAGGTAAAATTGAGAGGTGGGAGAATAAGAGGTACTAGATAATAGGTATTGGGTCAATGCGGAGAGGTTCCAGTGTATAGAGAGATATAGAGGTATGTGTAATGGTACTTGGTTAAGCATCGTCTAAAGAGTCTTACTAGGATATTGGAAGAGCTAGAGGTTCTTGGGTACAGGTGAGCAAATAATACTTAGGTTCAGGCATGAGAATAAATACAATAGCACAGGAAGCAGTACTAAAATGTCAGAATAGGTGGGGTATAGATTCTAGTGTATCTGCAGCAGTAGAGCCATTAGGGTGTAGATAGGATTACCAGTACTAGAGCATCAGCAGGAATATAAAAAAGGATTAAAAAACACCATAGCTGAGGAATAAAGGGATAATCCTGCTAGAGCATGGAAAGAAGATACAACAAAGCATTGGCCGGCTAGGTTGTTACTAGATTATCATTTATGAGCTTAGACAAGCAATTCTAAGTTCAGAGCATAGAAAGAAAGCAGACAAGAGGAAAACACATGATAGAAGGGGGTAGTGGGGCTGCCCTCTCACAAACATGACAAATAGAGTCTATTGGTGGCCAAGTGGATTTCTATATTTGTGGACAGGAGAATATGAATCTCCTAAATTTTATTGGTATGATGTGTCATACAAAAAACCATGAAACACATCCCCGCATTGACAGGCAAACAGAGAACCTGGGATAATGCAACCGAGTCTACGCATCTTTTTACCTGAGATGGATTTTGTACTCGTTGCTATCTCCCCTGCAGGCCCTGGTGGAGTACCTGGCTTAGACTATTGGTGTAGTCTCATCCTAAAAAGATGAATGCATTCACCACAATAAGTCATGTGGAAAGGAAAGCCAGGGAGGTTCTACAGGACATGACGTTGGTGAAAACATGTATCAACCATTAGATTCATCGGCAATGCTAGGAGGAAGCCGGTGTCTAGGTGTCACCACGTTCCTTGTAGTGCATTTTGGTTTTATAGTTTGCTTCAGTACAGGTGACCAGTGAAGCCAGATCAAAGATTTGTCTCTGCTCCATTAGATACAGCCATACTTCAATTTGTATCTGTGTTTACCTTCAGCATGTCCGTAAACCCACCCTTGCAAATGCCTGTCCTTATAGAAATAGGTCTCCCTCTTCTGGCTGCCTTTGTCTATCCCTATCAATAGCTATGTGTTGTCAGCTAAAGAAGAAATCGTGAGCACGAATGACCTTATAATACAGATCTGATGGCATGGACAGAAAATAAATATCAGCAGGACAGACTGAAAGGGTGGGCTGACGATGCACTGACTGAACAGAGTGGGTCATGTGATATGAGCTCTTGATGTGAAGAGCATTGAGTGTGATCGAGTAGAGTAAATCATTGACCATGAATGTGGGATTCTTTATGATCTACCGCGTCTAACTCAGCCAGCATAGGTAATAGTACTGAAGCACCAAGACCATTATTTGTGGGCATCTTTCGCGTTGTCGTCCATCATAGAGTCAAATCTAACCCACTACGTCAATTTCATCAAAAGCTGGCCTGGTCACTTTTCCAATATGCCTGTAACCTTAGCAATTGCTTGAAGCTGGAATTTGCCTGTTACTTTAATTAATTTAGAGAAGAAAAGAAGGTTACTACTGGATTTTCCCTGCCTCGCATTCGTTTTCGAGTAAAGGGTTGCTCGGTACTGCTTTCTTTGGCACATTAAGATGGATGCTCAATAGATCATCCAATAAGGATAACGATTTCTTTAAACAGTGCTAAAGAGCATGGGCCCGTGGGGAACCGGCACTGCAGAGGCTTGACAGCTCTGGGAGTTGGGATATGGAAATTGCTGTGAAATATTTTAATTAATGAGTAGATTTGGAGAGTTTCCTGCAGTGCTGCAACTCCTGGCATTTACAACCCAATTAATGAAATCGTTGGACCATCTTTTCATGAAGCTCTTGGAATGGTGGTCTCGTGTGTTTGGAGACATGAGGCATGGCACAGTAGGGTGACAAACGTTGCGTGTCACAGGGTGTGCAAGACGTGCCATGCACACCCTTAAGGGTGTTCTAGACCTGTGGGGTGGTACGACCAGAGAATCTGCAAATCGATCTTCAAAACCTGATGCAGAGGCAACAGTAGGTGGGTGCGGAAAGGATGCCAAAAGGATGGGAATGTTGGAAGACGGCATCTCTGAGATCTTTGGAGATCATGCGTAAAGCTCGTCTGAAGGTCTAGGGGGTAGATCAGTGACTTTATATAGAAGTGTAGATTTGGGCACATTGCATCCCTGGAGCGCTTCGAAAAGCAGGACTAAGGCACATCTGGAGGGTGTGGGATAGGACAGTGACTTACCCTCTGAGTGGGAACCACAGAATTTGGAAGGAATTCCGAACAGTTCAGTTTCTAGTGAAATATACGCAGCCGCCTGACGTACCACAGGCAGATGCATGCAGAATTTCACTCACAAACAGTACGTTCCCTTCTGCCCTCCCATCCCAAGTGACAGCTGTAACTTTGCCAAAAACCTTCAGCTAAAATAAATCCCTTATACTGGTCCTGGTGAGCAGGTGGGCTAGTGTATCGGTCGCTTAGGAAGTGCTGGTTAATCTACCTAAGGAAAGTATCAGCAGAAATACGGATCGGAAAAAGGCTAGGAATTTTTGTGTAATCATTTTGTGCCTAATAAATGTAGGCCATGAAAGCCTTGGGTTCATTAGAACCATTTTCCTGGGTTCGGGTGGGTCGAGTGTTACGAGAGGAGCCCACACATGTCATGCCTCCTGTTCTATAGGATGCTGCAATTGTCTGCCTCCTATAGTCCCTTTCTTTTTCCTCCTCGTCCTTGCCTCCTGTGTAGTTGAATTGCTTTTCAATCGGAAAGTGCTGGAACATTCCATCGGCGGAGCCGCGCCATTGTCTGCCAGCGGCGCCTACTTTTATAGACCCGTGGCCTTCGGCCGCCATTAGCATGCGAGTCTTTTTGTTCTCTTGAGAGGCTTTCATGTGCATGGCGGCCGCTTCTGAGGGGGCCTCGCTCTTTGGTGACGCAGTAAAGTGCGACTCATTCTCGAATGCCTATTCTGCCATCCCTGGGGCGTGAGTTTCTTTGTTTCCACGTCCCTTGCTGAGTGAGGGATGAGCAGGTGAGTCGATGGTGATTGGTTCTTTGCTCTGATAAGGGTAACATCTGTTGGTTCTGTGACTGCAAGCACGAGCTGTGACTGGCAGCCTAATAATATGATTTCTTGCCTGATTTGTGTCTCGTTTTGTAGCTCTCCGTCTATTTTAAAGGCTACTTTACAAGTAATGGAGCTCTTATTTGAATGACAAATGCCCTCAAACCTGGGTCCGTATTACAGTAAGTACCTTGAAGGCAGGGCACAAGTTGGGATTACACGTGGTAGATGGCGTTCACCCACTATTTTCACAGGGTGGACGCCGTCCCCCCTGCCAAGAACTTGGGCCCCACCGAAATATGCTGAAGTTGTCCCGGTGTGATATATAGACACCTTCAGCAGGGCCTGTACGTTGTCTGATTTCCATTCCCAGCATCGTGCAGGCAGTGAGGGAGCTTTTTGTCACCTCCAGCCAGGCCGAAGTTCAGGGTCCATCAGGCCTTCTTCTGTTTGAATATCCTGACTGGAGGCAGCCTGGGACCTCACACTTAAATGTAAATGCATGGAGGGGAAACAAAGGCACACATCTCTTCACTGGCACTAAGAGAGGCCTGCTTTTCCCTTTGTTCAGTCCTTGAATATAAGAGTTGCAGGCACTGTAAGAATGTCAGGTGTGTTGGTCTGTCCCAGTATTTGAACAACGATTTTAAAAGCCCTACTTTATATCTTTCATGCAGGGTGTCAGAGTTCTTTACGTAACATACACATCATGCATGGACAATAAATCATATACATATGTAAATCAATGTACAAGATGAGTAACATGAGACAAGGTGTAGGAGTCGCATGTCCTTCATAGCTATTTAACACAGATTACAATTTAGGAGCTGTAGGTAACAAAAGAATCTCTGTTAAAAGCAATAACCCACTTTACCATCTACATAAAATACAAATCTGTCATCTGCATGTTACCTAATGCGCTTTGCAGGAGGCACATTAACCTACTATGCTACTTTGATTCAAATCTGGGACTTCACAAAACACAGATCTCTCCAACAAACGCATTCACCTCCAGAGTTATCTCACCATTATTATTATTTCCTAAGATTTACTGGGCGCCTTTTACAGCAGATGCCTTAACCCATAAAATATTTTAAAATGCAGACTTCGCAACCAATTAAGCAGAACAGATCTACTGCAATGCTTTTCCTTGTTGCCAATTTCTTTGTAACAGGGTTAAAAAAAATATGTAAATTATTTGAGGTCTAGATTTTGCGTCAGGATTGCGCCACTTTTTTGGCACAACCCCAACGCCAAATCTCATTTGTTGTCTCTTATAATGTGCTTAAATGTACTCATGATATACCTGATTAACAAGTATGAGTTCCTAAAGTCGGATGTCACTTCTAGTGATGTCACATCCAGTGAGCTCACTTCCTGTTATGTCACGTGCAATGTCATGCGCCGTGACATCATGCGCTGTGATGGCATGTGTCATGATTTCAGTTGTATACTGTCTGACGTGGTTAGTCCCCCCCCCACTTCTTTTTTTAGGACTTGTGCCCTGCTTGAAGGTGTTTCAGGTGTGTGGGTCTGCTTTCTACGCCCCGGGGGCCCTTTGGTATTATAGAAGTGACTGCAACTGCTTGCGCTGCCTTTTCTAATGCAGATCACGTATTTATGACAAGGGGGTGTCTCTTCTAAGGAAACACTTTGCCTCTGTGCCCGTGCTATATTACAGATGCAGCAGGCAATGGAGCTGTTAGAGGGTGCATTGACAGAGGTGGCACACAGTCAATGTGCTACCCGAGGACGCCCATTTAAATGGGGTTATTTGCAGGGACTGCTTGTCAATTGAGGCAAATGTCCACTCTCCATAAACATTTTTATAATGGATGGCTTTTGTCTGTAATTTCCCTGCCAACCTCCTCAGCAGCAATGGTTATCAGTTCATCAGGCGTGGCCGTGCCATCACCCATAAGAGGTCTGTTTTTCTTGCTTCCAGAGTTGAAGTGGTTTAAAAAAAATATGGCAACTATGATCTGAATGTAATGGCTCTGGGTCAGTGAGTGGAGGACGGGAATCAGAGACATGGATAATTAGAACTAAAGATTCTGTAATTATATTGTTTTGTTGATATTTTGTGAATATAAAATATGCACTTGAAATGAAAAATAAATGCAAGTTAATCTGAACAGTAAAAAATGGCACTTGTATATCTAATGAAAGCTACATTGGTTAAGACAAAAGCTGCAGATGTCTGTATGTGTAACTGAAGGGGCAAAGAATTGAATTATACTTGGCACACTGGTCAAGTGCTGCACAGCCTGCTACACAAGCATTAGTAAATGCATTAGGTTTCGCTTATGCGATTAATAATAAGCTGTTTTTGGTTGTAAGGTGTAACTTGCTGAGTAGTTGTAAAATCTAAGTTACAGAAAGAATGCAATGACTTGTTTAAGTACAAATAGGCAATATTTTGTGCTGTTACTAATGGAAAAATGAGGGTAAGTAATAGCAACATTTTTAAAAATGAAATGAAAGAGGATCATAATAGTATTAATAGATGTAATAGCAATATTAGTTGCTTAGCAGACATCTTACAACTTTTGGGACCGTTGTCACTGCACCTGCTGCACCATTCGAATCATGCCCCGAGTGCCCGCAAGATAACTGCATTTGTTAGTGCCTGTTTAGTAGTAAAATATAGCAATAGTTGGTGTTTAGAGGAATTCCTAGTGCGTTTGACCCCGGTGTGGCTGCACCCGCTACACCATTGAAATCATGACCCTAGTCCATGCAAGGTAACTACTCTTGTGACTGCTTATTTAGTAGTTAAATATAGCAATATTTGATGTTTAGAGGAGTTCTGGCAACTTTTGGGCCTCGGTGCCACTCCATTGAACTCATGTCTCTAGTGCCTGCAAGGTAGCTGTACTTGTGACTGCCTGTTTACTTTTAAATATTAGCAACAAGATGGGTTTAGTGGGGTCCCTAGAGCTTTTGGCCCCGGTGCCATTGCACCTGCTGCACCATTCAAAATCCAGTCCTTTTTTAACTGCAAGGGAAGTGCAATTGTGTCTGCCGTTTAGTACTCAAATATAGCAATATTATGTGTTTAGAGGAGTTCTGAAAACTTTTGGGCCCCGTGCTTCTGCAACTGCTGCACCATTCGAATCATGACCCTGTTGTCGGCAAGGTAACTGTGCTTGTGGTTGCCTGTTTAGTAGTAAAATATAACATAGCACTTGTATATTAACTTTATTTGTAACACCATTTATAGTACAACATTTAGAATGTGATCATAATGACCAAATTGATTAGTTGAAAAAATCAATATGATAATACCTACAAAGTGCAAAGAAAGGTACTGAGGCACGAATAGGGAATGCCACAAATGTTCTAAGGCTACAGCATCTGCTTTACACAACTAAGTAATAAAAAGCGAGCATTCAAGCATACAGTTAGAAGCTGTCTGCCTTTTCCATGTGAAGAGAACTTATCTTGACAGTGAATGGGGCTTGAACAGTGCGAACAGCTTTAGTGGAAGTATCTTAAATGCCTGCAGCCAGGGGAAGTTAACAAAAAAATTGTTCCACACAAAAGCGAATGAACACAGTAATTTGGGTGGGGGAACTGATGAGAGCCACCTTTTAAGATATATTAAATACAAGAGATTACACATTCATAGCCCAAGAGTTGTGCAGGCGAAACCTAAAAAAAGCACTATAAAGTCAATGTTTTAAAATATTGATACACATAGTATAAGAGAGGTTGCTGCACTATGTGCAAACATATTCAGAGTGTAAGATAAAAAAGTTTGGCCATTAGACTGTGCTTTCTCAAGTTAAACTCGAGGTATCTGCTTTCCTATCATTAACAGGCTAATAGCAGTAAATATCATTTGAAAAAGTGCCCTACATTTGTTAAGCATCCCTTTCTTGCAGCCTAAAGTGTTTTCATTTTACTGATGAGTTACGAATGGATCTCTGTGCTCACAGGTTAAATAATTAGGCTTTGAACAAATGTCTCACGGGCCTTTCCAGAGAGATATTGCATTAAAAATATCACCACATCAAAGTGCCAGGCAGTCCATTAACAAAATACTTACCTTGACTATAATGTGCTTTCAGAAATCTCGACTCAGAAGGACAAAGGACTGAGTCATCCCTGCCAGGATTCCACCTTTGAATTGCAGGCTAAAAACTGATTTCTCCAATTTGTACCAGAACACGCTTATTATGTACTGTTCCTATTTAAGCAGAGCAATGGCAGTTTAATATTTAAGGCAGTAGGGCAGAGTTTTGTTTGACTTCACCTTCAAGGTACCTAACAACCTTCTTGCTATGATAATAATTGTTATTCCTGATACAACACTCACCCCTTGAGAGCAGTGAACCCCAGTCAGGTAATCAGTGACAGCAGGCTTCGGCTAAAATTGAGAAGGGGAGTGAAAAGAAATGTCTCAAATTCTGAGATAAAAAAATTACAGGCAAAACATATTGGAACAAATATAAATCAGAATTAAGCCTGAAGCCCACTTGATTACCTACAGAATCTTGCAAAATAAAATGGATTTCTGCAACTACCTGCGATCAGAGAAAAATACAGCTTCTTCCACAATCACTCCTCAAGATTCCAGTTCCTAGACAGTAGCGTAGCTTGGATGCTATGAGCCGTGGCGCAAAGAAGGACAATGACTGCTTTGGCTGCTGTTGGGGTAATACATGTAGCAATTATCTGGGTTGAATTAAACCTCGCTTGATACCCCTGTTCGCATGGACATAAGGGCTGCTCTTGTTTTTTGTATAAATATGAATGAAACCTCAGGGCTCTGGGCCCTGGTGCTACTGCACCTGCTGCACCAATGGTAGCTAAGCCTCTGCTACCAGGGGAAGCAGGAGGCGCACCAGCCAGTACTAGAGAGGTTGTCATGGTTATGCTTCATGATAACAGCCATACAGAGCAGGCTTGCCCTGAGTACCTGTCAGCACATACAATTGTCAACTAGGAAATTCTAATTAACCCCTTCAGTGCCACGCCCTTTCCCCCTCCTGTGCCGGGCGTTGCACTAGTGGGTGGGGTTCATGACGAGATAGTCTCGTCATGGGCACAGCGCAACCGTGCTCCATGACGAGACTATCTCGTCATGGGCACTGAAGAGGTTAATAGACTGAAGGGCTTTCATTGGAATCTTTGGAACCGTATTAGAGTGCAGGCACTCTCTACCACATGCCAGTAGACAAATATGGAGCGTCCCAGATGAAACATTTGCACTATCACATGTGAAGTCTTGAGGTCATGAGTAATGCATTTGGGGAGTATTAATGGTTTGACAGCTATTCATAACTGGGGAATTTTGGGGACTTTTAGGTTTTCAGTTGTGAATATAATGTACATTCAGCTAAAACATCTCGTTACATGTATTAAAATCTGTTTTAGCATACAAATAACTCTTAATAACAAAAGATCTATTGAAATTGTGGATGGAGTTTTATAATTCTAAACTTTCACCTCCGGCAGAAGCTAACGGTACCCCTAGCTCACTGACCATCACCCGTGCCCATTTCTCAGTAGCCTGGCCTTCAGTGTCAAGTGTCCATGCCAGGTGCCCACATGCAACGACACCAATGTTTACTAGACATGGCCATTTGTGTTTGATAAACACACTATCACCCTGTCTTCTTGTTGCTATTGCAGGATATGTCACAAGCTGAAGTAAAAAAAAAGAAAACAGCCAACTTTTATGAGGTTTTCTGGAGAGATGACTGGGCATCACCTGAAGGTTGTTTTTCAGAGTGTCAAACACACAAAAGGTGATAGAAGGAATTCTTGCAATAAGTTTAACCACTGGCAATCGCTCAGGACAGTATTCCAATACATCATTATTTTGTCCACCATGCCACCTCAGATTACACCCAGCCATATGTAATTTAGCCTTGATCCTGCTCCAGCAGTTCTGCTTGAACTGCCAGGCAAGGTCCTCCCTCAAGCGGAATACAAGCAAATCAAGGCCAGTTGTGCCCTGAATGGGGCTTTTCGGTCAGGTGTAGCTTGGATCCAGTGGCACACTGAGTAATGATCCCACGTCTGTACACACCCTTGGCCACTTAGGGCACTACATCAAACACGCAAAAGGTGATAGGAGGACACTCGCAATAAGTCTCGCCACTGGCAATCGCTCGGGGTAGCATCCCAACCCATCTTTCTTTTGCCCACAAAGCTACCTCGGGTAATTATCCAAGCAATTGTCAGTGGTTTGACTTATCACATGCATCCTCCCATCACCTATTGTGTGTTTGATGTTATTCAAAGCGTTGAGGCTGAAACAAAACAAGCACTTCCGAAGAAGTGGTGAGCCATTTGTAAAAAAGGTCACAGCTTGCTTGCATGGGTGTATTTCATGAGTCTTTGGAAAATAAATGGGATGTCTTACCAGTATAGAGCAGCTTGAAAGCAACGTGTTATCGGTTAAGTGAGTCAGTGTAGGTCAGTCAAGACAGATTTTGCACAACTGTAGCAGACTGCTTCTACTACCAGGCTGTCAGCCTCATTGTGGCCACGCCATGCTCTGTGAACTTGGATAGCAGTTTTTACATAGTCACTTTTTGTAAATTCCATTTGGGAATTTCAAAAGAAAATGTAGCAAGCAAAGGGTGCAGACAGCCTTATAATGTCTGCATCGACCGCTCAAAGATAAGAGATAGATGGACATATTTCGTGTTTGAAAAGTTGTGTACAGAATTGTCGATGGGGCCAAAGATACAAGCAATCAAAATATGGATATTTTGTGGCTGCCCACAGTGCTGCAATGGATTGTGAACCTAACACCATATGGCCAAATGTAGCAGCTTCTTTGTGGCAATAGGGCACACTCCATCTCTTTGGGCTAGCCACTACTTTTCCCTGATGTTGTGATGTGACATCTTATAATTAATTATTTTCACAGTCGGTTTTTAGTTTATGAGCCACAAAATGTTTGCCAAACCTGAAATGATTAGCTCCTATGTGTCAACCAGACTGTCTGCCAATGCTCAGATTCTCATATTCAGACTGTGGTTCAAGACCTGTTCACAAACCGAGTAGCTGAGGTACCTCTGTTTTTTTTTATTTTCTCAGATCTACACAAGGAAGGGCTTCTTCTTAGTATAGAACTCTTTAATGCAAAAGCCTTCTGTCTTGAGCTGTGCCCAGTTCCCCTGGTACCTGGATGTGCAGAGCACAGCCTTTACCATACTCCACCATTTCCGGTGATAGGCTGTGAAAAGAAAGCCACATTTCTACTGTGAACAAACTGATGTGAATTAGAAATTGTTTCTGAATTCAGGGATGTTTTGGGCAATTTTAATTGTTCTATGATTGGTGACATGACCATTGAGGTCAGTGAATATGCTGTTTCTTAAGACCGTTGCAATCACACTCAAGGGCAGTATATTTCCTCATAAACATTCATGTCTATGGAAGGCTACAATACCCCTTTTAGCACTTGGATATCCCAGAGAGATAAAGAGACCACTTTCAAGATATTTCTCCCTGTTTGATGGAAGTTCCTACGTTTCAACCTGTATTTCAAGTGCGCTCCTCTTGCATAGTCAATGAAACAGGGACCCAGTTCTTGAAGTTAACCATATTTCCAGTAGCCACAAAGCAGTGGAAATGAGAATTCAAGCTTCTTTGATGTATTTTCTACCCTTTTCTGTAGGAGGGAGTAAGGCCTTTTAGAGCGATTTTCACTTGCCACAAAGTGTGGGAAATTGCTGCAGGACCCTCTTCTCTCTCTCTTTTTTTTTTTTTTAATTTAACAGCAAACATAGAAAAATTCGTTACGTCATAGAAATTAATTAACAATAAAAAAATGTATCCTTAAAATTAAAAATTCTATTATGACTTTGCTATAATATTGCCGATTCTCTATTAGACGTAATAAAGTTCAAAGAGCTGAAAATAGCTTTAAGAAAGCATATTCTGACAAAAAAGAAAAAAACAAACGATATTGTTCGAGGATTCAAGGACAATAACATCTAATCACTGTAAATTACATTGGGTCACTATCTACTCCCTCCAAATATATCCAAACCCACACAAACCTTCTAGCTGCCCCAAACCTCTTTGCATAAGCTTCTTCGAATTTCCTTGCGTTTGTCGTTTTATTTTACCATTGTGCGTCAGTGGGTACTCGGAAGTCCTCCAAATATGCAGAATCAGGGATCGTGCCACTAACAAGGCTATCACAATATAAACTTTCCTACCTTTTTTGCTTTTAAGAAATTTTGACCCTTTTTTTCTCAAGTTTTTGCCAGGTAGGGGAGGACCAAGGCAGCCGACCGCTCTCCTGGCCTCCTGATTTCACCAACAAGCTTGCGACTTCCAGAAGTCATCTGGAGGCTGAAGGTCCCTGCTGACATGCGAGACCAAGATGACAGTAGCCAATCTGCTGATGCTGTCAGCAGCTTTGACCCTCCTCCTGCACAAGCAGTGAGTGAGACCTGCCTAGAGCCGCAGACTGGACTGTGGCAGGTGAGTGGGTGAAGCGGTGCTGCAAACATACTATTACCATACCTTGGGTCATGGAAAGAGCTCTGGCTAAGGAGACTAGGCTGTGAGACTCTTGTCACATAGATTTGCGCCTCAGCTTTCGGGCCAAGCTAATAAATGAGTTATTATCCCCCGCTCCCTGAGAGTTTGAGCTGGCCTGAACCCAGTCGCGGCTGGCGGGGGTGCGGCCGAGTGAGTCGTGCGGGTTCGCGGGGGTAGCAGGACCGGAATGTAATTAAAATAAAATAAAAACGTACCTTCCCCCGGGTCACGCACCGAAGCCTCAGATCCTGCTGCTCCTGGCCGGGTCTGCGTGTTAGTTAGGCAGCCTCCCTCCACTCCCCTAAGCCAATCACAACGCTGCAATGGCAGTGTTGTGATTGGTGCGGACGCCGCCAAGCGGGTGCCTGTAGGGTCAGGAGGCCATTTTCTCTATATAGGCTGCATGCAGCCTACATAAAGAAAAAGGGAGAGGGCACATTGCGCATGACTGGTGTAGTCGGCCCTGGGGCCGACCAAACAGTCAGGGCCCAGAACAATGTGCAAGCCCCACCCTCAAGCAGGACCGGCCACCCGCCCACCCCCAACCAGGCACTTCTGCTTTCTCACAGTGCGAAAAGCAGGAATATAAAATGGTAGTTTTACCATTTTATGTTTCTGCTTCTCGCAGTGTGAAAAAGCAGAGGGCGACGCCCCCACGCCCCCATGGAGGAGCCGCCGCTGCGCTGAATCATTTTTGGGAGCCCTGCTCAGCTGACAACTTGTAGCCTGAGGAGGATGATGAGTTTTGAGTGAACCTGCGTGTATCTAATGGACAAAAATGGTCTCTGATTCAGCTTCAGATTTCCATTTGAGTTTCGGTTTGTGAACCGATTCACCAAACGGTCCTCACGCAAATACATATATTTTGGATCTTTTCAATTTCACTTTCTCAGAACTTTTTAAACAGATGACACAAATCTAAGCAAAGGTGTTCCGTTGTAAAAAGTTCTTTCTTCATGCAAAGTTTGGTATAATTCCGTGTGGCAGTGCAGCAGACCTCCAAATTTACTATGGGATCTTAACGAAAAACACATTTTTGAGCTCCACTGTAGCTTTTCTAATAATCTGCTTAAAACTTTGAACAGTGCTTCTAGGGGGCATGTATGTGTTTGTGAAGGTTTGAGAAGAGTCACCATACATGGTGAAAGATAGTAGCAATTCAAAAAAGTTTTTTTCGGTTTAAAGTTCAACGTTTTCATTGCAGTCACTCAACCAACTCCTACATACAGAGGGCCTCCTTTATGAATAGTGTTGCATCGCTGCGTCAAAGCAGCTTTGGAACACTTCTCAGTGCACTCTCATTGCGACATGATGGATACGTCATATTTATAGTATGGCGCATCATGTCGCAAGGAATGACAGATATGTCAGTATTACTGACGTATCTGTTGGCGCAAAAGTGGTGCATCGGTGGGAAGTGTCTGAAACAGAGTCAACTCCAGCAATGTGTCCTTTCACGTGGGGCAAGCCCCATGTGAAAGGGCCTGTGTCACCCTTTCGCCTGCCATGAGGCAGGTGTAAGGTTTTGACGCATTGGCATCCTAGAAGTGGAAGAACGACCCTTTCTTGGGGGGGGACGCCCATCCTGCATACATTATACCTAATGCAGGTATGATGTAGCGCAGGGGTTTACGAAGTGACTCATAAATATGTAAATCGTATGGCCCAACATGGTGCTTTATTTATGCCGCCGCAGCGTCTCTAAAAGTGACGCAACAGCTGTGTAAATGTGACGCAGGCCTTCATAAATAAGGCCCAGAGAGTTTTTATCTGCTCCATGGGAAACAAATTCTGACAGTCTAAAACTTTCTTTCTGCTTGACTGATCTGTGTTCAACTTTACAAATAGTTTGTTTCACTCTAAAAGTATTTGCAATCATATCAAAGATCTCACTTCTGAATTCTTTGTAGTTTCTGTATTTGTGCTTTTTACAGGCCAGCTTAGATGGAGTTGTGGTAATACAGTCTAGATAAGATCAGTGTTTCAGCCAATACAATGATCTGACTGGTCTTTAGAAGTGAGCAAACCTTCCACAGGGAAGCAAGTTGGAAATGTGTATTGTATATTTGTTACCACAATTATTATTCGTTTTATTATTGGAATTATGTATCATTGGAAGGCCAAATTATGTGGCATGGTTGACTGAGTTAAGCGAAGAAAGACACAGTCCGGCATATTTTGTGATGGTATATCTTCATTATTTCGTCATTTTTACACTGTCAAAGGGTTTACATCATTAGTACCAGTTTACCACCCAAATACAGCAAAAAGCAACTGAACGATGAACAGTCATGCATTGCAAAGGGTCTTCCACTGTACAGTAATAGGTGTCACTGCCTTTTCCCCAACTTTTGAGCTGCTTGAGCTAGAAAGATGTTTTTAAATAAAATCTGCTAATTATGTAGCAGATGAATAATTATCTGGCAAATGCAGAAAAGCAATAATTTTGTAATAAATGCTGAGGCCACAGAATCACATAATTCAAGTGCCATTGTCTGTCATCCATTTACATTATCATTTCGAAATCAGGACTGAGCTGTTTGAGACCTGAGAGTCTGGCCTACCTGTTTATGTTCTAAGCTGCACCACGATACCCCTTCCAGGGTGATTCGTGCGCGTTATAAATTAAATTAACATAACATAGCAACATGGGTACAACTTGAACATGGAAGGGCATGTCTTGCTAAAGCAGTAAACAGCTATGTATGAGTAATAACAATGAGTGACTAAGGGAGCGTGTGGGTTGAAAACATGTTCGAGTCTTAAGAATTGGCGATTCTGCAGAGAACAGTGTCTAAAATCATATTTAATTAAGACTGTAAAAATCCTCGTGGGTTTTGAGGCCTCACAAAGCACTCCGCCAATAGCCTTATCCATTGTTATGATTTTTCAGCCCCCTTGGTAGCATTTTATAGTCTTATTAGCTCCAGTTGGGGAACGTGTGTTCTGTATTTAATTGGCGCCTCCCACGGTGCACTGTGTGGAGGCAGTCAGCCTGGCCTCTTTCTACTCCATCTAAACTGAAGATGGATATCCCTGCGGCGTTCCCAGCGGAAGCTGCCTGTTTCATCTCAGCCAAGCCACTGCCCCGCAGGGGTCGAGGAAAGAAATGATTTCACAGAAATTCGACGGCAGGTAAGTAATGGTTTTGGACAGTTCATTCTGGAGGAGCAGACTCCTTCTCCGGCACAGCTCCGGGCTGGGGACGCGCCTCGCTGCATCTCCTGCGGTGACCTGCTTTCCTTGTTAAACGCCATCTCGGGGCTCCTTCGGGAGACACTGCTGACTTCACACATGTCAACCTGCGCGGAAGCCAAGACGAGAACGAGGTAGCAAATGGCATCCGCATAAATTAATGTTCAATGCCGCAGCCAGACTCATCCTTGGCCTTCCACGATGAACCCACATCACACCCCACCTCAGGCAACTCCACTGGCTCCCCATACAGAGGAGATGCCAATTCAAGCTGCTGACCCACGCACACAAGGCTCTACAAAACCAAGGACCCGCCTACATCAACCACTG
Organism: Triturus cristatus; assembly: GCF_964204655.1. NCBI lineage: Eukaryota > Metazoa > Chordata > Amphibia > Caudata > Salamandridae > Triturus > Triturus cristatus. The sequence continues at coordinate 1,646,604,936 of NC_140590.1, forward strand.
CCAGAACTTCCATCGACCGTCGGGAATACTATGCTCTGCCTCCCTTTCACTTGCCCATACTCCCCACATCTACTGAAGTAGAATTGGAGGATGCTCCTTCTCTCACATCACAGCAAAGATCTGAAACACCTCCCAAACCACCTGGGCTCATCACCTCACTTCCGGAATTCCATATGACCCTCAAGACCTGGCTGTTCGAATAAGCCTCTGGGACCTGTAAGCGCCTGGATACCCTCTCGGGTGATAACCCACTATTTATAAATCCTGATTGATTGATTGAATGGGAGCCTGTCAGAAAGAACAAAAATTAACAAAAGGGGTGACCAGTGACATAACGTAAAATGATCCCCCCCTTGCAGATTGTGATGAAAGGCCCATATCTCTCAGAAATGCACTGGCTTTGGGCTGAATAAGGGACCCCTATGAGGGGTTGGAGGCCCACTTGTGCTGCAGGGTCTGTTGGGGCCTGTGATATACCACTGAGTTATTGCAATACCACAACCAGTAACCATGGTATTTCATAAATGTAGATGTAAATGCAGACTACCACCAGTGAGACTGATGCAGCACATTTTACGGTGATTTTATGAGGCAGCACATGAGTGGAAACTGATGAAAACTAAGGACCAACCGTTCCATCTGTGCAACCCTTTTCCCGCCAATTCAACTCCTAACTCTACAGGCTGTGGGTGATATCCCATTTTACTTCTTTCTAACTGTAACTGCAACAAAAGGGAGCCAAAGGGTTAATTTCACACTCTGAGTACTGCTGGGTCTCCACAGATCAAGAACTGAATTTAGATTTGGGAATAGAAAAAGTGTACTAGTATAAACTACTTTAAACTCCGTATAACAATCAATCAATCAATCAATCAATCAATCACACAGTACTTACAAAGCACGGACTATTACCCGTGAAGGTATCCAGATGCTGGGTTGCTAGGTTTAGTCGAACAGCAAGGTCTTGAGTCTTTACCTGGAGTCCATCAGCGAGTGTGATGTTTGGCGGTGGAAAGGGAGGGCATTCTGGAACTTGACGGTGAGATGGGAGAAGGAGCGGCCTCCGCTGTGGCTCCGGTGGATGTGTAGCATCCACTGCGAGGGCGAGGGAGGCGGAGCACAGGTTTCTAGTTGGATGATGGAAGTTCACGCAGTGGTTAATGTATGCTGGTCCTTGGTCGTGGAGAGATTTGGAGGTGTGTGTTAGTAGTTTGAATTGACATCTTCTCTGGATGAGGAGTCAGTGGACATTCCTCAGGTGTTGGGTGATGTGGGTCCATTTGGGCAGGTTAAGGATCACTCTGGCAGTTGAATTCTGTATAGCCTGGAGCCTTCTCATGAGTTCGGCTGTTGTTCCTGCATACAGTGTTGCTGTAGTCCAGACGGTTGGTGATTAGGGTTTGCGTGACTGGTTTTCTTGTGCTTTTGGGCAGCCATTTGAAGATTCTTTGGAGAATGAAGAGAGTATGGAAGCAGGCAGAGGCGACTGTGTTCATCTGTTGTTTCATGGTGAGTTTGCTATTCAGGATGATTCTTGGGTGTGGGGGTGGGTGTGAGTTCAGTGGGCCACAGGGTGTCGTTCCTGGGGGAGGTATGGTTGCCCAAGTTCATTTCTTTGGTCTTGTCTGTGTTGAGCTTCAGACAGTTGTCCTTCATCCAGGCTGCAACATTCTTTATGCAGTTGTGGAAGCTGGTTTGGTGGTGGGGGGGTCTGCTGAGAGCGAGAGGATGAGCTGGGTGTTGTTGGTGTTGGATGTGATGTTGATATCGTGGGTTTCGACAGTGTCAGCCAGGGGCACGATGTAGGCATTGAAGAGGGTGGGTCTGAAGGATGAGCCTTGAGGGATGCCTCAGACAGTGCTTGTGGGTTCCGAGGTGAAGGGAGTAGGTGGAATCTCTGCGTGTATCCTGTGAGAAAACATGCTATCCATCTGAGTGCGTCTCCCTTGATTATGATCTGGTGCAGTCTATTGATGAGCGTGTGGTGGGAAATGATGTTGAGAGCTGCAGATAGGTCAAGAAAGATCAGGGAGGCCGGTCCTTCTCTGTCGAGTTGGGTGAGGATGTTTTCCGTGGCGGTGATCAGGGCAGTCTTGATGCTGTGATTGGCTCGGAAACCAGATTGGGAGGCGTCAATCCGGTTGATTCTCTCCAGATGTTCGGTGAGCTGACGGTTGATGGCCTTCTCCAAGACTTTGGTGGGAAACGGGAACAGTGAGATGGGGTGGTAGTTCTGGAGTACGCTGGGGTCTGCGGAGTGTTTCTTGAGGAGAGGTCTGACCTCTGCATGTTTCCATGCATAGAGAATGGTGACTGTGGTGATGAATGCATTGAGGTTTGTGATGATTTGGTGGCTGATCCTGTTGCTTCCTAGGTTGAAGAGGCTTTGGGACAGGGGTCAGTGGGAGCTCCCAAGTGGAAGGAGTTCATGATGGATGTGGTGTCCGGTGTGGTGAGCTCTTGCCATGTGGTGAGATGTTGGTCAGGGGAGGCTTCCGTTGGAGTGAGGAGGCTTAGGAGTTTGGTGGGCTGGGGCTCGAAGCTCCTATAGATGGTGGATATCTTGTTGTGGAGGTGATTCGCTAGAGCGTCGCAGAGTTTCTGTGAGGGAGGGGTCATGTTCTCTGTGGCTGTAGGGCAGGAGAACTCTCTGATCATGGTGAAGAGTTCCTTGGTGCAGTTGGGGCTAGCCTCGATGCAATCTGCAAGGGGCATCCTCTTCCTGTCCTTGAGTTGTTGGTGATGTTTGTTGAGGGCTGACTTGAAGGAGGCTCGGAATGTATTGTTTCTGCTGGTGGGCCATCTTCTCTCCAGTTGTTTGCATTCACAGTTAATTATGCTGAGTTCCGGTGTGTACCCTCTGGCTTGTTTGGTAGATCTGTGGGTTTTGGCTGATTTGGTGGGGGCTAACAGGTCGGTGGCATTGATGATTCAGGTGTTGAAGTTATCGACTGCATGCTTCAGGTTGGTTGCGGAGTCGGGCTGGGTGGTGTTGAAGGCATCCATCCATTGAGTCTGTGTCACTTTGCTCCAGCTGCGGAAGGAGGTGTTGGGAGGATTTGGGGTGGTGCAGGTGATCCTATGATGGTGAAGTGGATGATGAAGTGGTTGGTCCAGGTGAGTTCCGTGGTGTGGCTGTCTTTGACTCTGTTGCTGGATGTGAAAATAGAGCCCGGTGTGTGTCCAGCTCTGTGTGTGGGGTATGTGACCAACTGGGTAAGGCTGATGTTGTCTATTGGTTCCAAGAGGTTGGTGCAGTCTGCGTCAGTGGGATCATCCAGGTGGAAGTTGAGATCTCCAAGGAAGATGTAGTGCTTGAATTCGATAGTGAGTGGGGCGATAAAGTCTGTGTTGGTGTTACTGAGGCTGGTAGGATGCCATTGATGGTTGTTTTGTCATCAGTGTGGAGTTGAATATTCAGGTGTTCCATGGTCAGTGTAGTGTCGTCTTCGGTGGTGGTGTAGCACATTGATTCTTTGTGGATGATGATGATGCCACCTCTGTATTTGTTGGTACGATCCCGGTGTGTCATCTTGTAGCCATTGGGTGTCACTGTGGCATTGTTGGGGGCAGAGGAGGCGTTGAGCCAGGTCTCTGTGATGAAGGTTATGTTAGGTGCAAGGGTGGAGATGGTGTCCCATACTTTGGTGGTATGTTTGAACAGTAATCTGGCGTTGATCAGGAGGCATCAGAGTGGTTCCGAGGTGGTGTCAGTCGGTGGGGTGGGCATGGCATGGATTTTTGTGGGGGTGGATGGTCTTAGGTTGCAGGTGAAGAGACAGGGATGGCAAGTGAATGGTCCTGCTTTGGAGTGAGGAGAGGCAAGGCCGCAGTTGTTGCGTTGTTCATGGAGTACACGGCTCACAGATCTGCCTTGTAGTACTTGTGGGTGCCCGAAGGACCAGGATGCCTGGTGCTGGGCAGGGTCAATTAATCCATCAATCGCTACTTGTAGAGTGTGACTTATCATCGGTATGGGTATCGAGGCACTGTGAAGCTGGCCTAGTCGAAGGGCCTGATCTTGAGTTTCTTCCTGAAGTCCACCCAGTGAGAGGTGTTCGGAGGTGGAAGTTGTTCTAGTGCTTGGCGGTGAGGTGAGAGAAGGAGCATCCTCCACAGTGGCTACGGCAGATGTGTTGAGTCTGTGCCAGGGCAAGGGAGGCAGAGTAAAGGTTTCTCATGGTCAGCGGAAGTTTAGACGGTTGTTCAGATATTCAGGTCTTTGGTCATGGAAGGCTTTGTAGGCATGTGTCAAGTTTGAATTGACATTTTTTCTGAATGGGCAGCCAGTGGAGGCCTCTCAGGTGCTGGGTGATTTGGATCCTTTTGAGCAGGTTGAGGATCAGTCTGGCCACTGAGTTCTGTATCATCGGAGCCTTCTTGTGAGTTTGTTGGAGGTCCCTGCGAACAGTGGCTTTCCATAGTCCGGAAGGCTGGTGATAAGGGCTTGAGTGCCTGTTTTCTAGGCGCAGACAGGCTTGCCTTCAACACGCCAGCTATGTGAAAAAAACACAAGGGCACCCAAAGGAAGTTGGACAGGGACCTTGGGAGGTTATATATTACAGGAAACAATGGTCCCTGAAAACAAAAGGAATAAGTGAAGCAATAAATATAGCCAAAATTGGTTCTATATTTCAGCCAGTGTCCAGCCGGACAGAGGCACCTTTAATAAGTTGAGATGATTAACAATGAATCAAAAAAATGTAAGTATGATCTCAGTGGGATACAAGCCTGTATCCTGGGACTTACATATCGTAAGAACAAATTGTGAAAAGACGTTCAGGCAATTTGTAGGATGTTTCAATCAGAAAATTATATAGAATAGCGAAACATCTGATACATTTACTGCCACCTTCACATTACGTTATGTACAAAGAATACAATGTGTAAGGTAGACAACTGTGTAATGTCTGTGATAGTCTCAGGATGGTGAGAGGATCGGATACCGTGACCACACCAGAGACGACTCGCTCGGGCAGCGCGAATGCGGAAGTGACTTCCGCATATCACAGACATTACACCGTGACCTGTATTCCCGGAATCCGTAAGCCGTAGGCATCGCCCTACTTCTCTTGATACCAGACTTGCGTCGTTTAAGAATTATCTGGACACATCACCGGTCCTAGAGCCCTCGTACAATGAGGATTTACAACATGGGCAATTTAATTGATTAGTCCTGATGATGATCCGATATCCTCCTGATATGGATCGAAACGCCGTCGACACAGTTGTCTACCTTACACATTGTATTCTTTGTACATAACGTAATGTGAAGGTGGCAGTAAATGTATCAGATGTTTCGCTATTCTATATAATTTTCTGATTGAAACATCCTACAAATTGCCTGAACGTCTTTTCACAATTTGTTCTTACAATATGTAAGTCCCAGGATACAGGCTTGTATCCCACTGAGATCATACTTACATTTTTTTGATTCATTGTTAATCATCTCAACTTATTAAAGGTGCCTCTGTCCGGCTGGACACTGGCTGAAATATAGAAACAATTTTGGCTATATTTATTGCTTCACTTATTCCTTTTGTTTTCAGGGACCATTGTTTCCTGTAATATATTCAACACGCCAGCAGCGCACTCACTTCATTTGTCCACTCTGCAGCCTCCATTAAGTAGGTCCTGGAAGGAGCGCTGGGGATGCCGGAAACATGCAGTGGTAACGGCGAGCAAGCGGTGAGGCTCACTGTATGAAATAAAGCCTGAGCAAGCACAATAGCCCAAGTAAACACAAACCAAATCCCAAGTGAGCGCAAAATAAAGACCAAGCAGGTGCAAAAACAAGCCTGAGAAAGTACAGATGGGCGCACTGAGTAAAAGAAAGCCTGAGTAAGCACAGATGAGCGTACAAAGTAAAATAATGTCTAGCTAATCAAAGACGGGTGCACTAAACAAACTAGGCAGAAGACACAAGTAGGATGGGGCAAGTGATAGGTAGGGCTGTGCAAGCAACTGACAGTACCTCTAGGCACAGAGGAATGAAAACAGGCCAACCTGGAAGAGAGGCACGTAGCCAAGCAGTGTGGGGGAGCTGGCAGATGGACAATGGTAACAGCAAACCCATGAAACGTCAAATGACCAACATTCAATTCATACTTATTCATCCTGATAACAAGTAATCAACAAATAAATCACAGGATTAATTTATCAAGAAGCAAAGACAGTAGAAGAGAGTTGAATGCTAGACAGCCTCTAATATCAGCAAAAACCACACATTGCCAAGTGCAGTGGTTCTTAACCTGTGGTCTGCGGATCCTTGAGCGTGGGTGCACAGCAGTCAGAAAATTAAATAATATTAGCAGATTAATAAAGCAAATTTACATAAAACAAAAATTGAAAATGGAAAGTTTCTGTATTTTTGTGTATTGTTTAAATTTTCAATTGTTAAAATTGCTTGGGAGGGGATACCCAGGTTCAAGTAGTGATTCAATGGGGGTTACGAAAGTCAGAAGGCTAAGAACCACTTTTCTAGTGGATGATAAATTGCAATCTCTCTTACAATTCCTGTATGATCCTAGTGTGTTCATGCTATGCAATCCTCTGCACTTGATTATCTGCTCTGAACCCAACCACATTGCCATCAAAGTACAGTATTATGTGGCAAAGTGCCAATTGGGAAATTCCTGGAGATATCTGTGAAATGTCAGCTGAGTCGATTCACTGGCACAGACAGCAGCACTTTTGCTGTCACACACTTGTTCAAGTAGGTCCCTTCACTTGTATGAAAACTTTAAAATGCTTCCTCATTTCTATGTGATGATGAAAGGAAGGCAATTTAGTGAGAAAATGATAGCTTTGATATCTGTGATCCCAGTCTGAGAGTCTCACTAAGGAGAACAGAAGCTATTGCTCCATCATTCGACTGGCTTCCAAGACTCTGAGCACCACTACACATCTCACTGAAAGTAAAGTACTAGAGTGTTCTATTTCACCCTGTAGCTATTTCTGCACTGAAGAATCCTACTTCTCCTCCTTATCGACCACCGCAGGAGTAGATGAAAGCCTTCGTAATGGTTGATAGAATAGTGCCACATAATTTGAACAGTGCTCCTGCAGATGCTCATCAAGAGACTTCAAAGGCTTCAGCTAAGGTTGTCAGATTATTTTTGAACCTTTTGTGACCACAAGAAGCCGGCCCTGAAATTGCTTCGCTGGCCAGCTGTGGAAGTGAGGCACAAGTTCAAAGCCCTCTGCTCTGTGCTCAAGACCTAATGAGACAAATGCCCTCTGTGGCTTCAAAAACTACCTACTGAATGCCCAACAGGATCCTGCACTCAGTGACAGTACATTTGATCATCCAGCAAGTCTTCAGCAAGATCAAGCATGGAGGGAGACAGGGTCTCAAAAATGAAAGGCTTTGAAGCCAACCCTGAGAGCAGAGAAGAGCAAACTACCTGTGTTCCAAGAAGGGCTTCACAACAGAGCTGTTCTGTATTGCCCATAATTGGACTTTTGCTCAAAGGAGTAGCAATTGAAGACTGTTAGTGTGAAGCTTCTCTGTCAGTCATTGGGCTTTAATGTCTTTCAAAAACCTACAGAACCCGGCACTTCTCCGGAGGCCTGAAGAAACTCAAAGGCAAGGCCTTGCACTCTATGTAAATCATTGATAAATAATTATGTAAATAACACACTCCTGAAAAGTGCATTCCAGTGTCCACTCTCCTGGAAGACAAATTGCACTGACATAATGGAAATAGTATTACCACATCTCTGGCCATATGCACAGCAGTCCTTTAAAATAGATATTCCAACTGTGGGCCAAATACCATGCCTAACTTGTTTCTTGCAAAAAATGTGAACAGCTGTGCAAGCATAATGATTTACCATCATGAATACAGACCTTTTCCAAGTAATTCCGCTTTTAATTTGTGGTACTTTGAGTCACTGGTTGTTTATGGTGGTTAGTATTCACCATTTATTAATGTTTTTATGGTCTGGCTTGACAGCGCAGCTGTCACCAGACAATTTTGTGAGAATCACCAGGAGAGGGACTTTGGCTCCACCAACATGTTGGGAGCCAGGAGTACATGTTTTGATCGGGCAGACGTTTTGTGCTTCCACAAAAAAGGGCTTGCCCTCCACACAGCTGTGATCATTTTGTTTATTTATCCAGCTGCCTAAGCTTGAACTTTAAGAGTCACACACATGCCATTGTAATGCCAATAAAGTATCTTAGATAACAAGATAATCTATGGTGTTTTTCTCTGGCAGCAGCATTGATTTGAAAAGGCAGCCATTAATGTACATGGATTTTACGTTAATGGCTTGACATTGTCTGGCTTGACCATGCATTCATCAGTTAGACCTATTGGCAGTCCAAAGCTTGGTGGATAGCACTGTTTATTAATGTTATTTAGTTTTTGGTACTTTTGATAGCTGGATGTGTGTGTTAGTTATCAGTCACTGTTTATTAACGCTCTTTAGATTTCGGTAGTTTAAGTAGTTTGTTGTGTGTGGTGATTATCAGTCATCGTTTATTAACACTCTTTAGTTTTTGATACTTTTAGTAGCTGGATGTGTTTTGTGATTTTCAGTCACCATTTATTACAGTTCGTTAAACCTTTAATACTTGTAGTAGCTAGATGTGTGTGTTAGTTATCAGTCACCGTTTATTAACGCTCTTTAGATTTCGGTAGTTTAAGTAGTTTGTTGTGTGTGGTGATTATCAGTCATCGTTTATTAACACTCTTTAGTTTTTGATACTTTTAGTAGCTGGATGTGTTTTGTGATTTTCAGTCACCATTTATTACAGTTCGTTAAACCTTTTATACATGTAGTAGTTTGATGTGTGTGGTTGTTATCAGTCACCATTTCGTTCTTTTAACTTTTGATACTTTTAGTAGCTTGATGTGTGTGGTTGTTATCAGTCACCATTTCGTTCTTTATACCTTTGATACTTGTAGTAGCTTGATGTGTGTGGTTGTTATCAGTCACCGTTTCGTTCTTTATACCTTTGATACTTGTAGTAGCTTGATGTGTGTGGTTGTTATCAGTCACCGTTTTGTTCTTTTAACTTTTGATACTTTTAGTAGCTTGATGTGTGTGATGGTTATTAGTCTCTGTCAACGTTGTGCAGTTTTGAGTTATCACTAAAGTTTGCTAAGAAAAGTTATAGTGTTCCATCCTTAGGGGCTAATGTCAAAAAAGTAACTTCCTGTGACGCCATCAGGGAGTTAAAGAGCACTTCATGTGCCATCCTGTCTTCTAGTATTTTGATGAAATGAGACCACTGGGCTCGTCCTAGAAGACGTCCCTAACCCATGGTTTAAAATGGAAGAACCAGAGGAAGCGGCAGGTCAAGCTGTCAAGTCTATATTTTGACAACCGTGCAGGAAAGGGCATCAATTATTGCATCAGGGACAAGCTGATGGAGACGTGTGTCAAAATCAGAGTTGAAATGCCAGGCATGCAAGCAAAACTGAACTGCATTCTTTAGCTCTGGGCGGAAAATTATTTCCAAAGCGTCAGTCAGGATTGACATGCATGAAAAGGATCTCTGGGAGACTTGAGACTAAGGCTTTTTAGGCTACCATCAAAATTCAATACATTTCAATAACATGAAGCACATCAGGCTCCACAAGAAAGACATAGAGTGGATACGTTTCAAACCATAAAAGTTTATTAAAGGATTAACAAAGTTACAAATCCAAATAATCAAATTAGTTATTAATCGATCATCAATACATGAATATATTAGTCCATGTATTTCAAAGGAATTCAAAGATCATGAAACAAAGACAAACTATTATAAAGTTGTCTCAAAAAGGAAAGTTAATCAAAATCAGATTCCCATAAAGAGAGCAGCCTACTCTGCTAAAGCAGGAAAGGCTCTACTAGCAAGTCAATGAAAAAGGGCTATGAATTCTCCTCTACATTGTATTCATTTATTTCACTCAATTCTAACATTCCATGCACCTACACATGGTTCCCACATAGCGGGCCAATCAGAGTTAAGGTACGAATAGATAACTAAGTCAATCGTTTTCTCCAGCTACTGCACAATGAGGCTACTCTAAGCATTTTTCAAAATGAAATGTATTTCAACCCTATTGAGATACATTGGACCAAGCTGTACTATGCAGGTGCATCACAACAGCTTGTTAATACATTCGAAAAGTATCACATGCAGAAAACATTTCCCATGGGAACGGAAAACCAAGGGCGCATAGAAAACCAAGGGTGCATAGAAAACCAAGGGTGCATAGAAATAATACATTTGACATCAGCCTCTCCTGGAAAAGACAGACACATGAAACAAGGCAATATGGCAACTAAACGTTAGCCATTTTCAAATATAGGCTTACATTAGCTATAGTTATTTTAAACATAAATAATACACAATTAATGCATTTACATATTAAAAATCGCCTTCAGGGATAAGTCCAAGGTAGACGGATGGGTCTGGGGTAGTGCTCCTTAAGGAGGTGTGCCCACTGAAAGTACCAATCAGGACAACATAGAATAGGCAAAATCCACTCCTGACTAGGGGATGTGCAAAATTTGCTTGTGTGAAAGTGCATGTAAAACTGTGCGTAATTATGCATAAAGCCTATCTGTCAGTTTGTGATATATTTTAGCATGAAATACAACCTCGAGTGAAAAATTGACACCAGGATGCATTATGCTGTAGACAAAAAGCACAAAGAACACAACTGCTGTGAGCAATACCTGCTCCCATTCTGGTTTTATAGTTCCTGTGTTCCCACGCTATAAATTTGCTGCAAACAGAAGTTTAATTACACAACATGGTGTAATAGCATAATTTCAGTAATTTTGTTTAACACGCGTAATAAGAAATGCCCGAAATTACATGAATTACAGTGTTGTTTAAATTTCACTCGGGCCCACTCCTGGCTCAAATTGGGGTCTAATTACGTTTAATTACGTCTCATCAAAGGAGTACCGCATAGTCTTGACATGAGTAAGGCACCCAGTAATGGAGGAACTAGTCACACTGAGAGACATAGGGTGACATAATGCTAAAATTACAAAAGGCAAAAAAGAGCTCTGCGAATACAAGCAAACCTCTATTTTGGCCAACAGGCGTGACAATTGCGGCATGGTGCCACAGCCATGGCCTATTTTGCGGAGCAGAACTACTACATCCTGACAGATCTCGCTAACAAAGCATCAGGTAGCCCATCATTCTGATCACATTGTGCTGCCAGCGTTGGCACAGAACTGGGCAGTGCCCTGTCCTATTACAGTATAGTGACAAAGTGATATGTAGGATCCAATATGGCTGCTCTGGGTCTTAAATGTGCAGCATTGGTGTAGGTTTGTGGGGGTGCAAACGCTGGCTTAACAGAGGTTTCTGGGTAATCTTTGAAAATAACAATGTGTGATGCAGCCCAAGGTTACAAAACAGCAGCTGTGCTATTCCTTGAGTTTCTAAGAGTGCTCCTAGCTAGAACAGCGCATTCAGTCTCTTTTCCCGCTCTATGCCTTCCTGGGCTCTGAGATCAGAGCCCCTCAGAAAGGCATTCAATGCAAAAGCCATACATGCATGATCTTGTTAGAGCCACTTTAACACACTGCGCTACATTGTGTCCCAGCTCTTCAAAATGGAGCCGCCTACATCAGCCAATCCCGCGCGCTCTCCAGATGAGTAGGCCTTCAAGTGGGCTTGAGTCAATACAACAGATTGGATTTCACTTGCTGGAAGGTTTGCGCTGCCTGGGTACAATGTACGCGTTCAAAGGTGTACCCTTGAGGGAGCAGGTGAGCACGCTGTGCCAAGCGGAGCAGGCGAGGACTTCCTTTGTATGGCAATCTCTTCAGATGCGCACAGGCGCCCAACGCAGCTGTAACCACGCTTCAGTATGGGGGGGGGGGGGGGGGGGTTGACTAAAATACAGAGGGTCTGATTAAATAGTTTGGTTACAATGCATTCTTCCACCCCCTCCCATCTCAGCCTGTATTTCAAGTGCATACTTTACTTGTTTAGTAATGTGATGGCTCGGATATTTGTCATAGCAAGTGGGGGTAACTGCTGTCAATTTATGGAGGGCCAATGGAATCATGCGATTTTGCGGCACTGATGTTTTCTATATCCTTATGGATTTGCCACATTTGCCACATAATCCATCATCTGCTGCATAATCTGCAGATTTTTTTAAAATAAATTTAGTTTCGAGCTCAAACGGATCAAAAATTACTAAAAATGCAGAAACGTGTTGATGACAGGGGAAGGCCATTTGCAAAGGCTGACTGGTCCTATTTCTGTTGCTCATTGCTGTATTTGGGTGATAAACTGGTGCTAATGACATGAAAATGTGCCCAGACAGTGTTACCCTGTGTACAAGTTACAAAACGAGGAAGTAATACTATCACAAAATGAGCCACAGTATGCTGCATAATTTGCCTTTCCTTGTATAATTTGGACCTCTACTGGCGAATAATTCATTCCCCTTAGCCGCATCATTCTAGTGGCCTTGGATATACGAAATATAAGATGACCCCAGTAACATACAAGTCTGCATTAAGTCCCAATCTGGGGAGACGGAGATTCTTCCGAAGGAAAGCGCTTTTAACGTCTTGTTAAATTGAGAGATAGCTCTGCTGTCTGTGGTTTGAGACTCAAAAACGTGTGATAAACTTACAAATGCCTCTGCTTTCTTAAAATTGTGACTCACTGGGTGAGCTGGAGAACCTAGATAGGTCGGCTGTCTACAGCGCAGGAGTTCTGTGCGACCCGAAGAGAAGTTCTCCAATTAAAACTAGGGGTTAACAAAGTTGTGTTTTTTTTAGCAGCATCATTTTGAAGAGATGCTAAATAATGTGGGCCTTTTTTTTATTCCTACCGGTCTGAATGGATAGGTAAATTAAAAAGAAAATGTGCAAAAGCATTTTCTTTTAAAGCCGGTGTAGGGGAAGCTACAGAGGGGGTCTGGGACCAACATGGAGGAAGGTGGTGGGGAAAAACAACATGGCGGTTGTGGGTGGTGGGAAGCAGCACAGGGTCGGTTGGAGTAAAGCAAACAAGTGAGAAAGAGGGCAATGTGAAATGCGAGGGTTGGGAAAACAGCAAATGGATGAGCGACAGAGAAACATGGAGCCAGGGGAGAAGCAAACAGACAGGAAATCAACGTGACAGATAAGCATACAGGGCGAGCACATCATATAGTGGGCGAGAAAGAAGCATAGGGGGGAGAGATAGCATTGATGATTGCGGTACTAAGGAGGAAAAGTACACATGGGAGATACCTGTAAAACACATGCACTCTCTTGGAGTGTCTAACTAAAAAAAAAAGTAGTGCTTCAAAAGTGAGCGATGGAAGGACAGATGTAATGCAGCCATGCTCACGGGAAGGGACAATCACAAAACGAGGAAGCAACGTCCCCCACGAGCTATCAAATAGGATGCAAGCCAATGAGTGGCAATAAAGCAGTGGATAATTTGTAAAAGAATAAGTGCCAGGGCTCTCGTCAGAAGGCAACTTGCACCAGGAAGGGAGGAACAAGTCCCCAAGGAACAAAGAGACTCTAATGCGAGTAGCATAGTAGAGCCCGTGCAAAATGATAAGGAGATAGTAGCAAGGACCAGGAAGAGCGTAGAACTTGTACTACAGAAATAAACAATATCAAGCCTACAGAGCAGTATTCACATAGAGAGTGAAGATGAACCAAGCCCATTTAAAGGCACCACGGGAAAGCATCAAAGAAGTGAACACCACGAGTGTCCGCAATTTACTGGGAAAAGGCAACAAGGAAAAAAAGAAGGACAAATTAAAAAACTCACATCGCATGGGCTCAAGCCTTCCGCCAAACAGGAGAAGCGGAAGGAAGGGACAAAAGGAACGTTATTTGGAAATGAAGGCTTAAACTCACAACAAAGTAAGAAACAAAGTGAGGCACCAGGGAACAATGACCGGAGCCAGTCGGAACGAACGGGCAACAACCAAAAGGAAATTACAAATATCAAACAAAACCTCAATGACTATGTGGGAAAAATCCCCCAAGGCAAGGACACCAAGACCTCCCTAAACCAGAACGCCAAGAGTTCCCCTCCTAGCTCAGCAACAAAGACAGTTCAACCGCACGGAAGCCTTAGAGTCAGCATATATAATAAGGGGGAAGCTGCCCTTTGGGGTGGTGCACATACGACCCGCCCAAGGGTAGCAACCTTCGGAAAGGAACTAACACCCCAAAGTAACTCCGTCGGCGTAACCGGGAAAGGGAACAACCAGGGCGGCAGGCCACCACTAACAATTACACTACAAGAAGTCAAAACGAGCAATAAGTCTAATGGAGACAATTGTAGAATACAAATATCTACCCTGACGGGAAAAGACCAAAGAGTCAGTAACAGCAGCAGCACAGGTAAGTACAGACAACAACCACAACAACTACTATTAACACCAGAGTATGAGTCCCAGGGTAGGCAGGATACCTTAAATAGGGACAACATACTCAAACTGGGCCCGATTCACAGAACTAACGTAGGACAAAATCCTAAACTTACTACCATTTTGGTATTCACAGAAGGCACTTACTCATTTTGGTATTCACAGAAGGCACTTACTCATTTCGGTATTCACAGAAGTTAGGACTCCTAACTTTAGGACTCCTAAATGCCTCCTGTGAATACCGAAAGTCTTAAAGTTAGGATTTTTCTCAGTTTAGGAGTAGTAAAGTTAGGACTTCTAACTTTAGGACTCGTAAATGCCTTCTGTGAATACAGAAAGTCTTAAAGTTAGGATTTTTCTCAGTTTAGGAGTAGTAAAGTTAGGACTCCTAATTTTACTACTCTTAAACTGAGAAAAATCCTAACTTTAAGACTTTCGGTATTCACAGAAGGCATTTAGGAGTCCTAAAGTTAGGACTCCTAACTTCTGTGAATACCGAAATGAGTAAGTGCCTTCTGTGAATACTAAAATGAGTAAGTGCCTTCTGTGAATACCAAATTGGTAGTAAGTTTAGGATTTTGTCTTAAGTTAGTTCTGTGAATTGGGCCCTTGTATTTCATTCATTTTTTGTATTTCATAAAGCTTGAATCATGCCCAAGGACCTCAAAAGCTATTAGTGAACCAGGCCTCTCTGGAGAGCTGAGAGGGTCGAGGCAGACAGGAAATTGCGACTGGACTCTCTGGCATTTTACTTCTGTTTGAGCTAGCATTGTCTGGTCTCCCGTTTGAGGTCACTAGAGATGTACCTGGTCTGATCTCTAGTTTGATGTCAACAGAACTGTACCTGGTCTGATCTTTAGTTTGGGGTTGCTAGAGCTGTACCTGGTCTGATCTGTAGTTTGAGATCACTGGAGCTGTACCTGGTCTGTTCTGTAGTTTGAGGACACTAGTGCTGTACCTGGTCTGATCTGTAGTTAGAGGTCACTAGAGCTGTACCTGGTTTGGTCTCTAGTTTGAGGTTGCTAGAGCAGTACCTGTTCTCTAGTTTGCGGTCACTAAAGTGATTCCTGGTCGGATCAACTGTTTGATGTCACCAGAGCTGTACCTGGTCTGAAATCTAGTTTGAGGTCGCTAGATCTGTAACTGGTCTGATCTCTAAGGTCGCTGAAACCGTACCTGGTCTGATCTCTAGTTTGTTGTCACCAGAACTGCACCTGGTCTGATCTCTAGTTTGAGGTTGCTAGAGCTGTACCTGGTCTGATCTCTAGTTTGAGGTTGCTAGAGCACTACCTGGTCTGATCTCTAGTTTGAGGTTGCTAGAGCTTTACCTGGTCTGATCTCTAGTTTGAGGTTGCTAGAGCTGTACCTGGTCTGATCTCTAGTTTGAAGTTGCTAGAGCGCTACCTGGTCTGATCTCTAGTTTGGGGTTGCTGGAGTGATTCCTGGCCTGGTCTCCTGTTTGAGGTCACTGCAGCTGTAGCTGGTCTGATCTTTAGTTTGAGGTTGCTAGAGCTGTACCTAGGCTAATCTCTAGTTTGAGGTTGCTAGAGCGCTACCTGGTCTGATCTCTAGTTTGGGGTTGCTAGAGTGATTCCTGGTCTCGTCTCCTGTTTGATGTCACCAGCGCTGTAACTGATCTGATCTGTAGTTTGAGGTCCCTAGAGCTGTACCTGGTTTGGTCTCTAGTTTGAGGTTGCTAGATCTGTACTTGTTCTCCAGTTTGGGGTCGCTAGAGTGATTCCTCGTCTTGTCTCCAGTTTGATGTCATCAGAGCTGTAACTGGTCTAATCTCTAGTTTGAGGTCGCTAGAGCTGTACCTGGCCTGATGTCTAGTTTGAGGTTGCTAGAGCTGTACCTGGTCTAATCTCTAGTTTGGGGTTGCTAGGGCTGTACCTGGTTTGATCTCTAGTTTGACGTTGCTAGAGCTGTACCTGGTCTAATCTCTAGTTTGACATTGCTAGAGTGGTACCTGGTCTAATCTCTAGTTTTAGGTCGCTAGAGCTATGCCTGGTTTGATCTCTAGTTTGAGGTTGCCAGAGCTGTACCTGGTCTGAGCTCTAGTTTGGGGTCGCTAGAGCTGTACCTGGTCTGATCTCTAGTTTGAGGTTGCTAGAGCAGTACCTGGTCTGATCTCTAGTTTGATGTTTCTAGAGCTGTACCTGGTCTGATCTCTAGTTTGAGGTCCCTAGACCTGTACCTGGTTTGATGTGTAGTTTGGGGTCACTGGGGTGATTCCCGGTCTGTTCTCCAGTTTGGGTTCCGTAGAGCCGTGCCTGGTTGAATTCCCAGTTTGAGGTCGCAAGAGCTGTAACTGGTCTGATCTCCAGTTTGAGGTTGTTGGAGCTGTCCCACGTCTGTTCTCAAATTTGAGGTCACTGAATCTGTATTTAGTCTAATCTCCAGTTTCAGGTCGCTAGAGCTGTCCTTGTATGGATCTACAGTTTAAGGTCGCTAGGGCTGTGCATGGTCTGATCTCCATCTTAAGGTTGCTAGGTGTGTGTCTGGTTGGAGTGTTCTCGACAGAGCAGAACTATCCTTCTGCGATATGGTTCATGGGTAGGGTCATGCAACAGTCCAGTTTGGTGTTCATCTCTAGCTGCCTTTCCAGTGGGCCAGCCCAGTTCTTTCAGTGTTGTTCATCCGGCCTTCTCAGGAGCACTTCTAGTGCAGTGGTGGTCCTCCATTGAGAAGTAGAATAACTTGATGGTATTGCTACAAATGACTATGGAGTTGTGCATGTGTCCACTTATTAGCGATGAAGTTCCTGGTTGGGCAGTGTTTACATCCAAGAGCATTATATAGGGTTTTGACAATGGCAGCTGCTTATCCTTCATTCCATTATTTTGCCTGAATTTCCACCTTCTGAGATTCTTCTTTTAAAGAAGGAGTGAGCTAATTAAAAGCCTGGCCCTCATAATCGAGGAGTAAAGTCTGGGAATTACGCCATTTATGATATTGGCCAAACATTTCCGCATCATCTTGGTCAATTCTCTGCAGCCTGAATTTCTGTGGGGCAACAGGGGATGTGAAGTATGCAACTGTGGACATCAGTAAGCCGCTCCAGGCGAGTAGCACACCGTTATGCATGGCCACTTTTCTGTTTTTATTTTTGGCAAATGGTTTTCTTAATAGCAAAGCAGCAAATGCTCTGCAGAGCCAAATAAACAACAATGCATGCCTCAAATGCCAAAATCACCCACAAAAATCAGCCTTACTGGTCTGCAAGATAATGAGTAATTTGAGCATCAATGTGCAGCTCTTTTCAACCTTTTGTAGGATATAAGAACACACACATTAGCTGTGCACAGGTGCTTAAACTCCACAGAAACATGAGAAGGGGAAAACAGGGGAAGAAGGAGATGTGAGAAGGGAAGGCAGGGCCTAAAAAAAGAGGGAACACGTGAAAAACAAGGGTACACATAGGGTAGCAAAGAAGAGCCGCACAAAACCTGGGCAAGAACACTTCAGGCATTTATCTAAGCGTGGCCCTCAACTCTCCCAATATGGTCTTATGAGCCAATGAAGGGGTTCAGGCACCATAAGTAAGTCAAGTGGACCCAAATCAAATTTACATACCTTTAATGTCTGCCAAATACTGCATTGTATTTTCTGACACTTTCCTGGAAAGTACAAGCCACGTCTGTAAGGGGCAAAATACAAGGTTTTCTGTTCTTCCCCACCTTCATTTGTGCCTGGTACAATACTGAAGATTGGATTCCCTGATCAAAAAGTTCTCTCTCAGACATCCAGTGCCTCAAACACTGCCTGAACCTCAGCCAGACGTGGATATCCAACACCTACCTGAAGCTAAACCCAACAAGACGGAATTCCTGCTAATAGCCAAGAACAACAAACAAGAATAGGACAGACCTGGTTCAATGACATAAACCTTAACTGCTTCAAACCCTACTTTCAAGTAATGTCATGTCACTTGAATTCATGTGAGAGACCAACATCACCCCTAAGAAACACATTACTAAAACAACCAAGACGGTCTAGTCCCAAGGCTCTCTACTGAAGAAAGTGAAACCACACCTCCTACAAAGTGATTACAGAACTGCTATTCAAGCTCTCATCCTGCATCTGCATGGTAGTCTCCGAGACTCCACCCTGGCCTCTCTAAACACCATCATACATGCTGCAGCATGTCTCATCAAGAGCTTGAGTAAATAGGATCATGTCATCCACTAGATACCCTTTCCGGCCTGCTCCATCTTAGAAACCATCTGCATCATTTGCAAAGTCAACACACAGCCTGCACCCACACCTATCTGGCTGACAAACTCAGCATCGTTGGTGGCTCTCGTCAGACCCGGAACTATGACTCCATCAGACTGGAGACAAAGAAGTGTTAAAAAGGAAACAAACAAGGCAAAGGCCTTTTTCTTCTCTGCAACCGGGATCTTGAGCAACATGCCCATGTCTATAAGGACCACCCAAACCCTGCTCCAATTCAGGAAAATATTATAGACACACCTCTTAAAATAACATGTACATCACGGTGCCATATTGGGCCACAAACCAGCTAACTCTCTAATCACTTGTGGATTGTATATTGCCTTTAACTTTGTAAGGTGCTCAATTTTTTGGATTGGGTTTGCATTGTACAACTACCCATCCCTACGTACATGCACACATTGCCTGAAGCTCGTGCTTCTGGTTTGGGTCGCTGCACAAAGGTCAGTAAATAGAATACATTTATTTTCATATTTAGAGGCTGTGTTTCAGAACCACCTCCTTCTTCAGTTTGGGATTTTGTTGGCTAGAGTCCCTAAGGACCATAAAAATGGTGTCACTACCACAGCCATCGAAGAAGCTGAGAGTCTTTGAAGGAAGCCTGTGAAGGAGTTTGACAAGGTCTGTGCCAGTGTGTATGAGTGGCATCAATCGCTCTGTAAAAAATGCTTACATCCTCTCATCAGTGATTAATCGGTAGCAATTGAGGGGTACCCAACAGAGCAAATTTGTAGTGCAGAACTCACAATTTATATCAACACCAGTCTGTTTTCAAGTGTGTGCAGTGCAATTGGCATATTCTCTATAAAAGATTGTTTGCTCAAGTAACTTTCCATCTCTCTTTCTCTCTGTATCTATTGACCCTTTTCACTTCCTCTGCCTCTCTGTAGCCTGCTTTCTCTATCTCTATCTCTTCTCTCTTTCGCTTTATTTTATTTCCCTTCAATTTTACCTCCTCCTCTGTTTCTCCTTCTGTGTCCATCCCTCCCTCTCTTCCCTTTTCCTCTCCTTTTTCTTACC
Source organism: Triturus cristatus (assembly GCF_964204655.1). Lineage (NCBI taxonomy): Eukaryota > Metazoa > Chordata > Amphibia > Caudata > Salamandridae > Triturus > Triturus cristatus. The sequence continues at coordinate 1,646,624,552 of NC_140590.1, forward strand.
CTCCCACTCCTTCTAGTGTTTAGCCTCTTACAATCTTTCACTTTCTCTCCCTATTTCTCTCTCTCCCTATTTATCTCCTTGTCTTCTTCCTTTTCCAATACTCTCTTCCTACTTTTCTCTTGATCCTTCTCTTTCTCTAACTCACACATTCTACCTTTCTCTCTCCTCTCTGCTTTCCCTCACACAGTTACTTTCCATCTCATTCTCCCACCCTCTCTCCATCACTGTTACTTGTACTTTCACTCCTTCTTTATCTCTCTCCCTCACCCGTTCCCTCTAATTTCTTTAGGGTCTCCCTCTCACTGTTTTGCTGGCTCTCCCTTACATACTCTCTCTCTCTCTCCTTGTATCTCCTCTCTCTGTCTTTTTATATTTCTCTCCTCCTTGCTTCCTATTTCTCTCTAAATGTTTTCTTTTACTCCTCATTCCTTTCTTGAATCCCCCTATAACTCCTACTGCCCAGTATATAATCACATGCTGTCTTTTATCTCTCACTATCCAACACACATGCTAGTTTTCTTATATTTTTCTATTTATAGGGTTATTTGAGTAAATGCTGCGTATTCATATCAAATATATTGGAGATGTGAAATGAGGTGACACACCTATGATATGTGCAATTGCAGATTTTCAAGGTCAATCAATCAATCAATCAATAAATCAGGGTTGGTAAAGCACAACTACTCCTCCATGAGGGTCTCACGTCACTGGAGGGAAGAGGGGCAGCTCTGTTGAGTGCTGGGGTCACCCAAAAAGCCAGGTCTTGAGGTCCTTCCTGAACTGGGGCAATGTGGGAGATTGCCGGAGGAGGAGGGGACGATGTTCCTGGCTTTGGCTGCGAGGTAGGAGAAGGACTTTCTTCCCGTTCTAGTCTTGCTGATGCGTGGGATGGTGACCAGTGAGGGAGGGCTGAGCGGAGCTGTCTTTTGGGGCCGTGGGAAGGTGATTTTATGTATCTTATCTTTCTCATATCCCATTCAAAAGATCTATTTCATGGTGCCCTATGTGTCTGCGGAGTAATACAATCACGGCCTAATAAACAAGCTTGGAAGTCAAACAAAGCATAATACATCACAGAATAGATGTGCTGTTTTCATCTAGAATGTTGCAATATGCCAGTAAAATCTAGTACATTCCTTTGAAATAAAGGTTATTAAAAGGGGAGTTGTCAATATCATAAATGTCAAACGCTGGTTGGGTTAAATAATGAAACCTGGAAAAGGTGGTCTTTCTTAATGGTTGACTGCAGTATGTTGGATGGCTCCTAATACTGCCTCTATGTCAGTTGTTCTGTAACTAGGTGACTATTGGTCTGTATTCAAGAAGGCCTGTGTTTTTTATCTTCCTATGTGCATGAATGTGTGTTCCATATTGTGAATGTGTGCATGTATGATGTCTTTCTCACTCTGCCTATGCATTCTCCAAAAGTCAAACACATTGACTTTGTAAATTATTCCCGACCCTGCTTCTTCAACATGTTTACACTACTTACATCCTTTCTCTCCATTTCCATCTTTCTAATCTCAGCCCCCCTCATTCTGAGATGAACAGCCCCCTAGGTAGCAGAAACAGCAGCTGAGATCAGACCCTCCAATTTCCAGGATCTGAAACTCTTCTTGCCTTGCGGGGAGAAGATGCAATTTCTCTGCTGAGCTCATGGGACCAGCCCAGGGTCACTTCCCAGTGAGAGCCACTCAACCTTTATTGCAGCATGCAATCTTCAATGCCGTGCACAGGGCCTGCATTACAACTGGGAGGGGAAAAGGGAGGGGAGCTGGGGCAGTATATTTTTGAAGCCACAAACATCATAAGCACAAGCCATGATCCTTCACTCTGGAGCTGTATTTGTGGAGCAATCAGCTTCTTACCATCTTTCCAGCAACTGATTGAAAGGGAAGCTTGAAGGCAGGCTGAAATTGCAGGACATCTACCATTACATGTGTGGGCCTTTCCTAGAAATGTATTTGTTTTATGGTTTTCTATTAACTTCATATCTATGTTTAACTCCTTCCATTGTTGAACAATAACATGAAATGTCACAATATGACATTCTATCCTAGCTGTATTGCCGGCTGGGGAGGGCCACACCAGTTGTTAAAATCCCTGAACCCGAGTTTTAGGCCCACGCTATATGCGATGGCCCATAACGAGGTAGAGGGCCTCCTTTAGCAACCGGTGTAGCCCGATGCAGGAGGTCTACAGGGCTAATAGAACATTCCACCCACTCAAGGTAGAATGTTCTATTTTAAAAAGAAAGAAAAAATAATACAAACATTGGAATGTTAGAACAGAAGGATTACATCAGCCACTATTGACCTTTAGCCACTTCATTGTCTTCAATGGATCCCCCAACATTCTAATGTTCCAATATATTCTTCTAACTCTTCTACACTGTTCAAACTTTCGACTGCAGATCCTGTTTTATTTTTTAGAGAATGGATTTGATTTCACACACTCATAATAAATTAAGTCAATAATTAATTGGATTTACTTGTGTTTGTGTTGGCTTCTCTTGATCGATCCAACTTGTTAGGTATTCACCAAAAGAGACAGCTTAAGGTGAATTGTCTCAGGCATCCTCACTACCTTTTATAGTTCATCGTTTACATGCCCCATAGACTTAGTTATCGAGTGTCATGATGCTTAAATTAGGTGTGGGCAAAATTATAATTACACCGATGAAATTAGTGAGAGGCACAAATTGGCTATCACAGAAATGTACAAAATATAATCAATTTTTGTATCACTTGAATTTCATTAACAATTTTTAAGCAAATGCATGCTTTGAGTAAAAAAACGACTGCAAGATACAAGTGGTGGACCAATTCACATAGAAAATGTCTAGCTGAGAGGCATTGTCCTATCTAACCAGTCTTTTGCCGTTATCTCGCAAGATTTATTTTTAAATGTGGTAGGTGCTGGCTGAAAAAAAGTCAGGCTAGATACCGACTAATCCCATTTTGCTATGGAATTTTGTGCAGTTTTGTGAGATACAAAAGTTATATGATTTCGCGCATCCCTTCTTTAAATCCAGAATAACACAGATGATACCAGGGCCCACCACCATTACCATTTGTGATTATGGATTTACCCATGTAGGGTTTTGAGTTTTTATTATGAATACTATGACTACTACCCATAACTCTCAAAGACCTCCACTTCTGAAGTTTTAACTGGGGCTTTTTGCACCCCTTCTAAGTTGTTTTGAGAAAAATAACCCTGAACATCCATTCAGTTTCGAAGTTTCGAGGACTAGAGGGGCAGATTTACAAGGACTGGCGCATCCCTGCATATCAGCAGGGATGCGCCAGGTTAGATGCGTCACACAAGTTTACCCTTGCGCCATTACAGATTCGCTGCATTTATAATGCGGCGCATCGTGGCGCAAGGATAAACAGATGCGTGACGCATCCGATGGCGTAAGGGCGGTGCATTGCTGGAGTCGTGTTGCAAGCGCGACGCAACTCCAGCAATGCTCAGAGGCTGCCCATACCTAACATGCTGCGTCACACCTTACGCCTGCTTCAAGCAGGTGCAGAGTTTTGACGCAGCGGCGTCGAAAAAGTGACTCAGTGAAATCTTGTAGATTTCATTGCGTCACTTTTCCGAGGCGAACGCCCTCCCTGCATACATTAAACCTGACGCAGGTTTAATGTGACGCAGGGCTTTACAATGTGAGGCATCTCCCTAGATGCGTCACATTGTAAATAAGGTGCAACATGGCGCATGGTTTACGCCGCCGCTACGTCATAGAAGTGATGCAACGGCGGCGTAAATGTGTTGCAAGGTGTTTGTAAATCTGTCACAGAGTTTTTAAGTTAACTTTCAAGTAAGCTTCACATCTATTTTCAGTGCCAATTAATGCCGAAAATGAATTATTGCTGGTTTGAAGACGAAACTCCCCATATGCTAAATCGAGAAAAAGCAGGAAATTCCACAAATCGTAGGTGGCTGAATAATTGTGAGCTACCCAGGACTTTGTCTGCCCCTATTGCTAATCCTATGCCAATTCTTTGTGTACATTTTTGCCCATTCCCGTACCTAGATAAATACCTTTTCCACTTCAACTGTAAAATTATTTCCTAAAATGTGATTTGCGGTTTGTGAAGCAAGTGAGCCAGCTCATGAGCTATGTATCATAATTAAGGCTCTCTGTTTACCGTTTTTACTGATTCTTACAAATAAATACAGACATAAAACTATTTATTTCATTGTATTTATTTTTTAAACGTGGATAAATTCGGAAAATGGGTGCTTTTTGAGTGATTCTAAATACACTTTGCCATGACTGCATGTCCAATAACTGTGTGGATTGATATGTAAGCGGGGTTAAAAAAAAGGAATTTTAGTAAAGAGGCTTAAAGGCTGATACTGAAATGTGCATATTTTCATATAAGTGCATTGATTTATCTTCTGCGGGTGTTCATATCACTGAAACCTGGCAGGCAATCAAGCAAGACTGCATATTTATTGGTTACATAAATGTGAAAATATACTGGTTTCAGCTTTATTTTTTTCACAAAACCCATAAAAATATGGATAAATACAGATAAAGTTAACAAAAAATAAATATGGATAAATTCAGATAAAGTTAACAAAAAATAAATATGGATAAATACAGATGGAAATGTCAAAAAAATAAATACCATAAAACCAGGAACCCTAATCATAATTTTGAGTTTTCTTTTTTAAAATTGTTTTTTTTACCCATCTGCAATATATCCTAGTATACGTTGGATTTCTATATGGGGTGTGCCCAGCTTGTCCCTACATGGCCTAGGAACATAATTGTTCACAATAGCTTTCTAGAACAGGAAGGGCTTTTTCATAAAACCTGGGTTTAATAACCAATTGAGCTAGGTCAAGAACTTCACATCTAATATTGACTTTGTAAGTATGGATGCATTTACACCCCTCTCTATTCTCCCCTAACCCTTTCCATTGTTGTGATATGCTGACCTTTTAATTTAAACACCGTCCTGCAAAGATGTGTTTCTCAACAAGGATACCAAACTGGGAGAGTCAGCTTCAAATTTCAAATTGGCTAATTGTGACTTAAATGTTCCAGCTAATCAGTTTCTGAGAGGAGATTCAAATTTAGTTTTATAAACTCATTCTCAATTCCAATTGATAATCTATCTCATATTTTGTTCTTTAAGTTTTTTCAAAAGCTTCTGAATAGATGTACAGCAAAATGAGCAAAGACCCCTCCTTGGCATAAACAGTATATTTATGGCAAGTTTGTAATACATCTGCCTGTTATTGAACGAGCAAAAACAAATATTCCTATGCAAATTTGCATGACGAATGTAACATATAGGATATGCCCTCCAACGTCTTTCCTCCAAATGCATCATTACTAAGGCTTACAATAACATACAAATATACATGTATAATCACTGATTCTGTAATAAACAGGCAGTGCTTTTAAAGCAGATAGACTCAGTAAACATAATTTACCACGCATGCGATACAACGCATGCCATTACAACCCGGTCACTACAACGATTGCGTTGTTACGTAGCATACCATTACAATGCAAATTGTTACAATGACTAGCTGTAGGAGGCAGAAGGTGTTGGATTTAAAATCCAACCCCTTCCCTACTGTTGCACAGACTGGAGTTGGAATAGTAAATTATACGATTCCAAAATCCAGCGCCCCCCCCCCCCCACAGCAAGTCATTGTAATGACTTGCGTTGTAATGGTATGCGATGTAAAAACGTGGTTGTTGTAATTACCACATTGTAATGGTAGGCGTTGTAAACGCATGCAATGTAACGTGATCTATTCAATAGACTCTGGCTTTCATACATTAACTTCTTGAGGAGGTAGTTTTGGGGAGGATGTCGCAAACATTAATGGTACTCAATCGAGATCTCAAAATCCAAAAGCGTTATTAACCTCTTTACATTATCTCAGAATATAATGCATTTTAGGACATATGCTCACCTTAACTATATATGTTTGCATCTTCCTCAAAATGACAATGACAATCAAAAAACAAAGTCAATACATGGCATTATTTGGAATCTTTGAAATGTTAGGAAATATGTACATAGGGATTGTTAAATTTCAAAACATCAAATTTTCATGAATTTACAGGGTAAGGAGTAAAACCTTGGATTATCTACAGGTTCACCTCCCAGGCCACTGCAAGTGGTTACTGTCTACAGCTCCACTTTCATGATGCATGGAAGTTAATTTTTGCAAATGCAATTTAAATAGTGAATTCAGTTTGTACAATCTTAATGTTCCTCTATCCACATATCTTCTACATGCATGTCCGTGCTTTGTTCAGTGGCATATCTCATGCTTTAAAAGATACTCAATTCTATACTAGTGGCATTTTCAAAATCTATAAAGAGTTCCTATGAAATACTAACATTTTTGTCCACCACATTTATTGAACATTTTCAATCTTGTACAGCTTTTTGAAGCATCTCAAAAGTATTGCCACCTGCACATCTTCAGACTGTAGGTTAAATAGAAATGAATATGTTTAGTTTCAAGCCCATTTGGTACTGGTGTAATATTTCTATAAACAACTTCCAGAGAATAGCTGATGAATTGATTTGGGGGAACCTCTTTCTTTTTACATCTGGTGAAAGTATTCAAATTTGCTTTGGAAGACATCTTTTTATTATAATACCTGTATCACCTCTTTCTTTGCATTTTTATGTTTCAAAAGAAATTAAATGTAGTGGAAACACTGTTTTGAAGTAGTTTTCACGAGTCTTTTCCAAAGGCTGAAGAACCATGCCAGTGATGCACATTTTGAAAACCGTTGATAAGAAATATAATTTTTCCGACTGCATTTGGGATTTTCCAAGGTTCATATGGAACAGGTGCAAGCTTTAAGTGCCCAGTTGTATGATGAAATGCATTAAAATATTTAGGATTCCAGATTCTCTCATTTAGGAGTCTGGCTGGGGAGAAGGCTTGTTATGGATTTTCTCTCCAGCGAATTTGGCAAGAAATCAGAGTAATAAACATAAAGACCCCATCCCAAAGGTTTTTTTTTAATAAGGTTGCATAGTACTGAAAACAATCCTGGGTTATGCATGCATATTTTACACACAATTCACAAAGGCATAACTATTTTGTGTGTCAGTAAAGACTTATGTCAGAAAGTTGCTCATGCATAATTCATGCAGGTATAGCCTGATTTATTCATGATTAGGATGTGAGTAAGTGGGCGAGAGAAGAAGTTGCAAGGACTGCAGCCATGAAGAAAGGGGAGCTTCACTAGCAAGGCTGTAACCAGGAGTATTTGCTTTGGGGGCATGGCTTCCTACAATCATAACATGAAGAGAAGGTTTGGTTTACAGGGGCTGGGAGGTGAAGAGAAACCCCACAGCTTTTGACGGAGGGAATATATTTTCATTTACTTATCTTTCTAAATATCTCCCCGAGATTTTTTGTGTCACTAACCCAAAGGGAGAAGTGGCTGTACGCAGCTGCACACCCTCCACACACACCTCAAGATCAACTCACCAAAGTGCAATGGTCGGACAGTGAAAGAACAATTTTGTTCCCTACCACAAAGGCCAGGACCCCCTGCTTCATATCTCAAGGGGATATATCATTAGTCCCAGTGTGCCAATTAAATTGGATGAGGAGGCCTCCCCTGCTAATTGTGGCATGCTTCATCATATGCAACCTCATCCCACCCTGGTAAGGTGATACTACTAGGGCAGACTCAACCTCATCATAAAGGAGTTCTTGATAAAACTTAATGGACAAGATGGGATCCAGACAGACTAAAAATACCTTACGATAAACCCAGTGTGATTTGATACCTCTAATAGAAAGTACCTTAGGTACAACTAACACCATACAAAACAGTGGATGGTGAACTGGTACAATGACCAACAATAACACTCTATTGGCTGCATGAGTGGCTGTAACGGAAGCTGTCAGGTTAGTCTGCCGGTATACCTCTTGAAGAATGTTTAACTACAGAAGATATCACCTCCTTCCAGCCAATGGAGTGTTAGTTCCCTAGAGTCAGGGAACCATGATTTCCTGGGTTGTCAAGGTATGAGAAATTGTCTGACAACTCTGCACTTCACACTGACTTAGTGTTAAGAGTAGAAGATAGGGATCCCCACCACTCTGTTTTTTTACCCTGACAAATGCCGCTGACTGGTACTTGAATGTATGCAGGCAGACACATGTTGGCATATTACAGATGGTTCAGTCATTGTATAGGTTCCCCATTCACTGTTTTGTATGGTTTTAGCATTGCCTACAGTACACATATAAGCACGCTGAATACATGGACATTTAACACATGAGCAATCTGAAGTCATGACAGCTGTTGAATCCATCAGCTTTGGGGAACTATTTTTCTTTTGATTTTCTTGCTGCACTGCACTCTCTCTCTAATGAGAAAGTACACCGGTCCCTTATGTTGTTCCTGATTGGGTTTCTTTGCCCTTTTAGCCTTTCCAGAGTAACAGGTAAGATGGAATACCAGAACAAGACACTCTAGTACCCCCATGGAACCATGATAACATATCATCACCTTTCATTCTCTCACTCATGCATGTCCATAATAAACAGAAACAAGAGATGTTAACACTTCACAATATTTATTTAAACTATTGTGCTATATAATTAAGCAACTGTGCTGCAACTAGAAAGCATACAAAACTTGGGGGCATATTATCAAGAACAGCGTTAAAATTATCGCCGCTTTAGCGGCAGGAAACTGCCGCTAAAGCGGCAATAATGGGCTTGATAATATGCCCTTGAGAATTCCGATAGAAGCCCAGGTTCACACCAGAACATGGGCTTCTATTGGAATTCTCAAGGGCATATTCTCAAGTCCATTATCGCACCTTTAGCGGCAGGAAAGCGGCGATAATTTTAACGCCGGTCTTGATAATATGCCCCTTGGTAGTGTAATTATCATCACCAATAAACAATACACTATGAATTGCCCTACCATGATTATTGGTGTATCTGCATAAGCTTAGCCTCACAATAATATAACGAAGATCTCTGGGATGGTACCGGGCTCCATTCCTGGCATTTGCCGTTAGTTGGTCTGCATCTCAGATTGCACAGAGATGGCGCACTCATCCCAGACCATTTCCTCTGCTAGAATTCCTCATCTCTATTTTCAAAATGACAAGTCTCCGCTAATATGATTAGAAATGCCCTACTAGAAAACAGCAGCTGGGTCCCTTTTATTGTGTCTAGGTGTTAGTGTCCGACCACAGAGAAAAACAGGGCACAATGTTGTTTGTCCGTATACTAAATGTTCAGACTGAATCCCAGCAGAAGAGCTGAATAATAAAACAGGTGCAGCCTATTTCTAAAATAATAGCGTGGCACAAAAACAAGTGTGTTACATGTACAAAGCAAAAGCAGCCTCCAACGTGTGCAACTTGTTAAGCTAACATAGGGGAAAATTACAATGTGCCTTATAGGGGACTCACGACAGCCCCACTCCAATCTACCCTACTCAACTCTACCCAAATCGACCCCACTCAACTCTACTCCAATCCATTCAAGTGAACCCCAATCTTCCTACTCTGCTCCAATCTACCCACTCCACTGTTCCCTGATCTACCCCACTTCACTCTAATCTACCCTAGTCGCACCAATCTACCCCAATTTAAGCTGCCCAACTCCAAACTACCCCACTCCAATCTACCCCACCCCACTCCAAACTACCCCACGCTGCTCCAATCAACTCCACTCTACTCCTCCCCAATCTACCCCACTCTAACAAGTCTACACCATTCTAACTCACTCCACTTTACCCAAATCTATCCCACTCCTATCCATCCCAACCTACCCTACTCCACCACACTCCACTCCACCCTACGCCACTAAATTTTAGCCATGCTAAACAGTAGCCACAATGGTGTACAAAATGACTAATACAACCAGAACCAATAAGTTCTTGCATAGTCGAGACCTGTTGGTTTTGCCAATGTTTATTAAATGTGGACATTTTTTGAAAGGGGCTGAATTAACTTAACTTAGCACTGGTGTAGGTCACTTTTGCACACGCACTTTCACTCACTGACTTGTACATAAACATTTGCAGCAATTGATCGATTTTATGTGCATTGCATTCTGGGAGTTGTAGTCCTGGTTTATTTCATTTGCGCCTATTGGACCAACCAACACACCAGCTAACGTGGAAATGTAGCTCCACGTGCCTCTCCCCCCAGGCAGACCTGCCCTCTCCTCTCCTCCGGCCGGTACACCGCCGTTCGCCCCTCTTACACAGCTGCGGCTGCCATGTATGTTCCTGATAAAGCTGCAAATTGATTTTTCGACCATGTAAACCAAAAGCTGTGAGGCCATTAATCTCCTTTGCAGTTTTGTTTTTGCAACAAAAAAACGAGCCTTCGGTTGGTATTGATTTCTTTCCTTGCGTGGGTCAGTGTTTTCGGAGCAGAAACACAGAATCTCTGTGCTATAAAGTTTCTTACCTGTTTCAGGAGAGATGTAAAGGCAGGTGATAGGGACGGGGTCTGAAACGGAAAGGAATGGCACGAGTTACAAAAAATAAAAACCCTCCACCTAGTAAAGAAGGAAATAGATAAACGCGGCCAGTCGCGAGGAGAGGAATGTCTGATTCAACACTTTTTGTCGTTATCTTTTAAGCAGACCAAGCTAATTTTAATTAAATGTGCGTCTTGGGACCTAGCAGGCAGTCAGGCGTTTTTGCTGCCCTGGAGTGATATTGGCAGATCAGCATTGATGACTAATTGTGCCTGCTTGCTTTAGCTGTCAGGAAGTAGTGGGGATACACAGTTGTAGCACCAGATTGTCAGTGCTTAATTTGTACCAAAAAAAACATAGTGCCAGGGCTCTCGACACTAGAGCTTGCACCATCCGTTGCCCCTGGCAGCACTGCCAATGACCGCACCAATACACTACTAATCATCACACTCTTAGAAGTGTGACCATGCATACTATTACAGGCCCCAAAGCTATAAGATTGGCTTTGCAGACAAATACTAATAATTGGAAATTGAAATGGAAATAAACAGAAGTTGTTGTGCTCGTACCTAAATTGGCAGACACCACTACCATGTGGCAGACAGTCATAAGCCCCGGTGCTGGCAATTAAGTGCCGGTGCTGAGCACCAGAAAGCACCAGCACAAATTAAGCACTGATTGTGTTTATATATATCATAACTTTTATAACAGTATATTTAAACCTGACGGTGCTCGAGCTGACAACCTAAAGTGCATTATAATGATAAGCGTAAACAAAACCTTTCCTTTATACCTACCCTTAGTTCTAAATCAACTTCTAACACCAGCAATCACTCAGATCTCACCCTAACCATACCATCAACCCCTGATGCCTACTGGATGCCTAACACTGAACTGACACCAAGGTTAAAACAAACAATAACACAGCAATCACTCTTATCACTAACACCAATGCCTCCTTTGTGCCTAACACTGCACTAACTCCATTGATAACACCACCAAAGATAAAACCAATTATAACTCAACTCTTATGCTAGCCACTGTACTAAGCATGTTCCTAACTCAATACCTATCTTGAGAAAACCACCAATAACCCAATCCTAACTCTTATCACTAAACCTGATGCTCTGCATGTGCCTAACTGTGAACTAACACTAATGCTGACAATAACCAAACCCTCACCCTAACCTTACCACTAAACCTGATGCAAACTGTGTGCCTACCCTTGATTAATAACCCAAAGCTCTTAGTAAATCTACTGTTAATACTGATACTAACCATGTGTGTAACCTTGACTAAACCCTAAAACCAAAACCAAAGATAAGCCAATCTTTAACCTAACCCTACGACTAAACCTACTGCTTATCCCATGCCCATATTTGAACTAATGTTTGTGATGATATCAACGAAAACCCAAGCCTCACCCTAAAACTAACACTACCTATCTGTATGGTCTATTCTCTTAGAAAGTGGAATATATGAGGCATTAGTACACTTTTTAGCGTATTTACATAGAGACTTGAAAGCCTGGATGATCAGAATTAACATGCATGGGGTGGTCTCTAATAATATTCATGTTTTTAGAGGAGTTAGGCTGGGGTGTGTTTTAGCCCCATTACGTTTTATTTTGTATATTAATAACTTACACGGGATTTTAACAAAGCTTACTAAAGATGTCCCAGGAGTTAATGGCCATACACTCCCAGTCCTACTATATGATGATGACGCGTTCCTGATAGGCCGTACACCTAATGCCCTGCGTCTTTTAGTTCAGGGCTTTGTGGATTTTATGGCCTCTCTAGATTCATGCACTAATTTAAAAAAATCTTTTATAATGGCATGTGGTCCGAGGAAGCAATCGTTAAACACCATTTACAATACCGCCGAGATATGGGGCTTTTCCAAATGCATTAATATTCCGCATGAGGAGAATAGGTTTTGCGGTAACTTCTGGGAGCCCCTATCTCTACGTCTCAATACGTTTATCAATATAAACTAAAGTTACAATACATCGAAGACTATATAAGGGCCCGACCTGCTTTATTTTGGCTAGCCATATGGAAAAACATAGCAGCATCCCTTTCTAGAGAAATCATAACAGATTGCCTTAATTGTGATAAATGCATGGATATTCCATGGCTCGCTGAGGTAAGAATTAGTTTACACAAGATTAATTACGATCATATTTCCGACAGCCCTAATGAGTTAGACACTGTAAATAAAAAGGACCTCCTGGCAGCACTATACAGGTACTGTAGAAAGTTTAGACTCGATAAGGAGTCCTGCAAATCTAGTGTAGCCACCTTTCAGACTATTGAGTTTGGCCAATATCCGGCCAATTACCTGAACAATCCAATGTGTCGCTGGGAGCGTGGCCTTCTTTTACGCCTAAGGGCAGGCACTGTGAAGTATTTACTATGTTTTCCTTTCAGATTCCAAACCAACCTTGATCTTGTGCCATGCCCATGCGCTGGTCACTCAGATCAAACTACTCTACACTTTTTATTCTTTTGTAAGTTTTATATCCAATATACCAAACTGTACCTACTCCACTTTTTTAAAAGAGGGCACTCATACGTCAATTATAAAGATGCATATAGGGCTATTCTTAATCTATAAGAAGATTAGTTAATATTTCGCGTGTGCGCCTTTCTGAAAACCGCTGTCCATGCTTAATATGATGAACACTGTATAAGCTGTATTTATATTGTCCTGCATCGTATTGGATTTTATACTGCACTTTTATGATTATTATGAATGTGTGTGCCTTTTATGTATTATTGTATGTGTTTGTCATTTTATGGATATGTTTTACCTGAATAAAGTATTTGAAATGGAATAAGAATGAAACTAAAACTACCACTAGCCATGTTGCTAATGCAATTTCTCATTGTGAAACAGTTGTAATGCTAACACAAGCAACATCGAAAGCCTCAACCTAATCCTAGCATTACCAATGGCCTTAACACTAGCCTAACCTCAAAATAGCCCTAATAGTGCCAACAAAAACCCAATCATCACCCTATTGTCCCAACTTTGAACTAACACTAACTACCATGAATCCTGACACTAACCCTATTCTTCAACTTGAATTAACCCTAATGATAGCACAAAGAATAACCAAACCCCCACCCTATCTATGGCACTAACCCTAATGCTAACACCAACAAGAACTCAGCACTCACCATAAAACTACTATGAACCTGATGCTGGCTCCTGGCCTAATCTTTGACAAACACTAGAGCTAACACCTGCAATAACTCAAACCTAGCACTACCGCCCTACCCCAACTGCTAATCTCAAACCATCTAGGGGTTAGCATAACTCACGTAATTCTGTGTAGTGTAATCACACGAAATTACCTAAGAATTCTGCAAGATTACACAGAATTACACAAGAAGAGTAATCCTGCGTTTAGCACTATTTCTTTCGTGCAAAAATGCTCCCTCACATCCAGAATGAATTCAAGGATGCATTTTATGTTAAGAAATAGCATTAAATGCAACAGAACATGAATAGTGATTGCGAGCAGCTACTTGCACTCGCTAAATGTTCTCTCAGGGTAGGATTTTCCACACATACAAAATGTACGTAGGAATGCATTTTGCCCTAAGAAACAGCGCTAAATGCAGCCGAACACAAATAGGTAGCAAATTACTTTTCATTAAGCAAGCAGGAGTAATTGCATAATTGTTGGTTATTCGACATCAAAAGGTAATGTAGAATTACCGAAATTCCTCTGATTACTCCGGCATAATCGAAATTCTGCTCATGCCTAGAACTAACCCTAACTATAACATTAACTGTAAATTTACCACAAAAGCCCGGGCATAGAGAGCCAAACTTGTTAAATGAGGATCTGCCTATGTTTAACCTGAGGTGCAGTCCAGTTTAAGATTGCACCCAGAACCCATTCTTAATGGAATGCCATACAGTATAGATTTTATGCAAAGATCAACAGATGATGATCTCTATCACTCTTGGTGTCTTTCCAGGTGAAGCAGGACTGGAAGTACGTGGCCATGGTCATCGACAGGATCTTCCTATGGATGTTCATCATCGTCTGCCTGCTCGGCACAGTGGGACTCTTCCTCCCACCCTGGCTGGCCGGGATGATCTAATGACTCTGTAAGACACTCATGGATTCCCACCTACCCAACGGAAGAGAGGGCAGGAGGTGGGATTGGGGGTTATGGATGATTCATCTTCTCGAGGGATTAGCTGTGCATGTATGTTCTGGAGAAGATTCTGAGGCGGCCACTGATGGAAAAGCATTGTTAGTTAAAACATTCTCATCGTGGAGGAAATCTATATTAAAGTATTCCATACACAGCATGGCTGGGAATATTAATATTTATTTTTTAAAAGGATGGGTGGGGCGTGGGACACAGATATGGTGCAGAAAAATTAAAAAAGGTGGAATCATACCTTAGCATCCATATATCCACCATGCTGGAATGCGTTCCTATATACTTTAAATAATCAATGCTCCATGGGTTATGATCAGGCACCAAATTATCTTTCAAAGACAAAACTCCTATGTTTGGAAAAATATAGGTGTGGAATTTGGGAAACTAGACTTCGCTCAGGTATCAAAATGCAGAGCAGTGAGTATATACGTTTTTTTTATAGCTGATATGTATTTTTCAAATAACTCATTGTGATGGGCGCAGGTTTGCACATTAGAGGTGAGTAATTACTCCTGTCATGTTTCTTTTTATTAATATGCTCTTTTGAATTGCAGACTGGGATTGGCATCCAAAGATAGTCATCACACACTGTACAGCTGGGTTAAAACTATCCAGATGTACATTTCTGCTTTTGGATGCAGGCAGTGGCGTAACTAAAGCCCCCGGAGCCCCTATGGTGTAGGGGGCCTGAGCTCTAGGTGCCCCCTCTCTGGCACTGTGCACGGGCAGGCTCAAGAGCTCCTGACTAGGTCCGCAACTTAGGGGGCCTCCTGCATGCACTTTGTTACACCACTGGATGCAGGTGATAGGCACCAACACCCATTGTGGTGAACAAGGACTAATTTTTCATCATCCAACTTCAACCCACAGCGAGAGAGAGAGGTAGTAATAGAAGAAAGAAGGAGGAGGAGAAAAATGAGAAAACGGACAAAGCAGGTGAAAATAGAGATCAAAAAGAACTAGCAAGAGTGAAATAGAAAGAATGTGTAGGGTGGTGTAGGAAGAGGTAAGACCCAGTGTTTGGCAATGCTAACAGCGGGCTCCCAAGAAAAGAAAGCTTAGACTTTTATTAAGCACTTTTTTTTTTTTACTAATTAAGCATTGAAAATATCCTAAAATGATCATGATGTGGGGCATTCAACCAAACAGTCCTCTAGCACCCTAGGGACATGGTTGCTTTGCTTTTAATAGGGCCAACGTTATCTATGGTATGCATTGAAATAGTGGCAGACTTCCCAATTTATGAATCGGCGCCCCACCTATCCCAGTGTCAAAGACTGCAAGAACCTGTCACTCAACGAGACATCACTGCTGACCTCCATTTATGAGCTACAACACCTTGGCAATCATCGATGATGTCACAAGTGGAGCAACCACTGGCTTTCAACTGGAGGAGATAGCCACACCCTCCATTTTGCTTTTACAAGCATGTTCTCATTTTTTTCCAAAACAATCCGGTTGTTTTATATTGTAATGTGGGCCTGGTCATCTTTCTATTGTCCTTGCTTTAAAGCTACCTTATTGCCAGAGTAACCTTTCATGATCTTGGACACATTTGACGTTTCTTCTACAGTCTTGCTCTCAATGGCACTCACATTTGTATACTTCTTTCAAAATGTCAATGTTTTCATTTTCAAATTAGCAGAACTGAAGCCCACCTGTGCCAAGCCCTTGGTGCTGGCTCTGCCCACATGTGAAGTTTGTGTTCCGGGACAGTAGAGCTTAACAAGCAAATCTGTAACTATTTTGGATGCAAGCGGCTGCCATCAATCCAAACAATTGTTTGTATCTCATGGTCTTATATTTATTTATGTTAGCACTGGACTGTGTTGCAAAGCAAAACTGTTTTTTCTCCAGAAGTATGAACCTTTTCAAATTACAAATAAAACAGTTTTTCAGCATTCTCTCTTGCCTTTTCTTTTCAGGGTGAGCTCTCATAAGACAGTGGAGACTAAAATGTGTGAGTAAGGTTGATCTATAATACTGCAAGAGTGTGTATGGGTTTGTGGTTTGAGTCTGAAAACAACCGTACTGCGTGTGTGAGTTTGTAAGATTGTGGGTGTATGATCAACAGTATTGCAAAAGTGTGTTTGAATTTGTAAGATTGTGAGCATACGTTTGACAGTACTGCAAGAGTGCGTTTGAGTTTGTAAACGTGTGCAAATACAATCAACAGTGCTTTGAGAATGTGTATGAGTTTGCAAGATTGTGGTTTTACAATCAACCGTACTGCAAGCGTATGTTTGAGTTTGTAAAATCACGGGCATGTGATAGACCTCCGACAGTACTGCAAGAGTGTGATTGTGCTTGTTAGATTTTGGCCATATGATTGACAGTACTGTTAGAGTGTGTTGAGTTTCTACGATTGTGAGTGTATAATGAACAGTACTGTAAGATTGTGCTTGAACTTGTAAGATTGTGACTGTACAATCAGGATACTGCAAGAATGGGTATGAATTTGTAAGAGTGAATTGGCAATACTCCGAAGGTGTAAGAGTTTATAAGATTGTGAATGCAAGATCAAGAGTACTCAAGAGTGTGTCTATGCTTGTTAGATTGTAGGTGTATGATTGCCAGTATTGCAAGAGTTGGTATGAATTTGTAAGATTGTGGGTGTATGGTCGACAGTACGGCAAAAGTGTATTTGAATTTCTAAGAGTATAAGTGTACGATCAACACGACTGCAAGACTGGGTTTGAGTTTGTAAGATTGTGAGTGCACAATCAACAGTACTGCAAGTGTGTGTTTGAGCTTGTAAAGTTTTAAAAGTACAATCAGTAGTGCAAGAGTGAGTATGAGCTTATAGAATTGTGGGTGTACAATAGAAGGTACTGCAAGAGTATATGAGTTTGTAAGATTGTAAGTTCACTAGACAGTAATGCAAGTGAGTTTGCTTTTTTAAGGTTATGAGTGAGTAATCAATAGCCCTGTAAGAGTGTGTACATGTTTGTGAGAATACTTGATCAATATGAGTTTGTAAATACTTGAGTATAAGACCGAGCACACTGCAAGTGTGTGAGTGTTTGAGAAGATTAGTACGTGGCCAGCAGTGCTGCAAGGGAGTGTTTGAATTTTTGAGAAAGTATAAATGAAAACACTGCAAGAATCTGTCTACATTTGTGAGGGTATGAGTGCAGTACTGCCAAAATGTTAATGAGTTTGTGAGAGTTTGAGTGAATGATCAACACTATTGTTTGGTTATGCATGAGCTTGTGAGATGCTAGGGTGTGAACTACAAGATTGCAAGAGAATATATGAGTTTGAATTGGTAGGAGTGGGTGTTAATGAGTTTTCCATGGCGTAAATCTGTGATCTGACACTGGGTATTTCAGATTGGAATGGTTTGAGTGTCTGATCAACAGCACTGCAAAAGAGTGTAGGAGTTTGTATGATTATGAGTGTGTGATTAACAATACTGCAAGAGTATGAATAAGTGTATGAGGGTGTGAGTGTGTGACCAGCAGTGCTATAAGATTGTGGATAAGTTAGAGTATGATCAACAGAAATTACAGAGGATCTAGCAAGATATATCTCTGAAAACGTGTCTACTTCAGAGTGATTAACAAACATGAAAGCTCTTGCCCATTAAAGTAACCTGTCACATTCCATTCAACAAAATCACTGTCTAAAGGTTTTAACAGTGTAATAACAATCCTTGCTGAAGACCTATTGGCTTTAGAATATGTTTCATTATTAATAGGTCAGACCTACTGCCTTTATTTTAATTTTTCATAGTAAATAGTTCAGATCTATAGCATCTTACATTACTTTTTCCAGTGACCCAATCAGGCCAAGAGCATTCCTCATTGGTTTGTTACCATAACCAGCTCAGACCTACTGTATCGATCATAAGCTTTGCTACAAGGCTTTTATGTACAGAGTCATCAATTTACAAATATGGACAATATGAGAGTTGACAAAAATATATACCCCTTGGTAAAAGGGGCTAAGAAAGATTTTTAAATGCCAATATTTAGCCGGCCAGAGGTATTAGAAGGAGGTAACATACACCAAAACCCTTGCCTGATATAGTAATCTGTGAGATTCTACATAATAAAATACTTGTCAACAAGCTATATAACAGGACAGTAACAATCCACACTTAAAGGCATAGTGGTTTTAACATACTCTTTCAACAGCAAACAGTTAAGATCTACTCCCTTTGTCATAGCTTTTGGAAACAAAAACAGGTAAGACATATGGAAACTGTTGTAACTTTTTCCAGCTCTCCAATCAGGTTTGGCTTGTCACCTTCTAACACTGACCTTCTGTATTGTGTATAAGCTCTACCACAAAGCAATTATCATGCGTGCAGTAATGCAATTACGGATATGTACAAACTAACTGATACAAGTCCTCCAAGAGGGCCTAACAAGGATTATCACAATAACAATCTGCCCTTAAAGATCCATTGTGTTCAACATGTGTTTTTCACTGTAATATGCCAGCCATACTATCTTAATTTTAACTTTTCATAACAAACAGATAAGAAACATGACTTGTGACTTAACTTTACCCAGTGAACCAATCAGGCCTTTAGCCTTTATTATTGACTTGCCAGAATAATCCGAGTAGGCCTACAATGTTGAATATTAGCTTCCCCACAGGGCAGCCTCTGGTATACAAACATAAAATTGCTAATATTTACACAATTATAGTTAGCAAAACTATATACAACCCTTCCACTATTTGTGACTGAGAGAGATTCTCACAGTCCATAAATGTTCTACTTGAAGGGCTTGTCAGAGTGGCCAGGACAAAAATACATTCCTACTACAGTAGTCTGTGAGATTCCTTGCAACTTAGAGGCCCATTAGGATGTAGGGCGGATCCATGACTACCATGGAACGGACTCCTAAGGAGCTCCATCGCTGGTCACTTCCTCATGGGAGTGTGTGTGTAACATGCTATTTACATTTACATTGTTTGCTGCATTTTTGATCCATGCACCACCTCAAAAGATACAGCACACACATGACTTGCTGTTAGTTGTGCCTTTGAAATCATTAATGTGTTATTAGATTAAATGATCAATTATGAGTCAGTCAAGGTTGTTTCTAAATCCTGCATATTATACATTGAATGTACTGCATTATTTCTCATTCTTTACTTCAACATTTATACTTTGCTTTTTCTTCTGTGTTTTACCTTTGTTTGTATTTACTTATTTTTCTATTATTTCAAGCTACACTTTATTTAATCATTTATAGTAATGTTTTGTCTTTATTTTCAAAAAGTTCTTGAGTGCCCGACCCCTTTTTTTAAAAAGTTTTGATCCCATTATTTGCTGTGGGATCGAAACGCCGTCGACCTAAGCACCCTGACACACCAAGTTGTAAAATAATTATTTTATATAGGTGCAATGGTGCTCTAGATATGTTATTTGGCCTAATTATTTGATTATCCTTTGGCCACGCAATTTTTTTTTTTTGCTTAGGCCTGAGTTTTTTCCGTTTCACCTTTTCCTAATATTGTAGACACTGCCCCACTTTTTCCTATGTTTTTCATGATGTTTATATTAAATATTATGTGCTCCCATAACAGTACATGATACAGTCATTAATATATTTCTGTATTGAATTGCTCAAATTTCTAAATTGTTGAAAGGGACCACTGTTTTCTTATAAGTAAATTATGGTAGCATTGTTTTTAAGCCAAAAATGAAATTGTTAACATATTTTTAAATTCTGTAGTATCAATTGGCCATTTTTTTCTTTTCCTCAAAATTTCTCTCCTATCATCATATTTTTAACCGTTGATTTTTGCAAGAAATTAGGTGGATCTCAATATCATTGAAAGCTTCACTGAAAAAGTGTGTAAGGAGAAGAGACTAAAGTGAACAAAAGGCTGCAAGAAACAGCAGCAGACGAAAGCCTTCAGATCATGTTCCAGTGTACATCACAGACGCAAGAGAAGGATGCTGCAGAGGATGAGGATAAGATAAAAGAGGAGGAACAGAATGACCTGGCATGGTCCCAGACCCAGGGGAGAGAGAAGGCCCACATGACTGAGGTCCCCTGCCTTGTCTTGGGCAGTGTGTAGCCTCCCACAGCCAGTGCTTAATTTGTTAAAAATCTTTAGTGCCAGAGCTCTCATTAGGAGGCCACAGCAGCTTGCACCACACATTGCCCCTGGTTTGCTACCAACAATAGCAACAACACACCTACTAACCATCACACGCCTACAAGTGTGACAATTCAGACTAATTCAGGCCCCCAAAGCTATAAGAATGGCTTGGGTGGCAGGTAATAGTCAATTTAATGTATATTGAATGAATTATTACCTGTTGTTGTGGTCATCTCCAAATTAGGCAGACAGTGCACCTTGTGGTAGCTGTCACAAGCGCAGGTGTTGAGAATTAAGTGCCCGTTGCCGAGCACCAGAAACCACAGTCTCAAATTAAGCACTGCTACAGCCTGACCCCTGCAGAGTTGGAGGACAGGAAAGCTGACAGAGAGAGCTGAAGCTGCGACTGGCCACTCTGGCCATGGAAGAGAGGAAAGCTGAAGCAACTACAGCAAGGGACCAGGAGGAGAAAAAAAGTAGAAGATGAGAGAGCCTTAGGAAGAAAATTCTGCTGACACATGAGATGAGACTGAAAGAATTGGATCTGAAAGCCATGAACAAAGCTCTTGTTGACAAGTTGGTCTTAACCCAGAAAAGTACCGGTTAAAGTTTAGGGACAGCCAAAAACTGTCTAACCTGTCCTTGGTGGATTCTGTGTATTTCTCCAGTAAGGCATTAGATGGTTGTGCGAAGTGCAGGAATGTGAGTGACTATGATGGTCTGTACAATCTATTTATAGAAGAGCACATGCTCAGTAATTACTTTGGAGTGCTACACCGACAACTGATTGACTCCCAGCTCACTGTGTCCAGAGAACTTGAGTAGCAGGCTGACCTCAGTCCTGGAGTGTTGAAAAAGGTATCCAGGAGTGATCCCAAGAAGGGTGGTTCAGGTCCCCAACAGAAAAGAAAAAGGGAGGCACAAGGTAAAATAGACATAATCTCAAAAGGGCCTCAGAACTCGGTGGGGGGAGTATTTCCATGCCCCTTCTAAGAATAAGGGGGTAATTTTTGATGGGAAGAAGCCAGGGCCAGACTGGCCATAGTGGGCACCGGACGTTTCCCCGGTAGGCCGCTAGGTTGGGGGCTGGTTTTGGGCCCCTGGGGGGCCGGTTTTGTTACCGGGGGCCGCCAAAATTGGCCCCCTGTCACAAAATCGGCTGAAACCGGCCCTCGCAAACTGCTCGGCTGCACTCCCCCTCACTCCAGGGGGTGCCGGCTGAGTAGTTTGCCAGGCCCGGTTTCTGTTCCCAGTCCGGCCCTGGAAGAAGCCTAGTGCACCCCTTTTCCAGCCTAAATGCTTTGACTGTCTCCAGTAAGCCACCCACAGGTTGGCACTCCTCAGATGTGCCAATGTACCTTTGGGGAAGATGATCACCAGGAGTAGAGGGTAGAGCATGACCTAGTATCCCTTGATTGAAAGGTGGAATCAGAGGGTAAGCGAGGAATCCCTGAGGGTGGGATTTGTCATTTCTACCTGATCACATTGAATGAGGTTCTCGTCACTTCTCAAAGGGATACCCTTTCCAGTCAGACCATGGTGGTGGATACTGCCATGGTGTCCCCAGAACAGTATCTCCTAGGACAGGTATGCAGGGTTACCCAGGCACATGGGCAGGACTTATTTCAACCTACAGCTCTGGTGTCCCTGGAATAAGGTAGGAAAGTGGCCCAGAGGAGTGGCATTGTCAGACCCCAGTTGCCCATTCAATGCATACTTCCCAGGTCATCTCGAAAGTTCAGCTTACTGGGCGTACTACTCCCAAATGAAGAGTATGAAGGTCCAAATGGAGAACAATGGATGTGAGGTGGAGGATATCCACAGTAGGAGGGTCAGTGAATCAGGGGTTACCCACTCAGAGAGAAGATTGCTGCCTGTGCTGTCACAGAGACAGAAGACAGGAAACTTGCACCAGGCAGATCCCTGCAAGATTTAAGATGTTACCCTTGATGGAGGTGGGGGTTCCACCTTGGAAGTCCTGGCTTGCCAGGCACCTGTTCAGCTTCAGGGTACAGACCCTTGGCTAAGAGGTCAGTCTCAAGATACCACCTCTGAGATGACATGAGGGACATGAGGGAGAGTGGAAGTAGGGTGCAGATCATTTGGGATGTTTGTGTCTCACTCTGTGAAACCTAAGAGATTAGACAGACCTGAAGAGCAAGAGGGGGACTTAGTGCCAGTCCCAAGACTTGAAGTGAGGCCTGCCCGAAGCCTGAGGATAGAGCCTCCAACTTCCACTGGATGGCCAGGACCCTGACTCTTTATGCTGACAGCTATCCCCAGCCTCTAAGGTTATTGCCCTTATGGGCACTGGGTCGGGGACAAAAGCTTGACTTATGGGGCAGAAAGGGCCTCATCACCTTCTTGGCCATAAAATAACTGTCTACCTACTGGGATACATCTGTGGCAAGCTAGGTTAGGGGCTTCACAGATGAGGTCTGCTGATGAGGAGAAGACTTCCCCATGGGCTAGTACAGTAGCTCAGGAGGATGGTGCCAGAGTGGTGCAGATATGTTCAGAGGGGCATAGAACAAACCTGTGCCTCTGCAGAGGAGGCAAATTGTACTTGTTCTATCGCCTGATGAGGGAAGCCTATCAAGGTATTGATTATTCTAGCCTAGCTTTTGGATGGGCGGGCATGAGTTAGAAATTTGCCCTTCCTGCAGGATCACCTGGGATTATTTTGCCTTTTCACTGAACCCTATTTTTGTTGGCTGTAGAACTCCATGAACTTTACTACTGCTTACCAGTGCTTGCTCTTTCCCTGTTAGGCATGTTACAAATGGATTACACCTGATTGACGCATTTAATTTACTTATATGTGCTTAGTATATGGTACTACATGTACTCAGGGCCTGTAAATTAAATGCTATCCATGAGCCACAGCTCTCATTGTGCAACCCTTTAATTTAACACTGCAAAACATGTCTCCTGGCCTGTCACTGCGCCTGGTTGTGCTGTTCAAACTACCATTTCCACCTGTCAAAATAACTCTTTTGACAGGACTAAACCTTCTCTTTTATACTACTTAGGGCCTGATTCTGATGCGATTAGGAAAGCATTCACACTTACAGCCTGATTCTGATGCGGTTAGGAAGGCCTCCTGACGGCATTTGTTCATTCCAAATCGGATCAAGAACGTGTCTTATCCGACCGAGGGCCCAATTATGATGCGGTTAGGAACATATGCTCCCATTGAAGTCAACGGGAGTCCAACCAAATCCTATCTGGAAGCATCCGGATGCATCGAACTCCGTCGGTCGGACTCTCCTGTTCTGAGTGGGTCGGAAACCATTTCCAAACCGATTTGGTTGGGAAGCTTTCCAACCCACATCAGAATCGGGCCCTAAGTCACCCTTAAGGTAGTTCTTAAATGCCAAATATCAGGGTGAGTGATATTTAACAGTAGGACACGTATACTTAATGTTTTACATCCTGGTAGTAAAAATCCTCCGAAGTCATGTTTCACTGTGGCAAGGCGGTCTCTCTCATAGGCTATCACTGGGTTACTCTATTGCTCTTTATAAATGCTAAATTTAATTTGGCAACAGCTAGGGGAATAATTCAAGGACTCATTTAATAGTAATTTAAAATCCAATTTACCATTTAAATTCCGATTTTATTCAATTCAATTTAATGGTAAAACTTTTACATTATTATTTAAAAAAAGACACCTTTAGGAAATTGTCTTTTTCCTGCTTAAAAACAAAAGGTATTTCTGCCAGTGCCCAACTGTCACCTTACTACTAATGGCTCCCTTTTGGTGAGATCTGTATTGCTGCCAAGCAGTGGACAAAGGGCTTGGGTGTGAAGAAGTGTTTTTCTTCCTTGAGCAGGATGGCCTGAAGGGTGACCTCCGCCACTTCCTGAGCTTCAATGAATGCCTACCCTCTCACTGGCAGATGTAGCTCACACCTCGGTCTGCCTCTCTTTTGTCTTCCTAGACGGCTTAGCCCCGAACTCAGTGGGAAGAAGAGATTTCCCATTGCTGGCTTGGAGTGACCACAAGGGAGGGTTTGCTCATTATCATAGCAACACCTCTGGGTGAGCACTAGGAGCACTGAACAGGGGAAGAAAGGTTCTGCCATCTTGGATTTAGAGAAAGAACGGTACTGTGGACTATGGATCACTGGCAGAATATGGGAAACAAAAATATCATGTGGACAGAATATCGAGTCAAAAACATTGAGGACCAAAATATCGAGAGGATAAGTGTAAATAGGTAAGTATAGATTTACTTTTCCTAACTCCACATCTATATACCTTGAAAATATATTATATATATTTATATATTATCTACTAGCGGTCGCCAGTAGATAGTTATAGTTAGGACCGAGTTTCCATAGGAAATCTGAAAATTCTATTTTGAATAACTTTGGCGCCGGTTGACGCATCCTCGCGAAATTTTCAAAACTAATGGGGCGCTCCGCTCAGCTCCTACCCTGAAAGTCTCGGGGTGATTCGTCAAGTGAGGGCTGAGAAAAAAGGGGGTCCCAAAACGCGTTTTCCCCATGCATTTTCCCATAGGACCTTTAGTCGAAGGTACAGCCCGAACGGCTGAACAGAATTACTTGAAATTTGGCAAAGAGGTAGTCCTCAGTTCAGGCATGTGCCTTTTGCATATATGGAGTCAATCTGTTCAGTACTTCCTGAGAAAATTGCAGTTAAAAGTACATAAATATCTATTGGCGCGCACTGTGCGCGCATGGTGCCGTGCGCGAGCGTAATTCTGATTGGTTGTTAGATGTCAGTCAACATTCGAATCGGTCAGAATCAGGAAGTGTCGGATGCCATCTTGTGTGTCGCACTGATAAGGAAAGGTGGAGAATGTGAAAAGGGGGCAGCGTAGAGAGTTCCTGACCCCCTAGCCTTTGTCAGGGGGTCCCTGAAGGACCCCGGAGTGTGAAAAAAACATATATATTTTTTTTAAACGCGGGGTGCGCGCACCGTGCACGCACGGTGACAAACCCTTAAAAAAAAAAAAACATTTTAAACTGTTTAAGGGGGCAGGGTAGAGAGTTCCTGACCCCCTAGCCTTTGTCAGGGGGTCACAGAAGGACCCCGAAGGGTGGAAAAAACATTTTATTTTTTTCAAAAAAAATCGCGGGGTGCGCGCACGGTAAAATATCCTTAAAAAAAAAAATACATTTTAAACTGTTTATTCGTTTATAGAAGATATTAACTATGCTGTTCAACTTTATCCAAATTCAAAAAAAAAAGCGGAGCCATTCCATATTACAGGATACAGTCAATCTATAACTATATACATAGGTAGTTTATTGTAAGTAAATATATAAAAAATATAATACATACATAAATTAGCATTGAAAAAACCTTACAAATTCACTAAAAAAACCATAGGTTTCACACACGTTATAGTTAGGAATTAGCATTTAAAAAACCTTGCAAATTCACTTAAAAAACCATAGGTTTCACACACGTTATAGTTAGGAATTAGCATTTAAAAAACCTTGCAAATTCATTTAAAAAACCATAGGTTTCACACACATTATAGTTAGGAATTAGCATTAAAAAAACATTGCAAATTCACTTAAAAAAACATAGGTTTCACACATGTTATAGTTAGCTGGACATTTCACTTGTAAAAAACCAATGAAATTCCCCCGTTATAGTTAGTTCAGGTAACTATAACTCACGCGACCGCAATACACTGCTGATGACGTCACATATTACATCACTGATGACATCATCCAGTGAATATGTGTCTTTCTGTAAAATAAATATTTTTTATATATGTATATCTAAAGGTTAATGGAAGAATAAATGGGTAAATAAGTGTCTAAATACAGTGATGTAATATGTGACATCATCATTGCGGGGCGCGAGTTATTGTTAGCTGAACTAACTATAACAGTGGAATTTCTAGGGTTTTGTACGAGGGAAATGTCCAGCTAACTATAACACCCCTGAAACCTATGTTTTTTTCAGTGAATTTCTAAGGTTTTTTAAATGCCAATTCCTAACTATAACGCCCCTGAAACCTTTGGTTTTTACAGTGAATTTCAAAGATTTTTTAAATGCCAATTCCTAACTATAACACCCCTGAAACCTTTGTTTTTCAGTGAATTTCGAAGGTTTTCTAAATGCCAATTCCTAACTATAACGTGCATGAAAACCTATGGTTTTTTCAGTGAATTTCAAAGGTTTTTTAAATGCTAATTCCTATCTATAACTTATCTCTGAAGATATCATGTTTAATGATTTTGATTGCATTTCTATATTTTTCAAATTCAGTGTGTCAATTTCATTAATTACATTTTTTTTTAAATACTTTTTTATCACCATTTTTTAAACTTATTTTTCAATTAATTCTTTTAAAAATTAAAAAATATTATTTGAACTTAATGGGTTTTTCAAACATATTTTTTTATATTTTTCAATATATTTCTTTAACTATATGTGCAAAACTTTAATTTATATATATTTTTTTCCATGTTTTTGGATTCGCGCACCCAACGCGAGAGAATCCGTGCACCCAACGCGATAGGATGCGCGCAACATGCGCGCATTTTACCGTTTATTTTTATTTTAAAGGGGGCCCCAAGGGGTCCTTCTGGGACCCCCTAAGCACCTCTAGAGGGTCAGAGTATTTCCACTCTGCCCCCTTTATATGTTTTACACACTTATTCCCCTTGCTTCTTCAGCCTCGCTTCTACCGAAGCAGAAAATGGCCGCCAACAGTTCCTGGTTTCGAATGTAGAGAGACACTCGACAGCCAATTAGCATTCAGCGCGCGATCGGTAGGGTGCGCGCTCGGTTCGGGGAGGGTGCGCTTACGGTGCGATAAGGGGCCGCGGATCCTCCCCTGCCATAGATATCACTACTGTTTTACCTTAATTTTCTCAGGAACTACTGAACAGATTCACACCATATATACAAAAGGCACGAGTCCAAACTGAGGACTACCTCTTTGCCAAATTTGGTGTCATTCCGTTCAGCGGTTCGGGCTGTAGCTGCGACAACAGATCCTATGGGAAATTGCATGGGGAAACCGCGTTTTGGGACCCCCCTTTTTTCTCGGCCCTCGCTTGACAAATCAGTAGATAATATATACATATATATATATATATATATATATATATATATATATATATATATATATATATATATGATTCAACAAGTTACCCCTAAAGTGGTCGGCACACCCAGGATTACTCCACTGCACAGGTAGGTAGGAAGGCACCTCCTCAAACTTCAGCCAACGCATTTCGGGCGGTAAACGCCCTTCATCATGGGCAGAAGGTGAAGTGACGACAACGGAAGCAACTGCCAGCATAATCCCTTTTAATCAATTCAATCAGCATGTTAATTACACCAAGGCATTCTGGGACTGGTAGTGCCAAATAGTCCAACCCAAATGGGCGCCATCACTGTCACATTACAAAACAATCATGTAGGGAAAAGTGTCCTCCAGACCTCCCTGTGTGAATATCCTGGTATCTCCTGTTCCGCTCAAACTGCAAATCAGCGCAGCAAGTGGACCCGCATGGCTCCGGCGGTGGGACTCCTCACAACAGACGCCGCGCTGGAATCACCAACTCCATGTGTTAGTTCAATCCAAAAGACACATGGACCCCCGAAGTACAGGCAGTGGTGCCATTACCGTGACCAAGGGCTGGTCACTAATGCGTTTCAACAAGTTACCCCTAAAGTGGTCGGCACACCCAGGATTACTCCACTGCACAGGTAGGTAGGAAGGCACCTCCTCAAACTTCAGCCAACGCGTTTCGGGCAGTAAACGCCCTTCATCATGGGCAGAACGTGAAGTGACGACAACGGAAGCAACTGCCAGCATAATCCCTTTTAATCAATTCAATCAGCATGTTAATTACACCAAGGCATTCTGGGACTGGTAGTGCCAAATAGTCCAACCCAAATGGGCGCCATCACTGTCACATTACAAAACAATCATGTAGGGAAAAGTGTCCTCCAGACCTCCCTGTGTAAATATCCTGGTATCTCCTGTTCCGCTCAAACTGCAAATCAGCGCAGCAAGTGGACCCGCATGGCTCCGGCGGTGGGACTCCTCACAACAGACGCCGCGCTGGAATCACCAACTCCATGTGTTAGTTCAATCCAAAAAACACATGGACCCCCGAAGTACAGGCAGTGGTGCCATTACCGTGACCAAGGGCTGGTCACTAATGCGTTTCAACAAGTTACCCCTAAAGTGGTCGGCACACCCAGGATTACTCCACTGCACAGGTAGGTAGGAAGGCACCTCCTCAAACTTCAGCCAACGCGTTTCGGGTGGTAAACGCCCTTCATCATGGGCAGAACGTGAAGTGACGACAACGGAAGCAACTGCCAGCATAATCCCTTTTAATCAATTCAATCAGCATGTTAATTACACCAAGGCATTCTGGGACTGGTAGTGCCAAATAGTCCAACCCAAATGGGTGCCATCACTGTCACATTACAAAACAATCATGTAGGGAAAAGTGTCCTCCAGACCTCCCTGTGTAAATATCCTGGTATCTCCTGTTCTGCTCAAACTGCAAATCAGCGCAGCAAGTGGACCCGCATGGCTCCGGTGGTGGGACTCCTCACAACAGACGCCGCGCTGGAATCACCAACTCCATGTGTTAGTTCAATCCAAAAAACACATGGACCCCCGAAGTACAGGCAGTGGTGCCATTACCGTGACCAAAGGCTGGTCACTAATGCGTTTCAACAAGTTACCCCTAAAGTGGTCGGCACACCCAGGATTACTCCACTGCACAGGTAGGTAGGAATGCACCTCCTCAAACTTCAGCCAACGCGTTTTGGGCGGTAAACGCCCTTCATCATGGGCAGAACATGAAGTGACGACAACGGAAGCAACTGCCAGCATAATCCCTTTTAATCAATTCAATCAGCATGTTAATTACACCAAGGCATTCTGGGACTGGTAGTGCCAAATAGTCCAACCCAAATGGGCGCCATCACTGTCACATTACAAAACAATCATGTAGGGAAAAGTGTCCTCCAGACCTCCCTGTGTAAATATCCTGGTATCTCCTGTTCCGCTCAAACTGCAAATCAGCGCAGCAAGTGGACCCGCATGGCTCCGGCGGTGGGACTCCTCACAACAGACGCCACGCTGGAATCACCAACTCCATGTGTTAGTTCAATCCAAAAACACATGGACCCCCGAAGTACAGGCAGTGGTGCCATTACCGTGACCAAGGGCTGGTCACTAATGCGTTTCAACAAGTTACCCCTAAAGTGGTCGGCACACCCAGGATTACTCCACTGCACAGGTAGGTAGGAAGGCACCTCCTCAAACTTCAGCTAACACGTTTAGGGCGGGAAACGCCCTTCATCATGGGCAGAACGTGAAGTGACGATAACGGAAGCAACTGCCAGCATAATCCCTTTTAATCAATTCAATCAGCATGTTAATTACACCAAGGCATTCTGGGACTGGTAGTGCCAAATAGTCCAACCCAAATGGGCGCCATCACTGTCACATTACAAAACAATCATGTAGGGAAAAGTGTCCTCTAGACTTCCCTGTGTAAATATCCTGGTATCTCCTGTTCCGCTAAAAACTAAAAATGGACACAGGGCGTGTTTACACAGTGGTGAAGGGAGGGGACGGGGCCTGAGTTAATGTGTGCAAAAACGCCCTGTTGCCTGTTTTAAGAGGTAGTTTTAATCCCCATGCCCTATTATGTACTAGGGGCTATAACACCCCTGAAACCTATGGTTTTTTCAGTGAATTTCTGAGGTTTTTTAAATGCTAATTCCTAATTATAACGTGCCTGAAACCTATGGTTTTTTCTGTGAATTTCAAAGGTTTTTTAAATGCTAATTTCTAACTATGCCTACAGAGATAGGACATGTGAAGAAAGAAGAAAAAATGCACAGAAAGAAACAAAAGAAGTGCAGAAAGAAGCAACAGAAGTCCTCAAATACGAAGATAAGTGCAGGAAGAAGGATAACGTGCAGAAAGAACAAAAAGAAGAGCAGAAAGAAGCCTTGTTGCAAAATCATCCTGTACCCTCAACTTTTTCAGACGGATACTGGTGGTAACTGAGTCTGACTAACCAGTCCTAGAGCCAGTGATATGTTAAAAGACACTTATAATACAGTGAAAACACCTACATACACTAGGGAACATTATGCGTTGGGGTCCCCCTGTGATTAGCATGACCTCCTCTGTAAGCCCCTAGTATATAATAGGGCAGGGGGATTAAAACTACCTCTTAAAACAGGCCACAGGGCGTTTTTGCACACATTAACTCAGGCCCCGTCCCCTCCCTTCACCACTGTGTAAACACGCCCTGTGTCCATTTTTAGTTGGGAGATTAAGTTCATTTGAATCCTGAGGGTCCCTAGGGTCCAACTAGCCCACTAGGTACCTCCAGTAAGTGCCACAGAGCTGCGTTGCAGAGAGGTGTAAAAAGTGGCATGGCCTGGACCACCTCTCTGCAATGCAGCTCAGTGGCGCTTACTGGAAGCACTTGGTGGGCTAGTTAGCCCCCAGGGGCCCTCAGTATTGAAGGGAAATTATATCCCCAATTTAAAACATGCCATAGTGCGTGTTTGCACACGTCACCTCAGGCCCCGTCCCCTCCCTTCACCACTGTGTAAACGCGCCCTGTGGCTGTTCTAAGTTGAGAGTCCCCCTGAATCCTAAGGGTCCCTAGGGTCAAACTAGACCACTAGGTACCTCCAGTAAGCGCCACAGAGCTGCGTTGCAGAGAGGTGTAAAAAGGGGCTTGGCCTCAGAACACCTGGCTGCAGCGCAGCTCCCTGGCGCATACTGGAGATGCCTGTTGGGGGCGCGTTTGCAGAGTGCTGCACGGAGGGGGCATGGCCTCCGGCACGATGCCAGTCTTTTATTTATTTTAGTTTTTTAAGAAGGGGGGCTGTTTGGTTCCCCTTCTTATTCTAATTTATTGGCCCTGATGACCCCATCCCCCAGGGCCAGTCTCCTAATTATATTTTTTAGACCCCAATCCCCAGGGCCGGCCAATGTTTTTTATTATTTTTAAAAAATATATATTTATAGACACACCTAGGACATGCTGGACAAACCGTACGTACCTATCACCATGACGATTTGCGTGATATTCATTAAAAGGCGACTATGCATGCAATGAATCCACGTGGAATGTATTTACACCACTAGTGAAGCTCTGACATGTCTGATGCCCTACCGTGCCTAATCCTGGTAGACACCCTTGTCGTTTATTTATACAAACATGGGTAGCTATTGACGGGCACATTTAATACACATGCACACCAAGCCATTCAAAGGGGATTCGACAAAAATTCGACCAAAACTATGCAAGAAACCCCCCTCACGGTTAATAAAACACACATCCACTGCCGGATGTGTAATACTTTTTATTTTACTCTCTGGAAAGGGGACGAACATCACTTGAGAGTCACAGCGTGCTCCTGACAGAGCCCAATGCTGTGTTACACCCACCATTGCCTGCCGAGTGCCACACACCTCTGTGTTGTATTCCACTAGCTAGTGCATATGCTATGACACTCTCTAGCCCATGTGCACTGTAACACCACCCCGTGAATATGTCATGCCACACTTGTCTTCGCACGGGTTATATTGCCCCATCTAACGTGCCTTTCTCGATGCCTATGTTATAACGCACAGTGCTATGCCATACATATTACAATCTGGGATCCATATATTTGTCACAGTGCATATGCAACGTTACACTCCCCAGCACATATTTTATATTACAACTTTAGAGACTAGTTAGGTTACACAACACTGCCCTGTGCATATTACACTCCAAGGCGCATATCGCATAGCACGCGCTAGTGCCTGTGCTATCTCGCGCTCTCCAATGAATCTGTCATTGCGCACAATGTATTGCAAATTATATTTCACGCCCGGTTCATCTTATATCACACTTTTTGGTGCATAGTTTATACCATACACTATATCTAGTTTTCATTTTCAATCGTGCTCTCAGGACTATGTTCTATATAACACTGTGTTCACCTACCCTTTTCACGGGCATTACATTTTGCGATAGGGGGTGGAGGGTCAGGGGGTGTTTCTGCCAAGTGAGCCCGGAGTCACAGTCACAAACGTCCTCTTCTTCCTGAATAAAAGTGAGATTATGCTGCATACTTGTTCATATTTTAAGTAGTTCGCACAGACACAATGTTTTAAAAACAATAAAGTTCCTAATACCCGCCTTCTCTGAACAGTTAGCTTGCTGCCCCATCCCCTTCCTCCCTATCCTCTGTTGTGTGAATCCATGGACTAGCCTCCTCCCTCCTGCCATGCATGGTCTGATGTGCTGCCACTGCCCTCAATTTAGTATGATGTACCAGTCCAGTCCTCCTGCCCTCCATTGCCCAATTCTATGCCCCATCATTGACCTCCTGCTTAAACTCTGTGCTTAGCTTGCTGCCCCTATTCTCCTTCCCCCTGCCCTCCGATGTCTTTGTGCATGCCCCTGCTCCATCCTTTTTGCCCACCATGTCCCATGGACCTGCCACTCCTATCTACTCTGAGTGTTCTGTTGAGCTGGCACTCCCCTCCCACCTGCCTAGCATTGTCAGATGACTGTAACCTGTCCCTGCCACCTCCACCCTGCCTGTCCACATGCCATGCCCCTATCCTCTTCCTCCTGTCCTACATGGTCCATTGTACTGCCACACCCTTCTGCCCTCCCTGGTCTGTTGTGCTGCAACTGCTCCTCCTGCCTGCCCCGTGTGGTCTGTTGTGAGGTCCCTTCCCCTGAACTTTCTTGTCTGTGCACAGGTCCTGACCCTCCCTTCTATCCTCCATTGTCCTTTGTGCATGCCCCTCCACCCTCCTTCTTGCCCATCATAGCCATTGTGCTGCCACTAACCCTCCCACTTGCCATGCATGGTCTTCTGTGCTGCCATGGCCCCTCCCACCTTCCCTGTGTGGTCAGTTAGCTGCCCCTGACCCCCTCCCACCTTCCCTCCATGGTCTGTGTGTATGCCATCACAGTCTCACTGTTGCTCTTCATGGTGTGTCTTGCTTCTAGTGCCCATCCTGCCTGACCTCCATGGCTATCTTGCTGCTCCTGCCCTGCCCCCTTGCCCCCAGCCCTACTCCCTCCCTCCTGGCTTGTCTGTTCCATTGTAATGCCCCTGATCCGTCCCTCCTGCCCTTTATGGTCTGTTATGCTGCAGCTTTCTCTCCTGTCTGTCCATTATGGTCAGCTAGCTACCATTGCCTCTTGCCCCTCTGTTCTCTGTTGTCCATGTGCATGGTCCTGTCCCCTCCCTCTTGCTTTCTATGGATTGTTGTGCTGCACTCCCGTCCTGCATGCCCTGTGTGGTGTATTGTGCTGCTGCAAACCCTGATGCCTGCCCTGCAGGGTCAGTTTGGTGCACCTCTCCATGTCCCTCCTGTCCTCTGTTATCCAAGTCCATGTCCCTATCCCATTTCCTTCCATGATCCAATGTACCATACTTGCGAACATTTTGAACTTGGTAAGAGGGAGATTTTGAAAAAAAACTGGGGTATTGATTTTCCCCTTTGAGTTACATTGAAAAAGAGGATATTGTAGACAGGAGACAGATCAAATAAAGCCCATTTGAGCTTAAAAACATTGGACGTTTCCTGGCTGAATCGGGTCTGTTGGCATGTATGGTTGTACTACCATTGCCTCTTCCTTCTGCCCACAATGGTCTATTACATTGCCACAGCCTTGAAGGAGGGTAGATTTTGTATCACAGGGGGCCCCTGGCCCGTTCTGTCCACACCTGAAGTATGAGACCCTTGTCCTTGCCCTGCCAGCTGCATTTGTAGGCCGTATTAAATTGACCAGCGGGTCCTGTATTGCTATATAATTATCCTGAGACATCCTTACCACTCAGCCAGCATAAAACCCCTGTGTAGGCCCTTCTGTTCAATATGTAGGCCTCTTTGTTAAATTGACCATAGCTCTGCAATTTTAGTGTATAGCAGTCTGAAGGCAGGTCTGCGAGGCCTTCTGATCCAAACTAGTAGCCCCCACCCTACCCGAGTGCTCCGTGCTCGGTATCAAAGTTCAACATCCCCCTGAAGCTGTCGACATACAGTAGGCTGCATCCTGGACTGGTACTTGCTTCCTGGGCAGGTTTCCCGCTTTTAAGGAAGTGGCAACCGCAGAGCGTCAAGTTAGGAGAACTGAGGAGATTTTATACATGAATATATTGAATTCCCGTACAATACCCATTATTTTCTGCTTGCTCTATGGAACTTACGATAAGCGATTGGCCTGAGAGACTGACCTTTTCACCCAGTCCATTGTCAGCATTAAGTGGGTAAATGACGAAATGTCTGGTAAAATCTGCAGTCGAAGCTTTTGGGTAGCATACGTAGGTAGATGTAGCGTGCAAAGGAGCCCACAAAATGATATAAAAAGGGAGCACCCACAGATATCGACGGACTACCTCGCCGTCTGTATGTAGGTTAACAGGCAGTGCAGGTTTTCCCCAAGAGCTGGGAGCTCTTGTCTTCCTTTGCTTAAAATGTCTTGCTCTGCTTTGCTTGAAGTATCTTATTCTATTTTACCTATATGAAATGTCATGTTATGTTTAACCATTGTTCTCTTTACTTTTGCATTTAAAAGATTTTGTATTGTAATTGCAGGAATGCTTGCTCTAAGAGTAAACGTGAGTGTTCCTAGGTAACATTTTCCTTGGTGTAACTTGTTTCTCATGATGCATTTATAGATGTGTTTTCTCTCTCTCTCTGTCAGTACATTAATTGAGATACAGAGAATATTATGACAGCTGTATGATTATCTGGATTCTGTTTTTTGTACTTTATGTCTCTATTCTGCGGTTTCTTTAAAGTTGCATCTTCTCATTAAACTGCCATTGTATTCTGCCTCCAATTCCATGTCTCATATGTCTGTTTTCTTCATTTTTGGAGCAAGCGTTCCTAGGCACCCCGGCTCAAATTAAGGTGCCCCTTTTGTCCCTGACTCACTCTCCTGCTCAGTTCTGTGGTGGCTCCCGGGGATCTGGGGACCGCCCCTAGCTTCCTTGACCCGTAATAGATCTTCCCTCCAACAGCCTCTCTTGCAAGTCCTGTATTGTTGGTTTGTTGCCCCTGCCCCCCTTTCCACTGCCCTCCATAGTCTGTTGTGCTTCCACGGCCCTTCCTGCCTGCTCAGTGTGGTTAAATTGTTGCCTTTGCACCCTCCTACCTGCCTTCAATTTTCAGAGTCCGTGCCCCTGGCCTCTGCCTCTCAACAGTATCCTAATGAACAACTAGATTGCTAACATTCTATATTTATTACAAAAGTGTGGAACGCCTGACATCATCTTGATGTAATCAAAACTGTAATACCTAGAGCATTTCCTTTAGAAATTACATATATGAGAGGGTCTTATTGGCATCAAAATTATGGTTAGTGCTCTAAAAGACTAAAATAAGGACATATTTTCTGAGTTTTCAAATAGCGACAAAGCACTTTTAAATTATTTGTTATCTTTATGTTTTTTTATCCAGTTGACCACTTGATTAAATGTTGCACTTAGGGGAGAGGATGTGGTGTTACTTCCAGAACTGCAGACTTTGCAACTGGGGAACCAGGTTGAAGTTTCTGCTTCAGCTCGACATTCTGTGATTCTGGTCAAATCACTTAGTCTCCCCATGTCTACAACCAAAATGAATTTGTTCTTGTGTGATGTAACCAATGCTCATGTAAAGCACTCCAATACCTGACAAGTCTGCACTATATAACACTGCAAAAACACAAAATAATACGTGTTTTGCACACTTCTGTCATTGGGCTATATTTGGGCTACATCTGGTTGATTTTGGGCTACATTTGGGCTCTTTTGTCTCCGGTGGCCATCTTGGGAGATTTATTTGTTATGAAGTTTCCTAATTTCCTCATGTACTGCAGTCTCCTCAGTAGGAAATGCTTTCAGTTTTTTACTTTGATTCCATCATGAAGGTATTCAGATATGTCACACATTTGCCATAAATTCTGAATGTTAGCACTCTAGTTGCTCATTAGATCACTGTAGTAAAACTACTCCACCATGGAAGTCTGCTCCTGGTATTAAAAGTGCATGTTTCAGTCTGCATGTCAGAATTTTTTAATGAAATAGAAGAGGATTTGAGAAGTCACTCAAAATGTGCCCTCATTTTCTTTCTTCAGTATTAATCATAATTTCTATGGCAAAATGAACCTCCTCATTGTGTTCCTTTTTAAATTAAATGTTTTAAGTGTTACCAGTTTATTCCAATCAAGATGGCTTCAGGTGTGCCATACTTTTGTCATAATGAAGACAGTAAGCGCTCTAGTTGTTTTTAAGAACATTCTGGGACATTCTGTCATTGGGCTATACTTGGGCTACATCTGGGTGATATTTGGGCTACATTTGGGCTCTTTTGTCTCTGGTGGCCATCTTGGGAGACTTATTTGTTATGAAGTTTCCTAATTTCCTCATTTACTGCAGTCTCCTCAGTAGGAAATACTTTCAGTTTTTTACTTTGATTCCATCAAGAAGGCATTCAGATGTGTCACACATTTGCCATAAATTCAGAATGATAGCACTCTTTTTGCTCATTAGATCACTGTAGTAAAGCTACTGCTCACCAGGGAAAACTGCTGCTGGTATTGAAAGGGCATGTTTCAGTCTGCATGTCAGAATTTTTTAATGAAATAGAAGAGGATTTGAGAAGTCACTCAAAATGTGCCCTAATTTTTCTTTCTGCAGCACTAATCATACTTTTTATGGAAAAATGAACCCCCTCATTTTGTTCCTTTTTAAATTAAATGTTTTAAGAGTTACCACTTTAATCCAAGCAAGATGGCTTCAGGTGTGCCATACGTTTATCATAAGTAGGACTGTTAGCGCTCTAGTAGTTCTTTGGAACACTCTGGGAAGCTGCAGTAGAACACAAAGGAATCAACTGACAGTCTCTGCCCTTGTTGGATGTACATGTTTTACTGAGAATATCAGACTTCATTCTCACATGACTGAGAAAGATAATGTGAATTTACAGAAAATAAGCTCTCAGTTTAGCCTATAGATCACCTTCCAAACCTCTGTGGTAAAAGCATGAGAAAATATTTTTCTCTCAATCATGATATCCCAGCAGAAGGCTTTTTCACATGGTGAAATCACCTTAGAACATACCACAATTCCTAAAATGAGTATGGTACCATCAACAAATGATTTATAATGTAACTAAAGTCTTAAAACCTTCTATTAACTGCAATGCTTTTTAATGAGGTGCTATCATGTATATTTGTCCCAAGATGGCTGCCAACACTTCTTGGATGAAGTGCTGACAGCCAATCAGATCTCAGGATGAGATGTGTGGTTAGGCTCCGCCCACATATATATATGCTTTTAAATGCTATTTACTCAGGAAATACTGAACAGATTTACACCAGACCTGCAAAAGGCACTTCCTTGACCTTATGGCTACCTCTCTGCCAAATTTCTAGTAATTCTGTTCAGCCGTTCGGGCTGTAGCTCGTTCTAAAGGTCCTATGGAAAAATGCATAGGAAAAACGCGTTTTGGGACCCCCCTTTTATCTC
Source organism: Triturus cristatus (assembly GCF_964204655.1). Lineage (NCBI taxonomy): Eukaryota > Metazoa > Chordata > Amphibia > Caudata > Salamandridae > Triturus > Triturus cristatus. The sequence continues at coordinate 1,646,662,798 of NC_140590.1, forward strand.
AGCCCCCGCTTGACGAATCCCCCCGAGACTTTCAGGGTAGGAGCGGAGCGTAGCGCCCCACCTATTTTGAGAAATTCGCGAGGATTCATCGACCGGCGCCAAAGTTATTCAAAATAGAATGTTGCGGATTTCCTATGGAAAAGGGGTCCTAACTATAACTACCTACTGGCGACCGCCAGTAGGTAATATGTATATATACATATATATACATATATATACATATAGATATATACATACATATATATATGTATATACATACATATATATATATATAAACATATAAATATATCACTGAAAAAACCAAAGGTTTCAGGGGCGTTATAGTTAGGAATTGGCATTTAAAAAAGACACTACGGATTTTCTAACCAAGATCTACAATTTCAAGTGGAAAGAAGGATACCTTCTAATCACAATGGATATCACAGCGCTATACACAAGCATCAATCACTTGGATGGTTTGAAAGCAGTCCAGCATTATCTTGATAAGAGAGCACTCATCCATAAAGCCCACAACAAGATGCTTATTGACATGATTGACTTTTGTTTATACAACAATTTATTCTTATTTCAGAACAGTGTCTACCAGCAATTACGAGGAGTGGCGATGGGCGCGAGCTTTTCACCAAGCTACGCCTGCCTCCACATGGGGTGGTGGGAAGAGCATATTCTACACCGAAACTTTTTGGACATTCTCAACAACAATGTAAAATGTTGGTGGCGTTATATTGACGATTTGTTTTTAATATGGGATGGAACTGAGTTGGAAGCAAAATCTTTTGTTGAAAAGCTCAACATAAACAATATTAATTTAAATTTCACATATGACATTAGTGCTTCGAAAGTAACTTTTCTAGATGTTGAAATTTATATACAAAACTGTAATATTGAGACTAAAATCCATCGCAAACCCACGGCGGTAAACTCAGTCCTCCACGCCAATAGCCAACATCCCAAACATTTGGTTCATAGCATTCCCTATGGCGAAATGATTCGGTTAAAGAGAATCTGTAGCACAAAAGAGGAGCTATTAAAAGCACAACATAATAGCCGCCTAAGGTTCCTCGAACGTGGCTACTCTAAGAAATGCATAGATGCAGCCATTACCAAATGTGCAAAGATTGACAGAACAGCTCTTCTCAAAATTAACGGTAATGAACCATCTATCTCCACTCCCAACCTTACACCTGGCTCCAAAAATGATGAATTTCGGATGATTTTGAGATACAGTAGACAAAACGCTGAAATTAATAAAATTGTACAGAGCAGTTGGCCTTTGATCAGAAACGACCCCATTTTAGGTCCCACTGTTCCTGCGAAACTGTCTATTACGAACAGAAGGGCACCAAATATGCGCGACCAATTGGTACAGAACAACCCTACGACCAAATCCAAAGTCAGTTGGCTCAATCAGCGAAAGGGCTTCTTTAAATGCAGCAGTTGTAAAGCCTGCCAATGTGGGGTCAACACTCTAACATACAAAACTGCATTTAGTGATTATGAACACACTATTAACAAAGCCCTCTTCTGTAAAACTGAATGTGTTGTTTACATCCTCGAGTGCCCCTGTAAGCCGAGGTACGTGGGAAGCACCAAGCTGCAGGGACACAAAAGGATGTTACAACACATTCGAGCAATAACTAACAAAGACCCCACATACCCGGTGGCTCGCCATTTTGCTGAACACCGTCACTCTAATCCCAAACTGCTCAAATATTTTATAATCGACAGCGTGCCATTAAATAGACGGGGCGGTAACAGAGAAAAGAAACTTAGACAATTGGAGACCCGGTACATTTTAGAACTAGACTCCAAGAGCCCCAATGGCCTCAACGCAAATGAAGACATGTACACCTATCTTTAACATTGATTAACATACATGATTGATACACTGCAGTAACCTCAAACCATTTGACTTAATCTCCTTTTACATATCTCTGTAACATAATTTATCAGTGGTTGACAACAGATACTTCCTGTTATACCTCAACCTAGTCACTCTTGGTCCTGGCACAGATGATATACCCAATTCAGGACACGAGAACACTAGCGGCCTCACCATCTTAAGAAGTCCCAATAAACTGCAGGATATTCAAAATACTTATCCAGCTTTTAAAATACATTTATTTTTTGGTTACATTTGGGTGTATTTTATTGATCTTTTTGGCAGAAAGGCCTTTCTGCATTAAAACAAGATGAACGACACCCACCTTTGCACTTATTTTTCACACTATATTCTTATCCCTTTTTTTTATTTTCCACTTATTCGCACAAGCGTTTTTAAACCTAGGGGCTAACTACTGATCTCATTGAATTAAAACACATAAATACCATCCAATATTGACAAATTCACACATATAGAGATAATAGAACACAGATATGGTATTTAAACCGTAATTGTGCTGCGAGAATACAAGGATTTTCAAACATAAGTTGAGATTAACATATACACAGTTTTATCAACTTTTTATCCTTTTTTTAAAATATCTCTAACATTTTAAATAAAACCTATATTTGGTCTTTTAAAATTGTTAGGTGTGATTGATGCTATTTATACATATTTATCTATTTATATATTTATGTACTATATGCATTTACGAATATGTGTTTTCTATTAATGTTATTTACTGCTATTTTTGCACACATGTACGGCTGTATATGTATGATTTCTTTGAGATCACGGTATTTTACCGAGATGTGTTTCAACAAGCCCAGAACGTAAATGGTTAAGTTTGCACTATTAGCACTGTCACTTTAATTTTAAACGGAAGCTGTAAGAGAAAAAAAGTGGTGAAAACATGTATTTAAATGATCAGGTGACTTCATGGCGTGTCATGTGATCAAGGCTCCACGGAGTCGAAACGCGTCATGGCTGTCTTACCTCGAATGAAATAAACAATCATCACGAGCATCAAACTGTGGTCCGTGCTCCTTTCTGTGAACCTGCGGGCGCTTTCCAAAGCGGTGGCGTAGGAGTGCTCTGGATACATACATATATATATATATATACATATAAATATATCACTGAAAAAACCAAAGGTTTCAGGGGCGTTATAGTTAGGAATTGGCATTTAAAAAACCTTAGAAATTCACTAAAAAAACATACGTTTCAGGGGCGTTATAGTTAGCTGGACATTTCCCTCGTACAAAACCCTAGAAATTCCCCCATTATAGTTAGTTCAGCTAACTATAACTCGCGCCCCCGCAAAGAACTGCTGATGACGTCACATATTACATCACTCATGACATGGTCAGTGACATCACTCATGACATCACTGATGACATCTCAAATACCATCACTGATGACATCACTGATGACATCATCCATGTGATTAATTAGTGCATCTTCTCACACCCTAATATAACCTTTGATACACCGACTCAAAATTTCAGATGGCCATTTTGAAAACCATAGATACTCCAATACCAATAACTACATACCCACTCATTGACTCTAAGGTCTACATACATCTCCACTCAGTCACCTGTACAGTCACTCATACTTACAGTCACTCTGTACAGGACTATCATATGAATTTATACACCTATATAGACACTCACACACCACCAATTATCCATTGAGGTACTGACACACCTAGTCAGTCATGCAAATAATTAATCACAGTCCAATTTACTCACCTATACAGTTAAATACACTCAAGTTCACTTACTCATAAAAATACTAACAAATTCTGACACTCTTATACAATTACTAATACAAGCACACACTCATCCATACAGGCACTCCCTCAATCACACAATCTCACATATAGTTATATACTCTTACACACATATACACTGCGTTTCACATGTGTAGTTACTGACACATGTACAACTGAGATATACATTCAATCACTAACACACTCATACATACACTCACCCAACCAGACAGTCCATCACAGTTGCACTCTTAAAACCATGCACGTATAGAATCACCCACTCACACATCTATGCACAGAGTCACACACACCCTACCCACACAAACACTCAGGCACCCATACTGAGACAACGAATCAATAACCCAATTAGACACTCATATAGGTGTTCACAAAACCATGCAGCCACCTATACACCAACACACAGACACATACAGACATTCACACAGTTTAGTCACTAGTCGGCAGTAAGATACATTTAATGACTCACTTATAGAGTCAGTTACGCACCTAGAAAATCATCCATTCACACACTTGTACAGCCACTCATTCTTCAACAGGCCTTTCAATGTATATATTAAACATATTAAACTTTACAGAAACACAGACTCACTGGATGACGTCATCAGTGATGTCATCAGTGATGTCATCAGTGATGTCATGAGTGATGTCACTGACCATGTCATGAGTGATGTAATATGTGACGTCATCAGCAGTGCATTGCGGGGGCGCGAGTTATAGTTAGCTGAACTAACTTTAACGGGGGAATTTCTAGGGTTTTGTACGAGGGAAATGTCCAGCTAACTACAACGCCCCTGAAACCTAGGGTTTTTTTTAGTGAATTTCTAAGGTTTTTTAAATGCCAATTCCTAACTATAACGCCCCTGAAACCTTTTTTAAACTTATTTTTTCAATTAATTCTTTTAAAAATTAAAAAAAATTATTTAAACTTAATGGGTTTTTCAAACATATGTTTTTATATTTTTCTAAATATTTTTTTAACTATATGTTCAAAACTGTATTTTATATATTTGTTTCAATGTTTTTGGATCCGTGCACCCTATGCGCACCGTTCTCGATCCCTACGCTATAGCATCCGTGCATGGTACGAGTTGGGTACGTGTTTAGTGCGCGATCGCAATGCGACAGGTACGCGAATCTCAGCCGGTACGCGACACGTTCGATGTACGTAACGCGACGTTTACGCGCTTCCGCGATGCATCATGTGGGTCTATGACGCGGTAGGTACGGGGATCCCGCGAAATATTTAACATTTAAAAAACATATATATATGTATTTCATTTGAATATTAATTGAAGACAAACTCTAAACTATTCTTAAAAGAAATGTATGTATTTATTTATTTATTTATTTATTTTGGGCATTTTTAAAGCGCACTGTTACCCAGAGGTGTCCTGGCGCTGAATGATCACTAGGAGGCGTGGGAAAGAGAGTTAGTGTGAGAAAAGCCAGGTTTTAAGGGCCCTTCTGAATGTAAGCAAGTCGGGGATCTGTCTAAGGTTGGAAGGCAGCGAGTTCCATGCCTTAGCGGCTCCCAGGGAGAGACTTCTGCCTCCCCAACGAGCTTTCCTAACTCTGGGGACTACTGCCAGGCCCTGTTCGGCAGATCTTAGAGCTCGGGCAGGTTTGTACCATTGGAAAAGAGGGGTCATACACTGGGGGCCTAGGCCGTGCAGAGCGTTAAAAATCACGCAGAGTGACTTAAAGGCGATTCTTTTCCTAACAGGCAGCCAGTGTAATTTTACAAGGTCCTGGGCTACTGAGGAGAACTTGGGGGTGCCTGTAATCAGGCGTGCTGCTGCATTCTGCAGGATTTGAAGTTTATTCAAGAGTCCCTGCTGAGCATTCAGCAGCAGACCATTACAATAATCCAGCCGGGACAGCACCAGACTGGTCACTACTGTCTTCTTGTGTTCTACTGGAAGAAAGGGGAGGACTTTCCGTATGGGTTTGAGAGCATAATGGCTAGTCGAGGCCAGTGCGTTGATATGTGGCCTGAAGGAGAGAGAGTCATCCATCAGGACCCCTAAATTTTTTACCTTCGAGACCGGAGCAGGGGGAACCCCCATTTCTTCTGGCCACCATCGAGGGGACCAGAAGTTCTCACATGAACCAAACAGTAGCACCTCTGTTTTAGCCGAATTAAGCTTCAGGCAGTTTCCTGACATCCATTTGCTCACCTCCCGCATTCAGCATCTGAACCTTTCTGCTGTGCTGTCCAATTCTCCCTGGTGCAGTGACACCACATTCTGAGTGTCGTCCGCATAGGATGTGAGATTAAATCCGAAGGATCTAATCCCTGGTACCAATGTCGAGACGTAGGCATTAAAAAGAGTCGGGCTCAGGGAAGACCCCTGGGGGACTCCGCAGGGGAACACAAAAGGCTCGGATTCGAAGTCCCCCAAGGCCACCAACTGCGTCCTGCTGGATAAAAAGGCCTGCAAGATGTCAAGGGCCTTTCCCTGAATCCCACTGGCCCTCAGACGGTCCACCAAGATGTTATGGTGGACCGTATCGAAGGCCGCGGATAGGTCCAGCAGGATCAGTGCGGCTCTACCCCCCATGTCCAGCACCCTTCTGATATCTTCAGCTGATTTGATCAAGGCCGATTCAGTGCTGTGTCCAGCCCTGAATCCATGCTGTGAAGAGTCCAGTCTCTCTCCTGATCTCAGGAAGGAACTGAGCTGTCTATTTAGTAAGCCCTCCATGATTTTGGCTGGGAGGGGTAGTCGGGCAATGGGTCGAAAATTATTTAAATCTGTGGGATCTAAATTGTCTTTTTTTAGGAGGGGTAGGATAGAGGCCTGTTTCCAACGTAGGGGAAATTCTCCCCTGTCCAGCATGTTACTGAACAGGGGGGTTAGACCCGAGGCGATGGTGGAGGGAGCTAGTTTGGCAATTGCAGTTGGGCAGGGGTCATGTGGGGAGCCTGATTTTATTCTCATAAGTCCTTTGAATACCTCTTCCTCGCTAATGGGTGAGAAGTTCTCTAATATGTCCAATTTACTATTGGGCTCCTGATACATATCTGGAGTGAGTGAGTCTGAGGCATTAATCCTATTTTCATTGTTCAAAGGATGGAAAATCTTCTCTACTTTATTTAGGAAGAATTTGGCTAGGTCTTCGCATAGTTGGCGACTAGGAGGTATTTCTACTGATTTGGGGGCTGTCAGGGAGGAGATTGTGTAGAATAATTCCTTGGGGGAGTTTTTTGCTTCCTTGATCCGTTTGGAAAAGAACTCACATTTAGCCATGCGAGTTGTCTCCTTGTATGCTCTCAACTCTGCGTTAAGCCGTTTTTTATCCTCTACCTTGTAATTTTTTCGCCACAGTCTTTCTATTTTTTTGCAGCGGGTTTTATGGTCTCTGACTTGTTCAGAGAACCAAGGGGCAGAGGGGCTTGTCCAAGTGGAATGTATAATAGTTGGGGGGGCAAGTTGCATACAGGCAGCCTCCAGCCAGCTCGTGTAGTCTGTGGCTGCTTCCTCTATGTCTTTTGTAGGGGGCGTTATAGAGGCTTTCAGAAGATCCTCTAAAGTCTTGCCTTCTATGTTTTTCCATTTCCTCAATATTTTAGGGGCAGATTTAGCTTTGTTTAGTCTAGGGGGGGGGGTAAAATGAACAGCGGCATGATCCGACCAGGAGATCGGTTGAACAGACGTAACCTCTAGGTTAGGAATATTTGAAAACATGCCATCAAGGGTATGCCCTGCTTTATGAGTCGGACCTCGGACTAGTTGTTTCAGTTCTACTCCCTGTAGCAGTTCTAGGAGATCTTGAGTGTCCGGGTCCCTACAATTCTCCAGATGAAAATTAAAGTCTCCAAGTAGTGTGAAGGAGCTGGCACAAATAGCTTCTTCTAACAAGCTACTCAAAGCTGAGAGAAAAGGTGCTTTGGCCCCAGGGGGCCTGTAGAGTAGGCAGCCTCTAAGAGTCTGATGATCAGAGAGGATAAAATTGAAAATGAGCGCTTCGTCTAGGTCAGTTACGTCTGGCTGTGCTATCCCTCTAAGGGATTTATGATAAATAATGGCCAGACCACCACCTTTCTTCTTTTCTCTGTTTCGTGTAAGACAGACATAGTTTGGGGGAGTAGCGATGACAATGTCTGGGCCTGAAGCAGCGTCTGTCCAGGACTCAGTTATGAAGGCGATCATGACCTTGGAGTCAAGGATAAGCTCCGCCAGTTCAGTGCTGTGTTTTACCAGAGATCTGGCATTGAGTAGCATGCATTTCAAAGTGGGCAGTTCATTTGTCGCTATAGTATCGTGTGGAACCTTGAGGATAGGCAGAGATTGCCAGAGTATCTCGGGGAGGGTCTGCTTACAGTTAGAGCATTGATGGGGGAAGAGCGGGAGGACATCCTCCATGGCTCTAGTAGGGCAATATTTTGTGTCAATGTTACGGCCAATCATCAATAAGGTGTCACGGTTGTAGACAAGCCTTGATGAAGAGTTTTTAATTAGCCGGACAGGGGTTCTGGCTAAGGGCGCGGGCTCGGCGTGGACGAGCGCAGACGGGCTTGCCTTTGGCGAACCTTCGGCACGCCTGCGGCGCACCCGCTGCGCTCGTCCGCTGCGCTTCCTGGGCCAGGGAGTCATTTTATGCAGGCGGGGGCGGAGCGGAGCACTAGACTGCTCGCCCAGCTCGTTTTCCTCACACTGAATGGCGGGACCAGAAAGGACGATCTCACAGGTTCGAGCCTGGGTTGTGCAAATGCGCGATTAAAAGTATTAAAATCACAATTAAAACACACACGCTCAGTAAAGTATTTATAGCAGCAAAATACCAGCAAAGTTCTAAACAATGGGAATCTCGAGTCCCGGCTTCCGCTTCAGGACTGGTGACACAACCTACTAGCTATCAGCGGGGATGTGATAGGTCTGCGCTTTTATGCAGGCGGGGGCGGGGCGGAGCACTAGACTGCTCGCCCAGCTCGTTTTCTTCACACTGAATGGCGGGACCGGAAAGGACGATCTCACAGGTTCAAGCCTGGGTTGTGCAAATGCGTGATTAAAAGTATTAAAATCACAATTAAAACACACACGCTCAGTAAAGTATTTATAGCAGCAAAATACCAGCAAAGTTCTAAACAATGGGAATCTCGAGTACCGGCTTCCGCCTCAGGACTGGTGACACACCCTACTAGCAATCCTAATCCTATATTTCTTTTTAATTCAATTTCGCGGATGCGCACTGGGTGCGTGCTACGTAAGCGCAGGGTGCGCGGATCCCATGTGACCTGCAAAAAAAGAGATTTGATTGGTTCATTACACTTCCTCTTCTAACTACTGAAAGACCCCACCCATTTCAATCATTCTTCCTTGACCTTCTTTAGAGCACCATCTCTTTGGAGAGAAGATGATTTTTTAGACTAAGTTTACACTTAGCTCTAACTTTTTTCAACCAAAAATGGCTTCAGGGCAGGTGGCATCACCTGCATCACCTCATACTTCTGAGGATGAATTTTTACCGGAGGCACCACCCAAAAAACGTTTTTCTTCAGTGGTGTGGAAATGTTTTACTTTTCCCGAGGGGCAGAATAAGACCAATGCCCCCTTGGTCACGTGCAAGATTTGCAAAAGAGTCCTATCAAGAGGGGATCCTAACAAGAAATACTCTTGCGGCACCGCAAGTATGATGAAGCACATGAGGACCCTTCATCTGAACAATCTTGCACAAGAAGAGAGCCGACGGATAAGAAACACTCCTGCTCCTGCGCCATCCACCTCATCACAGCCGAGCACATCAAAAGTGCATCCATCAGCCCAAACCTTGGACATCCGTCCTCAATTTCAATTTTTAAAAGTGCTCTGCACTAAGTGCAATAAGACTTTGTGCTATGGTGAGCAGTCGATCGATCTGATCTGCCGCCGGCAAGAAAGTCACATTTGCTAGGTTTTTTTTGTTTTTTTTTATTGTTCCCTGAAGTTCATTGTTTAGTTTCACCTGTTTTGTTTTGTTTTTTTGTAGAAAAACCAAAAAAAATAAAAAATTGTTCAGAAAACCCCCCAAAAATTATAAAAGAAGAAAAAAAAAGTTCTTGTAAGAACTAACTTTCCTGGTTTAAAAAAAGTGCTACATTTCTTTGTTAGTGTTAATTTAGATGGATGTATGTGTAGTATATAATTGACTGAATGAATGCATTAGTAGCGTATGGTGAATGTATAAGTGCAGAACTATGATGAAGTGCTGCAGCATCACACAGTAACCTCTTTAACTTCAGTGTAGGGGTGGGCAGAATTTACGAAATTCACTTTCGCAAATTATCGCGAAAATGACGTCACAAATCTCCACAAACACGCAGAAATATCGCGAAGATGCGGAAGTTTTTTTCCCGCCCGTTCGCGATATTTTCTGCATGGTTGCAGGTCGCTAACTTACCCCTGCGGTTGCTCGCGGGCGTGGCCATCTTGTTTTCAGTTGTCTCGCGGTGCATGATCGCGAGAAGGAAGATGTGATCGCGCGACGCATGACGTCACAGCGGACGTGAACTGTCGCGAGACAGCGCAAATGGCATAAAACAATACAACATCTCATGGAGAACGCGACCGGATCGGGAAAACTTGACGGCGAACGCGGGGATTCAGGTAAGGCGATCGCGCGCGTGCGAGAATGTATTATTTTACAACGCGAGCAAGAAACAAATTATCGCAAAGCTGCGGAATGCGGAAATTTTGACATTTTCGCGCTCTCCGCGGAACGCGAAAATGCCAAATTATCGCAATGTCTGCGAACGGAACGGAAATTTGGCCCAGGCCTACTGCAGTGTGCTGTAGTACTTCCGAAGCACAGGGATGCAACATATGTACATAAATATGTTGCAAATCTATGCTTCTCTCTGCACGGCTGCTTAAACTGCAGCCATGTGCTGACACAGGCACCCTTACACCATAGTGCAAGGATATCTGTGTCATGTGTTGTTTGTTTTTCTGCAGGAAGACACACCTTCCTGCACAAAAACAATGAGAAAATGCATTTTTCTTCTTCAATGTATGCTGAACATTTCAGCATGCATTGAAGATATAAAAATGTGGAGAAATTAAAACAATTCTCCTTGTTGTGCTTTCCTACACCAATTTTAGAATGGTGCAGCATTCACACAGATATCAAGATTTATGATTTCTGATAAATCTAGACATGTGTCTTGTTCTTTGAGTATTAAGTGCAATCATGCACAACAACACTTATAGAACACCCTTTCAACACAAAGTGGTGTGCATGATGAGGTTATATTTACATGGAGTATAAAAAGTGCACAGAGTGCCTTTTCCTCTCTTTGTAAATATAAAAGAGTATCTTGCACAATAACTATGTTACAAAAAGTGACATATTTCCGTTTTTAAATTTTCTTGCGAATGATAGAAGGTAAGCACAGAGTTTTGTCAGCAAAGATGTTCAAAGAAGAATGATTGAAATGATTGCGGTCCTTCAACAGCTAAAAAGGTGAAATATTATGAACCCCTTAAAATCTCTTTTTTTGCAGGTCACTTGATATCTGATTATGGTCAGATTTCAAAACTACATAAACAGAGTGTTTTTAGAAACATGTTTCAACTTTGTAGCTTCTTGCAGGCTTCTTCATTCTAAATATTGAGACTTAGTTAAACTTACCTTCACAGTAATAGGAATAAAAAATGGTATACATTTTTTTCTGTTTTTCATTCAAATATAAATTCATATAAATTGCTTATTTTAAAATTTGGATCTGTGAAAGAAAAGGAAAAAAAAATTATAACATGTAATAATAAATTTTTTACAACACAGCATAATTTCCACAAAGTAATTTTTTTGCCTTTTTTGCTGTTCTCAGAATATATTAAATTTCACTAAAAATAGTGATTTCAATCGTACTCATCACTTAACAGCAGGCAAAAAAAATGCAATCTCAAAGATTGTTAAGAAAAAACCAACATGCCATTCTCAAAATACAAATCACAGAAATATAAAATGCACACAGCTAACAACATTTTTTAACTTTAACTTACAAAAACTGTAAATGATGTCGCTATAAAATATTCACCAAATCTAAAGTTGAATTTTTGGAGGATGCACCACGCCCACAACATTTTCCTTCAGTGATGTGGAAATTTTCTACTTTTCTCGAGGGGCAAACAAAACCAATACCACCTTTCTCATGCACAAGATTTTCAAAAGAGTTCTGTTATGAGGGGATCCTAACAAAAAATACTCATGCGGCACAGCAAGTATGATGAAACACCTAAGGACCCTTCATCCAAACAATCTTGCACGAGAAGAGTGCAAACAGATGAGAAACACTCCTGTTCTGTATCTGTAAAAAAGAATTACAAATAAATGTATATTAATAACTTTCAAAATTATACTATTCCATTCCTGTAAAACACATTTTATATAAATACTGACTAAGAAACTATGTCCCTGAACCACAAGTGTGACGATGGTTAAAACACTACATGCATAGTGCATACTACTTTGAAGCAGTTCATGCCCTAAAGCCTACCTCACTAAAACTCTACATGCTAACTGACTAAATGATTACAGTACTATAACACACTGGGTGAGTGACAGTGTGAGTGCTAGAAGAGTATGAATACTAACTAGGGAATTGAAGGTGTGAAACACAACTGTGTAGGTGATTAGAGGACTGCATCCATACTGCATAGGCATTTAAAGCAGTTCATGTGCTAAGGCCTGGCTCACTGCATGACTACTTGGGTACTGACTGAATGATTAGAGTACAGCAAGGAGAGTGCCTAGGTGAATTTATAAGTGCTAGGCTTTTCGCACAGGGAATGGATTAGTACTTGGTACTGAATGGGTCACTAGAGGAGTGCAAAGGCCGTGACAAGATGTTTGCTGGACTGTATGGATACTGACTAGGAAATTGAAAGTGTGAAAGACAAGTGTCTAGGTGGTTAGAAGACTGCATGCATAGTGGATAGGGGTTTGAAGCAGTCCGTGTGCTAAGGCCTGGCTCAGTGCATGAATACTTAGGCACTGACTGAATGATTAGAGTACTGCAAAGATAGTATCTTGGTGAATTTATAAGTGTTTGAGTTTTCGCACAGTGAATGGATTAGTACATGATGCTGAATGGGTCACTAGAAGACTGCAAAGGGAGTGACAGGGTGTTTCCTGGAAGTGTATGGATACTGACTAGGGAATTGAATGTGTGAAAGACAATTGTGTTGGTGGTTAGAGGACTGCATGCATAGTGGATAGGGGTTTGAAGGAGTCCATATACTAAGGCCTGGGTCACTGGATGAGTACTTGGGTACTGACTGAATGATTAGAGTACTGCAAGGAGAGTGCCTGGGTGAATTTATTAGGGTTTGGCGCAGTGAATGGATTAGTACATGATGCTTAATAAGGTCACTAGAGGAGTGCAAGGGGAGTGACAGGGTGTTTGCTGGAAGTGTATGGATACTGACTGGAGAATTGAAGGTGTGAAAGACAAGTGTGTAGGTGGTTAGAGGACTGCATGCATAGTGGATAGGGGTTTGAAGAAGTCCATGTGCTAAGGCCTGGCTCAGTGCATGAATACTTAGGCAGTGACTGAATCAGTACTGGAAAGAGAGTGTCTTGGTGAATTTATAAGTGTTTGGGTTTTGGCACAGTGAATGGATTAGTACATGGTGTTGAATGGGTCACTAGAGGACTGCAAAGGGAGTGACAGGGTGTGTCCTGGAAGTGTATGTGTACTGACTAGGGAATTGAAGGTGTAAAAGACAAGTGTATAGTATGTTAGAACACTACATGCATACTGCATAGACATTTGAAGCAATCTATTTGGTACTTAGAAACTGACTAAATAATCAGACTACTTCTAGGACAGTGCTTAGGTAAAACTTTTAAATCTTCAGTTCTGTCACAGTGAAGAGAATAGTACATGGTACTGCACCTTAGTGTCAAACCCTGACTCATTTTATCAATGCATAAGCAAAGACTAGCTTCTAATGCTACTTGATAACATGACAGGTTTTAAAAGAGTTATCTGCTAAAAAATACAAGATGTTACCAAATGCTTTTCTCACAGTGGTTCCCAAATGCACACAGACTCACAGTGTGATTCTAGACAACAACAACTATACCTAGGAGTTTACCAAAAATCATTCACTACTGTGGAAGTGGTAAGGGATCTGCACACAATCTTCATATTTCAGGACTGCACTTTTGTCTCAAAACCTGACTCATTTAATCAAAGCATAAGCAAAGACTGGCTTCTAATGCTACTAAAACTTGACAACATGACCGGTTTTAAAACAGTTATCTGTCAGCAAATACACGATGTTACCAAATGCTTCTCTCACAATCCTTACCCAAATGCACACAGACTCACAGTGTGATTTTAGACAATCAACACTATCCTAGGAGTTTACCAAAACTCATTCACTAGTCTAGAAGAGTTAATGGTACTGCACACAATCTACATATTTAAGTACAGCACATCGGTGTCAAAGCATGACTCATTTAATCAACGCATAAGCAAAGACTGGATTCTAATGCTACTAAAACTTCACAACATGACAGGTTTAAAAAAAGTTATCTGTCAGCAAATACATGTTGTCACCAAATGCTCCTCTCACAGTGATCCCAAATACACACTAACTCACACTGTGATTCTAGACAAGCACCACTATCCCTAGGAGTTTACCAAAACTCATTCACTACAGTGCAAGTGGTAAGGGAACTGCACACAATCTACATATTCCAGGACTGCACTTTTCTGTCAAAGCCTGACTCATTTAATCAAATCATAAGCCATATCTGTCATCTAATGCTACTAAAACTTCACAACATGACAGTTTAAAACAGTTATCTGTCAGCAAATACACAATGTTACCAATGATTCTCTCACAGTGGTTCCCAAATGCACACAGACTCACTGTGTGATTCTAGACAAACACTATCCCTTGCACTATACCAAAACACATTTCTTCATCTAGAAGTAGTACTACATTTTAGTATAGAAACACAACATAACTCATTTCACAAATTCATAAACAATGACTGGTTTCTAATTCTACCAAAATATAAAAACAGCACAGTTATCTGTCTGCAAACACATAAAAAACACAAATGCTTATCACAGAATGGTTTCTACATGCACACACACTGTCAATAAGATTGTAGAGAAAAAAAGTACTCCCTACAATTTAGCAGGAGAAATACATTAGTCTGATTTAAATCAAAATAGTCTACATACAACCCCTCACAATTAAATAACTCATCTTTCAAGTTCTTTTGTAGATTAAGAAGTATATCAGTCACTCACCATATTTTCTTTTACAGAATCTCTGCACTGTGCACCTCTCAGCAAAAACAAACAATGGAAAAGTTTCCCTTTCATTTCCCACACATATACATGTAAACATCAAATCACAATCCTTCACACATAAACTCAAAAGCAAACACACATTTCTATTGGTTGAACATTTCAACCCTTTCCAACTGAAATACATTTCAACCCTTCCCCCAATCTGCCTTCTGCCTGTTACCATAGAAACAGGTCATGGAACACTGCACTAAGCACACAGGTCAGAAGTTCAGCACACAATGTTCTTACACAAGAGAGGAAGTGTGCTTCACTTTTCAACATATCAGCTAATCATATATAATGTTCCATACAATCTGTTTTTGTTAACCAATAAGAATCATACCTTTAAAAAACAGAAATATACACCCTACCTTTCAGTGTACAAAGTAGTCATACAACCAATGATTTCTTCTCTTTTTTTTTAAAAATCCGTGGGTCCGCGCACCCAACGCAATAGGATGCGCGCACCGTGCGCGCATTTTGCCGTTTAAAAAAAAAAGAAAAAAAGGGGGGCCCCAGGGGGTCCTTCTGGGAACCCCTCAGCACCTCTAAAGGGTCAGAGTATTCCACTCTGCCCCCTTTATATGTTTTACACACTTATTCCTCTTGCTTCTTCAGCCTCGCTGCTACCGAGGCAGAAAATGGCCGCCAACAGTTCCTGGTTTCGAATGTAGAGAGACACTCGACAGCCAATTAGCATTCAGCACGTGATCGGAAGGCTGCGCGCTCGGTTCGGGGAGGGTGCGCTTACGGTGCGGG
Organism: Triturus cristatus; assembly: GCF_964204655.1. Taxonomy (NCBI): domain Eukaryota; kingdom Metazoa; phylum Chordata; class Amphibia; order Caudata; family Salamandridae; genus Triturus; species Triturus cristatus. The sequence goes on from NC_140590.1 coordinate 1,646,678,530, forward strand.
TAGGGTCCGCGGATCCTCCCCGGCCATAGATATTGATGTACTTTTAACTCTAATTTTCTCAGGAACTACCGATAAGATTCACACCATTTATGCAAAAGGCACGAGTCTGAACTGAGGACTACCTCTTTGCCAAATTTGGTGTTATTCCGTTCAGCGGTTCGGGCTGTAGCTGCGACAACAGATCCTATGGGAAATTGCATGGGGAAAACGCGTTTTGGGACCCCCCTTTTTCTCGGCCCCCGCTTGACGAATCACTACAAAATGTTCTGGGTCGGAGCGGAGAGGAGCTGGCCAAAAGTTTGGAAAATTTCGCGAGGATTCTTCAACCGGCGCCAGACTTATTGGGAATAGAATGTTGCAGATTTCCTATGTAAAATAGGTCCTAACTATAACTACATACTGGCGACCGGCAGTAGGTAATACATATATACATATACATATACATATATATATATATATATATATATATATATATATATATATATATATATATATATATATATATATATATATATTCATACATATATACATATATATATATATATATGTATATGATTTTGGGCGAAGAACCAGTAATCCAGGAAGATACCAATACCATCATTAACCTGACGCCATTGGAACTATCGGAGGGCGATAAAAGAATTCTCTCCTTAGGCTTATCATATGCACCGCAGAATGATTTTGACTATGCCTCCACGCGCCTCGATCTATATAAAGCAGTACGCAAGATGAAGCTCAAAAAATCTTTTGCACTTCAAAACAACCGACGCAATACTGCTGACATTGCACATGAAACATCTCTGCAAAAGGCCATACAGGATTTATGGGACACAGAGGGTTCAGGTGGAAGCAATGAAGCTAATCTTCGGACTGGTATCAATTTGCTGGGGCTGGTTACTCCATTCAGACCCAAATCGACATACAACCCCATAATGCCACGGGACGCCATTGACATTTTCAACGAAAATGTGATTGCAGGAATCAAGACACTACATATGCAAACTCTGAATAAACGACGCCGATATAATCGGCAAACACAGCAATATTATCAACTTATTTCCAAACTCAAAGGCGATAAGACGATCGTTGTCCGTCAAAGTGACAAAGGGGGCAATATTGTCCTGTTAACTAAGGAGTACTACGATCATGAAGCCTTCGACCAACTCAATGACAGGGTCTGTTACGCCCGCACTACTGCGGCAGTCATACAAGCATCCAATAATGAATTTGGGAGCAAATTGGCGAGCTGGAGGAGACATAAGCTCATATCTGAAATGGAGTACAAATACTTGAAAAATGACAATCCAGTCATCCCCACCCTGTATTTTATTCCGAAAGTGCACAAAGATTCTAGTAAACCCCCGGGCAGACCCATCATTTCAGCCCGGAATGGTATGTATGAAAAGGCATCACAATACATTGACTTTTTCTTACAAGACTTTGTAATATCACTGGATTCCTATGTACAGGATACAGGGGACTTTTTCCGCAAGATTAATAAGGTCAAATGGAAGGATGATTACTGGATGCTGGCACTTGATGTGACTTCACTCTATACGAGTATTGGGCATAATGATGGCATTCATGCCATCAAACACTTTTTATCAAGGAAACCCGCTCTATTTGAAACTCATAATGAGATGCTGATCATGATGCTTGAATTTTGTCTGCTGAACAACAACATCATGTTTAATAGCCTTCTGTACTGTCAACTGAGGGGCGTAGCTATGGGGGCTAGCTTTTCCCCTAGCTATGCCTGCCTCCACATGGGTTATTGGGAGGAAATGATACTTCAGAGGGACCATGCCAAATGCCTTAAAGAAAATGTGATAGTTTGGTTGCGTTCTATAGACGATCTCTTTGTTATATGGAATGGTTCTTTGGAAGAGGCACACAATTTTATTGAGAATCTCAATGTTAATAATTTGAACCTTCATTTTACAGCAACCTGTAGTCAATCCAGTGTTACTTTTCTAGATACTGAAGTATATATACAGGCAGACCAACTTGAAACTAGATTATTTCGTAAACTGACGGCAGGCAATTCTACCCTTCATGCGTCCAGTGCCCACCTGCCTCACTTGATCAGAAGTATACCTTATGGTGAAATGCTGCGGCTCAAGCGTATTTGCAGCAATGAAAGGGACCTTAAAGCAGCTCAATCACTAAGCAGGCAAAGGTTTAGGGAGAGAGGCTACTCTGCAAGCGTTATTGATAGTGCCATTGCTAGATCTAATGCCCTTAGCCGAGATAAATTACTAACATCCACTATCAGTGTCACTGGCATGGCTACAACCCAGACTAATCAGGGAAGGAAGGACAGCAGTCCATCTGATGTTTTCAGATTTATTATGGGTTACAGCAAGCAACAAATGGAAATACGGAGAATTATTAACAGGAATTGGCCCACTGCACGGAGTGATCCAGTAATTGGCCCTTTACTCCCACAACGAGCTTTAATTACCTATAGTAGGGCCCCCTCCATGAGAGACGCATTGGTTAATACGTGCCCCGAAACTGTTAATAAAACTTCCTGGCTGCAACTGAGTAGTGGATTTTACAAGTGTAAAACCTGTAAAGCATGTGTCCATGGTGTTAACACTAAAACATACACTGACCCATTTAGTAGCAAACAACACATGATTAACAAGTTGCTAACTTGTAAAACTGAATATGCGATCTATGTCCTTACCTGCCCATGCAATCTCAGCTATGTGGGGAGCACGAAATTAGCGGTTCACAAGCGAGTGCTACGACATTTACGCGCAATCTCCAACCAAGACAACACCTACCCCGTAGCTAGGCATTTCAAAGAAACCCACAATAGTGACATCAAGGGACTCAGTTATTTTGTTATTGACTCCATTGAACCTAGCAGAAGGGGAGGTGATCGGGAGACCAGGTTACGCCGACTTGAAACACGCTATATCCTGCAATTAAATACTAAGACCCCAACAGGTTTAAACATGACTGAGGATCTGCATACTTGCTTAGGGTAAATCGACCTGTATTAACTGAGCACGTTAAATCTTCTTTTGACCATTCTTATGTCAAATGAGCTAGGGATTCCATTTGGTGATGACGATACAATCTTATTCACCCTCTCGGACTTCACCCTGTGTCTTATTTATGTATTTTTATGGAATTTGAATCAGATGTGCAGTAGGCAATTTTTAACTTTTTTAAGTCATTTGTCTTAATCTATTTAATTGTTTTAACCATGCAATTATTTATTTAGTATTTTACTATTTATCTAATTTTGACATTTTGTACTGTATTGTTAGTTCCTGCGTATTTGCACATCTAAATTTGTCCATCATTCCTATATTATACTATCCTTGGAGACACTGCTCAAGCCTCGCACGCCATGTAACCTTCCCTATCCGTACCCCACCAGCCCGTTTCTCAAATGAACCTTTAACATCTTTATTGCATACCTACTTCTATGAAACTTTATTGTATGCAGCCATTAGTTATGGTATTGTCCCTATTTTGACACTCCGGAGGGTGTGTCCGATTTTCACATTATTGTTATATTGAACATATTTTAGTTATTAGTTTTTTATATTCACTGGCACATTTGCACTTTATTCACATTGCTACCTTGTTCCATCAGGTACAAATGTTATGGGGTATTAGTACATCTTTACCGTTCTGTCATAATAGAAATCATACCAATTATTTGGTTCTTGCCTCTGATGAGTTATAGTATTTTAAACTATAGATTGCTTCTTAATTGTGATTTATGCAGTAAATATGGCAATAATAATATGCATTCGAGTTTTAGAATGTTTGGGCATTTATGCTGCTATTTTATAATATGTTATATATTTTTTGAGCATTGTAAAGATAAATTGGTACTATTTACAATTGTTCTTGTATTTAACTCTACAATGTGTTATTTCAATGACAACAGGAGGTTTGTTTGCATGAAGGCATTATTTAGTTTCTTCTATGTCTATGGTAAAGAATGAAAAAAAAAACCCATGTGACCTCCCCATGTGATGTTGAACGTAGCAAGCACTAGCACTTTAAATATGGGGCTCTACGAGCACAACGCTGTCATGTGATCAAGGCTCCAGGAGAGCCGAAACGTTATGGCCGTCGCTCTGGGCAAATAAATGAAAATTGCACCTTAAACTGGTTCGTGTACTACTTCGCAAGCGGCAGCAGGAGTTTTGAAGCTGGTGGAGGTGGTTACTTCGATATATATATATATATATATATATACACATATATATATACATCCATTCAAAAGTTTGCCTGCTGAGAGAGGATACCACACAGGTGAGTTCATTATTTGGCTCCATTTATTCAACGAAGGCATGCACAGAAAGAACCAGCATCTCGGCTAAAATCAAAGTCCCTCCCGACGCGTTTCGTGCTCTGGAAAGCACTTCATCATGGGGTGCTGGGATACTGCTGTTGGAAGCCGGCAAAGTCTGCTTGCACATTTAAACAATAAGTCCCCGCCCCAGTGGGCGTGGCCACAACCTGCGGCCAGATGGTAAATGTAGTGCCAGTATTCCTCAAGTGAGTTACCAAGTCCCAAACAGCAACATGAAATAAAATCCACAGTGGGTGCGCACACAGCATGCCAGGTTCTGTACATATATATATATGTATATATATACACATATTACTTCCACTCCTTTGGCTTGCACTTGTTCCCGCTGCAGATAGGAGCCCAGACCAGGATTTGGTGCTTCAAAAGAATCTTTATTCGTCCGCTCTCAAGTGTTTACACAGCCATTACGCGTTTCGAGCCCGTGGGCCCTTGATCACATGACGCTAGCAGCACTCACACCTGGACATTTTAAACATTTTTTTCAAAGGTGCATTTTTTTCATTTTTAAAGTGACAAGGTGCTTTGTGGAGTTACCAATGGTATAGTGCAATGTAATGGTAATAGACATAGAAGATGCATTTGTATCTTCTCTTTTCGACATCAATAAATAAATATCACAGTGATAATATTTAAAATTAAGTTCGCTATTTACAATAAATATATAAATAAATATATAAATATAATTCAATATATATAAAATTGTATAAAAAGGAAAAGCTTTTGATAGAATGACATCTAAAAACAGCCAATACTTAATTAATGCGAACATTTTTTGCTGAAATATATTGATGTATCCAATAGTAATTCTTGTTGTTGTGACATAGTGTCTTAGTTTTACTCGGTATTGGCGATTCGGCTTGCAAAATTAGTACTTTCAGAGAGCCTAATTGTGTCAAAATAGAGATGTTATTTGCTAAAACCAACATTGCATGAAAATAAAATCAGTAGCGTTTAGCGTGTAAAAAGTGTCTAGTGCTTGTTGTGTTTATTCATCTTACCTCGTCCCTACCCAAAACGTGTGACAGTGATAAAGTACAGAGAGGCAGTTTGCAGATAGCTTCTATAGGGAATATTATATAGATATTTAGTCATTTGTACATTAGTGATAAAAATGGATTTAATAGACTCATAAAATGGGACTGTTGGGTCTATAAACAAGTATATAAATCCTCCGTACTGTTTAGGCCTACAGGTTGTTTGCTGTCCAGTTGTAGGATGTATCTAGTTTCTAGTAGTCTTAGGGCTTTCTCCCTATTGCCTCCTCTTTTGTTGTGTGGCACATTGTCAATCAAAAAGTATTTTAAGCCTTTGGGATCTCCATTGTGAGATTCTTCAAAGTGACGTGCCACAGGGTATGTGTGATCTTTGTTCTTAATGGCTATCATGTGCTGAAGTATTCGTTTGTGGCCTTGGAGAACTGTACTTCCAACATATTGAAGGCCACAAGGACACTCCAGCACGTAGATCACATATTCTGTTTTGCATGTCAGAAATCTGTGTATGGGGAATTCTTTGTCACTGAAAGGTGTTTTGTAGGACCGTTTATTTTCTCCATATTGACATGCTTTACATACCATACATTTGAAAAAAACAGTGCGTTGCTCTAACCAGGTGTTTTTTTTGCTTTCAAAAGGGTCGTTGTGGACTAACTCATCTCTCATCGAGGGTCCTTTGCTGTATGTGATTGTTGGTTTATTCGATAGAACATGGCCAATAATGGGATCACCTAGTATGAGTGGCCAGTTGTCTTTAATGATTTTACTGATGGCCCTCGATTGTTTGCTGTATTCCATTATAAATCGGAATATTTCCGTCTTGACAGCAGTTTCTTTGGTGGGACTAACATTGATGATGTTATTGTCAGTCAGTGTTGTCAAAAGACTATCCCTACTGATTTTACTGCATCTTTTTATGGTCATGTCTATTGTTTTTTTAGAATAGCCCCTCTCAAGGAACCGTTTGGTGCTTGCCACCTGGGCACTGTGAAAATCATTTTCATTGCTACTTATACGTTTCAATCTAAGCATCTCCCCATATGGTATACTCTGTATAAGATGTCGAGGGTGAGAGCTGGTGGCATATAGTATGGCATTTCCCGCCGTTTTTTTGCGGTAAAGTTTAGTGGCAATTGACCCATCTTTTATATATACCTCAACATCAAGGAATTCCGCCCTATGATCACTGATGTTGGCTGTGAATTCCAGATTTAGGTTGTTGGAATTAAGTTTATTGACAAACCTCTCTGCCTCTGACTGGGTCCCCTGCCAGACGATAAAGAGGTCGTCAATATATCTAAGCCAAAGTTTGACATGTGTGTTCATAATTTGTTCGTATTCTTTGAGGAGGACCAACTCCTCCCACCAGCCCATGTGTAGACATGCATAGCTGGGGGAGAAGCTGGCCCCCATCGCAACGCCCCGTAGTTGTTGGTATAGTGTGTTTCTATACATGAAAATATTGTTATTGAGACAGAACTCAGTCATGTCCTTGAGCATTTTGTTATGATTTGAACATTGTGAGGGTCTTTGGTTGAGGTAATGTAGTAATGCCCTGATGCCGTCTTGATGATTGATAGACTTATAGAGTGAGGAGACATCTAAAGTGATTAATAAGTAATCAAAATTCCAACTAAAATCTTTGATTTTGGATAGAAAGTCACCCGTATCACGAATATATGATGGTAACTGATGTACAAAGTTTTGGAGAAAAAAGTCTACATATTTGGATGTTCGTTCTAACAGGCTGTTCCTCGCCGAGATAATGGGTCTCCCTGGTGGATTCGTGGGATCCTTATGTATTTTGGGGATGAAGTATACGATTGGTGTTGTTGGATGGTCATTGCGGAGATAGAGGTATTCATCCTGTGTAAGAAGTCCTGCATTTTTCCAGGTAATCAGTTTCACCCTGTAAGTGTTGTAGGTGTTTCTCAGGGTTAAATGATCACTTTTGCGATAGCATACTTTGTCTTGTAGTTGTTTCATAGCTTCCTCATTGTAATCAGATTTTTTCCATAGGACTAAATTGCCACCCATATCTGAATTTCGAATGACAACATCAGAATTATTTTTTAATTTTTTCATCAGTGCATGATATTGAATCTCTGTCTTATTTTTCTTAGTTCTGGCAATTCTTTGTGTCCTATGATTACGTTTTTTTATTTGACCAACCACATGTTCATGGAAGATTTCGATTCCATCACGAGGCATAATCGGATTAAAAGTTGAAATAGGTTTAAATCCCGTTTTGATCATTTGTATATCATTGATAGTTGGCACTTGACGTTCTATCTCATATTGTGTTGATGTCATATTTTCATCAAGCAAAGCTTGCATTGTGTTGAGCATGGATAAATCAGCATTGGTTGCATCAATAGATGGTGATTTTGATGGCCCAGGTATTTGTTGTAGATTATCTTCTGTCCCTGATGTTTTCTGTGACATGAAGTGTTTTTTCAATTTTAGTTTTCGTATACTGCGATAGATATCCATGCGTGTTGAAGCATAGTCAAAAGTACTCTCAGGGCAATAGGACAGTCCTAGCGACAATAATTGTTCTTCAGCTTTGGTCAAATCAATGTTGGCCAAATTGATTATTGTTGGACTTATTGCCGGTTTTGTCGTCTCCAATTTCTGCGGGTCATCCCCCTCTTTCTGGGAGCGTTTGTGTTTTGCTGCTCGCCTCTCTCTGCGTTTGATGGTTGGTGTTTTCCATAGTCATTTACTTGGTTTCTGGGATGCAGTGTTTCTCTGCGTTCTCTGCATAAAAAATCCACTTCATCAACCAGAGAGATTTGTGTGTGTGCTTGTCTCATAGCGCGTCCGCCAACTTCAGGTTCCGATTCACTTTCTATGGCGGAGCTGAGATCCGAATTGGAGAAAGTTGCTGTTCTGTTAGCACTGATTCCTACATTTGCTTGTGTTGTGCCGTATTTAGATGCCTTGATAAAGTCGAATTTTTTTGCAAATGTGAAGATGCGACCGCATTCATAATCCATGCGGTCTCTGTGGAACTTGAATGCCTTTCTTTCGCGGATGATTTCCTCTTCTTTTTTCAGTCTTTTTGTCATATCTTCTTTTAATTTGTTTACTTCTTCATTTTGTCCCATTGTGTTAAGTTCTCCATTCAGTGAAACAATTTCTTCTTGTAATTTTATGCGGTCCTTTTCCGCATACTTCACCAAAATCATGACTAATTTTCTGGAAGAGTCTAAGTTGGTCTCAGCCCACTCCCTCATCATTTCAGGGTCGGGGTTCTCATAACTGGGAGCTGTTAAAATCCGTAGGCCTCTTGGTATTCTCCCAACATCCAGATATCGCTGCAATGACTTTGCCTCCCACCATTTACTTTGTTCTGATTTCATCTTCTTCTTCAAGATTTTTACTTTTTCTTTCAAGCTGGTATTTTTGATGCTGTCAGTTGCATTCTGGGAGATTGAGTGCATGGTGGGCGCTTTGAGGTCATCAAAAATATCTGCTGTAGCTGCCTCTCTGTCTTTAATCGCGTCTGCTGACATAGTAGATGTTAACTTGGAGCTTGGACTAATTAAATACGGTTTGTTAGGCTAGTAGCGTACACTTGACAATGTTCCTTGTGATTTGATTGCCCTTTCCGCTTTGCCGCCTTGCACACCTCTGACCCAGTGTAGTGCAAACAGATACGGGCCGCTAAGTCGCTATATCTCGCTGGTACATGGGGTTGTCACATCAGACGACGTGAGTTCTCCTACCTGCGAGTGTTTCCGCGATCGCGTGTCCACTTCTGCTGTTGCTGGGGGGCCGCTGTTCATTAATCCTCCCGGATTACTTCATTTTCGGCTTGGAAGGCCACGCCTCCCTTGAGAACAGCTTAGCCGCTTACGCAGAGGGGGTCCAGGTTAAGCCGGAGGAGACAAAACCGGCAACTTCATATTACTTCCACTCCTTTGGCTTGCACTCGTTCCCGCTGCAGATAGGAGCCCAGACCACGATTAGGTGCTTCAAAAGAATCTTTATTCGTCCGCTCTCAAGTGTTTACACAGCCATTACGCGTTTCGAGCCCGTGGGCCCTTGATCACATGACGCTAGCAGCACTCACACCTGGACATTTTAAACATTTTTTTCAAAGGTGCATTTTTTTCATTTTTAAAGTGACAAGGTGCTTTGTGGAGTTACCAATGGTATAGTGCAATGTAATAGTAATAGACATAGAAGATGCATTTGTATCTTCTGATTTCGACATCAATAAATAAATATCACAGTGATAATATTTAAAATTAAGTTCGCTATTTACAATAAATATATAAATAAATATATAAATATAATTCAATATATATAAAATTGTATAAAAAGGAAAAGCTTTTGATAGAATGACATCTATATACACATATATATACATATATACATATATATATGTATATATATACACATATATATATACATATATACACATATATATATACATATATATACATATATACACATATATGTACATATATACATAAGAATATATACATATATATATACATATATATATATATATATCCATAAGAAACCTGCTCCGCATTGAGGGCCACACACGTCTTGTAAGTTTTATCCATTTATTGACAGACAAAAAGGTTCGCAGACAGTGTCCTTTAAAAGCATTTCTTCAGCAAGCCTCAGTTGTTCCAAACATGTTTCGGTCATAGATTCGCCCTTGATCACTGGCGTCGGCTTGAGTGATTAGCAGCAACAGTTCAAGGCGCACCTGCGCCATATTAAATACTCGCCCCACTGGGCTCAAGCACGCTGTGCATTCTGGTAGACATAGTTTCTACTTAATGTTCCTTCTATAGTAGATGCTGCCAATCAACTTTAACTGTCATTTTTACCACAGTGGGTTGCCTTACAGAACATTGGTGCTCACCTTTTTACTAATTGTCCCACCAACTGGCAACTCGACGTTCCAATCGCGCTTCATATTTTTCGCGCTAAGGACCTGCACTTCAGCAGCGGGACCCTTGCGATCCGAGCCAGACCGCTAATAAATCCATAAGAAACCCTGGCTCGGAGAAGTCTGGAAATCCACCTCTGGTGATGCAAAGACTTCGGCGTCCGGCGGGAGCTTCAGCGATGCAGACCGGTCAGTTACTTCTTTGGTGCCTGCCAAGCAGGGGAGTCACTCCTTGACCCCAAGGGAGATTTCTTCAGTCTTCTAGTCAGGACAGAACGTCGAAGGTCCAGGATGTACGTTGCAGAGTTTCATCCAGGGTAATCTAAAGTCCTAGGGACTGGATTCCTATACTTATAGTAAGTTTAGGGGATGGACTAACGCTAAGCCCCACCTATGGGTGGGCCAGGAAAGAGGGGTGGTTACACCCATTTCCTTTGTCCAGTTTCACACCAGAATAGGGGCAGGTAGCCCCTGCAACCGGTTTGAACTGGGCTATGCACAGGGACACCAAACATGCCCCCAGTGCAGGACTTCAAAGCACCAGAGAGTGCTCCCGCCCAGCCCCAATACACATCTGCCTGTCTGGGGAGGTGGTTACACCTCCCTTTGACAGGAAACCTATTGTCCAGGCCTCCCCTGCCGGAGTTTCGGTCAGCAGTAGAAGGCCAGACCCGTGTCTGTGGCAGAGGCATCCATTTTGTGATGCCAGGGCTCAGGAAAGTCCTACCGGGTTTAGCCAGTGTGAACATGTCTCGCCCTCTAGAAGGGTGGAATGCTACCCCCGCCGCCAGAACTGGCGGGGGGGGTAGTATTCAAAAGCATTTGACACCAAACATGACATGTTTTGATGCAGCCGTCCCAAAGTTAGCATTTACCGCGAGGTTATAATGCACTTAAGAGTATATGGTATGGTTGTATTACAGAACAAAGCACAACCAAAGGAATGACATGGCTTGGCAGTTCAGGCTGGACTGTTCCCATTAGGCACAGGGTCAGACTGATTTGCATATGACCATGTCTGAAGTGGGGGGAGGGGTGGGCTAAATAACGGTGATGGATTAAACCCAGATCAGTTGACTGGGGGTGAGTGCTTGCAATGTTCAACACTCCGTCCATCATTCCCTTTGGTTTTGCTTTGTTCGCCATAAGTTGGCAGGGTATGCTCAGACGTGAGTCCCTTGCTCACTTTGCCACTGGATTCAAGCAAGCCTGGCTGAAGACGGCTGAAATGCCAGAAACCGGTCCTAGGAAGCTTGTTTCCGGTCCAGGGAAGACAGGGCTTGGCAGTTCGGGCTGGACTGTTCCCATGAGGCACAGGGTCAGACTGATTTGCATATGGCCATGTCTGAACTGGGGTGGCAGAGTGGGCTAAAGAATGGTGATGGATTAAACCCAGATCAGTTGACTGGGGTGAGTGCTTGCAATGTTCAACACTCCGTCCATCATTCCTTTGGTTTTGCTTTGTATCACAGAACAGCCATAAGGAAGTATTTCCAAAAGCTGCAGAGGGGCTCAGCTCAGGCTTGGGCACCCTCTCACATAAAACCAAGCAATCTGCCTTCAGGATTGTCAAGGCCTGCCAATTGAGTGGCTTATAGGTTTATATGAGTCTGTATATGGTAGTGATATAGGGAGCCTATACCACTTTAAGGGGTGCAAGCACACCCTCACCCAGGCTGCAGTAGCAGACCTGTGGTGCAATTTTGGAGTGCTTCCCAGGGGTGGCATAATACATGCTTCAGCCCCTGGTAGGCCTCTGAGGAACCTATGCCCTAGGTACATAGTATACCATATACTAGGGGCTTATAAGGCACTCCAGAATCCAATTAGATATGTACCTAATGTACATGGAAACCATTTTAGAGAGGAAGCAGCTAGGCTGTGGTCCTGATTAGCAGGGCCACAGCCAGACTAAGGTCGAAAAACAGTGAAACACCAACAAAAAGTGGGGGTACCCATTTGAAGCAGATCCTACTCTCCTACATTCCCATCATGCCTCAATAAGGGAACTATAAATCCCACAATGCCTAGTAATGAACTTAAGGCACGGCAGATTTCAAGCAGGCAACTAAGCACCACCTGAGGAAGAAAACTGTTGAAACACATCGTGGTGAACAGAAAGAGAACTGCTTTTGTGCGTCTCTCTCTCTCTCTCTCTCTATATATATATATATATATATACAGTCAAAATCATAAGTGGACAGCTAATTCTTCTCCACTATTGTGAGGCCCCCCTGGAGAGTTCGACTGGAGGTCTCTTATAAAGCGCGATTCTAACGGCCTTAGTCGCATCTCTCTATCGCCCCCTCTAGCATCTCTGGGTACATAGTCATGGCAGAAGTATTGCAGGAGTGCCCTATCACTGTTGTGATGACTGGCAAAATGTTGCGCAACAGAGTAGTTAGCATTATTGCTTGCAATGGCTCTTTGGTGCTCCAAGATTCTCATTTTAACCTGGTTGATTGTACTGCCCACGTATTGTAGGTTACATGGGCAGACCAGTCAGTACACCACATATGTACTACAGGTCATAAACTTTGTTATCTTCCTCTCTTTAGCAATGCCCTGTATGCCATACGAGGTGACTCTCTTACTGTTGGCACAAGCTCTACACTTTCCACATGGGAAGGAGTCGTTGTCGTTTCAATGTCATAAGATGACTCTCCTCCAAATGATCTACTATAGACCTTGATCTCTTGAATGTTATTCCTGACTCGGATAGCAGATCTTTCCCAATTATTGCATCTGTTTTAATGATTTGCCACTTCTTACGCATAATGGCTCTGACTTCTTTGTCTTCATTAGAATTGCGTGTTATCATTCTGAAATTATTTGTTGTTCCTTTTTCTTTCTGTCTACCTTTACGTTGTAGGAGTTCCCTCTTATCTTTCCCTTCTGCCTTCAGCTGTGCTGTCTTTAATGTATTGAGCGGGCATCCCCTCACTTTGAAACGGTTCATGCTCTCTTCAGCTGCTTGCGTGTAGTCCTCCTGTCTGAAGCTGTTTCTCTTGATTTGCAAGAGTTCCCCATAGGGGATACTCTGAATCAAATGTACTGGGTGACTGCTCCGTCCATGCAGGATGGAGTTCCCTGCAGTTTTCTTCCTATACAGGGCTGTGTGAATGTTATTAGCAATCACAAATACCTTTAGATCCAAAAAGATCACCTGTATGGTGCTTAGTTCCCCAACAAATCTCAATTTAAGTTGTTGTTGTTCAGGCAGGAGATATATTGATTGGCCAATTCCATTGACCCTCTCCAAATAATGAAGAGGTCATTAATATATCTCCTCCAACAAACAATTTTGTCCACCCACTCATCCATTGTAACGGCCCAGGCCACCTGCTTCTCCCACCAGCCCGCGAATAAGTTCGCGTAACGGGGGCGAAGCAGTCTGCTTATACCTCTGTTCCTGGAAGAGAAAAATGTTGTTATTTTGGCAGAATGTAATAAATTTCACTAGCATATTGTTATGTTCCAGAAACTTCAGAGGTCAGCCTTTCAAAACATATTTTACTGCCTCCAGTCCATATGTGTGCCTGATACTCGTGTAGAGGCTAGGTACATCAAGAGTGATCATTATGAAATCAGATTCCCATTCAATCCCCTGGATCTGCATTAAGAAATCCTTTGTGTCCCTTGTGTTTGAAGACAATTGTAGCACGAGGGAAAATAAAAAATGGTCCACGTATCTAGACAGATTCTCAGTCAGGCCCCCTAATGAGGAGACTATCGTTGGACCTGGTGGACTAGTGGTATCTTTTTGGTTTTTTGGTATGTGGTAGAATTTGGGGATCCTGGGATGTTTATTCTGTAGAAAGTGGAACCCTTCTTTTGACAGGATACCCCTGCTGAACCATTTATCACTCATCCGTTCAAATGACTGTATGCTCAATGTACAGTCCATCTCTGTTGCTGGAATGTAGTTGTCTTTGTCCTCAAGTTGTCATAGGGCCTCTTTACAATAGTTCCCTCTCGTCTGCAGAACTATATTCCCACCCTTGTCAGATGATTTCACAATGATTGTCTTGTCATTCTTCAAAGTTTGTATTGCTTTCCTTTGATTATATGTGAGATTCAATTTTCTGTGTGGTCTACTCTTCGATCTCAATCCCAGTAAATCTTTATTCACGCTGTCTGAGAAGATGTAAATGGCATCAACAGGTGTCTGAGGGTAAAATCTCGAGGTAGGTTTGAATGGAGTCAGGGCACTCACCTGTGTTACCCCAAAGTCCTCAGGTCTATCCAAAGTGTCCCTCTCCATCGGATCCTGAGTCCCCCCTTCATGTCTTAATTCCACCAAGGTAGCCAGGGTTTCCAGATCGCCTACAGTTAATACATTTGTGTCATCAGATACATCATTGCTTCTTGCCCTTACTTGCCCCGGATTTCTCATCTTAAAGAATGTGTACAGTTTTATTTTCCTAATACACTTGAATAAATCGATGCTGGTGTGGGTGTACTCAAACTCTTACGTCGGGCAATATATATATATATATATATATAGATTCATCCCTATGTCCCTTGGTCAAATGTCTTCCATCCTACATTCAGGACACAGGTGACTTTTTGGTGAGCAAGCCTGCAGGGCAGGCGAAACGTGTCCAACAATTGTCAGCCGACAATAAATTATTGTTTTTTTCAAGACACTGCGTCGTCATCCTTGGTAATGAGGGAAGTTGGTGAATTATTTCGGACCATGCTTGGGTGGTCCTTTGAGATGATGCGTCCTCTGTTCAGGAGCAGGGGAGGGATACACAAGCAACGAGCGTGGAATATAGATAGATAGATAGATAGATAGATAGATAGATAGATAGATAGATAGATAGATAGATAGATAGATAGATAGATAGATAGATAGATAGATAGATAGATAGATAGATAGATAGATAGATAGATAGATAGATAGATAGATAGATAGATAGACAGACAGATAGACAGATAGACAGATAGATAGATAGATATATTCACAGAAAAAAACACAGGTTACAGGAAAGTTATAGTTAGGCTGACATGTCACTTGTACAAAACCTGTGAAATTCAGCCGTTATAGTAGGCTGAGCTAACTATAACTCGTACCCCCGCAATGCACTGATGAGGATGTCACATATTACATCACCCATGACATGGTCAGTGACATCACTGATGACATCACTACAGACATCTCAATTACATCACTGATGACATCATCTACATAATCTCTGATGCACCTACTCACACCCCAATATAACCTTTCATACACCCGCGCCAAATTTCAGACTACCATTTTCGAGTTTGCAGCGTGGTGGAGACAGGAGGTGAGGCCTCGGCGAGCTGCCGGCTTTGTTTTTTTTTTCATTTAAGTAGGGAAGCTGTTTGCCCCCCTTCCCTTGACCCCTTTTTTTTTTTTAATAAAGCGGGATCCCACGCTTCATTTAAAAAAAATATTCGGCCAGATTCATGGGTCCATCGCGAATCCCACTGAATTAAAATAAAATGTTTTGTGGGACCCCTAAGCAGGCCTAGGAGGTCAGGGTGTGTCTAGCCAGACCCCTTTTCTTGTTTTTTGCAGGTCTTTTAAGCTTTTTTCTTGTGACTCGGTTCAACCAAGTCACAAGATGGCTGCCAACACTTCCTGGTTTGAAGTATTGGCAGCCAATCAGATTGCAGGCACGAGATCGGGAGGGTTTGTGGATCCTCTGCGTCCACAGATGAATATCTGAGAAATGTTTAAATTTCTCAGGATCTACTGAATGGATTTACATCATTTAACAAAAAGAGTGCTTTCTGAACTACCTTTTTGCCAAATTAGGTGTAATTCCGTTGAGCAGTTCGGGCTGTAGCCGTGTCTAAAGTTTCCTATGTAAATTAACATGGAGAAAACGCATTTTGGGATGCCCTCTTTTTCTAGGCCCCCGCTTGCCCAATCCCCCCGAACCTTTCAACGCAGCAGCTGACCCGAACGCCGCATTAGTTTTGAAAATTTCACGAATATTCGTCCAACAACGCCAAAGATATTGGCAAATCAAAAAACGATTTTCCTATGGAGACTAGGTCCTAACTATCAATACCTACTGGCGATCGCCAATAGGATATATATATATATATATATATATATATATATATTACCTACTGGCGGTCGCCAGTAGGTAGTTATAGTTAGGACCCTCTTTCCATAGGAAATCCGCAACATTCTATTTGGAATAACTTTGGCGCCGGTCGACGAATCCTCGCGAAATTTTCAAAACTAATGGGGCGCTACGCTCCATGTGATCAAGGCTGCTGTGTCAGTCGAAACGCGTAATGACATATTGAGTGAGCAATAAACATCCTGTCATTCCAACTAAGAGGAGTTCGTGCTGGTTCTTTTCATCGCCCGTGGGGAAGTTGGAAGGCAGCAATTCAGTCATATATATATATATATATATATATTACCTACTGGCGGTCGCCAGTAGGTAGTTATAGTTAGGACCCTCTTTCCATAGGAAATCCGCAACATTCTATTTGGAATAACTTTGGCGCCGGTCGACGAATCCTCGCGAAATTTTCAAAACTAATGGGGCGCTACGCTCCGCTCCTACCCTGAAAGTCTCGGGGGGATTCGTCAAGCAGGGGCTGAGAAAAAAGGGGGGTCCCAAAACGCATTTTTCCCATGCATTTTTCCATAGGACCTTTAGACACAGCTACAGCCCGAACGGCTGAACAGAGTTACTTCAAATTTGGCAGAGAGGTAGTCTACAGTTCAAGGAAGTGCCTTTTGTAGGTCTGGTGTAAATCTGTTCAGTAGTTCCTGAGAAAATAGCATTTAAATCAATATATATATCTGTGGCAGCTTACGGTGCGCTTACCGTGCGCTTACGGTAAGCTTACCGTACGCGTACGGTGCCGTGCGCGAGCGCGATTCTGATTGGCTGTTAGATCTTAGTAAACATTCGAATCGGTCGAAACCAGGAAGCGGCGGCCGCCATTTTCTCTCTCGCACTCTGAGGGGGGGGAGGAAAAACAAAGGGTGAAAACATGTAAAGGGGCAGATTAGACAGCTCCCAACCACCTAGCCTTGTTCATGGTGTCCCAAAAGAACCCCCAAGGCCAAAAATTCAATTTTAATTTTTTTCGAAAAAACGCCGATTACGCTTACCGTACGCGTACGGTAAAAATTAATTAATAAAAAAAAAGTATCCACACTTTCCCAGCCCCGTGTGCAAAAGGTGCCCGTAGGCATATTACACAACTGAACAGTTATTCGATTACATCCAGCGCACCGCGTGCCCACCGTGCGTGCACGGCACTAACTGCGTAAAGTGGGCGCGCACGGTGCGCGCACGGAACGAACTGTGTTAAGTGGCCATGCACGCCACGAACGGCGTAAAGTAACTTAGCATTTAAAAAACCGTACAAATTCACTGAAAAAACCATAGGTTTCACACACGTTATAGTTAGGAATTAGCATTTAAAAAACCTTGCAAATTCACTGAAAAAACCATAGGTTTAACACATGTTATAGTTAGCTGGACATTTTACTCATAAAAAACCAATGAAATTCCCCCGTTATAGTTAGTGCAGGCAACTATAACTCACGCGACCGCAATCCTCTGCTGATGACATATGTGTCTTTATGAAAAAAAAATATTTGTAATATATGTATAGCTAAAATTTAATGGAAGAAGACATGGGCAAATAAGTGTCTAAATACAGTATTAGCATCAGCAGAGGATTGCGGTCGCGTGAGTTATAGTTGCCTGCACTAACTATAACGGGGGAATTTCATTGGTTTTTTATGAGTAAAATGTCCAGCTAACTATAACATGTGTTAAACCTATGGTTTTTTCAGTGAATATATATATATATATATATATAAAAATCCACCAGTGCCGGTCAACAAGTTGCGGTTTGTCAGCGGCGGTCCGAGTTCGGAAACCAGAATTCCGAAATTATTCACTCCACACAACTTCCTATATCATAAAGAAGTACTCGGACTCCAAAGTCGAATGCAAAGATTTATTCCAAGTGCTGAACGACGCGTTTCGCCATTACGGCTTGCTCACGCTCAAACTCGTAGTGCAACACATCTTTTTTAAATTGAGTATCTAAGAAGACGGACTAGTAACACCCAAGTAAAGAAAGTTCCTGTTACTACTGCGGCCATTTTGTAACGGTATAACAGTATTGCCATCATATGAAGTAAATACATCAAATGGAATGCAGATTGGTCCCATGCATTGCACATAAATAAAGTATGTGTAACAAATGAATATCATGTTGAAATAAAACGATAATCAAGACATTTAGAAAAAACCAGGGATGTGTACGTGTAAAGCTCAATAAAGTTGCCGAATTCAATACAACCCAAATGGGTATAAATTCATAGTATCACGTACAATTCACAACAATGTAATGAAAAGATGTATGTCCGGTTAAATAAAGTTACCAACATAAATACAGCCCAAGTGGGCATGAGTACACACTTCCTTATAGATCTCGATAACAATAATACAACATCTTGTTGTATACCTTTGAGTCCAGCGTTATCGTTCGAAATCCTAAGCTCGGGTGCCGCGGTGAATATATGATCTTTTGTTACAAAAATATCTTACAGTTGGCATCAGCCGATATACTGTACATCATGACATATTCAAATTTCTAATATAGACTAAGTCATTCCCTAGTGGGCAAAAATTACATTTGTAAACACCTAACTAGAAATGAGCAATATCATTGCATGTCTGATAAAATACATCCATCTTCATATGTAGAGTTCATGTAATACCGGGTGTTACTCCATCTAGAATAAAATACAAATATAAAATTTAAAACTGCACAACAAAACAAAAAAACAAAACTGCTAACAAAATATTTTACAAAATGCGCGCACGGAACGAACTGCGTTAAGTGGGCGCGCACGCCACGAATGGCGTAAAGTAACTTAGCATTTAAAAAACCGTACAAATTCACTGAAAAAACCATAGGTTTCACACACGTTATAGTTAGGAATTAGCATTTAAAAAACCTTGCAAATTCACTGAAAAAACCATAGGTTTCACACATGTTATAGTTAGCGGAAATTTTACTGATAAAAAACCAATGAAATTCCCCCGTTATAGTTAGTGCAGGCAACTATAACTCACGCGACCACAATCTTCTGCTGATGACATATGTGTCTTTATGAAAAAAAAATATTTGTAATATATGTATAGCTAAAAATGTATGGAAGAAGACATGGGCAAATAAGTGTCTAAATACAGTATTAGCATCAGCAGAGGATTGCGGTCGCGTGAGTTATAGTTGCCTGCACTAACTATAACGGGGGAATTTCATTGGTTTTTTATCAGTAAAATTTCCGCTAACTATAACATGAACATGTGTGAAACCTATGGTTTTTTCAGTGAATATATATATATATATATATATATATATATTTATATATATATATATATTACACCAGAGTTCCTACGACTCGCTCCTCAGTCAACCAAATGGGACACGGACACCAGGTTAGTGCGTGGTTTACTCTTCTTTTATTTTAAAAGCTGACGCGTCGGCATGGTGGATGACGCGTTTCGCCCAACAAGTGGGCTTGTTCACATAACAAGACTCTCGTCTACCTCGGTTTTTCAACACTCTCTTCCACACATTGCGTCACGTGATTTCAGTGAAATGGAAAAAATACTTAATATATTTGTTCTCATTTTGACAGTCAGTGCATTTTCGGTAATAAATATTACGCAGCAAAAGAACTGTTTATATCAGTCCTGGATCAATCCAATTTACAAAGTGCAAAGTGCATGACTAGAAGTTATTAAATAAACAATATAGGTTTAAATATCCAGTTTTGTCATGTGCAAATAGCAGACATATAAATATTAAATACAAAAACATAGATATTAGCATATCATTATTGCCAACATCACATTTTGTCAATATAACTGTATGTACATATATAACTTATTGCTGCCCCAGGGAACGCTTCATATTGAATATAGTATTAATATTACACACAATATTCTTTGCAAAACGACTCTGTTGTCAGGATTGCTATCTCTAATTGAGCTTCCCTTGTGGATTGCTTATAACCCACTTTTTAATTTCATCATGGACACTTTGCTACAATAGCTGCTAATCTATATAATGGCACCGCATGAGAATATATAAAGTGCTTCAAAGTGCATTTTAAAGTGTGTTTTTGCATCAAAAAAACAAAAAATGGTAAATATTCACAGTTAAATTACGACTGTGAAATTTTTGTGAAAAAATCATTATTCTTTAAAATTCAATTTTTTGGAGCATTAGGAAGTTCTTTACTGATGGTGTCCTGTGCTGCCGTACATTGGATTACTACTGGAATAAATTCCTTAATAACTACAGCTTCCCTGATTCAGGCAAGGGTGTGATGTTCTTGTCACTTCATGTGACCTTGTGTACACTTCTATACTTTAACTGGAATAAATACAGATAACCAGAAACTCTCAGGACAAATCCTGTTGGGACCATAATGTACATAAGGAAGTCTTAATACAAACATGATACAATATATAATTATATGTATCTAGATAGTAAAATCTGTGCTGATAAGTGTACATTCATAAATATGCATATAAATAAAAATATAAATTAATGTAATTTAAATGCGATATTACGATGTTGAGATCATTCTAAAAAAAAATTTATATCAAATATATTATGTTCATAAAATATAAATATTCATAAAAAATCCTCAAAATTCTTGAAAACTGTCCCTTATAAAAAGTTGTTCAATTCTTCCCCATTGTTTAGCCCATTGGGAGTGCGGGTATCTAATTCAAGTATGTATTTTGCCTCCAATTGTCTGAGAGTTTTCTCCCTGTTCCCTCCCCTTCTCATTAGTGGAACTGCAGCTATAACAAAATATCTAAGATCTTCTAATTTATTTCCGTGTACTGCCTTAAAATGTCTAGCCACTGGGTATTTCATGTCCAAGTTGACTATTGCCCTTAGGTGCTACAAAATGCGTATGTGTACCTTAAGCTTGGTGCTGCCTACGTATTGCAGTCCGCAAGTGCTGCTCAACACGTAGACAGAAAATTCAGTACGGCAGCTGTATCTGGCATTGATTTTATTTAAAGTTGCGCCATAAACTGTAGTGTATTGTAAGGTATTTGCTCCAAATTTACACGCTCTGCATGTGTTACACTTGATAAAACCATTACGTGGTGCTAGCCACATTGAACTGGGCTGAATTACACTGATTGCCAACTCTGGACTGGGTTTTACTAAGGCATTGTACATAGATTTAGATTTTCTAAAAGTCAAAGCTGGAGGGGCAGGGAATAACTGATTCAATACTGTATCAGTTTGAACTATGGGCCAATGTTTATTCAGGATGGTCCTAATTTTCTTATGTGGGCTACTGTACATCGTTATAAATCTCATCAAAGTGTTTTCTAGATGCTTATTGGTGAAATTGCCTTTTCTCTTGTTGCCTGAGGTGTTAGAACAGGTTAATAATTCATCCCTAGATTTTGTCTTGACTTTAGATAGGGCTGTGTTGATGACCTGCTTACTGCAACCTCTGGCCAAGAACCTGGGTTTACTTTCTTTAATACAGTCATCAAACAACTGATCAGAACTGCAGATTCTGCTCAGCCTTAAGAATTCCACATAAGGGATACTCCTTATCAGAAGAGTGGGGTGGAAACTCGACGCATGAAGCGTCGAGTTTCCGGCTATGTTCTTTTTATGCAATGTGGTCTCAATGCCACTTTCTCCAATGCATACATGTACATTCAGAAAATCTATGGATTTCTTGTTAATTTCTGCAGTGAATTGAAAATTAAGATTGTTAACATTAAGTTTTTGAATAAAATCTGTAACTAAAGCTTCGGGTCCTTTCCATATAAAAAATATATTGTCTAAGAAGCGCATCCATCCTATGATGCGCTCCTCCCAAATATTTCTATATTTCACCCTGAGAACCTGCTCCTCCCACCAGCCCACGTGTAAACAGGCGTAGCTGGGGGAGAAGCAGGCCCCCATGGCGACTCCCCTGATTTGATGGTAAATGCCCTTGTTAAATAGGAAATAATTATTGTGGAGAAAAGCGATATCATTTCTAAAATCATATTGCCATGCTGGTAAAGTTCCATTGGTCTCTTTCCTAAAAATAATTTTACCGCGTTTATACCATCAGTGTGATTGATACTAGTATATAACGCACACACATCAAGGGATACCAGTAGAAATTCAGAAGACCATGTGTTATATTTAAGTTTTTCCAGAAAATGCATAGTGTCTTTAATATATGATGGCAGGGCAACTACCAGCTCCTGCAGATGAAAGTCCACATATTCTGAGATTTTTTCTAAGACTCATCCTCTAGCGTTGATTATGGGTCTCCCCGGTACTGGCATAGTTCTCTTATGTATTTTAGGTATAAAATACATCACGGGGTTGTTGGATACTCAGTTCGTAAGTAGTTAAATTCATCATTAGTGATCAAATTGCCTTGTTTCCATTTATATAGTTGTTGGAGACACAGGGCATTTAGTGTTGATAGTTGTTTAGCGTTCGATTTGACATAGCATTGGATATCCGTTAGATGTTTTTCCACCTCCAACATATAGTCTTCTCTAGGCCACAAGACTATTACCCTCTTTGTCTAATTGCTTGATAATCACCTAATTGTGTTCCCGCAATTTTTTGAATAAGTCCTGATATTTTTTTAACTTAAAATTGTTGCCATTTCTCCGCCTCTTAATTGCAAGGCGAAGTTTCTTGATTTCTTCAATAATTATATCTTGATAGATATCTATCGCATCACGCGGCATAATTGGAACAAAGGTTGATTTTGACTTGAAGGGAGATTGAGTTCTACCAGACACACTGGCGCCCATTTCAGAAATCAACTCTTGCGTAGAGCCTGCGGAATCTTCCTGATTAGTATTAGTCTAATCACCCATGGTCAAAAGAGTGGAAATGTCTGATGTTAAAAGGTTAGAAACTGGCTCTCCATTGGCTGAGTCTAGGGATTCTGTGCTTTTTTTCGAGTTTTTTATAGCAAAGTACTTTTTTAATTTCATTTTCATATATATACTGGCGGTCGCCAGTAGGTAGTGATAGTTAGGACCTGGTTTCCATAGGAAAAGCATATATATATTTATATTCACTGAAAAAGCCATAGGTTTCATACACGTTATAGTTAGGAATTAGCATTTAAAAAACCTTAGAAATTCACTAAAAAACCATAGGTTTCAGGGGCGTTATAGTTAGCTGGACATTTCACTCATACAAAACCATAGAAATTCCCCCATTATAGTTAGTTCAGCTAACTATAACTCGCGCGCCCGCAATGCACTGCTGATGACATCACATATTACATCACTCATGACATGGTCAGTGACATCACTCATGACATCACTGATGACATCTCAAATGACATCACTGATGACATCATCCAGTGAATGTGTGTTTTCCTGAAAAATAAATATGTTTATATATGTACATCTCAAGGTCGATGGAAGAATAAATGGGTATATAAGTGTCTAAATGGATGATTTTTTTGTAAAATTGATTGTATAACTGACTAATTAAGTGTATTTTAATGAACACATGGGTTAGTGAGTAATGTTTAAATATGTAAATATCTGTATCAGTCTCTCACTTTGTGTATACATGTCTGCATGTGGTGGTGAGTAGCTACATGAGTGTCTATATGGGTTATTAGTTGGTTTTTTGAGTATCAGTTTGAATGTCTGAGTGTCTGTATGGTTCGGTGGGGGTATTACGTAGTGCATAGATGCATGAATGAGTGTGTCACTGTTTGTATGTGTTGAAGACAATTTGTGTGCAGGACTGTATGGGTGGATGAGTGCGTGTATGGGCGTGTTAGTGAGTGAATGACTGTCTCAATAGTGTCTTTATAATTAACTACATATGTTTTAAACTAGTATATGTGAGTATTGGTGTATATAAGTGAGTATATGTGAGAGTGAGAGATTGGAAGAGTTCCTTTAGAAATAAGTAGGTGTTTCAATAAGTATGTGTAAGTTTCGGTAGAAGTAAGTGTGGTAGTGTGTGTATAACTGTATATGCAAGTAAATGGATGTTTGATACTTTGTTTGCATGCGTGAGTATGTGTATGAGTAACTCTATAGATGAGTGGTGGTGAGTAACAGGATGTATAGGTGTATGAGTACATATAATGAGTGAATACATGTATGAGTGACTTTATAGGGCTGTTGGTGAATGAGTGGATGTGTCTGTAGATCTTGGAATTACTGAATAGGTGTGTTGTAACTGGTATTGGTATGTCCATTGTTTTGAAAATGTTAGTTTGTATTTTTGAGTGTGTGTATCAAAGGTTATATTAGGGTGAGAGGAGGTCTCCCACTCTATCACAAGGATGATGTCATCAGTGATGTCATTTGAGATGTCATGAGTGATGTCATGAGTGATGTCACTGACCATGTCATGAGTGATGTAATATGTGACATCATCAGCAGTGCATTGCGGGCGCGCGAGCTATAGTTAGCTAAACTAACTATAACGGGGGAATTTCTATGGTTTTGTACGAGTGAAATGTCCAGCTAACTATAACGCCCCTGAAACCTATGGTTTTTTTCGTGAATTTCTAAGGTTTTTTAAATGCTAATTCCTAACTATAACGTGCCTGAAACCTATGGTTTTTTCAGTGAATTTCAAAGGTTTTTTAAATGCTAATTTCTAACTATGCCTACAGAGATAGGACATGTGAAGAAAGGAGAAAAAACGCACAGAAAGAAAAGAAAATGCAGAAAGAAGCAAAAGAAGTCCTCAAAGACGAAGAAAAGTGCAGGAAGAAGGAAAACGTCCAGAAAGAACAAACAGAAGAGCAGAAATAAGCCTTCTTGCAAAATCATCCTGTAACCTCACCTTTTTCAGATGGATACTGGTGGTAACTGAGTCTGACTAACCAGTCCTAGAGCCAGTGCTATGTTATAAGACACTTAGAATACAGTGAAAACACCTACATACACTAGGGAACACTATGCATTGGGGACCCCTGTGACTAGCATGACCTCCTCTGTACGCCCCTAGTATATAATAGGGCATGGGGATTAAAACTACCTCTTAAAACGCGCCACGGGGTGCGTTTGCACACTGGTGAAGGGAGGGGGGAGCCTGAGTTAACATATGTGCAAACACGCCCTGTGGGCGTTTTAAGTTGGGGGATAAAGTCCCCTTGAATCTTGAGGGTCCCTGGGGTCCAACTAGCCCACTAGGTGCCTCCAATAAGCGCCACAGAGCTGAGTTACAGAGAGGTATAAAAAGGGGCACGGCCTGGACCACCTCTCTGCAACGCAGCGCAGTGGCGCTTACTGGAAGCACCTGGTGGACTAGTTGACCCCCAGGGTCCCTCAGGATTGAAGTGGAATTATTTCCCCAACTTAAAAGACGCCACAGGGCGTGTTTGCACACGTCACCTCAGGCCCATCCCCTCCCTTCACCACTGTGTAAATGCACCCTGGGGCCGTTTTAAGTTGGGAGATTAAGTCCCCTTGAATCCTGAGGGTCCCTAGGGTCCAAGTAGCCCACTAGGTACCTCCAGTAAGCGCCACAGAGCTGCGTTGCAGAGAGATGTAAAAAGAGGCATGGCCTAGACCACCTCTCAGCAACGCAGCGCAGTGGCACTTACTGGAAGCACCTGGTGGGCTAGTTAGCCCCAGGGGTCCTCAGGATTGAAGGGGAATTATTTCTCCAACTTAAAATGTGCCATAGGGCGTGTTTGCCCATGTCACCTCAGGCCCCGTCCCCTCCCTTCCCCACTGTGTAAACATGCCCTGTGGCCGTTTTAAGTTGGGAGAATAAGTCCCCTTGAATCCTGAGGGTCCCTAGGGGCAAATTAGCCCACTAGATACCTCCAGTAAGTGCCATTGCAGAGAGGTGTAAAAAGGGGCACGGCCTACACCACCTCTCTGCAACGCAGCGCAGTGGCGCTTACTGGAAGCACCTGGTGGGCTATTTGGCCCCCAGGGTGCCTCAAGATTGAAGGGGATTTATTTCCCCAACTTAAAAGGCGCCACAGTGCGTGTTTGCACACGTCACCTCAGGCCCCGTCCCCTCCCTTCACAACAGTGTAAACGTGCCCTGTGGCCGTTCTAAGTTGAGAGATTAAGTCCCCTTGAATCCTAAGGGTCCCTAGGGTCAAACTAGCCCACTAGGGACCTCCAGTAAGCGCCACAGAGCTGCGTTGCAGAGAGGTGTTAAAAGGGGCGTGGCCTCTGAACACCTGTCTGCAACGCAGCTCCCTGGCGCATATTGGAGATACCTGTTGGGCTAGTGGGCCCTCAGGGACCCTCAGTATTGAAAGAGAATTAATTCCCCAACATACAACTCACCACCGGGCGCATTTGCACAATGGTGAAGGAAGGGGCCGTGGCCTGACGTGACATGTCAGCAAACACACCCTGTGGCGCGTTTTAAGTTGGAGAATTAATTCCTCCTCAATCCTGAGGGTCCCTGGGCGCCAACTAGCCCACCAGGTACCTCCAGTATGCGCCAGAGAGCTGCGTTGCAGAGAAGTGTTCAGAGGCCACGCCCCTTATTAAAACACTCAGCAACGCAGCTCCGTGGCGCTTACTGGAGGTACCTGATGGGCTAGTTGGCCCCAGGGACTCTCAGGATTAAAGAGGAATTAATTCCTCAACTTAAAACGCGCCACAGGGTGTGTTTGCACACATGTCGCCTCAGGCCCCGCCCCCTCCCTTCATCACTGTGCAAACGCGCCCCGTGGCGCATTTTAAGTTGGGGTATTAACTCCCCTTGAATCCTGAGGGTCCCTGGGGTGCAACTAGCCCACCAGCTACCTCCATTAAGCGTCACAGAGCTGCGTTGCATAGAGGTGTAAAAAGGGGCGTGTCCTCAGAACACCTCTCTGCAACACAGCCCCCTGGCGCATACTGGAGGTTCCTGGTGGGCCAGCTGCCCCCCTGGGGCCCCCAGTATTCAAGGGGAATTCGTTCCCCATCTGCAAACGCACCAGGAGGCGCGTTAGCAGAGTGTAGCAAGGAGGGGGCGTGGCATCCGGCGCGATCCCGTTTTATTTTTTTTAAGAAGGGGGGCTGTGTGACCCCCCTTCTTTTTCTAATTTATTGGCCCTGGGGACCCCATCCCCCAGGGCCTGCCCCCTAATTAAAAAAATAAATAATAATAATTGGAAGGGGGCCACATGGACCCCCTCCCGAGGCCTTAATCGGCCCCGGGGACCCCATTCCCCGGGGCCGGCCTTTGTTTTTTTAATATTTAAATTTTTATTTTTTTACATTGGGGAGGGGGGCCGCGTGGCCCCCCTCCCGGGCCACTTGTAACCCCAGGGACCCCATCCCCTGGGGCTGGCCCTCTCCATTGGGGCCTGTGGGGGGGTTCCCAATCCCCCACGGTCCCGCCGGCTCCCTGCGTCCCTCGGGAGACGGCATTGCTTTTCCACATGGGGAGCTGTAAGATGCAGCTCCCTGTGTGGAAAAGCAATCGTCTTTGGTTTTTGGAAGAGAGAGCAGGTTTCCTGCTCTCTCTTCCAAAAACCAAAGAAGTTTGCTATGGCAGGGCGGGAGCCGCGAGGCTCCCACCCTGCCATAGAAAACTATAGTGTCCTGGGGGTGGGCATCCCGGGACACTGCAGGAGCTGGCCCTGGTGTGTGGCGGTCCCCAGGGCCATCAAGGGCTCCAGGATGGAGGCCGCGCGGCTCCCCTCTCAACATTTTCAAAGTCCCGGGGGTGGTGGTCCCCGGGGCTTGGTGGTCCATCCCAGACCCCCTAATTTAAATATTTAGAGCCCCGGGGAGGTGGCGATCCCCGGGGCGTGTGGGGGAGGCTCAAACCCCCCCCCACACAGGTTTATTTCATTAAAAAAAAGCCCCGGGGGTGGCGGTACCCGAAGCAGCGGGGACCAGGTTCCCCCGCTACACAATAATTTTTTTTAAAGCCCCGGGGGGTGGCGGTCCCCAGGGCTGCGTGGGGCCGTGAGCCCCCCGCATATACTGTCATAAATCCCCGGGGGAGGTGGTCCCCAGGGCTTGGGGGGTCTTTGAGCCCCCCCACCCATTTCTATTTGAAGCCCCGGGGGATGGCGGTCCCCGGGCCTGGGGGCTGAGAGACCCCCCACATATTTGCAAAAAGCCCGGGTGTGGCGGTCCTAGGGGCCCGTCTGGGCCCCCCTTTACATTAAAAAATATAGCCCCTGGGACTTGGCCCACCCAGGAGCTTAATACTAACGAAGGGCGGGAGCCCGCGCTTCGTTTTAAAAAAAAATTCGGCCGAAATTCGCGCTAGGTGCGCGAATCTCGCCGATTTTGTTTCTAAAAAATGCTTTTTTCGGCCCTGGGGGTTCTTGTGGGACCCCCTAAGCAGGCCTAGGGGGTCAGGGTGTTTCTACCCTGCCCCTCTTTTTGCGTTTTGCGTGTTTTTTTCTCTACTTTCCTGTGCCTCGGTTCTACTTGCTGCCTGGAGACCAGAATCGCCATCATAGCCACAGCCATCAACATCAAATCGCCAATCGGCCTCATCTTGCTGGTTTGCCCCGCTCAAGAGATTTGACTTCCAGAAAAGATTCTGAGTCTGAGCGTAGAGGGACCTACACTGAGTACCGTCAAGGCCTTCCTGGGCACAGACTAAGTCCAAAGGTAATCTTTCCACAGGGGTGAGACTGGTTACTGCATCCGACCAGTGATCCACTGCGGTCAGCCTTAACTTTTTACTTTGACCCGGTCTAGCGTGACCAGATAACCACAGTTGGCACTTTGTGCCTTGTGGCATTATTTTTATTTCAAACTTTAAATTTTTATTTTTTTTACATTGGGGAGGGGGGCCGCGTGGCCCCCCTCCTGGGCCACTTGTAACCCCTGGGACCCCATCCCCTGGGGCTGGCCCTCTCCATTGGGGCCTGTGGGGGGGTCCCCAATCCCCCACGGTCCTGCCGGCTCCCTGCGTCCCTCGGGAGACGGCATTGCTTTTCCACATGGGGAGCTGTAAGGTGCAGCTCCCTGTGTGGAAAAGCAATCGTCTTTGGTTTTTGGAAGAGAGAGCAGGTTTCCTGCTCTCTCTTCCAAAAACCAAAGCAGTTTGCTATGGCAGGGCGGGAGCCGCGAGGCTCCCACCCTGCCATAGAAAACTATAGTGTCCCGGGGGTGGGCACCCCGGGACACTGCAGGAGCCGGCCCTGGGGGGTGGCGGTCCCCAGGGCCATCAAGGGCTCCAGGATGGGGGCTGCGCGGCTCCCCTCTCAACATTTTCAAAGCCCCGGGGGGTGGTGGTCCCCGGGGCCGTGAGCCCCCCGCATATACTGTCATAAATCCCCGGGGGAGGTGGTCCCCAGGGCTTGGGGGGGCTTTGAGCCCCCCCACCCATTTCTATTTGAAGCCCCGGGGGATGGCGGTCCCCGGGCCTGGGGGCTGAGAGACCCCCCACATATTTGCAAAAAGCCCGGGGGTGGCGGTCCTAGCTGCCCGTCTGGGCCCCCCTTTACATTAAAAAATATAGCCCCTGGGACTTGGCCCACCCAGGAGCTTAATACTAACGAAGGGCAGGAGCCCGCGCTTCGTTTTAAAAAAGAATTCGGACGAAATTCGCGCTAGGTGCGCGAATCTCGCCGATTTTGTTTCTAAAAAATGCTTTTTTCGGCCCTGGGGGTTCTTGTGGGACCCCCTAAGCAGGCCTAGGGGGTCAGGGTGTTTCTACCCTGCCCCTCTTTTTGCGTTTTGCGTGTTTTTTTCTCTACTTTCCTGTGCCTCGGTTCTACTTGCTGCCTGGAGACCAGAATCGCCATCATAGCCACAGCCATCAACATCAAATCGCCAATCGGCCTCATCTTGCTGGTTTGCCCCGCTCAAGAGATTTGACTTCCAGAAAAGATTCTGAGTCTGAGCGTAGAGGGACCTACACTGAGTACCGTCAAGGCCTTCCTGGGCACAGACTAAGTCCAAAGGTAATCTTTCCACAGGGGTGAGACTGGTTACTGCATCCGACCAGTGATCCACTGCGGTCAGCCTTAACTTTTTACTTTGACCCGGTCTAGCGTGACCAGATAACCACAGTTGGCACTTTGTGCCTTGTGGCATTATTTTTATTTCAAACTTTGAATTTTTATTTTTTTTACATTGGGGAGGGGGGCCGCGTGGCCCCCCTCCTGGGCCACTTGTAACCCCGGGGACCCCATCCCCTGGGGCTGGCCCTCTCCATTGGGGCCTGTGGGGGGGTCCCCAATCCCCCACGGTCCTGCCGGCTCCCTGCGTCCCTCGGGAGACGGTATTGCTTTTCCACATGGGGAGCTGTAAGATGCAACTCCCTGTGTGGAAAAGCAATCGTCTTTGGTTTTTGGAAGAGAGAGCAGGTTTCCTGCTCTCTCTTCCAAAAACCAAAGCAGTTTGCTATGGCAGGGCGGGAGCCGCGAGGCTCCCACCCTGCCATAGAAAACTATAGTGTCCCGGGGGTGGGCACCCCGGGACACTGCAGGAGCCGGCCCTGGGGGGTGGCGGTCCCTAGGGCCATCAAGGGCTCCAGGATGGGGGCCGCGCGGCTCCCCTCTCAACATTTTCAAAGCCCCGGGGGGTGGTGGTCCCCGGGGCTTGGTGGTCCATTCCAGACCCCCTAATTTAAATATTTAGAGCCCCGGGGAGGTGGCGATCCCCGGGGCGTGTGGGGGAGGCTCAAACCCCCCCCACACAGGTTTATTTCATTAAAAAAAAGCCCCGGGGGTGGCGGTACCCGAAGCAGCGGGGGCCAGGTGCCCCCGCTACACAATAATTTTTTTTAAAGCCCCGGGGGTGGCGGTCCCCAGGGCTGCGTGGGGCCGTGCGCCCCCCGCATATACTGTCATAAATCCCCGGGGGTGGTGGTCCCCAGGGCTTGGGGGGGCTTTGAGCCCCCCCACCCATTTCAATTTGAAGCCTCGGGGGATGGCGGTCCCCGGGCCTGGGGGCTGAGAGACCCACCCACATATTTGCAAAAAGCCCCGGGGGTGGCGGTCCTAGGGGCCCGTCTGGGCCCCCCTTTACATTAAAAAATATAGCCCCTGGGACTTGGCCCACCCAGGAGCTTAATACTAACGAAGGGCGGGAGCCCGCGCTTCGTTTAAAAAAAAAATTCAGCCGAAATTCACGCTGGGTGCGCGAATCTCGCCGATTTTGTTTCTAAAAAATGCTTTTTTCGTCCCTGGGGGTTCTTGTGGGACCCCCTAAGCAGGCCTAGGGGGTCAGGGTGTTTCTACCCTGCCCCCCTTTTTGCATTTTGCGTGTTTTTTTCTCTACTTTCCTGTGCCTCGGTTCTACTTGCTGCCTGGAGACCAGAATCGCCATCATAGCCACAGCCATCTACATCAAATCGCCAATCGGCCTCATCTTGCTGGTTTGCCCCGCTCAAGAGATTTGACTTCCAGAAAAGATTCTGAGTCTGAGCGTAGAGGGACCTACACTGAGTACCGTCAAGGCCTTCCTGGGCACAGACTAAGTCCAAAGGTAATCTTTCCACAGGGGTGAGACTGGTTACTGCATCCGACCAGTGATCCACTGCGGTCGGCCTTTTTACTTTGACCCAGTCTAGCGTGACCAGATAACCACAGTTGGCACTTTGTGCCTTTTGGCATTATTTGTATTTCAAACTTTAAAAATTCTAATTTACTCCATTTTCCTAAACAGGTTTGGGATTGTTCTTGTGTTGTGTTTTCATTCATTATTGTTTTATTGCAGCATAGATACACTTTCCTTCTGATTTAAGCCAGACTTCTTTGTGCCAACCTATCAGAGGGTATTAATACCTTTCTGGTCCATCAAAAAACTTCTAAAAGTTGTACGACATGTACAAAACTTCATAAAATGTGAAAGATTTCAATCCTGAACCACTTCAATCAGATTTCTATCTCCCGGGAAGCAACAAAAACAGCTTAGTGCTTCTGACTCTAACGTATGACTTGATAACCTATGTTGAAAATGTTTTAGAATGAATTTGTACT
Organism: Triturus cristatus; assembly: GCF_964204655.1. Taxonomy (NCBI): domain Eukaryota; kingdom Metazoa; phylum Chordata; class Amphibia; order Caudata; family Salamandridae; genus Triturus; species Triturus cristatus. The sequence continues at coordinate 1,646,710,719 of NC_140590.1, forward strand.
TTTATGACTTGTGTAATCAAGCTCGAATAAAGTTGTGTTTTGTTGTTTGAATTGATAACCTAAGCGAATGAACAGACACTATCCTTTCTTAATATTTTAGATCTGTCGCCAGAGCTGTTGACCATGCTGCCCTTCTTGACCATGCTGACAATGTCTTGGGCACCACCCTGAAGGGTTTCAGTCCGTTCATTTAGCAGCAGATTAAAATGGGAATTTATGTGTCCTGCATGTGGTTGGATTTACACCCTCCCTTCCATCCTTTATTATCTATTTGAAGCCTCCCATGAACCTGATCTACTCCCAGGAAATTTGGCTCTATTATTATGCTTATGCAGTAGCGGTGCGTGGTGGGAGTGCTGTCGGGCGTTGACGTGGGGCGGGGGAGGGGCAGGGTGGGGGGTAGTAAACTACAGAATACAGCCAAATCGCCAAATGCGATGCAACGCTCGCAACAAAATTATATTTATTTATATGTTTACTTACCTCTATTCGGCCGTATTCTGTAGTTTACTACCCACACCCTGCACATCCCCCGCCCCACGTCACCACCCGGCAGCACTCCCACCACGGGCTGCTACTGTGCTTATGTTTTAAAAGCCAATCTACGAGTTTGAGGTGCTCAGGATAAAATAAAGGTCTAACCTAATGCTCTTCTAAGAGAGAATAGGGTGAAGGCAGTAGAAAGAAGGTGCTCCTGACAGGTAATCACCAGGCCCTCTTCTCCCCACTCCCAGGGCCAAATTATAGGTGGATAAAGCTGCAAGTCCCAAACGTCACAACTTCACAAATTTCTTTTTAATCGTCTCCAATTTCTCAATTTGCAAAGCTCACAAAATAAAAAAACATGGCTACAAAAAAAGGGCTCCATGCTGCAGTGGAATATTTCTTCTGTGATACAAAGCTGCAAATGCACAACTGAGCACTGTGCACCATGGCTTCATTTCTGCTGCACACCTCTAGGACTTGACATGGCTGCTAAGTAGAGGCCACTGTCTTTCCCTGCTTTCAGTCAGGGGTAGAGCAACCCTGAGAGACAGTGGGGAAACAATCCCCCCACCGCCTGATGTCTCGTCTATGTTGGGGGGGGGGGACTATTCCCTGCAGACTGATGTCCTGTCCATGTTGAGTGGAACATCCAACTGCAGAAAATGTTGTGGGATGAAAGTAAATCAATGAGTGCGAATGTCCTCAACTCTTTGGCATGGGTTTATAGTTGCCCACCAATAGATTAGATTCCATTGCACCTTGTTGAGGTGCTATGAACTTTTTTATACTTGATTAGCTATAGAGAGTTCAACCATTTCTTACTGCTGTCTACCACAAATCAAGAGTTCAAGATTTAATGAACTTTCTATGTTAATGTCATGTCTTTGGGATTATCAAAATATTAAATTAGGTGTCTGTATGGGCTTCAGAATACCTTTCCCACCCTGTGACCAGTGTGACAACTACCTGGCTTCTCAATCGCTGTGTGTAGCCTCCTCAGCTCTGCAGTGAAAACTGCAAAGGCTGCCAGGAACCGAACTGTGCATAGTCCGAGCCCTCACTTGTAGGTGCTTTGCTTGGCTACTAAGGGGGGATATTACCCTTCACAATTTATGTCTAGAACTCAGTTCAGTTACAGAGTAACCAAAGATACTCTGTCAAAGATAGATGCTATGCGATAAAACCAAAGTTACAGGATGCCCTTCACTCAGTAATTTCTGTTTCCAAAACTAGATATAAAAGTACTGGAGAACAGAGGTTTGGTGTCCAAGCTTCTATCCTTTGGAAGATATGTCATTTCAAAGTACTTTGTTGCTTATCTCTAATATGGCAATGAAAGGCTCTCAAGCCCTTTTTTAGTAACCAATATGGAATTGGATACATAAATTATATATTAAATAAATATACTGTGTCAAATAAGAAGTCCATGCAAATGTTCAAAGTCTCACATAATTTGGAGCAAATCATATACGAGGAATTTGCTTGTGCGCTCTTGTGTTATCACATGTAAAGACCCTTGGGTCTTCGACTTCTGTGAGATGGTGCGCCATGATTCCTTCACATACGGAACTCTCTGAGATACAGTGCAGTCTCAACATCGAGGAAATCTAAGGTTCATCTTCTATGCCCCAGTATTTGCTGAGATACATGTACACCTGGGAAGACTCAGCATCTAATTCTGGACTCAGAAATGTATGTGTTGTCGCCATACCATACATGGAGGCAGCCATGATCGTATTCTTGGGGGCATGGTTCCAATCTCTTCTGCAGATCAAGGAGTCGGTAGGTTCCAGTGTTGAGCATCAAGATCTACTGTGATTTCTCCCTGCAGGAAACATCTCATGGTCTGATTCTTAGTTTCATGATATTCTAGCTTTTTCTAGACAGGAAGCTGTTGGGGTCAGTCTCTTCGTCCTTCTGGGTTGCGTTTTAGAGCAGTTCAGTTGCTTTTCTCTTTTAAATTCCTCCGCTGAACACGTAGAACCTTGTTGGCGCGGTGTGAAATGGCGGACCCCGCTGGGACTTTGCCTCTTACAATGCAGCATGTCTCATTGTGTAAAATTGCCTACTGACAGGCAGGCCTAATTGGTTTTCCTGCAAACCATATTTGTACACCTCTTTGTTCACAGCTTGATGAGAGCCGAGCCCTCTATGGGCCCATCAAGCGCAGCTTAGGAGATAATGAGCCGCTGTTGGTCTCATTGTGTTTGCTGTCTCGGGAATATGCCATGCAGGAGCCAAGAGTCCACAATTCAATGACCAAGCTTCAGGGGCTGGCTTGTGTTCCTTGAAAACTACTGACAGGGCCAGAATGTCCCTGCCATACTGCCCCCAGTGAGGAACCATTGCCCACTTTCATTTTATATCATTTCATTGCGGAGTTCTTGGAAAAGGTACCACATCCAGAGGGGCAAAGGAGCACTGGTCAAATTTAACAAAACAGTAACATTAACAGAACAGAGAACTTTAATTAGGGCTGATCAAATTTTTTATTTGAGTTGTAAAATTTGCGTAATTTCTGAATTTCAGGTTGAACAAAACTTGCAAAATCTTTCAAAATTTCATATTACCCAATTTCGTATGTTTTTTGCGTGTGAGGAGCGTGTTCATGCGGAACATATCTTGATAACAGGCATTTTGTTCTTGAGCCAATGGCCTGGGAGAATCTCCCTAGACTTTTTTAGGTGAAATGCGTGCTTGTGTGAAAAAAAAAATCACACGAGATTCCAGAAAACCCCAGTTCACTCAAAAAGTGTAACTTCACAAACGTTTTAAAACATTTTGTTTAATTTCGTTAAAAAATAGGTGATTTGGAGTAAACCTAGTTTTAATCAATTTACCGGAGAGCGGACAATAAATTACTGGGGTACTCACCTATTTTTGAGTGTTTCTAAGTTAATTATTCAATTTATTTAAAAAACACAGAACACATTCTTAGGTCTTGCTTAAAGACAGCTTTAGCTCTTTGAATGACCCTTGAAAATAATACAAACATAAAAAGAATAGTAATACATACAGGGGCTTCAGTGATTGCTTTCCATGAACTATCTCATATTCTGAAAAGCCCATAGTTGTCATACATAGAGTGGGACATAGTGTCGGCCATTTTCTGGCATTGGCTTAGTTGGAAGTGTCATTTATGTTTTGGACCAACTCACAGGGCAGTCATTCCGTGTATGAGGTGTCAGATGGCGTGAATGTTGGCATTTTGCCGCTGTAGCTCTGCTTCAATGTTAGGGTGAGGGGCACTGAGAAGCAAACAAGTTTGTCTTTACAACCTGCCCTCCAAGGAACATCTGTCATCTTTAGAATTTTTGGACCCCTGGTTGTCACAGATATTGGGGCCCCCTGTTCAGAACAACTTTGAATGTTATTGCCTATTTTCTGCTAAAGCAGGACACACATGTGAGCGCACACACACATACACACTCTGTCTCTCTCTCTCTCTGTCTTATATATATTTTGGGGGCCCTTAAAATAGAGAGACAATCAGGAGTATAAGTAGACAGGTTCTAATAGAGCAATCAACAAAGGTAAGAGAGAAACACTACATCACCGGGGGCTCCTTGGAAGGTGGGGTTCCGAGACAACTTCCCACTTTGCCAATGACTTAAAACGTCTCCGCGTGGAGCTGCAGTGCGAAACCTGCACAGGTGAGATCAGAGAGATCCCCATAATCCACCCACACACAAACACGGGTAGCAGACCCACTGAACTGATCCTGCACCAGGAGGATGGCAGGAGCACTGTCTGTGGAGCTTTCGCAAGCGGAGAGCTAACAGTGCTGTATTCCCATGAAACTGCATGACGCCCTCAATGGGTAGGACATTGGATTTTTCTTTCCTGACACTTCCCTGTTGCAAAGCATGAGTATGTTCATGATAGCCCCTTCCTACACGAATCTTAAAAATCAGAAGCAAATGCATACTTGATGAACAGTGCCCACTTCATGCAAGCTAAGAATGCCCTGTAGACCAGTGTGTCTGATCATGGAGAGGCTGCAGAGCGTGAGTGTGGTGAATTGATCAAAATGCTACTTTTGTTATTGCATGGTCTCTGAAGAAGAGCTAGTTTTACATTTAAGGGAGTCATTCATAGGTAGTCAGCATATCTCTAGCTTCATTTAACAGCTCCATTGAGGACTCTTTATTTATTCAAAGTGAAGGACAGGTAAAATGGAAAGCCCGATCATGGTACAGGTGCGCTGTAATCTCTTAGAAGCCTTTGCGAGTGTGGAGGAGGACACATCTTGGAACAGGACAATATTATCTGCAGATGTGATTGGGCTCTTCTTAAGCTTGAAATCATGGACATAAGTCAAGACATCTGGGATGAGCGTTCTATGTTGTAGTAAAGTGGAAAACATGCAATATGTATATCTAGAGGATTTCTTTGTCATCTGGGAGCTGGAGAAGGTATAGGTCAAGTTTGGACGTTGATAATTTGCTGTGGATTCCTCTAACCCAGTTGTGTCTTCATGATTGGTTGTCAAAGTTTTCCATTTTTCCTGCAAAGTCCCTCTGTTTACTTTTCAGAGCAGCTACCTTGGAGTGCAGCTCATCTCTCTCATGGACTTGTACAGCAATAGGCGTCTCAGTGTGGTCATATCTGGTCTTTGCCTTCTGGAGTCAGTGCCCTTAGCAAAGTCCTAGGGTATTAACGAGTGATCCATTTCTTACATTTACATATTAAAAGCTGAATGTCCCCTTGGGGCAACGGAGCCTGGAGATCTGCATTGCCGGGCCACAGGTTCTTTTTGAGCAGTGATGGGCCCTGTGGGTTCGGAGTTGTTGGTTTGTCTGGTTTTTGGGGTCTAGCATGTCTCCTATGGATTTTGTTTTCTGGGGATTTTTCCAGCTATTACATTATTTTATAGGTGACATTACTGTTTCTGTTGGGTCACTAGTTAATCTGGACCTCAGGAGTATCTGGGTACTGAATTTATTTGGCCTGTTCAGGCTCCTCTAAGCCGCTGGGGTGATGTCCAACTTCCATGGAACTAGGTACCGGGCTCAGTCTGTTCACCTCCGCTACACTCCTTTACTCTGAACAGTCCTCATGCCTCGTACAAGTGCTCTCACACACCGAGCTCATCATCAAACCCCGGGGCGGGTAAGGGGATCTCCCCGGTTCTCGTTCAGTAAAAAGGACACAGTGTCGCTCCATCTTTTGTTCGATCCAATTCTGCATCAGCACTTCGTTGGCCCTGTTAGTTTTCTCCCTGATTTTCTGCCCCCTTCACCATCTCACACCATCTCCCTCCGGTTGGGAGTCCCCAACTGGAGGGTGGTTGAGAGAGTCTACCACCCACATCCCTACCAAAAACCCACTTTCTTCTGTTCCGAAGTGCGAGGTCGTCTGTCTCTCAGGCAACTTAGCCCCACACCACAGAACCAACTATTTTTGATTTCTCTATTGAGCAGGTCCAATTCATCCAAGGAAATTTTTCGGTCCCTTCACCTTTTGGAGGGTGAGATAATCAGTCCTGGTGCTTCTGGCTTTGTTAATGCATTGATGCCTGGTCAATATTGCTAAGTATGACGTTGTCTCTGACAGCGTGGGGGCATTATAGGAGCTCCAGTCTCATAGCCTAGCAGAAAGTGCACTTGGCGATTCTCAACTAGAGTCAATTCAGATCCAGTTTAACAACATGAAACATTTGGAACCAGTCCCTTGCAAAAAGAAGACCAAATTGTGTGATCCTTCGGTAGTCACTTGTGCTCCCTGATACACAGTCCCTTTCTTTTCTGGCTGAAATAAGGGTACTTAAAAGAAAAAGAGAACTACAGGTTCAAGTTTTATCTAAAAGACAGAGAGGTTGAAGAAGATATTTCTACAAAATAAGGATAGTGTTATGCCTACATCATACAACAAATATGTACTTTCAGGAGGCTCAAAATATAGTAGAAATATGTTCTGATCGTAAAGGCATTTTGCTTGGAAACAGCATGAAATCCCGTGGGTGTCAAGGTAGGCCTTCAATTTAAATCTAAAGATGGCGGATCTTTTTCTGCGCCCTCACGGGCACCCCGTGGGAAAGGAATAGAGCTGTAGCTGAAGCTGCTCACCCTGATGTCAATGCTGTCGCAAAGCATTGTGGGTCAACAAAGACCAAGATGCTTCTACCTTTTTCCAGCCCTCCCTCCCAACTCGTCCCAGCGGCATTCGCTCGGTTTTCCGTTTGTTTGTGACTCGTCCTCTTGGGTCCACTTTCAGCGGTGTATAGATTTTCGGAAGCATCCCACCATTAATCTGCGCTGAAGCAGAAATGCCCCAGAGATAGCCTGAGAGGGTTCTGGAAGTGTCATCTGCAGAATTCCAATAGATGCTAGTGAGGAATAAGAAAAATTATGTCCAGGAACAAATGGAGCGCTTCTGATGAAAGCTATAAGTTGTGCAAGCAATTAGGCTCCAGTGAGCCTGCAAAATGGACCATGTTGTAAAGTAGAGGGACCAACTGACGTGCGTGCAAATTCAGGACAGTAAGTGTAAAAATTCAGGACAAAGGGTCAAAATTCAGGACAAAAATTCTGGACAGAAGGTCAGAATTCAGGATAAAAATTTAGGACAAAGGGTAAGTTTTACAGACACATCAGAAGAGGTTGCACAATATTACATAAGTAGACAACCAACACAAGTACAATTCAAAATAAGTTTATATTAAGTTGAGACAACTTTGCACTGCACCTGTTGTGTGTGCGAGTGGAACTTGAACACCTGCGTTTGGTTATTAAAAAAAAAAAAGAAGAAAAAGATCAAAGCTGAAGGCTTCTCATATCTTACATGCCCCTATCCCCTATTGAAAAAAAACACCCAGTCCGATCAATTTTCTTAAGGGAATGTGATGTGTAAAAGCTAAGGGAGCTTGGAGGGGGATGGGGGGCAGGGTAAACATAAAAATAATAACTGCACAAATGCAGAAACTTTGCACTGTTGGAGCAAAAGAAATAAACAATAAAGGTCAATTGTATTTGTACCATTATCACTGCTTGTGTGACAGTTTAAGAGGCTAACAGTGGATGCACCTGGGTAACATTTGCCAAAATGATACCTCTACCTCCCCAGAGCGTGGCCCCTGGTGAGGTGACAGGAGCCCATAAACAAAAGCAGTTTGCCATGCCCTGGGCTCTGGCAGGAGGAGTTCCAGCAAATGCTGTCACTGCTCAGAGAGGCCCATCATCATTCTGTATGTGATAATTAGGCCAACATACAGAATGATCATGGGCCTGATAGCAGCCTGTGCCAGGCCAGGGAGGGGCCGCTGCAGGCCACTGATCACAGAAGGAGCGTGAGCTGGCCCCTGCAGGGAGAGTTACAGAACTCGCAAGCTGCTTGCAGGGGGAAGCTTGCTCCAATGTCTGAAATTACAGACAAAAGGCGTCTGTGAAAGATTTCCTTACAGATAAGAGGCCCAAAGTCCGTGAATTTAATGGACGGTTAGTCACCCTATTGTAAAGGGCTGGAGGACTCTAAAGCACAGACACCGTCTGCACAAGTGACGTGAAGGGCCAGACAAACATGGCGCCCAAGAGAGGAAATATGTGAGCGATAGGACACATGGGAGTGGGCAAAGATAGACGAATGTGAGAGGCTGGGATCTGTCAGTGGCCAGCAGGAGATGCAATCCAGAAGAAAGATGTGACAGAACAATCCTTACTGGTACCAGGTGGTGATGGTGAAAGATAAATGAGTGATCAATCCCATGGGACTAAAGAAGAAAGATATTCAGAGAGCAGCAGTTTACAATTTCAGTACCTGCTGACAAGGGGAAACATGGCGGCAGGCTAACGCCGATCGCGGGAGCTCCCGGACTGAGGAGAGAGATGCAAGTCGGAAGAAAGCCGAACTTACCGGGTTATGTGTAGCTTTTTCATGCCGTGTGCATGGCGGTGATTATTGAGTGCAGTGGCACACCTATTGTGTTCTTCCGCATTCCGTATGGGATCCGACGTGAGGAGTCATCGGGTGATTTGGTGCTGGGCGGCGGCTCTCAGGCAGAGATCCATGCGGCAACAGCACTGGCCGGCTTCAGGGTTGGAAGCAGCAGAGGCGGCAGGGCGGCAGCCTGCGGGGAAACGACAGCACATTGAGGAGCTGGCACAGGAGGTGTTCCGGCAGACAGAGTTTCCTGGTGCAGCTAAGAACAATGTAGGGGAGAAAGGTGTGCAATTCCAAAACTCACAGCATGTACAGCTGGTGCTGATGGAAAGAGACCTCCCCCCACAGGTACCTTTTTCTTCTAAGGGATATTCGAAGAAGGAGGGGAGAGTAGAAAGTGTAAGTGCCTGAGTAAGCACTGGAGTAGGGTGTACTAGGGAGAGAAGAACCCCAGTTGATATCCCAGCTGATCGAGTACCGCAACTAAGGAATCAATATCAGTTGCGGTCGGACCCTGAGAGGAAAGGTAAGAGTGGGAAAACGAGGGAGCAGACGGTTTGGGAGGTGGTTGCTGTTACCCCTGTCAAAAAGGTGGTGAAAGCTGCAGGGAGAACAAAGCGCTGCGGGCCGAAGGAGGAGCACTCTCAAAACCCTCACCATCTCTTAATTCTTATTTTAGAATTATGGAGCAGACCAATGTTGCTGCATCTACTCAGGGGGGAGGGAGAAGTGTAAATCAGGCGCAGGCAGTAGAATTCCCCCTGGGAAAAACCGCTTTTCTCCGCTGGCCAGCTTGGCTGTTGATGCACAAGATGGGGGCGATCCAAGTCCAAGCTCAAGACAGCCCCAAGATAGCAGTGGATTATCTACAGCAGGCAACCCAAGCCAAGGGGAGGCTAGTTCTCGGGTCGAAGGGGGGACTGAAAATCAGCTGGAAAATATGATACGGAACCTGAGGCAGGACATTCTTATGAAGTTTGAGATTTCAGAGGGCAACCAAAAGGTATGCAAGAAAAATGTGTGGTGCCAGAGGAAAAACTGGACGGCATAGCACAATGCACTGCAACTCTAAAAGGAGAGGTGAAGGCTCTGTCAGCAGCTATATCTGAGAATTCTAGGGATATAGAGGGCTTGAAATCTCAAAATAAAACCCTGCAGGAGGACTTGGAGAGGCTTGAAACTCAGTCTAGACGTAATACCTTGAGAGTTCTCAGTATCCCGGAAGGTACAGAAAAAGGTGACATTAAAGGTTTCATTTGTAAACTACTAAGTGAAGGGATACTACCTGATAGGCCGGACCTTGATCTCAAGAAGGAGATTCAAAGAGTGCACAGGGATCCCTTTAAACTAAATCCTGGTAGGAAGACTCCCAGGAGGATCCTGATCAATTTTCTCACCTATGCAGTTAAAAAGCTGGTGTTGGGACCTGCCCTGAAGAAAAGATCTCTGAAGTACAGGGACTTCAGTTACCAAGAAAGTAGAGAACTGCACAGAGGCAATAGGAGTTGGGTACAAGGATGAATGACTTATAGGGTAAAGGTGCCCGGGTCCAGATGAAGTTTCCAGCGATGTTAAAAATCATGTGGAGAAATAAGATTCACAATATCTGTAATCCAGAGGAGGTGGAAACCTTTATAGCCCAGATGGAGGGATCCGGTTCTAGCTCTGGCTTGTAAGGGTTCAGTAAGGGTCCCCCAATAGGTGAGATAGTGTAGTTGCATCAAAATAATTTTATTTGAGTCGTTAGGCTTTCTTCCTTATTTTTGGTTAACGCTCTTTGAGTATCTCGCTTCGGGGGGGGAGGGGGGTCGCGAAGGGCGAATTCTATCGCCCTGGGATAGGAAAGGGGGTTTCCCTGGGAGGGTGGGTGAAGGGGTCCATAGGGTAGTGGGAGCAAGGGGAAAAAAAGGTTTCTAAAATTGTCCTCGTCTTGCTAAACTTTAGTATGGTCAATGTCAATGTTGTCTCTGGGTCTTACTAGTTTAGGAGGTTTAACCAAGAGTCCATGCAGAAGGAGTTAAAAGGGGGCAGAGTGTGGAGATTTAGGCATGAATAAGTCAAACATAGTTCAATTTATATCCTGGAATGTCAATGGTTTGAGATCTAGGAAGAAGTTGGCCCGGGTGATAGACTACCTCAAGAATAGTGAGGCACAAATTATACTGCTTCAGGAGACCCATTTGGAGCGGAAGGAGTGTGGGCCCTGTTTTAGCAGGTTACACTGGGTACAGGATGTAGTGTGCTCAGACCAGAGACCTGCTGCACTAGAGGAGTGGCTCTAATCATCAGAAACAATTCAGGAATAAGGCTTTTAAAATATGAATTGGATCTCTCTGGTAGGTGGTTAGTGGCTTGTATAGTGATCCAGAGAATGCCAGTACTCTGTGCAACGTAATACGGTCCAAACAATGATACTCCAGAAGCCCTAATGAAGTTGGAATCTTGCCTTCTGGAGACTACGGCCATGATTATACTGGGGGGGGGGGTTAATATAGTTCTAAACAAGGAACTAGATAGAATGTCAAAAGTAAAATATGTTAGCCCCCCTAAAACATATGCTAGATTGAAAAATATGATGGATGAACATAATTTGGTAGATTGGCGCACCAAGATGGGAAGAGATAGGAATTTTACTTTCTACAGCAAAAAATACGGGCATAATTCCCGTATTGATTATTTTCTGGTGGATCATGAACTGAACGCTGAGGTAGAAGTGGTTAAACATGCTCCCACAGTCCTCTCAGACCATTCTCCAGTGGTCCTGTCCTTAAAATACCATTAAAAAAATGGGGCAGAGAAGGTGGACTCTGGATAGGGCTATTCTGTTAGACGAGAGGGTGGTACTCAATTTAGCAGACAAGACATCTGACTTATTTCCTTCTAATAAGGGCTCTGCAACATTACAAATAGTTTGGAATGCTTTTAAAGCATATTTAAGGACAGTAATAACTCCATAATGGTAGGTAAGTGGAGAGCTGTGAGACAGGAAGATAATGAGCGAATTAAAAAGATTAAGGCCAGAGCATGTGAACTTCAGAAGGCCTTTATTGAGGGATCAGTCAGGGTACCTGTGCTTTGTAGGGAACTGGGGGTCTACAGGTAGAATATCAAGTACAGTTGGATAAAAGGTTATTGGATAGATGGAAAGTGAGCAAGCTCCGGCATTCCTCATACGGTGAAAGGTGTAGTTCGCTTTTTGCATGGAAGGCTAAAGCTGATAAGGCCAAAAATTCAATACAGAATTTAATAAATGCAGAGACAGGGGTGATATTGAATACTAATGAAGATATCAGTGGAGAAGCTCAGTGATATATGAGTAGTCTATATAGAGAGGATATACAACCTAGGAAAGAACGTATCGAGGCTTGGCTAAAGAGGACAGAGCTTCCGCAACTAACAAACAAGCAAAAGAGGGTTTTAGAGGTAGAGATCACTGAGGAGGAGATTAGGGTACAATGCAGGAAAATGACAGCCGGGAAAGCAATTGGGCCAGATGGCCTCCCAGTTGAGATTTACACAATTATAGATAAAATAGCTCCGGTTTTGAAAGATGTATTCAATGTAATATAAATAGAAGGTGAAACAGCTCCTCGATCCTGGTCAGAGGCCACTGTAGCCTTAATTTTGAAACGGAACAAAGATCCATTGAGAGTAGACTCGTATAGACCAATATCGCTCTTGAACACTGATTATAAGATCTTTTCAGGGATAGGAGCTTCAAGAGTAGCACAGGTCATTAGGGGAGTTATGCACTCAGACCAAAGAGGTTTTATTCCGGGGAGGCAGCTTAATGAGTTCACGTACCTGATGATGGGGTTTATACATATGGCCGAGGTCCAGAATTTGCCTTTGACTGTAGTGGCTGTAGATGCAGCAAAGGCCTTCGATCAAGTACATTGGGAGTATCTTTGGGAAGCCTTAAGAAACTCTGGTTTTCCGCAGAATATGGTGAGGGCTGTGCAAAACCCATACTACCTCCCTAGGGCTAGGGTGTTGGTAAATGGAGAATTGTCAGATTGGTTTGATATCACTAGGGGCACGAGACCGGGTTGCCCCCTGTCACCGCTTCTTTTTAATCTGTATATTGAGGCCTTTGCAAATCTGATCAGAGCAGATCCCACTATTATTCCTTTTAAGTCTGCCAGATTAGTGGTGAAATTGACTCTTTATGCAGATGCCTTTATCCTCTACACTACCAACCCACAGGCGGCAAATCCCAACTTGATGGCAAAGGTGCAGAGCTTCGGTACAAGATCGGGGTACAAGGTGAATGTAGAAAACAACTAAGTTATGGAATGGAACCAGGACAATAGTAGTCGGAGGGCTAAATCTCAAATGCGATATCTGCGTATATTAATTACACAGAAACTCTAGGATGTTCCTAGAGCACATTGAAAAAAGTCAGCCAGGAGATAGGGAGTTTGTTGGTAAGATGGGCCAACTTGCCTCTAAATATATATGGTTGAGTAAATCTCATCAAGATGATTGTCCTCCCCAAAATCACTTTTCTTTTTAACTCTATACCATTAACATGTAGGAGGGAGGATATAGCCAGGGGAAATTAGGCAGCTTTATATAGGCTTCAAAGGGACCCAGGATAGCATGGAAAAAACTGAGGAGGAGGTTGGTGGTGGGGGGATTGGTTTTACTGGATCTGCTTGTCTACTGTCACGCATTTCACTTTAAGAACTTTCACATACTTTCAAACAAGCCAGACAGGTCACCTATGGGATTACTTTTTGAGCAATGCTGGGTGATGTGTGTCAAGGCCAGCATCACTTCCTTTTTAAATATGGGGCACCAAATACTTTAAAAAGGTGAGGTTGAAGATTCTGAAATCCGCTTTAAGATCATGGATGTATTTTCGGAAGAGGTTGGGAGTTCCGTATTACTCATCCTGGGCAACGATTTGGGAGTCCCCGGGTACCCCCGACTGTCTGATTGACCACCTTAGTCAGCTCTTGAAATCCGGGGGGTTACGTTACTGGGCTGATCTCAGAACGGGATCATGTTTAGTGAGTTGGGAAGTGTTAAGTAATTGTACTAAGGGACAACTGACGAGATATAAATACTACCAATTACGTTCTTGGTGGGCCACAGAAGAGTGGGTTAAAGAGGAAGACGACTCTTGGTTAAGTCAGGGAATGAGAGCTGGCCCACTAATAAAGGAAGTCTCATTTTGGTACTGGGCCTTTGTGGAGGCAGATGATAAGATTATCTCAGACATTTCTAATCTGTGGGTTGAAGAGCTCGGGGAAGGAAATCTGAAGCAAGCTTGGTATGCTTCCTTTTCCATTTTACGAGCAGTGGTGAAACCAGCCTCGCTTAAGCAAAACCATGTATTTACTACCCACAGAGTATACTGATCTCCAGCCAAGCTTTCAAGAGTTACAGGGAATGCATATGCCTATCCAAAGTGTATGCTTTCATCAGCAGATGACCGGCATTTGTTTTATCAGTGCCCGAAGATCGCTCCCTACTGGACATCGGTGTGTAATTTCTTAGGGGAAGTGACTAGCGAACAGATCAAGGTAAACCCTCGACTTGTATTTTTGGGGCTATATCAAGAAGGTTGTGTACAAACAAACACAGTTATAACTAAATTTAACTTCTATGTGATCCTGTTGGCAAGGTGGGAGATATGTAGGCTTTGGAAATCTGAAAGTCCCCCATGTTTTGCTATGGCCTCAGAAGTATTGACTACATGAGCCAGTCTGATGTGGCCTGCAACGCTAAAAGTTCGGAGAAGGTCTGGGCACACTTTCTTGATTGGAGACCGCTGTCTAGCGGGTCCAATGATTAAGCCGGATCACTGACGAAATATCTAGAAGAGGAATATCGAATTGCCAAAATATCGAAGGAAAAATATAGAATGCCAAAATATCAAAGCCCTATCTCCAAACAGGTATGTACAAAAATATAGAACCCTAAATATCGTTGTTAAAAATATAGTTAGTTACAATATCGAATTTTTTTAAATGTCTTAAAATTAATGTAAAATTAATGAAATAAAACATATAATTCACTGAAACATACTTAAAAATACTTAAATTACTTTAAAATTAATAAATAATTAATGTAAGTAAAAAACAAATAATAATACATATATATTAACGTAATATTTATTTTAAAAAAGCAATATTTTTTGCGTAGGATAGCGGGCGGGTAAAATTTACTATTACCACTCCAGTAAGTGCAATAGTAGAGAAAACGTTGGATAGCGGGAGTGTAAAAATTACTATTCCCACTCCAGAGAGTTCAACAGTAGGGAAAGCATTGGATAGCGTAGGGGTAAAAATTAATATTCACACTCCAGAGAGTGCAACAGTAGGGAAAGCGTTGGATAGCGGGAGGGTAAAATGTACTATTCCCACTCCAGTGAGTTCAACAGTAGGGAAAGCATTGGATAGCGCAGGGGTAAAAATTACTATTCCCACTCCAAAGAGTGCACCAGTAGGGAAAGCGTTGGATAGAGTAAGGCTAAAAATTACTATTCCCACTCCCGAGAGTGCAACAGTAGGGAAAGCGTTGGATAGCGTAGGGGTGAAAATTACTATTCCCACTTCAGAGAGTGCAACAGTAGGGAGAGCGTTGGATAGCGGGAGGGCAAAATTTACTATTCCCACTCCAGTGAGTGCAACAGTAGGGAAAACGTCAGATGGCGTAGGGGTAAAAATTACTATTCCCACTCCAAAGAGTGCAACAGTAGGGAAAGCGTTGGATAGCGTAGAGGTAAAAATTACTATTCCCACTCCAGAGAGTGCAACAGTAGGGAAAGCGTTGGATAGCGTATGGGTAAAAATTTCTATTCCAACTCCAAAGAGTGCAACACTAGGGAAAGCGTTGGATAGCGTAGGGGTAAAAATTACTATTCCCACTCCAGTGAGTGCAACTGTAGGGTAAGCGTTGGATAGCGTAGGGGTACAAATTACTATTCCCACTCCAGAGAGTGCAACAGTAGGGAAAGCATTGGATAGCGGGAGGGTAAAAATTACTATTCCCACTCCAAAGAGTGCAACAGTAGGGAAAGCGTTGGATAGCGTAGGGGTAAAAATTACTATTCCCACTCCAAAGAGTGCAACAGTAGGGAAAGCGTTGGATAGCGTAGGGGTACAATTTACTATTCCCACTCCAGTGAGTGCAATAGTAGGGAAAGCGTTGGATAGCGTAGGGGTAAAAATTACTATTCCAACTCCAAAGAGTGCAACACTAGGGAAAGCGTTGGATAGCGTAGGGGTAAAAATTACTATTCCCACTCCAGTGAGTGCAACTGTAGGGTAAGCGTTGGATAGCGTAGGGGTAAAAATTACTATTCCCACTCCAGAGAGTGCAACTCTAGGGTAAGCGTTGGATACGGTAGGGGTAAAAATTATTATTCCCACTCCAGTGAGTGCAATAGTAGGGAAAGCGTTGGATAGCGTAGGGGTAAAAATTACTATTCCCACTCCAGTGAGTGCAATAGTAGGGAAAATAATAATTTAATATTTTATTAAAAATAAATAAATTAATAATACCAAATAAAAATATTAAAATTAATTACCAATCACACAATATTTAATAATTACTTTATTAATAAATACCATTTTTTTATTAATAACCTATTAGTAATTAATTAACAACCAATTAATTTTCAATACCAAAAATTATTAAATGAAATTAATACCAATTAATAATTAATCAAGAATAAATTAATTAGCAATATACAAAAATTACTTCAATAATTAATTATTTACAATTAAATTAATTCCCACCATATTCCCCTATAAACCCACAACCCGCTACAAATAATAAATTAATACAATCAACATAATTATCAATTAAACAATTAATACTAATTAATTACCAATTCATACTAATTATTTACCAATTAATAATTAATTAACAACCAATTAATTTTCAATACCAATTAATAATTACCTAATAACAATTAAATTACTTCCCACCCTATTCCCCTATAAACCCACAACCCACTACAGAAGTAAAACGCAAAATTAAATTAAAAATAATTAATAATTCCTAAAAATTATTATTTAATGTACTATAATTAAATTACTTCCCACCCTAATCCCCTATAAACCCAGAAGCCGCTACGGAATTAAATTACACAAAAATTAAATAACATAAAATTCATTATATTCAAATATACATTTCAAAATGTATACATACTTTTAACACGTATACTAACACTTAAAAAAATTCGATATTTTTAACAACTATATTATGACTGTCGATATTACTTACTTCTATATTATTTAAATTGATATTTTATTTCTTACCTGATTTTCGATATTCTTCACCACTATATTTTGGCAATTCGATATTCTGTCCTTTCTATATTAAAAACTCGATATTCTGTCCTATCGATATTTTGAATTCGATATTATGTCTGTTTACCGATTAGTCCATATATGCTGTAGTTGCGAGCTCTCCCCTGCTCCGGTCTCTATGAGAAGGAGATGAAAGTGGAAACAACAGTAACCTTGCGTGGACATGCTCATCATTCCCTCCTTGTATTTGAGCGACGAGAGTAACACCAGCAAGAGAGTTGGCAGAATGAGGACACACAAAAAAATATATATATTTAGAGAGCTAGATAGGAGATTCGGCCTCCTGTGACTGTGCAGATATTTCGCTCCAGGAGGAATTTAGGAAAAAGGACCCTTTATAAGTGGATGGAATGACGTGCAAGAGAGTAATGTAAAAGATGGGACACGACCCCCAAGGACTGAGCAGACATGCGGGGCTATTCTCAAACGTAATTTACACTTGAGAGCAATTTATACGTGTAATTTACTCTTACACTTTTGAGTGACTTTACTACATTTAGTTATTCACAAGATCCAAGTATAAAGTTACTCAAAAGTGAAAAGTGTATACTTACACGTCTCCACTCCCTGAAAGGGTGAGTGGAGTCAAATTTGGGAGTGTAGGTTACTACTACTAAAAAAGAAACAGTAACCAGTCCAGCCCACATATGTCCAACCACTGATATTGCAACACCCTCCCACAGAAAATTATGTAGGTAAAGCCTTAAAAAAAGAAACCTTAGGAAATAAGGTTAAATTAGAATAAATTAAATAGTACAAAATATAAATAAATATATGATGTTCACGTTCCACTCCAGAGCACACAATAGCCTTTCCCGTATTGACTACATCCTCATGCCGGCAGACCAGGTGGGGCAGTTTATGGAAATTAGACACATGGCAAGGGGCATATCCGATCACTCTCCAATATGGGTACAGTTGGGTAGGGGCGGCGTTCAGGTGGGTAGGACGGCGCTTATACACCCGTGGCACTTACGCAACCCCAACATACGACATGCTATTACTTATCATTTGAGCATTATTTCCAGGAGAATGAGGCTTCGGTGGGCTCCGCCCTCACACTTTGGGAAGCATTTAAAACTGTGGTGCGTGGCCAGGCACTCTCTCAAATAGCTGGGGCAAAAAGGGAGAGAAATGCTGCGTTATTGCAGTTGGAAAGAGAGATATTGGTGCTAGGGGGGAATGGTTGATGATCCGTAACCTGGATGTACTACATAACCTCACTCTTAAGAAGGGGGAATACAAGAGTGTAGTGACGAACAGGGCTAAAGATTTGCAGAGGGATAAACTTGGTATGATATATAAGCTAGGAGATAGAGAAAGGAAATTGCTCACATGGCTAGATTGGCGTGCACAGGCTAGCTGCCTGGTAATGGAAATCACAACCGAAGTTGGGGAGAGAATCACTGATGTGCAACTAGTTGCAGGTGAATACACTAAATACTGTACTCAGCTATGCCAATCGCAAACGGTCTATTCAATAGAGGAGTCGAGAGTCTTGCTAAGAGACGTTCGGCTCCCTGTCTTGTTGGAGGTGGATCGGGATTTTCTCGACAATGAGCTCACGAATGACGAAATAGCACGGGCTACTAGGGACTTGCAATCCGGGAAAGCTATGGGCCCCAATGGTCTCCCAATCAAACTCTATAAACTAAACCCTGATAAAATAGCCCCCTATCTCAAGGCCATGTATGAGGAGAAAGGAACAAAATGGAGAGTAGAGAGGTACCACTCAGCATGAGTGGTGGAGGTGGATATATCCTCCCGGGCTTAAGTTTGTAAACATAGTGATCCACCCACAGGTGTATATATACGTCAGGTCCTCCCAAATAAGGTATGTAGCCCCACAATGGTGGAAGATACACATTAGTTGTTTAAATACCCCTCACACACCTTGGTGTCATGCTTCATCATAGGGGTCTTCCCGCGCCTCTACAGGACGGGGCGTGCTGCGACCTACGTTTGCGCTGGAGCACTGTTATTGTGAGACAACTATGTGTCATGTAGGGGTGTGAGAGGAAGGGTCGAGAGGGAGTGGGGGGGGTTGAATTAAAAGATACCTGGCTCGACGGTCTAAAAAATGTAATATACCTTTGAGCTGGTATCAATAAAAGGTGGGGAAGGAGGTATGTATGCCTCGATGAACTATACCTCCCATATCTGCCGACATGTTTCGAAGCTCCCCAAGCTTCTTCTTCAGGACCTTAAGGATCCCTTCCTATACTCACAGTGATGTGTTAGATAATCACAAATGTATGGTGTAAGAAAGATTATATAAGCAGGGGAATTAACTGCATGTAGTTATAAAGCCTCAGTCGGTCTGTAGTCATTTCGACCTGTAAAAAACATTATGGAAAAAGGAGAACGTATTTTACAAGCTATATGCTGTATCCATTGTGAGCATTAGTGACCTGTAAGAAATAGTGATACAAGATATCATTACCATTAGTTTTAGTGCAATGAAGTGTCCTGTGTGAAAGAAAAGGACGATAACAAAACAACACATACACAAAACATAAAGCACACACTCTATTAAAAATGGACCTCTATAGATGAGCCCATGTCATTACTAGGCACATATTATAGCGCTATGATGGTGTTGGACAAGCCGAAAAACCTACTTGGAATTTTATAGGATTTTTCACCATGAGCCTCAGGACGGGTGGAGTGAGTGCTTGATAGGCTATCTAAGAGAGGAAATGTGTTTTACCTGGGAGGTAGTTACCAGAGAGGTATTTCATGGAAATATTCTTGTCAGCATGTGGTTCCTGTCGGCTATGCCGTACTTACAACTCCTGGGACAGTGCCCTGCCTCGTACAACCTCCCCAAACGGCTCCGCTGGGTAAATGAGTCGTCTTCAGGGTCAGGTTTATATGTGGTGGCCAATTAGCCACCGAGGTGAAGATCCTAGCCAAGCTGTTGGACACACAGTTGATTGGAGTGATAGCCGATCTGGTCCACCCAAAATATATATGTATATATATATTCACTGAAAAAACCATAGGTTTCAGGGGCGTTATAGTTATCTGGACATTTCCTTCGTACAAAACCCTAGAAATTCCCCTGTTATAGTTAGTTCAGCTAACTATAACTCGCGCCCCCGCAATGCACTGCTGATGACGTCACATATTACATCACTGATGACATGGTCAGTGACATCACTGATGACATCACTGATGACATCTCAAATGACCTTACTGATTACATCACTGATGATATCATCCATGTGATAAATTAGTGCATCTTCTCACACCCTAATATAACCTTTGATACACCGACTCAAAATTTCAGACGGCCATTTTGAAAACCATAGATACTCCAATACCAATAACTACATACCCACTCATTAACTCTTAGGTCTACGTACACCTCCACTCACTCACCTGTACAGTCACTCATACTTACAGTCACTCCGTACAAGACTATCATATGCATTTATACACCTATATAGACACTCACACACCGCCAATCATCCATTGAGGTACTGACACACCTAGTCAGTCATGCAACTAATTAAACACAGTCCAATTTATTCACCTATACAGTTAAACACACTCAAGTTCACTTACTCATAAAAATAGTACCACATTCTTACGCTCTTATACAATCATTGATACACACTCATCCATACAGCCACTCTCACAATCACACACTCTCACATATACCCACTTATATACTCTTACACACATATATACTGCCTTTCACATATGTAGTTAGTCACACATGTACCACTGAGATATACATTCAATCCCTAACACACCCATACATACACTCACCCAACCATACAGTCCATCACAGATGCACTATTAAAACCATGCACCCATAGAATCACCCACTCACACATCTATGCATAGAGTCATACACACCCTACCCACACAAACACTCAGGCACTCATACAGATACTCAGACAACCAATCAATAACCCATATAGACACTCATATAGCTATTCACAAAACCATGCAGCCACGTATACACCTACACACAGACACATACAGACATTCACACAGTTTAGTCACTAGTCTACAGTAAGATACATTTAATGACTCACTTATAGAGTCAGTTACGCACCTAGAAAATCATCCGTTCACACACTTGTACACCCACTCATTCTTCAACAGACCTTTCCCTATATATATTAAACATATTAAAACTGTACAGAAACACATACTCACTGGATGATGTCATCAGTGATGTCACTGACCATGTCATGAGTGATGTAATATGTGACGTCATCAGCA
Source organism: Triturus cristatus (assembly GCF_964204655.1). Lineage (NCBI taxonomy): Eukaryota > Metazoa > Chordata > Amphibia > Caudata > Salamandridae > Triturus > Triturus cristatus. Next base: position 1,646,731,649 of record NC_140590.1, read on the forward strand.
GTGCATTGCGGGGGCGCGAGTTATTGTTAGCTGAACTAACTATAACAGGGGAATTTCTAGGGTTTTGTACGAGGGAAATGTCCAGATAACTATAACGCCCCTGAAACCTATGTTTTTTTAACTAACCATGAGTAGAAGACCGTAGTCATTTTTAGGTCAAGCCTAGAGCCAGCACGCATGCGCTGCTCTGCAAGGCATGGTGAAATCCCTTAGTGAGGTTTGGACACACCCACACACGCCCACCACTTTTTATTGGTTGCTGGCTCTGCCTTTAGAAATTCCATTGCTTTGATTGGTGAACTGTGTGCATATGTCCCACTTTGTTACTGCCCTGGCCATTGCCCCTGCTACTTCGATCCTTTCACTAGTGCCCATATGTTTTGTGTTAGTGCACTACTTTTTGTTTCTGCCCTCCCCTCACAGGTCGCTTGCATTTTTTGTTTCCCCGTCCTGTCTTTGGCACCCGCCGCTGCTTCTTTTTCTGTGCATTCACCAGAACTTGCGACCTTAATTACCAGGTTGAAAACAATGCTAATAACTGGCTCAGGCTGCATTCTGCTGTCACCTATCATAATTTGCAATGTCATTTGTGAAATATGTTTTCATGAGCTCCTAAAAGTAATTGGTTAGTAAGCTAGTTTCTCCCTGGAGCAGCGATAACTTGAGTGCTTGCCAGTTTTTGTGTCTTCTTAGTGAAGCCTGATAGAGGTGCGGGGTATCGGAGGCATCGCCCATGTGTGCTTCGAAGCCGGTGCTTGCTGCATGGTGCTGCCTTTTCTGAAGGGGGGAACTGGTGTAATGTAATAAAATGCAAAAGCTGTACCCTCCCTTGGTTAGTTGTTCTTGTACAGTGCTCCTGAAACATTGCAGAGCATCGAACCACTGTATCAACCAAAAAGCCAGTATTTTCCAAAATATACAAACCTTTTTCTCCCTAAATATATACATATCTAAGCACTAAAAGAGTCTAATCAAGAACCAACGTGCATTGAGTCAATACAGAACTATTTTGTAACACAGATTAAGTGGACATGTTTCCCTTATAAACGCTTCGAATTTTGAAACCTTGCAGGGTGCTCTCTGCAATTCACTCTTCCATGGTCGATACATTTTGTACTTCTACATTTGGTAATAGTAATACTTGTTTCTAAAGTGCTACAAAAAGGCAAAACTAAAGTTGTTTGTCTAACAGATAAAGAAGCTATTAATTCTAAATTGCCTCTTGTTTCTCTCTGGCTTCTCAGCTGAAGTACTTCTGCACTAATGCTTAACATAGGTTAGAGACAGACGTTTGTAATTAAGAATCACCCCCAGGCAGTGCATTTTGAAGCAAATTAATTTAGCGGTAAAGCAAGGCTTATTAAGCAGTGGAACGTATAGTCTTGAAATATTAAACACATTAAAAACTGCCCCATATCTTCTTGCATTAATTTGTTCAACAGTTACTGTAATGTGTAGATTGTTCTGCATGACAACTTTAGCCCTTTAAAATATATGCTTGCCCAGTGCCTTGCACTGCATGCAGCATTAACTTTGGAAACATATGCTCTAACCAGACTTCGAGAAGCACCCACAGATGCTAGCTGTAACCAGTCACATAGAAATATGTGTAGACAGGTCTTTAAGTGAGATGAACAAAGTGGGTGCTCTCTATATATAGGAACATGGCAAATATATTTCTGTGATTCCCATAGTGTGCCATCAGACTGGTATTTTGGTTTCTCTCTGACATGTAATTGTATCCAGATAAAATGGCACAGCAACTGACATACACCTAAAACCTGTCAGTATGATTGGTTTTGTTACTGGGCGTTAGCTGTTTAAAATAAGTAAGTAACAACAATGATTTCTTATAAATAATTAACATTGGAAATGTTTAAATTCTGAAATAGTGAGTCTGTGAATTAAATAGCATTGAGGCTTGTGGAAGGAGTATTTGCCTTTATGTTAGATATGTATCCTCTTTTTCTCTGCATATCTTGTCCATCTGCACATCTTCAACCCCCTCTCTTTCCTCTTCAGCATCCTCTTTTCACTCTTCCCCGAATGCCCGTCCTCGCATCTCTGTCACTTCACCTGCCCCAACATGTAGTGCACTCCCTCAAATTTAAACACTTTAATTGCTCTTACTTTTGCCTTGCAAATGTTTTGACATCAGTGAACTCCCTTCACACACATATCCACAGAATTTTAGTTGCAAATGAAATACATAAACATTGTTCTGTATGCTCTGCAGAGAGGCCAACCCACTGACAGGCACTTTGTTTGGCTTTAGCCTTAGCACCTGAGCACTCAGTCAAAGCCCCTCATAGACACCTGGCATAGCTCAAGCTTCAAAGTATGCACAGAAAAAATACAGATAAACAACAACATTATAAACAAGCATTTGCAATGCAATAGGTCTCACATTTGCGAGAGTTTGAACTATTGGCGTTGTAAATAAGAATGCCTTTTATTTGTGTGTTTTGAATCCGTGCTAGCGGTGCGTACACACGCACTTTGTACTTATAGTCTTAGCTTACGAGAAGCAAAGCTGGCAGTAAAAGAGGCGCAGTTACTGGCAGCCTTGCTTCTCATAAGCAACAACTATAAGTACAAAGTGGTGTTTAAGCACTGCTTTCAGGTTTTCAAAACACATAAATAAAAGGCATTGTCATTTATAATACCAATAGCTCAAACTCTTGTAAATGCGAGACCTATTGCATTGCAAATGCATGTTAATCTGATATTAGCAAAAACAAATCCACAAATACCTGCATAGATTTGTGTCCTACAGAGACGATGTGTAGTCATTGCCAGATGCGGTCAGGCTTTGAATGTAAATTGTGGTGCAAACATGTTTTGATTCGATAAAGTTTCTTCAAAATTAAAAAAAAAAGTGTGTTTCCTAAACACGGGGTTGCGTTTTACTTTAGGGCATCACATTATGTCACTGTTTCGAGAGACAATTATTAAAAGAGGGTTTTTATAGTGCGCTGACAAAACATTCTTACCGTGCTATGATGACAATGTTATTAGTGAACCCAAGTCAGTGTACCCTATGTTTTAAGCCTCAGCTATCCCACATGGAGCAATATTAGAGGCCATATAAACAAGCACAAGTTTTTTTGTTTACAGCGTAGAGTTCAAATTAGGCCCTTCCCCTGATTGTGCAGGCCACGTCCCGTAGGCAAGTTTGCCACAGCTCTTTTAGAGACCCCCCCATCCCCAGTTTTTTTGGTTCCACTGAAAGCCCTGCATACAAGAGCGGATGTTGATGTGAACTGTAGAGTGTCTGCCGGTAGAGTATGAAAGCGTGTGATTTGTAAAGTGTGGCGAAGGCTAGAATTTAGAGAGGGGACAATTTTTGATTACTCAAAACATGTCAAGTGCCAGAATGTATTGAGCAGCGGCTTAGAATGGACAAATCGCAATAACTAAATGGGGGTATTAAAGCTGGGTTGCTGAGCTATTGCCATTTCACCTGAAGGATTGGCAGCCTCTGCGCCGTACCTCAGCTCCTACCTCTGTCGATCTGCTTCCAGGTTGTTTTCAAATACAGTGCCCAGTGGTGCTGAACCCCTCCCCTCGCATGCGCACCCCAGCACTTTGTGAGTTTCCTGGCGTGTTTGAATTATCCGAAAGTGCGCCTGCGGTCTGGGAAGGGCAGCACAATTTCTTCTTGCGCAGTGATGGGGGCCACTATTTTGAAACTGGAGTAATCCTCTTTCACAAGAGCCTAAAATCGCGATATATTTTAGATTTATTAGTTTTTTAAGAGAAAATCTTTGTAATTAAAAGGCTTCCTCCCTATTATTAACACTTCACATGGCCTCTGTTAATTAACCGTGTGTTAAGCCCAACAGCCGAGAACAGACGCGTGCAGGACAACACAAACCAACAAACAATCTAGCTGTAAATAACCCCAGGTCACAGCTGATTTCATGGATTCCTAACGCTTGGTCCCGGTGGGGGAGCCTTTCTGTCTTCTGGTGGTTTTAAAAAGAAAGCAGGACTGCTTGCAGGTCAGAAGGTCGGGGATATCGGGCATGTTTATGGACTTACTCGGTAAGTGTCACGGTACGTCTACAGTCAGCAGGAGGCAGGACTGGCACAGTTAATTACCGCAGGGCCAGCCAGCGGGAATAGCGTGTTACAGCCATAATGTTTCACGGCCCAGAATTGGGCAAAAGCCCACTTTGTGGGTGAGCAGAGCGCATACTGGAAGCCATGCATGGGAGAGGGAGAGTGAACAATGGTGGCACACGAAAGAAGCGCCCGCAACAGAGCCCGCTTCAGGAACCATGAAGCGCGGCATCATTGCAGCTGGAAGGGAGCATATTTAAAAGTTATAGAGCGACGCCCATCAAGTGGGAGCCGCGCTGAGGTTGGCGGCAAGCAGCCCCCCGAGCAGCAACAGGGATGGTGCTGCTACTCCATTGACAAAGCTGGCGTCCCGTGAGTGTGTGGGGTGTCAGTCATTATAAAAATTGTACGAGCGGCTCTCACCCTGTGAGCAGCATTAAGCTTCATGGGAGCAGCTCTTGCCCTGCAGGGATGGCTTGGAGAAGAGCTGGCAACCAGAGCCACCCTCTGCAGCCTCGTTGTGCCTCTGCACCCTTGAAGTCCTCGCGTCCTTGGTTACACAGGCAGCACTCTGTGTCACGAGTGCAGCAGGGGCATTGTTTGAGCGCGCAAAAGTGAAAGCGCGGTGGGAGCGCACGAGACGCCGTGAGCGTGCACATCGGTTGTCTGGGAAAGTGCACATCTGCTGTCCGGGCGCAAGCTGAGTTCGCCAGAGAAGAGACGCGGTGAGCGTGCACATCAGCTGTCTGGGCAAGTGCACATCTCCTGTCCCCCTTCGGTAGCAAAACCCAGAACAATAGATCTCATCAAGGCGAGCAGCACATGCACTGTGTCGCTAGGCGAGACCTAAAAAGCTAACTCGTGGGTAATGCGAGATTAAGTAAAGCATGTAAAATAAGAGAGGAACTAAAGCTCTGAAAGGCATTCCTTCAATGGTTTTAACATGTTTATAAGTGAATCCATGTTTTTAGCATCAGTGTTAACTTAGGCACATGTACACAGGACCAGTTTTAATGCCATACATGCGAGAACTGGCCACTGTAAGCACATGTTACACAGTAAGCACATATCCCTCTTTTTGGGCCTGACTCGGATATTTGGATCCATTTCGCGAGGGAATAAGTGCGAACCCTGCTCCTTATTTGGATCCATTTCAGAAGAGAGCAAATGCCGCAGTTCCACTTCTAAAGGGGGAGCAATGTGCAGAGAGTGCCTGGGGTGTCACAGTGGAGGAGTTTAGCATGATGAGGGGTCTCTGCACAATGTACAGAACACAGCATTAGCTAGCAAACTCTAACCATTTGTGAGAACAAGGCACCGGATCAGACATGCTTGCATCCACTCTCACGTATGACGAAAGGGTTGGATCTATGCCTCTAATTGACAGGCGTCTGAATTCATGCAGGGATGAAGTCTCCTGTGCCTGAAATGGTGACACTTATTGCATCACTGGCCTACAGTGTGCATACAACCAGAGACCCCAATGGCAATGAAGGGCTTTAAAACAGAAAGCCCTGCGTCGTGCATCACATTAAGAAAGGTGATTTACTGCCTGTCTCCCATCTCCTGCTTCAGCGCGAGGCGAAGCAGGCAGCCTGAAACAGACAACCCAGACTTAAATAAATCAATTTATTTAGTGATACAATCGTATCTCGAAATAAATCAATCTATTTTATATTTTTTTATGTAAATGTGTAGGAAGTTTTCGAGAGGCACAGCCCCACAGCCCTAATGGAGAAACCACCCATGGGACAAAGGTAAAATTAAAGTAATGTACGAGGTTAGTAAGGTAAGACCCGACTATGTGTAAATTTGTGACAAAAATAAAAAGCTTCAATACAGTCACTTACAAAGTGGGGACTTGCTATAGCGACCGCAGTGGGGTGCTTGTGGCAGCAAATGCCTCTCCATTCAGGTTTTCCAGTTGGGGTGGGACAGCCAAGCAAGTACAGTCGTGCCGATGAGCGAGTTGTGTTCAGAGAATTAGGCATGCACAGGAAGTTAGCACTTGCCTTTTCCTCGCAAGATGAGTGAGTTGCTAGGTTTCCTTTATAGACCAGCATTTGCAATGCAATAGCTTTTGCATCACTGAAAGTTTGCGCTATTAGTGTTGCATTATAATTTGCAACGCCAATAGCTCAAACTTTCAGTAATGCGAGACCTATTGCATTGCAAATGCTTGTTATAATCTGAAATCAAGTGAAATGAGAGCTCTCTGCAGAAGTGGTGGAACAGAAGAATTAACTGGTTACAACAGGTAATCATGCAAAACGAGGGCTCTCTGCAGAACTGTTGGAACAGAAGAATTAACTGATTACAACTGGTAACCATGCAAAACGAGAGCTCTCAGCAGAAGTGGTGGAACAGAAGAAGTAACTGGTAAAAACAGATAATCATGCGAAATGAGAGCTCTTTTCAGAACTGGTTACAATAGGTAATCATGCAAAACGAGAGCTCTCTGCAGAAGTGGAGGAACAGAATAAGTAACTGGTTACAATAGGTAATCGTGCAAAATGAGAGCTCTCTGCAGAACTGGTGGAACAGAAAAAGTAATTGGTTACAATAGGTAATCATGCAAAATGAGAGCTCTCTGCAGAACTGGTGGAACAGAAGAAGTAACTGGTTACAATAGGTAATCATACAAAATGAGAGCTCTCTGCAGAAGTGATGGAACAGAAGAAGTAACTGGTTACAATAGGTAATCATGCGAAATGAGAGCTCTTCGCAGAACTGATGGAACAGAAGTAGTAACTGGTTACAATAGGTAATCATGCAAAATGAGAGCTCTCTGCAGAACTGGTGGAACAGAAAAAGTAACTGGTTACAATAGGTAATCATACAAAATGAGAGCTCTCTGCAGAAGTGGTGGAACAGAAGAAGTAACTGGTTACAATAGGTAATCATGCTAAATGAGAGCTCTCTGCAGAAGTGGTGGAACAGAAGAAGTAACTGATTACAATAGGTAATCATACAAAATGAGAGCTCTCTGCAGAAGTGGTGGAACAGAAGAAGTAACTGGTTACAATAGGTAATCATGCGAAATGAGAGCTCTCTGCAGAACTGGTGGAACAGAAAAAGTAACTGGTTACAATAGGTAATCATGCTAAATGAGAGCTCTCTGCAGAAGTGGTGGAACAGAAGAAGTAACTGATTACAATAGGTAATCATACAAAATGAGAGCTCTCTGCAGAAGTGGTGGAACAGAAGAAGTAACTGGTTACAATAGGTAATCATGCGAAATGAGAGCTCTCTGCAGAAGTGGTGGAACAGGAGAAGTAACTGGTTACAATAGGTACTCATACAAAATGAGAGCTCTCTGCAGAAGTGGTGGAACAGAAGAAGTAACTGGTTACAATAGGTAATCATACAAAATGAGAGCTCTCTGCAGAAGTGGTGGAACAGAAGAAGTAACTGGTTACAATAGGTAATCATAAAAAATGAGAGCTCTCTGCAGAAGTGGTGGAACAGAAGAAGTAACTGGTTACAATAGGTACTCATACAAAATGAGAGCTCTCTGCAGAAGTGGTGGAACAGAAGAAGTAACTGGTTACAATAGGTAATCATGCAAACTGAGAGCTCTCTGCAGAAGTGGAGGAACAGAAAAAGTAACTGGTTACAATAGGTAATCATACAAAATGAGAGCTCTCTGCAGAAGTGATGGAACAGAAGAAGTAACTGGTTACAATAGGTAATCATGCGAAATGAGAGCTCTCTGCAGAAGTGGTGGAACAGAAGAAGTAACTGGTTACAATAGGTACTCATACAAAATGAGAGCTCTCTGCAGAAGTGGTGGAACAGAAGAAGTAACTGGTTACAATAGGTACTCATACAAAATGAGAGCTCTCTGCAGAAGTGATGGAACAGAAGAAGTAACTGGTTACAATAGGTAATCATAAAAAATGAGAGCTCTCTGCAGAAGTGGTGGAACAGAAGAAGTAACTGGTTACAATAGGTACTCATACAAAATGAGAGCTCTCTGCAGAAGTGGAGGAACAGAAGAAGTAACTGGTTACAATAGGTAATCATGCAAACTGAGAGCTCTCTGCAGAAGTGGAGGAACAGAAGAAGTAACTTGTTACAATAGGTAATCATGCAAACTGAGAGCTCTCTGCAGAAGTGGAGGAACAGAAGAAGTAACTGGTTACAATAGGTAATCATGCGAAATGAGAGCTCAGTGCAGAACTGCAGAAGTGGTGGAAGTAACGGGATTGACATTGGCTTGAGATAGACACAAGGCAGCATTCAAGCTTGGTATGGACAAAGCTGAAAACCATACTGGGTCAAAAACTGACAATGGCATTGATTGCATAAAAGCTAGAAAGCCAGGTGCTCAGCAGAGTACATGCTGATTACTCGGAAATTGTACTCTGCCTGTCGATGTAATTCAGCTCCGCACAAAAGTGCAAGCATGACCCCTACCAATATAGCATGTGTATGGTGTTTTACATTTGCAAGTGCCTGTGCATATAAAGAGGTGGATAGAAGAATTTGCTGTCTGGAAGGGTCTTTTGGGCAGTGTGCTTGTGTAGGCATGCATTGATCACTGGGCGGTCAGTGCGTTGGCTCTCTAAGTGTACAGGTGCTGGTGATTTTCTAGAAAATCATAAACTGCACAAAAGTGTTTTTAGTCAAAATCTGATTGTGAGTTCAGTTCAAAGCATCTCTGAATTTCAACAGTGAGTGTGTGTATTCACACATATTCCTTCCTAAACTCATCAACATTATCATAAAAGCTTTATTTGCACAAATGGTCTGAGCCCTAAAAGCACAAAATGTTACAATAAATTATGACAGTATTATTCAAACATCGATCTCTTAAAACCAAGATTCAAACAGTGCCAGAGCAGCTAAAATAAAACATAAATCGTGGATGAAATAAAATGATGTGCAAACCTCATGCATAAATGCACCAGACCAATTAATGACTATAAGGTTGAAATCCTTCCTGAACTAGTAACCAGCTTCTGACTAATCATTTTTTTTAATGCTTAGGACATGTCTTTATTGATTTTATTAATACATATATCGAATACATCGGGAAGGATATATAATAGACTTCAAACATGTATTAGTGTTGCTTAAAAAAACTATTATCCTCATGGGGGTACTATCTTTATCTAACTGAAAATGTTTACGATTATTGACACAAAGTAATGGTTATTGATTATGTGTATCCGCGGACCCCCCATAGACCTCTACAGACAACAGGTAAGGAACAGCTGTTTTAGGGGGTATTTATAACACTCAACATGACACACATCCAAATGGCAATATCAGAAAACCTGGAACGGCATGACGGGCTTCCTTGCACAAATCAATGGAAATATTTTTTTCAATGCAGACAAAACCTTTGCTATCAAATTCTGTTATTTCCAACTGTGTCATGTTATGTTACATTATTCTATGTTGGGTTCAAGGGAGCTCGTGTACTCACTCAGCCTGCACAAGAGTTCCCTGCTGGGGAAATCTCCGGCTAAGGTTTTGCTATTCATATAACAATGAGTTTTCCTCGCCTTTCACCTCCTTTGGTCCCTTTCTAAATGTTTAGTGCTGTTAAGTCAACCGTTCCTAGAACTCCTCTGTACTTTCCGGGCAAGCATCTGGAGTTCCGTTCGTTGAAGCATCTGTCTGTGTAGATCGCCGGCAGAATATCAGAAACAAACATGTTGTGTGGACAGAATATTGTGTCAAAAATATCAAAGACCAAAATATCGAGAAGGTAAGTACAAACAGGTATATATATTTACTATTCTTAACCCCACATCTATGTACCTAGAAGATATATTATTATATATTTATAAATATATATTGTCAAGGTACATATGTGTGAAGGTATATATAGTAAAACTTTACATATCTATGGAAACTTACCTTCACAATATTTTTGTGCTCTATCTTCTTCACGTGATACTTTGTCCCACGATATTTGTGTTTCCGATATTCTGTCTAAATACCATCTGTGCTTCACAGCCTCTGCTGCACATTCAAATGCATTTCAACCCTACAATCAGATATACCCATTTTTTCCCTCATCCCACTGGACAGGAGCATGTCAAGGCTCACAAAAATACACACTCTCTAATTACGGAGAATGTTCCCCTGCATGGCTTAAATAGCGTGCATCCCTTCCCCAAATTTATACTAGCGGGCTAACCCCCGTTGAGTGTAGAGGACTGAAGTGGTGGCAGTGATACTGTGGAAGAGGTGTAGCACAGCGGCCAGGGTGTCTGACTCCGCACCATGGGGTTCACGGTTTGATCGCCTGCGGCAGGTCAGCCCAGCACCATGTGACTTTAGGCAATAGCTCGCTTAATCTTCTTGACGGCCCCCAGCGCCGGGACACCTCTCTGGAGGTAGCTGTGCGCTTTACAAATGCTGGTATTCCATTCCATACTTATTATAGTGTCAAGGCAGGTCTTTTGACCTGTTCCTGCAAAAGAGGGTTACCAATTGGCCTTCGCACCTTTGTAAACTGGTCGGCAGTCTGTTGCAATCTGGTCCTATGCCTGATGTTCCGTATATACACTAATCCACATTTCTAGAGGAAGTGTATGAAGCTTCTATGATACATGTAGCCATCACCACAATGGAACCCATTTAGAATTTGCTACATCCAGATGCACCTAAGCTGGAGAGCCCAGACAACAAATATGAATTCCACGGCTCCTCGACGAAATTCAAGGGATCCTTAGCAGTGGTCAAACTTTTCAATATAGTTAAGCAGAGACAGAGGAGCCATTTCAAATTATGAATGTACCCTCTGTTTTCTCCTGGCCCATTGTTCACTGAAAGAGCTGCTCAACCCCCCACAGGTTAACATGTAGTTAAGTTGGACAACCTCCCTTTCATTTGCCCCCTTCTCGTGGGTCTCTCATTACAGGACGAAGAGAGGGGCCGAGCTACAGATGTCTGCCACAGCACTCAGAAAGGACCTGCACCACTTTGCCAGGATGAGCCCATGGGTCTTTGAGGTAACTCAGAAGAATGAGTAGACCCAGTAGCCCATGGACAGAGTAGTATTGAGGAATTCAAATCCGGCAGAGATCCGGTGAGACGCTTCAATGCCAAGAAGATATGAAGTGTTTCGAGAAACCGGATCAAAGTTTGAAGTTCCCACAAAGCACAAGCAGGAGTGCTGGAGGAAACTCACAGTGACAGAGATGCCTGCATCAGGCTCTACATGCTCGCCAACATTGGGCATCTAGTTTGTTTGGGTGGGCAGTTGTGTGTGTGGCCTTAGGAAGATTCCAAGAAGCAAGATCAAGCAAGTCGCAAATACCACATCTTCTCCTCAGCCTCCTAGTGTTGGCAAAGCCTCCGCTGACTTGTAACACTCCATCAGATCCATAGATGCTGCTTGCACATCAGTCAGCTGAGCCAGGGCAATTGAATGCCTTTTCTGTTCCATGGTCTATGTTGCAGATGGCACGTAGAGCAGTGTAGCCCATGGAAACACCAGAAAAACACCGGCACTGGACGCTCTACTCAATGATCCATCTGATAATAGGTACTGCGTAACCCAGAAGAGCCCAAAAGCGGGTGAATAAAGTCCACATCAATGGGGAGAGGACAACCTACCCACAACTTGGCCCTCAATGACTTCCTGAATCTCTTGTCCATGCCAAGGGGAGCTCCAATGACTAATTGGAAACTGTGATACAAGAAGTCTCTTACAAGAGTGCCCAATTGAAGCATCCGAGCTGTCTCCTGCACAAATCTCTGAAAGGGTATTTGTAATACCCAGCTTCATTTGCTGCTTCTTACATATTATGTTCAGTATTAGATTGTGTGCGATTTAAGTAAATCACTATTTGTTTTTCAAAGACTAAGCTTAGTGCTAGATGCTTAATTTTGGACTCAGTAGGAAGGTTGTGACCCCAGAGCATCAATGGCAAAGGCTCTGATTGACACACTCGAAGCCCAGTATCCCCAGCCTGCCCTAAGACCTCTGAAAAAGTCCTGAAACTATATGAACCCATTCTCTGATTTTCGTGAGGGACCCAGATACTGCTAATGCTGGAGGCACAGACAGATGTGGCATTGCTGACAGAATTCATGGCGGCTGGCTGCAAGCAGGAAAATAAAGTGTTAACTTCAGCTCCCCCTCCAATGTGGCCTTTTTCCTTTTGGATTTTGTTTCATGCAAGTAACCTTGTGTTCCCTCCAGCAGCACCCCTCCTGGAAGGTGAGCCCCAGTGGCTGGGAGGAAGGAAGGTGGAATCATTGCACTGGAGCACCCATAGATCTGGGTGGCACGCTGGAAGTGGAAGGGTGCAGATGTTCAAGGCGTGATAGAGCTGGAGGTCTGTCGCTAAAAGAGGTGAGTAATGGATATTGGGGTCATTGTCTGCAGATGATTTAGGGGTGCAGGTGTTGGGGATGGATGAGTTAGGGATCTTTTTGTGACTAAGCAGCGTGGCATGATAAGGTCCTGGTGGGGGAAGTGGGCGTCAGGAGGCTGAGGTGGCAGGGAGTGGTGGTGGCTGGGAGTTGGGGGTGTCAGGGTTCTTGACATGTAGTGAAGTAGGAAGTGTCAGGGAGCTAGAGGTGTCTGGAGGCTGGAGGTGTCAGGAAGAGGTGGTTTATGGGTGTTGGAGGTATCAGAAAGATGGTCATGTCAGGAAGCTGGAAGTGTTAAGAGCTTTTGTGGAAAGGAGCTGGGGTGTCAGGGAGCTGAAAGTGTTGGGGGTCTGAGGCTGTCAGGGAGTTAGGGGTGTCAGGGTGCCGGAGCTGTAGGACAGCTGGAAGTGTTAGGGAGCTTGCTGTGTCTGGAATCTGGCGGCATCAGGTCACCTTTATGATTTGATGAGGTGTCAGAGAGGGGTACATATAATTGAGTGGAAGGGGTTTGGGGATTTTGAGGTGTAAGAGTGTGAAGATGGCTGGGTGCCGGTGTGTCTGGAAGCTGGTGTTGTGAGAGAGGTGACAGGGAGTTGGTGGTGTCATAGAGCAGGGCTGCAGAGGGAGTGGAGTGTCAGGGAGTCGTGGGGCTGAAGGTATTGCTGAGATTAAGACGTCTGGGTGTTGGAGAGGTCAAGGAGCTGGGGTGTCAAATATGTCAAGGAGGTGGCTTGTCAGTGAGGTCAGGGAGCTGGGGGTGTCAGGAATCAGTGATGTCAAGGAGCTGGGGTGCCAGGGAGCAGGGATGTCAAGGAGCTGTGTGTCAGGAAGCAGGGATGCCAAGAAGCTGGGGTGTGAAGCAGGGATGTCAAGGATCTGGGCTGTCAGTGATGCCAGGGAGCTGGGGTGTCAGGAATGTCAGGGAGCTGGGATGTCAGGGAGCAGGGGTATCAGGGAGCAGGGATGCCAAAGAGCTGGGGTGTCAAGAAGCAGGGATGTCAGGGAGCTGGGATGTCGGGCTGTCAGAGAAGCTGGGGTGTCAGGGAGCTAGGGTGTCAAGGAGCAGGGCTGACAAGGGGCTGGGGTGTGGTAGATGTCAAGGAGGTGGGGTGTCAGGGATGGCAGGGAGCTGGGGTGTCAGGGATGGCAGGGAGCTGGGGTGTTAGGAAGCAGGGATGCCAAGGAGCTGGGGTGCCAGGGAGCAGGGATGTCAAGGAGCTGTGTGCCAGGAAGCAGGGATGACAATGAGCTAGGGAGTCAGGAAGCAGGGATGTCAGGGAGCTGGGATGTCAGGGATGTCAGGGAGCTGGGACGTCAGGGAGAAGGGGTATCAGGGAGCAGTGATGCCAGGGAGCTGGGGTGTCAGGTATGTCAGGGAGTTGGGGTGTCAGTCAGTTGGAGAGGAGGGTTGTTGGGGATGTCAGGGAGCAGGAAGTTGTAGGGAGCTGAGGCCCCAAGAAGCTGGTGGTGGCTGGGAGCGGACATGTCAGGAGACAGGATGCCTGGAAGGGGTTGTTGTCTTGTAGGAGTTGATTCTTCCAAGAGTGGTTGTGATGTACGGGGTGGATTCAGTCTGGGTCTAACATTGTCACGGTGACTGGTGTCGTTAGGGGGTAACAGCTCTCTGGAGGACTGGCGGTTTTGTGAAGTGGGGCGCTAGTATGCCCAGTTGCACACTTGCCAATCCTACCAATTGTTGCTGCGGCCCTACCTCCTACCCCTGTGTTAATGTCTACCTACTCCTGTTGTGAGAAGGCTGAAGGAAGAAGTGATAACTCCTGACCAAGTGCAGTGAAAAACAGCACGAGAGGAGCCTGACGGCCATTCGTGTAGAGTGTAGCGCTGCGCCTCGCACCCCTGTCCAGCGCACGCTCTATCACTGAACCAGTGCATGCCGCCAGTGCCGTTTTAATGCCTTAGCCCACTGAGAAGTCGTCCGTGGGCCCCACAAGCATAGGGGCCCCATTAGACCAGAATTTAACACTAATTTTCCGTTAAACATTTTTATTCTTGTGAGTGGTTGTGTAGGCACGGCCCAGTGCACTGCTTTTTCCGGGGGCCTATAATGCTGTTAGGATGGCCCTGCATGCAGCAGGGTCCCTGAATCTGGCTGCCAAGCTCCTACTGATGAGAAGGGGGGGGGGGGAGATGCACTGAGGATGCCGCACCCTTGCATGGAGCTCCTTAAAGCAGAGCTGTAGCCTCTTGAGCAGGAACACTAAGGAGAAAAGGAACCGTATGTGGTCGGCCCTCAGTATGACAACATATTGAGATCATTAATTACTTATGGAATAAATAATTAACTTTCCCTGTGGATGCAGCAGGTGGTGAATTATTTCTTCTGTGTTTGGTTCTCTTTCACTAGAAACAGCAGCTGTGAATGTTAGTTCAGCAGCAGGTTTGGAATGGGATAAAAAATAACTCCTGGCACTATAAAAAAGATGCCCACATTTGCGGATTGCGCCTTTTCACAAAACACTGCTTCGGTGTCTTAAGAAACACTGCTTCAGTGTCTTAAGTATAATGAAAAGATGGAGGGGGGTTCTCTAAAACAGGCATGTTTTCTTAACTTCACTGAGATAAAAAATGCAGACGTTGCCAGGACTGTTTGTGCATGGATTAGTTCACAATGGTGAACCACACCTGAATATAAGTAAGGCCACTTCTGCTGAGGCCCCATGCCCCTGCTCAATCTGCATACATTAATGGGCCGGCCCAGCAAGAGACAGGGAATGACACCTCTGCCAGGTTAGTAAAAGGGAGGTAATAGACGCCCATCTGCCTCCGGAAAGGCCACTCAGGCTCCCACTGGGCTTCTGGCGGCATCTGTAACAGCACAGAAACAGCCCAAATCAGCCAGCAGCCTGCCCAAAAAAGCAACGCACAGCTGCAACTCAGACACTGGCCTATCGCTCAATGCCCAAATACCCGCCTTACCAATCCGACCCAGTGCAGTCAACAGCTGGGGCTGGGAATCAGAGAATGATGTGTCGAGCAGCAAGTCAGTCGGCAGTCACACATGGGGAACAATTTTCTTTCAATGCAAGACCTTCAGTGCTTAATTTGTAAACTAAACAAAAAAAAGTTCAAGGGTCCTCATCAGGAGGCCACTGTAGCTAGCACCACCCATTGACCCTGCCAGCACTGTCAATGACAGAACCAACACAACTTCCAATCATTGTACGCCTAAAAGTGTGACAATTCAAACTATTCCAGCCTCACATATCTATAAGAATGACTTGGACAGCAGGTATCAGTCATTTCTTTATGTATATTGCATTAATAAACAACTGTTTCTGTGCTCATCTCTAAAATACGTGCCAGACGGTCATAATTGCCGGTGTTGACAATTAAATGCCAGTGCCGAGTACGGAAACCACTGGCTCAAATTAAGCACTGCATATAGCCCTCCTTGTCCTAAGTTAGGATTTTGTCATAAGTTTGATTTAAGACAGACTTAAGACAGACTTAAGACAGACTTGCGACAGACTTAAGACAAACTTAGGACAGATTTAAGACAGACTTAAGACAGATTTAAGACAGACTTAAGACAAAATCCTACCTTTACTACTACTAAATGCCTTCTGTGAATACCAAAAGTAGTAAGTTTAGGATTTTGTCTCAGAATACTTCTGTGAATCGGGCCCTATGTCACTGTGCTTTACACCACTACTCTCTGCTACTGCACTGTACCGTGCACCACTCCACTCTACCCTGATTCCCTGCACTATATGCCACTTCACTCTACTCTGAAACAATCTACTCTATGCCACTCTACTCCTCTCTGCATGACTCCACATTATGCCTCTGCACTCTACACTGCACCACTCTACTCCATTTTACTCTGCATAAGTCTACCCATAGCCAGTGTATTCTATGCCACTCTACTGTAAACCACTGTACTGTACACCACTGATCTCTGCACCACTCTACTCTGCACCACTCTACACTGCACCTCGCTACTCTACTCCATTGCACCCTACACCATGCACTCTATGCCACTGCACTCTACAACACTCTACTTTGCAAGACTGCACTCTTTGACACTGAACTCAGTGCTACTGTACTCTGCAACACGGCACTCTATGCCACTGCACGGTATGCCAATCTACACCATTGCGCTCTGCATCACTGCATTCCATGCTGATCCATTCTACTTTTCCCACTGTGCGCTACACCACTACTTTCTATACCACTCAACTCTGCACCGCTCTACTCAAAGCCACTCTACTCAAAGCCACGCCACTCTACTCCTCTCTGCACGACTCCACATTATGCCACTGCACTCTACGCTGCATCTCTCTACGCCATTTTACTCTGCACAAATCTACTCATAGCCACTGTGTTCTATGCCACTCTACTGTAAACCACTGCACTCTTTGTCACTGTTCTCTGCACTGCTCTACTCTGCACCACTCTACACTGCACCACTCTACTCTACTCCATTGCCCTCTACGCCATGCACTCTATGCCACTGCACTCTACAAAACTCTACTTTGCAAGACTGTACTCTTTGCCACTGAACTCAGTGCCACTGTACTCTGCAACACAGCACTCTATGCCAGTGCATGGTATGCCACTCTATACCATTGCGCTCTGCATCACTGCATTCCATGCTGCTCCATTCTACTTTTCACCACTGTGCTCTATGCCACTACTTTCTGCACCACTCAATCCTGCACCACTCTACTCTGTACCGCTCTACACTAAGCCACTCCACTCTACTCTGCACCACTCAACTCTACTACGTTGTATGCCAATGCACTCTACGCCAGTACAGTCTGCATTACCCCATGCCACTCTAGTCTATTCTGCACAACTGCACTTCATGCCACTTCACTCTATGCCTTTCTGATCTACACCTCTACCCTGCACAGCTCCACTCTACACCACTTTACTCTACTCTGAAACAATCTACTCTATGCCACTGCACAATACACCACTCTACTCTGTGCCACTACAATCTACTATGCACTACTCTACTCCACACCACTGCAATTTGTACCACCCTACTGTACGCCTCTGCACTCTGTGCCAATGCAATACACTCTGCGCCACTGCACTCTACATCAATATCCTAGGCACCACTGTACTTTAACCACTTCCCTCAAGGTCACTCTACTCCATTCTATGACACTACACTCTACGACACTACACTCTATGATACTTCCCTCTCTGAAGCTCCACTCAATTAAACTCTGCTCCACTCTATGACATTTTACTCCACTCTATGCCTCTCAACTCTTCAAAACTCTACTCCCTTGTATGTTACTCTACAACACAACTCAACTCTATGATGCTCTACCCAACTCCCTCTATGCCACTCCATGCCGCTTTACTCCACTCTACTCTATAATACACTACTCCAGTCCGCTACTCCACTCTATGCCACTCCCCTCCACTCTATGCCACTCAAATCTACACTACGCAAACTGACCCCACACTCTACTTGACTTTATGCCATTCTACTCTCTTACGCTACTCCACTCTCTGCCACTCAAATCTACGAAAATCTAGTCCACTCTACGCCACTCTACTGTAAAATTCTAACCTCTACCTCACTCTAAGCAACACCCTCTACACCACTCCACAACACTCTATGCCACTACACTCTATGACACTCTACACCACTCTGACACTATTCAACTGGACTGCAGTCTACACACTACCATTCTATGACACTCCACTCACTCTATAACACTTCACTATACTCTACACCACTCAACTCTACTCTACAGCACCCTATGCCACTCCATGCTGCTCCATAACACTCCACTCCACTTTGTGACACCTCACTCCACGCCATTCTCCTTTACCTCACTAATCTTTAGCCATCTTGAACAGCAGCCACGCTGGTAGTCAACATGGCTAAAACATATTGTCAAACCCAATAGCTCTTGCATAGGGGAGACCTATTGGCTTTGCCAATGCATGTTTCATTACTGCACTGACATTACTGCCTCCTCTGCAGCAGATACAGCAGCACATGTCGTTATGGGGAATAGTGTGCATACATTACTGTCATGTGAGGGCCACTGGCTTATGCACTTTCTATGCATTCTGTAGGGGTGGAGAGAGGTGCTTACACTTTCAAACCTACACATAAATTATTCATTCACCGAGTCGAAAGGGCGCATTTCGAGAGATAGTCGGCCATCTTAATATTTTTTAAGAAAGCGGGTCAGGGACACGAGGCTGGCACAGCAGCGGTGCTTGTGCGTACTTGAAATGCAAGCCCAAAGGTGTGTGACGAACATTATAAAAATATATGCTTAGCCAGAGTGTGCTGGGGGCGTCGTTTAGACCACTTCTACACTTCCAGAGAGTCGCGTGGCAGCGGAGAGGCTGAGAGGTGAGCGCGGCTCTTATTTTAACCGCGTGCAACGAGCCCCTTCGGGCAGACGCTCCCAGGTGAGCGCAGCCTCATTATTTCCTTCGGATAGAAAAGGCATTAATAATAAAGATGGTTTAAAAGGCATGACCGAGACACGTGCAGGTTGGCGCAGTTAAAGAGAGGGCCGAGGGCTCACTCATAGAGGCAACAGTCACGCTAAGTGGGAGCTGGTGCCCAGGGTGGATGGTGAAACAAGCATTGACAAAGCCAATAGGTGTTGCCTATACGAGAACTATTTTTGGTTTGTAAATGTTGTTTAGTCATGTTGTACAGCAGCAGAGTTAATTGATGATCTTACATCACTGTAGATTTCCGTATTTGCAAATAAATCAAGCCACTGTTTGAGGTTTTCGGATCATGCCGTACGATCCGAACGTTATATATTTCTCATTGAACATGACTGGATTGACCTGCTTTTAGTTTCCTTGTAGGCAACTATGTTGCCGATTTGAGAGGTGCCTGGCTCCCACTTGGCTGGGTGCCATCTTGGAAAGTAGCATTTCCTTGCATTTTTACTGATTTTATGTTTGTAATTGTCACATTCACTTTTGTTTATTTTACTTTACCAGTACCAGCCCCTCACAGGGGAGCGTGTGAGGGACTGTGGGGTTGCTGGACCCTTGTTTTGCACCATCTTCATTTGCCCCACCTGTTTTAGATTGTGCTTTACAGCCAGTGCTGTAGCAAGATCAGGTGGTACCCGGTGCGGAAAATTTCTTGTCACCCCCGGCTTGGCAAAATGGCAAAAATATGTGTTTAAAATACATATTTTTGCCATTTTGTCACCCCCCTCAGTGATGACACCCGGGGAGGCCCACACCCACTGCACCCTCTTCCTACGCCACTGTTTACAGCGCCGGTTGCTCCAACGTTTCCTCTGACATGGAGGGACATTTAATGTCGGAGGTAGCGGATGAGCTGTTAGCACAACCCGTCTGTGGATAGATCACCAGGACCCCTGGTCGTGTGAGCCAAATTTCGGGGGGGGGGGGGGCTAAGAAAAAATCAATAGGCAGAGTGGAGCTGATTCTGGGGGGGGGGGTTGGATCTTTAAGCAATAGGCAGAGTGGCGCTGCAGGGGCTCTTAGAAGGGGTGAAACAACAGCGAGGCCTCATTAACATGCAAATGGTCTTTTAAAGACCTGTGAAGTGCTCGGGTGCAGCTCTGTGTGTGCCCGGGAAGCTGTCTCATCCCGGGCTGTCACACACGACGGGTCCAATGGGTGTTGCGCGCCTGAGTCACAGCCCTTGTCTTCCGGCACGAACATCAAGACTTCTGGCTTACACTGTGCCCTCATAAATGCCCGCTCCTTGTCCAAGCATAAATTAGAATTGGCAGACTTTTTAAATGGTCAGAAACCTGATTGGCTGTTTCTGACCGAATCATGGGCAGACGCTGCTTCCTCCCTTGATTTGGCCGCTGTTATACCCACCAGTCTCTCACTATACAGACTTAACAGACCACTAAAACGAGGCGGTGCATCACCTCTGATCTACCCTGAGGTTTATCCAGCTCCATTCATAATGATCCCCTCCTCAGATTGTGAAGTTTTCTTCTTTAGCCTAGAACTTAATACCAAACAGTCCTTTAGAGGCATTTTACTATACCGTCCGCCAGGCCCTTGGAGTCATTTTATAAATAGTATCAGTCCACTGTTGGAAGCAGGGATTTGCTCTAAGGATTTCGCCATTTTAGGCGATTTCAATTTCCATCTGGGGGCCGATCTTGACAGAGGCTCTGAGTCTTTCCTTGAAATTTTGAGCTCACTGGGACTATCGCAACTTATCAATAAATCCACACATCTGGCCGGACACACGCTAGATGGAATCTTCACAAATAACACCTGCATCTGTAGGAAGGAGGTACTGCCGCTTGCCTGGACAGACCACTAGGCAATTTTGTTTGGTGTGTTACTCCCTTAGACACAATTACTTGTCACAACAGAGTTCATTCCTCCCGTTTTCGGGCTTGGAACAAAATTGATAACCACCAACTCACCAATCAGCTGATGCCAACGAAGCCTAATTCTCAACCTCATCCAGATCAAGTCACACGGGATTACATAGACTGGATTAATGCCACCTTTACCAGGCTAGCTCCTTTTAAACAAGCATCTTCTAATAGGACCACTCCTCTGCACCTTGGTTTTCTGAAGCACTTAGATTAGGAAAGCACACCGTTAGGAGACGAGAAAGACGTCGGAGGTCCAATTATGCTAACTAAGAGAGAGAATTCTACAAACTGGCACTATCTAAGCACAAAAGTTTACTGATTAAAGAAAAGAGTGTTTATTTTACGAAACAAATTGAATCAGCAAAGAATCCTGCAAAAGATCTGCTCCAGCTAATAACTAGGCTCTCCACTATATCAAGTAGGAAGGCAATTAATAATAGCCAAACTTTCTGTGATAACCTGGCACACTGGTTTAGGGATAAAGTGAATAACATGTCATACAATTTTGAAGCCTCAAACTACTCTGACACCATGGAGAATGCTTCCCAGATGAACCATACACAAAAGGCCCATTTCAGAGTTTCTTCCAGTTAGATCTGATCAGGTTGAAAACATGATTTTAACAGATAAATCAGGATCCCCCCCTTAAACCCTTCTCCTCCATTGGCCTTAAAATCTATTCACAATATGATAGGTTCAAATCGCTCGGCCATTTTCAACTCGATGTTTATCACAGGAGTTTTTCCTACATAATGGAAAAAAGCTACTGTTACATACTCGCGAGCGCACAAGGGATCTGGTATCCTCGTGCAGTCGCATGTGTGACAATGTTGTAGTCCTGTTTACATATGAAGTAGTAAGAGAGACGCGCGAGAGCGCACACCTCTGTTGTCTTTTAAAGAGACAAGTTGTTTGCAGGGCTCATGTGTGTTGTGTTTTGAAATGCATGACAGCCTAAATAGTACGGAGGGTTCCCCGGAGGTTTGTTGGAGCACCTGGGTGGGATGAGACGGGTGAGGAGGGGTGAGGGGGAGCACTGGGTGGGGAGCAGAGAGAAAAAAACTCAAAAGATTCCTCTATCTCCTTTTCAGTCTCAGGCGGTCTGTTCTGGATTTTTATTAGGTATAGAAACATCGGGAAGGCTTTCCACTATAGATGAGATCTTGCAATGGGAGTCGGAGAGCTAAAATTCCTCTTGTGGAATATCAATGGTTTGCGATTCCCCCGAAGACAGAGATTAGCGATGAAATATTTGGAGCAAAGTCCCGCCCAAATATGTCTAATCCAGGAGACTCATTTCAACCAGCTGGAGAGCCGTTCCGTATTTGCAAAGTACCCATGGATAACACACTTTTGCACCTCAGAACAGACAGTTCACTGCAAGGGAGTGGCTATCCTAATTAAACAAGGGGCGGGGTGTATAATCAAATTAATAAAAACTGATCAATCAGGGAGGTGGTTAATGGCTAAACTAGATTTCGGAGGGTCGGAGTTGGTTTGTGTTTCTTTTTATGGTCTCAATATCGATGACCCCTCTTATTTATGTAATCTCCAATGGTCCCCGATGGAATTAGCCTCCCCTATAATTATTGGAGGGGACTTTAATGTGCTCTTAGATCCTTTTAAGGACAGATCCAATTAGAGACATTAAGTAGCGGCACCTCGGGTGCGCCAGGCCTTAAACAACATGATGCATGATTTGGAGCTTAAGGATCTATGTAGGACTAAGATGGGTAATGGGCAGGGCTTCACTTTCCATAGTAAGAAACATGGACCCTCCTCCAGGATTGATTATGTCCCGATCTACAGGTCCATTGCAGAACATAAGACATCAATAGCCATCCAGCCCAGCCATATATCAGTTCACGCCTCTGTCCTATTCACTCTGGCGGGGAGCCAATATAATGTAGGACCCAGATGGACACTTAAAAGATCTATCCTAACTGACCCAGAGATAGCGAGAGAGCTTAAAGAGGTATCTAAAAACTATTTATTCGATAATATTGGCTCTACGTCTATGGACTATGTATGGGATGCCTTTAAGGCTTATTTGAGGGGATATCTACATAGCCGTATTTGCACTAAGAAAAGGGAGGAAACATTGGAGACATGTAGGCTGGAAGATAAAATCTCTCAGTTAGAGGCAGGAAGGATCCAGCTCAACCAGGGGGCACCTGAAAGAATATTATTCGTCCAAAAGGATCTAGATGATGCCCACCAGGAATTTAGAGTGAAGCTCGACCAGAAATGCAAGGCACAGTGGTTGGCAAAATCCATGCAGAACTTTGAATATGGTGAAAAGGCAGGAGCACTTCTCGCATGGAAAGCTAGAGCAGACCGTGCAAGGAATCATATAAATGAATTAAGTATTAATGACAATGGGGAAATATCGAGTAGATTGGTGGACATTCAAACTCGGTTGCTTTCACTATTTGCCGAGCTATATAAGGAGGACATCATACCAAACACGGAGATTCTTAAGAACTGGCTGAGGAAGAAATCACTTTCGACTTTAACAGTTGAAAGTAGTAAACGCTTAGATGCTCCAATAACTGAAGGTGAGATCAGAGAGCAAATTGGTAAAAGCAAAAATAATACGGCTGCAGGAACTGATGCTCTTCCTAGCGAGGTATATAAACATTTGCTAGAGGAATTGGTCCCGGTTATGGGCATCCTATTTAATTCAGTCTATCAGTCTAAGGGTAGGACACCTAGGTCTTGGAAAGAGGCAACGATAGTGCTTCTTTTGAAACCAGCAAAGGATCCTCTAAGAGCTGATTCATATAGACCGATCTCTCTGCTGAATGTCGACTATAAGATCTTTATGAGCATTCTAGCAGTGAGATTGGTCAAAATCTGCTTAACACAGACCAGAAAGGATTTATTCCTTAAAAATATACATAAGAACAAACCCAACAGTTGATTGGCAATATCGATCTGGCCATAGCTCGATCTGAACCTTTGGCCGTAATAGCATTGGATGCGGCCAAGGCATTCGATAGAGTTTGCTGGATATATCTCTGGGAAGTGTTAAGGACAATGGGCTTTGGGCCCATTTTTATTCAGACCTTGATAAATCGCTATCAGGGGGCTTCTGCTAGAATTCTAGTTAACAGGGTTTTAACATCTTGCTTTAATATCTGCAGAGGAACAAGAAAGGGTTGCCCCCTCTCCCCTTTATTATTCAATTTGTATATAGAACCACTGGCACAAGCGATCAGGGCAGATGATTTGATTACACCTTTTAAATCTCAACAATATTTCAGCAAGGTGGCACTATATGCAGATGATCGGCTGTTATATACCGATAATCCCGCGGGGGTACTTCCAAGGGTGGATGATCTGCTAGAGAAATTTGGATCATTGTCGGACTACTTAGCAAACACCACTAAAACTGAGGTGATGTGCTGGAACATCAACAACTGGGGGGTAGAACAAGCCAAGAATTTTAATATCTCGGTATAATAATCATCAAGGATATTAAGGAGATCCCACAGATAAATTTAAATAGGATTATAAAAGAAGTTGATCGCCTATTAGCTAGGTGGAAGAACCTCCCTTTAACAATATATGGCAGGGTTAACTTAATTAAAATGATTATCCTTCCTAAACTAACATACCTTTTCAATGTCATACCCCTTATTTTTTCAAAATTGGACATTAGTAAAATCCAGAGTAAAATAAGGAGTTTTATCTGGGCTTATAAAGCTGCCAGATTGGCTTGGAAAAAATTGAGGCGGAGGCTTATGAAAGGAGGGTTGGCTCTCCCGTATATTAAGTGGTATTGTATCACTTTTCAATTAAAAAATATCCGGATGCTACTAACAAAACCAGATGAGTCATCTTGGGGCAGACTTTTGGCTCAAATGATAAAGCTGGATGGCGGAGAAGGCATCTTATATAAATTTGGGGCACCAAGGTATTTTAAAAAAGTGCAACTGAAAGTACTGGAGGCTGCTCTTAGTCTGTGGCATAAGATCAGAAGGAGATGGGGGATAGGGTATTACTCCGAGTTTGCCCCAATTTGGGAATCCCCCGGGACCCCAGAATGCCTTAAGGACTGTCTCGCAACACCAATCAAAAGGGCGGGTATTTTTATATGGTTAGAACTGGTATCATCAGAGGGGGTACACCCATGGGAGGTTTTAAGAGCTAAGATTGGAAATGGCCTCTCTAGATTCAAATACATGCAATTATGCTCTTGGTACGTAGCAGAGAAGAGAGAAATACACAGGGATTGAGATGTGGAGCAATCCTTTCAAGACATTAACCTTAAGAGCAAGGAAATCTCCAAATGTTATAAGACGTTTTTAGAGGCAGAGGAGAAGGAATGCCCCTACAATATTTAGTATGGAATCAGCTACCTTTGGAATGTGATATCACAGAATTATATGAACCCTCTTTGAAGTTGCTATACAAGTATGTCAAGCCGGAAAATCTTAAGAAGAATCATTTCTTTGTCATCAATCGATTATACTATACTCCTGCTAGGATAGCCAAGTTTGCTCCACTCTTAACTCCTAAATGTCAAAGGTGTGAGTGCATCAAAGCCAACGATCTTCATATCTTTTATCAGTGTCCTAGACTTTTTGCTTTTTGGAGAGGAGTCGAGTAGGCTCTTTGTGGTATCTTTGGAGAAAAAATAATTTAAAATTTGACTCTTGTTTGGTTTGGGGACGATGGCACATTAAGTAACAAGATGAGTTATATACACAGAGGTCTACTGTTATATCTTATATTATTAGCACGGAGGGAAATTTGTTTGAATTGGAGAGATCCTTTGCCTCCTAAGCCTGAAGACTGGGTTAAAGCTGCATCTAATATGGCTCGATTAGACCAGGGAGGAGGAAATGAGAACTGTTTGATTATCTGGAAGGCCTTTGTAACGTGGGGTAGAGGTCTGGGGTTAGTATAACTACTCTTGGCTCCTCTCGGTCCTATGATTACACCACGCCACAAACAAAGGGGCAGGTCTGTTTTCTGGCACAGACCAAAGCGAATGCAGCAGAACACTTGCGGCGCACAGGTAGGATGGGCGGCTTTTGAGGAATTGCAGACGCATACTTGGTGAGATGAGGACAAAAATAAAAAAAATGCATGACATATATATATTGAAGGCGGTTGTGCTTTTGCGGTAGTCAACTGCAGACACTGAGATCTTGATATCCTTGTTTCGGAAGCTATAATAAAATAAGAAGAAAATTTCACTTTACTGTTTCCTTGCTTCATCTTTGTGGATTTATCAGGATTAATACTTTCAACACATTCAACGATCGGGCAAACAACGCATTTTATTGAATTTTCAAGGATTACCGCATTGCTGTTTCCCACTAGGTTTTTGGATTCTTTTTCAAAGAAAAGCCCTTCACTGTTGGCCTCTTTGCATGTCTAGTGGATGTTTCTTGCGAGTAACGCCCCTTTTTACACGGCACGTCAGCGGAAGAGTTTCGAGTCAATCTAGTTCACCGGATGTGCCTTGCGTGACGTCTGAGAACTGCTTAACCCCTACAGCTCCTTATTTTTCTTACGGAGAGTTGCATGGAAGGCTGTGTTGAAGAGGTTATTTCAAACGCCTCATTGTCAAAGGAGGTTAAATAATTGCCGGTTTTAATCCTGAGGGAGTGCTCCAATTACCTACGGCTCATATGACTCATCATTACTCTCTGGGCATCTTTAAGCCTGCGTTTTAACATGTTAATACACATGTTATGGTAACTTTCATTGTATTGCTTCTTATGTTATTATGCACAGTTTTGCTTGAAAGGAACTTCGTACAGTCTATGTGTACACTATATATCAGTGATACATACACTATTTATCTACACAGACTATGGTGACTACTTTTGTTATTTTAAATTGTTATTTTATTCACTTGTAATTGTTAAATTTAAATATTTCAGTATGTCAGGAATTGTACCACCATCATCTTTCCTATCTGTTCCTGGTGAAAAACCTATGGCTTGGGATATTTGGGAACCTGTATTTTTAGCGTATATTAAAGTACTTGAAGGGGAGGAATGTGAACCTGAAAGGAAATTAGCTCTTTTAAAACATTGTTTGGGTGGCATGGGTTTAAAAGGATTCAAAAATCTTCCAACACTAATTGATCCTGGAAATATCAATGTATATCAATATGCAGCTAAACAATTAAGTTTAAGATATGGTAAGAAAACAAATATTGTCATGGAAAGATTTATATTCTATTCAAGAAAACAGTTAGCTAATGAATCCATTGATGATTATGTTTCAGCGTTAAGATCGCTTGCTGTTACATGTGATTTTGAACACATATCTTATGAGCAAGTGTTAAAGAATCGAATATTAATGAGAACTAATAACAAGAAAATTCAAGAGAGATTATGGACTACATCTGATATGTCCCTTAATACTGCCATTGACATTGCCAAAGCAATTGAACACTCAGAGAAGATTGTACAAGAGATAAGAGGTACAGAGAAATGTGACATACAAGTGGTTCCCAAAGACCCTGACAAAAACAAAAAGAATAGTCCGTCCAAGTTTGGGAAAATTCAAAGAAATTATAAATTCAAAGATCCTAGGCAAAATAGCAGAAGAGGTCTGTATTTGTGCTATAGATGTGGTAGCAGTGGGCATCTGGGGAATTCCAAATATTGTCCAGCTATTGAAAGATCTTGTCTTAAATGTGGGAAAAAATGACATTTTTGAATAATATGCAGATCAATTCCCAAGAGAGTACATTTTGTACATTTCTCTGATGATTGTGACACACCTTGTGAGTATGACGAACAAGACGTAAATACCGTATTGAATTTAGGTGAGAATAGCAATAAGTTTCCTTCTTGTCATGTTACCATCAATGGTGTAAGTACCTATGTACTGGTGGATTTGTGTGCTTGGTACACTATTTTATCCCATGATGTTGTCAACAAGAATAGGCCTAACATTGAATTATATAACCCAGATATCAGTCCTGGAGGATATACCAACCACAAAATTGATTTAGTTGGTTACTTTTGGGCAAATCTAGTGTTTAATGGTAAAATGTATGTATCCAAGAAGGGACAATTGCTTTTTGGTTGCCCACATCAAGAAGAAATGGGAATAAAAATAGACCCTAATGCTAATCCTCAAGTATGCACTATAGGAATTGCAACTACCATTACAGATGATGTCACCAAAGTTATACAAGAATTAAAAGAATTATTTCCCAAAGTGTTTTAGCGACAAGTTAGGAACTTATCAAGGATGTAAACATTCCAACAGAGTCATGGAGGGTGCTATACCTGTTTGCCATAAAGTAAGAAATGTACCCATTTCTTACAGGAACAAATTTAAAGACATGCTGCAAGATCTATGTAGTAAAAACATTATTGAGGCTGTAGAATCTTCACCATGGGTTTCTCCCATCGTCATTACGGTCAAACATTCCGGGGAATTGAAATTATGTGTGGACTTGCACAGTTTAAACAGTGCCATTTTGGTAGATGCTCATCCCCTACCTAATTTACATGAAATGATTTCAACATTAGCGAGTGCTAATGTTTTTTCTTGTTTAGATCTCGCTAGCGCATATCATCAGGTTGTTCTAGATGATGAATCTAGAAATTTTACTGCTTTCATCACACTGGAAGGATTGTAGAATGCCGTTTGGACTTGCAAGTGCTGCATCAGTGTTCCAGAGACTTATGAAAGAAACATTGGAGGGTTTATCTGGAGCTATTGCTTTCCAAGATGACATCTTAATTTTTGCTAAAGACCACGAGGAACATGGAAGGTTTGTTGTGCATTCTCATCTAAAGGTCTCACTCTACGTGCTGACAAATGCAGAGGTGTTTGTGCTGAGCCGCAACTGGTGCAGTTACCTGATGGTCCATGGCGCAAATTCGGTCTTGATATCATTGGACTATTTGCTGTTTTACATAAACATGAGTCTTATGGATTAGTGCTCATTAATTATTATTCCAAGTGGCCTGAGGTCAAGATGGTGAAGGTTCTTTGTGCATTGTCATCTAAATGTCTCACTCTACAAAATTGGAAGTAGAATATCTTGGGCACAACATCAGTGGGGAAGGTATTAAACCCAAGAAGATCCATGTGGATAGTATCATCAATGCACCCACTCCTAGCACAAAAGAACAATTAGTGGCATTTCTGGGTTCAACTGAGTTTTATGCTAAGTTCATTCCATATTATGGTTTCAAAGTGGATCTTATCAGGTGTCTATTGAAGAAAAATGGTGTTTTCAAATGGACACAATAACTGAGTGATGCTTTTTCTTTGTTTAAAGAATGTGTAATTAATGCTCCTTGCTTAAAACCTTTCGTGATTGGCAAGCAGAGCATAATGAGGGTTGATGCCAGCAAAAGTGGTTTGGTGGTGTACTTATCCAGAAAGACAATGGCAGATAATGGGTGGTGGCCTATGCATCCAGAGCTTTGCGTGATGCAGAAAAAAAATATTCTGTAATAGGAAAAGGACTTTTAGCTTGTGTTTGGGATGCCGGACATTTTAGGACTTTCTTATGGGGCACAAAGTTTATCATAAAAACTAACCATAAACCATTAGTATATATGATGGCACCAGGTGGAGATCGCACAATGTCTGCTAGGTTGGCAAGTTTAGCTTCTAGGTTGCAAAATTTCCATTATCAATTGGAGTATGTGAATGGAAAAAAAATGCACATGCTGATTGCATGTCAAGGTTGCTGTTAGCTACAAATTGTTCTGAGAAGGATGACAAAATTGTTTGTGAAGTAGACATCACATATAAAGATATTAATTTTTTGGGTAGTGTTTGTCCTATTGTTCAAGAGGATAAATGGCTGGTTGAAATGGAAAAAGATATTGAACTTAGAAAAACTGCAGAGTATATACTTAAAGGATGGCCAGAACAAAGGAAAGTAAATAATGATTTGGCTGTTTTTTTTAAAGTTCGTTAGGAATTAGCAGTTGAAAATGGCATAGTTGTAAGGGAGGATAAATGTATTCCTCCGTTTAGCCTAGGGAATTCTATTGTTGCTGTAGCACATGAAGGACATTTAGGGATTTCCAGTACTAGAAGGAAGAATTTTTTGGTGGCCAGATATTGATGCTTGTATTGAACAGCAGATAAGGTTATGCCACCAATGCGCAATGAGTGATAAATCTGCTAGAGCTTTGTGTGCTGCGCCTCAACCAGTGCAGTTACCTGATGGTCCATGGCGATAATTAGGTCTTGATGTTGTTGGACTATTTGCTGTTTTACCTAAACATGAGTCTTATGGATTAGTGCTCATTAATTATTATTCCAAGTGGACTGAGGTTAAGATGGTGAAGGATGGGACCTTGGAGGTTGTTGTAGAATTTTTAGATAGTATATTTTGCAGGGAGGGTATTCCTCAAGAGTTGGTCGCCGACAATGGACCACAGTTTGTTAGTAAATTCTTTCATGATTATGTTTCTAATTGTGGTGTGCTACATAAGAGAATAGCTGTATTCCATCCTGAGGCCAATGGTCAGGTGGAACGCTTTAACAGAGTTGTCAAGGAAGCTGTTCAATTGAGTGTCAAGAGTGGTATTAAGTGGGAAAATGCATTACATTCTATGCTTTTGGCTTATAGAACAGCCAAATGCCATTACTTCAATTAGCCCTTTTGAACTTCTCAGGGGAAGCAAACCTGGATCCAAACTTGTGCCATGGTGGTTAAGGAAGAAGCGTAACACTACTATTGACGACTGTGAGTTGGATTTCAAATAAATTAGACGCAAAATGGAGGATTATAAAGCTAAAATGAAACATGACGTGTTGTAAAAGGGGTCAGGTTAGCAACCAAAAGGTAAATATTGGTGATGTTGTACGCATAAAGAAATCCAAAGCTGATGGGAAGGGGAAAAGCATCTGGTCAGATCCTATCTGTGTCATTCAAATTTTCAAGAATGCTGTTTGTGTTGAGGGGGGTAGTGTATGGAACTTTAACAGAGTGTCTTTATTGAAGGGTAATATTGCAAACCATGATTTTAGTGAAAGTAATGTATTTTTGGATGTATCTAAACCTCATCAAAGCATGGATGTGGATTGTATTCAGGTTGGTGACATCACAAGGCAAAGAATTGGTAGAGTAAGACGCCCTCCTGTCAAGTTTGCTGATTATGTTCTTAGTTAAAAAAAATAATAATAATTTTAAGGGGGAAGGTGTGTTACATACTCGCGAGTGCACGTGGGATCAGTTATCCTCGTGCGGTCGCATGTGTGAGAATGTTGTAGTCCTGTTTACATATGAAGTAGTAATAGAGACACGCGAGAGCACGTGTCTTTGTTGTCTTTTAAAGGGACAAGTTGTTTGCCGGGCTCATGTGTGATGTGTTTTGAAATGCATGACATGTATATATTGAAGGCGGTTGTGCTGTTGCGGCAGTCAACTGCAGACACTGAGATCTTGATGTCCTTGTTTCGGAAGCTATAATAAAATAAGAAGAAAATTTCACTTTACCGTTTCATTGCTTCATCTTTGTGGATTTATCCGGATTAGCAATTTCCAACAGTTTCCATCCTCCCACTTTTAAAGAAACCTAGTCTGAATGCTGCAGATCCCAACAACTATCGCCCAATTTCCCATCTCCCACTCCCAGCTAAATTTGTGAGAAAGTTATGAATTCTCAGCTGGCCCAGTTTGTTCAAGAGAATGGTTTGTTGGACCCCACACAGTATGGGTTCTGACCAGAGCACAGTACAGAGACGGCTCTGATCAAAGCCACCGAGGAGATACGGGTGGTTTTGGATAGAGGTTGTGTGGCAGCCAGCTGCGGCCGCTGCAGGTAAGAGCGATAGGGCCAGCTGGGAGGGCATTTCGAGAGACGACCACAAGGGGAAATTAAATAAATAATTATTTTTCCCTCGTGGCCGTCTCTCGAAATTCCCCCCAGCCGGCCGCATTGCCCCACTGCTCTTACCTGCAGCGGTTGCGGCTGGTGGCAGCCTTATTCTCCTAGACCTAACAACAGCGTTTGATACGGTGGACCATAAGTTACTGATCGAATGGCTGGGGGATTTAAAGACAAAGCATTGGCTTTACTTACCTCATTCCTATCTGATAGAGTGGCACTGGAGCAATTTGAATCCGCTCCTTTCTCTCTGCCCTGTGGGGTCCCACAGGGATCCTCGCTCAGTCCGACATTATTCAATGTCTATGGGACTGAGCTGGCCACCTTGATCAAAACTTTCGGTTTCTCTTTAATCTGCTACGCTGGCGACGCACAAATCATTGTGTCTGTCTCCATAAATTAACCATCTATCCCCACACGCTTCCCCCGATTGTATGCTGACCATCAGCTCATGGATGAGCAAACATTGTTTGAAGCTTAATTCAGAAAAACCAAGGTGGTACAGTTTGGCAGCCTTTCTCCAGTTTGGGCCTCTCCTTGGTGGCCAGAAGAATTAGGCTCCTTCCCCACTGCTGTAACCAAGACCAGGGAACTAGGCGTTTTGATTGCTAACAAGTTGACTTTTAGAAATCAAACTAACACTTTGGTTTCCTCCTCTTTTTTTACAATAAGGATGATCAAGAAAATCCTTCCTTTTCTCCCAGCTGGCACGTAAAGGTCGGATCTCACAGCTTTAGTGTTGTCTACGTTGGATTATTGCAACGGACTCTATGTGAATATTCAGGCTCAACACCAAAACAGACTGCAGATGTTTCAAATGCAGTAGCCAGACTACTATTGGGAATATCCAAATTCCAGGTTGTTTCCAAAGAAATGAGAAATCTATAAACGTCATTGACTTCCAGTAAGAAACAGTATTGAATTCAAAGCCCTCTGCAGCACCCATAATGCCCTGATTTAACACTGGCCCAGACTTTCTAAGGCATCTTTTCAAATGGTACCAGCCCACCAGACTCCTGCTTTCAGCTAGGGCTAAGCAAATTGTTACACCCAAGATTCCGTAAAAAGAACTGGGGTGGCAGAGGTTTTTGTAACAACTAAGTTGTGGAACGTTCGCCCCCCATATTAGAGCTTTGCCCCCACTGATCTCCTTGGAAGGAACTCAAAACAAGGATCTTTAATAATTAGGAATTTCCTTCCAGTCATGGTCAAGTCAGTTTCACTGTCAAGAAACCTCAGGATATACGAGCACTCTACAAATTGTGCTAACATAACATTACATTTATTTTTTAATGTCTATCTGAGTGTCAGGCGTCTACATGCAGACTCCTGTAACATACATGTTTGACTTACCTTTTAAAGTGAATAGTCCTCGCAAGACCCCAACTGATTGGTCAACAGCGCTGGATATATGATTCTCCCCATCCAGTCTTCTTTCTTACGAAGACTTGTTAAACATATTTCACCCACTCATACGATACCTGCACCTGGCACAATCACCGTGCATTTTCACAAAAGGTGGATTGAGATAAATTGACAGTCCAATGCCTCAAAATGGGTGGCATGCCAGTCGTGTGTGCAAAGTGTTTTCAGGTGCAGCAGGTGCAGGTAAGAGAGGTGGGGTGGTGGGGCGGGACGGGGGCATGGCGGCCGGGTGGAAAGTCGACTGACAATGGTATAGGGAAAATAAAATTTAAAAACGAAAACCACTTACCTTGCACTCGCCGCATCGCTGAGTCGACGATGTGGCAAGCGCAAGGTAAGTGGTTTTCTTTCTTCTTTTCTTTTATTTTCCCTATCCTGTCTATCAACTCCCCCCTGCCCCTCCCACCGCTTTTACATGTACCGGCCGCGTCTGAGTGTTTTACAAAAAGGTTCCTGCAGATATCTGGCATGCACGGTGTAAGTCCTGTATGGGAGTCTCAGGTACCTCTCGCCACATTCTGCAGGGGGCCATATCATGTTTTCTTATGCCATCGTCATCAGCACTGTAAACCAGTTAGTTGGGCTAAACTGCATCCCATGCTTGTTCCCTCTACTCATTTCAACTGCAGGTTCTTGTTGCTTGCAGAATGTCTCTTACCTGTCCTCTCTCTCTTTCTATAATGGCCATCTGGCATCTTGCTCAGGATCAAATTAACAAGATGGCCCAAATGTAGGGTGAGGTGTGCTCTGGTGTGACTAAACTCACTGCAAAGAGGTGAAGTCAGTTGTGGTGCATATGTGTATTTAAACAATCACAACATGGCAAGAGGACAAGGCTGCACGCACACCTCCCTGGTCAAATGGTCTCATTCCAGCCCCCATATTGCACCAAATGAGTGCAGAAAACAAGCCAAAGCCTCTGTGTAATGTTTAGCAGTGCTAGTGCCCCAAAAGGTAGTTTTAAGTTAGCTAATTGATTCATTTTACATGACAGTTTTAGAAAAATACTATCTAAAATGCATAGACATGGGAAATATTCAAGTTTCTGTCACAGAAAAACATGATTTCTCTACAACACCATATTGTGCGGGCTCTTATAAAAAAATGTGATCTATGCGGTGCTTAATTTGTGAACAATTAAATGCCAGGGCCCAAAGTATTTATCGGGAGTCCACTGCAGCTCACCCTACCCCTGCTCCTGCCACTTCTGCCACATGCTGTGACAGTAGTACCTCTGCACTAGTTTTTTTAAAAGTATTTGAAATTGCTACTTCAAAATTCTGGAAAAGAAATAGGCCAGCATGTTGTTATGTGGTAGATAAATACATGCTGGTGTTTAGAAAAATGTGCCAGTGCAGAGCGCCAGCAAACACCTGCACAAATTAAGCAATGGATCCATCAGGGATGCCTTCGGCCTGCATGTTGGAGGATCTTTTGCTTCTCGTTTCTGAACGCAACTCACTGATCTCCAGCCGACTCAAACTTCTAAAGATTATCAACATACTTAAAACATCAGGCCTGAACCCCAAAGAGCAGTGTACAGAATCA
The DNA here is from genome assembly GCF_964204655.1 of Triturus cristatus. Classification (NCBI taxonomy): domain Eukaryota; kingdom Metazoa; phylum Chordata; class Amphibia; order Caudata; family Salamandridae; genus Triturus; species Triturus cristatus. The sequence goes on from NC_140590.1 coordinate 1,646,766,216, forward strand.
GTGTCTTATAAAGTTTTCTGCTGAATCAATTCTGTACAATTTTAAGATTTTATAGTAATGCAAGAAAACTATACGCAACTTGACCATTGTAACAATAGAAGATAGCTGATGGGGTTCTTTGGTTGTTGCAGAATGTCACTTTGCAAAATCCATCAGACCAGGCCCAGCTGCATGTGCTCTTCTTTGAAATGAATACCCTTCATACCCTAAAGGCGCCATGACTGACAAGGCCGGACTGGCCATAGTGGGCACCGGCCATTTCCCCGGTGGGCCGCCAGTGTGGAGGCAGGTTTAGGGCCCCTGGGGGACTGCTTTTGTTACTGGAGGCCGGCAATATCAGCCCCCTGTAACAAAATCCACTGAAACCAGCCCTATTAAACAGCTTGGCCGCACCCCCCTTCCCCATAGGGGGTGCCGACCGAGCAGTTAGCCAGGGCTGGTTTCTGTTCTCTGTCCGGCCCTATGACTGATGCCCTTGTAAGTAAACTGTTAATTGTGAAAAAAAAGGGTGCAAGAGTGAAGACAATGTTCCTCATTTGACACTATGAAATGAAGGGCCTAATTTACGAGGTTTTGGCGCAGGGCAGCGCCTCAAGAAATCTTGCTGTGCTGCCCTTCGCCAAAACAAAAGGGCAGGAATGCGGCACATTCCTGTCTTTTTCACCTGTGCCGGTGCACATGGGCTACAGAATGCAGCACACATAGAAAAAGGAAAAAACAAGGGGAATAACGATATTTTTCCTCGTTGAGCCTCCCTGACGCAAAATTGGGCGCATTCCCAGGTTTACGATTCCTCGTGATTCTGGGAATGCTTCAGATTCCATGGTTGTTGCGTGGGACACCCACAGCATCACCCATTAAACGCACCTTTTACGCAGTGTTCTGCGTGAAAAGAGCACATATTTAAAAGGCCATAAAAAGCTACGCGAAGTGGCTTTGCGTGGCCTTGTAAATGCTGCGGCACATTGCGCCACCGGAGCGGAAAAAAAGTGCTGCTAGGGGCCTTGTAAACGAGGCCCTAGATGTGCATCAGGAAGTTCATGTTCTTTCTGCAGCAGGCAGCACATCCTGCTTTAAAATGTACAAGGAGACCCTAGAATGGAACCCTACAGAGTCAAGGATTGACATAATGCCCTTCTATTTTGTCTATTTTCCACAAACCAGAGAGCTATAAAATCTTGCAGTGTTTCATCCCATTTCTTGGAAACATGTCCCTTCCTCTCAAAAGCATATTTCCTTACCTTGAACATTAATCACTGCTCTTGTCAGGGAAGTACAAAATTCTAAAAGATGTATGTATATTTAACAGCCGCATATGGTTCTATGAAGCTCATTTCCCGTCTGAGCTGCCGAGGAATCCCTCCGTCTCAGGGGGACCGGCGCTTTGTAACACAGAATTTCATTTTGACAGATTGACAAGGACAAGGGACTCCAATTAACCCTGTTGTGGACATTATCCAGTAGCCTGGAGAGATTCGCATTGTCCCGCCTTCATGTGGCACTGACGCTGCATTCTTTGAGGTCTGGGACATGTTCCAACCGTTTAGAGCCATCAAGCGTCAGTCATCACTGAGGCAGGATGATTAATTGGACCAGAAGGGACACTGAAGCTCAAAGAGGGTTGTGTCCTTGCGTGCGTGCTAGCATCCTCTCATAACACTTACCCGTGTACGCCAGCGGCCATTTTGTTATGTAATGGTGGTCAAGCGGCCATTTTGTTACGTAATGATGGTCAACCGAGACATGGTCCATCTGCATATCAATGTCAGGTGAAATCACCATACGCTCCTGGGGTATAAAAACACAATACAGCGTTTTGAAGGTGTTTGTATTCAGTAAAGCCCCATTAACATTGTAGTAGATTTATTCCTTACATAATTTCCTTTTCAATTCTTCATTTTATACTAAAATAGTCGTCGTATTTCAATGAGGTAATCTCCTTTCATTTAACCAGTTAGTACAATTCAGGATTCAGTGAGGTAAACTGACATCATGTAGTTCGCATCAATTAATGCTCTTTGCAAAGACTCCGGGCCTTATTTATGAGAAGTGTCACATCGCTGCGACAAAGCAGCGATGCCACGCTTCTCAGTGTGCCCTCCTTGCGAAACCACAGATGCGCCGTATTTACAGTATGGCGCATCATGTCGCAAGGAGTTACAGATACTTCAGTAGTAGTGAAGTATCTGTAGGTGCAAAAGTGACTCATTGATGTGGTGTGTCTGAAAACAGATGCAACTCCAGCAATGTGTCCTTTCACATGGGGCAAGCCCCATGTGAGGGGGCCTGCGTCACCCTTCCACCTGCCATGAGGCAGGCGTAAGGTTTTGACGCATTGGCATCCTAGAAGTGGCGCACTGAAATCTTATGGATTTCAATGCACCACTTCTACAAGGCTTTGATGCAGGTATAATGTAGCGCAGGGGTTTACGTAGTGACGCATCTGCCTAGATGCGTCACTTCATAATAATGGCGCAACGTGGTGCATTATAACAAGTGACGTAACAGCGGCTTAACTGTGATGCTGGGCTTCATAAATAAGGTTCTCAGTCTTGTTAGTTGGAGTTGACTTTGGATGCTGTAGAACAATTCAAGTAAAAAATTCCCAGAAACCTGTTGCAGCAAGGGCGTGAGTGAGCTCTTAGTCAAGGAAGCCTTAAATTTGGAAGAAATAAACACTCATTTAGGTAGCATCCCAAGATTTAGGGCTAGATGTACGAAGCATTTTTGCATTCACAAACAGCCTATTCGCAGAATCAGGCTGTTTGCGACCACACAAATGCTTTTTTGGATGTACAAAGCCCAAGTTGTAATTCTGTAACTTGTAACCGAATTGTGATTTGGGTTTGCAATTTGGTATTTGGGAGGGCCATGTTTTGGGGGTCCCTTCCTAGTACCAAATAGCAGTGTTATGTACAAATGTTTTGTAAATGAAATGCGGTCAAAAAACATTTGCAATTTACCGCCAATTGAAAGTTGGTGTTAACCCATTCACAAATGGGAAGAGGTCCCCAAGGGACCCCACCCTTTGAGAATGGTTGCATAAATATTTTTTAAGACCAGGAAGTGATCCAAGAGACTTCAAAGTTTCATTTTTTTTCTTTTTTTCAAACGCATCCTGTTTTTCTTTAAGGAAAACGGGCTGTGTTTAAATAAAAAACAAAAACCTTAATTTGAAAGCAATCACAAACATGGTGGTCTGCTGACTCCAGCAATCCACCAGCCCTGTGATAGCAGCAAATCCTAGTGGGTGTAAATTGCAACCTACTGTAGTAATATGCATGAGGTACGCCTGTCTGCAGTGCACTCATAATCCCTAAATGAAACTCAATGAGTTTCTTACATAAGGAATAGCGATTTCCTAATTGATACAAAAAATCACAATTCGGTAATCGCTGCTCCTCTTTTCGTACATCTAGCTTGTAGCGCAGTTTGATTTTCCCATGAGGTAGTTTCCTGGACGTTATGGTGTACATGGCACTAGAGGCCCTCCGAAAAAGATGCTAATTCGAATGCCGCATTGATATGACTTGCAGCACATTTCTTGAGTTATCCAAACTGTCAATGTGCTCAAATGCTACTTATTATTCAGAGGGGACTTTGTCAATGGCTACAATATTATATATTGATTGTATTGTAAATACAAATATTAGTGCCTGCAGAACATGCTTTTGATTCATAATTGCACAGCATTTTTTGGTTTATTATGTTCCTGCTTTTAGATACAAAATGTGTCATGTCACATAGTCGACGCACCTTTCGGTGGAACGTGTAAACCACCTTCTTCAGGACCTTCGCAACAAAAATGTCCTTCAGGAAAAAATAGGGGTACAACTAATAGTAGGGCTGGCAGAAGCTAGTTCCAAAACTAAGTTTGTAGGAGCTGCCTGTAAGCAGTCCTCTCCAGATGGAATCCTGTAGGACCTCATTCTAAAGGCAGCAACCAGCTGGTTGCTGCCTTTAGTGTGATGTTAATTGAGGAGACGGGACGAATGAGATTGCGAATTTGCTGTGACGTCCGATAATCGAGCTTGAACTCTCAAGATACCATTAATATAAGAAATAGAACTTTTTTATGCCACTTGGTACTTCAAAGATGATACAATAAATGACAAGATGTCACACCAATTTGAAAGGAGTTAAACCCCCTCGCTTCTCAAATAAAGAGCATCAGGGAAGAGTCTATGGGAAAGATTCCCCTAGTGTACATAGGTCCTACAGGATTCCATCTGGAGAGGACTCCTTACGAGCAGCTCCTACAAACGTAGTTTTGGAACTAGCTTCCGCCTGCCCTACTATTATTTGTACCTCTATTTTTTCCTGAAGGACATTTTTGTTACGAAGGTCCTGAAGAAGGTGGTTTACACGTTCCACCGAAACGCGCGTCGACCTTATGACATGCGCCTAACCCACGACTTAGTCATGGAGAGTTATAACATCTGTATCCCCTTCTGACCAGGATATTGATGTATTTTTGTGTGGGTTTGTCTGCTGGTATGAGTGGCATGAGTGAGTGTGATTTCTTGTGTATAATAAAAACAAAAACAAAATTGTCCATAGTGGTCCAATGATGAATTATTGAAGATATGTCATTGCTGATTTAAGAAAATTGTATATAAATGTTCAAAAATAGTTGTTGTTTTGTATTATTTTGGTGCTTTTAAGTGACATTTTCAAAAACAATTCTGACATTGTCAAATGGAGAAAAGACGAATAAATACCAATGGTGAAATCAAAAAATGAGATTGCTTCTTTGGCATTGATACATAACCCATCAAGACTTTTTTTCTTAAAAGTCAAGAAAGAGAGGTCTAGAGGGAGACAGTTTCTTACATGTGCTTAAAATGCGACTTCACCATAAGTTAAGATTTTAAATTAGAATTCCAGAGACACCAAACATGAAACAGTTTTCTCTTCCCATTTGTAACTTACACTTGTAAAATGTAATAAGGCAACTCCAATGTTATCCTATGGGAGACATAGGCCTTGAAGTAGTGACAAATTAATTGAAGAGTTTTTCACTACAAGGAGATGGAAAACTTGAAAGTACATGTCTTATTTTTTAAGTTCATTGTAACCTGCCCTCTGGGCTATTCCCAGGGCCTAGTCAGGTGGTGATATGTATTTTTTTTAAAAAGGGTTGAGCCTGGCAAAAGGTCTATTTTTCTAGGTCGAAATGGCAGTTAAAACTGCACACACTGGCTCTGCAATGGCAGGCCTGATACACACTTAAAGGGTTACTTAAGTGGGGGGCATAATCGGTGCTGCAGACCCACTAGTAGCATTTAAGTTACAGGCCCTGGTTACGTATAGTATAACTATACTAGGGACTTATAAGTAAATTGAATATGCCATATGGGTATAAGACAATATTACCATGTTTTAAGGAGTGAGCACAAGCACTTTAGCACTGGTTAGTAGTAGTAAAGTGGTCAGAGTCCCAAGGCCAGCACAAACAATTCAGAAGAAATGGAGGAGGAAGGCAAACAGTTGGGGGATAGACCACCCTATGGCTGACAGGTTTAACAGATGTATTACAAGTACCCAATCCAACCAAAGTTCAGCTGATCAAATTGTGGGATAGGAGTTTCCATGACAATCAGAAGTTTGCTCTATTGCCTCCAAAACCATATTGATGTTGAAACTGATCCAGAACATGGAAAGTCACACAAATGTACACCTCTAGTTCATTGGGGCTTTACACATGGAAAATCAAGTGCGTGCTTCCATTTGATCTTTTTTAAATTTCAAAGCACAAAAGGCAGGAAAATCTATTGCATCTATTTTCTAAACAGAGAAAGGAGGCGTAGAACAAAAGGCGCTTGATAGAACAACAAGGTTTTAGCGCTGACCATAAAGCACGTATAAAACGCCTGACCTGACTGCTAAGGTCTGCTCTGGTCTTGCAGTGACAGATAGGTGTACGTTTTGGACCACAGAGCTGCTCATTGTCTGCAGTGTCATTAGAAGACAGACCATGCACACATTTCTAGAAGAATGCTTTTGGTCTCATGTATCAACTTTATTGAAATAAAATACTTTAACATATCATTGAGAAGAAGAGGAATCAGAGTTATTATATTAAAAATATTACAAGCCAAAAGCATTTAATTTACGTAAGTTTACTGGACCTCGTTTCTCAACTCTACCATCTGGAACAACATGAACATAGTAATACGTAATAAACCCATATATTGGAAAACCTGGAGACAGAGGGGCCTAATTTGGGTGCATCAATTATATGATCGAGATGAGATTATGCCCTTTACACACGCCAGCAATTCCTATAACTTACCTATGTCCTTCTGCTCAAAATACTCCCTTCTATCACAAGCTATCCAGGACGCTCGTACTCATTTTAAAGCTTCCACTCAAACCATTGACTCCAGGGTCTCTCTACGGATAAATTACACACGCTGCTAATCAATCATTCTAAAGCTTCTGTTATATATAAGTTCTTGCATAGCTCACTTGTTCCAAGAGAAAAGAACAAAACTGAGTTATCCTGGGAGAATGATTTGGGTACTCTTTGGCCTGTTGAGCTGTGGGACAAAATTTGGCTTAAGCTCAGGAGGTCATCTAGAGCTGCGAATACCATACAAACACTTTTTTTTATTTATAACAGACTTTTACTTTCTCCACTCACTCTCAGTACTAGGTACGTTGACTCTCCAGATGTGTGTTGGACCTGTTCCTCACCGCATGCTGATTTACATCACATACTCTTTGTATGCGCACCTGTTCATGATTTCTGGGTGCAGGTTTGGTCTCAAATCAATTCAATCTTCGGTTCTTGCTTCCCCTTTTCAGTTTTGCATGTCTTTTTAGGAAGTTTAGCTCCTATTTGGACAAACTGCACTTCTAATGTAAGAATAATTGATTTATTACTAGCAATTGCCTTTCAACAAATAACTAAGAACTGGAAGGATTGCACTAAACTGTCATACCAAGCATGGTGGTATGCTGTTTGCTACAATCACAGGCTGGATACTACTTTTGTATATCCGCTACACTTGGCATCAAAGCGTTTAAACCTATGGTCACCTGTTACATTGTTTATTGATGCTGGTGCCCAACGTTCCTCACCTTTGGTCCCCCTTCGACAAGAAGTGTCCAAACCTCCATTACTTTCCTTACATTGTTTTCATATTGTTTAACTCTATTTCCTTTTAATTCTCATATTTTATATCTCAGCATAGCTTGCACTTTTGATTTGTTCACTGACTATTTGTACATTGTTGTTATTTTCACATATATTTGATATGTATACTTGGTTAACATTTTTATTCTCTGTGTTTATTACCTCTAATATGCTTTACTGTATGTAACATTTGATTGTTATTATATTTTTTGTATTATCTTGTTCCTTCCTCTTAATAAACCTACTTTTTTAACTTAATTTACGTGAGTTTCATTGGTCTATCAGAAAATGCATGCAAAATGTATTATTATACATTAAAGCAAACATATATCCAGACACATCTGTGCAAAATAAATAGGTATTGTCTATTTTACTAGATTGGAGTTATGTCAGTGACCCTTTGACATATGTGGAGCGGCATGGGGCTCCCTCTCCCATGAACGTAATAGTTGGAGACTGAACAAGCTCGCTAAAAATAAACCTTTGAAAAAGAAGGTGAAGAAATGCAAAAATAAAGCCACGTTTTTTTTGGTTGCTGAACAGGAGAACTCATAGGCATGCTACTTTAAGAAGCAGAATGGCAAAGTGAAGACCCAAACGGGTGTCATCACTCGAGTGAAATGAATTAAATGTTGTATTGTCGCTGAAAGCATTCTACACTTTTCAGAGGGATGGAGCCTGCAATTATTGCAAAACAATTTCAGTGGCCGTCGATCAATAGTCTTGATTTGCCAGCTCCAGCTCACTGTGCCTCTAAAGATGCTCCAAGAACGTCTCAACCAAGGAGTTAAGGCAAAATGAACAAGGTCGCTGAAAAAGGGGAGTATATGGTTTTGCAAACAAACTACTGCTGATGGCTGTTGGGCATCTTACACCTTTTGCTCCCTGGCAGATATCAAAGGGTTAGAATGTTGTCAATGCAACTTCTGGACAAAGTGAGAGAATGTTGGAGTGAGTTAGACTTGTGCTAAGAATTGATCGACCTCGAATAAATTCAATTAAGTAGGATCATGTGTGAATAAGACGTCTACCAGTGCTGCCAGTGCAGACAAGTTAAGTCTGTGCAAATGTATGCAAACAATGTATTGTGTATGAACGAGGCCTGGGTGAAATTTTGATTGCGTCAGAGCAATCAAAGTCATTTTGGTAACTTCACTTTTCTCTTCAACACGGTATTACCGATAATATGGTGATTACGCATGCTTGCGCAATTAAGAGTAATTTGGGCGAATAAATACAACTTCAAGAGCACATTTAGAGATGTGGTGCAGCTGTTCCTATTCAGTTCTATTTATTGCTATTTTCTTAGCGCAAAATTCACTCTCGAGTCCATTTCGGATGCAAGGGTGCATTTTGGAGAAAGAAAATAACTCTAAATGCAGAATTACACATCTCACGTAATTCCGCATAATCTCACAGAATGTTTGGGTAATTCAGAGTGATTTTGCTACACAAAATTAAGCAAGTTATGCCCACCCCAACTATGAACAAAAAGAAACGACTGCTTGTGTACTAATGCCCACCTATCAAGTGTGCGAGTAAGCAGACAACTCCACCACCCTGCTCTGACCTCGGTCCAGCTCTAGGACATGATGCGACTCGCCTCCAGGGTGCTCCACGAACTCATCCCGGTGTGTCCACTATGATATCCCTCTACTAAAGTGGGAGGGAAAGCTACTAAGAAGGATACAACACCAACCCGCTGTCTGCACTCCACCTCTCACTAGCGATGAGGGGGCAGAAAAACTAGAGTATGTTACCAATAGCTATGGGGAGCTACTGGTATGGAAGTGGTCATGTAGATGATGGGATGGTGGTCAAAGACATCTGTAGGGGTGAGAGTGGCTACAGACAGACTCGGAAAGGAAAGACGGAATGAGATATGTGGAGGAGGCCGCACTGGCTACTATGATGGCAGCAATTGAGATAAATTGGAGGTCATATGTAGAATATCCACAGAATGGGCCATGATATTTAGCAAGACCGACCATGATGGAGTAATTGTTAATGCGGCACTCAATATTAATGTTCAAATAAGGGGGAGTGGAGAAGAGGGGCCAAGGTCAGCCATAAAATCTTGCCCCCACTTCATAGCTCAATTTCAACTGTTACCCAATATGGGCAAAAACCAAGGTAGGACACTAAGGGCTTGATTTATGAGGCACCTAGCGGAAGTTTTGCACCCCCAGAGGGGCACTCTTCTGACGCTCCAGTGGCAGAATGTGATGCAACATATTTACAAGGCCACACAAAGCCACTTTGAGTGGCTTTTCATGGTCTTGTAAATATGTGCCCCTTTCACGCAGGAAACTGCGTGAAAGAGGCGTTCCATGGGGGTTAATGTGGGTGTTCCCACGCAACACCCATGGAATCCGAAGCATTCTCAGATTTACGAGGAATCATAAACCTGGGAATGCATCAGATTCTAATGCATCCCCAGAGGTGGAGTTAGGGAGGAGTAACAAGGAGAAATATCCTGCACTACACATAGAAAGAGGGAAACACCTCTTGTCACCCAACCAATGCAGACACCATTGCACGATGACGGAAGGGGGCCTGCATTGGCGCATGGCAACTTATTGTGTGCCAGTAGAGGGAAAAAGGACAGGATTGTGCCGTATCTTATAGATATGGTGCATTGCTGCCCTTTTCTTTTGATACAGGGCAGCACAGCAAGATTACTTGTGGCACTGCCCTGCGCCAAAACCTTGTAAATGAGGCCCTAAATGCAGAATACTATGGCTCTTTTTTTAGGCGGGCAGGAGAGATAAGCCGTCCATGGGATGATCAAGTCTCCATCCTGAGTCGGGTGGCTCATACTTGGACAGGCTTTCAGGGAAACTGATTAGAAAGTGGATTTGCTGGTCAATAAAATGATGCATCTAACATAACCATGACGGAGTATATATCTTATTTCCTGGAATTCATCAGGACAGAAAAGCCCTACTGATTTTCTGTTTTAACATTTGTTTTACACTATAACATCACGATCATTTTCCTGCAAGAAACATGCTCAGCTGATGCTCTAGTGTTACAGAATTAAAGCTTTTAAAATAATATATCTGCTAAATTGTCAATCTGGGCAGATCAAAAGGAGTTCTCACAAAAGGTCTTTCTTATGCTCTTGAGAGGCCTGCCTCCTTTTTCTAAAAATCCAGGGATCATTTTCTTTCTAGATGAGATAGTCAAATGTAAATCCTTACCAAATTTTAGCTCAGACCGGCTCTTTGTCAATTGTATTTCCCACCGAGAGAATATAATGAATAAACTAATATATCTGTGTGATGCACTTGAAGCCAAAAACCTCTTTGATAAAACAATTTTAATTTTGGATTTTGATGTCTGTAGTGCTACTGTTAATATCAAGGTGAGGTAATTCTAGATTATGGGCCTGATTACAACTTTGGCGGTTCTACAGTGGACGGTGCAACGCGCCATCGGTTGTAGGACCACCAAAGCTGTGGATTCGGAGTTAAATCCTGGTCTGGCGGGCGTTCTGCCAGCCACTGTCAGAGCTTCAACTGCACCTTCCTGCACGGTGTAGCATACATGCCACACCGTGCAGGAACTGGGGGTGCACATCCAGGGGCACTACATATGCCCCCTGCTTGCACCCCCCTGGGCCCAGAGGCAGCAGGAGGCCCTATGAGTGCCCCTTAGTTGCATCACTGTCACCCTTTATATGGCGGCCGCAGGGTGGTGGTTTGGTATATGCCACTGTGCCACTGTGGCACCGCCAGCATATTCCTGCCTCAGACCGTGATGCCACAGGATGCTGTATCCCAGTGAAGGTGGCAGTCCTGTGGCGGACTGACTGCCTTTTTCAGAATGTGGTGCATGGTGCCCCAGTGTGGCGGTGGTAGGACCACCACCGTGAGTACGGTGGCCCTATGGACCGCTGTTTTCGTAATCAGGCCCTATGACTCTGTCTGTCAAACTGTAGTTTAGCAATGATGTCATCGGCCCTGGTACTAACAAGGAACTGGCCCCTTTGACTACGGTTGGAGCAGTAAAATGGAGCAATAATCAGGGTTCAATGGGAACCGGCGCCACTGGACCTGTTGTAGCAATGGTAGCTATGCCCTACATGGCAAATTCTGTCCCTACGTTTCGACGTGACAGGCAGGAATAGAAGCCTGTAAAATTAATTACACATTTATGAATGGTCAGCAAAATAGTTTTTTTTGCATCGGATGTTGAATACCAACCTAGCTCAGCAAATCAACTTCGACATCTATTGGCCACTCATTAGACGTGAAGTTAAAGAAGTAATTATCCATTGAGAGCAATTGGAATTAGCTGTTGTGTGTAGTACAAAATGGTTTTGATGAACTGCGTTGGAAATCTGTATCCATACGTATAGAGGTGCCTGGATACAAGGTCCTGGATGCAGGGATGCCACCTGTTGTTATGGATAAAATATTGAGATTTTGGAGCATATTTATCAAAGAGTTCCGTCACACTTGCGCCACGCAACTGGGCATGAAAGCGATACAACTCTTAAGTAAGATATATCAAGTCACGCAAGACCAGGATTTTGGCCATCCCAGATTTACCATCACTGGTAGACACAGGAATGCGTCAAAATGCTACTCATCCCTAGGGGAGGCGTAACAAGGAGAAATATCTTTATTTCTCCTAATTTGCATTTTTGCAGCACACATAGAAAGATGAAAATGCCTCAGGGTATTGCTATTGTGCAGGAAGGCGTTCCTACAACACAGTCACTCTTGCATCATGGTGCAAGGGGGCCTGCGCTGGTGCTAGGCAGCCTCTAGTATTGGTAGTATTGCGGAATAAAGTCTTCTGCTGTAGTAAAGTTCTGAGACAGTGGAAGGGAACTTTGATTCTAATCTATAAAAAGTAAGACCTGATTCTTGCTGTAGCTACCAGGTGCACCAATCAAAATATTATGCAAAATTCTCAAAAGCTGCCTCTTGGAAGTGGTGAATTTTTTATGCACTAATCCACAAGACTCACACACAGGCTTTCACATCAGGATGTCCATAAAGCATAATGTGGCAATACTTGCCTTGGGAGCTGGCCTTCCATCTCACAGGAATGATGGGGCAATTATTGTGCATTTGCACTTCTCAACAGTTTTTGATACAATGAATAGAGGATCATTCTGGTAAAAACTGTGCAAAGAGACCCTGAAGGTTGCATGCACCAATGTTATGGTTAGGCTAATCAAATTTTAAATGTTTGTTTTTTAAAATACAGTGCAATCTAAGGTTAATGATGATGTAATGGGGCATGATGTAACAATATAAATGTGATACTTACCTCGAGGATAAGGTGATGAAAGATGCGATGGAGGCAATTTAGAAGTATCACAATGAAAAAGCAGCCGATACTGTGACAATAGTAGTGAAGTTGTGTTGTGCATTGATGGTTTTCCATAAATGGCCTTTGCTGTTTACACCAGCTTGACACAATGGTTAAATTTGGAGTCATTTAAAATGATTGTTTATGTTTCTCTCACAAGTGGTTCCAGTGAACCATTAACGGGCAAGGAAGGCCCACTACTTATGTATCTTCTGTAATCAATTCTCACCTACAAGTATGGTTCAGGAAATTATAGGCCTAATTACGAGTTTGGTGGTCCATGGGAACGCCAAACTTGTGATGGCAGTCCCTGGACCGCCAGACTGACGGTCCACCCGCCGTCTTATAACTACAGCAGTGGGACCGCCATAGGACCGCCGCAACCGATGGGGATCCCTGATCCTGCGGTGGTGGTGCAACTTTGTGAGGCTGTAATATGATGTCTGTCCCTCTGTGGCACCGCCAAACATATTACGAGATTCCTCATTGCGACCCTTTTTATGGCGGTGAGCCCTACAGGGCTCCCTGTTGCCTCCCCATGCAGGAGAACACATGATGTGCCCCACCTATCTGTATGCACCCTCTATTCCTGCACAGAATGACATGCACAACATTGTGCATTTCGGTCCGTGCAGGAACAGACTGTGTGGCTCCCACATCAGTGCCTTTGTAAGGCTCACCTATGAACCTTAGAAAGGTACTGCTGTGGGACTGCCGCTGCAGGACTGTCCAACCTGTATTCTATTCCAGTCGGAACATGGCAGGTGACCTGACTATGGGTTTCGCGGTATTGCAGCGCAGCGCTGGTGTGGGGCCGCTGCAACACTGCCAAACTCGAAATCAAGCCCTATGTCACATCTTGATTGTGTAATTTGTGTTGTAGGTTTAGCAGAAAAAGTTTGTCACACTTGCTGTAACGAGCACCAATAGCCACATTGAATCAATCGATTACGCACAGGATAGCAAACAAACAGAGTCGACCAATCATGACAGCAGCAGACAAATTATACATACATTATTCATACTTTCTTAACGCCTCCTCCACACATAGTCAACCAAGCATGGTTTATTCAAAACACTCCCAGCAATCAATGGTGGCAGTGGGAGTTTGCAAAAACATATTTTAAATCATTAGGAAATATTTTTCTTGTGAAGAAGTATGTCCCCTACACTCTAAAGTTAAATATGGGCAAATGGCACTTACTCTTTCCAACTGTTGAAATAAACCTACTTGTGCTCTGTGCATGAGTAATTGCTTAGATATGGAAGCACCTGCAAAATGTTTGCACCAGTTTTGGGTGAGGCCCAGCTGGTACCTGTGCAACCAGTATGTGACACCATACTATTTAGACCTGCCAATGGCATATCACCTGCAGAAGTAAATCTGTTTGCAGACATTTATACTAATTCTAATTCTTCAAGTAAGCATGGATTTTCTTTTAGCAAATCATTTTTTATGCATGTGATTGCAACTCCCATGTGCAAAAAGATTATGAATTGGACTGTATATTTTGTTGCCCATCCACAATGTAGATATGCGGTTTTACAGGACCGCCTAAATGCCATTTACATTATTTTGCAATATTCTTGTAAAATTATATAATGCTAATCCTTTTGACAGTAGATTCATAAATGCTAATTTTTTTCTCCATACAAATTAGGGACATTAATGGTATGGTGCAATGATTATTGAATGGACACTTTATAACGCCTTCGGGACAAGCTGTGACCATCTCTGCTTATGGTTTTAAATTCCATCAAACCTGAGCCATTAGCATATGCAGAAAATGGATGAATAAATTAGCATGAAGTGAATTCACTTAACATTTGCATGGATAACAGGATATGGCATTCAGTTCACCTTGTCTGAAAGTAATAGACTGGTGGTGAAAGAATGAACATGATATTTTGTTTAATTAACTATGCCTGTATGAGCAAATGCCAAATAATTAACAATACTTCTTGATGTACATCAGCTCTGATAACCCAACAAACTAAAACAGGTTTCTGTGTCTTCAATTAGTCCATACATTTCTCTGTATGAGCTCTGAATGAAAGAAAATGACTATTTCTAGTCATTAAATAATGGAGTCTATACGTGTCAGAATACTGATTACAGAAATGTCATCTGACATTATTATTGTGTCCTTCAAATCGTTTACAAAAATGGTATCCCATTGGATCTAGAATTTCTATTATTAATTCAAATGGGGCAATATTTTTGTAAAAGATATTTAAGACAAAATATTTATGATAGACCATGTTCTGACAGCAATATTCTTGTACCATACCATTACGGACTATGACCCCTTGTAAATGTTAAATATTGCCCATACGCCATCAAGGTCATTCTGTTTCTCATGTCTCCCAAGTTGGCAGCATTATTCAGTTAAGGTGAGTGGATGGAGTGCCAAAACCTCTCCAATGTCTGCCATAACAAATGTTTGATATTGGCAGGGGGTGATGAAGGAGACTTAAAGCTCTGTGTGCTTGCTCCAGCAGCACCCTATTACTACTGACACCATTTATCCGAGTTTATGTGTGAAAACACAGTAGATATGTCTCAGAGAGACTTCAAGCCATTATGATTTGGGTAGTCGCTGCTATGCTCCAAATTCAGGGTTCTCTGCAGCTCATAGCTAAATCTGCCCAGACGGAGCCTGAAAGTATAGGACTGTGATATAATGGACTCAGATTCTCAGGTCAAGGAAACTCACAGACCACAAATGGAAGGGATACTCTTGATCCAGCGGTGAACCAGCAACAGATACTCCAATACCATATACTCACCTGGGCCCATGAACACACATACACACTCACAGGCCGGTAAAACCGCTGGAGTCAAGGTTTGAGTTGTTTCTTACTCTAAGATTAGTTACCTATCATTCCTAACTAATCTTTCACTGATCAAAAATTTCTTTCCTCTGGTCAATGGACCATTAGTTGAACTAGTTGATGGTGAAATTACATGAATTATTTCTCTTTGCAATGAAATGACCACAGACTCGGGGAAAGTTTTAAAAGCTTTATCTAAATTAATTTCATGTGAACCATTCAAAATACAGCACAGTCTCCGTCACTCTTAGGAAGGAAAATTCAATTTATCAATCAATCAAATGTATTACTCAACAATGACGTTGCTCAGAAAGGAGAGGATAGAGAGAAAAGTACATCTGAGTAAATTCATGAAAAGATAATTACCTAGGATGACCTTCAGGAGACTTCTCAAGACCTGTTTGTTCGAACAGTAGCAGCACCCCCACCCTCCCCTCAGCGCCTTGAGACCCCCACGTGTGAGTAGTGCGCTTTACAAATGAATGATTGATTGATTGATGGTGTGAAAACCAAACCCCTGGCCAAGGAGCTGGGAAGGGTCCACGGGGAAAGATCAGGCGACAAAGGCTTCAGGACAGGAATCAGGACAGGATATATGACCTCTCTAACACCGACGCTTGCGTAGCACCCCTCTCTGACACTCTCTTCCTCCTCGAGATTCTTCCGCGATCTTCTTCTAAATTATTTTAAGTTCAGGTAGATGGTTCTGCAATCGATTCTTCATCAGCAATCGCTCGGCACTCCGAGAGCATCCCGAGCTCTGCAGCGTTCAGCAAATCTCCGTCTGACTAACTAAGACTACCCCAATTATACCCTACAATATTCATGTACCACCCATTAATGTTGCAATGTCGTAAAAATAATAATTCTGATTGGACAGGCAAGGGGAGATGATCATCACACCATGCTTATTTTCTAATTTTGTCTTTCAGTTCATTGTTCAAAGATCCCACCCCTTAATTTTTATTCATGACTTTTTATTCCCACCCGTTTTCACATTTTATTAGACACAAAAGTATGAACTTCATGCGTTCCCATTAGTTTTCATAGGACTTTAGTACTGGTTCCCAGGGTATGTATCAGTTTCGTCCTTGGACTATATTCAAGAGTCACATCGCTTCTTCCGACTCACTCATAACACGCATGTGCAGAGATCAGGTGGGTTACAGACTCCGGATTCTTACGAGAGGCCCAAATGTATACTAATAGAAAAGTCAAAAGAAACAAATATTAATTTCAAATAAAATGGTTTCACTGTATACCACCTATCTCTACTCTAACCCCATTTACTTATAAATGCTAGCATTGGTAAAACAGCTTGGTTTAGTTTCAGCAGAGCAGATGCTTAGCATGTGAGCTTTCAAGCGGCCATTTTAAAAGCGTCTGTGCAGGCGCAAGAAATTCCCTCCAAGCGACAGCTCGTCATACTGTGTAGATGCAGTTGACGCATGCACAGTACAGTTTCCCCCGTTAGCGGCCATTTTAGAATTTCACTCGAGTTACTTGTTAGTAAGACATGTAGGCATGCTTCTCTTTCTTTTTATGTCACATGTGATGCGTATTAATTTTCACAATACATAGTTAATATAAGGTTATGAGTTAAATGAGAGGATTGTTTCGAAGCAAGTCTCTTTTCTACGAGTCCTTGCTCCATCAATCCCTTCTCTGATGGCATTTTTGAGCCATCATAAAATCACCCATCCCAACCAGATGCCAACTTTAGCACATCTCAATTGCTTTCTAGTCATTTTGTTCTTATCTTCATCTTTTATTTTCAAATCTTTCATCTTTTTATATAGTTCTCCTTTCTTCTCTTCTAGCTGTATCTCCTCATATTTTCTTTTCTTTCCCTTTCTATGTACTTCATATTTCCTTCCCTTTTTACAACATTTGCACCACATCATTATTGTTCAGACCATTATTGTTATACCAACTAATGGAAATACAATTTGACCAATAATACCTTTCCCAAGATTAGTAAACAAAGTCCCTATTGAAGTAACACTTTTTGTTAGTCTTTCCCATACACTGTCAACCTCCAGTGGTTTCAATTCTTCTTGAAGTTTTGTAATATTCTTAATATATCCTTTATTTTCTGTGCTTTTATCCGGTATACAACTGCAGCAATGTTGCACTTTCAACATTTTACAGACTCCGCCTTCTTTTACTAATAATATATCAAGCGCAAGTCGATTTTGCAAAACCATAGACCTAATTGCAACCATTTCTGTATTAATCATCAAGAAACCTCCAGCAGCATCACTCGAGAGACGATCAACGACTGTTGACAATTGACAGATGCTGCGTGAATTTAGAATGACTCCCACTGAAGGTATCAATGCACTAAATATATCGCCTACTATTTCTGAAAAACTAGCCCTCTTTCTTCGTGTTAGTTCATTTGCGTTTTCATTGTTTCCAGTGATTCTTTTTACATGATAAATCTTCGGAAATAGTATTCCGAAGTGGCAACTCCCATACCACCGTGCAGATAGCTTATAATAAGCATTATTCCCACTCACGTAGTAAACTCCAGGAAATACTGGATCTGTTCCCCCTTTTAGTCCCCAACCTCCCAGAATTAAGAAGTTATGTTCACACTCACTGGAACCAATAAATACATTGTTATAGTCTGTCTTTAATCTATGGAGGCAGGTTTTCCCTGTCTTTACAAAGTCTAAGGACATTGCAGCATCAGTCTTGCCAGCTGTATAAATTCCCTCTTTTTCAACCCATGGTGGAATATGGGTTTTCTGTTAAGTAGCCTTTCTTTGGAAATCCTGTCTCCTTTCTTCAACTAAATTCAAAAACACTTTTTCTTCTTCATGTAATGAGCATGTTACATTATTTTTGTGTGCCTTTGCTATATTTATTGACTTAATTGTTAAGAAAAATTCACCCTTAAACTGTGCATCTGGACTACTAAGCACTGGATTCATATTCTTTCGAATAGGAATTTCTGAAAATACTACATCTAAGTTTGAATAATAATATTGAAGTTTTCCTGTTCTATAGAATAGACTTGTTGCTATACTACATGAAATGCCATATGTTAAAGGTAAGTGATGATACGTGACTACCTCTGCTACTGAAGCTGGCAATTTCATACAAACATAACAATCACTAATTTCTATTGTATCTACATACTGGAACAATAACTTTGTGAATACATTTAAGGATGTGTCATTATCTGTTACTGTGTGATGTAAATCTATCTCATCTGATGCTTCTAGTTCTACTCTATCTCCTTTTATGGTAGCTATCTTTTCATTAGTATCTGTGTCATTCCTTTTATCTGTTTTCATGAGAGAAGGAACTGCTACTGTTACAAATAGCCATACTTTGACCACTAATAAAATGCTACAAATACAAATCCTACAACATGTCTTTGCACAATTTCGTTTTGGTCTTACAGCAACCCTGTCTTCAGCCATTTTAGTCTAAGAAGATTCCTCTTCTTTTCTTTAGTTTACTTATGAATTGTATTTCTCTGTTAATTCAAGGAGGCCTCACTTCTCCTTCGTCAATCTGTTCTGCGTTTATGTCTTCATCAGTCCCTTCATTTAAATCTAGATTCTCAAATTCTTCATGAATCACATAGGTCCATTCAGGACCATTGAACTTATTGTTCAAGATTCCCAGTCTTTGGCTTCTTCGACTAGTTTTCACAGTCGACTGCCCAGACTGACTAGTAATCTCATTCACTTGTTCAGGATTTTCACTTGTCTTCCTCAAATGATATTTTAACCTTTTGACTCCACCTGGCCAGTTATCACCTTTTCTGATCCTTTTAGCTTGCACTGCACTTTTACCTTCTTGGTCTCTTTCAAGAGCACTTTTATTCTCGTTATGTTATGGCACAATCTGAATTTCGTCTTTTTCAAAGTCCCTTCTGTCTGTCCTTGTTTAGGTCCGGTTATTGTGGCTTCATTTGCCTGAACTCATTCTTCTTCCGCTATCTGTTCCTGTTTGGGCCTTATTTCAAACTGTTCTTTTCCACCCGAACCTGTTCTTCTTCTCCTAACTGGTCCTGTTCAGGTCCTATTACAATTGATTCTTCTGTTGCCTGAACGTGTTCTTCTACATCTGTCTGTCCCTGCTCAGGTCTCTTGATTGATCTGCTTACCTGAGTATGTTCTTCTTTCCCTGTCTGGTCCTGCTCAGGGTCTCCAGTAGCTTTATTCACCTTTTGCTGAGCCTGTTCTTCTACACCTATCTGGTCCTCACTAGTTTCTTATCTTTCTAATCTTGTTTTGCTTCTTGTTGAATAATCACCTCAGGTATGTCAACCACTGGTATCCAGTCCTCATGACTTGTGCTCGGGGGTTCCTTGTCAGCCTCTTTATTATCTGTGACTTTAGATTCTTCGGCTGCACAACCTTCAGCAGCCTCAACTGTTTGGGTCAGTTGTGGTCTCTCTTCATCAAGGGCTGGAACCCTTTCTGTTTGGCTGGCATGAATCCAATTAGGCAAACCTGCACACTTCACTGCTGTAGTAGTGACTAGTATAACCTGACGTGAATCATCCCACCTGGGTGATAGGCATGACTCTCTGGTGGGATTCTTCACCACCACCCAGTCTCCAGGATTCAAATCATGCTCTTGATCCGGCTGCCTGGCACCTGCGTCTTCTCCAACCTGGTGAGAGACAGAAAGCACTAGGTCAGCCAATCCTTTGCAGTAGTCTAATACCATATCATCAGATATATTCAGCAATTTATGTCCTGGTATAAATGCGTGTCTCATTGCTCTTCCCATGAGAATTTCATGGGGACTCAGTCCTGTGCTCCTATCAGGAATACTTCTGAGTCCCATCAGTACAAGGGGCAATGCTTTGGGGCAACTCAGTGATGTGGATGCACACTCCTTTGGCAGTCTTGACTTGATTGTGCCATTCAATTGCTCCACCACTCCAGAAGCCTCTGGGCGGTATGCACAGTGCAGTTTCTGTTCAATTTTAAATGCTTCACAGATTAACCAAATTATTTCATTATTAACACCTTGACCACGGTGCGAATTCCACCGGGGTGCTGGCATTCTAATGAGTGGGTGGGGTTTGGACGGCCCCCGGCCGTCCTCCACACACGCCCACCGTCATGTGGGACGGCCCCTGGCCGTCTGCAGCTTCGAAGGGGTTATAATAAGGTCCTCAATCTGATTCCAAAGTTACTGGAAAACCGAAACGTGGAATCAACTATCTCAACAACAAATTGGCAACTGTTATACTGTCATTTCTCCTAGTGGGGTATGCCTCCACCCACCGTGAAAACAAACATACTATCACAAGGACATACTTCATTGCTCTGCATGGTGGTAATGATATAAAATCTAGTTGTTATCTTATGAATGGTTATACCAATCTCGTTTGAAAAGTCTGATCATGGTGTCTCTGCCTACATGAGTGTCTCCATGGTACATTCTTGCCATTTGTGAGAGCAAGCAGTCTGGCATAACTGGTCTGCCATCAGGATATCCTGCTTTCCTTTCACAACCTGATTTTATCCAGTTCTCCTTTTCACTCAATTCCACCTCATCCTGCAATTGTATCACCTCATCCCATGTTTCAAAAGCTGAGAATAGCATAAGTTGGCAGCTGATTCCACATGTTTCAACCCTTTTGTTTAATGCCATACTATTTCTAAGGGTGGGCAGAATTTGCGTAGTCGTGCTACGCAAAGCTCTGTGAAACTGTAAAAAATCTCCGTTTGCGATGCTTTTTTTCCTGTTCGCTAACGCTGTTTGCGTGCTCAGGGGGAAATATCTCGCCAACACGCATTTTGAAAGCGTGAACAAGCAAAAAATTCCGCAAAGACGCAGATCGCGGAATGTTTGGCAATTCCGCGTTCTCCCAGCGAAATTACCCGAATTCCGCAAGTTGAACGGAATTAACGCCCAGGCCTAATTATTTCTTGCACAGTATTGAGCAATCTGGTCAGCATGTCGATTACCAGCCGCTACAGTCATTTCTTGCCTGGTGAGCATCACACTTGACCACTGCTAGTTCCTTTGGCAATTGTATTGCATCCAACAGTTTTTTCACGAATTTCCCACTTCTTTTAGGAGATACTGATGAAGTCAGAAATCCCCTCTGCATCCAAAGCTGGCCAAAGTCATGCACAATCCCGTAACCATATATTGGCTATTAGTAAATATGGTCACTTTCCAATTTTTCCCAATTTTGCATGCTTTTATTAAAGCTATCAATTCAGCTACTTGTGCAGACTTGACTCCCGGTAAACAGGATGCTTCAATGACCCCAGATATTTTGCAAACAGCATACGCTGCTCTGAGTACTCCTCCTTCAAGCCTTACAGGGGCTCTTCCTGTATGTCAGAGCGGGGCTTAGTACACAATTCTGTCACGTCTAAGCAATCATGATCTACTTCAGCTTTCACTTCTTCACAACGTGGATCTGGCAATCGTGTAGCTGGGTTTACCATTGTGCACCTGATTACTGTCACATTCTCCACTCCCAAAATTATTCTTTCACTTAGTCATCCGACTAGGGGTAAGATGCTGTGTTCGAGTTCTTGTTAAAAGAATCTCAACTGAATGTGGAACATATACCTTTACTGGATGTCCCATCACAATTGACTCTCTTTGTTCCAGACTCATACAGGCAGCAGCTACTGCTTTTAAGCAGCCAGGTAATGCTGAAGCCACAGGATCCAAAGTAGTAGAAAAATATGCTACTAGACGTCGGCTTAATGCATGTCTCTGGGTCAAGACTGAATGTGCACAAACCTCTCTCTCACAACAGAACAGTGCAAATTATTTTGTGTAATCAGGCATACCTAGAGCAGGGGCCTCACACAAACAATTTCGCAATTTTACAAATGCTTCCACACTTTCATCATCCCAAACTATTGGATCTTTCACTCTTTTCTGTGTCATCTGAATTATTGGTTTTGCTAGCAAGGAAAAACCTACAATCCACTGTCGATAATACCCTACCACTCTCAGAAACATTCTGATCTCTCTTTGTGTCTGTGATAGTTGCATTTGCTTTATTATCTTAATTCTTTCTTTGGTCACCTTCCTCACTCCCCTTTCTATTTGGTGACCCAGGTATTTAACTCCCGTTCGGCAAAATTGCAATGTTTCTGGAGATACTTTGTGTCTTCCGTCAGTCAAATGATTCAGTAATGCAATTGAATCAGTAACACAGTCATCTCGAGATTTTGATGCACAAGTAGGTCATTGATATACTGCACTAAGACTGAATTTCTGGGCATAACTAACATTTCTAGACACTTTTTCAAAATCTGATTGAAAATTTAAGGACTTTCTGTATACCCTTGAGGAACTCTGTTCCACGCCAAAATATGATCTTCAAATTTAAAAGAAAAAAGATACTGGCTGTCTGGGTGCAACGAAATGGAGAAAAATGCTTGACACAAATCAATTACTGTAAACCATTCTGCATTCCAGGGTATCTGATACAGAATCACTGCTGGGTTTGGTACTATGGGACAACAAGGCACTACAATTTTGATAATTTTTCTTAAATCCTGTACTATCCGATACCTTCCGCTAGGCTTTTTAAGTCCTATCATAGGTGAATTACAGGGACTACTCATTATTTCTTTTAAAATGCCCTGTTTAATCATTCGGTCAATTTCTGATGCTACTCCTGCTTTCACTTCAGGACTCATTTTGTATTGTCCAGTGTTGGGGTAAACTGCACCTTCTTTCACAGTCACTTTCACTGGGTCTACATTTCCCATTAATCCTATTTCTTTTCCAGTGAAATCCCATACTTCTGGATTCACAGTATTTTTCAGCTCTTCTGGTAAGTCATCTTTTGACATTAATGAATACATTTCATCTATCTCTGTGCCTTGTTTTGCTAACATTATTTTGTAGACAATATCTTCATCAGGGGTTTGAAAAGCAACACCATCCGGTGTGCAATAAATTGTGCAATTCATTTTGCACAACAAATCTCTTCCTAGTAAATTCAATGGACTGGAGTCGCAGACCACAAATTTGTGCATATCTTTAAAGTTTCTGATGCACACCTCCATGGGCTCTGTAATTGGGGTTCTAATCTGCTTATTTGAAACTCCTACTACTTGGATGGCTTCTGCCGAAAGGGGTAGATTTGGGATGTCTGCTGTTCTCGCAGTAGAATGGGTAGCACCAGTGTCCAACAGAAAAGTGATATCATTGCCTTCCACTTTCCCATCAATAAATGGACCTGACTGATCTACCGGCAAGGATGCGCCAAGTACGCACTCCTCTTCCTCCCCCCCTCAGGCACCGTCATTGTTCATTCTTACTGTCACTGTTATTTAGCAAATAATATTGTGAAATCACATAATTTTTCTTACCTCTTCCTCCTGGAAATCCGGCGTCTGTACTGTGTTTTGGATGGTTCACAAAGTTTGGCATAGGGGCCGGTGGCACCTGACACTGCTGATTAACAACCTGCTGCGGTTGATTCATAAGCACCACATTCTGTGTCTGTGGTTTTAAATGTAGGTTTGGGCCATTATTATTCTGAATATTCTTACACTCGTTTTTCCAATGTCCAAGCTTTCCGCACCCATGACAAGGAACCTTCTTCTTTACATCCTCTCTACTCATTCTTCCTCTTGATTTACCACCACTCACTGCATTATCACTCTGACCCTGTTCTTTTCAACAGATCATCAGTCTGACTGTTAAATTTAAGTTCCTGTTGTTCTGCCAATTTCACTTGTGCCCACATCATTTTCTCTATTAACGTTTTATGCCTTGCTTCAATATCGTCCCCGCAAAATATTGCGCATCTTCAAAGGTCATCAATAGGTTTTCCCTGCCAGCACAACATGTGCTGTTGAATCCTCTGACTAATTTCTGGTTTCAGACTATACACAAACCAATACACAAAATGAACCATATCCTTATCTCCAATGTTCTCAAAGCCACTATACTGTTTAAACACCTGCAACAGTCATTCATGATACGCATGAACAGATTCATTCGGCTCTTGGGTTGTCCTATCTATTTTTACCCAATCGGTTTCTTTAGGTGGAATTTTTCCTTTCAAGAAAGTAATTACTTGGTGATATTTCTTCATTACATCATCTGAGGGTGCTCCTGTTTTTGAGTCTCTTGGATACTCGTCACTAGGCCAATCAACTGTGATCTTAACTTCTGTCCATAAATCAGCAGGTACCACTATGTCAAACAGACCATCCAAGGCTTTCAACAAAACCTTTGAAACCTTCACAAACCTTTCAACCTGTTTGTACCATTCAACTGGTTTCTCTCTCAGTTAAAAAAGGGAAGTCGTTTGTAAATGACAAAATATCTTGTCGACTCCATGGAACATGAACATATCCACCACCAGGTACCTCTCTCATGGGAGACAATCTTTCTACTTTCCTTGACTCTTTCAACATATATTCAGTAGATGCTTCTTTTACCTGTGCTTCCTCCTTTTTATTTGTCCACCTTATTCTCCATTTGTCAATGTCTTCCCATTTTTGCAAAATATTAATTAACTCCTTTACTTGTAACTTCTTTCCAGACACATTCATATTTTCTAAATCTTTGTCAGTAAATTCCACTTGATATGGTTTCTGTAGTACTTTTGATCTCCCTATGTCTATCTCCATTTCCAAAGCAAGTTCTGTAAATTTTTCATGAAACAACCTTGCATTCCTGGTTATACTCCTACATATAAATAACAACTCTTCTTCATTGTAAGTGTTCAACCTGTCTATTCCCACATTTCCAGCTATCATCTCTTCCAATTCCACTTCCAGTTTGTAAATATCTAAAATCTTTGGGGGTGAGCATTGCTTTTCTATTCCCTGTGCCCATCTCTCCAGATCTTCTGGAGTTACTGCCTTTGCACTTCTGACTCCTAAGGATGTTACTGAACGTCCTTCTTTTGAACTATTGGGTGTAACTCTTTTCGGGGTTTCATTTACCTGTTCCCTTATTGGCAGATCCATTAATGAAATTATTGAATTGCACTCACTGGCTTTATCATCAGTTATTACAATTTCTTTTCTAGGATTATTCAAAGGAGTTGTAACAGTTTGTGGTTTTGGACAATTTACCTTGTCTACATACAATGGAACAACGGGACCTATAGTTACGGGTATTGTCAATGCTTCAGGGTTTATATTTAGTTGGCTTATTTTCTATATTAATTCATCTCTGTTTTTATTCAATGTTTCCTTTTCTTTGTCATGAAGCACTCTATTAACTGTCGGATCATGTAAAATCTGTGGAATCAAAGACGTTCCCACGACTGGTGCACTTGGAGTGACTCTACTAGGTCCTTCCTGATACGGTGGAGGGTTTTTAGTTAGAATGTCTACCATAAATTCATCATCTGATTCATCATAACCTGTCATTTTTATATGTTTAGTTTTTTCCTTACACTTGCACCCTCATTGTTCTTCAGCCATCAATACTGGATATAATCCAAATGACACCATTGCTTTCATCCATTACTTAATCTGACCCTCACGTGACTCACGCATATACCTAGGAAAATGACCATGTATCTTCCACTCCTGTTCTTCTCTCGCTCATAAGATTCAGTCTGCCATTCTTCTAATGCCTCATACTAGCGTCATCCTGGGTCTCAGATATAAATCATTCATCTGCATTCTCAAATTCTGCAAAATTCTTCCATTAAAGGTACCATGTTCTGGAAAAGTCAAAACACCATCACCTTTTGTGTACTCTATCATTTCTCCATCCATACACATGTATGATATCCTCTCTCCATCATCATAAAGCAGGCATTTTTGGCGGAGGTATAGGAATTCCCTCTCTAGTCAATACAGGCTTATCTTTCTTAAAGAAATTCTTAATTCTCTTAATTAGTGAAATTTTTCTCTTTTCACCATACATTCTATACTGTGAATACATAAACCACTAATCTGCAAACCCTTGAGCTTTTCTATCAGGGCGCCTCGCACCAAGTGGCAAATAAGAGTCTAGCATACAAATTTTCACCAACCAATCTAAAAGCAACTTTCATCCAATCACCCAATCCGATTGCGGCTCACGCTCCTGAGCTGACCAATACCAGCGCGGCCTACTCAATGTCGTCAGTTCTGCTCCTTACTACTGACCCCTCCTTTACAAATCCGCGTCAGTCACACGCCCGCTGTTTCAACTTATCCCAGCGCGGCTCACTGTGACGTCAGGGCAACTCCAGCGACTGACCCTCCCTTCACAAGGTAATACGAAAACGTATTTCTTAATACTTTTCATTAAATTCTTTGTTAATAACGACATAGAAACATTCTCTACTTTGTCTGTTCCACTAAAACAAAGAATAGTTCTTTTTCTTTTCACTGCAAGTAAAACCTTCCGCTTACTTTTCATACACTACAAGTAAAACCAACTGTTTACCCCTCATTCAAGCTCAAGTGAACCTGCTACTCCTTCAGTGTTACCCTTTCTAGGTGATATAAGACCAAAGTTTCACCAGCGAACCCTTTTGCTTTCACTCACACTCCACTTGTATACAAAAATAGTCCCTAATATAGCACTGCCAGCCCTGTGTAGCTTCTCAGCACTTTTCCAACAGATGAGTAACCTCACTGCAGTGTGGCTTCTATCACCACCCGCTATTCATTCCCCGAGAATTTTCCAGACAACATGAAACAAGACGCTAACTGTTTTTTTGTTAGACATAAATCAATAATCAATACTTATCACCAAACTAGTCAATAATAACCATCCTCTGCTACCAGAAAACTGATCCAGCGGTGAACCAGCAACCGATAGTCCAATACTATATACTCACCTAGGGCCATAAACGCACATACACACTCACAGGCAGGTAAAACCGCTGGAGTCAAGGTTTGAGTTGTTTCTTACTCTATAATTAGTTACCTATCACTCCTAACTAATCTTTCACTGATCAAAACGTTCTTTCCTCTGGTCAATGGACCATTAATTGAACTAGTTGATGGTGAAATGACATGAATTATTTCTCTTTGCAATGAAATGACCACAGACTTTGGGAAAGTTTTAAAAGCTTTATCTAAATTAATTTCATGTGAACCATTCAAAATACAGCACAGTCTTTGTCACGCTTAGGAAGGAAAATTCAATTTATCAATCAATCAAATGTCATACTCAACAATGACGTTGCTCAGAAAGGAGAGGAGAGAGAGAAAAGTACATCTGCACATTCATGAAAAGATAATTCCCTAAGATGGTGTGAAAACTAACCCCCTGGCCAAGGAGCTGGGAAGGGTCCCCGGGGAAAGATCAGGCAACAAAGGCTTCAGGACAGGAATCAGGACAGGATAGATGACCTCTCTAGTACTGACGCTTGCGTAGCACCCCTCTCTGACCCTCTCTTCCTCCTCGAGATTCTTCCGCGATATTCTCCTAAATTATTTTAAGTTTAGGTAGATGGTTCTGCAGTCGATTCATCTTTATCAGCAATCGCTTGTACCTCTGACAGCATCCCGAGCTCTGCAGCATTCAGCAAATCTCTGTCTGACTAACTAACTCAGACAACCTCAATTATACCCTACAATATTCATGTAACACCCATTAATGTTGCGATGTCGTAAAAATAATAATTCTGATTGGACACGCAAGTTGGAAGATCATCACCCCATGCTTATTTTCTAATTTTGTATTTCAGTTCATTGTTCAAAGATCCCACCCCTTAATTTTTATTCATAACTTTTTATTCCCACCTGTATTCACATTTTATTAGACATAAAAGTATAAACTTCATGCGTTCCCATTTGTTTTCATAGGACTTTAGTACTGGTTCCCAGGATATGGATAATTTTCGTCCTTGGACTGTGTTCAAGAGTCACATTGCTTCTTGCGGCTCACTCATAACATGCATGTGCAGAGATCAGGTGGGTTACAGACTCCGGATTCTTACGAGAGGCCCAAATGTATACTAATAGAAAAGTCAAAAGAAACAAATATTAATTTCAAATAAAATGGTTTCACTGTATACCACCTATCTCTACTCTAACCCCATTTACTTATAAATGCTTTCCCGCATTAGCATTAGTAAAACAGCTTGGTTTAGTTTCAGCAGAGCAGATGCTTAGCATGTGAGCTGTCAAGCGGCCATTTTAAAAGCGTCTGCGCATGCGCTAAAAATTCCCTCCAAGCGACAGCTCGTCATACTGCATAGATGTAGTTGACGCATGCGCATTACAGTTTCCCCCGTTAGCAGCATTTTAGAATTTCATTCGAGTTACTTGTTAGTAAGACATGTAGGCAAGCTTCTCTTTCTTTTTATGTCAAGTGTGATGCGTATTAATTTTCACAATACATAGTTAATACAAGGTTATGAGTTAAACGAGAGGATTGTTTCCGAGCAAATCTCTTTTCTATGAGTCCTTGCTCCATCACTCTAACTACATAAACGTCTTGCCAATCCTAAACATTCGTTTTTAATAGAGTCAATCCCGGGGTAAGCACTAAACAGCTCATGGGGCAGGATGCCTTGTATTTTGAAAGTTGGACATGTATGTTTTAGTTTTACATGTCCTGGTAGTGAAAAAAAACCCTAAATTCGTTTTTCAATATTGCAGGGCCTACCACTTACATAGGATAACAATGGGGGGCTTTATTACATGTCAACATTTGATTGGGAAGAGTTAGGAAAGTCAAGTTTGATCTCTAATGAATTGTAATTTGAAACCCTCTTTAATGGTAAGGGTAAGGAGCTGCCTCAGCGCACACGCAAAGAATTTAACGCTAATCTTTTATGACTCCAGACATCCTGGTACCAGGGTAGAGAGGAAGAAAATTCCAGAATCAGATGGCGGGGGGGAGGAGTCTATACATTTTTCCCACTTCAAAGCTGGCACTAGAAATACATATTGCACTCTCAGACAAACTCTCCAGTACACTCCTGGACCTATGGATACTACAGAAGAAGGACTCTCCAGCTGCCAGAGGACTGGCCTGCTAATTGTGTCCTTGCTATTTGAGAAGGAAGATTGGACCTGCACCCTTCATCCTAGGCTACCTAAAGTGACTCCAAGGGTCAGTTTACCGAATACCTGATCAGAGAGACAGGAGCATAACAATCTCCAGAGGCCTCCCTGCAAGTACCCAGCTGACCACATACACTGACCTGCAACTAGTGTTGTCTGAGCCCTGCTGGCCTCTGCTGGTGTAAGTGCCTGATCCCCACGAGGTTCCTCTCCAGGTCCTGGGCCCTTTGCTGGTATCAGTTGAGTTCCTCCTGGAAGGAAAGGAGAAATCCAGAAGTTTTGGACTCTTCACAACTGTGGATGTACCTGTTCTTGCCGAGATATTGCCGCCCGCAATGACCACCAACACAAGCTCCAATGGACCCAACTCTTCAGGCTACAGAGACCACCAGTGCAAACTAGCAACATGAGATCTGCACTTTACTCTACAGCACTGAAGGCCCACAGGAACCGCCAATGTGAGCTTCCAGTAATGACCATCTTCGATGCCCCACAAGATTTTCATGCTGCAGTGAAGAACATCGGCGGCGCACTCCTTGCTCCTCACAAGCTCCTCTACCACAAACTGGATTCTTCATGCTGAACTTTAAGAAGATAACTTTTTCAATCAGACTAACCTGGTCCCTGTATCCTATTGCACTCCTTTGTAGTGGGCCTGAACCTGTAACTTTCCCCCGGTCTCGCATGACCAGATAACTGTGAACGGCATTTTTTCTTTTAGGCACTATACTTAAATCATTACAATTTCATACTCCAGTTCTACTGATTTAATTTGTGTTGGTTTGACGACAAATCATTTATTATTTGTATTGTGTTTTTCTAAATTGGTGTGGGATTTTTAATGTGTTGTGTTTTCACTTTATTACTGTTTATGTGCTGCAGAAATACTTTACACATTGCCTCTAAGTTAGGCCTGACTGCTTTTGTACCAAGCTACCAGAAGGTTAAGCACAGGTTAATTTAGTGGCTTTTGTTCTTCACCCTGACAAGGAGTGTGGTTGTTTCTTGAGTAGCATTTCACCCCCTTAACCAACAACCAGTTTTCGTACATATCTCATGTTAACATTCCTCAGCAGCCATTCTTCATCACCTGTAGAAGGTACATTCCTTTCGGGGATTGCATTACTCACTGGTATCTGCAGAGTCATGGCCTCAGGAGTGGTACCATTGCACTTGATATGTTAGAAGAAGATAATCTTAGTGGCTCCGGCAAACCGAGTGACAAGGGATATGTTTGATCCTCTTCCTTGTACGGAAACCACCCGGGACCACTGTCAGGATTTTATTAATATCTCTGGAGGTACCAGGCTCATTTGTGCATGTTCCAATCCACCCTGATCACTATTGGTTTCTCAGACTCTCACTGAGTTCCTCACATTAATACTTTGCATGTACGTTTGTGTTTTATTCCCATCGTTTCTTTTCTCTAAGACACTAACCCATTGGTGGGTTAGTTACACAAGCAATATGCAACATTCTAACTATATCTGAATTATTGTCTAATATCAACTTTGTCGTTCTTGAAGCCAGCATAGTGTGAACAGCTGAGACATAAAAAATGCAGGAATATGAATAATAAGTATCCTTTAAACATGATTAAGGGCCTTCCGGACCTAAGAGTCAGTCACAGGCTTCTCCAACAAATAGCTTGTGACCTACTGGTAGCTCTCCAACTACCTGTCAGTATCTCTGCTGTGTGCCTCCCAGCCTACTAAATTGGAACCTTTGCTTGGTTAAATTAATATATTTGTGCCAATACTGTGAATTCAAGACACATGTGTGCTTTTGTAGAACTCATAAGATGATGTTTGCACAAAAAATGACAGAATTTTTAAAATATATTAAATACTGTCTTTTGAGTGATAAATCATGTGTGGGGAGACTTATTATTAAAATGTTTATTTTTGTGCCAGGTGCACTGCAGCTGTGAATTACCTATGTAGAGGCATTCCAAACTGACAAAACCTTGTTTACATTACTGCTAGCAACATTGCCTTAAGCACTTAATTTATCACTGCTGGTAATGCCTACGGTGGTCACTTATGTAATCTTGTCTGATGTGGTCACTATGGGGGAACAACCTTTACAACGCAACTTTTACAACGCTATACACTTACAACGCATTTTTTACAACGCAAAATCCATTACTACGCACTACACTTACAACGCATGACACTACAACGCATTTTTAAAAACTACCTTTACAACGCATTCCATTACAACGCCTACCATTACAACGCATAATATTACACTACACTATCCAACACTTACCCTACTGTTGCACCCCCTGGAGATAGAATAGTAATTTTTACCCCTATACTATCCAACACTTACCCTACTGTTGCACCCCCTGGAGTTAGAATAGTAATTTTTACCCCTATACTATCCAACACTTACCCTACTGTTGCACCCCCTGGAGTTAGAATAGTAATTTTTACCCCTATACTATCCAACACTTACCCTACTGTTGCACCCCCTGGAGTTAGAATAGTAATTTTTACCCCTATAATATCCAACACTTACCCTACTGTTGCACCCCCTGGAGTTAGAATAGTAATTTTTACCCCTATACTATCCAACACTTACCCTACTGTTGCACCCGCTGGAGTTAGAATAGTAATTTTTACCCCTATACTATCCAACACTTACCCTACTGTTGCACCCCCTGGAGTTAGAATAGTAATTTTTACCCCTATACTATCCAACACTTACCCTACT
Source organism: Triturus cristatus (assembly GCF_964204655.1). Classification (NCBI taxonomy): domain Eukaryota; kingdom Metazoa; phylum Chordata; class Amphibia; order Caudata; family Salamandridae; genus Triturus; species Triturus cristatus. Next base: position 1,646,798,181 of record NC_140590.1, read on the forward strand.
GTTGCACCCGCTGGAGTTAGAATAGTAATTTTTACCCCTATACTATCCAACGCTTACCCTACTGTTGCACCCCCTGGAGTTAGAATAGTAATTTTTACCCCTATACTATCTAACACTTACCCTACTGTTGCACCCCCTGGAGTTAGAATAGTAATTTTTACCCCTATACTATCTAATACTTACCTTAAATGCAATTTAATATTATGCGTTGTAATGGTATGCGTTGTAAAGGTAGTTTTTAAAAATGCGTTGTAGTGTCATGCGTTGTAAGTGTAGTGCGTTGTAATGGATTTTGCGTTGTAAAAAATGCGTTGTAAGTGCATGCGTTGTAAAAGTGTGCGTTGTAACGTCACCATCCGTCACTATGACAACACTAATAATATTGAAAGCATGCGATAATTTTGATTTACCATGAGTAGCTCTTATTTCACAAATGGTTGGAGACCCCTGGTCTAGGATGACTTTTCCTGCCATTGGACAGAGCACACCAGTTGCGGCATCACTACAAGGCACTCTGATGATGTCCTAAGCAATAGCATAAGAATTATAGATTTCACGAGGCATCCAGACAGCAGCAACTTATTGAATCCCAGGTGTCTGATGCCATTTTAAACCCTACGGCCCTCTCCATGAATGGAATCTTTTTGTCAGATTCCTGAGAAAACAGTTGCGGGATGGAAATCACGAGTTTCACGGTAATTGCCGAATTTCTCACAATTTGTTTCAGGAATTTTCGACAAACTTAACACATTTACTGGGGGAACAGATAGATCCATACTGCTGCATTATGGTGCTTTTGGCCTGCAATCACTAATATCTGCACATTATTCCCCTTTTTAAATGTGAAAAACAAATGAATGTTGCAATTTATTGCACCTGGTAAACTCTGAAACTCAGGGCATCTGAGTTTACCAGGTGTGATAAATGCTGCCCCCAATCAGGTGCACTTGTAATTAGGCCTTGCTGTGGTATATCTTTCCCCACCTGACACACATTCATACCAAATGCATACTACTATTACAGATGCCTCCAACAGATGGAGGGGATTCTAGGGGAGTTTACAACACAGAGTGTGACACAAGCTGCCGATCTTCAATTTGGAGTGAGCTTCTGGCCATCTAAGGTACCCTCTTGTCCTTTACACCATTACTCAAGAATCGGGTAGTCATAGTCCACAAGTACCATAAAATGGCATTGGACAACATCAATTACCAGAGAAGGTCGGTATCAAACCCTTAGTTAAATGGTCCAGTTCATAGCTGGGGGAGCAGTGGGCGGCTGGCATCAACAGACAGCTGGGTTAGAGGTTTCAAAGTACGCATATCTGGGTGGCTGTTACAAGACGGCTCTCCAAAGGGACATACACACGTTGAAAAATGCATATTAAGTCCATCCACCTCCCTGCTGCTGTCATTAAGCGGCGGCTCTGCTCCCGTCCTGACGGTCAGTTCAGGACGGGAGGAAGAAAACCAAAATGGGAATGAATTACCATAATATTTTTCATCTCGGGGATATTTAAGTGGGGCAACGCTCCTCCGCTCCAACAGAGGATCCGCTCCTGGAGGGGAGTATGTCAATCTCATCAATTTTTGTTCCCTTCCTCAGTCCGCATGTGACTCCATCATGTTTTACTGGTGCGTTATTCCATAGACAGATCCTTTTATGCTAGAGGAGAACACCTTCTTACATAGGCTTTACACAGACTGTTGATCTATGCTTCTTTTGTGTGGTATGCCACCATTGAGTACATCCTCATATAGGTGGGGGCAATGGTGAGAAAGGACAACCGGTTGTTATTGTCTTACAGATCTTCTTCTTTATAAAGAGTTCAGGTCTTCTTCATCACTGTCCTTGAAACTAACACTTTCAACCAGCAAACTAAGCTTTTTGTTTATTGTGTTACTTTATTCACATTTTTGCGGGTGCTTGAATTGTGCAAAGTGATTCAAACAATTGTGTTGATTTATTTATTATTACATGTCAACATTATTACAATTGTATTACATTATAGAGGTCACCCACTCAAACCTTAATAAATCTTGGCCAACGTGTTTGCTGAACAAAAGCAATAATGGGACCACCGAGCCCGTGGTGGTGTCCATGTACCGCTAGACTGGCGGTCCACCTGCGGTATTACATGTATGGCAGTTGGACTACCACTGGACTGCTGCTACCACTGGAATCTTTGATCCTGCGGTGGTGGTGTCTGAGGCAGCAATATGCTGTCAGTGCCAAAGCTTATTGCGAGTTACCTCAATGCAACCCTTTCCATGGCTGTGAGCCCCGCCATTGAAAGGATGGTGGTGAGGCAACTGAGGTGGCCCATGCAGGGCCCCCTGACACCTCTGCGCATGGGGGTGCATGTATTCTGTATTTTTGCACCCCCTGATCCTGCACGGAAAGAAATGCACAACAATATGCAATTCAGTCTGTGCAGGAACGGGCTGCGGCACACCTATGGCAGTGCCTTTCTAAGGCTCTTCTATGAGCCCTAGAAAGGCAACGCCGTGGTACCGCCTCCACAGGACCGCCTGCCAGGGTTATACTTGTAATCCGGCAGGCGGTCAGACTATGGGTTTGGCGGTCTCGCAGCAGCGTTCTGGCGTGGCGGCCCGCTGCAAGACCCCCAACCTCGTAATCAGGCCATAAGTGATATGAAGTTCAGGGTGAGGAGGTGCTCAAAAGCAACTAAACTTTAATCCTATTTACTTTTATTTATTACTTTTTGGAAAATGTAATCATATTTCTTTTTATTAGTTGTACTTTAAAAAGGAGGACAACTGAAGTTGCTGGTGTCGGTGAGTACGACTGCCCCGACACATCTAATGCACAAGTAAGTCATTAACATTTCATTGAATATGATATAGTCCATGTTATGAGTTGATTATGTGGGAAACAGGACGTGCTTTGAATACTGCTCGTGCACTTGGAACCTCGTACAAAAATATAAAGTAGGTCAGGAATGATTGACACACAAGGCTACATCGGCCGCATGGGAAAGAGAACACTTTTGTGTCATGCAAGAGTAAATAATGTATTTAAAATCATTTTACCTGAGGCTTTGCTTTGATAAAATATATGCGTTTCAAAATAGCTGGATACAGCTATGCTCTTGTGACTTCAAGTACATTGCTGTAACCGAAAATGTGCAAAAAAAATAGATATGCGCTCTGTGCTGTCGATTTTGTATGCGAACGCTATAGGATATGCAATTTAAATCATATACACTTTCGAAGGACAATGCACATTTAAGCATATACATTAAACGTCACTATATTAAAATAGAGTTATCATTTAAAACTTATGTTCAGACAAATACTTTACTTTAAAAATTGTAAATAATTAAATCGCCGGTGCAACTTTTTTTGTAACCTTTGTTTCATATGATTTTCAAACATGAGGAGGGGGTATAGAAAGGAAAAATAAGGTGAATCACTGCACGGGCAACAAAAAGGGCAACATTATAAACCCACCCATTATCTCCTGGCAACAATATCCTCAAAAGCATCCCCTAATTATGGGGGGGGGGGGTTGTTAGTAGGGAGAGGAGCAGGTGTGCATGGGTGGGAACAGGAGAGGGGAGGGAAGGTATTGGTCTCAGGGGTCGTAGGTCGGATGAGCAGTGTGTATCACCTAGTCAGTGACCCATAAAGTCCACCTAGGCAGACACAGGAGGGGGGTAGTCTGCTGGTACAACTTTGAAGATCATGGAATTGAGCAGTGCATCTCTGAATTACTACTTCCATAAGTCATTGACAAGAATGTTAAAGAATTTCTGAATTGAGAGATATTATTTGCTGCACTTTAATTATGGATGAAGTAAAGAATGTTGTACACGTTGAAGAGGGACCCGGTTTGGGTACTGCTGCTGGATTGATGCAAAATAAAAACAAGCAAAATGTAGGCCGCCATTTTTCTTTTTTAAGTAATATGGCCGGGGTTAAAATATATTAATATTTGGGGAAGGGGGCGTGCTTGCGCCCTATATCCCCGAGCTGGTTTTGGCCCTACGGGCCCCCATCCTGAGGTCTGCATTTAATACAAAAGGGGTTCATGACCGCCCTCAGTAATCTTTCTGCAGGCCCCAGGGACCTCACCCCTGGGGCCCAATCAATAATTTGCGGAGGTGGAAACATGCTCTCCCGCCATGAGCCTAATTGAAGCCTCAGGGACCTCATCCCCCTGGGCTAATATTTAATGATGGGGAGGTGGGCATTATGCTCTCCTCTTAAAGCCTGTACAGGCCCTGGAGACGCCAGCCCCTGGGCTGAATTATAATAAAAAAGGAGGAGTCCACGCATCCCCCTCCCCAAGCCAGTGTCAACCCAGGGGACCCCATCTCCCAGGTCCTGATACTTCACAGTGTCCAGGGGAGCACTCCCCGGGACACTGTGGTTCCCTGTATGGGATAGTGCGGGTATACCCTGCAAAAATTCTGCTTCCACCCAGGCGGGACCAAAGGAAAGGTGCCGGCTTTTACCATCACCCAGTATGGTGCTGGCTGGGGAGATGGCTGGTACAACCATAGCCTTGAGGCTCCCCCCTCGGCCCCATATGACTCAGGGTTTGCTCAGGGAGGGTACAATGGCAGCCACCTACAATTGAGAAAGTGTCCGGCTCCTCTAAAGGGAGCAGACTGGGGCTGTGGGGGCACTGGGGTTGTGGGGCTCCCTAAGGCCTTCAACTAGAATTAAAAATGTGGGTGTCCCCGGTGGGCACCAAGACACCCACAAAAATATTAAAAGGACCAAAAAGTTAATAATAGATGAGTAGCAGCAGCCACTCATTTATTATTCACTGCTCCCTGAAGGAGCACCCCATAATGCCCTTCAGGGGATGTTTAATCTGCTTTTTCAGCTTGGTAATGTTCCTAAAGGGGGCAAAGGCTGCAGCACCCAGCAACTTTAAAAAACGGTAAGTCTACTTGATCATTATATCCATGACTCCAGGAGAAAGTACCATACTTTTTAAAGATACTCTGTTCATTCTGATCAATGTCGGCCATCTTGTACTGTGTTCTATAAACGAAAAGTAGTACTTGTATGCAGTAGATAACAGTTGGTAATAACATAGACCAATGAATGCATTAATATACATAATTCCTAAATATTGTAACGCTAATTTTCAACAGTGTGCTCTGAAGTGATGTATGATAAAAGACCACACGGTGGCTTGACGATACAAATGCCATTCTAATTCAGAGTAACTATGACATAATAATGTCGAAACCTCTGCCCCATAAAGATGACCACTGTCCCCACTATAAATTGAAACACTTCGAATTGGGAGCTGGGGTTGGTGGGCAATGCCTTCTTTTCCATGATTCTTAATTCACTCAAATAAAGGGGCTAGTGCCCATACAAATAAATGGACATACACGGAAATCAATAAAAATAGTGATCCCCCATCTGTCTGCCTCTTGCATGTCAGTAATTGAACTAATGTCCCTTTTTATACAACAACGCCGATCCACATGTAACACCAGTACTTCTAATGGTGTTATCCCAAAAGAACTGGACTCACAATATCAGAGTTGGAACAGGCATCGAGAAGAGTGGATTGGCAGCCAAAATCACACATAACAACCTTCCTATACAAAGTAAGGACAGAACATGACAAAATAGTCACAGTTCTCAATAGTCCAAGAATTATAGAAGCTCTAAGTGAAAAAGTGTGATAAAAGTCTTATCTGTAGGTGTAACCCCCAGTCGTACCTCCAAAGAAAAGGGTAGGGAACGCGTGCTGATGTCACTGCCGAAACAGGGTGGGTTCCTTCCTTTCCTCCTGTAACCAAAACACTAAAACAACTGTAAGTTAAAATCACAAATAGCAACACAGGTCACCTGGTATATAAGTGGATACATTGTCTATACCTCCCAAGAAGCTACAATGGAAAGTAGGGATAAGAGAGGAGAATAAAGAAAGGGTGTCTAGTCTGCTTGCAAATGGACCTCCAATTCCTCGTTCAGGTTCAAACCCCTGGGCTTTTAGTTGGAAGGTCAATGATGTATTTGGATTCTTTCTTCCCGAGCCTGAGAACTCTGTCCCCACCTCTAGGAGTGTTTTTTTTCTTCTTCTTAATGGCACAATAGGATAGAACAGAGGTATGTGAGAAGTGTTTACTCAGAAAGTGCCGTGCTACGGGATAATGAGGGTCTTTGTTTGTGACCGCCCTCATATGTTCCAGCATTCTCTTCTTGATCATTTGTGTCATACTGCCAATATATCTTAATTTACATGGGCACTCTAGGACATAGATAACATATGACGAGCTGCAGGTAAGAAATTGTGAGATCGTCTAAATTCTGTTCTGCCCCACAGTGGTGTGCTCCTTCCGCATGTAACTGTTTTTACATGCTTTACAGTGACAACATGGGAAGAAATGCTGTAAATTGTGTTGCTTAACCATTTTGGGCATTGTAATGTCACTCTGTACAAGCATATCTCTTATGCTGCATACTCTCCTGTATATTATCTTGGGTCTGTCCTATATTACACACTCTTCAACCCTAAGGTTAACAATGAGGAGGATATTACAGCAAGCACTAGAATTATCCTTACGTATAATGACAACTCCAAGGATAATCAGAGAATGCTTACCAAGAGTTGGGATATACTGAAAAGTGATCCCACCATTAGACATATGATACTCATACGATACTCGTAATATGGCTGGCAGAAGGCAGACATATTGTTTAAAACACACTGGCTGTGTTCTGGGTTTGGACCTGAGATATACCTTAGCATGATGTTTTACACATATAGGAAGACCTAGAAAACTGGTACTATTAATGGAAAAATATTTATATTGTTCTATTTATTTTTTTACAATGTAACAGAGTACTGTGGTACTACCTAGGAAGTACTATGGTACCTTTTCAATTTTCAAAGAAAAAATAATTATAAATATTAAAACAATAATAAACAACAGTTCAAAATTACTGTTTATTGTTTATAATGTATCCTTTAAAAAAATGAATAGGTACTGCGGTACTTCCAATACAGCACTGAGGTACTCCATTACTTAAAAAAAAATATATACAACAATAAAGAAACTGTTCCCTAACTAGTCTGACTTTGGTAACGTTCCTCAATTCTTCCTATAGGTTAAAAAAATAGTAATAAGGTATATCATTAGCAACCAATGACTCAGACATTTTGCCTCTACCTCTGTCTACCACACTTTGACTGTGCTCTGGGTTTGTACAGAAGATATCTGTTATTACTATGTTTTTTCACCTACTCAAAGACATGGGACACTTTACCAAAGTTTGATTAGTTAGGGAAAAGTATTTTTAAAGCTCTATATATTTTTTAAAAAGGTGTCAGAGTACACATGTACTATCTAGGAAGTACTGTGGTACCTTTTGCATTGAAATCAACTAAAGGATTTATGACAAACAATAAAACAATAATAAACAACAATAACATTTATTTTTATTGTTTGTTATATAGACTTTTCTTTTTTAATTTTCATAGGTACCATGATATTTCCAAGATAGTACTGGGGTACTTCATTACCCTATTAAAAAAATATATGCAAAAATAAAAATAGTTAATGTAACTATTCACACTTTTGTAAAGTGCCTAATTTTTTCCTATATCTTAAAAAACATAATAATACGGTATATCTCAAGCACAAGCTGAAACCTCAACCATTTTGCAGCTGTGTTTATCTAAAAAGACACACTGTACGACACTCTACTCCATTCTACTACATGCCATTTCACTCTACGACATGCCACTCCAGTCTATGACACGCTCCTTCGTTCTATGTCATTCCACACCACTCCATTCTACGGCATGCTACTGAACTGTACGATACGGCACTCCACTGTACAATACCCCACTCCACTCGCTTGTACCATTTGAAATCAAACGAAAAAAATGATATATGACAAAAGACACTTTACGCCACGCCACTCCATTCTGTGACATTCCACTGAACACTTTGACATGCCAGTTCACTGTACGACACACCACCTCACACTACGACACCCTACTAAGGGTGGTATCGTATGGTTTCCGTTTTACATGACATTCATGTTTGTTGTTTCTTTTTCATACTGTCTGTGTTTATCTGTGTTTATACTTACGTCATTGAAACATCTTAAGATGGCCGCCGTGTTGCGTTATATTTAAGTTTAGATTTCTACCTATTCCAAAATGGCCGCCATTTAGACGTCACGGCACTCATTTGGTTTATAACGAGGTTTGATCAATGGCTGACACTTGCTACACTGCCTACGCGAGCATTGAGGTTCGCTGTGATTCATTCGAAGGTAACTTTATCTTCAGTTAAGCCATGTTACATTAATTAATTTTTTTTGTTAAAAGAGGGTCAATATGTAAAAAGCTTTTTACACTCCTTTCCGTTAATGCCATCCAAACATTCGCTCACGTTTATTTTTCATATGTAGTCGTTTAAATTTCTGTGTAGCATCACTTTCAACAATCAAGGTGCATTTTATTTTCCTTTATTGTTATTTTTCGCTCACATGTACTCGTTTAAATTTTTGTGCAGCATCACGTTCAACAATCACGGTGCAGTTTATTTTCCTTCCGTGTCAATTTTCGTATTTTGTAGTAATCATGTCGTGATTTCGTTGTCGCAAAACTTCACTTTTGAATGTTTTTGTAGTTCCTTTGAATTACGATGATTATCTGGCGTTGTTCTTTGGTAACGGACTTTTTCATTTGATCACGGTGATTTTCTGTCTATCGCACGCTCTCAGACTCCTAAGTCTTCACATTGGTTGAGAGCCATATTTTTTCACCTTAATCACTTTTCACCTTAATCACCATATTACATACTGTGTTCACATGTGGACACTAACCAGTGGGTTGCGACACTCACTCCTATCTTTGTATCCTTTAGGATTCCTCCTGAAGAAGGGTTACCCACCCGAAATGCATTGGGGATTTTCCTTTGATTTCTTTGAAAAAGTTACACGAATTGCCTAAGCGACAATTTTGTTTGAATATTCATGATGATAATGGATATCTTTGTTGAATAAATTTTCAAAATTAACTTCATTGGACTCAATTTGAACACGTGCGATTTTATCGCCTCATTATAGCTGTGCTATTAGAGGGACATCACTCACTTTTGAGTGGTGCATTCATTGTCTATTTTCTCGCCTTGGTTTAGAGGACAACTCCTCTTCAGCACGCCCAGAACTTCCTGAAATTGGTTTATCCTGTTTAAAACGGTGTGCGTGGTATTCCATACCTTTAAAAGACACTTTACGCCACGCCACTCCACTCTGTGACATTCCACTGAACACTATGACATGCCAGTTCACTGTACGACACACCACCTCACACTACGACACCCTACTCCACTCTATATCACTCCACGCCACTTCACTCTATGACACGCCACTGCACTGTATGACATGCCACTCAACTGAACATCATTCCAGTATATGCCTCTCCAGTGTAGGCAACTCCACTCTATGTCACTCCAATCTGTGCCTCACCACTGTACGAAATGACACTGTACACCATGACTTTCTACATCACAACACTGTATGCCACGATACTCTACAACATTCCACTCTGCAGCACTCCAATCTTTGCACTTCTCTTTACTCCACTCTAAACCTGTCCACTCTATGGCACGCTATTCCACTCTAGTGTGGTTAGTAATGTTGACAGCAGTGTGTACTATAACTCGCGCGGCCGCCACTCTATCACAAGGATGATGTCATCAGTGATGTCAAGAGTGATCACACTGACCAAGTCATGAGTGATGTAATATGTGACGTCATGAGCAGAGGATTGCGGGCGCGCGAGTTATAGTTATCTGAAGTAACAATAACGGGGGAATTTCATTGGTTTTTTACGAGTGAAATATCCACCCAACTATAACATGTGTGAAACCTATGGTTTTTTAAGTGAATTTGCAAGGTTTTTTAAATGCTAATTCCTAACTATAACGTGTGTGAAACCTATGTTTTTTTCAGTGAATGTGTATATATATATATATATATATATATATATATATATATATATATATATATATATATATATATATACACATATAGTTGCATATGTGTGTGTGTGTGTGTGTGTATATATATATATATATATATATATATACATATAATTTCCACAGTTCAAGAAATATGCGGGATTGCATAGAACAGGAACAGACCACTCCGTGACAAAAAATAAGTGCTTTTAATCCTCAAAGAGACAGCAGCATGACGCGTTTTGACCGGGGAACCCGGTCTTGATCACATGACATGAGCAAAGACCACAGAGTTTAAATACAGTGCGGTTGGCCACCAAAACACCTCCCACTCGGTAGTGGAAATGGAGAAAATACTAGCGCAAATAGCTAAAGCCTACAATGCAAGTCCTAATATCACAAAAGAAGGCAATCTTATATTTCGAAACAGAATTAAATGTTGTTAAAATGTAACTACATAAAAAATGTCAGCGTATAAATATATAAATATATAAATATATGGAGCTAATTATCATGCTAATTCTGAAACATTTTAAGGGAAGTATAAAAATATAATATGATGATGGGCGAGTGCCCATAGACTGCCGATGGTGAATAGTAAAGGAGATTGCAATGTAGACCTAAAAATAAATGCAGGTCAAACATATTCAGCCAGCAAGACAAAACACTGTAAATAAATAAAGTACATAAATGCAATAAGAAATCGAATATTAATTCATAATCGTTTAAAAATGGACACCTATAAACAAACAAGTGCAAAACTATCAAGTGCAGGACAATGTGCAAATAATCCTATGGAATGAATTCCAGAGCATTGGCAAAGAATTTCATATGTAAAGAAAGCAAAAAACATAATCTTGTCACTAATAACAGAAACCAATTACTTTCAATACAATCCATTTAGACACAACACAATAACTAAAGAGAGCAACAGGATCAAGAGATTAACAATAAATCCTGTCAAACAGATTAATTCAGCAATCTGATACCATATATTAAATCTGTTCACTACTGAATAAACATTCACCCAATCCCCACACCCCATCTCTACCGAGAATAAAACTGGTAAAACCAGCTAAAAAAACGATAAAGAAAAAGGCATAAAAGGACAAGGATAAAAGTTCACACCAGTAGAAAAAAGAGTTCTAAAATACAGTAAATATTAGTATAAAAGGATAGTAGCAGCGATCAAAAAGCAGTTCATTCATAAAAGGGCTCTTCAATAAGAAAACAAAAGCTGAGAAAAGAACAATACAGTAGACCCCTATAAAAAATGATAAACGTCTTCCCCAGTATTCAGTCCATTTGGAATCTTCGTGTCCAGAAGTAGAATATAATGACTTTCCAACTGTCTGAGTCTTCTCTCTATGTCTCCTCCTCTTTTAGAGGATGGGACTGCGTCAATAACAAAATAGCTAAGATCTTTAAGGTTATTTTGATGGACCAATTTAAAAGAACGCGCCACAGGATAACTTGAGTCGGAGTTAACAATAGCTCTTAGGTGTTGCAAGATTCGATTAAAAACTTGAAGCTTGGTACTCCCAATGTAACGAAGATGGCAAGTACATTGGAGCACATAAACAGCATGATCTGTTTTACATGTAAAAATAACATTAATCTTGTTTACATTTTGGGTGAAAGCATCACTATATTCAACTGTGTTAACACCGAACTTGCAAGCCCTGCAAGAACTACATTTAAAAAAACCTGATCGGTTGGAAAGCCAATTGGTGGATTTGGTTATTTCTGGACTTGTTTTACCAGGGCATCCCTCATAGAAGGAGCCCTTCTAAAGGTTATGGCAGGGATATCAGTAAGTAAGGGTGCAAGAGTAATGTCAGTTTTAAGAATAGGCCAATTAGATTTTAAAATATTTCTGACTTTCTTCTCATAACAACTATAAGTAGTAATCAATCTAATGGCCATATCTTCATTACAATCTGTCATCAACTGAAATAGCAACCTTAGTATTGGGGACCTGAGAAAATTCTTTGGAGGTTGTTTCAATTTGTTCATAGCACTTTGTAAAACTGCCGTTTTCTAGCCACGAGCTAAAAATCTCTGAAAAGATTAATCTAGGCAATTCTTAAGATCAGTTTTGTTGCTACAGATTCTATAAATCCTTAAAAACTCCCCATTGGGGATGCTTTTGATGAGATGTCGGGGGTGGGAGCTAGAAGCATGTAGAATCGAATTACCTGCTGTACACTTCCTATGTAATCTAGTCTGAATTTCGTTATCAACGACATAGATTTCAACATCAAGGAATTCAACTCTTTCCTTATTTATAGTAGCAGTGAATTCCAAATTGAGCTCATTAGTGTTAATGTCAGCAACACATTTTTCTGCAGTTTCTGTAGATCCATGCCATATTAGAAACACATCATCTATGAAACGCCACATATGAACTATGCCATTACCTTGGTTGTCAGCCTCCGCAAGGACGCGGCCGAGGACATTCCCACCAGCCCACGTGTAAACACGCATAGCTGGGGGAGAAGCAAGCCCCCATAGCCATGCCCCGCAACTGCTGAAAAACCTCATTGTTAAAGAGGAAATAGTTGTTACAAAGGCATATCTCAATCGTTTTTACTAGCATCTTACTATGCTCATTATATCTGATATTTCTATAAGATAAAAAATGTTGAATAGCACGTAATCCATCTTGGTGGTTAATGGAGGTATAAAGGGAACAGATGTCCATAACAATAAAGTAGCAATCAGGATTCCAGAGGACACTATTCAATTTAGTAAGAAAATGACCAGTGTCTTTAATGTATGTAGGGAGGGCCTCCATATAGTTGTGTAGAAAAAAATCTACATATTTGGATATAGGTTCAAGTAACCCATTCTGAGCGGAAATGATAGGACGCCCAGGTATAGGAGACACACACTTATGAACTTTAGGCAGAAGATAGAGGGTCGGGATAAAGGGGTGGTCAGTTTTCAAAAAAGAATACTCCTTTTTGCTAATTAAGCCTTGCCCTTTCCATTCGGATAAATGTCTATGAACCTGATCTTTAACTCGATTGAGCTCATTAAAGGAGGCCTTTCTATAGCACTGGGAGTCATTGAGCTGTCTTTCTGCTTCTGTGATGTAAACATCACGCGGCCATAAGACCACATTACCCCCTTTATCTGCTTTGTTAACAATGATGTTACCATGGTCATTAATTTTACGAATACATTTTGAATATTGTGTCTCTGTGTAGCTGCGCCGCTTATGATTGAGGGAGATAGAGCGATTTAATCCCTTCAAACCTTCAATCATGCGGTCGCTAAAGACATCAATAGCATCTCTAGGCATCATGGGAACAAACGTGGAGCGGGGACAGAACGGACTGGTTACTGCACTGCTACTATGTATACCCATTAGATGCAATTCTTCCTGAAAATTGAGAGGAATATTATCACTGGCATCAGATAGATGATGTAGTGTTTTAAGGGTAGAAACATCAGAAATGCAGATATTTTTGCTTGGTTGGGAATTTGAAATAATGCTGGTGGCAACACTGTTAACTTCATTTAATTTGAAAAATGTCATCAACAAGTTTCCGTATAAATTTGAACACATCAATATGGGACTGTACGTATGTAAAGCCATTTTTAGGACAAAATGACAAGCCCAAGGCTAGAAGTTGGGTTTCTGCAGTATTCAAATCTAAATCGGTAAAATTAATAACAGTGTTCGCCACATTAGTAGTTGCTATATATATATATATATATATATATATATATATATATATATATATATATATATATATATATATATATATATATATATATTTTGTCATGAAACAAGCCCAAGATTACAAAAAAAAGTATTTATGGCAAACAATTAAAAAAAAATATTGTTGTTTATTATTGTTTTGTCTGCCATAAATCCTTGTTTTTTTTCATTTCAAAATGCACTGCGGTGCTTCCTATATAGTAGCGCAGTACTTTAACTTGAAAGAAAATATGAAGAACAATAAAAATACTTTTCCCTAACTATTCACATTTTTGTAAAGTGTCTCCTAGGCAAAAAACATAGTAATAACGTATATCTGGCATACAAACCTGGAGCACAGCCAAAGTGTGGTAGACAGACATAGCGGCAATATGGCTGAGGTCTTGGTTTCGATATCTGATTAGCGGTGACAGGTTTATTAATACTGCATTTCGCATTACCTTGCTGCCTGGCTACAAGCAACCAAAAATATTGTCTAACTAGAATCTCATGCCCCAAATTGGGATGTACCAAATTTTTGCTTCCAATTATATAGAGGGCACAGAGTGTCTTCTTCAAATTCCGTCCATCAGGTATTTCCAATCCTCTGCAGCAGTTATTCTTTCTTTTATATATATATTTATTGAGGTGAGATCCATAAAAGATGCCATATGCCATATACATTACACATTCAGCATACATATTGGGTTTTAAACATATCAGCACCATACCAGGAAGAGAGAAACATAAACAAAAACAAGGGAATACATTTATTACATCTGAATTGAAAAAAAGTATAACCAATGAATTGATTAAAATCATCTATTGCACATTCCCCCCACTATCCTCTAGCTTTCAAGGATAATCATTCTACGCTTATAGGGGCATATTAACAAGGGCTTTATCTCTGATTTTTTGGCTTTAAAAGCCAAAGAAGCGGACATAAAAATATCGCCCTATCAACAATAGGGTGCTAACATGCAAAATCGCATGTTAGCACCCTTTTTCACTATGCTTCCCTTTGCATCTCTAATGAGATGCAAAGTGGGCATTCCAGATCAAAATATTAGGAGAAATGTCGCTAAGCAACATTTCTCCTATTATCAAGCTTCACGCTAACCCTGTTAGAGAAAACAAAAGCAGCGCTAACCACGGTTAACGCTGCTTTTTTACGTCTGCTAATTTTCAGACTTAGCCATTTAATCCAATGGGAGGTGGATTACATGGCTAAGTCCACCATGGGCTATCAACAAGGATATCCCTATCCTTGTAGTTTTATCGCTGCATTACCAGCGATAACCTTCCAAAATGCCGCTATCGCTGGATTTTTTATCGCCTAGGCGGATAGCGTTGTTAATAACGCGATAATCAGGCGATATTATCCAGCGATAGCTGGCGTTAAAAAAATTAACGCTAAGCGCCCTTTGCGTTAATTTTCCCTGTTCCTTGTTAATTACTCCTTTATAGCCCGGCTACATCACAGAAATGTCCATAATGTTTTAGACATAGCATAGGAGCCAGACCTTAAGGCAAACCTTTTTTTCAGCTCTTGAACTTTAAGCATTTTGCTCTGCCAGTGCTGAAATGTTGGAATATTTATACTTTGCCAATTCTGAAGTATGAGTGATCTGGCTACTAAGGCCACAATAGATAGACATTCCTCCCGTACAATGCTAGTCATAGTATTTGGAGAGTATCCTAAAGTTGCGATATAAATGTGTATATCTACCCATGTCCCTAAATTGTGCTTACAGTATTTCTCAATTTCGTCCCAAAGTTGTTTGATCCTTGGGCACTCCCACACAACGGGAGTCCAGCTGCCCCCACCTCCCAATTTACATCGAAAACATTTATCTTCAACCCGAGGGTCTATACTGTGTAAAAAAGCTGGGCTCCTGTATAATAACCATTTGGTATATAATTGCATTTTAATAAAATTGGCACCTCTTAACAAGGTAACATTTGGGGGGCGATTCCGATCCGGGTCAGAAAGCACTCCGACCGAGTCGGATCCAGAGTGTTTTCCGACCGAGCCGGACCCCTACAGTCCGACCGAGTGAGTACGATGTGCACGTATGCTTTCGGACTCAGTTCGGTCGGACTCCCAAAGAAGTCAATGGGAGCCAGTTGTACGACACGTACATGCGCTTCCATTGACTGAATGGGCACTTCTCGAACAAGTGCGTCCCCTACAGTGGGTACGCGTCAGAGCCATCCGCACCATACATGCCTGTGTTGGGGAGACCCATAGGTCTCCCCCTGTGTGCGAGTCGTACGGCTGTGGGTGTCGGAGGGTCCGACGCGGACCCCCGAAGTCCGACTCCAGGAGCTTTTGCGAGCCGGACACTCCGGCTCGCACAGGCTGTCCGACGCGTGCATCGTACTGGCTCGGTCCTGAATCGCATCCATTGCACGCCACGGTTAGCTTAAGACCGAGACGTACGGAGCGGTTTGGACCCAGAAATGACTAGGTCGGTGAATTTCATGTAGCTCGCATCGTACTGGCTCGCTCGTACAGCTGTACGAGTCGGCCGGAAAACACGCGTACGGCTCCTAGTTTTTCCGGCCGGATCGCATTTGGTGCCCTTCCGACCCGGATTGGAATCGGCCCCTAAATGTATTAATTATTTTCCCTACAGAGGTTGCTATCTGAAGGCCCTTTTTAGTTTGCCATGTGTCTCCAGCCTTTTCATACATTTTATCCACATTTTTCTCTCTAAGAATTAATAACCAACCGTTAATGGATCTACATGTAGTTGATTCCATCAAGCTCTCAGTGAGGTCCAGCTTTGCAGAAACGGAAATGGGGTCTATATTTTCCAAAAAGTTTTTAATTTGAAAGAAAGACCATTGAAGAATATCTTTAAAGCAGCCGGGGCCGCATTCAATCTCTTTCCAGTTTTTCCAGTCATCTACATTGATAAAATCTGCCAAGGTTGAGTAACCATTCTCTTCCAACTTCAATAACAATATTTAATTCCATTCAACCGGCCATTGTTCCCCCACATATATATCTAATAAGCGTGTAGACCCGTTTATCGAGGGCATATTGCAATATTTAAACATTTGTGTTTTTTGTTTTAGGAGCCACTGCAATACCTTTTAGCGTATGCAGCAGTCATTCTTCACCTGTGGTCCACCGACCCCTGGCATCTACGGTGCCTATTTAGGGAGTCAACAGACCCATATGATCTCCAACCATTATTTTGAGTCAGTTAGTATTTTGAGATAAATATTTCTGTAAAAATGTTTACTGCTACAGGATAATAGTTTCATTAAGTAGCAGTAATATTTCCTTGAAACCTACTGTATTGCTGTTTTAATGTATTTGATACATGTATTAAAAAATATCAATGAAGATATGTTTAAAAACGTTTTAGGACAGGACATTTGCCAGTGCGCTCTGACATGAGCTAGAAATAAACTTTACATTAAAAACTATTTTGAATTGCTAATGATTTTTTAGAAAATCATATGCATTTGCACACTGTGAAAGCCAATTTTCTAAGTGCTCATTGATTATGCACAGGTAGACTGCTCAAAAGTCACTTCCACGCAACACGTTCTTACATCCACTGAATTACTTGGGCAAGCATTTACAGACTTCATGCACCTATACTTCTTGTATTGGAAAGGGGGCATGTTAGCACTGTTTGAGAGAAATGAAAAATTTTCAAAGGCATTGTACCGCAGAAGGCAGCATGTACTCAGGCATAGCACTTGGGGCCAGGTATACGACGATTGTATTTTGCGAGTCACAAATTGCGACGAATTGCGAGTCGCAATTTGTGACTCGCTAAATGCAATGTACAACAGTGTCTCAGACACTGATTGCAATTCCCAATGGGGTCGCAAAGTGCATGCCTCATCATTGTTCATGAGGCAAGCGCAATTTGCGGCCTCATTGGGAATGGCTAGCACTCACAGGGATGATGGCCTGCTGGGGTCAGCAGACCACCATGTCTATGACTGCTTTTTCAATGAAGCAGTTTTTTTTTTAATGCAGCCCATTTTCATTCAAGGACAACGGAATGTGTTAGAATTGGGGGTCTCTTGTTGGCACAGGTAGGTACTTGTGACAAATAGGGACCCTCGCCTCTAGTCAGGGTAAAGGGGTACACTCCTAAAATAACCCCTGCTCACCCCCTTAGTAGCTTGGCATGAGCAGACAGGCTTATTTCAGAGGCAGTGTGTAAAGCATTTGTCAACACATACAGTAATCAAGTGACAACACTACAGATGGACACCACACAAATGTTATATCAAAAATAAGTATTCTTTCTATAGATTTACAACAAGACCATAAACAACAAACATCCACAATACTGTAACTTTAAAATGGTAGCATTTAACTTAGTTCTCTTTAGTTCTTAAATGCGACACTTTAAGTCAATGTACCTTTAGATGCGACACGCAGGGCAACGAAAGTGTTGCAACGATGTTGATGCGATGAAAGTTTGTTGCAAAGAAATAAAGATGTGAATATCTTCCTGATGCGGCTTGCTTCTCTGATGTTTGCAAGAGATCTCGGCTCGATACGTCAGCTGCAACGGCGACACCCTTGTCCAGTGATGCGACGACAGCGGCTTTGGCGGCGACACTCTTCTCCAGTGATGCGAGACGCTTCCGCTCGATGCGGCAGTTACAGCGGCGACACCCTTGTTCAGTGATGCAATGGCAGCAGCTCTGACGGCGGCACGCTTCTCCGTGGATGCGAGGCGCTTTTCTTGATGCGGTGCAATGCGACAGCTACAGTGGCAACATCCAAGTTGCGATGGCAGCGGCTGCGACGGCGACACATTTCTTCCTCGATGCGAGACTCTTCTCTTGATGCGGTGCAATGCGTCAGCTACGATGGCTGCAATGGCGACACACTTCTTCGGTGTTGCGGGGCGCTTCTCGTGATACGGTGCAATGCGACAGCTACAAAAGCGACACCCTTGTTCAGTGATGCGACGGCAGCGGCTGCGACTGCGACACGCTTCTTCTCCATGAGTCGCGCTTCCAGCTCCTTGCGACACACAGTCCCTCAGAAGGCCCAAAACAGCAGTAGGCACTTCCAAAGAACTCTGGGGAGCTGGGGGTTGAAGTCTGTTGTGCCTGAGACTTCGGCAGGAGGCAAGCTCTTTTCTAAGCCCTTGGAGATCCTTCACAAGTTGAGCAAAAGTACACACAAAGTCCCTTTCTCCTCTCTTTGGAAGTGGGGAACCCCTGCAGGTCAATCCCCCAGTTTCAGGGATAACCTCTCCTTAGTTTCTTCTTGGTTCCTCTCCTCAGCAAAGGTTTCTTCATGTTTCCCAAAGTGATCTAAATTCTTGGGATCAGGGTCCCAATACTTATACCCCCAAATCCTTTGTCCTCTGAGGGCAGAGGGGCCTTTGCCTAGTCCAAACCAGTTCTGGTCAGTCCTGGAGCACTTTGTTTACATGACTCCTTCTTTCCTTTCAGAGTGCAGGGCAGAGACATCAGATGCACCACAGGAGGTGGAGCCAGTATTGTGGAGGGAAGGCACAGCCCTATTCAGGTCCCAGGTGCAACTTTTCCCTCCCATCTAGATGGAGATCTCTCTATTCACCACTGGGCTACCTTCCCCTGCCTCCTGGAATTCCCCAGCCCTGTCACTCAAACTCCAGACAAGCAATACACAGCCTAGCAGAGGCAGGTTTGAATGGTTAGACAAGAAAATACCTACTTACTAAAAGTGGTATTTTCAAACACAGAATGCTAAAACCAACTTCTCTAAAAGATGTATTTTATCATTCTGAGTTCAGGCATACTAAATTCGAATTTCTACCGTGTTCCCTGAGTCAGTTAGGATTATAAGATGTAATAATCAAACTGGCCATTCTGGCCTAAGGAGAACAGGTAGCCTTGCAATAGTGAAAAGCGAAAATGGCTGTAATTCGCTATTAGAACATGCCACACACACCAGGGCATGTCCTACCTTAAATTTGCAATGCACCCTGCCCTTGGGCCTACCATAGGGGTGTCTGATATGAAGAAAAGGGAAGGTTTAGGGACTAGCAAGTGGGTGCACTTGCCCAGTCAGCATGACAGTACCAGACTGCACGCAGGCTCTGCAATGGCAGACCTTAGACACACTTTTACAGGCTGCTTCTATGGGTGGCACAATCAGTTCTGCAGGCCCACCAGCAGTATTTGGATTACCAGCTCTGGGCACTCCTGGTGCACTGTACTATGGTCTGACAGGTAAACCAAACCAACCAATCATGGAGTCACTAATTTATACATCCATTTACAATAGGGAGCACTTGCACTGTGGCACTGTACAGCAGTGGCACAGTGCCCTGAGCATCTAACACCAGCAAAAACACATGAGGCAACAGCAAAAAATGGAAGGGAGACCCACGCCAAGGTGCCAGGTCTAACAGAATGCATTTGAAAAAGAAAAATGAAACTTTTCTGTTTCATTTTTATAGGTTATGCAGGGGTCCCTGGGACCACTGCCTGCTCCTAAAAAAGATTTTCTCACCCATTCACAAAGGGGAAGGGGTCCCCTGGGGACCCCTTCCCATTTGCGAGTGGCTTACCACCCTTTTGAGAAGGGTGGTAAACAGCGAGTGTTTTGCAAGCACAAATGCGGTCGCAAAAAAATCATACATAGGTGTGAGACTCGCTATTAGGAATGGATGCCCTTGGCATGCCCCTTCCTAATAACGAGTCGCAAACCATATTTTGCGAGTCGCTAATAGGTTAGCGACTCGCAAAATATGGTTTTTACATGGGGCTGACCTATTTTGCTGTCACAGATGGGCCAAATTCCTGTTTGCGACCGCAAAAACCTGTCGTACATCTGCCCCTTGGTCTCATAACTTTTATGCAACTACTGTCATTTTCACCTTTTTATAGAAAGACTCTGCATGGTCTCTTGATTTGCCAATAGCAAGCTTATTTGCTTCTGCTTGTCCACCTGAGGCCAATGTCATACAGTTACTACCTTTGCCCAACCACTTGAACTGAGAGCTCTGATTTCACATGATTACCTATTCATTTTGGAATACGACCTGGGTCTTATTATACCTGTGTACAGTCTCTATCATATTTGAACATGCAGTTAATGAAGGACTTAGAATGTGCTGAGTTTATAAGGTGTGTGCATGTTGTGTATTGTTGTATGTGTTGTTGAAGACCATGTTGTAGAATTGGCTTGGAGGTCTCTTGCTTCCAGTTGTGATTCAGTGGGCTCCGTAAAGGTCAAAAGGTTAAAAAACCACTGCTCTACAGGCCTCAGCGAATAATATTTCCCAGGTAACATTCTGTAGTGTAGATCCAGAACTGATGCATAGAGTAGAATGCAATAAATTAAAGGATCTGTGGGTAAGATGAGGAATTAAAAAAAGAGATGAGCAACTAAATAGGTAAAACAGGAAATCTTTGTTGTCGAAGATTGGGCTACTGTCTGCAATACCTACAAAAAAGGCAATAATACGTCTTCAGTTATTTATTAAATTACACATGAGAAAGATGTCTTTCTTTCACTTTTTCTTCTCTGTTGTGACTCAGATGTAACAATCAAAATGAGGAAATGTTACAAGTATGTATGTTGTTATTTCTGAGCTTAAGGCAAAGTGTAAAGAAAATACCTTTTAACATTATGGACAGGAAATACTGAAATGTTTCAACACCGCACATATTGGGAGCATTTAAAAAAATCAATAGGCCTTATTACAGAAATAAATGCCACGTTGTGCCCTGTGGTAGGCAAGGCTACTGCTGGGCATGAGGTAGTCCCATTACAGAATGGGCAGTGACTCCCACTGCCCAGAAGCCACAGGAAGTATAACCCTTTACCAGTCATCACTAGTGAACAGATACGCCCAATCACCATCATGGCACAGTTACGCCCAGTCACCATCATGGCACAGATACGCCCAATCAACATCATGGTACAGATATGCCTAACACCCAACATGGCACAGATACGCCCAATCAACATCATGGTTCAGATACGCCCAATCAACATCATGGTACAACTACGCCCAATCACCATCATGGTACAGATACGCCCAATCAACATCATGGCACAGATACGCCCAATCAACATCATGGTACAACTACGCCCAATCACCATCATGGCACAGATATGCCCAATCAACATCATGGCACAGATACGCCCAATCAACATCATGGTACAACTATGCCCAATCACCATCATGGTACAGATACGCCCAATCAACATAATGGTGCAGATACGCCCAATCACCATCATGGCACAGATACGCCCAAGCAACATCATGGTACAGATACGCCCAATCAACATCAAGGTACAGATACGCCCAATCACGATCATGGTATCTCCATGTAAATGAGGTTCCACCCATTGTCGTTTCCTACACTATATTTTCATTCAGCGATGTAGTTTTGGCGGCAACAGGCATCACAAGACAAGACCCGCAGAGTATCTGGGTAGCACCGACGTATCTCAATGAAACACGCTGGCACGTGTGGGGGCACCTGTGAGAACCTTCATTTGAAGGGACTTCAAAGGCCTGCTCTCCATCAGCTGACTCAGGAAGGCCCTCTTCAGTCATCAGAATCTTTTATCCCACTCACGTGGGTGAGAGGATTTACTTACTGTAATCCTCTGCCTCCAGGGAAGTTCATGCTGGTAAAAGGAATCACCTTCCACTGAACTGAAATATATTTCTAGTGAGTGTCAGCCTCCTTAATGCCGACTTCAGAACACATTTCCTACTTAATATATTGACATTAACCTTCTGACGCTACTGCTATAAAAGGTAGAGAAGACAGGGTGCAACCTATATATTTTGTTTTTATATATATTAATATATAGACAAAAATGTGCACTGTTGCTTTTCTGACAGTGAAGTTGTGCATGCTTGAGAAAAGCATTGAAGAGACATTGTGATTTTACACATGTGCTCTGGCACCAGCTGGAACTGCCAGCGCACAATGAATCAATCACAGCAGGCTGCAAACTGGGGGCAAGGTTAAACCAAGGGCACTGCTCTGTGCTGTGGCTCACAGCCCCCCAGGTGCTGGAAGCCCTTCAGGCATGTGATTCTCCTGACTTCTCCCACCTCTCAGCTCTTCACTCTCTTCAGACTCTTGCTTTCACTCTCCTTGAGTTCCATGCTTAGGTATTTATGTGTTGTTCTTCTACCACTCGCTGAGGGGCGTCCAGAAACTTGAGGGCCCCCCCCTGAAAAGTACATAGAGGGGGGCCTCCCATGCGCCGGACTCTATCAGGAGCTCTCAAGCCAGGTTCACACTGCCCGTGCACAGTGCTGGGGGAGAGCTCGGTGGCCCCCCCACACCGCAGGGACTGCTGGGTTTAATGTTGTGCCATTGCTCTAGCTGAATTCCTCCTCCTCCCATATTCTGTAAGGGATGGTGAACAAAATAGTATATGACTAAGGAAAGTAGTACCACAGAAGCACTCTTTTACGTACTCCTACATGCCTTTGTGAATCAGACCTGAAATGTGCAGCAAATAGTAAAATGAAGGAGGAAGAGTCCTTCCTATTTGTACTAATGCCATGTGATTATTCCCTGTTAATTCACAAAGGCATGTAAAAGAGTACTACTACACTACGACTTTACATACTCCAAAATGCCTTTGTGAATAGGCTCCTAACTCTTTATTCAGTATCCTCCGCTATCACTCTACTCTGCCTCTTTTATTGCTATTTCTTTCACCCAACACTTGCTCTCTCTTTCTGTTTCTAATTCTCCCTCTCCCTGATTGCCCGGTCTCCATACCCTCCATCTCTAGCTATCATCCATTTCACACTGTCCTTGGACTGCCTCCCACCTTATTTTCATCTCTACCTACGAGCTACTGTCAATCATTTGCTGACCCCTCTGCCCTGCTTTGCCAATATTTTTACTGCACATCCATTACTACACTCCCTAGAGTCAGGTTCAGATTGTCCTACAGAGCAATCTGGAAGTCCCAGAAGGGTTGGACTGACAAGTCAGTGTGTGGGATGTCTTTTTTGGCTGTTTGTGGGTTGTTTTATGGGCTGATGGTTGATTTATGCTGTTTATGCCCCTGAAATTACGACAAACACTGCCTGAAGCAAGCAAAAATGCAGGCAGTCAACAATACGCCAGTGGAGTTCGCAGAGTTTTGCCCACTACGCGCTCCACTTGAAGCGCGACAAAAGCTCTGGTCGGCCGGTGACGAAGTGAACAGCCATCGCCACCGGCTGGTCAGAGCTTTTTGACTCAAGCCACAGCTGATGTAATTCACCAACATCGCTGTTCCAAGAATCTGACTCGTGCCAATCCTGATACGAACACCATTGCTCCTTCAATCCAACCTTCGTGTGGGTTAATATTGATGAAATTCTTCATCATCCTTGACAAGCATCCAACCCCTGGTCGATCATCAACTGAAGTACTCCACTGCCCTTTAGTTGCTAGCCTCACTGGCTGTCCCCCTTTGTCCTGAAGAAGACCCGCTGTGACTCCTCTTTAATCACGCACTCCTTGGGATGAAACGTCGATGTGCCCGCATAATCTATTCCCTACTCTCTCCACTCCACGTGAAAAGCAAAACTGTATATGGACTGGAGATACATGTGCTTAGGGATTGATGTCTACAGAATGAACATTTTAGATACATCTTGCACAGCACTGTATATATTTTAGTCACTTTAAGCACTCTGTCACTTCTAGATCACCTTATCACAGATTAGATTACCTTGGGTCGTTTATCAATACTGTTTTGTTATTGTGACATCTGGACTATGTTACAACCAGATGAAATTGTAAAAAGAAAAATGAATTAAGTTGCTGATACAATTCCTTTTGATTACGTCAAACTAGGTGTGTTCTTCTTTCTTCATGCATAAATGTTTATGATAAGTTTACAGTAATTATTCTTCTCCAGACAGAACCTACATTAGCATATGTTTCATATAGCCAGGTTCTGAGGGTCACTGGGTATTCCCATTTTACTTGATACATTGACCCTTGGCACCCGCAAGTGTGTCAGCACTGAGAGAGAATAGGAATGCACCATATGTTAGTAATTATGGCGCATTCCTATTTTCTACATTTGATGCAGCTCAGCAAGTTGGCTTGCTGTTTTGCCCTGCATCAAATCTTAGTTAATTTGGGCCTATATGTTCAGTGATGAATCTCATCTCACTACACTAATAGCTGTCCAGCCTGCTTTTTTTCACTTCTTTGCCTGAGTTGTCCCTTCCAGCGGTCTCAACACTTCTCTACCATTTTACCTGTTTCACATGGAGAGGAGTCTATCGTCTCATATACAGTTCTTTCAGTCCACAATAAGTGGGAGAACCTCTTCCCCATGAATGTGGGATTGCATTTACCAGTGGTGTGTTAGGAGGCCACGTCCTTGTAAGGTGTGTTCTTTCCCATGACACTTTCCAAGTAGCACAAGATGGAGATTTCACCCATCCCTGGTAGGCTGCAGCCCTCTTTTAGTTTAGAGATTTGCCCTGCGCAACACCTGGCTAAATATGCTGCATCATCTGTGAAGATCAGCCACATGATGTCACCATCAACAGTCTCAGTTTGAATGTCAGTTTTGTGACTTCCTAATCCACATCTCTATTTCTAGGACCAGGCTAAATTTCAATTACGCCGGCATAATCAGAGTAATTTCAGTAACTATGCATTACTCCTATGATGTGAAATTCCCAAAATTACAAGATCATGCCATTTTGAGTAATTAAGAGTAATTTGGGGCGTTAATCCTTTCCAAGAGCACAGTAACAATAAACTAAGAGAGATTGAGTGGCTTCTGGCTATTCCTGATTGTGTCCTGTAGTATTTAGCTCTATTTTCATAGCACATAGTGCATCCACTATCCCATTTTGAATGGGAGGATGAAGTTTGCACTAAGAAAATAGCGCTAAATGCTGGATTATGCTTCTCACATAATTACGCATAATTACAAGTAAATTTGCTGTAAGTACAAGTAATTATGCTAAAGAGAATTACACCAGTTACACCCACCCTTAGTTATTTCTTACTCCCAACTTCTCACAGTGCAGGAAGCCTAGGAAAACACCAGCATCCTACATTGGCTACTTGAGAAGTCTTACTTAAATATATGCAGACATCATTCAGGGCAAGGTTCTCGCCGGTGTGCCCAAATTCCCATAAAAACCTTCGACCTTGGTCTCTAGTAATTCATACTTGGTTGGACGTTGCCTTGCAGCTGGGACTCAGAGAACTACAAACCAGATGTGTGGACCTTGTTAATTGCTTTCCATAAGGCTAGTAATAAGTCAAGCACCAAAAGAGAAAGCTAATGGAGCTGCCAAGTGCTTAATTTGACTTAGTGGTTGCAGGTGGGGTCCACCAGAACTCATTTTTGGGGAATAGCACCTATTTTTCCTCATCAGACTTTGACCAAAGGCAGCAGAGTGAGTAATACACAAGGGGGAATGAAGGAGGAACAGAGTGTCGGAAAACCAGTGACCAAGAGAGAAAGCAGGAATATGAAAGAGTAATATAAAGGGGTTGGGAATGTCTGGGGGTGCATTAAAGAGGCCTGATGTGGAATCAAGACTACCGAGCCATGGTATCTGGCTCGCCGAGATTCAGTTCCGCCGGCTGCAGGAGTCTGAATAAAACTTTGAGCTCCAGCACTTATTCTTTTACAGATTAGGCACTGCATTTACACTTGCTTGTAAGATGTTGATCTAGGCTACCTCCTGACAGGAGAAGCATCCATGAACAAGGGAAACAGAATTAATACCAATCAGACTGAGACCTGAATGGGGTCTGACTCGAGGACAGAGCCTGCCCAGGGGTCCCAAGAATCTGCAGCTCAGCCGGCTTTGCCTACAGCTGACAGCCAGGACTGTCTGCCCCCAAGATGACAGCCCCTGAGCATGCACTGCCCATCAAACATCTGACTGTGTACTAATCCCACAACATGATGTTGAGCCTGAGGTCCAGCAGTGACCAGGGAGAGTGGCATTGAAGCTGTAGCTACATCTCTTTTGACTTTGTGAGTGTCAATATCTTTATTGTACAAGCTCCAATAGAGCTACAGGAACTCTATGCTTTCAGCCATTGTCTCAGAAGTGTCCCTTATTCTGAGGGATCTCCTGCAGAACAATTTCAAGTTTTGGTGCCATCATAACACTGAAACAGATTATCCCATGCCCAGCGAATTGCACTATTTGTGCCATTAAGCGAAGAACTTCTTGCCCGTGACTGGCCACTTCGTTGAAATAGGTAATGGAGCACCTGTGAGTTCTTACCACTGGCCCCACTCTGTAATTCAAGACTCCTAGAAATAGAGCTTGTCTCATGCTACTGTTGAGGGAGGAGTAAGACCAGAGGACTCAGCAGAAATAATAAAAATAAGGTCATTAAAACGGCAAAGGTCCATCCGGTGGTTGTGAAATGTAGGGGAGTGTGAAGTTGTTAAGTTTTTTTTTCATGACCATTGCATATTTTTTGATAAAGCTATACAAATATATGAAGGTTGCTAAGGCCTATGTGAGTTTGGCTTTTGCATGAAAATAAGGACTTTAGCAAGGTGTCAATATCCCCGGTTTCCCAATTTAAACATTTTTTTCCTTTCCCTGCCTCGTCTGCAAGTAAAAAATGTGCAAGATTTGCACTCACTCAAAATATCTGTGATTTTTAGGTGCTACCTGGGTCTCCAGAACTTATGATAAAAAAGCATAATCACTTTCAATGCCAATTATCTGCCATGCAATTCAGTATTTCCAAGTTTTGATGACTATTGCAAAGTAAGACACTCAGTGTACTGTGAAGTATCTTAATTAGCCAGGCTCCTATCCCAGGAGTGTCACCATGAATGCTGCCTTGGAAGGTCCCTCCCAGATAATTGTGGCCAACTTTCCTTTGCCACGCGCCCTTCCCAGCACTACATTTGCACTTGCTTTGTCCGGGTTATGTCTGAAGTTCTTTTGTGCTGGACTATACAATCCCTCTGGAGGTCTTCTACGGTTCTATGCTTAGAAGGGGCTTTCTGATATCGAACCTGGATTCCAGGGCTTCCACTTTGATGTGTGGATGCCTCTTGAACCATGATCAATAGGATTTACCAATTGAATTCCCTTGCAGGCACGGCGATACAGTAATTTGCTCCCGCCAGACCTGCAATGTCTCAATTTCAAAGCCTTTTTCATCATTCTTAGATTTCCGTACTCTTTAGTGTATTAACACGGGCTGGACATCTCGCGGCGTATGTCACTGTTATATCAGGACAGGGAATAACCAATTATAGAAAAATACTTTCATCGAGAACAGCGTGTATTGGCTCCAGGTCATGTCTTACATGGAGCTTTTAAACCATCTCATTACTGTCTCTGATCATGGATTGTCCACCCCCTCCCATCCAGATCTGAGGAGGTTTTGTACAAAGAGGATAGAGAAATGGGTGGCAGGCGGTAACAGGCAGAGATATTTGAAAACTTTGGTGCAGAGATACCTGGTTCGAATTGCAACACGCGTACGGGTTATACCAATCAGCCCAACTTCCTCAAAAGGGAGAGAATGAGGTTCCAAAGGATACATTTGTTTTTAAAAATGGGACCAAAAAGTACATTTATAGCATACTATTCACATGCATGGGGTAAAAGGTCTTAAATTCTGAAGGGGAACTCATAAAGTATTTTAATAGTTTCATGGATTGTCAGACAATCTTGCCGTCCCCCAGAGGTATTGAAGGTCACCATTCCCAAAAGCATTTTGAGAAAATGGTGACAAAATCATGTATAAATTAACCCAACTTCCCTAAAAATGACTAAACTCACATAGGTAATGGAGGCAGTTCGGAACCTCTGGGTATGAAAACTGTTTATCACTTTCATATCATCATTCCGCTCTTCTACATTTCAATTGAATTAATTTTTAATTCCAGACTCTTACAAGCAGATTCTCAATTATAAGATTCTTGTGAAAATATTTTTTAAAAGACAGGGTAAAAAATAAAAACTATACCAATGTGATATACTGAGGCTATAAACAGCCGAGCTTGATTTATTTCCGCTTTTTTAAAGTAATGATATTGACAGGTTACAGAGATCTTACAGTTTTAGGAAGCAGGCCGGCTGCACCAACCCTGCAGGGTCAGGTCTAAGACAGCACGAGTGAAAATGTCTTAAAAAAGTTAGTCAATGAAAGATAATGAAATGCCTCTACATGGGTTGTAAAATAACAACAGGTGCCCTCTGACACCAAATTAACAAAAGTTGCAAATAGCGTTGCCAAACATCAGCTTTCCAAATTAATTTAAAATGCAATCATTTTATTCACAAAGATTAGCTTGCCAGTCCATGAAAATGACCACATTTTGCTCAATTTAAAACTTTTCATTTGAGAGAAATCAACCCAATCTCGCAAAACATAAACTGGCCTTTTTCATGAAAAAAAATCTATTTTGTCCTGCAATGCTAGCTTAATATTACAGTACGTACATGTGTGATACCGAAACACCAGCTTGGCCCTTACTGCTTGAACTGCATGCATTGTAACCTTGCCTGCCATGTATAAGCATCATATAGCATGGATGCCAATCATATGCCAGGAAAACCACCATTCGACTCTGCAGGAAAGTTAGTGGCAATTTCTTGCACCAGCACTCTTGCAGCGATTCATTGCACCCACACTCACACACAAAGGACGCATGTGTGATTGAATGATCACACCATCACACTTGCAGAGTTTTTCCCTGTCCCTCTTTGGTTTCGGAGTTGTGCAGCTCAACACCATGAGAAGCTGCTGCATAATCTACACTCTCTTTTTTTTCCTTCTGTTTTTATGACCTAAATTATATTAATCTAATTTTCCCTGGCCTCAGACACAACCACGACGAGAACAGGGGAAGAAACGTTATATAGGAGGTGGGAAAGTCAATACGGTGTTTAAATTTGCAGAAAACTGTTCGCTAGGTAAGGCAAACATGACATGTATTCAGTTTAATTACAACAAAAGTAATTATATGAAGATACATTAATGACGTCTTAATTACAAAATTCCAGGGGTAGCAGAAGTGGTATCACATGCCCTGTGACCTTCAATTTCATTCACATACACAACACACACTTACACTCTCTTACATAAACTTACTTACTTCAACTGCCAGGGAATGTCATGCTCCAGCAAATTGTACTCCATTTTTTATTACACCAATAGTGAATAATGTTTCATTATTCACTATTAGTGTAATAAAAAATGAGAGAAAACAAAGCAAGTAGAACCCCAACCGAAGTTATTCTATAATGACGACCCGTCCCTGTCCTCCTGGAACTGATTTTGCCCTCTCTGAGGTCAGGGGTCACAAAGGCAGTGCCAGGGGTCGCAACGGGCAAGCTGGGGGTCGCAGCTGCGACCCCTGGCGACCCCTAAATGATGTCCATGTGTAGCAGTGGAGAACGAAGAAGAGGACAAATACATGGAAGTGAAGCTCCTGAGACAGGTTTACAGAAGATAGACAACATCCCCTTTGTTGCTTTATGTTCCTGCACGCAACCCTGATTCCACTACAAAATAAATGTACATAGGTCAATGGAATATTAGTCTCCTTCCATATGACATGTGCATTCTTCCATACCTGTGGATGTTCGCCTGCAAATGTAATGCAAATTATATTCTGGGCAGCCTATGTGTCCTTCCATAGGACAGTCCTGTCCTCCTGCCCTATGATCCAATCTTTGTCCTTTGCATCTTTTTCAATGGACCCTTTTGACCTTATGTGATCTACATGCCCTGTCAATCGGAAAATATTTTGATGGCATGTACAATATCTATCCTTCCATGGACGGTCTGTGAATGCCCCAATAAACATTAATGAAAGTTTATCCAGTGCGTAAGTATGTGTATAGACATTTTTCCAGTTCAGTTTATTTTCTGTCCATCAAGGATTGTAATTATATT
Organism: Triturus cristatus; assembly: GCF_964204655.1. Lineage (NCBI taxonomy): Eukaryota > Metazoa > Chordata > Amphibia > Caudata > Salamandridae > Triturus > Triturus cristatus. The sequence goes on from NC_140590.1 coordinate 1,646,828,750, forward strand.
TTATAGTGCGCATGTTCATCCTTTCATTAGCTATTTCTGTCCCTTTGGATCTGTGCATTATCCCAGGCCACAGTCAAAGGACTCCTTATGGAACCCGTGTTCCAAGCTAAATTAATGAATGTATTCTCGAGAGCTTCACAGCAGTCTCCTTGAGCACTCTGGAGGCTGAGCTTCCACCCATCAACTAGTAATGCAGCACAAGTAGCCACTGAGACCTCTCTTGAGTGAGCAACTGGTATGGACCCAGTCACCGTCAGTAGCGCATCAATGTCCATGGTTATTATTCCGTTACCCATCAGACCCGTATGCACATTTTTAAGGTTTGTCACCCTGTGTTGTAGATCTCAAGGGATACCTGATTTACAGTTTCCGAATATGTGGCTCATCCTAGTCTCTCAGAAAACAATTCTCAATCAGTTAAATAAATTAAATCATGAATCCATGTTTTCTTTAAAACAAAATAGATATGCTTGGAGGAAGGCAAAAAAATAACAAAATAAAAACATTGAGACTGGTTAGTTCATAGGCGAATGCACCATTCCAAAAACATTATTTTTTTTTAAATAGAGGAGAGGGTCAGAGAGGCAGTCTACACAATTTTAATCAAGAAAAGAAAGAGGTGTAATTAAAAGCAACGACATTAAGTCACAAAAAAAGAAAGTTGAAAATAAAACCAAATGCAAAAAGTTTTTTTTTTTTTAACAAAGAACATATCTACAGTTCTACGTCCGGGACTCTTCGCCTTGTTTGTGAAAACAAACTAACATTTTGCAGCATACAATGAGTTGGCACGGTTGCTCAGTGTGAGTAATGTGTTTGCCAGGAGAATGTTGGAGCACGTGTTCCGGCATGTTATGTTATTTAATGATCATATATTTATAAACCAGAACCTGAGCATACCTAGGGACTATAGATTTAAATGTGCAGAGAGTTCTCCACACATTATATTGTAAAGCAAATTCACTCTATAACGCGGAAGACACAAACATCGCAAAAATTAAACTCTAGAATCATGTGTTCTAACCAATTTTTAGGTCTCACCTAGCGTTGCAGCACAAATGTGCTGCCATCGCTTTGCGAGGCATGCACTATACACTATAGTGTGGAAGCTTCATGGAAGCTCCGACCACTTTCCGGCCCACCTTCTTCATTGGCTTAGGTTATAAATGCTGCCTTCCGATTGGTTTTAAGCTTATTAGTCCCACCCCATGACAGCCATGTCAGTTGTGTATCCTTCCATGGCTATTGGCCTCTTTACTAAACAGACTACTTTCTTCCCGTCCCTCCCTACCCCCCTCCCGCAGTTCGTGACTTCTTGGGGCCCCCGCCTCCTTCCCGCGCACTCCCAGTCATTCTCATGCCTTCTCGCGTCCGCCTGCACTCCCATTTTCAATGCAATAGGTCTCGCGTAAATGCGAGTCCTATTACATTGCCAATGCTTGATTCCAGTCTGGGAGCCCTTTGCCGGCATTTTCAGCCCAAGTGCTATACGCTGACAGGCTTGAACTCCCTGTCTGCAGCGCGCTTGCGTCACTGTTCCGCAACGAGTTGACGTAACAGGGCTTCTGGGTCAATGTCTAGCGCGCGGTTAGTGTATTATTCGCTCTCGTCCCCCGTGCTTCCTTATGTCGTGGACTGGTAGAAGAACGGCGACAGTTACTTATAGCATATGCAAAAACAACAGTTGATGGACAGAATGCAGAACAATGTCATACATTTACCCCAGTACAGAGATCTGGGCCTAAATCCATCGTTTTTTTGCTCACCATGCCATTCCAGTTTGAACGCAGCCATATGCAAATCAGTCTTGACTCCGTGCCTTGTGGGAACAGTCCAGCCCGAATGGCCAAGCCAGGTCCTCCCTGGACTGGAAACAAGCATCCTAGGACCGGTTTCAGGGATTCACCCCTCTTCAGCCAGGATAGCTACGTGATCGTGCACTATAGACAGACGCCGAATCTTTGAGTTGGTATAACAGTCTTTTACGTTCCTGCCTCTTTAGGACTTTTTTTTTTTTGCAGATTTATATAGCGCAAACTCGACCTGTAGGTATTGGAGCGCTTTGCATGAGCACCAGTTACGTTGCACAAGGACACACATTCATTTTTAGTAGGCACAGGGAGATTATGTGATTTGCCCAGAATCACAGGATGTTGAGCCAACGCCAAGGGTCAAACCTGGTTTCCCCAGGTCGCAGGCTCGCAGCTGTGACCGTAAGGCTGCAACCTTCTGCTTTTTTAATTGCAGGTGACTTCTCAGGCGAGTGTTATATCATGCAAACAGGCACGGTTAATCTTGCTTTTTTGTACACTTTTAAACAAACCTGGCTGGACTTTTAGATAACGTGCACCCCATTGTTAAAACTATATTTTTTAAGTGGAGCCTGAGTCAGCGCGAATGCACTGCATAAGATCTCTACATTTCACAGCAGCGACATCTTGAAATCAGCAAGTGACATTGTTTCTTCTTTGTTACGGAGCGTGATACATTGGGAGCTTCAGAATTCTTTAGATACAGAAACAAGGGGCAGCAATTTTCTCTTCATATGTGAAGGACCTCAGTTTAGTCCCTAGAATGATTCAGGCAGTAAGGAGGTTCAGTGAGCCTGTGCATAGTAGCAGCATATTTATTTTTGAGTCCTGAAAGGAAAGGTTTCTGGGAGTATGATTTTGCTGCCGCTTATGCTATTGGTAAGCAGGCATATTCCACTGATAATTGTGCAATGTTTTCTAATGTCATTAATTGTGTACATCTGTTCTGTATCACTAGGTGTACAAACACCACTGTGTTTGTTCACTTTTGGACCTTATAACCATCACTGATAGCCAGAAAATGCAGCAGAATGTCTGTGAGGTTTGGCTGGAAGGTTACTGAGAAGGTGTACTTTGTACCCCATATTTAATCCTTGGCACTGGGTACTGAGTAGCTGCCCTTGAACAGGGGTACACAGGGCTTGTGGTCTGTAACCATGTGGAATTCTTGACCATAAAAGTGGAGGTAAAAAAAGCATAACCCTACTAAATGGCCCAGGCCTCATTCTCTAACTGTGAATAGTTTTTCTCTGTGTCCATAAATGCTCAACTACAAATGCCAACACAACGAGATGATAGACGGAGTGCTGAAACTTTTCAGACACTCACCCCCAGTCACAGATCTTGGTTGAATCCATCATCATTCTTTTTTGCTCACTTTGCCACCCCAGTTCAGATCCAGCCATATGCAAATCAGTCTTGACCTTGTACCTCATGTGTACAGTCCAGCCCGAACTGCCAAGCCAGGTCTTCCCTGGACCGGAAACTAGCATCTTGGGCACTACAAATGCCAACAGGTCCCACTGTTTCTGCATTACTTCTGCATCTAGGCTTACCAGACTAGCATACATTACCAGTTCTGTGTTGCCTGCGGGTCAAATGATCTCAGTGTGGCTGACTTGGTAGGTAGCAATACATTGTGTTCCATAAACCACTGCCAGGTCATCTCACCGTTAGTGAGGTTGTGAATGGGCTTCATCAACTGTGGCTAGATTGGGTCTAAATTTCTCAAAAATAGTTTGGCATTCCCAGGAAGCTATGGATCTCAGTCACACTTTGAGGTGGAGGTGCAAGGCTTGCGTGTTTCACCTTGTTTGGGTCCATGCTGATGCCCTAGTAGAAGAACACATAGCCAAAGAAATTGGTTGTTTCAGAAATTCCCATTTCCCCCTGTGCAAAGTAAGGATTAATCCAGCTATAGATTGCAGAGTGAGGTTTAATCTTCGGTGGTGTACAGCAATATTTTGTTGTTTACATAAGAGACAGTTAGGTTTCTCTGTAGCCAATGCACCATCGGCTCCATTCTGTTTTTGTGTTCGGTTCTAGTTTGGAGATGATGGCCAAGCCCCAAAATGGTTCTTTCGTCCCATACAATTGTGTAGAAATACTGTTCAGATCTCTTTTCCTGCACAAATACGGCAGTGTAGAGGAAAATACATTTGTGTATGATACTGTAGAGCAGTGGTAAGGGTTTAATTAATGTTCAGGGTATGGGATTATGTAGATGGGGTAAGGGTTTTTGGATTATATACATGTATATAAAACAGTGGCAATAGTCACTGTATATTTATGTTTGAGCCTGCATTTTCTTTGAGAAGGCATTTTTAGGTCGAGCCTAGAGTCAGTGTGCAAGCGCTGCTCTAGGGAAGATCTGGGGTAGTTCAGTACGGGAGAGAAGACCCGCCCATATTTTTCATTAGCTTGTGTCTTTGTCCTTCGTAAATGCTGGCTTCTGGTTCCTAAATAGGCTTGTTAGTCGTTCCTTAGTACTTCTGTGTTGTCATTTGAGTCCTCTCATGGCTACCGGCCCCTTAACTTTGGTTCTTACACCGTAAGCACTATATTCTTTATTTTGTTTGTCCGACTTGAGGCAGGACGACGTGCTTTATTTACTTTCAGCGCGCTTTCACTTTCGAAGGTGCTGGAGTTGCTGTACGGTCGTAACCGTTGTATTTAGAAGATGGGGATTGTTAGCAGTGCTTGTTATACGGAATGGCAGCTCACTATTAGTAAATCGTGGATGATACAAAGTTTACTAGGTATACATTTACTTTCAAAGCTGTTTTAATAGTAGTCATAGTTAAATTACTTACTGGTGCCCTTGATTGTGGTCAAAAGGCATTTTAAAGCTCAACAAATTTACCACTGAGGGGTTTCCTGTAGGACTTTTAACAGAATGGATGGCAAAAGCTACATTTTAATACATATTGGATGAACAGACAATTTAAGATTCAACATTTCAGAGTTTTGTGTCAGCACGATGAATGGTGCATTCCTAACACACTGAGACAGTTACACTCCAGCATTTTACTCTAACTTGATACATATGGCTGCTGGCATAAACTTGAAAATACGGGCCTTAAGTGATGATGTGTTTAACTTGGGCCCTTCCACTCTAACAGAGCCGCTGCAACTGTTTTGTAAATATTATCATAAACATTGTATAGTGCGATAATTGCCTATTAGTGTTGAAGACTCCATATTCAACAACAGTAGTTATTACAGCTCCCAGCATAATGTGCTGCATAGCTAAATACTTATAAGGTCCCAAAGGCGAGACCAACTGCATTGCAAATGCTTGTTTTCTAAGTGGTTCTTGCGGCAAAAGATTTCATGCCCTGTAGGACTTGGCCTTTTTGGCTAAAGTTCCCTAAATGTTTTGCTTTCCCCCAGACCGTTTTTCTGACATTGAGTTGCCAATTTAGATGCTTTGGGTACTTTGCCACAGCTGATCAGTGTCAAAGTACAAGGGTTCCCTACTTAAAGTACAATGGGAATTGGTTGGCCATGATTGGTATGTTTGCCTTACTAGTAAAAGTCCCTAGTGATGTGCACTGTGGGTGCAAGGGCTAGTAATGCAAAGGCACGCAAAGAAGGGAACTCAGGCCTTCAGTGTAATGCTAAGTTAGCATGCAGTCCTTACAAGTACAACCACTTGTCAGGCCTTACTTTCCCTTTGGCATACACAGGGGGCACTCCTGTGGTAGGTCCTGGGTAACCCCTGGGAAGGGTGCAGTTTTAGTAAAAGGCAGGACATATACTAAGGTGTATGTTATGTCCTGACCGTGAAAAACACTGCATTTCGTTTTTCACTGGCGAAAGGCCATTCTGCCCAAGGGTATTGTGTTTGTTAGCCTAGCCTCCTATAAGTTTATAATGGAGAGGTGAGGTTTAGTATGTATGAACTCACAGTGTCATAACACATCTTTCAGTGAAAGTGGTTTTGTCACTGTGTGTTCAGAAACCACTCTTTTAGAAAGTGGCTGAGTTTTGTGCTTTAAGCATTTCTGTGTGTCTCTGCTGAATGTGGATTGACTGTCTGGATCTGTGAGGTGAGAGGAGCTGGCCCTGCATCTGGAAAGTAGGGGGAGGAGAAGCCCGGGAGGTGAAGAGGACTGGGCTGGTGCTATAAACCAATTGACCGATCTCCTGCTGAGTGAATAAGGATCCAGACCCCCAGTATCAAAGGGAGAAAGGTGACACTGGGAGGGAGACACCCAGAACTGATTTAGGGAGGGGTCAGGGACCCCCGATCACAAAGAACTTCAAAGACATGAAGGGGTATAACTAAGAGAACTGAAACCCCTAGAATTTGGTGTAGTTTTGAATGGCGAAATGGACAGGTCGAGTCTGCAAAGGCTTTGACCTCTTTCGTAGTCAAGAAGAACCTCTGCCAAGGAAGAAGTTGCTGAAGAGACTGCTGGATAGGACTGACCTTTGCTTCGTGATCTGGGGCTGGCCTACAGTTTGTATCTTTTACTAAGGAAGAGACTGAAGGGACATTGCAGCGGGTGGTGTCCCCCCTTCTTGAACAGGGCTGTGCTTTGTGCTGTGTCCTGAACCCCAAGGGCCTGAGGTGAGCTTGCTCCCTGTTTGAAAACACAGGAACATAAAAGGTTCTGGAGAAGTACCAAGCAACGCGGATGCGTGTGCTTGTGCAGCTTGAGATCCTCAGAAGTTGTGCCTTGTGATCGTGGGCACACAGGAGTAAACTGAAACTCGGACGTGCAGGGAGCGTGTCGTTGTGCAAGCAGAGGCATTGGTGAAGAGTGCCTGGTTGTTGTGTGCACCGAGCAAGGAAGTGAAACTCGGACGCGCAAGGAGCGTGTCATGGTGCAAGCCATGGCGTTGGTGAGGAGCGCCTGGTCGTTGTGTGCACCAGGATAAGAAGTGAGTCTCGGACGCGCAGGGTGCGTGTCATGGTGCAAGCCATGGCGTTGGTGAGGAGGGCCTGGTCGTTGTGTGCTCCGAGCGAGGAAGTGAGACTCGGACACGCAGGGTGCGTGTCGTGGTGCAGCCGAGGCGTTGGTGAGAAGTGCCTGGCCGTTGTGTGCACCGGGAGAAGAAGTGAGTCTCGGATGCGCAGGGTGCATGTCGTGGTGCAAGCCGGGGCGTTGGTGAAGAGCCCCTGGTCATTGTGGCATCAGAGAAGAGGCGAGCCTCGGACACGCAGAGTTTGTGTCGCGATGCAACCCGAGGAGCTGGTGAGGAGTGCCTGGGTCATGTGTGCAATGAAATCGAAGTAAGTCTCCACAGTGCTGAGTGCTGGTCTCGGTGTCCACTGAAACTGCCGGAAGGAGGGCTAGGTCATCGGGCCCTCGGAGCTAAACAGTAGCTGCCTGGACCAGCAGCTACTTGCCGTGCCCATTGACTGAGTCCTGGATCAAGGCCCAAATCGCTGAAGGAGGAGAGGAGAGTGGGGTTGCGCCTCCCCAGGTAAACTGGATCACCACCTGGGGTGGGGTGAGGGCCCGGAGGGACACTCTCTCAGCCGCTCGCTTCTGTCAGCTGCGCGAGCCTGTTGCTTCGGCTCAAATCTAGGCCTGTGCTGGCCCATGGAGGGGCAGTACTAGGGACGAAGTGAGAAGTGGTACTTTTGTGTCATCATTGATCCATGATTGGGGGCAACTGCTAACGGAGCACCTAAACGGTTGCATTACACTTTACATTATTGCTGCTAACGAACTGTCGTATGCTGCCTGACCTTATTTGTGCCTGATGAACTACATGCTTGGTGTGCTACGCACTGCGTTATTTTTTCCCTTGCAGAGTACATGACTGTAACGTGGCACATTGCATTATTTCTTCATCGCACAGTACAGGATTATAACGTAGCGCATTGCATTATTTTTCCATTGCACAGTACATGATTGTAGCGTGACACATTGCTTTGTTTCTTCCTTGCACAGGGCATGCTGGTAGTGATACGCATTGCATTATTCCTTCTATTGCAAAGTACATGACTGTGGCGCTACGTATGGCATTGTTTTCCTATTACGCAGTACCGGAGTATATGGTTACACATTGCAGTATTTCTTTTCTTTTACAACGTGTGTGATTCTAGCAATACGACCTGCCTAACCTTTTGGGAACGGTTAGAAGTAAACTTAACTGTTGGTTAGAAGCGGTGGTTGGGATTAGAACCTACCAATCCACCGGAAGGAACACTCCCCATTATTATATGTTGGTTTTGTATCGTGTGGTCATATCGTATATCTTCTTATATAAAGATTATACTCGTTTTATAAAAACTCGTGTGGAGTCTATTTGTGGTGACATCATTGGGTTGTTGTGAGTGTGGTTTCACACACTGTACACTCGTGCCTTGGAGATAAGCCTGGCTGCTCGTGCCAAGCTACTAAGGGGGTGAGCAGGGCTAACTCAGACGGTGCCCTTACTTAGCCTAATGTTGAAATGAGGGGTCCGGATCTCGCACCTGGCGACCGCGGTGCAGACAGGGACTCGCGCCTCCAGCATTTGGTGGTGGCGGTGAGGGACAAGGACCCCCACTTCCAACATGCCCCTTCCAGACATACAGTGCTGTAGGCCTTAACAACTTTTGTAAAATAGACCTTTTTAAATGCGGAATTATGAATGCAATATGCTATCTTCATTGCAAGTCTTTTGTGGGAAGATAATGTTTAATTATCGCACTCAGGTGTTAGATACGTACAATGTCATATTTACTGTAAATAGCTTGAGCTCAACTATTTTGACAATCAGAATGTTTTTTGGCAGAACCTGAATATCAATCAATCAATATTCCTTGATTTCGCAATATTTCTGTTAAATATAAAGTACATATATAAAACCAGTTTCATCACATATAAAGTTGCATTTTAAATCGACCTTCTGTGATAAAAAAAAATGCATTAATGCAGTAAAAGGGAAAGATAAAAAGCACTCTAGATAATATATAATTGTACATTAAAAATTATTACATTTAGCTACTGTCTAAGGATCCACAGGTCGGTTGGATTCTCCTACACCTTAAGGCTGACCACAGGAAAGAGGCTAGAGAATGGCAGACAGGGGCCCACGCTGCAGGCTGGCAGGCCCCCGGGACAGGTGCTGGCCAGATTCGGCTGGACCAAGCCAGCAGCCACTGGTGGCCGCAACCTGGAATTGTTTGTGTACTCATCCTGCACTGCCATTGGCTGGCTGGGGCTGGCATGGGTTCACCTGGGCATCCGGCAGAGAGACTTAAATGTGGGGGCAACTTTGCCTGTGGTCACCTCGCTCCTTGGAAGCCCCCGACAGACGCCAACACTCCCACCTCGCCAGCAGCAGCCAAGGAGTCCTGTTAAATTTCTGGTGCAGCGCCCACCTTGCATGACAATGCCGCCTAAACAAGTGAAGCGCAAGTTGGATATTGAGGCAATCATGGGGAGGTTGGATGCCATGGACCAGGTATTGGCCTTGTTACAGCCCGCATTGTCCTCGTTGGTAGAAAAAGAAAATGGCCAGCAACCCAGTGCTCGGGTTGAGGCAGAATCAGACAATGGGGGGGGCTGCCTGCAAGCGCACCAACAGGTCTAGTGCCCCCCCCCCAAAGGTAGCATTGCCCCCAATCAGTAAATGGTAAGGAAGAGGACTCAAAAGGGGAATGCAGAAAAATTCTCAATACCGGTACTCACTCATAGGCAAGAACAAGTGAAATTCATCATTGGGGAGGAGCGCAGGACACAGGAATCAAGCATAACTGGAGAGGAGCTGATGAGTAGCCTCGCCAAAGTGCAGCCGTGGCTGTCGCAACTGAGCACACACGGTGAGACTGCTCAGGCAGTCGCCAACAACCTGGGGGCAAGCCCAGCTCCTGGCCAGTCAGAGGCTGCTGGTAATTCACATAAGTCATCAGGCAGCATTACCACTCCGGCCCCTCTGGCATCCATTGCCACTATGGCATCCACGGCCAGGAGTGAAGATGAGGAGTGGATACAGTCTAGTGGACATGATCATGTTTTGTCCCCCAGAGATTGGCTGGGATTGCATTTATCAGGTGAATTGCAGGATAAGATAAAGAAGGGAGCCTATGTAGATGTATTTGACCTCACTGTAGTGGTAACCCCGGAGGAGGAAGGCAAGTAATCTAAAGATTGCGTCCATAAATTCAAGAAGCCCAAAGTAGAGGAAATGCTAATAAACTGGATTAAGGGCTTTACCATTTATCAGTCAGTGCTGTTGGAGAAATATCCTGACTGTGGCATATTATTTGAACAAAATTGTGGGTGCATATGAGGAACTTGGGGGGGTTCTTGTTGGAAAGAGTATGATAGGGAATTTAGGCTGAAGAAGGCCACCAAGTATATTTTGGGACCAGATGGACAACAATGCATGGCTACGTTTCATGATGTTGAAGAAGCCAGTGGCCAGTCGCCCTTTCAATTGGCAAATGGGGGAAAGGGGGCGAAAAAGGGTTAGTGTTGGGTATTTAACAAAAAAACATGCTCTAGAGCTCCGGGTTGCTGTACATTCAAGCACACTTGCTCCTTCGGTGGTACACCAGGGCATCCTGAATTTAAATGCTTTAAAAAGGTCACAGACAAAAGTGGTCAAAAGTGATGGTGCACCACCTTTAGCGTTTGTCAGTCCCTCCCCAGTGTCATTACTTACAGTGAACCCTTGGCTGAGCTTGTATCCCTGCCATGACACAGCCTTGCAGTTGTACTCAGGCTTTTGCAGCAGTTAGAGAATACCTGCGCAGGGCTTAGGCAGTCCCAGTTATTGCAAAAACCAGCAGTCCTTAGTTCTCTGTAAGGAGGTGGTAAAGAAGTAAAATTGGGGAGGGTGGCCGGGCCATTCACAGGACCCCCGTTGTCCAGGTTTGTATGCTGCCCACTGGGCTTGGTCACAAAGAAGGAGAAAGGGGCATACAGATTGATTCACAATCTCTCAGCACCAAGGAGGAGCCTTAGTGATTGACGCCATTGACTCATCCTTATGTTCCGTAAAGTGTGCATCCTTAGACAGTGCCCTGGCCCTGTTAAGGCAGCTTGGTCCGGGCCCTCATGGCAAAGGCAAATATTGAGTCAGCATTTTATCTGCTCCCTGTTCACCCAGATGATTACCATCTCCTGAGTTTCCAATTCCAGTGGCAGTTTTATTATGACAAATGAATGCCCATGGGGTGCTCAGTCTCCTGCGCATATTTTGAGAAGTTCAGTACTTTTCTAGTGTTGGTTTTCTCGCAAGTGTCAGGGTCCAGGTTAGTCATTCATTCTTTGGATGACTTCCTGTTCTTGGGGGCAGGTGGTACGAATTTCTTCAACAAATCCCTTGCAACTTAACAACCTAATGTCAGACTTTGGGATTCCCCTGGTGCATGAGAAGATGGCGGGACCTGCCACAACCTTAGTATTTTTGGGGATTGAGATCAATTCTGTGGAAGGGGAATGCCGACTCCCAGCAGACAAGGTGGAGGCTTTCCGGTCCTCCCTGGAGGCATGCCTTGAAGCATGGAAGGTCATCCTACAGCAGCTGAAAAAACTTAGTAGGCCAGCTCAATTTCACACTGCGGATAATACCAATGGATCACCCATTCTCTTGCTCCATACCTCAGGCCATGTCAGGCCTTAGAGAAAAACACCATAGGACTCGCCTCTCTGGGGATCAGAAGCAGGATTTGAGGATTTGGCTATCATTTCTGAACACATTCAATGGAACAATGGTGTGGCTGGCTCCTTTAACTTTAAGATCTAGTCAGGAATTGAGTCTATTCTTGGATGTGGCAGGCAGTGTTGGTTTTGTTGCTACACTAGGGGATAAGTGGTGTGCCAAACCCTGGACTCTGCCCTGGTTGGATTCTGGTTCGATGCGCAACTTCACTTTCCGGAACTATTTCCCATCGTGGGGGCCTTGCACATTTGGACTGACCACTTGCATAACCAGTCAGTAATATTTTGGTCAGATAATATGGCAGTGGTAGAATGTATTAATTCACAGAGGGCAAAGTGCAAAAAAGCCCTCAGCTAGCTGAAAGAACTGGTGATGGTGTGTCTCAAAAATAACATCTTGTTTAAAGCTAAACATGTGCTAGGAGTATTTAATAATGCAGCCAATGCTTTGTTTCATTTTAAGTTGCAGGATTTCCAGCACTTCCACCCAACGGCAGTGGTGGAGCCCACACACTTCCCAGGACATGTATGGAACCTTGGAACCCTGCCATCTCTGAACTAATTACTGCCTTCCTTGCACCAAATACATTGCGAGCGTATGAAAGGGCCTTTTCTGCATACAAGGCATACACCTAGGGAAACACTTAAGGGCACCTTTTTTCACTTAAGAACTGGCTGGGTTTTCTTTGGCATTCATGGTCTCAGATTAGATTCGCAGCATTTGCTAGGCAACATGTTTCGGCATTGTCCTTTTTTGCGAAGGTGGAGGGAGGTTCTGACCATTGACACTCTTTCTTTGTTAATCAAGCCCTTAAAGGATGGGAAAGGCTAAATGGTGCAAGGATTGATCAAAGGCGTCCCCTGAATGTAGATAAGCTGGGGAGGATCATCAAAGTCCTGCAAGAGATTTGCTCTTCTCCATTCGAGACTGCCCTTTTTACTGCCGCCTTTTTCCTGGTGTTTTACAGGGCCTTTCGAGTCTCCAAAATCGTCAGTGCTTTAAATGGGCCGGTACTGTCCAGTAAGGAGTACTAGCACTTTTTTATTTAGAGAGCTAGAATACCAGCACTTCTCAAGAGTGACGTAATACTTTTCATTGAAGAGTACCGGCACTTCACAGAAACAAGCAGGAACTTCGGTACAGAGTACCTACACTTCTATTTTTTCCAATTCAAGCACTGAAAATCATGAGGAGGTCCATTCAAGACACACAGGGGGCGATCCAGCTCATCCACTGAGCCTGCATGGGGGGAGATCTGGTGGTGACCATACCCTGCTTTAAGACAGACCAACTGGGAAAAGGTGAGCGGGTAATCTTGAGAAAGGTCACCAGTCTTGCGGGGTGTCGGGGTGTCCAGTAATGGCAGTACTCAATTACCTCCAGATACGCCCTCAGAAGGCAGTCACTGCCTTGCTCATTCATGCCTTAGGTGTCCCGTTGCTACAATTCCTGTTCACCCAGATAATGCGCAGGGCCCTACAGGAGGCGGGAATCCAGGGCAACTTCAGTGCACATTCCTTTAGAATAGGAGCAGCAACATCTGTGGCGGGGGCAGGGCTGAACAAGTAAGTGGTTATGAGAATAGGTAGGTGGAAGTCAGATTGCTATAAGTGCTATACTCGGCTCAACATGATGTAGGTTTGAACAAATTTCCGTTCAGCCAGAAGTAATGTCATTTCTTTTCTCAACAGTTTGTGCATTAGGACACAAGGCTTCCGCCAGTGTGTGGATCAATGGACATTCCTTTGTGCGTTGGGCACGGGCGGCTTTCTTGCAGGGTCAATTCCATAGGCGCACAGCTGCAGCGATTCTTCATCTTCAATGGATTAGTAGGGGCGGTCTTCGTGTGGATGGTCTGCAGCAACATGCTTGAGGAATCTGTGTCCGGGAGGCTTCCGCCGCCAGCACTCATCATTCTCCACATTGGTGGCAATGATTTGGCAACCCTAGGCAGTAGGACCGTATTAGAGAACTTGCTAGTTGAAATCTCTTGGCTAGCCAGAGAATACCCAAGAACAGTCATTGCATGGTCCCACATTATCCCCAGGAGGATATGGAGCTTCGGTCAGTCTGCCAAGAGCCTCAATGAGTCCACCAGCCATTTGAATAGTAGGATGATGCAGCTGTTGAATACAGCCCACTTAAAGACAATTTCTCATGGGTGCATTCGGTGCAAATTTTTGTTCCACAGAGATGGGGTTCACTTGTAAGTTCAGGGCACTGAGATTTTTCTGGAAAATGTAATTGCTTTTGCAGTACAGCATTTCTCACATCTACCAGAGCATGGGGGAGCCCTGTTCAGTGGTAACTGACGAAGTCTGTGGCATAAAAAGAGTCGTGTTTGGCTAGAAAACAGGTCGACAATCTTGGCATCAGTTATAAGTGCAGGCGAATCCATGAGAGAGTTGGCCTTAAGCCAATGTCCCAACTCGGGGCACTGATACACAATCTTTAGAGGAAGGCTAGTGGCGTCTGCTACCACAAGTATCAATAGCCTTTCCCTTACACGGCCCCAATGGGTATTAGATGGATTGGAAGGTCCAGGTATGGCCTAGCCCATCCTCGAAGGGTGGCCAGGGGGATACCTTAATGGGTGACCCTGGCATGGTGAATTATGCTGCTGGGGGACCGTTCGATGTTGGCTCAGGTTTCCTCTATATTGAGGGGACAGTTGGAGCCGCCTTGTGATGACAACGAGTGGAACCCAAAAGGGTTATTTCCCCTGGGTTCAGGACAATGGAATAAGGATGATGCCACAGGAAATTGGGCCTGAGGGTAAGTCAAGCATGACTCTGCCAATGTAATGTAGACTTCAATGTATTGGCTCCTTGCAATGCTGTTGCAGTGTAAAATAATGTATTTTTTTCCCCTTCATTGCTCTTTTAATGCTATGTTGGAAGGTTCAATGTCGTGTTTATGATGAATAATAAATAATGGCCTGAGAATATGATTTCTCTAATGCTACAATGGCATGGTGTACTTAGTTTTGTTTTCAGAGACCGAATGTACAATGCTTGGGTTGATTTGATTGGGAGTGCGGGTGGGGGGGGGGTTGGAAAACCTGGCTCGTCTGGATGCGGTTCCTCACCTGTAACACATAAATGCATCCCCAAGCATCTGGATGAAATGCAGAGCTACCCGACTTTGACTGAATAGTGATTCATTTAGCTCCAAACACAGTTTAATAACTCGAAAATTCTGCAGATTATATTAGGCTAGTGCAAAATTTAAATTTTATTGGACAAATTTGAGAAATGTAAACATTTCACTTTACACAAAACTCATAAACTTTCACATGACACAATTTCATGTCAAGTTGTGCTCATGAGAGTTGGGGGCATGGCCTGGTGCTGATGGAGTGAGCAGCACTGCTCGCTAGCTCTGCTCGGCGGGCCATCATTCAGCACAGCTCTGAGCATATATGCCTACCTAAATATCAATACTTGGTGCCCTAAACCTGCCGGGAGTCTTGTTGCCCCATGGTGGTGCAGCAGAGCTGTACCCAGTGGTCACAACACCTGCATGAGAAGCTGTGCCTGGCTGGGAGACTATGGTCTCAAATGGCAGCGGCCGCAAACAAGATGTGGTGATTAGTATGCTGAGAAGAGATACTGCCATCTGTGTCTTGCCGGGGGCCCGTTGGACCTAACCGCTATCCGCCAGGAGGAAGGCAAGTAAAGCTGGACAGACTGTCGCACTCTGCTTGGCCCGTGAGCAACTATCGGCCTGCCGGAGATGGGCAGCCGCAAACTAAATGAGGGGCCATGGTGAAAATGAGGAGGTGTGAGGATGGGGCAGAAGTGTGCCAAGGCTGCCCGGGGGACTGCGCAGCGGCCCCTCAATAGGGCGGCCGCCTTAGTGCCACAGGAAGGCACTGGAGTCGGCCTTCTAGTTTCCCTGGGCCAGGTTCCAGGGAAGACTTCCGGCCGACCCCACTTCCGGGGAGGGGGGGGACAGGGATACATATACTGTCCCCCACCCAACGTGCAGCCACTTTCCCCTCCTCAAAGGGGATGAGATCAAATGGGAAAACAGCAGCTCCTACCTGGGGGTGACTCTGGACTCTAAACTCACATGGAGAAACCACATAGAGAAGACCTGCCAGAAAGCAGCAACAAAACTGACTGCACTATACCCACTCCTGAAGACCAAGTCGATGCCCTTGCAGAGCAAGGTGCGAGTAATCACCGCAATAATTCGGCCAACCATGACGTACGCTGCACCAGTTTGGAGTGGCTGCCGCCCGCAGCTTCGGAAAGACCTGCAGAGACTACAGAGCAGGGCCTTACGGATTGCAGCAGGTGCTCCACTCTTCACAAGAACAGCAGACCTCCACAGAGACCTAGGCGTTGAGATGTTGGACGACCATCTCCGCAAACTCAACAGGACATTCTACAAAGGACTGGATCAAAAAGATAACCCACTGATCAGGAAACTTGCAGACATTTCTACAAACCCATTTGACCGCTACCCGAGGCCCATCGAAGCGCTAAACTTGTGAAACTGAAACGGCAACACAGCATCCAAAAACCCATCACTGCCTGAGGGCAAATCGCCCCGGCAGGTACCCAAAACTCAACACTGTCAGAAGGCAACCGCCGCGGCAGCCATCAAAAGCTCATCACCACTAGAAGACATTTGGCAGACGAATACAAGACTCTGCGACTAAACTTGCTGACACTTCCGCAAACCATATTGACCGCAACCTGCGGCCTTTCACAGCGCTGACCTTGTGATCCAACCTCAACTGTGACAAAGCGTCACACATCAATAAGACAACCGAAACAGCGACTAAAAAACTCAAAATGAATGTGGAGTAATGAGGCTATCGCCTCGGTATCCAAAAACTCACCGCTGTCAGATCGTATCTGACAGGCGAAAACAAGAAACACTGTCTCACGTGCAGCCACTTGGTTCCTGCCGTCTCGCCTTGTGGTTGCGCCGGGATCCTCTTGCTATATCTTTGTCTCCCACCGGACACGTTGGCAAGCACGTCGGGTCCAGGTCGGGATGGCGTTTTGCCGTTGTTGCGTCGAGTTTTGCGCTGGATGGTCACGTTTCTGGAACTCTGGGGCGAGTTGTCGGGCCTCTAGTGTGCTGTCCGGTGGGAGGAATGGAGCGCGGGATGTTATAGACCAGTGGGTGTCCGTCGCGGCGAATTGTTTGGGGATGTAGAGCCCCTCGGGCCTTTTGTTCCGACTGGACTTTGTCTTTTGCAAGGCAGAGGGACTGGGCGTTGTTTCCTGGCCCGGATGCGGTCTGCAGCACATGCTGTTTCTTGCTGGGGCATTGCTGCACGTTTCCTGCTCTTTGGTCCCGGAACGGAGCAAGTGTTCGGATCGGCATGCGGGTGGCCTGCGCTTGTTTTGGGCATTCGCTTACTGCCATTGGGACCGGTCTAGAAAGGGTCCGTTGATGGGGGTGGGAGGGCTCGGCATCGCAGTGGGGTGGATGCGGTGGCCAGCGGCCCGTCTCCGGAGTTTGCGCCTATCTTTGCCGCGGCTGCGCGGGCTCTTGTTGACTCATTGGGGTGGGCGCTGCTGGGCGGTGGGGATCGTTCCTCTCCCCCCACCCCCAGGAGCCTTGCGGGCAGGGTGCACGGGCCGGTGTGATGTGTCGACTATTTTGTAGAGTGCATCTGTTCGTCCTGAGTCGTTTTTGTTCTCGGATGCTGGCATTGGGAGACATGGCACCGCGGCCGTAGCTTTCCTAGAGAGCTAGGGGTTGTGGAACGGGCACGCGCTTTGAAGCCTGTTGGGGCTTGCTGTGCCGATGGGGGCGCGGGTGCTCCTGTATCTGGCACACTTGGATGAGGCAACACTGGATTGGGCCCCATCCCTCGGTGGAATATACTTACACTAATGGGGCTTTCTGTGGTGGGTGTTGTGCGCTATAAGTGTTGTGCGGCGGGAATGCACATTAATGTCACTTATATAGGTGTGTATCATGGCGTGGAGGACAGTTTGGGAGCCAAGCTTCTGAGTGGAGGGTGAATATACTGGGTTTTTGTGCAGACTTTAAATTGCCGAATGGCGGCATTTGACGATGTGATTATTAGTGAAATTCGACTTCTGGTGTGAGGGTAACCGAGGACAGTGGGTTTGGCCCGTGGTGTCCACCTCGCTTGTGCATTGGTTGGGTCTCCATGGCCACGGTGGGGGCACAGCGGGACAATTGGCCTTGCTTTGCGGGGGGATACCCGGGTAACAATGTGCGTCGTTGACCAGCTCACATCGCCTTTCAGCGATGATGGGGATTCGGCCCCCCGCTGGCAGTAGGTGAGGTCTTTGGATGTGCTGGGGCACGCATGTTGGCCCGTCGTGTGTGGCGCGCATCTGTCTCTAGTGGGGTGCCTGTGGTTATTGTAGACACATGGGGGCAGGCTCCGCCATCTTGCACCTAGAAATGCAGCCATATAGAGGCTAATGTACAGGAGTGTCTATAGAATGTGTTTACCCTCAAAGGACTGTGTCACCGACTGGCGGGCAGTGAATATCTGCATTCCGGGCGAGAGCGCAGCGGATGGCTCAGTGGAGCATCGTGACTTCCAGCAGCGGGAAAGCCTTGCTGTTGCTGCACCGGAGCGGTGATCAGCAGGGGCAGATCATCCTCACAGGCGAGTGGCAGCGCGATTTCCCACGGCTGCCTGCACTGTTTAGCTTGACTGGGCTGGCAGGGTGCATAAGTCCTGTTTAATTACATTTATATTTGTATCCCAATTACCAGTTGGATGTTCAGGCCTTGAAGGAGGGTGCTTTTCAGATCGTATTATTAGGGCTCGTAGTCTTAAGCGTCAGTTAAGGGAAAAGCAACAGGCGTGATAAAAAAATTTCAGATGTATGCTGTGATACTTTGTATCCACCAATGTTATAAAAGTACTGGTATTAAAGCTGACACAGAAGTGCCCCACGCGCAGTCTGTGTCAGCTTTTCCCGGTGAGTGCAGGGGTATTGTTAACCCCCCTCCCACATAGTATTTCACCCGCAGTATGGGGCTGTGCGGGGGACGGATCCTTGACGAAATATCGAGAAGAAGAATATCGAATTGCCAAAATATCGTAGTAAAAATATAGAATGCCAAAATACCGAAGCCCTATCTCCAAACAGGTAAGTACAAAAATATAGAATCCAAAATATCGTTGTTAAAAATATAGTTAGTTACAATATCGAATTATTGTAAATGTCTTAAAATGAATGTAAAATTAATTAAATAAAACATGTAATTAACTGAAACATACTTAAAAATACTTAAATTACTTTAAAATTAATAAATAATTAATGTAAGTAAAATAATGATAATAATACATATATATTAACGTAATATTAATTTAAAAAAATGCAATATTTTTTGCGTAGGATAGCGGGCGGGTAAAATTTACTATTACCACTCCAGTAAGTGCAATAGTAGGGAAAACGTTGGATAGCGGGAGGGTAAAAATTACTATTCCCACTCCAAAGAGTGCAACAGTAGGGAAAGCGTTGGAAAGCGTAGGGGTAAAAATTACTATTCCCACTCCAAAGAGTGCAACAGTAGGGAAAGCGTTGGATAGCGGGAGGGTAAAAATTGGTATTCCCACTCCAGACAGTGCAATAATAGGGAAAGCATTGGATAGCGTAGGGGTAAAAATTAATATTCACACTCCAGAGAGTGCAACAGTAGAGAAAGCGTTGGATAGCGGGAGGGTAAAATGTACTACTCCCACTCCAGTGAGTTCAACAGTAGGGAAAGCATTGGATAGCGTAGGGGTAAGAATTACTATTCCAACTCCAAAGAGTGCAGCAGTAGGGAAAGTGTTGGATAGAGTAGGGCTAAAAATTACTATTCCCAATCCAGAGAGTGCAACAGTAGGGAAAGCGTTGGATAGCGTAGGGGTAAAAATTACTATTCCCACTTCAGAGAGTGCAACAGTAGGGAAAGCGTTGGATAGCGGGAGGGCAAAATTTACTATTCCCACTCCAGTGAGTGCAACAGTAGGGAAAACGTCAGATGGCGTAGGGGTAAAAATTACTATTCCCACTCCAAAGAGTGCAACCGTAGGGAAAGCGTTGGATAGCGTAGGGGTAAAAATTACTATTCCCACGCCAGAGAGTGCCACAGTAGGGAAAGCGTTGGATAGCGTAGGGGTAAAAATTACTATTCCCACTCCAAAGAGTGCAACAGTAGGGAAAGCGTTGGATGGCGTAGGGGTAAAAATTACTATTCCCACTCCAGTGAGTGCAACTGTAGGGTAAGCGTTGGATAGCGTAGGGGTAAAAATTACTATTCCCACTCCAGAGAGTGCAACAGTAGGGAAAGCGTTGGATAGCGGGAGGGTAAAAATTACTATTCCCACTCCAAAGAGTGCAACAGTAGGGAAAGCGTTGGATAGCGTAGGGGTAAAAATTACTATTCCCACTCCAAAGAGTGCAACAGTAGGGAAAGCGTTGGATATCGTAGGGGTAAAAATTACTATTCCCACTCCAGAGAGTGCAACAGTAGGGAAAGCGTTGGATAGCTGGAGGGGAAAATGTACAATTCCCACTCCAGTGAGTGCAACTCTAGGGTAAGCGTTGGATACCGTAGGGGTAAAAATTATTATTCCCAGTCCAGTGAGTGCAATAGTAGGGAAAGCGTTGGATAGCGTAGGGGTAAAAATTACTATTCCCACTCCAGTGAGTGCAATAGTAGGGAAAATAATAATTTAATATTTTATTAAAAATAAATAAATTATTAATACCAAATAAAAATATTAAAATGAATTACCAATCAAACAATATTTAATCATTACTTTATTATAAATACCAAGTTTTTTTTATTAATAACCTATTAATAATTAATTAACAGCCAATTAATTTTCAATACCAAAAATTAATAAATACAATTAATACCAATTAATAATTAATTAAGAATAAATTAATTAGCAATATACAAAAATTATTTCAATAATTCATTATTTACAATTAAATTAATTCCCACCATATTCTCCTATAAACCCACAACCCGCTAAAAATAATAAATTAATACAATTAACATAATTATCAATTAAACAATTAATACTAATTAATTACCAATGAATACAAATTATTTACCAATTAATAATTAATCAACAACCAATTAATTTTCAATACCAATTAATAATTACCAATTAACAATTAAATTACTTCCCACCCTAATTCCCTATAAACCCACAAACCGCTACAGAAGTAAAACGCAAAATTAAATTAAAAATAATTAATAATTCCTAAAAATTATTATTTAATGTACTATAATTAAATTACTTCCCACCCTAATCCCCTATAAACCCACAACCCGCTATGGAATTAAATTACACAAAAATTAAATAACATAAAATTCATTACTTTAAAAATATTCAAACATACATTCCAAAATTTATACCTACTTTTAACACATATACTAAAACTTAAAACACTATAATAAAAATCGATATTTTTAACAACTATATTATGACTGTCGATATTACTTACTTCTATATTATTTAAATCGATATTTTATTTCTTACCTGATTTTCGATATTCTTCACCATTATATTTTGGCAATTCGACATTCTGTCCATTCTATATTAAAAACTCGATATTCTGTCCTGTCGATATTTTGAATTCGATATTATGTCTGTTTACCGCGGGGGACAGTCATGCGCTGTGGTGGTTGTCCCCAGATCCCATGAGCTGTAGGGGTCGGGTTTCGCGTGGAGTGCATCCCCGGCTGCCCATTGGGTCCCTGGGCTGCGAGAGCACAGCTGAACTCTGACCTGATCTCAGGCTGTCTGGTTCCCTGTATCGGGAACATCAGGATTGCTGCGGCCAAGTTGTAAGCTTTTCCTTTAGTATACACAAGCCTTAGTCGCTGCTTAATTTTCTTATGCAACGAACAACCGTTGACGAAGTCTATAGTCCTGACTTGTAGGATTGAGGTTAGTGGTGTATTGGCCACCGGGTGGCACTGCCGCATTGTGTTCTTTCGGCACATAACGTTCTATTGAGTTAGTCGATTCTCAACATTTTCTAGTGTGTGTGTTGCACAGTGGTGACAAAAGATGTGATCGGCAGAGATTATTATATTTGTCCGCAAAAAAACGTAGACCTTCGACA
This sequence comes from Triturus cristatus, assembly GCF_964204655.1. Classification (NCBI taxonomy): domain Eukaryota; kingdom Metazoa; phylum Chordata; class Amphibia; order Caudata; family Salamandridae; genus Triturus; species Triturus cristatus. The sequence goes on from NC_140590.1 coordinate 1,646,850,264, forward strand.
CATGGTTGTGCTGATTTTATTTCCCTCCCCTTGCATGAATTGAAGCCAAGAGCCTCGCCTTGGTTTTTTCCTGAGATTCAAGCAACACACGTTGTAGGTGGCTGCAGCCTGCAGCCGTATTTGTGTTCACCAACCTCATTGGAAGAGCTTTTTTGGCCGGACACGATGTTCAGCAGCCGAGCATGTAGGCGCGAATCATGTCTCCCGGGTTATTGTGGCCGGGGCTACGCAAGTTCAGGGCCAGCGGACTAGTTGAAATCGGGTTAGGTTTACCGGATGCCATGGGCGCCCAACCTAGGTGATCTGGATACCATCAACTCCTGCGCATTCATGTGTTGCTGAGGTTCTCGTCAGAGGGGGCGAGTCAGGCCTGCCTGCGCACTTTTTATTTGGTTTAATTAGCTGTTACATAGCACAAACTTTCTGCATTGAACTGTCATTCATTTCAGCATCTTTTTGTTTAAATCCACAAATGTGCAAAAGGCAACCCTGGACTTTTAGAAGTGCGGCTCCGTCACTTATTTGTTTTCTTCAGTTGCAGAGTCTGGTAGTAAACAGGGAGTGAGTTTGTCGTACTATGGAGTACTTTCAGAGATCGATTGTACAGATGTAGCAGTGGCTGTTGCATATTTACAAATGGCACTTTTTACCCTTTCATATGACACTACCATGCTAGGTGTAGCTATCCACCCTGTAAGGGCATATTGAGTGTAGCGTCACTTTCTTTAATACCCTTCACTGACTGCGAGAATATATCCAGGGCACTTCAAATCTGGTGACCCATAGGCAACACCGCAGAATTATGCACAGCACAACCATCGTGCTGCCATGGGCTCCGGATTTTGATCCTGCACCCACTTCTGAGGCCACAGATTTCAGAACTCTGAGGGTTGAGACTACACTCATCAGAGTAGGATAGTCTCCTTCGGTAAGCAGGCTATAGGCATGTTTTGCCAGGTCGTTTCCGGATCTGTCATCATGCCGGTGCTGGCTAGGGTAGAGCATGCATAAGGGGCTGTGCATAGGTCTGGTCAAATTCAGCAGAGCAGTTACACACTGGTTCAGGAGCCATGCTACAGGGCTTCTGTTATAGCTTTTCACTGCACGGTCAGTTTTTATGTGTGGTTTCGTGCAACATCCTAAACAGTATCTCAGAACAAGACAGGAACAGCAGAATCAGAATTCGAGGGGGATCTTATATTATTTGGGCTCCAAGCCAACTGGCGATCATGTGCAACGCGCTATACCTGGGCAGCATGTGCACTTCAGAGTATCTCCGCGTATGGTAGTCTCAGGTAGTTACAAGACAGTGAAGGATCAACAGAGACTTATATTTATTGGGTTCACTATTGGGTAGCCTATACTCCAGGGGGAGGGACCCATACATATTCTCCTCGGCCACATAAAGCCACAGTGATACACTCTTTACATACTTGAACCGTGCAGTATGTCTATCTGATTGAAACACAGCGTGCAACCCCAGGAGCACCGGGTCTAGGTCTGCTCCAAGACTCCATTGGTAACGGCAGGACAGTAATTTGTTCGACCCAAAATGATTGTAACGGATCGTGGGCATGTTGCCTAGTGCCAACTTAAAAGCTGGCATGAGTATACAGGAGGGGGGTGCTTTACTTTGAGTGCCCGGTAATTTTATGAGTGAGGCAGTTGAACCGATACCACTAGGGCTATCATGACGGCCTTTTGTTGGCTCCTGTTGAAGGTAAGGGTACCCATTTTTGCAGTAGCTGTGCTTCCCTGTGGTAGGATTTGGTTTGTCGGTTACAGTCAGCTTTCCTCCTGCCCAAGCTATCCTTCTAGCCTTGGAGGGGGGGGGGGGGGGGCTGGATTGCCTCATTTGTCATATTTGGAGTTCAAGGGAAATAGAGGCGTGTCAGCTCTCTAGTTCGATTGCCACGTTTGCTGCGCTTCAATGACAGATGTTGAATGTCTCCTGACAAGTGCTGCTTGCAATTTTAGTTTACATTGGGCTCGGTGAATACATTATCTTTTCACTTGCGATCAGAGAAAGTAGATAATGTGGTTGGATATAGCATTGCATGACCTGGGCCACTTAGCGGTAAGCCGGCTAGCATTAAGCACATATATCGTTCTCCGGAAGGGGGATGCAGATGTCAGTTTTGTGTGGACAAATGCTCCGTTTAGAAGGGAACTCCCTGGGTTAAGGCGGGCACGGTTAGGATCTGAGAGTAACCAGCAAAGGCTTGCTTCCAAAATTTGTAAAGTTGATCAGATGGGCCAAGCGGGGCTGCAAAGCACCATGCATATTCTATAGGTCACAGTTTTGAATACGAGGTCCTATGCACAGTTACTATTAGGTTCTGATTCCTATTCGCCTGCACACCTCCACGTATATTGTACATTCGGGACGCATGTTATACGTTCCATCGACCCCCCGACGAGAGGTGACCACACAAGTTCAGCGATGTAATTTTCTACGGGTCAAGAGGGGCGAGTTGTGGTGGCAACAGGATACCTGCAGCAGGGAGTGCCGCCAGGCGGCAAGGAGTTAGAGAGTAATTGGGATTTGAAGGTCCCGCTGGGTGCCTGCCACCTGGCCATTGCAGGTCGTTGATGGTGATCACAAAGGGCTTAGTAGGGGTCATGACAAATTTCACTGGGGCTGATTCACAGGCGGGTGTGGTGGTCCAGACCTCATTTCACACGATGCTCCCTGTCGGGTCTGTCTAATGGTCATCTAAAAGGGCTTTAAATTAACAGCCTCTCTGGTTTCAGCCATACTGTGAGCAGTATGCAAGCGGTCTGTGCATCAGTAGGTTGGGGGAGCACGTCCGTTCCCGGGGTTGTGACTGTGAGTCCTGTTGTGACTCTTGGAGTCCTAGTCCTGCTTGCTGCAGGTGCTGGATGAGTGTTGTTTACATAACTGGATGCGATGGATGAGGAGGCAGAACCCTGCAGCACACTCTGCTAAGCTATGTTACTGGCGAATTGTTTTGACCCAAGGCCGAAGCGGGAGCTTCTAGTGCAGGGCCAGAATCATTAGGCCAGGCAGCATGACAAAGGTCTTTTCGGCACTGGTAGAATGGTGCATGCTGCTAAGTAGTCCTGAAGGCCCCACCCCCTGGCAAAGATGGCAAGCAGGGGTCACACGGGGAATGGAGCTATCAGCTGTCAATCTATTGAGCTTATAACCAGCATGAAAGTCGGAGGGAGGCTGCTGAGTTGCCCTAGCATGGTTTGTCTCGCTTAGGGCCAGTTGGGGTTACTGTTCAGGGTAAGGTTAGACTTCTTGGTTGCGTTGGATACTTTGACAGGTTGCCTCTGCGCAGGCATCACTGCGATAAGTGGTAATTTTGGGTGTGTGAACTAGGTGTCCTTCAAGACACTCGTTAGATCTTGCAGTCCCGCCATTGCAGAACATAGATTTGTCAACATTCTTCAAGGAAACCATTATTAGCAGGAAGGTATTGAACCATGGAGAGCCAATGGTTGTGGGTTCGTGCACAACAGGAGTAAGGGAATTACATTCTGTTTCTTCAGGCTACGTGTAACATCTATAGCACCAGCAGCTGTAAAGCTTCTATTTTTGCCCGGGACTGGGGCTGGCAATGTCATCAAACTTTGCAGCCAGACACGGAATAAGCAAAGATATACTTGTGATGGTGCAACGTGCACTCAGCAGTAGAGTCAGCTGAGTGTCATCATACCCTGGTATACCGTCAGTGATAAACGTAAGGTTGGGGCTACACACGAACAGGCACTCTCTGTCTGCTGGGGCGGGAGTGTGCCAGTGCCAAGAGGGTGCGGGTTGCCTGGTTAGGGCTGTTTTGATGGGAGGGAGCACTAATACGGACAACCACAAGAGCACATTTTGCAGTCATACAAGGTTAAATTGATAATGTGATGGCATGGTACCAGTTGCTTCAGTTATGCGCATTTTCCTTGGCAGTTGTCAGGAACATTCAGAATGCAATGTTGGTGGTTAGCCTGTTGTCATGCCTTTCAGAGGTGTTTTAGCTCAGGCATGGCCAAGCATGGGTTAGATGCCTGTGGTCTGCCCTGGGATTCATGTTAACAGGCGGGTGGAGCAGCAGAACTTAGAGGGGCTTGGGTCCGACCTCTGGTTACAGGTGCAGATCCTGGTAAGTTCACTTAGTAGCCCGTCCTTGAGTTCGATGAAACAGGTACCATTGATTTGAGTAACGGTAACGGGTAATTTCTCCCGCCCTGCAGCCTTGGCTGGAAGCTATGCAGGTTGTGGACGTTGTCATCCAACTAGGGCGATATGGTCCATATGAATGGGGGAAACCCCTGGGTTAAACACAATTGGGCTACAAAGTATTAGGAGAACACTTGGCATTCCCAGTATTCAAAATATAGAGGTATTTATACTTTGGTTCGCCTCTGGGTCACTCTGTCCTGTCTGCTCCCTGGTATACTAGCAGAAGTTTGGGTGGGCAAGGCTTCACATAGGGTGGTGACTGACGGAATGTGATGGACATACTCCGACTAGTGCTAGACTCAGATAACTGAGTGAAAGAGGAAGTAAGGCGGGCTTGTCAACTCTTACCTCCACCTGCATTGGCACTTCCGGGCAGGAGTGGCTTGTCAAAGGTATTGCTCTTCAGCCAGGCAATGGTAACATTGGACCAACGCCTAATTATGGGTTTTAGGTTATATCAAACAAAAATCCATGGGGAGTTTAGAAAGGAGGGGGGCACCTGTCCTTAGGGGGTATGTTGGCCTCCGGTCCTGTATGGGCTAAGACTTGTTTTGGCTGGACCGGGAGAAGCCCGGTATTCAGCATGTGGTAAGTAAAAAGGCCTACCTTGGTGGGGGGCCCTGGTTGTGACGGTGGCCACCCCCAGAGCTGTGGAGGAGTTACAGGGCGATCCAGAGTCTGCAGATACCAAGGGGTACTTCATGCAGCAGCACAGCATGGAGCTTAGCCAGGATACCCAGGGATGTCTTAGCGTTGTCCCCTGGAAGAACTACGGTGCCCCGTTAGTCCTACGGGCGGTTGTGGGTCTGAGCAACCGGGGGCTGCCTGAAACGGCTCCGCTCACCTATTTGGGGGGGGGCATGAGTGAGGGAGTGGACTGGTGGTCCACGGATGGGAGGGGTGGCCCCTCCCAAGATTTGGTATGCACGAATTGGCGACGGCCATGGTGTAATTGGCTTATCTGACGGGCAGGCGGCATAGGGGTTGGCCTGCCCTGGAATCGCACCGTAAGATAACCCACCATGTTGGCATATTGGTTGTGCTAATAAACCTGCAGCAAATTTCTCCACTAACAAGGTGTCGTGTGGTTTATTGATGTATTGTGCTGCATGATAAGTGACTACAGTTGCCGATATTGACACTATTGCCGCCCCACGAAGAGTCGAGCGGCTGCACCAGCTTGATGAGGAGAGGCCAGTGCGTAGACACGAGAACTTCGGAAGAGCCGTTTCCCAGGGATTTGTGCGAGAGGCGGGGTGTGACCGGCACGAGCCTCGGCCCGAGTGAGTCACCCGAGACTGCAGCTTTGCTGCTTCAGGCCTCGCTGTGACATGCTATCCACTGTGACGTGGTGCTATGCACTATATGACTGAGAGAGCCACTGCACATATGCCCACCGTGTCTCCAAGGTACGAACTTACTGTGGTATTTACCCCCATATATCACTGCACGGCTGCGAGGCGATTCGAGTGCTCCACAAGGACCTGCATGCGAAGGTCAGAGTCACTGCCTTCAGCCTTCTGCTCCTCTCTCCCATGCCGCCATTAGCTCAATACCTAGACCCTGAGTGGAGACCAGGGGCAACACATGCCCGATTGATGCTGCTCGGTGTGAAGGGGCTGACAGACACCAACTGAGAGCAGGGGCCTAGGTGAGTATTTGTCGAGAGAGCTCCATTTGTACTACTCTACTGGCTGCTAGAGGCTGGCAGAAGGACGTGCACTTCGAACCAGAACTTGGTGTCTCGGGCGACAGCTAGAATCCCCTCTGGGGGAGTAGATGCCCTGAAAGGTGGGGACTACTCACTGAGGATCTCCTCGCTGGGGACAACGGCTCCACTGTGTGGGGCCAGCGGATAAAGAGGACAAGAGCTCTCACTTGTGACCGGGGGCAACGTCCTCACCTGCTCTATATTTGGAGCTGCCGAACTGAGACCAGCATCCCATTGAAGAGACATCTGTCTCCCTACATATTAGAGTCACTGCCCAGAAGTCTAATCGGAGCTACCCAGAGTCTATAACGATGGGGAAAACAACCTGTAAACGTGACCAGTATGCTGAACCTGGGGCAGAATCTCAAGATAAGAATGAGAACACTGATGACTTGCCAGAGACCCCCGAAAATCCTATGTTGCAGGATATTCTACAGGCCATCACAATCTCCATTGACTGGAGGTGGAAATCGACTCCATTGGCACAAACCTGGGGTTCCTACGAGACGACCATCGACGCCTGGCTGAGAGGGTGACTGCAAAGGAGCGCCAATTGGGGGAGTCCACCACCACTCTATGCGACCTGAAAGATCGCCTGGCATCATTTGAAGCCAAGGTGCGCAGGTTGGAGCTTCGGGCACAGGATGCCGAAAATCGCTCTCTTTGGAACAACATAAGGATGGTGGTCCTGCCGGAGAAAATAGAGGGCACAAATATAGTGGAGTAATTGGAATTCTGGTTGCACACAGAGGATACCCCAGGGGGGCTATCCCCATTCTATGTGCTGTAGAGGGCGCACAGGGTGCCGTAGAAACCGCCACAGCCGGGAGCTCCCCCAAGACCTGAAATAACACCGCTCCTGCACTACAGAGATAAAGATCAGATACTGGCGCAGGCACAGAGCAAAAATAACCTCTGGGTGGATAGTGGAACGGCATGGATTTTCCCTGACTTTTCTAAAGAAGTGCAGAGACAGAGAGATTCCTTCCAAGAGGTCAAAAAGGAACTCTGTCGCCTTGATCTGAAATATGTGATGCTATTTCCGGCACGATTAAAAGTAATGACCCCAGAGGGGACGGAGTTTTTACATTCATCACAGGAGGCCTGGGATTGGCTAGAGACTCGATAAGATGCAAGCCCTAATAGTGGCCCCAATACTCCACAGGGCGTATCTGACACCTGAGTGCATAGGCAGGTATTTTCACATCCCTAACACAGCATGCCCTCGATGTGGTGACACAGGAGTCCACCTCCACCACATGTTTTGGTCATGCCCCACAATGCATGCTTTCTGGGAAGGAGTTATATGTACGATAGAGGAGAGTATTCAGAAGGAGATCCCTCAGTAGGTTTCCCCACCCTGCAAAATCGAAGATAACAAGAAGATTTCAGGATCTCGCATACATTATTGCCAAGCAGGAAATAGTGCGCAACAACAAGGGGTCCAGGATTGTTAACCTGGAAGAATGAGATGTTGAAATGAGCGAGCTGTGAGGGGCGGGTACTTTTGAGGGAGGCGCAGATGGGTATGGGAGCCATGGAGGGAGAATGAGCCTGGAATATATTAGTGGACAGCCTGGCCAACCCGGAGCTGGCTTCAACAGTGGCTTCTCCAGCGGAATCGCCAGATGAACTGTGTATGTTATAATTGAGGGCCTGATGTGTAGAACATATTCTCCTGGCGTACTGCTGCTTGAGGTGAGAATTCCACTTTAGTTCTGAGGTCCTCAGGAGGCAAGGAGACCTCATCCCCCCACCAGCAGTGTGCCGAGAGGCACGTTTGCAGGGTGGTGGAAAAGGAGGCATGGCCTCTGAACATCTCTAAGCAATCCCACTGTGTGGAGCGTACTGGAGGTAACAGGAGGTCTTGCTGGTCCCTAAGGACCCTCAGCAGCCAGGGGGCTTCATCCCCCGACCAGCAATGCGCCAGAAGGCGCATTTGCAGAGTAGTGGAGAAAGGGGAGGGGCCACCGGCGAGTTGCCAGGCTTTTTTTTCCAAAGGGAATGGGGGCTGCGTAGCCCCCCTTCCCTGGACTGATTTTGGCACAGGGCACCCCATCCCCCAGGGCCAGGCATGTTAAGAATGGGGAGGGGGGCTGTGTGTCCCCTCGCCCAGGGTGGATTTCAGCCCCGGGGGCCCCATCCCCGGGGCCCGGCCATTCTTTTTTATTCCTTTTTTTAAAATAAAATGGCGTGTGCCCCCCCCCTTCCCTGGGTCAACTTTGGCCCTGGGGCCTGCCCTTTAATTTATTTATTTATTATTGTTATTTTTGCCATGGGAGGGCCCCTCTCCCGAGACCAATTTTGGTGCCGGGGGCACAATCGCCTGGGCCCAGGCCTTTATATATTTGAAAAAAGCAGAGGCCCCTGTGGCCACCTCCCTGGGCCGATAGCGGCCCCGGGGACCCCATCCCCCGGGCCTGACCACTTCATTGGGGATCTGGGGATGGAGCCGGAAGGCCCCCGCGGTCCCTGCTGGCTCCCTGCCTCCTGTGGGAGCTGGCATTGCTTTGAGACCCAGGGAGCTGCTAACATGCAGCTACCTGGATCTCAAAGCAATGTGTCCATTTCCCTGCTCACTTGACAGCAGGCAGGGAAACAGACATACTCTGCTTTCAGCAAGCAAGATCATTTTCTGCTCTCACTTCTCTGCATTCATTTAATTCAATAACCCCGGGGAAGTGGCGGTCCCTGGGGTTGCCGGTGGCCATGCAGGACCTGCATCACTTTGAATATGTATGCCCCTGGGAGCTGGCGGTCCCTGGGGCGGGGGGGGCGGTGCCTCATGGGCACCCCCGCATTACTATAAAAACTTGCCCCCGGGACCTGGCCCATGCAGGGGCCTATATTAAACAAAGCACTTCATTTTTAAAAAACATTTTCTGTGGGAGTCGTGGATCCAGCGTGATTTTCATCAAAATGTTTTTTTTAATGCTTTTTGGCCCTGGGGGGTACCTGTGGGACCTCACAAACAGGCCTAGGGGTCAAGGTGTTTCTACCCTGCCCCCTTTTCTTATTTAGGTCTTGCTGAGTCAGCGCGCATGCGCTGCTCAGAGACACTTTAGTAAGTGAGGGCTTCAAAAAATGCTACCGCCGGCTACAGCTTGCAGTGCATGTGCACGGGTGCGCGCAAGCTGTGGCCGGCGGTAGCATTTTTCCCCCAGCTTTTTAGCCAGCTGGCTAGAATGCGCAACAAGCAGGCGCGCTCATCCCTTGCATGTTTTAGCACGTCATCGTGATCACTTTCGCTTTCACAGCGATCGTGATCGCGATGACTTTCGTGGCCAATGCTTGTTCTCTATCCCTTCTGTTTCCTCTTCCGCTGACCCAGGTCCTGTTCCTCTTATTCTCCTGCATTCTTTCTGAACTTCTTTCTAATCTTGAACCCCTTTCCTTTCGATCCTTTCTCCTTACCGTCTCCTTCATCCTCCCTTTCTCTCTACCTTTGTCCCCGATCCTACCTGTGACACCCCACTCACCCCCGTCCGTTATCCAGATGAAGCAGAAAGGTGTTATTCCCAAACTTCTCGAAGGTTTCATAGTGATGCCTGTCCAGGTTGCCTGCGAAGGGTAAACACACGAGAATGAGCCGCGGGCCCAACAGAGGGCAAAATTCAGAGCACAGCACACATAGTCAACAAGAATATTGAAAAGCATTTTGAAGTCTGTACATGCTTTTCAATAAACTTATTTTCAAGAGTGGTTTCCTCTGAAGCTCTTTCTTAGCTGATGTGGAACGATGGTGGGAAGAATTAACAAGAATTATCAAAGCCAATAGGTTTCGCCTATGCGAGATCTATTGGCTTTGTCAATGTTTTTTGAAAATGTTGCACAGCGCTGCGAGCTGCTGTGCTACATAGCTTAAAGTTAAAACAAGCATTGGCATAACCAAATAAGTCTCGCTTTTGGGACCTTATAAGTATTTCGTTATGCAACTGTTGCATGGCTAAACACTTATAAGGTCCCAAAGGCGAGACCTATTGGCTATGCCAATGCTTGTGCTTACGTTGTCTACTATGTAAAGGTCACAGATGAAAGAAGCATGTGTCCATTTAAGAGGAAAGGAAGGGTCATAAATTGGCCCATATAGAATGCACTGTGCAGCAAGCTTAGAACCAACATCCAACAAGCATTGGCATAGCCAATAGGTCTCGCCTTTGGGACCTTATAAGTGTTTAGCTATGCAACAGTTGAAGTTGTAGGAAGGATATTGCGCTGCATAATGAAATACTTATAAGGTCCCAAAGGCGAGACCTATTGGCTATGCCAATGCTTGTTTTACATTTTGTCTTGTGACTCGGTTCAACTGAGTCACCAGATGGCTGCCAACACTTTCTGGTTTGAAGTGTTGGCAGCCAATGAGATCTCAGCACGAGATCAGGAGGGATTACGGATCCACCGCAAACCCATATATATAACTGGAAATTGTTTCAATTTCTCAGCAAATTCTAAACGGATTCACACCATATCACAAAAAGGCACTTCCTTAAACCAACATCTATCTTCCTTTCAAATTTCGTGTAATTCCGTTCAGCAGTTCGGGCTGTAGCCAAGTCTAAATGTCGTATAGGAATTAACTTGGGTAAAATGTGATTTTTTTAAACACCCCCTGGTACTTGGCACCCGCTTGACGGATCGCCCCGAAACTTTCAAGATAGCAGCTGAAGTGAGCGTCGTATTAGCTTAGAACATTTCATGAAGATTAGTCAAAAGGCATCAAAGTTATTGGTAAAACAAAAAACGCTTTTTCTATGGAAGCTAGGTCCTAACTACAACTACCTAACTGGCGTCCGCCAGTAGGATATATATATTTAGGATTTAGGAGAACGCATCCTTTGGGGCTCATTGGGGCTTGAACGCATTCATTTACACGAGCCCCAACTGACAATAAAGAACTCCATCTCCCATCAAGCAACATATAGTCTCATACAGAGCTGCCCAATCGGCATGTGATAGATCTTTAAAAGGAAGGTGGGGCTCTCTGTGGACTCGTTGACTGCATTGCTTTGAAGAAGGGATTATCCCAAAACACGTCGGTGTTTGCAGTCAGTGCGACATGGACCGAAGAGTGCTGTTCGTCGTAGCTAATAAATAAGCTTTGGGGAAAGTTTACTCGTGCACGAGTGCGGTTCTTTGCAATGGACACCCCACGGAGCAGGACAATATATATATATATATATATATATATATATATATATATATATATATATATAACTTGCACATTGGGGGCTTTAAAGGTGTTCTAATGTTTTAAATAGACATTTGTCCCTTGCAAACATTTTAACATACTTGTTGTTGTGCTGCACAAATGAAGTACATTTTTTGTATTTAGTAATTAAGATGTTGAAATTGGTTACCAAATGGCGCACTGCAGATTGAAGAAGGCAGAGTCTCTGCCGAAACGCGTTGTTGTGTTGTTACACAATAAGTCACCTATGTATCAGACTGGTGTGCCACTTTCCTTTGGACTGGAAAGTGCATATATATATATATCCAATTATAGGTATACTTCGTTTTCGAAATAAACATCCAGCACTCCAGAGTTAAAGTTTTGGCACTCGGTCTTTTATTCTCCATGAACGAGGAAAAACATCTATATATATATATATTCACACACAAAAAGGTTACATGGACGTTATAGTTCGGAAATAGAATTTAAACAAACTTTGAAATTCACAAAAAAAGCAAAGGTTACAGAGACGTTATAGTTAGGTTCAGATTTTTCAAACAAAAAACATAGAAATTTGCCATTTATACTTATCTCAAATAACTATAACTCGTACCCAAATGTAACTATAATATTTGCAGTGAAATTATTTGTGAGAAGGCTGTGCATGTCGGGGTGAGAGTTAATGGTTTGTGTGTGTAAAATCGAAACCTAACTGTTACGTCTCTGTTATCTTTGTTTTTTTAGTGAATATATATATATATATATATCAGTGATGTCATCAGTGATGTCATCAGTGATGTCACTGACCATGTCATGAGTGATGTAATATGTGACGTCATCAGCAGTGCATTGCGGGGGCGCGAGTTATAGTTAGCTGAACTAACTATAACGGGGGGATTTCTATGGTTTTGTACGAGAGAAATGTTCAACTAACTAAAACTTACCCTAAAACCTATGTTTTTTTCAATGAATTTCTAAGGTTTTTTAAATGCTAATTCCTAACTATAACGTGTCTGAAACCTATGGTTTTTTCAGTGAATTTCAAAGGTTATTTAAATGCTAATTCCTAACTATGCCTACAGAGGTAGGACATGTGAAGAAAGAAGGAAAAACGCACAGAAAGAAGCAAAAGAAATACAGAAAGAAGCAACAGAAGTCCAGAAAGACGAAGAAAAGTGCAGAAAGAAGCAAGACATGTGCAGAAAGAACCCACAGAGGAGCAGAAAGAGGCCTTGTTCCAAAATTATCCTGTGCCCACAACTTTTTCAGACGGGTACTGATGGTAACTGACTCTGACTAACCAGGCCTAGAGCCAGTGCTATGCTAAAACACACTTAGAATACAGTTAAAACACCTACATACACTAGGGAACACTATGTGTTGGGGTACCCCTGTGATTAGCATGACCTCCTCTGTAAGGCCCTAGTACATAATAGGGCAGGGGGATTAAAACTACCTCTTAAAACGCGCTACGGGGAGCGTTTGCACAGTGGTGAAGGGGGGGCCTGAGGTGACATGTTTGCAAACACGCCCTGTGGCCGTTTTAATTTGGGAGATTAAGTCCCCTTGAATCCTGACAGTCCCTGGGGTCCAACTAGCCAACCAGCGCCACAGAGCTGCATTGCAGAGAGGTGTAAAAAGGGGCGTGGCCTGGCCCACCTCTCTGCAACGCAGCTCTGTTGCGCTTACTGGAGGTACCTGGTAGGGTTGTTGGTCCCCAGAGACCCTCAGAATCGAATAGGAATTAATTCCCCAACTAAAACGCACCACTGGGCATGATTGCACACATGTCACCTCAGGCCCTGCCCCCTACCTTCACCACTGTGCAAACACACCCAGTGACGCGTTTTAAGTTGGGAGATTAAGTCCCCTTGAATCCTGAGGGTCCCTGGGGTCCAACTAGCCCACCAGGTACCTCCAGTAAGCGCCACAATGCTGCGTTGCAGAGAGGTGTAAAAAGGGGCATAGCCCGGAGCACCTCTCTGCAAAGCAGCATAGTGGCGCTTACTGGAAGCACCTGGTGAGCTAGTTGGCCCCCAGAGGCCTTCAGACTTGAAGGAGAATTAATTCCCCAACTTTAAACGCGCCACAGGCGTGTTTGCGCATGTCACCTCAGGCCCCGCCCCCTCCCTTCACCACTGTGTAAACACACCCAATGGCACGTTTTAAGTTGGGGGATTAAGTCCCATCGAATCCTGAGGGTCCCTGGGGTCCAACTAGCCCACCAGGTACCTCCAGTAAGCGCCACAGAGCTGCGTTGCAGAGAGGTGTAAAAGGGGGCTTTGCCTGGACCACCTCTCTGCAGCGCAGGTCTGTGGTGCTTATTGGAGGTACCTGGTGGGGTAGTTGGCCCCCAGGGGCACTCAGGATTGAAGGGGAATTAATTCCCCAACTGAAAACGTGTCACAGGGCGTGTTTGCACACGTCACCTCAGGCCCCACCCCCTCCCTTCATCACTGTGTAAACACGCCCCATGGCACATTTTAAGTTGGGGTATTAAGTCCCCTCGAATCCTGAGGGTCCCTGGGGTCCAACTAGCCCACCAGGTACCTTCTGTAAGCGCCACAGAGCTGCGTTGCAGAGAGGTGTAAAAAGGGGCTTTACCTGGAGCCCGCCCACACAGGAATAATTTTTAAAAACGGAGCCCCGTGGGGTTGCGGTCCCTGGGGCAGCATGGGGCCCGTGTGCCCCCTGCAAATTTATTAATAATTCCCTGGAGCTTGGGGGGGGGCTTGGATGCCCCCCACATAAAAATCAAAGACCCGGGGGTGGCGGTCCCTGGGGCAGTGTGGGGGTATTGGGGCCCCCCACACATTTTTTTTCTGCCCCCTGGACCTGGCCCACTCAGGGGCTCAATTAAACGAAAAAATGTTGGCCGGAATTCGCGCTGGGTGCACGAATCTCGCCGATTTTTTGGGAAAAAAATGCTTTTTTTGGCCCTGGGGGGTCCTTGTGGGACCCCCTGAGCAGGCCGAGGGGGGCAGGGTGTTTCTACCCTGCCCCCTTTTCCTGTTTTTTGCGTTTCTTTTTGTGTCTTCTTGTGCCTCGGTTCTACTGAGGCACAAGATGGCTGCCAACACTTCCTGGTTTGGAGTATTGACATGTTCAGCAAACAAGAACTGGCACCAAGTAGCGTAGTCTTATGTAATCTGGAATGAGTGGAGGGAAGAATATTTTATCAAAAACCTCCAGTACCCATTAAATCATGTGGTATAACCCCATCCAGTGTGCTACCAATATTTAAAATTTCAAAGACAACAGAAAAGATGGAAACAAGAAAGTGTCAGGTCAGTCCACAGGTTGATTGAACAACTTTACTCACTCTACACACACCCTCATTATCAGAAAAAGTAGGTGAAAAAAATGTGTAAAGGAAGAGAAAGTATCTCACGTGCGCACCACCAGAGGAGCTACTGGTTGGTTCTCACCAGCTTGCCCACGTTTATTTCATCATTGATAGCTTTCTCATAGGAAAAACGTGAAGTGTCCAGTGCAAAGAAAGACAAACACACAACGACAAAAATGTGTATTGTGAAAACGGGAACACAAACTGTGCCAAAAAAGACAAAGAAGGGGTTAGACTCACAAATATACTTTTTATTTTGGTTAGGAGTCTATCCCACTGTTTAAAAACACAGCATGTTGAATACCTTGTTAATGGAGTATTGACAGCCAATTAGCATGAAGCTCGTGATCGGGAGGGTGCGCGGATCCACCGCAGCCGTTGATATCACTATCCTTATTTCTTAATTTCTCAAAAACTACTGAACGGATTTACACCATTTTTTAAATGGTCGCTTTCTGAGCCAAACAGTACCTTTTTTTTACCAAATTTGGTGTGGTGTAATTCCGTTCAGCAGTTTTTGCTATAACTGTGTCTAAAGTTTCCTATGGGAAATTGATTTTTTGACCTCTATTGTTTGAATTTCTCAGGAACTACTGAACGGATTTACACCATTTAAAAAAAAAGGTCCCTTTCCGAACCAAGGGCTACCTTTCTGCAAAATTTGGTGTTAATTCCGTTCAGCAGTTCGGGCTGTAGCCTGTTCCAAAATTTCCAATGGGAAATAACATGGAGAAAACGTGTTTTGGGACTCCCTTTTTCTCGGTCCCCGCTAGACAAATCACCCCCAAACTTTCAGGATAGGAGCTGTTGGGAGCGCCCCACCAGTTTTGAAAATTTCGCGAAGACTTGTCATCCGGCGCCAAAGTTATTGGGAAAAGAATGTTACGATTTTCCTATGGTAACTAGGTCCTAACTATAACTACCTACTGGCGACCGCCAGTAGGTTATATATATATATATTTATATATATATATACATATATATACATATATATATATATATATATATATATAGATATATATATATATATATATATATTCTCAAAGACAGATTCAGCTCCTCCTGGGATATCCGCCCATTGTCTGGTGGCGCGCAGGGCCGGTAGAGCCACAGCCGGCGTAAAGTTTTATTCCGATTTCCAAAATGAAGCGCGCTCTCAGAAGGGTATATCTTTTTTTTAATTTTTTTATTTTGTATGTTACATTATATAGAGCACTGTGATTATATAGTGACTGTGAACTAGTACAGGATTGTCAGGTCCACCTTGCCACCAGGTATCTTATGTATATGTATGTACAACCTGCTTACAAAATCGGATCACAGAAATCTGTTGGTATTTACCATTTAAAACGTTATATGAATCAAATATGACATGTTCCAATATGGCGGCCACCCGCACACAGAGGTACTATCACAATGGGAGTCCCTTGTCTATGTTGAGCTTTTGAATTGTATGTAATGCACTGTGTCACAAGCGTTAGACGTGTGATCAAGAGAGTTCACTCTCGAAACGCGTAACGTCGGAATAAAGATCGCTGGTTGATATACCCTTCTGAGAGCGCGCTTCATTTTGTAAACCGGAATAAAATATATATATATATATATATATATATATATATATATATATATATATATATATATATATATATATATATATATAGGGAGAGAGAGAGAGAGAGAGAGTGTTATACTTTACTGAATTTATTTAATCACGCATTTGCCTTTACCATACATGCCTTTACAATGACATTTTTCTTTGTAAAGGCGTGCATGATAAACATATATTCAAGGTAAAGACTTGTGTGGTAAAGGTATGCTTGGTAATGGCAAGCGTCGTTCCATCATACAACTAAAAGGAAAGTATGATCAAAATGAAAACTTAATATACAGTTCTATCAAACTGCCGACATATTAAAACACGGGAGCTATTTTGAAATAAAGTGCTTGTCTGGTTCAGTAACAAGGGTAGGTCATTGTGTGTCTGTCTAAGGCAATTGGAAAAACAGAATGTACTGTTGACTAGAAAGGGAAAGAATGAACAGGCAATAGATGACCGCACATGAACCATGTTCTTCCATAATAGGAAGAATAGACATTCTCTCTTTCCCCTCATCTATAAAGTTATTCTTACCCCTATCCTTTGCAATGAGCTTTTATCTGTTGACACATCCACTTATTGGCTTAATGCAAGATCATGGAAGGGCCTGGCAAGGTACAGATTTTACAAACAAAAACCATAGAAATATGCCATTTATTGATTTCCAGTACCTTTGTATTATTTTATTTCCAATTCTATGGACTCAATCCTCCTACATATTAACTTTGCATATAAAATCTATTCCTTTACACTTAGTTTAAAATGGTTTTGCTTGGTTTGGTGCTTTTTCTGTAGCATCTATATGTCTTTTTTCTGATGGTTGAAAAGCTTTTGGCTAAAGAGTGCTTTTAATAAGCTTGCAAGTCACAAGGTAACCTAAGATCTTCAGTTATGCCACCCAAACTATAGGGTTCATTTACAAGCCCAGTGGGCTTCCAGAACGTCACTTTTTGTGCCATTTGGGTGGTGCACAGGGCTTAGCCATTTCTACAAGGCCACTTAAAGCCACCCTGAGTTGCTTTTCATGACCTTGTAGATATGGAGTGAGGCAACACTGCGCAAGTCACGGCGTTGCCTCACACTGCAATGGTGAGGCGTGCCATGGGTGTTACAGTGTGTGTTCCCACATTCCCAGATTTACAACAATCAGTAAACCTGGGAATGTGTCAAAAACCTGTGCCTCCCTAGGAGAGGTGAAGGAGAGGCGCAGCGAGGAGTAATAACATTAGTTCTTCTTTTTTTTCCCCTCTTACTATGTGTGCTGCATTCAGTGCCCTAAGCCAAAAGATTGCCATTGAGGCTCCTATAGAACCATCCCACACTTCATCTCCTGAAGGGATGTTCTCTCTCATCCAGGGCTGGACTGGGAACCCAAAGCAGCCCAGGAACTTTTGTTGAACTGACCCCTAGCCCCGGAGGGGCGAGTGGCAAGTGTGAAGCACTGCTGCTTAACAATACTGGCCCCCAGCAGTGCTTAAAATGGGCCGGTACTCACCGGTACGGAGTACCGCCACTTTTTATTTTTCTCCCTTTGAGTACCAGAACTTTTCCTTCCCCAAAGACAGTACCGGTACTCAGGGGAAAGTCAGGCAGTGCAGGCTCGATGGCACTGGAGACTGTGCTGCGCAGAAAGTGCTCTGCTCGGCTGCTGCCGAAAAAGAGAAGGCAGAATGGAGGGAGGGGCAGTGTATGCCTCTGAACGGAGCCGCTGCTGAGCAATCCAGCAGTGGCTCATTTGCATCACTTAAGGGCTGTTTAGGGTTGTGAATGCCCTGCGGCCCTCTGTGAATAAAAGTTAAGGGTCCAATCAGACCCTGCCCAGTCAATCACACTGTAGGTGTTTGACTGTGAGCCTATCCCCTACCCCACAAATCTAATTACAGCATAACACCCGAGATGAATGCAGCTCTCAGTACAGTCTGCGGGAGGGGGGGAGGTGGGGGGGTTATTACACGCTACCCAGCATCGGATTGGGAAGGCGGACATTGGGCGATGGTATGGTGCCTAAGGGTTTCTCTGCTTTTCTTCCCTGCTCCCTGTCCAGGCTAGCGCCCTGAAGCTATAGTTTGCTGGGAAAGGGGGAGAGTTAGTGAATTGGCCTTGCTGTGTGCCTGTTATTAGCACCTTTGCTCCAGTGTATTTCAGGCCTTGGTGGGGGGTTTATGTTTGCATAGGCTGTGAGGCATCTTTCCCAGATAGGAAAATTGTGAGGATGTAATGTTAGGGCCAGTCAGAGCTGCCTAACAAGGAACTATGAAAATAGGTTTGAGTCCCAGCTTCAGCTCAACATCCTGTGATTCTGAGCAAATGACTTAATTGTCCTAGGCCTAAAATAAAAATTAATGTGACCTTCTGTAATATAACTGGTGCTCATGTCATCTCTGCCCTTGAGTGTCTGCTATGTTTGTGTGTTTGCCTGCATTTGTATTCCTGTTTTTGTAAGAAAAAAGTGAGAGAAAGAGAGAGAATCAAGACACTCTCAGGAGGTATTTTAAAGAAATGGGTGGCACTTTGTGTGTACATGTCTGCTCGGCGACAAAGATTCATAAATAACGAAAAAAAAGGGTTGGTGGGTGGGTGAGTGAGTGAGTGGATGGATGAGTGAGCAAGGGTGGATGTCTGGATGGATGAATAGATGGATGGATGAGTGAAAGCATGCATGGGTGAATGAGGGTGGATGATTGGCTAAAAGGGCGGATGATGGGTGTATAAGTGAAAGATTGGATGGATGAATGAAAGGGTAGATGATGGATGAGTGAAAGGAGAGATTGAGTGAAAGGGTGGATGGAATGAAAAGGTGGATGGAATAAAAGAGTGAAAGGGTTGATGGATGGATGAGTGAATGGATTGATGGATGAGGGAAAAGGTGGATAAAGAGATGGATGAGTGAAAGGATGAATGGATAGGTTTGGAGATAAATGGATAGGTTTGGATATGAAGGGTGGATAGACGGAATGGTGAAAAACTGAATGATTGATGAAAGACTGAATAGACAATAGAATGTAAAGGCTAAATGGTGGACATCAGAAGGTGAATGGTAGGATGAAAGGATGAATGGATAGATCGATGGAAGAGACAAGAGATTTCTTCTGGGGAGGGTCATGATTGTTTGCTTCATTTGCTTGGTGCCATAAGATCTTTTGTTCGAAGAGGGGGTATTTTCAGTTTCTTCCTACTTGCATGCTCAAAAATATATAGTATTTAACAATTAACAGTATGACATTAAAAAGGTGCAACTATTGCAAAAAAAAAAGGAAATGTTAACATATTATCGCATTTCTCTTTCATTTTGTGTAATAAGTTAACTTGCTTTGTTTATATAAACACATTTCTCATGTGTTTTGGTATGTGCTGCAACTAATATAGAAGTCGTTAAGTATCATCATGGCTGGCCTTTAGCCCCGCCCCTAGCCCCGCCCCCTCACTACACCTGTAGCTCATTTTAATGAGTACTTGCACTTATTGTTTCCCATTGCTGTGTTTGTTACTGGGGGGCCAATATTGCAGCATTGATGCACATCCGGCCCCCAGTAACAAAACCAGCCCCCACTGCTCCTAAA
Organism: Triturus cristatus; assembly: GCF_964204655.1. Lineage (NCBI taxonomy): Eukaryota > Metazoa > Chordata > Amphibia > Caudata > Salamandridae > Triturus > Triturus cristatus. Next base: position 1,646,869,849 of record NC_140590.1, read on the forward strand.
CCGCTCCCGCCATTCCAGCCTCCAAGGCAAATGCTCGATGCCTGCTACGGCTTGTCTGTCCCTGCTTACGTCATTTCAGAAAGGGTTAAAGGAGTGGTTGTTCTGCTAATCTGCATCTTCTTTGTGACCTTTGCCATACATTTATCTGACCCTTGATACTTTTAGCTCCATGGAGAATTTGTGTGTTAAAAATAATTTAATTATTAGGCAAAAATATATGTAACTGAGACAGAGAGACATGAGAACACTGATATCACAACACTGAAAATGGAATGATGATGCTAGAGAACAAGACACTCTCAGTGGGACACAGTGGAGACTCCCACAAGGGTAGAAGAGATGCTAATACACAGGGACAAAGACAAACGTGGACACAGGTCCAAAGGGGCATGGTCACACAGGCACACTGACAAGGTTAGTGACATGTAGACACTGGCATTACGGGAATGACATTGGAGTGGATGGGCATGGGGACACTGACACAGGCACATGAAGACTTGGTCGCAATGACAGGACCATGCACTGTAGGAGACCACAAACTGTGGGACACCATGGAAATAAGGAAGGGTACATCAACACTAACAAGATTATGGCTGCAGCAAATTACATAGACCTACAACAATCCTTACTATCAAGAAGCAACACAAGTGTAGGTGCCACACCTTAAAAATACCACCAAACCTTTATTCTCATGAAAACTGCAGTTATCGTTTGTGCAAACGACTATGGGTTAAGCTCAAGCTTCATTCCCTAGTCGTGCATGCACAAAGCCTGCTCTGCCCCACCACAAATGCCATATATTTCTTAACACTGATAAAAATTACTGTGCAGAATATATTATATGAACAAATGCCCCTGTGATGAGTCTGATGAATCCCTTGGGCACGTCCTGCGCATTTGCCCAGCCATGTTGGACGTGCCTAAAATAAGTCTCCGGACTCAGTGGAATAGGCAGGGAGTTCAAACCTGCCCAATGTGCTTTAAAGTGTAGGATTATCTACTAAGTTAAGTAAATATTGTCCAGGATTGAATAATAGCCATATATTTTAAAGAAATGCATTGCAGTCTTTCCACTTCTCAAAATAATGTAGAAATACGAAATTTTCTAGAGTGCTTTCTTAGGTCGTCTCCTGCAAAGGTTTTTATTGTGCACACCTCTGTTTCCAGGTAGTTACACCATAGTTGCAGATAATTAGTGCACATAATGTGGACGAGTATGGGCTTCCTCAATCACTCAGTATAGTTTGCCTTGAGGTACATGATAGGTGCAATAATCATGTAGAAACAATGTAACCGCACTAGGTGGTGTCCGTTGTACGCAATGCAGTTCACAGATAGGGCCCTGCAGGTCAAGCTTAAAAACAGCCATACCCTACCATGGTATCACGTTTCACACACCCACTCTGTCTCTGTATACACTGCAGAGGTGCCAACAATAGGCCTGCTGTGTTATATTTAGGGGCTTATTACGTTGTCGGTCAGAGTTGCCTCCGACTGACGCCATCTCGGGACCAACCTCGGGTCGGCGGTTCCGACCGCCTGCATACGATGCGACCCAACACAGTTTGGTGGGCTACTCACATTTCTCAATGGGAGCTTGTACAGGCTCCCATAAAGAAATGGGGGTGTGGGTAAAAAAATCAGGATCGCAAAGATCATAAAAGTCTGAAGCTATACCCGTAGATTACTTTACGGTAATGAATGAATGAATGAATGAATACACACTCATATAGCGCATAGCTACCAAAGCCATCCCAGCGCTTACTTAATCAAGTTTATATTTTTTATTCATACCCAAGGTACCACGTAAATAAAAGGATACTTGGTGGTATACGTTGAGGTATTTTTAGTTTAGGAACTGGTCCATTCTTATCCAGAGTACAAAAATATCTAAAAAATCCCTCGGGACAGTCCATCCCGAGGTCGAGTCCGCCCTGGTGGTATCATGCTACCAAGGTGGGATGAGGTGGTCCATGGTGAAGCATGTCGCATTACGTGATTGAGCCCACCTCGTCCAATTCTTGGCTTCACCAGCCCCAATAGGAGACCAAAAGTATCTACACATGTTTGTTAAAAATAAAACACTGAACACTTTTTCTCAGATCAGGGATCTTTTCTTTTCCTACAGTCTCTGAGACTCAGCCACCACACCTTATTTTGGAGGTTGGTGTGTTGGCTTTGTTTGAGCTTCTTGCTTTCTCCCTTGATGATTCATAGGTGTGTGTAAAACCCTGCACCTCATGGTGCCTGCCACACAGTGCATCGATTTATGGGGGGTATCCTAGGTACCCCCTCGGCCACCAACCATAGGCCACAGAGGCACGGGGGCCCTACTAGGGGCCCCTAAAGTCGCTTTCCGACAGCCTTTCCATGTCGAAAGGCCAGCACGGAAAGGATGTGGGAAACCGCCATCATAATCCCCACGGGGGAAACGCTGTCCATTGGGGATTACGGTGCGGTTCCGACCGGTCGTAACACTCCGAGAGCCAGTCGGAACCGCATCGGAACGACCGGCCGGTTCACACTCCTACTGCCGACATCACAATTCAGCAGTCGGACCACAAACCGACCATGTCGGTCCGAAAGCCTCCGACTGCAGTCGGAAAGCTTCCGACTAGTGGCTTAACACCCCTTTGTAAATATGGTGCAGGACATACCCCCACTGGAGCATCAAAAAAGTGACTCTCCGGTGGCGCTAGTGTCTTGTACATATGCTCCTTTTTTTTCTCTGAGTTTTATATAGCACAAACTTGACCCAAAGGTATTGGGTATCAGAGCGCTTTACACGAGCACCAGTTGCTTACACAAGGACACATTCATTTTTGTTAGGCACAGGGAGATTAAGTGATTTGGTGATACCAAAGGGGATGATGGACGGAGCGTTTGAGCCAATCAAACTCTCACCCCCAGTCAACTGATCTGGGTTTAATCCATCATCATTCTTTAGCTCACTCCACCACCCCAGTTCAGACATGGCCATATGCAAATCAGTCTGACCCTGTGCCTCATGGGAACAGTCCAGCCCAAACTGCCAAGCCATGTCTTCCCCGAAACCGGTCCTAGGATGCTTGATTCCGGTCCAGGGAAGACATGGCTTGGCAGTTCGGGCTGGACTGTTCCCATGAGGCACAGGGTCAAGACTGATTTGCATATGGCCATGTCTGAACTGGGGTGGCGTGGTGAGCAAAATAACGATGGATTAAACCCAGATCTGTGACTGGGGGTGAATGTTTTGCCAGTGTGCAACATTCCGTCCATCATCTTGTGTGTTTTGCAGATTAAGTGATTTGTCCAGAATCACAGGATGTGGAGCCGACGCGGAACCTCGGACCCCGTTCCCCAGTTTTGAGATCGACCGCCCTAGCCGTTAGGCTACATCCTCTCCCCTAGCGTCATATGGTATACAATGGCTTGTACTACAATGTTTGAAACGGAAAAATGGAAGAGCAGGTACCAGTGCTGATACTGGAAACAATTTACTCTGAGAACCCATAAATTGGGAGTCAAAGTGTGGCAGAAAAAAAGGGAGCGGAATTATAAGGGCAGAGCTTGAAAAGAAGAGTCTGACAGTTTACTTTCACATTTCTTTTTTTGTAATTTTTTAAAAGATCTCTTGCAAAGAGATTGGCAATAACTACACAGTGATAGTGATAATGAAAATTTGAATGGAGGTGACAAAGGCTTTATTATGGCCTGTGTCCGAGTGGTATTGAAAAATATTATATTTTTATTCAAAGATGAATTATATTTACAAACCAAGGGGACCAGTATGGGAGCCACATGGGCTCCCAGCTTGGCTTGTCTCTATGTGGGAGAGTTTGAACGCCGCAATATTTTCAATGAGGTTGCCCCTTTTTTTGAAAATATCACGTGCTGGCACCGTTTCATAGATGATGTTATCTTCATATGGAATGGTGCCAGCTCAGAGTTAACAGAATTTTTGGAGTGGTTGAATTTGGGGGATCCCAATTTGAAATTCACAGCTCACTATAGTGATGCTAGTGTAGACTTCCTGGATATCAAAATCAAAGAGGTAAATAGTGAATTGCAGGTGGAACTTTACACAAAACCCACTGACAAGAACACTCTCCTCCAATATACAAGCAATCATCCCCATTCACAGAAGGACAATATACCCTTTGGGGAGTTTTTAAGATTGCGTAGAAACGGTACGAGCATTGCAGATTTTTACCACCATGCGGAGACTATGATAACAAAATTACAGGCCAGAGGCTATCCCAAAAAATTAATTACAAATTCCTTGAAAAGAGCAAGGTTCTACGATAGAGATAGTCTATTGGACTTAAAGAAATAGAAGAAGAATAACATATCTACAGAGAGAGTGGTATTTGTGACACAGTTTTCAAATATAAGTAACCAAATTAAGAACATAGTAAATAGAAACTGGAAAATCTTAAACTATGGCACAGATGTCCAGCTCAATAAACCACTTTTCTCATTTAGACGCAACAAAACCATCAGAAATGCACTGGTGAGAACATATCCAATAGAAGTGGAAAAACAGAGTACATTAAAAGGCGAGAAAGCAAAGGGCAATTATAAATGCGCCTCCTGCTCGATATGTGTACAATGCTCAGAAGGCAAAAAGATCACTTTTGCTGGTAAAAATTTGACTGCAACCACATTAAACAATTGTCGCAGCAAGAACATTGTTTACCTCCTAACCTGCCCATGTGGGCTAGGTTATGTAGGGGAGACGAGCAGAGAACTTTGCATACGCATTTTAGAACACAAGTCAGCGATAAGAACGAAAAAGGAAAATGCCCCTCTCGTGGACCATTTTGTTAAGACAAACCATGAATGTAATGATTTTAAGTGGTTTGTATTGGAAAAGATCATGACCAACAGAAGAGGAGGAAATCCTGACTTTATGAGAAAAAAAAGAGAACAATGGTTTATATGTTATCTTAACACTGTAGAAAGAGGCTTGAATTCCAGAGAGGATTGGATGAAGCTTTTGCTCCCGGAGTAAGTGCTATTAGTTCTTCATCCATCCTACCTGGAGATACAGTATAATAGCTTCCCAGGACAAAAGATAGGAAACTCTGAATAAAACAAATAATAGAACAGTGCAAACTAGAAGAACAAAGAGTGTGGGGTACGACTCATGGAAGGCCACTGTAAATATGGCTCATAATGTCGGAACCAATATTAAAATGAAGAGAAACAGAAAGGTAATGAATATAGCCCACTCGGAGAGTTCTCATAAATAATTATTCTTGGGCCACCATAGTATAGCGGTGAAAAATATATCAGGGACTTTATTACATAATTAATACACTACCCGCATGTATAGGATAAATGAGTCGATGAAAAATCACGGGAGGCAGTGAATTTCGGCTTCGGTAATCCAACACATAAGCGTAAGGAGGAACAATAAAGTTAGGACAAAAGAGGAAAAAAATACGCAGGGGTAATACTAGACCATGTGTTTGTGGCAGCCAATCCCTGCGCGGCTCAGTAAGATAGCATCTGAGCACGCATCATGTGAGGGAGGTGAACCAATGAGCGAGATGGATACAACAGATAAATAGGAAGTGGAATAACAGGAGAGTGATTTTGCTCCGCTCCGGTAACAAACACGACGGAGAGAAAACAGCGAAAGTTAGGTAAGGAAACAGAGACTTTTAAATTGATGTCGACTGAGGAAAGCATGTCCCTTTGACCCTCGGACACTTATACATAAAATATATTTACTTTTCCCTCCCCCCCCACCTACCCCCTCCTCTCTTTAGACTCGCTGTCAAAAAGAAGAGGATTTTAGCATATTCGCGTGGTGCGGGAACCTTGGACCATAATCGAAGGAAGAGGCAGTTTATGATAAATAAGCCCCCAAGAATCACGGAAAGGTAACCACGTGAGCGATAGCAGGGACATGGGTTTAATATAGCCAGTGCATTTACAACGCTGGGAAAGAACAAATTGAAGCTAATCCGCATAGCTCCTTCCCTTTATTTTATATTTTATATAAGGTGGAATACGTTACTCGACATATTACGAGGGCAATAGAAGGAGAGTTGGTGTTTATCTCACTATCTATAGAGCCAGGAGCATATAGAAAAGTTCCCCTATACCAAGGTGAGAATGTGCCTGCATTTAAGGAAACATAGAGGAGCACAAAATCGAGTTCTGTAGTAATTATTTGTTAAAAAATAATACGAAATAACTGCAACTTTTAGGTCTTTTGCCTGTTGCCCTATTGAATATGATTTAATGAAGGAAAGGGCGAATATTTGAGTATCCTCCGATGGGAAAGGGGTGGCAAATTTTGGGAATTATTCCGGGTTAAAAGATGAAAAACTGTAACTTGAGACGATGTGCCGTGTTTTGTATAATGGCCACAGGAATATAATCCAATTAAGGATTGGGCCAATATTCTAGTATAAAAATGTTAAGATCGTAAAGAATAGTAACCATATGTAAAACTCAGATCAGTAAGAGTAATTGTATTCATTTGTCTGTTTTAGGAAAAACACTAATTGTGGTGGGAGACAGAATTATGTGGTCTTGACAAAGATGGTAATATCATTTTAAGCCATCGAAACGCGTCGACGTGGTGGATTAGCAAAATCAAAGAATCAATACAGATTAAATCATATACTGATTTATCCATGTATAATAAGCTGTATTTCAGAGTTCAATTTGATGTGCACTTGTAAAGAAGAGTAATTGGATCTTACCTTTTGTGTCTGTCTCCATGTTATGCAGGTCATAATTGGGTCATATTGTTTCATGTGATTGAGATTGAATTGATATGTATTGTATGAGGTTTTTAACAAATTTGATTTGATGTATTATGAAATGCTTTATGATTGTGTATGTTTTATAATGGGAAACATGTTTTTTTAAATAAAAAAATTCTTATATAGAACCCCCCTTTCTGATATAATACTTTATGCTCTCCGAATTGTTAAATCAAGGGAATTTTCTCTTTTCGCTGGTTTAAAGTACCCTACTTCCCTTGAGTTTCAAGGGGTCCCTCTCAAATCTTTTTTATAATAACTACACAGTGACAGTAAATTTGTTCTAGATTACTTAATTGGTCACTAAGAGGCTGCGTTTTAAAATACCATACAAGATATCTTTGTGTGCCTGACGTTTTGAGAGAATTATGATAACAGTAAGATAACTCTAGTGGTTAACACATTTCTGGGAAAGTTCTGTATTTTGCCAGTCACAGTTTTGATACATAAAGTAGCATAGAGGGTTATTAGGTCTATCGCAAACCACATAGTGTAACATGCAGATCTCAGTTTTGGTTGTTATTTTGATTGGTAAGTGGGCTAGTGCATTTGACACTGGGATAATTTTGTTACTTCCAGTTTATAAGTTCCAAGCCTTCTAATATAGCACAGTGATCTATTTATCGACTTCAAGGAGATTCATGCAAGCTGTTAGTCATGGGTTTAGATCCTCATTGTTTTTTTTATCAATCTGTTATTAGTCTAAGATTGCAAAGAAGGGCTGCTTTTGGAAGGAATAACATCTTGTTAGTAGACAACCACAATCACTACGTTACATTTTATATCTTGACATTGTGTATCTCACGACCATTCCCACTTAGTACATAGGGGCAGATTGTGATGCAGCACGGAAAGTCTTCGACTGCTGGTCGGAGCCTTCCGAGCCGCATCGTAATCGGCCCCTTGTTTTACTTTCCGACCGCCGCATTACAATGCCGGCGGTCAGAAATTAAACCAGCCGGTAATTCCGGCTGACTTCCGACGGGCTCTGGAACCGGCTCGTTATCCCAAAGGGTGGCCCTTTCCACCCTTGGGATTACGATGCATGTTTTCCGGCATGGTTTCCATGCTGGCCTGTCTGACATGGAAAACATGTCGGAAAGCATGTTTGTGGGCCCCCAGGAAGGGCCCACTTGTGTGTGCGGGCTCCGGTTGAGGGCCAAGGAGGCAGCTATGGTGCCCCCCTGTTGATTCATGCACCCGTGGCAGGCACCCTGAGCTACCTGCCACGGGGTGCAGGGATGGACAGCACCTCCCATTCCCCTATGGGAGCATGTAAAACAGCCATAATGCATGATCCCATAGAGAAATGTAGGAATGCGACCGAAAAGTGTTCGGTCGCATCCTAATTATGCGGTCGGGACCACGGACCAGAGATTGGCCGGTCCCAGGATCAAAACATGTCGGGCGGACTTAAGTCTGCCCAACATCGTAATTAGGCCCATAATGTCTACGAGTATGGATGATATGTGATTGTGACCCATTGTCTTATGTAACTTTACCTATACATTAATTTACACACATTTATGATTTATTGTGCCTCTGTGTGTGATCTAAAGCGCTCTGGCACCCTACACTGGGATGAGTGGCACTATAAAAGAAATAAGTAAAAAAAATAGTAGGTGTCTTTTTCAATGTTTGTGTAAATGCTCATACAGACAGATAAGTCGTGCATTCTTACAGTGCAAACACATCTCTTACATTGGAAGTTGAACAGTCTAAAAAAAGCTGCCTCCAAATTATTTTCTCTTAAGTCCTTGTGAAGTGATAATATGTTGTGCATCTTTGTTTTCTTCCATTGCTAGGTGTTAGGCGCCAGATAACTGCCATCCAAGTGTTATGCTCACACAAAAGGAGGGCTGATAGACCTTCAAATCAGGCCTTTATTTTGGGTCCATCTGGAAGTGTAAATGAGAAAGCTCCCTCGCTGCCTGCACACTGCTGCTCCAGCCCGAAGGCAGACAACCAATGGGTGCTGTTGAAATGTGTCCTGATGTCAGAAAATTACCCCAGAACAAATTTAACATGTTTCCCTCGGTCGGGCCAGATCTGAGAAGAAATTACTGACGGAACAGGGATCTGACCCGATCCCTCTACTTTCCACCTCTAGCTGGTGCCCTACACCAGAGTACCTGCTTGTTTTTGAGAAGTGCATGTACTCTCCCTCATGAAAAAATTGCAACTACTACCTTCCTGACAGTCCCAGCACATTTAAAGGACTGATGCCTGTAGATGCTTTCAATCTAGTTTCATTTCTAGCTGGTGTAACATATACGTAAGACCTACGTCCTCTGTCAAAAATTCTATAATTAATGTTAGTATTCCCCTGAGTTCTGTTGTGCACCCTTGACACGTTATGGGTGGGGGGACAGAACAGAAAGTGGGTGGAGGGGCGCCATGTACCATGCAGGAGCACGGGGACCTCACTAAAAGTAAACAGAGGCTGCCTGGCCCGTTTTTTGGCTGCACAAATAAACAAGGCTTCGGTTCACTCTAAAATGAACAATGGAGCAGTGGTAATTTACAAAGGGTTGGCGGGGGCATACATCCTCTGCTGCGTAGACATCTGCGCCCTGGCTTGTTCTCGCCTTTGATGCTGTCGCAATTGTATGAGAGCTACCCCTGCATGAGAGGTAGGAGTATGGAATGTGTCGGTCGGTTACAACGCCAGCCTCACACCAGCTGCTCTCGGTACTCCAGACTCAAGGCGAGCCCCTTGGGCTCAGAGGAGAGGCCAAGCCAACGCACGAAGCGTTCACTCGCCTCGACAGAAAGGGCACTTAAATATGACGGAACGAGATCTCGTGCTCAGGCATCTAAAGAGAGCAAGCCCCCTTCCCTCGGAGGACAGCTTCAGTTCAATCTCTATCCCTCGAAGAGCATACAGAGCCCCTCTCGACATCCTATATCCTGGCTCTTGGGCACACCTGAGCCACATAAAGTGGCTGCGCGGAGACCTCTGTCAGCCTCCATACGACAAGTGAAGATGGCGTCCCTCTCTGACGCAACGCGCCTAGTGGCCTGCTATTGGATATTGGAATGAGCTCAGGTTGAGAAGAGCCGTCGGCACGGCCATGGTGGCTGCTGATTGGCGAGCACCGTCCCGCTCAAAATGCACAAAGCAAGCAGGGCCACAGATAAATGTGGCGCGCTCCAACAAAAGTTGGTGGGACCAGTGCTGTAAATGCTAACACTTTTGAGTAGGGATTGGGGAGTTGTAGCAGTGACAGACAGGTACGGGTTACAAGTGGCAGGGCAAAGGAAGATTTAATATATAATGCACCTTATAGCCACTTCTTAAGACAGTTACACCCCCAACTGCTATGAACTATGGGCGTGGGTGGCGGAGCTCCTCACGACCCGCAATCTTCCTGGCATCACCCAGCAGCCATCGCCTCCACAGGACCAGCTTGCCGATATATCTGGTGGTGCGCTTAAAGAACCCCGGAAGTGTGACAGAGAGCTGGGGACCGCTGAATTTTCCCAGCTCCAGTATGGCGGCCCCACTCGTATAGCGGAGGCCGTCCTGATTGCACTGGCAGCGAAGTGGTACATTTTTGCGGGGGAGGTGCCCCCTTCCCAGCAGACTTCTTCGGGGGGCCCATGGACCGGGGAGACCCCCCCACAACTCTCCACATATACGGTGGTGGCGGCAGGAACACGGACATTTGGCCCTGCCCAGAGCACTTGGACTGTCCTCTTCTACCTGTGGCTGCAGCGGTGAGGTTAAAGGGGCTTGTGCCCTCTTCTTTTTCTGCTGCTGTGGGGTGACCTGAAGATTGGTCTGCTGACCCCCTCCCCAGCTCCATCACCCTCAACACCTCCTGGCTACAGCCCTAACACCAGGAGTAAGATGGCAGCCTCCCTTTGATCGCGGGGGCCACCCTGATTACCCTGCCGCCACAGGGGTGAGTTCCTTTGAGGGAGACACCCCCTCTCAGCGGGGTCGCTTCCGGGTGAATCGCAGACTGGCTGGCTCCCATTACTCCAGTCTCTCTCCCACAGCACCGAACCTATGACTACCTTTCCTCCATTTATGAACTCCCTCACACTGGCTATGGAACCCTCAAGCCCTACAGTGCTGAGCTACCCCCCTTCCCATAGTTGGCGGCACCCAGCATGAGCTCAAGAACAGCCCCGGGCTCCAGCACGCCATCTTTGCCTACCATCACCCGGCCTTCTATCTCTATGGCCATCACCAGCTCAGGGATGCCTCCAGGCCCTAGATCACTGCCAGTGAATGCAACAGCACCATGAAGGCCTGGCTGAACAAGCACCGTGAAAAACCCCAGCAATGGCGACAAGATCTTGCTCTGTAAATATGTAATATATATTTGTCTAACCATAATCACTTCAAATTTTCTTAAAATGTAATCGTGAGTGAATTTACAACTTGCATATATGTAGCTCTAACCACTAGTATCTGTAGTAGACATATGTACTTACTATCCTTCTTATGTGAGTTTAGAGTTTATCTGTTTCGTATCTTTTATGTAATTCATGTACTCCAAAGTCCTCATGTAATGTAACTGGTTCTATTGTGAAGCGCTCTCACACATTCGGGTAGAGTTCGCGCTATATAAAAACGCATAAATAAAATAATAATAAAATAATAAATACATGCAATGAACATTAACAGCACTTCTCAGTTGTGCTGTTATATACTTAGAAATGGGAGATCGCTATTCCTGAAGTTGAGCTATTCTGTAGCTCGTGCACAGTCTTCATGCATATAAAATAAAGTAAGACCTGCCCCTCTTAAGTGTACAGGAAGTGCACTCTCACGTGACTATAAGAGTGGGGCTTACCCTTAACACTTCCTGTTCTTTATTCTGTGGGTTGGCATTGGTGATTCATTCTTCCCAAGTTGAGTTTTTTTTTTTACTTTACTTGTTTTTGTTGTATTTATCATGTTAGTTACTGCAACCTGATTTCGTTTTTTTTGCTTAATTAGTGCGGTATTTTTAATTTTACCCCATCATAATGCGATTAGGGGGGCAGCCTCAGGGAAATATTTATACACTTGGTGGAGCATTCTCCTTCTGAAATTTCTTCCGCCATGCTGAGCTTGTGGGCAGGGGCATAACAGAGGCCACTGCAGCCCCAGCGGTGTGGGGGGGCCCTCAGGGGGTCTTGTTTTGGAGTGTAATCTCTCACCCTCTAAGCTATGACGCCATTGCATGCATTGCAGAATGTGCGCAAAGGCCCCTACAGTGTAAGGGTGGGGCAACCGTTCATGAGCCCCCATTGAGCCCAAGACCAATGAATATCTGTGTGATCTGGGAAATACTGAGGTCCCTCATCACATTCTGCAGGGGGGCCCATCATTTTGCCTTATGCCACTGGGCAGGAGTGGGGGGGGCTAATGGGGCGACATTGCTCAGCAATGCCTCGGAGCAGGACTTGTTCCCAGTGGCTTTATTTCTGCTCTCTGTGTGTTTCAACATAGAGGGAGCACGTGCATCTCAAAGGAAGTATTTAGAGGTTTCTTCAGGAGAGGAAGGCACTGGCACTGGTCTGCCCTCTGGAGAAGGTGCTTCCCACTCTTAGGAAATGCAGCACTTAATGATTAACCTGCTTTTGCTGCTCATGAAGGTGCTCCTATAGCCTTCATGTTCTGTTGACTGGGGTTCTGTTCAGCCAGGGGATCAAGAAGTCAGGGTCAGATATGTTAAGAGCTCTGATGTAAATGACCTGTAAGCCCATATCAGAGAGAATCTCGCTTTTCCTGATACTGGGGAGCAGGTGTAGGATGATGAGTTCTTTCTGTAGTATTTTAAGAAGGTTCCAGAGTCTCTTCCTATGCATAAGGCCATTTATGGAGTGTTGAGTATAGAATGGATAGGTGTGGAAACGACTAGTTTTCTGTGATTTCTTTCCAAAAGGTATCCACTTCAAACTCTGTAGAGGAATTCCCTTCTTCAGTGAAAGTTGTCTCCCTGATGGAGGTTCTTGCATCCAGTAGCTCCATCACTCAGACGATGGTTCTCCACCAAACCAAGCATATCAAAAGTGGAGGGGGCAATTAAAAGAGCATATTCTACCATGAAATTAGCAATCAAAGCTGGGCCTTCTGCAACTTATGTGGTTTAATCCTGCTGCATAATTTCCAGGACATGGCGGAGGAGCCGCAGGACGGCTGTAATGGTACTTCTAAATTATCAATCATGGAACAAGAAGTGCGATTCCTCTCAGGTTTGACCTTTGATTCCTTATCAGCTGCTGCAGCTGCCTCAGGTTCTGCAACTCCGGAAGATACCACACTTGCATACAGACCTGGAAGGCTAACAGTTCAAAAAAGGCTCTTCTGGCTCATCTTCCTTTTCATGGTACCAAGCTCTTTGGTTTGCAGATGGAAGATTGGGTGAAAGAAATCAGCGGAGGATCATACATTGTTTATGTAAGTAAAACCTCGAGGGAGAGGTTTCGGGTCCCTCAGAACCTCCGGTAATAATTCTAGGGCCAGGAGAGCAGGCCATCCATTTTGAGGTAGGGAATATGGCTTTGACACTCCCTCCCAGGACGAATCCCAGCAGCAACCTTCAGTCTCTCCAGCACCGATCCCAAAGGCATGACTATTCAAGAACTGTGGGTGGAAGAATTCATGCTTTCTACTCAACTTGGGCAGAAACTGTTTCAAACTTTTGGATTCTCCAGTTGGTCAGAAAAGGATATAGGATCAAATTCTCATCTTCTCCAAGTGACTTCTTCATCCAATCCTCAACTCCAAGCAGACAAGACACTTTACAGTCCCTGCAGAAGGAATCAATGATCTTCTAGCAAATAATGCTATTATGTCCGTTTCAAAGACAATATAAGGCCAAGGATGCTATTCTCTGATGTTTTTGGTCCAGGAATCAGTCTCCAACAAGTGAACCTGTATATCCCTCATAAGAGGTTCAAGATGGTGAGTTTGCAGAATATACTACTTCTTGTGTCTCAGGCATGTTTCTGGGCTCAATAGATCTCATGGGTGCCTATTTTCATATTCTTATTTAACCCTCTTCTTCTCAGACGTTTCTCAGGTTTTCTGCTTTGGGACATCATTTTAAATTTTATGTTTCTTTTTTTTGGCTATCTTCGGCACCCTGACTGGTTACAAAAGCTCTGTCTCCTCTGGTGGGAAACCTTTCTTCCTTGGATCGGTTGATCTTTTCCTATTTGGATAACTGAATAATCTGTCATGCTTTTTTTTTAAGGCTAGTCAATATATTCAGCTCTAATGCTACTGCCTTGAGAACCATGGTTTCCTCCAGAGCCCAGAGAAGTCCTTCCTATTTCCTTCACAGCAGCTTCATTTCATTGGGGTCTGATTTTATACCCAGATTAGGAAGGTCTTCCTCCAGGAGGCGCGTCAATAGAAGCTAATGGCCCGACTTTCACACCACTTATCACTCGCAAGCCCCAGCAAGGGAATGGATTGGTGTTCAGGGGGATATGGCAGCCTCCCGGTGCTATTGCCGTGGGCTCACCTTCAATTGTTCCACCTAGTGTCTCAGCTCCTCTCTGTGTGGGATACCGGATTCCAGGATTACAACACTCTTCTTTCAGTCTCTCCAGCTGTTTCTCACAAACTACAGATGTGGTTGGTCTGTGGAACATTTCAGAAGCCAAACAATCATCCAATTGGAGGGATCTTTCAGTGGTTCCCAAAGCTGTCCAGTTCTTCTACCCTCTTATTTAGAGCTGTCCAGTTCAGATCAGAACACACAATCAGGTTGCTCGGGCCTAAGTAAACCATTTAGGAGGCAGCAGATCTTGCAAAGTTGGCCTCTCTGGCAGAAGAGATTCAGTCATGGGCTGAAGTGAACTTGATGACTTTGAAAGTGATCAATCTGTGGGGAGGGAGAATGGCCTTAATGACCTCTTGAGTTCCTCCTTAGTTTCAATGTGTTTCTCTCCTCTGATATTCTGGGAGATCATGGATCAGTTTGGTTTCCCGTGTCTGGAACTGTTTGAATCTCCTGAGAATGGCATCTTCCCTACTTCTGCTCTCTTCTTCCTCACCAGGAGGCCTAGGGGATGGATACAATGAGTTTTCCATGGCCTCAGGTTCTTCTCTTTGCCTTTCCCCTATTCTCTTTGACCAGGAGGGTTCTAGACAAAACTCAGAAGGAGAAGGTTGATGCTTTGTTGGTGTTACCAACCATGAAGAGCAACCTTGGTTTCCTGTCCTACTACATCTATGAGTACAGCTTCCCTGATTTTACCCTTTGGTTCTGTCTCCACTTCGTATTCAAATTCTCCCAGAGAGCTTACTCCATTTTCTGTCTTTGGGGGTTTGAGCATCATTGGAGTAATTTCTCCAAATGGTGTTCTTCCAGGGGTTTGCTTCCAATCTCATGTGAGGGCGGTAGCATTTTGGAATTTCTACAAGATGGTTTTCTCTTGGGGTTATCTGTTTTAGCCTTCAGAAGCCAGTGGGCTGCTATTAAAGCTATTAGAGGCCCTTAAAAATTGCAGTTCGGCCTCTAGGATTCTACGTAGTTTTCATTTGAGAAGTCTTGTAGTTCATACTCCAGTTTCTCCTTGGGATTTCCCATTGTTTTTGTCTTTTCTTCAGAGCGTTCCTTTAGAACCCATCTCTTCAATTACTCTAAAATTCCTTACTTTGACGGCTTTTTTCCTCATGCCAATTTCCTGAGGGCATAGATTGGGGAAAATTAAATTAGTGTTTTTCTGTGTAATGAGACATTTTTGAAGATTTTCCGGAATAAGGTGATCCTAAGGACAAATTCTTATTTTCTTCCCCAAGTTTCCTCTTCTTTTCATGTTTTTAAAGTTCTTGTTCTTCCTTCTTTCTATCCTTCTCCTTCCTTGGACCAGGTGGTTCTCTGGAATCATTGGATCTTGTCAGAGAATTGACTATTTATTTAGAAAGAACATCTTCCTTTTAGAAGAAGGACTTTCTCTCCATTTCTTTTGGTTTGGGGAACAGAAATCAGCGCCTGACGGTTTCCACCTTATGCACATGGGTAAAGACAGTTGTGTTTTTGGCCTACCAGAATGCAGGTATCTGCTGTTATTCAAGGTCGCTCCACTAGAGGGGTTTCTTCCTCATGAGCTTCTTTTAAAGGGGCATCTTTGAAAGACATTTGTGCAGCTGCTACATAGTCTAGTCCCAACATTTATAAGCTGAGAATGGGGGAATTATTTTAGACTGTTTTTTTTCTGTTGTTCTTTCTACAGTTGAATAGCATGTGCGAACTTGGTTATGTGTTCAGTTTTCAATAAACACTCGGTGTCCCAATTTCTTGTCTCCTGTCATCAATTTCCTTCTGTCAATATGGCTTTGGTATACACTCGACTTGTCAGGACTGTGGCGAGGAAGACGGACGAGCTAGGCAACAACTCAGTTACTTACGGGTAATCTTCATTACGCCGAGTCATAGTCTTCCCTGCCACAGTCCTTCAATCCCTCCCTACCCTCCCTCTGAGGTATGTGGGCAGAAATTGATGTTGTTTTTCTATTTTTCTCAAGCTTGTCATTTACCGTAAGCCTCACTGTTATAGTATTGTGCACTTCCTGTACAGTTAGGAGGGGTGCGTCTTACTTTCTTTATGTGGGTGAAACACTATGCTCAAGCTACAGAATAGTTTAACTTGTCAGGACTGTGGTGAGGAAGACTATTATTCAGAGTAATGAAGATAACAAGTAAGTAACAGAGTAATTTTAGTATAAGTTCTAAAGTCAGTGCCTCCTATATTAAGAATATTATGTTACTTATTGATTATCATAATTATAGTAAGTAAATCATGAGGTCATAATGCCTAGAGTCCCTATGCCACATTGGTACAGACTAGAGCAGGTTTCCTTCTTTGTCCCTTGAAACCGTCAAAAAATGATGCACAGTTTCTCGAACACATTCAGGTCTACTAACAGAGGTAACTTACACTTGTGAGTAATTTACATATGATTTATTTTTTATTTTTTAATAACTTTACCACTTTAGGCCATTCACATAATCGGAGTGGAAAGTGTTGGCATGCAATGTCTCCACTCCCTGAATTGAGGGATGGAGACAAATCTGCAGGTGTAATTTACTATTGCCATAAAGAAACAGTAGTAATTCCAGCACCACATGGACAACCACTGAAACAGCAGCACCTTGCAACAGAAAATAATGGCGGCAGAGACTTACAATAAAACAACATAGGAAATAATGCTAACTTAAATTAGATATAATAAAATATTTTAAAATAAATATAATGTATTGTTAAAAATATAAAAAATAAACATGTATTATTCAATTACAAAATATTTTAAAAACCTCTTTTGAATGATTAACAATGTAACGTTAATTTATATTAAAATATGATTAAACTACTTTTAATTAATCTATACATCACTGCAAATAATTATTAATGTATAATAAAAATTAATTTGTGTTGGATTTTAACATAAAAACAATTTTACAAATGTAATATTAATTTTAATAAATGTTTTAAAATTTCACTATACTTTACCATAGTGAGATCACCAGCAAAACTGTGGAGTCTCCCTATGGTATTTTAAAATTGGTGTATGTGTTTTTAAATACTGCTGATTTGCACATTTTCTCTCTGCACTCACCGGATCGCGCCGTGCAGCTGATTACTAGCTGACACTGCCTGTCCTCCCATAACGCTGCTTTCGGGGCGCCATTGGCACGCCGAGGGAGACTTCTGCTACGCCCTCCCATTGCTGGCCACGCCCCCTCCCACGTCATCAGTCGCCACTATAAACCATGTGCCAATATCGGAAGCGCAGCGGACGAGCGCAGCGGGCGCGCCGGTTGCGCGCCGAAGGCGCGCATAAGGCAAGCTCGTCTGCGCTCGTCCGCGCCGAGACCGGGCAAAGGGCTACCCCCTCTGATCCACCACCCCCCCATCCCGCCTCCAGCTCCGTACCAATAACCTACACTTCGGAACAACTCCTCATCATTAACCAAACAATAAGGTCTTCACACTCCTTACCCAACTTCAACTATAACAATCCTAGGATCGGACCTCGCAAGTGCCCCACCTGTATCGTTACTCCATCTACTCCTCTCCCTACACCTCCCCCACTAGTGAGAACAGCACTTATAAATGTAAGATCCCTGCCGAAACACAAATTTGAAATCGCCGATCTCATAGACTCACAACAGATAGATATTTTATTTATCACCGAGACATGGGGAGACGAGACCTCTGGCCCGGACTTCAGAGATGCCACACCCAACAATTACTGTGTGAGTAAGTTGGACAGACCGATAAGGAAAGGTGGAGGAGTAGCGATTATTTACAAAAACCACCTCAAGGTAATTACAGCAGACACATCCTACCCTGAATGCGAGGCCCTCCTATTCTCGATAGGCCTATCCAGCAAAGCAACATTCAAAGGTATGTTGATCTACCGCCCCCCAGGATCCAGAGCCAAATTTCTAGCACGCTTGGATCAAATAATCGAGACATCAATTGGATCACCACAGTTTACCATCTTAGGTGATTTCAATTTTCACCTCGAAGTTTTAGAAGACCCAGACACCATAACGCTACTGGGAGATTTAGAGACAGCCGGTCTTATACAAATTGTTAAAAAACCCACGCACAAAGCAGGACATACGTTGGATGGATTATTCACCAATAACTCTGAAATTTCCATCATTGATATTATTCCTTTAATCTGGACAGATCATTCGGCAATATGTTTCTCTATTCCAACCAATCCCACTTCCCCTCGCTCGTCTCTTCCCCCCCCACCAAATCCAGAGACTGGAAAAACTTAAATCTTGAACATCTCACTCAGATGATACAGGACAGTCGATTACTTAACGCACATGATCCCATAGCAGCCTCAGATACCTTCACGGAGAATCTGATCGAAGCTTGCAACAAATTAGCACCGTCCAAAACCGTCCATCGTAGTAGAAAACTCCCTTCAGCCCCTTGGTTCTCCGAGTCGCTTAGACTTCAGCGCCAGAACAGAGACGGCACTGCTAAAAGCAGCAGATGAGATTAGATATACGATGGATAACGGAGGAGCAGCAGTTCTGATACTCTTGGATCTATCTGCGGCCTTTGACACGGTCGACCATGCCATCTTGATCGACCGTGTCGAGGCCATAGGAGTTACAGACAAAGCAAAAAACCTCCTGGCCTCATTTCTGTCAAACCGTCCGCAAACTGTGAAACTAGGCAATTTCACATCCCAGACCTTCTCCCTGCCATGTGGAGTACCGCAGGGATCCTCGCTAAGTCCGACACTATTCAACATCTATGTGTCGGACCTGGCGAGGGTCATAAAATCCTGCGGAATCTCCCTCACTACCTACGCCGACGACACCCAACTGGTGCTGTCGATATACAATGATGGAATCTCAGTGGCAGCCAATTTCCAAACGGGAATGAAGGCAATAAGCGCCTGGATGTCATCCAACTGTCTTAAACTCAATTCTGATAAGACAGAAGTGATGACATTCGGGAGGCTTCAACCCACCTGGTCCCCACAATGGTGGCCCCACCAGATGGGACAACCCCCAGAACCTGTAACGAAGGTACGTAACCTGGGAGTTATCTTTGATAACAAGCTGTCATTCCAGCAACATGTTAACTCAGTGGTTTCCTCCTCCTTTCACATACTAAAAAGGATAAAAAAATTAATTCCATACCTTCCTCCACATGCAGGCAAAACCCTGGTCAGTACATTAGTATTTTCCAAAACTGACTACTGTAATGCACTGTTACTTAATGCACAACAGAAGGTCCTCAATAAACTGCAAACAGTGCAGAATGCAGCAGCTAGAACTCTGCTACCCATCCCTAAATTTGCATCCGTCTCACCCTACATCCGACAGCTACATTGGCTACCGGTGAGGAGCCGTATCAAATTCAAAGCTTTATGCATAGCATATAAGGCTGTTCACGATCATGGACCGCTATTCCTAAGAAGAGCCTTTCGACCGCTCAAACACACAAGAGCCTTGCGCTCATCCTCTGCGCATCTACTCATGGTCCCCCGTACAAAAAGGGCCAATTGGGGTGACAAACGCTTCTCCGTGTCTACAGCCATACTATGGAATACACTTCCTCTTTATATCAAGTGTGCTCCGACCATTCTCAACTTTAGAAAAAATCTAAAGACATGGTTGTTCCCTGCCTAATCCTCCCTTCCTCCTGAGAGTTCCGCATCCACAGCGCCGAGACACCCTTGGGTATTTGCGCGCTCTAAAAATCGCCAAATAGGAGGAGCCAAGATGGCGACCGGAGCAGACGCTTGAGCGCCCGGCTCCGCCGGCCCTTGGCCTCGGACTATCATCCTGATTCCTATCCTTGCCGATTTTCGAGGTGCAACGTGCGCAACGACGCGCTGACCGCGCCGCCGCTTTCCCGGAGTCTGAGCCCGCCCGGATGCCGGAGTTCTTGGTGCCTTTGTTCTCCGCGCTGGACCCCTGCTCTATTGTGGCCTTGGCCGGCCCCCTGGAAGCTCCGCAGTCACTGGACCCCCGGCGCAAATCTGAGCCCCGCGGCCCCGATCCCGCCTCACACCACGGATTGTCGCCAGATGAGCCGGGGGAGAGACGCCCGGACACCTCCTTCACCTTTCGCCTGACGGGCTGGAGCTATAGGGTAAGCCCCGGTGTGGCGGGTCTCCTGCTTCGCTCTGTGGCCCGCGCTGTGGAAGGCTGCGGACCCCCTTCTTCTATTGCCTAGTCGGCTGCAAAGAGAGTCCGAGGGAGGGGAAGCGACTGTTGGCTTTCACCTGTTGCGGCGCAGACCTGCGTGGAATTGCCTCCTTGTTACGACCCCCCCCCTGGCCACTGTACCGTTCAGCGGTAAAACATGGCGTTGATTGCCTGCTCGCTGCTGGGGGGCGATGCTCCGGTCTCGCCCGCTGCCCGCTTCGCCCTCCCTCTACCAGACTCCAGCTCTACAGTGCCGTCCCGGATTGCTGCCGATGGGGGGGCGCAGCTTCCGCTGACATGCGGCTCCGTTCTGGCTGCCCTGCGGGACCTTCGTCTGCAATTGTGTGTCGGCTTGCAAACGCTGAGTGAGCGGTTCGACTCCATACTGTCGGCTGCGGGTCGTGAGCGCCCCGTTTGTTCTCAACAAGACGTGGGTCTGCCAGTGCTTCTGTCCTCTTGCGGGGACGCAACGACTGTGTATAACCGTGCTACACTGGTGTCTGCATCTGGCTTTCCCGGCACCCAGGATCAATCGATCTCCTGCTCAATTGTGGACACTTTGTTTCCCCGTTCATTGCTGCCTGCTTTGTTGTTGCCTGCCTCATCGCGTCCGCAAGAGTATCCAGCTGAGCGACACCTGACGTCCTCGAGGAACCGTTCACGGTGGCCTACGGCTTCTTTTATGTGGAACTCCTGTACTTTACAGGCCAGGTCTGGATTTTATATGGTGCACAAGGGGACCTCAATAGATGATCGGCGGCCATTTTGTGACTCTACTTCTCCATCTTCTCCCAAGCGGCCATATTGTCTTTGTCTGCACGGGCTGCGGGGCCTTCATGTGGGGGCTAGTCTAATCTTACGCCCGCGATCGGGCCAGGGCTAGATTGATTTCTATCACCATGGTGTCACGGATGGGCTGGACTGGGACTGGAACTGTCTGCATATGTTGTGCGCACTCGTCGCGATTTGTCTGCCTTCATTTATATTGTTGTGACATGTTATCTTCACACGACCGCCTTTGGGTGTAGTGGGTTCTCAGTGTGTGGAGACGTAGTTGGCCGGTGGTTTCGGGCGCTCCGAGGTTACGTGGGCTCCTCCCCGCTTTCTTCTTTGTTTTCTTATTTTCTTTACTCTATTCCTACTTTCTCTCTTGTCTATATTTCGGGTTCATTGGGCGACAGGCACTCTGCCGGGGGGGGGCAGGCCGTAGCCTCCGCATTGGTGTAGGGTGGGGGGGTAATTTACCTTTTCTTTTTAGTTCTATGGGCCTCTTCTTCTATGTCTCTGCGCTATACTTGTTTCCGATTCGGGGTCCGGGTGTGGGGTGGATTGAGTGGGGGCGGCTTTGGAGGGGTGCGTATTTACTCATGTTACTATCCTGTTATATAACTGCATCGCCTCACTGTCTGAGATTTTCTATGGCCGTTTTACTGATGCTGCTGCTCTCCCGTGTGATGAAGCCATCTTGCGGACTCGAATCTCCTTGGTACTATCCTCTACTGACTTTTTCCTCGATAAAATTATTTTGAAAACCTTAAAATTAACCTTTACTTCTCCTTCCCCTGGTGTCAAGGATCTCTCCAGTGTATAACTCCTGAATCGTTGCTACTCTTGACCATTGACGCACAGGGGTTGTAATGTGTGTCTCAGTGCTTAACCGTTTTGTGGCCGGCCTGATGGTTGTAGGCCCGTATTTGTCCTTTTCATATGCACAAATAAAGGTTTTTAAAAAAAAAAAAAAAAAAAAAAATCGCCAAATAAATAAATAAAATAAATAAATATGGTAAAGGATAGGGAAAAGTAATAAATAAAAAAAAATATTATAAAAATGTCATGCTAAATAATAATGTAGATAATTGCATATATATTTATTTCACATGGGAACAAGATAAAGAAATGCCATGCGACAATATTAAGGTCATTCTGAATTAAATATTTAATTAATTTACATATAGTAAATTAGATAAACATTAGTTTGCTGAAGTTTAAATTAAAAAATAAATTGCCAACTAAAGAAAAAAAAAGACAGTTTTGATGATACTTTACTACATATTAAAAGTGATGTATAGAATTAAATACAAGTAATTTTATTAATTTCTTATAAAATCCTGTCACATTAATTTATACATTTAAAAAAGGTTGTTAAAATATTTTATAATTATATATGTTTTAGTTTTTTTATATTTTTGTTAACATGGTAGTACTACTACTAATACAACAAAATACAGCTATCTCCAACTGTGATAGTTACCAAGCCCAACACGTGTCATCCATCGACTATCACCCCCGAGGAGGAAGGTGACACTATCATCCTTGACTCTCAGCTTGACGTTACTGAATATGTCCCTATTCCCCAGGCACCCTCGAAAACTAAACCCACTGGAGGGACAAGGAAAAAAGGCCCAATAAAACAGTCAACTAACAAAAGGAAACCAGCCACATGCAACAAGGATCAACCCACACCACAGAGCATGTGGACTAGAGGGAAACAAAAAACAACAGAGGGTAGTAACGCCAGGACTGAACAAGCACACTTGGCTGAAGGACCATTGAATACTACCCCCCCCCAGAGATAGTATAAACTGTATTTGCACACAGACTGATCCAGTTAGTGAAAGTTCCACACTTAACAAGTCAAATGCAAATTTTATGGAAACCATTGTGGACACCATTTTTAAACAGCTAGAATCTCAAATGATCAAACAGTTTAATAATGTTTTTAAAAGACTAGATCGTATTGAAACCATGATCAAAAACGAAGATGCAAAAAGGAAGGGGGCTATTAGTCTTGACTTAACAAGGGGTGAGCGCTTCATTAAAGATCTAGAAGCTGCAAATAGGGGCACTCTGATTGAAAGACAAAATGCTTCTAATAAAACGACCACCCCTAGTACCATATCCAGAGGTGTTGACAAAGCCACAGAATCAACACCACATATTAGTCAGGTCAGCAATACGATAAACGATGCTTCCACTTTGTCATCTTTAGGGAGGAAGGCAGAACCAATACGCCATACCAGTCAGGCTAATAATATGCTAAATGATGCCCCCACTTTGTTACCCACTGGGAGGAAGGTATCTGCTCCCATTGGATTAGATAAGGGCCATACACTTACTATTAGGCCAACAACGCATCCTGGGCCTGTCCTTCATCTGCCCCCCGACGCCTGCCCCTATGTAATAATTTTGGCAGGCGTACCACAGTTAAGAGAGGGGCAGAGCGAGTCATGGATGCAACTAAACAACAAATGCACAGACTGGCTATGTAAACACAAAGGAGTAGGCCCCAACATTATGAGAGAAATTCTAACCACCAGACGGGTGAGTTGGGTTGGGCCATCACCCAAGAATATAGAAGGGGACTGTATTGTCATCAACTTCAGAAATCCCTCTATAGTTAAATATATCCTTGGCAGTACTAACATACGCTTCCCCCTTCCGAGTGACATAATTTCTCTGCAATTGGGCTATTTTTATAGACCGCATCATGGATTACTTAGCCCTTCTTTATCATCTCTTCCCTTACACAATAGGTTTAGTGCATTGTCTGACTTGGGTACTCTGGACTGACCATCAACTATCTCCTTTGACCCACTGGGTAGAAATCAATCCAATATACTTGACCCAGCAGGGGATCTATCCTTGGACCCAACTAAAACGACTGCTAATGCTTCTAAGGCGGTCAAGGACAGGAGTTATGTCCCCCCCCTCGGTAACATCTATCAATAACTTGACAATCCTGAGCTGGAATATAGCAGGTTTAAATACTAAAGTAACAAATGGGGATTGGGTGGACTGGGTCTCTAAAATTGATATCCTGATGTTCCAGGAAACCTGGTGCACCACTCCTTTGTTTTTTGATGGATACCGTTGTTTTAACCAAACCGCACCAATTCCTGCGTTAGGCAGACCAAGTGGGGGACTATCCATATGGGTTAAAATAGGCGCAGATATTAAAATTGAACCATTGGCAACACACGACAGGAACTTCCAGGCTTTGCTCCACATCAGTAGCGTTAGAATATGTTTAATAAATTTTTATAACAATGATTTTAAAACACATCCCAATATGAATTTTATTAGGTTGTTTAATTTTATCGACGACATTTTAGAGGGACAAAAATTCGGGAAACTTGATGGGATATGTGTAGGAGGAGATTTTAACGCACACATTCACCGACAAATCCCTCCTTGCAAAAGAGGTAAAGAATTATCTAACCATTTGGCCACAAGGGACTTAATTAATGTTATGGAAAAGGCCAACACTATGGAAAATAAACGTCCCGTGGCTACTTATGTCGGGCATGGGAGTGCATCCACAATTGATTATGTATTCGTGACCTCCGCACTTGTGGACCTTTTATTAGAGGCCAAAGTAGTTAGGTCTGTACACAGTGACCATCACCCGATTCTATCCACTCTGAAACCGGATAGAAATAGGGGCAAAAAATCTAGTCGCATCGACAGACAAACTTAGGGTGGTCTGGAAGGGGATTGACAACAAGGGGGTGTTAGCCCGAGTCATCAAATCCGAACCAAGATTAGTACTCACCTGTTTATCTTTTGAGTGCCCAGATCATGCGATCATTGAAGCATTCACGGAGCTGTGTAGGACCATAAAAAAGGAGATATCTAAGCCAGTTAAAATCAACTCTGATATTAACCCTAGATGGTTCGATAACTCCTGTTCTAGAGCAAACAGAGATCTGAGAGCTGCCCTAAAAGTCGAACCACCCAACCAAACATTGGTGAGGTCCCTGAGGATCAGTTATAAACGTACTCTAAGAAGACGATCTGAAGAGCTATTAAAAACTCATTGGGAATCACTCGTACGTACTGCAGCAATAAAGGATGCTGCTGGGTTTTGGAAAGAGGTTAAAAA
Source organism: Triturus cristatus (assembly GCF_964204655.1). Lineage (NCBI taxonomy): Eukaryota > Metazoa > Chordata > Amphibia > Caudata > Salamandridae > Triturus > Triturus cristatus. The sequence continues at coordinate 1,646,895,141 of NC_140590.1, forward strand.
CCTGAAAACGTTTGGTTCCAATATTACCCCCACAAATTGCAGTATATCAGGGGACGTATGGGTGAAGCACTTCACTAACATTTATATGGCATCGACTCCTCCCACTGAAAACCGCCAACCTTTTAAGCTTCCAAACATTTTAATAACAGAAGTGGAGGATGCAATCTCTCAGAGCGCAGGAAATAAGGCGCCTGGGCCTGATGGAGTATCCATCGATTTAATAAAATCAGAGCCCGACCTATGGTCCCCATTACTGTGTAATGTTTTTAACAACTTGTCCATTACCTCATTGCCCGATACCTGGTCAAATAGTACAATCGTCCCTATTTTTAAAAAAGGCGATAGACTTGACCCTGGCTGTTATCGCCCAATATCCCTGATTGACAATACATTGAAGATTTTGGGCAGGGTCATTTTTAATAAGATCAGCACCTGGGCCGAGGAAAACAAAATCTTACACCCTTGCCAGCTAGGCTTTAGAAATAACGTAGGGACGGTTGAGCAGTGCTTGAACCTAAACCTAGTTTTAGATAAATATATTAGAGCAAAAAAATCCCCACTTTATCTAGGTTTTATGGATTTAAGCTCTGCTTTCGACTTTGTCAACCGATCTCGCCTATGGACTGCTTTGCTGAGCTATGGTTTAGATGAATCTCTGGTCCAATTTCTGGCTTATCTACACAGAGATTTAAAGGCCCGTGTTCGCATCAATAATGACGGTGAGGTTTCGGACGAGATTTTAATTGGTAGGGGTGTAAGACAGGGTTGCGTCCTGGCTCCCCTACTTTTTATCTTATATATAAATGAATTAAGTTCATCAATAGATAAACTAACCACTGATGTCCCGCTCGTCAATGGCAATCCTTTACCCGTACTTCTCTATGCCGACGATGCGGTACTCATAGGCCGTACACCTAATGCACTTCGCACTTTAATTTCAGGCTTTGTTTCTTTTATGGCCGACCTGGACTTATGTACAAATTTTAAAAAATCTTATATAATGTCCTGTGGGCCAAAGAAACATAAAATTCGACATATAATGGCAGGGAATAATATCCTAGACAGCACTTGCACCTTCCCTTATTTGGGCCTGTTGTTTTCTGATTTTGGATCCTGGCAACCACATGTTGCCAGAGGGAGGAACAAACTGGGTAAAGCCATTAATTCTTTAATTACTTTACGCCAACCAAGGCACGCCGAGGTCACCTTATCTTTACTACAAATCTATAAAACCCAGTGCGTCCCTACAGGAACGTATGGCGCTGAGGTGTGGGGATACTCGAGCTGCACCAATCTTCAGGCAGAAGAAAATAAGTTCTGTAGGAAGGTACTGGGGGGAGTCTTCTCGGCTCCGTCATACGTATGCCACAGAGAATTGAACCTCCCCTACATAGAGGATTTCATAAAATCAAGACCCGCCCTATTCTGGTTAAAAATCTGGCGCAACCAAGCTGCCTCATTGACCCGCGATATAATTTCAGATTGTTTAAAATGTGAGCGGGTAAATTACATCCCTTGGCTTAAAGCGGTACAGGCGAGCTTAGAAAGCGTAGAAATGGGGCATCTTTTCTCAGCACCTGACACAATAAACCCATCACATAAGCTTATAGTGAAAAGGGCCTTATTCGACTTATATCGAACAAATAGAGAAAATATTGAATTTAGAAAGCCAGCCATCCTTGGTTACCTACATATACAAGAACATTGTATTAGGCCATCTACCAAACCCCAAGGTTATTTGTGTAAGGAATTGGGCAGATGGAATAGGAGCCTGTTGTTTAGATTTAGGGACGGGAGCGTGGTAAATTTACTTTGTTTCCCCCTAGGTTACTCCCATAACTTAAGAAACTTACCCTGTCCTTGTAACCAAGGTGGCAAGCAAAGTTTGATGCATTTTACACTGTTTTGTGGCTTTTATAAAAAATATACTAAATATTTTCTCATCCCTTATTTTAAAGTCAATGCCCTGACAGACTTTAAAGAGGCCTTTAGAACTTTGCGGACACTAAGCAATGAGGATGTAATTTATAGAGTCAGTCATTTTCTCCAAACTGCTGTCCGCTCCCGTGCCTCAATGAATACGACTTGAATTATGTCTATTATTTTAGATTTTTGTATAACGGCTTGTATATTATTTGTATGTTGCATTCCTGTCCTTTAGGTGTACGACAATACGTGTTGAACATATATTTTAACTTTTTAAATTATTCATTGGGATGATCTTTTTATAAATTTTAAAGATGTATTTATTGAGCTTCTGATGTGAACAAACTGGACCTGGCCTGTTAGCTTTAGAAGTATCCTTTGCATATTTTACACTTTGACTTTGCACTTTTGTATGAGAACATATGGAATAATTTTTATGTACTTTTATGGATGTTTTTAACATATCCGAATAAAGATCATTTTCATTTGATTGACTACTAATACAACAAAATACAGCAATGAATAGGTCCCTTTGTGTCAATAACAGTCAAGAGTATCTCATCTCAAACCATGTCATACAGAAAATGACCAAGTTCTTGGTAAGTTTTCTCTCAACACCCAGAGGGATTCCAGACTCTCCTACTACAATCTGAACACAGGGGGAGGTCACACAGCGCCTTTCTTAGCCTTGGTATTGAAGTCGGATCAAAGAGGGGACACATGCAAGACTTTGTATGGGTTGAGTGTTCGTTCAAGAGTAGCAGGTGTACTGCAGCCAAAAGGGCATGACAACTGATAACCACTGACTGTCCAGCATCATATTCCTCAAGGTTTGTCATGATTGAAGGAAACATTAGTGTTATGTAGCTAATGAATCAACCATTCTCCGATTAGACGCAAACAAATAATAGTATTTGGCTGTAGTATCCGGCTGACAAAAAGGTGTCCATTGAGGGAATTTATACAAGCAAAATTCAACTGTGTGTTCTCCATGGTGGAAGAAGGCCTGTCTTTGTGGATATTTAGTGGGATAGCTCGTAAGCCCACCTCCTGATCATCTCTTTCTATCTTAAACTCAAACAGCGTATATTTCCGCTGCAAACCAGATAGGTATCCCTTCACACAACACCTTGTAACAGCGGACAGTAAGACTGAACTCTGAGTATAAACCCGACACATCAAATAAAGGCTACTAAATCATCACTACAGTCATCTATTTATCACACAAGTACACGTGCAGCCCTTTGGTCTTCCCCATACAAAAAAATACTGCCTATGTAAATTGACACAGTTATCCCTACTGCCCACACGCATTCCCAAAATAGAATCAAAGGCTGGTGTAAGATGGAAACATTTGAAAAATCATACCACGGACTACCAAAAGGCATTGTAATGTCAGACCAAAAGCAGTTTCTGTGGTATACATATATGCTAGTTAACAATAACTATATCCAGATGAGGATTACTCATGGAAATGAAAAGCAACTGGTTAGAACACCACAAAAGAAAGAGCTTGGGCATCTACGGTGGTCATTCACAATTGTTGTCATGTCTGGCATGCTGAGATCAGAGTTGGACACAGTTTAAAACCGGCTGCTACACACCAAGCAATTTCAAAAGACAAACGGAGTGTAGAAGTAACTTGATGTGATAACTTTCTCAGTGTACTGATCCACCACTACCACCCAAGTAAAACAGATGGCAGCTGTACAAACCATGAGTCAAGAAATACTGAAAGTAGAGCAGACACAACTTGATTGGACGCTGTGAATTAATAACACTAACAAAAATCAGGGCACTGTGGTTTTATTTGCCATAATGTTAGATCATTGTTAAAAATAGAAAAAATGAGTTGGTAATAGAATGTGGGGAATATGTGCTAGTGAATCCCTACTCACCACTCATACACATTTGCCAGGCGATGGGCACCCACACTAAGTGAAGAACTACTTAAGCAATTTGGTCTGACCTGCTGCATCACCTGCTAAAGCTTAGAACTCATTACAACTAACTTATTCAACCTACTGACCACAGACCTCCTCAAAACTGAATCTGACTAAGGGCTCTTGTGCAAACTTTTGGAAAGCCACATTCCACGCTTCCAAAAAAGCAGAGATGCTATCAGTTAGGGAGTTTACCCAAGTAAAAAAGGAGGATTATCTTGGAGTCATTCTGAAGTCATCCGATGGCTACAGCTGGGCTATTCCTGCAATTACATGGGAAAGACATCCCAAGCCATCCTGAAGTATGTGTAGAGGGCAAAATATTTAAATGAGATGACTCTAAAGTCATCAAAGAAACTACTCCAGGATTAGTTCCTGATCACTTCAGTGGAAAACATATGATGATCTTTTCCTGATAGAGGATCATCCCATGATGATTTCAGGATTAGGCTTCAATACTCCAGGATGGGTTCCAGATTACTTTGGTGGAAAACATGTGATGATAATTTACTACTGCATGATGATCTAATGATGGTATCAGGATCAAGCTGTATTATTCCAGGATGATCCTAGTAGTATTTCAGGATGGCGGTGCATTACTGCAGAATGATCTTGTGGTAACTTCAGAGTGGTGCTGTTACTCAAGGATGATCCCAGAATAACTTTGGTACGGGGCTGTACAAGACGATGATGATGTCAAGTTGGGGGTGTATCACCCCAGGATGGTCTCTGGCTGTATTACTGCTTGATGTTTTCAAGATGGGGATTTAGTACTCTAGGATAATCTTGAGAAGTAATGGCTAAACCTTATTTGACATACTGTGGAAGTTAAGAACTCAAACTTTTTAAATTTTCTCCGCATAGCAGATCACAACTACAAAAAAGCACATGATAACTGCTTCATGGGCTGCCTCCAAAAACAGAGGGGATGCCATGTCTTAACTGAAGAAAAACACTCACAAACTGTTCTATGGAGGCAGCGCTGTACTTTGTTACTCTGAATGAGTACGCAGCATACAATCAGGAGGGCCTAACTACAGAGAGCTATTCTGATTGTCTGAAAGCAGCAATTCTGAATTAATTTATGAGAAGGCTGTGCTTAGACCTTTTTGATTGGCTTGTAAGAAGTCATTCATCCTAGCACTGTCCTTGCTCAACCTGTCACAGATTGTGATTGGAGGGATGAGCAGGTATTCCCTTAGCAGTTCAGGGATCACCATAGGATACTTTTAGCTGCTCACAATTGTATGTGTGCACAGAGAAGAGTAAACCGGAAAATGCAGACTTGTCTTTGAATTCAGTTCAGTTTACCAAAGAAAATTTGCCCAGTCTTACCGGTGAGGACTTCAGTGTAGCTTTAGATTGCTCCAGGACAGTTCTGTCATTACTACTTTACAGGTTTTCTATGGCCATCACTTCTAGTATTACACCTTATTGGCGTGGGTTTGTTAAGTTATTACACAAAGCAGAGAACCATTAATAACATTATTGCACTCCTTTAAATCCTGTCACCTCTATTCTTTAGTTTTTGATATTTGTCACTCCAATCAAGTAATTTTGTTGACAGCAGATGTTAAACTGTAAATGTAGTGATTAGCACCATCGGTGGAGGATTTATGTTGACTGTGTCACTGTGCATGCATGAGACTGCTTAACATACTGTGGTTGAGTGCAAGTAACACTCCAAGTGTTTTTGTGAGTGGTCACATGAGGGCTACAGTTCAGTGGTAGTGTGACTGAGGGATGCTAGCTACAGAAAGTGGCAGTTGTTGGTGATTGGTCTTGTGGGTGTGAGTTGTACACGTAGCTGACTGAGTGTGGTTCAATCAAATAATGTGAGGGGCCACGGATCTTGTGAGGGAATAAAGAAAACATGTGTTTTGGAGCTTGGGCACATTTTGAGTGGTTTTAGTATGAAACGTCAGAGAGCTCTGAAACCTGAGGAAGTGCTGGATGGATATATATATATTATTTTTTTTATTTCTGTTTATTGTTTTTCAACCAAACAAAAACTTCCTGAGCATCATTACAAGCAATAATAAGTACATCAGCAGCACATATGTTTCTCCAGCATGGGCGGCCTGAGACCAGTTCTCAGAATATAGCAGAACATCAAGTGCTGGATGGATATGCATGACAGCTGTGGTTCAAATGGGCTGAGAATGATTATATGATATGCGTTGGAGAAGGAAAGAATGTTTTGGTGCTCAGTGATGTTTTGAGTGGTTGCTGTGAGTGACTGCAGGTGACTAGTGCAACCCCAACAATGCGGTCTGGGGTTGCAACCCCAGCTGGACGCATCAGAGGAAGCATATTGTTGAGTCAGGAGGCATAGCTCCCAGGAGGGAGGCGGCAACAACCAGCGACGCGCATAAAAGCGCCAGCAAAGCCTCGCGGCGCGGGACGCGCGCAAAGCACCTTCAGGCACCAGCACTTTTACCAGGACTTCGCCTACCAGGAGGCATAGCTCCCAGGAGGGAGGCGGCAACATCCAGCGACGCGCATAAAAGCGCCAGCAAAGCCTCGAGGCGCGGGACGCGCGCGGGCCGCGCCCGGGCGAAGCCCGGGCCAAGGGCGGGCCCGTCCTTGCCCGTCATCGCCAGTCGGAGCCAGGGCAGGGCCACCCCTCTAACTTGTATGTTCCTGGATTCTGCCCCTCCACTCGGACTGTTGATTAAGGTACTGTGATCACTTCCGTTGCCTCTCACTGTGGGAGCGTTTTACACTTCTCTGTTCCCCCCTTTCTTTGCTTGTTGACATTAACTCCAACTTCCTTCACGCTGTGTGGGTCTCGCTTCACAGAGGGGCGCTTCCCTTCCCGGGTTGAAGCCGCTGCTGGGATAAAACAGGGGTTGAGGGCTGAGGGCTGCGAGCAAGAGGGCTGGGACTCCATTTTCAGGAGTCCCAGGAACCCGCGCCCGCTCCACCCGGGCTGCTCTCCCTCCCTCCCCACCCCCGCCCCCAAAGACCGGGTGAACAAATACCGGCTTGCCTCGTACTCCGTGGGACCTCCTAGCAAACCTGCCATTGCCATCTTGGATTTCTTGAGGACACTTTTGCAACTTTCTCCACGCTTCGCGGAACCCGCAGTGCGGGTCCCGCTTCGCAGAGGGGCGCTCTCCTTCCCGGGCTAAAGCTGCTGTTGGGGTAAAACAGGGGCTGAGGGCTGCGAGCAAGAGGGCTGGGACTCCATTTTCCAGGAGTCCCAGGAACCCGCGCCCGCTCCACCAGGGCTGCTCTCCCTCTCCATCCCAGATCCCTTATTTTAAACTGTTTGATTGTAAGTTATAGCACTATATATTTATTTGTTTCCTAGAACCCACATGATGTCCTTGCGCTCAGGGAAGGGTAGACAGGTTACCGTAAAAACGAACAATGGGAAAGCAACTGGAACTTTAGACGATTTTATAACTCGGGCAACTGTGATCTTGGAAAAAGAAATAGCCCTTACCGAAAAGCTTTTGTCCTTAGATCTAATAACAGGCAAACGCTCATCCCTGGGAGATATTGCCTCTAAAATTACCCCCAATAAGGCACCCACTCTCGAGAAAAGTGCAGATAGTGCAGATAGCAACCTAGAGGCTAGTCCAAATCTAGTGGCACTCTCTGACTCCCAGATAATCATGATAGCAGACCCAGGGGACTCCCAAGCTGAAGCACCCACACTCACTCTTATACCTATTTCATCAGGTATCACGGGGGATAATGCCTTAGACGGCAATTTGAGCAGTAATGGGCCCATCCACATACAAGATCATGTAGTAGTCTGTGAGCGGGAACCAAACAATCTGAACAAACATAAAAGAGGGGGAAACCATAGAAAAGGAACCAGATCCAAGTCAGCGAAGCCAGCGCCATCTAAAGTTCCGACAAATCCAACTAAACAAAAGGGCACCCACCCAGTTGACGCGGGACAGAAAATTTTCTCTTTTAACACCAATAATAATGACCGTCTCTTGGGGGTAATTGAGAAATCGGTCCAGATGCTTTTGCTGCCTGTTTTAGAGAAAATTCAAATTGTTAATCTAAAATTAGACCAATTGGAACACCTTATCTCTCTTAACGCCAACTCCCTTGAAACTCTAGTAACTAAAAATAAATCACTCGAGGTAGGGGGTACTAATAACAATAATAAAAACAGTATCGCCAATAATAGTAATTCAAAGAAAGGGGGAGAGAATAAAAATGCCAGCAAAACATCCGAAACACCTATAATTGTTGACCACAAGGCAGCATCGGTCCCCTTAGGATGAACAAAACCTGTTCCATTAGCCCGTACTAAACCTGTAGTGGCGGGCACTGCGGGGTCCCTTAATCAAAATATGGGTAGCACAGTACTAACACCAGAAGTTTTTACTTCTAAACAGGGAACTACCCAAGGGCCAAAACAAACATCTTCGCAGGGGCCTGCAGCAAATAACGACAATGAGAGAGCACATAAAAGGAAATCACCACCTGTAAACTTGCCCCCAGATTCAGCCCCTTTTATGGCAATACTCACAGGAGTACCCCCAGTTTTGTTTAATAAAATGGAATCAAACCAGGAATTAAAAAACAAAGTAATATACTGGCTCAATAATAACAGACCACTCCCTCCTGATTCTAAAACAAAAATACTTAGTGTACGCAGAGTTCCCTGGGTGGGCCCAAGTGAGAAGGACCTAGAGGGGGACTGTATTCTGATCAACTTCAGCGATACTTGGGTAAAAAATATCATCTGTTGTAAACCAAGATTTGCTAGAGCTGGGGATATTCAATGTATAGGTCTAGAATATTTTTATCCAAATTTGAATCTTGTTCCCGCGACTCTGCTTTATAAAAACACTGGGCAGACATCGAACAGTGAAACACATCCTGAGTGGGCCCAGAGAAATAGAGCCGTATGGCCAAACCAAAACAACTGGGGTCCTCTGCAACAGAGCGACGGTTTCTTTAGGGGATCAATTTATAACAATAACAACTCCTTGCAAACCCGGTATAATGAACTAAGACCAAGATTCCAGGGGGAAGACTACCTAGGATGGTTTCCAAGTAATATCCCCCTAAGAAACCGCTTTGATGCACTTGCGGGCATGGAAGAGATAGACTGACTATCACTAAGTTCTCCCGGCAATACTAATACTTTGACAACAGGAGAGCCGAGCCAGAGGGAGAAGGGAGAAAGCTGTGACGATAACTCACGGGAAAATGTTTCCGTTTGTGACGATCGTACATCTAACCCCCAAGTCCCTGAGGCTGGCCTTACCAAAGAAAGCGAATCAAGTCCAATCATCTTAAGGCATAATCCGGAAGCACCACCTGAACTAAGCAGAAAAAACCAAAGCGATGTAAGGATGCGCCTTATTTCCTGGAACATTGCTGGGCTCGCCTCAAGATTGGAGGACGAGGCATGGTTAGACTTTGTGGGTGACTATGACATCCTGTGCCTTCAGGAAACATGGAGCCGATCCACCCAGAACATCGAGGGCTTTCAAGCTTTTAATACCCTAGCGATACCTTCACAAGCGGGTAGGGCAAAAGGCGGCCTAATGATGGCAACCTCTTTAAAACTATGTTAACTTGTAACTTCTAAGATAGTTGACTCCCCATGGTTTCAAGTGTTAATGTTGGTTAATTTGTTTCCTGAACCATTGTTGCTGATTAATTGGTATTACAACATCTTTGACAACAAAGAGACAAGCGTAATGTTGAAATTGGAGGAGGCCATAGCCAGGGCACGCCTCGAGCAACCCCTACTATTTGTCATCTGGGTGGGAGATTTCAACTGTTCATTATGCACCTACGGGGACTCGAAGGCGTGTGGTTTGAGAGACTCCCATGATCAACCCTTGTTACACTTCAAACATACACCCCAGGGGGACGCTTTAAACAACATCATTATTCTAAATGATCTATGCATAGTGGAGCCCTGGGTTGGTCTAAATTCTGCTCCAATACCGACGTTTCAGGGAAGTAGAGGTATGATGAGTTTTATTGACTTTGTAATTGTCTCTAGTGGGCACTTCCATCATGTTGATAAGTTGGAAGTAATCGCTAATGCTGCTAGTGACCACAACCCTCTAAATTTATCCTTGCTTTGTCCCGTTAAACCCAAACATTCTGTCTGGGAGCAACCTGTAAAGTATAGTAGGAACAAAGGTATCACACTTAAATGGGGCAAAATAGACGCAGCAGGTCTTGAGGCTGAGATCCTAAATAGATATAGCTCTGAGTACGAGGCATGTTTAACACCTACAACTACCCCTGAAAAGGTTATAGGGAATTTTGAATCTCTATGTGGGTATGTAGCCGAACGCCTCACAAAACCAATTGGTAAAAGCAAAATGCTAGGTCCTAGATGGTTTGATGCCGCATGTTCGGCAGCACACAGATCCTTGAAAGCGGCATTAAAACAAAAACCCAGGGACATAGAACTGGTTAGAGCATCTAGACTGGCCTATAAAGAAGCCATAAGAATAAGGAAGTTGGACTTAAAAAACCAAGCCTGGGAAGATCTAGAAAAGGCCTCGGAATTGAAGGACAGCAGGCTTTTCTGGGAAGTTATCAATCGCCCCCTTTTTACAAGTAATGGTAAGGATAACATTGTGATGCAGATTGCATGCGAAACATGGGAATCACATTTTGGGAACATTTTTAACCCACATGGCACTTTATCCATTGAACCATCACTAGGAGACGTTAGGGAATTGGTGGTCTCTCAATCTTCTCTGTCCTTGAGCTCATCGCTCACCTTACAAGAAGTGGAAGATGCTCTGTCGAAAGGCATACCATTAAAAGCACCCGGCCCTGATCTAGTGCCTTTGGACTTTTTTAAACATAATGTTAAGGTTTGGGCCCCCCTGTTATTAAATGTTTTTAGAGCAGTTGTCATTAGCCGTATTCCGGCATCATGGAAGGAGGCAGTAGTGGTGCCAATCTTTAAGAAGGGCGATAGATCAGATCCCCGATGCTATCGCCCAATTTCATTAATTGATGCATCGTGTAAGATACTGGGTAGGGTCATTTTAGCTAGACTAGAAACATGGGCAGATTCGGTGGGCCTTATTGTGAATTCCCAATATGGGTTCAGGAAAGGTAAAGGTACTGTTGAACAGTGCCTGAACCTGGCCCTGATCATAGGGAAATACATGAAGGCAAGGAAATCCTCCATCCACCTTGCCTTCATGGACCTTTCAAGTGCATTTGACACTGTGTGTCGGAGCAAGCTGTGGCAAATGATGGAGGTCATGGGTTTCGAGGAAACCTTGGTCACCTTGCTCCGTAGACTCCATGAATCAACTACTGTAGCCATAAGGTTTGGGCCAGGGGGAGAGAAAACTAAGTCTATCCTCTCAACTGAGGGCGTTCGACAAGGATGCATATTAGCTCCTTTTTTGTTTCTTGTGTACACCAATGGTCTGGAAAAATACCTGTTGGACAACTGTCATGATTTTCCAAAGGTCAACGGCAGGAGCATTCCAATGCTTTCTTACGCCGACGACACGGTACTTATGACACTCACAGGAAACAGTATGCAGCACTGTCTTGATGCCTTCCACAAATTCATGTTGGACTTAGACCTTAAGGTAAACTTTGCCAAATCCTTTGCTATGGTCTGTGGCCCAAAGAGTACCAAAACCAGAAAGTTTGTAGTTAATAATTCCATCATTGAAAAGGTTGAAAACTTCAATTATTTGGGTAACCTCTTCAACAACAAACTAAGCTGGGCCCCGTTAATGCAGACTCGAGTTCAAAGTGCTAGTCGCTCTATAGAGGGTCTGTTTCGTTTTTGTGGCAAACTAGGACAAAAACCTGTTATACCTTTAAAAACTTTGTATAAAGCTAAATGTTTGTCGGTTGCTACTTATGGGGCAGGAGTCTGGGGGACTGAAAGCCCTGACACATTACAGATCATGGAGAACAAATTTTTAAAGCGTGTATTGGCTATTCCATCAGGCTCCTCAAACAGATTTGTCCACAACGAAATAGGTCTAAGTTATGTGAGTGACACCATTCGCCTTTCCCCTTTACTGTTATGGGGCAAAATATGGCAATCAGAGGACTTGCAGCTCACCAGAGATATCCTCCGGGATTGTTTAAAATTGGCAAACATGAAACAGATCCCCTGGCTATCTTATGTAAATGAAATGCTTCATAAAATAGGCCTGGGTGACATTTTTGACAACCCCGAAAATACACAGGGAGACATCAAAGCTGTAATCAAAACAACTTATTGGAAATCACCGTTTGTGAATTCCCTGGTTAGCCCTTATGCTCCTAAGGCTACTTTGCAGCACCAGTTTTATTTATCCTTCACAAACCATGTGCAATGGCGATTCTACTTGACAAGGTTTAGGTTACACATCCTGCACTTTCTCTTTGCGTTTCCTAAACAGGGGGGTTGGTGTGAGAGACTGCCCCCCTGTCCTTGTAATGACAAAGATAGCCAAAGCACGATGCATATTGTTCTTTTCTGTTCCCTATATAAGGACCCGAGAATCAGGTTTATTAAGCCGATCCTTAAGGAAAAGCAACCATGCCATTATAAAGAGGGTTATGATTATTTACTATCTCTGTCTTCACCTGGTGTCTGCTGTGCAATGTTAAATTTTATACGGGTGTCACTTTTGATTAGAAAACGGTACGGCTAAATCTGGCACCATGAAGCTGACCCTTGATTATGTATATTGTATATTATTGCATCGTGATAATCTGATTTTCTTATTTATTCCAACCGGCCCTTCAATGTATGCCCTGGCACGAAGAATCTATGAAATCATCTAATTTGATTAGAAGTAAAAGCTATGGGGTCTTCATTTGTGATTATTTTAGCTAATGAATTTTAACAGTTTAGTGTTATAATTGTAAGACTGTCTTTTAAAAATGAATTTGAAATAATGTTTGTAAATGAAATTGTTTGACTTTTATGATTCTTTTGTCCTGAATCGAATAAAGTTTTTGAAACTGAAACTGAAACTGACTAGTGCAACTGGGTTACAATACAAAAGAGAATGAATAGTGCAGTGAGTGTGGTGTGGAAGGTTTGGAGTGTGCTGTGAATGGTTGCAGGAATGTAGATAGCGAAATGGCAACTAACTGTGAAGAACATCGCTGGGGTCGTGTGAGTGGATATGGAGCGGACCAGCAATGCTTAGGATGAGATATCAGTCGTGTTGTGAAGGGTTTTTATAAGAAACGAGTGGTGTGGGCTGCAATTGCTGTGAAGTAGTGAAGTAGTGAATGAGTGTTGCAAGTGGCAGAGTTGTGAGTGATTGTAGGCTGGGATGTGAAATGTGAAAAAAAAGTCATGAGTGGCTCGGTCATGCTGTGAGAGGCTGGATAGGTTTACGCATAGCGTGGGTGACGCATGACTACATTTCTCATGCGAACGATTACATGGGTGAGTGGTGTTTAATATAGCTTAAATGAATGAATGGTGGGAGCAAGTTGGACAGTGTGCAGGAGGCTGCAGCTCATTGCTGGTGAGAGTGAAGGATATAGTTGTGGCTAGTGCTGCTGATCTGTGGTGTGGCTGACTGGTGTTGCTGAATTGCTGAGAATGAATGATGCATGTAGCTGAAGGGGAGATATTTGATTAAAAGTTGTTCACAGCTGTTTCAGTTGAGGTTGATATCAATTGTTAACCAGAGTTCTTGTGAGGAGTGGTGTAGTTGCTGAGTGAATGACAGTGAGTGGCAACTGCAGAGGCGTATAGCGAAAGTGATTTTGTGACTGGTCAAGGGGTACAAATGCCATAGTAATGTGGCAGAGGGTAAAGCTAGTGGTTGAGATGTGAAATAGTTGTGTGAGTAAGTTATCCTGTATTTGTGTAATATTGTAAGTGGTTGGTCCTGATATATGGCTCTACAAGAACAAACTAACAACAATATGTATGACTCACAAAGTCCTACATCTCAAGATTCCCGCGTATCTGGCTCAAAAACTAGAACTGTCTGGAGGTTGCAGACAGTCAAGAAGTGCAAGCTCATGGCTCTTAAAACCACAGATCTTTCAAATAATGAGAACGTGTCACAGAGCCTTCTCAGGCGCTGCCCCAAACATCTGGAACTCTCTTCCTCCGGAAGTCCGACGAATCTCTTCCACGACTACCTTAAACAAGCATTGGCATAGCCAATAGGTCTCGCCTTTGGGACCTTATAAGTATTTAGCCATGCAACAGTTGCATAACTAAATACTTATAAGGTCCCAAAAGCGAGACCTATTGGCTATGCCAAGCGGCCGTGCGGCCGCGAAAATGATCGCGATCACGATCAAACATCAAAGTGGCCGTGCGGCCGTGAGAGTGAAAGTAATCGCGGTAAAGCGTGGCGCGCGCGCCCGCGAAAATGCACTGTAGCTCTAGGCTGGCCTGGTAGCACTTTTTAGAGCCCTCTCAATAAGTCTCGCCAGACCAGCGCATGCGCTGGGTCAGGCGAGACCTAAAAAGGAAGTAAAAAAGGTCCTAATTGCTAAATTTCCGCCTTAATCAGATCTGGCACACTGCTCATTGATTGACAATGAGATTGATGGACACCTTTGAATCCCAGGGCTCGCCTGCCATGCCCAGTTATGTACCGAAGATTATCGAATTTTCGTCTTCATGGCCTGTGTCCCATACAGCTTAACTATGTTGCATGACCATTTTGTTGTATTATGTATATTCTTGTAATTCCCGCCTAAACTGTAAAGCGCTCTGATACCCACCTGGGTCAAGTTCGCGCTATATAAAACTTCCAAATAAATAAATAAATAACAAAACACATTCATGAAAGACAAAGATAAAGACAGCGTTGTGAGCTGCTTGTTTTGTTTCTGATGTCAATTCGATGACCCAATGACCTCTGTACAGGCCTGGTACAAAATGTACTCTCCTCGCCACCCGAAGACACACTCCAGGCCCGAACAGGATGATCCCCCCCCCCCCCCCCCCCCACACACACACGCACAAGCTCCCCCACCCCAAGTTGTAAATACGTGCAGAGGCTAAGCACAGTGAATTATACCGGCCATTCACCGTGACCAGGGGGAACGCCATTGATTAAAATGTTTGGTTTAAGAAATAACAACATCTCTGGAGGACAGGTGAGAGCGGGATTTTTAATGAGGGTAGGTCGAGTATCGAGGAGAAGCGGGCTGCAGGGACGAGCAGTGCGCGCCGCTGAGAGCTGGGCATTGTTCATTCATCAACACCAGACATATTGAAGAGGGATTTCATCCGAAGAACCAATCAACCACAGGAGCCGTAAAACCCCAGATTATATTCTCTTACAGTCATACACGAGAGGGGCTATGAGTAATAGCCAGGAACGGGGAGAAAAGGAAAAGAGATAAAAGGTGAAAAAACGAATTGAGGGACAGGGAGGCAGCCTGAGAAAGTGTGAGCGACAGGGAGAGAATGTGACCCAGTGAGCCAGAGAGGGCAAGAAACTGGAAGAGTGACCGCGTTCGAGAGAGTGAAAAAAGAAAATGGAGAGAAGGAAGAAAACGAGGAGAAAGAAAAGGTGTGAAAGAAGATTGGGATAAAGCGTTTAGGCAAAGAAGAAGGAAGTAAGAGTCAAACAGACAGGAAAAGGGATGAGGGAACGAGGGAGAGAGTGGAGAAAGGGAGCTAGAGAAGGAGTAGAAGAAAAGGGCCATACAAACAGGCCCGGGAGGAGAGTATATCTGCAGAACAGACTAAAATTATGGCGCGAAAAGAAAAGATGAGTTGGATGAGATGATGCCGGGAATGAGTAAGGCACAGGAGGTGAGTTAGAAAAGGCAAAACAGCGACTGAGAGCCAGAGGGGGTGAGAGAGCAGTGAAAAACGGAGTGCTCACCTCCCCCCCCCCCCCCCCCCCCCCGAAAAAAAAAATGTATGAATATCCCTTGACTTTCACGTGAGCTGGCGGCCTCACTGAGATACATAAGCCATGTTCTTAGGATAGCCCCCTGCGGTGTGCAGCTCCGCGGTGAAACTGTGATGCGACAGAAACGAGGAGAAATGAAAACGGAGAACACAAAAAGAAGAGAAAGGGCAGCTGTATGTTTGAATGCAGATGTTAGGGATTAAAGAGGAATAGAAGTGAAGGAGAACCACTGCCTCTCACACTCTGCCTGAACTCCCATCACCTGTGCCGCAAAACGTGTGGTACCCAACTGCATCAGGCGGCACCATTTCCATCACGAGAGGCTCCTGCAAACACTGCAATCTGCCTGCCCCCATTCAACTCAAACGACTTCATCCCACTCATCACCTGCCCTAAAAATACATCAACGCCTTCTCTGTAGTATGCTTTGCAGGAGACTTTGCAGGAGGTTTATTTCCCACAGAAACACGACTCACTCTTCCACCTCACACCCTCGAGGTCCTGGTTCCACCTGGTTACAACATCAAGTACATCAAGGGGCCCAAAAGGACTTGAGGAGGCATTATAATGTTCCATAGATCATCATCTTTCAAATCCTCTGGACTCCAATCCTGCTACTTCCTGCTTTTACCTTGGCAGACCATTTCTTTCAATCCCATTCAGTGGCCTCTCAGAACCAGTTCCATCTTGACCCAAAAGATCTCAGACCTCAACAGGGCAGGATTAAAAAGAAAGCAACCCAAAGATGTAGGAACAAGACCTTCACAACAACCTTCGTCAACAGGATAAACCACACAACAGACTAAAACCACAGCAACAGGCAATTTGTCACCCACTGTCAGGGGCAACCTACTGGATCACGACCTCCGGTAGGAGCGACCTGCTTTAAACATATCCCACTCCCATCTGAGTGCTCACACCACTCGAACTGGAGTGTTTTACTGTTTTAGTTTCCTTGTAGCGCTTAATGCGGGGAGGTGCCTAGTTCCATCTTTAGTCTTTCTTTAGCATTTCTTTCCTTGCAGCACCTAAGTACTGGAGTTGCCTGGCTCCATTCTTGTTCTCTGCTCACGATTACCTTACCTGTTCCAGCTCACGAGTTCACGGCGTGGTGAGTGCTTCCACCCCCCTACTCACACCGGTTTGGTGGGGATTGGGCAATGCCCCTGGAGGCGGACTAATTGTGGATGGCCACGGTGTGGACGTGCCACTGGCGCATGCCAACAGCAAGCCCGTCTGCGCCAGTCCGTGTCCCCCAGGGCCAGGGGCTAGAACCCCTGCCTACTTAACTACCCAACTAAATTTAAGGTACTCACCGGACCAACTTAAAAGTCCAACTCCTAAAACTGCCTCAGTTTGTTTGCACAATCTTACGGTAGACCCTCCCAAATTGAAATGTCCTCATTGCGACTTTAGCCTCATACACAACAAGCCGCTCAGGCCTAAGGATTACAACGCTGATCAAACACAAGAATGACATTTTTGAAATCATTATTGGAAAGCAACCTGCTGCCCTGTTTCTGATTGAATCATGGCTCAATGAATCCTCAGCACCAGATATTTGTGATGCAATCCCATTAGGCTACAGGATTGTAAGACAAGATCGCCAAATAAAGAGATTATTGGATCATAAATGGATGGAATGAACAATTGATGGATCAAAAGGAAATAATTGTGGAATGAAAAATAGACATTTATATGGAACAAGGATGAAAGAGAAATGTACATGGAACTAATTGAGGCATAAAATTAAGAGGACATTTGCGTGGAATCAACTTGATATTCTTCATTTTGGAAAGAATATGAGAACTGAGAGACATTCTTCATGTTGGAAAGAATATGAGAATTGAGAATAAATATTCTTATTGGTTAAATCAAAAATATTTGTTTTGAGATATTATGTTTAACATGGGTGCTCCTTGCATGTGTGAATAAGTAAAATTTTGGGAATGGTTTGACGATGACCATTTTAAAGTGAGCACCAACAGTTGAGCAATAGAGAGAGAATTGAGAATGATATTGTTACTCCCTGTGCGCACAAGTTTTGGACCCTCATCGTTGTGGCATTTTGACAAATAAAAAGAGGTGGAGGGATAGCCATAATTCATAAGGTAGGCCTGAAATGTACCATCAAGGCTGCTAATATTGAGAACTGCAAAGCCATCTTTTTCTCTCCTTCTAGCAGAACGTGTTGCCCTAATGGGCTTTCTGATCTATCGCCCACCTGGACCTGAAACTCAATTCATTTCTAGTTTGGCAGAGAGCATTGTCCAACCTGCGCGATGCCACAAAAATGTGATAGTTTTAGGCGATCTTAATCTACACTTTGACAATGATTCCAATACCGAAACACTACATTTATGTAGGGAGCTTGATACCAAGAATCTAACTCAGAGAGTGCTCACCCTGACCCACCAACTAGGCCATACCCTAGATCCCATATTCGCCAACTTTCACATGGTTAAAGTCACAACACCACTAATAGTTCCTTGGTCTGATCATTATGTGGTTCCTTTCTCTGTGCCATTTCTCAGGACTTCTCCTAATAATATGCCTAATCAGATGATTAGGAGAAGAAAGTGGAACATTTCTAATCCTGAAATATTTGTCAGATGTCTCTCATGTAGTGACCCTCAGTTAATCGAGGATGACACGTTAGCCAGTTCTCAAATTGAAAAATGGATATCGGGAACTCTAGATGAATTTGCACCATGGATATTGAAAAATAAAAATCCCAGGGCACAGAACTCCACTCCTTGGTTTACTGAAAATCTTAGCCTAGCCAAAAAAGCATGCAGATGATTGGAATGTATTTGGAGGCAAGAGTACTGGCCCATCAGAAGAGATAATTACAAAGAAAAACTTACAAAAGTATCATGCGCTTATTAGGAAAACCAGATGTAACTTTTATACAGAAAAAATAGAAACTGCCAACAACTCATCTAAATAACTTTTTGTCTTTCCTAAAATCACTGTTTTCACTGGACCAAACCACAGCACCCACACCATCATCTGTTGAGAACTGCAATAAGATTGCACACTATTTTGCATCTAAACTAGCAACAATATATGACACCTTTCCCTTAGAAACGCGCAGTTCCATAAATCTAGACATCTTCTTGGAAGAACCTGTTTGAGAGAACGGTCTTAAGGAAATTATGGCTCCGAACTTGGATGAGCTGAGGAACATAGAATCAGGTATCAAGTCAGGTTCCCCTTCGGACCCTGCTCCACCTAAAATTTTGATGCAAAGGAAGGAAATTAACCTCTCATATATTCAACAGCTCATTACACTCTCTTTTTGCCTAGACGAGGTTCTTCTGAAATGGAAGCACACAATAGTTCTTCCACTTCAGAAAAAACCTTCAGCACTAGAAAACCTAAGTCCAATCTCTTTGCTACCTTTATTTGCCAAAATCACGGAGAAAGTGGTGAATAAATAACTTACCACGTACATTACCACAAATGACATGCCATCTGACCCAGTCAGGCTTCAGAGCCTCTTATTCTGTGGAATCTGCTCTCCTACTGGCCACTGAAACTCTGAGAAGGTGTGCGGATGAGGTACAAACAGCTGCATTAGTTCTATTGGACTTAATCACAGCCTTTGACACCATATTGCACAACTTACTCCTTCAAAGGCTCAGCCAATGCGGTGTTGTAGGCCTAGCTTTGCGTTGGCTACGATCCTTTCTCCATGAGCGAAGATTTCAGGTTGCTCAGAACTCCTTTCTGTCAGGGAGCATGCCCCTTATGCAAGGGGTTCCACAGGGCTCTATTTTGAGTCCCACCTTGTTTAACTTTTGTATTAGTCCCCTTGCGGTTATTGTGGAAAGACACAATGTGACAACTGTGTCTTATGCAGGTGACAAGCAGCTAATTTCCCCCCTCTCTCAGGAAACTGAGGCTCCTGTTTTCCCCTATGTTTAGAGGAGCTAGCGTCTTGGATGTCCAATCACTACCCAAAACTTAACAGTAATGAAACTGAGGTACTGATAACTGGGAAAGCTCCCTCTATCTTGTACTCAGCTTGGTGGCCTGAGACCTTCGGGGGAAACCTCTACCCCCAAAACAGAAACAAATAATTTAGGGTTATGGTTCGACTCAAAACTTTCTTTTGATAATCAAATTAGGAAAGTTGCTGGCAGGTGCTTCTTAAAGTCTTAAGGAAACTTGTTTATCTTATACACGTAGAGGCCAGGAAAACAATTGTTCATGCCCTGGTTGCATCTCAATTAGGTGCAAAGAAAAGAGAGGGACCCCTTGTAAAGATCAAGGGAATAGGGTACTCTTCCAAGTAGAAACTTGCAATCCCTTGATAATATAAATATAGAAAGAGTCTTTAAAGAGAGATCAAGGGAATAGGATGCTGTGTCTAATGTCTCCTAGCAGTCCCTTGATGACCCTGGAATTGACTGAATCAATTAACACACTGCAATCATTATATACACAAATCAATTAAAAATTAATTTACATTTATTTAATAAACACATATAGTACATTCAGTTAAAAGCCATAATTCGCCATGGTCACTGTTCTGCTCTTATCGACACATTAAATCACAATTTACAATACAAAAAAGAAAACTTTAAAATGTATATCACACAATTACATGAACAACATTTCTCACTACAAAAAGGGGAAGGCAAACATTCAAATATATTGCATCATCCTGTTATGAGCCTGCATGACAGAGAGAATACAAAAGAAAATAAAAAGACACTACACTTTGTCATCCAATACACATCCACTATCAACTGCTCAAGGGATTATACACTTGTGGGATCTGACTCTATTTGTCACTACAAGTGAATGCCCGGTTCTTTGGATTGTGTCAATTCCTGTGCGTCGACGCATTTCGATGGGCTGTATTTATGCCGCTATCTTTGTCAAGACCAGTGATAAGTGTTTCTCTCTCAGTTCACATTTAAATAGAGGTTCCAGCTATGGGAGAGAAGATATTGTAATTATAAATTAGATAGTTGAAGTCTGTTTAATGTCAACTCACTTCTTTTTAATCAGTTAGTTAGAGCTATCAGAACTCCCTCCCGTTTTTATCCACTTTACTCTATTTATAACCTAATTGTTTTGTAAAGGGTTATCTGGACTCCACGTACCGCTGCTTTGGGAGCCCACCCTTCAAATTGACATTCTTAGCTTTACATACATATTTCTTAAATTTATCAGATGTTCTCACCTGAATATCTGCTTTTTACTCTACTTGTTGTTGATGTCCACTAAAAATAGATGGACAATTCTTGTGATGTACAGAAGATAAATAGTAGTCCTTCAAGGGATCTCTGTACTCTGATCTATAAAGAAATGTATGTCCAAATTTACCCGTTGAAGGTATAATTCTGTAAAGTGCGTTTTTTTTATACCTCGCTACCTATGCGCAATGCGATCTATTTGTTCTCACCTTGTCATTGATGCTGGTCGTATTCTATATCTGCTTTATTTCCTTAAAATGTAGATATATTGTACTTTGTCTGGAGGATTAGCCCGACTATTGTTGTCCTTAGTTTGTGCCTGTAATGTGTACAAATATCAATATGTAATGTTATCCCCTATATGCCTACCATTTACCCAAATAATGACGGCTTCGTCCGTACCTGGTAATGGTTACCGTCGGGTGTCCTGCATGTAGAGTATTTCCCTTTCAGCTTCTTAATTCTCAGATTGGTCTCGAAATTTCAAATGGACCCGCAGTTTGTAAAGCGTCCTAGATATTTCTCAATTGCCCTGTTCTGCAGAGGGACAAAGAATAAAATGAATAGTCCCTCGTATATGCTAATCCGGAATATCACTCCGTACACCGGTTCCCCCCTGGGTCGTGGAGACACTATACCCGGTTTGCCCTACGCTCTTATCTAAATTCTTACCTCGCAAACTGCAGGCTGTTACGTCCATGCAGGAAGACTTCCGTGATGCGGTTTCTGATTACCGCTCTATGTGTGTAACGCCTTGCATTTGTTTAAAAGAGCCCCACCTTCCTATTGGTCATCTATGTCAGGTGATTGCGTCGCGGCCAATCGTGCCGTTTTTCATATATGGCTCCTTCTCTTTTGCAATTCAACCAATAATAGCGCGCAGGCTGGGCGATATTTTGTTTACATCGTATGTCTCGAGTCCCCTGATTTGTTCTAATCTGTCTATGGCCCGCCTATCCTATTTTTGTTCTTCCTAATGCGTCTTATTATATTTTATTCATTCATTTAATTACATTTTTTTCCCGCATTTGTTTTCGACATAAATCCATTTGTTCTCTATTAGTGATTTCATTTACTACAAACGCCCTACGATGGCTAAATAATGCATAAGGTATCTCGATATGAGAAAATGTCCTGTTCTTAATGTATTGTTAAAACTTTATTGACATATATCATATTGATAATGACATTTCTTCTTTCACTCTTGTCTACTCTCTCTTCTTGTAGTTAAAGGATATCATAGATATCACAGCTATTACAGGAATCACTAGGGGACCGAAATCTTATCATCTGGTGATAATATTCATCCAGTCCTCCTTCGAGTTCAGACCCTTATGTACTGTATTTAGGTGGCACATGAACCACTATTCACGTTGTTTCCTTCTAGTATCCATGTCACCTCCTCTCCTGTTTATAGTGATTTTTTCCAATATGAACCACTTGAATTCATTACAATTATGTCCAAGTTTTCCATAGTGGTCTGTGAGTGGGGCCTTTTCTTTCATATTCCTAATTGCGGATTTGTGTTCTAATAGGCGGATACGGAGTTCCCTCCCTGTCTCCCCCACATAGCCCAGTCCGCACGGACATATGAGGAGGTAAACCACATTTTTACTGCGGCAATTGTTCAACGTTGTCGCCCACATTGTCTTGTTGTTGAACGTCATGCTTTTTGTTTCTATGCACTGTGTGCAGATCGAGCAGGTACCACATTTGTGATTTCCTTTGGCTTTCTCTCCTGTTAGTGTGGTTTGAGCGTCTTGCGCCTGTCTGTAGGTTCTCACCAGGGAATTACGTATAGTTTTGTTTCGCCTGAATGAGAAGAGGGGTTTTTCCAGTCTATTCTCTACCTCATAATTTAAAATTTTCCAATTTCTGTTCACTATGTTTTTAATTTTATTGCTCTTATTGGAAAATTGTGTAACAAAGACAATTCTATCACTTGAGATATCCTTTTTCTTTCTGTTGGTCTCTAATAGGCATTCTCGATTATAAAATCTGGCCCTTTTTAATGAGTTTTTAATATTTTTTTTCGGATACCCTCTAACCTTTAATTTACTTGATAAAGTCTCCGCGTGCCGGTAAAAGTCGTCTATTGATGTGCAGTTACGCCTTAATCTTAAGAATTCCCCAAAGGGGATGTTATTTTTTTGGGATCGGGGGTGATTACTGTCGTAAGTTAAGAGAGTATTTTTGTCAGTGAGCTTCGTAAAAAGCTCCATCTGTAATGTGTTATCTACATTTTTGATTTTGATATCCAAGAAGTCTACCTGAGAGTTGCTATAGTGTGCTGTAAACTTGAGGTTTGGGTCCCCCAAATGTATCCATTCTAAAAAAGAATCCAGCTCATGACTAGAGCCATTCCAGATAAATATGATGTCGTCAATGAATCGGTGCCAACCCTGTACGTTTTCAAAGTATGGCGCAATCTCATTAAAGATGTGTGTTTGCTCAAAGTGTCCAACATAAAGACATGCCAGACTGGGAGCACAGGTAGCCCCCATGCTGGTCCCCTTCACTTGGATATACGCCTCTTCTTGGAATAAAAAAATGTTGTTTTTTAAAACCATTTCTTTACAAGATGTTATAAAGTGTTTGTTGGCACCCTCTAGATTCTCTGTCTCCAAAATGTTTGAAATTACCCTGATGGTGTCGTTTTGGGGGATATTCGTATACAACGCTTCAATATCAAGCGTGACCAGATATTGGGTGTCCCCGTTGAAGCTCTGGCCCTCAAAGGTAGAGATCGCGTGAGCTGTGTCTTTGATATAGGACCTTTGTTTTTGAACAATAGGCTTTAAAAAATGGTCCACATATCTGCTCAATGGTTGCAATATCGAGCCAATGCTACTAACGATGGGTCTCATTGGGGGATTGTCCAAGCTCTTATGAATTTTTGGTAATCCATAAATTGCTGGTGTTATTGGGTGCGTGTTTGATAGGAACTTGTATTCGTTCATACAAATCCATCCCTCATCTAAACCTAGTTTAAGGAGGGTGGCCACTTCCTTCTTCAGTTCATCTATGGCTGTGAAACGAATGGGGCGATAATGGTCCTTTACATCTAGGAGATTTCTCATTCTTTGTTCATAGTCCCTAGTGTCGAAGATCACAACTCCTCCGCCTTTATCGGCCGGTTTGATAACTATTTCATCACACTCCTGAAGTGATTTGAGTGCTTTTTTTTGTTCCACCGATAAGTTATGATTACTGTGTTTTGGCATGAAGTCGTTCAAATTTTTGATCTCCATTTCTACAACCCTTTCAAAGATCTCAACATTCTTATCAAGTTGGCCTAGATTTGGGGTGAACGTCGATTTTGGTTTAAAACCAGATACGTTTTTTGGTTGTATGTATTCCTTATCTTGGAAAAACCTATTTAATCTAATTTTCCTAAAAAACTGTTTTAAATCGCTTTCAAGTTCGTATGTGTTATGGGGGGCAGATGGTGCAAAGCTAAAACCTTTTTTCAAAATATCTTTTTCATCATTTGTAAGTATCTTTTCAGACAGATTTATAATGGGTAGTTCCTCTACCTCCAATATTGTCTGCTCCTGGTTGTCAGGTATTCCTGCCCTGCATTTTGAGGTTGATGGTTTCTCTGAGGTTCTGGCCTGTTGTAATTCCTGTAGCCTCTTTGTCCCCGATTTTGACGTCTGCCTAAAAAAGGTTCCCTATCAAATGTGGGTCTGTTATTTTGTTCCCCCTCATGTTCTTCCTCACTACTGGAGCCCGATGTTTCCGAAAATGTTACCCGTTTGTTTCCTCCTCTTGAGTATATAGGTCTTGTAAATTGGGGTTTGTCCCACCTTTGATATTGACTGTTCTTATAGTAATCTTTCCCCAGATATGGATAAACTATTTCTATATTATATCTGTCTATATCTTTTCTTAGTTTTTTCGTTTTTTTATTTATAAGATAGTCACGGTAGCTGTTAGTTTCACTCTCTAATTCCTCCATTTTTCTCTTTGCTTCCTCTAAGGCTGTGCTTTGTCTCAGGTTTGTCTCTAGGTCATCTATTAGTTTCCTTTCTATTTCAATTAGTTCTTGGGCTGTTTCAATAATCAGAATAAGCCAATCTCTGCTACAGCGATTGGCTATATGTGTCCAAGTTTCTATAAACTTCGGATTGTCTGTAAAGAGTCCTGGTTCATTCCTAACCTGTAGACCTAAGGGGATTACTCCAGCCTTCAAGTACTCAATTAGGAACTCGGCATGTAGTTCCGTTCGGATCAATTTCTTTTTTCCATTCAGGATTTTTATCAATTCTTCCTGACTTGTATTTTTAAAGGCATGTGTATTGCCTGTTCGAGGATTCGAGCTGATTAACCTGTTGAATTGATCCTCTGAGAATCCGAAGGTTTTTAATTTATCCATATGGAGTAATATATTACCTTTCTCGTAATTTCCGATCACTATGAATAGTATGCGTTACCTAGGAGAACCTAGGTCCTCTCCAACCAACAGGTTGTGCTATATAGGTGCAAAGAAAAGAGAGGGACCCCTTGTAAAGATCAAGGGAATAGGGTACTCTTCCAAGTAGAAACTTGCAATCCCTTGATAATATAAATATAGAAAGAGTCTTTAAAGAGAGATCAAGGGAATAGGATGCTGTGTCTAATGTCTCCTAGCAGTCCCTTGATGACCCTGGAATTGACTGAATCAATTAACACACTGCAATCATTATATACACAAATCAATTAAAAATTAATTTACATTTATTTAATAAACACATATAGTACATTCAGTTAAAAGCCATAATTCGCCATGGTCACTGTTCTGCTCTTATCGACACATTAAATCACAATTTACAATACAAAAAAGAAAACTTTAAAATGTATATCACACAATTACATGAACAACATTTCTCACTACAAAAAGGGGAAGGCAAACATTCAAATATATTGCATCATCCTGTTATGAGCCTGCATGACAGAGAGAATACAAAAGAAAATAAAAAGACACTGCACTTTGTCTTCCAATACACATCCACTATCAACTGCTCAAGGGATTATACACTTGTGGGATCTGACTCTATTTGTCACTACAAGTGAATGCCCGGTTCT
The DNA here is from genome assembly GCF_964204655.1 of Triturus cristatus. Lineage (NCBI taxonomy): Eukaryota > Metazoa > Chordata > Amphibia > Caudata > Salamandridae > Triturus > Triturus cristatus. The sequence continues at coordinate 1,646,921,115 of NC_140590.1, forward strand.
TTGGATTGTGTCAATTCCTGTGCGTCGACGCGTTTCGATGGGCTGTATTTATGCCGCTATCTTTGTCAAGACCAGTGATAAGTGTTTCTCTCTCAGTTCACATTTAAATAGAGGTTCCAGCTATGGGAGAGAAGATATTGTAATTATAAATTAGATAGTTGAAGTCTGTTTAATGTCAACTCACTTCTTTTTAATCAGTTAGTTAGAGCTATCAGAACTCCCTCCCGTTTTTATCCACTTTACTCTATTTATAACCTAATTGTTTTGTAAAGGGTTATCTGGACTCCACGTACCGCTGCTCTGGGAGCCCACCCTTCAAATTGACATTCTTAGCTTTACATACATATTTCTTAAATTTATCAGATGTTCTCACCTGAATATCTGCTTTTTACTCTACTTGTTGTTGATGTCCTCTAAAAATAGATGGACAATTCTTGTGATGTACAGAAGATAAATAGTAGTCCTTCAAGGGATCTCTGTACTCTGATCTATAAAGAAATGTATGTCCAAATTTACCCGTTGAAGGTATAATTCTGTAAAGTGCGTTTTTTTTATACCTCGCTACCTATGCGCAATGCGATCTATTTGTTCTCACCTTGTCGTTGATGCTGGTCGTATTCTATATCTGCTTTATTTCCTTAAAATGTAGATATATTGTACTTTGTCTGGAGGATTAGCCCGACTATCGTTGTCCTTAGTTTGTGCCTGTAATGTGTACAAATATCAATATGTAATGTTATCCCCTATATGCCTACCATTTACCCAAATAATGACGGCTTCGTCCGTACCTGGTAATGGTTACCGTCGGGTGTCCTGCATGTAGAGTATTTCCCTTTCAGCTTCTTAATTCTCAGATTGGTCTCGAAATTTCAAATGGACCCGCAGTTTGTAAAGCGTCCTAGATATTTCTCAATTGCCCTGTTCTGCAGAGGGACAAAGAATAAAATGAATAGTCCCTCGTATATGCTAATCCGGAATATCACTCCGTACACCGGTTCCTCCCTGGGTCGTGGAGACACTATACCCGGTTTGCCCTACGCTCTTATCTAAATTCTTACCTCGCAAACTGCAGGCTGTTACGTCCATGCAGGAAGACTTCCGTGATGCGGTTTCTGATTACCGCTCTATGTGTGTAACGCCTTGCATTTGTTTAAAAGAGCCCCACCTTCCTATTGGTCATCTATGTCAGGTGATTGCGTCGCGGCCAATCGTGCCGTTTTTCATATATGGCTCCTTCTCTTTTGCAATTCAACCAATAATAGCGCGCAGGCTGGGCGATATTTTGTTTACATCGTATGTCTCGAGTCCCCTGATTTGTTCTAATCTGTCTATGGCCCGCCTATCCTATTTTTGTTCTTCCTAATGCGTCTTATTATATTTTATTCATTCATTTAATTACATTTTTTTCCCGCATTTGTTTTCGACATAAATCCATTTGTTCTCTATTAGTGATTTCATTTACTACAAACGCCCTACGATGGCTAAATAATGCATAAGGTATCTCGATATGAGAAAATGTCCTGTTCTTAATGTATTGTTAAAACTTTATTGACATATATCATATTGATAATGACATTTCTTCTTTCACTCTTGTCTACTCTCTCTTCTTGTAGTTAAAGGATATCATAGATATCACAGCTATTACAGGAATCACTAGCGGACCGAAATCTTATCATCTGGTGATAATATTCATCCAGTCCTCCTTCGAGTTCAGACCCTTATGTACTGTATTTAGGTGGCACATGAACCACTGTTCACGTTGTTTCCTTCTAGTATCCATGTCACCTCCTCTCCTGTTTATAGTGATTTTTTCCAATATGAACCACTTGAATTCATTACAATTATGTCCAAGTTTTCCATAGTGGTCTGTGAGTGGGGCCTTTTCTTTCATATTCCTAATTGCAGATTTGTGTTCTAATAGGCGGATACGGAGTTCCCTCCCTGTCTCCCCCACATAGCCCAGTCCGCACGGACATATGAGGAGGTAAACCACATTTTTACTGCGGCAATTGTTCAACGTTGTCGCCCACATTGTCTTGTTGTTGAACGTCATGCTTTTTGTTTCTATGCACTGTGTGCAGATCGAGCAGGTACCACATTTGTGATTTCCTTTGGCTTTCTCTCCTGTTAGTGTGGTTTGAGCGTCTTGCGCCTGTCTGTAGGTTCTCACCAGGGAATTACGTATAGTTTTGTTTCGCCTGAATGAGAAGAGGGGTTTTTCCAGTCTATTCTCTACCTCATAATTTAAAATGTTCCAATTTCTGTTCACTATGTTTTTAATTTTATTGCTCTTATTGGAAAATTGTGTAACAAAGACAATTCTATCACTTGAGATATCCTTTTTCTTTCTGTTGGTCTCTAATAGGCATTCTCGATTATAAAATCTGGCCCTTTTTAATGAGTTTTTAATTAGTTTTTTCGGATACCCTCTAACCTTTAATTTACTTGATAAAGTCTCCGCGTGCCGGTAAAAGTCGTCTATTGATGTGCAGTTACGCCTTAATCTTAAGAATTCCCCAAAGGGGATGTTATTTTTTTGGGATCGGGGGTGATTACTGTCGTAAGTTAAGAGAGTATTTTTGTCAGTGGGCTTCGTAAAAAGCTCCATCTGTAATGTGTTATCTACATTTTTGATTTTGATATCCAAGAAGTCTACCTGAGAGTTGCTATAGTGTGCTGTAAACTTGAGGTTTGGGTCCCCCAAATGTATCCATTCTAAAAAAGAATCCAGCTCATGACTAGAGCCATTCCAGATAAATATGATGTCGTCAATGAATCGGTGCCAACCCTGTACGTTTTCAAAGTATGGCGCAATCTCATTAAAGATGTGTGTTTGCTCAAAGTGTCCAACAGAAAGACATGCCAGACTGGGAGCACAGGTAGCCCCCATGCTGGTCCCCTTCACTTGGATATACGCCTCTTCTTGGAATAAAAAAATGTTGTTTTTTAAAACCATTTCTATACAAGATGTTATAAAGTGTTTGTTGGCACCCTCTAGATTCTCTGTCTCCAAAATGTTTGAAATTACCCTGATGGTGTCGTTTTGGGGGATATTCGTATACAACGCTTCAATATCAAGCGTGACCAGATATTGGGTGTCCCCGTTGAAGCTCTGGCCCTCAAAGGTAGAGATCGCGTGAGCTGTGTCTTTGATATAGGACCTTTGTTTTTGAACAATAGGCTTTAAAAAATGGTCCACATATCTGCTCAATGGTTCCAATATCGAGCCAATGCTACTAACGATGGGTCTCATTGGGGGATTGTCCAAGCTCTTATGAATTTTTGGTAATCCATAAATTGCTGGTGTTATTGGGTGCGTGTTTGATAGGAACTTGTATTCGTTCATACAAATCCATCCCTCATCTAAACCTAGTTTAAGGAGGGTGGCCACTTCCTTCTTCAGTTCATCTATGGCTGTGAAACGAATGGGGCGATAATGGTCTTTACATCTAGGAGATTTCTCATTCTTCGTTCATAGTCCCTAGTGTCGAAGATCACAACTCCTCCGCCTTTATCGGCCGGTTTGATAACTATTTCATCACACTCCTGAAGTGATTTGAGTGCTTTTTTTTGTTCCACCGATAAGTTATGATTACTGTGTTTTGGCGTGAAGTCGTTCAAATTTTTGATCTCCATCTCTATAACCCTTTCAAAGATCTCAACATTCTTATCAAGTTGGCCTAGATTTGGGGTGAACGTCGATTTTGGTTTAAAACCAGATACGTTTTTTGGTTGTATGTATTCCTTATCTTGGAAAAACCTATTTAATCTAATTTTCCTAAAAAACTGTTTTAAATCGCTTTCAAGTTCGTATGTGTTATGGGGGGCAGATGGTGCAAAGCTAAAACCTTTTTTCAAAATATCTTTTTCATCATTTGTAAGTATCTTTTCAGACAGATTTATAATGGGTAGTTCCTCTACCTCCAATATTGTCTGCTCCTGGTTGTCAGGTATTCCTGCCCTGCATTTTGAGGTTGATGGTTTCTCTGAGGTTCTGGCCTGTTGTAATTCCTGTAGCCTCTTTGTCCCCGATTTTGACGTCTGCCTAAAAAAGGTTCCCTATCAAATGTGGGTCTGTTATTTTGTTCCCCCTCATGTTCTTCCTCACTACTGGAGCCCGATGTTTCCGAAAATGTTACCCGTTTGTTTCCTCCTCTTGAGTATATAGGTCTTGTAAATTGGGGTTTGTCCCACCTTTGATATTGACTGTTCTTATAGTAATCTTTCCCCAGACATGGATAAACTATTTCTATATTATATCTGTCTATATCTTTTCTTAGTTTTTTCGTTTTTTTATTTATAAGATAGTCACGGTAGCTGTTAGTTTCACTCTCTAATTCCTCCATTTTTCTCTTTGCTTCCTCTAAGGCTGTGCTTTGTCTCAGGTTTGTCTCTAGGTCATCTATTAGTTTCCTTTCTATTTCAATTAGTTCTTGGGCTGTTTCAATAATCAGAATAAGCCAATCTCTGCTACAGCGATTGGCTATATGTGTCCAAGTTTCTATAAACTTCGGATTGTCTGTAAAGAGTCCTGGTTCATTCCTAACCTGTAGACCTAAGGGGATTACTCCAGCCTTCAAGTACTCAATTAGGAACTCGGCATGTAGTTCCGTTCGGATCAATTTCTTTTTTGCATTCAGGATTTTTATCAATTCTTCCTGACTTGTATTTTTAAAGGCATGTGTATTGCCTGTTCGAGGATTCGAGCTGATTAACCTGTTGAATTGATCCTCTGAGAATCCGAAGGTTTTTAATTTCTCCATATGGAGTAATATATTACCTTTCTCGTAATTTCCGATCACTATGAATAGTATGCGTTACCTAGGAGAACCTAGGTCCTCTCCAACCAACAGGTTGTGCTATATAGGTGCAAAGAAAAGAGAGGGACCCCTTGTAAAGATCAAGGGAATAGGGTACTCTTCCAAGTAGAAACTTGCAATCCCTTGATAATATAAATATAGAAAGAGTCTTTAAAGAGAGATCAAGGGAATAGGATGCTGTGTCTAATGTCTCCTAGCAGTCCCTTGATGACCCTGGAATTGACTGAATCAATTAACACACTGCAATCATTATATACACAAATCAATTAAAAATTAATTTACATTTATTTAATAAACACATATAGTACATTCAGTTAAAAGCCATAATTCGCCATGGTCACTGTTCTGCTCTTATCGACACATTAAATCACAATTTACAATACAAAAAAGAAAACTTTAAAATGTATATCACACAATTACATGAACAACATTTCTCACTACAAAAAGGGGAAGGCAAACATTCAAATATATTGCATCATCCTGTTATGAGCCTGCATGACAGAGAGAATACAAAAGAAAATAAAAAGACACTACACTTTGTCATCCAATACACATCCACTATCAACTGCTCAAGGGATTATACACTTGTGGGATCTGACTCTATTTGTCACTACAAGTGAATGCCTGGTTCTTTGGATTGTGTCAATTCCTGTGCGTCGACGCGTTTCGATGGGCTGTATTTATGCCGCTATCTTTGTCAAGACCAGTGATAAGTGTTTCTCTCTCAGTTCACATTTAAATAGAGGTTCCAGCTATGGGAGAGAAGATATTGTAATTATAAATTAGATAGTTGAAGTCTGTTTAATGTCAACTCACTTCTTTTTAATCAGTTAGTTAGAGCTATCAGAACTCCCTCCCGTTTTTATCCACTTTACTCTATTTATAACCTAATTGTTTTGTAAAGGGTTATCTGGACTCCACGTACCGCTGCTCTGGGAGCCCACCCTTCAAATTGACATTCTTAGCTTTACATACATATTTCTTAAATTTATCAGATGTTCTCACCTGAATATCTGCTTTTTACTCTACTTGTTGTTGATGTCCACTAAAAATAGATGGACAATTCTTGTGATGTACAGAAGATAAATAGTAGTCCTTCAAGGGATCTCTGTACTCTGATCTATAAAGAAATGTATGTCCAAATTTACCCGTTGAAGGTATAATTCTGTAAAGTGCGTTTTTTTTATACCTCGCTACCTATGCGCAATGCGATCTATTTGTTCTCACCTTGTTGTTGATGCTGGTCGTATTCTATATCTGCTTTATTTCCTTAAAATGTAGATATATTGTACTTTGTCTGGAGGATTAGCCCGACTATCGTTGTCCTTAGTTTGTGCCTGTAATGTGTACAAATATCAATATGTAATGTTATCCCCTATATGCCTACCATTTACCCAAATAATGACGGCTTCGTCCGTACCTGGTAATGGTTACCGTCGGGTGTCCTGCATGTAGAGTATTTCCCTTTCAGCTTCTTAATTCTCAGATTGGTCTCGAAATTTCAAATGGACCCGCAGTTTGTAAAGCGTCCTAGATATTTCTCAATTGCCCTGTTCTGCAGAGGGACAAAGAATAAAATGAATAGTCCCTCGTATATGCTAATCCGGAATATCACTCCGTACACCGGTTCCCCCCTGGGTCGTGGAGACACTATACCCGGTTTGCCCTACGCTCTTATCTAAATTCTTACCTCGCAAACTGCAGGCTGTTACGTCCATGCAGGAAGACTTCCGTGATGCGGTTTCTGATTACCGCTCTATGTGTGTAACGCCTTGCATTTGTTTAAAAGAGCCCCACCTTCCTATTGGTCATCTATGTCAGGTGATTGCGTCGCGGCCAATCGTGCCGTTTTTCATATATGGCTCCTTCTCTTTTGCAATTCAACCAATAATAGCGCGCAGGCTGGGTGATATTTTGTTTACATCGTATGTCTCGAGTCCCCTGATTTGTTCTAATCTGTCTATGGCCCGCCTATCCTATTTTTGTTCTTCCTAATGCGTCTTATTATATTTTATTCATTCATTTAATTACATTTTTTTCCCGCATTTGTTTTCGACATAAATCCATTTGTTCTCTATTAGTGATTTCATTTACTACAAACGCCCTACGATGGCTAAATAATGCATAAGGTATCTCGATATGAGAAAATGTCCTGTTCTTAATGTATTGTTAAAACTTTATTGACATATATCATATTGATAATGACATTTCTTCTTTCACTCTTGTCTACTCTCTCTTCTTGTAGTTAAAGGATATCATAGATATCACAGCTATTACAGGAATCACTAGGGGACCGAAATCTTATCATCTGGTGATAATATTCATCCAGTCCTCCTTCGAGTTCAGACCCTTATGTACTGTATTTAGGTGGCACATGAACCACTGTTCACGTTGTTTCCTTCTAGTATCCATGTCACCTCCTCTCCTGTTTATAGTGATTTTTTCCAATATGAACCACTTGAATTCATTACAATTATGTCCAAGTTTTCCATAGTGGTCTGTGAGTGGGGCCTTTTCTTTCATATTCCTAATTGCGGATTTGTGTTCTAATAGGCGGATACGGAGTTCCCTCCCTGTCTCCCCCACATAGCCCAGTCCGCACGGACATATGAGGAGGTAAACCACATTTTTACTGCGGCAATTGTTCAACGTTGTCGCCCACATTGTCTTGTTGTTGAACGTCATGCTTTTTGTTTCTATGCACTGTGTGCAGATCGAGCAGGTACCACATTTGTGATTTCCTTTGGCTTTCTCTCCTGTTAGTGTGGTTTGAGCGTCTTGCGCCTGTCTGTAGGTTCTCACCAGGGAATTACGTATAGTTTTGTTTCGCCTGAATGAGAAGAGGGGTTTTTCCAGTCTATTCTCTACCTCATAATTTAAAATTTTCCAATTTCTGTTCACTATGTTTTTAATTTTATTGCTCTTATTGGAAAATTGTGTAACAAAGACAATTCTATCACTTGAGATATCCTTTTTCTTTCTGTTGGTCTCTAATAGGCATTCTCGATTATAAAATCTGGCCCTTTTTAATGAGTTTTTAATTAGTTTTTTCGGATACCCTCTAACCTTTAATTTACTTGATAAAGTCTCCGCGTGCCGGTAAAAGTCGTCTATTGATGTGCAGTTACGCCTTAATCTTAAGAATTCCCCAAAGGGGATGTTATTTTTTTGGGATCGGGGGTGATTACTGTCGTAAGTTAAGAGAGTATTTTTGTCAGTGGGCTTCGTAAAAAGCTCCATCTGTAATGTGTTATCTACATTTTTGATTTTGATATCCAAGAAGTCTACCTGAGAGTTGCTATAGTGTGCTGTAAACTTGAGGTTTGGGTCCCCCAAATTTATCCATTCTAAAAAAGAATCCAGCTCATGACTAGAGCCATTCCAGATAAATATGATGTCGTCAATGAATCGGTGCCAACCCTGTACGTTTTCAAAGTATGGCGCAATCTCATTAAAGATGTGTGTTTGCTCAAAGTGTCCAACAGAAAGACATGCCAGACTGGGAGCACAGGTAGCCCCCATGCTGGTCCCCTTCACTTGGATATACGCCTCTTCTTGGAATAAAAATATGTTGTTTTTTAAAACCATTTCTATACAAGATGTTATAAAGTGTTTGTTGGCACCCTCTAGATTCTCTGTCTCCAAAATGTTTGAAATTACCCTGATGGTGTCGTTTTGGGGGATATTCGTATACAACGCTTCAATATCAAGCGTGACCAGATATTGGGTGTCCCCGTTGAACAACAAAGACCCTTTCATAATCAGGGATATGTACCCTATAATTTACCACCATATCAGGGACCCCCCTTCTGGCAATTTCCCTTATACCAACAAGGCCCCCCCCCCCCCCTTCTTCCAACCTGGGGTTGAACAACCACCTTTTTTAGGCAGAGGCTGGGGCAGAGGAAGAGGGCGCAGAAGAGGACAGAAAAGAGTCCAATGGCAAGACCAGCCGACACGATCGGTGGAAACCAGGAGCCAGACAAGGGGGAAGAAAAACTGATAATCAACCTCTCGACAAGAACTTTAACCACTACAGAAGAAAGGGTCCTACAAAAGGGTCTTGGTTTTGTCCCAACTCCCAAGAGTGACAGGTTTCAAGACCTATGTGAGATACAAGGTTTTTTCAGAAAAATCCGCTTACAGGCCTTTTTTCAGAACCAAACACCAGCATCTAACAATGACTCAGGTCTTCATAGACCTTCTACATTCACACCAAACAACAGTATGGTTCCCAATGAAGTATTGACTTTTGAGAAAGCAGTACTGCAAGACCTCAACAACAGGACTTTCTCAACCCCGTTTCATAATCTGACCCGTGAGGAAGAAATAACCATCAAAAATCTGGCTAACGATTCCAGCATTACCATAAAACAGGCTGACAAGGGTGGGGCCACCGTCATCATGTCTACTACAGACTACAATGTAGAATGTAATAGGCAATTAAGTGATAGGAAGTTTTATACTCCAATTGGAGAAGATCCCACCCCCAGATTGAGCAGAATAATCTCCACAATGGTTTTTACTGCTGAAACACAAGGGTGGATTACCAAAAAAAGAAGCTGAGTTTCTCATAACTAAGGAACCAATTACTCCTTACTTTTATTGCCTACCAAAGATTCACAAAAATACTACTCCGGTCCCTGGACGACCCATTGTATCAGGGATCGGTTCAATTTTGGAACCACTGTCGAAGTTTGTAGACCACTTTATCCAACCACTGGTCAGGCAAACACCATCCTTTATCAAGGACACCACGGATATGCTCCGTCTACTGGAGAGTGCCCAACATCCAGAATCAGTCGACCTCCTAGTCACACTGGATGTTGAGGCATTATACACCAATATTCCACAGAGAGCTACCCTGGATGTGATTGAAGATGCCTTGTCCAACAGCGAATGGCACTCGCAGACACCAGTAGCCTTCGTACTAGAGTGTGCTACTCTAGCATTGACAGAAAACTTCTTCGAGTTCAATTCTCAACTTTACCACCAAACACAGGGTACATCGATGGGCAGCACATTTGCGCCGAGCCTGGCATGCATGTACATGTCAGCGTTCGAAGACAGGGAGATTTTTCACACCAGTAACCCATACCTACAAAATATTGGGATGTGGAAAAGATTTATTGATGACATCTTCATCCTTTGGAAAGGGGACAGAGCAAAGTGTGTTGAGTTTTGTTCATGGATCAACACCCTGAACCCTTACTTGAGATTTACTAATACTATCTCTTCCTCAACAATCCCCTTCCTTGACCTCACAATCAGATTAGAGGGTGATAACATCTCTACAACCCTCTATCGCAAACCAACCGATAGGAATAGTCTCCTACTTTTTAGTAGTCATCATCCTAAAACTTTGAGACAGAACTTACCTTTCGGACAGTTCCTTCGTATCCGAAGAAACTGTAGTAACCTTTCTGATTATAAGAATGAATCACACACACTAAAACAAGATCTCCTAAAGCGTGAATATCCCAAAAAGATCATTGACACTGCTCGTAAAAGAGCTTTATTCAACAACCGTGACAACTTGCTGGAAGATAGGGTCAAAGTACCCGACCCAGCGATGACCTGTGTTACTACATTTACCCCTGACTCACACCGAATAAGAAAAATTATTCGTAAACATCGGAACATCTTGAACATAGGCACACTTGATTTACCCATCCCTCGTTTTGCCTTTAAACGCACAAATAACATCAAAGATATCCTCATCCACACTAGGCCGAGAAAACCAGCTCCCATTCGCCAAAGTACCTTATGGGGTCTTCCCCCGGTTACAGGCCACTATCCTTGCGGGTCGTGCTCTGTCTGCCACCTTACGAAAGTGACAAAAACATTGGATTTTCCTAATGGGGTCACATGGACCTTAAATGCACACACCAATTGTAATTCCTCTAACTGCATCTACTTGCTGCGATGCAAATGCGATTTACTCTACATTGGCATGACCACGAGACAAGTGAAAACACGCATAATGGAACATAGAAGCAATTTTAGATGCATGAAGAATAACACCAAGATGACTACACATTTCAAAGACACACAACATTCACCAGAGTCTTTTGAATGGGGTGTATTAGAAACCCATCCCGGAATAAATAAACATGCTTTATTCCGCATTGAACAACGATGGGTTCTAAGATTGGCCACTGACAAAACTGGGTTAAATGAGAATATACCGTGGAGCCTTCTGACCTAAAACACTCTTGATAAGGTAACATCATGAATAGGTTTCTTATTCTGAATTCAACCTCCCTTTTCTGATAAATAATGTACAATGGTTTCTGAAGTCTACCACCTGGTCCAACCCGGTCCTCCAGTAACCCCCTCTGACAATTCCAGCACATAAGAATTACACCCATGTATTATCATAGGTGTGTGCTATGACCATCGGGACATTTTTTCCGGATATGGTCTTTGTTTTATTTTTGCTGCTCTTTCCATATATGATTTAGGGCTCATTTTTATTCCGAGATGTATCTCTTCTCAATAACAACATAGAAAAGATTAAATACAAATGTTGAGACCGTGCTAGGGGTCGCTTACAGTTGTGTCACTCCACGGTGTCGGTATCTCCATACACTTTTAGGTGCTTACGAGCAGCACACCATAGGCATCACGAGCCTTTGGTTACTCATTCCTGTCTAATCCGCCCCCTTTCCAAACCCCCACCTACCCTAGCCTTTTTCGAGCAACTTGGCTGTATGCTTGGGAGTATGTGACGAGTCCGGGGCTTCGTCTCGTTTGGTTGCGAAGGCAACACTGCTCTTCCCATTCCAAGATGGCGCATCCTCGTAAAGGGAACTGTAGTCCCTTTTCCAATGAATGACCCGGAAGTCCTTCTTCCACTGCACGCTTGTTCCGCTATATCACACGCCTACCTGTAGCATACTCGTGTGAATCCCGGACCAGCGACGTGGGGTAGGTCTACCGCCACCTCCGTTTTTAGGAAACCGTGAGTAACTGATTTAATTCTGTCATTCTTCTGTCATTGTTTATGTGTGCCGCGTCCTCCCACATACTTAGGACCACTTTGTCTAGGATCGGTGCACCACTTTACGGTACCGGCTCTGCATTGGCTGACAGTAACTTCGCTCTGTACCAATATCTTGTCGTACTGTCAACCACGCGAGTCTTTGCCCATATTGATAGGTTGACTGCACCGCCAATATGCGTTTGGCTCTGAGATGGAGACGCGACCTGGTATCCCCATGTGAGGTAATGGCGGGCTGTGTTTACGACCCTGTCCTCACTTCGTGGGGCTGTGGGCTGAACTGTAGCCAGCCAAGGCACCACGAGACGCCCACTTGTGTCCATTATCATTATTTTCTTACCTTAGTTTGTGTGCCCTTCAATGGAGACGTGGCACAACCTTGTTTTGTCTACAGTTATCCCATATAACACTGTGGGATGTTGTTTCTCTTGTGACCTCGGGCGTTTGGCGCCGGACTCTACGCGCTGTCCTTGTGTATCAATCATGTTTCTCTTAATTTCGTTCCCCTTGTTATTAGGACACTACAACTTAGTGTCTCCACTAGCTGGATCTGCAACACCACTGCCTCGACCCTAATGGGTGAGTGAAATTCCTTGTGTGCTTCTCTGGCTGCTTTTATTTTAGTTGTTTTAAACTCACTGTATGACAGACACGTTATCAAGCATGTTATGAGCCTCTAAGAGCATGAGCCTTGTACCAATTTCACGTTGCATGTCTTGTCAATATTGAGTGAATAATCCATTGATTTGTATTGATGATTTTGTCAATCCCTTTTTTTGCAGGTTATGTTTTTTGAGTTACAGGTACCACACTTTCTTTGGGTGCTGTAAAGGTGGTCAATAGTATACTTTACCACAGACCACCACCACTTAAGTGTAGGTAGTTATTCTGGTCCTGATGAATTGCCGTCTAAATTGACTACAAGGCAAGAAACATGTCGACCATCTGACAGACGCTATCAACCAGCATCTTTGCAGTTGGTTATAGCGTTGGTTTGTCGTATTATTTTTAATTAGGGTGGGGGCCACGTTCATTAAAATACTTCTGAGTGGACCACCTCCCCTATTTTAGATTTTTTCATACACACATCACTATCACCTACACCAATTTTAGGGCCCTCACTTGCACTTCACCAATCGGCTTCTGGAAAAAAGATCTCCGTCAGGAAGGCCCCTAATTGGGTGCCGATCGGGGATTGCAGCGCCGCCCCGATAAGGAGCAGACCCGATGATGAAGCATGACACCTAGCTGGCTGGGTGTGTGAGGGTCTTATTCCAACTAGGAGAAGTTTCTTCTCCCCTTTTACACTCTAATACTCACTAGAGTCTACTCAACATCAACATAACCTTTGTATTAGGAACTGCATACCTTTTTTGTTAGTGTCCCCGTTGAAGCTCTGGCCCTCAAAGGTAGAGATCGCGTGAGCTGTGTCTTTGATATAGGACCTTTGTTTTTGAACAATAGGCTTTAAAAAATGGTCCACATATCTGCTCAATGGTTCCAATATCGAGCCAATGCTACTAACGATGGGTCTCATTGGGGGATTGTCCAAGCTCTTATGAATTTTTGGTAATCCATAAATTGCTGGTGTTATTGGGTGCGTGTTTGATAGGAACTTGTATTCGTTCATACAAATCCATCCCTCATCTAAACCTAGTTTAAGGAGGGTGGCCACTTCCTTCTTCAGTTCATCTATGGCTGTGAAACGAATGGGGCGATAATGGTCCTTTACATCTAGGAGATTTCTCATTCTTCGTTCATAGTCCCTAGTGTCGAAGATCACAACTCCTCCGCCTTTATCGGCCGGTTTGATAACTATTTCATCACACTCCTGAAGTGATTTGAGTGCTTTTTTTTGTTCCACCGATAAGTTATGATTACTGTGTTTTGGCATGAAGTCGTTCAAATTTTTGATCTCCATTTCTACAACCCTTTCAAAGATCTCAACATTCTTATCAAGTTGGCCTAGATTTGGGGTGAACGTCGATTTTGGTTTAAAACCAGATACGTTTTTTGGTTGTATGTATTCCTTATCTTGGAAAAACCTATTTAATCTAATTTTCCTAAAAAACTGTTTTAAATCGCTTTCAAGTTCGTATGTGTTATGGGGGGCAGATGGTGCAAAGCTAAAACCTTTTTTCAAAATATCTTTTTCATCATTTGTAAGTATCTTTTCAGACAGATTTATAATGGGTAGTTCCTCTACCTCCAATATTGTCTGCTCCTGGTTGTCAGGTATTCCTGCCCTGCATTTTGAGGTTGATGGTTTCTCTGAGGTTCTGGCCTGTTGTAATTCCTGTAGCCTCTTTGTCCCCGATTTTGACGTCTGCCTAAAAAAGGTTCCCTATCAAATGTGGGTCTGTTATTTTGTTCCCCCTCATGTTCTTCCTCACTACTGGAGCCCGATGTTTCCGAAAATGTTACCCGTTTGTTTCCTCCTCTTGAGTATATAGGTCTTGTAAATTGGGGTTTGTCCCACCTTTGATATTGACTGTTCTTATAGTAATCTTTCCCCAGATATGGATAAACTATTTCTATATTATATCTGTCTATATCTTTTCTTAGTTTTTTCGTTTTTTTATTTATAAGATAGTCACGGTAGCTGTTAGTTTCACTCTCTAATTCCTCCATTTTTCTCTTTGCTTCCTCTAAGGCTGTGCTTTGTCTCAGGTTTGTCTCTAGGTCATCTATTAGTTTCCTTTCTATTTCAATTATTTCTTGGGCTGTTTCAATAATCAGAATAAGCCAATCTCTGCTACAGCGATTAGCTATATGTGTCCAAGTTTCTATAAACTTCGGATTGTCTGTAAAGAGTCCTGGTTCATTCCTAACCTGTAGACCTAAGGGGATTACTCCAGCCTTCAAGTACTCAATTAGGAACTCGGCATGTAGTTCCGTTCGGATCAATTTATTTTTTGCATTCAGGATTTTTATCAATTCTTCCTGACTTGTATTTTTAAAGGCATGTGTATTGCCTGTTCGAGGATTCGAGCTGATTAACCTGTTGAATTGATCCTCTGAGAATCCGAAGGTTTTTAATTTATCCATATGGAGTAATATATTACCTTTCTCGTAATTTCCGATCACTATGAATAGTATGCGTTACCTAGGAGAACCTAGGTCCTCTCCAACCAACAGGTTGTGCTATATAGGTGCAAAGAAAAGAGAGGGACCCCTTGTAAAGATCAAGGGAATAGAGTACTCTTCCAAGTAGAAACTTGCAATCCCTTGATAATATAAATATAGAAAGAGTCTTTAAAGAGAGATCAAGGGAATAGGATGCTGTGTCTAATGTCTCCTAGCAGTCCCTTGATGACCCTGGAATTGACTGAATCAATTAACACACTGCAATCATTATATACACAAATCAATTAAAAATTAATTTACATTTATTTAATAAACACATATAGTACATTCAGTTAAAAGCCATAATTCGCCATGGTCACTGTTCTGCTCTTATCGACACATTAAATCACAATTTACAATACAAAAAAGAAAACTTTAAAATGTATATCACACAATTACATGAACAACATTTCTCACTACAAAAAGGGGAAGGCAAACATTCAAATATATTGCATCATCCTGTTATGAGCCTGCATGACAGAGAGAATACAAAAGAAAATAAAAAGACACTACACTTTGTCATCCAATACACATCCACTATCAACTGCTCAAGGGATTATACACTTGTGGGATCTGACTCTATTTGTCACTACAAGTGAATGTCCGGTTCTTTGGATTGTGTCAATTTCTGTGCGTCGACGCGTTTCGATGGGCTGTATTTATGCCGCTATCTTTGTCAAGACCAGTGATAAGTGTTTCTCTCTCAGTTCACATTTAAATAGAGGTTCCAGCTATGGGAGAGAAGATATTGTAATTATAAATTAGATAGTTGAAGTCTGTTTAATGTCAACTCACTTCTTTTTAATCAGTTAGTTAGAGCTATCAGAACTCCCTCCCGTTTTTATCCACTTTACTCTATTTATAACCTAATTGTTTTGTAAAGGGTTATCTGGACTCCACGTACCGCTGCTCTGGGAGCCCACCCTTCAAATTGACATTCTTAGCTTTACATACATATTTCTTAAATTTATCAGATGTTCTCACCTGAATATCTGCTTTTTACTCTACTTGTTGTTGATGTCCACTAAAAATAGATGGACAATTCTTGTGATGTACAGAAGATAAATAGTAGTCCTTCAAGGGATCTCTGTACTCTGATCTATAAAGAAATGTATGTCCAAATTTACCCGTTGAAGGTATAATTCTGTAAAGTGCGTTTTTTTTATACCTCGCTACCTATGCGCAATGCGATCTATTTGTTCTCACCTTGTCGTTGATGCTGGTCGTATTCTATATCTGCTTTATTTCCTTAAAATGTAGATATATTGTACTTTGTCTGGAGGATTAGCCCGACTATCGTTGTCCTTAGTTTGTGCCTGTAATGTGTACAAATATCAATATGTAATGTTATCCCCTATATGCCTACCATTTACCCAAATAATGACGGCTTCGTCCGTACCTGGTAATGGTTACCGTCGGGTGTCCTGCATGTAGAGTATTTCCCTTTCAGCTTCTTAATTCTCAGATTGGTCTCGAAATTTCAAATGGACCCGCAGTTTGTAAAGCGTCCTAGATATTTCTCAATTGCCCTGTTCTGCAGAGGGACAAATAATAAAATGAATAGTCCCTCGTATATGCTAATCCGGAATATCACTCCGTACACCGGTTCCCCCCTGGGTCGTGGAGACACTATACCCGGTTTGCCCTACGCTCTTATCTAAATTCTTACCTCGCAAACTGCAGGCTGTTACGTCCATGCAGGAAGACTTCCGTGATGCGGTTTCTGATTACCGCTCTATGTGTGTAACGCCTTGCATTTGTTTAAAAGAGCCCCACCTTCCTATTGGTCATCTATGTCAGGTGATTGCGTCGCGGCCAATCGTGCCGTTTTTCATATATGGCTCCTTCTCTTTTGCAATTCAACCAATAATAGCGCGCAGGCTGGGCGATATTTTGTTTACATCGTATGTCTCGAGTCCCCTGATTTGTTCTAATCTGTCTATGGCCCGCCTATCCTATTTTTGTTCTTCCTAATGCGTCTTATTATATTTTATTCATTCATTTAATTACATTTTTTTCCCGCATTTGTTTTCGACATAAATCCATTTGTTCTCTATTAGTGATTTCATTTACTACAAACGCCCTACGATGGCTAAATAATGCATAAGGTATCTCGATATGAGAAAATGTCCTGTTCTTAATGTATTGTTAAAACTTTATTGACATATATCATATTGATAATGACATTTCTTCTTTCACTCTTGTCTACTCTCTCTTCTTGTAGTTAAAGGATATCATAGATATCACAGCTATTACAGGAATCACTAGGGGACCGAAATCTTATCATCTGGTGATAATATTCATCCAGTCCTCCTTCGAGTTCAGACCCTTATGTACTGTATTTAGGTGGCACATGAACCACTGTTCACGTTGTTTCCTTCTAGTATCCATGTCACCTCCTCTCCTGTTTATAGTGATTTTTTCCAATATGAACCACTTGAATTCATTACAATTATGTCCAAGTTTTCCATAGTGGTCTGTGAGTGGGGCCTTTTCTTTCATATTCCTAATTGCGGATTTGTGTTCTAATAGGCGGATACGGAGTTCCCTCCCTGTCTCCCCCACATAGCCCAGTCCGCACGGACATATGAGGAGGTAAACCACATTTTTACTGCGGCAATTGTTCAACGTTGTCGCCCACATTGTCTTGTTGTTGAACGTCATGCTTTTTGTTTCTATGCACTGTGTGCAGATCGAGCAGGTACCACATTTGTGATTTCCTTTGGCTTTCTCTCCTGTTAGTGTGGTTTGAGCGTCTTGCGCCTGTCTGTAGGTTCTCACCAGGGAATTACGTATAGTTTTGTTTCGCCTGAATGAGAAGAGGGGTTTTTCCAGTCTATTCTCTACCTCATAATTTAAAATTTTCCAATTTCTGTTCACTATGTTTTTAATTTTATTGCTCTTATTGGAAAATTGTGTAACAAAGACAATTCTATCACTTGAGATATCCTTTTTCTTTCTGTTGGTCTCTAATAGGCATTCTCGATTATAAAATCTGGCCCTTTTTAATGAGTTTTTAATTAGTTTTTTCGGATACCCTCTAACCTTTAATTTACTTGATAAAGTCTCCGCGTGCCGGTAAAAGTCGTCTATTGATGTGCAGTTACGCCTTAATCTTAAGAATTCCCCAAAGGGGATGTTATTTTTTTGGGATCGGGGGTGATTACTGTCGTAAGTTAAGAGAGTATTTTTGTCAGTGGGCTTCGTAAAAAGCTCCATCTGTAATGTGTTATCTACATTTTTGATTTTGATATCCAAGAAGTCTACCTGAGAGTTGCTATAGTGTGCTGTAAACTTGAGGTTTGGGTCCCCCAAATTTATCCATTCTAAAAAAGAATCCAGCTCATGACTAGAGCCATTCCAGATAAATATGATGTCGTCAATGAATCGGTGCCAACCCTGTACGTTTTCAAAGTATGGCGCAATCTCATTAAAGATGTGTGTTTGCTCAAAGTGTCCAACATAAAGACATGCCAGACTGGGAGCACAGGTAGCCCCCATGCTGGTCCCCTTCACTTGGATATACGCCTCTTCTTGGAATAAAAAAATGTTGTTTTTTAAAACCATTTCTATACAAGATGTTATAAAGTGTTTGTTGGCACCCTCTAGATTCTCTGTCTCCAAAATGTTTGAAATTACCCTGATGGTGTCGTTTTGGGGGATATTCGTATACAACGCTTCAATATCAAGCGTGACCAGATATTGGGTGTCCCCGTTGAAGCTCTGGCCCTCAAAGGTAGAGATCGCGTGAGCTGTGTCTTTGATATAGGACCTTTGTTTTTGAACAATAGGCTTTAAAAAATGGTCCACATATCTGCTCAATGGTTCCAATATCGAGCCAATGCTACTAACGATGGGTCTCATTGGGGGATTGTCCAAGCTCTTATGAATTTTTGGTAATCCATAAATTGCTGGTGTTATTGGGTGCGTGTTTGATAGGAACTTGTATTCGTTCATACAAATCCATCCCTCATCTAAACCTAGTTTAAGGAGGGTGGCCACTTCCTTCTTCAGTTCATCTATGGCTGTGAAACGAATGGGGCGATAATGGTCCTTTACATCTAGGAGATTTCTCATTCTTCGTTCATAGTCCCTAGTGTCGAAGATCACAACTCCTCCGCCTTTATCGGCCGGTTTGATAACTATTTCATCACACTCCTGAAGTGATTTGAGTGCTTTTTTTTTGTTCCACCGATAAGTTATGATTACTGTGTTTTGGAATGAAGTCGTTCAAATTTTTGATCTCCATTTCTACAACCCTTTCAAAGATCTCAACATTCTTATCAAGTTGGCCTAGATTTGGGGTGAACGTCGATTTTGGTTTAAAACCAGATACGTTTTTTGGTTGTATGTATTCCTTATCTTGGAAAAACCTATTTAATCTAATTTTCCTAAAAAACTGTTTTAAATCGCTTTCAAGTTCGTATGTGTTATGGGGGGCAGATGGTGCAAAGCTAAAACCTTTTTTCAAAATATCTTTTTCATCATTTGTAAGTATCTTTTCAGACAGATTTATAATGGGTAGTTCCTCTACCTCCAATATTGTCTGCTCCTGGTTGTCAGGTATTCCTGCCCTGCATTTTGAGGTTGATGGTTTCTCTGAGGTTCTGGCCTGTTGTAATTCCTGTAGCCTCTTTGTCCCCGATTTTGACGTCTGCCTAAAAAAGGTTCCCTATCAAATGTGGGTCTGTTATTTTGTTCCCCCTCATGTTCTTCCTCACTACTGGAGCCCGATGTTTCCGAAAATGTTACCCGTTTGTTTCCTCCTCTTGAGTATATAGGTCTTGTAAATTGGGGTTTGTCCCACCTTTGATATTGACTGTTCTTATAGTAATCTTTCCCCAGATATGGATAAACTATTTCTATATTATATCTGTCTATATCTTTTCTTAGTTTTTTCGTTTTTTTATTTATAAGATAGTCACGGTAGCTGTTAGTTTCACTCTCTAATTCCTCCATTTTTCTCTTTGCTTCCTCTAAGGCTGTGCTTTGTCTCAGGTTTGTCTCTAGGTCATCTATTAGTTTCCTTTCTATTTCAATTAGTTCTTGGGCTGTTTCAATAATCAGAATAAGCCAATCTCTGCTACAGCGATTGGCTATATGTGTCCAAGTTTCTATAAACTTCGGATTGTCTGTAAAGAGTCCTGGTTCATTCCTAACCTGTAGACCTAAGGGGATTACTCCAGCCTTCAAGTACTCAATTAGGAACTCGGCATGTAGTTCCGTTCGGATCAATTTCTTTTTTGCATTCAGGATTTTTATCAATTCTTCCTGACTTGTATTTTTAAAGGCATGTGTATTGCCTGTTCGAGGATTCGAGCTGATTAACCTGTTGAATTGATCCTCTGAGAATCCGAAGGTTTTTAATTTATCCATATGGAGTAATATATTACCTTTCTCGTAATTTCCGATCACTATGAATAGTATGCGTTACCTAGGAGAACCTAGGTCCTCTCCAACCAACAGGTTGTGCTATATAGGTGCAAAGAAAAGAGAGGGACCCCTTGTAAAGATCAAGGGAATAGGGTACTCTTCCAAGTAGAAACTTGCAATCCCTTGATAATATAAATATAGAAAGAGTCTTTAAAGAGAGATCAAGGGAATAGGATGCTGTGTCTAATGTCTCCTAGCAGTCCCTTGATGACCCTGGAATTGACTGAATCAATTAACACACTGCAATCATTATATACACAAATCAATTAAAAATTAATTTACATTTATTCAATAAACACATATAGTACATTCAGTTAAAAGCCATAATTCGCCATGGTCACTGTTCTGCTCTTATCGACACATTTAAATCACAATTTACAATACAAAAAAGAAAACTTTAAAATGTATATCACACAATTACATGAACAACATTTCTCACTACAAAAAGGGGAAGGCAAACATTCAAATATATTGCATCATCCTGTTATGAGCCTGCATGACAGAGAGAATACAAAAGAAAATAAAAAGACACTACACTTTGTCATCCAATACACATCCACTATCAACTGCTCAAGGGATTATACACTTGTGGGATCTGACTCTATTTGTCACTACAAGTGAATGCCCGGTTCTTTGGATTGTGTCAATTCCTGTGCGTCGACGCGTTTCGATGGGCTGTATTTATGCCGCTATCTTTGTCAAGACCAGTGATAAGTGTTTCTCTCTCAGTTCACATTTAAATAGAGGTTCCAGCTATGGGAGAGAAGATATTGTAATTATAAATTAGATAGTTGAAGTCTGTTTAATGTCAACTCACTTCTTTTTAATCAGTTAGTTAGAGCTATCAGAACTCCCTCCCGTTTTTATCCACTTTACTCTATTTATAACCTAATTGTTTTGTAAAGGGTTATCTGGACTCCACGTACCGCTGCTCTGGGAGCCCACCCTTCAAATTGACATTCTTAGCTTTACATACATATTTCTTAAATTTATCAGATGTTCTCACCTGAATATCTGCTTTTTACTCTACTTGTTGTTGATGTCCACTAAAAATAGATGGACAATTCTTGTGATGTACAGAAGATAAATAGTAGTCCTTCAAGGGATCTCTGTACTCTGATCTATAAAGAAATGTATGTCCAAATTTACCCGTTGAAGGTATAATTCTGTAAAGTGCGTTTTTTTTATACCTCGCTACCTATGCGCAATGCGATCTATTTGTTCTCACCTTGTCGTTGATGCTGGTCGTATTCTATATCTGCTTTATTTCCTTAAAATGTAGATATATTGTACTTTGTCTGGAGGATTAGCCCGACTATCGTTGTCCTTAGTTTGTGCCTGTAATGTGTACAAATATCAATATGTAATGTTATCCCCTATATGCCTACCATTTACCCAAATAATGACGGCTTCGTCCGTACCTGGTAATGGTTACCGTCGGGTGTCCTGCATGTAGAGTATTTCCCTTTCAGCTTCTTAATTCTCAGATTGGTCTCGAAATTTCAAATGGACCCGCAGTTTGTAAAGCGTCCTAGATATTTCTCAATTGCCCTGTTCTGCAGAGGGACAAAGAATAAAATGAATAGTCCCTCGTATATGCTAATCCGGAATATCACTCCGTACACCGGTTCCCCCCTGGGTCGTGGAGACACTATACCCGGTTTGCCCTACGCTCTTATCTAAATTCTTACCTCGCAAACTGCAGGCTGTTACGTCCATGCAGGAAGACTTCCGTGATGCGGTTTCTGATTACCGCTCTATGTGTGTAACGCCTTGCATTTGTTTAAAAGAGCCCCACCTTCCTATTGGTCATCTATGTCAGGTGATTGCGTCGCGGCCAATCGTGCCGTTTTTCATATATGGCTCCTTCTCTTTTGCAATTCAACCAATAATAGCGCGCAGGCTGGGCGATATTTTGTTTACATCGTATGTCTCGAGTCCCCTGATTTGTTCT
Source organism: Triturus cristatus (assembly GCF_964204655.1). Lineage (NCBI taxonomy): Eukaryota > Metazoa > Chordata > Amphibia > Caudata > Salamandridae > Triturus > Triturus cristatus. The sequence goes on from NC_140590.1 coordinate 1,646,943,451, forward strand.
AATCTGTCTATGGCCCGCCTATCCTATTTTTGTTCTTCCTAATGCGTCTTATTATATTTTATTCATTCATTTAATTACATTTTTTTCCCGCATTTGTTTTCGACATAAATCCATTTGTTCTCTATTAGTGATTTCATTTACTACAAACGCCCTACGATGGCTAAATAATGCATAAGGTATCTCGATATGAGAAAATGTCCTGTTCTTAATGTATTGTTAAAACTTTATTGACATATATCATATTGATAATGACATTTCTTCTTTCACTCTTGTCTACTCTCTCTTCTTGTAGTTAAAGGATATCATAGATATCACAGCTATTACAGGAATCACTAGGGGACCGAAATCTTATCATCTGGTGATAATATTCATCCAGTCCTCCTTCGAGTTCAGACCCTTATGTACTGTATTTAGGTGGCACATGAACCACTGTTCACGTTGTTTCCTTCTAGTATCCATGTCACCTCCTCTCCTGTTTATAGTGATTTTTTCCAATATGAACCACTTGAATTCATTACAATTATGTCCAAGTTTTCCATAGTGGTCTGTGAGTGGGGCCTTTTCTTTCATATTCCTAATTGCGGATTTGTGTTCTAATAGGCGGATACGGAGTTCCCTCCCTGTCTCCCCCACATAGCCCAGTCCGCACGGACATATGAGGAGGTAAACCACATTTTTACTGCGGCAATTGTTCAACGTTGTCGCCCACATTGTCTTGTTGTTGAACGTCATGCTTTTTGTTTCTATGCACTGTGTGCAGATCGAGCAGGTACCACATTTGTGATTTCCTTTGGCTTTCTCTCCTGTTAGTGTGGTTTGAGCGTCTTGCGCCTGTCTGTAGGTTCTCACCAGGGAATTACGTATAGTTTTGTTTCGCCTGAATGAGAAGAGGGGTTTTTCCAGTCTATTCTCTACCTCATAATTTAAAATTTTCCAATTTCTGTTCACTATGTTTTTAATTTTATTGCTCTTATTGGAAAATTGTGTAACAAAGACAATTCTATCACTTGAGATATCCTTTTTCTTTCTGTTGGTCTCTAATAGGCATTCTCGATTATAAAATCTGGCCCTTTTTAATGAGTTTTTAATTAGTTTTTTCGGATACCCTCTAACCTTTAATTTACTTGATAAAGTCTCCGCGTGCCGGTAAAAGTCGTCTATTGATGTGCAGTTACGCCTTAATCTTAAGAATTCCCCAAAGGGGATGTTATTTTTTTGGGATCGGGGGTGATTACTGTCGTAAGTTACGAGAGTATTTTTGTCAGTGGGCTTCGTAAAAAGCTCCATCTGTAATGTGTTATCTACATTTTTGATTTTGATATCCAAGAAGTCTACCTGAGAGTTGCTATAGTGTGCTGTAAACTTGAGGTTTGGGTCCCCCAAATTTATCCATTCTAAAAAAGAATCCAGCTCATGACTAGAGCCATTCCAGATAAATATGATGTCGTCAATGAATCGGTGCCAACCCTGTACGTTTTCAAAGTATGGCGCAATCTCATTAAAGATGTGTGTTTGCTCAAAGTGTCCAACATAAAGACATGCCAGACTGGGAGCACAGGTAGCCCCCATGCTGGTCCCCTTCACTTGGATATACGCCTCTTCTTGGAATAAAAAAATGTTTTTTTTAAAAACCATTTCTATACAAGATGTTATAAAGTGTTTGTTGGCACCCTCTAGATTCTCTGTCTCCAAAATGTTTGAAATTACCCTGATGGTGTCGTTTTGGGGGATATTCGTATACAACGCTTCAATATCAAGCGTGACCAGATATTGGGTGTCCCCGTTGAAGCTCTGGCCCTCAAAGGTAGAGATCGCGTGAGCTGTGTCTTTGATATAGGACCTTTGTTTTTGAACAATAGGCTTTAAAAAATGGTCCACATATCTGCTCAATGGTTCCAATATCGAGCCAATGCTACTAACGATGGGTCTCATTGGGGGATTGTCCAAGCTCTTATGAATTTTTGGTAATCCATAAATTGCTGGTGTTATTGGGTGCGTGTTTGATAGGAACTTGTATTCGTTCATACAAATCCATCCCTCATCTAAACCTAGTTTAAGGAGGGTGGCCACTTCCTTCTTCAGTTCATCTATGGCTGTGAAACGAATGGGGCGATAATGGTCCTTTACACCTAGGAGATTTCTCATTCTTCGTTCATAGTCCCTAGTGTCGAAGATCACAACTCCTCCGCCTTTATCGGCCGGTTTGATAACTATTTCATCACACTCCTGAAGTGATTTGAGTGCTTTTTTTTGTTCCACCGATAAGTTATGATTACTGTGTTTTGGCATGAAGTCGTTCAAATTTTTGATCTCCATTTCTACAACCCTTTCAAAGATCTCAACATTCTTATCAAGTTGGCCTAGATTTGGGGTGAACGTCGATTTTGGTTTAAAACCAGATACGTTTTTTGGTTGTATGTATTCCTTATCTTGGAAAAACCTATTTAATCTAATTTTCCTAAAAAACTGTTTTAAATCGCTTTCAAGTTCGTATGTGTTATGGGGGGCAGATGGTGCAAAGCTAAAACCTTTTTTCAAAATATCTTTTTCATCATTTGTAAGTATCTTTTCAGACAGATTTATAATGGGTAGTTCCTCTACCTCCAATATTGTCTGCTCCTGGTTGTCAGGTATTCCTGCCCTGCATTTTGAGGTTGATGGTTTCTCTGAGGTTCTGGCCTGTTGTAATTCCTGTAGCCTCTTTGTCCCCGATTTTGACGTCTGCCTAAAAAAGGTTCCCTATCAAATGTGGGTCTGTTATTTTGTTCCCCCTCATGTTCTTCCTCACTACTGGAGCCCGATGTTTCCGAAAATGTTACCCGTTTGTTTCCTCCTCTTGAGTATATAGGTCTTGTAAATTGGGGTTTGTCCCACCTTTGATATTGACTGTTCTTATAGTAATCTTTCCCCAGATATGGATAAACTATTTCTATATTATATCTGTCTATATCTTTTCTTAGTTTTTTCGTTTTTTTATTTATAAGATAGTCACGGTAGCTGTTAGTTTCACTCTCTAATTCCTCCATTTTTCTCTTTGCTTCCTCTAAGGCTGTGCTTTGTCTCAGGTTTGTCTCTAGGTCATCTATTAGTTTCCTTTCTATTTCAATTAGTTCTTGGGCTGTTTCAATAATCAGAATAAGCCAATCTCTGCTACAGCGATTGGCTATATGTGTCCAAGTTTCTATAAACTTCGGATTGTCTGTAAAGAGTCCTGGTTCATTCCTAACCTGTAGACCTAAGGGGATTACTCCAGCCTTCAAGTACTCAATTAGGAACTCGGCATGTAGTTCCGTTCGGATCAATTTCTTTTTTGCATTCAGGATTTTTATCAATTCTTCCTGACTTGTATTTTTAAAGGCATGTGTATTGCCTGTTCGAGGATTCGAGCTGATTAACCTGTTGAATTGATCCTCTGAGAATCCGAAGGTTTTTAATTTATCCATATGGAGTAATATATTACCTTTCTCGTAATTTCCGATCACTATGAATAGTATGCGTTACCTAGGAGAACCTAGGTCCTCTCCAACCAACAGGTTGTGCTATATAGGTAAGAATTTAGATAAGAGCGTAGGGCAAACCGGGTATAGTGTCTCCACGACCCAGGGGGGAACCGGTGTACGGAGTGATATTCCGGATTAGCATATACGAGGGACTATTCATTTTATTCTTTGTCCCTCTGCAGAACAGGGCAATTGAGAAATATCTAGGACGCTTTACAAACTGCGGGTCCATTTGAAATTTCGAGACCAATCTGAGAATTAAGAAGCTGAAAGGGAAATACTCTACATGCAGGACACCCGACGGTAACCATTACCAGGTACGGACGAAGCCGTCATTATTTGGGTAAATGGTAGGCATATAGGGGATAACATTACATATTGATATTTGTACACATTACAGGCACAAACTAAGGACAACGATAGTCGGGCTAATCCTCCAGACAAAGTACAATATATCTACATTTTAAGGAAATAAAGCAGATATAGAATACGACCAGCATCAACGACAAGGTGAGAACAAATAGATCGCATTGCGCATAGGTAGCGAGGTATAAAAAAAACGCACTTTACAGAATTATACCTTCAACGGGTAAATTTGGACATACATTTCTTTATAGATCAGAGTACAGAGATCCCTTGAAGGACTACTATTTATCTTCTGTACATCACAAGAATTGTCCATCTATTTTTAGTGGACATCAACAACAAGTAGAGTAAAAAGCAGATATTCAGGTGAGAACATCTGATAAATTTAAGAAATATGTATATAAAGCTAAGAATGTCAATTTGAAGGGTGGGCTCCCAGAGCAGCGGTATGTGGAGTCCAGATAACCCTTTACAAAACAATTAGGTTATAAATAGAGTAAAGTGGATAAAAACGGGAGGGAGTTCTGATAGCTCTAACTAACTGATTAAAAAGAAGTGAGTTGACATTAAACAGACTTCAACTATCTAATTTATAATTACAATATCTTCTCTCCCATAGCTGGAACCTCTATTTAAATGTGAACTGAGAGAGAAACACTTATCACTGGTCTTGACAAAGATAGCGGCATAAATACAGCCCATCGAAACGCGTCGACGCACAGGAATTGACACAATCCAAAGAACCGGGCATTCACTTGTAGTGACAAATAGAGTCAGATCCCACAAGTGTATAATCCCTTGAGCAGTTGATAGTGGATGTGTATTGGATGACAAAGTGTAGTGTCTTTTTATTTTCTTTTGTATTCTCTCTGTCATGCAGGCTCATAACAGGATGATGCAATATATTTGAATGTTTGCCTTCCCCTTTTTGTAGTGAGAAATGTTGTTCATGTAATTGTGTGATATACATTTTAAAGTTTTCTTTTTTGTATTGTAAATTGTGATTTAATGTGTCGATAAGAGCAGAACAGTGACCATGGCGTATTATGGCTTTTAACTGAATGTACTATATGTGTTTATTAAATACATGTAAATTAATTTTTAATTGATTTGTGTATATAATGATTGCAGTGTGTTAATTGATTCAGTCAATTCCAGGGTCATCAAGGGACTGCTAGGAGACATTAGACACAGCATCCTATTCCCTTGATCTCTCTTTAAAGACTCTTTCTATATTTATATTATCAAGGGATTGCAAGTTTCTACTTGCATCTCAATTAGACTATGGCAATATCCTATATTTAGGAATATACAAAGGCAGTCTTATTAAACTTCACCGCATTCAGAATGCAGCTGCGTGTCTAGTTCTCAATCTCCCTGAAATATTCTCTGCCTCCAAGGCTCTGTCTTCCCTTCACTGGCTGCCTGTAGAGAAGAGAATTATCTACAAGGCCATGTGCTACTGCCACAGAATCTGGTGGAATAAGAATCCTAGCTATCTCAGATTCTTGATCACTCCCTACACTCCCATTTTCAGATCAAGAGGAACCCACCTAGCCAAGGTTCCTAAAATCCAAAAATCCTGAATGGGAGCTTGTTCATTTAGCTTCCTTGCAGCAAAAAAATGGAATACTCTGCCTTTAATGCTGGGATCCGAATCCATGGAACAAACATTTAGTAAACAACTGAAAACCTAGCTATTTGCTTCCTTACCTGGTTTTGTTTGTTATCTAGTGCAGCTCTCTACTTAGATTCTATCACTAGTCTGAAACGACTGTGCGTCTATTTTTTCTCCTCTGAGACTATGATCCTAGCGCAGGGACACACCATTGATGAAACCAGGCGCTTTACAAATGGTATTTGATTTGATTGATTGACTCATGTGCTCATCACAGCCAAACCTTTCCTGCCTACCACGCCTCGACTCATAGACTGGACAACCTACACCATTGTTTTCTTTGAACACCTAAATCCAGGTGGTTCACAATGCTATTCGTATCACTAACAGCAGCGACCTCTATTACTTTCTCACTTAACCACTCAGCACCATGCAATGTTGTTGACCACCACCCCCTGCTTATCAAGGCTACCTAAGAAACAGTGTCAATGGCACCATTGTTCACTTCCCACCAGAGCAACAGATTCCATTTTGTCCATATGAATCCCTGAATACATGAGGAGATACCTGTAATGTCCAATATTTCCCAGGGCTTCACAGTAACACCCAGGATTTTCAATATCTACACAGAACCCATGCAATGTTCATGGTAGACAAGAACATCAAGATGCAAGACCCAACAATATGTAGAAGTTATCCCACTATACATGAAGGTTTCTTTGACACTAACATCAACTGCATGAAGAATTATTGCTGGAATGTAGAATTATTCTATGAAACCATCCCCCACGAGACAAAATATTTTTCTTAATGCCAGTGAAACAATGTTTCAAAAAGTCAAGATTGGGTTCTATGGTCATCCTCAAATGCTTCTTGGCACATGTGTCAAATCGCGATAAGACCTATGTTGCTATATTTACATAAACTCCTGCTTCACACCTCAAGTGGCAAAGAAGACATGGGCAGAATGCCATCAGCTCTCCCTGCTTGCTCCCAGAGTCAATGCCTTTCTCCAGGATCTTGACTTTAGTATAACTGTTCAATCTCTGGTTCTGTGGGACCTTGAAGGGGGTAACACCTTGCTTGCTGTCAGCAGGTGCAAGGTTTCATCTGCTGAGAATGCACGGTTACCTCTCCTGTTAACTTTGTAGAGAGGGCGAATCACTAAAGAACATTCAGCAAATCTAAATTTATCAGAGTTTATTAACCCCTTCCCTGCTCATGACGGAACCACTCCGTCATGAGCCACGGGTGCCGTGTGCTCATGACGGAGTGGTTCCGTCATGCTGCGGCCGTTGGCGGCCGCTCCGCCCACGCGGCGCTAATTCCCCGCCTGTGCGGGCGATTAGCGCCGTGGGCGGAGGCATGACGGAACCACTCCGTCATGAGCACAGCTCAACCGTGACTCATGACGGAGTGGTTCCGTCATGAGCACGGCGCCACTGTAGTGCCCCCAAACCCCCCCCAGCGCTGCGGCGGAATTCCTGCCGCAGCTAAGGGGTTAATTGGGTGAACAATAATTGAAAATATGGTGGTTATTATAAAAAGGAAAGAGTGATAAAAGAGGGATACTTAAACGAAATGAGAAGTAGGTGAGAAGAGACATGGTAGGGGCATTTTGGAGAGGAATATTGAGAAAGAGCAAAAATGGAAAGCATAAGTAGATGCTGCACAGCAAGCCAAGATCAAAAATATGAAAAACATAAAGCATTTTAAATGGAGAAAAGTGGATAAAAGATGGGAAGCAAGTCGAACATATGGCAAAACAAAGAGGAGACATTGACGATTGAGAGGCAGAGTTGGAATGGAGGGTGGTCAGTGAGGAAAGACAAAAGGGCATGAAGTAGCAAAAGGAGAAAAGATGATCAGAGAAGACGCGGGGAACGCAAACCGAATTCAGAGTAGGCATTACACCTTTGTACATCCCTCCTAAACAAATCCTTCACTGTGAAATTCCTGGGTCTCAAACCTCCCCCACTCAGATCAGTGAGAAAGATAAGATTCATCTAAAAGATCACAATCTCTAGGATTTAGAGACAACCTCAGCTGTGTCTGATGCTGCCATACAGATTCCTGGAAACTCTCACACAATTAACTCCTTTATATCATGCGCACTTTGATAACCAACATGCTGAGCAATACTACAGCTTCATAAGATGATATCCATGCAGATCCATGGGATGCAGATGACCACAGCTTGATGAGGCCATTCCCATAGTGAACCCTGGAATACAATCATACACTCAACTCAAGAGATCACTGATCTGAAGATCTCTGATATACAGACCAACCCACAAGGGCATGCGTAGAAGCTCACTCCATTAGGTATTTATTAGCAGAATGTCAGTCCTCTAGAAACCCCTAGCCACCAGGTAGTCTTTTGTAGATCTGTTGGTGTCAAAGTCCTCGTCTACAGATCCAGCTCTTTGTGAAGTGAGTCAATGCCTGGCCCAACAGCAAACTCCACCCTGTGGGTCCTCATTGTTCTTGGAGGGGTTTGACCCCGAAATACTAGGAATGGACCAGGACACCAAGAGTGTGTTAATTGAGCTAGTAATTCTCAAGCCAGCAGGGCTGAATTAGATACACATCTGCCTGAAGGACGTGGATCCAGCCCTATTCAACTTTAAGAGATTCTAGGCCGATGCCCAGAGGAGCCATGTCTGTGTGTGACATGAGACTGATTGACTGATACAAAGGCAACACCAAGGTGTGTATTCCTCCATTTTAGTAGGGCTGTACACCTCTGCGCGGCAGAGAAAAAGGGGGTCATAAGATGAGAGGTTGGTGCAGGGTATAAGATATAATGAGAAGAAAATCACTTAAGATCAACTCCCTGCTGGAGGTGAGGTAATACCACCAAGCAGCAACGGCCCCTCCATTAGGGCAGAGGAGTAACGCTCCCCATGCCACCACCCGCAAATAAAACGATAATAAAACTGGTTTCTAACCTGTTTTATTTTAATCCCCCTGGACGCACCCCCAAGACTCTGACGAGGTCCAGGGGGATGACACTGTGGAGGGGGAGTGCACACTCCCGCTCCCTTGCCCTTCACTGCGCATGAGATGTTTGGCCGGATGTTTCAGGCCAGCCAAACATCTCATGCGCAGTGAAGCTTTCTCCAGCTGCATTGCTGGGGCTGGAGAAAGCAGGCACAGGCTCCCAGTCTGCCTGGGGGCGCAAAGTCAAAGCGCTCAGGCCAATCTTGACGCTGCTTTCCTGCAGCGTCATGATTGGCCGCAGTGCAATGGGAGCCTGTCCCAGAAGCAGGTTAGAGCGTGATGGAGCTGCAGGCGGAGGCGGAGGCGGCAGTGATCAGCTAAGTTTATTACTTTTATTTTTATTTTGTCCCCCGAACCTGACCCCCACTCCAGCGCTCTCCTCCGGCCCATCCGCCACTTTGGCAGGGGATGGACCGCGACTGCCACCAGGGTAGCCAAAAGGGTTTTCATGAGTTCCAGGGCCATTAAAGACTAAGAGCCTGATTTAGAGGCTGGTGGACAGGGCACTTCACTCCAAATGTGGAGGTGTCCGCTGTCTACCAATCTGACAGACTACCTGCCCTGTCAAGAGTCACACATAATTATATGTTTCAGATAGCGGTGCCCCCACAGGCTCTGCCTTTGGAAACCCTACATCCCACAAACCAGGGAGAGACACCCTCAATGTTTGATGCTATAAACATCAAATGCCCTTTTGTGCTACAACTTAACTGGAGTATGAAAATGCTCTAGAAAAGGATCAGAAGATGCACTAATCACTTATATAGACCATGAAAGAGGCCTTATCCAAAATTTATTAAAAATTACAAAAAAATGTACTACATATGTAAAAAATACATTAAGTAAATTTTTATTTATTGCCGTCAGGTTTTAGATATATTATTTAAATAAAAAATTTATCTAAATATTAACACAAGTTCTCCCCATTTAATACAAAATTCAAACCGCTTATTGTCTCATTAAAATATCTTCTTTCTTTATCTCAATTTAGACAACACGTTATTAGAATTCATGTATTATAAAAACATATTAAAAACACTTATAACAAAAAATGTTTATAACAAAAAATGGCAGAAAATATTTTGGGATTATAAGTGTTTTTAATGTGATTTCATAATACATGAATTCTAATAATGTGCTGTCTAAGTTGAGATACAATAAGAAGATGTTTCAATGAGAGAAAAAGGGGTTTGGATTTTGTATTAAATATGGAGAATTTGTGCTAATATGTAGATCAATTATATTTTGTTTTCAAACTTCTTATTATTAAATTTTCCATAAATCACAAACAATGCATCCCAACACGTCCCGCTATTTTCACCTTGCTTCTACATAGTATACAGTTACAAGGTATATTTGGGAATGATGCTGTGCTTACATATTCAATAAAAGTGAACACTCTCTCTGAAATACCAAGATAGCCAATATTTACCCAGAGCACGCCCCCCGCCCCCTCAGACTCCCTCCCATCCCCGATTAAAACTGTAGGAAAAGAAAAAAGAAAAACTAAAGGACAATATTCAAAAAGATTCACATGGTGCAGAGTACAGATTGTAACATTTGATGATCTTTTTTTAAAGAGTATGTCCTAAACCTAACAGCAATAAATAAAAATCATATGTATTTTTTACATACGTACTAACATTTCTTGTAGTTTTTAAATGTTTTTTGAATAAGGCCTCTTTCATGGTCCATATAAGTAATTAGTGCATCTTCTGATCCTTCACTATAGAATTCTCATACTCCAGTTAAGTAGTAGCACAAAAGGGAATTTGTTGTTTAAGGAAACCCTACATCGACAGCCTGGTTGAGTTGGGGCTATTGGTGTAGGTATATCAGACCGTTCACCTCATTTTGAATGGACAGTCTGATATACGTTTTTCTGTTCAGGACACCAAAGAAAAGCAATCCGAGAGGCCACTCGAGATCGCTTAAAATGGTGGGCTTTGCTGCAGCCAGGGTGGCAGGTAGTAAGACCTCCGCCATGCTGACATATGATGGGCTTCATGCCAAAATATTAATCAGGCCCTAAGTCACCTACTAGCTCTCTTCCCTTTAGGGGTCAGCAATTTCCTGATTCCATGCTTGAGTAGATCATTCAGACCACATGTTCTCTGCATTATTGTTTTTAACCTATAATGGTATAAACAAAACTGAATGTACCAAAATGGACTGAATCGAGAAATCTGAGAGTTCGGACACTTGCAATCAAGACAGAGAAGTTTAATTTTAGCATTTGATTTAGTTTTCCATTTCTTCAATGTGCATACAAATAACTCATGGTAACTGTCACTGTGTATTACTGATAGAATACAGGAGAGTCTGGTACAAATTACCTTCTCATCATAAAATAAACGACAATGTCATATTTTATTATATTTATCAAAATTCATATAATGGGGAATAAAATCCCAGTGGTGACAACCATAAAATTCTACAATCATCTATTTACAGAATAGAAAATATATGATTTCACTCAGTGCATAAATAGTTTTTTTGCCAGATATTGGTGAAAGGTGGATAAAAGAACTGAGCATGAGAGATAATACAAGTGAAGTCTGGTCATCCAATGACATCCTTTCCAGAAGACCTGTTGGTGGCCCCAAACGCAGCTTGGGGTAAAGTCCACTGGCCCTTGGGTCAATCTTCACCAGCTGAGGTCTTGCCAAGGGGAAATTCCTTCACTGGCTCAAACATTCATCATCATGCCTTCGGTGGCTCTTCCAATGACATATTGCAGCAGGAACTATTGTATGGTGACCCATTGACCTCATTAGATATCGATATTGCCTCTTTCTCTGTAAAGCCCATGGAGTGTACGATGTAACCCTGGAGTGTGGGAAATAACACTGGAACACTTCTGTGTATTGCCAATGTGACCTAACCCTGCCCTGGATCATAAGAGTTGAAAACAGGTCTTTCAGTCCATGCCAGGATGTTCCTCCACTTCTCATACGTCTTCTGCCATGTGGCTGGTGTACAACATTTAAATGGATGTGTGGCTGTGCCATTGGACAACAGGTGGGCTGAAACTTCCAACTCATGAAACAGGCTGAACATTATCAGTAGTGACATAGCAACAATTCTCAAGTGATTGCTACTTGAATGATTGCTCCTCTAGACAATGACTCTTCTCATGCACAGTCACGTAAACTCTCTTTTCTTTTTTCGCATACAACTGAATGCCGGTTACTGCTGACACAGTGGGTGGTCATCTATAGTACTCATTCTTTTGTGCCTGGGGAAGGTAGCATGGTGATGATATACTGGAGGGATCCTTTTAAAGTCCCAAGGAGTGCCTTTGCCTTACAGTTTCCCTGGACACCGTCTAGTCAGTCGCCTTTGGGCATGTTCTTCATTGATCAGGATGGTTCAATGTTAGTGATGCTTGCTTGTCTTGCATGGGTACAAATGTTGCTTCAGAGGTTACTTGGGAGCCAAGAGCTATTAGAGGCCAGTCATTGCAGAAGCACTCATGGGATGTAGTCCTCCTCTGCAGTCTCTGCAGGCAAACAAGTGATGGAAGTGTTAGCAAAGAGAAGAAACAATCACAGACACATAGCTTAATTATAGCTAATCCAATAATGTGCAACAGATAGAATGCCCCTCTACAGTATGATATGTTATGTTAACATTATTTGTAGAATGCGCATGTCAAACAAAAATGGTATCCTGAGAGTAAAGAAAGGAAGGCCAGGAGGCTGAAAAATGTAAGAAGAGGAGGTAAAACAGCGAGATTTTTTTTCTGATATTCAAGAAGGTGGTGGTGAAGTGAATATTGAGTGGTAGTTTGTTCCACACTGTTGGGGCGACCTCCTGCTTTGGATCCATAGATGTGGGATGCGTGGGCAAGGAGGAGGGATGCCATATGAAGATGTCTGTATTGAACATGAATGTGGATTTAGTTGCTGAGGTAGGAGGGGCTAATATTGTTGAGCACCTTGTACATGTAAACAAAGCAGTCTAAAGACCACACACTTGTGTACAAGGAGTCAGTGAAGTTCGTAAGAAGCCTGTGATGGAAGCACAGTGATTCAAGTCCAGAATGAGCCTGGCGACTGTGTTCCATACAACCTGTAGCCTGTTGGTGAGATAGGCCGTGATACTGAGATTTTATTTTTTGCCGTAGTCTAATCTGCTCGTGATGAGCGCTGGGATGATGGTTGTTTTTGAGAATCAAGAGGCAGCCACTTTTTTTCCTAAGTATCTTGAGAAGGCTAAAGCATCAGGCAGAGAAAGTGGTTACTTGGGTGATTATTTTGAGTTGATTCTCAACAGTGATGCCTAGGTTCCTGGTGGGTTTAGAGGGCTGGGGGTCATGGGTGTGCAGGGCCACCAAGTATCCACTAAGTATTTGTCTAGAGGGCAGTGTCCCTGCCAAAAAACAATGATTTTGGTTTTCTCACCGTTGAGCTTGAGACAGTTATTACTCATCCAGTCTGTTACTGAGTTTTTGCATTAAGTGAAGTTGGTTTGGGTGCTTAGAGTTTCATGTTAAAGAGAAAGGATCAGATGCGTATCATCAGCGTAGACTATTGTAAAGCTAAAAGTTACGATAATGGCTGGTAATGGTGCATATCTATGTTAATGAGCATGGATCACATAGAGGATCCCTGTGGTACCCCGCACAAGATTTTGACAGCATCCGAGTGGAAGGGAGGGAGAGGAACCAAGTGGGTCCATGGTGAGAGGAGGCACCAGAACCAATGAAATGCTGAGCAGGAATTGCCTGTGTCGTAGAGGCGTTTGAGCAGGATGGCGTGGGATACCTTGTCAAAAGCTGCCAATGAGTCCAACAGACTAAGCTGGCAGTGATTCCTTTATCTTTGATGAGTTATCTATCATCTGTGGTAGCTATGACGACAGCCCCAGTGCAGAAGTTAGCCCATGAAACCCGACTGAGCGACGTTGAGAAGCTATATAAGAGGTGTGTTGGTGATTAACCAGTTTATTGAGAACTTTAGCAGCATAGGGAAGAAAAGAAATAGGCCTGTAGTTGGCCTGCATCTTGGGATCAAACAATAGTTTCTTAAGAAGGGTCAGACGGTGGTATGTTTCCAGTCAATGCGGTAGGAGGCAGTAAATAGCAGGATATTGAAGGGCCGAGACAAAAGATACAATGGGGCAGGCGTCATTGGGGACATCAGATTTGACTGATAGCCTGTTCTTAGTGACAACTTCTGCTCTGAAAGGCAACAGATGAAATAGCCAACGAAAATAATGGAAAAGGAAATTAATAGACAATTGGTCAAACATAAAGAAAATAATAACTTAAAGGACAAAGCTGAGGTTGGAGTTGGGTGCCTTCATTGCAGAGACCGCCCTTGTAATGGTGTTAGATGACATAAGGAATTTATTGGATAAGGGCCATTGTGCAGGATTAGAGGCAAAGCCGATGACTAGTTTTCCTCTTTTTTTTTATCAAAACGGAGACAGACGGTTCAGATTGCCGACTACTCTTGTTAACAGAGAGATTTTGACATGTGGAGCGCCACAAGATTCTGTTCTAGGTCCCATATTATTTAATCTCTGTATTTCCGAAGTGGCAAAATTATTACAGAAGTTCGGGCTATCCCTAAAATCCTATGCGGATGATCCGCAGATAGTGGTATCAATCGCTTGGGATTTTACTTCAGCTAAATACGTCCATAACTGCATGCAAGAGGTTACGAATATCAAGAGTATTAATGCACTTAAATTAAATGGTGATAAAACTGAATTATTGTGTCCTGGTCCCTTATTTATGACAAAAGTAAATAATAGGTGGCCTGAAGATCTGGGTGCTGCATCAGAACTGGTTCCACGGCAAAAAATCAAGGAGTGCAATTGACTGTGATTTGAGCATAAACCAACAGAAATCTCTGGTATCAGCATCCAGTTTTTTTACATCTGAAATTGCTACGGAAAGCAATTCCATTATTACCAGGCATTGATTTTATCACACCTGCACTATGGTAGTGTTTTACATCTGGGTCTTCGCACTAAAACACTGGAAAGACTCCAGCGAGTGCAACATTAGGCCACAAAGCTTATAACAGAAAGGAGGAAATAAGGCTCTGCTCTGGCTGCATTATAGGGGTTACCCTTGCTACCAATAGGCCTGAGAAAACTCTATAAAACAGCCTGTTTATCACATCACGCTTTTTTCAGACAAGTCCAATTACCAACCCGGAGAAATTATAGTGGTATATTCCAAGAAGGCACTGAGATCGAGAGAAGCTTTACTCCTTACCCCTAATCAATTTAAACTATAAAGGAAGGGTTGTAGGGCATTTTCTGTCCTGAAAGCTATGCAACATTCTCCCAATTTTTCTCTGGGCTAAAAACATTCACTGGAAATGTTGTGGATTGCTGAAAATGTATCTGTTTAATATAGCCTTAGAGCCCTCCTAGTGGGCTCTAACGGCTGTTAAAGGCCTCTCGGAGCCCAAGGGGGTTTAAATCCTCTCGGGCTCCGAGCGGCCTTTGATCACAGCAGCAGCTGTGAAAGGAAAACAACATTGGAATGTTGCTCTCTGGTCTTCTACTGACCATTAGAAGCCCAGAGCACTCCATTGTCCACAATGGAGTGCACAAGATTCCAATGTTCTAATAGGGCATCATTTCACTCTCTCAGTTAAATAGTACCAGGACACAATTTTTTAGGGTATACACCTTTAATGCTTTATAAATATCCATCATCGTCATCATCATCAGATTGAGCATGTTACGGAGGACGAGTTTAAAAGGTTTAAAGCATCGAGGGGTGATTAAGAGTTAAAGCTATTGTAGAAAATCTGAATCTTATTGTGGAAAACGTGGGGTAGGTCAGTACAGAGGGCTGAGGAAGGGGTGATGGATTGTGAAGATGCTGAAGGGAGGTAATTTCCTTCACAATGGAGACGATTTATTTGGAAGAATTAGCACGTTCCTGGATATTGAAAGTTACAGTCAGTTGCCTCATTTGCCTTAACTGAGAGTGATGGCTGCGGAGGGCAAATACATGTGCATCTGTCTTGATAATTGTCTGAGCTTCTCCAGTGATGCTCATGGCGTTTAAACGGCATTTAAGCTGCCTTAGGTCTTCTGTATACCAGCTGGCATGCAGAGTGCATCAGGAGGTAAGGTGAGTTTTGACAGGAGCCAGTTTGTTGGCAGTATTAATGAGTCAAGTGGTGAATTGGTGGTGGCCAGAGTCAGGTCAGCCTCCAGGGATGGGGGATGTTTAGAGAGATGCAGTTACCAAGTGTCTATAGAGACTCTGTCTCATGGGTGAACCATGATAGGGTGAGGGGCAGGGGAGTTGGATGGAGAGAAGGGAATGTGAAAGCATGACAGGTAGTGATCAGCCCAAGGGAGAAGGGTCTCCGACCGGAGAAGGGGGGACATGTTGGAGAAAAGTGGGTCAAGCAAGTGACCATCCAGGTGTGTTGGTCCCTTTACATGTTGAGAAAGGCCCAGCATACTAAAGGTCATCGAGGAGATTAGTAGAATCCAAGTCAGATGTGTCTTCGAGATGGAAACTGAAATCCCCAAGATGATAAAGTGATGGAAGGAGAGAGCTAGGGTGAAATGATTTCTAACAAGTTGATGCTAAAGATTCACTGGGGTGATGGTAGACCAGGATCCCTCCAAAGGCAGGGAGATTAGGAAGGCTAATTTTGAAAGCAAGATTTTCAATGTGATTATTGTTTTTGGTGATGCAACTGAGAGAGGAATGGTGTAGGAGGGCCACCGCTCCATCATGTATGCAAGCTATGTCTGGCTTGAGTATTCTAAAGCCAGGAGAGAAGGCAGTGGTTAGGTCAGGAGCGAAGGTAGAGTCAAGCCAGGCGTTTGTATGAAATAGCATATTGCGGGACCTGGCATCAATTAAATCCCAGACTTCAAGGGCATGTTTGGCTAGAAAGGGGGTATTTATAAGATGCCATTTCAGGCTGGCCAAGGTAGAAGCTTTGGCAGATCGAGTAATTCTGGAAGTATTGGGAATGGGGGAGGGTGACTAAATTAGGATAAGGATGGTTCTCCTTGTTAGGAGGGGGAGAAACAAAAGGAGTTTGCAAGAGAAGCAGCAGTGAAGGCAAGTGAAAGTGTTCTCTACAAAGCAAGAGGAGGCGCTCTTTCATAATGGAGATAGTGGTCTCTGGTTGAGGTTACGTAGGAAAGTGGCAGAGTATCTGAGTCTGCTCTCAAGTGCTCCAGGTGCTGGACAAGGTCTGGGTGTGGACAGATGCAAATGGGATTGCCCAGGGCCGGCTCTAGGGCGGTGCAAATGATACCACCGCACCGGGTGATGACCTTGCATGGGGGCGCCTGTTTGCTAGTTTATATTGTGTTTAAAAGCACCCGCTGCAATGTTCCTGGCCTCCAGCAATTTTCAGTCAACAATTAAAATGTCAAGAAGGCGAGATCCGAGTTTTGTCTAATAGAAGTTTTGATTCGTGGAAGTTTTGATTCATGGTAAGGTAGCGCAGAGGGTTAATATGCCTGCTGCAAAGAACATGTACCATGCAGATCACAAAGTGAATGTAATGTAAACAGGTCAGTGGGTTACTGATTTTGTCAGAGACTTCCTTTTGTTAGTTTCAATTTACAATGAGCTATTAACTGTCATCAAAGAACTATGTGCAGACTTCAAGGTATAGATTAGAGTGTTTGTGTTTTTCCCCAGACTTTCATTATTCTAATATTGGAAAAGGGTTCATTTGGGTACACATCAGTTCTTGTTATTTAAGAGAGCCCCAATCCATTGTGTCACATTTTAAATTCAGAGTTTGTGCTTCTCCAGACCAAGCACTCTTCAACTATACTGCCGACCTGTATGGATGACAGGTGAATCCACCCCTTGTTGCCATCTGTCTTATGTAACATTTCCTATACACTGATTCACACACCTATGATTGAGGGCGACGCTACATAATTAAATAAATGCATCTGAGAGAGAGTTGTTTATGGAGACTGTTAAAGAGTGGTAAGGAGGGCAGATGTGGCGGAGGTGGACATTGGGGGACGCCAATAAACATTGTTGCACGGGGTGCCACCAGTGCTAAAGCCTTTTGCGCCTTTGGCACTCCAGCGGCACTACCGCGCTGCAGCTTCCTTTTAGGAGTCCCATGTGGTGCTTCAAAGGGCAGCAAGCCGCGGAGAAGGTACTGAGAGCCAGACTCCTAATAGCACAAGGTGGACAGCAAGACGCACAGAAAATAGGCCAAAAAAATGAAACTGAGAAAGAAATGAGCTTAAAGAACAAAGATAAAATAATGGTTAAAAAAGATCCCAGGCAGCCTCGTGGACAGAAATGTATAGAGAAAATAATAAATACAAAATAAACTAAACGAAGACAATAAAGGTCCAAAAGGTCCAGGCAATTAAACCCTTGGTTGGAGGACTGAGGCTCAGGCAGACAAGAAAAAGAGACACAAGCAAATCGCAGGAAACCGGACCAGGCAGTAGTTGGACCCAAGCAACTGTAACAGAAACAGAAAATAACTAAGATATCGAAGGAGGGGCAAACCCTTTTTAAAGGTTAAAAACGAGACCAGGTAACTTTTGGGGAGATGGTGAGAAATGTAAAAGCAAAGAATAATGCACACAAAATAAATAAATTAAGGAATACCAATACAATTTCAAGATTTGATCAATCTCTATGGTGCCGGCAATTGTATCTCCAGGCGGAGCAGTGTTCAGTCCTCACAAATTGAGAAATGTATGTGACTTCTTCAGAGAAAGCCCAGTAGTGTTTCTGAGAATATCTACCTCTTCTTCTCTCGCCATTACCTTTTCTACCATTACCTTGACACTTTTACCTTGTCTTTCATGACTTTATCTGCCCATTTTAACATTAAAGTCACACTGGCTCAACATCATCTCCCCGTAGGAATGTCTAAAGCCAATCCTAGTCCTAACCATACCTCCTTACTACAATCATAAAACTGTAGTTAGTTCAATGTTCACTAAATGATTGTGATTAAATTAATTAAATAATATACACTTACACTAGCCCTACTGTTAGTTACAACTCTCCTCGAAATAATGGTCACTGGGTAATTATTTGCATTACATTTTATTTACTTTCTTTTAATTTCATTATAGTATAATAAATATTCACTAGCCCTAATGTTTACTGTATATACTTTTTACTATTTTGACTTTACTGTATATACAAACACCATGCATATTTATATTTACACTTTAATTAATTGAAATTAAATGGCAACTGCTGAGAAGTCCCTACTCTGTTGCTTATGACAATGTAATTAAACACCTTATCAATCCAAAATATGTAAATATTTATTTTAAAGTACTATTTCCTTAGTAAAAGTTGGTTAATTTACCCTAAAATTGATACTAGGCTTAACCCTACCACTAACCAGCATTTACTTATGTATGGGAACAAAGTTAAGTTGCTTTAAATTGTATCTTGAAAGCAAGAAAATCTTACTTGAACTTTAATGATACCGTTACTAAATCTTTAACAGATACCTATACAAAACATTGGTATTTTATTTTAATTAACATAATGTAAATTAATGCGTTGTGCCCGTTCTCTAACCATAATGCCAGCCTATCCACTAACCCTAATCATCCTAATAACATTATATCAAATTATATTTAAATACGTATCATAAATTAAATTAAACTAAATAAACAATACATTATTAACATTATTTTACCCTTTTACCCTTCGGCAGGGTAATGTTGCAGAATGTAAACAAAAATGATGCAATGGTATTTTTGTGGTCATTTTTTAAGTAATTGTTAATAGAGGTAATGTTGGAGAGGTGACGGTATGTCCTCTTTTTGGGTTCTTCATAACTGCTTAGTATTTGTTTGTATAGAAACTAACACATATGGATGTATATGTATTTATTAAGGACAGTAGAGGCAAATAGAGAACGTATGTATAGAACTTGGGACTAGATGTGCAGAGCTTTTTTATGGTTGCAAGCAGGCCGAATCACAGAATCGGCCCATTTGCGAATGTAAAAATGCATTTTGGTATGTAAAAATGGCAAACTGTGATTTGACAACTTATTAACGAATTGCAATTTGGTTAGCGATTTGGTATTTGGAAGGGGCTTGTTTAGGCCATCCCTTCCAACTACCGAATTGCAGAGATATGCATTAATGTTTTGCGACCGAATTACAGTCACAAAACATACATTTTCTACCAACTACTAAAAGTTAGCGGTAACCTTTTGCAAATGGGAAGGGGTTCCCAATGGACCACTTCTCCTTTGAGAATGTGAACAAAAATATTTTTAAGAGGTGACAGTGGTTCCACGGACCACTGTCTACTCTTACAAAATTAAACTCAAACGTTTAATTTCCTATTTTTTGAACGCATTCTGCTTTCCTTAAAGAAAAGCGGGCAACTTTAAAAAAAAACAATAAAAGGTTGCTTCATTAAAAAGCAGTCACAGATATGGAAGTCTGTTGACCCCAGCAGGCCACCATCCCTTTGATGGCTATCATTCCTAATGGGTCGCAAACCCCAACCTACCTCATTAATATTCATGAGGTAGGTCGATTTTGCAACCCACTAGGAATCACAATTTAATAGATGTACGTTTTCCTAGATTAGAAATTGTGATTTCTTAATTACGATTTGATAAGAACAGCAATTTGGAAATCGTAATTCAGATTTTTGTACACATGGCCCTTACTTCTATAATTGGCACTTTAACCACTAGACCACATCTCCTCCTAAGCAAAAAAATACTTTCCCTGTTTCAACACCCACATTTTGCTCTAAGCAATAGCGCAGTCTCTTTTAGGACTGACTCAAACAACTTTAGCAGACTTGACAACTTCCAATCCCTCCCCTTCTGTCTCATCCAAACCTTTCTTACTGCTATGAAATCACAAACATCCTTCTCAAATTGTCGCCCCTTTTTTAGCCATCCAACCCAACTAGCAAGCACACAGGACCACTACTTATAAAAAAGCGCACTACTTCCCATTTACAAATCCCTTCCTATCATTCTATACCTAGTCCAAACTCCCCCTTTTCAAACCCATTCCTATCATCTATCCCTACTCCAAAATCTACTGAAATCAAGAACACAAACCTAACACAACCAATGCACAAGAAAAAAATATTATTTTTTTTACTAACTTACTAACAACTAATCTTGGTTTTCAGAGTCTTGGGTTCTGGAGTAGCCTGCTACTTGCCAAAAGAGGCGCTTAAATGCCTTGTCAGGGGTCATAAGCGCTGTATAAATACATTTACAATTACAATTTGAGAGGCTAGTGGTTGTACTAGAACATTTATGGATGGTGGGCTTTATTTACAAACATTGGTTTCTATTGCAATGCAGGGATAATGGAGCATCCTTGCATGGGAACTTAGGTGCATTTATTCATATTTTTAATGGCGATTCGAGGGTCATCACAGGGGTTGTGGTTGGCTGTTAATGACAGACAGCACCAACAAGTTAAGTTAAAAGCGTATGAAGCATGGCAGCTACCCACTCTGGGTTTCCCGGCGCTATGTCGACAGGCAAGGATGCACACTGGCCCAACTGGCTCAGAACAAAAACAAAATAAAACATTGACCTGGTGGAAAAGAATAATTATAATGAAAAAACTATTGTAAGTAAACAAACGAACCAACTTGTTTGAAATAATTTTCTACATTGAATAATGCATGCCCATTTTGATGGCCAGAATTTGGACAGTTGAAATCCAGGCCTTGCATCCTGCTGACGTCATACATACCTTCCGTCCTGGTACCTCGGCATCCCGAAGAGTCGCAGGTCCCAGGGGGGCCCAGCTCACCGCGCTGTCCTTGGGGTCCAGGAGCACCCGGAGGTCCTGGGAATCCTGAGGAGCCCTTGGGACCCTGTTTACCTTCAACTTCTTCCCCAGGAGGACCTGTGCACAAATTACAGGCAGTTTTGTGAGTGATTCACTGTATACAACCATACTCACCCAGTCTGACGTAGAGGCAGTCAGGGGTTCACATTTACACTTGCACTCTGGCTCAATCCTAAACCGAGGCACTTGCGGCCAGTGACTCAGTCTCCGAGTCAACCAGGCCCTCATCTTGCCACATGCTGTGACATCATCAACTACACATGTACATTCTCATACACTCTACGTCTCGCAAACTCACTCCTCTATCAGCCATTCAAAAACTGAAGCCCTCATTTGCACTATTACCAAATATAAATCATATTTGCTGCCTCGTGGACTCACTACAGCACAAACTCACTGTTGCAGTTTCATGATTAGATTCTCACTATCACACAGTGTATAGTTAATACCTGTACCAGCTAAGTAACCATTCACCACTAAAGGATTATTCATTCACCCTTTCATCCTGTCACTCGCTCTATGCCTGCATGAATAACTCATCCATATGTTCACCCGTTCTTTCTTCATCATCTCCCTCATCACGCAACTTTCTCTACGGGGAGTCACTCACTTATGCTTGCACTTATCCACTCCCTCCCATTGATATATCCTGGATCACAACATGCATCACTCATTCACACTTCACAGCAAGCCATTCAGAAACTCGGACATCTGCTGTGCACACCATCACCTCAGCAGCCAATCAGCCTCTGAGGCACTCACTCATCCAGTCACCCAATCACTCAGCTTCTCACTGACTCTGTCACTGACCAAATCCATCACATGCTCACTCACCATCCCTCGCATCCTCTTTTCAAGGGTTTATTGTCCATACTCATTGGAGGCACCTGCCTGGCACTCCACTTTGCTTCTCACTCAGTCACTCCTTTCTCACAATCGTGGTTATTTCCTCTCTCGCCCACAGAGTGTGATACTCAGTCAGCAATGCGCCAGGGCATCGTGTTGCTCAGGTGCATCCACTCAGAGCTCCCTCACTCCTCCTTTGTAGCTTACCTTGGATTCTTTCATCCTGCCAAGCACTCCAGCCCCTCTCCCGTTCCCTCACGCTCCCAGTATTCAGTCAGTCTCTCGGGATGGGCATTAGAACCCCTCTCCTGGTGACCCCCTCGCACACACACACACACTTGAGTCTAGAGCAGCCCGCCCCCCTTGTAAGTCAGAAAGAGTGGTTAACTAAAGGCCTGCACATGAAGTGCCCTCTTGAGGCTGCACTTACCTGCAATCCCGCCTGGGCCCTCGGTGCCCTCCACTCTCAGTCCGGGGGTGCCCTTCTCCCCCTTGATGCCAGGTCTTCCTGTGGGGAGTAACATGAAAATGACTCCTCATGATAGCGTTTCAAGTAGCACTTCTGCCGCTTCTATGCCCTATAAAAACAGATGCTGCCTGTAAACAATTTAAGGAACTAAACTTATCAAACTCAGCAGCCGGAAGGCTGTTTTTCTTGCCGGATTCTGAACTCATGACCTCTAAAAGGGAGGGGCTGGAGAAGATTTCCCACCAACCTCTGCGCTGCTCACATCCAGACATGTATTACCCACCTCAGGGGCAGATACGGAGGGAGGAGATGTGAGTGAGGAGAGAGTGAAAATATCTGCAGCTTTCTACCTGATATAAACGAAACATCTGAGGGCATCCTATTCACGTCACTATCATCGCTCAGCTACTGGAAACCTGTGGCTGTGTGCTCTAGCGCCAACATTAGCGCCAACATGTCTTCCCTAAGCGAGCTTCTGCCCTCCACTCACCTCAGCAGCTAGCTAAGGTGACAGCCAGAGAACGGTCGGATGTACCTCTTTCTCCTGGATATCCGCTCTTGCCAGGTGGGCCGGGTGTCCCATCGTCACCGACCTCGCCTCGGGCACCCGGCCGACCTCGTAGCCCTGGGCTCCCCGGTCGTCCTGGAGTCAGGTCCTCTTTCCGGACTGGGACTGGCGACTTGTTCCGTTCCTCCAGGAAGGCATCCAGCTTCAAGAGGTGAGCTGAGGGGGAAGAGGAGGAGATGAATGATTAGGCTTTGACATGAGGACGTCCAATTCAAGGCAGCAGTTGAGGGGAGGTAGACTGACGGACAGCTATACAAGGAGATATCCTGACAGGCCGGTCATCCTGAAGTATGACAGGGTGAGGCAGCAGTGCTGAAATTGAGCCGGTGGTTCCCGGTACTCAGCACCAGCACTTAATTGTCAACACTGCACTTATGACAGTTTGCCACCTGGTGGCTGTTAGACCTAGCACCATTGGCGTGGGTCCCCCTTCTATTTGTTTGCGCTATGCCTCCTCTGTTGTTGATATGTTTTTGCTGGTTTAGATGCTTTGGGCAGTTTGCCACTGCTAATCCGTGCCAAAGTGCAAGTGCTCCCTATGGCATATTGATGTTATGATTAGTGACACCATGATTGGCTTATTTGATTTACTGTCAGACCCTAGTACCGTGCACTGCCCAGGGCCTGTAAGTCAAATGCTGCTGGTGGGCTTGCAGCACTGGCTGTGCCACCCACCGGAGCAGCTTGTAAAGTGCGTCTCAGGCCTGCCATTGCAGAGCCTGTGTGCAGTCTGGTACTGCCATGTCGACTTGGCAAGTGCACCCACTTGCCAGTCCCTAAACCTTCCCTTTTCTGCATGCTAGTCACCCCTAAACTAGGCCCTAGGGCAGGGTGCATTGTATGTAAGAGGTAGGACATGCCCTGATGTGTGTGGCATGTCCTGATAGTGAATTACAGCCAATTTCGTTTTTCACTATTGCAAGGCTACCTGTCCCCTTAGGCCAGAATGGGCAGTTTGATTATAACATCTTATAATCATAACTGACCCAGGGAACGTGGTAGAAAAACGAATTTGGTATGCCTGAACTCAGAATGATAAAATACATCTCTTAGTGAAGTTGGTTTTAACATTCTGTGTTTGAAAATACCACTTTTAGAAAGTAGGTATTTTCTTGCCTAACCATCCAGCTTGCCTCTGCTAGGTTGTGTATTGCATGTCTGGTTTGTGAGTGACAGGAGGGCTTGGGCTCCAGCAGTCTGATGAGTCAGGGCTGGGCTGAATAGGACCTTGGCTGAATAGAGAGTGGGGGGGGGGGGGGGGGGGGGGGCAGAGATTTATTTTCAGAACCCCTAGCCTTCATAGAGTAGAGAGTAAGGGGAGGAGATTTCCTTTCAGCTACCTGGGCCAGGTCTGCTTTCAACAATGCTGTCTCCAACTCCTGCCATGGATCTGCACAGAACTGGTTTGGCTAGGTACAGGCACCCGCTGCCTTCAAAGGAAAAAGGATTTCCTGGTATAAATATTGTGGCCCAGACCCCAGAACTTTAGATCACTTCTGGGAATCAAGACAAACCTTTGCTGAGGAGAAGAACCAGGAAACTGAAGGAGGAGACTACCCCTATGTTGTGTGCTGTTTGAGGGTTGTCCTGCTGTGGTTGCTTCATTGCCAAAGAAAGGAGAAGGGGGCTAGGTGTGCTTTCATCATCTTGAAGAAGATCTCCAAGGGCTTGAACATTGGGCTTGCCTCCTGCCTGAAGTCTCAGGGATACCAGACTTCACCCCTAGCTCCCCCCTGAATTCCCTTGCTGGGAATTGAAGTGCCTGCTGTTGTGTTGGGCCTTCTAAGAGACTGTGTGTCGTTGGGAGCTGGAAGTGCGACTCAATGAAGAAGAAGGATGTCGCCGCCGCAGCAATTGCCGTCACATCGCCGAGGAAGCGTGCTGCCGCTGCCGGCATCGCATCACCGAAGCGCATCGCATCACCGGAGAAGAGTGCTGCCACCGCAGAGGTTGTCGTTGCATCACCGGAGAATTGTGTCGCAGTGCCTGTTGCGGCTCAGAAGTTCACTGAGTCGCCGCACCGCCGTCGGGCATGCATGCATTGCATCTACGTTGTTGCATTGTAACCAAGACGTCATTTTGTTGCATCGCACCCGAGCATCATCGCATCGGATTACAGTAAGAAACCGGCACGTCAACTCCCCACACAGTAAGGAAGCGAGCCTCAACTCCCCTACACAGCAGTAAGGAACCAACGCATCTACTCCCCTGAGTGTAAGGAATGGCGCATCACCTTCCCTGCAACCCTTTTGTTTGTTTTGCATTTCGCATCCAAGGTATTTTGAGAGTAAAGTGTCACATTTACAACCTAAAGTGAACTAAGCTATTTCCTACCATTTTAAAGTCTATTTTTGATTACAGTATTGTGGATTTTTGTCGTTTGGTCTTGTGTTAAGTCTAGTAAAGAGTACTTATTTTTCTAAACCTGTGTGGTGTCCATCTGTAGTGTTTTCACTGTATTACTGTATGTGCTCACAAATGCTTTACACACTGCATCTGAGATAAGCCTGCCTGCTTGTGCCAAGCCACCAAGGGGTGAGCAGGGGTTATTTTAGGAGTGTAGCCCCTTACCCTGACTAGACGCAAGGGTTCCTATTTGGACAAGGGTGCAAACCATTGCTAACTAGAGACCCCCAAATCTAACATTGGTGGTCAGCAGTGAGGATTTGGACACTGCATTTGTGACTCATTTAAAGTGATTGGTGTACACTACTAGTGAGTGCAGACCATAACGACATACATTTTGGTAGAGTTTTTTCCTTGGAACTTCTTTTTTATTTTTGATTCTTGAGAACTTCCAATCTCTCTTCCATGAGTAAGCCAGCATCCATTGCATCTGTAGACATTGAATTGGAAGAAGAGAGGATTGATACCTACACTGTGCCTCACCTCAAAGCTCTCTGCAAGACATGTAAAATCTCTTTGAAAGGCCTCACCAGGATGGAGGAATACCAAAAGGCGCTGAGGGTCTGGTTGGAATCTAGGAATGCCAGTGAGCATCCTGAAGAGCCTGTGTTGGAGGCAGAGAATTTAGATGGGCAGTTTGAGAGGCCATTGGGCCCAACCGGGAAGAAAGTACTTTCCAGGGCGGGCAGCAGTGTTTTTTCCAAGGGCCTTTCCCCAGGAGAGCTGGAGGACAGAGAGAGGGAGAGACTGCATAAGTTGGAACTATCCCGGCTCAAAATAGATGGTCAGAAGGACATAGAGAGCAAGAAAATAGAGCTTGGGATGGAATTCGAAATTAAGAAGTTAGCCTTAGAGGAAAAGAAAAATGCATTTTGAGCATGAGAGAGTGTTGAGGGAATTGGAACTCAAAGCCAAAAGTTTAGAGGTTTCTCCTTCTGGTGGCAGCACACCACCAGTGCCTGTAGAAGCAAGGGCCGACATCCCCAAAGAAGTAGTTAAGGATTTCCACAAAAATGAGGATATTGGTCAATGGTTTAGGGCTTATGAAGCTGCAATGTTGGCGCACCGGGTCCCTGAGAAGGTTTGGGGAGCGGGGTTATGGGACCGCTTTATTAGTGATGGTGCGGGACACCTTGTTAGATTTACCTACAGAGGAGCAGGTGTCCTATGCCCACATGAAGGGAGCCCTAATGTCCAGATATTTGACCCCAGAGTTATACAGACAAAGGTTTAGGAATTGCAAGAAACTGGAGTCTACCACATGGGTGGAATATGTGTCTTTCTTTTGCAGAGCATTGGATGGTTGGGTGAAGGTTAGCAAAGTGGATAATTTTGAGGCGCTCTATGATTTGTTTGCATGGGAGCACTTGTCCAATAATTGTTGTCCAGAGCTACTCCAGCACCTAATTGATAGTAAGCTGACTAATCCTAGGAAGCTTGCTGAGGAGGCGGACCGCTGGGTGAGCACCCGGGTCCACAAGGGTCATTCGGGAGACTTTGCCAAAGGTGGGCAGGGTCCCCAGCAGAGGAGTGGGGGGGCCAAGGGTAAACAGAGGAAGTTCCAGAAAGGGCCCAAAGTAATCCCCAAGGGAACCAAGGTAAGGGTTCCCACCCTCCCCCTGAGTAGAAGGCAGGGGCCCCGACAGATAAGCCGGTTCACAGGGGGCCCAAGACCTGTTTTAAGTGTGGTCTAGTGGGCTACTGTTCTTTTGATGCTAGATGTCCCCTATATGGGCAGACCACACCCAGTGGTGCACCGCCCCGGCAGATGGCTAGTGTAGCCCCGGGTGAGGAGATGGGTGCCCAAGGTGGGTGGGGTCCCACAGAGATGTCCCTAGTCTCTTTAGGAGACTGTGAGGTGGTCCCTAGGGCCCAGCTGCCTGATAACACTAAGAAGTACAGGCAGTGGGTGACCATCAATGGCCATAGAGTGGAGGCTCTTAGAAACACCGGAGCCAGTGTGACAGCTGTCAGTTTTCGGATGGTGTCTGAAGAGCAGGTGATCCCCAATGCATTTTACCCAGTTGTTGCCGCTGACAACACAGAGAGCCACTGCAAGGTGGCTCAGGTTCCCTTTGACAGGGGGGGTCTCAGGTACCCTTCAAGTAGCTGTGAGGCCAGCCTTGCCTGTTGACTGTCTGTTGGGTAACAATTTGGAGAGCTCTCTTTGGGCTAAGGTGGAGCGAAGTGCCCATTTGGAGATGTTGTGTTTGCCTGAGTGGGCGTGTGTGACCACTCGGTCCATGGCAGCCAGGAAGGGTGTTCAAGAGGACCTGGAGCCTGAAAGAGTGGCCCAGGTGCCTGCCTTAAAGAGAAGAGGCCAGGGCCACGGGAAACCCGCCCCAACAGTTCCCACGGTCCAGGAGGAGGCAGACCTTGAGGGGGATGCCCTGGAACCTACAGGGGAACAGGTAGCTGAACTGGGGGACCTGCCTGAGCTGACCCATTGGCAGCAGGAAGGAGGACTCTCCAGGGAAGATTTCTGTGAGGAGCAGAAAAAGTGCCCTTCTCTTGTGGGTTTGCGGTAACAGGCCACAAAACAGGCAGCAGGTGATCAGTCTGGATCACATTGGATCTACTGGGAGAATGGTCTCCAGTATAGTGAGCCTAAGGTTGCTGAGCCTGGGCCAGTCCGTGTGTTGGTGGTAACCCAGCGCTTCAGAGCCTTCCTACTGGGGCTGGCTCATGATGTGCCTTTAGCAGGACATATGGGGCAGGACAAGACCTTTGAAAGGCTTGTCACCCACTTTTATTGGCCTCAAATGCGCAAGAGTTCAGATACTCATTGCAGGACCTGCTAGACTTACTAGGCAAGTGGAAAGAGTGGTAGGAAGCACAAAGCTCCTCTCCAGCCATTCCCTGAGGTCAGCACCCCCTTTGAAAGGGTGGGCATTGACATTGCGGGGCCTCTGGATCCCAAGACAGTCATGGGCAACAGGTTCATCCTGGTCTTGGGGGACTATGCCACCCGGTATCCGGAAGCCATCCCTCTCTGGACTGTGAGGGCCCCCGTGGTGGGACGTGCATTGATGGGGATTTTCTCCCATGATGGGTTCCCCATTGAGGTGGTGTCAGACCGTGATACAAACTTCATTTCCAAGTATATGAAGTCCCTGTGGCAGGAGTGTAGGGTAACTTATAAGTTCACCACTACTTACCACCCCTAAGGTAACGGGCTGGTTGAGAATTCAACCGGACCCTCAAAGGCATGATTATGGGTCTTGAAGAACCTATGAGGCGTAAGTGGGACGTCCTCTTGCCATGCCTTCTCTTTGCTTACAGAGAAGTGCCACAGAAGTTCTTAGGGTTCAGCCCCTTTGAACTGCTGTATGGACACCCTGTAAGAGGGCCTCTGAGTTTGGTAAAGGAAGGCTGGGAGAAAGCTCCCAGGAAACCTCCCCAAGGATGTATATAGCTACATGCTGGCCTTCAGAAACCAAACCTGGCTTTTCAGGCAACTCACTCAGGTGAATCTGGAAGCCAGCAAGGAGGCGATGAAGCGGTGGTACGATCAGAATGCCACTCTGATTGAGCTTCAGCCTGGTCAGAAAGTTTGGGTCATGGCCCCCGTGGAGCCCTGTGCGCTCCAAGATAAGTGGACCGGACCATTTGAGGTGGTGGAGTGCAAAAGTGATGTCACCTACTTGGTGGACTTGCAGTCTCCAAGGAACCCTTTGCGGGTCCTACATGTCAACCACCTAAAGCCCCACTTAGAGAGGTTCGAAGTGGGCATGCTCCTAGCAAAAGATGATGCAATGGAGGAGGAGACTGAGCCTCTTCCTGACCTCCTGTCTGCAACAGAGCAAGATGGGTCAGTGGATGGTGTAAACCTCTCTTCCACCCTGACCCCTGAGCAGCAGAATGACTGTCACCATTTGTTGGGAGAGTTTCCTGATCTGTTCTCCCCGATTCCCAGTGTCACTGATTGGTGTGTCCATGATGTAGACACTGAGGACAGTCCTCCTGTTAAGCACAAAACTTACAGAGTGACTGAAAAGCTGAGAGCTTGCATCAAGGAGGAGGTCTCCAAGATTCTTGCGTTAGGGGTGATTGAGTCCTCTAAAAGTCCTTGGGCAAGCCCAGTGGTCTTGGTGCCAAAGGCTGCCGCACCGGGTGTCACGCCAGAACTACCGAGGGCTGAATTCAGTCACCAGGACTGACGCGCACCCCATCCCCAGAGCTGACGAGCTCATTGATCGGTTAGGGTCTGCCCAGTACCTCAGCACGTTTGATTTAACGTCTGGGTACTGGCAGATCGCCTTGACTGATGGGGCAAAAGAGAGGTCTGCATTCTCCACACCAGTAGGGCACTACCAGTTCCGGGTTATGCCCTTTGGGATGAAGAATGCCCCTGCCATCTTTCAGAGGTTGGTCAACCAGGTGTTGGCTGGCTGGAAGAGTTCAGTGCCGCCTACCTGGATGACATTGCAGTGTTCAAACCCAGTTGGGAAGAACATCTGCACCACCTCTGGGAAGTGTTGATGGCGCTGCGGAGAGCAGGCCTTGTGATGAAGGTAAGTGCCAGATCGGGCAGGGTTCTGTGGTGTACTTGGGGCACCAGGTTGGGAGCAGCCAGGTGGCGCCCCTATAACCCAAGATTGATACCATCCTGGCTTGGGAACCCCCTAAGACCCAGACAGAGGTGAGCGCCTTTTTGGACTCACTGGGTATTACAAGAGGTTTGTCAAAGGGTATGGCAGCATTGTTGCACCCTTGACAGAGCTGACTTCCAGGAAGCAGCCCAAGAAAGTGAACTGGACTGACACCTGTCAGAAAGCTTTTGATGCCCTGAAGACTGCCATGTGCACGGCGCCCATGCTCCTGGCACCCAACTTCTCAAAAGAGTTTATTGTCCAAACAGCTGCTTCAGAGCATGGTGTGGGGGCTGTTCTTTCACAGATGAATGAGGAGGGCCTAGACCAACCTGTGGCCTTCATTAGTAGGAGGTGACTTCCACAGGAACAGAGGTGGAATGCAATTGAGCATGAGGCATTTGCTGTGGTCTGGGCACTGAAGAAGTTGAGACCCTACTTGTTTGGAACTCACTTCCGGGTTCAGACAGACCACATCACCTCAGATGGTTAATGCAGATGAGGGGTGAGAATCCAAAGCTGTTGAGATGGTCCGATTCCCTACAGGGAATGGACTTTACAGTAGAACACCGCCCTGGTACAGAACACGCCAATGCTGATGGTCTGTCCAGATTTTTCCGCCTTAGTGAAGAGAACTCGCAAGAGGTAGGGTAGTTCTCCCCACATTTCAGCTGGAGGGGACACGTGTTAGACCTGGCACCATTGGCGTGGGTCTCCCTTCCATTTTTTTGCGCTATTCCTCCTCTTTTGTTGATATGTTTTTGCTGGTTTAGATGCTTTGGGAACTTTGCCGCTGCTAATCAGTGCCAAAGTGCAAGTGCTCCCTATAGTAAATTGATGTATGGATTAGTGACTCCATGATTGGCTCATCTGATTTACTGTCAGACTCTAGTACCGTGCACTGAGTGTGCCCAGGGCCTGTAAGTCAAATGCTACTGGTGGGCTTGCAGCACTGGTTGTGCCACCCACCAGAGCAGCTTTTAAAGTGTGTCTCAGGCCTGCCATTGCAGAGCCTCTGTGCAGTCTGGTACTGTCATATCAACTTGGCAAGTGCACCCACTTGCCAGTCCCTAACCTTCCCTTTTCTGCATGCTAGTCACCCCTAAAGTAGGCCCTAGGCCAGGGTGCATTGTATGTAAGAGGTAGGACATGCCCTGATGTGTGTGGCATGTCCTGATAGTGAATTGCAGCCAATTTCGTTTTTCACTATTGCAAGGCTACCTGTCCCCTTAGGCCAGAATGGGCAGTTTGATTATAACATCTTATAATCATAACTGACCCAGGGAACGTGGTAGAAAAACAAATTTAGTATGCCTGAACTCAGAATGATAAAATACATCTTTTAGTGAAGATGGTTTTAACATTCTGTGTTTGAAAATACCACTTTTAGAAAGTAGGTATTTTCTTGCCTAACCATCCAGCTTGCCTCTGCTAGGTTGTGTATTGCATGTCTGGTTTGTGAGTGACAGGAGGGCTTGGGCCCCAGCAGTCTGATGAGTCAGGGCTTGGCTGAATAGAGAGTGGGGGGGGGGGCAGAGATTTCCTTCCAGTACCCCCAGCCTTCATAGTATAGAGAGTAGGGCGAGGAGATGTCCTTTCAGCTACCTGGGCCAGGTCTGCTTTCAACAATGGTGTCTCCACCTCCTGCCAGGAATCTGCACAGAACTGGTTTTGGTTAGGTACAGGCACCCTCTGCCTTCAGAGGACAAAGGATTTACTGGTATAAATATTGCGGCCCAGACCCCAGAACTTTAGATCACTTCTGGGAATCAAGACAAACCTTTGCTGAGGAGAAGAACCAGGAAACTGAAGGAGACTACCCCAGTGCTGTGTGCTGTTTGGGGGTTGGCCTGCAGTGGTTGCTTCATTGCCAAAGAAAGGAGAAGAGGACTGAGTGTGCTTTCATCATCTTGAAGAAGATCTCCAAGGGCTTGAACATTGAGCTTGCCTCCTGCCTGAAGTCTCAGGGTGAATTCCTTTGCTGGGAATTGAAGTGCCTGCTGTTGTGCTGGGCCTTCTAAGAGACTGCGTGTCTCTGGGAGCTGGAAGCGCGACTCAACGAAGAAGAAGCGTGTCACTGCCGCAGCAGTTGCCGTCGCATCACCGAGGAAGCGTGCCGCCGCTGCCGCCATCGCATCACCGAAGCGCGTTGTATCACCTGAGAAGCGTGTCGCCGCCGCAGAGGCCGCCATCGCATCACCGGAGAAGCGTGTCGCAAGGCCTGTCACAGCTCAGAAGTTCATTGAGTCGCCGCACGGCCATCGGGCGTGCACGCATCGCATCTACGTTGTTGCTCCGTAACCAAGACGCCATTTTGTCGCATTGCAATGGAGCGTCATCGCATCTGATCACAGTAGGAAACCAGCGCGTCAACTCCCCACACAGTAAGGAAGTGAGCCTCAACTCCCCTGCACAGCAGTAAGGAACCGATGCATCCCCTCCCCTGAGTGTAAGGAAAGGCGCATCACCTTCCCTGCGACCCTTTTGTTTGGTTTGCGTTTCGCATCCAAGGTACTTTGAGAGTAAAGTGTTGCATATACAACCTAAAGTACTTGGCGCCAGAATCGGAGCGAGCACAAGCCACGCCCACTGACGCTGGCCACGCCCCCTTGCAAATACCTTAAGAGCGAGCGAAATACAAGCCGCTAATCAGAGGTAAACTCTACTCCTGAGGCGAGATAGCCGGGAGCGCTTTTCTAAATTCTTGCACTGCCTTATTTTAAAGAATCTGATTTTAAAATTTGCGTGTGTATAACTGTTGCTGTGTTTTAAAGATTGACTTAAATTTGCACTTTAAAGCCATAGCACCCCTCTCACCTTACCTGCTTAGAACTCCCCGCGCTGCCGATTTCAGGGCTGCGGCGGGTCAGAGTTCTTGGCGCCAGAATCGGAGCGAGCACAAGCCACGCCCACTGACGCTGGCCACGCCCCCTTGCAAATACCTTAAGAGCGAGCGAAATACAAGCCGCTAATCAGAGGTAAACTCTACTCCTGAGGCGAGATAGCCGGGAGCGCTTTTCTAAATTCTTGCACTGCCTTATTTTAAAGAATCTGATTTTAAAATTTGCGTGTGTATAACTGTTGCTGTGTTTTAAAGATTGACTTAAATTTGCACTTTAAAGCCATAGCACCCCTCTCACCTTACCTGCTTAGAACTCCCCGCGCTGCCGATTTCAGGGCTGCGGCGGGTCAGAGTTCTTGGCGCCAGAATCGGAGCGAGCACAAGCCACGCCCACTGACGCTGGCCACGCCCCCTTGCAAATACCTTAAGAGCGAGCGAAATACAAGCCGCTAATCAGAGGTAAACTCTACTCCTGAGGCGAGATAGCCGGGAGCGCTTTTCTAAATTCTTGCACTGCCTTATTTTAAAGAATCTGATTTTAAAATTTGCGTGTGTATAACTGTTGCTGTGTTTTAAAGATTGACTTAAATTTGCACTTTAAAGCCATAGCACCCCTCTCACCTTACCTGCTTAGAACTCCCCGCGCTGCCGATTTCAGGGCTGCGGCGGGTCAGAGTTCTTGGCGCCAGAATCGGAGCGAGCACAAGCCACGCCCACTGACGCTGGCCACGCCCCCTTGCAAATACCTTAAGAGCGAGCGAAATACAAGCCGCTAATCAGAGGTAAACTCTACTCCTGAGGCGAGATAGCCGGGAGCGCTTTTCTAAATTCTTGCACTGCCTTATTTTAAAGAATCTGATTTTAAAATTTGCGTGTGTATAACCGTTGCTGTGTTTTAAAGATTGACTTAAATTTGCACTTTAAAGCCATAGCACCCCTCTCACCTTACCTGCTTAGAACTCCCCGCGCTGCCGATTTCAGGGCTGCGGCGGGTCAGAGTTCTTGGCGCCAGAATCGGAGCGAGCACAAGCCACGCCCACTGACGCTGGCCACACCCCCCCCCCACATCACTATAAAATGTGCCCCCCACAAACGCGCAGCGGACGCGCGCAGCGGGCGCGCCGCCTGCGCGCCGAAGGCGCGCCTAAGGCAAGCCCGTCTGCGCCCGTCCGCGCCAAGACCGGGCCCAGGGCCATACCCCCTGTCCAAAACAACATAGGAAAAAGAATACAGCAATACTACAGTCAAGACCTTCAAAGACTGAAATCACGAGCATCATGTGCCCAGATAGATCCAAACAGAGAAGATAAAAAATGTCCTACATGTTCACAAACCTTTCACTTTTCCCCCATTAAAAACCTGACCAATTCGACAATACCAAAATACCGAAAGCACCATTTGAAAATTGCGTTGCTCAATGTAAGATCTTTAGTCAAACACAATATACAAACAGCGGAACTAATAGATAATCATAATATTGATATACTATTTGTCACCGAAACTTGGGCGGATGAAGCATCAGACGCCGATTTGACCCTAGCTATTCCAGAGGGTTACTCCTTCTCCAGAGCGGATAGAAAAATAAAACGTGGAGGAGGATTAGCAATTATAGCAAAGAACAACTACAAAATTAAAACATCAGATAAAGGAAGTACCCCAGACTGTGAAACTCTAACTTTTCAAATAAAAGTCACGAACAATTATTCGTTCAATGGACTACTTATATACAGACCACCTAATGCAAAAACGGCGTTGATCGAACTGTTAAGCCCGTTTCTCGAATCTAGTGTGACTAGTCCGGACTACACAGTTTTAGGAGATTTTAATCTACATTTAGAAAAAACCTCAGACTCGAAGATAGCCTCATTCATTGATACAATGTTAAACTTTAACCTAAAACAAAAGGTACATGTGGATACCCATGAAGCAGGCCATACATTGGATGGTATTTTCACCTCCTGTATAAATCTAACAAAAACAGATACCATTCCTATCCCGTGGACAGACCACAAACTCATCAGTTCCACATTAGAAATTAATGAGGACACAGGAAGACCTATGGAGAATATTAAACAAACGACATATTTAGAATGGTCTAAATTAGATAACCAGACATTCATTGATATACTGCAATCATCGTACCCTGCACTTCAAGAAAACTGTAACACAGCCTGCAAACAATTTAATGAATGGCTAGAGAATGCAGTAGAGCAAACAGTCCCACGAAAAAAAGCCACACTAAAGAGAAAAACCCCCTCACAGCCATGGTTCTCGGAAGCACTAAGAACCCAGAAACAGACATGTAGAAGAGCGGAAAAAAAATGGAGAACTAATTATGACTCCGATCTCAAACAAGAATACAAAGCTACCTTAGCATGTTATAAAAAACTAATTATAACGGAAAAAAGTAAATACTTTATCCATAAAATCAATGAGTCAAAAAACTCAAGCAAAACCCTATTCGACATTGTCAAAAAATTATCAAAATTCGAGAACAACAACTCTGAAACGTTAACTTCAGACTTCTGCAACGTGCTGGGAGAATTCTTTGTCAGCAAAGTATCCCTAGTATATGACTCATTTAAAAACCATAACACAGAAATACCCATAAAGGATAATTCATCAACAACAATCCCAGTGAGTAGGGACTCAGATCCCACCACATTCTTCCAATTCACCCCCCCTACAGTGGAACAGATTCAAAAACAAATCCACACCATCAATTCAGGCAGCCCAATGGACCCATGTCCATCCAAAATAATGCATGTCTGCTCCGAACAACTGAGCATAGTACTAGAGAAATTATTCTCTCAAATCATTAAAACCAACATCTTTCCCGATGTCTGGAAAATGATATCGATCAGGCCACTTTTAAAAAAACCCAACCTGGACTGCGAAAACCCGAATAACTATAGGCCAATAGCTAGGATCCCATTCGCCGCCAAAATCCTAGAGAAACTCTTAAATAAACAATTATCCCGGTACCTACTGGACGGCAACTGGCTGGACCATTCGCAGTTCGGTTTCCGCGAGGGACATGGAACCGAAACTGCACTTATTACAGCGATGGAGGAACTTAGACAAGTACTGGACAACGGATCGAAGGCCGCCTTGATATTACTAGATCTATCGGCGGCCTTCGATACGATTAGCCATGAGACCCTCATAACACGTCTGAAAACAGCACAATTGCATGAATCAGCATGTGCACTCATCACCTCATATCTAGAGAACAGAACGTTCTCTATAGAATCAGGAGAAGCAAAATCTAATCAATTCAACCTACCATGTGGAGTCCCACAGGGTTCATCGATTAGCCCCACTCTTTTTAACTTATACGTCACCCCCCTCGCACAACTAATAAGGGACTGTGGATTCACCCCAATATCCTACGCCGACGACACCCAAATAGTGGTGTCAATAAATGAAGACGTAGAGAACACAGCAGAAAAATTTCAAATCTGCATGCAAAAAATAAGCCAATGGATGAGAACAAATTGTCTAAAATTGAATGGAGACAAAAGTGAGGTCATGATCCTAGGAGGGGACAAAAAAATCTGGTCCCATTCATGGTGGCCAAAAGAACTAGGAGGATGTCCTGAACCAACGGAGAAGGTAAAAAACCTAGGAATTACTCTAGACACTAATCTCTCCTTTGACGCCCAAGCGAATAAATTGGCATCATCCCTGTGGTACATTTTAAAAATGATTAAAAAAATACTACCCTACATACCACTTGACTCACGAAAGACAGTGGTGACAGCATTGGCCATGTCCAGATTGGACTACGGGAACGGCCTATACGCTGGAGCCAGAAAAAAAATTCTAACCAAACTTCAACGTTTGCAGAATGCAGCAGCCAGGCTGATATTAGGTACGCCTAAATTTGAAAGAATCAGCCACAAACTTAGAGACCTACATTGGCTGCCAATCGAAAAACGAATACAATTTAAAATACTGTGCCTAGCATATAAAGCTACCAATGGAACCGGATCCCAATTTTTAAAAACTCATCTAAAAATATATGAGCCAAATAGAACCCTCAGATCTGGCCAAAAGAAAATAATTGCGGTACCAAGATTCAAGAGAGCAAACTGGGGAGGAAGAAGCTTCCTGGTACATACAGCGAGGATCTGGAACAAACTACCGCTAGATATAAAAACTAGTCCATCACTGATATCTTTCAGAAAGCAAGTAAAAACGTGGCTGTTCTCGGCATATCCCTAAACTAAACACCTCAAGAGTCAGAGTCAAATCA
Organism: Triturus cristatus; assembly: GCF_964204655.1. Lineage (NCBI taxonomy): Eukaryota > Metazoa > Chordata > Amphibia > Caudata > Salamandridae > Triturus > Triturus cristatus. The sequence continues at coordinate 1,646,980,720 of NC_140590.1, forward strand.
CAGCGCCAAGACGCCTATGGGCAATCGCGCGCTTTACAAATGCAAAAAAAAAAATCAAATCAAATCAAAAAAATCAAATCAAGTAAACTAAGATATTTCCTACCATTTTAAAGTCTATTTTTGATTACAGTATTGTGGATTTTTGTCGTTTGGTCTTGTGTTAAGTCTAGTAAAGAGTACTTATTTTTCTAAACCTGTGTGGTGTCCATCTGTAGTGTTTTCACTGTATTACTGTATGTGCTCACAAATGCTTTACACACTGCCTCTGAGATAAGCCTGCCTGCTTGTGCCACGCTACCAAGGGGGTGAGCAGGGGTTATTTTAGGAGTGTAGCCCCTTACCCTGACTAGTCGCAAAGGTCCCTATTCGGACAAGGGTGCAAACCATTGCCAACTAGAGACACCCAAATCTAACAGTGACGCTGCTTATCTAATCAAGAGATGAGCAGAACAACATTTGTTCATGAATTCAATATACATAACAAATTACTAGTACCTGCCTCCCCAGCCATGCCTTTAGCTTTGAGGACCTGGAATAATCTGAACTGTCACACTTGCCAGCGAGAGAGATGGTTAGTAGATGTTTTGGCAGTGATGACATTGGTGATGGGTGGTGAAAGCTGCAGTGGCCTCCTGGTCAGGGCCCAGGCACACATTAAGTTCACAGTAGGCCCAGCAAAATTATAATTTCCTCAGTGACATGTACAAAATATTCAAATTTTAAGAGTGCATAATTTCGGAGAATTTAGCTTTGTGTGATTCTGCATAATATTCATGCTTGGAACACTGGTTTGCACAGAGAGATATTTTCTGTTCAATTGAGTCTACTGCAGGTATCTGATGTGACTTTCTGACATGGCAAAAGCCATGGAATAAAAATAACAATGCAGGAGCCCGCAGCCAAAAAGTTTGCATTATAAGCATGAGATTTTTACAAAATAAAAGTCATGGCCCTACCAAAACAATTCTCCCATTCCGGCCTTTCACTTTCACATGCACAGTTCTGTGGGAAAGTCTTCTGTAGGCAGTGCTTAATTTGTAAAGAAAATAAATAAAAAATAAGTGCCAGCGCCCTCATCAGAAGGCCTCTGTGGTTTGAAGTGCCAATTGCCACTGCCAGCAATGCCAATGTCAGTACATACATATCTATTAACCATCACACTGCTATAAGTGTGACGTGTCAGACCATGACTACTCTCAAACATTTTTCCTGGGGCCAAAATGTTCGGTTTGTGATGTGACCGAGGTTGGCATTGTGCCATCCTCCCTCAAATGGGTCATGATGTTAATAATCTTACATAATAGGTTGCAGTGCAATGGACATTGATTGTTATATTTACAATACTTGCCCCCTAGTGGGCCACCTTTCACAATTGTTAAAACCCTTGACAGATTTTTCCGATATTATGTAGGTGAACATTAGTGTCTAATTTGTGCCGGGTGTTTAAAATCATATATTTCATCAGTTAAATTTCAAGATTCCACTTTTGTACTTTGTATATAACTACCAGATTCTTATATGGAAAAGAGATTGATTCAAAACTGTTACAGACTTGGGTAAACTATACAATTATGTGAGGTATCATATTGGTATTTATATGATGTTAATAAAAGCTCTTTAGGGCAGTTAGTTTGTTCACTCCCTATAGGTGTGAGCACATCTCCTCAACCTTGTTGAGGCCATAGGGCGCTAGAGTTCTAAAAGACAATATGTGACGCGATTCCTTCTGTCTCAGAGTCTTTTCTCGATTGCCACCTCTCACATGGCGATCGACCATCTCCGCAGCATAAAACTTTAGTTTCTTCCAGTCACATTCATGGCATTTTTCCATATGTTCCGCAACAGCATAACTCCGGTCCCGGTTTACTGTTGCCCTCACATGCTCAAGGATGCGCTTTTTTGATTCGCAAACCGTGCTCCCCATGTATTTGAGTTTGCACGGACACTAAATTATATAGATGACCTATTGGCTTTTACAGTTAATTAGTTGATTAATTTTCCACTTCTTTTGGTTTGCCATTGTGATTTCCTTCATGTTTTGCGGAATTTGACAGACTTTGCAAGTGGAACATCTGTAAAAGCCCTAGCCATGTCTTCTGTGTTTTTGTTTCAAAGTGACTGTGCACTAGTTCATCTTTCAGGTTTTTTGCTCTCCTGTATGTAATTTTTGGATGGTTTCCCACAACTTTGGCCATAGTGAGATCTAAGCACAAGATATTCCAGTTTTTACGTAGAATTTTTTCAATTTGTTTTGATTCTGTGGAAAATGTTGTGATTAGACAGATTACATCTTCTTCTTTGTCCTGCTGTGGCTTTTTTTTCTTTATAATATCAATTCTTGGCTGTTTTTCAGTTCTTTCCAGACAGGATGTTTAAATATTTTTATTATATTTTCTTTTTCTGAATCTCTTCATCGATTGTTTACTGTGTTTTTGCCATTCGTGTTCTTCCGAGCATATCTGTTGTATCTTTAATAGTTCACCATATGGGATGTTTTTGACTAGCATGGCTCGATGGAAACTCTCCGCATGTGATGTTGCATTACTTGCTGTACTCTTGCGGTGCAGTGTTGTATGTACCATGTGTTCCATATTATAGATCTCCGTGTCCAAGAATACCACTCAGTTGTCACTTATGTTGTACGTAAAATTCAGGTTGGTGTTGATGTTATTTAAAATGTTGAAATATGAGTTGAAGGTCTTCCTCAGACCCATCCCAGATTATGAGAAGATCATCTATGTATCTCATCCAAGATATTATTTTCTCCACATATTGATCGTTGCTCGAATTCCAAGCCACCTTTTGCTCCCACCAGCCCATTGTGAGACACGCATAACTAGGACTGAAAGAAAATCCCATCGCTGTTCCATCCTTTTGTAAATATATTTCATCTCCAAACATGAACACATTTTGGGTCAGACATAACTCAATCATTTCCATTATCATTGCGTTGTGATTTGCAAAGTGTATGTTCCGTTGCTTTAAGAAATACTTGCACGCTGCCATACCAATTGTGTTGTGGATGTTAGTGTATAACGAGATCACATCCATTGTGATTAACTTGTATGTTGGTTCCCAAGTGATTTCTTGAACAATTCTTAGTAGGTCATTAGTATCTCGTAGGTATGATGTCAGTTCCTAGATGGACCACTAATTCCTCCCCACTATTTAATCCTCGTGGGTACTTGGTCTGTAGATCTATAATAAATCTCGACTCAAGTTTTCTCAACTTGCGTGTTCTATTCCCTCCTCTTACACTTGCTGGAACAAGGATTAAATAGTGGGGAGGAATTAGTGGTCCATCTAGGTCAATAAATTAATCATTTCTAGTCTGAATATCCATGAATCGGGGGTTTTGTCATTCACTGATTTATCTACAGAGATTCGGGAAAGTGTTCCTATGTTACCTCCCTCTAAATTTTGAATTTTGACTATTAGACAGTTATGAATACTGCCAATATGTAAAAGGTAACAATAATAAGTGCTGTTATGTATATTATATGCCGATACACGGCTAAGATTGTGAATTCACGATTGGTTCGTAATATACATAGCTTGTTGATAGTAGTGCTCTTGGAAAGGACGCAAGCCGATACACGGCAATATTTGTAAACTGTGTGCCATGGGATGGTCAAAATTCACAATCGATGGTGTTTTCATTGTTTAAAATGTAATGACGCTTTGAATTGCATTCTTTGTAAGCCGATACACGGCGGGAAGTAATGGATGTAACCATTCCAAAATGGCACTGCCATTTGGTCAAAAATGTATGTCCTTTCTCTATTTTGTAAGCACTAAGCAAACCTTTTTAAACATGCCTCCTCGGAAGTGTAATGAACACCGAAGAAGGCCTACGCCGAAACGCGTTTGTTTGTTTGCCGTTACCGTGAATAAACAACAACTGTGATTGTCCCCCCGGAGTGCGGTATTTCTTCGATAAACAAGGGGAAGTTGAGCTTTGGATATATATATATATATATACATATATACTGGCGGTCGCCAGTAGATAGTTATAGTTACAACCTAGTTTCCATAGGAAATCTCAAAATTCTATTTTGAATAACTTTGGCGCCGGTTGACGAATCCTCGCGAAATTTTCAAAACTAATGGGGCGCTCCGTTCAGCTCCTACCCTGAAAGTCTCGGGGTCATTCGTCAAGCGGGGGCCGAGAAAAAAGGGGGTCCCAAAAAGCGTTTTCCCCATGCATTTTTCCATAGGACCTTTAGACACAGCTACAGCCAGAACGGCTGAACAGAATTACTTGAAATTTGGCAAAGAGGTAGTCCTCAGGTCAGGCATGTGCCTTTTGCATATATGGTGTAAATCCGTTCAGTAGTTCCTGAGAAAATCAAAAGTAAAATCATATACATATCTGGGCGGAGCCTAACCACACATCTCATTGTGGGATCTGATTGGCTGTCAGCACTTCATCCAAGAAGTGTTGGCAGCCATCTTGGGATCAATATACATGATAGCACCTCATTAAAAAGCATTGCAGTTAATAGAAGGTTTTAAGACCTTAGTTACATTATAAATCATTTGTTGATGGTACCATACTCATTTTAGGAATTGTAGTATGTTCTAAGGTGATTTTACCATGTGAAAAAGCCTTCTGCTGGGATATCATGAATCATGTTTGAGAGAAAACTATTTTCACATGCTTTTCCCACAGAGGTTTGGAAGGTGATCTATAAGCTAAACTGAGAGCATATTTTCTGTAAATTCACATTATCTTTCTCAGTCATGTGAGAATGAAGTCTGACATTCTCAGTAAAACATGTACATCCAACAAGGGCAGAGACTGTCAGTTGATTCCTTTGTGTTCTACTGCAGCTTCCCAGAGTGTTCCAAAGAACAACTAGAGCGCTAACAGTCTTACTTATGACAAAGGTATGGCACACCTGAAGCCATCTTGATTGGAATAAAGTGGTAACATTTAAAACATTTAATTTAAAAAGGAACAAAATGAGAGGGTTCATTTTGCCATAGAATGTATGATTAGTGCTGCAGAAAGAAACATTAGGGCACATTTTGAGTGACTTCTCAAATCATCTTCTATTTCATTAAAGAATTCTGACATGTAGACTGAAACATGCACTTTCAATACCAGCAGCAGACTTCCCTGGTGAGCAGTAGCTTTACTACAGTGATCTAATGAGCAACTAGAGTGCTAACATTCTGAATTTATGGCAAATGTGTGACACATCTGAATGCCTTCTTCATTGAATCAAAGTAAAAAACTGACAGTATGCCTACTGAGGAGACTGCAGTAAATGAGGAAATTAGGAAACTTCATAACAAGTCTCCCAAGATGGCCACCAGAGACAAAAGAGCCCAAATGTAGCACAAATATCACCGAGATGTAGCCCAAGTATAGCCCAATGACAGAAATCCCAAAGTGTTTTAAAGAACAACTAGAGCGCTAACAGTCTTACTTATGGCACAAGTATGGCACACCTGCAGCCATCTTGATTGGAATAAAGTGGTAACATTTAAAACATTTAATTTGCAAAGGAACAAAATGAGGGGGTTCATTTTGCCATAGAAATTATGACTAGTGCTGCAGAAAGAAAACATTTAGGGCACATTTTGACTTCTCAAATCCTCTTCTATTTCATTAAAAAGTTCTGACATGCAGACTGAAACATGCACTTTGAATACCAGCAGCAGACTTCCCTGGTGAGCAGTAGCTTTACTACAGTGATCTAATGAGGAACTAGAGTGCTACCATTCAGAATTTATGGCAAATGTGTCACATCTGAATGCCTTCTTGAGGGAACCAAAGTAAACAAGCATTGAAAATGCAAAAGGTCTCGCCCTCGTTTAAGTTAAAGCAATTCTGTTTGTAATTAGGTGGCTTTTTAGCTTTGCTTTTATTAGTGTTTTTCAAAATTTCATGTAAATAAGATGCATATCTGTATATGTATGCATGCCTTTATATTTATATTTATATAGATATGCAGATTATATATATGTATGTATATACATATATATACACATACATATATATAAATGCATATATGTGCATATGTGTGCGTGTAGAGAGAGGTAGAGAGAGGTAGAGAGGTAGAGATGTAGAGGTAGAGACGTAGAGGTAGAGAGGTAGGGGTAGAGAGGTAGAGGTAGAGAGGTAGAGGTAGAGAGGTAGAGAGTAGTAGAGAGAGAGGTAGAGAAAGGTAGAGAGGTAGATAGTAGAGGATGAGTAATAGAGAGTAGAGAGTAGAGAGAGAGTAGTAGAGAGAGTAGTAGAGAGTAGTAGAGAGAGTAGCAGAGAGTGAGTAGGAGAGAGTAGTAGTGAGTAGTAGCGAGTGAGAAGTAGAGAGTAGTAGAGAGTAGTAGAGAGTGAGTAGTAGAGGGAGTAGTAGAGAGTGAGTATTAGAGAGTGAGTAGTAGAGAGTAGTAGAGAGTGAGTAGTGGAGACTGAGTAGCAGAGAGAGAGTAGTAGAGAATGAGTAGTAGAGAATGAGTAGTAGAGTGAGTAGTAGAGAGTAGTAGAGAGTGAGTAGTAGAGAGTAGTAGAGAGTGAGTAGTAGAGAGTAGTAGAGAGTAGTAGAGAGAGAGTAGTAGAGAGAGAGTAGTAGAGAGTGAGTAGTAGAGAGTAGTAGAAAGTGAGTAGCAGAGAGAGTAGTAGAGAGTAGTAGAGAGTAGAGTGAGTAGTAGAGAGTGATTAGTAGAGAGAGAGAGTAGTAGAGAGTGAGTGGTAGAGAGTAGTAGAGTGAGTAGTAGAGTGAGTAGTAGAGAGAGTAGTAGAGTGAGTAGTTGAGAGTGAGTAGTAGAGAGTAGTAGAGAGTAGTAGAGAGTGAGTAGTAGAGAGTGAGTAGTAGAGAGAGTAGTAGAGAGGGAGTAGTAGAGAGAGAGTAGTAGAGAGAGAGTAGTAGAGAGTAGTAGAGAGTGAGTAGTAGAGTAGTAGAGAGTGAGTGGTAGAGAGTAGTAGAGAGTAGTAGAGAGTGAGTAGTAGAGAGTGAGGAGTAGAAAGTAGTAGCGAGTGAGTAGTAGAGAGTGAGTAGTAGAGAGTAGTAGAGTAGTAGAGAGTAGTAGAAAGTGAGTAGTAGAGAGTGAGGAGTAGAAAGTAGTAGCGAGTGAGTAGTAGAGAGTGAGTAGTTTAATTTAAAAGGAACACAATGAGGAGGTTCATTTTGCCATAGAAATTATGATTAGTGAGGAAAAAAGAAAAATTAGGGCACATTTTGAGTGACTTATCAAATCCTCTTCTATTTCATTAAAAAATTCTGACATGCAGACTGAAACATGCACTTTCAATACCAGCAGCAGACTTCCCTGGTGAGCAGTAGCTTTACTACAGTGATCTAATGAGCAACTAGAGTGTTACCATTCAGAATTTATGGAAAATGTGGGACACATCTGAATGCCTTCTTGATGGAATCAAAGTAAACAAGCATTGAAAATGCAATAGGTCTCGCCCTCGTTTAAGTTAAAGCAATTCTGTTTGTAATTAGGTGGCTTTTTAGCTTTGCTTGTATTAGAGTTTTTCAAACTTTCATGTACATACCATGCATATGTATGCATATATGTATATGTTTGCATGAATTTATATTTATATAGATATGCAGATTATATTTATATGTTTATATATTCACTGAAAAAACCATAGGTTTCACACACGTTATAGTTACGAATTAGCATTTAAAAAACCTTGCAAATTCACTTAAAAAACCATAGGTTTCACACATGTTATAGTTAGCTGGACATTTCACTCGTAAAAAACCAATGAAATTCCCCCGTTATAGTTAGTGCAGGCAACTATAACTCACGCGACCGCAATCCTCTGCTGATGACGTCAGATATTACATCACTGTATTTAGACACTTATTTACCCATGTCTTCTTCCATTAATCTTTAGCTATACATATATTACAAATATTTATTTTTCATAAAGACACATATGTCATCAGTGATGTAATATCTGACGTGGGTTTTCAAATCTGTTTTTCCCACTCGAATATTGTCATTCATATTCGGCAGATTAAGGAATACAGCATCCGCTAATGCTTCACGGCTCCGGAGTGTCTGCGCTGACGTAGACATATTGCGTGGAATATAATTAACTGAGCAGCTAATGCCAAACGCTGATAGATTTCTTAACGTATTTGGCAAATAGAAAATTTCGAAGGCACAATCCTCTCACCCGCTTATTCAAACACTTCCGTCAGCATTGTTCGCTTACCAAAAGAGATCCTCGATGGTTCCCGAGAACGTCCTCCGACATCCACAAGGTTTCTCAGGTCCCTTTCAGGTTTGCGGAAACTTACGCTGTGTAATTCAAAGTGCGGGGGGCTGGCTGAACTTCTACTCCTTCCGGGTGAAACACAAAATCGCAGCAGCGAGGTCAACCGTAACCAGAGCCAGCCCAGCAACTCTTCCACGGTCAGCATAACGTTTCGGCTGTTGACACACAGCCTTGATCACATGACCCCCCAGTGACGCACATGATTTATATACAGCTCATGATTGGATGTTTGGCAGTTACAATTACGTTTTTGAAAAAATGTAGAGCTAAACAAAATACTTCAAATGTAGAAATATTTGTTAAAATCCATAAATACATAAATAACTCTAAAATATATATATATATATGTGTGTGTGTGTGTGTGTGTGTGTGTATATATATATATACACACACAAACAATTAAAAAAGGATTAACCTCAGGTTTTCTGGTTTCATATTGTGCAGTTCATTACCTACTGGCGGTCGCCAGTAGGTAGTTATAGTTAGGACCACGTTTCCATAGGAAATCCGCAACATTCTATTTTGAATAACTTTTGCGCCGGTCGACGAATCCTTGCGAATTTTTCAAAATAGGTGGGGCGCTACGCTCCGCTCCTACCCTGAAAGTCTCGGGGGGATTCGTCAAGCGGGGGCTGAGATAAAAGGGGGGTCCCAAAACGCGTTTTTCCCATGCATTTTTCCATAGGACCTTTAGACACAGCTACAGCCCGAACGGCTGAACAGAATTACTTGAAATTTGGCAGAGAGGTGGTCCTCAGGTCAAGGAAGTGCCTTTTGTAGGTTTGGTGTAAATCTGTTCAGTAGATTCTGAGAAAATAGCCTTTAAATCAATATATATATCTGAGCCAGCTTACGGTGCGCTTACGGTGCGCTTACCGTACGCGTACGGTGGCGTGCGCGAGCGCGATTCTGATTGGCCCTTAGATCTTAGTAAACATTCGAATCGGTCGAAACCAGGAAGCGGCGGCCGCCATTTTCTCTCTCGCACTCTGAGGGGGGAGCTGATAAACAAATGCCAAAAACATATAAAGGGGCTGTTTAGACAGCGCCCATGCACATAACCATGTTAGTTGAGTCTCCAGAGAAAATAATAATCAGGACGTTTATTTCCACGCTACGCGTTTCGGCTAAACAGCCTTGTTCACACGATCGTGTGAACAAGGCTGTTTAGCTGAAACGCGTAGCGTGGAAATAAACGTCCTGATTATTATTTTCTCTGGAGCCTGAGAGTGTATTATTATCACGTATCAGACGGATGGAACATATATATATATATATCTACACATACATATATATATATAATATATATATATTCATATAATATCTCTATCTATCCCTATATATATATATAATCTATAAAATCCTGGGTTTAATACTGGCTTCCCCTCTTTACCAAATTGTGTGGTCAAAGGCGATTGTTTACACTTTCCTTCCTTTTTATTCTTTATCACATATATGAGTACCTCGAAATAGGACAAAATCCTCTCCTGTGTTTGATTTGATCAATTCTAATATTGTTCATGTATCATAGGAACCCAGGTCACTCAAGAGTATGCACATAACAACTGACTTAACTCTTAGTTCAATATTGACATTGTTGTCAGAGTGGAGGGAAGAATTTTTTTTTTTTAAATTCATGTTTGAAAACAATCACTGGAAACAAAAAAATACTTCTCAGAGCCCTGATGTAATAAGGAGAAATGGTTCTGCATGTTGATGACCTACACTTTTTTAATTTAGAAGAAACTTTATAACATGTTTACACTTTTACTGCATGATGTCTTTAAAAATGAGTGCTGCTAAAGTTAAGAGGTGCAGGACACACTTTCTTTCTTTAACTTCTCTTAACCTTTAAATAAATGATTGCCTGTTTATTTAACATGATTTTGATGTAAGTGCTTAGTCGAGTAGACCGCAGCCTAGTGCTGCTGTTGACCAGGGGCCGCACCTGAAGGTCAGGAGTGCCGTACTTTGAGTATCAGTGATTCAGACTGTTTAAGGTCTTGAGCAGCAGGTAGTAGCTGTTTTGAATGTATATTGAATTAATAACTGTTCTGCTCATTTCTTAATTGCACAAACAGCATCATAAGTGCTGCTGTTGTCAATTAAGTGCTGGGGCTGAATACGGGAAAACCACTGGCTCAAATTAAGCTCTGCCTGTAGGCCAGTCCAGCTATCCTTGAAAGACAGATGCAGCGGAGGCAGGTATTATCAGGAGGCAAGACTCTGTGGCTGGAGTTACACATTCACACAGAAAGAAGTGATATTCAATCAAAACACATCTGCATGAGTGGTCCTGCCTTTCCGAAATTTATAAGAAGACAGGCTTGTTGTTAAAAAGAAATCTAAAATGACTTTGATACATTTCAAAAGTAAATATGGCAACATAGGAATTTTCAGGTAAAAATCCATGATTGTTTGAAACCTATTCTTTATACGATAAACATTCACAATAATACAATTTTAGCAAGGTGTTTTGCCGCAAAATGGAAAACTTAGCAGCCTAAAGAAATTGCGGAGTAATAAACTACCCAGACGTTTACGCGCAGAACCAACATTTTGGTGTATGGATGTATTTAGCATGGATAAGGATGCAGTCGGGGGTGAGAAGGAGGTCATCATGTACCAACCCCACTGTTTCCCTATGTCAAACAGTGAACCCCAACCATTGTGTCAAATGTCGTTTCCCATTGAGTCATCTAGGGTGTTTTGAATCCTTCTACTCCAGAGGGAACATCACGGTAAACTTCAGATTGAAACAAATAAAGAAACCATGGAATATGGCTGGCGCTGACTCAGCGGTGTAATGGGGAAGGGAGGGCTGATGTGCAAGGTTCGGTCGATACTCACCTTGAATAAGCTGTTCGCACGCTTGGGTCACCATTTGATATATTGCTGAAACGGGTTGAGATTCTCCCTGAAATTGATATTAAAAGGCATTGATTAAGCAAAGGTCACACATTTGCTGGTGAAATCGGGTTGACATGGGACAGATAAGTAGAGCAGGGCTTGGTGGGCATGCAACGCAGTAGCTGAGTTTACCAGTGGGGTGGTTGAAGATGGCAGAGGACAACAGGAGGCATCATGGGATTGCAGAGGATGAAAGGGATGTCACGGCTCAACAGGTGAAGGTGTGAATGGAAAGATATTAATACAACAAATATATTTGTTGATCACGTGTTCACCCCAAAGGGTTCTGTTGCCCTTATTTATAGATTACTGCCCAACTTTATAGCACCCCTTTTATCAGTCTTAGAAGAATGAAAGGCTAAGTGGTCTTGGTGGGATTCCAACCCGTGACTATGAGGTCAAGCACAGATTCCCGCCGAGAATGTACTTGGTTACTGACACATCATACTCAGACCAGTAAAAGAAGAAACCAATCCATGCACAACAGAAACAAACAAAAATCATTGTTTCCTGCCAACCTCTGGGTGGAAGGGATTAACAAGGATAATAGAATCCAGAAATTGAAATATTTGATATCGTGCCTCGGAAAGATTTACTCCCTACACCTCTTTCCTCTATGTCCTCCCTGCACATGTTTTATCTACCATGCAAATAATGATTTCGAAATGTTGGGTTTTGGGAATAAGACCAAGGGCAAAAACGCAGCAGGTATTCCGGTCCACTCTCCTAAATCTATATACTCTCTGGACCATTTTCCATTCAGCTGATCTTATGTCCAAAGGGGTATTTTTCCCTGCAGAGAAGAGATAAGTAAAAAGGCCCCTGAAAAACCACTCTCCCTCTTACTGTTCTTTGCCGAAAGGCTAAGGAGAAAAGGTAATAAAGGGTTGATCCTAAAGGGATCTACTTTTAGATCTGGGTTTGTACAGCCAGCTGTCAAACAGACCTAATGGTAAAAATATACACGGAGTCGGATCCACTTTTTTCAACCATTGGCTTTGTTTAATCAGCCTCTTTAAATCAATGTGTTGAGATTTTATTGATGACGTCTTGGCTCAGCCCAGTGAAATATTCGCCTCTCACCCTATACTACTGGCTGTTCAAGTGTATTCTTCCACCTCCAATAGAGTCCTTGCATTGAATTGCATTATGACCTACTTTAGAACTGTAGCCTTCTCTATCCTCTCTACTGGCTTCCTTCCACGTATTACACACCGATGAGCTAACAGTGCTTGCATTAGCACTAGGACATTTATTTACCCTCGTGGCACTGGATTATTTCTGTAATTTCGCATTGCTTTTGATATGAAATTACCAGAAATTATGTGATTATGCCTGTTCGCATAATTATGAGTAATTTGGCAGAAAAATCGTACTGCATGAGACCAGTAAGAATGAACGTAGCGAGCATTAGCAGCTGCTGCTGTTCACGTTCTGTTGCTATTTTCTTAGCCCAAAATGCATCCCCTGGCCCATTTTGGATGCGAGACTCCATTTTGCAGTAGGAAAATACCACTAAATGCTGGGTTACTCACCTCACGTGATTCTATGAAATCTTGTAACATTTTCTGTAATTTCACGTAATAATGCTAATTAAGTGAGTTACACCCACCCCTAATTAGAATATTAAACCCAGACATATTGACTTTGCCAGTGCTTGTTGTTTTAAAGACCAACCCTGTCTTTTACCAACTTCCTCAATCAACAAGAAAACCACTCCCATGATTGGCTCATTTGTAATTTGATGAATGCGTCTTCTTTCCCCTTCCAATCTGCCTTTAAATACCTGAGTTTGACTAAACCTGCTGCTTATCTGAGGCTAAGGGAAACTAAAGACCCCCATTTGTAAAATTCTTGCTTTGGTCTTCCTAACAAACTAGGACTGGATTATTTTAACTAATCTAATACCGATTTACACTATTCAGCTAGAAATTAGCTCCATCCTGAAGTTAAAAACACCTCAAACTTCAACCCAAAAATATGTAAAACAAACCAATTTTATCCCAAATTTCCGACATTAACAAATTGGTTCTTGAAACAAAAACAAAAATAAAATCACAAAACAAATTTATTAATGAAACAATTCATCTTCATATTACAATTCTATCTTGTTTTTACCACACAACAAAATCCAATAACGAAAAATAAAATGGATTTATGTTTAAAAAGAATTTATTCACAAATCTAAGGCCACAGACAAGCCCGTCTGGATTAGCAGTGTTGCAAATCAACAGAGTTGGTGTTTTAAAAAAAATAAAAAATGTGCTATTTGACTTGGTAAATAAGTAAATAAATGTAATCGCTCCAGAAGTCTGCTAGGCATATGCAAAATATGATTTTCTCGCTATACGAGCCTTCAAAGGCAAGAAATAGAAAAAGGAAAAAAAGAGGGTAATGGACTACCTCCCAATGGAGTCACATCTTACATTCGCATTTTCCCACACCCAAGGTTATTATTTGATAAGATTCAGGTTCAGCCTTGCACATTATTTTGCTCTCTTTTCTGAGCTCCATTTACCATGATTCTTGCTTAGAGCCCTGCCCGTGTGATTCAATCACAAGTCAGTCTCTTTTACATTTTTTTTTTTTTGTAAGCTGTCTAGTGTTCCGAGGAAACAATTTTTAATTTCACTTATAAAGAATTTGAACATTTGACGCTGTCGTCTAGCTTTTATTTTTTCTGCAGCTCCTCCAAACTGAATATATGTGATTGATATTCTATACATATATACATTCTGCTGTTCATTTAAGGCGATTAGTGGGGAAATACGTTTTTTTTTCATTTTCATTAATCATAGTGCCCATGATGATTTATTCTTGTTTACTTTTATTTTTATGTCTAGACTAGTAAACTCTACAAGTCTTAGAGTATATCCCCTAATCTTAAAAATGCAGATTTGATGTGTATCTAATTTTGTGGACTTACATTTGAGCTTACTTATTTATTAATTTTTATTTGTTTTATTTATTTTTACTTGGACTGTATGTTTCATGGTTCCATTTTGTACACCGAATAAAGATGTATCTGATCTGAGACTCAAAGGATTGTTTACCTTTTCTCCCTATCAGTCTCCTTTGCACCTACGTACCACTGCCAGCCTGCATGAGTCCGCAAGGACAAATTCTGCCAGCATCCAGATCACTTTCTGTAGCAGAACTGAAAACTTTTCATCAGGTGCTGCATGACTACAGTCCCACAGATCAGAGTGCTAATCCACGCTGTTTCTATGTCAGTGTCGTGGGTCCACACAGCGTCTCCAGGGGTGCTGCCCGCTGCAGCTGTGCAAATGCACATGACCTCTACATGCACTCATGACAAAAGGAAAGGGCGCACACCCAAAAAATTGGAGGTGGAAGGGGTGGTGTGGTGGTGGACCTCTTCAATTGGGCACAATAAAAATAATACAAATCACCACCAACCAGAAACCCCTCATAAGGGGAAAAATCACCTTGGTACTAAAAGGGAACAATCACCTATGAAGTGGCCATCAAGGATCATGTGCTTGAGAACACGGATAGAGAGCAGAATCAAGTGGGTATTCCAATGGTACGATGATCCTTTAGGGGTCACAGGACACTAGGCCCAGGCGGAATTTTAATTACAGTGGAGTAATCAGAGTAATTCCAGTAATTCCGCCTTACTCTGTGGTGGAATCACCTATAATTACGCGAATATTCCTGCTCGTATATTTATGAGTAATTTTTGGGGGGAAATCCTACTGCAAGAGCACATTTAGCAAGCATGAGTGGTCACTCATGTTTGCTATTTGTGTTCTAATATATTTAGCGCTATTTCTTAGCACAAAATGCATCCTCGTGTCCATTTTAGGCATGAGGATGCATTTTGCACTAAGCAAATAGCACTAGATGCACGGAGTAATTTGGGGGAAAATCTTACCCCAAGAGCACATTTACTACTATTTCTTAGCGCAAAATGCATTCTCGTGTCATTGTGGACTCAAGGGGCATTTTGCACTAAGAAAATAACGCTGAATGTCGGGAGTAAATTGGAGGAAAATCCTACTCCAAGAGCACATTTAGCAAGCGCTCGCAGCTGCTTGCACTCATTATTCGTGTTCTGTTGCACTCAGCACTATTTCTTAGCAAACAATTCATTCATGTGCCCATTTTCAAGGCAAGGGGCATTTTTGCACTAAGAAATAGAGCTAAATGCAGAATTACTCTTCTCTTGTATTTATGCATAATCTCGGGGTATTCTCAGGTATTTCCATGTGAGTACATTACACTGAATTACGTTAGCTATAGACACCACTACAGGATACATCATATGCATGGCAAATATGTTACTTAATTTTCCTTCAATTCCATAAATATAGTGCAAGCATTAATTTTTGTATTAAGACAAATGCTGCGCCAAATTAACCCGTGTATATCGATTCTGAAAAACTCTATGCAGTGGGTCCACAGCCTGCCTTTCAGAGCGACATTTAGGAACTCATTCTCTCTCCCCTGGTAAAATGATGAGGTTATACAGCAGCCAGAATTTCCAACACCACAGCATTCTGATTTTACCAGTTTGCCAGGTGCAGTTTTGATGTATCATTGCAAGTTTCACATACAGAAATGTGATAGTACCTCATGCTTATCTTCCTCCATTCACAAGTGTGAGGGTCCTGTGAGAAAGAAAATTGCTTTTAAGGCTATTTGCCTATTCTTCCTCACTCTCCATCACAAAGGGTCGAAACATCTCTCCTCCCTCTCCAGTTGGTACACTCCAGGCAGGTCACTCAGAGCCCCTTCAGCTAGGAAAGTCTCCATGCCTAGGTTCTGCAAAGTGAGATGGAGCGGTCTGCCCATCTCTGGGGCTGTTGCCAAGTTATGGAATTCCATGCCTGCCCACATCGCTAGACTTGACTCCTTCCCCATATTCAAGAAATTTTTAAAAACATGGCTTTTCTCACCATTGGCTCTCTGGATTTTCTGTGCTTAAGAGCTCTGTTTTTCGGGCATTACGCTTAGATACCATTGGGTTTAAGGCACTTAAAAAAAAAAAATTCATTTCATTTCATTTCAAAACACACAATGATGCAGTTTTTTTTCTGTCACAATTTTGCCAGGTATCACCTGGTGACAGGCAGATGAGTAAAAACCTACAATTACAACTAAATTCTGATTGCGCACGGATAGGAGAGAAAATGGCCATTTAGATATTTGCGGAACAGGATCACTGAAGTAAATTGACAGTGCTCCCACCAGCCCCACTCCTGTTGTTCCTGCTTTATCTTTTGAGTTGGCGAAGGGCGGGGATTCTGAAAGGTGTGCTTTCACTCATGCCACCTTGGGAAACCGGTCATCGCTGGGCTGTCACGTCTAAATGAAGGTCATGGTGCCCTATGTCAGGCAGGACCACCATTACCTGATTTCTCTGTCGGGGACCGTCATTTGAGGCATGAAGCTCATGGGCAGGGAAAAATCTCTTGGCGCATCACAGTTATTGATTTTTTAAAATAAACGTATTCTTGGAAAAAACATATTCCTAATTGATGCATCAAACATGGTTCCCACTCACAAAAGCTTTAATGGAGCTGCCATTGTGCTGGCTCCACTGAAAGTATAGAGGTCCCTGCATGCCTAGCAGGATCTCTAAATATGGCAGGTGGTCTTCCACCAGCCTCTGCTGACCTAGTGGGCCAACCTCCATAGTCTAAATCACACATTGGTCCTTTTCCAGGAAATTTTATACTGGACCATTCACTTCTTCTGACCAACCCAGCCATCACACTTTTAATTCTTATCAGAACTGAAGCACATGCATATTCACTTCTTTTTATTCTCATTTGTTAAACTTGTTATATATTTTGTGCCTGTCCATCATTCTCAGAAAGGAGCATTTCTCTGCCTGCACAAAACACAGTGGAAGAGCCCAGTTTGGCTGGTCAAATGGACAGCCTGAGCCAAGACCAATCTTTGTAATTACAGAGTACTGAGCAAGAACTGCAAAGCAAGTCAAGGCATGGGGTAGCACAGGGTAGCAACTGGCAGAAGGACATGCCGGTGATGGCAGCCAACAGTAAAGGATAGTAGAGGACTTCAGGTCATTGTGAGGGATGGCAAAGAATGGATAGGGATGGCATCCAATGGAATAGCAAATGATACATGGTCTTAGGTGCCAGAGGATGGTATAGGAGTTTATCAGTGGACAGGAAACAATTGGGGATAGAATGTGACCTCAAAAAATGGTATTAAAAGAATTGTAAAGGGAAGGCAGGGAAGAACTGTAGACAGCAGTGTCAATAGGCAACTGTGATGAGTTGGGGTAGCATAGGGAGGGGCAAGTGAAGGCTTGGCATGGTACACAGGAACAAATTGCCTTGACCTGCTGGGGCAGCAGGGATTTGGATGGGTGTAGCATGTTGTGGCAGGGCACGACAAGAATAGAGAGTAGCTCTGGAGCTTTGGGTGGCAGGAGAATGCAGGAGGCAACAAGTAAGTGCAAGGGTGGCAGGAGGACTTCAGAAGCTGGAATTTTGGGAGTGCTGAGCTTGTCTGAGATTGAAACGCAGGCCACAGGACAGCACACCCTGGTTTGAAGCACAGATGAACCTCAAAAGACCTACCAGATACATTTCTTCCACTTACACAGGGTATTCTAACCTATACATCAGAAAGTTCCAGTAGGAATTTCCCATGGATACACGAACTTGGTCACTACACTACAACGTTTCATCTTCAAAAGCGCCTTTAATTTGTAACCAACAGATACATTCCTATTCCACACAAAGTGATACATTTTTGCACACCTTAATGTGACATAACAGTATATAACATACTTCCTTGCAACTTGTTTTTGGATGGTGTATAATTTTTCTATGAATAACTGATTCTCTCATAAAATAAAAACTTGATTTCAATGGAGATTCAGAGTCAAGAGAGAAGAGCAATTTAGAAACTTATCGGATTCAGGGTGGTTTTCAAAACAAATGTAGTTAAATAATAGGTAAAAGATACATGATAAATACAAAGAAATTGACTTGCATAAGTGCCTTTTAGTTAGATAATAGACTTCTCATGTTCAAGTAACCACAATAGAATAGGTAATAATGCTGCTGACATAAACAATTTAAAATATCGACTGACGTTCATAGCTATTCTTCAGGTCAACATGAATATGTCTATATGACAAGGCAGAACAAAGTGACCGAATTATACTGTAGTACCACATTAGAAGTTCTCGGTTAAAGTCTAATATAAGAAGTATATCATCTTAAGCTATTTACTACCTCTGAACACAACACTGAGGTGAACATCATTAACTTTCTGTAAGTTATTACTATGTTGGTCAAGAAGATTGTGAGGGGTCATTTCTACTCAAATTCTGAGTTGATGCTTTCCTTCAATAGACCAGCATGGAAAATTATTATCAAGATGCTAATGGTAAAATGACAAGAGCCTCAGATTAGAGAACTACAGGTTCAAAGGTAGTGCATTAGATTCACATGCCCATTTCATATCTGTTTCTGGTAAACATTTTTGCGTCAAAGCATAAGATGCATGGCGGGGCGAGGCTTGAAGCCAGAGAAGATGGCTGCTCAGTAGGGGACCTCCGCGGTGGCTAGGTTGGAGTGTCAGCCTCCCGGTGGTCTGGGGCCGCAATTCGGCATGGGAGTGGACTCCTTCAAGGTATAAATCACTCCACAAGCGACACATGAAGTTTTTGTGGCACCGGTGAGCATGCTTTCCACCTTTTTCAGCCACCACATTTCTCTTCACGGGACTCGCGACCGCCATTTTGTTACAGTGCTGCCTTACATTTTACTATAAATGGCACAGCGTTTCAATGTTTTTCATCGTTTCTTCATCTGAAATGAAGACCAATGCAAATTGGATTAATTTTTCTTGACCGTACTGGAATTTATCTCATGTTCATTCAGCAGCGCTTATGTTATTGAGATGTTATTGACACTCTATTGAGATTTTTCCTTGCACATTATTTTTCCGCTGTTTTGTTTTGTTCCCTTTGTTTTTCAAAGAGTGTATTTATGCCTCATAATTTCTTGGACTTGCTGCATCTTCTTGATTTTTTCTTTCGCAGCTTTTTCCTCAGATCGTATTATCTCTGCCTGCATGGCCTTTATGAGTCGCGTACCTCTATTTTTATAAAAGTGACTGATTGAAACTTTATGGGAGAAAGGAATCTGCAGGTCATATTTTCGCCACTCCCTCAATGTCCTCATCTTTAGCGGATCATAATCCTTTTACCATTCTTCAAACAGACATGGAAGAGTCTGACTGTAATATGTTCCCTCCTTCTGTTGGTGCCATGGCAGTGTCGACAAATATTCTGCTTCCCACTAATAAACGTACTTCTAAATTGACTGCTTCATCTCTGCTTTCCTCTAGTAAACATGTTAAAAAACACCCTCCCTCACTGGTCACATCTCCTCCACCACAGGCCATGAAGGTACTTCTTGAGGAATTTTGTACTTTTCGACCTTATATGGAGGAAACAAATTAGCGTCTTCAAGCCCTAGATGACAAGTGGTCAAATATGGAGAATAAGGTTGTACAAATTGAGCAATCTTTAGACTCTGTTCAGGCTAAGGTGAACCAGGTTTCCTCTATGAAAATTACTCTTTTTAAAAAGCAAGAGGAACATTTTGAAAGTCATAATAGGTGTAACAATTCGGCATATATGGGTTGGCAGAGGGTTTGGAGGGCTCAGACCCTATTTCATTTTTTAAATAATTTCTTCCAAAAGTTCTTAGTATCTCTAACTCTCCTGTTTTGAATAATCAAAGAACACACTGCTTGTGTCTTACTCCAAGTTTGACAACATACACCCTTATGCATCAAGCCAAAATCCAGTCGGTAAAATACCGATTCCTTATTAGCTCCCGGTATTAAGTAAAAAATACCCAATCCCAATGCATCAACCCAAAAGCAGAAATCGGTATTTAAGGAATCCTTAAATAGCGATTCTTTAAATAGGGATTCCTTAAATACCGATTCCTTAAATAGCGATTGCATTTAAGGAATCCCAAAGTGAGATTCCTTAAATGCAATGCATCAAAGTTAAAAAATTAGCGATTTCGCTAATAAGGGGAGCAAATTACCATGAAGATGAACTGCATGGTAATTTGCAAAAACTTTGAAAAATGCACTTTTGTGCATTTTTCAAAGTGTCATGTTGCGCACACACATGCCCTTAGAGCATGTGTGTGTGCAACATATGTGCACATATCATTTTCAGGGGTGCAACAGGGTGTCCTTTTGACACCCTGGCACCCTTGAAAGTGCTCCAGCTATTAGCGATTCGGTAATACCGAATCGCTAATACAGAATGGCTTTACATTCATTCCTATGGGCCTCCAAGGCCATAGGAATGAATGGGTAGGTATTCCTTATTACCGATTCGGTATTACCGATTCGGTAATAAGGAATGTTAAGGAATCGCTATTTGAATAGCGATTCCTACATGCATAGCCTTTTGCTATTCCTTATTAGCGATTCCTTATTTTTCGCTAATAAGGAATCGCAAATGCTAATGTTGATGCATATGCCCCATAATCTATAAAACCAAGTGGTGTTATTATCTATTTTTTAGAATATACTGACTTATTGAAGGTTTTGCAGGCAGCTAAACTTAAAGGACGAATTTCATGGCAAGGATCTACTCTTTTCTTTTCTCAAGACTATGCCAAGGAAACAGTAGAAAGGAGAAAGAAAGTTTTGGATATGAGACCAGCACTTTGCAATCTCATTGCAAGATTTGGCCTCTTTCATCCATGTCTGTTAAAGATACCTGCAAAAATAAAACCCCAAACTATGAAGATCCAGCTTTACTACTACAATGCTTTCTGGATCACTGCAGAGAAAAAGAGATGGATGTTTCCAGGCGTTCCAGTGTTTAAATTAATTGTGATGTTTTAAATGCTCTGTTTTCTCATTGTATGTTATCATTACATGTTTAGGTTTTTGGCGTTTGTATGTATCATTTATCCTTCATGTTCTTCCCCTTTTGTTAGGTGCAATTTTCGTTCGTGACCATTGTGATTCCCGGTCCGCTTTGGATGGTGTCCTCCCAATCAACCCTGAGTTGCTTGGTTAGTAGTGTCATCTTCCTAATGTGGTTTCACCACCCTCATTTTATTCATGTTATGTTTGGTCACTTAGCTTGTTCTCGAAACAAATGGTTTGTGTTTTTCCTTGTTGTACATATTTCTCTTTTATTTTCTTCTCTTCCCTGTCCTTTCTCAGATACTCTATCTTCCTTCTCAAATAGTTTCCTCTTTTTTCATCCTTTCTATTCTTTTTCTTCTTCATATTCAACTTTACATTAGTTTCCTACTTCTTCCCCTTTCATAACTGCTTATTTCTCATTCTATGCTATTCAGTTTTGCTGGTATAGGTATACATGCTCTTTGTTTGTTATTAATGCTCATATGTTCTTGTTTTTCAATTTAGTGGTTTTCCTATCAAATGTTTATATTATTCAATACATTATAAATGGTGTTAAGAGTTATCTCTTGGAATGTTAAGGGTTTGAGTTCTCCTATAAAACGCCAGAGCGTTCTGACACACATATCTATTTTGATTTGTGATATAGCTTTATTACAAGAAATACATATTTTAGATAAAGAAATATCTGAACTTAAAAGACAATGGATTGGTCATGTTTTTGCTTCTACGTGTACGGGAAAACATAATGGAATTGTCATTTTATGTCACAATTGTCTTGATCTGCAGGTTCCAACACAAGATGCGGACCAAATAGGTAGATGGGTTTCTATTTCTTAGTTGGTTAATAAGATTTTCACAGCTCTTTTTAATCTTTATGCACCTCCAGCCCCTGGCACTCTTTTTTGGCCCGCAATATTATCTAAATTGGTGTCTTTTCAAGATGATTATTTATTGTTTGGTGGCAATTGTAATATGGTTTATGACCCCATTATAGACCATAATTCTAAATCCAAGTTCATTTCCTCCCACATGAATTCTCATTGTACACTCTTCCCAATCCCGATTAGATTATTTGTCTCTTTCAAAACCACTTGCTCAACATATTACTCACTCAGATATTAGTTCCATATCAGATCATGCTCCTGTTACTTTAGACTTGAAGGTACTGGAAGGTGGCCAGTCAATAACTCCCTCCTTTTGAACTCCTATTTTACTCAAAGGTTTAAATCTTTTGATACGACTTTTTTTTCTTGAAAACGAAAACCCGTCTATGTCACCACAGATTATATGTGATGCCTTCAAGGCTGCTTCCAAGGATTTTTTTATTACCTTTGTGTCTCAGAGGAAGAAATATTCTTTATATAATTTAAAGTTACTCACGGCCCGAATTATACAATTAGACCTTTCTTATTATCGCACAAATTCAAGGGCTTGTCTCGAAGAACTTATTAAATCTAAATTTGAGTTAAAAAAATTAGCCACAGAAAATGCCAATTCATTTATACTCAAAGCCTCTGCTAAATATTATGGAGGTCAAAATAAGGCTGGTAAGCTTTTAGCTAATTATCTCAGAGTGACACAAGAGCGTACCAAAATTAATTATATCCTTACTTCTACCAACCATGTGGTTTACAAGAATGAGGATATATTATCAAAATTTATACCGTTTTTTCAGTCTCTTTATACTTCAGATTCTCCTATACTTCAAGAAGATATTGTTCAATATTTATCTTCAGTTACTCCACCCTCTTCTCCTAATATAGATTTTTCAGTGTTAGATGACGATATTTGAGACCTGGATATTTTTAATGCCATTCGTACTAATAAACGGGGTAAAGCCCCAGGACCTGATGGTTTTACTATTGAATTTTACTCTCTCTTTTCCAAATTTCTTCTTCCTAAATTGCATCAACTTTCCCTTTTTTTTAAATTTCCTCCCAAAAATCCAGTGCTTCTTTTCAAGATGCTTTGATATGTCTTCTCCCCAAGGATGGTAAACATCATACTTTATGTAAGAAGCATAGACCCATTTCTTTAATTAATTTAGATTACAAACCTTTTGCAAAAACTTTGGATCTCCGTTTACAATCTTTCTTACCTTATTTGATTGTTCCGGAACAAAGTGGTTTCATTAAAGGTGTACATATTTTGGACAACACTAGATTACTTTTTTAATGTCCTCAGGAATTCCAAATCCTATAAATACTCTCTAGAAGCTATCTCATTGGATGCTGAAAAAGCATTTGACCATATTCATTGGCCCTTTATCCTTTTTCTTTAACCTGACTTGGTTTTGGCGCCACACATATAAATTATGTCTCTTTACTATATTCCTCTCCTGCTTCTTTTATCTTGTCTAACGGTCTTATTTTGCCATCTTTTTCTTTATATCGTGGAGTTAGACATGGTTGTCCTTTATCTCCCCTATTATTTATTCTTGCTCTTGAACCCTTCTTGACTAAACTTCGTCTGAATCCCGAGATCGCAGGTTTTCAGTATGGTACTAGTCTATTAAAACTTTCCGTTTATTCTGATGACATTTTACTTTTTCTCTCACACCCACAGACTTCCTTACCAGCTTTTTTTATCCAAAGTAAGTCTTTTTGCTTTTGTATCTGGTTATAAACTGAATATTGATAAATGTGAAATTCTTCCGTT
Source organism: Triturus cristatus (assembly GCF_964204655.1). Taxonomy (NCBI): domain Eukaryota; kingdom Metazoa; phylum Chordata; class Amphibia; order Caudata; family Salamandridae; genus Triturus; species Triturus cristatus. The sequence continues at coordinate 1,647,004,457 of NC_140590.1, forward strand.
GAATAAATTATGTTTTTCTACAGATATTTCTATTGGGTTCGTTGGAACTCAGATAAAATCAAGTATCTAGGTTTATGGTTTAAATCTTCTAATATAAAGTGTATATTACTAAATTTGAAAGCATTACAGACAACATTGAGATCTTTTATGTCCAGTTGGAATCCCCTGTTTTTTTCTTGGGGGGCCGTTTTGATGTGAACAAAATTATGCTAGTTCTTATCATGCTCTTTTATATTTCTAATATTCCTATACATATTTCTAATTTTCATTGTAAAACACTTTACTCTATTTTATTCAACTTCCTATAGAATAACAAAAAGTCTTGCATGTGTCTTCACAAACTCAAACGTCCTAAGCATTTGAGGGGAGTTAATTTTTCGGACTTTCAAACTTACCATAAAGCATTTTCTCTCAAACAATCCTCTTTGTTATTACAAGAAGGAATCAATCTTACTGTTATGGACCAATATTGAAAAATCTATTTTTCACCCATTCTCCTTTCATGAGTTTTTATCCTTTACACATAGACATGTGTCACTTTACCTTTCTATTTTTACTAATACTTGTAAATGTTTTCACCCTATCTTTATTGCTTATCACAATGCTAAGGATCAATTTTTACAATCCTTAATATGGTACAACAAATATCTTAGAATTAAGAATAATATTGTTTTTTGGAAGGACTGGCATGCTAATGGACTTCATTGGGTTCATCAACATTTTCAAGGTGACACCTGTGTACCTTTTATAGCTGCTAAAACATGTTTTCCCCCACCCTTTTCTTATGCATCTAAATGTACATCCTTAATTTAGTCGGCCCAATCAATTTATAACCATCTTGCGAATACTCCCACTTCTCCTCCTTCAACTCCTAGTATTCTTTCCATTGTGTTTTTTTCTCACACAAATCCCTTTTACATTTCTTAATACTTTTTTGGGTAGTGTCTCTGAAGAGTGGTCGTCTTATTCTACTAACTTTAAAATAATAGATTTGCTTCTTTCAGTTGCTTTCCAACAGATTACCAGGGCATGAAAAGATAATACCACTGTTTTCTACCGGCCTGGTGGTATGGAGTTTGTTATAATCACAGATTTGATACAGCATATGTTTATCCCATCTACCTTGCTATCAACTGAGGTTTTCTTTGGTCGCCTATAACTCATTTTTTAGATATATCTGCAAATCCAGTAAGCTTACACAATCCCCGAATTGAAGAAGTAAAGCCCCCATGAATATGTTTATACCTGTATTTCATACCAGTACATCTCAATTTTTATTTGAATTTTTTGCTCCATGCCTTTAAGAATAGTTATTGCATAAGTGGTTATGTCATTCTAGTTAGATACAATTGTAATGTCTTCCTTTCTCTTTTCTTTTCCCTTTCGCCCTTGTTTATTTAATGCCTTAACATTTTGTTTAACTTAATTTTATCTTGTATTTTATTATATTGTGCAATTTTCTATTTATAAATAAAATCTCCTTTTCAACTTAAAAAAAGAAAAAAGATTATAAGATGCATGAGCTAAGTGCTCGACTGCAATTGTTGGATATCAAATAAGTGTGTTACAGATAATGTTTTCAACTCTGCATACAGGGAAAAAGCCATACAAAGAGAAATCTGTGCTTAAAACATATGTCAGCCATAGATCCTGTAGAAATCACACCATAATCTGATTCAGCCCTTACCACCACCTATATGGTAGCTCCATGTTTACGTGGCATGGCAGTCCCTTGTTGCAAGACTTCCGGCTGGTATGCAGGATGTTGCAGGATGGTCCTCAAATTACAATTACTTAAGTAGCGGACTTCTAATATGTTTTTCACATCTTTCACGATTAATGTTTCTTACAAATGAAGAAGAGACTAAAAATAGGTTTATAACAATACATCCACACCATGTGATACTATAAATATTTATTCAGAAGATAACATTTCTGGGTCATTATCGTCCTAGATTTACAAATATGCTAATTTTAAAGTCTCTTTTACCAAACACTGAGCCTGTGATAAATATATACATTGCTTGACCGTATGTTGGATGAGGAGTAGGGTGGAAAATGTGGAGTCTGAGAGAAAGAAAGATTCATCATTAATTCAGCAACCTGAATCTCCTTCAAGTACTCCGCCAGCATGGATTTTAAAAAGGACACCAAGGGCCTAATTACGAGTTTGGCGGATGAGATACTCTGTCACAAAAGTGAAGGATATCCCCTCCGTCACATCACAAATTCCATAGGATATAATGGAATTGTAATTTGGCCAACAGGATATCCATCACGTTTGTGATGGAGTAACTCTGTCCGCCAAACTCGTAATCAGTTAATTCAGTCAATGAAGTTAGGTTATTGATCTACAAGTAAGTGTATCTCATCTGTGCAAACTGTGAGTCACCAGAACAGACTCAGCCTTTCATCCTTTTGGCGAGCAATAAAATGAGTATTATTAAGTTCAATATCTATTGAGTTCAGAATAACATCGGTCATTTATGTGGAACGGGACATATCAGTTCGTTGTGTGCACCAAATAAATATCCAGATCACATTATTTCTACTCACCTTGTCACCTTTCTCTCCTCTGGTGCCAGGTAGGCCCTGGAAAGAAGGAAATGAAACATTGTAAGTCATGGAGGATAAGGAGAAGTATAGAAGAAGTATAAGGGGACTTTCTGAATTAAGAAATGAGTTCCATATTGTCACATTCTCCACAGTGTTAAAAAAGGCAGCAAGAGGAGGTCTGGAGAACAGCGATATGTTATACTGGACTTTCAGAGGCATCGGTCTGCCAGAAAATCAGAGAGAACAGACTAGTCCATGACCCCCTGGCAAGGTGGTAGAAGAACATTTCTATATTCTCTAGCAGCTATACCCCATGCTTCAACCTCTTTTGAGCTTAGCTACTGCTCACGCTGTCCACAGGATGCTGATCCAGCACGCTCTGGTATCCTTTGAAGATACTGCCTGGAGTGTTTGTTTCGATCTCTTAATGATTTGTTGTCTTCATGGTGGTGGGGCTGCTATGGTTGTTATCTCCATGGCATAGTGCAGCTGCAGAAGCCTCACTGGGGCTTTTAGGGGAGAAACCCTGTCAAATGTATCTTAAAATGCAAACCCAAGTCACCCACTGCCAACCCAAGGACAACAGGACTGTCCTCTCACACCAGGATTTCAGCTCCTCTGAATTATTCCAGCAATACAAACGAGAAGAAGAGAGTCCACTGTCTGGGTCATGTTGCAATAAAACTCTCTGATCCAGCTCTCTGGTCGAGCCCAAAGAATTAACAGGATGTGCAAAACCCCAAAAAAGTAGGCTTAAGGGCTGAATACAAAACATTTGTGACTGTAACTGAATACTTTCTAATAGTGAGTTACTTTTCTTCTTTACTTACAGTCGGTCCAACACCACCAATGCGTCCCCTATCTCCAGGGATCCCTTTCAGTCCTGGCAATCCTTGAAGGCCCTGCAGGAACACAAGGGAAACAAGAGTAAAAGAAAATGGCGAGGGGACAGGAGATGGAATGAGTGTGTGAGTCAATTTACACAGTACATCTTACATAGCTAAACATTCCTGAGGTCTCAGCGATGAGACCAACACACAGGAAAAAACACTCTACCTAAATGAGATGCCTTCACAGTAGAGGTGGGCGAAACTCACAGAGCTTCACTAAAAACTAAGTGAGATTTCATGGAATTCTGTGAGCGGGTAGAAATTGGTATGTTGCGCTGCTTGTGCTAATTGTTAGCACTGATAGTTTGTTTCATGGTGTAAAATCAGAGTGAACGGCACCACGCACCGCGCCAGAGGGAGCTGCTACTTTGCTGCCACTTGAGTAGAATTTTCTACTAGAGCAACAGCTTCCTCAATGCAAACGGTTGTGACCTCCTGTGACTGCCCACGTTCGGACAATCTAGCCAGGTGTCATTCTAGCATCCGAAAGCTGCGCTAGAAGATGCGAATTCTCGCTCACACTCGCCAACTCAGTGGGTGCGAGCCACATAGGAGAAAAAACTCCACCACACAGTGGTTAGCGGAGTTTTGCCAGAACTCCGCATTATAAGCGTAACACCGCCAACGGAGCAGAAATTATTGCCCACTCCTACTTCACAGTCTTCTCAGCTGGCAGCCCTCTCATGATCTGCTGAATTCATACAGCTATCCTGACCCTGCAGAGATTTACGCAGATAGTGTTAAATAGATATTGCATGTTACAGGCACTTCTCACTGTTGGAAGCAACTGACCAATCTCTTAGCAGGAAGACATTGACAGGACTGCACATCGGTCTTTCCATTTTGTGAGTCTGGGAACAGGGAAGGGATGTTAGCCTTTAGCATTAAATACTCTGTTCGACTCTTTCCTGCAGGCATGGCTGAGTATTTTTCTCTCTCTATCACAGCCGTCAGACACTGTACACCCCTCCCCTCACACTGTTCACGCTTTAAATTGTTCTTGTGCCTCCTCGACACCGATTCCTCCCATAATGTTCTTGATAGCACATCTACCTTGCACAAGCTCTTTCACCCAAGGTATAACAACATGAAATCATGTTCCTCTTGTCACCCAAGATCTGGGAATCCAAGCACCCCACAAGGCAGATACAGTGAATGCGAATCTCTACCTTCCATTGAATTAACTTTGACCTCTTCTCCATTGTTCTCGTCACTCTGTGATAGGCCAATGGGAAGCATGTTCTATATTTGTGTTGACGTTCGATCCAGCTGCAGGGACTGCCCCAGGCAGTCTCTGAATGCGGTGCCTTCATTCATTAAACATTATTTTTATGTCTCTCTTCAAAAACCATGATATCTGGAGCTCCTTAAACTGGAAGAAGTAAAGCACCTGAGGCTGTGTCATAGAGGGTTAGGACTAGTGGGAAAAACAAAACTTGCACAAGTATTTCATCCATATTTTCTGCTTTGGTAATAGAAATAGGTAAATATGTTTTTAATACATCTGGGCATTACATGATTTCACACTATTGTTTCCGATCACATAAGAAAAGGCGCACAAACATTTCTTCCACTTTTCAAATGTCAAATATGTACCCGAACCTTAGACAAATTGTTTTTTATTCCATATGTTGAGTAAGTGGCGCATATGTGAAACCAGCTTGCTTCATTTGTTTCATTCATGAGTTATACTTTATTGCTAAACTTTGACAGGTCCACGATTTATTATCCTGCTTAGTCAAGCGAAATGTTGATTTCCATGATGTAGAAAAACGTTTCTTGGGTTGAACAAACTATATGTCGAGTAGAATGGAGTGCTGTGGAGTAAAGTGGTATAGATTGGCATGGCACAGAGTGCCATAGAGTGTTGTAGAGCGGAGTGGCGTAGTGTGGAGTGGCATAGAGTGGAGCGGCATAGAGTGGAGCAGAGCGGCATAGAGTGGAGTAGAGGAAAGTGTCATAGAGTGGAGTGGAGTGGGGTAGAGTCTCACAGAGTGTCGTAGAGTGGAGTGGTATAGAGTGGAATGTCGCAGAGTGGAGCAGAGAGACGTAGAGTGGCGTAGAGGGGCACACAGTGGCATATAATGGAGTGGCATAGAGTGGCATAGAGTGGCGTGGAGTGGCATGGAGCGGAGTAGTGCAGACTAAATTAGAGTGGAGTGGCATAGATTGAAGTATGCATCATGTGGTAGTGCACTGCCATTACAGACAATAAACTTTTAATTAAAATGACCATTATATCTGCACCCACATGCAGTTTTACTGATAAAACTAATAGTGCGCAAATTATAATGTGTAAAAATGGCATCAACTAGTGTTTTGATATATTTTGAACATATTGAAATATTTGTTTCAAGCACACTTCAGAATATTTAAGAAGTGCATAATTTGTGCTTTCATAATTCTGATATATTTGGAAATATTTGCACAGTTGATTTACGGACATTTAAATGTTGTTGTGTTCTAGAAAAAAGCCTTTTCTTTCACATCCAGGCCTTTGTTGAAGAAACCTGGTCTGGATCCTGCAATACTGAAAAACTACAGGCCCATCTCCCAGCTGCCTTTTTTCTCAAAAATATTGGAACAGCATGTACTAAAGTCCCTGTCTTTGTACCTGGAGTCTCATCAACTACTCCATGAGCGACAGGCAGGGTTCAGAGCTCATCACAGCACCGAGTTGGTGATGCTCTCGGTGCTGGATGAATTAAGAGGCATGGCTGACTGTAAGACACCGAGCGCCCTGATCTTGCTAGATCTATCAGCGGCGTTCGATACGGTCAGTCATGCTCTTCTCCTGGACAGGCTGAGCGATTTTGGGATCAAGGGCTTAGCATTTAAATGGCTGCAATCCTTCCTTTCGGGTAGGACACAAAAGATACAACTAGGGGATGAAACATCTGAGGTGGGGTTTTTAGAATGTGGGGTGCCACAGGGCTCCGCCCTGTCCCCACTCCTCTTCAACCTCTACCTACAACCTCTAATTGCATCATTGGCCTGCATGGGCTGTAGAGTTTTTAATTATGCGGACGACACGCAGCTGGTACTGAGTGTCGACAACACAAGGACTGCACAACTTAATGCCCAGAACATCTTGAGGCATACTGTTCAATGGATGACTGAAAATCTGCTGAAGATTAACCCAGACAAGACTGAGGTATTGGTGATTCCATCTACCGCCTCACCTTGGAATGACCTCTACTGGCCAGCAGAGTTAGGTCTTGCTCCAAAACCAAGTTTGAATGTAAAGAGTCTGGGGATTAAACTGGACTGTGATCTCTCAATGTCCAGTCAAATCTCCTCTGTGGTGGGAAGCTGCATAAATGTGATCCGTCAACTGCGGAAGCTAGCCCCTGTCCTCTCTCAATCAATGATGCGCTCAATCGTAGCAGCAACTGTTATCTCAAGGCTAGATTATGGGAATGCCCTCTATCTGGGACTCCCCAAAACCCTGACAAATAGACTACAGGTCGTGTTGAATGACGCCGCACGACTGATTTTTAGACTCCCACGGAGAACTAAGGCCTCCCCTCTGCTTCATAGCCTGCACTGGCTCCCCATTAAAGAGCGTGTGGAATTTAAGAGCCTATGTACGGCCCATAAGGCAATTTATGGCCAGGCTCCCGCCTACATTGCAGATCGTTTGGTTGTGTACAGCCCAGTGAGAACACTTAGATCTTCAGATTCTCAGCTACTGGTCTGCCCCCGTTACAAATTAGTAACCAAGGGAGGCAGAGCCTTCTCTGTGTTAGTCCCTCAGCTATGGAACACGCTGCCTGAGATGCTGCGCAGGGAAGGGAACCTCCTGCGGTTTAGGAAGATGCTAAAAACACTGATGTTTAGAAGGATTCTGAGTGTCAGCTAGACCAGGGAGTGTTTTCTTGCAATGTCTGCCAAGCTTATTGTTGTAACTAGAGATTTCGAGCGCCTAGAGACCTGCAGGTGATTGGGCGCGATATAAATCCAAAATAACAATAACAATAACAATAACAATCCCCAGATTGTCAGAAAAACCCTCTCACTTTGAAGTCAGAGAAAGAAATGTAAACAGCCTAACAGTTCACCTCTGTCTTTGAATGCCCAGAAAAAGTTGCAAGAAAAGAACAATATTTAATGGCCTATTTACAGAAAGGGAGCACTTGTAGAAGAATACGGTAAACAGGGTGTGCTTCACAGGAGGGATAAAGACATGCGAGACAGGCGATAACAAATAATGCCAGCAAATAGAAAGCAAGCAAATGTGAGTTACAAACCACAAAGCCAATGGTAAGCAATGGGTGAAAAGCATTTTTAGGTCAGCTTTCTGAATGTTCTCTAGACATGTTTAGCAACCAGATAACTGCACTGTCTGGTAGTTTTTGACCTAAAAAGGTATGCAGGGTTGTAGGTTCATGGACTTTACAACTTCAAACATCCATAGTTAAACTCTCCATTTCACAATTAAAAAGATTTATAAGCAATAAATATGTTACATGTGGTAAGGGTCTGACTGACCTATAGGGTAAACTGGCAGTGCCAGAATGGCTGATCTGACAGGTCCATGTGTGGGCTGTTTTTTGGCTGATTTTGGGACTCTTCTATGGTCTAGAGATTACTGTTGATTCCCCTGACATCCCACAAGCATTGCCTGCAACAAGCACAAAATCACACAGACTCCCACACCATGGAAAACACCTAGGGGCTTATTTAAAAGACCCTTGCATCGCCAGTGTGTCACTTTTAATATGGGAAAAAGTGACGTGCCGCCGGCACAAGGGGCTTGTAAGTAAACCCCCTACACTTTGTGTCTGCACAGATTCAAAACTGATCTGATTTGCTACTGTGGTCCACTTTGTTAAGCTACCTGATTCGCTAATGGGGGCAAATTATTTTTGGGTCCCTGACCTGTTTTCTGTCAGAGTCTGTCCCTGGAAATGGTTCCAAAAACGGATCTCTCCATTCTTTTTACTTTGGTACAAACTTCTTCATGCAATGTGAACGGGAGCGAAATCTCTTCAGTCTATTCCATATCACTTAAGCAGGAAAAGTAATACAAATACATTTGCCCCGTTTTTTTGCATCAGTCCCAAATTTCTTTGATGTGGCTCTTGACCCCTTACAAGGGCCTGGTGATAATGAACTGTGTGTTCTGTAGTGTGCCATGGGTGTGTTATTCAGATCTGTGTTGTGTGCGCCTGTCCATTATGATCTGCAGCATTCATAAACCAGAGGTAGCCCCCATTGTGACTGCAACCCACAAGTTCTTACCCTAGGGCCCGGAGGTCCTGGGGGTCCGGCATTCCCATCAAATCCTTGGAGGCCCTGTGGATGGAAAAGAAGCAGTGAGTGCACAAAGTGAGTCCAACAGAGAGTGACAGAAGGACGTCATGGGGCAGAGACAGTCAACCCAGAAAATTCATAGAGAAGGGGCTTGTGGTACAATGAACCGCTCATCCACAAACACCTTAGAAGGCACAGCAGGAATAACCCGTGTAAGCAGCCCCTCCCAGGCACACAGGTAGCCAATGATTGATAAGGCTCCAGTGTTACTATTGTCCAGTCTCAACTGTCCCATCAGGACCAAAAATCCATTTATATTTGCTAGAGAGTGCCACAAAATAATAATGGAGCCCCCATAATAACCCTATCACTGTTCAAGTAATGGAAGAAAGGCTTCAGGCAAGAAGCCCAAACGAGATGTCAAATGAGATACTGAAATGCAGCTCCCCAAGGATTTAGTAAGGCTTGCTGACACTGCCTAATGCCATCCTATAATCTTGATTTGATTTGTTCTGCATCCGTTCATCAATTGTGTGTCTTTTGCTTTCTCGCCCTAAGTGTGCTAGGTATGCCCAGACGTGGGTCATTGGCTCACTGTGCCACTGGAATCAAGTTATCCTGGCTGATGAGGGGTGAAACCCCCAAACTGGTCCTAGGATGCTTGTTTCCGGTTCAGGGAGGTCCTGCCTTGGCAGTTCGGGCTCGACTGTTCCCATGAGGCATGGGGTCAAGACTGATTTGCATATGGCCAGGTCTAAACTGGGGTGGCATGGTGAGCAAAGGAATGATGGATTTAACCCAGATCTCTTGACTGGGGGTGAATGTTTTGATTTGTTCTGCATTCCGGTCATCAATTGTGTGTCTTTTGCATTCTATAATCTAAGACATGGGCAGAAGGATGAATTGCACCAGTCACTGCAAGAGAGATGTGACTAACGCAAGTGACTCTACGGCATGCGCGTCATCAAATGTCTAAGCAAGCTCTTCTGCAGCATCACTGATAAAAGAGGGTCCTCAGGTGGACCAACAACAGCAGTTTGCACAAATCAGACTACCTCATCAACGCCAAGGATACAAAACACAGACAGGCAGTCACAGATATTAGTGACCACTAACTTTGGCTCCAAAAAGGGCGGCACAGACAAAACTTAAGTGCAACTCAGAGTTGCCAGGTTTCCAGCTAGTGTGACAGTGTGGAAATGTCAAATACAGCGAAATGAAAGAACTCCAGCTTTTCTAAAAAAAAATGCATGCTACGAAATGGAGAAAATAAAAATAAACCCATCACTCTAATAGACAGTGTTGACAGAAATAGCTGCTTGGTGGGTATGTTACATCCTTTTATCAGGTTAGACACGAAATGCAATGTCAAGTATGTTTACTCAACTATGGTGGCAGGCATATCATTGTGTCAAAAACCGAAAGGTGAGAATATAACAATTTCGCAGCTTTCTTTATATTTAATACACATAAGTATACAAAAAATTAATTTAATTTGAATTATTTGAATTTAATTTGATAATGAGAGAGAAAGGGGGAGGGAGCAAAGGAACCACAAATAAGTAACATAGTAAGAGAACAGCACAAACGGGGCGAGCATGAAAGACATACACAGTAAGTTGTAGATAGATAGATAGATAGATAGATAGATAGATAGATAGATAGATAGATAGATAGATAGATAGATAGATAGATAGATAGATAGATAGATAGATAGATAGATAGATAGATAGATAGATAGATAGATAGATAGATAGATAGATAGATAGATAGATAGATAGATAGATAGATAGATAGATAGATAGATAGATAGATAGATGTAAGACGGTAAGTATGACCCAAAGCGAGACACAAAATAGACAAAGAAGAGGAGAGACAATTACAGGAGTTTAATGAGACAAAGTAATGTGAAAGCGACCATGATGGAGTGAAAATGTGGGAACAAGAAAAATGACACGGGTAAAGGAAAAAACAGAAGAAAGGCAAAAAGAGAAAGGGATCAGACAGCGTGCAAGATAGATTCATAGGAGGGTGCAAGATGTCAGGAGGTGGTACCAGTAGTCCTTGCAATCCATCTTTACCCGGAGATCCCTGGGGTCCAGGAGGGCCCTGCAACAACATGGAGACAGGTCAGCACAGACATAGAGCAAAGCTGAAATATATACAAACTAACATGGCTTACAGAAATTCAGCAAAAAGCTGACCCAATGCAGACAATCCTCCTTCACACTCATTCAATCGACAGCTTCTCTACCTAAGAGGGGTTTAGTGACCATTTCCAGTAAACGCGTGGCCTGGGAAATGCCCTCTAAACTTGAACAGATGTACTGTTCATCCCCTGGAACACCAAATTAATTGGTAACTCTTAAAGAGAGATTATTTCTCATGGGTAACCAATGCAGAGCTGGCTACCTGCTGTGAACTCAGAGAAGATCAAAAGACAACCAGAGGCAAAAATGGTGCAGATCTAAGCTAGACAAAAATCATTCTGATCTATTTGCCCCAAACAACCGGAAGCAATTCTAGGGTCAACATCAAAACAGGGTCATTTAGAGGATAAAAATAAGATTTATATAGCCAGCTCACAAATCTGACAGCCTAATCACCTGAACATAGTCACGGAATACCAATGATCCCAAATTATGTTAATCAATTGCAGGAACCCAATCAAAAAGGGGTCAGGAGATCCAGTGATTACAGAATTAGAGTTTTCATCACGTGTCAGCAGTTTCCAGTGTATTTTAAATCAGATTAATGGTATTCAGCAAGCATGAATCTAGAGCGCATGTTACTCCAGCTTCCAATGCCTGCAATGCAAGCTCTCCCTGACTATCCGGGTGTCCAGGACTGGTCATTGAAAAAAGGTCTATTGAGGTCCATTGTCGATTGAACAATGAAAGGGTGAAATGTCACAGTCTTCGCAAAGCCACCCTGCACAAAATAGCATAAGTGAAAAAAGTGTCAAGTGTCTCATTAAAAGAGTCCATGGTAGGCAGAAAAAGGGGAAAACACCTGCTTGGCAATCATATGGCTTTCGATTGAAGATTAGGATTAAAACTGAAGAAATTAAGCAAGACACTAACCTACTCCTAAGAAGGAGAAAAGAGTCAAGCAATAATTCCAGCTGTAGAATCCAGCAGAAGATCAAACTACTAAAAGGAAAAATCTTGGAGAAAACAGTAGCATAGGGACAAAGAATACAACACAATTAATGGAACAAATGCACTGCGACATACCTCCCTGTCCTGAATGTCCCCTTTAGATAGGATTCGAACAAGAACTGACATTACAGAAAACAACTCCACCTTACCAGAGATGGACAGACCACCATCTTGGGAAGGGCTGGATATTGGTTTGTCCATGTACTTTCTCAGGAAAGCATGGAGTTCATCTGGCAAACGAAGAAGCCCAAGTTTGACATTCTTCATTCACACGCTGGAATGCAAAAATGCCCCGCTGCTTTAACCCGGGGTACCAAGACTACTTGCAGAAGATACCTCTTAGTGACCACATGCACCGAGATACCAATGTGGTCCAAGGGGCACTGATGCTCAGCTGTGTGCAGTACACAACATTCAGGAATATGCTGACTGAAAGTGCAAGGAGCCCTTCTTCTCTCTCACTACACAGTCTGGAACAGGTTCTTGGCACTGCTCTCAGTAGGGATGTAACACATGGGTCACTTAGCCAAAAAGAAGCATTATCCAGGGGATCTAGGACCATCACCCTGGGTGAACTATATTTTAACTGCCTGATCTTGGTGGCATTAGGAGATGATGCACTGTGCGACAGTTTGATTTCTAGAGCATGGCAGTGGAAATATTTTTCACATTCAGAAGAGTAGAGAGTAGAGACAAGGGCTTTCTGCCATTTTTGCAGTATGTCTTGTAGTTTCCGAATCTACAGATGTTGGCCTTTAGTGTTTATTTCATTTTTAAAATCATGTTTAAGTACAAAAATTCGAAACATTTTATATCCTTATTTAGAACCAAATTTGGATTTAAATAAATGTATGTTTTTAAGGATGCTCACGGATAAAAAAATAAATCTCGTATAAAAAAAGAGTAGAAATGATGCATGGCACACATGATGTTCGCAGACTACAGTAAGAAAGCACCAACACTGCTACAGTATTGGGGAAAAGAAAAGCCAAGAAAATTAAAAAAGGGATAGCAAAATAGACATTCATCTAGTTAAATAAACTTTAAAACATGCACATTTCATCCAAAATACAAGAAAGCAACTGCTAACAAATGTACTAATAAGTAACACATGCACAAATATGAACAGGCACTTTTTATTTAACACCAGCAAACTACTTGTCAGAGTGCTCTGCAAAAGCAAAGTATAAACAACATACCCGTGGGTATGATCATATGAGTTTAAGCCGCAGATTGAGTCTCACCTACATCTTGAGAGTTGGAGGGTGTTGTCTCCCACTCTATCTTATGTACATCAGATGAAGTCTCCCGTACATCCTAAGGGGTTGGTTGTGTTGTTTGCGGATGTTGTCTCACACTCTATCTTATGTACATCAGATGAAGTCTCCCGTACATCCTAAGGGGTTGGTTGTGTTGTTTGCGGATGTTGTCTCCCACTCTATCTTATGTACATCAGATGAAGTCTCCCGTACATCCTAAGGGGTTGGTTGTGTTGTCTGAGGATGTTGTCTCACACTCTATCTTATGTACATCAGATGAAGTCTCCCATACATCCTAAGGGGTTGGTTGTGTTGTATGAGGATGTAGTTTGTGTACACTACAAGGTTTGCAAGATGTGACTTTGATTGGAGAATCATACACTTGAGGATGGGTGAGTTAGTATCAGAAGGAGTCTTGCGTATGCCTTGACAGTAGCAAGGTCTTGTCTCCGGTAATATCTTATGTCCATCATAAGGTTTAAATGTGCAGCCTTCGATGGAGGTTCCGTGCATACATTGATAAGTGTTTGAGCCTCAGATGGAGTTTTGTGTAAATTCAGAGAGTGAGGGTGGGGTTGTGTCGTCTGGGCTCATAGCTCATTTGCATCATAACATGTGTAGCGTTAGAGGGAGGCTCAATTACATGACAGTGGAAGTTCTAGACTAGTCACAGGTACATCTTTGAGGGTGGGGTGGACTTGTTTCCGACCTCATCTTACGCATATCGTTAGGTTTGGGCACCTTAGATTGAATCTCATTTCCACAATGATAAGTGGTGAAGCCTCCTATAGAGCCTTGTGTACATCTTCACTGAGAGGTGGTGTTGTCTGTGGTGGTAGCTCATGGTCATCTTAAGGTTTGGGTTTTGCATCCTTAGATGGTTTCTTATGTACCGCATGATTGGCTCTTTAGCTTCATATAAACATGATGAGGATTGGAGTTGTCATAGCATTAGGAGCACAAAGAAGCACAATGACTGAGGCTGGAATCTGGTTCAATTGTCTGTTCTTAGTGTTTTTACTGTAAATTTGTACACTATTGCTAGTTGATAAATAGTTATTTGCTCATGCGCTAGTTGTCAATGGGCATTGAGCAGACACAGAGCGTACCAGCGCATTCATTCACCACCATTCTCGGCATTGTGATCCATGCAAAGTGTAAATAAGAGAAACCAATTTGCAACACTCATTGTGCAGTCTTCGAGCACCTTAAAATTGAGTGATGATTTCCCCACAAAACTGCTGAAGCGCATCTGATCATTGCGATATTTCCAATTTTGTTTGTCGTCAAAGGCACAACTCCACCCACTTTCGAACTTCTTTAACAGCACATTTTGCTGGGAGTATATTTACTGCAATTTCCACTTTTCCAAACAGTCTAAAATATGATATGAATCTATAGGAAACATCACCAAGGGCGAATCAAGGAAATGTGCATAAGCCGAAGCACATAAATGAGGTCTTTCTGGCGAAAAATGGCACAATCATGCACACAATCATAAAAACACAGAGACACATAAAAAACAAAATAGCTCCACATTCGATAATCATTAGAACAGCATCTAAAATTGAGGTAATCCCTTTACCTACACATTAATACCACCCTTAGAATATTTCCCTTCGGGTACAGTCAATCAACGATGGCATTGTGAACGTATTCTGGACTAGCAAACCAATGAGAGGCGAGTCTGAAAGTGCTAGGGCAGTCAACCAATGAGAGCAGAGTCAGGGTGTTTTGGGCAGTCAACCAATGAGAGCAGCGCATTAAGTTTCTGTTACAATCACCCAATGAGACTAGAGTCAGGGGGGCTCTGTGACAAGCCTGTGGCTTTTTGCTAAACATATTAAAATGAAGAGTTGAGACAGCCTGTCAAACAGTCATAAATATGTCTTCTACGCAGACTGGTCCCCGGATAAGGGAAGCTCCACAGAACCTGCCAGAGAGGACAGAAGATACACCTCCAGTAACCTCACCTGCAGACCGGGGCTTCCACTCTCTCCTCTGTCCCCTTTGGCGCCAGGCGAACCCTGGAAAACAAAATGAGCATGATAGAAGTATTTAAATGTTTTGTTTTTTGATTAAGCTCACATACAGATTATTAATGCCACAAAGTCATGCAGCAATGGGCAGGCACACTACAATAACAAGATTAAAATGGTCGACATTGATGGCTGTAAAGTGCAGCAGAGGGTTATGGACACCATGCTATCAAGATATCACCAGTGAGCCTCCAGGCCTTGGTGTTGTAGCCTCAGATAGTGATTCATGTGAGGCGTGTAAGGAGCATCAGATGGGGATTAATGTAAGTCATGCAAACTGGGTGTTGTAGGGTCAGATAGTAATTCATGTAATTCAGGCAAACTGGGTGTTGTAGGATCAGACAGTTATTCATGTAATTCTTGCAAACTGGGTGTTGTAGGGTCAGACAGTGATTCATGTAATTCAGGCAAACTGGGTGTTGTAGGATCAGACAGTTATTCATGTAATTCTTGCAAACTGGGTGTTGTAGGGTCATACAGTGATTCATGTAAGTAATGCAAACTGGGTGTTGTAGGGTCGGATAGTGATTCATGTAAGGCAAGCAGGCTTTGGTGTTGCAGCTTCAGACGGTGATTCATATAAGGCATGCAGCCTTAGCTTGGGTAGCGTCATATAGTGATTCATGTAAGGCATGCAGGCTTTGATGTTGAAGCTTCAGATAGTGATTCATGTAAGGCATGCAGGCTTCGACGCTGCAGGCTCCGGTGAAGTTAATGTAAGACATTTCTGATTGGTGTTGCAGCACCAGATCATGTAAGGCATGCAGGCTTGGATGTTGTAGCTTCAGATCGTGATTCATGTAAGACATGCAGCTTGGCTGTTGTAGCTTTAAAAAGTTATTCATTTAAGGCATGCAGGTTCTGATGTTGAAGCTTCAGATAGTGATTCATGTAAGGCATGCAGGCTTTGATGTTGAAGCTTCAGATAGTGATTCATGTAAGGCATGCAGGCTTTGATGTTGAAGCTCCAGATAGTGATTCATGTAAGGCATGCAGGTTTTGATGTTGAAGCTTCAGATAGTGATTCATGTAAGGCATGCAGGCTTTGATGTTGAAGCTTCAGATAGTGATTAATGTAAGGCATGCATGCTTTGACGTTGAAGCTTCAGATCGTAATGCATGTAAGGCATGCAAGCTTTCATGTTGAAGCTTCAGATAGTGATTCCTGTAAGGCATGCATGCTTGGATGTTGAAGCTTCGGATAGTGACTCATGCAAGGCATGCAGACTTGGATGTTGAAGCTTCAGATAGTGATTCATGTAAGGCATGCAGACTTGGATGTTGAAGCTTCAGATAGTGATTCATGTAAGGCATGCAGGCTTGGCAGTTGTAGCTTTAAACAGTGATTCATGTAAGGCATGCAGGCTTTGATGTTGAAGCTTCAGATAGTGATTCATGTAAGGCATACAGGCTTTGATGTTGAAGTTTCAGATAGTGATTCATGTAAGGCATGCAGGCTTTGATATTGAAGCTTCAGATAGTGATTCATGTAAGGCATGCAGGCTTCGACGCTGCAGCCTCCGGTGAAGTTTAATGTAATACATGTCTGATTGGTGTTGCAGCACCAGATCATGTAAGGCATGCAGGATTGGCTGTTGTAGCTTTATAAAGTTATTAATGTAAGGCATGCAGGCTTTGATGTTGAAGCTTCAGATATTGTTTCATGTAAGGCATGCATGCTTGGATGTTGAAGCTTCAGATAGTGATTCATGTAAGGCATGCAGGCTTGGCTGCTGAAGCTTCAGATAGTGATTCATGTAAGGCATGCTGGCTTGGCTGTTGTAGCTTTAAACAGTGATTCATGTAAGGCATGCAGGCTTTGATGTTGAAGCTACAGATAGTGATTCATGTACGGCATGCAGGCTTTGATGTTGAAGTTTCAGATAGTGATTCATGTAAGGCATGCAGGCTTTGATGTTTTATCTTCAGTAGGCCTGGGCGTAGTTCGCGAAGTAGCACTTCGCGAAGCTACGCAAAGTGAAGTTCGCACTACGCGAGCTACGCGTAGCACTTCGCGAACTGCGTAGTACCTTGTTCGCACTGTGCCAGATGTCGTTTTCAATGATTGCACAGTGCGGACAAGCAACCGGCACTGTGCAATCATTGAAAATGGCATCTTGCACAGTGCGAGCTGTAGTTTTCTGCTGCTCGAGTAGATTTTTACTCGAGCTTCAGCTTTCTCAACGCGAACTGGTAGTTTCTCATCGCGAGCGGTCGCGAGCATACGCGACCACTCGCAATGAGAAACCTGACCTCCTCGCGTTGCGTAGTGCTTCGCCCAGGCTTAATCTTCAGATAGTGATTCATGTAAGGCATGCATGCTTTGATGTTGAAGCTTCAGATAGTGATCCATGTAAGTCATGCATGCTTTGATGTTGAAGCTTCAGATAGTGATTCATGTAAGTCATGCATGCTTTGATGTTGAAGCTTCAGATAGTGACTCAAGGCGTGCAGGCTTGGATGTTGAAGCTTCAGATAGTGATTCATGTAAGACATGCAGCTTGGCTGTTGTAGCTTTAGGCAGTGATTCATGTAAGGCATGTAGGTTTAGATGTTGTAGCTTTAGATAGTGATTCGTGCAAGGCATGCAGTCTTGGCTGATCTAGCCTCAGATGGAGTTAAAGTCATGCAGATTGGGTGTTGTGGAGAGAAAACACCATTTTGTGTAAGGCATCAAGGATGAATGTTAGATATGACAGAAGGAGTTGGTTTTGCAGACTCAGATGGTGGCTGTGTCTTTGCTGAGCTTCTGGTTTGCAGTGTCAGGTGCAGCTTCATGCACCTTATGAAAGGTGGCTATTGGATCACCAAATAGAGCCTCACGAGCCAACCACAATTGATCATTATTCCCACAATAAGGCCTGGCAATACTACCCGCAAACAGTTGTGTGTGCATTACGGAGGTTGTGTGTTGTAACTTTACAGGGAGTCTCTGAATCATATGTTTTGGATATTGCAAAAAGCAACTATCAAATTTGAGAAGATTACAAAATGTACAAAAAACAAGCAAAGCTTGAACATTCTACATGTTTAGGATTTTGTGTGAAAATTGGGATTAATGCAGTTCTTTTTCTAATTCATTTTTTCCGCTTTCTCCTTTCTGTACACAAGTGAAAGTTGCCATAACTTTCCCCTGGGAGTGTCGAGACATCTACGAGGGAAACAAGCACAAGGCACTCCCTGGCGCACAAAGTGCCAGATGTCGATGCAAAGTGACATCATAGAAGGGTGGAGTCTTAGCGTGGTTAATAAAGTCTACATTGGAGAGGAGGGTGGTGTGACATTTGTCTTTGATATAATGAGGAAATAACAGGTTTTCAGTGGATATGAAGTTAAAGCAGATTTTGCTGTCGTGGTGGGACATATGGCAAATGCACTTTTACTGATGACAGTTAAAAGGTTAAGGATAAAATGTCCTCATTGGTGAAGCATGTATGTTCTTTTTTGCGGTTTTATATGGCGCAAACTCGACCCGAAGGTATTGGATCGATTTACATGAGCACCAGTTACGTTACACAAGGACACATTCAATTTTTTGTAGGCACGGGGAGATTAAGGGCCATATGTAGGTAAATTACATTTACCGATTCTTAAATACCGAATTTTACCGATTCGGTATTTATGAATCGGTAAATGTAATGTAGGTAAAAAAATACCGATTCGGTAAGTGTCGGTATTTTAGAATCGGTATTTACCGATTCGGTAATGGCTACTGGCTTCCCATTCATTCCTATGGGCCTGGAGGCCCATAGGAATGAATGGGAAGCCAGTTGCCATTACCGAATCGGTAAATACCGAATCGGTAATGGGGGAGGCATCATCATGGGTGGCAGGGTGTCACATTGACACCCTGTTGCACCCCTGATTCGTCCATGTGTGCACATGTGGCACACATACATGCCCTAAGGGCATGTATGTCTGCCACATTGCACACTTCAAAGTGCACAAAAATGCTTTTTTACATCCATTCGTCATTTACCACCAACTTTTAGTTGGTGGTAAATAACGAATCCCCACACCCACGACACACTCCCCCTACATCTCATTTCAGGATTCGGTATTTACCGAATCGGTAAAATTACCGATTCGGTAAATTACC
Organism: Triturus cristatus; assembly: GCF_964204655.1. Taxonomy (NCBI): domain Eukaryota; kingdom Metazoa; phylum Chordata; class Amphibia; order Caudata; family Salamandridae; genus Triturus; species Triturus cristatus. The sequence continues at coordinate 1,647,023,717 of NC_140590.1, forward strand.
GAATCCTGAAATGATCCCCCTACATTGCAAAAGCCTAAATACCGGTCGGTAACGGTATATTTACCGAAAATCGGCCGTTACCGACCGGTATTAGGCTTCCTACATATGGCCCTAAGTGATTTGCCCAGAATCACAAGATGTTGAGCCGACGCCGAGGATCGAACCTGGCTCCGCAGCTCCAAAGTCAGCGGCTCTAGCCGTTTGGCCACATCCTCTCTATGATATCAGACTGAGAATTGTTAGCTCGATGGACAATCATTTGGACGAAACTGATGTACACATTTTAGGAATGAAGCTGGTACACGCTGCTTAGAATATGATAGGCCACCTTAGCTGCTGTGGATGCATAGAAAGATTCATGGGAAGATACAATTTGGTGGTGTTGCACGTGTTTTTCAGTGGGAAAATGATACAACAACACTTCTTTTACTGGAAAGTGAGACTAACACACTTGTGTTCTGCTCTGGGGGCTTCCATTTTTCTGCTTTGGGCACTATAACTAGGGACGTTTGAAATTTGTGTTTTTTGCTTTTAGGTATTTACGTGAAAGTTCAGAAAAACTGTACGTAATTACACATGATTATATAAATTGCAAATCTGTCATTTACTAATATAGTTTACCAGGAAATGCGTCTTCTAGTGTCAATTTGTGGACACAAGGACACAGTTTAATGCTAAAACATAGTTCAAGAAACACACTTGCAAAAAACAACAGCCCAAAATCTCATTGCTCTTAGATTCCTGTTTTATAATTTCGACGTGGTATTGTGCCAAAATTTCAGGAATTTCGCTTAACAATCATAACATGAAATTCCCGACACTACGCGAATTATGCCGGCGATAATTCCATTTCAACCAGGCCTAATTGTAAGTTTCAAAGTTTTTATCTCTTATTCCAAGGAGACCAGCTACTAGGTAAGACTTTTGTGTGTTTATGGCTGCAAGCTCTTTGAAGTGAGAGGCCATTTTTTTACTTAAAATATCTTTTAAAGGAAGGAATTGCTTCCTTATCACGTCACTGAGCTCCCCAGGATGATTTGTCTCTAGATGAGTGTGGTTCAAGTTAAAGAAATGGTGGACAAGTGGCAGCGCGGGAGGCTCGGCTGAGCTAGATAACAGAAAAGGGATCAAACCAGTGTATTTCAAATGGGGCTGTCGAAAGTTTGTTGTACGATGTAAACGTATGATCAAGTGTGTGCAGTGCTTAATTTGAGCCGGTGCTTTCCGGTGCACAGCACCAGCACTTAATTGGTTTCCGGTGCTCAGCACCGGCACCTAATTGTCACCACCATACTTAGAACAGTCTACTACATGGTGGCGCTGCTCATCCAATTTAGAGATGAGCAAAAAACGGTTGTTTAGGATTACAATATACATTAAAATTGCTAATACCTGCCTTCCCAGCCATTCCTTTAGCCTTGGGGCCCTGGAATAATCTGAACTGTCGCATTTACATGCGAGAGAGATGGTTAGTGGTTGTTTTGGCAGCGATGACAAGGGCGATGGGTGGTGCAAGTTGCAGTGGCCTCCTGGTCAGATCCCTGGCACTTAATATTTTACAAATTAAGCACTGGGTGTGTGCCACATTTTAGGTATTTAAGAAATCTTGCAGGAAGCCAAGAAAAGCCAGAAGAGAGGCTCCAATGTGTTCTGGTGTCTTGGGTTACATAGAATTTGTATTTGAAAAACACACGTTCACACAGAAAAGTGTATCTTGTCGCTGAATAACATGTTTATTGTTGCCCAACTTGATGGTACTCATTTTATCAACCTCAGAATGCTGAAAGTCTGAGTGGACCCGACAGGATTTGAATCTAAGACAATAAAGTCAAACACAGGTCCCTACAGGGGAAGCATTAGTCCACTGAGCCACCAGACCCGGCTAACATAAGTGATCAGAAGAGAGGTGTTAAGGCGGAAGGAGGTGCAGAGTCCAGCATTACCTGAGTGGAGAAGGATGATGGGAAAAAGTTTTGTGTATTCTACAACAGCTGGAAAAAAAGTTTGTGTAGCAGACGACAGCTGGCAGACACAGAGGTGTGATCTGGCCCATGTGCACATGAAGAGAGGTGACTAGGACCAGGATACAGAAGATGGATTCATGACAACGACTACGGTGCTTCACCTACAACTATTGTGTATGTTGCGGGCTGGAAACCCCATTGGGATGATGGAGTATATTTGAGTTCAGAGGTCAAAATGAACCAGGATACAATGATTGGATGCAGGTACAGCCAATGCAAGCTCCACAAGCCTTCGCTGCAGCCACATGCCACCTCTTTAGGGCATTAGCAGACATAAAGGTCTCTTCTGTAGGGTCCATAAAAACAGGGGCCAGCATCATTTACTTACCGCAGGTCCCTGGACTGTGTTCCCACGCAGGCCTGGTGATCCCGTCTGTCCTCCAGGGCCATCTGATCCAGATTGCCCTGGTGGGCCTGGTTCTCCCTGTGTGGCAAGAGAGTAAAAGCTCATCAGATTGTAGGGTTGCTCCATAACAGTTCCTGAATGGATTTTCCAAAACATTTGCTTAGATTAGACATGTCCAAGGTAGGCCTAGGAGGGTCAGCTCAATGTCACATCCCCCGTGAAGATGTCAATAAATGCTATTTACATGAATTATAATCAGTCTACAAAGGTAATGCATGGATGTTCTGAAAAGCTGATATCTTAGCATTTCCCTCTCCTGAACCTACATTGCACATCTAGTTACATGATCTTGACAGAACAGTACTTCACAAAATAGCCCACCTGCTTCCACCCCAGTGCATTACTTGTCACTACTGCATCAAGGTACAGATCTGGGAATTATGAAAAAAAGCTTTGTATCCGCTGGAAATTTGGTGAAGGCACAAATAGATGCTAATTATAAGCTAGGGCAAGATGAGATGTCAAACTTTACATATGCACACCTTGGGATTATTTTAAATTTAACTTACTTCTTGATATTTTTCGTGCTGTCAAACGTTTTTAAAAAACACGTTCCAGGAAATAAAATGCTAAAAGCAAGCTTGAGATAAAGTAAATGCCTGCCAACAGATATTTTAGTGGGAGCGTTCTCTCATGGAAACTCTTTTTTTCTGCGGAGAATCGGTCCACCAAAGAATCGCTTTTTAGAAAAAACTTATTTGAAGTCCACTAATGTCGAAAATTCCTGATGTGAAGCTATGAATTTCACAAACATCTGGTTAAGAATGTTATAATTCGCAGAGCCATTGGTTATAACCATACGCCCAAGGGGAGGCACAAAAGGCGGAAAACCCAATGGTGAGACAGTAAAACATATTGGAAGATTTTTTTTAGACGATCTTAACGGCATATGAAGAGTTTGGACATAGTGTAAAGTGGAATTGGCTATTAGCAGAAAATATGAACAGGTTTCCTACTGGTCTGATACCTATGAGTAACATGGGACAGTGGAGAATAAAAACACACTTGAAAATCATAATGAAGCCTTCTACCACTTACTTACTGATATATACCTCTTACTATAGATATAGCCACAAGAAGCTCTCCCCTCCTACCCTACTGAGGGACTGTGTGCCGCAGGAAACATCGCATCCATGTGATGATACTCAATTTCTATTTGTATAATTAAGTTGGTCCTTCTTTCGAAGGAAGAGTTGTGCTTTGACTTACTTATATGGATTCCGATAGTTTTACCCTTTATCCAAGTAAGGAATTGATAAACTCCAATGTTATTATTATTTCATATACAATGTTGGCCTTATTTTAATTAATGCAAACCCTTAAACACATCTTAAAAGATTAAATACAAAGGAGCCAATTCACAAAGATGTGGCTGGAAAATCGACACAGTCCCTGCTTCACAGCTGTGAAATCGACACAGCACCTGCTTCGGCGTTGCCACAATGAAGCAGCAAATCTGGATTTTTGAGTCATCGTCCCTCAATGCTGATTCTTCATCGACACCGGCCGCAGTAAGGAAACGAGGCCGTGTGTCCAGAATTTCACGCATCACCTACCTTTCCAGTAAGGAACTGATGCACCACCTCCCCTGCCAAACAATGAGGAACCAATATATCACCTCTCCTGTGGATTAGGGAACCAACGCATCATTTTATTTTCCGGTGCCTCTCCTCCTCATCGCCTGTTCTCATCTTTGATTTTTGATACATCTAACAACTGTGCCAAAAAGAAGGCATCCATTGATTTCTATGGACAAAACTTATTTAACCATTGAAAAGTTATATTTTGACTTGTGTAAGTTGGATTTTTGTTGTTTTGGTCTTGTTTAATTCAGATAAATGTTGGCTATTGTTCAAAACAGGTGGGGACTCGTTTTGTGGTGTGTTTTCACAGTACTACTGTGTGTGTATGTACAAATGCTTTATACATTGCCTCTGAGATAAGCCTGAATGCTCGTGCCAAACTACCCAGGGGGTGGAGCAGGGGGTTTCTTAGCTGTGTGACTCCGTTATCCTCCCCTACTTGGACATGGTGCAAAGCACTGCCAACTAGAGATCCCATTTCTAACATCTACTAATTCAGTTTTCTCTGTCACTAGTGCACAGAAATCCTCAGTAGTAAATTCCACTCCCGGGGTAGGATGTGTGGCCCTCATTTACAGGGATTTGGTGTAGGGCAGCGCAACAAGTCAGCTTGCTGAACTACCTGACGCCAAGGTGAAAGGGCAGGAATGCACTGTATATTTATGCAATACACTGCATTCCTGTTCTTTCCCCTGCGCTCTCGCTGTTTCAGCAGCCTAACACCAAAGCAGACACCCTTGCACCATGGTGCAAGGATTCCTGTGTTGCATGCAGGAATGTGTTTGTACAGGAAAGGGCACCTTCCTGCACAAAAATAATCCTAAGAGGCGATTTCCTCTTTCTATGTGTGCTGCACACATAGAAAAAGGAAAATATGAGGAGAAATATAGTTATTTCTCCTCGTTATGCCTCATCTCGGGAGGCGAAGGTTTTGGTGCTTCCCCAGCTTTACATACTCTCATAAATCTGAGGAGGTCTCAAAATCCATGGGTGTTGCATGGGAAAACCCAAATAAATGCCCATGGAACGCCTCGCGAGCAGAGAGTAAGGCAACGCAGTGATCTGCGCTGCCTTGCCTTACTCCATATCTACGAGCCCATTCAAAAGCATGCATGGTGGCTTTGCGGGGCCTCATAGATATGATTTTTTTATCTGCACCACAGAAGCAACACAGAAAGTGATGCTCCAGCGGAACTGGGGCTCATAAATATGCCAGTGAGTGTCTCTACAACCCCCTTCCACCCTGGAAATGGTCAAAGATTAATTCCAGCTATGACTGGCATTAGCCCACTTCCAGGATGGGAAGCAGAGTGGATCAACACCAAATTGTTCATAATGTAAGGGAAGAGCTTTCTCCTTTTGGAAATATAGTTTTCCCCTGGAGAAAAAAAGAGGAAAAAACTCTGCCTTTAAACAGGATGCTCCATTCCCCCTATGCGGATTTCTACGCTATTTATATCTTTTGCAGAACTGGGGTAGACCATAACAATAGTCATGTGGCACAGATTTCCAGCTTTCCAGAAGTACATTCAGATAGAGTTCAAAATCTCCCCTTTACATTTTTATTGCTGAATAACAAAGTACAAAGTATTTTTTTTAAATCTGGAAAAAACGAATAACCTGGCACATTGTGCTTTTCAGTGGGTCAACAAGCTCAGCGTTAGAATGTACAATTGAAAGAATGTTGGCAGACTCTAAAAATTGATTCCTTTAAGTATGTCATATTAAAAAACCTACTGTTTCCAGTGCATTAAACTGGGCCTCCAGCATCCACCTGTATTGCAGGTGATCTGTGTATGTAATGGAGGCTGTACTTTCTATATGGAACCATGAACTCTTGCATGTGTACTATACATAGTATACCTTTGCAAAAAGGAAGCTTGCACTGCTGCTGTGCTGTGCTTTTTAAGGAATGTTTCAGTAGCACTCCTACTGTCACTACTGTACTGCCTCCCTGTGTGAGGGAAGCTTGCACCGTTGCTTCCTGAACTATAACCAAACTCTGTGTGACCGAAGCTTGCGCTGCTGTTTATGGTGCTGTGACTATTGTGTTTGTAAGGGAAGCTTGCACTACTGCTTCTGTGCTATGCCCTTTAAGGAAAGCTAGAACTGCTACTGTTAACACTGCACTGTCTCTCTGTGTGATAGAAGCTTGCACTGTTGCTGCCTGTACTATAACTAAACTCTATGTGACAGAAGCTTGCACTGCTGCTGATACTGCTGTCACTGTTGTGTTTGTAAGGAAATCTTGCACTACTGTTGCTGCTGTGGTGTGCTCTTTAAAGAAAGCTTGAACTGCTATTATTACTACTGTACTGTCTCTCTGTGTGAGCAAACCTTGCACAGTTGCTGCCTGCACTATAGCCAAACTCTATGTGACTAAAGCTTGCACTGCTGCTGATAGTGCTGTGAGTATTTTGTTTGTGAGGGAAGCTTCCAGTACTGATGCTGCTGTGCTCTTTAAGAAAAGCTAGCACGGATGCTGTTACTACTGTACTGTCACTCTGTGTGAGGGAAGCTTGCACCATTGCTGCCTGTGCTATAGCTGATCTCTCTGTTACTGAAGCTTGCACTGCTGCTGAGAATGCTGTGACTATTGTGCTGTGAGAGAAGCGTGCATTTGTGCACGGTGTGCTGTACCGGATCTTCTTTAAGGGTAACTTGTACTAGTGCTCTTGATATTGGCCCTCATGTGTGTGAAAGAAGCTTGCACTGATATTCTCTTGCTCTATCTGTTTGGATAAAGGGAAGCTCCTCTCAAAGTATCACTCAAGTAGCAGAGAACACGGCTAAATGAAACAAGACTGGGTACAGGCAGAAAAAGTAGAAAAGGCTTTTCCAATTTTAAGATTCAGAAAATAAATGTGAAGGCAGCTCTGCGGATGTCTCACAAAAGGGCAATACCCTAATTAACTGATAAAGGAAGTAAGTTACTGCTTAGGCGACAGAGGGGCCAATAGGTTTCCTGTCACTGGGGTTGGAAGGTGGGTGCACTTGGACAACAATCTCTCTTTCTCTCTCTCTCTCTCTCTCTCTCTCTCTGTCTCTCTCTCTCTCGCTCTCCCTACAGCAGGCTTCTCCAACAAGTAGCTTGTGTGCTACTCCTAGGTCTCCAGCTACTAGAAAGTAGCTCTCCCGTGTACTACCCACCCTACTAAATTAGAAGCTTTTGCTTAAATTAATAGATGTATACCAAAATTGAAAAGTGTGTATTCAAGTTGAAAAACATGCGTATTTCCAGCACTCGTAGACTGATGTTTGGTGAAGAATAGATGAATTTCCACAATATTTTTTGTACCAGATATTTGAGTGATACATGGTGTGGAACTGGTGGGACTTATTATATTAATTTTGTGACACGAACGCAGTAGCAATTCTCTCATGCATTACCCATGTAGGGCCATTCCGAAGTGACAAAGCCTTTTTCCAATATTGCTGGCAACTGTGCCTAATTCACTGAGGTGATCACTCCCGGTAATCCTGCATACGGTGGCCACTGATGTATGTAATCTTGTCAGACGTGGTCACTTTTACAACACTAATAATATTAGTAGCTCGAGATGATTTTTATTGAACATAAGTAGCTCCTAGTACAGATGATGTTGGCGACCACTGCCCTACAGTGTTTACTATGGAAACAGCATGCTGTTGTCTTTCATTGCCTGAATAACTGCCCATCCAGAAGTGGGCACTCACTGTTTGGGGATGAGTACAGGCAGGCAGTCAGTAAGGAGATACACAGTTGTGATGCCAGGAGCACGTGGGTTCACTCGGGCTACCTTGTACCGGCAGGAAACTGCTGCTAAAGCGGCGATAATATGCCCTTGAGAATTCCAATAGAAGCCCATGGAGGCATATCAACAAAGATTAGAGATAAACATCGCTAAGCGCGTTTTGCAATGTTTATCCTATCGCTGGATTTCATCGCCGTGATAGCGCTGTATCAACAACGCTTTTCACAACGGCGATAAGAAATCCAGCGATAACGGGGAAATTGCCGTTTTGCAGGGAACATCGCTGGTTTTCCAGCGATGTTCCCTGCAAAACGGTAATATCCTTGCTGATACGACCCTGTGGTCATATCAGCATAATTCACCCCCTATGTTAAGCATAGGTAAGTCAGGATGTTAGCAGACGTTCGTTTTTGGCGAAAACCGCAGTTTTTGCCAAAATCTAACGTGTGCTAAAATCCTGTGGGCTGCCTTGTAAATATCGCGATGTGAACATCAGCGATATTTTACAAGGTAGTCCATCCGGGGTACGCCCAGTGACACCCACTTTGCATCTCATTAGAGATGCAAAGCGAGGCGTCGGGAAAAAGGGTGCTAACATGCGCTTATGCATGTAAGCACCCTCTTGTAAATAAGGCGATAGTTTTATCTCCGCTTTTTTGGCTTATGCCAAAAAAGCGGAGATAAAGCCCTTGTTAATATGCCCCCATGTACTGGTGTAAACCTGGGCTTTTATTGGAATTCTCAAGGGCATATTATCAAGCCCATTATCGCCGCTTTAGCTGCAGTTTCCTGCCGCTAAAGCGGCGATAATTTTAACGCCGTTCTTGATAATATGCCCCTCTGGGTTAAAGCCCACCTTTGGAAGGCCTTTCATCCGTGGCCGTAATGGGCCATGGTGAACCTTTTCATTGTATTCCTGTAATTTGTGTATCTCTTGCTATTTTGCATTGCAGAAATTACGCAAAATGCCAGAAATTATAGACGCTTGGAATTTGCCCAATCTTTTGCTGCAGTGGGCTTTTTGATTGCCAGTATCTCTAGTGCCTTTTGAATGCAAGGTATACCCAAAGTGTAAATTTGCATGTAAATTTGCATAATTTTCCCAACACCGCACAATTTCAGAGAAAACAATTAAGTGATTTTGTGACGCTTTTTCTTTAATGTACAGCACTTTACAGCCGAACCAAAGTGTATTAAGGGCATGATTGAGGGGTAACAGGCCTTTCAAAAACCAGTGCCACCAGTTTCGCAAAGAGAAAATGATATAAAAGCCTCTAATATACTGGAAATGGTATTGAGGTAGCTGCAAATTTTGAGACTATGGGTACACAAAACTTTGATCTTGGGTATTTTGGCTAATATGAGTGCACAAAACAGCTTGAGAGGTACTTCCCTAGTGTGCACATTGGTGACAGGAATTATAAAACTTTGCAGCGCAAAGTTTTCTGCATAATATCAGTTTGCTGCATGTGTCACATAATCCATCACCTGCTGCATAATTTGAAGATTTAAAAAAATATATTTTGTTTCCCTCTCAAGTGGATCAAATGTCCTGATGGGTGAGGTTTTCTTAAAAGTGGTGGGGTGTAATCCTTGGCTCTAATTCCAAAGAGCTTTTTCTTGAAGGGTTCTCTCACACTTTCTTGCACTAAGATTATTGTCGCACTCTGACTCACTCAGTCTCACTTGTCTCACTAATTCACACAGGCTCGCTCATTCTATTCTGGCCCACTCTGACTCACTCATTCTGCATTGCTCAGTCTTACTGTGACTCAATCTCACACACAATAACACTCATTTACACTAACTGTCATTCTCCCTCACTCACTCAAATTCATTTTCACACTTTCTTGCACTGTTTATTGTCTCACTCTGACTCACTCAGTCTCACTTGTCTCACTAATTCACACAGGCTCAAATGATGTAAATGAACGTCTCCTCTGCAGGTGCAGTTTGTGTACAGTTTGGATGAGCACCCTCACATTTCTGCTGTTTGTGATTTACCTGCTTAATGTACAAAGCTTTCCCTGCTGGCATCTTTGTTGTTCCTGTAATGTGGGTGAGGAAACTCTTCTGATAAAATAGCTTTCAAACAACTCCATGTTATGTGTTGCATGGTCAGTCATTACCTCCTTTTTAGCCAACAAGCTTACAATGTTAAATGTATAACTGAAGTCTCCATATGCACTTTGGGCCAGGTGTACAAAGCCTTTTTGCAGTCACAAACAGCCCGATTCACAGAATCGGACCATTTGCAAACGCAAAAGGCCTTTTTTAAATGTATCAAACCCAATTTGCGATTCAGTAACAAATTGCTAAATCGCAGTTTTGGTTTGCGACTTAATATCAATTAGGTATTTGGAAGTAGCGTGTTTTGGGTGACCCTTTCAAACATCAAATCATAGCGGTATGTACTAATGCGTTGCATCGAAATGTGGTAGCAAAAACATTCGGACTTTACCACCAACTGAAAGCTTCCACTTTGAGAATGTATAAAGAATATTTTTTAAGAGCAGGGGCATGGTTCCATTGACCACTGCTTACTCTTAAAAGAGAAAAATGAAACATTTCATTTTTTATTTTCATAAGCATCCTGTTTTCCTTTAAGGAAAACGAGCTGCCTTTAAAACAAACTGATTGCTTTATTTAAGAGCAATCAAAAACATGGTAGTCTGCAGACCCCAGCAGGCCATCATCCCTGTGATGGCAGCGAATCCTAGTGGGTCACAAATTGTGACCTACCTCATTAATATTCATGAGGTAGGTCGAATTGCAATCCACTACAAATATGTAATTTGCAAAACAACCTATTAGCGCATAGGCCACTTTGCAAATTACTACACTGGTCACAAAAATACTAGTGGAAAATTGCAACCAGTATTTTGCGACCAGTTGTAAGTACATCTGAAACCTTGGTTCTTAGCAAAAAATCCAGGTCTGGATCTGAATTACACATCAGTGGCGGCTGCTCCTGGGTAGCAGTAGTGAGGCGGGGAGGTGGCAAGAGGGGGAGGAGGGTTAAAAAAAAAAAGCACTTACCTGCCGTCCTGCCGCCTGGCCGGCCACCGCCACTTCTCCTCCGTCCTCTTCCTGGCTTCTTCTGTGGAAACAGGAAGCACCCGTGCTCCCAGGCTCCCCATAGCCAATCACAACACTGCAATGAAGCGTTGTGATTGGTCTGAGCGCCACAATTCAGCACTCAGCCAGGGAATGGAAGCCTCTGCATGTTCTCCATGCATGCTGTAATGTAGCCTGCATGGAGATCATGTAAAGTGCTTATGAATGTTTGGCCGCCCGAGAGGGCCAGTCAAATATTCATGCGCACTTACATAGTGCCCACCAGCCCTCCCCTTGCTCTGAGAGCAGAGTAGATCCACCCTGCCCCAACAAGACGCTGCAGCAGGAACAAATAAAATGATAATAACATAAGTTATTATCATTTTATTTTTCCTTTTTTTCACTGCAAAAAGCAGTGGGGCGATGCTTCTCCGTCTTAGTGTAGGAGCAACCACTGTTACACACAGTGTCCTGGGGATAACATGGGTTTGTATACTATTTCCTGCACCCTGATATTTCTCCTTAGCGGAGGAGCAGCCACTGTTACACATAGTGTCCTGGGGGTGACATGGTTTTGTCCACCCATTTCCTGCACCCCATGACACTGTAGCATTAAAAAGGGGCCTTAGACACCTCAGTGTAGACAGGGACCATTTGACCTTTATATAATGCTGCCCCAGTTGGCTGAAAGTGTCACACATGATATGGTGCACTTGGCAGCTTCCAGATCTTTCATTTTATTGTATCTGATGGCAATATTACATGCAGGGCCCCAGGGGTGCTACGAACATGTGGGGCACTGTAGTATTACAGAAAGGCCTGTGGATGCCTGTGTAGCCCCTTCTGTAATACACAAAGCTCCGGCACAAATACAGCACCAGTGATATCTTAACTGGCATTCCCTTATTTATGGGGCGAAATCCTACGCACATCAGGGAAGCATATTGTCTCTGTGCCATATTATGGATGCAGGTGCAGGGGCAAAGACGCCGTCAGTAGGTACAGCTGCAGTGTGCCAAAAAGAGGTGGCATGCAGTCAATGCTCACTAAAAGAGAGAAGGAGGGGAGGGATCCCATGAACTCCTAAGACATTCTCTACAGACGAGCACAGTCACTCATTGTACCCACCTGCAGGGTATCTTTGAAGGGCAGATTGGGTGCCTCCTGCACCATGAAAGACAGAGAGGCCTGGTCAAAGAGTGTTCCACTAATGCGCTGCCTTCAGGGCAGCCATGAGTTTGCAGCTACCCTGAGGGCAGTGCATTATATGGGACAGGGTGCACAACCCTGTTTGCTCCCGGCACACCTAGTTCTGGTGCCCCGTGGTGCAAATAGGGACAGTGCGTCCTAGGTATAATACATCCTCAGGTGTCCGTTTGCATCCTCCTCTAACCTTTGATCCGAGGATCCTGCTCATACCTTTTTATTTTCAGAGACGATTCCTATTCCTGGAATTTTCATGAGTGCCAATGTTGTCTCCTGCTCTATCCAGGCATGGTGGGCCACACTATTGTGATGGTGTGCGGTGCCCAGTGCTTAATTTGAGCCAGTGGTTTCCGGTGTTCGGCACCAGCCCTTAATTGTCGGTGCCAGAACATACTTGTCGTCACAAGCACTTATGACAGCTGCCACGTGGTGGCGCTGTTTGTATAATTTAGAGATGAGCAGTATAGCAATTGTTTATTAATTCAGTATGCATTAAAAACAACAAATACCTGTTGCCCAAACTATTTTTATAGCTCTTGGGGCCTAGAATAGTCTGAATTGTCACACTTGTAGCAGTGTGCTGTTTAGTAGTTGCGTAGGTACTGTCATTGACAGCGCTGGCAGTGGCAATGAGTGGTGCAAGCTGCAGAAGCCTCCTGACTAGAGCCCTGGCACTTATTCTTTTACAAATTAAGCACTGGCATTACCCAGAGACCCCAACACCGCATCCACAGAGCACCGCCCATGCCTATTAGAGACAGGCAATCACAGGTCTGGGTCAAGTATGCGCTCAGTGCCCTGCAGTGTGTCCTGCACAGCACAGCCTTGATCACCTGCCGCACACTGCAGGACCTAATGAGGCAAGCAAGACATTATTAGCCAGCGTCTCTTTATGAACCCGCGAGCCCCCCGGCTCCGTCCATTACCAGCAGCCTGGAGGGCGGGCAGGAGGCGTTAACCGCGGGCAATTAACTGCCCGTATCTGGTCATTAATGACAGCGACTGCAGTAAGCGCGGGAGCCAAGAAATGTAATTAACCGTTCAAGGGAATACAATTTATATAAAACTAATGGCTCTGTCCACAAGAGTAGGACACAACTGTATTCAGAACTAATGACGCATCTCACGCCGGCTGCCTTGCTCAAAACGGAGACATTTACCAAACAAGTCATCCAGGTTTGTGTGCCCCTTCCTTCTATTCAAAAGAACTCAATCCAATTGAACCATGTTGGAAATAAATCCAACAAGCATTAGTAATAACATTCCACAACCTTTCCAATGAACATTTTCATTGTTAGGGTGACCAGATCTAAAAACCCTTAAAAGCGGGACATTCTAAAAACCTAGAAATAGGACCACAGTTTTGCATCATTAAAGTGGCACAAAATGGCTTCCTTGACGGTGCTAACCAACACAAAAGGTAAGCCGGAAGAAAGCAAAGGGAAATGCAAGTGTTTTTGTTTTGCGCACTATCCGCTGTGTTATCTACATTGCTTTTGGCTAGGGGGTGCTAATTAATTATGCACACTAATTATGCACCAGAGCACACATGAAAATGTTACTCACTCTCTCTTCAATTCAGCCTCTCTGAAAACCTGGACATGTACTACAGTTACTGAAATGTGTTAGGACAGATGGTGAAAAAACAGAAACTGTAAATTGGGAACTCCTGGTCCCCCCTTCTATAGTCCTCATCAACATTGTTGAATACAATTTATTTTGTACTAGTATAATAAACTGCAAGTGCAGACAAAACAATCTTTAAATTAAATTGGTGGGGAATCAAAAACACAAAATTAACTGTTATTCAGGGCCCCATTTCGACAGATAAAACTGTGTAGGTACCAAGAATAACAACACATAGAAAACAAAACCAAAAAAAATGGTTCTCCATAAATAGTTTTGTGGGCACCAGATAAATGGCAGGTACTGAAACACTCTGGTGCCGATCACGATCCTGTAAAAACCGGGTACGAACCGTCGGACGGAGCAAATTCTCCGTCCAACGCGTACCCGGTCATCAAAATGTACAAACATGGAATTACGATTCGCACGGAAACACCATTTCCGTACGAATCGTACAAAACCCCGACCGACGAAAATAAACATACAAATGCGATCTGGGAAAGCGCCGACGTGACGTCGGGACGCACGCAGCCTGCCATTCACGAAACAGGAATTACGATTCGCACCGACGTCATCCCGCACGGAGAATATTTTCCGGCTGCCAAAAACTGCCGGGAAATCAGGACGACGCGAACAAGGAGGACCTGTACACGACGGACAGACATGGACCCGAACCTACGTGTCATCCCGGCCCTCATAGCAGTCGACCTCCTCTACAGGTTACGACGCAGACGCCGCAGAAGGTCAGAACAACTAAGGGAGGGGGGAAAGGGGGGGAAAGGGGGGGGGCAGGACCAGGGGCAGGCCACAAAACCAACACCAATGTCACACAGCACACATGCCCTGGACATACCTGACCCCCATGCCCTGGTCACCACGAGGGGGTGGGGGCGTGTCCAGCAAAGCCAGCGTCCGCCACAAAGGAAGTGCCTCACGACGCGAACCGGCAACACAACTATACAGGTACGTCCCGTACCCACGCCTTAAGAGCGTGGTTATGAGTCGTACCACGCCCACACCTACGTCACCCCAACCATGGCGGGACGGCTGTACCCACGTGGCAAAGGCCTGGGTACGGGTCGCACAAGCATCACATAGCATGGGGACGGATATGTACGTACCGTACCCCCACCACTGTATGCATGGAGCGTACCCCCAACCCCAACAGTGTAAGTACGACCCGTACCCTCACCCGCGTACGTATGGAGCGTACCCCCACCCCAACCGTGTATGTACGACCCATACCCTCACCCGCGTACGTATGGAGCGTACCCCCACCCCAACAGTGTAAGTACGACCCGTACCCTCACCCGCGTACGTATGGAGCGTACCCCCACCCCAACAGTGTAAGTACGACCCGTACCCTCACCCGCGTACGTATACGTCCCACCCCAACAGTGTAAGTACGACCGTACCCTCACCCGCGTACATATGGAGCGTACCCCCACCCCAACAGTGTAAGTACGACCCGTACCCTCACACGCGTACGTATGGAGCGTACCCCCACCCCAACCGTGTATGTACGACCCGTACCCTCACCCGCGTACGTATGGAGCGTACCCCCACCCCAACAGTGTAAGTACGACCCGTACCCTCACCCGCGTATGTATGGAGCGTACCCCCACCCCAACAGTGTAAGTACGACCCGTACCCTCACCCGCGTACGTATACGTCCCACCCCAACAGTGTAAGTACGACCCGTACCCTCACCCACGTACGTATGGAGCGTACCCCCACCCCAACAGTGTAAGTACAACCCGTACCCTCACCCGCGTACGTATGGAGCGTACCCCCACCCCAACCGTGTATGTACGACCCATACCCTCACCCGCGTACGTATGGAGCGTACCCCCACCCCAACCGTGTATGTATGACCCGTACCCTCACCCGCGTACGTATGGAGCGTACCCCCACCCCAACAGTGTAAGTACGACCCGTACCCTCACCCGCGTATGTATGGAGCGTACCTCCACCCCAACAGTGTAAGTACGACCCGTACCCTCACCCGCGTACGTATACGTCCCACCCCAACAGTGTACGTACGACCCGTACCCTCACCCGCGTACGTATGGAGCGTACCTCCACCCCAACAGTGTAAGTACGACCCGTACCCTCACCCGCGTACGTATGGAGCGTACCCCCACCCCAACAGTGTAAGTACGACCCGTACCCCCATGGAGCGAACCCACACACGTGTCTGGACTAAGCGTACAAATTGTTAAATAGGAGGGGTGTACGCTCCATACGTACGCGGGTGAGGGTACGGGTCGTACCCCCACCCCAACAGTGTAAGTACGACCCGTACCCCCATGGAGCGAACCCACACACGTGTCTGGACTAAGCGTACAAATTGTTAAATAGGAGGGGTGTGTGCCTATCACTCCCAGCAGTGCCCAGAGACAGGAGGGGTGGGTGCAGAGTCCTCCCAGCAGTGCCCAGAGTCAGGAGGGGTGGGTGCAGAGTCCTCCCAGCAGTGCCCAGACACAGGAGGGGTGGGTGCCTATCACTCCCAGCAGTGCCCAGGGACAGGAGGGGTGGGTGCAGAGTCCTCCCAGCAGTGCCCAGACACAGGAGTGGTGTGTGCAGAGTCCTCCCAGCAGTGCCCAGGGACAGGAGGGGTGGGTGCAGAGTCCTCCCAGCAGTGCCCAGAGACAGGAGGGGTGGGTGCAGAGTCCTCCCAGCAGTGCCCAGAGACAGGATGGGTGGGTGCAGAGTCCTCCCAGCAGTGCCCAGACACAGGAGGGGTGGGTGCAGAGTCCTCCCAGCAGTGCCCAGATGCAGGAGGGGTGGGTGTAGAGTCCTCCCAGCAGTGCCCAGACACAGGAGGGGTGGGTGCCTATCACTCCCAGCAGTGCCCAGGGACAGGAGGGGTGGGTGCAGAGTCCTCCCAGCAGTGCCCAGACACAGGAGTGGTGTGTGCAGAGTCCTGCCAGCAGTGCCCAGACACAGGAGTGTTGTGTGCAGAGTCCTCCCAGCAGTGCCCAGAGATAGGAGGGGTGGGTGCAGAGTCCTCCCAGCAGTGCCCAGAGACAGGAGGGGTGGGTGCAGAGTCCTCCCAGCAGTGCCCAGAGACAGGAGGGGTGGGTGCAGAGTCCTCCCAGCAGTGCCCAGAGACAGGAGGGGTGGGTGCCTAACACTTACAGCAGTTCCCATGTAACGCAAAGGGTGGAGTAGCCACAGATACCATGCCCACAAATGTCAGTCAGGTGCACAAAGACCCTGCAGTACATGTAACCACATGTGTGCGAGGCTGGGAGTATACGCATGCATAGCGCAGAAAAGAAAATATGTCCACATGAAGTCATGTCAATAGTCCACATACACAAGTACAATGACTATCAAGAATGCCACGAATGATGCAGGTGGAGACATGGCTCAGCATGCATGTGCAAAGTAGAAGGAGTCCGTCACACACCCAGCTAATGTACACACAGCTCTGCGCTAAATATTGGGAACACCCTGCAGGGAAGATGTCAGGGTACACAGAGGAAGGAATACACCTTTGGACAATTTCACCATGCAGCAACTGCTTACATGAACACAGAAACCTAGCTAACACCGTGTGATGGCACACAGATCCCAGGGTACCCCCTATGACCAGCACACTACTACATGTCCCACACAACCAACACATGATCACCACCCAAAATCATGAGGCAGCCCCACCAACAGCAATATCAGAAAAGCAGTAGTGTTCAAAGGAAACAAAAATGGCTTTAATCAGCATGATCCAAAATTGTATGTTCGTATAAAGTTCTATATTTACAAAGCCCATTGGGCAGTCCAGAAGTCACAGCTGTATGGGGGACACAGTGGGATGCGTGTCCCCTAGCTTGCCTGCACAGTTACATTCCGTCATCTTCCACAGGGGTGAGGGCATCATGTGGGGGGGAAGAAACAGGCACCCACTCTGGCTGCGTGTCACACGTTTGCCCCCCGACCCAGTGGGTGTGCCTACTTCACCCTGTGTGTGCGTGTCAGGAGGTGTGCGGTGGACCTTCCCTGCTGGTGTGGTGCCTGTGTGTGTTGTGGTGGGTGCATGCTGACGTCTGGGTGTACGTGGGACAGGCATGGGAGTGGGAAGTGTGGATGGGGCAGGGGTAGGGGGTCGGACGTAGCGCTGCAGGAGACCCACTGCTGCAGTCAGTGTCGAGTCTATCGACCTCAGCAAGCTGCGTTGGTCAGCCTGCGATGAATGAATGCCCTCCAAGTATGCCTCCATGTTGTGCAGCACTTGGCTGTGGCCATGGAGGACATTAAGGATCGCAGCCTGACCAACCTGCAACTGCCGCTGGATGTCCACAGACTCGGCATTGGCAGCAGCAGTGGAGACAGGGGCAGGGGGTGCGGTGCCTGGCAGGAAGGAGACGTGGTGACCGGGCACGTTGGGAAGGGACACGAGCAAGTGGGAGGCGGCTGATGGCAATGGAGGGGGCGGGGCGAGATGTAGTGCTGCTGTCAGCTGCTGGTGCAGCCGCCACCCACTCGGAGAGATCATCCTCGGACCCGTCAGCTTCATACTCTGTTGTGCCAGTCGACAGGTCCCCGGCTTCACTCTCCTCCACCTCAGTCCCACTTGATGTGCCAGCCCCGATGTCACCGCTGGCACTGGTGCTCGGTCCCTCTGCTCCGTCTGTGCCCATGTCTACCTCCGTGTCCCCCGACGATGCTGTGGGCAGGGTGAAGAGACAGAAATTAATCATACACCTGTATACATATGTCACATGAGTCCAATATACATAGGTCACAGCGCATAGCCTGAAACAAAAGAAGAGTTACATCTACAAAACAAGGTACATATGTAGGGCATGCAAGACACAGTTGTTTGACCCACCATGCCACCTAAAAACTATGGAGAGCATGACACAATAGCAAATGAGATGGAATGGAATTTTGACTGAGGAGCACGGCCCTGGGGACAATCCAGCACTGCATCTGCACCACACAGCGTGGCAGGAAATAGGGATGAGCAGGGACCATATCCAGGAACAAGAGGCACATGCAGCATAGGTCATACTGAAAACATGCCCACCATGACTGGCCCACTGCACCTTGAGTGCATGTCCAGACAAACATCACACACTGGCCAGTCCTAGCAAGGAGATATCAGGTTGTGACATGAAGGCCATGCCCGCACCACCCACCCCCTACATGAGACTATTATTTGGAGACACAGGAAGCACATACATCCCTTAGTCTGGGTGAAATACACATGGGATGCAACAAATCAAGGTTGCACACAAAATACCCAAGGTGCGC
This sequence comes from Triturus cristatus, assembly GCF_964204655.1. Lineage (NCBI taxonomy): Eukaryota > Metazoa > Chordata > Amphibia > Caudata > Salamandridae > Triturus > Triturus cristatus. The sequence goes on from NC_140590.1 coordinate 1,647,042,612, forward strand.
CTGTCCAAATAATCATGTACAAATGGGCATCATCAGATGATTGTAACAAGACACACAGGCAATGTCCACCGTGAGTATGAACAAGGAAAATCAGGTCAGGCTGTACAGTGGACACTTGTACCACATTTCACGTCAATATACATTTGGCCAGGGGACAATGGCACAGAGCACAACCTATGCTGTAGACACAGAGATTTTCAACATATTCGGATTACACACATGATACCTAGGAAAATATGCCCCTGGGGACAGTAGTGGCCACACAACTCCATGCTCCTGAATGGGAATGATTGCAACACACGCTACCATCCCCGCACTATGCGTACCGCACACTCATGCACATCATGTCACAGGCCACCACATAGGACATGCGTGCTGTAAGGCCTCACACTTGAGAGACTAACTCCCATGTCTGGACTCATCATTAGTGCCAACTGACATGGAACCCACAAGATCAGAACTGGACAGGGCACAGGCAAGGTCCCCAAACCTGTTACACACCACCCCCACACATGATGCTGCAGGCATTGTACACGTGGAGAAGGATGCCAGGCTACATAACCTTGTGACGGAGTGACTTCACACAGACCAGGGAACACATTGCAAGGAGGGGAAGGGAGGCAGGAGAGCACTGCAATACTGTGGGTAACAGGATCTGCACAGCACCATTAAACCCTGGCAGTGCATCCATGGAACAGTGCACTTACAAATGCTGGTGAAACACAACAAACACACATGTACCTACCCCCTTCCTGCTGCTGCATCTCCTGTAAGCGCCTCTCCAAGTCTGGAAAGACCACCGGCAGCACACGTTTGTGGATGTGGCTCAGTCGGCGGCGCCCGCGGTTCTTATGGCTCTGAGGTGAGTCCCCCTGCAGGACCCGTGCGATCCTCTGCGTCCAGCACCGGATATCCTGCCAGCGTTTCTCCACCTGGGACAGGCACCGCTTCCGACCATCCGCACTCCTCACGGCACTGACGGCGGTCAGCCAGATCTGCTCCTTGGCAGTGGCGCCTACCTGTGAGGATGAACAAGTGACACTACATCAATACACCTGCAACATGTCACAGAGACACATATGAGAACAAATTAGCTGGTTACAACAAGGCATGTCATGCAGCATACGCATTGCACCTTTGCCATAGGGACATACTCCTCTGGGGAAGGGCAAAAGCAGTACGTGCCAGTGAAAGTACACAGGTGGAATGAGGGCAAAGACACAATCAATTACAAAGGCTCACACTGTGCATCACACCCACCCCTCCTGTCTCTGGGCACTGCTGGGAGGACTCTGCACCCACCCTTCCTGTCTCTGGGCACTGCTGGGAGGACTCTGCACCCACCCCTCCTGTCTCTGGGCACTGCTGGGAGGACTCTGCACCCACCCCTCCTGTCTCTGGGCACTGCTGGGAGGACTCTGCACCCACCCCTCCTGTCTCTGGGCACTGCTGGGAGGACTCTGCACACACCCCTCCTGTGTCTGGGCACTGCTAGGAGTGATAGGCACCCACCCCTCCTATGTCTGGGCACTGCTGAGAGTAATAGGCACCCACCCCTCCTATGTCTGGGCACTGCTGGGAGGACTCTGCACCCACCCCTCCTGTCTCTGGCCACTGCTGGGAGGACTCTGCACCCACCCCTCCTGCCTCTGGGCACTACTGGGAGGACTCTGCACACACCCCTCCTGTGTCTGGGCACTGCTGGGAGACATCAGGCATTCCCCCCCTGGGACCCCCCCTACAGTACATAGCATGTGTGTCACACCTGGACACAATGGCAGAAGTCACAGTCACAAAAAAAGGGACACAGTCTGTGCTAGTAGCTCTGCACTCACCTGATACCCTGGTCGCCCATACAGCATGGGGTACTGTGGGAGGATCACATCCAGCAGAGCCATGTTCTCCTCCAGGGTGAAGGGCTGTGACCTCTCCACAGACCTTGACATGGTTCCAGGGAATCACGAGCAGCAGCAGTGTGGTAGAATCGAAATATGTGCAGGCAAGTGCTCCCTCATGGGACCTGGCTGCCTTATATCTGCCTTGCTGTCCTCATGCACAGGAGTACAGAGTGATTGGTCACTCACATTTGCATCCTATGTTTCCTCCAATCCCTTCAAACCTAGCACAGTCAGTGGGTTCTTATTGTGTTTTTTTCTTCAGCATGATGTCAACCCCACAAACACATTGCAACAAAGTAGATTCATTCCAACTGACTTCTGCTGTGCACCTTCCAGAACAAAATCAAACTTAAAACTTGGTCTCCATGACAATCAGCATGCATGTGGGCCTTAATACTTGTCCCTCATGTGTCCCCTATGTAATTTTGCGCTTCACACACAGGTACGGTGTGTTCCGGGGCCCTAGGGCACTACAAATGCATAGCAACGGCCCGTACAGGCGTGCGTACTTTCACTATCACCATGGGTGCCATCGCGTATGCGTACTCGCAGTGGTACGGGCCGTACACACGCCTGTACGCTCACTATGACTTTGGGTGTCTTTGCGTATGCGTACTCATACTGGTACGGCCCGTACACACGCCTGTACGCTCACTATCACTATGGGTGTTCTGCGTATGCGTACTCGTAGTGATAGTGAGCGTACAGGCGTGGGTACGGCCCGTACCAGTACGAGTACGCATACGCGAGGACACCCATAGTGATAGTGAGCGTACAGGCGTGTGTACGGCCCGTACCAGTACGAGTACGCATACGCGAGGACACCCATAGTGATAGTGAGCGTACAGGCGTGTGTACGGCCCGTACCAGTACGAGTACGCATACGCGAGGACACCCATAGTGATAGTGAGCGTACAGGCGTGTGTACGGCCCGTACCAGTACGAGTACACATACGCGAGGACACCCATAGTGATAGTGAACGTACGCACGCGTGTACGGGCCGTACCACTATGGGTGTTCTTGTGTATGCGTACTTACTGACCGTACACATGCCTGTACGCTCACCATCACTATGGGTACACATACGGCAGCACTCCCATAGTGATATGGGAACGTACACAGGCCCTCTTAGCAGCAGTACGGTGGTATTCAGACATCACAGTGGTGACAGGCAGCACACAGGAAGGAATAGGGCTGACATACTTGTCCATGGATGGACATCAATGCATTGTCTGGGCAGTACTACATGTGTGGGGCACAGGTGTGACAGGCTGTGATGTGGCACATTACTCCTGAGTCGAGAAGGCACCAGATGTATGATGAGATGTGTACAGATGTTATGTGTGACGGTGCAATGTGTGCCAGGCATGCCCTTGACTCCTTTGACATGTGTGCATGTCGTACTGCACACTTGGGATGAGCGTCACTGGCATGGCACGGACACCAACACACGGAAGTGTCCCCTGATGCCCGGTACAGGGGTTACCACACCTGACATGTCACTACCCACGGTGCACGATGTGACTATGTCATGTATGTGGGGGGGGTTCCCATTAGGTTGATGTCGGAGCACCCTCAAAAGCTGCAGCTGTTGCAGCAACCAACATGTGTCTGTGTGTAGATTGACATTGCACACTGTTCCGCACACCATGCCACATGTGGTATCGGATGTGAGGTGCATATGTATGCATGGAACACGGAGTAGCGTAACAAGGACATGTCTGCATCCTCTCTATGAATGTGTGGTGAGTCATGACATGTACACCTTCATGGCAAGGTGTGTGGGCTGTCCTAGTGTAATGTTATGTGACCTGTGGCTCTAGTGTTCCGCTACCAGTCTCTGCAATCGACATCCCACTTCTGCTGATGTGTGGATGTATGTCACTCCTGTGTTGCGTCTGGCTGTTCACTTGCACTGGGACACAGCTAATCCCATGCCATGGCATGTGGAGGTTCAGAATCTCCGTGTGTAGCTGGGTCTTGGTAGGAGTGTCACCTGCCAGCCATACGTGTCCAGGGCATGTGGCACATACATGACTCCGTATGTAGCATATGTGTATAGACAGATTAAAATGTGCTCAGTACATATAAATTGTTGTTGTGGTGCACTCACTCTTCCTTGTCACTTCCAAATTACTGCAGAGCGCCGCCTCTTCCCCGAGCAATTCCGGACTTGGCTGCCATGCGGGAGAATGACTGTATCCGGTGCTACCGCTTTCCCGAACGGTTGATTCTGGATTTGACGGCGAGACTGGCACCACACCTGCAACCGCTGCACAGGTATCCTACGGCACTGACACCCAAGTTGAAGGTAATGGCAGCCCTACATTTTCTAGCCACGGGTACCTTTCAAAATACCATAGCTCATGTTGGTGGCATGTCCCAGAGCATGTTCTGCCGTGTGCTGCATGATTTCTTAGAGGCCATGTTGATTCACCTTGATGACTTCATCCATTTTCCTACCCCTGAACAGTTGACTGTGGTCAAGCGTGGATTCTATGCCCTGGGAGGGATGCCCCATGTCATTGGGTCCATAGATGGGACACATGTTGCTTTGGTACCACCACAGGCACAGGAGGTAGCGTACCGGAATCGCAAGCACTACCACTCCATCAATGCCCTTGTGGTGTGTCTGTCCAACATGGTGATTTCACATGTCTGTGCTAGTTTTCCAGGATCAGCACACGATGCCTACATCATGAGGCGTAGCAGGGTGCCTGAAATGATGACGCAGCTGCGCAACGAACGAGCATGTGTTGTTGGTGGGTACACTCTGGCAGTCCTGTATTTTGCTTCCACTTCCAGCACGACCGCTTCTCCTGTCCTGCTTATGTCCATGTGCTTTCCATGTAGGGGACGCTGGCTATCCCAACATGCCATGGCTGATCACACCTCTCCGCAACCCCATCACGCCGGCCCAGCTCCGCTACAACACCGCCCATGGCCGGACAAGGCGAGTGATAGAGAGGACATTTGGCCTCCTGAAGAGCCGATTCAGGTGCCTCCACAAGACCGGCGGCGCCCTCCCATATGCCCCGGCGAAGGTCTGCAAAATCTTCATGGTCTGCTGCATGCTGCACAACATGGCAGTTGAGAAAGCTGTGCCACTCATCCTGGATCAAGATGACGAGGACCATCCACCCGTGGAGGACGAAGGTCTTGGCAATGGGGCTAGTGATGTGGAGGATGTGGAGCCACAAGAGGACATCCGGAATCGGCTCATACTCGACTTCTTTGCTTAGTGGTGAGTACCAGTGTCTGAGTGTGCACGCATTGGTCCCCGTGTGGCATGTGTTGTGATGTGTGTCTCCACATGCATGTATGGCACGTGAGTCAGAGGTGTGTGTGGGTGTGTCACTGGAGTGATGGTGCCAGTGATGGTTGTATTTCCCCAGTCATAATTGTGACCTAGCATGTTGTCATCCATACATGTGTCGAGTAAATGCACATGCAAGTGGCTGTGCTTTTTGTGGCTGACTTCTTGTGTGTCTCTCTTCCCCAGGTACTTGCGCATGCCGTCTGCTGCTTGCATTGTTGTGGCACTGCTATTCCTCATGGACACGTCATTGTGTGCTGACTCAGCGTTACAGGCACGGACACGTTTGGAAGTCTCCTTAGGGTAAGGGATACATCAGGGGTGTATTGGGTGTGGCAGTTGTTCACGATGTATGCACACTGCCCCTGTCGATGTTTGGTTCCTCTGCAGACATGTTGCATCACCATGGTACACATGACATGCAGCTGGGTACACCTGAATAGATGGTCAGACTAGTTGACAGTCATCTGTGATGGGATAGTGGATTGTGATGATGGCATCAATGTGTGTAACACTGCCCTCGGACACATACAGTTTGCATTGGCTTGACATGGTGTGGGACTTCCACATCAGAGTATCAATGGTGTATGGCAGCCTCTCCGTGAGCAGCAGGGGGTGTTTAGCTGTTAGCCGACACTTGTGTGCCAGTTCCATGGCTATCACGCATTTGTGCTGCAGAAGGGTGGTTCCAGTGTTGGACCCACATGTTCCTCCACATGATCTGTGTATGTGTACTCCGAGTTGCCTCTGCATTCCCGAATACATGACTAATAAAGGTGTCCCTATGCCTCCAAGGTGCCTCTTCTCAGTCAATGCTGGTGTGTTGCCACGGTGCATCCGGCATGTCTGGCATGGTTTTCCCTGATAGTGGCTATGTGTCTATGTGTCGAGTAGCAAGATGCAAGCTGTGTGTGTGGGAAGAGACTGTGTATTGTGCATGATGTCCATGACTGTGTGGGTATTGTGACATGTGCCATCCCCATGCATCCAACGTTGGCCAGGCCCCCATTATCTACATCCACCGGACTCAAGCTTGCAGGACATGGTTCTGCCACCTGTCTACACATACCTGGGTGCCCCCCAGGACACTGGACATGATCCCTGACCTCTGCGCATGACTGTTGCTGTACTCAATATGTCTGTCGGCACGGTTGTGCGGCCACCCCCTCAGCTGGTTGGGCCCATCACGGGAGTGTATGGTGCTCCATGTCTGTCTTGCCTAATACACTGTGACCCGTGTGTCCTGTGCCAGACTCAGGCCCCAGGGTGTGGATGGTTGAAGTCAAAAGAGAACTCAGGCATGTTTAAACTTTACAAGACACATGTGAGGTAATATTGCAACCAGCAGGCATCTTCTCTTCATGGTGTGACTTTTTATTTTTGTGGGGGGGTGGGGGGGGGGGTATGACGTGAGGGGCTTTCCGGGAGTTTGGAATCCAAAGTTCAGTAGGGGAGTTGGTGACCTTGCCATTGGAAATCCTCAGAGTCCATGCCACAGTCTTTGTCAACATTGGTCAGACAGTGACCAGCAATGCCATGTGGCAGAGAATGTCTTTTGATGCTGTGATGCTGTTGCTCCAGTGGGCCAGGTGCCAGGCCAGGTGTCCTGGGAGATGGTGATGTAGCGCCGACCCTCACGGTCTTTTCCGTGGATGACCCGCCCTCCTGCGGGGACCCTCAGAAGCAGGCCGTGACGATGTTTGGGATGCTCCATCGGATGTTTCCTCCTCCTCCTCCTGATCTCTCCCTGTGGGTGGTGATGTTCTACGCCTTCTGGCACAGGGAGGGTCGGCCATGTTGTCGGCCATCCGACGGAGTGTAGTGTGAATTCCCGTGAACACCGTCACAAGCTCAGCCTGTCTGTCCTCCATCCTCCGTTGGTGTTGCAGTAGACAGGCATGTAGCTCCGCATGTTGCTGGGCCTGCTGGGTCTTGATCCCCTCGAGGACGGACACAACCTGGGCCATGCCCGTGGTGTCCTGCCGGTATGTGTCCAGGATGTTACGGACATGGGAATATACCGGATCCCCAGCCAACTGGTCAGGCTGGCGCCTCCGCCGTCCTCCACTCCCACCACCCCTGCCCACTTGCACCTGGCCTGCCCTTGTGGGCACATCGGGTCTCCGGGACCCCTGAGGGGTGGCATTGGCATTGTTGCCTGCCTCCTCCTGGGTGCCCGGGACACCGTCTCCCTCCTGGCCAGCCTGGCTGCTTTGTGGTGGTGGGGCAGGGATCCTGGGTGTCTCCTGGGATGTGGCAGGAGTGGGGGTGGTGGATGGCCCCGTTGTACCTGACGCAGGTGCTGCAGGTCGTTGGACACCAGAGGGGCCAGGTTGGTCGGGGTCGTCCACAGAGTGGTGAGAGTCGTCGCTGCCGGTGGGATCGGCCTCCCACAGAGCCGGGTCCTGTGAGTCTTCCCCCCCAGTGTTGGGGGGTGAACCACGAGGTTGACCTGTGTGTGAGAGAGACAATGTTACATTTTGTTCCATGCAACATCCATGTTTCATTAGTTTCAAGGTTGGAACATTTCCTCTGGGAATTGGGATCTGTCTTGCATTCCACTCACAGTGCACTTGTGCATGGGTGTGTCTCTTGGGCACAGCTTTGGCGACTTTAACTATGTGTGGCACAGTCTTACTTGCTGCGTCAAGTATGACTGCAGTCAGCAGTGGAGTGGGCAGGTGTGGCAAGCCGTGCATTGGCGCCTTCCGTGTTGCACTGTACGTGGGCACATGAAGTTGTTCCACACACTTCAATGATGCAGGTAGCTGTCGTTGTGCTCGTGCACAGGTTGTGACATGGCCCTGTGTTTTGCCATGGAGGAGAGGGGGGGTTCTGGCACTGGCCACCCTTGTCTACATGCACGCAGTCCACCTGCTGACGAGCAGACATTCCCACACACCAAAAGGCTGATTTGCTCTCCCTGTGTCTCCCTCCCTCTCTGTCCCCCTCTCCCTCCCTCTCTGTCCCCCTCTCCCTCCCTCTGTGTGTCAGCCTCCTCCCTCTGTCCGTCTCCCTGTGTCTCCCTCCCTCTCTGTCCCCCTCTCCCTCCCTCTCTGTCCCCCTCTCCCTCCCTCTCTGTCCCCCTCTCCCTCCCTCTGTGTGTCAGCCTCCTCCCTCTGTCCGTCTCCCTGTCTCCCTCCCTCTCTGTCCCCCTCTCCCTCCCTCTCTGTCCCCCTCTCCCTCCCTCTGTGTGTCAGCCTCCTCCCTCTGTCCGTCTCCCTGTGTCTCCCTCCCTCTCTGTCCCCCTCTCCCTCCCTCTCTGTCCCCCTCTCCCTCCCTCTGTGTGTCAGCCTCCTCCCTCTGTCCGTCTCCCTGTGTCTCCCTCCCTCTCTGTCCCCCTCTCCCTCCCTCTCTGTCCCCCTCTCCCTCCCTCTGTGTGTCAGCCTCCTCCCTCTGTCCATCTCCCTGTGTCTCCCTCCCTCTCTGTCCCCCTCTCCCTCCCTCTGTGTGTCACCCTCTGTCACCTCAGCCCAGCTTCCTGGGCACACACTGTTAGCAGATCTTTGAATGGCCCTTGGCTTGTTGATGTGAGTTTGTTTCTGATCTCCAGGCACCCATTGGGTGTAGTGTCTGTGTGTGCGCTGCTGCTGTGGTGGTGTGTGCTGCCACTCTTTCACAGTGTTGGCTGTTCATTAGCTGCTGTCATGTGCAAAACAGTGCCTTCACCCCCATGTGTTAATGCAAGGCGTCCGTCATTTGCTGGCGAGTCTTTCCTGTGTGGGGACACACTGTTTGTCTGGCTGTGACCTAGGCCATATGGGCAGAGGGCATTGTTGTCTGCTTCTGAGTTGCACTATGTGATTTTTGGGGCCCACCCTCCCGCCATCCGGCTGACCGTGTCATGTGTTGGTGTCTTCTGTGGCCTGTGACTTGACATTGTCCAGCTGGGTGCATGGGGCATGGTGGCGCCAGTGGCATGTGCGTGTTCATGGAGTGTGGTTGAGTCATGCGATAGCTTGGGGTGGTTGCGTGCCTGTTTGTGAGTTTGGTTGTGGATGACGTTCCCCCCATGTGAGGTGCGTTGTTTGTGTACTCATCCGGGTCTCGGAGTCCTCCTAATCCTTCGACTGCCTCCACCGGCAGTATGGCCATCACCCTCTCCTCCCAGGGATGGTAGTGTACGGGTCTGCGGGACGGCCCTCCTCCAGTGACGTTGGCCTGGTTGTGTTCATCCGTCATCTTGGCTCGGACCCTCCTCCGCAGATCGTACCGCCTGGCTTGGCATTCATGCTTGTTCCTTCTGGTGTCCGCAACAGCATTCACAGCATCGACGATGGTCTGCCACATGGCTGTTTTTGCTGACATGCTGGTCTGTCTGACCAATGTTCCAAAGAGGTGTGGCTCGACTCTGAGGATTTCATCGACACGGACCTCCAACTCTCGGTTACTGAACTTTGGATTCTTGTTAGTGGGCATGGTGAGGGGTGTGGGGGTGGATGGGGGGGGGTGTGTGGATGGTTGTGGGTGTGTGGGTGTGGTTGTGCAGGTGTGTGTGTGTGTGAATGTGATGAGGGGGTGTTTGTGAAGGTGGTTGTGTGAAGGTGTGCAAGTGTAAGGTGTGGTAAAGCTTGTAGTATGGTGCTGTAGGTTGTCTGTGGGGTCTGGCAGCAGTGAGTCTGTTGCAAAGGCTCATGGTTTGTGTGTGTGGGCCCTTTTTATTGGTCCATTGGTGGGTGTGGCTGTGTTTGAAGTTTGGGTGGGTGCGTTATAAGGAGTGGTGGTGTTTTGGGCCTCTGTTTGTTTTTGGCAGTTGCAGGTCAGTGAATGTGTTGTTTTAGTGGTTGTTGGACATGTTTTGTGGCTTTGTGCCATTCGAATGGTGTATTCTTGTGTTGTTTTGGTTTGTCCTGGTTGTGTACGTGCGTTTTTAGCGTGTGTACGGGGTGTACATGGGCCATTTTGTTGTACAGTGCTGTCCTTGTCTCTGGCTTGGTACGACTCGTACATGCGGTTGTGATGTTGGGGCCTGGGGTGCGCTCCGTACTTAGGATGTTGTGGTGGGGGTACGACTCTGACGTACAGGGGTGTACATACACGGGGGTACGACACGTACAGGGGTGTACATACACGGGGGGTTCGACACGTACACGGCTGTACATACACGGAGGGGTACGACACGTACAGGGGTGTACATACACGGAGGGGTACGACACGTACACGGGTGTACATGCACGGGGGTACGACACGAACGTACACGGGGGTACGACACGTACACAGGTGTACATACAGGGGGGGGTACGACACGTACAGGAGTGTACATACACGGGGGTACGAAACGTACAGGGGTGTACATACACGGAGGGGTACGACACGTACAGGGGTGTACATACACGGGGGTACGACACGTACAGGGGTGTACATACACGGAGGGGTACGACACGTACAGGGGTGTACATACACGGGGGTACGACACGTACAGGGGTGTACATACACGGAGGGGTACGACACGTACAGGGGTGTACATACACGGGGTACGACACGTACAGGGGTGTACATACACGGAGGGGTAGGACACGTACAGGGGTGTACATACACGGGGGGTTGGACACGTACACGGCTGTACATACACGGAGGGGTACGACACGTACAGGGGTGTACATACACGGAGGGGTACGACACGTACACGGGTGTACATGCACGGGGGTACGACACGAACGTACACGGGGGTACGACACGTACACGGGTGTACATACAGGGGGGGTACGACACGTACAGGGGTGTACATACACAGGGGGTACGACACGTACAGGGGTGTACATACACGGGGGTACGACACCTACACGGGTGTACATACACGGAGGGGTACGACACGTACACGGGTGTACATGCACGGGGGTACGACACGAACGTACACGGGGGTACGACACGTACACAGGTGTACATACAGGGGGGGGTACGACACGTACAGGAGTGTACATACACGGGGGTACGAAACGTACAGGGGTGTACATACACGGAGGGGTACGACACGTACAGGGGTGTACATACACGGGGGTACGACACGTACAGGGGTGTACATACACGGAGGGGTACGACACGTACAGGGGTGTACATACACGGGGGTACGACACGTACAGGGGTGTACATACACGGAGGGGTACGACACGTACAGGGGTGTACATACACGGGGTACGACACGTACAGGGGTGTACATACACGGAGGGGTAGGACACGTACAGGGGTGTACATACACGGGGGGTTCGACACGTACACGGCTGTACATACACGGAGGGGTACGACACGTACAGGGGTGTACATACACGGAGGGGTACGACACGTACACGGGTGTACATGCACGGGGGTACGACACGAACGTACACGGGGGTACGACACGTACACGGGTGTACATACAGGGGGGGTACGACACGTACAGGGGTGTACATACACAGGGGGTACGACACGTACAGGGGTGTACATACACGGGGGTACGACACCTACACGGGTGTACATACACGGAGGGGTACGACACGTACACGGGTGTACATGCACGGGGGTACGACACGAACGTACACGGGGGTACGACACGTACACGGGTGTACATACAGGGGGGGGTACGACTCGTACAGGGGTGTACATACACGGGGGTACAACACGTACAGGGGTGTACATACACGGGGGGTACGACACATACACGGGTGTACATACACAGAGGGGTATGACACGTACACGGGTGTACATGCACGGGGGTATGACACGAACGTACACGGGGGTACGACACGTACACGGGTGTACATACAGGGGGGGTACGACACGTACAGGGGTGTACATACACGGGGGGTACGACACGTACAGGGGTGTACATACACGGAGGGGTACGACACGTACAGGGGTGTACATACACGGGGGTACGACATGTACACGGGTGTACATAAACGGGGGTACGACACGTACACGGGTGTACATACACGGGGGGTTCGACAAGTATGTACGGGGGCTGGGGGGGTCGGCACGTATGTACGGGGGCTGGGGGGGTCGGCGCGTACGTACGGGGGCTGGGGGGGGCCGGCGCGTACGTACGGAGGCTGGGGGGGTCGGCGTGTACGTACGGGGGCTGGGGGGGGTCGGCGCGTATGCGGGCACATGTCTCCATGGTTGCTATGGGTGTTCGGTGCGGACGGTGTTTTTTCCATACGGTTGTAACTTCTGATGCACGGGATGGATCGTGATTCCGCGGTCGGACTTCACTTTTCACATTTGTACGGTGATTCGTCCGAGGACGTGTCGGACACATTTTCCGACCCGAGGACGTGTGGAGAATTATTCCCAATGCGATTCGTATGGTCTTTTTCCCATGCGAATCGTAATTGGCAGTTTGTACGGCACTTGTACGATTCGTACGGTAAAAAGACCGGATACGAGTCGTACGGGGTAAATTTTTGACGGATCGTAATTGGCACCTCTATTGTGCCACAGAAGATCCAGGCACTCTTCTTACTAGATTCTCATTACCTAGGAATCTCCACCTCTCTGACTTAAGCTACATTTTTAGGTCAGTCTCGAGAGCACCGCTGGCCGCATTGGGGGCTGATTCACAAACTGCATTTGGTAGTATGTATTGTAGTACAGCATCAGCATTGCAAATGCACTACAAAATGCTATTCACAAACTTACATGCGCAGGTTCCGTCTGAGCTGCTCCTATCTTTTTCTGTGCAGAGATCTCCACCCCGCGCGCAGAGTCTATAAGCACATAGGTACACGTTTTAATAGTAAATGTAGGAGTGACTGGTGGGATTCATTGAAAAATGGGGAATACATATGAATAAATGGGAGGGGTTTAGGAAGGAGTAGGCAGGAGGTTAGAGAGGATCGGGGATGTGTTTGAGGAGAGACATGCACCCACAAAAAGTAGAAGCCTATTGCTATTCCCAAACTGCATTTCTAAAGTTACTACAGCCAAAAGGTACCAAAACAATAGGAAATTACTCCAGCTCAGAGCAGACGTCTCGCACCACACATGTCAAACCACTGAAGCTGCAAGAGCCTCCCATAGAACATAATGGAGGTGGGGGACATAAAAAGAAATCCCATAGGAAATAATGTTAAATTCAATTAAATTGCTATATCTCATAATAAAATACATGTAAATAAATGTTTTAAAAAATCTGAAAATGGTACATATCTATTATTTAATTATAATATATTTAATAACCTTTTTTGAATTAAAGAATAATGCACGTTACTTTTTATTAAAATATAATTACATTACTTTGGGGCCAATTCACGAAGGGCCTCCACACTCATGGCAGAGGCCCCGCAGTCGTGATGGAGGCCCACATTTGTGGCGGGTCCTCCGCAATGGGTAATTGCAGGACGGAGGTCCTGCAGTACAGAGGTCCTGCTGTATATCCTGAGAGGAGTGGCAGTGTGACCTAGGATAGGCTCCTGGGTAGGGCGTCTTTTATTTCCTGGCTCAGGTTTTGCTTGAACCGGGGTAAGGAACAGGGAGGCCTCACGGTGTAGCCAAGCCCAACTGGGCCATGGATTTGGGACACAACACTGTGACAGCATGAAGAATGCATGGGTCCTTTCTGAAGGGAGTACAGTACCCACAGGTTGGCAGAATCCTTCCCTGTAAAGGATTGGATTGGTGGATGTTTTAACCATTGTGAGGAGAAAAAGCATATTAAGAGCCTAAAATTCAAATCTTCACTCTTCTGAGGGGGAGAAACTCTCAGCGTGGGTAGAAAAGAGAATAGGAAGGGGTTTTCTTGTGCTGTTTGGGCTGCGGCTCCAAAGGACTGATATGATCTCAACCTACTCCCACTGTGCTGATGCTGGTCTGAAGAAGGGCTTGTGGGGTCTCCTTCTGCAGTGTGACACCTACCACTGTCCTTCATATTTTAGCTAGAAAGATTACTGATTGGTTTTGATCTCTAACCGGTCTGCAGCTACTGTGTCTTGTGCACTTGGAATCAAGCCAGCCTTTAGCTGCTGGTCCTGATACAGAAAGATTGTGACTCTTTCCAATCTGGAAGTCAGGATTTCCAAACCAGAATGGATCTTTCTGCTAAAGAAGATTGGTTAAGTAAGAAATGGGGTCTCTAGTTGGCAGTGGTTTGTACCCTATTCAAGTAGGGACCCTCACTCTAGTCAGGGTAAGGGAGTCACACAGCAAAGATAACACCTTCTCACACCCTTGGTAGCTTGGCACGAGCAATCAGGCTTATCTCAGCGGCAATGTGTGAAGCATTTGTACACACACACACACAGTGAAAACACTACAAACTGAGTGTACACCAGTGTAGCCAATATTAATCTGTATAGAACAAGACCAAAACAACAAAAATCCAACACACGTAAGTAAATATATCACTTTTCAAAGATTAAGCAAGTTCAGTTCATAGAAATCAATGGATGCCTTAATTTTAGCACAAAGTAGCTTAGATGTGTCAAAATCAAAGACGGTGCGAGGCGCAGGGGACATGAGCCACCGTAAAAGCAAAGCGATGTGTTGGTTTCCTACTCTCAGAGGAGGTGACTCGTCAGTTCCTTACTGCCAGAAGAGGTGAAGCACTGGTTACATACTGCAAGGCAGGGGAGGCGATGAGTTGGTTCCTTACTGGAAGGGGAGGTGAGGTAACGAACTTACGACACGCACCCTCGGTTCCTTACTGCTAGGCCACGTACACGAAAAAATCAGTTCCCAGGGACAATGCTTTGAAATTCTGCGTTAATGCGACAGCGGCGATGCAGGCGCTACGATGATTCCACAGCTGTGAAAAAGGTGCTGCATTGGAACGTTGCATCACAGATTTCGGTGATGTGATGTTCAACAACTCACGCTGCTGTGGTTCTTCTAACACACTGCGATGGAATGCTGGGGCCTGCGGTGAAAGCTGCGGTTGATGTGCCGATCAGGGACCATGCTCCGGTGCTTGCAGTGGCAATGCGTCAAAGTTTGTAGCGATATATCGATAAAAACAGACGCTGGGAGTCGATGCATGGATTTTCTCCTTTAGTTCATCACCTTCTACGTCCAAGGGCCCAGGAACTGGATTTGGTTCCACTTGGCAAGTTAGAACTCTCAGCAGAAAAGCCTAGGCATTGGTAGGTGAATTCTTTGATGGCCCTGAGACTTCTTGACAGGAGGCAAGCACAAAAACGCCCTTGGAGAACCTTGTAAGCAGGATGTAGAAAGCAAAGTCCACTCCTTTCACTCCCAGGAAAAAAGCAGCAAGTAAGCACAACAAAGCATCAGGCAGAGTGTCAGTTCCTTCGACAGTATCCATTTCTTCTTCCTGGCAGAATCTCCTTTGGTTCAGAAGTGTTCTGATTTGACAGTGTCACAGATCAAATACTTATACACCTTTCTGCGTCTGAAGTAGACAAACTACAAAGGAAAGTCTTTATATGGCAACAGACCCTGCCTTTACCTGAGCTGGTTCCAGATGCACTACAGGGGGGTGGAGACATCTTTGTGTGAGGAAAGGTACAGCCCAATTTAGGCTTTAGTGATAACTCCTCCTACCACTCTAGCTCAGGAAGGCCCATCAGCCTGGTGATGGCCCATCCGCCTAGTGATGTTCCATCAGCTTATGCAAGGCACACCTCATCTCGATTTGTGTGCCTGTCTAGAGTGAATACACAAGAGTCCAACTGGTATCCTAACCCAGACGTGGATTTTACAGGCCGGCAGAGGCACAGAATGGCTAAGCAAGAAAATGCCCACTTTCTAAAAGTGGTATTCTCAAACATGCAATTTAAAAACCAACTTCATCAAAAGATGAACTTTTAAATTGTGAATTCAGAGACACCAAACTTCAAATCTTTATCAGCTCCCAATGGGAAATTACACTTAAAAGATATTTCAAGGCAATCCCCATGTTACCCTATGGGAGAGATAGTCCTTGCAATAGTGAAAAACGAAATTATCAGTATTTCGCTATTAGGACATATAAAACACAACATCACACATCCTACCTTTAAATACACTGCACCCTGCCCATGGGGCTACCTTGGGCCTACCTAAGGGGTACCTTACATGTAATAAAAGGGCAGGTTTGGCCTGGCAAGTGGGTGTACCTGCCAGGTCGGAATGGCAGTTTAAAACTGCACAAACAGACACTGCAGTGGCAGATCTGAGACATGTTTACAGGGCTACCGATGTGGGTACAGCATTCAGTGATGCAGGCCCACTAGTAGCATTTGATTTATAGGCCTTGGGCACACCTGGGGCACATTACTAGGGACTTACTAGTAAATCAAATATGCCAATCATGGATAAACCAATCATCAATAAAGTTTAGGCAGAGAGCATATGCACTTTAACACTGGTTAGCAGTGGTAAATGCCCAGAGTCCTAAAACCAACAAAAACAGGTCAGAAAAAATAGGAGGAGGAAGGCAAAAAGTTTTAGAATAACCCTTCAGAAAGGGCTAGGCCCAACAGTTTACATATATTCTTGTTGGACCATAACTCTTTCAGGTTCAACCTCCTTAGAAAGAGTTCTCTTGAGAGGATTACCATTGCACAGAACATTGCAAGGTGCTCATGCAGCCAGAGATTTATATTTAGCAAACCTTCAACATTTCCAACTAAACTAGCTGTTTTTGTGCCCAAAGGGCATCTTCCCTTTCTGTAGTATGAGGTTATCTGCCTATTCATCAACAGCAAAGAGGGATGAGTCATAAGAACAAGACTGGTTCTGCTGCTTCTGCAGATTTCTGCTTTCACCATCTGTGATATGTCTATGCCCGTGTGCCTCCTTAATTTAAGTTAGAGTAAAGCACCATGTGTTTCAGTCCTAGAGGTGAGCAATTTAAATCCTCTGTACACCCCATCCTTTATCTAACCTGCACCATTGGCGTCATGTCTGCAGACAGTTATCAGTGGTTACGTTATAAGGACAAAGCGACTCCCCAATAGAGACAGACGGTTGAGCTTGAAAATGGTCAATTTTCTAAACAGAACTGTGGCTATAAGAACGCACTAAGCTAGAGCAGCATTGGTACCAAAATGTAGTATTTTATCAGTCATCATTGGGGTGATCACTCAACCATAACAGCTCTTTATGCTGCAGGTTGTTTAACGCAAACCCAGTTTTGAGGGTCTTAATTTCCACTGGTGTATACCACATGTTCCCTGGTTCTTATCATTCCTGGGTATCATTACCAAGTTTTGTGCATCCATATTTGGATTTAAATTGAGAAATGAGTAGTGAATGGAAACCATCCAAATTCATGAATGCAGCTTTTCAGGGGACGCAGATGAAGGGTAGGCGAATCAGACACCACATCGCTTTCAGAGACAATCCTGAGATTGTTTCGGCCACATACTCCAAGGGGATCATTCCTTAATAAAGGAAGGTCACTAGTAGTGGAACTTCAACCTACATATAGGAGTGTAAGTTGGTGATCTAACCATTTTTTCTAGTGTTCCTCACAGATGTGGGGGCCACCTTTTTATCACTAAATTATGATCCCCTCCCTAAGTGAAGATTAGGTATATTTTAACAGGTCTTGATGAAATGCCATTTGATCCCTAGGGGCAGCAGAGACATGAAACATGCTGACCAAGAATTCTATCTGATTTAATTCCCCCCTTTTCTAGTACTAGAGACTGGTCATTCATATAAAAAACTGGGGGCATTATTTCCTCTAGGTTCTCTCACTTCTTTTAACCTTGGCAAAGATTTTTTATCCCCAATTAAACAGACAGCAAAGGATCTAAAGTCAATTTTAACCCACTTTAAAATCCAATCTTCCTATACTGGTACTTTCTAATACATCTAATCCTTTTCAGGTAAATCAAAAGATTTACGGTAAAGTGCCCCCATCTTGGGCCCGTTGGGCATTGTAGCACAGCCCAACGGGGAGCAGGCCCAATGATAAAGCATTCCACCTTCTGGTGGGTGAGGACTCTTGCTTCTATGAGCAGATGCTCCTAGTGACAAATGGTGTTCTTCGTCCCTAATATATTACCTTCAATCCATTATCTCAATAGTATACCCTATTAAATTTGTGGCTTTTTTGTGTCATGGCATTTGTACGAAAACATTTCCAACCTGGAGAAATGTAATCCTAGGAAAATACAGGGGAATAACTTACCATATAGGAACATAGTTGTAAACAAGGCTGCTCATTGTGGAATAGAAACTAAAGAGATTGCTGGAATATAGCTGCTTACCTTAGGCCCTGGTGCACCCTGTTCTCCTTTTATCCCTCTTGGCCCTGGACCTCCCTAATGATAAGAGATGGCAAATCAATGTATTACTTTTCTTTAAATTGAACACAATAGGAAAAGCAAACAAATTTGGTAATACAAAAGTCCAAACACGCAAACAGGCTTCACACAGTGTAAGAGATTATGTCCAACCACCAATGTCCCGCCCTGACAATCTTCATCCACTGTTATATTTTCCACATTGGATTCCACTGTTGGTGTAAAGTATCCTAAACTGTTAACTTGTTCAAAATGTGCATTGTTGGAAATAATTTTAAAAACTACAATGCCTCAAAAATGAATTTTCTATTGGTGGGACTTGCCCATTCTCAAAATCTCATGTTGGATTTTCTTTTTTGAGGAACCCCTCTTCACAGTCTAATATTTGGCATTCTATATATGATTGCTGGATATTATTCTGATCAGAGACAAATTCAAAACTTCCATAAAATGTTCATAGCAGCTATATCATAGGTAAGACAGTGAGTTGTCATACCAGAGGCTAAGCTATAATTTCCTCCAAAAATTTAAAAGAAATGGTAAAATATTTTAGTATAAATGGGTTTCAGAGTGAATTTAAGGATTAACAATATTTAAAAAACTTAACTTTCAAACATTGCAAGACGTGCGTGAAGTGTATGTGTGGTAGGTGAAAAATCTGGCCTTTAGTGGGGAGTAAGGGTGCATTCGAATATGGAAACATCAAAATTACCCCAAAGAGCTTACTGGGTGCAAGTTCTTCGTTTACAGACAGTTGCACAACATGTTTTGCCCTGAGAGTATATTACCAGTTTGATTCTATTTGATAAGATGCAATTGTATTGAGATGCTATTTTTAAATATCTTCATAAGGGTTTATTTTGGTGTTTAATAGAAAGGGGTCATTGCTTATCTTTCTAATGGATTTTCAACAATAACTTAAAGGTCATATTGCACACATATATAATTACTTATACTGTTTAATAAAATGTAGGAAAATCAGGAAATGCCTTCTAAATGGTCAAAGGACCAATAATTTGTATTTACACATACAAATGGGAAGAGCACCTCTCGATTAATTCTAATTTCAAAGAGTTAAATATTATTCAACATCACAACCCTGAGCGATTCAATAAATCATCTCAAATATGAGTGAAAGTAAACAATGCAATAATTTGACATGCAGCTGGTTTCATGTCTTATGACATTGTCATTAATTGGAAAACTAATGGTAGACACTGTCTGAAAACATAAGTGAAATTTTAAAAATATATATTGCACCTGCCCTACAGTTGCATTATTTCGTTATTTTCAACAGTGATCAATATTAACTCTATTATATTTTTTTCTTTTTATGTATGTTAGTTGCCTCTTGTACCACCAAAATGGAGAGCAGAGGAGCCCTTCCACCCCAATTAGCATAAGCCTGGCTGTTGGTTATGTATTTTGAATTAATTACAAATGTATGGGGCAAATGAAGAATTATTGTCAACATTTGGAGGCTGCAAGAAACACTTAACCATCTGGAATAAGAATCTTTGGATACAAGAAATTGAATATAAGAAAGTATGGGATTTTTTTACTTTCATACACTACAGATTTTAATACAGGCATAAAGTTTAATAGACTAAGGACCTAATTTACTGCTCATGGACGGGTTACTCCATCACAACAGTGACGGATATCCCGTCTACCAAAATATAAATCCCATTGTATCGTATGGGATTTATATTTCGGCAGATCGGATATCCATCACTATTGTGACAGTGCAACCCATCCGTGAGATCTAAATCAGGCTCTTAGTCTATTAAACGTAATGCCTGTATTCATATCTGTAGTGTGTGAATAAAAAAATCCCACACCATTTTCTTATATTCAATTTCTTCTACCCAAATATTCGTATTCCAGATGGTTAAGTTATTATTGGTGCAGCATGATGTGTAACATTATATTTTCTTCTTTTAGAATGTTAGTAATTTTGCTACCCCTAGAAAAAAGAACCATGTCATCAGGAACACAGAGTGGACCTCTGCTTTCAAGCACAAGAGTGTGGTGGGAAGCAGAGTCCACAAAATGCTTCATTTTTCATTCTGCAGAAATCAGAGGAATATGTGTAAAGAAGAAATATGAGTGGATAATGGCAACTCATTTAGGAGATTCAGGAAAAATGACTGATGGTCAGGAATGATGAAGGGCAACAGCTGAGAAAATGCTCTTCTACAGTACTGTGAAAGTGTACATAGTACATCATTGGTAACATATCACGTTCTTACATAAATATGGGTAGAATGTTTTTGCCACTACGATTCCATAGTATTTGGAAACCCTTATCTTATATAAGGCTCTGTTATATTTTTTATATATTTTTTTGAAAACCTTCTAATTTACTACTCAAATTACAGAGAAGAGAAAACACAATTTTTAGAGAACATGACAGGATTTGGTTCACGGTCACATTTATAGGGTGCGTCAATTAGAAATCATCTAAAAGAATTCATGATTTTCAATAGAAGTGCAACAGGTTAAGAACTGCGTTAGGATCCTACATGGGCGGTAGTGTCCGAATTTGTTACCAAGGATCAGAGCCTCAGTCCCGGATAGTCGTTGATAGGACATCGTCGTTTACACCTTTTTCTGGGTATAGAGAGAATATAGTGGACAAAAGCGGCCAGATGGATTTTAAAACAGCACAGGGTCATCAATCATTGTACCTTTTTGCTTTCCAGCTGAAGCTCCCCAAATGTTTCCTATTGCAGACTATTCCTAGCTGGACATACACTGTGTTTCTCACATGCACTATGAACTGATGACATCCCTGGAGGATCTTGGATACAGACAAATACTCATCCTTACATAATGTATGTGCTGCAGCATTTATAGTATGAATGTAGATCGTAGCTCACCATTGTTTTCCCCTTCAATTGTGTAATACAACAAACATTTGAGTGAGTAATGTGGTGCAATAAAGTATGTGAAGGGGTGAGTGTGTGAGTGAGTCATTGAAGGCGATTTCATGATAACATTGAATCTATAAAGTAAGAAACTGTACTTACCGAAGGGCCTGGGGGCCCCGGTGGACCTGGGACCTCGGTGCTGCAAGTGCAGGGAGGGGCAACAGCAGGGCATGTCTCCTCATCCCGCTAAAAAAAAGTTTGTAGTAGATTGATGTTTTTGTGATATTAAAGACAGCGTAAACACACTGAATGGCATGAAGGATCCCAGAATGGCCATCCCAGGTCACGAATAAGATATACCAGTATCCACTGTGGACTTTAAAGAAATCCCCTGATTTTAAAATAACACAGTCTGCCTCTGAAACATATTCAGCATTCTCAAAGCAAAAAAGAAAAACACCATTGAACTTCTGGGCGCTCTTTTTCGAACAGTTGTGGTTCTTCTTCACAAAGTTCCAAATGAGTGAGGCTTGTATTGCCCTCTTCAGGCATTACACTTCCTTGGACGGTGTAAACCTGAAGAAGACCCTTTTATAGTGATGATCTCTTCTTCACTCAAACAAGGGAACAACCATTTTGCTTGAACGCTCTTAGGGGTGGAATAGCTATGGGAATTCTGCTTCTTTGACAGTAATCCAAAAGAAGCTTTTAGAAAGGTCTTTAATAGCGGGCGCAGTCTTTTATGTTTGTGTGGGCCCTGGCATTACTTTTCCCCTGCTACTTAGCGTATCTGTGCTTTGGGGTGTAGGTGAGGGGCATTCTATATCAAGTCAAACTCAAAGAGCAAAATATTGACTGAAGTGCATCAATATCACTATTGGGCAGGCCAGACAGATGCAATATTGAAATTCGAAAAATAAAAAAAATATATGGCACATACTTCTTTCTATAAGAGCATGGAGTGCTGCTGGCCAAGACAGAGAGGTAGTGCCATGCAAAGCCAGATTTAGAACAGCTTTTTATGCTCATAATTGGATTTGTGCCCAAACAAAGAAACAGCTGTCAAAAGTTGCAACGCCTGTATGCAACATGTACTTCAAACCCCAAAATCAACATTATTGTGTTTCAGTGATGTTCCAGGTATCGGGTCTGTACTTAGCTGATGAGAAGCTTACTCATGGCCCAGAACATCAAGAGAAGCAGATGAAGGCTTGAGAACTGGTCCACAGAACTTTCCAGGCAGGCTTTAGGAGTGTTGTCCTTGTGGACTGACCTAAGCTGGGTTTGTTTTATTACATCTGCCTTTATCTAACTCATTCATCTCACTGCTGGTGACTGCTTGTTCATTGAAATACATACCTCTGCAGGGAGGTCACAGCAGCCATTCTCTTCTGGGAAATCAGCACTGCAGACAATCAGGAAGGACTGGAGCTGAAACTAAAAGAAAGAAGAATGGAGGTCAGTCACCATGATCACACGTCAAGTACGGGGATCTGGGAGCACAAGATCATACAAGAGAGTCATTTCCCTATCAATGTCCTACCGCAATTACAGTCGCAAACATTGTCATTTCGGAGGCCTGTCGAATTAGGCGATACTGATTTGCAAAGTGGACACTGTCCTTGAGGAATATCCCATCCTCCTTATTACAAGTGTCATAGGACGTAATACGTCTATGATAAGGTAGACAGGATTTGTGACAGAGTAACCCATCTGCCAAACTCTAAACCAGGCAGTAAATTCTTTAACAAGCATGGAAGACGGTGCTAAAAGATTTCCTGAATTGTAGGCCTACCTTTGTGGTCAAAGCAATAATAAAGAAATTTGAGGGATATCAAGGAGAATATTGAAGAGCGGTACGCCACGATGAGCATGGGTTGCCATGGCCAGACTCAACGTACTCTGCGTGTCATGATGGAGACACTAATGTGTTAATGTTTATGGAACTCAATGCTGATAGCAGGCTGTAGAGGTGGAACACAATCCTGTAGAGAGTGACTAACTGGATAATTGGCTTAGACAGCTTGAAACCAAAGTGAATCAAAGAGTTCATTTCATAAAGCCCTTATTTGTTGACATTGTTTTTCTTTCTTGGTGAAGCGTGAGATATCAATTTACTTACTCTGATGCTTGCTAAAATAAAATTATTCGCCATTAGGGGACACTGCAGAATTTGAGAAACCCTCAACCGCCAAGCCCTCAAAGCAATTAGAAGTAACTGACAACCATACACAAACTGCATGAAATAAATCGATAGAGGCACATTTCTACTTACAAATGAGCTATAAAGATTAGCTGGCTGTCGAAGAGGGAGGAGGCCACTTGAAAGGTGAGATGATGCAAGCAATGTCTAGGTGCAAAAATTATAGTCTTTCAAAGGCCCATGCATCAGAGGGTATGTCAATGTTTTTACTGCGATAATGACTCGTTTATGGATAAAATGGCTTATTTAAAGAGAACAATGAGATTTTTGCAAAGTGAATGACATGTTTACCGAACCAAGAATGCACTATTTCTAGAAGGAATGTGCTGTTTACAAGGAGAGTATGCTGCCTTACGGCTAGAGCAGTCGACCTCGAAACCAGGGAACCAGGTTCGAGTCTCGGCAACGACGCTCAACATCCTGTTATTCTGGGCATAACACTTAATCTCCCTGTGCCTAATAAAAACAAGCATTTGCTATGCAATAGATCTCGCCTTTGGGTCCTTATAAGTTTTTAGCTATGCAGCACATTATCCTGGGTGCTACAACAGCCAGTGTTCTTTAACATGAAGGTTTTTTATTGTTGCAGTTTTATATAGCGCAAACTAGACTTGCAGGTTTTGGAGCACTTAACACGAGCCCCAATTACATTACATAAGGACACCTAGGCATATTGTCAAACTGCATTGAGAAGTACTTATTTAAAAGTGTTATTTTTGTATAACTGGCTGGTAAGAGCGCATTACATTGATCCAAGGGTGGGCTGTGGGGAAATAGCACTTCCTTTCAGTAAAACATTAAACCAAACACTGATAGAAACAAGCATTGAAAATGCAATAGGTCTTGCCTTTGATTAAGTTAAAGCCATTTGCTTTGCTAATGGTATTCTATAGCAAAGCAAATGGCTTTAACTTAATCAAAGGCAAGACCTATTGCATTTTTAATGCTTGTTGGTAGGGAGATTAAGTGATTTGCCCAGAATCACGGGATGTTGAGCCAACGCCAATGCTTGATCCTTGTTCCCCAACTCTGGCCGTTAGACCACAACCTCAAATTCTGGGAGTTCAGACTAGATTAATTTCAGCAGAAACAAATCGGCATCTTAAAACAATGTAAGAGTGGGGAACATGAAGTTATCCGGTGACCTTAAATACAAAGTGCTCCGTTTTGGCCGCCCAGCCTTAGATTGTCTCAAGCGCATATTTAGCTTTACCGCTGCCTTCGATTGACTCTGACCGGCAGGCATTACTAATCAATCAATCAATCAATAAGGACTGTGGTAATCTAACTAATACAAGAAACAAACCAGCAAACGCTCGCCTCTGTGGCTGGCTGGAGGGGACAACTCGTCCTCCGAGGGAACACTTCTTACAACGTTGGGGTGGCCATGCTGCACTATGAGAACCATGCACTACTTGAAAGAGCCAGCCAGCTGGAAAGGCCACGTCACCCTCAGGGGGGTGTTTACAGACGACAGCCCCTTGATGTTTTCCCCACTGTCCGGGAAGAAAAGCCTTTTTTCAGTGGCCATTTGGCCCCTCAGGCTAGCCGCAGTCAGCGCGAGATCTCTTACCCCATCCCCCCGGGGCGATATCTAGTCCTGGATAAAGTTGGGTATTCACGAGGGCTCACTCGCCTGGTCATCCTTGGTTTCTGGCTAGTTTTCATTCCACCTCATATCTATTTTTCTAAACACCCTGCACTTTAAGTGACCTTTGCTCACTCACTCTAGAAGTTCTAGAGAAAAACACTTTCCCAACAACAGATTATTTGTTAAAGAGTCATAGAGCCGCAGATTCCAGCCATGATACCCTGTGTTGCCCGTAATTTTGGTACATAATGCCCCCACCTGAAGCTGCACTCTGTCTTGACGTTTGTGCAGGCACAGGCCCCCGACTCGACTCTGCACAGTGCGCTGACCGTCACTTAGTTTACAGGCTGTTCTCGTCTGTGTTAAATTGTTAACACGGTCACTGTCTATCCATATACGTAAAACACTCCAAAGTAAAAAAAAAACACAAAGGTGTTTGGGGACGGCCCTTTGACTTTGATTTCAAAAGTATGTATTTGTTTAGGCCTAGATTGCTCCCCAGAGCAGATGTGTAATACGATCTGAACTCTGTTCCTAGATGCGTGTCCTCCGTCGAAATCCACGCTTAAGATTCTCTGTGGCTAAAAATACACAATTAAGACTGTTCACTCGTTTAATTGATTGCTTTTAGTATAAAAGTATAGTATTGCTTTCTATAACTTACTACAAAGTCCATTTTGAAGTCATAATCCTTTCGGACTCTGGTGTAAGAACTGTGAATACCACGTGACTCAATGGCATCAGTGTTTTCATGTCTTCGGTTCCCATTCAGCAGCCCAGTGCATTTTTTTGTTGTTGCATATTTATATAGCGCGAACTCGACCCGGAGGTATTGGAGCGCTTTACATGAGCACCAGTTGCATTACACAAGGACACACTCCTTTTTGGTAGGGAGATTAAGTGATTTGCCCAGAATCACGGGACGTCGAGCCAACGCCGAGTGGGGAACATGAAGTTATCCGGTGACCTTAAATACAAAGTGCCCCGTTTTGGCCGCCCAGCCTTAGGTTGTCTCAAGCGCATATTTAGATTTACCGTTGCCTTCGATTGACTCTGACCGGCAGGCATTACTAATCAATCAAATGCTCGATAAGGACTGTGGTAAGCTAACTAATACAAGAAACAAACCAGCAAACGCTCGCCTCTGTTGTTGGTCGGAGGGGATACCTCGTCCTCCGAGGGAACACTTCTTACAACGTCGGGGGTAGCCATGCTGCACTATGAGAACCATGCACTACTCGAAAGAGCCAGCCAGCTGGAAAGGCCACATCACCCGCAGGGGGGTGTTTACAGAAGACTTCCCCTTGATGTTTCCCCCACTGTCCGGGAAGAAAAGTATTTTTTCAGGTAGGGTAACAATTTCCTAACATGTTATCACACCTTTATCCTTTCCCTTAATCCGCTGGGAAAGTTACTTTGTTTAATTAAAAAAAGGGGAGAGAAATTAAAGTTTCTCTTGCAGGACAACGCAATCATTTATTTTATAACTTTAACACTGAGCAGGGGGGAACGGGGGAGGGATCTATAATACAGGAAGGCACCTTTACATCTCATTCCTTATTTCAGTTTGGAAAGGAAACGTTACAGAGATATGACTTTTGCAGAATCAGTGAGTGAGAACCAAATGCGCAAAAAAGCAAAAGTGAAGCCGTGGGCTTTCGCGCCTCACTGCACCGCAATTTCCGAATGACCGGGGTGAAAGTCGCCGAGGACGCCCAGGATGGAGTTTGCTGAGCGTGCCTGTCCTCGACAGAGACTTTTCTCTTTTGGAGCCATCCCACTTGGACGGACTGCCCTGCTGGCGTAAAAGGTTTATTATCTTCTTTATGGGGCCATCTGTTTCGCCCCATAAAGAAGATAAGAAACCTTTTACGCCAGCAGGAAGTCAGACGAGCCAGTCCAACTGGGACGGCTCTAAAAGAGAAAAGTGTACATCACTGGAAGCTCTTTTCCAATGGCTGGCCACCGTTTAGCATAAACGGTGACGCCAGCCAATGGAAAAGAGGGGCGGGGCTTAAACCCAGCTTGTGAAAGCTACCCAAAAATATAAAATATCGCCAGCGAGACTGCACATGTCTGCGCAGCCTACGCTAGCCGAGACCTAAAAAAGGGAAAAATGCCTCAAACTTCTTTCTATTTTACTTGTATTCCTGTCCAAGCACGGATTACAAACTTTCAAAATCAGTGCAGGTCTTAAAAATCAAACAAGAGCTGGCCCCGAATACAACAAAGTGCCATTACCAGACTGCGGAAAGAAACTGTATTTATGTTTTTTTGGGAAAAAGCTGATATATCTTACTCTTTCTAAAATGAACAGCAGTTCAGAACAGCATGTAAAGTACCAGCACACTGGGGGTCATAGTAAAGTTGTGGCACATCTGAACATCCTAACAGAGAAGCCCTCCCAGTTGCAGCACTCTGGTAACAGTGTGAGGGAGCAGTACCCGGGGACAGCGAAGATATGCAGCACCTTGAGAGTAACGTCCAATGGCAGCGCCACAGGGGCAGCATAAAGTAGGCGAAGCGCTATGGAACAATCTAAAATAACGCAGCAGCACCTTGGGATAGTGAAAGCTAGCCGTCCCCATGGCACTGCATGAAGTTGCTTCTCTCTGAAGGCAGCTTACCTTAGCAGCATCCTGGAAGTAGCGTAAACTAACAACAATCTGGTAGCAGCAAAGAGATGCACTACAGTTGGAAAAGATTATAGTAGAAGCAGCCTGGGAGCAGTGAAAAGCAGCAGCAACTTGGGAGACTCAACCCCGGTTGCCCAGCTCCAAAGTTGGCAGCTCAGGCCGTATGCCACACCATCTCCCTAATGAAATACAATTATTAAAATTAAGAAAATCGTATCGAAAAGCATATGATCAAGTTACATCTGAGCAGGTCTCTGCTGCTGCACAGTAAGTTGAGCTTCTTATGCATGCATCTTTGGTTGTGAGGCGCAAGATCCTTTGTCAGTCGGCCACAGTGAGTTGGCAGAAGGAGACTAAGATGGCAGAATTCCTTGGCGATGGACAAGCTCACTGCAAGGTGGCGCAACAGTAGCTGTCAAGGGACACCCTCCATCAGTCCCTGCTCTTTTTGACCCAACAGCACTGTGCTGTTTTGTTTTTAGCGGTACCTGCATGGGTTTGAAAAGTCCCAGCATGCAGATAGTTGTGTGGAGATCGAGGGCTGGCTGAAGTGGTCATGCGTGACACAAGGCCCTTTGGCAGCTGTGCACTCTTGTGCCAGACTTTACATCATCCACGTCCACCCAGCGTTGGGTAATGTTGCCCTGTCTGATGTCCAATTTCACGAGCAGGGGAGCGAGCAGGGGAGCCTTGCCCTGCCAAATTCTCTGCTCTTGGAGGTGTGGGGGATGGGAGGTTGAACGACAGTAATGCACCCCCGTCTTTTACATAATTTTTTTGAGAAGCCCTGCAAAATCGTGAAACAGCTGCTCAGTGGATCTAGTCTTTCTTAAAAACTTTGGAAGGATAACAGGCTGATGCAGTCAATCGTGACGACAAAGCTATTGCACTGTACATGGAGCACTGCAGAAGGGGCTTGAACCTGCTAAGCTGTGCGGTCAGCTATGATAAGATGCAGCCCTACTGCCTGTTGTTTCTCTTTTGAACGGGGAAGAGGGAGCAGCTTAAGTGACCCACAGAGGGGGCAGGGGTGCAGGCACTGCCCAAGATGACAGCGCTCTCCTTCCTACTAACGTAGAACCTCAGAAGTGAACTCTCCCTCTGCCCGTCTCACATCTGCAGAACAGCGTCAGAGGTTCCCCGGGGGTGATCGTGAAATGTGTGGCCTCTCCAGCACGACAGGCAAGAGTTGATGCTGTGTGGCAGGACCAGGAAGGGGTGAAGAAACACAAGGGCGGGGAGATAAACGTGGACGAAACAGAGGAGTAGGGAAATTAAAGGGGCGAGAGGGAGCAGAGAACCACAGGCACAAGAGAGAGCGATACGGATGTGGGCTTCAAGGAAATACACAGCCTCATGGAGCGCGAGGGTTAACATTAAAAAACAAGCATTTGCAATGCAATAGGACTCGCATTTACGCAAGACCAATTGCATTGCAGCACGGACAATGGGAGAGGTGGGGGAAGCACGGACACGCGAGTGCGGGTGGGGGGTGGAGGGAGGAGGAGAAGGGGGCGAGAAGGCTCGGACAAAGTAGCACTGACAGCCTGAATGTACTGTGTAACACTCGAAGTAAAGGGGCCAGTAGTAGTGGTAGGGTACAAATTATGACATGCCTTAATAAGGAAGGACTAACAAGCCTCATAATCAATCAGACGGCAGTTTTTATGAAAGACAATGACACGAGTCAATTAAAAACATGGGCGGAGAGTGGGTGGAGCTTCCACGGAGCTTCCACTCCATACTGCATTACTTCATGCCTCGCAAAGTGCGCAGCGCATGCGCGCTGCCGCTATAGGCTCGACCTAATGAATGTGTCCATCTGTAATGAAACTGGTGCTCATGTAAAGCGCTCTGATACCTGATATCCTCGGGTCTAGTTTGCGCTACATAAAACTTGGAAAAAAAAGAAAAGAATAACTGTTTACAAAGAAAATGACATGTTCAGACGTGTTTACAAAGAGACTGACGTAGTAACCCAGAGAATGACAATATTAAGGTAATACGCTTTTCACAGAGAATACAAAGTTAGCAGCGAGAATGACTTGTGTACAGAGCAAGAGTATGTTCATAGAGCGCTTGACATGTTTGCATAGAAAATAATGTTTTATGAAAGAGGCATTAGAAACTACATTTGGCAAAAAAACACATAACTTTTTGTGATATCAAATTTTAAAGTCATTTCTTGCAAATCAAAGAAGCCCCTTCAGGAACATGTATAAAACATACCTAAAGATTTTAAGCCCTGGTGATTTTTATCGCTAGTATGTAGCAGAGACGCCTTTCATTTTATTTGTTCACCTACATAAAACAAGCATTTTTAATGCAACAGGTCTCGCATTTACACGAGTTTCAGCTATTGGTATTGTAAATGACAATGCCTTTTATTTATGTTTTGGATTTTGAAACATAAATAAAACGCATTGTCATTTACAATGCAAATAGCTTAAACTCGCGTAAATGCGAGACCTATTGCATTGCAAATGCTTGTTCTGTTCCTGGGTGGTCTGCAGAGTCCCTCTTTCGCCAGGCTACGTCATCCATACCAGACCATCTTTTATACAAGTGATGAGACCCTTTGCTGCAACTTATTCTAGAGACCCTTATGGAATCCTCTCTGTAAGCACTAATGAGCTTCCTTACTTGAATCAGAATTACCGCTCTAGATTTGTAACCTCACATAAGGCCTCTAAAAATGCTGAAATTGCAACCAACCAGCAAATTCCCCCAAAGGTCTGTCCTGTAAAGAACATTATTGTTCAGAAAGATAATAAGTAATGGACAAGGCCAAGTGTGGCTTTGTCCTGGGTGCCAGTCTTTGGGCTGGAGTGGGAAGCTGTGGTTTTTTGTTTGTTTTGTTTTTCCAGGATAATATTGTAAGTGTGAGGAAAGTAAGGATCTTCACTGTGGTAGCCACATAACTGTGTTGAATACTTAATTTCAATGTGCTCTGTCGTCATCTTCACAACTGATTTGACTCCTGTGACTGGAATAAAGGACCGTCTTTTCATCGTGTCTCTGGAACCTCGAACACGCTGTTTGGTAGCGCATTGCCTCGTGATGGTTTATCACTGGGGTTAAACTGTACCACAACTGAAGATAAGAGGCACACGAAGCAGGGGTAGGACAAACGGTGAAGGAGTGGAGACAGATGCCAGTGGGGGAAAGGCAGGAAGAGCAAGAGAAGAGGAAGTGAAACCAATGAGGAAAGGAGCTTGGGGAGAAGACAGGCCCGTGATGGAAGACAGAGGACACCCATGAGAGAAGCGGACCAGCGAGGAGAGACTCCAAGACACTGACCATCTAGGGCAGAATGCTGGCTTCACTGAACCTTCCACTGCTGACGTCATTCGAAATTCAAGCCAGCAAGATAACAGATTGGTAAAATACATAGAATCTACCTTGTATACGTGTTTTTACGTGCATGCGTACAAGTAGCCAAGAACAGGTTCGTCATAGTGATATCCCCGTTGTTAAATAAATAAAAAAAGTTTTCCTCCGGTCATTGTTCACAATTGAACGTGGTATATAATCACACGCAGACAAGACATCTCCGCAGACACCGACCATCTAGGGCAGAATGCTGGCTCCACTGAACCTTCCACTGCTGACCTCATTCGAAATTCAAGCCAGCGAGATAACAGGTTGGTCAAGGGCACACCAAATTTTCAGCCTTCACACAATGGAAGAAGGAGGGGCCCGACGGGAGAGGGAGGGAAAGCGAAAACACGACGCCATGCGCGCGTGCACATCTCTTGTCCATACGCGTGCACATTTTGTCCACCCGTACGCTTGCACTTGGAATCCGTATTGATTCCAAAAGGCCCTCGCTTGGCGATGTCTTAATATTTTGTGCCATTCTAAAGCATACTACCGAAGAGAACATGAATTATTGTTCAAGAACAAACCGCCCACAAAGCCCTGGAGCATTGGTTTTGGCAAATAAATAAATAAAGCAATATTGATTTTACTTCGTTTTATCACAGTGAGGTGTTTGTTAACCCCTTCAGCGTGGCGAGGATTACCGCGCTGTGCTGAAGGGTTCGTGCGCGGGCGGGGCCATGACGGAGCGGTTCCATCATCCGCACAGCGCAACCGATGCGCATGACGGAACCGCTCCGTCATGCGCATCGAAGGGGTTAAAGATGAGCACCATAGGCCCGCTAGAATCTCATCATAAAAATAGACGAGTGTCCAAATATTAACAGGTCCGCCTACCTTTTAGCCTTCCTTCTGATATCTTGAGTGACCTGAGGACAATACATGTTGATCGAAAGCTATGTTGTTTGCAACTATATCACAATAGTAGTTAATAATACTTTCTAAAAGGTAACGCAGGTAAAACATAATTGTAAAGTTTTCCTCATGCCTCTGGTATCAAGAAATTGCAGAGATTTCTGGATAATTTTGCATATGCTTTTATGACGGCAAAAAACAAATATGTGACGTTACAACGCATGCCATTACATCGCATGCCGATGCAACACAAAACTTTACCACGGCTTTCTGTCGGGGGAGCGCTGGAAGTTGGAATAGATTAATTTTCTAGTCCAACTCCAGTGTGTGCAACAGTAGGGAAGGTGTTGGAGTTAAATCCAACACCTTCTACCCACTGCTGCACACCTTTTGCGTTGCACCTGCATGCAATGTAATCGCATGCGTTGTAACGGTTGCGTTAAAAAGGCTGTTTCCCACAAAAACATGTCAAGGTGTTTGTGTACACCTTTGCGCTCATCAATTTTGGGGGAAGAGCCTTTGACTTCATTTTCTGATGTGATTCACAAGGCGTTACAATGAGTGTTATTAGTAAGTGTCATTGCCAACAGTAGAGCACTTTGTACATTGTAGTTTCAGACTTGCATTCACAAAGTCACTAGCACTGACTTTACTAATGCAAAGGCCTTTGAGGAGCAGAAGTCTGTTGCAGTAGAAGGTTGTAGAGCAAAGAAAAAGCCCCATTGGAGCCCTCTTTATCTTGGTGGAATGAACCGGGTGACCGGCTACTTACACTACGTGTTCAACACTCACCCCCTCCCTATAATGCCACTGTTCCTTTTCTCCTTTGCTTTAACTGAAGGGCCCTATCCTAAAACACACTGTGGTTCACTCTAGGAGATGGAGCGACCACTCCTCAGGCTGCAGGGAGTGATCCTACCTGGCAGCAGATTCCTTGTGTCGCTCTAGGTAGACACTCAGGCTAGAATTCCCACCTACCTCTTGAGTGTAGTCTTAAGCACAAATAGACCAGTCTGGGCAGAAGGGTGATGGACAAGTAGGCTGATGGAGTCTAAGAGTGACACCCCAAAATGCAGACTTACTAATTTGTTCTATATTCCTTAAGATAAAATAAATGCAGGCCATCCTGTCATAAGGTGCGGTGGTAGAGCATCACTGCTCCAGAGACTCGTACAGCACAGTCATGGGAAGGAACTTTAAATAAGCTCTCACGGGGTAACACAAGCTGCAGAGCCACAGGAGGAGCAGAGTTCAGATAAGCAGTGCCACCTCCGCTGCTCCTCTAGCCTTTCCATATGTCAGGAGCCTCTTAGTTGTGCTCTAACCTGGAATCTGTAGGGGGCGCCTTGAAGACCACCTCCCACCTGGGATGGAGGGCGGGAGAGTCAACTGACCCTGAAGGAATAGTGAAGTGGAGGACATAAGATATAAGATGCGTGCCCATGAGGTGAGTCTTGGTGCATGTACAGGCTTCTCCAACAGGTAGCTCGTGAGCTACTGGTAGCTCTCCAGCTACCTGTAAGTAACTCTCATGTGCAAACGGACTAAAAAATTCGATGCTTTTGCTATTTAATTAATATAAGTATACCAAAATTGAAAAGTGTATATTAGAAATGAAAATATTTCTATTTCCGGAACCTATTTGTTGATGTCTGGGTAAAATTAGCTGAATTTCCAAATATATTTAAGGGTGATATTTGACTGATAAATCATGTGACTTTATGGAGATTTATTAATAATGTTATTACTCCAGCTATGGCCACTATGTTACCCATGTAAGTCATTCTAAATTAGCAAATCCTTTTATATTTACATTAATGGTGACTACTCTACCTGATGCATGGATGTGATCACTGCTGATAAACTTGAATAGGCTGGAACATTTACTTGATGCCTACAAGGCCATAGTAAATGATGTAAAAGTGCACCCAAGGCATGGAAAGTTAAATGCCAGTTGTAGACTCCAGCACCTATCGTGCCATCCACTAGAGTGGCAGTGAAAACAAGGCCTGAGGCCTACCCTGTATAACCTGACAGCAGCAGCTCGAACCCCGCTGCATAGACCTGTCAAAGTCCCTCTTTTGAAATATGTCACTCTGAAGTGCACCTTGCTGCCCACAAAGTAGTTTGCATTATATTAAGAGTGTTTCAAGTGTAGCATTAGAAAAGGCATATTCCCCCAGTGACTAGCCCCCAATCGACACTGTCGCTGGTCAGTCTGGAACTGGAACACAGGGCACCTAAAAATATAGATTACATACTTTAATCTATAACTTTTGACCTGAAC
This sequence comes from Triturus cristatus, assembly GCF_964204655.1. Classification (NCBI taxonomy): domain Eukaryota; kingdom Metazoa; phylum Chordata; class Amphibia; order Caudata; family Salamandridae; genus Triturus; species Triturus cristatus. Next base: position 1,647,076,819 of record NC_140590.1, read on the forward strand.
CAGCTACAGACAAATTTCAAAGACCTTTTTTTCTATTTAATAAAAATCAAATCTCAAGGGCATAGAGAAGCACTCCAACAATGCCAGATTAAGCAGAGGTGCTTGGGACAGATTAAATTGTTTTACAGCCCTCCTTAACTTTCATCTCTGGCTTACAGATCATTGCAAGGCAGAAGGAAAGATCTATAAATTACAGTGGTATAAAGTGGGATGGGGAAGGGGTGGAGGAGTTCAAAAAAGCTTGAAGTGGTGACAGAATGGCAGAGAAATGTTTTGAATATAAAGAAAAAATATGTTAGAGGCAAGTACAATGAAATAACTTGAAAGAAGGAAAGAAAAGAGAATGGAAAGAAGGACAGAAGGACAGAAAGGGAAAAAGAATGGGAGGGTGAAGAAAACAAAGAAAGTTGGAAAAAGGGGTAGCAGGAAGAAATACAAATGGGAACAAAGGAAGAAAATAGAATGAAAAATTGGAAAGAAGAAATGAGAGACGGATGAAAGGTCAGCGGAAAGAAAATAAAGAGTTAGCAAATAGAAGGAATTCAAGAAGAGAGAGAGATGAGAAAAGGGGAAAAGGAAGGACAGAAGATGCTAAAAAGAAAGGAAGAAACAAGAATGTGAGCATGGAACTAAGGAAAGGAAAGAAGGAATGCAGGAACAAAAATTAAACATTATTATAAAGAAGGACAAAGCTCGAAAGACGTGAAAGAAAGATGGACAGAACTAAAGAAAGATGGAATAACAGAATGAGAGGAGAATGAGAAGTGGGGAAATAAATAAATAGAAAGTAGGAAAGACAGATGGAGAGACAAACGGAAAGAATAAATCAAAGAAAGTAAATGCTGGTAAATGTGCCTTTTTTTCCACATTCTTTTCAAATCATGCTGTAAAAGGCATCATTCTAAGCTTTTCCCTCTGAGCAACAATGCCCACTGTCTCCTTATTAAAGAAAAAGAGCTGGGATCGCTCATTTTGTTTGGAAATATCATTCCATGTGGCTCAAAGTGAGTGTTATTATTATTTTTTTGCTACTCCCCTGAATCTAATGGTAAAGCCAGATCTTTATTAAATATACTGGACGTATTTAGAACGTTACACTTACCCTGCCTGAAGATGCTGAATGATAATTTGCATTAGCTCTCCAGCAACTGGACAGCTTTTACTTGGCCTAAATTAGGTGTTAAAGAGATGTGAAAACTGCTCCAAGAGCAGAGACAATAGCCTGGAAGTGGGGAGGTGTTATCGCTCCCAGGTACCAGTTGTGGAGGGCCAGGAACTTAATTTACTTGAAAGGAGCCCTGGCATAAGTAAATGTTAAATGACATATGTAAAGGCCTCCGCCATTGTCCCTAGACAGGCTCGCACAATATCCAATGGGAGAACATCTACCCCAAAAAACTGTTTTTATTGACCACAAAAGAGGAAGACTGTTCATTATCCTGGTTATACCTCTGGGCACACAAGTTCTTCACATGAGGAGAAGGGTTTCCCCATATTGGATTTTGAGAGTGAATGGGACAGTTGTATTGTTTGCAGTAGGGCAAAAAGGAACTGCTGAAAAATGGGTAGAGTTGCCCCCAGGAGCTTTTACCCCATTGGCTAGGGAGTGCACAGGAGTCACCCCCACCCACTAGCTGGAGCTAAGCAAGAATGTGGCACTCCAAGGAATGTCCACATAGCACGCTCTGGACATGCAGAAGATCAAAACAGGACTGAACCTCATGCCTCTGACAAGAGGAGCCCTGAAGGTCTGGACCAGCTCTATGTTGTATCTAGGATAGAGAAATGGACTCCAACAGTCAGTTGGCTGTTTGGCTACAGGGACTCAACAAGGTGCAAGAGGCCTTTTCCTGGAAGTACCCAGCTGACCAGTAGCAACTGGACCTAGACTGGACTTTACTGTGGGCCACTACATGATACCCTGAGAGTTTCTAAGTGCCCTCCCCTGAGGTTCTAGGGGCCTTAGAACTGTACCCCTGTAGATGGTTGGGCAGAAGAAAAACATTTCATCAAAAGATTCAGGGGGACCGGTGGGAAAAAGTATCTGACTAGCAGTTCCATGATGTAAGAGCGAATTTCAGCTTCGTTCCGGTCAAGGCTCCAAGCAGCTCTGAAAAATCAACAAAGTCATTATCTGTGTTGGAGGTAAAACTATATCTCTGCTAGGAATCTCCAAAGCATCCGTAATCATGACCATCCTGCTTCAAGTATCCGGCCTTTGTGTTCCACAGCGGCAACTACAATTTAATCTGCAGCTCACTCACAGATAATTTTTCTTATCAAAATTGACAAAGTCCATTTCAGTGTTCGGACTTAGAAACATTTGTTAACTTTTTGACTTCCAGGCTTTCACCGGGATCAATCATTGTTATGCCCAACTATGGCTCCATTGCATAATGTCTCAAATCGTGCCTAGGTCCTGGTCTACCACTTCCATAGACTATCATTGGCACTTTGTAATATTTCACTTAAATCTTTAAAAATTAATATCTCTGGTTTCCCCTTTTATCTTATTGGTTGTAGTTTACTCATAAAGGTTTTTCTCTTAATTTTATAATTGCTTGTGGAATTTTCTCATGTTTTGTGTGACTTTTTCTACTGTGTTCACACTACTAAATATTTTATACATTGCATCTGATTTAAGCCTGACTGCTCTGTGTAATGTTACCAGGGATTGAGCACAGGTTTATTTTATTTACTTGGTGTAACATACAGTAGGTCGAGACCTTATCCTTTGAGGTAGACACTTGCCCACCCTAAATAATAATCTACTTTCCTACAGAGTTAATAAAAGAAAATCCACACACAAGGGAATGATATTTTTGTATACAATATTCGGATAAACAAGCTTAGCATGCAGTCTTAGCATTCAAGGTTCCCTTCAAGCCTTGTAACCCTCTTGCACAGTTTGGGGTCATTGTCATGATACCACCAGTTTAAGACCCCCTGAAACTGCATGCTTAGGGCCTGATTACGTGTTTGGCGGTGCGGAAGTGGGGCGGTTCACCACTTCCAGTTCCCGTACTGCCAAACCCGAACGCTGGCCACCCGCCAGATTATGATCCAAATCGTTGTCTGGCGGGCGGGCAGTGTGGTAGTCCTACGGCAGTGCAGTAAAAAAGCTAAACGAACCTATATTTCTGCCCCGCCGTGGGACTGCCACAATACGTTTCAGCACGGCATGGATTGTAAAGTCCATGCCATGATAGATCTGGGGGGGCGCTTGCATTCAGGGGGGCACAACATGGGCCCCCCTGCATGCACCTACTTGCATGGAGGGTCCCTCTGGGCCCCATTTGTTTCTCCACCGTCAGCTTGTACATGGCGGAATCTCTAAATATGCATGGCGGTGCTGCAGCAGCACCGGCAGCATATTCTGAGCCCCTGACTGCATGCCACCACCTGGTGGTTGCAGTGGTCAAATGGCGGTCCAACTGCCAACCTTATAATACGGTGGTTGGACCGTTGGTATGGTGGAGGCTTGACCACCACCGCCATGTCTCCATGAGTCTGGCAGTCGATGGACCGCCAGACTCGTAATACGGCCCTTAGTCTTTAGTCTATGCTATTAAAGCGAGGTGGAACCACACTGTCAGTAGACATTAGTTGGGTAGCTTGCTATGTACAATGGTGCTAAGTATAAGCCAGAGGTGTTCAATGTACTTCAGGGATCACTGGCTGCATGCCAAATGTTGATGGTATATACATAGGACAAATGTACATGCAATCTGGGGCTTATCTTGCACTAAAATAAGTACAGATCCCCAAAATGTATCGGAGGACTCTATGTGAGCAGGGGGGGGAGGCAGGCCTTACAGCAGCTTTAATGCCACTTTCTCCTGGAGGCTCTTATCATCTCTCGAGGCTGCCTGCCCAATAGCTGCATAGTCAGCCTAACTGTGAGCAGCAAGCATGCGAGCGAGGAGAGACAGTAATCCTCTTCTTTTTCCATTGTGAATCATGGTAATAGAAAAAGGACAGCCAACACAATGAAATGGAAATGGTATTAGCTGTCCATCTTCTATTTTGATGCCCTTTGAAAATAAAAAGACTTATTTTCTGCCCCGTCCTTTATGTTCCATTTAGTGATGCAATATTCCAAGGCAAGGCACAATATATTCAGTCACCAAGAACCATCTTGAAGAGCTCATCTGTGGACCATGGGTAATTGTGATATACGGTTAGGTAAGATGATGGGGTCTACAGTTGGTTTCTTGTGATAGGCTTTTGGGAGCCCAGGCAGACGTATGATGCCTCAACACGTGACTAGTTTACAACAACAACGTCTTTTCAATGGGCAGACACTGATTATCTGATGGTCCTTCAATTACTGATGACTTTTCCTCTATAAGAAAATATTTGTATCGGTGCAAGTTTAACGCAAACCTAGACTCTAGGGAGCACTAAACACACACGAGAGTGTATGAGAAGCTATAATCGTAGAAGGGGGCAGAAGACAGGTATTCTAACATATTGAAGGGTAAAGCTCCTTTATGAGGTAAGTCTTCAGTTTCCTTCTGATTTGCAGGAGGGTTGGAGCAGTGCTTATGTCATTTAGGATGTTGATTTAGATCCTGGATGTGTACATGTCTTTTTTATTTACTTCTTACAATCTTTTTGTCTCCATTATGGTGATGTCCTTGAACCCGCAATTAAAGTTTTCTTATTTTTTTACTTTCAGCTTATTATTGAAGAGTTTCTCATTTTTTTCCCTTACTGGCGGAGAATCAACCGCTCTTTGCATTACCTATAGAAAGCCAATTAGAACAACAGAACACAGGAACCTTTCACAAAGGTGATCCCAGTGCTGCTGTGGGTCCCTGACACAGAGTCTTGTGTATTTTCTTTTAATTAGAGGACATTTAGCAACATGTTCTCATGATGTTCCTATAGAAACAAGACATACTGTGTGCAAAAATGATCGCCCACGCTGCTAGTCATCATAGAAGAACAAATATAATATTCTTCACCCAATACCATATTGTTGTTCGGGGCAGTGCTTAATTTGCCACGGCCCTCATCAGGAGACCACTGCAGGTTGCACCACAGATTGTCACTGTCATCGCTGCCGATGGCAGTAGCTACTCAACTCTTAACCATCACACTGCTACAAGCTTGGCAATTCATACTGTTTGAGGAGCCCAATGTTATAAGAATAGCGTGGGTGGCAGGTATTAGTTGTTTCCAAGGTATATTGAATTAGTAAACAACTGTTGTTCTGCTCATCTTTAAATTACAAAAAACAGCACCACCATGTGGCAGCTGTCACGTGCCGGTAATGAAGTGCCGGTGCCGATACCGGCACCCACCGATTCAAATTAAGCAGTGGTTCGGGTGAGTCTTGCATACTATAGGATAGATCACCAAAGGCATGTAAGCGTACTCTTGTAGAACTCTTGAATGCTTTTGAGAGGATTCCAAGATATGACAGATCTTACCTATTCATCTTCAGGTTTTATCTCTCCTTCGTGAAGCTCAGCTGATTATCGCCTGTACTAGAGGATCAGTGAAAATTGTTGTACACAATAGACTACATGATATAAAAAAGATGCTACCCCTCTTTGCAGGTTCAATACCGGAGCACTACCCACCCCTGGCGAAGCTGCGTTTAGATGAGGCCTCCACTACAAACACATGCCAGTAAAGTTTAGGAACCATCGGTGCTCACATTCACTCTGGGTGACTTTCAACACAGATTTCAATGAATGAACATATAGAAAACATCCAGATACCCAATGGGTGACATCCATAAGCAGACAGAGAGGTAAAGCTAGATGGAAGAAGTGACGAGCCAGATGTTTACCTGATTTAGGAAGAGTAAGTGATTGGTTGCGATCCAGAAAGCAAACGGGTGAAAGTTCTACAATATTGTGGTGAAAAAAGAACAAATTGCCATCAAGGTTAGAATAGCGAAATTTAGGACCCAGAAGAAGTTTTAGAGGAACAACAGAGCCTTCCCATTCGAAGAATTTGACAAAAACGAATTGAAGAAAGGAAAAGATAATGACTGAATTAGGACATTGGCAAACACAGAGGACCTTGAAGGCACATGCCATTGACTGACTATGGGGTACCTAATGGAGCTTGGCGATATCGAAAGCAGACATGCCAACACAAACAATGTCACATTGTTTCACAAGATGTTGGCTCCCTTCACACGGTCATCCAGCAAGGAGCTGATATCATATGGTGAAACACAAGGTGGCCTGGAAACCCCTAATTATCGTGGGTTTCTAGCTCTGCTTGCTTGAACTGAACAGCTACAGCGATTAGTGGATTTATATGTCTCCATGATATCAGCTGTTGAATGAGATTCTTTTTTTCCGTTTTGGTGGAGGAGGAAAGAGGAGGGCAGAAGTGCCTGAAAGCGATGCTCAGCAGAAGGTGCTACCCTCCAAGGTTCAGCCCCCTCCCTGCATAAGTCTGAGAAAGATATAGAAACATGGGGAGGCACGCTCAAGGTGAGTCTACCACATTATTCTGAATAATTTGGAACCTGTGAAAAATGGATTTGGGAATGCCAAAATACAGATAATTGCCTCAGTGCCAATCCCATAGAAAAAGCACCTACACCACAGTTTTTCTAGAGTTGAGAGTAAGAATCGCAGCAATCTTTCAAGGGATTTCAAAAAGCAATAAACGGGTGGAGGAGACTCTATTCAACTCGGGGAATCAGAGAGAACTAAATCAGAAAGGTGTTCAAAGATTTTCACCTTTCAGATAAGAATTGGAGAGTCCCCAAATTCATAAGGACACCAAGTTGAAGAACAGTCTCCAGGCACACAAGACAAAAGGAGCACCTTTATCTTCGCTGAGTTCAACGGTAGTGAGTTTTTCTGCATCCGCCAGGACACCTACTTGGTAATCGCGCGCTTTATAAAACACCATAACATAACATAACATAACATGGATGTATTCAGGAAGGAAAAAGTACTTCGGGGTTGCTAAATCCCCATCCAACTGGATGATGACCTTTGTATGCCTCTTCTTGTCAAGAGAGGAAAGTTAATTGAAAAGAACAAAAGAGAGGAGTCAAATATAATATATATATATATATATATATATATCCTCCGTTATAGTTAGTTCGGATAACTATAACTCGCACGCCCGCAATCCACTGCTCATGACGTCACATATTACATCACTCATGACTTGGTCAGTGGCATCACTCATGACATCAGTGATGACATCATCCTTGTGATAGAGTGGCAGTCGCGCGAGTTATAGTTATCTGAACTAACTTTAACGGGGGAATTTCATTGGTTTTTTACGAGTGAAATGTTCACCTAACTATAACATGTGTGAAACCTATGGTTTTTTAAGTGAATTTGCAAGGTTTTTTAAATGCTAATTCCTAACTATAACGTGTGTGAAACCTATGGTTTTTTCAGTGAATTTGTATGGTTTTTTAAATGCTAAGTTATGTATGTATTATTATATTTTTTATATATTTATTTTACAATAAACTACGTATTAAAAAGTAAATTTTTTTTTTTTAGGGTTTTTCACCGTGCGCAACCGTGCGCGCACCCTGCGATTTTTGAAAAAAATGTAAATGTTTTTTTCTGCCTTCGGGGTCCTTCAGGGACCCCCTGACAAAGGCTAGGGGGTCAGGAACTCTCTACCCTGCCCCCTTTTCACGTTCGCCACCTTCCTTTTTCACTCTCGCACTTAAAACAAACAAAATAGCGGCCGACACTTCCTGATTTCGACCGATTCGAACGTTGGCTGACATTTAACCACCAATCAGAATTACGCTCGCGCACGTTAGTGTGCGCGCACGGTGCGCGCACGGTGCGCGCACGGTGCGCGGCTATAGATATTTATGTGCTTTTAACTCAATTTTCTCAGGAACTACTGAACAGATTGACTCCATATATGCAAAAGGCAATTCCCTGACCTGAGGACTACCTCTTTGCCAAATTTCAAGTAATTCTGTTCAGCCGTTCGGGCTGTACCTTCGACTAAAGGTCCTACGGGAAAATGCATGGGGAAAACGCGTTTTGGGACCCCCCTTTTTTCTCGGCCCCCGCTTGACGACCCCCCCCCCCCTGAGACTTTCAGGGTAGGAGCTGAGCGGAGCGCCCCATAAGTTTTGAAAATTTCGCGAAGATTCGTCAACCGGCGCCAAAGTTATTCAAAATAGAATTTTGAGATTTCCTATGGAAACACGGTCCTGACTATAACTATGTACTGGCGACCGCCAGCAGATAAAAATACATATATATATACACACAAACACACTATATATAGATATACATATATTTATATATGTATATATAATATATGTGTATATATATATGTGTATATATTATCTACTGGCGGTCGCCAGTAGATAGTTATAGTTAGGACCGTGTTTCCATAGGAAATCTCAAAATTCTATTTTGAATAACTTTGGCGCCGGTTGACGAATCTTCGCAAAATTTTCAAAACTAATGGGGCGCTCCGCTCAGCTCCTACGCTGAAAGTCTCGGGGGGGATTCGTCGAGCGGGGGCCGAGAAAAAAGGGGGGTCCCAAAACGCGTTTTTCCCATGAATTTTCCCATAGGACCTTTAGTCGAAGGTACAGCCCGAACGGCTGAACAGAATTACTTGAAATTTGGCAGAGAGGTAGTCCTCAGGTCAGGGAAGTGCCTTTTGCATATATGGAGTCAATCTGTTCAGTATTTCCAGAAAAAATTGCATTTAAAAGCACATACATATCTATAGCCGCACACCGTGCGCGCACCGTGCGCGCACCCTAACGTGCACGAGCGTAATTCTGATTGGTTGTTACATGTCAGTCAACGTTCGAATCGGTCGAAATCAGGAAGTGTCGGCCGCCATTTTGTTTGTTTTCAGTGCGGGAGTGGAAAAGGAAGGTGGCGAACGTGAAAAGGGGGCAGGGCAGGGTAGAGAGTTCCTGACTCCCTAGCCTTTGTCAGGGGGCCCGTGAAGGACCCCGAAGGCAGAAAAAAACATTTAATTTTTTTTTTTTAAATCGCGGGGGTGCGCGCACTGTGTGCGCACCGTGCGCGCACGGTGAAAAACCATTAAAAAAATAATAATTTTAATACGTAGTTTATTGAAAAATAAATATATAAAAAAATAATAATACATACATAACTTAGCATTTAAAAAAACGTACAAATTCACTGAAAAAACCATAGGTTTCACACACGTTATAGTTAGGAATTAGCATTTAAAAAACCGTGCAAATTCACTTAAAAAACCATAGGTTTCACACATGTTATAGTTAGGTGGATATTTCACTCATAAAAAAACAATGAAATTCCCCCGTTGTAGTTACTTCAGATAACTATAACTCGCGCGACCGCCACTCTATCACAAGGATGATGTCATCAGTGATGTCAAGAGTGATGCCACTGACCATGTCATGAGTGATGTAATATGTGACGTCATGAGCAGAGGATTGCGGGCGCGCGAGTAATAGTTATCTGAAGTAACTATAATGGGGGAATTTCATTGGTTCTTTACGAGTGAAATATCCACCTAACTATAACATGTGTGAAACCTAAGGTTTTTTAAGTGAATATATATATGGCTGGTGGGAGGAGCATGTCCTCAGGCAAACACACTATGGTATTTACAACAAACATGTGGCACTTTGGTTGCGTTTTATAGATGATGTTTTTATTTTATGGCGTGGTGATCTTGCCAGTGCAACTGAATTTGTTACTTCCATCAATATCAATCAGGAGAATCTCAAGTTCACTTCATCTATTAGTAAGTGTGAAGCTGAATTTTTAGATGTTAAAGTGTTTATACACCACAATCACTTGGCCACTAAACTCTTTCGGAAAAGCACTCCTGGAAACAATATTCTTCATGCCAGCAGTGCGCATCCTAGACACATCATTGATAATATTCCATTTGGGGAATTATTGAGACTTAAGCGGATTTGTAGTGAAGCGAGTGATCTCGAAATGTGTACAAAGGAGGCACTGGAAAGGTTCCGACAGAGGGGGTATAGGGAATCAGTCTTGAGGGAAGCAGTTCTTAAAACAGAAGCCAGAACTCGGGAATCACTATTTTCATTTACATCTAATACATCTTTAGATAGTGAGTCCACTAACATCAGCCAATCCCCCAGGCTCATTACAACCTATAGCAAACAGGCAAGGCAAATCAGATCTATTATTCAAGAACGTTGGCCAATTTTGAAAACTGATTTAGTCTTAAAACCCAGATTACCGGATAGGCCAACGATAACTTACTGGAAGGGGCCCTCTTTAAAAACGCTTGTTTGTCATGATTTTCCTGAGCTTCAAAAACAAGAGGAGTGGTTGAAATCCCGGCCGGGATTTAAACGCTGTACCACATGCAGAGCGTGCAAATTTGGAAAAAACACCACCCAGTATTGCACACCATTTAGCCCTGATCCGCTTAATATACATGGATCTTTTAATTGCAAAACTGAATTTGCTGTCTATATATTAACGTGTACCTGTGATCTTAGATATGTAGGGAGTACCCGGCAACCAGTACATGTTAGAATTCTTCAGCACTTACGTGCTATTGTAAATAATGATGCGTCTTATCCGGTGGCAAGGCATTTTAAAGTTTGTCATAACAATAATTTGCAATGCCTTAGTTATTTTGTTATCGCCTCGGTTCCAAAAACTAAGAGAGGGGGTGACCGGGATAAAATGCTCAGAAGATTAGAGTCTGAATTCATTTTAAAATTAGACAGCAGATTTCCCAATGGGCTAAATACAACGGAGGATCTGCATGTGTTTCTTTAAGACATGTCAAATTTTGGGTCAGATTTATTTTAGAGTGTATTGCCATGACCGCTTTCGCGTAAAAATAACATATCATGTAAAAATGATATTATGAATTTCCATTTGTTCCTCTTTTTCTTTTATTTTACATTTTATCTTTTCCTATGTGTGCTTAATCGCACAAATTAGGGATACACAAAAAAATGTTTTTTCACTTTTTTGTATTTGACATAGATTCAGTGATGTGTCTGACCAGATTTAGAAATCAATATCAACATTAAATTCAATTATAGTGTTTGTGTTTATAAGATTTTAAAATTCAAACATTTCAAGTGCTTCACACATTATATTCTGTGTTCTGATAACATATATTATACTTTCAGGTATATGAGACAAATTTTAGTACAACATGTATGGTTAGGCATAAAATTAGCATAATTTGCACAATTTTCTTCCTGTGTTTACATATTTGCGTAATTTGCACATTTTGATATGATGAATTTTAATCTGATATATTTGCACTTTATTGCGTTATTTGCACAGTCAATTGAACATTGATACCATCATGTTATACATTTTTAGAACATTTGCATTATATGCATAAGAACTTTGTTTTGATACCAATTGAGCACTTGATGAATGTCTTATGGTATTTTGGATTTAAACCTGTTATTTAATTATTTACATACATTTAAGTTTGAAATGTATATGTTTGGAAAACAGACTAATGTAATTCTGAATAGTGTGTCTTCACTTTTTAAAAGTCACATGGTGTAAAAAAATAGTGAAAAAAATGTAACCAATGAAATACCTTATAGTATTTAAGGGGCACATTTTATCCAACTGACTGTCTGTGAGCAAGGGCGGATGCCCGAAACGCGTCAGATTGGTGAAACTCGGCTGATAATAAATTAACAACATTTGTGCCTTACCTGGATTTGCGTGGTTTCCATTCTTCGTTTCTACGGATTTTTGGGAGATTACAAATGTGTGATATATATATATATATATATATATATATATATATATATATATATATATATATATATATATATATATTACCTACTGGCGGTCGCCAGTAGGTAGTTATAGTTAGGACCACGTTTCCATAGGAAATCCGCAACATTCTATTTTGAATAACTTTTGCGCCGGTTGACGAATCATCGCGAATTTTTCAAAATAGGTGGGGCGCTACGCTCCGCTCCTACCCTGAAAGTCTCAGGGGTATTCGTCAAGCGGGGGCTGAGATAAAAGGGGGGTCCCAAAACGCGTTTTTCCCATGCATTTTTCCATAGGACCTTTAGACACAGCTACAGCCCGAACGGCTGAACAGAATTACTTGAAATTTGGCAGAGAGGTAGTCCTCAGGTCAAGGAAGTGCCTTTTGTAGGTTTGGTGTAAATCTGTTCAGTAGATTCTGAGAAAATAGCCTTTAAATCAATATATATATCTGAGCCAGCTTACGGTGCGCTTACGGTGCGCTTACCGTACGCGTACGGTGACGTGCGCGAGCGCGATTCTGATTGGCTCTTAGATCTTAGTAAACATTCGAATCGGCCGAAACCAGGAAGCCGCGGCCGCCATTTTCTCTCTCGCACTCTGTGTGGGGCAGCATAAATGAAGCCCAAAAATGGGTAAAGGGGCAGTATATTGAGATAATAATTACCCAGCAGTGATATACGGGCCCCCAAACAACCCCCAAGGCTTTTTTTTAAAAAATCGCCGATTACGCTTACCGTACGCGTACGGTAAAAATTTATTTAAAAAAAAAAACATTATCCACACTCTCCCCACCCCATGGGAAAATGGTGCCCAAAGGGCACCATTTGTGCATGGCATATCATACAAATGAAAATAATAAACAAAACATTTCACAACGATGTGCATAATATGTCCCCCATGTGCGCACGGTGCGCGAAGCGCATCGTGCGTACATGGCCCATCCCGCATAATGTGGGCACGCGGTGCGCGCAGTGCACCGCGTGACCACCGTGCGTGCATGGCACTAACTGCGTAAAGTGGGCGCGCGGTGCGCAAAGCGCATCGCGTGCTCACTGTGCACGCACGGTGCACAAAGCGCACCATGCGCGCACGGAACGAACTGCGTTAACTGGGCGCGCACGCCACGAATGGCGTAAAGTAAGTTAGCATTTAAAAAACCGTACAAATTCACTGAAAAAACCATAGGTTTCACACACGTTATAGTTAGGAATTAGCATTTAAAAAACCTTGCAAATTCACTGAAAAAACCATAGGTTTCACACATGTTATAGTTAGCTGTACATTTTACTGATAAAAAAACAATGAAATTCCCCCGTTATAGTTACTGTAGGCAACTATAACTCACGTGACCGTAATCCTCTGCTGATGACATATGTGTCTTTATGAAAAAAAAATATTTGTAATATATGTATAGCTAAAATGTAATGGAAGAAGATATGGGCAAATAAGTGTCTAAATACAGTATTAGCATCAGCAGAGGATTACGGTCGCGTGAGTTATAGTTGCCTACAGTAACTATAACGGGGGAATTTCATTGTTTTTTTATCAGTAAAATGTACAGCTAACTATAACATGTGTGAAACCTATGGTTTTTTCAGTGAATATATATATATATATATATATATATATATATATATATATATATATATATATATATATATATATATATATATATATATATATATATATATCAGCAGTTATAGTTAGTGGAGCTAACTATAACTCATGCCCCCGCAATGCACTACTTATGACCTCACATATTACATCACTCATGACATGGTCAGTGAAATCACTGATGACATCTCAAATGACATTACTGATGACATCATCCAGTGACTGTCTATGTTTTTAAAACGTTTATGAGTGTTAAATATATATACACCAAGGTGTATTGGTGAATCAGTGGGTGTATGAGTGCCTGTATGGATGATTCAGTGGGTGCGTGACTGACTGCAAAAGTGAGTGATTAGGTATCTGAGTGAATATATGAGTGAGTGACTGAATGTGTGAATGTCTGTATCAGTCTCTCAAGTGGTGTCAAAGTGGCTTTATGTGTGTGAGAGTGGGTACATGAGTGGCTGTATGGGTCAGAAATTGGTTGTCCGAGTGAGTACCTGTATGGGTCAGAGTGTCTGTGTGGGTGGGTGAGGTGGTGAGTGACTGCGTGCATGGATGAGTGAGTGGGTGAATAAGTCCATGGCTGTATGGGTTATTGAGTGCATGTGCGAGGGGCTGTATGGGTGAATGAGTGTGTGTATGGCTGTGCGCTTGAGTGAGTGGATGTGTCAGTGGTATATGGGTGAGTAACTGGGTATGTGAAAGGCAGTATACATGAGTGATGGAGTATATGATTGACTGTATGGGAGGTGTGTTTGCGGAGCAGTGGAGAAAGGGGGCATGGCCTCGGAAGTCCTCTCAGCAATCTCGCTGTTTGGGACATACTGGAGGTAACAGGAGGGCTTGTTGGCCCTCAAAGACCTTCTGCAGCCAAGGGCACTTCATCTCCCAACCAGTTGTACACCAGGAGGCATGCAGAGTGGTGGTGAAAGGGGGCAGGACCTCTGGCAACTAGCCAGTGTTTTTTTTTCATTTACTTGGGGAGGGGGGAGCTGTGGCCCCCCTTCCCTGGGCCAATATGGGCCCTCAGGACCCCAACCCCTGGGGCCAGTCCATTTTTTAATAGGGGAGGAGAGCCACGTGTGCCCCCCCCCCACCCTAGCCAATGTCCATCCCAGGTACCCAATCCCCCAAGGCCTGGCCTTGTTAAAAAATACATTTGTACATATTAAAGGGATTGGGGGGTCGAAGGGCCCCCCTCCCGGGCTGATTTTGACCTCAGGTAACCCATTCCCCAATGGCCCGGCCTTTCCATTTTTTTGTTAAAAAATAAATAAATGGAGGAGGGCGCTTCCTGGGCCGATTTTGGCTTTGGGGACCCCATCTCCGAAGCCCGGCCTCTAGTGTGGGTGCTCTGGTCCCACCCAGGGCACTCACTTAGATATGTTGGGGACCACGGGTCGAGGCTGAGGGCCCACGCAGTCCCTGACGGCTTTCCTTTGACAGAGAGAGAGCTGCTAGCATTCAATGAATTGTTTCATTTTGCTCCGGGGGAGTGGTCATCCCGGGGCTGCAGGGGGCTCAGTGGCCCCTCTGCACTCTATTTAAGAGGTGACGGTCCCGGGGATCAGGGGGGTGTTCGCGCTGCCCTTGCATTATTTAAAATGAAAGCCCCTTGAGAGGAGGTGGGCCTTGTACTGCGGGGGTCTGCGCAGCCTCAACCGCACTCTGTAAAGATAAAGCCTTGGGGAGGTGGCGTCCCCAGGGCTCGAGGGGGTCCAAGAGGCCCCTCCATTTGTACTTAAATAAGCCTCGGGAGGTGGTGGTCTATGGTGCATCGGATGGGTCTCTCCCACATTCCTCATTAACCAAGACTCAGGGAGGTGGTGGTCTCCGGGGCATCCATGGGCTCCTTTTTTACAATGGCCCGGGACCTGGCCCACCCTGGGGCCAATTAGAAACAAAGCACGGAAGCCGGTCCTTCATTTTAATAATGTGTATTTTTCTTTAATATTTCAAAAACGAATGATTGGATTTACATCAAGTCACAAAAAGGCACTTCCCTTAACCAACATCTACCTTCCTGCCAAATTTGGTGTAATTCCGTTCAGCAGTTTGGGGTGTAGCTGTATCTAAAGGTCCTATGGAAATGACCATGAGGAAAATGTGTTTGAGACCCCTTTGTTTTGGCCCTGGCATGACGGATCACCCAAAAACTTTCAAGACAGCAACTAAAGTGAGCGTCAAACTAGTTTTGAAAATTATGCGAAGATTTGCCAAACGACATCAATGGTATTGGCAAATAAGAAAACACTGGTAAATGGAAACTATAACTACCTACTTGCAATATATATATATATATATATATATATATGGTTTTGTTTTTAAAAACAACCTTAGAAATTCACTGAAAAACCAAAGGTCAAGGTAACGTTATAGCTAAGTGAATTTCTCAGTGAAAACATTGATGTTTTGAACTAAAAAAAAGCACAGAATTTCACCTGTTACTGCTGGCAACACTAACTATAACTTGCTCCCCTGCCATGCACTGCTATGACCTCACATATGACATCACTCATGACCTGCTCTATAACATCATTGATGACATCTCAAATTACATCATTGATGACATCACCGATGAGGTCACTGATGACATCTTCCAATGAGTTTGCAAGTTTGTTTTATAGTTTACATACTGGTAATTACCATATTAGGGTGTGTGAAGGAAGTGCCCTCTCCTCTCAGACCCCTTCTCAGATGACGGGTGTGCATAGTAGGGTGTGTGGTGGGACTAGCCTCTCTCCTGAGACCTCTCTCTGTAATGATATGCGTGTAGGGTGTGGGGGGGGCTGGGATCTCTTTTCAGACCTCTATCTCAGATGATGTGGATGCGTAGTAGGGTGTTTAAATGAGACTTAACTCCACTCACAACTCTTCTCAAACCAATGAGCATGATAAGTACAGTCAGATAAACACCATCTCCAGTTAGACTCCTTCCTACAGTAACATGTGTGCATGCCAGAGTGTATTCAGACATCACCTACACCTTCCTTCCTTTTTTTCATGCTACCGCTGGAGACTTGTGAGATTATAACTTTTTTTAGAAATACATTTGCTTTCTAATCATCAGAGTTCTTATCTCGAACACACTTGCCCTCAAAAGCAAGGACCACAATATGCATTCTAACTAATAGAGTGTATTGAGAACTCATCTACTCTCTTTTACTAATCATGATCCCTCGAGAGTCCCAATAAACAGTAACGGTGACCATTTAATTTCTTACATTCCAAACAGCCAGCAAATCAGAGAGACTAGTGAGAGTGTCAAGGCTTACAGGAAAAACGGTCCTCTCGCCAGTAGAAAGGCTCCATTTTTGATTTTGCACACTTACGGGAGGCTTGCTGGACTTTTGTGACCTCAACTGCCAAAATATACAATAATTTTTTACCCTTAATATCTAAAAAATATACTGAATGGATTTACACAAAATCTCTGGACTAAGATCTAGTTTTGTGCCGAATTTGGTGTAACTCTGTTCAGCAGCTTTTCCAAAAGAAGTCTATGAAAAATGCATGGAGATTTTACGTTTTGGGACCGGAGAGGAGTTGGCCTAACGGCTAGGGTGGTCGACCTCAAATCTGGGAAACCGACTTAGAGTCTCGGCAAGGACGCGAAACATCCTGTGATTCTGGGCACATCACTTAATCTCCCCGTGCCTAACAAAAATGAATGTGTCCTCATGTAATGCAACTGGTGCTCGTGTAAAGCGCTCTGATACCCGATACCTTCGGGTCAAGTTCAAGCTATATAAAACTCTGTAAAAAATAAATAAATATGTATATTCATTGAAAAAAACAAAGTTAGGTAAACATTTCAGTGACAATGTAAGGTTTTAAACAAAAAAAACACTGAAATTTACCAGTTATAGTTATAGCTAGTAACTATAACTCATGCCCTAAGGTAACTTTAATTTGCACTCCCATCATGCCCAGCCTTCTCGTCAATTATGCCATTTTAAATAATAGTGTTATAGAACATGTCATGAGTAATGTAATAGGTAGGGTAATTAGCAGTGCATGGCAAGGGTGTGAGTTATAGTTATATTAAAGCACAAGTTATAGTCAAAAGCAATAACTATGATTGGTGAATTTCAGTAGGCTTTTTTTGTTTAAAACTTTAGGTTGCCACTGAACTTTTTCGGCTAACTATAACATTACTTTAACCTTTGTTTCTTTTTACAGTGAATTTCCAGTTTTTTTTAATGTAAACAAATATTATATTGTTGTACCTAAAGCCAACCCCCACCTGCGGCCAAACCCTGTGTCCAACCATCTGCGGATAGTCAACCCCTCCGCCAGTCAGCCACAGGGCATGGCAGGAGTTGGCAATTATTTTTAAATATTGAGGTGGGATACACTTCTCCACTCCCTGAGCCTGTAGAACTCCAGGATCCCCATCCCCAGGGCCATTTTATTTAATTAAGGGAAGGGGAGCATGCATCTTTCCTCCTCAAGTCTCAACAGTCTCCAGGAATTCCATACACTGGGACTTTTTTTATTTAAGGGGGGCAGGCAGCCAACCTCCCTGAGGAAATGGTGGCCCTGGGGAGCAGATTACCTGGGCCCTAAACATATATTTAAAGGGGTGGGGCACGGCCCCCCTCGCTGAGCCAATATAGGTCTTGGGGACAACATCCGTGGGGTCTTTTTCTTAATCTCAAGGGGAAGGGGGGCGTGGCCCCCTCCCCAAGCCAATAATGGCCCCAAGGATCCCATCACTCAGGGCCTTCGTTTCCTACCCATGCTGATATTGGCCCTGTGGTCCCCATCTCTCAGGGTATTCTTTTTTAATAAAGAGAAAAGGGGCATATGGCTTACCTTCCCGTGCCTCATTCAGGCACTGGGGATGCTAACCTATGGGGCCTTCTTTTTTAATAAAGGGAAGGGCTGGCCCGCAGCCCTTCTCTCTGAACCACTATTGGCCCCAAGGACCCCATACACGGGGCTGAAATTCTTTATGTTAGGGGAAGATGATACTTGGCCCCCACCCAAAGCCTCTACAGGTCCAGGGGATCTCATTGCCCAAGAAGCCTTTTTTTTAATAAAGGGAAGGGTAGGCATGCAGCCCCACTCCCCCAGCCAATATTGACCCAGGGAACCCCATCCCCCAGTGCCTTGTCTGTTGTAAGTGGGTGCCCAGTGGCCACCTGGGGCACCCACAAAACATAACATAGGGGTTGAAATGGAAGACCCAGGGTTGCTGTTTTTGCTTGCTCCCTCCAGGCGGGAGCAATCTGAGTTTCCATGCCTACATGAGCACAGACAGGGAAACAAATGTCTGCTCCCACTCGGTGGGTTCATTTTTACAGCTCCTGCCAGGTGGGAGCAGACAAATGCCTGCCCACGGTCCTGCGGGCTAAGAAAATGTGTTCTGGGAGTGGGCTCCCAGGGACACAGTTAGTAAAGCTGGTCCCTGGGGATGGGGTCCCCGGGGACTTAAGCAGCTTGAGAAGCATCCCCATTCCTCTTTCAGGTCATGGGGATGTGATTGGCTTGGAGAGGGAATTACGGGCAGGACCTCTACTTAATTTAAGATACCCAGCCCCAGGGGTTGGGGTCCCTTAAGGCCCCTTTAGAGGCTTGTGAAGTGGGGTGCATGCCTCCTTCTCATTTTTTTAAAATTGACCCTGGGGGATGGAGTCACTGGGGCTCAAAATTGGCTCAGGTAGGGTGGTTCCACTCACACGCCGCTCTCCAAATAATTATTTAAAAAAATATTGGGTGGCCATTTTCTGTTTTTTATTGCCGCGATCCTGCCAGAGTCCTGCAGGATCACAGCAAAAATGTCCGTATTTGTTTCATTTGTAGACCCTCTGGGAACCCCCCAACCAAGCTCTGGGGTTGGGGGGTATCCCCTTATGTTTTTTTTTTAATTGTTGGACAGGGGGGTAAGTCCCGGAGTCCGGTAATGGCTGCCAGCAACATTTTTAGGTCTCGCCTAGTGTTGCAGAGCATGCGCTGCTAGCTCGGCAAGATTTATTGTTAATGAGGAGTTTGAGAAAAGGACTTTAAGCCCCGCCCCTTATTTCCATTGGTTGGCGTCACTGTTTATGGTAAACGGTGGCCTGCCATTGGAAATTAGGTGTTTGGGTTGGCTCTCTTTCGCTTTTTGTTCCGGCCCACCTGGATTGGCTCGTCTTCCTATTGCTGCTTTCTTCTTCTCCAGTCACTTCGCTACAGCCGCATGCTAAGTAAAACAGGTAACCGGCTGCCACGCGTTCACGTTCCTGAACAGGCCATAATTTCTTAACAGAAAGCACAGTTCACTTTCTCACCACTGCGCAGGCACCGACCTTTCATCCTCATGGGCACTGCTGGCCTCCCTGTGTCGCGAGACTGCGAATATTGCACCCACTTCAATCTACGGTCAACAGAGGAGGTGGTTGTACAAAGCTCATTGAAGCCGTAATGCCTCAGACAGAAATTCAAGGCGGCAACTCCGTGCCAGTGTGAACCATGATTCTGTTGCAAAGCCGGGCCTCTCGGGCAGGTGAATTCGTGGAGAGGTAGCCTGTGGTCCGCTCTGAAAAGTGCTTTTCCAGGCTCTGCGTGATTTCAGGTATAGCGCTTTAATTCGATGAGCGCTTGTTGGGATTCTCGCATCCCCTGAAACATCATATAAGTTAAAGAGATTGAGACGTGTAGTCAGTTTAATGATTTACTTCCTGTGCCCGAGAAACCATCTCAAGAAGGGTTGACCGGTTGTAGCGCCTAGAAACACCTCAGCAGCGTGGAGCTCTTTGGAAGAGTGTGTGCTCACCTGCTTCGGAAGGGGATGGGCAGGTGACAGAAGACCATCAGATCCGGCAGCATTGACCCCTGAAAGGTGCAGGTGTTGGGTGGTGCACACTCAGTGTACCCTGTGCCCCACTGAAACCCCGCCCAGGGCGCACTCAGTCCATATAACCATTAGGGGAGATTGGCCTTCAGTCGGACGGACCAGTGGGTAGACTCACTCGTACAGACGTCGTGTATCTTGCACACCATAGAGACGAAGGTCAGTAGGGCCTACTCAGACTTTCATCATTCCCAGGTTGATGTGAGTACAGTTGAGTGGCAATCACTAATCTTAAGCTCTGAGAGGTTTGTGGTGTACATCACAGTATATAGTTGGCGTCCATAGTTTCCCCTACGTGTCTGCGCTATACTGAATGTTCTGTAGCATTGTTGCGCCCGTCAGAAGGAATGATTGAGTCCACACTACCGACATCTCTGCAGCGGGGGTAAAATGTACTCAGCTGACCCCCCCCCTCCACTACGACTCATTGCCCCGTATGCCTGGGGTGTGCCGGAAGCGCCTTATAACGGAGGACATAATTACTGTCTATTAAAAGCAGTGTTTCTTGGCGCTTGTGCATTGAAAGCACAAACGACACAAGGGTATTTCGTTTTAAGGCAGCCGAGCATGAGAAGCCGCGGCCCTCAGCTGTGTAAACTGTTTTGGCTCGGCGGGCTCTGTGCAGAGAGCGGAAGGAGCCACCCCACACCGGAAGTGGCACGTACCAGGCACCTGCGCTGCCGAGAGCTCTGTCGTTCGTGCACTGACAGATCTGTGCTGCAGGGGCACCTGCCCTGTCTGTGGGGAGGTGTGCCCCCTGTGATGCGACCTGCCCAGTAGTGGTCCCATCTGAACTCTGTGGTGCTGCCACCTGCCCTCTATGGGTGTGGCCTGCCGTCGGTGGTTGGAACAGACCTCCTGTATGCAGATCTGCCCCCTCTGAGGCGAACCTGCCCTGTGGTGAGGCCACGTGACCCCAGTGGAGGGGAGCTTGCCCTCCAGTGGGGTCACCTGCCCACTGAGGTGCCAGTTGCCGTGTTGTGGTAGTCTTCCTTCTGTGGTACGACCTGTCCCGTGTTGGGAGACCTGCCCATGGTAAGCAGCAGTGCCTGGGCCGCTGGTCCTGTTTTGTGCGGCATGTCTTGTGTTGGTCGGCCTGACCGTTGACCTGGTCTGAAAAAGCTCATCAGCCCACCTCCCGGGCCTACCTCCTGGGTCCACCTGTCCCAATGCCGCCTCCTGGACTCATGTTACTGTGGCTACAACCCAAAGCGTGGAACAGGAACCCCATCACTGCATGTGCTGCTTTCAAAGTAGACTACTTATCAGATGACACTGAGCATGAGTCACTGCCTATTCGATTCACCACGAGATGCTACCTACCGGATCCAACTGCTATGAGACACTGAGACAATGCGCTTGTGTGCTCTGAAGCTGGATGAAGAACGCCAGCAGAAAACAAACACGCACTCATTTAATAGCAAGTCGGACGGCTCCAAAAATACACCCAGCTCATCAAGCTGTTACTCTTTGAACGCAGTTTAAGGATGTCCTAGCAAGTTCCACACATCTGTTTTAAAATAGTGCTTCTTTCAGCCGTTTCTGCACTCTATTACACAATAATATGTGGAAAGTATACATGTGATTCACAAAAAAGTAATACAGCACAAAACAGGCCAAAAAGGGTTCTTTTCAAATGACTGCGTGGTATGTTAACTTGCTTTTGTCAAATAGACAAGTTCTATTATAAAAAAAAGGAATGTTATAAATCACAACAGCATCATTACTTCCCGAGACGTCATTGTAAACCACGTGCTAATTATACCAGCCCCCCCCCCCCCCACCCCCACACTTTTTAACCTGGGCCTACCATAGAGGTGGATATAGCATATAGGCACGAGGAAGAGAATTCTATCGTTTCCGTCATGATAACAAGTCTTGCGCCTCAAGACGAGCAGGGCAAGTAAAGAGAGGCGGACTTGTTGACAGAGAGCGCATGCTTTTTCTAAAGTATTTCCCTTTAAAGGTTTGGGGTGAGAGGCGGACTTGTTGACAGAGAGTGCATGCTTTTTCTAAAATATTTCCCTTTAAAGGTTTGGGGTGCACGCTACTCGCTAGCCCGTTAGTTCAGTTTCTGGTCACTTCCTGGTTGTATACCATCAGGTTCAGTGCCCCAGGGGCACGAGGGCATGGCGGCGCTCCTCCACCCACACACTCAATCTCAAAATGGAGAGATTTGGCAATGTTCAATCCTTTATTGACCCCAATCCTGCCCTTGGTATGTCAGACACCTGTTGTTTGTGCGTACCTGTGTGTACGCCATGGTGTGCAGTATTCTGCGTCTCATTCTTTATCTGTACGTGTCCAACTATTTCTCTGCTTTTTGATGTCTGTATTTTTAGGTCTCGCCTGACCCAGCGCATGCGCTCGTCTGGCGAGACTTTTTGAGAGGGCTCCAAAAAGTGCCACCAGGCCAGCCTAGAGGTACAGTGCATGTGCGCGGGCACGCGCGCCGCGCTTGACCACGATTACTTTCACTTTCGCGGCCGCACGGCTGCTTTGATGTTTACCGCGATTACTTTCGCGGCCGCTTTGATGTTTGATCGCGATCGCAATCACTTTCGCGGCCGCTTGTTTCAAGTTTGTGTTCCTGTTTATTGGAAAAACGTCTTGATGGTAGCACCTGTTTGCAAGGTTTACCCTTTTTCGTTTGTCGTCTTTTATCTGCACAGACAACTGAGCTTGCAGATGTATGGGAGCTGCACATTTGCTTAATCGTTGGCCCTTAATAGGGCACAGGTTGGATCAAACATTGACGCCAGGAAGGATACATAGCTATGGCAAACACACCTTTTTTAAAGATATTTAGTCGGTCACCCTCCAATCCACCTACAGCTTTCAAGACCAGGCTTTTGTATTGTGTATTTTGCAGATGGTTCTTTCATAAATCTCTTTACGCTCGGCACCCTTATCCTTCCAAGTCAGGGGGAGATTTTTTAACATTCTAAATAAAAATAGTATGAATGTATTGCCCTAGAACATGTCTGGCTGCAAATATAGAAGTACCTCTTGGGGGGACATGGTCTGCTGCTTGGGAAGAAGGCCGCAATCTCAAGCTGCTCCAATATCAAAGGCTGTAGTGTTCACAAGTGAGGTGCTGCCTGCAGCCCTAGGACTCGTGTGATGACTTGGATCCCCAGTAGCTGATTTCCCTCGTTGGACGAACTTAACGAGTGTCATCTGCTCCTCTGCACCAGTACTAAGAGGAAACTCTAGCACAGACTCAAATGTGACAGTGTGAAGCAGCCTGACATGCTTGGGCTCCCATGCGCTGTCGCATCACCCGCGCGTGTCTTCGTTTTGTGACTCACTGCTTCTCCAGTACTCACCTGGTCCAACAGCCATGTTCCTGCTTCTTTCCTGGAAAGGAGCCCAGAAACCAGTCTGAGAGGTACAGCATGCCTGACATCGATGAAGCTTGAGGAGAAAATGAGTGTTTGAGTCAGAACGAGGAGAAGGGGCAGTGGGACTTGATGCTTGGTTTACTGAAGTTGTTGTTAAAGTAGTGTCACAGAGGAAGACGCCTGGGGAAATCTCAAAGGAATATTAGCAGGGGAAAGGGAGGACGAGAGTGACAGCGACTTATTGGCCCCCAATAACAGGAACAGGGTGTAGGCCATGACACCTCGGAACAGGCACTTCCGGCGAAGGTTCCAATTGAAGAAATGCATACACCTTTCATCAACCACTGTTCATTAACATATTGCGGCCTTGGACTTCCAATAAAGACTGTCTAAAAAATATATATTGACCCATCATCGAGGGTGAAAGGTCCTGCTATGTCACTTCCAGTGATGGCCTGGAATGGCAGTGGCCTTGTGAAGCTTTATTGAGGAAATTTAAAGGACGGAAGAAGTTTCTTTCGTTTTGTGCATTCCTAGAGTAAGACACATAATTGTGTAGTAGCTAATAAACAGTGAATTTCATACATGTCCATGTTTTAAGCAATTTCCAGCCCGTTTCCAAAGACTCGCCTGCCTTTACTTTCCTACTGCCCGAAGAGGAACTGTGCCTGACACTGCTACATCCCACCTCTGTGGCTTTAAATCTGATGAGTGCTCATTGGGGGTTTCCTCTCAGACTTAAGGGCTACAGCTGGAGAATCCTTGGTAGCACTGACATGCTTACAGTCATGAGACATGACGGCAAATTAGCAATAGCTGCAGGTAAACCATGATTGCCCAGGCATTGACGCTTCCGTGCGGATTCAGGTATGCCTGCTCTGTTATACTGATTCTGCTGTTTGGCTCCTGGGAATAAATTCAGACAGCCAGGAGAAATACGTGGGAGAAGCATCATTCTTTTGTTATTGCATATACCATCATGTCACCTGTGTGTGCCACCACACAGAAACAAGGAGCTGCTGTGAGCAACCAGCCCGGGACCGCTGGACCCCAGGATATTCTGTCTGGCACATAAAACCAGACAAGCATTGGCATAGCCAATAGGTCTCGCCTTTGGGACCTTATAAGTGCTTAGCCATGCAACAGTTGATGTTGTTGCACCAAGGATATTGTGCTGCATAACTAAACACTTATAAGGTCCCAAAGGCGAGACCTATTGGCTATGCCAATGCTTGTTATATCTGTTTACGTGTGTGTTCTACCTTTGGGTATTTTTAGATGATTCTTTGTAAACAATGGCTGCATGTGTGTGCTTATGTACAACTGACCTTGCACACATTATGGCTATGTTTTTCTGTGTTGCTCTAGTGGACGAAGTTAGTTCATACGTGTGTGTCAAAGTACATGCTCTAATACTAATTGTGGATTGCTGTGTTTGTGTATTTTTTTAAGTGCGTCGATATTTTGGGAAAGAATTGCTTTAAACTACATTAATTTAATTGTTGAACAAAAACTAGATAGAAATGCATTCTCTATTTTACCATTTTAAAACAGATTTAACAAAAGGGCTATCGAAACTCGTGGAGTGAGGTAACAGACACCTCCAGATATAGAGGGAGGTGGGTGCGGTGGGTCAAAGATCAAATAGGGAACCTCTGGCAGGCAGTTGAATGTACAAAACTGTGGACAGCGTCTCCATGAGGGAGTGAAGTGAAGTGACTTATATAGCCCAAGTACAGCATGTGGGTGGGGAAGGGTTGGGAAGCCATATCTGCTATGAGTGTCATTGTGTTTTTCCTATGTGTGTTGTCTGTGATTCCTTATTTGTATGTTTGTTGTTACTGTGTCTGTGTGTGTGCTACATGCCATTGTGTTTCTTTTTGTGTGTGTGCACTGTATGACGCTTGCTTTGCTTTCAGTGTGTGCTTGCTGTAACTGTGTGTCTGTTTGTGCGCTTGTGCATTTGTATGTACGCTACATGTAACCTGTTTTATTCTATGCGTGTGTTGTGTGTGTTTGTGATTCTTGATTTTTTTGTGTGTGTGCCTTGTGTGTGGGGGGGACTTTCATAAAAATATATTTTTATTGCAAGAAGAAGCAATAAAGCAAGAACAGTGAATAGCAACCATAGTAGCTTCACAGCCCAGCAAAGTGTCTATAGTTGTACAGTAAATCATGAGATTTTTCCCACCCCGCCACGCCAACCCATGGGCTAAACATCACAGCCCAGCATTATTGGGCAGCCTCAGACGAAGGTGTGGGACATTCTTGTCCTGCAGTGGTTCAGGGCTGTGGTGGCTAGCTGCACCTGTTAGGAATGAATTCAGTGAATGTATTCTGTGCTGGGATGCAGCCATTTTGCTAGACTGTATGTCCTGTCCTGCTCTGCATGCGAACCATAAACGCTCATATGAGGCGTCACAGGCTTTTCTAGTGCCAGTATGACCGCTCCATCAGGTCGATGAGATAATTAAATTGTCTTGTGTTCACTGTTCCTCCACGTCTGTTCTTTCCTCCCTTTTTCTGCATTATCCTTGTGGGCCATCACTTCCGTAAGACTCTGGGGGATTTGCCGATTCCTATTCCCACCACAACAAGCATTGAAAATGCAATAGGTCTCGCCTTTGATTAAGTTAAAGCCGTTTGCTTTGCGAATGGTATTGTATAGCAAAGAAAATGGCTTTAACTTAATGAAAGGCGAGACCTGCTGCATTTTTAATGCTTGTTTTTCATGTTGCTGGCAGCAAACCAGGGTGCTCACTCCCACGAGAGCGTGTCTATCATGGAGGCAAATTGGCCAAAGGGGGGAAAAAAGCCCTCAGGACAGATCTAAATTCCCGATTTTTTAAAATTGGGCTTGATGAAGTCTAGCGAGATTCCCTCAACCCAACTGTCCAGATATATAAATATATTTGAGACTTAATATCCCAAAAACTACTGAACTGATTTACACCAAATCACAAAAAGCATACTAGGTGGACCAAGATCTAGCTTCCTGCCACATTTTGGTGTAATTCTGGTCATCAGTTTTTGTGGTGGTGATTCTTTAAAAAGTTAATGGAAGATGCATGGGAATTTTTCATTTTGGGACCCCCCCATTTATCTCGGCCCCCACTAGATGGATCACCCCAAAATTTTTCATGCACAAACTAGGCACAAAAAGATCAAATTTTTAAAGTTTTGTGACGATTTGTTACACGGTGCCAAAGTTATCAGGAAAACAAAAAAGGTAACAGTGCAGCAGAAAGGGCCAACGATAGGTCAGAAAGGAAAACAGCCCACTAAATACAATGCAAAGTGTTATCAAGGACCCATAGCAGCTAAGTCTTAACACTATTATCGAATGATTCACCATGTCATAGCAGAAATAGCCAATAACATCAGCGATGCCCTGCGGAGATCACCCATTACCACAAAAGCACCAGCTCAGTGCCACACGAAATGCCAAGAAACAACTGAAAAGAATTGAGTATAAATGAGACCTCAAGAAACCCTCATTCCAAACCTACAACATTTTTTCAGTGAACTGCTTCCCTAAAGCGACAGTAGGTCAATACCGATGGATCTGGGCCAGTAGGTCAACAGGGCCGGACTGGGGTGCCACCGAGTTCTTTGCCAGGGCCGGTTTTCGGGCGATTTTATTACAGGGCCGATTTTGCAGCTATGCTTCAAAAACGGCCCTGTAACAAAACCGGCCCCCAGGATCCCAAAACCGGCCCCCACCCGTGCGGCGCACCGGGGGATTGCCCGGTGCCCGCTACGGCCAGTCCGGCCCTGTAGGTCAATACCGATGGATCTGGGCCTGGAATCTTGAACAGGCGAGCCATGAACACTTCTTAGAGGGAGCAGAGGTTGACTGTAGTTACAGGTTGAGTAATGACGTCAAAGATGGAATCATGGGAGACAAGTCTTTCTCAAACTGAGAAATTGGACAGAGGTCCAGGGAAGATGCAGATTTAAGGTGATAGAAGAGCATGGATACACACCCTCAGTGAGCAAGCTGAAAGACAGCATCAGGACCAGAGAGAACAGGTATTCCACTAGCCTGTGTAAGACATGGACAGTTTAGAAAAGCAGGCCGGCAAGTCACAAATGGAATGCAATTCTGCTTGTAATGTAAGCATTAGCACAGAGTCCCTAGCAGCTGGATATGGCTAATTTCATGGAGCACGGTGTGTAATAGTTCTCACTCAGTACTTTACTCACTCCATGCGGCTGGGGCACCCAATGTCACCAGTGTCACAGAATACACAGGTTTTCTGTCGACAGCCCCAGAATCGGGCACTGTCTACCAAGGTGATGCCGCCAGCATGCGCCTCGCCGGCACTGACTCGGCACTGCCCTTCTCCAAGGTGTTCTCTGCGAGCCCGGCCATTTGTACAATTCCCACCCCAGCCCTGGTACTCGGGGGCTTGCCAGACAGAAAGCCTCCACAGTTCTGCGGAGGGTCACCTTGCTTTCTAGGAGAGAGAGTTAATGAGGCGCTCTCTCGTGGGAGGAGGAGGAAGAGGCTGTAGGTACTTCTGCCCCCGCCTCCGTCTCTCCTCACCGCAGGCATCAGTTACTTTACTTAAATTAAGCGGCCTCATTTACATGGCGGGAGAGCGCGCGCTGTGCTGAGTGGAGCAGCATCTATGAAGCGTTCACCTTCAGAGGCGCTGGAGGCTGTGTGGAGCCTGAATCTGAAAGAATTCCGAAACCAGGGACAGGTGGCCCGTCTGAGAACTAAAAAAGTATGGTTCGCAAATCTCAGGGGTAGCTCTGCTGTTTACGGTATGGTTCTTCAGAAGCTGTGTAGCAGATTGACGGCACTAAGAGGTACAGATGTGTGATGTGCAAACCTCAGGGGCAGCTCTGCTGGTCAAGATCTGACTCTTCAGTAGCTGAGTAACAGAACGAAGGCTCCGGAAGCTACATAAGTACACTTTACAAACCTCAGGGATAGCTCTGCTGTTTAAGGTCTCACTCTTTAGAAGCTGTGTGACAGAATGAAGGCTCCGGGAGCTACATATGTTTGATTTACAATCTCGCTACGGGGACTGGGAGATCTCTAAAACGGGTGACCTCTGCTGTGCTCGTCCTCAGGCCAGGAGGTCTGAGTAGCTGTTATACAGACATGTTACGCTATCGCCTATGTCACTTGATAAGAATGATCTGAGTCTGTAACGGCAATGGAAACCGAAGGATAACTCTGCTGTCTAAGACCTGCGTGTGCATCACTTACAAACGTACGGCACAGCTCAGTTGTCTAAGGTCAGACCAGTTTGCTCTCTACAGGGTAAGTTGGTAAAAATCTGTAACTTGTTGGATATAGCTGAAATTCATGTTGGAACCCCTGATAGGTGCGTAAACTGGGAATTACCTGCTGGCTGATCAGTGCCTTAGGAAGTATGGAAATGGTGGGTTGCTCAAAAAGTGGTGTGGCCTAAATATACCACAGGTAACAAGTCTTTATGTAACTATTCTTATTCCTATGGCCTACTACAGGTAAACTGGAATCCAGTGCTTTACATGTTCACAAATTTACAAATATAGTTTTACTTGACAAAGAATAACCAATAACCAGCAGGAGCAAGAAAAGTATTTCACAGGTTATATAAGGCCATGTTCGCGCTATATAAAACTTTCGAATAAATAAATAAAACACCGTTGTGCACCAGAAGAAGATCACATTGGCCACCTTGACAATCCAAGCAATGACCCTTTCATCAGCTACCACATCCATCACAACCCAGAGTGCTGAGTCCAATAGTATGATAAGCACACCTCAGTGGTCCTCATGCGCTGAACCCCTTCCGACATTGGCTCGAAGCAAAGACAACGCACTTCCAACCATGAGCCCGCGCGGTGTAGACTGCTGAGGGGTCGTAAATGCAATACGCATGCTATACTACTACGGTCGAGCATCAACCACCTCATCATGGTCTGATAACTTCCCAATGCCTTGGGATAAACGATTGGGCCATTCCCAGACTGATATGATATAGAAATGTAGGTTAGGCCTATTGCAAGTGAACAAATGTACTTACAAGTGGAAGACCTATCTGATTAGATCAATGCCCTGTGCCCTCTGCGAACATGCAAATGAGGATGTGGATCAATTATTGCTCTTTTGTCGAGTGTATGTAAAACCAAGGTGGTCTTGGATAAGACCTCTTTGTAACACTCAGGGCATAAGGAATTTTGAGATAGCGCACCTAGTTTTTAGGTCCAATAGTATTCCTACTATATCTATACCTATCTGTAGTTATTTACATTCAGTATGGCTTCTAAAGAAATCCAAGGGTTTTTCTCTTTAACTGGTCTTTTCCTTTGTTCCCTATTTTTGTTTGGCAATATTTAACTGCTGAGATTTATTTATTTTCCTTAAAAGCATTGTAATGGTGCTTAAAGTATAGAATTTTGAATGCATACATTTTAGAAAAGGAAAATTATTTTTAATGATTTAATTTATTATATTGTTATCTCTTATTGCAGTTTTATATGAATTGTGTAGTGGGTTGACATGACTGCAGACAATTTTTTAATGTATTACATTTCGAAGGTATATTTGTGTGATGTTTTATGGGCTTTGCACACACTTGTGCGCACCACTGTTTCAGGATAAGAATCAGAGCGCGTCTCTCCCGGGATGGCAGCCGCCAACAATATAAAAACCTCACCTTTTTAGTTGAGACGCGCACTTCTGAGCTTAACAAAGAAAAGAGCTGATTTTAGCAAATGGAGGATGCAGGAACAATCTAAAATGAAAGCCATTGCTCAAAGGGTGTTTAAGATGTCAGGAGTTAGATAAGCACCAGTGATGGCGGATAATGAGAGGCGAGACAGTGCCCAGGGGCATTGATGGGTGAGAGGCGGCAGAGAGAGAGAGTGTAGAGAGACTCAGAAGGAGAGCAGAAAACCACGACAAATAGGTAGAGGAGAGTAGATGAGGAACAAGAGATAGAGGGGCATGTTTTTAAGGATGGAAAGGAGAATGTAGTGAGAAGGGAAGAAAATGACATTTCGGAGACGCTGAGAAATTAAAGAGGAAGCAAAGCATGCAGAGTGAAAGTAAGGGGAAGGTGGATAGAAAAAGATTGAGTGGAAAGGCACAGTAAGGAGAAACGAATGTTGAAGGCAATAAAAGGGGCTGGAGGTAAGAGGGAACGGAAAGAAGGAGAGAGGCGGAGAGAGACAGAGAGGGAAGACAAAGCAAAAGGAGAGAAAGGCATAAGATGGGGCGCTCACAAGGAGGGGCCCAGAAATTGAGAAGAAAGAATATGAGAGTAGGATGGGGGAGGGGGAGAACGGCAAGAGTGGAGGTGAACCTTAAGGTAGAAGAGAGAAGGACAGAGAGAGGACATGCAGGTGGGAGTAAGAAATGAGTAGGAGAGAAAGGAAGAGCGGATAAAGGCGAAGAGAGGGAATACAAATGTACATGGAAGTAAACATAAGGCAAAGATACAGTGTTAGCATGTATGTAAAGAGAAGAGAAAAGGGAAAAGTCAAAAGTGTATTTTTTTACTTCGTAATTTCTGTCTAGGACAAAAAAGACCATAGGATAGTGAAGGGGGAAAAGCAGAAAATTAGAAAGCATAATGAATATAAGGGAGTAACACAGGGGGAGGGGCATAAAAAGAGGAGTGGAGAGAAATACATGAGTGGAGAACAGCACATGGAAGGAAAAGCAGTCTCCCTGCTCCCCCATGCCACTATTCCTCTCATCTGACTGCGTTAACACTGGGATGTGGACTTTTGTACACCCCTCGCCGACAAAGAATGGCAGTGCATACTGGAATATCTCGCTCTAGTGTCCCGCAATGCCTGCTTCCGAGTGATACAATACTATGTACTGCACAGAGCGTACCTTATCCCTCACAAGATCATTCGCTATGGTCATCGCACTGACGCCACCAGACGCTGACCTATTACTTATGTTTTGGCTCTGCCCATCTCTTGCACACTACTAGATATCACCACCCAGTTGTCTCGCTGCGCGGGACACGATACCCTATATTCATTGGAGGTCTTGTTACTGGGCCTGCTACATCGCCCTAAAAAGGCAAAAGCATCCACACGCTTCATAGACCTGGCACTCCTACTGGCTAAGTGACAAATCCCGTGCAAATGGAAGTCCCCCACCCCCTCCCACAGTAGCCATCTAGGCCCTTTCTATGGAGGCTTGGGCCCAAGCCGAAAGCAGGGCACTGCACCCAGAGGACTCAAAAGGCTGTGAAAATAACCCATAACCTCTGCCTGGGATAGGTTCCTCTCGGGGCTACTCGCCAACATGCGCTGGACCTATACTATTGTCAGCGAGAAGCCTGCCTTGAGTCACCATTGACACTGCACTGGCCTCACCGTACACCACAGCCTACACAATCCCATTATACGCCTGTCCTCACACTGCCATGGTGCTATTTAGTTACTTCTGATTGGTGTCGGCGGGTGTGGGCTAGCCCAGGACGAGTTGTTCCATTTGGTTGAATTGTTCTATCTATTGCATTGTCCACCATCTACTCCACATTCCTCGAAGCTGATGCCTCATCTCGGAAGCAAGCTTCCTCATAAATGTAAGGCTTTTATTGCATTTCACACTCTTGTCTCTTCTCTTTCGCTTCCTCAGTATCATTAGTGACCTGTTGAAATATTGAGTCAATGTTGGAAATGTATGACTATTATAAATGCTTTTATGCATTGTATCATATTATTTGATGAAATGCAAATAAAGACAAGATAAATAAAATGGAAGGTAAAGCAGACGAATCAAAGGCAGACGGGGTTCGACAGATAAAGACGGTAGTACAGCCTCGGCCCGTGCAGGTAAGTGTGGTGGGGCGATGCGGCTGGGCGGTTGGGAATTTCGACAGATGACGTGAAGGGAAATTAATTATTTAATTTCCCCTTGGCGTCTGTTGAAATCCCCCCACCCCCCCACCCGGCCCCACTGCTCTTACCAGCACGGGCCACGGCTGCGGTAGCAGGAAAATTAGAGTCAAAGGAAAGAAAAGCAGAGGGAGAAGAAGCAGAAGAAAACAAAAGGGTGGGAGCTGAAAGGCAAATGGAGAGGAGGAAAAGCTAGAAAGGAAGTGGTGGAACTCAGAGGGAGAACATAACGAGCATTGGCAAAGCCTGTAGGACTTGCCTAAGCGAGCTATTGCCTCTGTCCATGTTTTTAGTCATGTTGCACAGTAGCACCACGACTGTGCAACATGGCAGAAAGTTTTCATATAAAAACAAGTCTATGACATGGTCAGTGCTGGCTGCATCATATCCCTTTTTTTAAGTTGAAGGCTGGAGGTGGGGGGGAATTATCTTAGTAGGAGTTTGGGATTTCAACACGGAGATGGTATAAAGGCCTCATGCCCTGTCCTTTGGCCAGCAATAAAAACATATATTTTTTTAATCACTAAACGCGGCCAGCGTCGACCACACCATACTACCTTTTACATAACAATCTTTCAGTCATGCTGCACAGCACGGGTTAGGTTGGGTTGGTGGGAGGGAGAAGCATCACGGGGCAGGTCGGTGGGAGTGGGCAGCAGCGCAACACAAGCAGGCAACAATGCTGTGTGGGGGGGGAAAGCAATAATGCAGGTGCGAGGAGGGGACAAGCAACAATGTGACAACAAAGAAAACAGCAAAAAATTAAACTGACCTTGTTTAATGTAATCCGGTGCTCATGTAAAGCACTCCAATGCCCTCAGGTCAATTTTGTGCTATATAAAAAAAAAACTAGGAAATTGGAGCGAGGGGTGTGGAGGGACATGGGAGCGGAACGAGATTCTGAGGAGCTTGCACAAAAAGACAAAAGTAGCACCTACATGAAAGCACAAGCCTCAAAAGGACACTCACTTGGAAATGAAGTAGTATTTGGGTCATGATCCACGGCAGGGACAAACACACAAAGAGGAAGTGAAGTTGTATTGAAAAGCAAGGAAATGAGAGTGACAATGAAGCCAACCAATGGGAGTCAATGGCTGGGCTGCAAACCCTTTGTAAGCTAACAAAATGTCTTACAAGCAATAGCGCAGGCACTGTCAAAGGCGAGACCTAAAGCAAGGTAGTGGGGAGAAAGACAGGGAGAGTAGACAATGAAAGGAAATGAGAGAAAAGCAGACGATAGAGAATAGTAAAAAGGTAAAAAAGAGAGAGAAGACAAAGCAATAAATAAGAGAAAGATAGTAGAGGGAAAACATACAAAGTGGGAAGTAGAAGAAAGAAATTAATAGAGGTGAACAGACAGCAAAACTGAAACTACTGCAACGTAAAAAGCAGAAAAGATTATGGAAAGAGGGAGATGTGAACTGTGAGAAATAAATATGAGAGAAGTGGAGTGGGTTAGAAAACGCACTCAGAAAGAGACAGAGAGATAAGAAACTGTGAAGGAAGACCATGGGAAGGATCTGGCACAGAAACAAGGAGAGGTGTGGAAACATTAGAGCAGGAGGACTAAGCAGAGATACAGAAAAGAAGAAATACAAAACAAAAGAAATAGGCAGGGCAACTAAAATACGGGGAGATAAAAATAAAAAGAGCCAGTAAGAAAAGATTCAGGGAAAAATTAAAGCAAAAAAGAAAAATAATTTAGATACAGAGATAAAGAAAAATTGAAAACGACAACGAAAGCTACGGAATAAAAAGGGAAATTAAAAATAAAGAAAGAAAATTAGGAAACAACTCTGGTAGTCGAAGTACAGAAGTTGTTGAAGACGAGGCAGCCTTTGTTGAAGTAATTGCATAAATGGACTCATTATGAGTGTCAAGGTATTTGTGATGGGCCCAGTATTAGACCATGCTTAATTTGTGCCAGTGGCTGCAGACGGCAGGCACCAGCACACATCTTTTAGGGAGTAAGACTTATTTTTTATTCTATGACTATGACACAGAGCTAGAGAGGAAAGGCAGAGAAGGAAGAAAGGGAGGGGAAGAGAAAGATAGGAAAATTGTGACAAATGGAGATATAAGAGATCAAAATGAACCTGCAAGTGAGATAAAATGAAAGGAAGTTTAAGGTGGTGGAGGAAAGAGGCACGAGTTGGAAACAATAATAGGCAGCACTGGTATTCGCCAACCCCAGCGTTCAGCAGCAGCATGTCAGGCTGGTAACAAAAACTGTGGGCCACTGCACTTGTTTTTGTTAAACAATTGAGATACTGGGTATCAGTAGTTCTATTGGGAGGTGTGAGGTTAAAACATGAGGTGGAAAATCATCAACATGGCGTAGGCTCAGAGTTTGACCCAGCCATTAAAGGAGAAAGTTCCTTTTTACCATGTGAGGCAGCGCCACAAGGTATGCAAAGATTCTATGTCTCTTGACTCACCTGTTGGGTATACCTAAACATCACATCCTTAGCAAAGTATGAATGTTTAACAATTAACAAATGGTCCTGAGAGCCGAACCGCCTCACCGTTGCCCCATTCACTGTCGTCCTGCTGCACTGATGACTTCCGCTTCCTGAATTGAATATAGTATTTGCAGAGCGCACTTCCACTCCCTGAAAAGCGTCTTGGCACTAAGCGGGTGAGAGCAGAGTTACGTGACACCAGGGGGACGGAGGATGATGATATTATAGAGTAAGTGCTTGGCACATTGCGTCAGCGGATGAGAATATCCAAGTTTTAAGATTTTTCTTAAACAGGTGCTCTGAGTGGATATATCTCATCTGTTTAGGGAGTTGCTTTCAAGCCTTTGTTCCTAGGAATGCCAAGGACTTCCCGCCTAAATGTAGGAGGTTTAAGAAGATTAGACCAGGAGGATCTCAAGGTGCGGACGGAGTTGTGGGGAGTGAATGTGGAAGCTAGGTATTTGACACCTATTAATTTACATGCTCTGAAGGTTAGCAGGAGAATTAAAAAAAAATCTCTTGTGTATAAGGAGCCAATGATAGGTATTGAGGGCAGCTGAGGCGGAGGAGCGACGCGGCAGTTTCAGCATGAGCCTAGTGGCTGTAGTATGCAATACCTGCAATCTTTGAAGAGTTTGTTTAGATGTGCCTGTATACAGACTGTTACAATATTCCAGTCTGGAGGTAATTCGTGCAACAGTAACTGTCTTTCTAGCTGCAACTGGGAGGAATTCAAATATTTTCTTTAATGATTTTATCAGGTTGAAACTTGTGCTTGCCACTGCAAGGGTTTGCGGCTTAAAGGATAGAGCAGCATCGAATTTGACCCCAAGATTTTTTACTACTGTGACAGTGTTAGGCAGAGGTGGTCCAGAAACTGGCCACCTTGTTATCGGATCAGAGGTGTTGGTCTTACCTAGGAGCATGTTCTCTCTGCTTTTGCTGTGTTGCATTTGAGGTGGTTGGATTGCATCCACTCAATTACGTCAGTTAGACAATGTTTGAAGTTTAACTCTGAGCTTATGGATGCTTTGTCTTGTTCCAGGATAAGTTGTGTGTCATCTGCATATGATGTAGTTTTTCTACTCCCAATCGAGCCTATGGAACATTCACCATGTTGAAATGCCTTTCTAGCTAAAGCAAAAGGTTA
This sequence comes from Triturus cristatus, assembly GCF_964204655.1. Lineage (NCBI taxonomy): Eukaryota > Metazoa > Chordata > Amphibia > Caudata > Salamandridae > Triturus > Triturus cristatus. Next base: position 1,647,112,824 of record NC_140590.1, read on the forward strand.
AAAGAATGGCGCACAAGAATTAAATTCAGCAGGCTAGGTTTATCAAAACTTAAGGGGTCACCTTTCACCTGTTGATTGCCATATTCAGGAACAAGAGGTGAATATTTCACCTGGATGAGGAGGTTAATAGGTTAACCTGAAGATAGGGAGAGTGCTTTTTTGCCTCCAACACAGGGAACAACAATCTGAAATATTTAAATACATTTTAAACACCTGGGCAAGATTATTAATTCTTTCTCATGAAAAAGGTTGTTTCACAGGTGATACTAATTCACAGAGATATGCTTAGGTTTTCAAATCAGCAGTTTTTAGGTCGCACCTAATAGACAATGTATATGCTGTCTGTTGCAAGATGTATTGTTAGCTTACAGAGGGCTTAAGGCCCGCCCATTGCTTACCATTGGTTGGTTATATTGTCACTCTCATCTGCTTACTTATTATTTGTCAGGATTGTGTGGGCTTAACTTTCCCTTCTTGAGTTTTTCCCTTTTAAGCAGGATTAACTCATGGCTTGTGTCATTCCACTGCTTGCTTTCCAAGCACTACTTTCTTCTATTTGTGTGAAAACTCCACAGGAGAGCATGTGTTACTTCCTCTGCCACCCACAGTCTCTGTGTTACCTCCACACCGGCCTCCGTATTGCTCCCCTTCATCATCGCCCTCAATGTTGCTTCCACCCCCTTCCATGTTGGTTGCACCCCCATTGTTCCACCCCCTTTTGCTTCCACCGTCCTGTGTGGTTTCCCACTCACGCTTTATAAAAAAAATTGCTTTCAAGCAACTTCATCTTGGATTAGTAACTAAAAAGAAATAAAAGCAGCTGCATCATTTTGTAGGTGCATATGAGTGATGTGAGCGCTTACAAAATGATACAGTGGGCAGCATTAATGGATTTTTTAGATTCTTTAGTCATGCTCCACAGCATCGGAAATGCTATGTAGCTGGGATAAAAAATATTGCCAAAGCCTTAAGTTTCCAAACACTTTGCCAATGCTTGTTTTCAGTGCATTGACATCTAAGGGCTTTATACATTTTATTCAAATCGAATCAAATCAAATCAAGAAGGCATTCTGAACTTACAAAGATGCAAACATTTTACACGTGCACTCTTATGTCTAGAATCTTAAAGTACCTCCTAGTAAGTGGAACTCATATATCAAATATGTGATGTATACTACTGTGTTACTAAAGTGCTTGTTGCTGGAGAGGAGTTGAGAATAAACAAGGTACTGAACTGCAGATGACAGATTTAAAAATACAGTTGGAATGAATAGAAAAGGAGGTTCTAGCTCAAATCAAACAGATCTTGGGTTACCCGATTCCAGACACACTAGAACACACACTCCTGGGGATCCGGGGTCCCAATCTGAAGCGCCAGATGCAAGAGGACCGTTCAGTAATGTGACTCTGCCTCGGGGCAGCCAAGATGGCCGTAGCGGCAGCCTGGAAGAAAATAAAGGCCCCTTCCCTCTTCCCTCACGCAATGGCACGCCAGACTGTGGTGGGCAGTGGCGAGGGAGAGAATTGCTCACATTGTAGAGGATGCCCGCAAGGGATTTGACTATGTGTGGGCCCCCCTGGTAGAATACTTATCTGAGGGACTGACCCTGTTTGCATGTGGTCCGAGGTTACGAACTCTCCATCTCTTTCATATCTAGAACTGCCACTAGCTCCCTCGAGTTGCCCAAAGGACTTTAAGGACGGAGGGGTTCCCTTCTCCCTAGGCAGTGACCTCTAACAGCAACTGTATGGGACGTCTCTTTATTGACCATGACACCTTAGTTTAAGTTCTCAAGCTCTTGTGTTCTCAAGGGCGGGGGGAGGGGTTGACCGATAAGGTTATTCGAAACATGCCGATTCCTAGTTCACAAACTGTATAAGATCTGTTAGCACACTGTACTGTTCTGCCGACATTATGCATTGGGGTCTCCTTCCCCTATATGTTGTTTTGCATTTCTGTGTATCTCGATATCTTTGAAACCAATAAAAGGATATTTGACAAAAAAAAGAGGTGTCATTTATATAACAAGAAGTGTGTACCAGTAGGTATGCGCAACGTCGTAGGTGATTTTCATAAGCTACTCTATTTATTGGGATGGAAGGATAGTATAGACAAAATGAAATCCATTTACTTCTGTGCAAGACAAAATCATTACTTGTCACTGACTAACATATTGAATAGTGTCTACTACTAAAGTCTGCAGTTTTCTATATTAAGGAACCTCTAAATATTCTATAGCATGTGGTTAAAGTTTAATAAATATCTGTGGGTATTTAATGTCATATTAATGAGATTATAATGTTGGAGAAGTTGCACTACAATTTTCCTTTACTTGGATGATAGGTGCATGAGATGCCTTTTGACTCTGCATTAGTCAGTCAACTCTAATGTATAATTCAGTTGCAACTGGCTCCATTTGTCAAGTATCCATCTGAGGTTACACGGAATATGGCTTATCCATCACAATACCTCTAATGGGCAAGATCATCAGAGATCTAGCAAGCCATGTATGACAGTGAAGAGGTTGTGTAATAGGCCTGGGTGAACATTTGTACACAGGAAATGTTATGCTCCATAGATTGCATTGTAAAGGTTTCACAAGTGTGGATTTATTGCAATTTGTACATTATTATCACACATGGAAGACTGTTTCAAGCAGGAAAATGAAAGGGAGCAGTAAACCATGGCCAATAGACATTATCTCCTCAAACTTGTCTTCTGATGGTAACTCACATATGAGTCGTATCCTTGTTTAAAATCTTCACATGAGATCATAGCAAATAAATTGTGTGATTTAATGACATGTCATGAAATAATTTGTGATTTCATCTGCCACTACTTTAGAGGCCCAATTTTTCATCTCATAACAAATAGTGAACAACTTGGTTAGCAGGATCATATGCAATTTCACCATTGATAGTGCCTAGCAACTACAACATGAGTAAAAAGTTGACATATGTCAACCATATTTACCACAAGGTAGATGGTATACAACTTCTTTTGATTTCCGGTTTTCATTATTATATGGTGAGTAACTTTGGATTATAAAATATGGAAACACATGGAGTGATTTTCTTGATTTCATTTCATCTTGACTTACTGCAAAGTTTTTTTTCATGACTAGCTGATATTCTACATACGGTAGGAAAAGAAGAATAATAAAAAAGAAGACAAAATGAGAAGGGTCCAACTCACCCCAGCAGACCCACTCCGTGGTCCTCGGGTGCCCGTCAGCTTTCCCAGCATCTCAAAGCCATCAGTTGTGAATTTTGAAGACCTCTCAATTGGCTTTTTGTCTATTTTCTGACAGTCAATGTAAAGCTCAATGCTGTACTGGTTCACAGATACCTGCACCTGTACAAGATTGAAATAGGAGTTAGGGTGAGACATGAAAAATGAGGTAACTTTCAGAAGCGGGCAAGACAGCTTAAAAAAAGCACCTTAAATCCACTCCACTGACAAACATCTGTGGCATTAATTTAGTTACCCAAGTTTCCATGAGAGACTTCATGGTATAGAGTTTGGGTTAGATGAACCTTCTTGTCTTGCCAGTGAGGTTTTATAGTAAGGATGTCCAGCATTGGGTGATGAGGTCTAGACCATGGCAGATTTTCAAGATGTCCACCAGGGAAATATTTATATACAGTGCATCTAATTTGTATTCATATACATAGTGTTTATCACGAAAGTCTGGGTATCACATCATAGCAATTACATGATGACAATCTAATATTTGCGTCATTAGGGAAAATTCTGTTAAGCAAGGTACATGGGTGTTGAGAAAACAGCAGAAGCTGCTGCATGATCTACAGCTTTTATAAATACATCTTGAATGCAAAACATCTCTTCTGCTAAGCAGCAAAAAATCATCATACTAACATAAACAAAAAAACAACAACCAAGCTTTAGAGTTTTATTACAGTCCACCAACCATGATAGAATGTTTCGTGTCTTGTAAGCTGCCGTACATTACAAACATCTGGGAATAGAGCTTTGATAATTCCAAACCTGCTCTTTAGTTGCAACACCTTATGCAGGACATGAACACTTCCCCTGTAAGATAATTCTGCTTTGCACTTCCCTACTATTCTCCTAGTTTCTTTTTTTTGCATTCATTTCAACTCTTCACCACAGCCAAATAATTAATATACATCTTCTTTTTCTTTTATTTTGCTTCTACCTTAGAAGAACACTTTATAATATTGATCATGTTTTATTCAGTACTATCATGGTTCGCAAACCAAAAAAACACTCCTTTCACATCTCCACACTAATCAGTGGGCTGGATCTCAATTCTTCCAATCCCACACAAGTTGCCTTCTTGACATTAACACAAACTTGTGGTTTAAACACTGAGTGGTCATGTGTACTGGTGCTGTAATAATTTGTACGTCTGAGACTACTTGTTTATATTGCACTTGATTCACCTAGTCCTGCAAAAGTAAATGTGGAAACTATGTTCTGTCTTCTCAGCAAATACCTTGCTTTCAAGGTATTTGTGGTTGTACATGATGTAGTCTGGTGAAAACAAATCATTTCCGTTTTCCACTGTACATAATGTTTCTCAATGGCTAACTATAATCTATTTTTACTATACAATTAACTCTTTCCACTTGTCTAGTCATTTGAGGATGATAATGCAATGTTTTGTCTTGAGCAATGCTACATTTTCCTATGAAATGTCTCACCTCACCTGATATTACATGTAGTCCATTTTCAGTTATACCTGGAGATGTTTTTCCTGTTTAAAATGTACCAAAAATCTATACTCTTTAGAGTTAGTGTTATAACTAGTCTTATTATTAATATAATAGAACAATGATTCCAATAAGGATACAATATTTCATGTGAATTGCCATACTGAAAAAGTAGATTAAGGGTTAGAGTTAGCATTCATTTAATATAATAGAAATAATGAAATCATTGTATGCAATTTATGAATATAGAAATAACTAGCATTAGGCTAAGGCAACTGATTGTTTTAATTAACTCACAAAAGTAATTTCAATATAGTATTAGGGTAATCGACAGCTGGAGGTAGAGCATTATAATTGGCTGAAGTTTGGATCATAAAAAGATGATGATGAGTTGCAAAAGATAAAAAAACAACAATTGATGGACAGAATGCAGAACAATGTCATACATTCACCCCAGTACAGAGATCTGGGCCTAAATCCATCGTTTTTTTGCTCACCATGCCGTTCCAGTTTGAACCCAGCTATATGCAAATCAGTCTTGACCCTGTGCCTTATGGGAACAGTCCAGCCCGAACTGCCAAGCCAGGTCCTCCCTGGACTGGAAACAAGCATCCTAGGACCGGTTTCTGGCATTTCAGCCGTCTTCAGCCAGGCTTGCTTGATTTCCAGTGGCATGGAGAGCAAGGGACCCACGTCTGGGCATACCCTTTCCACTCGGGGTGACAAATGCCACTGGAGTCAAGCTATCCTGGCTGATGACGGCTGATAGCCAGAAACCGGTCCTAGGATGCTTGATTCCGGTCCAGGGAAGACATGGCTTGGCAGTTCGGGCTGGACTGTTCCCATGAGGCACAGGGTCAAGACTGATTTGCATATGGCCATGTCTGAACTGGGGTGGTGTGGTGAGCAAAATAACGATGGATTAAACCCAGATCTGTGACTGGGGGTGAGTGTTTTGCCATTGTGCAACATTCCGTCCATCATCTTGTGTGTTTTGCTGTTCACCCTATGTGGGAAGGGTATGCCCAGACGTGGGTCCCGTGCTCACTACGCCACTGGAGTCAAGCTATCCTGGCTGATGACGGCTGATAGCCAGAAACCGGTCCTAGGATGCTTGATTCCGGTCCAGGGAAGACATGGCTTGGCAGTTCGGGCTGGACTGTTCCCATGAGGCACAGGGTCAAGACTGATTTGCATATGGCCATGTCTGAACTGGGGTGGTGTGGTGAGCAAAATAACGATGGATTAAACCCAGATCTGTGACTGGGGGTGAGTGTTTTGCCATTGTGCAACATTCCGTCCATCATCTTGTGTGTTTTGCTGTTCACCCTATGTGGGAAGGGTATGCCCAGACGTGGGTCCCGTGCTCACTACGCCACTGGAGTCAAGCTATCCTGGCTGATGACGGCTGATAGCCAGAAACCGGTCCTAGGATGCTTGATTCCGGTCCAGGGAAGACATGGCTTGGCAGTTCGGGCTGGACTGTTCCCATGAGGCACAGGGTCAAGACTGATTTGCATATGGCCATGTCTGAACTGGGGTGGTGTGGTGAGCAAAATAACGATGGATTAAACCCAGATCTGTGACTGGGGGTGAGTGTTTTGCCATTGTGCAACATTCCGTCCATCATCTTGTGTGTTTTGCTGTTCACCCTATGTGGGAAGGGTATGCCCAGACGTGGGTCCCGTGCTCACTACGCCACTGGAGTCAAGCTATCCTGGCTGATGACGGCTGATAGCCAGAAACCGGTCCTAGGATGCTTGATTCCGGTCCAGGGAAGACATGGCTTGGCAGTTCGGGCTGGACTGTTCCCATGAGGCACAGGGTCAAGACTGATTTGCATATGGCCATGTCTGAACTGGGGTGGTGTGGTGAGCAAAATAACGATGGATTAAACCCAGATCTGTGACTGGGGGTGAGTGTTTTGCCATTGTGCAACATTCCGTCCATCATCTTGTGTGTTTTGCTGTTCACCCTATGTGGGAAGGGTATGCCCAGACGTGGGTCCCGTGCTCACTACGCCACTGGAGTCAAGCTATCCTGGCTGATGACGGCTGATAGCCAGAAACCGGTCCTAGGATGCTTGATTCCGGTCCAGGGAAGACATGGCTTGGCAGTTCGGGCTGGACTGTTCCCATGAGGCACAGGGTCAAGACTGATTTGCATATGGCCATGTCTGAACTGGGGTGGTGTGGTGAGCAAAATAACGATGGATTAAACCCAGATCTGTGACTGGGGGTGAGTGTTTTGCCATTGTGCAACATTCCGTCCATCATCTTGTGTGTTTTGCTGTTCACCCTATGTGGGAAGGGTATGCCCAGACGTGGGTCCCGTGCTCACTACGCCACTGGAGTCAAGCTATCCTGGCTGATGACGGCTGATAGCCAGAAACCGGTCCTAGGATGCTTGATTCCGGTCCAGGGAAGACATGGCTTGGCAGTTCGGGCTGGACTGTTCCCATGAGGCACAGGGTCAAGACTGATTTGCATATGGCCATGTCTGAACTGGGGTGGTGTGGTGAGCAAAATAACGATGGATTAAACCCAGATCTGTGACTGGGGGTGAGTGTTTTGCCATTGTGCAACATTCCGTCCATCATCTTGTGTGTGTTGAGTTGCAAAAGATGCCTGTGGTTTGCTATGGTATGTTAAAGGTTTACCCGGGGATTCCCAGTCTCATTATGAGAGAATTGTTCTAGAATGTGAATTGACAGATCCAATGCTGAAACATGTGCAATTACACTTAAAAAGAATTAAGGAAATGTTTAATATTATGGTAAAAGTTAGGGCTAGAAGGCAAAGTGACGGTAAGCAGGAGTAAAGAGGACAACATAAAGGGCACTTCAGTGTAACGCAGGTGGGTGAATTAAAGGCAGGATAAAGTAACCATAGGAAATTAAGGTACGGGGAGGAAAGGGAGAAAACATAAAGAAATGCTACAGCTTTTACCAATGTCTGCAGTCGACTATTCACTGGTGTACATAATGACATAAGGAGTTTAGCTCTCATGATGCTCATACCACACATCATCACAATGTGGTTTCCACTGAGGTTTCCACATCCATGTCCAGGGGTGATCACAACACAGTATTTGATTGCACCATCCCTAAATTCTCCTCTTGTGTCACTTTCATAATTTCATGTTGAGTACTTTTCAGACTGCTTAAGTAATTCTTGCCACAAACTGGCTACAAATAGTTAATGCTTTTTGTATAAACCAATACGATATCACCCTTCATTCACAATATGCCTTTCAGTTGTCACTCCTGAATTGCAGATCAAATTTCCCACATTAAAAGTGAACAATTCACCTGAGATCACATCATTCCAGTAAAATTGTCTGACTCCAGGTATGCGATCGATGTATTCCAATGTATGGCGTCATATTCCTTAACCACATCTGATAAACAACCAGGCACTACATTCCTAGCCACTGATAAATACTCAATAATGAAATTATATTTTTGTGCACTTTAGAATACCCACATTACCATGCTTGATGTAGCTTGTCTGTATTCTTTTTTCTATAACACTTCAACTAATAGCTTGTGTTTTTTTTTTGCAGGCGTTTTAATTCAAAGTACTGTTAAAATGTAATCTGATGTACATATATTTGCCAAAACATTCTTTACATGGAGTGTAGATTTTGTATTAATAACTTAAAGGAGGCAGTCATTTTGTAAATGATATCTAGGACACAATATTTTGGATGAGCGATCTTAAGGCACTGACATTCTGGTCAAATGCCTTCACCTAGAAGGTTATTCCATTAATGTTAATAGAAATAATAATTAGCCCCCACACAAGCTGGTGCCTCCTTTTAATGACATAATGTCTAGTTACTGACTGACCTAACATTTCTGATGTAAATTATATTTTTACTTCTTTCTCTTGAATATTTTCTGTTAATGCGGCCAGTATGGCACACAAGTGTGTATCAGTAGTTAATGTTGGCTGTGGTTTTATGTCAAAACTATACATAAATGCAATTTTTATGTCACCAAACACTCTTTCACAGCACTAAAAGTTTTGTTATTCCTGATCCTTCTTGAGAAAAAGTATTGCTTGCAAAATTCTTACTATAATATTCACAGAATAGAAAATAACATTATTATTTACTCTTTGGTGCATTTGCATTCTATTGTTTCCACTGAATGTTTTCACAGATTTCTCTCATCTTTTCTCGCAGTTGCTGTTGGTAAGTTACTTGCTCAACAAGTAACTTGCACTTCACTTTTTGATAGTTAAACCCGCATTTCCTGAATATATGACGTTACTTCGCATGCGTTTAGTACGCATGCCATTACTACGCGGTTGTTAGTACGACCGCGTTTTTAGTTCGCATACCTTTCCTACGCAATTCGGAACAACGAATTGCAGTAGGGGGTGCTGGATGTTGGAATAGTATAATTTACTATTCCAACTCCAGTCTATGCGGACACTAGGGAAGGTGTTGGATTTTAAATCCAACACCTTCCCCCCCCTAATGCAAGTCGCTGTTCCGACTTTCATAGGAAAGGTATGCGAACTAAAAACGTGTGCATACTAACGTCCGCGTAGTAATGGCATGCGAAGTAACGCATGCTAAGTAAACGCCGTTTACCGCATTTCCTACTGTTGTAGATGCTTAATGAAGATATAATCTTTGACTAAACATACATAGCTTGAATGTCATATAGAATATGTGTAGGTGCTCTTTGGAACACAACAGAGGCTTACAGTAATCCAAAAAGCATATATTTAAGTGTGCCAAATGGAGGTAAGCATCTGGATATGGGGTGCAGTGCTATTTGGCAATATGCCTCAAACAGAGACAAGGCTGAAAATACTGCTTCCAAACTTAAGGCCTGATTCCTATGTCGGAAGGACAGAAGTCCGTCCGACATTTGTCAGGAACTGTAGCCGAACAACCTCCTTTCGTCGGTTACAGACCTGTAAGTAGGATGCGACTGAACCTGAAGACCGGCACAAAAAGGCAGTGGGAAATTGCCATCGTACTCCCGCAGCCGGAAAGAGCCGGCCGGGGCAGTACTGAAGAGTTTCCAGATGGCGGACCGGCTCTCTGAGCCTGTCGTAAGCCATCCAGAAAACCGAGTTGGATTCCTTTTCGAACAAGCCCATCAGAATGGCCCGGTTGGAATGGAATCCAAACTGCACATTCTGATGTAGGCAGGAAGGGCTCCAACCATCGGTCAGAGCCTTCCTGCCGGAATCTGAATCGGCCCCTTAGTATTGACAGCATTTCATGTATATCTTATTTATATTTTATTATTTGTACTGTTTAGCAAGGAAGAGTCATGGTTAGAGCAATCAGGTTTGCCAGGTACGATGCACTGAGCAGGTACTGCCTTGATGACTAGAGCAGGGTGTCTGCTAGTCCACCCTTTGGAAAGGTCTTAATTTAATCTTCATGATTTTGAATTCAATGGCAAACCCTCCATCAGGGAAGGAGAAAGGAAAATACTTCTGCATTACACATTTTGCTTATGTGCAATCATAAAAGATCATCTCAGAAATGTATTTGAATGTATCCAAGATATTTTAGTCAATGGCTGATCGTCCACCAAAATTTCTAATTTAATGACCTTATCCTTAAACACCTCTGTATAGATGTGTCTCTTCTTTACAAAATTACAACTAGAGTCAATCACTCAGATGATGTAATTGATTCTATCACAACATCAGCATATTGTTTGTTAAGTACCCTTCATAAAGTTTTCTTTTTTTATTACGTGGACTTTGTGTCTTGCATCTTTTAAAGAATTACTCAGACCACGATCTCTTATAATTCTCACAATCTCTTGGAAAAAAACATTTGATAATTCCTGGTTTATCTCAAATTCCCCTGCTGCTGTCTCTACACAAACTGCTTTCTTAAATTTAGCATTAACTACAATTTTCATCTCATGATTATGCTATACCTTTCTACATTACATGCATATTAGTATGTGTTTCTCTTCCTTTAAACATAAAGTACATCCTACAGGCTTTATGGTGATTACCGTCTGCCCTCATATCAAATGGTTGCTGTCATGACACCATTCAGAAGGCCATAGGGCACACAAGGGCCACTGAGCCAATCGTGCGGGTTGAGGCCTTTCACTCCTGAAGCCATGAGGCCCAACCTACTATGGATATTGGGCAACTTGGTCAAGTAGCCCTTCTCAGTGGTAGATGTGAACGAGCAGTCTAGGGTTCACTCGGGGAAAAACTGTGGATACAGATTAGTGGACATGGGCTCACAACTCAAAGAGCGCGCAGCAGTAGTAATCAATCAATGTCTTGCCAAATACTCACTTTTATAGAAAAGAGAATTATTTTACTTCTAAATCTACTCATTCAAAGGCAGAATTCAACATTTACAAACAGTAGGACATTTCCCCTTGAGGTCGAGGTTCTGGTGTTGCAATGGCAATTTTCCTATCCCACTCTTCCCTCACAGTGTGAAAGGGGTTATTCCGCATTCACTATTGGCCACATCCATGGAATGCTCAACTAGTAGTCCATATTTCAAGAGTCCACTCTGAATCTTAAAGTCAAGTCAAAAGTGTATTAGTGCCACAGAGTGTTCAGCTCTGAGTGCCCCCCAGAAACGATAAACACAGAAGAAGTCTTACCCGCTCCAACAGGAGTGAAGCGTGCAATTTCTTGGGGAGTACCCCATCTGTGAGCACTCACAGCAGCTCCATTCTTGAACATGTGAGTTGGCTGCACGCGGATTCCGCGGTTGCATTCAGCAAACTCAAGCTCACACTCTCTCTACTTTGCTTTCCTGCTCTGGCAGTAACTGGAGGTTTTCCTGCACTTCCTGGGGAATGGGGGGGGGGGGATTCTAATGCTTCTGTCCTCAATCCCAAGTTAGGGTGGTGATGCTCATGGTGTATTCACTCGTTCTACGGGGTCAGATCAGTAACCGTCCTCATTGCTCCCAGTGACCTTCAGGTCACCTCTGCTCACAGTTTATGAGCTCCTACCCGATCAACACGTTACAAGTACACCTGGCAGCCCCTTCTGGCATATGGGATTGCTGCACAGCAGGCTCGTAAGGATTTGGCCCTTACTGCAGGGCAGTCTTTACCAAAGCAGCCCCTCCAGGCATACAGGGTTGCTGCAACGTTGTAGTGCAAGCTTTTGCCCTTCTCTGTAAGGCAGTCTTTTCCACAGTGGCCTCTCCTGGCACATAGGGTCACCGCAACGGTGCCACACCGGCTTCTACCATTAGCGCACAGCACTCTCTTCCATAGCTATCTTCACAGCAGCCCTCTCCTGGGATACAGGGATTGCCGACTCAGTTCTGCACACGGGCAGTGAACCGTTCGGTGCAGCAGCCATTCCCTCACACCTTGCACTGGATGTACAGCCAACAGGGCTCCCCACTGGACTTTGCTTCCTCTAACACTCTCCTCTTCCTCACAGGGCGCACTGGTCTTGGCAAGCAGGCAGAGGCTTGTGATCCAGACTCCAGGGCAGGTGGTCTTCGTTTCCCTAAGTGATGTCCCCTCACCTAGCAGAGAGGCTACCAGGCCTTGGACTCCAGTCTCGGACACAAGCTAAAGTCTTCCAGAGCTTCTCTTCTTCACACAGCCCTTCTAGCTGATTGGGAGATGACAATTTATGGGGTATCAAACTCCCCTTCTTAGAGTCCATTTCCAGACACCAAATGTGGTTTAGGGTCTAGGTCAATGAAGTTTTATGTTGGGTTTCCGCTTCTTTTGAAGTACATATAATTCCTCTTCTTCTTTCTCTTGAAAAGCCATCTGTTCGGCCTGGATGTTAGCCACAGTGATATGTGCATCAAGAGGTTAATCTTGGGCTCATATCCCTATTCTTCATGATTCCATTATCAACCCCATCTCCTTCCTGAGATGTGTCCAGGCCCATTCCTTGCGAGTGGTCACTGAATCAAAGAGCACCCTTTGAAGTTTACAAGGGGAGCCTCACTCCCCCCTCCCCAGTGTGCTCCATCCAGCTCACAGCAACACAGTAATACACCATTTTTTCTGGGATAATTCCTCTGCCTACTCATGTCTTCACAATGTAGGCCTGCATCTCTCAAAATGGAACTCAGGGCCCACCATGTATTGTACCATCCACAGGCACACATACACCATATGCATGTATACATACACTCAGCACACATTACATTTGCATGCACAACAGAGCACTGTAGTCTTTCTGTAGTGTGCCTCTTGCAGGCACACATACACCATACACATACATTCACTATGCACATTCTGCACAACTCTACATCCTTAATGTATGGTACTCCTCGCAGCTACAGATAATCCCAATGCATGCACTCACCATGCACAGCACTGCCCTATCCATGTTTTGTACCCTTCACAGACACACATACATCCAGTGTAGAGTCACCACCCCTGCACTTCACAGCACTTCACATCCAACCACTAGAGACAAAGGGGCGAGCTAAGCACACAGCAGAGTAACTTTAAAAAGTGAGTGAGCCTGTAGGCCTCATTACAGTGACACAGGTTAAAAGGACATGTTCACTCCTATTGATCACTACATGGTATCCTGTCACCACTGAACTCATGCTTCTTAACTCCTGGTGAAGGCAGTAACCTTCTACCTTTATGAAGGTAGCACTTTGGGCACCCCTCCTAGTCCAATAATGCGCGAGACAGGCCTATGTCATAGTGCCCACGCATGATCCATGTTGGCCTATGACAGCAAAAATCAACATTAGGGATCGAGACATCAGTACAGTTACGCACTCAGAGCAAGCGGTCACGTCCATTACCATGAAGAAGAATTTTCCATCCCAACAGTTGCAATTCTATTGCAAGTCTCATTCCTTCATATATTATGGTTAGGTGAATTCGTCAGTGACCACATTAACGTTTTGAACTAAAAAAACATAGAATTTCACCAGTTATAGTTAGTGGAGCTAACTATAACTTATGCCCCTGCCATGCACTGCTTATGATCTTACTTATGACATCACTCATGACCGTTTCTATGACATCACTTATGACATCATTGATGACATCTCAAGTTATATCATTGCACCTCACTTAAAGTAATCAGCCCCGGGGTGAGCTCGCCTGGGACTTTTGTGGCTCGTGGAGGGGTCCGCACAGATCCCTCCCCATTTTGTTACATTTCAGCCCATCAGATCCAGCAAGTGTCTTGCAGAATAGCAGCATTTTTTGCCGATCTTTTTTTTCTTTTGGGCCCAGGGGGGTCTCTCTGGGTCTCCCCATAGGGCCTAAGATGTCAGGGTGTCCTTACCCTGCCCCCTTATACTATTTACTTTTAATTACAGGCCATAGGACCAAGTCCTCGAGTCCTGTAATGGCTGCAAGCAACATTTTTCTCATGTTGCTGACAGCCAATCAGAGCGCTTGCTCGCGCGGGAGTCTGATTCCTGAGGGAGCGAGATGCTCCAAGGGAAATAAAGACCCAATCGTACAGATATTCACCGAATCACTAAAAGCACAATCTGCATACCAAGATCTACCTTCCTGCAAAATGTGGTGCAATTCCGTTCATCAGTTTTTGCTGTAGCCCATCTTAAAGAAGTCTATGGAAAATGCATGGGGATTTACATTTAAGGACCTCCTTTTTTAGGGGTGATGGATCACCCCAAAACTTTCCAGGAAGGCGCTGAGGTAGCTGAATTTTTTTTGGGGGGGAGGGGAGACTTTTGTGAAGATTTGTCAAACAGGGCCAAAGTTGTTAGCAAACCAAAAACACTCTTTCTATGGAAAAGTACACCTAACTATAACTACCTAGTGGTGACGGCCACTAGGTTATTGAACAAATGTCATCCAACATCCTTACAGTATTATCATCTATGTTCACATCACAATGAGGGTCACTTCTTCTCTTATGAGTCCTGGTACCAGTCCCACTTCCCTCCCCTCCTTTCAAGACCTTCCCTCTACATAGTGTGCCCTTATGTCCTAAAACAAACCATTACCTAGCTTTCAACTAAGGACTTTTCATATTATTCACCAATGGCAGGTACTTTGGCATCAGTGACATTCTGCACTTCCCTTAGTCAATATCACAATTCAACCTTTTGGTCACAATCTGTAATTGTGTGTTCTTCTTGGCTCCTTGTCTCATCAGATGTTACTCTCGCTATCGCTTCCATCTTGTTCTTTAACTCTTTCTTAGTTACTTCCTTTGCACACCTGCAGTGGCCATAGGGTGTGCTCTCTCTGTGGCATCTGATATCTTGAGATCTAATTCATAATCTTCACTACACCTTCTTGTTATGCGACCTCATCGTGGTTTGAGGCTTTTCAACCATCAATGTCCATATTATGCAAAATGCTCTCTTAACTCTACTACAGACTTACTCATCAACACTCTCTTTTTTCCCTTATACTGAGAATTAAATCGATAACATTTGAAACTTTCATTCTTCTGGGTAGCAATATAGTAATTTAAAACCTCCCAAGTGAAAAAAATGGATTCTTCCCCTTGTGGGACTTCCGAGGTCTAAGAGAGCTTCATTTATCCACATTGTGTCTGCCCCAAAACCATTTAATAATAGAGCCTTCAGTTTTCCTTTGAAATTGTCTCCTGCTGAAGCAGTGAAAAAGACACTGATCATTACTCTTCATTATTTCTAAGGTGTTATTGGATTTCCCAGTATTGCTATAGGCATTGTAATTGGTTGCAGTCCTTTCTTTCCAAGAGACTCAATGTAATAAAGCAATGGACTCCAAAGCTAGTTATGTCTCTCAAGGGCCAAAAATTCTCCAGTGAATGAACTTTTAGCAAACACAACTACTGTATATGGCATGACTCCAAATTGGGACAAGCAAGTTCCACCTACCATCCACGATGACAACTTGTTCAATTCAAACCTAAGTACACTGCAAGGGTATATGCTGGCTATAAAACATACTGACTATAAATTCAAACCACTGAGGGCCCTTATTACTGCACAGGCACGTCATTGAATGCATCGCCTGCTGGAGTACCTGTGCTCTGTATAACACTGTACAGTATCTCATGAAAGATGTTTTTCCGCCTATACTCTAACCAGAGGTTGAGCATGAACACAAATGTATGTATATTTTTCAGATGCTCTTCCTGGTGGGATGTCTCTCTCACCTCCATAACAAGTGGGTGGGTCGGGGGAGGGCAGGGTACAAAATACAAACAAAAAAAACACTTACCTCCTCAACGCGTCCCTCCTACGTCGTCCCTCTGCTCGAAACCGGACCAGGAAGCACACTCAGCCTCCCCTAAGCCTATGCTGCAATGCAGTGTTGTGATTGGTCTGAGTGCCCTGGTTTGGTGCTCAGACAGGCAGTGGAAGTCTGGGCACGTTCCTCACCAGGCTGTGCATTACAGCCTGGTGGGGAACATGCAAAGTGCGCATGACTGTTTGAACGGCCCAAAACGGCATGCGAACATGGAGTGTACAAACCACTCCTTCCCCTGTGCCACCAGCCCTGCCCACCCTAACCCAGCACCGAACCTACAAAAAGTATAATAACCACGTTATTATCATTTTATTTTTCCTACTCTGAGAGCAGTGGGCCGCTGGTGTTTTCCCTTCGCATATTTCCATTGAAGTGACTCAAACACACATGAAGGACCTTTCATGGACCCTACGCTTAATACTGGAAACGGAGAAATCATTGTTGAACTATTCCCCACAGTCCAAAACCCAGGCCTACCTACACCTTAACTGCCCTTCAATGCTTCCATCGACTGGTGCAACCTGTAGTAGTAAGTTAACTCCTAACTCAGCCCTTTCTCTTCTATCTCTTGGAGACAGAAAGTGAGGGGGGGCTTACTTCTACAATTTTTTAGTACAATCTCTCCATTTTAGTCCATGGCTTACCACTGTTATCCCAGTCCTCCCTGGAAGATTTTTGCCCATTTACCCACAGTCTCACTCTTTATTCTTAATAACCATGTTACTCACAGACTGGTAGCCGTGGCAGGATGACTTCTGCCCCAGCCCTCAAACCCCCTAAATGTGATTGTAGAAAGGAACAACAGACTTAGACTAACAGTTTTATTGTTTGTAACCAATTAACTACTGTATGGTGTGTCCCCAAATTTAAAAGCATGTTTTGCCCCTTCTTTTAGGCTAAATAATATATACCCCACTGAATAGCTTTCTTTTTTCGATAGTTTTTTCTTATGGTAATGCCCGGAATTGAGTGGTGGCAATTACTGTGAAGTTGTTGACAAAGTCATGGTTGGTTCGAAGTGATGGCTAGTTGAGGCAGCCATCACTTGCCATGGGGCAAAGTAAAACAGCTGCATTTGATGGGCTGTATACCCATGCCATCAGGAAATTTGAACCTGACATCTCTTCTATCTCAAAGGAACATTCTAAAGGGAGCAGCATGGGACACGTTCTGCTATACAAAGGAACTTTTTTGAATTAACTCACACATGCTCATGTAAAGGCTGCAATCTTTCCAAATCAGAACACCGTACCACACCTGGCATGTGCTTAAAAACAGGCTGCTTCGTGTGACTCACACGAGAGGGCCTGTAGAAACACTTAGACACTGAGTGCAATCTTGTATTGAAAGGTCTAAACTAGGGGTGTCTAGGGGTATTCACAAAGCTCTATGCACAGATTTGGGTAGCTTGTGCAGTCCTTTGCTCTATATATTTGCATGAAAAAAATGCAGGAATTCATTTAATTTGAATGCAGGGATGTAGGTGTGCTGCCCCTCACAGGCTTCTATCTATGCAATTGAAGTAATTTATTTTGAGTCATAAAAGGAGCCGTGTCTCATACATATTAATGAAGCAGGTGTGCTTTTTAACTCCCTCTGAATGGGCATTGTGGGTATGCGGGCCCATTAAAATGAGGAAACACTTTGCCATTCCACCAGTGCTGCTTTACAGAGGCGAGCACAATGGCAAAGAACCTATTGGGAGGTGTACTGACAGTGTGTCGCATAGAAGGTAGTACACCGTCAGAGCGCTCCCGGATGGCACCCATTGGCATACCTCTTCAGCGGGGCACAAGTCCTAATAAAGAATAGGGAAGAATAACAATGTTAGGCAGCATGCAAATGCCATCATGGTGCGTGACATCGTGTGTGATATCACAGGAAGTGGCATCACAGCTAGGGGTGGGCGGGATTTGCAAAATTCACTATCGCAAATTATCGCGAAAATGTTAAAAATCTCCGCAAACACGCGGAAATATCGCGAAGATGCAGACATTTCTTCCGAGGCCACCGGCAACGGAATGAATCGGGACCAGCGAGAGGGCCAAGGCACCGCCCATTATGGCGATGGGGGTTGCTTCTCTGCGACGTTACGAGAGAGGAGGAGAGGAAGCGTGTAAGCCTCCAAGACAAACAGAAGACCAGTACCAGGACTTGAGAAGCGAGTCTCCCCACCCATGAGGATCGACTCATCAGATACGGCACTGTGCAACGAGGAATCTATGGTGAAACAGTGAGCGAAACCAGCAGGCGACGGGGAGCCGCTGCTCAGCCTCAAGACGCCAATCTGGACTGCCGCGGTGCAACGGCTTACAGAAGGGGCACCCAAGTGGCCGAAAGGCACATACCTTACAGCAGCGGCAGGGGCTAAATAGGCAGAGGTAATCCAAAGATCGAGGCCAGGTATGAGACAACATCAGCCTACAAACGAGTGTGCCTGACTTTACGATGGAGGCCGAGGGACTGCGAGCACTGTAGCTTTCTGCAGAAGTTATTGGCACCACTACTCCCACATGGTGAGGTGGGCCTATGAGGAGAGGAGTAACACCTCCAGAAGTAGGACACCTGCGAGGCCGAGGGTGCTGATCTCGCAACGACAGTGACAGAGCGTGGTACAGAGGCTGAAAGGCGATTCCCCAAAGAACGTGGAAGTGAGAAACAGCGGACTACGGGCTCAACTGTGATGGACAAGACAGGACTCTGAACAGTATCAATCCATGGACAGATAATGACCTTCAAGATAGAAAAACTACGGACGCATGGTTTGAGTGAGGGGGTATACACCACTGCAAACCTGGAACAACTAAAAGCAGACCGCTCTGATTGTTTGGCGTACCAACAACAAGATGTAGATTGAGTAGGCACTAGAGCTCTAGACCTAGAATCTAAGATGCAAGAATTAAACAAAAAGGCATCAGACACCAGAGAATCACTACAAGAGCTCTGCTTGCAGCTGCAAGCAGCAAACTTGAAAGATTAAGTTTTGGAAAATAGATCCCAACAGGATAACTACGGATTCAGGATCTGGAGGAGGGGGCGGAGGGGCAAGATCTGGAGGCATTCATTACTGGACTGTTCACAGAGGTCTTGGGGCCAGGCCAAACAAAAATTAAAATCAAGAGAGTCCACAGAGTGGGACGGCAAGCACTGGGGATCGTAGACGCACTAGGGACGTCCTGGTCAAGCTATACTCATTCAAGGTAAAGGAAGCAATCTCGCAGGCTGCCCGGAAAAAAGATGAGGTCGCCTTCCAGGTCTACTCCTGCTCCTTCCATCAGGACCTAGCGCAAGCCACCCTTCTTCGCTGCCAGTAATTCAGGCCTGTACCTGAGAAACTGAAGGCAGATAGAATCAGATATAGATGGAATTTCCCCTTTGGTCTAGCCTTTGAACTTAACAATAAATCACAACATTTCACACAGCTGGCGGAAGTGCAGACCAGAACGTATTCACAGTGGTGTAGCAGGACTGATGCCTGCTCTTCCGTTGCTGACTTAACCCTCCTGTCAACTTAGACCTCAGCTAACCAATCGCCAAGGTCCCTGCAGAATCTTCCGACGGGTGCCACTTATAGGAACACGTAGCCAGATTACGTTCTGGTCTGGACTAGGATGTAACCAAATAACCCCCTCCCCCCCCGCACCATGTCCTGATGAAGACCCGAAGTGACTACTGAAGGGAGCACACCTGGGTCGAAACGTCGACGATAGAAACAAGACTCAGACCAACAAAGGCCCTGCACACCAAGAGGAGCATAAGCAGCAAGCAGGTCTCATGCTTATGAGTCTGGCCATCAGAAACGTTGTCCTTTTCCTTGAACATAAATCCTGAACCACCCTGTATATACTGCACCAATTTTTTCACTAAGCACATATGTCACATGAGCACTGTATATATTTCACCTATTGCAAACAGCCTTTTTGTATTCTTGAAAAAATGAATATACTTGAATGAAGTAATTCAGATAAAATGAAAAGTGGATATGCACAAACTGTGTTATTGTGATTATTCCTGATAACTATTTACATGTGTTTAGGCGTGTGTGATATTCATGCCCTGTGAATATTTGGGTTATGCGACACTTGGTGCGCTGACAAAATAAACTCTTGAGAACCAGACAGAACCATTTTTTGTTAATAAACGTTATACCCAGGTTCTGAGGGACAACGGGTCGCCCCGCTTTGTTATTGGAAATTAGCAAAAGCGGCAGCATAGAAGAAAAAAGATGCCCCAGCCCTGACTAAATGGCATGGCCGATTATGGAGGGCGCTTACAATGGAAAGAATGGCAGACATCTTTCAGGATAACTTTAAAGATTTTGAGGGATGCTGGGGCCCTCTGGTGTCATACCTATCCCAGGGTATTCCCTTGACAACATGTCCCCCTACAGTTGGAGTATTTCACCTCTAACAGTTCTGAGGCTGGATGGGCACACTTAGGATCTTCCCAAAGTTAGTCGGCACAGACCCGATTGAAGCACCCCACCCCCAGACACACAATCATTCCACACGGTGAAAAGCCCTCTGAGAAATCCCTTCCCTTCCTCTTGGCCAATAAGCCTTCTTCCCTGCCTTTCTTTCCTTCAGTTCTTTATTTTCTCCTTCTTCTTTTTTTATTTTCCACCACACCTAGTCACTGTTGACTGGGGGTGAATGGGTTAGGGTGGTTAGGGGAGGGGGTTGTTCTGGGCTTTCCAGCTCTTTCTAGAGAGTTGAGCACTTGGAATGTTCAGACATTGTGTTTGACTGTTTACCTGTCAGAAATGCATCTGTACTTCTTCTATTGCTCTAACATGGCTAATGGGAAATATTTGACATGCTAAACTGTATGTTGTTTCTAAAAATGCTCAATAAAAAGAAATTTGAGGAAAAAAATGCTATAAACTATAATTGTGCATATCAAACTTTACAATTTATATACCTACCCAGCATATCACCATTGTATCCATTGACAATTTTAGCCCACTTTGACAATTATCATAAAAATGCAAGTCGAAAACTGCATTTGGTATTCTAGCCCATTCCACCAGCTATACATTTCCATCAATCTAACCCATAGATAGAGTGCAAATAGCAACTCACTGGCATGTGGCTTCCACCTGCAACCTATCCTCCACCCTCATGTGCCAAGAATTAAAAACAAAGAAATAACTGTTAATGTAAAACAGGAGAAATAAAAAGATGTCACGACTCATAAAGCAGCACAGAAAGTTATTGTGTATTCTGAAAAGCACATCCCGTAACATGCAGATTAGAGATTTTTACTTTAAGTAGATAGGTAAGTGCTTTGAACACTGTGATCTTTTTTGTTACTTTCAGTTCATAAATTGCAGTTCAAATATAGCACAATGAGCTATGAACTGGCATCAAGGATCTGCATGCAAACTGCAAAGGGTGGGTTTAGCCAGGGCCACTGGATTTGTGTGAGTACCAAGCTGAAGCGTTTTCCACATAATTATGGATTTGTCACACTTTCCACATAATTAATCATCAGCTGCATAATCTGCAGATTTTAACACAAAACCTGTTTCTAGTTGGAACGGATCAAAAGTTACTCCAAACGTGGCGCCATGTATCCTTGCGCAGTGGAAGGCCCTTTGCAATGGTTGACTGGTCATCGTTCAGTTTAATTATTGCTGTATTTGGGTATTAAACTAGTACTAATTGGGTAAAATATTTCCCCAGACAATGTTAACACTGTATAAATTACAAAATGATGAAGTAATGCTATCACAAAATGTGCTGCATTACTTGTTTTCTGCATAATTTAGACATAACTGCTGAAAAATGTGGACCCCCGCAGCCGCATAATTCCATTGGCTGTGGTTTAGACTTTATTGATTTTCCCCAACCTGTTGTTGCTATTAGACTGCTAAAAAGGAGCTCTTTGGGTAGTAATAATGTCTTATCGGCACAGACAACCCAAGCACAGCATTAAATTTGAAATCCTGTCTTTGTTTCTCCTGGCCATGCACTCTTGACACGTAGTGCCTACCGGTGAGGGCAGTATGTAACTCCTACACCTTGTAACCCTCATTGCCTTATGCAACGCATCCTTTATATTGATTTGCACACTTGTATGATTTTTCGTCAATGCATAATATGTGCATGATGCAAAGAGTTCTGACAACCTAAAATGGGATGTGTAGCGCTATAAAAGAATAAAATTATAAAAATAGTGGTATTAAAATTGTTATTTGTGTGAATACTCATACAGACTGATACATCTGACATTCTCACAGTGCATGCATATTGTATACAGGACCTGAATACAAAATAAAAAACATGCCCCCCAGATGTAGTTTCTGTTAAGCATTTGTAAGGGGATAAGTTGTGTGCCTTTCTTTCCCCTCCATTGCATAGGCATCTGGGTGTTAGGCCCCAAATACCCCCCAGCCAGGTTCCTACTAGAACAAAAGGAGGGATGATGGCCCTTTAAACTGGGCCCTGTTGTAGTCTCAGATAAGAAAGACCCCTCACCGCCTGCACTTTGCACAGAAGCGGACAACATGCTTATTGCGTCCCGGTGTCTGCAAATTTCACCAGGACACAATCGGCATGTTTTAATGAGGCCCATCTTCCTGGCAGGGGGGACAACGTCCACCCTGTGAAAATAGTGGGTGGGTGAGTTCCACCCACGACTTGTGCCCTGCTCTTCAGGCAGGGATACTCACTCACTACAGTGGGGATTCCTGGTACACTTTGACATTGGCATGAGGCCTCCACCCACAGTGAAAGCCAGACCAGCAGCTTCCAATAGCCTGTCCACTTTTCAGCCATTTGCTGATCACAGACCACACAGTCGCGCCTGCACAGTGCACAGCGAGCATGCTATAGGAGGCAGAATGCTTGACGCGCCCATTAGGGGTGTACAGCAGCAGAGTGTGGGACATAATGAAGGCTCAAGATCTCTTGCAGGTGTTAAGCAGTGGCACACCCACAAACACATTGATCCATCAGCTCTCTTATTTGAAGACTCAATAAACCACTCATGCATTTATCCTTCATTCTTTATCCTGTCCATTCATGACCACTCTTTTTTTATATAATATCCAATTGATTCATAAGGATAATCCCTCACACATTCATGAAAGAGATCGTAATTAATCTCTTAAAATGCTGATATGTATCTATTCACGTGCATGCACTCATTTATTCATCCTTATATCCAATTTCAATTGCAGGCAGCCATTGGATCAACCCGATCACTCATTCAGCAATGAATTCTGCTATGCGTACACTCACTCAAGTATGCCTCTTTACTGGTAAAAGAAGTTGGGGCCTGTTTTACAACACTGCTTTCCATTACTACATAAGTGGGACTATTGTGAAAGTCACGATTGGTATGTTGGTCCAAAACTGGCAACAACTGAAAGAACGCGGAACATTTCTTCGTTTCAGTGAGAAAACTGATCTGATTGGGTGTGATGAGGAAAGATCTTGTCCCTTGGTCCATGAAACGAAGCACCCATCAAACCACGTAAACTACAGCAAACAAAATAGTGCTCTCTCCATCACTAACCTTGTGGAAGCTCCCATAGAAAATGCGTTCTACTTCCTGCTGGTCAAAGGTGACTTCCTGTAAGTCTGCTTTGTAAGTATGACTGAAGTACGTCAGGGATTTCTTTGTGGCTGGAACACAAATGGGACAAAATGTCACTTTATGCAGCAATGTAAACAAACAGTGAAATGAGTGATGTGTGCTGACCTGTACATTTATGTTGATTTTCTTTTCTCAATGGTTCACTTGCCATGGCGATCAGGGTCAATTTTCACAAAGGGATAGCGGTCTGAGCATGTAGAGTGTGTCTACTAAGGAATAGGTAGACCTTTCAGGGAAGTTTTAAATGTCCCACTGAAGTTAGTGAGACACATTTACAGATAAAAGTTCTCAAGAGGATTGTATTATGGCATAATCTAGAGTTCAGTCGTAAACGATGTAGTAAATGTGGTGGAGAATTAGCCTGCGAAATTTCCTCCATCATACTGGTTCTGCCTGTAGATTCTCTACAGGATTTAGAACCTGAAGTACAAATGTGAGGGGTTTGCATTACCAGACAACGCCTTATCAGGACCAATGACCTTGAAAGAGCCCCCGCTTTGAGCAAATACCCTCAGCATAGAACGCTTTTTTGGCTGAAACGATAATCCCAGAGATAGACTTCTCTATTGACATGACTATCACAGCAAGCTTCAAGATGGTAAGACACATGTCAATAAAATCAAAAGGAGAAAAACTCAAACAGCTGGACTAGTTCCTTCTAGAAATCTAGAAGCTAAATGTATTCATATTTATCTCATGACAAAGATCACAGTGCTGCATGTTACGTCAGTCCATCAACTTTCATTATTACAACACCACATCCAGCCCTATTAATGGGCGGGCACCACTAAGCCTCAAAATTAAAAGGTCTGAACAGTGTGGGGACAGGCCTACAGCTGAACTTAATCAGTGAGAAATGTTCTGCAGGCCAGTCAGAAAGAAGTCACTAAACCCCACGCATCAGCAAGGCCAAAATCTTATTTCTTAAAATACAGATAGACGTCCAATCAATCGTCTAAGGAAACTCATAAGACGTGTTAAACTCGATGTACCTACACCCTAATACCTAGTCATCAATTCGACTGGCTAATAATGCGTGGTATTTGCTAAAAAAGACATACATCATTATGCAGAGAGCCTCGCCTATGCCATTAACAAGATAAAGCCACTTCTCCATAAAACAGTCTCACTCATTGCCTCCCAAATCTTTAGAAAATGGACATTCTTGTTTTTCCGTAATACTGAGGGGAGAGTGCCAATAACAACTCATAGAACATAAATCCAGAATGTCAACAAGTCTTTTGACTTGAAACGCTCAAGCTGCACAGAGCACCATTAATACTGCAAAGGAGCTTTAGGTACACCAAAGGAGCATCACATATCACATAGGGTTCCATAAAAATCATGGGGCAGATTTATAATAACTGGCGCATCCCTGCATATCAGCAGGGATGCGCCAGTTATTGTGCGCCACAGCTCCGCCACCATGGATGCGCCGCATTTACAATGCGGCGCACCATGGGGCAAAAACGGCACAGATGCGTCACGCATCTGTGCCGTAAAAGTGGCGCATTGCTGGAGTTGCGTCGCAAGCGCGACGCAGCTCCAGCAATGCTTTGGGGGGACCTATCTTCACAATGCTGCGTCAATCCTTACGCCTGCTTCAAGCAAGCACAGGGTTTTGACGCAGCATGGGCTCAAAAGTGACTGAGTGAAATCTTGTAGATTTCACTCAGCCACTTTTAAGAGGCGTTTCTGCGACGGGACGCCCCCCCTGCGCAGGAACGCCTACTTCTGGCGCAAGCTTTACAACGTGACGCATCTCCCTAGATGCGTCACGTTGTAAATGGGGCGCAACATGGCGCAGGGTTTACGCCGCCGCTGCATCACAAAAGTGACACAACGGCGGCGTAAAAGTGGCGCAAGTCCGTTATAAATCTGCCCCCATATTTTTATTTCACATTCAAGTTTAAAAAAACAAAAGCAACCAGCAGATAGTTCCAAGCGCAATCATTGCAAAATGCCTTGCTTGAGTGCCTGTCAGCCTTTTGATACTAGAATAATCAACTCTTCAAATCCTAAATCTAGGCTCAGTTAGAAAGAATTTATCACCTCACTCATGAAAATCACTAAAAACATGCGCCTCTCTCAGTCTCTCAAGTGACACCATAGATGCCATATCAAGTGATGTAGACAGGCCGCCTCTTAAAGAATGGGTGCTTGAGGTGTGAAATCATACGGGCATATTTATGAGCCCAGTTGCCTCTCTCTTGCAACTCAAAAATGGGATTTATGTAGGCCGGGGAGTGAAATTCCACTCCGCTCACAGAGTTTACGTCATTTTTTCCACTCCACACTTCACGTAGCACGCGAAGATCCAAAAAACTCCGCTCTGCGTAGTGGAGCAGAGTTTTTTCCTCACTCACCAAAGTTAAGTTTGCAAGCGCGAGCAAGGAAGATCTTACTCCAGACCACCTCCCGGCGAGATTTCTCAACACAGTCGGTCGAAGATGGCCGCTACCGCTCGCGTTGAGAAACCTTTCATCACATTGAGGAAGCTGCCCTTCAAGTAGAACATCGTCTCAAGACACAGAAAGAAGCAGCGCCCTCTTGCACTGCGTATGGTGCAGTTCGCACTGATTTTTCAGCGCGGGACAAACACCCGGAGCTAAAAATCAGCACGAACAGCATGACCTAACGCAGTTGGCCACTTTCGGAACTACGCATAGCGCAGCAAAGTTTTTTGGTCAATGCGGAACTTCATGAACTCCTCCCAGGCCTAGATTTATGAAGTCACACAAGGCCACTTTGGGGGGCCCTGATTGGCTTCATAAATCTGGAGTAATACAATGCAGCGCAACTCGCTGCGTTGCCTTACTCTGCCCTGCAAAGGCATTCCACAGGCATTGTGTGAGTGTTCCCATGATTTTTTATGCATTCTCAGGTTTACCAGAACTGATAAACCTGGGAATGCACCAAAATGCTACGCCATCCCAGGGGAGGCATAATGAGGAGAAATATCTTTATTTCTTCTTGTTACTTCCTCTTTCTATGTGTGCTGCATTCTGCATCTCAGGATTGTTTTTATACAGGAAGGTGCCCCTTCCTGCACAAAAACAATCCTGCATGCAACACAGGCACCCTTGTACTAAGGGGCTAGGGTGCCTGTGTTGGAGCCAGGCAGCCAAAACGTCGCTAGCGCAGGGGCAAGGACAGGAATGCACCGTATTCCATTAAAAGTCACAAACTCATAAATATTCCCTATAGTGCCTCTTTTTTAGTGTTTAACAATCATCAGCCACAAAACAGGCAGATGTCCTGTCCACAGTGTTACACGTTTTTTTTTCCAGCCTAATACAGCAACTCTAAATAAGACCCATTGAGTACTTTTGGAGCAGAACAAACTGGGAACCAGACAAATGAATTCACACTGACTGTAAAGGATAACTGCAACATTATGAGACTCAGATTCACACAAACACCTTTCAAACCTGTGGTAGAACTTATCTTAATGTGCTTCTTACAGGAAGCAACGCACTGCTGGAGTGACTGGTATCAAGAGGGTTTCAATCCAGCCTACATTTCCAAAGACACCACCCTGAAGGTTGCTGATGATGCCTGCCACATCTTAGATAAAGATGGCGCTTGAACAATCAGGCCTCTTAGCCCTTCTGATGAATTTAATGCAGTTGATTGTTGGACTTTCCAAATGAGCGTGAAGCGTTAATTGAGGACTGAGGGGCACGACTCTATATCCGATTCACTGTCTTTCTTTTAGAGTTTATTCAATTGTTGAAGTTCTAAATCAGCACGCTTTCTGATGCCATATCTAGAATACCAAGGCTAAAGTCTCTCATCTAGACTTAAAAAATAATTTATGGAACCCTCGTGAGATTCGCACATCATGACAGGCATTTCTATACACCACAGAGCTGAAAATGCTCTATGATGAGCCAAGGAAAGATCAGCACAAGATGTAGCCTTCTTCTGATGGACTGCCAGAGAACAATTCAAACCCAGATGGCACAACATTGGCCAATGGTATACCCAAAGAAATCAGTCTTTACTTCTCTCCTCGTCCACTTTCCAGATCGAAATCCAAAACAGGAATCCTCATCTCATATTCAGGGGTTACAAAAGCCAAGTGTAAATGACGGCAATCATGCATCAAGAAATTATGGAAAAAATCCAGAAATGTATCGAGAGGTATGCGGTTTGGTTATGTGACAGTTGCGGTGGAAAGACTGTTTCCCATGCGTTTGCCAGAACCTTGGTGGGGGCAGAACAGTTGTGAATTGTGGATCTTAATTCCTGTGAAGAAATCTTCATGGGGCTGCAAGTTGTTACCAGGCTTGACAGGTGTCAACCATCTTATTCTCATCATGCACTTAAAAATAGCAGACGCTACCGAAGATCCTTCGACTCCCCTAATCAGGGGCATTCTGGGCGTTACTGAACAAGGTGTGTATCATCACATCCTTGTTTGTAAGGCAGACCAATGTTGCCTCGAGTTTGTGGCTCCTAATTACCTATACAATCCACAGTTCTGCACTGTGGCCCAAATGCATTGCAGAGGGTGATTATGAAGGTGCTGCTTCGACAAAGAGGAATTCTACAGGGGAAGGAATGGGTGATGTAACCAGGGGGCATATGTATCAAACGATTTTGTATTCGCAAACACTGCGATTCGCAAAAACTCAGCGTTTGCGAATACAAAATCGCAAAATGAGATGTATGAGCCATTTTAGCATTGCATTATTAAGGAATCGCTAATTTTGCGATTTCTTAATTTTGCGTAAGCATTTAAAGAATCGCAAATTGCGATTCCTTAAATGCTATGTAACACGCACCCAAGTTGTGCGATTTCTCCTTAAGAAATCGCAAATTACCACCAACTTCAAGTTGGTGGTAATTTGCGATTTCTTTGAAAAATGCACTTTTTGGCATTTTTCAAAATGCCATGTGGCGCACATACATGCCCTTAGGGCATGTATGTGTGCCATATGTGCACACATGCTAATTTCAGGCGTGCATCAGGGTGTCATCATGACACCCTTACACCTTTGAAATTATTCTCAATTTGCGATTAGCAAATTGCGATTCGCAATTTGAGAATGACTTCCCAATCAGTGCTATCGGCCTCCTGGCCCATAGGAATGAATGGGAAGGTATTCCTTCATTGCGATTTCGCAATTTGCTAATCGCAATTAAGGAATATTAAGAATTCTCAAAATATGTGCGAATTTTTAAATACATCCCGTTTTGTAATTCTCAAATAGCGATTCTCAAAAAATCGCTATTTGAGATTCGCAAATGGAGATTTTGATACATATGCCCCCATATCTTGGTGATTGGTTGCTTTATTACCTCATCACTGATCAGTTACAGAAAACATGATAATAGTTTCAAGTGGGAGTAATACTACCTGTTAAGAGTGCAGGACTAATATTTGAACACAGTTTCCAATGGGCCTTGGCTTGGTCTTCCTTCCTGTGAAAATGGCTACAACTTTAAGATCCTTAATTCAACAGCTGCACAAGAATATAAACATAATGTCAAAGGGAGGGCTGAGGATTCAGTGCTGGGCGTCCGCAATCATCACCCAAGGGCCACGGTCAAAAGTACACCAAGGCCCAGTGAAAATGGGGACGTGAAAATTACAGTAGTCTCAATGATCTTTAGAATATACAGTGGGGACTGATGTTCGACCGTGTGATTTGAGGTTTCTCTTGCATCTGTCAAGCTAGTGTATAGTTAAATCAGATGCCTTTGGGGTAGGATGAAGCACAGCTTTGGAGCCCACTTCAGCTCACGGTCAGTGGTCTCTTGGAGAGCAGCGCTGGTCTTCCAATTAGAGCATGGACATGATCCCGCAAGTTCTATATCTGTTTCCCCATTAATTGGATGGGTTTCCGGTCCTGATCAGAATGGACAACACTACAGAAAAAGCCTGTATCGTTCTGTAGGGATTCAATTGAACTGCATCGTGTTGGTATTTATTTGGGGCTTCCCATACACCGAGATGAACCTTCTGACAGCCCCCAAATCTTTTGAAATTTATGTTTAGAATATGGACCAAGAGCTATAAGCCATTCTTTTGCCCATTCAGAAATTAAATTGGATAAAGCAGATCCCTCCTCCCTGGTATCTCACTTATCAAAGAAGATCTTCCTCAAAACGTGCATAAGGCGATGAATTTCCTTAGTAGCCATGTCTACTGAAAGAAAAGGGCCTTGTTTCTGGGTTTCTGTGCTGCTTTCCAGAAGAAAGACACCAATGCAGGGGCGTAACAAAGGCCCCCGCAGCCCCCGCAGTGCGGGGGGGCCCCCCGCGCTCCAGGGGCCCCCTCGCAGTCACCTGGCAAGCCTCGTCATGAATTAAATGGCCGGCTAGCGGCTTCTTAATAAAATGGTGCGCACGCAAGCCTCGGTGGGCCCCGCACTCCAGGGGCCCCCCGCCCCCCTCATTGCGGGGCCCCCCGCCCCCCTCACACTACTCAGAAAGCCACAGAGGGCTCGCGCTCTTAATTAATTAAATGGTTGCAGTTGCGCACGCAAGCGGGGGCCCCTAGCCGGGCCTCTGAGCCTTTAGTGCCATAGCGACTTGTCCAGTGACTAGGGGTGGCGACAAGACAACCCGCAGTATTACCGTGCCTTTCTTTTAATAATATTATATTGAAAAAAAGGTGTTTGTGTTATGCGCCAACTCTACACGCGTCATCCTGCGCGATGTGCAAATAGTGAACGGGCCGGGTAACGAAGTGATTTGCTCAAGGTCACACACATACACTAAATGGTGCGCGGGCCCCGGCCGGGCCTCTGACTGAGGATATTTATTAATTCATTAAATTGTGGTGTGTGGGGGGTGCGCATGCTCACGTTGTCTGCGAGGTCTTCAGGGTGGGACAGGGGCTGATGACCAATGCCATTTGAATTTGTTGTCAGACATGCGCATTGCGGAGCGTCCGCAATTAAAAGTGCGCGTGAGACTTGTGAGCCTGAGGTGATCGAGGCATCCAGGACCCAGCCATGCTATGCCTAACACCAGAGACTGAAAAGGATCGTTCTTTGACCTGCCTTTTGTGCTGCCCGCTTGCGCCTGCCTCTGAGTCTGAAGCTCCAGGCCAGCCCTCAGGTCAGGTGAGTGAGTCTGTCCGAGGCAGAAGAGGGGGCCCCGCGCTCCAGGGGACCCCTCACTCAGCAAGCCTCTTCTGCTCTTCATTATGAATTAAATGGTTATGGTGCGCACGCCCACCACCCGGCCTCCTATAATAAATTAAATGGTGCGCACGCACGCACGCCTAGGCCCCGGCTGGGCCTTAGAGGCACTTCATAAATTAAATGGTGCGCACGCATGGAAGAGGCTGTTCGAGTACTGCCCCGGTTGTAAGCGCCTCCCAGCACTGCAACTGTGCCCTTGTGTACGTCGTGTGATCTAACGCGTTGGTAAGTATCTAGAAATACATATTCCTGAAAAGCAATCGCCATATGTTTGCATGTAGATCTGTTTAAAACGTAGTTTGTTGGAATTAATTGGGACATAAATGTGAAAACAAATGTAGTTGTTTCAATGACTTAAGAAAGGAGGCAGTTTATTTTAGACATTTCTCACCGCCTGCAGCTCGTAAAAAAACGATTGCATTAAATCAGTCACTAGTGTGTACAGAGGGAATGCTGTGCACGTTACTCTGCACCACAGGCACAACTAGAGTCAAATTTCGGTGGGGGGGCTACTAAAAATTTCAGAAAGGGGGCTAAGTCTTCTAGCAATAGGTAGCAGGGGCTCTAAGAAGAGGTTAAATACACAACAAAGCCTCATTAACAACTAAATGGTCTTTTAAAGACCTGTGAAGTACTCGGGTGCGGCTGTGCGTGTGCCCGGGAAGCTGTCTCAGACGGGTGACACAGGACAAGGGGGCTGAAGCCCTTTAAGCCCAATGGGCATTGCGCGCCTGCTATGCACTATGATAACATACATACAGGCTTCCTTGCCTGCTGAAGCGTTGCCTGTTTGCATTTCTGCTATTTTTTCAAGTGACAGAGACCGAGTCAGTGGAGTGAAATCACGTGTTGTGAAGACCCCTGTGTAACACTTCGGCCTTGTCCCTGTGAAAGACCAATACTATAAGACTGGGACAGAGTCAGCTGTTCAACCTGGCAAGTAAAATTCTCTGCGCACAACACCCATATCTGGCTATAGAAAACAAGCTAAGACAGCTTGTCTGGAGTCACAGTGCAGAGAATAATTCTGACAAATGGGTGCTAACATTTGAATTTGAAAAATAGGGTTTGCTGAGCCACTACACTTTGTTACTAAGATAACAAATATGGTTCCTTGCCTGATGAAGCGTAGCCCGTTTGCATTTCTGCCATTTTGTTCATGGCTCGGGCACATTATATGTTCATTTACTCGCCAAAGTCAGGCCCGTGATCAGCAGCTGCCTGCAGCCAGTGGGGTGCCAGTCCGGTCATGACGTGTTAAACTCACTCAGAAGTTCTGCATTGGCATGGCTGCAGGCGTGGCTGCCGGTAGAGGCCCAGGCTGTGACAAGCGTGTGTGTTTACATTCTGGCCACATTAAGTTTGCGATTTTGTTTCTCAAACGTACATGGGGGTAATTTTAATAGGTTTCTGACAATTTCGGCTATGTTGTATGGGAGATTATTGCACCGGCCTCAGCCTGTGAGGATAATGGAAAATGGTGCTCAGCCTGTCTGCCTGCAAGTCAGCTGACTGACACTGTGTGACAGGCAGCTGAGATACCTGGATCCCTGTGTAACTTGTCTTGTTCATGTTGACGATTCACACATCCTTCCTGTTAGGCCGGGGGTCCCACGTTACATGGACAGAGAGAGGCCCTAGGGTCCTGATGTTCTCCCGATTGATTGCTGGCAGGTAGGGGACCATAGGCTGGCAATGATTTCTGGTGCTTTGCTGCAGTTTTAAAATTTTCTTGGATTTTCTTATTGCTCAAATGGGTATAATTTCAGATATTTATATATTTCCCCCATCTTCATTGCTTTATTTTGCTCGTGCGAAAGTGTCACTCATAGTCATTGAAATGTCACTCATAATTACACTGAAGTTATGAAAATGTCACACATAGCAATTTTAAACCTTGGCAGCTATGCGTAAGACATCACGTTGCATGCATGTCGCAGTAGAGGTACGCAGTAGGCAGTTGTATGTCCGATGGGAGCTATCGTTCTTTGAGTTAAAAGGCACACGGTTCGCTATGGTGGCTCCGATAGATATGGAGCTGAAAAAGGTAACATGCAATTATATAACTATATTTTAATTACAGATTTGAATGGCCGAAAGTACATTCAATCCTAAGTACCAAGACTGTAGCTTTGTTCCAGGCACAAGATCGCTTGTATGTACCTTCATACCGGAACCGAGAAGCGATGCCTGCATATTATAACCGATACTCCAGTTTGCCATACGTAAAACCCAGTGACGAAGGACACAGGCCATATTTTTCACTAAGCCCCCCCCCATCATTCAATCAAGAAGCATCTGTTTGTGCCCCACATGTCTGTATGTATATCCACCCCATGCCCCTCTATTCCCTGTTGTTGTGCCTGAAAGAAGGCACATGACCTAACACTGATGGAGCCATTCATCGGTGACACTCTCAGCTACTCACAATCACGCATGTTGGACAGTGTGGAACTACGCAGTTTTCAGCAGCTATGCCCCTCTGCCTTATAGCTGCGCTGTAACGCTTAAAGGATAGACATGCCTATTTCCTTGCATCTCTGCAACCAACTCTCTGCTTCGGAACAATCGGGGCGTGCAGGTATCACAGACACACTTTACTTTATCTTTGCCCGAAGAGCAGCACTCTGGGCCAAACGTGTCTCTGTTCCCATTCTTGAACAGGAGACCTATTTGGTAGAGTAATTTAACTGAGAAGGAGACCACGTTCCTCGGCTTACAAACAGAACATAATGGGGACTTATACGCAGGGGTTTAAGTGGGCCAGGTCTTGCCGGTGCATAGCACTGGCAGTTCTTATATGCAGGTGCCAAGTCGGGTCCCTAACGGGGTCTCCCTTTTTGCACTCACCATGAACAAAATACATCTTACCTCTGCAGCAGTACCACCCTTTACTGCCTTTAATGTAACTTCACAGAGACTCGTTATAGTTCTTTCCCAGTCCTACCATTTCAGAACTGAAGCATTCTGAATATGCTATACTACAAAGGCATGGTTGTTGCTGATTTATCTTATGCATCTAACGACCATTGACAAAGCCAATAGTACTGGCTTGCTGTAAGTGTAATGTTACTTGCTGTATTATATATCTGGATGTAATAACAGAAGTAGCAAAAAACCAGTGGGGCGGCACGCTAAGCATAGATTTTCAGTTTATGTGCTTTTAAGCCAAGCCATTAATTACATCAGCCACGACCCTTTCAGAGACCCTCCAGTTTTTTAATCCTACTTAAAGCCCTGCTTATATGAGACCCTTTACAGACGTGCCACACGCTGAATCAACGTATGTGCGTAGCCACCCTTTACCTCCCAACTACTTGCTACATGACCCAGCACTTACCTACCCAGACACTCAATGCGCGCTTCACCCAACACACCGACAATGCTGGTGGAGTAATCGCTACTGGATGCATGCCCGCACAGTTCTCTATGTAGCCTGTGCAAGAGCACTTTGAAATACTTGCCATGATTAGGCACATGTTGTTCCTTGCAATGTGCCCATAACCCCCAGGCTTCGCATGTTTTGATTTTTGAGCATCCGGGGATAAGTTATCTTCACCTTGAAAGCGACGCTGTTTAGGCTCTGGGGCTTCAGGAGCTAACTGTACTTGACATAGTTCTCATTGTCTAACACGGTTTGCCTGAAAGCAACAATGTGCACTGATGCATGAGATGACGAGCACTGTACATGCCTCTTCCCGGTATCTCCGCGCCTAGATAAATCTCAGTCTGGAGTTCCCACCTTGCCATCCCACTTTTCCTGTGGCATTTGATCGTCCAGACAGAGTCGTGGATAGCACCACAGCAGCTATCACAGGCTGTTCGAAGGATATTTCAAAAATCAATGTCAGACTCACCGAATCCAACAGAAAAACACATGTAAATGATCGAACAAAATCTTTGTAATTCCCATACCAAGTACAAATCCATCAATCTATCTAACCTACCCTCCCTTTCAGACACATGACTAGTAGGATGACATCTATGATTATAATACCAATTATTTTCAAGGAGAAAAATGAAAGTACATCGAAGGCCAGGCATACACCCTCCCCATCCGCCAAAAAAAGGAACGTAATGGGGAGCCACAGTCAAGGGCCTATAAGTCAAGGGAGCCGCTCGTCTAAAAAGTTTGGAAAACACTGCTTAAGATGTTCCTGGTGCCATCTGCGAATATGATGGCCCTAATTACCCCGTGGGCTGACACATCTAGGTCCATGGAAAAGACATTTTGTGTATAAAGCTTAGCAAAAAAAAAAAATTGTAGCAAAGGTGGAGAATGTTTAAACTCTGCATAAGTGTTTCTGTGGTGGTGCACAAACAAAAGAGAAATTAGTTTGACTAAATAGGTTTGATTTATGTATGCTGCTTGCTGTACTTGTTATTGTTTTTCCAGTCACTTTGAAATATTTGCACCTTCATGCACAAACCAAAAGGTTATTGGTTGACTAAAGTGGTTTGATTTTTGTATGCTGCTGCACTAGTTACTGTTTTGCTAATCACTTTGAAATATTTGAGCCTTCAAAAAGGGAATTGTTAGTTTAAACTGGTTTGATTCATGTATGGTGCTGTAGCAGTTGCTTTGATATATATGTGCCTTTATGCACACACCAAACAGTGAATTGTGTGACTAACCTGGCTTCATTTTTGCATACTGCTGGACTTGTTTTTATTATGCACTTTGAAAGTATTTTCACGTTGATGCAAGAAGTTTATTTTCTTACTAAACGTGCTTGATTTTTGTTTGCCAGACTGGTGATTGCTTTATTGTGCACTTTGAAAGTATTTGCACTGTTTCTTTTGCTTTACCAACTACAGTTTGTATAGATTGTCATTAGGTACTTGCTGATGTGGTTTGTTTTTATTCTACATGCAGTGTTATTTATGGTGTTGCTTTCACTTGTCTGTAATACGTGTGCCTTAAATCTTGTATTGACTGATACCGCTTGTGTCCTCCGTGTGTACTGACTGGCGCGCTAATACTTCCGGGTCGCGTTCCCGCTATATAAACATTAACACTTTTTAAAGTGCAGAGTGACTACTTCTCTAGATTTTGTCTACAGAAAGTGAACAATACGTTAATCATAACAATTCTTCTTGAATGCTGCTAGTTTGTGACCGGTTTAGTTGTTTGCAGCTTAAATAAAAAAAATCTGTGAGGTTCTCCGCATTGTATCTTGAAGTCTGTTACGAAGCTCTGTGGTTATACTGAATAGGCAGCTACCATGTTGTTGTTATATGACATCCCTTTATTAATGTAATAACTGCACTTTCACAATTGCTCTATTAACCTTCTTGCTTCTCAAATGTGCTTGAAAATGCACCATTTACCCACTCTTTTTTCAAAATTTGCTCCGGTGGAGACCCCCCCGAGCCCCCTTTAATTGCTCAGGCTCGCTCGCTCCACTCGCTCGCCACAGTGCTCTCCCATAGAACATTTACGCCTGACCACTTTCAAATGTCAACAGCCACCACTGATTGTCAGTTGAGTCATAGTTATTCTTCAGCCATAGGCAGTTCCTGAACAATAAGACTGCTCTTTGGCATTATTCTGATTGCTGCCGTTCCTGAGACAATAGGTTCGCTCCTTGGCATTGTTCTGATTGCTGCCTCAGTTTTGACGTTATTGTTACAAATGGTGTAGCCCATATGTTTAGAGGGTTTCCCACTTTCGCATTAGAACTTTGAAAAAGACCATATAGAGACATTTCATTTAAATGTTGGAGGTTTCAAATCAAAATATGCCAGATTTTTGGGTGGTGGGGCAAAGTGGTAGGTGATGGGCCGAGCCGCCGGGGGGCCCCCTCCATGGGTTTTGCAGGGGGGCCCCCTCAAGTTTCGTTACGCCACTGCACCAATGGTCCCCTCTTCACAATTTCAACCATCCCCAAGCATTCTCCTGCTGTAGATGATCAGGAGGGGGAAGTTACCATGACTGCCATTGGTGAACAAGGGAAAAGTGGGCTGGACCATTGCTCGAACATAACTCACGCCTGCCTTGAGAACCTTAAAAGCAAACCTCCAGAAGACACGGTAAAGAGATAACGTAGAAGACATCATATTACTTCCAACTACGAGACACTTTTTTATCAATACTGCTAAAAAAACAGAAGTCTCACTTAAACTGACGAAACTACCCAAAATCTATAAGCAAGATCTTGACAGTTTTATGCTCATTCAATAAACCCAAAACTAATGACACTAGGGGGGAATCGTAAGTGTGGTGTGATGTGCTCCTAATCTATTTTGTAGCTGTAATAGATAACATTTTAAATAAAATCATAGGTCACTCACATTATTTTAAATCCCTTTGAGTATCTCTGAAAGGTAACATCACCACCACGAAGAAAGAGGAAGGCTCCACGACACTTCAGAGATTGTCACTTAACATGAAACAAGTAATATTTAGAAATGATGAACCTCCCTTACTGTGACTGTGAGTCCTGTCTTTTTTACATTAATAAAATATTTCTCAGAGGAACTGTAGCTGAACATAATCACTTTAAAGGCTCTCCAGAGTCTAACATTATTCCTCAAACTTTGCTGAAATGCCATCAATGCCTTTTCACTTCCTGTGATCTCGTAAAGCACTTTAACGCCTCTGAGAGGCTTGCATAATTTTTTACAAGTCGAACATATATGTATTAAGTACATAGAACAGAGCATTATAATAAATACATGTGGTATCATTTTAGTGTTATTGACACAAAAACAACAAATCATATTTGCAGATCTTGTCTCAAAAGTTTGAATCAAATTCACAATGGTGTTGTGATCAATCAATTATCAGCAAGTCATTAGTTTGCAATTGGTGGTCAGTTGTACATATCAGAAGGTAAGCAATAAGAGGTTTGGGGCATATCAGCAAGGGCCTGCGATAATTATCGCACAGCGCTCTTAGCGCAGGGATAATAATCGCTGGGTAACGCTGGATTCTATCGCGGAGATGGCGTGCTATCAGCAACGCTTATCTCCCAAGCATTATAAATCCATGCGTTAGCTGGAAAACAGTGCGATTATCGTTGGAAATCCAGCTATAATCTCACTGCGACCGGCGATACCTTGCTCATAGGGCAGGGTGGATTTAGCCATGTAATCCACCTCCCATTGGATTACATGGCTAAATCAGAATAAAGGCAGGCGTAAGAAAAGTAGCGATAACCGCAGTTAGCGCTACTTTTCTTTTCGCTCTGCATGTTAGCGTACACCTTGATAATTGGAGAAATGTCGGTTAACGACATTTCTCCAGTTATTTTGGTGAGGAACGCCCACTTTGCATCTCATTAGTGATGCAAAGCTGAGCGTTCAGGAAAAAGGCGCTAAGGCATGGATTCACACGTTAGCGTGTCCATGCTGACAGGGCGATAAAGTTATCGCCGCTTTTCATCTGAAAACGGACGCTAAAGCGGCAATAATTTTATCGCATCGCCTTGCTGATATGCCCCTTCATTTGGGCAGACACAATCAGCAGACTTGGAAACCTGATTAAGAAAGCTGCTCAACCTCTGCTTGAAGGCTTGAGATTAGACCTGGGTATTGATCTCTACTCGGTTCGCAGAGTTTGCAGAGTTTTCCGCACTCCACGGAGCACGCAGAGCTCTGAAAAAACTCCACTCAGCTCCAATATTAAGCTGGTGAGTGCGAGCGGGGAAGTTCGAACATGAGACCACCTCCCAGTGAGATTTCTCAACGTGGTCAGTCACGGATGGTCGCGACTGCTCGCATTGAAAAGCCATTCATTCACACTGCGGAAGCTACCACTTGAGTAGAAAATCTTCTCGAGCGACAGAAAAAAGCAGCACCCTCTTCTGCTGTGCATGGTGCCGTTCGAGTGGATTTTCCAGCACGGGACAAACACTGAGTGCTAAAAAACAGAGCGAACTGCACGACCTTAGGCACTCTGCTGCTTGCGGATCTCCTCATGGCATGGTGGAGTTTCTGGGTCGGAACACCATGAACTCTGCCCAGGACTACTTGAGATGTAATTGATGGATCTGAGAAAGGCTTAATCAAACTGTCTTTACCAGATGAACAGAAGAGCACAAAGGATGAACAGTCACCACCCTTGTGGTTCACTAACTCAGAAGCAACCTAGTGAGATACTGTGAAGGGCACTATGTGAGTGATTGAAAAGTACCAGCTGAGAATTGGTATTATGGCAATAGTCCAAGGCCATATCAGGCA
The DNA here is from genome assembly GCF_964204655.1 of Triturus cristatus. Lineage (NCBI taxonomy): Eukaryota > Metazoa > Chordata > Amphibia > Caudata > Salamandridae > Triturus > Triturus cristatus. Next base: position 1,647,151,653 of record NC_140590.1, read on the forward strand.
AAGCTCTAGCCTGATTGGCTCAAATTGGGAAGACTGCCCAAGGGACAAGAGTCTTCATAGCGTAGGGAATTGAAACTCCTAGCCAGACAAGACAGCCATAGTTCGCAACTGGAATAGGTTTAGGTGAGTAGGCTTTAGTAGCATTATTAGTACCAATTGTAAACCGGGTGCGATCTTAATTTTGCATCTGAAACAGTTGTCCAAGGTTTCGTTCTTCAGGCATACACTGGCTTCCATGCGCCCTTGTCATTGGTTCCTATCCTGAGATTGCGATAAGATAAATCTCTTATTAGGTGTATGTTGTTGGAAAACCACAACTGTAAAAAGATAATTTACCAAATTAATATTGTGCAATGTTCATATTTAGAGGGAAGAGGATGTGGCGTTATGGCCAGAGCTGCCGACTTTTGAATTGGGGAACCATGTTTGCGCACCGACGTCGCCTCAACATCATGACATTCTGGGCAAATCACTAGAAATCACTGTGCCTAAAAAAGGAGTCTGACCTTGTGTATTGCAACGGGTGCTCCAATGTCCTTGGGCCGAGTTGGCGCTATACAAAACTACAAAAATAAATAAAAATCAAGTGTATATTTCTCAAGTAGACAGGTAGCACGTCCAGACCATATCAAAGACCCATAGCAGTGTGATCAAGTAATAAGACATAATCTGATTAGTAAACTGCTCTGATTTGATAAATATGTTTTAATATTTATTAAAACTATAAAATATTGTCTCTGAAAAGCATTTGAATTTTGTCTCATAATGGCAGGTGGTTTCAAAGCTACTAAAGTCACAATCCACACATAGGGCCGGATTCACAGAACTAACTTAAGACAAAATCCTAAACTTACTACCATTTTGGTATTCACAGAAGGCACTTACTCATTTCGGTATTCACAGAAGTTAGGAGTCCTAATTTTAGGACTCCTAAATGCCTTCTGTGAATACCGAAAGTCTTAAAATAAGGATTTTTCACAATTTAGTAGTAGTAAAGTTAGGACTCCTAACTTTAGGACTCCTAAAGGCCTTCTGTGAATACCGAAAGCCTTAAAATTAGGATTTTTCTCAGTTTAGTAGTAGTAAAGTTAGGAGTCCTAACTTTAGGACTCCTAAACTGAGAAAAATCCTAATTTTAAGACTTTCGGTATTCACAGAAGGCATTTAGGAGTCCTAAAGTTAGGACTCCTAACTTCTGTGAATACCGAAGTGAGTAAGTGTCTTCTGTGAATTCCAAAATGAGTAAGTGCCTTCTGTGAATACGAAAATGGTAGTAAGTTTAGGATTTTGTCTTAAGTCAGTTCTGTGAATCGGGCCCGTAATGTCTATCTAAGGAATCTGTAGGTCACTGGAACAGGGAAAGAAGCTGTTGATCCTACATAACAGGTGCATCCAAGGGATTTTTCTTTGTAGCATGCCTGGCACTCTTACTCTCCCTTCTTCTATTCCTGAGTATCCTTGGGAGGGAGAAGGAAGGCTGTTTGGTGTTTTTTTACAAGTCTTTCCCCTGCTTGGAAATCCCTGGTACTTAGAAATCACTCGCCTCTAAAGAGTAACCCCCAACTTCTTCAGGGCTACAGGGGCCTGGGCCTGGAAGCCTCAGGATAAAGACCACCTGTGGGGTGTGTAAAATCTGCCTGCACCACCTGACCATCAGCAGAAAACCTGCTGAATTGACTCACTGCACTTGTTTGTCTGACACCTCTCTTCCATGGACCGGCCACTGCAATCCTACAATTTATGCTGCCCTGAGGCAGGGCCCTTGTATAGGTGAGGTAAAGAGCCACTGTCATGGAAAGACATTCATGGCTTCCTTAAACATCCATCTGGCTGACGGGGGCTGACAGTCCCACAATGTATCTCCATCGCTTCAGCCTACCAGAAGCACAGCCACTTATGCACAAAGCAGTGCGCCTCTGTCTGGAAAAAATGCGAAAGTGCGACTCGCAGCTCCTAGAAGAAAACAGACTACCCTCCATCACTTGAAAATGTGATCAGTTCCACAACTAGACCCTAACGTACCTGCCCAGCAGAGGAGGCTTAATTCTACTTAGCGCGACACAAGATCTGTAGAATTACAGACAATAGAGAAAGTGGGAGGCGCTTGACCCTCAATCATGAGCCACCCATGAACATGGAAGAGGCTTGGAGGGGTTGCTGTATAAGGGTAATTTTGTATTTCTCTGGAGGGAGTGAGTGATAAAGTGCCTGCCTGCTGAGTCAGGATCAAGTCAGAGAGAAAGTACTTGGGGGAGGGGGATGGATTCAAAGTAATGAAGATGAGTGTCACACAGACGTTACTTCAACAGTACTGTTACCTCCATCTGAACATTACCCATGTTGATTATTACTGTAACCTACCCAATGTTTTAATCTGACCATTGCTTCAACCATATCATTACCTCTATGTTAGACGGCGACCTCAGAGGAGCCCGGGAAGGGAGTCCTGACTACCCTGAGACCCACCCCCAAGTATCGTAGCCGGGCACTGGCGGGGGACTCCTCAGGAGGAGAAGTCTTGTATCGAGGATCGTACTTCGGGCACCACACGACACAGAAACAACACACCGTGCGTTCTCAGGAACCAATCTTTATCAAATAGGTTAGCACTGCAAATATGTACAAGGAGAGCGTTGGCTCAATGAGTCTCGGAAGGGATAGGGGGTAGCGGGACAGTCTTTGGCACAAAAGTTCAAGGTAAGGATGTACCCGGCGCACAGCTCACAATCCTCGAGCTGGGGGGTAGGCTGGTTGTCGTGGGGTCCGGCGGGACCAGTGGAGTCTGTGGCAGCCGCGAGTCACTCAGCGGGCTCAGGTACAAGTTCGGAGGTCTTACGATCTGCAGGGAGCCACGAGTCACTCAGCAGGGCTCAGGTACAAGTTCGGAGGTCTTACGATCTGCAGGGAGCCGCGAGTCACTCAGCAGGGCTCAGGTACAAGTTCGGAGGTCTTACGATCTTCGGGGAGCCGCGAGTCACTCAGCAGGGCTCAGGTACAAGTTCGGAGGTCTTATGATCTTCGGGGAGCCGCGAGTCACTCAGCAGGGCTCAGGTAGTTCTAAGTTCCAGGAGCCGCGACTGCGTCAGCAGGCTCTCGTTGTTCCAGCGTCGAATCTGCCGGACAGTCCCAGAGCACCCCTTGTTATAGGTCGACCCCTCTTTGATGTCCGGAGTCTGTCCAGGCAGGGGTCTTGTCACCTGGGGGTCGCTTGTCGGGGTTTTCCTGCCATTGTCTTGTGATCTTTTCATGGCCGGGTCAGGAGGAGTCCCAGAAACCCAGCAGGCGTGGAGCCAGCCTTCAGGAAGGCCGGAGGGCCGATCGAAACCCATCGTCCCAGGGGAGTTCAGAGGTGCGATAGAAACTGCTCCTCCCTCTCTCACCCCTGGAAGCGTGATGTCCTCCAGCCGGAGTGGCGCCTCTAGGCCCGGGTCGCGCTGGGGCCGGGCGGCCATCTTGGTGCATGAAGTGGGCACGCGGGCCCGGGGTGGCCGAAAGGAGAGAGGCCATGGACGAGGATGTCCGGGTCGAGTGCGTGTGTTCTGGTGGAGAGGCTTGGTGAGGCCGGGGGATTGGGGCTGCCGGCACCAGGTTAGGTGGTGTGGGGACCAGTAGAGCCATGTTATGAGGCCGGGTCCAACACGCGTCCCCCCCAGCTGAAAGCCGGAGAGAACTGCCCATCATCTTGGGGGGTTCTCTTCGCTGAGGTGGAAGAACCGGGAGAGGCCATCGGCGTTGGCGTGGTCCGTCCCAGGACGGTGTTCCACGGTGAAATCCATCCCCTGAAGGGAGATTGACCACCGCAGTAGCTTGGGGTTTTCTCCCCGCATCTGCATGAGCCATCGCAAGGGCCGATGGTCGGTTTGGACTTTGAAATGTGTGCCGAACAGGTAAGGGCGTAGTTTCTTGAGTGCCCAGACCACGGCAAAGGCTTCGCGCTCAATGGTACTCCATCGCTGTTCTCTGGGCAACAGCCGCCGACTGAGGAAGGCGACGGGCTGGTCCAGGCCTTGGTCATTCATCTGGGACAGGACGGCCCCAATGCCATGCTCGGAGGCATCGGTCTGGACTACAAACTCCTTGGAGTAGTCGGGAGCCTGGAGGACGGGGGCCGTGCACATGGCCTTCTTTAGGGCATCGAACGCCTCCTGGCAGGCAGTTGTCCACTGAACCCTTTTTGGCTGTTTTTTGGATGTGAGTTCTGTGAGGGGGCCGACAAGGCTGCCATACCCCTTGATGAATCTGCGGTAGTAGCCAGTGAGGCCCAGAAAGGCTCGGACCTCCGTTTGGGTGGTGGGGGGTTCCCAGGCCACGATGGCGTCGATTTTTGGTTGTAGAGGGGCGACCTGGCCACTCCCGACCTGGTGCCCCAGGTAGACTACTGATCCTTGTCCAATTTGGCACTTGCTGGCTTTTACTGTCAGGCCTGCCTGGCGCAGGGCGGTTAGCACCCTCCGGAGGTGCTGGAGGTGCTCACTCCACCCGGAACTGAAAACGGCGATGTCGTCCAGATAGGCCGCGCTGAACTGTTCTAGCCCGGCCAGGACTCTATTTACCAGTCGCTGGAAGGTGGCCGGGGCATTCTTCATTCCGAAGGGCATTACGCGGAAGCGGTAATGCCCATCTGGGGTGGAGAAGGCCGATCGCTCCTTGGCCCCCTCGGTGAGCGCAATCTGCCAGTATCCGCAGGTGAGGTCGAAGGTGCTAAGGAACCGTGCTGCCCCGAGTCGGTCAATGAGCTCGTCGGCCCGTGGAATGGGGTGGGCATCGGCTCGGGTGACGTCATTGAGCCCCCGGTAGTCCACACAGAACCGGAGCTCGGGGGCGACACCGGGGGCCGCTGCCTTCGGGACCAGGACCACGGGGCTGGCCCAGGGACTGTCAGATGGCTCGATCACTCCCATGGTCAACATCTTTGAGACTTCAGCTTGAATGCAGGACCGGACCCGGTCGGGGACCCGGTAGGCTCGGTGTCTCACCGGCGGGCTATCCCCGGTGTCCACGTCATGGACACACCAGTTGGTAACTCGGGGGATCAGGGAGAAGAGGTCGGCAAATTGTCCTAGTAGCTGGCGGCAGTCCTCTTGTTGCTGGGCAGTGAGAGCTGGGGAGAGATTCACTCCCTCCACGGAGCCATCCTGCTCCTTGACACACAGGAGGTCCGGGAGGGGATCGGACTCATCTTCGGCCCCGTCATCGGTGGCCAGCAGGAGGCTTAGTTCGGTCCGCACGAAGTGAGGCTTGAGGCGGTTCACGTGAAGGACCCGGAGGGGATCCCGGGGCGACTGGACGTCCACCAAGTATGTGACTGGGCTCTTCCGCTCAATCACCTTGTAGGGCCCGGTCCACCTGTCCTGGAGGGCGCCTGGCTTCACAGGAGCCATGACCCATACTTGTTGGCCCGGCTGGAACTCGACCAGAGTGGCATTCTGGTCGTACCAGCGCTTCATCTCTTCTTGGCTTGTCTCTAGGTTGGCCTCGGCCAGCGCTCGGACCTTCCTGGTCTGGTTCCGGAGGGTCAGAACATAGTGGAACACATCTCGTGGGGTGGTCTGGGGTGCCGCCTCCCACCCTTCCTTAACCAAGCTGAGGGGACCTCGGACGGGGTGTCCATAGAGCAACTCAAACGGGCTGAATCCTAGGGACTTCTGGGGGACCTCTCGGTAAGCGAACAAGAGGCAGGGGAGCAGGACGTCCCACTTACGCCGGAGGGGCTCTTCTAGGCCGGTGATCATCCCTTTCAGGGTCCGGTTAAACCTCTCTACTAGGCCGTTCCCTTGGGGATGGTACGGGGTAGTGAATTTGTAGGACACTCCACATTGTTGCCACAGGGACGTCATGTACCTCGAGATAAAATTAGTGCCGCGATCGCTCACGACCTCGCGGGGGAACCCTACCCGGGAAAAGATCCCCATCAGGGCCCGGCCCACTACGGGGGCCGTGAAGGTGCGTAGGGGGATCGCCTCAGGGTATCGGGTGGCGTGATCCACCAGGACCAGGATGAAACGGTGACCTTGGGAGGTAGGGGGACCAGGGGCCCCACGATGTCGATCCCGACTCGTTCAAAGGGGGTACTGATGACCGGGAAGGGTTGGAGGGGAGCCTTGCGCTTCCCCCCACTCTTCCCGCTAGCTTGGCACGTGGGACAGGACTTGCAGTGGGCTTCTACGGCTGCTCTCATCTTAGGCCAGTAAAAATGGGTCACGAGACGGCTGTAAGTCTTGTCTTGACCCAGGTGGCCGGCAAGGGGGACGTCGTGGGCTAAGCCCAGGAGGAAGTCTCGGAAGCGGAGGGGTACCACCAGCACCCGTCCGGATCCCAGCTCCACCGACTTCTGCTCACTATACAAAATGCTATTTTCCCAATAAATTCGGTGCGTGCCAGTTTGGTCACCTGCGGCTTGGCCCTCGGCCTGGCGCCGCAGTCCTACCAGGGAAGGACAGGTGGCTTGCTCCCGGCAAAACTCCTCCCGGGTGGGCCCACCCTCGTGGCGCCATTGGGCCAACTCGGGTAGATCGCCTAACTCCGGGACCGGGGCGGTGTCGGACAGGGAGGGCTCTTCGCTGGCGACGGGCCCCTCCGATGGGGGGACGGGAGGACCCTCGGGGGTTACTGCTCTGACTTCTTCGGTCGGGGCGTCTTCGACTTCTCCCAGGGGGGTGAGTCGGGCTGACATAGATCGGGTGGTGGCCACACCCACTCGGGGAGCCCCATCATCTCTAGGTGGGCCTTGCGTTCGACGTGCTTCCAGGGCGAACTCTCCAGGTCGTTCCCTAGGAGGCAGTCGACCGGCTGGGAGGTTCTTACGGCAACCCTCAGTTTACCTACTACTCCACCCCACTCAAACGGCACCAGAGCTACCTGACACATACTCTCTCTATTATCTGCGGAAATGACTGGGCAAAAGACGTTGGGGAGGATCTGCTCCTCGGGGACTAAGTGCCTGAGGACACCGGTGATGCTGGCCCCGGTGTCCCGCAGGGCCTCTGTTTGGTGGCCATTGATCTTAACGAGCTGCCCGTATTTCTTCGTGTTGGAGGGCAGGAGGCTACCAGGGACAATCTCCCTATCTCCCAGGGATACTAGGGCCATGGCTGCGGGTTCCCACTCCCCGGTTTCCTCAACCTCCTCCCCCAGAGCTACGTTGGCTATCTGTCTTGCAGGGGTGTTTTGGGTGGCCATGGGGCACTCTGGGTCATTGGCGTAGTGCCCGGGCTTCTGGCAACGGAAGCAAGTGACGGTTACCCTGTGTCCCCGTCTCCCGGGTGGTCCGGATACTGGTGGGGGGGGCGCTGGGAAAGGTGGAGATTGGGTCTTCGGAGGGCTAGGCTGGGACTCTCTCTGGCCTCCCTGGTTCCCCCCTCCTCTCTGGCGGGGTGGTCTCTGACTGGCTCGGGGGTATTCTCCTACCATGCCCCGGGTGACCCGGGTGTTGGTCCAGTGGTCTGCTTCCACCGCCAGCTTCCTGGGATCGGTGAGTTTGCTGTCGAGCAGATGCTGGCGTAGTTCCACAAAGCAGTTCGCAGCCAGGTGTTCCCACAATAGGAGGTCGGTGAGCTCCTCAAGAGTGGTGACTTTGCTGCCCTTGACCCACCCATCGAAGGCCCGACTAAAAAAGTTTACATATTCTACCCAGGTGGTGCCCGGGATTTTCCTGCAGTCCCGGAATCGCTGACGGTACATCTCGGGGGTGAGACCGTACCTTGTGAGTAGAGCCTCTTTCATGTGGCTGTAGGAGGTCTGCAGAGAGAGGGGTAGGTCGAGCAGGGTGTCTCTTCCTTCGCTCAGAAACCGTTCCCACAACCCTGCCCCCCAGTCCTTCTGCGGGACCCGATGGGAGGTCATGGCGACCTCGTAGGCCCTGAACCATTGCTGAATGTCATCGTTTTTATAATATTCCTTGACCACATCCTTGGGTATGTGGACCTTCTGCTCCGCTGGGGAGGTCGCCTCTCGGTTTCCCGGGGCCCTCCCTTCCTCACTTCTGGCCTTGAGTTCGATTTCCTTCAAGCTGCGTTCGGGCTCCAGTTGGAGCTTCCTTCCTTCGTGTTCTCGTTGGAGCTTCTTCTCTTCTAGCTCGCCTTGCACGTGCATTTGCTCTACTGCTAGCTTTTTCTCTGCTAACTTTAATTCGCCTTCGATTTTGAGTTTCGCTAACTCGAGTTCGTGATTGCGGCTTCTCTCTCTGTCCGCGAGTTCCTCCGGGGATAGGCCCCCGTCTGGTACGACGCTTCGCACCTGATTGTTGCTGCTTTCGCCTTGGGGAGGTTCGGCCTCGTCGGGGCGCTCCCCCGTGTTTTCCGGGCGGGAGGCCCCGGTATCCACCCAGGCTTTCAGTGCTTTCTGCAAATCTTCCTTGGTGTTGAGACCGGTGGTAGCGATTCTAAGTTCTTTGCAGAATTGCTTTAGTTCTTTGTGTGTGTATTCTTCTAGTTGTTCCACCTGGAACACCCTGTTGGCGTTGATTTCTGCGGGGATCACGGTGTTTCCTTCTGCCATCTTTGTTGGTAGTGCGTCCGTCGTTCACAGTACGATCTCTCGGTGATGGGCCCGAATCCCACCGCTGCCACCAATGTTAGACGGCGACCTCAGAGGAGCCCGGGAAGGGAGTCCTGACTACCCTGAGACCCACCCCCAAGTATCGTAGCCGGGCACTGGCGGGGGACTCCTCAGGAGGAGAAGTCTCGTAACGAGGATCGTACTTCGGGCACCACACGACACAGAAACAACACACCGTGCGTTCTCAGGAACCAATCTTTATCAAATAGGTTAGCACTGCAAATATGTACAAGGAGAGCGCGGGCTCAATGAGTCTCGGAAGGGATAGGGGGTAGCGGGACAGTCTTTGGCACAAAAGTTCAAGGTAAGGATGTACCCGGCGCACAGCTCACAATCCTCGAGCTGGGGGGTAGGCTGGTTGTCGTGGGGTCCGGCGGGACCAGTGGAGTCTGTGGAAGCCGCGAGTCACTCAGCGGGCTCAGGTACAAGTTCGGAGGTCTTACGATCTGCAGGGAGCCGCGAGTCACTCAGCAGGGCTCAGGTACAAGTTCGGAGGTCTTACGATCTGCAGGGAGCCGCGAGTCACTCAGCAGGGCTCAGGTACAAGTTCGGAGGTCTTATGATCTTCGGGGAGCCGCGAGTCACTCAGCAGGGCTCAGGTACAAGTTCGGAGGTCTTACGATCTTCGGGGAGCCGCGAGTCACTCAGCAGGGCTCAGGTAGTTCTAAGTTCCAGGAGCCGCGACCGCGTCAGCAGGCTCTCGTTGTTCCAGCGTCGAATCTGCCGGACAGTCCCAGAGCACCCCTTGTTATAGGTCGACCCCTCTTTGATGTCCGGAGTCTGTCCAGGCAGGGGTCTTGTCACCTGGGGGTCGCTTGTCGGGGTTTTCCTGCCATTGTCTTGTGATCTTTTCATGGCCGGGTCGGGAGGAGTCCCAGACACCCAGCAGGCATGGAGCCAGCCTTCAGGAAGGCCGGAGGGCCGATCGAAACCCATCGTCCCAGGGGAGTTCAGAGGTGCGATAGAAACTGCTCCTCCCTCTCTCACCCCTGGAAGCGTGATGTCCTCCAGCCGGAGTGGCGCCTCTAGGCCCGGGTCACGCTGGGGCCGGGCGGCCATCTTGGTGCATGAAGTGGGCACGCGGGCCCGGGGTGGCCGAAAGGAGAGAGGCCATGGACGAGGATGTCCGGGTCGAGTGCGTGTGTTCTGGTGGAGAGGCTTGGTGAGGCCGGGGGATTGGGGCTGCTGGCACCAGGTTAGGTGGTGTGGGGACCAGTAGAGCCATGTTATGAGGCCGGGTCCAACACTCTACCTGACCATTACTTCAATCTCACCACTACACAGGCTTCACCTATACTTTAATCTTACAATTTGTTCGACCTGACCAGTCTTTTTACCTGGCCATTGTTTCGATCTTACCTTAACTAGTCATGGCAATGCTTCAACCTGACTGTAAAGGCTCGGGCCCTAGGCCCCCATGCACATATAATAATCACACAGACACAGGGAGTTAGTATCTGGAACTGGCCCAGGACACGTGCGCTCGGACCCTTTTATTGACAGGGTCACATGCTCTGTGACACTTATGATGGATGGGTGCGGGGTGACGGTGTAAGCTAGCCCTCATGGAGTGGCTGGTACAAGCATACAATTAGCAACACTAGAACAGTGACCAGCCGGTCATTACAACCCGCCCAAACTTTATTGAAAATGGAACAACAAGTCCAACCTGTGGGAGAGACCAAAACAATAAAACAAAACTTCACAGAGTCCTTTAGGCTGATTTCCAGCCAGGATGAGTGCACAGGTGCAGCTGGGAGCACCAGGCATCACAGCACACTTCTGTCGTTTTAACCAGACTGCTCTGGGCATGAATGGCAGTGTAGATGAACTCTGGATTTCTCGCTCACCAATTCGAATGGTCACAGTTCACCAGGGCACTATGGATCCTGCCCCACATGGACTCAATGCGTGGGAGTCTATATACAATGTCTGCATACACTGTTTGCTGTAAGGGTGCATGTGGAGCAATAGTAAAGTCTGTGGATGATACATTTTCAAAAGATGTCCTGGCTCCATGAACGGCAAGCCTCCTAAAATGGATGAGATCCTGGTTACTATTGACAAGCGCTTTCAACTGCCTGACGGTGGAGCAAATTCCAACATCCTTCTCTCACCAAGATTCCCCTCTCACACCAGGATTCCCCTCTCACGGGCGTCCCCTGAGGTCCTCTTCACCAGTCTTCCCCGGGGCTGTGTGGACTACGCCGTGTCGCTCCAACGCCGTACTATAGGCCCATGGAGGAATTGCTACGAGTCCCACCTTCAAGTCACTTGCTCCGCCTCAAGGGTAATTGTTTCCAGATTGTGTTACTCCTGCCATCCAGACTCTGGGGCACCGGCATTGACAGGATTGTCTTTGGGGTAACCAGATTCCGACAAGAGATCTTCGTGCTTCCTGGACCCTGCGGGAGGGCTGCTGCAAACGCATCTCTCACTGGTAATCCCTGAGGCCCTTGCCCGCTGGTTTGCCACAGGCCGGTGTGGATTGCTCAGATCCTATTTAGGCCCCATGACAGAGGTCACTCAGGATGTCTGAACAGGACCATAACCCAGTCTCATGTGCAACTCCAAAGGTGGATGTTACAAATGGCCCAGCTTGCTCTCTTCCGCAGGCTTCCAGTTCGCTTGGTCTCGCCAAGGGTTTCTAGGCAGCCAGCCTCTCATGGTGTCAAAGACATCTCACTGACCTCTGGGTGTTTCATAGGTACAGTGCTTCACTCTAGATATCGAAAACTCCCGAGAAGTTCTTGGAGATGCACTTGATTGCGATGACACTCACAGTCATATTCTGTACTTTGCGGTGTGCCAGATATCCATTACATACCCTTCTCTTCTTCTTTACTTCTTCCTCTTGATTTAGACTTGTAGCATCGTGCCACTTCTCCACTTTCATCTTCATCCTCTTCATGATGCGGACCGGTGCCATCTTGTCTTACTTTTCTTTCTTTTGACCAGGCCTCTCCATGTGACATGCACTTCACATGGGTCTCCTTGACTATGTCCTCCCACTAGGACTGAGCCTTTTCATCGTCCTCTGACCACACCTCTCATCCTGACCTTCTTTCCATGACCTTTCACAGGCCTTCTTCCTTTGACCTCTCACAGGACTTTTTCCTTTGACCTCTCACAAGTCTTTTTCCTCTGACCTCTCAGAGGTCTTCGTCCTTCGACCTCTCACAGGCCTTCTTCCTTGGCCCTCCAACAGGTCTTCTTCCTTCGACCTCTCACAGATCTTCTGCTTCGCGATACACTCCTTGCGCCTCAAGGCTACATCGATGTTGCACTCTCTTCTGCCTCCACTCAGGTTTCACCGGGTTTGTCACACCCTGTGACAGCACTGTCCCTCTTCCTCGCAGGGCTCTCACTCCCGGGCTCATACCTGTACCGTCAGTTCCTCTGACGCGGTCTTCGGCACACTGCTGACTTTTTGCACCTTCTGTCCTTCACTTGAGGATGCTTCTTCTGCTCGCGCCTTGCTCACCCAGTTCCACCCCTTGTGGTGGCGTCCTTCTGCCATTGTGGGTGCAGTCAACACTTTCCTCCTAAACGCAGTGGCGGTATATGACTGCAGAGGGCACTCACTGCCCACCTTCTTCTCCTGAATGCATTTCACTGGTCTGAGGCCTCTTTTCTCCGGCAAACACTCTTCCAGCCTTCTCCGGGTCAATCACTCTGTTTCTGTACCTGCTGGGATTCACATCCCTTCCCTTGTCAAACTGCCTGGCCATCCTCTTGGCTAAACACTGCTGTGGTGCCATGGGTCACTTCACCGTCTTTTCTCTGCCCAAGACTACGGCCTGTACCCCTGGGGTGCTTCTTGTTCCTGGCCAGGACAGCCTCAAACTACTTGGGTTCCTCTTCAGTGGTGGCACATAATTCCTTGTTCGTTCAAATGTTTCTGCTCCTTAGCGCTGCTACCAGCTTCATCTCTGTACCAGGTAGCCCTCCAAACACTGCAGCCTCACTCTTCCCCAGGGATACCTTACTGCATGCAGTGACCACCTGTGGCCACTAGGCATCACTGCATCGTTTTCGTATGCCCCAGCTTCTCTGTGCTCTGAGGTCCTTGCAGGATATTCACTAATGGGTGGGGTGTCACCCTCCCTACAAACATGGCCTGGTGACATGGTCTCAACTGGGCTGCCCCTTCACTTTATGCAGAGGCACACCCCCACTCGCCAACTGTGGGCTGCAGCCATCTTTCCTGTACTGCAGCCTCTTTCTTAGTGCACCATTACTTTTTTTTTCTTCTGGCGGCTGCGGTGCCTCACACGACCCCTAGGTTTTGCTGCCACCGCTTCTTCCATGCGGCCTGCAGGCCATACTTCGCAGAATTTTGTCATGCTGCCCAAGGCACTACCTCCTTGCACTGCCAGTCTCGTGAGGCTAGAGACCCCAGATGCTGCCCCTTATATGCAGTACTGTCCTCTACGAGGTCATCGAACCGAGCAGACAGACACACGCTGTTCTGCTATGAGGCGGTCGAGGTGCAGGCCAACATAGACTTACGATCGAGTAAGACCTCCCCGCCGGATGCAAGCGAGCCTAATTATCAGGGAGATGGAGCAGCCGCCCCTGGTATCAAACTGAACCATCGTGTTCCAGGATATAACTAAAAAGCCTGCACTTACTGTACGCAGATACGCCCTCTGGAGTACGCGCCAGGGCTGCACATACTCCGTGCTTTCCTTTTTTGTATCGGTTAAGAAACCTTCCTGTTGTGCTAATCAGAACTTTGCCAGTCTACCTCTACCCTCACATGGGTGCCCAGCTGGGTCCCATGTGAGTATTGTTTTCTTCACTAAACTCAGGGTGGCACACCTTTCACACAAGGCTGCGCATAACAATCCTTCAGGTGTCCCAAAACTCTTAGGTCCTGAAGAGACCCTACATTGCACAAAGGGTCGAAACACCGTCGGCTGTTTACAAAAGTGTGGTTAACATATTGTATATCTTCCAATGGTCGTTTTTATGATACATAGGAAACCTTGTACATATGTCACAAACTTTTCACCACTGTGTTAGGTTCCAATTTTTCACTGGGACACAACTCACTACTGTTAGATCATTGTGTAGATACCATGTGTGTATTTTTGATTCAAAAAATTGTATAAATACCTGTTTTTGAAATACAAAGCTACGGTGTGTTCGGCCTTCTCTCTTTTTGACATCACATTAACCCGGTTCATTGCCATTGTGCATTAGTATATCAAAATTACGTTGCCACTAGTTCACAGGAGCCACTGTTTTGCTAATAATTTAAGTACCCTGGTTCCTTGTGAGTAGGGTTCCCTTGTCCATTGTTCTCGGCACTGTCCTCTTCAGCGGCCCGACCTGCTCACTCCAGGCACGTCGGCAGCCAGGGAAGGCTGCAGTGCATCACTCCTGTATATTTTCCTATACGCCCGGCAGCCTTCTTACTCCTTCTCGTTGAAGGCTGCCTGGGCTGGCATCTCATGTGTAATGGCAGGATTGTAACAATAGAAAACGCATTGCCTTGGAATAACTATCAACCAGTGAGCCACATTCAACCACACTGGTTGATAGTTATTCCAAGGGAACACGTTTTCTATTGTTACTATAATAATAATAATAATGGCAGGATTGCAGCTTCCCTCATGCTGAGGGGCCTCATCTCTCACTGGCACTGGAAGAGCCATGCCTTTGCTTCGCTGGCGGCGTTACCGTCAACGGTTGAGTGCCGGGCCTCTCCATAGCAGCCTCCAGGTTCTACTGGTCAACTCGCACTCATGCACGCGCGGCTTTTCTCACTCCGTTCAGCCTGTTGCTTCTTTTCTCCACGGTGTGCGCCAGTTGACCGGCACTTTTCCGGTCATGCTTGCCTCAGTGACTCGGGCCGCTGCGGCTTTCCTTATGCTGCAGGCCTCTTCGTGTTTTGCTGGCACAGTCTTTACCTGAACCACATGCCGCTCCCTGTGTGCCTCGAGTCCACCCCCACGGGCGCTTGCTACTCACGGCAGATGCTTGTGGCTTGCACTTCTACCTTGCAGCCACTCTTTCTTCGCTGTTGAGTGCCTCCTCACGCCGCTCCTCACTCTTGCGTGCACCTCACTCGCAGATGGCACTTCGGATGCGGGGTGGACTCCCAATCAGCTCTTGCATCAGACCTGGCACTCCACACCTTCCTTCGCCGGCGGCCCGCCACAGCTCCGCACCTCCTTTACCCTGCGGGCTGACCTCAGGGCCTGCCGGCAATCACGCGCTGCTTATGACCGCAGGCAGGGAGTGCCCTCACCACGGGATACACTCCCCCTCTCCCCACACCAAGGCGGCTGCACACGTGGGTCCACCCACTCCCCGCCAATGAAAAGGGTCAGGCCGTAGGCCCCCATGCACATATAATAATCGCACAGACACAGGGAGTTAGTATCTGGAACTGGCCCACGACACGTGCGCCCGGCCCCTTTTATTGACAGGGTCACATGTCCTGTGACGTTTGTGATGGATGGGTGTGGGGTGATGGTGTAAGCTAGCCCTCAGGGAGTGGCTGGTGCAAGCATACAGTTAGCAGCACTAGAACAGTGACTAGCCGGACACTACACTGACCATTGCTTTGACGTGAGCCTTATTTCAAACTGGCCATTGACTTAATCTTATGACTGGATAACTACTTCGACCTGAGCATTGCTTTGAACTTACTTTAACAGGTCATTGACAAAGTTTCGACCGGACAATTGCTTTAACCTTTGCTTAACTAGTCATTTCCAATGCCTCGACCTGACCCCTGGTTTTATCTTACCATTTCTTTTGCAAGGGACTTCTGCCCAGCCTGTCTAGGATTGCCCTGGAATACTACATCTGCCCAGCTGAAGTCGAGGAGGGCATGGGTACATATTCTTAGGTGCAGAAAGAAATATACAACTTCTTATGTGTAGGAATCTTTCAAGTTACAAAAATAATCATTTAAAATAATTGCATTTCCGAAAAATCGACTGCATTTCTGTTCAAAAGCAACGAGAAGTGACACGAGACTGCCATCTAGTGGTGAGCAATATAAAAAAACGAAGCAACATTTGGTATATCCTTAATTATCGCGTCGTAGGGGGAGAGAGCACCGGTATTTATCTAATACTGTGCTGGTTCAAGAAATTCTACTGGCGTTGCTCCCCAACACTCGCTGTATTAGCATTTAGCGTTCTTGGGGCTCAGGAGGCCCAGCATTGCAACAGGGGATTGAGCAATAAATAACGTGTAATATTTTTCTGCAGTTTTATTGTAGCCCGAACTCCACCTGAAGGTATTGGAGTTCATTACATGAGCACCAGCTACATAACAAAAGGACACATCGAATTTTGTTTTTAGGCACGGGGAGATTTAGTGATTTGCCCAGAATCACAAGAAGATGAGCCGACGCAGGGACTGAAAACATGGGGGCAGATTTATGAGGCCCTTGCGCCTCATTTACGCCGCCGTTGCGTCACTTTTGTGACGCAGCGGCGGCGCAAATCCTGCGCCATGCTGCGGGGTATTTACAATGTGACGCATCTGGGAGATGCGTCACGCTGTAAAGCCCTGCGCCAGCAGTAGGCGTACCTGTGCAGGGGGGGGGCGTTCCATCGCAGGAACGCCTCCTAAAAGTGGCTGAGTGAAATCTACAAGATTTCACTCAGTCACTTTTGAGCCCATGCTGCGTCAAAACCCTGCGCCTGCTTGAAGCAGGCGTAAGGATTGACGCAGCATTGTGAAAATAGGTCCCCCTAAAGCATTGCTGGAGCTGCGTCGCGCTTGCAACGCAACTCCAGCAATGCGCCACTTTTACGGCACAGATGCGTCACGCATCTGTGCCGTTTTTGCCCCATGGTGCGCCGCATTGTAAATGCGGCGCATCCATGGCGGCGGAGCTGTGGCGCACAATTACTGGCGCATCCCTGCTGATATGCAGGGATGCGCCAGTTATTATAAATCTGCCCCATGTTTTCCCAAATCTCAAGTCGGCGGATGTGGCCGTTACGCCACACCCTCTCCCCTGAATTGCCTCACCCGACTCGTTACTGACATCTCGACCGCAAGAAACGCTGGCACGACTTCCTTAAGTGAAAAAATGATTCAACCCTTAGCCAAAAGGTAGTGAA
The DNA here is from genome assembly GCF_964204655.1 of Triturus cristatus. Taxonomy (NCBI): domain Eukaryota; kingdom Metazoa; phylum Chordata; class Amphibia; order Caudata; family Salamandridae; genus Triturus; species Triturus cristatus. The sequence continues at coordinate 1,647,168,305 of NC_140590.1, forward strand.
CACTTACGGTCAAAGACGAGTCCGACAAGTGGCTGGAAGTCCTCGTCCTCAACCTGCCAAACGGCAAAGGGCTCCGCACCGGTGTCCGGAAGGAGACGCAGAAGAACGCTGATGGTGTGCTCCTGTGGAAGCCCGTCCGGGTGCACCTCCCTGCCGGACAAACACAGCCCGTTAACGGAGAGTAAACGTGGATAGGGAAAGGGAGGGAGGTAGGAGTATGTTAAAACAGGGAATACAAAGAAAGAAACATGACGGACGGAGAAAAGAAGACAGGGCGATGGAGAGAAAGAGGGAAAGAGAAAAGGGAGGGTAGGCAGAAAGAAAAATATAGCGAAAGATAAAGAAGGAAGTGGAAAGGAAAATGGGATGTGGGAAAGGCGAGCAGAAGAAGGAAATGGGAACCGAGAGAAAGAATAAGGAAAAGGGAGATTGGTAAAAACGAGAGAACACAGGGCGAGGATAGAAACAAAAGGGATAGTAAGAAAGAAACAACAAGGTCAGGGGAAAATGAGGAAAGAAAAAAAATACGAGAAACGGTATATAGAGTAAGATGCGCAGAAAGCGATGGGGGAGAGCAGAAGGTGGGAGAAAATAATTGATAAAAGGGCAAGGTAGAAGGGAAAAAATTAGAGCAAGGGAAGTAGAGAGTATCAAAAAGAGCAGATACTAACAGGAAAGAAGATTGAACAAACCAAGGGGGAGAAAGAGTAGTGAGTGAAAGAAGGAGAGAGACGTAGAGTTGATTTTCTTTTGAAAGAAGTTCAGCTGAGTGAAGAACAAGGAAGAAAGTTACTTGCACAGGGCGCCTGGTGAGGCCTGGTTGAAGCAGTAGGTAGGAAGGCACATCTTTCATACCTTTCACCAGCTCCCTCTGTGTTTTTCACTTTTCAAGGAAAGCAGGGGATGCAGTTGGCACTCAGAGCCCCATTATGCCCACACTCCTCACTCTTATCGCTTCCTTTCAAGCAACCTCAAGCTCTCGTCCTCTTTTCCATCCAGGTGCCTCTCCTTGGACGAACTTATCTCATTTCAGACTCCAAGGTAAATATTTGTAGATAGTGGACTTGGCGCGATGGTCTGCACATAACACCATCAATGTAATACATCATGAGGGAGGATGCAATGCAAAGAACACGGAGACTTACTTGAGGTATCTAACCAATTGCATTTACTGTTTGTGGGACTTGGCCCTTTTTGGCTAAAGTTCCCTAAACTTTTTGCTTTTCCCCTAGACCTTTTTTCTGACCTGTGTTGCCAACTTAGATGCTTTGGACATTTTGCCACTGCTAAATAGTGTCAAAGTGCAAGTGCCCCCTGTGAAAAGTGTAATGGAGATTGGCTGTCCATTATGCGCACAGTTTCCTAAACTGCCATGTTGCTCTGGTAAGTGTACACACTTACCAGACCCTGCCCTTCCCTTTCCATACACATCAGGCATCCCTATGGTATGTCTAGGGTACCCCCTGGACAGGGTGCAGTGCATGTGAAAGGTGGGACATGTACCAAGGTGTGTACCATGTCCTGGCAGTGAAATAATCTCCATTACGTTTTCACTGCTGAAAGCCCAACTTGCCCATTAGAATAGAATGGAAAGGCTGTGTAATATGTTTGCCAGCCTATCTTCCCAAAGGCTTATGATGGAAGGGTGAAGTTTAGTATGCCTGAACTTGCCCTGCAATAACACATCTTTTTATAAAGGTGGTTTCTGTATTATGTGTTTGTAAGCCACTCTTTCAGAAGTGGCTGGGGTTTTGTGCTTTAAACATTTCTGTGTGCCTCAGCCTGGTTGTGGATTGACTGCCTGGATTTGAAAGCAATAGGATCTGGGGAATGTCTTGAGCCAGGGGAGGAGGTGAGACAGCACGGGCAGACCTGCATCTGGAGTGTGTAGGGGGAGGAGTAGGCCTAGAGGTGAAGAGGCCTGGGCTGGTGCTATAAAACAATTGTTCTATCTCCTGCTGAGTGATTGAGAATCCAGACCCCCACTAATCAAAGGAAGAAGGTGTCACTGGTAGGGAGGCACCCAGAACTGGTTTGAGCAGGGGTCAGCGCCCCCTGTAACACAAAGACTTCAAAGCTATTGAGGGGTATAACTATGTGAGCTGAAGACCCTGAACTTTGGAGAATGGCTTGATCAAGTGTGAACAAGACTGGAGCTACTTTGTGGATCAAGAAGAACCTTTGCCAAGGAAGAAGCAACTGAAGAGACTGTTGGATAGGACTGCTCTTGCTGTGTGATCTGGGGCTGGCCTGCAGTTTGCTGTTTCAACTAAGGAAAGCCTGTTCGACTTTGCTGTGTGCTGTGTCCCCCTGCTTGAAGGACTTTGCTGTGTGCTGTGTCCTGAAGTAACTATCCCCAAGGGCCTGATGTGAGCTGGCTCCCTGTTTGGAAACACAGGAACACAAAAGTTTCAAGAGAAGACTCTCAGATACGCTGTTGGTGCGTGTGTTCTGTCTATCCTGAGACCTTCGCAAGTCGTGCCCTGTGATCTTGGGCACCGGGAGTTCCAAACGAGACTCAGAGACGCGGTGTGCGTGAGCTCTGTCTAGCCTGACTCCTTCAAGAGGATCGTCCTGTGAACGTGTGTACCGGGGAGCCAAGTAAGTCTCAGTGACGCAGTGTGCGTGTGCTTGGGGGCAGCCAGAGACTTTCGTGTGGATTGGCCCGTGATCGTGTACATCAGAAGAGCAAGTGTGTCTCAGCGACGCTGTGTAAATGTGTGCTGTTTGCAGCCAGAGACGCTCGCTGGAAGTGCCCTGTGATCGAGGGCACCGGAAGATAAAGTGTGTCTCAGCTGCGCTGTGTGCGTGTGCCTTCTACTGCCTGAGACTTGCGCAAGAGGTGCCCTGTGATCAGGGGCACCGGAAGATAAACTGTGTTTCAGTGATGCTGTGTGCGTGTACCTTCTATGGGCTGAGACATGCGCAAGTGGTGCCCTGTGATCGTGGGTACCAGAAGATCAAGTGTGTGTCAGCTACGCTGCCTGTGTGTGCCGTGCGCAGCCTGAGACCCTCGTGAGGAGTTGTCTGGTTATCGTTTACCCGGAGTTCCTGTGAGTCTCATTGACTCTGAGTGTGGATGTAGTGTGCAGCCTGGGATCTTCCCATTGCCCGGAAATTCAGAGAAATTGCATCGGAGGCCCAAGTCGCTGGACGAGGAGAGTGGGTTCGCACCCCCCAGGTAATGTGTCGACTCCTGGGGTGGGGTGTGGGCTCGAAGGGAGACGCTCTCGGCCTCTCTCTCTGTCCTGCAGTGCAAGCCTCTGCTTTGGCTCGGATTGAGGCCTGTGTGCCAAGGGAAGGGCAGCACCGGGCCTGAGTGTGAAGCTGCATTTACTGTGTTCTATCTTTCCCGTGTGTGGGGGGGCAACTGTGGCCGGAGACTAACCCCACGCCAGCATGAGTGACGGAGAGACCACCGGAGAGACCACCAGAGGCACTGTGAACGGTACCGGAGTAACTTACATAGTGCATTACTTCTGCATACCGGAATATCTGATGGTTGTATAACGCATTGCTTTATTCCTGCACAACGGACTGCCTGTTTTGTCATATTGCCCATTGCATTAGTTTGCCTAACGAACTGCCTGATAGGTGTGTTACGCATTGCACTAGGTTTGCATAACGAACTTCCTGATAGATGAGTTACGCCTTGTCTTAGTCCTGCATCCCGATCTGCCGGATTGTCGTATTACACATTGCATTAGTGTTGCATACCGAACTGCCGGATCTATGTGTTCCGCATTGCATTAGTTTCACATAACAAACTGCCTGATAACTGTATTACACGTTGCATTGCTTTTTTCTACCAGAGTACCTGAAAGTGGACCGTACGCATTGCATTACGCGGATATAGCAGTTTACCACGTTGTTGCTTCACGCATTGCATTACAGTGACAGTACAAATCGCCAGATAGCCGTATTACGATCTGCATTATTCTTATGTTGTGAAGCACCTGATCCTTGCATAACGAACTGCATATTACGACATTAGGATTACGTTGGATTGTTTAGTTTAGCTCAATAATAATAGGCCAGGGGGAGTATTACCCCGACGCACATGTTGGTCGCATCGTATATCTTTTTATAAACATATACTTGTTTTTCGATGAAACTCGTGTGGAGTCTATTGTGGTGTCATCATTGGATTGCTGTGAGTGTAATTGCAAATACTTTACACATTGGCCTTGAAGATAAGCCTGGCTGCTCGTGCCAAGCTACCAAGGGGGTGGAGTGGGGCGATCTCTAGAGGCGACCTGTCTTTTCCCTAACGTTGGGGCTCGCAGGTCCCTGTTTGGCCTACGGTACCTACCTCAGCCAATCAGGGATCCTGGAAATTCTAACACCGTTGCTTTGTGCCTGAGATGATATTGACCAATGAAGGCACCCAAGGTATTCCTGTTGGTCTGTTCATACAAGTAAATAATTGTGCAGACACACCCTTGGACTGCAGAAGTGTGGTGTCAGTCTGGGGGCCATAGAAATCCAGTCTTGAGTTGATGAGGCATGCACTGGGAGTTTGTCTATGCCTGTTTCCTGCTGCAGATTTTTCTAGTTCTACTAAATCCATAATCCAGAGTAACTTAGAATAGAATGCTGTATTTACTGCCTCCAGTAAATACAAGTATTTACCCAATTGCGGTGTTTACTGGTTGTGGTAAATAGAACATGCCCCATGTTTTTCATTTGGAAATGAGGCATAACGTGCAGAATCAGTATTTAACTCAACCCAATTCAACACGTTTTCTAATTTTTAAATGCCTTTTCCACTAATAAATTTCCACAAGTTTGGCCAGCCGAAAAATGTTGTGGGAAAACTGCAGGGGTGCAATACGGATCTCAGAAATTGAAATCCGAGTCCCACCAGAAACTCCTGCTTGCATAGACATTGGAATTTAACCCAAAGCTTTTAAGCTGGGCCTAACCGTCTGAATTGCCCATACTTAGGGCTGAGAACATGTCCCTGCCATGGCTTAGATACCTCCAGGTCAGTACAGGCACTTTTTCCAGGCCTGTTTTTTTATCTGTAACAACCTAATGCATTCTGGGATTTGTAGTGTTGTTATTCTTCCATTGAACTACTTAGACAAGGACACCTGACAGCAGTCATTTGTAGGTTTAAAGTAATGACCCGGGGAAAGGATGTCACTCTAGAAGAGCTCCTCCCATGAGTGTCTTCTTGGGTTTTTAAGGATATGAGAACAAGAAACGAATTCATCTTTTAAGATACATTTGGGCGGAGGCTCTTTTCCACCCCTTCCTTTCACCTGATTCAGCTGTTCGGATCCACCACAGTGAAAACCAGGCTTTCCCAGCAGCACTTCCTAGAACGGCGGGGCCGGCATCGGCCATGCCAAAAGTATGGCGGTCGAGCCGGCCCCCTCCGCTACAGCTGGGGGCGTGCCTATCACGCACCTGGTGACGCGGTGGGCGCGCCCCCTACCCCCATTGGCCTAGGTGCGACCCGGAAGTGATTGGAATCACTTCCGGGTCTCGACGATGGGCAGACGTCCGGCCAGTAGGTCTGGCCGGACCAGTAGGGTATAAAGGGCTGGGAAGCCCAGGAACTGGCCTCTTGGTTCCTGACTCCCCAGCTTGCCCCCCACGCCTCGCTAGTAGGCGGTAACCTTGTATTTTTCTTTATTTTCCAGGTGTTCATGAGCGGGATTCCAGGATCATGAAGGTCAAGCTTCAGGACCATCGCTGCGCATGCTGGTGAAGGAGACTGGTGTTAGAGGCTGCGGGGAGACTTCAGGAGCGGGACTCCGTGATCCGGAACATCGCTTGTCGCTTCTGTGGGCTACGGCGGTCAAGCTGCGGGGATCTACTGAGATCGAGCTGCGCATTGCCAGGAGGTCGCGATCGAGTGCAGCAGGTATCGGGAGGCAGTGGCGCGAGAGGCGCACCCCTCCGGCGGCTGCATTGTTTTAATTTTTATTTGCATCGGTAAGCGTGAACGCACGTGCTAGTTTTACCCCGAAGCTGTGTGGGCCGTCTCCCGCGCTAGAGCGCCGGGACTGATTGTGAGGAGAAACGAGTGTCCTGCGCGCAGTGTGTACGCGCGCATTGGGGGCAGACTAATTAAATTGTCACTGTTTGCACAGTCTAAAATATAGGCAATAGTATTGCCTTCTGTAAGGTTGGGAAATGTTTTAAACACGCTTTGTTGAAATTCAAACGCGAGCAAGGGCAAATTTGTATTGAGGGCACACAGGGCAGTATGGTTTAAGTTGAGACTCTGACAGTTAGATTGGCTGGTATTAACTAGCTAAGAGCTAAGAGCTCCATTGTCTCCATTGTGCTTCTGTATCTGCCGGTTTGAAGGGGGGGAGTGAGACAACGTTAAATAGGAAGTATTGAGTATCGTGCATGCCATACGTTTTGGTGATTTTGAGAAAGGTAGATTTTACTATAGGACTGTTTGCTGCTTTTAGCTTTAGCAGGGAACACACCATTACAAACTGCCAAAACATTAGCTGCATTTACGTAATTTTGTGGGGTATTTGACGTCCTCCTATCAAATGGCGGGGAAAGCTAAGAGGGGGGAGCAAGGCTCTCGTATGGAGAAGCTAATGGAAGAAATGATGAGGAAAGTGACCGAGATGGGCCAAGATCTTGCTAACCTCAGGGAGAAGGTGGAGGGGCAGGAGGGGCAGGGAGAGAGGCCTAGGCGCCCCAATGTGCCCCCTAAGGCTGCTTTTCCGCTAATCCCCAAACGAGTGAGAGCTAGGAATCGCGTGGGGAAGGGACTGAATCCACCCATTCCGCAGGCCCCTAGTGATACTGACCCTGCTTCACCTATCCCGGTCCCGGTGCCAGGTCCAGAGATCCCGTTGGCACCGGTCCCACCGACAGCACCCCTGGTAGCGCCGGTGCTGGAACCGCAGACCCCACCTCAGATTCCAGAGCTGCCAGTGGTCCCAGTGCCATTATTAGCTCCCCCTACACCGCCAGCTCCCCCTGTGGTCCCAGTGCCCCAGTCAGCACCCCTGGGGGGGCCAACACCCACTAGGGAAACTCCGCTTGGGGGGGGGGGGGGTTTACCTCAAGAGACAGTGTCGCATTTGGTGGCAATCTTGCCATGGTTGGGGAAGGCAGGCATCCTCGCTCCGGCGGTGGGGGTAAAGGAGTTGGGGACCGATGCTTTGGCGGAAGCGACGCAAATTGTGTCTCAGTTTAATGCGGGGCCCAAAGAACAAGTCAATGCTGGGCCGGTTGCTTCGTTACCTATCATTTCAGGGGGTGGTTCCGGCACTCTGGAGAACAAGGGGTTGCCAGCCCCCAGTGCGGCAGGGATTCCTCACGAGGCTCCAGGGTCTGCAACAACAGGTAAACTGCCAACATTACCAATGTCGGGCGTAGGAGAGTCCAGTTCTGAGCGGGAGTTTTTAGGCAGACATGTGACTATGGAGTTAAAGAACAGAATATGGGCAGGTGAATATATTAATAAGTTTTCATTATTGATCTGCGAGAGGGAGAGGGAGGAATCAAGGAAGTACAAAAAGTATATGCTTCCTAGGGAATGGGCAACTGAGATGTTGAAGTACAGGGTGGAAGAGAAACTACTGAACTGGATCAGATCCTTTTCCATATTCATGGCAGTCACAGCTGAGCGTTTTACTAATGTACAGGCACAGATGGCGTGTTATCAGAACAGGATAGTGTTGGCCCATGATAAATTTGCGGGCGGAGGATGGTTAGAGTATGACAGGAATTTCAGGATAGCAAAGGCATCCAACCCATCGTTGTCATGGGACCGAATTTACACAATATCTTGGTTGGATCTGTTTGAGGGCGAGGGGCATGGTAATATAAAGAGTCAGGCCCCGCAGGCAGCGCAGCCCTTTCAGCCCTTTCGGTCGCAGGGTAGTACAAGTTATACCACTGGTACAAGCGGCAATGGTGGGAGGAAAGGGACGTGCTGGGATTTCAAGAGACGGACCTGCACCAGACCACAGGGTCAGTGCAGATTCAAGCATGCGTGTTCCATTTGCGCCAACCCATCCCACCCTGAGTCCAAATGCCTCAAAAGATCGAAGGATAAGGGTAGGAAAAAGCAGGAGTGAGAGGGTATCCCTGCACAAAGCACGGTCCCCCATTGATGTGACGGCTCTGACTCCATGGCTCAACAAATACCCATGCCACCTTACGGCAAGAACTCTGTTAGAGGGTTTCAGGGACGGTTTTAGGATTCCAGCCCCTAACTATCCGGGATCCTCTGAGTGCCAGAACCAACTCTCAGCTCGGACTTATCCGGGTATTGTCTCCTCAAAGATTGCCAAGGAGTTGCGCCTGGGTAGGGTGGCGGGCCCTTTCGAGTCTGTGCCGGTTGAGAACTTTGTCTGCTCCCCGTTGGGTGTAGTCCCCAAGAAGGTAGAGGGGGAATTCAGACTAATACACAACTTGTCAGCACCCAAAGGTAATTCACTGAATGATGCAATTGATGATGAGTTCTGTAGCGTTAAATACGCGTCCTTTGACCAAGCGGTAGAGATCCTCAGGGGTTTGGGCCCTGGCACTCTGATGGCAAAATCTGACATAGAGTCGGCCTTTCGGTTACTCCCGGTACATCCGGATGATTATCACCTGCTTGGTTTTAAATTTCAAGGGAGTTTCTATATGGATATGTGTATGCCAATGGGCTGCTCTGTCTCATGCGCATATTTTGAAAAATTCAGTTCATTCCTGGAATGGGTTTTCAGACAAAAGACAGGGCACCGGTGGGTCATGCATTACCTAGATGACTTTCTTATCCTGGGGACACGGGGTTCTTCTGAATGTGGGTGGGCGCTGCAGGAAGTTTGCACGCTCATGCAGGTGTTGGGGGTTCCTTTGGCGCCAGGAAAGACAGTTGGGCCGGCATCTATGATAGAGTTCCTGGGCATTGAGCTAGATTCTGTTCAGAGATGTTTTAGGCTACCCATGGACAAGGTTAATAAATTCAGGGCTGCTTTACAGCTATGCTTAGGCAAGCAGAAGGTAACACTACAACAGCTACAGCAGACAGTGGGACAACTTAACTTTGCTTTGCTTTAAGGGTCATTCCAATGGCTAGACCTTTCTCCAGATCCATCTCCCAAGCCATGGCGGGCCTCAAAGAGAAACATCACCACACAAGGCTGTCAGCTGAGGTTCTGCAGGACATGCGGATTTGGATGGCATTCCTGCAGGATTTCAATGGCAGAGTAGTGTGGCCCGGTCCGCCCACTGCGTCCGCGGAGTTGGGTTTAATGACTGACGCCGCGGGCAGTGAGGGATTTGGTGCCATACTCGGTACTGAGTGGGTGGCATAACGTTGGCCGGAATGGTGGGTAGAGTATGGCCTAACAGGTAACATTGGGTTCCTTGAGCTCTTCCCCATATGGGCGGCCTTGACGGTACGGCCTGAACAATTGCGTAATCAGTCAGTAGTTTTCTGGTCAGACAACATGACCGTGGTGGAATGCATCAACCAGCAAGGGGCCCGGTGTAAAATGATTCTCCGTGTCTTGAAGGAGATTGTTCTCACATGCACGAAATTGAATGTGCAGGTTAGGGCTAAACACGTGCCTGGTGTCCTTAATCAAGCTGCTGATGCCCTTTCTCGCTTTAAGATGCAGGTTTTCAGGGCTCACCTCCCAACAGCGGCAGAGTATGCCACCCTCTTCCCAGACCGACTCTGGCAGATTGGTGCCCCCACCTACCGGACCTCGTGGCAGCCAGCCTAGCACCCAGGACCAGGAAAGCATATGAAGGGGGATTTTGGCAATATTGTTCTTTCTTGGGTGCGGGGTGGGCTGAGCGGTGGCACGACACTGGGGCTCTCATTGCATACTTAGGTTGTTTAAGGACTAACGGGCGTTCGGCGGCCGCAGTTAAGAGACAGGTGGCAGCGATCTCCTTCTTCGCTCAGATCAGCGACAGGGGTGACCCCACTAACAGTTTCACAGTGAGGAAGGCTCTGAAAGGGTGGCAACGCCTCCAGGGGTCGACCCCAGACACAAGGCAGCCAATTGGGGTGGAGCTTCTGACGTCAATACTAGCAGCCCTCCCCGCAATTTGCAACACATCAGGGAAGTCCTGTTATTCACTGTGGCCTTTTCATTGGCCTTTTTCGGCGCTTTTCAAATTGGGGAGCTGGTGGCCCAAAATAAACTAGACATACATGGCGGCCTGCAGTTTGAATCCATTAAAGTCAGGGCTGACACCTTATTAATAACGATCAAGAAGTCCAAGACCGATCAGGAGGTCCGGGGTGATGGGGTAGTTCTCCACCGGGCACAGGGTAACCCATGCTGTCCTGTATCACACGTTGAGAGCTACTTACAGGTTAGACCACTAAACGTAGGGGGGCCTTTCCTGATCCATGCGGATGGGGTCCCGCTGACACGCTTTCAATTCAAAAGGGTGTTGGACATGACAATTCTGAAGTCAGGTCAGAATCCAGAGAGTTTTGGTACCCACTCCTTTAGGATAGGGGCTGCCACTGAAGCAACGGCCAGGGCAAACGGCGACGTACAGAGGATAGGGAGATGGGTGTCCAATTGTTACAAACGTTATGTGCGCCTACACATGCTGTGAGTGAGAGTGCCGCACAGCGCTGATGCATGGTTTTTCTGCTTCCATTACAGTTTCTCAAGCCTGTCACGCAGGGGAGAAACTCAAGACACTGCACCAGCATCATTCGGCAACACGGATATCATCTCCACGAAAGGAAAGGCTTCAGACTGTGTGAATCATAGGCCATTCATATGTAAGACGTCTGTCTAACCTTTTTTCTACAGTTGATTATAGGGAAAGAGCGCGGCAGGCGGGATTTGAAATAGCATGCCATGGAAAAGGGGGGCTATGTTTTGATCGCTTCAGGGGTATCATACTGGACCTGTTAAAAAAAAGGGGTCCACCCCCTAATATAATCATACTGCACTTGGGGGGGAATGATTTAGCAAGACTGGGAAGAAGAGGGTTGGTGGAAACTATAGTCACCAAAATAGGCTGGTTAGCTAAGGCTTGTCAGGGCTGCACTATTGGGTGGTCTCAGATGATACCCCGATTCCAATGGAGAGGGGGGAATCTGTAAAGGCTTTGAATCACTCTGCAAGGAGAATAAATAACAAGGTTGAGAGACTTTTCAGGGCTCCCCACTTACAGACCATCACCCATGGATGCATTAGGGGCGAACCGTGCTTCTTAAAAGACGGCGTTCACTTATCCCAGGTAGGCAACGAGGTGTTCGTGGAGAATATATTGGCATGGTTGAGGGGCCTTAGTCGCAGGGGATGACCTTTCTAGTGAGCACAGGCGGGGGCTAGATAGTCAGTCAACTATGCTAGCCTGTGGTGGTAAGGTCATGATTGGTGAGCAGTAAATTTAAGGTCCTTAAAGGGCGGCGCCATTCACGAATGGTGTCGCCCAAGTGGGAGAGACAACTGTTCTCTCCTAGAACTCCAGGGGCAGTTGGGTGCGGGGGAGGAGGGAGTCACGCTTTCTCTAGGCTGATTGGCCATCCCGCACGTGCACAACGGCTGCAAGGGCCCCTTTATGGAGATCAGGTACAGAGCGTACGGGGGTAACCGGGGGGGGGAAGTACCCTCACGGTGAACGGGCCCTCTGCGCATGCGCACTCCGGCTGGTGGGCGTAGTTAGAAATTGATAAGGATCTGACGCCAGTTAGTGACCTTGCCGTAGGCTCTATTAGGTACGCAGAAAATAGAGTTTGTACAGATTAATAAAGATATGTTTAGATATGGATAGGAAACCTTTGTATTAGAGTTTATGTTAAGGTTAGCCATCGGATATCTGTACTTGTCAATTGTAATCCGAGTAAAGTATATATTTTCTGCTACATTTTGTAAATATTGTAATTATGATTAATGTGTATTAATTGTATATAATAAATACGGCCGGGGGGTGTCACGCCCCCCGCATCCAAAAACTTCTCTCCTGTCACGGGTCTTGCATGGGGAGGAGGGGGTGTAGGTAGTACCTGGCCATACTACCAGGAGAGGGGGCCGCTCTGCTGAAGGCAGCAAACCTTGTTTCATAATCAGCCTCTGCCTTGTGTCTGGGGGTTAATTAGGCGCGAGCTGCCACACTCCATTGAAGGCTCACTGCGAGAATGCGCTGTTAATCTGCCCACCTTGTGACACGCGCCTGTCTATCCAGATACAAGTCCCCGTCTGCAACAGAGGCGTTTGAAGTTTGTTTAAGAGGCGACGCCTGCAGGGCTGGCTGTATTAATTGCTTACTAAATGGATTTCATCAATTAGTGCCCTCCGGTCTTTAGCTCCCTGCTGGAACCTTGAAGGGGAAGTTGAAGATGTGCCTAACTTTTGTTGTGAGAAGGAGAGAGCAAGGAAAAGAGGAGGAGGCAGGAAGGAATGCAGAAGGGATGCAAGGAAGAGGAGGGAGGGAGGCTGGTTGGTTTGAGGGAGAAGGGAGGGAGGCAGAGAGAGTGGGAAGGGAGGAAGGAATAACAGAGGTTGGGAGTACGGAAGAGAAAGAAGGGAGGCTGAGGAGGAAGGGAGAGAAGGACAGCAGAAAAGAATGACAGACAATGGGATGAGAAAAGAAGGAAAGAACTAAGGAAGAGACGGAAGGGAAGATGGAAAAGAGATCACTGTAACTAAGCAATGTAGTTTTAGCAATATCATTTTCATTTCAGACCTATTTTCATTTTGGACAATTAAAAATGCTTTCTTTATTTTAGATCAGAAATATATTATGATGCATTTTTCAAAAAACAAACAGGGAGAAAGAAACAGTAGTAGAATACATGGGTTACATTTAGAGGAGCTCAGGTCTGATATGTAAAGCCCTGGATGGATATTTGGGACCGGATGGTCTAATACATAAACAGAGCCCAGGAACACGTAACACACGAGGGCGGAATAACATATGGTATATGTACAGAAACATGTGAATAACAGGATGAAATAAACATTGTTTTAATGGGGACAGAATAAAGAAAAAAGAAGCGCTAACAGGTGTAGATTCAAGTGACGTGTGTAGAGGAGGAGAACCTACTGTAGGACACGTAGGTGGAGATGTGTTTCGAGGTGTATATTCTCGGCAAGCCAGGAGTCAAGCACACTCTAAGGGGATGGGTGGATACAGATCCAGCAGAAAAGAAAGTTGAGCGAGGCTGAGGGCAGGCTGGCGCCACATGTACCTGCCAACCCCTTAGGCTGCCCTCGGAGTTGTGGGCACCACTTACCTGGTTGGACGGGTGACCTGCGAATCTTGAAAGAGGGTGTAGGTCCGCTTCCCATTGAAGATATAGGGGTCCATCGCAACTCCATTGATTGAGGAGTAAGTCTTTTCTGCCAGCCCAAACGCCTCCATCATGTCATATCCTGGGAGAAGAAGGCAAGGGAACAGAGAGGGAAACAATCAGATAGCACCAATAACTCTACAAATAACACCAGATTCCGTGGACCAAGCCTCCCAAATTTTGGTTTATAGAGATCTGTATATTTTCATCCATACCTGCATATCCGAACAAACTCAGAACACGTTGCCTTTTACAAAGAAGGTAACATATTTTGACGAGGCGAGGATTCAATGAAATTCTATTCACTGCTTTAAATGGACAGGTACTCTGATGTATCAAGTAACCGTAGTTCTTACATTTGAAAGGGGGAGTACCAGCACTTCTCAGCAGTGGTGCAATATTTGGAATGGGAGAGTACCAGCACTTCTCAGCAGTGGTGCAATATTTGGAATGGGAGAGTACTAGTACTTCTCAGCAGTGTTGCAATATTTGGAATGGGAGAGGACTACACTTCTCAGCAGTGGTGCAATATTTGGAATGGGAGAGTACCAGCACTTCTCAGCAGTGGTGCAATATTTGGAATGGGAGAGGACTACACTTCTCAGCAGTGGTGCAATATTTGGAATGGGAGAGTACCAGCACTTCTCAGCAGTGGTGCAATATTTGGAATGGGAGAGGACTACACTTCTCAGCAGTGGTGCAATATTTGGAATGGGAGAGTACCAGCACTTCTCAGCAGTGGTGCAATATTTGTATTGGGAAAGTACTAGCACTTCTCAGCAGTGGTGCAATATTTATAATGGGGGAGTGCTAGCACTTCCCAGCATTGGTGCAATATTTGGAATGGGAGAGTGCTAGTACTTCTCAGCAGTGTTGCAATATTTGAAATGGAAGAGTACTAGCACTTCTCAGCAGTGTTGCAATATTTGGAATTGGAGAGGACTACACTTCTCAGCAGTGGTGCAATATTTGTAATGGGAGAGTGCTAACACTGCTCAGCAGTGGTGCAATATTTGTAATGGGATAGTTCTAGCACTTCTCAGCAGTGGTGCAATATTTGGAATGGGAGAGTACCAGCACTTCTCAGCAGTGGTGCAATATTTGTATTGGGAGAGTACTAGCACTTCTCAGCAGTGGTGCAATATTTGGAATGGGGGAGTGCTAGCACTTCTCAGCAGTGGTGCAATATTTGGAATGGGAGAGTGCTAGTACTTCTCAGCAGTGTTGCAATATTTGAAATGGAAGAGTACTAGCACTTCTCAGCAGTGTTGCAATATTTGGAATTGGAGAGGACTACACTTCTCAGCAGTGGTGCAATATTTGTAATGAGAGAGTGTTAACACTGCTCAGCAGTGGTGCAATATTTGTAATGGAAGAGTTCTAGCACTTCTCAGCAGTGGTGCAATATTTGTAATGGGAGAGTGCTAACACTTCTCAGCAGTGGTGCAATATTTGTGATGGGATAGTTCTAGCACTTCTCAGCAGTGGTGTAATATTTTGAATGGGAGAGTGCTAACACTGCTCAGCAGTGGTGCAATATTTGTAATGGGAGAGTTCTAGCACTTCTCAGCAGTGGTGCAATATTTGTATTGGGAGAGTACTAGCACTTCTCAGCAGTGGTGCAATATTTGGAATGGGAGAGTGCTAGCACTTCTCAGCAGTGGTGCAATATTTATAATGGGAGAGTGCTAGCACTTCTCAGCAGTGTTGCAATATTTGTAATGGAAGAGTACTAGCACTTCTCAGCCGGGGCAGTATTTTTAGTGGAGAGAGTATTGACATTTCTCAGTGGCAAAGCAGGTTTTCTAGGTTTCTGAGTGCCTGCACTTATGTATCTGCATTTCAGGCACTGCTCCTATCCTATTCTCTGAAGCCAAAATCTTACTTCCTTAATGAAACAAGCATTTGCAATGCAATAGGTCTCGCATTAGGAAACTTTGAGCTTTTTGTATTGTAAATTGACTAATTTTTTATTTATGTGTTGGTATTGAAAATATTGAAATTACTAGCTTTCTCATGTACAATGACAATAGTTTTAACTGTTGCAAATGTGACACCTATAGCATTTGTAATGCAATATGTGTTGTATTTACGTGACTTAGATGTATTGATATTACAAATAACAATGGCTTTTATTTTTTGCAAATAATTAATACTTAAATAAAAGTTAATGTAAATTATAATGGCAATCGTTTAAACTTTTGTTAATAACTCTTGTGAAGATTATGTTTAGTGTATTTAATTGCGCCTAAAATCCAAGAACAGAAGTTAAATATTATCATTTTTTGTGCCATTTGTAATAAAGCCTAAATATTGAGAGAACATATTAGAGCCAGTTGTTGTTGAATGGTTGTACAGATTGATACTGTGGTGGCGGTGAGTGATGTTGTGGTGGTGTCGAGTGATGCTGTGGCGTTAATTGATGCTGTGGTAGCGCATAGTGATGTAGTGGTGCCCTTGAGTGATGCTGCGGTGGTGCTAAGTGATGCTGTGGTGATGCAATAGATAAGATAGATAAGATAGATAAGATAGATAAGATAGATAAGATAGATAGGATAGATAAGATAGATAGATAGGATAGATAAGATAGATAGATAGGATAGATAAGATAGATAGATAGGATAGATAAGATAGATAGGATAGATAAGATAGGATAGATAGGATAGATAAGATAGATAGATAGATAGATAGATAGATAGATAGATAGATAGATAGATAGATAGATAGATAGATAGATAGATAGATAGATAGATAGATAGATAGATAGATAGATAGATAGATAGATAGATAGATAGATAGATAGATAGATAGATAGATAGATAGATAGATAGATAGATAGATAGATAGATAGATAGATAGATAGATAGATAGATAGATAGATAGATAGTAATTATGTAGAATATAATTATGTGGCACTGAGTGCTGAAAGGCAAAGAGAACACTGGCATGAAAGTGAAAGCGAGGATGAAAATGGAATGAGTGTGGCAGGATGGTCGTTAAATGGTGGCTACGGAAAAGCTGTGTGCTGAAAGGCAAAGAGAACACGGGCATGAAAGTGAAAGCGAGGATGAAAATGGAATGAGTGTGGCAGGATGTTAGTTAAATGGTGGTTACGGGGAAGCTGAGTGCTGAAAGGCAAAGAGAACGCGGGCCAAAGCTGGAAGAAAACACGAGATGCGAGAGGCATGTGTGTGTGGCAAACACTGGTGGGGCTCAGAGCATTCTGTTGCTGCCTTGATACCTGTGTGTGTGAGCAGTGGGGCTGTGTGTGTGAAGTGCCTAAAGTTGCAAGAAAACATATGGTTATTTAAATCCTTAGATGCAGAATTAATGGAGCTAATGTTATCGACCTTAGAAGGATGAAAAGGGAATGAGCGCGGCATATGTTAACTTTGTAAGCGCAGAAAGCGTGCAGGGCAAACTTATTATTTTGGTTGTTTGAGACTCAGATCTGGGCAAAGCTGCAAGAAAACCCGGAGGGCGGGCTGTGTGCTGAACGGCAAAGAGAACACGGGCATGAAAGTGAAATCGATGGATGGCAATGCGTCCGTGAGACTAGCCCTGTGGTGGGGGAGGGACAGTTGTGAGAGGCACCATGAGGAAACAATCTCTCGGCATGCTGTGGCGGGTGCGGGGAAGCGCATTCCAGGCGGGGGAGCGGACCCTTTGATGCCGAGGCTGTGGCTACACGTGCACGCGCCAGTGGGCTGAAGCGCTTCCCCAAACGGATTGCATGGCAGCACGATGCACGTGATTGTGCGTGTGCTCGCCATGCAATCCACTTTTGGGAGCACTTTGAAATGCCCCTCTTACTAGAGTCTCGCATTGCGATTGCGTAAACGCAATAGCTAGGCGAGACCTAAAAAGGCACAAACAGCAATGTGGCAGTGTTTAAAACTAAGAATGAAAATTTGATTGGTGCTAGCAGATGGTAGGGATAGAGTACATTGGTGAGGCATGATTTTTAATTGGAGATAGAGGGTCCTTGCTTTGAAAAGGGCTCGGTGGATAAGTCAAAGTTCATTAAAGATGGAGCATCTTCTGATAGGGAGCCAGTGGAGATATTTGAGGTGTGAAGATGCAGAAAGGCTACCAGGGAGGCCCAAAATTGAAAGGGCAGTAGCATTGTGGAGCAGCTGGAGATGGTGCAGAAAATAGCATAGGATGGCAGAAAGAAGGAGTTCATGTAATCAAGTCGGGAAGTGATCAACGATTGTGCCATCATTTTACGTGCAGATGTTAGCAAAAAAGGATAACTTTCCTAATTGTCCTGAGTAGTAGAAAGCAGAGAGAAGCAACCAGATTTATTTGGAGAGGAAAAAGTCAAGTTTCAGTCAAACCGAAAACTGGGCGGGGATATATACAAAAAAATGTTGGAGCCCGGTGTTACTCCAAAATTGCTAACGCCGCACTCTTGACGTTTTTTAAATGCAGGGATGTGCTGTATTTACAAACATACAGCGCACCCCTGCGTTTCCCCTGGAACTGGCAGTAAAAAAGCTGCCTAGTGCTAGCGCAGGCACCCTAGCGCAATATTGCAAAGGTGCCTGTGCTGCAGGGGTAATTGTTGATGTGCAGGAAGGGACAACTTCCTGCACTTAAACAATCTTTACATGCATTTTGCTGTTTCTATGTGAGCTGCATAATGCAGCACACATGGAAAGAGCAAAATATGAGGAGAAATAAAACATTTCTCCTCCTATCGTCTGTTTAAAAGCAGGTATTTCCTCGTCTTATTTTTAGAACTGCCCAATACCTTGTAAATCTGGGGCCGCATCAAAAAGCAATGGGTGTTACGTTGAAATGCCCACAGCAACACCCAGTAAGGGGCATATTTACAAGGTGATGCTAAGTTACGTTAAGTGACTTTATGCCACCTTGCAAATGTTGGGTTGAGAGCTACTCCACCAGACCGTCAGAAAAAGTAACACTCCGGTGGCGATAGGGGCTTGTAAATATGCTCCAGAGATTCTTACTAGTGGTAGCGGGTAGAGTATGGGACCAATAGTTGTGAAACAAAAACCTTCACAACTTCACAAGCTCTTAGTTTTATATTCATATTTTTTAGAAAATACATCATTTATAACCATACTGAAATATTAAAAACACATCTGAACTTTGCACATCACTTCGGGCTATAAAATATAACGGCATGGCACCTGCTGCTAGAATCCTTCCCCATTAATGAAGCCAGAGCAATGACATAGGGCAACTTCTGCTTCCAAAAAGTGCCACCAGTGGCAACCCTGGCCTATCAGATGGTATGGAGAATCACAATGCACATCAGGCCCAGTCCTCGCAGCATGGGTTCCTTGTACCAATCTGGCATTACGGATCCGGCGCTGTGAAGGTGTACACATTAGTGATAGTTTGGTAGAAGATTGTTCGACACATAGGCCGAGATGAGAATGCAAGATAACATTTTCTTAAGTTTAGAAACTTCATCCTGCCAATGGATATTAGCTGTAAGATTGATCAGTAAGGGGAATGCTAGGGGCGTAGATCTGTGAGTGAGTAGGGGTGGACGGAATTTGCGAAATTCACTTTTGCAAATTATCGCGAAAATGTTAAGAATCTCCGCAAACACGCGGAAATATCGCGAAGATGCGGAAGTATTTTTCCCGCCCATTCGCGGAATTTTCTGCGTGGTCGCGGCTCGCCAACTTACCCATGTGGTTGCTCGCGAGCGCGGGCATCTTGTTTTCACTTGTCTCGCGGTGCATGATCGCGAGAAGAAAACGTGATCGCGTGACAAATGACGTCACTGCGGGCGCGAACTGTCGCGAGGCAGCGCAAATGGCACCAACAATCCAACATCTCGTGGAGAACGCGACCGGATCGGGAAAACTTGTCGGCGAACGCGGGGATTCAGGTAAGGCGATCGCGCGCACGCGAGAATGTATTTTTCTACAGCGCGAGCAAGCAAAATATTTCCGGTAAGATGTGGATTGCGGAAATTTTGACATTTTCGCGCTCTACGCGGAACGCGAAAATTTCAAATTATCGCAATTTCCGCGAGCGGAACGGAATTTTCACCCAGGGCTATGTGTGAGTTGCAGTCCCCGGAATGAATGGCAGCAAGGTCAACTTCATCCTTCCAGTGTGGTTAAAATTAATATCAATTTTGAGCTGGAGAATCACAATACTGAGTTCTTAATATAAACCGTAACATATGTTGACTCCACGATACCGACTAACACTATATTGTCAAGGTGCATAGATGTGGAGTTAGAATAGTAAATCTATATTCCCATATATGTCCTTACTGTAGCAATAGAGTAGACCTTGACGCGGTGTAAGACTAGTAAATCTATATTTCCTCATATATCTTTGCCTTGATGATGGGAGAAAAAGCTCCATCGTCCATTTCTGTCCCTTTATCAGTTTTTTAACAGGATTCAGGAATCCACGAAGGATCCGCAACAGAATAGTTCAGATATCGTCATCTTTTTACCCTTTCAAGCCCAACCCAAACATGTGAAGCACTAGGGGCCATATTTATGAAAAAGTAAAGCAATAAAGCACAGCAAGTCACCTTGCTATGCTGCACTGCATTACAAGGAAAGGGCAGGAATGCACCGTATTTATTAAACTACGGTGCATTCCAGTCCTTTCTTCAGCGCTGGCGCACAATGGGTTGCCTAGGGCGACTGCAGGCGCACTTGCACCCTTGGTGCTTGCAGGATTGTTTTTGTGCAGTGAGAGGTACCTTCCTGCACAAATTCAATCCCCTGAGGCATATTCCTCTATTTATGTGTGCAGCAGAATGCAGCAGACATAGAAAGAGGAAGTGACGAGGAGAAATGAAGCTATTTCTCCTTGTGATGCCTCACCTGGGAAGGCATAGCATTTTGGGGTATTCCCAGATCTTCCAGCAATGGTAAATCTGGAAATGCATCAAAATCCCTTAGAGTTGCGTGGAAACACCCACGTAACGCCCATGGATTGCCATCCCAGGGCAGAGTAATGCAATGCAGAGATTTGCGCTGCGTACCTCTTGCTTCATCAAGTCACAAAGTGGCCTTGCGCGGCTTGATAAATTGGGGGTTGTGCCGCACATGCGCCATGATGCGTGGTGCAAAAGCGACGCAACCCTCTTCATAAATCTGGCCCTCATTTCTCGACCGATCAGAAGGATTTACACCTAACGACCTGAAGGCAGTTCTTTGAGTAAAGGTCTAGTTCTGTGCCAAACTCGGTGCAATTGCCCTCCTTTGTTTTCCTGCATCATAAAGCAAACAATCCTAAGGGTGTTAAGAAGGGATATATCACTCTTCCTTCCCACGCACCTTTTTAGCCCTTGCATGATGGAAATGAATGAAACCTGCCATGCCACACTCGAATCGAAATAACTTTTTTTATTGGAAAGCGTCATGCAGATTCATCAAAATGTGTAAAAATGAATAACAAAAAAATCCTTTTCGAATACATAGCTAAAAGATAGGTGTGTGGCCGGGTGTGTGCGTGCGTACGTACGTGCGTGCGTGCGTGCGTCAGTCTCAAAAGCCTGCCTGGGTATGCTCCAATCTATCTCCCCTCCAAGCCAATCTAACTTTCTGAAAGTGAAAGGCCTGGAAAAGTTGTGAGCGAGGCACTTCACGCGCCTTGAGCTGACGGCTGCGAATGAGGTCTCTTTTTAGCACCTTATCATCAGAGAGCGAAGACCAGACACCAAATTACTGCTGCTTGACTAGAAGCGACTTTTATTGGTTTTGTTCGCAAATGAGTCCTCTCTCGCTTGCAAGGAGGCCTCTTTGATGATGAAAAAAAGCTTTTAACAGCTGCAATAAAAGAACTAAATTGGGCTCTCCTTTTCTCTCTGCCCCGAGCTT
This sequence comes from Triturus cristatus, assembly GCF_964204655.1. NCBI lineage: Eukaryota > Metazoa > Chordata > Amphibia > Caudata > Salamandridae > Triturus > Triturus cristatus. The sequence goes on from NC_140590.1 coordinate 1,647,189,389, forward strand.
CCATTATTCCACAGGCGCGAGGCAGGGGTCACGGAGGCAGTGTGACGTACACGGATTTCACATAATAGCCCTGGCACGCTATCTCCTGCCCAGCCCCTGCATCTGTTCCTTTCAGCGGCTTCATTAAGGCTCTCTGTGGCCCCTTATCTCTCAGGGCATCCCTGGGGGTGAAGATATGGAGCATAACAATATTTCCCATTTATCATTTGCCCCTCAAAACTAAAATGCCCCTTGACACTACGATAAAAAACATTGTCATCTAGCACAATGGGGTTCGTTTTTAGAAGCCTGGAAGGATGGAAGGCTGAGTGGGCCCCCTTGGCATACATATAACGTGGATGTAATACATAGTTCTCTGAAGGGGGTGTAAAGTACAAAGGCACACCTCTTTTGATACAGCTGGCAGTAAGCAGTGAGTAACACCTTCTCCGAGGAGGGTAGACAAGTTTACAGTTTCTCAAAAGACGATTTTTCTATTTAGTCAAGTGTATGTTTTCTCTGTATTATTTTAATATCTAGGCCACACAGTTTTAAGACAATAGAAATGGTATGAGTCAAACGCTAGAGTATGTGCTTAACCCTCTTCTCCAGGCTTCCATTCTGTGTCATGGCCCAGGGTTGTAGGTGAGAGGCAGATGGGGTGAATAGGTGAGAGGCAGATGGGGTGAACCATCCCTGTTGTAAGGAGGAGAGAAGGGCTGCTTGTGTTACATGACTGTGTTACCAGTGTTTCCGCTGAGTGGGTACTATCACCAGGCTATGAAAGCTTTATTTACTAATGGGCTTCGCGAATTAAGAATATGCCCCACAGTAATGGTCCATCATGGATGGAGTATTCTTAAAGAAGCATCCGTCGGCACAGAGATCAGCCCTAGGCAGTGCTTAATTTGAGCCAGTGGTTCCGGTGCTCGGCACCGGCACTTAATTTTGTCAACACCGGGGTTTGGAAGAGTCTGCCACATGGTAACGCTGTCTGTCTAATTTAAAGATGAGCACAACAACAGTTGTTTATTAATTCATTATACTTTAAAAATACTGTTAATTTGGTGGTGTCAATTATCTTTGTGATTTTATTTTATATGGCTGTTAGTACATATTGTCTTGATGAATTTTTGTATATTTGTCTTTTCCCTCTCTGTTTTTGTATAGGAACTTATTAATTTGAATATGTTAACCATTTGTTTTTCTTGCATTATATCGCTTGTCTGTTACGTTACCTTTGGGTGAGTTATCATTCTGTTAAACTATTTGTTTTTTCCTCATGGATGATTTAGAAACATATTCACCAGTTTTGTTGTGATTGTACTTTGTGGCCCGTCTCTGAAAAATGTATTATTGATACATGTATATGTATATGCATATATTATTTTTTGTTTTGTGTTATGTGAATTTTAGATGTGGTATTTATGTTATTTTCTTTTGTAATTGTTACAGCCCTGACGAAGTCCCCAAGGGGACGAAACGCGTTGGCTGTTTGCCAGTTTTAAGATTGAACCTAATAAAGGAACACATTTTTTTGGAATAAGATCTGGTCGAATTGACTTACTTGACAACGAGTACACCTTCCACCTTCTTTCATAACAATTTGTCAGTGATTGCATCTTTGGACGGCGGGTGCAGGAAGTGGCTGCACCACTAATTTATTTATTGTACTTTGGAATTTGAGGTGCTTGGCCTTGGTCAGCTGTTTGTTCTTTCTTTTTTAATCTACTTTAAAAATACTATTGACTGCCACCTGGGCTATTCTTATAGCTTTGGGGGCCTTGAATAGTCTGAATTGTCACAATTGTAGGAGTGTGATGATTAGTAATTGTGTTAGTACTGCCTTTGGCAGCGCTGGGAGGGGCAATGTGTGGTGCAAACTGCAGTGGCGTCCTGACGAGGGCCCCAGCACTTATGTTTGTGCTAATTAAGCATTGGCCCTGGGCCTGGGCAGAGTCAGATGTTCTGGCCTAAGTGTGGAGCATTCAATGCTGGAGTGAACCTTCCATAACTTTCCCAGCTTCCTGCCACTGATTGCGTGTTGAGCACTGTGACTCTAGGACAGACAAAAGACAGGATAGATAGAGAGAGAGAGCTGGAGGAGGCTGCATGCTTTGGAGGGAGAGGAGAGACAGCTCCTCTACCCCAGGTCTGCTGCCGCAGAGCAGGCCCAGACTCCTGTAGTTAGAGAAGCCCTTCAAACAATAAGGAGAACAACTGGCCTATTTGCTTCTCAGGTAGGGCTAGGTAGGAGATGTAATGTTACTTAGAGCAAGTAGCACTCTCAGGGCTTTGTTCACATATGTAAATGTACACTTTTGGCCTAAATTGACTATTTTTGTGCTATTCACAAACTCGGGGTGTAGTTTTACATGTAGTATCTTTACTGTCCTATCTTTTTATGTGCAGGGTTATCTGCAGTCATAAAGATACTACAAGTAAAAATACACTCTTAGTTTGTGAATAGCAAAAAAATAGTAAACTTACATCAAAAGTGAAAGTTTACCTTTGTGAATCAGGCCCTGAGTGTGCATTGTTATCCACCAGGGATTTTGTACCTAACCCCTCATTACTTACATCTGTGAACTCTTGGCATCGGGGTGCATAGATGAGAGAATGAGAAGAAATAGTGGGCTAAAATGGGGGTGCAAGAATGAAAAGAGACACTGAGATATCACAAGAGCTAGAATGAAAAGAAACTGAGCTAACATAAGAGTTACAATGAAAATAGTAATTGGGCTAACACAGGGGTTTAAGAATTAAAAAACAGTGGTCTAACACAGGGCCAAAAGAATTAAAAGGGACAATGGGCTAACACACAAGTCAAAGATAGGTAAACAGACAGATGGCTAACAGAGAGGTGTAACAGTGAAAAGAGACAGCAGGGTAATGCTGGGTATAAAAATGAAAAGAGACAGTGAGCTAACATGGAAGAATGTAAAGAGACAGTGAGCTAAAACTGTGGGGGTAGAATGAAAAGAGACAGCTAATACGGGGTGGAAGAATGAAAAGATACAGTAGACTAACACAGTGGTGGAAGAATGAAAAGAGTCAGTGAGCTCACAAAGGGATGGAAGAATGAAAAGAGTCAGTGAGCTAACAAAGGGATGGAAGAATGAAAGGAGACAGAGGGATAACAAAGAAGTGAAAGACTGAAAAGAGACAGTGAGAAAACACAGAGTGTGAGCTAACACAGGGGTGGGAGAATGACAAGAGACAGTGAGTGACATATTTAGCTAACACAGAGTAGTGGAATGGACAGAGACAGTGAGGTAATACAGACAAGGAAGAATCACCATTTCTCCATGTTACTGAATGCAGACAGTGGACTAACACAGGGGTGTAAGAATTAAAAGAGACAGTGGGCTAACAAGGAGTGGAAGAATGAAAATAGACAGTGGGTTCACACAGGGTTGGAAGAACGAAAAGAGACAGTGGGCTAACACGGAGGTGGAGAATGAAAAGAGACAGTGAGCTAGAATAGAGGAGAAAAAATGATAGTGACAGTGGGCTGACACAGGGGTGGAAGAATGAAAAGAAACAGTCGGCTAACACAGGAGTAGAAGAATGAAAAAAGCCAGTGGGATAACGCAGGGGTTTAAGAATGAAACGAGACAGTGGGCTAACAAAGGGGTGGAAGAATGAAAAGAGACAGTGGGCTAACAAAGGGGTGTTAGAATGAAAAGCGACAGTGGGCTAGCAAAGAAGTGGAAGATTGAAAAGAGACAGTGAGAGAACACAGGGTGGAATAATTAAAAGAGACAGTGAGCCAAGACGGGGGTGGAAGAATGAAAAGAGACACTGGGCAACACACAGACTAGAAGAATGAAAAGAAAACATGGGCTAATACAGACAGGGATGAATCAATTTCTTCATGTTACTGCATCCAGATGGAACTAGAAATACTCAGGAGCCCAAAAGCCTGGAAGTCACCAGCCTCGTGCAGAACCTAGAAGTCAGCAATGAGGTAGACACAGTGATGACCCAAAGGTAGAGCACATAAATCACCCTCAGAGAGTGCAGGGCGGACCAGAAGGAGAGACAAGAGGAAGAGGGACACTCCTTAAAAACAATCAGCAGCTACTGACACATCATGGCAGCTGAAGAATACATAATGGAGAAATGGTAGCCTGTGCAGAGAACTTTTTGCCAATGCAATGACAAACATCCCTCCTAATATATACCTGTAACATATTATATAAACTTATAAAAACCAGATCATCATATATTCTTATCAGCAAACAGAACAGATGCATCATCTTATAATGTGTCTATGGTGAAACTATCACAACGATGCACCCGTACATGGCTACTAATGACGGTGAACGGGGTCAGTACTCTTTGGATGTATGTCGTTACAACGCACACTTTTACAACGCATGCACTTACAACGCATTTTTTACAACGCAACATCCACCACAACGCATTCCATTACATAGCATGACACTACAACGCATTTTTTAAAACTACCTTTACAACGCATTCCCTTACATCGCATACTACCTTTACAACGCATACCATTACAACGCATAATATTAAATTGCATTTAAGGTAAGTATTGGTAGTATAGGGGTAAAAATTACTATCCTAACTCCAGGGGGTGCAACAGTAGGGTAAGTGTTGGATTGCGTTGTAATGGTATGCGTTGTAAAGGTAGTATGCAATGTAATGGAATGCGTTGTAAAGGTAGTTTTTAAACATGCGTTGTAGTGTCATGCGATATAATGGAATGCGTTGTAGTGGATGTTGCGTTGTAAAAATTTCGTTGTAAGTGTAGTGCGTTGTAATAGTTGCGTTGTAAAGGTTGTTCACCGTACTCTTTATCCCCATAACGCTCCATTATACAGTGAAAAATGTTGTGTTAATGGAGACCATAGTATGTCACTGTATATAGTGAGTACCCACAATGAAAATGTTTGGGGCAGTCCATCATTGTAAATCTTTCGATTATATGAAAACTACTACCCTGATGTATTATTAGAGTTCCTGTCAATGGTGAAACATCTCTCTCTCTCTCTCTCTCTCTCTCTCTCTCTCTCTCTCTCTCTCTCTCTCTCACATACACACACACATACATATGCAGCATCAAGAACATAAAGCACAAACATCCATAGACACACGTCAATGGACACAAGCTCAGAAACACACGTCACACACACATACACCAATGCCCAGAGGCATGTCTAACAAGCACCTACATAAAAACGCACTCAGCGAATTAGCATATGCAAAACTGTACATGTAGGGCAGTCCATGTACATGCACAGTACCTCTCAGAGCAGATTCTCCTTCTGACGACTGACTGATAATGGGACACGTTGCTGGAAGATAAAAGTAGAGTGTTTAGTTCTGAGATCTGGTGAACATATTCCTATTTGTAAATAATTATTGTTAAAGTGTGAGTACGTGAACTGGTTCCAGCTCCATGCAGTGCACCTAGAGACCAAGCATTAAGTAAAGAGCTACACCGAGACGTGGGCCGGCCACAACAGCCATTGGAAACAACGAGAAGGCTTGATCAGTGGTCAGCAAGGACCTCTGATCATTGTAAACAAGGGCACCAGATGTCTGCCACTCTAGCCAATGTTGTCTCAATGCCACTTGTAGAAGTCTCACACACTTCCATACACTGCCACGCATCGCCATCCTACATTACAGGCTCTTCAGCGGATTCTCACTCGCTACCCGCCTCAACGATCTCACGTGCCTCAGTTGACTTCACTCATTACTAGCTTCTGCGATCTCATGTATGTCAATGCATAGTATCTACGGAACACAAGAGGCTTCATCGTGCAGCGGCATCAGTGGCTTCTGGACGATTTACCTGACATTCTGCCTGGAACGAATCCACGAGCAGGTTGCACCTTCATCGTGGCAGCGGCTGTGGAGAGAGATACACAAAACCCAGTGTTACTCGCCTATATCAAGTAATCTCCAGTGGAGCTATGTAAATACTTCATGCTAGCAGGAGACATCTAAACACCTGCTTTAAGTGGTGTAAATACTGTATCATGTCTGACTGGAAGAATGCCCTTGATCCTCAAGCGTCTTGCTCATGAAAGGAACGGTTTGTAAAATGAACTATTTGCTTGAGAAGTATGGAACAGCATTCTATTATTGTACCAATACCAGAACGTTTCCTTTGAAAACTGATGTACCTTAAGAGAAGTAAACTGGCATAAAAAAATCAGAAAGCTTGCTGAAAGTCCAGGAGACAAATGACCTTCTGACAAATCAAGGAGGCACTGAGACCAGGCATCCACTGCTTCATCAGCCAAGCGTGGAAATTAACCCTCAGATAAATAGCATGCACAAGACCAGCAACTCTCTGATAAGGTGAGGGCATGCACAAGATTTAAGAAGAATGTGATCCATAATGCATGCCTGTAACCAATGGTTCGATACTTCAAGTGGGCTAGCAGACTAGTTGCCATCTCATATATTTAGCATGATTAGAGACTAATCCACCTGTGTTACATGAAGCAGGCCTACAGATCAGGTCATCACAGGCATCGAGCAGATATGGAGACCAACGTCATTAATACATCACTGATATATCTACTGGGAATGAGGACCAATAGCCTGCTGATATATTAACCAGGAGGGCACTAACTCTTTTATATAACTCTTTTATAGATCAGGCAGGCATGGAGACCAAGGACCCTCTGCTACATCATGCAAGCATGAAGACTAACACGCTTCTGATTCATCAACAAGCACAAGACCAGCAACTCTCTGACAAATTAGGAGCATGCACAAGATTTGGGAAGCATGCGTGGAGACCAAATAATCAATACTTCAAGCAGGCTGGGAGACCAGTGGCCCTCTAAAACAACACGTGAGGATGAAAAACAACAACCTTCTCTATATGAAGGCCGATAACCAACTGACGCATCAAGCAGGCATGGAGATCAATGACCCTCTAAAACATAAAGTGGGGATGAAGAACAAGAACTTTCTCTATATGGAGCCAAATGACCACCTGACGCATCAAGCAGGCATGGAGATCAATGACCCTCTAAAACATCAAGTGGGGATGAAGAACAAGAACTTTCTCTATCTGGACACCAATGACCACCTGATGCATCAAGCAGGCATGCATATCAATGACCCTCTAAAACGTGGGGATGAAGAACAAGAACTTTCTCTATATGGAGACCAATGATCACCTGACGCATCAAGCAGGCATGCATATAAATGACCCTCTAAAACATCAAGTGGGGATGAAGAACAAGAACCTTCTCTATATGGACACCAATGACCACCTGACGCATCAAGCAGGCATGGAGATCAATGACCCTCTAAAACATAAAGTGGGGATGAAGAACAAGAACTTTCTCTATATGGAGCCCAATGACCACCTGACGCATCAAGCAGGCATGGGGATCAATGACCCTCTAAAACATCAAGTGGGGATGAAGAACAAGAACTTTCTCTATTTGGACACCAATGACCACCTGACGCATCAAGCAGGCATGCATATAAATGACCCTCTAAAACATCAAGTGGGGATGAAGAACAAGAACCTTCTCTATATGGAGACCAATGATCACCTGACGCATCAAGCAGGCATGCATATAAATGACCCTCTAAAACATCAAGTGGGGATGAAGAACAAGAACCTTCTCTATATGGACACCAATGACCACCTGACGCATCAAGCAGGCATGGAGATCAATGACCCTCTAAAACATAAAGTGGGGATGAAGAACAAGAACTTTCTCTATATGGAGCCCAATGACCACCTGACGCATCAAGCAGGCATGGGGATCAATGACCCTCTAAAACAACACGTGAGGATGAAAAACAACAACCTTCTCTATATGAAGGCCGATAACCAACTGACGCATCAAGCAGGCATGGAGATCAATGACCCTCTAAAACATAAAGTGGGGATGAAGAACAAGAACTTTCTCTATATGGAGCCCAATGACCACCTGACGCATCAAGCAGGCATGGAGATCAATGACCCTCTAAAACATCAAGTGGGGATGAAGAACAAGAACCTTCTCTATATGGAGACCAATGACCACCTGACGCATCAAGCAGGCATGGAGATCAATGACCCTCTAAAACATCAAGTGGAGACAAATTTACTGACCATTTGTTACAAGAAGCAGGCATGGAGACCTTCACTCAGTACAACAGTTAACCCTATGATAGATACAAAACGTCTGGAGCCAAAAACCCACTGAACATCAAGAGGGGACGAAGGCAAATGGCCAATGCATTTTTAATTTGAAAACATGCATAACATAAAATAAAACGTAAACAGAGGAATCAGCATTTTCTTCTAATCTACTAATATTTTTTAAATGTAAAAGATACAGCATACAATCAGCCAAATCAATCTTAAAGTTCATTTGACTGAAAGCAACACTGTTGTTACTGTTTTTAAAATTAAACAAGGGAAACTGAAGCCTATAGCAAATGCTGCCAAGAGACTGCAAATCTCGCTAGGTATCAGAACAGATTAAGCAGAAAAAAGGGGTGAGTAGCAGTTACACAGTGGGTAGTATGCTTGCTGAGAGGAGACAGCATCACTGCCGAGGTCCTCAGTGTACCCATTTTACCACAGGCAGGTTGGATGAAGGAGGGAGCAGGGGAGGGAGTTACCAGTTGAATGCACTATGGTGCTGGCTGGCCCTTCCACCGTCAGTAGCCTGGCATACACACTGATCCGGTAGGCACTCTGGGGCTCCAGATTCCGGAAGCAGTGACTTTCAGTGGTAGAACCCAGTCTCTCCTCTTTGGTACTTCCATCTAAATAACAACAACAAGTTGGTTCAATTCGACAGTGACAGAATGATGCAATAAAAGTACAGATTGTAGTAAAGAATAGAGAAGAGGATCATGACCTTGAAGAAAGCATCTATGCCATCTTTCCATATACCCCACATATCCTGGCCACAGAAACAGTGGATTTCACAAATATCAGAGATTATCTAGCCCACAGGGAACACAAGAAAACCCTTGTAGTCAAAGTGAGGGCAAGTGATAGAATATATGTGATGCATTTCAAGGGGTTACTAGTTGCGTAATGTGATTAGGTGGCACCTGATCACAGGTTGTATTGATGGCTTACTCTCAACTGTGGTTAAGAAAATGAACACAATTCCTTGCTTTGACTGTCAAACATAGGTCTGTCAATGAATATAGGACGGTATCACCACCCGGAGTCTACATATGTGTTGCTCTTTTTGTGTCCCAAGCCCCTTGTGTAGGATTTAAAATCTTGAATCTCTTTAGACTGGGGAGAAGGGTCAAGTGACCGTCAGATATGAAGAGGAACTGAGCAACCCAGGGCTAAATATATGGATCTACATTCAAAGGCAAAATATTGGAACTACCAATGACAGAACATGTGAAATGACAGAACAAATTAGTATGTATGGAGGAGGTATGTTTCAAATGGGGTAACAAGCAAGATCCAAGCACCGGACCTCATGGTAAAGTGGGCGAATTGTGGCACAAGGGGGATGAGATAACTACTAATGAGGACAGATGAGAAGCTGGGAGTAAACTGGAGAGTCCAACAAGGGCTGAAGTCCTAGTAATATGAAAACTGAGGTCACACTTGTTTGCTGGGCTAGGGAGTTTTCGGTAAAGTAAGACAAATATAAGGGCCTGGGAGTTGGGTACATATTAAAACTTCAAATAATAGCTGGGTGTGAATTGAGGAATCAAATAAGGGTTGCGGAGCTGAATTAAAATTGAAAGATAAATTTAGGACAATTTTTTTTTTTAAGTGAGATGTGAAATTGGGATCTGATCAGCTTAGTGTCAAACGAAATAACAAAGAAAGGTCGAGGAGTTGATTCTAAATTACAGGATCAAATAAGGGAGGGCTCTGGAGATGGGTGTAAAATAAATTTACAAACAATGACTGTAGAACTGGATGTTAATTAGGCAGACAAAGAGCAGCCTATTAAAGGTGTTCTATTGGCAAAGACCAGCTTTGGAACAGTGTCTTATTGACCTAATCCCCGATTGTTCTACAGTGTCAATCTCCCAGCCGTTTATACAGATGGCAGACACTTTCTATAATTTTCCCTATGTGTTGATACTCCCATATTGCAAGTAACCCCATGGAAAAATTAGTTATGTTAAGAAATCTGCATTCATGATACCTTTCAGAGCCTGAGCAACTATGCGATAGCCTGTTATCCTCCGGTTTGGCTTCCATTTCACACACAGGACAGATGGCTGGGCCTCGGACACGCTCAGATCCAGAACTTGTAAGGTGGCTGTAAAAATAATAGCAAGAATTCATGGGTGAGCATCAGCTGCCACATCAGGGTCATTTTAACCTACCGGCTTTGATCACACATGGAGCCAGAGTGCTCAAAAGGAAGATAGAGCTAAAAGAAAATGGAGTGTTCTCCTGACAAACTAATGCTTGTGGAAGTTCAGGGTGGCATCCTGACAATTCCGTCAGATGTGATAGTATCTGTCCAGTCTCTTCTGGCCTTCCATAGTGAATGACTGCCCAAGTGATCTTTAAATTGCCTTGGAGGGATTGCTGGGTGCTGGAATATTCATAAATGCGTTAATTTACTCCAGAATCCATAATAGGCAATCTGCATGCTTTGGAATCAAAAAGTTTAGAATACGGACTGAACAATCAGATTTCCAAATTCTGAATAAAGCTGCAACCATTTTTAGTTCCCAGTTGTTCTTGGAAGGAAATGTTTTAAACAAATAAAAGTATAAAACAAACTGAGTGAAAAGATTAAAGAACAAGAATCAAAGACAGACAAAAAGGACAGAAATTATTGTAGGTCCGGCTTAAGATCTACATTACGTGTCGTATAACAAAAGATGTTCAGCTACTCCACAATATGCAAACATCTAACTGTACAAGAAAGCAGCAGTTTGTGAGGCAACCATGTATCTGCTTGGAAGCAATATTCAATTTAATTTGATGAAATACACAGGAACCTGACAGTTTAGTTTATAAGTATATTTTCCACGATTTGCTTTGTCTTATCTTCTGTACTGCATACAATACCTTTTCTTGCCTTGCATTGTCTTACTAAGAAATTCCAGCAGCCACTGCCTAATGTTTTTGCAGAGGGCAAGCACGTAAAGTAGTCCTACGGTAGTACTGCTCATTGCTATTCACAACCAAGGGGTAGAAACTCTGCCTCCCTCTCTCCTATCATTTTTTGGTGGACATCTCTGCCACAGCTGCAGAGATCTCCATACACGCAGGTACAGTTTCAATAGTAAATGTGGGAAGGACAAGGGAGTATGGCTGGAAATGGGGAGTACTTACTGCTAAATGGGAGGAGTTTGAGGGAACATGTGTAGACATTTAGGGACGGTCATTTTAACCCACAAATAGTAAAGCAATTCTAATTCACAAAGTAGACTTCTAAAGTTACTAAAGCCCTAATAATCTCAAAACAGATGTAAACGTACCCCAGCTCAGCTTTGGAGTACATCAAGCACTATACACAATCACGCACAGGTACTGCAACATATTACCATAGAAAACAATGGACAAAGGAAAGAAAATAACACTTATTATTAAAGTAATTACATTATTTCAATATTTAGATTACATATTTGTATTTTAATGCTAAAATATATGTATATAGGTACACACACACACAAATATATATCTGTATATCTATATCTATAGATATATATTTAAATATACATTAACAAATTATAATTACATACAGGGAAAAAGGAATGGTCTCACAAAAGTTGGGTACAAAGCATCCCTCAATCAATACAACTGAATTCAAAGAGTGATGCCAGTCAAAACACACCAACCACTAGAGATCTGAGGAAGATGCCTCATCTAACTGAGACAAAGCAAGTTGTACACATTGCCATAGTTGCCATAAAAGTTCTTGTTAAGCTCATGGCCACTCCATGACTCCCGCAAACTGATGGGTGAGAAAGGTCAGGGAAACTCAGCAAGGCTTCAAAGCTCTTTTGAAACTGCCAACCTGATGCTCATCTGGTAGTGTCTTTAAAAGCTCTGAAGAATTTGCATTTTGAATTAGTACAATGGGGCTAGATGGAGAAGTCTATGGTCATTAATGGAGAGAAGTAACCCGTCAAAGACTCTGTAGAGGAGCAAGGATATAAGAAGGAAATACCAAAATAAATGCATGATCCACTGATGTGTTTCAGTATGTTATTGTTTTGCCACTTGTCTGGTTTGTAGTATAAACTGTTTTTGTACCAGCATATTAGTTTGGGCGTCTTTGTTCTAACTGTTTTAACATTTACAAAATATATTACATTTGTTACAAAAAAAATCTGAAATTATTACAGTTTATGGGTCTTTTTCCTTTTTTCTTTTGATTCTTTCTTTTGTTGGTCTTCATAGTAAGGTTTTGATTAAGGAACTGTTATTTTCCTAAAAATTAGCAATTTTTTGTGAATATTGGATTTTTATGTTAATTGGTGCTTGGACCTTTCTTAGGATTATACACTGATTGCCCCTGGTTCAGGTGGTTTGGGCTGCCCCTGTGGCTGCTAATGTTTTTCAGTATGTAGCAGCATTTCACATATACAATAGCTCCAAGGCTAGATCCTTCTGCTTGGATGATGCAATATGTGACTGATTATGTATCTGAAGTAGTTCCTCCTCCTCCTTTAATAAATCTCAGGTTTTTTAGATCTGGCTTTACAGTGCCACTATCTGTGGATCTACTCTTAAAATGTTTTAATATACATAGAGTGGGCGTTGGTTCCTCCCAGAAAAGTAGTTCCCTCTCATCTCATGCTATTGGCTGGCTAGTTATCATTCCTTCTCAATTGGAGAGATTTCATGGCAGTCCATTAGAGGCTGTTTTACATCCCAAAGAACTCTGAATCATCACGCATTAAATTATTTATCCCATAGATACATTGTGTACCGCAAGTGGTGATTTTTGTTCTTGTTTTTTCATTGCAGCAGACTTTTTTAAAAGCTTCACTCAGGATTAAAAGGGCAACCAAGACCTATTGCTTTTTTCTATTTGTTTCTGAAATGACAGCAGAAGAATTACCTATTCTTCATCCAGTGCTAATTATGTTTTTACCAGCACAAGGCATAGTTATGCTATCTACAACTTTTTCCTTCTTTAATTACACTCTCATCTTTTTACTTGTTTCAGTTTAATTACCTTGAGAATTTTGTATCCCGAAGGAATTCAACCGCAAAATACAATGTCACTTAAATATTGTGGGGCTGGCCTGGAGGAATCCTGCTGGGGTCCTCCAGCTCAATGCCAGTTCTTGCCTCTGTCATTGGACCTCCAATAGTCAGAGACTGGCCATGTTTCTACCACAATAGATTGAGGACACACATTATAGGACTGAGGCATTTTTTGTTTTAAACTTTTAGACTGGCACAGCAGAGTTGCTACTTATTGACCTTATTCAGAAAAGTATCTGAGACATTGACCCCGGTTTGTGCTAATTTCTTCTGATCTGAATAGTCCAGCTGGGTTTATTTGCAATTACTGCTACCAAATAAGTGTATTACTTCACATATTGAAACTTGGTATAATTGAAACACAGTACAAGTTCTTAAATTACCTTACCTATAGGGTGCATAAAACCAGTACAAATGCTAAATGCCAAATCTCTTATGTCAATGAGTAATGGTAATTGTATTTATATAGCGCTTACTACCCTGACAGGGCGTCAAATCGCTTTTGGGCAAGTAGCAAGCTACTCCGGAATCCCAAAAAAGATTGGTGGGGGATTAGTGTAGGGAAATATGAGTTAATTTGAGCAGTGGACATGCAAGTCTGTTAGTTGGATTGGATAGAATAATAGAGGGATAGTGAAAGGAAGATTCTAGAAAGTGTTATTTGGGAGATCATAGTAGTAAGATGAGGCTTGCGATGAATAAAAGGAGAGATGGATGAGGGAAGAGTCTCTACAAAAGGATTAGGGAAATCACAGTAGTAAATTGAGGTTTGGGATGAGTCAAAGGACGGAAACACGAGGGAAGGATTTAGAAATAGTTGCTTGGGAGATCAGAGAAGTAAATTTAGGTTTTGATGAACCAAGGAGGGATAAAGGAGGGAAGAGTCAAGTAAGGTTTATTTTGGAGATAATAGTAGTATAATGAGGTTTGGAATGAGTCAGAGAGTGTCTGTAGAGGATATATTGAGAGAGGAATAGTGTGAAACAGAGTAATGCATTGCCGATAGTCAAAGGTATTTGTTTTTCTTCTACAGTAGGAGTAAAATAATAAAATGATAGATACATAACTACATATATAAGAAAGATAATCTATCGAGATTTAAAGTTGTACTGTACAAACTCAAACTTTCAAGCGTTGCTGTATTTTAAGCTAATTTATTTGGCCTTTTTTAGAACTTTTAATTTTTTTATTTGATCTTTTCCTTAATATTTCAATAGTGAAGCACTTGTAGATAAAATACTTATGATAATATTTACATATTGTGATAGATAAATAAAACAGAGACCCATAAGCCTCTAATAAAATAACTTATATGAAAACAATGCAGTGACCTATAAACATGTTATGCATAGATGATAAATATATATTTAATTATAAATAATACATAGATTTGTTACATCACTCAAAAATCACACCAGACTTTGCTCAGGTACTCAAAGTATTTACCTCATCTGGGAAGGTAATAATATTAGAAAGGACAAGGAAGAAAATGTTAAACAATGAAGTGGCATCACCACAAATAGGATGCAAAACCATAGCTCTCCTGAAAATTAGACATTATGACGGGGTAATTGTGCAAATACCCCCACTGCTAATAAGGGTAACCCCTAAATTATGGGAGAGGCTGCAAATCTCTCTCCATCAGAATGCACTTCGACTCCAAAAATAATATATCATTACAGCACTAGAAGTGGTACCAAAGCCAATAGATGATTAAAGAACATTTATGTTCAGTAAACAAGACTCCTAAAATGTCCATTGATAATATGTTAATGAGGAGAGAAATACAAACATAAATTTGAATGAGGAACATGCAACAGGAACATTAAACCACATGCATAGCTGTAATCAAACAAATAGGTTTTTGAAAACCTCATAAGAAATAATGCCCTTGAAGATAACGTGTGCTAGGTATATCACTCGTTTAAAGAAACTGAAAATGTATAATCCAGATTCAAAGCACTCTAAACCTTAAAACTGTAACTTAAAAAATAATGTTCAGAAAAAAGTCCAACCTGGACAGGTAGGCTACCAATAGAAAGACCAAATAAATCTTTCATACCTGGGACCGTACATATTACCAATTAATTGCTAGTCTGAATGCAAACAGGCAAAATCTGAATTAGCCGCAAGCAGTAAAACCAATGAACTCTCCAACATAGTTTGTACTCCTGTTCTAGACTTCAGAAATGTTTACAGTGGTCAAGGAAGGCACACAGGTGGTGGTGGAGTGGGTCCTGTGTCACATATGCCCATGGGTAGCCAGCAAGGAAATCCAAGATGTTAGTTAGTGCACGGAGATGGGGCTTGCCCAAATAAATGCTCATTCGCGTGAAAATGCAACACAAAGCAACCAGTGTTCAGAATTCTGAAAGAGTATTTGGAATTTAACAGACCAATCAGAATTCCAATTTCAAAGCTCTTAAAATAAATGGCGATGGTATGGTTTCTGAGTACGCCTCCATTACAGGACTTCTGTACCTGATTTCATTTGGCACTCACTGTCCTCTTCTTAGAGAGAATGAGCAGTTATTGGGTGTCAGTGAGGGTCAGATTGGCATCCATAAAGATGACTACAACTGTACAAATTCTTACCTGTTCGCCCAGAGGCAGATACAGCTTCACTTGGTCCGGAGCTGTAAATTGCAGACACTGTCACCTGGTATACCGTATCTGGGGCCAGAGGTTGAAAAATGACACTGCTGCTCCTGCCAGAGACAGTCACCTGTGCAAGGCAGAAATAAATCAGTTTACAATTACATAAGCCACGGGTCTAATGCCTACTTGTTGTATTGCTCTGAGACCTATATATGGGATGTCTCAGAGGCTTACACATGGGATCTCTCCGAGGCTTGCATGTTGGATAGCAGCTGCTATAGCTGACTTTCTCTTTGGTGCTCTGAAACAGCCCTTTCTACCTCTGACCTCAATCGTCATGAAGGTATCGACAGGAAAATAAACTAAATTGGATTTAAAGATGCTAAATTCCTTTCTGCAGTTTTTACTCCTTATCTTTTCTCTAGCCCTTTAGTAGCAAATTGAAAGATACTAAGGGGCAAAAGGCAAAACTAAGGGTCAACCATACAATGTCCGCATGGACAAGGAGCGGTATGTCTTACACATTACTTCTTAGACATGGTTACACTTACCGTTTGGACAGGAAGGCTGCTTGTTGTCTGGGAACACGTCACTTTGTAGTTGAGAACCTGGCCTTTCGGGGCTTTCCAGTGGACCCTCAGGCTGCTGGGCGTCTCCGAGTCGATGACAAGGTTTGTGGGTGGAGCCCTAGTAAGGACCTCAGGGGAAGGTGGCATACCTGAGAGGCATTGACAGAGGGTATGAAAGATTATATCAAGTAAAAACAGGTGCCCTAATAAAATATTATGGTTACTGGGCTTTACGTAAAATCTATTAGTATTCCACCTCAGCTCAATGAGCATAAGCAGGAAAATACCCTTTATACTAACTCTAAGTAACCTCTTAATAATATTTGAGCATATGTAAACTCCTGTTATTTGTTTTCTTATTGCAAGCAAATTCTGGCACCTGAACTAGAGATAGTTGAAATTTTGAATACAAATTGTGAAATGTCTTGACATTTCACAAGACATTTGTGTATTTGTGAAAATTTCACAAAACTCCCTTACAAGCATCTTACATTATATTTGAATGTAGTGGCCCACCTCACACTCAAACGCCATGTGAATTACCATCAGGAAACAGGCTTGAGGACAATATGTCTCCTGCCCACAGTCGGAAGATAATTTCTCCTCGAAGCAGTCTCTGGTAGACCAATCTTACACAAGGGTTAGCTGGCACTAAAACTGTGATATTTCACGAGATTCATTAGCTTATTCAAAGTGAGTGGTGACATAACAATGTCCCTGTCCATAAGATGTCAGCAAGAGCCGGTGGCCGACTTCCTTTAAACTGTTTGTGAAGGTGTACTGAACCAAACACAGCCGTGATTGGGAAATACAGTTTGAAAAAACTAAATTGTCTTTCTGAGGGTGATGAGTTGATCAAAACATTTAAAAGTAGTTTATGTAAGCCTGGAAATTACTCTTACCAAGCAGTAGCGGCTCGTATAGGGCGTGCTGCGGGGGAGTGGGGCGGGGCGTGGGAGGGGCAGGGTGGGGGGGGTAGCAAACACGGACATAGGACAAGTTCCGTCATATGTCCGTGTTTGCTACCCCCCACCCTGCCCCTCCCCCGCCCCACCTCACCGCCCTGCAGCACGCCCTATACGAGCCGCTACTGTTACCAAGCATTAGTACGCTTTTGCTCTGGGAAGTGATACCAAACTACATATGATACCTTAAGCCATTCATGTTATGTAATATACAATCTGTTGCATTATGCTATTTGTAATCTACATTTTAACAATACACATTTGGGCTCATAAATCTCAATATGCTATCTGCTTCTAATTAGGCCTGGGCATAATTTCAATTATGCCGGAATAATTGAAGTAATTTTGGTAATTCTGAGTTACTCTTTGAAGTGGAATTAGCAATAAATACTCAATAACTTCTCCTCATGTAATTAAGAGTAATTTGGGGAAAAAATCATAATGTGAGAGCACATTTAGCAAGCACAAGTGGCCAGTCGCAATCGCTATTTGTGTTCTGCCTCATTTTGTGCTAAGTAAATTGCTCTAAATGTCGGTAATGAGATGGGGGGACAATCCTACTCCAAGGGCCCGTTTAGCGAGTGCAAGAGGCCGCTCACTATTCATGTTTTGTTGCACTTAGCGCTATTTCTTTGCACACAATGCATCCTCGCATGCATTTTGGAAGTGAGGGGGCTCTTTTGAACTAAGAAATAGAGCTAAAAGCAGAATTATTCTTCTCACATAATTCAAGCGTAATATTGCAGAATTGTTAGGTAATTCCGCATGATTACATTGCACTGAATTAAGCACGTACACCTTTCCCTACTTGTGATTAAAAAGCCATGAATGGCAGAAATCAACACATGATACAGGGCAACTTGACAAGCTACAGAAGGAGTGGGTGAAATACAAAAACATATTATAAAAAATAATATTACGCCTAAGCTTCATAAAACGTATATTGCAAGTCTCCCCAGAAATCCATTACTTTTTAACAACACTCAACCTGGGCCTTATACGTCTCTATGATCCCAAAATTCCATGATGGCTTGGAATATCCTTAGAAGAAATGGTTGAGGGTACTTTATTGCATATATTATTATTTCCATGTTCATGATTTCTTAAAATGTTGTATTAGATGTGTTTTTCAGAACCGCACCTTGGTTAAAAGAAACATCTACAACTTCAATATCTTAGTTCTTGATAAATATTCTAATCTATATGTACATCTACGTTTGTGCCTCTGGTAGACTAAGTCAGTGTTCCTTATCACTATACTTGCATCCTACACATTTTGAATTGTTAATGTACTGGATTACATTACTAATCGATTTTAGATTATTGCAATATACTCTTGGGCGAATTTTCATTGGAACAATGGAGCTGGGCTATTCAACATAGAAATAAAACAGTATTTATTTGCTCTAGATTTACATCACTTACTTCCATTTCTAACATAAAAATTATGGAAGCTCTTGGACTCTAGAAGACTCCTCTCTCCTTTCCTAATTCACTGCTCTTTATTAGGGTAGGATGGTCTCATCTTTGAATTTTTTTTAAAGTCTCTTCTTTCAGTCTGATCTTGTTGACTGCTCTCAACCAATCACAGCAAACTGATTCACATATATCAATAACCAGTATCCTCAACAGCCCATGAAGGCAATCCAATAAAAGCTGTAAAGCTCCCTGTAACTTGGTAGATCCACTCTATAAACAGAGAAAGCTAAAATGCTCAGTTTTGAAAGAGATGGTGTGAAACTCTCATGTACAATAGTCATCAACAGATCATTAGCCCCCTTAACAAAACTATAAAAGGTATCTCAAAGATTCCATGTACAGATAAAGATTGTTTCTGCTTTACACAGTCATCGAGAACTCTATAATTTGAGGTATTATCCAACTCTTACCAGTAAGCTCATTTAAACAGATAAATGGCAAGAAGAATGTATTTATCCTTAGTTTAATTGACAATATTTATTAAAACATCTGCATTGCGCCACTATCTTATAAAAATTCAACCAGAAAACTGGAAGGTTTGTTGGATCCATTATGGAACACGTTAGGTCCCATCACAATGTAATATTTTTGGGTTTTTTTGAGATCTTTAAAAGCTACCTCTTATGGTAAAGATCGAATTCTCTCAAATTCAATTGTGAAAATCTTCTCAAAATATGATCGTATCTGGAGTCCATGTGAAATGAACCTCTCTCTCTGGGAACCTGGGTGCCAGATATTTTTCCGACTAGCTAATATTTTCCATTATACATAGAGTTTTCTGTGGGTCCTAATGACCTTGCTAATTCCTGCCTGGTGAGAATGCCTTTTAGTGTAGACCCGGCTCTTTGTAAAAACATTTGTCAATTCATTTTTATACCTACGTAAAGCACTACTAAAGCCATAGCATTATAGCACATTTACACACACTTTAAATGAACTGCCATCTAGCTATCTAATTTTATATACTGCACATTTAGCCAGACTGTTAAAGTAAGAATAGGCTTGTTCAGAAGTTGCCTTACCTAGCAAGAAAATGCTGATTTTGGGAAGTCAGCCTCTTTGCCGTAGGTTATTGAATCTTTGTGCAAGGCCTCCTCACATTCTTCCCACAAGAAAAGCCTGGCACTTGCTCATTATCTCTCTAATGCTAAGTCCTGTCCTTCCTTTATTTAATTGAGGAAAAGCTGTATAAAGGTAGTGCAGAAATGTATAGAATTTAGCATTTTATGCTCCAACTAATCTGACAATGAAGTTCTGGTCCGTTGAAATGGCAAATTGCACTTAGAAAATGTTGATGCTTGCTTGCTATTTCTGCATTTAATACGTGTGAGGCGTCCATGAGTCCTCCCAAGTGTCTGTTTTCTTTCACACTGATCACTCAGTAATCTCCCTGGGCAAATGTCTTTGGGATATTGGAGCTCCACCATTTCAGGATCACCTGGCTTCTGACCACCGTCCCTGTTATTATTAGTCTGGCTCCTAGACAGGTTGTGGCACCTGACAGCTGCTACTTAATGACTGTGGCATTGCTGATGATGGGCGTGCATGGTTGCAACTTGATTCTCTCCAGGGCGTGCTTCCTGAGACACATAAAAAATCCTTGGGAAGCACTGAAGAGCTGTGCACACACAAAAATGAGATTTACTCCCCAGTCATAGTTTCTGTGGGATAGTTTTCAAGCCACAGAGCATGTAGCCATCCCTTTGCTGAAGAAGTAGAAATAAGAAGCCTGGGAACTGTATTAGTATTGGCTAGATTTTACGATCAATTACTAAATAGTTGAAGACTTATCTATAAGGAAGATCTGCTACCATAACTTTTGGAAGCCTTTGGACTTGAAAAACGACCACATGATGATAGGCGGACAGCTTGGAAGCATTTCCCAAAAAAGATGAATCCTCAGCGGGCTTAAAATTTCTATTTTACTGGTTCTGAGGCTTATGGTGGGAAATCTAAAGCAGGATGCCAGATAATTGCATGGTTCCCACCCTGGCTAGAGCCTTCAGGCTTTCTCCTTTGAAGGTATTATTCCTCTAGGAAAGTTTCTAAGTCCCAGTGTCATAAATTTCAAAGGGGTTAGTCACCATCTGGTGTCTGTCTGTTGCACATGGTGCCTTGGTTCTGATTAACGATACTGGGAATACTTTTTCGCATTTTAATGTATTTTCTATATGATTGCAATTTAATGTTTTTTTCTCATATTCCTAATGGCCTTTGACCTCTACATTTTTTTTTCTTCATTTTGCGAATTTTTCATCAAATATTTGTCACCACAACTAGCTTGGAACTTAGTTATTTCTTACCTATATTTGTTGTTTGACATGTTTATGTAGTAGCATTTTCTCAGATGAAGGCTTTTCTGCCTGTCCTAATCTAGCAAGGTGGATGCATGAGTGAAAGTGTGAGCAGTCAATAAAGGAGATGACACAGCCTGAGAGAGGCAACAAGCAAGAGTGAGATATAGAATGAGTGTATAGGTGAGTTAGGCATGAACTAGTGAGTAAATGAGTGGTTAAGTGCATGATTGAGAAAATCAGTGATGTATACATTTGTTGGTGAGTTATGTGTATTAAATAGGATGAATGAGCTAGCGACACTGATTAGCTAATGAGCTGGTAAGCAAGGGACTGGAATAGTGAATAGTTAGGGAAGGCTTTCCAAGACTGATATTTCATGCTGGGGACCATCATGCAAGGTATTTCACTGTAACCATGAAAAAAAACATAGGTACCCAGCTTTTCTGGTGTTGACGTTTTACCGAAAGTGCTTAAATATAAGACAATGGGGAAAATGCATCCCTCTCAATTTTTTTTCAAAATCTCCCACTTTATAGTTTTAAAATGTTGCCATTCATACACTTGCACCTACCCAACTTTTGGCCTTGGAGTTGGAATGAGGAAGTATAAAAGAGCACCTCAAGCCCGCGGCAAGGCACGTGCTATCCTTCGCCAGCTGCCACTTGTTTGCTGGGGCCCGGGCACAAAGCCCATAATCCTACTGGGCTTGGAGGCAGGGAGAGGAGGTAAAAAAACAGCGCCACTCAAGCCCGCAGTGCGGGAAGTATGCCGGGTCAACAACTGACCAAGAATGAGCCTGTCGGCTCCTGTCCAGACCTGATTAATACCGGACCGGGTCATTTCTCTTAACGGTGCGTTCTGGATATGGGGAGGCACAAGCCCACTTCCACTCATGGTGATGTGAGGCACCCCTGCAATCTATCAAGCATTATGACTTTTCTTACTTCAGCTGCTTGGGTTATCCCAGAACACATCAGCGCAGTAGAGGCGGAGCTTAGGCTAGGATTCCAGGACCAAAGTCCAGTTGGGCACAATATGGATAAGACGGTGGTTGCTGATAATTTCCCAATGTCCCTCCGATAACTCTAGACAGTTCAGTAGTTCGCTGGCGGACAATATGAAAACCCTCTTGACTCTGGCTGTTGAGCACCTTCTCTGCTGCGATGATCTAGTTGTTTTCCCACCCATTGTAATGAGGATGAGAAAAGGGGGACTTTCAAATAAGGTGCACGCAGCATCATCAAAAGGTGGTCAGAGGCTCCTGCAGTCTTGAACAAGTGTTAGGGTTTACTGTTAAATAACCTGGCTGTGAAACTAGCATCTCTGGCGGCTAACTCCTTTGCATTGTGTAATGAACGACTCACTTGTGATGCAAATGCCATTGCTAGGCTATGGGAACATGTTAGCTTTTTTGGTAACTCGAACAACATTCACACCCAGGAGATGACCATTGCCACCAGTGGTCTCCACTTTTGGCCTTGCAGGAGGACACGCCTTCTCGTCAACATTCTCCTCAGCATTGCTCAATTAACATCACTCCGACCAATGAAATAAGTAGATTCTCCTGTGCATCAGCCCATGTGTCTCCGGCGCCCTTCATGGAGCATTAGCCAAGGTCCTTTTATGGTCCATCTTCGCATTCCTGACCCGCTCTTCATGTTCTCTGGAGATTGAATCTTATTTTGCCTGGCTCCCAGCTGTCGTCTTATGATGCTACTCAACCCCGCAACCATCGGGCCCATGCTGATGGTTCTCAAAGAGGCGAATAATGGAGGATCTGATTCAATTACTGCCCATAAGAAGAGCAGCTCTGTGGTTAACCCTCCTAGTATGCTACCCTGCTGAAGTCCCACCGGTTCCAAGGCGGGCCACTTTCCCATCATTAACAACATTGCTGCTGGCCCTGAGAGCAGGGAGCCAGTTAGTACTGTGAAATTATTGTCTTAATTTATTCCCAGCAGCTACTCCTTATGTTCTTGTTCTGGCCAAGGTCCCTCCTTTGAAAGAAAATTCCACCGAACATTTCACACAAGGTTGTCCATTGTTGACAGCGCTTGGGCCGCAACACTCAGTTGTTTAGCCAGATTAATATGGTTAGGCAAGTACCATGGGTTATTGAAACCTAGAAGGCAACTGTGTGATAGTGAACTTTAACAATGCTACCATGGTCGGTCATTTGTTATCTGAACTGTCCCTCATGCTGGGTTTTTCTCTGGCATTTTGCCCCCCCCCTCCTTTTAGGCTATATTTATAAACCCCATATATTTAGTGGCTGAGAATGGCGCGCTGTGCATGCTGTCTCTGCTGCCAGTAGTGAACCCAAGGGCCAGCCTATGGAGTGCCCATTTCCAACAGATTCACACCCTTAAGTGTCCTGGCCAGTAATGACTGACTGTCCTCCAACCATAACCAGAATCTGGGATCTAGCCGGGGATGTCATCACACCAAACATAGTTACTGCTAATTACATTTATAATGTTGCAGGTCTGGCGGGCAAAATAGCTGTTGAAACTTTTAGTCTATTTTTAAAGTAATGTATATAATATATATATTTTTTTTTAAACCTGGGATGTTTGCAATAACTTTTTTTGGATGGTTATAGTTCTTCCCAGTCCCCGCCACTCACTCCAAATTCCGGAGGGCCGGAGGCGGCCTCATTTTGAGTGCTTTGAATTTAGATAGCAAAGTCAAAATCACTGGCTTACACAACCTGGCTGCAGCCCTAATAATATTTACCAATTCACTACGATTTTTAATTGTTAACTTTTACAATGCTGTCATCAGCGCCGCTTAGCTCATTTACATTCTCTTAGAGGCCTCCTGGAGAGATTCCTAGTGGCTGATGGTGTGACCCCTCCAGTTATTAGTGGAAGGTTTTAGCATGCTCCTTAGTACCAGGTGTTGCTACCAAGAACATAGCACACTTTTATTGAACGAATCGCACATTTTTCATACGCCGCAGGGTGAATTGATGGATTCCTTTATTTATGATTTTAATCTTTCCTGCATAAACAATTTATGTCTTGCAGTCATGTCCACCTCGACCATCCCAACTGTTACCAGCAGAGGATGGTCCACGGTCATCAACTTTATTTTTGTCTCATGATCTACCTTGACTCATTCACTAAAAGAAATTTGAGATATCATGGGACACCCAGAGTGACCACAACCCATTATCTACGTCCTTTGCTTGGGGACCAAAAAGAAACCTTTCCTTTTGTTCTATTAGTTACATAATAAAAACCCAAGTACAAGGTCTTTGACTCAAATGGGCTAAGGTCTTGTCGGATATTTTCCATCTTGAACTTAGAACTACCTGTTCTTTCAAACCTGTTTAGACGCCACCTCCCCTGGTGAATTAATTGTTAACTCTTTTTTTGTCTATCTGCAACAAATTTAAGTCACCCTTGAGTAGCACACTGAAATCCCTTTGAGCAAACTCTTTTAATGATTTGTGTTCTAGGGCTCATCGTAAACGTATCAATGCCTTAAAGGAGAAGAGGAGGGAAAGATTAAAGGGGATCATGCTTGTCGTGCTGCATATAAATAAACTTTAAAAAATGCAAAACCTTTTTTTTACCTTTATTGACCGCCTATTCTTTGACCAGCAACCAGGGCCCTCCTTATTTTCAAATCTCCAGTCCGATTTATGTGTCTGGCATTTTGAAGCAATTTACAATACACCCAATTTAGTACCTGAGCCCTGCGAGTGCCCTCTCCTGTAGGCTCCTCATCTATTTCTTTGCAGTGGGAAGAGGTTAGAGATACCATTATTGAGTTGCCTAATAACAAAGATCCAGGTCCTGATGTGGTGTCACTGGGCACCTTCAAATCCAATGTACCACTCTGGGCCCCGCTGATCACTCTTAATATTAATACTGCAATTAGGCGGTCACTACCAACTCCCTGGTCTTAATCAGTGATTGTGCCAGCATTTAAGAAAATTAGCAAATCTGACACTGGTTGTTACCACCCAATTTCTTTGATATGTGTTACACAGATGGTCTTTATGGACTTGACGTCAGCGTTTGATGGGGTAAACAGGGACGAACTCTGGGGCATAATGCTGTACATGGAAATTGAGTGCCACAAAGTCTACGTACTGCGTGATTGGCACCTAAACTTATCTGCCTTGGTCAGGTATGGGCAGAGCACTATAATTTAAAACATGGCGTGCACCAAGGTTAGCATCTTAGCCCATTTTCTGAACTCGAAATCTGCTTAGCACTAGCATAACAAACCTTTCAGTCATTATTCCGAAATGTACAGGAAAAAGCCAATGCACGCAGACTACCCTAAAATAATATCCTCTAGAAACTGTATAGTAATTAGACCCTTCCTGTTATGATCGGCTTGGAAAAGGCAGCCCCCTGTTATGATCGGCTTGGAAAAGGCAGTAGTATTTACCATACCCAATATTTTCTGAAGCCGCAGAGATCAGAATGTATCCGG
Organism: Triturus cristatus; assembly: GCF_964204655.1. Classification (NCBI taxonomy): domain Eukaryota; kingdom Metazoa; phylum Chordata; class Amphibia; order Caudata; family Salamandridae; genus Triturus; species Triturus cristatus. The sequence continues at coordinate 1,647,214,893 of NC_140590.1, forward strand.
TGCGATAAATAGTGCCAATTACAATTATTGCCCTCTAAATGGGGCATTACGTGGATTTTGGTGCTCACCACACTAAAACCTACATGTTCCATTATCTACCAGCATTTTTCTACTGCCAAATTTTGGCAGATATGACCTTCTGATATGTACTAGAGTTAAATGGGGGGAGTGCTGTACTTTTTGCACTACTCGTAATTTCAAATGTTGATCTTTCCTGCCCCAAAAATGTAACATGTTCCCTCATGTGTAGGAAGAAAACTCCCTCTGCCTGAAGGATTTTTTTTTCTTCTTTTGTTTCTCATAAATGAATCCTGCTTGGGTGGATTGCGCAGGTCGCCATGTCATGGTGATTTGACCCGGAATACATTTTCCCTAAAACAGCTCGTTCCATGTTGAGGAAATCACTTTTGGTGAGCAATTCCTGCCGCTCAGGTCGGGGACTCTTAATGTTATTAATGCACCCTAAAGATGGGGAGCCTACTTGTATCGGGAGTATCCTTCATAAATTGGACGATTTTCACTTACCACGGACTCTAAACAAACCCTGAGAGAGTAATTTAAAGTTTGAAAGTAAATTTAAAGACCCCCAGCATGATTGGAAATTTTCACCAAAAGAGCTGTATCACCGTTGGCAAAAATGTAATGCCCAGACATTGCTGTCATGGCATAGCAGCCAACATGGCAGGTTTTTTAAACCAAATGTCTTAGACGGCCGGCTTTAGGGCGGTGCGACCGGTGCCACCGCCGCACCGAGTGCTGACTCTTCAAGGGGGCACTGTCCTTGGAAGTATTTTATAGCTTTAAAAGAACCTGCTGCTGCATTGCTAGCCTCCAGAAATTCTCATACAGCAATAAAAATGTCAAGATAACAATGATGATTCATGTTCTTCCTGGAGAGAGAAGGAGTTTTGTCTAGTGGAAGTTTTAACTCATTTTATGGTAGCCGATCAGAAAGTACATATATTTTAAATTAGTCGGTGCTTTTGACAGAGAGAATCTTTTGTTACTGGCAGTGTAGATGTTAAAATCCTAACATGGAACAGTGAGCAAATAACTATCAAAGAGCTGCATGCAAACTGCAAGATATAGATTAGAGCATTATGATTTTTCCTCTGTCTTTCATTATTCTAATGTTTCAAAAAGGGTTCATTTTGGTAAGAATAAAACATCTCTATTATTAAATGTAACCCCAAACCATGGGGATATGTTTTCAATTATGAGTCTGTGCTTCTCCAGACCAAGCACTCTTAAACTAAAATGTCTACCAGTATGGATGACATGTGACTCCTACACCTTGTAGTCTTCTGGCTTATGTAACATTTCCTATACACTGATTTACACACCTATGGTTGATTGTCTCTGTGTAGTGTGTGTGTGTGTGTGATGTAAAGTGCTCTGACACCCTACACTGGTATATGAGGTGCCATACAACTAATTAAATACATGTGAGAGAGAGTGAGTATGGAGACTTGAGGGGGCACTGTGAAAGGGTGGCAGTGAGGGAGTCTGTGGGGGGCGCCAACAAACATTGTTGCACAGGGCGCCACCAGTGCTAAAGCCGGCCCTGATGTAGAGACTTATCTTACAGCACACGGAGGACACTTCTGACAGTAGGCACTGAAAGTTAACACAGGAACTCTTGCTCCTAAAGAAGACAGGACTACCGACATTAAGGTGAAAGCAGCCCTACTAGATTTGGCTTCGCCATAGGTGGGTACCCCAACTCTATGAGGCAGGAGTCTTGGGTTTGGTAGAGCAGGACATCTGCCAGTTTATTAACCCCTTGGCTGGTAATTGGGCATCAGCAAAGCACAGGCAGGTGCTCTGTCCGCCAAATTTTCTGCCTCATTCAGGAGTGTGGAAACATTGTTTATTTTTGTTGTTTTATATATCTTGATCCTAAACCAGAAGTGGGAAAGTATGTCCTCACTCACTCGGAGAAAAATCGCAGGGCCTTAGGAACCTTTCTTTTACATGTTCTAAATGCAGTTTCCTGATCCTTTGGGTTTGGGTCATGACAACATACCGTTCCATCATTCCACGGCATTTTTGCAAAAAGTGCTTCTGCCATGTTGGCAGAAACATTTTCTACAAAATTTCCAGGCAAGGAAGTTGCACTCACCAATGGGAGACCAGCCAGCCTGATATGCCCCAAGTGAGAGACTTTAGTGTTGAACTGCAACCCTAACAGACTGTTTGGGTTATCCCGGCTTAAGAAGACCTGGGACAGTTTACTTCTTGATTTTAAATGATAATTCGGAGTGTTTTATAAATATGTTGGCTAAGCAAATGACACAGTGGGTCTGAGAATATGTGGGCCAAACCACAATCTCTGATGGTGCACAAAGGAGTGGATGGACACTGGTCCACCAAGCCCATTCTATGACATCAATTCCTCGAGGAGACATTTTTCTGAGCTAATATTCTACCTCTAGACAAGATCCCCCAATGCCAGTGGCTTTAGGATTCAAAAGGAATGAGTAGCCGATGTAAGGTAATCGAAAGCAATAAAGCATGTGGGCTGATAATGGTTGGCCGAGACTTACCTGTGCTGTAGCGGACTGACACGGCATCACTCTGGGCCCCATCTTGGTAACGTGCGGAAATAGATATTTGGTACTGGGTGCCCATCCTCAACCCGGGCAAAACAACACTGTCAAGACTTCCAGCAATGGAGACCTGTATTGTTGGAATAATAAGGATAAAGATAAGAATAAGTATAAGGATAAGAATGATAAGGAGGAAGAGGATGATGAGGATAAGAATAAGAAGGATAACAATAAAAAGGATAAGGATAAGTATAAGAAAAATAAGAAACGGAAGTAGAAGGAGGAGATGAAAAAGAAAAAGAAGGAGGAGGTGAAAGAGAAAGAGAAAGAGAAGAAAAAAAAGAAGGAGAAGGGGGAAGCCCGTGCAGGTAAGAGTGGTGGGGCTGGGTTGGGGGGGGGGGAATGACAGACGACAATGAGGGAAAATTAAATAAATAATTAATTTTCCCTCGTCTATGGAAATCCCCGCCACCCGGCCTCACGGCTCTTACCTGCACGGGCTGCGGGCGGTGGAGGGTGTGGGGGAGTTGCAGATATAGCCACAGAGAGCCAGTAGGGCAAAGACAATTTGAGTGCTTAGGAAGAACCAGAGTGGGGTACACACACGTCTGCCTACCCATATGAATATTTTTCTTTTTTTGCACCTCTACCCCAACGTAGTCTGTCTGCAGACTGCAAGAACATAGAACCTTCCAAACTTATTGCTCACATATAAAGTGGTGGTAATCAGTTTCTGAGCCAAAACTGTCCATTTTTGTATGGAGGTCTGCTGTCCCTTCCAGGTCGCCACCTAATTATTTTGCAGATGTGTGCAGAGACTCACAGTGAAATCCTCTCTCATGAGAACTACTGAGGGTATCCCATGTGTGGATCCTTGCATGCAGCCCTTTCCCCCTCTGCCTGATTAGCAGCACATCAAGTGCGGCTCAAACGACTGGTCTTCTTGCGCCCCTTCACAATGACAATTTAGCAAAGTCCGGTGAACGAAGTCAGTGCTCAGGATGCAGCACTTTTACCTCTTATAATTATCTGAAATAGTTCTGTAGTGTGACTGATGTTAGTGAAATGATGGGGTTGTAGTGTAAGCTTGAGCTCTTTCACTTCAGCACAGTTCAAGTAAACTTGAAGTGTACCTGTGCACGCAGAATGTCATGGTTTTCTCCCTAATAATTGCATGGGCCATATACAAGAAGCCAATTTAAAAGAAACTATATCTATCTATATATCTATATCTCTCTCTCTCTATATATATATATATCTAAATAGATATATATACATACACACATCCTCAACACACCCTGCTTGTAATGTGACGGGCTCCGACACAGCTCGGGCTCACCGCATAATCCCTTTGTCACACCACCAGACTCAAGTAAAAATTGGTTGCACTCTCTTTTTATTAAATGGGCCTCACAGATGCGTTTCGGCTTATATGCCTTCCTCAATGTGGGCTCGCATAATCAGGAACTCGCGCACCGGTTTCAAAACCAGCACAGTGTCTTCTCATTGGTGGAGCATAGACAGAGGACTGAATTAACACCCCGAGGGCATCTCTTGCATCCACAACCATGTCCCGTGACATGTCCAGACAAATCATCATGGCCTGTGCCTGATTCCGGACACGACATCACCAGGTAGTCCTCATCCCTTGTGGACAGTGATTTTCTACCGTGAGTTGTGGCATCATTTATTGCAGTCCTCCCTCTCGATATTCCTGATAAGATGCCTCAACCAATAAGTCCCTCCATGAGTGTGGGTGGATCCGCATGACCTAACGTCCTCAGGCACGCCGCTTATATATATGTATATACACACAAATGTCTCACCAAGTCCCGCTAGACAGGTCTCCTAGTCAAGTGATTCTGGTGAGCAGCGAGTTTTAGCTGCCTCTGCGCTGTTCGACTGTCTGTATTGGAGGTCTGCATTTGTGGACGCCATTCGACTGATCCCATGGGCGGGCAGCATCGTCCTTCAGTTTTTCTGTCATTCCATAGCCTTTCTTTCATTTTCCGACATTATACATGGGAGTGGTTGTAATAAATGAATTGGTGCCCAGTGCCATTAGTGTGGTGCAGCTGACATTTAGTAAACCCCAACTACTGGGAGTTGATCGTACCTGATTCTCCTCTCTGGGGGCTCGATTCACAGAACTAACTTAAGACAAAATCCTAAACTTACTACTTTTGGTATTCACAGAAGGCATTTAGTAGTAGTAAAGTTAGGATTTTGTCTTAAGTTTGTCTTAAGCCTGTCTTAAGCCTGTCTTAAGTCTGTCTTAAGTCTGTCTTAAGTCTGTCCTAAGTTTGTCTTAAGTTTGTCTTATGTTTGTCTTAAGTCTGTCTTAAGTCTGTCTTAAGTCAAACTTAAGACAAAATCCTAACTTTACTACTACTAAATGCCTTCTGTGAATACCAAAAGTAGTAGGACTGACTTAAGACAGACTCAAGACAGACTTAAGACAGACTTAAGACAAACTTAAGACAGACTTAAGACAAACTTAGGACACATTTAGGACAGACTTAAGACAGACTTAAGACAGACTTAAGACAGACTAAAGACAACATCCTAACTTTACTACTACTAAATGCCTTTTGTGAATACCAAAAGTAGTACGTTTAGGATTTTGTCTTAAGTTAGTTCTGTGAATCGGACCCTCAACATTTTTCTTCCATCTTTTTCTCTATATGGATCATTTTGCCCTTTTGGGCGCCATCGGCTATTTATAGTCCTGATCATAACCCTTTAATTAATAAATTGGGGTCAAAACATTAACACTCCATATGTGTCAATGAACTAATAATTGGACTTACAGTCAATACATAGTTTAGAGTCTTCAGACAGTAAAATCTCTCTTCCATTTATTATTCTTGTATCTTATGGCCCAAAAATAGTTGGTTTAGTGATTGTTATTTTTATCTTTTTAACAGCACTCTTCCGTGCACTGAGCACAGCACCAACTATGCGTTCCCTATTCATAACTATTTTTCATCTCATATAAGAGCTAAGCCCTGCATTATAATAGAATGTGGCTTTTGGCTACAAAATTTGTTGCTTTTAAAGTTTTTATGCCAAATTCAGTGGAGGGACATTGTTGCTTGATACAGTCTCCTAGACAAACCTCAGAGTCTTAATTCATGAGATGATTCAAACCTGACAATAGTACTTGTTTACAGGATTGTAATTCAGAATATCTTTCGCAAAACATGTCGCCTGACATATATATCATGTCCTAGATATTGTATGAAAGGCATGGCCCCATTGTATGTAGATTTTCTATAATAGACTCCAATTGGGCAATATTTTGTAGTCCATGTGTAGGACATGGAATTTATGTCGGACTACTTTCTGTTCATTATATGCTGATACCACACTGACTTACATGAAGCAATCATGCATTTCAAATGGAAAATGGCACTGTGACGTGACATGCCATCTTTTGCAGCTGTTAAAGTTTTGTGAGAGTCCATCTAAATCAGTGAATTGAAACAATTTTCCAATCTGGAGGTATGCAATTGTAATGGACAGAGGAACTGCATTTGTCTCATGTTCCCTGGGATCCGAAACGTCAGTATAGCTGGGTTGAAACATGTTGATGTTATATTTACACATGTTCCGCTGTATTTAACTTGATTTGATAAAAGTTATCAGATGGCGTCATTCTGGCACCGTACCAATGGGCAAGACAAATCAGTGCATGTTGCACATAGAGCTCGAATAGGCTCCTGGCAAACAGAGTGGCAGGAGTGAAACCTGTGAACGGGCAATGCTTACATGTTCCTTACCTCACTGAGCGCGCCTTCACTCAGTGGGATCCACTTAATGTGATAGGACGTGGCGTCATCCGCCGCCGGTTGCCAGGTGGCTCTGGCGCTGTCCTTGGAGAGCTGGCTGACCTTCACATTGAGGGGAGGCGGCACCTTCACTGAAATAGCACAGAATGGCACATGAGAGGTTATGTTGAGCACAGTGTCCACTAATCCATGTTTAGAGACCCAGGCCCTCAGTTGAAGTATTTTGGACGCTTAAATTAACACCAAAATCCTGGTATTTAGTAACACAATTAAAAATCGTGATTTTGCCAACAATCTAGGGTTAATTGGGGATTAATATGCTCAGCCAATGCTTCTTTTTCAAAATCAATGCCAGATGACTTCTGGTGCAAATTATCAGAACTGTTCCTCTCACAGAAGTGTTCTTAGTACCAGGCACGGCCGGTACAGGTAAGAGCAGTGGGGGAAGGCGACATAGGACGGGATAGGGAAATTAAATAAATAAATAAAACTACATGAGCTCGCCGCATAAATGGCTTTATTTATTTTCCCTATCCCGTCCTATGTCGACTCCCCCTCCCCACCTCGCCCTGCCCCACTGATCTTACCTGTACAGGCTGCGCCTACGTAGTGCATTTTAATTGAGGTTAGCAAGGCAGCAAATTCACAGCGCGAGCCGAGCCAGTGTCAAGCTCCACGGCTGACTTGTCTTTAACAACAGAAAAACGAGCGCCGAGCCTTGAAAAGAGTTGGCATGTAAATGAATCAGCAAACGCTATGGAGAAATATTGTGAACGGCCTTTTAGGGGAAGGGAATGTTAATTCTTGAAACCGTGGGTTTCACTTCCGTACATTAGTTTTCACCACCGCATTATCATCTGTAAAAGATAATAGTTTTGAAACATAATCCTTTCCCCATCTCAAATGCCAAGACAACACTGCGATGAGTGAACCAAGAGATGTCAGTTCGTCATGTGCACTGTATCTCTGGTCAATTTTTTTTATTGTATATTAAGCAACAAAATTGACATTAACCATAGGCAAGAGGCGTTTACAGCCAGTGTGCATCCAGAAGTGAATTCCTACAAGGTGGTTGCAGTTTTGACACTCAACAAAGCCAGGCAAAGTAAATTGAAGTGATTTGCATAGATTCAAGCATATTAGTCAAACTGAGAAGCTAGAATGTGAACCGAGGTTTCCAGGTCACACATTGTGCAAAAATATGTTAATTTAATCTGATACAACATATGCATGAAATATCAAAATGTCTTTCTTAAGAAAAGTTAAGTGTAAGAGAAGGTAGGAAGAAATTTTTCGGTATCAGTACAGACAGTTTAACCTGTCTGTCGGGGAGACACCATCTTATTCCATATTACACAGAGCCAGTGTTGTGACATAGCTTGTGACTATGTTGCCTTGTTCTTATTTGTTGCTTCCCTCCCTTTCTGTGTATGACACGCCCACAGGAACTTTTGGTTTCGCTATCAGTGGATTCCTCATCTCTCCTGCTCTGAAAGCAACATTGTAATAAAAGAGCCACTTTTAAACAGCAGTTTCTTGTCTTTCATTGCCGCCTAGTGGTCATTAGAAAAACTGCAGCAAACATGTGGGTAATGGAAAAAAAACTACAATCATGATCTTGAAATACATTAAAGACTTCTTTACAAGCTCTGGCAACGCCAATCTGTCTTGTTTGTGTGTAAAGGGAAGCCTGGCCTTATGCCATTGCCAACGCTTGTTTATGGCAATAAAACTACCTTACTCTAACTTAACAAAGAGCAAAGAACAAACGAGAGTGTGAACCCCTTAATGACAGCAATTCGGAGGATTTGCAAAACACAGAGGATTCCGTCATCCTGCAGAGTTTGGTCTTTGGTTACAGATATTTGGTGAGACACCATAATTGCATCTCAGCTTGACTGCTTAAAAATACTGCAAGGAAGCACCTTTTTAGGTCTCTCCTAGAGAAAGTTTTAGTTGTTTAGCCAGTTTAATGTATTTAAAAAATCAAACATAAATTATATACCTCTATGCATACATAGAGGAGCTGTGGGTCAGCCCTGCTCATCCATAGGTCCTTTCAACTGTCATTCACCTTTAGCTTCCATCTAGCATGCAGTATGGAGCAAGGGGTGAGCCCACCTCAGCCAATGCTCTCTTGCACTGAGTGACAGCACTTTCCCAGACGTCATTTCCCCAACAGTCTTAAAAGGATGTGCACTTCAGTGCAGAGATACTTGAATGCTTGATGGGTAAACTTATTTGAGCACTTGTGGACTCATCTTCACTTCTGCGTATGTATCTTGTGGGCCTACATTTGACTTTATATGCACAGAGACTGACTGATTATAAGAAAATGATATTGGTAAAATAAAGCGAGTATTTTTCAGAGAAAATTCTGCTGGCCGGTAATTTTAGCAAAGTACTCTTTGCAACCTTAAAGAGGCTAGTTAAAATATCAGAAACACCCAACGGGGACAGTAGTGTGGAATTTTGCAACCTACTCGCACGGTTTTTCAAGGATAAGGTGGAGACCGTTTATAGATCCCTCAAAGACATGGGCACCGATTGTAACGGCAATTCATCGGGCACCAATTGTATAGGCAATTTATCAGCCAATACCCTCCCCTATTCTTACAAATTATTGGTGTCCTTTGACCCACCAAACATAGGACAGATATGCCAGGTGGTCAGAACATCAAAGGCCGGAGCACCCTCAGACCCTTGCCCCCCAAAAATATTCCAGATGGCACCCGACCTCATTAGTGAGCAGCTTAGTATACTTTTCAATGAGATTATTAGCACTGGTATCTTTCCTGATTCTTGGAAGAAAGTCTCAATCCTTCCCCTTTTAAAAAAACCTAATTTAGATCCTAGTGACACCAGCAGTTACAGACCTTTCTCCAGGATACTGTCCCTGCTAAGGTCCTGGAAAAAATTCTAAACACCCAATTAACAGCCTTCATATCATCAGCGGATCTGTTAGATCCCTGCGCAACATGGGTTCCTAAAAGGGCATAGTACGGAAACAGCCTTAGTCATGGCGGCAGAGGAGCTCAGAACAATACTAGATTCAGGTGCCAAGGCCGCCCTGATACTATTGGATTTATTGGCAGCTTTTGACACCGTAAATCATGATATCCTGATCAGAAGGCTCTCAGAGGTGGCTGTTAAGGATTCTGCCCTCAAACTGATTAAATCCTATTTGAACAATATGCTTCAGTATGTTCAGCTTGGAACTTCCTGCTCAGAACAGTTCATGCTGCCATGTGGGGTGCCTCAGGGCTCCTCACTGAGCCCCACATTATTCAACGTATATGTGACCCCCTCGGCTGATATAATTAGGCAGTTTGGCTTCTCTGTGATTTCCTACGCGGACGATACCCAGTTAGTGGTGTCCATCTGTAGTAATTTGGAGGAAACAGCAGAATGCTTTAACCGTTGAATGTCCTCTGTGAATCAGTGGATAAGCTTGAACTGCTTAAAGCTAAATGGGGGAAAAACTGAGGTACTTCTGCTGGGCTCCGACACATCCTTTTGTGTGTGTAGTTGGTGGCCAGCCAACCTGGGTGATTTTCCGGTCGCAGTCAAGAAGGGGAAGAATCTAGGCATCTTTGATGATAACCTGACTTTTCAACACCAGATTAATAAGGTTTCATCTATGGTCTTCCTGACTCTAAAGACAATTTGGAAAGTTTGGTCTTTTATTTCACCAAAGCAGTAAAAACACTTGTGACCATTCTAGTCCTGGCTAGACTCGATTATGGCAATGCCCTGCACAGGCTTACAAAAACAGCATATGCTCAAACTACAGAGTGTGCAGAACGCAGCAGCTAGACTGCTGTTGGACATTCCAAAATTCCAGTCTATTTGTCAAGGATTAAGAAAGCTACAGTAGCTCCCAGTGAAAAAAAGGATAGACTTTAAATCCTTATGTTTAGCTTTCAAGGCTTTGCATGGAAATGGTCCTCGGTACCTGAAACAACACCTCTCTTGGTACTCTCCAGCTAGAAATCTGAGATCAGCGCAGAGCAAACTCCTCCAAACCCCCAGATTCAAAAAGGCATGTGGGGGAGGAGGAAGCTTTGTTCGGGGCACAGAGAAATTTTGGAACTCACTCCCGACTGATGTAAAGAACAGCCCAATGTTGCTTTCCTTCAGAAAAGCACTAAAAACCTGGTTGTTCTCTAACTAAACTTCTCTTTTTCTGTTGTTTATGCCAATCTACTGCCCAGTGCCTAGACGCCCTTGGGCATTCGTGCACTATATAAATTTCCAAATCAAATCAAAAATCAAATCACTTTGATATTTGTTTTCTTTTTTATTGCCTCTCCCATTTATTATTAATTTAGTCGTCCTTGTGTGTTTTTGAATTATGAATTTAGGTTACAGTAAGCAAAGAACAATCATATTTGCCTGTGATGTTAATTTAAAAGTAAAAAGTGTTTCTATGCCTCTTCTAAGCACACTTTCCTGCTAGGAGGCACCCTTACTGTTCTATGAAAAGTATATATGACATTCAATATTTAAATGTTATTTAAATCTTTATTGCAGGCATTTGGCTGCCATGTTTATGCAGCAGAAAGTTTTGTTCTTCTCTTTTCCCTTCTGGCATATGTTTGCAACAAACAAAAATGAAAAATGTAAACATTGTGCCAAGTTGCTAAGGCCGGACGTATTGACTTTTCCAATGATTGTTAAATCTACACTCACCTATCCCACGTCAGGTGTTTTTAGTCTTTTAAAACTCCATTAGGGATGATAAAGGGGAGTACCTGGTATGCATGGCTCAGCCTTTTTGAGGTCTTCAGTCCCCACTGGACAAGGACCAAGGAAGAGCTACATTAGCCCGACTGACAGTAGTGTCTTGCTATGATTGCCCACCTCTGACTTTTAATAAGAAATATCATTTTCTATCAAAATTCATAAAAAATGTGACAAATGTGCAGAAACCCACGTTCGGCAAATTTTGCATGCGTTTCCTATCTCCCCATTGTCTCTAAGTAGGAGCATTGGTGTGCAGACTGTCTTCCAAAGGATGTCATGTTTTGTCACAGAAGGAGGGGATAGGTGGATGAAAGGAGATCCTGGCTTTGGGAGGTGGGGTAGGGCTGCAATTACATATAGATCAATTGGTCATAGAAAAATATTTGCCCCTAGCACCGAGAAACTTCTTGAGATAAAATTATCATTGGATGCTATATTTCCAGTAGACAATTACGTTACCATCTAATTGCAGCTGAGCAGAAGATGATTACATTTTAGCGTCCTAGATTTACCACCTTCACCACTCTTATTCGACAACACGTAGTTCCATTTGCCTCACCACTTACATGTGGTGAAGTTCCCAGTCACTTGAAGAGAGTTGTGAACACCGCTGTAAACAGAGACCACGGACACGAGGTAGTCGGTGAGCGAAGAGAGAGAAGACAGCACAACAGAAGAGGCGGGGCCAGGAACTTCCACCTGCAACAAAGAAGAGAGGCATGTATGTGTACCTTGTCTGGAAATGACCTCACCTGCATTTTAGGGGGCCCCTCACTCATCCCTAGCGTAACAATACCCGCCCACCCATGACTCGCTTTCTCTCTGTGGTGGTACCATTCTGTATCTGTCTCTTACTCTCTTTAAAGATGTCTCCAGGCGTCCTGACACTCCTTCCTATAGCAGTGTCTCACCTCCTTCGGTGCAGCTTTTGGTGTCTTTGTTGGTGTTTCTATGGCCTGAACAATGTCCAGCAAGAGGAGGTTTTTTTTTTTTTTTCATTTGTAACGCCAATTGCTCAAACTTTTAATAATGCCAGCCCTATTGCATTGCAAATGCTTGTTTTTTTCTTGTTTTTTTTTTACATTTTATTAAGCAACTTCAATACGTACAGCGATATGGACAACAATTAAGACAGTAATTCACTGTTATAGGTACATACCTAAATCCATTGAAAAATAAATAAATAATAAAACAAAAACAAGGAAATGCTGAGACATGTAGAAGCTAAGCAATTTGTGGCCAGAATATTTCACAAATACGTATTTACTTACATTAAATTAAATTATATTTTAGAACCTGTTTTTCCAGGAAATAATAGGCAGCCAAATTTGAGTACCACGCTGTCTAGCCTTTTTGCCCTTGGCTGAATAAATTGCCATTTCTTGATTAAATATCCCCAAGAATCAGGTTATCCAAACTTGAAAATTAGGAGAATCAATATCTTTCCATCGTAAAGCCAATATTAACCTGTATACAGCCAAACCCAAAAACAGGCATGTTTCTTCTTCTATACTATGCCCTAGGGTATTATCATAGCCTAATAAAAAAAGTGTAGGGGAGATATGAATTGTGTGGCCGAATATTTCTTCCCAGAAGAGTGATATTTTTAGTTTAAGGATAGTTAATTTGCTACATTCAACAAGCATATGTATTAAATGGGCCGGGCCTAGGCCACACCTGGGACATTTATCGTCTATTCTTTTCCCCCAAGTAAATAATTTTGCCAGTGTAAAGTAGAGATTATATATAGTTTTGTAGAGTTGGGCCTTGAGGGATGATGTTAACAAAACTTTATCAGAGAGAAAAAGGACCTTATCAATGTCGACATTTGGATTATTCAACTTAGATGCCCAGGATGATTCTACCTTCTCTAAATCGTCATGTTGTTGTCCACGCAACAATTCGTAGAGTATACTTATATTACATACATTTTTTCCCTGAATACAATCAAGAATAGAAATATTCACCATTGAAATATTTGGGATTTTTAAGGAGAGAATAGTATTTATTTGAATATACTTGAAGAGGTCATATGCCGGAATGTTAAACTTTATTTGGAGATTGGAGAACCTCACTCGAGACTCAGCGTCTAAAAAATCCCCCACTGTTACCAATCCAAGACGTTCCCACCTCTTAGCAATATCATCATTGACTTGCCTAGAGAAGAGAGAGGAGTGCCATAATGGTGTGTATTTATTTATTGTTGAAATACCCAAGTGTTTAGAAACTTTCTTCCATATCCTCCAGGCGCAATTAATAATTTTGAACTTAACCTTCTTGTAGTATGATGGTTCTATCTGACTCAGCAGAAGGCCTTTTGCTTTCTCCCCTATAGCTAACTCATATATTGAGGGAATCCCAGTACCAGGTATGTTAGAACTTGATGGATTCGTATTAAATAGTGGGGACATCCCTTGGTGGAGACTAGCCCAAAAATATAGAGTTAAATTTGGAAGCCCCAAGCCCCCTTCTCCTGCGGTAGGGAGAGGATTTTTGAGGATCTCCTAATTTTGCAGTAAGCTAAAATAAATTTGGAAATTTGTGATTCTAAGGCTGTAATCACCTTGTCATCAACCATTATGGGGATCGCACGAAAAAAAAACAATATCCTTGGAAAAATATTCATTTTCACAAAATTTACCCTACCAATAATTGAAAGATATAAACTGTTAACTCTCGAAAGATCCTTTTTTATGTTTACAAGTAGGGGATCGTAATTAAGTTTATTAATATTTTCGATCTGCGGAGATATAGAAACGCCTAAATACATAGCATTATTTGCCTTTCTGGGATCGTTAAATACAATATTATTTGTACAGATAATGATAGTTTTTTCACGATTCAAAGAGTACCCGGACATTACCCCAAAGGACTGGGTTATAATCTCAATTTCTCGGATTGCCTCAGTGGGGTTAGGTGTTACGACTGCCACGTCATCGGCATAAGCAAGAACAAAAAACAAGCATTTGGAGGGCAAGATGGCGGTCGAGTGAGACCGCGGTGCGGATGGACCGATGCTGGGAAGGTTACTGATAGCCCTGAGAATATCCCAAACAAGCAACGGAAGCATACGGTTACGCTCAGCGGTGAAGGAAGAAGAATATGTTGATTAAACAAAAAGCCTAAAAGTGTATAACTCGTCTTTAGCTCGTTTAAAGCTCCCGATGGTGCTGGAAATCAGCAAGAAACAACATGGCTTACCAAATACGAATGTTGGGATTTACCTGAAGACTCTTGGCTCACTTATTCGGCTGTCTGTCATTCGCTTCTTGTGCCGGGTGCAGCTGTTGGTGCCACGGGACTCAACGGAGCGATCGCGTGCTGTTCGGGCAGACATAGCCATTGGAGACTCTTTCCCTCAATCCCCTCAACTCCCTCACAACGCCAGTAGAGAGGGATTTGTGATGGCTCCCAAGAATGCCGGTTCCACCACGGCCACAGCCAAGGCAAGGGCAGCAGCGGCGGCAGCAAAGCAGGCACAACGCAAGGACGCCGTGAATGAAAGGCGAGCTGTCAAGGAAGTGGACGGCCCTGGTGTCAGGACTCCGAAGCGAGGTGCTTCGGCACTACGAAAGGCAAGCGCGGTTGGCCCCTCAGTTGCGGAACTCCTCCGCCGAATATCGGGTGGTGCACATCCAGGTCACAACAAGCAGAGTGAGTCAGCGAATGTGGAGGAGCCGCTGCAGAGCCGCCTGAGGGTTTCTGATGCTCTACCCAGTAAAGTAAGTGATAATTCACTTTCGGTGGAAGCGGTGAAGGAGAAACTGGCGGATATTGTCAATGATAATGAAATGTCTCAAAATGCCCTCAGTATATCAGCCACAATTGTAAATGCAGACCAAAATGAAATACCTCCAACTACCCCCCCCCCCACCTGCTCTGCGACATCTGACCACAGCTCTAAATCCATCTATAAATAACAACAACAACAAAGACACTGTTGTTAGGGTTGTTCCTGTAATATCTCCCAAAGCAAGCACTGATAAAGTGGTTCATAGCACCGAGGCAGATAATTTGAAGATTGTAGATACAGATGCAGAAAAGGATTTAACGGATTTTTATTCCCTTTCGGACGAACTCGAATGGTCAGACGAAACATGCTCTCTTTCAACTGGAAGCGATAACGAGACTGAGTCTTGCTATGGAGCTCAAAAAACAGTAGTTAAGAAAAGAAAGGGCCACCAAGGTGCGACTGAATTGGCACGGGATTATACCCCTACAACGCAACTCTCCACGCAACAACCTGTAGATCATATGCCAGCTAGCATCGTACAGTTACCTCCTCAACCAGCCGTTCTTGGCCCCGCAGATTTGTCTTCTGGCCCACCGGCTACTTTGGACTCAATAATGGCAACGGTTCTCCAAGCAATCGCAGCACATAGGGAGGAGACGGCACACGATGGGCGCAAGGCCCAAGCTACCTTACGGAAAGTCCAAGGGGTGGTAAGGAGACTAAATAAAACTGTAAGCTCATTTAATGACAGAATGACTGATTTTGAATCCCGGATAGTATCCACCGAAACTGAGATTGCTGCTAATCATGATCTAGTAGAATCACATGAAGCAGAGCTCTCTGTTGTAAGATGGAAGCTAGAGGACTTCGAGAATCGCCTCCGGAGAAATAACCTCTGTGTTCTGGGCGTTCCAGAAACACTAGAAGGGGAGGACGCTCGGTCTTTTATCATTAAACTATTTCGTGACTCTCTACCAGAACTATCTAATTGGAATTGGGACTTAGAGATACAACGAGCTCATCGTGTGCCTATGCATTTAAAACACCCTGTGCGCTCGGGGGGATATCCACGAGCAATTCTAGTTTATTTTGGTAACTTCCTCCTCAGGCAGGCAATATCTGAGAAAGCCAGGCCAGATGCGAAGCGTGTGAGTGACACTATCTCCTATTTCGTTCGCCCCGATTTCTGCCATGCCACAGTGGAAAGGAGATGGCGTCTTCGCCAGCTGATTAAACCTTTCCAGGAGAAGAAAGTGGCGGCTTATTTGAATAACCCAGCCCGCCTTAAAATAATTAATGGGGGGGTTACAACATTTTTTGCATCTGAAATTAAGGCCAAAGAATATCTAGATGGTATATGATCCAGCCCTTTCTTTAAAAGTCTGCGTAAAAGTTGATACAATATGAGGCATTTATCACAGAAATGGAATTCAAACTTTAAATAAGGTGTGGGGCCATAGGGGGTAATCTTGAAGCAAGGTGTTTCCTTTTCTTCTTCTACTAGTATTTTTTGGCTTTTCCCTTCTTTTTATTTTTTTTATTTTTTTTAACTAATAAATATAGTGAATTACTGATTCTAGATAAGTGGTTATCATTACACTTTAAATATAATTATAAGTGCAAATGTAAGATTCCAGCATCAGTCCTCGTCATGCACATTCATCAAACAGACTCTGCTGGAGTCTGAAAGCCTCATTGAGGGTGTAAGGAGGGGGTAGAGGGGGGGTCGGTAAGGAGAGGGGGGGAATGCGGGGAGGAGGAGAAAACTAAAGGAAAAAATGGCAACTTCGTACGTATATTGAATCTTAAACCAATTGGTAGAATTTTTTTTAATTATGAAGACATAATTATGGAAATCAACTGGATGATGTTATGGGAAAGCTGAAGATATGCTCTTGGAATGTGGCTGGTCTTAATGATAGAGTTAAGAGAGCAAGTACTTATGAGGTAATTAAGCAAGGCCATTATGATATTCTCTGTTTTCAGGAAACCCACATTACATGGGAAGATAGGGATTTACTAAGAATACCTGGGTATAATTTGTTAGCAACCACTTCACAGTCTTTTAAAACCCGTGGTGTAGCTATTTTTGCCAGAAGTTTTTTGGGTCAAGCTAAACGCAAGCTAGTAGACGCCTTTGGTAGATGGGCTATTGAGTTAGAACCCGGAATTACAATTTGTTCAGTTTATGCCCCCAATCACGATGATCCACACATATTGGAGGATTTAGAGCTTGAGCTGGCTTCATGGCCTAGGGTATTGATTTTGTGCGGTGATTTGAATATTTCTCTTAACCATGTAGGAATCCCTTATAATCAGTATTTGTCTACCTACACAGGAAGAAAACCGAAAGGTTATAGAGCAATTTCTCAACTTAGAGATAGTTTGGGCTTAATATAGATATCTGGGCCTCTAAACAACAATTTGATCCTGGCTATACCTATTTTTCATTTCCACATAATAAATACGTGCAAATCGACTATTTCTGGGTGGTTAGTGATCAGGCTTTGGCTGCTGAAATTGAGAGAAGTCCCAAAACACTTTCTGACCATAATATGCTCACACTCACTATTAATCTGGTTAATTTTCATAGACCTTGCTTCAACTGGACATTTGACAGGAAACTTCTCGCAAATAGAAATTATATTGACCACATAAAGACTTGGACACAGGGGTATTTTGATTGCAATCGATATAGTACGTCAAGGGCTATAGTATGGGGCTGTTTCAAGGCTGCTCTCAGGGGAGTGACTATGAGTTTTGTAGCCAAACAAAAGAGAGAGGCAAATTTGGTTAACCAGCAGCAGATACAAGACCTTGCTAAAGCCGAACAAGAACAAACAACCGCTATAACGGAAGGTGGGGACGGCAAAACTACATTATGTAAAATGCTAATTCTTAAAACTACAATTAACAGTAAGATCAATCAAATGGTTGCGAAAACCTTTCAAACTAGCCGCAATAAACTGTACGAAGACGGGGAAAGGGTTGGAAAACAACTAGCTCTACGCACTCGACAAAAACAATCATTTAATAAAATTAGCAATATCCAAGTAAACGGTATGACTTATACTGAATCAGATGAGATATTAGAGGTATTTAAAGGATATTATGAAGCTCTCTATAGTAACGAAGAGACTCTTTAGATAGATGAAATAAAAGAATCTTTATGGCTTTGGCTTAAAGACTGTGGTTCTAATAGTATACTTGACGCAGCCTCTAGAGATGACTTAGAGAAGGAAATCACGCTAGTCGAGATACAAGTGGCTCTAGCAGGTCTCGCTTCTGGCAAGGCAGCTGGTCCGGATAAGATCCCCCTGGACCTATATAAAATTTTGGGAGATGTCATTATACCATATATACTAGATCTCTGTATTGGTATACAGGGTAATGGTAATACACCTATATCCTGGAAGGAGACCAATATAGTGATATTTCCCAAGAAGGAAAAGCCACCAGAACTTCCCACTTCGTATCGCCCGATTTCCCTAATTAATACAGACTCAAAAATATACGCAAAGGTCTTGGCCAATCGACTCAGGAGGGTGGTAGAACATCTGGTCTCCCCATGGCAGCATGGTTTCATTCCTCATAAAGGAACTACGGATCATACTCGTAGGGTTATATCACTCTTCGATATCATGGCTGCGACGGGGGGCCGGATGTCTATGATCCTCCTCGACGCCGAGAAGGCCTTTGATCGAGTCTCATGGAAATATATTTGGGCAATATTGGCTCTTAAAAATTTCGGGGCCTGTTTTATTAGATCTGTACAGGCAATGTATCAAGATCCAATCGCTAGAGTTCAGACGATGGGCTTAGGATCGAGTTCATTTAATATTTCGAGGGGTACAAGGCAGGGGTGCCCTTGCTCTCCATCACTATTTGCCCTGTACATCAATCCGTTGCTATTGAAATTACTAGCAAGCAATGCGATAATACAGATTAAAATAGGGACGCATGAAACTAAGAGGAGTTTTTTTTAATGAGCTCATTAGTCACTAGGAAACACGTCCTAATGAATCAGCATGAGTGATTCTGGTACAAAGAGGGAAGAATTCCCTTACTCTTTTATGAAGGTGATGTACAGGCACAACTACATAAATAAAAAAAGTCAACACAGTAGAGAATCAATTTTAAAAAAATCAAAACCGCTTAATTAGAAATAAAAATGTATTAAAACCAACACTAATTAATGACAAAACTAAGGAGAAATATAAAAATACTCGTAGAACTTACAATGCCTTCTACCTTTGAAACTAAAACCAAAGCCGGACTTATAGGGGTACTGCACTAGACAGCCATCGCTTATCTTTGGACAACCTTTTAGGTCTTGCCTACTCATATCTTTTAGTTGTCAATTGTTGAAGGTCTATTGTGTACAATACCAATACTCTGAGTGGTCTTTGGGTCAGTCCATTGCTTATTACTAATTGGCTTCTTTGTTCGCTTGCTTATTATTTAATGGCCTTCCTTCCTCTTCTTGTGTTTGCTCCTTCTCGGAGGTATTGCATCTTTACTGTATTTTTGGCTGGAAGAATTGTAGCCTTCCATGGCTGACATTCAGCGAACTAATTTTTTTCAGCACTCCATGGGAATGCTTGTGTTTTCTTGATCCCGCCCTCGTGTGCTGCATCCTTCCTCAAATTCCTGCTACTTGCACTCTCTGTGTTGGTCTACACCAACCCTAATTCCTACATTGCTCCCCAACCCCTGCCCGATTTTCACTGTTCCCTGCTACTTGGGGGTGCCCGGTGACTCACCTGAAACCCTACTCCAACATGGCACCACTGCTGCTCCCCATTTTTTATAAATTTGAGTTTTTACACTTTCAGAGGTTTGCTCCTTTCTCTACAATATGATTTGTGCACCTTTTTCTTTTTTACATTTTTTATGTATTTTTTGAAAGCTAAACACTCAAAGATGGGTTTCTGTCGCTTTGAGACAGAAATAAAAAAAAGCCATCCTTAGGTTGTGACATATGCATGCTCATATGTCAACGTGCTGGAGCCAGCCATTTTGTTTTTTCCGATGCTGTTCTGCATTGACAACATGCATTTCTATTTTCTTTCTAGCAGTGTCATTCATCTTTGACAGCAAGAAATGACAAAGCCAAAAGATCAAAGATGAGACCTATTGGCACTACCAGTGCTTGTCCTAAAAGTCAATAAAATGACTAAGCTCAGACGGAGGGGGATCACAGGGAACCAGTTCCAAAAATATGACTGGCCAATAAAATTCCTGGGGAACATTAATGCTCACCGATGAAGAATAGCTTGTCCACATTAGGTCGCAAACCCCTCATGAAATTGCATGTCTAGTCAACGGGGTGGGAACAAACAACGATGAGGTCGGAAAGGCTCACTTGTCGCTAAAACAAACATCCATTCACACTTACATTCTGGATGCAAAATATTGTCTTCTACTTTCCAAGTGCTGTGTCTACAAAACTTGCCTTAAAATCTCGGTTTTGCAACAAAATGATGAAATCTCACAGGAACAACATAGCTGCGTTTCACTTTTTCTAAAGCCAATGATTACACAATCAGCTGATGACTTGTAACTACTATGTTCTGTGGTACTATTGCAAAATACTCCCATGTTTCGCTAAAATATTGGAACAACACACATCACATACCTTAAAACGTATAAATAAGTTACACTACTTACCTAAACTACACAAAATAATCATGTGTAATCCTGCCACATGGTAACAAAGTACGACTTACGGTTTTTGCCAAAGCAAAATATAAAATTGCATATGCAATACATTGCAATTAAGCATGTTTTCGGACCCCCCTGATTTCTTTGGGCCCCCTTGACTAAGGCCCGCAAAACTTTAACTTTTTCAATAATGAAACGGGTGGAACAAGTATGCTAAATTTCGGGGAGATTTGGCAAACGGGCTCCAAATTATTAAGGGAATAAGTATTTTTTTTAAAACAGGCCTATAATATCTACACATTTATAAACAAAAAGGTAACCTATTACCATCAAAATAAAGCAGTGATAGGTTGTTAATAACAATAATACGTAATAATTAAATATATGGGACATCCTAAGCAATAAGTCAGAAAAATGCTATTCACACAATAATGGAAATTTGTAATAAAAACAATATGGCTGTTTTTTACCTTTCGTAAACACAGCCATGAACCAATCACATACCCAGTTGTGAGACCCATGTATTTTGGTATACCGTCAACTTAGCACAGTACAACATAACACAATGTATAAATATGTTTATATAACATATGTTTAACATTACTTACACTACTTACATATACAAACATAAAATTTACATTTACATATTTTTTTTGCAGATATAAAATTTAAATTTTTTCACACATATTACTGCTATATTTCCTTTAATTTACACACTTCACTTTTTACCATTCTACTGTATAACAATTCACTATGGCACTCCACTGCACACTATTTAAAGTACGCCACTACACTTTACGACACTCCAGTATGTACCACTATATTGTACACTAATCTACAATACGTTAGTCCACACTACGCTACTGAACTCCACTGTACGCCACTCTATTCTAAAACACTATATACTCCAGCTGCTGCCTGTGCAGGTAAGAGCGATGGGGCCGGGTGGGGGGATTTTGATGGACGATGGCCAGGGAAAATCAAATAAATAATTTCCCTCGTGGTTGTCTGTCGAAATCCTCAACCCCGACCCCACCGCTCTTACCTGCATGGGCCGCAGCTGCTATACTCTATGCTATTAAACTTTTAACTAGTGTATTGTAATACACTTTTGTATATGATAGTTTCTGGACACTTATACACGGTACTACTGCTCACAACTCTACTCTATTCACTGTGTGCAACTCAAGTTTACACTATTTCACTATTTGCTAATCGACTGTACGCCACTTCATAGTACAATACTGGAGTGTACACTTTTCCACTCTACGGCACACCATTGTACTGAAATGTTGTACTGAAATGCAGTGGCGTATACTGCAGTGTATAGCACAGTACTGTACCGGATTGCACTGTGCCACACTGCAGTGTGCTGCTCTGCACCACTGCACTGTACAGCACTCCAATATACACCACTGTACTTTACAGAATTTTAATTACAACACTACACTGTACCACACTCAACTTTACATAAGCCCACTGTACACCATTAAACTGTACGCCACTCCACTGTATGGTAGTCCACTGTACTCCACTTAAGTGTACGCTATTCCACTTTACGCCACTCCACAGTATAGCACTCAACTGTATGCTATTTCAATAAAAAAAAATCCAGTATATGTTCCTACACTGTACAACACTCCAGTGCACGCCAGTGCAATGTGTGCAAATGCATTTTACATTACTTCAAATACGTAACTCTACTTTATCGCACTCCACTCTATGCTATCCCACTGTATTGTATACCACTACACTCTATACTACTCCAATATACACCACTGTACTGTTTCCTAATTCACTCCCTGCCACTACACTTTATGCCATTCCATTGTAGGCCACTCTATTATACCGGATTCTACTTTAGTCCACTCCACTATACCACAATATACTGTACCATAGTAGAATTTACAACACTCTCCTCCAGTATAAAGTACCACAATCTACTTAAAAACACTCCACTCCACAAAACTAAACTGGACAAATATTCAAAATTTGTTACTAAAACTGAAAAATTATTGAAATTTAAAAAAAAAAAACAAAGGTTAAAGGTAAGTTATAGTTAGGAAAACTACATTTATGTTTGCCATACAAACCCAACTTACACTACACAAACATTGGATATTCTAAAGTTATAGACATATTTATGATTTATTAGTTATGCACCACTTTCAAATTAATATAGTGATACTTATAACTCACATTTATAATAATGCCCCACCTTAAAATTCATATAACTCAAGCACCTCTGTACACGGTCTTCTGACATCACTCGCCACACTACACTGACTATAAGTCAGCCCTTTACATGGACTACCTATAATACGTGCATTAATAACTCTTATGATATCTGAAATTATATAACGTGACAGAACATAGTTCAGGGTAAAGTGGTGAGTATGTTAATTTTTTAAAAATGATCCATTGATCTATGGCAGAATAAAAAAAAAATAAGCGTGTTCTCCACTTGTGTTTTTAGCCGCCCCCAGGGAGGTGATGTCAACAGGGGGGAATTGTTTATATTAATATGGAGAAGAGGGCTCACGTGGCCCCCATCCCCAGGTCCATTATGGCTCCGGGGACCCCATCCCCTAGGGGCCGAGTCTCATTACATAGTGGGAGGGGGGCAAGCGCTCCCCCCCTCCCGGGCTGATTTTGGCCAGGGAATCTCATTGCCCAGGGCCTGGCCAAACTGAAATAGGGGTAGGGGGGGCCCACAGCCTCTATCCGATGGCCGATTTCTGCCCGGGGGACCACATCTACTAGGGCCTGGCAAAGTTAAAAAGAGGCAGATGGCACGCATACCCCCACCCCGGGCCAATTTTGGGCCATTCCCTAGGGCCCTGCTACAATAACAAAGCATACAGGGGCCTGCGTGGTCCTCCTTCCTAAGCCATTAATGGCCCTAGGGACCCCATCCCCCAGGGCCAGCTCCTGCTATGTCTCGAGGTGCCCACCCCCTGAACATAGAGGATTCCCTACCCACACTGGCATGGACAGGGAAACGTGTATTTGCTTTCACTTGATGGGAGAAATTTCAAAACTCATGCCAAGCAAGAGCAAACATGAAGTATGTTCTCAGTAGGCAGGATCTGTATATTGCTCCCACCTGCAGGAAGCATCATCTTTAGCTGCTTCCAGCAGACGGGAGCAATGCTGGCTCCCGGTGGAGGCGGAGAACCAGTTGGGGCAGTGGGGGCCTTTGGGCTCCCCCTGCAGCCTCAAACCATAATGTAGTGGGTGCCATGAGTGGGCACCAGGGCATCCATCCTTTGTTGGCTGGCCCCATGGAATAGGGTCCCTGGGGTCAGAATCAGCCCATGGAGGGGGGCTGCATAACCCACTCCTCTAAAAAAATGCGCACTGACCTGGGGAATGGGGTCCCAGGGCCAAAATTGTCCCAGGCATGGGATCCCGGGGCAAAATTGGTCCAGGGAGGGGGACACGGGGCCCCCTCCCCAACATATTGTGCCAGGACCTGGGAGATGAGGTCCATGGAGCCAAAATATGCCTGGGGTGCCCCTCCCCATTAAATATACTGCTGGGCCCGGGACGATGGGGTCCCTGGGGCCGATATTGGCCTGGAGAAGGGAGCTGCGTGCCTCCTTCCCCTAAAATATTTTGCTGGGCCCCATGAGATGGGGTCCACATGGCAATAAGTAGCACAGGGATGGAGGCCCTATGCCCCCCTTCCCCTAAAAAATGTACCGGGCCCCTGAGGACAAGATCCCCAGGGCCAAAAGGAGCCCAAGAGAGGGTCCGTAGGGGATTGCCACAGGGCCTGGCTATTTAGACCTGTAGTCTTACTTTAGACCTGGAGTCAAATCTTAGACTTCAGGTGTAAAGGTAGACTTTAGGTCTAATCTTAGACTTTAGATGTAAAGTTAGACTTCAGGTCTAAAGTTAGACTTCAGGTCTAAAGTTAGACTTCAGGTCTAAAGTTAGACTGCAGGTCTAAAATTAGACATTAGGTCTGAACTTAAGTCTTCAGGTCTAAAGTTAGACTTCAGGTCTAAGTTTACTTTTGTAAATCGGGCCCCCAGTGTCCAGCATAAAGTCACAATCAAGAGAAAGCTCTCCCCCTTTTCACAAGACATTTTAAGGGGGGGCAAAATGTTCCAAAAAGGAGGCACCTCTGGCCTATTCCGCCCTCTGCAAAGCCGCCTACAAAGCCTGCTGGGACATTTCAAAATGGCATCACCATGGAGTCACTAGTCATATCCGCTCTGGGTGCCTCAGCTAAGCCCCTCACCGACATCACTGCTAAGGCCTTTCTAAACAAATCTTGAAAGGGAGCAACCCCTCTTGTGTTGGCTCCAGAGGTCCGATCTCCCTCCTTTGTTTAGTGAGCTGGCCCATCCCTGTTACAGTGTGACAGCTGACTGATTGATGCAGATCATTCCGCCCAACCCTTTTCCTCTTCAGGAGCTGAGTGAAGCACTATTAATTGCTCCTTTTTTTGGGGGGAGGCCTTTTTTTCCAGCTGATGAAGAGAAATGTAATTAACTTGCCACAGCTGGGTGACAAAAGGCCTGGGCTCTGATCCTGAGCTGAGTCAAAGAAATATGACAATCCTAGATGACCCATAAACTGTACAGATATCTTTTTGGAACTTGTAGAATTTATTTTCCCGACACGGGCTACACCCCAATTCGATATGTCACTAGTCTCTGTAGGCCAAAGGGCAGTAAAGCTGCACTGTAAGGCAGCCCTCCCATAGGTGTATAATGCAGTGTCACTGCAGACAAGACAGTAAACCACATAGAATTTCCCTAAGAGTGTACACGAACAGTATGAGTCCTACTCCAAGACAATAGCCAATCGCAGTCCCCTCTGCACAAGGCTTCCTGTGCGCAGCTACCAGGCTGTGCATCACAGGAGTCTCCTATGCGCAGATCTCACACATGTGCACACACATGTGCATACGTGTTCATGTGTAACCAGCTGTGTCGGAGCAGCCTTATCCTAAATGGCGGTGGTAAACCTGTGTAGTCCCCTATTGTGAGACTCACCCACAGTAAAAAGGTCAAAAACTAGGTGGTCAAAAAGCAAAACAATCCAGGCAGATTTGATGGGCAGAATCCATTTCCTTACACCAGTTCACCAGCATCATCTTTACGTATGAATCAACATCATATCTCATGCTGACGCCTCCCAGCTCATACTCTCCCTCTCCAACAAGATGCCCAACACCTGGACCAAGTGAATGCAGCCTCTGCTTCCAAACACTCAAGATGCTCAAGAAGATCTTCAAATGGCTCACAACCAACATATGAAGAATCGTCACCCAAGCCCTCATCACCAGGAACCTGGTTTATGATAATTCACTCTATGCTAGAATCAATGCTCTAATGGCCAGAATTCTTCCGACCATGTAAAATGCAGAGGCCAGGTTCCCCCTTAACCTCACATCCTGCACTTACATCACCCTGCACCACAAAAGCTCCACTGGCTTCCAATCAACAAACGAGTACTCTTCAAACTCCTTAAGTACACACACAATGCCTTACACAACATTGGCCCCACGTACCTCAACAACTTCATAAACTTTCACAAATCTATCAAACACTTCCACTCACGTGGACTCCTACTCGCATACGCCCCTCACATACTCAGAACTAGTCGTTGCTTCACCTACCTCTTGCCTAAAAAGCCTGGAATGCCCGGTCCCTGAACATCAGAGCTTCAGTTCTTGAATTCTGCAAGAAACTGAAGACCTGACTCTTCACCTATCCCAACCCTGGGTCAGTCATAGAGCTCCTGCTTCAGCACTAGGATACCCTTAGGGTGAGTTGTGCACTACACAAATACACATTACATTACTTATAGTGTATAACATTTTGTGAGTTCTAAATAGTGAATTAATATTATTCGCTAATTATGAACTGAAAAATCTTGTTTTTGAACATGCAGCCCTTTCTCACCCACACATGAATGTCCCCAATTTTCTCTGTGAGCTTCACCAAAATACCTTTCTATGGTGGACTCGGAACATCCAGTTTATGTCTCTCTCACTCCTTTCTCCATGAGTGCTTCTGAAGACCTCTGTGTGGGTTGCTTTTTACTTCTATCCATGAGTATCTCTCTGTCCCTCTGTATGGTTGTCTCTCACTTCTTTTTGCAGGTGCCCAGGCAGGCACGCAGGCCTCAACAGCCACTCTGGTGGAAAGGGCCCTCATTTCTCCAAGGGGCCCCCATTCAGCTAAATCCCAACAAATATTTGTAAGATGTAGGATACCCAGGGGCTCCTCATCCCATTCTGCAGGGAGGCAAATTAGTTTAAGTTACACCACTGCAGGTACCCATCTTTGGGTATCTTGTTCCCATCTCTGTGTGTGTCCGAAACTATCCTCTGTGGGTGTCTCCCATTCCACTCTCTTGTCAGGTGCTTTCAACACAATCTGTGGCTGAATCTCACCTCCTATATAGTTCCACCACTCTCTGTCACCTCCATATATGTCTCCCAGTCCTTCAATTCTTTTACCTTTCGCTCTCTCTCTTTCTCTTTTTTCTCTCTCGCTTTCTTTGTCTCACTTTCTCTGCCACTCTCCCTTCTGTCTTAGCTCTGTCTCTCTAACACTTCCTCACTGCTTCTACTTTCTGTGTCTACCTCTCTCTGTTTCT
Source organism: Triturus cristatus (assembly GCF_964204655.1). Taxonomy (NCBI): domain Eukaryota; kingdom Metazoa; phylum Chordata; class Amphibia; order Caudata; family Salamandridae; genus Triturus; species Triturus cristatus. The sequence goes on from NC_140590.1 coordinate 1,647,241,997, forward strand.
CTCACTCTCTCTCTCACACACACATACACACACACACTTTATTTTCTTCTCACATCTCCCTCAAACTCTCTACACTCCATCCTATTCTGTCTCTCTCTTGCACAATCTTTCCCTCTCTCACTCTGTCTTTCTCACTGCCTCATTCTTTTCCTATACCTCTCTAGTTCTTTTCCTCTTCACCCCTCTTCTATCTCTGTTTTTTACTAGCTGTTTTCATGGGTGACTCTTACTTCTTCGCTGGTGGTGTCTCTCAGTCTCACCATTGTATGTTCTAGTTATGGCTCTCTCATGTTGTGTCTCTCATCCCTTCACCCTCAGCCTCCTGCACGATAGTCACTGTAGATGTCTCTTACCTCTCCAGCAGTGTCGCTTCCCCCTGTCGAGACATAGGTCACACGGTGCACTATTCCATCCCTGTAGGGGCTCTCCCAGTGCACCTGGGCTTTGCTATGAGTAATATCTGAAAAGTGCAGGCTCCTTGCGGGCTCCAGTGTCACTGCAAGGAAGAAGCAGAGACGAGTGCGTTAGTGAATCATAGAAATTGTGCGATCACATCCCCACAGGAGAGTGTACACTTGGATTATAGAGAGCTTTCTAATCATCCGAGGGAACGTGGGGGCATACAATCAAGAAACTGCGTTAAAATGATCGCCGCTTTAGCGGCAGAAAACTGCCGCTAAAGCGGCGATAATGGGCTTGATAATATGCCCTTGAGAATTCCCATAGAAGCCCATGTTCTGGTGTGAATATGGGCTTCTATTGGAATTCTCTGCGGCATATTATCAAGCCCATTATCGCTGCTTTAGCGGCAGTTTTCTGCCGCTAGAGCGGCGATAATTTTAACGCCATGCTTGATAAAATGCCCCTAAGTTAATTACTTATGGAGAACATTCAGAAAAACACAGAGAGGTGCCCCATGGAGAGAACACTCAATCCAAGGAACACGGCAGAGTGAGTTAGCGACCTGCGTGAAATTTGCATGAAATAACCATAGAAGCATGAGATAATTTCCTACAGAAATGATTCAATGCAACTGGGAGTAATTTAGAAGGTTAGTGACATATTTAGAACATAGAAATCAACAGAGAGAAGGCAGCTGGCAATTCGGCAAGAAAGTGGGTGAATCCTGCACAGAAAGAAAGAAGTGATATAGTGACCTATGGAAAAGGTCCAGAAAAGGACTGAGATAGGGACTTTAAGAGGTAGGGTGTACAAAACACCAATGAGCGGTGAGCTAATGACTGTACAGGTCAAGCAATTAAAACACTAGTAATGGTGTGGATTAATAGCTTAAAGACAGCATACACGCCAAAGCATACACATACGCAAGCTATCTGTGGAACATGCAATTAAAGTACCAGAGATCAGTGGCTAAAAAACGTAGGTGCATATTTACAAGCCCCTTGTGCCATCAGTGTGCGTCACTTTTGTGACGCACCGGCGGCGCAATTTGGTGCTCCATATTTACAAGGACATGTTAAGCGATCCTGCGTGGCTTTTTGTGTCCTTGTAAATACGTCCCTGTCTCACGCAGCACTTTGGATGACAAAGGCGTTCCATGGGTGTTGCTGTGGGTGTTCCCATGCAACACCCATGGATTCTGCCACATTCCCAGATTTACAAGGTTTCGTAAACCTGGGAATGGTTCAGAATCCTACACCTCCCCAGGGCAGACGTAAGGAGGCACAACAAGGAGAAATTCTTTTATTTCTCCTCGTTCTTTCCTCTTTCTAAGTGTGCTGCAGAATGCACGGTGTCCCTTCCAGCACAAAAACAATCATTTCCCGCAACGCAGGCACGCTTGCACCATGGTGCAAGGGTGCCAGCATTGACGCATGGCAGCCAATTGTGCACCATCACAGGGTAGAGCACAGGGATCCATCATATTGATATAAATATGATGCATCCCTGTGCTCTGAAACTAACGCCCCACGGCACAGCCAAATGGCTTGCAGCATCGTGTGGCATTACTTTCTCTTAAATAGGGTCCATAGTTTGTGCAGCCAAAGCACCACAGTGAAGTATGCTAGGAATCCACCAAAGTATACAAGCTAAAGTACGAGAGAGGAGCCCTCCAGTGGTTCATCTAGAGAACTTGCAGTAGAAATACAAATGAGGAATAACTTAACACCATAAAGAAAGACTATATAAATCAATCAAAGCGCAAGCGTCTTATAGAGAGAATGTAGGAAACCATCAGTAGGCAGTACCATAGTTTTCACTTCAGAGGGGAGAGATGGTCACCTATAGGAAAACGACTAAGTAGAGCCTAAGAGTGATCTCTAGAGAAAGCATGCATATTAAATAACAAGGGTAGAAAAAGCATGTGAGTTTAAGCATCAGCTTCAAAGGTTTCGGCATCATGGATTTATTTTAGCTGGTTGACAACCCACCTTTCAACTAGCAATAGACACCAGAGTCCACCCTGGCTAAAAGTCAGAAGCACTTTCTAGGGCTGAAACAAAAAGACATCACGCGGCTTCTGTACTGGAGTTGCTGGACTTACCAGCAGAACATGGCACTAAGGACTGTTAAGTAATAAGTCATAATTTTCAAGGACGTATCAAAATAACCAGTACAGACCTTCACACATAGAAGTAAATCATTACCAATGATCCATGTTCAACAAAACAAGATGATTGACTTCACCTTGGAGAGCACTGGCATCAACTTTGCAGATCTGTAGGTCTCTGCTTTCATCCTCAAAATATTTTTACCTTATGCTTCCATTGGCACAGGCATCTGGCCACTATGTCAAATGTAAGTTGATGACAGACAAATGTCATTAGATCCCCAGAAATCAATCTTTCTTTATTATAGTGCTTAGTTTGCAAAAGAATAAGTGTCAATGCCTAAGGTTTTGCTCTCAAGCACACAGCCAACACTCTCAAAAGTGATGGTGCCGAATATCAAGGTTGCATAGTTGATTACAACTCATATCTCTTTTATCCACCACTATACAGTCCCTTTCTGGTATCTCACTCTTGCAGGTTGTTTTTCATGCCTGTTTTCTCCTTTTGATATTGTGTTTCTGGTATTCTCTCCCTCCTTCTTTCCTCCTCTTGTATGATTTTTTCACTTGCTCTGTACGAAAGTTTGTTTAGAAAAAATAAGGTCCGGTCCCCAAAAATGAATGCCGGTGACCCCCACCGGCAACCACCACTCCAGTTAAGAATTGGCCTTTAGACACTTACAGGTCAATCCAATGATGAAGGTGTCCCATTTTCATCTGAGTGAGATTGCTTATGATTCTCTGTTGTGTTGGATTTTTTTTTATAATTGTATTTATATAAGCCTTCATACCATGGAAGAGACGGATGGGAACCACTGTACGAAATTGAAATACTAAGGGGTAGAAGGGTATGTGTTTATCAATTTTAGGTACTCTGTGAAGCTGTGTGTGTGGACACAAGTGGCATACGTATTGTACTTTTGTGTTGTTGTCTGTGCATGCAACTGAAGTGAAAAGTAGTAAGGTAGTGACATCAAGCACTAGTAGCTGGTGTGTGTATGAAATGTCATATATATTAGAAGGTTATGAGTATTATGCATGTGTGGGAGACACTACTCTGCCTGTATCAAAAAAAGAGTGCTGCTTTGCTTGTCCATGTAGGAGAAAGTGGGACAATAGACATGTTCATGCATGCACATACCAACCTTGTATAGCAGTGTTTGTGACATGTGGGGTATGTCTTGAACCCCACTTAGGTGTGGCACAATCACACCCTGGTAATAGCCCTTGTTTCAAATGATACTCAAGATTCGTTGTCCAGGCAGTGTCCAAGCAGTGTCCGGGTATGCACTATTTGTCCTGTAATATTTATATGCAGGCTTTACCAAGAAGTCTTTGGGGGAATTGAACTGACTGGAAAACAGGGAAACTACATTAAAGCTTGGGCTAAGGAGAATCAGCCAATTCTGGTGATGAGAAAGAATATAGGAGATTGTTGAGTCAGGTACTTTGATAACGACATGACAGGAACATTTGAGAAAGTTGTTCTTCTGGGACTGCATTGTTCTTCTGAGTGATAAGCCCTATTTCATCTGAAGAACATGGAATTTCATTTGAAACTCAGTTGATATTTCAGATGCTGAATTTGTAAGTGAAATATGCTAACTATATACGGATTTCTGTAAACATATAATTCAATTTTTAATGTTATTTTGGTTTTAATTTGTACAAATCTGTACATATATATATTAGCTTGGCTACTGCATTACTTGCAATTAAGTGCTGTAAAAACAATAAAACTAAACAAGGTGTGCGCTCATGACCAATAGTGTGTAAACCATAGCACCTAAGAGGTATGAATAATGTACCTCAACAGTGTGGAATCACATGATAAGAGAAAAGGCAAAGACATGCAGAAGTGTGGAATTAAAGAACCAGAGAGTAGTTACATAGGGATTTCTAAGAAAGCATGTGCAATTGAACCACCTGGTAGGGGTAATGTTACTGTGAGAAACTGGGTTCAGGGGTGTGTAAGCCCTTCTCAAGCATCAGTCACAAACCTTGTCAGGGTCAACTAGAAAAAGTTAATAAATTAACCTGTGCTTAACCCTCTGGTAGCTGGGCACAAAAACAGTCACGCCTAACTTAGAGGCAAAGTGTAAAGTATTTATTCAGCACTAAACAGTAATAAAGTGAAAACCCACCACAAGAAAAATCCCCCCAAAAAAGAGTACCATTTAATAAAATATTTGACCCTAAAATGAAAATATCCAATCAGTAGAACCAGAGTTATGAAATTTTTAAGTTTAAAGTGAAAAATAGCACCAAAAAGAACAAAGCACTAACTGTGTGTATCAGGTAGCACAAGACTGGGGCAAAGTAGAAAGTCCGTGATTCGGACTTGAAAGAATTTCGGAAGAAAAATGTCGAAGAATGTAAAATTCGGCAGAGCAAGGCAGCCGCCGGTGCTCGAGGAGATGGCATCAAGGATGTCGTGGTGAAGATTTAGCCCACGGAGTCACTTTGGTAGTCCTAGGCTCAGGCAGAAAAGCAGATCTTCAGCAGGAGGGCAGCTCTCTTAGGACACCGGGCAGGCTTCGGGCAGGCTTCAGGCAGCACGGAAGTCCTCTTGGAGAAACAGGGCAGTCCTCGGAAGTACACAGCAGGCCTTAGGCAGCAGGGCAGTTCTCTGAGAGTCCAGAAGTAATGTGAAGAGTGGGTCTGAGGGTCCTAATTTTATACCTGGTGCCAGCTTTGAAATGGAAGAAATATCTGGAGTTCACCCCAGAGGTGTCTGGAATTTTCTGCCTCCTTGTCCTAGTCCTACAATGTCTGTAGGCACAAAAGGCTATTCTGAAGTTCTATGTGTGTTGGCTAAGGCAATGTCTTTGAAGTTCAAGCGGACTGTGCACAGCTCCACCCCTTCCATCCTGCCAATATTTAGTCCCCCTACCATGTGACTATCTGGGAGGAATACACAAAGGTTAACTGCCAACTACATCTAGTCAGGTCTTCCAGGAAACAGGTTCCAGGGATCAAATGGTTAGGAGAAGAAAATGCCAACTTTCTAAAAGTAGTATAATACGGGGTTACGTCCAATATTGATGGTGAGATAGGATGTGGGAAACGTTTTTTACCAAAAAAGAAGATCTGACCACCTTATTTTGGTTCCTGCTATTTATTTCAGCAGATTATGGGCCAATGGAAATATTTTTTCTTGGTCCTGGCTATTTCTTTGCCATTACTTGAACAACTTTTACACAAAGTTGTTCAAGTAATGGCAAAGAAATAGCCAGGACCAAGAAAAAATATTTCCATTGGTCTATAATCTGCTGAAATAAATTGCAGGAACCAAAATAAGGTGGTCAGATCTTCTTTTTTTGTAAGAACCTTCTAAAAGTGGCATTTTCAGAATTTCAACTTAAAATCTGATTTTGCAATTAAAGAGGGTTTTAAATAGGCCTGGGCGAAAATTTAGTTCCGTTCGCGGAAATTGCGATAATTTGACATTTTCGCGTTCCGCGGAGAGCGCGAAAATGTCAAAAATTCCGGTTTCCGCAGCTTGGCGATAATTTGTTTCTTGCTCGCGCTGTTAAATAATACATTCTCGCGCGCGCGCGATCGCCTTACCTGAATCCCTGCGTTCGCCGACAAGTTTTCTTGATCCGGTCGCGTTCTCCATGAGATGTTGTATTGTTTTTAGCCATTTGCGCTGTCTCGCGACAGTTCGCGTCCGCAGTGACGTCATGCGTCGCGCGATCACGTCTTTCTTCTCGCGATCATGCACCGCGAGACAACTCAAAACAAGATGGCCGCACCCGCTAGCAACCACATGGGTAAGTTGGCGACCCGCAACCATGCAGAAAATCTCGCGAACATGCCGGAAAAAAACTTCCGCATCTTCGCGATATTTCCGCTTGTTTGCGATAATTTTAAACATTTTCGCGATAATTTGTGAAAGTTAATTTCGCAAATTCCGCCCACCCCTAGTTTTAAATTGAAATTCCTTAGACACAAAACATGAGATTTACACCTTCTCCCAAACAAAAGTTATGACTTATTAAATGTAATAAGGTAACCCAATGATAGCCTATGGAAGAAGTAGGCCTCACAGTTAGAAACAACAAATGTCAGTTTTTCACTAAGAGAACATATGAAACTTAAAAATGCATGTCCATTTTTTTAAATACAATGCACTCTGCCCAATGGCCTGTTTAGGGCCTAACGTAAAAGTAGCTTGTATGTATAAAAAAGGAATTTTCAGGCTTGGCAAAAGTTTTATTTTGTTAAGTTGAATTGGCAGTTTAAAACTACATGCAGGTTGTAAAGGCAGGCTTGAGACATGTAAAGGGTTATTTAAGTGGATGACACAATCAGTGCTGCAGGCCCACTAGTAGCATTTAATTTACCTACTCTTGGTAAATAATATACCACTTCTGAAGGAACTTATAAGTAAATTAAATATGCCAATCAGTTGTAAGACAATTTGACCATGTTTTATGGAGTGATCACAAGCACTTTTGCACTGGTCAGCAGTGGTAAAGTACCCAGAATCCTAATGCCAGCAAAAACAAAATCAGCACAAGAGAAGGAGAGAAACCAAAAGATTTGTGGGTGACCCTGCAGAGAGGACCAAGTCCAACAGTTGCCTACTTAGAAAATGGAGGAACGAATGTCCTAGGGCTTGGTGTAAAAAGGATTTTTATGGTTTTAAAGCCTGCGATTCGCAAAATCACCAGTTTTCTAAGAGAACAAAATATATTTTTCCCTATATATGAAAGCCCTTTTGTGAGTCAGAAAAGTCTTTCAGACTTGTAAAATGGTTTTTGCAACCATGTCCAAATTACAAATAGTAGGAGACGTGAATTCCTTTTTGTGATTCAGAGAAGGATTTATCAATGGTTTGTGAGCACAATTGTGGTCTCAAGCTATCACTCAGATACCAACACCTCAAAAGGTTGGTATCTGATTCACAAAGTGGAAGCTGTCATGGTGGGATAACGTCCCCTTTGGGAATCATGACAGATGTCTATGGGGAGCAGGTGGTGGTCTACAGGGCCACTGTCTGCTGTCCTCGATGTCTTCCCAAGTTACCAAACTGGAACTTTTGTGTTTTTTTTAAAGTAGCACCAGACCCTTAATGGACATGGACTACGTTAAAAAAAATGTTTCCCCTTTGGGGATGTGAATGCTTGGATGTAGGTCACCTGCCCCTTGCCGCCCTCCATCCATGCAGTTGCAATCAATCACAGGGGATCGCAAACTGCAAAATTATCAATTAGTATTCACTGGGCAGGTGGTTTTATGACCCCCTGTGAATATGCAATGAAATAGGTCATATTGCAAATTCAATTCCCATTCACAAACCAGTCAGTGTGCAAACTGAATTGCCAGTTTGAAAATGAGAATATGAGATCAGGCCCCAAAAGAAAATGCAAAGCAATGCACCATAGAGGGGTGAGCTTGTGACCTGCAGGAAGAGTGCATAATGGGAATAAAGGAGAGGACTAAGGTAGAGACCTGTATTATGCACAACGTACAGATGTGAAATTCATAAATAACATATCTGTCACAACTCATAGGAGCACAGATGAGTCTGGCAGCTTGGAGTGAGCAGAGAAATAATAGAGCACAAGGGACATTGCACAGAAGGAGAATGCAACAAAAAGTGCCAACTCGTTTCACAGATAGTGCCCAGAATTCCCAGGCAGCATGATGTAGCAGTCAAAGGGAGCAACACCCAGCAGAGAAGCAGCTGAGCACATGCCTGTTGCACAGTGGATATGGAAAGTTGAATTCCACAGCACTAGCACATGATAAAATATGGAACTTTCAGACCTGGAGGGAATTTTAAATTATGTCAGCGTAATGCACATAATTTCGGGAATTTCTCATTCCGCTTGCTATGCAAAATTCCCAATATTAGGCCATTAGATCACTTCACGTAATTATGCCATGATGGCAGTAAGTATTTACATAGGAAGGCACAATTCAGAGTAAAAATGTGCAGTCAAAGCGCAGGTACAACACAACGCGAGAGGCTGTTGTTCACGGTGCTCTTGTTTGAGTGCACCCTCGCGCCCAAAATTGGCATAAGGATTAATCTCGTACTAAAATACAGCGCAAAATGACAGATTTACATATTACATATTTACCCATAGTTGTGTGCAATTTAGCCTTAATTTAGCATAATTATGTGAAAGTAAATTACACAAAGTTTGCACACACCTACTTGCAATGGCAGTAGAGAATTAGGCATGGGTTTTGGGTACTCACAGGTGGTCTCCTGGGCAGTTGCTGGGTCACTGGCTTCTTCTCCATACAGTGCATACACAGTGAGTGAATAGTCAGTGCTTGGGGCCAGGCCATCAAACTGTACCTCTGTGTCTGTCACCTTGACCTGAGGAGCATAAGAAGACACAGTAACATGACATGAGCATGGCCTTCAATCAGGGTGGTGGAGGCACCATCGTGGTACTAATAAGGTGTCCATTGTGGCTTCATTGGTTCTAGGCAATTCCAGATATGAGCTAGGTCAATGAACAGAGGGAATAAATAGTATTTGTGCAAAAGTTCACAATGTCAAAGCAGGTACAGCTGGACTCTTCATGAAGGTCATGAGGTACTGAAATAGAGAATGAGCCTGCACACCAGTTTGGAGGTAGTTGTCTTGGCTTAAATGTTAAAATGTTGAAAAGTTAAATATCTGTGAAGCGTGCTGTCATGTGCTGGGGTTTACCCCTAACCCCTGTGTGAACTATAATCAAATGAGGAGGAATGGAATGACCCAAACCTACATGATGCACTGCTGTGGACTGAAATAGTCTCAAACAAATTTTAATTTTAACCAAATTATTTGAACACAAAATATACATCAAGTAATGGCCTATGGAATTATCATAGTGAATCACAATCTGACAAAATCGTTGAACAGAAGTGAAAAATCTAAATTTTTACAGAGATATTTTCTCCTGGAAGTCCTGTTAATGCACAAGCAACAAACGTACATAAATAAGACATAACATAATCTTCTTTGCACAAAAAATCCCAATGCATTTCGGGTTTTTAAACCCTTCTTCAGGGGGTAAGCATGATCAAGAGGAATTCAATTGGTCCACCGTAATGAAAACTACAACAGAACAGAAAGTGACATTATGTTCATATGTTGGTTACATTTGAGAATACTACCTTGAGGTACTACCATCCGCAGCATGAACAAATCCCTCCATGTCTCCCACAGCAAGAGACGAGGGATGTAATAACTGAATGTGATCAGAACATCACATCCCTCTTTTATTTAAAAAAAATAAAAAAAAACATCCTATGCTTGATCTCATTGACAGACATACCTATCACCACCTTTTATTGTCTCAAAGGTGCAAATCCCACCTTCTTAAATAAATCTTTCTACCCTAGAGCCCTCTATTTGTGCTGCTGATTAATTTAGCCCTTTCTGCTAGCTGACAGTACCTTGCAGCATGAGCCTTGCAGTTTGGTTTCACTATAAGCAGGGGCCACATGACAGGTGGTGCTAGGATACTATGTGTTCTTTGTTAACAAATAGTTGAAAATGCCATCATTATTATTCAGTAATCTCTTTGCTCTGATTAATATATATTCATCCCAGGTCTTACATGTGTGATGTGAGCCACCTCACAGCAAGGGTTATGATGCCCACGCTTCTATGTAAATCCACATTTTGGCCCCTACATCTCATCTGATGGCCATCAGAGGTCTACCACCTGTGCACCCCCTGTGTTGATTACCAATGACTCACTGAACACAAAGCCATATGTGTCCACTGAGAGGGAGGGTGGGCTCATAAGAAATGGAACATGGAAGTCTGAATTGGTGTTCAGAGATTTCTGTGAAGTAATCTAGGCCTCACCTCCATATCCTCTTTCTTGCCTCAGTCCGTGCATCTATGAGGATATACAAAACCACCAACTTATCCTCAGTCAAAAGAAATCAACAATGCCAGACTGCCAGCACATGTGATTTATGCACCTTGTTACAGCACTTAGGCCGAAAACACCAGAGACAAACCCGAAAGAACAAGATGTATCTACCTAGGTCCATTGTGACTAATAGAAGTGGAAGGTGTAATCCATGTACCCTGGTAAAATCTTGGTACAGCTCATTCATGAGCAGAGAAAAGAGACCAGGATGACCACCTTAACAATATGGGTCTATGTCTCACTCTCTTAGGTTCTCAGCTTTCTCTGGATGCTCCTCACACTGGGAATATGTAGGGCTTATCCTCCTGGACATTCTTTCTTCCTGTAGGGCCAGGCAAGCACCTTTCTTCTCGCAGCAGAGAGACACACTTCTAGGCATCAGGGCAGATTGTCAGCCCCTTCAGCAAGACGTGCAGATATCTGGTGATGTCCCATCACCTCTGGCATAATAGGTGTCCGGCAGACACCAGGTCTGGTCACACAGCAGTCCTTTGAGTAGTCTTTAGAACACTCCCTTCCTTAGTCACTAAGAACTTTGAAATAGAACGAATTGGGGGGGTTTGTATTAATCTTTTGTACATATTTTCCAGATAGGGCATGTAGATCTACTGTGTAAGGTTTCAGACACAGTATGGGTTGGTGCTCTTTCAAATGTCACTTCCAGGCTGTTCTCCGGGCACAGCTTTTATGCAAAAAGAATGCTTGCATAGCAGTTAACAATGGTACTAGCTGCAAGCCGGAGGACCCAAAACAAGGGCACAGTGAGGTTTGCGTTCTCTGCTTCGGGTTGTCATCAGCCTCCCTGAGGCAGCAATCAGAGACAGACCAAAGGGCTGTCCCTACTTCGAAACGTTATCAGACAAAAAAACAGAAATTACAGTCTCACCTCTTACATTCACTAAATGACTCTGCCTGTTATAAGAGCAAGCCTGTGCACTCCTCTAGGTCACAGAACTGGTCCTGGATAGTACATTGTCAGGGACAGCACCAGGGCCTTAAGTGGGGGGGGGGGGGCTGGGGGGGTCCTAGCACCCACAGTTTTTTGGGGGGGCTTTGAAAGGGGTCTCTAGGGGGTTCTATTTTCGGGTGTTAAAGTTAGGGTGACCAGACGTCCCGGTTTTTGTTGGTGTTTCCGGTGAGCATGCGTGCGCACTGCTTAAAGCGTGACGTCATTGTTGCAGGAAGGGAAGTCCTTTGAAGAGAGACACTTTCTCTCGTGATTTCCCTTCTCTTTGAACACGCAGCGCCACCTACGTCATCGTGCCAGCCATCGGCATAACAACAGCTGGTTAGAACCGGCACGACCCTGCTTTTACGGCCTGCAGCAAGATTTCTCCAGCAACCAGTGTGACCCTGCTCTTCCTTAAAGCAAGCGAGGGACGAGGGTCTACAACAGAATCCAGCAGCAGTGAAAAGGAAACTTTCCTTCGTTACGCCTCCCCAGCCCTACCAGCACCGTCGGGACCCTGCCTCCGCATCAGAGCTGCCTCAGCCAGGATCCTTTTGAAGCCACACAAGACTTGCCCTCCCAGCCTGTAAGCCCGCAAATAAGTATTTTAATGGCCGTTTTTTTAATCCCCTTCCCCGCAGCTTTCTCATTCCGCCGCAAAGCGCCATTCATCTTTTTTAAAACACTTTCACTGCCAATGCTGACTTGCTCTGTTTATTGATTTTTATATGCGGTGGTAAAGCACCCTCATAGAAAGCACTGCGTGTGCGTAGAAAAGATTGAACAGCCCTCCGAAGGGAAATCAAGGCAAATATTGAGCACCACTGGTTCCCCAGAATTTGAAAATATTGTTGCAATTGAGAATTTTAGTTTTGCTTGTGACTGCATTGAAAATGTTCAGGCACAATTCAGAAGTAAGTAGATATCTCAAGTCAATAGTAAAGCCGACCCAGACGGACCCCTCTGAGTTTCATTTTCATCTACTTTCAGATTTCTCTGCTCTTCCTATGTTTACTAACACTGATGTAATTAAGTCCTGTGTGACACTCTACACAGATGGGGAATATACAATCACACTGACTGGTACCAGGTATAAGGCTGATGTGCAACTTCGCTTCGACTCGTGATTTCACAAATCCATTACACTTGGGTTTCTGAGTGAGGGAAAAGTGATAGGTGGAATGCTTGAATTATGCCATATTTTATATTTTTGAAAAATGACATCAAACATCTTAAAGGAAACCATTAGTCAGCATCAAGTGCCTTTGTTAACTATGCAGTCTCAGCGAAATTGCTTAGTTACTACTGGGATACCAAATAACACTTACTTGAAATTAGACAGTTTCCCTTAAGTGTGTAATAACACAATAATTAAAGAAAAATGGGATGCAATGGACCGCAAGTGCTCACTTAAAGCCAGCTCAACAAACTTTGGGCAAATTTGCACCGATTACTGTGGAATTTCTCTCTGGTGCTGGTTAAGTTTGCTCCAGTCTTAAATTGGCATTTTCTCCAAACAACTGTTGGGAAATATCCTCTTCTAAGTACACTGTTAGTTTTTTTCTTTAACGGAGTGTTATATAGCGCGAACTTGACCCGAATCGGGTATCAGAGCAGTTTACATAATAGCGCTAGTTGCGTTACATGAGGATACAATCATTTTTTTGTAGTTGGTACTTAATAAATATACCTTTTTGCCTATTTTATTATCCTTTGCTGGATGCGACTTCATGATTTTCTTAAGCACACAATGCTAGTTATCTTGATTTAGACCACGTCCCTACTCGGATAGGCCACACCCCTTTAAGAAAGTTGCCACGCCCCTTTTAGAGCACCCCCAGTTTTTTTCTCACTTAAAGCCCTGGACAGCCCTAAGCCTGTGCTCAGATGCTAAACTGGCGTGACACCGAGGCGAAACCAAAATAAAAGTCAGGATACTAGATATGCACGCAGTCAGTGTATATGAAGTTATACTCAACTCAAAGCCTTTACAGAGTCCTGTGTTGTGTCACTTACCCAGGGAATAAACTTCTAGACTTACAACATACTCGGAAGGGAAACCAGTGAGGATCACATGCATTGTGGGTCTTCAAGATCCCTGTACAGCTATTGATACATTTCTCAGAATGCCCTGCTGTAAGAGCCCACATTTCCCAATTTCCATGCTGCCAGTTGCAGTTTCCAGGAGGTTAGCTGCACAGGAACTTCAGAAATGAGGTGACAAATGGACATTGGGAACAAATGTCCTTGGACAATCAATAGTTTGCTTAGCAATGGAACTGTCTTATTCATCTTAAACAAGATTCAAGAACAATAACCCAGTCCTCTTTCTTCCTAATACTGGCACTGACTGGAGGACTTCAGCCCCTTGCAGAAGACACAGAGTAGTGTCTTCAGCAAGGGGCAAAAAAGAGCATTCAATCACCAGGCTCTCTCCTCCTGAAGGCAAGAGCAAAACAGAAGAAACTGTAAATTATCCCCCCCCCCCAGAAAATAGGTTTTGTTTCTAAGGCAGAAGCAAACAACGTCTTTTCGTACCTAGTTGCAAGATAATATTTTCTGTGCATGCTACCACACACTGGCTAAGGACAGATGGCACAAATATACTGAGAGCTAGAAGAATTTCTGACCTCTTGCCAAGTAAAGTATCAAAAGAAATCTCAGAGAAATCACAATAAATCCGCACTCATGCCACTCCAGAATCTATAAAGCCGTAGGCAAAAAGGAAAATAGATTGCACCAGTCATTTTGTTTTTCAGAAGACATTTGATCATCAAGAAAATTACATAACATTATTCATGAATATTCAGGACTCTGCATGTACAGACTCAAAAATGATCACCTACCAAGAGCAATATGTTGCTCTGGCTGACTATGTTGTTACAAAAACTATAGACCTAGAAATCTACCTGGAGAAGATGAAGGGGGAATATGCAGCCTCCATGATCTCATTTCTCATGTAGCAAACAAACCAAGGTCTGAAGCTACACCTCTACTACCCTTTAACCCTTGAAGTCTTTGTCAGTACCACAAAAGCTTTCTGCTCAGCTGGATCACCAACTCACCTCTGTCCAGCAAATACACTTTAGGACATTTCCTTAACACTTGATTTGATTTGTTGTCTTGTATAGCGCTTGAATCACCCTCGAGAGGGTATCTCAGCGCTCTGGATATGCAGCAAAGCAGTGGCAAGGGGCTTCATGCTTAGAACAGGGCAGTTTTCAGGATTTTCCTGAACTTCCAGTGGTCAGGGCATTGTCTTAAGGCGAGAGGAAGTTGATTCCAGATGAGAGGGGCCTGGTAAGAGAAAGATTTTCCTCCCGTTCTTCCACTGTAATCTCTGCTAGTCATCATCAAGACCTCATTGAAAACTGGAAACTTACCTGGCTAACTCAAAATTGCCTACACAAACGTGTTCCAAGAAAAATGGCTTTGATGCCATGAATTATTGTAAGTATTCATCAATAGCTAATGGATACTTCTTATAAGGCCTATGGGAAATCACACAATGTTTCCTTGTGAAGTTTCACAAATGTTAACACAAGATGTGGGTTACAAGTATGTCACATGACTGTTTGACATGCAGACAAACTTTGCTTTACACATGGTCACATGGTATACTGGATGGAGAAAATGTGTCTTGGTTCGATATTTACAACACAAACCATACTCCTGCATGTAAAAATTGGTCATATATATAGTATACAATTATGAGAATTTTTGCTTAATGCAAATTTTGAAAATTGGTTGGCATATTTTCAATTTTGCCCATGATTACTTCTTAGGCAACTCATTGAAAGATGTATTTCTAATCAAATAGGCGGATTTACTTAACGTAATACCTTAATTTGGACATTCAAAAATGATTATTTCTGGGCCACACTGCTGAAACAGCAAATACAGCCACATGGGATACTATAACAAGCATTTGCAAAGCGATAGTTCTCACATTTGCGAGAGTTTGAGCTATTGGCATAGTAAATGGTAATGCCTTTTATTTATGTGTTTACAAAACCTGCAAGCGGTGCGTAAACACCGCTTGCAGGTTTTGTAAACACATAAATAAATGGCATTATCATTTACAATACCAATAGCTCAAACTCTAGCAAATGGGAGACCTTAAGCAATCGCATCACCCGTGCTTTCTGTAAAACATTTTTTTTAAATAGACAAAAAAAGAATGGCATTCGGCCGTGTTTGGCCAGCATATAAGAAAAGAAAAGTACAGCCACCATGGTGTGCCACACTGGATAAATGATAAGAATAAAAAGTGTTGAGGGAGAGCGTATCCTGCCTGTGTTGCAGACAGGACAAACCTATTTAAGAAATTAGTGCTCTGATGCTGTAATTAAAGCCTACCGAATAACAACACATTTAACAGGGGGTGTTATCGTGGGAGGTTACAAGCAGGGAAAAGGCGGTACTAAGGAGGGACTACTAAGCCTATAGACCAATGAAAAGACATAATTTACAAAGGACAGGGACTGGAGCATATTAAAAAGATGGGCAGAAAGTCCACTGCTGTCATTCCCTGATGCTAGGTCTGGACACATTTAATTTATGCCTGCATAATCTTGCATAATTCCTTCATTTGGCATTACAGTTGTTAGGTCAAGTGCCTGAGCTTGTGCCATTATACTATATTTCATAATTGAGACTTTGTTTGGGTAACAATCCTATCACAGGAGCAGAGGAAAAATGAAAATGAACCAACACAATGACGAATTTCACGCTAAACTATAGTGCAAACTGCTGAAGCCAGCATTTTGCAGATATTACAGAAATTAATTTTATTTATGATTTTGGAACTCAAATGAGATCCACATAAAAGGATAACACATGGAAAATACATTTTCATGCATTTAAAATCAAAATAAAAACAGAAAAAGAACATTTTGAGAACCTCTAGTATATATCTAGAAAGCTTTTTAAAAAGTTGAAGATTTTATAACAAAACATTTCATTGGGGGGATTATAAATGGTGTCTAAGAATGTGGTGGCAGACAAAATATTTAATTTTAAACAAATTGGTCTCAACCAATTACGCCGGTGTAAAAGCAGAGCTGGGCAGACAAAGAGTACATGAGTGATATCCTGAGAAGCATTATTACAAAGATTACACAGTGCTGAAGAACCATACCATCTAGACAATAAATTATTCAAAGGAAGACGATCCTGCCTCAATAGAAACAAAAAGCGGCGTACACCATGAGGAAGGTTCCAGGTAACATAGGGTTGTATTTTCCTTATTAGGCAGGAATCAATGGCCGGGGAAACACCTTTCTTTAAGATGAGGGCTTCCCTATCCATCCCAAAACTTAATTTCCATGTAGCTAGTTTCAAGGTGGACTTCAGCTGATATGCAGATAGTGTAAAAGTGCTGATTCATCCAATTGTAAAAGATCAACTGCAATTCTGAAATTCTTTACAATTAGGGAGTGCTCTTTTAGGGATCCCAGTAGTTCTTTTTTAATAAGATATCTTAGAGTCCCGGGTTCTCCCTTTACAATATTAAAGACCCATCGCACTAGCCCAGCGAGGCCCTGGACCCAACTGCTACGCAGGCCAAATTCCAACCTAAGAGCGGCCACGGTCCAAGCGGTATTAACCGTAGTTAAATACCGCAAGATCTTGCCCTCCGTAACGTTCAAAAAACCCCATTTACCCAATTCAAGTAATTCTATGCCATACAGTAGGGAAGCTAGGATTTTGGCACGGAAGACCTCTAGCAGAAGGGCAAAATGTCTTCTGCCAGTAGATCTATAAAGAGAACTTAAACTTTTACATTGTGCCAATGCCTTCCGGGTATTATTTGCTATATGGGCCTTATCACTTAAATTACCAGATATTGTTTTTCCTAGGAAGACATAAGATTTTACAACTTCCAACTTCTGTCCACCTACAGACCAAGTAAAGCTCCCATATTTCAGCTTTTTCGTTCCCGTCATACACATTACTTTACTTTTAGACACATTTATCCTCAGATAGTGTGTCTCTGCGTAATCATGTAGTGCCTGTAGACGATTGTTTAATCCTCTTGGAGTTAGGTCCAATATTAATATATCGTCTGCGTATAACAGACAGACAATCGGCTTGTCCCCTAATACAGGGGCAATACCATCGCTTAATGACAGGGCATGGGGGAGGTCAGATATATATAGGGAAAATAATAAAGGGGACAATAAACAACCTTGTTTTAGTCCATTAACTGAAGAAATAACTTCAGAGTGAAGAGCCCGAACCAGCTCCAGGATCGTGGTTGGCATGCCCAGGTCCGATAATTTCCTCCACAGCAAAGGACGATCTACTTTGTCAAATGCTGTGGAGAAGTCTATGAAGGCTGCATAGACTTTCCCTCCTCGGACTTTGATGTATTTTTCTGATATAACTTGTAATGCCGTTAACACATAATTTAGCATAATTCTGTCTGCATTTTGTGTTATTACAGCAAAGAAAATTATGCAAATATCACCCAGACCTACCCAAGAGTTGACAATTGCTCCACTCTTCCTCACTTCTTCCATCTGCCCTCTACCTAATTTTATTTAATTTCAGATGCTACAACAACACTAATGAAACACACAAATCATAAAGGGGTGGACGGAGCTTTTGGAATTTGACTCAGTGGAATTCCACGTAGTTACATAAAAACTCTAGTGAGATTCTGCAGAGTTCCACCAACGGGCGATAGGCACGTCACACTGCTCGCGATGTGATTAATTGCTGGGACAGCGTTCCGAGCTGAAAAATGCAACCTGCACCAGGCAGCGCACCAGAGGGTGCAGCTACTCAAGTTGATTTTGTTGCCACTCAAGTATATTTTCTAATCAAGCAGCAGCCTGGCTGTGAACGTTAACGACCACCCTCGGCCGCCCGTGTCAGAAAAAATCCTGACAGATGTCCTTTTAGTGACTGGACATTGCGCTAGGGAACACCACAGCTCAGTCGCCAACTAACTATTCTGGAGCCACACACAAGAAAAAATGCCACCACGCAGCAATTTGCGGAATTTGGCTGGAACTCTACTTTACAGGAGTAATGCGGAGTCGCCAAAATTCTGCCAATTCCGCAAACAGAACGGAATATTTCGCCCACCCTTAAAATCATACTAATTCTAGAACATCCATTGCATCTTGGCTACTGCACCATTGGATGTTGCCTACAATATATCAATTACTGAATGAGGAGGTGGGCTACTGGCGGCATTACCCATTAGTGTTGGCAGGAGGAAATCTGACTCATAAGGGAACTCAATTTACAGAGTACATTATCTTGAAAAATGTATCTCATACATAACGCACAATATAGTCCACAACACATTTTTCACCTAAACAATGATTAATCAACCTGCATACGTCCCTTCATGCAAGATACAGCAGATTTCATAACTTTAGGTTAGTTCCTGCTAAAACACATTTGGAAAGTTTTTATCCTAAATGAGTAAACATCACCTGCTCATTTGTGAATCCCGTAGTGTAAAGTCAGAAGTAAAGTTTCTGCATTTATGGACACTTAACCTTTTCTTGCAAAAAGGGATTCTGATCCTCGTTTTTGAAGTTAAATCTGTCATTGCAGATCTTACTTGTGAACATCAGTGTTGGGTAAGGGGGTAACTATGACAGCGCTCCCAATCTCGAGGGGCCACCCCTTTAAACGATTTAAAAACTTCGGGACCAATGCTTTGGGGTGTGGTTGCTCCTGTCCTCTCAACCCATGTGGACTGACTGACCCACTGCCCCCACTGCCTCCCTCGCCTGGCACTGGTCAGGTCCTACCAACCCTTCAGGGCCAACAGTCTCAAATAAACCATTTCCTGCCTTTCACACGGCTTGTTCATGTCTGCTAAATACTCAACAAAGAAGAGGTAGAGTGGCTTCAAATTGAAAGCCAGAGGCCCTAAGTTCCAATTGTATTGTCCACACTTTAAATGATGTGAGCTTGAGCATATTACATTATTGTTTTGCACTTTATTTCCATTTGAGACATTTATAATTAGGTCTCGCCTGACCCAGCGCATGCGCTGCTCTGGCGAGACTTATTGAGAGGGCTCCAAAAAATGCTACCAGGCCAGCCTAGAGCTACAGTGCATGTGCGCGGACGCGCGCGCCGCTTTTACCGCGATTACTTTCACTTTCGCGGCAGCACAGCCGCTTCGATGTTTGATCGCGATCACTTTCACTTTCGCGGCCGCAGGGCCGCTTGGCATAGCCAATAGGTCTCCCTTTTGGGACCTTATAAGTGTTTAGTTATGCAACTGTTGCATGGCTAAACACTTATAAGGTCCCAAAGGCGAGACCTATTGGCTATGCCAATGCTTGTTTTGACTTGATCTCCAGTGGGTGAAAAGTGCAGTCCTCCTTCTGTTGATTTGTCCTTGCCTGTGTATGACTACCTCTTATATGTAGACCACAGGTTTACCAGCCCAGCCAGATGATGGCTAAATGCCATCTTCTGCAAGCATTACAGACACACATCCTATGTACTTGCGAGCTACAGGTGCACTAAGGTGTTCACAACTTACCTCTTTGGGGTCTTCCTCTACTCCATCGGAGGTCGGCGTGCACAGTACCAGGTACTGGGTTGCACCCTCTTCGGGCTGCCATCTCACCCGCAGAGAGCGATGGCTGACATCGTAGACTTTGAGACCGCGAGGAGGGGGGAAAGGCACTAGAGACACACAGAACAGGAAATGAAAACAAATAATGAATAGCTTAAAAGTCTGTAAAGAAAAAGATCCTATCTGAGGAACAGACCCCGTCTTTAGGGCCCAGGTGCAAAGAAGTGAATCCGGTTCAAAGCATGAGATGTCTAACTGACACCTTCAACAGAGAGTGAAAAACAGAAACTCAACAAACAAAAGAAACTCAGCAAATGCAGATTCAACCAACGCAAGAAAATCAACAAACAAAGACTCAACAAACTCAATACTGACTACAGACAGACTTAAGCGAGTTTTACTACAGACTCAAAAACAAAAAAAGACTTAAGAAATAAACTCAAAAAAACGCAAGAGACTTAAAAACGAACTCACCAAACACATTTATCAAAGAAACTGAACAAACAGATACTAAACCAGAGAATACAGATAGACTTGGGCGAGCTTTGCAACAGAGTCAAAAACATAAAAGACTTAAGAAATAAACTCAAGAAAACACAAGAGACTTAAAAACTAACTCACCAAACACATTCATCAAAGAAACTGAGCAAACAGACACTAAATAAGAACTAACTCAATAAGCAGTCACAAAGACTCAACAAGAACAAACAAGGATATAAAGGCTTCTTAAATGCTTAACATCTACACACAAATACTCAACAAATAGAAAGACAACACACACAGACTAAACAAACACAGAGAATGAAATGCTGACTCATACACAGAATTACAAATAGACCCAATGGAAAGAAAAAAAACAGACTTAACTAACACAGACTCAACAACACTCATTACTATGAGTATGAACTCACAGAGGCACACAAAGACTCTTGGTATCAGGGTATTCCTAGAGTAGCCACTTTGATGAAAATGTACAGAAATAGATAGGTCTTGGTGGCCATTACAAAGCCCTAATAATTGAATAAAAATGAACAATGATTGTGAGGACATTCCAGAGTGACATCGACAAAAACACGAAAGCTCAGTCTCTTTAGTATTGTTGGTTAACGCACACAAGGGAACGAAGAAATATAAAGGCAGATACATTGAATGGTTAGCTCGATATGGTCACAAATTTTCCTCCAAAAAATAAGATCACATTGACTGGATGTTATATGAGCCATAAATTCAATCTTAATGGAACTGAATACATTGTTGGATCACGTGTCATTGACGTTTTCGTTTAATTTTTTAAGGGCAGGTAGTGGTCTCTGGGACTCTTAGTTCCGCTTCATCTGGGCTCTTTCCCAGATGAAGCAGAAGGTAAGAAAAGAAGGCAGGCAGAATCCTGCTGCGTATCTGCCATTGGGGTAAAACACAGCCTAGGATTTGCAACTGCAGACTGCAGACACAGGTCAGTGAAATACACAGGAGTCCTGAATCTCTGAACTCATTTTCTCTTATAACAACCTCCAGGATCCTGGTGTGCCTGATGACAAAGTGAAGGTTTCTGGAAGGATGAACCATGTTGCCTTAAAAAGGAGGGCTACAAAGACTGTTATTTCCTGAAGGGTGAGGAATGCTTTTGTTCTTTGATGATGCGATGCACATAAGCACTTAAATATGTGTCCAATAAATGAATTCTCAGGAAGGCCATCCAAAGTATCATAGGTATTTGAGCTGCATCAGTGTACCAATTCCAAGATGGAGATGAACATCCTCAGTGCAGGTACAGAACAGAACAGGAGAGACACACATTGAAGATCCTGTGTCTAGCCATTCCAAAAAATCCTATCATACATTTGAAGAGGCAGCAAGATGGGTGCTCTGCGGACAGGAATAAAGCATGCAAACTCTTTTGCCATAGCTCAAATTTAGCACCACCATAAGTCCAAAGCCCAGTAGGGGCCCTCCCCATGATTCATGATGGAGGTCAACAGTCCAACAGCAGTCTCAAACACCACAAAACAGATCATGCAGGAGACATGAAAAAAGGCAAGTGGGTGCTCGGAGTGCCACCCTCCTTCCGGTGCATAGTATGTAAGTGGAGTGTGCACAGTATTAAGACTGGAATGTCTTAAAGAAGGTAGAATTATGCAGAATAGAGACATGAAGGTAATGACTGTCACCCATCATGTTACCCAGGGGGAGACAGTATGGCAAAACTGACTGATCAGATAGACCTAGGGATGGAATCTAGGCAACCTCCTATTCCCCCAAAGCAGACCTACACTGAAACAAATAAAAAGGGGAGGAAAATAAGAAGAAGAGCAGTCAAACAGAAAAATAAACAGGAAAGGGTGTCCGGCACCAACAGCATCCAAAACAAATTAATGATAAAAGAGGAGATAATAAATAACAATAATTAGCAAAGACAATAGGAGTCGCCTTTGAGACCTAATGGCTTTGGTAATGGCTTTTAGCCATGCTGTACACCATCTGTGAAGCTGTGCAGCATTTCTAAAGAATTTTAAAAAGCAAAGGCTCTGACACGTCCATATCATTTTGTAGGTTTGAGCATCAAGCTTGTGCCTGGCTGCAAAATGATGTGGACACTTTTGTTATTTGTAGTTACTGATCCGTGTTAGACTAAAAAGAAAAAGAAAAGTGTGATATATATATATATTTTTTTTTAAAGTGAGTAGGGTGAAGCAAAATGGGGTAGTGGAAGCAACATGGGCGGCAGCAATGCAGAGACGGATGCAACCCTGGGTGTGGGGTGAGGAGGCAACAAGGGTAGCAGATGCAAAAAGGGCCACAGGTGGTGGGAAAGCAACCAACACAGAGTGAGAGCAAAGTGGAGCACTGAGGGAAGCAAATGGGCAAAACAGAGCAACGTAAAGTGGGCTTGGGAGAAGCACAGAGGAGAGAAAGCAACAGAGGGAGTACACAAGGTTGGGCACAATATGGAGTGGGGCTGGGAGAAGCACAGAGAACAACATGGATTGCGGGGGACAGAACTACATGAGGGAGACAGCTGGAAAACTCATAGATTCCCATGGAGTATTTAATCCAAAAGTAAAACGGTTGTGCTCGAAAAGCAACCATATGAAGCTTAGAAGTTATCCAATCAAAATTGATGGTATAGTGGCCATGGTCAATGGGAGGGACAAACACAAGATTTACAAGCAGAGGCAAGAATAGGAAGCAGGTAAATGAGAGTGGCAGGAAAGCCAAACAATGAGCGGACTTCAAGCACCTTCATATCCTTGGTAAGCCAACAATATGTCTCGCAACAAAAAGCATGCGTCGTCTAGTTGGCAAGACCCAAAACGGGTATATATCTAAATGCTGAAGGTATTGCAGTCTCAGACAATTGTGCGTCACAGGAGAAATACAATGACCACATAGACTCAAACATATAAAGTCAACTAGCATACATGTAACCAACTTGGAAAGTATCAAACACATACTCACAAAACAGGCAGCCTGGATAGTGCATTAATTCATCTAGCATTGACTCAGTATATTTAACTCAGCACAAACAAGAAACAAACACAGAGACTTAATTATGATAAACATACATTTAAACTGAATTTACATTGAATAGGTGTTATCAACAGAATCATTAAGCACATTATGCAGAGGTGCAACTCATCCAGACTCATCAAAAACAAGGAAGAACCAAGCACAGACTCATCAGTGATGGGAACTCAACAGCTGCTGAGAAATGACAGAAACTTAATTAAAACACATACAGAACAAGCACAGTGATAGAGTCCATACTCACCAAAGGGTGAAGATAACGGCAGTAGGAACTCATGGACTATCACGTCTCCCCCCCGTTAAACAATAAAACATAGAGGCAATAGTAAATCATGGACACTGTCTCCTCACTTAATGGATGCTAGTACTCCAAATTATATAAAGAATAATTTTGTAACTTTCAAAGTGAGACCCACAATATCATATTAAAAGAAGCGTGTATGTGTCTTTGTGTGTGTGCACATACACACATGCGCTGAATGTGTGTATCTGTAGGCAACCATCCAAACTCTCAGGTCAATGACTTGCCTCGTTACTAGAGGATAATAGTAAATGACTTTTTCATTGAAATCGGTTCTTGTACAAGCCCACGCATCTTTAAAATAAACATTTATAGACATTGTAGACATTTAGAAAACAGCAATATGTAAGCTGCCACACATGCTACTCAATACTTACATGTGGATATGATGCCACGGAGCCCATCTCCCACAGTGTTCAGGTAAACGGGGAACACGGAAACCAGGTACTCTGTGTGTGACGTGAGGTTCATCAGCAAAGTTGAAGTTGCTGTCCCTTCAAGTACTACCTGAGGAAAAGAAAAGAGCTGAGTTAATAATGATGATGCTGTACCACGAAAGCCCTCTACACTACACACCCATACGACAACATCAGAGAAACAACATAATGAGCTTCTTCCACAAATCACACATCTTTCCACAAGACATAGCTCCTTCCACAAACCACCTCCTTCTGTTAACTAAATATCCTTTCACAAATGGTTACACACTTTCACATACCACACTTCCTTCAAAAAATCACCCACCTGTGTATATCACACCATCTTCAACAAACATCTCTATTAACAAACTACATCTTCTTCCACAAATGGCCCTTCTTTCCACAAACTACAATTTCTTCAAAAAAATATTTAACTTTATTTTCTCTAGGCACACATACTTAACCAGACTGCAACTACTTCAACAAATTACACCGTCCATGAACCAACCGCGTTCTGCACCACCAAAGTACTTTTCACTAAATCTCCCATCAATCGCAAACCACACGTTCTTCTCTAAATTAAACTTTCTCTTTCAAACCACATATATTCTTCCACAAACTGTGCCTCTTAACAAAGCATGCATCCTTCCTGAAATTACAGATTCTTCCCAAATCACTGCTTCTTTCACAATTTACACCTTCAAAACACATCAGTCCATAAACTACATCTGCTTCCAAAATTGCCCCTATATTTATTTCACTATGCACATCTTCTCACACAAGTCACACCTTGTTTGAAATACCATCTTTGCTCTCAAAGATCACACTTCAGTGACACACATCTTCTTCACCAGACCACACCTCTCAAACTCCCTCTCTCAGCCCAGACTCCACTGCTTCTCAGACGACACACTTCATTCCACAACTGAAACCTCATACTAAAAAGCACAAATAACTGCACAAGTACAAACAACTAATTTTCAAGACTGCATCACTTTTACCTCCCAGTCCAGAAGCAAGAGAACCAATAAGACTATTCTGGTAGAAGAGTGATGCTTCTTTTAAGTTATTAGATACATACAGTATAGGGTTTGGTGTAGGACAGGATATTTGCCAGAGTTTAGGACAATATCTAGGATACCCCAAGAGGATCAATATTATTCTGACTCCCCCTATCATTCTTCTCAGGCACCCGCTAGTGTCCTGTACACTTTGATCATCTCTGGCCCCTGTATAGATAGATTGGAAGGCTGACTGCTGAAACAGCCATGGAGCACCCACGGTGCACTTTGGGACAGGGCCTATGGGAGGAGGTGGGTGTTCAGTACCTCAATGTTATCAAAATTCAATCTTTACCTTCTTTCAGAATTTGGCAAAGAAAAAGAAGGTCAATTTGTGAGGCATGTTTAATAGAATATTGGAACTATAGTTCAACTTGGACAAGAGTTCAAAATCTAACTATTACGTATGCAGTTCTTCAAGATCCTTTAAATGTGGATAAGTAAATGATTATCGATTTTGAAATCGAGTATAGATAATGTAAATCATGCAGTAGGAAACATTTTGTTGAACCTTTGGATTAAACCTGAATGGACATTAGTCAAGTCTTGTTAACTTCTTTTTGTCCAAAACCCATTCGTTTTCTGACAGTGTATGTCATCTTTATTCATATTTGACACTAATAAAATGATTCAGCATTAGACTCTGCAATAATCAGTTTGTGCTATTCTCAAGTGCAATACCATTGTGCATAGAAAAACTAAGCAAAATTATACTGCAAAGAAAAATCGTCAAAAATGTGTCATTGTGCATAGAAATACTTCTTGAAACGCAAGTTTAACAGATACATTTTCTGCCACCATTTTTCCAGCTCGCATGGGGTCCAGTACTAGAAAATGATCTTGATATGTAGTCAGGCAATGTGAATACAACTTTGCAAAGGTGAATTGGAAAGATTTGCAATATTCAAAATCGTTTGCAGAGTTTGCAAGTACTACATCCTATCTTGATCACTGACAAAGGGGGCATTTGTAATCAAATAGTAGTAGTGAACGCAGAGCAGAGCCCCAGACCCACAAAAATGAAACAAAGTTAAAATATGCCCATCACTATTTTCTTATGTGATTCCCTGTGTGGCAGTAAGCAGTATTACTAGAAACTCTCTACAGGTTATTGCGAGATTTTTAATCTGTGGGTAAGCAGGCTTGAACCTTGCCTAGATTTGCTAGTAGTCTTGGTTTGAGTTACCTAGGTGAATGGCTATGTGTCTTGTTTTGTGGGTAACGTTGTTTCGGATTTAGAGTGTCGGCAATCCGATGCCTATTAGCAAGGCTAGTGCTATACAATACTATACACATAAATGCATGGAAAGTTGGTATGCTGTGGTTGGTTTGCACAACCTGTGTTTATTTACTGTTCTATTAAGTTATGTCCGCATTGTGTATTGTCTGATTGCCCTTGTGCTCATGTGTACTGAACGCAGTGGCGGCTGGTCCATAGGGGGCGCAAGGGCGGAGACCTCCCATCACCAGCAACCAGGAGGAGAGAAAAGCTAGTCTGTGCATTTCCAGCCTCCAGAAATGCAAACGGACGAACTGACAGATTTGTCAGTTCGTTTTGCTTTAATTTCTGTGCAGGTGTCAACGGAAGTGCACAGAGGAGCAACACAGGGCATGGGTGCTTCAGCTCCATGTTTTGCGCATGTGTGAAGAGCCCTTTTCATTTCAGCCCTCTTCACACATTCGCAACCTATAGACTTGCTGCGCATGCTCTTTGCAGTGCAGCTTGACTAAGAGTGGATGCATGCACGGGCGGTGAGACAAAATCGCCCCAGGCCCTATCAGGAGTCAGGATGGAGCAGGGGTGAAAAGAGGGTTAAAGCTCAGCTCTAACCTGATTCCTGATACGGCTGTGATCAGCACGTTCCTGGCGCTGTAATAAAAAGACCGAATGGAGCTATTCAAGGCGTGCAGAAACACGAAAGTAAGTAAACAATGGAAAGGAATCCTTCATTAAAAAACATTTCCAATAAGTTTGAAGACTGCACGCAATGGTTAAGCACTCTCCTCGGATAACAGCTTTGCAAGGGTGGCCCACGGTTATACACTGCCACTAATAGCCTATTGTGGGAGAAAACTCACATGAGGTTGCAAAATAGGAGGCCCTGTTCTCCCTGCATGTGGAGGTTGGCACTGCCCTACTGTGGTTGGCAGGGGCCTTACACACTACTCCAAGAGTGCAAGGGGTATCAGCGGTTGTAGGCACCAGCACCTAAGATCTGCGGGATAGGAGTGGGCATTAATTGTGAAGAGTGCTGTATATCGTGATCACAGGAGTCACCTATCTGGACGCTGTGAGGAGTAATGCCCTGCTTTTCTTAGTGGTAAAGGTCCTGGGGGGGTACCAGCGATGGACACACACTACTAGAGCTTAGTGTTTAATGGGGGGTAGACTGATAGGCACCCATCTCTATGTTTGCACCATTTCAGAAACCTGGGACTCTACGGTGATGGGCATTTTAAACTTAGCATTGGTGAGCGGAATGCTTCTCTCAGATTGCAGGATTTGAGAATCCCGGGGAATGGGCAGTGCTAGGCACCTTCACTAATGGCACTCTTCGCTGAGATAGCAGTACCTCAGATTCTTGGGTAATTGGCAAGGATCGCCACCTTCACCTAGGGTTGGTGAGAGGAAAGATGAGCACTCTTTGGTAAGATTGCGGTTTTTCAGAATAAAGGAGATCAGCAGTGATGGGCACATTCCTTTAGGGGTGACATCCTGAGTGAGCGCAAGATCCTGGACAGGCAGCAGTTATCAGCACGGTTCTCCAACACCGCATTGTTTAAGAATGCTGAAGTTTTCACCATAATTAACTGACTAATATCCACCACTCAAATTACTTTCATATTTCCCCATACTAATTTACCACTAATCCTTTATGAATTTCCTTTCAACACCCCATCAGGGGTACCAAGCGCTATATAAATACAAACCTTTTTTCCCTCTTCTATCCTTCTGCTAATTCTGCTATCCTTCCGAATCCAAATAACTCACTAACCTATCCACCACTTAAAATGTACTTGCATGTTTCACTATACTAATTCAACACTAATCCGCTATGGGCACCGGAGTAGCGTGTTACTCGCCGAGAAAGTGCTTCAATGCCTCGTCAGGGATAGTAAGAACTATATAAATGCAATTGCAATACAATACATCTTACATGACAATCGCACTTCTGTACACGTTGTATTTAGATATTCTGTACTCATAGTTCTGTCTTTGTTTGCTTAAATTATCAGGGAGTGGAAGTGCTGAATTTGTAAAACAAAATACTCTAATGTGTGGCAAAGGAAAGGGGGTTTAAGTCATGGTGGCCAGAGCTTGAAAACCAAAGTCTGACAGTCAATTTCCAAATGTATTTCAAAATAAATCTGCTGCAATTAAATTGGCATCAAGCACATATTTGACAGTAGATCTGTTTTAGATTACCTAACTGGTCACAAAGAGGCTGCATTGCAAACTATTTTACAGGGATAAGACACCTGATGCAGAGGTCTGTGTCCACCAAGCAATTTGGAGGAGATTATGCTGGAAATGATGACTCTTGTGATTAACACAGCTCTGGGAGAGTTCTTTGTTTTTTCCATTCACCGTTTTGATTCATAAAGTAGTATACAGGGTGAATATGCCTGCTGCAAGGCACACTGTGTAACATGCAGATCACAGAATATTTAGCTAGGTAAGTGGCTACTGCTTCTGACACTGAGGCCATTTTGTTCCTTCCAGTTCTTTTGTTGAAATATTTTAATATTGTACAGTGATGTATTTACTGGCATGAAGGTGCTGCATGTAAACTGCAAGTCTTGGGTTTACATCCTTTTTATTTTTTCTCAATCTGTTGTTATTCTAAGATTGCAAAGTAGAGTTCCTTTGGGAAGTGATAAAGTCAAGTTACCACTGACAATTACAATCAACTGCATTACGTTTTATATTCTAACTATATGGTCCTCCCAGCCAGTCACTCTTCACTTGTGTAACATTTCCTGTACATTGATTTACACACTTGTATGATTTATTGTGTCTCTCTGTGTGATGAAAGCACTCCGACACCCTACACTTAGGTGAGTGGTGCTATAAAAGAATTACATAGAAGAATTTAGCAGATGACAGTTAAATCAATATTGCACTATTTAAAAAAAAAAAAAAATGTTTTCGGTGCTAGATCTCCCTACCAATTCACACCGGGAGTCAGGCTTGCTCCCTTTGCACACTCCTATGATAATATACAGTGATATATTTTTTGCCTCACTACTTTCAAAGTTCACCAGCCGCAACTGATCGATTGGTTATTTACTCTAAGGGGAAAGATGTGTTGATGATGTGGCCCCAGTGTCCTGATTTTGTGTCCACTGCAGTGAGGGAGGAGGGCCATTACTTGTTCTGTTATATGTTCCATGTCATTAAGTGAGATGTCCTATCGAAGTGGCCTGGTACCTGGCTGGGAGTTGGCCAGGGAGAGGGGTCAGCTGAGCAGAAAGGCATCTGTTTCTGGTGGGGCGTGCTAGACTCTTACAACACATAGCAGTTTTATGAAGAGTTACCCCTTTCTATACCATAAGAGTCTTACACATATGTTTATTCGTTTGTATGTAAAAATGGAACATGGATCATACAGTAAGGAAAAATCAAATTTCCACAGACACTGGTGCCTCAAACATTTCCCATGCTACATCTCCTCTCTCAGACAACACCTCCTTCCAAGTAACATATCTTTTCGACCCAAGCCCCTTCTCAAAAATCACTTCTCCTCTCGCAGTGTCCTGCAAAGCCAGCCTCAACTCACAGAACACATCTCCTACAACAAATGGCACATCTTCGATCAGATTCCACCTCTGTCCTCTAGCCCCATCTTCAGTTTTCTCTCTTTGGCATCATTGGTTTTATCCTGTTTAATAAAAAAAGGGTAGCTTGGACTGCCCCTCAGTCAATGTCATAGGTTCTCACCTCTTTTGGAGTGCCGCCCTTGGATGGATAGTACACAATCCTGTATTTCTTCACTTGCTGTGGAGGTGGTGTCCAGGTCAGCCTCATGCTTCTCGCACTCACCTCTGACACAAGCAGGTTCACAGGGCTGCTCTGGGGCACACTGCCTGCCAGGGATGGCTTGAAAAGTCCACCTATTTGAAATACAGAGAAATTCAGTCACATACGACCAACATCATGTGACAACATCAATGCAAATAAACCACAGATGGTACAGCTCTTGTAGGCACAGGAAGAGAATGCTTTTACTAATCTATTGGGCTTTTGAGTCTCCTTGAAATGCTCCTCGCCACAATATTAGAATTGCCTAGTCCTTACTTTTAGCTTCTAACACAAATCAGGGCATCTGAGGTCTATGGCACTCATTGCAAAATACCATTGAGAAACTTGATACATAGCGGAGAGACTAGGAGCATGATTTAAGGTATGGTGGGAGGGCTGCAGTCCGTCAGGGTGAAGGAGGTGATTACCTCTGTCAGCCTGGCCATCCATATTTTAAAAAGTTGCTACCGGCCTTGTGGTGATCCCTATGCCTTCACACAAGACATTGCCATGGTGGTTCCTGTGAAGGCACAAAAAGTTGTATGCGTCACTGCCATGTTTCTGAGAGCTGTGCACCTAACTTTTTTGATTTTCAGAAAAACACCAAGAGTTTGTTTTACAAAAAAAAAAAAATGGCCCACGCACCATGGAAACTTTCTACCAGGATGTGGGGGTCATTTTTATTTTTGGTCGATGGACAGAAAAAAAGGACATCCGACCGTCTATTAAAAGTATAGCTCTTACTCTAACGGCAACTACTCCATCTTGCCATCAGAGGAAGTTTACCGATGGCCGAGCCAGCAATGACATGATGATTTGAAGGGCATGAATTTCTATCATGTTTCTGACAGAGTATCCTTTCTTCCAAACTCTAAATAAACCCCTAAAGTCTCTACTTAGCAGCAGCAGTGGCTCGTGCAGGTTAAGGGCAGTTGGCGGCTGTGGTGGCGGCAGGGCTGGGTGGGGGCGGTTCGACTGACGACTTTAAGGGGAAATTAATTATTTATTTAATTTTCCCTCGTCAAGTTCTGTTGAAATACCCCCACCCAGCCCCACCGCTCCTACCTGCAAGGGCCATGGCTGCATAGAAGACACAGATTGGCCTGTGGTAAAATTGGTATACTTCTCTACCGACTTCTCAATAGGCTGGTGCAGTGCTAACTCTGTAATAAAATAAGTGCCAAGGCTCTCGACAGGAGGCCACTGTAGCTTGCACCAAACATTGCCTCTGCTACGCTGCCAATAATTGTAACAACACAACTACTAACCATCACACTCCTACAAGTGTGACAATTCAAACTATTTCAGACCCCCAAAGCTATAAGAATGGTTAGGGCAGAAAGTAATAATCATTTTTATTGTACAGTGAATTAATAATTAACTGTTGTTGTGGTCATCTCTAAATTAGCCAGACAGCACCACCCTGTGGCAGACTGCCAAAAGCCCCGGTGTTGACAATTAAGTGCCGGTACCAAGCACCGGAAACCACCGGCTCAAATTAAGCACTGGGCTTGTGCCTACAAAAATATCCAAAGTTGGTCCATGAAATGGAATATGCTACTTACCAGTATGCATCTGTTCTTGGCATGTAGAGCTGCAGATCTACACACTTTTGCATAGATCGCCATCTGGTGTTGGGCCCGGATGTTTGCAGTTTGTTTTTCCTCTTGGAAAGTCTTTGGAAGTCACAAGGTCGGTGATTCCTCCCTTGGTTCGTATTGCACATGGGCTTCGGCTCCATCCTCAGATTGTTTTTCGCCAACAGGGAAAGATGGAGCGTAGTAATAACAGTGAAGAAACCCATGTGTGTTGTATCTAAATAAGATAGACTGGAACAGATACAGGTAGCCGGGGAGGCGGGTGGGCGTGTGTAGATCTGCAGCTCTACATGCCGAGAACAGATGCACACTGGTAAGTAGCATATTCCGTTCGAGGCATATGAGCTGCAGATTACACACTTTTGCATAGACTATATAGCAGTTCCCAACCTTAGCGGCGACCACCGGTATCTGTTGCAGTGGTTTGAAATAGTGTTTTTAGTACAGCCTGGCCCACACTAGCTTGTTGCTTGGTTTGCACATCTACACAGTAATGTTTAGTGAAAGTGTGCAGTGTTGACCATGTAGCTGCCTTGCAGATATCATCTAATGGGATGTTCCCTAGAAAAGCCATAGAAGCCCCTATCTTTCTTGTAGAGTGGGCTTTAGGGGGAACAGATAGCGTGCGTTTTGCTTTGTGGTAGCAAATCTGTATGCATTTTACAATCCACCTAGCTATCCCTGATTTAGAGATGGGGTTGCCTTTATGAGGTGGAGAGAAAGAGACAAACAGTTTCTTTGTCTTTCTGAAAGGTTGTGTTCTCTGGCTATAGTAAAGCAAGGCCCTTTTAACATCCAGTGTGTGTAGAGCCCTTTCTGCAACAGTTAGAGGTTGCGAGAAAAAAAACGGTAATTCTACCGATTGGTTTAGATGAAAGGGTGAGATGACTTTGGGTAGGAATTTTGGGTTGGTACCGAGGACAACCTTGTTCGGGTGCATTTGGAGAAAAGGTTCTTGTATAGTAAGTGCTTGTATTTCACTGACCCTTCTAAGGGAGGTGATGGCTACAAGGAAAGCTGTTTTCCAGGTGAGGAATTGGAGCTCGCATTTATGCAAAGGTTCGAAAGGCGGTCCCATTAGCCTTGTGAGCACTATATTTAAGTTCCACACAGGTGAGGGTGGCACTCTGGGGGGAATGATTCGTTTTAGGCCTTCCATGAAGGCTTTAATGGCAGGCACTCTGAAAAGTGATAGGTGCTGTCTGTTTTGTAGATAAGCGGCAATTGCTGCGAGGTGTAGCCGAATGGATGCTAGGTTACATCTTTGTAGATGTAATAAGTAGCATATGATGTGCTGTATGGATGCGTCTAGAGGGTTGATTGTGTTATTATGGCAATAAACAACAAATCTTTTCCACTTGGCAGCATAGCAGGCTCTAGTGGCAGGGCGTCTAGCCTCTCTGATAACGTTCATACAGTCAGGGGGAAGGTTAAGGTATCCGAATTCTAGGATCTCAGGAGCCAGATCGCAAGGTTGAGCTGAGCTGGGTCCGGGTGTGTGATCTCTCCATGGTTCTGGGTTAGGAGGCATGGTGAGAGGTGTAATTTTTGGTGTGGCACTACTGAGAGTTCCAGCAGCGTGGTGTACCACGGTTGTCTGGCCCATGTTGGAGCTACTAGAATGAGTGTTAGGGAGTGCTGTTGTAGCTTTCGCACCACTAATGGAATTAGTGGGAGAGGTGGAAAGGGGTATGCAAATTTGCCTGACCAGTTCATCCATATCGCATTGACTTTGGACAATGGGTGTGGGTATCTGGAGGCGAAGCTTGGGCATTTTTTGTTTTCGTGGGTGGCGAATAGGTCTATCTGTGGATGCCCCCACATCTGAAAGAACGGGTGAAGAACCTTCGGGTGAAGTTCCCACTCGTGGATCTGTTGCGTCTGTCTGCTGAGCAGATCTGCCATGGTGTTTTGGAATCCTGGGACATGTTGGGCTAGGAGAAAGATTTTGTGTGGAATTGCCCATCTCCATATTCTCTGTGCTAGTTGAGAGAGCTGTGGAGAGTGTGTGCCGCCTTGTTTTTGGATGTAGTACATGGCGGTCATGTTGTCTGTGTGGATAAGGACTGCCTTGCCTAAAATCTGTGTGTGAAAGGATTTTAGGGCTAGAAAGATTGCTAGTAACTCCATATGATTGATGTGGAGTAACTTTTGTTGCTGCGTCCATGTGCCCTGCACTGTGAGGTGTAGTAGGTGAGCTCCCCAGCCGGAGAGCGATGCGTCTGTTGTCAGGATTATTTGTGGAACCGGGTCCAGGAACGGTGGACCTTTGGAAAGATTTGTGGTGTTCCACCACTGCAGAGAGCGATGGGTGCGACCGTCTACCAACACCAGATCTGGGCCTGGTTCCATTGGCGTGCTAAGCACTCTTGAAGTGGACGCATCTGGAGTCTTGCATGAGGCACTATGAAAATGCAAGAGGCCATCATCCCTATCAGTTGCATAAACACTCTTGCTGGGAGAGAGTGTTGAAGTATGAATTTTTGACGCAAAGCCTGAATGCTTGCAATCCTGGCCGGATTGGGGTAGGCTATGGCTTTTGAGGTGTCTATGGTGGCACCGAGGTATTGCTTTATGTGGGATGGTGTTAACTGGGACTTTTGGTGGTTCACCGTGAAGCCTAGTTGGTGAAGTAGTTGGATTGTAGTGGCGGTGTGGTGTACACATTGGTTGTAGGACGCGGCTTTTATGAGCCAGTCGTCCAGATACGGGAAGACGTGAATGTGCTGTCTTTTGAGATGTGCCGCCACTACCGCTAGGCACTTGGTAAATACCCGTGGTGCTGTTGTGACCTCGAATGGGAGCACCTTGAACTGGTAGTGTCGCCCGCCCACTACGAATCTGAGGTACTTTCTGTGGGCATGGTGTACCGGAATGTGAAAGTATGCGTCTTTCAAGTCCAGTGTGGTGAGAAAGTCGTTCTGGGAGAGGAGCGGAAGTACCTGCTGAAGTGTTACCATGTGAAAATGGTCCGAATGTATGTATGTGTTTAGAGGCCGGTGATCTAAGATAGGTGTAGAGTCTCGTCTCTTTTTGGTATCAGAAAATATAGGGAGTAGACCCCTACATTTCGCTGATCATGGGGGACCTGTTCTATTGCGTGTTTTTGTAGGAGGGAAATTACCTCCTGTTTTAGTAACACGGAATGTTCTTCTGACATTGGGCGTTGCCTGGGTGGAATGTTGGGGGGGTAGATGTGAGTTCTAGGCAGTACCCTGAACGAATAATTTGGGTCACCCATTTGTCTGATGTGATGGACTCCCAGACGTGAAGGAAATCTTGTAGTCTGCCCCCGACCGGAGTGGGATGGTCTGGAGGGAGCAGGGGAAAGTCATTGGGTAGGCGGTGTGGCAGAGCGGGCGGTATTTGTTTTGCCTCTGCCTTTATTGTTATTGCCTCTATATCCGCCTCTTTGATAACCTTTTGTGAAGGTGGACTGAGGAGGGGATTTGTAGGACGTGGACGTGCTATCTGAGGAGTAGCCTCTGCCCGTGCCCCGAAAGGAAGAGCGGCAAAAGGAGCGCCTAGGAGGGTGTGACTGTAGGGCTCCCATAGATTTCGCCGTATCTGTGTCTTCTTTCATCTTCTCGAGGGCCTCATCTATCTTTGGACCGAATAAATGTTCCTGATCAAATGGATGGTTTAATATAGTGGCTTGTACCTCCGGTTTAAAGCCTGAAACTCTAAGCCAAGCGTGTCGACGGAGGAGGACACTAGTGTTAATGGCCCTGGAGGCTGTGTCTGCTGCGTCTAAGGCACAGCGTATAGAGGTATTTGTTATGGTCTTACCCTCTTGAATTAATTCATTGGCACTATTAGTATATTTCTCTGGGAGATGGTGCATGATGGTTTCTAGTTCATCATAATGCGCTCTGTCGTATCTGGCCAATAGCGCTTGAGTGTTGGCGATACGCCATATATTGGCTGCCTGGGACGCAGTGCGTTTTCCTGACGCGTCCAGGAGCTTTGACTCTTTGTCCGGCGGTGGTGCTTCGTCTGATGCCTGGGAATTAGATCTTTTCCTTGCAGTGGATACCACTAAGGAATCCAGTGGCGCTGGCCCTTTGATATATGCAGGATCTGTGGGGGCAGCTTTATACTTTTTTTCTATGCGTGGTTTTAGGACCCTAGCCCTGACTGGGTCTTTAAAAACCTCTGGCGCATGTTTTATTACCCCTTTGAGAATAGGTAGTATAGCAGTAGACCTATGTGCATTATCAAAGGTGTCTAGGAGGAAATCTTCCTCTACTGGGTCAGTGTGTAGCTCTACCCCGTGATAATGTGCCGCCCTCTGAAGTAGGTGGTGAAACCCTAGTGAGTCTTCTGGTGGTAATGGCCTGGATGGATAAAGGTCATCTTGTGGGACATCTGGAATGTCTGGATTATTATAATCATCCCAGGGGTCTGGGGATCCTGTAGGGGTGGGATCTTGTGGCACATCTGCTGGGTCGTAGTATGGGTCCCCCTGATCATCATGGTCTGGAGACGGGGTTGGAGAGCGATGAGACAGGGGTGGAGAAGGTGGAGGGGGCGGAGGTGGAGAGGGTGGAGGAGGTGGAGGAGGTGGGGAAGGCACTCTGAAAGGGGATGTAGCACAGTCCTTCCTCTTTGGAGGTGGAGGTGGAGCTGGTTTGTCCAAATGTCTCTTTTTAGAAGACAGTGCCAAATGTCCAGTTTTTGGATCCTTGGTAAGTGTCTTTTGCAAAGGATCCGGTGTAAAAAGTTCTTGCGACACTGGTTGTTCGGTCGGTGCCGACGTTTTCGGGGCGATTGCTTTTTAGGCTTGTCTGTGCCGTGCTTTTTTGGGACCTCCGATTTTTTTGTTCGGTGCCGAGACAGGCTTCGGCGCGGGAGTGTCGGTGCCGAGGGCCTTATGATGTTTGGTCTGCACCGAGAGGCTGGGTTTGGACACCGAGGGCTTTGGTACGGGGCTCGGTGTTGAGGTAGAGGCCGATCTCTTCTTCGGTGCCGAAGGGTGTTTTTCGGCACCGCTGGCAGGCTGACTCGAGCCCGAGCCGCCGGAAGGCTTATTTGGCTTCTTCACCGGGCCCGAAGGTGGGGTGTTCGAAGCAGTGTCTTTGGTCTTGCCTAGGCCCGGAGGCGAAGGCGTGACCGAAGCCTTTTTGGGTGTCGGCGCGGGTGTGGGAGGGGGTATTTTACTCACGACCCTCTGCACCGGGGTGATGTCCTCCACATCCGAGTCGTCGGCTTCGGAAGCGCTGACTAGGTCCTCTTCGGTGTGCTGCTGTCCCGGAGCTTCGACGTCTTCCCCGAAGATGTCGACTGGAACGGAAGTCGAGGAGTGCGCCATTTTCCGTCTGGCCCTTCGATCTCGAATAGTCTTTTTGGATCTAAAAGTCTTGCAGGCGGGACAGTCTCGAGCCTCGTGTTCAGGGGAGAGGCAGAGGTTGCACACCTCATGAAAATCCTGGATAGGCCCGAAGGCCGCCGTCGATGACTGGAATCGAAGGTGTGTCGAAGAAGAAGGTAATTGAGGAGATCAGTATCTAAACAATACCGTGGAGAGCGAGGATTCCGCTTCGATCGTCGAACTGAAATGTTCGGAACCGGAGCGCGAAGTATTACATCCGAGCCCGATGGCGGAAAAAAACAATCTGAGGATGGAGCCGAAGCCCATGCGCAATACGAACCAAGGGAGCAGTCACCGACCTCGTGACTTCCAAAGACTTTCCAAGAGGAAAAACAAACTGCAAACATCCGGGCCCAACACCAGATGGCGATCTATGCAAAAGTGTGTAATCTGCAGCTCATATGCCTCGAACATATTATTTCAATGATTGTTTCATTATTTTTAGTTCCAAAATGGTGATTCAAAGTGTCTTTTTAATCAGAAAAGGACATGAAAATTCCAAAAATCAGATCAACACAAGAAGGTGAAAAGACCAGCAAGCGAAAGATATGCCTCTGGGTAAAAAGAACAAGCTGGAGAAAAAGTATAGGAAAGGATGATTTAGGTAAAGCAGCTCACTCGAGCTTTTAAATTAACGAGACTATGACATGTCCAGCATCTTTCTTGCAACAGTGCTACATTGAGAGATTAAGGACAGAATATCAATAATAAAATTGCAATAGGTGAGTAAGTCTAGAGTTTCTATATCTAACTCCACATAAATGTACATATTCATGGTACGTAGATGTGGAGTTAGGAATAGTAAATCTATACATCCCGGTATGCACTTTCCTTTTGATCAGTGGCGGCTTGCACAGGTAACGCTGTGGGGCAGTGAGGCAGAGCGGGCTGGAGGAGGGGTAGAGGAGGTCGACATATGGGAAAGATTAAAGTAAATAAATAATAAATAAAACCACTTACCTTGCGCTCGCTGCATCGCCGAATCGTATCTCGAACTCCGCTACCCCCATCCCGCCCGCCTCCCCGCCCCAAGGTGTTTACCGTGTGAGCTGCCACTGCTTTTGATATTTTCTCCCTTGATATTCTGGCCTCGATATTCTTGTATCATTTTATTGTTGGTGTAGATATTTATTGTCATAACATACAGCTAGTAACTTAACAGAACTGCTGAGAACCAATATGAAAGAAACAAGCCTCACATCACAGTATTGGCGACTCCAGAAAATGTAATGATCTTCAGATGTTTGGAATAAATCACCTAAAAGCTAAATGTGAGCACTTTTGTATAATGTATCTTCAATTATTCAACTGCAAAAAATTTGGTGTAAAACAATCTATATATCCTAGCATTCATTCTTTTGAAATCAGGGTCAAATAAAATAACCTTTAAAGTGCTCCTGCTTTCTATCAGAAGTAGCAAAAACAAACAAAAAAAACAATGCAGTTCTCATGAACCGCTGTCTAAAATGCTTCTTGAAGGAGATCACTGTAGTACCTTCTCTCCTCAATAAAATGAAGACAGCAGCAATATGTTAGATCCACACTTCTCCGTCTTTGCAAGGTTTGGGGAAGGCTGAGGACTGGCCTTCTGTCAAGCCTTGCTACAGTAAGTAGCCACAGTCGTTGCAGGCATGTGATGTAGATAGTACAATTGCACTGGGGCCCAGGCTTGTGAGAGGCCCTCTCCACCCCAATTATGGGTTTTTATTTCTACGAAACTGGTGCTAGAACGTCCCATTTGCCTTTCTTGTATTACAGCTAACAGGACCCTTCGTACGTGGCTAAGCAGATTCCAGCAGCTAATATTCCATCACAACCTGCCTAATGTGGTAACTCCCTTTAACATTTGACAGCCTGTCACCCTTCCAGCATTCTTTGTTCTGCCTCACCACTCGGAGGAAGATAGACTCCATCCCTTGGACCCCAAAACAGTACTTAACTTTTACATTGAGAGCACTAAAGAACATTGAGTGGGCCATAAAGTCTTTGTGGGTTTCACAGGGGCAAAGAAAGGCAAGGCAGTGCAGCAGTAGTCCATCTCTCCATGGATTGTGCTCTGCACAAAGATCTGCTATGCACTCGTCAAGCAGCCTCTACAGGCTCACTTCACCAGAGCACAGGCTGCTACCACTGTTTTGCATGTGGAGTGCCTTTCCTGGATATTTGTCAGGTGGCTACATGGGCATTAGTGCACACGTTCACGAAACACTGCTGCCTGGACAAGCCTTCTGGCTATCCTGGTCCTTTCAAGCCCCCTTCTCCTAGCTCTTTCTTTTCTTTGCTGGTGCTCTTGACCCTTGTCCATTTAACCTGGACCTTTAGATTCTTCTTACCATGCTCATCTAATTCCCAGTACATTAGTTCCAGGCCCTGGTGGTCCACTTGGTCTACCTCGTCTCTTGTGTCCTTGTCCTCACACGCCTTGCCCTCTTAGCTCTGGTCTTCCTGCTTTGGATCATCCATGTCCTCCTGGTCCTGTGTCTTGCTCTCATGGTCCTCACATGGTCCTTCTGACACTGGACCCAATTGTCTTGACCCTCTTGGCCCTGGCTCTCTCTGTTTGGGTCCTTCTGAGCCTCACCATTTTGGTCCTGGTCCTCATGGACATTAAGGTCTAGTTCCCGTAGTCTTCCTGGCTCTTGCTGTTCTGGTCCTTCTGATCTTCTTCACCCTTGTCCTGCTATCTCCATATCCTGGTTTTTCTGCTCCGCTTGGTACTCTGAACACTGGTCCATTGGCTATGGTACCGTTGCACTCCTAAGTCTGTTCCTGGTCCTAATGGTGCTGGTCCTTCTAATACTTCTTGGTTTGGTCCTTGTCCTCCTGGTATTCTTGGTACTTACCTCCCTCATCTTCCTTGCTTACTGTGCCCCCAGTCCTATTGGCCTGGGCCTTGTCTTCCTGAATCTGGTCCTGATCTTCTGGGCCCTGATCTTTCTGCTGCTTGTCTTCATGCTGCTACACAAACTCATAATGGTCATCCTTTATCTGGTTCTCCAGGCCATGGCCATCATATTGCTTATCTTCCTGGCCATCCTGTTCCTAATTCTGTGGACTGCACCTCCAGTCTGTAATCATCGTGGTCCTGATGTCCCTGGTTCTGATCATCCTGATCTTCTTTTTCCTCCTCACCCTGGTCATCTTGGCTCTGATACTCAAGGTCCTGATTCCCTTTGGCTTCATCTTCCTGGTCCCTTGAGTCCTTTGTTTCCTGGTCCTCTTAGAACTTTTCCTTCTGATTCTGGCTGCCTCTGTCCCTGGTCTCAGCTACCTGGCGCTCCTGGTAAAGGTCCTGCTATTCTTGTTTTTTATAGTCCTTGCCCTTCTCGAGATTCAGCGGCCATTGTCCCTGATCCTCTTGGTCCTGTTCCTTATAGGTTGGGTTCACCTTGGCCTAATTCTCCTGTACCTGATCCACCTGTTATCTTAGTCTTGGTCTCCTTGGACCTGGTCATCCTTGTCTTTCTTGTCATATTGTTATCATAAACTTTGCCATCATTGCCCTTCCTGGTTCCCACAGGCTTGGCCCATCTCGACCTGTTCCTTGGTGGTTCTCTTGGTCCAAATAAACTTGTCCTGGTTCTCCTCACTGCAAACCTCCTAGTACGGCAGGTCCTGGTCCAGCTTGCTTCTCGTGTTCTGGCGCTCTTAGTCTTTGCCCTCCTAGCCTGGGTTGTCCTTATTCTCATTGATCTGTTCCTTATCCATTTACTCCTACTGGTACTGCAGCCATTGACCCAGGTCCTCTTGTTCCACGTTCTACTTGTTCAGGTCCTCCTGAGCCTGGTCATTTTGGTCCTGGTCCTCCTGTCCATCACTGTCCTTTCCACTTGGTCTTCCAGATGCTGGTTGGTCTTCTTACCTCAGATGCTCCTCACCCTGGTCCTGCTGCTTGTAATGACTGATCTGTCCCACTTCATAAACCGAGCCCTGGTCCCCTAGGTGCTGATGTTCATGACCCTCTTAGTCCAATTTCCAGTCCTCTTGGTCATGATCCTTTTAGTTGATTTAGTCCTCATGCTTTGGTTTACTGGGTGCCCTTGATACTGCCCCCCTCGGTCTTCCTAATCCCTGTCCTGCTTATCCTTGTATCATGGACATACTGGCCATTGCCTTTCAGGTCCTAATCTTCGTAGTCCTCTTTAATCAGGTCCTGATTCTCCTGGCCTTTGCCCTCCTGCTCCTTGCCTACATGGCTCTACAATAAGTTATCACCTCACAGATAATCCTAGCCTTTGCTAGTTCTGATGTTCCTTGACCTCTGGTTCATGCTAATCTAAGAACCTCCAAGCCTGTCGCACAGATTGTTTTTGGCATCCAGATTTTGTTTTGCTGAGACAGCAATGTTAAGTACAGAAGTGAGGGCCCAGTAGAGACAGGACCTTACACTGTTTAACATGCTAAGAATCAATTCCCAAGATGCATTGTGCAGGTGACTAAAATGCCAGTGTGGATGAAGGGTTCATTCATGACATGGGACCAATTACGCATTGATGCCCTAAACCTACTCTGCTGGCTGAATAGTATGAAAACATTTGCTTATTCACAGATAGCAGACTGAACGTATCCTGTGAAATACCCAGATGCATTACTTACCTGTCTCCTGCATTCACTTCCCCTTTCCATAGAAGACCAATTATAGTGTTTCGCTCAATTTATCTTCTGCAAGTGCCCCTAAGGCCTCTGCCCCAAAACAACAATTACCTACTGTACGTGCCTATCTCTCTGGGGCCCAGATATCACCCATCTGTCTGCATTCCCTGTTTGCTCCTATAATGCCAGATTGGAAATACTGAGCAGGCATAATCCCCCTTAAACAGAAGCCTAAATCTAAGACAAGGCCTTCCATAAGAAGCACAAAAAAGAGCCCAGCCCTCAAAAATCATCAAAAAGAGCATCATGAATGCTAAAATAAAAATGTATTCTCATGAGTGAATTAAACATTTATGTAACATGCTTTAAAAACATACTGAGTATTCTTAGCTGATGGCCAAATACTCCCTGACTGCAGCGGAAAGTATCTATGTGTGCCATATCCTGAAGCTTGGGGTTAATTGCTATGTCTTATTTGAATATTAAAGTAACATAAATATTTTTATTCAAAATTGATTTTAAGTTTTTTCATCTGTAAACAGCTAAGCTTAATTCATGCACTTACCTTTTTACAAACTATTGTACATGTGTATACACACTTACTTTCAAATGCTTCACACATTAGCGCCTTGAGACCCTACGGGTGAGTAGTGCGCTCTATAAATGTCTTTGATTGATTGATTGACACATGATGCATTACCATTACAAGATGGCCAACACACTACCTTTGCCTGGAGTCCCTGTTTTTCTTTACGGCAGGCAAAATAAAAAACCTCCTTTACATAATTTATCAGGCTGCCTGTCAAATTATACATCATCTCTGCTATTTAGTCAATAGCAGAAATAAGTTACTATTTTTGGGCCACTGGGTAAGTAGCATGGATTTTGTACTATCTGGCCAGCGGCCGGGTAAGTAGACACTTCCTTTTTAACATACCTGCATAATTGGGAAATCTTGGAATTTGGCACTTTGCAAAGAAATATGAGTTGCCCTAAATTTGCATGTGGAGATATAGTTGAAATGTATCCATCCATGCAGCAGGACATGACATCAGGCGTCAGGGATTTGTGTTTCCCCTACTGTCTCCTGAGGGACATCACGGAAACACACTTCTTTCTTCCTCCTCACGTCACTTCCATTCCCTGCTCCAGGAAGTCATTCCCTGGGACTTCTGGCAGCCGGGAAAGGAGACTATGTGCAGCACCACTGAAGAAAAGGTAAGAGAGTGCCACCCCTCGCCTTGGTCTACATCGTGAAAGGTTCCTCTGCTGCACAGA
Source organism: Triturus cristatus (assembly GCF_964204655.1). NCBI lineage: Eukaryota > Metazoa > Chordata > Amphibia > Caudata > Salamandridae > Triturus > Triturus cristatus. Next base: position 1,647,285,082 of record NC_140590.1, read on the forward strand.
GGCCAATATGAGCTGTTCTGTGCAATTGACAATGCAGACATATAGACACTACAATAAACAGACCTGTGCCGTCGACCTTTCCTTTCTCTTTTATTCTTGAACACAGGACTCGAGTGAGACGATCAAGTAGAGAACTCAGGAGATGGAAATCCAGAACATTGTAGACGGTCAGCTCCAGGGGGTCTGACGCAATCTGCCTTAGCTCGGCCTCATCTGCATTCTTCACTCCTGGATGTGGAGAAAATCAAGGTGAGAAATACCCCTGGACCTACGTGTAATATACTTTTTTATGCCAAATATCAAAGTGCATGGTTACTACAATATATATAAATAATTTAAAAAAAATGGAAAGCAACTTCAGGTTCAGCTGGACTTCTTAAGGCACAATCAAGTTTATAGCGGAACAACATTGAATATGCATATGCAAAATAAAAAAATAATGAATTTCAGAAAATATTGTTTGTACATGTGTTGGTCATTTTAAAAACTCAACTGTATTTTACTGTTCGATGGGTCGACCAGCCCAGCTCGTATTACAAGCAAATTGTTTCATTTACATTACTTTCAATTAAAAAAAATAAAAATAACTGAGCCTGATTCAGAAATGTAACTTATACGTTTTAGTAATTTATACTTTTGAGTAAGTTTACTAATTGTAAGATACCTTTGTGAATAGACATGGCAGTTTGAGAATAGCCCTCAGACCTTTCGATTTGGTAGAGACATGTAAGTTAAACTTTTGGAGTAAATTTACACTTGGAGTTTTTAAATCTAAAAAGTAGTAAACTTACTCAAAAGTGTAAATTACCTTTGCGAATCAGGGCCTATATATCCATAACAATCTATCTTTCTCCATCACCAACTGTAGAATACACTTGTTTATAGCGTGCAAGAAGTAACTAGTCTATGCCACTTCAGGAAACTCCTAAAGACCTGCCTTTTTAATGATCAGACCACATCTTATTCTCTCCAGTCATATCTTGGGTCTTAGTTTATTATTTCTAAGTCTCCTCTATCTTTTGGGGTTTTAGAACTTGAGGTTGTTTTGAGTACATCAATAACCCATGAAGGTAGAGAAGGGCTAACCAGAAAATAACTGAGAGAGCCACCTCCACCGATACAGGCATCTGTCTGGCTTGACTCTAAGAGACAAAGCAGGACCCGAGCCATCCAAAAATGTGTCATGTGAATGGTACAGCAATTGTAAAGATAAACTATAAGAATGAGCTTTTCAGATAAAAAATAAATAAATTTCATGAATGCATAAGATTCAATCACTGCATGGACATCTGTTAAAAGTAATTGTATCAAAACCTGAAATTTTCCACACCGAATGCTCTGACAAAGCCACCATGAGTTAATCAAGAGATATCAGTGTGTCATGGGCACCGCATACGGACACTATTTTTGCTGTATGTGAAGCACATTAGCGTCCAGTAAACCATATGTGGGATGTTTATACATCACGCATCGTGAACTGAATTTCTTAACTGTGGTCAAATGTAAACCTCAATGTAAGAGAGGGATAGTGAAGTAAAGAGATTTCTTAAGATCACACATTTTGTTAACTGCGGAAGCCAGGATTTAACCCACGTTTCTTGGGTCCACATTGTGTAAAACAGTCAGTGGAGGATTATTTCTTTCTTTCTCCATTACTACCACCAAAGAACAATGCTTTGTGTTCAACTATATCATGACATAAATTAGTACCCTATGTTCAATTAATATAAGTAGCACAGTTATGATATATTAATTCAATTTGACATGGTACATGAACAAAATGTCTTTCTTCAAAAAGGAACAAGGTTAAATGTAAGGGAAGGAAGGAGACTTTTAATGTTTACCTCTTTGCGTGTCCCTGACTTACCAAACAGTTAGATGGAGAGGGTCAACACCTCAATGACAGCAATTACACTGATTAAAGAAAAACACAAGGTAACTTTGACTTCCCGCAGGTCTTCAGTGAGATACATACAAATTGCTTCTCAGGTCCCCTGCAGACACATGCAATAGAGGAAATAGCCCGTAAGTAGATTTTGTGCTCTCACTCTCAGCTGCCGTACTCTAGTGGTTTTGGGGCAGACGTACGGCAGCTTTTAGCGGCGCAAACAGAAAATCGGGCTATTTGCATCTGCTAAATAGCTTTCTCACATGTACTAATCCTGTTTTGCGAGTCGGTAAACTATTACCGACTCGCAAAATAAGGTTTCCTAATAGAGAGTCGCAAAGGGATGTACGATTGTTTTGCGACAGGAATGAGGTCGCAAAACAATCGCAGTTTACCACCTACTTCAAGTAGGTGATTACTTATTCGCAATGGGAATGGGTCCCCGGGGGATCCCTTCCCCATTGTGAATTGTATTAAACCATAAGAACAAGCAGTGGTCCCACGGACAACTGCCCACTCTTAAAAAATGAAACAGAGACGTCTCATTTTCGTTTTAAAAATGCATCTTGTTTCCTTTAAGGAAAACGGGCTGCATGTTTTAATAAAAGTTGCGTTATTTAAAAGCAAGCACAGACATGGTGGTTTGCTCTCCCGAGCAAGCCACCATCCCTGTGTTATTGCCCATTCCAAATCGGTCACAAATTGCGAACTGCCTCATGAATATTGGTGAGGCAGGTCAGTTGTGATCCCATTGAGAATTGCTAATGTGTCTGAAACACATTAGTACATTTCATTTTGAGAGTCTCTAATTGCAAGTCACAAAAAATCGCAATTAGAGAATTGCAAAATGAAATGGACATAGATCTGGTCCATTGCTTTTCTAAAGGTCTTTCAAAAAGACAGTAAGGGAGGTAAAAGTTAGTGCATGGGACACATGACCAGATATAGATATTCACCTTGAGCGAGGATCGAGGCTTACTTACCTTGCACTCCTCCACCTGAAGTTCTGAATGCTTAAAAGTAAGTTAACACAACAAAACTTAACACAACAAAAGAAGAAAGCATTGTAACACAGTTCCATTCCAGTGGTGAACAAAAGTAGTTCATACCGTGCTATATATGTTCATATTTTAGCGTATTGGCAAGTTAAACAGATTGAGAAGAAAACTCCCATTGTAATGTGGACTGGATAGACACACGAACTACAGTCATTTGCAAACCAAACACCCGGAGAAGCCCATTACCTTCTAAATTGGTACTAATGATGTGATTCCTTTGGAGACCCAATAAACAGGTGCGGCCGGCACAGCTAAGAGTGGTAGGGAAGTGGGGCGGGGTCGTGTGGGTGTGGGGTAAGTCTACAGACAACGGGATAGGATTTTGTTTTTTACAGTTGTTTTATAACCATTTAATTGCTCTGTATTGTTTCTGTCTTTTATGGTCATATACAGTCAAATAAAGAATGAATGAATGAAATAAAAACTAAATTACAAACACCTACCTTACGCTTGCCACATCACCGACTAGGTGATGCGGCGAGTGTAATGTAAGTGGTTTTATTTATTTTCTAATTTTATTTTTCCTATCCTGTGTTCTGTTGACTTCTCCCCCGCCCAACCCCACCCCATGGCCTTTAACTGTGACAACCGCGTCTGCCACGTAAGAGTAAATTAGCTATTTCAAAATCCCCTTCAATGCTTCCCATCATAAAACCAAACAAAAAGAAGTGAGCAACATCCAGATATCTTACTCACCACTCATGCCAAGAGCACACATCCCAGGTACTAGACTACTTCTAATGCTATCACTATACCACGCGTATTGTTGCTAGAGCAATCCCAAGCCTACTAGTGAATACTTCACAAGACCTCTTCAGCTCTCTTCCTATTATTAGATTGCTTAATGTTTATTACTTGGTGATCGTAGCATTTAGACCAAGACTCCTACTAAGAGTACATTGCCATCCTTCTTGTCAAAAATAGGTTAGAACTCATCTTCGACTCGACCACGTCACCCATGACCTACAAAAGAGAATGTGTAGTAGGCTACAACTTCTTTCTCATAGACTCCACCTTCAACCTTCCTCACCATGTTTGCTGAAAACTAGACTAAGGGCCTTATTACGAGTAAGGCGGTCAACAGGACCTCCATCCTCGTTGTGGCGGTCCGACCAGCGCCACACTGCGGGTCCGCCAGCAGAATTCAAGTGGCTGGCTATACCGGGATCTAGGATCCCGCTGTGCCAGCAGACTGCAACCAGCCTCAGTATGCTGGCGGTGCCACTGCCGGTTCCGCCGAGCATATTATGAGTTGGCTTTCCACCGCCCATTTCACGGTGGTGAGCCCGCTATGAAAAAGGTAGCGGAGAGACACCTAACAGGGCCCCAGTTGTATCTGGGCCTGGGGTGTATGCGAGGGAGCACATGTTATGCCCTCCTGGAATTGCACCACCATTCCTTCACACCTCCTGCCTACAAGAACACGCCTCCCCAAAGAATGGTCTTTTATTGGATAAGTTCTCTTATCATTGATCGAACCACGGGCCCTACATAGCACCTTCTCCCATTCCTTACCATTCCTTACCATTCAACTAAACTATTTGCCTTCACCAGTATCACTCCAAAAGACGACACCTCTTTGCTCCTCAACACATTTCTATCAACAAAATCACACAACAGCCTCCTAGAAAATTCTTTTTCCAATTAGATCACATGCCAGCCTTCCTGACAACACCTACTGCACAAAAATAACCTCATCTTCACTTGCCAACAAGCCACTTCTGACTAGCCAAGAATATCTTAAAATTAAAATAATATGAAGATTACACACAATGAATATGGATAAGTAATAAATAACCTAAAATAATAATTGCAGTTCAAGAGGTGAAGTTCTTGCAAACACTGTCAACACCTTCCTTGATTAAAACAGACTATGTTTAAACACAATGATGTATTCTGAACATTCAAAGTCCAATGCATGAAAACACAACATTAACTAAATAAGAGTTCCGCTGGGCATTACTCGTAAATAAATGGGCAATTATCTGTTAGATTTTACTCGAAAGCATCATAATATTAAAAATCTATCCAAAAGCATTAATTTGTAGGCCAATGTGTACTTGAAATCATACCACAGCTTACAGGCCTCAACAGGATATTGTTGTGTTTGATTCTAACTACACAACTATCGTGAATCACTGGATTCAACACCAACATTATATCACGATACAATTTTAGTCTTTATTAATTTATATCTGTAATGTTGTAATGTTGATATCTATGATATGAATCATACGTAAAGGGAGCAAGCTGACGTTTCTTACATAAAAACAACTATCAAGGTGCATGGCCAGATTAACAGGGAAGTTCTCAACCGGAACGATCCCTTCTCGCATGAGTGCAGATTTTTAGGTCTCGCCTGCGCTGCTTAGGAGGAGACCTCTTGAAATCGATTCGCTTTTTCGCCAAAAAATGTGCACGCTTTGCATTGCTTTCAATGGCAAACTCGTGCACGTTTGGCGATTCCCTTGCGGGAGCGAGCTTTGGCGTGTTTGTAATTAACTTTCAAACAGATGGTGCCCCTGCTCGTTCCCGCAAGGGAAACACTGTGTGTGTCTCGGCCGCACTCCCCCCACCCCTCAAACTTGTTTACCGAGCGTCACTGGCGCAGCCGCGCAGGGGCCATATGTTCTTTCATGGCCACGGTGCTTGTGTTTCAGCGCTTGTTTAATTCTGAAATTTTATTTTAAGGACTGGCTACTTAGATATTGAGTAGTTATGCTTTTCACCGGCTGCCTGCCTCCTTTAAAAAGGTGTGCTTTCATAGACAGGATCCAACTTTTTGCTACACTTCCGTCTCCTGTGCTCCCTGAGTGTTTACTTTGTCACCTTCAAATATCACTCTTTCGGCCCATTGAGGTGTTCGGCTGTTCTCCTGGGGGGCAATCAGATTGAAAGCTATCAATATTTACTCAGTCTGAAAGGGCTGTTGAAAAGGCAGCTAACAACAAACTGCTCGTCAGCGAAGCCCCCGTCTAATCTCGGGTTCATGCAGAGTTCACGCTGAGTGATGCTGGTGACCCCCGCGGCTCGCGCCCAGTCCCGGGCTGAGAGCTGCCGTCCCGGGGCCGAGGCGCGCGCGTTTCTCACACTCTGCAGCATGCTTTTGTAAACACGCGGCCCGGGGATTTCTGCAGCAAAGGAAAATATGTGCTCACTGTACTCTTTCTGTTGTGTGACCTCTCCTCTGCCTTTCACTGTTAGCGGAATTCACAAAACATATGTTTTTTTCGTTCAAATAATTGTGCGCCCTTTGCTGTTGATGAAAATAAATTAGGGGTGGCACTATAGAAGCAGAAGGTAACTGACTTTGATAAAAGATTTACAACTTTGCTGTTCGGGTGATCCGTCTATCTGCTTTTGCACTATGCAAGTTTTTCTCTAGTAGCACCAAGAAGCCTCAAATGGCGGTAAAGAGCTCTACAACACTCGCTAACACAAACATTAATTAACAAGGCGCTGGAAGTCTGCTTTGGCTGCAAATAGTACGTGTAATTCACGGTTTGCCTCAGTTTTTGTTTGTTTGCACACTTATGGCCACGGAATCAATTGATTCATAAACCGCTAGCGTGCTGGCCGATTCAAGGCGCTTTCGGCAGATGAGGGGGCAGTCATGGGTTGTGAAAAAGGCACGTCTCAGGCACTCTTTGCTGTTGGAAATAAGAGGATGTGGCATAACGGTCAGAGCTGGTACTTTGGACCTGGGGACCGAGGTTCCAGTCTCGGCGTCGGCTCCACATCCTGTGATCCTGGGCAAATCACTTACTTGCCCCATTCCTGTATATATGTGACTATGTGTAATGTAACTGGTGCTCATGTAAAGCGCTGCAATACCTTTTGGTCGAGTGTGCGCTACATGAAAAATGCAAAAATAAATTCTAGTCGAAACTAAACTGGCTAAACACTTATAAGGTCTCAAAGGCGAGACCTATTGGCTATGCCAATGCTTGTTTGAATTACAATTTTTTAAAGTCTGGAAACCTGCCACAGTTGCAGGTTTCCAGGAGCGCTGTTGGAAAGCTTTTGAAAACTACTTCTGGTGTTTCTGTGAAGAGCTTCACAAAGGCCTCGACCAGTTGGTGGTCCATGTGCGGAAAATATCACCGCATTCTGACCGCCTCATAATCAGGGTGACAGGTTTGTTTGTTTGTTTGTTTGTTTGAAAAGTTTTATATAGCGCTGGCTAGACCCGGAGGTATCAGAGCGCTTTACATGAAGTAGGACATTGTTTCAGAACATTGTTACATCAGTTGTTGGAGTTACAAAAGTTACATGAAATACAAAAGCATAGCATAACATTAGAAAAAAAAACGGTAAAGGTTATACTTGTAAATGAGAAAATGCCTTTTCATATGTTTAATTGCGTTTTTTAAATTGTATTTCTTTATTTTATTGTTCACAAGTAAAATTTGTTTATTCCTGAAGAAGGCACTCACCCCACACTTCTTACATATGTTGTGCATTTCTGGCCCATTCCGAGTCTGAAAAGGAGTTTCCTTTGCATTTAGGAGCAAATTTCCAAAGCTTTCCAGGGAGCAAATCGTCAGATTCCCAATGTGATTTCAAACTTTACAGTCCATGCTTGTCTCTGGAATGCACACCCACGGAGAAGGTCACGCCAGTGTTTAACATTACACTATTTTGACGTAAAGTTATCACTGGTAAAGTAATTTATAATTTCAAATTCAGGCTTTGTTAATAACAAACATGGATTTGCGATTGCCATTGTAAAATACACAAGCAATTGTCTTTGTGAAATGGGACAATAGTAATTATGCACATCTGTGGTTTAATATTAAAAGGACAAAACAGCAGCAACCTACATGACAGCCAGTTGCCTGAAGTAAATTTAAATACTCATTAAAATGTTTAAAAGTGCCGAGGTATGCTTTTCTTGTAGTTATTGGATATATTCATATCCCAAAATATGAAAATCGTCATTCTTTATAAACAGATAGTTGTCTAAAATTCTCTTATATTTAGAATAAAAGCCCTTCATTTTTTTTCTAATTATTCCTCAAATTGTGCATATGTGCATATCCTGCTGAAAACTTCCCCACTTCAGTGCTAGGGCTGTTTTAGGTTGTCCTTTTTGTGGGATTTGTAAAAGCTTTTTGATATCGTAATTTGTTTGTGGTTCTTTCTTTTTTTTTACTGGGCTGTTTCTAGTACTGCCACTTTCAGTGTGCCGCAATGTGCGTTGGTACTCTTTTTAAACAGGTGATCATCTTTGAGGGATATTGTAATATTGCAACATTTTCCTACCGTCAGAAGATGGCCATCACATTCCATTTAGTAGCAATACTGTTACGACCTTGGAATATTACAATTCTGACACAGTAGGTGTTAGAAAGGGGGGCCTCTAGTTGGCAATGGTTTGCACCTTTGTCCGAATAGGGACCCTTCTTCCTAGTCAGGATAAGGGGGATACACTTCTAAAAGGAAGTGTGTAAAGCATTTGTGAAACACTACAAATGGACACACCAGTTTAGAAAATAAGTAATCTTTATCTAAACCAAAACAAGACCAAAAAGACAAAAATCCGCAATACAGCAATAAAAATATGAAACAGTTCTGTTCAAATTAAATTGCAGATGCAACACTTTTCACACAAAGTACCTTGGATGCGCCACACGCACAAACAAAAACTGTCGCTGGGAAGGTGATGCGTCGGTTCCTTAAGCCCAGGGGAGGTGATGCGTCGGTTCCTTACTGCTGGGGAGGTGATGCGTAGGTGCCTTACTGCAACGCAGGAGCGGTGATGCGTTGGTTCCTTACTGAAGGGGAAGAGATGCGTCAGTTTCTTACTGTGAGGGGAGAAGTGGGTTGGTTTCTTACTGCGGCCCCAACGTTCTTGCAGGCGTGGCGCCCAGATGCGATACGTGAGGATCGGGGATGCGTCATTGCTTGCAGCCGCAGTCCCACGATGCGTTGGTTTTTGCAGCCGCACAGCCGGGCCTGCATCGCGATCGGTGCAGTGATCTCGGACTCGTATATCAGTGCACTCGATGCGGCGTGCAGTGATTCTCGGAGTCGCAGGCAGGCGCTGCGTCGGTTTCTTGGACAATGCATCGGAAACAGGTGCGGATGCCTCGCGCTTCTCGTAGTTGCGTTGCTTTCCCAGCTCCCAACAGCAGGATTAACCTCCAGAGGCCCAGAACAGTAGCAGGCCCCTACTGGCAGGCCAGAACTCCCAGCAAGGAAGTTCAGGGGAGCTGGTGGTGAAGTCTTTGTGTCCCTGAGACTTCAGAACAGGAGGCAAGCTCTTTCTTCAAGCCCTTGGAGATCTTATTTAAGCAGGGGGCACAGCACACAGCAAAGTCCTTTCTCCTTTCCTTGGCAGAAACAGCCACTGCAGGGCAACTCCAGACAGCACACAGCAAACGGGCAGTACTTCTCCTCAGTTTCTCCAGCTCTTCTCCTTGGCAAAGGTTCCTCTTGTTTCCTAGAATGAGCTAAAAGTCTGAGGGCTGGGCCCCTCTTTTTATAACACAAAATAATTTGTTCTCTGTGGCAGAGAAGCTCTTTGCCCAGCCAAAACCAGTTCTGTCCTCTCTGGTGCAGCTTTATGGCAGGAGGTGGAGACAGCATTGTCCTTGGCAGACCAGGCCCATTCAGGTGTGAAAGAAATCTCCTCCCCCTACTCTGATTGCAGCTCAGGTCTATTCAGACCAGCCCTGACTCACCCTGGAAAGGCAGGACACACATCAACCGCCCAAGTGGCTGTCTGAACAGAATGCACATCCCCAGCCCCTGTCACTCCAAATCCAGACAGTCAATACACAACCTAGCAGAGGCACACTGGATGGTTAGGCAAGAAAATACCTACTTTCTAAAAGTGGTATTTTCAAACCCAGAATGTAAAAATCACCCTCACTAAAAGATGCATCTTAACATTCTGAGTTCAGGCATATCAAACTTTATTTTCTCATCTGGTTCCCATGGGCAGTAATGCTCATAAGATGTTATGACCAAACTCCCCATTCTATCCTATGGGGACAGATAGCCTTACAATAGTGAAAAACTAAATTGGCAGTATTTCACTATCAGGACATTCCACGCACATCAACTTTCACAGACACTGCACCCGGCCCACAGGGGTACCTTGGGCCTACCTTTGGGGTGACTCGCATGTCAAAAAAGGGAAGTTTAGGGCCTGGCAACTGGGCGCACTTGCCTGGTCGACAAGGCAGCGCTAGACTGCACAGAGGCACAGCAATGGCAGGCCTGAGACCTTGTGGCAAGGCTGCTTGTGTAGGTGGCACAATCAGTGCTGCACGTCTACTAGCTGCATTGGGTTTACAGGCCCTGGGCGCACACAGTGCACTGTACTAGGGACTTAACATTAAACCAAATAGACCAATCATGGAAACACCAATCCATAACAATTGACAAATGGAGAACTGGCACTGTGGCACTGCACAGCAGTGGCAAAGTGCCCAGCAAAACAAAGTCCAACACACAGCAAAAACACAGGAGGCAAAGGCAACAAATACAGGGGTAACCCACGCCAATGATGCCAGGTCTAACAAGTGTCCCCTCCAGCTGAAATGTGGAGAGAACTACCCATCCTCTGGGAAGTTCTCTTCACCAAGGCAGAAAAATCTGGACAGACCATCAGCATTGGCGTGTTCTGTGACAGGGAGGTGTTCCACCATGAAGTCCATCCCCTGTAGGGAAATGGACCACCTCAACAACTTTGGGTTCTCACCCCACATATGCATCAACCATCAGAGGGGCCTGTAGTCGGTCTGAACCCGGAAGTGAGTCCCAAACAAGAAGGGCCTCAGCTTCTTCAGCGCCCAAACCACAGTAAAAGCCTCATGCTCAATCTAACTCCACCTCTGTTCCTGTGGAAGTATCCTCCTACTAATGAAGGCTACAGGGTGGTCCAGGCCCTCCTCATTTAGCTGTGAGAGCACCACCCCCACACCATGCTCTGAAGCATCTGTCTGCACCCTGAATTCCTCAGAGAAGTTAGTTGCCTTGAGCACATGGCAGATTTCAGGGCATCAAAAGCTTTTTGGTAGGCATCAGTCCAGTTCACCTTCCTGGACTGCTTCCTAGAAGTCAGCTCTGTCAAGTGAGCTATAATGGTGCCATACCCCTTGACAAATCTCCTTTAGTGTCCAGTGTGGCCTAAAAAGGCTCTCACCTCATCTGGGTCTTGGGGGGTTCCCAACCCAGAATGGTGTCAATCTTAGGCTATAGGGGTGCCACCTGGCCGCTTCCTACCTGGTGTCCTAAGTACACCACCGAACCCTGCCCGATCTGGCACTTGCTTGCCTTGATCATGAGGCCTTCCCTCTGCAGAGCATTCAACACTTCCCAGAGGTGGTACAGATGTTCCTCCCAAGTGGCACTGAACACTGGGTTGTCATCCAGGTAGGCGGCACTGAAATCCTCCAGTCCAGCCAACACCTGGTTGACCAACCTCTGAAAGGTGGCAGGGGCCTTTTTCAACCCAAAAGGCATCACCTGGAATTGGTAGTGCCCTTCTGGGGTTGAAAATGCAGACCTTTCATTGGCCCCATCGGTTAAGGCAATCTGCCAGTACCCAGTAACATGTTAAGTCAAACGCACTGAGGTACTGGGCAGCTCCCAACCAATCTATGAGCTCATCAGCTCTGGGATGGGGTGTGCATCAGTCCTGGTGACTAAATTGAGCCCTCGGTAGTCCACACAGAAGCAGCGTTCTGGCGTGGCACTGGGTGAGGCAGCCTTTGGGACCAAGACCACTGGGCTAGCCCAAGGGCTCAATCACCCCTAGCGCTAACATCTTGGAGACCTCCTCCTTGATGCAAGTCTTGACCCTGTCAGTCACTCTGCAAATTTTGTGCTTCACAGCAGGACTGTCCCCCATGTCCACATCCTGGACACACCACTGAGTGACACCAGGGGTCAGGGAAAAAGAGCAGCAAACTGTCCCAACAGTTGGCAGCAGTCACTCTGCTGTTCAGGAGTCAGGGCATCGGAGAGGGTTACACTGTCCACTGACTCATCATGTTCCTTAGCAGATAGGAGGTCAGGAAGAGGCTCTGTCTTCTCTTCAATTCCAGCATCTGTTGCTAGGAGCACGCCCACTTCGGACCGCTCCAAGTGGGGCTTAAGGCAGTTCACAAGTAGGACCCGTAGTAGGGTTCCTTGGAGACTGCAAATCCATTCGATAGGTGACTTTACTCTTGTGCTCCACCACCAAAAAATGGCCCAGTCCACTTATCTTGGAGCACACAAGGCCCCACTGGGTCCATGACCCACACTTTCTGGCCAGGCTGAAACTCGATCAGAGTGGCATTCTGATCATACCACCATTTCATCTCTTCCTGGCTGGCTTCCAGATTCACCTGTGCAAGTTGCCTGCAGCACTTAGTATCGTTCTTGAAGGCCAGCATGTAGCTATATACATCCTGGGGAGGTTTACTGGGAGCTTTCTCCCAGCCTTCTTTGACCAGACTTAGAGGTTCTCTTACAGGATGCCCATGCAGGAACTCACAGAGACTGATCCCTAAGGACTTCTGCTGTACCTTCCGGTAAGCAAACAACAGGCATGGTAAGAGGACGTCCCACTTACACCTCATGGGTTTACCAAGACCCATAATCATGCCCTTCAGGGTCCGGTTGAATCTCTCAACCAACCCGTTACCTTGGGGGTGGTGTGGAGTGGTGAACTTGTAGGTAACACCGCACTCCAGCCACAGGGACTTCATATACATGGATATAAAGTTGGTACACCAGTCCTTGGTAGCTTGGCACGAGCAGACAGGCTTATCTCAGAGGCAGTGTATAAAGCATTTGTGAACACATACAGTAATACAGTGAAAACGCTACAAATGGACTCCACACCAGTTTAGGAAAATAAGTAATCTTTATCTAAACAAAAACAAGACCAAAATGACAAAAATCCACAATACAGCAATAAAAATATGACTTTCAAATGGTAGAAACAGTTCTGTTCAAAGCAAATTGCAGATGCAACACTTTTCACACAAAGTACCTTGGATGCGTCATGCGCACAAACAAAAACTGTCGCAGGGAAGGTGATGCGATGGTTCCTTATTTCAGGGGAGGTGATGCGTTGGTTTCTTACTGTGCGGGGAGATGATGCGGCAGTTTCTTACTGTGGTCCAGACGTTCTTGCAGACGTGGTGCCCAGATGCGATGTGTGAGAATTGGGTATGCGTCATTTCTTGCAGACGCAGTCCCACGATGCGTTGGTTCTTGCAGACGCACAGCCGGTTCTGCATCGGGATTGGTGTGGTGATCTCAGACTCCATAGATCGTGCGCTCGATGCGACGTGCAGCGATTTCTTGAACCACGGGCAGGCAATGTGTCGGTTTCTTCAGCGATGCGTCAGAAACAGGTGCGGATGCGTCGCGCTTCTCGTTGTTGTGTTGCTTTTCTAGCTCCCAACAGCAGGAACAACCTCCAGAGGCCCAGAACAGCAGCAGGCGCCTCCAGGCAGGTCAAAAACTCCCAGCAAGGAAGTTCAGGGTAGCTGGTGGTGAAGTCTTTGTGTCCCTGAGACTTCAGAACAGGAGGCAAGGTCTTCCTTCAAGCCCTTGGAGATCTTCTTCGAGCAGGGGGCACAGCACACAGAAAAGTCCTTTCTCCTTTCCTTGGCAAAAACAGCCACTGCAGAGCAACCCCCGACAGCACACAGCAAAGGGGCAGTACGTCTCCTCAGTTTCTCCAGCTCTTCTCCTTGGCAAATGTTCATCTTTATTCCCACAATGATCTCAAAGTCGGAGGTCTGGGCCCCTCTTTTTATAATACAAAATCCTTTGTCCCCTGTGGCAGAGAAGCTCTTTGCCCAGCCAAAACCAGTTCTGTCCTCTCTGGTGCAGCTTCCAGGCAGGAAGTGGAGACAGCATTGTCCTTGGCAGACCAGGCCCATTCAAGTGTGAAAGAAATCTCCTCCCCCTACTCTGAAAGCAGCCCAGGTCTATTCAGCCCAGCCCTGACTCACCCTGGAATGGCAGGACACACCTAACCCCCCAAGTGGCTGTCTGAACAGAATGCACATTCCCAGCCCCTGTCACGCCAAAGCCAGGCAGTCAAAACACAACCTAACAGAGAAACACTGGATGGTTAGGCAAGAAAATACCTACTTTCTAAAAGTGGTATTTTCAAACCCAGAATGCACAAATCACCCTCACTAAAAGATGCATCTTAACTTTCTGGGTTCAGGCATATCAAACTTTATTTTCCTATCTGGTTCCCATGGCCAGTGATGCTCATAAGATGTTATGAGCAAACTCCCCATTCCATCCTATGGGGACAGATAGCCTTACAATAGTGAAAACGAAATTGGCAGTATTTCACTATCAGGACATGCCACACACATCAGGCATGTCCTATCTTTCACATACACTGCACCCTGCCCACAGGGTTACCTTGGACCTACCTTAGGTGTTACTCACATGTAAGAAAAGGGAAGGTTAGGGCTTGGCATGTGGGTGCGCTTGCCAGGTCGAAATGGCAGTGCTAGACTACACACAGGCACCGCAATGGCCACCTGAGACCTTGTGGCAAGGCTGCTTGTGTAGGTGGCACAATCAGTGCAGCAAGCATACTAGCAGCATTTGGTTTACAGGCCCTGGGCACACACAGTGCACTGTACTAGGGACTTAACAGTAAACCAAATAGACCAATCATGGAAACACCAATGTCTGTGATTTTCCTCCAATAAATGTTAGGGGAATTTAGTACCAAATGACGAGCTATTCAAACAAATTTGTAAACATGTAGCAGGATTTAAATGTATGTAAGTATTGATATGCATATAGCACAAACTTGGCTGGATAGAAACACTTGGCTAAACTCAGCAACTTAGCCACGAGGCCAAGAGTAACTACTTTAGCATGCCAGGATGCCACAAAGCCAACGTTTTTGGAAGAGTGCATAAGAGTGACCACAAGCATAAATAATGAAATTGTCATCACAAGGTCAATAACAGATAAATAGAACAGAGCATTGGCAACAGGTCTCTAAGGTTAACAATAGTATTGTAATTCAGGAAAGGAGTCAACGACGTTGCATCTTGCGTCTTTTTTTAAATGATTTACAGTTTACATATATTTTAAATTTTAGGCACAAAAAGATTAAGTGGTGTGCCAAGTATCACACTACTTCCACTCAAATGCTGTAGCAAGTATTTGAACCAAGATACCCAAGTTTTAAATTCAGCAGCTTAGCCACAGGACCAAGAGTGACTACTTTAGCAAGGATGCCACAAAGCAATTGTTTTTAAAAGATTGCATAAGAGTTACCACAAGTATAATAATGTAAAGGTCAGTAACAGAGAAACAGAAGAGAGCATCGGCAACAGTCCACTAAGGGAAACAATAGTATTGTATTCCTGGAATGGAGTCAGTGCATTAAGGTCCATGCAGGTTGGTAACCTATAATTGCACAAGTGTGCTAAACAAGTTCAAATTGTTAGAAGCCAGAGGCCATCGCATAAACCAGTGTTGGTAGAACGTACAAGGTGCAGGTTTTCATGATGCATGTGTTAGCATAGTCTCCTGTGCAAGCTTCCATAACACTGCTAGTGTGCACTGTTCCACACTCCGTGGTCCCCTAAGTAGAGCACTCTATGGCACTGTGTGTGTATAGGAAGCACTTTTCAAGTGTCAAAAACCCCATGCAAATCCATGTTCTAGGTATCCAGAATGCCACACTCACCTCCGTTGTTAGTATATATTTGTAGTTTCCAATATGAAAGGTCAACCCTATGTTTGTGCATTAGCCAGGACTGGAATCTATCTTCTCCAGAAATCTTAAAACAATAATCTTGCTTTATTTACGTGAAAATGTGACCCTAGACTGAAAATACCACAGCAATGACTGTTCGTAAAACTTTGAAAAACAATAGGAGAGAAAGGGTTTTTATATTTGGGGTACTCCTAGTCCCCTCAAACAAATCTTTAGCAAACAATGGAAGGAGTACACCCTCAGAGGTAAATCAATACCTCCAGGATAACGAGAGGTGCACTGAAAGGAAAATAGTAACCTTTCTTATAGAAGACCCCTCACTCACCAACCTAGTTGGTGACATGCTTCATCATCGGGGTCCCACCCGGAGAGCCGAGTGCCATCCGGGTGTGCTACGACACCTGACTACAGTGGAGCTGGTATTTTTGTTTGGTGCAAGTGTTAAAGGTGAATTAAAAATTGGTCAAATTTAACTCTCTATCAAAAAGATTTTTTAATCATGGAGCAATTGAACAATGTTAAAAATAGGTTGGGGATACCATATAAGGTTAAATTGACCTAAGGTATCGAACAAAAAACGAAAAACGTGAAGTGAAAAGCAAGTGAAGTTGGTCTACATGTTTCAACCTTAGTGGAAAAATCTCCAGGTTTTCTTCAGGACCGATGGTGCTAACCAGGGCGGTCTACACACGCTAAGGTGTACCCTACCCTTGGTTAGATTAAAAAATTCCAGTGGGAATGTACCTGTGGAGAAAAAAGAAAGGAAAACAATATATACACAACTGCTATGTTATGTAAACAACTATCAGTTCAGGCTCCTCTCAATCACTAGTCAGTGATACTATGCCGTGATTGTGAGTGACTAACTCAACAGTCATCCTGTTTCAGTGAATTGGTATAACCGTACTCTGTTGTGGATTACAACTCTCAATCATCACAGCGGACTTCAATTCACTCGTATTATCACTTCATCTATCCACATAGAACCAGACAGGTGATATGGTGCACTCATACGGTAAATACCGAGGTGCACATTATTAGCGACGAGTGGTCAAGTGACGCGCACGAGTGCCAATCGCCCCACAAGTGAAACACACCATGCCAGTAACTGATCTATACCGACGTGTGCTTTTCAAACTTCAAATAACTGACATCATCAACAAGAAAACACTCTAAAGTCAACCGTGCGTTTGGCGAAAAAGTGGAAGTATAAATGTATCAGGGCTGGCCTTACTGACGATGCGGGGAGAAAGTGCCTCGAAGGTGCCGAGGACACGTTATCAGGATTCGCCTTAATTTGTAAATTGACGATATGTGGTAAGTAAACAGAATGAGCGATGTCGGGGGAGAGCGTTACGTGGTGCCCACCCACAAGGTAGTGACATTTACTTACTTGGTGAAAAAGATTAGATCAGCTCTTAAGCCTACAACCGTATCCCGCCACCGCGTCCCGAGATTACTCGAGATGAAGTGAGTGCCCGTGCGGGATACAAGTATTTCCTGGTTGAAGGCAATAGGAGGAGACCGAGCCAATCAGAATGCAAGTGCTCCCGGAGGGGGACCAATACCTGATGCTTATCCAGACAAGGAAAGGCCTTTAGCAATAGTCAGGGAGAGCGTGATTGGTAACTGACGACGCTATGTGTTGTTAAATGAAAAGAGAAAATCCCCTTATTGGTAATAGGCAAAATGTTGATAAAACAAAAGCACAAGCAGTGCGCGCCTGATATGCAGTACGCCCAGATTATAATTGTGAAAAATAAAATTCCCACATTGAGGATGTGCCCAGTTTACAGTGATGTAAATAGAATGAAGGCGCGTGCAGGTGAAGCAACTGGCCATAACGTGAAAAACAAGACATAAGGTCCCATACAATCAGGATAGGGAGACACCTGATTACATGAACAGTAGCGAATAGGGGCCACGGCCAGAAACGGGGTTCAACAAATCCTCCTGTTTAGAAACCATAACAATAAACAGGCAACCTTAACAGTCATTCTTATGTCAATGTTGCGGAGATCAACAGACACACAAACAGTATTGTTGTCAGCTCTGAATAGGGTAAATGCTCATCTACTTGGGAAGGACAGAGTTCCATGGGATGTTGTCATTTAGACCGTTCTTATGAGTGGAGAGTCTATACACCCAGCGTTGTTCTTTCTCAAACAGTCTTTCTTGCATTTTCTCTCCTGTCTTGATTTGTTCAATGATAGTCCATTTTAAATCATTGGTTGTGTGGCCATTTGCTAGGAAGTGTTCTGTGAGTTTTGTCATCGATTTCTTGCACCTGATAGTGCTGCGGTGCTCGCAGATGCGTTGTTTTATTTTTCTGCTTGTCATGCCCACGTATTGAAGTTTACAGGGACACATGATTCTGTAAACTACATTGGTACTATTGCAGTTCGTATGCGTTCTCAAGGTCCATACCATGCCCGTTTCTAGTTCCAATGTTTTTGTGTTCTCTGTGAGATGACAGACACTGCAATTGCCACATTTGTAGTGTCCAGTGACCTCTGGTATACCCCATGCATTGAGGACAGTAGTTTGTTGTGCTTGAACTGTTGTTTTTGGACGTGTATTTACCAGAGTATCTTTTAGGCTCCTGGATTTCTTATAAGAGAACAATGGTTTCTCCCAGTTGAAAATGCCGGTATTGAGAATTGTCCAGTGTTTGTTAATAGACTTGGTCACTAAGTTAGATACAGTATTGTATGTAGTCACACAAGTCAATGGTAAGGTATCTTCTTTTGGGGGTCTGTTATCCAAGAGTGCCGCCCTAGGTTGGTTACGTGCCCTTTTCTGGCATTTGTTAAGAATCCTCTCAGGATAGCCTTTTGATGAAAGTTTAGTGGTGAGATCAAGGGCTTGTTTTTTAAAATCTTGGATTTTGCTGCAATTTCGCCGTAGTCTTAGGTACTGGCCATATGGAAGATTTTCCCTCAGAGGTCTGGGATGGAAGCTTTCAAACCTCAGTAAGTTGTTCTTCGCTGTAGGTTTGTAGTGGGTTATCGTCTCAAGACGGTTGTTTTCCTTTGTAATCTCCACATCCAAAAAGACCATGGTGTTTTTGTCTTTGGTGTGAGTAAATCGCAGATTCTGATCACAGGTGTTGATCCACTGACAGAATTCAGCTAAGATGTTTTCTGGTCCTTGCCAAATCGCAAGGACGTCATCAATATAGCGTCTCCAGAAGGTGATGTATCTGAAAAAAGGATTCCGTTCAGTAAGTATAAATTTCTTCTCAAAATTGAACACATAGAGACCTGCCACGCTCGGCACAAATGTGCTTCCCATAGATGTACCCCCTGTTTGTAAATAGAGGGTACCTTCAAATTAAAAAAAAAATTCTTTAATGCCAGTCTGGCACATTCCAGAATAAAGTTCTTTGGTGTTCGATATGTCCAGTTGGTGGCATCAAGGGTGCTCCTGAGCACTTCAAGAGTTTCGTCCTGGGGAATGCTTGTATATAAGCTTTCGATGTCAAAACTCATTAAAATCGTGGTGTCATTGACTCTGATATCTTCTAGGAGTTGCAGTAGGCTTTTAGTATCTTGAAGATAAGTAGTAGTATCCTGAACAATAGGTTTTAGGAAGACGTCACAGAACCGTGATAGAGGCTCCAGCAAAGAACCAATGCCTGAAACAATAGGTCTACCAGGGGGTGGAAGTTTGTTCTTATGCATTTTGGGTAGCGTGTAAAAGTATGGGATTTTTCCTTCACTATCACACAGAAAGGTTGCCTCTTGTTTAGAGATATGTCCCTGTGCTTCTGCTTGTTCAGTTAGGGTTGCTATCTCTTGTCGCAACTCCGCAGTTGGATCAATGTTGATTTTTTGATAGTTCCTTTCATCAGATAATAGCCTAAGGCACTCATTGCAATATGCTTCTTTGTCTTGGATCACAATCCCACCTCCCTTGTCAGCTGGTTTTATGATAATGGTGTCACAATTCTTAAGGCTTTCTATTGCTGTATTTTCCTCCTTGCTGATATTTTGAAAGGGTTGTTTGGGTTCAAATTTTTCAATATCATTGAAAACTGCCTGTTCAAAGGCCGAAACTTCAACTGGAATTGTGTAAGGGGGAGGTGTGAATGAAGATCTAGGTCGTAGACCTGTTTCATTTGGATCTGGTTCAAGTGATCTCTCCCCTTGTTTTTCAAAATAGGCTTTCAGTTTCAACTTTCGAAAAAACCCGGCGAGTTCACAATGAAGTTGGAATTTATCCAGCCTAGCAGTGGGGACAAAACCAAGACCTTTGTTTAATACTCTTTCTTCCACAGTTGTCAATGGTCTTCTTGCCAGGTTAGTTACTAGGTTCGGCTGTTGCTGGTCCCTGCTTTGGCTTCCAGGGTTCTGCTCCGTGTGTTGGGGCCCACTGGGTCCTCGTCTTCCCAGTGTACTTGATTCATCCCTCTTCTTCGACCTCTTCCCCTTCTGCCCCTGCCTAAAAAAGGAGGCCTGTAAGAATTTGGTGGAAACAAGGGCTGTGGGAAGGGTGGTTGCCAACCGAACATAGGGTTGTGTTGTTGCGGATTGAAAGGGCCTTGAAAGTTGGGCAACATTTGGGTGTTGAAGGCAGGCCAATTTGTTTGAGCTCTGTTCCTTCCTCTTTGTTTCTGACAATAGCTGCTTGTGCTTGAGTTGCTACTTGCAGTGGATTCATTGCTGGAAACATCTGAATCCAGATCTGATCTGGTAGGAGGGGTATAGTCAGGATCCGAATATGGATAGGTTTTGACATATGAAAATCTTTTTAGATCTTTCTGAAATTTTTGTAATTTTTGTTGAGTAAGGTTGTCTTTATACTCGTTCATCTCTTTATTTATTTCATCAAGCTCCTTTTTAAAACTCACATCTAAATCACGGACAAAGCAATATACAGGCAGCCTTATGTACCACAGAGATGAGTTTGTCCTGCTTCCACTGCAGACATCTGTACTTTCAGATTTGAATCCTGTTAGGTACACTCATTCTGCCGTCCCACTGACCTTCAAAAATGCATTCAGGGTATTCAGGGCATTCAGGGCATTCAGGGTGAGCGACCAGACCCTCGGCCTGGTCGCTCACACACCTCCCGCCTGCTCCTTACCTGCTGGACCTCCTGCTGCCGCCTGCCGCCTGAACCACCACAGGGCCGCCGAGCGCCGCCCCAGCCGCCACAGGGCCGCCAAGCGCCGCCACCGAGCCCCCTGGTTTCCCGCCGCTGCCCACGAGACCCCGCCCCCCCGCCCGCCGATTGGTTCCCGCGCTCCCCGCCTCCCCGCAGACCCTCCCTCCCGGCTCCCCTCTTATGACGCCCCCAGAGCGACCGCGCAGCGGACGCGCGCAGCGGGAGCACCGAATGAGCGCCGAAGGTGCGCCAAAGGTAAGCCCGTCTGCGCCCGTCCGCGCCTGGACCGCGCCCAGCGCCAGGACCCCTGGCCCCCGCAGACCCCAGCCCACCCGCCTGACTTACGACGCCGCCACCCTCAACGCACTCAACACCGGCCGAACCCCCGGGTGCTACCGAGCCACCCCGAGACGCACCCACGGACCCTTCAGCTGCCTCACCTGCAAGTTCACCTGCATCCGGACCTGCCCCGCACCAGCACCCGCCAAGCCGAACACCAGCAGCAACCACCTCAAGTGCATCCTGCTCAACACCCGCTCCGTCCACAGACACGCCGTTCAACTCTGGAACCTCCTCGACACCACAGCTCCTGACGTTGCCTTCCTCACGGAAACCTGGATGAACGACTCCTCAGCGCCCGACATCGCCATCGCCGTCCCAGAGGGCTACAAGATCATCCGGAGAGACCGCGACAACCAGACTGGAGGAGGCATCGCCATCATCCACAGAGACACCATCCGTATCTCGACCAACGCCGACAACACCCTGACATCCGCCGAACACCTGCACTTCCAGATCCACACCGACCCCAAGACCACCCTCAGAGGCACCCTGATCTACCGACCCCCGGGACCACGCACTCAATTCAGCGAAGACATCGCCGACTTCATCAGCCCGCACGCCCTCCCCTCGGCCGACTACATCCTTCTCGGGGACATCAACTTCCACCTGGAGAACAACAACGACCGCAACACCACCACCCTGCTTGACAACCTCGCCACCCTCGGACTCAAGCAGCTGGTGACCACCCCCACCCACCTTGCCGGACACACACTCGACGCCATCTTCTCGTCCAGCAAAGACATCTCCTTCAGCCACGCCACTGGACTCCACTGGACGGACCACAGCTGCATCCACTTCACCTTCAAAAGAACCACGGTCCACCACCACCAGCAACAGGCCGCACGAAGAAGCTGGAACAAGATCACAGCCGAACAACTCACCACATCCCTGAGCCAGCACCCTCCCGCCAGCTCACCGAACCCCAGCCAAGCCGCCGACAACCTCACGAAATGGATCTCCACCTGCGCGGACGAGCTTGCCCCTCTGAGGACCCCACCCAGCAGACCCGGAAGCAAGAAGGCCCCTTGGTTCACCGACGAACTCAAGAGCTCCAAGAAGAACTGCCGAGCCCTCGAGAAAGCATGGAGAAGAGACCCAACGCCGGACAACATGACTACCCTCAAGCTCGCCACCCGAAGGCACCATCAACTGATCCACGCCACCAAGAAAACAGCATTCAAGGACCGGTTGGACAACAACGCACACAACAGCAAGGAACTCTTCAACATCGTCAGAGAGCTCTCCAGCCCCAACGCCGGAACCGACGACATCACCCCATCGCAAGACCTCTGCAACTCCCTCGCCTCCTACTTCCACAACAAGATCGCTGACATACACAACAGCTTCAGAACACAACCAACGCTCCCCACGACCAAACCAACGCCCCCCACCACCACCCTCAACGCCTGGACACCGATCAACCTCGAAGACACCATCAGCACGATGAACTCCATCCACTCCGGTTCCCCAACCGACCCCTGCCCTCACCACATCTTCAACAAGGCCGACGCTGTCATCGCACCCCACCTGCGGGACATCATCAACACCTCCCTCAACACCGCCACCTTCCCTGAGAGCTGGAAGCACGCCGAACTCAGCGCTCTACTAAAGAAACCAACGGCGGACCCCACCGAACTCAAGAACTACCGCCCCATCTCGCTCCTCCCGTTTCCAGCCAAAGTCATCGAGAAGACCATCAACAAGCAACTGGCAGCCTTCCTCGAGATGACTGGTTCCCTCGACCCTTCCCAGTCAGGCTTCCGGGCCAACCACAGCACCGAGACCGCCCTCATCGCTGCCACAGACGACATCCGAACCCTGTTGGACAACGGACAAAAACAGCGGCCCTCATCCTCCTGGACCTCTCCGCGGCATTCGACACTGTCTGCCACCGCACCCTAGTGCAGCGCCTCAGCAACGTCGGGATCAAGGAGAAGGCACTGGAATGGATCATCTCCTTCCTCACCGGAAGGACACAGAGAGTCCGCCTGCCCCCGTTCAGATCAGAAGCCACGGAAGTCACCTGCGGCGTCCCTCAGGGCTCCTCGCTCAGCCCCACCCTCTTCAATGTCTACATGAGCCCCCTTGCGGCCATCGCACGCCAACACAACCTGAACATCATCTCCTACGCCGATGACACCCAGCTGATCCTCTCCCTGACCAACGACCCCGCCACCGCCAGAGCCAACCTACACGAAGGGATGAAAAACGTGGCCGAGTGGATGACGACCAGCCGCCTGAAACTGAACACAGACAAGACGGAAGTCCTCATCCTGGGCTCCTCACCCTCCGCCTGGGACGACTCCTGGTGGCCCCCTGCCCTGGGCAACGCACCCAAACCGACAGACCACGCACGCAACCTGGGCTTCATCCTGGACTCCTCCCTCTCCATGACCAGACAAGTCAACGCCGTCTCCTCGTCCTGTTTCAACATCCTGCGCATGCTACGTAAGATCTTCCGGTGGATCCCCACCGAGACCAGGAAAACAGTCACCCAGGCCCTCGTCACCAGTCGACTGGACTACGGCAACGCCCTCTACGCCGGTACCACCGCCAAGCTCCAGAAGAGACTCCAGCGGATCCAGAACGCCTCGGCGAGACTCATCCTCGACGTCCCCAGACGAACTCACATCTCCAGACACCTGAGAGACCTGCACTGGCTCCCGATCAACAAAAGAATCACCTTCCGGCTCCTCACCCACGCACACAAAGCCCTACACAACCAAGGCCCGACCTACCTCAACAGCCGCCTCAACTTCTACGCTCCCAAACGCCACCTCCGCTCGACCAGTCTCGCCCTCGCAGCCGTCCCCCGCATCCACAGAGCGACAACAGGAGGTAGATCCTTCTCCCACCTGGCCGCCAAGACTTGGAACGCCCTCCCCACCGAACTACGCCTGACCCAAGACCACCTCTCCTTCAGGAAGAAGCTCAAGACCTGGCTGTTCGAGCAGTAGCGGACCCCCCCCCCCCAGCGCCTTGAGACCCTCCGGGTGAGTAGTGCGCTTTATAAATACCTTGATTGATTGATTGATTGGTTTTGCAAATAATAAAACAGTTATCAGCACCAAGAGACAATTTAGTATGGGACCCACAACATTTTCATGCACGAAAAATTCTTTCAGAACACCTGGGTATGTTTAATACCACTAGCTGTAGTATTTTCTGTATTCATTCTTCTTCACAGTAGAATGATTTCTCATGTCAAAAATGTAGCTCTCCAACTGAAAGGCAGAATAAAACACCAAAAGAAAGCGAGCATTGAAAAGGTCAATCAATAGTTCTCGCCTTTTTTGACCTATTGGCTTCGGCAATGCTTTTTGCAGTGCAGAGTTAGCAAAAAAAAGAAACAACGCTCATCAGTCACACGCTAGCAGCAGTGTCACTTTATAAGCACACGCCTGCGTGATGACATATGACCTCGAATGATGACATTTGAATTTTACTGATGAGGCCTATGGATTGATGTAGGTGAAATGTTTATTACAGCTGCCTGCCTCTCCCCCCAAAAAAATATACATATATTTTATTTTAAGAACCAGAAGGTTGGGAGGAACCCCGAAGGAGCGGTGGGTGTTTGCTATGGGTTTTTGTAATTTGGGTCTGTGGAATCCTGTTGATGTCATAGGCACTGCTTGGAGGCCTTGGGTGGTGACATCTCGGGATTCCATGTCAGTTGGGGAGGGAGTTAAGGTGTCTGGCGTTACAGACACAGGTTGTTTGCTGCCATTAAACTTTAGTGAAGACTTCTTGAAGTGTACTTTGAATTATTATTGCAGCAACACAAGAAAACATGCTGCAAAAAGGAACAAAACTCACTTACTCAAAATGGAATGTTAATAACAAAAGAAAAAGTAAGCCCTTGAATGTTAGCAGTGGGAGGGTACAAGCCAACCAATCAAAAAGATTGTCCCTCAAGGGGAGAGACAAACAGAAGAGGAAGAAAGCCATCGAATTAAAACCAAACAAATGAGAGTGACAAAAAAAACCAATAGTAAGCAATAACTGTAAGCACTCTGTAAGTTTTGACAGGGTCCACATCAGTCTTTCAGGGTTTTAAGTGGGATGAAAAAACTGCTGGGGTCTCTCAAAGGGGCGTGGCCAATGTAATTAAGGGCATCGCTTAAAAACACTTAAGCTAATAATCTGTGCTTAGGCGGAGGCCTTTGCATCCTATTACGAAGGGGTATACACCCCGGTTTGCACCCGCACTGAACAGGAGTGCACGGAATTCTTGGAGGACTTTGCGCTCCCCACTTTGTCGACTGAACAAATAGACCGCCTGGAGGCAGACTTCACGGTGGAAGAAATGGGAAAGGCCCTCAATTCCCTCCAGTCTGGGAAGGCACAGAGACCCAATGGCCTTCCGGTGGAGCAATTTCAAGTGACAGTCCAATATTATCACGAACGTGCTCTTCCGGATGTATCGAGAGGCGCGGGAGGTGGGCAGGCTTCCGCCTGACCAAAGAGAGGCCATGATTGTAGTGATCCACAAGGCGGGCAAACCAACCGATCTTTGCTCGTCCTACCGCCTGATCTCACTCATAAATGTAGAACCTAAGGTATTGGCTAAGGCCTTGGCAGATAGGCTGCTATCGGTTCTGCCGGATTTGGTGCACGTGGACCAGTCCGGGTTCATGCCCCGTAGGAGCACCCGACACAACTTACGTCGCCTCTTTGGAGTGCTATATATGACAGAGGTGGGGGCCACCCAGACAGCACTGATGGCGTTGGACGCCTCAATGGCTTTTGATAGTTTCGAATGGCCCTATCTGTTTATGGTGCTCCGCAGACTGGGATTCGGTCCCGTATTCCGTAGTTGGGTTCGGCTCTTGTACGAACAACCAATGGCGAGGGTGAGAGTGAACGGGGCGGTGTCTAGAGCCTTTCCGCTACGAAGGGGCACCAGGCAGGGGTGTCCTCTATCCCCCCTCCTTTTCGCATTAGCCCTGGAACCGCTGGCACACTGGATTAGGAGGGATAGGTCGTTCTGGGGCCTGGCATTGAGTGATGAGTGGGAGGAGCGTATTTCTTTATACGCAGATGACATTGTGTTATACATGGCCAGGCCCTACCACTCGATCGCACAGGCGCTACACCTCTTTGATTTGTTCGGTAGCTATTCGGGCTACACGATCAATTGGGGAAAGTCACTGATTTTCCCGCTCTCAGGCCCTCCACCGAGAGTCCCGACTCGGTGTCCCGCTTCCATCGCCGTGGACGGATTCAAATATCTGGGACTCTACATTACACGGGACAGGGCGGAGTTCTTCGTCAGGAACCTGGAACCCCAGCTATCGCGTCTTAAAACTGACGTGCACCACTGGAGGTCGCTGCCTCTCTCCCTGATGGGTCGGGCAGCAATGTTTAAAATGCTCGCATTGCCACGCTTGCTTTACATCCTGCAAAACACGCCATACCCGATACCAGCGGTGGTGTTTAAGAAGATAGCGCAGGAGCTACGTGTCCTGCTCTGGGATGGTGGCAGTCCCAGAATATCGTAGCCCAAGCTGACGAGGGGGGTCTTTGATGGGGGGCTGGCCCTTCCGGACGTCAGGCTCTATTACTGGGCCTCCCAGTTACAGGTGGTAAATGGCTGGGTCTACGCGGATCGGTCAGAACCGGCCTACAGAGTGGACCGATGGGTAATGCCGAACGGTAATTGCGAGCCCCTGTTGTATGCCCGTAAACAGGGTAGGGATTGGCCATCACACACCAGAGTGGTGATTCAATGTTGGCGGGAGGCCAATAAATACTTGGGGTGGTCGGACTCCCTGACGGGAAGAACCCCTCTATGGCACGGGGACCAGCTGTTGGATGTGACTCATTTGACAGGGTTTCGGGGCTGGAAACTCATAGGAATCGAGTACCTGGGGGACGTCTGGAAGGGAGACGCTCCGCGGTCTTTTTTCTACCTTAAAAAAGAGTATGATCTACATGACTCCCAACACTACCACTACCTACGCCTCACCCACGCCCTGCGGACTCACATAAGGTGCGGCACGACCATCCCAGAGTACTCCCCTCTGGAGGATAGGCTGCTCCTGGACCCGATAGCAGGAAAACCCACTTCCACAATATACCGCAAACTCATCAATAACATGACGGACCCCCTGGTGACACTGCGAGAGAGATGGGTGGGGGACATAGGTGAACTGGGGGACATAGGTGAACTGGAGGACAAAGACTGGCAGGAAGCCCTACAGAGCCCAAGGGAGATTGCAATTCGGTGTAGGTTCCGGTTAGTACAGCTTAAGATCCTGTACCGAGTATATTACCCCCGCACCCATCTGTACGGCTGGGGGAGGAGCAGATCGGCCCTTTGTGTACGGGGATGTGGGGAGGAGGGCACCTCCTCCCCACACACATCCTATGGGAGTGCCCCCAGATAGTCCCATTTTGGACCAAGGTGGTTGACATAATGACGGCAGTGGTGGGCTCAGTTGTCCCGCTGGAGCCCCGATGGCTGCTATTAATGATTAGGAGCGACTCGGACTGGACTAGACACAAGGAGATTTGGCTGGCCCTGGCGGCGGGGGTGGCGAAGAGGAATATCCCGAGGGACTGGGGCTCGTGGACCCCGCCCCAATGGGACCAATGGGTACAGGATATAGACTGGTGCCAAAGGCCTGAAGAAACTATCTACAAAAGCAGAGGTTGCACCAAAAAATGGCGTAAGGTATGGGGGCCATGGCGGAAATACAGGCAGACGGGGGGAGGACTAGAACCCTAACAGCTATTGTTATTTGTCTCATTTGTGTCCTTGAAGGTCGGTCATTGTTCAGAGGATGGGTAATTCACCGCATGTATTGTGCTAAATGTCCTGTATTGTTTGATGGTCTGAGCAAAGTTAATAAAAAGAATTAAAAAAATAAATAAATCTGTGCTTAGCACAGTGTGCTGCCCGACTTGTATTTTGCTGTTTCTGTCATTGCAGCCAGTCAGGAATATTGGCTTTGTCAATGGTTGTTAGTTGTATAAAATAAGTAAGTAACAAATATGGCTTGTATATAATATTGAAAAAGCTTTCACTTAAAGCCCTGGTGACACCATGACAATGTTGCTGCTCCTGCGTTTCAAAAAAAAGAGAAGGGAAATCCGGAGAGAAAATGACTCTCTTTAAAGGATTTCCTTTCCCCTACAACGCTCACCTGGCATGACGTCATGCCGTAACTTCTCCACTAGGGAGAAGTGAGCAGTGTGAGCACGCGCACATCGATGTGCCTGCTGTCACTGCAGTCCGGAAAAAAAACGTACTGCCTGTGCCAGGACACAAAACAGAGCCCGATAGAGACCCATTTCGAGGCCCCCTTTAAAAAACTGCAGGTGCTCAGCACCGGTGAGACCCGGCCCACTTAAAGCCCCGGTCTTTTGACAAATCACAGCTAAAAGCTGTCTGTAGGCGAAACCCACACACTAAAAAGACAAACTGACGTCTGACTTTGGGCATCAGCATATTCCCGCCCTCTACGTCCATCCAGCACAGAGGAACGTGTTTGATGATAAACTCACAGTGCGCTAAATAAACTTGTCTTTAACCCAAATGATAATTATTTTTCCCATCGGTTATTTAATCTGCAGTTCCTACTCGCACATTGCCTTCCTTGCTCAATCTGGCTGCTGCTCTCTGTTATCACAAGGGCGTCAGACGTCAACAAAAACCATCCTTATGATAACACACTGAGCAGGCCTGAAGTACCCGAAAGAGTCCTTGGAAGGCAGTGAGTGGCAGGCGCGGTGCGTCCATTAGGGCGTTGGGGCGCAGCCCCCCCCCCCGCAGCATCGCCCGCAGCGTCAGTGTCTTTGAACTTAAGTAAACTGAATCAGTTTACTTAAGTTCAAAGAGGAGAACTGACAATCATGTCAGTCAGCATGACGTCGGACCGCCCACCCGGGGGTGGGCGGTCCGACCTCATGTT
The DNA here is from genome assembly GCF_964204655.1 of Triturus cristatus. Taxonomy (NCBI): domain Eukaryota; kingdom Metazoa; phylum Chordata; class Amphibia; order Caudata; family Salamandridae; genus Triturus; species Triturus cristatus. The sequence continues at coordinate 1,647,314,113 of NC_140590.1, forward strand.
GACTGACATGATTGTCAGACAGACCAGGCAGGGGCAACAGGCAGCAGCACAAGTGCACATGATTGGGGAAGGTGAGCGAATTTTCGCTCCGTGCCCAGTCATGCGCACTTGTGTCTGCTCTGGCTGGCGCATGCCCATTAGGAGACCGAGGGTTGAGCAAAGGCTCAAACCTCGGTCTCCTAATGGGCAGGCGGGCGAGCAGTAACCGTGCCCTAAGCCAATTCCTGGCGCTGCTGGCAGTGCCAGGATTGGCTGAGAGCCTGAGAGGGGCTGTAGGCGCCAACGGACGGACCCGAGGCGGCGCGGACGTGCTCAGGAGTGGACCTCAGGTAGGATAAGGATTTTTTTAACATTTATTTTAACACCCCCCCGCGCGATACCCCCCCCCCCCCCCAGCGCGAGCCGCAACTGCCGCCCACTGCCTGGTAGAACGTGGAAGCGCCACCTAGACTGGTTACATCCTGAGAGGTGCAAGGGTGGTGTATGGCCCTGCCCTGCTGCAGGCTTATGGAACATGTGTACCATCTATTGCTTGGTAGTACGTTGGAGCACCAACTGGACAGATTACAGCCTGACAGGTGCAAGGGTCGTGAGTGTAAGCCCCCTGATGGGGTGGTATGGGGCCGACAGGACGCCTGCCTGTACCCCTCTCTGTCAGTATGCCTACGCTTGTGTTTGTTGCCCTGTGCCTCGCACGATCGTTTTAAGCCTTTCTGTCTGTATGTTTCTTTTCAGTTCTCCCTCCCTTTCCTTTTCTGGTCTTTATCTGCCTGTCACCCCATGCCCCCCAGTCTTTGTTTCTGTGTTATTCTGCCTGTCACTTTCTATTTCTGCATTACTCGTCTCTCTTTCTACCTGCCCGCCTTTCGTTGTGCTGCTATTTTCCACCTCTTGCTTCTCCACAGGGGCATTTAACATAGAACTCAAGTTATCTCTCTATCTATCTTCCTCTTTCACTCTGTGTCCCTGTCTACTGGTCGAACCCTCTCTTCCCACCCATTGCATTGTTTCACAGATCTGCATCTTTTTCTTCCCCTCATCAGCGCCCCGTCTCTGTGTTCTCTCTCTGTGTGCCGTGTCTGTCTGTCCGGGGCAGTGGGGACACGTTCTTTAGGGTAAATCGTGGCGAAGACTCCAGAGGGACTTGAATGAGTTGACAAATAAGGCTGTTTTAAAGTAGTGCTCGACACCCTGGTCCAGCCTATATGGAACTGAGTGCAAGAGAAAGAAAACCTGATTTGCCCGGGATTACACAGGGCTTCAAAAGGGGACGTTGGGATCGGTATTCTGGTCTCCTTGTTCATTCTTTATATGTGCTTGTATATGCACTTTTGGGGTTTATTCTGTAGCTGTGCTGATAGCAAGCATTTGCAGTAGAGAACAAGTCAGGTGTCCTTTATGTAGCGCCTTACACCAGCATTTAACCTGTTTCTAAACACAATTGTTGTAGCTAAAGGACTGGGGTAAAGGTGCCACTTAATGGTGATAATTGCGCTTTAAATCCCACTCACCTCCCCACTGAGTTGACCTACATTGATTTTCGCAAGATCACACAGCTTTGCTCGGTTCTGAGGCAGCCACTTCTTCTGATTGCACAGGAGGTGCTAACACCACTAGATACCCAAAGTCTAGAAGAGAGCAGAAAAGGGATGACTGGAGGGTTGGGTTCAAGGGTGGGTGCGACGAGATTTTTTAAAAGGCCAGTTTAATTTGGTCATGTGTGGATTCATGAGTAGCTTGATGAATAAATAGGGTACCAGAGATTGACTCTACCAAAGTATTGGCCCAAGGCATCCACAGGTGCATTTGTGGATGGATGGCAAGGTGAACAGACTTGTAGAGAAGGGTCCTGTTATTTGAATGGCATCAAGCTGCCTTCTATTTCTCTTGTGAATGGATAAATAGGCTAGTAGTGAATGACTCCATTGACTGAGTCACCTCAAGGCACCCAAGGGCGCTGTTGTAACTAGATAAATGAATCGGAGGATGAATAGAAATGTAGAGAACTATTTTGTTGAGGACACCTGCCGGTGTCAAGGTGGTCCCTGGTCCTCTTATGAATAGGTTGATAAATGACTGAATGAATACACTTTTATAGAATGGATAAGTTAAGTGAAGGGCTCAGGGTGCACCTCTTCTGAATGGATGAATAGGATTGTACAGAATGATGCAATCCATTTGCCTTAAAGTGCCTACATGTTTTCTTGTAAATGGATGGATAGGGTGGCTTATTAATGTATAGATTGCTTTATAAATGTTCTTCCTTTCTCAGATTTGCTTGAAAATGCACCATTTGCCCACTTTTTATATTTTTTACTTTCCTGGCGGTCGGCCTCACTCGCTTCCCTTTAGGGCACTCATCCCGACGTTTTACGCCCTACCACTTTCAAATGTCACCAGCCGCCACTGGTGAGTGGTTCTGCCAGCTGAAAGCTGTCGATCTTGAAGCTTTGCCTCCTTAGAGCGGGCGAGGCGCCCTCCTTACCGCCAGTGGAAGCGCCTGCTGAAATGTTGTACGGGACACCCAGAGCACAGCGTGTTGTCTTCTCATATGGTGTCTCCTCCCTCCATTAACTCCGGGGTCACAGACCAGCGCCGCCAGGCCCTCGCCACCTCGGTGGCCTCGGAGCTCTGGTTACCGTGGCAGCCGGGCGCTCTCTGAGGACAACCTTCTGCAACCTGCTTCTAGAATCTTCTATCTCTGACGTATGAAGTGCTGCCTTATGTCGTCACGTGACGTACTTCAAAAACTCTCGCCACCTCGGTGGCCTCCATCTGGTAAGGCACTCTGGTCACCGTGGCAGCCGTGCGCTCTCTGAGGACAACCTTCTTCAACCTGCTTATAGAATCTTCTATCTCTGACGTTTGAAGTGCTGCCTTATGACGTCACGTGACGTACTTCAAAAACTCTCGCCACCTCGGTGACCTCCATCTGGTAAGGCCCTCTGGTCGCCGTGGCAGCCGTGCGCTCTCTGAGGACAACCTTCTTTAACCTGCTTCTAGAATCTTCTATCTCTGACGTTTGAAGTGGTGCCTTATGACGTCACGTGACGTACTTCAAAACTTTTTTTTCTGAGCGGTGTTATTACATATCTTCGGTGGTTAAGTAACTGGGTGTTCCAGCGAACACCTTTTACCCTAGTATCACGAAAGCGGCTGTGGTAGTCTGTGACACGAATGTCTACATACATGAGGCAGAATCAGTCCTGCTAAGTTTCCTAGGTCGCCGCATGGCTAGCTGCTCCAGTCCAGGTGTGCTTTTGTTAACGATGTAGGTGTGTGTATTTCACTATAAAAGCAGGACTACGAATCTTACAATTCAAAGGAAAAAACCTGGACTGGAACAGCTCATGAACCTGGGAAACGTGCCACCTATGCAGTCTCACAAGACAATATCATCATATATACATTTACAGTTTGGGTTTTGGATCCACACTTTCCAAGATGAACTACAAGTCACCACATTCTTCAAACACATACAACTCTATAGAATCTCATAGGTACCACATTTCACTAAAACCATACAGATTATAAGCACCATGATTATCATTGGGCAATGTCTACACAAGAGCTGTTCCAACCAAATTAGAAAAATAACACATTATTTCTCTTGTCTAGGACCAAACCATGAGGGTACATGTGGGCACTATTCTTAGGTACAACTACCCACATGAAGTTTCCAGGGTTACCAAGTGGCTGACCCCTGCCTGACCCTGTCATAGACCTTCTAGGAAACCTACTAGATTCTGCAAGACTGGTTTGATCTGTGCTCAATCCTCATTTGACAATCAAGATATAAACTTCCAATAACCTTTGTACAATGCCCCCTCAATAAAAAAAAATAATGAAAAACATTATTCAGTTTCTCACCAATAGCAAAAATATCTATGCCGGTATTCTTCAAAATTTGGGCAGAGCTGTTGGCGTCATCTTGGGATTTTCCATCCGTCAAGAGGATCACAATTTTCCCGGCATCCGACCGCGCTCCAGCTTGTGATCTCAAATTTTCCTCCATCACATGTGTCAGAGCAAGACCTTGGTAAAGAGGAAAGTCAGTGTGAAAGAGATACTGGCAACACCTTATAAAAAAGATGCATTTAATTATTTAATGGATTTATTAAGAGTGACAAACCAAACAGTGGTATCAATGTCTTGCACGTAAAATAAAATTATTTTAAGTAAAATCTAGAATATTTTTGCATCGCAATGCAAAATAGACAATCATGGTTAAAACATGTACAAAGATTACACATGGATAACTATATATTTCTAGCAGTATTAGGTTTTCAAAATGCTAGTAGAATTTGTATTGGATTTGCACCAGAAGCAGTTGAAGATTTCTTAAGGAGTGTCAAACTAAGGATCAACTATTAATCTGTGGAAAAATCAATATTGTTTTATAAATTCAATCTCAATTATGAGGGGCACAAAGTAATTTCAAAGTTCATCAAAAGAGGATAGTGATCCAGTGAAGTTAATGTAATAAACAGGATATAACGCCCCAAGGGACGCTGGAGTACGGACAATAGTCCAACACCCGTCTCCTGTATACTTTCACAGGTTGCTACACTTCTGTGAGCCATCAAGCCATTTTAAGTCAGCTATCCGAATAAATGTGAAAAACAAAATGTGTGTCGCAGATCCATCATTTGCAAGGACACGAACAGCAGTAGCCAGCAGCCGCTCTCTCTTTCTTCGTTAATTGTTCCTGTGCTCCTGCCGTAGGATTTTTGCCCCAAATTACTCTTAATTACTCAAATTGGCATAATCACCTAATTTCTATAATTTCTCATCACAAGAATAACATGTAATTGCTGAAATTACTCCAATTACTCTGGCATAATTTACATTTCGTCCAGGCCTATCAAAAAGAGTCATGATGAACACACAACAGCATAGATGCAAAGGAGGACTGATTAGGAGTGAGTTGAGAACTTGAAAGAAATGAGTGATGTAGAGAGAGGGGTGATGAGGTTGCATAATAGTGATAAGGTAAGTCAGATTAAGGAGGTACAGGGTGAAGTTGGAAAAAAGAGAACTAGTGCTACAGAGAGAGAGACTGAGAAAGTGGAGTTAGGTTGAGGAAGGGGAGCAGTATGAGGCAGACAAGGAGGGGTTAAGGTGAGGTAGAGAGAGATGGAGTGATATGTGAAGTAGAGAGAGTCGAGGTAGAGGATTGTGTTGTAAGCGACAGAGTGAGATAAGAGACAAGACTAGACAGAGGTCCAGAGAGGTGGAGTGAGAGCGAGAGGTGAAGTATAGTAAGGGTAGGCAGTGAGAGTGATAAAATGAAAGAAAATGAGAGAGGTGGTGTATTCTGAGCTGGGTTACTTAAGGAGAGACATGGTAAAGGATAAATGATGCAGAGAGAGAGGTTGAGAGCGAGCCAGATTCATGTAGGGAGAGAGGTATGGCAAAACAATAGAATTGAGGAAGGGTGAACTCTAAATGAGTGCTTTTAATAGGAAAGTCCTGATCAATTCCTCCCCCCCCCCTTAAAGGAGAAGTTAACTCCATCCTACATTATGTGATGGTAAAGACAGTGATTTTTCTTGTGTGAAGCATTACAGATTGTAAAAGCACAATTTACCCATAAGTGTGGAGAACCAATGTAAATCCCAACTACTTGTTTAATCTTGTTTTGATTGGGCCTGGCTGAAATGCACAGAATTTCCTTTGAGAAAACTATACGAAAGGCCCATAAAATTACACGTTATTATGCAAAATGCCCGTAATTTTATGCTCAAGGGTAGTGCAAAACCGCATGTGATGCACACACAGCTGCTTGTGTTCTGTTCGCATTGTTCCAAGGCTTTCTTGATAGGATTTTTATCCTTAACAAGATTGCAGTTATGCGGAGTGTTGAATGGTGTAAGCTGAGGCAATTCTAATAAAAAGTGTTACGCAAAATGCAGAAAAGTATGCAAGATTATGTCGGTGTTAAAGAAATGTCACTCGTTCTTATTTTTGAAAGAGAAATCCATAATGCAAAGTTTGAGGAAACCTTACTGGATGCAGTGATAATATTCTGCTAAGTAACTAACCAAACTGCACATCCTGGTTGACTATAACATGTTTTTACAACCAGTAGCTAGCACCTATTGCATTCAACAAATCTAATCTAGCAGTTTTCAACAGCCTGCAAATTATATCTGAATTTACCTATTCCACCTGAAGCACATTAGATATCATTTTATACCCCCTAGATATGCCATGGTAATCAGCAACTCTCTAATGTTCTGGAGTGCCCATGATTCCTTTGCCTTCAATAGCAACCAGCCTGTAAGTCTTGGCATCTTTTGGCGTGTTTCCCCTGAGTTTTTGCTTTCTGACCTCCCAGTTTTGACTCTGTTTTTGCTGGTTTAATGTCTCTGCGCACTTTTTCACTGCTGATCAGTGTTAAAGTGCAAGTGATCCTGTTGTAAACTGTGTTATGGATTGGTGTTTCCATGATTGGCATATTTGATTTACTTGTCAGTCCTTAATAAAGTGCACTGAGTGTGCCAGGGCCTGTAAATCAAATGCTGTTAGTGGGCTGCAGCTCTGGATTGTTCCACCCACTCAACAGCCTGTAAATGTAACTCTGGCCTGCCATTGCAGAGGCTGTGTGCAGCCTGGGACTGCCATGTCGACTTGGCAAGTGTACCCACGTGCCAGGCCCTAACCTTCCCTTTCCTTCCATGTCAGTCACCCCTAAGATAGTCCCAAGGTACCGCTGTGGGCAGGGTGCAGTGTATGTGAAAGGTAGGACATGCCCTGGTGTGTGTGGCATGTCCTGATAGTGAATTACTGACAATTTAGTTTTTCACTATTGCAAGGCTACCTGTTCTTATAGGATAGAATGGGGAGTTTGTTTATAACATCTTATGAACATAACTGGCCCTGGGAACAAGGTAGAAAAATAAAGTTGAGTATGCCTGAACTCAGAATCTTAAAGATGCATCTTTTAGTGAAGGTGATTTTTACATTCTGTGTTTGAAAATACCCCTTTTAGAAAGTAGGTATTTTCTTGCTCAGCCAACAAGTAGGTATCTGCTGGGATTGTGGATTGACTGTCTGGTGTTGGGATGACAGGGGCTGGGGAGTAGCAGTGGCTCCAGAGAGTCTAGGTGGGGCAGTAAAGGGCTGAATAGACCTTGGCTGCATTTAGAAGAGGGAGAGGAGATTTCATTTCAGCTGAATGGGCCTGGTCTGCCTCTGACAATGCCGTCTCCACCTCCTGCCAGGAAGCTACACCAGAGACAACAGAACTAGTTCTGACTGGGCACAGACACTCTTTGCCCAAGAGGACAAAGGATTTGGGGCTATAGACAGTGGGGCCCAAACCCCTGAACTTTAGAACTCTTTTGGACCAAGAAGACTGCCAAGAAGAAGAGCTGGAGAAGCTGTGATGAGGAACTACCACTTTGCTGAGTGCTTTGCTGTGTTGGCCTGCAGTGGCTGCTTCTGTCTTGGGCAGTGAAAGGACTGGACTGAACATTCTACAACTTCTTTCTTTGAGTATCTCCAAGGGCTTGAGGTAGAGCTTGCCCACTGTTCAAGATGTTTCAGGAACAGCAAAGACTTCAAGTTCTTCTGCCCTCAGCACTGGGGACTGTGTGTTTTGTGCTGCAACAGAAGAAAAACCAACCAGACGACCTCTACAACACCACTGCCGACTCCATGTCCTGAAGGCACCGCAGAGGGCACCGCCGCAAAGCCGCACCATGACCCTGGTCTCACCAACGACGCCATCTGATGCCTCCACCAAGCTGCTGCTTGCACCGCGACCTGTGGGCACCGCACGCCGCACCACTGCACTTCGCATCGCAGCACCCTATGCCTGCTGATGTCAGCGCTCCTGACTTCAACAACGAGGAGTATGATCTGCATTGCGTGTGACTTTGAGGGCCCGACGACTCCTGCACCGACCTCCGGAACTAACACCTGCGGACGCCGTGCTTTCGGAAGCTCAATGGGAGGCTGCCAATGCCCTGCATTTCTAAAGGTACTGTTCTGCGGGTCTTCCCGACACCGCAGCTGGCCCATGACGCCGCGGTCAGCCAGAACTGTCTGGATTTGTTTGTTCACGACACCGTGATAGCCCCAGACGGAGCTATCGACGTCAAGGAACTTTATTTCAAGGTTATTTTGATAAGTGAAGATTTCTACGGTCTGTATTGTGGATTTTTATCGTTTTGGTCTTGTCTTAAGTATATAAAAATATTGGATACTTTCCTAAACTGGTGTGGTATCCTTTTGTAGTGCCTACACTGTATTACTGTTGGTTATGTGCAAATGCTTTACACACTGCCTCTAAGATAAGCCTGACTGCTCAGGCTAAGCTACCAAAGGGGTGAGCAGGGGTTATTTTAGGAGTGTAACTCCCTTATCCTGATTAGAAGGAAGGATCCCTTCTTGGACAAGGTGCAAACCATGGTAAACTAGAGACCCCCATTTGTAGCACAGCCTGAACCCCAAACTAACATGAAGACAGCCCTTAACAGCAGATGCACACAATGGGGAAAGCTGAACTTTCTAGCACTGAGGTTCTACCTTGGCAAAACTCCTGGCGACAACCAAACACAATATATATCCACCTTCCATTACTGGTTGCTTTAAGCCTTGACAACCAGACACTATTAAGGATGTCATTGAAACCTACCCTCAAGAAAAGGATCATGTGGAACAATGACAAAATTATGAAAATCAGAAATTTACTCTGCATCTTACAATGCAAGTGGTGAAAAGTACTCATAGAATGAGAAAGACAAAATTTGTCTATGTCATTCTAACAGAACACTACTCCAAATACACAGCGGATGGAGAGTGCCCATCAAAGAAGCTGCTTAAGATCCCGGTAGACTTCCCGACCCATGGTGCTACAACTTGAAGATTCCACACTCTCAAGTCTTCTGCTGCAAGTTCTCCAGAAGGTCATCACAAAAATCAAAAAACTAGATGAGCACCTTATGAACAAAACAGCTCATACTTTCCCAAAGGTTGTAATACTGAATATCGATTTCCACAAATGTCATGGTACAAGAATATCGAGAACAGAATATCGGGGACAAAATATCAAAATGTAAGTGTACTTAGAGAGGTATAAATCTAGTATTCCGAACTCCACATCTATGTACCTTGAAGATATATACATTGACAAGGTACACAGACGTGGAGTTAGGCATAGATAATCTATACTTACCTGTAGATATTTTAGTTTTAATATTTTGAGGTCGGTATTCTGTGTATCGATAGTCTACTTTCGATATTCAGGGTCTACACCTCCTCCAAACAACATGAAGATCATCAAAGAGACAGACAAGAGCAATCAACCATTTCTTAACACAATCAACACACTCCCTGGAGAAGAATTATATAACTTTAAAGAGATAACCAGATCATCAGGATTACCCTGGTCCAGACCCCCTAAAATCTTCTTGGAAGTCAATGCTGAGAAAGTATTCAAATGCTGGTGAAATAAATTAGTAAAACATAGATCCTTCCCAGCCGAGTTGAAGACCCCTACATCAGATCACTCTTCAATAAGAATCTAGATGCATCCATCCCAGCATATTTTACCCAGGCAAAGGGACAGAATTAGCAATCATATCTGGAATGGATGACTTAAATTAAGGTTGCCAAGAACAGTGTGAACACTGAGCCTTAACTTACCATACATTGGATTCCTGCAAAAGCTACAAGCCATTCTCACCCGTATCTCCAAGGCAGACCGATTCCCAAAGCTCATTCGTAGGGATCCCATGCTTTTTTTAATAAGAACTACAAAACATTTAGAATGTTGTGGCAGGACTTCTGTGCCTACACCAAAAGGAAGGTGTAGGAACACTTCACCAGTCTTACAAACCCTTCAAATTCTACCTACAGCGAGGTGATCAATATTCAAGGTGCTCTGCTTCATCTACGAAGACGCCCATACAAAAACATCATTATATTTACGGTATACGTTTGAAGAATTCTTGAAAAATAGGAATCTACGTTTAAGAACAGCACTGTGGATACTTTTATCCATGAAAGAAAATAAATCCATAGGAGGTTTCACATTTTCTGTCCAAGCAGAAAAACTCAGGAACTTCTTCCTAATTAAACTGTGAAAATACAGGAGCACATGCAATTCAGACAGCAGCCTGGAAGAAAGTACCACTAACATACACTGCTTGCAACACAAGGACGTATACGGGATATCTACCTGTGCTAGAAATACCTGTCCTCCTTCCTACTATTGAGTAACCATTAAAGCTATGCAGTTCAGCCTACTGCCCATAAGAATGGGATATAGTAAAACATTCCAATAAATCTATTGGACAAATAAGTAATGGTCAGTGGCGTAGCATCGGTGGGGCCACATAGGCAATTGCCCCGGGTGCAAGATTCTTAGGGGCGCAATTTTTTTAAAAAAAGTTCTCAATAGTGGACTGGTAGAAGAGACTAATGGTCCACATGTTAGGGGATGCAATACTTGCCTTGCCGGGGGTACTGGCAACCCACGCTACACTTCTGGTAATGGCTGTAGCGATTTGCAATACTCTTCAGGTCACTTTAACACAGTCCACACCAGCAGGTCTGACCATTTTCTTACCACTAGTTGATGCTTCATGGCTGAGAGCCTACGAAAGCAATAACTCAGTTCTTCCTGACAGATCTCTGTCTCTCAACGCCATTTTAAGCCACAGCTTCCTCACAGATAAATAAAATGTCATATTGGTTTTCATCCTGTTACAGTCAGTATATTAATTAAAACCAGTGGCATAACTAAAAATGATGCCCCCCCCCCCCTCCCTGAAGAATGTGATGAAGGGCCCCGAAGCCTCCCAGATCACACAGATATTCATTGGTCTTGAGATCAATAGGGGACCCCTGAAAGTTTGGGGCTCCCCTAAAGGGTCGTCACACCTCCTCCCCCTCAGCAATGCAGGGGCTGCATGGGCCTGTGTTACGCCCCTGTTTTGAACCCAAAGTATATAGATGCCAGCACACAATAAATCATAAACTGAGCATCTCTCACTCGTCACACTGTTAAGCGTGACATTCAATGACAAGATAGGAACACCTCCATGGTCACTCACGCACAACACAAAAATACTTCACACATAGGTTCATTACAAAGACAACACATTTCAAACCACACACACTTGATCATGCTATCCATTGTGTGAGCATTTCAGTATCTCACACAGGGGAAGTAGGCACCATTTAAATGTAATGCGAAACAATCCAATAAAATACCTGTTTTTTCAGGGAGGTGTGTCCATTTGGAACTTAACTGGGTGACTCTTGTAACCCGTACATCTCATAAATAACAGTAATTTGTAGTTTTGGAGGCAAGTGACAAGAACCTCTAAGTGATTTGGGGGGTGTGAGGAGCTTACTATGCACGTGAACGTGCTGGCCTTAGAAATGTTAGATGCCTAATTAACCATGGTTAGATAGGAGCAAAGATGGATGAATGTGTGAGTGGATTTTAGTAAGACTTAGGATTCTGTAGACAGGGTGGAGCACTATTTTGGGAGGTCTTACCTACCTTAGAAATGTCTAACAGGGCAAACATTCAGATAGGTGGGAGGAGATTGGACCTCTCTACCTGTAAAAGGGCCCTTGGGACATACAGGAAGTAATGAGCTTACTTGTAAAAATGATGTCTGGCTTATATAAGTTGAGTGCACATGCCTCTGAAATTACTAAAGTTTCTGTAGATTTTTGAACTTCCTCCCTACAAAGGTGTGCATGTGGGAAGAAGATTTTATGCACCTACCTGTGGAACTGCTTGTGGAGATGTAGCTGCGGCTGATCTGATAGGCTAGTATTGATCTAATTAATGGCTCCGCGACCAGGCTGAATTGGTGGGTATAGGTTGACATACCTGTGAATGTGTTTCCACCCTTGTAGCGCAGATTTTTCACAGCCTCCAAAACCTCATCCTTCGTGGAGTGCGTGTTCAGGTCCCACACTGTCTGTGGATCCCCACTGTACTGGGACAAGGCTGTTGACAAGAGAAACAGGAACACATGGAATTATCCCTTCTTTGTAGTAGCAAGGGCTGGCTCATGCAGTACAATTCACACTGGTCCACTGGTACTGAAACAAAGGATTGCCAATGCATCTGAGAGCTAAAACCGAAGAAGACGTCTTCAATGTATACAATGCTGTCAGAATCGCCTTCTTATTCTAGTCCTCAGGAAGTTAACCACTTCGCTTGTATGCCATTGGGCTGAGAAGGCTCTCAGCATGCATTCAGGTGCCCTGCAAAGCATCTTGATTGCATCATGTGGATATCTTCTCATTGTCCAGCACTATACTCCTGAGCAGATCCCACTGATGTCTTCAGGAGCCCATACAAAACAAACCAGTCCTGTTCTAGATTCTAGATAAGGGTGTGCAAGTTAACAATTTTTCGTAACATTTGGACAATCCATATAAAAATTAACATAATCACACTTCTGGAGCAAAATGTGGTTTGTGTCTATGTCCTGTGATATTTTTTTCTCACAAGCACGCACTTTGCATAAAGAAGTCTCTTGAGATAGCGGCAGGAGACTAGTTCGACCAGATAGCGTCTTTGGCAAAACATTATTTTGCACAAACCAGCCTCCCATGGGTAAAAAATTGTATAGTGTAACTTTTTGAGATATTTCAAGTAGGGGGAAATGTGTAAATTATGCAGATTTCGTCATCATAATTAACATTTTCTAAACCTACTTCACGCATAATGTGCTTCTTCCATGTCACCTTCTGATCCTATGGCTTTTGCGTGACCGTTGTGAGCCTACAACTCTAAACCGGAGCACTTTTTACATCTCTAAATTCCAATTCTTGAGACATCTGTCTTATATGTTGTAGCTCTGTGCATTGCACCATGTCTGTATTTATGGCACATTTTAGAGAAGAGTGATAATGGAGGTTCACCCGCAATATTTCTTGATTGGGGGCCTTGTGCTAGCAGATACTCCTCCTACTTTGCGTTTTTCATGTTTCGTGCTTAAATCCAACAAAGATGGTGGAGGTGGTACAGACCCATCAAGAGTGGCCCGCCATAATCATAATCGGCAGAATTAGCACCATTAAAGACCACAGTGGAAAGGCCGGTATGCTTTGTCTACATAACATTCTAGGAAACATCTTCAGCATGTTAGAGAGACAAGGTATGTGGGTCTGACAAAGTAACCCCAATTTTGGGTACAACCAGGGGCGGCTCATCTGCTATGGTGGAGGTGTGTCGCCCCACTGCTGAAATGCAGCAGACAGAAGAAAAATAATATGATAACAAAACTATTTTATTGTCATTTTATTTTTCAATTTCAGTCGAGTGTCTAGGGCGGGGCCATGTTCCAGCGTCAGCAGCAGGGGGAGGAGGAGTGGTGGGCACTGAAAGTGTGCATGTGGCTTTGACCAGCTGTCTTAGGATGGCCAAACCGACATGCGCACTTGGATATGTCCAGGCTGTTCCTTGGAGATATCAGCAGTGCTCAGGGGCACAGGCTTCCAGTCCCTGCTGGAGTGCGAAACTGCCCCGCTCTGCCCAATCTCAGTGCTTCCCTTATGCTGGAAATATTAGCATGAGGGAAGTGCTGGGATTGCGTGGGGAGTCTGAGAGCCAGTGCTCTTGGGAATTGCAGTGCCAGGAGCAGAGGAGCAGCGAGGCGTGGCATGGGAGTAGAAGAATGCGGCGGCCGGCAGCGAAAGGTAAGTCTAGATATATATATGTTTTTTCTCGTGTGCCACCCACATTGGATTGGCAGCAGCCGCCGCTGAGTACAACATCGGAGCCCTTGATGATGGTAAATTCTCAGCCACAATGGCGATAAACTCTAAAATTCAAGCTTGGCAGAAGGAGATTCGACCAGACGTAGTTTAATTAAGTCCCCATGTCTTTCATCCCTGTATACCATTTTGTCACGCCCTACGTTGGGTGCAAACAGCATTCAGTCCTTGAGTGTGGAATGGATCCTGCTGTGAGCATCCAATCATATATTGTCCAATCTGAAGAAGCCTTTTAGCATCTTCTCCCACTGACCTTAACCTGGAACTCTTCCTACACTTGTATGGAAACCTCCTCCACAGTACTTTAAGCAAGCGGCTAGGAAGCGATACATCCTACTTAACATGCACCCATCGGCGTCCCTACACTGATTCTATTTGTTAATGGAGAGTGGTGCCAGAAGGCCACCAGTAACCAGTCAACTTATAAAAAACCCTCAAAATTCAAGTGCTTTTATTCTCAATCAATGCTAAGCAAGGGAGAACTGTGATTATTTTGAGATTTGCAAACTCCGGAAGAAGCAATTCCATCTTTCACATCCTCCACCTTTCAATGTCCCAAAGACACCAGTACCCTCTCGGTTTCATCCTACGTGATTCTATATGAGGCAAACTTTTACAAAAGGGATTTGACCACTAGACAAGAGAGAAATAATAAATTACACAGGTTCTTAAGACACAGGGAGATTATGTTCACATGATCACATGATGTTGAGCCGAAGCTTGGATTCAAAACTGATTATCATGTTCCAAAGTCAGTAACTCTAGTCTCTAGTCCACGTCTCCTTTACCCCCTATAATTCTGCTTTTTTTGTGGGAAATGTAACCAGGAGACCCCACAGGAACCATTTCTATTGTACATCTCACCTCTCATGTCAATAAACAGAGATCTCAGCCACTCAGGTGGAGCGTGCCCACATGTATTCTCAACGAACCTGGCCAGTAGAAAGAAACACCAGGAGCCACCCATTCCTCACCATGAACAATCCCATTGCAAACAACTACTACATGTCAATGGCAGAGTGCTTCACTCACTCAGGTGTCTGTACCTATCCTGATCTTGTCCTGAGCAATGGGGAGCGGTGCCAGGATACCCCACAGGAACTCGCGCACCAGCTTGAAGTTGCTACGTCCAATGCTCCATGAGCCATCCACCAGGAGGACCACATCCGTTTTGGTGGAAGTGTCGCACTGGAATTGGTTGCCTGAGTGCAAAAAGGAAGACAAGAAGAAGGGTGAGAAAGACGTAAAAGCAGCCAACGTGGCTGAGGAATGACACCAAACAGCCTTATTCTGCCCAAGTTTTATCAACATTATATTAAACGATGGTTCTCCAATATCGGTCCTGGAGGGCTGGATCCATGCCAGACTTTTAAGATAACTACATTTATCTAAATGTAGATATTCTTAAAATCTCACATGGATCTAGTCCTCCAGGACCAACGTTGGAGAATCCTGCAGTAAACACTTTACAGCATGCCTTTGCAAGTTCAAAACTGCCCTGATTTGAAAAGATGGTCCACTATTTTAGCTATCTAATTTAATATTAGGTACCACTCTTATTTTGATGCCCGGACCTATTTTCTGTCCCAGTCCGACCTTATGAACACATGTTTTATATGCATTTGTAATGGTGACCGTGGGGAGAACCTCACAACCCTCTTAGCAGCCACGTGAGGTGATGTAATTCTATTGTTATGCTTTGCGAGTTGGTATTTGTATTTCTCACTAAAAGCGTGGGAGTTGTTAAAACCGGCTTCCTGGGCACCAGGGCACACTGGGGTTACTGAGATCCAATCGCATCAACTGGAGTGTTCCCCACTGGTGTCCTGGGAAGTCAGTACTAGTGGACCCAAAACTGGATGACCAAGTACTCTTCTCCAGCACTTGACTCTCTCAGGGTAGCAAGACAGAGCAGTCTAAAGTGTACTCAAGGAGATTAGGTGGGGTTAGGCATTCAGAATGCAGTGCACACCGTACCACCAGCTGATAAAATCAATGTCCAGTCAGTGCTTTACTTTTTATGAAAGAAAAGTACTTTAATACACACAAGAGAAATATACCGCACATAAAACTAGGATAAAGAGTGAAAACCAGATGTCTCTACAACCCTCTGGAGTTCTGACCCCGAACCGTATTATATCGCCTGGACGCCAAGCACTATAAAAACACAATTAACATGAAAACACGCAATTAGCATTGCATCTTACAGACCATGCTGCATCAGGTTGCTCTCATTCCCTAGAGCCATGATACGAATCTTTGGATTGAAAGGATATAGTTTCAGCATATGATGTGAGGTCAAAGGTTCTTGATCAGCCCCATAACTCCCACCCAAAGCAACAGAAGTGCCCCCCGTCCTGAGTCAGGACACTGCTCTAGTGGCATCAGGGATCTGGTCACAGGTGCCTGATGTCTTGGCACAGTTTACTGGAGTCCAACTAGTCCAGTAGCCACTGGCTAGCTGTAGGAGGGTAGTGGCTGGACAGAGGGCCAGTTCACCCCGATACCCCCAGATATCACAAAAAGAAAGGTGTAGCCTAGCTGGCTGCTTTCAGAGCAGCTGCTAGAACCTAAAAAATGCCCCCACTGTCCCATTCTACTTGTGTCTCCCTTCAGTATGGGACTAGTTTGCAAATTATTTCTAGGTCTGATTTTGGTTTCCATTCAGGCCCTGGAGGTGAGGTGTGCATATATCCTCAAATATTATAGAAGAGGATGATTTATGTATCTAAATTTAGTCCTTTAAAATTTGAGGAAAGTTTTTGTGAGCCTTGATATAGTTTTGGGACATTAAAAATACCAATACGCGTGAAATGCTTTGGCGTGCCAGGTGACATTAACATTTGGGGTGCTTCACCACAAGGAGCTGGCGCGTCCACAATCGCACAACTAAAGCGCTGCTCTGAACGCAGACGCATGTTGGCGAGGTGCAGTGATTGTGCCGAAGATGGAATCGACCATTATTAAAAGAGGTGCGAATTAGTGGAGAACCTGTCGCTGTGTGTCAGTTCCAACACCTCCCTAGCCCTGTCCCTAAGGGTTTGTGGCAGTAGCGCTGAGTACAATGTGGGAACGAGGAGGTTTGGCTCAAACTAAAATAAAACATTTGTGATTGTTCCTTTGTGCAGCGATCCAAGTTGTTAATCCTGGGGCCCGTCATGTCTGGGCTAACCTCAGCCCAGCACGTCCCTTCCGACCAGTAGCCCATGGGCATTAAACATCTTGGCTCAGTTTCCTAGTTTGGTTGGGAGTAGTGCCAGAGCTGTTGGCCAGGCATCACCTCTGATTCCCTACATAGCCTTGCACTGGCAAGTCGGCAGTGGGATCGGGATGCGCCTGCCACACCATGCGCAGTGTCTCAAAAAATCATGCAGTCATGAAGGAAAAACTAATTCCCTGTGTAGTTATTGTTGTCTTTTTACCTTCCTCTTTTTAATATCTGTTTTGTATTCGTTGCTTGACACTGTTTTTCTTTTATGTTTCCTTTTTATATGTCAGTATTTCTTTGTTCAATGTACTTTTACAATGTGTGCAGAGCAAATCTATTCTATTATAATTTTATTAAGGGTTTCTCACTCGCAGGCCTAACCATGTGCTTCTTTAAACTATTTAATTGAGCAGTATTTACATAAATTTAAAATGTATTATTTGTCTGAAAAATTAATTATGTTATTATGTTTGACATCTTCTATCACTCAACAGGCCCCATGGACACTTGATACGAATTTACCTTCACGCCCTGAAGAAGGTGATACCCCCGCAAAGGGGGTGGTTACACCGAAACGCGTGTCGGCGTGTTTGATTGAACTTGATTTGTTCCCTATACTTGCATCCTACTGTTTAATTTATGTAAAAAAATTGTTTTGCTGATTTGATAAATTTCTTTAATTTGTTTATACTAAATCACGTTGCAATCTTTGATGTAAATTCTCGTTAGTATTGGACTACATCAGCAACCCAATTGCCCAAAAGGAAAAAACTTGTTCTATGTTGTACTTGTATAGGGACTGTAAATCATAACTGGACATAACGTTTGATGAATGCTTAGTGTGTGTTCACAGTTTGAATGGGTTTATTTGAATGTGAGTTTGTATGAATGATTAGGCTGAGAGGCAGTCCATGGGAATTTCCCTGATTTGGGGCCAGTGTCATTGTTGTATATATTTTATGAGGTCAAGATATGAACCAAACACTGATCTATCTGTATTTTTTGAATAACAGTAAAACAAAAATAAAATGTTTCTTTAAACAACTTATTTACACTCTTTTGATTTAAGCACATGGCATACCTGGAGTGACGTGTATTTAATGACTTAATTGCGTTTTTTGAAAGAGATAGGAAGAATAGACAGTTTCTTGATATTTTGATTTTCCCCGATTGTTCTACCTTTATTCCTTCAGGGGTTCCCCTATTTTTTAGTGGTAGCATATGATGTGAAGTCAAAGGTTCTTGATCAGCCCCATAACCCCCCCGCCCCCCCAAAAGCAACAGAAGTGCCCTCCCGTCCTGAGTGAGGACACTGCTCTAGTGGCATCAGGGATCTGGTCACAGGTGCCTGATGTCTTGGCACAGTTTACTGGAGTCCAACTAGTCCAGTAGCCACTGGCTAGCTGTAGGAGGGTAGTGGCTGGACAGAGGGCCAGTTCACCCTGATACCCCCAGATATCACAAAAAGAAAGGTGTAGCCTAGCTGGCTGCCTTCAGAGCAGCTGCTAGAACCTAAAAAAAATGCCCCCACTGTCCCATTCTACTTGTGTCTCCCTTCAGTATGGGAATAGTTTGCAAATTTTTTCTAGGTCTGATTTTGGTTTCCATTCAGGCCCTGGAGGTGAGGTGTGCATAGAACCTCAAATATTATAGAAGAGGATGATTTATTTATCTAAATTTAGTCCTTTAAAATTTGAGGAAAGTTTTTGTGAGCCTTGATATAATTTTGGGACAGTAAAAATACCAATACGTTTGTGAGCACGCGTGAAATGCTTTGGCGTGCCAGGTGACATTAACATTTGGGGTGCTTCAACACAAGGAGCTGGTGCGTCCACACTCGCACAACTAAAGCACTGCTGTGCACGCAGACGCATGTTGGCGAGGTGCAGTGATTGTGCCGAAGATGGAATCGACCATTATTAAAAGAGGTGCGAATCAGTGGAGAACCTGTTGCTGTGTGTCAGTTCCAACACCTCCCTAGCCCTGTCCCTAAGGGTTTATGGCAGTAGCGCTGAGTACAATGTGGGAACTAGGAGGTTTGGCTCAAACTAAAATAACACATTTGTGATTGTTCCTTTGTGCAGCGATCCAAGTTGTTAATTCCTGGGGCCCGTCATGTCTGGGCTAACCTCAGCCCAGCACGTGCCTTCCGACCGGTAGCCCATGGGCATTAAACATCTTGGCTCAGTTTCCTAGCTTGGTTGGGAGTAGTGCTAGAGCTGTTGGCCAGGCATCACCTCTGATTCCCTACATAGCCTCGCTCTGGCAAGTCGGCAGTGGGCTCGGGTTGGGCCTATCACACGAGGCGCGGTGTCTAAAAACTTTCAAATAACGAAAAACTAAAAAATCTCAACGCATGACAAACACAGAAGTAACACTGTAATGTAGAAATGATAGTGGGTGCAGAAGACGGATGATTGTAACAGATTCCGCCAGCTAAGAAGGACTAAACTGACATTAACAAGCACTGGTAAAGTCAATGGGTTTCACCTTTGCAGAGCATAATTGAAAAAAAAAATGAGTGCAATGATGTACAAAATGCATATGCATTATTAAGCATATGTACATATGTGTCATGACATGAGCAGCCTACGTATGATAATGCTGCTCGCATGCATCATCATCAATGCAAGCACATACGCTAAGACACAGCTGTTATTTTTTGTTTTGTTTACCGTTCCAAGATGGTGGAGGTTTATCTAGAAGCAGTCAAATAAAAAATATACATAAGAAGCACAAAAGCACATTTCATTTTTTTTTTTTTTAGAAAGGGGCATTCTGGCAGCAAATTGCAGCTGTCTGGCACTCCACAAAAGGGAGATTAAAAAAGAACAGCGTAAGCATCGTTGGAGGTGCCGGGGGTTGTACAATCGAAGAGCTGGGTGGGTGTATAAAAAAATTCAAAAAGCAAGTGGGTCGTCCACACAAATGGCCCAAGGTGTGGGGGAATGGAATGATTATCGGGGACAACCATGTGCTCAGTATTGCATACCACTCAAAATGTTTGGGATCGAGAGGGGCTAGGCGTATGTGTTAATTTGAGACTCACTGGAGATGGGGTGGGGGGGAGGGACAAGTGGGAAAGTTTTTGTAGATACATATTGCAAAGTGCCACTGTACTGTCGGTAATTATGCTCTTACTTAATGTCACCTGTTTTTTCTTTTTGATTTATAAGCAAATAAAAATAATTTTTCAAAAATTAGTTGGTCAGAGTAACGGAGGAGCTGGGGGAAGAGGGTAGAAACACAGACCTCAGGGGGAATTTGAGTGTGGACACAGCACACAAGAGTGAGAGCAAAAAAACACATGCACTCCCATGGAGGGCTGGAAAAAAGGTAGAAAGTAGTTCCTTGAGTGTAAATAGTTGAAGGATACAAGTCGTCCAATCAAAACAACAGCTATGTTCTAGGGGATGCAAAACGACACAAAACGAGGAAGGAAAGCCAGAGATTAAAAACAGAGAATAAAAACAAACAAAAAAAGATTGACAAAAAAATCTAACCATTGATAAACAATGGGCTGACCAAAAGCCCACTGTAAGTATTGGTAGTGTCCACAACAGGTTTTCATCAACAACAGACAGCTATCTGTAGATCTGACTTAAAACATGTGCACACGGCATTTCATCACTTGTTATACAGCAAAAATAATTTGACAATTAATTTTATATACAGAATATTGGGTTTTTGTTATTGTCTGTACGATTTGACCCATTATTACTTTCATAGTTGGATGGTCTAAACTGGTGTACACAGACACCCTACAATTGTGAAATTCATATGACAAGTGTGATTTCAGTATCTGGCACCGACAATGCTGCGGTGACAGAGGATGGCTGTGGAAATGGTCCTTGGTGTAAGCTGCACTAAACACTGCAACAAAGACCCTAAAAAGTGAGATGAGACAACAAATGTACTTTGTTTACAAAGACATCCATGCCACGCTGGTGAGATGGTCGGTGGAAAGGGAAGCAGGAGGATAGTGTACATGCCCATCAACCCTCTTACAAAACTGGGGCCTGTATTTATTTATAGAAAAGCATTGATACACAAGACAGATGTCCAAAAACTAAAACTGTGACAGCAAATTTTGTCTCACTAATCTGTGGACGAGAGCAACACCAACTCTTATCTTCACCAACTGCTGAGATGCTCATGTCTTCTCTAGATATCTATTTGCATCTTCCCTTCAGAAGCTGGACCTCCCAGTTCAAACCTCATGCTAACCCTCAGATCCTTCTCTTCTACCTCAAGACATTTTTCAGCGCTCTTACAAATAGCACTCAGATGCCCCTCACCCTTCCTAGACTCACCTTGGGGCTCCTTCTCATTGCCTTGGTCATCTTGGTCGGGTACAGAAGGTGTGTGCTTTTTTGGTTTTGGAGTTGGTACAGGCCTTTCGGATTTCAGCTTTGGTGTAGGGTTGGGTCTTGCCTTTGGTGTCATCGTCAATGAAGGCCTTGTTGGTCTCGGAGTGGTCTTCTCCTCTGCTTCACTCACCGTTATATTGCTCACCTTATTCTTCCTACCTTCCTTAGAGCTGGCAGTGTTCTTTCCTTTCTTCTCCTCCTTTTCTTTCCCTTGAGTTTTCTCTTTCTTCACCTCTTTCTCTTGTACTGTATCTGGAAGATTGAAGGAAAATTCATTAGATGTGCTGAGTTGCTCTTTTCAGACCCTAATGACCACTCAGTAGTTGGTAGGACCTAAAGGGTGATTAAAAGGGTCAGACAATCACACTGAATAGGCTTGGTAGTAGACTAGTTGCGTAGTTGAATATCATTATGGCTAGCCCGCCAATCTCTTTGGTGAACCCTGCCATTCTCTCCATGGCCATCTGGTCATGCTCATGGCCTACAATGCCCATTAGATGGAGGTGGGGACCTAACAACAAATGTACCCTTCTCATGAGACTATGACAGAACGGGGAAGTCAATAGCTGAGTTTCCTACGACAAACTGGAATATGAAAACATACGTAAGGATGCAAAATTAACCAACAGAGACTGAAACCCAGACCAAGCATTTGTGGTGGCTTAGGGGAATGGGAACACAGTTTCATGGATCAGCAATGACTAGGCGATGGACAAGCCAAACCTTTTGATTTGGTTGTGCTGGGTGTCGTCCCAATGGATCGGGCAGGGGTTTAGAGCCCACGGTAAGGGAGTTGAAGGCTAACTCACCATATGGTGTTCTTTGATGAGAAATGTCTTGCTAATGTATCTAATAATGTAACTTATACCAGGGCCACAGGACATTATGAAGCGGACTTAATTATGAAGCAACAAAAGTAAATCATGGGACATCAAAAGGCAAATTATGTGAAAAAAGAAAAAGTAGCATGGCATATTCGATCACAAAAAGGTAAGGCTACATTAATGTTTAACGTATATTAATATATAGGGGATGAGAAAGGCAAAATAAAGAAAAATGTACAGAGTCAGTAAATCCTTTACTAATGTCACCAGAAATTAATAATTGGGTCTTGCATGGTGGAATGTGGATGCCATTTTTACGTCCAAGACTAAAGTAGACTGTATAAATCAAAGCGGTGCATTACTCGAAACAAGACCTCACAACCATACTTCTTTTAATATGATACGTTCCTCATCTATTTGGCATACACTAGTTATTTTCTAAAACGTGTCGTAGTCTTAGAAACAACTATTTCCAAAAAATCCCTGCAGAATGATAATGCATATTTTATATTTTTTTATTATTATTATTGTTGTTGTTATTGTTGTTATTATTATTTTGTACGTATCACGAAGAGAAGCAATATGTCTGGGATTCTTCTAAAATCTCCGCACCCTCTTAAAGTAACTGCTTCTTTGGTACCAGTGCCTGTGATGTAAGCCTGATATTTTGTGAAGATTGCAGCAAAACAGATTCATGAAAATAAAGGAATCCTTCTTTCCAATTAATTTGATTTACATTTACCTACTTTATGTCAATGTTTCCTGCTGCAGACGAAAGTCCTTCCCGAAGGCTACCAATTGCGGATGTTTCTTCAATCTCAGGAAAATTGTGTCTCCAGGTGCTCAAGTATACCAATCAACAACATATAAAGGACCTGTTAATTCTTGATAAGTGTCAGGCTTGGCACTAGGAGGTATGAATTTTAAACCCCGGACACTGACACGCTTTGTCTTAGCTTCCCTCCTAACCTCCCAATTGCAGATAACTGCTGACAACTTGACAGTGCTTCATTTTTAAAACAAAAATAAGTGCCAGGGCCCTCACCAGGAGGGCACTGCAGCTTACCCCACCAATTGCCACTGCCAGCAATGCCAATTACAATACCTACAAAACCACTGACCATCACACTACTACAAGTGTGACAATTCAGACTGATCAACGCCCCCAAAGCTATAAGAATGGTTTGGGCGACAGGTATTAGTTGTTTCTAATGTACATTGAAATATTAAACAACTGTCATTCTGCTTATCTCTAAATTATACAAACAGAGCCACCATGTGGCAGCTGCCATAAGTGCCGGTGTCGAGCACCAGGGACCACCGGCTCAAATTAAGAACTGCACCTTGAGCTAGCAGATTTCTTTCGTTCAGATATAAAGCAGAGTGGCATCCGACCTATAATTGAATTTTAAGACACTGCTTTCCCCAAGGCTGGGAGCAAACTTATAATGCTGAAGGAAGACCTGCTGCGGTGTCCTATTCTAGACAAAGAGGAAGCGGTACTGACGCATGAAGAAGCGCCGACCCCTGGTCATGAGGACGAGCTGACTGGCGCCTGCTTGGAAATCAACTCAGGAAGCGAGCTGCGAAGAAGCCAAAAGGAGCTTGAAACCGAGCGACCTCGGAGATTAAGCACTCTACTTGTGAAAAGGTTGACGAGCTGCACAAGGCATTCAAGAGCCTGTAACATGGTCGGTTTCAACCATTCCCTGCCATGCCAGGGGCACAGACCATTGAGAAATGTATATTGTGCAAGAGTAAGATTGTACTACTGAATATTGACCCCCTGCCCCCCAGAATATCGTGGTATAAGAATATCGACGGACAAAATATTGAAAGATAAGAGCGTATAGGTATGTATAGATTTAATATTGACTCCATATCTACACACCTTGAAGATATATGTACCATGTAGGCATATATATATGTGGACTTGGGTATGTCCTCGATATTGGGTCTCATCGACATTCTATGGTCGATACTCAGGGTGCAGACCTAAAACTTTTAAAGTAATCTCGCGTAAATCAAGGTTGTGGTATTGCGTGTTTCAGGCAGAGCCAGAAAATGACTCATGCAGAATCTGAAACTTGTTGTACTACAGCTACGAATGTATGACGTTACAACGCGGTCTTTACACCGCGATACGTTTACAACGCAGTCATCACAACGCAAGTCGTTACAACGACATGCGCTAGAGGTGCTGGATTTAGTAATAGTATGATTTACTATTCCAACTCCAGCCTACGTAACAGTAGGGAAGGTGTGGGAATAGTAAATCATACTATTCCTTAGTGTATAGCGCCATCCAATGCAATTCGTTGTAACGACTTGCGTTGTAATGGCCACGTTGTAAACATATCGCAGTGTAAAGATCGCATTGTAACGGATGTCTCCCACAGCTACTTGTGCTGGGCTAACATTCTTCAGTGAGTTGCTTTAAAATCTGCGTTGACAGTACATTGAGCTGATATCTCAAATACCTTGTGTACCTGAATGTATAATTTGCGTACCGTTATCATGCAGAAAGCTCTGTGTAATACCCATAATTCTCATGAGAATGATGCTTTGTAAGCACAGAAATGATAAATCACAGTTTTGCCCCTCTATACATTTTAAAAGAATTTTTAGAGAATGGCATTTTGCTAATTCGAAGTTTATATCAAAGCATCTCTGGGATCAGGAATATCCTCCTGTGAGTCCCATCCAGTCATGCAGACAATACTGAGGTGCTCTAGAAGCATTATCCCTTTCTTTGTAGTATTCCCAAGGAGTGACTTTCATAATTTTAATCACACTTGTGTTTCTCCGCTGGATGGGTGGATCATAAAGTTAAAAGTTCACAATATGATGAATTAACGAACCCCGGTGTAAGATGCAGCATGGTAAGTGAAGGGAAGCCCCACAACCAACTAACAAAAGAAGCAGGGAAGATGAAAGTAGGATGAAAGTCTGGATGGACAAGTGTTATCGTGCTGTATTATACTTACATGTTCTTTTGCCTTCCTTGTCATGCTCCTCTGCTTACTTATGGTTTCTTGCAGTGGTGCGGTTCTGATACCCTCAACTATTATGTTGTTATGTACCTAGTGGTATTTTTGTCTATTGCTGATTTTTTTTACCACAACTGCCTCCCTGTATGTGTGTCACAATTCTCTGTAAAGCGCTGTGATACCCTCTAGGGTCATGTTCACGCTATACAAAACTTTTTAAATAAATAAATCTGTTGGAAGAATTCCTCACTGGCTTATTCCATTGCTTCCTATTGCAACCATCTAGCATACCACAACCAGCACTCCCACATTAACCCACAAGCCCACTCCACAACTAGTCCAGCACGTACCGGGCTGTGGCGTGTCTCCTCTTAATTCTGGAGATGTGGCTTCGGTCTGCAGGGGCTGTTCCTCCTGAGGCAGTCCAGATCCAACAGTGGGGTCGGTCACATTCCCTTGGGTGGAGCTTTGTTTTTTCCTTTCATTTGCACTGTTTTTGAGATCATCAACTGCAGACAAAAAGTAAACATGTTCGAAAGTGTCCACAGTGTACAAACAATGCACACATTCAATTTGCACCTGTGCTTAATTTGTAAAAGAATTAGTGATGGTGCCCAAAGCTCTGGTCAGAAGTCCGGCCCGGTCTTAAATCCACCTCATGCCTCTTTCATTCACTACCAGACGCCCACCACCCTTTTACCTCACTTGCGTTGTGCAAACTCTTGCTTTCACCTTTTGAGATCTTTTTCTGTTTATTTCTTCCTCCTTCCTTACCCTTTTGTGTTTTTTCTCTCTCTTGCTCTTGGGCAACGTCAGATGTGGAAAAGTAGGTGCTGGATCCCCAAAATGAGTGCCAGTGGCCTCCACAGGCAACCACTGGCTCAAATTAAGCACTGATTTGTTTACCCAGGTTTTCTCAGTCTTAATTAGGAGATGAATGCAAATTGTGCTCTCTTCTAATCTGCATAGACAAGAACCATTAAGTTCCAATTTATGGTGAGTGCTCGTGAACACCGGTGCATAAACATTAATACACATCACACATTCCTACAGCAGAATGCAGTAATTAAAAACTCTTACCAAACACTCAGAAATATTTAAATGTGCAGCTACTTGAACCTTGTTACTAGGGCTCCAAAAAGCACGTTTCAAGGAGCTGGAGAACACACACATATCTATAAGGTGCGCAGTGGGCGAGCAAGCCAATGAAGAAAATATGTAATAGAACTCAGTATACCCTTCCAGGCTGACCCTTCAAGCCCACAACTCATGAATTCTGACACACTAAATTAACAAGACACAGTCCTTCACCATCACTGAAAGTATATGTCCACCAACCGATCAGACACCGGTCCGAGATGGAAACGTCTAAACCGGCAGTTCTTGCCCTGTGGTCCATGGACCTCTGGGGTTTCCACAATCTATTCAGGGGGGTCAGAGGTCTCGTATGACCTCTAACCATTATTTTCTCTCAATTATCATGAGCATTTTGAGCTAACTAACTGTACAAAGGTTGTTCCGCCTCGGAGGATATTTCATCAAGCAACAACAATACTTGAAGTCTACTGTATTGCCTCCATAATGCATATGGTATATATGTATTTATACAATGAATAAAGATATAACTGACAAACAGTCATAACCATTTTAAATTATTTAGTTAGAAGCTGGTTGGCTCACATTGAAACAATGCTTTCACCTGAACTAGCCATCAGCTTCCAACTAGAATATTTGAAAACTGCTTATGATTTTCTGGAAATTCAATGGCATCTGCACAGAGAGCCAGAGTTGTAAGTTCTCAGTGATCTATTCATGTATACACAGATAGGCAACACAGCCCACACAAAAGGCCCTTCCAGGCTGCAGTTTCAGTGGCCGCTTGTATTTGAAGGCGGTGGTGGGGTTTTGGGGGAGAAGGGAATGAAATTGGAAAAAAAATACACACTCACCTGCCTGCCGCTGCTGCCCACCATCGCCGCCGCCTCCTCTTGGTCCTCTTCCCCACTTCCAGGGCAGGAAGCAGGATGCACCCAGCTCCCAGCCTCCCGATAACCAATCACAACGCTGCATATCTGAGCGCTGTGAATCGTCACTTAGCCAGAGAATGGGAGGCGGGGCATGTTCTCCAAGCAGGCCCCCAGAGGGACGGCCAAACATTCATGAGCACTTTAGGGAGTGCAAACCACTCCTCTCCTCCCCTGCTCTGTCAGCAGAGCAGCCCCACCCTGTCCCGCCCGCAAACCTGCCTCAACAAGGAAAACATTAAATTGTAATAACTTAAGAGTTATTGTCATTTTATTTTTCCTTCAGTGACACTGTCTAAAAGCAGATGCTCCTCCGCCTTAGTGGAGGAGCCACCACTGTACAGTTTCCACCCAAAGTGTTCCATGGGCAGGCCCTTACAGACTCCAAGCACACACACATCTTGAATTGGAAAGGAGGCACGTCTGCACTTTTCCACAGTGCTGCAGTATTTCCACAGGCAGAGTACCCCTTCACCGTCGGGAGCATGCACTCTAGCATAATGAGCTCCTGGTCTTCTAGCTTTTATGCAATCAGTGTCTTTGTCACCTTTCGACACATAGATCCTGCATGGTCTCCAGGTTTGTCCATACCAAGGTCAATTGCTGCCCTGCGTCTGTTGAAGACCAATGTCAATCCAGCTACTATATCTGCCCCAACACTTCTCCTGCGAGTATGGTCACTTCCATGTTATAACATGCACTTGCACAGGAAAATGGATGAGCTGAGTTCATACAGCGTCGACTTGTTTGTCTATTTTTGTGTGTTATTATTGAGGTTTAAATCATAGGAATTACTTTGGGGTCCATGATCTCTAGTTATGATTCACTGGGGTCCGCTGAAGACAAAGGTTTAAGAAGTGCCCCAAATCACTTGGAAAACCATCTGTGGACTATTGAATCTCCTATAATGCGAAAGTAATGGCAGATTGTGCTCTGTAAAAGGCCAAATATCAATCACAGAGTTAATAGAGGCACAAATACTGTGAATGTGATTCCACATTTATGTATGTATCATGGTAAATTAGGTTCATATACCACACTTAGCCTTTCTCCAACCCGGATGTACTGGAGAAACACAAAAATAGCAGTTGATGGACAGAATGCAGAACAATGTCATACATTCACCCCAGTACAGAGATCTGGGCCTAAATCCATCGTTTTTTTGCTCACCATGCCATTCCAGTTTGAACCCAGCCATATGCAAATCAGTCTTGACCCTGTGCCTCATGTGAACAGTCCAGCCCGAATTGCCAAGCCAGGTCCTCCCTGGACTGGAAAGAAGCATTCTAGGACCGGTCTCGGGGTTTCACCCCTCTTCAGCCAGGATAGCTTGATTCCAGTGGCATGGAGAGCACGGGACCCACGTCTTGGCATACCCGTCCCACTCGGGGTGACAAATGCAAAAACAACAGTTGATGGACAGAATGCAGAACAATGTCATACATTCACCCCAGTACAGAGATCTGGGCCTAAATCCATCGTTTTTTTGCTCACCATGCCATTCCAGTTTGAACCCAGCCATATGCAAATCAGTCTTGACCCTGTGCCTCATGTGAACAGTCCAGCCCGAACTGCCAATCCAGGTCCTCCCTGGACTGGAAACAAGCATCCTAGGACCGGTTTCGGGGGTTTCACCCCTCTTCAGCCAGGATAGCTTGATTCCAGTGGCATGGAGAGCACGGGACCCATGTCTGTGCATACCCGTCCCACTCGGGGTGGTAAATGCAAAAGCAGGTATGCCCAGACGTGGGTCCTTTTATTGCATCATTGAGGGTTGTCCATGGGAGCAGCCGAAGCTGACTCTACCACAGCTGTTAAGTGCTTTACAGAAATACAGAGGAATTATTGTTTCCCTCCAATATACGCCAGTACAGTACTGCATTGTGTGCCAGTAGTAAAGTACATGTTCTTTTCAAAACGAAGCTCTGACTGGGCATTGGTAAACTTGAGCCCGAAAATCTAAGCCAAGTGCCCCGATGGCCCTGAGACCCCTGAAAAAGTTCCAGTAATGTGGTGAAGATAACAATGGTCATCAATGTAGAGTCAGCTCAATTTAATAGAGACTGTATACAAGCTAAAAGCTATACAAAATCAGATCAGTGCACCAAGCTTACACCATTTGTCTCTCGAATTCATCACATTTGTAGTATTGCTAAAAGCGACAAAGAAGGATCCAGTCATTGGATGGCCATTTCCATGCCGCTTCTGGCTCTTCATCGTAACTGACTAACATACATCTGATATCCTGCAGCGGTGCCACTAAATGCTAAAACGCTACAAGTGGAGGATAGAATCTGAAAGAAATCGAAGGAATAAAACCAACCACAAAGATGAGACCAGCTAAAAAAAACACCTAGAGCTGGTGCACTGGTCATGAATCCTGCATTTGTTTCTCCGCTAAATACTGATTTGTGGTGGAATGCTGATATGTTCTTTCCATTGAAATGCATTTTATTTCCGCACAAGTTCATTGATCTTCTTCAAGGATCCTTCTACGAGGGCTAGATACCTAGAACTAGCCTGAGAAGATCAAGATACAGCACCCAATCAATTGGCACATGTCAGTCAGCAGACATGACTTCCCAACCCATAGCAAGCAAAAGGTTCTCTTTGGACAGCACGCCGGTGGGTAGCTTCTATTAGAAACAAACACATTCTGTCCCAGTAAATTTTAAGGTCAGCACAGGAGACAAACTCCTGACTCTTCTTATATAGTGCATGTGCGAGAATCCGATAAAGTCTGTGGTGGTTCCTACAGAAAGAAAACTCCTGTGTCCTCTTGAGTGTATCCTATGAGTATGCGTTGAACAACTTCTTGGGAGTCTAAAGCTAGACTAACCAAACTATAGGAGAGTTTCTTTGTCTTTTGATGTCCATCTTTCCAGACCAACTCCAGGAGACCACCGGTTTATCTCAGGACGTGGATTTAATACTCACAATTGGGGATAGGCAGCAGCACAGAAACGCTTTGTAATGCATTTGTCAACTATATTTTCTCCTCCTATGGTGAAGGAATTATGAACAAAATGTAGGCAGAGGCAAGAGAGAGAAAGCTACCTGTGGCATCTGCCACCCTGTCCGTCCCACCAAATAGACTAGAAACGAAGAGAACCTATCACAGAGGTGATTCTCCAATCAGCCAACATATGCTTCCAAAACAAAAAGCATTCAGTTCAAAGAAGAATGGAATTACCACTAGGATGCAATCTAGCCACTCCAGGTTCAGTTTCTTACATTATTCTTAGCAGAAGATAAGCTTGGGTGGATCCCGCCTAATGACACTAGAGGGCATATTTACCAGATTATTGGAACATGCCAGTGCAGGGCAGCAGGTTGCCTTGCTGCACTGCCCTGCGTCACAGGGAAAGAGCAGGAATGCACCTTATTTATCCAATACTCTGCATTCCTGTCCTTTCTCCCTGCACTTTGTGCCATTTCATCAGCCTAGCGCCAACGCAGGCACCATTGCACCAGGGTGCAAGGGTGCCTGCGTTACAAGCAGGATTGTTTTTGTGCAGGAAATGGCAACTTCCTGCACAAAAACAATCCATAGTGGAGTTTACCTCTTTCTATGTGTGCTGCAGAATACAGCACACATAGAAAGAGGAAAAAAAGAGGCGAAATAAAGATATTGATCCTCATTACACCTCACCTGGGGAGGAGTAAGATTTTGACGCATTCCCATGTTTACAGTCCTTGTACATCTTGGAATCCACCAAAACCCATGGGAGTTGCATGGGAACACCCATCAAAATGCCTAGGGAACGCATCCCTAGCACAGAGTAAGACAACGCAGCGATTTGCACTGCGTTGCATTACTCCATATTTGTGAAGCCATTAAAAGCCATGTAAAGTGGCTTTGCGTGTTTTCGGAAATATGAGAGGTTTGCATCATGCATGTACCATGATGCATGATGCAAAGCCCTCATAAAAATGTCCCAAAGTGTTGACATAGGACCAGCCTTCCAGCAAAACACTCCTTCTGGAACCAATGAGGGTCCAACCAATGAGCTTTCATCTTCTGGGAAGCTTCACATAGAGAAACTTGTTGCTTCTGAATGAACTTGCCTTCAGCTGCAATGCACTTCTTTGCACTCTTGTTCTTCAACTAATCCTGGAGTTTTGTAAGGTTTAATTATTAATGGAAGGCCTGTTGCGAAACACTTAATAGACATTTCACAATTTAATGACTGTAAGAAGCCAGGAATTGTTTTTTCACTGAAACATGGCTGGCGGAAGGATGTAGCCCATCCCTTTGAAAGCTACCCCCTGGCTACTTCATTACTTAACTAGAATGAGCCGCCAAAGGAGGATGCGGACATTGTGTATAAACAGACCCTCTTGGCATCTACATAAGACTCATCTGAGGCATTCATGTCCCATCATGCAGTAGAAAAGGAATCCGGCTTCATTGCCTCAGCCCTGTGTGCTTGCCTTAATTATTTCAAATTGACTTATATGGTCCCCACATGTATGAAGCAGATGATTGTTGCACCATTTCCCAGGAGCGCTACGGCAGACTCAGATATATTTGCATACTACAAACCTATCTCGCTTCTCCCAGCATCTAACAGAAACTTGAAGAAGTCTGTGATTAAACATCTCAGAAAATGTGAGGAAACCAGCGGCAAGGTGCTTGATCAGGTCCAGCCAGGCATTCGCCCCGCTCATGGCACAAAAGAGGTCCTATCATGTACTCTGTGTGACCTTCAAGATGTCCTAGACGGCAGTGGCATCACAGGCCTATTCATTATGTATCTGACGTCAACTTTCAACAGGCCCTCGGGTGAGGAAAACCTGCATGCACTTGTGACCTTAGGTCTTCTGGCAGGGGTTTTGTGAGTATTGGACTCAGACCCGAATGGTACCAAAATGTTTGAAAGCCACCCCTCGCCATTCAAGATCAAATACCCCCAAATCTTTCCAAACATGCAATAAAAAATTTGAATAACACAGAACCTTGAGAGACTTCCTGGAAACCCTCTTTGCAGACGAATACCACTACCAACACAAAGGTTCCCTCAAAACTGACAGACTTTTCTTCACACACAAACCTGACCTACGGATCAGATACTTACACAGTTTTCCCCATCCTCTTCTCTCTCTAACATCCCCTTTAGACACAAACTCAAATGCTGCTCCCCCTTTTGCCACTCGGGAAACCTTTCTATATCCATTTACAACAATGGGAAGATCATGGTCCAAGCTAACAATACAATTCTGGACAGGATTGACTTCATTTATGTTACCCGTGGGCCCTCCTATGATCTTCCACAATCCGCCTCTCCATCCATCAATAACACCCCCTACCACTCCCCTTCCGGTCCACCCAGGCAACATCTCTCCACGCGGACTCTCCTACAATCCGTTATGCCTCCACAAACCATAGCTCACTGGCTATTCCAGACACTGAAGATGCCTCCCACAGTTCATTTCCGCACCATTCCTCTCCACCATTCTACAAACTATTATCTACTACTCAGGTTGCCGCCAACACCCTTCTTTTATCCCCACAGTCGGCCCACATGTCTCCCCCTTCCTCCCTACCTTTTTCTCCCCCTGGCTCAACATCTCCCAACACCAGACACCAACAACCAGAACCTCCCCCCTCCTGCACCTCAACCCCTCAGAGTCCACTCCAAACAGTCCACCACAACCTACTATTGAACATAACTGGCCTCTGTTCAACAAGCTCCTTTCCTCGTTCTCACACATCTCTTGAAGAATGCACATCCTCACATAGGCTCTTTTCCAGGTTAGTGACTCTCAGCCTTCTCGTCACTCCTACCCCATCACCCCGTGTGGACCCCCCCACAACTTTCCAGCATATGGAGAGACAGCCACATAACCAGACTCAAACAGACACATCCACCCCTAGACAACTTAGACCTACTCCATTTCCTAAAGAGTTACCCAGCTTCAAATTCTGCTACCCCTGCTTCCTTTCTTCCCGCAGGGCAGTGCTTAATTTGAGCCGGTGGTTTCCGGTACTCGGCACCGGCACTTAATTGCCAGCACCGGCACTTGACAGCTGCCACATGGTGGTGCTGTTTTTTGTAATTTAGAGATGAGCAGAACAACAGTTGTTTACTAATTCAATATACATTGGAAACAACTAATACCTGACACCCACGCTATTCTTATAACATTGGGGGCCTCAAACAGTATGAATTGCCACGCTTGTAGCAGTGTGATGGTTAAGAGTTATGTAGCTACTGCCATTGGCAGCGCTGACAGTGACAATCTGTAGTGCAACCTGCAGTGGCCCCCTGACGAGGGCCCTGACACTTATTTTTTGCAAATTAAGCACTGCGGCAGGGGGCTCCCCAATTCCCACCATCATCTCTGACCACATTGAAACTCCCTTCCTCCATCCCAGTGCACACTCATCCCCTCTTAACTGGACACAAATCCCAACTACCCTCCTGGAACAGCCAATTCAAAAAGATAACAGCTTCTCCCTGATCGGCATGCTACACAATTGTCAATCTTCAAATACTGTCCAGAGTTATCAGACTCAATCTTGACCCATAACCTTGAAATCCGTGGTTCAATGTCTCATCTAAACATGCTCTAGACATTCTTCTTCCTCCCAACTACTCCATCTTGCGCCAGGATTGGGAAGATAGACATATGGAGGTCTTGCACGTATTCACCGAAACTCTCTGGGATACCGAACCCTCCTAACGACTCACTTCCAGTCTTTCGAATGCATATCGATGGAACGGTCCACATACACTAGTTCCAACCTTTAATTGAATGTGGTTTACCACCCACCGGGTCCCTTAAGGTTCGATCCGCTCCCCAACCCTCTTCAACCTCTACCTAGAACCAATATGTGTGATTCTCAGAAACTCTGGGATTCTCTTCCACCTCTATGCCGAATATACCGAAATATACTTGAAAATCTCATCCCCGGAGGACATTGCCATGCTTTCAAATATACTCTTAAAGATTCAAAACTGGATGTCCAACCACCATTTAAAACTCAATCCAACTAAAACAGAATTTCTTGTGATCCCACCTCTGAAAGCAGTAACTTGAGTACAAGAACGGATGCTCAACTTTCCCACATTCTATAGCTGCCCCTCCATTGTCTCGAGTGTCGGATCACTTAGCATCACTGTATTTAATCGTCTCAATCTTCACGGCCGCATAGCAGCCATGGTGAACAGTGCACACCACCAACTTAGGCAGCTTTTGGGGCATCAGACAATTGTTTCCAGAACAAGACCTCAAAACAGTGATGCTATCTCTCGTTCTCTCTAGACTAGACTATGGAATTGCCCTTCTCTCAGGCATTCCTAAAGTTTACCTAGGCCCACTGAGAGCAACACTACATGCTGCAGTATGCTTTGCCTTAGGTATCAAGAAATGTTACCACATTTTCCCAGCCCGGCTAACCCTCCAATGGCGCCCCACTGAAGCACGGGCCCAATTCAAAATTGCTTGCATTATCCACAGAGCGCTGCACTCTTCCTCACCTCCCTTTCTAAACAGTAAACTGAAAATCTCTGGGGCATATAGAGGTTCCAAAAATGCCCAATCCCTGCTCCTGGAACCCCCCACCTTCAGTCCAGCATGATAAATGAAGCAGTCTTTCTCTGGTAGCGCAACCAGAATCTAGAACTCCCTGCTTCCCCACTTCGTCTAACCACCTGCCTAGCAACCTTCAAAAAGGACCTCAAGCCCCTCCTATTTGACAGACATCTTGGTTAATTCACCCTCAACCAGACTTAAGTACTTTCTCTACTGTGCCCTGATCTGATTACTTGTAACTGTAGATGTCCTCTGCCCAATTGTTGTAACTGTCTCATGTGGTACCTTTTCTACACATCCACTGATGTAAACATCTGAGTTTAACTATAATTACTGTAACCCGCTGCAACCCTGAATCCTGTGTGTTACAAAGCGCCCTGATGCCTTCGGGCCATGTCCGCGCTTTATAAAACTGCAAATAAAACCATATCATCTTAGTAACTAGACTTTAAGCTACAGGGTTGAGAAGTCCGGCCATACATTGCTTGCTCTGCTCTGTTTTTTTAGAAACACATTCCCAACTGGTTGCATTGTCTCCTTTAATAGCTGACTTTCACTCTCTTAAAGTGGGATTCCATAGGGTTAGCCAACCTGTGGCTGGCATCCAACGGCAGCAGTGCCACATGGCTGATATTATTTGACTTGTCAGCAGCATTTGACAGTTTGACACCTTGGACTACACACTGCTGCTGGCTGGCTTTCAGCAGGTTGTTACTGGTGGTTAGATTTTCTATTTGCTTGCATCCTTCCAAATTTGTTCTTCATTGAGGTGTCTCAAATGTCAATTGGGAGTCTTGACATGTTTGCATCTCTTAAATCCAGTCGCTGTCACCCCTGACCATCTTCCACCGCTGCCTGTTATGCATGTATACTGATACCATAAAGAGGGTAATAGTGACTTCAGGTAGTTACAGAGCATAGATATGGCAGAGGGACAACATGAAGATCTATATCAAAAGCAAATGTTTGTTATTGTTGCTATCCTTCTGCACAGTGATTGGCTCCACACACACGGTGAGGGCTCTGGATGGATGGAGACCAGTTCCTGTAGGCTGGCTCTCAATCCTGCAGATGAAATTAAAGCGCTGATGGTGAAAGACAAGGCATTAGAGATTGCACTGGAGTTTTGATCTATCTCAATGGGCACCTTCCTCGCTCCTGTTTCTAAAGCGACTGTCCTGGTTTTCGTACAGACTCCAAGATGCCCTTATCCCAGCCTGAAATCTAGTAAGGATCTTTACTTTCCTTAGTGCAGCTCAGTCAAATCCCTGGTACAAATGCCATCCCTTCCTCCTAGCTGGACAATGAATCATTGTCTTTTCCTAGAGTTATCACATACCGCATTCGACATTCATCAGTGTGGCTACATTTAGGCGCTAGTGGCAAATTAATAATTTAGGCCAGTTGCCCATCGGCAAGTGCAAACAGATCCTGCCACCACACTTGCCCATGTCTTCCGACATCGAAATTCCAACACTACATCCACTTCCAACAAACACACTCCTGTTCTTGATCTTTTTTGTGCTTTGATGTACCAACGTATGAACAGGGTGGAAGTAAGAGGAGGGAGAGGAGAATTATAGTTGTATCGAGATGGACAAATGGTCAAATGCTTTACTTTGCTCTGTAAAAACAAAGTTGATTTCAGGTGTCTTTTTAGGTCGAGCCTACAGCGCTTGTGCTGTAGCTTTACAACCTCTTGGATATGGTTTAGGAGTTGAACTTCACCCATTCCTTGCCGGTGCTTTTTATTTGTCTGGGTTGGTGTCCTTTAAAAAAACTTGCTTTCTAATGGGCAATCTTCCGCCTTTGTCCCTCCTTCTAATTTCCGGTTTCCCCCGTACGGCACCGACTAAGTACAACATCATTACGCTTTACGTGTTTATGTCTTTGTGCGGGGACTACTTTTCTTCACCATCTGTTTCCCTTCCTCGGCGCCACGCATGCTTCACATCTAGCGTGCTTCCCATTTGTAGAAACTTCAAAAGGACCGAACCACTTCCTTGTTAGACTGGCATATGCAAAGCCGATAACAAGGAATTAACTTCACTGATATTAATGACTTTGCAACAGTGTAGCATACGCTTACGGCCGCTTCTTTATTAGGTTCATCAATCGACAATCTCTTTAATGTTGTGGGCGTACCCATGTGACGTCACAATCGAAGACGGCTGCCTCGCTGCTGGCATAGGGGAGAGACGCCATCGCTGTTTCTTTGACAAAGTTAGTGAGGGCGCTGTTGGCTTACGTGAGTACCTATCTTCTTCAGACCCGCCTGTGTAGCTGCTGCTGAGCCACACAATCCACTCATGCCCAGGCCGGTGCATGCTGCTGGAGGGAGTCATTGCAGCGAGGTGTGGCCCCGGCAATACAATTGCCGGTATCTCTCTTTTTTTTTTTCAAAGTGTACATTAAAATGTTGGTAATAGCACTAGCGCGCCGCCAGTGCTGATGGTCGGGTCCTATTACTTTCAGAGCCAGCAAACTTAATTCAGCACAGCTCACGAATGTGTGCAGGAGCCCCTCTTTTCATTTGGGCAGTGTGTGGGCTCTGCATTCACATTACATTACGTTATGTAAGTTATTTCTTAACGTGTTGTGTTGCAGAGGCCTGCTTGGGAACTGTTTAGCAGTGAACCTAGGGGCATATTATCAAGGACGGCGTTAAAATTATCGCCTCTTTAGCGGCAGAAAACTGCCGCTAAAGCGGAGATAATGGGCTTGATAATATGCCCTTGAGAATTCCCCTAGAAGCCCATGTTCTGGTATCAACATGGGGTTCTATTGGAATTCTCTGCGGCATATTATCAAGCCCATTATCGCTGCTTTAGCGGCAGTTTTCTGTCGCTAAAGCGTCGATAATTTTAACGCCGTGCTTGATAATATGCCCCCTAGTGTATTTAAATCAGAACCCCTCTCGTTATGCACATGCGCTGACTGCTTCTGATCTCCACGACTGCGTTTTTGTTTAAATGATTACATTTTATTTTCCACCCACCGGTTGTTTCTTGCTCTGCTTTATGGCATCTTGAGGTCACCTAAAAGCGCTGGGGGTTCTGGAGTTGGTTTTCATGTAGAGTGCTGCCATCCATATAGGGGGTGCATGTGCCCTGCTCTCCACAAGCGGCCTAAGCAGCATATTGCTTGTTGTGAGTCTTGAAACAGACTCTTTAATTAAGCACCAGACTCGGGCTGTGCAGGAAATGCCTCAGGCCGTCTCTCAGGTCTTTTCATGAAGCTCAGCAGGTATGAAGAGGGTGCTGTGTTGCTAAAACAATGCATATGCTTGCTGTTCCAATGGCCTTGTAAATCTTTCTTTAAATATAAGCATGTCCGCCGTGATGCGGTTCTTCTGTTTGCAAGAACATATAATGTGGGCTGTAGCAGGGGTTAGCCCGACCGACTCTTGCAAAAAAAAACGTTATCGAGGAGGCAAGCACTGAAAATATTCCAGCTGATACCATTTTCCAAAACTTTACTCCACCTCTTGTGCATTTTTTGACACCCCCTCATTATACCTGCTATTGTGCTTTCACTCATCTTTGGGTTTTCTCTTCGCCCATCACTTCACCTCCAACTCTCGACTATTTCTCTAACCATTTGCTCCTTTCCTCCTTATCTCTTCTCCTTCACCCTCGCCCCCTCCATCTGATTCTTCTTTCAATACTCACAAACCTTTGTACCTCTCTGCCGTTTTACCCCTTCTTCCCCTTGCACTCCTTCGGTCCTCTTTATCTCTCCCGCTTTTTGCTTTCACTTATTTCGAACACCTTTTGCCCGTCCTTCCTTTATTCGTCTCTTACTTAATTCATTTCAATCTTTTCTTCCTCCCTACTGTTCCCCTCTTCCTTTCTTTCCCAAATCACTTTCTCCCTTTCTTTCCTCTTCCCAGGCACCCTGCAACCCCTTAACCTTTAGCCTTTATTTCTCCCCACCCTGTTCGCTCCTCTCCTCCCTCCCTTACTCCTCCCCCTGGTATCCTGGAAATCACCAAATTAAGGGACAATCTCCAGCCTCTCATGCGAGAGGAAGAGGAGGCTAAGGGGCCGGGCAGCCCCCGCTGCCCCCTCGGTGGTATTAGCTGCATCACCACCCTCACCTCCAATGCAAGTCCATTCCTTTCTTTAAGAAGGTAATGCCCAGGCCGGCATAGGCACTGCTGCAAGCACCTGAAGGAGGGGTAGCATCTCCTAGCAGGCACCATGCAGGGCACAGCGGTGTGTAGCCACGTTTGTTGCTTTTTGTGTAATATTTTCACTGGAAAACATTCTTTGCAAAAACACAGACTCAAAAACAGACTGTGCATAAATATCTCCACTCAAAAAGTCCACTTAAATCCATGTCAAGCACGTGTCCCAAATTATAAACATAGATCATCTACAAATATAGTGTGCATACATTTATGTATTTCTTGATAGGGTGCATCTCGATCCCACGAGGAATCAGATCACATGACATGATAAAGACAGATAACTTCTCTGCGCACACAATTACATTATTTCCTACTAATATCTTCTTAGCTTTGTTGGCATGCCTCACACGCCCATCTTATTTTTCGCCAAAGTGGAGACTGGGGTGGCATTTCATTGGCCTTCATATTCGCACAGCACGTTGCTACCGCTGGTGGTCCTCAAGCCCTGTGCAGATGTTGTGCACTACAATACTTATTATAGTGCGCCCTTTCTGGGAAGCGTTGGATGGTGCATGTGGGATCCAGAGGGGATCGCCATTGTTGCTGCAGACTTGGCACCGTGCTTAATTTGTGCTGGTGGTTGCAGGTAGTGGCCACTGGCACTCCTTTCTGGGGACCGGAATTTATTTGTCAAGATCACACTTTCACTGAGAGCACGAGGGGCAAACGTAGACAACGATGACAAAGGAGGAAGTGGGGATGAAAAGAGTCCGCAAGAGTTGTCTAGCTGCTCATTCCAAACCATAGATCCGTGTTACGGCCCCAGAGAGTCAAATCAATGCTGTTCAAGGGGAGTCAGCCCGGTGCAGATGTTCACTGCTTCTCCGCGTGAGACACTCAATGGTGCTATTGAGGGAAGTCTTAACCAGCATGCCACCTCCCTTCAGGGGATATTTCAGTTGGTTTCTCTTGCCTTAATTTTTGATTAACTTTAGGTCAGGCGTTTGAAATCCAGGTTGATTAGAAATAGTGGGGCCTGGGTCCCTCCAACATCAAGCAATGCCCCTCTATGGCCACCTAGCCTGTAATGTCAATCCATGCAGCTAGTTTTCAAACACTGCTACCTTTTCACCATTAAATTGTAACATTTTCTCATGTGCTCCCATAGTTGGTCGATTGCTCCAATTCTCTGTGGACACGTCTGCGTTTGATAAAGACGAACAATAAATTATTTTCTAAGTACTTTTATGTTCACTTTTGGAGAATCCATTATGAATCTACACTGTCAGAAAGTCCCCGCAAATATTAACTATGAAATAATTTAGAACTCAACTGCCATCACCAAAACGCAAAGCTGTCCAGACAGTTACGCGCCACACAATTCAACTCCACACATTTCCCATCCACACCACCTAATTTGACACCAAACTACATAACACGGCTCAACAAAACAATTGCTAAACACACCACCTAGATCCAATCCACACCACACAATTCCACATTGTGTCACACAATTCAACAGCACACCACATGATTAAACTCCACTACATACCACTCCACAACACAAAATACCATTCCACATAACTACCCTCCGTAACACACAATCCCTCTCTACATAATTCCAGAACACTCAGTACCACATAATTACTATCCACATAATTCCACATCACACCATGCCACATAATTGCGCTACACAAATCCACTCCACACAACACAATTCCACGCCCCACATTTAAACAACTGATCCAATACAACATACATAATTCCACTACACACCACATACATACACTCCATAATACAGAGGTAAAAACATTGCCATTTACAATCTCAAGAGCTCTGACTCAAGGAAATGCGAGACCGATTGCATTTCCAATGCTTGTTTCACTTGCTGTCTGTTCTCACATTAAGCTGAAAGATCTATTGGAATTGCACAATGGGTGCGTCTTGGCACCAAGTCTTGACTACGGTAGAAACTATGGGCCTTATTACGATGGGGCGCAGTCAGACTGCCGACCGCAGTTGCAGCAGTCAGGAGACCGCGCCCCAAAGTGCCAATGTGTTAAGGAGCAAAGTGCTCCTTAACACTGCAGCTTGTGCTGCAGCCGAAAAGGGCTGCAGCACAAGCCAGTTTTAAGGAATATTTTGAGCACATCCATGCACCGTGTGCCAGGCACCATGTGGTGCCTGCCACATGGTGCATAGATTTGTTTGGAGGCACTACATGTGCCCCCAGGGCCACTCTGCAGTGGTCCACTGGGGCTCTGTTTGGGGCCCCCAAAGTCCCTTTCCAAAAGCCCTTTCATGGCGGTGGGACTGAAATGAAAAGGCTGTCAGAAAGGAGAATCGTAATCCCTGCAGCGATGCCTGAATCGGCACCGCCTCATGTCGGGACTGCTATTCCTACCGTCGCTCTGACAGGATCTTAGATTCTGGGGAGGCGGCAGTCATCCCCCCTGACCTCTGCATTCCATCCACCAGCATTATGATGCAGCAGTTGGTCCAATGGCCTGTCTGTTGGTAGCGGTCCACCGACATCATAATCAGGCCCAAACCAGTCACATAACGCAACATTATTTAATTTATTGATATTTTTCTGTTTTTTTAAAATGCCCCTATTGCAAGGTGGATATGACATTATGTCGTATTTCAATGACGACTGCCACTAGGGGGCGAACGATATGACCTGTCATGGTCTGAAATGGGATCGGGACAGATAAAGGCAAATGGGGTCAAGTTAAATGTTTGTTAGGCAGAGATACGGGGAGACTGGATCAGGGAACGGAAAAGGGCCAAAGTCCAATCCACCCATACCCTACAGTAAGTTCATAATGTGACCACTTCTCGCTGCAGTCAAGATTCTGAGAGTTGATGATGGTCTTATCAGGCGAATGAAAACCAGCCTCTTGGAAGCAGTCGTCAGAGGCCACACAGAAAAAAGTAAGCTCAAAGATGACCCAGTGAATACATGTGGGCTTCAGTGCCCTGCCTTGGGGTACAGTGGTGGTGAGCTGGAGAGCAGCTCTTTTATCCCTGAGTTGATGGGCAATAGAGAAATCTTGAGAAGCGGCCGTTCATCTCTCACCAGAGCACAACCTACACTCTCGTCCTTGCCAGTGGCATGGTTGTGAGGCAGCTGAAGATCCGACACAAGGAGGGAGGGTCAAAATCAGTATGACCAATCAGAGATCGACCCGCCCATGATAGGTTTTGCATTACTTGGTAAGCCGCCATGATGGTAAAGGTAAGTAAATGATGCTATCTTATGAAACGTTAGTGGTTTTTAGGTCGAGCCTGTAATAGCGCTTGCGCTGTTCTGGCGAACACTTTATGTAAGGGCTTTCAAAATTTCACCTCAGACTCGCACACCCTCGTGCGTGTGCTTTATGTTTTGTCCCACGCTATTGGCCTTTGCGTGCATCTTTTTAAGAAAGACAGCATGCAATTGGCCAAAGGCGGGCGCATTGCTCCGCCCACGGCCTATTGGTTGCGGTTACCCGCACGGCCGCCATGTGGTTTCAATTATCGTGCCCAGACACGGGCGTGATAATTGAAAAAAGATGTCTCGCTGTGGCGCGCGTGGGCGCACCACTCGCGGGCTTGTTAACTGCGTGTAACCAAAAGCAGAGGGCACGAGTCCTCTCGCGAGTGCCCGCCCTTTTCGTATTTTGATAAGCAGCGTGTAGCTAGGTAACGGAGAGGTTCGGGATGGGGGCGAGACGGTCGATGGGGGGGCCAGTGCGCCCCTGAAGGGGGGGGCTGTGCACACTGTTCGCTGCCCTGATGCCCCCCCACAACTGTGACCCCCTTATGCCACACCCCCAGCGCGAGCTCGAGAGCAAGCCCCCCCTGACTGCGCAGACCAAGCTCCAAAACTGCGTCCGTCTGTGTGAGGCGCTATGCGGCTCAAGGAGGAAAGTGTCCGAGCGGCTGAGGGTCAGGGACCTGTCCGACCTGAACCAAGATCTGGAGAGGCAGCGCTGCGAAAACCTGACCAATGAGGTGCTGAGCAGGAGCGCTGCGCTGCTGAAGGCCACCCGGGGGGCCGGAGACAAGAGGGGTGCAACTTCTGAAGTACCCTAGCAGACCCTGGAAACCGACGGGGAGCCTGCCTTGGAAGAACAGAGCACAGACCTCCTTGAGACACAGTCCACCGATGATCTGTCGCCGGAACCGCAGATGGCCAGTTCTGTCTCCCAAGGTCTGTAAATTGAGACCCATTGCTTTGTGGAAGAGTAACAGCTATTCTTTACAGTGCATAGAAGTGGCCGAGGCGTATAAAGAAGCCCTTTATTATAACATTATTATCAATGTGAATAAAGTTATCACCAGTTGGCCAGAATGTCTCTGCAGGCACGGCTTTTCTCTTGGGATTAATGTGACAGTCAGTGGGCTTGATAGCGCCTGAGCACAGGGCCGAGTCAATGCGAGGAGGCGCTAAGAGCAGCGAGATAAACTTTTTGGGTGAATAAAAGTTCGCATCACAAACATTTCATAGTATAACTTTGACTCTAGGTACTTTCCAAGAAAATGGTGCTTTCTCACCATTGCTTGTTTTTTTTTTTACTTACAAGGTCCCAAAGTCGAGACCTATTGGCTATGCCAATGCTTGTTATGACATGTTATCCTAGGTTAGGATATATCATCATATGCTATGGCAAATTATGCTAAATTAGGGCATGCTACAATAAGTAACAGAATGTAGAATAAAGCATGCTATGGTTAATATTAGCACACTTTGGTCACATATTATGGTATGTTATGCCATGCTATGAAAAGTTATGTTTTGTTATCATATGGTAACATATGTATGTTATTAGTGATCTATGATTCGATGTCATATGTTCTGCTAACTCAACTTAGGTTGCAAGACTTGACATGTGTAGCTGTGGCATGTTAAGGTATGTTTAGTAGGTTAGGAAATGCAGTGCTATTGCATGCTACAATTACTGAAACCATGGACTGGTACTATAAGTTATGGCATGCTATGGCATTCCAGGCATGTTATAGCATGTTATGCTAACATTTCACATTATGACATGCAGAGGTAAGTTATGGTATATTCAGTCTCGTTTAAGGTACGCTATTATACTTTATGTAATGCTAAGATAAGTTATGGTGGTATGTTTATCAAGGAACATTGAGATCATTTCTGGCATTTTGTGGTAAATTATAGAATGTAGTTTCAAGGGTACATTTTGGGTATCTATGGCGTTAATTCAGTAATCACAGTGCTACAGCACTAACCACTTGAACACCAAACATGC
Source organism: Triturus cristatus (assembly GCF_964204655.1). Lineage (NCBI taxonomy): Eukaryota > Metazoa > Chordata > Amphibia > Caudata > Salamandridae > Triturus > Triturus cristatus. The sequence continues at coordinate 1,647,358,222 of NC_140590.1, forward strand.
GCGCGCACAGTCCACACACACACACACACACACACATACGAAACGGAACACATTAGTTAAAACTTGACACCCAAGTCAGCCTCGTTTTGGCATACAGTGGGACGTCACAGTGCTATAAAGGAGCAGCAGCCCTCAATATTTGCCACAGAAAAACATCCAGAATAACATGAAACAGACGAGCCCATGTATATCCAAAGCAGTTCAGGTATGTCATAAAATGGGCAATCACGGTGCTTGTATGTGACATGTCACATATCAACATGCACAGGGCACAAGGAGAGAACAATTCATAGACATTTGAACAGCTTGGACATGTTAAATTGTCAGCTATGGTGGCGCTTCCAGCAGCACTTGGCAGCAATATATTGCACACATAAACATGCAACAGAACACATTAAAAAGTACACATACACACCCAACACCGTTCACATGTACAATACTTGTGTCTTCAACAACATTATAACCATCCGTGCTCACAAACTACCACACAGACTGAATGCACATATATGATGTATCTACACCTGCCAGTGCTCCACTTGAAGCACTGGCCACAACCACTAGCTACTAGCCACAAAAAGAGGATACATTAATACACACATTATACAGAACATCATACATAAAACTATTAAAGAGACAACATGGATGCACCAAGATACTGACCACCAAAAGGAGATCTCAAAGAGCGCAGCGGTAAGAAGATCACACACCCTTCAGACACAGTTTGGACACGCCATAGACAGCAGCCTCATATTAAGAGCATCTCTCACCGCCGGCCAGAGGTCATGACACTGACCTAACAGACGAGAAACTAATTGGTAAAGCCTCTGGCTCATTCCAAGTCCAAAAGAAACAATTGATAGACGGAATGCTGAACAATGCAAACATTCACCCCCAGTCACAAAGATCTGGGTTTAATCCATCGTTCTTTTGCTCACCACTGCACCCCAGTTTGGACCCAGCCCTATGCAAATCAGTCTTGACCCTGTGCCTCATGGGATCAGTCCAGTCCGAACTGCCAATCCAGGTCCTCCCTGGACTGGAAACAAGCATCCTGGGACCGGTTTCGGGGCATCACCCTTCATCAGCCAGGTGAAACTCCGAAACCGGTCCTAGGATGCTTGTTTCCAGTCCAGGGAGGACCTGGCTTGGCAGTTCGGGCTGGACTGTTCCCATGAGGCACAGGGTCAAGACTGATTTGCATATGGCTGGGTTCAAACTGGAATGGCATGGTGAGCAAAAAAAGGATGGATTTAGGCCCAGATGTCTGTACTGGGGTGAATGTATGACATTGTTCTGCATTCTGTCCATCAACTGTTGTTTTTGCATTTGTCATTCCAAGTCCAACCTCTCCCTTGTGCCGTCACAAAAGGTGCCTTCTGCACTGTGCAAGCTCTAAGCCACAACTTTCCCCATCTGGGTGAAACACGGAGTGTTGGCCACAATCACCTTGGTCCTGTCGCATCCAGATTATGGCAACAAACTCTGCCTTGGGGTACCAGTCTTCATTCTTCCAGGCTCAGCGAATCTCCTAGACTCACAAACCTAGATTGTGGCCTACAGACAACTTCTACACCTAGACATGAGCGATCACATCACCCTGGCCCTCGGGCTCCTCATTGGCTGGCTGCAGCAAGACGCATCTCATTCAAGTCTCTCTGCATTGTACATTAGGCCCTCGCTAGCGCTAGACCAGTCTTCTTACAACTCAAGCTTTGCACCTACTGCTAAAGAAGGACCCTCAGACCCAGACTGGCCGTCTCCTGGTGGCCCCTTGGCGACACTTCCTCTCTGTGAAGATGGGCGAGTCCTGGCATCCAATCCCAGGGAGAATGGATGCGTCACAACTACCCTGGGTCCAAGGGAACTGGTTTCTAGGGATGTTCGTAACTAGCATATTTCAGTTTAGCGTAATCACACGCAATGACCCAAAAGTTCTGCAAAAGTATGCATATTTATGCGAGAAGAGTAATTCTGTATTTAGTACTATTCCTTAACACAAAAATGCCCCCTCACGTCCAAAATGAATGCAAGAATAAATATTTCTCAAAGGAATAGCACTAAATACAACAGAACACGAATAGCGCTCGCAAACAGCCATTTGTGCTCGCTATATGTGCTCTTGGGGTAGGATTTTCCCCCAAATCACTCCTGGCATGTAGAGCTATTTTCTTATCGCAAAATGCACCCTTGTATCTAAGATGGACATGAGGTTGCAATTTGCGATAAGAAATAGGGCTAAATGCAGCAGAACACAAATGGTGAGCGCGATCGTCCGCTCACGGTCGCTAAATGTGCTCTCGCGGTAGAAACTGCTTTTCCCCAAATCACTCTTAATTACATAAGCAGAAATAATTGCATTAGTATTGGTAATTCTGCATCAAAGAGTTACATGGAATTGCCAAAATTACTCTGATTACTTCAGCGTAATTAAAATCACTCCCGGGCCTACTGGTTCCCTCAGATGATGGGCTTAGGAAAAGGCAGTCGAAAAGCATAACTACTTCTGCCTTACCCTCCTCTGTGTAAGGCACAACATCCGTGCTTCACACAAAGGCCACACTATAAACCACACTCCACCAGCAAATCACCACTTTTAATGGTTTCCGCTTACCCGACTACTGCAATTCAGGGCCACGACAGTGGTAAGAAGCGCCAGACGAAAGCAACAGGACATCAACAATGCAAAGGAAGCAATATTACCAATGAGACGCCCAACAGGACTTTGGCAAATTAATGTAACCGCCATCTTAAAGCCAGGCAGGCTGCATTATTATTTACATTACTAAGTTCTAAAGATGGATCTGAACGTGATGTCCAAATAATGTCATCCCATGATGGTCTGCGATGAAAAACTGAGAAAAATGTGGAGAGTCGGCATCAGTGCTACGAAGACATAGCACTAGCAATCTGTGAGCTATGCAAATGCCATTAAAATACCAATATGTTATGATATGTCCGTCTAGGTATATAGGTTTTCCATGGAAAATTATATGTTATGAGAGATTTTGGGGCATATCAGCAACAACCGGCAATAATTATCGCAAGCACACTTAGTGCTAGGATAATTATCGCCGGCTAGCGTGGATTTTTATCGCTGAGATAGCGTGCTATTAGCAACGCTTATCTCAAAAGCGATAAAAATCCTCACGCTAACTGCCTAACGTGAGATTATCGCGATAATCTTACGCAATGTGGCGTTAGCTTGTTGATAGGGCCCCACAAACTTAGCCATGATATCCACCTTCCATAGGATATCATGGCTAAGTCAGTCCTGAAGCAGGCGTAAGGAAAGTAGCAATAACAGGGGTTATCGCTACTTTTCTTGCCGCTATGCTTCATAGCGTGGGGCTTGATGATAGGAGAAATGTCGCTTAGCGACATTTCTCCTGTCATGTCAGGTCAGGAACGCCCACTTTGCATCTCATTAGAGATGCAAAGCTGGGCGTTAGGAATTCCTACGCTAACGCAAGTTTTCACGCGTTAGCGTGAGCTTTCTAATTAGGCGATAAAATTATCGCTGCTTTTCGGTCGAAAACGGCCGCAAAAGCAGCGATAATTCTATCGCCTCGCCTTGCTGATATGCCCCATAGTAAGTTAGCGTGTGTGCCTAGCATGCAACGTTTTATTAGATTATGGCATGTTAAGACATTTTCGAAACCATGCTCCATTGTAGTAAATGGTGTTAAATATTTTCATTGATTCTGGAAAAAATAATAGTTAGAACAGAAATGAAGCGGCCTCTAGTGAGAAAGGAAGAGCCCAGCACACATGGAGCTCTGTCCTTGGATAGAGTGATCACCCCCTGAGAAGCCTGTAAGATTGGGTCAAAGTCAGTCACATGTCTGGCTTCTGAAGGAAAACGTGTCTCTGAGAGAAAAGCTGCATGTTTAAGTAGTCTTCGGGAACCCAGGGACGGGAAGTCGGGGCTTCGACCGGACTTGCAGTAAATGCAGGGTCCTAGTTATAATGTATGTGTTTAGGAACAGTGCACAGGAAGAGCTCCAGATGTGCACGCGACGACCCTTTGAAGACCTCTCATAGGACTTGAACACTTCCCTCCTTCTCACCAGCGTCACAGGTGTTTGCGCCGTGGGAACCAAGAGTGTGTGTAATGAAAGGCTTCCTGCGGGGCTCGCGGCGCAAAATATCATTTCCACATGTTCCGAAACAGCTCTAAAGTCACGGCCAGGGGCTTTAGAGGCAGAGCTGAGCGAAGAGAGCAGACACCCCCCACCACGAGAGGCCTGAAGGAGCCGTGCGGGATAAAAAGTCAGTAACAAAGTTTAGTTGAAACTGGGGGGGCAAAGACAGAACTGAATAATAAATAAATACTATCGACTCCAATATGAGGGGGCGGAAAGTGGCACAAAACATCATGTTTATACCCAGGGCTTTAAGTGGAGCGGATCCTTCCGGGTCTCGGACCCGGTACTAATTTAAACGGATCCCTTTCGGGCCCTGAATTCATCTCCATAACTCTTCATGTCAAACACTGATCAATTTCTGAAAAATGAATGTAAAAAACATGAAGTAATCCATGTCCTTGCTGCTTATTTTTCACATAATTTACTTAATCGTGCCTTCCTTATGACGGTTTGCTTTTTCCAGGATGTTGCACTTTTTTCAGGCATCATATTACTCTAGTCTGGTGCTTAATTTGAACTGAGGGGCATCCGGGTGTTTATGACGGGGAAAATTGAGTTATGGCTGAAGGTAGTGCGAGTTGCACTCAGTACATGTCAAGGGGAAAAGGGTGTTCAGAATGTTTGGCCATCCAATGCTTGGCCTCTCTGCAAACCACACAGAGCAATGGTCAAGTATGTCGGTTGAATTGTTATTCTATGCAAGTGTGTGGGTAGGGTGACACTCTACGCTAATTTCAGTGTATATGTTACAGCCATGCCCTTAACTATATAGGTTCGCCCCTTTCAGGGACCCCCTACTTTTTTCATCCCACTTAAAGCCTTGTTTATACTTCCTGCCCTGGCATAACTGATACTGCAGGCTTTGGTAATGCTCTAGTTATGTGGCGGAATGCTGCTAACAGGCCTCATGATGAGTGCCTCCATAATTATTATGAGGCCAAGAAAAGGAGTTACCAACCTCGTTCGGATTACAGACCGTGCAGCTAAAGGTGTTTTTTGAAGTGCTTAATTTGTAAAAAAATAAATAAAATAAGTGCCAGTTATTTTTTCAGGGGGTCACTGAAGCTTGCACCACCCATTGTCCCTTCCAGCACTGCCACATGCGGGTACCAACACAACTTCTAATCATCCCACTGCTTCAAGTATAACAGTTTTGGGTATTCCATGCCTCCCAAGCTTGTAAGGGTGGCCTGGACGCGCTGGTATTGATAAAGTTTCACATTCTTTGAAATGGTAAACACACTGATGTGCTCACCTCCAGAAATAAACAAACAGCGCCACCATCTGGTTGACTTTCGTAAGTGCCACTGTTGAAAATTACCTGCCAGTACTGAGCACCAGCAAACACTGGCTCAAATTAAACACTAATTGACCTGAAACTTTGCCTGGTGAACGCTGGTGAAATGTCCATGTGAAATTCTTGAATTCTTGAAAGAAATGTGATTTGACTATTGGAATTAGTGCCGCATTCCAGATTTCCCAGGTAATTCACTATTTTTCCCACTCATAATTTCACAGAAATGCCCTGTTTGTGTTGGTTTCCCGTTGTGACAAACTGGATATAGAAGATTTGGTCTGTGAGAATCCTTGTTAAGCCCCTAAAGAGAAATAGTACTTCGTTTAGCCAATTATAATTTTGTTTATCTTTCTAATTTTATGACAATGCGCCTGATAGTCAAACTTGGGGAAAACATTACTCTCAAAAAGTAGGCCTAGTTGCTTATGATGACAAACTATAGACCTGATCGTTATGTCAAATGCCATAGGTCTGGTCTGCTTATTATTAAAGTTTATGACAAAAACAGTTGTTAAAGCTTATTTAGTGTGAAAAACAAGTGTTTAAGCCATTGAGCATTCAATAGTTGGTTGTTATTACATTGTATTACAATCTATAGACAGGCAGATTACCATAGTAGGCGTGGGATCTGGCGTTGGCTACGCACTCTGAAAAATCCCGAGGATTTTCACTGTAATAATCCTTAATGCGCCCTATTGAGAGGAGGTGTATATTTTTTTCTGACTGTATCTTTCTACATATTTGTAATTTTATAACTGCACGCATATATGGCTGCCTGTTTACGTGCATTTGAATAGGCCTGTAATGGTTAAGGTGAAAACACAATGGTAAAGGGTGTTTATCGATTCATTGGAAATGACATGCTGATTGTATAGGGTTATTCTCTTTATTATGAAATCTAGTAGGCCTGACCTCCTCACTGTGAAAAGAGTGTGTTAAAGGCAATAGGCTTTCAAGGATGGATTGTCATTGCACTGTGCTAACGTCTATGGCTAGTATTTTATGACATGTAATCTCACAGGTTAATTTAGTAGGCAATGGCTTTGGTGTTGGTGACCCACCTGAACAAGCTTCGAGAATTGAAGATCTGCACTAGGATAGTCCTAATTATGCTTTCTTAGGAGAGATGCTATTTTACTTTGCCATCTGTACTTTTGTATACACTTGTAATTTATGACTGTATGCCTAATGGTTGGTTTACTTTGTGGGAAAGTTTACACTCTGTACAGTAGGCCTGAGTTGGTTACGGTGACAAGCCAATGAAAACAGCTAAAGGTCTGATGGGTGCGCAGGGACAAGGTATGCCAGAAGTCTTAGATTTGGTCTGTTTATTATGTAAAGTGATGACACAAGCAGTAGGCCTGGCTTTTTTCTGAAAAGCATTTGTTATAGCCAAAAGGCCTCTAACAGACTATTGTTATCCCAGTATGTTACAGACTGCAAGGGGGCCGGGGGGGTATTTTGTTCATGTTATCTCGCAGATTACCATAGTAGACAATGTTTTCAGTGTTGGCAACTCACTCAGGCAATCCCTGGGAGTAGAAGATTTTAACTGTGATGATTTCTGGCATGCCCTATTCAGAGGGGTTTTATGTTGTTTTGCCAATTGTAATTCAATGTATATTTGCGTCTTTACACCTGCATGCATGATGGTTTCCCACTTATGTGCACTTCAGTAGGACAGTTCATGAGCAGCCCGTGCAGGTAAGAACGGTGAGGCGGGGTGGTGGGGGATCCTCGACAGACGACGAGGAGGGAAAATTAAATAAATAATAAATGTTCCTTCATGGTCGTTTGTTGAGTACCCATCTCCCACGCCACTACACCGCTCTTACCTCAACGGGCCGCTCCTGACTGTGTTGAATGTAGTGTCAAACCCATGCAAAAAGCAACAGGCTTTATTAGTCCAATGGGAAAACTTAGTTCAGATTCCTTAGGTGTAACCTGTTTATAATAAAAAGTTGTGACAAAGCAAGTAGGCCTTACTTACTTATTATGAAAAGTACATCTTAAAGGAACTCTGCTTTTAAGGGTGGATTGTTAGTACACTGTGCCTGTAGAGAGGTATTTTGTTAATCACAATCGTGCAGATTATCGTAGTAGGCACAGGTTTAGATGTTGATGGCCTACCTGAACAAACCATGGGGGATAGAAGATTTACACTAAGGGAATCCTTCTTGGGCTCCATTAGTGGGGAATGTATATGGTTTCGGCAACTGAAATGTTATACATTTTTCCATTTATTCACAGTATAGCTGATAGTTACTTTGTGAAAAGGCATCTGACCAACAAAGTATTTATGAGCTGGTTGCGAGTGAGCAGTCAATGATTAAAGTTATAGGCCTGATTGTTTATTTTGTTTATTTTTAAAAGTTACAATAAAGGCAGTAGGCCTGACATATTGATCATGAAAAGCATATCTTAAAATCACTATGCATTTAAGGGTGCATTGTTATTACTTTTTATAAAAGCCTGCAGATAGATATTTTGTTACATGGAATCACGCAAATCACCGTAGTAGGCAAGGATTGTGTTGCTGGCTACCCCATCTAACAGACCAGGTTTATAGAAGATTGCACTGTCAGAATCCTTGTTAGGATGTTTTAGGAGATAAAGAGTGTTTTGCTTTGCCAGCAGCAAGTTTGCATACTTTAAAAATATTATGACTTTATGCCTGATGATTGCCTTGTGGAAAAACTTCTCACTACAGTGGGCCTGGGCAGGTTATGGTGACACGCCAATAATAGCAGCTTGAGTCCTAATTGGCTCACTAGGAAAGGATATTTCAGCTGCCATTGGTCTGATCTGTTTATTATGGAACTTGTCCTGATGGTAGGCCTCAAAGTTTGATTGTGAAAATGATATGTTAAAGTCGATGTATATTTAAGGGTGGGTTGGTATTTCTTTCTTTTAAAGCCTGCAGATAAGTATTTTGTTGCATGAAATTTTACTGATTACACTCCGAGTAATCCTAGGGGTTGAATATTTCCACAGTAATAAATCTTGCTAGAATCTCTTTGGAAGGCCTCACAGGCTTAGCTATCTGCCAGGATCTTGTAATAAAAATATTTTAATAATACATACATGCATATACATAAGTATATATCTATATAGATACATAGAAACCATTTGGGTCAGCTCTCTTCTGCTATTGGTCGGTCTGGGTGTCATTTATACTCTACTTCCATCTATAGGAGGTACTCCATGGGGTTAAGGGATCTCTCCACATCATTCATTGGTTCTCCTGAATTTTCTATTCACATGGGTACAGTCACCTGAAATTAAGTTTCAGGCTTCGGTGGAGAGTTCTTTAGTTTCGTTTTAGTTTTCAGTTTTCTTCTTTTAGAAAACTCCTTTCATTTCATTGCTTCTCCCCTTTTTATAGTCTAATTTTTCATTATGAGGATCTCCAGGCCGTGCTAAGGGTCCGCTTGCTTGGCTCTCATTTCATCTGAAGCGCACAGTATCCCACATGCAGTGGCATAGAGTGGGTGGGGCTACATGGGCGGTCGCCCCGGGCGCAGCATACTTAGGGGCTTTCTGAGGGGCGCAGGGGCATTCTTAGGGGTACAAAATTTTTAAAGAAAAGTGGAAGGCTACTTGCAACCCACGCTACGCCACTGCCCATGTGGCCACTTCCTCTAAACCAGACGACAGTTATGGAATCTATTGTCCACGGTATATCATTGTTTTACCGTTTACCAAGATGGCCGACATATTGCTTCTAAAGGAGCCGTTAATGCCAGAATGTTAAAACAATGATAGACTGTGTACAATACCTCTCCAAGATGGACGCCCGCTGCTGCTGTGTTTAATTTTGTAATAGAAAGCACACGCCTTCTCGCTTTAGACAGCAGTATATTTTTTTCTAATTTATAAAGCATATGTTGAATGAGTCTGTTATTGCAGTTATGTCAAAGGATGAATACAAGAATGAGTCAGGTGAGTGATGAATTGATGCATGTGTGCAAAGATGAGTGACTGAGTGTATGTATGTTGATCTATTGAGTGCCTAAGCCCACTAATAATGACACAAAAGGCACAGTTCATTTACAAGCCAAACTTGTTGGCATTGTCAATGCTTGTTACATTGGGAAGGAGAATGTACAGACTAGATCGGCCGGGATAGGGATGTGCGGGGAGGGATGTGGGGGGGGGGGCAGGTTTTACAAGCTGTCAGTCATATATCTTTGTAAAAGGACACCTCTGACGAGATGTCATGTTCTGGTCTTTAGGGCCCGTCTGAAGAGTTACGTCCCAGACAGTCGAAGCCTCAATAGGCAGATTGTAAATATTGTTTTTTCAGCTCGGGATGAAAGGCCCGCGAGGCAGCGATGCTCCTCGGCGTCAGCACGCGGGGGAATGTGGGGAATGCCTGCCCTTCTGTCGAGAGCTGTGCGGGCCGGGATCAGGCTGGATCGGTAGTGCAGGCATCAAAGCCAGCCATTGTACCCAGGCACCCTTCTGGGGGTTCCTGCACGATGTTTCAGTGCAGAATGCAAAATACTCTCGTGCACTATTGCACATTTCTGGAGCTCGTGACGTGCTCACGAAACAGAACGCAATATCCTGGTGAATATGGCATGGCTGGCGTTCCTGCAGGTTCCCGCAGAACAGCACATAAAGCACCCATGCTGATTTCTGCAGGTCGTTCTTGCAGGAGCACACCATAAGTTAGATTCAGTATACACACAGATCGCTGCAGTTCCTGCGTGAGCACACCATGTATCAGACTCAGTATACCAAGCAGAAATCTGCAGTTCCTGCATGAATACACCATGTATCAGACTCACTATACCAAGCAGAAATCTGCAGTTCCTGCATGAATACACCATGTATCAGACTCAATATACCAAGCAAAAATCTACAGTTCCTGCATGAATACACCATGTATCAGACTCAGTATACCAAGCAGAAATTTGTAGTTACTGCAGGAGCGCGCCATGTTTTAGACTCAATATACATGAAGATCTCTGCAGTTCTTGCATGAACACACCATGAAATAGACTCAGTATACCAAGCAGAAATCTACAGTTCCTGCAGGAGTACACCATGTATTAGACTCAGTACAAATACAAATCGCTGCAGTTCCTGCATGAACACACCATGTATCAGACTCAGTATACCAAGCAGAAGTCTGTAGTTCCTGCAGGATCACACCATGTTTTAGACTCTGTATGCATGCAGATCTTTGCAGTTCATGCATGAGCAGACCATGTATCAGACTCACTATACCAAGCAGAAATCTGCAGTTCCTGCATGAATACACCATGTATCAGACTCAATATACCAAGCAAAAATCTACAGTTCCTGCATGAATACACCATGTATCAGACTCAGTATACCAAGCAGAAATTTGTAGTTACTGCAGGAGCGCGCCATGTTTTAGACTCAATATACATGAAGATCTCTGCAGTTCTTGCATGAACACACCATGAAATAGACTCAGTATACCAAGCAGAAATCTACAGTTCCTGCAGGAGTACACCATGTATTAGACTCAGTACAAATACAAATCGCTGCAGTTCCTGCATGAACACACCATGTATCAGACTCAGTATACCAAGCAGATCTCTGCAGTTCCTGTAGGAGCACAGCATGTATTAGACTCTGTATGCATGCAGATCTTTGCAGTTCATGCATGAGCAGACCATGTATTAGACTCAGTATACATGCAGATCTCTGCAGTTCCTGCATGAGCAGACCATGTATTAGACTCAGTATACACAAGCATATCTCTGCAGTTCCTGCATGAGCACACCATGTATTAGACTCAGTATACCATGCATATTTCTGCAGATCCTGCAGGATCCCACAGTGCCTGAAACAAAGTCTGCATGGAAATTTCTGCAGTTCCTGCAGGATCCCACAGTGGTTGAGACAATGTCCTTATGTGACAGTCCCTTTGCAGGAGGAGTTCCTGCAAAACCCATGCATGTTGTACAATGACCTGAGCTCATTTCTGGAGTTCCTGAAAAGACAGCCCTGCACTATTTAGTTAGTGAATGCATGGGTTTCTGTGGAGTTCCTGCCGACTCCATGATGTCTCAAGACAATATTTTTGTGTGTATTTCAGATGTTCCTGCAAGAGCCTATACAATATACGAAGCTCTGTATCCACATGTTTTGGTGGTTCCTGCAGAAAATACCTTTCCCTATAATCTCCTGTGGATAGTTCTGTAGATCCTGCAGGATCCAACAGTGTTTTAGAAGATGTAAAAAGAATGGGGGAGGTAGAGGGAAAAGAGGCTAGGTCCACCTTCCTGTATCATCCGTACTCCGACAACGCTCGAGATCCTCCCGATCCCTCCAGCACTATGAGGCGCATTGTTGCCCGCTAAATAGTATACAAGGTTAAGATACCGTATGTATTAACGCACATGCTTATTGTTTGCAGCACTTATCTTGAATTCCAATTTAGGTCACTTTAGGAGTGGAAGGCACAGGGCTGGCCTCTGTAACTGTCCTGAAGAAGAGCTGATGGGAAGCTCGAAACATGTTGACACCCACTAGGGATATCTGACGCATCACAGCCAGACCCCCTAGGGACTCACCCCTTTTTAATAATATATCAACTGGGAGCAAGAATAAAAGTCATTTAGCCCACTAGTTAGATATTTTTAATTATTTCACTCCACTCCACACTACACCACACCACACATAGTCTAATTAAAGTGCTCCTACGTATTTTCCGCAAGTCGTAGCACGCCTCAACCCGAAGCGGGTTGGGATGGCCCCTATGATGAAGCATGTCACCGTGGGGAGACCCTGGTGAGTGAGGGGACTCAAAAAAGGACATTTTTCCTTCTTTTTTCTCATCGTTTTTCACCAACATTTGAGTGATCAGTTTTTTTGCTAGATTCTCTATTTGAGAGTTCAGATATTTTTTTACTACTTTTAGAAGATGTAGTCATGCAGATCTCTGCAGTTCCAATGGGTTCCCACAGACAGTTCAGTAACAATAGCCTCCGCAGCCCCAGCGGTGTGGGTGGGGGGGGTCGAGCTCCAAGGGGGCTCTTCCAGCACTGTGCTGTGGCCGCAGGCCCCTGGCCTTAGATCTCTAGACTGTAATCAGAGTGTGGGGGGTCTCCTCGATGTACTCTGCAGGTTGCCGGCCTTAAAGTTTGTTAAGCCACCGGGTTCCCACAATGCGTGAGACAAAGGGGCCTATTACGATGCAGGTCAGAAAGCCTCCGAAAGCCTCCGAACCCCATCATCAGTTTCAAGGCGCCAGTCGGCCAGTCGTTGGGGGCAGTAGGGGCACCAAATCTCTGCACCCCGTGGCAGGGACCTCAAGGTGACTGCCACAGGGGGCAGGGATGAACAACACCTCCCATTTCCCTGTGGGAGCATGTATTATGGCTGGTTTACATCCGTCATGCATTCTCCCATAGGGAAATGTTAAAATGCCACCGAACAGTGTTCAGTCGCATCCTAATGAGGCAGGCGGGACTGCTGACCGGAGATCGGTCGGTCCTAATGAGGCAGGCGGGACTGCTGACCAGAGGTCGATCGGTCCCGTTTACAAGACAGTGTCGGGCGGACGCCAGTCAGCCCAACATCGTAATCGCCCCCTTTGTCTGCATGCACATTCCTGCACTTCTTGTAGGATTTTATGGTGTATTACACAAAGTCTGCACGCAGATGTCTGCAGCTCCTGCATGATCCGACAGTCCATGAAACAAATACCACATGCTGTACCTACAGGATTCAAGAGTGCACGACACTATTTACCTATGTAACGTGTCGATTTCTGGAGGTGGGGGGGGGTGACTGCAAAATGCTAACATGCAGTATACAAGACCTGAGTTCACTCAACTAATCTGCGCGTCATACAATCTCCTGTGAAGTGAATCAGACAGCTCCTTCATGCGGCTTTCTGGATTTCCTGCTGCCTCTGTGGCGCACGAGGCGATGCTCTCGTTCTAGTTCATATGTTCCTGTAAAATCCGCCCGCAGTGTACAATGCCCAGAACCCACACATTTGGGTGATCGACAAAAACTGATTCCACATGTAATAACCAGTTAATATTTCTGCAGTTCCTGCAGGATCCGACAGTGCATGAGATAAAGTGTTCATGCAGATTCCTGCACCTCCTGCTAGTCTGTCGGTGCATTCAGTATGTCATGCCCTGAGCACGTCTGAAGTTCCTGCGAGAGAGGAAAGGTACTTTGCAACATCCCTGAGGAGATTTCCGAGGTTCCTGGAGGATTCCACCCTGCCTGAGTCAATTCACTCACAAAGAGTTGTGAATTTGATGTTGCATCCGAAAGTACAGTACCCTGTGACGCAAGACGACAACAGCACACTTGAAATAACTCACACTTCTATGAACTTTGTGAGAGTTCCACCGTATGCAGCCTTTGCTGCTCACAACCACCGTCTTAGACTCCATGGCTGTGCCCAGGTAACCCAGAATCCTCTCACATGTGTCTTTCGACCACGTGACTTGACTGCCGCATACTTACTAACAAACTTTCTTTTGGCAAACAGGGCCTCCTGGGATCCATTGAGGGTGTATATCTGCAGCGTGTATTCCTTGCTGGGGCTCAGGCCTCCCACGGTTGCTTTAGGGATCCTGGTTTTCAGCATGACTTCCTGTTCAGTGTCACCTGTGGGCAGAAATATTATGATGTCATTATACCAAACTCACCAGAAAAGAGATTACTGAGCCTTCTACTCAGATGGTAACACCGGAAGTGACGTCATGTTGGTATTTGACCACTAGCATCAACAGAAATGATGTCATACAACTTTTAGCCATGATGAACTCAAATGAACAGCATATAAAATCGGAAATCAAGTATTATCATTTCATTAGGTACCAATGTGGAAATGGAATGGCATTTAATGTAGGAGTCATTTCTTGACCTTTAGATGCCGTTAAAACTCGACTGCTTCTCCTTCATGTTGTTTTCTCATCCATGTGCTACTTCACACCAGAACCATGTTCATCGTTCTTTCTCTTGCTGCAGGCATGACGTGCTTTACTTATGTTCAGCCCACCATGCCCGCTTTCTGTTTTAAATAGGCCTGGGCGGTAAACTCAGCTCCGTTCGCAGAGTCTGTGGAGTTTTCTGCCCTCTCGCAGAGGGCAGCGGAGATTTTTCCCCGTTCGCACTCGGGAACGGTAAGTTCGCGAGCGCGAACTGCCGCTCGGGTAGAATTTCTACCTGAGTGGCAGGAAGACCAGCGCAAACAGCAGTTCGCACTACACTCCGCCAGTTGCGGAACTTCACAAAGTTTTTTGTTACCTTCGCAGAGTTCCGCATAACAAAATTCCACAATCTACACCCAGGCTTAGTTTTGAAGCAGCCGGGACAATGGCGGCCGCTTCTTTGAAATGCAATAGGTCTCGCATTTAAATGCAAGACCTATTGCATTGCAAATATTTTTTTTCAGTTTATGCTGCTGTTGCTTTTTGTGGGCGTGAGGTGGGAGGTTTACCCTCCTTGCCCTTTGCCCGCCTCTACCACATAGGTGCCGCCTGTGCTCCTCCCTCCCCTTGGCTTTCACTTTTTTAGAGGTTACTACTACTCAGCTGGAACAGGGGAACCATTTCTTCCTCCCCGCACAGCCGATCCATTTGCGGCCTGCTTCGGCGCGCGCTGCGCTCTGCTATTAAAAAGGCAATCAGAGCTGTGCTGCAGGCTCAGTCCCAGCCTTTTATCCCGCACAATAATTCACGGTGCGTGCACTGCCTACACCTGCAGTGCTTCCATTTCACCTGTAATGAGAATTTCCTGGAAACACTTCTTCTCCCACCCCCTCCAAACAGATAGAGACTTCCCGCGGTGTGCTATTAACCCACTAATCCCCAAAGAACAGTGCAAGGAAGGGGGGGAAAGATTAATGTATTCCTCGCAAAATGTTGTGATTATTCTGCCTCAAGATTAGCCAGTGGCCCGTGAGGTTGATTAAACCGCTCAGTAAGAGGCGCGGTCTTTGAGGCACGTATCAAGGTGAACCGCCGAGCCTGAGTAGCGACACCTTCATCCTTCCCCATTTCCAAGGAGACCGTCATTGCGGGAGAGGCAGGCTTCGCCTCGGCTGGCAGGTGGTAGGTCGCTGCAGCTGATGCCCCCGTACGGCATCAAACCTGCATAGATACCCATCGACACCAAGCAATGGATCTACATGCCTTTAAAGATACATGGCAAGGTTTTGTATGATGGGAGGGAAGAAAGTGGAAGACACATACCTAAAGGCGACCAAACCCACCCTGTCTGTCTGTTGTCTGTCCATTTCCTGAGCGCTGAAAGATGGTAGACCCTACCCAGAAAGAACACGAGTTAGGAGTCAAATGTATTT
This sequence comes from Triturus cristatus, assembly GCF_964204655.1. Lineage (NCBI taxonomy): Eukaryota > Metazoa > Chordata > Amphibia > Caudata > Salamandridae > Triturus > Triturus cristatus. The sequence continues at coordinate 1,647,373,976 of NC_140590.1, forward strand.
GTTAATATGGAATAGTCTGTTTCTTATGACTACAATGGGGCCGATTCACAGAACTAATCTGAGACAAAATCCTAAATTTACTGCTTTTGGTATTCATAGAAGGCATTTAGTAGTCTTAAATTAGGATTTCGTCTTAAATTAGGATTTTGTCTCAAATTAGTATTTTCTCTTAAATTAGGATTTTGTCTTAAGACAAACTTAAGTTTAACTTAAATTTAACTTAAGTTTAACTTAAGACAACATCCTAATTTAAGACAAAATCCTAATTTAAGACAAAATCCTAATTTAAGACTTCTAAATGCCTTCTCTGAATACCAAAAGTAGTAAATTTAGGATTTTGTCTCAGATTAGTTCTGTGAATCAGCCCCTATATATTTTAGTTGTCAAATACCCTCTCCCAAAATAAAGATAGGTGATCATCAAACACAAATGACAGTGCTATTAAACTTTAATCTCCACCTACATAACTCCGTAACCATCCTGCATTTGTTTCTGGGGCTGGGATATTGAGGGTCGGCAATAGGTGGCTTAAAATGTGTGGTTGTTTCTTCCCTTTATAGCCTAGTTACAGACTTTTGATGAAATCCCAATTGTGTGGAAACAGGAATTTCACCCGAATCAATTCGGTGAGGGAAAACTGCACTCCCTGTTTTTCTTGACTCAAATATTTCACCAGGAAAACATGGCAAAATGTGTGTTGGAAAAGTGCTACAATCAGGTTATAACCTGTGGAAATTGGTGTGTAATGATCCCTTATGAACCTCCGACTCCAATAGAAATGTCGCCCTGGGTAAATACCCAATCCCCGAATTATTGGTTCTTCCCGGCTGGAAATACTGGCCTACTTCCAATAAGGGCCTCAATGCGCTAACTGTGCTTGCTTCTAGGAGCTAATGGCATATGTGTTTAGTTTCTCCACACCCAAAAACATCCTGCAAGCCACTTGCAATGTTTGCATTTCTGGCAACCTGTTGTTAAGCCCACTGGCTAGCTAAAGGTTTCAGACATGCCATCCTCTCACACATTTCTGCAGAGCAGACAGAGCAGAATGCTGGCCACACACCACAGAACGTTACTACTCCTCAAAGGGCCCTCTGTGAAGGTAATGTCAACTATAGTAAGCAAGATGGCTTGGTGATTTCAATGCTGTCCGCTGAAACATGCGGTGATCTGCCGTCCACAATATCAAACATCCGCAAGGTCAACAACTACCTCCATCCTCCCAAGGTCAGCAGATTGAGTACCACTAAATCAGCTAACAGTAACACCAGTTATTTACAGCTCATAGAAACCCCTGTGTGGTATGGAGGGCTTTGTGAAAAACAAGTATTTTTCAATAAAATGGAAAATAATATCCTCGTTAAAGGTCTCATAGAACCGAATATCAGAGCATGTGCTATTGCAAAGGACAACGCATCCTCCTCTCTCTTCTCAACCGCCCAGCGCCTTGGCACCTACGGGTATTAGAGCGCTTTATAAATCCTCATCCTATCTTATCCTATTCTAACGAGGGAGGACAGAGGAGAGAAAGACCACAGAGTGGCCCCTGCAGGCTGCAGCTGTACTGGACCATTGGTTGAATCTTTGACTTACCGAAGCAGCACGTGCCTCAGACCTGGGCTAATCTAAGAATTAGAACTTGTTTTTCATACTGCTGGCTCCCGCAGCCTTGTGGTTTCATGGCACTATTAATAACAGTTGTTTCTATGAAAGAACGAAATGCTGCTCACTTTATTGACATTTGAAGGGCGAAAGATTGATCCATTCGTCTTGTTAGAAGGTGAACCTGGTTCCTGTGGGCTACATTCCGGTTCTTGCTGCAGATGCATTAACGCACTGAGCTACCTAATCTGCTATTGATTGGCTGCTCTTTGAGAGTTTGTTGTATGTCTTACTTTTGGATGTATACAACTGCAGCAGGCATAGGAAGCTGTTTACTCAGTCATATATGGAACACAGGCTAGGGGTCCCATTGCCAGGGCAAGCCATCACAGTTCTGCAGTACTATTAATAATGCCTTTCCGGAGCCAGCGGGTGAGTTCTACTGGGCAATGAAATCCTTGCATCGCAAATCCGCAAAACCCAGGGATTTACCCGGAAGTTAGAAATAAACCGAAGTTGGATGTGTTCCATGCAGACATCCGATCTTTATTCGTCTTTCAAGGGGAATATAAACAAGCATTTGCAATGCAATAGGTCTCACATTTGCGAGGGTTTCAGCTATTGGCATTGTAAATGACAATGCATTTTATTTTTTGTTGGTTGTTTATAAAACGGATAAATTAAAAGCATTGTCATTTATAATGCCAATAGCTTAAACTCCCTAAAATTCTAGACCTGTTGCATTGCAAATGCTTCTTTTATTTACCAATCCAACTAGGACCAGTAAATAAACAGGGGGAGAATCTCATGAGGGTGTGAACACAAAGCCAATGGGGTGGATAGACCAACACAAAGCGCGAGAAGGGCTGGGAGAATCCTACACAGGGAGACAGCTGAAAAAAACATGCACTCTCATGGAGTGCTTAACCAAAAAGTAAGCGATGGAAGGACACAATTAATTAGGCCATGCTCCAGAGGAGGAAAAAACACAAGAAGAGGAAGGAAAGCCCATCCAAGAGAATGAATAAAAGGGAAGAAAATGAGAGTGACAATAAAGCTTGATAATGTTAAGCAAGCCCACTATAAGCTGACAATTGGTCTTTTCACAAGCAGACAGCTTGCGCTGCCCTGTAAGAAAGCCCTATTGTGTATAAAATGATGGTCAGACCATCTCAAAGCAGGGGCGGCTCTTCCGCAATGCCGGAGAAGCGTCATCCCACAGCCCGCTCCAGCAGATGATAAATAAAATGACAACACCATTATTGTCAATTTATTTACCCAATGTTTGGAGACTGAGTAGTCTTGTGAGAAGTGTGGCAACATATTTTTCTGAGGATTGGTTTGAGGTTCTTTTGTGCCATCTATCCTGCATCTGGTCAAGACACTCTTAGTAACCAAGGTAGAGGCAGATGTGGATTCTGGCAAAAATTGGTCTTACATAACTACACCCACCCCAGCACTGGTCTCGGCATGGTTATGTTACCCCAATTTTGGGCAACTGGCACAATTTTATAAGTAAGATGAAGACCACTTAAGGGTCTCCCTACAAATTCCTTTTTTGATTGAAGAAGGGTGCAAAGAATGGTTTTCAACTGGGGTGAAAGCAGGGGTCGGGTGTTGAGGTAGGAGGCAGCATCATCATAGAAGGGTAAGAAGCCATTCTGTTTGGAGGTAGGGGCCAGATGTACAAACATTAGGATGGTGAGTTCCTTAATGTGATTATCGCTGCATCCCAATTAGGGAATCACTTTTCCTAATGTAGGGCACTTTTTATTTTACAATAGTGATACCTAGTGCATCACAAATTGACATTCTTCATCAATATTAACGAGGTAGCTCACAACTTGAGACCTACTAGGAATTTCCGCAATCACAGTGACGGTGGCCTGTTCGGGTCAGTAGATCACCATGTCTGTGATTGCTTTCTAATGAAGCAATTTATTTTTGAAATGGAGCCCGTTTTCCCTTAAAAGACATGGCACTGTATTTAAAAAGTGTCTTCCTTTTTTTAATGTTTGTTTAAAAAGACACATTGGTCCAGTGGATGACTGTTTCCTCTTAAAAAACTTTTTTTTGCATTCACAAAGGGGAAGGGGTCCTAATGAGGCCCCTCCCCATTTGAGAATGGGTTACCTCGACAAGTTTGTAGTTGGTAAAAGACTATGCTTTGCACCCGGAATTCGGTCACCAAACAGTTATATAAACCATTCTGATTTGGTATTTGGAAAGGAACCCCTTCTATATACCGAACTGTTATTTGGTCACAAACACAAATTGTGAGTCGGTGTTACTGAATCACAATTCGACGTTTCTAAACATAGAAAAGCTCTTCCTTGTCATCTGCACAAGACCACGACTCGGAAGCCTTGAATTCCTATTTGAGAAAGGTGGAAGAATGGATGCACTACTATTCACTAAAAAAGAATTGGGAGAAGACAGATGTGTTGGTGCCGGGAAGGATTCTGTCCCTATGGGGCCCCACCATTGCCCAAACATTTTGGGCTCTCTCCCTGATCCAACACATAATGTCAAGAACCTTGAGTTCCTGATCAACGATAAGTTGTCAAGGAAGCCTCAGGTGACAAAGGTAGTAGCCACTTGCCTTGCCATTTTGAAATAGTTGCGGAAGATCATCTAGCTACTGGGGAGAGGAGTTGGTCTAATGGCTAGGGTGGTCGACCTCGAATCTGTGGAACCAGATTCGAGTCTCGACAATGACGCTGAACATCCTGTGATTCTCTGGGCAAATCACTTAATCTTCCCATGCCTAACAAAAATGAATGTGTGTCCTCATGTAACGCAACTGGTGCTATGTAAAGCGCTCTGATACCCGATACTGGGTCAAGTTTACGCTATATAAAACTCCATTGGAAGGTTGCAGTTGGTCCAAAGCTCTGCGGCAAGGATGCTGTATAGGCTTCCGAGGTGGACCTCGATGAAGGGTTTACTACGGGAACTGACTGTCTCCCAATTGAGAATCGGATTCAGTTTAAAACCCTGTGCTATGTGTACAGAGCGAAAGCTGGGGTTGGTCCTCGCTATTTGCAGGATTTTGTTAAACCATATCATGCAGCCCAGTCACTGCAATCTAGGGGCTTATCCCTATGTATAGTCCCGCAACTAAAACTGTCACGCATAGGATGGCGGTGGTTTGCTCACCAAGGGCCCAAGCTATGGAATTTCCTCCCAGAACAGCTGAGGCAATGTTCTTCGCTATCTTTCAGAAGTAGCTGCAAACCTGGCTGTTCTGAGTTGCTTGCTATGACGTTCCCTTGCCTGACGTATAGCACTGGGAAACCCCAAGGTGTAGTTATGCACTTTATAAATGTTAATAATAATATAATGGCTTTTTAGAGGTAATAAACAGCCTGATTCCAAGAATCGGGTCACTTGCTACCTCAAAAAAGCTTTGGACATCAGGCTCTAAGTTTTTTATTTCGTGTTAGGTCCTTAGGTTACAGTAACATCATGCAGGTCCAGTGAGGCCTCCATCCTTCCTCCGACTGTCCCAGTTTCCTAGCTTCCACTCTAGGATGCTACATCAGCCGAGGGTGGTTGATGAGCAAAGGCCTTTGACCAGGACCATTAGAGTGTTGTTAGATTCTTCAAAGATAGTTTTTTCGGTATTGTGTTTATTGAAGTCTGATTCACTTGTGTATAGTTGTTGGTTCTCATATATGTAGTGTTTCAGTTCACCACCAAGGCATTTTTCTATGAGATTAGCTGCACAGATGACACTAGTAATGGCGAGGTAGCTTTGGATCAGGATTCAAGTTTAAAAAAATCAGTTTAATGATGCCCATTTAAGTCAGCAGGAGCAATGCCAAGTGAAGCGTTAATAATTATGAGCCAATGTGACAAGAGGTGGTGTGACAGGGATATTTCGCCTTGTCTGGTGGGGGGATGTGAAAGTGGCATGAGGGGGGCTTTTGGGAAGGTTCAACTTCTATAAAATATATAGATTGCCGACCTATAAACATTCCCAGATTCCATAGCAGGATAACTTCAGTAAACTCGAGAATTGTGAAAAAGATTCAGATTTCAGTACTAGTTTTCATAATCTTGTTGAAGAGGTTTTCAAGGTCAAAACATTGGTTCAAGGACATGACAGGGTTTGTCTGACGAGATGATATTTATTCTTTTGCAAAATCAAATAATTTGTTTAAGCAATTGCTGATGTAGTTCAATAGCTTCCTAAATGTAAATGTAAATGTCAAGGTACTTATAGAGCGCACTGTCACCAGACGGCCACCTTGCGGTGTCGCCTTTGCGGTTTCCTGGCGCTGATACTCATACCGCTGTGGAACCCCTCCTGGCTTTCCCTGTGAAGTGTCCACTCCTGGGCACCCCCAGGGTGAAGCCAGGCATCCTTAGTGCTGTTGGGGCCGGTGTGGAGGCTAAGCAAGCTATTGCCCAGAGTTGCAGCGTGGGGCCCGTGATTAGAATAGGCACCGAGGCGAGAATAGACAGGTCCGAGGAAATTGAGCCCGAGCCCCGCCGAGGCAGGAATCGAACCCTGGTCCCTGGCCAGAACTCTGCTTCAGGGTCTGCCGCTCTAACCATTGAGCCACACTCCTCCACTAGAAGTTAGATTTGGTCTGATATGCATTCTGTTTGTACAAAGTTCTAGTCCTTTTTAGGTCTTGTGCCTAGCGTTGCAGTGCGCAGCACTGCTCGCGAACCCCCTTACCTCTTGTAAGGGGGTTCTGAAAGCTGCTCACACGCTCGTGCGTGTGAGCAGGCTTTCGCCACCCGACATTGGCTTTAGCGTGTTTTCTTTTTCTAAAACAGCACGGGATTGGACAAAGGCGGGTGCATGTCCCGCCTTTGCCCCGCCCATTCCCGTCCATGTCTAGGACGCGCATCAGCGCGCGTCACAGACGACAGGCTCCCTCGCCCCCCCGCTCCTATGTGGTGCCCGCGCACCACTGGTTCAATCTTCCCAGCGCCCGCACACCATTCGCGGGACACTGTTCTTTCATTTATGTTCAGATTGTCTCCCTCTGCCTTGTTTGCCCGCCCCCTCCGCTTCCAAGATCGCTGCTGTTTTATCTCTTTACCCGCAGGTCTCAGCGAGGCTCCCAAGCAGAGGCAGGGGAAACAGCAGTGACAACATGACGTTTCTGGCTCTCCAAATTTAGCCAGACCTAAAGGGAAAGGAGCGCAAGCAGGCAGAAGATGCCCAAGGAGGTGAACTGTGTGCAATGAGAAGTGGGTGCTGCTTGCTTCAGCGCAGCGCTTCCACTCGCAGTTCGTGGGACACTGTTCTTTAATTTATGTTAGGCGTATTTCCTGTGCCTTGATTTCCCACCCCCAACACCCTTCTAAAATCGCTGTTGGGACGCTGTTAGTAGGGTGTAACTATAATTGGCGCAAAAGAGACTTCTTTAGAAATAATATGTATTGATTGACCTACTCTGTAATATACGGCAGGTAAGATTACAGTATTTAATTGCAAGCTGCAGACACGCCTGGATAGTTGGGTCACACCGCAATGCCCAGACCCATTCATGGGAGCATGGCAGTTGCCACCCGATTCCTAGAGGGCGTATGGACTTCCTTCAAAGCCATCAATCACATCATTGGACACAGTTGATGGATGTGACAGCGCGACCTATGAAAGAAATAGCATTAGCATGAGCCGTGCAGGTTAGAGTTGCGTTGCGTGTGTTCAGCTGAGCATGCAAGACGGCAGAGTAGTTTGTGTGCTTGTGCTTCTGTTATTTTAAGAAGTCGTCACTTGAGTGCCCCTCCTCCCCCCAAAGTAGAACTCCACTGAAGTTAATTAGGAGAACTTATCTTGCACCCAGCTTCGTTTGGTTAAGATTGATCAGTTTCCTTGTGTGCAACAAAATGGATTCCTGTTACTCCTAGCTGTAGTTGATAAAGTGGAATATCTGAGTTGGGTGCCTCTGAGTGAGCGTTGTGTGCATGCGAGTGAACATTTTATCGTTTGTGCGTCCTGATTTCTGTGTTGCATGCTAGCCCTGCTTTGTGGCCACAGTTTGCTCGTGTTTACAGTATTTATTCAGGCAGGGGAATGGGCAGGGTTGGATTCGGTGGTTTAAATATTGGCCTGGGCACTCTAAAAACAAGCATATGCAATGCAATAGGTCTTGCATTTGCGAAATTTAAGCTATTGGCATTGTAAATGACAATGCCTTTTATTTATCTGTTTTTAAAATCAACACATAGATAAAAGCTTTGTAATTTACAATGCCAGTAGCTGAAAGTTTCGCAAATGCGAGACCTATTGCATTGCAAATGCTTGTTAAGTAGGACACAAAGGGCCCTGGATTGGGATTTTCTCCATGTGTGCCATTTGAATGGCACATACAGATTTTCGCTTAGTGTTGAGATTTGGGGCGAACCACCTGGATGTTGAATTAATTTTCTTTCTTTTATAATGGTGACATATTTTCTAATGAGGTTTGAGAAGGAGGAGTTGGAGTTGTCTTGGAATGACATGTGTAAGGTAAGTCTTTATTCAACATAGGTGTGTGTATATATCAAGAGACTTTGAATCCTGCCTAAAATATTATTCCTAATAAGCTTCGGCAAGTTCAGAATGTTCTTTAGGTCACTCAGGACATACTTAGTTGAGTGTGTCTTAAAGGTTCAGTCGGTTCTGATCAGAGTCCACATTATAAGCAATATGTAAGGCTCTCAGGGCTGTTTCTGAGAGGAATGAGACATTAGATCTGACCTCCCTCCGTGTTGTGTTGGCTTGTGGCGCCTTGCCTCTTCAGCTACTGATATCTAGCCTAAGGTGACAGGACCAGTTTGCCTCAGTGGGACGAGAGCCTCATCCTGCATTCGATGCCAATATGAAGTCATTCACAGTGCATGTTCTGTCATCCATTTCCATCAGTGGTGCCTGGAGGGATATTTACTTTAAAAGGAATATCACGCCTAAGCTGCCAAAAAGTTCAGGTGAATTCTGACTCATCCATACAGAACTTCATCTCTAAGACTAGTGTCTCCCTGTAAAATGAACTCTGTCCAGAAGCAGATAATTATTTATAGGTTTGAACTAGGCCACCTTCTTTCTCTTTGCTTAAATTAACCCTATTTTTTTCAGGTTTTGTGTAAATACTGATATGGCTATTGATGGGAGTTACCAGCTAAATCTAAATTTTGTGGAGCAGATATCAATCCAGGATTCCCTCAACATATATTTCCAGTGAATGTGACGCACAAACGCCTATTTCCATGGTTAGTCCTCATTCTGAGGGGCAAAGCTCATAGTGGTGTTGCAATAATAGGTCTCTGCAATACTGTAAAAATGTAATTTAGCTAAATATCATTAAATTTGCCACACATGATGTGTTATTTTGCCAAGTTAAGGTTTGTGGTATCATGAATGAAAAGTGTATGCAAGGGCATGCCACGTGTATAAAAGTTAGTCGAGATGTCAACAGGGGTGATAATGTCGCCAACAAAACACTTTATTCTCGAATCCATTTCTCAACCGACAAAAGTCTGCAAAATTTGTGGCTACAACATTTGAGAAAAATTGTCCATTCAGCTACATAACAAAAATTGTATACAGAATTGAGTAATACTGCTTCTTGAAATTACAGCACCCCACAATATCAGTAATACTGGAATATTCCGTATGAAGCATTACCACACCAATGTAACGCAGGACTCCTTATGCTTCACTTAATGAGCAATCTGAATTCACTTTTTGGCACACAGTTAATTGATTACATCTCTCAACTAAAGACTCATGCAGAACTTGATTGTACTCGCCCTTCCTGGGTTACCCGGGCAACTACATGACATCATTCTACATAAACAAATATTGGAACTGCAGGAGGTTTCATCACATTTCTCATAGCTTAGGAGAAAGAGAACAACAGCCTTATCATAGTGTGTAATAATTCATGAGATTACAGGAAAGTTCTGGAGATGATTTGGGAACATATTTATTGTTTAAGCTTTTTAAAGTAGAAATGTTTTTCATAGATTACTGATTCTTTACTGTAAATCCTTACTTCAAAAACATTTAAATGCTAAATTCTTGCAGGTGTGAAAGTATTTGAATGTTTTTTGTGATTAAGTTTTACAGAAATATTGAAAAAGGGGTGGCCATCTCGAAATGTGAATACAGCCCTTTAAAAAAATATATAACATTTGGTGTACCTGAGCTCCTAGTGGCGCAATGCAAGCAGTGGTGAGGGCTCAGTATCAGTGTTTGGAGACCTGTTTGTCCTTCACAGAATGCACACAAGCATTGACAAAGGCAGCGACACACTCCTATGTGAGAGCTATTGGCTTTGACAATGTCTTTTAACAATGTTGTAGAGCAGCATGGCTGCTGTGAAGACTGGGTAAAAGTTATTAAAAAATAGTTCTTCAAACTGTGAAGCGGGATCCCTTGGGATGTGAAACGATGTTGGTGGAGCGAGGGAGCTCCAAGCTGTGACCAAGAGTAGCATTTAGTATGTCCTGGTGAAAGCAGACAAAGATCATGCTGGAATTTTCATGAAAGAAAATATAGTGGCCGTGACCCATTCTGGGATAGGGCTTTAGGGCCACCATTTTTATTTTCTAAAGTCTTACTCCCTTACTTCTTATAAACAATCATGCTATTGAAACACCATTGGTTATTTTAAAAGTTACAACTGAACATAACTGTTCAGTTATTAAATATGTTCAGAGCTGCAAAGTGGCCACATTTCCTGTGAAACATCTTCAGACAATACTGGTATTTCTGCCCACATCACATTGCATTTTGAAGCTTCTAATTTTACATTTAACATTGTAAATATGGGTGAAAAATTCCAGCATGTACACTACTTTTGCTTAAAAAGACAGGAATGGCTCACAGAAGAACTATTGTATGATTCTGGGCCATTTGCCAGCTAGGTATGATACTGTGGCAAAATAAAAAACAAAACTTAATAGCAGTTTTTGTCAAAATGTATTATGCCCCCTTTAAAGTCCCTTACACTTTTTGTTTCTTTTGTTTCTAATATTTTATTTTATTTTACAGATGGGACTGATTGCAGGAAAAGTAAGATATAACTTTGTTTTTGACCATTTGTTTTATTTTTTAACTGAACCCCGCAATCTCACAAAAAATGGTAGGCTTGTTTGTTATGCTTTACTTTGTATATATTTATAGTGATACATTGAAAACAACCACTGTGGACCAAATGTAACGTTCTGAGGTTATAAGGGGAGAGAGTAAAAAAAAGGCAAAAAATGGGGAAACATCTAAAGCAGCTGAATCTTGTTGCTAAAGTCGATTCAGTGGCGGGGATGAAAGCTAAAACACGCTTAGCGCAGGCTAAAGCGCTATCTTCAGCAGCCAGAGCAGAACATACCGTCAACCGCCCTGGCCTTAATTCAAGGTTTGAGAGTTCTAAAGAAGAACCTCCTGAGCCTCTCCTGAAAGGTGGGGCTCTAGTGATGCAGAAGCAAATGGACGGTCCTGCAATTATGGAGAAAAAACAGGTTGCTGAATCCACAGCAGGGCCCAACAAAGATGAGGCAAAAAGCACTAAAGACTTTCCTCTATTTTCTAAAAAATAAATCTCAGGCGGCACCCCTCAAATTTACAGCTCAACCGCCTGTCGGAAGAAGGGACAGAAGACATTCATAATAGCCCCCGACAGATCTCATCTATATCGTCTCTACTACAGACCCCGGCGCTTGGACACGCTCCCTCCTTAGTTGATGTGACAGCACAAGATTCCGGTCAAACTTTGGGGGGGTGAGGCTGCATCCTTAACTTTAGCTCATTCTCCCCCACAGCTGAATACTCAGTTCGTCCAGACATCAGCAGCAGAATCAAGGAAATGCATCTTGGGGCCCAGGAACAGCTACAGGCTCTGCCCCAGTGGTCTAATGGAGATAATATTGAACCTCCAGGCCAGCCCCCGGGGGGTCAAAAGGGGGAAGAGAAAGCACAGCAGGAAATGTCGGAATCTGTGGATTTTTCAACAGAAGGAGCTCTTTCTAAACAGATGGATATTAAGACCATGTTAAATCCTATCTTAGAAGAGATAAGAGAAATGAAGAGATCCCAAGAAAACGAGACAGCCTCTCTCCACCAGCGCCTCGGGAAGATTGAAGAAGCAGTGGCCTGCTTTCCTGTAAGAATTCAAGAAGCAGAGTCAAGGATATCCCAGTTGGAGGACCAAATGAGTTCCATGCTTCTGAAAGTAAACAACGTTACAAAGGATCAGAATATTCTAGAGAACAAACTCGAGGAACTTGAGAACCACTCACGACGTTCGAACTTACGATTAGTAGGGGTTCCCGAGGGGAGTGAGGGACCTCAAACATTACAATGGGTTGAATCATTTATTAAGCACAAGGTTGTGCCCGAACTCACTGGAGATCTTACTATAACAAGGGCACATAGAGTTCCCTCTCACCCCCTTCCAAACTCAAAGATTCCACATACCATCTTGGTCAACTTCGCTGACAACCGTTTTAAATAACGGATCCTGTCTAAAGCAATACAACAGAGACAATTTCCTATTAACAAAGTCTCGAAATGTCGTATATTTTCTGACATGTCATCTGTAGCTGCACGCAGGTACAAAGAGTTTGTTAAACTTCTTTATCTCTTAAAGCTCAAGGCATACAGGCGTCAATAGCCCAACAATCCAAGTTGCGTGTCCTTGTGAGGAGAAAATGTCATATGTTTTTAAATTTAGAAGATGCACAGGGTCTTCTGGAGATCTCCTCTTCAAAATGAAATGACATATAGTATATAATTGAAGTTCTTATATTCGGGGGGTCACCGATGGTGTAGTTCCATGACACACAACAGAGAAGTAGGGGGGGTGAGATGTGGCTAGTGTGGTTGTCCACATTTCCGGAGGGGGGGGGTTGTTGGGTGGGGGGTGGTTTCTGGGAAGGGTATAGCAGTAAAAAGAGCATTAGCAAATGGAGTAAGGAAAGCAGGATTTTGAGATTTTTTTTGTAGTACGAAATATTTTATAAATGACGAGTAAGTGCTGTATCATCTCGGTTAATGTGAATGGAATGCTAAACCAACAATGTATGGAGGGCTTTAAGGTGGTTGGCTTCTTTTGCTCCACAAGTGTTATTTCTTCAAGAAACCCATTTAAAAACCAATTCCCCAAAGCTTTTTCTTCCTAGAGTATTTTCCCATGCTTTTTATGCATATGCTGGGTTGGCCAAAAGAGGTGTAGCTATTTACTTTTGTAGAGGTTGGCCTTGGGAATTTGGTCAAATCCGGAGAGACCCCGTTGGAAGATGGATATGGGTCGAGGTAAAATTAAACGGGAGGAATTACATTTTTTAAACTACTACGACCCAGTAATAGACGATCCCTCAGAACTAGTGAAAGTCAGTGAGTTACTCAGGGGGACACCTGGGCAGATCATTTTAGGAGGGGATTTTAATGTTATTCAAGATTTGAGGAAAGACACCTCTAATAAAAACAAGAAGCAATCAAAACCAAAAACTAAAAAAGTCCTGGAAGCCATAAAACAAGAGTATTATCTGTTAGACCCCTGGTGCCAAATTAACAAGACTAAGAGTAAATATACGGCAACAGCTACGGCTTCTCGTATTTTTTTCTTATATCTCGATAGTTGAACCATATAGATACTGAAATAGGGGCTAATGCATTCTCTGATCACTCCTTTGTAAAATTAGAGCTGGAAATTGAGGAGGGAAGGAGGACAAGATCTAGGTGGCAGATGGATCGCCTCCTCCTTCAGGATCCTCAATGGGTAGCTGATGTAAGAGAATGGATTCTGGAGTATTTTAGGATTAATGAAGGAATGGCAGAATTATTTTCAGTTTGGGGGGTTTAAGGCAGCTTTGCATGGGCAAATGATAGCTTTGTCGGCCGCCCAGTCAAGAAAACGACGTGCCAAAATTGCCAAACCTCAGCAGGCTGTGGATAGTGCCTTGAGTCAGAGAAATACCCCGGTACAGGGGGAGGGGGAAGTAGGGAATCAGCTCGAAAAGGCGAAACAGGCACTCATAGAATTATTTTTAATTGAAGAGATAAATAGCTCTAGGACTTATAAACAACGTGTATACGAGGACAGTCAAATAGTTGGGAAATTGCTAGCCGGGTTAAATAAGACCAAACAGGAAGCAGTTCTAATTCCCGAGATCATAGATCCAAAGACCAGTGACACGATAATGGATAAGGATGGCATAGCCCAAGTCTTCATGGAGCATTATCAACAGCTATACGCCACTAGATATGCGGTTAGATCAGACTTAATTCAGGAATATTTCGAGAGGGTAAATCTCCCCAGTTTGTCTGATTTGCGCGTGGAACAAATCCAACTTAACATATCAGAAGTAGAAATGTTAACAGTTCTGAAATCTATTGCTGGGGTGAAAGCCTGTAGAATCGATGGGCTGCCTATAGAATTTTATAAGACACTTTCTAAGGAATTGATCTCCTTCTTGACAAGGCTGTTCAACAATATTAAGAAGGGGGGCTGTGTCCCCTCAAGTTTTAAAGAATCTATAATCATAAGCTTTGTGAAGAAGGGCAAAAAACACAAAGATGTTAATTCTTATAGACCGATTCGTCTTTTAAACGCCGACTATAAATTCTAATGAAAGATTGGGCCCAACGTTTTACTCCTCTAGCCCAGGAACTGATTCATAGAGACCAGTCAGATTTATCGCTGGAAGGTCAATGTCCTCAAATACCGGGTTGTTAATTCAGGCTCTCGACGTCTTTAAAAATAATGAAACCCCAACGCTCATCATGATGGTGGACGCTGAAAAGGCGTTTGACCTGGTGAACTTGGACGCACTTTTCTTTGGTCTGGGTAAATTTGGTGTCCCTGCCCAGGTCATAGATATTTAGAAGAACCCCTATCAGGGTGCCCAGGCCCAGGTGGTGATAAATGCAAATCAAATAGGGACAGTAAATATCAATCGCGGGACCAGACAAGGGTGCCCGATGTCCCTCTTACTGTTTACCTTCTTTATCGAGCCCCTGGCCGCAAGAATCCGTGACAATTTGGAAATTAGAGCTCCAATGCTGGGTATGGCGAAATTAAAGCTGTTCGCAGATGATAGTGTTTTATATTTAAGTCCTCAGAGCCTGAATCTGGACCGGGTATTAACAGAATTTAGCCAATTTGAATTGATTGGGGGCTACAAAATAAATCAAAATAAAATCGAGATTTTAACTTTAAATACCAACTGTGATTTTCTCCCCTCAAACCTCAAATCCCAGACTTTGAAAGCGGAACTAGTACGGTATCTGGGAATATTCGTCTCTAATCACTATGAGCAGCTATTCAGTTTAAACTATCAAACAATGCAGAATAAAATCAAAGTATTGCTTGACAATTGGTCATTTTTACCTTTAACCTTAATATGCCGTGTAGCCCTCATAAAAATGTCCATACATCTCCTACTAGTATTTCTTTTTATTAATGTACCTTTAAAAATCAATATTTTTAAAGAGCTACAGTCAATGTTTAGGGAATTTCTCTGGAGTAAAAATGCTTCCAGGGTCAAGCTAGCAATACTACAGCTAGAAATTAATCAGGGTGGGTTAGCATTGCAGAAAATTCAAACTTAGTCAGCGATTTTAGACCTTACAGCTCGTTTGCTGGAACCAAATGGATTATTAGACAACTTTTTCTTAGCTATAATGGTACAGGAATCTGGCTTGCAAATGTCGATATTTTTAAAAAATAGCTAAATTGCCGAAGAGGACTAGATATAAGACGTTACAGGATTATGCCTTTAGATTGAAATCCTTTTTTAAACAAGCTGGCTCTTCCCGATGCCACTATTTAAAGTTAGCAGAATGCAAAAGTGTGGGTCTTCAAATCCATTCTAGTCGTCTTAAAAACTGGAAGGACTGTGGCTTAGAAGAACTGGGGCACTTTCTCACGAATAATAAAATAATTACCTGGCAAGAGGCCCAAAATAGTTACGGCAAACACAACAAGCTGGGCTTTTTTGAGTATCTACAGATTGTACATTTTATTAATAGATATAATCTTACATTAAGTGGCGCCCCAACTAAGCAGGTGAGTGTTTTATATCAAGACAAACTAAGTGGGGTGGGCAACTGGTATTCTCAGCTGAGGAAATTCAACGAATCCCCCTTGGTCGAGAAACTCTTAGGAAGAGTAACACGTGAAACTAATTGTACATTGTCTAGCCAGGACTGGCAGTCAATATCCCAGTTAGGCAGTAAGGCACTAAGTGCAGCCAATTTTAAAAGGATGCCCTTTCTGTCTCAGTGGTTGGCATACTATACTGCTAAAACTCTCAGCAAAAGATATCCGGAAGTGGAGAATAGATGTTTCCGATGCCAGGCAGAAGGGGAAGGGGGTTGGCTTCACACATTATTCATGTGTTCAAAACTAGAGTCATTCTGGGTTAAGATCTTCTTGGCTATAAGCCAGGCAATCCAGAAGAGGCTTGATCCAGAGGCCGCGGTAGCCCTCGTCGGCATTTCTAAACTAAGGGGAGACCTGACAAAAGCAGAGCAGACCTTTATTGTGATTTGCTCTCTTGTTGCTCGCTCTTTAATCCTCCAGAATTGGAGGTCTGAAGACGCACTCGCTTATTTAAAGTGGATAAACAAAATGAAACGAACTATGATGTTTGAAGAAGCATATGCCAGGAGGGTAGGCGCTACAAGAAAAATCACTTCTGTTTGGAAGTATTTTACGAATTTTGAAACCATGGTGGGAATAGAAATGTTATAGATTTTGCACTTTAGCACTTTGGTGGTTTAGCACGTTGCACTTTTGGTGTGCTGGATATGCACACATAAAAGGCACTATAGCACTTTTGCCTGTAAAACGTATACATTTGTTAATGGTTGCGATACAGTTTCAAGTAGCGCCCAAAAATTAAGGATGTAGCTGAACCATAGATGTAACATGCCTTTCTCCATCCATTTATGCATGTGATTTTATGCCAAAAAAATAAAATGATAATGTATTGGTCCTTGAACAGTTTAGGGTGATTTTCTCTGGGTACTGTAGAAACTATAGCACTTTAGCATTTTAATAAGTAAGATTTGCTCACTTATAAATGGTTTAAGATGCTGCCAGATTACTGTTACAATATGCTTTTTTCTATGTTCTGGTATTTGATCCATGTTGGTTTATAGGTATAATGAAAACTTCTTTTTTTGAAGTATTAGCTATATCTCCTGTTGACAACTGTTTTTGTTATGCTTATTTTGCTCTGCTCAATAAAAAAAAGAAAACAACCACTGCAAATGACTTTAGTCTATATTTGTTAGAACATGTGACATAAAGACTCACAAAAATGCTTTAGCTTGTTTGCAGTATTTAACAATTTATAATTTTTTTAATAGAAATTGAATTTTATTTAGGGGCATTCGATTAAATAATTTTAGGGTACAGTTTGAAGAAATTGCCTTACATCTAGACTGCTACTGATGCAAGAGTATCAATAACTGTGTCACTGTTTCCTTTGTATGCACTCTCCTCCCTCCCTAAGTTTAATCTCCCATCCTGTGTGTACTCACCTGCACAGGAAGTCGCGCATGCTACAAGCATTAGTCGCTGCCACGCACATACCTGCCATTGGCTTGACGCGGACCTTGTATCCATTCGTGATGCCTTCTGTCTCCTTCCACTTCATCTGCAGCCTGTCCTCTGAGAGCACTGTCAGCTTTAGGCGATTGGTTCCTGTGAAGATAAAAAGAACATCTATGTAAGTTCAAAGCAAAACAAAGGAGACTCGATCAATGGGAGATCCTGACTCCCACACAGCAGCATTATAAGTGATCCTCCAATAAAATATTATTGTGAAATTTCTACTCTATAGCTCTATATTCTACCCCCACTTTTGGTCGACTTAGGATTTTTACTAAATTCAATGTAATTTTATAAAATGATACAGATTGTGACTATGAAACAAGGCTCAGGTCAGTGGTGCTATGATTAGCTAGTACACAGAAATCCATATGGCTAACAAGTTACTTGCTGTAATGTCAATGAAAAAGAGTCTTCTAGAAATTCCAAATTCAGAAAATTGATATTTAGGATAAGGCAGAGAGGAGATCATAGAGAAGAGTCAAGAAATGTGAACAAACCCTCAATATGAAATGCACAGAAAGTTGGAGTTTCCAATTTAAATATATTTGACAGAATTATTTATTTTCTATGTTGGTGTGTGGCAGTTTGGATTGGCCTTTGTTGGTGTGTAGCAATTTGGATTGGTCTATGTTGGTGTGCAGCAGTTTGGATTGGTCTCTGTTGGTGTGTAGCAGTTTATACTGGCCTATGTTGGTGTGTAGTAGTTTGGATTGGCCTATGTTGGTGTGCAGCAGTTTGGATTGGTCTCTGTTGGTGTGTAGCAGTTTGGATTGGTCTCTGTTGGTGTGTAGCAGTTTATACTGGCCTATGTTGGTGTGTAGTAGTTTGGATTGGTCTATGTTGGTGTGTAGTAGTTTGGATTGGTATGGCATAACTTCCCTATAAGGGCGCATGAGAATATTGATTGGTGAAGTCAGTGTTCTATAATGTCTTGTGTACTGGTATTGATCACTTTTTTTGTATGTGTGGTGTGTGAGGATGTTTATTCCATTGAATCTGATATGACTGTGAGAGGGTGTTGATGGGTATCAATCACTCATCGATGTATCGGGAAGTGTTAGCTAACCAGTTCCCAATTTGGCACCATTTGGTCCCCACCTCTTCTTGGTTTCACTGGTTCTTTTAAGTAAAAGAAGTCTGAGGACATGACTTAGCGGTGGAAGGTAATGGGACAGTCACACAAAAATTTATGGATGCCCTGTCGTCCTCTTATCTGTCCCTTGCCTTATTTAGTCTGTCAATCCTTTCTAGTGGACGTGACACTGGCAGGAATGGTATTGGAGCAGGCATTCTATGCAGGGCAGCCCCTCTGACAGCTTTCGTGAGGCAAGCATGCCTTCTGGGTCAGCCATGTCAACCATAGTTGTTTCAGACAGAACAAGCAAAGACGAAGACATTAGGTTTGAGTGATATTTTTTTTTTTTTAAAGTCTGATGAATGAAAAAGACAAAACAAAAAAAAATATTGCTTTCTGTATACACTGCATCTATAAAATATTAATTAAATCTGTGATGACATTTGAGGGCTAAAAATAGTCGCTCATGCATTGCAATAGAAGCACTTTATGGGAGGCCGAATAATACGCCAAAGAGCCGGAGAGAAATACTGGTCTGTGCGGGGTTAAATCTAGAACATTTTTAATACTTGATACCAATAGATCTTCCAAGAGCAGTGCTTTAGGGCCAGACCTGAAAAGTCTAGAAAGGTTACACATGCTTGGGAGGAAAACTCATAGAACATGATGGACTTTATGTTTTTTCCAAAGAAGGACCCCAGCTGTGGTATTCCATCTTTGAAAATCCCAAAGCTAATGACAGGTGTGCCATGTCGCTGTGTGGTACCGAAACTGCTGTGGCGCCTTTCCTTGCTCAGTAGCATAGCTAGTGTGTCATGGGCCCTGAAGCAAAAAAAGAAATGGGCCCCCTGACTGCTGTTTGACTGATAAAATGAAGCACATTTTTGGAGGGCAGCTGGATAACAGATCCAAAGCTCTGCGCCCCTGGGGCAGGGACGTAGCTACGGGGGGTCCGAGCGGGGCCGGGCCAGCTCATATTTCTGTGTGGCCCCCCTAAAAAGTACAAGCTTTGCCTTTGCTTTTCGTTTTCTTGCCACATTATTATTGAAATTTGGGCCTGCTCTTAGAACGCTCTGCATAGTGGATTGCACTGTCAGGCTTTACTAAAGGAGTCGAGGCTGGGCGGGGATTCGTCTGTAGTAAGCCACCCGGCCGCTGCAATACAATGTTGCTGCTGGGCTGGGCTCGGACCAGGGAGTATAAATAAACAGCGAAGTCAGCGCACGTGGCTGACGGCGCGGATCCAGTGTCTGTCTACATGTGTCCCTTTATTGCAGCTGCAGCGTAATTAGGCCCTCCCTGCAGTACGGTCCCCAGAAGTCGGCTAGCACCCCCCCAGCCGCATGCCCCAGGGAGCCTACCCCTTCTTAGACCCCATCACACTGGCGACGAGGGTGGTGCGAGTCCCATAAGTGCGCACCTGTGCACACCAACCCCAACGCAGATCGGCGTTGGTGGGAGGCACGAGGAGTGAGGCGCGGCCCAGCGCTGCTGATGTGCAGTGTTTCCCATCCGGTGGCTGGGAGGGGCAAAGAGTGTGGTAAGGCGAGCGCGCCGCACACGGTGCGGTGATTGGCGCAGCTGACGCTGGAGCCGCGAGTGAGACCGACAGCTGCACGGCCCAGTGGAGGTGCTTGTGCGGCCCGCAGATTGGCACGCATGAGCGAAGACTGAAAGACGCGGCTGGAGCGCTCAGGGAGAGCGTGAAGCACCAGCCTCCTCGGAAGACCAAAAGGAAGAAGGACAAGAGAGGAGCGTGTGGGGAGACAGCTCCTGAACCAGCCTGCAGCAAGTCAGGCCCCTGAATGAGGGTGGAGGGGCTGTGAGGAGTTTTCCTGCATGGTCGATTGCAGAGCAGGCAGAAGTGTCCTCGACGGGAGAGGTGCAGAGGGGAGCCTGTGTCAGCCAGAGACACTAGGTGGAGAGAAGGCGCACAGGGGCAATACAGGCCACGAGGCAACAGAGGCCCTGAGGCGCAGGCCTGGAAGGATGGCAGTGAAGGCCCTCCCGGAGTTCAGCCAGCTGGCGGACCAGACCACAGCGTCTCCCCAGTGGCGAAAGTGGATAGGTCAGCTGGAGAACTACTTTGTGGCCACGAGAGAGACGGATAACGCCATCAAGTGATCAACCATGCTCCTAATGGGGGGAGATGAGCTCTATGACCTGTTCCAAGATCTACCGGACACGGGAGACGGCAACGACTATGAAAAGGCCGTAAGGGCCCTAAACCGGCATTTTGATCCGCAGGTTAATCCAGACTTTGAACACTTCAAGCTTCGCCAGGCCAAACAGAAGGAAGATGAGTCAATTGATATGTTCTTCGCACGTCTGAGGAAGTTGGCGAGTACCTGTTGTGGGATTGACCGCCAATTCGAACAAGAGCACAACTCATAGTAGGGTGCAAGTCGTTAGAGTTGTGGAAGCTGATATTAAGGCAACCAAGGATATCGTTAGACAATATTTTGATCCTGGGAAGATCACACAAGCTGGCGGATGTCCGTGCTGGAGAGATGGAGGTAGCATTGGCCAAAAGATCTGGGACCGCCCAACCATTATACCTGACTCCCATCAAGGAGGAAAGTGTGGACGCCATCAGGAAGACATACACTAGAGGGGCGGGTTCCAACACAAGTACGGAGGGACGACAAAATAAGCCACGATGCAGGAACTGCGGACTAGCACCGCACTCCCAGAGAGGATGCCCAGCACAGGGGCGACAGTGTCTACACTGCAACAAGTACGGACACTTCGCCAAGGTGTGCCAAGGAGCAGCAAGAGTAGGTATGAGTCGGCCCAAAGGTCTGAAATTCCATAGGGGCGCCAAGAGTGTCCAGGAGGTGGAGGAGCTGGACAGTAGGCGTCAGAAGCTAGCAGTAGCCGAAGACAAGGACAACGTATTTGTGGGATCGAACATACGAGGAGCCAACACTACCAGGAGACCTCCGCTGTTGTGTCAGATATGGATCGGAAACAATTGCATGCAGACACTCATTGACACGGGGCCATTGGTAAACATACTGGATGCAGCCCAATACAAGGAACTACGACACTGACCTCAACTGATGCCAACCACAGCCAAAATACTTACCTATGGAGGACATACACCTATTCCCCTCCAAGGGGTCACTGACGTCGAGGTCAAACATCGGGACAGAGCAACATGCATGAGGTTCTATGTTACATGCAACAGTTTGGTCGCTGCTAAGTTGCCACACCGCTGAGGATCTGGGACTCGTAATGTTTGCAAGACACATACATCAGTCGCAAGCGGAGGAAGTGCTGGCAGAGTTTCTTGAGCTCTTCAGAGCGTTGGGATGCCTGAAGGGAGTAGAGGTCCAGCTTCACATCTATGAGACAGTCAAGCCGGTCACTCTCCGACACCGCAGGGTGCCATTTCATCTTCGTTAATTGGTAGAGGCTGAACTGGAGCGTCTGGAGAAGGAGGGGGTGATTGAAAAAGTGTCAGGACCAATGCCTTGGGTGTTACCACTGGTGATAGCGCCAAAACCTAAACAGCCTGGAGCCATCAGGCTGTGTGTGGACATGAGGTTACCCAATAAGGCAATATGCCGAGAAAGGCACATCACTCCAACCATAGATGAAATAGTAACGGACATCAACGGAGCTCAATGGTTCTCCAAGGTGGATTTGAACTCAGGTTACCATCAGCTGGTACTAGCGGAGAAGAGTCGATATATAACAACGTTCTCGACACATGTAGGGCTACGCCGGTTCAAACGCCTGAACTTTGGAGTATCATCTGCAGCCAAGGTATTCCAGGACACAGTGAGGGAAGTGATGTCAGGATTGGTGGGAGTAATCAATGTCAGTGACGACATTCTAATCTTCTCCAAATGACTAGAGGAGCACCATGTCCGCCTCGCTGCGACCCTCCAGAGACTGGTCGAACAGGGTCTGACACTCCACAGGGCTAAATGTGACTTCTATGCCAACGAGGTCGAATTCTTTGGATACAGATTTTCAGCAAAAGGATTACAGGTGGACCCGGCGAAGGTGGAGGCGATCTGAGCGGCGGCCATTCCCCAGACTCAATCGGAGGTCAGAAGCATCTTGGGGATGGCTAACTATTGTGGCCGTTTCATCCCACATCTAGCAACGCTGTCAGAGCCACTCTGGAGGCTGACCAAGAAAGCAGTACCGTGGAAATGGACGGACGAAGAGGCGCAAGCTTTCAACGGCATCAAACGTGCGCTGCTAAAAGGAGCTACGGTAGCTTAGTTCGAAACCGGAACAGCAACAGAATTAATTGTGGACGCTAGCCCCGTGGGGCTGGGAGCGGTACTCCTCCAGAAGAATGGGCACGGTGACTGGGTACCCATCGCGTTTGCCAGCAGAGCGCTCACGGCCATGGAGACAAGGTATACCCAGATTGAGCGGGAAGCATTGGCCATACGATGGGCCTGCCAGCATTTTGACATTTACCTGTGTGGGCATACCTTCACAGTGGTAACGGATCACAAACCACTGGTCCCGCTGTTTACAGGTGCAGCCCTAAATGGACCTCCCCGAATAGAACGCTGGGCTGTCCAGATCCAACATTACCGGTTTTAGGTGGAGTATCGTCCCGGTGCAAACAATCCAGCGGACTACCTGTCAAGGCACCCCCTTGCTCTACACTCCGGAAACAAGGGTGAGGTGGACGAAGGCACAGAATCATTCATACAGCAGATAGTGGAAGAGGCGTGCCCACAATCGTTGTCGCTCGAGGAAATCCTGGAAGCCACTGGACTAGATGGGTGCTTACAAGCGGTAAAGCGGACTCCCCTTGACCACAACTGGAAGTGGATTCTACAAGGAGCCGGTCAATTGACAGAAGAAGAACGAGAGTACTGGGAGAATGTGTGGAGGTGCCGAGAAGAGCTCAGCGAGTCTGGCAATGGCCTAATCCTTAGAGGAGCCCGATTGGTGATTCCAGCAAAGCTCCAGAGAAGAACAGTTGACCTGGCCCACCAGGGAATAGAGAAGACCAAGGCCCGGCTGCAATCCAAAGTGTGGTTTCCAGGTGTACACCGCATGGTAGAAAAAAAGTGCGGGGGTGTCATGCCTGCTTGATAACAGGAGCTGATCCGCCCATAACCCCCATCATCACGGAGGTGCCCAGTCGAGTGCCGTAGGCTCAGGTTAGCCTGGATTTTGGAAGTTTTCCTGACGGAAGACACACTGTGGTGTTTGTTGACAGTCACTCCAAATTTCCAGTGGTAGAGGTAGTCACGTCCACAGTGTTTGACTGCATCCAACTGGTTTCGGAGAAGGTGTTTGCTCTTCTGGGAATGTCTGAGGAGATACGCACAGACAACGGACCGCCTTTTCAAAGGCAAGACTTCAAGGAGTACCTGAGCAGATACAGCATCAGGCATCGTCGTGTGACCCCGCAGTGGCCTCAGGTGAACGGTGATGTGGAAAGATTTATGAGGACTTTCAACAAAGCCATAAGGATTGGAATGGATCAGGGGGAATACCTGGAGAACTGCCTGCACAGATTCCTAAGAGCGTATTGAAATCCCCCCCCTCTGCAACCCCAAGTGGGCCCCTAGTGATCTACTCATGAAGCGAGTGGTGAGAGACAGTATTCCCACAAGTGATCTATGGGTCCCGTGACACTGGAAACGGAGTGTACCCAAGCCCGGCAGCAACGCAACAATGACAGAGCCAGTCGGAAAAGGGTGGTCCGCCCGTCAGCCATACAAGAAGGGGACTACGTGGTGGTGAAAGACCGGCATCCCAGATCCAAGTTTCGCACACCATTTGAAAGGGAGCTATGGAAAGTGGTGCAAGTTAAAGGGTCAATGGTAACAGCGAAAAGAGGTACACAGCAGATTGCATGCATTCGTGGTTCACAAAAACGCGAGAACCTCTGGAGAGAGCGACGGATCCTAAGCCAGAGAAGTGGCCAGAAAGGGAAGAAATCCAGCCAGAAGAAAATGCGGAACATCAAAGCGTCTCAAGCGAAGGAAGAGATCGTGACAGGGGAGACCAGGCGGCAGACACCACTGTGTCTGCGAATCCGAGGGAGGAAACACCTGAGGACTCCCACGGCAGCCAGCATTGCGGACTGCGGGGAAACCCCAAACCCAGCACTCGACTGCGAGATTTCCTGTGCTGAACAAGTAGGCGAAAGGAGATTGTTGAGAAATTAACAGACCGGCCACAAACTGTCACAGATCTTAAGTGTTGTGTTAATGTCTTTGGTATTCTCACTTATTCCGTGGGATAGACGGGATGTAGTGAGCCACCCGGCCACTGCAATACAATGTTGCAGCAGCAATTCGCTCGGACCAGGAAGTATAAATAAATGGTGACGTCAGCGCACATGGCTGACGGCGTGGATCCAGTATCTGTCTACATGTGTCCCTTTATTGCAGCCGCAGCGTAATTAGACCCTCCCCACAGTACGGTCCCCAGAAGTCAGCTAGCACCCCCCCCAGCCGCATGCCCCAGGAAACCTACCCCTTCTAAGACCCCATCACATTGTCCACAAAGAAAGTGGAGGGTCGGTGCATTCACAAACGTGACATTTACCTCTGAAATCTAAAATAAACTCACAAGAAAAGCAGAGTAGGGCCCAGGGCTATGGGGCGGGCCCTTCCTGACCCTTGCTTGACTCTTCCAGCAGTTCTTGGGTGTCTTTGCACATGTGCTGCACAGCTCAGGGAACCGCATTAGTTACTTTCACACATAGTATAGGACCCAGTTGTGTTGCTGCTTGCAATGCACCTGCTGCTTGGCCAACATTTGCATCACGCACCAGCCTACCATTGCCAGAGCTGCCTCTCCATGTAGTGTGTGCCGTCATAGGATTGAGTTCTGCTGGCACAGGCAGAGCTTCAGAGCTGCGGATCTCAGGGCCTGAGGCCCCTTATAATGTATTGCTACAGCAGTTGGCATCGTAATATTGGCAAGACGCTGCTCTCCACCTACATGGTACTGTTTGCAGCTCCAGTGACCAGGATAGCTGCGGGTTCTCCAGCCGGACAAAGAATCAGGAGCCCTCAGTACTGGACGGATGAGTGGCCTTTCTCATAAGAGGTGGGTGAGAGCATAAATTACTAGGGAGCGCCTGCCAGAGCAGGGGGCCAGGCTTGGCTCGAACAAGCCCCTTCACGAGCGAAGGGTCATGAAAATATCTGCCATGTAAACTTTGCAGCAATGTGAAAATATGACAAAATCTCTTCAAGATTCAAAAGCATCTTCAAAAGGCGTTTCACCATAGATCAGATGATATCACTGCATTGAGAGACATTTAGTACAATTGATGGTTTTAAACCCACCCAAACGACAATTGCATTAAAGAACACTAAGCATTAAGTCAGTTGCCATTTGTGCCCTATATACGCCTTAGATTTGTTTATACGTGGACCAGCATCACAGCCTATTAAATCAAACACAAGATTTTTGCACAAGAGGATGTGCACATCCTAAACTCACATATTTGATGGTGTTCTGATATGGGACAATGAATAAAAACTAGGCAATAAAATATTTGCCTAGGATCAACAGTTTGTCATGCAGGGAAGCCGTGATTGGTCTCATGTTTCATATTTTCCCATTGTGCAATTTTAATTAGCGACCAGATGGGAATCTCTTTCTCTTATGTTTTACATCAAAGATAAATGGCCTGACTTAAAGTCTTATTAATTCCGGAAGCGGAAATATTTCCATTGTACCTTAAAATATCAGATTTAAATCACTACAATGAGAAGCACTTATTAACACTGATAGTTTATAAACTTTATCTTAAAAAAAATACTGACCCATCCGACAAGACAATGCCATTGGTGAACACTAAGAGGCTAGTCAGTTATCACGTGTGCCCTATATAATTATAGGTAGAGCAACATTATGGCTTATGAACTTAAACACAAGAGGTTTTTGTACAATGCAAATCCTAATCACACATTTGAAGGTGTTCTCATATGCGATAATGAACAAAAGGCATCACGGGGAAATTAAATATTTGCTCAAACGGGGAAGCTGGGATTGAACCCATGTTTTATAGTTTCACACTGTGCAATTCCCCAGCTAGAGTTTCCTCTTAAAATATCAGATTATATACCTGCATTGAGAGTCATTTATTAAAACTGATAGTTTTTAAAATTCAGCTTATAAACATTCCTATCTCTCTCAAAGAGGACAGTGCCATTAGTTAACAATAAGATGCAAGTCCGTTATGATATGTGCCCTTTGTTCTTATTACATTTGGAGCAATATTGTAGCGCATTAAATCAAACACAATAGGTTTTTGTACAGCGCCCATCCTGAGCTCATCTATTTTAAGGTGTTCCCATATGTAATGATGAAAATAAAGGTGGCACGTTGAAACAAATCTTTGCTTAGGATCACACAATTTGGTCAAGAAAGGAAGCTGGGATTTACCCATAATTTGTAGTTTCACATTGTGAAATTTACTCTCTAGATAGAAATGTATTTATCTCCTGTTTTAAAACAAAGGTTAATACTTTGACTTTAATTCTTGGTGCCCGGGCTTAGAACATGGGAGGCAGGCAGCCACATTAAAAGTCATTTCGTTTTGATCTCAAGGGTCCAAGAGGAACTCCAGCTGAGCTACACCTATTTTCTCACTACTACAACCTACAGTGGCAGGTAGTGTCACTGAGCTGGTTAGCAAAGTTCAGTCCCACCATGGCTTACTCTGCTGTTTGTTAAATTAGCACCATCTTCACAACATGCTCAGAAGCTATAATGTATTGTGTAGAGCTATACAAGTAGCAATTCAAATCTGAGATATTTGCTGGATTTGGTGGTTAATTTGGAAAAAGAATAAGTGCTGGGGCTAGAAGGTTTGTGTTGTAATTATCCGTTTCTCTCTTCCCTTGGTACCTTCCGTCCACCCCTTCCCTACATCCCTTATTAGTTAGCCCGGGAGCTTACCTTAGAACGTTCACGGTGCCTTGTTGTTTCCGAGAGCGGATGGACTGAATAAAGGTTCTCCAGACTTGTTGTACCGAGCCTGAGTTTATTCTTCACTTACAATAGTTTGCTCAGAAGCCCACAAGTATGCAGAGTTCGCATGTCGTACTCTTATTCTAGACTCTCTCAGTGGGGCTTAGGCCACATTTTATTTCTGGTGATTGTAGGGCGGCCAGGCTTTCAAAACCAAAAACCAGGACAGTCAGTAAGTGTTAGCGTACAAATAAAAAGATGAGTCACTGCTATAGCACTATGGCATCACATAGCTTCAAAGATATTGCTATTGCTGTTGTTTTTGTGGTGATTAAACACTAAAAAAGAAATCGAAATGTTGGGCTGCACTTTAAAATTGCTCATTTCAGCGCAGACATATGGGGTTTTAAGTGGATCTTGGCTATGGGGATCTGCTGAGCCTGGAATAGTATGGTACCTGATCTGGCTTGGTGTGTGTTCACATTCTACCATTTTCACCAGAAAGCTCTCACTTGGTAAGCATAGCATGAAACAAAAACATTGCAATTGGATTACCTAAAAAGACCAAATGTTTGACATGCTCGACTTTTACCCCTTCTTTTGCAGCAATGGTAAGAAAAGGCAGCAGCGTTGCTTGTAGCCTAGCTGCTATATTTACAGGGCCAATGCATGACTAGATGGTCCACATAAGTGTTTTTCTTTTCATTGTGGGACTTGTATTCCTTATTTTATCTTTGGGATAAGCAAGGCTAAAAGCTACCAAATGCAAAGGAAAAAACCTCGATGGAAGGAGCTAGTCACACATAGACCTGGCAAACGTGGAAGGGTTGTGGCTGTGTTAGAGGGATACCCATCTTTGTATCATGCTGAGCATGCAGTTCGGTTCGATGCAAGGCATGGCATGCTTGTGCTCATTCAACCTAACAAAAACATGTCAGGATGCTAGGACAGATGTAATGAAAAAAAAGGCACTATCCAAGCAAATCACCAACATCTGGTCACCTTAAATGGCATCTCCGTTTGCCATAGTGTACAATGAGGGCTGCTTTAAACAGTCCTCTGATCCTTCACGGGGTAATCATTTCTCTTTGATTATTTTTTTACATAGCTCTAACATGTCACCTTGCAGTCACTTCAGAGCGCTAAGATATGCAGTAGGCTAACAGAAATGCCAAGCCAATTTGGTGTCCACACAGTTACAGTGAGCAGAGGTAGCCTCGTGCATCCAGAAGTGTGCCCTGAAAGGCAAAGCTATCTCACTAGTGTCCCAAAGTCCATTCCAGGTGGCTTCCAGAATCCATCCAATCACGACCTACCATTAAGCAACCATCCATTTAACTTTCATTCACCATACACAATGAATTCCCCAATGTTTATATTCACCATCCATGCATTCATCGCTCCAGACACCATCTCAGGGCCTTGAAACAATAATTCAGATGATCCCCAGACAAAATACAGTAGAGGAGATTTGCAGAAATTTACAAAACCTCCATATGTGCCCCCATAATTTGAAACAACAGTACAGATGAGTATGGCAAAAACAAAAAGATGGTCTGACCTCCATACGGAATATGGTAGAGTTGGCCCTTAAACACTGGAGGAATACCCTCTGGATTGGGCTTTAAGCACTGAGTACTCACTTCAGACTGCAGTACATGCATTGGATGAAGCTGGAAGGAAATTATTTCAAAGATCTCTCTCTGTATCTTTTGTCCCTAGCTATATCAATAGACCAAGACTGCTGTTCCTGCAGGTCTCGGGTCAGAGGGCAATTTATATCCAGCACACGGATGCTGGGGCAGTTGGTGATTTATACTTAGGGCCACATTAACTAAACTTTCACACACCGCAGGGCAACAAGCAAAGTTCCTACGTTGCTTTGCATGAAAAGAGGAGAGCATAAATGCTCCATATTTTCAAAGATTTGGAGCATTGCTGCTCTCTTCTTTCACCAGAACCCTGCAATGGCAATAAAGGACTATATTGCACATGAAACCCTTTATGTATTTTGAGTAGTTAGTATGAGAAATCTATCTGACTCAAAATTCATCTAACAATGAGCACAGACGGGAATTAAAATGTTTGAGTTTGCAGTTCATGAACAAAGTATTAACCCCTTCAGCACGGCGCGGATTACCGCGCTGTGCTGAAGGGTTCGTGCGCGGGCGGGGCCGTGACGGAGCGGTTCCGTCATCCGCACAGCGCGACCGACGCGCATGACGGAACCGCTCCGTCACACGCATCGAAGGGGTTAAGAAAACAATGGGGAATGGAAAGGGCCTGTTGATTTTTGCAACTATATAGCTGCGGCCTTTACCACATAATTATAGATTTACCATGTTTGCCACATAAGTTTGCATGATTTGAAGATTCCACAAAAATAGTTTCTAGCTCAATGTTTGAAAATAATACTGCCAAAATGTGCAGCATTATTCGCCTTTTTAGCTACTCAATTCAGATAGCATTGCCTTGTAATTCTAGTGACCCTGACAGAGGTAAAGCTGCAGAGAGTTGTTTGGGGTTTGTCTTTATGACTATGAAACCTACATTTCACAAGGAACTGTGAAATATTTCTCATATGTCATGGTTCCCTGTGTGGAATATGGGTTTTATACCACAGCAGTTTATGCAATAAAACCACCCAAGCATGTAGTATCTATGTATGTAGGTATAGATAGATAGAAGGTAGCTAAATGAAGACAGGTTGATATACAGAGATAGTTAGTGGCGGATAGACCGACAGATAGCTAGATATAGATACAGGCCCGAACACAGAAACATATATACACAAAAATAGAGATGCAGACATATAGTAAAAGTTAGAGATAGGTAGATAGCCAGATAAAATAGAAATAGATATTTCTTCCTGTTTCGTCCTTGCCCTCTCTCACTTGTTAGCTCTTCCTGACCATTCTTTATGTATATCTTTCTCTCTCTCTCGCTAAGTTTTTGTCGCTGCTTCTATAACATTCTTTGCCGAACTCTCTCACATTCGGTCTCTCTGTGTGCCTCTCTCCTTTGTCTTTCCCTGCATCCCTTTCTATTCTTGTCCCTTTTCTCTCTCTCTATCTTTCTCTTCTATCTTTCTTTCTCTTGCCATCTCTGTCTAACCCAGTCTCTGTGTTTTATGTCTCTCCCTGTCTTTCTGACCTGTAGGTTGCACATATTTCTCTATCCCCCTGTTCTTTCTGCTCTTTGTCTGTCTTTCTCTCTTTTCATCTCAGTTTACTTGCCTTTCTCTGCCTCTTCCTTTAACTCTTTCATAGTCTTTCTCTCACTTCATTTTTGTCTATATGCTGTTCCATGTCTCTCCTGATTTATCTCTCCACCTCATCTACTTTCTGCCTTTCCATGCATTCTCTCTGTCCCTTGTCTTTCTTTACTTCTTCTTCTTTCTGCCTCTTTCTGTCTATATATCCTTGTTTTCTTGTCCTCTCATGTCTCTCTCTTTTCTCATATCTTCTTGACTTTATCTGATTTCTTCACTCCCTATCTTTCTCTTTCTTGTCTTGGTTTATGTCCCAGTCCATCTCTCTTCCTCTCACTCTCTCTCTCCCTATCTCTCTTTTTTCCTCTCTATCCCCATGTTTTCTTGTTTTTATCTTTCTCCTTGTCCTTGGACAGGGCATATCATCAAGGCCCGGCGAAATTATCGCCACTTTTGCGTCCGTTTTCAGGCAAAAAGCGGTGATAATTTTAACACTCTATCAGCATGGACACGCTAACGCGTGAATCCATGCCTTAGCACCCATTATTTTATAGCCTCGCCTCACATCGCTAATGAGATGCGAGGTAGGCGTTCCCGTGTGAAATACAGCGAAAATAATCGCTAACAAAGGTTCTCCCTATCATCAAGGGAATCGCTAACCGGCTTAGGGACATTAAACCTAGCGCTAACCGGCTATATCGCCGGTTTCTTACGCCTGCTAATTTTCCGACTTAGTCATGTTTATCATGGGAGGTGGATTGTTATGCTAAATCCACATCTCCCTACCAGCAATGTTTTTTCTAACGCTGTTTTGTATCGCACGTAATCCTGCGATATTGCTGCTTATCGCCGCTATTGCCGGGATTTCTATTGCCTCGGCGATGCGCGTTGTAAATATTGTGCTGACCGGGCGATAGAATCCGGCGATAGGCGGCGTTAGGATTATGCACGCTAAACGCGGCCAGCGATAATTATCGCTGCCGCTTGCTGAAATGCCCCGACATTCTTAATGTCATTGGATGGGTGTCTTTTGCAGTCTCCGCTCTGTTTCCTTGGACATTCTTAATGTCATTGGGTGGGTGTTTTTTGCAGTCTGTTCTCTGTCTCCTGGTCATTGTCCAGTCTTAATATCATTGGATGGGTGTCTTTTGCAGTCTCGTAACCAACTGGACCACATGGGAGGGCATGTCTATTAGGTCTCCAAGAGGGCCCTATTAATTGTAAATCCTGGCTCCTTGGCAGTTCTACCAAAGCTAGGATATGCACACCAGAAAAATAATATTTGTTTTCGGTACAGCATTGTCAAAGTTTTTTTTTTTTATAAACTTTTCTTTGGAATTGGTGCTTCATTATTTATTATTGAAGAAAGAAAAGAAAATTAAAAGTAGAACACTAGCTACATGATTGTGCTCTATCCTGTAAATGTTTCATGGGTTTAGAAAATTCATACCTTCCTACATATTCGTGGTCTTTTGTATGCCTTATATCTTCAGGCACTGCCTTGTATTCAGCAGCATTTTAGACATGTCATTTCGATGTAGCTGAATTCCTTCCTTCAGTTTTCAGGTCATCTCTATTTGCTTGCCTCGATTCAGTTTTTGTGTTCAATTATAGCCATTTTTTTGTCCTTTCTGTTAATTAAAAGAAGACCCTTCATCACTGGATGAACCTGCAGGCCTTCACTCAGTATTATTCATCTTGAAGGTTGTGAGCCACGGATGTAGAGCCTCAGCCATGTGAGGGGTGGCGTAATATTGTGGTGCTAAGGCTTGGACATTAATGGTTACCATTACATAATATATTCAGCAAGATGGGAACACATCTGTGTTACCCTAATTTCCCTAATACAAGTTTAGGAGTGAAATGTAAGGATTCATCTCTTTTGTGCTGTACAGGTCCAACGTCATCATCGAAAACATACATAACACACAGTCTATATCTGGACATTTTAATCATTAATACTATATGGTGGCAGAACATTCCCCTAATGCAGCCAGTCTCATGTCTTTAGTCTCCTTTCTGTAAACATGTATTTATTGAGATCTCTTGAGTCTGCTCAAAAATATAGGTCATTTGTTAGAGTCCCTGACAAAGCCAACTCAGTCTTTCATCCTTCTTAGGAAGATAATTCAAGTATGGTTAAACCGGGTAATAGCAATTTCAGATATTTACAATGCTTTGGATTTGGGACTGCAATATGGATGCATTCCTGCAAATATGCAAACAGAAGAAAGCATCTACAGACATCCAGGCACACAAAAATCAAAACTGGATTTTACCAAAAATCCTCAGAGAAGTATATAGTATAATCATAAAATTCAAATGAAAATACACTGACTGCTTTCTGTTTTTAAATCACATTAATACAGCAGATTTGGCTCAAATATTTTAATGCAGTACAACCCGGCCGGCCAGAACACCTCTAGATATTGTCATTACAGGGGCCATGCCCCCCCCCCAACCAAATATTCCTGGCTACGGGCCTGCCCTGGGGTGGAGAGAGATACTCTAATACAACGCAGAATGGAAGGATTCAGAGCTAAATTAATACAAAAAGTTCAAAGCTTAAAGCCTCGATCACTAACTGTTTTAGAGCAGGGCATGAGTCAAAATGTGAAGCTTTCGCTGTGAAAACTTTGTGAACTTTTCTAAAGATTACAAACATTTCCTATATGGAGATAAGTCCCAAAAGTAAGTTTTGAGGAAGAAAATCCCCTTACAAATCCACTTACAGCTGGAAAAATCACTTGCAAAAATATTTTTACAGCAAATTTCTTCTACAGTAAATATATATATATATATTTTCAAGAAACAAGAGGTTTTTGACCCAAAGACTGACATAGGCTATGGATGGGTATTCAGGCTTGGCAATGTCTGTAGCGTCTCGTGACTCTCACTTCCATAGGAGGCACCAGTGTTCTCAAGAGGACCCAAACACCCCAAGATTTGGCATTACCGGCTTCTAGGCTCTTCCACAGGGGGTCTCTTGTACTGGTCAGAGACCAGTAGTATTGAGGACAGTCCTATCCAAACCTGAGAAGTGAGGAGGTACTGACAGTGTGACACAAGTGAAGAATATCTGAAGTAAATAAAGAAAGGTGTGTTCCGAAAGTATTAAATTGCATTTTTTCATTAGATGATGCCATTCAAATTCCTTTATTGGGCTGTCAGTGCACCGTGTTTACATTTCACATTTTATAGCTGACACGTGTTAAGTGGGCGCGCACGCCACGAATGGCGTAAAGTAACTTAGCATTTAAAAAACCGTACAAATTCACTGAAAAAACCATAGGTTTCACACACGTTATAGTTAGGAATTAGCATTTAAAAAACCTTGCAAATTCACTGAAAAAACCATAGGTTTCACACATGTTATAGTTAGCTGGACATTTTACTGATAAAAAACCAATGAAATTCCCCCGTTATAGTTACTGTAGGCAACTATAACTCACGCAACCGTAATCCTCTGCTGATGACATATGTGTCTTTATGAAAAAAAAATATTTGTAATATATGTATAGCTAAAATTTAATGGAAGAAGACATGGGCAAATAAGTGTCTAAATACAGTATTAGCATCAGCAGAGGATTGCGGTCGCGTGAGTTATAGTTGCCTACAGTAACTATAACGGGGGAATTTCATTGGTTTTTTATCAGTAAAATGTCCAGCTAACTATAACATGTGTGAAACCTATGGTTTTTTCAGTGAATATATATATATATATATATATATATATATATATATATATAGTTGCTCTAGCTATATTAAGAATCTAGGCCACATATTGGGTACACAATGACTTGCCTCTTAGTTCATTAATACCGTTGTCATCAGAGCAGAGTGTGGAGGAAAGGTTTCTAAGTGTATTTTCTTAAAACTATCAATTTTAATAAGTCCCTTTCAGTGCAATGCTAATCTGGTGTATAATGCATCAATGCAAAATGCTTCTGTATGTTAAAGAAACACACTTTTTGAATTTTGGAAGGACTTGTATATTTTGATATTTGTCGTATGATTTACAGATCACATATTTTCAAGGCTCGCCTTATGCACAGACTCTTTGAACCAAGCTAGACTGTCTCTCTTCTGCCTCGGCTCTCCTTGTTAATTTGTTGGCTTGCCCACTTCTCTCTCGTAGCACTAGGCACAAGTCAAGGGTACACACGGGTAGACGGTTTTCACAGGGTGGACATCGTCCACTCTGCCAAAATGTTGAGCTCCACTGAAATATGCTGAACTTTTCCTGGTGTAATTTTGAGGCACTGGGACACATTCAGCAGCACCTGCTCTCTTCAGAGAGGCATGCTTTTTACTTTGTCCAGTCCCTGTATATAAGAGATATGAATGCACTGCAAGAATGTCAGCCATGGTGGTCTGTCCCAGTATTTACACAAATAACACATTTAGCTACCACTATTTTGTTTTAATTGTTTTTTTAGTGCTACTCATACCAATGCAGGATGTCAGAGTACTCTGCATTACATGTATACATTGACAATAAATCATATATGTGTGTAAATCAATGTAAAGGATGTGTTACATAAGACAGTGAGGGTAACAAGGTGCCTTAACCCCATACGATGTATTAAAATGCAGACTTTGCAACCAAATAAGCAGAACAGATTTACTACCATGCTTCTCCTAGTGGTCAATTTCTTTGTGGCAGAGTTTTAAAAGATGTACAAGTTGAGTCCCAGATTTTGCATCAAAGTTGCGTCACTTTTTTGGCACAACCCTGAGGCAAAATCTAATTTGTTAACTTGTTAAACACCTTAAAAATATACTCATGATAGACTTGCTAAGCATATATGTGAGGTCTTAGGATCTGATGTCATTTCTTGTGAAGTCACTTCTGATTAAAGGTCATAGGTTATGATGCCACTTCCTGTGATGCCACGTGCGATGTCACGCGCTGTGATGTCACTCGCATATTGCCTAACTTGGTTAGTCTCCTCACTTCTTTTTTTAGGACTTCTGCCCCGCTTAGCACTGTATTAATATTGCTGCTTCTGTGAAGTCCCTCAGAGAAGCTATATGTAGGGGAGGTTGCAGCAAAGATTTTGTCGTACTCTGCAGATCTCTCACAAGGAGTCGCCATGAGACATGCAAGAACATGGACAGTACTGTGGAGTTTCAGCGCGCACTCTCAACAGGCTAGTACCAGCGCGAGCCAACCCAGGATTTAACAATGCCTCCCTGAGCTTGTAAATCCAAGCTCACTCGCAAAGAAAATTGAGGTCGCTGGCCCGAAGCCAGCACACTTTATGGGCAAGGTTGCATGCCTCCACGCTTTGAGATGCACCGAACAGGGCGGGTGCACCTTTCATTCAGGTTTCAAATGCCCCCAGATCTGGAAGTGAGTGAAAAGGTGAGCAAAGGGCTTTTCTACTGAGTCAATAGGGCTTGTTTTTTCAGGAATGCAGAATGGCAGCAGAAGAGCAGTGCCAACTAGTGTTGCGCAATCCGCTGTTGGGATTCTTCATTAAGGGTGTTTACTACTCCAGAGAGCTGGAGACAGAAAAAGACTCTGCACACAGCACTTTCTCAAAATGACCTCCACCAACCATTCACAAAACAAAGCTCTCCAGTTACTGCACATTCTTCATTCAGTCAACCATTTACTGGGACATAAAACAAAAATAAAGGCGATCAGAAAAGCAGCACATGAGAGAGAGAGCACCATGGAATAAGAGGAGAAGCACACAAGTGAGTGAACAACATGGGATGGTAGGGGAGAAGCTGCGAGTGGCAGAGCACTATGGAGCATGGGGGTGGGAAAGCAGCACACACGAGAGAGTGGCGCTCAATGTTGTGAAACAAGGGGTGAAGCACACAGGGAGAGAGCGGGTAAACAAATGCACTCTCTTGGAATGATTAAATAGAAAAAAAGAAGCTCCATAAAAGTGCTGAGGTGGGCGGAACTCACAGAGTTTCACTCTGTGGAGTTCCACTGAGATACAGAAAAACTCTGTGAGATTTCGCAGAATTCGGCCAAAGGATGGAAAACATGCATCTCATGCTGCAATTCAGTGCAGGTAGAACGAGCAGCGTTGAAAATCAGTGCAAACAGCGCCATGGGTAGCTCGAGAGCGTGCAGTCATTTGAGTTCAATTTTCGGCCGCTCGGGTAGAAAAGCTACTCGAGCAGTAGCAAATCTACTCAAATGTCAGCCATTTGACCGAGAACGCTGGGGACTGCCTGCGTTAGAAATTGTGCAGAGGGACTCCATATCTCGCTCGCCAGCCTGCATATTCTGGATCCTGGCAAGAGAAAAATTCCACCATGCGGCGATTGGCAAAGTTTGGCAAGAATTAAAGAGTAACGCAGAGTGACCAAAATTCTGCCAATTCCGCAGGCAGAACGGAACATTCCACCGACCTATATAAAAGTGAGCTGTGGAATGCTACAAATTAGTCAACCAAATGGATTGTAAATAGGTTGTGCTTCAGTGGAGTGAACTAACACAAGAAGAGGAAACCCAGCCATCGAACAGGAAGCAAGCAAATGAGATTGAGAGTAAAGCCAACCAATGAAAGAGCAATGGCTTTGAAACCACTGAACACTCTCTGGCAGGAGAGATCTAAAAGTGGCCTACTGCTGGCGAACTATAAAAACTCCATACTACAACACAAAACCTTTACATCACGGTCCAGAGGTGTGTTCATGCTGTCTAGCATTGGATTTGTACTGGAAGCATATTCCTCGGATAATAAATACTATGCCTAAACATATTCTAAAACATTCCACACATTGTATGTGTCCTACACAGTGCAGTACACCTGCAACATGAGAAATGTTTTGAGAAATACAATGTTCCTCCTTTTAAGCATCTGTATCAAGTAGGCATTTATTTTTTAAACAAAGTCCAAGCTGTCTATATTTGTAGCTCAAGCTCTGTGTCAAAACAAATGAGTTATGTGCACTGATCTGCCGAGGTAACCACTTTATAACAAATTGGTGCTAAGCAGTACAAAGCACTGTATGCCCTGAGAAGATGGCACATTCCCAGAGCAAAATATTTTTTATGCTGGAAAGTGACTACTCTTGCAAGACTTTGCATTGCTTTGTGTCATTCTTCATGACTGTGCACCGGTGGAAAGTGTTTGTAAATTTGGACCAGAATATTTAGCCATCATCCCTGAGACATAAAGGATTTAAGAGTTTTTCTAACCCACTGTGGCTCAGGCCAGATAAAGGCAGTAATGGAAGTGTCTTCATGACAATGTTTCCTTTTCGAATAGACAGTACTTTCCAAATCAATGTTCATATCAGCGGTCGATCATTTATGCTTGACTGTAAAATTGAGACTATAGATGGATGCAAACCAACACAGTAATTAGGTCTCGCTGGCGTTGCAGCGCAAAGCGCTGCCGCCAATGAGAACTATTGTTGCCGTGATGCCTCTCAAGGGAGACAGACCGGGGCACGCGCAGCGATCGGGGTCTGTGGACGCGCTTCGCGCTTGCGCAGACGCACACGCATACACACAGACACACGCAGACACACGCGCGCACGCACACACCCCGCCGCTGCCGACCCCCCTCACCGCATCCGCGGCTGCCTAACTCGCGTGCACACACCTCGTTTCTTACTTTTGTCTGTTAGCTCTTCGCATGCTAGGATCTGTGATGGTAATAGAAAATACAAGTCCAACAATGCATTACTTAAGTAAAATTAGGTACTGGCTGAATGTCACAGATGACATGTTACACTGCCTTTATTTGTTGTGAGAATATCTGGTGAATTGATTAGCAAGCGTCACTCTTTCTACACCCTTCCTCTGGATTAACACACCTATCCCGTTCCTGCCTCCGGTCATGTTTATACAATTAAATAATATTATCGCAGTTTGTGCTTCCTGCCACCCCAGGTACAGGCTGTGAAACGACGTTGTTACGCAGTGAGTGACTGACAGCTCATACCCTGAGGGTGCTAGCCTGCCTGTTTCCTCTGGATCTGCTGGGGTGGAAAAATAAATTCTCGCGCCACCCCCCGGAAAAAGACATTCTCTGTATAAATGCACGCACTGTCTCTCAATAACTATTCCGGATTAGGTCGGCAGTACAGGAAAATGCCCCGTGCTACTTACTGATGATTAGATTGCTACTCGAGTGCTGCTATTAAAGTTTGCCAGGTTGCAGGATGCTCCGCTGAAATGTGATGGGCCATTCGAGGATTGAGAGGCCATCTGCAGAGCCTGCTGCGCACACACCTGGGAGATTCTTCTGATGGGGCCAGGCATTACTCAGGTTTACGAGGATTCTCGTCAGCTCATACACCTTGAGAGATTCAGGTTAGACGACATGCAGTGCTCGGCTGAAGTCCCTATATCTCCTCTTTCCGGTCTGTATATGTTTACTATGTATGTTTGTGTGTAATTTGCTGCCATTTTATCGGGCCTGAAGATGTGATGAATGCAACTTCCTGGCTCACTCTTAGTTCAAATTAGACCTGAAATTTCAAGAGGAAATCGGCGGGATCTTGTTTGGACGAAGGCGAGTGGCGCAACAGACTGCTCCTAATGAGATTTAACTTATTTTAATGGACGACTATGCCCAAAAAATCTGGCTTGTGAGCATTTCAAATACTTATTGGAGCAGAAATGTATATTTTTTTACATTAGGGTCCTCTCTCAACCTTTCAGTATCGGTTACTGTTATCACCCCTTTCACACTGCATACAAAGGTTTATAAAGTGGCAGTGTGTAACAGCTTTGATATGGGTGCTTCATGATAATTTTAAAGAAGGGATTGCAGATTATTAAATTTTACTTAGCTAATGCTAATATACAAAAATGTATTAATGGAAATGCCTGGAGGCTATAACATTTATTTCCACTAGTTGGGGAAGAGCACCATTCCTGGAGGTACTACAATAAATGGTTGATGCATAGAATGGAAACGTTTGATGTGATCCTTATCAGCTGTTTTCCCGATTTTAATTTATAATGTGTACCGCAGCTCTGTTTGCAAGGATGTGGTCTTTTTAAACCATACTGCTTACGTTTTGTGCGATAATGTGCTGCATCGCTAAATACTTAAAAGGTCCCAAAGGCGAGACCGATTGCATTGCAAATGCTTGTTTTTATGTTCCCACCCTTCATTTATATTAGGTGTGAGCAAATCAGAATAATTTGGCTAACTTTGCGTTATCCTTTTGATGCAAAATTACAAAGAATTACACAGTTATTCCCGGTTGCTTAATTATGAGTAATATTACACAAACATCCTACTGCAGGGCCATAGAAACAATAAATGTAGCGAGCACAAGTGGCTGCTGCTTGCATATTCTGATGCATTTAGCGCTAGTTTCTTAGTGTAAAATGTACCCTCATGTCTATTTTGGACGCAGTGT
Organism: Triturus cristatus; assembly: GCF_964204655.1. Lineage (NCBI taxonomy): Eukaryota > Metazoa > Chordata > Amphibia > Caudata > Salamandridae > Triturus > Triturus cristatus. The sequence goes on from NC_140590.1 coordinate 1,647,413,706, forward strand.
TGCATTTTGCAGATATTGCCAAACGCTGTGATAGGCTCCTCTTGTAATTTTGCGTAATCTCCTATAATTTTGTTCCAATTTTGAGTTATTATGCGACATCAAGTTACGCAAGTTAATCCCACCTCTAATTTATATAAGTCATTTCAGGGATCTCAAGTCTGTTTGAATTCCTATCACTGGGCATCATGCACCCAGCCTTTTAACAGTTGCAAACCCTCAGATTCAGGTTTGAGCCTAAACCAAAAGAGATTACAGCCTGAATCTATAGGATGCTATAGAATCCATCCCGGTTAGTCGAATAGAAAGGTTTGCTTTGGTGGTTTCTGGGACCGATACAGATCTAGGTCTTAGGATGTCTATTGGAGCTAGGTAACCCTCTCACTTCCATTCCATGCCCTGTAGTAATGATCACTCATATGCAAAGAGAAAGGGAGGGTGGGGGGGGGGTGCATGTCCCGTCTACACCCTCACAAGTTGCACAAAAGACAGCATACACAGAGTCCCCACCTTTACATCATGCAAGTGTGCCAGAAGACATGCAATATCCAGTTCTTAACCCTCCTCATATTGGAGGTGAGAACCCATGACTTCTGGTCACCCCATATCCAGGGTTACTTGGTCCACTGAAAATACTACATACCCATTCATTGGGCCCACTGGTCGCTTCTGGGCTCAAAACTCTTACACCTGTACCAGGCAGAGCTCATCAATTGCTCAGTAGTAACTGGTGGATCTGCTGCCAAGCAGGGAGCACACCTGGGAAACTGTTCTTACTCTCAGAAGATGGGAGAAAGATCAGTCTCCCTATAAAGTTACTGGATAGTCGATGTAGTCATCACAACATGCCCTCTGTCTGGGTAGGCATCTCTTGACAATCCTCAGTGTGAGAGCGTTCACTGGAATCTAAAGTGGCATCACTGGGAACAATCTGAGAGTCTCATTTCATCAATGCAGCCTCTGTGAGAGGACCCTTAACTGGAAGTGTCATACAGTTCATACATTCTCAGTAAAACTGTGCGTTTGTTGGACAACATAAACTTCAAAACTGCACGCACACCATCATGAAATGTTGGCCTTAGTCCTGGCTAGCTCAGAGTGCACCATCTGTACCTCTAACCTAGAAAGGTAGCAGGTGGTATGTGCAACCTCAGAACATGACAACTTTGACTCCCCAAGGAAATCATGGAAACAGATTTAAAGCCCTTTCGTTCGGTAACTCATGCATGCCCAAAGGGAGACACAAAAAATCCTCGAATTGGCATTTCAAATATTTATTGAAGCAAAAAGATTGTTGTGTAAATATGTGCATTTCAATTATCAATAGGAGGAAACAAAACAGAGCAATCAGCATCACAGGAATGGCAAAGAAAACGAACAGTTCAACCTTTGTGCTGTTACAGGAATAATGTGCTTGCATTTGCGTACAGTTATAGTTATGCTCCTACCTAGCGCTGCCTCTCCTAGTGTGCCTGCGGTGAGTGTATCTGCCAGGATTCCTATGGGTGATCTAACTCCCCAGTTACCCGGGAGTATGTTTCATCTGGGAGTCAGTCAAAAGTCAGGAATTCCATTGCATTATTGACTTTTTCATGAACATCTGAGATCAGATGCAACCCATCCACATCCCTCTTCAGGAAAAAAATCAAAAAATGTTCTCTCCAACAAATTCCTCTCTCACTGAGGACTTGACCATGCCCCAGCTCTCTGTTTAGACCCTACCCTCCATCTGTTCGCTGCCTCCTATCTCCTGCCCCTCCATAATTTGACTGAGTCCTGGACTTATGTTACACTGCGCTCCTCGCGTAAATCTATACAAAACTACCGCGGGGAAACTGTGCTTTGACTCTCCCTGTCCTAACATTTCCTTTCCTCAACTACGGCAGACTTTTATGTACCCTATCATTCCTATTCTTCTTTGATTTATGTTCGCTATGTACTTTTACTCACACTTTATGTAACTCTGGTTCTGGGTACTTCTTGCTTACATACCCCACTGTATTTTGTCTACTCCTTTTTTTTACAGTTAGCACTTATTTTTATTTGCTCTCTATGTACCTCAAGTATCTGCTGTTACTCTGGAAAGTGCTAGCTTCATGATCTTAAGTGCTATGCTGCCATGCTCGTTCACTACCTAGGGGAAATACTGTGCACCTGCTCTCACTACCCTTGCAACTCCCTATTACATCTACCTCAGAACATTACATCCTCACATCTCGCTATCACATTCTTCTTTCATATAATGCTGATATATATTTTTATTTACGCTTTATGTAACTCGGGCACTTGCTGCCATTTTGCCTACATATCCCATTGTATACCATTTGCCCTTTTTACTGTTACTGTATATTTTTTATCTATTCTCGATGTACCTCATGTTATTGTTGTTGTTCTTACTCTGTAAAGCGCTCTGATACCTTCGGGTCTAGTTCGCGCTATATGTTATGTTGTTATGTTATGTTAGGAGTTTGTAAATCGCCTGGTTACTCCAGTCGGAGTGTACACATGCTTTATTCTCTCACAAAAAGCCTCATAACCCTGCCCTAAACTCAGATTCAGTTTTGCCTAAATAACCAGGTCTTCAGTTTTTCCGAAACAAGACCTCGGACGGTTTCATTCTAAGGTCCAAGGGCAGGGAGTTCCAAAGCCTAGCAGCCAGGAATCTGAGGGAGCTGCCTCCTCCAAGGCATGCTCGGCTGACCCTAGAGATAGCTCTCAAAGCAGTTCCTGAAGATCTAAGATGCCTGTTGGGAAGATATGGTTTAATCAATGGAAACAGGTAGTGAGGCTCTTTCTGATTGAACATTGTATGACAGAAACAGAGTGCTTTAAATTATATTCTGCCCTTAATGGGAAGCCAGTGGAGTTGTGCAAGAGCTGTACCCAAGTGAGAAAGTCTTAGGATATTTAAAAGCATTCGGACAGCCACATTTTTCACTCTTTGGAGCTATCTCAATCTGCCTTTTGAGACCCTATCATAAAGTACTTTACATTAGTCCAGTCGAGATACTAAAAGAGCCTGGACTGCAGACTTCTTAGTTGCACGAGGAAGGAACCCCAGGATTTTGCTTAGCATTTTTAGGACCCCGAAACAGGTGCCAATTGTGGCAGAGATCTGGCTATCAAAAGAAAGTTTGGAGTGGAACCAGCAGCCAAGGCTTTTTACCTTTGATTTTGGAACAGGAGTGGGGCTCCGCTCCCTAGGCCACCACGCGGAGGACCAAAAACTCACAAATAAAATAAAAATATATATTTGAAAACCTTTGCAAACCTTTGCTTTTCACCAGGTACTTTCTGTCTGTGATGCTAACTTTGCTACTTGTTAACGATAGCACTTGTTTCCTTTAGTCTCATCCATTCCTTTCTGGTGCACCTGTTTTTTTTAAACCATTGCTCTCCCCAATCACAGAGCAATCCACTTACAAATATCTTTCTCTCCATTTTAATGGCTCAACAAACTTAATACCCTTGCCATCAATTAACTAATCCGCTGGCATTCAGAACACTGTGCCAGGTTGAAAACTACCCCTCTGAGGTGGCATATGGATTGCCAACACTTTCAAATGTTTTTCCTGTGACGATGATTTAGCTCATTTACAGACTTTTAAACATTTTTCCTTCTCTCTTTTTCTCCCATCTCTGTAAAGCTTTTTCTTCCTAGCCACTTGAACATATTTCCACTCAGCCTTTTAATCAGGTTTCCTCTTAGCCTTTTTCCCTCAGCCTGTTCACTGTTTATTTTCTTTTCACCCTATTAAACTGTTTCCCACCCAGCCTCTTGAACACCACCCTTCTTTGTAGTTAATGGATTTGTGTCCCAGGCCTGTAAACCTCTTTCATCCGACCTAATAACCCAATTCCTCGGTGCTTAAGTCGCTTTCCCTTCCAAACCTTAAACATTTCTCATTCCAGCCCTTTAATTCCCTTCCATCCAGCCTTTTGAACCATATTTCTCTCAAACTTCTATTTCTCTTTATTTTAAACATCATCCCTATCAGGCTATTAAACTTCTTTCATTCAGCCTTTTAAATGGGCATGTGAGAACTGTTAAACAGTGGTGTGAGAAATGCTTGTTACTTTACTACTTATTAATCTAGCATAGTTCTCAGAATTTATGTTACATAAACTAGGCAAGATTTTCTGTATGTCACATAATGCAAACAAGAAATGTTCTTCTTGATTCAGCACCCCAGCCAGTATGACGTGTGTATTTTGTACATGTTCTATGCCCTCATGTGCAACTTTCACAAGCTATACAGGGAACTATATATCACATAATATTTGTAATTTTGCATAATTTTTCCGGAAATGGCCCGCATTTTGCTAAAATAAAATTTTGAAGCTTTTGGATAACCCTATTTTTAAACCACATTACTGTCAGCCTTTTAAACCCTTTTATGTCCAGTCTTTTAAATCGCTCTCAAACCCTGTGAATCCTCTTTCTGTCCTGCCCTATTATTCACACTTTTGAAAACCTTTTCCTATTAACCCTTTACTCATCTTTACTCAGAACTTTTCTACTGCTTTACGTGCAGCCTTTAACACATCGGAGCATATGTACTACAGAATGAGGGAGTGTGGCATTCAGCAAAACTTGTTAACGCCACGCTCCGCCATTCTGAAAATGCAGGGATGCACCATATTTGCAAAGATACGGTGCACCCCTGCGTTTCCCCTAGCGCTGGCACTAAATTAAGTACCTAGTGCCAATGCAGGCACCCTTGCACTTGCAGGCACCCTTTCACTCTAGTGCAAGGGTGCCTGCGTTGGGGGAAATGATTGTTTATGTGCAGGAAGGTGCCTTATTTACAAGGCAAAGACCCTATCGTCACAGGAACGTCGTTAAAAAGTGATGTTCCTGTGGCGATAGGGGATTGTACATATGCCCCATTGTTCCTTACAGCTAACTAAACCTTTTTGCACTAAGCCTTTTACACCACTTACCTTACAACCACTTAAACCACTTTTAGCATTTTAAACCACCTTCCTTTTAGCCCTTTCAAACTCTTTCTTTTATGCCTTTTAAACCTCTTCCTCTAAGCCTTAAAACCCATTTCTTTAGTCTGTAAATTACTTTGTTCTGCAACTTGAATCTGTTTCCTCCAAACTTTTAAACCTCTTTCCTTCAAGTTCTTTAAACCTTCGAATCCTTTAAACGATCTCTTTCAGACCTTTTGAATAGCTTGCCTTCCAACCTTTTAAATTCTTTGCTTCCAGCCCTTGAGACCTTTAAATTGTATACAGGGGTGGATTGTTCTTGTAGGCAGACAGGCCAGTAGCCTAGATAGGTGGAACACCAAGTTTGAGTGAAAATCTAAATTTAAAAATATGTTTTGGGGTCAAAAATACTGATTGCATGGTTCACCAAGGATGCCACTTGCTGGCAGCAAGTTTAGGACCACCATTGATTACAAGGAAGTATGAATCATTTACACTTCACACATGCTCAATGGGAAATGTCTGAAAATGTTTACATGTTCAGCTGGTCCTTGCTTTAAGGTGCCATTTTCCTTATCCCTCCTCTCACTTGTCTTCAAGGGAATACTTCAACGCAGCTTTTTTTCTCACTGTCACAAGCATTCAAATTTCTTAGCTACATTTATCAAGTAAAAAATATTGGTTAATGTTTGGAACTTAATTCCACCTCTTTTATCAAAGAAAGTTTGACAGCAGAAGTGGAGTGTGCTACTAAATGATTTCAATGTAAGGGGTTGTCACAGAAAGACTGATAGGGCTGTGACAGAGCCAGCCTCTAACACTGCTTTGATTTCTAGAGAGCGGTGAGAAGCATGGCAAACATGTTCTTCTCAAAAGTCAATCAACAATTTTATTGAAAGGCTAATAGAAATCTCTGCAATATGAAAACAAGACACCAATGTAACAATATGGCATATGACCAAACTGAAATTATAATACAGCACGTTAGACCACAATGCAACTCATCCCTTCAAAATAAGGAATAAACAAGTTATTCATGGATTTACAGAAAGATGCACAAGATTCAGGAGCGAGCCGTCATTCTTGACGGGTTGTCTGTGATAGTCATAAAGTAAAATAAAAAACCTCAATCTCCCACTTAAAGTTTAGGATTTCACACTCGAACAACAAACCGGTGTCTTGCAGCAAGAGTTCTCGTGGCTCTGTCCTAGGTCTATATTTGCTGGCAGAATTCAGCTCAGAACAGAAACATACTTTTGGGGAAAGGTGTTTCTTGTTCAATCCACATGATGGGCAAACAAAACTGTTAGTAGCAATATTTCTTTTACAATATCTTAAAAATTTGTAAATGGAAAAGAAAGATCCTGATATACACAAATTTCTATCTCGTCTTTGCTAAAATTCCCCCCAAAAAGTATTCCTAATGAGTACTCAGATATTCAACAATAACCAGGAGTATTTATGTCCTAAGAAATCCTCCAGATCTCTGCTTAAGGATCTGTCCATGACCCACAACTTTAAAACCTCTTAATAGAAGGTTGTATTAATGCAATGAGGATAATGAATAAGATAGACAATGGTTGACAGGACCCTTCTTCCATGAAATAACTTTCTCCAAGATAACATTGTGTAGTATCCTACTCATGTTCTCGTTATGCCTTTTACATCTCCTGCTCAGCCAGTGTGTTTGTGTGTGTGCTCTCGGAATGATGGAGTGATGATGCGTTTGGAATGTTGGGTGCCGGATAGGTTGGACGTGACAGTTGAGAATGGGCTGAGCAGCAGGCAGGCTGCTCCTGGTGGGGCTGTTTAACAGAGCTTTACTACTTGCTTTTCAGAACATAACTACCTGTTACACTGCAATTATTCTTCATGTAACTATCTTCAATAAAGCTTCCTGAATTACATCCTACCTGCGTGGACTTCCTTACTACACATTGTTTATTACGCAAAATTTGCAAAATATTGCCCTGAACAGACATTTAGTATCATGAGCCTCCCTGTTCAAAAAAGCCCCCCAAAATTTGGAATTCAAATCAAATTTCTACCTAGGGAGGAGACCCAGGTAGATCAAATCATGATCCATAAACCATACTGTGTGCAAGATCAAGTCATCTAGAAGCAGCCCTTGGAAAAGGTTCAAGGCTCTATGGCTAGGATAGAAAACTCCACTACTGCATACCTTGACAATTCATATATTTTCAAGAAACATTCTTGCAGAGTTAAGTGTAGTAAATATAGCCACCAAATCACACTTTCATGAACTGAGACAAGCGCTCAGAGAGCATTCATGTGCCGTTATGTGTCGTGAACAAGGCTATATGTAGCCGAAGTGTGCCGAAATTTGATGAAATTGAATTTCTGCATGTAACCGCTTTCTGAGTGCAGTTTCATTCTTCACGAGGGTGTGATTTAGTGGGTTTATTTGGTGCAGACGACAGTTTTGCCGCGCACTGAGCACCCCAGATTATCAGGTGCTTTTCGGCAACCACCTTCGGGACAGTGATACAGTAAATATAGCTAAGTACAGATTTATTATACTTAACTCCAGACCTACACACCTTGACAGTATTCCTATTTATTGTCAACCTACATAGGTCTGGCATAAAGTACAGCAAATCTATACTTACTTATATATACTCACCTTCACAATATTGTGGTAAATCTAGTAATATACCATTCAGGGACAACATTTAGCAACTTTATTATATTGCCAAATAAAGGCATCCTGGGGCTCCAATGGACAGGATAAAGCACAAAACACCAAGTAACAACCTGAGCTTCACACGTGTAACTTGATGTCAATAAAGAAACTTTGCTTTTATCAAGTGAAAGGAACTGAGTTATCATAGCATTTTCACTAGTTGAATTGCTGGGATACTCAGAAAACCAAATAAAAGGGTTGTCATGTGACATTTGCTCTTTAGGGCAGACAGGTGGGATGTGAATCCAAGTGTCCATGTGCCTTAGTCAGGTCAGGAGAGCAGACTTGAGGGTCTGATGTGGGCAGACCGTTATCAGTAGGCCTGGGCTAAAATTCCGTTCTGCTCGCGGAAATTGCGATAAATTGACATTTTCGCGTTCCGCGGAAAGCGCGAAAATGTCAAAATTTCCGCATTCCGCAGCTTAGCGATAATTTGTTTCTTGCTCGCGCTGTAAAACAATACATTCTCGCGTGCGTGCGATCACCTTACCTGAATCCCCGCGTTCGCCGACAAGTTTTCCCGATCCGGTCGCGTTCACCATGAGATGTTGGATTGTTGATAGCCATTTGCGCTGTCTCGCGAAAGTTCGCGCCTGCAGTGACGTCATGCGTCACGCGATCACGTCTTTCTTCTCGCGATCATGCACCGTGAGACAACTGAAAACAAGATGGCCGCGCCCGCGAGCAACCACATGGGTAAGTTGGTGAGCCGCGACCATGCAGAAAATACCGCGAACGGGCGGGAAAAAAACTTCCGCATCTTCGCGATATTTCCGCGTGTTTGCAGAGATTTTTAACATTTTCGCGATAATTTGCAAAAGTGAATTTCGCAAATTCCACCCACCCCTACTTATCAGGCAATGGAACAGTTAGAACAGTCTTTGACATGCGGTTGGCTCCTCCATAGCCATGTCAGTGATTCGTGTCAGTGTCCTATAAGTAAATCTTCAGACTTGCGTATAGGATGCCCGTCGCCCTCCCCATGTTTGCACAGCTTGTGCAGACTGGCACTGAAATTCAGCTCTGGTATTTAGGGTGTTTGCTTTGGCAGCAGGTCAGAATACTGTTTGCTCACTGACACACTCAGCCTACAATGAGTTGAAATAATATATATTGTGCAGGCAGCGCTATAATAATAAATGAAGAAGAGATGAACTTGTGACTCACAGATCTCCCACTGATCTTTGTCTCAGAAGTTCTACTTATCTTGAGGGATGTTTAGCTGTGATCACACCCAAATCGAGTCCTCTTCCCTTGATTTTAGCTGTAATGTGAAATGTTATGTTCACAAACCCACAATTTGCAGCAAGCATTTTGAGCCAAAACAGGGGCAATGTATGTGATTCCATGATGGTTATGAGCTGACCTCGGCTCCTATAATGTTATCACCCTTTCAACCAATGATCTATCTCTGTGAGTTAAGGACACTTTTAATGATGAGTTACAAATAGCGAAGGTTGATTTGAACCGATTGATAAAATTATAATCTTTAAAGATAATGTATAACATATAGGAAATCTAAATGTGTGTTATGTATTATAAATATTTCTTTGTTTGCTCTTCAAAATTGAAGTATTACAATTCATGTTAAAAGCAATAAAAAACCTTTTAGAATGTAAAGTGTGCTATGAAAGTTTGTATAATCAATAACCAATCAATTAGTTCTTAAATTTGCATTCTAAATCATTCTGATGTAAATGTCATTGTTGAATTTTATATGCAACACCACCATTGCATTCCAGTGAAATCTTTGTTAGTGCATAGCACATTGCAATACACAGATGTTCATAAAAATGTTGTCATTGTTTAAATTCCTACTCTTTCAGGATTACATACAATTATTTTATATCCACTCTGCACCCTGATGTTAGTAAATCATATTTCTCTACTACTTCGCCATGCTTGTCTCAGGTCCCCTGGTTTATATTTCTACTTCTTTCACTCTCATTTACTTTGCATTGTCTTGTGATCCAGTGTTTCTCCATTCTGATATCTACTGCCTAATCAATATATAACTTACACTACTAAACCAGTTGTCTCCTTTTAGTTCCCAAATCTACTTCATTCAATCAATCAATCAATCAATCAGGAGTTTATATAGCTGCTCACCCGTGAGGGTATCAAGGTGCTGCTTCATTTTCAGGATTGTTTAACTCATTCTCTCTTTTGGTTGAAAACTAGAATATGCCCTCCTCACACTCTAAGGTCTTATTCGTACCGTGAACTGTTCAAAACCTATTTGTTTTCTCTTGCATTTGCCCATGCAATAATTTTTCTGTGTTCCCATAATTGTATTTTAACCTTTTTAGACAATTAATATATTTATTTTTAAAACACAACCATGTGTAGCTACTAGCACCTCCCGATACCCCTATGGTGACGGAGGCCCACAGGGTGCAGTTCAGTGTCCTTACAATGATGTGACACAGAGTGGCAGAACCTATCACTGCAAAAGAGAAGTGGGCTATCAGTCCTACCTGTGGGTTAATGCAGCACAGCAATCGCCTCATCCAGGACCCATTACACCACCAGTGCACTAAAGCGCCACCCAGGTGTATAGTACTTCAATCAGTCAAAGTCCTGACAAACCTCTTGGAAGCCTAAAGACCACTGTTTGGAGTACTTTGGGCAGATCTACATTCTCTGTTGTGCTGGTCTTTGAACAAAAATGTGTGCTGCTAGATTGTGCCTACATTCCACGTGTTGATCGCTAAACTTCTTTCACATGTTGTTTTTCACTATACGCTCATTGTGCGGTATCCTCATTAGCACTCTAGCTCCTGAAAAGCTGTGAAATACATTGTTTAAAATATGATCTGAAATTTAAGCAATGGATGTGAATTCTGTGATGTGTTTTTCATTCATTTATTATCTCTTTTTAAATGAATTGTCACCTTGTCTTGCTGGATCCATACATATCAGATTGTGTTGATTCTCCTACATTGCCTCACTGTTTTCTTATGCACACTGCATACCTAGGTTAAGATTAATGCAGGCTAGACCCTTTTTACTTTTGTATCTCACTTTATGGAAAAGACCTCTACCTGTGTTGATAAACTTCAGTTTCCTATTAGGAAGTGGGGATTAGAAATGTGTTATATATGCATGGATGAAATTATGTGATTTCTCAGAAATGTGTCTATGTTGATTATTTTGCTAGGAGATCAGAAAACCAGAGCAATTGATGAGTTAAAGCAATGCCTTCCCTCTATCACTTTTATACATTTGATCGAATGGATTAAGAGTGGAAATTCAGTGAAATATAATATAATGTATGGAAATTATAATAGAAAGTACACAGTTAGGTATTTAAATCGCATTTAGATATGTCTAAACAATGTTAGCAAAAATAGAAGCGTTCTAATTTCACTTGGGGAAAATGTAAAAGTTTTATTAGTGTTATGCTATTTGTGAGAAAATTGTATCAATTAGTAAGTAATGAATTATGATTTGTTTTGTGCATCACATCAAATTTGCAAGTGTTGTGTTTCCCTTCCCACACTAGAAAGGTATTTACCCCCCTGCAGAGTCAGGTTTTTGAGGATTTTCTGCTAGGGAAAGGGTCTCAGAGTCATTTGGAAATACTAAAAAATTGTCGAGTTTGAGAGTGTTCACAAACTCAAAAGGTTAACTGCAACTGGAAGCGCCCACTTACAACCTCTTGTTTGAGGATGACTCCCACATAATTGTACACAGTTGTTAATGGAAGGTGCATCTTAGACATCAAAGTTCAGATATTTGAGAAAATGCCAGAGTACAAGCGCTCCCCTGTAGGGAGAAAAAATGTAATTGTCTCTAGGCACTAGATGACATCACTGATTGACCGTGATGCACCAAGGACCTGCAAGCATAGGTGTAAAGAAAGCATTCTCTTTACCATCTTTAGTAGGGTGGCACTGGACAGATTAAATTATTCTTAATGGGCCTTCTCATCTTTAATCTGTGATTCACAGCTCAAAGCAGAGGATAATGAATAGTACTGCAAGGAAGAAAATACCATGACAACGCTGTGGAGTGGAGGCCCTCGGTGGACAAAGCAACCAAACATGTTTATAGACAGAGAAGTGACAAACATTACAAAGGAAAGAAAATTGAATGGAAATCAAAAGAGTGTGCGAAAGAAGGAGGGGATGAGAATGCAAAGACTTAAACAATGATGGAAACAAAGCAGGATGGAAAGATGGCTGGAATAAGCAAAAGGAAAATGAAAAGTAGAAACAAAATATGGAGAATAGAAAATAGAGGAAAGAGAAAAAGGAAATTCAAATGAAGAAAACTTTGTGTGGGGGATAATTCCAGCAGACCATCCAAGATAGATATAGGAACTCATCCGTCACTCACTCACTACAATATAGGTCAATGTGTGAGATATTTTATTTCTCTGACTCCACCCTTGTCTACAAGATTGCATCAAGCACTTTTAGGTCTGGCTCCAGACAGCTTTATCTGGTCTTCAGAATTATTGTTAGTAATTCTTAAACAATACATTCAATGGGTCTAAACAGATATTTTTTTTAATGCATTGTAGCCAGAAAAGAATCAAGTTGAGTTTTTTTTGCATTGTGGCATGCTTCATTTCAATTTTAGTCAGAACTCATGAGCGGAACTGACTTTGAGATGTCTGTTTTATTATGTTCAGTATTGACTGACCCTAAGATGGCCACTCTAGAAGTTTTGAAAGATCAATACCAAAATCTGCAATCTTGCGAGACTTCAAGGGCAGCTATCTGGCAGTCAGGCTGTCTCAACCAGTAAATCCACATTAAAGCACACTGCCGCTAAGGAGCTGCTCGCGGAGTGTCTCCTGACTCTAGGACGATCAAAGAGTGACACACCCAGCAGCTGAAAAAACAGAACAGGAATTATCAACAAACAATTTCTTACCATTTCTCTTTGCAATGGGCTATTTGTATAAAATGCGAAGTAGCTATTTTTTTTACCTAAAGAATAATTTGCTATGGGATTATAGCTCAGTGTTTAAACGAAATTTTATAATTTTTTAAAAACACGTCATTTTGAGGCATAATAAATGTGTATTTTATACACAATAATTTTCTGGGCTCGGGTGATTTATTTTAACCTGTCTCGTCCGTGCTTTACCGGTTAAATGCAAAATGACAAAAACACTAAAAAGAAACAAGAACAAGCAAATAGGTGCTATTAAATTAAAGTCAAATAGAACATAGATTAAATTGCTTTAGTTGTATTATTCCGGTTCACTGTGTGGCGAAAGGCAAAGTGCAATTTGAAAACTGTTTGTCGAATGCTTAAACGCAAACTTAATTGTTTTAAGATTTGTGGTATAGTATTATGAGTGCACATATGGCACAACGATATCAAAAAGCGAGCAAAATATTGCAGTGTGCATGACCACTCAGAAAAATATGTACTATATAGGATTACTGTTTATTTTGTGATTTTAGGTACGCGCTCCATTTGAGACTCAATGGAAACAAGCATTTATTAAAGTCTGTAGGTTTGGCTTTAATGTGGTAACACGTGCAAACACAGGCATGCACAAAAAGTGTTTGTGTGAGTTTACCCAAAAAAGGGAGACCTATTGGCTTGACTGACTTCTATTTTTACTTCCTGCCTTGCCTGAGATTTTTACAAGTAATGATATGCACAATGTGGTACTGTTCACAAACTAAAGATGGCGTCTCGGTTCAGTACAGTGCTGGCTTTCAATAATGACAGGCTTTCATAGACGTCAAAGGTGACCTATGACCTTCTGTAATGGAGACTTTGTCTGAGCAATAAGTGGACAAGAGCCCTCCAGGCAGAGGATGCTGAAATGCACTCACAGACGCACACTGACACGCAGCCCAGGTGGTCACTGCGAAGACCCAGCTGGGCTGCGTGTCAGGTCAAAGGGTCAGGAAGATGGACGGAGAAGAGCGAGCTTCATCCATTGGCCACAATAGATGGATTCAGAGCGGCATGAAGTGCAGAGCTGTGCCACCGCTCGCGAGGGCTGGGTTTCAGGCCATCACGCAGGGCTTCCGGGAGTCAAAAGCTAAGAATGTGAAGCTTCTTCCTGCCCAGCCCATGCACTGGCATCGGGCCAGACCCGCTTCCTGGTCCTCAAGGAAGACAAGCTTGCCTTGTGCCTGTATAGACGATCTTGGATCCATTGAGTACGCAAACACTCAGACCACAAAACCCTCTCTGTTGTCCAGATGGTGCTGGGGTGGAGAAGGCTTGGACCTTAGTCAATGGGAAGCTAGTGTGTCGTACACCACAGTTACAGGAAGGTGATGTGACATTTTCAGAGTGCCTCGAAGAAGAACATAGAATCTAACGGCAGTGCTACCAGACCCAACCAGTTTACACAGTACCTGCCTTCACTTGAGAATCAGGTCCTAGATGCTCGCCAACTTGCCTACCTGCTGCCATCAATCCCATCCCATTCATTGTACTTTTCAGATAACAGCTGATGCCAGCAGCATTAGTCCAGAAGGCCTGTCCATTCCAGCCTCTTCTGCTCTTGCCAGACAAAGCCACAGAGCTAGAGAAGCCTAAAAAATATCATCATGGGAACAAATGCTGTAGATGCTCAAAATCGAGGCTAGTTCTGTCAGTCAAGACCAGTCCAGTCAGCAGTTATTGGCAGAAGCTCAGTTCAGCTTCCTGTTCACAAGCCATAGGAGGCATGGAAAATGGACGACGCATCTTATGTCTGCCGTGAAAAGAGGAAATTGCCTTATTTCCTAAAGCACTTAAAAGCTGCTCCTAAGCATTCCCATATTTTGTGGGCAGGAACCTGAGACACTGTCTTCACTCCTTAGAAGATAAGACTGGTAACATCCTTCACACCCCTACAAAGAACTGAGCGCCACCACTGCAAAGTTGACTTTTATTCTCTTCTCTTGCAGTTTTATATAATGCAAACTCAGTCCAAGGACATTGGAACACTTTACATGAGCACCAGGTTACATCATTGCATAAGATCATTTTTATGATTTTTTTTTTTTTTAGTCAAGCGTACATTAAGTGTTCTGCCCAGAATTCCAGGCTGTTGAGAGATGCCGGTCTTGAACCTGTTTGCCCAGTTCCAAAGTCAGAAAATCTGGCCTTTAGGCCACATTTCCATTAAAAGGTGTTTGAAAAGGTATTTTGCTACCTATGAAACAGTACTCACAAATAAAAGGTAAACTTGTACAGTCGGTACAATAGGAGGTGGTGATGGACGGAGCATCAGAACCAATCAAACACTCACACCCAGTCAACAGATCTGGGTTTGATCCATCGCCGTTCTTTAGCCCACTCTGCCACCCCAGTTCAGACATGGCCATATGCAAATCAGTCTGACCCTGTGCCTCATGGGAACAGTCCAGCCCGAACTGCCAAGCCATGCCTTCCCTGGACCGGAATCAAGCTTCCTAGGACTGGTTTCTGGCATTTCAGCCGTCTTCAGCCAGGCTTGCTTGAATCCAGTGGCAAAGTGAGCAAGGGACTCACGTCTGAGCATACCCTGCCAACTTATGGCGAACAAAGCGGTACAAAAGGGGGTGGTGATGGACGGAGCATCAGAACCAATCAAACACTCACACCCAGTCAACAGATCTGGGTTTGATCCATCACCGTTCTTTAGCCCACTCTGTCACCCCAGTTCAGACATGGCCATATGCAAATCAGTCTGACCCTGTGCCTCATGGGAACAGTCCAGCCCGAACTGCCAAGCCATGCCTTCCCTGGACCGGAAACAAGCTTCCTAGGACCGGTTTCTGGCATTTCAGCCGTCTTCAGCCAGGCTTGCTTGAATCCAGTGGCAAAGTGAGCAAGGGACTCACGTCTGAGCATACCCTGCCAACTTATGGCGAACAAAGTGGTACAAAAGGGGGTGGTGATGAACGAAGCATCAGAACCAATCAAACACTCACACCCACTCAACAGATCTGGGTTTGATCCATCACCGTTCTTTAGCACACTCTGCCACCCCAGTTCAACTTGTACAGTCCCCATTGCCTCCTGATGAGACAAATGCTCATTTTGGACTTTGCCTAAAATGACTCCATTAGCACACTCTGGGTACCAGATGATTTGGGGACGCTTGGACATCTGATTTACCATTCTAACTCCAATCCTAGACTATTAGGTTAAAGAGCAACTGTCTTCAAAATAGTCCAGGGTGCTTATTTACTGTTTTAACTAGAGTCCTTATGTATTTTCAAAAAGATAAGTATTTTCCACATGTTTTAAACCATGCAATTTAGGGCCCAATCAAGAGTCTGGCAGTCCGAAGGCCGCCAGATTTGTGGATGTGCGGCAGTGGCGGTCCAGCCACCGCCGCACCGGTGATCCGATCTCCCCATAATGACTTGGGTGTTGGGACCGAAATGGGACCGCCAATGCCGCCAGGGAACCGCTGTTCTGTGGAGGTGGCACGGCAGTCCTGAGAATGCAATATGCTTGGCAGGACTAGCGCCCGACCCCATTAAGCATATTATGAGTTTCCCCTCCAACACGGTTTTAATGGCAGTTCCACCACAATGAAAACCGTGGCAGAAAGGGCCCCCTGATGCCTCATGCCATGTGTGTGCACACAGGGGGGCACAAAATATTCCCCCCGTGTGCATGCACGCCATTTCCTGTATGGCATGGATGTTATAGTCCATGTCGTGCAGGAACCTCACGTGGCATTCCCATTGTGGTGCCATTTTCAAAGGTACCACCACCTTTGAAAGACGCACATCACTGGGAACTGCCATGACACCCGTCCACCAGACCACTTTTAAGTTGTAATCTGGAGGGCGGGCAGCTGCGACCCTTGGCGGTGCTTAGTGCGGCGGTGGGTAAAGCCCGCCCCGCCAAAAGTCGTGATTGGGCCCTTAGTGTCTGAGGACTGCTTCTCTGAGTGCGCCTCTGTGAATAAAAAACAACGCTCTGCAAAGGAGGCGTGGTCTGGTGTTTTTAATTGCTGACCTTGGAAATCTAATCCACACTTTGACACTTTCTCAAAATTATGTGAATATGGGCAAAGAAATGTAACTCTATATGCTTAAAAGTTTAAAA
The DNA here is from genome assembly GCF_964204655.1 of Triturus cristatus. Lineage (NCBI taxonomy): Eukaryota > Metazoa > Chordata > Amphibia > Caudata > Salamandridae > Triturus > Triturus cristatus. The sequence goes on from NC_140590.1 coordinate 1,647,430,360, forward strand.
CATGTAAAAACCGGTGTGCTGTCTAGTAACTTCAGAACAGCATGGAACCACTCCCAAATTCTAATCCTGTAACTTGGTCTTTACCGGAAGCCACACACCCTATTGTTCTATGTACAGCGCCTCATGTTCGAGATGTACCCTCTAAACTTAGCGTTATATAAAGTTACAAAATTAAAAGGAATGCTACACCACTAGGTAGCAAATTCATAAATGTGTACTATACACCTTTCCAATCTGAACGCCTGGGGAACAGGAGAAGGTGGGTGCATGAATAGTTACAGTATGACAAGTCCTGAACTTTTGTGCCTAGTTCTAACTCATCACTCGCATTCTTAGGATTTTGCTGAAATGTACCTGTGCACACCCAAGATCGAGATGTAAAGCAATAATCACTCCGGCCTCTGGGCCTGAAAAGAACCAATCTTATTCAGGTCTATTTTTTTAGGAGTGGCTGTAGCCGCTACCTCTTGTTCTTATTTATAATTAAGGCTCCCTGTTTTCCGTTTTTATAGATAAATACAGACAGAAAACAAAGTGGATAAATACAGAAAATTGTGCTTCTTTTAAGTGAATCTCTGTGCATGTCTTTCATGAATTATAGATCGGCAGATGGACAGCATAGAAAATTTAAAAAAGGATGACATTTCTTTAAATAACAGCAAATGTCAACATATATTTATGGTATAATGCTAGTATTTACCAGTGGATGTATTCTTATGCAATATTTGGCAGCTCAAATAGCTAAAACACGACAGACATCAAAGTATGAGTGCGCGTCTATCAGTTAAACAGATATGGAAATGTACAGTTTTAGAACTTCATTTATGCGCAAAACACTAAATAAATATGGGTAAATACAGATAAAATGGTCAAAAAATAAATGTGGATAAATACAGACAAAAATGGCCCAAAAACAAATACCATACAACAGGGAGCCCTATTTATATATTATTTATAATGTATAAACAATGCATGCTTATGGGGGTCTTTCATCCAGCGCTCTTCACGCACCGGTCTGCTGTCATGTGCATGTTGCTTCAGCCCACCAGTGCACACACCTTTAGGTACAGGGTCACCCCACTTCAGGCATTGCTTTACCAGACTGCGAGTGACGATATTCCGCTCTTGCACAATGTGCGCGTCTGCACAATCAGTAGTTCTCCTCAGTGCGACGGGGCTCCAGGTGCAGTGTTTGTTTTTACATTAAAAATTATCAATTTGGGCTTTTAGACAATGCTTGTTTTACTTAGGCAACAGACTTACAGCTCCTCAGTACTGCTACCTTGCTACTTGTGTGACTTCACACAAAAAATATTCCCAAGTAAAATAAGCATTGGCAAAGGCACAAGATTGGCAGCCAACACCAGACCTATTGCTTTTGCCAATGTTTGCTTATTTTTTAGGCCTATTATTAGACAGCACCTTATGGTTTCACTAAAATTATATTAATAAAATATATACTTATAGTATCTTTCAGCGACACCGCGTCGTCTATTAGTCTGTCCGTGTGTCAGTCAAATGTTTCTTCCACCTGCTAAAGCATACAGCATGGGCCAAAGTGCCAGCCCACTTCGGGGATTGGATAATTTCCCTGTCAGTTACAGCATTCTGCTCTTTCACAAGGATCACATCTACAAGCAAAGCAGTTCCCTTCAGTGCCTAGGACTACTGTGGCAAAGGTTGCTTTTTGAAACCAAAAACATTTTGCTTCAACTCATTTTTTTCCTTTTTATTTTGGAGGAGGGTCCGGCAGCTCCCCAGCAATAAATGTAGACAAAAAATCACGGCAAAGCGAAATTGAAAAAGCCTTAGAGCTTTCCCAATGCTTTCTATTTTATTGTACTAGAAAAGTTACTGATATGTGAACTTTGTCAAACTGGCTGACAAAGCCCTCTAGATACATGTAAAGATTCTTCAATCCATAATAAAACACCTACACGTTTAACAAACTACCTCCTTAGAGAATAACAAACGAACAAAAGAGAAGAAGGTAAAACCGTAAATCAAAACAAAGAGGACTGAACTTCCCAACGGGAAAGTTAGCAAGAGGGAGCCAGACATACAGAAGAGGGCACGAATTCCACAATCACAGTGCGGCAGAGGAACACAATTGATTTCCTGTGCATGATGGTTTGCACCTGGGGAATATATTGTCTTGCCAGTGATTTGCAGCGAGTTGTTCGAGAGCCGGATTTCATTTACAGGTGAGGAGTGAGGGTGAGGAAGCACCAAGGCCTTGCAAGTGGGCCCAGCCATTTTTAGGTCTCGCCTACACAGCGCGCATGTGTTGCTTAGGAGGACCTTTAGCCCTCGTTCTGCTCTTTTTCGAAGCACATACTCGTGCTTGTGGCGGCATACACCTTGCGGGAGCATGCAGGGGCGCGCCACAAGCACAAGTCTGTGCTTCGAAAAAGAGCAGACTGCTCTCCCGGCTCGACATCCTTGCGCTTTCACTTTCCTTCGAGGTAAGCGCGCGTACGCACACCACTCGCGGGCTCACCTCCTGCTCCCTACCTCATCTCCCTCTCTCTCCTCGCCCACATGTGCTTCTCTCTCCTCACCCACTCGCTCCGCACTCTCTGTCTCCTTTTTGAAGACCGCTTGTCTTTCATTTTTTCTAATTTTTTCATTGCCTCTCTCGGGCAGCATGTGTTTATTTATGTTCGATCAGAGTACCAGCAGCATGTTGTGTACAGCAATGGCGTATGCTCTCGCTAGCAGCACGTGCACAGCAGTGAGGGTGTATGTTTCTTCTGGCAGCACGAGGAGTGCATCAGCTGTGATGTGTTCTCTCTGACAGCATAGCGGTGCGCGCTTCTGATATATATTATCATTGACTGTTTGCACTGACGTGTATCGTGCGTGTATCATGCACATACATTGTGGATGTAGACTCCGAATACTGACCTGCATTTTGTGTCTGTGTTGTTTTCGTAGCCTTCTGATGTGTGCACATTTTCTGACAGTGACTGCAAGGGGCTGCATGTTCTTTCTAGTAGCCTGGATTGTTTGTGCATCAGTAATGTTTGTCCTTTATGGGTCCTCGCTGTGCGTGTCAGTGATGCACATTATGTGGGACGTCGTGGGCTCTGCATTGTCAATGCGTGTCCCGCCTGCCTGCATTGCTGTGCCTTGGAGATGTGTATTTTCCTCAGCCGCCTGAGGGTGGGTAGTATAGAAATGTGTTATTTCTGGCAGCGTGACCTTTGATGTGTGCGATCATTGGACGCCGGTTACATTGCAGACAGTGTATCGGAGACCTATGATCTCCGGTAGCGCGGACTTGCACCGGAGATGGGTGCGCTGCGCTGTAACAATAGATGGTGTGCAGTGTTTTATTTTTATTCTCTCTAGCATGTCATGCGCACAGATGACGCGTGTGCTCTCTTCCAGCATCATGCACGTTTTCTTTTGCCACATCGGCCGTTTAGTGAATTCTCTGTCCATAGGGTCCCAACTAGTTGTGAGATCTGGGTGGTGGTCGGGAGATGATGTCACTCTTGACTTGGGCGCCGCCAAAATATTGTTGTGTACTTCAAGCAGCGGCACATCGATTCTTTTTGACCATGCCATCCCTAATACACACTGCAGCTCTGTGGCAGTGGACGCCTTTGTCTTGCTGTGCTAGGGACCAGGAGCAAGGTTAATAGTTCCCTGACACCGCGCCGGTGCGTCCGTGTCTTACTGTGTGGCCATGAATCTGATACATCAACCCACATGAATCCAAAGCCGAAACTGGGGGTGGGAAGCTGTTTCGGCTGGTGTCGCCCTCAGCTAGGGATCATCTAAAATGAGGTGTGTGTGTAAAGGTGCGCAGATCAGATATGAGAGGAGATGCAGTGTGGTAGTAGTGTGCATTTTTTCTTGCATCATATGGCTTGAATCCCATTTAGCGCACTGTATGCACACGCTTTCTTTGTAACTAGACCTGCCGTCACTGCTTCCTGCAAAGGTGTGTCTGTCCACATGTAGCTAATTTGTTGTTTTTCTGAATACTTGATGCTTTGGCGCAGAACACTTTTACTGTTTGCAAACTCTGTGATTTGGTCAATTGCACGGTTTGTTACCTCTCTCTCTACCTCTCTACCTCTCTCTACCTCTCTCTACCTATCTACCTCTCTACCTCTCGACCTCTCTACCCCTACCTCTCTACCTCTCTACCTCTCTCAATCTCTCTCTCTCGCTCTCTCCCTCCCTCTCTCTCTACCTCTCTCCACCTCTTTACCTCTCTCTCTCTACCCCTCTCCCTCTACCTCTCTCTCTCTACCTCTCTCACTCTCTACCTCTCTCTCTCTACCTCTCTACCCCTCTCTCTCTACCTCTCTACCTCTACCTCTCTCTACCTCTCTACCTCTACCTCTACCTCTCTCTCTCTACCTCTCTACCCCTCTCCCTCTACCTCTCTCTACCTCTACCTCTCTACCTCTCTCTACCCCCTACCCCTCTACCTCTCTCTCTACCTCTACACCTCTCTATCTCTCTCTATCTCTCTCTCTACCTCTCTCTCTCTCTCTTTCTACCTCTCTCTACCTCTCTACCTCTCTCTACCTCTCTCTCTACCTCTGTCTCTCTACCTCTCTCCCTACCTCTCTCCCTCTACCTCTCTCCCTCTCTACCTCCCTCTACCTCTCTACCTCTCTCTACCTCTATCTCTCTACCTCTCTACCTCTCTCAATCTCTCTCTCGCTCCCTCCCTCTCTCTCTTCCTCTCTCACTCTCTACCTCTCTCTCTCTCTACCTCTCTAACCCTCTCTCTCTACCTCTCTACCTCTACCTCTCTCTACCTCTCTTCCTCTACCTCTCTCTCTCTCTACCTCTCTACCCCTCTCCCTCTACCTCTCTACCTCTACCTCTTTCTATCTCTACCTCTCTACGTCTCTCTACCTCCTACCTCTCTACCTCTCTCTCCACCTCTCTCTCTCCATCTCTCCCTCTCTACCTCCCTCTACCTCCCTACCTCTCTCTACCTCTCTCTACCTCTCTACCTCTCTCTACCTCTCTCTACCTCTATCTCTCTCTCTCTACCTCTCTCTCTCTACCTCTCTCTCTCTCTACCTCTCTACCCCTTTCTCTCTACCTCTCTACCTCTACCTCTCTCTACCTCTCTACCTCTACCTCTCTCTCTCTACCTCTCTCTCTTTACCTCTCTACCCCTCTCTCTCTCTACCTCTCTACCTCTACCTCTTTACCTCTCTAACTCTACCTCTCTACCTCTCTCTACCTCTCTATCCCTCTACCTCTCTCTATCCCTCTACCTCTCTCTACCTCTCTACCTCTCTCTCTACCTCTCTCTACCTCTACCTACCTCTCTCTCTACCTCTCTCTCTCTACCTCTCTACCTCTCTCTCTACCTCTCTACCTCTACCTCAACCTCTCTACCTCTCTACCTCTCTCTCTACCTCTCTACTTCTCTCTACCTCTCTTACCTCCCCCCCTCTCTCTCTCTCTCTCTCTCACTGCCTCTCTCTCTCTACCTCTCTACCTCTCTCTACCTCTCTCTCTACCTCTCTCTCTCTACCTCTCTACCTCTCTCCCTACCTCTCTACCTCTCTCCCTCTACCTCCCTCCCTCCCTCTCTACCTCTCTCTCTACCTCTCTCTACCTCTCGCTTTACTTCTCTCCCTACCTTTTTCTCTACCTCTCTCTAACTCTCTCTACTTCTCTCTACCTCTCTACACCTCTCTACCTCTCCATACCTCTCTACCTCTCAACCCGGGAAGCCCAAACCATCAGTATTTCAAATCTGCGCGTGAAACGTGGGTAGGATGAGCTGTGCAGCTCAGAAAGGGATGTTCTTTTTACATAATTTGTATTTAATTGAATTGGGAAGCAGTAGAACAAGCTCGCAGTTAAGATAGGGATTCACATACACTGGCGACCGCTTTTGAATTTGTTTTAAAACCATTCACAGATGGCTGCAGCATCTACGTGGGATGCGGTGGACTAAGTGGCAGCCGGAGCCTGATAGCACTGATTGTCCTTTTAAAAAACAATAAGCATTGGCATAACCAATAGGTCTCCCCTTTGGGACCTTATAAGTGTTTAGTTATCCAGTACAATATCCTTGGTGCAACAACATCAAGTGTTGCATGGCTAAACACTTATAAGGTCCCAAAGGCAAGACCTATTGGCTATGCCAATGCTTGTTTGATGATGTATTTGTTTCCAGAGGGGGCAGTACAGTGCCTTGGGAATAAGCTGTATGTTTATGTTTTCCTATATATGTAACAAGATGGGCAGATGAAAAACACATGTCCTTCAAGGAAGCAGAGAATACAAAGGCAGCCCTCGCAACACAGCATCGTGATAATCAGTAGGAGAATTGTTTATCAATGATTGATCCACCAACCGCGGGGGATGGGATGGGACAAGGGTAGGAAGGATTGTCTCTCCCTGACTATGTCACACTTATGCCTGCAGAAATACACAACACCTACTCACAATAAAACCTTTGTAAATCTCGACCTCGGCTTTATAAAGGTGAAACTCGGAGTCGCAGCTATAAGTGCAGCAGGTGTAGTGGCACCGGGCCCAAGGATTTGAGGGGCCTCCTGCTCTTCAAGGATGACTGTCTTTTTCTATCCAGTTGGTGCCAGGACATCCCTTGCGATTGCTAAGTTAAGAGCCCAATGAACCCTTGGCACAGCAGGGGTTAAGCTTCAAGTCTGCTGCACCCATGCAAGCTTCAATAATTGAGAAGTATCTCTGCAGCAATTGGTGTACGACTGTCTGTAATTTGCATAATGATGAATTGAGACAATGCATTCAGCCAACAAGTATCCCTGATGGTCCATGAACAAGGTGAATAGAGATGGCGATCAGATGGACCCACGAAGCATCACAAAGGACTGCAAGAATGCAGAGGACCTAAAAGGCCCTCACAAATGCCTTAATAGGGATCAGATGGGATCGATGTAAGAGCGATCACTTTGGAAGGGTGTAACCCACTCCTCCACCTAACCAGACATGTTAATATAAGATGGTAAAATAGAGAGGAGTGTCTGTGGTCCACCATATTCAAAACTACTGAGAGATCTACCAGCAGAATAAAACAAACATCCCTGTACTGAGCATATGCTACATCAGTACCAAGAGGACGCGTCATATCGCTTTATCTGTTTGGGTCTTCTTTTTACTTGAGCTCCGGCTCTATGCTACTTTGATGCTTGTATGCTACCTCCCACCTTCCTCCACACCCATTGTTGCTTGTCCCTCTTTTCCCTCCAAAAAAACATATTGGCAAAGCCAAGTAGCTCTTGCACGACTGCAGCATAGCACTATATCTTTACTCTCAGCCATGCTTCACAGCATCATGGAAAAAATGGCTGTATAAAATAGCTAAAAAAACATTGACATTCCGGGTAGCTCTCTTCAGCTCTAGAACAGGCAAGACCTACTGACTTTGCCAATATTTGCTGACTTTGCCCCATTTCTTTTTAAGCACCAAAGTTGATAACCATTGACAAAACTTTTAAGCAACAGTCCTGCAGCCCTGCATACAAATATGCTGTCTATAATTTAGACAACACCCTTCATAAAATGAGATAAAACTACAGAGGCCTACCTGTCCACTGTCCACTGGGCATCTCCCAATGCTCTGTCAGAGAAGGTCCTGAGTGGGTGACCTCCCTGTGACCCCAGATGGCTCCTATCTTACCATCATGATGACCAGAGGAGGTCAAACCTTTGTACAACATGCTCAGATTCACATGGCTGCAGGCAGGATGCCCAAGGAAAGTGGTTGACTGATGACAAATGACCCCTCGGACAGACGGCCAGAGGGCCTGGGCGTGGCAGTCCTGTGGAAGCTGCTCTCGAGTGCACCATTGCTGCATCTCAAAAGTACATCTTTACTGTGTATGCTTGTTTTTTATTTCTAAGAAATGTATTGACATTTTTTAAAGCAAGAGGAACAGGGTGGGGGGGCTCGTTACGGATTACGTATAGTGAAAAGCAGAGAGTTAGCATACATGTACAGGTTTGGTGGGAGAATGCTAAGCAGTAGTAATAAGATATCAAACTAAGATGGGTCGCATCAAATTAGGACTAGTTAAATATGCAAATATACAAATAATAGAGTAAAGTAAATAACAATAATAAATAAAATAAAACAAAAGAAATAAATGCAGCTGTTGTAGCATACCTAGTAAGACCGTTACCATTATATTATTACATACATATCTTTTGCGGATCAGCCAGTGAATACAGAGACCTGAGATCTGATATCGGTTGCCAATGAAGTTGCTATACTTAGGTCTAGCGTTAACAAAGACTTTTTGATTTAAAAAAACATTTTTCATATAATATATATTAGGACTTTCACACAATGCTCTTCATCCACTGGTCTGTTATTGAGTAATTCACATTTTAATTCCACCCCCTACATCATGAGGCAATGGGTCAGCCCATTTCAGCCACTGGCTAAAACAGCATTCTGCCCTTCCACTAGAAGTGCTTCCATACACATAGTAGTTCCTGTAAGTACCAAGGACTACTTTAACAACATGTGCTTTTTGATACTGAAAAATATTTTTGGGCTTTCGTTTTTAAGATTGATGATGGTCCAGCAGCTTCTCCAGCAATAAAGTTTTATTTTAAAAAAGTTTAATAAAACAAGCATTGGCAAAGCAAAAAAGACTGGTGGACGACTTCAGACCTAGTGACATTGTCAATGCTTGTTATGATATTATTCTGTTATAGGGCTCCCAGTTCCAGTGCCCTTCTGAGAGGGAGCTGTCTCGCTGAGATCTGAACATAGTCACACACAAAAACTCTACACAGGATCCATTAACATACTCGTCTTTTTCAGCATGATTAGAGCTTGTGACCAAAACAAACACAAGGAAATGATGGACGGAGCGCTGAAACTTTTTAGACACTCACCCCCAGTCACAGATCTGGGTTGATTCCACCATCATTCTTTAGCTCACTTCGCCACCCCAGTTCAGACACAGCTATATGCAAATCAGTCTTGACCCTGTGCCTCATAGGAACAGTCCAGACTGAACTGCCAAGCCATGTCTTCCCTGGACCGGAAACAAGCATCCTGGGACCGGTTTCGGGGTAACACCCCTCATCAGTCAGGCTAGCTTGAATCCAGTGGCAAAGTGAGCAAGGGACCCACGTCCAGGCATACCTTGCCAAACCTAGGGTGAACAAAGCAAACACAAGGAAATTATGGACTGAGCGCTGAAACTTTTTAGACACTCACCCACAGTCACAGATCTGGGTTGAATCCATCATCATTCTTTAGCTCACTTCACCACCCCAGTTTAGACACAGCTATATGCAAATCAGTCTCGACCGAGTGCCTCATGGTAACAGTCCAGACCGAACTGCCAAGCCATTTCTGCCCTGGACCGAAAACAAGCATCCTGGGACCGGTTTTGGGGTAACACCCCTCATCAGCCAGGCTAGCTTGAATCCAGTGGCAAAGTGAGCAAGGGACTCACGTCTGGGCATATCCTGCCAACTTAGGGCAAACAAATCAAACACAAGGAAATGATGGACGGAGCGCTGTGCGGCTGGAATCAAGCTATCCTGGCTGATGAGGGGCGAAACCCTGAATCCGGTCCTAGGATGCTTGTTTCCAGTCCAGGGAGGACCTGGCTTGGCAGTTCGGGCTGGACTGTTCCATGAGGCACAGGGTAAAGACTGATTTGCATATGGCCAGGTCTAAACTGGGGGTGGCATGGTGAGCAAAAGAATGATGGATTTAACCCAGATCTCTTGACTGGGGGTGAATGTTTTGATTTGTTCTGCATTTCGTCCATCAATTGTGTGTCTTTTGCATAGTGCTTGTGATCAGCACATAGGTTTTCCCATTCCCTTTTTTCTCAGCTATCTCTGAATGGGATCAGAGACTGTGATTTACAAGCTACACTGAGATTTCTGTGATCTCTGTATTAGGTCAGTGAGCTATCCCACAAGGATATGAACTAGTGGTCTGTATACAGTGGCGTAACACAGGACCCAGCAGCCCGCAGTGCGGGGGGGGGGTGAGCTGCAGGATACTCCTCAGCAGAGTACACTGGCCAGAGAGCTCCGGGGCCCTCCATGTACCTTGTATGGGGGCCCCCTCAAGTTTTGTAATGCAAGTGCCTGTTTATTGCATATTGAACTCTGCAATATTCACACCAATACCCACATCCCCGTTGTATCTCCCCCGGCTTTAAACCTGATGGAGCCTGTTCATTTTTTTGCTGTTTTTCACAATTTCTCTTCTGTTTTATCTCCTCTGTCCCTTTTTCAACTATAGTTTCCCGCTTCATTCCAATCTCTGTTCCTGGCTTTGACCCTTTTGTATATTTTGTGACTTCTGGCTTTTCATGCTTTTACTTTGCTTGTGTGTTTTCTTTCTGCCCCTTTCATTTGCTCTGTATTCTTTATCTCCTCTCATATTCAAAACTCTTTATGTTTCTAAAGTCACCTTACTCTTCATGTTATTCCCCCATCTCCATTTCTGCCTTGTTCTTTTCCAGCAGTCCCTGTCACTGGCATAATGAAACTTGAGGGGGCTCCTCTGCAAGGTACCTGAAAGGGCCCCCTCCAGACTTAATCTGGAGCCCTACAGCTCTACTGTGCTGAGGACGTCCCTTTCATTGCTTTCCACTCTTACATTTTTCTTAACAATGCACGCCCTATTTTTGTTCATTTCTCTCCTTCTCTCTCCCTCTCTTACTTTGTCCCATTTAAATATTCCCCACCCTTTTCACATTTCCTTTCACTTTTGTTTCCGATCTCTACGTGCACAGATCCGTTTTATGTCATGGACAAAGTGAGCATTTGCACAGGGCACCACCTTCCTGGTAAAGTGATACTCATGCGTGTAATAAGCAGATTACTTTGCCAATGGACACATTCGGCCTCTCCATCCTTGACCATTATGCTCTCTTATATTAAAAGGATAGGGGCTTATTTACAAGCCCCTTGCGCCGCCGGTGCGTCACTTTTCCCCACCTTAAAAGTGACGCACCGGCGGCACAAAGAGCTTGTAAATAAGCTCCATAAGTTCTCATTTACGAGGCACTACTGGCACTTTTGCGCTGCCGGAGCATCACTTTTTGGATGCTCCTGCGGCGCAATGTGCCGCAGCAATTTGCAAGGCCACGCGAAACCACCTTATGTGGCTTTGCGCGGCCTTGTAAACATGTGCTCCATTCACACAGGACACTGTGTGAAAGGGGCGTTCCATGGGTGTTGCTGTGGGTGTTCCCACGCAACACCCGTGGAATCTGAAGCATTCCAAGATATACGAGGAATCGTAAACCTGGGAATGTGCCAGATTCTAACGCCACCCCAGGGTTGGCGTTAACGAGATGCAACAAGGACAAATATCCTTATTTCTCCTTGTTTTTTCCTCTTTCTCTTGCTTTTTCCTCATCCTATGTTGGCAGCATTCTGCCGCACACATAGAAGGAGTTAATCGCCTCCATTGATTGATTTGGTGCAGAAAGGTCTCCCTTCCTGCACAAAATCAATCATCTCCGCAACTGCAAGCACCCTTGCAACATGGAGAACGGGTGCCTGCAATGGCGCTAGGCTGTTTTTTTAGTGCCTGTGCAGGGGTCAGTAGATGAATGCACAGTATTTTTGTAAATACGGCGCAATCCTGCACTTTGAGAATGACATAGCGCTGCGAAATTGTTTGCAGCACCACCTACGCCATTCTGTTGTAAATGAGGCCCATAATATTTTGTCTGTCCTCACCTCAAAACTTCTACCTCACCAGCGTCTTTACCTCTGTCCCCCATCTCTACATCCGTGTGCCTACTTCCCCTCTTTTCACTTCTCTCTACTGCTCTCTGAAGCTGGGAGTCTTGATTTTTCAGCTGTTTTGGCGCCCCCGTTTCTGAAAGCTTAATGTATATTTCAATATCGTCCGGAGAACACACATTAAAATGATCTAATAATGGATTCCAAAGTATGCCTTGCCCAGTGCCCCTAGAAATTCGTAAAATGGCACTGTGTGCAGGGATTTTGATAATGCAGCATAATAATCTTCACAGAGCTCCTGATTTGAGCTTGTAGGAATTGCTGCACCGTTCTCAGCCAACTCCAGAACTAGAAATTTAATTTTCAGAGCTCCAGGCAAAATTATATTTTGCCATTGGGGTACTCCCTCATCACTTGCAAAAAGTCATTCTCATGTGATTTATTGCAATCTAACGCTCTCTTATGATCAGTTGTGGCAACACCATAAACCTGCAGCCTACAAATCCCTTAATGTAGCATCAACCCTGTGCGTTATCAAAAATCATAAGAAGAAAGGGGGGAGCAAAGAGCAAGGGACAGAGCCTCATGGGCAAGCTTGTTCATTAGGCCCGCTTCTGTTTTGGTCCATCCATTTCTACAGGTTCCTTCTTTCATTCATCAGCAACTACTCGAACCAGCACACTTCAAAAAGGTGATATAGACATTATCTTGTCTGTTTTGGACCTGCTGGGCCAAAGAAGTTGAATAGACACATTCCTTCTTCAACTATTAAAGGAGAGCACCTTTTATTCTTCATGCAGTGTTGAAATTCAGTCTCCCTGGTCTGTCACCTTCAGGTGTTGAGGATTTAGTCATGTTTGTGTGACTAAGTGGGGTTGGGGCGAGGGCAGGAGGTAATTAAGTCTGATGTCAGGCAGATTTCCCAAAAACTAACACACCCCTCCCCTCATGCGGGCCAAGGGCTCCTGGAGCCATCGGCACAAAAAGTGAGAGTTGCAACAGACAGAGATGCCCTTATATACAATCATCTGCTTGACAGAGTAGACAGTGTGAGCAATGTATGGAGCGAAATATGTGCCTTAGGCAGAGAGCGATGAATATCTGTCCATACAACGCTCACGGGAGAGACGAGACACTTCCTGCAGTCTGACTGTCTCCGGGTTTTTCACTTTGGAGAGTGTGTTTTCTTGAATTGTACATTCTGAGAGCTATGTCGCCTCTGGGCACTGAGAAGGATTTGTTTCGTGTTTTTCCTTCTGATTAATGTTTGGCTTCAGAATCTAAAGGCCTCTGTCTAGTGTGAGTAAGTGGTGAATACCCATGCATGCTACCCACTCTTTCAAGCTTCTCATGCTATTTCACAGTGCCAGCACCTCACACTGCCCACCAGAGTCAGCTATTCACAATACCCACCAGTGTCAGCTAGCAACTATGCCCATCAGTGGCATTGTCTCAAACTATGAATCAGTGCAAGCATGTCACACTGCTCAGCACTGGCAGCTTCTCAGAGTACGAACCAGTGCAAGCGTGTCACACTGCTCACCACTGGCAGCTTCTCAGAGTACGAACCAGTGCAAGCGTGTCACACTGCTCACCACTGGCAGCTTCTCAGAGTACGAACCAGTGCAAGCGTGTCACACTGCTCACCACTGCAGTTTCTCAGAGTACGGACCAGTGCAAGCGTGTCACACTGCTCAGCACTGGCAGCTTCTCAGAGTACGAACCAGTGCAAGCGTGTCACACTGCTCACCACTGGCAGCTTCTCAGAGTACGGACCAGTGCAAGCGTGTCACACTGCTCACCACTGGCAGCTTCTCAGAGTACGAACCAGTGCAAGCGTGTTACACTGCTCACCAGTGGCAGCTTCTTAAACTATGAATCAGTACAACATGTCTCACTGCCCCACTGGTGACAGCTTCCCAAACTATGAATCAGTGCAAGCGTGTCACACTGCACATCAGTAGCAGCTTCTCAAACTACGATTCAATACACGTTGGTCACACCTCCCACCAGTGGCAGCTTCTTAAACTATGATGCGTATCACACTGCTCACCAGTGGCAGCTTCTCAGACTATGAATCAGTGCAAGCATGCCACACTGCTCACTGGTGACACTTTCTACCACTTCCCTCCTGTGCAGGATTCTCTCACTCCCCACCTGGGCCTCCTTTTCAGACTACCCAATAGTGTAAACCCCTAACACTGCCCACCAGTGAGAAGCCTTTCACACTCTGCGGCCCTTGCTGCTTCTCACTGTACCCAATGATAAAAGCACCTCCGGCATCTAATACTTCCCAACAGTGACAACCTCATGCACTATCCACCAGTATCATCTTTGCATGCTATCCACCGTGCAAACACCCACGCCAGCTTCTGACACTCCTCACTAATTCCAGCTTCTAAAACTACCCACCACTGTCAGCCTTACATACTGCCACCAATGTCAACCCCTCAGACTACCTACAAGCTTCCGCTTCTCACACTCCTCCCCAGTGGCAACTTCAAAGTTTGGCCAGCAGTGCAATCTTCTCAAACTGCTCTCCAGTGAAAGGCTCTCACACTGCTCAGTCTCACACTGCCTAATGGTGTCACCTTCCATTACTGCCCAGTAGTGGCAGCTTTTCACAACCCCACCAAAGACAGCATATAGCACAGTCCACAATGAGCTTATCGCCAAAGAGATGAAACGTTTTTGCATTAGCAAAAGGTCTCATTCACAGAGTCAGGCTATGTGTTAATGCAAAGAGGCTTGTTGTCATGAATGAAACCCAAACCGTGATTGGGTAACACATTACTAAATCGAAATTTAGGTTTCTGACCAAATACCTATTTGGTATCTGTAAGGGGCATGTTTAGGGCGTCCCTTTCAAATACTTAATCAAATGGTATGTATTAATGTTTTGGGACCAAAATCTGGCTCCAAAATACTAGTACTTTATCAACTACAAACATGTAGCAATAACTAATTTGCAAACAGCAAGGGGTTCCCAAAGGACCTCTTCCCTTTTGTAGGCATCCAGTTTTCCTTTAAGGAAAATGGGATGCATTTTAAAAAAAACATGTTTTATTTAAGAGCAGACATGGTGGCCTACTGAGCTCAGCAGGCCACCCTCCCTGTCATGGCTGCGATTCATGGTGGGCGCCAATTTGCAACTACGTTATTAATATTCATGAGGTAGGTCCAATTGAGATCATTACTAATTGGGTTTTTGCAAACCGTCCTATTAGTACATAGGTTGGTTCATAAAAACAGAATGGATTCAGTAAAATTCAGTGCGCATTTTGTCCCCACTTTTGTTGACTCCAGTCTTAGTACACCTGGCCCCGAGTAGCCACTTATCACAACTGCCCTCTGGTCCTACCTTCTTAGATTGGCAAGAAGTGCAGGTTTCACAAGCTGTCACTCAGCGTGAGCTTTTTACGTCTACACACTATTGCACCCATCTAACACTCTTCACCAGTGTGTAATAGACCTACTCAGAAGTTTGTTTAGACTTTATGCCCATGCAATATGTGGCCTCTCTTACCAACAGCAAGTATGTCTTTGTGGGGAACGGGTATGTAATAGAAGTGTAAGGGAATCTACTCATGAGAACTAGTGATAAATGATCAGGAGTCATCGGCTAGCGGCCTGAAAATATTATTGTTTCCCCGTGCTGCACTATTTTGAGGCCCCCCTTGTTTCTTACCTTGACCATAGACTTGAGCCAGGATGTGGCTTCCCAGGACGATCCAGGGCAGGAGAAGGTGCCGGCACATGGTCCTGGTTTCAAGCAGAGGCCTACGGAAAGAGGACAACAGAGAGTTTACTTTCAAAAGCATTAACAGTTTTGGATCAAGAACATTAACCTTAATCCCTGTTCAGATGGATCGACTGTGACTCTTCTGCTAAGAAAATTGCCATTCGGCAAGCAAAGAGGATCTCTTTTGGAACGGAGGTTCATCATTTAAGAATGAAGACTCAGAACCAGAAGATAGAATTTGCAAATTTGTAAGATAAGCTCATAATTCCAGAAGGAAGACTTGGGATTTCGGAAGGGAGATGGACCACCCTCATAAAGGCTATCCACTCAGGAAAGAAAATTGAAGATACCCTATTCTATGGAGGATCCCCTTATCAGAAGGGAGACCGGTCACTGCAGGAGAGAGGTTTCTCAATCCAGAAAAATTCTCGTCCTTCTAGGAGGCACATTCTCTATCATGAAGGAAAGATCCACCTTTTCGCAAAAAATTCACAATCCCTGACAGCAGTCCACCATTCCAGTAGAGGGGCTCACCTTTCCAGTAGAGACACTCCCCATCCCACAGGACACAAGCGCCTGCTTTCATATACATTGACCATTATGGAAAAGAGACTCTTCCATCCGGAAGAGGGCTCCCCATTCCAACACTTCGGAAGAGGGATGCACCATTCAAGGAAAAAAATCGTCAATTGTAGGTCTCATTTTGTAGGTGCGTGCAACACGCAAGCAGGCACCTACAAATATCAAACATTTTCAAAACTTTTTTTATTAGCAAACATTTTTTTTATTTTTTAGCCATGCTGATGCACGCACCTATAAAATGACGCAGCAGCCCGCATCAAAAGTATTACTTTATTTATTCTTTAGCCATGTTGAGCAGTAGTTAATGCCTTGCATCATGGCTTAACCCCACTGGCAAATCCATGTGGTCCTAAAGGCGAGGCCTATTGGATTTTCCAGTGCTTGTTAGCTAAACTTGCTGTGATCCTTCCATTTCGAATCCAGAAGAACACCCTGAAACGAATCCACCGCACCCACTTCAAATCTCCGTCTTTGTTGCCTAGAAAGTTGGTGGGTGTGTCCTCAGTGGCCCAAAGTTTCCATCCCGGTATATGTGCTGGCTGCATTCATCTACACAGCATGTCTTCTGACCACACTTTTACGAATGCTCATTAGCTTGACTGTGTCCAGAATGCTTTGTGACAACATGTTTATATATATATATTGATTAGCATGATTGTACCCAGAATGCCTGCTT